>NC_141685.1:2038767030-2043767030 GCF_964263255.1 Lissotriton vulgaris | reverse complement strand
GGAACAGGGCAGACTAAACTACCAAGCCAATTCTTCACCAGAAAGGAGACAAGCTACCGGGGACTGGTTTCTGGCATTTCAGCCGTCTTCGGCCCGGCTTGCTTGAATCCTGATGGTGCAGTGAGAAAGGGACTTATGTCTGCATTCAAGCCAGCCGGGCCGAAGACGGCTGTAATGCCAGAAACCGGTCCCCGGAAGCTTGTTTCCTTCCCAGTGAAAGAATTGGCTTTGTAGTTTGGTTTGCCCTGTTCCCATCATGCACTGGGACAGGAACAGACTAATTTGCATACAGCCAGGTTCTAAGCTGGGATGGTGCAGTGAGCTAAAAAACGGTGTTGGATCTAGCCCTGATCTCTTGACAGGGTGAGAGTATTCTGCTTAATTCAGAAACTGTCCATCACCACCCCTTGTTGTTTAATTATTTTGTCCACCATAAGCGTGGAAGGGTATACTCAGATGTGAGTCCCTTGCTCATTGCACCATCAGGATTCAAGCAAGCCGGGCCGAAGACGGCTGTAATGCCAGAAACCGGTCCCCGGAAGCTTGTTTCCTTCCCAGTGAAAGAATTGGCTTTGTAGTTTGGTTTGCCCTGTTCCCATCATGCACTGGGAGAGGAACAGACTAATTTGCATACAGCCAGGTTCTAAGTAGGGGTGGGCGGCCAGCTACGCTCCGTGCACGGAGTGTGCGTAGTGCCGCCTACTCCGCATTTTGCAGAGCGGGCGTAGCCAGGCGGCACTACGCACGCTCCGCAGACGGAGCGTAGCTGGCCGCCACCCGCCTCCCTCCCGCCCTCCCTAAATACTTTAAATTAAAGGAATAAATAATTTAAAACGCACTTACCATGCCCGCCGCTGCCCGCCGCGTCCCCGGGGCTCGCTATCTTCCGTCTTCCGTCTTCTTTACTAATGCGCATTTTCTCGTGAGAAATGCGCATGCGCGGCCGCCCGCGCATGCGCATTAGTAAAGAAGACGGAAGATAGCGAGCCCCGGGGACGCGGCGGGCAAGGTAAGTGCGTTTTAAATTAATTTATTCCTTTAATTTAAAGTATTTAGGGAGGGCGGGAGGGAGGCGGGTGGCGGGGCTGGCGGCCAGTGGTGTTTGCGGAGTGGGGCTACGCGGAGTGCGGAGGTGGGCGTAGTTTCTCGCCCACTTCGCGTAGCTCCGCGAAGCCCCACTCCGCCAACTCCGCCCAGGGTTAGTTCTAAGCTGGGATGGTGCAGTGAGCTAAAAAACGGTGTTGGATCTAGCCCTGATCTCTTGACTGGGTGAGAGTATTCTGCTTAATTCAGAAACTCTGTCCATCACCACCCCTTGTTGTTTAATTATTTTGTCCACCATAAGCGTGGAAGGGTATACTCAGATGTGAGTCCCTTGTACATTGCACCATCAGGATTCAAGCAAGCCGGGCCGAAGACGGCTGTAATGCCAGAAACCGGTCCCCGGAAGCTTGTTTCCTTCCCAGTGAAAGAATTGGCTTTGTAGTTTGGTTTGCCCTGTTCCCATCATGCACTGTGACAGGAACAGACTAAGTTGCATACAGCCAGGTTCTAAGCTGGGATGGTGCAGTGAGCTAAAAAACGGTGTTGGATCTAGCCCTGATCTCTTGACTGGGTGAGAGTATTCTGCTTAATTCAGAAACTCTGTCCATCACCACCCCTTGTTGTTTAATTACTTCCTGAACTTGGCAGTTTAACATTGAGCATATGTTCAGTATATTCCAAAATGCATTGCTAATGATATAATTTTAAAAAAAGCAACAAACACAGCCCATACCGATGAAAAAAGTGACTGAAAAGGCATCCTGATTCATTTATCTCATACCTCTTGTTATGTGTGGGCAGAATATGGCCAGTAGTACTTTGCACCGCCCAACCTTCTAGCAAGTCAGAAGAATATAATAATTCCTTGAATAGAACAAGAACGTGGTCCCTGAATCCGGACCTAGTGGAAAACAAATATAGAAAAAATGTATTGTCCATGTATTATTATTTCATTGTCCAGGATTAATTACGCCAACATTTATTGGTAATGATTGCGGGTCACCTCACCCCCAATATTGTTGACAATAAAGATGGGCTTGATTTCAACTGACCTTCATACATTAATATCAGTTTTCACGAAGGGACTACAGGTCCCAGACTCCCTCTTCCTCATAATCACTAGATAGCTGCCTCTCCCGAGCAGTGTAACTCCAAATCTATCCCGGCTCACTTATAACTGACATTCATGTCTTTTTATCAGTTTCCACAAGAGGACTGCATATCCCAGAATCTCTCTTTCTCGCATTTACTATATAGCTGAATCTCCCAACTAATGTGTATCCAAAACTAACCCAGGACCTTGCTCACCCGTTACTCTACAGTTTACAAGAATGCCAAAGGAGAGTCTCTCCCATAAAAGTGGCAACGGGTAGTAAATTATAAGAAGAAGTCAAATACGGTTCATTAGCAATTGTACCCTATCCATACAATTCACCACCCTTCAAAAATTACACCCCGCGAAAGTTTGTACATATCTGCGGGCCTCCCGGTAACCCCTATATAAGAACGTGCCCCGTCGTGTAAAGCCCGTAGCCGACCCCTACTTACCGATCGTTCACGTGCTATGTCATCCGGCGTCGATTAACCCGAAAGCAATCCGCAGTTACTGGTGTCCTCCTTAAATGGGCCATTCAATTAAAGGTGTTCACGTTATTCCGACCAATCAGGTACTGGAAGCGAGTACACACCCCCAAAGTTCCTGATAAGTTAGAAAGTCGAATAGAAAACGGCCGCCATCTTAAAACATGTTCGGTGCTACGTAGCAAATAATTTTGCCGTATCGAGTTGCCGAAATTATAAAAACCCACTACATTGATGTCTTTGCTATATATAAAAAAGTACCAAAGTTTGGTCGGTCTATAGAAATAAAATGGCATAACACAATATGTAGCGGCCCAAGATTCAAAGGAACGAGTACTTAAGACCAATGTATATTATTTCACAGAAGGTACATGTTATCGGGTTATTTAACATTGTAAACAGATTAAAGTGATAATCATCACGTATAGGTCCACAGAAAGGTGGCAAGCCGCAATGTGTACTAGATTAAAAGAGGCGGATGTCCAGGACCAATATATACACCTCGTATCGCTGCACCTGTATTGTATTCAGTTGCCTAATGTTTTATAAACGAATTTCTCCACGTGGACATAAACCGGGTTGCTATTCTATCATACTAGATACACTTACGATCCTATAATTTGATAGCACAAATAATTGGCAGGCACTGTAATCCTCAAAGATTCATCATAAGATCAAATTGCAGACATGGGGAGATGGGATGGGATAAGGGAGTATGGAGCAGAAAATAATCATAGGGTCAAAAGGCAAACAAGAGGTGGCAACCAGTAACCACCCACTCCATGCTTTAGATGGTTGGCCATATTATATAGATCCACACGACAGGGGTATTTAAATGCTCCCCAACACATTTTTGTGGTGCGATCCCCAATTTATCATTTAGATCAACTTGTAAAAGGGCAAGACAATAGGACTACATCCAATTGTACATGTCCCTGTTATGCATGTAAATCAAACAGTCCAGATCCAGAGATTTAGGTATAGATATCATATTGTGTGACCCACGTAGAGTATTTATATAAGATGGCAAATCCCTCATCCCTAATTATTTCCCCTCATCTGGCTAAAACATGTCCTGCTTACGAACTGAAGAGAAAACAGTTATATAGAGAGAGCAAGAGAAAGGTTTTTTAGGACAGAGAAATGTCCTGGGGCCACAGAAAAAATTCATAGTGCATGCAAATGGTTGAGTAATGTACTGAAAAGCAGAATACAAAATAATTTTCAGATTTTTACAAATCAATACACCAGGATTTGAAATTTCACGGCAATGAGACCTGCGCCACAGCGTTTTCTTACAGCTGTTCACAGTTTCTTATGCATAGATTTACTTTTTCATATAACATAGTCACAATATACAGTACTTCATATTTCTTAATTAGACCAGAAAGTAATGCATCTCATTATCTGTATTTAATCCATGGGTGATACTACGCAATTTGCAAATCCATTTTGCCTCCCTTTGTCTTAACAGGAGCTCTCGGTCCCCATCTCTTACCGGCCAAAAGTTCGATTTCCCACCATGAACTTTAACAAAATGTTCTGTATGTGGGTATTTCAAATCCTTAATTAATATGGCCCTTCTGTGTTCCTGAATTTGAGTTTTCAAACTGCGCTTGGTGCTGCCGATATATATCAGACCACAGCAGCAACCAAGCACATACACTACAAAGGGAGTTGCACAGTTTATGAAGGAAGAGATATTGTATTCCTGAGAGTCATTGAAGGCAAAGCTCTTTGCCTTATCCTGACCAAGTTCACAGATATTGCAGTTCTTGCACACATAGAAGCCCTTGAGTTTCGGTGGCAGCCAAGTAGGGCCTCTATTCAATTCCAGTTTCAAGTAGCTGGGACATAAATCATTTCTCAAAGTCTTCCCTCTTCTAAAAGTAACAGATGGATTGGCCATTATGGATGACAGCAGGCCTGGAATTTCCTTTAGGAGGTATCCGTTGTTTTTGAGAATCTTAAAGATCGCATTGCTGTGAATCGTATATTTGCTTATAAACCTCACATTAGTGTTGCTACTCCGTTTTTTTCTATTGATGCAAGGTTTTGTAATGAGTGTAGATTCTCTTGTGATTCTGCGTGCTCTCGTCTCTGCCTCATTAAGAATTCTCTTATTGTAACCCCTTGCTTGAAATCTGTCTTTGAGAGCAATCAAGTTGGAGTTAAACATATCGTCTTCACTGCAATTGCGTTTTTAACGCACCATTTCCCCGAAGGGGATGTTGTTTATGGTGGAGCTGGCATGTGCAATGCTTGCGTGCAAAATTGCATTGCAAGCCGAATCCTTTCGGAATAGAGTACTTTGAATGCGACCGTTCTTGATGTAGAATTTTAGATCCAGAAAGTTTATACTGTTCTTATTATACTCTAATGTTAATTTTACATTCATATAGTTGTAATTTAGATATTCAAAGTACTCTAATAGTTGTCTCTCCGATCCCGACCACAGACAAATAATGTCATCAATGTACCTCGCCCAGAACACGATGTTATCCGTCCAGGGGGAGGCACTCTTATTCCATGCATGACCTCTCTCAAATTGTCCCATGATGAGACGGGCATATGATGGGGAAAAATTGGTCCCCATCGCCGTGCCCCTCTTTTGATGGTACTAATTGTTATCAAATAGGAAATAGTTCTTCGTTAGGACCAACTGTGTCATGTCTAAAACCATTTGGCTTTTCTGTAACAGATCAGCTCCTTCTCTGTCAAGATAGAATTCTATGGCTTTTAAGCCAATGTCATGTCGAATGCACGTGTATAAACTGGTCACGTCAAAGGTGACGAACCATAACTCCTCTGACCACTCAAAATTGTGTAATTTATTCAAAATATCTTTACTGTCCTGGATAAAGGAGGGGAGATCTCGGACATGTTTGTTTAATTTCAGGTCAATAAACTCTGATAGTTTTTCAGTTGCTGACCCGATTCCGGATATAATTGGTCGGCCAGGGGGACATTCCCCCCCTTTATGGACTTTTGGGAGAATATAGATGCAGGGTGATTTAGGATTAGATACCCTTATGTATCGATACTCCAAATCACTAAGAAGGCCCATGTCCTTCCAGTCATTAAGTTTGGAATTGATTTCAACCATTAGAGGGCCCACAGGATTGTTTGGTACTCGTTCGTAACACTCAAAATCCCCCAGCTGTCTTTCAATCTCTTTTTTATAGTCGCTTGCGTTCATAACTACGATGTTCCCACCCGTGTCGTCTTCCTTGATAACTATATTGGTGTGATTTTTTAATCTCTTTAGAGCTTTCCTTTTACCTTTGGACAGATTATATTGTAAACCCCGATGTTCTCTACTTTCCCTTTCAAGTTTGTTAAGACTAGAGCTCACACTCTTTCTGAAAAGGTATCAATATTATGATGGTACATGTATGGGAGAAATTTAGAGTTGGGACGGAGGCCACTATCTGCCAATAGATTTTCAGAGATGTTATATTCAGAGCGTATTGTCTCTAAGTCCACCTCCCTTTCCTCGGACAGTGTAGTCAGGCAGTGTAGTTTTTTTTATCTCCGCTATTGACATGGGCGCAGTCCCACCTGATTCCCCAGTAAATACATTCGATACATTCTTATTGCTGAATAAATCTTTTAATTTTAGTTGTCTTGTAAATTGTAAATTTAAATAGATTAGAATTTGAGGTTTGCAGGGGATTCTGGTTAGGAAAACTTTCGGGGGTACATACAAGTCGGCCCTCACTGGACTTCCCGGGTGTCTAGTTTTCAGAAATGACTGGGTTTGGTTGGTTTCCCTAGATGGCTGCGACCCTGGGACCAAAAACGCAGATGCCCCCTATCTATCAGAAAACGTCCTGGTTTTGCAAGGGGAGCATCTGCGTTTTTGGTGCCGCGCTTGGCCGCCATCGGGGAAAACCTAGCAAATGCAGACATTTCTGAGAACTAGACCCTGGGAAGTTCAGGGAGGTATGGCTTGCATGGAACCCCATAATGTTTTCCTACCCAGAATCCCCTGCACACCTCAAAATTTGCTAAAAAGAAATCACTTTTTCCTTACAGTTTTGTGTGGGATCACTGCACTGGCAAAAATGTCCTACCACCCAGCGTTCCCCTTGGTCTTCCGATAAAAATACTTGTGTGAGTGTCCAAAGCAGAATCACATAAAAATGTATTTTAAAAAAAAATATTTAGTGCTTAGAGTTGCTATACCCTCAATCCCTTTGTTTTTGGCCTTTCCCAGTCGCAGACACTTTGCCCACCCACACAAGGTATCATTTTACTCGAGTGACTGAGGGGGAATGCTGAGTGGTAGGACATTTGTGCTGGCGTGGTGATTTCACACAAAGTGTGGATAAAGTGATTTTTTCCAGCTAAATTTGAGGTTTGCAGGTGATTCTGGGTGGGAAAACGTTGGGAGATCCACGCAAGCCATACCTCACTGGACTCCCCAGTGTGTTTAGTCTTGAGAAATTTATGGGTTTGGTTAATTTCCCTAGATGACCACGAGCCCGGGGCAAAAAAAACAGGTGCCCCTGGCAAAACCAGGTAGTTTTATGATCGGTAATTTTTAAGTCACCACAGTACGATTTGGGCCATTTCCCGTTCCAGCCACTATGCCTACCCACACAAGTGAGGTACCATTTTTATCGAGAGACCTAGGGGAACGCTAGCTGGTCGGAAATTTGTGTCAGCCTGGTGATCCCATAACTTTCCCACACAGAAAAGTGAGGAAAATGCGATTTTTTTCAGCACAATTTGAGGTTTGCAGGGGATTCTGGGTAGGCAAACGTTGGGGATCCACGCAAGCCATACCTCACTGGACTCCCCAGGGTGTCTAGTTTTCAGAAATATGTGGGTTTGGAACGTTTACCTAGATGGCCGCTGAGCCCGGGGCCAAAAACGCAGGTGCCCCCCCCCCCCTGCAAAACCAGGTCGTTTTGTGATACGTAATTTTGATGTCTCCACAATACGTTTTGGGCCCTTGCCTGTTGCGGATACTTGACCCACCACACGAGTGAGGTACCATTTTTGTCCATGTTGCGTTTTCCGCCGTTTCCTGTTGTGGCACTAAGTCTAGTGAAGTATTATTTTTATCGGAAGACTTTGGAGAATGCGGAGTGGGTGGAATTTTGTGGATCCACACAAATTTCAGAACTTTCCATCACAGACATGTGAGGAAAATGTGTCTTTTTCTTTTAAAAAGTTTGAGGTTTGCCAGGGATTCTGGGTAATAGAATCTGGTGAGACCCACACAAGTCACCCCATCCTAGATTCCTCTGGGTGTCTAGTTTTAAAAAATATATAGGTTTGCTAGTCTTCCATAGGTGCCGGCAGAGCTAGGGATCAAAATCCACAGCTAGGCACTTTGAAAAAAAGGGTCAGTTTCCACTGAAAAAATTTGGTGTGTCCATGTTGCGTATTGGGTCGTTTCCTGTCGCGGCCACTAGGCCTATCCACACCAGTTAGGTACTATTTTTTTTTGGAAGACTGTGGGAAATGCGGTGTGGATGGAATTTTGTGGACCCACGCAGATTCCAAAACTTTCCATTCCAGATATGAGGAAAACATGTTTTTTTTAACTACGTTTGAGGTTTTCAAGGGATTCTGGGTAATAGAATCTGGTGGGAGCCACTCAAATCACCCCATCCTAGATTCCACTGGGTGTCTGGATTTCAAAAATGTATAGGTTTGCTAGGTTTCCCCAGGTGCCGGCTGAGCTAGGGTTCAAAATCCACAGCTAGACACTTTGCAAAAAAGGGTCTGTTTTCAATGTAAAAATCTGGCCGGTCCACGTTGCGCTTTGGGACGTTTCCTGTTGCGGGCTCTAGGCCTACCCACACAAGTGAGGTACCATTGTTATCCGGAGACTTGGGTGTATACAGCATTGTAGAGCAACTGTTATTACCTAATGACTTTCGATGCATTTCTGCCTTCCAAATGTAAGACAATGTGTAAGAAAGAAGTCACTTTGAAAAACGTCCTATTATTCACATGATGGTATGGGAACCCACAATTTCAGAGATCTGTAAATAGCTACTGTTTCTAAACTCTATATTTTGTTCCCATTTTGGAAATGCATAGATGTCTTTCATACCGATTTTTCTCTGTTTTCATTTTTCCAAATGAATTGCTATATACCCGGTACACAATAAAAAACATTCTAAGAAACTTCTCAGTTATAGGCTCTGGGTTCCTTGGGTTCTTGGTAAACCTACAAGTCCTTGCTTTCAAATATCGGTCATACTTGGAAGAAGTTACAGGTGAAAACGTGCACAAATGACTGTTTTTTTTCAACTCATTTTCAATTATTCCTATGTCCAGCTGTTAGTTTCTATAAAAAAACCTTGAAGGATCTACACAAATGACCCCTTGCTGAATTCGGATTTTTCCTTCTTTTCTGAAATGTATAGCTTTCCAGGATCCATTATTGTTTTTATACACATTTCTACCATTAACTGGAAAGAAGCTCGAAGCACAAAAATAGCAAAAATAGGCTATGTCCCAGTAAAATGCCAAAACAGTGTAAGAAATTTTGGTTCTCTGATAAAAGTCTGTCAGTCCCTGAAAGCTGGGAAAATGGTGACTTCAGCACCACAAACCCTTTGTTGATGCCATTTGCAGGGGAAAAAACAGATGCTTTCTTCTGCAGCCCTTTCTTCCCCTTCCCCCTCCCCCCCCCCCCCAACAAAATGTAGGTGTATTTTGGCTAATTTCTGGTCCAGGGGAATCAACAATTTCTGGGGACCTTTAAAATCCCCATGATGTTGGAAGAAAAGGACGCAAATTTGGTGTGGATATTTTATGTGGCCAAAACGTTACAGGGTTTATTTATTGTACAGTTAATAAAATCTCACAATTATAAAAAGTACAAATTTTAAAAAGTCAGTGTCTTCTTTAAAACAAGTAAGGTGCAGTAGCTCAAGTGTTAAAGAGTACAAAAGTCTCAGCTTAGGTTGCATAAGAATCAGTGGAGTTTTCGTGGCCTTGATGCTTCCAAATTCTTCTTTCTGCAGAGGCTTTATCGATAGGTAGAATGTCGTGCCCTTTCGACGAATGGCCTCTAGTTGTTGTTTGAAGGAACCATTGCCATCTATTGTATTTATAAGAGGTTACCTGATCTAACCTCTGTCCGTCCAGGAACCATGCGGGTTTCCGTTTTTTGTGATAGTTTATTGTCATTACTTTTGTTTTGTTTAAGTTAATTGTTAATGAGTTGATTTTTGAAAATGCATTGGTTTTGTCAAGGAGATGTTGGAGACCGACAGGGGACCGACTGATGAGGTAGGTCGTCTGCATAGAGGAGGTTTGAAAGCGTGATGTTACCTAGTCTTGGGGCATGAGATTTAACTGTCTTCAGTTCGCCAGGGAGGTCTGCGAGAAAGAGGTTAAACATCATGGGGGCTAGGAAGCAGCCCTGTTTCAGACCTTTACTGGTCTTGATTTGTCTTGAGAGGTGCGAGCCGGAACCCAGTTTGATCCTGACCCAGGTGTCGGTGTATAGCATTACCAGCTGCTGTAAGAGTGGGCCTGGGATTCCCCATCTGTCCAACTTCCGCCAGAGTTTTTGCCGATCTACGTGGTCGAACGCAGCACTGTAGTCAATGAAGCACGTGAAGAGAGAGCTCTTAGAAGCTTTTGCTGCGTCGGACAAAAGAGTTAGCGCCATGATATTTGTTGAGGTGCCCTGGCCGCTGCGGAATCCAGTTTGGGTTGCTGGGATGATGTTATTTTCTGTTGCCCAAGATGTTAATTCCTCCAAAATGAGGCCTGCGTAGTATTTTGCCTCTGTATCAATTAGGGCTATAAGGCGGTAGCTACTTGGGTCGTTCCTGGCTCCCTTTTTGTAAATCGGGCTTATTATCGAGCCTCTCTAGGATGATGGTATGTTTGCTGTTTCTCTTATTGCGTGGAATACTGGTGTCAGAGTGTTGCACCAGAAGGCAGGGTCTTGCTTATATAGTATCGGTGGTATCCCGTTGGGACCGGGGGTCCCCTCAAGTTTGCCTTTTGGGATTAGTTTTCTTAACCTATCTGGTTTGTCCTGGGATGAATTTTCTTCTCGAAGTGCGGTTGGGTCGAGTGTTGGTAATAGACATTTAGCCGCAGTTGGGGTTTGGTCCTCGGTTGGTTTCCACCTGCGGGCTTGGTTCTCTTTATGGGAAAATGTGCCAAGGTTGTCGGGGCTCTGGCACACTGCGTCTGACCTGTCTCCCCCTGTTGGCTCGATCGTTACTGGGTCCGCTGTATTGAAGTGAGCTGATAGATAGGTAGCCCAGTCAGATTCGGAGATGTTGGAGTTAATGCCTTTGTGACCTAGTTGTTGGAGACTGTGAATGATCTTCCAGAAGCCGGAACTATTCTTCTGTTTGGAGTTGTGGCAGGATTTTTACCCAGAGGTCCTCGTTTAGTTGCCTTTTTCTTTCCCAGGTCTTCTTTTTTAGCAGTGCTTTTAGCTTGCGGAGATTCTTTTGGGTGTCCTCGATGTTAGGGTGTTTTCGGAGTTCTTTGAGAGTCTTTTTTATTTCTCGCTTTATGTTTTTTGTCTCTCCAGTTGTTATTTTGCCATGTGTGATCCTAGCGATGTTATTGCCTTTTTGAGTTTTTATCTCTGTTGCGTGTTTGGCTCCTAATTCCGTTACGAAGTCTACCCAGGCGTCAAGGGGGTTATTGTTTGAGCTGGATGTCTGGTGTAGGATTATTTTAGCGCTATTTAGAAGTTTCTCAGGCTCGGTGGACTTGCATCTTATTCTTCTGTAGTTGGTGGTGTATTCTGTAGCAATGTATCTTCTTGCAGCTGCTTTGTTCACGCAGGTCAGTCCAAGATTGGTTTCTAGCGGCAGATGGTCACTTTGGGTGCTTTCTCCTATCTTGAACGAGCTTATTTTCTCATACAGTGGAAGTATTACAAGCATGAAGTCGAGGTGTGAAAAAGTGCTTGATGAGAAATATGTTGGTGCTGGAGGGATGTCCTCAATGAGTCGTCCGTTGAGCACTCTTAGGTTTAATTGCTCAAGATCTTGTACTAACTGGGTTGAAGTTTTGGTATGTTTGTTTCGGGGGAGGGGGGGGGGGGGGGGGGGGAGATTGGCTTGGGATTTTCCAGGTGATGTCCATTTCCTTTGTCATTTCGTCCGTGGTTTTGTCTCCGAAGAGGTTGAGGTTCAAATCTCCTGGCACAAGTATGTTCTCCATGTCCCCCTCGACCATGAGCCTTGTCAGTTCTTTGACGAGTTGCTTGACCCAGATTTCTTGTGCTACGGATGGATGTATGTATTTATGACGTGTAGCTTTTGAATGACCCGTTCGTTTTTTACTGTAAGTGATATGAACTGTACTTCATTTGGTGGGGTGATGTTTACTCTTTTTACTTCCGTTGCGCCAATGGTAGTTATTGAGGTGAGTATTGCAAGTCCACCTGAGCATCGGCCATATTGAGAACCTCTGGCTGCCGGATGAGTCAGAGTTGTGTAGCCTTGTAAAGGAATATCGTTTGGCTCCCATATTTCCTGGAGGAGGATCAAGTCAAAACTATTTAAGTAATTTAGTGTATCTGGGTCCTCCAGTTTGTCTGAAAGGCCATTAATGTTCCAACTACATATTTTGATTTTAGTGAGGGGGGCCGTTGGGTCGGGTGTTAAGAATGGCACTTTTTGTCAGTTGGGATCACCTCCAGGTATGGTGCGTGTAATTATTAGACTACATGATGTTGATTGCTGAGTGGTGGGGTTGTGAGAAAACGGTGAATATTTATCCAAACCTGGGGAGTAGCTAAGTGCTCCTTTCAATATTGATTTGGCCGGTTGGGTGCGTTCTTGTTTCCTTTCTTCAAGGAGCAGAGGGGGGTAGGCTGGCTTTTTTTCTGCTTCGAGCTTAATTCCCCACTGTGAGAATGTAGGAGATTTGTTCATAATTAAATTTGCTACCTCCCTTGATGACCATGTGGTCTTTGTTGTTTCGTTTCCTTGTGGGTGGGGGGCTGGTTGGAATTCAAGTGTTAGCAGATCGGTGGTTTTTATATTTTTTAATTTCTCTATTGAATTGATTAGCTTTAAAATGTTGCCCCTGTTTAAAGTGTCCACTCTTCCTCTGGAGATAAATTCGAGAATGAATAAGATTGTGTCTAAGTCCTTTTCCCCGAGGGGAGGTGTTTGCTGGTGCATTTGTTGCTTGGTATGGATATTCCCATGTGGCTTGTGGATGTGCGAAGTTGTTGTTCCGCTATTGGATGTCACCTCCTCCGATTTCTCCTTCGTCTGGCTGCTTACTAAGTTGGCGACACTTGCTGATCGGCGGTTCTTTGTTGTTTCACTGGTACTGGTCTCATATTTATTGCAGATGCATTTTTCTGAGAGATTTTCTGATATAACTTCAGTTTGGATTGGTTTGGGATCCTCTCGGGACTGTCTACTTCCTCCCGAGGTTAGTTGTATTGTTGCCGCTTGACAGGCCTGTTGCACTTTTTGTTCCTGTTCTGGTGGATTTCTAGTTGTCGGATTAAGTGTTTGGCCGGCGGGGTTCTGCTCTAAGTAGAGGCTAGGGGCCTCTTTAAAGAGTGTAAAGGATCCTGTTCCTGCTACTGTTAGCGTCTTTGTTTGCGATGGGTTTGTAGGTGATAGTGGGAGATTTATAGGTTCCCTTTGATGCTTACTATCACCTGGCTGTTCCTTGTCCCTCAGTGTGATAAGATGACTGTGCTTTTCTCTACTTTCCGGTTCTGTTGTTTTCTTATTCCGGCCCTTTCTTTTTTGCTTTCGTCGGGCCCGCGTTAGGTGGGCTCTCCGGTAGCTCAGTTTGTCCTCTTTTGAGGATGTTCCGAGGGGGTTTATCAGGTAAGCTTGTGATGGGTGGGGGCTGGCACCACTGCATGCTTGTTTTTATTTTGTGTGGGTCTTTGCTGTTTCCTGGTGCCCCTTTGATGTGAGGGGTGTCTGGTCTTCTCTCTGTTGATAGAAGTTTTGTTGTGGTTGGTTCTGTTTCAGTCTTATCGTGCCTTTCAATTGTTGGGGGGGGGGGCTTTGTGATGTTTGTTTTTATGTCCTCCAAAAGGTTTCCCAACATCATGGGTATAGATGATAGTTTATCGATGATTGGCGAGCAGATGCAGTTGGTTCTTTCAATTTGAATTAGGTTAGCTGACTCCTGTCCTCTTTTTATTAGGCCGTTAAGGTCAGCTAGTTTTCTGTCGATCCCCATGGTGGCCTCTGCTAGGCTTTGTAGGACTGTCAGTTGTAGATCAAGCTTATCTGATTGATACTGAAGTGCCGTTGAAGATAGCTGTATTGTGTTGAGTAGGGTTACCCAGAAGGAGTTAAGGGGATCTCCGGGCCCCTCTGTTGGCAGATGGGAGCTTTCTTCGCTGTTACCGTTGGTAGGTCCTGTAACGTTATATGTTGCCACTAGCTCGCTCCATTCTTGGGATACCAGGAAGGTAATGTCCCTGTCTGGGGAGATTTGATCCCCTCTTGCAATGTTTGGTGACGAATTTGGAGGGTCAGGTTTTGATCCCGGTGTGTCAGGAGCCTCGGTGTGGCCTTGAGTTTTTTGTTCCAATTTTGGATGGGCATTGGGTGCTTGAGGGGATGCTGGTTCTTGATTTGTTGTTGCTTCTGCCGCCCCTTGCTGCGTGTGTAAGGAGGGATTGATTGGAGATAGATGTTTTTTGTTACTATCAGGCCCCGGGGGCCCTTCCAGCTCTGGGGGGTGTTTCCTTGGTGTGTCCTCCTTTTGTGAGGGACTTATTTGGTTTGTTTCTACGTTGCGTCCCTCAATGCTTCCTTCGATTGGTTCATCTGGTAGGGGGCTTGGCTGGTGGTGCCTTCTAGTGACTCATGCCTTCTGGTTTCTTTTGCCCCGTTGTCCCCTATGCCTGCTTCGCCTCCTGCTTATTATTTCAGGGGAACAAGGGGACCCAAGGCGCAGTAAGCTAAGGACCATGGGTAGGTACTATATTATCAAGAACAGTGGTCCTTAGAACAACAAACCAATACACGAAAGAATAAATATAAACCAAGTGGTAATATATTCTGGGGAAGTGTCCAGCAGGACAGTTTAATTCCCTGATACAAAAGTACTATAACAAATGTAACACTGGGTGTGATAGAAACGGGGCACCGTCCGGTGTCCGACTAACACACTGGAAGAACATACAACATACAAAATAACAGGCAATAGCAAGACATCTGATTAGAGTAAGACATACACCAGACAATCTAAAATATACACATATGCAAGAAAAAATTGTATCTGCATTCGTTGCATTTAGTGTAATATGTCGACGACGTTTCGAACCATACTTAATAGAGGTTCATCCTCAGGACAGAGGGTAATTGCCTTAAAGTTACACATTTGCGAATGTTTCACTGGTAGTGGGATAAATACCATGTAAAAAGAAGAGGAGACATAAAAAAGATAGAGACATGTCATTAAAACATTGCCACAACTGCGTACATAGATTGCATGACTCATACCATGCCAAGGTGCAGCCGGTAACGAGATGTGGATCATGCAGGATATGGGCAGTGAAGAACAATAACGAGGAACAGGGCTGGTGGCACCGAGTGTCGAATCAACTGTGGCTAGTGCAAAAGTCAGGCACAGATGGAGTGAAGTGGCGGCGGGCCGGCGTGCTAAACATTCAGTGCACTCAAACCTAGTGCGTCTAAAGTGAGGATGCGCGTATGCGAAATTGCGCTTACCAATAGTGTCGCACTCAGGTAGGAAAATTCCTTAAGCTTGATAGTGTAGCTTAATTATAGAGTAAATCTAATGGGGAGAAAATTATTAAAACTATAGTAGCCAAAAATGCTTCCCCATTTAAAGTGGTGTTGAGAAAATACTCATACCGTAAATGAGTGCCCTCAGTACTGTGGTCTGTGGAGGGAAGGGTGACATGTAAATGGCTATAGCAATAAGATCGAAGTGAACGTGGTAAACAAAAATGCGGGAAGTCAGATCTTACCCGAAAGGAATAGTCACGGTACCAAAGTCTGGGAAAGAAAGGACAAGGGCAGCATAAGTGACAATGGTGTCATAAACTCAACTCCTACCACGGGTGCAAAATGACCGGGGCCAATCTTACCTGGAAAAGCTGGGAGCAAGGCCACAATGGGGGTTCTTGCTAACACCGGTAATCAGCGCGGCGTCTCCGTGCAATGCGGGACGCGGTGAAGAGATGCGGAAGGTCACATGAGAAAACGGACCAATCAGATTATGCCCAAACTTGGCGGCCATTTTAGGTCGGGGGAATAATAATATGGCATGGTATGGCGACGACGGTAGTCAAGGAGAGACTAAGCTGTGATATGCAGGACGGGTGTCGGCCATCTTAGAGTGGTGCCCGGCCCATTAAGCAGTATATAGAATAATAACTAGGTGAGTGCCCACAGGTGTTAATCAATATGAGTGGAGAGTGTAGAATGGCATGCCGTGAGTCACAGACATTCAGAACATACCCTAAAGCTAGTGTTCCATAGTAAATGCATTTCCAGCACATTTCAAATATTTTACATTTACGTATACATTGAAAAGGTGAAGAAATTATTCAGAACCATATTTTACAATTATATTACAGGCTTGCGGAAGAATCCGTGGAGAGGAGAAAACAGATAATGTTAGATCAGGGAAGTCCAATCCTCAGTCCGATTCAACCCTGTGTGAAGACTTTTAGTCTTCAGGATCCATCTCAATTCCTCTTTGTTCATGAGTTGTTGCAGGTTGTCCCCGCGGCTCGGGAGTTTTACCAGGCAAATGATAGTCCATTTGAAATCCATTTCTGTATGGGATTGTTCTGTGAAATGCTGTACCAGGGGTGCATTCGCAGTTCGGCATCGTATCCTACTTCGATGCTGGCACATCCTTGTTCGTGCCTTTTGTGTAGTTTGTCCGATATAGATCATGGAGCATGGGCAAAACAAAGCATAGATTGCATTGGAGCTATTACAGTTTGAGAATTCTCTACGTTCGTATTTCAAATCACTGTAAACAAACTCTTTGCCTTCTATAGTACTCTCACACATTGAACAGTTACCACATTTTACATGCCCAGTGAGCTTCGGCAACCCCCATAGTGTGTCAATTGTGGTCATCTCTGCAGGTGCAGGTAGTGCTGCCCGCACCAAATGATCTTTTAAGTTTTTGGCCTTCTTAAAGGCAAACATCGGTTTCTCCAGTTGGAGTTGATCAGCATTCAACACAGCCCAATGTTTTTTAATGCTTTTGGTAAGTGAGTTGGATACAGCACCCCTGGTACAGCATTTCACAGAACAATCCCATACAGAAATGGATTTCAAATGGACTATCATTTGCCTGGTAAAACTCCCGAGCCGCGGGGGCAACCTGCAACAACTCATGAACAAAGAGGAATTGAGATGGATCCTGAAGACTAAAAGTCTTCACACAGGGTTGAATCGGACTGAGGATTGGACTTCCCTGATCTAACATTATCTGTTTTCTCCTCTCCACGGATTCTTCCGCAAGCCTGTAATATAATTGCAAAATATGGTTCTGAATAATTTCTTCACCTTTTCAATGTATACGTAAATGTAAAATATTTGAAATGTGCTGGAAATGCATTTACTATGGAACACTAGCTTTAGGGTATGTTCTGAATGTCTGTGACTCACGGCATGCCATTCTACACTCTCCACTCATATTGATTAACACCTGTGGGCACTCACCTAGTTATTATTCTATATACTGCTTAATGGGCCGGGCACCACTCTAAGATGGCCGACACCCGTCCTGCATATCACAGCTTAGTCTCTCCTTGACTACCGTCGTCGCCATACCATGCCATATTATTATTCCCCCGACCTAAAATGGCCGCCAAGTTTGGGCATAATCTGATTGGTCCGTTTTCTCATGTGACCTTCCGCATCTCTTCACCGCGTCCCGCATTGCACGGAGACGCCGCGCTGATTACCGGTGTTAGCAAGAACCCCCATTGTGGCCTTGCTCCCAGCTTTTCCAGGTAAGATTGGCCCCGGTCATTTTGCACCCGTGGTAGGAGTTGAGTTTATGACACCATTGTCACTTATGCTGCCCTTGTCCTTTCTTTCCCAGACTTTGGTACCGTGACTATTCCTTTCGGGTAAGATCTGACTTCCCGCATTTTTGTTTACCACGTTCACTTCGATCTTATTGCTATAGCCATTTACATGTCACCCTTCCCTCCACAGACCACAGTACTGAGGGCACTCATTTACGGTATGAGTATTTTCTCAACACCACTTTAAATGGGGAAGCATTTTTGGCTACTATAGTTTTAATAATTTTCTCCCCATTAGATTTACTCTATAATTAAGCTACACTATCAAGCTTAAGGAATTTTCCTACCTGAGTGCGACACTATTGGTAAGCGCAATTTCGCATACGCGCATCCTCACTTTAGACGCACTAGGTTTGAGTGCACTGAATGTTTAGCACGCCGGCCCGCCGCCACTTCACTCCATCTGTGCCTGACTTTTGCACTAGCCACAGTTGATTCGACACTCGGCGCCACCAGCCCTGTTCCTCGTTATTGTTCTTCACTGCCCATATCCTGCATGATCCACATCTCGTTACCGGCTGCACCTTGGCATGGTATGAGTCATGCAATCTATGTACGCAGTTGTGGCAATGTTTTAATGACATGTCTCTATCTTTTTTATGTCTCCTCTTCTTTTTACATGGTATTTATCCCACTACCAGTGAAACATTCGCAAATGTGTAACTTTAAGGCAATTACCCTCTGTCCTGAGGATGAACCTCTATTAAGTATGGTTCGAAACGTCGTCGACATATTACACTAAATGCAACGAATGCAGATACAATTTTTTCTTGCATATGTGTATATTTTAGATTGTCTGGTGTATGTCTTACTCTAATCAGATGTCTTGCTATTGCCTGTTATTTTGTATGTTGTATGTTCTTCCAGTGTGTTAGTCGGACACCGGACGGTGCCCCGTTTCTATCACACCCAGTGTTACATTTGTTATAGTACTTTTGTATCAGGGAATTAAACTGTCCTGCTGGACACTTCCCCAGAATATATTACCACTTGGTTTATATTTATTCTTTCGTGTATTGGTTTGTTGTTCTAAGGACCACTGTTCTTGATAATATATGCTTCGCCTCCTGCGTCATCCGTTCTTTCCCTTGGGGTCGGTGCCTTGTGTATTTCTGCTACTAAGTAGCTTTTGGTTTGTGACAGGGTTTTGTTTGCGTTAGCGGGTTGTAGTGGAGATTGGAGGACTGTGATGGAGTCATTTGAGGAGAAGATGACATTTCCAGGATTTTTTAGAAAGGCTAATTTAGTGTAAATTTTCGGCTGAAAGTTGTGTTTTGTTTCCGTTTGCTGTCCCACTACATTGATTAATTGGTGGGTGTTTTTCCTTTTGTTGCTTCTGGGTTGTTCTGGAAGTAGGGTTAGGCTGTGATTAATGTCCTTGTCGGATTGCAGACCACCGGTTTGCGAACCGTCGGTTGTGATGGTGTTGATTTCGTTGGGGCTACTTTCCGGCAGGGTAGTGTCGCTTATTATTTTGTCTTTTTCTTTGGTGCTATTGGGAGCTCGCTTGTTTTTTTCCGGTGACGCTGAACCCGTGGTTGTGTTGTTTCTTTTTCGTTTGGCTGGTTGCTTTGTTGGAGGTCTTCGTTCTCTACCCGACCTCATAGTGATCCGATGAGTTCCTTCCAGGGGCTCTAGAAGTCTCACGGTCTCACTGTGTCTCCGTGCCTCCGTGTCTATGTCACCGAGACTGTGCTGCTGCTGTGGACCGCTGTTTAGGTGCTCATTGGCGCTGCGGCGATTTGCGGTGGGTTGCAGCGTCTCGGGCACTCCCTGCTTGCCGCTCCGCAGCAGCTTCCGGGCAGAGACACGCTTGCTGTAGGTGGGCTGTTGGTGTAGTGTAATGAGAGCAGTAGACTGTGGTCTTTCACCCTCTCCTGCAGCCACCGCACTGCTACGTCTGCTCAGCCTCGGGGAGGTGGGGGGGAAGGGGGCTACTACCTGGAGCCTGCCACCGGGAGCCTCAGCCTCCTGCCTGTCGTCACCTCACCCGCTCTCCACACTTCTCTCGCTGACTTCTCTCGCTGACTGGTGGGTGTCTATGCTGGCGGTGATCTAGTCTCTTCAATAGTTCACCCGCCAGCCGTCTGAACACCAGTAGGGATCGGTTAGGGATCAATTAATCAATTCGTTGTTTCAGACTTTATGGGGGTGAGTGTGGGAGAAGAGTGAGGGTAAGGGTAAGGGTAAAGGTTGTCACGTACTCACTCTCACCGCCGTAGTCACTCTCACCACCGTCAGTAGTCGTCAAGGTCGGATCCCGGTTGTTGCCAGCAATTCCATAGAGCGCCAAGATGTTCTCTCAGCCGCCCGCCTTCACTCGCCTTCACTCGCGGGCAGGTGGGTTGTGTCACTGTAGCCCCGTGTTTGTCCTCTGTTAGTCCCGCTGTTGCTCCGTGATGCCTTTGCCCCCCTTTCTCGGTGTGCTCGGCTCTCAGCAGTCGGGTAATCAGCTTGGCACTAAGCGCTTGGCACTTGGCGGTTTGGAAGACCTCTGCGATCGATACTTGCTGCCTGATGGATGGCAGGTGGTGGCGGCGGCGTCCTGCTCGCCCTGCTCACTGCTTCTGATTGCTCAGACCGCTCCTCTCCTCTGGCCTCGCCTCTCGTCTCTCGAGACACAGCTGGGCAAGGAAGGCTGAGGCTGGAGGCGGGAGGCAGGGCGGGTCTGCTGGGCTGGACTGGACTGCAGGGCTGCTGGCTGTGGGCTGTGGGCTGTGAGCTGCGGGCTGCAGCTCTCAACCCCCCAGCTCGTACCGCTGCCTGCTCCTCCGCGGCTTGCTGCTTCTTCAGCAGGCAGCCGGACCAATAGCCTGAAAATGCACCGGGTGCAGTGGTGCGGGTGGTGGGGTTCCGTGTGCCTAGCTCCGGAAGCTGGGTGCCGCTCTCCCTCTCAGAGCTCGGGGGCCAGATTTTCCGCCGTCCCACCTCGGTCTCGGCACCAACGCGAATTCACCGGTCAGCTCTGCGCACCGCCGCCAGCCCTCACCCGAGCTCGATGCTCGACGCTGTGCTCCGCGCTGTGCTGTGCTCAATAGCAAGCAGCGTAGGCAAACGTTACAGGGGCCTAAGTGCAAAGTAGCCCAAATAGCCAAAAAAGTCTAATTACAATGCCCCCTGCAATGTTGGCTTTTTAGGCCTACCACAGGGGTGACTTATATGGAATAAAAAGGCAGTTTGAGCATTGGCGAAGGGGTTAACTTGCCATTCAAATTGGCAGTTTACCACTGCTAACAGGTTGCAGTGGCAAGCCTGAGATATGTTTTAAGGGGCTACTTAAGTGGTTGGCACAATAAATGCTGCATGTATGCTCAGACATGAGTCCCTTGCTCACTATGCCACTGGATTCAAGCAAGCCGGGCTGAAGACGGCTGGAATGCCAGAAACCGGTGCCGGAAGCTTGTTTCCGGTCCAGGGAAGACATGGCTTGGCAGTTCGGTCTGGACTGTTCCCATGAGGCACAGGGTCAGACTGATTTGCATATAGCCATGTCTGAACAGGGGTGGCAGAGTGGGCTAAAAAACGGTGATGGATTAAACCCAGATCTTTTGACTGGGTATGAGTGTTTGATTGATTCAGATGCTCCGTCCATCACCACCCCCTTTTGTACCGCAAGCCCATTAATAGCATTTAATTTAACAGCCCTAGGCATATGGTATATCACTTTACTATGGAAATAAGTAAATTAAATATGCCAATCAGTTGTAAGCTAATTATACATGTTTTTAAGGGAGTAAGCACAAGAACTTTAGCACTGGTTAGCAGAGGTAAAGCGCAAATAGTCCTAAGGCCATCAAAAACGAACTCAGCAAAAAATAGGAGGAGTGAAGGCAATACGTTTGGGGGCAACCCTGCAGAGTGGGCAGAGTCCAACACTTAGGCACTCTTCCAACAAACAACTTTTGGAACTAACAAGCCTATAAAGCAGACTTCGTCCAGAAATCAATAAATTCGTGAATAACAAATTTAACATGAGCATAGGCATTCAAGCAAGAATGTACTTATATGGCTTGATAAATCAAATGTAATGCTATTAGATATAGTCTTAATTCTGTGAACTAAAACCATCCTTGCTGAATGTAAGCCAGCAAGCCATTAAACAATGACATTTGGTAGGAAATTGTAGGTTTCCTGCGCAGTGCAGATTATATATTCTTTCACCAATCAAGGCTCATTACTCATAATAGAAACCCATGGAATTAACTGAGCACCTACCTTCAGAAGAACCAACCACCATGAACAGCATTTGTTTTTTAAATATTTTGAACAATTCTCCTTGCTTTTAATGGAGATCCATAGCTCACCCTTGAGATCCATACAAGTGTCCTCTATTTCAACTCTTAAACTTTCTTAAATTACTATTTTTTATTTTTATATCCTCATCTATAGGCAAAACATCTCTCCAACTATGTCCTGCCAAGGTGCACTAAGGTATTAGGAGCTATTTGTATAATAGGTAATCACTTATAATTGTTTTTCTAAGGTTCAATGATAAATCCATAATTCTAAAGACTAGTCACTTGTACAAGTATAGTTGATCCATATGTATGTGTATATACATGCATTCCTATTCACTAGTGCCAAACACAATTGTGATACATTAAACATCAGGGTTGATAATTCATACAACTATAAACTACTGTCTTCTTTTCTTGAAATCAATACAGACGTTTAAACGAAAAAAGAAAATACCAATCATTTTTAAGAAAAGGTCTGTAACAAATAATCATTTTCAAATTTAAACTTTACTGTACAATGATACATTTGACAATGATGTGTATACACAATGAATGGGTCATTTGTGGCAAAAGGACCAAAAATGTCAGTGCTTCTCTGAGGCACACACGTGCATTAACATTCAAATTCTATAGATAATCAAATTGAGTTAAAAAAGAGAAGCCAACATTCTCGCATGTTTACAACCAAAAATACATTTTTTGATTATAGTCTGTTTTGGATTGGTGAAGTGTGTTTTTAAGGTACTAATGCTACCTAAGTTTAAGTTCGTTGTAAAGGACTATATAGTATTTACAAAAATAGTTTCTTTAAAATATTATTTTCTATTAGTCTTTCCAAATCAGTCAGGGAGTTTACAGGAATATGACATGGCCTATTAGTATCCAAATAATTCATTGTTATACAATCCTAAGTATCATATTTAAATAAATATTGTCAGATAAAACTAGTTTTTAAACAGTAAGAACACTGAAGAATGCTTGCAAGCGTACGATAATACAGGGAAGCCTTTCAAAGAGCTAATCAATAAATATGGTACAACATGTACAATCCTCAGTATTCTGAGATATATGGAATATAAAACCAGGTCATATGGAGTGGAGGTCACTTTGGCTTCCCCTTAAACATTCATGAACAGTTACAGAATATGTATATTCTCTCAGTGCATGGTCATAAGCATTTTCATTTACAAATAAACAATGTTTGCTTATAATGGTCTAGATTTCATTATAGAAAGTAGACTATCTTTCCAATTGTATTCCAGTTTGTTTTAATAAAAATTAAAATAAGCATGCATGAGTTGCCCACAGTGCCCTCGAAAGTGCTATCCCTTAAACAATTGTTGTATGTGGTTTTGCAGTTGTACTGTTTACAACACCCGTTCTATAAGATCCTCATTGCGTTCACCTGTTTCAGAAAAAAATGGTTCAGGTGTGTCAAAAGCTAATCTACTTGACAAACAAACACTTGACTTCTTATAGGTGAATGTAAACAACAGCATGTTTTTTTCCATGTTTTACAGGCTTGGTATTCTCAGAACTACAGGCCTGATTTAATATTTTGCACACGGCCTGTCCTCCACCAGGGCAAAGAAAACTAATCAGTCACCCTGACGGAGGAGCCGCCCACCTCCAAATTATGGAATGTCCACCGGCATTAACAGGAACCACTGTCGCAATGGTTCTTGCTAATGCATTGTAACTTTGAAGGAATTCTCTGTCAAACATGATAAAAGCCCCATGTCAAAGTTACATTTTCTTTGTTTATTTTCTAAAGAAACATTCCAATGCAGGATTTTCTTAAAAAAAAACAATTTAAAAAAAACAATGTGCCCCTCGCCATAGGAATTTCCTCCAATGGTGAGGGGGAATTGTGCACTTTTCAATGCCCCTTAATGTCATATTTTCCCTTGTGGTGATGGGCACTGAAACACAGCTGAAATTTCGCTCATCTAAATTAGGCATTCGTACATAAAGCTAAACTTGCGACACTCCTTAGTTTGTGAAGCCATCGGAGGAATCTGACCACGGCGGAGACGGGAGTAGTCTTTGTCATCATCAAACTGTGGTCTGCCTGAATTTAAATCGGGCGGGCAGACTATAGTCGTGGTGGGGAGGGAACTTCTGTCCTTGTAACGGAACGGACTACCATTTAAGCCAGGATTAAACCAGGCCCTAAATTACATTCCTCTCTCTATGGAGACATCATTAAACCAAAATAAAATATTGTGAGTCATTCGTTTTCATATTAACTTCAAAAAAGTTATAAACTGTGGAGGTCTTGCTAGGTTTTACGTCGTAACTTCTCCATTACTTGCTGGTTGAGATGCAGCTGACAAGGCCTGGGTTGGTGCCACTTCTATCTCAGATTCACGAAAAGAGATCACTGCATCACCACTGACATTTATTAAACATTGGGCCTGCAAAGCAAAAAGATTAAGGAGATGTTAGTTTAAAGAGAAAGTACTTTTACCTAATCCACAGATGCATTTCCTTCTGGCTTTTACTTATCCTCTTAATTGTGTGAGAGTCTTTTTCTGATTAAAACATTTGGCCTATTAATACAAGTCATTTGCGTTTAATGTTTGTTTTGTAATGATGTTGTTCCTGAAGAACTCCAGAGGAAGCTTTTATTTACTTTCAAATCTCTTCCAGCATGCACACTGAACTGTATTCACTCATGAATCTTTTCATTGTTTATGTAACCATATTTGTTATGACACTTCTGATGACAATAGGTCAGAAGGGGCATCATTGTTATTCAATTAGGTGGATAATTTTACGGCTACGGTGGACGGTAGCATTATACAACATTTTGTAATGTTGACCTGTGATTTGCTGAAGTTTTTATACATTTGCTCACCCCACACTGCCGGTGGAATTTCTATTGCATTCTATTGTGAAATTTGCTACAAATACCCTTGAATTTAGGGGTGAGCCAGACCATTTTGAGTCTCTCCTAGGAGGATTTTGCCGATTTCTTAATCGCTTTGCTGACCATTCTGGAATTGGACTATTTTTCAGATTTTGCTTAATGCTGCATCTCTTTAAACTCTGGAGCCATAATGACATTTCATTTCTATGTCTTCTGACTGATGCATTGAAATTGCTATATTTTTACCTTAGTGTATTGCACTTTAATATTTTAATAAAACTTCAAGGTTTTCCTATATCACTGACCTTAAACTCCTTTTTTGAGTTAGTCTTCATTAGTGATTGTATTTTGAAATGCTGTTTGAACCTTTTCACCAAGGGCAGATTCCCTTATCTAAACTTGTGGACAACACCGTCCCGACCCCGTGTGATTTCCCTCTCTATCCTGCCACTGATAGGTTTAACAAAAAAGCAAGCATCAGCAATTATTTTACCGACAGGCAATGGTCTCACTGTTTTCAATCTAAACGAACACAATGTCACCATGACTCAGGTTTAGTTTAGGTTTATACAAATTACCATAACCTATCTCTACTATTTCATCCAAAAATATTACAGATTTGTGGAGACTTGAATGAAAAGTAGCAGGTAGATTCCATGTTCAACCTGAAGTTGTGCACTCAGTCTGTGTTTATACATCTACAGCCACCACGTCATTAACATTTACGATGCCACTTACATATTTAACATGACACATCTAATACCACTATACTGTCACTACATACTTAAAACAATATCAGGAATAAAGTACCCTCTGCAATACATTGCAAGGATGTTGCAAGTTACAGTATTCCATGACCATTTAGAGAAATGAGGCTGAAGGTCATGGAACTCCCAGGTTACTTACAAAATGCTTTTAGTGTATGGCAGATGGCATTTTATTCCTTACAATACATGGCTATACCATCATCCTTCACACTAATTGTTAAAAAACTTGGTGTCTTGCTATTTTATGTTTATTACGGACAAGAAGAACAAAAGCAAAACCTGTATTGTGAAATTAAACCTACCAAAGTACCATTAGTATGTTTTGAAGAAGGTATTAGTATCAGTTTCAGTTAGTAAGGTTAAAAGAATTATGTGGCTCAGTTTCTATCTTTCCTGAAATGATGAAGAACTGCTGTTAGATTGCTTTTCTAGCCTTCTATTTTTTGCATTATTAGCAAAGATTGACATTTTCTTTTTTTCACAAAAGACACACACATACATATACTGAACGGATATAAGTGTAATTGAAATGAATGTCACTTTAAACAAGATGGATGCCATCTTGGTCACTCATTCCGGTTTCACCTCCTGCACACATCTTCTCCCCAAGGGCTCTGCAGGGCTCAATGAAGCTGACTTATAGTAGTTTATTTTCACTGGTATGATTACATTGCTTTCAATTAACTTTTCCCCGTTCTATATGACTTGCAACATCTGTCAAGATCTATTCCGCTGCCATCACTAGTCTATTCACTGGGTTAAAGTCCTATTGTCTTAATGTATCATGTTAGTTAGAACATCTTTGGGTGACAATAGCATAGGAGAATTCTACTTTTGCTCGCTTCATAATCATTCTGCAGTTTCTCTAATTTACTATGCAAGAAATGTGTATACCCCATGATTTTTGGGGAGACAGATTTTACAAACATTTTCTTATGCTGTAGGGTGCTTTTGGGGGTATCTAAATTTTGGGGTATGGGTTTGCTCCCACAAATCTTGACACGTTAAGGTGCACCTCCTTTTGCTAAGAGACCCCTTTTTAGTTTTCAACTTATCCCTTATGCCTGACCCTGGGATATAATTGGTTTTCTGGTGGAATTCCCAGTGTTGATATTATGCCAACAAGCCTGACTTGCCCTGCTGTCCCTGAATGATTTGCAGTTTAAGTATGACATGATGTGTTTGTAAGTTGTATTATGAGATGTTTGTGATGTGCTGCTTAAGTTAGTGTTTGTGAGATGGACTGCCATGCTGTATGTGAGGTAGTTAGTTATGCGATGCAGATTTATGGCCCTACTAGAAGTTGGATAACTTTTGTGCAGAAATATGATTCTTATTTGAGTATCATGTTTTATAAAAGAGTTGACCTTTGACAGAACTGCACTGAGAGTGGTTGTTGTACGCTAGCTTGTTTTGTGTGATTTTGTTCGGAGTGATTCAAACAAAATTAATGGGTGCTGTATTGAAAAAGCCTAAGGTTTCTGTATCTTCTACTGAGGGTCAGAGATTACCTCCCGAGGGAACACCTGCAAACGAAATAATGACGGACATTGGGTTATGTACGTATACCTGGATTTTGGAATGGCATGACTATACTGGTTTGGATAAAGATTTACAGTTTCCTTTAGAAGGTCCTTTTAACATTAGGAAGCTAGACTTCCTCAGACAAACAATGAACAACAAAAGGCCTTGCCTAGACATGCACAATGTGAGGCAATATACAAATGGAATCGAATGGCTAAAGAGAAGGGGGAAAAAAGTAAATGACAAAGCAATTAAAGGGTTCACTTAGACTGAGACAATGGTTACAGAACAAGTGGGATTGACAAGAGAAGTGTTAGATGGTAGATATTATGTAAAGTGTGAACATTTTTCCAGCAATAATTAAAGAAAACTGAAGACAGAAAGAACAAGCATTGGTAATGCATCGGTTTCGCCTATATAATGAATAAAGAGCTGTTTTCATCAATCATCGTCCTGTCAAATAACAAGGGAGCAGAGAGGATGTGTCACAGCGGCCAGAGCTGCTGAGTCGAGTGCTGCGGATCCCCGTTTGAGTCTCGGTGGCGCTGCGCAAAATATCCTGTGATTCTATGCAAATCACTTAATCTCTCCTGTGATAAACTAGCAAATAAATATGCGGCAAGAGTAATAGGCACAGCTGTATGACAATATAGGCAGGAATCTGATAAGTGAAGCAGATGAGGAACAAACATAGGTAAATGCCTGAAAATATGCTACAGCCAATAGAAATGCAGGAAAGATAAGTGGCACGCACAGGAACCAATGAGAGGCCAGGAAAGAGAGGATGCGGGACTCCCTTTTGAGTTTATATTAAGCACAGCACAAGAGCTATGCAGGTGAAGCCTAAAAATGATGAGGGGAAAGAAAAAAAGCAAGATTCAGAAGTGGAAAATAACTTTTTTAATGATTTTTCAAACTCAGACCTTCTGCATATTCCAACAGGGAACAAGGAACAGGTGCTGGTGGTGTACCACAAATGTGTGCGGTTTCAAATAAAGAGCTCATCTACGGCCGTGTCTGTTAGTACAATAGGGAGTGCCCCTTCTGAAATTGCAATGACAGCATTACCAAGTACTAGTAGAGAGACCTCAGTTGTTACTCAAATTCAAATCTATACACTAGTTGCACAAGTTACATACCTTCGGTAACAATATATCTGTAAGAAACAGTAGTTAGCGTTGGATTCCTTACCTTAGAATATCCCCAGGCGTCAAGCTGGATCCAGAAAGTTTTCGTCAGTAGTACCCTTGGGCGTCGGTAGGCGTCGTCTGGTGCTCCGCGTCCGTCGTCGTGATTGGCGGGATGACGTTGTCGGAGTACTTAGATGCCGCCCTCGCCCGCTGACGTCTGTTCTGTACATAGCTTTTCGAGCCAGGAATGCAGAGCCATGATAGAAACCGACACCGGTGCCATAAAACTAGGGCCCTGAAAGGGATGTCCTTAACCCTAGATATCGGTTTGCAGAACGGGGAGGATGGGTTGGGCGGTAAGGAATCTAACACTAACTACTGTTTCTTACAGATATATCGTTACCGAAGGTAAGTAACTTGTGCATCTGAAAGAAACAGGTTAGTGTTAGATTCCTTACCTTAGAATAGATACCCCTGCAATACCAACCCCGGTGGTGGGTCTGCGAACCAAGATCACACCAGAAAGTCCTGGAGAACGGAATGGTCGAAAAAGCCATCTCTCCGGACTTGGCGTTTGCGAAGTAGTGCTTAGCAAACGTGTGCAGCGAGGCCCACATAGCTGCCTGACAGATGTCCTGCAAGGGGACTCCCCGACCCAGGGTAGTAGTAGCCGCCGTGGCCAGAGTGGAATGGGCGCGTAGCCCCACAGGAGGCTACTTTTTTGCTAAGAAGTAGCAAACCTTGATGCACAAAACGACCCACCGAGAGATGGTTCGCTTGTGCACCGCTCGCCCCATCTTAGCCCCACGTTACCAACAAAGAGCTGGTCGTCTACCCGGAACTGGCGTGTGCGGTCTAGATAGAAGGAGAGCGCACGTTTTGGGTTGAGACGGTGGAGCCTCTCTTCCTCTTTCGAGGGATGCGGAGGCGGAAAGAAGGTGGGCAAGGGGATGGACTGCCCGATATGAAAGGCTGCAACCACCTTGGCCTGGAAAGAAGGACGAGTCCTCAGAACAACCTTGTCCGGATGGACAGAGAGGAAAGGAGGTTTAGAAGATAGAGCCTGGAGCTCACTCACTCTCCTGGCAGAAGTGATGGCAACCAGGAATGTAGTTTTAAGAGTCAGAAGACGTAGAGGACAGTTATGAAGTCGTTCAATGGGATCGCACATCAGATAAGTCAGTACAAGGTTCAAGTCCCACTGAGGCATCACGAAAGGAACCGGAGGAAACACGTGTGTGATGCCTTTCAAGAATCCATTTACAACAGCGGACTTGAAAAGAGAAGGCTGATCAGGAAGCCTTAAGAAGGCTGAAATGGCCGAGAGATAGCCTTTGATAGTGCCCAGAGCAGAGTCCTGCTGGGCAAGAGAAAGAAGAAAGAGGAGAACCTCTGAAAAGGGGGGCAGGGAGCGGATCCACAGCCTTTGCTGTGCACCATGCCTCAAATTTGTTCCACCTGCAGGCGTATACCATTTTGTGGAGGGACGCCTGGCTGGCAGAATCACATCACAGACTTCAGGAGGCAAGTCAAATGGCCTCAAATGTCGCCTCTCAATCTCCACGCATGTAGGTGGAG
Source organism: Lissotriton vulgaris (assembly GCF_964263255.1). Classification (NCBI taxonomy): domain Eukaryota; kingdom Metazoa; phylum Chordata; class Amphibia; order Caudata; family Salamandridae; genus Lissotriton; species Lissotriton vulgaris. The sequence goes on along the minus strand of NC_141685.1, from coordinate 2,043,737,271 downwards.
ACTGGATAGGTTCGGGTGGAGGACCGTCCCCTGCTGCTGCGACACAAGGTCCTCCTAGAGAGGCAGACAAATTGGGGGATCGACTGACATGCTGAGTAGCTCGGGATACCAGTATCTTCATGCCCAGTAGGGAGCCACAATGATGACTTGGGCCCGGTCTCGCCTGATCTTCTTCAGCACTCTGGGCAGAAGTGGTATAGGCGGAAAGGCGTACAACAGACCGCAGCTCCAATCATGACGAAAAGCGTCTCCGAGTGAGTGCCGCCTTGGAAATTCCAACGTGCAGAACTGATGTCATTGCGCGTTCTCTTTGGTGGCGAATAGATCTAACCAAGGCTCTCCCCACTGCCGAAAGAGACCTTGCGCCACGTCCGAGTTCAGATGCCATTTGTGATACATCATGCATCAGGTGGCTGAGTTTGTCCGCCCTGGCGTTCAGGGAACGTTCCAGGTGTTGAACCACCAGGGTGACACCCTGGTGTTCCAGCCATGTCCAGAGGTGCAGAGCCTCCTGACAAAGGGTACATGACCCCACCCGCCTTGTTTGTTGCAGTACCAAATGGCGGTGGTGTTGTCCGTGAACAACTGCTCTACACTTCCCCGGACAGAGGGAAGGAATGCCTTCAGTGCAAGACGGATCACACGCAGCTCCAGAACGGTGATATGGAGCCGGGACTCTGCCGGAGACCAGAGGCCTCTGATCTCCGCCTCTCCCACGTGGCCCCCCAAATCCCAGGAGGAGCGCATCCGTCACTACTACGTGCTCCGGTTGGGGTAAAGAGAGGGATCTGCTGCTGACCAAATAGCGGTTTGTGAGCCACCACTGCAACTAACTCGCAGTGCCCTCCGAGATCAGGTTGCCCTGATGCTGTGCCCACTGAAACTTCAGGTCCCACTGCAGAGCTTGATGGAGCAAGGATTCACACGTAATGAGACTTGCTTGTATTCACTCCTCTTGACATAACGTTAATGTACTAATTAACATGTTTTGTGTACTAAAAACTGCATTACATGAAACAACTAGTATCCAAGGGAAGCTCGACAATGTGCTTTTATTAACTATAATCCACTTGCACTAAAATGGCTGCTGCTACGTGGGATTTCCTACTGGGCATGCATCTGTCATACTCGTATGACATGACGTCTTTCTCGGCTTGGAAGGAAACATTTGCTTCGGCGCATGTTAACTAAGATGGCTGCTCTGTGTTACAGCATGCATGAAGCTTGCACTGCTGCTTTTGCTAAGCTGTTCCTTTTTACCTAATCATTGATGCAATAGTTAAAATTAAGTAATGGGAATAGAGTAGAGATAAGTGGTATACAGAACATTTATTATTCTGTGTTCTAAAACTGTTTCTTTTCTATTTTTTCATGTAACGATAATCTTGGGCATGGTAGGTGTTATTACTCCATCTTGAAAACCCACACTGAGCATGTCAAACTCCAGAAAGAGCTGAAATCATTTAACATTGAAGCCATGCCAAGCTTACAGCATACTAGAAGATGCGCCTGGGAATTTAACCTGCTGACCCCAATTGGAAGAAAATATTGTTAACATTGTTTTTCTATAAGAACATCCATTGTTGGGTGGAATAAAGATGCATGGGAAAATTAAATTTGATGAGCGGGAACGTTAATAGAATATTCAGAAGTAAAAGTTTGATTTTAGTATAGTGTGATGATCTCTCCCCGTCTCTTGTCCAATCAAAATTGGGGATCGTTACACTTGCAACATTGGGGGATGGTACACTGTCCTGGAAAATAGTATAATTAGAGTAGGCTTAGTTAGCAAATTTGTCCGACTTGTCCAAATAGCTGACCTGTCACTGACCCAACGCACTCAATAGGTGATCGGGAGAAGGTTCGAAACCCAGATCGGGTTTGAGAGCTGAAGTGCTGGCTAAGCACTTTGTGGGAGAGATCGATAACTCTTACCAGGTTCTGGCTGTTAGCTGTAGAGAGGGAGTAACGCAGGCGTTGCAACTTTAACTGCGGGTGTTGGTCTTAGCCCTTGGTGGTCCTGTCCTGATCCAATTTGGCTGTACCTGACCTGATTCTGATCTGCACCGGTTTGCCTTGCTGACACCTGCCTTTTCAGGGTTTCTGTCCTTTAATCAGCCCTTGGCCAGGGTTGGTCTTCACACACCGTTCTAGGTAAATATTGAATGTGGGTTTGTTATTGTATTTTTTCCTCTCTCTTTACCTTCCCTATTGTTTAATTGCTTAAACAGCCTTATGAAATCTCTGCAAAATTTTATTCTAATCATTATCTTGCTAATTGAAAGATTTCTCATCCCAAATGTTTGGATTATGACTTTTAAAGAATTTTAGATAAAGAGTTTAAACTGTTCCAGAGTTTGTCGTTATTATATAAACGCACATTTTATTTTTTCCCTACCTATTTTCTTGCTAACTCTCTGATCCAAATAGGTCTCTAGGTACCGGTGACAAGAATTGGTAAGTCAATGGTATAGGACCTTGAAGGTAAACACACAACTTGGTAGAGTGCGTGAAAGGTTAAGTTGTTCAACAAAGGTGTTAAATGAGTTTAGGGGCCCAGGTGAGTATGGTAAACTGGTCAGGTTAACCCACGCGCTACATCAGTTACATTTGGTAGCAGCAAGATGGCTAGGGTTTAGTTAAGATAGGTAGGTAGTTATAGTTGGCTGGTTAAAGAAAAATATTTTTACATATTTGAAATTGTATTATTGATTTTATGTATTAACCGAAATTGTTCGTACCTGTTTTACGTTTTGTCTGGAAGACCCTGGGGGCAGAATAGCGGGTGGTAAATGGAAGCCACACTGCAGTGAGGTCACTTGCCTGTAGGAAGTAAGTGCATGGTTAGGTAGAACCGGAAGCACTATTTTAGGGAATTTTCTGTATAAATGTATGAATGATTGATAGCAAAGAGTTCGCTGGCAAAACTTTTTGTGTGATATCACCTAGAAAGGGTCACACTGAAGGAGTAACAGGTTCTTCTGAGCTTGGTTGATAGCAAAGGGGTTCGCTGGTGAAACTTTGGCCTTAGTATATCCCAGAGGGGATAAGTCTGAAGAAGTAGCAGGTTCTCTAATGCTTGCATGAAGGGTAGACGGAAGGGATCTACTTGTATTGTGTGAAGAGTAAGCGGAAAGGATTTACTCGCAGTGAGTAAAATTATCTTTTCTTTGAATTAGTCACTCGAGCACAGTGGCGAATGTTTTCACGTTGTTGAATAATAAGATCTGCATTAAGAGTGAAAAAAATTACGTTTTTGTATTACCTTGCAAAGGAGGGAGTCAGTCGCGGAGCTGCACTGACGTCACTCAGAGCCGCGCTGGTATTTGTTGAGACAGCGGAAGTGTAGCTGAGATAGTAATTGTAAAGGAGGGGTGAGTACAGGATCGTGAGAACTAATCTCACGAGAAAAGCCGCGCAACTATTGGTTGGATTTATTTTGAATTCAAAATTTTGATTGGTCACTGAAAAATTAAAGACGCTCTGGTATTGGAAGTTATTTTGTAAACAAATTGAGAGTTATCCTAACGATTTGCGTTTACAATATATGTGGCATGTAGGTCAGATTGTAGGAGGTAGACCCGACAGAAAATATTTAGGGTTTGCACAAGAACAGTATATAAGAGGAAGACCTTATATCATGTACGGAGAGAAGCGAAAAATGTCATTCATTAAAAGAATTAAGAATGATTTCACGAAAGATAATGCAATTAAAACAAGAGAAGGGATTATTATTCCACCAAAAATACGCCTGCATCATACATGATGGTTGAAAGGGGCTATCACACTTCTGTGTGGTTAGAAAATTGGATAGAGTACACAAAAGATAATGGGGTTTTATCATTTCCAGAAAACAGTACGTTTAATGGCAGAGTTTTGTACAATTTAAGAACTCGCATGAATGAATTAGATCCCAGACCTAGATTAACGCAGTATGAGGCATTGGAGGAATGGGAAACTGAGGCTTTTGAGCGAGATAGACCCAGAAGTAACAGGAATTGGAGTAAGTTTTATCCTCGATTTCCAAAAGAGACAAGAGACAAACAAATGAAACAATGGAGACGGTCCATGTTAGTGGAAGGATTATATTCTGTATTTACTTTAGAAAATCCTACAGGTAGTAAAAAAAGAGAAAACAAAACATTTATTGATTAGTGGTGAATTGGATGATTATTATTTGGAGGATTTATTAATGAAAAATCCACCACCTTGCAATGAGGAGCCAAGAATAATTAATCCAAATGCACCATTTTTGAAACCCACTCCGATTCCGCAAGTGGTACATGAGACTTCAATAGAAATGGTATTTTAGGAAAGAGAACGAGAAGCATTAAATAAACAAGGAAGTGAGTAAATTCAGAAAATTTCTCAATTGAATACGAGTCCTGAAGTTCTGACAATTCCGGTAACTATTGGCCCAGTTGTTCCTCTGTATGGAGATAAACAACCTAGTCCTAAAAATACTGTACTAACTACGCCTATAGTACAGCCTAGAAAAGAACCCTTAATAATTGATGATCAAGCAAGTGAATGTGAGTCAGTGATTTCCCTGATGGATTTACCTATAAGAGAACCAGTGAGTGACTCGGTCAGGAAAACCACTCATATAAGTTCTAGAGAAGTACAGATGGAGACATCTTCAGGTACAAGAAGTGCCACAGTAGTAACCCCAGAGGAAATAGAGAGATGGTCACGAGAAATAGAGAAACCAAAGTCACAGCCAAAGGTATTGGACATATTCAAATTAAGAGTCGAAATAGAGGAAATGATGGCTGGAAATGTGGGATTAGACAGGTTAAATACATTCAGTGAGGACGAGTTGTTGTTCATATGCAAAAGCATTACTAGAAATACAAGAGTAGGCATGAGCGGATTTTGCGGATTGGCAATCTGCGAATTTGCGGATTTGTGAATTTGCGGATTGCGAAAATCCGCGAATCCGCGCAGATTTTTTTTTTTTTAATGTTCGCACGGGTTTCTGCAAGTTCGCAAATTGCGAAATTGTACAAAACGCGTGCGAACTTGCAGAAACCCGTGCAAACACAATGTGCTGCCCAGTAGGGTATGTGCCTCTTGTGTGAATGAAAGGTCAGAGAAAGATCAGTTCAGCAGATGAAGAGAAAGAAGCTCCTGGTCACAGGAACAGCACGGGTATTGCGCTCGTGAAAGTCAAGGATGCAAATCCTATCCAGCATCACAGCTGATTTTCCACGGTAGATTTGGGAAGAAGGCACACCTGTCCAGCCTCGACGACGCTCACGATTGTTTTTGGGCTAATGAATGAGTCACTGAATTTGAGCATCAACTAGTTCGAGCGACCATGTGTGTGTTACTATGCAATCGCCCCGAAGGGCGCAGGGGTCCCTTGAGTGAGCTGCAGACCTGTGCCCAGCCATGCAACTATTTTACAATGGCGCCAGCAAGCTGCCAGCGCCGTTGTAAAATAGTTACAAAGTTAGCTTGCACAGGAAGCACTTAGATAAAATAAAGCAGCACCTGCTTCGTTTTATCTAGTGGTTCCTGTGCAAGCTAACTTTGTAACTATTTTACAACGGCGCTGGCAGCTTGCTGGCGCCATTGTAAAATAGTTGCATGAGTGGGGGTTCAACTTTTGAACCCGTTACGTTCGCGGATTTTTTTTTGCGGATTTTGCGGGAAATCCGCAAAATTCGCGGATTGCGGATTTCCCAAAAATCCGCGAGCGTAACGGATTTCCCGCTCACACCTATACAAGAGTGTTTCATGAAAAATTAATGGATATGGCAGTTAATATGGGAATTGACATTGGCAAATCTAAAGTATTACAGGAACCATATCGAGCTGAATTTTCTGACAAAGACTTGGAAAATATGAATGTGTCGGTTAGAAAAGTACAAATTAAGGAGCTTATGTCATTATTGCAGAAATGGGGTGACCTAGAAAAATGGAAAACTAGAAAACTAGATGGGCAAAGAAAAAAGAACTGCATCTGAATATGTATTAAAAAAAGCAGAAAAAGTGGAGAGGTTGTGTCCCATGAGAGAGGTACCAGGTGGAGGTTATGTACAAGTCCGATGGTCCCGACAGGATATTTTGTCATTCACACATGATTTCCCAAAACTCCGAGAGAAGCCTGTAGAATGGTACAGACAAGTCAAGAGGTTTGTGAAGATTTCAAAATGTCTTTTAAAAAATTTAGATGGGTTATTTGACATTGTCGTTCCTGTAGATTTGTGGACAGAATGTAAAGTTGCTGTTGATTGGCCAAGTGATGAGTACCCTAGACACCCAAAGAAAGGAGCCCTCTCAGAAGATGTAATGAAGAAATATAATCAAGTAATACTGTACCTAAAAGGGAAAGTACCTGCAAAAGAAACTGATTGGACTAGAATAGATAGAACTACCCAGAATAAAGATGAATCTGTGTATGCATATTAAGAACGCCTGTTACAAGTATTTAAACAGTACAGTGGTTTGGACAACATTGACATGAAAGACATGACGCATTTCATCTATCGGTTTGTGTCAGGATTAAGACCAGAAATTTCACAATGGATTAAAGATCATAACATTTTTTGGCAGGCCAAGCCGATTGATGAAATTCTTAAATATGCAAAATATTGTGAAGATGAACTTGACAATAAACGAAAAGAACTAAAGGAAAAGGTAATGTGGGCACAAGTAAAATTAGCAGAGCAACTGCAACTCCAGTTAAGTCAAATGAACAATACCCAGACTCAAAGTGATGGTAATGGGGGTAAGCCAAGGGGAAAATTCTATAGAGAGGAAGCCAAAAAGAAGTTCCCTTGTCACGGGTGCGGCAAGTTGGGGCACTGGTAGAACGAGTGTAAGGCTGTGCAAAATAACTCTGTCCAAACTAATGATTTGAATCCACAGACGCAGAATGAGGTGTCACGGAAGCAACAGCAGCAGGTAATACAAAACCAGTTACCCCTTGCGCCTATGCCAAATTTTAGGAGCAAAGCACACCAAATTGTGGATACCACAAATTGGGAGGGAAGTGGTAATAGAGACGCAGTGACATCACAGTTTCTGTTGAGTGACACATTTTTCGAGGAGGAGACATACTGACAGTGCCTGAGAGGGGAGGACGAGGAGTGCGTACTTGCCACCTCCTTGCCGGTAGATCAGTCAGGTCCATACATTGAAGGAAAGGTTGAAGGAAAGGTTGAAGGAAATGATGTCACCTTTCTATTGGACACTGGTGGTACCCGTTCTACTGTGAGAACAGCAGACGTTCCAAACCTACCCCTCTCGGGAGAAGCGATCCAAGTAGTGGGCATTTCTAATAAACAAATTAGTTCCCGAGTCACAGAACCAATGGAAGTTAGAATAGGTAATTTTAAAGAAATGCACAAATTTGTCGTTTGCGATTCTAGCCCAGTAAACCTGTTAGGCAGAGATTTGTTGTGAAGAATGAATTGCACAATCTTTTGCACCCCAAGTGGTGTTGAAATTCAAACTATATAACAAAAATGAGTACCACCATAGATAAGGCTAGAAAGCGATATCGGTGGGATGGAATTCTAATGAGGAAAAAGAAGAAGTCCTTCTTTGTTTTTAATAAACCCCTCACTCACCGACCTGGTCGGTGACATGCTTCATCATCGGGGCCACCTTGACAGCCGAGTGCCGTCAAGGTGTGCTGCGACACCTGGGATACAGTGGAGCGGGTATGTGAGTGATGAATGTAGAAAAAGGAATCAGTGAGTTAAAAATTGTCCTGGTATGGCTTATACAAAACTTTTTATTCTAAGACTACTGGACAATAATAAAAGCAGTGTGTGTCGATACAGTAAAGGTTTTATTATGACCAAATGTATCTGTGATATATGTGTGAGGTCTACATGTTTCAAACCGATAGGAAATTGCCGGTTTTTCTTCAGGACCAAAATAAAGGAGTTGGGTGGTCAGGGTACACTAACACCCTGCCATACCTGCAATCCTTTGTTCCCTAATAACAAAAAGTTGTTATAGGGCGAGAGAAAGTAACCCAAAAGTGATTACATTAAAAGGCAGAAAAACCTGTAAAGAAAAAGAAATTATAAGTCATCAAAACTAGTTACATGCCTGCAATGTAGTGAAGTGACGGAATCTGCTCTTTCTGTGAATCATCCCACATCCATTTAATGCAAACTACTCAAGTGCGGTGATCGAGTATTGCTTTTCAGTGAGACTAGGATTGTTTTTAGACACACCTATCAATACGAGTGTGAAGGTGAACGAGCATGGTCTATTTATCGCTTGCTTGTTTAGGCTGAAAAGTGCGTGCCTAAGTGGTATCCATATCTTAATGGTGCCAGGGATTACCGACGTGCTAAAGGTACAACTTGATCCAAAATAGACAATACAGTACAGACATAACATATAACACATATTGTAAATAAAACGTGCTCACTCCTCTTTAGGGGTTAAAATACTGCACGGGTTTTGAGGGAAGGGAGGCCACAGTACAGGAAACGTATTCTGTGAATGGAAAGTAGAATGGATCAGCAGAGTGCCTGGTGGAATGCTTATCGGCACCAAACTGCTGCTCGAGTTAGGCAAGTTGAAACGGACGCGTTTCATTTTCGTGCAGCCAGAATCTACTTACAGTTTCAGTGGTCGGTCTACAGCCGTATACCTATTGCGCCCCTCCATACACCCGTCAAGAGCCAAATGCGGAGCCGAAGGTAAAGGCTGCCGCCATCGGGGTCGGAGTGGGCGTGGTTTCCGTGGCGTAATAACGTAACGCGCCCAAAGGAAAAACTATGGAAGCCCGTTCGGTACAGGGGGTTGCCATAGAAACGGTATGGTGTTTCAAAAAGCTCCATTGAAAGGAGTGTTTAGACAAAGGGGGGTTGTCACGGAAACGTGATAGTGCTTCGTGGTGGGTTTTGCAATAAAAGCTGATAGAAATTTCTAGACAGGCTCAGAGTGTGGTTATTTCGGCAGAATATCGCAGGGGGGTAGATCTTATTTCTACTATTCTGGTCGAAGTGGGGTGTTGATTCGGAACAAGTGACATATGAATTACGCCAGATATTTTCCTTGCATAAAGATAGTTACAAGAGGGCTGGTTTAGCACCAGGGGGTATATGATCTCATACAGGGAAATGTAAAACGAGAGTCAGTCATTCAACATGGGGTATATTCGGATCACGGTAGAACAGGATGTACACCCGTGTGTTCAGAGTCTTATAAGGGTGCTTAGGAGAGTACACTCGCCCAAGGTATATTATCGTTCAGACCATTTACATGTGTGGATAATCTGTATACCCATCTTTGCTCTTTCTCATACAGACATTTCTGTACGTTTGGTCCAGAGGCCACTTGCTCAATGATAGTCCAAAACATGTCGTTTGATGTGTGACCCTTCTCAATGAAATGATCAGTAAGCCGGGTTGCATTTTTCTTGCAGCGTATGGTGCTGCGATGTTCGCATAGCCTTTGTTTGACTTTACGAGTGGTCATTCCTATGTATCGTTTCTTGCATGTACATTCGATCAAGTATACCACATTACTACTATTGCAGTTGGTGTGTGAAAATTGCCTCCAAATTTTGCCAGCTTCCAGATCCAGTGTTTTTGTATTCCTGGTCAAATGACATACGCTGCAATCTCCGCAGCGGTAGTGACCGGTTACATCCGGTAAACCCCAAGTTCTGGTGAGAGATGGTGTGGTTGGGGCTATCCTTGCTTTGGGTCTAGTGTTGACAAGAGTGTCTTTTAGACTATGTGACTTCTTGAAAGAAAACAGAGGTTTCTCCCAGTGTAGATTTCCAGTGTTCACGATAGCCCAGTGTTTATTTATACTTCTGGTCACCTGATTCGATATTGAGTTGAATGTGGTCACACATGTCAGGGGTATTTCATCATTGGTCTCAGTTTTTTCCTCAAGTAGTGCCTCTCTGGGCTGATTTCTGGCCCTCTTTTGGCATTTGTTCACTATTCTATTAGGATATCCACGATTACCTAATTTTTCAGATAGGTCCTTTGCTTGTTTCTTGTATTCAGACAATTTTCTGCAGTTTTTACGCAGTCTTAAAAACTGTCCGTACGGTAGGTTTTCCCTTAGCGGCCGAGGATGGAAACTCTCAAATCTTAAAAGATTGTTTTTCGCTGTAGGTTTGTAGTGAGTTCTTGTCTCCAGGTGATTGCCCTCTTTGCTAATAACTACATCAAGAAACACAATTTCTTCTTTGTCACAACAATTGGTGAATCTGAGGTTGTTGTCACAAGTATTTATCCAGGTGATGAATTGATCAAGGTGTTCGACAGGTCCTTGCCAAATTGCAAGGACATCATCGATGTAACGTCTCCAAAAAGTCAGATTTTCGCGGAAATGGTTTATTTAATTCAAAATAAACTTATTTTCAAAGTCATAAACGTACAAACCAGCTATGCTGGGGGCAAAAACGCTTCCCATTGACGTGCCCCCAGTCTGCAAAAACACGGTACCCTCGAATTCAAAGTAGTTGCGTTTTAGAGCCAACTTAGCACATTCCAAGATGAAAGCTTTTGGTGTGTGAAAAGGCCAGTCTGCATTATCCAAGGTGTTCCCCAGGACTCGGATGGTGTCGTCCTGGGGTATGCTCGTGTACAAACTCTCAATATCAAAGCTTAGCAAGACAGTATTTTCATCAACCTCTAGATTCTGTAGTAAATTTAGTAGGCTCTTTGTGTCCTGTAGATAAATGGCTGATTTTTGAACAATAGTTTTCAAGAAAAAATCACAGAACCTTGAGAGAGGTTCTAACAAGGAGCCAATGCCTGAAACGATTGGGCGTCCAGGAGGGGGTAGTCTACCCTTATGCATTTTGGGCAAGATGTAAAAATAAGGGATTTTGCCTTCGGTAGTACACAGGTAATCTGCTTCCTGCTTGGATATTGCACCAGAGGATTCTGCAATTTCAACCAATTGATGAATTTCAGCTTTCAATTCACTTGTGGGATCAGTGTTTAAAGTCTGATAGTTTCTAGTGTCGCTGAGGAGTCGGATACATTCCTCACGTTAGGAGGTCATATCCATAACTACCAGTCCACCACCTTTGTCAGCTGGTTTTATTATAGTGGTTTCACAAGCACGTAGTTCCTTTAGTGCTGTGTTTTCTGCTTTGCTCAAGTTCTGAAATTGGGAGGATGCCTGCATTTTTTCAACATCATTATAAACAGCTTGTGCAAAAGCAATCAATTCAACCGGTGTAGTGTGTGGTGGTGGCATAAAGGTGGATTTTAGCCTTAGTCCGCTCTCATTTTCCACTTCACATTCCCTCGGTGGGCCTTGTTTTTCAAAGAAAGCTTTTAGTCTTAGTTTCCTAAAGAAACCAGCCAATTCGCAATGTAACTGGAATTTGTCCAACCGGGCAGTGGGGACGTAACCAAGTCCCTTGTTTAGAACACATTCTTCAGTAGGTGTTAGAGGTCTTGAAGATAGATTGGTAACTAGGGTTTCGCACTGCTCGTGCCTGCCTTGCTCTTTGTTCTGTTGCTCACTGGGTCGTCTTCCTCCCAATGTACTTGGTTGGGTTGTCTGTTTTTTCCTCTTCCCATCTGCCACTGTGAAAAAAAGGGGGCCGAAATTGATTTTGGTGAAAAGGGGGAGGCTGGAAATGTGGCTGAAAAGGAGGTTGCCATCCATACATTGGGAGATTTGCTGTTTGGTTGAAAGGGTCTTGGAACATCGGAGGGTTGAACCCAGGCCAGAAATTTCCTTGCCCTCTTCCTCGCTGTTTATTAACACTGGTATTTGACCCACTACTACTGCCTGATGAGATACTTGAGGCATCCAAATCAGATGTAGACTTTTCCGGTGGTTTGAAGTCAGGGTCAGAGTAAGGATAGGTTTTGACAAAAGAGAACCTTTTCAAATCCTTTTGGAATTTTGTGACTTTTTGTTGAGTGAGGTTGTCCTTATATTCAGTTATCTCCTTGTTTATTTCATCAAGTTTTCTTTTGTACCCAGTTATGCTTGTCTTAATATGTGTCTCAGTTTTTTGAATTTCTATTTGAATAGCTTCGGATAATCTTAGAGCCGTTTTCAAAATTAGTACAATCCAATCATGCGTGCAGTGCCAAGCTATTAAAGCCCAGTCCTTTCTGAATTGAGCATCGTTTAGAAAGATCTGTGGAGCGTTTGTCACCAGAAGGCCCTTCGGGGCCATGTTATTCGTGACATGCTTGCGTCTGCAAAACCAGAGATCTCGCCCATGATGGCGTCAATCTCTTCTGTGGAATATGTAAGGCCTTGGTTTTCCCCCATGTTGGAAAATATGTGTATGAGTGATGTGTCTTAAGGAGTTACTTGGAATAAAGAAGGACAATAACTCTCGCAGCTGTGCGCTGCCAAGGTATATTATAAACAAAAAAGGAGAGTGAAGGGATTTTATCCACCTTGGTGGACGGAAAGGTACTCCCGATCCCCTGGGTAGGTAACTATATAACAAAAAGGAGGAGTACCACCATAGATAAGGCTAGAAAGCGATATCGGTGGGATGGAATTCTAATGAGGAAAAAGAAGAAGTCCTTCTTTGTTTTTAATAAACCCCTCACTCACCGACTTGGTCGGTGACATGCTTCATCATCGGGGCCACCTTGACAACCGAGTGCCGTCAAGGTGTGCTGCGACACCTGGGATACAGTGGAGCGGGTATGTGAGTGATGAATGTAGAAAAAGGAATCAGTGAGTTAAAAATTGTCCTGGTATGGCTTATACAAATTTTTTTATTCTAAGACTACTGGACAATAATAAAAGCAGTGTGTGTCGATACAGTAAAGGTTTTATTATGACCAAATGTATCTGTGATATATGTGTGAGGTCTACATGTTTCAAACCGATAGGAAATTGCCGGTTTTTCTTCAGGACCAAAATAAAGGAGTTGGGTGGTCAGGGTACACTAACACCCTGCCATACCTGCAATCCTTTGTTCCCTAATAACAAAAAGTTGTTATAGGGCGAGAGAAAGTAACCCAAAAGTGATTACATTAAAAGGCAGAAAAACCTGTAAAGAAAAAGAAATTATAAGTCATCAAAACTAGTTACATGCCTGCAACGTAGTGAAGTGACGGAATCTGCTCTTTCTGTGAATCATCCCACATCCATTTAACGCGAACTACTCAAGTGCGGTGATCGAGTATTGCTTTTCAGTGAGACAAGGATTGTTTTTAGACACACCTATCAATACGAGTGTGAAGGTGAACGAGCATAGTCTATTTATCGCTTGCTTGTTTAGGCTGAAAAGTGCGTGCCTAAGTGGTATCCATATCTTAATGGTGCCAGGGATTACCGACGTGCTAAAGGTACAACTTGATCCAAAATAGACACTACAGTACAGACATAACATATAACACATATTGTAAATAAAACGTGCTCACTCCTCTTTAGGGGTTAAAATACTGCACGGGTTTTGAGGGAAGGGAGGCCACAGTACAGGAAACGTATTCTGTGAATGGAAAGTAGAATGGATCAGCAGAGTGCCTGGTGGAATGCTTATCGGCACCAAACTGCTGCTCGAGTTAGGCAAGTTGAAACGGACGCGTTTCATTTTCGTGCAGCCAGAATCTACTTACAGTTTCAGTGGTCGGTCTACAGCCGTATACCTATTGCGCCCCTCCATACACCCGTCAAGAGCCAAATGCGGAGCCGAAAATAAAGGCTGCCGCCATCGGGGTCGGAGTGGGCGTGGTTTCCGTGGCGTATTAACGTCACGCAGCCCAAAGGGAAAACTATGGAAGCCCGTTCGGTACAGGGGGTTGCCATAGAAACGGTATGGTGTTTCAAAAAGCTCCATTGAAAGGAGTGTTTAGACAAAGGGGGGTTGTCACGGAAACGTGATAGTGCTTCGTGGTGGGTTTTGCAATAAAAGCTGATAGAAATTTCTAGACAGGCTCAGAGTGTGGTTATTTTGGCAGAATATCGCAGGGGGGTAGATCTTATTTCTACTATTCTGGTCGAAGTGGGGTGTTGATTCGGAACAAGTGACATATGAATTACGCCAGATATTTTCCTTGCATAAAGATAGTTACAAGAGGGCTTGTTTAGCACCAGGGGGTATATGATCTCATACAGGGAAATCTAAAACGAGAGTCAGTCATTCAACATGGGGTATATTCGGATCACGGTAGAACAGGATGTACACCCGTGTGTTCAGAGTCTTATAAGGGTGCTTAGGAGAGTACACTCGCCCAAGGTATATTATCGTTCAGACCATTTACATGTGTGGATAATCTGTATACCCATCTTTGCTCTTTCTCATACAGACATTTCTGTACGTTTGGTCCAGAGGCCACTTGCTCAATGATAGTCCAAAACATGTCGTTTGGTGTGTGACCCTTCTCAATGAAATGATCAGTAAGCCGGGTTGCATTTTTCTTGCAGCGTATGGTGCTGCGATGTTCGCATAGCCTTTGTTTGACTTTACGAGTGGTCATTCCTATGTATCGTTTCTTGCATGTACATTCGATCAAGTATACCACATTACTACTATTGCAGTTGGTGTGTGAAAATTGCCTCCAAATTTTGCCAGCTTCCAGATCCAGTGTTTTTGTATTCCTGGTCAAATGACATACGCTGCAATCTCCGCAGCGGTAGTGACCGGTTACATCCGGTAAACCCCAAGTTCTGGTGATAGATGGTGTGGTTGGGGCTATCCTTGCTTTGGGTCTAGTGTTGACAAGAGTGACTTTTAGACTATGTGACTTCTTGAAAGAAAACAGAGGTTTCTCCCAGTGTAGATTTCCAGTGTTCACGATAGCCCAGTGTTTATTTATACTTCTGGTCACCTGATTCGATATTGAGTTGAATGTGGTCACACATGTCAGGGGTATTTCATCATTGGTCTCAGTTTTTTCCTCAAGTAGTGCCTCTCTGGGCTGATTTCTGGCCCTCTTTTGGCATTTGTTCACTATTCTATTAGGATATCCACGATTACCTAATTTTTCAGATAGGTCCTTTGCTTGTTTCTTGTATTCAGACAATTTTCTGCAGTTTTTACGCAGTCTTAAAAACTGTCCGTACGGTAGGTTTTCCCTTAGCGGCCGAGGATGGAAACTCTCAAATCTTAAAAGATTGTTTTTCGCTGTAGGTTTGTAGTGAGTTCTTGTCTCCAGGTGATTGCCCTCTTTGCTAATAACTACATCAAGAAACACAATTTCTTCTTTGTCACAACAATTGGTGAATCTGAGGTTGTTGTCACAAGTATTTATCCAGGCGATGAATTGATCAAGGTGTTCGACAGGTCCTTGCCAAATTGCAAGGACATCATCGATGTAACGTCTCCAAAAAGTCAGATTTTCGCGGAAATGGTTTATTTAATTCAAAATAAACTTATTTTCAAAGTCATAAACGTACAAATCAGCTATGCTGGGGGCAAAAACGCTTCCCATTGACGTTAATCTCGGACCAGATTCGGGGGCGTTCCCGAGAATTTTTGGCTTTTGGCTACGTCAGCCGAAAGCCTGTTCTCGGGAACGCCCCCGAATCTGGTCCGGCATTGCCGGCACCCGCCTTCCTGCTCAGGGTTATGGGCAGATGTGTACATTTGGCCTCCGTGCATGGTGTGAGGTATATTTCCTCTCTGCATGGAGTGAGATGTGTATTTTGTGTGTCAAGTACATTTGAATTGCATTTTGCTGAGGCCCTGTAATCCACCCTCCCCCCGGAGTGTTCTTTGGGGCTCGTTAAAAGCACACACTTGAAGCGAGCACCAGCACTTGATGTGGGGGTCGGTACCGGTACAAGTTTCTCCGTGTGCCCGGGGAGGAGGCGGCAGATCGCCCGCCCGCCCCTGCGCGGTGTGACCCGGGGATCGCTCTGGAGTTTGTGTGGTTGTTGCAGCGCCAGCACCGGGCACGGCCCCCGCCTCCTGTAACGCGATCCACCTGGAATGAAACGCTGAGATCTGGCCGAGAACACGCTGCGTACATGCTGGAAAGCATGAGCAAACCCGACCAGTCTGAGTGAGCACGGCTCGTTTAAAGTGAGCGAGGGTCCCGATGGGCAGCTTCGGCTCTGCCCCTCTCTGCCGGCACTTAACTAACAGTCTCATGCTTTTTATTATAATGTATGCCATTGGCAATTTTGATTTATAATCCTCTAAACCCCTAAACTGCAAGTTCCAGAATGCAGTATAACTCTCATGGCTCTGACAGTGAAGCTGCACGAGCCAAAGCCCCGTGCACGTGCTCCTTGTTTACAGCGTGTGCTCTCCCGAAGCCGGACTCAGTCACCGCATCCCGTGTGCCGAGGCGTGTGATCTTTACAAGCGCAGCTGTGTGCTGCCCTCAGACGGCTCTGTAGCCCTGTATGGGGTTGGCATTGCGCCCATGCATGCTTTCAGTGCCTCCTGGGTGAGCAGCCGGATCCTGCCGTGGGATCTCCGCCTTTGACGAGTTTTGTTTAACTCGCTGAGTGTCGCACGTGTAGCTTCGATGAGTCCGCACCCAGAGAGTGAGCTGTTTACTCCTACCTTGCTTTCATTTTATTTTGACACCCATCCGGTTCTCCCATGGCCCTTGTGATGCTGCTGAGTCACTGAGGCAGTTTTAGGTAACTTTGATGACAAAAGGGGGGGAGGGGCGTAGGTATCCATCGTGCAGCAGGTGCAGTGGCACCAAGGCCCGCGGCACCCCAGATATGACTATTGTATTACTCTAGCGATCACGGGAGAGGGAGGGAACATTAGCCCTGTTTGCATTAGGACAGTGGTTCTTGTAGTGACAGGCGAGGGCTGACAGAACGAGAAGGCTGAATGAATGTACCCGGGTGGACCTGCTGTGCCCCCATCTCTGCCACCGGCACGTGCCCTTAACACCCACCCCTTCTGGAATGGAGGTTCATGCCCTTGTGCACCTGCGTGAAGCACCCTAGGGCTCTCCTGAAACATCCACCCGGGTGCATGTATGACGCTGGCACTGCCCGTGTTTACGTTAAGAGCCTCGTGTGCTCGGACGTACGTCACACTTCTCTCTGACCAGGAGGTGCGCTAGTTTCTCTTTGCTCACTCTTTGTCTAGACTTTTCCTTTCTTTTACTCTCGTTTTGAAACATCCTGCGGTCCAATGCAGTCACCGGCCAAGCGCAGCTTGCAGCTGTCTCTTCCTGCTGCACTGTGTCCCTCTTGGCTGTTCCCAAAGCCGGCTTGTGTCCCTTGGCAGACACGTGGGGGCGCCAAAAACATGGGCCATGCGTTTATTAGAAAATGCCTCTAACTCTTGTGGTGGAATGTAAATATCTATTTTCTCACTTTTTATATGAGAACAGCGAGCATACCTGTGTCTGTAAAAAGCACTCGGCCTGCGAATGTCATGGGTGATTGCAGCAGAATCGTGTGCAATGAATGAACTGTACACGTGTGCACCTACCTACCGGTGTCATCTTCATATCCAGAGCTGAAGTGTTCCAAACGTAGAGTAAAACTATGATCAGCGCGCGTTAGGCTGGAGCAGGGACAGATGCAAGGTTACTGTAATGTACTCACATGGCTGTACTGTATCAAACCCTGTACACTTACTTTCTTTTTTTTTTTATTGAATAAAAATGATTTGAACAAAAAAAAAAAATGTAGATGCCTCCCAGCTAAGGAGAGAGCATGTGAAAGTATTCGCTTGAAATAGAAGTACAATTTTAAGATTAAATTAAAATCGGGTGTTTTAGCAGCGAAAGAAAGGTGATGTAAACGTGAGAGTGACTGTAAAAGTCAGGAGTTACATAATAGGGAAAATAAAATTAGCGGGGCTCAGTTGCTATTAGTTTTCTTTCATGTGGACCTCTGCAAATATTACATAGAAGCAAACATTCTATAGGTTTCTTGGCTCAATGGAAAATGTGTTGCGATGTTTTTGACACGCAGTGAAATCGTTTTATTTTTTTCCCCATGCCGCCCTCAGAATGTGATATTTCTGAACTGCCACTTTCTGTTTACTCGTGTCTGCTGTTCAAGTAGGGAACAGTGCAATACACAGAAAATAAATCTGTTAAAAACATGAATGTCTGCACTCCGATACATGGCTATATGTCACTCTCCATGTACAGGGGATGCCGCACAAATCACGTATAACCGCTGCGCTGCAGAACTTAAGTGATAAATCGACGTGTATTGTGCCACATACAATCAAGTGTTTGCTTTATCCACGAGGAGGAAAAATCCGCTGGAGAATACATGGCGGAAATGCATGTTCGCAGCTTTTCACTGTACCTTTTTCACCATAAGGAAATATTTCCCCTGTGGGTTAATCCATTCTCATTCACATGATGGATGCGTGGGTGGAAGGATGAGCGGATGGATGAGCGGATGGATGAGGGAGAGGATGGATGAGTGAGAGGATAGATGAGCGGGTGGAAGGATGAGCAGATTGATGAGTGGATGGATGTGTGAGCGGATGGATGAGTAGGTGGAAGGATGAGTGGATGGATGAGTAGGTGGAAGGATGAGTGGATGGATGAGTGGGTGGATGGATGAGGTGGTGGAAGGATGAGCGGATGGATGAGTAGGTGGAAGGATGAGCGGATGGATGAGTAGGTGGAAGGATGAGCGGATGGATGAGTGGGTGGAAGGATGAGTGGGTGGATGGATGAGTGGGCGGATGGATGAGTGGGCAGATGGATGAGTGGGCGGATGGATGAGTGGGCTGATGGATGAGTGGGCGGATGGATGAGTGAGCGGATGGATGAGTAGGTGGAAGGATGAGCGGATGGATGAGTGGGTGGATGGATGGATGAGTAGGTGGAAGGATGAGTGGATGGATGAGTAGGTGGAAGGATGAGCGGGCGGATGGGTGGGTGGAAGGATGAGCATATGGATGAGTGAGAGGATGGATGAGCGGGTGGAAGGATGAGCAGATTGATGAGTGGGCGGATGGATGTGTGAGCGGATGGATGAATAGGTGGAAGGATGAGTAGGTGGGCAGCTGGAGGGAGGGACGAGGGAACGGATGTATGATGAGGTCGGCGGGCGCCTGCTTTGATAGTGAGTGGGTACCAGAATGGACAAGTGGGCAGCTGGGTGGGTGAATGAAGAGATTGGCAAGTGCATGCGTAGATAGATGAGCGGGTGGATCAGTGGCTGGGTGTTCAGATGGGTTAGATGAGTGGTTGAATTTGCTATTGTAAATGACAATGCCATTTATTTATGTTAAAAAAAAAACAAATAAAAATAATGTCAAGAGCAATGCCAATAGCTCTAACTTTAACAAAGGCAAAACCATTGCATTGTAAATGCTTGTTGTTATATAGTTACCTACCCAGGGGATCGGGAGTACCTTTCCGTCCACCAAGGTGGATAAAATCCCTTCACTCTCCTTTTTTGTTTATAATATATGTTGAAATTCAAACCCCAGATGAAGACGGAATCTATAAATTAATGTTAGCAAAACAAGAAACGGAGAATACAAAATTAACTGTAGAAGACCTACCAGAAGAATTACAGCATACTGTAAATCCTAATGTGTGTGATTTTACAGGAAAAGATGTAGGGTTAATGACAAACGTCGATCCGATAAAAGTAACAGTAAAAGAAGGTGTAGTTTACCTAAATATTCGACAATACAAAATGAGCCCAGAAATAAAAGCAGGTGTTGCAGCAGAAATAAAGCGTTTGGTTGAAACCGGTATTTTTCAAGAAATAATGAGCAGTCCATGTAATTCGCCCATAATTGGCATAAAGAGACCGAGCGGAAAGTACGAGGTCGTACAGGACCTCCGCAAAATTAATAAAATTGTTGTCCCATGTTGTCCAGTTGTGCCAAATCCTGCAATGATTCTGTATCAGACACCGTGGGAAGCTGGATCGTTCACCGTAATAGATTTATGTCACGCATTCTTCCCGATTCCATTACACCCGGATAGCAAATTTCTTTTTTCTTTTTAATTCAACAGTCATGTGTACGTCTGAAACCACGTTCCTCAGAGGTATACAGAGAGTCCATCGATTTTTAATCAGATATTGAAAAAGTGCCTTGAATCTTTGGTACTGCCTGGACAGTGAGTCCTGGCCCAGTATATAGACGACCTATTGGTGGTGTCTAAAATTCGAAATGACTGTGCTGTTGATACCACTGCTTTACTGAATCATTTAGGTGAAGGAGGACATAAAGTGTCACCTGAAAAGTTGCAATTTTGCACCACATCAGTGAAATATCTGGGGCACCAGATAGAAAGAGGTGTCAGAAGGGTTACCTCAGAAAGAATCAGAATAATAAAGTACATAAATCTACCTCAAACTCAGAAAGAGATCAAAATGTTTCTTGGAGTTGTGGTATACTGCAGGCATTGCATTGTGGGATTTGCAGCCCTAGCAAAACCCTTGATACAATTTACAAAGAAGAGAGCAAAGGACCCAGTAGAATGGGATGACAAAAGCATGACTGCCTTCTTGAAATTACGAGAATGTCTGTGTACAGCTCCAGCATTAGGGATGCCTGATAATTCAAAAGATTTTGCACTATTCTGTGATACACGAGATAATTGTGCACTTTCAGTTCGGACCCAAACTCATTGTCTAATGAGACGTCCTGTGGCATATTTCTCTTCTACATTGGATGCAGTAGCATCTGCATTTCCAGGATGCCTGACAGCAGTAGCTGCAACCTGCACGAGCCTTTAGCAGAGTGAGTCCATTATTATGGGACATCCAGTGACAGTGTATGTTCCACACGCAGTTGTGATTTTGTTAACAAGGACCAAGACTCAGTACCTAACTCCTAGTCGGTTTACTACGTATGAGCAAATCATTGTAGGTGCAGGAAATGTAACCATTGCCAGGTGTAATATTCTGAACCCAGCAACCCTGCTACCTGATTCACAGTTTGCAGAAGTGAAGGGAGAAGTCTAACATGGTTGTACCGACCTGACTGAATACAGTACAAAACCACGCCCATACATAAGAGAAGAGCCATTAATACATTCTGAATACGAGCTATTTGTAGATGGCTCGTGTATGAGACATGAGGAAGGAGGTTTGAGTGCTGCCTATGCAGTGTGCACATTGAGGGGTCCAGTTGAAGCATCCTATTTACCAGGAGTCTGCACAAGTAGCCGAATTGGTTGCATTAACAAAAGCCTGCAAATTTGGGAAAAATTGGAAAGTAACCATTTACACTGATAGCCAGTATGGTTACGGGGTTGTGCACGACTTTGGCAAACTCTGGATGCAAGGGGAGTTTTTGACTTTTTCAGGTACTCCTATTAAAAATGGTAATTATGTAAAAGATTTACTGGAAGCAATTCAATTGCCAAAAGAAGTGGCTGCTGTCTAGTGTGCTGCTCACAAATCCAGAAATGACAAAGTGACAGCTGGTAACAGATATGCTGACCAATTGGCCCAAAATTGTGCCAAATATAAAATGGCTGTAAATAAGAAAATTGATGCATGTGGAAACAGCTGCCAACTTATGTTGCTTGAAGGTGTGAGAACGTTGCAAAATGAAGCAGAACCAAAAGAAAGGGAAGAGTGGAAAAAAATAGGTCGTCAGTACTTTTTTCCACACCAGAAGTGCAGAGCTGCGAAGTAACTGGAATCATTGTGTGCAAATCTAGGGCCCTGAAATGGGGAGTAACCCTAGCCCTAACAAAATCAGTCTGCATAGTAGGGAATCATGGGTGCGGCTATAAGCAATCTGAAGTTAGATACAGTGTCTACTAGATAATGTGTTACCGAAGGTAAGTAACTTGTTCATTTGATAGACTTCTAGCTGCAGATTTGTTACCTTTGAATTAGATACCCAAGCCGTACCATCCCAGCAGTGGGTTGCTGACCAATACCCTACACTAGCAAGTCCTGCAGGACCGAACAGGAAAAATTCCAATCCATGCAGACCTGACTGTCCATGCAGTAGTGCTCGGCAAAAGTGTGCAAAGATACCCACGTTGCTGCCTGCCAGATGTCCAGGACTGGGACACCCGAGCCAGACTGTAGTCGCAGACTTTTCCCCTGCTAGAATGGGCCCTTAATCACTCAGGGCACTTCTTCTTAGCCAGGGCATAGCAGATCTTAATGCAGAGAAATATCCAGTGAGAAATGGTCCTTTTCTGTACTGCTCGACCCCTCTTAGCTCCCACGTACCCCACAAAGAGTTGGTTGTCCACCCGGAACACCTTAGTGTAGTAAAGGTGGAACAACAACACTCTTTTTGGGTCGTCCAGTTGGTGGAGACGCTCCTCTTCCTTAGAGGGACACGTGGGAGCAAAGAAGGTGGGCAGCATGATGGATTGACCCAGATGGAATGGGGTCACAACCTTTGGAAAAATGAAGCACAAATGTGTCTGGGAAAGTCATCATGTAGGGAGGAGTGCAAGATAACGCCTGCAACTCAGTACCCCCCAGGCAGATGTTATCGCCACAAGAAAGGCTGTCTTTATTTTGAGCAACCGGAAAGGACAACTGTGCAGAGGCTCGAATGGAGGACACATAATAAAAGTAAGGGTCAGATTAAGGTCCCACTGTGGCATGACAAAGGGCTTGGGTGGAAACAAATGAGACAGCCGTTTTGGAAACCTATTTACAATTGAAGACCTAAAGATAGAGGGTTGATCAGGCAGCCGCAAAAAAGCGGACAGAGCAGAAAGATGACCTTTGAGAGTACCCAACACTGAGCCCTGCTGCGCAAGAGATAGGATGATAAAAGAACAGTGGAAAGAGAAGCAGAAAGAGGGTCAATAGACATTTCTGTATAGCATATTACAAATTTCTACCACCGGCAAGCGTAGACCATCTTAGTGGAAAGCTGCCTGGCCGGCAAGATAAAGCTGCATACCTCGGGAGAAAAATCAAAAGCCATCAACTGTTGCTGCTCAATCTCCATGCATGGAGACGCAGAGTTGACAGGATTGACGGAGAACCCTCCCCTGCTGCTATGACAGAAGATCCTCCTGATCAGGGGTAGCCTGATCGGAGGATTGATGTTCATTCTAAGAAGCTCTGGATACCAAACTCTCCTTGCCCAGTCTGGAGCCACAAGAATGACTTGGGCCCGGCTGTTCCTGATCTTCTTCTGAACCCTGGGCAGGAGTGGTATGGGCGGAAAGGTGTACAGCATGCCTGAGCTCCACTTGCCATGAAAGGCATCACCAAGCGATAGCCGCCTTGGAAACTCCAGCGCGCAGTATTGATCACACTGCGCATTCTCTTCAGAGGCGGATAGATCTAACGCAGGATCTCACCAATGTTGAAAGAGGCTGGCTTAGTATATGGTGCTCGCTTATGTAAGTGTAGCACCCTGCACTAATCCAGACAACTTTTATTTTGCGCCGTCTTGTTTATTTTAATTACAGTGCTTGTTGCTACTTGGTGCTATTTGCCGGTTGCACGCTGAGTCCCGCCCTGGCATTTCCCTGTTCCACCGTGGGTTAATTATCCCAATCGAAGTGGAGGGAAAGTCTGTTTCTGGGTAGGCGGTGGTCTAGTGGTGCTGCTGGGATGGATATAAACCCACATAGAAGGCGGAGCGCGCAGCGGACGCGACTGGGGTATGAGAGTGCCTGATCTGTACCTGGCGCTAGCTGTTGACACTCAAAAGCTGATCTAATAGCTTTTTAACATTTAATTTTTATTTTGCGCCATCTTGTTACTTTTAATTACTGTGGTTGTTGCTACTTGGTGCTATTTTCCGGTTGCACGCTGAGCCCCACCCCGGCATTTCCCCGTTCCACCGCGGGTTATTTATCCCGATCGAAGTGGAGGGAAAGTCTGTTTCCGGGTAGGCGGTGGTCTAGTGGTGCTGCTGGGACGGATATAAACCCACATAGAAGGCGGAGCGCGCAGCAGACGGGCGCAGCGACGTGCCGGAGTCGCGCCAGAGTCAGTCCCGTCTGCGCCCGTCTGCGCCAGACCGCCGCCAGACTGCCGCCAGTCCCCCTTCACACGGTAAAAACCCCCAATGGCCATTATTAAATACTCTTGATCAGAGCTTCTTTCCCTAAACACTCCCCATACCTCCAGTAACAGGCACTTTCCGCTGCACGCACCGTTGCCCCTGCCTAACCACCTTACATGTTTGTATGGAAATGTGCGTTCCCTCCCTAAGCATGCTCTTGAAATATGGGCCCTACTAGACCAGGAATCACCAGATCTCTTCTTCATCACGGAGACCTGGCTCCAAGAAACATCCTGCCTGGATTTAGCTATAGCTCTACCTACGGGTTATAGTATTCTAAGATTAGACAGGACGGCAAAGAGGGGAGGAGGTACAGCAATAGTCTATAAGTCATCCATAAAATGTTTGACCATTGATACGCAAATTACTGAATGGGGTGAATTCCTTATCTTTTCCCTAGACCTAAATAATAGAGAATCCTGGAAAGGATTGCTTGTCTATAGACCACCAGAAAATAAAACCCACTTTGCGACTCAGCTATTGGAAATTTTGGCCCGCATGTCTTAGCATGTAAAAAATTTAGTTAATAGGAAATTTTAATTATCACATTGAATTGCGGCAAGATACACATACCTCTGAATTAATCGACAACATTAAGGACCTGATGTTACTAGAAACGGGTCCTACTCCCAAGGCCGGACACACATTAGATTTCCTATGTACCAACTCTCAGGAAGTTCAGATTGTCGAACTCTACCCAATCCTATGGTCTGACCATATGATAATAAAGTTCAACATTAGAGTTAATGCGATTAAATCTGCCCACACAAAGAAGGTAAAAATGAGCAGGCCCTGGAATAAAATCAACCCTGACTCCTTTGCTAGCGCTTTTACACCCCCCCCTTGTGACTCATAATACTGATCCAGACAAGGTGGTAAAGGACCTAGACAAAGCAATTAACATGGCATTGGATCACATTGCCCCCAAAACAGCAAACTAAATGCCCAAACACAAGATCCCCCTGGTTTACACCAGATCTAAAACTAGTGAGACAGGCTATGAGGTGCACCGAGCGTAAATGGCGTAAAACAAAGAATCCTATGGATAAACAGCAATATAAGTCGGCACATAAAGAATATATGAGCCAGATAGCCGCAGCGAAGAAAGTCTATCTAGGAACCCGAATTGAATTAGCTGGTAATTTGCATAAAGAACTATACTCCATAGTAAAGGAATTCTCTAATCCTTCTTCTTGCCAGCCACTCACCACCGAGTCCCAAGAGTGGGCCGACAGGCTCTCCACCTATTTTAAGGATAAAATAGACATAATTCATAAAGCCTTTTTCAGAGAGACGGAACCTCCGAATGCTAAGGACAATGACACAGGTCCACTTAATTCGCCTACCCCTGAACTAACATCCCTGTCTAAATCCCTCTTTGAATTCCATACTGTTACGGAGGAAGAAGTCATTGATAAATTAAAGAAAGTAAAATCAGGTTCCCCAAGTGATCCTGCATCTGCCCAGATTTTGGCAAAAATAGCCCCGGCCATGCTGACTGAAATAACGGCAATTTTTAACCTATCAATAGCCCAAGCCATTTTTCCTGTATCTTGGAACGAAGCAACTGTCAGACCCATTTTAAAAAAGAATAATGCTGACTCAGAGCAACCAGTAAATTATCGTCCTATCTCCCTTTTGCCACTCTTTGGCAAAATAATGGAGTCCTTAATTGCTATCCAATTAACTAAACACCTAGAGGACAACATGCTACTGGACACTTCTCAATCGGGCTTTAGAGCTTGCCACAGCACCAAGACCGCCCTCCTGGAGGTAGTGGATAACATCCGGCTGGCCCTGGATGCTAAGCAATCTGCCATCTTGATTCTATTAGACCTGTCGGCGGCCTTCGGCACCATCTCTCATAGTGTCCTGCTAAAATGGCTGGCTGAGATTGGTGTCGGAGGTCAAGCACACAGATGGATACAGAGCTATCTGACAGGGAGGCGGTCAAAGGTTAAAATTGGTTCTTTCTCCTCGCCTTATGTGGAAAATGATAAAGGTGTCCCGCAGGGTTCAATCTTAAGCCCAACTTTATTTAATGTATATTTATCACCTCTGGCCAAGGTAATCAAAGCCTATGGCTTTGATACGGTATCCTACGCCGATGATACCCAGATTCTGATAACCTTAGGCCCCAATCACTTAGATGCCAAAGTGAGATTCCAACAGTGTATGATCTCCATTCAAGAATGGATGACCAACAACTATTTAATGTTAAATGCTGGGAAAACAGAAATCTTGCTATTTGGTATGGCCAATAAAATCTGGACGGACGAATGGTGGCCACCGTCTTTAGGGCCTTGCCCAGCCCCGAAAAACTCAGTTAGGTACTTGGGAATCATTATCGATGACAAACTGTCCTTGTCCCAACACATAAATAAAGTGGTTCACACTAGCATTGGGCTGATGAGAAGCCTCAGAAATATTTTCAAGTGGATTCCACTTGCTTCTCGGAAACCCCTTATTCAGGGCCTTATAATCAGTCGCCTTGACTATGGCAACCCGCTATTGGCTGATGTGAATGAAGGTTCTTTAATTAAACTTCAGACCCTGAAAAATTCTGCAGCGAGGTTGATACTTGACCTCCCACCCCACATGCCCTCAGCCCCTTGCCTTAGGACACTCCACTGGTTCCCAATAAGAAAACGCATCAAATTTAAAATATGCTGCCTGGTGCATAAGCCTATAAATGGACAGGGACCCAAGTACCTCCAGAGAAAGCTTCAGGGTTACTGTCCGGGAAAGATCCTACGTTCATCAAATAAACATCTTCTAAAAGTCCCAAAGGTTAGGACAGTCAGAAATGGGGATAGAAGCTTTTCTAAAATAGGCCCCACCACTTGGAACACCTTACCACTGTCTATCAGAACTGACCAATAAGAGGATCACTTTCCGACTGCTTACCCACGCACACAAATCACTCTACGACATCGGACCAGATTGCCTCAACTCTCGACTGTCCTTCTACACCCCCTCCCGCCAACTTCGCTCTTCCAGCCAAGCCTTCGCCACTGTACCTCGCATCAACAAGACCACCATGGGAGGCAGATCCTTCTCATACCTGGCTGCCAAAACATGGAACTCACTCCCTGCTTACCTTCGCCTCACCCAGAATCACCTAGCGTTCAGAAAGCAGCTTAAAACGTGGATATTTGACAAATAATCCTCCTCCCCTTCCTAAGCGCCTTGAAACCCTCTGGGTATGTAGTGTGCTATACAAATTTTATGACTTGACTTGACTTGACCCTAACCACAAAACGTTTAGTAAAAATCTTAAAACTTGGCTCTTTTAAATTGATAAAATCCCCCTGTCTGTCTATCTCTAGTCCAGCTCCCCGCAAGCGCTCTGAGACCAAACGGTGATATATGCGCTATATAAAAATAAATACATAAACATAAACATGGTGATTTTAGTGGTCTTAGATAACCTTGGAAAACTCAGAGTCATAACCAAAATATCCTGGACTTGCTGCTCGGGAGGATAAGCCCGTAACTGCACTATGTCCAGAACAGCTCAGATGAAAAGGAGCATCTGAGAAGGAGTCAGGTGTGACTTCTGCACTTTTATAGAGAACTCTAGAGAATACAGCAGGTCTGCAGTAGTCTGAAGGTGGCAGGATACCTTCAACTGCCAGTCATCGAGGTAGTGGAAGACTGTCACACCTAACCTGCGCAGATGAGCTGCGACCAGCGCCATCACATTGGTGAACACCCAAGTGGCACTGGTAAAGCCGAAGGGGAGCACGGTAAACAGCACGGTAAACTAAAAGTGCTTGCGGTCTACCTTGAACCGCAGGCAATACCTGTGGCCCGGTAGGACGGGGATGGGGATGTGAAAATACACATCCTGCAGTTCCAACGCTACCATCTAGTCTTCTTTATTTAGGGCAGACAAGACCGGAGCTAGAGTGAGCATCTTTAACTTCTCCTTTTTGAGGACAAGATTGACGGTCAAGTAATCTAAAATGGGCCGCAACCCTTTGTTCTTCTTCAGAATCAGAAAGTAGTGGGAATAACAGCCACTGCCTACTTCTGAATCTGGGATCCTCTCTATAGCTCCCTTGGCCAAGAGAGCTGTAACTTTCTCCTGGAGCAATTTCAAATGATCCTCCATCAGCTGTTCTTGATTTGGCAGAATGGGAGGAGGAAAGGAAAGGCATAGAATAGACCTTCTGAATGATCTGCAACACCCACTTGTCCAATGTTATGGACCTCTAGCGGGGGAGATTATGATGGATTCTCCCACCAACTGTAGTGGTGTGGTCTTGCCGAGTCAAACTAGGAGTGCTTGGAGGCTGCAGCTGCCGAGGGAAGGGTGGCCGGCGACTTCTGGCTTCCATTCCTTGGTCGGAATGAACTGTGTCCACGTCCCCGCAAGACTTGGGAAGTCTGTTTAGGATGATCGCTGTGATAGGGCAGACACGGCTGGCAACCCCCTTCTGTTACCATCAGAGCGGTAAAACCTAGACTGGCTACGAGGTGTAGAAGAGAGGCCCAAGGACTTGGCCATAACTGTAGAGTTAAGTCAAGTCAAGATTATGTTCATTTAGACTTTAGTCTTTAAACAATTCAAAAGTATACAGATAAAACATTATACAAAACCATTTATAAAATTCATAGTTTAAAACATTTCTTCAAGTAGGTAGCAATAGCAGTGACCATTCTTAGGGTAGACCTGTCCTAACCGAAATAATATAAAAATGTATACACTTAAAATATCCAGTTTCTTAAAAACTCCATAGTTCATCTATTTCACAGTAAAAATGTAATCATAGATTTTTTAAAAAGGTTTGTATTACCTTTATAAAATTCCCTAGAGCAATTACAATTTCGATGGTGGGCATTTCTGAGAGTAAGTTGATCGCCTGTATTCGTGTCCTTATGTTATATTTTAAGACTACAGGGCGAAGATATAGTTTTCACTGCTCAAGAATTAAAGTGCAATCAAGAAGGATATGCATCGTGTCCACCTTTGTACCCAGCCAGCACCTACAACACCCTTTTCGTTACATCATCTTTGTTTTTAATTCTTCATTTGCCAGCCAAGGGTTAATACCAATTCTCAGTCTTAGGATCTCCTGCCTATACCAGAGGTTCGGCAGATGATCTAAATAGGGAAACCAATTTTCATTATGCCAGGATTCAATCATAAACTGGACCGATTTTTTCTTGGCCAAATATTCCATATCTATATTTCTTGAGACTTCATGCCCCTGATACTTCAAAGCGCTTTTAGTGCACTCTACTCGTAGTGAGTCTTGGCAAAACTCAACCTTTATATTCGCACATACCTGCTCGATTTTCTTCCTACTCATTTTTGCCCATCTTAAATTACTGGATTGGATCTCGCTTCTACACCAATGGTATACTTTCTGGCCTTTCTCATTATCCAGCCATTTCCAGAACCTTAGCAAAGCTATTTGGGATTGAACCCCCCAGGCTGTTGTTCCTAGCTCCGTTCTAATTGCTTGGATCATTGATGACATGGGCAAGGACAACAAGGATTTCAGACAGTTCCGTGGACTTTCGTGCTATTGCCCATAGGGCAAAACAATGATCAATCGTAGAGTGCCCTTCTCTAAAGCCGCCCTGCTCAGTGGGGACTATGGAGAACTCCTCTACCCATCTGTTTAACCTATTCAGGACTATCTTTGTGAAGAATTTTTCGCCAATGTCTAGTAGATTATTCAGCCTGTAATTTATCCCTTTTTTATGGATAGGCCTGATTACAGCACCCTTCCAGTTCATTGGCATTCTCCCCTCTGCCAATATTATTTGGAATAGGTGGGAAAAGAATTTCGCCACCACTTAATTTCCGATTTTAAAATTATTCCCGGGAGATTGTCTGGCCCTGCCGCCCGAGTTAATTTTAATTTCAATATTATACTTTCTACGTTCTGTGCAGAAAAGTCTATTCTAAAATTTTCCATTGGTTCTTGCCAAGCTTGGTGTTCTTCAACTGCGGGATCAACTATTGTTCCATACAATTCCTCTAAATACTTTACCCAGGCTGCCTCACTAACTACACAGTTCAGTGCTCCTGTTGAAGGGGCTGACACTGTTTTTACCAGCTTCCAAAACGGTCTTAAGTTTTTTGATTCTATTGTTTCTAGTAGATTTGCCCAAGATTTTTCTTTATACACCCTTTTTGCGCTATTAACCATAATTTTATATTCCTTTTTAATTTATTAAGATGGCATTGTCTTTCTCGTTTACATTTTTTCTTTTGGCTTCTAGTTACTGACCTTATTTCCCTTTTTTTATTTTGGCACTCCACCGTAAACCATTTTAGTCGGTTAGCCGGGATTATTGGCTCTTCTCTTTTACCTTTTTTTAATTCTATTCTAAGGCATTGGACTACTTTGTCTATCTTCTTCACATACCATTCCAGATTAGTACTCCCTATATCCCCCAGTACAGTCTTATCCTGGCGTTTCTTTAGTTTCTCCAAATAGGCTTCCGTCAGCCTTGTTGTAGCTCGCTTTGGATAGTCAACTTGTTGTGGGATCACTTTATCTCTATGTTCCCTAGATCCCTCATCTAAATTCAACTGCAGCGGGTTATGATCGCTGCCTTCACTTTGGGGAATACTAAATTCTTGCACTAAATGAAAATTCCAGGCAAATATAAATATGTAATCGATTGGGCAATTTTGGGAGCCAATTTTAAATGAGTCCTTGAACCTCCCTAGGGCCGATTTGGCTTTTTCCCAAAAAGACAGATTCCATCAAACAGCATGTCCATCAAATTCGCCTGGACATCGCCTGAGAAGTCAGTTGGCCTAGGCCAGGCATGGGGCCTCAAGGCCGATGTTCTGAAAATCAATCTGCCCAGCGAATCCGTTGTGTCAAGGCCACACCGTATGGCAAATTTTGCTGCATCTCTCCCATCCTTAACTGCCTGAGAGGCACGGCCTCCTCTGGGACTGGTAGCAGAAAATAAACAACGTCTCTAAAAGGGAATGGGAAAAATGGCCCAATCAGCATGCAGTATTCACTGACCACAAGGTCAGGTTGGAGGAAGAAAAACATCATCTTACCAAGTATAGGAAAGTAGGATCTGCTTTCATGCTTACCCTCACTTTTTGCTGGTGTCATTATGTTTTACTGACTAGTCTGCCTGGGATCCTGCTAATCAGGACCCCCGTCTCTGTACTTCTTCCCTAAATTGGACATGGTGAGTACTTAAGTACACTACTGATTGGCTACTGGTGTTCCCTTTGAAGTCCCTAGTATATGTAACTAAGGTACCGAGGGCATAGGTACACCAGGGGTCTCCCATGGGCTGCAGCATGTATTATGCCACCCATGAGGGACAACTCAAATGGTGACTACAGGCCTGCCATTGCAGGCTGTGTAAGCTGGTGCTAGCACCACTTACAACAGATAAAAGCTTCATTATATCAGAGGTCACTGTACTTAAAACCTATAAGTCACCCCTAAGGCAGGCCTTTCAATCCTGAAATTAGGGTGCTCAGTTCTAAGTGTGTGGATGCCCCTGAACGAGCGGGACACCGCTACAACCCACAAAGTCCATTCTCTCGATTGTAAGGGCATCATCCATTACGAGATATATAGTGGCTATGCTTCATTATGCGATGACCATCTCTAAACTGGCTATAATAAACATAATTGTGTTTATTATCAAACATGTTGGAATCATACACCCACACTGTAGACTGTGTGGGGGTATGATTCCATGCACTGTAAAGCTCCTCTGGGAGGCCTTCTGTGCTCCTGATACCAGTCTTCTAGACCTGGGCAGCAAACTAAGACTATGGTTGCGTCCTACCAGAGACACAATTCTGCCCTCCTGCTGCTGAGCCAAGCTTGAGAAGGGGAAGGTAGGACAATAAGTTTCCTGACCATCTCTCAGACAGGACTTTGTGTACTGGGACAGGGTGGGGGTGCTGGCCAGCACCACTTAGACTGCTTGAAGTGCACATTTGGTGCCCTGCTTGCATAGTCCAGTCCAGGGAGCCATTGGTTCCCGCTCTGGAGCGAAACTAGATAAAGGACATGGGAGTATACTTCCCACTGTCCAGCCCCTCCTCTAGGAGGGACCGGTGAATCGTTCCAACCCTTTTCTTAGGGTACTTAAGGGCTTACCTGTGTGTGGGTCCCTAGATTCGTTGTGTGATAAGATTCGGATTAGAAACCACTTCATCTTCGACCATCTGGGAACTCTGGACTTTGCTCTTTAATTTGATACTGCAGCTGGCAAGACTCCTGCTGCTCCTGGTCTTGTTGTCCTGCGAGTCGTTCTGCAATGTCTGTGCTCCATACAGACTCCTCATAAGGCCTGTGGACATCCAAGACACCTAAAGGAATCTCCCTTAAAGTGAAGGAGTCACTTCCCTGCATCTGCAGGCACCGCAACCCCGCTGACCGGTCTGCTGTTTCCCAGCTCCTATGCACTCCGAAAGGTTCAGCAACACAGGTGAATGAATGAATGAATGAAATAAAAACTTGGTTAAGCGCACTGCAGCCAACCGGCTTCCTGGCGCTGAGGACTCAACAATACTCACAGATGGGAACCCAAGAGAATTAGCAGGGGAATGCCTGAGAAAAAAGGAAGGTTTTGAGGGCCTCGCGGAAGTGGGTGTAGATAGGAATAGAACGAATGGAAAGGGGAAGACTGTTCCATAACCGGGGAGCCAGAACCGAGAAACGGGTGCCCCCTGTGCGTGATTTCCGGAAACAGGGGACGTGAAGGAAAGAAAGTGATGAAGAGCGGAGAGTGCGGCTAGGGGCGTGAGAAGTGATGAGAGAATTGATGAAATGTGGGGCGGAACGAGCGTGCGCCCGAAAGGCCAAGCAGGCTAATTTGAAGTAGGATCTGAAACGAACTGGGAGCCAGTGAAGGGACTTGAGTGCAGAGGTGATGTGAGAAGATTTGGGAAGACGAAGGATGAGGTGGGCCGCCTGGTTTTGGATGGCCTGGAGGCGGCAGGTTTCGTAGGCAGGGATGGTGACTCTACAACTCCCCAAGGCCTGCACTGTCTTTCTAGCAAGTTGGAGGCCTGTATCGCTTGTTGGAACTACTGGAGAAGCACCCCGGTGCACCGTGCTGACTTGCTGTTGCCAAGGCTTGTTGACTTTCTTCACCAGAGATCGTCGGGCTCCAAGAAGCTCAAGCCTCAAACATCTCCTGCAACCAATATCTTTGCCTGCACCGCATCCTTTGCACCATGGGCATTCATCCTTTGGTGCGCTGGTGCACTGCTCGAGCTCCTCTTGTGACTCCCATGCCTCAGGCCTGTGGGTTCTCTTGAGGGTCTTCTTCAACTCCAGTGGGCTCCCCTGCTTGCTCAGGGCCTGCTCTGACTTACCTACTTGTGGTGAGTCACTTGGACATTGCTGGTCCAGAAACTGCACCTTTTTCTCCAACTACATCACTTGCCGCTGCCAAGGCTTGTGGGTGCCCCTGCCGGACACTGACCCCTTGGCTCTTGACATCTGACGAGGGACAGCTGCAACTTCAAGGGCACCATCAACTCTCCTGCATTCCTGACATCAGTGGGCATTTGTCTTCCATGCCTCCTGGTCACTACTGAGGGACACATACTCTGTTACCTCTGCTTGTAGGTACTTCTCCTCTCAAGTCCACCTTTGGGTTCCACAGGACACTTTCACTTTCTTCGCCAGTGGCATCTTACTGAAGTCCTCCAGTGTGGTCTACAGTAGTGCCCGACGCCACTTCGCACGTATTCATCCAGCTTACCTGGTGTAGGTATCCTGGTTCTTGGGGTATCCACGGAAGTGGTGGCTCTTCAACCATCCGTCTTCCACAGAGTTTCTTCAGGGTCCGCTGGGAAGGTTCCTTCTTCTTTAAAATTGCAACTGCAACTTACCATAGACTTCCATTGAGTATGCGGTCATGTTCCCACTCTGCACATGGCCTCCGTGGGGTTCCTACTCACTCATGTTGGGTGGTTCCTTGGGTCCCCGACTCTTCTACATCTTCTGGGTCCACTCTTGACTTGTTGTGGCTCGCATTACACTATTTTAGTATATGGTTTGGTCTTCTCCTGGAGACCACTGTGGTTTCTTTGCTATTTACGTAGTCTATTGACAAAGTATTGTGTGTATTGTGCATATATCTCTGGGTAGGAGATATTGTATTTTGTTAGTGAGTGTTAATAATAGATACATTTTATTTTACTACACTGTGAGGTTTTTTTTCACTTAACCCATAACATAAGATTAAGTGCTGGTAAAACAAGCTGCTTTACACTAAACCTGAAGGCTGATCTCCACAACTACCACTTAAGACAACTAAAATCACCATAAGGGTTGTCTGGACTAGGCAGGGTGCTACACTTACATAAGTGAGCACCATATACAAAGCCAGCCTCCTACACCAAGTGAATACAACCTATTGTATTCCATATCCAGAGGGGTGGAAGGGAATGTCGCCCTGGGATGTAGAAGCCTGCCCATCCAAGCTTTCAGAGATGGGGTGTTGGCTGAAGAATTTTGGGTTACCCAGAGCTGGGCGATGGCGGTGAGGAATTGTCTTATTGACAGGAGCCCCTGTGCTAGGCTTGGACCACATGCCTAGAAGGACATCAACTAGTGCCTCGTTAAAGGGCAAAAATGGGTTCGGAGGTGGAAGCACCAGGCTGAAGCACTTCGGTCAGGAGATTAGTCCTGACCTGCACTGAGGGCAGCTCTAGTCCGAGGACCTCGGCTGCCATTTTAATCACAATGGCATAAGATGCCCCCTACTCCGTAGCCACAGTTGTCAGAGATAGCGTGCCAGTATATGGGGGAAGTGTCCAGTCCACTGGCTTCCTCAAGTGCCCCATACCAGTCCATCTGTTCCACAGAATCATCCTGGTTTTCCGAATGGTCCATAGGCCCCTCCCATTCCCCTCCCGAACCTAAAACATTTTAAAAGTGTTCAGGTGAGAAAATAGAACCCCTGGGTTCAAGTGGAATCGGGCTTCGCCATTCCGACTCCGTGTCATCGGTGATAAGGATAGGACTGACACAGACAGAGATCCCTGAGGCCCCACAGGAGCCGTGGCCGGAGCCAATGGCATCAAATCCGATGGGGCCCCTTCTGACCCTGCGGGCCCTAGGGCGCAACAGAGGTTGGTACCCGCTTGAAGACGCAGAGCATGGCCATGTAAAAGTCTTTCATTTGAGTGGGGTCGGTCCGGCTCCCAGAAAAGGAGGGAGGATCGAAGTCGACCCTGGCTCTGCAGAACCATGCCTAGATCGTTGGTGCTCCTTACCTCGTTCGTCGACGCACAACAGTCGAGCCAAAGATGAAGTCCGCGTGGACTAATTCTTCTTCTTGTACCGCTTCCCCCGAGTGTCCTGAAGTCTTCGAGTGGGACGAAAAGGGTATCCGGGAGTATAAGGAGCTTCAAAGCCTGGTCCACAAGGCCTTTGAAGCCATTGCCCGACAGTCCGAGCACAACTTTGAATTGTGGTAATGCTCGAGACACCAGAGACAGATGTGGGGGTTCGTAACCTACATCATGCAGTGATAAGTACTGCAAGCCTTAAACCCTGTCTTCCACAAAGACCACTTCGCACACAAATTTGACATTTTTTCGAAGTAAACAAAAGGCCTGTCAAAAAGCAACAGAGGAGCAGCTCTTCCCGGATCGGCGCTTAACTGGCATGGAAAGAAAAGAATTAACGTCCGCTCGCTTGGTTAGCGCCAATATAGATTACCGCAACGTCATAATAGATGTCGCAGATGTCATGTGTAACCAAATTGAGCCACTCTACAGCACGTGCAAGGAGTATTGCTCGAGCAAAAGATTCCAGATCTAGCCTGACGCCTGGGAAATTCACAGGTAAGGAACCTGTAGCAAGAAGTCTCTAACAGTCTTAGAACTCTATCAGATAAGAATTATTTAGTAATTTGAAAAATAGTCAATTCAAAAAATGAGTTCTACTAAAGTACATTTTTGGATTCTTGTCATGTGGTGAGCGGTTTACTAAGTTAGTCCAATAAATGCAAGACTTTACAACCCACCACTGATCCATCAATGTAGAAAGCTGGCTCTGCATATACTAACAGGTCTCTTTGTGGTAGTGCGGGAAGCAGTTAGGCTTATCCAGAGGGTGTGTTTAGCATCTAATGTATTCAGTCAATCAGGCCTGATAGCACACACTCAGAGACAGAATCCAGACCAATTGGGTAAGTATAAAAAAAGGTATACTTATATTTTATTTCTAGAACCAAGCAAGACTTGGTACAAGTATGTAAAATGTAATCTCAATTGTAAACCTTTACACAGAAATGCAACTGGGAATGGATTTGCCATTGTTACAGGTTGGTATGTTTTCAAAAAGCAGATTAAATTACACAGTATTTATTTTCAGGATACGTTTAAATTACTTTTAGATTACATAGACTACTTTGGGTGGTATGCCTAGATACCACACCAAGGGATATCACAGAACAAGGTAAGTAAGACTTTTAAAGCTTTGCAGGTTAGTTACTATTCCTCCATACAAACATCAGTTCAACATTTAGAACATTTTTTATGTCAAAAACACATACCCTTGATCCCTACGGGAGAGAAAGGGTTATCGGTTTCACAGACAAGTATTCAAAATGCGAGTGGGAGTTGTGGGGGTTAGGACCAAGGTTCTCCAAGGTCTAGGTAGGCACTCAAATTGCACCACCAGCAGCACTGGGGCAGACAGGTGCAGTGTGCAGGAGCCCCATGTTAGCCTATGCAGCCTTCTGTTAGGGGCTGCTTGTGAGCAGGTCACTTGGTGTGGGAGCAAAGCTCCTGGGGTTAAGGTCAGCACTTCAGGGACCAACGATCAGAACAGAAGCTGCACCAACAGCTGCACAGGGGCGACTGGGTACTAAGACGATGTAGATGGAGACCTTCGATTCGTAAAAAATGCGGCAGGGTCAGGCAGGGAGACTTCCTGAAGGCAACCACTGTCTGGAGAGGTAAGTTGGTTTCTTGGGGCATGCCTGGACACCGTCGGTTGGGCCACCAAAGGCCGTGGGGCGTCAGGCACAGGGGTTTCTTTTGGCATCTGGTTTCTTTATTAACCCCCTTTTGTGGGGACCCTTCAGGTTGGGACTGCAGATGTTGTCTTGAAGTTTGAGGGTGGTCAGGGATCACCTGATCACCAAACATTGGCCTCAGGAAATGGGACTTTTTCCTCTGCCTGTCTTGCAGGTTCGCAACCTGGGCTTCATAATTGATGAAAACCTCTCCATGCGACCACAGTGGTGAGAGTGGCCGTGACATGTTTTGCCATCCTGAAATGGCTTCATAAGATCATATGGATGCTTCCCGTCACTTCCCAGAGAAGTGTGGTCCAGGCCCTGATCACTTCTCGCCTGGACTATGGTAATGTTCTTTGACCTGACATTGCTCTTTGACCTGACCTTGCTCAGGGCCAGTTGCTCCTCGCACCGTGTGGCTCCCTCTGAGTGCGCCTAGTCACCCTGCTGACACCGTGAGTTCGCCGCTGCCCCTGAGGCTGGGGTTCCTTTTCCGCCGTATTTCTTGTGTACTCTGTTGCTGCATTCAGTGCTGTTCTCTGTATTTTGTGCCCCTAGTTTCTTTAAATCGTGTGTGCTTTGTGCCTGCATTGTATCGTATTTCCTGTAATTGTGCCCCTGTTTATGTGACTGCCCATTTCCTTCTGCCACCCCTGGGACCGATTTCCCTCTGTGTAGACCCCCCCCGCCCAGCTCCCTGCCGCTGCTCCCCTGCGGCCCCGCCCCTTGTTTTCTTCGATACCCTTCTCCCATTCCCATTCGCCACCCAGCTCCCGCCTCCCAGCTGCTCCTCCCTCCCACTGGCAATTTAGGGTTGAGCCCGTGCGGCGGTGAGCTGTGACCTGACCTGACCGCGCTCAGGGCCGGTAACTCCTTGCACCGTTCGGCTCCCTCTGAGTGCGCCTTGTCACCCCGCTGCCACCGCGACTTCGCCGCTGCTACTGAGGCTGAGGTTCCTTTTCCGCCGTATTTCTTGTGTAGTTTCTTTAAATCGTGTGTGCTTTGTGCCTGCATTGTATCGCAATTCCTGTACTTATGCCCCTGTTTATGTGACTGCCCGTTTCCTTCTGCCGCCCCCGGGACCGCTTTCCCGCTGTGTAGACCCCCCCGCTCCCCGCCTCTGCGGCCCGCCCCTTGTTTTCTTCTGTACCCTTCTCCCATTCCCATTCGCCCCCCGCTCTCGCCTCCCAGCTGCTCCTCCGTCCCACTTTGCCACCTATGGCGGAGTCCGCGCGTATGCGCAGCGGTCACGCGCAGTGGGCGCGCCGTTTGTGCGTCGAAGGTGCACCAAAGGCAAGCCTGTCTACGCCCGTCCACGCCTGGACGCCCAGCACCAGACCCCTGGACCACGCAAGACCCAACCCAACCGACGGAGAT
The DNA here is from genome assembly GCF_964263255.1 of Lissotriton vulgaris. Classification (NCBI taxonomy): domain Eukaryota; kingdom Metazoa; phylum Chordata; class Amphibia; order Caudata; family Salamandridae; genus Lissotriton; species Lissotriton vulgaris. The sequence goes on along the minus strand of NC_141685.1, from coordinate 2,043,699,050 downwards.
ACGACAACGCTGCACCCATCGCACTCAACCCAGGATGACCGCCTGCCTGCTATCAAGCCACCCCAGAGGCACCCACGGACCCTTCACATTTCAAACCTGCAAATTCACCTGCCTCCAAACACGCGTCACGCCCGCCGAACCAAGCAGCGACACCAACCACCTCAAATGCATCCTCCTCAACACCCGCTCCGTACATAAGCACGCCATCGAACTCTGATACCTCCTTAACACAAAAGCACCGGACGTCGCCTTCCTCAAGGAAACCTGGATGAACGCCTCCTCAGCCCCTGACATCGCCATAGCCATCCCGGACGGCTATAAAATCAGCTGGAAGGACCGCACTAACAAAACAGGAGGAGGGATCGCCATCATCTACAGAAACACCATCAGCGTCACGGCCAACACCGAAGACGCCAACCCCACCACTGAACTCCTACACTTCCAGATCCACACCAACCCTCAGTCCACCCTCATCTACCGACCCCCGGGCCCACGCACACAATTCAGCGAGACCATCGCCGACCTTATCAGCCTGCACGCCTTATCCTCACCAGAGTACATTCTCCTAGGGGACCTCAACTTCCACCTAGAAAACAAAAACGACAACGCCACCTTCACCCTACTCGCCAACCTCGCCAGCCTCGGACTCAAGCAACTGGTGAACTCTCCCACGCACTGCGCCAGCCACACCCTCAATGCCAACTTCTCAGCGAGCAACCACATCGCCTTCAACCACGCCGCAGGACTACACTGGACCGACCACAGCTGCATACACTTCACATTCCAGAGGACAACAACATACCAGCACATGCTTCGGATCTCCCGCAGATGCTGGAGCAAAATCACCACGGACCAACTCACCTGATCTCTCAGCCAGAACCCACCCGTCGACACCAACGCACCAGACACCAGCAGCGCAGCACTCAACCTCACACACTGGATCAACAACTGCACAGATGACCTCGCCCCACTAAAGAAATCCAACAACAAGACCTCCACCAGAAAACCCTCATGGTTCACAGACGCCCTCAAAGCCACAAAGAAATCCTGCCGTAATCTCGAAAAGACCTGGCGAAAAGAACGAACTCCGGAAAACATGACTGCCCTCAAAACCGCCACCCGCGAATATCATCAGCAGATCCGGAACACCAAGAGGACATCGCTCAAGGAACGACTTGGCAACAACACCCACAACAGCAAGAAACTCTTCAGCATCGTCAAAGAGTTCTCCAACCCCAACGCCAGTAACAACGACATTGCCCCGACACAAGACCTCTGCAACTCCCTCGCAACCTTCTTCCACCGCAAGATCGCAGACATACACAACAGCTTTGGACCCCAACCTCCACCTCCGGACACCAGCCCAGCGACCCCCACCACCAACATCAACTCCTGGACTCCCATCAGCAGGAAAGACACCATCCATGCCATGAACACCATCCACTCCGGTTCCCCTTCCGACCCCCGCCCTCATCGAGAAGACCGTCAACAAACAACTGACCACCTTCCTCGAGGACAACAACGTACTCGACCCTCCCAGTCCGGATTCCGGGCAAACCACAGCACAGAGGCGGCCCTCATCGCAGCCACAGACGACATCAGAACCCTGATGGACAATGGGGAAACAGCCGCCCTCATCCTCCTGGGCCTCTCAGCAGCCTTCGACACTGTATGCCACCGCGGGCATCCAGGGGAAGGCCCTGGAATGGATCTCCTCATTCCTCACCGGCAGAACCCAGAGAGTCCACCTCCCCCCCTTCCGCTCCCCGGTGACAGAAATCATCTGCGGCATACCCCAAGGTTCCTCACTCAGCTTTACACTCTTCAACATCTACATGAGCCCCCTCACCACCATCGCACGGAAACACAACATCAACATCATCTCCTATGCCGACGACACCCAGCTGATACTCTCCCTCACCAAGGACCCAGCCACCGCCAAATCAAACTTCCAGGAAGGAATGAAAGAAGTAGCAGACTGGATGAAGCACAGCCATCTCAAACTCAACTCTGACAAGATGGAGGTCCTCATCCTCCGACCATCCCCCTCGGCTTGGGACGACTCCTGGTGGCCCCCGGCGCTAGGCACCGCACCGACACCCACAAACCACGCACGCAACCTGGGCTTCATCCTAGACTCCTCGCTCACAATGACCAAACAAGTCAACGCCGTCTCATCCTCATGCTCCAACACCCTACGCATGCTCCGGAAGATCTTCTGATGGATCCCCACCAAAACCAGAAAAACAGTCACCCAGGCCCTCGTCACCAGCCGACTGAATTACGGTAACACCCTCTATGCAGGAACAACCACCAAACTCTAGAACAGCCTCCAGCGCATACAAAATGCCTCCGCACGACTCATCCTCAACATTCCCCGCCGCAACCACATCTCTACACACCTGAGAAATCTTCACTGGCTCCCCGTCAGCAAAAGGATCACATTCAGACTGCTCACCCATGCACACAAAGAACTCTGCAGCCCGCATCCTTTGCCATGTATCGAGAAGTGCTCACATCTCTCAATCTCTCCTCGACCTTCACTGGCTCAAGATCACTAGTAGAATTAAGTTCAAAGCTCTCTGCTACATTTTTTAAATAAAACAAGGTACTGCACCATTATATCTTCAAGAACTTGTTTACCCGTATGTCCCAGCACGTGAGAATGGGTGGTCGGTCTTTTTCCCATCTAGGTCCTAAGATGTGGATTTTGCTACCTACCTCCCTAAAAAATGCTTCTACATACACCAGCTTCCGGAAGAACCTTAAGACATGGCTTTTCATGCAGTAAACTTGGTTTGTCTCTCTATTCCCTCTTCTTGGCTGTCCCTTGGCCCCGGGAAACCCTAATTGGGTAGCTGCATGCATTATAAATTAAAATTAAATTAAATAACCGGAGCTGTAGGAATCCGGCTCTCTATAATTGTGTACTAAAATGAAGAATATAGAAAGAGTAAGAATGTGCAGTAAGAGGGGTACAGAAATTTGTAAGAGAGGTACAGAAAGAAGCAAGAGAGGTACAGAAAGAAGCACAAGAGGTGCAGAAAGAAGCAAGCGAAGTGCGGAAAGAAGCATGCGAAGTGCAGAAAGAAACAACAGAGGTGCAGAAGAAGGTAAGAGGGGTACATAAAGAAGCAAGAGAGTTGCAGAAACAGGCAAAAGAGGTGTAGAAAGAGGCAAGAGTGGTACAGAAAGAGGCAAGAGAGGTGCACAAAGATGGAAGAAGGGGGCAGAAAGAGGCAAGAGGGGTGCAGAAAGAAGCATGAGAGGTACAGACAGAAACAAGAGAAGTGCTGCAAGAAACTACAACAACAGAGGTGCAGAAGGAGGCAAGAGGGATGAGAAAGAGGCAAGAGGGGTATAAAAAGAAGCAAGAGAGGAGCAGAAAGAAGCAAGAGAAGTGCAGAAACAAGCAACAGAGGTTTAGGAAGAGGCACGAGGGGTGCAGAAAGAAGCAAGAGAAGTATAGAAAGAAGCAACAGAGGTGCAGAAAGAGGCAAGAGAAGTACAGAAAGAGGCAAGAGAAGTACAGAAAGAGGCAAGAGAAGTACAGAAACATGCAAAAGAGGTGCAGAAAGAGGAAACCGGGGTGCAGAAAGAGGCAAGAGAGGTGTACAGAGAGGGAAGAAGGGTGCAGAAAGGGGCAAGAGGGGTGCAGAAAGAAACGAGAAGTGCAGAAACAAGCAAGACAGTTGCAAAAACAGGCAACAGAGGTGCAAAAAGAAGCAAGAGGGGTGCAGAAAGAACAAGCAGAGGTGCAGAAAGAGGGAAGAGGGGTACAGAAAGAGGCAAGAGGGGTGCAGAAAGAGGCAAGAGGGATTCAGAAAGAGGCAAGAGTAGTGCATAAAGAAGCAACAGAGGTGCCGAAAGAGGCAAGAGAAGTACAGAAAGAGGCAAGAGAGTTGCAGAAACAGGCAAAAGAGTGGAGATCGGTCAAGAGAACATGGCGGCCGGATAGAAACGCCAGTATGGAGCTCCCTGGAGACATGGGCAGTTCTTTAACCTGAGCCAAGTTATGAAAAGAGAAAATGTTAAATAATTCCTCTGAAGGTTCCACAGCACTGATATGCCCCACATTGTTTCTTTCACTAAAACGCAGATTCAGCCGCTGTTTCAGTCTGCGCCACCCGGGAATCTCCTAGTGACTCAGCAAGGGACGTCTCTGGCATCCTCGGCGTTCTCAGCACTTCATTTCTGTGCAGAGACAGAGCAGCTGCTGGAGCGGAATCAGGTCCTTGATCAGAGCCCTGCTGTGACCCCCGTGAAATTTGGGAAGCCTGTAGGCACAGTGTGGTCAAAGGCGGGGGCAGTATTTCGACAGAGCAGGAAAGCAGCAGCAAGGGTTTCTTTTCGTGTAATGGTTGCTCTCAGCCCCAGTAGCAAAAGGGCTATTGGAGGGAAGAAAGAAGTGGCAGGCACAGGAGACCCAAGAAAAGGCAGCAGGGCTGCCAATCTTTCTAAGAACGGTCGGAACAGGAACCTGAAAAGAGCAGAGAGGAGTCCAATGGATATTCAAGTAAGTGGGAATTTGGTTGTAAAACCGGTGTAATACTGTAAGAGTTCTGGAATTGACTTTGAACAAAGGTTTGGGGCAGGTTAAAAGAACAGTTACTGATATCACAGATACCGATAGTGGAGTCAGAGACAAGTCACCTAAGAGAGGGATAAGATACTGTCTGAGAAGCAGGAACCTCTTAGAAAACCCATTAAATACGGTGACTTCTCGAAGTGAAAAAGAAAAAAATCAAAGAAAAAATTAAAGTAGTGTCTCCTCCACAAATCCTGGAGTCTAATTAGGCATGGGCGGAAAATCCGTTCCGCTCGCGGATTTTGTGGATTTTCGGGAAATCCGCAATCCGCGAGATTCGCGAATCTCCCGCAAAATCCGCAAATCCGCGAGCAGCGGATTTTGCTCGCACTGCTCGCACTGTTCGCGTGAGTTCGCGCCCCGCGAATAAGTGCAAAATTGCAGAAATACGATCTTAGCAAAACTGAAAGTAACTACTTACCAGGTTCAAAAGTTCAGGCTCATCATTAGTAGCCATTTCCTGTAGTGCTTCCTGAGGGGCCCCTCCAGAGTTCAGTTGCCAGTTGAAACTATTATGTGACCCTGCTCTGAACCTCAGAATAGTTACACATATGCCACAAAGGTCCTGAATTACAGCTAAGGGAGACAAGCAGGAGCCAGGCTGGAAGTTAAAATCCATTAATCAGCCCCTAATTCATTATTGTCAGTTGGGGCAGGGCAGGTGTTGTAACTAATTTTGCAACAATGAAAGCACTTAGCAAGTGCAAAAGATCACTAATCAGGGCGCACTAAGGAAGCAGGTGCCAGCTAAAAAAATATTCTGTGACACATTAATCAGCCCCAAATTAATTCAGGTCACTTGAGGCAGGGAAGGTGTGCTTTGCTTTGCCGAAAATAATGTACACTGGACAACCAGAGGGTGTGGTGATGAAACAGAGGGTGGCATGGGTGGGCCAGAGGGTGGCATGAGTAGTCAGAGAGTGGCAGTGGTGACAGAGAGTGGCAGTGATGAAGAAGAGTGTCCCAAACAGGCTGGACACGTAGAAACAACAAGTTCACAAAACTTGCGACCCGAGAGGTAAGTTCGCAAATTGCGAAATTGTAAAAACACTCGCGAACTGGCAGAAACACGGGCGAACACAAAAAAAAAAATCCGCAAATTCGCGGGAATTCGCGGATTTTGCGGATTGCGAATCCGCAAATCCGCAAAATTCGCGAACGCGAGATCCGCAAAATTCGCTCATGCTTAAGTCTAATATAGTCTCAATTCGGCCCAAAGCTGTAACAAAAAGGGTTAAAATCACTCCCTCTCTTCGTACTTAGTTTAAGGTAAAACATACCCTCCCAAAGAATTAAAAGAGTTGAGCCCAGAGAGGGAGGGCATGGTTAAACATCCAAAAGAAAGCTTATCAGCAATTACAATGGCTGAGAAGAAACTAACAGCGGTAATCCCACATAGCCCTAATTGTTTTAATAAGCTGGCAATCTTAGAGCAGGATAAGGAAGTAGAGAATGATGAATGTGTACCCCCCCGGAACTTCAGTTGAAAAGGACGCAGGCATTAAATGAAAAGAGGGGGGTAAAACGGCGGACCAACTAATGGAAATTTTGATCACGGTGATGAGGTCGAGTGTTGCCATATCCGAAAAAAAATCTACTTAGAATTCAAGGGGTCTGTGATACACTTGATACCAAGATAAACACAATAATGGAAAGAGTTACTACTCTGGAGACCAAAATGGAAGAGTTGAATAAAAGGCTGACTACTAATGAAAAAACCACAGGGCCCTGCAAGCCAGCAAGAAGGAATTAAGGGCGAAAATTGAGTCATTAGAAAACCAGGCTCGATGGAACAATCTAAGACTCCTGAATATTCCTGAAGGTCAGGAGGCTGGTGACATAAAGAACTTTGTGATACATCTTTTGAAAGAATTCTTCCCATGGATCAATACTGATGAACTCTCGAATGACATTCAAAGGGTCCATAGAGATCCATTTTCGAAAAATAAGGTGATAAGGTGAACCCTAGGAAGATCTTAATTAACTTTAAGACATAAGCATTGAAGGAGAGAATTCTAAAAGAGGCGATAAGTGCGGGATCTCATAAAAAGGATGAGTGGTCATTCCGAATAAGATCCAATAAATCTAAGACGACACAAGACCGCCAATGGCAGTTAGGTCAATACATGCAGGAATTAAAATCCTTGGGAGCAAATGTACAAATGAAATTCCCTGCACTGTTGAGGGTTATGTGGGATAACCGCATGAATAGTTTGAAGGAACTACAGGAGGTAGAGGCACTGTTAAATACGATAAAGGCTCATCAAAGTTTGGATGTAAAATGCCCATAGAGTAGGGACCTCAAATAGACAGGACAGACCTGCCAGTGAATAAAGGGAGGTTTCTCAATGGAAGGGATGAGGCGGGGTGGCACGGGCTTTGTATAAAATGTTGCACATTTGGTGTGGGAGCATTATGGGGAAAATAACAAAAAAACCTGGTCAGAATCACGCAAGTTAAGGGAAAAAGTGAATTCTTCATGTTAAAATATGGGAATTAAAATTCTTACATGGAACGTGACCGGATTGAGAGTTAGAGCAAGAAGGCAAAGGATTCTAGACTATCTGAAATATAAGAACTGGGACATAATAATACTCCAAGAAACCCACCTTCGGGGGGCGTGGCCACGGAGGCGAACAAGATAGCCGCATCTGCTTGAAGCTCCGCCGGTCGGGCGTTTAAGCTTCCTTTCAGCCTGATGTAGGGGATATCAACCGCACCCAGAATTCATCCTCCAGTCCCGGGAACATGTGGGATGCGGCCGGAGGTCCAGGAAGCCGATGAGACCTGTCCAGGAGAAGTACCGAGGCCCATTGAGCTGGTGACGGAGCAGCGGCCAACATCCGGAGTTCGCGGTGCGGCCGAGAGTGCGTTGAGTCTGCGCCCTTAGCTGCACTTTGGCAGCCTCATCTCGCATCTCTGCCTGGCGTGTTCCCTCCCGCGGTTCGCCCTCTGCTGCTGCCTGCTCCGGCCGGAATCCCTGGCAGGTTTCGGGCTCCTGTAGCCTGGTGCTTGTTCCAGGATCGGGGCCTAGATTGCTGGGGCTGGTGGGCGGTGGAGGGTGGCCCTGCGGGGGGACCCGGGTCTAGGATATAGTTGAGCAAGGTGTTTCGTTCAGTGGGCTTGTGGTGAAGGCTTGTAGTGAGGCGGCCATAAGTATGTTTGATCTCGAGGTCAAGAAAGGGAATTGACTCTTTACTCATGGCCAGTGTGTATTTTAGTCCCCCACTGTTGTTATTGAGCCAGTGTAATAGTTGCGTTAGTGATTCAGAGGAGTCAGTCCATACTATGAAGATGTCGTCGATATAGCGTTTCCACAGGGCAATGCCACCGTGGAAAGGATTGGAAGTATTAAGTATGCATGTCGTCTCTAGGTTGTCCATATAAAGAATAGCCAGGTTGGGGGCAAAAATCGCCCCCATGGAAGTTCCACGTACATGGCCATAAAATTGTCCCTCGAAAAGGAAAAAATTCTTCGTGAGGCATATCTCCAGGAGTTGGAGGATAAAAATAAATGGAACATTGTGTGGGCGTGGTCGTGCATCGACAACTTTCTCAATCACACAAAGAGATTCAAGTTGAGGGATGTTGGTGTAGAGTGATTCCACATCCAGCGTACACATGGTGCTGGATGTGGGATCAAACGGGTATTCCTCAATCATGTTAATCATTGACATGCTGTCTTTTATGTAGCACAGGGTTTCAGGAACAAATTGTTTAATAAAAAAATCAATATAGTGCACAAGGGACCCCAGTACGGAGCCACACCCTGAGACAATAGGACGACCTGGCGGAGGTTCACAGTTTTTGTGGATCTTGGGTAGACAGTAAATAACTGGTATCCAGGGGGCCTTAGTATTGAGAAAATCATGTTCCTTTTTAGATAGGTAACCTAATTCGAGGGTATCTTTTGTGACCTCAAGAATCAACTTCTGTATCTCTTTGTAGGATTACGTGGTAGTTTGCAGTAGTGCTCAGTATTGCCGAGTTGGTGAAGAATTTCATTTTTATAGTTATCAATTTCCTGAATCACAATTCCGCCACCCTTATCAGCTGGTTTTATGACAAGGGATGGGCTATTTTTTAGGGTTGAGAGGGCATTCTTCTCATTGATTGTGATATTGTAGGGAACAAATGATTTCTGTTTTTCCAAGTCAGCAAGGTCTTTCAGTACCAACTTTTCAAATGTGGGGATTTCTGGGGAATGATCCCTCCGGTGGGAGAGAATTTGGACGGTGGTTTGAAAGGGGTGTTGGCATGTTTCATTGGGGTTGGGTTCATCAGAAAGACACTGTGAAGTCTGATCTTTCTAAAAAATCTAAGGAGCTCTGTTTGTGCATCCAGATAGTTTGGGCGGATAGTTGGGACAAATGAAAGTCCTTTAGTAAGTAATGACATTTCATCACTTGAGAGCGTGTGTTGAGTGAGATTAAAAATAGGTAGAAGAGCATTCTCTTGTTCTATTTCATTATTGCAGTTGATAGGGGTGTTGGCTCTGTTTACTATTGGTAATGTTGCCGGCGGGTAAACCGTTCACCTGGAGGGTTCTGGCGGTTGGGCCATCTCTGTGGCTGTTTCCCTCTTCCAGCCCCTGGGGGTTCTGGTTGGCCTCTGCCTAAAAAATTCCTGTGGCAGGGGCCAGGACTTTCTCTTTGGTCTGAGTGCTCAGATGAGTCCCCTGAGCTATCAGAGAAACCCACAAAGTTGTGTCGCCTATTAAACCTGCCCAGGGCCTTTGGTTCTGTGGGCCACCGTAGGTACGTTTGGTATAGTAGTCTTTGTTAAGATGTGGGTATGCTCTCTCTTGTGAGAAACTTTTGATATCTTTTTTAAGCTTTATAGTTTTTTTGATGAGTTCAAATTTGTGAAAGTCTTCAATAGTTTTTGTAATTTGTTCAAGGAGTTTTTTTGCCTCAGTGTGGGTGTTTTTGTCTTTAAGTTGTTTCTCAAGATTGCGTATTTCGCTGATTATCTTTTGTAATTCCTCTGTGGCAATATCGATCCCAAGCACCATCCAGTGCCGGGAACATGTAGTGCTGATGTAGCTAAAGCCGTTAAGATATTTCGGGTTATCAGTGAAGACCCCCGGAATATTGCGAACTTGAAGACCAACTGGGATTGTGTTAGCCTTAAGGTAGTCTGTTAGAAGTTTTATCAGAAGCGTCAATCTTACTTCTTTTTTCTTTATTTTTTATAATTCTTCAGTTAAGGTGGCGCTTGGCTCATTGGTTGTGTCAGCAGAATCAGACAGAAGAGAGGGACCTCATAGGATTTTATTAATGTATTCAAGAGTGTAGAGAGGTGGGTGGTCAGACATGCCTAGCTGAAAGGCGTGTATGTGCAAACGAAAATGAGAGGAGAGAATACGGAGGATGTGCTGGGGGGGAAGGAAAGGGGGGAAACCCACTTGTAAAAAGGGGTGAGGATTCACAATCCCTTGCAATCATGCGATTGCGCTACATACTTTTACAAAGAAACAAGGGAACGCAAAGGTATTAGACTAGGGACCTTGGGCGGTAACGTATTGCAAAGAACAGTGGTCCCTAGTATTTCAGGGATCTGAAAAATGATAGGCATACACTTAATAGTGAGTATGTCCTTTGTCCAGCCGGACAGGATTTTTATTTTGTGGTATAAATAAATAACACAAAGATTTTTTACACAGTGGGTACGACCCATAACCCACAAAGGAGCAAGACAAAACAATTTGGGCAGAAACGAACAAGGCGGTCTGTGTACTAGTATTTCAGTGAACAGACTTAATTATGTCTCAAAACACCATTGCACACATATTTTAACACTTCAACTACATATGGTGTTAATGGCGCATATACATAAAGGAAATTGTGAAATATGGATAATGGATCTCAAGTGACAAAACCATGGTGCAGTGTTTAAAAAAAGGCTGGCAGGCAAAAACGCAAGGAGTGGTAGTGAATTGCCTTAATACTAAAAGCAGTGGGGCGGTATTTACCAATTCGGCGGGAGTACTATGACTTTATATCCAGAGGGCAGGAGTGGGAAGTTCAAACTGGTGCCTGTCGAGGGGGGAGAGGGTTAGTGACAAGCGTGAGAGAGAAGGTAAATGCTAAACCGTGGCAGCCGCAGGGTGTATAGTTACCGGGGATGGTCGGAATTCTTCATAGATCTGAGAACGTGCCGATCGCGTCTCACTTCACTACTCTAATCAACCATGCTATTTCAAATCTCAATGAGACCTTCCTAAGTCTCTAACGAAATGTATTCATAATGTCATGATGTGATACTGTCAATTTGTTAATTCTGTTACATTTAATTTTTCCTCACAAGTGCACGTTTTCATTCACTCTATCACTCAAAACCCACTACAAGATGGCCCCCACAACCACTCCCTAAGCCTGTTCCAGTATGGCCGCCACAACTCTAGGCCTGTTTCCTCCTCCCTTTCCATGCGCGCCTGACACACTACTTGAGCCGGCATCCTGTTACCGGCATAGCAGCGATCCCCCCCGCCTGACACCATGGTATGCCATTGAGCTACCTTTCACGAAGTAAGTTATTCTGCCAACTCGTCCTGCCCTTATATTCATCCGGCACCCCATGACCCACCCTTTACTGTCCCCTTCCTTTCGTTTCAGTACAGTGAGACGCGATCGGCACGTTCTCAGATCTGTGAAGAATTCCGACCATTCCCGGTAACTATTCACCCTGCGGCTGCCACGGCTTAGCATTTACCTTCTCTCTCACGCTTGTCACTAACCCTCTCTCCCCTCGACAGGCACCAGTTTGAACTTCCCGCTCCCGCCCTCTGGATATAAAGTCATAGTACTCCCGCCGAATTGGTAAATACAGCCCCACTGCTTTTAGTATTAAGGCAATTCACTACCGCTCCTTGCGTTTTTGCCTGCCAGCCTTTTTCGAAACACTGCGCCATGGTTTCTGATTTGCATATGGCCATGTCTGAACTGGGGTGGCAGAGTGGACTAAAGAACAGTGATGGATTAAACCCAGATCTGTTTACTGTGTGTGAAACCGGTCCTAGGAAGCTTGAATCCGGTCCAGGGAAGGCATGGCTTGGCAGTTCGGGCTGGACTGTTCCCATGAGGCACAGGGTCAGACTGATTTGCATATAGCCATGTCTTAAATGGGGTGGCAGTGTGGGATAAAGAACGGTGATGGATTAAACCCAGGTCTGTTCACTGGGTGTGAGCGTTTGATTGGTTCAGATGATCCGTCTATCACAACCCCCTATTGGATTCTCTCTCCTCATCCCTATACACCTTCTTTCAATTTATTGATTGCTGTGTTGCCATGCCCTATGGTGAATACCACTATGTTCTATCTCATTGTTTGCTTGTTGCATTGTGCTTCGTCTGCTCCTTTTTGCAGCTTCAGACTTCCATCGCACAAATGTAGGGTTATCTGTTCTGGGGCCTGCCTCTCTAGGGTTTACAGGAGGCTGGGTGGGGGGAGGAAGGGGGTTTGTTGTATTTTCATTAATGGTTTTTGCAGAATCTCGAAGGCTATGGTCCATATGTGGTTTGGTGCAGCTACACATAACGCTTGGATTGTATTGTTACTATTTCGATGGTGCAGTTAGGTAATGTACCCGGTCCTTCCGGGCTGTCACTGATGAGATGGAATGTGCGGGGACTGAATAACATCAGAAAACATAGGCAAGTTCTCAATTATGTTGCTCATCACAAAATTGATATAGTCTTTATGCAAGAAACTCACTTGTCTGGGTCAGACGGGGCCCCATTTGCCTCCAGCTGGGGGTCTCATAGGTTCTTCTCCAATTACAGCAGCTACGCGAGAGGGGTTTCCATCTTTATCCACAAGAGGGTCCAATTTTCACTCCACACCACGAGCCAGGATCCTGATGGCCGCACTTTGATAGTTACTGGCTGGAAGATGGGGCATAGGGTTACCTCGGTTTGAATCTATGGCCCTAACACCGACTCCCTGTCCTTTTTTCAGGTTTTACAGGTTCGCCTCCTTGCGATTGACACCAAACTTTTGATAATGGGAGGGGACTTTAATCTTCTGATGGACCCTTCTAGAGACAGCACTGCTACTTCCCCGGACACCATGCCCCGTTCCCGTAAGGCCCTCAGAGACATATGTGCTCAGCATTCTTTAGTCGATGTTGAACTTCAGAGGCACGCACAACACCCCGCGTTCACTCATTACTCTGGATTCCACAATACTTGGACCAGGATTGACTACTGGTTGGTTTCCCCTGGGGTGGCGGGGTGGCTCGTTGCTGTTCTCACCCTCCCTCGCACGCTTTCAGACCATTCTCCGGTGGTCCTGCAAGTGAATATTTCCAGGGCTGGGGGTTACGAGAGGCAATGGCGCTTTCCTGGTCGGGCCTTATTGGACACTGTTTTAAGGAAGAGGTCAGACAGGCTATCGAGGACTACTTTGACTTAAACACCGGGTCAGTTGGCACGTAGGCGGTTTTGTGGGAGGGCTTTAAGGCTTACACCAGGGTAGTATGAATCGCAAAACATGCCGGGGTCCTGCGAGACCTCCGCTCCACATTGAAGCGTGTTGAACGAGATATTTCAGCTTTAGAACGCGATTCACTAATTTTGCCTTACGTGTCCATTGAGGGGAGGCGGTTGGAGCTGTTATTGGAATTTAGAGAGGCCGCGGAAAGAGAGCTTGCATTCCTTAGCAGGCATCATGTTGCACAGCATTACGGTGAGGGTGAGCTTCCTGGTAGGTTACTGGCCAACGCCCTTCACCCCCCACGTGGCTCTACCTACATCACTGTAATGGCCAGCCCCGATGGCACCCCTTTGCACTCCACTCCGGATATTTGCGATCACTTTATCAATCACTCTATACATCTCGTCTGTCCAGGGACTTAAGTGGCCAAGGTGATTATTTATCTGAGATCACTTTGGTATACCTGGAACGATACATGCAGGACTTTCTCCTGTCCCCCATTACTTCAGATAGCATTGTTGGGGCCATTGATGCCCTGCGTGCCTCTTCGGTGCCTGGTCTCGATGGTTTTTCAGCCGATTTCTACAAGGAATATAAGGATATTCTGATGTCGCGTTTGGTGGAGGTCTATGCTGAGGTGCTTGAAATCGGTATTCTTCCCATTACATTTCGGGAGGCTGTGATCATTCTCTTGCCCAAGCCGGGGAAAGACCCCAAGCTGTACAGTTCCTATATGCCTTTATCACTATTGAACCTGGACTATAAAATTTTGGCCAAAGTTGTAGTGATCAGATTGTCCTTACTGATGGAATCTATTATATCACTGGCGCAGTCGGAATTCGTTCCGCACAGATCTACTTCTCTGAACCTAAGAACTTTATTTACGGTGTTGCACAGAATTGAGCCCTCCACTCCTCTTCTATTCTTTTAAATGCTGAGAAGGCGTTCGATTCTCTCAAATGGCCCTTCTTCCTATCGGTCATGCGCCGCATGGGCATGCCTGAATGCTTTGTTGCTACAGTGGCGCTGTTATACACTAAGTGGCGGGGCTCACTGGTTAGAGGCGGCAGACCCGTAGGCAGAGAACGGCCTGGGACCAGGGTTCAATTCCCGACACGGCAGGGTCGTGGACCAGGGTCAAACAGACTCGATAATTCTCGCCTCGGTGCTTACTCTAACAAGGGAACACACTCGGCAACTCTGGGCATTAAGCTTGCCTCATCTCTACAACGGCTCCTCACAGACGCCGGGGATGCCTGGTTTCACCTTGGAGATACCCAGAAAGAGACCATCTCACAGGGAAAACCAGGACGGGTTCCCCAGCGGTTTTCAGCGCCAGGATACTCCTTGGAGTCACAGTGTGCTTTACAAGTACACCCACATTTACATTTACATTTACATTCACTAAACCAACTGCCAGGCTGTGCCTTAATGGTACTCTTTACGATCTTTTCCCCCGTCTGCGGGGAAGAGACAGGGATGCCCTTTACCTCCGCTCCTTTTCATTCTCGCTATGGACCCTTTAGTTCGACAATTCCAAGAGAAACATTTGCACCGCGGCTTGCAGTTTCGTATGGGCCCTCTTCTGATCTCCTTGTATGCGGATGACACCGTTCTCTATGTCAGGATGCCTCATATCAACCTTGAGCCCTTGATTTTAGAAATTGTGAGGTTCTGAAAGTTCTCTGGGCTAAGTATTAATTGGCATAAATCCGTTATTTTCCCTCTTACTGCTGGACCGGATTCAAGCTTCCTAAGACCGGTTTCTGGCATTACAGCCATCTTTAGCCAGGCTTGCTTGAATCCAGTGGCAAAGTGAGCAAGGGACTCACTTCTGAGCATACCCTGCCAACTTATGGCGAAGAAAGCGGTAAGAAAGGGGGTGGTGATGGACGGAGCATCTGAACCAATCAAACACTCACTCCCAGTCAACAGATCTGGGTTTATTCCATTACCGTTCTTTAGCCCACTCTGCCACCCCAGTTCAGACATGGCCATATACAAATCAGTCTTTCCCTGTGCCTCATGGGAACAGTCCAGCCTGAACTGCCAAGCCATGCCTTCCCTGGACCGGATTCAAGCTTCCTAGGACCGGTTTCTGGCATTACAGCCATCTTCAGCCATGCTTGCTTGAATCAAGTGGCAAAGTGAGCAAGGGACTCACGTCTGAGCATACCTTGCCAACTTATGGCGAACAAATCGGTACAAAAGGGGGTGGGGATGGACGGAGCATCTGAACCAATCAAACACTCACTCCCAGTCAACATATCTGGGTTTAATCCATCACCGTTCTTTAGCCCACTCTGCAAACCCAGTTCAGACATGGCCATATCAAATCAGTCTGACCCTGTGCCTCATGGGAACAGTCCAGCCCGAACTGCTAAGCCATGCCTTCCCTGGACCGGATTTAAGCTTCCAATGACCGGTTTCTGGCATTACAGCCGTCTTCAGCCAGCCTTGCTTGAATCCAGAGGCAAAGTGAGAAAGGGACTCATTTCTGAGCATACCCTGAGAACTTATGGCGAACAAAGCTGGGGGGGGGGGGTGGTGATGGACGGAGCATCTGAACCAATCAAACACTCACACCCAGTCAACAGATCTGGGTTTAATCCATCACCGTTCTTTAGCCCACTCTGCCACCCCAGTTCAGACATGGCCATATGCAAATCAGTCTGACCCTGTGCCTCATGGGAACAGTCCAGCCCGAACTGCCAAGCCGTGCCTTTCTGGAATGGATAGATATAATGAAAACTCAACACTGGGTAGACTTTTATATCTGTACTGAACAAACTTGTTGTGTTAAGGGGGTTGAGGTTCCGTGACGATTTGAACCCGTGTTTTCAATATTGTCGGAAATACATAATATTGGTATCAGCGAACCGCAAATGATCCATTTAGCATATCCTGGTGTTTTCGCTACGCTACGAGCAAGAGCGCTCCTGTTATGAACACATTTCTGATCTACCCACGGCATCCATCTTAGATCATGGCAGCCATTTTGTGTTTCTTGCCCTCACATACGCAATAACCTCTGATCACTTCATTTCGATTAAGGACACGTAGCCTTAGCCGGAGGTTCACCTCTTTCATGACACGTGCACCTTAAACCAGATCACGCTGTAGCTGCATGACTCGACAAAGGCTGCCTCCTCTGCCCGAGGCCAGCCCCACCAAACTGGTCTTCGTGTCCATTGTCCTGATCATGATTAGGCGGCCGAAGCCGGTAGCCTTGCCCATTTACAACCTACAAACATCTCTTATCATGCTTTTCTATCTTCCACACCTGGCTCCGTTTCTTTCTTTCTGAATCTTTATTAGGGGGAGGTAACGAAATTTACGATGAGGCGGTCCGGCTCTTGAATGCAATATTGACAAGGGATTGTGATGAACTAGTGGGAACCCCTCTTCATAGATGTTTGGTATCAGATTTTATCGACGGTTCCTGTGTAACGCCAAATATTTATTGTTTAGGGCACAAAGGTTTTGGGAATGTACCAACATGTGAAGAATTCGCCTGAAGGCCAAAATTTAGTATATAAGGAGCAACCCTCTTTGTACAATTTGAACAGGCTCCTAGAATCTGCCCATGTGTGGTTTCTGTGACTTCTGTGTCCCTGCAGTAATAAACCTTTGGTCCTTGACGCCACCATCGAGAAGCCCGTGTTTCTGTTCATTTGCGCACCAAGGCAGGTGGAACTCCGGGGTCTTTGGGTGTTGTTCCCTGACACCTCTGGACGGAACCAAAAAGTCCAGAACTCCAATTGGCGCCCAACGTGGGGCGACGTCATTCGGTACCGGTCCAAAAGCCTGAAGAGTTCGAGAAGCTTCGTGAGAAGATTCCTGAGGGAGGCGCCCCACTTCATCGATCCCGGCATATCGCAAAAGTGGCCCGAAGTTCTCTTCCACGAGGGTTCCCGTTCAGGACGGCTGCAGTGGGCCGTTGCCTTGACCGTCGCCCTGTCTTGGACCCGAGGTGCAGTTCTTAGTACAGCGAAACGTGACGGGTTTCTCTTTGGTGACGTCTTCAGTGCCTCAGTTAAGTATTTAGTGATAGCTAGCTGGTTACTCACTTCGTAAGGGTTGTTAAATTGTTTTCGATTCTTGGTTTGGTTTGGTTTCGTAAGATTATCACTGGTTGTTCTGGTTACGATAATCTATTTGGTTTAGTTTGGGTATCGATACATCAGTTCGTTTTGGTAGGCCTAAGTTCTTGGTTCAGGTGCACATATCTGTTTCTTGTTTTGTTTGTTCTGTGTTCCGGTCTGAAAAATGGTAAGTCGGAGGAATTGTATGTTGTCTTGTTTTGGTTGCAACCGTGACTCACGATTGGAGGACTCATGTCTGGTTCCTCCGATTGGGACTCCCCTATATGACTTGTATTGTAAACATGGTGTGGGTCCTATATCTTATAATGAGGTGTGGGTCCGATACACTGAGAAAGATGGTGTCCTTAGTTGGCCACTGCATGGTAGTTTTGAACCCGAAATCCTTGACAATTTAGAAGCGAAATTGTTTAGGAAGAAAGCCCGGCCGGCAATGTTTGATTCTTTCCGTTACTGGCGAAAAGAATCTAAACAGAGAGAAATGAAAAGGTTAAAGAAACAACAGAAAGAGCAAGAAGAGTTGACTCTAGAACAAGCGGCTAAGCAGCTGCAAGTTAGCGAGTCAGAGAAGGCCATAGAGGTGGCCATTAGAGAGCATAATTTAGCGATTGACAAGTGCTACCCTGCCTTGCCATCGAAAACAGCTAAGATACTAGAGGATTCTGAAAACAATCCTCTGCTGTCTTATCTGTTACGGTCACCTCCACCGTATGCACAAGGTGCTACGGCTCCACTTGTACCGAATGTTCTATTGCCGGTTGCTGGACAACTTGGTGTTCCTGCCCCTCAGAATCAAGTTCCTGTACCTCCTGTGGTCAATGTGAATGTTCCTACGGCTCCTCCTCTTCCTGGGTTGCCGACTTCTATACCTGTATCTGTCTCGCTTACACCTACTGTTCCACAAACTATCTTTTTCGATACTTCTACTGTCCCGCTATCTGTTCCTACCTCTACTGTGTTCTCTGCGTCTGCGAGTGTGTTGACTCCACTTTCTGTTCGTCGAAGAATCACTGATTCTGTTTCTAACATTCTGTCTCCTTTATATAAAACTTTAATCAAGACTCCTACTTCTGACTCTGTTCAGAGACGTAGTCAGCTTCCGAGTACTGAGGAACGGGGAATTTTAGATTCAACGGCTCTCAGATGGATTTTGAAGAGTAGGAGATATAGTACGAGAGATGTGCTAGATACATTTATGCAGTGGAAAGAACCAACGCAACGGTATGTCTTTGACGAGATGTGCTCGCTGTTACGTGAGGAAATAGAAGAAGATGATGTTGAATCAAATCTAGAAGACTTAATTAAGGTTCAGAAAGAGTTTGCTGCAGGAATGATAGTAGGTGAAAATATAGAGGAAGCGATGGAACTGATTTTAAGTTATAGAAATGACCCATCACTTCGTTCACCAAGAGATTTAGAGAAAAGTAAAACGAAGCTAAGTCGCCAATATCCAATGAGGGAGGTTCCTCCAATTTGGCGCGAAGCTGTGCAAGCTAATGCGGCCCATGGTATTGCAGCCGCTCCGGCGCAATTCCAAAGGGTGTGGATACACATTCCGTGGAAGCGAGCCGAAGTGCTAGCAGTGAAGCAGGCCTTGCCAGATCCGCGTAAGAATCCTGCTGGCTACTATAAGGAATTAACACAGACAGTTGAGGCTTGTATAATGAATTTAGCGGACATCGATATGTTATTTGGCAATGTAGTTCCGCAACCAATTTGGGCTAAAATTCGTAGAGAGGATCATCAAGTTGCCTTAGGTGGTGATTGGGCAGCCATCACTGCAGCGGATGGTCAGCAAACAGGTGGTGCAAAACCCGAACCCCTAATTGCTAATCTTCCAGGTAGAATGATCGACTTAATGAAGACTCTGATGCCCGCATTGCGTGTTAATTGGGACAAGTTATCAGCATGCAGGCAGAAGAAAGACGAAAGTGTCTCCGACTTTTTCACCAGGTTCGAAGAGACTTTTGTAGATCACAGTGGTCAGGATATGAGCACAGAAGGAGGACAGAGACTGTTTGTCGATAAATTTGTGCATAATTTGTTACCTGAGTTATGCAATAAATTAAAGGATTCAGAGAGTGCGTGGGCTGTTTCTACAACTGCGCAAATACTTGCAACTGCACAGTATTATGAAAACAGGGATAAAGAGGAAAAAGAGAAATCAGACAAGAAAACGAAAGATTTAAAAACTAAAGTTCTTTTGCAACAGGCATATCCGCCTCGCACGAATCAGACTAATACGCAACAGGGCTCGTATCAAAGGACAGATTATAGTTCACCGAGACCTCAATATCAGTTGAACCAGTGTGCGTACTGTAAGAAAGAGGGTCACTACAAGAATGAATGTCCGATCTTAGCGCAAAATAATGCAGCAGCAGCTCAGAGAGGTCGTGGTGGTTTTGTGCAGAATTCTAGAGGTCGAGGGCGAGGTGCTATGCCTCCACAAACGAATGATCGACCTTCCAATCACTTTGATCAACGAAATGGCCAGTCGACTCAGCAAAATAGATCTCAACAATATCTTGTTGAAGACTATTGTGAAGTGGATGAGGGATTTCAGCAAAATGTGTACTAGGACAGCCATGGACAGAGAGAGGGAGTAGTATCAGTTCCAGTGGATCAGAGTGGGCCTTATGTCGCAGTAGCAACATCAGGTGTAGTCGAACCGTTTCTGTTGGATACTGGTGCAGCAAAAAGTTCTATCATTCATGCGAAACTCCCTGGCGCACCTTTGTCCGGCTCAACAAATGTTTCTGTAGGTTTTTCAGGCGCCCCTGTTTACAACCCGATATCTGGTCCTTTGTCTATTTCTGTTGGACCGTGTCACTTGAAAGCACCCCTGATTTTGACGACAGGTTGTAATGAAAATCTGCTTGGTTTAGATTTGTTAAAACGACTATATGCGACATTATACTGTTCTCCGGAAGGAGTACAGCTTACATTGGGTAAAAGAATCACCTCTCCGATGTATTTGTCAATGGATGCACTCCCGCCAGAGCTGCGTTCTCTCCCTGATTCTCTTTGGGCGACTGGTCCTAATGATGTAGGCCTCTTAGAAATACCACCATATGTAGTAACTTTGAAAGCAAATGTAAAATTTCCAAGAATTCCTCAATACAAAATATCTAGTGAAGGTGAGCGTGCACTTTTATTGATTGTTCAAGATTTGATTAAGAAAGGTGTGGTTGAAGAAACTAGAGGAAATGTCTGTAACAGTCCTGTATTACCGATCTTGAAACGAACTGATCCTACAAAACCTCCAGTGTATAGGTTTGTCATCGACCTCAGAGAAGTTAATAAGATTGTAGTTCCGCAGTTTCCTGTAGTTCCAGACATTACTGCCTTGTTAACATTGATTCCTGCTACAGCTACTTGGTTTTCAGTCATTGACTTGAAGAATGCCTTTTTCAGCATTCCGATAGCCGAGGAAAGCAGAGATATTTTTGGCTTCTGTCTAGGAGGTCGAAGTTTCAGATTTAAACGCGCTCCACAAGGCTATTGTGAGAGCCCATCTATTTACAGTCAAGCATTAAAAAGCCAGTTAGATACCTTTGTCCTTCCTCCAAGTTCTGCTCTAGTACAGTATGTAGACGATCTTCTAGTGGCTGCCGATGACAAGGAAACTTGCAAAGCAGCTACAATTTCGTTATTGCATCATTTGTCTAATTTGAATCACAAGGTATCACCTTTGAAAATGCAATACTGCTGCCAAGAAGTGACCTACCTAGGTCATCTCTTGTCAAAGGAGGGAAGAAAGTTGACCCCAGAGAGAATAAAAGCAATTATGCAGATGAGTGTTCCTCGCACGCAGAGAGAAGTACGTGCCTTTCTAGGTATTACCTCTTACTGTAGACAGTGGATCCCAAATTTTTCTCTTTTAGCAAAACCATTGGTAGCTTTGACTGGGAAAAATGTTCCGAGTCCGGTGCCATGGTCTGATGAATGACAGGAGAGTTTTTCTGAGTTACGAAATGCACTGTGTTCAGCTCCTGTATTAGGTACACCTGATTACAGTAAGCCATTCACGCTCTACGTTCACGAGAGAGAAGGTTGCGCGTTGAGTGTTCTGACACAGACATTTGGTGATAAACAACGCCCTTGTGCGTATTTTTCATCAACATTAGATCCGGTAGCTAGAGCGTTACCTAGTTGTTTGAGAGCTACAGCGGCAGCTGCGGCTTCCATTCGACAATCTGCTGGTTTGGTGATGAACAACATGCTAGTGGTCATGGTTCCTCATGCAGTGGATACACTCATGAACCGAACTAAGACACAACACCTTACCAGTGCGAGACTATCTGGTTACGAGCTGACATTATTAGCGAGTCATATTCAGATCAAAAGATGTAATGTATTGAATCCAGCAACACTGTTGCCGGCTAATCAAGAGTCGAGTGATTCCGAGCCACATGATTGCTGTTTTAGAACGGAGGAAGAGACAAAAGGACGTATTGACTTAAAGGACACTCCATTATCAGATCCAGATGGCACGCTGTATGTGGACGGGTCATGTTTTAAACTGGAGAATGGTGATGTGACTGCTGCTTACGCAGTAACGACTTTGAAGACGATTGTGGAGACTGCAAGAGTGAGTCAGAATTCTGCCCAAGCTTCAGAATTAATAGCTCTAACAAGAGCGTGTATTTTAGCCAAGGGAAAGAGAGTGAATGTTTTTACAGATAGTCAGTACGCGTTCGGCGTGGCCCATAGTTTTGGCCGTTTGTGGAGAGAAAGAGGTTTCATTACGTCCCATGGGACTAAGATTCAACATGGTCAGCTAGTTAACGACTTGTTGGAATCTTTAACCTTGCCGACTGAAGTTGCGATTGTAAAGTGCAGTGCTCATAAAGCAATCACGGATGATGTTGGTCGTGGGAATGCTTTTGCTGATGAAACCGCTAAACAAACAGCTAGAGACATGATGAGCAGAATGTATGTTGCTACGTCTGCAAGATGGATTGCTGAATCTGGAATGTGTGAGGATACAATGGAAAGTGTGAAAGAGATTCAGAAAGAGGCAACGGAGGAGGAAAAGCGTGTATGGAGAGAAAGTACGGGCAAATTGGATTTGAATGGGTGTTGGATTGATTTGACAGAACAGCAGCGTTGGATGTTGCCTGATGCGTATGTGCTTGCAGTGGTGACGATGGCGCATGGAGTAGCGCATATAAGTTCTAAAGGAATCTGTAAGATGTTGGCTCCAGTCTGGAAGAATGATGGAATCAGTAAGTGTGCAGAGAGAGTGGTGAGAAATTGTATGGTGTGCCTGATGCATAATCCTGGCAAGGGAACTCCAACTCCTGCTGGTCACTTCGCTCCTCCTTCCTGCCCCTTTGAAGTGATTCAGTTAGACTTCATTCACATGGATCGCTGTAATAATTTGAAATACGTCCTGGTGGTAGTCTGTGCTTTCTCCAGGTGGATTGAAGCATACCCACTAAAGGACAATACTGCCCTATCAACTGCCAAAATTCTTCTCAAAGAATATTTCCCTAGATTCGGTATGCCACGGATTGTATGGTCAGATAACGGAAGTGAGTTTATAGGGAAAGTTATGCAGAGTGTGTGTGCCGGCCTAGGTCTGAAACAGAAGTTCCACAGTGCGAACCATCCCCAGTCTGCTGGTTTAGTGGAGGGTTACAATGGCACCCTCAAACTAAAACTAGCTAAAATACAAGCATCCACAGGTTTACCCTGGCCAGACGCACTTCCTTTGGCTTTGTTATCAACGAGAGCAACTGTACATTCTAGAGTGGGGCTTAGCCCCTACGAAATCGTATTTGGCCGCCCGGCAAATATTTGGGGTGTGCCGAGGCCTAAGGAGTTTTGTTCTCTAGAATATCCTATGTTGATAGACTACCTTTACGACTTGACTGCTAAATTGAGTCTTATTCACCAACAGGTTTTCGATGCATTGCCAAAGCCTCCGGAGAGTCCAGGGCATCAGCTGAAACCAGGAGATCAAGTGGTAATCAGGAATTTCGCGAGGACGAAGAACCTTCAGCCCAGATACATCGGCCCCTTCCAGGTCCTGCTTGTGACGAGAACAGCAGTTCGTGTAGCTGGTCGCAAGCATTGGGTGCACGCCTCTCATGTTAAGCGTGTACCTTTGCCACTTCCTTACGACGACTGGGTGAAGAAGGGAATTGGTGCCTCCGAATTTGAACGCACGCCAAAGTTCATCCCTTTCAGCGATGCCAAATTGATCACTGACACTCCAAACTCTGACTCTCCTCCTGAAAAGACTCCTTTGAACTCTGAACATTTGTCCCCTGCATCAGAAAAAACTCTGTCATCTGCGAACTTGAACACTGCAACAGTTGCCAGTGATACACTATTTTCTGATCAAACAGTTCCTGCAAAGCAAAGATACTATCTACGACCTCGTAATATGGACAAATAAAGCAGGCAACTGCCCATTGTGATATTTTGAAATTTTGAACTTTTGCCTTCAGCCAGGAAGTTTGCTATTGTTTTATTGTTTTTAAAATTGCCTTGCCGTCTGGGTAGCCGTAGGGTCGTGGCTGTGTGCCTAGTTGAATCTGCGGGGGTCTGACACAAGGTCGATCTTTCTGTTGGTTCTGGGAACTCCCAGGGCTGATAGAGGCATTTTCATCTACGTACACATCATCAGTGGTCGCGAGCGGATTGTAGAAGATGGAGCATCCTGCGCTGCAACGAGAAAATGTGATTTATGTTCGCAGAAACAGACTTTACAGAATCCTTCACAGCAAATGCTTTTTAATACAATGTGCCATTACATTCTTGATTGTTTTGATAACGTTGGTGGGTGGAATCGTTTTCGGTATAAGTTTGATTTTTTTGCCAGTTACTACAATACCTCCCCTTGATCCTGTTACTTCTACTGTTTCCTCTATACACTCTTTTCATTCGTTTCCTGAACATGAGCAAGCTCGACGCTCAGAATTCATTAACAACACTTTTGTACAGCTCTTGCACCAACACCAATTGGTAGTTAACACTACAAACTGCTGGGTGTGTGGCTTGATACCCCACACTATGGATAAAGGCATTCCCTATCTGGTTTTGCCTTTCAGCTACAATGGATCATTTCAGGCCCTTCAAACCATCTTTGCTTATGCCCTTGAAACCTATCCTCCACGACCACCACGTTCCACTAAATATAACTCTGCCAACAAAGCTTTAGTCCAGGGAATTATTGACATGATCAAGGACGTCAATAATACTCCATCATACCCTAGAGACGAATTGCGAGTATATTTAAGTTGGAATTCTTCAGAGTATCGCCTTAGTTTGGGAGAAAGCAAGCGCAAAAGCTCAACTCCAATCTGGGTCGTACCTCACCGAGGTCAGGTCTGTTTGCAAGGTAATGGGAGGAATCCGAGAGCTCAGCTAGGGAGGAGTGAGTGCGTAGAGACTTACGTGTTTCCGGCTAACTCTTCCCCTGCTTTTCTTACTGCTAGGGGTACCTACTTCATCTGTCGAGACCGAGCTTATACATGGTTGCCTGCCGCCTTTTCAGGATCATGCTATATTGCTCGATTGTTGCCCCCAACATACACTGCTTCATCTGATTACCACAGAACCAGAGTAGCGAGAGGTGTCTTCAGCAAGGAAGATACTGCTGGTCAGGAAGCAGGAGACTTCTTCAAAGGTTTCCTTCCGTTCTGGGGGCCTATGGCCAATAGTAGAAACATACGTCAGCTAACACGGGTAGTTGAATCTACTATTACCGAAACTGCTGGTGCCCTTAGCAATTTGACAGCTGAGCTTCAGGCGGATAGACTCATGACGTTGCAGAACCGTATGGTTCTAGACGTTATCCTTGCAGATCGAGGTGGGGTATGCAGAATGATCCAATCGAGCTGCTGTGTCTTTATTCCTAATAATGCTCCAACAGTATACGAGGCGATCTCTAAGCTACACAAGATTTCCGACTCTATTCATGTAGACAAGGGAAACTGGTCCTTCATGGAGTGGTTTTGGACTCTGATCTCAGCGTGGGGATGGAAGGTTCTAATGGTCATTGGTGTCATCTTAGTATTCCTCTTCTCATGCTGCCTGATTATCCAGTGTGGTCCTGCTTTGTGTAGTCTCTGTACTGCAACTTGTTTTAGGAAACCACCTGCGTTTGGAGAAAAGGCACGAGAAAGGATGATGATACAACAGCATGTCACTGACCTGATGAGAATAGAATTAGATTCTGACATAGACTGAGTAATTGCCTATGTAAGGGCAAAAGGAGGGTCTGAGGTTCCGTGACGATTTGAACCCGTGTTTTCAATATTGTCGGAAATACATAATATTGGTATCAGCGAACCGCAAATGATCCATTTAGCATATCCTGGTGTTTTCGCTACGCTACGAGCAAGAGCGCTCCTGTTATGAACACATTTCTGATCTACCCACGGCATCCATCTTAGATCATGGCAGCCATTTTGTGTTTCTTGCCCTCACATACGCAATAACCTCTGATCACTTCATTTCGATTAAGGACACGTAGCCTTAGCCGGAGGTTCACCTCTTTCATGACACGTGCACCTTAAACCAGATCACGCTGTAGCTGCATGACTCGACAAAGGCTGCCTCCTCTGCCCGAGGCCAGCCCCACCAAACTGGTCTTCGTGTCCATTGTCCTGATCATGATTAGGCGGCCGAAGCCGGTAGCCTTGCCCATTTACAACCTACAAACATCTCTTATCCCGCTTTTCTATCTTCCACACCTGGCTCCGTTTCTTTCTTTCTGAATCTTTATTAGGGGGAGGTAACGAAATTTACGATGAGGCGGTCCGGCTCTTGAATGCAATATTGACAAGGGATTGTGATGAACTAGTGGGAACCCCTCTTCATAGATGTTTGGTATCAGATTTTATCGACGGTTCCTGTGTAACGCCAAATATTTATTGTTTAGGGCACAAAGGTTTTGGGAATGTACCAACATGTGAAGAATTCGCCTGAAGGCCAAAATTTAGTATATAAGGAGCAACCTTTTTGTACAATTTGAACAGGCTCCTAGAATCTGCCCATGTGTGGTTTCTGTGACTTCTGTGTCCCTGCAGTAATAAACCTTTGGTCCTTGACGCCACCATCGAGAAGCCCGTGTTTCTGTTCATTTGCGCACCAAGGCAGGTGGAACTCCGGGGTCTTTGGGTGTTGTTCCCTGACACCTCTGGACGGAACCAAAAAGTCCAGAACTCCAATTGGCGCCCAACGTCGGGCGACGTCATTCGGTACCGGTCCAAAAGCCTGAAGAGTTCGAGAAGCTTCGTGAGAAGATTCCTGAGGGAGGCGCCCCACTTCATCGATCCCGGCATATCGCAAAAGTGGCCCGAAGTTCTCTTCCACGAGGGTTCCCGTTCAGGACGGCTGCAGTGGGCCGTTGCCTTGACCGTCGCCCTGTCTTGGACCCGAGGTGCAGTTCTTAGTACAGCGAAACGTGACGGGTTTCTCTTTGGTGACGTCTTCAGTGCCTCAGTTAAGTATTTAGTGATAGCTAGCTGGTTACTCACTTCGTAAGGGTTGTTAAATTGTTTTCGATTCTTGGTTTGGTTTGGTTTCGTAAGATTATCACTGGTTGTTCTGGTTACGATAATCTATTTGGTTTAGTTTGGGTATCGATACATCAGTTCGTTTTGGTAGGCCTAAGTTCTTGGTTCAGGTGCACATATCTGTTTCTTGTTTTGTTTGTTCTGTGTTCCGGTCTGAAAAATGGTAAGTCGGAGGAATTGTATGTTGTCTTGTTTTGGTTGCAACCGTGACTCACGATTGGAGGACTCATGTCTGGTTCCTCCGATTGGGACTCCCCTATATGACTTGTATTGTAAACATGGTGTGGGTCCTATATCTTATAATGAGGTGTGGGTCCGATACACTGAGAAAGATGGTGTCCTTAGTTGGCCACTGCATGGTAGTTTTGAACCCGAAATCCTTGACAATTTAGAAGCGAAATTGTTTAGGAAGAAAGCCCGGCCGGCAATGTTTGATTCTTTCCGTTACTGGCGAAAAGAATCTAAACAGAGAGAAATGAAAAGGTTAAAGAAAGAACAGAAAGAGCAAGAAGAGTTGACTCTAGAACAAGCGGCTAAGCAGCTGCAAGTTAGCGAGTCAGAGAAGGCCATAGAGGTGGCCATTAGAGAGCATAATTTAGCGATTGACAAGTGCTACCCTGCCTTGCCATCGAAAACAGCTAAGATACTAGAGGATTCTGAAAACGATCCTCTGCTGTCTTATCTGTTACGGTCACCTCCACCGTATGCACAAGGTGCTACGGCTCCACTTGTACCGAATGTTCTATTGCCGGTTGCTGGACAACTTGGTGTTCCTGCCCCTCAGAATCAAGTTCCTGTACCTCCTGTGGTCAATGTGAATGTTCCTACGGCTCCTCCTCTTCCTGGGTTGCCGACTTCTATACCTGTATCTGTCTCGCTTACACCTACTGTTCCACAAGCTATCTTTTTCGATACTTCTACTGTCCCGCTATCTGTTCCTACCTCTACTGTGTTCTCTGCGTCTGCGAGTGTGTTGACTCCACTTTCTGTTCGTCGAAGAATCACTGATTCTGTTTCTAACATTCTGTCTCCTTTATATAAAACTTTAATCAAGACTCCTACTTCTGACTCTGTTCAGAGACGTAGTCAGCTTCCGAGTACTGAGGAACGGGGAATTTTAGATTCAACGGCTCTCAGATGGATTTCGAAGAGTAGGAGATATAGTACGAGAGATGTGCTAGATACATTTATGCAGTGGAAAGAACCAACGCAACGGTATGTCTTTGACGAGATGTGCTCGCTGTTACGTGAGGAAATAGAAGAAGATGATGTTGAATCAAATCTAGAAGACTTAATTAAGGTTCAGAAAGAGTTTGCTGCAGGAATGATAGTAGGTGAAAATATAGAGGAAGCGATGGAACTGATTTTAAGTTATAGAAATGACCCATCACTTCGTTCACCAAGAGATTTAGAGAAAAGTAAAACGAAGCTAAGTCGCCAATATCCAATGAGGGAGGTTCCTCCAATTTGGCGCGAAGCTGTGCAAGCTAATGCGGCCCATGGTATTGCAGCCGCTCCGGCGCAATTCCAAAGGGTGTGGATACACATTCCGTGGAAGCGAGCCGAAGTGCTAGCAGTGAAGCAGGCCTTGCCAGATCCGCGTAAGAATCCTGCTGGCTACTATAAGGAATTAACACAGACAGTTGAGGCTTGTATAATGAATTTAGCGGACATCGATATGTTATTTGGCAATGTAGTTCCGCAACCAATTTGGGCTAAAATTCGTAGAGAGGATCATCAAGTTGCCTTAGGTGGTGATTGGGCAGCCTTCACTGCAGCGGATGGTCAGCAAACAGGTGGTGCCAAACCCGAACCCCTAATTGCTAATCTTCCAGGTAGAATAATCGACTTAATGAAGACTCTGATGCCCGCATTGCGTGTTAATTGGGACAAGTTATCAGCATGCAGGCAGAAGAAAGACGAAAGTGTCTCCGACTTTTTCACCAGGTTCGAAGAGACTTTTGTAGATCACAGTGGTCAGGATATGAGCACAGAAGGAGGACAGAGACTGTTTGTCGATAAATTTGTGCATAATTTGTTACCTGAGTTATGCAATAAATTAAAGGATTCAGAGAGTGCGTGGGCTGTTTCTACAACTGCGCAAATACTTGCAACTGCACAGTATTATGAAAACAGGGATAAAGAGGAAAAAGAGAAATCAGACAAGAAAACGAAAGATTTAAAAACTAAAGTTCTTTTGCAACAGGCATATCCGCCTCGCACGAATCAGACTAATACGCAACAGGGCTCGTATCAAAGGACAGATTATAGTTCACCGAGACCTCAATATCAGTGGAACCAGTGTGCGTACTGTAAGAAAGAGGGTCACTACAAGAATGAATGTCCGATCTTAGCGCAAAATAATGCAGCAGCAGCTCAGAGAGGTCGTGGTGGTTTTGTGCAGAATTCTAGAGGTCGAGGGCGAGGTGCTATGCCTCCACAAACGAATGATCGACCTTCCAATCACTTTGATCAACGAAATGGCCAGTCGACTCAGCAAAATAGATCTCAACAATATCTTGTTGAAGACTATTGTGAAGTGGATGAGGGATTTCAGCAAAATGTGTACTAGGACAGCCATGGACAGAGAGAGGGAGTAGTATCAGTTCCAGTGGATCAGAGTGGGCCTTATGTCGCAGTAGCAACATCAGGTGTAGTCGAACCGTTTCTGTTGGATACTGGTGCAGCAAAAAGTTCTATCATTCATGCGAAACTCCCTGGCGCACCTTTGTCCGGCTCAACAAATGTTTCTGTAGGTTTTTCAGGCGCCCCTGTTTACAACCCGATATCTGGTCCTTTGTCTATTTCTGTTGGACCGTGTCACTTGAAAGCACCCCTGATTTTGACGACAGGTTGTAATGAAAATCTGCTTGGTTTAGATTTGTTAAAACGACTATATGCGACATTATACTGTTCTCCGGAAGGAGTACAGCTTACATTGGGTAAAAGAATCACCTCTCCGATGTATTTGTCAATGGATGCACTTCCGCCAGAGCTGCGTTCTCTCCCTGATTCTCTTTGGGCGACTGGTCCTAATGATGTAGGCCTCTTAGAAATACCACCATATGTAGTACCTTTGAAAGCAAATGTAAAATTTCCAAGAATTCCTCAATACAAAATATCTAGTGAAGGTGAGCGTGCACTTTTATTGATTGTTCAAGATTTGATTAAGAAAGGTGTGGTTGAAGAAACTAGAGGAAATGTCTGTAACAGTCCTGTATTACCGATCTTGAAACGAACTGATCCTACAAAGCCTCCAGTGTATAGGTTTGTCATCGACCTCAGAGAAGTTAATAAGATTGTAGTTCCGCAGTTTCCTGTAGTTCCAGACATTACTGCCTTGTTAACATTGATTCCTGCTACAGCTACTTGGTTTTCAGTCATTGACTTGAAGAATGCCTTTTTCAGCATTCCGATAGCCGAGGAAAGCAGAGATTTTTTTGGCTTCTGTCTAGGAGGTCGAAGTTTCAGATTTAAACGCGCTCCACAAGGCTATTGTGAGAGCCCATCTATTTACAGTCAAGCATTAAAAAGCCAGTTAGATACCTTTGTCCTTCCTCCAAGTTCTGCTCTAGTACAGTATGTAGACGATCTTCTAGTGGCTGCCGATGACAAGGAAACTTGCAAAGCAGCTACAATTTCGTTATTGCATCATTTGTCTAATTTGAATCACAAGGTATCACCTTTGAAAATGCAATACTGCTGCCAAGAAGTGACCTACCTAGGTCATCTCTTGTCAAAGGAGGGAAGAAAGTTGACCCCAGAGAGAATAAAAGCAATTATGCAGATGAGTGTTCCTCGCACGCAGAGAGAAGTACGTGCCTTTCTAGGTATTACCTCTTACTGTAGACAGTGGATCCCAAATTTTTCTCTTTTAGCAAAACCATTGGTAGCTTTGACTGGGAAAAATGTTCCGAGTCCGGTGCCATGGTCTGATGAATGTCAGGAGAGTTTTTCTGAGTTACGAAATGCACTGTGTTCAGCTCCTGTATTAGGTACACCTGATTACAGTAAGCCATTCACGCTCTACGTTCACGAGAGAGAAGGTTGCGCGTTGAGTGTTCTGACACAGACATTTGGTGATAAACAACACCCTTGTGCGTATTTTTCATCAACATTAGATCCGGTAGCTAGAGCGTTACCTAGTTGTTTGAGAGCTACAGCGGCAGCTGCGGCTTCCATTCGACAATCTGCTGGTTTGGTGATGAACAACATGCTAGTGGTCATGGTTCCTCATGCAGTGGATACACTCATGAACCGAACTAAGACACAACACCTTACCAGTGCGAGACTATCTGGTTACGAGCTGACATTATTAGCGAGTCATATTCAGATCAAAAGATGTAATGTATTGAATCCAGCAACACTGTTGCCGGCTAATCAAGAGTCGAGTGATTCCGAGCCACATGATTGCTGTTTTAGAACGGAGGAAGAGACAAAAGGACGTATTGACTTAAAGGACACTCCATTATCAGATCCAGATGGCACGCTGTATGTGGACGGGTCATGTTTTAAACTGGAGAATGGTGATGTGACTGCTGCTTACGCAGTAACGACTTTGAAGACGATTGTGGAGACTGCAAGAGTGAGTCAGAATTCTGCCCAAGCTTCAGAATTAATAGCTCTAACAAGAGCGTGTATTTTAGCCAAGGGAAAGAGAGTGAATGTTTTTACAGATAGTCAGTACGCGTTCGGCGTGGCCCATAGTTTTGGCCGTTTGTGGAGAGAAAGAGGTTTCATTACGTCCCATGGGACTAAGATTCAACATGGTCAGCTAGTTAACGACTTGTTGGAATCTTTAACCTTGCCGACTGAAGTTGCGATTGTAAAGTGCAGTGCTCATAAAGCAATCACGGATGATGTTGGTCGTGGGAATGCTTTTGCTGATGAAACCGCTAAACAAACAGCTAGAGACATGATGAGCAGAATGTATGTTGCTACGTCTGCAAGATGGATTGCTGAATCTGGAATGTGTGAGGATACAATGGAAAGTGTGAAAGAGATTCAGAAAGAGGCAACGGAGGAGGAAAAGCGTGTATGGAGAGAAAGTACGGGCAAATTGGATTCGAATGGGTGTTGGATTGATTTGACAGAACAGCAGCGTTGGATGTTGCCTGATGCGTATGTGCTTGCAGTGGTGACGATGGCGCATGGAGTAGCGCATATAAGTTCTAAAGGAATCTGTAAGATGTTGGCTCCAGTCTGGAAGAATGATGGAATCAGTAAGTGTGCAGAGAGAGTGGTGAGAAATTGTATGGTGTGCCTGATGCATAATCCTGGCAAGGGAACTCCAACTCCTGCTGGTCACTTCGCTCCTCCTTCCTGCCCCTTTGAAGTGATTCAGTTAGACTTCATTCACATGGATCGCTGTAATAATTTGAAATACGTCCTGGTGGTAGTCTGTGCTTTCTCCAGGTGGATTGAAGCATACCCACTAAAGGACAATACTGCCCTATCAACTGCCAAAATTCTTCTCAAAGAATATTTCCCTAGATTCGGTATGCCACGGATTGTATGGTCAGATAACGGAAGTGAGTTTATAGGGAAAGTTATGCAGAGTGTGTGTGCCGGCCTAGGTCTGAAACAGAAGTTCCACAGTGCGAACCATCCCCTGTCTGCTGGTTTAGTGGAGGGTTACAAAGGCACCCTCAAACTAAAACTAGCTAAAATACAAGCATCCACAGGTTTACCCTGGCCAGACGCACTTCCTTTGGCTTTGTTATCAACGAGAGCAACTGTACATTCTAGAGTGGGGCTTAGCCCCTACGAAATCGTTTTTGGCCGCCCGGCAAATATTTGGGGTGTGCCGAGGCCTAAGGAGTTTTGTTCTCTAGAATATCCTATGTTGATAGACTACCTTTACGACTTGACTGCTAAATTGAGTCTTATTCACCAACAGGTTTTCGATGCATTGCCAAAGCCTCCGGAGAGTCCAGGGCATCAGCTGAAACCAGGAGATCAAGTGGTAATCAGGAATTTCGGGAGGACGAAGAACCTTCAGCCCAGATACATCGGCCCCTTCCAGGTCCTGCTTGTGACGAGAACAGCAGTTCGTGTAGCTGGTCGCAAGCATTGGGTGCACGCCTCTCATGTTAAGCGTGTACCTTTGCCACTTCCTTACGACGACTGGGTGAAGAAGGGAATTGGTGCCTCCGAATTTGAACGCACGCCAAAATTCATCCCTTTCAGCGATGCCAAATTGATCACTGACACTCCAAACTCTGACTCTCCTCCTGAAAAGACTCCTTTGAACTCTGAACATTTGTCCCCTGCATCAGAAAAAACTCTGTCATCTGCGAACTTGAACACTGCAACAGTTGCCAGTGATACACTATTTTCTGATCAAACAGTTCCTGCAAAGCAAAGATACTATCTACGACCTCGTAATATGGACAAATAAAGCAGGCAACTGCCCATTGTGATATTTTGAAATTTTGAACTTTTGCCTTCAGCCAGGAAGTTTGCTATTGTTTTATTGTTTTTAAAATTGCCTTGCCGTCTGGGTAGCCGTAGGGTCGTGGCTGTGTGCCTAGTTGAATCTGCGGGGGTCTGACACAAGGTCGATCTTTCTGTTGGTTCTGGGAACTCCCAGGGCTGATAGAGGCATTTTCATCTACGTACACATCATCAGTGGTCGCGAGCGGATTGTAGAAGATGGAGCTTCCTGCGCTGCAACGAGAAAATGTGATTTATGTTCGCAGAAACAGACTTTACAGAATCCTTCACAGCAAATGCTTTTTAATACAATGTGCCATTACATTCTTGATTGTTTTGATAACGTTGGTGGGTGGAATCGTTTTCGGTATAAGTTTGATTTTTGTGCCAGTTACTACAGTACCTCCCCTTGATCCTGTTACTTCTACTGTTTCCTCTATACACTCTTTTCATTCGTTTCCTGAACATGAGCAAGCTCGACGCTCAGAATTCATTAACAACACTTTTGTACAGCTCTTGCACCAACACCAATTGGTAGTTAACACTACAGACTGCTGGGTGTGTGGCTTGATACCCCACACTATGGATAAAGGTATTCCCTATCTGGTTTTGCCTTTCAGCTACAATGGATCATTTCAGGCCCTTCAAACCATCTTTGCTTATGCCCTTGAAACCTATCCTCCACGACCACCACGTTCCACTAAATATAACTCTGCCAACAAAGCTTTAGTCCAGGGAATTATTGACATGATCAAGGACGTCAATAATACTCCATCATACCCTAGAGACGAATTGCGAGTATATTTAAGTTGGAATTCTTCAGAGTATCGCCTTAGTTTGGGAGAAAGCAAGCGCAAAAGCTCAACTCCAATCTGGGTCGTACCTCACCGAGGGCAGGTCTGTTTGCAAGGTAATGGGAGGAATCCGAGAGCTCAGCTAGGGAGGAGTGAGTGCGTATAGACTCACGTGTTTCCGGCTAACTCTTCCCCTGCTTTTCTTACTGCTAGGGGTACCTACTTCATCTGTCGAGACCAAGCTTATACATGGTTGCCTGCCGACTTTTCAGGATCATGCTATATTGCTCGATTGTTGCCCCCAACATACACTGCTTCATCTGATTACCACAGAACCAGAGTAGCGAGAGGTGTCTTCAGCAAGGAAGATACTGCTGGTCAGGAAGCAGGAGACTTCTTCAAAGGTTTCCTTCCGTTCTGGGGGCCTATGGCCAATAGTAGAAACATACGTCAGCTAACACGGGTAGTTGAATCTACTATTACCGAAACTGCTGGTGCCCTTAGCAATTTGACAGCTGAGCTTCAGGCGGATAGACTCATGACGTTGCAGAACCGTATGGTTCTAGACGTTATCCTTGCAGATCGAGGTGGGGTATGCAGAATGATCCAATCGAGCTGCTGTGTCTTTATTCCTAATAATGCTCCAACAGTACACGAGGCGATCTCTAAGCTACACAAGATTTCCGACTCTATTCATGTAGACAAGGGAAACTGGTCCTTCATGGAGTGGTTTTGGACTCTGATCTCAGCGTGGGGATGGAAGGTTCTAATGGTCATTGGTGTCATCTTAGTATTCCTCTTCTCATGCTGCCTGATTATCCAGTGTGGTCCTGCTTTGTGTAGTCTCTGTACTGCAACTTGTTTTAGGAAACCACCTGCGTTTGGAGAAAAGGCACGAGAAAGGATGATGATACAACAGCATGTCACTGACCTGATGAGAATAGAATTAGATTCTGACATAGACTGAGTAATTGCCTATGTAAGGGCAAAAGGAGGGTCTGAGGTTCCGTGACGATTTGAACCCGTGTTTTCAATATTGTCGGAAATACATAATATTGGTATCAGCGAACCGCAAATGATCCATTTAGCATATCCTGGTGTTTTCGCTACGCTACGAGCAAGAGCGCTCCTGTTATGAACACATTTCTGATCTACCCACGGCATCCATCTTAGATCATGGCAGCCATTTTGTGTTTCTTGCCCTCACATACGCAATAACCTCTGATCACTTCATTTCGATTAAGGACACGTAGCCTTAGCCGGAGGTTCACCTCTTTCATGACACGTGCACCTTAAACCAGATCACGCTGTAGCTGCATGACTCGACAAAGGCTGCCTCCTCTGCCCGAGGCCAGCCCCACCAAACTGGTCTTCGTGTCCATTGTCCTGATCATGATTAGGCGGCCGAAGCCGGTAGCCTTGCCCATTTACAACCTACAAACATCTCTTATCCCGCTTTTCTATCTTCCACACCTGGCTCCGTTTCTTTCTTTCTGAATCTTTATTAGGGGGAGGTAACGAAATTTACGATGAGGCGGTCCGGCTCTTGAATGCAATATTGACAAGGGATTGTGATGAACTAGTGGGAACCCCTCTTCATAGATGTTTGGTATCAGATTTTATCGACGGTTCCTGTGTAACGCCAAATATTTATTGTTTAGGGCACAAAGGTTTTGGGAATGTACCAACATGTGAAGAATTCGCCTGAAGGCCAAAATTTAGTATATAAGGAGCAACCCTCTTTGTACAATTTGAACAGGCTCCTAGAATCTGCCCATGTGTGGTTTCTGTGACTTCTGTGTCCCTGCAGTAATAAACCTTTGGTCCTTGACGCCACCATCGAGAAGCCCGTGTTTCTGTTCATTTGCGCACCAAGGCAGGTGGAACTCCGGGGTCTTTGGGTGTTGTTCCCTGACACCTCTGGACGGAACGAAAAAGTCCAGAACTCCAGGGTAATCATTATCTTTAAAAAAATCAGCAAAAGCAACCTTAGATTCCTACAAAACTGATACAAAAGGGAGATGGGCTGTTGGAAATATCCGCTTAAGGGGCAGACCACTAGTGATAGCAGGTTATTATGGACCTAATGTTGACGATTCCACAGCTCTACAGTCACTCTTTGCATACCTTTTAGATGCGTCTGGACCCATTATCCCCAGGGTGATTTTAATATACTGCTTGACCCCGCACTAGATAGGTGCCCTCCCAAAAAAACATCCACCCTGCCAAAAAAGAGGAGATGGCTTAAGATCTACCTAGAGGATTTAGGTGTAATAGATGTGTGGAGCAGTAAGGGTGAAAACATTATTTGTTTGTGTTCAAAAACAAAAAACTGGGACACTCCTCTAGAATTGATTACTTTTTAATCAACAAGTCATTATTAGGGGAAGTAAAGGAGGTTAGACATCTTCCTGCACATATATTGGATCACTCCGAAGTGTTAATGGAGATTGAAACTCATAACCATCATATTCAGTCAAGGTGGACTCTAGATAAGACATTACTGCTAGACGATAGAATAATAGAGGACCTTAGAGAGAAAACAACATCTTCTTCCACTTAAATTTATTTCAGACCTCCAGTCAGATCAGATGGGAGGACTTTAAGGCGGTGCTTAGGGAAAATCTGATCAGCTTAGTGGCCTATAGAAACAAACTAAATAAGGAGGAAATAGAGAGTTTAGAGGGTGGAATCCACAGATTGGAAAAGAACGCCAGTGAGTAATCATCAGCTGCAAGAGCGGAAGCACTTAGGAGTGATCTAAATCGGGCTAAAAATACCCTGGTAAATGTATTAGATTCCCAAATTAGGAAGAAATGGGAGGCCAGTAAACTTGCCCACTATCAATATGGTGAGGGGTGTGGCAAGCTCTTAGCTTGGAAAACAAAATCTGACTTAAATTGGAATAAGATCTCATGCATCCAAGAGGTGAATAAAAGTCACCCTCTAACAGAAGAAGTAGATATTAAAAAGGCCTTTTATAATTTCTTCTCAGTTCTATATAAAGAGGATACGAATAACAGCGAGGCCCTGACCCAAGATTATCTTAATCAATGATTAAGCAAACTCTGTTAGAAGAGCAAAGGAAATAATTAAATGCAGAATTTACCAAACTTGAAGTTAATGAGGTAGGTAAAGCTTTAAAAAGTGCCAAGGCTGCCGAGCCTGATGCCTTGCCTAACAGATCTATAAGGTCCTGCAAGGAGAGCTTGTACCAGAACTCACCAATATGTTTAACGATATATTTATAAGAGGACAAGCGCCCCCTAAATCATGGAGTGAGGCTACTATCTGTATTATATTAAAACCAGAGAAAGACCCTAAATGCTGTGAATCCTACTGGCCTATCTCTATGTTAAACTGCGTTTACAAGATCTTCACGCAGATATTGGCAAAGAGATTGGGAAAGTGGGCAGGACAACTAATTCACATAAACCAGAAAGGTTTTATAAAGGGTAGACCGATTCAGGAACTCACTCATGAATTAATAGGAGCAATAGATCTGGCGGTTGATGAAAACCTTCCCCTATCGGTTATTACCTGCGATGCCGCCAAGGCTTTTGATAGGGTTAACTGGAGCTTTTTACATGGCACACTGGAGGCTTATAAATTAGGGAGCAACTTTACAAGAGCAGTAAGAGCCATTTATAGCTCCCCAATCTCAAAAATACATATAGAAAGAGGTACCAGACAGGGGTGTCCGTTATCTCCTATGTTGTTTAACTTTTACATAGAGCCTCTGGCCTGTGCTTTAAGATCTAATCCAGCTTATAGTGCTTTCAGCTGCAGGAGTTGGGGAAAAAAAGTCGCACTCTATGCTGACGATTTAATGATATTTACAAACAACCTGATAGGTTCCCTGCCTGAAATAACAGTAACACTGTAGCAGTTTGGTAATCTATCATGATATCAAATCAATCAACAAAAGACTGAGATAATGTGCTGGAATACACAGAGTGATGACCCTTTGGTAAAACATCAAATACGATACTTAGGGATCCTAATTGTGGATGAGGTCGAGAAGATTGCACAAACAAATTTTAATAAAGTCCAATCAGAGGCCAAAAAACTGCTTAATGCTTTGAGATGTCTTCTTTTATCATTTATAGGCCGCTCTAATTTGGTAAAGATGATGATCTTGCCCAAAATTCACATATTTGTTTAACTCCTTTCCTGACTCTGCTCGCGATGGCAAGGGAGTGGAGATGGAATCTGTGGATGTTTCAGAAATACAGGGTCTTCATGAATTTATCGTGCCCCCCCAGGACACTCTTAAAAAGATTGCTACTAGCATTAAATCGGGCTCCCCTAGGGATCCAGCTACCCCAAGAGTGCTTAGAGGAAGTATTAACACACTCGAGTCTTTTATGAGATATCTTTTAGAGCTGTCTTTTACCTCAGGTCCCAGAAACATGGAATGAGGCAGTGGTGCTTCCTTTACAAAAGAAACCTCACATCAGTGCTGACCAGCTTGACAACTTGCGCCCCGCTTCTCTGCATCCATATTTTGCTAAGGTTGCGGAGAAGATTGTGAATATTCAACTTACAGCACATATCTGTAACAACAACCTTCTCCATCCCTCCCAGTCTGGCTTCCGGGCTTCTCATTCCACTGAATCTGCCCTGTTGTTCTCTACCGAGACCATCCGGAAGTATGTGGATGAAGGACAGACAGCGGCCTTAATTCTTTTAGACTTAAGTGCAGCTTTCGACACTGTTGCCCACCATACCCTGCTCCAGGACTTAGAGAGAGGGGGTGTAGCAGGTGGAGTACTAAAGTGGATGGAATCCTTTTTATCTGAGCGTAGCTTTCAAGTCATGCAGGGTACCTATTACTCTAGGAACATCAAGCTGAAGCTGACTCAGGGGGTGCCTCAGGGCTGTATCTTGAGCCCGACATTGTTCAATCTTTATGTTGCCCCCCTGGCTAAAATCTCAGATAAATTTGGGATCAATGCTTGTCCTATGCTGATGACACCCAGCTGGTGGTCTCTCTGATCCAAGCCCGGGCTGGAGCTGACTCCTGCCTTCAAGAACTGGCTGTGTGGATGGCAAATAACTGCCTAAAGTTGAATGGCAGCAAGACCGAGGTGTTGGTGATAGGGAAGGCTCCATCGGTATGGTCTTCAGCATGGTGGCCCCAGTCCTTGTGCCCTACTCCTACACCTCGCGAACAAGCGAAGAACCTTGGGGTTTGGGTGGACAACAAGTTGTCTTTTAATTACCATACCAGGCGGGTGGCAGGCGCCTGTTTTAGCATCTTGAGGGGATTATGGAAAACCCTTGAGGCCCTACCCACTGCATCTAGAAAAATCTTGGTACACGCTTTGGTGACCTCTCGCCTGGATTATGGCAATCTCCTGTATCTGGGTGCAACTGCCAAATGCTTGCAGTGTTTGTAGTGCATCCAGAATGCAGCAGTAAGACTGGTTCTCATGCTCCCGAAGAGAGCCTCAGCCACAAGTGAGTTGGCCTCTGTACATTGGCTTCCCATTAGGGAGAGAGTAAAATATAAGGCCATGTGTGTGAGTCACCGGATTTTACAAACAAATGGGCCCTTGTATCTGCATAATTTTCTAAATCCCTACGTACCGACTAGACTGCTAAGGTCCAGCGGGAAAGGTAAGGTACATGTTCCCAAAATTAAGAGAGCCAGGATGGGTGGCCGCTCATTTCGACACCTGGCGGCCCAGCTGTGGAACACGCTCCCTCAGGCTCTCCGGCTGGAGTGCTTTGAATCTGTCTTTCGGAAAGGTCTGAAGACTCATCTGTTTCCTGCTGCTTAATTTATTCTGTGTTTAGCTCCGGTTGTTGCTGGTTCTTTTAGCTGCTATCTTAGCGCGGGGACACACTGGCCTCAGTGTAACCAGGTACTTTACACATGTTACTATTATTAGTATTATTATTAATACCATTAGAGTTTCAAAAAGAGTTGATTATTAAAATGTAGGGTGAAATCAATAGCTTTATTTGGGCTTCAAAGGGAGCTAGAATTTCATGGAAAAAGCTAAGTGTCAAACGCCAAACTACGTCGTCCCTTACCTTGAGCTGTGCTGAAGTTCTTGGACGACGTAGAAGATTTCGCAGAGACGCAAGGGACCAACTTCCCAGAAATCTAACTATTACACTTGCTGATTGTAAATTAACAGCTAAGAATAAAACTAGAAATTTGGGAGGAGGGCTGGTACTGGACGTGATGATGATGTGAGGGAGGACTCTTGCTGTCGACCTGCGAAACAACAAGCAATTGGAATTTACTATAGATACTTATTGAACTCCTATAATCCCAATCCCCCCCCCTTAACCGTGATCTACTCTGTACCCTTGCAAACATTCACTGCTTAGACTCCTACCTGCGATCAGATTATTCTGTCCTTCGTCCAGTATTTCTTTGTCTTGGAAGAGATGTAAAGTCATGAAGGAGAGATGTGAAGTCGTGAAGGGTTCTTTTGAATAATGGTTATGGTGTCTTGCATCAAATACTAAAGAAAACAAAAGAATTTTCTTAAACAATTGTTCTAACTAATTAGTTCTTAAATTACCCCTTTAGCATCTTAACTTACTTGTACATTAGATGACTCAAGTTGAATAATGTTGGTTTCCTTAACTCTCCTGTGCTCAAACCTGTTGTAACACAATAAAGAAGATACACCTACACCACCTTCTACTAACTCCCCGAACTTGACTAGTTAAATCAAAAATAAACTTTACATTACAATGATTCTTCTTGCAATGCTTTTATACCATGACCTTTAAATGCATAAACATAAATCAAGTCTTTTTCAGAAGTCTCTTACAAATCGCCACAAGTAGTTCCAGAAATTATTTTGAAGTCTTTCCCACTCTGAAGAAACTAGGTAAGTTCTAGATTAGGTTCTGTCTTTCTTGCGATGGGCGCCTTTATTTACAAATACCAAAGTGCACTTAACTTGTCTTTCTGTTTGCAGGTCTTGCCATCGGAAGATCAGAAGTCCGGTTGAAGGGAGTGTCCAGCGTTGGATTCTTCCTTCCAGAAGAGAGCCTCTGAGCGCGATCCTTCCTTCTGCTGGGGCTGAAGGCAAAGCGTTTTCCAGAAGCCTGGGTGTGGTTTAAATAGAAAACCGCACCCAGGAATACGTGCGCACGCACGCGTCTAACAGCTGTGAGCTGCGGCTCCAAAGAAACAAAACCTCTTTCGTTCTCGAACAAATACATGTCCCCTCATTCAGTGCTCTCGAGATCGCTTTAAAACATAGGCACAATTAAGATTATAAAGCTGGCCTGTTGACATAAAGCACTAAGCAGCAAAGTCTTCGTGTTAAGATGATATGCTACCAAACAAATACACATTTACAATACTGTATCACACACAAACACTACAAATGAGGTGCTGGTGCACGGGAAAGGGGTGGGTTTTTTATATAAACAATTACTCTCTGGCTTTCATTAGCCGGGGGTCGAGGAGAATCATGACACTAAGAAGAAAACAGGAACATGGAGGGATAGCCAGCCCGGATTTATTCCAGTACTACAGGGCATTCCATTTTAAGAATATCAGAGCACTTTTTGGAAAATACAGCTCTTTCCCAATCTTTTTGCAAGCAATGATAGGTCTGGAAGGAGACCACTTTCTATATAAATTTGGCCATACGATATTCTTCAAGAAAATTAAATTAAAAACCTTGGGAGCGGCCATTAGATTGTGGGCCCAGATAAGGCGTCT
This sequence comes from Lissotriton vulgaris, assembly GCF_964263255.1. Taxonomy (NCBI): domain Eukaryota; kingdom Metazoa; phylum Chordata; class Amphibia; order Caudata; family Salamandridae; genus Lissotriton; species Lissotriton vulgaris. The sequence goes on along the minus strand of NC_141685.1, from coordinate 2,043,657,459 downwards.
GTGGAAGATTCCCTATTATTGTCATCATGCCCCAATTTGGGATTCGCGTGGTACGCCTGAATGTTTAAAGGACGCGCTATCGGCCCTGCTGAGAGAAAGTGGAGTAGTGGAATGGGGACACATTTTAACTGGACCTTCTATTGTTGCCTGGGATCGACTTGTAGAACTAACGAATGGGGGGTTGTCTAAGTTAAAGCATTATCAGCTAATAAGCTGGGCCAAATCCCTAGGAAAAGATGGGGCGGGAAAAACAGAATTAGAGACGAAGCTCCTAGGGAAATTTGAGAAAAAGAGGTAGCCTATTGGTACTGGGCGCTTATCTACGAAGGACGAGAGGAATTTACATTGCATGTTGAGATCTGGGGGAAGACCCTGCCGTCGCTGGACTTATCAATATTATGGCAAGTATCGGCGGCTGCATGTGGGCATGTTATCAAATCCGCAACTTTGAAAAATAACTTTCTATTTACTCTACATAGAGCTCATTGGACACCCAAAAGGCTGTCAAAATTTGAATAAAGGGAGAGTAAGGAGTTGCCCTTAATGCGGAGAAGAACAAGCTGATGACATCCACATGTTTTGGCAGTGCCCGCACCTCCAGACCTACAGGGACAATGTAGGTAAGATCCTTTCAGATGTCCTTCATCAAGAAATACAGGTAAGCACCCAATTGATATTGTTTGAGGTAAGATTAGATGATGGGGGAGACCTAGTCTTATAAAAAAACGAAGGAATGTATTATTTTTGTTGGTACTAGCTGCTAGAAGTGAGATTTGCATGAAATGGGTTAAGTCTCTTCCCCCTACGGTAGAAGAATGGCTGAACTCTGTCCTTAGAATAAATGTATTGGATAGAGCAGGACCACATAATAAAAGATTAAAATTTTAGAATGACTGGGAAAAGTACTGGGCAGAGAAATTGTAACAAACCATAATTCGGCGACCTGTTGAAGTCCAATGATTAAGCGCAGTAAGAGGCAAGAGACATGCAGAAAGAGGCAAGAGACGTGCAGAAATAGGCAAGCGAGGTGCACAAACAGGTAAAAGAAGTGCAGAAAGATGCATGAGGGGTGCAGAAAGAAGCAAGAGAGATGCAGAAAGAAACCATAGAAATGCAGAAACAAGCAACAGAGGTGCAAAAATAGGCATGAGGTGTGCAGAAAGATGCAAGAAAAGTGCAGAAAGAGGCAACAGAGGTATGGAAAGTGGCAAGAGTAGTGTAGAAAGAGGCAAGAGAGTTGCAGAAACAGGCAACAGAGGTGCATAAAGAGAGAACAGGGGTGCATAAAAAAAGCAAGAGCGGTGCCTAAAAAAGCAAGAGAGGTGCAGAAAAGCAAGAGAAGTGCAGAAAGAAGCAAACCAGGTGCAGAAAATGGCAAGAGAAAGTACAGAAAGAGGCACGAGAGGTGCAGAAAGAGGCAAAAGGTGCAGAAAGAGGGAAGGGGTACAGAAAGAAGCAAGAGAAGTGCAGAAAGAAGCAAGAGAAGTGCAGAAAGAAGCAAGAGAGGTGTAGAAAGAAGCAAGAGAGGTACAGAAAGTGCCAAGAGGATTGAAGAAAGAATGAGGTGCAGAAAGCAGAAGAGATGTGCAGAAAGAGGCAAGAGAAGTGCAGAAAAAGGAAAAAAGTGCACAAAGAGAAATGCAAAAAGAGAAAAGAGAAGCATAGAAAAAAGAAAGAATGGTTTGCGCATTATTAGTATGAATTTAACACCCACTTTTAGCAATAAGTAACAGGTGGCCATTCCAGGTTTGCAAAGGTCCTACCACCACGCTGTAACACTTGTCGCTGTATTTTTGGTAACATTTTAGCCGTTTGAGCTAGAAACAAGGGTTTTTTATGTTCCAATCAGCAGATTATGCAGCAGATGATGAATTATGTGGAAAATGTCTAATTATACGAAAATCAGTGCAGCCAAAGAGTCGCATAATTCCAGTGGCCCTGCTTATACCTCCAACTAGGTCCAGAAGTGATCCTCAGTGGTTCTTTCTTTTTTTGTCTCATTGAGTTTATAGTTTAGCTTCTATGGAAATGAGAAAGAATAAACCTGAGGTTACCACTCCACAACATAGACTACCATACCACAAAATTACTCTCAATAACACATAATCCCACTCTACATAATTCTTAAACACCAAATACACATACTATCTATCCACATAATTTCACTACACACAACGTACATCCACTCCACTCGAAAAGAAATTAGTAAACAACTTTTACATTTACAACGCCAATAACCCTACCTTTCACAAATGCAAGACCTATTACATTGCAAATGCTTCTTTACCTAGTAGTTGCGTTTACAGAGTGGTTCAGGAATTCCGCTGCATTGAACTTACAGAAGATACCAGGAGGGCTTCTTCGCCCCCAAGTCCCTCAGCAGTAAAGTGGGATTCATCTCCCAAAAGTAGTATGCCAGGAAGCGCATTTGCAGAGTGCTGGTGAAAGGGGGTGTGTGGCCTCTGAAGAACTCTTAGCAACACCACTGTGTGGGACTTACTGGAGGTAACAGGAGTAGTAGTTGGCCCCCAAGGACAACTACCCTCCTGTTACCTCCAATAAGTCCCAAACAGCAGGATTGCTAAGTTCTCATAGCAGGCTATGCCCCCCTTGGCCCACCACTCTGCAAACACGCTCCCTGGCACGCTCATGAAAGGGGTTTGAAGTTCCCTTCATTGCTGGGGGTCCTTAGGTGCCAACTAGCCTAAATCTTACCTCCAGTAAGCTTCACAAATTTGATGTAATTCCATTCAGCAATTCGGAATGTAGCTTTGTCTAAAGTTTGATTAAAGTTTCCTATGGAAATTAACATGGAGAAAACACGTTTGGGACCCCCTTTTTTTCTCAGCCCCCGCTTGAAGAATCACCCCAAAACTTTCAAGATAGAAGCTGAGTTGAGCAGGGTATTAGTTTTGAAAAGTTTGCGAAGATTCATCAAACGGCGCCAAAGACATTGGCAAATCAAAAAACTCTTTTGCTATGGAAACTATGTCCTAACTAGACGGTTATATATATATATATATATATATATATATATATATATATATATATATATATATATATATATATATATTCATTGAAAAAACGAAAGGTTTCACACATTATAGTTAGCTGGATATTTCACTCATACAAAACCTTTGAAATTCCCCCGTTATAGTTAGTTCAGCTAACTATAACTTGCGCACCCGCAATGCACTGCTGATGACGCCACATATTACATCACTCATGACATGGTCAGTGACATCACTCCTGCTAATTCCTAATCATAACATGTGTGAAACCTATGTTTTTTTTGTGAATTTGCAAGGTTTTTAAATGCTAATTCCTAACTATAACATGTGTGAAACCTATGGTTTTTCCAGTGAATTTCAAAGGTTTTGTAAATGATAATTATTAAATATATTAATTATTATATTTCTTTCTTTTTATAATAATTTCTTATATTTTTTAATATAAATATTTATATTTATTTTAATTTTAACATATTTCATATTCTTAATATAAAATAACAAAACGAAATTGAAAAATATTATTTTTATTAATTATTTTCCCCCCAAAATATTAAAATTGAATTCTATATAATTCCTTTTTCATTGTTTTCTTTGTAATCATACCGTAAGCATACTGTAACAAAATTACACCAAATTTGACAGAGAGGTAAAGTTCAGTTCGCAAATTGTGCTTTTTGTTAAATGGTGTAAATCCGTTCAGTAGTTCCTGAGAAAAACCTATAGACTATGCATGCAGTGTTCTATGCACCGGGAAACTTGTCTTTTATACCTTCAATTCCCCAATCTGTATCCTTACACTTCCAGAAAACACTATCACACTTCTGTTTCAGTATTGCAGTGACCATACAGCACTATTGCTTATCTATACTGTTCAAAAGAATCCATTCATTACATTAAAACACTAATCAGCAGATGTACAATAAGTGGTACATCCCCAGAGATGTGCCAGTTATTGTGTACTGTGATATCACCTCCTTCTGGCACAGGGCTTTATAATGGGATGCACCTTCCAGATGTGTCACATTGTAAATACTACACACCATGGCACATCTTTTGCACCACCAGTGCATCACAAAAATGACGCAACGGCTGTGTTAAAAGAGGCACAAGGGGGTTGTAAATCCACCCGTAACACATAGGAATTCATCCAGGCAGTTTCACCATCAGTGCAAATTGAAGCATAGAATCGTAACATATTTATGTGCATATGTTACATTCAAGTGCTTCGGAGGTACTACAGTATACTTTAGGTAAACTGCTTATAGATTTATGCTGTAGCAGTTCCATATAGTTCTGCCCTCTCACATTCACCATACATTAATAATGTATTCATTCATTCATTTATGAACTACACATTCATTCTGAGAAACTTGTATACACTAACATAGAAATAGTTCTTTCTTTGACCAGTGAAGGTAGTTCTAAAAAGAACAGTTTTTTTTGTTTTCAATTTTATTTGTGTTTTGTCAACAAGTATTTTTTAAAACCAAAACAAATGGAACTGGAACCCAAAGAGTGTCCAACAGGAACAAAAGAATGAAGAAAAAAAACTAATGTCGAGGACAACGATGCTCCTGCATCCTGCGTTTTATCAGGTCAATAGACTGTTCCCCATAACACATAAGTTTATCGCAATAAATGCATAGAATTTTAACTTCAGCAAAATCAGGATCAATTTGTGGGTGTGGACTGCTTGGTGAAAATGCTGCTGCAGCAGTTGATGTGCTTGGTGCAGTAGCAGGTGGGTTGTCCTGCAACCTCCGTCTTGCAGCTCAAGCAAAGTTGTTGGGGTGAAAGTTTTTCACGTGTCGCACCATATTTGCTGTGCCAAAGGAGTATTTTTTAGATGGATCACCCTTGAATGAGTTGTTTGGCAAATTTAACAGGTTACTTTTGGAGCATTAACCTTTCTTTGCCCTTCAGGAAAAGTAAAAAACTTCCAAATTAGAGCTTCTTTCCTCTTCTTTGGAGGTTCTTCAAGAATGAAATCTCCCTTTGAAGAATGGCTGGAAGATGAGTCCATTGCTGTTATTATGGTGATCTTCCTTCTATTTGACAGGATTCTCAGAAGAGATGCTTCTTCTTAGAAAGTCAAAGTATAATGATTAAAATGGGACGGAACTTTCAACAGTTGGAATATGAAGTGTTCTGAACCAATCAAATTTCTTCTTTTAAAGTCACATGGCTTTGTGTGTGCTTACGGTGTGCTTATGGTGCTCTTACGATGCGAGTACGCATGGCATTCCACTGCGATTTGTGTAATTACTTTTAAAAATAATTTACGATTGTTAAAAGTTTAAAAAAACTATTTTCATAATTACCCTAGATAATGTGTTATGTTACTATGTACATTAAATACATAAATATATGTTTTTAAACAATTAAAAACATTTGAGCCTTTCGCATACGGGGCGCCGTACATGACGTCACACGGAAGCTTTGATGCAACGCTTAACGTCAAAGCATATTCGTAGCGTATGCGCGGGTACGCGCTGAGTATGATTAGCAGTACAAAGTATGGTGCGATCACCCTCTGTGTCAAATCAGAGCATATGGCGCGCTACTAGAATGGTTACAAGTGGTCACTCATTGGAGATCCGATTATGGGCCTGCCTCTGCGCACCTGATAACCCGGCCCGTCTCTCCCTGTTGTTAATTGTTGGTGCACACACTCACACTTGCACATGCGCGGTGCACGCACGCCCAGACTCCCCAGATGTCACCACATAGCTTTCTTGCTATTACTAAGCCTAGAAGCCAATACATTAGCCAATGGGAGGTCCCCCAGGGCAGTCATTCTTGTAGAGCGCGAAAACACTACCAATGACGGGCTTGGTTTGGTCAGCCCCCTGACGTGAGCACGCTCTCTTTTGCCTGCCTGTGCTGCGCTAACAGACAGACTCTTGTCGTCGTCGATTGTACTACGAACTGTTTGCTCGAGCGGAGGAGGACTTGTGACACTCAACGTGGTGTCACTGCTGCTACCGCCCAGCAACACCACCATAGGTGCAGTGGCGGCTGCGCCCACCCCACCCCAGGCCCAACCAAAGCCCCAGCCTGACAAGACTAGACAAGAGACAACAGAAGCTAGGGTATGTGAAGCCATCACAACATCAGCCTACGCTGTAAATTGTACCTGCATCATAGTATTTTTTTTTTTTCTGCATCACGTGCCCCTCCCAGCTCTGTTTTGGTTTATTTTTGTGCACCACGTGCTTTGTGCTTCTTCATATTTGTTCCCTCCTAATCCTCCTGTGAATTTTAAAATGTATTGCTGCCCCACGTGGCCTTCCCAGGCCTCTATTCTTCTTGATCGTATATGGTTGATCGTAATATCTCCTTCCTCGTCACAGGGCCCTCCTAGGCCTTTTTTAAATAAATTGTGCGTACATAAATTTCGATGTCGTATTTTTTAGTGTCACTTGCTTTAGCCTGTATTGTTATAAATTGTGCATTCATATTAGTATTCATTTTTTACTGTGTCACGTGGCCCTCCCAGCTCCGTTTTATTTAATTTTTGTGCGCAACGTGCTTTGTGCTTCCTCGTATTTGGTCCCTCCTAATCCTCCCGTGACTTTTAATATTTATTGCTGCCTCACATGGCCTTCCCAGGCCTCTATTCTTATTGATCGTATATGGTTGATCGTAATATTTCCTTCTGCGTCACGGGGCCCTCCTGGCCTTTTTTAAATAAATTGTGTTTGCATGAATTTCTGTGTCGTATTTTTGAAGTGTCACATGCTTTAGCCTGTATTGTTACAATTTGTGCGTTCATATTAGTATTATTTTTTTACTGCATCACGTGCCCCTCCCAGCTCTGTTTGCTATATTTTTGCGCGCCACATGCTTTGAGCCCCATCGTATTTGTTCCCTCCTAATCCGCCCGTGACTTTTAATATTTAGTGCTGCCTCACGTGGCATTCCCAGGACTCTATTCTTATTGGTCGTATATGGTTAATCGTAATATTTCCTTCTGAGTCACGGGCCCTCCTGGCCTTTTTTAAATAATTTGTGTGTGCATGAATTTCTGTGTCGTATTTTTGAAGTGTCACATGCTTTAGCATGTATTGTTATAAATTGTGCGTTCATAATAGTATTATTTTTTTACTGCATCACATGGCCCTCCCAGCTCTGTTTTATTTTATTTTGTGCGCCACGTGCTTTGTGCTTCATCGTATTTTCTCCCTCCTAATCCTCCCGTGACTTTTAATATTTATTGCTGCCTCACGTGGCCTTCCCATGCCTCTATTCTTATTGATCGTATATGGTTGATCGTATTATTTCCTTCTGCGTCACGGGGCCCTCCTAGGCCTTTTTTAAATAAATTGTGCGTGCATGAATTCTGTGTCATATTTATGTTACTCTTGATAATAAAGTATACTATATATACCAGGGCTGCTCATGTAAATGCTACTAGTGGGCTTGCAACAGTAATTGTGCCACGCACACAAGTAACCCTAAATAAAAAAAGTTAGGCTTGACACTGCAGTGCCTGGGCGCCCTTTCTAAAACTACCATGTTTTCAAACTGCATCCATTTGGCAGGCCTTACCCGTCCCTTTGTATGGACTTTACTCTGTATCCTTCACTTTGTGGGCGTATTGAGCTGTGATGACGGGGTGACATTTGTTTTACTAAGTATATATTCACACATCTTACTTGAATGTGAGCATATAAAATGTGCTCCCTACATATATAATGCTTTTCTTCTAACGTTTTTTTCCCGTTTATCTTCATTTTCCATAGAAATGAATGCCACTAAGTACCAAGAGCTTCTGGATTATATAAGCCGTAATGTGTATCCTGAAGGTTTCAGTAAATTCCAGAAGAATGGATTTCGTAGACTAATTAAAAAATTCTCTGTTGACTGTAGTATAATTTTTTCAGTACTAGCACATAATTTGAATGTCTAGATTAATGATGTTCTATTGGCTGGTGTAATTCTCTCCTAAATAGGTAAAAAGTTAATAGGTTGAAGAACAGTACGTGATTATGTCTTTCTGCACAAAACATATTTTACAAACTACATTAATGTAAGAAAGGTATTTCTGATGAACTTTTTGTGTTTAAGAAAGGTTTGTGGTAGGTTGTTAAACTAATTTCTTGTTTAAGAAAGGTTACTTTTTGGGGATAGTTGATGAGGTTACTTTCTGCTACATGTAAATTGTGTATACTATGGCTAGTAACGTATGATGTACATGTTGGTTCCTCTTTAGAAGCTCATGTGCTTTCATATATTTTTACAGGTAATCAATATCTGCCTCTCAAATTTGTTTGTCAAGACCAAATGTATGTATATTTCCATTCCTAATACAGTTACCTAACTTTAAGTAATAATTTCAAATCAATGTGTGTACTGAAATCCTTTAATTTTAACCTTAGTATTTACCAAAATCAGCAACAGTGTCATCTTGTATCTTCCTCGACAAATATCGCACTTCTACTTTTTAGGTAAAAAAATTCATATCTGTTATGTGACTTTTCACTGTTACTGGTGCAAATACAGATCGCCATTGGTTACTTTTGGTAAGTGCATTTATCAATCAATTTTTAAAGTTCATGTTGGAAAATGACTGGTTGCAATAGTTCAAAATGTCAAAGAAATATTTTTCAAATATTTTAAATGCTAATTTGTCTAAATGATGTTGTAATATATCTAGAGCACTGACACCTATGATTGCTTTTCAACCTCAAACCTTTTGTGATTAATTGTTTTCATGTACATTAACATTCAGGCTGGACTTTTGCTCAACATGTACATTGGTTATTATGTTTTCAGTTTGAAGAATGCTACCTAACTCAGCAACAAGTTGCCGAGATGGAGTCATCAGGTTTGACTTCAACATTTCAATGATAAATAAGGTGTCACACTTTAATGTTGTCCTGAACATTGGATTATTCTGTATTTTCTTTTTTCATAGAAGGTCTTTTATAGATAAAGGCATATCATTAATTTTTAACATAGTATAGTAAGATATTGTCATTATAGTTGTGAATTTTCAATAATGTTCGTAGTGAACTCATTTGAATATGTTTGCAACAGTTGTGACTGTCTATTCCTAGATCTGAAAAAACCTAGAATCATGCATGATATATTGCAAAATAAGTTTTGAATTGTTAGCATTGCTGTTATGATGGGCTAATGTACATCTTTTTTACATTTAGAGCCTGTTGAAAAGTATTGTGGTGTCTGTAACCAAGATACTTCATCAATTTATATGTAAAACGTAATGGTAAGTACCCTCAATGACTGTAGATGCTGAAGATCAAAATTAAGTGATATAAGTCCTTGGGGTGTTTTGGAGGCATTAAGTCTCCAAATCACATTCGTCTGATGTAGCATGTATCTTAAAATGACTCAGATAACTGAGATATTTGCAAGGGTCTTTTCAGAGTTACGTCCGCCATGTTGCTTGGCTGGTTATGCACCCTTCCTAGTTATGGACTCATTACCACTTTTCCACTGAGTGTTGAGAGGAAGGGTGCATAACCAGCCAAGTGTTTCAGTGGCTATGTGTCTGGACTTCGCTGGAATCTTCAAGGGACACATTAGGGCTTGCATAATACAGAAATATGGTTACATTCTACATCCGCCTCTAGGACTAGTGGGAGGGTAGCATTTCAAAGTGTTTGACAGGTTACACTACATCTTTCCATGCAGCCAAAGAAAACTTAGCATGCTTATGCATGGACACCCTCTCATAAAAAACCCAGCACTGAGCATTAAGGATTGTAAAAGCTTGCCATAGCAGTGACTGATGAGTTTATATATGTCAGTGACAAAAGAAAAGAAAAACAAGTACTCTTGTTTTACATTATAGATATACAGACCTGAAAGACTATGCATGTAAATCCATGAAATCTTTTTTGAAGGTATGGAAGAAAGCAGCAAAAGGGTGTTTAGAAGCAATACTGTCCAGCATAAAATGTGCATAATTGTTCTTTTTGTTGACTCTAAACACACCTTTTGGATTAGGACCATGGAATAGTGTAAAAGATATCATAGATTCTATTGTCAGATGTCTACCTTAGTGATAGTGGAATTACCACTACTTTTTAGACTACCATTGAACAATAATGTGTGGAGGAGCGGTATTGCTTGTTGACCTTTAAAGAGGGGGAAGATTTAAATTTATATTTCAACACCTTAACAAAATAGTTGCTCGATTTGAAAAAGAAAATTAAGTAGGAATGTTAGAGGAAGTCTGGCCCAACTCCAAAAGGATTTTGTAAATCGTGACAGCTGAAGGAAGTGTGTCTCAACATTACTTCTTATGATAACCCGGACACACCACTAGATGGCAGGAGTATGCAAAACATCTAATTAGACATCTTGCATGCGATCACATCTTTACTTAAAGACATACATTTTGTACATTTGTAACCAGTAAAAGGTAACCAGGATGTTACATTTGGTTTGATACATTCAAGGTGGACCCATCTGCTGCATTCGAAACATTAGGCCTGTTGGGAAGATAGTGAAAAGTAACTTGTTATTAACATTGCATTGTTTTAAGGTCAATAGCTTTTTGATATGAAAACTTTATAACAGCATCTTTGGCAAACAGTCCATACTCACATATTGATCTTGATTTTGGTAAACTTAATTTATTGCGATAAGCTTTTATGTTACGTGTAACAGTCTATCGACCTGATAAAAAACAAGAGATGGGAGCATCGCTATCCTCCACATTAGTCATTAGACATTTATCGAGCTTTTTCGTTGTAACAACTACCCTGGCCGAAGGAAGAGGAAATGTGCACACTTGCTGCCTTTCTTGGCTGGGGTTATCAATTATTGTTCAATTTCATATTCTGATTCAAAGTCAAGGCCGTTTATCGAGCCTTTTTGTTATAACTACTTCCCCAGCTAAAGGCAGTGAGTAATTTTCAGACTTGCAACCTTTCTTATTTTTTACATTATTCATCTTCCACTCAATCAACACATCATCTACACACACCTACTTGCTGCCTTTCTTGGCTATGGTTATCAACTATTCTATTTCATATTCGTATTCAAAGATCTGGCCTTTATCGAGCCTTTTTGTTGTAACAACTACCCCGGCCAAAGGCAGTAAGAAATTTGCACACTTGCTGCCGTTCTTGGCTGGGGTTATCAATCATTCTTGAATTTAATATTCTGATTCAAAGTCGAGGCCCTTTATCAAGCCTTTTTGTTGTAGCTACTACCCCGGCCAAAGGCAGTGGGAATTTTGCACACTCACTGCCTTTCTTGGCTAGGGTTATCAATTCTTCTTCTTGTAATACAGGTTCAAAGTGCAGGCCCTTTATTGAGCCTTCTTGGTAACTATTACTTGTGAATGGCAGTGGGTAATTTGCACACTTACTGCCGTTCATGTACAATGAAAAGCTTAACAAAAGTCTACCAATATTAAAAAAGAGTCAGTATGGGCTATGGTTATCAATTCTGCTCTTTGTTATTCTAATTCAAAGTACAGGCCCTTTATTGAGCCTTCTGGGTAACTACTACCCATGAACAGCAGTGGGTAATTTGCACACTTGCAGCCTTTCTTATTTTTCACATAATTCATCTTCCATTCAATCAACACATCATCTACACAAACACACACCTACTTGCTACCTTTGTTGGCTATGGTTATCAACTATTTCATATTCATATTCAAAGTGCAGGCCCTTTATCGAGCCTTTTTCATGTAGATACTACCCCGGCAGAAGTCAGTGAGAAATTTGCGCACTTGCTGCGTTTCTTCGCAGGGGTTATAAACTATTGTTAAATTTCATATTACTATTCAAAGTGCTGGCCCTTTATCGAGTCTTTCTGTTGTATCAACTACCCCAGCTGAAGGCAGTAAGAAATTTGCATACTTGCATGCCTTTCTTGGCTGGGGTTATCAATTATTTTGAATTTCATATTGTGATTCAAAGTCAAGGCCCTTTATGAAGCCTTTTTGTTGTAGCTACTACCCCGGCCAAAGGCAGTGGGAAATTTGCACACTTGTTGCATTTCTTGGCTGGGATTATCAATTATTGTTTAATTTCATATTCTGATTAATAGTCAAGGCCCTTTATCAAGCATTTTTGTTGTAACTACTTCCAGCAGGGTTCACAACTTTAATTCAGCTTTACATTTACACTATGGACAGCATTCAAGTTGCAAATTGATTTATGTAAAGCAGAGACAATTTTGTTAATGGATGCCACAAAAAACGTTCCTCAATGGCTGTTCTAAGTACTGCTTTCCAATGTACTCTGCGATCAACAGAGTTTACTGCTTGATACCAGGAGCGCATCAGTAGTATAGACAACATGGAATTTAGTCTCGATTTATTTAAGGCAGAGACAATTGTACTATGCCCTCAGATTCTATTATCTGTACAAAATAGCATTCATCGATGTTTGTATCGAGTAGTACCTTCGATCTACATTACGGACAGCAGGGTTCACAACTTCAATTGAACTTTGAAAGTACATTTGTCTTCAGTGTCTGTGCTGAAAACTGCCTTCAATCAATTCTGGCTGAGTAGAGTTGACAACTAAATACCAAGAGCGCCAGCACCACAGAAAACATTCAATACAATCTTCATTTATTTAAAACAGAGACAATTGCACAATGTCCTCAGATTTTCTTAATGTTTGAACAGTAGGAAATTCAACCTTCATTTATTTAATGCAAAGACAATTCTACTATATGTTTTCACATTTTGTTTGAGTAAGCGACAAAAAGTATTTGTCTATGTCTGTGTCAACAACTGCCTTCAATCTACACTGCAGACAGCAGGGTTCACAACTTGAATTCTGTTTTCCATTTATACTATGAACAGCATTCAAGTTAGCCTTTATTTATGTAAGGCAGAGACAATTTTGTTAATGGATGCGACAAAAAACGTTCCTCAATGGCTATACTAAGTACTTCCTTCAAATGTACACTGCAATCAACAGAGTTTACCGCTTGATACCAGGAGCACATCAGTACTACAGACAACATAGAATTTAGTCTCGATTTATTTAAGGCAGAGACAATTGTACTATGTCCTCAGATTCTGTTAACTGTACAAAATAGCATTCATCGATGTTTGTGTCGAGTAGTACCTTCGATCTACATTGCGGACAGTATGGTTCACAACTTCAATTCAGCTTTGGATGTAAATTTCTCTTCAGTATCTGTGCTGAGAACAGCCTTCAATCAATTCTGCGCTCAGTAGAGTTGACAACTAGATACCAGCACTATAGAAAACATTCAATACAATCCTGATTTATTTAAAACAGAGACAATTGCACAATGTCCTCAGATTTTCTTAAAGTTTGAACAGTAGGAAATTCATCCTTCATTTATTTAATGCAGAAACAATTCTACTATGTCTTCACATTTTGTTTAAATAATTGACAAAAAGCATTCATCTAGGTCTGTTAATAACTGCCTTCAATGTACACTGCGCAGGGAACGTACAAGCTCAGCTCAAAAGATACTACTTACTCAGTGCACCATAAATCATCACAAAGAAGAGTGAACAATTTTATGTTATAGTGAGACATACTGTCCTTTTTAAATGGAATTGATGCCGAATTAAATCGACAAAAGACAATACTTCAAATACTGTGCCTCCCCCCGACCACACATCATCACAGAGTACGTTCAAGCTCAGCGCCAAAGTTATTACTAACTCAGTGCACTAGAAATAATCACCACGTGACCGTATTGAATGAGATGACTTATTTAGAAAAAAATATATCATACTTTTTGGAGATATACTTCAACTTACTTCTGTGAATAGACAACAAATATTTATTAGAAAACTTAAGTTTAAAGACTTTGCTACCAATGCGTCCTGCTTCGACCATGCATCATCGCAGACTCCACAGAACTTTGTTGCTTCAGGTACCACTAACTCGTTCCACCACTTATCATCGCTGCATTCACACTCACTAAATTACCAATAATATACAGCTGTAATCAATAACACATAGTCATGGGCTCTTGCTAACCGCTGCCTACTGCCATCACCACATGGCCATATTCAGGCAGAATTTAACTGATTCTTCATTCATTACGTATAAAGTGCAGTGCCAAATAAAGTAACCACCCTCAAACCTACACAAAATTGCCAATTGCCCTTACTAAGCCAGAATTCACAACACAAACAACATTACTATCAGTACATCCTGCCCAGACCGCACATCTTCACAAGCTCCACAGAACCTTGTTGTTTCAGGTACCACTAACTCAGTGGAAACCAAACTAAGTATAACACCTATTTAATATTCTGATTCAAATTCAAGGCTCTTTTTTCGAGCCTTTTTGTTGTAGCTACTACCCCGGCCGAAGGCAGTGGGAATTTTGCACACTCACTGCCTTTCTTGGCTAGGGTTATCAATTCTTCTTCTTGTAATACAGGTTCAAAGTGCAGGCCCTTTATTGAGCCTTCTTGGTATATATTACTTGTGAATGGCAGTGGGTAAGTTGCACACTTACTGCCGTTCATGTACAATGAAAAGCTTAACAAAAGTCTACCAATATTAAAAAAGAGTCAGTATGGGCTATGGTTATCAATTCTGCTCTTTGTTATTCTAATTCAAAGTACAGGCCCTTTATTGAGCCTTCTGGGTAACTACTACCCATGAATAGCAGTGGGTAATTTGCACACTTGCAGCCTTTCTTATTTTTCACATAATTCATCTTCCATTCAATCAACACATCATCTACACAAACACACACCTACTTGCTACCTTTGTTGGCTATGGTTATCAACTATTTCATATTCATATTCAAAGTGCAGGCCCTTTATCAAGCCTTTTTCATGTAGATACTACCACGGCAGAAGTCAGTGAGAAATTTGCGCACTTGCTGCGTTTCTTCGCAGGGGTTATAAACTATTGTTTAATTTCATATTACTATTCAAAGTGCTGGCCCTTTATCGAGTCTTTCTGTTGTATCAACTACCCCAGCTGAAGGCAGTAAGAAATTTGCATACTTGCATGCCTGTCTTGGCTGGGGTTATCAATTATTTTGAATTTCATATGTGATTAATAGTCAAGGCCCTTTATCAAGCATTTTTGTTGTAACTACTTCCCCAGCTAAAGGCAGTGGGTAATTTGCACACTTGCAGCCTTTCTTAATTTTTAACTTATTCAACATCCACTCAATCAACACATCATCTACACGTACACACACACCTACCTGCTGCCTTTCTTGGCTATGGTTATCAACTGTTCTTCTATTTCATATTCGTATTCAAAGTGCAGGCTCTTTATCAAGCCTTTTTATTGTAACAACTACCCCAGCCGAAGGCAGTCAGAAATTTGCATACTTGCTGCCTTTCTTGGCTGGGGTTATTAATTATTGTTGAATTTTATATTGTGATTTAAAGTCAAGGCCCTTTATGGAGTCTTTTTATTGTAGCTACTACCCCGGCCAAAGGCAGTGGGAAATTTGCACACTTGCTGCCTTTCTTGGCTGGGGTCATCAATTATTCTTCAAGTAATTCAAATTCAAAGTCCGGGCCCTTTATTGAACCTTCTTGGTAAGTACTACCCGTGAATGGCAGTGGGTAATTTGCACACTTGCGTCCTTTCTTGCGCCCATTCTACCGCACAGTGTGTGTACTTTGTGCACTTGCTTAACTCCTTAGATGAGATACCCATTTCTCAGGCTCCCACTGCGAAATCAGACTCGCAGTCTGTAATGGACTGGAAAACCAAACACCCATTTCCTTTATGAGGCAGTGGGTTGTTTGTGCGTCTGCTACCTTTCTTAATTTTCACCTTATTCTGCATCCACTACCTGAAACACACGTACCTGCTGACTTTCTTGCTGCCTTTGCCAAGTATTATTAAAATTCAAAGTAGAGTCCCTGATTTGGGCCCGATGTTGTAATTTTTCAGCCTTACTGTGCACAGTGGAAACTTAGTGCACTTACATTGCTTGCTTCGATGTGGTATCCATTTCTCAGGCTCCCACTGCGAAATCCGACGCACAGTCTGTGTAATGAGCTAGGTATCCAAAGATCCACTTCCCTTACAAGGCAGTGGGTACTTTGCGCATCTGCAGCCTTTCTAATTTTTTACCTTTTTTATCTTCCACTCAATCAACACATCATCTACACATACACACACCAACTTGCTGCTTTTCTTGGCTGGGGTTATCAATTATTGTTCAATTTCATATTCTGATTCAATGTTAAGGCCCTTTATCAAGCCTTTTTGTTGTAGCTACTACCCCGGCCGAAGCCAGTGAGAAATTTGCACACCTGCTGCCTTACTTGGCTGGGGTTATCATGTTGCGTGTTTATCTAGGTTCCTGATCGATACTGTGACCTTATGCCCCTATTCGGCTATAAATCCATTTATTCCCTATATTGGCATAACCATTCAAGTGCGATTTTCTGAAAAGTCATCTCTGGCCTCACACGAACAGAGCCACATTCCAGCATGACTCTCTGCTACTTCCTTTGCGACCAATTAGTGCAATGACAGAGCAGCAGTCACTATCTGATATTCCTAGATAACACTCCGAGTTCTTCAACAAGATAAAAACTTAGCAAACCTGGAAATCCCCGCTTGCTATGTTTTGATTAGTAATGGAACTCTAATGAGCAACTGATAACTGTCACTTCCTAGTGACATCTTTAATTGACGTCTTATGTCCAGCAAACTTGCGTCAAACCCGGCACCTGTCAGGTATAAATATTACCAACGTTGCCTTAAGCAAGGTGAGCTGCAAGCTACTGTTGCTGATGCTGGCTGCCTGCACGACCCTGTGTTGGTAAATCTAGCACTCTGTCGCTGCAGCCTGCTATCCTGTGGTGGTGAAGCTGCTGATTACCATTATCGCCGCTACAGCGTGAACTATGGTTCAGTACGCTTAAGGAGCTGAACAGCCGTCCTCTGCGAAGACATCCAGCAGATTCCAGCTGCCCGCGGACGCTGTCACCCCTCCTTCCTCGACGCGCTGAAGAGAGAAGCCGCTGCATTTCTCGTGCAGAGAAATCCAGTCCCGGCGCTTCCGGTTTACCCTCGCGGGTGACTGGGATATCGAGAGAGACCCCTGAAGGAGATACCAATCCTCCATCATTCTACTCAGAGGTATGGTGTTGACTAAACCCTTAGACGAGAATTCTTGAAACAAACCTTGGCAAAACCAACTTAACTTAAGCTACTTACTTACTCCCCTTTTCACGTGTTAGGCTTAGGTCAGGCACACTGGGGTAGGTTTAGTTAGAAGCACCAGTTGAGTATGTTAGCCTAATGTATATATGACTGTATATATGTTTTATTACTTTTAAACCATTGTATGGCTAAGAAACCATATCAATGCTTTTACAGTTCTATTTCGCAATACTTATCTTACTGTACGTACTTTTTATAATAACAATTATTGCAATTGTGGCAATACATTTCTCTTGTACGAGAAGAAAGACTGTTCAATAAATGTTAACCCTTTATTGATACACGCCCGTCTCTATTCTCTACATACCGTGAAAGTAAACTGCACTAGACTGACTGAGTGAAATCTATGTCTATTGTTTCACACGACCCTAGAGATCGACTCTTGATCTGAGGAGCAAAGTTGTCATGTTGCACGGTTGTTGGAAAACTGAATCCCTTCTTGTCTGTGCCAAGGAAGCTGATCACTTCCTATGCCGAGAAGAAAGTTTCCAGTGACCTCTGAGCTAGTTGGTAACACAACCCAATTAAGTTTAGCATAGTCAGTGGAGGCCTGGAATATAAGCAGTTCCACGTCGATACTACTGTTTATGTTATTCCAATGCGCAGGGCCTAGTGGGAAACTAGGAACTACACTACATGGCGTCCAAACATTTGGTAAGGCGATAAACTAACGCAAGACTTGTAGAGTAACTCAGTCGTGGATATTTCACACCCCTTTCTCCCGTAAATACTCCAATAGACGTCTGGAGTGGGTGAAAGGTTAAAATCCGCCCGACCTTAGTAGGAAGAGATTCCTATGTAAAGCTCTGGTTTATTCAACGTTGAAGGATACAGTGTTCCAAAATATTGTGCACCTAATCTTTGTCTCCTTGGAGACCTACTCTGCAAAAGCTGCATTTATAAAATGTCAGTAGAAAATAACGGAACCACTGGGGCCGCAATAAATGCGACTCAGCAGGATTCCGACGATACAAACCCGGATGCTATTATCATCCCGGTCCACTTAAGAAGATCTATAACTTTAAAACTTATAGAAAACGGACTGACACCTCTAGGTGGTACAGTAATTTTCGTGATAGAGGCTCACGAGTATCGGCAGACAGAGGTATTCTATTCATGGATAAACTTTCCAGCGGTAAACGCTCGAACAAAAGAGTTTCACTATTACAAAATAGAGGAACCTCAGGGAGAGTACGCTCCTTTCGAGGAGATTGAAATCCCACTTAAATTTCAAGAGCACCTGCTCTGGTTTAATGGCGCCCTAAAACACAATGATCACATTACCAGGCTCGGTCCACTAGGTAGACCAGGAGCCACGTGGCCGGTTCTAGCCAGCTACACACCACATCCTGACATTGCAAAAATGTCTAGAGAAGAGCTGTTAGTACAGCTAAACACATTAATAAAAATACATAGGCAATTAGTCCAATATGTAATGCGGACTGCAACAGTCCAGCCAGCTGTTAATATACCACAGCTGACCCCTCATCAGGGGAACACAAATAAAATTACACCACAGAACATACAGTCATGTCTTGGTAAAACACCCGTAAAACGGGAACAAATTCCTTTCTGGTTAGCCCAGAAAATCACTCAAATAGAGGCAGTATTTCCTGATACTACCCCTATTGAGAAACACAGAATCTTGACCATCTGCCTTCCTATGGGAATCGCACCACACGTGGAGGACTGCGACACTTGGGGTACAGTCTTTGCTTCCATTTACACAAAAACACACGGTGTTCCGTCCATGGCGGTAATACCAGAAGTGCTAAAACAGATTCAAAATGAATTCGGTCCAGAGCCCGCTTTAAATCTAGGTATGAAATTACTGAAAGACTTCAAGCAGGTCACGGCTATATTATTAGCCAACATAAAGGGAGAAGCAGCATCTGTGGCGATTCGCCAGAAGTTGAAGGAAACAGATATAAAGGATCCTGTTTAGCTGCAAAAATCATAGAAAAATGCTATGAAGAATTAGGTAGAGACAGCTTGGGTGGAAAACCAGTTAAGCCCCAACTGCTCGAAAATCCTGAAAAATTATTTATTAAAAATAATTTAAACAATCCTAAAAAGAGCTGGGATGGAAATAAACAGTCCACTCCCAAGGAAAAAGTTTTCCAGTCCAGAGGAAGGTCTCCTCGACGGAGGGAAAGAACTCCGACTCGAGAACGCCAGTCTCCCCAGAGGGAGCCTTCTGAGAAAAGATATAACCTTAGAAATAGGGATAATCTGAAAAAACCTGATAGATATCAAAGTATTGATACACGTCCCTCTCGATCTTTTCCACAGAATTCGGAAAGAAGAGGACGGTCAGACCCAGGAGAGCACACCAAGTCCAAAGACAAGGAACCTGCTCAAAATAAGAAATCTCAATTTCCTAAAAAGAAGGTAGCCAGTATTAGAGTAATCAACCATGCCGAGAATACTGAGGACACAGTTGAAAAACGGGGAGTGGGCATTGACAATGTTGGACAGTGCAGCAGAAATCAGTATAGCGCGCAAGATCTTGATGAGTCATCTGGAGACAGTGGACACGAATGAATACATTCAGGTTGAAACTGCCGACGCCAGACTTAGCGAGCTCCATAAAATATACGAAATAACATTGCGTATGGAGGGTGATAAGACTAGGAAAATTAGGGGTCTATTTTGGGATAAGCTCTCAAAAGGCTATGATATTCTGTTAGCTGAAAAAGATTGGCCCCCGGAGTTTGTCAGGGAGTGCCCTCGTGGCGAAGAAGTGATTATGCCTGCCTTCTCGAATCACATTCCGATTCACAAAAAATACACATATGCAAGGAAATGGGCAGTGGCCCAGGCACCTGGATTGTATAAAAATCATGTAGGATGGGATGAGGATTCACCGCCTCACAAAATCCAATTAAAAAGTGAACCAACTGCCCAACGGCAGTATCCCATAAAGCAAGAAGCTAAAAAACAGGTCAGGGAGATCTTAGATCAACTTGAGTACCAGGGGGTGATTGAAACATGCACCTCTCAAATGAACAATCCTTTGTTTCCTGTCTCCAAGCCAGACAATTCATATCGTCTAGTTTTGGACTACAGACATCTTAATACATGTTGCAAAACTTTTGCAGTACAAAATTTGCATAGTGCAGCCCTAATGAATAACATAGTTAGGAAAAAATATAAAACGACATTAGACATTTCTAATGGTTTCTTTTGTCAAAACATTGCACCAGAAAGCAGATATTTGACCGCTTTCTCCGCATTTGGGTCACAGAAAAAATTCTGTCGACTCCCACAGGGGTTCAAGAACAGCCCAGGACTATTCTCAGCTAGGGTAACAGAGTTACTACAAATCTATGATGATGAAGCATTATCTTACGTAGATGATATTTATCTCACAGACGACGACTTGGATACTCACTTGAAAAGAGTGAACACCATCATACTTGGGTTCGCAGCAGAGGGTTACAAATTCAACTTTAAAAAGTCCCGAATTGCCCATCTGACAGTACTATTCTTAGGGTACGAATTATCAAGTGAAGGGAAAAGCCTAGCGGACAACTTCTTAGAGAAGTGCGCTGTACTCCAAGCTCCAAAAACGCTGAAGAATTTACAATCCATACTAGGTTTTCTGAATTTCGGGAGAACTTACATACTAAATTACGCAGAAAGGGTTAAACCTCTCTACGAACTAATTAAACCTGATTTTAAACAAATCAATTGGACTCAAAAACACACAGAAATTTTGAGATCACTGCAAACAGACATGTTAGCAAAAACAAAATTAGATACACGTGACAACACGATCGATCTTGTAATCCGAGTCATCCCAGGAAGATGCGGATTCACGTACCTGACCTCTAATGAGGGAGAAAAGGTACCAATTTCAATTAAATCTCACTTGTACACACAAGCAGAAAAAACATTCAGTCACACAGAAAGAACTGTGAAAGCAGTGCAAATCGCATTAGCAAATGAACGAGAACTAGCACACGGCAAACGGATTAATATCCTTACAGCGGAATCCGCCTTCGAGGCGCTATTCAGCCCAGTAAACCTGCCTACAGTGTCACTGGATCCGAAATGGATACAGTGCATAGATTCTCTAGGAGCGGAAGACGTAAAATACTATTTCGCCCCGCAATACAAAGAACTGAATGATTTAGAATATGAAGAAGAATATCCTCTGCCAATCGAGATTCTGCCTCTCCCACAATACGCCTGTATAATCTATACAGATAGCTTTGTACAGCATTTCAACGTAGAGAGTAAATCCTACAATGCAGCATGTGCGATCATTAAAGGTCGTTGGCTGTGCGGTAAATTCAGACCGAAAGTAACAAAAACTGAATCTGTAAGAAACTGTTCGGTTCAGAGAACTGAAATCAGATCTTTAAAGATGGCGCTCGAAAATGCAGAACGCGAATTCCCGACACTTATCGTGTGCGATTCTCATTTTTCTCAGATCTCAGATCTGATTCTCAGATCTTCGCAAGAAAACCTCATGACCCCGCCTAAATTCAACCTGAAGACCAAAGGTGGGAAAACACTTAGCACTCTGGCTATCAGAGCCTGGAACAGCATGCCAAGGCATCTCAGGCTTCAGACGCATGAGAAACAATATAGGAAGCACCTCAAGACGTGGATTTTTAATCTCTCTGATGACTGGACTAAATCATCCATTTAATCCTCCACCTCCCTCCCAGTGTTCTGGTCCCAGGTTTTACAGCGCCAAGATGCTCCCTCCGGAGCGAACGTCCGCGCTCTATAAATACCCATCCAAATTCCAAATTCCAAATTTTTGCGTCAACTCTTACAACAATAAACTGCAGAGTTGGATCGAAAACGACTACAAAGATGACACAGGTGCCACAATAAAGCATAAATTGCTCTGGGAACAAGTAGCTCTTTTACACAAAGAACTACAAAAGACTCACGTGATTCACGCACAGAGTCTTCAACGTGATGGCGTTCACATTGCAGGGAATTCATTGGCTAATACAGCCACAGCGGAAGCAACTAAACCGGCTTCCGTAGCCACAAAAAAGCGTACAGATAAGTATATAGACGGGGAAACCATGCTGGCAGTAAAAACGACCGTAAAAGGCGACTGTGCAGCACTACCCGTAAACTATCCACTCAATTATGCATACATAATCGATGCAAACTCCGTTCCTTTTGCTCGAATCCCTGGAGTGGGGGACAGAGTAATTCCAAACATGAACAGGAGAATATTTGTAATAGCAGACGCACACATGGGTTTGGGTCTAAGGCACAGAGAGATCAAGGAATCACTGACTGAATTACAATCAGTATTCTGGTGGCCGGGAATGAGTGTAGAACACCAAATATATGCAAACAACTGTGAAAACTGTAATAGGGATCGCAGTAACGAACCTTGCTACCGGCTACCAGTCAGAAAAAGCGTAACGCTGCCTACACCCCATCCTGCGTCCTATTAACAGTTAAGACGAAAAGCACTTAAAAAAATGAGGCCTCCAGCGCTCGGCTGACGCCAGAACGGTTATAAAAGATTTGCGAGTCCATATCGGCACATACGCAATTACCACGTTCCATTCTGACCAGGGTCCTGCTTTCAGCTCTCGAGCTTATAGGGAGGCCGTGGCCAGCATGGGAATTGGGTTGCGGTATTCTTGTCCGTCATACCCCGGAAGGGAATAGTGTGATAGAAAGAAAAAACCGGGACATAAAGCAATCTATAACAGCGAAGGTATTAGGTTCAGGCGCTGGGTGGGTCAAACCTTTAATAAGTGTCCAGACTAGTCTTAACAACATGCCAAGAAATTCTCTAAAAGGTTTCAGCCCATACGAACTATTGTTCGGAATTAGAATGCGCGTTCAGGACCTCGATAGTCAGATGTCAGTGGTACAAGAAGAAACAACGCACTTTGATGTAAAAGACCGTTTGGCTGTTTTACAGGAACTGAATGAAACAAGAAAATCATTAAGCAACATAAAGTTAAAGCAACAGCCAAGTACCACTGACGAGGCACCACCCGCAACAGCCCCAGCAAGGCCTGTCTGGATTCCAAAGATTGGGGATCTAGTCAGAGAAAATATCGCGGTTAAGAAGGAATTTGGGCCTTCTTACAGAAAAGCCGTACCTGTCTTAGCAGTCACCGGAACAAGATCAGTTGTGCTACCGCCCCTTGCTGGTAAAAAGGAGAACAGAGTCGTGTCTATCGATCTGGTAAAACCACAAGCATGTGGCCTATAATCAACAGTAGGCCCAGTGGACTCCCAAGAAACAACAGAATACCCAAACTTGCAACAATCCAAGAGGTTCAAACTGAAAGACTAATCACATTCGATCAGCCTGCAGTGCACAATGAAGGACTATGCAATAATGCCATGGAACTCGTGCCTCTTGAAACACAGATTGAAACAGTTCGTCAAGAAACAGCACCAGTCTAAAATGATGTGGCATCAGAAAGTGCTACCGAGAAACAGATTGAAAGAACAATCCCATCAATTGACAGAACTGCCTCTGGTTATTTCATCAACTTCGACAACTTCTCTGAAGATCAAAACGACCCCGAAGTGATGCCAGAAACTAAAAAGTATTCTAAAGAAAATACAACAGGACTCCTTCAACAAATCAAAGAACTATATCTGGATTCACCGTTGATTGAGCATTGGATTATTTCAGGGGTATTCATACTCCTACTCTGCCTAATTTTAGTTTTAATTTTAGGGAAGTTCATTACAATTGAATGGACACAGCAAGTCAGAACATCAACCTAGTCCTGAAACAACACAGATCATCCCACGTGAAGAAAAGAGAACTGTCAACAGTAAGTGTCACAGCAATTCCAATACCTGGTGGGGTAGTATGGGAGAAAACAGACTATGAGATCTATGGTCCGGTCGAAATCCTGAAGTATCCTCATCAACTAAAGGTTTCCTTAAGTGACTTTGTGACACCTAGTACATTCTCTGATGATTGGGACTTTAACAGTATTAATGACATGATGTCTGATTTAGTAATGTCAGCTAGATTCACAGATCATGATTATTTACAAGGTTCATCTAGTTATGAGCAGTTATTCTGTTACACCCACTATGGGGATCATTACTTGCATAAATCTGCACAGCCTAGAAATGTTTTTATGTATAACCAATGGGAACATTGTTCTACACCACCTAAAAGCAGTTCTAAAGCATTTTTTGAGAAATTCAAATACTTCTCAGGGTTTAACACCAGTGATGCAGAAACGTTTTATTATAAACTGTTAGATAAAACAGGAATGACAACAATGCTGACAAATTCTAAATTGATATATTCAGAAGCATTTTATGACAAAATGATGACATTTGGTTTTGATTATTGGAAAAATAATATTGAAACGAAAACAATTTGGGGTACAAAAGATTGGCAGGTGCAAGGCATAGAAGCACTGTTTAGAACCTGCATGATACCTGAACAAATGTTATTTTTAAATGACACAATACACCAAACATCTTGTCTTGGCCTAGCTAAGATCAAAGACCTTAAAACACCATCTATACCAAAGCCAATACCTGAGAATACAACCACAGATATTGAGTTAGACGTGTCACAAATTTTAAATTTCAACAGAACACATCCTGATTGGAAAAAGTGGTTAATCTGGCCTACAGACACAAATAGCTGTCAAGATAGGTTCCTGAATAAAACACAGGGTTTCAAAATGACCAGATTAGACCCTAGATATTCCCAGAGACAACATCCAGGGATTATAACAACATACAGTGTAGGGAAACTCTGCCTAGAATGGCTAACTACATCCACACTGGCTGAAATTAAGCAACACTTGTCTTTGCTGAAAGATGGTGCTGATTTGCGCGATTTCATTCTTGGACCACGCAAACAGCGTCAAAAGCGTTTCATAGCGACCAGTATCTATGCTGCTTACAACGAGGCTTGGAAAGTAAAGCAAATTGAAACTGCTGAAAAAATACGAGAAATTGATCGTATTAATTTGGAGAAATCACTTTCTGTGGTAGACAATGGGTTAACGACTCTGTCTTCCAGAATATATTCGTTGGACAATATTGTATCCTCTGCCTTTGATGTGATAGACAGAGATTTGCTAATGTTACAACATGGCCAGTCTCAATTACGCTCTATTATAGAACTAGGCTGGACGCTGCAAAATCTTCGTTCAGGCTATGTGCCTTGGCGTTTAATCAACACAACGTCATTAATTTCCAGTTTTAACCTTACTGATAAACAGATCAGTTTGGCACAGAAAGGAGCAGACTATACAATCCTGAGCATCGAAAAACTCGAGAGATTACCATTGACAATGTCAGAGAGTCCTGTCATTGAATGGATAATACACGGAATTATCACAATTCCGATAACAACTTTCCGATTTAAAAAAGTGCCTTGAGTACATACCTGCTGGCCAATATGAACAATTGGGTAAGGGATATGTAAAATCCGAATGGAAATTACCATACACTCATTCTTGCTATAGTGACAGTGACAAAAATGTATTTCTTAGTGGTAACAACTGTAAACACTCACTAAGCGGTATACTTTTGTGTCAGGGTATTAATTTACACGGAGCATGTGATGGAAATTCAAACAACCTTTCATGCCACCAGCTAGTCACACCTGCAACTCAGATAGAGCCCTTCTTTATGCAACTCGCGAACGGGAGTTACATTCTTAGAACGGATCACAGATGCTGTGGCCTGACGCCAGGGAAAAGTTATCTAGTACAAGTTACGTCCATGGTCAAATGCTGTATGCAAGCATTGTTCCCGAGCGGGCCTCCAGACATAGTGACTCCCATCTGGCCTCGTCTGAATCTCTATTCTATACGAATTGATACATTAAGCAAAATGAAATCTGTACTTTTACAGACAACAGTGCCTATAACGTCATCTAAAGAGACGTATGATCTTCTAGTCGCAAGGACGGCTACTGAGGTTCATGACCTTTTATCAACAAATTGCCCCGTGCATTTCGTAGAAATGTTCAGCCAACTCCTTAACATGTCTAGTGCAACAAGCATCCCAGGCATATTTAAGACAGTCTTTACGGGACTGCTAACACCCTTCCAGGCAATTTTGGGAATCTTTCCTAATTTTGTGCACTCCATTTTTGGCGGCATACCACTATTTTTGGGACTCGTTGCAGGGATTCTATTTTTGACCCTCCTGCTACGTTATGGCAAGCCTCGGCTCAGACATAGCTCCCATGGGAATGGAAGAGACAATCCTAGCAATGCGCTACAGGGACAGGATAACTAACGTCCTCGGATTGGCCAGGCTGAGAGATCTAAACATGACCTGGTTCCTTTCATTCAGACCAATATGGCAAAATTGCATTTTACCTGTGCTACGGTGTATGCTTTGCGGCGATGAATGCGTGTTGGACATCTGTCTTTCACTTCCATCAGCAGTACCAATGGACGTCGATACTTTGCTCAGTCCAATAACGGCTCACGCATTGTGTTGTCCCCAGCAGCTACCAATCCTGATGACGGCATTCGTGGAAACTCCTGTACTACAGCCAAGTGGTAACAGTGGAGCGAGTGACAAAAGCAACATCATCCAGGTACAACGTTCTGTGAGCATTGCTGGTCCTGCCTTCGATGACAGCAATCATTCTCACACCTGCCAAGTTACAGCGCTATCTAATTTGGTTGAACTATCACCTGATTTTGTAGACCAATTCTTTGAGAGCCTGTCTGATACGATGTTCTCACCCATAGAGAAACAATAACTTTTGAGAAGCTTTCCGACACACAGTGTTCCCATGAACTCTGAATTCGGCCTTCAGTTTTGATCAACAAAAACTGCCAGGAGCTTTGGAAATCTATTTTCTTTGAATTAGACAATTTTTTCTAATATTGACCTTTTTTGGCACGAACAATTTTTTGCTTAACGTAAAAACTATTCTTAGAGAACAGAAGCTTCACACTTCTATTTCTAAGCACATCTAGAGACATAACAACATTACACCAGCCTCTAGCACACATGTTATTACAATGCATTTTTATGTGATGATTTATCTCGCTTTTCTTCTGTCAGAGATACTTCATGTGTAATTCCTTTTGCATAATCGTTCATTGATTTCATATACAATAATTTTTTGAATGATTACTATGCTTTAAAAAAACATACAGTACCTAAATTCCATGTATTACAAGTACGCCTATTTCGAATGCATTTATGTATTTTGGGGTGGGCAATGTTACACATGCATCTTATTGCTTAGTTTTAGTAATTTTGATGGACATGAAAACGTGGAGTGGGTGTTGCGTGTTTATCTAGGTTCCTGATCAATACTGTGACCTTATGCCCCTATTCGGCTATAAATCCATTTATTCCCTATATTGGCATAACCATTCAAGTGCGATTTTCTGAAATGTCATCTCTGGCCTCACACGAACAGAGCCACATTCCAGCATGACTCTCTGCTACTTCCTTTGCGACCAATTAGTGCAATGACAGAGCAGCAGTCACTATCTGATATTCCTAGATAACACTCCGAGTTCTTCAACAAGATAAAAACTTAGCAAACCTGGAAATCCCCGCTTGCTATGTTTTGATTAGTAATGGAACTCTAATGAGCAACTGATAACTGTCACTTCCTAGTGACATCTTTAATTGACGTCTTATGTCCAGCAAACTTGCGTCAAACCCGGCACCTGTCAGGTATAAATATTACCAACGTTGCCTTAAGCAAGGTGGGTGGCAAGCTACTGTTGCTGATGCTGGCTGCCTGCACGACCCTGTGTTGGTAAATCTAGCACTCTGTCGCTGCAGCCTGCTATCCTGTGGTGGTGAAGCTGCTGATTACCATTATCGCCGCTACAGCGCGAACTATGGTTCAGTACGCTTAAGGAGCTGAACAGCCGTCCTCTGCGAAGACATCCAGCAGATTCCAGCTGCTCGCGGACGCTGTCACCCCTCCTTCCTCGACGCGCTGAAGAGAGAAGCCGCTGCATTTCTCGTGCAGAGAAATCCAGTCCCGGCGCTTCCGGTTTACCCTCGCGGGTGACTGGGATATCGAGAGAGACCCCTGAAGGAGATACCAATCCTCCATCATTCTACTCAGAGGTATGGTGTTGACTAAACCCTTAGACGAGAATTGTTGAAACAAACCTTGGCAAAACCAACTTAACTTAAGCTACTTACTTACTCCCCTTTTCACGTGTTAGGCTTAGGTCAGGCACACTGGGGTAGGTTTAGTTAGAAGCACCAGTTGAGTATGTTAGCCTAATGTATATATGACTGTATATATGTTTTATTACTTTTAAACCATTGTATGGCTAAGAAACCATATCAATGCTTTTACAGTTCTATTTCGCAATACTTATCTTACTGTACGTACTTTTTATAATAACAATTATTGCAATTGTGGCAATACATTTCTCTTGTACGAGAAGAAAGACTGTTCAATAAATGTTAACCCTTTATTGATACACGCCCGTCTCTCTATTCTCTACATACCGTGAAAGTAAACTGCACTAGACTGACTGAGTGAAATCTATGTCTATTGTTTCACACGACCCTAGAGATCGACTCTTGATCTGAGGAGCAAAGTTGTCATGCTGCACGGTTGTTGGAAAACTGAATCCCTTCTTGTCTGTGCCAAGGAAGCTGATCACTTCCTATGCAGAGAAGAAAGTTTCCAGTGACCTCTGAGCTAGTTGGTAACACAACCCAATTAAGTTTAGCATAGTCAGTGGAGGCCTGGAATATAAGCAGTTCCACGTCGATACTACTGTTTATGTTATTCCAATGCGCAGGGCCTAGTGGGAAACTAGGAACTACACTACAATCAATTATTGTTCAATTTCATATTCTGATTCAAAGTCAAGGCCCTTTATCAAGCCTTTTTGTTGTAGCTACTACCCAAGCCGAAGGCAGTATGAAATTTGCACACTTGCTGCCTTTCTTTGCTAGGGTTATCAATTATTCTAAAAGTAGCTACAAGCTCAGGAACAATATTTTCATTTGGAAATAAATTGGAAAGTAATCTTCTTTGTAAAACTTCTTTGCCATGTTCAGTCATTTTACAAATTTTTATATCTTGTAGAATAGTTCCATAATCAGCATCATTTGCTTGTCACATATTTGTAATTAGTTCCTTTTATTCAAAATATGACCAAATGTTAACATTTCCAATGCTACCCAAAGACTTTCTGGTATCTTCATGCACAAGTGTTTTAAATACTGGTTGTCCTATTACAGGAGTAAGTTGTTCTAGATCTCCACATCTAGAACAATCATTTGGGTGAGTCTCGGTCTTGCTGCAACACGGAATCGAGTACCTAAATCTGTACAAGATATTGAATATTTAGCTGAAAATGAGGCAGAAAGTACAGATATTGTGAAAACAAATATGTTGGCTACATATTATCCAAATAGTAGTCATCATCTTGAAAACATGTGTCTCTATGAAGTGCTTCAAAACTATATTTTTTAACGGAATATTATAGAACACATCAATAATGGTATATATGCCGTGATTTGTTCTAAAGAATGTTTAGTGAAACAAAGAAAAGGACATTTGATTAATCACTCAAAACTGAGATGCGATACACCTGACAAAAGAGAATTTTACTATTTATCTCTTTTGCAACTCTTCAAGCTGTGGCATAGAGAACAGTAATTACTTGGAGATTTTCAGAGCTACGAAGATTTGTTCAACAAAACTAAAGATATTACAGAATGTCCTTTTTTAGCTAATTATGTGAAAATGTTGGACAACGAAATTGAGCAAGAAGCTACAATTGCAGCTGAGATTGCTAGAGACAGTTCTCAAGACAGTCAAACCTGCTCCGTTGAGTCAGGATCCACTAGGAGAACCAATTGTTCAAAATGAAGCACAAAGTGCTATAGAAGAAGTGGAAACAGCAATGTATCAAGTTCAAGAAGAAGTAACAAACTTAGGAAACTTGGAAGAACAACTAAATGTTGAGCAGAAACAAATATATGAGCAAGTGAAAGAACAGATTGACCATGGATTACTTCATGAAAAAAAGAGTGCTCTTGCTCATCATTTCAACCTATCCGAATGTACGTGAGTGGACGAACTAGAACAGGAATGCATTTTTTAATTAAAGTAATTACAACTCATCTACAAAAAACAACTGAGTTGCATTTGTCTTGTGTTGTCACTGCTCCAACTGGGTTGGCAACACACAATATTAAAGGAATTACTTTAAACTGTCTACTAATGCTATCAATAGAGCATGAAAACAAATTGGAATACCACAAGCTATCTGGAGAAGCTTGTTGTGAAGTTTCAAGAGTCTTGAAGAAAATGAAACTTCTCATTATTGAGGAGGTAAGCATGGTATCAAACTTAATGCTTGCCTTTGTGCATTTAAGAATGCAGCAAATTTTAAAAACAGATGTGATTTATTATTTAGAGGAAAACATCATAGTTTTTGGAGATCTACTACAACTAAAGAGACATTATGTTATGCCACACCATCGCAGACTTATGTCTGAATAGACTAGTGCCCTCGATCTGCACTGCAGACAGCAGGGTTCACAACTTGAATTCAGCTTTACATTTACACTATGGACAGCATTCAAGTTGCAAATTGATTTATGTAAAGCAGAGACAATTTTGTTAATGGATGCCACAAAAAACGTTCCTCAATGGCTGTTCTAAGTACTGCTTTCCAATGTACTCTGTGATCAACAGAGTTTACTGCTTGATACCAGGAGCGCATCAGTAGTATAGACAACATGGAATTTAGTCTCGATTTATTTAAGGCAGAGACAATTGTACTATGCCCTCAGATTCTATTATCTGTACAAAATAGCATTCATCGATGTTTGTATCGAGTAGTACCTTCGATCTACATTACGGACAGCAGGGTTCACAACTTCAATTGAACTTTGAAAGTACATTTGTCTTCAGTGTCTGGGCTGAAAACTGCCTTCAATCAATTCTGGCTGAGTAGAGTTGACAACTAAATACTAAGAGCGCCAGCACCACAGAAAACATTCAATACAATCTTCATTTATTTAAAACAGAGACAATTGCACAATGTCCTCAGATTTTCTTAAAGTTTGAACAGTAGGAAATTCATCCTTCATTTATTTAATGCAGAAACAATTCTACTATGTCTTCACATTTTGTTTAAATAAGTGACAAAAAGCATTCATCTAGGTCTGTTAATAACTGCCTTCAATGTACACTGCGCAGGGAACGTACAAGCTCAGCTCAAAAGATACTACTTACTCAGTGCACCATAAATCATCACAAAGAAGAGTGAACAATTTTATGTTATAGTGAGACATACTGTCCTTTTTAAATGGAATTGATGCAGAATTAAATCGACAAAAGACAATACTTCAAATACTGTGCCTCCCCCCGACCACACATCATCACAGAGTACGTTCAAGCTCAGTGCCAAAGTTATTACTAACTCAGTGCACTAGAAATAATCACCACGTGACCGTATTGAATGAGATGACTTATTTAGAAAAAAATATATCATACTTTTTGGAGATATACTTCAACTTACTTCTGTGAATAGACAACAAATATTTATTAGAAAACTTAAGTTTAAAGACTTTGCTACCAATGCGTCCTGCTTCGACCATGCATCATCGCAGACTCCACAGAACTTTGTTGCTTCAGGTACCACTAACTCGTTCCACCACTTATCATCGCTGCATTCACACTCACTAAATTACCAATAATATACAGCTGTAATCAATAACACATAGTCATGGGCTCTTGCTAACCGCTGCCTACTGCCATCACCACATGGCCATATTCAGGCAGAATTTAACTGATTCTTCATTCATTACGTATAAAGTGCAGTGCCAAATAAAGTAACCACCCTCAAACCTACACAAAATTGCCAATTGCCCTTACTAAGCCAGAATTCACAACACAAACAACATTACTATCAGTACATCCTGCCCAGACCGCACATCTTCACAAGCTCCACAGAACCTTGTTGTTTCAGGTACCACTAACTCAGTGGAAACCAAACTAAGTATAACACCTATTTAATATTCTGATTCAAATTCAAGGCTCTTTTTTCGAGCCTTTTTGTTGTAACAACTACCCCGGCCAAAGGCAGTGGGAAATTTGCGCACTTGCTGCCTTTCTTGGCTAGGGTTATCAATTATTCTTCAATCTTATGTTCTGATTCAAAGTCAAGGCCCTTTATCGAGCCTTTTTCATGTAGATACTACCCCGGCAGAAGGCAGTGGGAAATTTGCGCACTTGCTGCCTTTCTTCGCAGAGGTTATCAATTATTGTTCAATTTCATATTCTGATTCAAAGTCATGGCCCTTTATGGAGACTTTTTTGTTGTAACTACTTCCCCGGCTGAATGTCCACACTTGCAGCCTTTCTTGGCTGGACTTATCAATTATTCTTCTATTTGGATAATATGTAACACAATATCTGTATTGATACAACGGGAAATAAAAAATAGAAACAATTGGTGTACAAAATGTTGAAGATGAACCTCTAGTTGTTTTAGTTAATGGCGTTCCTACTAAGAGTAAGAAAATCTGGCAAGAATTAGTGGATGTTAGGAAAGTGAAAAAGGCAATGTTGTATCTGGTAAAAAATAATCACTGCTATAAAAATGTGTATTTGGGAGAAGAAGAAATAAATGTAGAAGAAGATAGTGATTCCACATCTGGACAAATTGAAAAAGTAGATGAGTCCAGAACTGAAGAGATCTACGAACATTATAGTATTCATCCACTTCATTCCAAAGAAGTGATGGGGAATACTATAGAGTTATTCCAAATGAAAGAAGCAAAGGGAAGTCCCATTAGTGTATGGGAAAAAAGCTTGGAAGCTCGTTGTTTCCCTCAGTTGTTTCCAACAGGGAAAGGAGGACAATATGATGACCGACCTGTGCAGATTCCTACATCTGAATACCAGACATCAAGGTTGTATGCAGAAGATTCAAGATTTCAACAATGTATTCCGTATTTGTTTCATATATTGTTTGAGAGTGACTTGTCTGGACATTCTTATGCAGAGAATCATATATTGAAAACAGCTGTACATCTGCAAAATGTTTCGGCAAAAGAATTCATGGATAAAGTACAGCAGAAAGATAATGTTTTGGAATCTCAGCTAATTAATCTCATGGCATCTCAGCGTGCTACTAATGAGTACTGGTACCGTCATCATGGAGAACTTAAATGTATGCTAAGGAACTTAGGAACTCCTACATGGTTCCTTACTCTAAGCTGTGCTGAATATGCTTGGGATGATTTACTTCAATTTCTTCGAGAAGCAAATCCAAATATACTAAATATTGAATACAAGACACCTGGAGAATTGTGCTCTTTGGATCCAGTTAATGTATGCAGGTTTTTCAATCATAGATTTGAAGCTATGATGTCTTTTATCACCAATAAAAAAAATCCTCCTCTTAGAGAGGTTTTGGATTTCTTTTGGAGAAAGGAGTATCAAGCGATAGGTGCTCCTCACATATGCTAATATGGATCAAAGATGCTCCCAAATTTAGAACTGAGTCAGATGATACTGTACTGTCTTTTATTGAAGAATATGCTACATGTGATATACCCAAAAGTACACAAGATAAGGACTTAAGACAACAAGTCTTATGATTCCAAAGCCATCGTTGTGGGAAATACTGTCGTCGAAAATACAAATCTAAGGACAAGTTCTACACCAAATGTCGTTTTGGATTTCCACTACCTGTAATATCGAAAGGAAGAGTGAACAGTTTTATGTCCTCGTTGCGACATACTATCACAAGAAAGTCTCCAAAAAAAAACCTACAACTTAAGAAGAAATGAAGAGTCAAAATACATAAATGACTACAACCCAGTCATTTTGTCCATGTGAAATGCTAACATGGATATTCAATATGTTGCGGACAATTCCATTGCTGTTGCTCGATATGTAACATCCTACATAACAAAATCAAAAAAGACGGAATTGAAGGAAATGTGGGAAGAGATTTCCCATGAGAAGAGTCTAAGTAAGAAATTATATAGTTACAGTTTGAAGATGTAATCTCATCGAGAAATTGGAGCATATGAATGCTTGGATCGCTAATCATCTGCAAGTCTATACTCAAAATCTAGAAGAATCCTTTGGGTGAGTCTAGGTCTTACTTCAACACTAAATCGAGTACTTCAATCTGTACTTGAAATTGAATATTTAGCTGAAAAAGAGCCAGGAAGTAAATGTATTGTAGTGTATTGCTTCATAACACATCCTATTCCAATTGTTGAAAGATCCCTCCCATTTTATTCATTCTACTTTGACTTTCTAAGAAGAACCATCTCTTCAGAGAATCCTGAAAAATAGAAGGAAGATCACCATAATAACAGCAATGGACTCATCTTCCAGCTGTTCTTCAGGAGGAGATTTCATTCCTGAAGAGCCTTCAAAGAAGAAGAAAGAAGCTCTAATTTGGACGTTATTTACTTTCCATGAAGGGCAAAAAAAGATTAATGCTCCGTTAGTAACGATTAATGCTCCGTTAGTAACCTGTAAAATTTGCCAAACAACTCTTTCAAGGGGTGATCCATCCAAAGAATACTCCTTTGGCATACCAAGGATGATGCAACATGTCAAAACGTGCACCCCAATAACTTTGCTCAAGCTCCAACACAGAGGTTACAGGAGAACCCACCTGCTGGTGCACCAAGCGCATCGACTTCCGCAGCAGCTTATTCAGCAAGCAGTCCATACCCACAGATTAATCCTGATTTGGGTGAAGTTAACATTCTATGCATTTATTGCGATGAACTTTTGTGTTACGAGGAACAGTCTATCGAACTGATACAACGCAGGAAGCAAGAGCATCGCTATCCTCAACATGAGTTTTTTTGACATTATCTTGTAATTGGTATCAACTACCCCAGCCGAAAGCAGTGGTAAATTTGCACACTTGCTGCCTTTCTTGGCTGGGTTTATCAATTATTGTTCAATTTCAGATTCTGATTCAAACTCATGGCCCTTTATCAAGCCTTTTTGTTGTAACTACTTCCCCGGCTAAAGGCAGTGGGTAATTTGCACACTTGCAGCCTTTCTTATTTTTCACATTATTCATCTTCCACTCAATCAACACATCGTCTACACGTACACACACCTACTTGCTGCCTTTCTTGGCTATGGTTATCAACTAGTCTTCTATTTCATATCCGTGTTCAAAGTTTAGGCCCTTTATCGAGCCTTTTTGTTGTAACAACTAACCCGGTCAAAGGCAGTGAGAAATTTGCACACTTGCTGCCTTTCTTGGCTGGGGTTATCAATTATTCTTGAATTTCATATTCTGGTCAAAGTCAAGGCCCTTTATCGAGCCTTTTTGTTATAGCTACTACCTCAGCCAAACACAAAACGACATGGCAGGATTATGAAAAACATCTAAATCTACAGCTCTACATGCCAAAAAGAAATGCTTACTGTGTAAGTGCCATTTTCCATCTGTAAGATATAAGATCTGTCAATAGAAAAGAAACATGTTCTCCATGAAGTGAAATTAGTTTTTGTGATATATTGAAACTATTTTCACAACTTGTTTACAGTTGTTTGCTGTTACAGTGTTTTTTGCTCCTCACGTTCAATATTTTAGGCTGCACTGCAACTATTTTCACAACTTAATTACTGTAATATGGAGGTTTGTGGTGCTAGCATAAAATATTTTGTGACACCTTGAAACTATTTTTAAAACTTGTTTACTATAATATCAGTGTTTCAACTGGTTTCATAAAACATTTTTGGATACATTGCAACTATTCTAAAAAATTCTTTACTGTAATATCAGTGTTTGAGGTGGTAACAGAAAATAAATGTAATACATTGTGCTGTGTGGCTCACTACAATATTAAAACAGAAGTGTGATAGTGTTTGCTGGAAGTGTAAAGATACAGACTGGGGTATTGGAGGTATAAAACCAAGTTTCACGGTGCATGGAAGAGTGCATACATAGTCTATAGGGGTTTGAAGCAGTCCATGCCCTAAGGTCTACTTTGCATCATGAGTACTTCAGTACTAGCTGAATGATTACAATTCTGCAAGAAGAATGTCTCAAACCATTATTATTATATAATAATACATTTATTCTTGTAACATCTCATAATTTAATAGAGCTTCTAAAATAATTTCATCATGCATTTCATTTTCCTGATTATCAATTTCAAAAGTCATATGATCATACTCGATGTCATCCAATGCTTCCACAAAATCAGCATCCAAGATTTCGTCTAGGAAATCACAACTGATATCTGCAGCATTCATATCTTCCTCTTCATTCCTGCTATTTGTAAAAAGTATGCTCAGCTCTTCTATGACACTGTTACTAATTTCGAAACCATCTTCCAAATTGTTTTGTTAACTTTTCATACTGAATTTCTTATGTTGTAGGTCCTTGTACAAAAACATAAACACTTAATTTTATCCTTACTGTAATATCAGCATATGTGGTGATTCTCATAAAATAAATTAAATATTTATCTTGTACTAGTGAATGTTATTTTGAAAACATTCGAAAAATAAATCCTATAAATACAGTGTCACTATGCATTGTGTCAAGTGCTTTATTTAGGATATAAAGGAATATGATACATTTGATTGTAATGACATACACACCAAAACAAGATAGAACACTGCAACTAAAGCACATTACAAAGCATGTCATTGCAATGTTGGGTATTAGGATAACATACACAACTCACATATAAAATGATTTCAGAAACTTGTTACTTTTTCAATGATAAGGATTAGTAATGTATTTCCAAGAAGATTTGAATATTTAAAAGGGTAAAGTAGGAGGTGAAGAACAGAGGTAAGAGGTTACATCTCAGGATGCAAGAATGGATGAAAAGGGTGGTCCAAGGTCTGCATGTACAATGGCCAGTGGAGACGTTTTGAGGGCGGGTAAACTCAAGGTATTCTATAATGTGCAATAAGTGCTGACGATACCACCACACAGAATGGGCAAGAACTTATAAAATGATGGATTGTATGTGCTTGGACTATGATGGGAATACACTGTAGGAGGACCACGATCAAGTGCAAAGATTAAATACTTAAGACATAGCAAACAAGGTGAAAACAAGGGTCAGGAGGGCCCAAGAGTCGTGGAGGCTGGGTTTCTTAACCCGTGTCCTACCTACTGTGTTGCAAACGTAAAACAGTGACGACAGGAGTGCCCTACTTTCACTCTCCCCATTACATTGTCAATTAGGATGGAGGGAGGGAAAGGAAAGGAGTAAACTACATGCCTACAGATGCACTGCTATATTCAGAACACTGGATCAAGCACTGAATAAACAAAGTCAGATACAAAACAAGATGCACAAAAGAAACACAAAGGAAAGCTACACAAATAAGACGGCGAATCTTGAAAACAAAGTGGTAAGTCAGCAAAAGAACAAAAAGGCTAAGAACACTGCAAC
Source organism: Lissotriton vulgaris (assembly GCF_964263255.1). Classification (NCBI taxonomy): domain Eukaryota; kingdom Metazoa; phylum Chordata; class Amphibia; order Caudata; family Salamandridae; genus Lissotriton; species Lissotriton vulgaris. The sequence goes on along the minus strand of NC_141685.1, from coordinate 2,043,619,931 downwards.
GGACGCTACGCTGTGGAATTCATTGTGATGAGAGGTAGAAAGATACTGTAAATAAAGCGGAATTCAAATAAAGAAAAAGTAAAAAAGATACATGGATGACAAAGTCACTTGGGTAATAGTCTGTTCCCCAACACAAAAAAGATTTTGCAGAAATTATATGTACAAATATTTAAGGAGCTGCAAAGAGACCCCATCCCCCAGGACTCCAAAAATAACATTGGGGACCGTGGGGGGAACCCCAATATCCCCATGGTTTCAGACGGCTCCCCGCGTCCTCCGAGAGCCAGCATTGCTTTGTCAGAGATAGCAGCTTATATGCTGCTCTCTCTAACGAAAAGCAATCTGCTTTCCTACTTGAAAAAGAGAGCAGATTAACTTTCTCTCTCTTTCAAATTGGAAAGCGGTTTGCTGGGATAAAGTAGGAACCACGACGCTCCTGCCTTACCATAGCAAACAGCAGTGTCCCGGGGTAGGCACCCCGGGACACTGCAGGAGCCGGCCCTGGGAGATGGTGGTCCCCAGGGCCATCAAGGGCTCCAGGCGGGAGGCTGCGCTACCCCCTCCCAACATTAAAAAGCCCAGAGAGGTGGTGGTCCCCGGGACTGGGGGGTCCGTGGCATCACGGACCCCCCTATTTTAAATATTTCTGCCCCAGGAAGGTGGCGGTCCCCGGGGTGTGTGGGGGGGGCTGAAAACATACTTTCTTTATTATAATTTTTTTTAAAAAGACCCGAGGGGGTGGCGGTCCCCGGGGCTATGAGGGGGGCTGTGAGCCCCCCGCATACATATAGTTAAAGCCACGAGGGATGGCGATCCCTGGAGCAGGGGGACCCCTCTTGGCCCCCTATTAAAAAAAAATTGCCCCCGATATTTGACCCCTCCAGGGGTTAATTAAAAATAAAGCAGTCTTTTTTTTCCCCAAAACGCGTACCATACGAGAACCACGCAATTAAAAAAAAAAAATTGGGCCCTAACGATCCATTTGGGACCCCCTGAGCAGGCCTAGAGGGTCAGGATGTTTCTACCCTGCCCCTTTCCTTATGTTTCAACTTTATTTTACTGTTTTCTTGTGACTCGGTTCTACCGAGGCACAAGAAGGCACAAGAAGACGTGCTCGTAATTGTACGGTTTTCAATACACTTACTGTACGCTTTGGGGGGGCAGCTGAAAACATACTTAAAAATATTTTTTTTTTAAATGACCCGTAAGGGTGGCGGTCCCATAGGAATGAATGGGAAAGCCATTCCTTATTTGCGATTAGCAATTAGCTAATCGCAAATAAGGAAGCAGTAGAAACCGCTAAAAATAATCCGATTTCTACATGAATCCCGTTTTGCGAGTCTTTAATAGCGATTCCTTAATAATCGCTATTAAGGACTCGCAAAACATGGCAATGATGAATCTGGGGGTTAGTCTCTGGATATCACTATGATTTTACTTTTGATTTTCTCAGGAACTACTGAACGGATTTACACCATTTCACAAAAAACACAATCTGCGAACTGAACTCTACCTCTCTGCCAAATTTGGTGTAATTCTGTTCAGCCGACGTTTTGGGAACCCCTTTTCCTCAGCCCCCACTTTACGAATCACCCCAAACTTCCAGGGAAGCAGTGGAGCGGAGCAGGCCATTTTCTTGGAGAAATTCGCGAAGATTCGTCCACTAGCGCCAAAGTTATTCCAAATAGAATGTTGTGGTTTTCCTATGGAAAGTAGGTCCTAACTATAACTACCTACTGGTGACTGCCAGTAGGTAATATACACTAAATAAAACATAGGTTTCAGGGGTGTTATAGTTAGCTGGCCATTTCACTCGTACAAAACAATAGAAATTCCTCTGTTATAGTTAGTAGTGCTACCTATAACTCGTGAGCCCGCAATGCACTGCTGATGATGTCACATATTACATCATTCGTGACATGGTCAGTGACATTTAACTATAACGTAGGAATTTCAATAGTTTTGTATGAGTGAAATGTCCAGCTAACTATTCCACCCCTGAAACCTATGTTTTTTCAGTGAATTTCAAAGGTTTTTAAATGATAATTCCTAATTGTAATGTTCATTAAGAATATCTGTTTTTTTCTATCTTAATTATCATCCTTTTCTCAACCTAGTAAAAACTGCAAATATTACCACTCTTCAATTGATTCCTTCTTCCAAGAAAATTGCTACAAACCAGTACCACAACTAACGTTAATATTATACAAACTAGGCGTTCCCATAGAAAAAAACACCACTTTCCCATACTTTCAACAACAAACCAAATCTACAATGCTACTTAAAAAAGAGGCAATAGTTCCACTTACCCCTAACAAATTAATATCAACATTTAACTAGTGTAAGCATGTCATCTATGTACTTATTGATTACATCCAAATCACACCCATATTTAAAGATGAATATGTGATAGAAGTACTAATTATGCCCTTCCAAGACACAACAAAATCACAACACCTAGCGCCACCACCACTACAACCACCCCTCCTGAACCCTCACCATCTACTACCTCAGAGGCAGCGCAGAACAGGAAAACGGACCTTCCCAAAATAATATATCCCCTCTGCAGCACACTATCTCATTGTTTAGAGATGTGGCAACTAACTATTTACAAGGGAGGAAACACGCACTGTTAAAACTTAGGCTGCAGCGTCAACATTATCGGCGCCATCTTGCCCCCTTTTCGAACCCATTCTTGCGCGTAAGCGGCAGCCATTTTGAGTACCATGGCCTCTCTGCCCTTGGCTGATAGCCAGCGCGTCTCTCTCTCTCTCTCTCCTGACCTCGCAAGCATCCCCCGCACGCTGACAGCCCCCGCTCTCACATGCCTTGGGTCATAAACCCCTCTTCAGCGCAGCTCTGCCTCGGAACCCCATCCTGTTCCCAGCGCGACACCTCCCTTCATTCCTTTCATAGTCCCGGATCCTTTGATAAAACCCCCCTTTCCTGTGTGCCCATTTGTCTTACTCGTTCCCAGGCCACCACCTGGCCCTGCGGATACTGTTTATTGCCCCCCCCCCTGTACAGTAGGAAGCTTCCCCCGTCAAAGGACCCTCGAGTTGATCAAAGCCCCCACCCTATGAGATCCGATCAACCTCATACATTCCGTGAATCGGCGGAATGTCCAGCTGCGCAATAATCATCACCTGTTGTGACCGGGGTGGGGACTCCAACTGTAAATGTGTGTGGGAACGGGCCTGAAGGGGGGATTCCGAGGATGTCTTTCCGTACATCAAAGTATTGACAGAGATGTGTTTCACACAATAAAGCAATAAACTTGTGTATAAGAGGCCAGGCCTCAGAGATGCGGTTAGAGCACCTCGAGAAGATACCCTGTTGTCTGATTTGATGTGTTCTGCTCCGTCGGAATAAAACTTCTGTTTCCTGCCTTCCAGTCTCCAGCGCCTGCCTCTTTGTTTGGTAACTTGAGTGGGTATAGAGGCGGTTAACGCCGGGCAACTCTGAAAAAGGTCATCAGCCCTACCTTTTTCCACAATTGGCGCCCAGTGGGGCCCATCAGCGACTCGTGGATCCAGTGGGAGAGGTCCCGACGACCGAGTGAACGACTGCAACAATCGGGAGAGCTCCTGTCCGATAGACCTTCGTCTGACAGCCGATCATCCGAACTTCACTGGTTCCGAACAGACCTCTCTCGAGTGATCTACGGTCCTGACTGGGAACCATCAGGAGTGCCGCGAGGATCACGAAGAATAGAGGACGATCGGGCGCTGGATTCGGAAGACAAGAAACTGTCCATGCGGTCCGGGTAAGGTCGTGTAAACACGACGAATTGCGAAAAGATTGTTTGATTGTTTGGAAAATACTAGTATTACTCTTTTGTTGATTTGTTTGGAGATTCACTGTCTGCAAACGGAGAAACAACAGGCTCTCTCTTTGCAAGCAGTGAAGGATAGGTTACGCAGACTTTTGTCCCCGTTGTAATCCGTCGTGCCTATCTTCCTCCCCCACTGATTGATTGTTTGGCCCAAACTGTTGTTCGTGGATTGTTTTCTGGAGATTCTCTGTCTGCAAACAGGGAAGAACAGGTTCTCTCTTTGCAGGTAGTGAAAGGGTAGGTAACGCAGACTTTTGTCCCCATTGTAACCCGTCGTGCCTACTTATTCTCCCCATTGATTGTTTGATTGACCGAACATTGACTGTTCGATATTGGTTCTTTTGAGGTATTCACCGCCTGCAAACAACGAAGAATAGAAATATTCTGTCTAGTCTTTGCACGCAGTGATAAGATAGGTAGTGCAGACTTTTGTCCCCATTGTAATCCGTCATGCCTGTCTTCTCCCCACTGATTGGTAGCCTGTTTAGCCCGGACTGCTTATTAGAGATGAACCATCCGGCTCCACTGGAAGGCACCCCTAATAAGGACATGTTCATGAAGCATGGATTGATCGCTATAGCGTATAGCAAGCTGTGGCATAAATATACGAAAAAGGATCGAGAAAGTCAGTGGCCACTGATAGGATCCTTCGACGAGGATAAAATAAGCGTGCTAGAAACAGCCCTTAGTAAACACAAGACAACGCCCACTATGCTTGATAGTCTCGGCATGTGGCGCAAAGAAACCGAACAGCGTAAAAAGAGAAATGAGAGTAGGTTGGGAAAAGAGCTGCGAAAGGCAGCCCACCTAGCTGCTAAGAAACTAGAAGAAGAGATTAAGGAAAGAGAGGAAGCCAAACAGAAACTAGAGGTAGAAACATCAAGCCAGTGTCCGGTTAGAATGCCCTCTACGCTCTATCCTGAATTACCCTTGAAACAGCGAGCCAACAATGATCTTTTGTTAGGTCCTCCGATCATCTACATGCCCCCTCCATATGCCCCTTCCCAACCTTTAGCACAGCACCCACCACCCCCAAGCACAGACGAGAGTAGTACCAGAGCTTCGGCCCCCGTGGCCCCTGTGCCGGCCGAACTCCTTGTATTAGATACAGCACAAGCAACAGTGTTAGATGACCCAGAGGCCCGGAAGGCAGATTCCATAAGAACAAACAGACTAAGCAGGGATGAGCGAGCAGGGATTGACAAGGTAGTGAGGACATTGGTAGAAAGAAAGGAAAGTGAAGAGCACGTCACGGACATGTTCAACACGTATACAGGGAGCCACAGACGACATTTTCCGTACGACTGTGTTACCATGTCTTGAATGCGTACGAGGACCGATACCGAGACAAAGGTCCCGAGAGCCTAACGACTCTGTACAGGAAGGTCGATATCGGGGATGAGGGCAAGTGTGATGTGACGGACCTCCTTACGCGTACGCTTGAGGTTTTCCGCCACCTCACTGAACAGGAATCGGAAGCTAAACCCACGACACCTGTAGCAACCGAACCCCAAACTGAGCGACCTAGCGCCATGATGGCAATAAGAGAGGCTGCTCCTTACTGGGTTCCTCCACGAGGTCTAGGAACTCACGATGATGTCAACCACAAAGATGCAAGAGGGAGGGTAGTGTACAACTGGGTCTACCAGCCATGGGATCGGCAAGATATTCTGACGTTCCGGAAATCTCTGCCTGATTTACGTAAAAACCCCACTGCCTTCTATACTGAATTAGGTACAGCCCTAGGTTCAACGATTATAACCCTGGCTGACATCGACTTGTTTTTCGGGTTATGTCTGCCAGCTGATGTGTGGAAGCAAATCCGGAAAGTCGACCACCTTGAGCTGTTTGGACATACCTGGTCACAACTCGATGGCATAGATAGACAACGAGAACCTGGACAGAAGCCTTTGAAATCCATTCTAGACCTCCCAGATAAAATCGTACAGAAATTAAAAACCCTGATTCCAGAAAAGAAAGTGGACTGGTCGATAGTAACGGCTTGCCGTCAGAAACCCCAGGAGGACGTATCAGACTACTTCTCCCGATTTGTAACGGTGTTCTCCGATTACAGCGGCCAGGACATGACCACTGCAACCGGACACCATCTGTTTGTCCAGAATTATGTTAAGGGTTTGTCACCGGAGGTCTCCCAGAAACTACAGGCCAGCGAGAGTAGTTGGGCGGCCTCCAAACCTGCGGCTATCCTTCAGATGGCCCAATATTACGAACACCAGAAAAATGAAATTGACAGAGCAACAGAGAAAAAGAAGAAAGACTTAAAAGAAAGGGTGATGATTGCACAATTGCAAGGGGTGACTATAGGACGAGAGCAATACAGAGGAAACTATCAGACGAATGTCCCTAAGAACGCACCTCCTAAAGACCGCACCTCGACACCCCACATTGGACGTACAGACATTAGAGAGGATCAGTGCGCCTTCTGTAAAGGATTCGGCCATTGGAAATCTCAGTGCCCGGTTCTTTTGGAGATGAACAGAAATAGGACCCCCAAGGACGTAGCGGGTGGACCAAGAAATAGAGGACAGCAACGGGGGCCCACAAATGACATGACTAACGATAGATCAAACAGACCGAACACATTTGACCGACCCAGACAGAATCAGTACCAACAGTCTGACTATGACGATTCCCACGACTTCGCATAGGACTGCCAAGGGCAAGGGAGGGATCCAGTCGAGCTCTATGTGGACCAGCAAGGCCCTTATGTCACTGCTAAGGTCTTGGGTACAAAGTCTCCATTTCTGGTAAACACTGGCGCAACACGTAGTGCGTTATCTAAACGACTGATTCCAAGGGCACCCTTGTCTGGCTCACTTGTGACATCGATAGGTTTCGATGGAACGTCCTCCACTAACCCTTTGTCCACTCCGATCCCCTTCGACTTAGAAAACAATACCACTGACACAACGTTTTTGCTTTCCTCCAATACTCCTGACGCTATTATGGGACTTGACTTACTGAAGCACTTCCGAGCGACCATTAGATGTTCCCAAGACGGAGTTTGAGTTTTTCTGTACGACAACCCCATTCTGCTTAGACATTGCCCTTCACGACGCATGTTTTCTATCAATGACGCTGACACGTCCCTGCTTGACACTCTGCCTCCGTATCTGTGGGCCAAGACAGATTCGGACGTAGGACGCATGATGATTGACCCAGTGCACATTACTGTCCGACCGGACGCAATACTCCCAAATCTTCCACAATATCGGATATCGCCCGAGGACGAGAAGGCACTGGTAAAGATTATTCAGTCACTGATAGACGCAGGAGTGGTAGAGGAAGTGGTTAGCAACGTTTGTAACAGCCCTATCTTACCCATCATCAAGAAACAAGGAGAGGGAGATGAGAAAGCATACCGCTTCATCATTGACCTTCGAGAGATCAACAAAGTGGTTGTACCCCAGTACCCCGTGGTCTCAGACATCACCACTATCCTGACTTTGATTCCTTCTACTGCCACCACCTTCACTGTCATTGACCTCAAAAAACACATTTTTCTCTATCCCCATCCACCCAGACAGCCGATATCTCTTCGGCTTCACCCTAAAAGCCCGCTCATATAGGTTCTGCCGAGCCCCCCAAGGCTACACAGAAAGCCCCAGTATCTACAGTCAGGCCCTCAAGAGACAGCTGGATCAGGTCCAGTTACCCGATGGAGTGGTGTTAGTACAATACGTCGATGACATCCTTTTGGCGGCCGACACCACTCCACTAGCAGTCACAGCCACCATTCAACTCCTGCACTTCCTTGCGGAAAATGGCCACAAGGTCTCCAAAAAGAAGTTGCAATTCTGCCAACCCCAGGTCACTTACTTAGGCCACCTCCTGTCCAAAGACGGAAGGAAACTTACTCCCGACCGGATCCAAACCATTCTTGACACCCCTGTCCCTAAGACTCAGAAACAGGTCCACTCCCTACTAGGCCTCACCTCCTTCTGCCGACAGTGGTTACCAAACTTCAGCCTCATTATGAAACCGCTGCTTTCTCTGCTAGCTAAAGATGTCCCTTTCCCCCCTCCCTTGGACCACTGAATGCCAATCCTCCTTCACGGAACTACGAGATGCCCTTTGTTCAGCCCCTGTCCTAGGTACCCCCGATTACACAAAGCCCTTCTCCCTCTACACTCACGAAAGGGAGGGGTGCGCTTTATCTGTCCTGACCCAGTCCATTGGCCCAAAGCAAAGACCGTGCGCTTACTTCTCTGCCACTCTTGACCCCGTAGCCAGAGCCTTGCCTGCCTGCCTTCGAGCTGTAGCTGCCGCTGCTATCTCTATCCGACAGAGTGAGGGGATCGTGCTCTCGAATTCCCTCACGGTACTAGTACCCCATGCAGTTGACACCCTCCTGAACCAAACCAAGACGCAACACCTGACAAGTGCACGACTGACTGGATACGAACTGACTCTGCTAGCACCCCATATCACCCTGAAAAGATGCACCACACTGAACCCGGCAACTTTGTTACCCCTACCAGAGAACGATCCCAATGTGCCCCCTGTACACGACTGTGTGACCCTCACGGACGAACAGACTAGAAGTAGGGTTGACCTTAGAGACACGGCTTTTCCTGACCCTGACGGAGAGCTGTGGGTGGACGGCTCTTGCATCAAACTCCCTGACGGCACCACTTCAGCTGCCTATGCAGTCACCACGGCTCGAACTGTAGTCGAGACAGCCCGCATCACACAACGATCTGCTCAGGCAGCGGAACTGATTGCCCTGACACGAGCATGCATCCTAGCGGCAGGAACCACAGCGAACATTTACAGCGACAGCCAGTATGCCTTCGGGGTGGTTCACCATTTTGGGCTCCTTTGGAAGGAAAGGGGATTCTTGACCTCGCACGGTACCCCTATCTTACATGGAGATCTAGTCTCCGCCTTGATCGAAGCTGTCCTTCTCCTCAAATGCCAGGCACACAAGAAAGTGACAGACATTATCGGACAAGGAAATGCACTAGCCGACCTCACTGCTCGAATGACAGCTGAAAATAGGACGACAACACGCATGTACGTGACCAGGTCACAAGCAGAGAAATGGACCGACGCTAGGGACACTATTAGAGACATTCAAATGGCTAGCACACAACACGAATTGACTGAATGGGCACGGGTGGGATTGAAAGACGACGAAGGCTGCTGGCGGACAAAGGACACAAACAAATGGTTGCTACCTGACTCATACCTGATTCCCATACTAACTATGGCACACTCCCCTGCTCACATAGGATCAGCCCCCATGATTGAACTCGTCTCCAGAGTTTGGCACAACCATAAAATCACAGACTCCGCCAAACGTCTGGTCCAACAATGCCTGATATGCCTGCAACATAACCCGGGGAAAGGAACTGTGGTCCCCAGGGGAGGGTTCGGGGTTCCCAATCACCCATTTGAAGTCCTACAGATGGACTACATCCAACTAGACAGATGCCAAGGCCTGAAATATGTGCTGGTAGTGGTGTGTGCATTTAGCAAGTGGGTGGAGGCATACCCAACCCGTGATAACACTGCTATGGCCACTGCAAAAGTACTGTTAAGAGAATTCTTCCCTCGCTACGGCCTTTGTCGAATTTTATGGAGCGACAATGGCCCCCACTTCATAGCCGAAGTCATCCAGCTCATCTTAAAGGGGCTGGGTATCAAGCAAAAGTTCCACATAGTCTTCCACCCCCAGTCTGCTGGACTTGTCGAGCGACACAATGCCACACTAAAGCTAAAACTCGCCAAGATAGTGGCTACCACAGGACTGAAATGGCCAGACGCTCTCCCACTAGCATTGCTATCGATGCGTTCCACCCCCACCAAACACCACTCGACACCTTACGAGGTCGTTTTCGGCCGACCCATGAGCGTCTGGTCTGCACCAAAACCGACTTCCATTCATGACGTCCCGGACATCCTAATGTCTGATTATTTGTATAAGTTGACTGAAACTCTGTCTGTCATTCATCAGCAGGTGCAGCAGGCCATCCCCGATGCTTCCAGGGGTCCGGGCCACGACATCTAACCGGGGGACTATGTGTTAGTCCGGAATTTTCAACGGCGAAGAGTTTGGAACCCCAGTGGACGGGCCCCTGGCAAGTACTGATCACCACCCGGACGGCTCTTCGAGTGGAGGGGAAACGGCACTGGCTGCACGCGCACCACTGCAAGAAGGTCTCCTCGACCCTGGCCACAACAGAAAACATCGACAACCAGGAAGAGCTCCTGAACAAGGATCGACCATCACTGAACTGCTATCCTGATACCGAGGCACTTGAACTTGCAAAATTTTTTGATCCCACTGTGCCATCCAGAGAAGGGTATTTCCTGCGCGAAAGGAGGGAGCTTCGGCTAAGTAGACCACGGACTAAGTTAAATCTCAAAACGGTGACCTAAAAACCACTAAGGGTTACCCAGAGAGAAGCTAAACGAAGTCTGTGGTTCTGCCCGCTTCCGAGCACCTTGAAGATGATGGAAGCACCAGATAAGAAGATGATGGAAGCGCCAAATAAGAAGATGATGGAAGCGCCAAAGAAGAAGATGATGGAAGCAACTGGAAATACCCACTACAGGAACCCAAAGACTGACAATATGCACAAATCAAAGACAATCGCCTTCTTCATTGTCTTCCTCTTTTGCCTCCTCCTCATGACTTCCTTCTGGATCTTGGAGGAAAGCACACCTGCTCATCAGATATTGCTAACCACTGCACAGCCTACTACCATGAAGGAACATTACTTGATCTCGCACTCTCCTCAACTCAGAGAAAGGTGAAAGGAGTTCTGGAAACAACTCCTTTGTGCAGCTACTGCACCAGCACAATCTTGTCACCAATGCCACCAACTGCTGGATCTGTGGGTTGCTACCCCACGCCACTGGACATTCGATACCTTTCATCCCTTCACCCTTCTCAATTCACGGCTCCTGCCTTGCTTGGCTGATCCTCCTGCAAGAAAGCTATAAGGACAATGCCACCTCCAGCAAAACCATGACGCATTTCTTTCATGAGGTCTGGCGTAACAAAACAAAGACACATTTCTGCCCGCAGACCTCCAACGACTCTATCCACATGGACATCCCTGCTAAAGAATGAATTGAAATGCAGGTGTTCAACAATCCAACCAGACCCACCTTCTCCTACCTACGGAAAGGAACGGCTGCCACTCTGACTGTGGCTCTATCTGTCATCAACGTCACAGGCCACATGTGCATAGAAGGGCTTGGGACACAGCTGGTAGGCCGCAGTGCTTGCCGTTTCACCAGAACTTTGGACTCTACCGATCCACCTTCCTTTGTATCCTCTCCAAACATGTACTTCGTTTGCGGTACAAAGGCTTACACCTGGCTCCCCAAAGGCTGGGGGGCACTTGTTTCATCTCCTTCGTCCTTCCTCCGACCTATGTGGCCCCAGCAAATCCCCATAGACAAAAGCGAGCCAAGGACAAGCCGACTCAACAGGAGCACAGTTTCTCGACGCTATGAAGGGACTTGTTCCACTCTGGGGCCCGATGGCAAACAGCTGTGCCATCCGACATCTGACTCAGGCAGTCGAGACAACAATGAACATCACAGCTGGTATCCTTGCTAATAACACAGCCGAGCTTCAAGTGGTCCGCCTGGTGGCTCTCCAGAACCGCCTTGTTCTAGATGTGGTTCTTGCGGACCGTGGTGGAGCATGCAGCATTATTGGGTCCAGCTGCTGTACATATATACCGGACAACTCACTCTCAGTGTACAAGGCCATCGAACATCTCCACAGACTGTCTTCAGAAGTCCACCAGGAGCAGGAAGAATGGTCGCTTGGTGGGATGGTTCTGGAGTACTGTTAAGAACTGGGGCTGGAGACTGTTTACCATTATCCTTATTCCTGTAGTTGTAATATGTGGATTATGCTTAGGAATTCAATGCCTGCCACCTCTGTGTTCATTATGTACAAATTGTATTTGCCCTAAGACTGTGGACTTTGGAAATGAACGAATGGGAGCATTATATGATGCCGAGGTTAGGAATTTAATGAAGATCGACATCGAGTAAACAAGCTGGCTAGATATGTTGAAAAGGGAGGACTGTTAAAACTTAGGCTGCAGCGTCAACATTATCGGCGCCATCTTGCCCCCTTTTCGAACCCATTCGTGCGCGTAAGCGGCAGCCATTTTGAGTACCATGGCCTCTCTGCCCTTTGCTGATAGCCAGCACGTCTCTCTCTTTCTCTCTCCTGACCTCGCAAGCATCCTCCGCACACTGACAGCCCCCGCTCTCACATGCCTTGGGTCATAAACCCCTCTTCAGCGCAGCTCTGCCTCGGAACCCCATCCTGTTCCCAGCGCGGCACCTCCCTTCATTCCTTTCATAGTCCCGGATCCTTTGATAAAACCCCCCTTTCCTGTGTGCCCGTTTGTCTTACTCGTTCCCAGGCCACCACCTGGCCCTGCGGATACTGTTTATTGCCCCCCCCCCCCTGTACAGTAGGAAGCTTCCCCCGTCAAAGGACCCTCGAGTTGATCAAAGCCCCCACCCTATGAGATCCGATCAACCTCATACATTCCGTGAATCGGTGGAATGTCCAGCTGCGCGATAATCATCACCTGTTGTGACCGGGGTGGGGACTCCAACTGTAAATGTGTGTGGGAACGGGCCTGAAGGGGGGATTCCGAGGATGTCTTTCCGTACATCAAAGTATTGACAGAGATGTGTTTCACACAATAAAGCAATAAACTTGTGTATAAGAGGCCAGGCCTCAGAGATGCGGTTAGAGCACCTCGAGAAGATACCCTGTTGTCTGATTTGATGTGTTCTGCTCCGTCGGAATAAAGCTTTGGTTTCCTGCCTTCCAGTCTCCAGCGCCTGCCTCTTTGTTTGGTAACTTGAGTGGGTATAGAGGTGGTTAACGCCGGGCAACTCTGAAAAAGGTCATCAGCCCTACCTTTTTCCACAGCACATCAACAATAATTTACCCAACGCCGAGACTACCTGTGAAATGCTATACACAACTTACTATACAATCCAAAAACCTTTCCGCGTGTAGATATTCTATTGATATGTGTAATGTACTGCACAGTGGACACAACCATATTATTTCAGACTCTGGGGAATATTTTGGTCATGTAGCTGTGTTGTCTCCCCCCCTTGAAGCACAAGCGGAGTGGGCTGGTCCAAGGTACGCAACTCCAGAGTAAGAGTATAAATAATTAGGCTACGCCTAGGGCGTGGTTCACTTCTGCAAAGAGAAAAGGCTCTGCCACAGCGAAGGTCCTCTCTCTAACACGTGGCTGCCGCCATGACCACGTGTCTCCTCGATACAGGCCCATTGCGAACTCAATGCCACAGCACCACAGACTTATGTCTGGATCGACTACTGCCTTCGATCTACACTGCGGACAGCAGGGTTCACAACTTGAATTCAGCTTTGGATCTACACTACGGACAGCATTGAAGTTAGCCTTGATTTATGTAAGGCAGAGACAATTGTAATCCATGGCCTCAGATTTTGTTAAAATAAGTGACAAAAATTCTTCATCGATATCTGTGCTGACTACTGCCTTCGATCTACAGTGCGGACAGCAGGGTTCATAACTCGAATTCAGCTTTGGATCTACACTAAGGACAGCATAAAATTCAGCCTTGATATATTTAAGGCAGAGACAATTGTACTCCAAGTCCTTAGATTTTGTTAAAGGATGCAACAAAAACATTCTTCAATGTCTATACTGACTACTGCCTTCGAACTACACTGCGGAAAGCAGTTTTACAACTGGATACCAGTTTTGCATCTACACTACAGAAAGCATTGAATTCAGTCTCGATTTATTTAAGGCAGAGACAATTGTACTCTATGTCCTCATATTTTGTTAAAGGATGGGACAAAAAGCATTCCTCGATGTTTGTGTCGACTACTGCCTAAGATCTACACTGCAGACAGCAGGGTTCACAACTTGAATTCAGCTTTGGATCTCACTACGGACAGCATGAAATTCAGCCTTGATTTATTTAAGGAGAACAATTGTACTCTAAGTCCTCAGATTTTGTTAAAGGATGCAACCAAAAACATTCCTCGATGTTTATGTCGACTACTGCCTAAGATCTACACTGCGGACAGCAGGGTTTACAACTTGAACCCAGCTTTCCATCTACACTACAGACAATAGGGAATTCAGCTTTGATTTACTTAATGCAGAAACAATTATACTGTATGTATTCAGATTTTGTTAAAATAAGTGAAAAAAAACATTCTTCTATAACTGTGCTGACTACTGCCTTCGATGTACACTGCGGACAGCAGGGTTTACAACTTGAAATCAGTTTTGCATCTACACTACAGACAGCATTGAATTCAGTCTCGATTTATTTAAGGCAGAGACAAAAAATACTCCTGTGGCACTGCTAGTATGAGCAGGCACCTTCAATCCCTGCATCCTGTGAACTATGCTCACAAAGAATGTAGAAGACTGCACCAAAATGTACCTCCACCACCGGCAATACCAAGTACCTCTGGCGCATCACCTTCAACATCGCTACCAGACATACATCTCCAATTTGGGAAAGTTAGAATGCACTGCGTGAAGTGCAATCATTTAATTTGTTATGAGGAGCAATCAGTAGACCTAGTTTGCAGAGCAATCCATAACCATCAATGCTAGTTTTTATTTCCCTCAAAGTTCATGCCGTCCAGTATGCAACAGTCAATGCTTTGAGTGCAGCCCGTTCAGACCACGCATCATCGCAGGGTGAGCACACGCTAAACATCAGACATACCACTAACTCAGTACACCATAAACAATCACCACCTACAATAACAAGATGTGGACGTGACTCCGAGCCTTGAACACTGATTTCCAGCACCAAGTTCGACAGTATACCCGAATGACCACATACGTATATATATTAGCTGCCCTTCATGTGCTAAAAACTGCAACATAAAGCTTTCATAGCCCTGTATTACAAGAGCTACAACACTCCACTGAATGTACAACAAACATTCATATTTGCAGAAATGCGTCATGTCCACCATCTTTTATGTGTGCAACTATGGATGAATATAGGGTCAGTGATACCCGTACCTTCCATGTTGGCCATGTTGTGGGACTTTACAGATATAATGACACATTTGAGTTTAAGACCCGGGTGACAGCAGCACTACAACACGGACACCCGAATCAGTTGATTTCTCATTTAGCTCACGACGACGCCACGCCCATAGCTCCGGAGTCATTGTTCACATCCTCGCACAGCACTGGCATACGTCAGTCCAGCCTACTCCTCCTATGCTTCCAGGAAGACACAACAACTCTACATGGCCCAGATTTCCATTGTAGTGATTTCTTTGTTCCATGTCTAGTTGTAAGAACGCCACACACACACTCCCTCATGGCTGGTATACACCCACACCAAACCTATCCAGCACATGCGTCTCAACACGTGACCCTACTAATAAAAAAGATCTGGCGCATGTGCTCTACACCATTTTAGAGTTGCTCCCATTGCAAGCGCTGTGATGACCCCTCCTGGTGGTTCGAACGCCTCATGTAGGCCCGAACTACCGAACAGGGAGCCCACCACCACGTGCATGGCCTCTTTGGTCACTGAGTTAGTTGTACCGCAAAGCCTGAGCGGGTGAGGAACCTGCGATGAGGATGGGTGCACGAGTATGTCCTTTCCCATAGCGATATCAAGACTCATCACCAAATGTGAGACTTCTTTGTGGGTGGAACTGCATTATGTAGAACGTACCCTGTCAGCGAAAAAGGTGAGCAGTGAGGCCTGGGTGCGCAGCGGAGGAGTAGATGGGGTGCAGCAGACTGGTGGATACAAAAAGGCGATGCAGGGATTTAGGCGTACGCAGTCCTATATACTGTATCTTATTGCATTTGTATTTTTTTTTCCTATAGCAGGAAAGGTTTTATAGTTGGTCAAAAGTTAGTCGCTTGTGATGATTGAAACTACGTATATTACTGCGCACCACTTGTTTTCTATAACTGGATGGAAAACATTACTACTCTACTAATTCTTCATAAATCGAAGCCCATTAAATAAGTTGGAACCTTACAAATAGTTGCATTTTTAATGGGACGGAAGGTGTGTGAAAGGGCAAGGGTATTCTACTCCACATTAAGATAGTGGCAATTACCAATCATAACATCTTTCTTTTACTATCTTTTAGATGTAGAGCTTCAGGGTGCACTATGTCCCGGCACATGGTGGAAGACACACAGTGACAGAAAGGTGAGCTGCGAATATTCTTTTCAGTCACTCTCTCACTTCCTCTCTCCTTTGATAAACAAATGACGCACAATCTTATCTTCTTTTTTATCTAACAGTTTGTGTTTCACAAATTGGGGTTCCCCCACCCCCAACATCTCCAATGCTGGGCATTTGAGGGTTCTGCGATGATGCGTGGCCATCGTAACAACGCATAAGAAGGCTGCTTCGACATGTGGTGGACCTTCTTTGAATCATGCCAATGGCACAAGGTGAGCAAAGAAGCTAGTTTCCGAAGCAACGAGAAGTCACCTGTGGGCAGAGAGAGTGGATAGTGTGCAGCAACTTGACTGTGTACGAATGTACAATTACCTCCGGGCAGTGGGAGTGGATAGGTTGCAACAATCTGGGTGAGCAAGAAAGGGCACTCACTTCCAGACACTGGGAGTCAATGGGGTGCAACAGTCTGGGTATGCAGTAATGAGAACTCACCGCTATGCAGTGGGAGTGCATAGGTATAGTACTCTGGGAGAAAGAGAGCACACAGACACCTCCTTGCAGTGCAAGTTGATGTAATTTAGTATCCTGAGTTTCCAAAGGCATAACGCAGAAATATACATGTGCAGTTGTATGTACTCTGCTATTACTAACTCTATTTTTCAGATCACTAAACTTGAGGGTGCACTATGGACTGGCACATGCTTGGACACACACCGGAGGCAAAAAGGTGAGCTACGAAGATTTTCTCTAGTATCAACACTACCTCTCCTGCTCCATCTATTACTTTCTCTCTCTCACACTTTCAATGTAGTTTTTTCTCTCTTTCTCGCTCTCCCTCTCTCTCACATTGTTTCTCTTTCTCTTTTCAAGTTATGAACGCTGCTGTCCACTCTGCAGATAAATAAATCAAGGCTGAATTTAATACAGTCCACAGTATAGCACCAAAGCAGAATTCAAGTTGTGAGCTCTGCTGAAAACAGTGTTTGCAAAAAGGTAAGCAGAGCGGCCTAGATACACAATGCCTTAAATTAAACGTACTGCAAATAAACAATATTGTCCTGCATAATGACGTGATCTCTCACCTAATTCTGTCTCATCTCTGAATCATTTTAAAAACCTGCCGGACCATACTGTAGATTTGAGCCAGCAGGCACTTCCCTACAGACACCTCTTCAGCGCGGGCCTATGAGAGGGGTGGGATGTATCAGGCACACTACACACGTGTGAATAAGCAATATTGCAAAGTGTTATGTTAATTTGTGATCTTTGACCTCATTCAGTCACATCGATCTAATTTTAAAGACTTATTTTCATGTTTGTTTTGCAGGTTACCTACGCTTCTACCATTGGAGTCCATCCCACATTTTTTTCATTATACTGTTATGTTAAAGTTACGTTTCTATTTATTTATTTTGGTTTTAATAAAAGTTCATAAAAAAAAAAATGAGTGTATAAGTCTTCTTTTTCTGACATTTCACAATTATTTAGTGTGATAATCATATGCTTAGAGAAGATTTAAAAATCAAAAGTAGAAATTATGTTTATAATCAGAAGTATAATACTGAGGCTAATTCTTTACCAGCTCTTTACCAGAGTCTGTGGCTGCGATTAACGGTTCGTAGGGAACATTTTTAAAAGTCCAGCACTCTTGCTGTTTGGATTAGCGACATTGTGTGGTGAACTTGTGACCTGCGTGCTCAGTTAAGTGTTCCATGAACTGTTACTATGGTAACAGGCAGTAAGCAGTTTGGGTGTAGGGTTAAAAGGTACTGGCTGTACAGAAGCCGTTATATTTACCCAGGATCCTCTACATGACAGAGGGGAATGCAAACTGAGATGACAGAACACTATGTACATTACGAGCAGAAGTAGTACACAACTCTTCGAATTAACCTCAAGAGAGGGCTTGAGGAATAGCCACTTACGTTACAAAACCCCATGTACAATTTGCCTACTATCTACTCAAAAATGGGAAATTCTTTAATGATCACAATCAGACACTGTTGTGTCACGATCCACAGTGTGCACTTCACTAAATACTTTGTGCCTATTTAAATGGGAGACGGGATTGTCGACATTCCAAAACTTAGGGACATTTTTAAAAGGACGGCGTTAAAATTATCGTCGCTTTAGAGGCAGCAAACTACAGCTAAAACAGTGATAATGGACTTCAAAATCCTTTGTTGTCTTACTGGAAGATTTTTTCAACACTGCTGTTTACTATGGCAGGGTGAGAGCCGAGGCTCCTGCCCTGCCATAGCAAACCTGGTTTGCATTTTGAAAGAGAGAACACGAAAACCTAATCTCTCTTTTAAAATGCAAAGCAGAATACTTTACTCAAGGGGAGCTGCATATTAGCAGGTCCCAGTGTGGAAAAGTAATGGTGGCTTCCAAAGGATGCAGGGAGCTGACTGGCACTGTAGGGACATTGGGACTCCACCCACAGTCCCCAACGTTGTATATGCGCCCATGGGATGGGATCCAGAGGTAGAATAAAAATTAGTAGTAGGTGATATTTTTTGTACGGTAAAGTTAGGAGTCTGTAATGGGCATATTTACAAGGACAGCGTTAAAATGTTCTGGTGTAAACCTGGGCTTCTATTGGCATTCTCACAAATTCTCAAAAGCCTATTATTAAGTCCATTATGGCCGCTTTAACAGCACTTTCCTAACGCTAAAGCGACGATAAGTTTAAGGCTGTCCTTGTAAATATGCCCCCAATATCACGAGAAATACAGCGATAAATAATGTTCACACTTGAAAAGCTTGTTAATATATGACAGTGGACCTAACATATCAATCCACCTCACAAAATAAACATGCTTAAGTCTACTTCAGAACAGATGTTAGGATCCAACATAAACCGCAATTACCAAGAGTTTTGCTATCGGTCCCCATATCCAGGGCCATCTTGTATATACAAAGCTGTTGTCATACCTCCCTCTTCCATGTTATATTGTCATAGGAAGACCTACCTTGCCACTGGGAACACCTACATTGCAACTCATTGGGGATATGAGGCGAGCTGTTAGCAAACAGACTGCTAACATGCGTTAATGCATCTTAGCGTCGCCTGGTAAATAGGGCAATATAATTTTCACCGCATTTTTGGCTTTTTTTAAAAAAACTGTGGCAAAATGGCACTTGTTAATATGCCCTCAAGTTTGCTATGACAGTCCGGGAGAACCTCGACTTCCACCCTGCCATAGCAAACAGCAATGTCCCGGGGGTAGGCACCCCAAGACACAGCAGGAGCCGCTCCTGGGGGGTGATGTTCCCCAAGGCTTTCGACTGCTCCAGAATGGGGACCAAGCGACCCCCCCTCCCAAAATATAAAAAGAACCGGAGGGTGGTAATCCCCGGGCGTAGACAGACCTTTGAGCTCCCTCACCCATTTATTTTGTAGCACTGAGGAATGGCAGTCCCCAGGCTACTGGGCCCCTCTGAACCCCCATCAAATGTAATAGTTTAGCCAGCGGGATTTGGCCCTCTCAGGTAGCTTATTTTTAAACAAGCACAGGAGCCCGCGCTTTGTTTTTATTTTTTTTACAGGGATCCATGCACCCAGAGCACAATTCTCAGTTTAAAAAAAAAAACATTATTTTTTTTGGGGCCCTTGGGGTCCTTGTGGGACCCCATAAGCAGGTCTAGAAGGTAAAAATATTAATAACCTGCCCCCTTTATACGTTTTGAAAACTTGTTCAACTAATTTCTAGATCCTCGCTTCTACCGAGGCACAAAATGGCTGCCAACACTTACTGGTTTCGAATGTTGACAACCACTTGACAGCCAATTAGTATTCAGCACGCGATCGGAACGGTGCACTTAGGGTGCGCTCATGATGCGCGGATCCACCGCGGCCATAGATATATATGTACTTTTAAATGTGATTTTCTCAGGAACTGAACGGATTTACACCATTTAAGCAAAAGGCATGAGTCCGAATCAAGGACTACCTCTTTGCCAAATTTGGTGTAATTCCGTTCAGCAGTTGGGCTGTAGCCGCAATGAACGGTTCCTATGGAACATTGCATGGGGAAAACACGTTTTGGGACACCCTTTTTTCTCTGCCCCCACTTCACAAATCACCCCGAGACTTTCAGGATAGAAGTGGACCGGAGGGCCCCACCAGTTTTGAAAATTTCGCGAAGATTCATCAACCGGCGCCAAAGTTATTCCAAATAGAATGTTGCGGATTTCCTATGGAAAATAGTTCGACCGCCAGAAGGTAATATAGATTATATATATATATATATATATATATATATATATATATATAATCTATATTACCTTCTGGCGGTCGACAGTATATATATATATATATATATATATATATATATATATATATATATATATTACCTACTGGCTATCGCCAGTAGGTATATATAGTTAGAATTTTTTCCCTATGGGACTTTTGAAAATTCTATGTCTAATAACTTTGGCGTTTGTGGACGGAATCGGCTGAAATTTTCAGGAAAATGGCACATTTTGTTTCTGAGCAGCCCCTGAAAATTTGGTGGGGTTTCGTCAAGGGGGGGCTGAGAAAAAAGGGGGGTCCCAAAACGCGTTTTTCCCATTCATTTTTCCATAGGGCGGTTGGACTCACTTTTAGCTCGAACGGCTGAATGGATTTGCACGAAACTTGGCAAAATTGTAGGGACTGTTAGCCCGATGTGCCTTTGCTAGGTCTCAATATATGTGCTCCAGTAGTTTTTGAGAAATTAACGTTCAAACCAAGATATATATCTGTAACAGCGCTCTGGGCAGCGATCCGGTCCGCTTACTTTTCGCTTATCGGAACTTTGCGCGCAGAAAGCTGATTGGCTCTCCGGTGTCTGTCAACATTCTAAACAGTCCGGAGCGGACGCCATCTTGTCTCTCGGTAGGATCGAGAGAGAAGAAGAGGTGGAAAACGAAGGGGGAATTTAATGAAAGGGGGCAAGGTATCCCCCTCTTGACCCCCTAGGAATGTTGTTGGGGTTATTAAAGGGTCCCGTGGGGAAAATAAAAAAAAAATGATTTTTCACGGTAGAAGCGCGGCCGCGAACTGGTAGCGAAACGGGAATTCGCCATTTTGTGCTTCGTAAATTAAATTACTAGTTATAAGTGGGTGCGGGAGACGTATCCTAATCCCCTATGTTTCCTGAGGGTGGGTGAGGAGGCTGATATATGTTGATACATCTCTTCCAGCGGCTGTGCGTGAGCTTTTTTTTTTTTTTTGCTGCGTGACAGTCCGGAGCGGCCGCCATCTTGTCTCTCGGTAGGATCGAGAGAGAAGAAAAGGTGAAAAACTAAGGGGGAATTTAATGAAAGGGGGCAAGGTATCCCCCTCTTGACCCCCTAGGAATGTTGTTGGGGTTATTAAAGGGTCCCGTGGGGAAAATAAAAAAAAAATGATTTTTCACGGTAGAAGCGCTTCACGGGCCGCGAACTGGGCCGCAAACTGGTAGCGAAACGGGAATTCGCCATTTTGTGCTTCGTTAATTAAAGTACTAGGTATAAGGGGGTGCGGGAGACATATCCTAATCCCCTATGTTTCCTGAGGGTGGCTGAGGAGGCTGATATATGTTGATACATCTCTTCCAGCGGCTGCGCCATCTTGCCTTTTTTCGAATGCCACAATTTTGTCGTGCACGGCAGCCATTTTAGATGCCAGGCTGGTTCCAGGCTATCACCTAACCCTGCGGATGTAGTTTATGGCCCCAGCTGTAGAGAATTCAGACATGCCAATCCTCCTGATTCAGGCGTGTGAGTACTGATTTCAGTGCTAGTCTCCCGCCTCCCGATTTCTGCAAGCAAAAACCCGGGGGCATATTACGAACAACTAGCGATAATTTTTGTCTCTAACTTGTTTAGAGACAAAAATTATCGCCGCACATCGGCGATTTTTATCGCAGATAAACCTTGCTATTATCGCAGAAAAGTCAGCGATATTCATGTATTATCGACCTAATGCTCTTAGCCATGTTATCCACCTCCCATTGGATAACATGGCTAAGAACTGCTCAGGGCAGGTGTTAGATTTTGGAGATATTCGCGCTTAGCGCGAATATCTCCAAAAGTTGGTAATAGAAGGTAGCGATGTTAGGGACTGTTTCCAGTCGCTAACATCTTGGCACGCCACTTTGCATGTCATTAGTGATAAGTATCACTGACATGCAAAGCGGGGCCCAAGATGGTCGCTATCTCCTTTTAGCTGTCACTAACTGGTGTTAGCGACAGCTTGATAATAGGGAAATAATTTTATCTCCGCTTTCATGGTTTTTAAAGCCAAAAAAGCGGAGATAAACCCCCTTGATAATATGCCCCACGATTCCTTGGGGGTTTCAGCTGACAGGGCTTTGTATTGTGTTACATGGTAATTTTTCCATGAAACGTCAGAGGGTCGATGCAGGGGTTCTAGAAGAGGTGATAAACCATTTAAGCCTCATGAACAAGCGCATGGTCTTTTAAAGATTTGTGAAGTACTCGGGGCGGCGGTGTGTGTGTGCCCTCTTTCAGGAGCGGGCGGGGGGGCACTGCCAGCAACTTGCCAGGTCAGGTAGTGTTCAACACGTGCATCACCCTTTCTCTGCCTGCTATTGCGCTCCATGCTTCGGAAAGGTAAGAAAAAGAACGTGCATTTGAGTTTGAAATGTCCGATCCTGCAGCAGCACACTTCCAAAGCCCACACATGACAATAACCCGATTCAAGGCCCCATTCACCCGTTTTTAAAAAAATAGATAACACTCCAACAAAGTAAGGTTATAAAACTTTATTAACTACTAACTTTAACAAACGGAACAAAAACTAAAAACATTTAAACATTTCTCAACACAAAAAGCAACAATGGTTAGAAGCTGTCTTTTGTGCGAATAGTCCCAAGGCAGCACAACGTGCAGAGTTCTGGACGGCACCCAGGTGATGTCGCCTGGGTGCCGCACTGGTTTAGGGATCCTACAATGCTGCTCCGAAAATTGGCGTGGGGCGTCCCGGGTGGGGCGGGGGGAGGCCTCGTCAGTAGCGGTCTGTTGTGCGAATAGTCCCAAGGCAGCACAACGTGCAGAGTTCTGGACGGCACCCAGGTGATGTCGCCTGGGTGCCGCACTGGTTTAGGGATCCTACAATGCAGCACAGAAAAACAGCGTGGGGCGTCCCGGGTGGTGCGGGGGGAGGCCTCGTCAGTAGCGGTCTGTGTCCAGTGTCACATGGCTGACACAACATGTACGACAGGCACCCAGGTGATGTCCAGTAAACTGCCGCACTAGTTTTGGTATCCTACAATGCTGCTCCGAAAATTGGCGTGCGGCGGCTCGGGGGGGGGCGTGGGGGAGCCGGCGTGAACGGGCCTCCCCAGGTGGCGGCCATCTAGCTGAGTTGCGCTCGCTCTTGCGGCCACAGCGTCTCGCTCACCATGTTGTTGAGTTGCTCCCACTCTTGCAGTGCAGCGATAGGCGGCTGCCACATGGCTCTTAAAATGGCGGACAGCTCCTCGGTTTTAGGCCTGGTCCACTGAAATGGTCCTGGGACACTTTGGAACTCGGACGCTTGCCTGCTAGGGCTTGGGTTCCATTCTCGAAAAGCGTCCCCTCAGCCGTGAAGATTGTATAATAGTCTTGGGGGCCCCCGACTCCCGCAGGGTTCCGGTGGGGAGCGGCTGCCATGATTGCTCGCGGAATGACCACGACGGAGCCACGAGATGGTGGTGCTCTCATGCTGACGCCAGCTTCAGTCTGAATGATCCAGAAACAAGGTGGGGCTTTCATCGTTTGGGAAAAAAAAATGTTCTAAACCAATGAAAAGTGTTATTTTTAGGTCATATGACCAAGCCTTCCATCTTTAGGAAACCAAAAGTAAAATGAACCAATGAAAAGTTTTATAAACAAGTCACATGACCTGTTATGCGGCATAGGGCTACAAAAAGCGTAGAAAATCCGTTGGCACGTGAGGCGGCGTCAGTAGCGGACCGATGTGCGAATAGGCCGAAGGCAGCACAACGGGCCGAGATCCGGATGGTACCGAGGTGGTGTCCAGCTAATTGCCGCACTGGTGTGGCCATCCTACAATGCTGCGCCGAAAGACGGCGTGTCCAGCTGAATTGCGGTCACTGTTGCGGTACAGTGACTCGAACGCGCCGAGATCCGGATGGCACCGAGGTGGTGTCCAGCAAATTGCCGCACTGGTGTGGCCATCCTACAATGCTGCGCCGAAAGACGGCGTGTCCAGCTGAATTGCGGTCACTGTTGCGGTACAGTGACTCGAACGCGCCGAGATCCGGATGGCGCCGAGGTGGTGTCCAGCAAATTGCCGTACTGGTGTGGCCATCCTACAATGCTGCGCCGAAAGACGGCGTGTTCAGCTGAGTTCCGGTCACTCTTCCGGCACAGTGACTCGAACGCGCTGAGATCCGGATGGCACCGAGGTGGTGTCCAGCAAGTGGCTGCACTGGTGTGGCCATCCTACAATGCTGCGCCGAAAGTCGGCGTGGGGTGCCCCGTTGGCTTATGAGGTGATGTCAGTAGTGGACTGATGTGTGAATAGGTCGGAACCAGCACAAGGCGCCAAGATCCGAATGGCAAGTCCTGGATGTTGAGTGCCTCAGTTGAGATTTCTGAGCAGTGCTTGTAGGACTGTCTGAAGCTTATTTGCACCTGCTGCAGCTTCACTAGGTCCGGCGGAACTTTTTGCCTTTTCCTTTCTGCTTCTTTTCCTACAATGCGTTTCATCTGAAGACACGACCAGGTCCCTGAATGTGTGCAGGGGGACGCTATTGATTGAATGAACGCGCCGAGATCTGGATGGCACCGAGGTGGTGTCCAGCAAATTGCCGCACTGGTGTGGCCATCCTACAATGCTGCGCCGAAAGTCGGCGTGGGGTGCCCCGTTGGTTTATGAGGTGATGTCAGTAGTGGACCGATGTGTGAATAGGTCGGAACCAGCACAAGGCGCCCTGCACTGTTGAGCCTTTTTCAATGCCTGTTTTTCGTTGTTTCCCCTCCATCAAAAACAAAACAAAAATACAAGGCGCCAAGATCCGAATGGCAAGTCCTGGATGTTGAGTGCCTCAGTTGAGAGTTCTGAGCAGTGCTTGTAAGACTGTCTGAAGCTTATTTGCACCTGCTGCAGCTTCACTAGGTCCGGCGGAACTTTTTTCCTTTTCCTTTCTGCTTCTTTTCCTACAATGCGTTTCATCTGAAGACACAACCAGGTCCCTGAATGTGTGCAGGGGGACGCTATTGATTGAATGAAAATGGCGGCTTGACACAAAGCTGACTCAAGCGTTACTGTTGGTGCTATACAGACAAAAATTGGTTTTCAGTTTGTACATTCTTCAGGTTTTTTTTTTCCATCCAAGTCTGATTGAGAGTTTGTAGAAAAATGGCTTCAGATTTTCCACATACTACTCTTCAACATTCTTCCTAAATGTAACAATGTGAAACTCACTAGGAGAACGGCTGTTTCTGTTTCCTTTCAAAATGCTGCCACCAATATTTTCTGAATGGAAGACACCATCTTGTAGCATAAAGGGCCGAAAGGGGTTCTGGTCTGGCCGATGGTTGGTGGAGACATTTTGACTATATCTTGGACCTGCCCGGCCTCGCCCAAAATGGCGCCGGTATAAATGGGACTCGTAACTCTTTGCCCGCAAATGTATATCTAGAAAATGTTATTGTAAGTGGCCCTGTCGTATTTTAATTACAAAATGTACGTCCACCGATTCCGCAACTGTTAGACACCTTTGTTCTTGTCACCTAATGGCCCGCTCGTTACGTTCTTCTACAGTGTAAATGTCTCCTCATCATATACGATTTCAGTTTGCTCCGTGGCCGGCCCACGTGGTTATAGGCCCGTATTTGTATACTGACATTTTCACAATAAAGGTTTTTAAAACAAAACACGGTAGTAGTATTTTCATTTGTAAAGTTTTTACTTTTAGTGACTGTTTTCGAATCAGTAAAAGGCAAGTGAAATAAAGCAGTCCAATTACATGACGGATAAAAGGTATAATATGTAGGAACGCAGTAAAGATAAATGGTCAAGGGCAGTTGTGTTTTTCATGTCTGCAACATAAAGTGATCGATAAGAATCTGATAATCAGGCGTATCGGCGACTAAGACAGCAGGCCGAATCTCTTTTACTCAACGGCTCCGTCATGGAAGGAAGAAACGCCCTTTTTCTCGAAAAAGGAATATATTTTACTTGCAAGACAGTTGTAAATTTTCCGGGAAAGTACATTAGCCTGGAATATTATAACATATGTTTGAAAAAAAAATATTGTTCGAAAATAATAAAAAGCGTAATTTTTAGGTCATATGACCAAGCTTTTCATCATTAAATTAACAAAAGTAAAATGAACCAATGAAAAGTTTTATTAACAAGTCACATGACCTGTTATGCTTACGTTACGCGCTGCGCGCCGCGCCTCGGATCACTTCCGGGTGCGCTAACGCGGCGTGTCATAAAACACATTACGCGACAACGTAGGTCAAGAATATAGTCTAAATGTCTCCACCAACCAGCGTTCAGAACACAACCCCTTTCAGCAGTCCAAAAAGTTCTGTTAAATGACAACAGAGGGGACAGGCAACAAGAACCATCAGTCAAAGAGGGGAGGGCAAGTTCTTCTATTCCGGGTCATGTTGGGGCGCTACCGGAACTGATCGAATTGGTAGTCTACAGTGTTTCTGGATGTTTCAGACTAAAGCTGGCGTCAGCATGAGACCACTACCATCTCGTAGCTTCGTCGTGGCCATTCCACGAGCAATCATGGCAGCCGCTCCCCACCAGAAGCCTGCGGGAGTCGGAGGCCCCCAAGACTTTTGTAGAATCTTCACGGCTGAGGGGACGCTTTTCGAGAATGGGACCCAAGCCCTAGCAGACAAGCGTCCGAGTTCCAAGGTGTCCCAGGGCCATTTTAGTGGACCAGGCCCAAAACCGAAGAGCCGGCCGCCATTTTGAGAGTCCTGTGGCAGCCGCCTATCGCTGCACCGCAAGAGCGGGCGCATCTCAACTACATGGTGAGCGAGACGCTGTAGTCGCAAGAGCGGGCGGTAAACAGCTGAATGGCGGAAGAGGCACAGTGTAGCAAAAGCGGGCGGAATGGCAACTAAAACGATAAAGGGGCGCCCCACTACAGCTTGTCTTCAGGTCAAACGGATTGTGGGACAAGGTCCAGAATTGAAGAGTCATCAAAAGGCAAAAAGTTCCGCCGGACCCCGGGAGCCGGCCGCCTATGTCGGGGGCGATCTCAGGCTACACCAGTGCTATAAGACTTGGGGAGGGTGTCGGAGCCAAGCGTCTTCTCCGAGTCCATGGCCATCACACCGCACCCCAGGGGCCTCCGTCAAGCTGTTTAGGAAGGTAACATATCACATTGTTTTCTAATGCAGTCAGGTCCACAAACGACACTCACTTACTTTGAGAATAGTGAAGCTGCAGTAGGTGGAAATAAGCTTCAGACAGTGTTACAAGCACTGCTCAGAACTCTTAACTATGGCACCCAACATCCAGAACTTATGCTATTTGAGAATGGTAGTGACATCGAAGCATCTCAGGGACCAAAACCATTAACGTACTTTCACGTATGAAAATCTTACTTGGGGAGGGGGCAGGAGCGAAGCGCCCCCTCCCAGTCAGCGCCACCACACCGTATGTTGAAAATCTGAAGCCATCGTTCTACAAAGTCAACCAAACTTGGATTGAAAAATCTAGAAAAATGTACAAACTGAAAACCAGTTTTGGTCTGCATAGCATCAGTAACAACGCTTGAGTCAGCTTTGTGTCAAGCCGCCATTTTGATTCAACAAAGCACAGGCATTGAAAAAGGCTGAAATTCAGAACTCTAAACTATGGCACCCAACATCCAGGAGCTTGCTATCCGGATCTTGGAGCCTTGTGCTGTTTTCGATCTATTCACACATCGGTCCACTACTGACATCATCTTATAAACCAACGTTATGTAAATAGTTTTTTAATAAAATGTTTTACCCTGTTTCTTTGCTGGTGTGTTGTCTATATTTTTAATATTTGCATAGGGTTTGTCGTTATTTTGTGCGGGATGGGTGATGGAGCCGAGCTGTCTTGCAGCCCTCATGGTGTGGAGCTCAGTTCATCTCACTATTTTCGTATTTCTCAAGAAGGGTTGTTCCTAATATTTCTATTTTAGCGAGGTCAAAAAGAGATCCAATTAGTGGCCTACTGATTTTGCTCGATTACTTTTATTTTTTTACACGATTTTTCACTATCTGCAAAGACTAAACAGAGTATTGCGACTTTGTGCTTGTTTGTAAATAGAGAATGATCCAAAGAGAACCAATTCTAAAACAGTAAATGCTTGGACAACAATCAATCAAATGGAGAGACAAGGAGGCACGACGGATTACAACGGGGGTAAAGGCCTGCGTTAACTACCCTTCAGTATCTGCAAAGAGAGAGTACTACTAAGGCAAAAGAGGGGAGGGGGGGGGGGTGCAGCGTTCAAAGCACATCAGCGTGCATAAATACGAAAATGTTTTTATCTATCACGTACTTGACATTTTAAAGCTTTTCATATTTGCTATTAAAAAACCAATGAAATTCACAGAAAAAACCATAGGTTATAGTGGATATATAGTTAGGAATTTGCATTTACAAAACCTTGAAAATTCAATGAAAAAACCATAGGTTATAGGCCATATATAGTTAGGAATTAGCATTTACAAAACCTTATTTTACTCGCATAAAACCATTGAAATTCCATATATAGTTAGCTAACTATAAGCGCTAACTATATATCGCGCACCCGCAATCCACTGCTGATGATGTCACATATTACATCATTCATGACATGGTCAGTGACATCACTGATGACATCACTGATGACATCTCAAATGACATCACTGATGACAACTCAAATGATATCAATGATGACATCTCAAATGACATCACTGATGACATCACTGATGACAACTCAAATGACATCACTGATGACATCTCATTTGTCATCACTGATCACATCACTCATGTGATAATACAATGAACCTCTTCAGACTCTAATATAACCTTACATACACTCAGTATAAACAGACACTCACAGACTGTCACTCATCCATGGAGTTACTCACACACCTAGTCAGTCATGCAAAGAATCAATCACACCTCCATTTCCTCAACTATACAGTTATACACATCTTACTTATTCAAACATATAATAACACATATTTACTCTCTTATATAATCCCTGATACAAGCTCACAGTGATCGATACAGCCACTCACACATTCACTGGCTCTTATGTTCAGTTATTTATATATCTCAACTCTCACATGTATTGTGTTTTACATACGTACTTACTTGCACATGTAGCAATGAGAAATCCATTCACTCACCAACACACCCATGCAGAGTCAACCGCCCATATAGCTGTTTCCACATGCACTCTTGAACTCATACTCCTAGTGAATCAACTGCTTACACATCTATGCACAGAGTCACGCACCTCCCAGCCACTCACACACACACTCAGCCTCCCATTCAAATACTTGGGCAACCAATCAATAACCCATATGGCCACTCTTATAGCTACTGATCAACACATGCAGCAGCTTACACAACAACAAACATACTGATGCACGAATTAAGACAGTTTAGTCACTAACCCATGTACTCAGTGAGACACATTTAATCACTCACTCATACAGTCAGTCATGCACCTACTAAATTCTTCATCCAGACACTTATACATCCACTCATTCTTCAATATGTGAAACATATTTAAACTTTACAGACACATACAATCACTGGATGTTGTGATCAGTGATGTCATCAGTGATGTCATTTGAGATGTCATCAGTGATGTCATCAGTGATGTCACTGACCATGTCATGAATGATGTAATATGTGACATCATCAGCAGTGGATTGCGGGTGCGCGATATATAGTTAGCGCTTATAGTTAGCTAACTATATATGGAATTTCAATGGTTTTATGCGAGTAAAATAAGGTTTTGTAAATGCTAATTCCTAACTATATATGGCCTATAACCTATGGTTTTTTCATTGAATATATATATATATACAGTATGTATGTATTAGATTGCTTGGTTCAGCTTTTGAATAAAAACCTGTGCTTTACAATTACTGGATCCGCGTGATTTCCTGGGTCGCTGTGGTCGGAGCTCGGGAGATTGCATTTGTTCGATATATATATGTATATATATATATATATATATATATATATATAACCTACTGGCGGTCGCCAGTAGGTAGATATAGTTAGGATTTTTTCTCTATGGGATTTTTGAAAATTCTATGTCTAATAACTTTGGCGTTTGTGGACAGAATTGGCTGAAATTTTCAGGAAAATGGCACATTTTGTTTCTGAGCAGCCCCTGAAAATTTGGGAGGGGGGTTCGTCAAGGGGGGGCCGAGAAAAAAGGGGGGTCCCAAAACGCGTTTTTCCCATGTTAATTTCCATAGGGCGGTTGGCCTCACTTTAAGCTCGAACGGCTGAATGGATTTGCATGAAACTTGGTAAAATTGTAGGGACTGTTAGCCAGATGTGCCTTTGCTAGGTCTCAATATATGTGCTCCAGTGGATTTTGAGAAATTAACGTTTTAAAAAATATATATATCTGTGACAGCGTCCCGGTTAGCGTACCTGACGCGTAACGGAACTTCGCGAAGCGAAGCTGATTGGCTCTCCGGTGTCTGTCAACATTCTAAACAGTCCGGACCGGACGCCATCTTGTCTCTCGGTAGGATCGAGAGACAAGAGGAGGAGAAAAACGAAGGGGGAATTTAATGAAAGGGGGCAAGGTAGACCCCTCTTGACCCCCTAGGAATTATGTTGGTGTTATTAAAGGGTCCCGTGGGGCAAAAAAAAAATTCAGATTTTTCGCGGTAGAAGCGCTTCCCGGTACGCGAACCGGGTCGCTCACCGGTAGCGTAACGGGAGTTCGCCATTTTGTGTTTCGTTTTAATTAAATCACAAGATGGATGAAAAACAATGTGGGAAATGGGTATAAGGGGGCACGGGAGACGTACCCTGACCCGCTATGTTTTCTGAGGGTGGCTGAGGAGGCTCATATATGTTGATACATGTCTTCCAGCGGCTGCGCGTGAGCGGAATTTTTTTTGTTGCTGCGTGACGTCTGTTAACGTTCGATTCGAAGGAAATCAGGAAGTGTTGACCGCCATTTTGTCACTGCGAGTAAATATATTGTTCATTTCAAAGCGTTGGAACATGGAAAAGGGAGAAGGTAGAGATTGTCTTGCTGCGTAGTTTTTCTCAGGGTGTGCAGTAAGGCCCCAGTTGTTGTTATACTCACGGTGGGGTCTTCGAACACTTTAGCAAATGATGATCCAAGCTGAGGCAAAGGAGGGTGTCAGTCGGGGGGGGGGGAGCAATAGTGATTCTCACTGTAAGATAGGTAGTGCGGACCCTTGTCCCCCCTTTTGTAATCTGTAATGCCTATCTTCTCCCCACTGATTGGTAATTGGTTCTACCCGGACCATTTATTAGAGGTAGCTCGTCCGGCCCCACCGGAGGGCACCCCTAATAAAGAGGACATATATATAAAATACGGATTAGCCACGGTACCTTCCTAGCAAATTATTGCAAAACGAAAGGAATCGAACAAAATCAGTAGGCCACTGATAGGATCCTTTCTGACCCTGCTAAAACAAGAAACACCAGGAAATAGCCCTCCGCAAAAGTATGAAACCAGGGGGAGGAGCCAAGCTCGCGGTCGGGATGGCCACGAGGTAGTTTGGCTCCGCCGCCCTCGCTGCCTAAGCATGCCTGCCCTACCACCCACCCCGCCCAATAACCGACAAACCCTATACAAATGAAAGTCTATCGGCGACTGAAGGACTGGGTTCTTTAAGACCCAGCGGTGCCAGGGCACAACACCTGAAACCTTCGTGGGTAACCTGCTCCGGCGTACGAATCACAGAGACACGGGACACTTCCTTCAACGTCAAAGATTCAAGGTTTATTTGCTGCAGGGAACACAGAGATCACGGCAAGTACACAGCGTGTAACTTGGGGAGACTGCTTCAAATTGGTTCTGTGGATTGCTCCTTTTATACAGTTTTTACCCATAGGATTACATTGAGCACAAAAGTTTACAACCCGGTTCCCACAATTATCCCCCAGAGGGGTCGCTTTGGTCACTTTGAAACACATCAGGTCCGGAACATAAGTGCGGAAACATTTGGTGGTTCCCAACTGTAAAAACCATCTTCCCACCATTAGCAAATTCCAATCAGCAGTAAAACAGATCGAAATAGGAACAAAGACAGGTGCAGAGGAAGACGGAGACAGTGGGGAGATCGGAAAGGGTGTAAAAGGGGAGGTATCGGGAAACACGAGATACAGGCATCAAAGGGACGTGCCTAATGAGATGCACGGCTGAGACAATAAGTCCGTGCGGCAAGATGAGCCTCGAGCGGCGCCATCTGCCTTACAGTAGCAACCCCCTCGTCATAAAGACACTTACAAAGAACATGTGTCTTCCGCAGATATCTTTGGAGTCCCAGGGTCGCGAAGCGGACAGCGTCCGTTCGCTGGCTACTTGAGGGCAAGAGACAAAATGGATGCCGTATCTAAGATGGAACCCGTGGGTACAGATGAAAAACCCACATAACAAACGAACGGTTTAAGTTAGCACAGCGAAACTGCGCACACTTACTAAACTCGTCATTTGCGGTTCATAGATACCAGACTCGACCATATTCGTGCGAGTTAAAAACACCACTTACAATTGTCACGGAACCTCAGACGCTCCTTTTGCCCTCATGTAGGCAAGCACTAGTCAGAATCATATTCGATATTCATCAGACCATCGAGATGTTGCTGTAGCATAGCTCTGTCCAACCGCGTCCCCTTGGTAACAGATGGTTGTCTCATACACGTTGTAGCACAGAGGCTACATAAGGCAGGACCACACTGCACACAAAGGCAACACGTGAACAGGAACACTACAACGACTCCGATGATCATCAGAATCTTCCAACCCCAAGTCGACATCAGGCCCCAAAACCATCCAAGTAGCGTCCAATCCCCTACATCCACGTGTATGGATTCGGAGATCTTATGCAACCTCGAGATGGCTTGATAGACAGTAGGAGCATTATCTGGAATGAAAATGCAGCAGCTCGAATGGATCACCTTACATACCCCACCTCGATCTGCTAAGATGACATCTAAAACCATAGGCGAGCTTTTAAGCTGCTTTTCACTAGTGAACACACTATATTCACCTCTACTTAGGGCTCTATAGGCCTGTACCTCTTCTTCGGGAATAAGCGAAGGATCATAGATCTCACTATCTAAATCCTCTATTGCTATCGACAAAGGTTTTTGGTACGAGGTAGGACCAGAGTAGGGGGAACGTGGTTCTCGAATGGGGTGGAAACCCAGTGCGCTTCGAAACATTGTTTGAAATGCTCGAGCTGACCCTTGGGAACTATACGGTAACACCAGATATGGAATTCCCTTATCCGTAGTATGTGGCATCAACCCACACACCCAACAATTAGTAGTGTTAACCACTAACTGATGCTGATGGAGGAGCTGAATAAAGGAATTGTTGCGGAATTCTACACGTCTAGCCTGCTCGTGTTCCGGTAACATGTGAAAGGAATGGGGAGAAGCAGTAGAGGTAAGATTAGGGTAAGGAGTAGGAGTAGGTGTAGCAGGTAAGAAGTAAGACATCGTGTAATACACCCCACCCGCCAATAATGCAGAAGCAGTCAAAAACAATACAAACAGTTGGAATATGAAGCATTTAGTACGACTAAGTTGCTGCAGCTTGAATCTGTGGACTTGAGCTCCCTCCAAATCATTCAGCTTCGAGAATGCCATTCCCTACGACCGTCCGCAACGTTTCTTGACGCACTTCGTTCTGTGCAGCAATAGTCAATCCCTAGGAGTTCCTAGGAACCGACGGCCTTTAACCTAGCGTCAAGACCTACTGTTCAGAAGGAAGTACGCGCGCGGCCCTACGGCCTTCAATGCACAATATGTACGTATGCAAAAACAAAGTCTCTCAGCTGTAAAGGCAAAAAGTATAAGGAGTGAAGCTTAATATATGTACAGAAATAATTACAGTAATACGAAAGTTCAAAACTGATCACGGAAAACGGGATAATGCAGTCGTCAATACAGCAAAGCAAGATCTTTTTATTTGTCCTTAGTGCGAGATCGCAAAAAGTATCGAGTTTTCCCAGGACGTGTCTGCTCGTCGAACAAAGGATCCGTTGAAGGGACAGCATCCTGCTGATCAGTTGAGTGTTCTGGTCTTGAGTCTTTTGATGCCAATCGATCAACAATGTCTTTCTGCTGCGCTGAGGATTCTTCAACAAGCTGTGCGTCGCTAAAAGGCACAAACGCCGGCAATGTTTCTGTTTCAGATGACGCAATGCCTCTCCTTACCCACGGGTCTGCCGGCAAAGGGATGGGGACTCGCTTGGTGTGCGTAGCATGCACCCAATTTTTGCGTCCCTCAAGACGAACGGCAGTCCTCGTGGCCAGGAGCACTTGATAGGGTCCGGTGAACCTCGGGTCCAGGTTATTTTTGCGTGAAAAGTTCCTTGTCACCACCCAGTCTCCGGGCTGGAGCTGGTGGCCTGGACCCTCTGTCTGCGTCGGCAATGCGTCGTAAACCTGTTGGTGAATTAACCTCAGTTTAGCAGTCAAGTCATGTAGATAATCGATCAACATTGGGTACTCAAGATCAGAAAACATTCCTGGCCTAGGAACCCCCCACACATTCGCAGGACGGCCGAACACTATTTCATAGGGACTAAGCCCTACTCGGGAGTGTACAGTCGCCCTAGTTGACAGTAATGCTAAAGGCAAAGCGTCAGGCCACGAAAGACCAGTCGTAGCCTGAATCTTTGCTAACTTTAGTTTAAGGGTGCCGTTGTACCCTTCAACCAATCCAGCTGACTGGGGATGATTGGCGCTGTGGAATTTCTGATTAATTCCAAGGCCCTTACACACACTCTTCATCACACTTCCAACAAACTCACTTCCGTTATCTGACCACACGACTCTAGGCATTCCATACCGAGGAAAGTATTCCTTCAGTAGGATTTTCGCAGTAGACAAAGCAGTATTGTCTTTGAGGGGATAGGCCTCGATCCATCGGGAGAATGCGCAAACCACAACTAAAACGTATTTCAGGTTATTGCATCGCTCCATATGGATGAAGTCCAATTGAATCACCTCAAAGGGATACGAAGGAGGAGCAAAACTGCCAGGGGGAGTTGGGGTTCCTTTGCCAGGATTGTACATCATACACACCATACAATTCTTCACCAGACGCTCAGCACATTTCGTAATGCCATCATTCTTCCACACAGGAGACAACAATTTGCAAATACCTTTCGCGCTAATATGTGCTAACCCATGTGCCATTGTCACAACGGCCAGCACATACGCATCAGGCAACATCCATCTTTTCTGATCCGACAAATCAATCCAACAACCATTCGCATCCAACTTTCCCGTACTTTCTTTCCACTTCGTCTTTTCAATCTCGGTGGCCTCATTCTGAATTGCTTTCACACTCTCGATAGTATCTTCACACATACTCGATTCTGTAGGCCACCTAACCGAACTCGTCACATACATTCGAGTGCTAAGGTTCCGGGCAGTCTCCTTAGCAGTCTCGTCCGCAAACGCATTACCACGACCAACATCATCCGTCACCTTACGATGCGCACTACACTTAACAATCGCAACTTGCGTAGGCAAAGTCAATGCATCCAAAAGATCATTCACAAGCTGGCCATGCTGTATCTTCGTACCGTGCGACGTCAAGAAACCTCTCTCTCTCCACAATCGTCCAAAGCTGTGAGCAACACCAAACGCGTATTGACTGTCGGTAAAAACATTCACACGTTTCCCTTTCGCCAACACACACGCTCTAGTAAGAGCAATCAGCTCCGCAGCTTGGGCAGAATTCTGATTCAACCTTGCATTCTCAACAACAGTATTCAATGTTACAACAGCATAAGCAGTAGTTACATCGCCATTCGGCAACTTAAAACATGACCCATCCACATACAAAGTGCCATCCGGATCTTCCAATGGGGTGTCTTTAAGGTCCACTCGACCTTTCGTTTCCTCTTCAGTCCTCAAGTAGCAGTCATGTTCTGCTACTTCATCTGACTCTGTGCTAATTGGTAACAAAGTTGCCGGGTTCAGAACGTTACAACGTTTTATCTGAATGTGGCTTGCCAAGAGCGTCAATTCGTATCCAGACAACCTCGCACTCGTCAAGTGCTGAGTTTTCGTTCGATTCAAAAGAGTATCGACTGCATGCGGAACCATCACCGTAAGCATATTATCCATGACCAATCCTGCTGATTGTCGGATGGAGACCGCAGCTGCCGCTGTTGCTCGTAAACAACTCGGCAATGCTCTAGCTACTGGGTCTAAGGTCGAGGAAAAATATGCACATGGACGTTGCTTACCACCAAAAGGTTGCGTTAGAACACTCAAAGCACAACCTTCCCTCTCGTGAACATATAACGTGAACGGCTTACCGTAGTCAGGGGTACCTAACACAGGAGCCGAACACAATGAATCACGCAGTTCAGAAAAACTTTTCTGACATTCTTCCGTCCATGGTAAAGGAGTTGAAACATCCTTGCACGTAAGAGCCACCAATGGTTTCGCTAGCAATGAAAAATTAGGAATCCATTGCCTGCAGTACGACGTGATACCTAGAAAGGCACGCACATCTCTTTGGGTTTTTGGCACAGCCATTCGCGCAATCGCTGCAATTCTCTCGGGGGTCAATCTCCTTCCCTCCTTTGACAATAAGTGACCTAGATAGGTTACTTCTTGACAACAATATTGGAGTTTAGAAGGTGACACCTTGTGATTTAACTCACAGAGATGTTGCAGCAACGACACCGTAGCAATTTTGCAAATGTCCTGAGTATCAGCAGCCACCAATAAGTCGTCGACGTATTGGATCAAAGCCGCACCAACCGGCAACCTAAATGCATCCAGTTGACCCTTCAAGGCTTGACTGTAAATAGATGGACTTTCACAGTAGCCCTGAGGAGCGCGTTTGAACCGGAAACTGCGTCCACCGAGAGAGAAACCGAAGAGGTCCCTGCTCTCTTCGGCAATCGGGATGCTGAAAAACGCATTTTTCAAGTCAATCACCGAAAACCATGATGCAGAAGCTGGAATCAGAGTCAGTAGCGCCGTGATGTCAGGCACAACAGGAAATTGAGGAACCACAATTTTATTTACCTCCCGTAAATCGATAACAAAGCGATAAACAGGCGGTTTTGAAGGATCAGTACGTTTAAGAATGGGCAGTACAGGGCTGTTGCACACGTTTCCCCGAGTCTCCTCAATTACATCTTTCTCGATCAAATCATAGATGATCGCCAATAGTGCTCGTTCACCATCGAGGGAGATACGATATTGGGGAATACGTGGCAGCCGC
The DNA here is from genome assembly GCF_964263255.1 of Lissotriton vulgaris. Taxonomy (NCBI): domain Eukaryota; kingdom Metazoa; phylum Chordata; class Amphibia; order Caudata; family Salamandridae; genus Lissotriton; species Lissotriton vulgaris. The sequence continues at coordinate 2,043,582,455 of NC_141685.1, read as the reverse complement.
ACATTAGATTTCAACTGAACAACATAAGGGGAGATATCAAGCAGGCCCACGTCATTTGGACCTGTTGCCCACAAAGACGCAGGAAGAGAACTCAATTCCGGTGGGAGCTTATCGAGGGACAAATACATGGGAGAGACAACCCTCTCTCCCAACGTAAGCTGTACACCCGCAGGAGAACAATACAAAGTTGCGTACAAACGTTTAAGCAAATCCAGGCCCAAAAGATTTTCGCCACAACCCGTGGTTAAAATCAACGGAGCTTCTAGCTCACGTGGCCCAATTTGAAGGGGCAAAGGGCGCGAAACTGGATTGCTAACAGGGGCGCCAGAGAATCCAACGGAAACATTTGTTAAGCCAGACAAAGGTGCGCCAGGGAGTTTCGAATACATGATAGAACTTTTCGCTGCACCAGTGTCCAACAGAAAAGGCTCAACGACGCCCGATGTAGCAACTGCGACGTAAGGCCCTCTCTGATCAACCGGAACTGATACCACTCCCTCTCCTTGTCTTTGGCTGTCCTAGTAATTACTGTCGTCAGTCCCCTGATCGACGTAATAATCGTCCACATTATACTGCGCAGATCGTCCTTGCGATGATCCACGTTGATCGAAACAATTATTAGAATTGGATGAGTTATCTGAGCGATCATTCTGAGCACCACGGCCTCTACCTCGTGACGTTTGCTGCGAACCACCACGACCTCCTCTAGTCGAGTTACCACTATTGCGTTCGTTTAAAACAGGGCAATTGAATTTAATGTGCCCCTCCTGTCTACAATAAGCACATTGATTGTACCCTAACGAGGATCTTTGGGAGGAGGAATCGTTACGGGTTTGGGATCTGTTTGATTGTGGCTGTGACCTATTCTGTTGCGAATTATTCTGATTTGACCGCGGAGGATACGCTTGTTGCAACAACACTTTAGTTTTCAGCTCTTTCGTCTTTTTATCAGCACGGTCAATCTCTTCTTTCTCTCTATTCTCATAGTATTGTGCCGTAGCCAATATCTGAGCCGAAGTAGAAACGGCCCATGCACTTTCCGAATTTCTCAATTTATTGCTCAAATCGGGCAACAAATTTGAAACAAATTTATCCACAAACAACCTTTGACCACCCTCCGTGCCCATATCCTGACCACTATGGTCGATGAATGCTTCCTCGAACCTCGTAAAGAAGTCGGAAACACTCTCATCTTTCTTCTGCTTACAGGCTGACAACTTGTCCCAATTCACCTTCATGGCTGGCATAAGAGTTTTCATTAATGTTATTATTCTTTGAGGGAGAGCAGCAATCGACTGTTCAGGCTTAGCGCCACCAACTTGCAACCCATCTGCCGCTACAATGGCCGCCCAATCACCACCTAGTTCGTTTGCGTGATCCTCCTGGCGAATCTTAGCCCATACCGGTTGCGGTACGACATTGCCAAACAACATGTCGATATCGGCAAGATTCATTATCGTAGCATCTACGAGCTGCGATAATTCTTTGTAATACCCTGCAGGATTTTTGCGAGGGTCAGGCAAAGATTGCTTCACCTGCAACACTTCCGATCTTTTCCATGGGAGATGTATCCATACTCTCTGGAAATGCGGCGGAACAATAGGAATAGCAGTAGCATCGCCTGGCATCCATACTGGTGGAACTTCCCGCATAGGGTATTGGCCAGACTCGTCTGGTTGTTTTTCAATATCCTCAACAAACAATGCATGAGGGATGGGAGCAGGACGAAGAGATAGCAATCGTTCAACAGCACGTCGAACGTTGGTATCCACTATCAGCCCATTTGCGAACTGAAGCTGGAGATCAGACAGAGCGGCGAGCACCTCGTCAGGCGCATCGGCCACTATTTGATCATAAAGGAACTTACACATTTCATTAAACACATACCTCTGGGTTGGCACATTGAATTGACAGAATGTTTCGAGGACAACACGGGGTGGACTTCTCTGCGGATTTACCATCCAACCCATCGCCATATTATATAGCGCAACGCGTTCTCTGTTACCAGGAAGCTGACTTCGTCTCTGAGGACCATCGGAACCAGCGGACCCATGAACAGGTCCGAGCGAATGAAAGAAGCTAGCCGCAAGAGGAGAATTGCGACTTCGAGTAGAGGGAGAAGAATAAGACACAGGGCTAACAAGAGAAGGAGTAGAAACAGTAGCAACAGCAGGGGTTAACAAAACAGGAGCAGTAGCAAGAGCAGTAGCGGGAATAGGAGTATATGGAAGCGGAGGAGCAGTAGGAATAGAAACAGACAAGGGAACAGGAACAGTCGGAAGAACGGGTGCAGGTTGAGGAACAGGCGGAGGAGGAATAGGTGGAAGAACAGGTACGGCAGGGACCACAGGAGCTGCGGTACCCTGTACGTACGGAGGTGGCGACTTCATAAGATAAGACATTAAGGGATCCTCAACTGGCTCTTCCTTCTTTTCCGACTCCGTTGGTAAAGCGGGGTAACATTTATCTACAGTCATATGCTGTAATCGGTCAAACACTTCCTTATCCTTAACCTCCTTATCTCGCTGAAATTGCTCTGCTTTCTTCACTATGGTAGCAACATTATCTCGCTGACTACGTTTATTCTGTCTGATTTCTTTCTGTCGGGCTTCTTTGCGCCACAACCGAAAAGCATCAAACATGGCCGGCCTTGACTTTTTTCGAACAATTTAATCTCTAGATTGTCTAAAATCGGGGCCTCGAAGCTACCATGAGGTGGCCAACGAAGGTCGCCGTCCTTTTTCGTGTATTTAATCCAGTAATCGTTAAAGGTAACTGGGCCTAGCCCATGCTTACTATAGAGCTCATACGTGGGAGTTCCAACCGGAGGTATCGGACATGAGTCCTCCAATCGGGAATCCGTACCACAAGGTCTGAAACAACTAAACAGAGTACTACGACCAGGCATCTTGCACACTAGCCGAGTTTCACAAACTTCAAGGGTTACGGGATTTACCAAGTCCCAGCAAAGAACAAAACCCTCGGTTTTTGGCGGCTGCAGTCGTCAAACAACACAACAAAGTACGCTAGCAAAGTGTCACCGACAAAAACACTCACACAGCGCTAACAACAAAAACACTCGCTAAAGTGTCAACAACCAAGAACTATGGGAGCGACCCACAAATACTTAACTCAAAAATCGATGGCGTCTCCAGGAAGGCCCGTCAATCGTCTCGCTATACCAAGGTCTACGCCAGGCGCCAAAACAGGTCTACAGTCAGGGCAGCAGTCCGTCGCAGCCGTCCGGAGGCGGGAATCTTCGCGGGAAAAGTCTTCGGGCCACTTATTTCGACAACAGGATCGATGAAGCGGAGTGCACCTTCCCTCGGAGATTTCACACGAAGTTCCTCACGATCGTCGGGCTTGGACCGGTACCACTGATGCAGCCCCACGTTGGGCGCCAACTGAAGGACTGGGTTCTTTAAGACCCAGCGGTGCCAGGGCACAACACCTGAAACCTTCGTGGGTAACCTGCTCCGGCGTACGAATCACAGAGACACGGGACACTTCCTTCAACGTCAAAGATTCAAGGTTTATTTGCTGCAGGGAACACAGAGATCACGGCAAGTACACAGCGTGCAACTTGGGGAGACTGCTTCAAATTGGTTCTGTGGATTGCTCCTTTTATACAGTTTTTACCCATAGGATTACATTGAGCACAAAAGTTTACAACCCGGTTCCCACAATTATCCCCCAGAGGGGTCGCTTTGGTCACTTTGAAACACATCAGGTCCGGAACATAAGTGCGGAAACATTTGGTGGTTCCCAACTGTAAAAACCATCTTCCCACCATTAGCAAATTCCAATCAGCAGTAAAACAGATCGAAATAGGAACAAAGACAGGTGCAGAGGAAGACGGAGACAGTGGGGAGATCGGAAAGGGTGTAAAAGGGGAGGTATCGGGAAACACGAGATACAGGCATCAAAGGGACGTGCCTAATGAGATGCACGGCTGAGACAATAAGTCCGTGCGGCAAGATGAGCCTCGAGCGGCGCCATCTGCCTTACAGTAGCAACCCCCTCGTCATAAAGACACTTACAAAGAACATGTGTCTTCCGCAGATATCTTTGGAGTCCCAGGGTCGCGAAGCGGACAGCGTCCGTTCGCTGGCTACTTGAGGGCAAGAGACAAAATGGATGCCGTATCTAAGATGGAACCCGTGGGTACAGATGAAAAACCCACATAACAAACGAACGGTTTAAGTTAGCACAGCGAAACTGCGCACACTTACTAAACTCGTCATTTGCGGTTCATAGATACCAGACTCGACCATATTCGTGCGAGTTAAAAACACCACTTACAATTGTCACGGAACCTCACGTCACCAGATTAGACTAGATCACGCACAATTGGACTATGTCTTTTTCTGGTTATACAGTAACATCTTTGTGCTTGTTGCCACATTACAAATATATAGCACTCCAACAAAGTAGTAGGATTATAACACTTTAATAACTTATAAATATATACAACGCTCCAACAAAGTAAACACGTTAAAAAAAACATTTTAAACAACTATTTACATGGCAGCCTGCTGCAACATCCATTTCAAAGCATTCACCGTCCGCTTGACACTGTCCCTGCCCCTCCCTCCCCGGAGTAGCAACAATGGGCTGCTTTGGGCTGTCTTTTAGTCGGCTTTTGGCTATAAAAAGCCTACAAAATCCATTGGCCTGTGAGGCGGCGTCAGTAGCGGACGGTTGTGCGAATAGGCCGAAGGCAGCACAACGCGCCGAGATGCGGACTGCACCGAGGTGGTGTCCAGCAAGTTGCCCCACTGGTCTGGCCATCCTACAATGCTGCGCCGAAAGACGGCGTGGGGCGCCCCGGGGGGGGGAGGCGGCGCGAACGAGGCTCCCCCGCCTCCCCAGGTGGAGGCTTCTCAGCTGCAGTGGGGCGCCCCTTGGCATCCAACTGAGTTGCGCCCGCTCTTGCGGCACAGTGCCTTATCCGCCATCCAGCTGAGTTGCGCCCGCTCTTGTGGCACAGTGCCTCACCCGCCATCCAGCTGAGTTGCGCCCGCTCTTGCGGCTACAGCGTCTCGCCCACCATCCAGCTGAATTGCGCCCACTCTTGCGGTGCAGCGAAAGGTGGCTGCCACAGGACTCTCAAAATGGCGGCCGGCTCTTCGGATTTGGGCCTGGTCCACTAAAATGGCCCTGGGACACCTTGGAACTCGGACGCTTGCCTGCTAGGGCATGGGTCCCATTCCCGAAAGCGTCCCCTCAGCCTTGAAGATTCTACAAAAGTCACCGGGGCCCCCGACTCCCGCAGGCTTCCGGTGGGGAGCGGCTGTCATGATTGCTTGCGGAATGGCCACGACGGAGCCACGAGATGGTGGTGCTCTCATGCTGACGCCAGCTTCAGTCTGAAACATCCAGAAACACTGTAGACTACCAATTCGATCACTTCCGGTGGAGCCCCAAAGTGACCCGGTAGGGAAGAACTTGCCCTCCCCTCTTTTGACTGATGGTTCTTGTTGCCTATCTCTTCTGTTGTCATTTAACGGAACCTTTTTTGACTGCCGAAAGAGGTTCTGGTCCGACCGCTGGTTGGTGGAGACATTTTGACTATATCCTGGACCTGCCCGGCCTCGCCCAAAATGGTGCCGGTATAAATGGGACTCGCAACTCCTTGTTGTGTACTGGTTGCCCAGCCTTGATATCATGAGATACGTATCCAGTTTTGAAGCACATGGCGGGCGGGGACGAGTACTGATCGAACATTTGGACATCCCTATTGATATTAAGTTCTGATGTGTTATTGATTAGTGTACTATTGAAAGTTCGAATTAACGTCACCCATGGTACTTGCCCGCAAATGTATATCTAGATAATTTTATTGTAACTGGCCCTGTCGTACTTTAATTATAAAATTTACGTCCACCGATTCCGCAACTGTTAGACACCTTAGTTCTTGCAACCTAATGGCCCGCCCGTTACGTTCTTCTACAGTGTAAATGTCCCCTCATCATATACGATTCCCGTTTGCTCCGTGGCCGGCCCATGTGGTTATAGGCCCGTATTTGTATACTGACATTTTCACAATAAAGGTTTTCAAAACAAAACATGGTAGTAGTACCTAGATTGGTAAAGTTTTGAATAATAGCCACTGTTTTCGAATCAGTAAAAGGCAAGTGATATAGAGCAGCCTGATTACATGACGGTTAAAAGGTATAATACGCAGGAATGCTGTAAAGATAAATGGTCAAGGGCTGTTGTGTTTTCCACTCCTGCAACATAAAGTGATCGATAAGAATCCGATATTCAGGCCTATCAGCGACTAAGACAGCAGGCCGAGCCTCTTTTGCTCAACGGCTCCCTCATGGGACGAAGAAACGCCCTTTTTCTCGAAATAGGAATATTTTACTTGCAGGACAGTTGTAAATTTCCCGGGAAAATACATTAGCCTGGAACATTGTTAGTGATAAACTGTAAATGCATCTGGGTCCTTTGCTTTACAAGTCAGAGTGAGAAAAAAAAAAGGTGGGCTTTCATCATTTTGGAAAAAAAAATGTTCTAAACCAATGAAAAGTGTTATTTTTAGGTCATATGACCAAGCCTTCCATCATTAGGAAACCAAAAGTAAAACGAACCAATGAAAAGTTTTATAAACAAGTCACATGACCTGTTATGCTTACGTTACGCGCTCCGCGCCGCGCCCCGGATCGCTTCCGGGTGCGCTAACGCGGCGCGTCATAAGACGCATTACGCGGTAACGTGATACGTCACGCTTACGCGACGCGTCACAAATCCGTCGGCCTGTGAGGCGGCGTCAGTAGCGGACCGTTGTGCGAATAGGCCGAAGGCAGCACAACGCGCCGAGATCCGGACGGCACCGAGGTGGTGTCCAGCAAGTTTCTGCACTGGTCTGGCCATCCTACAATGCTGCGCCGAAAGATGGCGTGGGTCGCCCCGGGGGGGGGGGGGGGGAGGCATCGCGAACGGGCCCCCCCCTCCTCCCCAGGTGGAGGCTCCTCAGCTGCAGTGGGGCGCCCCTTTGCGTTTCACTCGCCATCCAGCAGAGTTGCGCCTGCTCTTGCGGCACAGTGCCTCACCCGCCATCCAGCAGAGTTGCGCCCGCTCTTGCGGCACAGTGCCTCACCCGCCATCCAGCTGAGTTGCGTCCGCTCTTGCGGCACAGTGCCTCACCCGCTATCCAGCTGAGTTGCGCCCGCTCCTGCGGCTACAGCGTCTCGGCCACCATCCAGCAGAATTGCGCCCACTCTTGCGGTGCAGCGATAGGCGGCTGCCACAGGACTCTCAAAATGGCGGCCGGCTCTTCGGATTTGGGCCTGGTCCACTAAAATGGCCCTGGGACACCTTGGAACTCGGACGCTTGCCTGCTAGGGCATGGGCCCCATTCCCGAAAGCGTCCCCTCAGCCTTGAAGATTCTACAAAAGTCACTGGGGCCTCCGACTCCCGCAGGCTTCCGGTGGGGAGCGGCTGCCATGATTGCTTGCGGAATGGCCACGACGGAGCCACGAGAAGGTGGTGCTCTCATGCTGACGCCAGCTTCAGTCTGAAACATCCAGAAACACTGTAGACTACCAATTCGATCAGTTCCGGTGGAGCCCCAACGTGACCCGGTAGGGAAGAACTTGCCCTCGCCTCTTTTGACTGATGGTTCTTGTTGCCTATCTCTTCTGTTGTCATTTAACGGAACCATTTTTGACTGCCGAAAGGTGTTCTGGTCTGACCGCTGGTTGGTGGAGACATTTTGACTATATCCTGGACCTGCCCGGCCTCGCCCAAAATGGCGCCGGTATAAATGGGACTCGCAACTCCTTGTTGTGTACTGGTTGCCCAACCTTGATATCACGAGATACGTATGCAGTTTTAAAGCACATGGCGGGTGGGGACGAGTACTGATTGAACATTTGGACATCCCTATTGATATTAAGTTCTGATGTGTTATTGATTACTGTACTATTGAAAGTTCGAATTAACGTCACCCATGGTACTTGCCCGCAAATGTATATCTAGATAATTTTATTGTAACTGGCCCTGTCGTACTTTAATTATAAAATTTACGTCTACCGATTCCGCAACTGTTAGACACCTTAGTTCTTGCAACCTAATGGCCCGCCCGTTACTTTCTTCTACAGTGTAAATGTCCCCTCATCATATACGATTCCAGTTTGCTCCGTGGCCGGCCCACGTGGTTATAGGCCTGTATTTGTATACTGACATTTTCACAATAAAGGTTTTTAAAACAAAACATGGTAGTAGTACCTAGATTGGTAAAGTTTTGAATAATAGCCACTGTTTTCGAATCAGTAAAAGGCAAGTGAAATAAAGCAGCCCGATTACATGACTGTTAAAAGGTATAATACGCAGGAATGCTGTAAAGATAAATGGGCAAGGGCTGTTGTGTTTTCCACTCCTGCAACATAAAGTGATCGATAAGAATCCGATATTCAGGCCTATCAGCGACTAAGACAGCAGGCCGAGCCTCTTTTGGTCAACGGCTCCCTCATGGGACGAAGAAACGCCCTTTTTCTCGAAATAGGAATATTTTACTTGCAGGACAGTTGTTAATTTCCCGTGAAAATACATTAGCCTGGAACATTGTTAGTGATAAACAGTAAATGCATCTGGGTCATTTGCTTAAAAAATAAAATATAAAATATATTTTTGAATTAGAATAAGAATACATTTTACAGGTTTTGATATTTGCTATTAAAAAACCATTGAAATTCACTGAAAAAACCATAGGTTGTAGACCATATATAGTTCGGGATTAGCATTTACAAAACCTTGAAAATTCACTGAAAAAACCATAGGTTATAGACCATATATAGTTAGGGATTAGCATTTACAAAACCTTATTTTACTCGCACAAAACCATTGAAATTCGCATATATAGTTAGTTGCACTAACTATATATCGCGCACCCGCAATCCACTGCTGATCATGTCACATATTACATCATTCATGACATGGTCAGTGACATCATCCAGTGACTGTATGTTTCTGTAAAGTTAAAATATGTCTTACATTTTGAAGAATGAGTGGATGTATAAGTGTCTGGATGAAGGATTTAGTAGGTGCATGACTGACTGTATGAGAGAGTGATTAAATGTGTCTCACTGAGTGCATTGGTTAGTGACTAAACTGTCTTAATTTGTGCATCATTATGTCTGTTGTTCTGTAAACTGCTGCATGTGTTGATCAGTAGCTATATGAGTTATGTTATGTTACTTAACTCTTATATAGCGCATGGCTACCCCAGCAACGAGGCGTCCCAGCGCTTGCAGACAGGTCCAATCACATAACAGCCGGAGGAATGCGGCAGGATATCTATTCACCGCGGAACCCTAAATAGAAGAAAACAGCCAAGTTTTTACTTGTTTTCGAAATTGTAGGTGGTTTGTGATGGAACGTACACCTAGAGGAATAGAGTTCCAGAGTTTTGGGGCCCGAAACCTAAAAGAGCGGCCACCAGCTCTACACCTCCGAATCTTGATGGTACAGGCAAGGAAGAGGTCCGCAGACCGGAGTGCACGCTGTGGAACATAGAAGGAACAGATTCCTTGCACGATTTTAGGACCTAGACAATGTAACATTCTATGCATAACACACAGGGTCTTAAATTGAATGCGTTGTTTTACGGGCAGCCAATGGAGCCTGCGCAAAACCTGAGAGGTATGGCAGCGTCTTGGTAAGCCGAACAGGGTCCGAGCTGCTGAGTAACTATATGGGTTATTGATTGGTTGCCCAAGTATTTGTATGGGAGACTGAGTGTGTGTGTGGGTGGCTGGGAGGTGTATGACTCTGTGCATAGATGTGTGAGCAGTTGATTCACTAGATGTATGGGTTCAAAAGTGCATGTGGAAACAGCTGTATGGGCGGTTGACTGTGTGCATGAGTGTATTGGTGAGTGAATGGATATCTCAGCGCTACATGTCAAAGTAAGTACATATGTAAAACACAGTACATGTGAGAGTTGACATATATAAAAATCTGTGCATATGAATGAGTAATGAATGAGTAAAATTTATAATGCGCAGACAATAACCCGAAGGTATCAAGGCGCCTAACAGAACAGGTCAAAAGAAATTTGCTACATCGCTACAGGTACGCTTGCGTAAAAAGGTGAGTTTTCAGGGCCCTTTTGAAAGCCTGAAGGGAAGGCAATGATCTTATTTCCCGAGGAAGAGCATTCCACCACGTAGGGGCCAGGGTGGAAAAGGCCCTGCCACCCCATTTTGCTCTCCTGAAACGGGGGTCGCTAGCAGAAGTCTACCGGAGGACCGTAGATTCCTAGTGGGAGAATAGCGGGACAGAATAGCACATAGACCAGAGGGGCTATTTCTGGCCAGAGCCTTGTATGTCAGGCATACGATCTTAAAATGGATACGTGCCTCGACAGGGAGCCAGTGTAGCAGCTTTCTAGCCGCTGTGGCTGAGGAGCGCTTGGGAAGGTCCAAGACGAACCTGGCAGTGGCATTTTGGACTACCTGCAAGCGTTGCAATAGGCTCTTTTTCAGCCCCGCATACAACGCATTGCAGTAGTCTATTCTTGAGCCTATAAGAGCAACTGCTAGTTGTTTCCTGGCCTGAGGGGAGAGGTAGTTCCTAATCCTTCTCAGGATATGGATAATGCCCCAGCAGGTAGAGATGGTACGACTGACCTGCTTGCTCATGTCAAGGGCAGGGTCTATCATGACCCCCAGATTCTTGGCGGAGGCAGTAGGGGTGGGACAGGCTCCTAGTGAGTCTGGCCACCAGCCAGAAGACCATACTTCCTCTTTCCCTCCGAACACCATCACCTCTGTCTTCTCTCCATTTAGTTTAAGTGAGTTTGTGATCATCCATTTGCCGACCGCCTCCATACAGGATCTAAAATTGGAGGCAGTCGGGCGCTAGCATGGGAGAGAGAGACAAGGATCTGGGTGTCGTCTGCATAGGAAATTATCTCCATCCCATAAGATCTAATCAGCCTGGCAAGTGGGGTCACATAAATGTTAAATAGGGTCGGACTTAAAGCCGACCCCTGAGGCACCCCACATTGCACAGGGAGGGATGGAGATAGATACTCCCCCAGCTTCACTCTTTGTACTCGGTGGGTGAGAAAAGACGTGAGAAGATCCAGGGCTGCTCCACGCACCCCAATCTCCCTCAGCCGAGTTGTTAGTACTGAGGGAGAGAGGGTATCGAAAGCCGCTGTCAGATCTAAGAGAATCAGGAGGATGGTCTGGCCCTCATCAACCCGTGTGCGTATGTTATCCAACACAATGGTTAGGGCTGACTCAGTGCTGTGATCCCTCCTGAAACCGTGTTGAGAGAAATCGAGGCATTCCGAGAATTCAATGAAAGCGGCAAGGTGAGAGTTAAGGTGCGCCTCTAGCATCTTTGCTGGGGCAGGGAGTAGGGAAATTGGCCGGAAGTTTTTTAAAACTGACGGATCCAGGGAGGCCTTTTTTAGGAGAGGTTTTACCACCGCTCTTTTCCACTGAGTGGGAAAAACCCCATCTCTCATGGCTCTGTTCATGATGTCAACCAGAGGAGGCAGGAGGGTTTCCCTGCACAGTTTAAGGATCCTTAGGGGACATACATCCAGAGGAGAGCCAGACTTGGTTTTATTGAGTAGACAATCAAGCGTGTCCACGGAGAGAGGGGGAAAAGAGTCTAAGGTACTCGAGAGAGTTGATACTGTCGGAGCGGGGTCTATAGGCCCTAGAGTGGGGGGCCCACTCATAAGCGATTTCTGTAGTGAATGTGTGAGTGGCTGTATGGATCATTGTGAACTTGTATCAGTGATTGTATAAGAGAGTAAATATGTGTTAGTATATGTTTGAATAAGTAAGGTGTGTATAACTATATAGTTGAGGAAATGGAAGTGTGATTGATTCTTTGCATGACTAACTAGGTGTGTGAGTAACTCCATGGATGAGTGACAGTCTGTGAGTGTCTGTTTACACTGAGTGTATCTAAGGTTATATTAGAGTCTGAAGAGGTTCACCGTATTATCACATGAATGATGTCATCAATGATGTGATCAGTAATGTCAAATGAGATGTCATCAGTGATGTCATTTGAGATGTCATCAGTGATGTCATTTGAGATGTCATCAGTGATGTCATTTGAGATGTCATCAGTGATGTCACTGACCATGTCATGAATGATGTAATATGTGACATGATCAGCAGTGGATTGCGGGTGCGCGATATATAGTTAGTGCAACTAACTATATATGCGAATTTCAATGGTTTTGTGCGAGTAAAATAAGGTTTTGTAAATGCTAATCCCTAACTATATATGGTCTATAACCTATGGTTTTTTCAGTGAATATATATATATATATATATTTATACACACACACATACATATATATATATATAGTAATATTTATAATTTTTCATTTAACAGAAGGGGAGATGTAGAATATTGCGAGTTAGCAATGAAAGAACCCCTTGGGTTCCTGATGGACTCCGTAGAGCTGTGATGTAAGTGTTAGAGAGGAATGCAATGAAGGTTGATTTAGAATGGAGTTTGCAGTTATACGCAGAAGAATAAAGACATGTAATATTAAGCTCCGTGTGTGGCGTAGTCATTGGTGGATACTCAGGTTGCAGAAGATGCTACAGAGGGCAGTAAGACTTTTAATGCCAAACAGATCGCTCGGAGCACCAACAGGTTTACGTGGAGTCTGGATTCTGCCGGAGACCACAGTCTTCTGATCTTCCCCTCTCCCAGATGGTCACTCTTTTCCAGGAGTTACGCAACTGTCACTCTTGTGAGAGCTGGTTGCAGAAAGGACAGGGGTCTGCCGCTTACCCAACTGTGGTTTGGTAACCACCACTGCAGATCTTTTGCAGTTCCTTTTGAGATCTGGACCATTTCAAAGATTCCCCTGAAGCTCTTCCCACTGGAACGTCCAGTCCCACTGCAGTGCCCGCATATGACAACGGGCATGTGTCACCAACAGGAAGTCTCATCGAAATCCAGGATACAGGATAAAACATTGGTATCATAGCCGGACTATTCTGTACTCTCCCTGTTATGGAGGATAGGCCTGAAACTGCATAAGGTCCAGAACAGCTCTGATGAAAGGGAGCATCTGAGAGGGAGTTAGGTGTGACTTTGGCACGTTGATAGTAATCCCAACAAATACAGGAGGTCCACCGTAGACTGGAAGTCGGAGCCTGCAGCGAGTCAGTCTTCAACAGCCAGCCGTCCAGAAATGAGAAGACTGGCATATGAGCTGTAACCACTGCCATCACCTTGGTGAACATCTGAGGGGCGGTGGTGAGGTCAAAGGGGAGCATAGCGTACTGAAAGTTCTGGTGGCCCAACATGAACTGCAGGTAACACCTGTGGGCAGGCAGGATGGGAATATGGAAATATGTCTCCTGCAAGTCCAACACTACCATCCAGTCTCCCGGGTTGAAGGCAGTTAGGGTCTGAGCTAGAGTGAGCGTTTTAACTTATCCTTCTTGAGGGAGATGTTGAGAGAGTGCAGATCGAGGATAGGACGAAGGCCTCCTTCATTCTTCGGCACAAGTAAGTAGTGGAAATAAGAACCACACATCACTACGGGCATTTGTACTCTCTCTATGGCCCCTTTGACCAAAAGAGTTACCACTTCCTGGCAGAGTAGAGATAGGTGGTCCTCCATCCGCCTGTCCCAGGTAAGTGGCATTGAAGGAGGGATAATCTCAAAGGGGAGTAGCCTCTTCAGACAATCTGCGAAACCCACCTGCCTGATGTCATGACCTGCCAGCGGTGCAGGTGATGGAGAGTCCTGTCGCCCACTGGGTGCCCATGATTGTGAACGACCAGACTAGGAGGGCTTGGGGGCTGCGACTGTTGGTGGGTGGTGGACTGATTCAACCACTGGCCACCTGGCTCACTGGGCCGGTAGGTACCGCATTCACAGCCACGTAGACCCTGGAAAGGTTGCGCTGCGCAGTGACTGGGTGGGTAAGGACGCGCCTACATGCCCCTTCCGTGGTAACAAAAGGAGCAAAAGGCAGATTGGGTAGGACGAGGAGCCATAGAAAGGCCCAAGGGCCTGGCCGTAGCCCTTATGTCCTTGCAGTGTTCAGGCGCAGAATTACCCTTGTCACCAAAGAGCTGGGAGCCATCAAAGGGCATGTCCATGAGTGATGTCTAGACATTCCCAGAAAAGCCAGTAGTGCTCAACCAAACTTGGCATCACAGGGCCACTGTCGACGAAAGTGCTCTGCCCAGAGAGCAGGTGGTGTCCATTTTACATCGAATGACGTACTTTGCTGCATCCCTTCCATCGGCAACAGCCTGGGAGAGCACTGACTGGGCCTCCTCCGGGACCGTTGGCAGTACCTGCGCAACGGTATCCTGCAGGTTGGGGGAACAGGGGCCCAGAAGGCAAGCAGGGCTCACTAACCGCAATGCCAGGCTAGTGGAAGAAAAAACATTTTCTTGCCTAATATGTACAGCCTCTTGTATTCCCGATCCGGTAGGTTGGGTGGGAATTCACCAGGATTTACATGCAAAGTGGAGTCTCTACCACCAAGATCTCCGGGGTAGGGTTTTCTGTGAGGAATTTGGGATCCCCTGGAGAGGGGCAGTGGCGGCGGGCAATTGCTATGTTCACAGCAGCCCGTGTTTGGCTTGGACTGGAGCACAATCAGGACATCAGTAAGTGCTTCATTGAATGGGAGAAACAGTTCGGAAGAGGACATTCCCAGTTGAAGCACTTCCATCACGACATTAGTCTTGACTGCAACTGAGGGCAAAACAAGGTCCAGGACTTCAGCCACCTTGAGCACTACCATAGCAAATGAAGCTCCCTCCTCAGTAGCAATGATAGGGGAGAAAGCCTGACAGTATATGGAGAAGTAGCCAGCAAACTGGCTTCAACCAGTGTAGGAGGCTGCTTAGTATATGGTGCACACTTATTTAAGTGAAGCACCTTGCATTTATCCAGACAGCCCTTATGGCGATTTTAGTGGTCTTAGACAACCATAGAAAAATCTCCAAGTGGTAGCTGTGGAGAGCAGCCTTCAGGCTTAGTACAAAAGGAGTATTAAGCAGCTTGTTAAGCAGAACTAATCATATAGTGTAGGTTAAACAAAAAAAATAACCACACAGTTAAGTTATAGAAAAGTTATATTTATTATATACACTCACTAACACATTGGTATATCTCCTACCCGGAAATATCAACACAATACACACAATACTTCAAAGGTAAACCGGTAAGTAAGCACAAATTCACAGTTGTCTCCAGGGGTAGACCGAACCATATATTAAAGAAGTGGAATGTGAACTGCGACTAAAGTAGAGAATCCGACCAGAAGACTGAGAGCTCGGGACCCAAAGAACCACCCAAGGGATGTACCCAGGAAACCTACGGAGGCTGTGGGAAGAGTGGAAACAAGGCTGCATACTCAATGCAAGTCAATGGGAAAGTCACTGTGGCAGTTTTCAAGAAGGACCCTTCCCAGTGGAACTTGTAGAAACCCAGTGGAACATGGAAGGTTGGAGAGTCACCCCACTAGTGGATACCCCAGGATACCTACACCAGGGAAGCCAGGAGTATAGGTGCAAAGTGATATGGGAAACCGCAGTAGACCACTATGGAGGACTTCAGAAAAGATGCCGCTGGAGAAGAAGGTGAAAGAGTCTGGTGGAATCCAAGAATGGATGCTTGATAAGGAGTACCTGCAAGCAAAGCAGACAGAGTCTATGCCACTCGGGAGTGAGCAGGAGGCATGGAAGCCCAATGACCACCGGTGCAGAAAGATACAGCAGGGAGGAAAGTGACATTTTCCCTGAAGCTGCGAGGACCAGGCGATGCTGTGAAAGATCAGGAGCCATTCAAGAGCTGTCCCATGTCGGAAGTCGAGAACCAGGGAGTTGGTGTCCAGCAGTAGCACTAACAACCCTTGGCAGCAGCAACAGACGAGGTAAATGGTGCAAAGTTGGAACCAGCAAGGTCCAAGGGACTCACCATGTGCAGGAGAGTCATAGCAGGCCCTAGCAAGCAAGGGAGCCCACTGAAGCAAAAGACGACCCTGAATAGAACCCACATGCCGAAAAGGCACAGGAATAACAAGAGGACCTCGAGCAGCTCAAGAAGGATGCAGGCCCATGGTGATGAGGATACGGCGAGGATGAAGACCTTGGTAGGAAGAGATGTTGGAGGCTGGAGCTTCTTGTAGCCTGAAGATCTCTGGAGGACAGTCAACAAGCCATGGTAACGGTAAGTCGACGGGATGCACAGGGATGCTGTTCCAGCAGTTCAGACGAGGGATACTGGCTTCAAACTTCCTGAGGACAGGTCAGGCCTCGAAGGAGTTCAAAACCACCAACTGTGTTGTTGAGCACTTCGGAGTCTGTAAGACGTACGGCGCAGCAGACCGGTCAGCTTTGTTACGATGCCTGCAGATGCAGGGGAGTGACTCCTTCACTCAAAGGGAGATTCCTTAGGTTATCTTTGTTGCTCACAGGCCTGGAAAAGAACCTGGTGAAAGCCCAGACACAGACGACACAGGAGACTGGCAGGATGACAAGACCAGGTGCAGCAGGAGTCTTTCTTGGTGCAGTCTCGGTTCCTAGACTAAGTCCAGAGTGCTCAGACGGTAGAAGTTGGAGAGGTTTTGGGTTTGAATCATGTCCCACAGCGAATCTGAAGAGCAACCCACAGGTAACCCCTTAAGAACCCTAGGGAAAGAGATGGGACGATTCAAGGATCCCTCCTAGAGGAGGGCCTGGACAGAGTGGAGGATACTCCCATGTCCTTTGTCCAGGTTTGAGCCAGAGCCAGAGCCGGAGCCAACGGCTCCTTGAACTGGCTCCAACTGGAGTATGCAAGGAGGGCCCCAAATGTGCACTTCAGAGCAGTCTGGTGGCGCTGGGAAGCACCCTCACCCCAATACACTAAGTCCTGCCTAGGAGGTGGTTACACCTCCTTGTGACAGGACCCTAATGTTCGACCTTCCCCTGCTCGAGCTTTAGCTCAGGCAACCAGAGGGCAGAATGGAATCTGGAGTCGCCAGCAGTACTAGCTTGCTCTTAGACCCTGGAAGGCTGGTACTTGGAATACAGGGGGGCTCCCTATTGAAACCCCTGGTAAATGGGACCCTATATCCAACACAGGAATCAGTTTTGGGGTAGGATTCCAACATGTTTGATACCAAGCATGACCAGTTTTGATGCAGCCACTATATAGTTAGACATCCCATAATTCACTTGATGTTCACTATATGTATTAAATGGCTGACCGCACTTACAAAGCCTGGGAAATCGACTCTGGGGTTTGTAGGGGGTGTCCTGCTCATACAGGGGCGCACACACACTTTTAACCCAGCACCCTGCCTTCAGGATTGAAAGGTCTGCCTTAGGGGTGACTTATAGGATTTAAGTGCAGTGACCACAGATATAAGAAGACCTATATCTGTAGTAAGTGTTGCTAGCACCAACTTACACAGGCTGCTATGGCAGGCCTGTAGTCACAATTTGAGTGGCCTCTCATGGGAGCATAATACATGTTGCAGCCCATGGGAGACCTGTGGTGTACCCATACCTTAGTACCATATACTAGGGACTTATGAGGATACACCAGTGGGCAATCTGGAGTGTACCCAAGGACTCTCCATGTCCAATTGACGGAGGAATACAAGAGACTGGGGTCCTGATTAGCAGGATCCCAGTCACACTAGTCGGAAACCATAGCAACACCAGGCAAAAAGTGGTAGTAACCATGAAAACAGATCCTACTTTCTTACACTCAGAACCTCAAATCAGTCCAAGGATTTGTAAGGCTGGTATTCTTCAGGGTCCAGCAACCCCTTAAATTCTTCCGAGTCCTAGCCCATAGGAATAGGGCACAGGCTCTGGCCTGGAAGTCAGGGCTCCAGTTGGCGTTGGATTCGGACAACGTCACTCCGTGTCGGAGTCGGGGATCCGGCTCCATCTGTGGATCCTTGGGGCCTGACTGGCTCTGGAGACGCTGGTGTGGATCCAGTAGGGGCTCCAACCGAACCTGTGGGTCTGGAAGGTGCACCAGACTGAACCAACCGCTCAAATATGAAGCACTTAGCCTCATAAAACTCTTGAATTTGTGCAGGGGTCGCTCTGGCTGCTGGAACCGCGGGGAGGCGCAGAGTCTGCACAGGCGCTGACTCACCACAAAGCCACACCTCCCTTATCTTGTCGGTGGAAGGATGAGGTAAAGTCTAGGCATTCTTTGATTTCTTCTTCTTGTGTGACCGTGACGTACCTGAATGGCTTGACGACTTGGAGTGTGAAAACAAATCTCAGACTTTGCGGCCACTCCCGGGACCTTTCCTTGATGGACATCTTGAGTGTCATGGCATGACGTGTCGAGCTGCCTTGAGTTTGAGGGATCGCTCTCTCAAGGCCTTCAGATACAAGGCCCAGCAGTCGTGACGCATCATGATGTCGTTGAAGGCACAAGAGGCAAACAAGGTGCAGGTCAGTCACCGACATTGGTTGGTGAAACGTGCTGTAGAGCTTGAAGCTGGCCTTCTCTGATGGCATTTCGGTCACACCAGGAGGTAAGACCTCAAAAAAGACTTTGACGAGACATAAAAAAAAACTTAAGACAAAAATTACTAGGGGGTAGTAGCTCTTCCCAGATCTGCTGTGACTGGTGCGGAAAGGAAAGAACTGCCATGAGCATGCGTAGGTGGCGCCTGTGCGGCGAGGATGCCAACGACGCAAAGCTGAGCAGAAAGGCGCCACCTACCGGTGCTCAGGGGTGCTGTTCACAAAATTTCCAGTTCAAGTCTGCCACCTGGGGATAATTTTGAAGTAAGGATTCTGAGGCTAGAAGTCTCTATCACATGTGGTTAACCACTCCGCCTTTTCTTCCCCATTGCGACAGTATGACCCATTCTAACAACACCCAGAGCCTCTATTGTGATGCTGTCTGGGAGGAATACACAAATGTCAACTGCTGACTGCACCTAGTCATGTGGCCCAGTGACAGGTTGCAGACATCAAAGTGTTGGGGACAGAAAAATGCCACCATTCTAAAAAGTGGCGTTTTTAAAATTGATTAAAAAAATTCGACTTTACCATTAAAGACAATTTCAAATTATAATTTCTCATACAGCAAATTTGACTTTCCTAACAGCTGCTAAACAATTCGGTAACCTAATGTTATTCTATGGGAGAGGTAGGCCTCACAGTAGTGAAAACATGGATTATTCCATTTTTTACTAACAGGACATGCATCATAAACCCTTTCGTTGCTCATGACTGGATGGTTCCGTCATAAGCACCAGTGCTCCTGTGCTCATGATGGAACCATTCCGCAATGACGATCGCGCGCAAGGCGTGTTGACTTCATTGCATTGAAAAATAAACTGAAACTTATGGTTCAGTTTCATTGTTTCGGTGCTCGTAGGGCTATCTCAGCTCTCTGAGCATCGAAATACTTGGGGGAGTTAACGTTGGAAAGGGGAGGATCTCCCCTTTCCAATGGTACCCTCCTCTAGTGGATCCCTGTGTGGGATCCACCCACTAGCCACCAGGGAGGGGGAGCTGCCCCTTGGGCAAGGGTCTTCGCTCCACCTCTTAAAATAAGCCACTTCCAGTCTTTCTACCCCCCCCTCCCCACCCCCGGGGGCAGAGGCCTCCAATCTGCCTCGAGGGGCAGAAAGCAACCTATCTCGAGCATCGAAACACTTGGGAGGGGTATCATTGGAAATGGGAGAATCTCCCCTTTCCAATAGTACCTCCTCTAGTGGATCCCTGCTTGGGGATCGGCAGGGATCCACCCACTAGCCACCAGGGAGGGGGAGCTGCCCCTTGGGCAAGGGTCTTCGCTCCACCTCTTAAAATAAGCCACTTCCAGTCTTTCTACCCCCCCTCCCCCCTGGGGGCAGAGGCCTCCAATCTGCCTCGAGGGGCAGAAAGCAACCTATCTCGAGCATCGAAACACTTGGGAGGGGTATCATTGGAAATGGGAGAATCTCCCCTTTCCAATAGTACCTCCTCTAGTGGATCCCTGCTTGGGGATCGGCAGGGATCCACCCACTAGCCTCCAGGGAGTGGGGAGCGGCCCCTTGGGCATGTGCCTTTCCCTCCCCTCATAAAATTGGCCATGTCCAGTTTTTCTGCCCGCCGGGGGCAGTGGCCCCCAATCTGCCCCGAGAGACAGAAAGCACCCTAGACGCAAGGTATCATTTTTTTTATAGGCCAGGGGTGAAGGCTTCCCAGAATGGGCATCCCAATGCCCCCACACTTCCCCTCCAAAGAACGCAACAGTCTTTTGGCTCCCCCAGGAGGCAGGTGGGGGAATAGCCCCTGATCTCCACCCGGGAGGCAGAAAGCCCTCTATGCCCCAGGGATTTTTTTGTTTATATACGTAGGGGTGGGTCCCTTCCTGGTGGGTCCCCACCCAAAAAGAAATGCTAGTCTTTCTGCCCCCAGGGGACTGCAGAAAGCCCACAAGGCACCAGGGATTTTTTTCCCTAAAGTTCGGGGTGGGGGATTTTTTTTATATAAGTTGGGGTAGGGGCTGCCCAGAATGGGCATGCCAATGCCCCCAATCCCCCCCAAATATGCCAGTCTTTCTGCCCCCCCAGCAGGCAGATGGGGCAGTAGCCCCTGATCTGCCGCCGGTGGGGTCAGAAAGCCCACTAGTTTTTTTTTATATGTAGTGTTGGGGGCAGCGCAGAATGGGCTTGCCCTTGCCCCCACCCCCGAAATGGGTCTGTAGCCCCAGGGGTACATTGTTTTCAAACTTCAGTGGTGGGGGCTGCCCAAAACCCCCCAAAAAGATGCCAGTCTTTGTCCCCTCGGGGAGGGGGCAGAGAGCCCACTAGGCGCCAGAGATTATGTTGGCTTTTTTATACGTAGAGGCGGGGGATGCCCAGAATAAGCATACCAATGTCCCCACCCTCCATAGAAATAGCCAGTCTTTCTGCCCCCCTTGGGGGCATATTGTGGAATAGCCCCTGATTTCTCCCTCCCCAGGACGACAGAAATCACACTAGGCACTGACTTTTTTTCGGAATGTGCCTACCTGTGGATTTTGGGTCATAGCACAGCTGGCACTCAAAGAAACCTATACATTTTTAAAAACTAGACACCCAGGGAAAACCAGGATGTGCTGACTTGTGTGGCTCTCACTAGGTTCTGCTACCCAGAATCCCTTGCAAACCTCAAACTTTGTAAAATAAAAACTAAAAAAAAACATTTTCCCCATATTTCTGTGATGGAAAGTTTAGCAATCTACATTCCACAAACTTCCACCCACCCGCATTCTCCAAAGTCTCCAATAACAATGACACCTCACTCGTGTGGGTGGGTAAAGTACCCACAACAGGCAAAAGGCCAAAACGTATTGTGGAAACATTAAAATGACCTATTGCAAAATGATCTGGTTTTGCAAAGGGGCACCTGGCTTTTTGGCACCAGGCTCAGGGGTCATCTAGGGAAACGTACCAAACCCACACATTTCTGAAAACTAGACAACCTGGGGAGTCCAGTGAGGTATGGCTTGCATGGATCCCCCAACGTTTCCATACCCAGAATCCTCTGCAAACCTCAAATTTAACTAGAAGAAAAAATCAAATTTTCCTCACTTTTCTGTGTGGGAAACTTGTGGGATCGTTGGGCTGACACAAATTTCCTACCACCTAGCGTTCCCCCAGGTCTCCCGATAAAAATGGTACCTCACTTATGTGGGTAGGCATAGTGGCTGCAAAAGGAAATGGCCCAAATCATACTACTGTGACTTCAAAATTACCTATCATAAAACTACCTGTTTTTTTGGCCCTGGGCTGGCGGCCATCTAGGGAAACCTTCCAAACCTACATATTTCTAAAAACTAGACAGCCTGGGGAGTCCACTGAGGTATGGCTTGCGTGGATCCCCCAATGTTTTCCTACCCAGAATCACCTGTAAAACCTCAAATTTAGCTGAAGGTATGAGGTATCATTTTACTCGGGAGAACAAGGGGAACACTGGGTGGTAGGACATTTTAGCCAGCATGGTGAGCCCACACACAAATGTGTAGAAAAATCAATCAATCAAGGGAAATGTAAGCCCGCTACTCACCCGTGAGGGTCTTAAGGTTCTGGTGAGGGGGGGGGGGGGCGGGTCTGCATGTCTGCTAGATGAAGAGCCAGGTCTTGAGGGCCTTCCTAAAGGTGTTGAGGGAGGGGGCGCGTCTGATGTTCGCAGGCAATTCATTACAGGTCTTGGCTGCAATGTGAGAGAAGGATCTTGCACCTGCTCTGGCTCTGTGGATGCGTGGGGTTTCAGCCAGTGCGAGGTTGGAAGATTGGAGGTTCGTTTTCGGTATGTGGAAATTGATTCTACAGTGGAGGTATTTGGGTCCGTTGTTTAGGCATTTGCAGGCATGAGTGAGGATTTTGAAGGTTACTCTTTTCAGCACGGGGAGCCAATGGAGTAGGTACTGGCTGATAAGTTCATGCAGGGGGATGCCAAAGACGAGTCTGGCGGCGGTGTTCTGTATTGTCTGGAGTTTGCGGAGTAGGGACTTGTTGATGCCGGCTTAGAATGATTTCCCATAGTCCAGTCTGCTGGTGATGTGTGAGTGGGTGACTGTCTTCCTTGACTCAGGGAGGGATCTATTTGAAGGTCTTGCGGAGGATGCGGAGGATGTTGAAGCAGCTGGATGTGACAGCATTGACCTGTTGGTTCATGGTGAGTGATGAGTCGAGTACGATGCCGAGGTTTTTGGCGTGGTCTGAGGGTGGGCTTCCGAAGGCGTTTGGCCACCAGGTGTTGTCCCATGCTAAGGGGGTGGTTCAAAGGATGAGGACTTCTGTCTTCTCGGCATGGAGCTTCAGGCAGTTGTTGATCATCCAGGCTGCAACGTCTTGCATTCCTTTCTGGAAGTTGAGTTTGGCAGTGGTGGGGTCTTTGGTGAGGGAGAGGATAAGCTGGGTGTCGTCGGCATAGGATACGATGTTGAGGCCGTGTGATCATAAGATGGCTGCGAGGGAGGCCATGAAGATGTTGGAAGAGGGTCGGGCTCAGCGATGACCCCTTTCCTGGGGCACTGTTTGTTGGGGTTGCGTAGCGGGGCAAGCTTGTCTGCGCAGTTGGAGATCCTAGTGTGGAGTTCTCTGGCTGCGATGTTTGTGTCGGATGCCCAGGTGTGGTTGTCTCGGGTGTGGGTGGAGTTGAGTAGTTCGTCAGTCAACTTGCTCTAGTTCTTTTGTGGTGGGCGTAGGGCAGGGCTGGACTGAGAACCAAAACCGGCCCTGGCAAGGTGCACGGCCGGCCCCCTGGGGGTGCGGCCGAGCTCTTTCGGCCGATTTTGTTACAGGGCCGATTTTGCAGCTATGCTGCAAAAACGGCCCTCTAACAAAAACGGCTCCCAGGGCCCAAAACCGGCCCCCATCCTTGCGGCGCACTGGGGGATTGCCCGGTGCCCGCAACGGCCAGTCTGGGCCTGGCGTAGGGGTGGATTGGGTGCCTTGTGTTTATCAAGGGCGAAGTGTACACAGTGGTGGTTTGTAGATGGTGGCAGCATTATGGGGCTGAAGTGAACGCTGTTCCCTGCTGCGAAGATGGGTCAAGGGTAAGTCCTGCTCTGTGGATCTGTGTGGTGGTGAGATGTTTGTGTCTGATGTTTGCGAGGTTGTCATGAAGGATGATGGAGTTGAGGTTGCGGGGGTTGTTGAGGTGGAAGTTCAGGTCTCCTATGAGTACGTAGTTCATTGAGGCGATGAGGTGGGTGCGATGAAGTCATGATGGTGGTTGCTGAGGGTGTCCGGGGGCTGGAGAGTCTGTAGACGAGGGTTCCTCTGAGTGTGGTGTTGGGGTGATCCGGATCTTGAAGTGCAGCTATTTAGCGGAGGGGAAGGTTTCTCTGTAGGTGGAGAGGCAGAGGGTGCTCTTGTGGGCGGGTGGTTGGGGCGGTCCTTCCTCTGATTCTTGAATCTGTCCGGGAAGGGTGTTGATGTCAGGAGCGGAGGAGCCGTTAGTCCAGGTCTCCGTGAAGAAGGCTATGTCGGGCAAGAAAGAGTGGAGTAGGTTCCCGATTTCTATGGCGTGTTTGTGTACATAGCAAACATTGTGGAGGATGCATCTTAGGGAGTTGCCGTTGCTGGCGTTGGTGGCCGTGGGAGGTGGTGAAGGTGTGGCGGCGGCAGTGGAGACAGGATAACTGGCCATGGGTTGTGTCAAGCGAAGCCTGTTGGCTGTCTCAAAATCTTACAGGGTTGAGTGCATGGAGGGTGGTGGTGTCGTAGCGATGGATAGCTGGAGAATTAGGGTTCCTGGCGCTGGCCACGTTCGGGCGCAGAAAGGGCATGCCTTAGGTGTGCAGGCTGCGCGGTCGCCATTAAGTAGGGGAGTGGGGCAGGACGTGGGCAGGAGGGGCCGCAGGGGCAGCAAAAACCGGCACGAGGATTAAGCTTCAATAAGCTTAATGAAAAATAAAGTAAGCTTAATTAAAAATAAGCAGCTCAAGTGTGCTATAAAAAGTGATTTTTTTCAGCTACATCGGAGGTTTGCAGGGGATTTGGGGTAGGGAAACGCTGGGGGATCCATGCAAGCCATACCTCACTGGACTCCCAAGGATATCTAGTTTTCAGAAATGTGAGGGTTTGGTAGATTTCCCTAGATGGCCTCTGAGCTGAGGGCCAAAAACCCAGGTGCCCCCGACACCCTGCAAAAGCAGGTCATTTTATGATAGGTAATTTTGAAGTCTCCACAATACGTTTAGGGCCCTTGCCTGTTGCGGGTAATTGACCCACCCAGACAAGTGAGGTACCATATTTATCGCAAGACCTGGGGAAACGCTGGGTAGAGGGAAATTTGTGTTACCCCGGTGATTCTACACCTTTCCCACACAAAAACTTTTTCGGCAAAATTTGAGGTTTGCAGGGTATTTTGGCTAGTAAAACTTTGGGGTACATGGAAACCATACCTCCCTGGACTCCCACGGGTCTCTAGTTTTCAGAAATGTGAGGGTTTGGTTGGTTTCCCTAGATGGGCGCCAAGCCCAGGACCAAAAACTCATGTGACCCCCATGGCAAAACCAGATAGTTTTGTGATAGGTAATTTTGATGTCTCCACAATGAGTTTTGGGCCCTTGACTGTCGCTGGTACTTGGGCCACCCACACAAGGGAGGTACCTTTTTTAATCAGGAGACCTGGGGGAACGCAGGGTGGAAGGAAATTTGTCAGCCCAGTGATCCCACAACTTTTCCACACAGAAATTAAAAAAATGTTTCTTTAGCAGAATTTGGGGTTTGGGAAAGAAAGAGCAGCAGCGGGCCTTAGAGTCGCCGCACCTTGAACCCAGTTCCAAATTAAGTGGCAGTTTTTGTGCTGTCAACCCCGACGTCAGCTGCTGAATGTGGTCGCTGTGATTCCAGATCATAGAGTACTTTTTAGATTCGGTGGGGGCGCACATGAACAAAGTCCAAAACGAATATAAGTTGTGTGCAAAATATTTCTTCTTTATTTATAAAAATGTATAGAAAAGTTCATTGTTATCTTCACAAAAAGATCAGCCAACGCGTTTCACTCCCATGCAGGGAGCTTCCTCAGGGCTGAAAGTCAAACATATAAACATAAAATGTAGGTAATACATTTATAAACAAGACATATATATATAACATACATTTAAAAGACCCAAACTTATACATTAGAATACAAATCGAACACAACACTACTACACTGCCATTGTACACAACAACTTATTTTCGAGAGTCACCAAAAGTCACATGACTCCAACACATCGCCATATAAATGATCCATTTCTCATTTATCCATTATGAGTAAATTCTGGTTGATGTCCATAGTTAGTCTATATAATAACCTAGACAGGGGAGGATAGACCTATACCGAAAAGCGGAAAAACAGGGGAAGATTGATAGGTTTCCGGTATAGGAAAAGCATAAGTATATGTAAGGACATCCAGCAAGGAAATGGTGTTCCAAAAATAGAAAAGAAAGAGGGAAGGAAAGAAAGGTAGGCACAGAGAAGGAAAAGAGAAAGAGAGAAAAAAGTAAAAAAGCAAATATCAATGAGATAGCCATAATCCATCCCACGTCCTTCATTATTCCCAATGTCACTACTTTGCAGATAGTCGTAGACTATCATCAGGCTGAATTCATGCCGACTGCAAGTCTCATTATTTACACTGAGTCTTTAAAAAACACACAAGAAGGCTTACCAATATATAAGTAGTTGAATTCCAAGAGTAAATAATCTATCGATGTTTATGTGATGATAGGTAAGCCAGTCAATATTCACCTTCACTTCAGGACTAGTCGGAAACAACAACATAGAATCAAAGTTGAGCATTGGCTGTGGGCCAGTCACTATTCAATTTTTTTTTTTTGTAGTTCAACCGTCTTTCTTTAGGTATACACAAGTGACACAGCCTTACACCTACAACCCTGGGGCCGGTGGCATGTCCATCAGTTGCATGAGATATTCGTCAAGGTAAAGGAAATAGAGAGAAAAAGATGGTAACACAGCCTTTCTACCGGCATCCCGGAGGCCCGGTGGCAAGTTTAGAATGTCTGTAACATTTATATCACACTAGCGTAATGAAATAAATACCAGATCTCTTTGGTAGAACCATTTTTATGTATTTTTGCTGTAAACTATGATTTTTTCCCTTTTTTTGTTTGAATATTTGTATTGTCATTTATCATATAACATAGAGGTCCATACTTTTGAACATTTCACTGCTAGGAAGCATAAATCTGTCCCACATTCAGCTCGTGACAAGAAATAATCAGTCCAATTGTATTATACATTTCAGCCAACAATTGACTGCATTGTTAGATTCCCCAGGGCTCTCGGTAATATATACTGTGTGGTATTTCCTCGCAATGTACCTCTGCAGGGGTCGCTTCCCATCTCTCTAGAGTCCCCGATCTCATTCAGTCTCAGGGCGCCTAGCGGATGGCCTCCTTCCAAGTTATATGCTCTATCCCAGCTCCGCGGTGTAGCTGAGCGCACATGTTGTCGGATTCCCGTTAGCTAGGTCAGCCCTCTGGTGTATTTCGATGCTCGTGCGGCCTAGTGGTGTGCTCTGCTTATCGCCCCGCTTCGTCGGTCTGGGGCGGTGTGCCTCCTTTTATGGTGTGTCTTAGAGGGACTGCTCATGTGTCTCTGGGCTGGTGATTTATCAACTGGGGAAAGGTCAGTTGCCTAAACTCAACTGTTGAACATGAGGGGGGAATTCACAATATGAAAAGGGAATGAACTAAACTATAAACTAAAGAAAAAGAAACGAAGCTCTGCTTTACTCGATCTAACCTTTCGGGTTTGTAGGCCTGGTGTTGTGTCTGTGTGAGTCCCGGGACAAGTGTTCGTGTGTTCCTTCCTTCGCGGCGTAAGGTGTGTGGTGTGTGTGTGTGTGGGGGGGGGGGTGGGGGGGGAATGCGGCGTAGATTCTCCTCCAGTTAGTCGCGCTTTTTTATCCACTGTTTGTGTAGGAGTCATTCCCATGGGCCCATTGGTGCTCGGGGAAGGGGGGGGGGGGTTCGTTGGGGGGGGAGAGAACCGCGCGCAGCTCGGCCGCTCGCCCTCTTACTGTATTTGATGTTGTTCTCTCAGTGGTCCCTGTGTGGTTTCGTCCATCTGTTTCCTTCCTCTTTTCATTGGTGTGCCTCCCTGCTGTGGCCCTTTCGCGCATATACCACCCATCCGGTCCCCCGCCTACGTAATTCCTCGTTCTTGATACGCCTGGTTAAAGGACTTGAGAATGTCATCCCATATCTGTGCTATCGGTATAGCTCGCAAACCCGCCGTCTCCTCTCTATGGAGTATTGTTCCTTCTCCCATCGCCCAGTAGGTGAGTGAGGAGTGCCAGTGTTACACCTGCGGAGGGTGCTTGTCTTTCCAGTGTTTCGTTATGAGCCTTTTCGCGGTCACCAGGCCTAGGTCCCAGAACCTGGTCCGGGGTTTGTTATGTTTTGTTCTTCTGTACAGCCCCTGTATGCATGCCTCCCACGTGTGTTGCAGCTCTGTTTCTGCTCCCTCCGTTAAGAGCGCTGTTACCTCTCGCCAATATGTGTGCAATCTGGGGCAAGCCCACAGCATGTGTAGTAAGTCGGCATTCAGTAATGAGCAGTGCGGGCATCCGGTTGTGTCTAGTGCGAAGTATCGATTAATTTTGTCGGGGGAAAGATACGCCCTGTGGACAATGTATAGTTGTATTATTTTGAACCTTGAGTTGCGCGGTATGTTGCGCGGTCCCTCTAGGATCCGTTCCCATTCTTTGTCCGACCACTCCCTACCTCAGTCGGCTGCCCACTTGTCTCTCAGCAGCTGGAGCGGGAATCTGCAGGGCCTGCGCTATCCAGTGGATCACGTGTGAGCCATTGCCCATCACGTGTAAGTACTGCAGCAACAGGTGTGTCTGCGGTTCTTCTGCCATGGCCCCCCAGCGTTTCGTGTATTCGCGGATCAGGGATGCATAGAGAAGGAACTGCCCTGCCGGTAGGCCGGCATCCTCCGTGAGTCTCTCAAATGGGATCAGGGCTCCCTCCTCGCAAAGATCCGCCATCGTTTCTATTCCTGCCCGCTCCCAGCTCTCCATAGCGGCTGCAGTGAAAGCGCCGCCCACTCTAGGTGTGCCCACCAATGGGAGCGCGGGGGCATAGGGCTTGATTGCCCGCGTGAGTCTCAGTGAGCGTTGGAAGCATTTGTACGCTACCGTCAAGTGCAGCTGCATCTGGCGGGTTTTCACGGCCAAGGGGTGGAACAGCATGAGTGCCTGCACGTGTGTTAGGGTCGCGGTATCCGAAGTTGTGTCTGCCAGGCCTTTTCCTGCAAGCCAGCCATGTTACCCACTGCAGCTGCACTGCTAGATAGTAAAGTTCCTGGTTCGGGATCGCTAGCCCTCCCATAGCCACCGGGGCATATAGCTTCCTCAGCGCTACTCTGGGTCTGCCAGCACTCCAAATGTGCGCCCGGACCATACTTTTGAGCTCTCTAAATATGCGGTTAGGGACGTACACCGGTATGTTGGAATAGAAATAGAGCAGCCTGGGTAGTGCGATCATCTTCGTTAAGGTGACACGGGCAGGGACATTAAGCGGGAGCGTTTTCCAGAAACCCATTTGGGCTCGTAAAGAGGAGATAGCTCTGATAAGGTTGCCTTCCAGCACGTCTGCTGGGGATCGGTAGATGTGGATCCCTAGGTATTTGAATGTGTCAGCATGCCAGGTCAGTCTAAGGCCCCCTAGGTTTACCTCGCTTTCCAGCATATCCGGATGGAATGGGTATACTCCTGACTTCCCCCAATTGACTCTTAATCCTGAGTGTGCCGTAAAGGCGTCAAGTGTGTCCATAAGGCCCTGCGGCATCCTAGTGAGGTCCCTGATATATATTAGCAGGTCATCCGCGTATAGTGAGACCGTGTGTGTGCCATCAGTTAGGGGAATGCCCCATTCCTCGCCCTGTCTCCTCAGCATCTCCGCTAACGGTTCCATTGCCAGGGAAAAGAGCAGTGGCGACAGGGGGCAGCCTTGCCTCGTACCCCTCCGTACTCTGATAGCTTCGGACAAAAGGCCTCCGGTCCGGACTCTGACCGTGGGCGTCTGATAGAGTAGGCTGACCGCATCTATGAACGCCTCTCCTAGTTTGTTTTTCTGCAACACTGCCCGAAGATACGGCCATTCCACCGAATCAAATGCTTTTTCTAGATCTAATATTATGCATCCAGACCGTGGCCATGGCGTCTTCGCGTACTCCTGAACCCTGAATAACCGACGGATGTCCTGTGAGGTGCTGTGCGTTGACACAAATCCGTTTTGATCCGTATGGACCAGCGTGAGCGTGTGCGGTGCTAGTCTCTGGGCCAGTGTGGATGCTAGTATCTTGTAGTCCGTGTTCAAGAGGGCGAGCGGTCGGTATGAACTCAGCTGCACCCCGTCCTTACCTGGCTTCAATAGGGAGACCAGCGTGGCCTCGTTGAGGGTGGGCGGTAACGAGGAGTCTTCCAATGCTGCCTCGAACATCTTAATGAGTTCCGTGATTAACAGGTCCGGGTACGCCTTATAGAACTCCGCTGTGAGTCCATCCGGACCCGGGGATTTACCGTTGCACAGGGCCATGATGACTACTTGGAGTTCTTCCGATGTGAACGGGGCTGCTAGCTCGTCCCGCTGGGCGTCTCTTAATGTCGGTAGCGGTATCGGTGCTAAATGGTCTGCAGTGTCTGGGGCCGGGGTTGGTAGACCGGAGCGATATAACCTATCGTAGTGGTCAGTGAAAGCTTGGTGTATCTCCTGCTGTGTGCGTAGCATAGCTCCCCCTTCTCCTCGTATCTCCACTACTGGTTTGGTCCTGTCTTCTATGCTGATGAGCCAGGCAAGCAACTTGCCGGGCTTATCTCCCCTATCGTGTGTGCGCGCCGAATGGGCCGCATAATTCAGGCAGCGTAGCCTTTCTAGTAGGTTCTCGTGTTCCGTCTGGACGTCTTGCGCCTCTCTCCCATCGTCCCCGGGCTCCCTTTGTTCGAACCGCAGTAGCTTACTTTCCACCTTAGTCAAGTCTTTCTCCACTTGCCACCGCAAATTGACTTGCGTGCCTAGGCAGTGCCCCCTCACCACGACTTTGAACGCGTCCCATTCTATCTGAGGGGCAGACGCTGTGCCCGAATTTTCCTCAAAATAGTGTGCTATTTGCGCAAATAGCAAGCCGCGGAATGGCGCATCAAGCAATTGGTCTGGTTGCAACCTCCATGTGGGGATCGGGGGGTGTACAGTCGCCCATGTGAGGACCAACATGTGTGGGTTATGGTCGGAGTGTGTTCTGCCCATGTAGTGCGTGTCTGTTGCATGTGGCAGCAGGTCCTCTGTGAGCATATACCTGTCAAGCCGTACATGTAAGTCATGCACTCCTAAGTAGTATGAGTACGTTTGAGTGTTTGGGTTACAGTGTCTCCACACGTCTTTGAGCCCCTAGTGCGCAGCCCAAGTAGTGAAGGCTTTCATGGCGCTCACTACTGGCGCGTTTGGCAGTGGCGGGAAGGATCGGTCTAATGCCGTGTCCAGCACACAATTGTAGTCCCCGCCCAACACCCAGGGGAGTCCATGCCAAGCAGATAGGATTGTGAAGAATCTTGTGAGGAATCCTTGTGGTCTGTGTTAGGGGCATACACCGATGCTATTATTATCGGGCGTCTATCCAGTCGTCCCCTCACCACCACCAGCCTTCCCTCTCCGTCAATGTATGAATCGTCTGCCTCAAAAGGGACCCCTGGCCTGACCCATAATAATGAGCGCCGTGCGTACGCGGAAAACCCTGTTGCGTATGTTTGCCCCCGCCAGCGATGGCGCAGTGTTTGGACCTCGGGTGCGGCTAAATGTGTCTCTTGTAGAAGCGCTATTTGAACTTTGTGTCTCTTTAGATATGAGTAAATCTGGTACCTGCGTGAGGGAGTGTGCATCCCCCGTACATTCCATGTGCAAAATTTAATCACAGCTGCCATTGCTATTCAGTGCTCGCTTGCCCCTCCTGTGGTAAATATTTGATTTACCGTCCTAATTTCTATGCAGGTAAGTACTTAATCAATAATAACTCAATCGGAAAGAAAGAGGCAGAGTCCGTGGTGTTAGAGTTCTTAGGGGTTTTATTCCTTAAAAAGGAATGGTCAGACCGGATATCATGTTCCTACCACCACAGGGGTGTAGGAAGGGATAGAGCAATATTTTATTGACAATACATAGCTTATATACTTAAGTCACATTATAGACACCAATACAGTAGGCGTAACAGCTGAGAGAAACAAGATAAAACACACACGTGGTAGTGATACGTAATTAGAAGGCGTGAACTAGGCGTGAACATAGAGGTGTGTGTTAGAAACGTCACATGTAAGTGTCATATGTGGGTGGCAACAAAAGCAAAATCTTGCAATGTCAGCAGAAATCTGA
Organism: Lissotriton vulgaris; assembly: GCF_964263255.1. Taxonomy (NCBI): domain Eukaryota; kingdom Metazoa; phylum Chordata; class Amphibia; order Caudata; family Salamandridae; genus Lissotriton; species Lissotriton vulgaris. Next base: position 2,043,550,601 of record NC_141685.1, on the reverse strand, counting down.
GGTCTGGATGCGCGTGCAGCTGCATGACGTGTGATTGACGTGAAACCGAAGGGTGCAGGGGACTTGACATTTACACTGACGGAAAGAGACAGAAGTCTGGCATGTCAGATCAACTCGTACCTCTATCATATCTGATATCTGATGTTTGGGAACCATATTATCTAAACGGAAAGGTCTCTGGGGCAGAAGCTATTCTATACTGACTGTGAGTGCGTGTATAGGCGCCTAAGTGTCTGCATGAGATGCGAGGGGCATGGGCCTTCCATGGTAACAGAGGCTATGAATTACTTGCACGGAGACAGTGAGGCCGGGCCCTTTGCTCTGCAGCTGGGGGTATGTTTACTTAAACTAGTATGCAGGAATGCATTTTCGAGGAGCGGAACAGATAATTCGAAGGTTGAATTCAGTCTTGGCAGGCAGCAGGCTGAGCTAAGCGCCGTTAGCCGCACAGGGAGTAAGGCAGAGGTCACGGGTACAGAGGCAGCCTGGGCTGAGGCTTTCAGAGTCAGAAGGCAGGAAAAAGGCTCGATGGCAGAATTCAGGGCCTACTTCGCCAGAGCTGAAAAACGTGTAAAGTACACCACAAAAAGACGTTGGCATGGCATACTTAGAAACGGACTATTCAACCCATTCAGGGTGGGTCTGAAAGAGGACATGTTAACGTTGGACGCAAATGTATTTGCGTCTTCATAGCTGGCACAGGAGGGAAGTTACATGCACTTTAAGCTGGTACATGAAGACGGTGGGGTACACGTTAGGGAACATTACTTGACCATAAAATTTATATTTCCTCATTCCCTCCTTGTTCCCTACGGACCCTTCATGATATATCGATCCTCATGAATCGATCAGTCTGTTCTTGTAACATCATTTGCTCTTCTTTCTTCCTCTCACGTTTTGAGAGAAAACTGGAATGTTCAATGCATGATGTGGCACACAGTCCACAAATCGCTGGCCCACACTGTAGGCACAGGCAGCAACTGAATACTATGACAAGGGCAATGCCTAGGAAGGATAGGATCTTCCATCCCCAAGCGGTCAACGTTGTCCAGAACCAACCGGACCAAGTCCAGGTGCCTGGATTCTGATGTATCAGATTTGCAATCTTATGAAGACGTGTAATAGCTTTGTATACAGTTGGCGCGTTTTCTGGAATGAAAACACAGCAACTTGACCCGATGACCTTACAAGCTCCGCCTCTATCTGCCAAGATGACGTCAATAACAAGACGATTTTGAAGGACAACAATCCGCATAGCAGACTGCTCTTCTGTTAAGTTACCTAGGGCGGAGGCAGTTTCATTCACTACTGCTTCAAGTGTTCTAGTTAATCTGCGTATTAGTTTACTGTTTTGGACGGGGCCTGTGAAGAAAAAGAATCCTTTATTGAAATCTGTGTATTGCTCCCATGCCGTTTCAGTATAGTCGACAATCGGGAGATCTCTTCGGAACCTATTCTTTACTAGATTTGTATTTCTGTGATAATCAGGAGGAGCTAGGAAAACAGGGGGCAGAAGGAAGGCAATGTAACAGGTACCATCCCAATCTGGAGGTAAGCGTATGTATGCGGTATGACCACAAACAAAGTAGGAATGACGGGTAGCTCTAAAAGAAGATTTACCTTGGTCACTGAATTCGACCACAGTAGTACATTTACTATGACCTAAGTGTACTGAACCCTTCTTTCTAACACAAAAATGACCAGTGACTGGTAATACTGACATAGCGGGGAGAATGGGTGCAGCTTCGGACTCAATAGTGAGAATCATAAGGTTAACTGTATAATTACCTAATCCATATACTTCGTTTTCTAGATCAGTTCCTGTCCTAACGGGTTGTCCATTTTTGTCAGGGTAACAGGCGTCGAGCAGAACTAAATTCAGGTTTCCCCAAATCCAGCCACCCTCGATGGTAACAGCAATATCAGGATCTAAACAATTGATCAATCTAATCCATGCACCACAGGAGCCGTTGTGAGTGAACGGGTACGGAAAGAGAGGCAGAACTCCCTTGTATTTCTGATAGGGAGGGAGTCGGCCACATATCCAGCAGTTTGTAGCATTGTTAGTCTGATGGGAGTGATGTAACATACTAATGAATGTGTTGTTGCGCAGCGCGAGTCTGTAAGAGAGTTCGTGGAGAGGTAATTCACTAAAGGAATGTTCAGCAGAAACATTGTAAGCAGATTGTTCACGCTTGAAGATAGGGTAATATATGGGAAGCAATATACTCGCTACAATAATCAGAAGACTTAGAAAAAACATAATCAATAATGTCACTATACAGTGACTGCGGAGTGATTTGCAATATGTACGTTTCTTGAGTTGTCTCTCTCTCTCTCTATCTCGATCTAGGGGATACATGTCAGAAACTATTTAACCGATTCACCTAGGGGAGGACTTAAACAATTAAACTGTCTGACTTGCTAGATCGAAGTTTCATGCGGTACTCCTCTTGGGGAGTTTTCTCTTGTTTGGTAACTTTAAAGTCTTTAGTATCGATGCAGTCTTTGGAGGGGGTGGACGAGTCGGTTTCTGGCAGCAGTTCGTTACATTTCTTAATATGACTCGTGTGGATCCACCCCTTTCTGCCTTCCACCTTGATGGCGGTCCTCGTGGTAAGAAGGACGGTCTTCGGCTCTTTCCAGCGGGGCTCCAGCGGACTTTTCCTGTCGAAGTTCCTAATTAGGACTGTATCCCCGGGGCGGACATCGTGTGGCTTTACATCAGTGTTGTCAGGGAAGGCTGCAGCAACCTGTGAACGACATGATTGGAGTGCAGACATCAAGGAGGCAAGGTAATCTGTCAGCATATTACAATCGACATCTGTTATTTTCTTAGGCATGGGCGTCCCCCACATATTCGGTGGTCTGCCAAAGACCACTTCGTACGGGGATAGTCCTGATCTTGAATGGGCGACCATTCTCATATAGAACAATGCAACTGGCAGGGCGACTATCCAGTCGACCCCTTTCTCTTTACAAACTTTGGCAAGGCGGGTCTTTAGTGTCTGGTTATGCCTTTCTACAAGGCCAGCGGCTTCGGGATGTCGGACACAATGGAATTTCCACTGATATCCTAGCAGCAGGGAAACCTGTTTCATGAGTTCGGATGAGAATGGCTGTCCGTTATCTGAGTACACGACACGAGGCAAGCCGTACCGTGGGAAGAATTCTCGAACCAGCTGCCTGGCAGTGGTCGGAGCAGTGTAATCTGGGACTGGATATGCTTCGGTCCAACGGGAAAGTGCACAAACAATTACGAGGACATATTTGAATCCCCGACAACGGTCCATCTGGATATAATCCATCTGGAGGACTTCAAAAGGGTGATCGGGAGGATGGAATCCACCTTGCTCTACAGGGACGCTTTTACCTGGATTGAACTGACAACAGATCATGCAAGTACGCACTTTCTGTTTTGCTGCTGCTCGTAAGTGTTTGTTGTACCAGAGATTCTGTAAACTGTCTAACATCGCTTTCTCTCCTAGATGTGCAGGACTATGTGCTGTATTGATTATGACTTGAACCATAGAGTCGGGGAGAAACCATGTAGATTTTCCCTTCGTCATCCAACCTTGATCTGTCTGGATCCCTCCTAGTTCAGTCCATTTCTTTATTTCATCTGTAGTAGCATGTGTCTGAATATCGATTACATCTAGTGTGGGGTCCCTAACTGACATACACTGTGTCAGTACTATTGTCTTTGTCACATCAGTAGTCTGGGTGTGAGTCAATGCTGTATGCTTTGCTGTCTGGTCTGCCAGGTCGTTACCCTGGGAAACAGAATCCGTAACTTTAGTATGCGCTTTACACTTCATGACGGAAATGCCTGAAGGCAGATGTATTGCTTCTAACAGTGCTTGAATGAGGGGGCCGTGTTGGATCTTGGCACCGTGGGAGGTCAAGAAACCTCGTTCTTGCCATAACATTCCGAAGTCGTGTACAACTCCGAACGCATAACGGGAATCAGTGTATATGTTAACATTTCTGTTCTTGGCTAGTATACAAGCTCGGGTCAGAGCGATGAGCTCCGCCGCTTGAGCAGACAGTGTGTCAATACGATGTGTTTCTTTAACTTCAGTTTCAGTGGTCACTGCATACGCGGCCACTAATTCTCCTGTACTTGTTCTCATACATGAACCATCCACGTAAAGTGTCAGGTCTGGATTTGTCAGTGGGACATCTGTTAAGTCTCGTCGAGGCTTTGTCACTGTATTAATGATCTCTATACAATCATGTGGGGCTGGATCTGTCATACTCGAAGGTAACAATGTTGCGGGATTTAGAATGCTGCAGCGTCTGATTTCTATGTGTGGCTGGAATAGTGTCAATTCATAACCTGTCAGTCGTGCTATAGTCAAGTGCTGAGTCTGGGTTCTGTTTAAAAGAACCTCTACAGAATGTGGAACTTGTACTGTTAATGGATGTCCTAATACAATTGAATCGCTCTGTCTGATTGCTAAGGCTGTTGCTGCTACTGACTTCAAGCACGCAGGGAGTGCCTGGGCTACTGAATCCAATGTACTTGAAAAATAAGCGCAAGGCTTATGTGATCCTGCTTGGTCTTGAGTGAGGACAGACAACGCTGTACCATCCCGTTCTGTAACAAAAAGTGTAAAAGGTTTGCTGTAACATGGTGTCGCTAAAACTGGTGCTTGGCATAAAGCTTTCTTTAATTCTTCAAAAGCCTGTGTATGTTCCTGAGTCCAAGGAAGGACAGTCGAAGTCGCTGCCTCCTGGGTTGTTAACTGAATGAGTGGTTTAGCTAGAAATGCATATTGAGGAATCCATTGTCTGCAGTACGAGGTGAGGCCTATAAAGGCCCGCACTTCCTTTTGTGTCTGGGGTTGTGGCATATTTACAATTAACTGAATGCGATCAGGAGTGAGCTGTCTCCCCACTTTGGACAGCAAGTGACCCAAGTACACAACTTGCTGAACACAGAATTGTAGCTTCGTAGGAGACACCTTGTGTCCCTTGTCGGCCAAAAAATGTAAAACTGTCAGTGATGCTTGTTCACATTCGGGCTCACTTCGTGCGGTGATCAGCAGATCATCGACGTATTGCAGTAAGGCGGTGTTAACTGGCATTTGAATACAATCGAGTTGTCTTTTCAGTGCTTGACTATAGATGCTGGGGCTTTCTGTGAATCCTTGAGGTGCGCGTGAAAATTTGAAACTTCGTCCATTTAAACTGAATCCGAAGAGATATTGGCTCTCTGGGTCAATAGGTACACTGAAGAAGGCGTTCTTGAGGTCAATTACAGTAAAGAACGTTGCTTCTGAATCAATAGCAGTCAATAGGGATGAGATGTCGGGGACCACAGGGTACTGTGGTACGATACATTTATTCAGTTCTCGTAAGTCAATCACCAGCCGATATACTGGCGGTGCATTGGGATCAGTACGTTTAAGAATCGGAATGATGGGGGAATTACAGATATTGGAGTCGGTCTCTACGACCACTCCTTGGACAATGAGCTCTTCAATGATTTCCAGTAAAGCCACTACAGCATCGGGTGGTAACTTGTATTGTCTGATTCTAAGTAAAACAACACCTGGTTTGAGTGTAACACGATATGGTGTAATGTGCATACAACCTACGTCAGTTGGGCCTTGTGCCCACAAGTGATCCGGTACATTTTTCAATCTGACATCAAACTCTCGTAACACATAATGACCCTTAAAGTCTCTCAAGAAAAGTCTAACTCCTTCCGGAGAACAACATATCACGGCTCCTAGAGCCTTCAATGTCTTTATTCCTAACAAGTTTTCTGGACAAGATTTCGTGAGTAACAAGTCTGTAATACGTGATAATGGACCCACAGCCAGGGGGACGGGTTTCGATACTTCATTAACAATAGGCTGTCCTGAAAAACCAAGGGAAACATTCTGTGAGCCTGAGAGGGGTGCCCCTGGGACTTCATCATGGCTGATTGTTGTGCGACTTGCCCCTGTGTCAATTAAAAACTTTCTGTCTTTTCACAATACTTGACTGTGTACATAAGGACCCTCTTGATCTACAGGAATTTCAATAAGAGGCAAGCCACCTTCCCTCTCTAGGCTATTTCATGTGTATCAAGGATAATCGGGGTAATCAGATTGGGCATACTGGTACATCTGTTGCGAGACTTGCTGAGTCGCGGCAATGGGCTGTGGCTGTGACTGTCTCTGTGGTACCGCTACTGTCTGTGCTGCATGTGGTGAAACATGCATAGGCTGTGTATTCTGCATGGGCTGTATATTCTGTGAAGTCTGTTGCTGACCCTGGTCTTGTCTAGGCGGATGCGGTCTTTCCTTAGTTTTACCTGTTGCTATATTATGTTTCAGGACTGGGCATTCATGTACGTAGTGACCTGGCTGCTTGCAATAGTTGCATGTCCCTTTAACGGGAGCTGCGGCGTGACCTGTCTGGGTTGTACCCTTTCTCTGGCCGTCGGCTGGAACCGACTGGGCCACTAACATTTTCATTTTCGTGTCTTTCATGCGTTTCTGTTCCTGATCCTGTTCTTCTCTAATTCTGTTCTGATGGTATTGTAACATCTGTAACATCTGGGATGGCGTATTTGCTTGCCATGTACTCTCAACCTTGTATACGCGGTTCTTAACTAATGGCAGGGAATTCTCGACTAATTTTGATACAAAAAGATGCGGGTACGACTCGCTACTTGGTTTAAGGCCACTATTAATAATGAAACATTTCTCGAATCTTGAATAGAAGTCACTAGTATCTTCATCGTGTTTCTGTTTACAGGCCGAAATTGCGTCCCAGTCTTCCTTTCTAGTTGTCAGTAATCTTGGCAGAACCTGTACTATTAAACCTGGTAATGCTTTAGTTTTCTCCCCAAGGCCTAGCCCTGGGGTACGAAGTTTCTCCTTGTCTTCTATTTCTGCCCATACAATCTTTTTCTCTCCCACCTCCCATTCTCTTTCCTTTAGTTTCTCGTAGATGCCTGTGGGCAGCAGTACCTTTAACATTTTCATGATATCTGCATATGTGTAATCTCCCATCAGTAACATGTCTTTAAGTTCTCTGTGAAAACCTGCAGGGTCTTTATCGTGACAGGGTACTAATTTTTTCATTTCCAATAGTTCTAACTTGGTCAGAGGTGTGTGTACATACACACGTTTCAAGGTATTATCGGTACCCATAACTGGATGTACTTCTCGTAATGGGTTCTGACTTTCAATGCCATGCAGACGCTCCATATGATACATTTTTCTTTCTGGGGGCGGAGCGGGAACGTATTGTGAGCTTAAAAAGGTGTTATATCTGTGCCGTTGTTCTAGAATTATTTGAATTAACTTGGTACTTAGGCCTCTCCATCTATCCATGAGTAGGGCTTCTAATGTATCGTGTAAGGGACCTGGATCAGAATGTTGATTTCTGTATAACGTAAGGAGGTGCTGAATCATGTATACACCTGCTAGTTTCTGCTCGTCTGGGGAAAGGTTCAGAAATGTCTGTGCTACTGTGTCATCATTGTATATATTAGGATTGTCCGCCCATAGTACTGCTGACCGAGCTAGTTCTTGTTCATCCATAGAATTGAGTACATGGTACTCCATTCGTTCTCGAAGCATTTTATCAGTCTCTTGAAACTGATGTTCAGGAGAATTCGGTTTTGATATGCCAGAGAGGAAAACTCTCTTGCTTTCTGGACGAATGCCTTTCCTAAGGTAAGTTCCCTTACCTACATACGCTATCGTATCTGTAGTCTTTTCCGGTTCTTCAGGTTCTTCCTCCTCCTCGGAGGAGTCATTCTCTTTTTCTTTTTCGTGTATGTCTATCACTGCTTTTCTTATTTTTCTGTACATTCTGGCTATGCAACCCCCTTTATCATGTTTTCCTTCGGATATATTTTGACCCCACTTGTTGAGTCCCTCTAATTCATCCTGTTCTGTCTCAGGCCTGTCTCGTTCTCTTATTAAACAATTTATAAAAAAACGTAGTATATATGCTTGAGTGTCAACTTTCTGATGTGCCATGGCCTCCTTGATACTTTCAGGGTCTTCCCCAGTCTGGACAAAATTATATATTCTATCTAGGTGCTCTTTCATTCCTGAGAAAAACATTAGGTAATCTGTAGCTTGTCGTAAGCGTAGCGATGCTATAAACATCCTATCGTCTTTACCGGGTACTGGATCGTATCTGCAAACTTGAAGCGGTTCTTTGAGTATGTCGAGACGGGGTGATTGGAGTGTAAAATGCTTCTGCATGTCCCTAAGGTGTAATCTGTGTGTTGCTGGCGGGGTCTGGTGACCCCCGGTCGCGCCTCCTGAAGCGGAGGCTTGAGCATTATCTCTCTGTGGAGTCTGTATCTGTACTTGAACTTGTCTTTTTGTAGGATCAGGCGCAAACGGGTTTGGTATCTTAACCTTAGGTGAGGGAAGTGGTGGGGGTGGAGGAACAGGCTGTCGGACGGGGGAACCTTGTTGCGGTAATGGCGGAATGCGATCTTGGGGCGGGTTGCCACCTCCGTCACCGTCAGTAGGCGGGACGCGGGCAGGTGGATTGGTGTAAGCGGGTGCTACATCCTCTAGATAGGAATTCAGAAATATGTCTTTAGTGGTCCTGTGAGTTACTTTAGTTGGAACCAATGGTGGCGGCAGATTTTTCGGCATTTCTGAAGTGGCCTCAGGCGAACCCTCGGCCACTAAGTACATACCATTTACAAGATTGTTTCGTGCGCGGTCTACTTGTTCTGATTTTACTCGGATCCCTTCAGTAACTAATTCGTTTTCTCGGGCTTTATCTGACTCTTCTCTATGTCTGTCTTCTCTACGGAGTGCTTTTTCAGCACGTTTATGTGATTCTTTACGCCAAAATTCTATGGCGTCTTTCTGCGATTGTCTGGCTTTCTTTTTCCATAGTGCTTCTTCTACCTTCATGATGCACTCGGCATCCCATGTTCCGGTAACGGGCCATCTGTGTCTCTCGTCTAGATGCTTAGTATAATCGGCCCATAAATCTAGATACAATATGGCATCTATGCCATGTTTATGGTACATGAAATTTCCAGGAGTATCCCTAGGGGGGGATAGGAATTTCTTCCTCTAGTATCCCTTTCCTAGTTCCTATCTGCTTTAACTTATTGAAAAACGGCATCTTGTTTACCTAGTACTGAATGCTCAATCCTTGCTGCTTAACTCTAGACACAACTAGTTACACAAGAACACAATAATGCACATTAAAAACAGTCACTCATACCACGACATTAATCACATGAAAGACATTTGAAACATATATGAATACCCCCTATACAGGATGTACTGCTAAACAGCACAGATACACTGCTGAGAACAGTGCAAGAACTTGAATATCGGATATACTGCTAAACAGTACAGATACACTGTCTAAAACAGTGCAGACCGAATTTGTGTACCCAAACCCGTCTTTACCGGATACATAATAATGCACCCGTCTAGATACGTCCCAGCAATGGTACTCACCGGGAAGCACGGAAACAGAAGGCCTCGGAAAAACTAGACTGGACTGGACCGGACTCGACTCGGCTCGACACGTGGATACTTCGGAAACTGGTGGGCCTCTTGACACCTCGGACCTTGCTTCTTTCGGCTAGGCTCTGGTCGGGATCCTCCGCACTCCTCACCGCCTCGTCTGGGTGCTGATTGCAGTCTTCGTCACCTCCGTGGGCCAGAGGGAGATACAGGAAATCCTGCCAGTACGCGTAGTTCCGTCTAACTGATGGCAGGGGACAGAGCTTGCAACGCACCAACCGGCGCGTGGGGTGGGGGAGGGGCTCCTATTCGGGCGCCAAAATAATGTGGTAAATATTTGATTTACCGTCCTAATTTCTATGCAGGTAAGTACTTAATCAATAATAACTCAATCGGAAAGAAAGAGGCAGAGTCCGTGGTGTTAGAGTTCTTAGGGGTTTTGGGCCAGATGTAGGTAGCCCTTTACCGATCGGAATCGGCCAAAAATACCGATTTTCGGCCGTTTCCGACTGGTAAAGGGCTATGCAGATGTAGGGGCACCAAAAATAGACATATTCGGTAATTTTACTGAATCGGTATTGTTACCGATTTGGTAAAATTACAGAATCGGTAAATTTACTGATTCTGTAAATTTTACCAATTCGGTAAATTTACCATTCGGTAAAAATACCGAATATGTAATTTGAGATGTAAGTAGCATGTCTAACAGTGCTACAGGGCATTAAGAATTCGGTATTTACCATGCAATACAATTGCATGGTAAATTACGAATTCATGTGTACATGCACATCTGTGCATGTACACCTGTGCCATGTGGCACACAGACATGCCCTAAGGGCATGTCTGTTTGCCACATGGCGCAAAAGCCAGTTACAGGGGTGCAACAGGGTGTCAAAGTGACACCCTGTCCCCCTTAGCAATTCGGTATTTTTACCGATTCGGTAAATACCGAATTGGTATTTGCTATTGAATCCTATGGGCTTCAAGACCCATAGGATTCAATAGCAAATACCGATTCGGTATTTACCGAATCGGTAAATACCGAATCTTACCGATTCGGAAAAAAATACAGAATTTTTCCCTACATGTCATTTACCGATTTTTGAATACCGAATCGGTAAAATTCGGTATTTAAAAATCGGTAAATGACATTTACCTACATCTGGCCCTTTATTCCTTAAAAAGGAATGGTCAGACCGGATATCATGTTCCTACCACCACAGGGGTGTAGGAAGGGATAGAGCAATATTTTATTGACAATACATAGCTTATATACTTAAGTCACATTATAGACACCAATACAGTAGGCGTAACAGCTGAGAGAAACAAGATAAAACACACACGTGGTAGTGATACGTAATTAGAAGGCGTGAACTAGGCGTGAACATAGAGGTGTGTGTTAGAAACGTCACATGTAAGTGTCATATGTGGGTGGCAACAAAAGCAAAATCTTGCAATGTCAGCAGAAATCTGAGGTCTGGATGCGCGTGCAGCTGCATGACGTGTGATTGACGTGAAACCGGAGGGTGCAGGGGACTTGACATTTACACTGACGGAAAGAGACAGAAGTCTGGCATGTCAGATCAACTCGTACCTCTATCATATCTGATATCTGATGTTTGGGAACAATATTATCTAAACGGAAAGGTCTCTGGGGCAGAAGCTATTCTATACTGACTGTGAGTGCGTGTATAAGCGCCTAAGTGTCTGCATGAGATGCGAGGGGCATGGGCCTTCCATGGTAACAGAGGCTATGAATTACTTGCACGGAGACAGTGAGGCCGGGCCCTTTGCTCTGCAGCTGGGGGTATGTTTACTTAAACTAGTATGCAGGAATGCATTTTCGAGGAGCGGAACAGGTAATTCGAAGGTTGAATTCAGTCTTGGCAGGCAGCAGGCTGAGCTAAGCGCCGTTAGCCGCACAGGGAGTAAGGCAGAGGTCACGGGTACAGAGGCAGCCTGGGCTGAGGCTTTCAGAGTCAGAAGGCAGGAAAAAGGCTCAATGGCAGAATTCAGGGCCTACTTCGCCAGAGCTGAAAAACGTGTAAAGTACACCACAAAAAGACGTTGGCATGGCATACTTAGAAACGGACTATTCAACCCATTCAGGGTGGGTCTGAAAGAGGACATGTTAACGTTGGACGCAAATGTATTTGCGTCTTCATAGCTGGCACAGGAGGGAAGTTACATGCACTTTAAGCTGGTACATGAAGACGGTGGGGTACACGTTAGGGAACATTACTTGACCATAAAATTTATATTTCCTCACTCCCCCCACCAGCGTCCCTGGTCGCCTCGCATTGTCCCGGTATATCTATCACATCAACACCTACTGTTATACCTATGATATGCATTGTTGAAGCTGGTATCTCATCCACTCTCCAGTAATAGAAGCAGAGCTTGTAATAACATAAACAATAGTTAATACCAAAAGGTCGACTGCTGAACATGCAGACGTCCAAACACTCTAATGAGATGGTCAACTTTTCAGTTCTGGGGGTCGCTGTCTAGCGCGTTAGATAACGGTATCGCAGTAAATAAACAAAGCGTGAGTGTGCGTGCCATCCCGCTCAGGGGGAAAATTGTCTAACCCAGCTGGTCCCACAGTGGACCGGGTGAAAGGTTGTGTGGTGCTTCCGGCATTTGCCTGCAAAGTTCGCCAGCCAGGCAGGCCCGCTTGGGCCACGGGGTGTGGCAAAGTCCCTACGCAGCATGCATTGGCAAGTCATTACCTGTGAGTGTCGCCGCTCGCTGGATCATCGGACCTCACCCTGACGTGGCGCACTCGCGTTACCTTTCTCAGGCGAAGTGCCGGATCTCCTGATAGGCCGATTGCGCCTTCCGTGTCCTCTGTCCCCATAGCACCCGGTAGACCCGGGTTTCGCTGCCTCTCCGAACTATTTCCTGACGCCGCTGCTCAGGACGTGCAGCGAGAGAATGGGGGTGAATGGGAAGAGGGGGTAGGTTTCATGTTCGCTCGCTTTTCTATCCAAAGAGGTCCGCCATCTGTGGTGTAATGTCCGGTAAGTCGTCTTGGGTCTGTGAGTCCGACAGTCCATTCATTGCCTCGTCATCACTCAGTAATGCTTCAGGGCTGTTCGCCAGCTGCGAGTGTTGGGCCGTGAAGTGCTGATCTCCGTTGCTATGCGCAGTGCTTCCTGCTGTTCCCAGGGCATTTCTTCCTCGGGCGGGCCCGCGCCCTGCTGCGCTCTCTCCACGGGTGTTGGTGACGACCTGTTCCTGCGCCGTCTTCTGGAACTTCTGTTCCTCCTGGGTCTGGCCACGTCTGTGGGGCGTGTGACGTTTTTGTCTGGTCCATTATCTAGCCATGTTTCCACATCTTCAGGGCTGCCGAAGAAGTGCGTCTTTTCATGTGCCACCACCCGTAGCATACGCTGGGAAAAGGAGGGAATATTTTAGACCAAGTTGCCGTAATCGTCGCTTCACTGCCAAGAAGGAGTGTCTCTGGCGCTGCACTTGGACTGTGTAGTCCGGGAAGAACATGATGCGGGCATTATCCACCTGGACATTGTCAAGTTTCCGGGTTTCCCTCAGTATGGAGTCTCGGTTGCGGTAGTTTAGGATGCGGAATAGCAGTGGGCGTGGATTAGAGCCCGTTAGGAGTGGGCGTGCAGGGACTCGATGTGCCCGTCCCACGACGAAGTGTGGCAACAGTGTCCCTTCTGGTAGTAGTGTGCATAACCAGCCCTCCACATGCATCTCAGAGTCTCTCCCTTCCCATTTTTCGGGCATACCCACTATCCGGATGTTATTACGCCTTGCCCGCCCTTCTGCGTCCTCTGCCCTGTCTTCGAGGAACTCGACCCTGTTGAGAAGATCTCTCACCTATTTGTCTGTTTGCGTTACTCGGGGCTCTAGGTCGGTGACCGCGAGTTCCAATGCTTTGGTACGATCGGCTAACTTTTTGTGGTCCGCCCTCAGGTGTGTCAGGTCGATGGCGACTCCATCTATCTTCGCCTCCAGTGACGTTCGTGTGGATTGTAACGAGTTTTCTAGCAGTTCCATGGCTGCTAGCATTGTGTCCAGCCTGGTTGCTATAGGGTCTGCCTCCCCCTGTTTCGGCATTTTGTCTATCATGTTTTCGAATTTGCTCCCCCGGCTCCCGTGCGTTTCCCTGCTCCTCCGGACATGGACAGTGTCTTGCCCGACTGCGGTCCTACGACCAGTGTGGCTATTTGCGCCTCTTCCAGGTGTCTCCCCGTGCCAGATGGGTGCAGTCCGAGGGGGTCTTGCCTGCCGGTGTGGGCGCGCGGGGATTCTCCAAAGGGCTTCCGTGTGTCCCCCCCTTCCCAGGCTGGCGGTCTGTGTGGGCAGTAGCAAGTTTGTGTTCACGGGCCTGTTGCTGCGTAGGTATTCGTCGTCTTCTGTTGGGCCCGGTCACGGGCCAGACAGTATTGTATCCCGCAGAATCACCCGGTTCACGGCGGACCGGCGGGCCTCGTCGTGTCACTGTTTGTTGCCGTGGGTGGCGTTGCCCATTCAGTCTCTCACAACCAATGCCGGTCGCTCACCGGTACCCATCGCAACTCAGTTAGCGCGTTCCGTGTAGTCCCTCGGGTGTCTCACTCCTTGCCGTCCCTCAGCTTGTGCTTGCTAGGTAGCCCCGCCGTGGCTCAGCGTGGTCCGCTCTTGGCGCGCCTATGGAGGCGTCTCTGTGCCAAGAGATTGGCGTCCAGACCTCGGCCGGGTCTTGCTCTCCTGTCGAGGGGGACCTCCTCAAGGCCCGTCTCTGTGGCAGCTGCAACCTTCTCCTTCAGCGCCACTTGCAGCGTGTCTCGGGTGCCTCGCTCTCTCCCGGTGCCGGGGGTGGGGGCCTGTTGCCGCTCCGTTTCAGATTGCGCCGGCATGCATCTCGGGTGGCTGCGGGGCGTCTTCCCCTGTGCCCGGCACGCCGCGTCCCAATGGCGCCGTGGTTTGCCGGTGCGTGGTCTCAAGGCCGGGGGGCGGCTCACGTGTGGGAGTCCCCGCGGTTGCGGCTGTGGTGCCGTGAGTTTCCGGTGCTGGTGGGTCGGGGAGTCCTGCTTGTCCTCCGGGGGAGCCAGGTTCGCAAGCCTCCTTCCCGCTTGGCGGTGCAGTCGCCCTACCACGGCCGGGTGCTCGTGTTCCCCTGCTTGGTGCTTGTGCCTGCTTGGACAAGTGTGGTTTGGCACCCTGTTTTCCTCCTGTCCCTGGCGCCGCCGTGGCTAGGTGCTCGCGGGGTCTCCCGGTGCCTCGGTGTCTTTGCACTGGCCTCCTGTTCCCCTCCTCTGCCTAGCCTCACCTCCTCTGTCCAGCCAATATTTCTTAGGGCTCCTCACCTCTTCATGGTGGCACTGGTCGCACCCTCCCTTCTCCCTCCGTCAGGGTTGCGCAGCTCCTAGTGCCGCGGGTGGCGGGCTTATCACTCGGGGGTGGGGGTGGAGTGTGCCTGGCCTCCGGTCCTGAGGGTGTGTCAGCGCCGATGCGCTAGGTCCTAGGTCGGTCTTCCTCCGCCAATGTGCTGCCAGGCCCAGTTTCCGGCCCGCACTTCCGGCCCAGGCCCCGGTGTTGCGTGGTTTCTGTGGCCGGCGCCCTCTTGCGTTTTCCGGCTAGCTCACTTGTGGGGGTCCTGGAGCGGCTCTGGTTCTCCGATCGATCCGATTTTCGGACCGAGGGTTGTCCGTGTGTTCGCGACCCTGTATCCGGTGTTCCGGTCAGCTGGGGTACGCTCTGTCAGGATAATTAACACCTTTGTTCGGGGCCTCGCACCAGAGCTCCGCTAATGCGCGTCCAGTCTAGTTGCGCGCTAAGCCACGCCCCCGTCAGTCACTATTCAATGGTTACTAATTAGTAGCCAACATGGTCCGATTTATCTCTCATATCGGATAAAGCATTATCCTACGGGACTGTACCTCATATCCCACCCAATGCAACTTTCTCCTCAACCAGTAAATTCAGACGGGCTTACAGCGTGCAGTTCCCAAAGTATATTTTTGAGAATGTGCCTTAATTGGCAATCCAAAGCATATGGGCCAACAAAAAGTCTCAATTTGAACACTGACCTTTCTAGTATTCAAGATTAGCATGTCGATAAAGTAACCGCTGGCTATTTCAGTCATCGAGTTCTAAGGATGAATCTGCTTTAAAAAAGATGCACATAATCACACAGTGGACCTGTATAAGAAAATAAGAACAGTATAAAAATTAACAATGACTATAATCCAGTCACTATATAGTACTCACTATTTGATAACCAGCGACGATCAAAGGTATGATCCTAATAGGACAAAACACTTCCTTATGGAACTGTACCTCATATCCCACCCAAAGGATTTATTTTACAAAGAAAAGTTCCAGAAAGGTGCATCATGTATAGTTCCAGGATTACGTATTTTGAGACCTTGCCATAAATAACACTACAAGGCATAAAAGCCAACATAGTATCAATTTTAACACTAACCTCTTTTTAATATTTCAGGATTTTCGTGTCCATCAATTGACCGCCATGTATTTCAATATTTAACCCCTAAGGCTAAATCGGCTTTAGATAAAGAAGCGCGCGATCACGCAAAGGACCTGTATGGGAGCATAATTGCAAAACACAAAAGAAACCTTCTTAGTGGTGTAGGTCATTAGATATGCTACTTCCTGAACTTTTCAGAAAAGGGGGTGGTGATGAACAGAGTGTCTGAATTAAGCAGACCACTCTTACCTAGTCCAAAGATCAGGGCTTGATCCATCACCGTTATTTATCTCACTGCACCATCCCAGAACCTGGCTATATGCAAATCAGTCTGTCCCTGGCCCAGTGCATCATGGGAACAGGGCAGACTAAACTACCAAGCCAATTCTTCACCAGAAAGGAGACAAGCTACCGGGGACCGGTTTCTGGCATTTCAGCCGTCTTCGGCCCGGCTTGCTTGAATCCTGATGGTGCAGTGAGAAAGGGACTCATGTCTGAGTATACCCTGCCACACCTATAGTGGCCAAAAACGATTCAGAAAAGGGGGTGGTGATGAACAGAGTGTCTGAATTAAGCAGACCACTCTTACCTAGTCCAAAGATCAGGGCTTGATCCATCACCGTTATTTATCTCACTGCACCATCCCAGCTCAGAACCTGGCTATATGCAAATCAGTCTGTCCCTGGCCCAGTGCATCATGGGAACAGGGCAGACTAAACTACCAAGCCAATTCTTCACCAGAAAGGAGACAAGCTACCGGGGACCGGTTTCTGGCATTTCAGCCGTCTTCAGCCCGGCTTGCTTGAATCCTGATGGTGCAGTGAGAAAGGGACTCATGTCTGAGTATACCCTGCCACACCTATAGTGGCCAAAAACGATTCAGAAAAGGGGGTGGTGATGAACAGAGTCTCTGAATTAAGCAGACCACTCTTACCTAGTCCAAAGATCAGGGCTTGATCCATCACCGTTATTTATCTCACTGCACCATCCCAGCTCAGAACCTGGCTATATGCAAATCAGTCTGTCCCTGGCCCAGTGCATCATGGGAACAGGGCAGACTAAACTACCAAGCCAATTCTTCACCAGAAAGGAGACAAGCTACCGGGGACCGGTTTCTGGCACTTCAGCCGTCTTCGGCCCGGCTTGCTTGAATCCTGATGGTGCAGTGAGAAAGGGACTCATGTCTGAGTATACCCTGCCACACCTATAGTGGCCAAAAACGATTCAGAAAAGGGGGTGGTGATGAACAGAGTGTCTGAATTAAGCAGACCACTCTTACCTAGTCCAAAGATCAGGGCTTGATCTATCACCGTTATTTATCTCACTGCACCATCCCAGCTCAGAACCGGACTACATGCAAATCAGTCTGTCCCTGGCCCAGTGCATCATGGGAACAGGGCAGACTAAACTACCAAGCCAATTCTTCACCAGAAAGGAGACAAGCTACCGGGGACCAGTTTCTGGCATTTCAGCCGTCTTCGGCCCGGCTTGCTTGAATCCTGATGGTGCAGTGAGAAAGAACTCATGTCCGAGTATACCCTGCCACACCTATAGTGGCCAAAAAACGATTCAGAAAAGGGGGTGGTGATGAACAGAGTGTCTGAATTAAGCAGACCACTCTTACCTAGTCCAAAGATCAGGGCTTGATCCATCACCATTATTTATCTCACTGCACCATCCCAGCTCAGAACCTGGCTATATGCAAATCAGTCTGTCCCTGGCCCAGTGCATCATGGGAACAGGGCAGACTAAACTACCAAGCCAATTCTTCACCAGAAAGGAGACAAGCTACCGGGGACTGGTTTCTGGCATTTCAGCAGTCTTCGGCCCGGCTTGCTTGAATCCTGATGGTGCAGTGAGAAAGGGACTTATGTCTGCATTCAAGCCAGCCGGGCCGAAGACGGCTGTAATGCCAGAAACCGGTCCCCGGAAGCTTGTTTCCTTCCCAGTGAAAGAATTGGCTTTGTAGTTTGGTTTGCCCTGTTCCCATCATGCACTGGGACAGGAACAGACTAATTTGCATACAGCCAGGTTCTAAGCTGGGATGGTGCAGTGAGCTAAAAAACGGTGTTGGATCTAGCCCTGATCTCTTGACAGGGTGAGAGTATTCTGCTTAATTCAGAAACTGTCCATCACCACCCCTTGTTGTTTAATTATTTTGTCCACCATAAGCGTGGAAGGGTATACTCAGATGTGAGTCCCTTGCTCATTGCACCATCAGGATTCAAGCAAGCCGGGCCGAAGACGGCTGTAATGCCAGAAACCGGTCCCCGGAAGCTTGTTTCCTTCCCAGTGAAAGAATTGGCTTTGTAGTTTGGTTTGCCCTGTTCCCATCATGCACTGGGAGAGGAACAGACTAATTTGCATACAGCCAGGTTCTAAGTAGGGGTGGGCGGCCAGCTACGCTCCGTGCACGGAGTGTGCGTAGTGCCGCCTACTCCGCATTTTGCAGAGCGGGCGTAGCCAGGCGGCACTACGCACGCTCCGCAGACGGAGCGTAGCTGGCCGCCACCCGCCTCCCTCCCGCCCTCCCTAAATACTTTAAATTAAAGGAATAAATAATTTAAAACGCACTTACCATGCCCGCCGCTGCCCGCCGCGTCCCCGGGGCTCGCTATCTTCCGTCTTCCGTCTTCTTTACTAATGCGCATTTTCTCGTGAGAAATGCGCATGCGCGGCCGCCCGCGCATGCGCATTAGTAAAGAAGACGGAAGATAGCGAGCCCCGGGGACGCGGCGGGCAAGGTAAGTGCGTTTTAAATTAATTTATTCCTTTAATTTAAAGTATTTAGGGAGGGCGGGAGGGAGGCGGGTGGCGGGGCTGGCGGCCAGTGGTGTTTGCGGAGTGGGGCTACGCGGAGTGCGGAGGTGGGCGTAGTTTCTCGCCCACTTCGCGTAGCTCCGCGAAGCCCCACTCCGCCAACTCCGCCCAGGGTTAGTTCTAAGCTGGGATGGTGCAGTGAGCTAAAAAACGGTGTTGGATCTAGCCCTGATCTCTTGACTGGGTGAGAGTATTCTGCTTAATTCAGAAACTCTGTCCATCACCACCCCTTGTTGTTTAATTATTTTGTCCACCATAAGCGTGGAAGGGTATACTCAGATGTGAGTCCCTTGTACATTGCACCATCAGGATTCAAGCAAGCCGGGCCGAAGACGGCTGTAATGCCAGAAACCGGTCCCCGGAAGCTTGTTTCCTTCCCAGTGAAAGAATTGGCTTTGTAGTTTGGTTTGCCCTGTTCCCATCATGCACTGTGACAGGAACAGACTAAGTTGCATACAGCCAGGTTCTAAGCTGGGATGGTGCAGTGAGCTAAAAAACGGTGTTGGATCTAGCCCTGATCTCTTGACTGGGTGAGAGTATTCTGCTTAATTCAGAAACTCTGTCCATCACCACCCCTTGTTGTTTAATTACTTCCTGAACTTGGCAGTTTAACATTGAGCATATGTTCAGTATATTCCAAAATGCATTGCTAATGATATAATTTTAAAAAAAGCAACAAACACAGCCCATACCGATGAAAAAAGTGACTGAAAAGGCATCCTGATTCATTTATCTCATACCTCTTGTTATGTGTGGGCAGAATATGGCCAGTAGTACTTTGCACCGCCCAACCTTCTAGCAAGTCAGAAGAATATAATAATTCCTTGAATAGAACAAGAACGTGGTCCCTGAATCCGGACCTAGTGGAAAACAAATATAGAAAAAATGTATTGTCCATGTATTATTATTTCATTGTCCAGGATTAATTACGCCAACATTTATTGGTAATGATTGCGGGTCACCTCACCCCCAATATTGTTGACAATAAAGATGGGCTTGATTTCAACTGACCTTCATACATTAATATCAGTTTTCACGAAGGGACTACAGGTCCCAGACTCCCTCTTCCTCATAATCACTAGATAGCTGCCTCTCCCGAGCAGTGTAACTCCAAATCTATCCCGGCTCACTTATAACTGACATTCATGTCTTTTTATCAGTTTCCACAAGAGGACTGCATATCCCAGAATCTCTCTTTCTCGCATTTACTATATAGCTGAATCTCCCAACTAATGTGTATCCAAAACTAACCCAGGACCTTGCTCACCCGTTACTCTACAGTTTACAAGAATGCCAAAGGAGAGTCTCTCCCATAAAAGTGGCAACGGGTAGTAAATTATAAGAAGAAGTCAAATACGGTTCATTAGCAATTGTACCCTATCCATACAATTCACCACCCTTCAAAAATTACACCCCGCGAAAGTTTGTACATATCTGCGGGCCTCCCGGTAACCCCTATATAAGAACGTGCCCCGTCGTGTAAAGCCCGTAGCCGACCCCTACTTACCGATCGTTCACGTGCTATGTCATCCGGCGTCGATTAACCCGAAAGCAATCCGCAGTTACTGGTGTCCTCCTTAAATGGGCCATTCAATTAAAGGTGTTCACGTTATTCCGACCAATCAGGTACTGGAAGCGAGTACACACCCCCAAAGTTCCTGATAAGTTAGAAAGTCGAATAGAAAACGGCCGCCATCTTAAAACATGTTCGGTGCTACGTAGCAAATAATTTTGCCGTATCGAGTTGCCGAAATTATAAAAACCCACTACATTGATGTCTTTGCTATATATAAAAAAGTACCAAAGTTTGGTCGGTCTATAGAAATAAAATGGCATAACACAATATGTAGCGGCCCAAGATTCAAAGGAACGAGTACTTAAGACCAATGTATATTATTTCACAGAAGGTACATGTTATCGGGTTATTTAACATTGTAAACAGATTAAAGTGATAATCATCACGTATAGGTCCACAGAAAGGTGGCAAGCCGCAATGTGTACTAGATTAAAAGAGGCGGATGTCCAGGACCAATATATACACCTCGTATCGCTGCACCTGTATTGTATTCAGTTGCCTAATGTTTTATAAACGAATTTCTCCACGTGGACATAAACCGGGTTGCTATTCTATCATACTAGATACACTTACGATCCTATAATTTGATAGCACAAATAATTGGCAGGCACTGTAATCCTCAAAGATTCATCATAAGATCAAATTGCAGACATGGGGAGATGGGATGGGATAAGGGAGTATGGAGCAGAAAATAATCATAGGGTCAAAAGGCAAACAAGAGGTGGCAACCAGTAACCACCCACTCCATGCTTTAGATGGTTGGCCATATTATATAGATCCACACGACAGGGGTATTTAAATGCTCCCCAACACATTTTTGTGGTGCGATCCCCAATTTATCATTTAGATCAACTTGTAAAAGGGCAAGACAATAGGACTACATCCAATTGTACATGTCCCTGTTATGCATGTAAATCAAACAGTCCAGATCCAGAGATTTAGGTATAGATATCATATTGTGTGACCCACGTAGAGTATTTATATAAGATGGCAAATCCCTCATCCCTAATTATTTCCCCTCATCTGGCTAAAACATGTCCTGCTTACGAACTGAAGAGAAAACAGTTATATAGAGAGAGCAAGAGAAAGGTTTTTTAGGACAGAGAAATGTCCTGGGGCCACAGAAAAAATTCATAGTGCATGCAAATGGTTGAGTAATGTACTGAAAAGCAGAATACAAAATAATTTTCAGATTTTTACAAATCAATACACCAGGATTTGAAATTTCACGGCAATGAGACCTGCGCCACAGCGTTTTCTTACAGCTGTTCACAGTTTCTTATGCATAGATTTACTTTTTCATATAACATAGTCACAATATACAGTACTTCATATTTCTTAATTAGACCAGAAAGTAATGCATCTCATTATCTGTATTTAATCCATGGGTGATACTACGCAATTTGCAAATCCATTTTGCCTCCCTTTGTCTTAACAGGAGCTCTCGGTCCCCATCTCTTACCGGCCAAAAGTTCGATTTCCCACCATGAACTTTAACAAAATGTTCTGTATGTGGGTATTTCAAATCCTTAATTAATATGGCCCTTCTGTGTTCCTGAATTTGAGTTTTCAAACTGCGCTTGGTGCTGCCGATATATATCAGACCACAGCAGCAACCAAGCACATACACTACAAAGGGAGTTGCACAGTTTATGAAGGAAGAGATATTGTATTCCTGAGAGTCATTGAAGGCAAAGCTCTTTGCCTTATCCTGACCAAGTTCACAGATATTGCAGTTCTTGCACACATAGAAGCCCTTGAGTTTCGGTGGCAGCCAAGTAGGGCCTCTATTCAATTCCAGTTTCAAGTAGCTGGGACATAAATCATTTCTCAAAGTCTTCCCTCTTCTAAAAGTAACAGATGGATTGGCCATTATGGATGACAGCAGGCCTGGAATTTCCTTTAGGAGGTATCCGTTGTTTTTGAGAATCTTAAAGATCGCATTGCTGTGAATCGTATATTTGCTTATAAACCTCACATTAGTGTTGCTACTCCGTTTTTTTCTATTGATGCAAGGTTTTGTAATGAGTGTAGATTCTCTTGTGATTCTGCGTGCTCTCGTCTCTGCCTCATTAAGAATTCTCTTATTGTAACCCCTTGCTTGAAATCTGTCTTTGCGAGCAATCAAGTTGGAGTTAAACATATCGTCTTCACTGCAATTGCGTTTTTAACGCACCATTTCCCCGAAGGGGATGTTGTTTATGGTGGAGCTGGCATGTGCAATGCTTGCGTGCAAAATTGCATTGCAAGCCGAATCCTTTCGGAATAGAGTACTTTGAATGCGACCGTTCTTGATGTAGAATTTTAGATCCAGAAAGTTTATACTGTTCTTATTATACTCTAATGTTAATTTTACATTCATATAGTTGTAATTTAGATATTCAAAGTACTCTAATAGTTGTCTCTCCGATCCCGACCACAGACAAATAATGTCATCAATGTACCTCGCCCAGAACACGATGTTATCCGTCCAGGGGGAGGCACTCTTATTCCATGCATGACCTCTCTCAAATTGTCCCATGATGAGACGGGCATATGATGGGGAAAAATTGGTCCCCATCGTCGTGCCCCTCTTTTGATGGTACTAATTGTTATCAAATAGGAAATAGTTCTTCGTTAGGACCAACTGTGTCATGTCTAAAACCATTTGGCTTTTCTGTAACAGATCAGCTCCTTCTCTGTCAAGATAGAATTCTATGGCTTTTAAGCCAATGTCATGTCGAATGCACGTGTATAAACTGGTCACGTCAAAGGTGACGAACCATAACTCCTCTGACCACTCAAAATTGTGTAATTTATTCAAAATATCTTTACTGTCCTGGATAAAGGAGGGGAGATCTCGGACATGTTTGTTTAATTTCAGGTCAATAAACTCTGATAGTTTTTCAGTTGCTGACCCGATTCCGGATATAATTGGTCGGCCAGGGGGACATTCCCCCCCTTTATGGACTTTTGGGAGAATATAGATGCAGGGTGATTTAGGATTAGATACCCTTATGTATCGATACTCCAAATCACTAAGAAGGCCCATGTCCTTCCAGTCATTAAGTTTGGAATTGATTTCAACCATTAGAGGGCCCACAGGATTGTTTGGTACTCGTTCGTAACACTCAAAATCCCCCAGCTGTCTTTCAATCTCTTTTTTATAGTCGCTTGCGTTCATAACTACGATGTTCCCACCCGTGTCGTCTTCCTTGATAACTATATTGGTGTGATTTTTTAATCTCTTTAGAGCTTTCCTTTTACCTTTGGACAGATTATATTGTAAACCCCGATGTTCTCTACTTTCCCTTTCAAGTTTGTTAAGACTAGAGCTCACACTCTTTCTGAAAAGGTATCAATATTATGATGGTACATGTATGGGAGAAATTTAGAGTTGGGACGGAGGCCACTATCTGCCAATAGATTTTCAGAGATGTTATATTCAGAGCGTATTGTCTCTAAGTCCACCTCCCTTTCCTCGGACAGTGTAGTCAGGCAGTGTAGTTTTTTTTATCTCCGCTATTGACATGGGCGCAGTCCCACCTGATTCCCCAGTAAATACATTCGATACATTCTTATTGCTGAATAAATCTTTTAATTTTAGTTGTCTTGTAAATTGTAAATTTAAATAGATTAGAATTTGAGGTTTGCAGGGGATTCTGGTTAGGAAAACTTTCGGGGGTACATACAAGTCGGCCCTCACTGGACTTCCCGGGTGTCTAGTTTTCAGAAATGACTGGGTTTGGTTGGTTTCCCTAGATGGCTGCGACCCTGGGACCAAAAACGCAGATGCCCCCTATCTATCAGAAAACGTCCTGGTTTTGCAAGGGGAGCATCTGCGTTTTTGGTGCCGCGCTTGGCCGCCATCGGGGAAAACCTAGCAAATGCAGACATTTCTGAGAACTAGACCCTGGGAAGTTCAGGGAGGTATGGCTTGCATGGAACCCCATAATGTTTTCCTACCCAGAATCCCCTGCACACCTCAAAATTTGCTAAAAAGAAATCACTTTTTCCTTACAGTTTTGTGTGGGATCACTGCACTGGCAAAAATGTCCTACCACCCAGCGTTCCCCTTGGTCTTCCGATAAAAATACTTGTGTGAGTGTCCAAAGCAGAATCACATAAAAATGTATTTTAAAAAAAAATATTTAGTGCTTAGAGTTGCTATACCCTCAATCCCTTTGTTTTTGGCCTTTCCCAGTCGCAGACACTTTGCCCACCCACACAAGGTATCATTTTACTCGAGTGACTGAGGGGGAATGCTGAGTGGTAGGACATTTGTGCTGGCGTGGTGATTTCACACAAAGTGTGGATAAAGTGATTTTTTCCAGCTAAATTTGAGGTTTGCAGGTGATTCTGGGTGGGAAAACGTTGGGAGATCCACGCAAGCCATACCTCACTGGACTCCCCAGTGTGTTTAGTCTTGAGAAATTTATGGGTTTGGTTAATTTCCCTAGATGACCACGAGCCCGGGGCAAAAAAAACAGGTGCCCCTGGCAAAACCAGGTAGTTTTATGATCGGTAATTTTTAAGTCACCACAGTACGATTTGGGCCATTTCCCGTTCCAGCCACTATGCCTACCCACACAAGTGAGGTACCATTTTTATCGAGAGACCTAGGGGAACGCTAGCTGGTCGGAAATTTGTGTCAGCCTGGTGATCCCATAACTTTCCCACACAGAAAAGTGAGGAAAATGCGATTTTTTTCAGCACAATTTGAGGTTTGCAGGGGATTCTGGGTAGGCAAACGTTGGGGATCCACGCAAGCCATACCTCACTGGA
This sequence comes from Lissotriton vulgaris, assembly GCF_964263255.1. Taxonomy (NCBI): domain Eukaryota; kingdom Metazoa; phylum Chordata; class Amphibia; order Caudata; family Salamandridae; genus Lissotriton; species Lissotriton vulgaris. Next base: position 2,043,525,538 of record NC_141685.1, on the reverse strand, counting down.
CTCCCCAGGGTGTCTAGTTTTCAGAAATATGTGGGTTTGGAACGTTTACCTAGATGGCCGCTGAGCCCGGGGCCAAAAACGCAGGTGCCCCCCCCCCCCCCCCTGCAAAACCAGGTCGTTTTGTGATACGTAATTTTGATGTCTCCACAATACGTTTTGGGCCCTTGCCTGTTGCGGATACTTGACCCACCACACGAGTGAGGTACCATTTTTGTCCATGTTGCGTTTTCCGCCGTTTCCTGTTGTGGCACTAAGTCTAGTGAAGTATTATTTTTATCGGAAGACTTTGGAGAATGCGGAGTGGGTGGAATTTTGTGGATCCACACAAATTTCAGAACTTTCCATCACAGACATGTGAGGAAAATGTGTCTTTTTCTTTTAAAAAGTTTGAGGTTTGCCAGGGATTCTGGGTAATAGAATCTGGTGAGACCCACACAAGTCACCCCATCCTAGATTCCTCTGGGTGTCTAGTTTTAAAAAATATATAGGTTTGCTAGTCTTCCATAGGTGCCGGCAGAGCTAGGGATCAAAATCCACAGCTAGGCACTTTGAAAAAAAGGGTCAGTTTCCACTGAAAAAATTTGGTGTGTCCATGTTGCGTATTGGGTCGTTTCTTGTCGCGGCCACTAGGCCTATCCACACCAGTTAGGTACTATTTTTTTTTGGAAGACTGTGGGAAATGCGGTGTGGATGGAATTTTGTGGACCCACGCAGATTCCAAAACTTTCCATTCCAGATATGAGGAAAACATGTTTTTTTTAACTACGTTTGAGGTTTTCAAGGGATTCTGGGTAATAGAATCTGGTGGGAGCCACTCAAATCACCCCATCCTAGATTCCACTGGGTGTCTGGATTTCAAAAATGTATAGGTTTGCTAGGTTTCCCCAGGTGCCGGCTGAGCTAGGGTTCAAAATCCACAGCTAGACACTTTGCAAAAAAGGGTCTGTTTTCAATGTAAAAATCTGGCCGGTCCACGTTGCGCTTTGGGACGTTTCCTGTTGCGGGCTCTAGGCCTACCCACACAAGTGAGGTACCATTGTTATCCGGAGACTTGGGTGTATACAGCATTGTAGAGCAACTGTTATTACCTAATGACTTTCGATGCATTTCTGCCTTCCAAATGTAAGACAATGTGTAAGAAAGAAGTCACTTTGAAAAACGTCCTATTATTCACATGATGGTATGGGAACCCACAATTTCAGAGATCTGTAAATAGCTACTGTTTCTAAACTCTATATTTTGTTCCCATTTTGGAAATGCATAGATGTCTTTCATACCGATTTTTCTCTGTTTTCATTTTTCCAAATGAATTGCTATATACCCGGTACACAATAAAAAACATTCTAAGAAACTTCTCAGTTATAGGCTCTGGGTTCCTTGGGTTCTTGGTAAACCTACAAGTCCTTGCTTTCAAATATCGGTCATACTTGGAAGAAGTTACAGGTGAAAACGTGCACAAATGACTGTTTTTTTTCAACTCATTTTCAATTATTCCTATGTCCAGCTGTTAGTTTCTATAAAAAAACCTTGAAGGATCTACACAAATGACCCCTTGCTGAATTCAGATTTTTCCTTCTTTTCTGAAATGTATAGCTTTCCAGGATCCATTATTGTTTTTATACACATTTCTACCATTAACTGGAAAGAAGCTCGAAGCACAAAAATAGCAAAAATAGGCTATGTCCCAGTAAAATGCCAAAACAGTGTAAGAAATTTTGGTTCTCTGATAAAAGTCTGTCAGTCCCTGAAAGCTGGGAAAATGGTGACTTCAGCACCACAAACCCTTTGTTGATGCCATTTGCAGGGGAAAAAACAGATGCTTTCTTCTGCAGCCCTTTCTTCCCCTTCCCCCTCCCCCCCCCCCTCCCCAACAAAATGTAGGTGTATTTTGGCTAATTTCTGGTCCAGGGGAATCAACAATTTCTGGGGACCTTTAAAATCCCCATGATGTTGGAAGAAAAGGACGCAAATTTGGTGTGGATATTTTATGTGGCCAAAACGTTACAGGGTTTATTTATTGTACAGTTAATAAAATCTCACAATTATAAAAAGTACAAATTTTAAAAAGTCAGGGTCTTCTTTAAAACAAGTAAGGTGCAGTAGCTCAAGTGTTAAAGAGTACAAAAGTCTCAGCTTAGGTTGCATAAGAATCAGTGGAGTTTTCGTGGCCTTGATGCTTCCAAATTCAATGACCATGATAGCCAGGGGTGTTTATTTTGTTATTGTTTGTCTTTTGCTTGAGAAGACCCTCTGGATTTTTCGTTTAGTCTTGTGGCCACTATATCAAAGAATGATGTGGTTCTGCAGTTTAGCTGAGTTTCATCAGGATTAAAACCGAGCATCACGGCCTGCCTGCAGCTCGTTATGCCCTTCTGGTTCCATAAAGCCCGAAACAAGGAGCGCCTTATGTCCCGGAGGTTTGTGCAAATGCAGATAATGTGTATAAGGTCCTCTTTCACAGAAAGACAGAGGCGGCATTGATTTGCGGAATTTTCCCTTGTCCATGGTGTCAGGTGCGGGCTATAGGAATTCTGCCCATGCGCATGTTAAGGAACTTATTTTTTGTTTTCTGTGTGAGGCCCGTCGTTAGGTACTCTTGTGGTTTTAGAGCGCTGTAACCATTCAACACGACCCATCCGTGAGCTCTCTTAGCTAGGGTGGCTTTGTCCTCAATTGATGAAACCATCTTGGTGACTTTTGACACCACTTTTTTTGAAGGTGCCAGGGTCAGTTGCCGACTCACATAGGTCTGCAAGTCCAAAGACCTTCAGTGATTCCATTAAGTAGGTCCTTGCAGATGAGTTGTCTCTGATGGTTAGTTCGGTCCAGAGGTGGGCGTTTAAGGATCCGTGGTCGGCATCTTTGATTTTCCGCCAGCTTTTTAGATATGCGCTTCTTCTCTCCACCGCTTGTTTCTGCAGGCCGAATTCGAGCCGAATTTGTGCTGGTGAGGAGTTGGTGGGGAGATGAAATATTGCCCTGTATGCTCGACTGATGGTTTATCTAGTGTTGTTGCATCTTTGCCTCTCATGGACTCGCTACCATGGGTAAGCATGGGCTGTAAGCGAGCTCTTAATACCTGTAGGAGAGGGCCCAGTGACCGGTCAGGGAGTGCTTTCTGCAGAGGCTTTATCGATAGGTAGAATGTCGTGCCCTTTCGACGAATGGCCTCTAGTTGTTGTTTGAAGGAACCATTGCCATCTATTGTATTTATAAGAGGTTACCTGATCTAACCTCTGTCCGTCCAGGAACCATGCGGGTTTCCGTTTTTTGTGATAGTTTATTGTCATTACTTTTGTTTTGTTTAAGTTAATTGTTAATGAGTTGATTTTTGAAAATGCATTGGTTTTGTCAAGGAGATGTTGGAGACCGACAGGGGACCGACTGATGAGGTAGGTCGTCTGCATAGAGGAGGTTTGAAAGCGTGATGTTACCTAGTCTTGGGGCATGAGATTTAACTGTCTTCAGTTCGCCAGGGAGGTCTGCGAGAAAGAGGTTAAACATCATGGGGGCTAGGAAGCAGCCCTGTTTCAGACCTTTACTGGTCTTGATTTGTCTTGAGAGGTGCGAGCCGGAACCCAGTTTGATCCTGACCCAGGTGTCGGTGTATAGCATTACCAGCTGCTGTAAGAGTGGGCCTGGGATTCCCCATCTGCCCAACTTCCGCCAGAGTTTTTGCCGATCTACGTGGTCGAACGCAGCACTGTAGTCAATGAAGCACGTGAAGAGAGAGCTCTTAGAAGCTTTTGCTGCGTCGGACAAAAGAGTTAGCGCCATGATATTTGTTGAGGTGCCCTGGCCGCTGCGGAATCCAGTTTGGGTTGCTGGGATGATGTTATTTTCTGTTGCCCAAGATGTTAATTCCTCCAAAATGAGGCCTGCGTAGTATTTTGCCTCTGTATCAATTAGGGCTATAAGGCGGTAGCTACTTGGGTCGTTCCTGGCTCCCTTTTTGTAAATCGGGCTTATTATCGAGCCTCTCTAGGATGATGGTATGTTTGCTGTTTCTCTTATTGCGTGGAATACTGGTGTCAGAGTGTTGCACCAGAAGGCAGGGTCTTGCTTATATAGTATCGGTGGTATCCCGTTGGGACCGGGGGTCCCCTCAAGTTTGCCTTTTGGGATTAGTTTTCTTAACCTATCTGGTTTGTCCTGGGATGAATTTTCTTCTCGAAGTGCGGTTGGGTCGAGTGTTGGTAATAGACATTTAGCCGCAGTTGGGGTTTGGTCCTCGGTTGGTTTCCACCTGCGGGCTTGGTTCTCTTTATGGGAAAATGTGCCAAGGTTGTCGGGGCTCTGGCACACTGCGTCTGACCTGTCTCCCCCTGTTGGCTCGATCGTTACTGGGTCCGCTGTATTGAAGTGAGCTGATAGATAGGTAGCCCAGTCAGATTCGGAGATGTTGGAGTTAATGCCTTTGTGACCTAGTTGTTGGAGACTGTGAATGATCTTCCAGAAGCCGGAACTATTCTTCTGTTTGGAGTTGTGGCAGGATTTTTACCCAGAGGTCCTCGTTTAGTTGCCTTTTTCTTTCCCAGGTCTTCTTTTTTAGCAGTGCTTTTAGCTTGCGGAGATTCTTTTGGGTGTCCTCGATGTTAGGGTGTTTTCGGAGTTCTTTGAGAGTCTTTTTTATTTCTCGCTTTATGTTTTTTGTCTCTCCAGTTGTTATTTTGCCATGTGTGATCCTAGCGATGTTATTGCCTTTTTGAGTTTTTATCTCTGTTGCGTGTTTGGCTCCTAATTCCGTTACGAAGTCTACCCAGGCGTCAAGGGGGTTATTGTTTGAGCTGGATGTCTGGTGTAGGATTATTTTAGCGCTATTTAGAAGTTTCTCAGGCTCGGTGGACTTGCATCTTATTCTTCTGTAGTTGGTGGTGTATTCTGTAGCAATGTATCTTCTTGCAGCTGCTTTGTTCACGCAGGTCAGTCCAAGATTGGTTTCTAGCGGCAGATGGTCACTTTGGGTGCTTTCTCCTATCTTGAACGAGCTTATTTTCTCATACAGTGGAAGTATTACAAGCATGAAGTCGAGGTGTGAAAAAGTGCTTGATGAGAAATATGTTGGTGCTGGAGGGATGTCCTCAATGAGTCGTCCGTTGAGCACTCTTAGGTTTAATTGCTCAAGATCTTGTACTAACTGGGTTGAAGTTTTGGTATGTTTGTTTCGGGGGAGGGGGGGGGGGGGGGGAGATTGGCTTGGGATTTTCCAGGTGATGTCCATTTCCTTTGTCATTTCGTCCGTGGTTTTGTCTCCGAAGAGGTTGAGGTTCAAATCTCCTGGCACAAGTATGTTCTCCATGTCCCCCTCGACCATGAGCCTTGTCAGTTCTTTGACGAGTTGCTTGACCCAGATTTCTTGTGCTACGGATGGATGTATGTATTTATGACGTGTAGCTTTTGAATGACCCGTTCGTTTTTTACTGTAAGTGATATGAACTGTACTTCATTTGGTGGGGTGATGTTTACTCTTTTTACTTCCGTTGCGCCAATGGTAGTTATTGAGGTGAGTATTGCAAGTCCACCTGAGCATCGGCCATATTGAGAACCTCTGGCTGCCGGATGAGTCAGAGTTGTGTAGCCTTGTAAAGGAATATCGTTTGGCTCCCATATTTCCTGGAGGAGGATCAAGTCAAAACTATTTAAGTAATTTAGTGTATCTGGGTCCTCCAGTTTGTCTGAAAGGCCATTAATGTTCCAACTACATATTTTGATTTTAGTGAGGGGGGCCGTTGGGTCGGGTGTTAAGAATGGCACTTTTTGTCAGTTGGGATCACCTCCAGGTATGGTGCGTGTAATTATTAGACTACATGATGTTGATTGCTGAGTGGTGGGGTTGTGAGAAAACGGTGAATATTTATCCAAACCTGGGGAGTAGCTAAGTGCTCCTTTCAATATTGATTTGGCCGGTTGGGTGCGTTCTTGTTTCCTTTCTTCAAGGAGCAGAGGGGGGTAGGCTGGCTTTTTTTCTGCTTCGAGCTTAATTCCCCACTGTGAGAATGTAGGAGATTCGTTCATAATTAAATTTGCTACCTCCCTTGATGACCATGTGGTCTTTGTTGTTTCGTTTCCTTGTGGGTGGGGGGCTGGTTGGAATTCAAGTGTTAGCAGATCGGTGGTTTTTATATTTTTTAATTTCTCTATTGAATTGATTAGCTTTAAAATGTTGCCCCTGTTTAAAGTGTCCACTCTTCCTCTGGAGATAAATTCGAGAATGAATAAGATTGTGTCTAAGTCCTTTTCCCCGAGGGGAGGTGTTTGCTGGTGCATTTGTTGCTTGGTATGGATATTCCCATGTGGCTTGTGGATGTGCGAAGTTGTTGTTCCGCTATTGGATGTCACCTCCTCCGATTTCTCCTTCGTCTGGCTGCTTACTAAGTTGGCGACACTTGCTGATCGGCGGTTCTTTGTTGTTTCACTGGTACTGGTCTCATATTTATTGCAGATGCATTTTTCTGAGAGATTTTCTGATATAACTTCAGTTTGGATTGGTTTGGGATCCTCTCGGGACTGTCTACTTCCTCCCGAGGTTAGTTGTATTGTTGCCGCTTGACAGGCCTGTTGCACTTTTTGTTCCTGTTCTGGTGGATTTCTAGTTGTCGGATTAAGTGTTTGGCCGGCGGGGTTCTGCTCTAAGTAGAGGCTAGGGGCCTCTTTAAAGAGTGTAAAGGATCCTGTTCCTGCTACTGTTAGCGTCTTTGTTTGCGATGGGTTTGTAGGTGATAGTGGGAGATTTATAGGTTCCCTTTGATGCTTACTATCACCTGGCTGTTCCTTGTCCCTCAGTGTGATAAGATGACTGTGCTTTTCTCTACTTTCCGGTTCTGTTGTTTTCTTATTCCGGCCCTTTCTTTTTTGCTTTCGTCGGGCCCGCGTTAGGTGGGCTCTCCGGTAGCTCAGTTTGTCCTCTTTTGAGGATGTTCCGAGGGGGTTTATCAGGTAAGCTTGTGATGGGTGGGGGCTGGCACCACTGCATGCTTGTTTTTATTTTGTGTGGGTCTTTGCTGTTTCCTGGTGCCCCTTTGATGTGAGGGGTGTCTGGTCTTCTCTCTGTTGATAGAAGTTTTGTTGTGGTTGGTTCTGTTTCAGTCTTATCGTGCCTTTCAATTGTTGGGGGGGGGGGCTTTGTGATGTTTGTTTTTATGTCCTCCAAAAGGTTTCCCAACATCATGGGTATAGATGATAGTTTATCGATGATTGGCGAGCAGATGCAGTTGGTTCTTTCAATTTGAATTAGGTTAGCTGACTCCTGTCCTCTTTTTATTAGGCCGTTAAGGTCAGCTAGTTTTCTGTCGATCCCCATGGTGGCCTCTGCTAGGCTTTGTAGGACTGTCAGTTGTAGATCAAGCTTATCTGATTGATACTGAAGTGCCGTTGAAGATAGCTGTATTGTGTTGAGTAGGGTTACCCAGAAGGAGTTAAGGGGATCTCCGGGCCCCTCTGTTGGCAGATGGGAGCTTTCTTCGCTGTTACCGTTGGTAGGTCCTGTAACGTTATATGTTGCCACTAGCTCGCTCCATTCTTGGGATACCAGGAAGGTCATGTCCCTGTCTGGGGAGATTTGATCCCCTCTTGCAATGTTTGGTGACGAATTTGGAGGGTCAGGTTTTGATCCCGGTGTGTCAGGAGCCTCGGTGTGGCCTTGAGTTTTTTGTTCCAATTTTGGATGGGCATTGGGTGCTTGAGGGGATGCTGGTTCTTGATTTGTTGTTGCTTCTGCCGCCCCTTGCTGCGTGTGTAAGGAGGGATTGATTGGAGATAGATGTTTTTTGTTACTATCAGGCCCCGGGGGCCCTTCCAGCTCTGGGGGGTGTTTCCTTGGTGTGTCCTCCTTTTGTGAGGGACTTATTTGGTTTGTTTCTACGTTGCGTCCCTCAATGCTTCCTTCGATTGGTTCATCTGGTAGGGGGCTTGGCTGGTGGTGCCTTCTAGTGACTCATGCCTTCTGGTTTCTTTTGCCCCGTTGTCCCCTATGCCTGCTTCGCCTCCTGCTTATTATTTCAGGGGAACAAGGGGACCCAAGGCGCAGTAAGCTAAGGACCATGGGTAGGTACTATATTATCAAGAACAGTGGTCCTTAGAACAACAAACCAATACACGAAAGAATAAATATAAACCAAGTGGTAATATATTCTGGGGAAGTGTCCAGCAGGACAGTTTAATTCCCTGATACAAAAGTACTATAACAAATGTAACACTGGGTGTGATAGAAACGGGGCACCGTCCGGTGTCCGACTAACACACTGGAAGAACATACAACATACAAAATAACAGGCAATAGCAAGACATCTGATTAGAGTAAGACATACACCAGACAATCTAAAATATACACATATGCAAGAAAAAATTGTATCTGCATTCGTTGCATTTAGTGTAATATGTCGACGACGTTTCGAACCATACTTAATAGAGGTTCATCCTCAGGACAGAGGGTAATTGCCTTAAAGTTACACATTTGCGAATGTTTCACTGGTAGTGGGATAAATACCATGTAAAAAGAAGAGGAGACATAAAAAAGATAGAGACATGTCATTAAAACATTGCCACAACTGCGTACATAGATTGCATGACTCATACCATGCCAAGGTGCAGCCGGTAACGAGATGTGGATCATGCAGGATATGGGCAGTGAAGAACAATAACGAGGAACAGGGCTGGTGGCGCCGAGTGTCGAATCAACTGTGGCTAGTGCAAAAGTCAGGCACAGATGGAGTGAAGTGGCGGCGGGCCGGCGTGCTAAACATTCAGTGCACTCAAACCTAGTGCGTCTAAAGTGAGGATGCGCGTATGCGAAATTGCGCTTACCAATAGTGTCGCACTCAGGTAGGAAAATTCCTTAAGCTTGATAGTGTAGCTTAATTATAGAGTAAATCTAATGGGGAGAAAATTATTAAAACTATAGTAGCCAAAAATGCTTCCCCATTTAAAGTGGTGTTGAGAAAATACTCATACCGTAAATGAGTGCCCTCAGTACTGTGGTCTGTGGAGGGAAGGGTGACATGTAAATGGCTATAGCAATAAGATCGAAGTGAACGTGGTAAACAAAAATGCGGGAAGTCAGATCTTACCCGAAAGGAATAGTCACGGTACCAAAGTCTGGGAAAGAAAGGACAAGGGCAGCATAAGTGACAATGGTGTCATAAACTCAACTCCTACCACGGGTGCAAAATGACCGGGGCCAATCTTACCTGGAAAAGCTGGGAGCAAGGCCACAATGGGGGTTCTTGCTAACACCGGTAATCAGCGCGGCGTCTCCGTGCAATGCGGGACGCGGTGAAGAGATGCGGAAGGTCACATGAGAAAACGGACCAATCAGATTATGCCCAAACTTGGCGGCCATTTTAGGTCGGGGGAATAATAATATGGCATGGTATGGCGACGACGGTAGTCAAGGAGAGACTAAGCTGTGATATGCAGGACGGGTGTCGGCCATCTTAGAGTGGTGCCCGGCCCATTAAGCAGTATATAGAATAATAACTAGGTGAGTGCCCACAGGTGTTAATCAATATTAGTGGAGAGTGTAGAATGGCATGCCGTGAGTCACAGACATTCAGAACATACCCTAAAGCTAGTGTTCCATAGTAAATGCATTTCCAGCACATTTCAAATATTTTACATTTACGTATACATTGAAAAGGTGAAGAAATTATTCAGAACCATATTTTACAATTATATTACAGGCTTGCGGAAGAATCCGTGGAGAGGAGAAAACAGATAATGTTAGATCAGGGAAGTCCAATCCTCAGTCCGATTCAACCCTGTGTGAAGACTTTTAGTCTTCAGGATCCATCTCAATTCCTCTTTGTTCATGAGTTGTTGCAGGTTGTCCCCGCGGCTCGGGAGTTTTACCAGGCAAATGATAGTCCATTTGAAATCCATTTCTGTATGGGATTGTTCTGTGAAATGCTGTACCAGGGGTGCATTCGCAGTTCGGCATCGTATCCTACTTCGATGCTGGCACATCCTTGTTCGTGCCTTTTGTGTAGTTTGTCCGATATAGATCATGGAGCATGGGCAAAACAAAGCATAGATTGCATTGGAGCTATTACAGTTTGAGAATTCTCTACGTTCGTATTTCAAATCACTGTAAACAAACTCTTTGCCTTCTATAGTACTCTCACACATTGAACAGTTACCACATTTTACATGCCCAGTGAGCTTCGGCAACCCCCATAGTGTGTCAATTGTGGTCATCTCTGCAGGTGCAGGTAGTGCTGCCCGCACCAAATGATCTTTTAAGTTTTTGGCCTTCTTAAAGGCAAACATCGGTTTCTCCAGTTGGAGTTGATCAGCATTCAACACAGCCCAATGTTTTTTAATGCTTTTGGTAAGTGAGTTGGATACAGCACCCCTGGTACAGCATTTCACAGAACAATCCCATACAGAAATGGATTTCAAATGGACTATCATTTGCCTGGTAAAACTCCCGAGCCGCGGGGGCAACCTGCAACAACTCATGAACAAAGAGGAATTGAGATGGATCCTGAAGACTAAAAGTCTTCACACAGGGTTGAATCGGACTGAGGATTGGACTTCCCTGATCTAACATTATCTGTTTTCTCCTCTCCACGGATTCTTCCGCAAGCCTGTAATATAATTGTAAAATATGGTTCTGAATAATTTCTTCACCTTTTCAATGTATACGTAAATGTAAAATATTTGAAATGTGCTGGAAATGCATTTACTATGGAACACTAGCTTTAGGGTATGTTCTGAATGTCTGTGACTCACGGCATGCCATTCTACACTCTCCACTCATATTGATTAACACCTGTGGGCACTCACCTAGTTATTATTCTATATACTGCTTAATGGGCCGGGCACCACTCTAAGATGGCCGACACCCGTCCTGCATATCACAGCTTAGTCTCTCCTTGACTACCGTCGTCGCCATACCATGCCATATTATTATTCCCCCGACCTAAAATGGCCGCCAAGTTTGGGCATAATCTGATTGGTCCGTTTTCTCATGTGACCTTCCGCATCTCTTCACCGCGTCCCGCATTGCACGGAGACGCCGCGCTGATTACCGGTGTTAGCAAGAACCCCCATTGTGGCCTTGCTCCCAGCTTTTCCAGGTAAGATTGGCCCCGGTCATTTTGCACCCGTGGTAGGAGTTGAGTTTATGACACCATTGTCACTTATGCTGCCCTTGTCCTTTCTTTCCCAGACTTTGGTACCGTGACTATTCCTTTCGGGTAAGATCTGACTTCCCGCATTTTTGTTTACCACGTTCACTTCGATCTTATTGCTATAGCCATTTACATGTCACCCTTCCCTCCACAGACCACAGTACTGAGGGCACTCATTTACGGTATGAGTATTTTCTCAACACCACTTTAAATGGGGAAGCATTTTTGGCTACTATAGTTTTAATAATTTTCTCCCCATTAGATTTACTCTATAATTAAGCTACACTATCAAGCTTAAGGAATTTTCCTACCTGAGTGCGACACTATTGGTAAGCGCAATTTCGCATACGCGCATCCTCACTTTAGACGCACTAGGTTTGAGTGCACTGAATGTTTAGCACGCCGGCCCGCCGCCACTTCACTCCATCTGTGCCTGACTTTTGCACTAGCCACAGTTGATTCGACACTCGGCGCCACCAGCCCTGTTCCTCGTTATTGTTCTTCACTGCCCATATCCTGCATGATCCACATCTCGTTACCGGCTGCACCTTGGCATGGTATGAGTCATGCAATCTATGTACGCAGTTGTGGCAATGTTTTAATGACATGTCTCTATCTTTTTTATGTCTCCTCTTCTTTTTACATGGTATTTATCCCACTACCAGTGAAACATTCGCAAATGTGTAACTTTAAGGCAATTACCCTCTGTCCTGAGGATGAACCTCTATTAAGTATGGTTCGAAACGTCGTCGACATATTACACTAAATGCAACGAATGCAGATACAATTTTTTCTTGCATATGTGTATATTTTAGATTGTCTGGTGTATGTCTTACTCTAATCAGATGTCTTGCTATTGCCTGTTATTTTGTATGTTGTATGTTCTTCCAGTGTGTTAGTCGGACACCGGACGGTGCCCCGTTTCTATCACACCCAGTGTTACATTTGTTATAGTACTTTTGTATCAGGGAATTAAACTGTCCTGCTGGACACTTCCCCAGAATATATTACCACTTGGTTTATATTTATTCTTTCGTGTATTGGTTTGTTGTTCTAAGGACCACTGTTCTTGATAATATATGCTTCGCCTCCTGCGTCATCCGTTCTTTCCCTTGGGGTCGGTGCCTTGTGTATTTCTGCTACTAAGTAGCTTTTGGTTTGTGACAGGGTTTTGTTTGCGTTAGCGGGTTGTAGTGGAGATTGGAGGACTGTGATGGAGTCATTTGAGGAGAAGATGACATTTCCAGGATTTTTTAGAAAGGCTAATTTAGTGTAAATTTTCGGCTGAAAGTTGTGTTTTGTTTCCGTTTGCTGTCCCACTACATTGATTAATTGGTGGGTGTTTTTCCTTTTGTTGCTTCTGGGTTGTTCTGGAAGTAGGGTTAGGCTGTGATTAATGTCCTTGTCGGATTGCAGACCACCGGTTTGCGAACCGTCGGTTGTGATGGTGTTGATTTCGTTGGGGCTACTTTCCGGCAGGGTAGTGTCGCTTATTATTTTGTCTTTTTCTTTGGTGCTATTGGGAGCTCGCTTGTTTTTTTCCGGTGACGCTGAACCCGTGGTTGTGTTGTTTCTTTTTCGTTTGGCTGGTTGCTTTGTTGGAGGTCTTCGTTCTCTACCCGACCTCATAGTGATCCGATGAGTTCCTTCCAGGGGCTCTAGAAGTCTCACGGTCTCACTGTGTCTCCGTGCCTCCGTGTCTATGTCACCGAGACTGTGCTGCTGCTGTGGACCGCTGTTTAGGTGCTCATTGGCGCTGCGGCGATTTGCGGTGGGTTGCAGCGTCTCGGGCACTCCCTGCTTGCCGCTCCGCAGCAGCTTCCGGGCAGAGACACGCTTGCTGTAGGTGGGCTGTTGGTGTAGTGTAATGAGAGCAGTAGACTGTGGTCTTTCACCCTCTCCTGCAGCCACCGCACTGCTACGTCTGCTCAGCCTCGGGGAGGTGGGGGGGAAGGGGGCTACTACCTGGAGCCTGCCACCGGGAGCCTCAGCCTCCTGCCTGTCGTCACCTCACCCGCTCTCCACACTTCTCTCGCTGACTTCTCTCGCTGACTGGTGGGTGTCTATGCTGGCGGTGATCTAGTCTCTTCAATAGTTCACCCGCCAGCCGTCTGAACACCAGTAGGGATCGGTTAGGGATCAATTAATCAATTCGTTGTTTCAGACTTTATGGGGGTGAGTGTGGGAGAAGAGTGAGGGTAAGGGTAAGGGTAAAGGTTGTCACGTACTCACTCTCACCGCCGTAGTCACTCTCACCACCGTCAGTAGTCGTCAAGGTCGGATCCCGGTTGTTGCCAGCAATTCCATAGAGCGCCAAGATGTTCTCTCAGCCGCCCGCCTTCACTCGCCTTCACTCGCGGGCAGGTGGGTTGTGTCACTGTAGCCCCGTGTTTGTCCTCTGTTAGTCCCGCTGTTGCTCCGTGATGCCTTTGCCCCCCTTTCTCGGTGTGCTCGGCTCTCAGCAGTCGGGTAATCAGCTTGGCACTAAGCGCTTGGCACTTGGCGGTTTGGAAGACCTCTGCGATCGATACTTGCTGCCTGATGGATGGCAGGTGGTGGCGGCGGCGTCCTGCTCGCCCTGCTCACTGCTTCTGATTGCTCAGACCGCTCCTCTCCTCTGGCCTCGCCTCTCGTCTCTCGAGACACAGCTGGGCAAGGAAGGCTGAGGCTGGAGGCGGGAGGCAGGGCGGGTCTGCTGGGCTGGACTGGACTGCAGGGCTGCTGGCTGTGGGCTGTGGGCTGTGAGCTGCGGGCTGCAGCTCTCAACCCCCCAGCTCGTACCGCTGCCTGCTCCTCCGCGGCTTGCTGCTTCTTCAGCAGGCAGCCGGACCAATAGCCTGAAAATGCACCGGGTGCAGTGGTGCGGGTGGTGGGGTTCCGTGTGCCTAGCTCCGGAAGCTGGGTGCCGCTCTCCCTCTCAGAGCTCGGGGGCCAGATTTTCCGCCGTCCCACCTCGGTCTCGGCACCAACGCGAATTCACCGGTCAGCTCTGCGCACCGCCGCCAGCCCTCACCCGAGCTCGATGCTCGACGCTGTGCTCCGCGCTGTGCTGTGCTCAATAGCAAGCAGCGTAGGCAAACGTTACAGGGGCCTAAGTGCAAAGTAGCCCAAATAGCCAAAAAAGTCTAATTACAATGCCCCCTGCAATGTTGGCTTTTTAGGCCTACCACAGGGGTGACTTATATGGAATAAAAAGGCAGTTTGAGCATTGGCGAAGGGGTTAACTTGCCATTCAAATTGGCAGTTTACCACTGCTAACAGGTTGCAGTGGCAAGCCTGAGATATGTTTTAAGGGGCTACTTAAGTGGTTGGCACAATAAATGCTGCATGTATGCTCAGACATGAGTCCCTTGCTCACTATGCCACTGGATTCAAGCAAGCCGGGCTGAAGACGGCTGGAATGCCAGAAACCGGTGCCGGAAGCTTGTTTCCGGTCCAGGGAAGACATGGCTTGGCAGTTCGGTCTGGACTGTTCCCATGAGGCACAGGGTCAGACTGATTTGCATACAGCCATGTCTGAACAGGGGTGGCAGAGTGGGCTAAAAAACGGTGATGGATTAAACCCAGATCTTTTGACTGGGTATGAGTGTTTGATTGATTCAGATGCTCCGTCCATCACCACCCCCTTTTGTACCGCAAGCCCATTAATAGCATTTAATTTAACAGCCCTAGGCATATGGTATATCACTTTACTATGGAAATAAGTAAATTAAATATGCCAATCAGTTGTAAGCTAATTATACATGTTTTTAAGGGAGTAAGCACAAGAACTTTAGCACTGGTTAGCAGAGGTAAAGCGCAAATAGTCCTAAGGCCATCAAAAACGAACTCAGCAAAAAATAGGAGGAGTGAAGGCAATACGTTTGGGGGCAACCCTGCAGAGTGGGCAGAGTCCAACACTTAGGCACTCTTCCAACAAACAACTTTTGGAACTAACAAGCCTATAAAGCAGACTTCGTCCAGAAATCAATAAATTCGTGAATAACAAATTTAACATGAGCATAGGCATTCAAGCAAGAATGTACTTATATGGCTTGATAAATCAAATGTAATGCTATTAGATATAGTCTTAATTCTGTGAACTAAAACCATCCTTGCTGAATGTAAGCCAGCAAGCCATTAAACAATGACATTTGGTAGGAAATTGTAGGTTTCCTGCGCAGTGCAGATTATATATTCTTTCACCAATCAAGGCTCATTACTCATAATAGAAACCCATGGAATTAACTGAGCACCTACCTTCAGAAGAACCAACCACCATGAACAGCATTTGTTTTTTAAATATTTTGAACAATTCTCCTTGCTTTTAATGGAGATCCATAGCTCACCCTTGAGATCCATACAAGTGTCCTCTATTTCAACTCTTAAACTTTCTTAAATTACTATTTTTTATTTTTATATCCTCATCTATAGGCAAAACATCTCTCCAACTATGTCCTGCCAAGGTGCACTAAGGTATTAGGAGCTATTTGTATAATAGGTAATCACTTATAATTGTTTTTCTAAGGTTCAATGATAAATCCATAATTCTAAAGACTAGTCACTTGTACAAGTATAGTTGATCCATATGTATGTGTATATACATGCATTCCTATTCACTAGTGCCAAACACAATTGTGATACATTAAACATCAGGGTTGATAATTCATACAACTATAAACTACTGTCTTCTTTTCTTGAAATCAATACAGACGTTTAAACGAAAAAAGAAAATACCAATCATTTTTAAGAAAAGGTCTGTAACAAATAATCATTTTCAAATTTAAACTTTACTGTACAATGATACATTTGACAATGATGTGTATACACAATGAATGGGTCATTTGTGGCAAAAGGACCAAAAATGTCAGTGCTTCTCTGAGGCACACACGTGCATTAACATTCAAATTCTATAGATAATCAAATTGAGTTAAAAAAGAGAAGCCAACATTCTCGCATGTTTACAACCAAAAATACATTTTTTGATTATAGTCTGTTTTGGATTGGTGAAGTGTGTTTTTAAGGTACTAATGCTACCTAAGTTTAAGTTCGTTGTAAAGGACTATATAGTATTTACAAAAATAGTTTCTTTAAAATATTATTTTCTATTAGTCTTTCCAAATCAGTCAGGGAGTTTACAGGAATATGACATGGCCTATTAGTATCCAAATAATTCATTGTTATACAATCCTAAGTATCATATTTAAATAAATATTGTCAGATAAAACTAGTTTTTAAACAGTAAGAACACTGAAGAATGCTTGCAAGCGTACGATAATACAGGGAAGCCTTTCAAAGAGCTAATCAATAAATATGGTACAACATGTACAATCCTCAGTATTCTGAGATATATGGAATATAAAACCAGGTCATATGGAGTGGAGGTCACTTTGGCTTCCCCTTAAACATTCATGAACAGTTACAGAATATGTATATTCTCTCAGTGCATGGTCATAAGCATTTTCATTTACAAATAAACAATGTTTGCTTATAATGGTCTAGATTTCATTATAGAAAGTAGACTATCTTTCCAATTGTATTCCAGTTTGTTTTAATAAAAATTAAAATAAGCATGCATGAGTTGCCCACAGTGCCCTCGAAAGTGCTATCCCTTAAACAATTGTTGTATGTGGTTTTGCAGTTGTACTGTTTACAACACCCGTTCTATAAGATCCTCATTGCGTTCACCTGTTTCAGAAAAAAATGGTTCAGGTGTGTCAAAAGCTAATCTACTTGACAAACAAACACTTGACTTCTTATAGGTGAATGTAAACAACAGCATGTTTTTTTCCATGTTTTACAGGCTTGGTATTCTCAGAACTACAGGCCTGATTTAATATTTTGCACACGGCCTGTCCTCCACCAGGGCAAAGAAAACTAATCAGTCACCCTGACGGAGGAGCCGCCCACCTCCAAATTATGGAATGTCCACCGGCATTAACAGGAACCACTGTCGCAATGGTTCTTGCTAATGCATTGTAACTTTGAAGGAATTCTCTGTCAAACATGATAAAAGCCCCATGTCAAAGTTACATTTTCTTTGTTTATTTTCTAAAGAAACATTCCAATGCAGGATTTTCTTAAAAAAAAACAATTTAAAAAAAACAATGTGCCCCTCACCATAGGAATTTCCTCCAATGGTGAGGGGGAATTGTGCACTTTTCAATGCCCCTTAATGTCATATTTTCCCTTGTGGTGATGGGCACTGAAACACAGCTGAAATTTCGCTCATCTAAATTAGGCATTCGTACATAAAGCTAAACTTGCGACACTCCTTAGTTTGTGAAGCCATCGGAGGAATCTGACCACGGCGGAGACGGGAGTAGTCTTTGTCATCATCAAACTGTGGTCTGCCTGAATTTAAATCGGGCGGGCAGACTATAGTCGTGGTGGGGAGGGAACTTCTGTCCTTGTAACGGAACGGACTACCATTTAAGCCAGGATTAAACCAGGCCCTAAATTACATTCCTCTCTCTATGGAGACATCATTAAACCAAAATAAAATATTGTGAGTCATTCGTTTTCATATTAACTTCAAAAAAGTTATAAACTGTGGAGGTCTTGCTAGGTTTTACGTCGTAACTTCTCCATTACTTGCTGGTTGAGATGCAGCTGACAAGGCCTGGGTTGGTGCCACTTCTATCTCAGATTCACGAAAAGAGATCACTGCATCACCACTGACATTTATTAAACATTGGGCCTGCAAAGCAAAAAGATTAAGGAGATGTTAGTTTAAAGAGAAAGTACTTTTACCTAATCCACAGATGCATTTCCTTCTGGCTTTTACTTATCCTCTTAATTGTGTGAGAGTCTTTTTCTGATTAAAACATTTGGCCTATTAATACAAGTCATTTGCGTTTAATGTTTGTTTTGTAATGATGTTGTTCCTGAAGAACTCCAGAGGAAGCTTTTATTTACTTTCAAATCTCTTCCAGCATGCACACTGAACTGTATTCACTCATGAATCTTTTCATTGTTTATGTAACCATATTTGTTATGACACTTCTGATGACAATAGGTCAGAAGGGGCATCATTGTTATTCAATTAGGTGGATAATTTTACGGCTACGGTGGACGGTAGCATTATACAACATTTTGTAATGTTGACCTGTGATTTGCTGAAGTTTTTATACATTTGCTCACCCCACACTGCCGGTGGAATTTCTATTGCATTCTATTGTGAAATTTGCTACAAATACCCTTGAATTTAGGGGTGAGCCAGACCATTTTGAGTCTCTCCTAGGAGGATTTTGCCGATTTCTTAATCGCTTTGCTGACCATTCTGGAATTGGACTATTTTTCAGATTTTGCTTAATGCTGCATCTCTTTAAACTCTGGAGCCATAATGACATTTCATTTCTATGTCTTCTGACTGATGCATTGAAATTGCTATATTTTTACCTTAGTGTATTGCACTTTAATATTTTAATAAAACTTCAAGGTTTTCCTATATCACTGATCTTAAACTCCTTTTTTGAGTTAGTCTTCATTAGTGATTGTATTTTGAAATGCTGTTTGAACCTTTTCACCAAGGGCAGATTCCCTTATCTAAACTTGTGGACAACACCGTCCCGACCCCGTGTGATTTCCCTCTCTATCCTGCCACTGATAGGTTTAACAAAAAAGCAAGCATCAGCAATTATTTTACCGACAGGCAATGGTCTCACTGTTTTCAATCTAAACGAACACAATGTCACCATGACTCAGGTTTAGTTTAGGTTTATACAAATTACCATAACCTATCACTACTATTTCATCCAAAAATATTACAGATTTGTGGAGACTTGAATGAAAAGTAGCAGGTAGATTCCATGTTCAACCTGAAGTTGTGCACTCAGTCTGTGTTTATACATCTACAGCCACCACGTCATTAACATTTACGATGCCACTTACATATTTAACATGACACATCTAATACCACTATACTGTCACTACATACTTAAAACAATATCAGGAATAAAGTACCCTCTGCAATACATTGCAAGGATGTTGCAAGTTACAGTATTCCATGACCATTTAGAGAAATGAGGCTGAAGGTCATGGAACTCCCAGGTTACTTACAAAATGCTTTTAGTGTATGGCAGATGGCATTTTATTCCTTACAATACATGGCTATACCATCATCCTTCACACTAATTGTTAAAAAACTTGGTGTCTTGCTATTTTATGTTTATTACGGACAAGAAGAACAAAAGCAAAACCTGTATTGTGAAATTAAACCTACCAAAGTACCATTAGTATGTTTTGAAGAAGGTATTAGTATCAGTTTCAGTTAGTAAGGTTAAAAGAATTATGTGGCTCAGTTTCTATCTTTCCTGAAATGATGAAGAACTGCTGTTAGATTGCTTTTCTAGCCTTCTATTTTTCGCATTATTAGCAAAGATTGACATTTTCTTTTTTTCACAAAAGACACACACATACATATACTGAACGGATATAAGTGTAATTGAAATGAATGTCACTTTAAACAAGATGGATGCCATCTTGGTCACTCATTCCGGTTTCACCTCCTGCACACATCTTCTCCCCAAGGGCTCTGCAGGGCTCAATGAAGCTGACTTATAGTAGTTTATTTTCACTGGTATGATTACATTGCTTTCAATTAACTTTTCCCCGTTCTATATGACTTGCAACATCTGTCAAGATCTATTCCGCTGCCATCACTAGTCTATTCACTGGGTTAAAGTCCTATTGTCTTAATGTATCATGTTAGTTAGAACATCTTTGGGTGACAATAGCATAGGAGAATTCTACTTTTGCTCGCTTCATAATCATTCTGCAGTTTCTCTAATTTACTATGCAAGAAATGTGTATACCCCATGATTTTTGGGGAGACAGATTTTACAAACATTTTCTTATGCTGTAGGGTGCTTTTGGGGGTATCTAAATTTTGGGGTATGGGTTTGCTCCCACAAATCTTGACACGTTAAGGTGCACCTCCTTTTGCTAAGAGACCCCTTTTTAGTTTTCAACTTATCCCTTATGCCTGACCCTGGGATATAATTGGTTTTCTGGTGGAATTCCCAGTGTTGATATTATGCCAACAAGCCTGACTTGCCCTGCTGTCCCTGAATGATTTGCAGTTTAAGTATGACATGATGTGTTTGTAAGTTGTATTATGAGATGTTTGTGATGTGCTGCTTAAGTTAGTGTTTGTGAGATGGACTGCCATGCTGTATGTGAGGTAGTTAGTTATGCGATGCAGATTTATGGCCCTACTAGAAGTTGGATAACTTTTGTGCAGAAATATGATTCTTATTTGAGTATCATGTTTTATAAAAGAGTTGACCTTTGACAGAACTGCACTGAGAGTGGTTGTTGTACGCTAGCTTGTTTTGTGTGATTTTGTTCGGAGTGATTCAAACAAAATTAATGGGTGCTGTATTGAAAAAGCCTAAGGTTTCTGTATCTTCTACTGAGGGTCAGAGATTACCTCCCGAGGGAACACCTGCAAACGAAATAATGACGGACATTGGGTTATGTACGTATACCTGGATTTTGGAATGGCATGACTATACTGGTTTGGATAAAGATTTACAGTTTCCTTTAGAAGGTCCTTTTAACATTAGGAAGCTAGACTTCCTCAGACAAACAATGAACAACAAAAGGCCTTGCCTAGACATGCACAATGTGAGGCAATATACAAATGGAATCGAATGGCTAAAGAGAAGGGGGAAAAAAGTAAATGACAAAGCAATTAAAGGGTTCACTTAGACTGAGACAATGGTTACAGAACAAGTGGGATTGACAAGAGAAGTGTTAGATGGTAGATATTATGTAAAGTGTGAACATTTTTCCAGCAATAATTAAAGAAAACTGAAGACAGAAAGAACAAGCATTGGTAATGCATCGGTTTCGCCTATATAATGAATAAAGAGCTGTTTTCATCAATCATCGTCCTGTCAAATAACAAGGGAGCAGAGAGGATGTGTCACAGCGGCCAGAGCTGCTGAGTCGAGTGCTGCGGATCCCCGTTTGAGTCTCGGTGGCGCTGCGCAAAATATCCTGTGATTCTATGCAAATCACTTAATCTCTCCTGTGATAAACTAGCAAATAAATATGCGGCAAGAGTAATAGGCACAGCTGTATGACAATATAGGCAGGAATCTGATAAGTGAAGCAGATGAGGAACAAACATAGGTAAATGCCTGAAAATATGCTACAGCCAATAGAAATGCAGGAAAGATAAGTGGCACGCACAGGAACCAATGAGAGGCCAGGAAAGAGAGGATGCGGGACTCCCTTTTGAGTTTATATTAAGCACAGCACAAGAGCTATGCAGGTGAAGCCTAAAAATGATGAGGGGAAAGAAAAAAAGCAAGATTCAGAAGTGGAAAATAACTTTTTTAATGATTTTTCAAACTCAGACCTTCTGCATATTCCAACAGGGAACAAGGAACAGGTGCTGGTGGTGTACCACAAATGTGTGCGGTTTCAAATAAAGAGCTCATCTACGGCCGTGTCTGTTAGTACAATAGGGAGTGCCCCTTCTGAAATTGCAATGACAGCATTACCAAGTACTAGTAGAGAGACCTCAGTTGTTACTCAAATTCAAATCTATACACTAGTTGCACAAGTTACATACCTTCGGTAACAATATATCTGTAAGAAACAGTAGTTAGCGTTGGATTCCTTACCTTAGAATATCCCCAGGCGTCAAGCTGGATCCAGAAAGTTTTCGTCAGTAGTACCCTTGGGCGTCGGTAGGCGTCGTCTGGTGCTCCGCGTCCGTCGTCGTGATTGGCGGGATGACGTTGTCGGAGTACTTAGATGCCGCCCTCGCCCGCTGACGTCTGTTCTGTACATAGCTTTTCGAGCCAGGAATGCAGAGCCATGATAGAAACCGACACCGGTGCCATAAAACTAGGGCCCTGAAAGGGATGTCCTTAACCCTAGATATCGGTTTGCAGAACGGGGAGGATGGGTTGGGCGGTAAGGAATCTAACACTAACTACTGTTTCTTACAGATATATCGTTACCGAAGGTAAGTAACTTGTGCATCTGAAAGAAACAGGTTAGTGTTAGATTCCTTACCTTAGAATAGATACCCCTGCAATACCAACCCCGGTGGTGGGTCTGCGAACCAAGATCACACCAGAAAGTCCTGGAGAACGGAATGGTCGAAAAAGCCATCTCTCCGGACTTGGCGTTTGCGAAGTAGTGCTTAGCAAACGTGTGCAGCGAGGCCCACATAGCTGCCTGACAGATGTCCCGCAAGGGGACTCCCCGACCCAGGGTAGTAGTAGCCGCCGTGGCCAGAGTGGAATGGGCGCGTAGCCCCACAGGAGGCTACTTTTTTGCTAAGAAGTAGCAAACCTTGATGCACAAAACGACCCACCGAGAGATGGTTCGCTTGTGCACCGCTCGCCCCATCTTAGCCCCACGTTACCAACAAAGAGCTGGTCGTCTACCCGGAACTGGCGTGTGCGGTCTAGATAGAAGGAGAGCGCACGTTTTGGGTTGAGACGGTGGAGCCTCTCTTCCTCTTTCGAGGGATGCGGAGGCGGAAAGAAGGTGGGCAAGGGGATGGACTGCCCGATATGAAAGGCTGCAACCACCTTGGCCTGGAAAGAAGGACGAGTCCTCAGAACAACCTTGTCCGGATGGACAGAGAGGAAAGGAGGTTTAGAAGATAGAGCCTGGAGCTCACTCACTCTCCTGGCAGAAGTGATGGCAACCAGGAATGTAGTTTTAAGAGTCAGAAGACGTAGAGGACAGTTATGAAGTCGTTCAATGGGATCGCACATCAGATAAGTCAGTACAAGGTTCAAGTCCCACTGAGGCATCACGAAAGGAACCGGAGGAAACACGTGTGTGATGCCTTTCAAGAATCCATTTACAACAGCGGACTTGAAAAGAGAAGGCTGATCAGGAAGCCTTAAGAAGGCTGAAATGGCCGAGAGATAGCCTTTGATAGTGCCCAGAGCAGAGTCCTGCTGGGCAAGAGAAAGAAGAAAGAGGAGAACCTCTGAAAAGGGGGGCAGGGAGCGGATCCACAGCCTTTGCTGTGCACCATGCCTCAAATTTGTTCCACCTGCAGGCGTATACCATTTTGTGGAGGGACGCCTGGCTGGCAGAATCACATCACAGACTTCAGGAGGCAAGTCAAATGGCCTCAAATGTCGCCTCTCAATCTCCACGCATGTAGGTGGAGACTGGACAGGTTCGGGTGGAGGACCGTCCCCTGCTGCTGCGACACAAGGTCCTCCTAGAGAGGCAGACAAATTGGGGGATCGACTGACATGCTGAGTAGCTCGGGATACCAGTATCTTCATGCCCAGTAGGGAGCCACAATGATGACTTGGGCCCGGTCTCGCCTGATCTTCTTCAGCACTCTGGGCAGAAGTGGTATAGGCGGAAAGGCGTACAACAGACCGCAGCTCCAATCATGACGAAAAGCGTCTCCGAGTGAGTGCCGCCTTGGAAATTCCAACGTGCAGAACTGATGTCATTGCGCGTTCTCTTTGGTGGCGAATAGATCTAACCAAGGCTCTCCCCACTGCCGAAAGAGACCTTGCGCCACGTCCGAGTTCAGATGCCATTTGTGATACATCATGCATCAGGTGGCTGAGTTTGTCCGCCCTGGCGTTCAGGGAACGTTCCAGGTGTTGAACCACCAGGGTGACACCCTGGTGTTCCAGCCATGTCCAGAGGTGCAGAGCCTCCTGACAAAGGGTACATGACCCCACCCGCCTTGTTTGTTGCAGTACCAAATGGCGGTGGTGTTGTCCGTGAACAACTGCTCTACACTTCCCCGGACAGAGGGAAGGAATGCCTTCAGTGCAAGACGGATCACACGCAGCTCCAGAACGGTGATATGGAGCCGGGACTCTGCCGGAGACCAGAGGCCTCTGATCTCCGCCTCTCCCACGTGGCCCCCCAAATCCCAGGAGGAGCGCATCCGTCACTACTACGTGCTCCGGTTGGGGTAAAGAGAGGGATCTGCTGCTGACCAAATAGCGGTTTGTGAGCCACCACTGCAACTAACTCGCAGTGCCCTCCGAGATCAGGTTGCCCTGATGCTGTGCCCACTGAAACTTCAGGTCCCACTGCAGAGCTTGATGGAGCAAGGATTCACACGTAATGAGACTTGCTTGTATTCACTCCTATTGACATAACGTTAATGTACTAATTAACATGTTTTGTGTACTAAAAACTGCATTACATGAAACAACTAGTATCCAAGGGAAGCTCGACAATGTGCTTTTATTAACTATAATCCACTTGCACTAAAATGGCTGCTGCTACGTGGGATTTCCTACTGGGCATGCATCTGTCATACTCGTATGACATGACGTCTTTCTCGGCTTGGAAGGAAACATTTGCTTCGGCGCATGTTAACTAAGATGGCTGCTCTGTGTTACAGCATGCATGAAGCTTGCACTGCTGCTTTTGCTAAGCTGTTCCTTTTTACCTAATCATTGATGCAATAGTTAAAATTAAGTAATGGGAATAGAGTAGAGATAAGTGGTATACAGAACATTTATTATTCTGTGTTCTAAAACTGTTTCTTTTCTATTTTTTCATGTAACGATAATCTTGGGCATGGTAGGTGTTATTACTCCATCTTGAAAACCCACACTGAGCATGTCAAACTCCAGAAAGAGCTGAAATCATTTAACATTGAAGCCATGCCAAGCTTACAGCATACTAGAAGATGCGCCTGGGAATTTAACCTGCTGACCCCAATTGGAAGAAAATATTGTTAACATTGTTTTTCTATAAGAACATCCATTGTTGGGTGGAATAAAGATGCATGGGAAAATTAAATTTGATGAGCGGGAACGTTAATAGAATATTCAGAAGTAAAAGTTTGATTTTAGTATAGTGTGATGATCTCTCCCCGTCTCTTGTCCAATCAAAATTGGGGATCGTTACACTTGCAACATTGGGGGATGGTACACTGTCCTGGAAAATAGTATAATTAGAGTAGGCTTAGTTAGCAAATTTGTCCGACTTGTCCAAATAGCTGACCTGTCACTGACCCAACGCACTCAATAGGTGATCGGGAGAAGGTTCGAAACCCAGATCGGGTTTGAGAGCTGAAGTGCTGGCTAAGCACTTTGTGGGAGAGATCGATAACTCTTACCAGGTTCTGGCTGTTAGCTGTAGAGAGGGAGTAACGCAGGCGTTGCAACTTTAACTGCGGGTGTTGGTCTTAGCCCTTGGTGGTCCTGTCCTGATCCAATTTGGCTGTACCTGACCTGATTCTGATCTGCACCGGTTTGCCTTGCTGACACCTGCCTTTTCAGGGTTTCTGTCCTTTAATCAGCCCTTGGCCAGGGTTGGTCTTCACACACCGTTCTAGGTAAATATTGAATGTGGGTTTGTTATTGTATTTTTTCCTCTCTCTTTACCTTCCCTATTGTTTAATTGCTTAAACAGCCTTATGAAATCTCTGCAAAATTTTATTCTAATCATTATCTTGCTAATTGAAAGATTTCTCATCCCAAATGTTTGGATTATGACTTTTAAAGAATTTTAGATAAAGAGTTTAAACTGTTCCAGAGTTTGTCGTTATTATATAAACGCACATTTTATTTTTTCCCTACCTATTTTCTTGCTAACTCTCTGATCCAAATAGGTCTCTAGGTACCGGTGACAAGAATTGGTAAGTCAATGGTATAGGACCTTGAAGGTAAACACACAACTTGGTAGAGTGCGTGAAAGGTTAAGTTGTTCAACAAAGGTGTTAAATGAGTTTAGGGGCCCAGGTGAGTATGGTAAACTGGTCAGGTTAACCCACGCGCTACATCAGTTACATTTGGTAGCAGCAAGATGGCTAGGGTTTAGTTAAGATAGGTAGGTAGTTATAGTTGGCTGGTTAAAGAAAAATATTTTTACATATTTGAAATTGTATTATTGATTTTATGTATTAACCGAAATTGTTCGTACCTGTTTTACGTTTTGTCTGGAAGACCCTGGGGGCAGAATAGCGGGTGGTAAATGGAAGCCACACTGCAGTGAGGTCACTTGCCTGTAGGAAGTAAGTGCATGGTTAGGTAGAACCGGAAGCACTATTTTAGGGAATTTTCTGTATAAATGTATGAATGATTGATAGCAAAGAGTTCGCTGGCAAAACTTTTTGTGTGATATCACCTAGAAAGGGTCACACTGAAGGAGTAACAGGTTCTTCTGAGCTTGGTTGATAGCAAAGGGGTTCGCTGGTGAAACTTTGGCCTTAGTATATCCCAGAGGGGATAAGTCTGAAGAAGTAGCAGGTTCTCTAATGCTTGCATGAAGGGTAGACGGAAGGGATCTACTTGTATTGTGTGAAGAGTAAGCGGAAAGGATTTACTCGCAGTGAGTAAAATTATCTTTTCTTTGAATTAGTCACTCGGGCACAGTGGCGAATGTTTTCACGTTGTTGAATAATAAGATCTGCATTAAGAGTGAAAAAAATTACGTTTTTGTATTACCTTGCAAAGGAGGGAGTCAGTCGCGGAGCTGCACTGACGTCACTCAGAGCCGCGCTGGTATTTGTTGAGACAGCGGAAGTGTAGCTGAGATAGTAATTGTAAAGGAGGGGTGAGTACAGGATCGTGAGAACTAATCTCACGAGAAAAGCCGCGCAACTATTGGTTGGATTTATTTTGAATTCAAAATTTTGATTGGTCACTGAAAAATTAAAGACGCTCTGGTATTGGAAGTTATTTTGTAAACAAATTGAGAGTTATCCTAAAGATTTGCGTTTACAATATATGTGGCATGTAGGTCAGATTGTAGGAGGTAGACCCGACAGAAAATATTTAGGGTTTGCACAAGAACAGTATATAAGAGGAAGACCTTATATCATGTACGGAGAGAAGCGAAAAATGTCATTCATTAAAAGAATTAAGAATGATTTCACGAAAGATAATGCAATTAAAACAAGAGAAGGGATTATTATTCCACCAAAAATACGCCTGCATCATACATGATGGTTGAAAGGGGCTATCACACTTCTGTGTGGTTAGAAAATTGGATAGAGTACACAAAAGATAATGGGGTTTTATCATTTCCAGAAAACAGTACGTTTAATGGCAGAGTTTTGTACAATTTAAGAACTCGCATGAATGAATTAGATCCCAGACCTAGATTAACGCAGTATGAGGCATTGGAGGAATGGGAAACTGAGGCTTTTGAGCGAGATAGACCCAGAAGTAACAGGAATTGGAGTAAGTTTTATCCTCGATTTCCAAAAGAGACAAGAGACAAACAAATGAAACAATGGAGACGGTCCATGTTAGTGGAAGGATTATATTCTGTATTTACTTTAGAAAATCCTACAGGTAGTAAAAAAAGAGAAAACAAAACATTTATTGATTAGTGGTGAATTGGATGATTATTATTTGGAGGATTTATTAATGAAAAATCCACCACCTTGCAATGAGGAGCCAAGAATAATTAATCCAAATGCACCATTTTTGAAACCCACTCCGATTCCGCAAGTGGTACATGAGACTTCAATAGAAATGGTATTTTAGGAAAGAGAACGAGAAGCATTAAATAAACAAGGAAGTGAGTAAATTCAGAAAATTTCTCAATTGAATACGAGTCCTGAAGTTCTGACAATTCCGGTAACTATTGGCCCAGTTGTTCCTCTGTATGGAGATAAACAACCTAGTCCTAAAAATACTGTACTAACTACGCCTATAGTACAGCCTAGAAAAGAACCCTTAATAATTGATGATCAAGCAAGTGAATGTGAGTCAGTGATTTCCCTGATGGATTTACCTATAAGAGAACCAGTGAGTGACTCGGTCAGGAAAACCACTCATATAAGTTCTAGAGAAGTACAGATGGAGACATCTTCAGGTACAAGAAGTGCCACAGTAGTAACCCCAGAGGAAATAGAGAGATGGTCACGAGAAATAGAGAAACCAAAGTCACAGCCAAAGGTATTGGACATATTCAAATTAAGAGTCGAAATAGAGGAAATGATGGCTGGAAATGTGGGATTAGACAGGTTAAATACATTCAGTGAGGACGAGTTGTTGTTCATATGCAAAAGCATTACTAGAAATACAAGAGTAGGCATGAGCGGATTTTGCGGATTGGCAATCTGCGAATTTGCGGATTTGTGAATTTGCGGATTGCGAAAATCCGCGAATCCGCGCAGATTTTTTTTTTTTTAATGTTCGCACGGGTTTCTGCAAGTACGCAAATTGCGAAATTGTACAAAACGCGTGCGAACTTGCAGAAACCCGTGCAAACACAATGTGCTGCCCAGTAGGGTATGTGCCTCTTGTGTGAATGAAAGGTCAGAGAAAGATCAGTTCAGCAGATGAAGAGAAAGAAGCTCCTGGTCACAGGAACAGCACGGGTATTGCGCTCGTGAAAGTCAAGGATGCAAATCCTATCCAGCATCACAGCTGATTTTCCACGGTAGATTTGGGAAGAAGGCACACCTGTCCAGCCTCGACGACGCTCACGATTGTTTTTGGGCTAATGAATGAGTCACTGAATTTGAGCATCAACTAGTTCGAGCGACCATGTGTGTGTTACTATGCAATCGCCCCGAAGGGCGCAGGGGTCCCTTGAGTGAGCTGCAGACCTGTGCCCAGCCATGCAACTATTTTACAATGGCGCCAGCAAGCTGCCAGCGCCGTTGTAAAATAGTTACAAAGTTAGCTTGCACAGGAAGCACTTAGATAAAATAAAGCAGCACCTGCTTCGTTTTATCTAGTGGTTCCTGTGCAAGCTAACTTTGTAACTATTTTACAACGGCGCTGGCAGCTTGCTGGCGCCATTGTAAAATAGTTGCATGAGTGGGGGTTCAACTTTTGAACCCGTTACGTTCGCGGATTTTTTTTTGCGGATTTTGCGGGAAATCCGCAAAATTCGCGGATTGCGGATTTCCCAAAAATCCGCGAGCGTAACGGATTTCCCGCTCACACCTATACAAGAGTGTTTCATGAAAAATTAATGGATATGGCAGTTAATATGGGAATTGACATTGGCAAATCTAAAGTATTACAGGAACCATATCGAGCTGAATTTTCTGACAAAGACTTGGAAAATATGAATGTGTCGGTTAGAAAAGTACAAATTAAGGAGCTTATGTCATTATTGCAGAAATGGGGTGACCTAGAAAAATGGAAAACTAGAAAACTAGATGGGCAAAGAAAAAAGAACTGCATCTGAATATGTATTAAAAAAAGCAGAAAAAGTGGAGAGGTTGTGTCCCATGAGAGAGGTACCAGGTGGAGGTTATGTACAAGTCCGATGGTCCCGACAGGATATTTTGTCATTCACACATGATTTCCCAAAACTCCGAGAGAAGCCTGTAGAATGGTACAGACAAGTCAAGAGGTTTGTGAAGATTTCAAAATGTCTTTTAAAAAATTTAGATGGGTTATTTGACATTGTCGTTCCTGTAGATTTGTGGACAGAATGTAAAGTTGCTGTTGATTGGCCAAGTGATGAGTACCCTAGACACCCAAAGAAAGGAGCCCTCTCAGAAGATGTAATGAAGAAATATAATCAAGTAATACTGTACCTAAAAGGGAAAGTACCTGCAAAAGAAACTGATTGGACTAGAATAGATAGAACTACCCAGAATAAAGATGAATCTGTGTATGCATATTAAGAACGCCTGTTACAAGTATTTAAACAGTACAGTGGTTTGGACAACATTGACATGAAAGACATGACGCATTTCATCTATCGGTTTGTGTCAGGATTAAGACCAGAAATTTCACAATGGATTAAAGATCATAACATTTTTTGGCAGGCCAAGCCGATTGATGAAATTCTTAAATATGCAAAATATTGTGAAGATGAACTTGACAATAAACGAAAAGAACTAAAGGAAAAGGTAATGTGGGCACAAGTAAAATTAGCAGAGCAACTGCAACTCCAGTTAAGTCAAATGAACAATACCCAGACTCAAAGTGATGGTAATGGGGGTAAGCCAAGGGGAAAATTCTATAGAGAGGAAGCCAAAAAGAAGTTCCCTTGTCACGGGTGCGGCAAGTTGGGGCACTGGTAGAACGAGTGTAAGGCTGTGCAAAATAACTCTGTCCAAACTAATGATTTGAATCCACAGACGCAGAATGAGGTGTCACGGAAGCAACAGCAGCAGGTAATACAAAACCAGTTACCCCTTGCGCCTATGCCAAATTTTAGGAGCAAAGCACACCAAATTGTGGATACCACAAATTGGGAGGGAAGTGGTAATAGAGACGCAGTGACATCACAGTTTCTGTTGAGTGACACATTTTTCGAGGAGGAGACATACTGACAGTGCCTGAGAGGGGAGGACGAGGAGTGCGTACTTGCCACCTCCTTGCCGGTAGATCAGTCAGGTCCATACATTGAAGGAAAGGTTGAAGGAAAGGTTGAAGGAAATGATGTCACCTTTCTATTGGACACTGGTGGTACCCGTTCTACTGTGAGAACAGCAGACGTTCCAAACCTACCCCTCTCGGGAGAAGCGATCCAAGTAGTGGGCATTTCTAATAAACAAATTAGTTCCCGAGTCACAGAACCAATGGAAGTTAGAATAGGTAATTTTAAAGAAATGCACAAATTTGTCGTTTGCGATTCTAGCCCAGTAAACCTGTTAGGCAGAGATTTGTTGTGAAGAATGAATTGCACAATCTTTTGCACCCCAAGTGGTGTTGAAATTCAAACTATATAACAAAAATGAGTACCACCATAGATAAGGCTAGAAAGCGATATCGGTGGGATGGAATTCTAATGAGGAAAAAGAAGAAGTCCTTCTTTGTTTTTAATAAACCCCTCACTCACCGACCTGGTCGGTGACATGCTTCATCATCGGGGCCACCTTGACAGCCGAGTGCCGTCAAGGTGTGCTGCGACACCTGGGATACAGTGGAGCGGGTATGTGAGTGATGAATGTAGAAAAAGGAATCAGTGAGTTAAAAATTGTCCTGGTATGGCTTATACAAAACTTTTTATTCTAAGACTACTGGACAATAATAAAAGCAGTGTGTGTCGATACAGTAAAGGTTTTATTATGACCAAATGTATCTGTGATATATGTGTGAGGTCTACATGTTTCAAACCGATAGGAAATTGCCGGTTTTTCTTCAGGACCAAAATAAAGGAGTTGGGTGGTCAGGGTACACTAACACCCTGCCATACCTGCAATCCTTTGTTCCCTAATAACAAAAAGTTGTTATAGGGCGAGAGAAAGTAACCCAAAAGTGATTACATTAAAAGGCAGAAAAACCTGTAAAGAAAAAGAAATTATAAGTCATCAAAACTAGTTACATGCCTGCAATGTAGTGAAGTGACGGAATCTGCTCTTTCTGTGAATCATCCCACATCCATTTAATGCAAACTACTCAAGTGCGGTGATCGAGTATTGCTTTTCAGTGAGACTAGGATTGTTTTTAGACACACCTATCAATACGAGTGTGAAGGTGAACGAGCATGGTCTATTTATCGCTTGCTTGTTTAGGCTGAAAAGTGCGTGCCTAAGTGGTATCCATATCTTAATGGTGCCAGGGATTACCGACGTGCTAAAGGTACAACTTGATCCAAAATAGACAATACAGTACAGACATAACATATAACACATATTGTAAATAAAACGTGCTCACTCCTCTTTAGGGGTTAAAATACTGCACGGGTTTTGAGGGAAGGGAGGCCACAGTACAGGAAACGTATTCTGTGAATGGAAAGTAGAATGGATCAGCAGAGTGCCTGGTGGAATGCTTATCGGCACCAAACTGCTGCTCGAGTTAGGCAAGTTGAAACGGACGCGTTTCATTTTCGTGCAGCCAGAATCTACTTACAGTTTCAGTGGTCGGTCTACAGCCGTATACCTATTGCGCCCCTCCATACACCCGTCAAGAGCCAAATGCGGAGCCGAAGGTAAAGGCTGCCGCCATCGGGGTCGGAGTGGGCGTGGTTTCCGTGGCGTAATAACGTAACGCGCCCAAAGGAAAAACTATGGAAGCCCGTTCGGTACAGGGGGTTGCCATAGAAACGGTATGGTGTTTCAAAAAGCTCCATTGAAAGGAGTGTTTAGACAAAGGGGGGTTGTCACGGAAACGTGATAGTGCTTCGTGGTGGGTTTTGCAATAAAAGCTGATAGAAATTTCTAGACAGGCTCAGAGTGTGGTTATTTCGGCAGAATATCGCAGGGGGGTAGATCTTATTTCTACTATTCTGGTCGAAGTGGGGTGTTGATTCGGAACAAGTGACATATGAATTACGCCAGATATTTTCCTTGCATAAAGATAGTTACAAGAGGGCTGGTTTAGCACCAGGGGGTATATGATCTCATACAGGGAAATGTAAAACGAGAGTCAGTCATTCAACATGGGGTATATTCGGATCACGGTAGAACAGGATGTACACTCGTGTGTTCAGAGTCTTATAAGGGTGCTTAGGAGAGTACACTCGCCCAAGGTATATTATCGTTCAGACCATTTACATGTGTGGATAATCTGTATACCCATCTTTGCTCTTTCTCATACAGACATTTCTGTACGTTTGGTCCAGAGGCCACTTGCTCAATGATAGTCCAAAACATGTCGTTTGGTGTGTGACCCTTCTCAATGAAATGATCAGTAAGCCGGGTTGCATTTTTCTTGCAGCGTATGGTGCTGCGATGTTCGCATAGCCTTTGTTTGACTTTACGAGTGGTCATTCCTATGTATCGTTTCTTGCATGTACATTCGATCAAGTATACCACATTACTACTATTGCAGTTGGTGTGTGAAAATTGCCTCCAAATTTTGCCAGCTTCCAGATCCAGTGTTTTTGTATTCCTGGTCAAATGACATACGCTGCAATCTCCGCAGCGGTAGTGACCGGTTACATCCGGTAAACCCCAAGTTCTGGTGAGAGATGGTGTGGTTGGGGCTATCCTTGCTTTGGGTCTAGTGTTGACAAGAGTGTCTTTTAGACTATGTGACTTCTTGAAAGAAAACAGAGGTTTCTCCCAGTGTAGATTTCCAGTGTTCACGATAGCCCAGTGTTTATTTATACTTCTGGTCACCTGATTCGATATTGAGTTGAATGTGGTCACACATGTCAGGGGTATTTCATCATTGGTCTCAGTTTTTTCCTCAAGTAGTGCCTCTCTGGGCTGATTTCTGGCCCTCTTTTGGCATTTGTTCACTATTCTATTAGGATATCCACGATTACCTAATTTTTCAGATAGGTCCTTTGCTTGTTTCTTGTATTCAGACAATTTTCTGCAGTTTTTACGCAGTCTTAAAAACTGTCCGTACGGTAGGTTTTCCCTTAGCGGCCGAGGATGGAAACTCTCAAATCTTAAAAGATTGTTTTTCGCTGTAGGTTTGTAGTGAGTTCTTGTCTCCAGGTGATTGCCCTCTTTGCTAATAACTACATCAAGAAACACAATTTCTTCTTTGTCACAACAATTGGTGAATCTGAGGTTGTTGTCACAAGTATTTATCCAGGTGATGAATTGATCAAGGTGTTCGACAGGTCCTTGCCAAATTGCAAGGACATCATCGATGTAACGTCTCCAAAAAGTCAGATTTTCGCGGAAATGGTTTATTTAATTCAAAATAAACTTATTTTC
Source organism: Lissotriton vulgaris (assembly GCF_964263255.1). NCBI lineage: Eukaryota > Metazoa > Chordata > Amphibia > Caudata > Salamandridae > Lissotriton > Lissotriton vulgaris. The sequence goes on along the minus strand of NC_141685.1, from coordinate 2,043,491,920 downwards.
AAAGTCATAAACGTACAAACCAGCTATGCTGGGGGCAAAAACGCTTCCCATTGACGTGCCCCCAGTCTGCAAAAACACGGTACCCTCGAATTCAAAGTAGTTGCGTTTTAGAGCCAACTTAGCACATTCCAAGATGAAAGCTTTTGGTGTGTGAAAAGGCCAGTCTGCATTATCCAAGGTGTTCCCCAGGACTCGGATGGTGTCGTCCTGGGGTATGCTCGTGTACAAACTCTCAATATCAAAGCTTAGCAAGACAGTATTTTCATCAACCTCTAGATTCTGTAGTAAATTTAGTAGGCTCTTTGTGTCCTGTAGATAAATGGCTGATTTTTGAACAATAGTTTTCAAGAAAAAATCACAGAACCTTGAGAGAGGTTCTAACAAGGAGCCAATGCCTGAAACGATTGGGCGTCCAGGAGGGGGTAGTCTACCCTTATGCATTTTGGGCAAGATGTAAAAATAAGGGATTTTGCCTTCGGTAGTACACAGGTAATCTGCTTCCTGCTTGGATATTGCACCAGAGGATTCTGCAATTTCAACCAATTGATGAATTTCAGCTTTCAATTCACTTGTGGGATCAGTGTTTAAAGTCTGATAGTTTCTAGTGTCGCTGAGGAGTCGGATACATTCCTCACGTTAGGAGGTCATATCCATAACTACCAGTCCACCACCTTTGTCAGCTGGTTTTATTATAGTGGTTTCACAAGCACGTAGTTCCTTTAGTGCTGTGTTTTCTGCTTTGCTCAAGTTCTGAAATTGGGAGGATGCCTGCATTTTTTCAACATCATTATAAACAGCTTGTGCAAAAGCAATCAATTCAACCGGTGTAGTGTGTGGTGGTGGCATAAAGGTGGATTTTAGCCTTAGTCCGCTCTCATTTTCCACTTCACATTCCCTCGGTGGGCCTTGTTTTTCAAAGAAAGCTTTTAGTCTTAGTTTCCTAAAGAAACCAGCCAATTCGCAATGTAACTGGAATTTGTCCAACCGGGCAGTGGGGACGTAACCAAGTCCCTTGTTTAGAACACATTCTTCAGTAGGTGTTAGAGGTCTTGAAGATAGATTGGTAACTAGGGTTTCGCACTGCTCGTGCCTGCCTTCCTCTTTGTTCTGTTGCTCACTGGGTCGTCTTCCTCCCAATGTACTTGGTTGGGTTGTCTGTTTTTTCCTCTTCCCATCTGCCACTGTGAAAAAAAGGGGGCCGAAATTGATTTTGGTGAAAAGGGGGAGGCTGGAAATGTGGCTGAAAAGGAGGTTGCCATCCATACATTGGGAGATTTGCTGTTTGGTTGAAAGGGTCTTGGAACATCGGAGGGTTGAACCCAGGCCAGAAATTTCCTTGCCCTCTTCCTCGCTGTTTATTAACACTGGTATTTGACCCACTACTACTGCCTGATGAGATACTTGAGGCATCCAAATCAGATGTAGACTTTTCCGGTGGTTTGAAGTCAGGGTCAGAGTAAGGATAGGTTTTGACAAAAGAGAACCTTTTCAAATCCTTTTGGAATTTTGTGACTTTTTGTTGAGTGAGGTTGTCCTTATATTCAGTTATCTCCTTGTTTATTTCATCAAGTTTTCTTTTGTACCCAGTTATGCTTGTCTTAATATGTGTCTCAGTTTTTTGAATTTCTATTTGAATAGCTTCGGATAATCTTAGAGCCGTTTTCAAAATTAGTACAATCCAATCATGCGTGCAGTGCCAAGCTATTAAAGCCCAGTCCTTTCTGAATTGAGCATCGTTTAGAAAGATCTGTGGAGCGTTTGTCACCAGAAGGCCCTTCGGGGCCATGTTATTCGTGACATGCTTGCGTCTGCAAAACCAGAGATCTCGCCCATGATGGCGTCAATCTCTTCTGTGGAATATGTAAGGCCTTGGTTTTCCCCCATGTTGGAAAATATGTGTATGAGTGATGTGTCTTAAGGAGTTACTTGGAATAAAGAAGGACAATAACTCTCGCAGCTGTGCGCTGCCAAGGTATATTATAAACAAAAAAGGAGAGTGAAGGGATTTTATCCACCTTGGTGGACGGAAAGGTACTCCCGATCCCCTGGGTAGGTAACTATATAACAAAAAGGAGGAGTACCACCATAGATAAGGCTAGAAAGCGATATCGGTGGGATGGAATTCTAATAAGGAAAAAGAAGAAGTCCTTCTTTGTTTTTAATAAACCCCTCACTCACCGACTTGGTCGGTGACATGCTTCATCATCGGGGCCACCTTGACAACCGAGTGCCGTCAAGGTGTGCTGCGACACCTGGGATACAGTGGAGCGGGTATGTGAGTGATGAATGTAGAAAAAGGAATCAGTGAGTTAAAAATTGTCCTGGTATGGCTTATACAAATTTTTTTATTCTAAGACTACTGGACAATAATAAAAGCAGTGTGTGTCGATACAGTAAAGGTTTTATTATGACCAAATGTATCTGTGATATATGTGTGAGGTCTACATGTTTCAAACCGATAGGAAATTGCCGGTTTTTCTTCAGGACCAAAATAAAGGAGTTGGGTGGTCAGGGTACACTAACACCCTGCCATACCTGCAATCCTTTGTTCCCTAATAACAAAAAGTTGTTATAGGGCGAGAGAAAGTAACCCAAAAGTGATTACATTAAAAGGCAGAAAAACCTGTAAAGAAAAAGAAATTATAAGTCATCAAAACTAGTTACATGCCTGCAACGTAGTGAAGTGACGGAATCTGCTCTTTCTGTGAATCATCCCACATCCATTTAACGCGAACTACTCAAGTGCGGTGATCGAGTATTGCTTTTCAGTGAGACAAGGATTGTTTTTAGACACACCTATCAATACGAGTGTGAAGGTGAACGAGCATAGTCTATTTATCGCTTGCTTGTTTAGGCTGAAAAGTGCGTGCCTAAGTGGTATCCATATCTTAATGGTGCCAGGGATTACCGACGTGCTAAAGGTACAACTTGATCCAAAATAGACACTACAGTACAGACATAACATATAACACATATTGTAAATAAAACGTGCTCACTCCTCTTTAGGGGTTAAAATACTGCACGGGTTTTGAGGGAAGGGAGGCCACAGTACAGGAAACGTATTCTGTGAATGGAAAGTAGAATGGATCAGCAGAGTGCCTGGTGGAATGCTTATCGGCACCAAACTGCTGCTCGAGTTAGGCAAGTTGAAACGGACGCGTTTCATTTTCGTGCAGCCAGAATCTACTTACAGTTTCAGTGGTCGGTCTACAGCCGTATACCTATTGCGCCCCTCCATACACCCGTCAAGAGCCAAATGCGGAGCCGAAAATAAAGGCTGCCGCCATCGGGGTCGGAGTGGGCGTGGTTTCCGTGGCGTATTAACGTCACGCAGCCCAAAGGGAAAACTATGGAAGCCCGTTCGGTACAGGGGGTTGCCATAGAAACGGTATGGTGTTTCAAAAAGCTCCATTGAAAGGAGTGTTTAGACAAAGGGGGGTTGTCACGGAAACGTGATAGTGCTTTGTGGTGGGTTTTGCAATAAAAGCTGATAGAAATTTCTAGACAGGCTCAGAGTGTGGTTATTTTGGCAGAATATCGCAGGGGGGTAGATCTTATTTCTACTATTCTGGTCGAAGTGGGGTGTTGATTCGGAACAAGTGACATATGAATTGCGCCAGATATTTTCCTTGCATAAAGATAGTTACAAGAGGGCTTGTTTAGCACCAGGGGGTATATGATCTCATACAGGGAAATCTAAAACGAGAGTCAGTCATTCAACATGGGGTATATTCGGATCACGGTAGAACAGGATGTACACCCGTGTGTTCAGAGTCTTATAAGGGTGCTTAGGAGAGTACACTCGCCCAAGGTATATTATCGTTCAGACCATTTACATGTGTGGATAATCTGTATACCCATCTTTGCTCTTTCTCATACAGACATTTCTGTACGTTTGGTCCAGAGGCCACTTGCTCAATGATAGTCCAAAACATGTCGTTTGGTGTGTGACCCTTCTCAATGAAATGATCAGTAAGCCGGGTTGCATTTTTCTTGCAGCGTATGGTGCTGCGATGTTCGCATAGCCTTTGTTTGACTTTACGAGTGGTCATTCCTATGTATCGTTTCTTGCATGTACATTCGATCAAGTATACCACATTACTACTATTGCAGTTGGTGTGTGAAAATTGCCTCCAAATTTTGCCAGCTTCCAGATCCAGTGTTTTTGTATTCCTGGTCAAATGACATACGCTGCAATCTCCGCAGCGGTAGTGACCGGTTACATCCGGTAAACCCCAAGTTCTGGTGATAGATGGTGTGGTTGGGGCTATCCTTGCTTTGGGTCTAGTGTTGACAAGAGTGACTTTTAGACTATGTGACTTCTTGAAAGAAAACAGAGGTTTCTCCCAGTGTAGATTTCCAGTGTTCACGATAGCCCAGTGTTTATTTATACTTCTGGTCACCTGATTCGATATTGAGTTGAATGTGGTCACACATGTCAGGGGTATTTCATCATTGGTCTCAGTTTTTTCCTCAAGTAGTGCCTCTCTGGGCTGATTTCTGGCCCTCTTTTGGCATTTGTTCACTATTCTATTAGGATATCCACGATTACCTAATTTTTCAGATAGGTCCTTTGCTTGTTTCTTGTATTCAGACAATTTTCTGCAGTTTTTACGCAGTCTTAAAAACTGTCCGTACGGTAGGTTTTCCCTTAGCGGCCGAGGATGGAAACTGTCAAATCTTAAAAGATTGTTTTTCGCTGTAGGTTTGTAGTGAGTTCTTGTCTCCAGGTGATTGCCCTCTTTGCTAATAACTACATCAAGAAACACAATTTCTTCTTTGTCACAACAATTGGTGAATCTGAGGTTGTTGTCACAAGTATTTATCCAGGCGATGAATTGATCAAGGTGTTCGACAGGTCCTTGCCAAATTGCAAGGACATCATCGATGTAACGTCTCCAAAAAGTCAGATTTTCGCGGAAATGGTTTATTTAATTCAAAATAAACTTATTTTCAAAGTCATAAACGTACAAATCAGCTATGCTGGGGGCAAAAACGCTTCCCATTGACGTTAATCTCGGACCAGATTCGGGGGCGTTCCCGAGAATTTTTGGCTTTTGGCTACGTCAGCCGAAAGCCTGTTCTCGGGAACGCCCCCGAATCTGGTCCGGCATTGCCGGCACCCGCCTTCCTGCTCAGGGTTATGGGCAGATGTGTACATTTGGCCTCCGTGCATGGTGTGAGGTATATTTCCTCTCTGCATGGAGTGAGATGTGTATTTTGTGTGTCAAGTACATTTGAATTGCATTTTGCTGAGGCCCTGTAATCCACCCTCCCACCGGAGTGTTCTTTGGGGCTCGTTAAAAGCACACACTTGAAGCGAGCACCAGCACTTGATGTGGGGGTCGGTACCGGTACAAGTTTCTCCGTGTGCCCGGGGAGGAGGCGGCAGATCGCCCGCCCGCCCCTGCGCGGTGTGACCCGGGGATCGCTCTGGAGTTTGTGTGGTTGTTGCAGCGCCAGCACCGGGCACGGCCCCCGCCTCCTGTAACGCGATCCACCTGGAATGAAACGCTGAGATCTGGCCGAGAACACGCTGCGTACATGCTGGAAAGCATGAGCAAACCCGACCAGTCTGAGTGAGCACGGCTCGTTTAAAGTGAGCGAGGGTCCCGATGGGCAGCTTCGGCTCTGCCCCTCTCTGCCGGCACTTAACTAACAGTCTCATGCTTTTTATTATAATGTATGCCATTGGCAATTTTGATTTATAATCCTCTAAACCCCTAAACTGCAAGTTCCAGAATGCAGTATAACTCTCATGGCTCTGACAGTGAAGCTGCACGAGCCAAAGCCCCGTGCACGTGCTCCTTGTTTACAGCGTGTGCTCTCCCGAAGCCGGACTCAGTCACCGCATCCCGTGTGCCGAGGCGTGTGATCTTTACAAGCGCAGCTGTGTGCTGCCCTCAGACGGCTCTGTAGCCCTGTATGGGGTTGGCATTGCGCCCATGCATGCTTTCAGTGCCTCCTGGGTGAGCAGCCGGATCCTGCCGTGGGATCTCCGCCTTTGACGAGTTTTGTTTAACTCGCTGAGTGTCGCACGTGTAGCTTCGATGAGTCCGCACCCAGAGAGTGAGCTGTTTACTCCTACCTTGCTTTCATTTTATTTTGACACCCATCCGGTTCTCCCATGGCCCTTGTGATGCTGCTGAGTCACTGAGGCAGTTTTAGGTAACTTTGATGACAAAAGGGGGGGAGGGGCGTAGGTATCCATCGTGCAGCAGGTGCAGTGGCACCAAGGCCCGCGGCACCCCAGATATGACTATTGTATTACTCTAGCGATCACGGGAGAGGGAGGGAACATTAGCCCTGTTTGCATTAGGACAGTGGTTCTTGTAGTGACAGGCGAGGGCTGACAGAACGAGAAGGCTGAATGAATGTACCCGGGTGGACCTGCTGTGCCCCCATCTCTGCCACCGGCACGTGCCCTTAACACCCACCCCTTCTGGAATGGAGGTTCATGCCCTTGTGCACCTGCGTGAAGCACCCTAGGGCTCTCCTGAAACATCCACCCGGGTGCATGTATGACGCTGGCACTGCCCGTGTTTACGTTAAGAGCCTCGTGTGCTCGGACGTACGTCACACTTCTCTCTGACCAGGAGGTGCGCTAGTTTCTCTTTGCTCACTCTTTGTCTAGACTTTTCCTTTCTTTTACTCTCGTTTTGAAACATCCTGCGGTCCAATGCAGTCACCGGCCAAGCGCAGCTTGCAGCTGTCTCTTCCTGCTGCACTGTGTCCCTCTTGGCTGTTCCCAAAGCCGGCTTGTGTCCCTTGGCAGACACGTGGGGGCGCCAAAAACATGGGCCATGCGTTTATTAGAAAATGCCTCTAACTCTTGTGGTGGAATGTAAATATCTATTTTCTCACTTTTTATATGAGAACAGCGAGCATACCTGTGTCTGTAAAAAGCACTCGGCCTGCGAATGTCATGGGTGATTGCAGCAGAATCGTGTGCAATGAATGAACTGTACACGTGTGCACCTACCTACCGGTGTCATCTTCATATCCAGAGCTGAAGTGTTCCAAACGTAGAGTAAAACTATGATCAGCGCGCGTTAGGCTGGAGCAGGGACAGATGCAAGGTTACTGTAATGTACTCACATGACTGTACTGTATCAAACCCTGTACACTTACTTTCTTTTTTTTTTTATTGAATAAAAATGATTTGAACAAAAAAAAAAAATGTAGATGCCTCCCAGCTAAGGAGAGAGCATGTGAAAGTATTCGCTTGAAATAGAAGTACAATTTTAAGATTAAATTAAAATCGGGTGTTTTAGCAGCGAAAGAAAGGTGATGTAAACGTGAGAGTGACTGTAAAAGTCAGGAGTTACATAATAGGGAAAATAAAATTAGCGGGGCTCAGTTGCTATTAGTTTTCTTTCATGTGGACCTCTGCAAATATTACATAGAAGCAAACATTCTATAGGTTTCTTGGCTCAATGGAAAATGTGTTGCGATGTTTTTGACACGCAGTGAAATCGTTTTATTTTTTTCCCCATGCCGCCCTCAGAATGTGATATTTCTGAACTGCCACTTTCTGTTTACTCGTGTCTGCTGTTCAAGTAGGGAACAGTGCAATACACAGAAAATAAATCTGATAAAAACATGAATGTCTGCACTCCGATACATGGCTATATGTCACTCTCCATGTACAGGGGATGCCGCACAAATCACGTATAACCGCTGCGCTGCAGAACTTAAGTGATAAATCGACGTGTATTGTGCCACATACAATCAAGTGTTTGCTTTATCCACGAGGAGGAAAAATCCGCTGGAGAATACATGGCGGAAATGCATGTTCGCAGCTTTTCACTGTACCTTTTTCACCATAAGGAAATATTTCCCCTGTGGGTTAATCCATTCTCATTCACATGATGGATGCGTGGGTGGAAGGATGAGCGGATGGATGAGCGGATGGATGAGGGAGAGGATGGATGAGTGAGAGGATAGATGAGCGGGTGGAAGGATGAGCAGATTGATGAGTGGATGGATGTGTGAGCGGATGGATGAGTAGGTGGAAGGATGAGTGGATGGATGAGTAGGTGGAAGGATGAGTGGATGGATGAGTGGGTGGATGGATGAGGTGGTGGAAGGATGAGCGGATGGATGAGTAGGTGGAAGGATGAGCGGATGGATGAGTAGGTGGAAGGATGAGCGGATGGATGAGTGGGTGGAAGGATGAGTGGGCGGATGGATGAGTGGGCGGATGGATGAGTGGGCAGATGGATGAGTGGGCGGATGGATGAGTGGGCTGATGGATGAGTGGGCGGATGGATGAGTGAGCGGATGGATGAGTAGGTGGAAGGATGAGCGGATGGATGAGTGGGTGGATGGATGGATGAGTAGGTGGAAGGATGAGTGGATGGATGAGTAGGTGGAAGGATGAGCGGGCGGATGGGTGGGTGGTAGGATGAGCATATGGATGAGTGAGAGGATGGATGAGCGGGTGGAAGGATGAGCAGATTGATGAGTGGGCGGATGGATGTGTGAGCGGATGGATGAATAGGTGGAAGGATGAGTAGGTGGGCAGCTGGAGGGAGGGACGAGGGAACGGATGTATGATGAGGTCGGCGGGCGCCTGCTTTGATAGTGAGTGGGTACCAGAATGGACAAGTGGGCAGCTGGGTGGGTGAATGAAGAGATTGGCAAGTGCATGCGTAGATAGATGAGCGGGTGGATCAGAGGCTGGGTGTTCAGATGGGTTAGATGAGTGGTTGAATTTGCTATTGTAAATGACAATGCCATTTATTTATGTTAAAAAAAAAACAAATAAAAATAATGTCAAGAGCAATGCCAATAGCTCTAACTTTAACAAAGGCAAAACCATTGCATTGTAAATGCTTGTTGTTATATAGTTACCTACCCAGGGGATCGGGAGTACCTTTCCGTCCACCAAGGTGGATAAAATCCCTTCACTCTCCTTTTTTGTTTATAATATATGTTGAAATTCAAACCCCAGATGAAGACGGAATCTATAAATTAATGTTAGCAAAACAAGAAACGGAGAATACAAAATTAACTGTAGAAGACCTACCAGAAGAATTACAGCATACTGTAAATCCTAATGTGTGTGATTTTACAGGAAAAGATGTAGGGTTAATGACAAACGTCGATCCGATAAAAGTAACAGTAAAAGAAGGTGTAGTTTACCTAAATATTCGACAATACAAAATGAGCCCAGAAATAAAAGCAGGTGTTGCAGCAGAAATAAAGCGTTTGGTTGAAACCGGTATTTTTCAAGAAATAATGAGCAGTCCATGTAATTCGCCCATAATTGGCATAAAGAGACCGAGCGGAAAGTACGAGGTCGTACAGGACCTCCGCAAAATTAATAAAATTGTTGTCCCATGTTGTCCAGTTGTGCCAAATCCTGCAATGATTCTGTATCAGACACCGTGGGAAGCTGGATCGTTCACCGTAATAGATTTATGTCACGCATTCTTCCCGATTCCATTACACCCGGATAGCAAATTTCTTTTTTCTTTTTAATTCAACAGTCATGTGTACGTCTGAAACCACGTTCCTCAGAGGTATACAGAGAGTCCATCGATTTTTAATCAGATATTGAAAAAGTGCCTTGAATCTTTGGTACTGCCTGGACAGTGAGTCCTGGCCCAGTATATAGACGACCTATTGGTGGTGTCTAAAATTCGAAATGACTGTGCTGTTGATACCACTGCTTTACTGAATCATTTAGGTGAAGGAGGACATAAAGTGTCACCTGAAAAGTTGCAATTTTGCACCACATCAGTGAAATATCTGGGGCACCAGATAGAAAGAGGTGTCAGAAGGGTTACCTCAGAAAGAATCAGAATAATAAAGTACATAAATCTACCTCAAACTCAGAAAGAGATCAAAATGTTTCTTGGAGTTGTGGTATACTGCAGGCATTGCATTGTGGGATTTGCAGCCCTAGCAAAACCCTTGATACAATTTACAAAGAAGAGAGCAAAGGACCCAGTAGAATGGGATGACAAAAGCATGACTGCCTTCTTGAAATTACGAGAATGTCTGTGTACAGCTCCAGCATTAGGGATGCCTGATAATTCAAAAGATTTTGCACTATTCTGTGATACACGAGATAATTGTGCACTTTCAGTTCGGACCCAAACTCATTGTCTAATGAGACGTCCTGTGGCATATTTCTCTTCTACATTGGATGCAGTAGCATCTGCATTTCCAGGATGCCTGACAGCAGTAGCTGCAACCTGCACGAGCCTTTAGCAGAGTGAGTCCATTATTATGGGACATCCAGTGACAGTGTATGTTCCACACGCAGTTGTGATTTTGTTAACAAGGACCAAGACTCAGTACCTAACTCCTAGTCGGTTTACTACGTATGAGCAAATCATTGTAGGTGCAGGAAATGTAACCATTGCCAGGTGTAATATTCTGAACCCAGCAACCCTGCTACCTGATTCACAGTTTGCAGAAGTGAAGGGAGAAGTCTAACATGGTTGTACCGACCTGACTGAATACAGTACAAAACCACGCCCATACATAAGAGAAGAGCCATTAATACATTCTGAATACGAGCTATTTGTAGATGGCTCGTGTATGAGACATGAGGAAGGAGGTTTGAGTGCTGCCTATGCAGTGTGCACATTGAGGGGTCCAGTTGAAGCATCCTATTTACCAGGAGTCTGCACAAGTAGCCGAATTGGTTGCATTAACAAAAGCCTGCAAATTTGGGAAAAATAGGAAAGTAACCATTTACACTGATAGCCAGTATGGTTACGGGGTTGTGCACGACTTTGGCAAACTCTGGATGCAAGGGGAGTTTTTGACTTTTTCAGGTACTCCTATTAAAAATGGTAATTATGTAAAAGATTTACTGGAAGCAATTCAATTGCCAAAAGAAGTGGCTGCTGTCTAGTGTGCTGCTCACAAATCCAGAAATGACAAAGTGACAGCTGGTAACAGATATGCTGACCAATTGGCCCAAAATTGTGCCAAATATAAAATGGCTGTAAATAAGAAAATTGATGCATGTGGAAACAGCTGCCAACTTATGTTGCTTGAAGGTGTGAGAACGTTGCAAAATGAAGCAGAACCAAAAGAAAGGGAAGAGTGGAAAAAAATAGGTCGTCAGAAAAGGATTGAAGATGGTGTTATTATTTACCTTGATGGTAGGCCTGTGTTACCAGACTGTATGCTTGCTCCTATGGCTATGATGTTACACAGAGATTCCCATCTAGGGCGGGATGCCATGATCAGGTTGTTCAGACAGAGTTGGTTCAATGCGAGGTTCAGGAATGTAGCAGAGAATCTTTGCCAGAGGTGTCTAGTTTGCCAGCAAATGAATCCTGGAAAGAAAACTGTAGTGTTGCCAGGAAAGATTGGAAAGGCAGAAGGCCCATTTATAAGACTACAGATTGATTTTATCCAGATACCACCTTGTCGAGGACTAAAATATATTCCTGTCCTTGTTTTTTTGTTCGCAAAATGGGTGGAAGTTACCCCACACGTAGGAATGATAGCATATTGTAGCCAAACTCCTACTCCGAGAACTCATACCTAGGTTCGGTTTTCCAGTAACAATTGAATCAGACCGTGGCTGTCATTTTAATAATGAAATAATTGGCCTAATCTGTGAAGCATTCAACGTTAAGCAAAGGCTGCACTCTGCAAACCGCCCAGAGGCTTCTGGAGTGGTAGAACAACTGAATGGCACAATCAATTCGAGATTGGGAAAGATGTATGAATCTACCCGATTAGAGTTGCCAGAGGCTTTACCTCTTGTTCTCATGGGACTAAAAAGTATTCCAGATCGGAAAACAGGCTTGAGTCCTCATGAAATACTAATGGGAAGAGTAAAGAGGCAGGCATGGGTGCCAGGACACAAGCTGATAAATATATCTGATGATTCAGTACTGGAGTACTGCAAAGAACTGGCTGACCAAGTGTGTTCTCTCTCTCTCTCACCAGGTTGGGGAAGACGCTGTCGCCAGACAAGCAACTCCAGCACATGACCTGAACCCAGGTGATTGGGTAGTGTTAAAGAAACACACTCGAAAATCTTGCCTTGTACCAAGGTGGGGAAAACAATGTCAAGTAATGTTGGTTACCACCACAGCTGTAAAGTGCGAAGGAGTTCTACGCTGGATCCATGCCAGTCACACAAAAAGAGTGACTGAACCTGATGAAACTGAAGCTGAAGATTGTGCAGCTGAGGGGTCTCAAGATATCGATCCTGAAGTAGCTGAAGAGGAACAACCAAGCACCAGTCAAGATGATTGGATTCCAGTAGTTGAGATACCTGCAGAATACGTGCGAAACAGGAGTCAGACTTATCTAGACAGTCAGAGTGATAGTGAGGATGAGATAGGTCTAGCAGAAAGTACTCAGATTACAGAAATCCAAGATAACAGTAATTCTGAGGAGGACCAGGTAGGGAAAGATAAAGATACCCAGACAATCGACACTTCACCAAGAACTCCAGAGTCTGAAGAGGGACAGATAGGTATTAGGGCGGAAGCTCAGGCAGAAGAAAATCAAGGGTTCGAAGAGCTTGAGCAGGGCCAGATAGAAATAGAAAATTGGGTCCAGGAAGAAGAAGATGAATCAAATCAAAGTCAAATTCAGCAAACACCTGAACAAGGACAACTAGTGACCCGGCAGAAGAAACTGAAATAAGACCGGGACCAAGTCAGACAGAGAGGGATACAGAGAATAACATCGAAATAGATGTGCCACAACTGAATGAACATAAAAGAGCACTGGAAGAAGGCCAGAGCACAGTGCCAGCTAAGAGGCTCAGAAAAGGAGACAAGTGGCCTAGGTTTGTCAAAAGACTGAGATTTCGTCTAAAGACAATAAATGAAGAACCAGAACAAGTAAATGAAATAACAAGTCAAGCTGAACAATCTACTGTACAACCAAGAAGAAGAAGTCCACAATTGAAAAGACTGAATAACAAAGTCAGAGGCCCTGAATGGACTTACGACATCCTTGAAGATTTCGAGAACTTAGAAATAAGTGACGAAAGTGATGACAAATTAATTGCTGATCAGACTGACGGAGAAGTGAGACCCACTTGACAAATTTCACAAGTTAAAACACTTTGTAAAAGCTAAAAAGAGGGGTTAAGTCTCCTTGGTCAGTTATGGCTGATCATACTGTTAATGGAAGACCGAAAAGAAACTGTTTGAAAACATGCTGTAGAATATGCACATGTAGTACAGTGATAGTACTCATAGTATGGTTAGGACTGACAATAGCTATTCCTTACATAATGAGTAGAGACATGAAGAATAATACTAATGAGTTTCACACGATAGATACACCATGAAGAATAGATACACAAGAGAAAGCACTTAGAATTAAACAACAGCCTTCTGGTGCTTCCGCCACCTGGCGTGATGCACCAGAAGGTGAAGGCCTCACCCATCGACGCTGGAGATGGCGCCGAATGGCGCCGTTCTGACGCCGGACCCAGACTGAAACTAGGGACGACGTCGTCAGAGGACGGCGCCGGGAGTGACACCAATGTGGTAAGCGGCAGTTTAGGAGTCTTAAGGTCAACTGGCGTCGACCGGGATCCAGGCACCGATCCCACTGGGGCAGGCGGCGGCGAGACCTAAGTCGACGACGGCGCCGGGGCCGAAGCACCCAACAGAGCTGGGGCCAGAGCCACCGGCCCGCCAAGGCCCCAAGTCGGGTCTGCGGGGCTCGAAGTCGGCCGGCAGGCCTCAACGGAGGGAAGTGAGTCCTCATGGTAATGAGGAAATCACAAATCTCCTCTGGCGTCGCTCGCAGGCCAGGGACCGGAGGGTATGGGCCTGGAGGTTTCTCCTGAACCCTCAGCCGCGTCGCGGGAGGGGCGAGTGGAGTCTGTAGAGCGATGACGCCTCTTCGGCTTCTTCTTAGAGTGCCTCATCTTACCAAAGGACTTGGAGCTCGACGAGTGCTGGTGATGACTCGACGAGCGACGACTGCGGCTCCGCGACCGGTCCCTTGACTTCCTCTTCGACCGGGACCTCGAGCGGCACGGAGCCGACTGCGGGCTCTCGAGTAGCTGCTGGACCGCTCCTGCCTAGCTTTAGAGGTCAAGGCCCGGCAGTCGGGGCACGACTTGTAGTCGTGGTCAGCCCGAGGCAGTAGAGACACCGATGGTGGGGGTCGTTCACCGACATCAGGGAGTGACAGGCGTCGCACGGCTTGAAGCCAGGCATCCCTATGGCACCAGGAGTCAAAGTTGACTCAAAAAAGAGATCCAAAATAGACCAAAAGGACAAGTTACTTGTGTCCAGTACCGCACCTATGAACAGGTTGCGCTGGGAGGGCACCAGGTGAGATTTGGGTACATTTATTGAAAAACCCAACCTGTGCAACAACTGAGTTGTCTCTAGCAGATGATGGACCACTATCTCTGGAGATTCTGCTTTCATCAGCCAATCGTCTAGATAAGGGAATACTGGAATCCCTGACCTTCTGAGATGTGAAGCCTCCACAGCCATCACCTTGGTGAAGATTCAAGGCGCAGTAGTAAGACCAAACAGTAGAACCGCAAACTGGTAGTGCTGCAATCCCACTGTGAAGCGGAGATACTTTCTGTGAGACTTCAGAATGGGTATATGGAAATAAGCATCCTGTAAGTCGATCGACACCATCCAGTCTTCTTCCATCAGCGCTTGAAGAACCTGCGCAAGAGTAAGTATCTTGAACTTCTCCTGCTTAAGGTAATAGTTCAAGAACCTGAGTTCCAGGATTGGACGAAGTCTGCCATCTTTCTTGGGAATCAGGAAATACTGGGAGTAGCACCCCTGACCCCTTTCCTACTCCGGAACCACCTCTATCGCACCCCTTTTGAACAGTGCTTTTACTTCTTCCTGAAGGATCAACAGGTGGTCCTCCGAGCAAAAACCTTGGCAAGGAGTGTAATTCGGGGGAAATTCCCGAAAGGGAAGAGCATACCCATTCTCTACGAGATTGAGAACCCAAAGATCTGATATAACCGATTCCCAATCCCGTAGAAAATAAGTAAGCCGACCCCCCACAGTACCCGCATGACCCGAAATGGTGGATCTAGGGCTGATTTGCTGTTGTAGGTGGGGGTGGGTAGAAGAGGAGGAAGTGGAGGAGGAGGAGGCTTGACGTCCACGAGAAAGACCCCTTTGTCTGCCTCTGTAGGACCTATACAAAGGATTCTGTTGCTGCTGGGTCTGCTTAAAGGTAGGAAAAGTAGACCTTCCAAAACCCTTGTAGCTTTTGGAGACATAGCATCTAGTCTGCAAAAAGATCTTGCTGTTGCTCTGCTATCCTTAAACCTTTCCAAAGCAGCATCAGCTTTCTTTCCGAAAAGGCCTGTGCCATCAAAAGGCAAATCCGTCAAAGCAGCCTGAACATCCGCAGAAAACTCGGAAGTCTTTAGCCAAGCAGCTCTTCTGGTGGCGATCGCAGACCCCATGATCCTAGCCACTGAATCTGCTGTGTCTATACCACTTTGTATGACCTGCCGAGCTGCAGCCTGCGTATCAGATATCACTTCATTAAAGTTCTATCTATCCTCCTCAGGAAGCTTAGGACATAGCTGTTTCACTGTATCCATCAACGCATGGACATATCTGCCTAGCAAACAAGTAGCATTAGTCGACTTTAGGGCCGTACTGCCTGACGAAAACACTTTCTTTGCATTTTGATCTTGCTTCTTAGAGTCTTTATCTCCAGGAACCTGGGGAAAAGCACCCGCAGATCTTTTCGGGCAAGGAGCCTGAACCACCAAACTCTCTGGCAAAGGATGAGTGGGCAAGAATTCAGGATCTCCAGGCGCCACTTTATAGCGCCTTGCAACTGTCTTTGACACTGCAGGAGCGGTAAGTGGTCTATTCCATACCTCCAAAATGGGATCAGTAAGAGCCTCAGTAAATGGAAGAGTTGGCTCAATTACCGAGGATGGAGAATGGAGAACTTCAGTAAGGATGTTCGACTTGTATTCAACAGATGGCAAAGTCAAATTCAAGAGCTCCGAAGCCTTCTTAATTACCACATGGTAAGGCGCCACATCCTTAGAAAGAGCATCCGATACCGTGGGTACCTCCCATTCTGGTGAAAGTTCCAGACCACTTGCATCATGCAACTCTTCAAAATAAACCTCCTGATCCTGAAGCTCGCCTTCTTCAATCTCAGCTTCTCCAAAATGTCTTTCCTCCAAAAGGCGCTGCGTTCTAAGCCTCGACCACTCTATTCGAACCAACGTCGTTGGATCCTGTAACGACTCCCATGAAGCCGGAGCCGGCGTCGAATGAGGAGCTGGAGCCGCCTTCGAATGAGAAGCTGAAGCCGGCGTCGAACTTCGATTTGGATCTCGAGGTCGCTCCGGAGGCGGTTAAGCCGTGTACGGAGTCGATGACCTCGGTGGCGCCGAGAGATACCATGTTGGAGTCGGCGTCGGAATAAACGGCATGAAAGGAGCCGGAGCATATGCTTGTGACATACTTAGATTATAAGCCAATGGACCCATGGGACCAGCAGGTTCGCCAGAGGGGAACATTGCTCTCGCATAAACGCCATACATCGCGTTTAAAAAATGTGATGGGTCCTCACCAGGAAATTGAGGGTACAAACCTACCGGCTACTCCTGAGGAGGCTACACCGGATTCGACTCCTCCTGCTCCTCTTGTTCCTCGGGACGATGTCCAGGAGTCGTCGAGCCCTGAGGAACTTCTTCTTCACCTTCATCATGCACCGAAGACTGATACGGATCCGGAGACAGGTTGGTTACCTGAGTCGGTGTTGCTTCCCGAGACTGTAAAAGCATGGCCTCACCTTCAGGATTACGAACTGGAGAGGGAGATATCTGGTCCTTACGATGTCTTTGAGAAGATGACTTCTTTTTCGAGGCGGACTCCCTGCTGGAATGGTGCCGCAAACTATGCTTCTTTCTCTTATGCTTCTTTTTAGATGAACCAGAAGCATGATCCGAAGCCGACCTCGATCGGGACCTCGACCTCGACTTTGACCTTGAGCGTCTCGATCTTGACCTCGAACTTCTCTTGGCAGCCTTACCCTTTATTTTGTCAACAAGAGGTTTTGCCTCCCGTTCCCGAAGAGCCTTAGGGTTCATTTTTAAACAGGATCGACAACCCTTGACGTCGTGATCTGAACCCAGACACCATAGACAGTCACCATGAGGATCTGTAATGGACATCATCCTCCCACATGAATCGCATGGTTTAAATCCTGTCTTCTTCGACGATATCTCGACGGAAGATAGCAACACCAAACAGATACAGAAACAGAAGTCCACAATAGTAACAAAGTTACTATCCGTACAACAGAAGATCCCAAGAAACCGTTAGCGTTGACGACGCGGAAAAAAGGGAACTGATGTCATCACGCCGACGTAGGCCAAATAAGGAGTCAGTGATGTCAGTTGGAGTCGCACGCGATGCCGTGCTCCTGTGACGTCGTCCACGCCGGCGTGCTACAAAAGAATTTTCCGAACGTTGCTGACGCAAGGGGATATTCACAAGGTGAGGAATCCACTGGCAGATGTATCCATCAGAAAGTTAGTCAAAAAATGACTAAGAGTACGGCTCTGCCCGCATCGGCGTTAGCTGGCGCGGAAAATAGAAGAACTGATGTCAGCATGCGAGGGCGACGGCTAAGTACTCCGACGACGTCATCCCGGCGATCACGACAGACGCGGAGCTGGAGACCACGCCCACAGATGCGCAAGGGTACTGCTGACGAAAACTTTCTGGATTCAGCCTGACGCCTGGGGATATTCTAAGGTAAGGAATGTAACAGTAAACTGTTTCTTTCAGATATTACAGTTGTGGTTGTAAAGACTAGGACAGAGTGGACTAATAATGTTGGCCTTTTGAAAATGATATTTTGAGAAATGTAACAAGATACAATTGACAAATAGATTATCATACATTGTTGATGAAATGAAGTATTTTATCAAAGAAGCAGCCAGATGTGCAAATGAAGAAGTTGATAAATTAGAGTAATTAGCTGATGCGTGTGAATTTGAATCGGAGAAGATGAAGAATGTGAGGAAAAATTATAATACTGATTTATCACATGATGAAATAAAGGAATTGGGTTTGTTTGATGACTCTGAGAACTCATGTTAAAGATTTAATGAAGAAAACAAGGGTATGGAGCCATTCAAAGAAATGCAGAGAAAGGCGGAAGAGTGGGACAACATATAAAAAGAATATTAAGGAATCAGACAGCAAGGTGATAGGATCAGTTAGCGATTCAGAAATTGGATTAGTAAGATTTTGGAATTTCATGGATAGAAGTACATGGGTGAAATTTAGCGCCTGCCATGGACGAGATCTGCAATTTATGATTCTACAAATTTTCACGAAACTGCGAGAAGAACCTGAAAGTAGTTACAAGGAGGTTAATAGGCTGACAACGGTTTCTCAAATATTGCGGATTGACATGAATTCACTATTTGAGATTTTAATCACTTGTAATTTATGGTCTGAACGAAAGGTCAGCATGGCCAACTGAAGAACCAGTTATAGTTGCTCCTAATAATGCTCTTTCTGAGGAGGCAGCTAACAAATACAGACAGGTGATTGAACAGTTCAAAAAGAAGGTACCAGAGAAGGAAATAAATTGGGTAAACAGTTTGAGAACTTCATAGGAGCTGAAAAAGTCAAAGCATGCCTATTATGAGAGGCTCATGCAGATTTTCAAGTGGAACAGCGGAGTTGATGATCCCAAGAAAGAGTGGTTTTGTTTTTGCTTTTGTTATGGGTTTGGGTACAGAGTGGAGCAGCCATATACAACAAATTGAACTGTGCTGGCAGACAAAGAGTATGATGAGATCTTGAAACTGGCCAAATGAAGTAGTGACTGGTTTGATGCGAAGCACAAGAGAAACAAATAGAAAGCAAAGATAAAGCAATTTGAAAGAAATGCTATGTGATGGAAAAGGAATGATGGTGAATAATCACAGAATGAATGCAAATGTTGAAATGCTGAAGAGGAGCAGTGCTTGCCACTTCTGTGGTAAGACTGGGAATTAGAGGCAGAAATGCAGACAGAATCCACATGGAATCCAGAATAAATGTGTCCCTCAGATGCAGAAAAATACATTGTCCATGGTGCCAAACCCAATCAACTACTGCACAGAGCATGCATGATCAGAAATAGTTTTTCATGAAAATGCCTTGAGCCCCAGTGAGTCAGCAAAACAAGAAAATGAAAATACTATATAGTCCAGGGCACCAACACAATCCCCTGATTCTGGACAATGATTCCTCTCAGTTTTCTTCAGGGAGTGCCTGAGAAGGGTTGAGAACGGTTTCTTGGAGAAGCCATGGAAGTAGATCAAAGTGGGCCATTCAATGCTGGTCAAGTCAATGGCAACCCAGTTTCATTTTTAATCTATATGGCAGCTACCCGTTCTACAGTTTGCTCTGTGAAAGTTCCAAACTGACCCTCAAGGAATGTGAAGTCCAAGTTGTAGGGATCAGTAATTGTTAATCAGGTACAGAAGATGTAGGACAAATGAAAAATAAACATCAATTCATCTTGTGTGATTCAAGTCTGGTAAAAGAGTTGGGCTGGGATTTTGATTTTGAACAATGAAACATCATCTTGTGTTTAAATCGCAACACATTCGGTGTGCAGTAAATCACATTCATTTAGTGAAGAAAGTCACAGAGCAAACTGTAGAACGGGTAGCTGCCATATAGATTATAAAGGATAGTAATACTTTTATCAAGTAAAAGTAAAGGAAATGATAATCCCACCAGGAGCAGGATGGCACCAGCTCAGCCCTAACTCTTAACTGAAATCCTAGAGCTCTGTGACATTCTAATACATCATCATGATGTCAATATTCAACAGGGCTGGGCAGGAGACTATGGGAAAGGAATAATGAGGCGCAGGCACTACACATCTTCCCCTTTTACAATATCAACAAAAACATAAGGCTTAAACAATTCAGTAAGAATAAGACACATTAGAGAAGAATAAGAAACACACCGAAAGAAAGAACAACAATAAAAGAACATCAAGAACGAGAATAGGAGAAAGCAATAAAAGCGTAAGGTGGAACAAGTATACAACACATGAACAAAAAACTAGAACACATGAAAGAAACACAGCTAAGTAACACTGAGAAGGACAAGAACTAAACAAGGAAACACTGCTAAGTAACACTGAGAAGGACAAGAACTAAACCAGGAAGAACGAAGAAAGATAAGCAAGAATGAAAGAAGGAAGACAAGACATCTTCTCCTTCAAAGACAATATAGGAAAGAAAGAGAGGAAAACACAACTAGAACTCTGTGACATTCTAATACATCATCATGATGTCAACATTCTACAGGGCTGGGCAGGAGACTATGGGAAAGGAATAATGAAGTGCAGTCACTACATTTTGTTTGTTGGTTCTTATTTGAGAGACCAGTATGGAATACTGAAGGCTGCCTATCTAGTGTGTTCCATTTGTGAAATACTTAAAGCATCCTATCTGGCAAATGTCAGCCAGTATGGTATTGGTGTGGTGCCTGATTTTCGTCACCTGAGTGGTTTCATTATATCTTCTAAAGAACAGTCTCTATATAGTTGATGGAGATTCAGAAAACAAAAGAGATTGCTGCAGTTAAGTGTGCTGCCAATAAGGCTGGAAAACATTTGGTTACTCTTGGAAATAACTATGCTGATCAAGTAGTCAGATATTGCACATTTGAACAGTGGTTCAGGAAACTGAAAATGAAGAATCAAAAATAAAAACTAAACAAAATGCAGAAAATGAGAATTGTTTCTTTTTAAAATCTACCCAGACTACTTTAAGCTAATTGAGAGATTTTAGGGAGGAAGTTACAGAAGATGAGAGAAGATAATGGGAGAAATTGGGTTACAGGAACATCATCAAGAGTTCTATGTTAGTTCTGAAAACAAATACATTCTCCCTGATGCCATGTTATATCCTATTGCAATGCATTTCTATAACCAACTACACTCGGAGTGAGAGAGCATGGTCAGTACACTTAGAAAATATTGGGAAAATACACATTCTTTAAATGTTGCTGTGAATTTGTGTTCCAGGTGTTTGGTATGTCAGTTAAATATTCAAGGAAAGGATAGAAGGGAAGGGACATGTTTCTCGTCAACACACCTCACGTGGTCTAGAATAGACTACTGGTTAGTAACACAGGATATATGCACATGAACTACTGAGGTGGTGCACCTGCCTAAGACATTATCTGACCATGCACCGGTCCGAATTCAACTAGAAATCCCGACACATACTTCGAGACAATTTACATGGAGACTGAGGCAGACAGCATTACAAGATCAGGTATTTCGTGAGGAGCTCCAAAAGGCCATACTAACCTACTTTGAGCAAAACACCGGCTCGGTCCGGAGCACTAGGGTCCTATGGGAGGCATTCAAAGTCACTATCGGGGTCACTGTATAAGCGCGCACGCAGGCATACTAAAAGGTATTCAGCGACAGCTAGAGAAAATTGAGACTGACATTAGCGAATTGGAGCGGAAATATGAAGCAACCCAAAATGACACGATATTGGCAGAAATTAGGAAACACGTTGATAAATAAAATGAATATGCAGAGGACGAGGTTAAATATATTTCACGCAAATACATAGCTCGGAACTACGGCGAGGGAGGCAAGCCTGGCAGAGCACTGTCATATAAAATCAGACCCACTCATAACACGACATTTATCACGCAGATCCAAGACGAACAGGACGATCCAATATATGATACACTGGCCATATTGACATGCTTCACTAAGTATTGCGCTCAATTATACACGGTCCGGATATCGGCCTCCACTTCAGATGTGCGGGAATATCTGAATGACACCGAGTTGGCATGGTTATCTGACACTCACAGAAAATACTTCTGCTTTCCGATCTCTAAAGATGAAATAATAGACACATTCAATTCTCTCCCCAATAATAAGGCTCCCGGTCTTGATGGACTCCCGCGAGAGTTCTACAAGGAAAACAGGGACATACTAGTCCCACATTTCGTAGAAATGCTTGAGGAAGCATATGAAGAAGGTGCGCTGCCGGCCACGCTAAGCGAGGCTCTTCTGATAGCACTCCCGAAACCAAGAAAGACCCCAAAGTATGCGACTCCTACAGGCCCCTATCCGTAATAAATATTAATGAAAAAATCTTATTTAAAATAATTGCGAATAGAATACAACCACTTCTCTGTAATCTAATACTACCGGACCAAGCGGGCTTCATGCCAACACGATCTACTACCCACAACCTTCGCACAATATTCTCGCTCTTCCACCAATTGAACCCGGAGGTGCCAGCAGCTGCAGCCTTATTGGACGCCACTAAGGCGTTTGACTCCGTGGAGTGGGCCTTTATGCTTGTCACTCTGCATAAAATGGGATTCCCCGAACCCTTCTTAAAATGGATCTCCCTACTCTACACGTTGCCCCAAGCACGAGTGAGGATAAACGGATCCACATCTGAACCCATAGTAACCACACGTGGTACTAGACAGGGGTGCCCACTATCACCAATGCTGTTTGCTCGAATACTTGAGCCACTGGCTTGCAAAATTCGCCAAAAACATTCTGCAACATCAGACCAATGATTATAGCCCTATACGCAGATGACAAGGTTCTGTACACCACACAACCGGACAGGAATCTAAATTCACTCATCAGAGAATATGTTAAGTATGAAACCTACGCTGGCCTCCACATAAATTGGGATGAATCTGTTGTGAGAGCGCATCGGAACCCGAGCTAGAATTCCCCTTGAATTGGCACACAGACCCGGTTAAGTACCTAGGGATCTGGATACAAATAGACCCAGAGATAGTCATTAGGGAAAACTATGGAAAAGCAATGGCAAGACTAGAGGACCAAATAGAAAAGTGGATAAAGATGCCCTTTTTAATGGCGGACATGATAGTTCTTCAGAACATTATCATTTTGCCTAGGTTTCTGTATCTGTTCTGGAACATACCAATTTGTCTGAACCAGACCTTCTTTGATAGATTACGCTCTACCCTTCAAAGACTAACATGGGCTGGTAAACAGGCTAGGGCAAGTTGGAAAGTACTTACACAACCATACCACCTGGGTGGTTTTGAGGTACCAGATTTTCAGTTATACTATCTTTGTGCGCAGGCACAACATGCTCACTATTGGACGAAACCACACAAATACATACCGCACATTGCAGTGGAACAAGATAGCATGTCTCCTATGCCTTTGACAGCGCTACTAGCCGACCCAATTCGTTACTAGTCAGGAGACATGATACACATGGCTAAGTGCACCTTGAGAGCATGGCACGAGCTGGCACACAGGGCACACAGGTTTCCGGTATATGTGCGTGCATTACCCACAGCCAAACATCCCAACCTTACTGTTACTCAGGAGCAGAAAATGCAAACATTACTAGCAGAGTTGGGACTAAACACCATGGGTCAACTATTTCCCCATAACACATTTATTAAATGGACGAAACGCTCACTATGTGCACACCAGCTCCCAATGAAAAATGTTGCGTATTTAAGACTTGGCACGGCTGTGAGGTTGCTTTATAACGCCTTTCCGGCCGAGCCTGAACAATTGTCTACACTACAATTATTATTAACAGCTCCTACCCGAAAGAATTTGGTAACACGACTATATACAGCTGCTCAGGATGAACAGGCGGAAAAGCCTGAAGCAGAGCGGAGCAGATGGGAAAGGTCAATGGGTATCTCAATTGAAGAACATGACTGGCAATACAGCTGCACACAACTCTCGCTCCTCACGCCCAATTGTAACTTATACATTATACACTTCAAGTTTATTCATCAGCTGTATTATACACCAGCTAAGCTACACAGACTGGGCCTTAGAGACACGGATACCTGCCTTAGGTGCAAAGCGCCAGGCGTGGACTTTTTACACACATCATGGTCATGCCCAAGACTGCCGATATACAGGGACGAAGTCACTACTGCATTAACTGGTATGTTATCAGAACACATCCCAAACACACCCTGGATGTGCATATTGCGAGTTAAAAATCTTAAATACGCTAGACACAGGAAATTCTTAGCTGTAGCTCTATTACTTGCAAAGAGACGCATAGCGATCAGATGGGGGAGCAAAAGACCGCCCAGACTGAAAGACTGGATCAAATATATGCCCTTTTGCAAAGAAACGTTAGAGACTTACGCGGAAGACAACCCACAAGCCTCCAGACCTAGACACTTCTGGGAACCACTGGTGCAATATTTGCAAGACACTACAGAACCAGGGACATGAATTGACAATTACAGCTGACATTGATGCTACAGGGCCTGGACTTGGACTTATGCAGGGTCGGACGGGGTGGGAAAAATGTAGAGATGCCACAGAAAGGGGTTACGCGATTGCATAGAAATACTTTACTGTCCATGGACGTCAATGAGGAGAAACAGTTAATGATCATGTGTGTAACTTATATTGTAACCTATGAGTGTCAAATGTACCAACAAACATGAAAAAAAATGTGCTGCAGTTTTATAAAGGGCAAACGTGACCTGAAGGAATTGAAGCGCTTTATATGAGAACAAGTTACATAACAGAAGGACACATTCATTTTTTGATGGGCACAGGGAGATTAAGTGATTTGCCCAAAATCATAGGATATTAAACAGTTCCAAAGTCAGCAGCTCAGGGCGTTTTGCCACATCCTCTCCCCAGAACACACTGTGTGAAAGAAAACAATGACAGTGAGGAATCCTTTTGGCAAATCAGAAGGCCCATTTACAAGAGTTAAAGACGACTTTGTCAAGATGACAGTTTGTAAGGGCTCAAAATATATCTTGGTCACTGACTGCTTCTTTTCTAAATGGTTTGAGGCATACCCCACCCAGAGATCAGATAGTCTTACACTTGCTAAACTTTTGTTGAGGGAGTTAATACCTAGATTTGGCTTGTAAACTTGTACTTAGACAGATTGTGGCACGCATTTCAAAACTGAGGTTTTGCAACTAACAATCAGGGGTTCCATTGCAGTTGTCGTCCTCTGTCTTCCGGAGTGGTTGAGAGGATGAAGGGAACAAGAACAAACTGGCCAGAGTTTGTGCATCTATTGGTCTGCAACAACCAGATGCACTTCTCCTTGTTTTGATGAACATCAGTTGTACCACAAACAAAAAGACTGGTCTCTCATCTCATGAGGTGATTATTGGTAGAGCAATGATGTACAAATTACTTATTTTTGGTAACGTAATATCTAGTAGAGACACAGTCTAGCCACAGATTCCTTAACTTTTGAATTCTCCACCAGGTGCCAGTCTGGATCTGGAAATTTTTCAGCAGTACCTCTGGGCGCCAGGTGACGGCATCGTACGGCCCCGTGATGCAGTCATCTACAGATATGACGCCAATGGAGCCCTATAAGTCCCCTCCGGAGCGCAGAAGTCCAATTCTTCCATGAAACTTTCCACTCCAGAACGCAGAGCCACTCTAGAAACTGGCCGTAGAAACAGTGTGCCTAAAAGCGATCAAAATCTTTAAAAAAAAAACAATTACAAACAAAATGTAATGGAATGTCACCCCATCCAAAGGGTTTAACGTAAAAACCCCATATTAATTAACAATGCTCAGGCTACATGAAACCCAGCAACCGAAGCAGAAACATCGTTAAAAAGGGAAACACCCTCCACTCTACAGACCACTCACCAATGTAAGTGAGAGGTATGAACATACCAATACAAGACTCATGAAACAATAACATGTTTGTTGAGCTACTATAAGAGAGATAGTGACCACTGGTATGCAAACCAGTATAGATACAGGGATAAACCCCTTGTCTCATAGGTCTTTCACAGAGCAGGGAGGATGGGCAGGCATTAAGGAATCAGCGGCAATACTGTGGCTCTACCAGATATTACGTTACTGAAGGTACGTAACTTGTACATCTGATAGACTGATAAGAGACATCTAGCCGCAGATTTCTTAACTTTTGAAATAAATACCATACCTATCCCCGCCCCCCCGCGAGCAGGGTCTGCGAGCTAATCCTAGAATAGGTCTCAAAGAGAACCAGCAGGTCAATACCAACAACCGACTAAATGTAAGTAGGAAAAGAGCCTGGCTCTTAATAGTACCTATGATCACTATCACTGAATATACAATTAATAAACCACCATATTGACCTGAAAAAATAGAGTCCTGAAAGAAAACCACTAAATAATCATATGACAGTTATCAGATACTATTTAAGAGATATCGAGGAGCAGAAGAGACGAGAATAAGCCAAAACCAATGTTAGCCATAATCTTCACTTCAGTAAAGAAATATCAGTAAAGAACCGTCCTGATAAAATCCATAAAGGAGGACTCCCAGGACTTATCCCTATTACACCAAGATCAATCAATCAATCAATCAAACAATCAGGGGTTTGTAGAGCGCACTACTCACCCGTTAGGGTTTCAAGGCGCTGGGGGAAGTTGCAGCTCGTTGGGGTCATTTGAAGAGCCAGGTCTTGAAGTCTTTTCTGAATTGGCAGTGTCGGGCTTTGCCGGAGGTGGAGGTCGTTCCAGATCTTGGCTGCGAGTCAGGAGAAGGATGTTCCACCCGCTTTGTTCCGGTAGAAGCGTGGGAAGGTAGCTAGGGAGAGGTTGGCTGAGCGGAGGTTTCTCTTGGGGGCATGGAAGGAGAGACAGTTGTATTGTGGTTCGATGTTGTGGAGGGCCTTCTAATCCTGCGTGAGCAGCTTAAAAGTTATTCTTCTTTCGACGGGGAGCCAGTGGAGATAGCGAAGGTGTTGGGTGATGTGGTTGTGCCGTGGGATGTCGAGGATTAGTCTGGCTGCAGTGTTCTGGATGGTCTGGAGCTTGCAGAGAGTTTTTTGTTGATTCTGGCATAGAGGGGGTTGCTGTAGTCCAGTCTGCTGGTGATGAGGGCATGCATGACAGTTTTTCTGAAATCGGAGGGTATCCATTTGAATGTTTTACGAAATATGCAGAGGGTGTTGAAGCATGCGGAGGAGACTGGCTTAATCTGACGGTTCATAGCGAGCGATGAGTCCAGTATGATGCCGAGGTTATGTGCATGGTCTATTGGGGTGGGTGGGTTTCTGAGGGCCGGGGGCCACTAAGTGCCGTCCCATGTGGAGGGGTGGAGCCGAGAATGAAGACTTTTGTTTTTTCTGAGTTGGGTTTCAGGCAGCAGTTCTTCAGCCAGTTTGCGACGGCTTTCATCCCTTCTTGGAAGATGTTGTGGAGTCTGGTGGCTAGTTTGTGGTGGGAGACGGTGTTGAAGGCTGCTGATAGGTCCAGGAGGATGAGGGTTGTCTTTGGCCTTGGAGGGCGCAGATGTTGTCTGTGGTGGTGAGGAGGGTGGTCTCGTGCTGTGGTTGCTGCAGAATCTGGATTTGGAGGTGTCTAGGATGTTGATGGCTTCGATGAAGAAAGCTAGCTGTGTGTTGACGGCCTTTTCTATGACCTTAGCTGCGAATGGAAACAGCGAGGTGGTCCTGAAGTTCTTGCGGTCTATCTGGTCTGCAGAAGATTTCTTTAGGAGGGGGTTGACTTCGCCGTGCTTCCAGTTGTCAGGGAATATGGCGGTCACGATGGAGAAGTTGATCGTTCAACGTAACTCGAAGCTATTGGCTGTGATTGCCCTGTGGAAGATGTGTGGCAGTCAGGAGTCTGAGGGAGCTCTGGAGTGGATGCCCTTCATGATCTTTAGGGTTTCTTCTGTCATGAGTGGGGTCCAATTAAGTAGGGCCTGTTGGGTGGCGTCGCTGGGGTTGGGGGGATGAGGAGGTGCAGAGGTCTTGATCGTCGAAGTTGTTGTAAAGCGTCTTGATCTTGAGGTGAAAGAAGGAGCGAAGTCTATTTGACAAATTCCTGTATGATGGATTAGAGTTCCTTGGAGTTGTGGGCATTGCAGAGGATTCTGTCTTGGAGGAAGTTCTTCTTTATGGATTTGATGAGTTGGTGGTGTGCTGTGGTGGCTGTTTTTTAGGTGATGCGTGTTTCCAGGGTTTAGCTGTTTCTCCAAGTCTTTTCCAGTCATCGGCAGGAGCGCTTGGATTCTTGTTGTGTCTAGATGAACCAGTTTACAGTCTTGTCGTGTCGTCTTGTAGATTTCTGGAGGTGGGGGGTGGGGGGGGGGGGGAGGGAGTGTGTTGGCGCAGTTGCCAATCCATTGGTGGAGGTTGCTTGCCATAGTGTTGGCGTCTGTCGTAGTTGGGGGTGAAGTGCAGGTGAGGTGTTTACCTGAGACTTTGTTCCAGATTCTGCATTGGAAGCGGCACGCGTGCTTGTGTGCGGTGTATTTTCTAAGGAAGAAGTGGATGCAGTGGTGGTCAATCTAGAGCAGTTCTGTGATGTGGCTGAAGAAGATGCTGTTTCCTCTTCAGAAGACTGGGTCGAGTGTGTGTCCAGCTGTGTGAGTGGGGGCAGAGACAAGTTGCTTCAGTCCTATGTTGGTACGATTCTCTAGGTGTTGGGGTCGTTGTGGTTGTCCAGGTGAAAGTTTAGGTGTCCGAGTAGTATGTAGTCTGTGGAGGCAAGGGCATGGGGTGCGATGTGGTCAGCGATGATGCTGGCGAAGGAAGAGCGGGGGCAGGCGGTCTGTAAACGAGGCTTCCGTGGAGCGTCATATAGTGGTTGGTCTGGAAGTGGATGTGTTCAATGGGGGGAGAGGAGGCGTCCGGGTCATGGGCCTCAATGGTGGCACTGCACATGGTAGAGCCACCGGTACACACACATACATATATATATATATATATATATATATTCTTCAAGAAGCAGCAGTCATGAATTCTCCAGGAATGTTGAGTACTGAAAAGAAAATTAGATACGTACCTCAAAAAGACCGGTAATATCTAACCTTAGACAGAAAAACCTATGTGGAAACATTGTAGAGAGTAAGAATAATACCTTCTTATTCCAAAAATAACTCTTACTATGTAGACAATGACGGAAAACACCCTTATTTGTTTCATCTAAGAACACATCATGATTGATCTTTATCGAAATATTCATAATAAATATGCAGTCTGCTTCAAGTAAAGAAAACAAACTGCACAAAATACCCAGGTTAGAAAAAACAGACAAGAGTGAAAGGTATCAACAAAGAAAAATAATGACTATGAGCCCACCTAAGGGACATATAATATAGTCCAAGAAGGACCAATCCAATAGTAGACTGCGTAAGTAGTACACATACAAGCTATACAATAGCCAACCAATACTCCACATAGATAAGGCATATAGAATAAAAGGTATGAACTCTTGAGACTGAGCTCCTCATCTGAGTAACATAAAAGAACAAATCAGCTGTGCAGCAGCAAAAACTATCCGGAGATCAGAAACCGGAGGCAAACACTCTCTCTCAATAAGAAAGAAGTAGTGCTTTTGCTTTTACTTCAACACCACAAGTACAACAACAGCGTAGGTAGCAAATAAACCTTTACCCAACTTAAAGTTCCACAACCGTGGCTGTATAAAAAGGGAACCAAAAGACCTGAAAAGGCCATACTACAAGCGCTCAGCTCCCGCAACAAAGCGGGTTTGCAAAGACCAGCAGAACAAACCATAACACCAGCAATAGAATAGGTGGTGAAAAACCATACAGACCGAGTTAACTCAAGTGCAAAGGAGGAAAGTCTGCAAAAAAGTATGGGGTCCCCCCCATCCACACAAACTGAAAAAGGAAGGAGGGGACAGACTAAGGATCTGGCCCTCCCCGACTACCCCTAAACCTAGGTAGGGTCGCATCAGCTTGGGCTCCAAAAAGGGGAGCCCCGTAAAAAGGCATGTCAATCAAGACCAACTGGACAGCTTCCGAAAATCCAGATGATCGCAGCCATGCATGTCATAGCAACACTACAGCCATGGCCCGTACACTGGAGTCAGTGGAATCCATGCCACATTTGATAATCAGTTTTGCTGTTTGACATCCATCTGAGACCAGCTGTTGAAACTCGCCCCTCGGAGCCTCCGCGAACAAGGGTAAAAACTGACTCAAAGACTCCCACAGGGTATGGAGAAAGCGTTTGAGGACGCAGACCGTATTAGTGGGGAGTAAAGCAGCACATGTTGAGGAAAAAATCATTTTCTCACAAGAATCCTGTTCCCTGGATTCTGTCACAAAAGGGAAATAAGGGAGGTTCCCCATCTCAGAGGACGCCACAATGGCCTGGACCACGAAGCTGTGGTGGGTTGGGTCACCTGGGGAAGGACGATATGTATGGGCAATGATACGCTCCTCTGCCACACCTGACTCAGGTTTACCCATGCCCCTAACAAAGTGTCAATATGGGCCTCACAGAAAAGGAGCACAGGCTCAATCCCAGATTGGCCAGGATGGAAAACATTAATAAGAGGATCTATAGCCTTCTCCACAGTAGGCAGAATGAGATGCAAGATATCAGCCACTCTCCTCAGGACCTCTGCAAAAGAGGAACTGGCTTCCGAGGCAAGGCCTGGGACAAAAGAGAGAAAGCAGTGGACAAATCTAGCCTGCTTGCTTCACCCAGCGCCGAAATCCTGCTGTCCAACCCAGAAAGGGCCACTGGCTGTTCCGAAGGGGAAAAAAGTCCTGTGCACACGTATAATGGTGATGGTTTTAGTGTAAAAACCAAAATTAAATAACTTTTCTTGCAGAAATTATGCAGGTCGACATCAGGAGTATCTTAATGTTTTTTTTAAAATCCAGATCAATACAGAATGAACAAACCAGCCGACATGTGTTTCGTTACAATGTGGTACAATTGTGACTCTTCAGGGCTGGGAAGGATACAAAAACATCAAATAAAAACAAAAACCAGAAGGAACCACAATGTGGTGTATCAACCTAAAGAACAAACAAATAAGCATGGGTGCAGAAACGGTAACACCTCTGATCACGTGGAAAGTACAGGACAGGTGACTTCACACTACACAAAAAGGATACAAAAGTGTAAACAAAGTGACCAAACAAAGGAAGCAGTAAATGTGGAAAAGAACAGCACACCACTATGCTGGTTCTAAAAACTAAAGGACATCTGGCAGTGGAGAAGCCTTATTGCAGTATGTACTATATTTGCATTAAAATTATTAGTGACAATCGGGTGTGTGTACGATTGGGGAAACAAAACTAAATGGTTGACATTGCTGTGTATTAAAAACCAGTCAGATGCGGCATGTGTACGATTGGTGAAAGAAAACGAAATGATTGACATTGCGGCGTATTAAAAACCAGTTAGATGTGGCATGCTTAGTGAGTCATCCAAACCCGTTTAAAAACATAGCAGGTACAATTTCGAGAAAATAGCAATCGAGATGCATTGTGCAGGAGTCTAGCGCAACTGGTGGCCCCGAAGGACGGTGCACCTCAGCCGAGGCTAGAACTGCCGGCGAGGGCGAACCTGCCGGCCATGATGCAGTTACGGCGTCTACGGCCTCCTTGGGGCCCGCAGACGCACCAGAGGATGTCGAGGGTCCGAAGACCAGATGGAGAGCTTCATAGTACTCTTGCCTCTGCTTCCAGGTTGCTACGGCACCAGAGCGATGCCGGAGAGGGAGTTTCAGGACTATGACGATAAACACCCACATCATGAGTCGAAGATGCAATAGAGGATTGTACCTTCGACTTCTTGTGACCCCGCTTGCCATGTGATAATGGAGACTGGGAATATTGCCATTGACCATGGGGTGAAGAGCTCCGGGGAATGCCCTATGTCCAGGGAGGAAGATAGACAACATGAGCCAGAAGGACGCGACAACCACGCGGTCAGGCGCTTCATGCACCGCTCCAGCACCTTCTTTGGCTTCAACCACTGTCAGGCATCACATTCGTCGGCGTTGTGGTGCTTGCCTAGGCACCTCATACAGATAAAATTTGGGTCCTTACAAAACATCTTAAGAGCACAGGACACAACAGACTTCAATCCAGAGGGCATGGAACACACTGTTCCTGACAAAAAAAGATCATAACAGCAGGCCCAAAAACGGCCAGAGATTCACTTCTCCGGATCCGCGTTGTAGCAAAGAAAAGAAGAAACTGACATCTGACCGCCGGAGGGGACATATGGCTCCAATGACGTCATATCCAGAGATACGTCATTATTTAGCCGTATGACGCAGTCCTACGGCGCACAGAGGTACTGCTGAAAAATGTCCAGATCCAGACGGGCGTCTGCGGCTAGATGTGTATCAGATATTGAATTATGTTCCTTCAGTTGCATTAGTCTCAATAACAGATTACATTTTCCTAGATTACTGCAAAGGTCTGTCTGATATGGTGGAATCTGTCTCTCATCAGCTGAGTGTGGCACCAGAGAGGAACAAAAGATATACTATGTGTTGGAATGTGGCTCTGTATATACTGTACCAAAATGAGGTACAATGTGTACAGAATCCAAGGAGTTCCCAGAGGTATAGCAGAGACAAAATTTGGTAAGTACCAACAGCTCTCTTTGTGGTAGTGTGCGCGAGCAGTTAGGCTTATCCAGAGGGTGTGGTAAGCATTTATTGTATTCACTCAATCAAGGACTGATACAGAATCTAGACCAATTAGGTAAGTCTAAAAAAGATAAATTTATGTTTTATATTAGAACCAAGCAGGACATGGCACAGGTGAGTAATATATACTTTCAAAATGCAAGACTGCTCAAGGTAATCAAGTTGTGCCTAAAATTACAATTGTTACAGGTTTGTATTGTGCCATGTACTTTCAGATTACTTTTGAGTTACTTTGGATTACCTTGAGTACTGGGGGTGGTATGCCGAGGTATTCCACCCTAGGAGCTCTACATAGAAGGTAAGTATGACTTCTTATACTTTGCAGTTGAGTTCACTTTTCTCCATACATCAACAGTTTCACACTTAGAACAATTTTAGGCCCAAAATCGTATACCATGGGTTCTCAAGGGAGAAGAATGCTTATCAGGTTTAGAGGTAAGTAATCGACTAACGAAGGTGAGCTTTGGGCTTAGAACCAAGGTTCCCCAAAGTCTAGATGGGCAGTCAAGTTGCACTACCAGCGACACTGGGGCGGCTGGGTGCAGAGTGTAGGGGACCAATTTTAGCGAATGGGGCTAAGTGAGCCTTTGGTTAGGGACTGGTGACAATCAGGCCACTTAGTTGTGGGAGCCGAGCACCTGGAGGTAAGGTCAGCACTGTAGGAGCTTTACCAATAGCGGCACTCAGATGGCCAGGTGCAAAACGGACGTCGGGGACCCTGTGCTTTCCAATAGAGACCTTCGTTTTCAGAAAGATGCTAGTAAGTTGGTATCTTGGGAGATGGTAAGTTGGTATCTTGGGAGATGCCTGGACACAGTCAGTGGGGCTACCCAAGGCTGTGGGCCATCTGGTGCAGGGGTGTCTTCTGGAATCAGGCTTTTCTTACCAGATGTGGTTGGGGCACCCTTCAGGTTGAGGCTGTAGGTATCGGCAGGAGTCTTGAGTGAAGTCGGGGATCACCAGATCCCATGTAAGGATCGCTGGGGAGACCTCCTTGTGGTGTCTTTCCTTCACAAAGTCATCATCTTTGTTCTGGTATTTCATGTGCATCTATGAAGGACTGTTATCTGGTCTGAAAGGGACATCATTATTGGACTCTTCAAGGTCCAGTAAAGGGCTGGGAGTCAGAGGTGACACTTTTCTAGGTAAAGTAACCTCATCGCGTAATGGGTTCTTGGTTATCTTTGTAATCTTGATCGTTGTCATCGATGTTGTCATCAGAGCAATATAAGTATCCTGTCTAGATACCTTTGTTAATGGTGTGCCCCTCGTACTAGGGACCGTCGTCTGAGTCATCTTCGATGGGGCCATCGCTGATGGTGGTAGCATCGACAGGATCTTAGTTGATGCCGCAATTTCTGCTGATGAGATGGGAGCGCCTATGGAGGCTATCATAGTTTTAGCCGTTGACGGTCTCTACAACAAGACAGCGGTAACGGATGTCATCGACGATCTTGCTGTCGACGGTGATGGTGCCATCGACGGGGCCTTGACAGAGGGTTTACGCCTTTTCGTCCAGAGGTCTGATGAGGAGGCATGCATGAGAGGTATCTTAATCCCAGTTAGACGGTTTAAATGGCACAGATAAGGCTGTCTCTGAGGTGAATTGTTTTTGCTTATCCTTTTTCTTAGAGTCCTTAGTCTGATGGGAAGTCTCCAGATATTTCCTGCTCAGAAGACCTTTCATGGGACCTAGCTCTACTGTGAGACCTAGAAGACGTATCACTTTCTTCTCCAGAAGATGCTCCCTGAGTTTTCACTTTCTGAAAACACAACAGCAGCCTCCTCTCCCTGTCCTTCAATGTTTTTGACAGAGAAAGTGCAAAAAATCTTGCACTCTTGCCTTGTGTTGGGGGTAGAGGTATTAAAGGCAATCATTACGTGGGTCATCCACAAGTACCCTTTTCTTCCCACAGGTCTTACAGGGATGGAAACGGCCTTTTCTGTCAGGCATTGTAGTAGTAGAAAAAGATTTCAATATCTTTCTTGAAGAAAGATATTGAAGCACAGCTCAGGTAGACTCCCTTCACACATGATGTGCAGTGACAATCTGAGGGACTCTGCTTCTCTTGGTCATAGTTCATGTTTGGTCCTTTTTTTTAAAATGACATAGGCTATTACACTGATGGCCTGGAGCCATTATATTCTATGGTAGTTCTACATACATCTTTTCTATGGTACCGCAGGACTCCCACTTTGACGACGGGGAATGCTCCAACAATGTGAATTTCTGAAATATCCAATACTGGATAACCCGTCTGACCCATGGTGGCGGAAAAAAACAATCTAACATTGGAGTCGAGGACCATGCACACCGTAAGCAAGAGGAGGAGTAACTACACCTCGTGACTCGAAAAGCTTTTTCAAAGAAAAACAACTTGCACACTTCCCATCCTAGATGGCGGATTTATCCTAAGCATGTGTATCTTTAGCCACAGATGCCATTAAACTATATATATATATATATATATATATATATATATATATATATATATATATATATATATATATATATATATATATATATATATATATATATATATATATATATATATATATATCGGGATTCCACTCTCCATGCCACATTTCTTCAGCGCTCGCAAAAGATGAGAGAAACGGACTCTCTGTTTCAGCCAGCAGCCGCTGGTTTATTTATTTAATTATTTTTTGTGCATTGCTGTGTTCATAACCAAACGCGTTTCGGCGATCCCAGTCGCCTTGTTCGCTGGTAGTTTGTGTTCAAACACCCTCCTCATATTTAAATTAGCCGGCAGCTCGTGACTACACGGAAAGGTTTGGATATTATTTCAGCCTATGACTTTACAGACTTGTGCTGCGGCGGTTGAGATGTTTTGCGGGGTCCCAGGGACGCCCGAGGACTTTATTTGCACCAGCTACAGCGCGCCTCGCTCTGCAGTGCGCCATTTCCACATGGATTGCATTACTTCATTCCCCTCGCAACACCAACCCAGAGATGATGCATTCTGGGAGCTGTATGACTGACAGCACTGCAGCAGGTGAGCGATCACAAGGCACGGGAGGTGCTTCCTCTCTGAAGTGGGAGGTCTGCAGATGGATTTAAACGTGGAGGCGTGGGGCTGTTTGTTGGTTCAGCAGTGGCATCTGAGGAAGACTATCAGGTCGAAATGCATTATGCCTTACCTGCGTGTCCAATAAAGGCTTGTTTCCTGAGTTCCTCGTGTGGCCTCTTCCTACAGTTCTGCTGGAGGGTTTGTGGACATATATATATATATATATATATATGTATCGGGATTCCACTCTCCATGCCACATTTCTTCAGCGCTCGCAAAAGATGAGAGAAACGGACTCTCTGTTTCAGCCAGCAGCCGCTGGTTTATTTATTTAATTATTTTTTGTGCATTGCTGTGTTCATAACCAAACGCGTTTCGGCGATCCCAGTCGCCTTGTTCGCTGGTAGTTTGTGTTCAAACACCCTCCTCATATTTAAATTACATATAACCCAGTGATTGGTCGTGTCCACATAGTAAACATAAATGAAATACTCGGCAAATAGCATCAACTATGTAGGGGTATCTTTGAAGAAGACAGACTCCGATTTAAGGATACATCTCTCTGCCTTACAGTTTCTAAAATATTTTGTAAAAAATCCACACATTAAATACATTTGTATATATTAAATTATATAAATATCAAGCTATAATAAATTAAGCCATTTCATTTCCTGTGCAAATATGCATGTGTGTCTTTTGAGTCAAAGATACAGTGTTATCGTTTCAGCATTTCATTATTATGTTAAAACTAAACAAATGGCGCTCACCATAAATAGTGTAAAGTGCAATTTCTAAAGTGCTAACAGTAAATATTTTCTCACGTAGTGCAAAAAGTTGATCTCCCAGCTGGGAGTTTTAAAACAGATTTACACTGAGTCAGAATTGATATATTTACATAAAAGGGAGGGGATCAGGGATTTCGGGCAGACGACTAATTTCATTATTGTTAATTAATACCTGTACAAATACTTATTCCAACCCATGGAACTAGGACCTAACGTTCACAAAACTATGTTCATTTTGTATGCCTCAACTTATAATTGATCCTATAACATCATTTAGTTAAGACCAGTTTTCGACATTTCCTTGAATAAATATCTTAGCCAACACATCAGTTACATAGGGACTTTCATTAAGCTGGACATACTTCACATTGTATTAAAGTGTTGTGTTTAACCCATCCATTCTTTACACAGTCTCCAGTTAGCCTGGTACACCGCATAAAAAAATAAATAGACATAAAAACATTCACTATATATAAAATGTCCAGAATATAAGATTTGACTAAAAATCCACAGTGCTAAAAATTAGTGCATCAGGCTATACTTTCTTTCAATCATAATTCTATGACCGTGTGAGTGTCGTAGTATATTGACTTGTTTTGAATATATGTATTCTGTTGGCTCATTATAAGAAATGGTACAGGTCTTCACAAATATTAAGGCCCCACGGCCTCTTAGTATACAGGTCCACTATGTAACTGGTTTCTAGGCGACTAAGTTGTTTTTCTCTGTCGCCTCCCCTTTTGTTGCTCGGCACGTTCAAGTTGTTCCCGTGTTCTGCTTTGACATGTCTGGCTACAGGATGCCTAGGGTCAGAATTTACTGTTGCCCTTAAATGTTGTAGTATTCTTGCCAGTACTGGGAGCTTCGTACTCCCAACATATTTCAATCCGCATATACAAGTTAAAATGTACACCGCATATTCAGTTTTGCACGTAAAGTGCCCTTTTATTCTGATTGGACGATCTGAAAATGCGTTGGTGTAAACTGCGGTATTGGTGCCAAATTTGCAAGCTCGACATGAGCTGCATTTAAAAAAGCCGTTCCGAGAGGGAAACCAGTTCCCTTTGTTGAATATTTCTGGGCTAGTTTTAACTAGATCTGATCTCATGGAATGGGCTTTGCGAAAGGTAAAGTTGGGTTTATGAACATAGATTTCATTAAGAACGCTGTCTGTCATCACTATTGGCCACTCTGTATTTATTATTTTTCTGATGGTCTGTGATTGCCTTCTGTAAGTGGATATAAATCTACATGTTTTACTCGAACTCTCCTTATCACCAGTTTTATTGAGTAGAAGAGTATTTGCTCGGGTGATGGTATTCTGCTTTTTCTGGAGGAGTGTTCTTCTTTCCCGTTTATTGGCCTTGCATAAAGCTGCTTTTAAATTTCTCTCGCTGTAGCCTCGCTCTAATAGCCTGTGTTTTGCTATTGATAACGCTTCCTCACAAGCAGTTTCAGTGCTGCAGGCTCTCTTAATTCTAAGAAATTCGCCACAGGGTAGGCTCGCTATAGTATGATGGGGTGAAAGCTACTGGCATGAAGCAGGGTGTTACCTGCTGTGGGTTTTTGGAATAGGCTGGTTTCAATACCGTTTGCCCTGATGGTAACCAGAATATCTAGGAAGCTAATGAAAGTGGAGTCTATGTGATGTGTGAATTCCAGATTAATATATATAAATATTCCAACAAATTAGTCCTTGAAGGGGAAAACGCTCGATAGCTAGAGCCCGTGGCGAGAGTAGGACTGATCTACGCTATAAATCATTCAACAAGAAATTAATCACGGCACACACCCTGTTGTTTACAGCTCTTTTATTGGGTCAAAATTAGGAGGATAGCTCTTTGACCTGATAAAAGAGCTGTAAACCATTGAGGTGTGTCCCGTGATTCTATTCTTGTTGAATGATATATAATGTACATGAAGAAATTTTCCGTGCAGACCTTCAACAATAACCACCAAGTCCCAGAGGGTCACAGAAAGGCAGCATACCAAACAGCAAATCTAGGTAAGTTCAAGTAGCTCACTTCATATTTATTTTCTTTTTTCTTTTTCATTTCTCCATGAGTTTCAACCATGCAAAGTGTGTCAGGAAACAAAAAGACGACCTACACGTTTCGGCCAGAGGCCTTTGTCTGGGTCCAAGGAAGAGGAGGAGAGCTCTTTGACCTAACAAAAGAGCTGTAAACCATTGAGGTGTGGGCCGTGATTCTTTTCTTGTTGAATGATATATATATCACAGCACCTACCCAGAGATGATGCATTCTGGGAGCTGTAGGACGATCAACACTATAGCTGGTGAGCGTTCACACAGTAGGGTAGATGCTCCCCTTCCAGAGTGGGAGGTCTGCAGAGGTATTTAAATACAGAGGCGTGGGATTGTTACGCAGTGCAGCAGTGGCTTCTGAAGAGGACTATTGTGTCGAAATGCATAATGCCTTACCTGCTTGTCCAATTAAAGGCTTTTTCCAGGATTTCCCAGTGTGGCCTCTTCCTACAGTTCTGCTGGAGGGTTCGTGGACATTTTCAGCGTCAGCAAGGGGTGCTTTAAGAGGCCCCGTATGTCAAGAGTCTGCGGTATTACTGGTGTCTGCGTGAGCAGTTTTCCTTTTGTACCAGAGATATCGGATTACTACAGCCCACCTTTCCAGCACAGGTCGATTTGTGTTTGCTGCCAGGCGGCAGCTGGTGATTTCACAGAAGGGGTTGGACATTATGCCGGCTTATGACTCATCGGACTTGTGCTGTGGCAGGTTACAACGTATGTGGCGACCCAGGGAAGCCCGAGGACTTAATTTGCACCCGCAACAGTACGCTCCGTTCTGCAGTGCACCAAAGCCACAAGGACTTTCACCATTGATTCCCCTCGCAGCACCTACCTAGAGATGATGCATTCTGGGAGCTGTAGGACGATCAACACTACAGCTGGTGAGCGTTCACACAGTCGGGGCGGTGCTCCCCTTCCAGAGTGGGAGGTCTACAGAGGTATTTAAAACGGAGGCGTGGGATTGTTATGCAGTGCAGCAGTGGCATCTGAAGAATACAATTGTGTCGAAACACATAATGCCTTACCTGCTTGTCCAATTAAAGGCTTTTTCTGGAATTTCCCCGTGTGGCCTCTTCCTACAGTTCTGCTGGAGGGTTTGTGGACATTTTCAGTGTCAGCCAGGGAGGTTTTAAGAGGCCCCGTCTCTCAAGAGGCTGTGGTATCACTGGCGTCTGCGTGAGCAGTTTTCCTTTTGTACCCGAGATATCGGATTACTGCAGCCCACCTTTCCAGCACATAAGATCCTCACCCTCACTTCGAATTCCGTATGAAGCTGAAGACCTAACTTTTCCAGTAGTCCGACTAGACCCTAGGTGTGGCTAGCCTCGCACCTGCACAGTGCCGGGATACACTCCCGGGTTATAGTGCTCTCTGTAAATCTGCATAACATAATACACTTCACTCAAACATTATTTCCATCCGTCATACTCGCAGTGCTTTCATTTGCATCAGACATGCATTTCCAGCTTCTTTCCAAAAGAATAGGATGTATTTGTGAAATCTTAATCACAGTGTTTTCTTTCAGTTCCAATAATCTGTCTTCTGAACCTCTCAACAATCTGTATCTCCATTTATACTTGGTATATTCTTTAATAAAATCATGCTCCATTCAGTTAACTTACATACATGCTTATGCTACTGCTTTCAGTGTTAGTACTTTGAAACATTAAAACACTGTAACTACTTTCAGTTGCTTCCAGATTTCTAAATTCAGAACATTATCTATCGAACTGTCGAGGCCTACATTAGTTTCCTCTAAATAATCCTGATGTTCAATGAGTGAATATATTACACTGCACGCAACAACCCTTAAGTAAGAGGCAATTGAACATACGTTACACTCTCTGAAACGGAAGATGGTAAATGCATACTAATGAAACAAGTAGGCATTCATTATTTCTCTATAATTCTTAAATACATTTATAGAAGCGGTTTCTTCAAATCCTTCATCAAAACTATCTCTACATTCTAATCTATGATTCTTAGTGTCTGTCAAAGATACTGATCTATTTATTAGTAGTGTTTGAGAGAGAGACATTATGAGGATATGTATACAATAACCGCGCAATAAGGGTAGCCAAAATAAAACTATAAAAATGAATTAGAAAGCCATGCAACATCTGTATTTCCTTGAATCTTATTGCGCTACAAGAGCAATCCTTGAGCTGGGTATAAATAATTACCCGGCAACAATGGTTCTCATTAGTATCATTTAGGATAAATAAATGAAGGTTAAATGACCTTGCACAATAAATGCTATTGTATGGTAACACTGATATCTTCATGAAATACCACCAACATTTTTCATAGAATAAAGAACACCGTTTTATCACTTCAAATATTTCATTAATCCAAAGCACTCAGTCATCACATTTTAAAACAGTGCATAGTGACCCCAGTGAGAAAAAAACTCATCACAACCAAAGAAGCAAGCAAAACCAAACAATTACAGAAATGCTTTTGTGTTTGTAACAAACAACTGTTGAAGATGTTATTAAATAAGTCCATTGCTTGTAGTTGGTTGCCCACTTGTTTGTTTGTTACTCATCAGTGTTTATAGCGCTTCGGCCCTTGCCCCAGATACAAGGGTCTCATCGGTACA
The DNA here is from genome assembly GCF_964263255.1 of Lissotriton vulgaris. NCBI lineage: Eukaryota > Metazoa > Chordata > Amphibia > Caudata > Salamandridae > Lissotriton > Lissotriton vulgaris. The sequence goes on along the minus strand of NC_141685.1, from coordinate 2,043,451,040 downwards.
AGGAATATAGGGACATATGAATCTTAAATAGCAGTCACTGTCTACACTACCATGTTGCCAAGTGGCAACTTGGAGGACTGACTCCATCTGGTAGGCTTATATTCATTACAGCCTTCTTGGCCATCTATTCTGTTTTAGCCACTCTGTCCATTATTCGTCACAGGACTATTATTTTTCAATTTCGCTTGGGTGATCATGGCATGTGTGATTCAGCCACTATCTGCACTACTGAATATGGGATTTTCAGATGTCTCTATATCCCTTTAGTCCTGAATCCTTGCCCAAGGCAGCACTTTATCTTTAAATCCGAACCCTAAAAGATTTTGGCTATCCTCACGTAGAGGAAGTGACATAAATGCGGAACTCAAATCCATCATGGTAAACCACTGCATTTAATGGAATTTGAAAGAAGGTCAGTGCTGGATTTGGCACCACAGGACAACTTGGAAGTATGATCTCACTAATCTTTCTCAAATCTTGAACTATTCTCCATTTCCTATTCAGTTCGGACAAGCCCATTATCAGTGAGTTGCTTGGACTCCCCAAACCATTTTTAAAATGCCTTGCTGCGCCATCATTTCAGTCATAAGTGTTATACCTTCCTCCATTTCTTAAGAAAGTCTATATTGGGGAATGCGTTGAAACATTTTATCTGGTTTCATTGTAATTTGCACTGGTTTTGCACTTTTAAATAGCCCAACATATTTTCCAATCAAATTCCAATTCTCACTTGCTTAAATATTGAAGTATGCTCTCTTCTGTGAGTACTCGAAATATATAAAAAAAAAAATTGTGTGATTACCGTTTAAATTCTGCATCTGGATCTATTGTCTGAATGTCAAACGTCTGGTGTACACTAAATTAAACAATGCATTTTACACAATAGGTCACAACCCAACACATTTATTGAACTCGTTTTACTAATCGTGAATTCATGCTCCTTTATATTTGAACCAGTTTTCCTTGGAATGTTTAATGACTTCCTATTAATCACATATTTATTTGAAATACCTAAACTAGGACTTACATTTCTTAAAAAGTGTAATTTAGAAACTCCCACTGCTCTAATTGTGGAACGGATAGCACCTGTCTCAAACAAAAACAATGCAGGATGGCCATTCTCTTCTCCTTCTATAAATGGGCCATTTGTTCTGGCCTACTCTTAAAACTGTACCTACCATACAGTCCTCTTTCACCCTCTTTCCCCGGCACCATCATTGAGTCAAGACAGGCACATATCCCTGTCCTTGCGGCACTCTGAGGGTACAAACCAATATGGGTATCCCTCTGTCTAGTCAAAAAAGCTATAGTGCCCTTTACAGATAGATACTGCCTCTGCTTGAGATGGAAAAAGGAAAAAAAAATGTTGTTTATGTATAACCATCACCCGCTCAAATATTGGCTTGCTTCATCATTGGGTTCATCTTGACCCCTAAAAGTCAGGGTGCGCTCAACAGTATTCCAGAGAGTTCTTTGAATTTGATGGTGTCTGCACAAAGCTAAGTGTAATAAAAATGTCTCAGCCACACCCAAGGATTATTACTAGTGGGGTGGATGGGCACAAAATAAAAGAAATAATAATGGGAGACAGTAAGGAGCTACGTGGGCATCCAAGATGGTCGCGTGAGCAGAGAGCTCCCGAGACCCGCGCCGCCCTTCTTTATCTATCCTACAATTATCCTGATCACTTCGACGGGCTTTTGAAGTGCTACTCTCACGGATGCGGACGTTCCTTTTTTGGTCGAAATCGGACCTCGGGGACCATTTTTCTGTCGTCTTCAACTTTCTGGCCTGGCCACGGACGCAACCGGGGTCTCGGCTGCCTACTATGGCCGAGCTGTAATGCAACAACAACGGCTGCCTGGCATCTGGCCCACCGGTGGTGTACCACTTTCACTTTCGGTTTCCGGCCTCATTGTCTCTGTCTCCTCCTACTCTGCCTTCGCCTGCTGCCCTCACAGTGCACACTTTCCATCCTTGGGCTGGCAAGGAGGCCTGCGGTATTCCCTCTTCGAACTACACTCCGGAGTTTCTGGACTTTTCTCCGTCCCACTGCCCCCTTTGGGTCCTCGGCCGCCACTGTCTGCAACATGGCGACAAAACCTGAGGCAGAAAAACGCAGGAAGACTGTAACTCGGGGGGGGGATCGATCCAGTCCAATATGATCGAACGCTACACCCAGCCGAGAGGCTCCCCCGGTGTCACCAGTGTGGGCGCTGAAGGACCTCAAACGGACATGTCGTCTTCCTCTGAAGTGTCGCTTCAAGACCTCTTGGCTGCCATCTCTGAACTTAAGGCCGATATGAGTCAGCAATACGAAGCCATCGTGTCCAAGATAGACACGGTGGCTGTGGATGTTACTCTTATTCGAGCCGATCTAGCCAAAACGAACGAGAGGGTGAGGGCACTAGACCTGAAGGCGTCGAGCCTGGTGACGGACATGGCGGAGGCGCAATCTGAGATTGGGAATCTGCGCTCCTCGCATGATCTGCTGCTCAAACGTATGGAGGACTACGACAACAGGGCCAGGCGGAACAACATACGCCTAGTTGGAGTGCCGGAAAGTGATGGTGCTGCCTCGATCGATTTATTGGTCGAAGAACTTATCGTTGCTAAACTTGCTCCGGTTGGACTCAGTAAGTTCTTTGCCGTAGAGCGCGCCTATCGTTTCCCAGGAGGACAAGTGAAACCAGGAGGCCCGCCGAGGCCTATCATTGCAAGGCTATTTCACTATCGAGACAGAGACGCTATCCTGCAGGCCGCCCGTAAACACGGCCCGTTGAAATATGACAATAACTCTATCTCCATCTATCCTGATTTCACTCCCCAAGTGCAACGACAACGATCTGGGTTTCTCGGAGTGAAGTGTCGCCTGAGGGATCGGGGATTGAAGTATGCCATGTTGTTTCCAGCCCGACTGCGGATTGAGTTCAGAGAACGTGCCTACTTTTTTGATCAGCCGGAGCGTGCTGCCGACTGGTTGGACTCGTTGCCGACAGATGACTCTGCGAGCGGTGGCCCTGGCGGTGCGGAAGGTGGTGCAACGGCCCAGGAGTAATATGGGCCCCTGGAGGTCCGAATTGAGACTACGTACTATACAGAGTAAATTAACTGTATGCTCTATGTTTATGCCCGTGGCGGTGCGGGAACGGGTGATTTCTCCCTTCCTCCTCGGGGGGTTCTTTGTGTAGATCAGATGGGGCGACAGGCACACTGCAGTTGGGGGTGGCTTTTTAGTCAGCAGGGGTGCAGGGTGGGGGGTGTTGTAACGGGTTTCTGTTTGGGGGTTGGTTCCTGGGGACTTGGTTGTGTTTCGTTTTGTTTGTTATGTTTCATTTTTCATGGTATTTCACTGATTGCAATTATTCCGAACTTGGGGTTGTGGTGGATTGCCTTTGCCGCAATGGGGGGGGGGTGAAATGCGGGTTCTTTCTTGGAACGTCAATGGGTTGGGTGACAGGATCAAGAGGGGGCATTGTGTTACAATTTTTGAGGCGCCATGCCCCTGATGTAGTGTTCCTTCAGGAGACCCACTTAATCGGTAATGGTTGTAAGGCCCTCGACCGCCGGGGCTACCGCCTGGTCGCACATGCTGGTTTCACCTCTGGGTCCCGGGGAGTGGGTATCATGGTGAAGTCCTCCCTAGCTCTTGCTATTGACGAAGTTATACTTGACGACCGCGGGCGGTATGCTGCTGTCTCCGGGAGGTGGGAGGGAAAACAAATTGTGTTGGTTGTTGTTTACATTCCCCCGGGGCTGCAGGCTACCACCTATGCCGATATTGGCAGGACTCTTCTTGGCCTTCCTGATGGATTGTTGATCATGGGCGGGGACTTCAACTCTGTTATGTCTGGTGAATGTGATTGGCTTCCCCCTAGAGTCCTGCCGCCATCCCAGATGTGGCTCAATGAGATGGCTGATACTTTTGGCCTGGTGGATGTCTGGCGCTCACTACACCCTTCACTCCTGCAGTATACTTTTCACTCTGGTGCGCATGGCAGCCTCTCTCGTATAGATTATTTTTTTATGTTAGCTTCCACTCTATCCACTGTCCGGGAGGTACGACATCTTCCCCGGGGTATCTCGGACCATTCCCCCTTGATGGTTAAGATTTCGGTGGGTGGTCTACTTGGTAACAGGATCCCCCCGGTCCCTCCCTGGCATTTCCGAAGCCCCCGGCTCCGCTCAGATCTGGTGAAGGCAATTGATTGTTATTTTGATGAGAATGTGGGCTCGGTTACCTCCCCTACTGTCCTTTGGGAGGCCTTCAAGACGGTTATCAGGGGTTCCGCTCTATCACTCATTGCTGCTGAGCGTAGGGTGAAGAGGGAGGCTGTTCTGGCCCTTGAAACTGAGATCACTGCGCTTGAAAGTGAGCTGGGTGGGGATGACACGCCTGCATTGTTGCACACTTTGGAACTGAAACAGGCTGACTATAAAGCTTGTGTCACTGATGCTGCTAAGTTGATGCGAGCTAATCAACTAGGCCGACTGTATGATGTGGGTGACAAAGCTAGCAAGCTCCTGGCATGGCTGGATAAGGCTGAACGAGCGAGTCGTGTTGTGCCTGTTATTGTTCGCGAATCCGGTGAGAGTGTCTCCGACCCTGGTGAAATTGTTGATTGTTTTGTGGACCACTTCCGTAAGGTTTATACTCCGGTTAGTGATCGGGATGAGGCTGATTCCAGGCTGCTACTGCGAGATATAGCCCTGCCTACTGTTTCGGAGGAAGATGGTCTTGTCCTGGAGGCCCCTTTTACCGTCGATGAGATTGCTCTTGCTATCCGATCTTTACGCTCTTGAAAGGCGATGGGCCCAAATGGGTTGCCCATTGAACTTTACAAACTCTGTCCGGACAAGATGGCCGCCCATCTGCGCAACATGTTTCTCGAGGCGGTTGAGGCTGGAAGCCTCCCCCTCGAGCAGCGCCTAGCTACCATAGTGGTCATTTATAAGGATGGCAAGCCTCGTGACCGAAGCACCTCCTACCGCCCCCATCTCTCTGCTAAACGCGGAACCCAAAATCCTTGCTAAGGTTCTGGCCAATCGGTTGCTTAAGGTGATTTGCGACTTGATCCATCCGGATCAATCCGGTTTCATCCCGCACAGGAACACGGCCCTTAATCTGCGTAGGCTCCACAGTGTTCTCGCGAGGGCTCCAATTCTCGCCGAGCCGGCAGTGGTCGCCTCTTTGGACGCCACTATGGCTTACGACACTATCGAATGGCCCTATCTCTGGGCGGCTCTCGCTAAGTTTGGCTTTGGTCCTGACTTCATCGCATGGGTCAGGCTCCTTTACGAACGACCATTGGCTCAGGTTGTGGTGAATGGTAGATGCTCTGACCCCTTCCCATTAGGCCGTGGCACTCGTCAGGGCTGTCCTCTCTCCCCGCTTCTATTTGCATTAGCGCTTGAACCCCTTGCTGCGTGGCTTCGGTGGGAACCCTCTATTAAGGGGATCCGATGGTCTCCAGATCTTGAGGATCGTGTCTCCTTGTACGCTGATGACATCCTTCTCTATCTTACTTCCCCCCAAAAGTCGCTCAACGTCCTCTTCGACGTTCTTACGTCCTTTGGTAAGAACTCGGGGTTAGTCATTAACTGGATCAAGTCCTGTGTTTACGTTATAGCCGGGGCGTTGCCACCTCTGCCTCGCAGGTTCCCCATATTGGTAGCGACTGACGGCTTCAAATACTTGGGGGTCTATGTCTCTACGGTCTCTTCGGTCCGCTATGAGCGGAACTTGTATGCTCCGCTCCGCAGACTCAAGCAGGACGTGCGACGGTGGCGTGAATTGCCCCTATCCCCATTGGGCCGAGCGGCGCTCTTCAAAATGATGTCGCTCCCCCGATTTCTTTACGCCCTGCAGAATTTTTTCGATCCTGTCCCTGCTCGCTACTTCCGTGAGGTTGAGAGTTTACAGCGACAATTGATTTGGGATGGTCGTGCCCGTATTGCTTTGTCCAAGCTCACCCTCTCATGGTATGATGGTGGTATTGCGTTGCCGGATATTAGACGCTATTACTGGGCCTCACACCTGAGCGCTATCAACCATGCGACGTACTCTTCGGAACCTGCCCCCGCCTTTGCTTTGGATAAATTATTACTGCCCGGTGGCAACTTTAATAGGGCTCTGTACTCAAAGTCATGGAGAAATGCTACTGTGGCCACGGGCTGGGGTGGTAGGCTGACGCGTATGACGCCACTGTATGACTCGGATCGGCTGGGTAATCTGTGGAAGACGAAAGGATTTGAGAAGTGGGACATGATTGGGATCAGTAAGGTGGAGGATCTGTGGGCACGGGGCGCTGTGAAATCCTTCGAGGTATTGAAACTGGAATACCGGCTCGATGATAGGGAGCACTTCCGGTATATGCAGGTTCGACATGCCTTGTCCTCCGTCTTTCCCCCTGGTACCGATATCCCGCAGTCCTCCCCTTTGGAGGATCGTGTTCTAGACGGCCATGTCCCCGATAGCACTATTTCCTTAATATATAAAAAGCTTGTCAACAACAGGGCTGACCAACTTGAGAAACTTCGTGCTTCCTGGACGGCTGACGGGCTCGAACTCGACGACGAGGACTGGCAGTCAGCTGTATCTTCCCCTAAGGAGGTGGCTATCCCGGCTCGGCTTCGTTTTGTCCAGCTGAAGATCCTCCACCGTGTGTATCTGACCGGAATGCGTCTGGTACGAATGGGTTTGGTTTCGGATGGACGGTGCAGGCGTGGATGCGGTATGGATGGTACCTTCCTTCATGTTCTGTGGGAATGCCCGATGATTGCGGCCTTTTGGTCTAGAGTGCATGATGTTATGGGCCGTGTCACCGGGATCCCTCTCCTTCCCGAAGCACGACGTTGCCTGCTCAATGTGTGGGAACCTTCGGATTGCAATGCGGCCCAGACGCTTTGGGTTACCCTGGGCAACATGGTCGCAAAGAGAGATATAGTGCAGCTCTTGGGCTCCCCTAGATTACCATTGCTCAGTGCTTGGAAAGAGAACATGGACTGGTGCATGTTCCGAGAAAAAACTGTATACGAGGCGCGGGGGCGTCCCAAGAAGTGGTCCAGGGTCTGGGCTCAGTGGAATTCGTACCGCGGAGATATTTGCTCCCCTCCACTTGACTATGAGGTTCCTCTCCCCTCTTCTCCATGATTGACGTTCCGTTTCCACTTTTCAGTATTGCCTTTGCTTTCTCACTCGTGCTCGCCCCCCCCTTCGCCACATGTGTTCCTTTATTTATTGGCGTTCTTTCCCCCCCTTGCCCCCCCCCCCTCCTGCGACCCTTGCCAGTATGATACCATGTGTTTGTGTGTTGTTGTTCCTTTCGACAAAAACATAAAATTAAACCTTTTCTATCCTATTGGAAATGGTGCTATGTTCCATGTCACAATGTAGACTCGAGAGATTGCTTTAACAACGTACTGTCTCCAAATTTCCTTTTCAACCATCCGTCCATGTCATAGCGGCCGGCCCCGCGGGGTTGTAGGCAGACGCTGTGTATTGTGCATTTATAAATAAAGGTTTTAAAAAAAAAAAATAAAAAAAAATAATGGGAGACAGTGAAGGATGTAAAAATGGTTCTATGATCCTTATAGCACAAACATGTTTCTGCCCTACGCTAACGGCTAAAAAATGATCCAGGGCATTCATCAGGGTGTGTTCATTTTGCCAGCACTACCCCGGTAATGTCCGGTGAAGAGCTTTTCACTGTGGCATGCACATAAAAATATGATCAATGGTACCTACAGATAAAGATATATAAAAGAAAACAGTGCTTGGTGTGCATAAATGGGGATCACGTGATGTGCAACCAGCAAACCACAAATGTGTGTTCATAGGACAAATACATCCTTAGTTGTCCCTCATTATTCATTCTTTTATACGCTGCCCATCCACTCAACTAATAAAGGGATAACTTTGGAGTGCATAAGATATTTTTATTATACATAGCTTCCCCAGGACACCATAATATTCAAAGAACTCCCAGGAATACGGTTAAGCCCATTCTGGCTTTTAGGGATCAGGATTAACTTGATGATGAAGCATGCCGGTGAGGGTTATTCATAAAAAAGGATTATTTTCCTTTTCGCATCTCATGCAGTGGTGGTGACTATCAATGAAGAGCACCCTAGCTTTTTCGACTAGGCAGATGGATACCCTTATTGGTTTTGTAACTTTAGTCACTGGACAGCATATCCTCCTTTGTGTAACAGAAAGGTCTCTCTTCCATTCTGTTAGGTTGGTCCCCTGACCTCCAATACAGTTGTTTTGAAGGCACTCCAAGGGTAGCCACAAAGGTAGCGAGTACTTATTACTTATGGTCTTACTTGGAGTGGAACTGAATTTTGCTGAAATTAAAACTTATGTAGAGTCTGTGGAAATCCTGATCCACTATTCTATCCACATCTGAGATTGTAGCACTAGAGCTGGAGGCATAGTTCCACTAAATTGCCTTGTATTGTGCATATTCTGCGCAGTTATCTGTAGGGTTGGGTCCCTTGACCTGCTTTTCCTTGGAAATCAGATTCTGCTGCATGGGGTTCATTTGAGGCACCATGTGTATCCCATTAGCATATGGCCTGACAGTAAATGTAACTTTCTTTCTCCCAATGTCCTTCTTTAATACAAATGTGACAAGTTTCAGAATGTACATGAACACTGTTAGCAGTGTTATTAAATCCACTAGCTCAGCCTTGAAAACCATTACTCCTCCTTTTTGAGGACCCATCAGTTGCACCCCATTTCCCAGAGGAACTTATCCTTGTTCTCCTTGTGAGAGAATTAATTCTGTGCTAACATCTACTTCTCTTTTGTCAATTTCTTTTTAGTCACCATATCACTGCAATAACAATGTATCTGTTTTGTTCAAGCGTCTGTTTTTCAACAATTAATGGCTACTGTGTATTTTAATATCACCTCAGCTGAAAACCCATAGGTCAGCACATTCCTACGCAGTTTGGGAGCAAAACTTTACACCAAAATGTGGTCACCCAAAAATTGAACACCCTGAAAATGTCACCTCATACAGTTCTCCCACAATTTGGTGTCAAGGCACTTTGCCAAATATCAATTAGCAGAGTAAAACAGTTTATTAACAATTGGGGCCTCTCAATAATTGAATTCTACATCGATAAAAGTTAAAGGACTTTATTGCACAATTTAAAAATAAGCGGCACAGAGTCAATGCAATGAAGGCTTTCATGCAAAGTACAGCATGTTTAAAATCTGAAAAATATTCAAAGTTGCAGTGGGCAGCAGAAACATAATCGGACAGCATTCCTACCAGCATAGGAAAGTCTTTGTGAAATCTGGTTTAACCCCAAAATTAAGGGGTTCTATACACAATTCTTGCATAACAAATAACAGAAACTGCAGAGAATCATCGTGGTGTGAGCAAAAATATAATTTCTTTGGCAGATCAGACCACAAGAATAATGCATGTCATTACCATAACACATTAGCACCATTCCATTTCAGAAAAACGCATTCAGCATAATCAATGCTAACGTCATCCGAGATGTTCCAACTATTAAAAGAGTTACTTACCTTCGATAACGATATATCTGGTAGAGACACAGTCTAGCCACAGATTCCTTAACTTAGAATATCTCCCCAGGCGTCAGACTGGATCCGGAAAACTTTTTTTCCCCAGCAATACCTCTGCACGCCGGGAGGCGGCGTCACCCGGCTCCATCCTGACGTCCACGGAAGTGATGTCAATGGAACCACATAAGCCACTCCTGGCAGGCTGACGTCAGTTTTCTGCAGGAAACCTTTCTGCGCCACAATGCGAAGCTGTGCAAAAAACTGCGATAGCATAGGAACAGTGGGTTACAAAAAAACAAAATCGTTAAAAAGGCACCCAGTACCCAGAGGGACTGAAAGGAGCTCACAGAGGACGTGCTGCGAGCAAGGGCCCAACAAAGTGTCCAGCCGTTCCCCACTTCGAGGGGGCAACAACTGCGGCACGGAGATATGACAAACTAGGCACAGCTAGTCACCACAAGAGGGAAATGAAAGAATCACAATATTGAAGCAACATGTTGCAAGACAAGTGACTAGAAGTGAACAACTACTAGAATGTTCACTACACACACTCTCCAGAGATTTAAGGACCGTAGCACCAAAGAGAACCCAACCCAACCGACTGCTAAAGAAAGAAGGAGGCATAAGTGTGGGTGGTGGGGGGGGGGGAATCAAAAACAGAATAACTCCATGTGTGAGGAGCACAGGTGGAACAACATGAGAAGGTAGTAAAAAGTATAGACCTGGACCACCTTAAAACATGGACAGAGTGGAGAGCCAAAGGGTTAGAATGACCAACCACACCCGCTGCGCCAAAGGAAGGTGCGAGAACACGCCACCAACCAAACACTATTCAGAAAAGGGGGTGGTGATGAACAGATTGTCTGAATTGAGCAGACCACTCTTACCCAGTCCAAAGATCAGGGCTTGATCCATCACAGTTATTTATCTCACTGCCCCATCCCAGCTCAGAACCTGGCTATATGCAAATCAGCCTGTCCCTGGCCCAGTGCATCATGGGAACAGGGCAGACTAAACTACCAAGCCAATTCTTCACCAGAAAGGAGACAAGCTACCGGGGACCGGTTTCTGGCATTTCAGCCGTCTTCGGCCCGGCTTGCTTGAATCCTGATGGAGCAGTGAGAAAGGGACTCATGTCCGAGTATACCCTGCCACACCTATAGTGGCCAAAAACGATTCAGAAAAGGGGGTGGTGATGAACAGAGTGTCTGAATTGACGAGACCACTCTTACCCAGTCCAAAGATCAGGGCTTGATCCATCACCGTTATTTATCTCACTGCCCCATCCCAGCTCAGAACCTGGCTATATGCAAATCAGTCTGTCCCTGGCCCAGTGCATCATGGGAACAGGGCAGACTAAACTACCAAGCCAATTCTTCACCAGAAAGGAGACAAGCTACCGGGGACCGGTTTCTGGCATTTCAGCCGTCTTCGGCCCGGCTTGCTTGAATCCTGATGGAGCAGTGAGAAAGGGACTCATGTCTGAGTATACCCTGCCACACCTATAGTGGCCAAAAACGATTCAGAAAAGGGGGTGGTGATGAACAGAGTGTCTGAATTGAGCAGACCACTCTTACCCAGTCCAAAGATCAGGGCTTGATCCATCACCGTTATTTATCTCACTGCCCCATCCCAGCTCAGAACCTGGCTATATGCAAATCAGTCTGTCCCTGGCCCAGTGCATCATGGGAACAGGGCAGACTAAACTACCAAGCCAATTCTTCACCAGAAAGGAGACAAGCTACCGGGGACCGGTTTCTGGCATTTCAGCCGTCTTCGGCCCGGCTTGCTTGAATCCTGATGGAGCAGTGAGAAAGGGACTCATGTCCGAGTATACCCTGCCACACCTATAGTGGCCAAAAACGATTCAGAAAAGGGGGTGGTGATGAACAGAGTGTCTGAATTGACGAGACCACTCTTACCCAGTCCAAAGATCAGGGCTTGATCCATCACCGTTATTTATCTCACTGCCCCATCCCAGCTCAGAACCTGGCTATATGCAAATCAGTCTGTCCCTGGCCCAGTGCATCATGGGAACAGGGCAGACTAAACTACCAAGCCAATTCTTCACCAGAAAGGAGACAAGCTACCGGGGACCGGTTTCTGGCATTTCAGCCGTCTTCGGCCCGGCTTGCTTGAATCCTGATGGAGCAGTGAGAAAGGGACTCATGTCTGAGTATACCCTGCCACACCTATAGTGGCCAAAAACGATTCAGAAAAGGGGGTGGTGATGAACAGAGTGTCTGAATTGAGCAGACCACTCTTACCCAGTCCAAAGATCAGGGCTTGATCCATCACCGTTATTTATCTCACTGCCCCATCCCAGCTCAGAACCTGGCTATATGCAAATCAGTCTGTCCCTGGCCCAGTGCATCATGGGAACAGGGCAGACTAAACTACCAAGCCAATTCTTCACCAGAAAGGAGACAAGCTACCGGGGACCGGTTTCTGGCATTTCAGCCGTCTTCGGCCCGGCTTGCTTGAATCCTGATGGAGCAGTGAGAAAGGGACTCATGTCTGAGTATACCCTGCCACACCTATAGTGGCCAAAAACGATTCAGAAAAGGGGGTGGTGATGAACAGAGTGTCTGAATTGAGCAGACCACTCTTACCCAGTCCAAAGATCAGGGCTTGATCCATCACCGTTATTTATCTCACTGCCCCATCCCAGCTCAGAACCTGGCTATATGCAAATCAGTCTGTCCCTGGCCCAGTGCATCATGGGAACAGGGCAGACTAAACTACCAAGCCAATTCTTCACCAGAAAGGAGACAAGCTACCGGGGACCAACCAAACACTAGGCCGGAGGGGAGTCCGAAGGAGCCCACACAGAACAACACGCCCTACCCTAGAGTGAGGTGTGAGAGCACACCTCCGGAAGACCAAGGCAACCAGAAAGTGGGGCTAGGTGGAAAAACACCATATGAAAAAGGCCTTTGCAGAGCGGGGAGGTTGGGTGGGCGTTAAGGAATCTGCGGCTAGACTGTGTCTCTACCAGTTATATCGTTACCGAAGGTAAGTAACTCTTCCATTTGATAGAGACATTTAGCCGCAGATTCCTTAACTTAGAATAGATACCAAAGTCATACCCCATAGGAGGAGGGTCTGCGAAAAAGTTCCAGAACATCATATTCGTCAACTGCTGACGAAAAACTGTGGAAACCGCAATGCCAGGATAACAGGCATCAGATCCATGGCCCACCTTAAGGAGTATGAGCAAGGGATGGTAAAGTCACCAAATCAGACGAGGGATGGTGTGAGACCTCTCTCGCCCAGACACAGACGAAAAGAAAACAGAACTAGAAGATCTGTGCCACTGTAAGAAACAATGCAGCGAGACCTTCAAGAAGGAACCAAGCATCGGGCCCTATAATCCAAGAGGAACGCCTGAACATACACCACAGTGAAAGCCACAAAAAACTGGGGACAGTGGAAGACTGTCCACCCCATAACAGGAGAAGCAGCATGAGGCCTGTGGGTGTAAGAAAAAAACACATTAATGTGTACTGCCAAGAACATGTGACAACAGTGGCAGGGCCGAGCCGAATGCCGAACCTAACAGAGACAGAGGAGTCACCTTTGAGCAAAATCCCCGGAGGTAGGTATGCAACCAAACGAATCAAAAGGCACCACTGTGAGTGGATAACCTGCAAGGCTATGAACACATAGAGGATACTATCCCGAAGGAAAGAGTAAGCAAGAACGTCTGACACGAAGGCACAAAGACTTAGCTTGCGAGCACCCCAGTGGTGTGTAGAATCCATTACATACCCATAAGAGACAGGAATGTCGACACAGTAATGCTACCTACCAAAGCACCTGTGCCAGAATGGGATTAAGAAGTCACACCCAAAAAAACATCAGGGATGGAACACAGATCCAGTGGCAGAAAGGTATAGACCAAAGAACTAGGAATATGCACAGGACAGAAGGGACAATCCGGACCCCATGTCACGCAAGAAGCAGGAACCGGAGACCGTGCCAGGGAAGACCTGCCCCCCCAGGTGCAAATGTCCACCGATAGACAGGCAAGACGCGCACAGCGAGGTTGTAGGAACACGCCAGGGTGACAAACCCCCTACGAAGACGGCGATGAATTACAGACCAATCGTAGAAAAACATTGGTGACCCGTGGAGAGAAACCAATCCTATGGATCTCACCAGGGGAGGCATCCGGCAACAGTTGGAAGGGTCAGCTTGCGTCAAAAGTTCCTGGGCAAGGAAGAGTAGTAATATGATTGCCAACAAATACCCCACATAGGGTAAGGCACAACCCTACAAAAGAAGGGTCCCTCTTTAGACAAGCTTGTAAGAGGAGGCTCAAAAGAAAGGTAAACACAGCTTAAGCAGCTGCACCAGAATTAATAAACAACACGGGTGAGCAACCACACAACCCAGAACATCTGCATCACACAAAGGGTGACAGAAAAGAACGGGACAGCACCGCCATCAAACCAAAAATCTTCCATGAAGATTAAGCCCGAGGAAGATACACATGCAGGAGGCACTTGACCACCGAATCAGCATGGGCGTTAAACAGAGTGACCACATCAAATGGTACATCTCTACGCCGCTCCTGAACATGCTTTGGAAAAATGCCAGGACGCAGCCACGCTTGGCAGCATATGGCAACTGATCCGACCATAGTACGACCCACAGAGTCCATGGCAGAACAAATTGAAAAGTGCGCCATATCATAGCCATCACGGAATAGAGGGCCACATCAGTACGAGAGTTCTCTGGCAAGGAGTGAAGGAGCTGTTCAACAGCGCCCCAAAGGGCAATTGAGCCCGAGCAAATACACACAATTTGTAGAGGGACCGGAGTCCCGAGCTGGAGGACGCAAACACATCGCAACCATATGACTCCAACCATCGAGAATCCAGAGTGGGAGGATGCAAGGGAACAGGAGTCACAGAGAGAGCTGCCTGAGGCACAAGTCCTGCAGCTCCAGGATTAAGGGAGCAAAGGCTCCGAAGGACTAGAGACTTAGGGCGGCTCCGTCCTTAAAATGTCTGCAGCCCTGCAAACAGCCCTGACGAACAACCCACTAGCCCCCGTGGCCCCGGAGGCGGTGAGAGCCTGTCAACCGTAGGTGATGGACGCAAGCAAAACCGGCCACTTAATAGAGGCTCAGCAGCAGGACGAGAAGGTCAATGTTCCACTGGCGCCTGTGCTGGAGAGCAGTGAAATGACTCGACAGCCTCCACCAATGAAACCGGAGACAGTGCCGGCGTCGAAGTGCATCGAGGCGACATTGAGCTGGCGTAGGAGACCTCTGAAAAACCCTCCACTGGCGGAGTGGAGCATGCGTCGGCGACCTCCGAAAAGGCATGGACCGCCCGAGTCGAGTCAGCAACCTCCAAAAAGGTCTCGACCCCTCAAGTGGAGCCGGCGTCGGCGACCTCCGAAGAGGTCTCGACTCCTTGAGTTGAGCGGGCGACCTCTGAAAAGGCCTCTACTCGAGCCGGTGACCTCCGAAAAGGCCTCGACACCTGGAGCGGAGCTGGCGAACTCCGAAGAGGCCGCAACTCCTTCGGTCCAGCCGTAATCGGCAACCTCCGAAGACGCCTCGACTCCTCGAGTCAGGCCGGTGTCGGCGACCTCTGAAAAGGCCCTGGCTCCTTGTGTCAAGCCGGCGACCTCCGAAAAGGCTTCGACTCCTCCAGTCGAGCCAGCGACCTTCAAAAAGGCCTGACTCCTCCAGTCAAGTCTGCGACTTCCAAAAAGGCCTTGACTCCTCAAGTTGAGACGTCGATCTCCGAAGAGACCTTGACTCCTCGAGCCGGCGACCTCCGAAGAGGCCTCGCCTCCTCGAGTCAGTGCCTCGACTCTTCGAGTGGAGCCGGCATTGCCGACCTTCGAAAAGGTCCCGACCATCCAAGTCGAGCCGGTGTCAGCGACCTCTGAAAAGGCCGCGACCGCTCGGAGTCGGACCGGCGTCGACTCAATATTCTCTGAGGTGGAAACCTGCGGTAAAGAGTATGCCGAAGCAGTGTCGTGCACTGCGTCGCAGCCACCTCCAGCGATGCTGCAGGGAGCCTCGGAAGGCTATGCGACAGCGCCATGTAAGGGCTAGATGTTGTGGGATGCCCCTCCGGGCAGTGTCCCGATGTTGCGGCGAGAGTGGTGTCAGATTAAGGCACTCGGTTGGAGCCTAGGGTAAACCAGCCGGCGGCGTCCCAATCCCGAGTCCCTACCCCCCCTGTGGGGCCCGGAGGCGCGTCAGTGAGGGGGGGGGAAATGCTTGCAAGTCTTGAACACGAATGTCCTCCTGTAAGGACTGGTGCTGTGTGGACGACTCTGCTGGAGAAGGAGATCTGCGTCGCAAGGGGTCCGTTCAGGACATCCGGGCAGACGCAGCTTCATGCGGCACTCCCGCAGGGATTTCGCCACAGCTAGTGGCAAGCGGCGTACTCCACGGAGTCATGGTGCGCTCCCAAACACCACATACAGATGTTGTGAGGATCAGTCGCTGACATCTGTTGCGAGCAGGACCGGCACAGTTTGAAGCCAACAAGGGGCATAGAACACACTACTCCTGGGCGCAAAAAGGGCGTTGAAAAGGCCTGTAAGTAACAAAAACACTCATAAGTTATTACTTTCCCAGATCCGCATAAGGAAACGAAAAAGAAGAAAACTGACGTCAGCACGCCGGGAGGGGCTTTAATGGCTCCATTGACGTCACTTCCGTGGATGACGTCAGAATGGAGCCGGGCGCCGCCGCCGCCTCCCGTCGTGCAGAGGTATTGCTGGGGAAAAAAGATTTTCCGGATCCAGTCTGATACCTGGGGAGATATTCTAAGTTAAGGAATTTGCGGCTAGATGTCTCTATCAAATATGAAACATTTAGACAATAGGACTTTCTTTCAATGAGTAGGCAAGTCCTAAAGAACAGGAAAAGTTAATTGAATGCAATGTAATCATAACATTGGAAATAAACTACTATACGTCCGCTTGATTGTGTTCTGCAAAGCCTGTGGGGGAGAAGATGTGCACGGGGGTGAAACAGGAGTGCGTGACAGAGATGGCATCCATCTTTTTCTAAATAGCGTTTTTCAGGAACTTTTGGCATAACTAAAACACATTAAGAACACGTTACAGCACATCATATGAAATTCCTTTTGACTGCTATTGTCAATTCAGTATATGTGTGTGTGTGTGTGTGTGTGTGTGTGTGTATATACATACATCAATTTGTCACCTTATATTGCTTGAATATCTCAAAACAACGGGTTGGACCCCAGTATAGTGCAATTATAATCCTTTCTTTGGTGCAAGACGGCATAACGCGTTTCAGCTCTTACTGGAACGTTGATCACATAATATATTTATTATAGCTCTAACTCTCCATGCCACATACGCACGAAGGCCAGCACATTTTAAAAGCAATGTAGGAGAAGGCTCGACTGCCAGAGTTGGTTTTCAATATTCGAGGGATGTGTGCAAGCATGAATCTGCACAAGCTGATAGTGTCTAGAAGGTTTGTGAAAGCAGATGCGATTGTTGAGGTATGCTGGGCAAGTGTTATGTAGTGCCTAAAAGTGTGGGTAAGAAGTTCGAATTGTTTGTAAACCGGTAGCCAGTGGAGCTCCTTCAGGAATGGTGTGATGAGTGCGGCATTGGAGGTTGAAGGTGATTCTGGTCACAGAGTTCTGAATGGTTTGTTATCAGAGCGTATTTGACGGTTTTCCGGATGCTGATTGGGAGACATTTGAAAATCATCCTCAGCGTATGGAAGCATGAGGCGGTGTAGGCACTGACTTGGGCGGCAATGCTAAGTTTGCTGTTGCTGTGAATGAAGTTCTTGGCAAAGGTGGTGGGGGTGGAAGGCAGTCCTAGCTCTGTTGGCCAAAAGATCATGATTTTGGTCTGGTCGGTGTTCATCTTTAGACAGCTAGTCTTCATTTGAGTGGGCTAGTTCAGTCATGCAGCCATTGAACTTGATCCAAGTACATGAAGTAGAGATTGAGTTCAGTAATGAAAAGTTGCGTGTCTTGGAAGAGTTAAGAGAAAAACGTTTTGCTGACAAGTATTAGATGTTTATGTTGTTTTAATTCCTCCTATAAGCGCTGCTTTAAGAGCTACCTAGATTAAAGAATTAGCAACTTTAGTAGAGCATTAGAACAGTAACACAGTAAGTTTAATGAAGAGATCCTTGCAATTAGATCAATGATGAGTCAAAATTGCCTATCTTTAGATATGGTTTAAGCTAAAGAAGTAGGTGTCTGTCATGATGTGAGAACGCAATACTGAATATTCCAGATAATAGTGAGGATGTTGAGAGATAAATTAACAATTCAACGAACATCGTGATTGAGAGTCAACTGTAACAAGAGACTCGAGTTTGGGAAAAGATGGGTTCATGGATAGGTAGAATAGGTACATATTTGTAGGTAAACATTTTCATTTCACCAGAATGATAGCAGTAGTGAGGAAAAAGTTACTTGCATACGAAAACTCCTTTCATGGTTGTGACTATCTTCTGGAGACTTTTAATAACAATTTTCTTGTGCATCGATAGGTGGCGTAGTTTGGCTCTGCCTTGGAACCATCCTTCCCCGAATGTGACTTTGGGGTCAGTATATATGTGTCACCTCTGCATGATGACGTCTGTTTCTTTCCAATCTCAGTTGGTGTCATCAGACGCAGAGCCCATAGAAAACAGAAAATTCCAGTGTGCAAATCTGAAGATTGGTATCTAGCTAATGAACTGTATGAGTCCATTCCACAGAATGGAAAGAAAGTGGGGCATGAGCATCTGCCGTCACATAGCGCCTTAAGACCCTCACGGGTGAGTAGTGCGCCTACAGACCCCTGATTGATTGGAGTGTAAAAGGTCAGCAAGGTGATGTATAGCCTGATGTGTAAGGGTGTAACTACCTACTGTGGGAATCCAATCAATCAAATCTTTATTGTATGATTAATTACAAAATGTAAAATTCAAATCAAAAGTTGAAGACAACTCTTTAGCTAAAAATTGCGTTAAAACATTTCACCACCCCACTAAGTAACCCTATGTCGGAAGGTTTAAATCATTCAGTTATTGCGTCTCTACATGATCTGATATTCAACCATTTAAAAGGTGATCGAAATTTCAGGCATTCTTAAGCCTTTCTACAGCAGAGTACACGAGCCAAGGATTCAGTCTTATATGAACAAAAACAACAACTGTTGAATAAGAGGATAAACATCCAAGACATCTTCAGTGAAACTGCTAGTCAGATGAAACTGAATAGAGTTTTGCATGAAGAGATGTAATAAAGTGCTGACGTAGATGAGGGTAAGACAGACAGGGCTGTCTAGTACAAAAGAGCTAGACCACTGTTGTTTTCTCAGTAAAGGTTTCAGTTGGTGCCACAGGACAGCATGCTCCTAGAGTTCCTCCATGTTAAGCATTTTGATTGCATTTTTCAAGGGCTCTAGGTGAGACTATGTTAAGTACTGGCAAGCCCATAATTCTCTCCATAGGCACAATATTAGCAGGACCTGTTGTCTCTCTTGCAACTTTACCAGAATGAAAATAAGCGGCCAGCCTGATTTTCTAATTGTTTTTGTAGGTCAAATTCTGAAAAGGCCTTCTGAAGATATAGCACTTTGCTGTATCCAACTTATAAATCTGAATTGAGGAAAAGATTTCACAGCCATACTACAGGGAAAGCACATAAGTTGCTTTTAGCCCCTTTCATAGTGGGTTTAGACTTTGGCGGAAATGCTACTTTCGCCCCGGAAGGCTAATTTGTCCGGGAAGAATAATGTATATGGCTTTTGGATGAACAGGATCAAGAATTCACTCTCACCTTGCAGATTTAATGGTGATGAGGAACACAGTCTTGATCATCAACAAGCATAGAGGACAGCTGTGGTTCATCCTAAGTGAAAACCAAAATGATCTGAAAAGTGATGGCTGATCTGGCAAACATAACAAGGTCCAATGGAACAAAAGATAACACTTTACTGTTGCCACAACAAGGCCTTATTAGGCTAAAAACAGACAAAGCAACAAGATATCAGACAATTTTGCATTCAAAGGTTGGGTGTTATGTTGAGAAAGCAGGTAAAGTTCTCCCACCATCCTGCGTACATCGTTTTGATGTAGGAATGCCTGGCTGCCAAGATGGCACCAACCACCTTGGGAGGAAGATTACAAGCCATCAACTGTTGGTGCTCAATTTCCATGGATGGAGATGCCAGCTGTGCAAGCTTGGATGCAGGACCCTGCCCTGCTGCTGCAACAGGAGGTCCTCCTGAAGGGGCAACATGACTGAAGGACAAATGCTCAAAGCCAGAACTTTTGGGTACCACACCCTCCATGGCCAGGCTGGAGCCATTAGGACACCTTGTGCCTGGTCTTTCTTGATCTTTTTCAACACTCTGGGTGGGGGAGGTAGGGGCGGATAGTCCTACAGCGATCAGACAGAAGGCATCTCCGTGCTGCCTTGCAAACTCCAACATGCAAAATCGTTGACATGTTGCGTTCTCTACAGTGGCAAATAGATTGAGCCAGGGTTCCTCCAATGGCTTGAAGATGCCCTGCACCACCTCCGAATGTAAATGCCATTCATGAGCAACTTGTTAACAGCACCTGAGTTTGTCTGCCCTGGTGTGTAAAGATTCTGCCAGGTACTGGACAGTTAGGGAAATGCCCATAGTATTCAGCAACTTCCAGAGACAAAGAGTCTTTTGGCACAGGACCCCACTTTGCCTTGTTTCTTGCAATACCACATGGCAGTTGTGTGGTCCATGACAGCCCGCACCCATTCCCCCTTTATGGTTGGGAGGAACGCTTAAGTTTCAAGTGAATCATTTGCAATTCCAGCAGGATTATGTGGAGGCAAGTATCCGAAGGGGACCAGAGTCCTCTGGTCTTCACCTCTCAAAAATTACTTCCACAACCCAGAATTAATGTAAAATGTAAATGTAATATACTTGTAAAGCGCACAGCTGCCCCAGCAACGGGACGTCCCAGCGCTGTATAGCGCTGTGGAACCCTTCCTGGCTCTCCCTGTGAGATGCCCCTCCTGGGCACCCACAAGGTGAAGCCAGGCATCCCAGTGTTGTTGGGGCCATTGTGGAGATTAAGCAAGCTATTGCCCAGAGTTGCAGCGTAGGACCCATGATTAGAGTAGGCGCTGAGGTGAGAATTATCGAGTCCGCGGACATTGAGCCCAAGACCCTGCCGCGTCGGGACTTGAACCCGGGTCCTGGGCCTGATCTCTGCTTCAGAGTCTGCCACTCTAACCAGTGAGCCACACTTCTCCACCAATGCATCTATCACCACCATCAGTTCTGGGTGGGACAAGGGGAGGGGTTTCCTGCTGGTCTAATTGTGGTCGAGCAGCCACCACTGCAGGTCTTTTGCAGTCACATTAGATACCTGGATAGAGTCTGACACGTCTCATTGGTGCTGAGCCTACTGAGACTTCAGATCCCACTGCAGAGCCCGCTTGCGCCATGTGATGAGTTCCACGGGCAGGATGCAGAAAGTCAGGAGACGGAAAAGCCCCAGAGCCGCTCTCACTGAGACCCATGTCAACTGTTGAAACATCAGGATCATAGCCCGGATGTCCTGCACTCGCCGAAGCAGAGGAAAGGCTCTGAAGAGCCCCATATCTAGGATGGCTCCAAAGAAGGGGAAAAGTTAAGCAGTCAGGTGTGCCTGCAACACATTGATGGAAACCCTAATGCTGTTGTCAACAGGTAGGCCACTGTCTGAAAGAGGCTTACGTCTGCCTGAGGCGGGCCTGCCTTAATTAGCCATTCATTGGGTATGGGAAGACTGGCATTACCCACCTCTTCAGATTGCCTGCAAACTATACCATCACCTTCGTGAACATGTGTCAAGCTCTGGTAAGACCAAAGAGGAACATGGAAAACTTAAAGTGTGCCTGACCTACCTGAAACCGCAGATAGCGTCTGTGGAACTGCAGGACGGAAATGTGGAAATTGGTTTCCTGTAATCCCAGTGCCCCAATCTAGTCCCCTGGATCCAGGGCAGACAAAACTTGGCTCAGAGGGATCATTTTTAAACTGGTTCTTTCAGAGGAAGAAGTTCAGAAGGCCAAGATCTAGAATGGTCTGAAGGCCTTCATCCCTCTTCACCACCAGACAAAAACATAATTAAGAACCAGTCTCGATCTCTGGTGCTGGTACCAATATTTTTGCTCACTTGGCCAAGAGTGTTTAACTTCTCCTCGGCGTATGGACATGTTCTACCTCAGGGTTGCAGTGTGTGTGGCATTACCGGGTAATGTGACAGGAAGGTTAGGGAGTAATCATGTTGAGAGCCAACATCCAGACCCTTTGGCTGTGGCAGCAGAGAGGACATTAGACATTGCACTGGAGCTGGAGTCAGTGAAACCGGGCTGAGGGATAGCCTCGAAGCGAGGTTGAGTGGCGCTATGTCGTCAGGGATGGATACGATAGCGATAACTTGACTGTTGGCCACCGCAAATCCTTAGGGGGAGGTAGAGTACCAAAAGTCTGCCCAAAGCCTGTTTGAATTCAAGGAGATGTTGAGGCGTTGCCGATGGCTCCTGGAAGTCAGCCCGCATTGGGATCAATTGCTCATTTGATTAGGTGCGGGTGGAAAGACTCTGCAGCCTAGAGGTACTTGGTGCATTGAGCAGCTCCAAATAGTGGGAGTGGTGGGACAATTGAGACCAGTGCTTCGACTTCTTATGCTTTTTAGACTTAGCTGCATTCCTGGAATTCGAAAATATTGTGTTATGAGAACTGTTCGCTTTCTTTCTTTAAAAAATACATGCCTATTGGGGAACAGCAATGATTTTATGTATTTTGCTTTTAGCTTCAGAGCACTGAGGGTTGGTCTGAGCTTATCTTTGGATTTTGGTGGAGACAGATTTGGGTCAGTCTGGTTGACATGTAAAAACACTTATGTTTTTGCTTATGGGATTTGTGTTTCAAGCCTTTTCCTTAATGTTAATGGCTAAATATAGGATATCAATATTTCTCTCTTTCCCGCAATTTCACCCTCATAAAATTAGATGTATTTGGGTGTCAACGTCTGCGTTCTGGGTCTTACAAGTTTGATCACGTCTTTTTTTCTTTTTCAGCATCTGTGTTTTCAAGTTTATTGCCAGATCCAATAATAAAACATGTATTGACATAATACACACAGATTTTGTAACAATACTGTACCACAACAATAAATAGACTTTGAAACAGACATAAAAGTCTATAGACACAGAGTCCCAATATGCATAATTTCTATGCAAAAAATAAAATATCTCAAGAGAATGCATATGATCTTTTTAGCCACACAACATAGAGAAGTTTTGAAACCACAACAGTAACAAACTGGCTACTATCACTTTGGCAAATTCTTAAAGCATTAACTTAATCCCATAGTTCTAGGAACATATAGGAATAATTTATCTGGCTCTCACCTTATAGAAGAAAGGGCAAAAGAACAGCAAGTGCTCCTCTATTTTTCTGAAAGTAACAGCACACTGGACACAGTATTGACTTGTCAACAGAGGGCAGCGAAGACACGGTCAAATTGACATTTGGCAAGATATCATATCTAAAATTCATATCAAGAAACCTCACATACATTTGTTTGATGTAATCAAGAAACTCCTCAAACCTGAACACGTTTATAAATCAAGAAAAGTTTGAACCAGCCATTGATGGAGTCAGATGATTTGATTTGTTTAATGAATAAAGAACAATACCTTTTTATGGCAGAAATAGTGAGGAAGGGTTTGATAGAGGACAGGTCGTGCCAACAATTGCTCAAATCTAGGGCAGTCAGGGATTGTTTGGCCAGGAGTTCCTATGGCTGTTAGGGCAACTGCTGATGTCTCTGAGAAAAACTCTATACAGCTTCAGCTCTGTAGTGTTCCAGATTAGAAGCCAGTACAGAGCCTTAACCTAGCTAGCTGGTAGACGTATGAGCAATATCGTACATAAGAGGCAGTAAGGGGGTACGTCTCCCAAAATGTAAGAGGGCGCATATTAAGGTATTCTCGACCACCCCTAGCATTTCTAAAACACAATGGCTCCAGAGCTCTGCTCTGTAAAGAGCAGCGCTTCTTACTTGAGCGTTATATATTTCAATAGCTGGAAATACTGCGAAAAAGAATGCCCTTTTAGCAAACTTTACTATAGTAGATGCTCTATAATTTATCAAATAGGAGCTCATAGATATTTGTGACTCCCATGAGATAGAAGATGACCGTCAGACACATAGGGAGTCAAATTGTTTAACTCTCGCAAGAATATTCTCACCCAAAATTATATTTCCCCTAGGTAACTTCTGCTTATTACAGGCCATAATTTATTTCTGTGTGTTCATTTCTAACCCAAAGTTCGCACAGACTAAGGAGAACCTCCAATAAGTGTTTGTACCCAGCCAATGCTTTCGAAAGGAAAAGGGTATCATCAGCAAAAAGGAGCACCGAAACCTTATGGCCTGCTGTGGTGAACTTTGCACCTTCTCATATCATTTCAAATATACAACCTCTCTTTCAAGGCACTTGGTTTGCTTCAAACTAAGTACCTGCATAAAGTATCCTGAGTGTACAACTCTGAAATTCAAGAAGATCCTTCCAGTGAGAAAATGTATTTCTAAGATCTCTGCAAATAAATTGGTAAGTAAGCAGTAAAGAAGTGCATTCTAGGAACACTGTGGATGCCTCAGTATTGTGATAACCAGGTATACTGTAATACAGGGTAAAGGGGCACAATGAGAGTTCTGCGAATGGTTCAATACAATTTTACTAATGCATACTTTAGGCTATGATGACTGCATATTTAAAACATTGGATGTCTTGTTATTTGTAGACCTAAACGACACACTCCATTATCTACGTGAGTGCCTCTTCCATTTATGGATTACCTGCTGTATTTTGTTCCTAATATTTTCTTTCGTTGCAAGCTTGTAAGTAGTAGAATACAAAGAAAGATTAAGTGTGGAAGAGCTACCCATGTATGGGATGGGATAACTTGAGTAACCAGGAAAAAGTATGATTGGAGGATGGACAGCGGGGAGAAGTACAGGGGCTCACAGTACAGGGGTGCTCGCGTGCCAGAGAGCAAGAGGGATGGCAAGGGTGAGCATGAGGGATGATAGGTATTTGAGTATCTCTACTGAGGAGAAGAAAAGAACAGTAAGTGGTCCTGGTGCATCTGCAGAGGCAAAAATATACACTCACATGCATAGACAGTAGAACAGTGTGAGGACACCGATGAAAGAACCTGAACATTGCGTTAAATGTCTTGTCTTTTAGTTAAACTTGCCCATTTACAACTTCATAGCTCTGGCCTTCAACTCCAACTCAATTTGTGAAATATCTGCCTTCACCATCCCCCGTAACTGGTGTAAGGACAAAGTGTCTCAGGTCCAGGTACCATGGCACGTGTTACTGTGAAAGTTATTGGAAAGATTTACTGTAAGATATTGGATAACTTTTTTGTTGTTATTCGTAAGGTATTACTGTAAGCAGAATTTGCGTAATTGATACTGTGGAAGGATCAGTATTATGAGCCATATTAAAAGTTCTTACTGTGAAAAGTGGTATGAGATGTTACTCTAAGACCAATTAAGGAGAGCAGGGATGGTTTCAACGATAGGTATGACTTGCTGAGACCGGTTTGTTGCTCCTTTAATAGATTGGTGGGGAAGTGAAATGTCATTTTATACAAGGTAATATTCCTTGCACAGGTCCTACACCTGACTTGTTCTTGAACTTGGTATGTCTCCAGCGCTGCCATGAGCCCAGCTCCTGCACCTTAATTAATATGGTCCCTATGCTAAATATAGCTGGAAAGCCAAAAGAATGGAAGGTAGCAGGACACAGAAGTCTTACGCTAGCTGAGCCCAGTCTCATTATTTAATTCGCTTCCGAACACAGATCTAAACAGGATAAAGATTGTTTATGGAGGCCGAGGTAGTTGGAAAATGTAGGTTCTTATAAAAGCATAAGCTGCACTAGCTCTGTTTGCAATGACATGACTTCTTATTCTATCATTTTAAAATCAAATTACATGAGCAAGCCCCCTATAGCGAGGCTTTGACAATTATTTTCATGGTCCATCACAATCCACTGTCAAAACGTGAATCATCCGCCAATCTGAACAACCATCATCAAACTTTAAAGCAAATATACCTCACAGATCATATCTACTATGAACACTTCTTACATCTAAACTGGCATTAATATTCAGATTTGCTTTTTTGTTGGTTTGATGCTGTTGAGTAATCTACTCCTCGTCTATCTGCCAACATACGTACAAATTTCTACTCCAAAGAAAATTAACTTAATGCATAAAAGTACCATTCCTACAGGTGTTGTATGCAACATGTCATGCTACACTTGTTAGGTTAGGTCCCCTGCAGTAAGCCAAAGGATTAATAATAATTGCTACTCGATGTCTTTCAGAAGGTTGCTCACCGAGATAGGGTTTGAGAAATAACAATGTAAGCCTGCTTCTAAGTATGGACATTGATTTTGAGGAGTTCTCTGCGCTTAATACATCACTTACTGACTAAAGCTAGTTCGGGTCCTTTTTTGTAATTTTGCAAAATATTTTCAAGGGGGAGGATAAAAAGGGGATGCGAATGTGAATAGAGCTGCTATTTATATTCACAAGAACACATAAAGCAATTTAAAACTGCAGTATGCATATTATAAGATAATGATAATACCTTGTAGGGAGTTCTATTTTTTGTTGGACAGTATAGACTAACCTGTGTCTACCAAATGTATATTGCTGCTGAAACAAACATAAATCAGTCACTAACGGGGGGTTAACAATAAATTCTTAAGTGATTGAATACAGCTTATTTTGCTGCCCTTCTGCAGGCGACACATATAGAAGTCTGGCATAGCTTTTAACTATCTCAAAAGTAGTATCCCCAGCATTTACATGCT
The DNA here is from genome assembly GCF_964263255.1 of Lissotriton vulgaris. Taxonomy (NCBI): domain Eukaryota; kingdom Metazoa; phylum Chordata; class Amphibia; order Caudata; family Salamandridae; genus Lissotriton; species Lissotriton vulgaris. The sequence goes on along the minus strand of NC_141685.1, from coordinate 2,043,424,595 downwards.
GCAATTTTACCTTAGTCAACCATCCTATTCACAACACCTCTGCACATGATAAACAATATTCAAGCCAACAAAAGTCAACAGGAAAAGTGGAACAGCACAAAACCAGATTATATACTATCACTTGATAGTTCTATGCATATTCCACGCTACCTAATTGGGGACAGTTGAACCTGAAGCCAGTACGGATTTAATTTATATGTGTTTAATATTCACAGCTGAGATTGACTATTAAAGGAGATGAGTGGACACAAATTCTCCCTCTCCCTTATTCATAAAGGTTAAGTTTGCATTTGGAGATATGCTTGCAGGTAGATTAACACCTACACCTAGGTGTAAAAAATCTCATGGACAGAATATATAATGTCTAAGTGTGGTTTTCACTTGGATTGAGACCTGAGACTCCTACAACCAAATTAAGACTGAAAAGTTACTATTAGCAACTTTTCTACCATTTGTGAAGATCACCATTAATATGGAATTTTAAGAAAAAGAATATGAATTAAAAAAAATACATGTGCTTTATTTGATAATAAAAAAATATTAAAACTAGTTTCCCAAACTCCAATTCGGCTAGGAATAAAACCAGTATAACAAACCTGAACTGACAAACAAGCTACTTACCATTGATAATGCCTTATTTAGATTACTTAGTAGAGACTCTATATAGCTGCACATTTTTTACCATTGAATTATCCACAAGCGTCAGACTGGATCCAGAAACATTTTCGTGAGCTGTAAGCCTCCATGCCAGTAGATGGCGTCCTTTGGCTCCGCGTGGCATCATCCTCGCCAGAACTGACCTGCGCAGTGCCTATATAGGTGGCAATTGCAAAAACAACAAGTGATGGACTGAATGTGGATCAATGTCACACACTCCCCCAGTCAAAAGATCTGGGCACAAATCCATCGTTTTTTTGCACTCCACACCACCCTGGGTTAGACAATGGCGATATGCAAATCAGCTCTGACCCTGTTGCCACCATGGGAACAGTCCAGTCCGAACTACAAAAGCCATGTCCTTCCCAGAACGGAATCAAGCATCCGAGGACCGGACCGGTTTCGAGGTAACACCTCTCATCAGCTTGACTCCAAGTGGTGTGGAGTGCCTGGGACCCACGTCTGGGCATCCCCAGCGCACTTAGGGCGGCAATTGCAAAAACAACAAGTGATGGACTGAATGTGGATCAATGTCACACACTCCCCCAGTCAAAAGATCTGGGCCCAAATCCATCGTTTTTTTGCACTCCACACCACCCTGGGTTAGACAATGGCGATATGCAAATCAGCTCTGACCCTGTTGCCCCATGGGAACAGTCCAGTCCGAACTACAAAAGCCATGTCCTTCCCAGAACGGAATCAAGCATCCGAGGACCGGACCGGTTTCGAGGTAACACCTCTCATCAGCTTGACTCCAAGTGGTGTGGAGTGCCTGGGACCCACATCTGGGCATCCCCAGCGCACTTAGGGCGGCAATTTCAAAAACAACAAGTGATGGACTGAATGTGGATCAATGTCACACACTCCCCCAGTCAAAAGATCTGGGCCCAAATCCATCGTTTTTTTGCACTCCACACCACCCTGGGTTAGACAATGGCGATATGCAAATCAGCTCTGACCCTGTTGCCCCATGGGAACAGTCCAGTCCGAACTACAAAAGCCATGTCCTTCCCAGAACGGAATCAAGCATCCGAGGACCGGACCGGTTTCGAGGTAACACCTCTCATCAGCCCGGCTAGCTTGACTCCAAGTGGTGTGGAGTGCCTGGGACCCACGTCTGGGCATCCCCAGCGCACTTATGGCGGCAATTGCAAAAACAACAAGTGATGGACTGAATGTGGATCAATGTCACACACTCCCCCAGTCAAAAGATCTGGGCCCAAATCCATCGTTTTTTTGCACTCCACACCACCCTGGGTTAGACAATGGCGATATGCAAATCAGCTCTGACCCTGTTGCACCATGGGAACAGTCCCGTCCGAACTACAAAAGCCATTGTCTAACCCAGGGTGGTGTGGAGTGCAAAAAAACGATGGATTATGACCCAGATCTTTTGACTGGGTTGAATGTGTGACATTGATCCTCATTCGGTCCATCACCTGTTGTTTTTGCAAATCCGCTATAAGTGTACTGGGGATGCCCAGACGTGGGTCCCAGGCACTCCACACCACTGGAGTCAAGCTAGCCGGGCTGATGAGAGGTGTTACCTCGAAACCGGTCCGGTCCTCGGATGCTTGATTCCGTTCTGGGAAGGACATGGCTTTTGTAGTTCGGACTGGACTGTTCCCATGGGGCAACAGGGTCAGAGCTGATTTGCATATCGCCATTGTCTAACCCAGGGTGGTGTGGAGTGCAAAAAAACGATGGATTATGACCCAGATCTTTTGACTGGGTTGAATGTGTGACATTGATCCTCATTCGGTCCATCACCTGTTGTTTTTGCAAATCCGCTATAAGTGTACTGGGGATGCCCAGACGTGGGTCCTAGGCACTCCACACCACTGGAGTCAAGCTAGCCGGGCTGATGAGAGGTGTTACCTCGAAACCGGTCCGGTCCTCGGATGCTTGATTCCGTTCTGGGAAGGACATGGCTTTTGTAGTTCGGACTGGACTGTTCCCATGGGGCAACAGGGTCAGAGCTGATTTGCATATCGCCATTGTCTAACCCAGGGTGGTGTGGAGTGCAAAAAAACGATGGATTATGACCCAGATCTTTTGACTGGGTTGAATGTGTGACATTGATCCTCATTCGGTCCATCACCTGTTGTTTTTGCAAATCCGCTATAAGTGTACTGGGGATGCCCAGACGTGGGTCCCAGGCACTCCACACCACTGGAGTCAAGCTAGCCGGGCTGATGAGAGGTGTTACCTCGAAACCGGTCCGGTCCTCGGATGCTTGATTCCGTTCTGGGAAGGACATGGCTTTTGTAGTTCGGACTGGACTGTTCCCATGGGGCAACAGGGTCAGAGCTGATTTGCATATCGCCATTGTCTAACCCAGGGTGGTGTGGAGTGCAAAAAAACGATGGATTATGACCCAGATCTTTTGACTGGGTTGAATGTGTGACATTGATCCTCATTCGGTCCATCACCTGTTGTTTTTGAAAATCCGCTATAAGTGTACTGGGGATGCCCAGACGTGGGTCCCAGGCACTCCACACCACTGGAGTCAAGCTAGCCGGGCTGATGAGAGGTGTTACCTCGAAACCGGTCCGGTCCTCGGATGCTTGATTCCGTTCTGGGAAGGACATGGCTTTTGTAGTTCGGACTGGACTGTTCCCATGGGGCAACAGGGTCAGAGCTGATTTGCATATCGCCATTGTCTAACCCAGGGTGGTGTGGAGTGCAAAAAAACGATGGATTATGACCCAGATCTTTTGACTGGGTTGAATGTGTGACATTGATCCTCATTCGGTCCATCACCTGTTGTTTTTGCAAATCCGCTATAAGTGTACTGGGGATGCCCAGACGTGGGTCCCAGGCACTCCACACCACTGGAGTCAAGCTAGCCGGGCTGATGAGAGGTGTTACCTCGAAACCGGTCCGGTCCTCGGATGCTTGATTCCGTTCTGGGAAGGACATGGCTTTTGTAGTTCGGACTGGACTGTTCCCATGGGGCAACAGGGTCAGAGCTGATTTGCATATCGCCATTGTCTAACCCAGGGTGGTGTGGAGTGCAAAAAAACGATGGATTATGACCCAGATCTTTTGACTGGGTTGAATGTGTGACATTGATCCTCATTCGGTCCATCACCTGTTGTTTTTGCAAATCCGCTATAAGTGTACTGGGGATGCCCAGACGTGGGTCCCAGGCACTCCACACCACTGGAGTCAAGCTAGCCGGGCTGATGAGAGGTGTTACCTCGAAACCGGTCCGGTCCTCGGATGCTTGATTCCGTTCTGGGAAGGACATGGCTTTTGTAGTTCGGACTGGACTGTTCCCATGGGGCAACAGGGTCAGAGCTGATTTGCATATCGCCATTGTCTAACCCAGGGTGGTGTGGAGTGCAAAAAAACAATGGATTATGACCCAGATCTTTTGACTGGGTTGAATGTGTGACATTGATCCTCATTCGGTCCATCACCTGTTGTTTTTGCAAATCCGCTATAAGTGTACTGGGGATGCCCAGACGTGGGTCCCAGGCACTCCACACCACTGGAGTCAAGCTAGCCGGGCTGACGAGAGGTGTTACCTCGAAACCGGTCCGGTCCTCGGATGCTTGATTCGGTTCTGGGAAGGACATGGCTTTTGTAGTTCGGACTGGACTGTTCCCATGGGGCAACAGGGTCAGAGCTGATTTGCATATCGCCATTGTCTAACCCAGGGTGGTGTGGAGTGCAAAAAAACGATGGATTATGACCCAGATCTTTTGACTGGGTTGAATGTGTGACATTGATCCTCATTCGGTCCATCACCTGTTGTTTTTGCAAAAGTGCCTATATAGGTGCCACTCCAGCGAGCTTCATCAGTTACTTTCCACAACTGAAGCAATGAAGCACACTGACCACTGCTGAAGAAAACTAGGGCCCTGAACTGGGGAAAGCCCTGTCACTAGTAATCCGTTCGCAGAGAGAGGGAGATGAGTGAGTCGGTAAGAAATTTGTGACTAGATGGAGTCTCTACCAGATAAAGCGTTACCGAAGGTTAGTAACTTGTTCATCTGATAGAGACTTCACAAGAGGAAGTGCAGCAGGACTGAACGGGTAAAGTGCCCATCCTTACGGACCGGAGTGTCCATGGAGTAGCGATTGGTAAACGTGTGCGACAAAGCTATCATTGCTGCCTGGCAGATGTCCAGGAAAGCAGTGGTTGCAGGTTTAGCTCTGGTGGAATGAGCATGCAAACCCTCAGGGGGTGGCTTCTTGGCAAAGCATAGACGATCTTGTTACAGTGTACCATCCACTGTGAGAGATGGTCCCTTTCTGTATGGCTCATCCTTTCTTCTCTCTGACATAGCCCATGATAGTAGGTTGTCTACCCGGAACTCTAGTGTGCAGTCAAGGTAGAACAACATTGCTCTTTTTGGGTCCAGCTGATGGAGTCTTACTTTTCCTTGGAGGGATGTGGCAGAGCTCAAATAGTAGACAGAGCGATGGATTGGCTTATGTGAAAGGGAGTTACCACTTTTGGTAGAAAGGAAGCTCTTTCAAAGAAAGAGCACATAAGGAAAGTGAGGACAAGACGGAGGTCTCACTGGGGCATAATGAAAGGAAAATGTGGGAACAAATGTTGTAAACCTTTCAGAAATCTATTTACAATAGGAGATTTGAAGTAGGATGGCTGGTCAGGCAACCAGAGAAAAGCTGAGATATCAGAAAGATAGTCTTTGAGTGTGGCCAGAGCATAGCCCTGGTGGACAAGACAGAGTATAAAGAGAGGAACCAGAGAAAGAGGGGGCAGAAGGGGGGTCAATCTGTTTATCCATACACCATAGTTGCAAACAAGAGGGGGAGAGAGAGAGTCAGTGGATTCAGTCTCCCTGGTCATGCGAAAAAACAAAGTGGAATCCACTCAGAGTGGTGGTGATCCCTAAAGTGATGGGGAGCACACAGTGTTGTTTAAATGCCCCTCACACACCAACAGGCCCCTTGGTGTCATGCTTCATCATCGGGGCCTTCGCACCCCTCTACGGGATGCGGCGTGCTACAACTCACGGCTACGCAGGAGAACTAAATAGTGAACTATGTGAGGGGGTGTGTATGCTAAGGAGTGAGTGAGGTGAGGTGAAAAGTGAGTAGTTAAAAAATACCTGGCACGTAGGTAAAAAATAATTTTATTAAATCCTCGGCTGGTATCATTAAAAGAAGTGCAAAGATGGGGTTGCAAAAATACGTATTAGGGTATTACAACCACCTCAAAGGTGTCAACATGTTTCGGAGCGCGGGGGCTCCTTCTTCAGGACAAGGATAAGCACATATCCTCCCCTTACTCACATGTAAATGTAAAAGTGAAAAAATACTATTACAGCAATGTGTAATGTACCTGGCAGTGTTTTTATGTAGAAAAGTTCAGTTGCGCCCAATTGGCGTTAGATGAAAACCTGCAAAAAGAAAGCACAATGAACACACTGGTCTGCAGTGCACAAACCAAGAGAAAAAAATCTTCTCTTAGTGTGACAGGGTAAACCCAAAAATAAGGGTCAAGAAATCCTGTAAGGAAAATAAAATAAAATACATATAGATGGACAAACACAGTACACAAAGACATACACTCACAATATGGAAATACTCTCTACTCAGGTGGAAAGAGAGAGAAAAAACAGGAAATACAAGGCTTACTTATAGTTCTCGATTTCAAAACCTCATGAGCCTATGCGTGTTATTGGGGGATCCTTCCTTACTGCTCAGTAAAGTAACCTAAAAGACATTAATATGTGGGATTCAGTTTGTGACACAAACTCCCTAAAGCGCCAGGATAGTACTTGTTATCATGACCCAACTCACGGTTACTGCAAAAGCTAGTTGCCTGCCTTCCCTCAACGCGGCTCCGAAGAAGTGAGTCTTGGCCAAGCCGGTTTTCTATTTATACTCTCTTAATAGGTAATTAGTCGAGGTTGATTGGATAATAGGACCCGGGGGATGCCCAAATACGGAGTCTGTTTATACCGGGGATCCGGAGCTGCGCGATCGACTCGCGTTAGAGCTCGAGCATGCGTGCCCTGAAACAGACAACAACGGTGAGAGCGCATGCGCGAAAGACGGTGGAAGCCGCGCATGCGTGGAACAGTGGTGCTAGTGCGCGCGATGTAAACGCGCATACTCAGAGTTGAGACACTGGTCAGGAGTCGTATTAGAGCAGTATACACGTAACCAGTGGCACTAATTGGAAGCGCGATTTAAACGCGCATATTCAGTATTGAGCCACTCGTGAAGGGTGGTATTACAACAAGATTAGAGCAGTGTAGGACAAGGGGAATGCATGTTAGATAGGACTGATGTCATGCATGTGTAGGCCCTGGAGGTCTAGAGAATAAATAAATAATGAGCCTGATGGTAGTATGATCATTACTGGCAAAGTGGAGACACCACATGGGGGACAGTATTACCCTAATGAGCCTGATGGTCCTTATTAGCAAAGTGGAGACACAACATGGGGGACAGTATTACCCTAATGGAACACCCATGATGTTTATAACGGCCCCATTGGCTATGGCCCTCCCATGCAAGATGTAAAATTCATGAGGGACAGCATGGTATAGTTTATCTAAGCAGGTTCCAAGGAATGGAGTCATTGAGGCCGGTGGTATCGGTCCCAAGACAGAACACCCACCGCTGTTCGTTCTCCAGAAGACCTATTTCAGAGGACAATTGTTCGATCACTGTCCACTGTAACTCGTTGACACAGTGTTGATGTTCGATAAAGTGGGCTGACATTTTTGTTGTTTTTTGCACCTAATGTTGCTTTTATGCTCGTGGAGTCTTACCTTAACTGGTCTTGTTGTCATTCCCACATACTCTTTCCCACAAGGACATGTGATCAAATATACAACATTCTTGCTGTTGCAATTGGTAAATGTACGTTGTTCCAAATTTGTTCCATTTGAAAAAGTAAGAGTTTGGCTTTTTTTGGTGAGATGACAATTATTGCAATTGCCACACGGATGGTGGCCGTATACCCCTTGCAGTCTTGGCTGTTTATCTTGGACAGGGGGGGGTCTTGTATGGACAAGCATGTCTCTCAAGTTCCTACCCCTTTTGTGTGCAAACAGAGGTTTTTCCAATGATAAAGTACCACTTGTTAGTATACGCCAATGTTTATTGACCAGTTTTGTAACTTGATTAGTTACTGGGCTGTATGTGGTGACATAGACTGTTCTATGCCCTTGATTTTCTCTCTGTGGGTTATCCTCCAGGAGGGCCTCTCGGTTGTTGTTTCTAGCCCTCTTCATAGCTTTTTGGATCACCTGGTCAGGATACTTTCTCTGTCTCAGTTTCTTGCTGAGATCTTTAGCCTGAGTCTTGTATTTATCAATGTCCCTACAGTTCCGACGCAAGCGAAGGAACTGTCCGTACGGTAAGTTCTCCCTCAGATGACGCGGGTGGAAGCTGTCAAATCTGAGGAGACAGTTCTTTGCCGTCGGTTTGAAATGGGTCTCCGTCTTCAAGACACCTGCCTCATGATAAATATTCAAATCCAAGAAAACCATGGTACTGTTTGACACTTGGTGGGTGAATTTGAGAAAAGCATTCTGGTTGTTGAGCCAGTGCATGAACTCAGAAACCGAGTTCACGTCTCCTTCCCAGATAACCAAAATGTCGTCAATGTATCTTCGCCATGTACGAATCCTCGCCCTATAGGGATTGTTTGGATGTAGGATCTTCGAGGATTCCAGGTGATGGACATAGAGTCCGGCCAGGCTCGGGGCAAAAGTGCTGCCCATGCTGTTCCCGTGACTCTGCCAAAATATAGTGCCCTCATACTCAAAAAAGTTTTTAGTGAGCGCCAGTGAGATGCATTCCATGACTACACTGCGAGGGGTATGAAATTGCCAATTGGTAGAGTGGAGTACTTCCTCAATGATTTGTAAAGTCTCATCATGTGGGAGGCTCGTGTAGAGGCTCTCCACATCAAGGCTTAGAAGCATCTGAGTGGTAGGATCAAAAGTCTGATTTTGTAACAGTTGTAGTACTGCTTTCGTGTCTCTAAGATATGTGCCAGTGGCTTGTACGAGAGGTCTTAGGAATGCATCGGCAAACTTGGACAGTGGTTCCAAGATAGATGAAATACCGGACGTCCTGGTGGATTCTCGAGGCTCTTATGCACTTTCGGTATGGTGTAGAAATATGGAATGCAGGGATTTTTTTGAATCAAGAATTCCAACTCTTTTTTGGTTACCCAGTCATGTGCAAGAGCCTCCTCGACCATGCCACCTATTCGTACTCGTAATGACTCAGTGGGGTCTTCAGCTAGGATCTGATAATTCCTATTGTCGGAGAGAAGTCTCCTGCACTCTCTGTCATAGGCTGTGGTGGTTTGAATCACCACTGCTCCCCCTTTGTCTGCAGGTTTTATGGTAAGGTTTTTGTTCAATCTCAATTCCTTAATTGCCTCATTCTCCATTCTGCTCATATTTTGGAACACCCTGTGCTTGGTTTCCAAACATTTCAATTCCTGCATGACAGCTTTTTCAAAGGCCAGCACCTCGACCGGGAGTTGGTTATCCAATGGTGTGAATGTTGACCTAGGTTTTAACCCTGTATCTGAGGTCTCTACAAACGGTTCCTTATCCTTGAAAAAGGCCCTCAACTTGATGGTTCTCATGAAGTCCTGCATCTCCTTATGCAGTAGAAAAATGTCTGGTTTGTTGGTGGAGACATATCCCAGGCCTTTGTTGAGTACCTTTTCTTGCAACTCAGTGAGAGGCCACGGGGTTATATTAATAACTAGGTCCCCCTGCTGCTCGTGGAAGCTTGATTCGCCGTCATGCTCCTTGTCAGCACCCGTGGGTCTGTCTCCTCTGTGGGCTGCCAGTTGACATTGTTGCCCTTCTTGTTCCTCCCCCTCCTGGATCCCTGGCACCAGGATAAAAAAGGCTGAGCATTCTGGGGTGTATTGGTTTGTTCTGGGACCCATTGGGGGTACATTTGTCCCATTTGTGGAGGGACAAACTGATACTGTGGGAACTGAAAAGGGTTCTGATATGGATTGAATTGAGGTCCTTGGAAGCCACGCCAGCCTCTCTGGCGGGGGAATTGTGATCTTTGTTGTCGAAACCCTCCTCTTTGTTTCCTTTGCGGGAAACCTCCCGATCTTGTACTCGAATTGCTACCATCCGAGTTCACACTGTCAGTGTCACTTGTATTATCTTTCATTACATAGTCTGCTCGTGTGTATGGGTAGGCTCTTTCAGGGGTAAATCGATCTTTATCTTTTTTTAATTTGTTAAATTTACTTTGTTTCAAAGTTGCCTCAAATTCTTTCATTTGCTGATTCATTTCCTCCAAACCTTTCTTTATGTCTGCTGGTGAAATGAAAGCTTTTAACTGAACTTCCAGTTTCTGGATCTCAACTTTCAGTTCCAAAGATTTTCTTGCAGCAGTTTGAACTATAAGCACCAGCCAATCCTTGGTGCAGTGCCATGAAATGAGTGACCATGCTTTTTTAAAAACAAGGTCATCCTGGACGATGAATGGTTCAGTTTTAACCAGTAAACCCTGCGGGGCTATTTTGTTTCTTAAATATTCCCTCATCAGAAGGCCATGTAGGGCTGTTCTTATTTGAGTTTTTCGGGCGTTCATCAGTTCGTCCCAGTCTGCTACCGCTGGGCCTGGGTCAGTGTTGCTAAGGCCTTCGAAAGGATTGACATCTGCGAGGATTCGGTCAATGTCATCCTCACTGAAGGTCAATCCATGTTCGTCCTCCATGATAATGATTAGGAGGGGCAGGAAGGTTCAAAGTGATATGATGTTTTGTTATGACAAAGTGTCTGTGTAAGTCCAAAAGTGGATAAATAACAATGGGAAGGGGCTCCCACAGCTGCGCGCTGTCTATAACAAAGTTGCCAACAAGAGGGGGAGAGAGAGAGTCAGTGGATTCAGTCTCCCTGGTCATGCGAATAAACAAAGTGGAATCCACTCAGAGTGGTGGTGATCCCTAAAGTGATGGGGAGCACACAGTGTTGTTTAAATGCCCCTCACACACCAACAGGCCCCTTGGTGTCATGCTTCATTTCTTGACCCTTATTTTTGGGTTTACCCTGTCACACTAAGAGAAGCTTTTTTTCTCTTGGTTTGTGCACTGCAGACCAGTGTGTTCATTGTGCTTCCTTTTGCAGGTTTTCATCTAACGCCAATTGGGCGCAACTGAACTTTTCTACATAAAAACACTGCCAGGTACATTACACATTGCTGTAATAGTATTTTTTCACTTTTACATTTACATGTGAGTAAGGGGAAGATATGTGCTTATCCTTGTCCTGAAGAAGGAGCCCCCGCGCTCCGAAACATGTTGACACCTTTGAGGTGGTTGTAATACCCTAATACGTATTTTTACAACCCCATCTTTGCACTTCTTTTAATGATACCAGCCGAGGATTTAATAAAATTATTTTTTACCTACGTGCCAGGTATTTTTTAACTACTCACTTTTCACCTCACCTCACTCACTCCTTAGCATACACACCCCCTCACATAGTTCACTATTTAGTGCTCCTGCGTAGCCGTGAGTCGTAGCACGCCGCATCCCGTAGAGGGGTGCGAAGGCCCCGATGATGAAGCATGACACCAAGGGGCCTGTTGGTGTGTGAGGGGCATTTAAACAACACTGTGTGTTCCCCATCACTTTAGGGATCACCACCACTCTGAGTGGATTCCACTTTGTTTATCCATACACCATGCCACCAATTTTACCCAAAGGTAGGTGTATACCATTTTGGTGGAGGGACACCTGGCTGCTAGGATAATTTTATAGACTTTGGGCGGAAGGTCGAAAGCTACCAACTGCTGCCACTCAATGGCCGCGCAAGAAGGCAAAAAGTTGACCAGTTTGGGTGGAGGGCTCTCCCCTGAGGATCGATTGCCAACAACTATGGAAACCAGAATCTCTGTGACCAGCCCGGAGCCACAAATATGACTTGAGCCCGGTCGTTCCTGATCTTCTTGAGTACTCTGGGCAGGAGCAGTATGGGCGGAAAGGTGTACAGGAGGGTGGGACTCCCCTCAAGATAAAAAAGTGTCTCAGAGCGAGAGCTGCCTTGGAAACCCCAGGGCGCAGAACTGGTGACATTGCTTGTTCTCTGCGGAGGCAAACAGATCCATCCAAGGCTCTCCCCACTGCTGAAAGAGACCTTGCACCACCTCCAGAAGGAGATGCCCTTCGCTATCCTCTAGGCATCTTCAGCTGAGAGAGTATTTTGAACTTCTACTTCTTGCAGAAGAAATTTCGAGAGCACAGGTTGAGGATAGGACGAAGGCCTCCACTCTTCCTGGGCACCAGAACGTACCAGGAATAATAACCACAACCCACATCTGGCATCAGCCCTCTCTCTATGGCTCCCTAGGCCAGGAAGACCTTCTACTTCCTAGTGGAGAAGGGATAGATGGTCCTCTGTCACCCTGTCATAAGAAGGTGGCATGGGGGAAGGGACAGTTTTGAAGGGGAGGGAGTATCAATCAATCAATCAATGACATTTATAGAGCGCACTACATACCCGTAGGGCCTCAAGGCGCTGGGGGTGGGGGGGGGGGGTGCCGCTACTGCTCGAACAGCCAGGTCTTCAGCTTCTTCCTGAAGGAGAGGTGGTCTTGGGTCAGGCGCAGGTCGGGAGGGAGGGAGTTCCAGGTCTTGGCGGCCAGGTAGGAGAAGGACCTTCCTCCTGTAGTGGCTCTTCGGATGCGGGGGACGGCGGCGAGGGCGTGGTTGGCTGATCGGAGGTGGCGTTTGGGAGCGTATTAGTTGATTCGGCTGTTGAGGTAGCTCGGGCCTTGGTCGTGTAGGGCTTTGTGTGCGTGGGTGAGGAGGCGGAAGGTGATTCTTTTGTTGACGGGGAGCCAGTGAAGGTCTCTCAGATGTCCGGAGATGTGGCTGGTTCGGGGGATGTCGAGGATGAGTCTGGCTGAGGCGTTCTGGATCCGCTGGAGTCTCTTCTGGAGCTTGGCGGTGGTACCGGCGTAGAGGGCGTTGCCGTAGTCCAGTCGGCTAGTGACGAGGGCCTGGGTGACGGTCTTCCTGGTCTCGGTGGGGATCCACCAGAAGATCTTCCGTAGCATGCGTAGGATGTTGAAGCACGCCGAGGAGACGTTGTTGACTTGCCTGGTCATGGAGAGGGAGGAGTCCAGGATGAAGCCCAGGTTGCGTGCATGGTCTGTCGGTTTGGGTGCGGTGCCCAGGGCGGGAGGCCACCAGGAGTCGTCCCAGGCGGAGGGTGAAGAGCCCAGGATGAGGACCTCCGTCTTGTCCGAGTTCAGTTTCAGGCGGCTGGTCGTCATCCACTCGGCTACCTCTTTTATCCGTTCGTGCAGGTTAGCTCTGGCGGCGGCGGGGTCGTTGGTCAGGGAGAAGATCAGCTGGGTGTCGTCGGCGTAGGAGATTATGTTGAGGTTGTGTTGGCGTGCGATGGCCGCGAGGGGGCTCATGTAGACGTTGAAGAGGGTGGGGCTCAGTGAGGATCCTTGAGGGACGCCGCAGATGACTTCGGTGGCCTCTGACTTGTACGGTGGTAGGCGGACTCTCTGTGTTCTTCCGTCGAGGAAGGAGATGATCCATTCCAGCGCCTTGTCCAGGATTCCGACGTTGCTGAGGCGCTGTACTAGGGTGCGGTGGCAGACAATGTCGAATGCCGCGGAGAGGTCTAGGAGGATGAGGGCCGCTGTTTCTCCGTTGTCCATCAGGGCTCGGATGTCATCGGTGGCGGCGATGAGGGCGGTCTCGGTGCTGTGATTGGCTCGGAAGCCGGACTGTGAGGGGTCGAGGGATCCATTCGTCTCGAGGAAGGCGGCCATCTGCTTGTTGACGATCTTCTCGATGACATTGGCTGGAAACGGGAGGAGCGAGATGGGGCGGTAATTCTTGAGTTCGGTAGGGTCCGCTGTGGGTTTCTTGAGTAGAGCGCTGAGTTCGGCGTGCTTCCAGCTCTCCGGGAAGGTGGCGGTGTCGAAGGATGTGTTGATGTCTCGCAGGTGGGGTGCGATGACAGCGTCGGCCTTGTTGAAGACGTGGTGAGGGCAGGGGTCGGTCGGTGATCCGGAGTGGATGGAGTTCATCGTGCGGATGGTGTCTTCGGTGCTGATCGGGGTCCAGGCGTGGAGGGTGGTGTTGGGGGGTGGTTGTTCGGTGTTGGTGTGCGTTGGTTGGTTGTTGAAGCTGTTGTGAATGTCCGCAATCTTGTTGTGGAAGTATGAAGCGAGGGAGTTGCAGAGGTCTTGCGATGGGGTGATGTCGTTGTTTCCTGCGCTGGGGTTGGATAGCTTTTTCACGATGTTGAAGAGTTCCTTGCAGTTGTGTGCGTTGTTGTCCAGCCGGTCCTTGAATGCAGTTTTCTTGGCGGCGCGGATCAGCTGGTGGTGCTTCCGGGTGGCCAGCTTGAAGGTGGTCCTGTTGTCCGGTGTAGGTTCCCTTCTCCAGACTTTCTCGAGGGCTCGGCAGTTCTTCTTGGAGCTCTTGAGTTCGTCGGTGAACCACGGGGCTTTCTTGCTGCCGGGTCTGCTGGGCGGGGTCCTCAGCGGGGCGAGCTCGTCCGTGCAGATGCTGATCCACTTCGTGAGGTTGTTGGCAGCCTGGCTGGGGTTTGCTGAGCTGGCAGGAGGGTGCTGGCTCAGGGAGGTGGCGAGCTGGTCTGCTGTGATTTTGTTCCAGCTTCTGCGGGCGGCCTGTTGCTGGTGGTGGTGGGTCGTTGCTCTCTTGAAGGTGAAGTGGATGCAGCTGTGGTCCGTCCATTGAAGCTCTGTGGCGTGGCTGAAGTCGATGTCTGTGCAGGAAGAGAAGACTGCGTCGAGTGTGTGTCCGGCGAGGTGGGTGGGGGTGGACACCAGCTGCTTGAGTCCAAGATTGGCGAGGTTGTCGAGCAGGGTGCTGGTGTTGCGGTCGTTGTTGTTCTCCAGGTGGAAGTTGAGGTCCCCCAGGAGGATGTAGTCAGCGGAGGGGAGGGCATGCGGGCTGACGAAGTCGGCGATGTCCTCGCTGAATTGGGTGCGTGGTCCCGGAGGTCGGTAGATCAGGGTGCCTCTGTGGGTGGTGTTCGGGTCGGTGTGGATCTGGAAATGCAGGTGTTCGGCGGTGGTCAGGGTGTTGTCGGTGCTGGTCGTGAGACGGATGGTGTTCCTGTGGATGATGGCGATGCCTCCTCCCATCTGGTTGGCGGTGCGGTCCCTCCGGACGATCTTGTAGCCCTCTGGGATAGCGATGGTGATGTCGGGAGCTGAAGAGGCGTTCATCCAGGTCTCTGTGAGGAAGGCAACGTCAGGGGCTGTGGCGTCTAGGAGGTTCCAGAGTTCGATGGCGTGTCTGTGGACGGAGCGGGTGTTGAGCAGGATGCACTTGAGGTGGGTACTGCTGGTGTTCGACTTGGCGGGTGCTGGTGCGAGGCAGGTCCGGATGCAGGAGAATTTGCAGGCGTGGCAGCTGAAGGGTCCGTGGGTGCGTCGTGGTGTGGCTTGGTGGCATCCTGGGAGTCGGCCGGTGTTGAGTGCGATGAGGGTGGCGGCAGAGTACGTCAGGCGGGTCGGTCGGGGTCTTCGTGGGCCAGGGGTCCTGGCGCTGGGCGCGATCCGGTCGCGTGACCGCTGCGCGTTCGCACGGTCACCATATAAGGCGAAGTGCGCGGGTGGGCGGAGCAGCTGGGAGGCGGGAGCGGGGAGGGTACAGAAGAGAAAAGGGGCGGGGCAAATGGCGGTGGCGGGAAGCGGGGAGGGAGAGCGGAGGGCGGCGAGGTAGGCGGGCAAACAGGAAGGAAACTGTAAACACGGCACAGAGATTACAATAAATGAAACAGGCACAAATGGAGGGCAAAACAAATAGAGAAAACAGGAAGAAAAACGATAACCCGGCACAAAAAATACAAGCACAAATGGAGGGCAAAACAAATGGAGAAAACAGGAAGAAAAACGATAACACGGCACAAAAAAATACAAGCACAAATGGAGGGCAAAACAAATGGAGAAAACAAATGGGGAGCGACCAAGGCGGCAGCGAGGCCGGCGGCGAGGCAGTTAGGCAAGGCAATTGGGCACACGCAGCAGCTGGTGGCCGTGCGGCGCGGGGGTGTCCCACAAGTGGGTATCCACTTCAGACGGTCTGCAAAACCCACCGGTCTGAAGTTATTGAACGCCAGTGGGGCAGGTA
Source organism: Lissotriton vulgaris (assembly GCF_964263255.1). Lineage (NCBI taxonomy): Eukaryota > Metazoa > Chordata > Amphibia > Caudata > Salamandridae > Lissotriton > Lissotriton vulgaris. The sequence goes on along the minus strand of NC_141685.1, from coordinate 2,043,408,820 downwards.
ATGTTGGATCCTGCCCCTCACTGGGTGCTCATAGTGGTAAGAGGGCAGACTATAAGGGTTTAGAGACATTGGGTGCTGGTGGAGTGGCCCAACATCAGGCTAACTGACCCACAGGGTCTGTGGGTACAGTGTTCTACGCCGCACAGAGGCAGGAAAGCTTGCCGCAATGACTGGGCAGGTACAGACACGGGTGGAAGCCCTTCCGTGACCACAACAGGAATAAAAGGCGGATTAGGGTTGATGAGGGGTAATGGGAAGACCAAAGGGCCTGGCCATAGCCCTGCTGTCCTTAAAGCCCTCCAGTGCGGATCAGTAATGTCCCCAAAGAGACAGAAGCCATCAAAGGGCATGTCCACAAGTGATGTTTGGAAATCCCCAGAGAAGGAAAAAGTCCTCAACCAGACAAGGTGCCTTAAGGCCACCATCAACAAAACTGCTCTGTTTAGTGAGTCAGTGGTGTCCAGTCCATATCTACTAGTGAACTTAGCTGCATCTCTTCCATCAGCAACAGCCTGGGAGAACATGGCCCGGGCCTCCTCCAGAACCGTTGGCAGCAGATGCACAACCGTATCCCACAGAGCCTGGAATAGCGGCCAAAAAGGCATGTGTGTTCATGGATCGCAATGCCAGGCTGGTGGAAAAAAACGTTTTCTTCTCAAGTTGTCCAGTCTCTTAAATTTCCAATCCAGTGGCGCAGTTGGGAATGTGCCAGGAATTACGTGTGAGGTGGAGACTTGGACCTCCAAGCTCTCCGGGGTAGGGTGTTCTGTGAGGAATTTGGGTTTCTGGAGCGGGGCGCTGGTGGCAGGCAATTGTCATGTTCACAGGAACCCGTTTTGGGCTTTGACCAGGTCTCAAGCAGAACATCAGTAAGTGCTTCAACAAACAGAAGAAGAGGTTCTGAAGGGGGCACTCCCAGCTGAAGCACCTCCATCAAGACGTTAGACATGCGTAAATTGAGATGATCAATCTTACCATCTATGGACTGAAGACTGGCCTGGACCGCTAGAAGAGCTTTATCAATATTAGTGAGATAATCCGCGGGAGCATCCGCCTCAGAGTCAGAGGCCGCATGTTGAGAGGCCCGGCTGGTCTGCGTGGCTCAAACGTGAGGCGCGGCTGGCCGCGTTCGGATTTGCCCATGATGATGACTCAGCCTGAAGTGGAAGGAGCAAGGCCCGACAGAAAAATAAACAAGCATTGGCATAGCCAATGGGTCTCGCCTTTGGTAGTATAAGTGTTTAGCCATGCAACACTTGATGTTGTTGCATCAAGGATATTGCACTGCATAACTCAAAACTTATAAGGTCCAAAAGGCGAGACCTATTGGCTATGCCAATGCTTGTTATGCTATGGTCGGTGGGGCAAGGCAGACAAAAAGACGGTGCTGTTGGGCGAGATGAAGCAACACAGACAATAAGGGTTGGGGGGATCCAATGGTAAGAAGCAACATAGCAGAAGCAATAGGAGCATAGGGGTGGTAATGGTTAGCGCGCTGGGCAGGGAAGATGCAAATAAATAAAATACCTGACTAGCAGCGTGAGTAGTGGATGAACAGCAGAAGACACTAATCAAGCTAATTCAATCAGTAGTTGGTCCATGCTCCACAAAAAAGAAGAGGAATCCGCCATGTGCTGGACAATTAGGAGGCATCACTCAACAAGAGTGACACTGAACCTAAACAATGGTGACCAATCAGAGGGCTCCAAGCCCCTTCCAGTACTAAATACCTTTTGAAGTGATAGCGCATGTGCTGATGGCAGAAGAGAGCTAAAAGGCAGGCACCATACAGTTGCAACTTTTTAAACTTTTGTTAAATTCATAAGCAGTCCATACCACACCAACATTTGCATTGGCTCACCTCACAGATTGAGGGAGACACCCCTTTGTAGCTCACTACACAGTACCTTTCTCCCTACATTTTGTATATTAAATGAACTTCTGCCACAGCTTTATCATAGCCAACTGATCAGAAATCTTGCAACCATACTTGAAAGCGCAAGAGGCTGTGAACAAAGTACACAGCACGTCTTTATGAAAGGGAGATTTGTGTGAACTCCAAACCGCTGTGTTTCAACCAGAATAGTCCACAGATGTTGGCTTTGGTTCAGTCCGTGTCACGTGATTTCATACTAACTCTAAGTCTGTTTATTACGCGCCTGTTTCCACATTTCATTTTTCCTGGAACATGTACGTTGAAAGTAGCTCGGGCCAAAAACAATTTCGAAAAGTTATTTTATATTACAAGAGCGTGGGGAGTCTCTGGGCCTCCTGTACATACCAAAAGAACTTTAATTTTGGTACAATTTTTAGAAGGAAAGTGCTGCCCAGTAACATCACTTCACAAAAGGCATAAGAGACATGTAGCAGCAGTCTGTCTTTGAAAACACAGCAAATGCAGCCAGAAGAGAAACATTTGAGTGGCCCCATGTTTTTGTTAATTTCCCAGCTAAACTCTTTCACGTTTTATAATGGGGGTGCAGCAGCACCTCCTGCATTCCTAGTTCCAGAGCCACTGCTAACGAACGTACAAGGGAAATAGCAAATGGTAAACTCATTTAAAAAAAGGGGCGGCTACGTTAGGAACTGAGAAACTCTGTTGCTTCTTTCCTTCTCTGGTGTCTAACAAAGAAATCTCCGACCCATGAGCTTGTCAGAGCCACAACCGTACCTCTTCCGGTGAACTCTTCCTGGCAGGAGCCAACTTGAAAGAAACATCTGTGTTATGCATTAATTCCTGAAGGCCAAACAATCAGCGCGCCCTTTCTTGCGTTAGCAGACGGTGTTGATCAGGGCTTCTCGTGCGCGCCCAGGGAAACAGAGTCTCAGGCAGCACGTGAGCAGAAGAAGACAACTCTGGTCCAACAGTGGATTCACAATGTTATTTAAAATGTCTACATAGCAACATCATGCAGGCTTTTCTGCCCCCCCTCTCAGAACGAAGAGGTGAGACTCAGGAAACGGAAATGGCCTGCTCGCGATTTCAGGCATCTCTGGAGATCTTCTCGGGAATCATTTCCCATCACAACAAGATGCGCTCTGTGGTGGGGGAGCGCCGCGAAGAAGCCAAATGGCAGCTGTGCACGATGGCAGCTGTGCATGTCATGTGTGCGCTTGTGCGCGTGATAGTACGCTGGTCGCCGGGAAAGTAGCACTTTTTAAAGCAGCTACTAAATGTCTTGGCCAGACCAGCGCATCCACTGGATCAGGCCAAGACCTAAAAAGGAGGTGAGTCCCTCTCCATCAGGCCGCACGCCACACAGAACTGATGAGATTGTAAGAGGACAGAGATATTGAGCAAATGACAGTACACTGTGTGTGTCAATGGGTCCCCAAATCGCCACCAATATCATCGGCCAGGCACGCTCACAATAAAAAATGTCAGCCCGCCTGAAAACACCAAACAAAACCGGGCCAGCAGAAAGGCCCAGATTTGCAATGAAGGAAACAGTGCAGCAAGCCAAACTAGCCAAGATGAAGCAGTGATGCCAGTACGGTGAGAGGAAGGGAGTCAATAGAGTATAGATGATAATCAGGCAGGGTCGCAAGGACTCAAACCCAGACAGGGCGATGGTATGGATTTCCCTTCCACAATAAATCACAACCGCAATGCTGAGGGAGAAGGTGGGAAACAAATTTATTTATTTTTAATATTTATAGAGCGCTGCATATATCCTTGGGCGTCTTGGCGCTGATAAATCATTTGTTTGAATACGAAATGTGAGGTTATGAACCGGTTGATTAAGGCGGACTGTAAAGGGTGATATGGTTATTGAGTGAACAGCCAGGTTTTCAGGAGTTTACGGAACTGAAGGAGGGTGGTACTTTGCCTGATGTTGAGAGGCAGGGTGTTCCAGAGTCTGGGGGCCGCCACCAAAAAGCGACGGTCTCCCCAGGTGACTGTTTTGGTGCGGGGGACGACCAGTTGATAGAGAGTGGCTGATCGTAAAGCTCTAGTGGGTTTGTAGTGTTGTAGTTGATCTTTTAGGAAGTGTGGTCCTTGATTGTTGACTGCTTTGAACACAATGCAGAGGGATTTAAAGTGAATTCTTTTTGTACAGTGAGCCAATGAAAATCCTTTATATTTTTGGAGATGGATTCAAACTTTGTCTTGCCAGAGAGCAGACGTGCCGCCGTGTTTTGTATCGTTTGGAGTTTTGTGATTACTCTAGTTTGAGCATTAAGAAATAGCCCATTGCAATAGTCCAAGGATGAGAGGACAAGGGCAGTGACTAGTGTCTTGATGGCAGAGTCAGGGAGAAAAGGACTTATTTTCCTGATCATTTTTAATTTCAGGTGTGCCGTGGACACTGTTTTGTTGGCGTGGTCCATGAAGATTAGACCGTCATCGAAGATGACTCCGAGGTTCCTGACCTTGGTGGTAGGAGTGGGAGGGGTACCGAAGGTCTCTGGCCACCAACTAGTTGGCCAGGCTGGTAAGAGAGGTCCAAAGATGAGTACCTCGGTTTTTTCCGAATTTAGCTTTAGGCAGTTGGTAGCCATCCATTCTCCTATATCCAGGAGCCCTTTCTTAAATTTTTCGGCTACTTGCTCTCCATTCCCTTTGATTGCCAGCACTAGTTGGGTGTGGTCGGCGTAGGAGGTTAGGCTCATCCCATGTGCTTTGATGGTCTTAGCAAGGTCCGACACATAAATGTTAAAAAGTGTCGGACTTAGGGATGAGCCTTGAGGAACTCCACAGGGAGCAGAGAGTTGGGCCGATTGAAAGGGACCTAGAATGACAGCCTGGGTTCTTTTGGCAAGGAAGGACGCAATTAGGTCTTTGGCAGTGTGGCCGATGCCACATCCCTGGACACGGTCGACCAAGGTGTTGTGGTCGACCGTGTCGAAGGCCGCCGATAAATCTAGCAGAACCAGGATGGCAGTGCCACCCTGGTCCCTGATTACCCTGATGTCATCGGCGGCTTTGATCAGGGCTGTCTCTGTGCCATGGTGTTTCCTGAACCCAAACTGCGTGCTGTCCAGGAGCTGATGTTTTTCTATAAATTCGGAAATCTGGATGTTCATGATTTTTTCAATCACCTTCGCCATGAAGGGGAGGCTAGCGATGGGGCGATAGTTTTTTAGCTCACTTTTGTCTAGGGAGGGTTTTTTTAACAAGGGTTTTAGTAAGGTGTTTTTGAGGGGGTCCGGGTAATTGCCTGACAAGAGAATCGAATTGCAAACCTGCGTGAGTGCCGGTATGATAGAGTCCATTACCGGTCGGAGTACGGAGAGAGGGCAGGGGTCCAAAGGTGATCCTGATTTAATAGTGGATAGTGTATTTTTTATTTGGTCAGGGGTGACCGGTTGAAAACTGAGGAACATATTAGCTGGGGAAGAGGTAGAAGATGTGGTTGTACTTAGAGGTGATTTGGTGGAAAAAGCCTGGTAGATATCATCTACTTTGGTGAAAGAAAAGGAGGCGAGAGAGTCACACAGAAGTTGCGACGGAGGGGAAGTGAGATCGGGGAATTACCTGATAGTGCTTTAGTGATTTGAAAAAGTTGTTTGCTAGAATTCTTAGCTTTCTCAATTTGATCACTATAGTATTCTTTTTTTGCTTTCGCTATCATGGCTTTGTAAAGTGCCAGGGCTTCCTTGTAGACTAGTTTACTGGCTGTGTCATAGTCTTTTCTCCAGATTCTTTCCTTGCTACGATTAATCTGTTTTTGTGCCCTTAGTTGTTCATTGTACCAGGGGGCAGTAGGTTTGGATCTGTTTTTGGAGTGTTCTTTGGAAGGGGCTGATTGGTTTGTAGCCTGGCCCAGCCAGTCGTTGAATTGCTGGAGAGCTAAGTTGGGATCTGAGGCAAACGTGGGACGGGTTTGTTCCAGTATAAGTTGCAGCTCATCATGATTTATGTTTTTCCAGTCTTTAAAAGACTGTTTGGGCATGGGACATGGATTGGTACTGCAATGATTATTAATGGATATGTTTGCAAAAATTGCAAAGTGGTCAGTCCAAGGCATAGGCAAGATGTTGGTAATTTGCAGGCCTTCTAGGTTGGAAAAGATGGGGTCCAGGATGGCTACGGATTCCATCATGGTGTTAATGCTGGATAGGAAGGCCGTCTTGGATCCTGGAGGGCGATATATTAATATTCCCTTAAAATTAAACAAAGGGGAAACGTTGATGGCAAATTGCATGGCCTCACAGGAGGTTGATGGAATGGAGGTCGTTCTGACGGGATACAAATCTCTAGCAATTATGGCCAGCCCGCCCCCTCTTTGCTTGGGCCTATCCTGACAGTAAGCTTTATATCCCTCTGGGACTGCGATGACTAGGTCTGGCTGTGAGGTGTCATCAGTCCAAGTTTCGGTAATAAACAGTACATCTAATTTAAAGTCAATTATAAGATCATAGATTTCCTGCCTGTGCTTACCGAGTGAGCGCGCATTTATAAGGGCTATAGAAATGGCAGCTCCCACCTCCTGTTTTGTTATAGTGCCTTTAGTGTTAGACAGTATAAGTGGAATGGTGTCATAACAGTGGGGACAGGAGGTAGCGGAATCCTTGTGGATCTCTGAAGGATTGATGTTTAAGCAATTGGCCATGACAAGTGGCCGAAGCGCAAGTAGGCTTTGGCTGGAGTACTTCTTGATGGCTCCAGACAATTTTTGGGCAGGGGTTATGGCCCTGGGCCCGGTGCGGACAGGCGCAGACGGGCTTGCCTCTGGCGCGCCTCCGGCGTGCCGCCGGCGCGCCCGCTGCGCGGACGGGAAGGTATGATGCATTTATGCATGGGAGAAGAGAGGAGGGCGTGAGCTTTCGAAGCACTGCACCGCCACCCTTCCCTCACTCAAGATGTCTGCTGAGGTGGGTGGGGTGATGTGTCAGCGCGTGGGAGCAAGCGCTGTAAACCTATGAAGCCTGTCTGCAGCCTCGGGGCGACGCTGATCTCGCACCGAGGTGAGGGCTGTGCAAGTAAAATCGGGCTGGTTAAAATATCTACAGATTTGTAAAAACGCTAATATTATTCAGTAGCGCGTATAATCAGACCAAAGAGTAAAGCAAGGCGCCCCCGGCTTTCCGCCTCAGGGGAGAATGTGAAACAAAATGATTTTACCTGCGAGGGTGATCTCCTGACCCTTAAGTAATCTAGGAGGGCGGGAGGTTTCGAAGCACTGCACCGCCACCCTTCCCTCACTCCAGATGTCTGCTGAGGTGGGTGGGGTGATGTGTCAGCGCGTGGGAGCAAGCGCTGTAAACCTATGAAGCCTGCCTGCTGCCTCGGGGCGACGCTGATCTCGCACCGAGGTGAGGGCTGTGCAAGTAAAATCGGGCTGGTTAAAATATCTACAGATTTGTAAAAACGCTAATATTATTCAGTAGCGCGTATAATCAGACCAAAGAGTAAAGCAAGGCGCCCCCGGCTTTCCGCCTCAGGGGAGAATGTGAAACAAAATGATTTTACAAAGCTGATTCGTATCAGCCCAGCACCTCACAGGACCCCAACACAGAGGTGAGTTGCAAATGCTCCAGTTCAACTACAAAGCACCACCGCATTGCTCATGATCTCCAAAGGCAGCAGTTGGATTATAGCTGTCTCTCTAATAAAAGAGAGAGGGACCCTCTACCAAAGGGATGGGGTACCAACTATTGACTTTGTCAAAAAAGAGAAATTCCCTTTGGGCACATTAACAAAGACAAAAAGACATAACATACAACAATACTTCAAACATATTCAGAGCAATACAGCAATTAACCAAATTCTGAAACAACAAATAAATTCAATATGCAGAGTTTATTTTTATAATTAAAAGTGACTTAAAAACAGATTTAAAAAGTACAAAAATCAAGGGAAAACAGACAATATATATGGGAACAAATAATACACTAAAGTTCATCCAATAAGTTCCTAAAACTAAACAGAGGGAGATACACAAAAGGTATATTCAGCACCAGTCAGAATACTCCTTTATTATACCTATAATGTGAGATTTGCCAAAGATATATGTTATAAATGTATGCTGTGAGTTATTTAAATGTGTAGAGCAATAGCGAGAAAAAAACAATTCTGTCTAGCAGATGATTTTTGCCTTATGTTCAGTTTTTTTAAATTGTCATAATACTGTATCTAAGATACTTTTTACTTAAATTACAGTTATCTGGGGAAGACAGCTAATATTTTTCCTGAGGAAGACGGCTGTATGATAATTGGTCCGTCGAAACGCGTTGAGAATTGGGGGAGAGAATCCATCTTATAGTAATCAAGGAGTATTCTGACTGGTGCTGAATATACCTTTTGTGTATCTCCCTCCAGGCGAAGGTCCAGTGGCAAGGCATTCCAGCTTTTCGCGGCCAGGTATCTAAAAGACCTGCCTCCCATGCGTGCCTTTTTTATCCTGGGGACCTTTAGTAGCCCTACGCAGGAGGATCGCAGAGCACGCGCTGGCGTGTACCGGTGGATCAAACCCTGAAGCGGAGCTGGTGCCTTACCACCCAAGATGCGGTGGCATGTGCTAAGGGCCTTAAACTCGACCCTGCTCCTTACTGGGAGCCAATGAAGGGCCTGAAGGGCTGCCTTGGACGCTGATCTCCTGGGGAATTTCAGAATCAGGCGAGCCGCTGCATTCTGCAGCACCTGGAGGCGGTTAATTGCCTTACTGGTGGCTCCCAGATAAAGCAGATTGCCATAGTCCAGGCGCGATGTGACGAGGGCATGCACCAGCGTCCTGCGGGCTGACGTGGGGAGAAGATCTAATACCTTCTGCAGGCTTTTTAGGACGCTGAAGCAAACCCCCACCACACAGCCTATCTGAGGTCCAAAAGACTGGTCCGCGTCAAGCCACACTCCCAGGTTCCTGGCTTCTTGACAGGGTATAGGGACCTCCCCTAGACATGATGGCCACCATGCCGATGACCAAACAGACGGGCTCTCCCTCACCACGAGCACCTCAGTCTTGCTGCCATTTAGCTTAAGACAGTTGGTGGACATCCAGGTAGCCAGTTCCTGCATGCAGGCCCTGAATCTGTCCATCGCAAGACGCGCGCGAAAGGGAGATGACCAACTGCGTGTCATCGACATAGGACACTATGTGCAGACCATGGCTTTCAGCGATGGGCGCCACCGGGGAGACATAGAGATTAAATAGGGTTGGGCTCAGGGACGAGCCCTGAGGCACGTCCTGGCCCAAGCCAATCTCCCTAGAGTAACAGTCTCCCTGGCGAACCTGAAAGCCTCTCCCTGTCAGGAAGGACTGGATCCATTCAAGTGCAGCTCCTGATATCCCACCACCATTCAGACACTGTAGCAAGGTGGTGTGAGCTACAGTGTCGAATGCTGCACTTAGATCCAGTAGGATGAGAGCCATAGTCTGGCCCTCATCCACCCCCTGACGTAAGGTCTCCACTGCCATCAGAAGTGCTGATTCTCCAATTTTTCGAAGCTGATGTTAGGCTTCTATTGAAGAGGTAGCACCACCGCCTGTTTCCAGTCTCTGGGCACAATCTTGGTCCGGAAGGAGACGTCCAAAAGATGTCTGATGTACGGTTCCAACACTGGCAAGCTGTCGGCTAGCCGTTTAGGCGTGGTGGGGTCCTGAGGGGAGCCTGATTTAACAGACCTACAGATCTTCAAGAGAGTCTCCGGGGATGGGGTGACGAAGTCGGTCAGAATGTGTCTATCCCCCCATTCCCTTGGGGTTTCCACAAACTCCAACCATGCGGTAGGATTGCTAGGGAAGGTAGAGTATATTTTCGCTACTTTTTCGGCAAAGAAGTCCGCAATCCTATTACAGGATTCCACTGAACAATCATCTGGGGCAGTCGAGGGCATCCCACCCGAAAGAGTTTTATATAGCAAAAACAGTTCCTTCGTGGAATTCCCAGCTTCCATAATCCTAGTGGCATAGTGTGCCGCTTTGGACTTCCTAATTAGCCCATGATAGGCGCGCCTCTCAGTTAGATAGATCTCCTTGGCATCCGTGGCAAAAGCCCCTCGCCACTGCCTTTCAGCCCGCTTCAGTGCTGCTTTAGCGACTCGAAGCTCATCACTATACCACGGGGCTGTTTTTTGAGTGTGGCCACCCAATTTTGCAAGGGAGAGTGGGGCCGTGCAGTCAAGTGCCTCGGTGATGCGTTTAAGAGGTTGATATTAGCTGTATCCGAGTCATCCCCTCCAGGGCTCCCCCCTCTAGTAAGTGCCGCACTAAACCTAGCCTGGGAGAAGGTGGCCCATCTCCGCCTATGGTGGTACAGTGGTGCTGGATCCGGTAATCTAACCCCCGGGATGCGTATGGAAAAAGGTACTAGGTGATGATCTGACCAGGGAATAGGAATGGGAGTCAGGGCGTCTACTTCACCCCAGTTGACGAAAATGGGGTCTAGCAGGTGGCCCAGCTGGTGAGTGGGGCCACTTACTATCTGATTCAACTGAAGGGCCCCCAACGCCTGGCGGACGTCCATGGCTGCTTTGTCCGTGGAGTCATCCAGGTGCATGTTGAGGTCCCCCTGTACCAGGAACTTGTCCCTGCGCAGCGCTACCTCAATAATGCCTTCTACCAGGCTCTCACCAAACCTGGCCATAGGGCCAGGGGGTCTGTAGGTCAGAAGGCTTAGAGTGGTGGGAGGAGTTTTAACTAACACCTGAATAGGCAGTGTCTCCTCTATACAGTGCTGTCTCCAACTCCTGCAGTGAAGCTGGGCCAGAGAGGGTTGAACTGGTTTGGACTGGGCTCAGAGACCCTTGTCACAAAGAGAACAAAGGGAAAATGTGGTATAAATATTGGGACCCGACCCCGGGGCTTTAGAGCTCTTTTGGATCAAGGAAGCTGCCAAGAAGAAGAGTTGGAGGAGCTGTAAGGAGGAACTACCACTTTGCTGTGTTGTCCTGCAGTGGCTGCTTCTGTTTTGGGCAGAGAAAGGACTGGACTGAACTTTCTGCAACTTCTTTGTTTGAGTTTCTCCGAAGACTTCAGGTAAAGCTTACCCCCTGTTCAAGAAGTCGGAGGGATAGCAAATACTTCACGTTCAACTGCTACCAGCACCAGGAACTGTGTGTGTTGTGCTTCAACAGAAGAAAAAGCAACCTGGTGCCGACAACAACGCCTGAAGGCACCACAGAGGGCACCGCCGCACTGCGCACTGCAACCCTGGTCTCACTGACAACGACACCTGATGCTGCCACCGAGCCGCTGCTTTCATCGTGACCTCTAGGCACTGCACTTCGCATCGCATCGCTGTCCTGGTATCCCAGACGCTCCACGCAGATATCGACGCCGGTGCTAGTACCGTTCATAAGTTACACAACGCACCACCCGTCCACATCTCAACTTTTGGCTACAGACACCAGTTTGTCAGCCGACAACAGCGCTTCAGCAACAACGATGCCGCAGCTGCCTGCACCATGACCTACTAGTCCTGCAACAAGCACTGCACGACAGCCCTGGTCTTACCGACGTCGCGGGATGACTGTCACTGAGCTGCTGCCTGCATTGCGACCTGAGGGCACTGCACGCCGCACTGCTGCACTTCGTATCGCAGCCCCGATGCCAGCGCTCCTGACTTCAACCGCATGGAGTTCGATCTGCAACATGTGTGACTTTCAGGGCCCGGCATTCCTGCATTGACCTAGGGAACTGACACCAGCTCTTTTTGGGTGATCGCGAGGCCACTGACTCCCTGCATTTCTAAAGATACTGTTTGCAAGTCTTCCAGAAAGTGTAGCTGGTCCGCAATGCTGTATTCAGTCATAACTGCTTGGATTTGTTGTTCACGACGCTGTGATAGCTTCGGATGGATCTATCTACTTCAAGGATCTGGATATTAAGTCTATTTTTGCTTATTGATATTCTAAAAACTGTATGGTGGATTTGTATCGTTTTTGGTCTTGTTTTACACAGAAAAAATACTGGATATTTTCACTGTATTACGGCTGGTTATGTGCAAAAGCTTTACACACTGCCTCTGAGATAAACCTGACTGCTCGTGCCAAGCTATCAAGGGGTTAAAGCAGGGGTTGTTTTAGAAGTGTAACTCCCTTATCCTGAATAGAAAGAAGGCTCTCTACTTGGACAGGGTAAGAAGCTGCCAACTAGAGACCCCCATTTGTAACAGTATGGCTCTTGGTTTTTATCTATATGAATTGTTTTATAAGATAATGTTACATTTAAATCCTAACATTTGAGAAGCTATTGTTGATTATTAAAATGGCTCCATACTACACAATAATACATTGAGAATAGTTGGCTATCCACCGTACTTTGCAATGTATGTCACGTCTGTCACATCAATTTGTTAATAGGTTCTAGAAAAAAAAAACATGTGTCAAGGTGCACAGGAATTGAACATGTGCCCCTTAAGGCTTTTTCTATAGCCTTAAAGAAAGACCCTAAACATTGTTATTTCATGAATACCCAGTGTTATGCTGTTTTCAGCATGGGTGGTCTAGCTATATGGGCATATTTAAGTGTGTTACAAATTGATTCTCTAGATACTGCATTCAGGTATATCCCAACAACAAAATAAATTGATACATTGGATTTTTGCTTCAACTCACTCTCTCAGAATGTATGTACTCATACAACTATTTCCCCACAACACTGTTTTCTTAAAAAAGGCTGAGAAGAGTATTACTGCATGTCCAATTAAATCACTAGGAAAAAATCATTGGCTAGAAATCACTGGTTATCTTATACCATTGCGCCAAATATGTACATGAGGGTACCCTTAAGAATGATATTTGAACCCTAGAGAGGGTCTAAAAGAAGGCAGCCAGACTGTCTGGATCTGAAGAAAGTGACTGCTTTCACCTGACTTGACATATATTATTAATTTATACTTTTGCTGAGTGCACATTTAACCACAGGTTTCCCAGAGCCCAATGTGACCAAGGGCAGCCAAGAGACGAGCTTAAGCTGGCATGGAAAGAATACAAGTTTTACTGAATTTCCTCAAACTGAAGAGGGTGTTTTCAGTTCATAGTGAAATGGGAAAACAATTACAAGTAGACCCACTCAAGGAAAAAAATGAACTATATTAAATAAGAGTACTTTCCTGCTTCTCTCCATCCACTAGGGATCTGCGAGAACTCAATTTCTTCATTCTGCATATCTCTCTTATCTGCCAAACTGTTTATGGCTCTCTATTCAAATGTCCATTCAGAGAAATGGTAACCACAGGATGCCACACCCAGTGTTGTGCAAAGCTTCCAAGTATATCCTCCAGGGAAGTCCAAGTTATCATTTTTTAAGGAGACAATATCTCATTTGGGCCCTGCGTTGCAAATTGTTGTCTTCCAAGGACTGTAGAAAGGGTTGTCAAAAACAAAAAACACTCAAAAGTCCTCAATACGACATTTTCTCAAATCATTAAAACTTTTCCATCTTACTGGACCTCATACAGTGTGATTTGGCAGATTATCACAAAGCATGTATGACATGTATTTATATTCAGGACTTTATAAGCTAAGTGTTGGATAGTTCCAGAGGGAAATACAGAGCTTATCTGGCAGACACCTTTCTCTTGTTTTATTTAACAAGAAGTCTCAGGCTCCTATGAGTGAAAACCCCTCTTTATTTGTGAAAAATTGACTTGTTATCTAAATTCATCTTTGGTAACAAATTATGACTATTGGAATGTCTTTGTAAATAGTTAAGCTGAGCCTGGGTTAATACCACATAAGACTTACCAAACTACTTCTGGCAGATACTAAGTAGAAGTAACTGTACAAATAATGCAATGACTTAATTTTGTAAGTTAAGATAAAAGGTTGCTGTTAATTCCCCTGCCTGACTGAATGCATAGTAAGATTTCAATTTTACTCCAGTGGATCTTTTCTGACTCTGGTTAGACACATAAATCCTGAATTTAAAAGTTAATGAAGAATGTCATGTACTCGCCAGTTGAGCACATTTCTAGATATCCCAAGATTCTTCTCAGCAAATAATGGGACCACTGTAAAATATCAGATTGCTACACAGTAACGTAACATTAATACAAGGACAAGAATGCAGGAGTCATTCTCACAGTTGCCCTTTTCCAGCCTTTCCCCTATGCATCCTCTTGACACCTCCCAATGTAGTTCCTTGACAGCAATCAACAAGTAGAATGGTATCCTGACTGAGCTGAGGACAGTATGGATGGAATTGTGAGTAGCTGAGAATGGAAACTATTCTTCTATTTACGTCTCCATCATTCTCCGTGTGTGGGATCAGTGCAAAGCACTGGGGAATGGAAGAAGTGGTAACAATGGAAAGATTACAGCGATGGGCACATGCTACTAAACGCTGTTCAAGTTCCATCTTCATGTCCTGCTTGATTTTTAAGGATGATAATATGACTTTAGATTAAAGCAAAATGCCGCGAAACAACTTCAAGGCACGCTTAAGTTCTAGCAAATATTTCTTAAGTCTGACAACACATCATGTTTTTGTGCCCCCAAAAAGGCAGTGTTTCCTTCGCTCACAATTTTTGATGCAGCCCATGTGGGAAACTGAGGCACCTTTGTTTAACTGCATGAAAAGTGAGGCACAGCTGAAACTTGCGATTTCACCACGTGATTATATACAAGATCGTTCTCAAAAGAAAAATGAAAAAAAAAATTCAAGTACGTTACTAGATGTTGCATATTTACCAGCATCAAGTAACAACCTGATTGAAGTCTGGAAAAGGCCAGACAGTGCTATCCTTATTCTCTTTGGAACACTGTAAATAATTATTCTGTTTCAGTGTATTAATGTCTTTTGGGGGTTATTTGGTTCTTTACCTCTTAACCTTTTAAAAATTACGCTTGGGTAGAATTAAGGCTCGACCTTTGTGCACTCTAAGGAAATTGTTAGAGAACAGTTAACTACAGCATATGTGATTAGATCTCTACACCCTCTTGTTTTTATCCTACAAGAGTTTGATTCCTTCTTAACCAACAGACCCTTAGCAGGTAACCAAGGCCCAAAGTATCTGAATAGACCAGTGTGATTTCAAAAGATTTATTTCCAGGTAATGTGTTTGAGGTCATTGAACGTGTTCAGGGTTGCACAACACTGATAGATCAATGTATGAATCTCAATATAAATATAGTTTGTTAACAAGTCTGGGCCACTCTACAAGGCAATATAAAAATCTCAAAAATGTTTCTAGATGGCTCATCTGTGTCAAAACAAGCTCGGCATAACTCAGATTAAACAGTCATTTAAGCTCCAGAGTTAATAAAGAGGATCTGAGACACGTGGTACGCTATTACAAACCTGCATAACTGTTCAGGTAATCTTAAATAGGATAAGGTGTTTTAAAAGTAAACACTTAATAAAAAAAATGTAAAGACCAACATTTGGAGCGATCAGGTGACAAATGGTTACTATGTATCTCTAATTTGATACACCGTGGAGTGTGTGTGTGTATCCATATTAGTGCATCCCTTCCCTCTTGTTTTCAAATTCAAAATACCTTATTTAGACAATCAAGTCTATCAAAGTGTGTTAGTGCCTAGTAGAATAAAAATAATAGACAGTGCCACAATTTTTCAAAAGTGTCGATGATTCGACAGATAACCCATGGATCTTTAGCAGGTTTCCTCAATGGTGGTACTGTTAATAATTTAAAATATAATTTGATAAGCAAATAGTAATATTCTTTAGTAAGAATGTCATCATGTGAAGCTTGCTATTACTGTCCAGTCTGCTTGAAAGAAAAGTCAAAACTTTAAGAAGTAATGCTCTCTTTCTATTTAAAGGTAGTCGTTGAGGCTGCTGGGATTCAAGGTTCCTCCCCTTCTTAGTTTAGTGCTTCTGTGTAATTTCTTAGTTGCTTGTCTATACTCTCCAGGAATTTTACCGGTTTATTAATATCTTGTGGCTGCACATTGTTCAGTAGGAAGCTAACGGCAGATGGTAATGTCCGTGTCCCCTCCCTAGTCCACAGATGCAGAAGCAATCTACTGCGGTCTTCCAGGAGTATAGGGCATATGCAGAGCAAGTGAGTTATTGATTCCTAGAATAGACTGCATAGTTGAAATGGTTTTAACTCTAGTTTAACTGCCCATGGAGGAGATAGATCTAAAGACGCAAAAGAGCCCATCCGAAGCTGCAGGTATTTCATTTTGTAATAGGAGGAGAATGGTTCCATGATATATTTTTGTGGGTCTTCTCTATTGTAACTGCTAAGGACCAAGTGGGCAGGTTCTCTTTCGGTAAATGCTTTTTGGTCAGATTCAAGAGATTTAATTTTAACTTTTCTATTCAGAGCTGTTTTAAACTGAATGTGTGGTAATTTTAAATTTCATATGCTCCATTGAGCATATTTGCACCAATGTTTCGGAAAGGGCATGTGATCAGATATTTGAGTGGCTTGCACTATAGGGACATGCAACTTCGAGTCAGAGGAAGTTTTTCAATGATCCTTGCTCAGCTGACCTTGTGGAGTGTAGATATTTTATTATGCTGGGCTTCTGTGCGAACAACTGGCCCTTTATTGCAAATTCCATCCTGGGCTGGCGGGGTATTACATGATAATTAAAATAGAGCCCTTAACACTGCGATCTCTGCCCTGTTTCTTCGGGTCAGCCTCTGACCCATATGACAATGTTGACGCTAATTTGGCAGAGACTATTTTTAGCAGTGCCTCAAAAGAAAACTTGTTAGTGCTCGTGGAAATTGTTCAAAAGTCACATTGCAAGAAAGCTAGTTTTTGTTTTTAATGTGTTCAGGTGCAATAGGTGACCTCCTTTGTGGTCTAACCAGCATTCCAAATATTTGTATTTATTTGTGATTTTCTGGAGATGGTTGTCAAGAGGCCAGTGATTATGTTTTTTCTTTTAATTTTCATCTCGTTTGCGAGGCAGTGTGTATCTAAGGCGTCTAACAGTCTTTGAAGCCCTACTGGTATTTGGCTGATCAGGACAACATCATCCGCATAAAGCAGAGAAGAGATGTGTTGGTTGGCTAATTTAGGAGCACAAATGTTTACTTGGTTTAATGTAGGAACCAAATCGCTCATAAACAAGTTAAAAAGGGTGGGTGCTAATTCGCACCCTTGCTTGACCCCTGGTTTCATGCTGAATTTTTCCGATACTGCAGTGTGTTGTCCTAATTTTACTCTGGCCCATGTGTTGGAGTAGAGCAATATGATGCCTTGTAATATTGGCTCTGGGCTTTCCTTATTGTTACTAACCATGGTTTTGCTCTGATTCAAAAGCAAGCTCTAAAGGTCGATGTAGCTCTCACATATGGAAGAGTCATACGCCTGCCTGTTTAAGTTGACTAATTCAGCGATGGTGATTATGTACACCAGAACTACCATTCACTGAAAGAGCAGGTGAAACTATTTCTGCACCAGGAAAGTCCCTATAAGCCTCAAAATACTGGAGCACGCTATTCTACTAGAGCAGGCATCTCCAATGTTTTCTGTAACGAGAGCTATTTCTGATCAGTGATAATCGTGAGCTACTAAGGGCCAAGAAACTGTTACACTGTCACTAGACATCCCCTGGCCCAGCATCATAACCTTAAACCTAATGTCCAAGGAGCCTGATAATATGGTTTAAACTAAATACTGGGACTGGGGGTACTATGATAGGGCTGCCATGTATGTCAGTGAGTTCATGGTCTGTAAGAATGTAAGAACACGTGTGTGAATAAATGGGATATATGTGTATGGGTGACTGAGAGACTGTGTTGTATGTACTTGTGGGACAGGGCATACCTTTCGCCATATGTGGCACCATTCAATGTTACAACACAAACATACAACCATTTTTATGGGAAAATTTTTAAGTGCAGAAAAATGTTCTGTAAAAATGGTTCTAATAAGGAACATTCTTCTACACTTGATGGAAGATGGGGCATTTTTCTGCATTTTAAATTTCTCCCATTTATAAGATAAATAGCATATTTCTCAGTTATAAACATGGCAGTATGTCTACCAGCCAGTGGGACCAAGATGCCTGCTGTGTGTAAATGCAACACTTTGAAATGGGAGAAAATTTAACTGGACAGTTAACGTTATGTTTATACGCATTACATGAAGCTCATCATTTTAATTTTCTTACAATATATTTACAAACAGCAGGAATTTTATTCCCAATGGTCTGCAAATATGGTGCGATATTTATAACAGGAAAATACAGTGATTTCTTTAAATGTGAGGAATTTAAGGTGCAAAAACATGCTTCATAAAACATTATGGTTTAATTGGCTTAATTTAAAGCAGAGAAAAACATTAAGACAATGTTTCATTGAAACAAATACTTCACTTTAATTTTCTACCACTTAAAATAAAAGCACTGTATTTTTCAGTTATAAATATGGCACTATGTCCTCCTCTTCAGATTATCATGAGCAAGATACTGCCAGACCAGAAGACAATTCTGCCTGCCAAAGATTCTCCTGCTATACAGCGCTTTCGACTGAAAGCGGATACCGAGCCCGGGAGGCGTTGCTGTTGAACGTGTGTTTGCCTTTCACTATGAACCAGGTATCCTTGTTATGTTATGTTATGTTATGCGTTTTTATTTGGCGCACAGATGCTCCAGCTAAGGAGCGTCCTGGCGCCCGACAAGGCAGCTGCACAACACAACTAAAAACAAAAAACAAACATATGTACACAAACTAAGGGAATAAAAAGGTTTTCACCGCGCGGCGAAAGGAAAGCAAATCTCCCATAGCGCGAATCGCCGGGGGCAGGGATTTCCACAGGACCGCCGCGCGCACTCGGAACGATCGTCCTCCGGCTCTACTCCGCTTGAAGCGCGGCACAACAGCCAGTTCTAGGTCTGCAGATCTTAAGAGTCGCGCTGGGGTGTAGTTGGCAAGGAGGGCCATAAGGATCGTTGCTGGGGACCCCTTCAGAATTTTATAGGCGGCGCAGAGGACCTTAAACTGGATCCGCTGGGCCACCGGAAGCCAATGCAGTGACCGCAGGGTACTGGAGGTAGGACAGAATCTTGGGAGGCCTACCACCACTCTAGCTGCGGCGTTCTGAATCCTTTGTAAGCGCCCAATCTCTGCCTGATTCAGACCAGCCAGCAAGGAACTCGCATAATCCAGCCTGGAGATGACAGTGGTCTGGATCATGAGTTGCCTGGTGGGGGCATCGAAGAACTTAAGCACAGGACGAAGCCTGCGCAGAATGCCAAAGCAACATGCTGCTGTGCGTTTGGTATGGCACACAAACGTGAGGGAAGGGTCCAGCCAGACCCCGAGGTTCTTAAGCTCGGCGACTGGGATGGGAGCAGGACCCAAATCCCCAGGCCACCATCTCTCTCCCCACAGATCCGGCTGTCTGCCAAAAACCATGACCTCGGTCTTACTAGCGTTCAGCTGGAGACAGTTTGACGTCATCCAGCTGGCGACCGCCCGCAGTCCTTGTTGAAACCTGGGGGCATCGACTTCGGCATCCCCGCTGATCGTGACCGCTAGCTGGGTGTCATCGGCGTATGACACCATCGTCATACCCCATTGCCTGACAACCTCAGCTAGCGGCCTTACGTACAGATTAAACAGCGTAAGGCTCAGCGAGGAGCCTTGGGGGACCCCCAGGTTCAACGGATGGAATTTGGACTGGTAAGGTGGGACGGTCACGCTAAAGGCCCGGTTGGTTAAAAACGACCGGAACCACTGGAGAGCGATACCGGTGACACCAGCCTCCTCTAGGCGCAGCAGAAGGATCGGGTGCGAGACGGTGTCAAAGGCAGCGCTCAGATCTAATAACACAAGCGCTGCCGTTTGTCCCGCGTCAAGCACGGAGCGTAGATGCTCCACCATATAAAGCAGAGCCGTCTCCGTGCTATGACCAGCCCTAAACCCATTCTGCGTTGCGTCGAGGATATCTGCGCGGCAAAGATGTTCCGAGAGGACGGCATTTACATGCGCCTCCATAACCTTAGCCGGCCACGGCAAGAGTGAAATCGGCCGATAGCTCTCAGGCTTGCTGCCGTCCAGGCTGGGTTTCTTAAGGATAGGCCGAACCATGGCTCGCTTCCACTTCAGTGGGACCTCGCCAGATGTTAACGACGAGTTGATCAAGGAGCATAGCGGTGAGATATCATGTACCGCTAGGTCTTTGAACACATCTGGGCAAAGTGGATCCTCTGGGGACCCAGACTTCACTCGACGGGCCAATGTGTCTAGGCTATCAGATGTTAACAAAGGTAAGGAATGTAATCCCTCAGATGGTAACGGCTTAGGAGATGGATTAGCCGAGGGAGTGGCCAAAGGAAAGGCCCGATAAATGGCATTCACCTTTTCCAGGAAAAACTCTGCCAATCCTTTACTCCTAATAACTATAGCGTTCTCCTTAAAACAGGTATGCAGTGTGCTAATCATCCATAAGAAAATGTAGCTAGCTGCAAGTTATTTCCATGCTCGCCTACTATAGCACATAGAAGTAGGTTTTAAGGTCTTAGATGAGATTTTAACCATGTTGGAAATGTTCATTTTATTTTCGTTGTTCACAATGTGCATTTTTGCTGTTTTAATTGTATTTTAGATGTGCTGAGCAACAGGGTGCATCTATTCAAATAAACTTGCTTTTTTAGGTAAAAATTATTGTCTTAGCACATCTTGTGTGCGCGTGTGATTGAAGAAAATGTAAAAGGTTTGCTTCGGATAACCATGGTATCTCTGGATCCCTATTTGTAAACAAAAGCATTGACAACATTTCAACTATGTACTGGATGAAGTTCTGCAGGGCTACTAAAGCATATCCCTCACATGCAAGTGTGGTGCATTGAACTAAGTTTACATGTATGAACTGTGGGTGTGAAAGAAAACCCTGTAGAGCTGAGCCAGAGAATCCGTTTACACAACACTTTCAGTATGTATTGAGTTGAACTAGTATAGAGTGAAAGTTTTTTCCTCTTGTGGGCCAACAACATCATCAATATTTAAGCCGCTATGAATGCCTTTTCAAATAAATACGATTCCTCTCTTGAAAATTGTGTAAAGTATAATAAAGAATACGTGATCATGCTAATGCTGCAGACAGTCATCAAATCTATTCCTCTCTCATGTCTATTTGCAGTGTCATAGCTATCTCCGACCTTGATGATGAATTCCCCATGAAGCCCCGTTCAATTCTGCAGGTTATCCCATACTTGAATGCTGAATCGTATGATGGGATTTTTTGCACAGATTGATGCCTTTCGTTTATCAAACAGATACATAGATAAGCCACATCAAGCAGCTTAGACTAGAAAGGACCTAGCAGAGAGATGGGTAGACACAGCATTCCTTTGGTAGATTTATTGTTCATCTGATTGGTACCTAAATGCAAAGAAATCAGTTTTTTCCAAGTTTACTCAGGCTAGACCACAGACATCAGGGTTTAACTAGAGGGACTTCCTTTGAACATTCTGCCACTTAGTATTGCAAATCTGAATGAAAGAACCGTACTTTGTCTGAATTCAAGTCAAGTATGAGAGAGGAGAGGTAGAGAGTGGGCAAGCAATGATCAGGCGACCCTGGCTCAAAGCTGTGGGGGGTGAGAAGTGGTCTCAAATTTCACTGCCACTGCCTCTAAACTTGTGGAAGGAACATGTAATAAGATTACCAGCTGGGATTTTTTCTCTTACTGCTACCAAAGGAAGGATCTCCTTTGCATGTCATGGGACTGCAAATGTATCCATTTATAGTTTCATACGTATTTCCTACAATTTGTATCTTTTGCACGCTTCCCCATAGGGTCAATCACTTCAGAGACAGCTGACATCATACAATACAAAAAAAGTGAGACATGGGAGGGTTGTTGGAGAAGAATTTTCATTAGGGCACACAATGGAACTAATAAGGGGCATTTGGGTGCTTTCTTATACCCAGCAGACTTGGAGAGATAGCCACCTATCTGGTAATTTAGTTATATTTTGACTGTAACCAGCTGAATCCACTTCCTTCTGTGCGTGCTTCACTTCCCTTCCCCAACTACAAGAACCCCCGTTTTCATTCAACTGGGACATTGATCATGTGCTCTGGCTAGAAGGAGTACCCTCAACTTTATGTGTCTGAAATTTGTTGAACCGGACACAAGTTGTAACCAAAGCAGATGTCAAGATGGAGGGTCTGTAATGCCACCTATGATATCAGAAGGCAGACCCTATTTTGAGCAATTTAGGTCTCCAAGACAGAGCCATATACCTTCTATCAAAGGTTTGCTTACAATGTGCTTCTCTGTCTACACTACAGCCAGGGAAGATGCAAGTGGAGCTTTGAAGCTTTGAGAGAGCGATAAACATTTTCTTTTGGAAATCTCTCTCTACTACTATGTATACTTTTACATAAGTAGTGACAAGAAGAAACACAAGAGAAAAAGAAACAAGCATTTGCAATGCAATAGGTCTCGCATTTGCAAAATTTTAAGCTATTAGCATTGTAATGCCTTTCATGTATATGTTTTCAAAACCAACACAGATAAAAGGTTTGTCATTTACAATGCCAGTAGCTCAAAGTCTCGCAAATGCGAGACCTATTGCATTGCAAATGGTTGTTTTGGTAGCTTTCGTGTGTTTTTTTATGGGGACTTTCTGCTCTGGTTATTGTATATCTTTGCAGAGATTTTTTGTTTATTGTGTGTTAGTGGTAGCATATATGTGGCTTGCAGCTTTTCACTTCGCAGAAATGTTATTTAGAATAGAGGTAGTGCCCTTAATTGCTAAAGTCTTACTGTGCTCTTTTGTGATTTGGGTTGTGTTTTGTCACGTCTCTGTTACCGTCGCCCTTCTCTGCGCAATTGTATTAGTCACTGATATCCTTTCAATGACAATTTTGTTAACGTGTCCTTTGTGGAAAGGCACTTGTAATTTGTAGTTTGTGTGAGGGCTTGTGTGGCTCTGTTTTTCTATTGTCCTCTGCTGTGTGGCGCTGTGTCCTTTGTAGTTTTACCGTGTACTTTATGTGCATTGCTGTGTTTTGGTAAAGGCCGCCCTGTGTAAAAATGCCATTTGTAGAAGTCTGGTTGTGTTTTGCTGCCTTGCTTGCTTTTGATTGCCGTGGAGACTGTGCCATGTGAGAGGGGGTTGTTTGTCCTTCTGAGTTCCTTTTTGGTCAGTGTTCTTTCCAGTGCAGTTTGTGCAGGTGTTTTCTTTGTAAACTGGATCTGTATCCCTGTCAGCTTTGTTACTTGTTAACCTTACATCATTGTGCACATCGAAGATTTATATTTCATTGCCTGAGAGTCATTTTTTTAATACACATGTGCATCATTGCAACATTTCCTAACCATAACCACCAAACCATCAAAGGAACGAAGGAAACCACACACCCCTCAACACCGCCACCGAAACTAAGTGGGAGCTGGGGGATGGGTCGAACTACTTCTGTGTTTATTTATGTATTACAGACCTATAGTTAACGATTTAATAATGACAGTTCTATTAGACGAGGCAGCGAATATTAGAAACATTGAGCTGCTTAATGCATCTCCACGGCTCTGAAAGCAATCCTAAAACAACAGTTGATGGACAGAATGCAGAACAATGTCATACATTCACCCCAGTACAGAGATCTGGGCCTACATCCATCGTTTTTTTGCACTCCACACCACCCCAGTTCAGACATGGCCATATGCAAATCAGCCTTGACCCTGTGCCTCATGGGAACAGTCCAGCCCGAACTACCAAGCCATGTCTTTCCTGGACCGGAATCAAGCATCCTAGGACCGGTTTCTGGCTATCAGCCGTCTTCAGCCAGGATAGCTTGACTCCAGTGGTGTGGAGAGCATGGGACTCACGTCTGAGCATACCCATCCCACTCGGGGTGACAAATGCAAAAACAACAGTTGATGGACAGAATGCAGTACAGAAATACGTGTGATGCCAGATTTTCTTAAGCCCCTGCAGAATCAGTAGGATTGGTGGAAAAATAGAGTGGAGATTTAATAACCACTCTGAACATAACCCATTACCTAGAGACATTTACCGCTAACATGATTGGCAAATTAATCTATGTCTCGACAATCAATTGTGCTATTTCTGGAAGCAGCTCCTATTCATGGTTCATTGGTTTCTGTCTTCTCACCCTACGCGCTCTCACATTCAGAGTAACTTCCAGGGGAGCCACTGGCTAATTTCTCGTTCTGGAGACAATTGGCTTAAGCCCTATTAATTTGCACTCCTTTTCTAATTGATGTGTTAAATGGTCTTAATGTTCATATAACAGAGGTGAAGTATGTATGTTCATGAATCACTTTCTACTGTTAAACATGGCTATTGAATAAACATACCATTGAACTGAATTAGACAGAATATCGGTTTACCTGATTCTTGTTGGCGTTTTCACTGAACACACACTGCCTCATAATATAGGAGACGACAGCATTTCCTCCCAAAGCTGCAACATGAGCACGCACCATGGCAAATACCTCACAGATGAATGCGTGCAGGAATCCACTGACTCCTCCCTCCTATAATATTGTAATGAACATTAAAAATGATTTATTGATTAGATTTACCTCACTTCTATTCGCTCACAAGCACATGTAGTTAACCTTGATTACATTAATACTCATTCAAAAATATTACACCATTACTAGTGGTCATAATGTTGCATATCAGCAATATTTTTTGTAAAGGTGAAATTAGTATGGTAGATGACATTTGAAAAAAATACTTTAAGTTACAGAAATGTGGGAGTTGGATTAAGAAGAGAAAGCAAAGTTTAAAACACTGCTGTTATCGGACTTGTTTCAGTGCAGAGGGCTAAACAGATGAGATTGCCTTCAGGAAAAAACTGAAGACATGGCTATTCCCAGGCTGAGTCGTTGGTATCCACTCTCCCCTGCTTTAGTGCTGGGAAAACCTTGGGCAGCTTTGCGCTCTACAAAACTCAAACATAAACGAGTGGTCACCCGTTATTTGTTTTAAATTATAATGAGGATGATTACGTACTGAGGTGTAGTAATAGAGCATAAGAACTAGTACAGGAACCAAAAAAAGGGAGACCTGGGTTAAAAAGCCTGAACTGAGTGTGATTGAGTCCATTTACGTCTAGCTTCTTGGGGCTAACCTATTGGTGTTCTTAAAAGTGAGCACCAATAAATGTGAACACTAAAAGACTCAGAATACAACATTAAGCACAATAACACTCAAAAACGGATTCTATGTCAGGACCGGAGGCGAGGATTACGCTTTCTAACCTTCGACGCTTTCTAACCTTCGCTTTAGTCAAACAGCAGCAGCCATTTTCAGCAGTATAATCAAAACGAACATTCCCATAAGCACTTGGAAAAAAAGCAAAACTTCACAACCAATCATGGATCAACAGTTCAAACGAAGTCCCTTGTTAGTGTTGCAGCTCTCTCTTTCTTTGCTGCTCGCAGCTAGAGAAGCCCTGTTTTCTTAATTGCTCCATGTGACAATGTCATTATTGTGCTGACCCACTGTTAAGATGTTGCGGCCGCAGAAACGCTGGGCATCCCTCTCGCAGCTGAGGGTGTTTATTTTCATATTGGGACGGCGTGTGTGGCGCGGTGCGCTGCCCATCAGGTAACGCTGTGCCCAGCGCGACTCTTGGCTTCGCAGCACACATGCGTCAAATTGCGAAGTGAAATTGACAGTGCACACCGCAGTAGCCCACGGAGCCTGGTCACCAGCCTGGTGCATCAGGATCTGTAAACAGCTGTGAGCAAATTTAGTGATGCTCTCAGGGGTCTGTATTTCATTTCTTGACGCTCAGCAGGTCTTAAAAAACTGTCAATCGACACCCAGCCCTCTGTTGGGACACTGTCTCAGGCTCTTACCCCAGCGACACTAAGGGGTGTGGGTCCCTGGGCATAGACCCTATAAACTGTGCGGCTTGGCCCACCCGAACACTACTGGACCCGTAGTACCATATCAGGCTGCACTGCGCCTGTTAACGTTTTAACCTTGGTGCCTACCTCATGCAGACACCTGAGGGCACACTTGGGGGAAGGGGAACCCCTGGCTATTCTCCCATGGGAGGACGATTTCTACGAGGCAGCAGATACCTCTGTTTACAGGGCAGTCGCTGCGACTATGGCCCCTATGGAAATAGACCAGGAGTGCGCTAGAGCAACCAAGTCGGACCTAGCATCTGTGGGCCCCTGGGGACCTCCCTCCCCCCTCAGGCGCCACATGGTTCAGAGCCCGTACCTTCCCATAAAAGAGCCCAGGAGGCCAGGGTGGATCACAATGCATGGTGCGCCTAAAGTGGGCCTTCCTGGCCCACAACCCACCCAGAGCCATTGACAGGGCCCTTCCAGCCTGTTTTGCAGTGTTACCCCGATGGGGACGACTCCCAGGGGTGACAATGCGGCAGGCCCCTCCCCTGATCTAGGCTCTGCTATGGGATACCTTCTCCCGGGCGTCGAGGAGGACATGCTGTGGATGAATGCAGTTAAAACATGGTCTCTGGCAATGTTCAGTCCACAACTGCTGATTACATGGGAGCTTGGACAGTGACTTCAGTCATGAGGAGCCGCAGCCATCGGAAGCCGCAGTACAACCCCATGGGAAGTTTGTGGTAGGTGAATAGCCATAGATCTCAGCTTTAAGGCCCAGTAGAACCACCCACTGAGAGATAGGAGTCAGGACCAGCCCCAGCTTCTTGCAATACGTTACAGGAGTCTGTTGTGGGATTAAAGGTGGTATAAGAGCCCCAGGATACTGGACAATGGAGGTAGAGGCCCTGGCACACTTGAAAGATGAAAGCACAGTTTAGTCCTGAAATACAACTGCGGATGGAGGTAAGCTTTGCTATGGCACAGCATGTCTCAGGCCCAGTCAGGGTCTGCAACAAGTAATGATAGGGACACACACTAGAGCTCCCTAGAAGTTCATGCAAGCAAATCTGCCAATCACTCCTAGGCCAAGGGGCAATTGGGAATGCAGACTTATTGACAGAGGTGCAGGGCTTACCATGGACTCCAAGAGCTCCGTTGCTTCTCCTCAAAACAACATAAAGGAGCGTAGCTCCAGGAGCCGTCATCCCTGAAATGCTTGATCAGTCTACTCCCTTCTGGGAAGCTTCTCCATTAGTGCTACTAATGAGCTCTCCTCTGGGCACACTACTCTAGCAGGCACACCTTCAGTACCCCTCTCTCAGCCACCAGGGTAAATCCTCAACCAAGGCAAGACCGCAGTGTCTCCGAAATCGGGTGGCAGACTTTTCAAGCGATGTAGGCTCACCTGCCTGGGGAGTTGGCTGTCTGGGGTTTGAACGAAGGTCCTCGTGGAACAGACTCGTACTTCTAAAGAGTTATCTGTTCTGCCTCTCACACCATCTACATACCAGAGACATTTTAAGGCATGGGCAAAGGTGGCCCTGGACCAAGGTGCCAGCCTTTCAGGGGGGCCAACTAGAAAGCCAGGTCTGTTCTGCAGAGAGTCCTGTCCTGATGACCATGAATAATTCTTAAAAAGATTGTTTTAAATAATACCTGCTTTAAATACTGTTTTCCTTTAGTTTACTTTTAATGCGGGTGTTGTATGGGAGTCTAAGAAACATCGTGCTGAGCAATGTTTCTTTTTCGCACCATGCAACATCCATAATGTTTCCTCTAGATCAAAAGAGGGTCTTACAAATGAAAAATGGGTGGGGCAGACAAAGGTTATTTGCAATATTTGTGAGCTGCTGCTATTGTAAGAATACTAAAAACACATATCACTATCCTTCAGTATTAGATATGATAAATTTAGAATTATGCTTTACACAGTCAGTGGCCTTGCCAAAGAGGGCATTAAAGAGCTGAGACTAGATCATAAATTCAAAGCTGTTCCAAACAGGGCCCCCTGACATCCCTGCCCTGCTACTTACGTCTAACGGAGATGTAAAAAAAGAAGGATATAACCAGAGACGTTTGTTGCATTTCTAAAGAACCAACTGTGTACATCAATCCGGCCCAAAGGCTATAGCAATGCAAACAGTGTAGTATGCTTTTCTGAGAGGAAAGGTCCACTTCAAATTTGCACAGCAAATATTTAGTTTCATTCCATGAAGG
The DNA here is from genome assembly GCF_964263255.1 of Lissotriton vulgaris. Lineage (NCBI taxonomy): Eukaryota > Metazoa > Chordata > Amphibia > Caudata > Salamandridae > Lissotriton > Lissotriton vulgaris. The sequence continues at coordinate 2,043,380,935 of NC_141685.1, read as the reverse complement.
ACTCCACCAAGCTCCCAGTCAAACAGGACTCATACTCCCCTGACTCACGATACCACCCAACAGTACTCTCAATTTAGATAAAGGTCCAGTTACCTGAAGTTTGGCAGCATTTACCATATTGAGGCAAATAGGACCCTCACACATTGTGCTTTTTAATTGTCCCCTGAGGCGGAAAGCCGGGGGTTAGACTAAAGCTTGGCAAAAAAACGAAACTTACTGTTTTTAATTGTGTGTATCTCACTCGAAGTTTGACTGGAAGATTTATTTCCTTTTAAAACGCTGTGTGTATGTTTCACGGGAAGACTCGATTTCCCCTTTGAAACGCTGCACTTACCCGCGCTCCTACGCCTACTCGATCCCTGGTCCTTGCACAGCGATTCACAGCTGATGCACCGAACCCAGGGACGGAAGCCATCTTACAGAGAACAAAGGGCAGCGCTCTAGTCTTGCGATGCCTCCCGCCCTCCCAGGTACAAAAGTAGCCTCATACCTGCTCACTTCAGCTCATTGTGCTTTTTAATTGTCCCCTGAGGCGGAAAGCCGGGGGTTAGACTAACGCTTGGTAAAAAAACGAAACTTACTGTTTTTAATTGTGTGTATCTCACTCGAAGTTTGACTGGAAGATTTATTTCCTTTTAAAACGCTGTGTGTATGTTTCACGGGAAGACTCTATTTCCCCTTTGAAACGCTGCACTTACCCGCGCTCCTACACCTACTTGATCCCTGGTCCTTGCACAGCAATTCACAGCTGATGCACCGAACCCAGGGACGGAAGCCATCTTACAGAGAACAAAGGGCAGCGCTCTAGTCTTGCGACGCCTCCCACCCTCCTCCACCACTATATGAAGATCAACACCTCCCGTCCGCGCAGCGGGCGGGCGCAGCGGGCGCGCCGAAGGCAAGCCCGTCTGCGCCCGTCCGCGCCAAGGACGCGACAGGCGCAGGACACTCTGGACCATCATTCCCCCTCCTTAAGTATCAGGCAAGCGACCTTCATGCCTTCAATAATACAAATTACTGTGCCTGTACCATGAATATGACTCAGATTGAGGGCCCTTTCACCTGTAAACGCTGTAAGTGGACCTCCCTCGTGCCCCCTGTTGAGATTACAGTCCCGCCTACCACTATCCATACCGACATTCCAACTTTTAAAGGTGGACTGATAAATGCATGTTCAATGGGTGCCCATAGCCAGGACATTAATGACCTCGTCCTGGAACATGATCTAGACTGCCTTCTCATAACGGAGACATGGCTCACGAACAGCAGTAACCCAGACTTAGCAATGGCCTTACCTGACGGCTATACTATCGTTAGGCAAGACAGAACGAAGGGAAGAGGAGGAGGTCTTGCTCTGGTATTGAGAAGCCATATAAAATGTCACACCTTTAACTTAGACCCCTTGCAGGGTTCCGAGGGGATTGGGTTCTCCATCAAATTAAACAACACCACCTCCTTTTCAGGAGGGCTAATTTACCGCCCACCAGGATCCTCAACAAAGTTTTTAGAATCACTGTGCGACTCCTTAGGGCAGCTCCTCCTCCGTTACCCTCACTTCACACTACTGGGAGATTTCAATTTACATCTGGAATCCAAAATAGACACCCAGGTGCTTACTTTCCACCAAATTCTGGAGATCTTCAATCTACAGCAAAAGATAACTAAACAAACACATCAAGCAGGCCATATCCTGGATGGGATATGTTCGAACTTTCCCCTTCTGAACGTCCACACTCCCATTCCACAAATTTGGACAGATCATAGCCTGATACCCTTTAACATCCAAATAACACGTCCCCCGAATTCATCAACATTAAGTCAACAGACAGCAAATAGTATAACTTGGACTAAGGTTGAAGATAGTTTTAAACTCCGACCCGCAATACAGACTCAGACTCCCAACTTGACCGGCAATGTAGAACTAGATTCAATACATTTCCATAATTGGATGCAGCAAGAGATCACACAACGTGTTCCACCTAAACCTCCTCATAAAATGAAAAAAAAGAGGAAAGACGAACGCTCCCTGGTTTACACCAGAACTAGCAGAGCTCCACTTATTATGCAAGAAAGGTGAACGCAACTGGCGTAAAACCTATGATCCTGCCCACAGAATCCTTTATATACAACAGAGGAAAATATACCTAACCTCTATCAAAATCGCTAAGAAGGATTACTACACCAAAGCTATAAGGGAAGCAAAACAAAAACAAAAACATTATTTTCCATTGTAAAGACCTTCACGCACCCAAAATCCTTACAGCCGGAAATTCCACCCTCATTAGAGCTTTGCAACCAAATTGCAGACTTCTTTGTGGAAAAGATTGACCTTATACAAAAAGACTTCCCAATTCCTAAAGTCGACCAGCCCTCAACCCCCCTTCTCCAAGGAGCAAATGCAACTAACAATCTTAACACCTTCACACCAGTATCGCTTGACCTCACCAGGGAAGTAATTCTTGCCTGCAAATCAGGTGCCCCCTCTGATTCATGCCCCCCAAAAATTCTCCACCAGGCTATCAAAATGGTCAATCCTTTGATAAACAAGATTGTTAATACCTCTCTTAATACAGGCATAGTCCCTCGTCAATGGAAACAGGCAGTCGTAAAACCACTGATGAAGAAACCCAACAAACCCCCCACAGAACTGGCCAACTTAGGCCCAATATCACTTCTCCCAGTTCTGGGCAAGATTACAGAACAGATGGTGCATAAAGAACTAAAAAGGTACGTGGAGACCAACAATATCTTGCACCCTCAACAATCGGGTTTTAGATCTAGCCATTCCACAGAAACAGCCTTGATCGAGCTCTCCGACTCCATGAAAATCTTGCAGGACCAAGGAAAGAATGCCGTTCTAATCCCATTAGAACTCACAGCGGCGTTCAACACCATCTCCCATACAATACTGATAGGGAGACTTAGAGATATCGGAATCTCAGGGGTAGTATTGTCCTGGATTATTTCTTTTCTGACGGAGAGATCACAAACTATCGCCTTAGGCCCCTTCCTATCCAAGGAAAAAAAGATCTCGTCAGGAGTTCCTCAGGGCTCTATTTTGAGCCCGCTCCTGTTCAATATTTACATGATCCCTCTCATCGCCCTCATTGAATCATACGGCATACTTGTAACATCGTATGCCGTTGATATTCAGCCCAATTTTTTCCCTGGAGAAGAACTCTACCACTGCTGAGCAAAACCTTAAGAATTGTTTGAAGGATGTGTTTCTCTGGATGGACAAAAACCATCTTAAATGCAATGTCAGTAAAACATAGATTCTTCCTATGGGAAAATCACAACATTTCTGTCCCAGTAAATGGTGGCCTGAAGACTCTCCTGCTCCCCCACAAACTGTGAGATCAGCAAGAAACTTGGGGGTCTTATTTGACACCGAACTTTCATTTGACCAACACGTGAGGAATGTCGCAGGAAGCTGCTTTAGCATCATCAAATCATTAAAGAAATTCTTTGACTTCCTGCCCATCGACTCACGAAAAGCCGTCACTGTAGCCCTAATTCTCGCACGCTTGGACTACTGCAATGGCCTGATGGCTGGCGTTAAGAAAACAACCCTAAAAAAACTCCAAAGTGTACAACACGCGGCAGCCAGACTGGTCCTTAAATTGCCAAGAAAATCCTCAGCGTCAGCTGCCCTAAAAACTTTACATTGGCTACCCCTCCACAAGAGGATTTTATTTAAAATCCTGATTGTTGCCTTTCGAGCTTTTCACGGTACTGGCCCGAAGTATCTTATTAAGCGTTTCCCCCATTACATTCCAACCAGGACATTACGATCAGCAGGAGAAAACCTCATTAAATCGACCAAATTCAACCTCAAAACCAAGGGGGGTAAAACCCTAACCTTCTTATCTTCCAAGGCCTGGAATGCAATGCCCAAACATCTTTGACGACTCACTCAGGAAAAAACAGTTCAGGAAACATCTGAAAACCTGGATCTTCAAGCTTCCAGACGAGTACGTATTGACAGCCATTTAACTCTAACCCGTAATTGTTTGCACTCTGTTCTATTAGCGCCAGGATGCTCCTTCCGGAGCGATAGTTGCGCTCTACAAATATCCAATACAAATACACCTTAGAAGGTACAGGTAAAAAGTACTGTTCCGCTACTACAAATAACACACTACCACCACTGTCCGTTGCAAGGAACACAATGATCTGGTGATAGTCTCGCCGGCTAAAGAGAGAAATCTTGTTGTGTCGCTTTCAGATCAGCTCTGAGTCTCAATGTCACTAACAAAAGGGTCCCCTGTGTACACATGATTGACTGAAACAGGGCAAATTGCACCACTTACTCATCTAGGGGAAACCCACGGATAGGATAAATGCTCAAACGTTATGCAGGGCGACTTTTCATAACAACACAAAGTTGCAGATGTACTGGGTGAGGCGACTGGGCTCCATCGGTGTCCTTTTTAAAGCATATTTGTAGGTGAGACAGTTAAACAAAGGATATGATGCAACCAATGGCACCCATCCATGTAGTAACAAATGTCAAAAAGACCGCGCACCTTTATTGCCCAGATTGCGGTTTAAGGATGAGGACTACTTTTGGTTGGGTAAAGAACAATCAGACTACCTCCCATAGCTTCTCAAGGCTGCCAGAGTTAAAGGAGCTCAGGAAAAATTAATTGAAATAGTTTGATGTCTGTAAATATTTCCCTTAAACTTTGGGAGGCAAAACAGTTTACTCACAATTTTGGTCCAGTCAGGAGGTAAAACCACAAGATGCATCACTGCCGGCAGTTGTACCTGACACAATTGTAGTTTTCCACCGTGAGGGTTTCTGGTATGTACTCTATGGCCAAGATGGGCTGCAGGGGCAGGAGCCAAATGTGTTTTTAATCTTTCCTTTCCGATGGCTGTCAACATTGGTCTCCCCTCTTGCCCTTGCACTGTGCAGTATCTGAAGGCGCTATCATGATTACTCATGTGGTTTTATTCTTATGTTTTATAGCAGTAGGTTCTCCTATCGTTTACTTACTATGCAGATGATATAAAGTGCTACATGAACATCTCCTCCAGAGAACTCATCACTCACTGAGTGCTGCCTAAACTTTAGTCGTCTTATACTCAGCATTTATGCACCGACTCGACACAACCAAAAAAGGGGCTCATCATTAAACCGTAATCTGCGCAAAAAAGGCGATAGCAGCCACCTCCTGTCCTCTGCCGCAAGAATATTCTGAAGTGCCCTAACTCGCTGAAGGATAGGTCTTTATGAGACATAAAACGCCTTAGAATATAAATGACAATGATCAAAAACGATTCATTTTGCCCGCTTTGTTTTTTTTCCTAATGTGTTTAAATCCATTATGCAATTCTTGTTTTCCTTCAATCAGATAGCCAGTATAAGAGATTCAGTCTGTCTCAAAGGCTATGTGCAAAAAGCGGGTAACATTTCCTTCCCTTTTAATGAGAGACAACAAACTGTCATCAAGGCCACTGAGCAGAGCTGATTCTGCAGCAGCAATAGACGTGACTGGTGCACATGCCTCTTTGATGAATCGAGCTCCAGTTTGAGTCGCAAGCCTCGAATCAGGATTGAGTCCCTCAATTTAACAACTTTCCTCCGCTAAGACCCTTCTAAAATATCCATCTTTTGGCCTAATGAAGTCACAAAATTGTGGCACAATAAGTCCACCATAGAATGTGCAAAGCATTAAAGTCTAAGGCTTGAGTAATCCAGCCTCCATGTAAGTGATTAAAGGAGGTAGACCCTTCAGTGTCATTTTCACCAAGACTGTCTTCTCTTTCCAATAAAATGCTCAAGCCATCTTTGTAAGACACCTGGTCAAGGCTAATACCATTCAATTAGAATTTGCCACAAGATGGTTTCTCGACAAACACCAATGCCTTGTTTTTGAGTAGTAAAACACAAAACTAACTGACACAACAATAACCTGTCAGTCAGTTGGTACTCAATTATGCAAGGCAGAGCAGCATCGTATTGTCTTTATAATAAATTGATAGCTACTGTATGGCACGAAGACTAGCAACTTAATTATCTATGCAAGTTAATTAATTGCAGAGTTTAACAATCAAGAATTCTCCTCACGACAACATGCAGTAACTACCAGTGTCGCCCGCTTGCCAGCAACTGGTTGGAAAACCAGTCTGCACACAATCGAACTGAATATGGGTACAAGGTCTACTTTACTGGCAGGGCTTTCCATTTGAAAGACTAATAGGTGTAGAAATAAGTATTACAAGTGACCAGAGCAATGATGTATGTGTACTTAATGGGCGAGGCAATGAGGAAGAACACTTAATTACGTGTATTTACTAAAAGAGGGGATACCTGACAAATCGGCCATCCTCTGTACTGTCCATTGTTGAAAATGAAGAGAATGTAAGTTCTTATTACCAATTGATAAATGTGATCAGCTCTACTGAAATGTCATGAGAGGCTGGTCTGGATGGCAAAGTCAGTATGTCGCTGTAAGGACCTAGTATGTTGAGCATCAGTTCTGCCACTGTATTTAAAGATGATAGGTGGTGTTCACAAACGTTGCATGCCTAGGAGGGTTCGGATTTTGTCCTTGTATCAAAAAGTGTAACATACTCCAACCTTGTAATTACAAAGTTGTGATACACGCGCATAGCACAGACTCACCATTTTTAATGTATAATCCAAACACAACCAGTTATGGTGGTCAGGACAGACTTTTGGCCATTCAATCAATCAATCAATCAATCAAGGCCATTTATAGAGCGCACTACTTCTCAAGGCGCTTGGGGGAGGGGGGGTCGGGGGGGGGGAAGTGTGGCTCAGGGGTTAGAGGCGGCAGACCCGGAAGCTGAGATCGGTCCTGAACCAGGGTTCAATTCACCGTCTCGGTGGGTCTTGGGCTAAAAATTCCACGGACTCGATAATTCTCGATCCGGTGCCTCCTTGACTCACGGGTTCACACTCTGCGACTCTGGGCAATAGCTTGCTTAATCCCCACAACGGCCCCTCGTGGCGGGATGCCTGACTTTCACCTTGTGGATACCCTGCTGGGGCTATCACACAGGGGGAGATCAGGATGGGTTCCCAAAGCAAGCACCGGGAAACCCACTGCGGGTAGCTGTGCGCTATATAAGCTCAACTACTGCTCGAACAGCCAGGTCTTGAGCTTCTTCCTGAAGGAGAGGTGGTCTTGGGTCAGGCGCAGGTCGGTCGGGAGGGAGTTCCAGGTCTTGGCGGCCAGGTAGGAGAAGGACCTTCCTCCTGTTGTCGTTCTTCGGATGCGGGGGACGGCAGCGAGGGCGTGACTGGCTGATCGGAGATGGCGTTTGGGAGCGTAGAAGTTGATGCGGTTGTTGAGGTAGCTCTGGCCTTGATCGTGTAGGGCTTTGTGTGCGTGGTGAGGAGACAGAAGGTGATTCTTTTGTTGACGGGGAGCCAATGCAGGTCTCTCAGATGTCCGGCGATGTGGCTGTGTCATGGGATGTCGAGGATGAGTCTGGCTGAGGTGTTCTGGATCCGCTGGAGTCTCTTCTGGAGCTTGGCGGTAGTTCCGGCGTAGGGGGCGTTGCCGTAGTCCAGTCTGCTGGTGACGAGGGCCTGGGTGACCGTCTTCCTGGTCTCGGTGGGGATCCACCGGAAGATCTTCCGTAGCATGCGCAGGATGTTGAAGCATGACGAGGAGATGGCGTTGACTTGTCTGGTCATGGAGAGGGAGGAGTCCAGGATGAAGCCCAGGTTGCGTGCGTGGTCTGTCGGTTTGGGTGCGGTGCCCAGGGCGGGGGGCCACCAGGAGTCGTCCCAGGCGGAGGGCGAGGAGTCCAGGATGAGGACTTCCTTCTTGTCTGAGTTCAGTTTCAGGCGGCTGGTTGTCATCCACTCGGCTACGTCTTTCATCCCTTCGTGAAGGTTGGCTCTGGCGGCGGCGGGGTCGTTGGTCAGGGAGAGGATCAGCTGGGAGTCGTCAGCGTAGGAGATGATGTTAAGGTTGTGTTGGCGTGCGATGGCCGCGAGGGGGCTCATGTAGACGTTGAAGAGGGTGGGGCTCAGCGAGGATCCTTGAGGGACGCCGCAGATGACTTCGGTGGCCTCTGACTTGTACGGTGGTAGACGGACTCTCTGTGTTCTTCCGTCGAGGAAGGAGATGATCCACTCCAGTGCCTTCTCCTGGATTCCGACATTGCTGAGGCGCTGCACTAGGGTGCGGTGGCAGACAGTGTCGAATGCCGCGGAGAGGTCTAGTCTAGGAGGATGAGGGCCGCTGTTTATCCGTTGTCCATCAGGGCTCGGATGTCATCGGTGGCAGCGATGAGGGCGGTCTCGGTGCTGTGGTTGGCTCGGAAGCCAGACTGTGAGGGGTCGAGGGATCCAATTGTCTCGAGGAAGGCGGCCAGCTGTTTGTTGACGGTCTTCTCAATGACTTTGGCTGGAAACGGGAGGAGCGAGATGGGGCGGTAATTCTTGAGTTCGGTGGGGTCCGCTGTAGGTTTCTTTAGTAGGGCGCTGAGTTCGGCGTGCTTCCAGCTCTCCGGGAAGGTGGCGGTGTCGAAGGAGGTGTTGATGATGTCCCGCAGGTGGGGTGCGATGACAGCGTCGGCCTTGTTGAAGACGTGGTGAGGGCAGGGGTCGGTCGGAGATCCGGAGTGGATGGAGTTCATCATGCGGACGGTGTCTTCGGTGCTGATCGGAGTCCAGGCGCGGAGGGTGGTGGTGGGGGGCGGTGGTTCGGTCGTGGCGTGCGTCGGTTGAGTGCTGAAGCTGTTGTGTATGTCCGCGATCTTGTTGTGGAAGTAGGAGGCGAGCGAGTTGCAGAGGTCTTGCGATGGGGTGATGTCGTTGTTTCCGGCGTTGGGGTTGGAGAGCTCTTTCACGATGTTGAAGAGTTCCTTGCAGTTGTGTGCGTTGTTGTCCAGCCGGTCCTTGAATGCAGTTTTCTTGGTGGCGCGGATCAGTTGGTGGTGCTTCCGGGTGGCAAGCTTGAGGGTGGTCATGTTGTCCGGTGTTGGTTCCCTTCTCCAGGCTTTCTCGAGGGCTCGGCAGTTCTTCTTGGAGCTCTTGAGTTCGTCGGTGAACCATGGGGCCTTCTTGCTGCCGGGTCTGCTGGGCGGGGTCCTCAGTGGGGCGAGTTTGTCCGCGCAGTTGCTGATCCACTTCGTGAGGTTGTCGGCGGCCTGGCTGGGGTTCGCTGAGCTGGCGGGAGGGTGCTGGCTCAGGGAAGCGGCGAGCTGGTCGGCTGTGATTTTGTTCCAGCTTCTTCGAGCAACCTGTTGCTGGTGGTGGTGGATCGTCGTTCTTCTGAAGGTGAAGTGAACGCAGCTGTGGTCCGTCCAGTGGAGTCCAGTGGCGTGGCTGAAGGCGATGTCTTTGCTGGATGAGAAGACTGCGTCGAGTGTGTGTCCGGCGAGGTGGGTGGGGGTGGACACCAGCTGCTTGAGTCCTAGGTTGGCGAGGTTGTCGAGCAGGGTGATGGTGTTGCGGTCGTTTTTGTTCTCCAGGTGGAAGTTGATGTCCCCCAGGAGGATGTAGTCAGCGGAGGGGAGGGCATGCGGGGTGATGAAGTCGGCGATGTCCTCGCTGAATTGTGTGCGTGGACCCGGGGGTCGGTAGTTCATTCAGTATTCTTACATTGTTAATGGAAAATGCAAGAGTGTGCTTTGCCACAGCCATAGGTTAGTACAATAGAGAACTTAATATAGGCTACCTAGATGAATCAAAGTTTAGTGGGTAAGTCATCCATGCATTAACATTCCCCAGTAAAAATAAACAACCATTTGCAATGCAATCGGACTCGCCATTGGGACATTATATGTATTTAGCTATGCAGCACATTATCCTGGGTGCTGAAACATCTACTGTTCTTTAACATGGAGGCTTTGACACTAATAGGCACATTATCATACTATACACTATCACACATTACTGCAGCGTAGCCTCGCCCACATGTATCTTCAGCACAATGACATCCCCAGCTCATGGTAATCACCAAGACACAAGGAAGATCCAACGACTTCTGGTGATTATTACATATATTTTTTTAAATCACAGCAGCACGAGTAAAGGCAGGCACTGAGTATCTCTACTTACCTTTCAGTGCAGTAATGCGGGAACACATTTTTTTTAACCCACTATGCCATGGCGATTTCCCTGTAGAAAAATGGCAAAATGTTCCCCCTCGTCGAAATACCAACACATATGGTCATATCGTCACAGTTGTTTTTAGTAAACATAGAAGTGAAGAGTCCAACTCCATAATTTTGGGATGGTTCCAGAACATTACACTTTGTGGCCTGTTGAGTTTTCTGTTTCTGAACAATATTGGTAAAAAGGCACAACAAAGTGAAGCCTGTTGGCACTGCTAATGCTTGTTTTTATATAGTGAATGCTACTGTCGATTTACCATGCATTAGTCCTGTAAATATGAGATAGTACAATAGCCCAACAAAGCTGTACTGTCTTTAGTGAATTCAGAAGGCTAAAGTTGCTTCATCAGTATTCAAACCGGAGACTCGTAAGAGTGCAAGCTGAGTCAATCAATCAATCAAATGACTATTCGGTGTTCAGATGTAAAACCATAAAAGTTTCCTATATAGAAAAACAGTAATTAATAGAATTTCATAAACCCATTACACAATTCATTACATAAAGAAACTGATTCATGGATGAAGTGCAGTGCAAGGTACTTGGTACCTTGAGGTCAAAGATTCAGATAAACCAATGATTAAATAGCTCCAAGGGTCCTATATCTAGTAATTAAATCTCCTTCAAAGTACTAAATTATTAAATGACCCCAAAAATGTTACCATCTATTTTAAGTGGGGGTCTACATTTTACTGAAGATTTAAGGAAATTAAGAATAAACAAAACGGCATCTTCATGCAACAAATGTAGCTACATGAGAGATTGACGAGCCTGCCTGAATTTCAACATCCTTAAAATCGGGATAATAACATTTTTCCGGGGAATCACATAAAGCCTACAAAATAATAAAAAATGTAGCAAATCCTGTGGAGACACACCGTCGCAGCCACTGGAGGCTAAAATCTGTCCTCTGGTGCTCCCCTTAGGCAAAGCCAACAGGAGGTGAAAAAAACCCAGGCGAAACCTAGTCAGCAAAAAATGATTGCATGTACTAAACAAGCATTGGCATAGCCAATACGTCTCGCCGTTGGGACCTTATACGTTTTAGCTATGCAGGATATTATCCTGGGTCCATGTTTTACCAGGGATTGAAGAGCTATACAACAAATAAACACACCGATGAACACATGCATGCACTATTCAGAGCAAACAACAGATGGCCATTACACGTAGGTAGACCAACATGCTTGCAAAGTTTCACACCCACTGGCAGAACGAACACACACAAACATACCCCATACAGCACCTCCCATGTACACACATGCACACACACACACCTTTGGGGTCTTCTAAGTCATCAAAATTAAAATTGAAGGTGTAAGAGATTTACATTTACCACTAGTATGCAGGGGCGGTGGGTGACATTTGAAAGTGGTGGGGCGCAAAGTGATTTGCATACAGCACCATAGCGAGCGAGAGCAGCGAGCGAGTTCGAACCCCAAAAGGGGGGCTTGAGGGGAACCCCCCCCCCCCAAGAAAATTTTGAAAAAAAAGAAGAAAAATCGTGCATTTTCAAGCAAATTTGAGAAAGCAGGAAGGTTAATAAAGCAATTGTGAAAGTGCAGTCATTACATTAATAGATGGCATAACATAGGTAGCTGCTTATTCAGTATAACCACAGAGCTTCATACATTCCGTCCTATTATGGTCAGGCGCTGAATTCAAACTATAAGACTTTAAATAAATACCAGCTTGAAATACCATGTTTTAACAGTGTGGCTCATGCTCGCACCATGCACAGCTTAAGGCAATTAAATAAAGGCACTAGTGTAGCATGCCCAGGCCAGTCCGAACATTTTGATGAACTGGGGCAAAAACTAAGGGGCAGAGCCATGAACTAGAGACTCTGGTTTCACTTCTAGCTTTCTAGCATGACCAAACTGTGACACTCTGGGCAATTACTTTTCTACACTGTGGCTTGTTATCCATGATAATCAATTTTGAGAGAATCTTAAAATGATACAATTCAGGATGCACACTGTACAAACAATCAAACATCTCTGTTGTATATGGCAGGCCATAGTATTGCTCTATATATAACAACAAAGGCTTACATATGAGAAACAAGACAACTGACTTGCCTCGAGTCATTAATACAATTGTCAGAGAAGACGTGTTGTGGCTCACTCACCTTAGTAAAAGCAGACCACTCAGTGCAACGATACAGTCTAAAGAGAACCTATCCAAAAAATACTTTAAAAAATAAATAATGCAAATGTTCATAGCTCTGCCATGAATAAAATGATAGTCAGCAACACTTGCTGCAGGACTGGAGATCCAGCTTGTGCTAACAGCTGTTCATGCAGAGCAGATTTTCCAGACAGGATGCAACACAGGGGCAGCCCAGAATTATGAGATCGGACCATAACCGTCTTACAGTATTGGGGTTATTTGCCAGGTAGGAGATGCTTGGGTGTTGTGGGATTATGACTCGGGGTCTCAAGGCATACGTGTGCCCACTGCCCATCCTAGTCAGTTGCAAACTTGTCTTGGTAGTGTGGGCATGACCTGTTTCTTAGAACAGGCTGTGAGAACACTAACTGCTGGTATCGGATGTCATAATGCTACTTGACGGACTTGTAAAATGCATAGCAAAATGAGATCCTGGCTCTGTCTTGTTTTCTTGTATGAAATCACAGCTATAATACACCACAGTGGATGAGAGAGCAGGGGTAGTCTTACAAATGCAAGCATCTCACAGCCAATGGGCTAACACGAACACTCTTTGAAAAACCACCAGGCTAAGAAAGATTTTATTTACCAGAACAAAGAGAGCAGCAGTTGAACCTTTGTTAAGAAACACCGAGAAAGGGGGAAACAATGCATTGCCAGCCTTCTTCTTAAGGACAATTTGATGGGAGTTAGGGGGAGGGCCTTCAACAGCCCTGTGATATGCCTTGAACAAGTGCAACAGGTTGAACATATAGAAATAAGACACCTGCCAAAGGAACGCAACTGGTAGAGAGTGACCACTATTTGCTCAATACCAGGTAAAAGTAAAACACCATCTCATATTAAGGATAAATGAAACTCTATCTGCAGTCAGATTAAACATGAAATTAAGCCCTACCTCTGCTCTGTGACATTCCGCAGAGTTCCACCCACCTCTAGTTTCATGTATAGCCCTAGGCCGGATGCTCAGATTACTGTCAAGCATAATCATTGGGGGGACATTGTACACAACCGCAGAACTGTGTTCTGGCATGGTTGATGGGGTGAATTGTCATCCAAAGTAACTTTTTTCACAGGTGCCATAAATACTTTTGTCTGAAAGTCATGCACCCTACAAAAATCCCCTTGGAAGGCCAGAACGAGGCGCACATGGGAGAAACAGGATATGTACCTTGGGAACATTAAACCAACCATCATAAATATTTGTACTGTAAACAATACATAATGTATCGATATGTATCAAACATAGGCAATGTATAATTGTACCTATTAGTTTTATTTTTTCCCTTCCTCTTTATATTTATTTATTAATGTTTTCACACCAGATTACCTTGCTTCAATAACATATTTCTTTTTATTCCATATGGCCTTGTACATATATGATTTACTTAGACAACAACCTAAATGTAAATACATATGTGGCCTTGATATCTATATGATTAATAATGTATGTAGCTCTATTTCGTTGAAATAATAAAGTTCTTTAAATTAAAAAAGTAAAGTTGAATGAGCATTTGGACTAGCAGGGCCTCTTGGAGCTATGCTGATGATGTCACTGGTCAGGCAAGGCTTGCTTTCAATGTATCTGTCCAAAGTTTAAGAACTATTTATTGTACATTTCAAAGGCTTCAAATGAAACGGTTCGAAAATGCACATTTGCCTGACAATGTCTTTTATTCAAATCATTTGAAGGAAATCTACATTTCTTTGTACAAAAATCACCAGATGCCTATCTGTTACCCCCTTCCCCGATTTCACAATATTCAGTCATCCACTTCAGATTCTGTCCCCTACTTTCTCCTCTTTCTCTAGAGCCTGTTACCCGCTCCTCCTTTTCTCATCTCACCCCTTACACGTCACTTTCAACCTTGTTTATTCCTGTGGTGGCCATGCCCTTTATTTCTCGTTTTCTTTCAATCCCCCACTCTTTACATGTTCCCATGCGGTTTATTTTACATCCACCCATCTCTCTGTCTCATTCTACACTTTGTCACCAGTTGTGTTTTCCAACTGGTTCGAGCCCCATGTAATTTGATGTAAATCCCTTGAAGCAGTCAGTGGACCTGTGAGAGCCTCGGCTCACTGAGTGCACTCTACAGCGCTTGGCTAATGCTAGTCATTTCTTTGGATTAAAGCGCCAAGAACCTGAAGGAAGCGCTGGCATGTCTGCTATGTCCTGCCACTGCAGGGCAGCACCTGGCACCACAGCCGCTGCACAGACCGAAGAGGGCTTCCCTCAAGACCCCCGGGATAGTAGAAACGTTGTTGTTTTTATAATACATTTTGAACTCGAAAGATCATTAAATGTACTATAGATGCTACTCGTGCTCTGTGGGAAGGACTTGGCTAAGTTCACGTTTGTACTAGACATTTTTTAGTACATCTAATACAAGACAAAGTGGTAAACGATGCGGCAGTGGAAGCTCTCCTTGCATCGTGAGTCAAGTGCAGCAAAGACGGCAGCAGGGTGGCCTGCTCCCTCACCTTCTCTCATATTCACAGGCACCTCTCACCAGAAGCAGCGCTCACGGCATCCCTCTCAAATTCGCACAGAATGGTGTGTAGACAGCAGCACTGCAAGCTTCCAAGCTGAGGAACCGGGTTCGAGTCACGTTCTGTGATTCTTGGCAAATCGCTTAATATCCCCACGCCTACCAAAAACGAGTGTGTCCCTGTGTAATGTAACTGGTGCTCATGTGAAGCGCTTCAATTCCTTCGGGTCAAGCTCGCGCTATATAAATCTGCACAAAGAAAATGCAGCACGGACAGTTGTGGTAGCCTCTATCACACACATCTCCCAATGTCAGAGGCTGCAGTAGTGCACACCATTTAGAGCGTCAGCGTGGGCATCAGTAAGACAGGCTTCCACTATAACCACAGGACATGTCCTGCATGAGTCTAAGTAAAGCCAACTCCCAACCTCGGTACTTCGTTTTAAATCCTGAGTTTGTGCTTCTCCAGGCCAGCACTTTAAAGTATAATGGATACTAGTGTGGGTGGCATAGAACTCCTACACATTGTGGTCCTTTGCCATTTCCTATAGACCCCTGCTACAGACACCTCTACCAGGGCAGGTCTCTTGAAATCAGAACCCCACAACCACCGTCCATCCATACAGGAACACCGTAACACTTTGCCTTTGCGCACTCACCGTCTTCGGCGGAAGCTTTCCACAACTTCTGCTCCTCTCGCAGCCCCTCCAGGGGCGACTGGCAACGGGAGGCTGGGAGGCTGGGAGGGGGGAGGGGAGGGGGGGGGGGGGGGGGTTCACACACCGGCCTGGGGGACTCTCGCCGGGGTCTGCTTGCCAGCTTCTCCTCCTGCCCGGGGTCGCACTTGCGCCACTCTGTCCCCGCTCATCCACACGCGGCATCCAATAATGGATGTTGCGCGGTGGACCAGCCAATCCTGGCGCTGCATGCAGCACCAGAATTGGCTAGGGGGGCACACTGTGTGCTCGCCCTGGGCAGCCTGTGAAAACCCGGCCCAGCTGAAGCCGCACACCCGACCCCTTCTCTATGCTTGCTGGCATTGGCACATGCGCGGGCAAGTCTCAGCCCGGGAGTCTCATGCGCACAGTGCTGGCCTGCTACAGACTGTCACTCAAGCAGCTGCAGCAGACCAGCAGCCCCGCCCCCCCAATCCCCTGCGCACTCCGACCGCACAACCATTGACGTGTCACTCCCGCGCTGCTTGTGAAGAAGTCAAGTCACGTAATTAGGTTTACTTAGCTTTAGCTGCAGTGCCACGGTGCGTCCAGGGCTTAGTGGGGCTACGCCCCTACGCCCCAATGGACGCACCGCGGCTGCTAGTATGATGGTGTTAGGATGTAATTGGTAGAAAAAAGAGAGGCAAACTGGTCAGTGTGGAAAGGAACCTCTAAAGAGGTTAAGAAAAGACAGTCTGCAGTGCAATGGAACAGATTTCTAACAGATTTGATTAAAGCCTGCATGTGAGATGGTATATTGTTACTTTTAGTCCTGAATGTTTCTTGTTGTTAACTGCTTGTTAAATGTTTCTTTTTGTTAACTGAGAGTGTTCTGTGCTTACTGCACTCAGTAGATAATTAGTTTTCAACTTCCAGGCTCTGTCGGAGGTACCGTGATCAGAGCTGCCTTAAAAACTTTCCAGAGGCAGACCGGCCGGCTGGCTGGTTACACAGCGAGTCCGTTTCATTTTGCAACATTTGTTTTGTCAGCCTGGTAATTCTTAAATGCTTTTAAGAATTAACAGGCTGACAGAACTAATGTTGCAAAATGAAACGGACACCCTGAGTATTTCCGCAAGCCAGTCTGCCTCTGAAGCCTCGCGAAAGTTAATGAAGGGTTTAGCAGAAGGGAGCTGCAAAGGAGATACAGCGACCTCGGCTCCACCTCTGCCCCCTCCTCCAATGGCCGCGACAGAGCCCGCGAGGCAGCAACAGAGGAGCAGAATATGTCTGCAGACTAGTCTGGCCTTTAAACCTTTGACACAAACCACACGTATTTGGCAGGGGAAAACACGGGAAGGCGAGTGCAAGAACACAGAGCCCTGCTAACTGCACTTGATCTAAAAGAAAAAAAACAGATGTTGCACAGTGTTAAAAAAGAAAAACATTTCTCTGCAAAATGACTGTAATAGACTCCCATACACCATACACATTAAAAATAAATTAAAGGAAATTCGCACTTAAAACAATATGAATTATTCGAGGTCATCAGGGCAAGACTGCAGAAGGGAGCTGGCTCTAGCAGCCCCTCCCCGGGATACCAGGGCCCTCTTTGCCCATGGCTTAAAACGTCTCTGCCAGAGACAGACATCTGAAGCCAGGCAGTGGCCTGTATTCGGCCAGTCCACACCCTCAGTGAAATGAAAGCAAATAGTGCCTCTCTCCCTTTAAGTACATACCTCAGTAACAAACCGTTTGCAGAGCGCCCCAATGATTGAATGAATGAAAGGATTTGTAGAGTGCCTGGATACTACAAGTGTGTCCCGGCACTAGGCAGAGCCAGGAGAGAGGGTAGGAGGCATCTAATCCCTTAAAAAGGCGGCTTTTCAATTGTTTGTGGAATAATTTGTGATCCGGAATGTATCTGAGGGCGAAGGGAAGCTCCTGTAGTGTCCTGCGGGACATGTTCTAGTGTCCTGCAGGAAGCTGTAATCCCAGCCACTCCCTCGAGGGCTGGACACACTGCACCCCCACACCCATCCATCACGGGTGCCACGAGTGACGTGGCCCCGTCAATAAAAGGGCCCGGGTGCACGTGCGACGAGGTGGGTGTGACCCCGCGTGCCTGCGTCTCGGCTCTTCGTCGGCCCTCAAGGGGAGGGAATTAGCCTGGGATGTGACTTTCCCATAGCCGGAGGAGCGAGCTCCATACCGCCAGGGTGTGACAACCGAAGACTGTCTGTCTCCCACCCTCACTGGCTTGGGAAAAAGTAGAGGGAATGCGATACCAAGCTCCGGTGAGAGCGTGATGAGCCTGGTGCAGTGCTCTGGCTGCCACGGCAGGAGCTGAAGAAGTCCGCTGACCCCACTAAAACGCTTGCATTACCCGAATGCAAGAGCGGTAAGCTGTAGTGCTCAAAGCTGCTGCGGCGTGAGAGAGAGGCCAGGAAAGAAGCACTCTAGCCATAATAGCTCGCTCTGCCCCTAGCAGTGAAAAGGAGGGTGGAATGGATCAGTTTAAGCGAGCAGGGAAGCTGCCATCACTCCCGTGAAAAGTGCCTGCACGACACACAGCCCTGTCGCAGTGAAACACACACACAAAGGAAAAGATAAAATAAGAGGAAAACTAAACAGGAATTTGCACGGTGTAAATCACATAACAGCCTGCCTTACCCCCACGTACCTGTTGAAAGCCCACAGAAAGAAGGATGGTTTCATAGCCAGCGGTGCCAGGAAAGAATACCGGAGCCTGCCATAACCACAAACGCTGCATCGCCACTCAGTGGCCGCAAATGGTACTCCGCCCAACAAAGTAAGCACAGGAAAGCCAGGGCAGTTGTGATCTGGGGAAGAGACAGCCAGCTCTCAAACACCAGCTGGGACAAATCAAGCAGCCTGCTGCACCCACAAGCCTGTCTAAGCAAAGCAGGCCCCCAATAACAAACAGAATTGCTGCCAAGTGCCCGAGCAGCAAGGAAGTGCATGGAGCAACACAACACTGCACACAGAATTGGCCCAGTAGAAGAAAAGAGGGAGCAGGTGCCCACACCCACTGGACAGGTCACTGTGCAGCCCAACCACAAGAAAAGGAAAGAGTGGAAGGCACTGAGTACCGCTCAAGGCGTCATAGTGAAAGACTGAAGGAGATAGTACCACATGTCCCACGGGCTGCCTGTCAGGATAAGAGGGAGAGAAAAGGAAAATCCCCAGAAAAGAGACTGGTGTGGCAAGACCAGGCAGTGCTGCTGTCAATGTCTTTCCGCCCCAAACTATCAGCATCATGACAGAGACAGACTGCTCACTCTGCAGAGAGCCTGCATGAAGCCCGCACATGCACCGCCACGCCAAGCCCAACCAAAACAGGGGGACCGAAGATCCACAAGTCACCAGCGTCTCAAGGAGGCTATCCTTGCCAAAGGAAAACTGGTGGAGAGAGAGCGCCATCAGCGGCAGCCCAACGCCCCCACAAGTAAGAAGAGCGTGCCACACGCCCCTGGCGGTGAACGACTACCACCGCAAGGAGGAACAGTAGGCACATTAGGTGTCAGAAGAGGGCGCCGAAGAAGAAGACGAAGCGTGCGCAGTCCAAGGTTCGTGACACAGGCACTCAGAAGCCCATCGACACAGGCAAATGCCCAGGAGGAAAAGAGACATCTCTGAAGAAAAGAAGCACTGCTGGAACCAGCAGGGAGACCTCATACATCTCCACAGCAGCAACAGAGCCCGGAAGGGGCCCAACGCAGAACAGTGTCCTCCCTCACACTTCTGCAAGCACGAGTCGTCAGTGACACAAGGCGGATGAGAGGAGAGTCGTACACCACAAGGGGCTAGCCGCCACCACAGCTCACCACTACCTGTGGAAGCTATTCCCTGGAGAGGGAACACCTGAAGTAGAAGCACCCAAGATGAGTGGCTGCCTGCCTTGCAGCCGAGAAGAGCGACTGAAGGTTCGCCTGAATGGTCTCGAGACCATTGAAGTTAATAGGCCCGTTGGCCTTGGTAGAACATGTGGAATGTCACTGCCCCAGAAGAAGAAGAAAAGTGGAAATCGTGTCAACCAGAAGAGCAGGACACCCGCAGGTGCGTCCAAGACAAAGAGAAGCCCAAGGACTCGTAGCACCACAACCCAAGAACACCTCCAAAGACACCAGACAGACACCAGGCTGGACCGACGGCCCTGGCGACAGCACCAAGGAAGAGCCACACGCAAACCGCAGCAAGTGCAAACCGAGTCTCATCCCAATGTGTCCCCAGGTGAGCATCAATCTGCATCCCTGGATACAGCCTCAAGGGAGAACCAAGAGTAAGCCGCAGCAAGCGCAAACCGAGTATCATTCCAGCGTTGCCCCAGGTGAGCGTCAACTGGCGTCCCTGGATACAGCCTCACAGGAGAGCCGAACATAAGCCGCAGCAAGCGCACACTGTGTATCATCCCAACGCTTCCCCAGGCGACCGTCCACCCCAGAGTGTCAGCAGTCTAACTGAAACGGCATCCCTGCTCCTGACTGCAGATGCCATTGGTGAAGATCAGCACCGAGTGTCTTTCCTCACACCGCCTCAAGACGGAGTTGGCAGTGGCCCCAAGCCAGGCAAGAGAGGATCCACACGCTATGTGTCACGCCACCACTGAAACTCAGCCTCAGCAAGGCGGAGGCACATGAGTACCAAGTCCCTCCTGACATCAAACTCTTCCAGCAAGTCACCACCAACTGTCATCCTGAGTAACCACATGGCTGGCAACCGCCATCGCGCCAGCCATCAGCACACGTGTCAAATATCACTCCTAGAGTATCGATGGACTGGAGTCACGCGCTGTTGCCACACCAGCCGAGAGAAGAGACCATAGGCTACCTGTGAACCGAGCACACCCCTGAACCGCGGTAGCGAGAGCAAGCATCGGCCAAGACACCTCCACCCTAGAGGGTTGTGCCTGCAACCAAGTAACGGCTCCTAGGTGATCCTACAGCTGCTCCAGTCGACACACGAGCGACCCCAGCGTAGCCTTCCTGCAGTCCCGCAGCAACCCCGGCCACAGGCCTCTCCAGGCGTGAGTGTGACAAGAAACTTTGCCCCACCGATGGGTCATCAATAGCAACCAAAAGGGCCCACAGAGACAAGTGATCAGGCGACACATCCACGAACCATCACCAGGAATTCCATCCATGCTCAGGACGCATCCCCTTGAAGGAACTGTTTGAATTCACCATAGACCATCACCAACGTCAACAAAAGGGAAGTCATGCAAGACATATCATCACTAGTGAACTGTCGCTAAGCAGCGGACATCTCCAAGCCAGCGGTCATGTCCTGAACCCTTCAGGTTAAACTACGAGTGCCAACAGAGAAGGTCCTGCTGCAGGCAGAGTCATCAGCCCACGTCTGGCGTCTTCCTGCCATCTGTCTCAGAAGTCTGATGGACCCTGTGGTATTTTAGTTAACTGTTTTGTCCCCACAGGTCGGACTAACATTTTGTTTGTTCTTTAATAAAGTTGGAAAGGAATGTAGTGTCCTGCGGGACACGTTCTAGTGTCCCGCAGGAAGCTGTAATCACAACCACTCCCTCGAGAGCTGGACACACTGCGCCCCCACACTAATCCATCACAGGTGCCACGAGTGACGTGGCCCCGTCAATAAAAGGGCCTGGGTGCACGTGCTCGGGGCCAGTTGAGTACTCATAGCCACTGTGTCTGTGTCTGTCCTTAGCAGCATGTGGGCCTAGAGCCCACAGCACGACAGCTCCTTCCAGAGTTTAGCTGCCATCGCCGAGCAGCAGACCAGCCCTTTTCTTTCTATTGGTGAATGGAATGGATAGGAAATGGGCCGACTGGGACCGTATGGCTCTTTTGGGAAGGTGTGTGTGTGGGGGAGGAAGGGGTCCTGTTCGGAAGGTAACTTGGGCCGGTCGTATAAAAGGCTGAGAGGGCAACTGTCAGTGCTTTAAAGGAGGCTCGTGCCTTCACTGGCAGCCAGTGTAGCTGAATGAGTGTCACTGGCACCCCGGTGGCATGCTGGGACTGTGCTGCCAGACAGACTGCTCAGCATCACAGCACTCACTGCTGCTGTGTGCATTCAGTCTCTAGGGTCTGTGGCACGGGCGTGAGCCACACACAGGCAGCGGGTACTGCAATGATGTGTCAGAGGGAGGATGGCACCAAACTAAGAAGGATGAAAGGCAGAGGGGGCCCTGCAGAGATTGGAACATTTGATCTACAGAGAAAGATACACACGCCAGTGGCGGTGGGTCCATTGGGGGCGTTGCCACCCCACACGCAGCTCCCTCGGCATCTCTGAACTTAAGTAAACTCTCAGTTTACTTAAGTTCAGACTCACCGAGGGAGAAGTGACAATCAGCATGACGTCGGACCGCCCACCCCTTCAAAGTCTGAAGGGGTGGGCAGTCTGGCGTCATGTTGACTGACAGGCATTGTCAGGGGGACGAAGCAGACACATGTGCGCATGAGTGGAAAAGGAGGCGAATTTTTCAGACGTGCCCACTCATGCGCACTTGTGTCTGCTACTCTGGTTGGCGCATGCCCATTAGGAGGGCGAGGTTTGAGCACAGGCTCAAACCTCGGTCTCCTAATGGGCAGACGGGCAGCGAATAACCATGCCCTAAGCCAATCCTGGCGCTGATTGGTTCACTTCACTTGCCACAGTGCCCCTCACTCCAGTGACGCGGTAACGTTGAAGGCGCCATTGCCAATGCAACACGGGACTCGGGAATCGTAGCAGAGGCGGTGCGGACGGCGGACCCGGTAAGTTTTGTTTATTTTAATCTCCCCTCTTTTAATCCATTCCAGTGGCAACCGCATTTAGCAAAACTGACAACAGAACTTGGTTGCATAATGCAGCGACCCTGCGTTCACCTTCAGTGGCATTCACCCTAATGTAGTATCAGGCGTCAACACACGCATGTCACGACCGCACCAGGCATATCTGCAGTCGTCGGAAACTGTTTATTATCTGCAGTCGCCGGACACCGTTCCTAAGACATTTTTGAAAACTGCACGACTTGGGGTAATGTGTTTAACCCACTTCAATTTATTGTACCATCTTTAATCCAAGCGTTACCAAGAGACAGACTTGATTGGAAAAGTACGTCACAATTACTATTAACCTTTGGCTGATTATGAGTGTGGCAATAGATTCTGATCCCTGTTCACGGGTGTGCACAGGAATTCGAATTATGAGATGCGATTTCATGAGCGCACCTCCAAAATTTCGCCACCAAAATTTCAGCAGGTCAATCTCGCAAAAAGTTGCTAGGGGACTAAAAAGTACAGCAAACGTCTCAGCAGTGAAAATGTACTGCAGGAACCACAAGATGTGCAAGTTGTGCCTAATTGTTAAGAGTAAAGCGCAGATTATGATATGTTTGCCACATCTGGTAAAAATTACACACAGTATTGGCTTTATTAATAGGCATGATAAACAGAATGTGGGCGACAGGTTAGCGGATATTAATATCTGGGGAAGAAGGATCACGGCGTGGGGGCAAATGCTAAGAAATTCATAACTTTGTTGTCTCGTGCCAGACAACGTTAATATATTCAAACTGTGATTATGGCCAGGGCTTTAAAGGGGCAGCTGCAGTCATGTACTGAGCACCTGTACTACTTTGATTTGAGAAGTATCAGCATTCCTCAGCAGTCCTTCAGTACTTCAATTGCATTGCACCGGCACCTCTCAGTAGCAAGCAGCTACCCCAGGGGCTCAGGGAGACGAGCATGCTTTTCTTTTTCACTCCTATGACACACTGAATCAGGGGACTGAAGAGTGCGCTGCAGAGTGCAATTGATCAGCACCATCCAATTGGTGATTTGTCTAAGGACGAAAGCCTCGCTCGATTACACAGCAGGACCGGTGTGCTCTAAAACAATTCTATCACCGTGCCCGCCTACAAGCGGCCGCAGCCATGACCGTACTCATGGGCTTGCACCCTGGGATGAAGGCTGTCTTTAGAGCCTTCAAGCTGCAGATCAGCCTCCTTGCTCACTCCTTCATAAAGTTTCTTTAGAACCCGACTGACTTACTGCACGTACATTTTGAAAGGAATTGTTAATTGAATAACTAGCATTACTTTACGTTAGTTGCACTTCCAGTGCCTATTATTGAAACATGATACAAATATTATTTCCATTTACATTCGTGAACGTGGAATGTACTTCCTCCAAGTAAAATATAATATTGAACCTCATTCTAAACATTGTAATCCACAAGTCCATTCATAGATTATATCAAACCGAAATGTGTCCAGGGTGCTCTATTATGACACAAACACACATGACATCAACCCAATCCAGACTACTGCCATATCCCATATAGGACTCACGCCCAGCTGAACAACAGAAAAGGTTGTCTTTGCATTGAGAAACCGAATTCTGTTGGATGTCTGCTCATATCTATAGGCTGTGCAGTATCATTCACTGTGATGTCATAAAGGGCTAGACCTTGTTTGCAGTTTCACTTCTTGTGAAGTCATCAGATTGCAGGGGGATGTCTTTCCATTCTGGGATAACAATGTAGTAGGTTAAACTGCGCATTTTCTTCTCATGCCATCAAGGTTGGGAATTCTGTTAGTATGAAAACTGAAACAATTCTACAGCTGTTTCACCCAGGATTGCTGGCAACCTTGCAAAATGAGCACTGTATTATTGTGTCTGCTATTCTCAATATTTTGCCGCTGTGTGTGTTTTACACTACTAATCCTTTCTGTGACTGGAACTTGGCCTACAAAGACCTCACCTCCATTCCTGCACAGCTCCTCTGCCTACCAGCTATTTTCACCCGTCCATGATTAAACGTTTTTGTGAGTGCTGCCACCTGTTAAGGGTGGTGCTGGGTATACTGTTAAACATTCCTGAGGGCGGTGCTGTATTGAAGATCTGTGGTTATATTGATAAGCAGCAACCTACATTATATTGTCATACAAAATCTCTATATTGATGTAATCGCTACACTTTCCCAATTGCTTTATTAACATTCTCGTTTTCTGAAATGTCCTTAAAAAGACACCATTTGGCCGCTTTTTTTTCCAAAATTTTCCTGAACCCCTTTCTTATGTTTGGGCTCGCGCTGCCACAGTGCGCTGCCCGCAAATTTTACGCCTCACCACTTTCAAATGTCAAGAGCCGCCACTGACACACGCCCATACACAAGCACATAAACACACATACACACACACGCACACACACATACACCCACGCACACATACACTTGCACGCACAGATACGCATGCAAACACATACATAAACCTCCTTTTGTTGCTCAACTCATTGAGATGCATCGTTGGCTTAGATATTAGAGCAATATTACGAAGAACAAACATTTCTCGGTCACTTCCACTGCGATCCAGTGCCAGGCGTGTTCACTGGCTACTCGTACAGTTCCCCCCCCCCCGCCCCCTCCCGCACACTTCCCCATGCCCTCGAACATGACCTGGGGAGCACGAGCCTGCCAATGGGGATGATGCAAAACGATCAATTTGTCAGGTCTCGAAACATAGTTCAGGCTGTGGGGTTAGCCACGTGAATGAGGAATGACATTTCTCCACCCAACTGTGTTGCAAACTATATATAAAAAAAACAAGCATTTGCAATGCAATAGGTCTCGCATTAGGGAAGTTTTAGCTATTGGTATTGTAAATGACACATTTTCTATTTATATGTGTGGTTTTGAAAATAGTGAAATTAATAGCTTTGTCATTTAAAATGCCAATAGTTATAACTTTCGCAAATGTGACACCTATAGCATTTGTAATGCGATTTGTGTTGTATTTACGTGACTTAGATGTATTGATATTACAAATAACAATGGCTTTAAATTTTTTATTAATACTTAAATAAAAGTTATTGTAATTTATAATGGCAATAGCTTAAACTTTTGTAAATAACTTTTGTGAAGATTATGTTCAGTATATTTTATTGT
The DNA here is from genome assembly GCF_964263255.1 of Lissotriton vulgaris. Classification (NCBI taxonomy): domain Eukaryota; kingdom Metazoa; phylum Chordata; class Amphibia; order Caudata; family Salamandridae; genus Lissotriton; species Lissotriton vulgaris. The sequence goes on along the minus strand of NC_141685.1, from coordinate 2,043,355,583 downwards.
GACGAAAATCCAAGAACAGAAGTGAAATATTAACATATTTTTGTGACATTTGTAATAAAGCTTGAAACATTGAGAGAACTCATTTGAACCAGTTGTTGTTGAATGGTTGCACATATTGATGCTGTGGTGGCGCCGAGTGATGCTGTGGCATTCAGTGATGTGTGGTAGCGCATAGTGATGTTGTGGTGCCCCTGAGTGATGTTGTGGTGCCCCAGAGTAATGCTGTGGTAGTACTGAGTGATACTGTGGTGATGCGATAGATAGATAGAGTGTGTGCGATAGATAGATAGAGTGAGAGCGATAGATAGATAGAGGGAGGGCGATAGATGGAGGGAGGGCGATAGATAGATAGAGTGAGGGCGATAGATAGAGAGATAGAGTGAGGGCGATAGATAGATACAGTGAGGGTGATAAAGTGATGGTGATAGAGTGAGGGCAATAGATAGAGTGAGGGCGATAGATAGATAGATAGAGTAATTATGTGGCATGTAATTATGTGGTACTGAGTGGTATTTGGAGTGTATGCTGCGTTCAGCGCAGTGTAAATATGTAGCATATAATTAAGTGGCACTGAGTGGTAATTGGAGTGTATGTTGCATTGAGTGCAGTGTAATTAGGTTGCATATAACTATGTGGCACTGAGTGGTATTTGGAGTGTATGCTGCATTGAGAGCTGTGTAATTATGTAGCGTGTAATTATGTGGCACTGAGTGGTATTTGGAGTGTATGTTGCATTGAGTGCAGTGTAATTATGCGGTGTGTAATTATGTGGCACTGAGTGGTATTTGGAGTGTATGTTGCATTGAGTGCAGTGTAATTATGTGGCATGTAACTATGTGGCACTGAGTGGTATTTGGAGTGTATGTTGCGTTAAGCGCAGTGTAATTATGTAGCATATAATTATGTAGCACTGAGTGGTATTGTCTGGAGTGTTTATTGTATTCAGTAGAGTGTAATTATGCGGTGTATAATTATGTGGCACTGAGTGGTATTTGAAGTGTATGTTGCATTGAGTGCAGTGTAATTATGTGGAGTGTAATTGTGTGGCACTCAGTGGTATTTGGAGTGTATGTTGCATTGAGTGCAGTGTAATTATGTGGTATGTAATTATGTGGCACTGAGTGGTATTTGGAGTGTATGTTGCATTGAGTGCAGTGTAATTATGTGGCATGTAACTATGTGGCACTGAGTGGTATTTGGAGTGTATGTTGCATTGAGTGCAGTGTATTTATGTGGCGTGCAACTATGTGGCACTGAGTGGTATTGGAAGTGTATGTTGCGTTAAGCGCAGTGTAATTATGTAGCATATAATTATGTAGCACTGAGTGGTATTGTCTGGAGTGTTTATTGTATTCAGTAGAGGGTAATTATGTGGCGTGTAATTATGTGGCACTGAGTGGTATTGTTTGGAGTGTATGTTACACTGAGCGCAGTGTAATTATGTAGCATATAATTATGTGGAACTGAGTGGTATTGTGTGGAGTGGTTGTTGCATTCAGTAGAGTGTAATTATGTGGCGTGTAATTATGTGGCACTGAATGGTATTTGGGGTGTATGTTGCATTGAGTGCAGTGTAATTATGTGGTGTGTAATTATGTGGCACTGAGTGGTATTTGGAGTGTATGTTGCATTGAGGGTGCAGAATGCGTGAGGGTGCAGAATGTGTGAGGGTGCAGAATGTGTGAGGGTGCAGAATGTGTGAGGGTGCAGAGTGTCAGGGTGCAGTGTGTGTGGCCTAAAGTAGTGTGAGGGCGCAGTGTGCGTGGCCTAAAGTAGAGTGAGGGCACAGTGTGTGCCTATAGTAGTGTGAGGGCGCAGTGTGTGTGGCCTAAAGTAGTGTGAGGGTGCAGTGTGTGTGTGAGGGTGCAGAGTGTGAGGGTGCAGTGTGTGTGAGGGTGCAGTGTGTGTGAGGGTGCAGAGTGTGTGAGGGTGCAGAGTGTGTGAGGGTGCAGAGTGTGTGAGGGTGCAGAGTGTTTGAGGATGCAGTGTGTGTGAGGGTGCAGTGTGTGAGGGTGCAGTGTGTGTGTGGCCTAAAGTAGTGTGAGGGAGCAGTGTGCGTGGCCTAAAGTAGTGTGAGGGCGCAGTGTGTGTGGTGTAAAGTAGTGTGGGGGCGCAGTGTGTGTTGCCTAAAGTATTGTGAGGGTGCAGAGTGTATGAGGGTGCAGAGTGTGTGAAGGTGCAGTGTGCATGGCCTAAAGTAGTTTGAGGGCACAGTGTGCATGGCCTGAAGTAGTGTGAGGGCGTAGTGTGAGGCGCAGTGTGTGTGGCCTAAAGTAGTGTGAGGGCGCAGTGTGTGTGGCCTAAATTAGTGTGTGGGCACAGTGTGTGTGGCCTAAAGTAGTGTGAGGGCGCAGTGTGTGTGGCTTAAAGTAGAATGAGGGTGCAGTGTCCATTTCCAGCGTGCGGCGGATCACGCAACGGCCTGACTGATCTGAAAGTGTCTATTAACAGTTGTCTCAGCACTCATTTGAAATCAAGCGGATGGCGGGTACAAACTCAATTACTGTCCTGTCTCCCTTAAGCATCTCTGTGATTGAGAGGCATGTGGTTTCCTACAGTGGCATGTGATTTGTAGCAGCGCCATTGAAAATCGTGTGGAATGTCCGAAGGGCTTTGTGAGGCTGTCACAGGACTGAGGGCAGCCGGAGCAGGAAGTACGGGGGAACGTTTGCTGGGAGGGAGTCTGTGTGCGAAAGAAGGAGACATGAGCAGAACACACACGGCCTGAAAGAAACCTCAAGCAGGTAAAGGGTGGACACACGGTGCACTGGACACACAGTAGCCTGGTGTAACACCAGTGCACCATGTGCCCACCAATTACCTGCAAGTTTGAGTAGTGGAGAGAATCACTTGTCGAGTGTAGTACATGTCTGCATCAAAACTCCTCTGCAGAAATCTACTACAGAAAACTGCCAATAATTATAAGGAACAGGGTGAAAATGGAGGCTAGACAACTGCCTGCAAAAATATTTAAGATGCATATTATATAAAACTAAAACAAGGCCCTTACTGTAAGAGAAGTGTCGTGCTGGGTTTTGTAGTTTTGTGTATCACCCAGGAAGCACTTCACAGCTTTTAACAGAACTGGTCTTTGTTTAAAACCTTCTAATGAAACAAGCTCTCGGCATTGATGTGGCGTGGGAGTGCATTCCTCTGAAGTCTGATGCGGGGGAGCGGATTCCTTTGAAGTCTGATGCCGAGGTTCACAAGCTGATAACAAATTGTGTGTGATGTGATGTGCACGTGCCTGGCTCACCTGAACTGTACCTATTCCGCAGTTTGGGTAGACTTTTGAAAGCCTTACTTTAATCTCGCCAAACAAGCATTGCTAAAGCAATGCTTTCAGCGAGATCTAAAAATCACAGGAATCATGCCGAATGTAAATTAAAGTATAGCGTCTCGTGAGTTGTGGGCACGCGCTTTAAGGGTGAAAAAAATAGCGATCTGGGAGGGATAGAGGGGAGGGGGTGCAAACAAGGCACAAGAAACACACCCAACTTAAATTAAAGAACAGCGTCCCGCCAGTGGTGTGCAATGTGAGCTCTGTAAGGGAATCCAGACCCACTGTCTATGTTACAGTCGTGCATTCTGGAGCTCCCACTGATGACTCACACTTGCAAAAACACCAAAACAGACACACCCAGCCGCGTGACGAGAGCTGCTTTTGCATCAGGTCCACCGATTTTATTAACAAACTCCAGGATATTCCATTCATAAGAGGTAATGATTTATTAGTGACACTAGATGTCACGCCGTTGTATACGCAGATTCCCCAAGAAGAGGCAGTGGCAGTGCTCACCCAATTCTTGGAGGGAAGAGAAAGACCGTTCAGAGTACCGACCCAATTCACTGTGGATCTGACCTCATTCGCGTTGAAAAATAATAATTTTTTATTTGGCAACAAGTTCTTTTTTCAAATAAAAGGCGTGGCAATGGGGTGTCCCTTTGCCCCGGAGCTGGCAGTGCTGTTCATGTCTATGTACGAAGAGGCATTTGTCTACAACAATAACCCTTTTTCTGAGTACGTCACGACCTGGCTACAGTTCATAGACAACATTTTTATGGTCTGGACCGGAGGAGAGGACCAATTACACTCTTTCTACAATTGGCTCAATTCTAGGATGCCTTATATACAATTTAGTATATCTCAATCAGCCTATAGAGTTTCTTTTCTTGACGTGGAAGTATACACTGATAATGAAGGTTTAGCTACAACTCTGTATAAAAAACCCACTGACAGAAATAAATCTCTGCTCTTTACCAGCAACCATTCGAGGAGTTTACGCGAAAATCTGCCATATGGGCAGTTTTTAAGGATCCGCCGCATTTGCACACACAAAGAGGAATATACGATACACACTAATAATCTAGCGAACAAATTGAAAGAACGTGGCTATCCAAGGAAACTGGTCAAAGGGGCTATGAAACGCGCTTGGTGGACTCGCGCGAGACTGTTAGAAAGAAAAAAGAAGCCAGCAGTACAACGACAAGTGTGTGTAACCACCTTCTGCCCTGATTCAAATACATTGAAAAAAAGAATTAACCAAAATTGGCATCTCCTAAAAAAACTGGATGAGGATTTTAAATCAATGCCGCTTTTCGCTTTCAAAAAGGAGAGCAGCATATCAAACTACATTGTAAGGGCTACCGTAAAAAGAGAACCGAAAGCTACTCTGAGACAACTAATGGGACTTGCTCCAGTGAAGGGTCACCACAAATGTGGGACCTGCATTTGCTGTGAGAGCACGATGGAAGGCGTCCTTTTTAGCCATGGAGGAGTACAAATTGAAACACGAGACCTTTTCCAATTGTAAAACAAAATTTGTGGTTTATGGGATAACCTGCCCTTGTGGGATGCTCTACATAGGGAAAACAAGCCAGGAAATATGCCAAAGAATAAGTCAACACAAGTCACGCATCAGGAAAAAAGTAGAGACAATACCTCTCGTTAATCATTGGATCAGGAAATCGCATACAGAAAAGGATATACAATGGACTGTAATCTCGAATGTGGAGGTGGATCCGCGTGGAGGTGACAGAGAGCAAAAACTGTCTAAAAGGGAGGCTTTATTAATAGTCAAATTCGACACGGCGGTGTCGGGACTAAATGAAATTTCTGAACTATATAAGCTATGAGACCTATGATGAGGTACATTATGAATTCACAACTCGTACCATAAGGACCGAAAAATCAGTGAAGGACAGGACACCCGGAAAGAAGTATGATTGATAGTCAACATCAGGACCAGTTTTTTAGACAATCTCAAATAGGCACAATTCAGAATTGTTCCAAATGTAGGACAAGCATATGTCCTCCTGTTTTATGTCATGGCAATAAACAAATCACACATATATTTTTCTTTAACAAAACAACAAACCCCAGCAACCCTTGAGACTTGTCCAGAACGTTTGAATAAGGAAATTGGTCCAATCTCCTCAAACCGGTATCGAACTAAAGGAGTTGAGACCAAAAAACAAGCGCGTTTTTCCACGCGCGGCTTATCTCAAACATTGTTTTAGAAATAAATTCAACCTTTTTATTGAACTACTACTCCCAACCACCCATGCGGCCTGAACACAATAGTTTTTAACACAGGCGCTGTACCTAGCACCACTAGGCGCATTGATTGGCTAACTCGTTCTGCTGAATCAGAAACGTTTCCGGTTTGTCTCCGGTAAGCAAACCACCGATACACGGATCCTCTTAGACCGGTTGGGAATCGGCAGCGGTACCTACAACTTTCAGCCTTTTTCTGTCTTTACAGAGAACAGATTACAATCCAGAAGCGGGACACGGCGAAGCTTGAAAACAGGTAATTGACGCTGAATTTCTATTACGGATTCATCCCCGTTCGACCTCGCCCTTCACTAAAATCATTTCCATTCGGTCTCCATTTGTTTCAGATCGCTTCAAACGACGAGCGAAACATCCACAATTCCAATTTTTGGGATACTCGCAGATAAGAAGTTGTTCATGTAAGTCCCAACTCCAAAGATAACACTGGACCATGCCATTCAGTCGCATGACTATGAGTAAGCTTTAAGAGCTTAAACATTAAAATGACAGTCTCTTTCCCTCTTTTCTGTGCACCTTTCTTTAGATCCATCACCTCCCACATGCGCCATTAGGCGGCATCTTTTACTAGATACTACGTAGAGGTAAGATGTTGCTGGGGCAAAGACTGGTGAAGCCATGGTTTTTGCGAATAATAAGGTAATTTTCTGATCAGTCTTTTTTCTTTTTCTTATCTTTTAGTGAGGTTTGGTCCTGATGAGAACCCCCTGAAATAGAGCGTAGACCTTAGGATAAACCAAACATTCCTCTGTTCACTAAGGGTTATTACATTTAGCAAAAGGATTTGTGCAATTAGAAAAAGTCCATTGAATGTCACCTGAGTATATAATTGTTTCTAATAGGAATAAGGATTATTTTCATGCTATTTCTTTCTGTTTGGTTTATTGTATAATGTTGTATCATAGTGTATGTGTATGTATGAATGAAGTACATTTGAAGTAGAGAGTCTGATGTGATTGTGTCGTACAATGTGGTATTTTGTACAGTAATTGTGGGGTTTTTGTAATATATATAAAAAATTGACAAAGTTCTTTTCTAAAAATGAAATAATATCACTAAAAATAAAAAGCGATTATTGAGCTTGACGATGTATTGATGGCTAGTTCTTACATCAGTTGTGATTCAGTGCTGTGAACAGTAGCAGTATTGGCAATCGGTTTTGGTGTTTGCATCAGGTTAGCAGGAACTGTCAAGCTAGAGAAGATGCCCCGAGCAGCTACTCAGCGAACTCTAAAATAGGATAGTAAAGATGTAAGAGGAACAAAGAGAGGGGCTTTCACAAAACCGCAACAATCGGGTCACAAAAGGCTGCTGACGTGGGCTCTGGTGGTGCTGTGCTGACACAGCAAAGGTAACGCTGGCAGGTTTGCATTTGTGATTCTGTTGCACACAACTCACGTTTATACAGAGTACCGCCACAGATTCCCAGAAAAATCCATCCTAATGTAGGGGAAAACTGAGTGCTATCTAGTCCAATGGCCATGGGGGTGCTGCAGGCGGGATGTCAAATAAAATATAAACTAATCACAATCAAGTTTGAAGCAAATTGTGGCAGCTCCCGGGCCCCCTTTAACATCTTCCTTGCTCAAAATAGATATGTGCGCTTCCAGGAGCAAGAAAAACGACTTCCGGTGGTGACTTCTACCGTCTATTCAGTTTGGTTCAGTCACTGCGGAGGTCCCAGCCGTAGCTTTGATTTACATTCATATATCACCCGGCCTTCAGTCAGGATAGAAGTTACCTACGACAACACAGCATCAGTAATAAAAACAAAAACGCGGCGTGACCCGAAACAGATGGTACACTGCCACAGCTAATTAAATCAAGTACGCGCGCCTCGCGCTGAAAGAGGGGGAGGCAGCAGGGGGAGGAGAGAGATGAAGGGGGCCTGTGCCTGTTTCCTTTGCGGGAGCAAGCAGGAACCATCTGTTAATTACAAAGAGATGCTTTCAAAGCTCGCTCCCGCAAAGGAATCGCCAAACGTGCATGCGTTGCCATTGGAAGCAATGCAACACGTGCACGTCTTTAGGCCAAAAACTGAATCGATTACTAAAGGTCTCCTCTTATGCAGCGCATGCAGCCTGCGTAGGCGAGACCTAAAAATCCCAAGAGATAAGGCTCAGTAGATAATGTTTTTAGTATTAAAAATTTACGAATGCTAGGTTTTCACAATTTCAGCTCTTCCCTCTCCAATTTCCTTCAGCTACAAAAGAACTCCCTAACCCAACCCAGGTCCTTTTTGCATACCATTTCGGGGTAAGTATATAATTCAGCTCTGCCCAATCTTTTAGTATTGATTGGATCAACAACAATTCATCATTCCGCCAAGTTTTCAGCTAGGAGATTAGAGGGCGGAGTGCCAAAGTGTCACTCAAATACGGGACCCCCATTTCATTGTGCACCACCATGTTCGAGGTTCCAATAGACACACCCTGTAGACGCTTCAGGAACGTGTTCTCAACTACTTGCAATTCTTTCATGGCTACATGTCCCTATATTTCACTGCCATAGGAGGCCATCGCAACACACTTGGCCTGATATATCTTTAATAGTGCAGCTATCAGTCTTTTGCCTCGTTTAGTAGCAAAATAAACAAGCATTGGCATAGCCAATAGGTCTCACCTTTGGGACCTTATAAGTGTTTAACCATGCAACAGTTAATGTTTTTGCACTAAGGATATTGTGCTGCAAAACTAAATATTTATAAGGTCCCAAAGGTGAGACCTATTGGCAATGCCAATGCTTGATTTCCTAGCATTCTAGTACTTGCAGTCGTGATTTTACAACATGAACAGGGCCACAAGTGAAGTCCCAGAGTACAAAACAAAGACTTGCGCACTTAAATGTAAATGAAACTCGAGCGCTCTGCATTAGAGCCCACAGCATCCTCGGTACGAAATTGATACAGGAGAACGTTTTTGAGAGGCATGATCACAACATTGTGTGATAGGGTGACCAGATGTCCCGTATTCCTGTGGACATTCCAGGTTCTTCTGCGTAGGTGGAAATATTGTACCGCGAACGGAGGTTTACAGACCATCAAGAACCTAGACTTGTGGGAACTGAAGGATACGAGAGAACAATACACGGCACAACTAAATAAAGGTGTACACACACACACAACAGCAATTTAGATTCATTGATAAGTTGGATAAAGCTAGGAAGGTTTTAGCCTGGTTTAGAACAAGAAGAGAGCTTGAAAGATATACTCACAGATACAGGGGAAATAATACAGTGTGATCAGGCAGTGGCAGAAGGATTTGCAAATTATCTTCAGCCCGATGCCATGAAGGTGGATTGTAGTGACTTTGAATTGGCGGATGTTGCGTAAGACTACTCTACATGTATGTTGATGACAGAATAGAAAAAAGACTTAATGGAGGCCTTACATTGAGGTTAGGATTGCCATTTTTCAATGGCAATCCAGTAATACTCCTGGTCCAAATGAATTCCACAAATGGCTGAAATAACCACCAAACCATTGTAGAACGTGGTTCCTTTGTCCCAAAAGTAGGGCACTCTACCTGCAGACCTGACATCTGCTATTATGATACTAACACACAAAGAAGGAAAACTGAGGGCGCAATGTGGGTCCTTTCACCAGATCTCCGTAATGAACAGTGAGGCAAAGTTTCTGCCAAAAGGTGCTGGCCAACAGACTAGTATTTTTAATTCTAGATTGAATTAATCTGGACCAGTCCAGGTTTATGTCATTTAGATCCACTAGTCCCAACATTCTTAGACTCTATACCAACTTAGCATACGTTGCATTAGCAACAGAGTCGATTGTTCAGGTATTGTTTGATTCAGTAAAATGGGATGTTATGTTACACATACTGCGTGGGATGAGTTTCAGACCCAGCTTTTAGAATGTGGTCAGACTGCTTTCCAGTGGTTGGATGGCCTCAGTATGAGTAAACCAAATACAATCCAGGATCCCTAGTATTAAGCAGGGTGCCCAAGAGAGGTATCTGCTTTCCCTGATGTTTTTTGCGTTGACAGTGGAACCACTGGCGGAACTGATTAGAATAGATGCTCAGGTTAGACATGGTGCGTGGGTAAGTGAATGGGAAGAAAGAGTCTTGCTCTGCGTGAACAATATACTCCTGTGCATGGCTGACAATGAGAAGACCACAGCTGTCCAGACTGAAATGTATTTTTTCACCAACATGAAAGGTACAATGGCCTAAGGATTAATTGGGTTAAATCCCATCTGGTTTCACTGGAAAGCATGAAGTTGAGTGGGACACTTCCCATGCCCCCAAGGATGAAACATAAGAATTTCAAGTATCTGGGGGATTGGGTATCTGCAGACACTCAAATGCTCAGAATGATTACCTTGAACAGTTCCTATATACTGAGATACTGCATTGGAGAATGCCCCCTGATGGAAGGGGCAGCGGAGAGAGGAGTCTTCAGGATGATTACGCTTCCCAAAATATTGCTTATATATTTTTTTTTAATATACACCATATGAAGTGCTGAAGGGGTTCTTATGCAAGATAGAAGAGATGAGCAGAAATGTACTATGGAAAGGGGAGCCTCCTAGATCTGCTCTTGTGATACTCCAAAGATTGGTGCATGAGGGAAGACACAATCCTATACGGAAATTTTACCAAGTCACTCACCTGACTAATGTAAATTACCAGTGTTTTCCCGCAGGACGATCCAGCTTTTAGAATGGACAAATATATTATGGGTGCAAAGGAATATACCATAATGAATATTATGTCTTTTCTAATCTGGATACTCCATTGCTTGAATTATATGTACCAATTTATCAATGAAAAGTAAATGCATGTGATTAATATGATGCATATTTAGTTCATATTGGTAATCAACCGTATATGTGACTATATTCACAGTATTTAATTTAAATTTGGACTGCTTTAGTTTACACTAGTTTGTTATGGATTTCTAAGATGGTCTAGGAGGTTGCTAATTGTGTGTTGTTTTTTATTGTTAGAAGCACATAATCTCGCAAAATAAAATAAAAGCAAAGGCACTAAGCCAATTCTATTCCCTACTCTGCTACTTTAATCACTTGATTTTCGGCTCCCTTATTTCTTTTAGTAGAAAGATTGAGGTTCTCAACCAAATGCAGGATACAGCAATTCACCTTGGCTGCCATGTTCTTTGATTTCGTTAACAGGCGCCTCTGTTCTAATATGGCCTCTTGCTGCATAGATTTCAAGGTTTTTGTAATGGCTGCTTAAGATCTACATGTGGATAGAGAATACGCGCTTTGTGCATGTTAGTTTAGAGTGCAGATTCTTTACAGTCTACGAGGCCTTTTTTTGCGTTATAAACAGGCCCTATATAAACACAAGTATTTGTCCACTGATTAGGAGAGTACCTTCAAATGGGTGAAAATTAAGATAGCACAGCACCAGATTCCACTACCTTAACACAAGGCTGCTCTGGCAACACTCTTACAAGGCTCCGGCTGCACTGAACTGGTGAGAGGGTTCTTTTTTAAAAAAAATATTTCTATTAAAGAAAATGACAGACAATTCACTGCTGTGCAGATAATCCCATAATGCCAAATACAGTTATTTTCACATTGATAATGAGTTCAATCAGATGTATACTTTACATATTTTGCTCTCCATTCCCAGCCCTCCTCAGTTCTAACTCTGCCATCGGTGACACACATAGCTCTCCTCTGTACAGATTCCATTTGGACCATTTCCTGTCCCATTTCTTTGGGCATCCTCTTGCGATAAACACTTCTTTCTCAGATATCATACACTTATCCAGCTCCATACTCCATACCGCTACTTCAGGTGACCTTACCGCCCGCGCACCCATCCCCTAGCGATTTCTCTTTTGAATAACGTGAAACCCAGCGTTACAAATTGTTGTTCCGTTTCTGTAAGATCTGTCGCCTCCCAGATGTTCAGCAGGCCCAATCGTGGCGTCAAGGTAATTGTCTTTCCCAGGGCAGAATGCATATGTGTTGTAATTCTGTCCCATCGGCTGTGCACCATTGGGCAGTCCCACACCATATGGTAGAAGTTGGCTGGCTGCCTGCATCCCTTGAAGCAGAGATCGTCAGGCCTAGTCCCTATCCTGGCTAGAATGATCCCAGTCATATATGAGCGGTGGAAGATACGAAGCTGAACAAGGCGGTATCTAAGTGTTATGGCAGCCTCTCTGGGAGACATCAGCGCTTGCCTCCAATCCTCATCCTCAATGACCCCCAGGTCCCCCTCCCATCTCTCCTTGAGCTGTCCGAAAGAGTCTGGCATATTATTGATAAGCTTCCTATAGGTGAGGGAGACCGTCTTGGTGCGCAATTGTCCATCTAACAAACGATCCTCTAAAGGAGAGGATTCCGGTATGTCTACACAGCTAGGAAACGCCGCTATCAAAGCATGTCTTATTTGCAGATAATGAAAGATCTCAGTGTGCGCCAATTGTTAAGTCTTCTGTAACTTTTCAAACTGAAGGATCTTACCCTTTTTAATCATATCGCCTACCGTCGAAATAACAATCATATCCCATTTATCGAATCCCAGATGGTGGCAGAGCATACCCAGCCTTTGGGAGTACCACAACGGCGTCATTCTAGTGAGTCTGTCTGTCCAACCTAACCGGGAGTTGGCCAGTCTCCATATCTGCAGTGTGTGTTTAGAGGGACCTACAATCTGCTTTCTCCATGAACCAGAATAAAGCGCCCCACGATTGCCAGCTCTATGCATCTGATATCTATCTAAAGCACACGCTGGGTCATCCGGTGGGGCATAGCTCCACCTATTTACAGTCACCAATTGCGATGCCCAATAATACAAACGTATGTCAGGTAACGTGATGCCTCCATCGTACCATCCCTTCATCAGTTTTTGAAGCGCTATCCTCGGGGCCTTTCCATCCCATAGCAGTGTACGCACCTCACCTTCCACCGAAGTAAAGTATGCATCTGGTACTCTTTGTGGACAATTTGTAAAATGTATAAAAACCGCGGAAGAGCGAGCATTTTAAAGAGGGCAGCACGGCCAATCAATGACAATGGTAGGGATCTCCAATGTTGGACATCTGCTCGCAATCGAGCAACTAGGGCGCTAAGTTGCGACCATAAAAGAGGGCCGGATCTGGCGTGACAAAGATCCCCAGGTATCTAAAACCTTCCTCCACAACCCTTAGGGCACAGTCTTTTGGAAGACGTGGGGTCTGTCCATGAAGTACATATAGTACTGACTTGCCCCAATTAATAGCGTAGCCAGAATACTTTCCAAAATTGGTAAAAATGTCAAGGACCATATGAATAAATCGGTAAGGGTTCGCAAGATATAGCACTATATCATCTGCGTAGAGTGATATTCTATCTTCATAATCATGTGACCACCGCAGGCCCTGGTCATAACATCTCGCCGTACCCACGCCGCCAGGGGCTCCAACATCAGAGCGAACAGTGGCGACAGAGGGCAGCCCTGTCTGGTGCCTCTGCGGAGAGAAAATCGTCTAGATGTGTAGTTATTCACTCTAACTTGTCTCGATATGTCAGTATAAAGGAGCCGCACCCATCGCATGAATTTAGGGCCCAATCCTGCTCTCTCCAAGACCCCAAAAATATATGACCATTCAATTTAATCAAATGCCATGGAAGCGTCAAGGGAGAATATAACTGCGTCTTCTTCTAGGTATTGGGTTGTGTCTGTTCTTGAAAAGACATGATGTCCTAGCACTTGTGCTCGGGATAGCAGGCAAGCTATTCCAGACAAGAGACCCCGTTATCAAAAATCAGGCATGCTCACCACCTCCAAAACTCGGTGGATAAGCTTATTGTTTATTGATTCTGCTAGAACTAGTATGGTGTCGTGGATAACACAATGAGTGTGTTAGGGCTACAATATGTAATGATTATGTTACAATTTCTACCTGTTTTTGTCACTGTTCATGAAGTCAGCTGCTTTTAATTTTTATCTTCTGGGATGTTACCATTTAATATTGTGTGCACAAGAATAGGAATTTTAATATAAATACTTCAAAATGCATATTCCATTTCTAGTCATCCTAGAGTTTGTTCTTCATTAATGAGAGATTGTTTGGAGTACCAAGGGCCGCGGCTGTCCCTGAACTTATCTTATGGAACTGATTGCAGAGTGGTGTGGCTCACTGGTTAGAGGCGGCAGACCCGGAAGCAGAGAACGGCCTGGGACCAGGGATTAATTCGCGACGCGGCAGGGTCGTGGACCAGCGTCAGCGGACTCGATAATTCTAACCAGGGATCACACTCGGCAACTCTAGGCATTAGCTTGCCTCATCCCTACAACGGCCCCCCACATTCGCCGGGGATGCCTGGTTTCACCTTGGAGATACCCAGTAGGGACCATCTCACAGGGATAGCCAGGACGGGTTCCCCAGCGGTCTACAGCGCCACGACGCCTCAGGGCAGTAGTGCGCTTTACAAGACACATACATACATACATACATACATTGCAAGTAGGAAACACTTCCTATGCAAGATTGCGGAGTGGGTTGTGTGTGTTGCAGTCTGAATTGATTCACTGGTTTAAGTTGGTACAGTTAATAAAGTCCTTGCACCAGGGAGCTAAGAGATCTGGGCCCGAAGGTTCTGGGGGTGATAGGTAGGGGGCAGTGTCATTTTTCCCCCCATTGTGGTTACAATTCAAATCTGTATGAAATGGTTTTCTGAAAGAAAAAAAAAAACGTTATGAGTTATCTCTAAATGAACCTTGCTTGCAAAGAAGACCAGAAATAAACTGTTAATGGCAAGCAAAATACATCTCTTACACAAAAGCATTCAACAACGCCAAGAATTTTAAAATAACACACAATACTCACTAAATAGTCTTGCACCACTTCTGACCTATTCCTAAATTGCCAAAAACTATTCTTTGCATGCTGGTACCTGTCGGCCTTTGAATACCTACTACTACCACAACAACGCAGGCGTGCAATCTGCTTGATTGAACTCAAGGACCGGCTGAAGCCGTCTCACAACATGCTGAACACTTAACAGCTATGTTGGCGCTATGGTTTCCAAAAAGCATTAAGCATACACAGTGTAAATTACGCGCAATATTCACTTAATAGAAACATCAGCAAGGGAAACGCTCACGGCACAAATTAGGAATATTTCACGAGGATCGAAGTGAACAATAAAAAAAATACCTAAGAAGTGTCACAAACTCACTGGTCAAGACCAGAACAGCAGTAAAACAAGTTTACACGTGTTACGTTAGTGTGTGTGGTGTGCGTGCCTTGCTCACTTTTCATGCTGTATGTAGCCTTTGTGCCTTTGCTGTTTGTGCATGATGTGTTTGCAAGTGTCAATGGATCATATATTTGTGTGCGCTGTGTTGGCTGTTCCTAGGTGTGGTGTGGTGTCTTTATGTAATGTGCTTGGTGTGACTGAGTTGTATACAATAGTGTGACGTGTAGGGTTTATCTTGGATACGTGTTTGCACTGGCGCGGTGGTTGTGAGTTTGAATGAGTTGGGGGTGTAGCAGAGAAATGGAGGGCGGGGAGGAGGTCAAGAGGGGGCGGGGCAGAAGGGTACAGAGGAGAGAGAGCGCAAGAGCACTGAAACAAGTCACCATGACAACTGCCCCGCCAGATTGTTTTTCCTGCAATCAGTTGTTTCGGAAAGATTGCCACGCAGACGCGGAAAAAAAAGATAAAACGCGGGTGGTGACGCGTTGTGCGCATGCGCGCGGCAGGAAATAAGTGCTGTGCACGTCGCGCACGCGTGTTCGAGTTCTAGCAAGCTGGTCGCCAGCCAGCAGCACTTTCAAAACTCACTACTCTACTAAAGTCTCTCCGAGCAGCGCATGCGCGCTGACTCAGCGAGACCTAAAAATGCCCTATTTGCCCGCACTTAGTCATCCCTCTTTCTCTGTTTTAGTGGGCCCCAGAGACTCCAACTCAATTATTTTGGGATGGTTCCAGAACATGACAATTTGTGGCCTGTTGAGTTTTCTGTTTCTGAAAAATATTGGTAAAAAGGCACAAAAAGTGAAGCCTGTTGGCACTGCCAATGGTTGTTTTTATGTAGTGAACCGTATTGTCGATTTACCATTTATTAGTACTGTAAATATGAAGTAGTACAATAACCCAACAAAGTTGTACAGTCTTTAGTGAATTCAGAAGGGTAAAGTTGCTTTATCAGCATTCAAACCTGAGACTCCGAAGAGTGCAAGCTGAGTCAGTCTTGGTAGGAATTAAAGCCATGATCTCCAGAGTTCACATCTGATATTCAGTATTCCTTATGATTCTAAGCAGTCTGTCACATGATTTAAAGTTGTACACAGGCACAACTTGTGTTAGGGTAAGTAACATTTGCTTGTTATGTTGTTTAAGCGTACACGTTTGCACGAGGTGATTTGATGATTTATAATTTCAGGAAATTGGTCTCTCGCATAAAAAGTGTATGGATGAGAGATGATTTCAGAGTGTTTGGCCTTGGGGCAGCCCATGTGAAGCTGTGAGGGTGTTGAATGCGAAAGCAGGTGGCAGAGACTTGCTGTACATGAGAGCGAGATGCTGAGCACTAAACCAGGAGCGTAACAGGCCCCTGCACCCTCTTAGGCTCAACCTAAATATGTGTCGACGTAATCAAGCAAAAGACTCCCAGGGTCTCCCTCTAGCTCAAATGTACATGGATTATTTGCTGTTACAGGGGAAAATGTACAGTGACAAGCATCAATTCTTTGGCACCCTAGGAGAAACTCAATTAAGAAATTATTACAAGACACTTTCAAAACGTACCTGTACATTGTAAGCTGACAGCGTAAATTTGTCAAAAAAACCTAGCAACAAGCTGCTTCTTGGTTAACTTCTAGGACTCTTATTAGGTTTAGAAAAAAAACAGTCAATATATGAAACCAAAACAATCAAGAATCATGTGGAGCAATAATGGAAATGAGACAAAAAGTCACAATTGTTAGGTTGAACAACAAGTCGATTTTCACCTTTGATGTTTCAAACAATATTGCTTTTAAGTCACGGTTATCACAAGTGATTTTTCGCATAGCCCTTATGCAGTGCTGTGGCTATTCAGCACCAATCTTTCTCTGCTGTCAAAGGGGAAAGAGTCAGAAGATTAAATGTACAGGTTACAATCATAATCATCACCGGTTCCCCAATAGTAAATATGCCTCCATAGGCTTCCCTGGCCGATCTGCATCATTTTAAAAATCAGATGCATGATTTACAAAGCCATCACAACCAGTACGCCCCACTTAACTTGCACACAAGCGCACCATCTCTGGTGGTTCTTAGCCCTCCTACAGACAGGATACCATCAGATAACAGACTGAAATGTGTAAAAAAGAGGAACCAGGCAGCAGGCCGTTTACCTATATGCACTTGGGATCTGGACAAGCATCCCCATAAACATTAAGAGCATCTCGAGATGCTCCAATTTAGGAAAGAGTTTTATACACACTTCTCTTGGATTCCCTGCCTGGGGGTGTAAGAGTGAACGTGTCACGGGAAATGGGAAGTGGAAGCCTGGACCACCAAACTTTGGTGGGGTGGGGTGGGGTAGATGGTGAGGGAAAGTGGGTTGCCCGGTGCAGGGCGATGGCGGCAGGAGATTGTACTATTCATAGGAGGGGAAAGCATGCCAGAGTCTGGGGAGGTGTCCAAGCCACTGGCCTCACCCAACTCCTCGTAGCAGTCCACATCTTGTTAGTGCGGGATTTCTAATAGATCCTGCTCCCCCCTCTCCCAATCCTCTTCCCCCATCCCTAACCCTTCAGAATAGGGCAGGGTAAATGGCATGGAGCCGTACGGCTCTCGTCTCGACGTCGGGGGATGCCCGATCGGCTCAGTGTCATTGGGAACGAGGATTGGGTAGGCGTGGGTGGTCACTGTGGCGGTGCGACCGGCATCAGTCCGGACCGGGAACGGGTCCAATCGGAGGCCGGGGCAGGAGTCACAGGCGTGGGAACCATGGGCCCCTCCATCCTCTGAGCCTCCGGGCCCGAAAGTGTGCTGGCAGGGTCAGGCCGCCCAAATATGGTGCACATGGCATCATAGAACTCCTTCAGCTGGGTGGGGGTCGCTCCCGGAAAGGTAGGTAAGCACGGAGCCGACCCAGGCACTGCTCCACACAGTGGGCCTTGAATGGCTAGGTTCCTCTGCCATGTCGCGAAACGAGCAGGGCGATGTCAAATCACGCTTCGACTTCATGTGTTTTTTGTGGAGCATCTTACCTGACATCGGTGAGTTCGACAAAGAGGACTTCGATTTACCGGAGCAGTCCTCGGACCTTCCTCTCAACCAAGACCTGGACCGGGTTCGAGAGCAACGAAGCAACCTCTAGGGTGCCGGCGGCCGGGCCGCGTGTAGCTTTAGGGACCGCTTCTCCAAAGCCTTTGGTGCCAATGTCCCGGTAGTTGGAGCATGATTTTGAGTCGTGGTGAAGCTCCAGGCCCCAGAGACACACTAAACTGGGGTCTGTGACCGACATGGCGCAGTGATGTGCACCACATGGCTTGAACCCCAAAATCTTCTTGCTTGACATACCTAACCACACCAATATAGTAGACAAAAGGGTCATAAAAAGTCTGTCAAAAATTGACAGGGGTAGCTCTCTTCAACGGATTGGCGATGGCTGGCGCTGAAAGAAAAGAACTGACATCAGTGTGCCAGAGTAGTAGTAATATTGACGACGCAGATATGACGATGACGAACACAACGCCGAAGTCATGTGGAGTTGACCGATGCCACCTACTGGCGCCCAGAGGTACTGCTGAGGAAAATCTTCCGGATCCAGCCTGACACCTGGAAGTCAAGGAAGGTAAGGAAGGTTAGGAATTTGCGGCTAGATGTCTCTATCAGATGCCTATGTTAGACAAAATTCTAAACGAATCACATACGTTGCCACTAACGTGTTCAATTTGCATAATTTACCAATTTTTTTTTCCTACAGTAGTGTCCATGAAGGGTCAATTTTTTTACATCAATTTCCTCCAGTGATTACAAACCACTAGGGGGAATTTTGAACCAATACTAATCTAACTAATTAAAAAAATGAAAAATGTCTATGACCATGAGAGCTATAGAACAATCAAAAACAATTGTGTGACACAATGATTTCCGTACCAAACTAGATATATGGTTCCTTTCACTTAGACTTGTGCAACAATGTTCCCAGATAAAGATACATTTTGACAACTTCGAGTATTTCCTTCCCCCAATGTCTTGAGTATTTTTTTATTTTCTGGTGATGTTTTCTCTTAAATTCAATCATTTTGCTTTTCAGCACATTCATTTTCAAGAAATGCTCTTTTAGCCGACCTAATTGTTTTGGGTGAAACCTTTGGTCATCACATCAGATATCGCAATATCATATCGTCCATATATAACAAGTAGAACATTTTTTGACTTCCTACCATAGAGGCATCTCCATTAACAGGGAAAATAATAGAAGGGGCACTAAGCTTCCCTGTTTTCACCCAATATTTGTGGGGATTTTTGTAGAGAGGCCCTGATTTCCCTCAGAGACGATGACACCAAGTGGAAGCAAAGAGGGCCATACTAGACGTAACAATGGTTGAGGCACCCCTCTCAGTCCCGGTAATAGCTTCTTCCATAGGGTGGTCTGACTGCATCGTCAAAAGCGGCTGAAAAATCTATAAGTGACGTAGTCAAAATTATCTTGAGCGTAAATTAAAGCTTGGCATCTGTTCAGACTATCACACTAATATTCCAAGTAGAGCTGGTACAAGTTGTTAGGCAAGATCCAATGCCCAAATATATGAGGGTACAAGGTACGTATGGTAGGATAGCCATTGATCGGTATCAGATGTGCACGTTCAATTAAGGACTAGCACATGATGATGGAGAATATCCACCCTCGCTAATGCACTTCGAGCGGAGTGCAGATTGGCGTGCTATGGCCTTCAAACAAGATAATTCTTGCAACCAGGTCACAACCCAGTGGATTGGTTGTCGCCTTAGATTAATATTGCCCTCGAGAAGTCCTATGTAAAAAGGAGGTAACACGTTGGCTGATAGTTTTGTACGAATTGAAAAATAAAGAAGAGAAACATCATATTTTGCAATAGCAGCAACTTTCTTCATTGGATTAGGATTCCGCAATATTCATGGATAATTTCTCATGGACTTTTCTGATGAGCTGTGGTACAGTTCCAATCTAGTTTTCTTTTTGTATTTATATTGCCCGTTGAGGGGAAGTGCCCTTGGACAGGGGGCACATTTGGGTACTTGCACACAAAACTGTTCAGCATTTAAAATGTATTGGTAATTCACGGTACCGGTGCTGCACATGCTCTTTATGGTCCACTGTACGCATCTCGAGTTTTCTCATATTGGATTAACTTAGCTATTTAATGATGGACTACCAAAATAATTTCTCTTTCAATGGTATTGTCATTACATTTACCATGGCTAAAAAGTCCCACACATGGGCCGGACTACACAGTTTTTACAACAGTTAATGAAGAATCCATGATGAAGAACCTCGAAATGTCAACAGCAGACGAGAATAAGATATCATACACAGGAAGAGATATCAAACCGTCAGTTTAGAGACTTAGCAATGATACAAATAAAATTAAGGCAGATTGTTGATTGTCCGTCAGATGATGGGCAATCTGGATGCCCTGAATCAATGCATCAGCATGGTGACTATCTTCTGATTTTTTCTTTAAAAAAACTAATAAAATACAGAACTACATCTACAGCAACTCTAAATCTTCACTTTGTCCTCCAATTAAATTTCAATCCTACTACAACATCTTCTGCTCAAGGACACTGAAGGTTATATTGAGGTTGGCCAAAAGGATGAAAGCATCCAATCTACCTGTAGAACACTGCACAGTGGCACGTACAAAGCAATTCCTCAGCTGTTATAGAGGCAGATCCCAAAGCAAAGATCAATTAATCCTTTTGCCACAGAGGTCTGCCAGTCCTCTTGAAATATGCCTACTCCGCAGAAGAAATGATCAGGTCCACTGTACTGATTAGTTACAGCCCAATTGACCTTGCTCAAGCAAAAACACGAACAGCTAAGTTATAAGACATTTGCAAGAGTACATTGAAGTAATGTCATCATTTGGATTCAACAGCTAGGGTATAGGGAAACAAGGGGCACTGAACCCGTCCATTGTAATATAGAAAAGGTGCCTTTTTTTTTTTTAACTCGGAACATAACATACCTACCTGTCCTCTCAGGAGCCAACAACATCATGGCTCATGATCTACTGTTAAGCAGACTCAACAAATGGGTCCAAGTCACTCATCTTCCAAGGAGTATCTCTGAAAATTCCTCTTGAACTGCATTCTATAAATCTGATTGGAATCATTCTTCACATTTGCTTTGAGTCCTATTATTTTCTGAACTTTTCATAGTTCCTATTCTTCAGGGGAAGATAGGGGAATGATTTCTAGACTGTCATAAATGGTATGACCTTCCACCCTTAAATTGAGTAACATAAATGCTTGTTTCCTGGTAGATGAAAAATTCTCACCCCGGTGGTTCACATTGGTCTGTTAAAAATTAAGGAGAAGGCATGCTAGTTGTAGTGTTTGCTCAGGCCAGATTCATTCCCAAGTCCCCTTCAGGGGTGCCTGAATTGTCTCCAGTATTATCATCTGTTCCTTGAGGTGAACAGGAACCCTCATCAGGGGTACAGCCAGGTTGGGAATTGTCCTGAGCCTCTAGGGCGTCAAGCTGCCTTTTTAAGAAGGCCTTACGAAGCCGAGGAGGGTAGAGGTCGCCCTTACTTTTGTGGTCAGTCTGGATCATCTTTTGCCCTAAGTTGCCCTTTAGTCATCAAGAGGAGACATAGGCCTTCTTCATCTGGGGATAGAACACTGTGCCAGACATACAAGTTACTTGCATTCGGTAACACAATATCTGGTGGACACAGTTGAGTTGCAGATTTCTTACCTTTTGAATTCTCCCCAGGCATCAGTCTGGATCCGGAAAACTTTCAGTGGTACCTCTGCGTGCTGGTGGATGGCATCGTACTGTTCCGTGATGAGGTTGACTCCGGTCATGATGTCAGTGGAGTTATACAAGTCCCCTCTGGCACGCGTACGGCAGTTTCCTCTATTCTGCGCTGCAAGGCGGATCTGAAGAAGTGTATCTCTGGACATTTTTTGGCCTGCTGTGACAAACTTTTTTCGTCTGAAACAGAGTTCTCAATACCCTCTAGGTTTAAGTCTTGTGGGTCCAGCTCGTGTCATCGGTTTTCCTCCTGGCCCAGAAGTCATTCCCGGGAGTGCCGCTCTTCACCCAGTGGTCAACAGCAATGTTCCCAGTCTCAGTTGACTTCACACAGTAAGCGGCATCACAAGAGGTCAAAGACCCGGCCCTCTATGGCGTCTTCGACATGTGATATGGATCGCAAAGGTGTCTCTCGCCCTGGTGCGGAGACTCCTGCGTCACTCTCGAGCCTCCCGGTTCTCCCTAGAAGCAGATTCTAGAGTACTATGAAGCTTTTTATCTGGTCTTTGGGCCCATGTCTCTTTCTGGAGTGCCTGCAGGCCCCAAAAAGGTTGTAGGCACCATAACTGCGTCATCGCCTGCAGGTTCGCCCTCGACGGCAGTTACAGCCGCGGACTCTGAGGCGCTGGTGCACGGTCCTTCAGGGTCACCAATGGTGGTTAGGTCCGGCACAATGTTGGTCGCTATTATGGTGCGTGTCGTTGCAGTGCCGGTTGACTCTGAGCTGATGTGCACTGTTGAGCCAGCTTCGGGGCGACTATGGCTAACTGCGCAGATACCGGCTGACGTCTCTCTTCCTTCCCAGGTGGAAGTGGATTCAACGCAGATTGACGTTGTTTGCGGCGCTGGTAATTTCTGTGGAGGATCCACAAGACCTGTTAAGGGAAGGTTGTGAGGAAATCATCCCCTTGGAGCAGGCAGTGGCCCCTTTCTGGGTTGGACAGCTGGATTGCGGAGCTGGGTGAAGCGAGCAGTCTAGATTTGTCCCCCGCTTCCTCCCTTTTGTCACCTCCTTGCCTTACTTCCGAAGCCAGTTCCTCTTGTGCAGAGGTTTTGAGGAGAGTGGCTGATGTCTTGCATCTTACTCTGCAAGACATCAGTCTACTGTGGAAGAGACTACGGACCCTCTTTTTGAGATCCTTCATCCCGTTCAATCAGGAGTTGAGCCGGTGCTCACTTTTTGTGAGGCCCTTACTCACATTTTGTTGGGGGCATGGGCAAAACCGGAGTCAGGTGTGCAAGTGGAGCGCATCATTGTCCACACATCGTCCTGCCCCTGGTGAACCGCCTGCCTTGTTCGGCAGCCGACCCACCACACCTTCGTTGTCCAGGCCCTTATGGTGTCCCCTGAGATGGGGTACTTCGGGAACCTCAACTAGTGCGATTTTACGCTCCACTAATATGGTCTACATCCTCTGATGCTTTCTGCATACCTTGTGGGAGTCTTTGCCCCAACTTTTACACTTGATCCCCGAGGCTAACAGGGGCGATTTGCATCAGTTGATTTCTGATCAAGCAGCCAGACTTCTCATCAAGTGTGGAATGGATTTTACTGACTCCATTGGGCGGGCCATGGCGTGTGCTGTAGCATTGCACCAGCACACATGGCTCTGGACGCCTAGATTTTCGGAAGCTTCCAGTCGGTTCTGATTGACATGCCATTTGATGGGGGCTCATCTTTTTGGAGCAGAAGCGTATTTGGCCCTACATAGGTTTTGGGCTAGTCGGGGAGGGTCAGACCCTTAGCCTGTCTCCTCCTTCCCTTTTCAATTTGAGTGGATGGGGGATTCCTGTTCTGCAGACTTGCCTCCTTTTTGCCAGAGTTGACTCAGTCTGTATGATTTTTACACCACTGATTCTTTTGGTGCTGCTATGGCTCGCTTTGCTGCAGGAGTTAAGAGCTTGTAGTATCCTTTTTAGGTCTTTTGCTTCCCTTCTATGCAGCCACGGTTGTGGATCTTTAAGTTGGGTAAAGGTTTATTTCCCAAGAACCTAGTCTATCGTTGACACCCATGGTGAACTAAGAAATCAGCGGGGTTCAAGCCACAATGGATTGTGAACTTGGCTCTATCACAACCATTTTGAATTACCTAGCAATAACAGTTTGAAGGTCTTTGGGCACAGCAAGGATTTGTACTACAAATTCGTAAGGGCGTAAGAGTAGTGCCCCAACAAGCAGCTGGTATTAACAGATCAGAGGGACAGACTTGTGGAAGGAAATACACATTTGTCAAACGTTTGCACCAACTTAAATTCCCTGTCACAGGAAGTAATAGAAAATGTGATGGCATTCGATCAGCTTGTGGATGCTTGCACCACTAGATTTAGGGTACTGCGAGAGAAAACCAGGGTCGCCTGCAGCAGGCTGATGGAACATGGCAATCTGTAGATTGATTGGAGGACAAAAAACAAGGTTTGGCCCAAGCCGCAAATAAGGTATCGGGTCAGTGCCTCGTTAAATGGAAGGAAGAGCTCAGAATATGTCTGCCTTGGTTGGAGGACTTCTGTCAATACATTGGGTTTAATCTCCTAGGTGAGAGTTAGAGGTCAAGTACTTTGGCTCTCCTACGCATCAGCACGTTGTAGGAGGCAGATTCCTGTATCACTGGTACAGTGGGTGAAAGGATACCTGTTTTCAGGGATGTATTGAGACACCTACCTCCTCCTGGTACCAATTATCATACTGATAGGGTTGAGCAAACTCATCACCCGGGTCATAGTCATTATCTGAGTCTGTTCCAAACAGAGATTGCAGAGTTTGTGATCTCCTTTGTGGAGGTGGTAATAAAGTGCAGGAAGTGGTGCCTGTGCCGGAATTGGGTGCAATGTCAGTTGAGTTCACACTGGCATCGTCTCTGTGTTGGAAAGAACTATAGGAACTCTCTCCCCTGACATTTAAATGGACATCGAAGTGCCCGGGCCGGCGTTGCGCTGGGACTGCAGCGGAAGTGAGAAGGGCGTAGAAGGTCAAAATGGTGTTGAGGGTGAACCAGTCGTCAGCACTCCAGATGGGAGGCCTCTCAGCTTAATGGGGGTCGAAGACTTGCCAGAGGGAGTGAGTAAGGATCTAATGAGCTGGAGCATGGCTGCATGGAACTCTTTGATCTAATGTGGCATGGCTGTTCGTCCTGGAAACTCTGGTTGTGTTGGAAGCAGGTGCGGGATCGGCTCCAAAGTCAACCTTTTTCAGGACAGAAATTGAGAGGTGTGGCACCGTTCCCGTGCTGATCAGACAAACGTGAGTGGGGAGAAGGAGCAGAATCCTGCTCTAGTTTCTTGTGGGTTTTTTTCTTACTTATCCGACGATTTTGGCCATGATAAAGACCAGCCACTAGAATAGCTTTGTCGATTTCGGGAACAGGACTGCGATCAAAGTTTGGATGCTGACTGTGACTTGGAATTGCCCCGACGAGGAGTCTTTTTATGGTTGGTGATGTAAATCTTCGCCTCTTAACCCCTAATGGCCTTCGGGCTCATCGGTATGCAGTTGCAATCCTTTGAGTTGTGGCACAACCCCAGACACCAAAGGCATACCTGGTAAGGATATGTCCCAATTCTGTTTGTCAGAGTCCCAAAAGGGCTTAAAACCTGTTGTTTATGGGAGTAACATCCGTTGCACACTGAAGAAAAATGTGAGGTAAAACTCTCCGAGAGACATGGAGGGGTACAAGACAGTGTAGTGGAATACTTCTATATTCATCAGTTCCCTAGCTAATGCAGTTCTTCTTCAGGGGTAGCTAGTTTTTTCCACATTCTGCTGTAAATGATATCCAAAAGATCGTAAATGATGGGAGCTCTGCTGCTCTCATCCTCATTGATCCACGGGCAGCCTTTGATACCATCTGTCATACAATTCTGTTGGAGAGACTGTGTGAAATTGGTATTCAAGGCAGTTATTTTCAATGGTTGAAGTCCTTTTTGACAGGTAGAACAAAAGCTGTTCAAATGGCATCGTACTGCTCTAACTTTAAAGCGGAGTCCTTTAGGGCTCCACTCCCAGCCCACCACTCTAACGTTTACATGGCTTCATTGGCAGATCTAATTTTTATCTTTTGGCTTCAAGTTGTAATGCTATGCAGATGACATTCAGATGATCATGCGCATAGAGGGTAATTTCAGTCACCAGCAAAACCAGTCTTAACATTATCTTGTTGATCGCCCTTTTAGTGGCTTCAGCCATTAGGGCCCTGTCTAACGACAACAATTACAGCTTGTAACCTGGGTGTCAATTTTGACAATAAATTATCATTTGAGCCTCACATAAGGAAAGGTACGAATAGCTGTTTCATGATTATGAAGGAATGCAAAAATATTTTACCATTTAGACTTCAACAGTCCAGACAGTTTGGACTACAAGCTTTGATTACCAGAAGGCAAAACTAATGCAATGTGCTGTATGTAAGAATCCCTGGCTATCGGATATGCAAATTCAAGCTAGTGCAGAAAGTGGCTACTAGACTGATATTTGTGTTTGGACATTTGACAGCATTTCGGCATATTGAAGGAAGTTACATTGACTCCCACACAAAAGTTGGTTGAGGCTCTTTGAATTTGCCATAAGCCTTACTGACACAAATGTGTCAACTATATTTCCTACACATTTAAAAGAAATGTAAAAACATACTCCCTCAAGTTTTCTTCATTCCTAATTGGCAAATCTGTTTACTGTGCCTATGTTTCAGAGGACAAGAATGGGTGGACGTGCCATTTCAGTAGTCACCCATACGTGGTAATTGGGTAACCGTGTGGCCCTCAGCACTTGGGTATTGATAATGTAATCTACAGTTGGTACTGTAGGGTAAAACAATTGCTTAGCATCTAATTATCCAATAAAACCTAAGAAGAAATGTTTATCCAACTGATGTTTTTGGACAACCAACGAAACACACCGAGAATGCCCAGTTATTTGTTCAGATACAATATTTACTCTTTTAAAAAAAATATATATATAAATATGGCTGTCACATAAATAATTTCATCAACAGACAGATAAAGTGACTTAAGTGAGTCAAGTGCAATAAAGTGACTAAGTGATATTATAAGTGAAATATATAAAAAGACATACAAATAACACACATATATATTTAATATGGGTATGTCCTTTCACAATTTATTATCACGTGTTTTCACAATCACCTTAACAAATTTCCTTTATAGCCTTGGGGTGAGGAAACTGGTGGACATGATCTAAAAGAGCTTTGACGTTTCGACCCAAAGGTATGCGCAGTTCAACAAGCGTCACAGCAGGTCTTCCTCAGGACTGAAAACACAGATGTAGACAGCCAATTCCTAATCTGGTGTGTATCACTCAACGCTTCTCAAAAAATCAGAGTAGCGTCTGACCAAAATCAATGGTACAAGTATTTGAACGAAAACCAACGTCCAGTTAATGTCTGTACTTTTGACGGTGAAAAAATTGCAGGAATTGTACTGCAACTTGGCAATGTGTAATGCTTCCGGTCAAAATATTTACTATCAATCTGTGTGGGCAGCGCAATTGATCCGTTTACATGAGAATCCACCCTCCGGTTTAAATCTTAATGGCGACACTATGGTCATTGCTTTATGGCTGTAATCTTTGCACTAGACAAATCCATACTTTAGGTAGTTTTCACATTAAAATTTACCATACCGTACAGCTCTTCAATGGGACGAAGCACTGAATGCAGAAAACTGCGAACAGTCCTGTTGAAGATTTTTAAGGGATGGTGAATTTTAATGGGAAAACTACTTAAAGTATGGATCCGTCTAGTGCATTCAGTCAACAACCAGCACTTAGTTTGTAAAATAAATAAATACAAATAAAATAATATACCTATATACCAACACCAACATATATATGTGTATACATATAATTATATATTAAATATATTATTATATTAGAGAAAATGACATGAGAGGAGCATTCATGAAGTGGGTATATTCACTGCTACTAGGTTTGTAGATAATTATTGCTCCAACTGGGATTCCCTATTGTGGGGGTCTCCATAATCACATGGTTTAAGGATTCCTATTGTTCCTTTGGGATGTGTGCCTTATGAATAGACAGTTCCACAGAGCGGTTAACCTGGCCCTGGTTAGTGACATTATTTCATGACAGGGATGATTTCCTGTTATCCAGTAGCTGGTTGCATTTTTCCTTTGGGTACTCATGCCTTGGGAATATACAGCTCCACCCAATTGGTATGCTGACCGTGGTTAGCTTACACCAATACATCACAGGAATTATATATTGCTATCCAGTGGCTGATTACGTTAGTGTGACACCCAGGGTCGGACTGGGAGAGAACACATACCTGGTGTAGGAAGGTAGGATCCTTCTGCATGATTACCCTCACTTTTGGCCTGGTGCTGTGATGGTTTTTATTAGTCTGACTTGGATGCTGCTAACCTGGACCCAAGTCTCTGTGCTTTCTCCCCTAAATTGGTTTGGTAAGTACGTAGATAAATCCCAGATTGGACACTGGTGCAACCTTTTCAGTCCCTAGTATGAGGTACTAAGGTACCCAGGGTATAGGTACACCAGGGGTCCCCCATGGGCTGAAGCATGTATTATGCCACACATGGGTGACCACTCAACTTCTAACTACAGGTCTGACAATGCAGCCTTTGTAAGCTGGTGATAGCACCACTTACGAAAGATATAGGTTTCCCTATATCTAAGGTCACTTCACTTAAAACTTATAAGTCACCCCTACAGCAGGCCTTTGAAATCCTGACGGCAGGATGCTGGGTTCTAAGTGTGAGGGTGCCCCTGCATGAGAAGGACACCCCTACGGAGTCCATTGTACCAGGTTGTAAGTGAGGCAGCCATATGACATATAGAGGGGCACTGCGTCATTACGTGGGGACCATCTCGAGACTGGCTGCAACTAATCCTACCATGTTTGGTATCAAACATAATAGATGCATACCCCCACACCATAAACAGTGTGGAAGGTACGATTCCATGAACCGTAAAGCTCCACTGGATGGCCCTTGGTGCTCCCGGCACTAGTCTTCCAAACCCGGACAGCAAGCTAGGGCTGCTGCCTGCCCGTGACCGGTTTCTGCCCTCTTGCTACTGAGCCAAGCTCGGACAGAGAAAGGCAGAACAATAGGTATCCTGTCACAGGGAGGTGTGACAACCTCCCAGACAGGATTTTGTGTATTGGGGCAGGGTGGGGGCACTTGCCGGAGTCACAGAGTCTGCGTGCAGGGCACACTTGGTGCCCTCCATGCATAGACCAGTTCAAACCAGTTCAGGAAACCATTTTCTCCCGCTCTGGCGCAAACCTGGACAAAGGACAGGGGAGTACCCTCCCGCTTGCCCAGCCCCTCCTTAGGGAAGGACCCCTGTATCACCCCAACCCTTTCCTTAGAGTATTTAAGGGCTTACCTGTGGGTAGGTCCTCATATTCATCGTGGGACAAGAAACATTTCCGACACCACTTCTTCAACTGTCTGGGGACTCTGGACTTTGCTTATCAAGGCTGCAACTAGGAATACTCCTGCTTCTCCCAATCTCGTCCGTGCCTGTGCACCATACAGAAATTTTCCAAGGCCTGTGGGCATCCAAGACACCTAAAGAAATCTCCCTTAAAGTGAAGGAGTCACTTCACTGCATCTGCAGGCACAGCAACTAAGTTGACCGATCTGCTGATCATGGGCTCCCACAGACTCCAAAAGGCTCAGCAACAAAGGTTGTGGTTCTCCTCATCCCTCGAGTCCTGCCCTGTCCTCTCACCAAGTTTGAGGCCAGGATCCCTCGTCTGAGCAGCAGGAACCTCACCCCTGTTTGCTGCGTTGACTTGCAGTTGCACAGGCTTTTTGTCTTCCTTCAACCAAGATCTTAGGGCTCCAAGAAGCCCCATCCTCAAGCATCTCCAGTGACCAAGATCTTCACCCTCACCGCATCTCTTGCATCGTGGGCTTGCATCTTTGGTGAGCTGCTTGAGGCCCTCTTGAGACTCCAATGCCTCCGACCTGTGGGTCTTCTTGAGGGCCATCTTCGTATTCTTTGGGGATCCCGGTTTGTTCAGGGCCTGCCCAGACTCTCCTGCTTGTGGCGAGTCTCATGGACATTGCTGGTCACAATATTGCACCTTTCTCCACTTCCACATTGTTTGCAATTGCCAAGGCTTATTGGTGCTTCCACCAGACACCGACCCCTCATCTCTCGACATCTGACGTGGGACAGCTTGTGTACGGCTCCTGGTCTTTCACAGCATCGCCTGGTCTACATAGCTGCAGCTCTAAGGTCACAGGCAACTCTCCTGCAGTATCCGACATTGGTGGGCATTCTTCTTCAGTGCCTCCTGGTCACTTCCAAGTGGCATAGGCTCAGTCCCCTCTGCTTTCAGGTACTTCTCGCCTTCAATCCACCTTTGGTTTCCACCGGACACTTCCTCATTCTCCAGAAGAGGCATCTTCCTGAAGTCCTTCATTGAGTTCGACAGAGGTTTCTGACGCCACTTCACACCTATGCACCCGGCTTCCCTGGTGTAGGTATCCTGGTTCCTTAGGTATCCAGGTGTGGGGTGGCTCTCCAACCTTCTGGGGCCACTGGGAAGAGTCCTTCTTTAAATTTGCATCCGCGACTTTCCCATTGACTTGTATTGATCACCCTGTCGTGTTCCTACTCTGCACACAGTCTCCGTGGGGCTCCTGGTTACTTACCTTAGGTGGTTCCTTGGGTCCCTAGAACATCTACGTCTTCTGGGTGTAGTCTTGACTCAAGTCGTGGTTTGCATTCCACTATTATAGTATATGGTCTGGTCCCCCTAGTGACCACTCTTTATTACGTGCTACTTACCTGTTTCCATTGAAAAGTTTTGTGTGCATTGTGTCTATCTCAGGCTGGAGATACCTATATATATTAGTGAGTGTTATATAATCGATACGTATTTTTATAGGTACCCTGTGTAGTTCTTTTTCCCTTAATCTATATCCATAATACTAAGCCTGAAGGCTGCTCTCCACAGCTACCACTTAGAAAGCTTTCTAAGGTTGTCAAAGACCACTAAAATCCCCATAAGGGTTTTCTGGATTGGTGCAAAGTGCCTATTTACATAAGTGTGCATCATATACTAAGCCATCTTCTCACACTTGGGCACCAAAATAAAAGCGGCACCCAGTAGCGAATTAGATAGCTAGCATAGTGCCCCATGTTTGAAAATGAAGACCGTTTTGAACTTGTAAAGCCATGCAACCATTTGTGAGGTATGGAAGACTGCATGGATTTGAGCTTGCTACAGGCAATATTTGCTTTTAGATAAGGGATAGTAAAAACTGACCCAGCAGACTATAAAACAGGCCCTAAAACAACCAATAAAAACAGTCCACAAACTGTCCTGTCATACCAGCCTGTTAGGCACTACCTGAACGCGTACAAGCCAGTCCAACACTGGTGCTACCACAGCCTCGATCTCTTGGGCACCTGTTACTTTCAGTGCCCCATTTCATTAATTATGGTAGGGATTCCCTAATTTACTATAAGTTCAAGCTGAACATAATAACACTTGCACATAGAACACACATAATTGTCTTCTTTTGGACTACAGTTCCAAATTGCCATTGGATGTCCGAAGTGCATTGATTATATATTCGGTTTCTTTATGGTCATAAACATGTGGATGCTACTAGAATATGATTTGTAATATAGGATGTATTTATTAGTTACAATTTCATAGCATGAATTGACAATTTTGTTATTAACCCCTTGTGAATATCATAGTGCAGAAGTATGTTTGCCATGTTTCACTTGACAAAACGAGTTGTGTTCGTTCATCACAATAAATCAGTGTTTAATAGTACAAGAGTTTTACATTTTTTCTTTATGATTTGTTGCAGGGCATGTAAGACAGATCTCAAAGCAAGGTGTGGGCACTGGCAACTGAAGTTTCTTCTATGAATAATCTTTTGTCTGAGGATAATGCGATCTGAACTGAAAAGTATCAACACACTTACTGGCCGCTGTGTAATTTGAGCGTTGTGCTGTTGAGTAATAGAGAAGAAACACCACAAGGCCTTGACTCGACTCAGTAAGGCTGAGTCCAGATCACTAAAAAAACGTAACAATTGCCAATACTGATCAAAAAATCCAAAACCTGTTTATAAAACAGACCGTACGAATAAAACATATAGATCCACGTGTTTACTATACCATCAGTTGGTTTATTTCACAACTGGTTTAGAAATCACTTTAACAATAAAGCTTTTTATACATGTGAATTAATAATGAATACAATACAGAGGGAAAGGCTATATAAAAAGAACTACATTACATCATACAAGACTTCAGCAGACAATCAATCCACACCATCAAACATACCTCATACAAATTTGGCCAGACACTAATACCACAAACTCACACCATCCAAACAACACACCAGAGCGGGTCAAAGAAACTTTTGAATGGCCCATGAACTGGTGGTCAATAATCTTAATCCCAACGTCAAACAACACAATAGATCATATGTACCCTTAAAGC
Organism: Lissotriton vulgaris; assembly: GCF_964263255.1. Classification (NCBI taxonomy): domain Eukaryota; kingdom Metazoa; phylum Chordata; class Amphibia; order Caudata; family Salamandridae; genus Lissotriton; species Lissotriton vulgaris. Next base: position 2,043,323,587 of record NC_141685.1, on the reverse strand, counting down.
GACGTAGAGATGCTTCAAACTAATCACTATTTCACATATCTAACACCTAGATCATTAAATCAACAAAACAATCATGTTAAATGATTTGTTTGACACAGGACACACAAGGTCGACGCGTTTCAAACCCAACTGTTTGTAGGGTTCTCATCAGGACTGTAACATTCTAAAAAAGAAAAAACTGAGACAAACGTTCAAATTTACAAGACCTCCAACCGCAGTTAAGCAGAAACAAACAACCACCGGTGCAAACCACCTACCTAATTTCCTTGACTGAACCAATCGGTGACTTCACAAATCTGAGGATATTAGTATTCTGGAATGACAAACACAGGCCAGGACATATTCTAAGAAACTAATGTCAGAGTCAGGCAATTTCCACATGTGTCTGAGAGACTTGTTCTAGTCTGAATTGATATAGTTGTAATAAAAACTAATTTGATATGATTTATACAAGTGAAGGTATTGATGCCTTTTAGTTGGCAACATGCCTGTATAAATCTTCATTTTCAAAAAGATGGATGACATCTCCGTCACTCACTCCTGCTTCACTCCTTGCACACATCCTCTCCCCACAAGCTTCAAAGAACACAGTTAGCTGTTGACATAATGGTTTATTTCCACTGCAGTAGTTGCCTTAGCAGTGTTGAACTTGCTATGGTGGGGATATAAAATTGTAACAAGTGGAGGAGGAGCCTAGCGACGAACGAAGATGGCCGCATAAGCTCTCGGCTCCGACGACCTCCGCCTGTCGCTTGCATATCCTGAAATATATTCTGCTTTCGTGCCTCACCCCGTGCGGGGTAACCTTTGCTGACACTGGCGGTGTGGTCCCGGGAACTTTCCCACCCTGAATGGCGGCCTTGTGTCGTGTGGAAGATCTTGGCCTAGAGTCGCCCGTAAGCCGGGTCCCTGCTTAATGACCCAGCCGGGTTACAGTGCAACAGCGGCGGCTGGGTGCCCCAGACGCGGTCCGGACGATTAACCTGGAGGGTTTCTTAACCCTATATTGGTGAGGTGCCTGCGGTCCTGTACACACTGCGGAGGTGTACGTATCCTGAAGGTGACTGAGAGGTCGGGGGTTCCCTTCCCGGCGGTTGGCCCCCTCGCCGGGTTGGTGCCACAGCCCGAGAGGCCCCGTCACTGCTCTGAAGTGCGTCTCCAATCCCCGCCTGCCCGACCCGCACTTCGGTCCCCTGGAGAATCAGGTGCGCTGAATTCAAATGTCTGGAACTGACCGTGTGGAGGCGATGCGGGGTAATAAAGAGCCATCTTTGAGGACCGTGATGGCCGCCATTAGGGAGCTACGATCCTTCATGATCGTAGCTCGATCGCGGATGTCATCAAAACTGCCTGATCGTGCAAGGACCCTGACCTGCCTGGTGCCCCTAAGCTGGCTGTTTTGACTACGCTATTCCCGGTACCTACAAATCGAGACTCCCTTCATATTGCAGCCTTGCAATTGTCGCCTGGAACACAATGTGCTAGTGGACCTGCTGTCCCGGAGAGACATCCGCCATTATCGGCTCATCCATCCACGGACGTGTTTCTGGTTTTCTCTTCCCCCGAGCCTACGGATAATACGACCCGGCGGATGCTGCGAATATTACTCGATTGTTTTGACTTTGCCCAGAGTTTGAGATCGACATGATCATATTTTAGCTGGAAGACGGCAAGTGTCATGGCGGCTGTGGATCGTGACGGACTGAGGTGCTTGATCGGACTCCTTATGCAGGTTCACAGACTGGCTGGGACTTTGATTTTTCCGGGATACGTGCTGGTGCAGTTGGCTGAACTTACTGTGAACATTCGAAGGGGTCAAGGGTGAGACTGCTGTAGATCTCGACTTTAGGGGTGCGTGAAGTTCGGGGGATCCGCCATTTTGTTGCTTACGGGTGGTGGGGCGGTGTTGGACGCCTTCCCTGGGTTTTATTTTCAATAACTTGTTTATATAATCGCAGGGGGGGGGGGTAAGGGGACCGAGGGCAAATGTGATTTTTCTCCTCCTCCGTCTTCTTTCCTTTTCTTATTTTTTTCCTTTTTCGGGTTTTTGGAAGCTGGGCGATAGGCACGCTGCTAGGGGGGTAGGCCGTAGCCATCTGCAGGGGTGCAGGGTGGGGGGGGGGGGAGATGGGGTATTATTGTTTTTCCGTTTCTTGTTTCTATGGCCTCTTTTTTCTTCATTAGTTTAACTGGATAGTCTGCTCCTTTTCTTTCTTCCTGGGTTCTGGGATCGGTACAGTAAATTACCTGATTTTGAATTCTCGACGTAGGACCGTGGGTTTCGCTTATAAATGTTCCTCGTTATGCCTCTCCATGTACGGTCAATAGCCGGGAGTGCTTGGTGTTTGATTGCATGTGTTTACTGATTGCCCGCCTCAAAGATGCCGATAGGTATGTTGGATTTGCTTGCTCACACGCCCGACTGATTTCTATGATCTAGATTCTGTGACTGATCCCTCCTTTCTTTCTAGTTTTCTGCTCTTTTTTGTTATTATATTGAAATTCATTCCTTCTAATGATAGATATCCTGTTTTAAAAAATCTAAAATTAACCTCCTTTATCCTGTGCAAAGATTCGTGTGTACTGAAACAGTTCTGGTCTCTAATCCTGCTGCCGTGCCTCCGGGATGTTCGGCTGAATAGCTGTGTACACCCTGTTTATAAATAAAGGTTTTCAAAAATTAAAAAAAAAAAAAAAAAGATTGTAACAAGTATCTGTCCTATTTGATTTATTCACTGGGTCCATTCACTAGAAGAAAGTCTTATGTCTAAATGTTTCATAATTGTCGGAACATCGCCAAAGTACATTTGCATACATTGAACATGTTTTTTTGAATTTGGATGGTCCTTATATAAGGTAATGATGTGTATTATTTTGCTTTTGCCCACATCATGATGATGCTGCAGTTTTACTATGCAAAATTTTGTATAAGAATCTCTTGTTTGTCAGGGTGAGAGAGAAGACTTTCCTTTGCTACTAGACATGATATCAGATGTTCTTATGATTATGATGCCATTGAGACTTAGCATATTTTCCGATTTTTATATACTCTGTACAACCTTGCATCTGAGCGCCTTTGATGGCATTGACTCTGTACTTGAATATTTGTAATAAAATCCTTTAACTTTTCATTGATATAGAACTTAATTGATGAGTGGAACCCATTAGTTAACTAAATGTTTTCACTCTTCTAATTGATGATTGGGGAGGTGCCTAAACGGGGGGAGGAAGGGGGCACATGTTGCCTCCTGCAATCGAGGTTTAGCACCACCTCCGATCCAGTAAACTGTGGGAGAACCGAATGGGATACATTTTGGGGTGCCCAACTGTTGTTAATCAGTTTTGCTCTTACACACGACGAGCTAAATTGTGTGAAGAGTCTTGAGATGATGCTCCCCTATCACTGGAAACGTTTCAGCAACGGTTCATTGTGACAACCTTTTTACTCTGCCAAAGCATGAATGACAAACAAAAACGTCAAAAGGATGCACAAGCACTTTTCTATGTAAATACAGAGGTGGAGATCACATACACTTCCTACTTAATAGAATTCCCCCAAATTGGTCTAAAAAATATAAACTATTTTAAATTGGAAAAGTTGTCGAAATGCAAATCTAAATAAGTGGAAGTTAACATATCTATAGAATTAAAATAAGGCATGGTGAGTACCAAGGAGCATTTCGGTCTTTATTGTTCCTTTCTATGAAAACCCACATCCTGAACTTCTTGAGGAATGGTCTAAAATCATGGTCAAAATATACAAACGCATGCTTGAAATTCAAGTAAAATGTGCGGAAAGGCATATGGAACCTACTAAAGAGAAACTATTGAAACTAAGGGGAGAAACAGAAAAAAATAAGGATGAGACCTTAGTAAAAGAATTTCTAGAAGCATTGGCAATCTGACTAACAAAATATGAGAAAAAAACTAAAATGAAATTAAGACTGAAGTTCCCCAAGGACAAGAAAGACTATAAAGAAGGTTGCCAAAAAAATACATCTTACCTACAAATGAGTTATGCACCATTCAAGCTCATTGAAAACAGGAATTGTTTGTCACAAATTTTGTTGTCAATTCGGAGCATGTAGTGGTGTGTCAAGCAAATAATTTACTTTATTTTTTTAAGAGTTCAGGCTTCTAAAACAGAAACAAGACCACCCACTAAGAGGCAGCCAAAGAGAAAAGGCAGAAGAGATAAAACAATTATTCACAAGATGAGAAGAGGTGGCAAGGGACAAAGTAGAGCACGACCCCGCATAAAGAAAAAGGAATGAATCCAAAATCAATGGAAGAGAATACAGGATTAAAGTCCATCATCTGTATTTATGCATGGGCTTATCATTTTGCCCATACATTGATTTCGACCATCCTAAATCTAGAATTGACTTACTTTTGTACATTCATAATTTGAAATTGTTGAAAATTTATAAATTATGGAGAAGGGGGAGTGAGCTTGTACTAAGATGCACCTTCATGTCATTCCAGTATTAGGGACTAAAAATTCTTTACGATTGAGATCAAGCTCAAAGAGGTGACACCATGCAGGACACAAGGGATGTACTTCCAAATATGGGTTTTCATTTGGATATGCCCTCTTGCAGTGGTTTCCAATTGAAGTCTAAACTTAATCCCAACATACCACGTGATCGTGAAATGACCATTAGCTGCTTGAAATGACAAAAGGAAACGTAGAAGCAACATGAATATAAATCTCACTAGGGAACATTGAAGAGCCCTAGATAGTCCAATGAATGATCCGAAACCCATGACTAAAGTGGGGAATGTTGTCTTGATGGATATTGACAAGTCTAGGTCAGAGACTTCTAGCCAACTGTCCAATTCTACCTGTTTTGAGAACATCACAATTAATGACATTAGGAAAGCCATTAGAGAACATCATGAACTTTTTTGGGAATAGAGAGAACAGGGACTGGTTAGTTTTTATGAGTATTTCTTTTTGAAAACTGATTACCAAGAGATCTATTCTTATATCTTTTTTCAAAGATTCATTAACATGTAACCAACCTCCGGAAAAAAACTATTGTTTCCTCCAATGCTTGGCCTCTAGAAAATACAATGTTATAGGTTATTCACTTTTTACACCCATGTCAGGGTTTTCTCATTGTGCTGCAGGGACAATTCTGACAATATATCATGACATCACATGGAAAGCTATCTAAATCATGATTACATTAGACAATAATTCCAAACACACATTAAAACAAGAAATGGGGGTTCACACGTGTATACTTTTTCTTAGAGGCACACCACTTACATTTGATCGTACTAAATGTTACAGTCCATGATTCATTTTTGCCTCAAACAAAATATATTTAGCCTGCATCCCCCAGCTTCGCCAATCTTTTTACAGGCTGGTGGGATGAGCAGGTGATGTGGATGGAGGAAAATGAACAGTTCACATACCATATACCTCGAAGCGCAAGATACAATGATGATCATTTCTTGAAATGGGATGGTACTACTGACGTAGGCGGGATCTGTATTGACACCTTGTCGTAAATATTTAATTTACCGTCTTAATTTCTATGCAGGTAAGTACTTAATCAATAATAACTCAATCGGAAAGAAAGAAACAGAGTCCGTGGTGTTAGAGTTCTTAGGGGTTTTATTCCTTAAAAAGGAATCGTTCCGGAACTGGATATCAGGTTCCTGCAACCACAAAGGGTTCAGGAAGGGATAGAGCAATGCTTTATTAACAATACATAGCTTATATACTTAATTTACATCATAGGAACCAATATAGTAGGCGTAACAGCTGAGAGAAGACAAGATAACAGCATCCACGTGTTACTAGTACGTAATCAGAAGGCGTGGACTAGGCGTGAACTAGAGGTGTGCGCTAGAAACGTCACAGGTAGGTGTCATATGTGGGTGGCACTAAACAGAAATGTTGCAATGTCAGCAGAAATCGGAGGCTTGGATGCGCGCGCAGCTGCATGACGTGTGATTGACGTGAAACTGGAGGGTGCAGGGGACGTGACATTTACACTGACGGAAAGAGACAGAAGTCTGGCATGTCAGATCAACTTGTACTTCTATCATATCTGATATCTGATGTTTGGGAACCATATTATCTGAACGGAAAAGGTCTCTGGGGCAGAAGCTATTCTATACTGACTGTGAGTGCGTGTATAAGCGCCTAAGTGTCTGCATGAGAAGCGTGGGGGCATGGGCCTTCCATGGGAGCATGGTAACAGAGGCTATGAATTACTTGCACGGAGACAGGCCGGCCCTTCGGCTCTGCAGCTGGGGGAATGTTTACTGAAACTAGTAGGCAGGAATGTATTTTCGAGGAGCGGAACAGATAATTCGAAAGTTGTAGTCAGTCTTGGCAGGCAGCAGGCTGAGCTAAACGCGGTGGGCCGCGCTGGAAGTAAGTCAGAGTTCACGGGTACAGAGACAGCCTGGGCTGAGGCTTTCAGAGTCAGAAGCCAGAAAAAGGCTCGATGGCAGAAATTCAGGGCCTACTCTGCCAGAGCTGAAAAACGTGTAAAGTACACTACAAAAAGACGTTGGCATAGCATACTTAGGAACGGACTATTCAACCCATTCAGGGTGGGTCTGAAAGAGGACATGTTAACGTTGGACGCAAATGTATTTGCGTCTTCATAGCTGGCACAGGAGGGAAGTTACATGCACTTTAAGCTGGTACATGGAGACGGTGGGGTACACGCTAGGGAACACAACTTGACCATAAAGTTTATATTTCCTCAACCTTACCAAATAGAGCTCTTAATTACACTTTTTTTTCAATAAAGAAAGGAAGCTGTTGAACACCTTGACAATTCCCTGGAAATAAAGCATAACCAAATTCTGCCGAAACTACATAGAAAAGAAACAGCGGGTAACAACATGGTACATGCACACAGACACCACCCACCCAATCTGAAGTACCTCACTTAATCAGGAATTCCTGAACAAACATACCCGCAATAACACCAGCCGCTATTTCAAAAGAGGAATAGCTCAACTTACAAAGAATCATGGAAAGTAGATATGGTGAAAAACAACAGTAGAGAGATAATTGTCTTTCAAAGGAAATTTGATGAGAAAAAAGAAAATGATCAAATCAGATTAATTACGGTTTACAGCAATTGGTTTCATGAAGTAAGGTTTACTGCAAACACTGAGATATCCTTAAATATAACCTAGGAATGAAGCGAATGGTGGGTTCCAATTTGTATATAACATTTGGAAAGTCTGGAGCCCTAACTGATATTTTGGTACAGCCACCTAGAGATTCTAGAAAGAAATCCTGGTTAGGAGCGTCTAAGAACCATTTCAAATGTGATAGAGGTAAAGCATGTAAGAACAGAATAAATCGGAATAAATATAATCTACCTATGCGTAAATCTAGATTGATTCTCTAGTATGTCACATGTTCATCAGATTACAGCATGTATAGTGACAATAGCCTTACTCCGAAAAACTAAAGCATCATGGATCAATTTCAGACTTCAGGACGATGCCACGCTTCGAAAAATTGTAATGTCACTTAAACCCTCTAATCATTTTCATGATCCCTTGCTGGCCAAATTCTTTAAGGACTTCAGATCTGCCATCCTCCCTCTCTGGTCCTTGATAATCCATGAATCGACCATACAGGGTAGGATTCCTGACTGCCTAAAGATAGGACAAGTCACACCCATTCCAAAAAAGCCTAATGTAGACTTATCTGATCCCAATAATTTCCATCCATTTCCAACATCATGACTCTAGCTAAACTTCTTAAGAAATGTGTACACTTGCAACTCTGCAATCACATCGAAGAGTTTCAGCTGCTTGACCACTACCAATATGGTTATAGAGCGGGACATAGTACTGCAACAGCCCTAACCCACATTGTTGATGATGCCTTGAGTCTAACTAGACCAAAATGTGCCATGTCTGCTTATCCTTCTTGATCTATCCTCAGCGTTTAACACTGTCTGTCAAACACGAAAACCTGATTGATATTCTGGAAAAAAGGTAGGGTTATTGATCCTGGTCTTAAATTGGTTTGACTCGTTCTAACAGCACGCAAAGAATAAAAGTGAATCATTCCTTCAATAAGAGTACACCAGTTTCATTTGGAGCGCCTCAAGGTTCCACACTCTCCAACACTCTTCAACTTGTTCATGGAACCCCTCACAGAAATCCTGAAAATTCAAACATACAACACAACATGTACGCTGATGATACGTAACTTTATATGAAAATTGCCTCTCTGGAAGACAACAAAACGCTGAACTGTGTTCTTCTGAAAACTCAACAATGGCTAACTCACAATCACCTTTTGCTTAATACTCTCAAGACCGAATTACTCCTAATCGCCCCTCCCACCCACTCCTACCATTCAAGACTGGCTCAACAACTTACAGCCCTTAACTGCGATCCTCATGTTGTTTATTCCACTAGATCCATAGGCATCGCGCTAGACAAACCCCTGAATATGCAAGACCACATCAGCGCAACAACTAGGGGAGCCAACTACCATCTCAACACCCTTAGGAAAATCAAGGCGTTCCAGCTTCCTGTGGACCTGCAACTTGCAGTACAGTCCCTAGTGATCTCCCATGTGGAATATGGAATTGAGACCTTGGCTGTGCTGTGCAAAGCTAGACTGACCACCCTAACGGCCACTCTGAACAGTGTTGTCAGACTCATCACGGGCTCTTAAAAACATGATCAGATCACACCTGACCTAATTCAGCTCAACTGGCTATTGCTCGAAGATCGAATTAGGTTCAATATTGCCTGCCTGATGCCAAAGCGCTCCATCATAATACTCCCACCTACTTGGCAAAAACGCTCAAACTTTTTAATGTGTCTCGGTCCCTAAGAAACTTCAGCACTCCCCTGCTGAAACAGCACAAATTGAAAAAGAAAAGAACATACAACTGTGCCTTTTCCGGACTGGCCCCAAGAATTTGAAATGCTCTTTAGTCCGATATCCATTCCAACCCTTCGAGCTCTTCATTCAAAATACAAGTCAAAGGACTTGTCCTGAATAACCAGCTGCAACAACCGTCCTGAAGACAATATAACTAATCTTTTTATACCCTATGGAAAAGAAGGCTATCACATTCGTTTGAGACATTTTTGGGATGCAACTTATGTTCTCCCTACAGGTTCCTCATGTTTGGTTTTGCTCTTATTATATTGGAGTTGGTTCACTACAAATGCTAAGGATGACTAATTGTATCTTTTTTTCTGATGTACAGGGCTCTGATACCCTTTTTGGGTCATGTTCATGCTTTATAAAGCTTTACAAATAACTATGTGCTACACTAGGGAGTCCATTTAAAGTCAAATATGTGGACAGCATCATATTTCTGGTGCGTAAAATTATATTGGAACATTTACACACTATGAGAAAACTGACTTACTTGGATGCTAGACATTTTGCAGAAAAAGCATAATAGTACATCTTTTTTACTTGTATTTTTGGTATTGAGAGGTTTGAAATGATGGACTGAAAAAGTCTTCGGTTTTGGAATCATGTTTCATTTTGGATTTGAATACCAAGTAACAAATAAAGTAAATTAGATCAGAAATTGGTTATACATATTGGTTGAGTACCTCACTCAAGCATGAGCATTCTGTGGCACACATTTTAGTCTGTTTTATTTAGCCTTTGTTATATGTTTATTATTTTACTGAGTCATATTTGTTTTATAAAGCAGTTCTACGTATTCATTCTCACAAATGTGTTTGCAATTTTTGCTCATTAGGGTTTTTAAATAATTCTGTTAAAACAAATTAGGGGAGCATTCACAAAGCAGGTATACCTATTGGTAGAAGGTTTAAGGATAATTATTACCCCAATTGGGGCTTCCTGTCTTGGGAAAATATATTGTTAAAGAAATTTTATCAGATCCCCACTGGAATGCTTTTAAAAGTGTGCACCAATATACGTGCAGAAGTAGGAGTTTCCAATATTAATTGGTTTAAGGATTTCTATTAATAAAAAAAGTGCACCTAATCATACAATCAGGGTTAAGGATTACCAGACCGCAGGCTCACAAGTAACCCGGACCCTCTGTTCCTACCCTTCATGGATCACTAGTACCTCTCTCATAGTTTGAAGTACCGGAGTTGTGACCTGTGGACGAGTTGCCTTCAGGCTTTCGCGAGCACCTGGTCAGCTGGACTATATCCCAAGGCGAGCATAAGTGCTGAATGGAAGCACTGCATAACTGCTTGGTCGCAGAAAAAAGCCCTATGGTGGCAGCAGCACCAAAATATGAAAAGAGCAGAGAATTCCTCTTGGATGGGGTCTTGGATGTAAGCACCAGCCTTTGCTCAGGATGTTAATTATGCAGATGATAAACGAGCAATGGAAGCAAAGCATGGACACCATCAACACGGCGTGGGCGGAAGGCATCAGAGCCAGCCTTACTAACTTTGACAACCACCTAGCAGAGGTTAGCATTACCTAGGGCACGAAGAGCCTGAGTGCCAAGTTCAAGTCAGCGAGCTACTATCTACCTGGCTAACTGAATCACAGACTCTGCAGCTCGAGCCCACATTGCAATCAGTCACTAAATGGCATGCACTTCAGCCTGGGAAAGGGTTGGCAAGGGGGACATTGACAATCTATGGAGACCACCCACTGTTTTGGCCATGGCACTGCCCTGAACATAGACTACCTGGCTTCACGTGGTGCAATTTCTATTTCAGTTCCTGGTCAGGGAAAAAAGGGTGTGACAGGAACACACAGTGGAACATCTGAGTTTCTCTTCTTCACCTGGACTGCTGCCTGTGAGATGGCCTCAAGAGTCACTGTGGACATAATTAAGTACAAGTGATAACCACAGGCAACCACTGCCACAAGCTAAGCACTGTTCACAACTTTTGTGGGATAACTCAACACACACTAACTGTCTATTATCTATGCTTTTCTAATGTCTACTTCATTGATTTTCTGTGGAAGGCAAGAACTGCCCAAGACTTCACCAATATCTTTTACCATAGCTCTTTCGTGACAATATGTGGGGGAGATCAGCCCTCATTGTATTCTTGCTTCTAATGAGAGTAATGTCAGCTTCCTACTGAGAAGTAGGAAGTAGTGTCGCTGCAATTCAATGGCAAGGCAATGACATGTAGAGGTAAAAAGCAAATGACCTATAAAACCATATTTTCTAGAAACCCACCATTAGAGGAAACACTTGGTCTCTCTGGAGGCTGGTGGCATATTAAAGAACCTTTAGGAGAAAATATAAGCATGGTTCTCTTGATTGTAACAGCTTTCAAAAAGATAAGATATACTCAAAATGGAAGAGTCCTGAACTCCCCAGTTCCAAAGAAGTTCAAGATATTTACTAATAGGACTCCTATAGTCCTTAATTGTGGTGTCCTAGTAGTAGTCAGAATTGGACAGTTGTCTAGATACCTCTGACCTATATTGGTCAATATCCATGAAGACTACTTTCCCTCTTTTATCTGAGGGTTTGGAAACTAATTGGGATAATTCATTGGACTATGTAGGGCTGTTCAATGACATTCCTATTAAAAATACCTCATCAGCTCCAGTAGATTTATTTCGAAGTTTAAGCTAGACCAGCATTTCCTTACTCCATGTTTAGAGGACCCTCTAAGCACAGTTAGGATATCCATTTCAACTTGAGTTTCAGGGCTGGTCCACTGATCTCCACCTCCCCTGCAAAGAGTCTCAGATCCACCATAGGAAGCGCCCTTCCTCCCTTAGGTGGCAGACATACTTCTCACTCATGTAAGCCTTCCAGAGGAGTCAACATTTATTCTCTTCCCTTAATGTCTTAAGCAAAATGTCTTTCACTTCCTGCTACTCCTCCTAAGCATCGCTCTTGTGGCACCTCCTATCTCCTTTTCCTTGTCAATCCATGTCTAGGGGTGTTTTGTCCTCTAATCCATTTCAAAGGTGTGTCAACTCCATTTCGATCTTTAATGGGTTATTGAGATGGGACGTTTTTCAAGGCATTCCCTATCATATGTGAGAGGGGTCTCACCTTCTCTACATTACTGTCTGACTTGAAGCGCGGTACCTTATACACCGTATAAATGCAGGTCACCTTGTTGAATGTCTCATACTTTCACATTCTTTCCTCTTCAGATTTATCTCAAGTCTTTTTGTCCCCCACATATCCACTCCTCAGTTTTTCCTTACTGATAAAGTTATCAGGATGTGAGAAACGCTCAGAATTTAAGAGGTGGGGAAAGGACCTTATACTCTGAATGTTTCCCATAACCCAACACACAGTGCATACATAACTTGTACAAAACACTTAATTTTACAAAGATTACTAGAACTTGGTTTATGGTCTTGCCACAAAATATCAATGTACCCTAGAGTTTGGCGCTTAAGAGGGAAAAATGTAAGAAATTATTGGTACACGTTAGGACAAATATTGGATATAATTTTCATGTTCAGTTCAATACATCTAAGGTGGAGAAGAACTGTACGTTAGGCACATGCCAGCTGATTTTCACAAACCAACAATTGATGAAAAACGCACAAAAAGACATATTTCAATTACTCATGTGTGTGCCATATGACTTCATCTCACCTCACGCAGAGATGTTGTTTCCCGAATAAAAAACATGTTGATTATCCCAAGATATTTGGTAATTTTGGCCCCGGGTATAAGAGAAAGTGGTGTCATCTTAACAACAGGGACGGTGGCATATGTGCAAGAACCAGTTGAGCGATGGCGTGAGTGTCCTTCCGCCAGTGGACTTGCTTTGTCAAGTGAAGTGACTAAAACAGGCAGGTGGAAAGAAAAGAGAACAAGAAAGTAACTATTGGCTGCACTTCTACAGCTCATTCACATGAACACAATGACAGACCTGCATTTTCAACAACGGCCCGGTGAACACATATGGATAAAAGATCTGAAGCACAGCCATGTGACAACAAGCACAAGACTGTCATAAAAAATGAAATCATGCAATGCATGCACGCATACCAAAAAAACTAATGAAAAAAAGCTGAAATGAAATTTGGTTTTAAAGTAGTGACGTACCTGCAAAGAAAAAATGGAGGCGTGTGGCAGCACATACAGCAGTTGACAATCAATAAGAGAAATTAAAAATCAGGATGCAAAATTTGTCAAATAATTGTTTTGCTGTAGAAATCGAGTATTAATTGAAGAGTGTGAAAGTTGAACAGTTTGAAGTCTTAAAATATCTGTCTTCCTACGTAACGGGAACTAAGGTTTCTCACAGTCATAGGGACGTTGATGAAACTCTCCTTTATACATTCATCATGATCCCAGTGCATAAAAACCTTTTTCATAGCCGTTATCGAAAACACAATATCTGTTTTGGGTAAGTCCTTTCCATTTCTGAAGCCATGTGGATGGATGATGTTACATATATGGACTCCATGTCCAGACATATGTGAGATAAGTTTCATTATGTGCTGACTTGGAAACATCCTATGTAGAAGTGTTAGACGTGCACTTTTTAAATTCACCCCTAGAAATATCCTTAAATCTCAAATAGAAAGGACCTGCAGCTTTCACACTCTGCTATTGGTTGCGTATTCAATTAGCAATGCCATTGCTGGGTTGGAATGTCCACCCATCACCTTGGGGGAATCAGAGGCCTCATATTATGATCATAATGTGGTAGAAACAACATCCGCCTACTTGTCTTAACTGATCCGCGCCTTATGGTCTGAGCTTTCAGTTTAATGTGCTCTATCCAGCTGTTGCATCTGTCTGCAAAGGAACTGTAATCAACTGAAGTCGCTGGAAACATACAGACAGAAAGGAAAAAAAACAGAAAGAAAAAAATATATATATATGGGTGACGTCTCTTGCGCATTGGAAAGCTCCCTGTGATGAAGCAAGTATCTGTATCTGAGGAAAAGAATGGCCCAGTAGCAAATCAGAATGAAGCATGCGACAAACATAAAGAACTCACCTCTCTGAGCAGCTGCAGCGGCCACGGCTATAGCGGTATGGGGGCTTGTTCTCTCAAGCAGCTCTGTAAATGCATAAAGGGTGATATTATTATGAAATTATCAATATGGGGACTTTACACAAAACCAACGTTTCTCCAGAAAAAATTACTTCCCTGTAACAGTATTTTAGCATGATGTGTATCCTCCCCATATTAGCATTATTTATAGGTCTTTCCAGCAGTGGATCTACACCAAGGCTCTGTCCCTTCACGAGGGCAACAAAAACATGCTTAAACGAGGTGTTCCAATAACAATTTTCTCTAACACTACAAATTAGCAGGCGGTATTGGAGCTAAAGAATTACTGTTGAATAACTTTAAATTCTCAAGAACACAATTGTACTTTGATTTACATGATTAAGAACAGATTATCAAGCACCACCCTTGGTTTTTCTCAATTTCCCGAGGGATATTTGACAACCTAAGAATCAAACCATCACCAGAATAAAGACAGCTATGTCTGCAATATGTATGAAGAGAGCTGCAAAAGGCATCCATGGCAATCTTTGCCAGAAGAATAGGTACCAATGCCATTATGTCTCAACGGATTGTCCCCAACATACAAAAAGGAACATCCCCCCCCTTGATACAAGTGTACTGCTTTTGTCTCCTTGCCTCTTGTGAACTTGGCTTTGTCTGACCCAGTAAAGCATGAATAGTCCTCTGATAGTAGACATTCCTACGTGTTATAGCTTGGCCTGTTGTAGAGTACAATAAGTCACAAATGTTTGTCTACATGCTTGAGGCATCTCTTCATTTCAAATGATAACAACCCCCAATGTTAATCTGTATAATACACAGAGATTGATTGGCATGCAATTCAGTCTGAGGGAAAATAGACAAACTGATAGTATCATATAAACATAGAAAATTACTTCTAAGGAAAGGTACAGGTGGCTAAATAGTCCCTCACGAATAATTGTTAACAATACAGCCAGATGGCGAACTAATGTCAATAAACAATTTTCAATGAAGATATTCAAACTTACATTTCCGCATCCTTTCAATGGGATGGACTATTGTTTAAGGGTAAGATTTACGAATGGTTTCTGTAAACGGAAAGCCTGTTATTCCCAAAGAGACAGGCTCTGTGATTGCAAAAACAGTTCCGATCTACTAAAGGGACACTGCAAATTGATAACTGCTCTGCAGCTCACATTGCTAATATTGTAGTTATTAGCACATTGCAAACAAAATGGGGGAATAAAGACGTGCCATCATTTTACTTGCAACACATAAGGAAATCAACAGCTTGGGGCATGCCCAGTGGTCAGAAACCTTTGAAAGATTGCATACTGCCAAGAACATCTACAGGAGAAATATCTCCTTAAAGGACAAATTTCACTATGTGAATGTTCATTTTCTATCAATGTCTATAATTAAAGGGTCTTGTGGATGGTGTCTAAGCCTCCGCAAGAACCTTCATGCTGAAGGTGTTACATAGTCACATTAAAGGACTTCAGGAATAACTGAATTTGTTACATACAGGGTGGTGTGCTGAGATTTAAAACCTACCCTCAAGGTCGAGAGTTAGTTGAGCTTTGTTTGTCTGGAATAGATCTGGGCAGTGTCAGCTTCAATTACGCAAGAGCAAAAAACAAAAATGATAAATCATGCATTCGTAAGTCTTGCCTATTAAAAAATTCAGAGAAAAGGGCATGAAAAACTCTCTTCTTGAATATTAAGTTGCAGCAATTCATTTCTGAAATGTAAATCTGGAGTTACCCGCTGACTGTTTTACAAACTTAGAATGAAACACACATATAATATTGTGCATTGTGTCTACTCAGAATATCATCTTGCTGATTTTGTGTCCCCAAAAGTTTGCTAAAAGTCCTTAGTTAGAACGTAAATGCAGAGCGGAAGGGCATCTGTTCAAAGTGCTTGAGATGTCAATCCTTGTTAATTGCTTGCTCTTCTCCTAGACTGCCGATGTGCAGCTTGGATGTGCAACCACTTTTTTTTGGAGTTGGAGAGAATGATCAATGAGCTCAAATTAGTGATCTAAGACGCTTAGACTAATTTCGAGAGATTTCTGTTACCATTATATTATAGGAATCCCCTTGAAGCAAGGAGGATCATCCAGAATATTCATTCTACCAATAACTTCAATAATCCGAATACTAGTTGGAAAATCATTACCAAATCTTCCTTATTATTCCAAATTGTCACCAATTACCAGCTACAAATTTCAGTCAGCGACACATGCACGTGAGGAGAAGGTAAGAAATACGCGATGGTAGCAGTCCCAATAGGGAAGTTATCCCAACAACAAAATAGGATTCCTATCCGAAACAAACTGAATCTAACACTCTCACATAAAGGCGTGTCTTCCAATGGGTATACGTGAAACTATATTGTCTTGATAACTTCTCCAAAGTAATATGGTTTGTCAGCATAGGAATTGCATTTCCTAAGAGAGTGTAAATTCTAATTTGAAAACATCTCTTTATTCAGAAAAAAAGAAGTCTCAAACATAAATGACTTGTTGCTAGAGGCATTCTCTCACAAATAGGGCAGTTCTTAAATAGTTGTAGCTAAAATAAACTTTGGCTCAAGAGACACCTTCTGAGGTACTTAAAAACAGAAAAGCAAAGACTTTAATCAGTTAAGTAGATGAAATAAAAACGGTTCAATGACTATAAAATGAAGTCAGTTTTTAAGGATTCCCCCCATCATTCATCACTGTGTTGCTATTATAACACTATTAAAAAGGTGCTCCACGTTCCTCCTCTACTGTAGGACTTAATTCTAAAGTTTAAGCTTGTGTGCAGGAACATATGCTAAAAAACAAATTTTTCTGCTCCTAGACCTAGACTAAAACCTACTGGGATGCTGTCTAACTGCATTACACATGTGAAGGCAATCTATTTTAGACTGTTACAAACAAGATATCAAAATAATATCAGTAAATACGTTCAAACACAAAAGTAGAGCTCTTTTGCAACTTATGCACTGGAATGTACTTTAAGAAACCTGCATTGCACACTGACAGCATGGCTCTTAATCTATTGCCTACCTCATGTGTCTAGAGTACAGCACAACTTGTCCCATTCAGAAATCCCCCTCTTATCCTCTACCATAAGGTGTCTAATTAAGAATGGGATTATTTAGTTGGTGGGCAAATCAATGCATTTTAAAAAACCTCTATACGGGCAACTGCAACAGGGTCAGATAACTTGGACCACTTCTCTCATTGTTGGAGTTAGATAACCTGCTTAAGGTCTGGATGGTTGCAAAGACCGCAACATTATACCTCTAGGTACAATGGTAATAGCTGGTTCCACGACTGGGTTCAGTTTAAACTGGTCCCTAGAACAATTTCTCTTATAGTCAAATAGCCACATCTAAAAAGAAAATGTGAAAGTTTTCTTGGCAGACTCCAGTCAGTTATGCCTGTAAATGTAAATGGTAGAAGGAGTTATGGTACACTGTTTATTTGGATGAGGTTTTATATGTTGAGGACTGCCTCTCAAAACAAGGGATATCAACACAATAACTATGAAAAAGACAGACAGAGCACTCTAGTAGCGTTCATGCTCAGTCAGGTTAATAATAATTTCAGAAAATGAAAACATGGTTAAGAGTGGCAAACAGTATACCAGAAGCGAGGAATGAACACAGGTAATATCAAGGAATGCTTGTGGTTGCTAAGTGAATAAATGCTTGAGATTAAATGCCAAAAAGACTGACATTCTTCTGCTGGGTAAATTCACTCACTCCTGGGGAAACCACTGGTGGCAGATTACCCTTGGTCCACCTCCCAAGCCCAAACTGGTCATTAAAAACCTAGAAGTCTGGCAGAACGACACTCTGGCCTTTGAGGCCCAAGCCAAATCACTGACGAGCACCGGTTTCAGGCTCCTGTGAAGCCTCAAATCCATCAGCACCTTTTAGGACCCCCCTACTAGGCAAACCATTATTCAAGTTTTGATTCTGTTCCGTATTGATTACTGCAAAGTCCAATATCTAAGAGCAAACAAAGATGTCATGAAAAGACTTTGAGCTTCTTCAGAAGATACATGGCTCACTGTGGAAAAGTGCATACACTTTATGACCGTGTCTATCACCCATAAGAACCTTTAGGGGGGTCACTGTTCTCGACTATCTTATAACCCCTTATCTGCCAAACCCAACCTCTTCGATCGGCCAACCTTAATCTGCCCACTGTTCCCCAGGTTAAGAGGGCAAGAGCGGAAGGCTGCTCCTTCCCAGCTTTGACCCGACCTTATGGAATAAATTGCCTCTCTCACTCAGGAATACACAGAACCATTTGCACTTTAGAAAATTCTTTAAGACAAGGCTCTTCTCCAACTAGCTTCTCCCTTGCCTCTCTGGTGTATGCAGTCTCTGTACCTATGTTTATAGGCTCAGCGCTAGGTAGCCCCGTTGCAGAGGGAGTTGTGCGCTATACAAATTCTCAAACATAAATGAAATTAGGTTAAGAAAAGAAATAACAGCACATGGAGGTAAGCTGAGTAGGAAACCATTGAAGGCAAACAAACCAACATCTACTATATTAAAATAATTATTAGAAGTTCAACAAGCTGTGAAATTTGTTTCAAAACCTAGTGCAAAGGGTCACTTCTAGGTAGACAAACTAAGGAACATATCCAGAAAACAGTGAGCAGAGACTGGGCTAGTCCCCATAAGAATATGGAAAAGAAACAGATGGGGTGGAGAGAAGAGGAATTGCAGAAAGCCAAGGGACTGAATACACAAGGATACTGCAAATAAAGGTTTTCAAGCAGACAAATTGGCTCCCGTTCCTTACATGAGAGTCTCGAAACTTAAAAGTCAGCCTCTCCAAGGACTAACCAGATCTCTTAGAAATAAGAAAGACATAATGGGGGGATTGCAATCCCAGCCATTAGAAAATGCTACTGAACCTCACAGCTATTGGTGGTCAACGAGTGGGGTTTCTTTTAGAGACAGGAACTGGCTTATCGTGTCAATAGAGATGCAATTAGAGATGGTAATCAGGAGGCCATCCTCTACTGTCGGAAATTGGAAAATAAATTTCAATCACACATGGGGATAGTAACCAGGCTCTGTAGGGAGGCTAGTGGATATTTGGGTTGGAAAGACAAACTTACAGCGCTTAGCCCTCGGTGGCACAGTGACCTGCTCTGTGAAGTCAGCACTCTAACAAGCTTCTCTTCAAGAGTGACAATAGGTACAGAACATTTGGGTGACAAGTAGAGAGACAGATCCCTGATAAGGTTTGATGTCCTCCGTCAGGAGTATGAGCTGTTGGAAACCAAACATTTTCGCTATCTTAGGATGGGCCATGCGCTGCACATACACATTCCTGAGGGTACAGACCTGCCTGATGCATCACCTTTGGAAGACCATTTGCTCACTGAACCCATACCTGATAAAGGGGTTTTGACATTTTACCGGAAATTGATAAATAACTCCCATGACCTGCTGGGAGCCCTAAGAAACGCTTTGACGGAAGACCTAGGTGAACTAGATAACAAATGGACTGAGGCTCTCCAGGGTGCACAGTAAATAGCTATTCGAGCCAGGTTCAGACTAGTCCAACTTATGATCCTACATAGGTCATGTTACTCATGGACTCTTCTGCACAGCCTTGGGAAGGCTGACACGTCGCAGTGGACTAGGGGCTGCACGCAAGAGGGAACCTCCTTTCATATCTTGAGGGAGTACCCAGTGATCCAGGTATTCTAGCATGTAGTGACGGGAGTGATGTCAAGGGTTGTGGCCCTACAGGTGCCTCTTGACGCCAAATGGCTTTTATTAGCTGTGGAAATGGGGGGGATTGGTCACGTTATCAAAATATTTGGGTAATGATGGCAGCCTGAGTGGCAAAACGTAATGTTGCAGGAAGATGAGGTGTGAATCTTCCCCGAGTGTAGCAGAATAGGAGGTGGACCTTGACGGGTGTCAGAAGGCGGAAGAAGTGAGCTATCGGAGTAGGGGTTGCCCCAGAAGGTGTGAACAGGTGTGGGGAGCCTGGCGAGAGTTCCGGGATACTGATATACTGACAGACTGAGAGAGTAAAACTTAAAACTGTGATTTATTGGATTATGTATATTGTCTATCCATGTACATCACAAGGCTGTAACAGTGCCAGAGTTGATTTAAGTTGCGTGCCTGTTACTAATTATGTGCTTAATCAGTGCAGTACAACACTTGGACTACTGTGTTCCTCTTTGTCCTACATTGTATGATAAGAATTTGTTAAACAACATATTTCTTTTTTTTAAATGATTGAATAAGAAAGATTGTTAAAACATGATGCTTTATTTACAGACATCAATTATAGGCTGTTACAGATACATATGCAAACCTATATAAAGGTTGACTATTATTTTTAAAGAACAATTATTAAAGTAACTTTATCTCCAAGATCATTAATATTTGTTTCACCCACTCAGGCCTATAGTTAACTTTGGGTGGCAAGGGAAAATCCTCTGGTTTCTGGAGGATATGCTTAATCTTGAGGAGAATCCATTAGGGGAATGTTCTGCATCATAGTTTTCTTATAGTTGAGGAAAGCCCATCTCTATAAGATTTAGCACTTCCTCATGAATCATAGTTCTTTCCATTAAATTCCAAGAGGTAATAGAAAATTGCCATTAAATCTACATTGAAATCCTAAAGTTAGACTGGGTTAACAGGGCACACACTGGTCGGAAAGATCAGGCTAATCATCAAATATTCTACTGAAATCCTGGGAACAAGCTGCACATATGTGTTCGCAAAGCAACTTAAAATTGTTTTCATGTTTGTCTTTTTGCGATTTTATATTTAGCGGAGTGTGTATTAATTCAATACAGTATCATTGTCTGACAGTTGTAAAAACCCATTTGTCGCCGCTATGTTTTTCCAGCTGTGCAGAATAATCCCTCCTCAACAACCCTCCTCCTTGGTGTCAGGTTGGTGTGAGCTGTTTAGAAATGTCCCTTAGCAGTATTGGCAGACCCTCCTTGAATCTGTCATCTGCCTCTTCTACAAGAGGCATTTTTCATTTGGGTACCTTGTTATCATTCTTGATTTGGCTGAATTCTCACTGTTTGCTTTTGGTCGCATTCTTGCTGTAGTAAGTGTGGGTTTCTACCATGTGTCCCTCTATGCATATACATGCTCCTATAGTGTGGCCCTCTTTTCTGTTGGGCTCCCATGCCAATTGCCATGTCATTTTCTTATGTTCCTCCATTTAAGAGACTAATTAACAGAAACTTCAAATTAGTGTTCCCCATCCAGGAGGATACCAATATACAGTATACTGGATTGCACAGTAGGAGAGCAAACCATGTATTGTTTATCAATCTGCAGAGTTGCATATTTTAGGGTTGCCGGAAACTCTGGACCCCAGGTAGGAACTCATATTTATTATTTGGGATTTAATGTTTCTACTTGAAAATATGAATCTTCCTGTTCAAGGTGAACACTAGATGTATCTGCTGCATTATCATTTGCATTATTCTTTTATCATTGCATAAGAAGTTGGCCAATCATCTAGTGATGACGGTCTATTCAGGCACTAAGTAAACATTTCTATTGTTTAAAGATCATAAAATATCAATTACAATAATTATTTGAATAATTAAAACAGTTACTGAAAGTTCTGCGCAGCAGGGGGACTCTTCTGTAAAGTGATCATTGTGCAATATTCCTGCTTGTTTTTTCAGAAAACATAAGAGCTAATATTTAGTCAAGTTTCCAATAAATTGGCTGTCACTTGCAGAACAGCAGTACATAATAGCTTCCTGGATGGTCCTGCAATTGGCAAACGATGAATGTGGTCCTCAGATATTTCTTCCTTAGATCCAATAGCAATGGACATAGGCAAGAAGTGTGTTCTATGGATTCGTCCTTGTTAATACATAGGTGCCGATTTTGAGGGTAGACACTGTGTATTCCATTAGTCTTCGAATTGGGATATTGGAATATAAATGAGACAGAATCTTAGACACTCATATTTACAGATAAGCTCTAGAGTACATGCTAAGTATTTCTCATTCATGCATGTATATAAATCTGTGTAGTTTGCATGTTTGTACTTCTGTAGAGTGATCAAGTCGGCTAGTGTACTATTTTTTTTCAAGGCAACTTTGTGAGGTTCTTGGTAATGGCTTCGTTTGTAACAGTAAGCATCAATTCTATGGTATATCCTTTCGTACTCATTAACTTTTTGCATATAAGGTGTCTTAAGAAGTCTTTGTTGGCCAGGATACAGTCACACACGAAATTCAATTTATGTCTTGCAGTTAATGATGTTAGGATGATTCTAGTCTTAGTTTGCTATGAGAGGTAAATGGAAAAAGGTTAATAAGAAATCTTAGTTCTTTTATGTAAATTGTTTTCAAGTCGTTAATTATCCTGAAGGGCGATGGAGGCATAGAATAAAGACGGAGTAGGTTTGGAATCTATAAATGGATTGACAAATGCCCGACTTCTGTAAATGTGAAACATTCACTCAACTGATTGTGCAATGACCTAGGCTTTAGTTTTCATACCTGAAATATGATCTGACCATGACAGACTTATCGACAGCTTGACCTAAGTAGTTGTAGTCTTCTTCTGAGATATAATTGTTGCCTCTCAGCCTTAACTGGTTTCGAGACTTGCCAAACAACATGCCTTTGGTCTTCCAAGGATTGATTTTTAAACTGTATTCACATTTGATTTCCTTTATGTTTGACAACTGAAATTTGAGACCTGATAGAGTCAGTGAAAAGATAATTACATCATCGGCATAAGCTAGACAGCTGATCAATCAATCAATCGTACTTGTAAAGCGCGCTACACACCCGTGAGGGTCTCAACGCTCCGGGGGTGGGGGGTGGCGCTACTGCTCGAACAGCCACGTCTTGAGCTGCTTCCTGAAGGTGAGATGGTCCTGGGTCAGCCGTAGCCGTATATATATATAGTAAAAAAAAATGTACTTCCATAACTGTTCTAAGGATAATCCAAAAATAGGCAATTTCATATTTGTTCCTTGTTGGAATTGTCCCTCTCTGCAGGCTCACAGATAAATATTTTGCCTTCTACCATCCTGTGTTTGCTGATTAGTTTTTGTTGACCTTAGGAATCT
This sequence comes from Lissotriton vulgaris, assembly GCF_964263255.1. Lineage (NCBI taxonomy): Eukaryota > Metazoa > Chordata > Amphibia > Caudata > Salamandridae > Lissotriton > Lissotriton vulgaris. Next base: position 2,043,300,573 of record NC_141685.1, on the reverse strand, counting down.
GAGCACTTTACCACTGCTAACCAGTGCTTAAGTGTTTGTGCTTACTACCCATAACATGGTAAAATTGTATTACAACTGAACGGCATATTTAATTTACTCACCATACCCCAGTAAAGTGGTATAACATACCCAGGGCTGGTAAAGTAATTACTACTTGTGAGCCTGTAGCACTCATTGTGCTACCACTTAAATATCCCATTAAAACATGTGTCAGGCCTGCCATTGCAGCCTGCATGCAGTTTTAAATTTAAAATTCGACTTGGCAAAATAAACCTTTTGCCAAGCCTAAAACTCCCTTTTTAATACACTTAGATCAGCCTTATGGTAGGCTCTAAACAACCGATAGGGAAGATTGCACTGTACTTAAAATGTTGGATATGTACTTTTAAGTTTTACATGTCCTGGTAGTGGAACAACTCACAAGTTCACTTTTCACTACTGTGAGACCTATCCCTCCCATAGGATACCTTATTACATTTAATAAGTTATACCTTTTGTTTGGGATTAGGTGGAAATTGCATGTCTGGTGTCTAAGGAATTGTAATTTTAAATCCTCTTTAATGCCAAAGTAGGATTTTGAGTCATAATTCTGAAAATGGCAGTCCTGGCTGAAGACGGCTGATAGCCAGAAACTGGTCCTAGGATGCTTGATTCCGGTAAAGGAAAGACATAGCTTGGCTGCTCGGGCTAGACTGTTCCCATGAAGCACAGGGTCAAGACTGATTTGCATATGGCCATGTCTGAACTGGGGTGGCTTGGTGAGCAAAATAACAATGGATTTAACCCAGATCTGTCACTGGGGGTGAATGTTTTGCCATTGTGCAACATTCCATCCATCATTTTGTGTGTTTTGCTGTTCACCATATGTGGGAAGGGTATGCCCAGACGTGGGTCCCTTGCTCACTTAGCGACTGGAGTCAAGTTATCCTGGCTGAAGACGGCTGATAGCCAGAAACTGGTCCTAGGATGCTTTCATTCTGGTCCAGGAAAGACATGGCTTGGCAGTTCGGGCTGGACTGTTCCCATGAGGCACAGGGTCAAGACTTATTTGCATATGGCCATGTCTGAAATGGGGTGGCTTGGTGAGCAAAATACTGATGGATTTAACTCAGATCTGTGCCTGGGGGTGAATGTTTTGCCATTGTGCAACATTCCGTCCATCATTTTGTGTGTTTTGCTGTTCACCCTATGTGGGAAGGGTATGCAAAGACGTGGGTCCCTTGCTCACTAAGCCACTAGAGTCAAGCTATCCTGGCTGAAGACGGCTGATGAGCCAGAAACTGGTCCTTGGATGCTTGATTTCGGTCCAGGAAAGACATGGCTTGGCAGTTCGGGCTGGACTGTTCCCATGAGGCACTGGGTCAAGACTGATTTGCATATGGCCATGTCTGAACTGGGGTTTGCTTGGTGAGCAAAATAACGACGGATTTAACCAAGATCTGTGACGGGGGTGAATGTTTTTCAATTGTGCAAGATTCCGTCCATCATTTTGTATGTTTTGCAGTTTTAGAAAGTCGCCACTTTCTGGTCCTAGGTATTTGTGCCTGCAGCCTGTTTCCTAGGTCTCACGACTAGATGTAGTTGGCCTTTGTGTATTCTTCCCAGACAATAACACAATGGAAGGGATATGTCTTGGCAGGGTGGCCAATCCACGGCAGGTTGTGGGTGAGGGCAGGGCTGTGCACAGCCTTACTTGCACTACAGGAACACTGCCTCAGCTCACACACAAAGAACTTCACACTACCCTATTGTGACTCCAGACAGGAAGGCAGGAAATTCCAGACACTTCTCGAGGGAAGTGGGGACTCAACCTGTTTCTTGCACTTCAAAGGAGGTACCAGGTATAAAAACAGGGCTCTCAAACTCACCTTTCGGTTTACTTATGGACCTATCAGGACTGCTCTGCAGCCTATGGCCTGCTGTGTACGTCAGAGGATATCCCATCAGGCTGAAGCCTGCCCTGTGCCCTAAGAGAATCACCTTCCTGCTGGGTACCTCTTTTACTGCTTGAACCCAAGATTTCAAGAGTGACTCTAAGGGCTAGGTGGCTGTTGCCCTGATCAGAGGCGCAAAGATAGAAAAGGCTCCACCCTTCATGAACCTGCATCTGGGCCCAGAATGAATGAGTTCTAATCCTCCACGTGGTGCCCCTCCAGTACTGGGCCCTAGAAAGTGGTGCTGAAGGTGCTCAGATAGCCCAAATTAAAAACCTGGGGCCTGGAAATGATATGTCAAAAAGTGCTCTGAGAGCTGGAGAGCTGATTGGTGGTCGGCCTGACTTCACACTAGCTCTCACTACGTTCTCCATAGCAGCAAATCCTGTATAGCGGCTCAACGCAGAAGGGATATCCAAGCTCATAGAGCACTCGTTGGCTACAGTCTGCAGCTTTGTCCGCCCATGAGATTTTTGACTTCCGTAAAAGCACTAAGTCCGAACCTAGATATTTTCACTGCAACTTCGTCTAGTGGCTCCCCAATGAACACGATAAGCAAGGTGAAGAAAAGTCTCTGAATTTGCAGCACATCTCAGTCACTGTACATCCTCTGAAAGCCCCATCCTTTATAACTGGGCAGAAGAACTGTTAATTTTGTGCAGACTTGTATTATTCTAAGTCTAAAATTCGGGGAGAAGGTACCAGATTAAGCACAATTCCACCACTGTTACACAGTGAGAAGAGGTTCCACATCTGCCTCCCAAGCAAACTCCTGGGAAACACACAAAGGCACCCTCTCTTACACTGTAACATATTTATTATCAATGCATCTAACACATGGAGTGTTGGTGGGGCCTTGTGGAAGGCTCTGGGCAACGTGAGAAAAGCAGTGCCTAGCGAATGGCACATAAGAACTTCTATGGGTGTATGGGATCGATCATCCACAATGCATTGTGATGGGAGGTTCGAGCAGAGGTCACCAAAAGTGTGTGTGATGTAATTGATGTCAGGCATCAGTCATTCATGGCGGAGAGCACAGGGTTTCTAGCCAGGTGTAAGCTCGGCGCGTAGAGGCAATCCAGTCGAGCACGCACTCGTAGTTGTGCGAGGTTGTTGTAAAAAGAACAATTGATGGACAGAATGCTGAACAATGTCATACATTCACCCCAGTACAGAGATCTAGGCCTAAATCCATGTTTCTTTTGCTCACCCTGCCATTCCAGTTTGGACCCAGCCATATGCAAATCAGTCTTGACCCTGCGCCCAATAGGAACAATCCAGCCCGAAATGCCAGGCCACGTCCTCCCTGGACTGGAAACAAGCAGCCTGAGACCGGTTTTGGGTTGTCAGCCCTCATCAGGTAGGATAGCTCGACTCCAGTGGCATGGAGAGCACGGGACCCATGTCTGGGCATACCTGTCCCACTCGGCGTGACAAATACAAAAAGAACAATTGACAGAATACATAACAATGTCATACATTCACCCCAGAAACTGGTCCCAGGATGCTTACTTGCGGTCCAGGGAGGACCTGGTTTGGCAGTTCGGTCTGGACTGTTCCAATGAGACACAGGGTCAAGACTGATTTGCATGTGGCTGGGTCTAAACTGGGGTGGCATGGTGAGCAAAAGAACAATGGATTTCACCAAGATCTCTTGACTGGGGGTGAATGTATGATTTTTTCAGCATTCCGTCCTTCATTTGTTTGCAGAGGGAGATTGGTGGGGAGACAGATATAGAGCAGTGAGCAACCTTGTAGGACTCTGCAGATGGAATAGGCAAGTGGGTGAACTGTGATTGCATGCACTGAAAGTATAGGTCCATAACAGGGCCACCTAGACCACCATACTAAAGTGTCCAGCCGAGGACAGGGTTTGAAGCTTGGATCGGAGACGCGTGAGAAAATGTTCTTTGAGTGTAATGTTGATATTAATCAAAAGATAAATAAACTTGGAGAGTACTACGATTTTGCAACTGCAATTCTATCCACTAAGGATAATGGCAGTCTGGACCAGGCCGGTACATGTCCTTCCAGCGAAGTAATTAACTTGGCGAAATTTGCTTGCTAGAGTTCATCAGTGTTGCTGCTGAGACATATTTAAAGATAACAGGCCTTTTCTTTTTGCCCACTACAGTGGATATTCAGATTCAAACTTATTTGTTGCCGGGGTAAGCAGGAATATAATAGATTTGGACCAATTAATGATGATCTCTGCTGGCACGCCAAATCAGATGTTCTCTTGGATTATAGGAGAGACGTCTCAGACGTATACTGTAGCATCGCCACATACATGGAAACTGGTATCCTTCTATGCAAGTGGCATTGTCGTAACCTGGCTGCTAAGAATTCAATTGTAATTGCGAATATTAAGGGTGACAATGGACAGCCCTGTCTGGAGCCCATAGAATAGTAGGAGGAGGACTAATGTCGCCATTGTATAAAGCATAAAGTAGTTTGATCAAGCGAATAAAACAGGTGCTAACCGTGATATGAGCAGAGAGTTAGAAAAGATATGGCCATTCCGGCAGTCAAACACCTTGGTGATGTCAAGTAGAACAGTGGCTGCAATAAGCTGGGGGGTCAATGTGTTGTAAACTATTTTAGGACACTATTGTAAATTTCCCGATTCATGACCTTTTATAGGTATAAATCACTATGTCTTTATATAGGCATAAGAATCATAAACATATTTAGACATAGCTCATGCAGTCCAAAAACGGCAGGGCTACTTCCACTAGTTCCGAAAATCTACAACGATTTCTTGGAAAACTTGGCTTCAGCAGCTAGGGACTTTCCCTTGCTCGAGAACTGACTAGTCCAAGAACTCATGGAGTTTTCAAAGAACTGAGACTCGTTGATGACGTTATTATATCCACCTTTACGTCAAACTCGGCAACTTCAAGGTATAAATATGCCCACACTTGCCTTAGCAAACACACGGTGGTTTGGAGCAGTTCGACTATCTACTTGCCCGACGTATCCTGCTACAGCAAGTGCCGAAGGAAGCCCACCCTCCAGCAGACGCACTGAGAGAGACGCTGTCTTTTCTCCTGCCGAGAAATCCAGTCGAAGTCCCGAGACTGACCTTCTCCATTCTAAACTAAGGTATGGAGCTGATTAGCCCCTAAGAGAAATCTTGGACAGATTCTTGGCAAAAGAATACTACATTTATGCTACACCTCACTTACTTCTTCCCTCGTACTAAGCTTAAGTTAGGTACACCGGGGTAGGTGTATTTTAGAAGCACCAGTTGAGTACTTTTAGCCTCTGTTATTTATGCATGTATTTATCTATGGTCTAGGAACCATACAATGCTCTTACAGTATTATTTTATTCTACTTTTTATACTGTATGCGTTATATTTTACAACCAGTTTTACGATTGTAGCAGTTCATTTCTTATGCTTGAGAAAGAAGACTGTTCAATAAATCCTTTTATTGAAAACGCCCGTCTATCTATTTCTCTGCACCTCTGGTGAAACGGAGCAAGCACGATTGACTGAGTAAAATATCTATCTATTGTTTCCATGACTCTGAAGATGGGTTTTATCTTGGGGAAACAAAGTTGTCATGTTTATGCGGTTGTCAGAAACTAATCCCTTCTTGTGAAATCAAGAAAGTTTCTAGTGACCTCTGAGCTAGCTGGAACTCACAATTAAGTCTAGTATATTCGCTAGAGACCTAGTAGACCTCATCCCTACGTCTAATCTATAGGATATATTATTCCAATGCGCAGAGCCTATTGGGAAAATAGGAACTACACTACAAATGGTATATATGAGTGCCTACATGGTATGTAAGTTATGTGCTATTAGTGGCCAGGAACAAAGCTGGATTGGTCAGGTCTAACACTGTCCAGCAGGAGAGATAATAAGCGGGTTGAAATGAATTTGTCCAGGATTTTATTATCTACATTAATCATCGAGAGCGGCGTATAAGAGTCGCAACGGTTTGGTGGCTTACCAGGTTTCAGTATGGTGACGATTATCGATTCAGGAAGGGAAGGTGACAGTGTTTCATATAGCAGGGACTCCTCTACCGAGACAGGGCCTTCTTGGCGGAGATCTTTATTCCTTTTGACGTAGGGTGAAGTGTGTGTGAGGGCCCGGGATCAGTGTAGGTGATAGTGATGTGTAGGGATGTGGATTAAAATAGGGAATGAAGGTCCACTCAAAATAATTTTAATGAAATATGGCTCCCACCCTAATTAAAAGTAAAGAAAGCACGTATCTTCACTCTTAGGATGTGAGGATATACGCTTGTGACATGGGTCAACATGTTTCTTGCCCTTTATCAATTAGATGGCAATTCTTCAGGACCAAAATAGGATCTACCTACACTTTTTGGTGGCGGTCAATGACTAGGTGAAGTGAGATACTGACCACCCTTACAGCACCCTAAAAAATGGTACCTGTAGATCTAAAAACAACCTGCAACAAAACAGATTAACAAACATTAATGTATCATGTCCGAATATTCTAGTCTTAATGAGAAACTTGTGCACCATTTAGTATCTATGGTGCAACACACGCATGCTGAACGCAAGTGACTGGTGGCATGCGTGAAGTGAGAGCTTGATATGGTGGAGCATTAAAAGCAATATATAAAAAAATGGCAGCTGAGAATAGCATTTGTCGTGGAACTAACCCAATTAGGGTCAAGGATGCATGGCATCAGTAGCGGCTGTTGTAGACACTAAAGTGTAGTGTCCTAAAGAGTGAAGAGAAAATATATAAGAAATATATATAGGGTTGAAATATGGCCTCCCAGGCACACTGGCCAGTAGGTGAATCCAGCAGTCCAGAGGTAGCAGCCACAACACAGGATTCCTTGGATGTGTCTCATAGGGAGACACATTGTCTTATATCTAAGTACGAAAAACGTGTGCTGCGCAGTTTGACCCCGGGTTGCGCCCCCGGTAGCTTCTCAAGCATCAACCACGGTTGGAGTCACGTCCGCACCAGGTGCACGTCACACGATGCAAAACAGAGCTGGCTACATATTTATCGCGGCAGTCTCCAAACATGAAACCCGCGCAGAGTAAGTACTTCATGGTTATAATGCGGGGATCAAAGAAGCAAATACTAACCCAACACCCCTGCTGGGGGCAGCTTGACTGGTGTGAGGGGATGCGTCTAGGCTGATTAAAACACCACATGGAACCAGGCTACTCACCACAGAATCGGGAGGGTGCCCTTACAAAAGAAGCCCGAGTAAAAGAATTAATCAAATCACTCAAGGAGAAAGCACTGACATAACTTACAGTTCTGTGGGAAGCGGGTCGGCGGATATCCTACCCCTCACTCAGCCGGTCTGGGCAGTGCCGATAGCGTAGGTAGCTCGGTCAAAAGTACCCGCGGCCAGCAGAAAGTAGGAGTAGTTTCTGTCCTGTAACTCCAGTTCTGTAGTAGGGGTATCTCTGTTATAGTCATAATCTAGTGAATAGTCCTGTTCATGAGCGTGGACCCCGGAGCAATCAAAAATAATCTCTTAAGGTGCCTAAAAATGCAGTCCTGCACAGACACTTAAGAGAGAATTTAAAGACATATAATGCAGCCTATATCCACAGGCTACACTGTCCAGTACTTCAACTAGACATTCCACCAAAACCACAAACAGCACAGCTTGCCTGGTTTTCGTCATAGAGAAAAACTCACCTTTTACCAACAAAGCCTCTGTGGCTCAAAAAGGGATACTGCGCCTTTAAGAAAACGTTCCAGAACGTTCTCAGTATCCCAGAATGCCCAGCAGGTCGCATTTACTTTCAGCTCTTTTTGAAGGCGTATAACGCTAGACCTGTAGCATTCCGAACATGAACATCTTACTCCACCGGGGAGGAGGGCAGACGCTTATGACTATAACAGAGATACCCCTACTACAGAACTGGAGTTACAGGACAGAAACTACTTCTTCTGTAGTAGGGGATCTCTGTGTATAGTCATAATCTAGTGAATAGAATGGCAAGCCCATCCCCACACCAAAGCGGTGGTGGAGAAAAGAAGTACAACACCACTACTGTGCGAACAGATTTCGCAGCGAAGCCTGCCCAACCTGAGCGTCTGCCCTGGCATCAGAATCCAGACGGTAATGCTTAGCAAAGGTATGGACCGACTTCCATGTGGCCGCCCTGCAGATTTCTGCAATGGGAACATTACGTAACAAAGCAGTCGTGGCAGCTTTGCCCCTGATGGAATGAGCCTTAGGTTTACCCCCTAAGGTCTTATTAGCCTTCTGATAACACAACTGTATACAGGACACGATCCACCTAGAAATGGACTGTTTTGAGGTAGCAATACCTGTCCTGACTGACCCATAATTGATAAACAATTGGTCTGACCTACGAATATCCTTGGTTTTATCCAGATACAATTTCAACACCCTCCTGACATCCAGGGAATGTAGATATCTTTACGCTGGAGAGGAAGGATTCTGAAAAAACGTAGGTGAAGTTATGGTCTGGTTAACATGGAAATCAGAAATAACCTTTGGAAGAAATGTAGGGTGAGTACGCATAACAACCTTAGCAGCATGAAATACAGTATAAGGTTCTTGGCAACACAACGCCTGAATTTCACTCACCCTGAGGGCCGATGTAATGGCCACGAGGAACGCCACCTTCCAGGACAGGCGCTGCAACGAAGCCTTATGAATAGGTTCAAAAGTTTCCTTCATCAATCTGGACAGCACCACATTCAATTCCCATGAAGGCGAGGGAAGTCGTACGAGAGGAAACACTTTCTTCAAGCCTTCCAAAAAATCTTTGATCACAGGGATCTGGAAGAAGGAGGTCTGTGAAGGGCATTTCCTGTAGGCAGTCAGAGCAGCGAGATGAACCTTAATAGAATGAACATTAAGGCCAGACTGCGCCAAATGTAAAAGGTACGGAAGGATGACATCTTCCTTACATGTCGTTGGATCATAGGTCTTGGACTTGGACCAGATGCAAAATCTCTTCCACTTGTACGGATAGGAAGTCCTAGTGGAAGGTCTCTTAGCTTCCTTCAGTATGTCCATACACTCTGCAGGGAGATTCAAATGGCCATATTGCACTATCTCAGGAGCCATGCCGCCAAACTCAAAGACGAGAGATTGGGGTGCACCATCTGCCCCCCAAACTTCGTGAGCAGGTCCTGCCGGCACGGCAGCCGAATGTGAGGAAGGAGAGACCGGTGAAGCAGGTCCGTGAACCAACATTGCCTGGGCCATTCCGGGGAAATCAGTATCATCCGTGCCCTGGACTGGGCCAGCTTGATGAGCACTGTCGGAATCAGGGGAATGGGTGGAAAGGCGTACAGAAAGCTGTTCGACCAGTCGATCCATAACGCATTCCCCAGCGTTCCCTGCTGGTAGTACCCAGATGCGAAGTCTCGGCATTTGCTGATTTCGGCGGTGGCGAACAGATCCACGTCTGGAGTGCCCCACCTGGCGAAAACGTCTCCGAGTACTTCGTCGTTGATGACCCATTTGTGGTTTTCCTGGATCAGTCTGCTCAGTGCGTCCGCCTGAACATTCTGCACACCTGGTAGATGAGTAGCCGTTATCGTCAGTCCTCTGGCAAGAAGCTAGTGCCAGATCGCCTGCGCCTCCTGCGACAGGGTGCGCGATCTCGAGCCCCCCTGCTTGTTGAGGTAATACATTGTGGTCGTATTGTCCGTCTGTACAAGCAGAGAGATGGTCTGGAAGGACGGATGAAAGGCCTTCAGTGCCAAGGTAACAGCTCTGAGTTCCAGAAAATTGATGTGATACGTGGACTCCGTCTCCACGTTCCCTGGATCTGTAACTCCCCGGAATGCGCTCCCCAGCCGTGGAGAGAAGCATCCGTCACAATAGTCTGAGTGGGAATGTCCTTGTGGAAGGGAACCCCCTTGAGGAGATTCTCCGCTGAACACCACCATTTCAGAGACTGTAGAGCATGCAGAGACAGTCGTATTTTGTTGTCCCAGTTCCCTCTCCTCTGGTCCCACCGATCCTCCAGACACTCCTGCAGCGGCCTCATGTGTAGCCGTGCATGTGGTGTGAGGAAGATACAAGAGGCCATCGACTCCAGTAGAGAAGACACCGTCCTCACTGTCGCAGATGGAGCGGTCATAAGAGCCTAGCCTTCCGAAGGAGTGATAAACGTCTTTCCTCCGAAGGAGACACACTTGCTGACAGCGTATTGATGGAGGCTCCCAAGTACTGTAGGCATTGGACCGGAGTCGGGACGGACTTGGACATGTTGATGTGCAACCCCAGTTTGTTTAAGAGAACGGACGTCTTCTGGAAGTGCGCTTGAGCTTCCGAGAAGGAGGATGCCTTGATCAACCAATCATCCGGATACATGTAGACAAACACCTTGTTCTTTCTCAGGTGTGCCGCTACCACTGCCATGCATTTGTAAAAGGTCCTGGGCGCAGACTTCAGCCCGAACTGCAACACTGAGTTTTGATAGTGATTGGCGCCGACTTGGAATCGCAGGAACTTCTGGTGTTTCTGTGCAATGGGCACATGGAAGTATGCATCCTGTAGGTCTATCGCGCACAGCCAGTCTCCCCTTTGCAGTTGAGGGTAAATCTGGTGCAAAGACAGCATGCAAAATTTTTCCGTGCAAATCCACTTGTTTGCTTGCCGTAAATCCAGAATAGGCCTGAACTCGTTCTTGTCCTTTTTCCGGACCTGAAAGAATCGTGAGTACAGACCTTTTCCCCTTTGAGACAGAGGGACGTCTTCTATCACCCTTTTCCTTAACAGGGTATCGGCCTCCGCCTTGAGCTCGCGCAGCTGAAACTGCGAGAAACCGGTGGAATTGCTGGAGGCGGGCTGGTGAACCAAAGACTGTATCTATTGCAAACAATATTCAGCACCCACTTGTCCTGAGTTTTTTTTTTCCACTCTGCCAGAAAATATTGAACGCTTCCCCCCACCGGAGTGGGTAATGGATGACGGGGAAGTAATCGCTCAGAGCCTAGACCCGGCCGGGCGTTTGGTCGCGGTGGCAGACTGCTGACCACCCCTGCCCCTCTGACGTTTTTGAAAGGGCTTCCTCTGGAACTGCTGCTTCTGCTGTTGCTGTCCAGACTATTGACCTCGTCCTCTGCCCTGCGCTCCGTACCGTCTCTGGAACGGGAGGTAGTTCTTCTTTTGGTCCTTGGGCTTCTCCAAGCCCACAGCCGTCAGATTCTCATCCTCCGCCTTCATGCGGGCCATTTCATCGTCGGCATGTTTCCCGAATAGGGTCTCACCCGAGAAGGACAGGTTGGCCACCCTCTGCTGGGCTTCAGTGATGTCAATCTGAGCTAAGCGTGGCGCCTCTGATTAACTCCATGGCAGTACCCGTGGGCTGCCAAGAGCGAAGAGTCCGCAGCTGCGCTGATCAGCTGGTTCGACACCAGCAATCCCTCATTTAGGATTTCCAGAAAATCCGCCTTCTCTCCCGGGGGAGGAGGTCGGCGAACTGTTGGAGGGACTCCCACAGCGCCCGATCATAGCGCCCCAACAGTGCAGATGCACTGGCAGCCTTAATGGAGGTAGCGGCCGTCCCACATACCTTCCTGCCCGCTGAGTCCAACCAGCGACTCTTCTTGTCCGGAGGCACACTTGAGGACGGGGTGGTGGCGTGCTGCTTCCTCGCCTCCGTCACAATGACAGAATCCGGCACCGGATCCACACGGAGGAAAGCCGGGTCCGCATCAGGAGCTTTGTATTTCTTTTGCAGCCTGGAAGGGGCTGCCTTCGTCACCGCTGGAGTGAGGAAAAGCTCCATGGTGGGTTCCACTAATCCAGGCATCAAGGGCAACAGAGGCCTAGATAGGTGCTTCTTGTGGAGAGTCTCAAATTTTACGGAGGTCGTAGGCGTGGGCACAGTCAGTTGGATGCCTAGCTTGCTCGCATCCAACTTGCTCACATCCAGGGGCACCTGTAAGTCTACTTCTTCTGGATGTTGGGCCCCCTCGAGTAGACGTAGGACATCGGTGGTGTCCCTGATGAAAGAGGGAGTTGCTCTTACCAGTGGTTGTCTGAAATGGCCAACAAACTTTGACAAGGGTTCCAGAATGGACCCGATCCCTGACACGATGGGACGTCCAGGAACCGGGGGTGACCGCCTTGTGAATTTTGGGCAGGCAGTAGAAGGAGTAGTTTCTTTTCTGTAACTCCAGTTCTGTAGGGGTATCTCTGTTATAGTCATAATCTAGTGAATAGTCCCGCCCATGTGCGTGGACCCCGGAGCAATCAAAAATAATCTCTTACAGTGTCAAAAAATGCAGAAATGCATAGACACTTAAGAGAACATTTTAAGACATATAATGCAGCCCCCAACAGGCTACACTGTCCAGTACTTCAGCTAGAAATTCCACCAAAAAATCCATCAGTACAAACCCCTCTGGGAGATAGAGAGGAAGACCTGGACAGACAAGCCCCATAGGCTGCCATTATGTGTCTCAGAACAGGGTACTGTGCCTTTAAGAGAACTTTCCAGAACTTCACAGTATCCCAGAATGCCTTGCAGGTCTCTCTTACTTTCAGTTCTTTTTGAAGGCGTAACATGCCAGACCTGTAGCATTTCTCACATGAATATCTCTCTCTCTCCACCGGGGAGGAGGGCGGGCGCTTATGACTATAACAGAGATACCCCTACTACAGAACTGGAGTTACAGAAAAGAAACTACTCCTTCTGTAGTAGGGGATCTCTGTGTATAGTCATAATCTAGTGAATAGAATGGCAAGCCCATCCCCACACCAAAGCGGCGGTGGAGAAAAGAGAACCAACACCACTATTGCGCGAACAAATTCCGCAGCGAAGCCTGTCCCACCTGAGCATCTGCTCTGGCATCAGCATCCAGACAGTAATGCTTAGTAAAGGTATGAACTGACTTCCAAGTGGCGGCCTTGCAAATTTCTGTAATCGGCACATTACGGAGCAAGGCTGTAGTGGCAGCTTTGCCCCTGGTGGAATGAGCCTTAGGCTTACCTCCTAAGGTCTTATTAGCTTTCTGGTAACACAGTTGTATGCAGGACACAATCCACCTAGAGATGGATTGCTTAGAGGTCGCAAGAACCGTCCTGACCGATCCATAATTGATAAACAATTGGTCTGACCTACGAATACCTATAGTCTTATCCAGGTAAAATTTCAACACCCTCCTAACATCCAGGGAATGTAACGACCTTTCCGCTGGAGACGAAGGATCCTGAAAAAACGTAGGTAAAGTAATGGTTTGATTGACATGAAAGTCAGAAACAACCTTGGGAAGAAATTTAGGGTGCGTACGCATAACAACCTTAGCAGCATGAAATACAGTATAAGTTTCATTACAACACAACGCCTGAATTTCACTCACCCTGCGGGCCGATGTAATGGCCACGAGGAACGCCGCCTTCCAGGATAGGTGCTGCAACGAAGCCTTATGAATGGGTTCAAAAGGCTCCTTCATCAAACTGGACAGCACCACATTCAATTCCCATGAAGGCGATGGAAGCCTGACAGGAGGGAACACTTTCTTCAAGCCTTCCAAAAAGTCTTTGATCACAGGGATCTGAAAGAAGGAAGTCTGTGAAGGGCTTTTCCTGTAGGCAGTCAATGCAGCGAGATGAACCCTAATAGAATGAACATTAAGGCCAGATCGCGCCAAATGTAGAATCTAAGGAAGGATGACATCTTCCTTGCACGTCGTAGGATCCAAGTTCCTGGACACACACCAGATACAAAACCTCTTCCACTTGTAAGCGTAGGACGTTCGAGTGGAGGGCCTCTTCGACTCCTTCAGTATGTCCATACAATCTTCAGGTAGATTCAAATGTCCATATTGCACTACCTCAGGAGCCATGCCGCCAAACTCAAGGACGAGAGGTTGGGGTGCACCATCTGCCCCCCGAACTTCGTGAGAAGGTCCGGCCTGCACGGCAACCGAATGTGCGGAAGGAGGGACCGGTGTAGAAGGTCCGTGAACCACCACTGTCTGGGCCATTCCGGGGCAATCAGGATCATCCGTGCCCTGGACCGGGACAGCTTGATGAGCACCGCTGGAATCAGGGGAATGGGCGGAAAAGCGTAAACAAAGCTGTTCGACCAGTTGATCCAGAGTGCATTCCCCAGCGTCCCTTGCTGGTAGTACCTGGAGGCGAAGTCTCGGCATTTGCTGTTGTCGGCGGTGGCGAACAGATCTATGTCTGGAGTCCCCCACCTTGCGAAGACTTCTCCTAGTACGTCGTCGTTTATGACCCACTCGTGGTTTTCCTGGATCAGCCTGCTCAGTGCGTCCGCCTGAACATTCTGCACACCTGGTAGATGGGTAGCCGTGATCGTCAATCCTCTTGCCAGAAGCCAGTGCCAGATCGTCTGCGCCTCCCGAGACAGGGTGCGCGATCTCGACCCCCCCTGCTTGTTGAGGTAATACATCGTGGTCGTATTGTCCGTCTGTACAAGCAGAGAGTTGGTCCGGAAGGACGGATGAAAGGCCTTCAGCGCCAAGTGAACAGCTCTGAGTTCCAGGAAATTGATGTGATACGTGGACTCCGTCTGAGACCACGTGCCTTGGATCTGCAAGTCTCCCGAATGCGCTCCCCAGCCCTGGAGAGAAGCATCCGTCACGATCGTCTGAGTAGGAATGTCCTTGTGGAAGGGAACCCCTCTGAGGAGATTCTCCGCCGAACACCACCACTTCAGAGACTGAAGAGCATGCAGCGACAGTCGAACCTTGTCGTCCCAAGATCCTCTCCTCTGATCCCACTGGTCCTCCAAGCACTCCTGCAGCGGTCTCATGTGCAGCCGTGCGTGTGGCGTCAGGAAGATACAAGAGGCCATCGACCCCAGTAGAGAAGATACCGTCATCACTGTTGTAGATGGAGCGGTCATAAGAGCCTGAGCCTTCCGAAGGATCGATCTCCGTCGCTCCTCCGAAGGAGACACGCTTGCTGACAGCGTATTGATAGAGGCTCCCAAGTACTGAATGCACTGGACCGGGATTGGGACAGACTTGGACATGTTGATGTGCAACCCCAGCTTGTTCAAGAGAGCGCACGTCTTCTGGAAGTCTGCCTGAGCTTCTGAGAAGGAGGAGGCCTTGATCAACCAATCGTCCAGGTACGGGTAGACAAACACCTTGCCTTTCCGTAGGTGTGCCGCTACCACTGCCATGCACTTCGAGAATGTCCTGGGCGCAGACTTCAGTCCGAAAGGCAGCACCGTGTATTGGTAATGATTGGCGCCGACTTGAAATCGCAGAAACTTCCTGTGCTTGTGCGCGATGGGCACGTGGAAGTACGCATCTTGTAGGTCTATGGCACAAAGCCAGTCCCCCTGTTGCAACTGAGGATAAATCTGATGCAACAACAGCATGCAAAACTTTTCTCTGCAAATCCACTTGTTTGCCTGCCGCAAGTCCAGAATGGGCCTGAACTCGTTCTTGTCGTTTTTTCGAACCAGAAAGAACCGAGAGTACAGACCTCTTCCTCTTTGAGACAGAGGTACGTCTTCTATCGCCCTTTTCCTCAACAGGATATCGGCCTCCGCCTGGAGCTCGCGCAGCTGATACTGCGAGCTGACCGGAGGGATCGCTGGAGGAGGGCTGATGAACCGAAGACTGTATCCATTGCAAACAATATTCAGCACCCACTTGTCCTGAGTAATTTTTCTCCACTCTGCCAGGAAAAATTGAACGCTTCCCCCCACCGGAGTGGGTAACGGATGACGGGGAAGTAACCGCTCAGGGTCGAGACCCGGCCGGGCCCTTGTTCGCGGTAGAGGGCTGCTGTCCACCTCTACCCCTCTGACGTTTTTGGAAAGGTCTTCGGAACTGCTGCTGTTGTTGCTGCTGTTGTTGTCCCGAAGACTGTCCTCTTCCTTTCCCTTGCGAACCGAACCGCCATTGGAACTGGCGGTATGGCTTCTTGTCCTTGGGCTTTTCCAAGCCCACTGCCGTCAGGGTTTCCGCCTCGGCCTTCATCCGGGCCATCTCGTCATCCGCGTGTTTTCCGAAGAGCGTGTCCCCGGAAAACGGCAAGTTGGCCACCCGCTGTTGCGCCTCGGGCTTGAGAGACGTAAGCCTGAGCCATGCATGGCGGCGCTGGTTGATACCGTGGCAGTAGCCATGTGCCGCCAACAAGGAAATATCCGCCGCGGCACTGATGGCCTGGTTCGAAACCAGCATCCCCTCCTTGACGATTTCCATAAAGTCCTCCTTCCTGTCGCGCGGCACAAGGTCCGCGAACTGTTCGATGGAATCCCAAAGCGCCCGGTCATAACGACCCAGTAATGCCGAGTCGCTGGAAGCCTTCATCGTGGTGGAGGAAGTCCCGCATGCTTTCCTTCCCGCCGATTCAATCCAGCGGCTCTCCTTGTCCGGAGGCACGGTGGAGGACGGGGAGGTAGAGTGTTGCTTTCTGGCTGCTGTAACGATCACTGAGTCGGGGACTGGGTCCATCCTCAGGAAGGCAGGGTCAGAGTCCGGTGCCCTGTATTTCTTCAAAAGCCTAGAAGGGGCGGCCCTAACCACCGCAGGCATAAGAAATAATTCTTGTGCCGGTTCAACCAGTCCCGGGACCAAGGGCAACAGAGGGCGAGACAGGCTCTTTTTGTGTAAAGTCTCGAATATCACGGACGTCGTAGGTGTAGGAGCCGTCACCGTGATACCCAACTTCGCGGCCACCCTCAGGAGAACATCCTGGAATGTACCGATGTCATCGATAGGGGACACCCTAGTGTCCGGGGAATCGGACAGAGTAGGGGAATAGGAGCGAGTCCTGGAAGATGTATCCGTCCTGGATCTATGCCTCCTATGGCGCCGTCTGGAACGAGTGGAGGACCTGCGCCTGCTCCTCGATCGGTCTCTCCGTCTGGAGCGAGACTTCGACCTCCTGGGCTTCGGCCGGTCCACCGGCCTGTCCGGGGTGGCCGACTTGGGCTTACGCGGTTCTTTAGACTTAGGAGTCTTCTTGGGAGGGGTCGGAAGGTGAGGCAACGAGGCCGACCTTGGTGGAACCGGTGGAGGCTTCTCAGGTAGAGGAGGCAACGGAGGAGGTGTAGTCATCCTCGGACGCGGCCCTCTAGGCAACGGAGGAGGAGGTGTTACGGACTTCTGTGGAGTATAAACCTCCGAGTGCACCGATCCCGGTGATCCACCATCCCTCCTGGGCTGAGGGGAGCCCCCCACAGCCTCAGGGCGCTTAGTACGGGCATCCGGCACCTTCGACCGGTGTTCAGGAGTCGACTGCCGGTCCCTCGACGTCGAACGGCCCTTCGGCGTCGACCGTCTCTTCCTCTTCGGCGTCGAGCGACTCGCGTGCCTCGACGTTGACCCGGACCATTTCGACGACGATCTCCTGTGCCTTGACGGCAACCGCTTGCGTCTCGACAGCGACCGCCTCGACGTGTGGCGTCTCGACGTCGACCTTGACGACGGTCCCCTTCGCCTCGACGGGGCGCGCCTCCGTCTCGCCGGCGAGTGCTTCTGCGTCGACGGCGGGCTCGACGACGAGGATCCCCTCGACGACGATGAAGCCTTTCTGGAAGGCGATCGACGGTATTGCCTCGGCGGCGTGCGTCGACGCCGATCCTGTCGACGTTGGTCCTGTCGACACCGTTCCTGTCGACGCCGATCGCTCGACGTCGACGCCGAAGACAGCGACGACGACACCGTCTCCACGTCCGACGGCGGCCTATGTAGGTCCCTCGACGTCGACGGTCGACGTGTTCTCGACCCAGAGCCCTGGGGAGAAGGGGAGCTGGCCTTGGACTTCTCTCTCGACGTCTTGGAGGGTGCCACCGACCCAGACGGAGAATGGGGACGTGTGCTGGGCTTCCTGCCCCCGGGGAGCCCCCCAGGGGCCTCAGCATGTCCAGACCCACCTTGTGTCTTCTGTCTCCTTTCTTCCAGTCCCTGAAGCCTGATTTTCTTTCTGTCTTTCAGGGTCCTGCCAGAAAAACCCTGGCAGATCTCACACTCCTCAGGGATGTGGGAAGGGGGAAGGCAGAGAATGCAGACCTCATGGGGATCTGTCTTGGCCTTCTTCCTGGAGCACTCCGGGCATTTATCAAATAATGCAGGCATTATTTCGACCGAAGGGTGCCACAAGCCAAGAAGAAAGCTGTAAGGTACAGATAAAGTACACAAAAAAACGATTTTAGTGTAAAAACACCAACAAAACCCTTGAAAAGGGAGAGCTCAATGCTCCAGGGTCCTGCTTGCAGGAGCCGGAAAAAAGAACTGAAAGTAAGAGAGACCTGCAAGGCATTCTGGGATACTGTGAAGTTCTGGAAAGTTCTCTTAAAGGCACAGTACCCTGTTCTGAGACACATAATGGCAGCCTATGGGGCTTGTCTGTCCAGGTCTTCCTCTCTATCTCCCAGAGGGGTTTGTACTGAAGAAGATGAAAATCTGGACAGGCTTTGCTGTTTTGTGGATTTTTTGGTGAAATTTCTAGCTGAAGTACTGGACAGTGTAACCTGTTGGGGGCTGCATTATATGTCTTAAAATTTTCTCTTAAGTGTCTATGCATTTCTGCATTTTTTGACACTGTAAGAGATTATTTTTGATTGCTCCGGGGTCCACGCACATGGGCGGGACTATTCACTAGATTATGACTATACACAGAGATCCCCTACTACAGAAGTAGGAGGTTTTCGGCTCTTTAGTTATTAGGAATTCAGCTTCCTTCTTTGTGATCCACCCTTCTGTTTCTGCAGGGAAACCCATAGAAGATATAGTTCTGCGCAGGGTGGGAGTAGGATCTTCTCTTATAGGAGTGTAATATCTCCTATCACTCAATTGTCTGCGGCATTCAATGTCGTAGTCCACTGTGGACATAATCACCGTAGCTCCACCTTTGTCTGCCTGCTTGATTGTGATAATCACATCACTCGCCAAGGCCTTAATGGCAGTGGTCTCGTTAGAGGACAAGTTGTAATATGGAGCAAGGGCTGTTGTTCTATTCAGACTTTTCAACACTGCTTTCTCAAATGTCAACACCTCGTTGGGAATCATGCTACTATTCGGTGTCAAAGTAGAAGTTCTATGTAAACCAGAGTCGCCAGTAGGTGGTGGCGGTTGGTCTTGAAAGAAGGCTTGTAGGCGGGTTTTGCGGAAGAAACCCTGTACTTCACATATGTCCCGAAATTTGTAATTTCTAAGTGTGGGAACATAACCTAGACCTTTTTGGGGAACCCTCTCCTCTGTAGGTGAAAGGGCTCTCGAGGAAAGGTTGATAATCAATTTCTCTTCCCCCTTGTCTGGCTCCTGGTCTCTACTGATCGTATTGGCGGATTCTACCATTGTACTCTTTTTTTGACCTCTTAGGCGCCCTCTTACTCTGCCCCACCTCTGTCTAAAAAAGGTGGCTTAGCCCCAGGTTGGAAAAGGGAGGAGGTCCTTGTTGGTACATTGGGTATTGCCAATTTGGCGGTCCCTGAAATAAAGGTATGTTGTAAGGAGGGTACACAGGGTGTTGTAAAGGTCTTGTTTTCCTGTTATTCCAGCTGCCAGTGCGGGAGTCACTGTTGGACGAGGAACCCCTTCGTGATGAATTGGAACTCTCATCAGAAGAGTAACCTGTAGCAGTATAGTCTGCTTTAAGGTAAGGATAGATCTTCTCTGTGGAGAAATCCTCGTATACTACCAGAAGATTGGGGAGTGGTGAGACTCTGCACCCTGCCCCCAATGTGAGGATTTGGACATATTCTTTATAATAGGACAAGGTTAATCTGCACCAGTTACTTTTTTGTGCAGTTTTATATAGCATCAACACCAGAAAGCTGGAGCGCTCTCCATTAACACCAGTTACTTTTCACCAGAACACCATAAACTTAGGCAAATCACTTAATCACATCATGGTAGCCCCCATGTATTGTTGGTTTTCCCATTAACCTCTCTGCCCATCGCTGCTTGCCTACACTGAACTCCCATTGCACAGATCCCTTTTTACCCCAGATCCCCTCATACCCCGACTCTGCTTTTCACATTCGCTTTAATTGTACAGTTTTATGTAGCACAACTGCCACCCAAAGGCACTGGAGCGCTTTAAATAAGCACCAGTTACTTTTTTTGTGCAGTTTTATACAGCGCTAACACCACCTGAAGGTATTGGAACGCTTTACATTAGCGCAAATTACTTTCCACAAGGAGCGGTTGACAACTTGGAGAAGAATCACCAAGAAAGATTCTGTAACATGAATAAAATAAAATGAAGGCCATGGAATCATTGGCAGCGGAAGAATCGACTGTAATCAAACCCGCCGACAAAGGGGGTGCGATAGTGGTTCTCCCAAGGGAAATGTGTAGGAACATGTGAAAAAACTACTGAATTAGACAGGCCATTACAAACGGATGACGAAGGATCCTTCAAGAGAGGTACAGGAAGAGATTGCTTATATGGTAAATGAGAGTTTGGAAAATGGGTGGACAGCAAAACACGAAGCTGATTTCCTAATCCAAAAACAATCCAGAGTACCCTACTGCTATACAATACCATAGATACACAAGATCCCCTCCCAACCCCGGAAACCAATTGTCCATTTTAGAACCCATCTCATTCACAGTTCAGTGACGTATTCCTTCAGCCACTCGTTCAGAAAATACTAGCTTATTTTCAGAACACACAAGACGTGTTGAACCTGACCAAGTAACCACCTTTTGATAAATCTAATGAACTCCTTCTCAGTTAGGATGTGGAGTCTCTGTATACACACATCCCACAGGAGGCCACCTTAGAGGTAGAAGAAAAAAAATCTCTGTGAAATCGAATGAGATTCCATTGCTCCACAGGAGTTGGATTTAGTTCTAGCACATTCAGCACTCTCACATAATGTTTTCAAGTTTGAGGGAGAGACCTACCTGCAGGTACACATAACATCAATGGGGAGCACCTTTGCTTCCAGCCTGGCCTGCCTCTATGTGCACTCATTCGAATCAGAATTTGTCTTAAATTATCTGAATCCATTCTAGGATAATATAAACATTTGAAATGTCATATAGATGATGTGGTGTTAATCTGGACTAGAACCAGAGAGGAGGCTCTTGGCTTTGGCAACTGGTTGAATGTACATAACTTATTCCTGCGTTTACTATCAGCACTGGAGGGAGTGAACTCCCCTTCCTGACCTTTTGCAGTCTGAAAGCTTTCACCCCAACAGATTGTGGGTCAATCTACAAATAGAGCAGTTTTTGCACATGCAACGCAATTGCTTAGATATGAGAGATTATAGGTTGTATGCCAAAAAACAGTCTGAAAAAAGCTATACCTCAGGAATAGTCAACAAAAGAGCACTAAATAATTACAGGGGCCAGCTTCTGATGACATACAGAGCACAGGGGAGCGACAGGTTAATTTTTGTTTCCACTTACAGCACTATATCAAATGCTTTCCAAAAAGTAATCAACAAAAACTGGAGCATGATACAATCAAGTGGACTCAACAATGAAAAACCTATGTAATAATTTAGGAGAGCGACCAATATACAAGACCTAGTGGTACACACTTGGCCGAAAAAAAAGACCACAGAACAATCAGACCACCCTTTGGAATCTCCCACCCCATGTGGGTCACTCACCATGTGGCAAATGCAGCAAATGCCCTCGGATTAAGAGAGCTAAGGAACTGGACTTGGGGATGAGGACGCCTTAGAAATTGAAGATTCTGACTAATTGTAACACCATGAATGTAGTGTATGTAGTAACGTGTCCATGCAACCTCTTGTATGTAGGTATGACTAACAGAACACCAGAGCACTATCCGGCGTAAGAGAGACGCCTCAAAAGTAACCCAGCATTACATAAAGAAAGGGCATGGAGAAAATTAGATGGAATGGTATGCGTTAGAGAAACATATGCAAACATGTACAGGCGTCACAAGACCACTATTCATCTTTGAAAAGAGATAGGTGCATAGGTAACAGATGGACCTAAATGGGTTGAATGACAAGAAACCCTGGGGTAGCCTAAATTGTTGAATCAGCAACCCCATTTGTTTTGTAATACACATGGGTGAAAGAGGTAGACCCACAAATGACTAATGAGAGAACTCCGCAGTGATAGAGGTAACTTTGTAGTAGATGATATGGATGGAGAGAACTGTTTTAATTGGACTACTAGAATCGAGCCGATAAGTCTAAAAAACAGTGTGCTATGAGTGAATCCTTAATAGACCTTTTTAGAGGTAGACAGACACCCAAAATAATGTGTTCTGTGGACCATGGTTTCTTGCAATATAAGGCATTCAGTTCACAACAATCACATCAAAGGTGGCAATTAGCCTTCCACCGACTAGCAGGGACTCGGCTTGGTCATCATGTGTGCCCTATGTCGCATAGTCTGAGCAAAAACTATCTTCCAAAAATACCCTGCATTTGCAGGGCTGCCATGTCCCAACAATGGCATCTCAGGGCGTTAACAACACTCCAGCCACCAACACCAGTGGTCCGTAGTGGTTAGAAGTAGGTAACCTAGTATGGTGTACCTTTTGAAAAAGTGGGATAACACGGGTTCCATTACTTCTGTTAAGCCCACACTGTCACCACTTGGGGAAGAGACTGAGGGCAGTGAAATGGTGTCAGCCCTGCCAGATGACTTGAAAACCGTAGGATCCCGGCAAATTCGGGTTTGCAGCTTCAGAAATGGGTCTGTAATCATTGGCTTAACCCAGCCTGGACTATATGTGAGCAATGAGTGTATGTGAGCGGCATCAACATTATGCGGGGTACATCCTCCCACAAAGCGGTACATGAGCTTTTCTGGTTCGTGTTTAACAAACAATTGTTGGGCTTGCAGTATGTTGAGCATGAGAGTGAGTCCTTAAATGAGATGGTGATTATTTTCTGTAACCCATGACAGATAAATATGATAAACATCATAGCATGACTGAAAAAAAACGCCCTGTGTGAATGTTCAGAGGATAATGCGCAAATCGATTACATGAAACTGTTGTGGGCCGGATGGGATGTGACCGCCATATATTACCCATTTTGGCTAAATATGTACACATTGATTGATGATAGCACGGCCCCTCATGATAGGGTGCAGCATGGTTATGTACCAAATATATTCTCTCATTACTTGTGATGTGTCCCTCAAGCAAAGTGCTAACTTTTAGGCACCCTTAGGCCCCAGTAGATGTACAATGTGAACCACGAACATTAGGTAGGACACCCAACTTTACCACGACTAACACTTGTCACCATGTGATAATTGTGCGACTACAAAGGACATCACTCCTCCCTTAACCATAAAGCCGGTGTCACTAAAGTTTAGGAAAAGGAATAGTCTTGTTTCTATTATAATAATTGGTGTATTTGAGATTGTTTAAGACATATGTCAAAGTCGCATATGAGCTCTCGAGGATTGCCATGCCCTTCCACTTTTCACATGTGTCAGTTTGCAGTGGTTTGCAGTAACAATGCACTTGCATGCCCACGTTTCAAATGGAAAAATCTGCTGATGTAGTAAAGTCTCTCTCTCCTTAATAAACTATTATTTAGTAAGTTGTATTTTTTATTAATATTTTCCTAATAGGTTAATGTATTAAACTAGATCCAGAATCGGGGAGGATTCACCTGGGATAAAGGTAGATTACACATTTTAGTAGCATTTGGTTAAGTGACTATTAGAGCCAATGAAGCTAGTTGAAGGGATCCACAAGCCCTAAAGATTGCCCAAGACCTGGCTATTATCAATTGATCAGAAATATGTTGGCAGATGAGAGACGGGTCTGAGACATAGTCCTCAGCATACCCACTTGTGATTGTTTTTAGGTATACCGGTGTCTAACCACTAAAGGTAAAATACGGAGGAACATCGAGGTATGTTTAGCAAAGTCTGGATTCTGCCTTGTCCAGCAGTTTTTATTTAAGAAATCCCTCCTTCCTTTAAAGTCTTCGAGGAAGTTGAGTCGCCCTGGTGGCACCGATCTACCAGGGAGTGGAGAAGATTGCGATGATGAAGTGTGGCACTATTATGTGTGAGAAGTTTCCTCTTCCATAAAGGATGACTTTCCTCATAAAAGCAGCAGAAGTCCTATGACGTCCAATATCTGGATTCCTGATTGATTCTTTTAACATTACGAAACAACATATCTTCTATTTTTTTTATTTTCTTTATTAAGATTTTATAGCATGTGCAGACAGAAAGCCCTAAAACTAGAACAATCTAATACATGTCTTAAAGCAGACAGTGAAGTAATACAAGAAAGAAAAAACACAACATGCACAGGTTGACAGCAGGAAATCTATCGTACATGATCTACAGGTGAAATGATGTATAGAAAGACAGGCTGTATCCTAGCTCGTACTATAGATGGTCTCATTTCACACATACAGACAGCAATACAGTACTGACTTAGGGCGATGTGTCGAGTCTTTGTGCATGTTGTAGCAGGTATTGTCGCAAAGGCTCTCATGTGTCCTTAGGGCGAGATGTTGCAGGCAGTTCTTCAGCATATAGCTCTAAGGTTTCCTGACAGTAGACCAAGTCTTTGACCCATATGTCTCTTTGCAAGTAACAAGGCTATCCGCACAAATCTAGCCTGCACGCCCCTCAGTGTGGGCACATGATGAAATAGACATACAAGAGGTATGCACGGGAGTAGGGTCCCCGTCATAGTATGTAATCTACTGATCACCTCCTCCCAGAATTGTAAAACTGATCTACAAGATGGAGAAAGTCAGCCTCTCCAGGTCCACACCTCCTGCACTGAGCCGAGTCCCTCAACCCCATTTTGTGTAGTTTGACCGGTGTATGATACGTTTGGTGGGAACTTAAAATGCAAAATTCGCAAGTTACCATTCGGCGATAATCTATCCGTCAACATGCATATATGCTCCCAGTTATCCGGAGTGATGTGGGGGTCTAATACGGAATTCCATCTTTCCAGGCTATTATCTTTCCTCCGAACCTTCTCCTCCTGCACCGACCTAAACAATTTAGTAATCAGCTTTTTTTTTGAGGGGGCTACTATCAGTAACTGTAGAGATTTGAGGATCAGAGGTTCAGCAGGAAAGGACGGGTAGCGGCTTTTAATGACCCTCTGTAATAGATATCTAGTGTACAGGAAAAGTGGGGTAGGATTAGCAACATATCCCATGTCATTATCATCCAAGTATGTGCCATCTGGGAAGAGATCCTGCATGTGTGTTATCCCCACCTCGCACAATGCCTTCAGTGGACCAGACTCACATGTGACCGATAGCACAGCATGTCCTGCCAGCAGTAAAGCCGGCGCATATAGAGGGGTTTTATCTACCAATTTGCCGAACACCTGCCATGCTGCCACTGTAGTGTCGATGGTGTTTATTTCTGGATGGTGGGTTCCCCTATGTGAGTGTGTGATAATTCCTGAC
The DNA here is from genome assembly GCF_964263255.1 of Lissotriton vulgaris. Lineage (NCBI taxonomy): Eukaryota > Metazoa > Chordata > Amphibia > Caudata > Salamandridae > Lissotriton > Lissotriton vulgaris. The sequence continues at coordinate 2,043,275,341 of NC_141685.1, read as the reverse complement.
AGTGGTGTCAGATATGCGTCACCATCCTCCACTGCGACGTGCGGGGTGAAAGCGTGTGGCTTGAACCAATAATAGGCGTTTTGAGCCTGTGCGCATAAATAATAAGTGTATAGATCTGGCGCCCCAAACCCCCCGTGCATATGGAAGTGTGAGCGTGGCCCAACCGACCCTTGCCTGCTTGCCACCCCAAACTAGTGAAAGAAGTTGTGATCTGAGCATAGAGAAGAAATGCTTAGTCAGCTTGATTGGGATGTTGCAAAATAGGTACAAAAAACGTAGAAGAATGACCATTTTTACCACTGCGATATGGTCTGCGAGTGATAGGGGAAATCAAGTCCATCTCTCCACCTGACTTATTAAGGCAGTGTATGCGCTACTGTAGTTTTCCGTTACAACCGTTGCTGGATCCCGATGCACCCATATCCCTAAATATTTAACCGGGTCAGTGGTCCAGACGAGGGGATATTCCAATGCGGAAGTGGAGGTGCACAATGTGAGTGGAATTATCACCGATTTGTCCCAATTTATGGTCAAGGCAGAATACAGGCCAAACAGAATATATTCACATAGCACTGAAGAGAGGTGGACCTGCGGATCACGAATAAAAAGAACCATGTCATCTGCATAAATGGAGATGCCAAAGGGTCTATGGTTAAAATTAAGTGCAGTATATCTATGCCTCTGTCGAATGATACAGGCGAACGGCTCCATCATTATGGCGAACAGCAGAGGAGACAAAGGGCACCCCCGACGGGTACCGCGGCTTATGCAAAGGGGTTCAGATGTCAGTCCACCCACCCGCACCCTAGCTGACGTATCACTATAAAGCACCCGCAGCCACCGCATAATAACCTCGGGGAACCTCATTCTGCGCAAAATATAAAATATGTAGCTCCATTCAATGGAATGAAATGCCTTGGCAGCGTCAAGGATGACCACTGCCGCTGGAAGGTCAGGATTCAGGACATGGAACATGGCGAATATCGTGCGTAAGTTGCTGGTAGTAGACCAGTCTGGGATAAAGCCGGATTGGTCCGACAGGACTATAGTGGGTAGCAGGGGCTGTAATTTGATGGCAGTGATTTTCGCCAGATTGTGATAAGGGGCGGTACAGTTGGCAGAGGTCAGATTTATCTTTTTTGAGTAGTGTGATGATAAGGGCTTGTCGCAGTAAGGGCGGAAGAGTGCCCTTATCATGAGCCTCAGCATACATTTCAAGGAGATGAGTGGCAATGAATATCGTTTATAAAATTTGGCTGCAAGCCCATCTGGACCTGGAGCCTTGTTGTTGGGTAAGGACATAATTGCCTCTTTAACATCGGTTTCTGAGGTTGGCTCAGGTATTCCCTATGTCCTTCAGAGAGCCAGACACAAGCGATGTCTGAAAGATAATCATTCAGGGCCTCGACGTCTCCCCCCCTCGCGTTGCATATAAGTCAGCATAAAAAGCACAAAATCGTTACTCTATATCCTGTGGCCTAAAGTGTTCCACTACCTGCGCGTCTACTATTTTGGTAATGCTCTGACCTGAAACGCAGTGTAGTGGCTAGTTTTGTTCGAGGGCGCCCAGCTTCACCGTAGGCCCTAGCCACATGTCGGCATGACATGTCGCGTGCCGCAGATTCCGCCATCACATCATATTCCTTGAGTAAATCCTGTATTCCAGCCAAAGATGCTGGTGTGGGGTCTCCCAAATATTGCCTTTCACACTCCTTAAGCTTTGTCTCAATCCTATCAATCTGAACTCTTATGTCTCTTAAAATGCTCGATGATTTGTCAATGCAGACCCCACGTATTGTGACCTTAAAGGTCTCCCAGAGCACAGTTGCGCTGGTCACTGACCCTGCATTTATTTCAAAGTATTGTGTGATGGCCTGCCTAAGGGTGTCTTCAAATATCGGGTCAATGAGAGCCTCTGGACGGAAGCGCCACGTGAAAGAGAGATGTATATTTGCAGGGATCTGGATTGCCAACAGCACCGGGTTGTGATCTGATAGGGTGCAAGGGAGAATATGTACATGTTTTACCCACCCATTAGCTATTTCATTAGGGAGCCAGTAGTCCAGGCGGGACCAACTATTATAGGCCGGTGTGACATGTGTACCAGCCTTGTCAGCAGCATTACGGACCCGCCATACGTCTACAACGCCCATTTCAACATGGCGTCTCAAACACACTGAGCAATCTTAACAGTACGCACCCCATGTGGACTAGATTTGTCAAGGGTTGGATCATGATGTGTGTTGAAATCTCTCCTCCAGATTATGGCTCTCTCCGGCCATGTGCGTAACATTTCAAGGAGTTGAACAAATGCCGTGGGGTCATCTACAACTGGACCATACACATTAATGATAGTTACCATAGTGACCCCAACTTGCCCAGCACCATGGCTCAGCGACCCTCAGTGTCCATGTGGGATAGTATTGGGAGAAAGGGGATGCCTCTCTTAACCAAAATCAGAACTCCCCTGGAATAGGTAGAAAAAGAAGACGCCAGCCTATATCTTGCCCACCTGGTGGCAATATTACCTTCCTTTTGCTTGCTTGCTTAAGTGCGATTCTTGTAGAAGAGCAATTTGCACCTTATGGGGTTCTAAATAAGCCAGCACTTGGCGAATTTTTCTGGGCGTGTTTAGCCCCCAGGCATTCCATGTTATACAATTATATTTTTCACCTGTTTGCATTTTTGAGTACCATGGGTACCAGCTACGAGCACAAGGCAGCCTGTCTTCAAATCAGCATCAAGACCTGTTATCACAACCTTATTAGTCATCTCTACACATGTAACAGTGTCATACCATGAACAACCCCCCCCCCCCGCCCCCCACTTTGGCAGCCCAACTACGCCAAAGACATGTCCCCGATTGATCAACAACCTCAATAACAAACCCAAATCAACAATGTCATGATGGGGTATACCCATGGTGGGGGCGAAGTGGCACCTGCCACTCTCCGCTGTATTGGAGACGGAGCAGTCACTGCAGATATATAAGGCACTCAAAAACGGCATCATCTGCTTGAAGAGTAGGGATGTAACAGTGACCTGCAGCAACCCGACCCGTACAATAATAAACAATCTCTAGCACTGCTGCTGGGGGAGGAGGTGCCAACACTGAGTCAACAAGCACTACTGAAAGTTAACATGAATATCATGTAGCAGTGATATATACGTAAACCTTGACAGAGCTGGAGTGTCTCGGAGCCCTGAACATACTAACAGATACTGACTGCGTCAATGCTGGTCCTCCAGCGGCAAAGAAGAAACAACCTGCAATTTATCATCAACTTGTGGTCAAGATTCATCCATAACCCCAACTAGAATAAAACAACCTACATGAGCATCAGTAATATTATTCATCAACATCTGAGGTGGCGCTTGCAGCTTGTTTTTGGCGCCTAAGAGTCTTAGCATATTCCATGGCCTGCTTCGGGTTGGCAAAAATCTTAGCCTTCTCACCCACCCCTATCCGCAAGCAGGCGGGATACAGCATGGCATACGGCACCTGTTCTTTCACCAGCATTTTCTTGACTCCTTGAAATTCTTTTCTTGCTGCCTGCACCGTAGCCGTGAAATCTGTGTAAAACCATAGCGTGTTGCCTTGGTGCAAGATGGTACCCTTCTGACGGGCGATGCGGAGTATAGTGTCATGATCACGAAAGTTCAACAAATGGCAATTATGGGCCTTGGGGGGTGTGGCTAGTGATCTATGGCCTCTCTCTACCACCAGCATGTTTGAAAGATTGTCCGCCCCACATACCTCTCGCAGCAGTGCTTCAACAAAGTTCTCCAGCCTGCCCACATTGGTCGACTCCGGCAGTGGCAAAATGGGCACGTTGTTGCGCCTGGAGCACGCTTTAATGTCCTCAATTTTTTCCCTTATGATTGCCAATATCTTGTCAATGTCGGTGGTTTTTGCTGCAAGTTGTTGTATGCCGTCCTCTGCGTCGGATATTCTCTGCTCTGCTCCGCCCAGACGGAGTTCCTGCTTATCCAACTTTGACGACATATGGTCCATTTTGCCGTTCAGTGCCTCGATTTTGCCATTGATAGATTGTATGTGGAGTATTTTTGTATACAAATGAAATAATGGTTCATAACAGTTGTGTTGATTCCCCTTTGTTATTCTTTCTTTCTTTTCATGCTTTTTTCGATATTATATTTATACTTCTTTCATTGTTCATCACTTTCTTCTGATTAACTGGGTTGATTTTAGACGTGTGTTAAATTGGGTGAGTTGCTAATACGTATGGAGTAGATTTTATTTGAGGCTGTATTGCAGCGCCGATTATACATTACCACACTTTGGACGCATTGAGGAGCCTAGTGAGAAGAACTGAGCATTCTAATTTCCGTTTTGCAGGCTACATGTAGACCAGGGACACTGATGCCTCGGCAGGCTGTTCGCTTTTGTGTTGGGATAATGTTTTGTTGAATACATGTCCATTTCGTTTACTAGATTGCTATGACGACGATTGCTGCTTGTTTTGTTTTACTAACTAGCGGAATACCGCGGGATGTCGGTAGCACGTTTGCAGACATATGTTTTTATTTATCTGGTTACCATGACCACTATAGTGTTTTGACCTATCGGAAAGTAGTACGGGATGACGTTGAGATGCTTATAACCACTGCGAGCTTTTGATCATGAGACCCACTACAACGCGTACACAGGAGAGACGAACACGTTTGGTTATGGTAAGCGTTACCTGGTTGTTTTGCCTAGCGTGAATGCTTATAAGAGTAATCTTTGAGTGAAGTACTGACAGTTGATTTTGCTTTTGATTCTCAGTTGTGAGCTTTTGGCAGTCGCGTGTTTAAGTATTGGGCATCAATTTGTAGAATCGTCTTTCTGAGTCTCACGGTAAGTAAGAAGAAAGTGTAGTGATGTTATGTATTACATTAGATCTTTTCACCGCTCTTAGTTGACAATATGGTTTATAAAATTTTCAGATCGTGTTTCTGTTGAGGACGTAAGTAATCCTTTGTTCTACTTCATAAGGTGTATTGTGACGGCAGAGGCATGCCTTATTTAACTTAATCGGTACATTTGGATTTCAGGTTTTTCTAAATATTTTGTTCTATACACCCAGCGGGGTGTTTCTCTTCAGCGATTGGAGTGAATTTTGAATTTTCAATTCATAGTCACAGTGGGGTAGTTATTCTGGTGATGGCTTTCACTAATCTTTTCACTTTCTTCACTATTCTCAACTCCGTTTTGGTCTTACTATTAAGACATTTTGAAAATGAACCTAACTAATTAGTTACTAGTGGAAACCTCACTTATGTGCTTGTGATATTTTTGTTTCCTATAGTGCTTTCCCCTGACGAAGGGACCTCATCTATGTCCCGAAATGCATTGGGCCATCAGCATCCTTATTTGAAAATGTTTTTGAACTTTTGATTTAGTGTCATACATTGTACATTTTATTTTGATGCTAATTACATTATATGTATAAATGTTGTTCTTGAAGTTGGAAATTTTATTGTAAATATATGTCAATAATAAATTGCACGATTAAGGTGCTTAAAATTCAGTTTAATTTGTGGAGATTTACAAACCTCTTTCAAGGTATTGCGCACCTGAGTCTAGCAGGTAATTTTGCGATCTAGCCCCTTTCATTGATAGATTGTAGCCTGGCCTGAATCGATGCCAATGATGTTTCCAGCGCCATTGGTGGTTGAGCCGCGGAGTCAAGTTCCGAATCGGACGCAGCATTTTGCATCGATTTTCCACCTTTGCGAAGCTCAAACGTTAGCCTGGGTTGGTTTTTCTCAGGTTTGCCCATTGTGCCCAATGTGTGCCTGAAGGGGTCCTGTGATTATGTGAGAGGGGGGCCATGAGTAACGTCTCCAGCTAATCAGTGGCAGCTCGCCCTTCTTCGAAAAGTTCAATTATGTCAAAGTTCAAAGCGCGGATGTAGGGTGCAATGTGCTTCGCGCTCCGCCAGTGCCGTGCAAGTGGCGTGCAGGATCTTCTGATCTGTTGCAAGCCTGTAAAAACCAGAGTCAACCAAGCCAATAATACCGGAAATGTGCTCTATAATGGACAAAATCCACAGTCACAAGGCCGCGAACGTCAAATGCGGCGGGCGAACGCTGTACCTCTTCCAGGCTACAGTGATTCGTCTTAATCTTCTCGCCCTGGCACACCGCCCCTGTAGTGAGCATGTATCTGCAGGATGGAGTTTAGTGCACAGCGCACAAGACCCGGGAAAATAAGCTGCTAATAATGGCTGCAAGGCCCAGCCGGCTACTCACGCTGGCCCCGGAGCGGCATCGGCCTTTACTAGCGCTTGGGGGGCGGCTGTCCAGCTGTCACCAGCTTCGGCAAGTGGCGCACACGAGGTCTCACCTGCACAACTTGAGAGCCGACTCCACAAATGGTGTGCACAGCGGCTAGATCACAATCACCTGTTAGTCTGCAACGATCCGCAGCCCGGATGCGGCCGCGCTAGAACCTCGCGGCCGCCATCTTAGGGCTCCGCGTTTCCTCACGGCGCCATCCCCAAGCAGTTCAGCCCTCATCAGAGTCTAAAATTGCATCAAAAGGCAGCGCTTGCTGTCGCCTGCCACCTCGAGGGTCAGGATTGCGCAGATGGCCACTTGAAAGTAGGCTATGAAGCAGGATGATAGTGACGGCAGGCAGCCATCTTGCCGCGTGCCAAGGCACGCCCCCAACATATCTTCTAGTTACCTCTTCTTGTTGTTGACGCTGCCGTACTGATTACAAGGATGTATGAATTTTTGTAGGCACGGCGAGATTACGTGATTTGCCCAAAATCAAGAATGATAAACAGACGTGAAACTCATTTGCCAGCTCCATAGTCGAAAGCTCTGTCCCTTACGCCACATCCTCTCCCAAAAGGACAATATATAATATCCCTAGTCTCATCCTCAGTACCACATTTTGTGATTAAGAATGACTCAATTAATCTCCCTGGTTCTAAACACAACAAGCATTGGCAAAGCCAGTAGGTTTCGCCTGAGCGAAATCGATTGTTTTTAGGTCTCAGTTAGACAGCGCATGCACTGCTCTGCTAGACAGCGCATGCGATGTCTTAACGACACGTGCTGTGTTCTATCTCTGGGCTTACAAGCTGCCCATTTCCTACCATTTGTAAACTTCGGCATCGCTCTAATTTTCTCTGATGTCATGGCATGCAGGCAGCATGCCCTCATCTTGTGTTCGGCCCTCCCATAGAGCATGGATCAAGTACATGTCTCTTTACACTGCTACCAGTTTGCGCAGCTATTTTTTCTTTGTTTTCAAGCACTCCATAAGAGTACTTGTGTTTTCAGGCCATCTACCTTGTACACACACCACTAAAATGCATGCGCAAGTACATAAACAAATGCATTTTTTTTAAAGTTGTTAAAACACAAACAGCATTTTTTTTTTTTTTGCGATGGTACTGTAGCCCTTGCTCTGCCCGTCTTGCCATAGCGCAAACACGAGCCAATGGTATTGGAGTGCTTTAAGTGCTCACCAGTTACATTCCAAAATGGCATACTCCTTTCTGTCGCTGATCCTGCTTCAATTAAGGTATTATTTTTACGCCTTCATTGTTGCTTCCTACCGCCCCGTTCCTTTCGTTGCTTGCCCATCTCCCCATCCCCTCCTGATTCTCTGCTTAACCCATACCCCCTCTACCTTCATTGTCGCTGTTGCTTTTATTTTTTATTTTACAATCCAATGGTATTGGAGCGATTGTTCCGTCCTCTGTCTTGCCTTAGTCTCCTTTATACATCTATGCACACACCACTAAAACGCATGCAGGTGTACATGAACAAATGCATTTCTCAAAAAGTTGTTAAAACATTAACAGCACTTATTTATTTTTTGAACGATCGGGTGGCATTGGAGCACGTGCTCCGTTCTTCGTCTTGCGATAGAGCAAACATGAGCTAATGGTATTAGAGCGCTTTAAGTACTCACCAGTTACATTACAAACTGACACATTCACTGTCATACACAGGAGGAAGCAGAAGTGATTTACCTAGAATCTCAAACTGTTCAGCCAACCCAGTGATTTGAACGTGGTTGCCCATCTCTGGCCATTACACCACAATTTTGCTTCCCTTCAAAGCTCCTCCACTGTTTCTCACTATCACTTCCACATTTGTTCAGCAAGACCCCATCAACACCGAGTAAGAACCAAAGAAGGTTCAATAAATAATCACAAATTCCAAACCTGGGACTTGATCAACTGTGAGAGTACACACGTGGAATACAATATAATCTGACCATGTGGAAAAAAACTATATTGGCAGCACAATAAGACCCCTCAAACACAGGATACAATAGCACTTCTGTAAAAGTAAAAAAATAGACTAGAAATTACCACTGGTTGATCACTTTATAAAATTCAACCACATCAGAGAACTTTTCCTTCCATGGGATTGAAAAATTGAACAGAAACCTGAAGGGTGGAGATTTGGAAAATTGACTATGGAAACAGAAAGCAACATCATTCTAAGATGTAATACATTTAACAAAAGGTCTCAACAATGAACATTTACAACTGGCTCACGAACAAACATCCAGAAATCTAACCAGGAATATCAGGAATAAAACATTGGTCGATTTAGAATGACATCAGCCATCATTTTTGTTAGACACTCAGCGTGAACTCTCAACAAAGAATTTTCTGATATGATGATATTTGAACCTTTTCTAGACTTTGACCAGATTGGTCAGAATAAAAGATAGACAATAACTGAAATATGTTGTGATTTATAATCGTCATATCTCATGTAAGAACTAACAATGCTGTCTCTGAAGTCAGATTAAGACTTTCATTCGAAAGGGGGGATGGGACTAGGAGTAATTTAAGGTCCATGTACATGCTCCATCCAGAAGTATACATGCAAAAGGAGGGTGGCTGTTAATATAGAGGTAAGAAAAAAGTGCAGTTAAAATGTGACTCTTTGGCGGGGATCTTCACTTTTTTGCAATTATGATGAGCGAGGGAATGTAGAGGTAGAGTAGTATGTATACCGAGATGTGTTTTAAAATTGCCTAAGGGGTACTGTCAGGTTTTACTTAGTGGTCCCCTTAACAGGGCTAAAAGCAAGAGTAGAGTGTTGTCAGTGAGATATTATGAACTGTGACAAAATCACTTTGTGTCTATTAAGGTCAACATGTTTCACGCCCGAGTGGTCGAGAAGGGATCCGTTTATGCAGGACCGAAAAATGGAATAGCCCAACTTTACACTTAAGAGGGATATGTGGCTGGGTTTAGCGGTAGCTGAGGTTCGCTTTACCTACATGTAGGATCCCTAACTAGATTTCGTTTTCAAATCGAAAAGAATAAAGAAATAGTACAAGAAAAGAGTTCACATCTTGGTGATACGTCGTAAATAGCTTCTGAGTACTCCTTAAGAAATATAGAAAGTCCCCATAGTTATTATTATGTTATCAAATGTACTAAAAACACGCTTGGATCGCAATGTAGCTGCTTTGTGAAGAGTGAATAAAATACACTGCAAATAAGGCAAGTGAAATAGTTGCGGTAATAAGCAACGTTATTGCAAGACAGAAACAAATACATTTTGGCAACCATACACTCACACAGTATTATATCTCAGCTTAGGGTAGGGAACGTATGTTACCCTGCTGGTGTTTGGTAAATGCATCTTAGATCTCCTTTCCAAACTTTTTTGTTTCTTTTGATTCCATACCTCAGAACATTCTATGCTCTTACTCGTGTATTTATGAGCTTGTTTGGAGACCAATGATCTGATCAAAGAAAAAGGAGCTATAAACAGAAGTTTAATGTTTTATGTTAGTCAGAAATTATAAGTGGCACCGGCCCCGATAATGCTACTAAAGTGGAGGGGGGTTCATGATGTTCTTCTGAGGCCTAGATTCTTATTTCAGGTGAACGCAAGCGCTAGGCCATCAAAAGCATGGGGTAGCACTTTCAAAACCTCACTTACTAAATGTCTCGCAAGATAAGCGCATGCGCTGGCTCAGGCGAGACCTAAAAAAGGATGCTCGATGAAATTAATTATTTTCCTAGGTTCACACAGTTTGGTAGAGCGGGGAAGTCGGGATGGATCCCAGGTTTTCTATTTCAGACTGTGCACTTCAGGCACTAGTTGACTCTAAGGTCAATGCTTTATCTTTAGTTCTTCGCACACAAGTGTGGCTGGCAGACGGAAACCAGAGGAAAGCTGGGTTTAAAGGCATAGCAGCTGCTACTGGATGGGAGTGGGGGGAATTGCAGGGGTGGGGGAGCAGAAAAAAACATTTACTTGGGCCGGCTAGCTGCCGTCTCCTTCCTCCATCCTCTTCTTCTTGTCTCAGCCGGCAACAGAAAGCACCTGGACTCCCAGGCTCCCCAGAGCCAATTACAATGCTGCAATGCAGCGTTGTGATTGGTCTAAGCGCTGTGGATCGGCACTCAGACGGGTAATGGGAGGCGTTGCATGTTTCTCACCAGGTTGTGTAAAGCAAGCCTGGTAGGGAAGATGAAAAGCACACAGGACTGTTTTGCCTGCCCGAGTGACTCTCGGGGCAGGGGCGGGGCTGGCCAGATCAGGAAGAGGAGTGGTTTACACTGCTTAACTGGGCATGACTGCTTTGTAAGCCACTCGGGCTAGCGAAGTAGTCATGCCCAGTTAAGCAGTGTAAACCACTCCTCTCCCTGAGCTGGCCAGCCCCGCCCGCCCCGCCTCGAGAGCCACTGACTCAATATAACAAGTATTGGCATAGCCAATAGGTCTCGCCTTTGGGATTTTATAAGTGTTTAGTTATCCAGCACAATATCCTTGGTGCAACAACATCAACTGTTGCATGGTTAAACACTTATAAGGTCCCAAATGTGAGACCTATTGGCTATGCCAATGCTCGTTGTGTTAGGAGGGGCAGGACAATAAACACAACATGTGGGGTGAAGTGACTCGACGTTGGCTCACATAATGTGATTCTGGCCTTTCAGCGACTTTCAGCCATGCTGAACACCAGATATGCTGCTAGACAACATGGCTAAAAGGCATTCACATTGACAAGGTCAATAGCTTGGGCACTGCAGCGACCTATTGGTTTCACCAATGCTTGTTAAAAATAATATTGGTTAGCTTGTATTTAACCAATTTGCCAGAAGATGGCAGTGTTATGCCGTCTAGAAGCATTTTGTCTTCTTTAAATGTGTATGTGTGCGTATGCGCATCTCGATATAAATGTATATATGTGTGTGCTTATTTAACCCCTTAACTGCTGCCGTCGGCCAACGGTCGTCACGTGCACTACCTCCCCAGTGCTGCGCACGACCGTTGGCCGACGGGCCAGCATTCGTTCTCCGAACGTTCAGCACTGGGCGCTGAACGTTCGAAGCTCTGATGAGGTTATAGATTTTTTTTAATGTTGTAATGTTTTTTATTTTACTAGGGAGACCCACAGAACACACTTAAAAAAAAAACTAATTTCTATTCTGCTTTCCTTTCCCTTCAACTATTTTATTTTATTTTCCCTCTTGCCCTATGTATTTACTATCTCGACTGTTTTCACTCCACAAATGTGTATTTATACTTTATTGCCACAAGATTTGTGTATTGTGCATCGTGAGGTAATTTAATAGAAAAGAACATGCAGCTGCATGCAGCTCAAAGATAAGTTCGCTTGTAGCGCCCATTAATATTGTGCAGTCTACAGAGTTTGCCAGGAGTGGCCCTACAGAAAGAAAAAGACGAGATGGGTTTTTAGCTACCTCTTAAGTTATCTTCGTAATGTAAAGGAGGAATGAATGCCCATAGCGCAGCTCTTGGACACCCTAAAGAGGAACATCTGAACGCATCTGAAGGATTAGAAAGTTGTGCAAGGACCCTAAAGCCATTCCTGTTAGACAGGTCGATATTTACCATGAATGTTTGAGAGGCCAGCCCAAGTCTGCATTTCAAAATAGTGCAAAGAACCTTAAATCTAATCCTGCCTATTACTGACAACCAATGAAGGCTCTCCATGCCCTGAGGCATAAATAGTAAGATCTGGAAAGCCATGGCATCCAATTAAATCCTTCTGTGTATCATGACGCTGGTAAATCTCATGTTGGGTGAGCTCCTAAAGTAGGCACTGATGTAGTTAACCTGGGCGTTCATCATGCACCCTCGCCCCACAACCTAGAATGATAGAAAGATTAACTACATCCCCCTATTGTTATAAGCTGCAAAACAAGGTACCAGATGCTTCTGCTAACTGGAATGGCTTGTGATTCCATGACAAGCGTGTTGCCAATAATAGCTCACTATGTTTGTCTGAAATCTTTACTTTAACTCGTGAGCTAATGGGTATATAATCGGCCTTTCAGAGACTTCAAGCAGTTCACCATACGAGTGACTGATAAAGGCTACATTAAGAAGTCCAATGGTATGTGCAAATGTATCTAGGGACAGGAAGCGTCTGCTCCCTTTATGGCAAAACCTGTGAGGGTTACTACTTTTAGAGAAGGAGACGGCAGTTACATCCAAAGGGAAGAATGTATGCCTTTGGGTCTATGAAGTTCTGGAGTAACTAATAATTGCCTAAAAAATGGCAGACTACACTTGAAGAGTAGAGTTAAACAATTTCCCTTGGTCAAGTATCTAAAGAATTAAGCCCAAATATTGAAAAAAAATTTCAGACTACACTTGAACGCAGAGGCAAGAGAAACTGAGTCCTCTACTAAACAGGTGACACAATTCAGGTACGGGGAGAGGGCTGGAAACTGGCACCTACGATATAAGAAGTTGTAAAAGCTCTAATAACAAATGGCATAACACATAGGTCTGAGTTATGAAGATTCAGGGTGTGGCAACATAAGGCCAGAACCTGGAAATCGTGATGAAGTGGATTCCATCTCAATCGTGTAACTTCTCTGACAAACTAAAGCTAATAATAAAAGGGGTCTTATCATGCGCAAACATAGCCCAATGGGCGTCAAGGCGCCTAATTCAAATCCAAATCCAGCTCATAACAAAGCCCCTGCAGCTCAATCTGTGTAGGCTCTAGAAAAGCACCACGTTTTTAGGGCCTTTTTAAACAGCGCTAGAGAGGGTAAGGTCTTCATCTCCATCGGCAGGGTGTTCCAGAGTTGTGGAGCAATGACTGAAAAAGCCCTGGCTCCCCATCTGGTGAGCTTAAAACGAGGGACAACAAGTTGGAATAGTCCCGAAGAGCGCAAACACCTTGTGGGGTGGTAGCGGGTAAGCAGGGAGCTGATAGCGCCTTTAGATCCATCCTCGAGTGCTCTATAGGTCAGACACAGAATTTTGAAATAAATTCTGTGCTGAATAGGCAGCCAATGGAGGTCTCTCCTCGCAGCAGTAGCAGAAGAGGACCTGGGAAGATCCAGGACAAAGCGTGCAGCAGCGTTCTGCACAATTTGCAGTCGATGTATGAGGCCCTTGTTGGATTCCATGTAGAGAGAGTTGCAATAGTCCAACCTGGAACCAACAAGGGCGACTGCAATCTGCTTGCGTGCTTGAAGAGACAGATAGCTGCGAATTCTATTGAGCGTCCTGATCACGCCCCAGCAGGTCGAGACAGTCCGATTCACCTGTAAGGACATCGAGAGTGAAGTATCGAACATTACACCCAGGTTTCTGGCAGATTGAGAGGGAGTGGGGCAAGTGCCAAGAGAGGTGGGCCACCACTCACTCGACCAGATATCTTGGTCCTTCCCAAAGATCAAGACCTCAGTCTTGTCGCCATTTAGCTTCAGGGAGTTGGTAACCATCCAATCTGCAACGTGTTGCATACAGGACCTGAAGCTAAAGGCAGATGTTATGACAGAGGACTGAGTGAGTGAGACCATGATCTGGGTGTCATCGGCGTATGATACCACCTCCATCCCCTGCGATCTTACTAGCCTATCAAGGGGGGCCACGTAGATGTTGAACAGGGTCGGACTTAATGCCGACCCCTGTGGCACCCCACATTGCAAAGACTTTGCTGGGGAGAGGTGGTTGCCGAGCATCACTCTCTGTTCCCTATCAAGGAGAAAGGAGTTGAGGAGATTCAGGGCCGGGCCAGTGACACCTGCCTCCCTAAGCCGAGATGTTAAAATGGCAGGGGACAGAGTGTCAAATGCGGCCGTGAGGTCCAATAGCACAAGAACAGTAGTTTGTCCAGCATCAACCTTGCGTCGGATGTTGTCGACTACAGAGGTGAGGGCAGATTCTGTACTATGCTGTTTTCGAAATCCATGCTGGGTAATGTCAAGATACTCCGAGGCTTCAAGGAAAGAGGATAGATGGCGATTCAGGTGTGCCTCTAAAATTTTAGCAGGTGCAGGGAGCAGAGAGATAGGTCTAAAATTTTTCAGGAGGCCGGGATCGAGTGAAGGCTTCTTAAGGAGCGGCTTCACAATGGCCTTCTTCCAAATTGATGGAAAAGTACCTTGAGCAATTGCCTTGTTCATCACCTCAAGTAGGGGAGGAAGGAGACTGTCCCTAGTGCTAGTGAGTACAAACCCCGAAATGAAAGCTCGAGACAACAAACCAGTATTTCGTATTCATGAAGTTATTGTAAGCTCTTTTGTGAGATCTCCTACTCCCTAAAAGCCTGGTCATTGAAGAGAAAGGCTAGTTGAGGTTGTTCAACATGGGTGAACAAAACTCTAGGGACATATGCCTGACTGAGATAGCTGAGGAAAGGCTCACTACCGTGTCCCACAATGACAGGACTAAATAATTCTTGGGCATCCATGTTTCATTGCATACTTCCATCCTGTCTCTAATGAGATGTGCTTGAGAGAGGGGTTGGGGTACAGTTAATTCTCAGAGAAGAGCAATGCCTCACAAAAGGCATCAACCTAAACCCTTTCCTCCCACCTGCCGCCCGGGGCTTCTGGTGCATGCTGAGAGTCGAATGATTGGAAGGGGTTTTGTGAAACAAGGCAAAACAGAACATGACCAGATCGGGATTAAACGAGACCTACCCTGGTCAGCCATAGGAAAAAAGAAGTATTAAGAAGGCAACAAGACCCAAAAGGGGGCTGCTCAGAGGAATGTGTGGAATTTTGAAGATACCTCATTAGTTGTAGAAATTACCTTTCCTAGAGGTATCGCTGCTGATCCCAATAAACGAAACTCCCACTGAATACCATCTGGAAAAATGGAAATTACTATGAGATCCTTCAATATGGGCCAGGAGATGGACTATGAGAATATATGTCCAGGCTCCACTGTGCATTCTTTTTACACAGTCAAACTCATAGGCGACACAACCCCAGTGTGCAGTCTCTCTTTCCCCACAGATGGTTTCTATGATTTGAGGACAAATCTTAAACTCTCCTGGGGGGGTTGTCCTTCATCTTTCCTCTGTTAGAAATTTGTCTCAGGGAACTCGGTGGAAACCTTGATGTTCAGCAGGCAAGAAGAGAGCGGAGGCCTAATACAGGGCTAGAAGAACTGGAGTCTTACAGATGTTCAATGAAAGCCAACATGATTGATCTGATTTCAAGCACACCACAGGTTACCTAAAGAAAAAGTTATGATTGTTTTTAAATGATCTTTATGGGAAACAAAAAGTGGTGCAGAACAAAGCAAAAGCAATGCCAAACACTAAGGGGAAAAAGTTGATACAAAGGCAAAAGGTAGCCCAACAAATATAATGGGTGACACTTAAATGCAGGAAAATACACTCCAAATATAGAAGCTGAGAAGGCTCTTGGGGATAAGACTATTACATCGGAGTGATCCATGTGCCTATTGATTGCAACAGCTCAGAAAAACATTTTCCGTTCCTCTTATAACTTTCAAGGCTCCGACCGGATGGAAATAGGAAGGGGACTAATAAAAGAGTCGATATCAAAATTATTTTTATCATTAGTCTATCATGGGAAATAGAGCCACACTGGGATGGAATGTTACACGTAATTAATTCAATCAAGGCCACATCTGGGCTACACAAGCTGGGTAAAAATACAACTGAAACCAATACGTGTTTATCGAAATACATTAGGACGTTAAATACCCAAAGACAAACCTTTTGAAGGTGAGAAAGGAACAGCAGAAGGTGTATCAGAAAAAAGTTCCATTGGAAACTGTAGTTGTTCTTCATTTTCTGCAGAACCTTGAAAAACACACAGAAAGGCTGTTAATTCTGCAGGCACAGGGCACATAGCTACAGATACAGATAGCATTTCCATAAGCATTGCTGTAGAGGTAATGAAGCAGTGACTCTAGCGCCACATGTCCTATAGGCCCCCCTTTCTTCAGACATTTAAGATGTTCTACAAGCAGAGACCAGATCCCTTTTAAGGTCTCACCCACAAGCAGCATTAGCTGTATGTTTGAGATCTCATATTATCAATATTTTAAACACACTACGCCTGCAAGAAGTAAGAGAGTCAGTTTTGTGCCAGCCCCTTTTAGTCCTTGGCTCTCATGTGTTTTTCACAATTTACCATAACTGCTTAGATGGGCTCTCCATGAAGCCCACGGCATTTAGAGCATGGTTACAAATTCTCATTTTATTGTTTCTTTACAAATCCTATATTTCCTATTTTAGTGATGGGTGTGAAGACGTAGTACCTCACTATGTATCCCATCCTAAACACTCAAAAAGTGGAGTTTGTTTTGTGTACACACACACTGATATGACTGATCATGGTGGAAGCAGCAGTGAGAAGCTGTTCTAAAGAGGCACGCGCGCTTGCTTTGCCTGTTTTAGATTAGTGCGTCATCGAGCAGTAGTAGCAGCACCCCCCCCCCCCCCCCCCCTAGCGTCTTGAGACCCTCCGGGTAAGTAGAGCGCTCTATAAATGTCTATGATTGATTGATTGATTGATTGATCACGATCACTTTCGCTTTCACAGCGATCGTGATCGCGATTACGCAAATTGCATGAAGACGTGATTGCAAAGATACTGTGGCGCTCAGAATCGCACCAATGCGTGACCTAGGAGGTCAATTGCCAGCTGTTTGCAGTCAGGCGCATGGCTGTCGCGTTGTTTGCTTGGAAGAGGTCAGTGACCTCGACGCCAACACTGAAGCTGACATTTCCCCCTCATCTGAAGACGTTTCTGCAGGTCGGTCATAATATGCCTTTTTCGCCCCCCCCCCCCCCCCCCCCCCCCGTTTCAGGAACTGTCCGCTGCTGCTGCCTGTTTAGCAGGAATAATAAAAGAGACAATCACTTGTAACGCGATTCCTGCAGAATTGCTCTTCCCTTGATTTATGCTGCCTTTCATGACAGTCTCTTCAATTGGAAGAAAACGTTTGATTTACCGCTTCGGCCACGCGTTTATTTCTTTGGCTGCTAAGCGCTGCGTGTCTCAACTCAGTTACTTCAGAGCACCGCAAATCATGAATATAACAATCTACTTTAGTCATTAATTAGGGGTATTATAGGTGGCCGTTATTGTATACCATTGTACACGGACAATTTATTTTCAGTTCGTTCCCTCAAGTAAGTTAGCTAAGACGGCCTCTTCATTTTGTACTAAGACCTGTGTATCTTCAACCCTCACTGCTTTGGATGTCAGTGTTTTGAGGAATAATACCTATACATTCTCGCTCATAAATCAATTTACTAACTTTAAATGTGCTATACAGACGTTACCCATTTTGCCTCTGTTATTCGAAGAGTTTATTTTTAAAGTCGCTTTATTTATTGGAGCCAAAATAAAGCCCCGAACCATGGGGGTCTCAACATGCTTAAGCGAAGCAGGCAGCTAACATGATTACTTCAGTTCAGCCCATGGCCATGATCTGTTTGCCCTTTCTGGGTAACGGGCTGCAATACAAATGAGGTAATTTGAGGGTTAAAGCACCTGCTGAGCGAGCATGTAGCCTGCCGCTCTCAGTTTTCAAAGGTACAATTGAGGTAGAGTTGTGAATTAATGCACCTGCTGCTGCAAATGTTTAGGTGCAACTTAAGCCACCGCTTTCACATTTTAGGGTGCTAAGTAAGGCTGGTCTGCGGGTACGGTTGGATCTCAGGAGTTAGATATGTGTCTTCTGCAGAAATCACCTATTTCTCTTCAAGCCGCATAATTCAGAGCAGTAGTGTCTCCCATCATTTTGATTAGGTTCCATGGCCAGGGGATTAGTATATAGGTTAAAAGATTCCTCATGATTGTGGTAGTCGTTTCCCTGATGTAAGTGAAGAGGTACTGTAGAGCATGGGCTAACCCTCCTCTGACGCAAAACCTTACACAAACTATATAGCCCGGTTTGATAGAATCAATATAAGAACCCTCCTACGCTTTCACCAGGCACACACACACCACTAGCCGTCAGTGCACCCTTTCACCAGGCACGCACACACCAGCAGTGCACGCTTTCACCCCGCACACACACCACCAGCTGTCAGTGCACGCTTCCACCAGGCACACACAACACCAGACGTCAGTGCATGCTTTCACCAGGCACCAATATCACCAGCCGTCAGTGCACGCTTTCACCAGGCACACACACACCACCAGCCATCAGTGCTCGCTTTCACCAGGCACACACACCACCAGACGTCAGTGCACGCTTCCACCAGGCACACACACACCACCAACCCTCTGTGTGCGCTTTCACCGGGCACACACCCCACCACCAGCCGTCAGTGCATGCTTTCACCAGGCACACACACCACCAGAGTCAGTGCACTCTTTCCACCAGGCGCGCACACACCGCCAGCTGGCAGTGCACACTTCCACCAGGCACTCACACCACCAGCCATCAGTACACAATTTCTACAGGCACACACACCACCAGCCATCAGTGTACGTATCAATTGTTAATGCATCCGCAATTAATTATTGCAGCAATCTCAGTATTGCGCACTTTACTTTTAAACATATTCATCTAAAGCGCAGCATGCCACCATTGCTACAAAAATAAATACACATATTTTTGGCCTACAATTAATAGACTTTTGTTGAAATTGGTGTTGCAATATTTAGCAATGCCAATAGCTCAATCTTAACTAATGCGAGACCTATTGCATTGCAAATGCTTGTTACGGTAGCGGGTGAGTTTACAATAACAACTGATTTAGCCAAGAGACACAAGGAATGCCAGAAAGAGTAGTTTACACTTAGGACAATAGCCTAGTGCTCTTTAGCTCAATCTCTTTAAGGACAATATTTCCACCAGCCACATGATGAGGCTTGTTCCCAAAGACATTTCCAAGCCTAGTGCCGTAAAAGGCTTCTTGGGGAATAAGATGGCTAGGAAAGGGCAGCAGAGAGTTGAGGTTGTAACGGATGGTGGCAGATTCATTTAGATTTCATAAGAAACATTTTCGGGAGTAGGCTCTCTTGACCATGCCTTTCATCAAGTATAAGACATATAATACCTTCCAGTATGGTCTCTGCACTTACCGACGTTTGGTAGCTGCATTAAGCCTTTCACTTTCAGTTATTCCTTTGTAAGTACTGTTCCTCTCGGTAGCTGTGTTTACAGCCCCCTCAAAAGGTATGGAAATTATCCAAGATGAGATCACTGCCCAGCTTGCAATGTTTGCAGTTCTTTCATTTTCCTTGTTCCCGCTTTGTCTTTCTCAACTGGCAATAGATTTATCCAAGAGTAACAAACATGCTAGCAAGGCTAGTTTATATTTGGAATGCTGGCCTTACGCTGTGTAGGACTGACTTATTTAGGCGCTACATTTCCCACCAGTCACGTGAAGTGGCCTATTCCAAAAGACATTTGTAGGCTCATAAAAGGCTGCTTGGGGATTAAGGCATCTGGGGTCAGATTGTGGAAAATTAACACAAACTTGGTGAACATTATCGGCGCCATCTTGCCCCTTTTCGAGCCCATTCGTGCGCGTAAGCGGCAGCCATTTTTGAGCACCATGGCCTCCCTGCCCCTCGCTGATAGCCAGCGCGTCTCTCTCTCTCCCTTAACCTCGCAAGCATCCCCCCGCACACTGACAACCCCCGCTCTCTCATGCCTTGGGTCATAAACCCCCCTTCAGCGCAGCTTCACCACAGAATCCCATCCTGCTCCCAGCGCGACACCTCCCCTCATTCCTTTCATGGCCTCAGATCCTTTTGATGCAAACCCCCTTTTTCCTGTGTCCCCGTTTGTCTTCCTTGTTCCCAGGCCGCCACCTGGCCCTGCGGATACTGTTTACAGTAGGAAGCTTCCCCTCCCCATCAAAAGACCCTCGAACCGATCAAAGCCCCCACCCTATGAGATCCGATCAACCCCATGCATTCCGTGAATCGGCGGAATGCCCTGCTGTGCGGCAACCATCACCTGTTGTGACCGGGGTGGGGAATCCAACTGTAAATGTATGTGGGAACGGGCCTGAAGGGGAGATTCCGAGGATGTTCTTTCAACTATCAACGTGTTGCGAGAATGTGTTATGTGCAATAAAGGTCATAAACCCTAGTATAAGAGGCCAGGCCTCAGAGATGTGGTTAGAGCACCTCGTGACAATACTTGCTGTCTGAATTGATGTGTTCTCCTCCGGAGAGAATAAAATCCTCGTTTCCTGCCTTCCAGTCTCCAGCGCCTGCTTCTTCATTGATTAACATTGGTGGGTCATAGAGGCGATACCGCCGGGCAACATAAAAGGGTCTTTTGTTACTGGTTGTCTTTGGAACCCCTTTTTTACAATTGGCGTCCCAAACGTGGGGCCCATCAGCGACTCGTGGATCCAGTGGGAGAGGTCCTGACGACAGAGTGAACGACTGCAACGATCGGAAGGTACCCTGTCCGATAGACCCTCGTCTGACAGCCGATCATCCGAACTTCACTGGTTCCGAACAGACCTCTCTCGAGTGATCTGCGGTCCTGACTGGGAACCATCAGGAGTGCCACGAGAAGTACGAAGAGAAGAGGACGATCGGGCGCTGGATTCGGAAGACAAGAAACTGTCCATGCGGTCCGGGTAAGGTCGTGTAAACACGACAAATTGCGAAAGTGATTGATAATTGAAAGTGATTGATAATTGATAATTGAAAATACTAGTATTACTCTTTGTTAATTTATTTGGAGATTCACTGTCTGCAAACGGAGAAACAACAGGCTCTCCCTTTATAAACAGTGAAGGATAGGTACGCATCCGTCGGACCTATCTTCCCCCCCCCATTGAACAATTGCCCCCCCCCCCCCATTGATTAACTGTTATAGATTGTTCTCTGGAGATTCTCTGTCTGCAAACAGGGAAAAATAGGTCCCCTCTTTGCAGATAGTGAAAGGGTAGGTGACGCGGACCTTTGCGAGCCTACTTATTCTCCCCATTGACCATATTGATTTTTTATTTTTGACCTAACATTGCCATTGATTAACTGTTATAGATTGTTTTCTGGAGATTCTCTGTCTGCAAACAGGGAAGAATAGGTCCCCTCTTTACAGATAGTGAAAGGGTAGGTGACGCGAACCTTTGCGAGCCTACTTATTCTCCCCATTGACCATATTGATTTTTTATTTTTGACCTAACATTGATTGCTCAAGATTGGTTCATGAGGTATTCACTACGTGCAAACAACGTAGAATAGAAATATTCTGTCTAGTCTTTGCGCGCAGTGATAAGATAGGTAGTGCTGACTATTATCCCATTGTGATCCGTCATGCCTGTCTTCTCCCCACTGGTTAGTAGCCTGTTTAACCCCGACCGCTTATTAGAGATGAACCATCCGGCTCCGCTGGAAGGCACCCCTAATAAGGACATGTTCATGAAGCATGGATTGATCGCTATAGCCTATAGTGAGCTGTGGCATAAATATACGAAAAAGGATCGAGAAAGTCAGTGGCCACTGAGAGGATCCTTTGATCTTGACAAAATTGAAACGGTAGAAATAGCCCTTCGTAGGAATGAAACAACACCTATTATGCTCGATAGTCTCGGTATGTGGCGCAAAGAAGCCACACGACGAAGGGAAGGCGACGAATTCAGAAAAGGTGAAGGGACACGACGGACAACCCTCCAAACGTCTAGTAGGCAAAGGGAAGGGCCAGCGATGGCACAGTCCCGAGGAGTAGACATGGAAAGAGAACGGTGTAGAGGGATGTGCCGACAAGTCAACCCCGGGACACAACGACCCAAAGGTAACCCCCCGACACTGCGCACAGGACGAATAGATTTAAAACAGAACCAATGTGCTTTCTGTAAATGCCTCGGGCACTGGAAAGCCCAATGCCCGACTTTGCAGAGCATAGGTAAGAACGGAGGGTCGACAGAAAGGACAGGCCGACAGAAAGGGAAAAGACACGAAATAAAAACCAATCAGACTAGTGCGGACAGGACAGATAGAACCACCCCGTTTGATTATGCTCGATGGCACAGATTTCGTCAGACCAATTTTAACGACATGTTAGAGTTCTGGGACTGATTGCTCTTTGTCGCTCCCCCACTCTGAAAAACAAACACAACTGCAGGCCAGTGTAAACAACCCCCCGTTAGAGAAAAGACTCAAGGAAGCCAAGCGTCTATTATATAACTTAGGATTTAATTACGGTAAAGAAAACACACAACCAACGGTAAATAGAATACCTAGTAGAACTCTCTCTAAAACAAACTTTACTAATAGGAAAAATACAAAACATATTATGCTCACTCCGGAAGTCCTCGAAATATAACAGTTCGATGGTCCCGCCCATCCGAAACGCATAGCACGTGTGGGGCGGGGCCTGCCAGCAGCCATGAGCCAAAAGGGATCGCCGGCGAGAAGGTCCTGGAGGCTCCACCAAGCAGGCAATGAAATGGTCTTCCCATACTACCCTTCCAGGGATGGCGTCCCCCGGGCCGCGAGTAGGGAGGGGGCGGCTGCAAATGACCCCCTCCCTCGTATCTCCTGGTCCGGCCATCACGAATTCCTCCATCGAACGGATGCAGGGTGGGCAGGGAGGAAGAGGCGACGCGGACGAGCCTCTTCCACCTCCACAGGTAGGAGGCTTCCCTACCCTGGTCCGGCGCCGACGTCCTCCAGCCAGACGACGGCTATATACCTACGCTGCACAGGACACATAATGCCCGACTGGTATATTTCCTTAGCACAGGACATACAAGACCCGACTGGTATACTTGCATAGTACAGGACACACAATGTCCGACGGGCATATTTACGGAGCACCGGATGTACAGTGGTCCCCCAAGAGTCGGAATCAGGGGTGTAGGGTGGTCATCATGTGCGCCCCTGATTCAAAGGGACGGCGTAGGATGCGCCGGGAGAGGAAGGCGGCACGGACGAGCCTCCCTCACCTCCCCAGATGAAGGCTCCACCGCTGCACCCTGGCGCCCCGAACCAAAATGTCCTGCTCCAGCAGCATGATGCTCTGTCCTTCGCCATCACAAGAAGTTTCTTCCACTCCTGATGGATACGACAAAGGTGGCTGCCACAGGGTCTCAAAATGGCGTCTGGGCCCTCGAAAGGCGGGTCTAGGCCGCTGGAGTAACTTTGTCCGAAATTGCAACTCGGGCACTTGCCCACCTGGGCGCAAGCCCCCACCATCGACAAACGTCCCCTCGACTTTGAAGATTCTACCAAAGTCCCAAGAGCCCTCAGCCCCTTCAGGCTTCCGGTGAGGAACAGCTGCATTGATCTCAAATGAAATAACCACGGCACAGCAACAAGATGGCGGTGCTCTCGTGTCTGCATCAGCTTCCGTCTGAACCACCCAGGAACATTATGGGCTAACGAACTCGAGTAAGTTCCGGCTGAACATCAACATGACCCGGTAAGAAAGACTCTACCCCCTCCCTCTCTTGATTGACGGTCCACGCCACCAGCCCCTCTGTTAGCACAGTTTCTTTTGAACTGCCGAAAGGGACCCTGGTCCAACCGCCAATCGTCGAGGATATTTTTTCCTCTGGTGCTACTTCCGGACTAAACCGGCCTCGCCCAAAATGGCGCCGGTATCAATGGAAACTAACGGACGCCTCGTGGTGTTCCTTAACTAATGAAACTTGATGTACTAAGATATATATACGAACCATTGTGCACTCGATGGGAAAGGGAGGAGGGTTCACTTGGCGAACGTTTGAGAAGGGGTTCCGTAAAAATGTTGATTTCAATGAACGATTTATTTTTGATATTTATTGTAACTGGTACATAACGTCGCTTATGATGCACACCCACGGTTTACATCTAGGAAAATGTGATTCCGATGAGCTTGATTGTGTTTCCATTTATGAACTGAAATGCCCCTGATTCCCTCGTCACGCAATGAAATGTTTTCAGTTACTTGCAAATAATAGATTAGGCCTTTTTACATGTTCTTGTGCTACAAAATAACCCCCTACTGTATGTGCTTCCATCGACGACATGTCAGGCCAAATTATGATTGTGCTCTCACATTTTACGTACTGAATGATTATACAAATAAAGGTCTTAAAAACTATGAATAGGCATCGCATACTTTTGTAAATGCGGGTATCGGAGGGAGGGTTTTTCTGTGCGCAACCGTTCTGCTCTTTTTTTAAGGTTATCCGAGAAATGGTTGTTCGGCCCCGGATTGATGATCGGATCCCAGGTATGATACGTTGCCTCCAAAATATGCGACTAAGCTCAGGAACTAACATATGAAGAAGGACCTCGACTTCTGAGAATGGGTAAAGTAAAGCGGGGTGATTGATAAAATGTTATTAAGATATGGTGGACGAAGGTACTAAGGTACCGGGTTAAACGAAGAACTGATATGCCTTAGAACCTCACAGCTTTGGGAATGATTTAAGGATCCCGAAGGCCGGATACATCTACAAAACCGGGTACCTCACGCTAGGCACCTCTGATTCCTTTTTAAGCGTTTCTCTACACACGATCCTTAATGCCATCCTCGAACCTCCCCATGAACCACCTATCACATTGCCCGCCCCCTTGACTTTCGGAAACCAAAACCCTAAGGGATTATATCCCGAAGAGATAAGTACGAGTATGCGGTAAGTAAAGGACTTTCGTGCCCGTACATTTGATGTGTTCGAATGTTGTCCCCCCACCTCCCCCTTTCCCTCCTTTTTTTCCTCTGCAGGTTACATTAGAATCCCGATTAGAGTATCGTAAGGGATCTGGAACCACGTCACGCCCGATGCATGAAAACGGACTACCGCTGCAAGACGACACAAAAAGGACGCCCTACCCAATGCACGACCTTTTTGTACCAGATCTAATGCTCTTCTGTCCCAAAACTGCATGCTTTCTACATCCTAACACAGACCCGAAACGTCTAACGTTGGGTAACGCACTTAATAGCCCAAACAATACACGGTCATTCTCCATGTCCCACGTGTACTGTTTGGCCTATTGTCTCTCTCTCTCTCTCTCTCTCTCTCTCTCTCTCTCTCTCTCTCTCTCTCTCACTCTTTCACCCCTCCACACTTTCCCTCTTCCTAGCGACTGGCACCTAATTGACGAACCTGGTGCACCTCCTGATTGGCCCCAAATACCATAAGTATTTGCACAAATTTGTCCAAAATAAAATTGTATCGGTACCACGTTACTACCTCTCCTTTTCTGCTAAATATGGATGAAATTTAAATTGGCCAATAGGAAAAGGACAGGTAAGACGACTGAGGTTCCCTAAATTTGACCCACAGTCAGGGAACTTTTTTTCAGTGGCTTCTATGATAAAATACGTCTGTGGTAATGCGACCATCCCCATTCCAAATTGTCTCTACACCCCAAACAGTAAGAAGTGATCGAGACACCCCCGTCTTTCCAAAATGTCCCCAGTTTTGGTATCAGCTGCCCTGAACGAGAACCTGAAAAACGCCCCCTGTTCCAATTCACTATGTTCCTAATTGTTTTCCATAAGATCCCGCCTCCCCCGAGGATAAGTTTAATAATTATTGCAAACCACCCCCCCCCCCGAGTTTTTTTGTAGTAACCAGGTTGCGAGGATTTATATAGAAAGTTAGAAAAATGTGTGCAAAGTTAAAAATTAGATCGAAAATCGAAAGAACTTGTTGCAGTAAGCCTTGTTGAAAATAAGATGTTTTTATGTAATGAAGACTTGTTTAGCCTATGTTCACCCCTCAGAAGGATGCCTATCAGACTGTGGTGAATAGCACGTTGCACTTTTTTTGTAAAATACAAGGCCCTGAAGACCAGCCTAGCCTTGCAAGACTCGTACTGGGGAAATGGGTCTCTACCAGAAGAACTGACATCTACTATAATAGACGTATGCAATAAATGAGTGCCAGACCTCGTACCTATTGAACGTAATAACCATCAAAGCGTCAAAGAATTAGCCAACAAAAGGAAGTTGTAAGGAATCCAGCAAATCCATCATCAATTGTTTATACGTTAGCCGCGAAAATCTCAAATGTAGCGAGTGCTTACCCCAGTTGCTTGGTGTTGGGAGAGAAATAGATTTATGTAATTACCTTCTTCTGCAATATCTCTAAAGACTGTCTTTTCAAAACTCATTTAAGGGTATCACTGTCGGAGGAGAAAGAGACCGGATGTGGGAGCACGCGGCCCGACTGCGGATTGTGGAACATCAGCGACGGAGGCCGAGGCGAGACCACAGCAGTAAGGAGTCGCAGGACAGGGCACCGTTTCAGACAAAGCTAAGGAAAGGGCTGACCTGAAGCCCCTGCTCTATGATCAACGTGTGCCAAAAAGTCCCCGCTCTCTGAACATGGTTACGGACCCGCCTGTCGCAAACTCTCCGTCCCCCTGATCTGTTCCCGACTTGGCCTTGCTCCATCCCCTCCTCCTCCGACCTACCATAAGGACTGTTCACACCCGCACCTTTCCACACGAACTCCCAAGTTCCTCCAAATCCTACTGAGCTACCCAGAGAAGAGTACTCCCTGCGTCAGAAGGGAGGGAGCTCCGACTAAGTAGACCACGAACTATGTTAATCTTAGAACGGTGACCTAGAACTCCACCAAGGGTCGCCTCTAAAGAGAAGATGAACGAAGTATGTGGTTCTACCCGCTGCTGAACGCCTCGAAGATGATGGAAGCAACAGGAAATGCCCACCACAGAGACTCAAGAAACAAACAGATCTCACAATTCAGGAACAATCGCATTTTTATTGCAAATCTATGCTCTGCGTTACAAAAGAAAGTGCACCTGCTCCAAAACCGTAACGCATTTCTCCTATGAGGTCTGACGAAACAAAACAAAATGTACCCCTGCCCGCAGACCTCCAACGACTCAATCCACATGAACATTCCTGTTGACAGACCGAATTGTAATCCAGGTGCTTAACAGTGCCAACAGAAGACGACAAAAGACAACGAGAACTCTGATATTTTTACTGTATCTCCTTTCTCTCCCAATCACCATTGGACTAACTATGCACCCGCCGAATGCAAAAAGGACTTACTTATATGATAACTTACCAGTTCTTATTCCAAATGACTATAAGTATCTATGATCTGTACCCAACGCCCTCGCTACGTAATTCTAGTCTGATATTGCATTACGATGACTTTTTTCTGCAACCAACTTAACGATGAACCCGCCTACTAGATGATGAGATTTTTCAATATGATGTTTATAATGTGATGTTTATGTACAGTTCTTTTGCCTAAGTCCCCTCTCCCTTACTTATGATCGCTGCATATAGGTATAGATAGGAAATAGGCCAGCAAGATGTCTTGGAAATGTTAAAGGGAGGACTGTGGAAAATTAACACAAACTTGGTGAACATTATCGGCGCCATCTTGCCCCTTTTCGAGCCCATTCGTGCGCGTAAGCGGCAGCCATTTTTGAGCACCATGGCCTCCCTGCCCCTCGCTGATAGCCAGCGCGTCTCTCTCTCTCCCTTAACCTCGCAAGCATCCCCCCGCACACTGACAACCCCCGCTCTCTCATGCCTTGGGTCATAAACCCCCCTTCAGCGCAGCTTCACCACAGAATCCCATCCTGCTCCCAGCGCGACACCTCCCCTCATTCCTTTCATGGCCTCAGATCCTTTTGATGCAAACCCCCTTTTTCCTGTGTCCCCGTTTGTCTTCCTTGTTCCCAGGCCGCCACCTGGCCCTGCGGATACTGTTTACAGTAGGAAGCTTCCCCTCCCCATCAAAAGACCCTCGAACCGATCAAAGCCCCCACCCTATGAGATCCGATCAACCCCATGCATTCCGTGAATCGGCGGAATGCCCTGCTGTGCGGCAACCATCACCTGTTGTGACCGGGGTGGGGAATCCAACTGTAAATGTATGTGGGAACGGGCCTGAAGGGGAGATTCCGAGGATGTTCTTTCAACTATCAACGTGTTGCGAGAATGTGTTATGTGCAATAAAGGTCATAAACCCTAGTATAAGAGGCCAGGCCTCAGAGATGTGGTTAGAGCACCTCGTGACGATACTTGCTGTCTGAATTGATGTGTTCTCCTCCGGAGAGAATAAAATCCTCGTTTCCTGCCTACCAGTCTCCAGCGCCTGCTTCTTCATTGATTAACATTGGTGGGTCATAGAGGCGATACCGCCGGGCAACATAAAAGGGTCTTTTGTTACTGGTTGTCTTTGGAACCCCTTTTTAACAAGATGCACAAAGGTTTTTTTAAGTCCACACGTCGCAATGGTATGTTTGAATATTTTGCGACTGAAGTATTACAGTAGGTGGTAACTTCCCCAGGGACCCCTTCCCCTTTGTGAATGTTTGTAAAACATTTTTTAAGAGTAAGCAGTAAACCCATTTTATTTTTGAAACACATCTCATTTTAATTCAAGGAAAATGGGATGCGTTTAAAAAAAAAGAAAAAAATGCTTTATTGAAAAGGAATCACAGACATGGTGGTCTGCTGTCCCTAGCAGGCTATCTTCCCTGTGATTTTGCGATTCCCAATGGGTCGCAAACCGAGACCTACCTCATGAATATTAACGAGGTAGGTCTATTTGAGACCCAATGGGAAACGCAAAATGTGTGAAAGACACATTTGTACATTGATGTTTATGATTATCAAATAGCGAATCGCAAATATTCGCTATTTGGCAATCGAAAACCATTCCCTATGTACATCAGGCCCCTCGAAAGAGAAGGCAGCGAGAACAGAGGTGACGGGTGCTAGTGGACTCATTTATATTTATTGGAAATATCTTTCTTAACATTAGCTATACTATGTTTAATCCCATCCAAGATAGCTTCTGCCCTTACCGACATTCGGCAACCACACTAATGAACTTCACTGTCAGTTGAGTTCCTCAGAAAAGCTGGATTTCTGGGCTGCTGTACTAGTACCTATTCGAAATGGAGGGCCCCACGCTCAGCACAATCACTGCGCATGTGATAATATTTACAGTTCCTCAAATTCCCTTCCTCCTACTGTGTCTTCCTAATGAACAAATTACTTACCTTCGGTAACGATATATCTGTAAGAGACATATATTGGTTAGGGATTCCTTACCTTACAATTACCCCCAGGCATCTGACTGGATCCAGAGAAATTTTTTCGTAGCAGAACCCCTGGGCGTTAGTAGGTGGCGTCAGTCGACTGCGTTCATCGTCGACGTCGTGATCGCCGGGATGACGTTGCAGTATCTACTTAGACGCTGCCCTTGCAGGCTGACGTCAGTTCTTTACAGGACATTTCACACCAGAAGCACAAACCATGCAAGATACTGATCACTGGTGCACAAAACTAAAAGGGAGTCCCTTACCCTAGAAGTCAGTTTGCAGACGGGGAGTATGGATGGTGCGGTAAGGAATCAATAACTAATTTATGTCTTTTACAGATATATTGTTACCGGAGGTAAGAAATTTGTTCATCTGAAAGAGACCATAGGTTATGAATTCCTTACCTTCGAATAGATAGCCCAGCAATACCAACCCTGGGGGTGGGGCAGCCAACTAAAGTAACAAAAGAAAGGCCTGGAGAACTGAACAGCCAAAAAAGTGTCTCCGGACATGGCTGTCCAGGCAAAAATGTTTGTTAAACATGTGCAATGAAGCCCACATGGCTGCCTGGCAGATGTCGAATATGCTACTTACCAGTATGCAACTGTTCTTGGCATGTAGGGCTGCTGACATTCATATCTGTGCATAGATCGCCGCCTAGTGTTGGGTCCGGATGATCGCACATTGTTGTCCTGGAAGAGTCTTCGAAGTATCACGAGATAGGTGGCTCCTCCCCTGGACTACAGTGCGCATAGGCATCGACTCCATCCTCAGATTGTTTGTAGCCATTGTGGCCAAGATGGAGTGAAACTAAGTGAATGATGACCATGCTAGAAGTATATGTAAATTCTGCAGCTGCTACAGGCGCCGGGGAGGAGGGCGGCCGATATGAATGTCAGCAGCCCTACATGCCAAGAACAGATGCATACTGGTAAGTAGCATATTCGGTTCAAGGCATGTGGGCTGCTGAATTCATATCTGTGCATAGAATACATAGCAGTCCCTCCATTAACGGCGGCCGCCCGTGCCAGCTGCAGCAGTTTGGAAAAGTGTTTTTAGAACAGCCTACCCTACAGCTGCCTGCTGTTTGGAGTGCACATCAACACAATAATGCTTCGTAAATGTGTGTGTGGTAGACCATGTGGCTGCTCTACATAGGTCTTCCAAAGGAATATTCCCAAGAAAAGCCATGGAGGCCCCCAACTTTCTGGTGGAGTGGGCCCTTGGTGGAATGGTGAGAGTACGCTTGGCTTTCAGATAGCAGATCTGAATACATTTAACGATCCACCTAGCTATACCAGCTTTGGAAATGGGGTTACCTTTGTGTTGTGGCGCAAAGGCAACAAAGAGTTGTTTAGTTTTCTTAAAATCCTTGGTCCTATCAATGTAATACATCTGGGCCCTTTTGACGTCAAGGGTGTGGAGCATTCCTTCAGCCAATGACTCAGGATTTTGGAAGAACACAGGTAATTCAATAGATTGGTTAATATGGAATTGAGACACTACTTTAGGAAGGAATTTAGGGTTAGTGCGAAGCACCACCCTGTTAGAATGAATTTGAATAAATGGCTCTTGGATAGTTAGTGCCTGGAGCTCACTAACTTGTCGCAGCGATGTAATCGCTATAAGGAAAGCTACTTTCCATGTCAAGAATTGAATCTCGCAGGAATGCAGCGGTTCAAAAGGGGGACCCATCAGCCTGGTGAGGACCACATTGAGGTTCCACTCCGGAGCTGGCGGAGTCCGCGGAGGAATGACTGAAAAGCGAGAGGTGCTGCCTGTTTTGGAGATAAGCAGCCATTGCAGATAGATGTATGCGAATGGAAGCATTGGCCAAATTACATTTGTACAGATGGAAAAGATAACAAATGATGTTTTGAATAGATGCATCTAGCGGGTTAATGTTGTGGTCTGCACAGTAAATGACAAACCGCTTCCACTTCGCCGCATAGCATGCTCTTGTGGTGGGCTTTCTCGCCTCCCGGATGATGTCCATGCAGTCAGGAGGCAAGTTCAGGTAGCCAAACTCTAAGACCTCAGGAGCCAGATCGCCAGGTTGAGCTGTTGCGGATCTGGATGCTGAATGTCGCCATGGCTCTGCGTCAGAAGGCTGGGTGTGAGGCGTAGCCTTTGATGCGGTACCACGGACAGTTCTAGAAACGTGGTGTACCATGGTTGGCGAGCCCACGTTGGAGCAACCAGGATGAGAGTTATCGAGTGCTGCCTGAGTTTGCGTGCCACCAGCGGTATCAGAGGTGCTGGGGGAAAAGCGTACGTAAATCTGCCTGTCCAGTTCATCCATATCGCATTGCCCTGCGACTGTGGGTGTGGAAACCTGGCGGCGAAGCTTTGGCATTTTGCGTTCTCCCTTGTGGCAAACAGGTCTATCTCTGGATGACTCCACTTTTGGAAGTACAGGTGGAGTACTGATGGATGTACCTCCCACTCGTGCATTTGGTGGCTGTACCTGCTGAGCAGGTCCGCCATCTGATTGTCTTTGCCCGGGAGGTGTTCTGCCATGAGGAAGATGTTCCTCTGAATGGCCCACTTCCACATGCTCGGAGCCAGGGGAGACAGATGCGGAGAGTGGGTACCTCCCTGTGTCTGAATGTAGTACATGGCAGTCATGTTGTCCGTCCGGATCAACACGACCTTGTTGCACAGATGTACTTTGAAGGCCTTTAGTGCCATGAAGATTGCCATCAGTTCTAGAACATTGAGGTGCATCTTCCGTTGCTGTTGCGTCCATAGTCCCTGCACAGTGTAATGGAGTACATGAGCTCCCCATCCCTGGAGAGAAGCGTCCGTCGTCAGGACGATCTGTGGCACAGGCTCTTGGAACGGTCGTCCCTTGCAAAGGTTTCGTGGATTACACCAATGCAGAGAGTTGTATGCCCGACCGCTCACCAACACTAGGTCTTTCAACTGCCCGTGAGCCTGAGTCCACTGACGTGCTATGCACTCCTGAAGCGGACGCATATGTAGTCTCGCGTGCGGGACTATAGAGATGCAGGAGGCCATCATGCCTATCAACTGCATGAACACTCTCGCTGGAAGCGAGTGCTGGGGTTTGAATCGTATCAGCGATTGAATGCTGCTGACCCTCACTGAATTCGGCTGTGCTGTGGCTGCCAGAGTGTTTATCGTCCCACCCAGATACTGCCGTATGTGGGCGGGCTGGAGGTGGGACTTTGGGTAATTCAGTGAGAATCCCAGATCGTGAAGGAGGTGAATGGTGTGGGACACGTGAGCGGCACACTGCTGGGCTGGCTTTGCCTGGATGAGCCAGTCGTCCAGATAAGGGTAGACGTGAATGTTCTGTCTCCTTAGGTGCGCCGCCACTGTCGCCAGGCACTTTGTAAACACCCTGGGTGCCGTGGTGACTCCGAAAGGCAAAACCTTGAACTGGTAGTGTCGGTTTTGGATGGTGAACCGGAGGTATTTTCTGTGTGACGGGTGCAGCGGAATGTGAAAATACGCATCCTTTAGGTCTAAAGTTGCGAGAAAATCCCCCTGACTGAGCAACGGGAGCACTTGCTGCAGGGTCATCATATGGAAGTGCTCCGATAGGATGTACTGGTTGAGGGGTCTGAGGTCCAGTATGGGTCTGAGGGACCCGTCCTTTTTTGGTATCAAGAAGTACAGGGAGTAGACTCCTGTGCCTCTTTCCTGCACAGGCACGAGCTCTATCCCCCCTTTTTGCAGCATGACGAGGACCTCCTGCTGCAATAAGTGAAAATGCTCGGCAGACATAGGACGGTGTCTTGGGGGTATGTTGGGTGGAGTGGATGTTAACTCCAGACAATAACCGTACTGTATAAGCTGTCTGACCCACCTGTCTGTGGTGATGGTTCTCCAGACCGGCAGGAACTGCTGAAGTCTCCCCCCGACCGGTGTTGTGTGGTCGGGGGGCAGTGACAAGGCGTCACTGTTTGCTGGTGGCAGAGGATCTGGAGTTGTTGTTTCCACGACTCCTGCCTTTGGCGCTGTTTCCACGATATCCACCTCGACTTTTGTTGGTGTATGTGGACTGTGTGCTGCCTTTGTAGTATTGCGTGGTTTGGGAGAGCTGGCCTCTGGAAATGCCTCTAGTGCTTGAGCGACGAAAAGACCCACCCCTGAACTGCTGGGACTGTAAGGCACCCATGGACTTAGCAGTCTCAGTGTCCTTCTTAATCTGGTGGTGCCATCCTCTGGGCCAAACAGGTGATCTGGATTCACTGTTTGATTAAGGATGGTGGTCTGTATTTCCGGCTTAAATCCAGAGATTCTCAGCCAGGCATGTCGTCTCAGCATAACACTAGTGTTGACAGCCCTGGCTGCGGTGTCAGCCACGTCCAGTGCACACTTAATTGAAGCATTAGAGATCAGCTTCCCCTCTTGAATAAGCATCTCAGCTGCCTCCTTGTATTCATCTGGCAGGTGTTGCAACAGGGTCTCCAGTGTGTCATAGTGTGCCCTGTCATACCTCGCCAGAAGCGCTTGTGTAATGGAAATGCGCCAGATGTTGGCCGCTTGTGCTGCCACCCGTTTCCCTGATGCCTCAAAGACCTTAGATTCCTTGTCTGGGGGAGGAGCATCACCCGTAGTCTGAGAATTAGCCCTCTTCCGGGCATTCGAGACGACAAGACAGTCCAGAGGCAACTGTCCTTTAATGTAGGTAGGATCAGTAGGCGCTGGCTTATACTTTTTCTCAATCCTAGGGTTTATCACCCTTGCTCTGGTAGGCTCTTTAAAGATATCTCCAGCATGCTTTAAGACACCTTTTAACATAGGTAGAGTTTTGACAGTCCTCTCCGAGACTGAAAAGGATCCTCTGTAGGAGATGGCTTCACAGAATAGAGTTGAGTGTCTTGTCCAGAATGAGGATCACCTGGGTCCGCACCAGCAGCCCAGGGTTCATTGTTATCATCAGGGTCTGTATAGACAGGATAGCTGTACTCATCCTCATCATCTCCCTCCCCAGCGTCCACATCAGAGTAAGTGGGCGAGACATTACGAGTCTGTGGAGAAACTGGTTCCACAAGGACAGGAGTGGAAGCAGAGTCCTTCTTTCTCTTTAGGGGAATCTTGTAGGACTCCATTGGTTGTTCCGGGGCAATTTTCCTCTTGTGGAGGGAAAGTCTGCCCGTTTCGGCATCAATAAAATGTTCATGTTGTTCGTCCACCGAAGATTGTCGATGCTTCAAGGTTGACACCACCGTCGACGCCTTCGGCACCGAGGACACCTTCTCGGGGACGCTGGCGACCACGTTAGGGGCGAAAGCCTTCGGCGGTAACGTGAAGTGAATGGGCGTCGACGCCTTGTGAGGTTTCTCGACCTGCTTCGGAGGTGGAGGATCTGTTGGTCCAACCGTCGAGGCCTTCTCCCTGATGCGCTGTAGGGAGTCCGTCACCTTCTTGGTGAACGCGGCGGACGGGCGCGCCGAGTCGACGGGATCCTTCGAGGCTCCACTAGGAGTCGACTCTTGGGGTGCGCCGCTCTTGGCCTTGTCCTGTTGACGCGGAGTCTCGAGAACCTTCGGGTCGCCGAGTCCTTTCTTCGGGTCACCGAGTCCTTTGTTGGTGTCGACCGCCTTCGGCGCCTCCTTAATCGGCTCGACCACCTTGACTTTAGTCTTCGGCGCGGCAGACTTCGTCTCGACGCCCTTGACTTGAGCCTTCGTCTCGACAGCACTCTTTTGCTTCTTCGGCGCAGAGGGCTCCGAGGCCTTGGATCCGACCAAAGTAATGCGCACTTTCGGTTTTGAGGCGGGCACCTGTGCTGTTTCTTGTGTCGAGACCGTAGGTTTCACTTTTGCTTTCGATTTACCAGGGTGCGGCTCAATAGCAATGTCCGTGGCCGAGCCCGAAGGCGGAGCCGTAGAACCCATCATAAGATCTTGGGTAAGGCCTAGTGGCGATCCCTCGACCTGAGCCTTATGAATCGGTTCGACCCCAGTGTCAGAGCGAGGTCGCTCTTCGTCCGAGCCATCCTCCATGGCCCCGAAGGCCCCGTCGTCGTCCCCTACCTCGTCGACGACTTCAGCTTCGAACATTTCTGCGTCCGCATCGTAGTTGTAGTTGACTTCCGACGCGGGATTCGACAGGTTGTCACCGATGTCCCCGGTAACTTCTTCCTCGACATCCCCAGCATATAAAATATCCGCAGGTGCCGGTGCAGTGAGCTGGGCCTCCTGGCGCGCAGCGCGACGATGCTGAAGTGTCTTCTTGGACCTGAAGCGGGAACAAGCCATGCAGCTGGCTTCATCATGGTCCGGCGACAGACACTTGTTGCACACCGGGTGGACGTCGATGTGGGGATACTTTGAGTTGCAGACGGGACATCTTTTGAACGGACTTCGTTCAATGATGAACAGTCGATAGGGTCTGAGGCATCGACTGGGCCCTCCGCGTCGAAAGCACGCGGGCGATGGAATCCATCTCGGAACCGAGCTGGAAGAGTTAGGCACCGAACGCAAGACAATACCGACGTGGAACTAAATACCTTTTGGTCTTAAGAAAAGTATTTACTGTTTTCTTTTTATCGATTCCGACTAGAGGGAACCAATATACATCCGAACCCAATGGCGGAAAAAAACAATCTGAGGATGGAGTCGATGCCCATGCGCACTGTAGTCCAGGGGAGGAGCCACCTATCTCGTGATACTTCGAAGACTCTTCCAGGACAACAATGTGCGATCATCCGGACCCAACACTAGGCGGCGATCTATGCACAGATATGAATTCAGCAGCCCACATGCGTCGAACCATGAAGGAGGACTCCACGTCCCAAAGCAGTAGTGGCTGCTGTTGCCCTAGTGGAATGGGCGCGCAACCCTCCTGGAGGTTCCTTCCTCGCTAAGGAATAACTAATTTTGATGCTAAGAACGACCCATCGAGAGATGGTCCGCTTCTGCAAGGCCTGACCGTTCTTGGCCCCCACATAGCAATCAAAGAGCTGACCATTCACCCGGAATTATTTTGTTCGATCCAGATAGAATGAGAGCGCACCCTTTGGATCCAGACGGTGAAGCCTCACCTCCTCTTTAGAAGGATGCGGGAAGAAGTTGAGTAAAGTGATGGTCAGTCCTATGTGGAAAGAGGTAACCACTTTGGGAAGAAAAGAAGGTCGAGTTCAAAGGACAACCTTGTACGGATAAACAGCAAGGAAAGAAAAAGCCTGAAGCTCACTCACCCTGCGAGCAGAGGTGATGACAACCAGAAAAGCTGTCTTGAAAGTCAAGAGTCAGAAAGGACAATTAAGTAATGGCTCGAAAGGAGCACATATAAGGTACGTTAGTACCAGATTCAGGTCCCACTGGGGCATTACGAAAGGAATAGGAGGAAAGAGATGAGTAATGCCCTTAAGAAATATATTTACAATAGGGGACTTGAAAAGAGAAGGCTGATCAGGTAGCCGAAGAAACGCAGAAATGGCCGAAAGATAGCCCTTGAGAGTGGCTAGAGCAGAGCCCTGCTGGGCCAAGGACAAAATGAAGAGGAGAACCTCTGAAAGAGAGGCAAAAAGGGGATCCACAGTCTTTGCTGTGCACCATGCCACACATTTCCATGTACAGGCATATACTGTTTTGGTGGTGAGAAGCATGGCGGCCAAGACAACATACAGACTTCGGGAGGAAGGTTGAAATCTGTCAACTGTCGCCGCTCAATCCTAGGATGCTTGATTCCGGTCCAGGAAAGACATGGCTTGGCAGATCGGGCTGGACTGTTCCCATGAGGCACAGGGCCAAGACTGATTTGCATATGGCCATGTCTGAACTGGGGTGGCTTGGTGAGGAAAATAAGGATGGATTAAACCCAGATCTGTGACTGGAGGTGAATGTTTTGCCATTGTACAACATTCCATCCATCATCTTGTTTGTTTTGCTGTTCACCCTTTGTGGGAAGGGTATGCCCAGAAGTGGGTCCCTTGCTCACTGCGCCACTCGAGTCAAGCTATCCTGGCTGAAGACAGGTGATAGCCAGAAACCGGTCCCAGGATGCTTGATTCTGGTCCAGGAAAGACATGGATTGGCAGTTCGGACTGGATTGTTCCCATGAGGCACATGGCCAAGACTGATTTGCATATGGCCATGTCTGAACTGGGGTGGCTTGGTGAGCAAAATAAGGATGGATTAAACCCAGATCTGTGACTGGGGGTGAATGTTTTGCCATTGTGCAACATTCCATCCATCATCTTGTTTGTTTTGCCGCTCAATCTCCACGCTGGAGGTGGAGGCGGGATAGGTTTGGATGGAGGACCGTTCCCTGCTGCTGCAACAGAAGATCCTGCCAAAGAGGCAGTCTGATCGGAGGTTCGATGGCCATGTGTAAGAGCTCGAGATACCAGACTCTTCGTGCCCAATCCAGAGCCACAAGGGTGACTTGAGCCTGGTCGCGCTTGATCTTCTTCGGCACTCTGGGCAGAAGTGGTATAGGCGGAAAGGGGTG
The DNA here is from genome assembly GCF_964263255.1 of Lissotriton vulgaris. Lineage (NCBI taxonomy): Eukaryota > Metazoa > Chordata > Amphibia > Caudata > Salamandridae > Lissotriton > Lissotriton vulgaris. Next base: position 2,043,237,689 of record NC_141685.1, on the reverse strand, counting down.
TAGAAGACCACAACTCCACTCGCGACAAAAAGCATTGCCGAGCGAGTGCCACCTTGAAAATTCAAAAGTGCAGAACTGCTGACATTGCGCATTCTTCTCTGTGGCAAATAGATCTAACCAAGGCATTCCCCGCTGCTGAAAGAGACCTTGCACCACCTTCGAGTGGAGATGCCATTCGTGATCCATCAAGCACCTGCGGCTGAGTTCATCCGCCCTGGCGTTCGGGGAAACTGCCAGGTGTTGAACCACCAGAAATATGCCCTGATGTTCCAGCCATGTCCAAAGGCGGGAAGCCTCTTGACAGAGTCCACAACCCCACCAGCCCTGTTTGTTGCAGTACCACATGGCGGTGGTGTTGTCCGTGAACACCTGCACTACTCTTCCCCGGGCAGAGGCAAAGAATGCCTTCAATGCAAGACGAATCGCCCGGAGCTCCAGAAGGTTGATGTGGAGCCTGGACTCCGCCGGAGACCAGAAGCCTCTGATCTCTGCCTCTCTCATGTGGCCGCCCCACCTTAGAAGTGATGCATCTGTCACCACTGTGAACTCTGGTTGGGGAAGGGGGAGGGATCTGCCGGTGACCCAATCCTGGTTCGTTAGCCACCACTTCAATTGATTGGCAGTGCCCTTCGAGATAAGGACCCAATTGGAAAGATTCCCCTGATGTTGTGCCCACAGGAACTTCAGGTTCCACTGCAGAAGAACCCGCATGTTCCACCTGGCATGATCTACCAGCAGGATGCAGGAGGCCATGAGGCCCAGCAGCCTCAGGGTCATTCTGACCAAAACCCAGGATAGTCATAGCCCGAATAGCTGCTCGGGATGATAGGCCGAAACAGCGGTGTGTCCAGAACCGCTTAGATGAAAATGACCTTCTGAGAAAGGTTCAGGTGTGACGTCGGCACGTTGACTGTGAACCCCAGCGAATGCAGGAGGTCCACTGTAGTCTGGAGATGGGCAACCCCTGATCTGCGCAGATGAGCTGCGACCAGCTCCATCCCATTTGTTAACATCCAAGGGGCGCTGGTAAGGCCAAAGTGGAGCATGGTAAACTGAAAGTGTTCGTGGCCTACTGTGATTAATAGGTAATGCCTGTGTGCCGGCAGGACAAGGATGTGTAAATAGGCGTCCTGCAAGCCCAACGCTACCATCCAGTCTCCAGGGTAGACAAGACCTGAGCCAACATTAACATTTTGAACTTCTCCTTCCGGAGGAAGCAGTTGACGTTCCTTAGAAGTAGTGGGAATAGCAGCCACAACCTACTTCTGGGACAGGAACGCGCTTGATAGCCCCTTGGCCAAAAGAGCTGTAACTTCCTGATGGAGAAGGGCCAAGAGATCCTCAGACATGCAATGGAATTGGTGTGGCATGGATGGAGGGGCAGTCTCCAAGGGGAAGGATTAGCCCCTTCGGACTATCTGCAAAAGCCACCTGTCCGATTTGATGGTTTGCCAGTGAGGGAGGTGATGGTGGATCTTGCCGCCTACTGGCAACTGGTGGCCAGACTAGGAGGGTTTGGAAGCTGCTGCAGAGGGGGCGCTGGTGGACTGGCCCGTCCGCGGGGCAGCCTGACCCACAAAGCTGGGTCCCACATCTTCAGCCGTGCAGGGGTGGAACAGTTTGCGCAGGCCTGTGGATCAGGGAAGAACGTGGTGGGGTACCCCTGCTGTAGCCTCAAAAGGGGTGAAAAGCAGACTGCGCAGGGCGAGAGGTGGTAGTGAGGTCTAAGGATCTGGTCGTAGTCCTAGCAACCTTAAAGAGCTCAAGAGTGTTGTCTGCTTTATCGCCAGACAAACGACAGCCATCAAAGGGCATGTCCAAAAGAGTTGATTGGACATCACCAAGAAGCCAGGCGTAGTGTCGTAGGGCTGCTGTAGGAAGCGGGCTCTGTATATATTATACCAAAGTGAGGTATAGTGTGCACAGAGTCTAGTGGAAACCCCAAAGGTAGGCAGAGGTAACATTTTAGATAGAACCTTACTCTCTATTTGTGGTAGTGTGGTCGAGCAGTAAGGCAGTATCAGAGGACAGTGTTAAGCATTTGTTGTACACACTCAGTCAGCAAATTAATTCACACACTCAAAGACTGAACTTCAGATCAATTGTTTTTGTATAAAAATATTCTTTTAGTTATTTTATTTCTAGAACCAAGCAAGCCTGGCACAGGTAAGCAACAAATACTTTACAGTAGTAAATGCTGATTGTAAAACAGTTCAACTGTAAATGTACTATGGTTTGACTTACAGTATTGTTTCAGAGAAATGCAATCACTTGTAAATACAGAACATAGACTTGAATGGGGTTTTCAGTAAAATACCAGGTAAGTTACTTTTGGATTACTTTTCTTACTCAGTGCTGTATGCTTGGATGCAGCACTGGGAGATTTCCTGTGAACAGGTGAGTATTAGCGTTTTTGCTAAACCGTACAATCTGAAAGAATTTCTTTAGGGTTCAAAACTCCACACTTTGAAACCTTTCCAGGAAAAAGTGTAAATGTTATCCTATGGAGGACAATATATGGTTATCAGTTTTTAGGTAAGTATCCGGTAGTGTGAGTTGTGGTTCTGGGGGTAGACTCAGGGGTCCCCCAGGGTCAGTGATGCACTCTTGTTACACCTTCAGCGGCACTAGGGCGGCTGGGTGCAGGGTGCTGTTTTGACGTCGGATGCCTTGTTGTTTCCAATGGAGAACTTCTGGTTTGCAAAAGCACTGCAGACAGGGAGAAGAAGGACTTCTGGGTGCGACCACCACTTCGAGTGATAAGTTGGGAAGTTAGGGGTTGGTTAGGCACAGTTGGTTTGGGCACACAAGGCCGTGGGGTGTCGGGTGCAGGGGTGCCTTTGGGTCGGATCTTCTTACCAACTCCTGGTCACAGTTAGGGGGACCTTCTCGATTTAGACTGCAGGTGTTGGCTGGAGGCTAGAGGCAGGTCAAGGGTTGACGGATCTCGGTTCAGGATCACCAGGGTAACCTCCTCGTGGTGTTTGCCCACTCAAGCTTGTGCCGTGGACGGCGGGTGCAGAGTGGGGCGGATTTGCGGTTTCTGGCTGCTGTCAGAAGTTGCAGTTGAACAAATCTGATGTTCACGGGAGAAGCAGTCTTTGGAAGTGAAGGCAGGCAAATCCGTCAGGGTTTTTGAGGATGCTGGCTGCAGGACACACCGCGATTTTGCAGGAGCAGGTTTGAGGGGGGGACAAGTCAGTAGGGCTGGGGCCAAGTCAGTGGGCGTCTTCTTCTTGTTAGCTGCTGCACAGCTGTTCAGTCCTTCTTCTTTTCTTCTTGTTTCTTGTCTGGATCTGAGGAAGCAAGGTTCAGGGTGCCCTTAAAAACTAGATCCAGGGGTGTTACAGGTAGGTAAAAGGCAGGGACCAATGGGTCCCTTCCCTGGGGTGGGTACACCCCATATTATGCCACCCTCCAGTGGGAGGGGGGCATGTGCCTCTCCCTGGTTGGCTGAGTCCCCCATCTTCAAGATGGCGTGGACATAGAGCTGGGCTTCACCTCGCCTGCCCCACCTGAGGGGTGGAGTTGGCAGAGGTGGGGACACCTCTCTTCCTCACTGGTTTTTGCTGCTGGATCTCCCACCCAAAGTGAGGGTCAGAACCAGTCGGGACCAGTTACTAAAAACAGCACTTGGCCTCGGGAAGCTCACAAAGTCAGCAAGCTTTTAAGCTTCCCCTTCGTGAACCCTGCCCATCGTGTGGGAGGAGGCTTGGCACCTCATCCCAGGATGTGCATTGTTTGAGGCCCCAGAGAGCAGCAGGTTCTCGACCCAGGGGTCCAGAAACATATCTGGTGGTGGCAGCTGAAAGAAGCCACTCAGCCTGGATACTAGTGGTGGTTTAGTTTTCAGGGGGCATCTCTAAGAAGCCTTCTGTGTGCATTTTTTTATTAAATCCCACATTGGCATCAGTCTGGGTTTAATGTGCTGAGAAGTTTTATACCAAACTTCTCAGTTTTCAGTGTAGCCATTATGGTGCTGTGGAGTTCATACTAACAAACTCCGAGCACCATATACTCTTAATGGCAGCACTGCACTTACAATGTCTAAGAATGGACTTAGACACTGTAGGGGTACAGGGCTCATGCACCTGTACCCTCACCACTGGTAGAGTGCACCCACCTAGAGGGGTGACTGATCTATACCAGGGCAGTGGTTTGTAGGCATGGCACACAGGGATGTGAGCCTAGTTGACTCTTCACTTTGTTCTGCACCAAGACACACAGCCTGCAAAGGCAGTGTGTGAGTGTCTGAGTAGAAGCCCTCTAAGGGTGGCACAATAAGTGCTGCAGCCTTTAGAGGCCTTATCTGGTCACAATGCCCTGGGTACCCGTGGTACCATTTACCAGGGGCTGACCTGTGGCCAGAGATGCTAATTAGGTTTGGGCTTCAATGCAGTTTTAGGGAAAGAACATAGGCCCTGGGTACCTGATTAGCAGGAGCCCAGGGCACACTCAATCAAAGCACATCAGCAATTCAGCAAAAAGTGGGTGCAACCATGCTACCGATGTGTAAGTTGTTCTGCCTAGCGAGTCGGCGGTGTCCAGCCCACACCTGATGTTGAACTTCACTGCACCTCTACCCTTAGTGACTGCGTGGGAGACAGTTGCTCGGGCCTCCTCCGGACACTGTGGCAGCACCTGCGCAACTGTATCCCACACAGAGTGGGAATAACAGCCCAAAAGACATGCGATGTACACCGACCGCAGTCCCAAGCTGGCGGAAGAAAACATCGTCATCTGGGGGAGCAGTAGGGAATGTGCCCTTAGACGCAGATGCTAGGACCAGCAAGCTCTCAGAGTAGGGTGTTGGGAGAGGAGATCTGGGTCGGTCTGGTGGTGGCTTTGGGCAGTCATCCTATCCATAGGAGCCGCTGTGCTGGGCTTGGACCAGGCGCCCAGAAGGATGTCAGTAAGGGCCTAATTGAACTTCAGGAAGGGCTCTGAAGAGGCCGCTGGTGGTTGAAGCACCTTGTCAGGAGGTTAGTCCTGACTGCCACCGTAGCGTAGGAAGCTCAAGGTTTAAGGCCTCAGTTGCCCAACGCAACACCACTGCCTATGAGGCTCCCTACTTGGTAGCCAAGGTGGGGGGAGAAAGCATACCAGGGTCTGGGAAACTATCCGGACCACTGGCATCACCCAATTCATCTCTCCAGTCCGGTTCACTCAACTGGTCAGCTAAAGGTTCACCAGACCCCTCCCAGTTCTCTTCCTTCTGCCACTCAGGGCGATAAGGAACGCCAGGATAGAATACTGGCATAAAAGTAGCACTCTGCGCCGGATCCGGTGTCAGTCAACGCCGGTCTGGCTCCGTGTCCAGGTCAGGAAAGAGGCCGGGGGTCGACGCCGGCTGGGGACACAACCAGCATCAAGGGGTTGGAGGTGTCGTCAGTGGATTAGATGCCAGAGGTGTCGTAAGGTCGACTGGCGCCGATTCAGATCCAGGCCTGGATCACTGGGGGACCGAGGACCCTGGCATCGGAGGCCTAGAGCCCCTAGCTAAGTCTGTGGGGCCAAAGACGCGCCGGCGGAGTCGGGCTGCCCAAAGATCGAGTAGAGGGCTTCGTAAAAACCATGAAGTTGTGCAGGGGATGCTCCAGCTCCCGGGAAGGGAGGGAGACTCCGAGTCGACCCAACAGGTTCCGCGGGCGGAGCCGGCCAACTACCGTCCACAACCGGCGCTGCCCGATGGACGGGTGGAACGGGAAGAGTGACGATGCTCCTTCGCCTTCTTTTTGTGCTTCGACTTACCCAAAGACTAACACTTCGACGAGGAGTGGTGGTAATGGCTCCGCGACCGTTCCTGCGACCTCCCTCTCGACCAGGACCTCGAGCAGCACGGAGCGGATTGCCGGGCCTCGAGAAACTTTTGGGATGCTCCCGCAAAGACTTCGAGTTCATGGCACGGCAGCCGTAGCACGACTCGGGGTGGTGGTCGCGCTCCAAGCACAAAGGCACACGATGTGCGGGTCCGTAACCGGCATCAATATACGACAGGAGTCGCATGCCTTGAAGTCGGTTTGAGGACAGGACATCCCTACGTGCACCAAGAGTCGAACAAATCGAAAAGAAGTCAACAAAAGTCAAAAAATAGTTATCAAAAAGTGACTAGAGGTACCGCTCTCTCTGGATCTGCCTGGCTGGCGAGGAAAAAGAAAGAACTGACGTCAGCGTGCGAGGGCGGCGTCTAAGAAGATACTGCGATGAAATCCCGGCGATCACGATGCCAACGACCAACGCAGAGTAGACCGCCGCCACCTACTGACGCGCAGGGGTACTGCTACGAAACAATTTCTCCAGATCCAGTCTTACGCCTGGGTGTAATGCTAAGGTAAGGAATCCATAACTAATGGTCTCTTTCAGATATTTATGTACTCTGTTACATAACAAGTGCACTTATTACTATTCCATTACTTGTCTTGGACGACATTGTCTTGCTGCCCTTCCGCTTTTAAAGAGTCCACTGATATTGCTAATCTACGGAGATTTTCAATTATTTTATTAGAATATAAATCGGAGACAAATAGTGTGCAATGGGTTTTAGCATTACTGTTTGGCTCTTCTAATCCATAGAATGACTTGGGAAACAAACCGGTCTAGTATGTATTTTCCCAGCTGTTGCAGAATCAAGAATACAGGGGTAGCCTCTGACGGTACCATGACTGGGTCAACTTTCATTGGCGTCTGAGAGTTGTAACCCTATGGCAATCCTCTGATATTTCCAGTCAGTTTTTCATTAACAGTGCAGAAACGTAGAAAGCAGCTGACAGAAGTAATAATGTTTAGTTCACTTAATTAAAAAAAAAGTTAAAAGCTGGATTAGAAAGTTGAAGAAAACCACACTGGCTCTACTGCAGTGACAACTACTGTAGCAGTCAATGGTGGTAGCTGGTCATTTGTGTGTGATTAAATTAGCATAACTAGGCCTCAGGTTTACTGGGCCTTTGCGTGTTTGCATTGACATGCACATAAAAGCTGCTGAAGAAAATGTGCCTTTTTTAAAATCGCACAAACAAGTTTCCTATGCGTATTTTTCGCTTCTGTATTTTTTCTTTTCATAAAATAGCTGAAATGAGAATAATTTCATGGTGATGTTTTCTTGTACTGTGTTAGAAATAGGGGTCTCTAGTTAGCAGAGGTAGGTACCTTTGCCAAAGTAGGGACCCTTCTTCCTAGTCAGGGTAAGGGGGATACACTTCTAAAATAACCCCTGCTCACCCCCTTGGTACCTTGGCACGAGCAGACAGGCTTATCTCAGAGGCAGTGTGTAAAGCATTTTTGCACACATTCAGTAACACAGTGAAAACACTACAAATGGACACCACACCAGTTTAGAAAAATAAGTAATTTTTATCTAAACCAAACAAGACTAGAACGACAAAAATCCACCATACATTAATACAAATATGACCTTCAAAAGGTAGAAACAGTTCTGTTCAAAGCCAATTGCAGTTGCAACACTTTTCACACGAAGTACCTTGAATGCATCACGCACACAAACAAAAAGGGTCGCAGGGAAGGTGATGCGTCGGTTCCTTAAACAAGGGGAAGGTGATGCGTTGGTTCCTTGCTCCAGGGGAGATGATGCGTCTGTTCCTTACTGCTGCACAGTGGAGGCGATTCATCGGTTCCTGTGGAGAGGTGATGCATCGGTTTTCTTACTGCGTGGGGAGGACCTGGCCCCTCGATGCAATGCGTAATGATTTTAGGACGATGCGATGGTTCGTGCAGGCACACATCAGGGCCTGCGTCGGAATCAGAGCAGTGATCTTGGCCTTCATAGATTGGTACACTCAATGTGACGTGCAGCGATTTCTTGAGCCACGGGCAGGTGTTGGGTCAAGTTTTTCGGCGATGCGTCCGACAGAAAGGAACAACCTCCAGAGGCACAGAACAGGAGGAGACACCTCCTGGCATGTCAGAACTCCCATCAAAGACGTTCATGGGAATTGGGGGTAAAGTCTTTGTATTCCTGAGACTTCCAAAACAGGAGACAAGCTCTACGTCAAGCCCTTGGAGATCTTCCTTAAGCAGGAGACACAGCACACAGCAACGTTCTTGGCAGAAACACCCCTGCAGGCCAACCCCAGACAGCACACTGCAAAAGGGGCAGTACTTCTCCTCAGTTTCTTCAGCTCTTCTTCTTGGCAAAGGTTCCTCTTGAATTCCCGAAATGGTCTACAGTACAGGAGTGTAGGCCCCACTCTTTATAGCACAAAATCCTTGTTTCTCTGGAAGCTCTATGCCCAGCCAAAACCAGTTCTGTCCTCTATGGTGCAGCTTCCTGGCAGGAGGTGGAGACAGCATGGTCCCGGGAAGACCGGGCCCATTCCGGTGCAAAATAAATCTCCTCCCCTACTCTGAAAGCAGCCCAGGCCTATTCAGCCCATCTCAGACTCACCCTGGAAAGGCAGGACACACCTCAACCCTCTGTCTGACCAGAATGCACATCCCCAGTCACTTGAAAGCCAGACAGTCAATACACAAACCTAGCAGAGGCACACAGCATTGCTAAGCAAGAAAATACCTACTTTCGAAAATTGGTATTTTCAAACACAGGATGTAAAAAGCATTCTTACTAAAAGATGCATCTTTACATCCAGAGTTCAGGCATACTAAACTTTATCTTCCTATCTTTTCCTAATAGGAAGTTATATTTATAAGACGTTATAAATCGACTCCCATTCTCTCCCATGGGACAGATAGCCAGGGGTACTTTGGGCCTACCTTAGGGGTGACTCATATGTAAGAAAAGGGAAGGTTAGGGCCCCAGGTCGACATCGCAGTACCAAACTGCGCACAGACACTGCAGTGGCAGGCTTGAGTTACATTTACAAGCTGCTTATGTGGGTGGCACAATCAGTGCTGCAGGCCCACCAGCAGCATTTGATGTACAATCCTGGGGCACACACAGTGTACTGTACTAGGGACTGACTAGTAAATCAAATATGCCAATCATGGAATCACCAGTCCATAACAACAATTTACAGTGGGAGCATTTGCACTTTGGCAATGAACAGCAGTGGCAAAGTGCCCAAAGCAAAACCGAAGTCCAACAGACAGTAAAAACACAGGAAGCAGATTTAAGCTAGTTCAATAGTGAACTATATTTTGTTTATGGCTAATTGTCTTCTTATTATTATCTGTGGTAATTGGCTTTATTTTTATACATTATTCATGCAGATTTAAATTCAAATTAGTTTTGCATTCAGTAAGAATGTTTAATTTTGAATAAACCTTCTTATAATTTCACTAAGGTTCTAAAATATTTCTTATGTTGCAGGTTAAGCGGTAGCAATGAAATATACTGCATATTGTCATCCTCTGTGCTTTGCCTTCAAAATAATTTCTCAGAAAAAATATCTTATCTGGGTAGGATAGTGAGTGCTAGGGCAGATGTGTTGTTTATCCACTTTGAGTCTACTCCGAGTAGGTTTGTTTTTTGTCCCGCACTTGTTGGCAGAATCAATGCAATTTTGCTCAGTTCTTGTTTATTACATCAATTGTTATAGCAGCCAGGATTTCCTTGGCATGTCATTTCATCAAAAATTTCTTTTAAGGGTTGAATAATTTACTAACTTATTCTATCTATAGTCATCCTCTCCCCTGCACATTCATGTACATCTGACTAAAGGTGCACTTCAGCTCTCCTTTCTCATAGCTCTGCCTAGGTCATGGTTTAGACCTTCAAGGGCTAATCAGAACTCTGATTTAACAAAGCTGTGTCCAGAATTTGGTCCTTACGGGTTTTATACAATTTGAGCATGCACATCATTTTGCAGCATCAAACCCTAAACAATGGCTCTTTTTAAAGAGAAGGAGGCCATGTCCTGGACAGGAACCCAGAAAAGTATTTGAATAATGGAGTAAACTCAAAATTCGACAATGCATTGTTTTTTGTTCTATTGTTCCAATTCAATTATAATAAAATGCAATACAACTAAGCATTGTGAACCATAAATAGCTGATCATTTCATTTAAAGAAATATAATATATGTAAATAAATATTATATGTAAAAGATCATCATATCTGGATAAAACTCGTTGCATTGCTTAGAAAAGTAAGACAACCCAATAAAAGCAAGAATGAAAGAGAAAAAGAAAAAGTAGAGAATAGGAAGCAGGAAGATAAAGAAAGCAAGAGAAGAGAGGACGAGCGATAGATGAGGACAGCTGCTTCATTGAGGGAGACAAGTTACCAGATCTTCCTGGGCTAATAAAGGTATTACGTTGGTCAAAGATCTCTATGATTGCAATCATGATCCTATTACCTTTTCCTCTTTAGCTAGACAATATTAATCTTAATAGTATGGATTGTTATTCCTTTCTGAAATTAAAGGTTGCCCTTTCTAAAATACCCCTTTGTCTCGGTCAGGTCATACTGCCTCAAGAATATATACGTTTTTATCCGCTCCATTGCCTTCGCAGTCTACAATCACACAGAATAAATGGTCTCATCATTTTGAACAAGACATTTTTAAACATATTTCACAAGAGACCTGGCAGTTGATTGGGAAGTTTTCTCTAAGGAATAACATTTCTCCTTCTCTTATTCTATCCAATTTTTTTACATTGAATCTTCTGCATTGGACCCCTGCTCGTTTGCATAAATTGAAGCTTAGAGATAATGATCTTTGTTGGAATTGCAATTTGGTCTCCGGCACTCATCAACACATGTTTTTTGAATGCTCACTGCTACATCCCCTTTGGGAGTTGGTTCAGAAACACTTATCACTAATCTTTGGTATTGAAATTGAGCTCTCATTACAAATAATCTTATTGGGTCCATGGGCTGCACCAACTTCTTTACCCCTAGACGACACAGATATGCAACTGTTGGATCTCCTTATATCAACAGTGCATTGTTAAAGCGAAAGGGGGCATAATATGTGGTGTGGCTATTTAGTTGGGCAGAAGCAATACATCACATGAGTCCAATAAGGCTGCAACATGTTTAGTATTAATTGAGTTCCAAGTTTTGATCCAATTCCCAGTTGTGTTTGTGGCTGAAAACTGCAGCTCAGGAAATGGCTGCATCCTGCTTCTGAATCAGGGCTCATTTAGGACAGTGTCATATTTGCTGGTACCAAAATAGTAGTGCTGTAGTAGTAATAAAAGCTTTTGCTGCCGGTGTCCCAGGGGAGCTGCTGTGCCAGGATATGCTCCTTCAAAAGGCGGCAGAAGAGAAAGAAAAGGGGATGATCTAGTGCGGTGGCGGTACAGACATCAACAGAGCTTTCAATAATAACCCTGAGAGATATGTAATTTGATTACTACCATACCCGGAAGCGACTTGTCCAAGCCCACCTGCCTCAAGTTTCTACACAACGTAGATGGAGCCCAAGGCCCAAGCAGGTTGTCGAGTTCACTCAGTTTACCGCATGCCCCCTACGTTTTTAGGAGAGGAAATGAGCAGCACACTTTACTTAGTGTGCTTAATGAGGACATGTTTTTTAAAGGGCAAATTTTCTTTAAAACCTACTTTATGTTATTGCCGCATTCAGCTTTTCAAAACGCTAAAGGAATGCAGAGGACAAATTTGGGCATTTTCTATTTATTTAAGCATAATGTCCTTCACAAGAAAACTGCAATTAGGGGGACTGAGCAGGTAATGCCTTTGACAATGCTTAAGGATAAAGGTAGACCAATTGCCAATGTTTGTTTACATGGACGTCAATTTTCCAGAATGCTAGGGGTAGAAGAAGGGGCACAACACACCATTTGTTTCCCATATTGAAATCACATAATTAACCTCTTAGCACGCCCTCGTTGCTTTAATAGCCTCCTGCAAGCTGCTGAAGACTAGTGTAAGGGGTGTAAACTCATTTTGCAAATTGGGCACGTAAAGCCCAGTTTAATTTTTGCACTTTGACCTGTCATGACTTCCTAAGAATATATGACACCCCTGGTGCTCCCTAATGCATTTTCCTACATTGCACGAAGTGCACAAGTTGGGAGACCGGGGTACCAGCCGCAAAAACCGTTATGAACTGGAGCAGCTTCTATTTTCTCACCAGGTTTGGAATAAGCTAAACTCTGGGCAATGCATGCAGACGGTGTTCTCTGTTGAGAAAGAATGTACCTCCAAGGAAGAGAGGATCAAATCCCATCCGGGACTCACAAGAGGACACATGTTATCATTGTGATCCATACTGTGGACACGTAAATGATATATGATTAAGGTAAATATATGTCAGAAATATTATGCACCTTAAATATAAGGCAGTTGTTGTGAAGTTACTACGATGTGTACGAGATGAAATGACTTTATAGTAGAAAGCATGGAACAAATACAGGAGTTTAAAAAACAAAATATAAGAAATCTGTTAAGCTAGGTGTCTTTTCAAATGTAAATGTTTTGACTATTATACGCTATTACAAAATTGGCAATATGCAACACATATTTTGGCTTGGGTATTGTTTTGGCTCAATTAGTGGAACCACCAGTGTTCCAGAAAGTAGTTTCATTCAACAAATGTTCGATTAAAGACATTAAAATATTGAAAATAATTTCTATGGAAAGTAGTCATTTTCATTGACATGTAAGTAATGTAATTTTAAAAATACACCTCCCACCTATTCACTCCCATAACCCATTACCTCGCTGCATTAATTTGTCTGTGTTACTTTTATTCGTCTGTAATTCCTGCTGTTTGTCAAAGGTTATTGCAACTGCTGTCACTGTAACCTGCAAAAAGAAACTCAGAATTAGGCTATCTGTTTCACAGATACTTGCTATTGCTAACATTGTTTTAATTGCTACACCACATATAAAAAAAGCAATGGCAACAGCAACAATTCTTGGTCTGGCTGAGCTACTGGCTTTGGCAATGGTTTTTTCCGACCCCGCTGGTAATCTTGAAATGTATTTATATAAAGCAAAGTTCATTCAATGATGACTGTAAATGAACGTACATCCGTCATGACGCATGTGTCTGTAGTGACGCCAAATAGACGTGAGTAGCCCAGCACCACCAAGCAGCTGAAAGGCCCTCATTAAAAAATCAAATATTGGAGGTAAGAGTAAAACAATTGTAAACCTAACTCCTTTAATGTTTACAACAGATGAGGAAGAAATTTTACATCTAGGTTTGTCGTTTGCTCCACAATGCAATTTTAATTACCCAGCGACTAGATGTGACATATACAAGGCAGTGAGGAAATTAAAACTACGCAAATTCTTCGCGTCCAAAACCAAACAGAAAGAGAGAATAACAACAGCTACTAATGTTGAACAGGGAGATACATTGAGCCAAGGAACTCGAACCATAATGGAACTATGGGAAACAGAGGGAGTTGGGTATGATGACAATACACAGGATATAAACAGAATGGGTGATGTAGATGATATTGGAAACAGGATAATGACAACTACACCTTCAAACCCCCATCTAACTTCACCCCAGTTCTCCCGAGAGACTCCATTGATATATTCCATGAGAATGTGGTGAGTGACTTGAAGGAACTCAAAAGTAATATGCCTAAATGGAAATACAACAGGCTAACACAAGGATACAAAGCACTGATTGCCCGCCTAGCTAAGGACAAAAACATCATAGTTAGAGGAAGTGATAAGGGGGGCAATATAGTGCTAATGACGAAAATGGATTATGACAGAGAAGCTTATTCTCAAATTAATGATAGAGAATGTTACGAATGCATCCAAACTCAAACAGTAACTTCAATCAAAGTGGAATATCATCAAAAATTAACTGGCTGGAAAACTGCCAAATTGATCAGTGGGGATGAATTTAAATACCTAAAAGTGAACAATCCGGTTCTACCTATCATATATTTCATCCCCAAAATACATAAAGACCCTCTAAAACCCCCTGGCAGACCGATCATCTCGGCCAGAGGGAGGTTGTTGGAACGAACTTCAATCTATATAGACTACTTTTTGCAGGGCTATTTACAGAATCTAAGATCATATATACGTGATACCAGTGATTTTTTTATGAAGATGAAAGTAATTGACTGGAAACAAGGAGATTGGCTTATGGCTTTGGATGTGACATCGCTATATACCAGTATTACACATACACAGGGTCTGGAAGCGGTAATACATTTATTGTCTAGAAGAACTGAGGAATGTGATGCGCATAATTCCATGTTGTTGGATATGTTGAATTTCTGTTTAACAAACAATATCTTTATGTTCAATAATTTGATTTATCGTCAGGTACAGGGTGTGGCAATGGGGGCCAGCTTCTCCCCAAGCTTCGCATGTCTGCACATGGGGGCTTGGGAGGAGCTGGTCCTCATAACCACATACCTGGAGGAAATGGAGAACAACATTGTTGTCTGGTTTCGTTTCATTGACGATTTGTTTATTGTTTGGAGGGGCAGTGAGGAGTCAGCGCAAAAATTTATTGCAAACATCAACAACAATGAATTAAATCTTAGATTCACTGCTACCCTCAGTCAAAACACTGTAACCTTTTTGGACACTGAGGTGTATGTAAAAAATGATAGTCTACATACCAGGATATATCGGAAAAAAACGGCAGGGAATAGTAGTTTACACGCTGCCAGTGCACACCCTAGGCACCTCATAGCCAGCATCCCCTATGGGGAAATGCTAAGAATGAAAAGAGGATGCAGTGACCCTGTTGAACTGAAAAGAGCCCAAAGTGAGAGTAAGAAAAGATTTCTCGAGAGGGGATACCCAACTAATATGATTGACAAAGCCATCGCCAAATCAAATATGTTCTCTAGGGATGAACTGCTAGAGGGTAATCTCCTAGACAGAAATGTAGAGGATAAAGCCAAAAAAGACAAGATTGATTTTAGAATCATAACGGGATTCAGTAGACAATCTAAGGACAACTATAAGATTGTCAATAAATATTGGCCTTTGGTAATTAAAGACCCTATCATAGGTGAGGAATTACCTAAAAGGGTATCCCTAACATACAGCAGGGCTCCATCCCTTAAAGATCAAATAGTGGACACCAACCCTGAACCTGTCAAAAAGAGCAATTGGTGGCAATCGAACAAAGGCTTTTACAAATGCAAGACATGCAAGGCGTGCACCCATGGTGTTAAAACCAAAACATACAAAGATGGATTTAGCGATGTCGAACATCCAATATCGCAGGTATTAACTTGTAAAACCGAATATGCGGTGTACATCTTGCAATGTCCTTGTTCATTGAAATACGTTGGTAGTACTAAACTCCCGGTACACCAACGAATCGTGCAACATCTAAGAGCCATATCTCATGGGGATAACACCTACCCAGTTGCCCGCCACTATCGTGAAGTACATCAAAGTAACAACAAATCACTCACGTACTTTGTGATAGACAGTATTAACACCAATAGACGGGGTGGTGACAGAGAATCAAAGTTGAGAAAACTTGAAACAAAATACATTCTCCTACTAAACACTAAGGCTCCGACAGGATTAAACATTACTGAGGATATGTATACATGTCTACTTTAATTTGATTTGATTTAATCTGTTCCAATTGACTGATATAAATTGAGATGATATATGGACCTGAGTTACAACTATAACATCCATGAGACCATTGGTAGGTCCCGGCCGGGATACAGTATGGTCTTAAACCCAAATGGGTGTTAGTTAACTTCTTTTGATTTGAAGTTTTGAGAACCGAGTAGCGGCTGCTAGCTGATTAGAAAAAGAAATAGGAATTTCATGTGTTTGTTTACAAGTTAGTACAAATCTAGCATAAAGGTCCTTATTCCTTGGAAGCTGATTCTTAAAATACTGACTAGTATTGTTATTGGACGATATTATACTTTGCACTATTTAACTTTATATGGACTAGGATGATATAATGGGCTATGGACTGATTTGGAAATGGTAGAATAACAGGACATTATATTGAGTTTGCACATATGATGAATTGAAGTTGAACAAGCCTCCTTGAGGAAAACCTTACTAGTAAGGAAGATATTTGTTTACATTTTTGCGAAAGTTTGCACAATTTGCTATGATATGTATTATTAAGGATAATCATAATGGCGCTTTTTTGCACAATTGCAAGAATTTGCACAATATGCATATGCACTTTAGCAGAAGCACTTTACATTGGATATAACAATAGGTTTCCATGTAAATATGTAAATATTTACTCAAGGAGGGTAAAAGAACTGCTAATATAATTTTATAGGTATCTAACAATTATTAACAAACTCATGATGAATATGTGTTTTAGATGACAAGGTATTTAACCATTATCTCTCAATTTCCAGCACATAATTGTAAAGCAATTTTTATAACAATATGTGAAAGAAAACGTATTGAATGTCATGCCTTTATGAACTTGCAATACTTGTTTGGGCAATTATCCATATAGTATAAGCATTTCTTCTATGTCCATTTTTAAAACAAGCATGTGACCCACTTTTTACAACTGACGCTGTGCCTTTAAAAGAACGGCTCACTAAGTTGGACACTGTCATGTGAACAAGGCTCCTTGGAGCCAAAACGTCATGCGATGTGCTTGCACTGATTAAATAACCTTTTTGCACGAACCTGGACCGTGTATGCGTCAATCTGTGGTGAGAGGGGGACCCCTGACCTATGGAGACAGAGCGCTGTTCTACGGATATATATATATATATATATATATATATATATATATATATATATATAGTATATATATATGCTATACAAGAAACAGGGGACGGGGTGGGCAGGGAGCACTGGTGAGCTGGGACAGTGGCAATGAAGACGGCGCGGGAAAAACGAGAGGAAAGCGCAAGCACATACAGGTTTCCAATGGCGTGCTGAAAATAAAATTTAAAAAAAACTGATTCCACTCAAGTAAGCAGTAAACATATACAACTTATTAGATCAGAACCCTGTGCGAATGAAATGCACCTGAGCAGGACAAAACAAAAATAGGTAGGAAAACCATTAAATGAAGAGCAACTAAGATATATACTAAAACCATCCAGCCATGAGCAAGGAGCCGACTCAAAGCCCGCTCCAAATATGCTGGAAATAACAGGTCTGTTTACAGACAGCTAAAGTCTGTAGAAACCTAAAAAGTTAGGCCTCCAATATTGCTGTATGCATTGGTGGGATGTGCCACCCAGGACAGACTCTTCATGTTCATTTTGATGGAAGAACTACTACCTATAGAGACAGTGACAGGAAGCCCAAGTAAAAAGCTTCCCCTCCCTGGTCTGTCACTCTCTTGCTGCGACTACCTGCTTGGGTTCACTGAGTAAGGCATCTTTGTGCCGCTCGAGACGCATGGAGTCTCTCAGACTTTAGGGAAAAAAACTGTTATAATCTTACCCCAGGTAAATTTGTCTGCTGTACTCTTGGACACTGCTTATTATACAACTAATACAGCCCTGCACTGGGTGGCAGATTTGCCTGCCGAAGTGCAGGAAATTACATTGCTAGTGATGCCAACTCAACCTGAGACGGTCCTTCTGCCCAGCTTCCCTCTGCTGCCTTTGGTTTTGTGCCTCAACTCGTTCTCAGCTCATTTTTCCGTTTTTTCTCTGCTCGCTCTTGCCCTCTATTTTTACTCTTTCTGCTCCTTCTGTCAGTTATTTTGCATCTTTCTGCTTGTTTCTAACCTTTATTTTGTCTATTTCTGCTCGTTGCTGTCCTTTATTCTGCCTCATCTTGTTTTTGACCTTTATTCTGCCTCTTTCTGACCTTTATTCTGCCTCTTTCTGCTAGTCTCTTACCTGCATTTGGTCTCTTTCCGCTCGTTTTTGTCCTTTAATTCTATCTCTCTGCTCGTTTTTGACCTTTTTCCGCCTCTTTCTGTCATTTATTCAGCCTTTCTGCTCATCTCTCACCTGCATTTTGCCTCTTTCTGCTCGTTTCTCACCTGTACTTTGCCTCTTTCTGCTCGTTTCTGACCTTTATTCTGCCTCTTTCTGTTCGTTTCTGACCTTTAGTCTGATGACTCATCCACAGCGCCCAGATAATTCCTAGGGGGTGCTGCACTATACAAATGCTAATTGATTGTTGTGGATAGTGGTGCCTGCTTAGTTCCTTTTGTTTTGTGCTCCCCTCTGAAAGCTTGATTTGATCTCCCAACTCTCCACCATAAAACTACAAGGAATTCCTTTCTGTAGTGTAGTTTGGGTTAATTTTCTGCAGCCCACTCCAACTCATGCGTACTTCTTCCCCTTTTCACCTCAGTCTAGTACACCCACTTTGCAGTGCTCGGGAAAGTTGTGCTCAGGAAGTGGAGATATAGATGAGTGTCTCCAGTGTGAGGGGAATGCACAGTTCAGGTCTGCTACAAACTATGTAAAATGTCTATCCTGACCCTTGTAATGGAAAGGCTCGGAAGCACCAAGTTAGGCAGACAATCGTAGGTCAGCAACACTTCTTCCTTGGAGCAAGACGCCCTTAGCTGAGAAAGGACTCATCACCTCAGCCAAGCCCACTCAGAGCTGTCCCAGGCTTTTCCAGCCGCCAGGGTTATGACTTTTCAATTCAAGCTACCTAGGTTGTCTGCATTTCATAGTCATCTGAAACAAAGAGCGCTACAGCAATTCTGCAACACACAACTCCCACACAAAGAGTTCAAAGTAATAGCACCGGGATGTTTCAGCAGCCATAATGGGACTGTTATAAAGGGCATTTTACTTGTCTCACATGGGCAACATGGGAGGGGGGTGGGGGGGGTATGTCAGAAGCCCCTGTCTATGCAACTGGCTTACCGTGGTGTATGTTTCACATCAGAACTAATAATGTGTAGCTTATGTGTTTCTTATTAGTGCTGAATTGTACTTAAAAAACAAAATGGGGTCCTAGCCTGTCAGTCCAATCAAAGGGTAACATTCCTCACCCAAGACCCCAAACAGTTTTTCTGTCCTCATTCTACCCACCCAAAAGGGCCAAAAAGGTTTCTAGGTGCTAGGAATAGGAGTTCAAAAAAATAATGAAAGTGGGGAGAGGACAAACCGTTCTGACATGCCCTTCACCCCTAGAGGGCAACTATAACTAAGCCCATCTGGAGTGGGCAGATTGGGGCTATACCCCTACTCTGCATATCCAAGTGAGTAGAAAGGCCACTAGACGCTGCTGCTTGTGCCCCTTTACTGCTGCACAATATTACAGACACGGGTGCAGAGGCAAACAACCTGTTGGGAGGAACACTGATTGTAGAACACTTAGAGGAGGAACACAGGGTACTCCCTGGGGAGGGTGGTAAGCTGGACCACGATATTCCCCTTGTCAAAGGAAGACTGGTCTGCCTCCAGTGAAAAAAAGGAGGTATGGTTGCAACTCATTATCCTATTCTTTCTCTGATGATCTCTCGTCAGTGAAGGCGCAAAGTTTGCTCTAGTACTGACACTTTCTTTTTTTCTGTTTTCTACGGCATACTGTTGAAGTCTACACCAGGTGCGCTTAAATAAGGGTGTGACGCCACCCAGACAGTGCACCTGATGTCTAATTAAACCCAGATTTTTTTTTTATTTGGAATTAATCCGTCCTGGAATCGGGCAACAACCCCCACTCCTTGAGCCCAAACAATTTTCCTTACACCCTTTACCCCCCAACCTCCCTACAGGGGCTTTGAGTCCAAATATTACAGTCATCCCCATGGCAAGTGAAATGTAATGTGGATACTTTTGGGTGCGGTTTTGACATGTGGCTTGGCAGATATTGAGTAAACTCCCACTCTACCGCCTCATTGTCAGAAATACTGTCCAGCGCGCCCAGGTTGGGGACTGATGCCAAGATGATCCCACACCCGACTCAATACTTTTCTCATTTTTCTCCTGGGTAGTCTGTGGGCTTTGATCCTCACCCAGCCCCCAGTGAGCATATTGGGGTGTTTACCCCTCATTCTCCCATTCCGTGAAGGGGGGAGGCTCTGAAAGGAAAGATAATTAGTGTTTATGAATTTTATTGAAGCTCTCATGATGCAGAAAACATCTTTGAGAGATAAAGGTGAACCCAGAGCACAGACCTCTAGATGCAGAGTTGCAGAAAGTAAAGATAATCTATAAACAGATATTTAAAGTTTAAATACCTCATCTTATTAGAATCAGATACCAGCGTCTAGCTTAGATAAATGGGGGAAGGATGAAGGTGCGTTTAAAAAGCGGGATTGCAGGGAAGCTCTTAAGTGTCCAAGAGAAACAGTGATCATGACTACATTGAAATGACATCCTACTGTATTCAACAGAACGGTTATTTACTTCAAAATTGGCTCAGAAGTGGTTCACTATTTTACATCACACAGGAATGCCAAATGAAGCTAAAAATACCCATGTAATGGATAATGGGGGAACTTTGCAGCTAAATAATAAGATGTAGGGCCACTTGCTTGGGTTAACGGAGTCTTTCAAGGTTCATATTATGAAATGCCCTGGCCAGTATTTCACTTGCTTGTGAGTTATTGCAAATGGCTGCAACAGTAATTTGTCCCATTGGTGTGGTGTTTATATTGTAATAAAACTCAAAACAGAACTATTCTAAAAAACCCACATTTACCCACCGAACTAAAATGTAGACTTTCAAAAATACGACTGAAAAGAAACAGCTGTCCTCAATATTGAAAGCATGGATTATTTTATTACCTGAATTGATTCATCCTCTGGAAGAGCCACTGTAAAATTGACATGACAGAGGCAGCAGGGAATCATCGATCGCAGCTTGAAATACAGACTCTGTTAAAAATATTGAACATGTGTTTATTGAAAATGTATAGCATACAGAATACCTAATGGTTTAAATATTTATAGTCTTCACAGGGAACACAGAGGAATAATTAAACTACAGCATCTGGACATATTCTCACCTAAAAACAGAGGAGAATGACAAATATAAATTTTAAGGGATGGTTCTGGATTTACTGACAATAATGAAATCCAAATAAGTTTTATATTTCATTTGAAGTCCTTCTACTTAAGATTACCATACAAGGCAACTTTGTATACACAGTCGCACACATTTAAGTCTAAAGTATTTCAGAATTGTTGCTTCAACGTTTCAGAAATACTGAGAGGCAGCATTACAACTTTGATTACACATTATAACTGCCCATTTTACCTCCGGCAACGTTTATCACACATTGAAAAGTTGATGTTAACCCCCTCTTATCAAAAATCAAAATGCCTCCACTTCAATTTATGTCCAACACAGAATTTACATCGATACAATTACAGAGAAAGAGAAGCATTTGGATTCTCAACAGATCAGATGTTAACCAATATGCGCCATTAAACCAATGCTTACATCATCTGTCACAGGCCACCTTTCAATGGAAGTGGGTGTGTGAGAGTGAACTGGCGGTTTTCGCCATTGTTTCAATATTTGTTTTAAGGATACGCAGTGACACAGAAGTGCTACTCAAAAGACTGACATCTCTTGGTTACCCCTTTAGCGGACATCAAGCTATCATAGAATTTAGAGGTGAGTAACTAAAACTGGCTAAAATAAAATCTGGATGTAATGATTGCGCTCCTCTACCAATATACCAGTTTTACCAACCACAACCAAGCAGACTTAGTGACCACTCGGCAAAGAAGCTGGTTTGACAGGAATGCAAGACAGACTGTCTCTCCCTACAGGGTAAAGAGCCAGTTCTTTAAGGTTTTCCTGAAGGGAGAGTGCATTTTAATACAAGTCAGATGATGAGGAAGCGAGTACCAGAGCTTTGCAGCCGCAACCAGGAAAGCTCTCCCTCCCCATCTTTTCTTCCGAACTTTTGGCATAGTAACCAAGTTGTAATGAGCTGAACAAAGATTTCTCCCAGGCATATCCAATGAAACATAGCCTTAATTCCCTCTCCCTCCGAGCTAACATGATAGAGGGCCTTACGTACAATGCAGGGCACCTGGAACATTATGCGCTTTTTTTATTGGGAACCAGTGCAGGCCATGTAGACTCTTGGACACAGACTGCCGTTTCGGATTAACCAGGGTGAGCCTTGCCAGCGCATTCTGCACTAGTTGCAGTTTGGCTTGAGTGTTATTGTTGGTCTCTAGGTACAGCGCATTACAATAGTCAATCTAGAGGAGACCAACGGCAAGGCTACTTGTTTCAGTGCCCGAAGGGGAATGAATGAAAATATTTTCTTCAACATTCTCATGATTCAGAAACAGGTTGTAGTGGTGCGCTTAACCTGCCGGTGCAGGAAAAGCTCACTGCCCCAAGATTCTTGGGTATGTCTGTTTGAGCTGGTAGGATACCCAGCATATTCGGCCACCAATTATTGTTCCACATAGAGGCTTGTGTTCAGAAGATCATCACGTCTGTCTTCTCACCATTAAGCTTTAGTTAATTTTTTTCATCCACCCAGCTACTGTTGTTGTCATACAGCTGTTAAAGTTGGCTGAGGTAGCGTACATGTCTTTAGCAATCGACACAATTATCTCGGTGTCGTCAGCATATCTCTCTGCTTGCAGCCCAAAAGCATGTATAAAACGATTCAGAAAAGGGGGTGGTGATGGACAGAGTATCTGAATTAAGCAGAACACTCCTACCCAGTCAACAGATCAGGGCTAGATCCATCACCGTTTTTTAGGTCACTGCACCATCCCAGCTCAGAACCTGGCTACATGCAAATTAGTCTGTCCCTTGCCCAGTGCATCATGGGAACAGGGCAGACCAAACTACCAAGCCAATTCTTTTACTGGAAAGGAAACAAGCTTCCGGGGACCGGTTTCTGGTTTGGTCTGCCCTGTTCCCATGATGCACTGGGCCAGGGACAGACTAATTTGCATGTAGCCAGCTTCTGAGCTGGGATGGTGCAGTGAGCTAAAAAACGGTGATGGATCAAGCCCTGATCTGTTGACTGGGTTGGAGTATTCTGCTTAATTCAGATACTCTGTCCATCACCACCCCCTTTTCTGAATCGTTTTGTCCACCATAAGCGTGGAAGGGTATGCTCAGATGTGAGTCCCTTGCTCACTGCACCATCAGGAATCAAGCAAGCCAGGCCGAAGACGGCTGCAATGCCAGAAACCGGTCCCCGGAAGCTTGTTTCCTTTCCAGTAAAAGAATTGGCTTGGTAGTTTGGTCTGCCCTGTTCCCATGATGCACTGGGCCAGGGACAGACTAATTTGCATGTAGCCAGGTTCTGAGCTGGGATGGTGCAGTGAGCTAAAAAACGGTGATGGATCAAGCCCTGATCTGTTGACTGGGTAGGAGTGTTCTGCTTAATTCAAATACTCTGTCCATCACCACCCCCTTTTCTGAATCCAAAAGCATGTATAAGCCTGGCCAGTGGGGATATGTAAAGATTAAATACCATGGGGCTCACAGGTGAGTCCTGCAGGGAGAAAGGGTCTGATAGTAACTGATTCACATACACCCTTTCAGATCCATCCTCAAGAAATGGTGACAGCAGTTTCAGAGCCATATCTGTGATACCCAGTTCCCATAAGTGTTCGATCGGCAGGGATGGGGAGATGGTAAGGAAAGCTGTGGACTGATCCAACTAGGGTCAGCACCGCTGCCTGTCCTGCATCCACTAAGTATCTGATACTGTCCCATAGCAGATAACAGCGCTGTTTCAGTTCCATGATTTTTCAGGAACTCAAACTGTGAAACGTCCAACAGACTGTTCTTCCACTTCACCCATCAAGTGGCTGTTAATATGTTTCTCCAAGATCTTGGCTGGGACAGGAATCAGAGAAATAGGACAATAGTTCTTAAGGTCATTGGGCTCAAGATTGGGCTCTTGAGAAGTGGCTTTACTATTGCTTCCTTCCAGAGCCGAGGGTAGCACCCTGAGATGATGGCTTTGTTCATCATCGCTGATAACGGTTGAGCTACCCCATCAGCCACCATTTGCAAACTTTTTGGTGCACATAGCTCATGGGGAGAACCTGATTTGGTATTGAGAAGGTGTAGTTCAACAAACTCCAGTTCAAGTCAATGAATTTTCCTTGACACCTATAGATTTTAGGGAGTCTGGCAGCAGCTCTAAACTTGAAGACAGGGTGTCATCGGCTTCTGTTTTAGAGGCTTCTAACTATAAATATTTGAGATTTTAAGTTGAAAAAACTCTGCTGGCTGGTTACATGGCTTAAATAAGCCTACAATTTCTGACAAAGCTGGAGGTGTGGATAGCTACTGAATGATTTGAAAGAGTTCTTTTGAGGAGTTAGTTGCCTCAATTATGTTAGTGCAGTAGATGCCTTTTTCTTCTCTGAGAGCTAATTTATAGTGTCTGATCGCAATCTTATATGCGGACCTTCCTGCACCTCATAATGTTTCCTCTCTGGAGGGTGACTGGTGGCTGCTAGCTGGCCTGAGAAGCCTTAGTCTTTTTGTAAAACAGGGGGCCATGGGCAGTTTTCCCCTGGCATTGACTTCCCGTGTAAGTGCTACCTTATCAGCTGCCGCACACAGCCAGGCTGAGAAGTCCTCCGCCCCTTAACCACATCCTCCTGGACAATAAAGAGCTTGCTTCCAAGAGCGATGGTAAAGGATTCTACTGATACCCCCTTCCTGTCCCTCCTGGGGATCTTAATATTAGCGAGCGTATCAAGGTGAATGCAAAGTAGACTGCACTATTGTCCAACCAGCTGAGGGAAAGCACTTTCTGAAAAGACAGCCAAGGGTCAGAAACCCTTAAGCTTGGCTCTGTACGGATTATTACTGCAACGCTCCTTAGGTGCCTCTGGAAATTGCTATTCCTTGTTTCTTTGCACTTTGTTCGCTATTGTTATAACTAGAAGAAAAGAAAGGCGAATGCAGTGCTATTTACCCTCTAAAGAACCTTCAATGGCAAAGGCCTCCAATTACTGGCAAAAGATTTACATTTATAATGATCTACACTCACTTGATTATTCTTTCACAGAGAGTGACAGGGTGCCAGGGGTCTCAGCCTTAGAACATATAACTGTTGTAAAGAAGCTATGAGCAATCATTTCACCTCTATGTTGATGTTTACAATTTCACATCTTCAAATAGTTGAGAGCATGGCACTTTGGGGCAGATGTATCAAGCCTTTTTGTGTTCGCAAACGGCCATATTCGCAGACTCTGCCCGTTTGCAAACGCAAAAAATGCTTTTACGATATAGCAAACCCAATTTTGCGATTTGGTAACCTTTCACCGAATCGCAAAATGGGTTTGCGATTCGATATTGGGAATTGCATCGGTGTGTATGAATGTTTTGTGACCGTAAATGCGGTCGCAAAACATTTGCATTTTACCACCTACTTCAAGTAGGTGGTAACCCATTTGCAAATGGGAAAGGGTCCACAAAGGACAACTTCCGCCTTTGTGAATGTTAGTAATATCATTTTAAGAGCAGTCAGTGGTCCCACAGACCATCCTGCACAAATATACAGTAACATGAAATACACTTATTCTATATATTTTATTTGACACTGCTTTTAGCACTGAAGAAATAGTTACCTTCGGTAACAGCTTATCTGGTAAAGGCTAACTAGCCACAGTTTTCTTTAACTTAAAATTATCGCCAGGCATCAGACTGGATCAGGATATTTTTTGTGAGCAGTACCCCCTGCATGCTGGTAGGTGGCATTGTTCTGCTACGCATGGCTTTGCACACGCCAGAAGTGATGTGTACTGTGCCTATGTAGGTACCACCCCAGGGTGCTGACAGTTTCTTTTTGCAACTTTCCACACCAGAAGCACAGAGCAACGAAGAACACTGACAATTGTGTGGGGAACCAGGGCCCTCAAAAGGGAAACAGCCCTTAATACTAAAATCAGTTCGCAGAGCAGTGAGGATGGGTGGGTTGGTAAGGAATATGAGGCTAGCTAGAGTTTCTACCAGATAAGCCATTTCCAAAGGTAAGTAACTTGTTCATCTGACTTCTAGTTTCAGATTCCTTTCCTTAGAATAGATACCCAATCAATACCTACTTGGACGGGAGTCTGCGAACATGATTGAAACCAGAAATTCCTGCAGGACTGAACATGCAACGTGCCCATCCCAACGGACCTTACTGTCCAGGCAGTATTTGGTGAACGTGTGAAGCAAGGCCCACGTTGCTGCCTGGCAGACGTCCAGGACTGGAACTCCACATGCTAACGCAGAGGTCGCAGCATTAGCTCTGGTAGAATAAGCTTACAAGCCCTACAGGGGTGGCTTCTTATCCAATGCATAGCAGATCTTAATGCAGAGTATGATGCATCAGGAGATGGATGAACAATTGGATGAGTGCACAGCTTGTGTTTCCGTATTTACTTATAGTATTTGGGTGCTCCGTGGGTGGCGGCCAACGTCCCTGGGTGCCTGATTAACAGATTCAGTGGTGTATCCCTAATGAAACATTATGGATATCCCCTTGGGCACTCCTTGTTTTCCTCCCTTACAATCAGAGGATTCCACTCGTTTTTATTCCTTAGTGAAGAAATTTATTATTTGATATTTTTAGATGATTTACTTTTATTATGCTCAACTTGTAAATATTTCAAAAAGATTTTCTCATCATTTCAACATCAGTGGCAATGATTCATTTACATTCCAATGCATTTCGGGCGTGCCGAATCGCCCTTCATCAGGGAATCCATACTATAAAAAAATCAAATAATAACAATGATTACATTAATGTTCCAGAGATTTATCTGCAAGTTTGTTCAAAACCTATGTGATATCTAGTGCTTTATTAGATGTCCCACAGTTATTACCCTTGACTTGTTCATAGATCTATCCCTTAATACGCTAACATCTACATTCACTTACGTGCCACTGTACTTTACTGTTGCGTCATAATCTGAAAAACAAAAAGGTCCAGAACCCGTATAAGCAATACATTCTCTCACGGCTCTTCTCTCATAACTAGGATTCTAGAACCTTGTTATAGTTATATAAGTAATGAGTAACAATCTGCGATAGGGGTTCGAATCTTCAGCTCTTATTAGTTTTTGTGGTAGTTTTTAGTTCATTAGTTTTTTCATTTATGGACAATATGTAGGCGGATTGTTACTCATTACTTTACTTTTTTGGATAAATGATGAACAAAGAATTAGCGGTAGACTTACGCGGCAGATTTAACAGTAGTAATTCGTTTCGCCCTATCATCACGTGAGCGGAACTATAACAAATAGGAAAGAGGTTTGTTAGTAACCACGACAACCGTCCGTTATGGAGGTGTAGAGAACGCTGATTGAAACGCCAAGAACACGCGAAACAGGTTAGTCACCGCAAACTTTAACTGAACAACCGCCCAGGTTCTAGAATCCTAGTTATGAGAGAAGAGCCGTGAGAGAATGTATTGCTTATACGGGTTCTGGACCTTTTTGTTTTTCAGATTATGACGCAACAGTAAAGTACAGTGGCACGTAAGTGAATGTAGATGTTAGCGTATTAAGGGATAGATCTATGAACAAGTCAAGGGTAATAACTGTGGGACATCTAATAAAGCACTAGATATCACATAGGTTTTGAACAAACTTACAGATAAATCTCTGGAACATTAATGTAATCATTGTTATTATTTGATTTTTTTTAGTATGGATTCCCTGATGAAGGGCGATTCGGCACGCCCGAAATGCATTGGAATGTAAATGAATCATTGCCACTGATGTTGAAATGATGAGAAAATCTTTTTGAAATATTTACAAGTTGAGCATAATGAAAGTAAATCATCTAAAAATATCAAATAAAAATTTTTATTCAGTAAGGAATAAAAACGAATGGAATCCTCTGATTGTAAGGGAGGAAAACAAGGAGTGCCCAAGGGGATATCCATAATGTTTCATTAGGGATACACCACTGCATCAGGAGATGGCTCATTTATGCACCGCCTTCCCTTTCATGGCCCGACATATCCCACACAGAGTGGATTATCCACCTGGAACGTTTTTGTGTGGTCAAGGTAGAAAGAAAACACACTTTCTTGGTCCAGCCGGTGGAGACTCTTCTCTTCTTTAGAGTTTGAGGCCGAGGATAAAAGGTAGGCAAAGTGATGGACTGGCCTTCGTAGAATGGTGTGACTACCTTCGGCAAGTTGGACGCTAGAGTCCGAAGGACCAGCTTGTCTGGAAAGAAAGACACATATGGAGGCTGAGATGACAGCGCCTGCAGTTCACAAACCCAACGGGCAAATGCAATTACCACCAGAAAGGCCATCTTGATGGTGAGAAGCCTAAGAGGGCAGGTATGAAGCGGCTCAAAGGGAGCACACATCAGAAAAGTAAGAACCAAATTAAGACCCCATTGAGGCATAAAGAATAGAATTGATGGAAAAAGACTGGAGACCTTTAAGGAACCTATTTACCATGGGGGACTTGAAGAAGGAAGGTTGATCTGGCAGCTGCAGGAAGGCAGAGATGACAAATAAGTAACCTTTAACATGCCCAATGCAGAGACCTGCTGGGAAAAGAGTAAGGATACACAACAATACCTGGGAAAGGGGGACAGATAAGGTCAACCTGTTTGTCTGTGCACCATGCCAAAAACGGGTGCCAATGGGCGGCACATACAGTCCTGTTGGAGTGAGAGGGAAGAGCTAACATGGCCAGGTGGACGTGATCCACACCGGCTCCGAAGACCCTTACCGAACTGAGAGCGCTCCCATAGCGATGGTGTCCTACAAAATACCTGCATTAATCCAGAGCGATGGAGGGAGGCAGCAGAGCCATCAGCGCTGCTGAAGGGCTGCCGCAGCAGTGACAACTGCCGTGAAGCAGGCTGCAGACTGGAGCCTTACGCGAAGTCAAGATGGCGGCGGCGAGGACGTAGATGAGAAGTCTATTGCGGGAGTGTTATTGAGGGCCCACTGACTCGGCTGGAGGAACGGCCGAGCACTGAAGTGCCCTGGGGAGGCAAGACGCGGCACTGGAGGTGAGCCTGGTGGTGGGCCGCCACACGGCGATAATGCGCATGGGAGATGGCGGGAACCACGAGCGCTCCGGAGGACCCACAGGCCACGAAAAGTCCTGTCTGTTCCTCCTGAAGCATTTGAGAGTGGCGAGGGGTGGAGGATTGAGCCCCAGGGAGTCCTGGTTGACACCCCCCCCCCACACAATTAGAATTGCTGACACCGGGATTTTTATTCAACGGTGCCCTTGAGTGAGTTAAGGTAATCTGCCTGACCCTGAAATGGAGTCTGTTTGATGGCTGCCTAATGGCATAGTGGGGCTCAGTGAGGCTGCACAGCAGCATGTCTATGTGACCGGGAGGGAGACAAACGGAAACCCTACTCTGCAAAAATGCAAGTAAGGGCGGCGATGCAGTAACCAACTAGTGATAACACCTTGCCTGACCCCAAGATGGTGTCTGGAAAACATTCTAAGACAGAGTGAAGACCCTGAGCTTCTGTTAAGAGTCCCTGCATCATGCTGAAAAAGAAGGTGACATCAAATGACAATGACATTATTGGCGCGATCCTTGGGCTGAGTGATCACACTGCCGCCTCGTGAACTTGAGATTAATACCGTTCCCTAGCCAAACAACCCTCTTCCCAACCTCCCCCATATATTTTCCACCTAGCGACTCCCTCAGCCTCTGCAGGCACAGGTGGAATGTCCTGGATGCCGGTCCCCCGGGAGACATTATTTGTAGTAGTTTCGAATAGCCACCCCCTTTCCAAAATAAACAAAATGCTACCGGTCACTCCTACCTCACCTAACCCTAACGCACATAACCATCTGAAACCACACGGCCTGAACTCCTTCTACATCACTTTCCCCCAACCTCTCACCTAAAACAAAAAAGATCTTCAACCACAGACTGATCAGACATCATCCAGAAATACTATTCGCGGACATGTACCACTGCTCCCCTAAAGGGCAGTGGAAAATGGATCTAATTTTCCACACGGATAGACTGAAAAACTGGATCAAAACCCTCAGAACACATCTCCTGGTAAGAAAACAAGTTACTTACCTGTAACTTTGGTTCCCCAGTATTGGTAACTTTCATAGATTCCCATGCTTTGTATCATTCCCCGTTGTCGGACTCTGAGTCTCGGTAATAAAAAATATCATAGTAGTAGGTACAAAAGAGAAAGGAAAGGCCTAGGCCTCATCCCCTTTTGTAACATATCAGCCTCTTTTTGTAAAAGAGACCAAACTCTAGGCATCAGCCAATCAGAATAGCCTCACCCTTAGAACCTTCCTGAAGGAAACTCAGAGCCTCAGATTTTCGTAGCCGTAGTGTGCTAGACACCATAGTTGCTGAAGGCTGAGCTTTCCCCGGGGAGGTGGGTGGGCGCATGGGAATCTATGAAAGTTACCAATACTGGGGAACCAAAGTTACAGGTAAGTAACTTGTTTTCTTGCCCCAGTATTGGAACTTTCATAGATTCCCATGCTTTGTATCAGAATAGCAAGCAGTAAACACTATAAACACATTTTCTAAAAGTATATCATAACATTAGCAAGAAATTACAAAATGTGTTACCCACGGAAGGTGGGATAGAAAGGAAAGCTCACCAATCACTTGAAGAGGTTTCTCAGGACAGCCTGGCCCACAGCCGCGTCATCCTGCTGTAATGACTCTAAGCAATAATGCTTAGTAAACGTATGCACGCTGCTCCAGGTAGCAGCCCTGCAGATGTCTTTGATATGCACCCCCGCAAAGAGGGCTGTTGAAGATGCCACTGATCTCGTTGAGTGAGCACGGATCCTGCCCACTAGAGGTTTTCCTGCTATCTTGTGGCAATGCAGAATGGCACTCGAAATCCATCTTAAGATCCCCTGCTTAGACAGAGGGAGACCTTTGTTCGGACCGCCGAAGGCAATGAACAATTGCGAAGACTTTTTAAAGTCTTTGGTTCGGTCCATGTAGAATTTTAGACAGCGTTGCAAATCCAGAGTGTGTAATGTCTTTTCTGCTGGAGTGACTGGATTCGGAATAAATATCTTTAGGATCACAGGCTCATTTAGGTGAAAGTCAGTGGGGACCTTGGGAATGAACCGTGGGTTCGTCCGCAAGATGGTAGTGTTCTTTTTGAACTGCAAAAACGGTTCTTGGATCGTTAAGGCCTGCATCTCCCCTACTCGCCTCGCTGATGTGAGGGCCAAGAGTAAAGCTAGCTTCCATGATAAGTATTTAAGGTCTGAGCGGTGAATCGGCTCAAAAGGTCCCTTCATTAGTTGAGCCAGGACTAAGTTTAGATGCCATGTTGGTGGAGGAGATCGCACTGGCAGTTAGACCCTGAACAGGCCCTTGAGGAATTGTTTGATAATTCTTGCAGACCATAACGAAGGACCAGAATCAGATCTTCTGAATCTCGAAATTGCTGCTAAATGAACCTTGATGGTAGAATGAGACAGGTTAGACTTAGCTAGCGAGAGCAGGTAAGGTAGGAGCTGATGAGGTTTTGACGTGAAAGCATCAATCTTTTCTTTTCTACACCAAATACAGAACCTTTTCCACTTCAGTCTGTATGTTTTGTTTGTGGACGGTGCCCTTGCCTGGGAGAGGATGTCTTTCACCTCTTTGGAAAGAGGAACATTCATGTATTCTCGCTGGTCAGGAGCCATGCAGTCAGGTGCAACGATCCTGGGTCTGGATGCCAAACTTGTCCTTCAGACATTGTCAAGAGATCCGGAGCATTCTCCAGCGTTATCGGAGGTACTAGTGATAGCAGATGGAGCTCGGTGTACCAGAATTTTCTTGGCCATGCCGGGGCTATAAGGATTAGTCTGCATGGTTCCGTCCTCATTTTTCTGATGAGACGAGGAAGCAGGGGAATCGGTGGGAACGCATAGAGAAACCTTCCTGTCCAGGCTATTGATAGGGCATTGCCCAATGAGCCTTGATGGTGGAACCTGCTGGCATAGGCTCGGCATTTTCTGTTTGTTGGCGTCGCAAAAAGGTCCACTTCCGGCGTGCCCCATGTTTGAAAGAGCCGATCCAGAACTTGTTGCTTCAGCTCCCACTCGTGACTGACTGAGGTGAGCCTGCTCAGCCTGTCGGCGCCCTCGTTTAGCACTCCTGGTAAGTGCTCCGCCTTTAGAGAAATGCTGTGAAGAATTGTCCATTCCAGAATCTGTTGAGCTTCCCGCGACAAGAGGAGTGACCTCGTTCCTCCTTCCTTGTTCACGTAATGCATAGCCGTGGTGTTGTCTGTCCGGACTAGCACTTGTGAACCCTGGAGACGCGGAAGAAAGGCTTGAAGGGCTAGCCTGATCGCTGTCAGCTCCAACAGGTTGATGTGTAGCTTTTGGTCGCTTGGAGACCAATGGCAGCTGACCTGCAGGTCCTGCATCAGTGCTCCCCATCCGTCCAGTGACGCATCCGTCGTCAGGATATGAGGTGATGGTACACTTGCGAAGGATAGACCTTGGCATAAATGCTGTTGATGCGACCACCAAAGCACTGCCTCCTTCATCTCTCGAGTGACCAGTACTTTGTCGTCGAATGATCCGTGCACTTGCTGCCACTGGAGGTCCAGTTGCTCCTGGAGGGGGCGCATCCGGAGTCTGCAGTGCGGGATCAGGGGAATACATGATGACATCACCCCCAGCAGCGACTTGTAGCTGCGTACAGAAAGACACTTTTTTCTTTGAAGGCCTTGTGCTAATCTTTGCAGTTTCTGTATCCTCTCTCGAGTAGGAAATGCCTTTGAGAGCTGCAAATCCAACATCGCTCCCAGGAACCGCGCTGTCCGTGATGGCAGCAGCGTGGATTTTTCCACATTCAAGGTGAGACCTAGGTTTTGAAACAGATTGGTGCAAGCCTGCACCGCGTCCTGCGCCAATGCTCTGGTTGGGGCCTTTAGTAACCAATCGTCCAGGTAAGGGAAGACCTGGAAGTGGTTTATCCGCAGAAAGGCTGCTACAGGTGCCAGCACCTTCGTAAAAATCCTTGGAGCAGAGCGAAGGCCGAATCAAAACTCTGAACTGAAAATGGCTCTTGGCTACTGTGAAGCGTAGGAACCTTCTGTGTGCTGGGTGAATCGGGACATGGAAGTACGCATCCTCCAGAGTGTGGCCATAAAATCCCCCGGGTTGATCATCTTCAAAACGTCCTGTAGGGATACCATCCTGAAGGACAAGGAGAAGCGATAGGCATTTAACTCCCTGTGGTCCAGGATTGGGCGCCATTTCTCCTGCGTTTTCCTCACCAGGAAGAACCTGGAATAGAAACCGTGGCCCTGTTGATTGGAGGGAACAGGCTCTATCGCTCCTTTGCGGAGCATTTGCTGTACTTCTAGCCGTAGTAGAGGCAGATGTTTTGATGGGATGGCTGACGGTGGCCTGGGTGGAGGGACTTCCGTAAACTCCAAAGTATGTCCTCGTCTGATGATGTTGAACACCCAACGGTCCGATGTAATTTGGGACCAATTCAGAAGGAATTTGGACACCCTGCCTCCAACTGATGAAGTCTTGGAGGAGGGAGCAGTAGGCAGAGCCAGAAGGCCGCTATTGACGTTTGGACGAGTCCCGTCCACGGGCAGCTTGCTTGGCCTTGTTGTAAGGCCGTGAGTAACCAGAGGACTGACCCTGTCTCTGTTGGTATGACTGGCGGTTAGGCTGGTATCCAGAGCTGGTCGAAGAATAGCGCTGTTGCTGGTATGTGCCTCTGTAGGTTCCTCCTCTGCCTCTTGCGCCTCTAAAAGGAGTTTTGCGGTACTGGAGTGTTCCCAGTGACCTCGCTGTCTCCGTGTCTTTTTTGATCTCCTGAAGCGTATCGTCGATCAATTTGCCGAAGAGTGCCTCGCCGTCAAAAGGGAGATCAAGGACCTTGTTTTGGATTTCTGGCCTAAACCAAGTTGCCTTTAGCCACCCTTGGCGTCTCAACACTGCCGCTCCTGCCAAAGCCCTAAAGGACGTTGTGGCAATGTCCATGGCACAGTCTATTATCTCCATGGAGACCGCTTCACTTTCCTGCAAAGTTTTCTTGGCTTCTAGCCCTGATTCTGGTGGAAGTTGTTCCAAATAGGGGGCTATATCGCACCATAACTGGCGATCATATCGTCCCAAAATTGCCAAAGCATTGGCGGCGCGAACCAGAAGGCTAGCAATGGATGAAAATCTTTTGCCTGTGTTATCTAGCCGTCGTCCATCCTTGTCTGGAGGGGCTGTCAATGGAGCAGAAGGGTTCCGTGATTTTCTTTGCGCTGCCTGTGAGATGACAGAGTCCGGCTTAGGATGACCTGTCAGCGCTGCCGGTCCATCCTCTGGCGCTTTATACTTTTTGTCAAGGCGCGGTAGCACAGGGACCACCGTCGCTGGGTTTTTCATGGTCTTCAAACCTTCCTCCCATAGATGTTCCACAATCGGAATGGACCTTGTAGTCTTGCGATGAGTTTCTTTAAAATCGTACAAGAAACAGTCTGTGGTTTGAGCAGGCATCACCAATTTAAAGCGGCCGGCTGCACGCTCCATCAGTTGGTGAAAGCTGCCGATGTTAGCAGGAGGAGAATCACCTAAGTTTTGGTGAGGCGAAGCTTGATCCGGGATGATGTAGTCATTGTATTCATCCCCTTCCTGATCTGAGTCCTGATTATCACCGGACGACACATCCGTATCATTATCATGATCCCCTTCCGGATCATCGGCTGTTCCCGACAAAGCTTGGGGCACAGGCCACTGTGGTTGAGGAGGAGTCTGTACCGGGTGTGTAGGAGGGACAACCAAAGAGTGGTCTTGTACTGGGGTCGACGGAGTAGACCTTCTCGGAGCTGGTCGCTCGGCTTTCGACTTGTAGTCTTGCAGCATTTTGTGTAAGTCATGCAGGAATGACGTCGGGACTGAAACCATGTTCTGTGGTGCATAGTCCCTTGAGTGATCTGACTGTAGGTAGTCACCTCCACCTTGTTTATACGCCTCCTCTGAGTCCGTCTCTTGACTTTTGACGAGAAGCTGAGATGGGCTATTTGCATACTCAAAAGCATCCTGATCGTCTCCCTCAGAGTCCTCCTGGTCTAGTAACATAGTGGGAGGTAAAGAGGTCACCCTCCATGGGGATGTCATTTCAGGAGTGATCCGTGTGAGAGAAATTGTCACCCTTCTCTCCGCAGCCAGTATTGTTGGTTGGTCCATCGACGCTGGAGAAATCCTCGTCGATGAGATAGGAATAGCCGATGTCGTCGTCGACGCCACCGACGACAAGCCCGCCGTCGATGAAGAAATTGTTGTCGTCGTCGAAGCACTCGTCGACGACATGACCGTCGACGTCGTCGTCGGCATTGCCGTCGTCGACGATGATGTTGTCTTCGTCGACGACGTCTTCATCTTCGTCGACGATGCCGTCGGCATACTTCCCATCGACGCTGCCGTCGTCGAGCCCTTCTTCGACGACGGAGAAGAAATAGCAGTGCCAGCCTTGCAAAAATAGGGTCCATGTGTTAGAAAAGCACTGTAATCAAGGCTCGCCACAGAAATAAATGAAGGTCATTAGTTCAAGTTTCAATACAAATTAAATGAGGTTTTCGTTTTTGTTTTTTTTGATGAAAAATAAAAAAGGACCAAAAGAACAACGGGAAATCACTGTGCGATCATTGATAAATAACATTGCAGGATAGCTGTAGGAAGGATCCCCAGGACAGGATAAGGTGTCGTGTATTATCTAAGAACTAATGTAGAACGTGGAAGAACTGTCACCCCCCCACTTTCCACCCAAAAGGTCTCTCTACCGCAACCGCCCCCCTACACTACATCCCCCCCTCGTCATCCGAGTCCAACGGATCATCTTCTGGCAGTGGATCGCAAATATCGCCTCGATATGCATTCCATGGAGACCACACCTTATTCCACTTGCCTGGACAGGCACGACTCAAATACACCGCCCTTTCAGTTACCATTGTTCTGTCCATATTCATGCACCATTGTGACGTCGTTGGAAGGTCTGTCGCCCCCCAACGCTGTGCAATATCCCGCTTCGCTATACTCATCCCAAATGTTACCCAGAGTCGACCATGCCGGGACAGATCCGTCGGTTCCCACACGTTGAGGAGACACCGCCTTGGCTCTGGGAGAACCGAAATCTCTAGTACCTGGGACACAGTACGCAGTATCTGTCGCCAATAATTTTGTATGCGTGGGCAGTCCCAAAACGTGTGGAAGAAGGTACCCTCTTCCCCGCAGCCACGCAAACAAAATGGGTGTGGTGTTCTGTGGATGCGGTGTAGCAGTGTTCTCGTGTAGTATACCCTGTGAAGGACCTTGAGCTGGACTAGTCTCATCCTAGCCGAGATGCCCACCTCTTTCTGTGAAGCCAGAGCCTCATTCCACTCGTACTCATCTAGGGCGCCTATCTCCTGTTCCCACCTTTCCTTCAGGGGAGCTAGAGGATCTGGCGAATTGTTTAGGAGCTTACGATACGTCAATGAAGTTGCTCTCTCCACCATGAAGTCGGTCAGGAGGCGATCCTCCAGCGGGGAGGACTCAGGGAGAGTCGATCCGGAGGGGATGGCCGAGAGCAGCGCATGGCGAATCTGCACGTATCGGTATGATTCGTGCGGCCCCAGGTCGTATATTTCTCTCAAGCTGGTGAATGAAATGACATCCCCCCCGCTCCCACATGTCCCCCACCGTGGAGATGCCGATGGAATCCCAGAGGGAAAATCCCTTACTATTTCTCAAATTGCCCAAGGCGCGTGCGTCCCAGAGCGGGGTGAGTTTGGTGATCTTCCCTTTCCATCCTAGCGCAGCTGTCGCCACGTGCCAGGTTTCCACAGTGAGTTTAGTGGGTCCTGTGAGCAGTCTCAACTTCCTCCGGTCATAAAGTGGGGCAAGTATGTTATTGACGCCCAACTGCGCCCTGTCTGCCTGGAATTCCGGATCAGACTGTGGGGCGTGTAGCCACTGATTAATGGGCCTAAGTTGTGCTGCCCAGTAATACAGGTGCAAGTTCGGAAGTGCAATGCCCCCATCATACCAGCCTCTGCAGAGTTTAGCTTGAGCTATGTGCGCCGGCCGATTGCCCCACAATAGCCCAGAAACCACTGCTGCGACCTTCCTGAAATATCCCGCTGCCACCGGGAATGGCGTATTATCTAGGATGTACAGAAAACGAGGCAACGATTTCATTTTGTACAGCGCTGCTTTCCCCAGCATAGTCAATGGCAACCCTGCCCAGAAATTGGCGTCCTGCTTGAGACGCTCCAGCGGTGGTACCAAGTTCAGTCTCTTGTATTCAAGTGGATCCCCCGTGACATGGATGCCCAAGTATTTAAAAGAGGAACCAGCCAGTCTCAGAGGGCAGTCTGGTCCGAGCGTCGGGGTTTGGCCTGCCAGCACGTACATCTCTGATTTGCTCCAATTTATGGTGTAACCAGAAACCTTGCCATGCTCGTCGCACAAATTCAAAAGAGCTGGAACTCCACGCTCGGGATTCGTTAGATACACCAGCATGTCGTCCGCATAGAGGGACAAGCGGTCTTCCCATCCCTCCTTCCATTGTATTCCCTTGAGCAAGGGAGTTTGTCTTATGCGATTAGCCAGAGGTTCCAGGGTTAGCGCGAAGAGCAGGGGAGACAGAGGGCAGCCCTGCCAGGTGCCCCTCCCAAGAGGAAACGTGCGTGAAATGTGGCCATTTGCAACCACGTGCGCCACCGGTGCCGCGTAGAGTAGCTTTATCCAAGATATGAAGTTCGGGCCGAAGCCCATGTGAGACAGTACCTCGAAAAGGTAGACCCACTCCACCAGGTCGAAAGCCATCTTCGCGTCCAGGGCCAATATAACTGCACTATCACTGATTTGGTCTGCCCTCGCCATCACCCCATGAACCCTACGAAGATTAAGCGCAGTCTTTCTATGAGGCATGAACCCCGATTGATCTGGGTGGATAAGATCTGGCAGGTGAGCCAGCAGTCGGTTGGCCAGGAGCTTCGCCAAGATTTTACTTTCTTCATTCAGTAGGGCGATGGGGCGGAAAGATGAGCATTCCTCCTGAGGCTTACCGGGCTTTGGTATAGCCACGATCATGGCCGTTCGATGGTCCTGTGGGAGCTGCCCCCTCTCGCGGCATTCTTCATACATTTTGAGTAGATAAGGACAAAGGTCCTCAGAGCGCGCTTGGTACCATTCGATCGGAATGCCGTTTGGACCGAGGGCCTTTCCGGGTTTGAGCGCCCCTATGGCTATCCGCAGTTCGTCGGTGGTCAATGCCGCATCTAGGTCGGCCATAGCCTCCGGTTGCAGTATCGGGATATCTATGCCGCTCAGTGCACACTGGGCCATAATCGCAGTCACCTCCCTTTCTGGAGTATACACCTTTTCGAAGTGGGCCGCCAGTGCCTCCACTACCTGTTCGGGGTCAGTCACCAACACACCATTCCCATCCTTCACCTGCTGAATCCCTCTGGAGCTACCCCCTCTCTTATCTAGCCAGGCTAACATCTTTCCCGCCTTGTCGCCTACATCGTACACCCGATTCTGTGTCTCAGTGATATATCCCTGTACTGTGAGGCGTGCATGGTCTGTGTATAGTCGCTGCTGAAGTGTAAGATTGTGTGCTGTGTCCTCTGTAGGGTCAGCCTCGTGTGTGGTTGTGGCTGTGCGCAGTTGGAGCTCGAGTGTGGAGTGTTCAGCTGCTTGTTCCTTCCTATGCGCCGTTATGGAGCTTATAGCCTGCCCCCTTAGCACTGTTTTGTAGGCCTCCCAGAGAACCCAGAGAACCTCGGCGGACGCCACAGTCGATTTGTTCTCATCAAAGTATTGCTCCGTGGCCCTCTGAAGAGTCTTCCTGATTTTCGGGACTTTAAGGTAAGAGGCCTGAATAGGGTATATGCGGCGTTAACGGAGAGTGATCGGAAATGCCACGGGGGTGTATGTCTATTGTGTCTACTCGCTGTAATCCCTCCCCCAACGCCAAAAAGTAATCAATGCGGGAGAGACTGTTATGGACTGCGGAATGGAACGTGTATTGTCTGACCTGAGGGTGAACATGACGCCAAATATCTATCAGTCCCAGTGCCTCTCGGAACCGCTGAAACCGGGAGGGTCCCCCCGGCAAAGCAGCCACCGGAAACCTGTCAAGCTGCGGGTCCGCAGCTGCATTGAAGTCCCCTCTCAGGATCACATCACTGTCCGGTAGAGATAACAAGAAATCACCCAGGGCCGGAAGCATCACCGAATGAAGGGACGGCGGAACATACACAGAAACCACTGTCAACGGACGACCGTCCCACTGCCCCACCACTGCTGCAAAGCATCCCTGCTTATCGGCTTTCGTACTCAGTGGAATAAAGTGTGAGGATTTTTTAAGCAGGACACCCGTGCCCCGTGAACCCGATGAAAATTCTGAATGTACGATCATCCTATACCCCCTCCTGTCTAAAGCCTTGGCAGCCCCTCCCACCAAATGAGTTTCTTGCAAGAGTGCTATTTGTGGTTTATGTCGCTTCAGCTCAGTTAGAACGAGGCCACGTTTCACCTTGTCCCCTAGGCCCCGCACATTCCAGGAAAGTATTCGAAGGGCGGAGCAACTAGTCCGCTCACCATCCAGCCCCGCGGCAGTAAGTTGTTCATCCGCCATCTTCAATCACACAACACACGAAACGTCCAGAAGGAATCAATCGCACCTGCAATAACACCATTCTAATAGCAACATACTGTACTTTTCCTGATCGACTTAGTGAAATTCCCATGAAAAAGAACAAACCCGCCCCCCACCCTTTCCCACCCTGCCTCCCTGTTTAACGGACCTACAACTGCCCGCCACCCCAACTTAGCAGAGCGCTTAATCCATCCCACAAACAGAGTACTTGCACGTTGGGGGAGAGTGTCCCCCAAAGCAGGCGGCCCCCTTGCTGCCCTCGGGATGTCCAGGCCGGCGTCCAGCAACGACGTAGTTGAGCAACCAATGAAGTGCGGCCTGGTGGCACGAGTGCAGCCGCGGTGGCTGAGTTGAGTTCTGTCCGGGCGGAAGTGGACCATCGCCGGCGCGGCCAAACGGAAGTGCCCGCAGCGGCCACAGATCGACGCCAGCGGAACCTCGGACTGGCGGGTCCCTCTCGATCACTCAACTTCTGGCTCTAACTCTCCGGCATCAAGGCGGCGCAGTGGATAACGGCGGCGATCACTACAACTGAAGTTCGAAAGTTACTGCGTAGTCGCCGCCATCTTGCACCTCATCTGCCAGTGCTGCTGCGGACTCACCCCCTTCAAACACTAGAATAAATGAGGCTCCCCAACCCCCTGAGGCACAAATCCTTTCCCCTCACGCTGCACTCTGCCCACCTCAACAATCCACCAGCGC
This sequence comes from Lissotriton vulgaris, assembly GCF_964263255.1. NCBI lineage: Eukaryota > Metazoa > Chordata > Amphibia > Caudata > Salamandridae > Lissotriton > Lissotriton vulgaris. The sequence goes on along the minus strand of NC_141685.1, from coordinate 2,043,197,641 downwards.
CCTCAACCCGCAATCTACATCGCCTAGCTCCTTCTTCCTTCCCATATGCAAGCGGAGGCCTCCGATTTCTAGACGTAAATCCTCTCACCCCTTCCCCACGACTATCCAGAGAGTCCACACTGACAATTCCACCTTAGCAACAACAAGTTCCTGCCATCTAGAGACGTCTCTCCCCAGAACACCTTCATGCCCCCTACCGCTCAGCTGGCACTACATCTTGCCCTGCTAGAAAACCAGCTAAGAAAGGCAGTACTAGCCCTCAAAGAAATCACAATGAACCTCTCCTCACTCCGGAGGCCCATGCAATAACCGCTGTCGACCGCCACCATAACCATCAATAAACGACTAAGGCACGCTAGGGCTCCTCGGCCCGGTCGGAACACTACCCCACTCCTCGACCTGGCTTTCCTGGTCCAGACCCCACCCACTGCAAACAAAAAACGACTGAGACTCGCTAAGGCTCCATGGCCCTGTTGGTACACTACCCCTCTCCTCGACCCGGCACAAAGACCCAAAAGATCATTAGCTGCAATGTCCATGGACGAAGCTTTAGTCCTTGCTTCCTCCTACGATACTTCCCCTAATCCACAGATCCAGGTCATCACTGGATTTAGAAGGAATCGCTCTCCACCCAGCTCCCCTAGACCCGAACATGCCTCACAATCTTTCAGAGGGCTCCCGCAACAAAGAAAACCACAAACGGAGAGACCAACACGAAGTACATGCTTATTAACTGCAGATCAGCCATCCAACACGCCACAGAGCTAGCTGAAACCATCCTGACCCACGACAGACATCGCGTTAAACACCGAAACTTGGCTTAACGAGTTCTCCTTCCAAATCTTGGATATGCTTGTGCCTCCATGCTTTGCAATCATCAACAAAGACAGAAAAATCCACTGCGGAGGGGGTATATGAATCACAAGAACACCATCTCCGTGATGGAAACCGAAGCCCTAAAATACAACACTCTTGAATGTCTCACCGCTAACATCAAGACGAGGGGGAAAAAAATCCTATCCTGTCATCTCCTCTACCATCCGCCAGGCAACAACTCTTTGTTTGGAGAACACTTATCTGATCTGATATCTAATTGCGCACTCGGGGACTCCAGTACCAAATTTTAGGAGAGCTCAACCTTCATTTGAATGAGACAAACACCCTACTGATCCATAACCTGAAAGAACTCCTCTATAACAACAATCTCATCCAACACTGCTTAGAGGAAACCCACAACAAAGGATCAACCCTTGATGTTATCATTGCCCAACGATCGATCGCATCATGCCCGTTGACTGGTCTGACCATCACATCATCCTATTCCACATCAATCAAGTGACCTCAAGCCTACCACCTAATCAGGATCACTCCCACTTAGCAAGACATTTAAAGCAGATTCCAATTGATGTTCTGGAAGAAAGATTTAGCTCTCTCCTCCCCATCATCTCTGGCAATCTACCCACTACAGAGCTCATCTCTCGCTACAACTCCACTATGATCAACATACTGGACCAATCAGCCCCTTTAAAACAAAAAAGAGCCAGGACCACTCCCTCCAGGTCCTGGTTCAACACAGACATAAACAACGAAAGGCGACAACTCAGAGCAGCAGAAAGATTCTGGCAGAACAATCCGGCCCCAATCCTCCTGAACCAACTCAAAGCAAAACGCAAGACATACAAACTACACATCAATCGGGAAAACATTTCCTTCTTCCGAAACGCCCTTTTCAACACTAAAAGCAGACCCAGAGAGCTCTTCACCCTCATCAACCAAAAAACCTCCAAGCCCCCCACACCCTCAACTCAGGCCTCAAATGCCCTGTGCGAGACCTTCGCCAACTTCTTCAACAACAAAATCTCCAAGTTGAGCTCTCCTTGGTCTCCAACCACAACCGTGTTCATAGGAGCCCGGCCCCAAGAGCAGAGGGCAACACGCCCAATCATCCCCCATATCAGTGAAAATCATTCAACCCCATTTTGGAAATAGAGATAGTCAAACTGATCTCCACCTCTAAACCCTCCTCACATGCCTTGGACCCGATTCCTGCCCAACTGACCAAGAAGCTAAAATTCTCCCTAGCACCGCTCTGGACCAGGATCATAAACAGCTCCCTGAGCTCTGGGGTCATTCCAGACTGCCTTAAAGTTGGCAAGTCACTCCTTTACTGAAAAAAATAGGCCTGGACACCAAAGATCTGAACTACAGACCCGTCCCCAACCTCCCTCTCCAGGCCAAGACAATGGAAAAATGTGTTCTCCTTCAATTGATGCAACACATGGACAACATCATCCTCCTGGACCTCCACCAATCGGGCTTCAGAAAAGGGTGCAGCACAGAGACAGCGATCCTTAATATCATAGATGATATACACAAGTCCCTTGATAAAGACAAATGCTCCTTACTAATCCTCTTAGACCTTTCAGCAGCCTTCGATACGGTCGACCATCAACTACTCATTATGGTACTCCAAGAAAGGCTAGGGGCTGAAGAGGTGGTCTTATGCTGGTTCGGCGTTCTCCAGAATTGCTCTCAAAGAGTCAAAATCGAAAACTTCTCATCAGACCTTCATCCTGTCAACAGAGGCGTCCCCCAAGGATCAGTCCTCTCCCCGCAAATTTTCAACATATACATGGAACTACTCACCACTATACTCAACACACATCCAAAATTCCCTTCCACCTTAATGTGGACGACACCCAGATTTATCTTGAAACCTCCTCCGTCGAAGACATCCAGAGACTCAATGATACTCTTAGAGAAGTCCAACACTGTCTCTCTCGAAACCACCTGAAATTGAATCAACACAAAACGGAAATCCTCCTCATTTCCAACAAAACGGAGAACCCCCAAGTCGCATAATGGCTAAAAGCAATTTATGCTCTCAACAACAATCTCTCACTGGCCGATTCTGTCAAATCGCTGGGAATCACCCTGGACCCTAAACTAAGCATGGACAAACACATCAAGAACACTGCTAAGAGCGCTTTCCTCAACCTGAAGCTACTCAATAAGATAAAACCCTTCATACCGACCAAAGACCTCAAACAAGCAACTCAATCCCTGGTACTTTCCAGATTAGACTATGGGAATGCTACCCTCACAGGCACAGCAAAATCTCACCTAGCTCCCCTCCGCTCAACTTTTAATGCAGCTGCAAGAATGGTCACCGGAGTAAAAAACATACAACCATATCTTGCCCGCACTCAGAGAGTTTAAATGGCTACCAGTTGAATTAAGAGCCAGTTTTAGAACTGCCTGCCTCACGCACAAAGCCCTCCACACTGGGAAACCTGCCTACCTGGCCTCCAAAATCACAAAGGCCGGTCAGACAAGGAGCCTCAGGAGCTCTAATAATCTACTACTCATCCCGCTGAAAACCCGTAAACAAAAAACTGCACCAAGATCCTTCTCTGGAAACGCGCCCAAAATATGGAACTCCATCCCAGTCCACATCAGGACGATCCCATCCTTTCTAAAATTCAAAAGGCAGTTCAAAGACCTCTACCTCAATTGTTCCTTCCGAAATGGATAGATTGAAATCCAAACTCACAATCGTGCACATCACTGCACTATGACACTATACAACCAAGACCTCTACCTCACACCTAGCCCGTCTCCTCCCCACCATCCCTCTGGATCGGAAGGTTGCGCGGCTAGAACAACTGTGTTCACTATTACAAGAGTATGAAACCTTCCCTCTATTGTTATACAACACGCTAAGCCCTCTTCTGCACCTTGGGGTTTCACTGCTATAATTTGTGTTTTCCTTTTTCACACAGTGTTGTAAAGCGCTCTGATACCTTCGAGTCAGGCTAGCGCTATATAAAATTCCTTAATAAAATAAATAATAAATGCCTTGCTGCCAAGATAACATCACAGACTACATCACAATTTTTCGAGAGGGAGGTTGATAATTGCCAACTGTTGCCTTATAATGTCCACTAATGAAGGCAGAGCATTAACACGTTTGGATGCAGAAACCTTCCTTGCCGCTGCAACAGAATATTTTCCCAAAGGGGCAGCCTGATAAAGGAAGCATGGACATGCTCAACAGCTCGGGATATCAGACTTTCTGAGCGCAGTTCGGAGCCACAAGAATGGCTTGGGCCTTGTTGTTCCTGATCTCCATGAGAATTGTGGGCTGGATTTGTATGGAAAAGAGCTCCACTTGAGACAAAAAGCATCTGCGAGCAAGAGCTGCCTTGGAAACTCCATCAAGCAGATTTGCCAACATTGGATGTTCTCTGCAGTGGCGAACAGATCTAGCCAAAGTTCCTCCTATTCCTGAAAGTGACTTTGCACCACCTCAGAATGTAAGCGCCATTTGTGATCTGCTAGACATCTTCGTCTGAATTTGTCCACTCAAGCGTTCAGACATTCCGCCAGGTGTTGAACCACCAGGGAAATGTGCTGACGTTCTAGCTATGTACAGAGACACAGGGTCTCTTGACATAGGGTCCACTACCCCATCTACCCTGTTTACTGCAGTACCACATGGCGGTGGTGTTTTCTGTGAACACTCACACTAGACTTCCCTTGGTGGAAGGTAGAAAGACTTTCAATCCCAGTCGGCTCGCTGAGAGGTCCAACAGGTTGATGTGGAGTCCGGATTCCGCAAGAGACCAGAGTCCTCTGATCTTCACCTCTCCCAGATGGCTGTCCCAGCCCAGGAGTGACGCATCTGTCACTGCTGTTAGATCTGGTTGAGGAAGGGAGAGGGGTGTGCAGTTGAACCAATCGCAGTTCGTTAACCACCACTGCAGATCTCTTGCAGTGCCCTGCGAGATCTGGACTATGTTGGGGAGATTCTCCTAATGCAGACTCCACTGGAATTTCAAGTCCCACTGCAGAGCCAGCAAATTACAGCTGGCGTGTGTCACAAGAAGGAGGCCATGAGACCCACAAAGCCTCAAAGTCAGTATCAACAAAATGCAGGATAGAGGCTGAAACATCGGTATCATAGCCTAAATATCCTGGACTTGCAGTTTGGAAGGGTGACAGCCCTCCAAAACAGTCCCAATGAAAGGGAGCACCTCAGAAGGGATAAGGTGGGACTTCAGCACGTTGATAGTGAGTGCAGGCGAGTGTGCCATAGTCTGGAGGTGGGTGTCAGTTTTCTGGGGTGAGCCTGCATTTAAAAGCCAGTCATCCAGATAGGGGATGACTGCCACCCCTGATCTCTGCAGATGAGCTACAACCATGTCATATACTTGGCGAACAACCGAGGGGCACTGGTAAGGCCGAAAGGGAGCATGGTGAACCGAAAGTGCTTGTGACCTACCATGAACCGCAGGCAATATTTGTGTGCAGGCAGGAAGGAGATGTGAAAGTAGGCGTCCTGCAAGCCGAACACTACCTTCCAGTCTCCCGGGTCCATGGTAGACAGGACTTTTTTTTTGGGAGAATCTTATATAGCGCACAAATACCCCAACGGGGTGTCCCGGCACTCCTGTGAGTACTGAAGCTGTATCTAACTCAGATGGAGCTTAACAGAATAGAAAGGTTTTTAAAGCTCTCCGGAAGGGGAGTTCTTCCTGTATGGACCGGATGGACATGGGGAGCTTGTTCCAGTAGGTAGAGGCACAGACTTGGAATGTTTTTCCCCCAGAGCGTACTTTTTTGAATCTGGGAGTGGAAAGAAGATGTTTGGAGCTGGAACGAAGAAGTCTGGTGTTGCTGTAGGGACGGAGGCAGGAGGAGAGGTAAGCAGAGTCCTTTCCTCTGACTGATCGGTGGGCCAGAGTAAGCGCTTTAAATTCCGCCCTTTTGTGAACGGGAAGCCAATGAAGCTTTCGCCGGTGAGGTGTGATATGTTCACAAAGGGGGAGGCCGCAGACCAGACGAACAGCAGCATTCTGGACTGTCTGAAGACGCCGGTGAAGACCCAGGGAAAGACCTAGGTACAGGCCGTTGGCATAATCCAGATGGGAGGTGATCAATGCCTGAACAATTGTTTTCCTGGTGTGACTAGGGAGGAAATTGATGAACTTTTTCACCATCCTAATCTTGGAAAAGCAGGCAGCGGATACCGCAGCACCTGTACAACCAAGTCCCAGAGTGAGTGAAAGTATCAGTGAGAGTGAGAAGGCCGGAGTTGAGGTACAGCTTTTGATGTGGAATCACTGATAGTTCTAACAGTGTGGTGATACATGGTTGATGAGCCCATGTGCAAGCCACTAAAATCCGTTTGAGTGATGTTTGCCTGAGTTTCCGAACCAGAAACGAAAGGCGAGGGAGAGGCAGAAAAGCGTAAGCAAATATCGCTGACCAGTTCGTAGGGCATGGCCTTTGAATAGAGGTGTGGGAACCTGGAGGCGAAGACAGGGCATTTTGAGTTGCCTATTTGTGGGTATCCCAATTTTTGGAAGTATGGAAGAAGAACCTGGGGATGAAGAGCACTTTTGTGTATTTGTTGCCGCATTCTGCTGAGGAGGCTGGCAATTTAATTGTTCACCCCTGGGAGGTGCTCTTCCAGAACATGACTTCTGTGACAAATTGCCCTACGCCAAATGATGTGAGAGAGATGTGACAGTTGTAGAGAATGTGTCCCTCCCCTGTTTTTGTACATAGTACATGGCTAACACAAGGAGATGATGGACGGAGTGCTGAAACTTTTGAGACACTCGCCCCCAGTCACAGATCTGGGCTCAATCCATCATCTATCTTTAGCTCACTTCGCCACCCCAGTTCAGAAACAGCTGTATGCAAATCAGGCTTGACCCTGTGCCTCATGGGAACAGTCCAGCCCGAATTGGCAAGCCATGTCTTTCCTGGACTAGAAAAAAGCATCCTGGGACCCGTTTCGGGCTTACAGCACTCATCAGCTAGTCTAGCTTGAATTCAATGACAAACTGCGCAAAGACCCACGTCTGGGCATACCCTGCCAACTTAGGGCAAACAAAGCGAACACAAGGAGATGATGTACAAGTGCTGAAACTTTTAAGACACGCACCCCCAGTCACAGGTGTTGATATACTAGGACATACAGGGTCTTTAAAAATATCACCGCCATGCCTCATCATGCCTTTTAATATAGGAAAACTTTGAGTTGTTCTATGTGTGAAACCGAGACTCTTGAACAAAAAGTACACTTCTAAAAACTCTTCCTATAATGTAACCCCATGGTAAGTTGCTGTCCTGGAAATCAACTCCGGATATGCTATGTTGTCATCAGGAGGTGATGGTTTTGCAGGATATAAATCCGGGTCATTATCCATTGGTGGATCGATATTATAGTCATCCCATGGGTCTTTTGGTATTGTACTATTGTCATTATACTCATCCCCTATATCAGGCTGTGTGTGGAGAAACCGAGGTGTTATGTGTAAAGGATCTTAACTTGGCAATAGTAGTCGTGGTGAAGATGGCGGAGGGGATTGAACATTAGGGTAGATAGGACTTGTAGCTATGTCCTCCTTCCTTTTGGAGTAATTTTGTAGGTAGTGTCCTCTGAAATAATCTTTCTTTTACAAGGTGTCACACCTTTAGCCAATCTATGTCCAGTGTCTGGATTTATATAGATTTTCTTTTGCTTAGGGTCCAGTTTTTCCTTCATTATTTCCAGGATAGGTTCCGGAGGCTTTTGAAGGGTATCTTTTAATTTTGGTGCCAAAGGTTTCAGAGCCGAACCAGATTTGTCCTTTTTGTCGTTTGGAGGCAAACGTTTCGGTTCCAAAGATGTCTTTTGTCAACTCGATCCCGAGCTGAAGGCTTGCCTGACTGTTTAGGTGCCGAGCCTGAGGGCAGGACGTTGGAAGCAGCGTCTCAGTGTCGACCATGGTCAGAAGGCAGTGGTGGTGCAGAAGCCTTTTGTTTAATTGAAGTGAGTTTGAGGAGCAAAGGGGCTTTTTTACTCATCGCATCCTGTCTTGGTGAAACGTCTTCAGACACTGACTCGATCTCCAACTTGGAGTCCAATTCGTGGATAGAGAAGGCCTCCTCCTCTTCTGCCATGGATGCCTTCATCTATTCGTGTTCAGTGTCTTCCCCGAAGATATCCGGAGTGTGTTCAATGTTTTGTGGCTGCATGTCCCTTCATCGAGCCCGTTGATCCCGCAAAGTCTTTTTCGATCAGAACGATTGACAAGCTTTGCAACCTCTTCTTTTTGCGCCGTGAGAGGTACAACTTGCAGACTTTATGCAGGTTGGTGTGCGGGTATTTGGAGTGCCACAGAGGATAGAACTGAAAACGGAGCCTGTTTCATCGGCAGAAAAGGGACTAGTATGGACGGAGTGGCAATCAACCGGCTAGGGTAGACCCAAAGGCCACCCACGATCAAAGATGGAGAGTTTTCCAATCTATTCGATACACGGCTAACAGTGAACTGTGTACGAGAACAATACCCTAAGAGTGTACAGTGGATTGCGCACCGATGGGGAACCGGAAGGACAGTTTCGAACTGGAGCGCAGCGATTCCGGTCATAACCTGATGGCGGCAAGAAAACAATCTAACAATGGAGTCGATGCCCGTGCGAAATAGAAAGGAGAAGTCACCTTACCCTGTGACTACAAAAGACTTCTTAGAAGAACAACAACTTGCAAACATCCGTACCCAACACTAGTTAGCAGGAGTATGCAAAGCATGTGTATCTACAGCCTACATGCTTCGAACATAATATTTTCATTCTCTAAGATTTCTCTCATGGGAACATCAAGCCAATGGAGTTCTTGTACGTTCCAGTAACACCTATCAAGGTTTCTCGGCAGAAGAAGGAAGAAACCCTACTGGTAAGCCCTAGAGAACCACTAGTTTGTTTTTTTTAAAACAATTTTCAAAATTTCTCTGTAGCATCTGGTCCCTCTTAATTGCATTGGTCTGAAGCACCTTATTTCATATACCATTTTTTGGTGCCATTTTTTATCTTTGTTTTCATTGCTAATGATTTTTTTTCTGCCTTTGCAGTACTCGTTTTTTCTTCTTGGCCCCTTCTAGCTTGTGACCTAATTTCTGTTTCTCCCATCTTCTTTTTTTGCAGCCCTCTTCCACATAAACCTAGCTCGCATAGACACAGACACACTGTTCAAAGACCGAATACAGACAGACTTCCAGCTTACATACAGCTCCAGATGCACAACGCCTTAGAGACAGAACCATGGTACAGACGCCAACCATGCACAGATACACCTACTGATCATCCCCAAAAAGCATTCAAACATACTGCACAGAAACCCACCCTACATGGATACACCTGCCGATTCCCTCCGAAACATGCATGTAGGCAGACATCCACACTCCTGCATACACGCATCTTGGATCGTACACAAACTGACTGATAGAGACACACACACAACTCTCTCCAGACACACACAAACAGTCCTCAGATTAAAAAAAACTTCAAATGACGTAAGTAGGTGTGCGTTGTTGAACAGCAGGGATCATTGAAGAGTGAACAACCTGATAGTCATTTGCAACGAAAAAAAGTACTGAAATAGTACAAGGGCAGAGGGAGGACTGAATAACAGGTGCCCACTTGCTGAAACAAATTTGGTATCAGTATGATCGTACGCACCCATGGCTTCATATGCAGCATTCAAATCAAGACTTCTCCATATCTTACTCCTATTCCTATTCTCCGCCACAACTTTACCATCAGTATTTCCCCATCACTTGTACCCTAGTCAGCACAGAAGGGGACCATGTGCAGATCCCCAAAACAGTGCAGTACTGTACAGAAGCTTTTTGATTGCTGGAGAGGCCCACTGCCTGGTCTTGTCAGCAGCTACGATGTCAGGGAAGAACATAAGAGGCTATTAGCATTCCACCAACTGCGCTTGACTGAAAAGATGCTTATTTGCATCAGGTTTCAGAAGATATAGCTGAACTATTTCAAATGACATCTGAAAGAATACTTAGTACTGAAATGGACAGTTTGATAAAAGACCGGCATTTAGTCATGCTCTGAGGGAAGATTTTCTATGGAAACAGATCCTAGAACAGCTCAAGGTTTTTAATTTCTGACAAAGGAGTAGCAACATTTGCTGACAAGCCAGGGGTGATGTAAGCAAGTAACCAAAATCCCACGCAGTTGAATTACCCTTTTCTAAGGTTGTGCAGTAGGATTTCTGGAGCACTTCGGTTCGCAAAGGCTGAGATTTGTGAATGGGATCATGTGAGTCACTAGTTTAAAAGCTTTTTTCCTTGCAGCATGGAAAGTTGAACAAAGGGCACAGCTAAAAAGGACCAAGAAAACCAGGGTGATAATAAATGCACAGAAGTGATCCGAGGGGGCAGTGGTGACAACTCCCTTCGCTCCCCACTTTTAAGCCTCTAACCAGAGAGTGCCAGAATTTTACTTTAGGAAGTCTCATTAACCTCCCATTCAAACAGATTCTCCAGAACAAAGACTAGTGTGTCAAGTCAGCCTCCAGAAAACTGTTAGAATGGGCTGCCACTTCTACATTTACTTTGTAGCCCCTTAGCTAATAATAGATGAGTGCATGCCTTGAAAACACAACCCGTCCCCATGTCATTTTTACAGAAAGAAATGTTTTACTTGGCAGTGTTTCCGGGGTGTCTAGACCCAATCCCAGGGTATATTGAGATTAAGGGCTAGTTGCCAATCCTAGACCTTTATACATTTTCCACAGTGATTGGATCTCTTCCTACCATCGGATGACAGCACTATGGTGCCACAACTCAATTCTGTTATCTTCAATTTGAAGTCTAGTTGTCCATCGGACTAAATAAACATTAAGTCTGCTAACCGCTGATGGAAAATCTACAGGTCTCAGGAGTTATAAATTTCACACCCCGGCTACTATTGTTTCATCAACTACCATACCACATTGAATTTCCAAGGTCTTGGTGTTTACAATACTTCAATATTGTTAAACAGTATATGCTGGAGGGTCAAAGAAAGAGTGCTTGATGATACAGAGACAGCAAAACCAACCTGCCAGACACCACCTCAATCAAGAGAAAATGAAAATAAATGAATACAAACATGTATTACTTTGAAGTTGTTTCTCATGATGCAGAATGAGTATGGTCACCATGGTATCCCAGGCACATCACAACAATATCACTTTCTGTGGCACATAATCATATGGTGGAACATGCATAATATGGATGCATGTAATTTCATCTTTAAATGTAAAAGAAAACAGAACTTCCAACTACACTAGCGAGAACCACAGAATATCCACATTGAAGGTACATTTTTATTAAATAGACAGATGTTAAAATAGACACAGATGATAAAAAAAGATTCTCCTTACCTTTAACAAATTCTCACAAAGATCATTGAAACTTTTGTTAAGTGTTTGATTTGTGAGGTAGACGTTATTCAATCTCATTACTCTAACTGATGTGAACATCTGAAAGAAGTAAAAAAAAACCTTAAAACAAACATGCCAACAAACAATTTTGCACGCTTGTGCACAGGAAAACATTTTAAAATGAAATAATCCTAACTTAATAAACAACCACTAGTTCACTTTTTAGATCACCTTTTACTGAAATTTGAAAAATGCTTTATAACGGGTGTTTTTCCAGGTTCCGTGCAAAGCAATTACACTTTTGGTGATGCAGTGTGCCTTCTAACTACAGCGATATGAAGGGGCACAGATAACCAGAAAGTGTCAGTGTCCCGAACTAAAGCACTTTAATAGTAGGATTTCACCCAATTAAAGAAACAGATCTCTTTCTGTTGGCTTGGGAAGTAGGGAATACAAGGCTTACAAGTCACCATAAATGGTATCACAATATCACTTGAAAACATATGCAGGATTGACAACATCAGGTGTTAGAAGCAGTAACAGCAACAAAAGGTTCCAAGAAAAGCAGGGAACTGAACATCCTAGTGGATATATACAATTGGCATCTATAAGAGGACTGTAAAACAACTCAATTGGGCTCTTCCTAATTACACTAATTACTTCACTAGAGAGGAGCCTACACACTGAAGCAGGTATCCCACTAATCACCTTTTATTTGAATACTATTCTCTCCTTACTGGACATTTGGAAAAATAACCTCCCAACACGCATCAATCCTCTTCCCAAATTTTGTCAGGTGCTATATGTGATGCATGTACCCCGGCCTACAGTGAGCAACAGCCTGGATTTTGGATGCATATGCTAGTAAGACTGCCTGAAGTCATTCATGATGGGCATGTGAATGGAAAGTAGCTTTACTTATGTTCACAAAGCCAACTCCTTCTTTTTCCCCTAAGTAGCAGGATTTCCCTTAAGGGATCAAACTATCCCTTCTTTACCAAGCTACATGTGTCCTAGAAGGTGACCATGAAGGCCTTGATCTAACAATGGTGCTCCTAGATGTCAGCAGGAGCATAGAAGAAGCAGGAAACGTACGAATCAGTTTTAAATACCTGAAGAATTCTGAGTCATAACTTCAGGGCCTGGGGCTTTCAAGTCTTTTAGCTACCATCTTTGAAGGTTATGCACTGAAAGCTTTTTATCTAGGGTAAAGGATGTTTGACATTTGATTGTTAAGAATGTTCTATAGGAGGCTGAAGATCAGACACGTGCGTGTTTATTGAAGGTAAACATGAATTTCTTCTCTAAACTTCACCGCCTTGAGGCAAAAAACACGCTGTAGAGCATCAACAAGTTCAGAGTCTTTTGCAGATCTGACTCATACTACCTCAGCAGGGTTGTGGAATTTATTAAGATATCTACTTGTCCGTGGGGCAAGTTGCTTCATAAATCTACTTGTCCTGTAACTAAATCCACTTGTCCCTTTGGTGCCATGTGGTTCGGCGACAAATTATGGCAGCAATCTCATTATATAAGAGCTCTTATATAGCCTTTCTGGTTATGCCAGGGCTCATACCATAGTAGTTTTTGAATACTAGCAATCCCTTTATGTTGCCACGTTTCTGCGGATCTACATACTGGGACTGACGGTAGTGGTAAGCAATAGTTCCAGGGTTGGAATTCCCTTTAAGTCTGTGCAAATCTACAGACTTGCATGTTTTAAGGGTTTTCAACAACTCTTCTCTAATCTTTTCCCATACTGAGAAATGTTGGAAATTTACTCCTGACAATGGCAGACGTAAACCTTTTTCCAGAGTTGGGAAAAAAATGGTTGATGGGAAAATGACCATGCAAACACTCTGGTTTTCGCATGAGCAAATCTACACATGCTCAAATATTTTTCGGGAGTACATTTCTTTCCCTACTTCTATAAATTCTTGTAAATTCACCAAAGCCGTATAGCTGCACTTAATGCAAGGACATATACCAAGGGTGCACTTTTGAGACTTTCTTTAATAATAGGGACCCTAATTTGGTCTGGCATTAACCACAACCTTTTTGTGTTTATTAAGATTCTCTCTCCCTCTCTCTGTATTGGTTGGCTTCACTGTGAGTGACGGCATTAAGCTCTTTCACAAGGAGTATATTGGCACACAAAGTAGTTTTGTTCAGTGGCAGTAACTAATGTGGCAGTGTGTGCTTTTTTTAGACCAATTTTATTTTTGCTTTTGCCAATGTTTGTTATATTGGCGAGGGCCCGGCAGCTCTCACATCAAGAAGGCTTTACAAAAATCATGTCAAAACAAGTGCAGTATTGGCAAAACTAAAAAGCTGACCACTAATTTCAGACCTACTGGTTTTGCCAATGGATATTTATTTTTATGTTTCTCATAATCTTATTGAAACTGGTTACACTGATTTTTCCAACATGAATATTTTTGGGAAATACTAGCATGCATCAACACATTTTACTAAATGATGCTGCAAAGAAACGGTACCTGAAATTTCACAGTAGTTTAGCAAAATGTTTTTCTACTTTTTATTTTTTTAGGAACATTTTATATTGAAAGCAAAGAGTCATTAATCTTGCACTCAAGCTTCTGCAAATATTTGCATCTAATCCTAGAGCATTCTGGGAGCATTATGCATAGCCTCATATTGCTAAACTTTGAAACCGTGAGTACACATTTTTATACCTTAACCACTGTCAGTAGTGCAGTCAGAACTTACATTTACTTAGAGCGCTCACCCTAATAATAAAGGCTTTCAAGTTTGAACAGCATTAACATAGGCACACAAATAATAACTTAACTTCAGGTAGTGCCCTTCCCTGGCCCTCAATGTGCTACTGCAAACTGGCAGCCAAAAGGTTTGTGCTGCAGGGGGTTGGGCCTACTTGTCCCAAGGACAAAATATACATTAAAACTTGTTGCCCTTGACCCCAAACAGTATGTCCTGGGCGTCGGGCTATAGCAATTCCACATTCCTGTTACCTCTCCTCATTGAAGCAAGGTATAGCATTACAGAATCTACAGAATATGCTCCAGACTGGTTGGTATTGAGAAGGAAGAGTCTTTTTTCTTGCTGTACGAAAACCATCTATTCTATAGCAAACCAATGAGGCCCCGTGTCTACTGTGAGAGAATAGTTAGTACATCGAGTATGTCACATTTCCTAGGCAATATAGCCTCACCTCATCATCCTCAACACTGACTCAGAGTTAATCAAAAGAGGATCAAACCTTTCATTTTGAAGAGGTCCATGCATGTGAATGGAGGCAGTGAATGTTGTGATATTTTCAGCACGATCTAAAAAAAACTCTTCTTATTCCTGAGTAATTTAGAACAGCAAGGCACTTGATGGATAAAATATATGCATATCTCCATCCTCACCAGACAGCACAAAAAAGATCTGAGGTCTGCATTAGTGGGACGGAATTTTTTTGCAGTTCACATATCTTAGCTAAATTCTGCTAAGCCATATTCTTACCAAACACCAGGCTATCCTGGTTTTCCCTTCTTTAGAATCAAGGTTTGAGGAGATACATGTGTATTTGATAAACATGCTAAGTCCCAGCGATAATAATGTGCTGTGGTCAGCTACCAAAGGTGAAGATTTAATAAGGAGAAACATCAGAAGTAGTGTCTACAGATCTTCCTATCACACTGAATAAAATTCATCTAGAATGGTGCAGAGGTTTAGGGCATTATGGAATCTATTGCGAAGTCAGTGTAGCCTCTTGATAGGCACATGCTTATTCAGAGTTAGAAAGCTTAGGAAAGAGAGTGAGAAATGTTTTGCAGTTCACTGACAGACTCCAATCTAAGGGGGTCATTAGGATGGCGTCCGTCCGCCACCCCCGAGGAAGAGGGACCGTCCGCATGGCCAGCGGCGGTCCCTCCATGCAAACCCTGGCGGTCACATCCTGATCTATTAACCTTGAGGCGGGTGCTGCTTGAAGCAGCACCCACCGCAAGGTTAAAAATGCATGTTTAACTTTTACACGCACAAAGCGGCAGGCACGCACGGTGCCTGCCACTTTGTGCATGTACATGCTGGGGGGTACCATAGGTACCCCCACATGTGCACCCCCCAACCCCGACACCCTGGGGGCCCGCAACGGGCCCCCAAACACCAAAGACCACATGCTTTTCCACGGCAGAAAACCCGCGTGGAAAAGCATGTTTCCGCATGAATCCTAATATGGCTGGCGGTGTCTGATAGACACCGCCACCATATTAGAGCTTTTCCGCCGCTAGACCGCGGCGGACGGTCTTCACGTCCGCAGATGACTCCCCTGCCTCCTAATCTGGCGGGGGGTCTTTGCAATCCCCACAGCGGTGAATCTGCATCCTCCGGGCCGGCGGTGGCTTCACCGCAATCCTAATCGGCCCCCAAGTCTGGAGATGTGCAACAATGTAAACACAGATGGAAACTTGTGGAAGAAACAATGCTTCTCCCCAAGATGTGACTAGAAAGCTGAAGGAATTATCTGCCAAACTTTGCATAAACCCTGACATAAAATCATCACACTACTGGTTCATAACCCATGTGCCAAATGACGGATAAAATGTTAGAAACAGATTATAATGAAAAATAATTTAATTACTTTGGGATATGCCCTCTGCTGCTGCAATAGGAAAATCAATATAGCAATAAGCAGGCAATGTAATTTTTTAAGGGGTAGACATTTCCAAAATTAATTCAAATTCCTGGTTTTGTAATCCACTTTTCGTTTTCACCAGGGCTCAATTACAAATAACCTCTCATTAACTGCAGTTATTGGCAAAATGGTTTCTCTCAATATATAGATGAAGCAGTCGGTTCACGTGTAATTCAATGCTATTTTATCAATACTTGTGACTAGTACCATATTTATTTATCTGTTAATGTTTTTTCTGTTTAATTCGAAAAACAAACCCACTGATTAAGAGGTACCTGAAAGTATAAATTGTTGAACAGTCATTAGAGTTCAGGTAATTGTTTCTTCTCCATCATTAGAACTTTCACAGATCCAAATAGTTTAAATTAGAACATAAAGGAAAAAAATAAGTGGGATGGTGAAGAGTAAAAAAAAAAAATAATACTATTTCAAAGAAAATCTATCCTATTTGAATTTTTGAGCATGCATTTTCTTCAACAACATTAATGCTTGGCAGATGTATGTAGTGCCACTATAACAGTCATGCTTATTGTTGAATGAGCTATGACTTTTCTCAGTAAATTCTTTTTAGCCCTTTGATATGATAGATGAATGTAAGAGATGGTTCAAATGTTACTTATTTAACAAACATTGACCGCTGAAAGAAGAGTCAAAAGGGCAAAAATTGCCCTGTGTTTTCTGTCAACAAAGATCCTTAGTGTTCAATTGGTACCTAAGGTGTGCAACGTCGTTGCAGACAGCATGGTATGATTCTGGAACAAGATGGTAAAGGAATAGTTTTCAGTTCTACATCATCTACAGAATGCTGTAAAGGGCACATTTCAGGTAATTCATTGGCTCTCCCCAACTCTTCTAGCGAGGAAAGGCATTCTCCTTCCCCAGGAATGCCTTTTAATCCCCACTGGGTTTGGGGTGTGCTCACCTTGCCCCTTTCATAGTCTTAGCAACAATTCAAACTTATTTAGGAACACAGACACTAGTAAACGCTGAACGGTAAAGGCAATATCAAAAAAATGCAGAAGTCAAGAAAATGAGGGAACGATTTGTTTCAGATAAAAATGATATTTTGATAATGTTCCTGCAATGATACATGGAATTCGTGTTGAATAATTGTTGTGTGTGGTTAAAATAAATGACAACATTGTAAATGTGTGCATTAAGAATGAGCTGTATTTCTTTTTTTTAAGGCTGCATCATAAGGAGTGAGAGCATGCGATTGCTGGATCTTACAGCAATTATAGGTTTAAATCATGTTTTACTGCTAATTATAGACCTTTTCTTTTATAGCCAGACACACACGTCAATTTAGATATTTTCCCAAAACATATATACCCTCTGCATGAAAGCAAAAAGATATTCTGTTTCATTGAAAAGAAAGTTTAAAAAATCTCTTACCTGGATTTCAGATGTCCAATTATTTATTCCAGGCATTATTTCTGTATTACAGCTGTAGAATCCTATAAAAGAAATTGGTGAGGGAATTGTAAAGTATTTTTGATGGTGCATAATTCATACATTAATACTTAAGCAGCACACATATTTCGGTAAACATACAACAATACTCAGTTGTCAATTTAAATGCTTCTAATGTATTAAAAAAGACTTTTCAATAAAAGAATAACTTAGATAAAACAAATACAATTTAATCGAACATAAAGTTTAAGAATGTTTGGGTTACAGGCCTTTAACTCCAGGCTCATGTGATATCCGCATTAACAGGGGGCTTAAACAAAATACATTCAGATCAGTACAGGTAAAGAAACTATAAGAGATAAAACATTGGCTTGTCCTGAACCTCCATCAATGCCCATGTAGTATCTTTGTAAGAAGAAAGGCATCAGAAGTAATTGATTTTCAAAGGATTTATTCTCCAGCAATAAAGCACGTCTGGTTAGATCCGTAGTTAGCAGGAAACTGACCAACAGTCAAACATGGAATAAGAACATTCAATGACAGCATGGAAAGAATGTGGAACATGACATAAGGGAATACACTAGTCTTAAAGAGATACAATCCTACAAACTATAATTAATTAATAAACTACAACCAACATACTACATATCTTCCCCCTTTTGTTGTTTTTTTTTTTTAAAACCAACAACGAGGAGGAAAAAAAACCAATAAATTATTTATACACAATAAATTCTTTGTACTTCGAAGGTCTTTTGACAGACCTACCAAAAGAAGATTTCTGAACAGAGGACGACTCTTGATCATGGTTAGCATGAGTCGAATTATCACAAACACCTGAAGAAGAAGCTTCATTATCACAAACATTTGAGGAAGAAGTGTCATTATCACAAACATCTGAAGGTGAAACTTCATCATGAAAACAATCACTGTTAACATTAGAGTCGATGGAATTCTGAGCAGAATCTGAGATATCAGATTGAGTGTAATCATAACACCAAAAGTGCCCATGAGATTTCTTTGTACAACCCAAGGGAACTAATTCCTGTTCATGTTGGTGTTGAGCCAACGCTAAACGACTTAAATGCCACTTTTCACCGTTCTCCAATGTGACAGAATTTTCATGAATTTTCACAACTTTCTTGGGTGAACTAAACTTGCTTTGACCTTTAGGAACCTTTCTAGCACTTTTAATACAGACAAAATCTCCTATTTGTAACTTGACAGGTTTTGAACCATGTTTACTGTCATGATATAATCTGTTTTTAGCTTGAGAAGAAGACAATTTAGAATTAATTGCATCAGTATCGTAGAACACCATATCATTCCTTTTCATCCAACCTGGGTTAGTTTTTGAAAAAGGAACTCGGCACCGCATCAAAGAAAAAGGACTCTTCCCAGAGGAAGGGTGTGGGGTAACTCTATATGCCCATAACATTTTCTTACATTCATTCTCCCAAACAAGTTTGGATTTGAAACACAATTGAATAGTATTTTTAATGACCCTATTGAGTCTTTCTACAACACCATTGCAGGAAGGGTGGTATAATGGTGTCAGCTTATGCTTAATCCCTTTTGAAGTAAAAAACGATTGCATTTCCATGGACTTAAATTGAGGCCCATTGTCAGTTAAGACAGATGAAGGACAACCTTCTTGGATAAATACACATTCTAAAAATTCAATAATACTAGTGGAGTTAGCTTTCACAACCACTTTCAATTCGAACCATTTAGAAAACAAATCAACAATGACAATGACGAATTTGACACTGTCATCAAACCAATTGACTGGTCCCATGATGTCCATGGCCAATTCTTCCCAAGGAAGGTTAGGAGCTGTAACAATACCCAAAGGTGGATTGAAGGTTCTTTTGGACTTGTCGGAAACTTCACAATTTATGCAAGTTCTAACAAGTTTCTCAATATCGTTGTCCATCCCTGGCCACCAATACTGGTCTCTCACTCTGGATTTCGTACGAGAGATGCCAGGATGGCCTTCATGTGACAACTGCATAATGTGAGGTCTAACAGACATGGGTGGAATTATTTTATCACTTCTAAGTAGAAATATGTCAGAAATGGAAAGTTCATCACGAACCTCCCAAAAACCTCTTAAAGAATCATTAAGGTTTTTTTTACAAAAATCTTTCCAACCCATTACCACTTTAGATTTAACATCCGTCAGAACTATATCATCAGAATCAGCCTTTAGCCAATGGTCCTTAGAAAAACTGTCAAAAATGTTGCAAATAGAAACAACATTCGCAACCGAAAAGTCATTCCAGGAATTACGGTCAGCCACAAAAATTGGTAGAGAAAATCTGCTCAAAAAGTCAGCAATGATATTTTTTGTACCAGGGACATAGTTTATAACAAATTGAAAATCTTGTAAGCGCATGGAAAGTCTTGAAATTCTAGCAGTGGCCTTATACAAACCTTGTGTAGTCAATAACTTCGTAAGGGGCTTATGATCAGTTCTGACACAAAATGATTTTCCCCAAATGAACTTTCTGAAATGTTCTAACCCCCATACAACCGCGAGGGTCTCCCTTTCTATCACCGAGTTTTTTTCCTCAGTGGGTGTAAGGGATCTTGAGGCAAAAGCGATGACAACCTCTTGGTTAAACTCGGAAAGCTGAGTTAACACTGCCCCTAAGCCTTTAGAACTAGCATCAGTAGTAACAAATGTAGTGGCAGTGGGGTCAAAGCCTTGCAGGTTGGGAGCACAGCAAACAGCCTTTTTTATGATTTCAAAGGCTTGTTGACAATCATGTGACCAAACAAAAGGAATTTTATTCTTCAAAAGGACACGCATAGGAAAAGTTTTTTCACTAAAATTGGAAACAAATTTGGCGTAAAACTCCGCTAAACCCAGAAATGACCTTAGGTCATCCTTGGATTTAGGAGCAGGAGCATCTAAAATAGCTCTTACCAGTTTAGTCTTAGGTCTTATTCCTTGAGAACTAATCTCATGGCCAAGATACACTACACTGTCCTCTGAAAAAGTACACTTGGAGATTTCAGCAGTAAGACATTTTTCATCAAGAGTTTGCAAAACTTTTCTCAATCTAGAATCATGCTGTGGAGCATCCTTCCCAAGAACAAGGATGTCATCTTGGAAGAAAATGACACCAGTCATATCTCCAAATAATTGTGACATAAGGCGCTGAAAAACTTCGTAAGGGGCTTATGATCAGTTCTGACACAAAATGATTTTCCCCAAATGAACTTTCTGAAATGTTCTAACCCCCATACAACCGCGAGGGTCTCCCTTTCTATCACCGAGTATTTTTCCTCAGTGGGTGTAAGGGATCTTGAGGCAAAAGCGATGACAACCTCTTGGTTAAACTCGGAAAGCTGAGTTAACACTGCCCCTAAGCCTTTAGAACTAGCATCAGTAGTAACGAATGTAGTGGCAGTGGGGTCATCTTCTTGTATTAACATCAACATCAGCAATCCTAAAGAGTTTTTAGTTTCTCCTGGTGATCCTATAATTAAGTGGGATGAATGGAAAAATTATTTTTTGAATTACATAGCCACTTTGGAGGATAATGTTGGTGCTTTGTCTTCTGACAGAAAAATGCGTATGTTGCTTCACAGTCTTGGTCCTGAGGGTCTCAGGGTATATGATCAAATGCAGAAACCCGAAAGATCAGGGGATTTTGACAAATTTAAAGCAGCATTATCAGACTTAACTGAACACTATTCACCTACTGTTTGCATTGGGGTAACAAGACGCGCGTTTTTCAAGCGCAAACAACTCCAAAATGAAACTGTTGAAGAATATGTTTCGCAACTGAAGATTTTAGCTGCACAGTGCAAATTTGGTGCTTTACACGATGAACTGATCAGAGATCAAGTTGTTGTTTGTACTAAGAACAAGACTATTCAAGACAGACTTTGGATTGAAGGGGAATCTAGTCTCAAGGATGTCATTACTTTACTTAAAAAAGCTGAATTATCAGATAGGAGTTCTAAAGCAGTATCTAATCAATCAGAATCTTCTTCCACTCCTACTGTGAACAATATTTCTGATAACAAGAAGAAAAATATCTATGCAAAAAAAAGTTCAAGCAGGAAGTTCCAAACTAACAAGAATTCTTCTTCATCTAGCAAGAAAACTTTTAATAAGAACAAACCTAATCAGAGTAGTTCATTTTCTTTTGCATGTTACCGTTGTGGTGATAAAAATCATAATGCAAGTTCTGATAATTGTCCTGCTAGATCAGCAAAATGTTCCAATTGTGGTATTGTTGGTCATTATGCCAAAGTATGCAACAGAAAGTCCGTCCAACATACCAAAGTAGCTTGTATCACTGATACATCTTCTGATTACGATTCTGACATTAGCGTGTCTTCTCCCAATCAGGCTACCAAAGCACAATGTAATATTGTTTTAGTTGTTGGGGAGGATGAGAGAAGCAAACCCTTATGCATTGTAAAATTTGGGGGTATTCCTATACAAGTAGCTGCCGATTCTGGTTCTCCCTACACTATTGTCAACAAAAAGGTTTGGGAGAAAGAATTAGTGAGTGAGTTGGGCCCTCATCTAGAGCCCAGTGATATTCTTACTGAAAGCTTTACTGGTAACACTATAGAAATGTTGCGTTTTCGTTCTTTGATTTTTGAATTTAAACATCGTACAGCGTTTTGTAAGTTATACATTGCTATAGATGGTCCTTCTGTTTTAGGCTGGAGAGACCAAAGATCTTTACACATTGTTCTTGATCCCAACAGTATCGAACAGGTTCTAGTTACTGGTGTAAGTGAAGATACCAAGAATTGGGTTCTTAAAGAGTTTCCGAATGTATTTTCAGGTAAGATTGGAAAATTCAAAGGCTTTTCTCACCGCATAAGACTAAAAAGTAATGCTGTACCTATGATTCATAAGGTACGGAACATACCACTTATTGTCAGGGATGAGGTAAAAAATGATTTATTAAAATTACCAACCAGTTAAGGTTCTGAAATGAAAACGTAGGTCCGTTTATACGAAGGAAACTCCAAAAAAAAATTCTGGAAACATGAAGAAGTTTTCTTTTAACATCCCGATCGTCGCCAATAAATTGTAGTATCTTTGTAAGAGGAAAGGCATCAGAAGTAATTGATTTTCAAAGGATTTATTCTCCAGCAATAAAGCACGTCTGGTTAGATCCGTAGTTAGCAGGAAACTGACCAACAGTCAAACATGGAATAAGAACATTCAATGACAGCATGGAAAGAATGTGGAACATGACATAAGGGAATACACTAGTCTTAAAGAGATACAATCCTACAAACTATAATTAATTAATAAACTACAACCAACATACTACAGCCCACTGCCTTAAATACTCTAGATGTTAGGTTTCACCTGCACAGCGCTTGCAAAGTATCTTGTATTCAGGAAAAAAAACACCCCTTATTTACTTGAACTTACCATTAGATTATTCCAACGTCACTCTAATTTACGCGCTTATGATTGGCCAGCACATTGTCTGCTTTCACTTCCTGCACTAACGTCCATGTCGTGGGTGTGTAGCCTGGACAGGTTCCAGTTACTGGCCAGTGTACTTCCACAAACTACTCACTCTGAAGGTGCTTTTAATTTTTTTTTTTTTATCGAGCACTCCTACAGTATTTGAGTTCCTTTGCAGTGAGTCACTGTTTGAGGTGGAGCTTTGAGCAGAGGAGGAGATGAACAGAGTTGAGAGCAGCTGTGAGTAGGGTCAGCCGCGAACGCCGTGGGAGCCGCCAAGCGGCTGAGAAGAAATCACTGAGTTGTAACCGCAGCCGCGAGACGAGACGGGAGATTGCCTCCTCCCCTCGTCAGTGGCACTGGACCCTCTGTGCCGCAGCAGTGCTTAACGCGGTAGTAACCGCATACTGGTAAATTCAAAGTGGCGCTTACCGGCACATATTGGAAAAGCCACCTTAGCCCTGGTCAAGCGCTTGCTTGACTCCTATTTTGGCCGCATTGGCCCCATTGAACTTGTAGGGGGCTGGGCTCAGTAAGCGAGTGTGTAGAGCAGGCTCTTGTTGCAGCTCCGGTCCGGCGCTGCTGGGCCCCAGCAGGCGGCCGTGTAATCAGGGCCGCAGTCCTGCCACGGAACAAACTACCAGCTGGGAGCAGCCAGGTCCGCAGTGAAAGTGCGGGAGTGCCGGCAGTGCTGGTGAAATTACGAGGTGAGAACAGCGGGGGAAGTTGCGTCTGTTGGTGATGGTGAGCAACTAGGTCTGTGGGACTTGTGTAGTTAGTAAATTGACTTCTGACATCTGGGGGGGTCAAAGGAGCCAAGGGAAGTCGAGGGTCTGCTCCACCCTTCTTACAGGCTGCCCCCTTGCTGACCTCCTGCTAGCTCATCAGGACTTCAGGGCTTTGACTACTTCAAATACCCCAAGCTCCCTCTCACCCCCGCTACCTATTGGAGGTCCCTGGTTTTAGGTCCTGGTCTGCACATTGCACTTCCGGGGTTGGACGCTGAGTGCCCGCTGTTCACCTCGGAGCTGGAGTTGGTGCCCACTTGCGGCGGAGACGGCAGCTACTACACAACAGTACCGGCAATCAGAGAGCACACCGAGTTGGAGTGGCCAACTACAGGGTGCTTCAGGGTGCCACAGGCAGACATGCTATGGCCCGTTTTAACCCAGCCACCATTTACAACCTGAGTTCACGCTAGTTGCAGCCTAGAGGCAGATCTGCACCAGCGTCTGGGACACCAGGGCTTGGGATGATAACGCAAAGAGAAAAGTGAAAGTGACTATCAAAAGACATTCCAACAAGCAAAGAGAAAAAGAGAAAGAATAAGAGAGAGAGGTCATCTCAAAGGTGCTGGGTGAATTGGGCAAGGAGCCGCAAATTCCATCTCAATCTTTCTAACCTCACTCCTCTTGCTTTTCTGCTTCCTTGCCATTTTGCTCCACTGCGTGCGTGGTCCACCCGCAATTTTTCACGCTGTTCGTACGTGGTTCTCACGGTCACGGTCATCTTAAACGGCCATGACAGGTCTCATAGCTCTTCCCTTACCTTCCCTGGCCAAAGTAGAGGATGAGATCAGGCAAGCTGAGGTCTACAGCCCCACAAAAGAGAAAGAAACGGAGAGGAAATCTAGAGACATCAACTGTGGACACTGACCAGATATAAAACCTGTCGCCAAGTGTTTTTGGAAGTTCTACAGTCAGCACAACCCAACTACTCTTGAAGGGAGCAGACGCAGCGGACCGTAACTCATTCAGTAACCAACCAAAAATAACAACAACATTTGCCTTCCTGAAAGACGCTGGGTCAGCCGTCTTTTCAAGCAATATGAAAATTGTAGGTCTACCCATTCCTTTGAGCCCCACAGTGACTATCAGTAAGGGAAGCTCCGGCGGCAACAATGAGACAGGCAAATCTCAAATCAACCAAATGTCAGTCACCAGCAAATTTGAAGAGCCAATTCCATCACAGGAGGGCGGAGACCGTAACTCATCCACGCAGTGTAATGTAGAGGTTCTTTTCAGCTATGACTTTGGGAAGTCCCAACACAAAAAACACTCCAACTCACTTAGTGCACAGGTGTGACTTCATAGCCACCCCTGTCGTCAGACCAAAATCTATCCTTAACAACATCGATTCCTTAATAGAATCTAACTGTGTGACAACAAGCGATCCTGCAGCGACCAACACTGTCCTCCATGACGCCAGCCTGAACACATTGAGTAATCATAATGGACTACCAGCAAATCCTGCAAAAAAGTAAGCCCAACCATAATGAAGGAGGATGGAGAAATCATCTTAGCTCTTATACCATCCGTACTACTAGAGTACTCACCTCCTTTGGGGGACGGAGGAATAGAATCTGCCCAATGGGTACAACACACCCCAAGAGGGTCTGTGTCCACGCTATCCTCAGAGGAAGCTCACGCAGTGGAGAGAGATCTTTCCTTTTTAGAATCAAAGGGATGGGAAAAAATGCTGTTTTCATAGGGCAAAGTCGCCCCTGGCCACCCTTGGCTATCATCTTCTCCAATGGAGGATAAAAAGGAGGGTTTCACGTAACAGAAGGCATGGGCCACAGCCCTGGACATTCTAAAAAGGTCAGCCGATGCAATGACTTACCAAGCCAACAAAATGGACATACAAATCAGCCTCCTGAACACACTGGCTGTGTATGTAGTCAAAATAGACGACAAGATTATAAATCTGAACAACTTGATTAGACGGGCCGAAGTGGCGGCAGACCACCCGCAACAAATATGTGATTGTTCACCAATAGTCGGGAAACTGAGCACGCTCCCAGAGATGATGGAAAAACTATTGGTAGACTTAAAAGAAATCACAAACACAAAGTCATTCCCTACAAAAGATAGAGATGGCGACTCAAGTCCTGGAAACAAAGCTAAAGCGGTAGCAAACTCAGGGGCACGAGGGGCAGAGGAAAACGACTTGCCTTTACCCCAGGATACATCGGCCACTGGTAGCTCAATGAGTGACCAACAAAAATCCCCAATTGCAGGCAAAGAAAAGTCCACTTCACCACCTTCAACCGAACAAGATATGGAAGACCAGATTGGCGAGGGGAAAAGACCAAGGAAGCGGAAAGACTGCAATAAGATCGGTAGATGCAAACAAGACCTGAGCCTCTACCCAATCTTTAAAACCTTTAGACGACTAGCAGCTACAGAGTGTTACGACTTAAAAGAACTGATGAGCCAAAAATACAATCAGAGGACAAACTAACCTTACTGGAAAGCGGCAAACAAAAGAAGATTGGCACTCCGCTACCAGCAATGGAAAAGGATGTAGCAGGGGCAGTGAAGGCCCACCTGGTATATAGGGGAAAATGGAGCCAACGATCTCTCATATGGCTCTTCCTGACCCAACGCCTCTGCAAAGCCCAGAGGGTCAAAGTTCCATCGGGCCCATCAATCCGCTTGGTAGCACAAAATCATCGAATCAGGCTCACATGGACAGCTCACATCAAAATCATACGGGCAATTATACAACAGCGGCGAAGGATAAAGGAGGCGAAGCACCAATAGCCCGCGGAAAAAATCTAAAGTGTCCTAGTGCACGGAATATGGCACCTAATACACCTATTCACACAGCAATGAACTAGCAAATATTAGGACCATCGACAGGAATTGATCAAAGGCTTCGTGCTCAAAGACTAGATCCAAATTCAAGGCTACCAATGGTTTCTTCTCATGGTGACCCAACCTTTACGCATTTTTACCCGGAGTACAAGTCTAAAGGCAGCTGCAATATACTAAATCGCGGGAACATCATCAAATCGATAGAAGCGATAGGCCTGTCAAACGTTATAACCTCACAAGATATCATATCAATAGAATTTATCGCACCGGGCCAGGGCCAAATAAATGAAACAATGTAGGTCACCTGGAGCTCGATAGAGGCAATGAACAATATCTTAGGGCACACAGAAACCTTCAAGCAGTGGGGCATACTCATTCTACCCAGAAGGGAATCAGGTTACCCACGTGTTCTGCAAGGAAGCCGGGGCATTGAGCGTACACGTGTAGAAAAAAAGAGCAGTATATTCAGTATTGAGGAGTTCCTGTAACCAACTCCCACTTCCGACCCTAAAGCAAGAAAAGCAAGAGCGACCAGATCACACTCAATAGGGAACGGGAAGAGGCCGGAACATGGTCATGGTTGGTGGGCTATCTAAACTCAACCCCGCTACTGTGCTGACATCACAACAGCCAACTTGTTCTTTAAGGATTTGCTCCTGGAACATCAATGGGCTAACAAACAAACTGGAGGATAAAGCAACAATCTCCTACTTTCGATCATTCGAGATAATATTATTACAAGAGACAAGGCTTATGGAGCCGCAGCAAATAGAAGGGTTCAAAACACACCATATTCCAGCCCTAAAACTGAAATTTTCGGGAAGAGGCAGTGGCAGCTTAGCAATATATATATATATATCAATAAATAATGGAATCGCTTCATGGGATCTAGCGAGCTCATCCCATTTCCTTCAGTCAGTGGGAATCTCGTTTAGCACAAACAAAAGCCAGCCCAGGTCCATCACTCTAATGAACGCTTATGTTCGCCCAAATTCAGTGTCGAGGCAATCCTTCTCAGATGAGGTGACAGCGACAGTATTAAGAATGAAATCGGGATTCCTGAATGTAGATATAATACTATCTGGCGACTTTAACATGTGGCTAATGTCTGACCTACAGAAAAACAAGGTAACCAGATCACAGAAAAGCATTTGGGTCATACCACCGCAGGACCTTCCAGGATGGCACAGGAAGACCCGAAGGGATGCTCCTTACAAGGTAACCTTGAACATCTAGGCCTTAGAGCCCTCAATGGGCGCTTCCTACTAGACAAGCCACCCGGCCTTTCATACCTATGGAAAAATGGTGCTTCCTTAATCGACTACACCTTTGTCCACCTCTCCCTCCTGCATCAAATACTAGGTTTTGGTTTCGGCAATAGAACAAAAAGCTTTCATAGTCCCCAAGAAATATCGCTTAGCACCAGATTAATGCATCACGAAGAGGTAAGGGCACTGGCATCTGATAGCTATACGGTCAATCTAAAACGAGTCAAGTGCTCGGTTAGTAAATTAAAACAAGTAGCAACGGAGGCAAAACAAATCTTTGAGAGTACAAGTAGGACAACCGACGACCAAATTGCCAACTGGACAACATTTGCAACTAAATTGAAAGACAGACCAATAAAGCTTGCAAAATCAAACAGGGAACAACAGCCGACCTCCTGGAATCCCGTGATACAATCGGCAAAAAGAACTATGAATCAGCTATGACGGGAATTAAAAACAAACTCAGCGGACCCTCCAATAATAATAAAACTGAATGAGGCCCGCAGCCACCTGAAGAAAGTAAAAAGAGAACAACGCAGAGCTCATTGGAACTCCTTTTGGGCCAAATTATATCAAGACATAAAAACAAATAATTCTGCGAGGTTCTGGCGTACCATCAATAGTCTTGGAGGGCGTGCCCCGAAAGTTGCGTCGTCAAATATATTGGAGTCTGAATGGTATGCTTTTTTGCACATTCACTTCAATGACCACCAAGATAACATTTCTTATCAAAATACCAGCGAAGAAGGCAGCAAAGCTCAAAAAGCGGCAAATTGGCCCTCAAAGCGACACATTAAAACACTAACTATGGATGAATTTCCCAAAGTCGGTCAAAAATTGAAAAACTAACAGAGAGCTCAATCCATCAAAGCAGTATCGTACATAGCACAGTCCAGAAGGACCATATTGAAAATCAGATCATAAAGGGTCGGAAGGATGGAGCCCCAGGTCCAGGAGGCATCCCCCAGGCTCTGTTCAAAGAGTGTGCAGCCTTTTGGGCTTCTAAGCTATCTCCACTTTTCAATTCCATCCTACAAAATAACATTATACCGCCCTCTTGGCAAGGATCGATTCTTGCACCAATTTTCAAAGTTGGGGACAAAAAATCTCCTGGGAATTACAGACTAATCGCCCTTATCGACAATGAAGCAAAGTATTTTGCTGGGATATTGCTCAACTCACTTCGGGCATGGGCTGACGACCATTCTGTAATTCCTCCGAACCAAACCGGTTTTACAAGTG
Source organism: Lissotriton vulgaris (assembly GCF_964263255.1). Classification (NCBI taxonomy): domain Eukaryota; kingdom Metazoa; phylum Chordata; class Amphibia; order Caudata; family Salamandridae; genus Lissotriton; species Lissotriton vulgaris. The sequence goes on along the minus strand of NC_141685.1, from coordinate 2,043,168,780 downwards.
ACACTGGCACCTCTGTCAATCTTATGACTCTCTCCTGCTTGATAGATCAGGCGGAGACCAGCACTAGTTCGTTTTACATGGGTCTTCATAGATTACAAAGCTGCGTTTGACAACAGGGCTAAGCTCTGGCAGAAGCTTTCCAGATTGGACATCCCAAATGGTCTTTTAAGAGCCATACAGCTCCTGCACCAGGACACATGGCTCAGGATTAAGATTGGGGATGGCTCCAGACTGTCACGCCCAATCCCAACAACGAAATGTCTTAAATAAAGATGCGTCCTGGCCCCCACACTTTTTAACTTATTTTTATCAGACTTCCCGGAAGCCTTAAATAAGGTAAACTCTCATGCCCCCAAACTAGCTGGGTTCCAGCTGTCAAATCTTCTTTACGCCGACGACGTGGTTCTTCTAAGTGAAACAAAGATTGGCCTGCAAAGACTCATGGACGCTACTGCTGAATACTCAAACAAGAACGAGCTCCTGATAACAAGAAATCCAAAATCTTGGCGGTACGTCCAGGAAGGCCAAAGGAGCTGGCATGGGGCTTAAATCGTGAAAGTATTGCAGAATCCAACTTCCATAAGTATGTAGGTGTTCTCTTCAACAATAACAGAAGATATAAAACCCACTTAGAAGAACAAAAAAATAAGGGAGCAGCGCTAGCTTTTACAATCAGCTCTATCCACAAGAAGCTACTCGGCCCAACATGCGCTCCAACATTGTAGGCAGCACAGGCAAAAGTAATTCCTACATTAACATATGGAAGACCAGTGTTAAAAGGATTGGATAGCGGCCAATTAGACAAAATCATTGCAAAAATCTATAGAACAGTGTTCAAGTTACCAACACAAACGTCACCAGCCCAAATTAGGCTGGAACTGGGCATTTGTAATCAATCACTGGCCAGAATTTTGAGTTTCTTAATGTTCTGTCACAAACTGAGGTTGTCAAAGGAAGGCAGCCTAGCGCAACACCTATGGTTCTGCCTGAATACAAAACTATGGCGAGCAAGGCATGAATACTGGGCAAGAGGTCTAAAAACTCTAGGCTTGAACGAAGTTTGGAACCTACAAACCAGCCATAAAAAATTTAAAAGGCTAGCAAAAATAAGCGTAAAAAAACTCTCCTCACTGGAAGATAAGGCACGTCTAGCAAGAAGAAGCCACGGCTGGATGACCCCGTTATCATACGTCCAGCTGGCGCCTCAGAGGTATTTAACCCTGACGTTTACTGCACGCACCAAATTAAGTTTTTTAAAATTGAGAATGGGAGTGATCAACTTGTTGTGTCATCTGCCTAAAAGGGAAAGAGACCATGGCCAGGAACATTGTCGACTTTGTGGAAATCATAGGGAAGACATAATACATATCCTATGCCTTTGTCCAAACCTGTTGAAGGAAAGACGGTCCCTTTTACGTAAAGGCTGGAACATCAATGAGGTCAGATCATGCAGAGCCGCCCACGGAACACCAATTTAAACTGTGCACTAGTAAGGTTTATGGATCGTGCTGTAAAAACACTAGGGGAGGGGATCCATGAACAGCATCCTTCATTAGCAAAATAACTGGCAAATCCTCCCTGCAGACATCCAGAAAAGGATAAACTGTTAGAGTCATCACACTAACTGACTAAAGGGGCCGTGTACCCAGGCTGGACTACTCCGGGACTCAAAATTCTTTAAACTTGGACAAGATCACAATAGCCCCAAAAGGGCTGCCTCCAATGCTTTGGCAGCAGGGCAGCTACTAGAGACCTCGGACAATTCGGGGAGGGGGGGGTCTTTTACAATAAGGAATTGGGATTCCACTTTCTTTTTAATACGTGCATTTTAATCTTTTGTAACTTGCAAAGGTTTTTTAAATCATGCAATAAAGTTTTCTATTAAGTTATCGAGCACTCCATTTTTGTGCATCTGTACCAAGACATGGGTCGAGTGCATTCTATGCCACCGGATTCAAGCTAGCCTGGCTGATGAGGGGTGATACCCCGAAACCAGTCCCAGGATGCTGGTTCCTGGCACAGGGAGGACCTGGCCTGGCAGTTCAGGCTGGACAGTTCCCATGGGGAGCAGGGTCAAGATCTTTTCCCGAAAATGTCCATTTTATGGTCTTCTCGGTTTGGAGAGTTGGTGTATGAGGAATCTGTGGCTCAAGAACAGAGTTTTCAACCATGAAACAGAAAGATACTGGGCTTCCTCTCTTTCCAAATAATCATCAAGTTGGAAGTCTGACCATTTTCCTTGGATGTTCTTGAATACCTTACAGGAAGAAATCTTACTCCTTTGATGTTACTGTCAGGTCAAATCCTTTGGAAGCCCTATTCCAGCTTGTGTAATCTAGAAATGATATCCAATGGCCAGTCTGATGGTTGGAAGTACTTTGAACCTCTTCTGGGTGATGTAATTCCACCATTCATCTTCCCGATTATTTGGTACTTCATCCTCTGCTCCCCCCGTTTTCTCAATACTGTACATTTAGGATTGTTATAGAACTATCCAGCTGCTAATAGTGTCTGTGGAGGCGATGGGTAAGGAGAAGCTGGCAGGAAAGTCTACAAATCCTGCATCAAAATGTGGCTTTTTATGAGTTCAGTGTAAGAATTGGTCGGTACTTAGGCGGGCATTTCTGTAGTTGTGTGATCCTACTCATCCCTGCAGCTAGCTCCACAATATTGCCACTCCTACTTGTCCACCTAAAGGTAAGCGATGTGATTCCCCACTGCTTAAGCATCTTTTATATACTTTTCTTCATATACTGTGCAGTTTTCTTTCTCTCCTCTTTACTCCTCACATTTCGGCACACATCTTTGGTGAAGTTTGCCAGGAGAACTGGGTTGGAAGTTCACCAGAAATGTTATTAAGCAAGGTATTTGAGACATGGAGAGTTCCAGAGTTTGTAAAGATAGTTATCAACACGGTCTGCTTCATGCCATATGCAAAAACGTTTTTTTGAGTAAGGGGCAAGACCATGTATGATGAAGCCAGAGCCAAGCATAGTTGCAAATACTCCGCTGACAAATAGGCTACTTAATGTGATGTCTCTGATGAGACAGTAGCTGTTGGAAACCGTGATGGACAAACCACTGATAAGTACTTGTTCAGAAATGTATTGATGCATTGGGGTGCAGAAAACAGAAGCACTTTTAGAGGGGCTCATCGAAGACTATATTTTTAGGACAAAAATGGTACAAGGTCTGGAAAAAAGATTTTTCTCTTTTGCTGCCTCTCTGTTAAAAGTTAGTTTCCCTTTCCCCAAAATCCTAAAACAACTCTGGCTGGAGGAAAGGCTGCGGTAAGGATGGGTTGTTACTAATCATAACAGTTGCTTGTCTTTAGGCCTGCTTATACTACTTACTACTATGCACAGAATTACTGGGGACTCATAGCATCGTGACAGGGAATGAAAACATTTTTACTCATTTTGTTGATAGAGCACATGCTTGTTCATTGAACACAAAAACAAAATGGAACAAAATTAAACCTCATCCTTTAAACACAAGATATACGATCTATGCAGCATGGTTTCATGTGAAAGAGAAGTGGCCACTAAGGAGTTTATCAGAGTAGCAAACACCCATTAGATCTGCAGTCATGCGTCCGTTTTTGAAAAAATATTTGTGGGCACATTATATGCTTCCTCTCATCAGAAGAAAGAAAGAATGTGGTTGGAAACTAAGTTGTAGTAAGTAGAGAATTAGACCTTTGTGCATGTGCAAAGGTTTAGCCTTCAGCTACTCTGGACTTTTACCAGTTTTGTTATCACTGATAGAGGTAAAAAAAGGATAAGAATGCACTCTGGAATGTATGGCCATCTTATGAAGGCTGCCTGTGATAAACAAAATATGTTATGCTGTTGTCATGCTTCCATTAGGCTTAGAGTGTAGGATTATTTTAAATTTGTGTCGAACCTCACTCGTCTGTTGACAAGTAGCGTGAGTCCATAACAGGACATATTTTAAAACATGCAATCGTTCGGAGAAAACGGTCAGGTCATATTCATTGGAAGAAAACTGGACAACCTTTGACTAGATTTATTTTTCTTGTGCGACACTTTTCAATTGCTATCTGTATTTATGCCATGCATCAGGTGCTGCCCCGTATTGCGAGTAAAGATCATCTTTTCCTTCTGTGCTATTGCGTCTAAACATAGTTGCTTTTTATTATCTTCAGCAATGTCATAAGTGACATCATTTCACAAATATACCTTTCCATAAAAGTTATGAAATCTCTCTCAGATGTACATAATATACATCCTCAGAATCAATAGATGTTACCTCTCTTTTAGTGGACATGGCATGTTAAAATGCAGAATTGTCTGTAGTAGTGGCCACTATAGGGTCCTCTTGATATTGTTGATCACTTAAGGGGTCTGATAGTACTTTTCTAGTCTCAATCCACAGGTTTAACCACAGTTTTATATAATGTGACTATCACAGTTTCCGAAGGCATCTTGGTGTTTGGCTATTGGGAGCCTCTTTATGGACTGGCCCACAGACAGGGTGTTCCCATGAGGGTAGGGTCACATGAACCTCTGCCTCAGCTTGTATAACTATGACTATACTCCTAATTACTTTGAGCTTTCTGAGTCTCTGATTCAGAGACAGTGGGCCTCTACTGGTCAGCTATGTGTGCCCGTTCTCTGTTCATTTGCATTACTGGTCATTTACACTTTCTCTCCATGTTTTTCTCTCTTATTGGATCCCACCACCTAGTTATTGGTTATCTCAATGGAGATTTCAGCGGGGCAGTTGGGCAGCTGGTCTTACTTATTAATGCTGTCTCATCTTGGTATCAAATGATAAGAGATGTAGATTTTTCCAATGGCAAGGTTGTTGGGATGTGGTGCCCATGTAAATGCCTTGAGGTTACTTGAAATTATGCTCATTAATGCCATGTCTATTGGGCGAGTGCCCTTTCCATCAAGGTTGGATTATATCCAATGTCTTAGTCAAAGCTAAATGTATGCCATGTGTCCTCCCACCCACTTCCATTCCTGCCTTGTAAGGACTGTCTTCAAGGTGTGGTATAAATTATATCAACTTAACCCCTTTAGCGGACTGGACATGTCACTCATGTCTCCTGCACTACCTCTGTTTTGCAGAGAATGAGAAGGGGTGACTGAGAGGTTTATTTCCAATTTGCCTGCCCCACTTACTGGGCACAAGGGAAATATTTAAATAAATGAAACAATGGTTTAGGGCTTTTCCGTCTGGCATCAGGTTGTCCCATTGCCCCCTGAAGAAGTAGACAGTCTTTCTTGCCCCATAGGGTAGGCAGTTCGAGGCGTTCCCCCCTAAATTCCATGCACTTGGGGGCCAAAAGGCCCACTAGACCCCAAGAAACGTTTAAGAAAAAAATAGTTAGAGACAGTCCTGTCTGGCACAGATGTGCACCCCTAGACAGTCTTTCATCCTGGGAAGCATACTGGGGGATATACCCCCAAGCTGTCAACTCGACTTCAGGAAAAATACATAAATAAAGGATTGGGTACGGACTAGCCCATCCTACCATTGGTGTGGTCGCCACTCTCGCCCTGCGCCTAGTCTTTCTATTCCCCCTCTGCGGTACAGATATTGGGGGATTTACCTCTAGTTTTACCACTCTGAGGAAGCAGGGGTCTTAACTATTCGTTTAAATAATGGAATGGGTGGAAGGAGGGCAGTCTTGGCATCAATCTGCCCACCTCAAGGTGCTAGGAAAAAAAAAAAGAATGTTAATTTATTTATATATATATTCTTCAATAAAGGGGCTGAGTGGTTGATGTTTGAAAAAAGGAGAGGAGTGTGGGCCTGTCCTGACACTGTATTGCATATGCTGACCGCCCAGGCGCTAGTATCGCTTTCAAACTCCTTGTATGTCCCAAAAGCCAACTCTCACATTTCCCTCAACTCCATAGCAGTGGAGAGAGCCCACCTATTATCGTCATGCAATCAAATGGTCTTTTTACATCGAAAGAGTTGAGATACTGTACAACTTCACTTATTATGATCTCAGAGAAGCACATAATATGACCCGGATGCCAACTTTGCATGACCCTGAGGCAAAAATTTAAATGGAGTGTTTGCCATCGGCTCCCCTTCAAGTTATTCTCATACAACCTGGAATGCGAGTAGACTACTGTTTGCAACATAAGGTTGAGGTTCGATATGATGATCCTTCGATCAATGCTCTCCAGCCAGGTTCCACGTCCCAACCACTGTACTATTTTTAACCCCTTCCATGCTTGTGACGGAACCACTCTGTCACGAGCCACGGGCTGGTTCCGTCATGCCGCGGCCGCTCTGCCCACATGGCACTGATCTGTGCGGGCGAATTCGTGAGTGGACGGAGTTGTGACGGAATCACTCAGTCATAAGCACAGCCCACCCGTGGCTCTTGATGGAGTGGTTCTGTCACAAGCATGGCGACGGAGCCGGGCGACCCCCATGCCCCCCAGCGCCGCGGCGGAATTACCACCAAGGGGTTAAGAGTCGAGTAGACCAAATAATTTCTGTTCTGAAACCTATGGCAGAAAAAAAAGTGGAGTCTTTGGTTGGAGTCCTCATCCTGATGCATTTTGAATGTCAGGAAAGTGGTCACGAGTCATTCCAAAATAGAAAAATAGGTTGTAATATTCGGAACCCAACACTAGATTGTAGGAGGCAGCGAAGCAAAGGATCTACAACACAAGCTGCGAACCTCATGTCTTTGTTCCAAAAGGTCTTGAGTGCCATTACTAAGGATGTCGATGTTTGTTGATAATTCAGATTGGAAGGCTGAAATTACTAAGGGACTATTTACGAGTTTGGTCGGTCCTATGGACAGCCAAACCCGCGGTGGCGGTGAGGCTATCGCAACACTGATGGTCTGACCGCTGTATTACGACTTTGGCGGTTGGACTCCCATGATACCGCTGCTACCGCCAGGGATCCCTTGGCAGTCTTGCAGTAGTCTAAGGCCGCAATATGCTAGCGGTGCCCGGCGGCACCGCCAAGCATATTACAAGTTTCCTCACTGCCACAGTTTTCATGCCATGAGCCCTCCCATGAAAGTGTAGCGTGAGGAAACTAAGGGGGCTCTACAGGGTGCTTGGTGCTTCTGCGCAAGGGGGTGAAGACAGAGGGGCACATAGTGGGCCCCCTGTTCCTGCATGAAACAAAATGCACATCCTTCCTTTATTTTATTTTTAAAGTGCATACTGCGGAATTTGACCTAGGAGGAATGCCAGTGTAATTTAGCATTGTTCTCGCATGACGGAAGAGTACGATTGTTCAAGGTTCAGGGTGTAACCCGAAATCCGCATGTAGAAATTTATCGCTGAGAAGATTGCAGAAATATCATTTTCGGCTTCGTGAGAATTTGAGGCCATTGTCTGCATAGGCGGCAACTTTGTAGGGACGGTTTTCAATAGGTATTCCTTCGGGTGCCGTGAACAGAGCCAGCACAAGTCCAGATCGAGCACACATCGATGAGAGGCGCGAGATACGCTTGTCCGATACACTGCCAATAAGTAAGGATATCTAACCCTTTCTCTCCTTCTGGAGTAGGTCCTCTCAGCCTACCGGCCCCTCGAGGAAGCCTGAATCTGGGATGAAAGAGTCACAGGTACAACTAACCTGACTCTACAAAAAATGAAGTGGTAAGTTAACCACCCATAGTAGTCGCCACAACGCGCAACTATGAATCCACCAGTCCTGAAGAAAGCCTCTAGATGAAACACGGGGCTGAAACATGTCGACCACCATCAGTGCGGTAGATTGGTGACTTTATCTACGCACGCACCTCTGTTTTTACTTTCTCACACCACCTAATTCATTAAATAATCTACCGACAAGGTGGCGCAGGGAATTTTACACTCACCTCACAAGGACGCCTTCCCTCCTTTCACTCCTAATTTCTGGACCCTACTGTAACACCAGTTGGTCTTACTCCAGGTGGAGGTCAGCAAATTCTCAGAATAAACCTGATGATGATGCTGTCACGTTAGTTAAAGGCGGAGAACCAAGATATACCGCCGTATCTTGTGTATGTGAATGAGGGTTTTTACAGAACAAAAAACATGACCCTGGTACTCAGGACAAGTGGTCCATTCTCCCACCTCTTTTGACTATTTGTATCTTTGCCTGGAAGCCGAATGGACCATTGCTTCTCCTTCGCTCCTTCTTGATTATACTGAATCACATTTGCGACATAACTGTATCAAGTTACACAAGAAAATATACTACAACTAAGTTGTCCTTATAACATTTGTCTGTATAACATTACTGTTGAAATAAAGAAATGACGACAGGAGAGTTCGTCAGAGCGTACTTCTTTATTGACCATCCACTCTCCAGCAACAGCCTGAGGGCCCCAACATTCTAAGGGTCAGCTCTAGAGGGGTAATCCAAACATCAGGGCAGGCGAAGGGTGGAGGGAATGTACCAACATGAGAACAAAACTACAACACACCTCCCTTCCTATACAATGAACGGAGGTGACGAAGTCCTTAGATATGCAACAGGTGGATATAATGAGACAGGGAAAGTGGTGTCACTCACAATTCTACATGTGAAATCTTAACAGAATTATAAAAAGAACAGTAGGTCACATTTCAGATCTTTCAATTTTGTCACAGCTCCACCATTGCCCATTGTCGAGTTTGACAAAATTGTTTAGAGCTTTTGCAATGCGGCAAGGAGGGTAAAATGTACTGTAGGTGTGCCAGTCTTTCGTGTTTCTCCTGACTTGTACCACATCACCAGCTTCCCAGACTGGTGTTTTTACCCCGTGCTTCTGATCATACCATTCTTTGTAATTGGTTTGATGAGAAACCACTTTCCTAGTACCTTATTCCCAGTCGGGGATTGCCTCCCTGCCTCCCTTCAGCCAACTAGGGTTGAATTTGGTTCTCTCCTGCGGAGTGAGACGAAAGGGGAGATACCAGAAACCAGGTTCGGGGAGGTGGGATATGCCCATAAACAGTTCCGTAGGTGGTGCTCTACGTCATGACCGTTGGCCACAGCCAATTGAATATGTTCTTTGATCATCCTGTTAGCTCGTTCAACTAGGCCATTGGCTTTTGGGCAATACAGTGCAGTCAATTCATATTTTATGTTCATGTTGTCTAGAAATTCCTTCATTGCCTGCGAGGTGAACTGGACCCGTTGTCCTTGATAAGGGTAGAGGTTATGCCCTTCTTTGAAAATACATCTCCGAGGAGTTCCAACACGGTGTTGGTGCTGACGCAATGCACAAACTTCTGGGTGATCCAATGTGAGGTGTAGTCAATTAGGACGAGCATAAATCGCCTCTGGATACCCAGGTTGTCCATGGGTCCTATGATGTCCTTGGCTAGCTTATTCCATGGTTTGATCAGTATCTGGACAGGGGTGCCTTGCACAAGGTTTTAGACTTGTCGCTCTTCGCGCAGCTTACACAGTCTTTGACTTGTTGTTCAGTCATGGCGTCTATCTTGGGGAACCAGAATGTCGCCCTGATTCTCTGTTTCGTGATGCTGCGCCCAAAGTGCCCTTCGAGTGCTTCTTTATTGACCATCCACTCTCCAACAACAGTCTGAGGGCACCAACATTTTAAGGTGAGCTCTAGAGGGGGAATCTAAAGGTCAGGGGAGGGGTGGACGGAATGTACCACTATGAGAACAAAACTACAACATTTACTTAATGTTATAATATTAAAAATCTTTTGCCAACGTGGTACACAAACATTTGTCTTAACCAAAGTATTAGAGCAAAAAATATGATATGTAATCATTTATCTTAATAGATATTATATCACACAATATAAGGGCATAGTGAAACTAACTTAAATATGTATGATAATATACTGCAGGTTATGTTTTCTGTGTGTGTTATTCTTGTGTATTGTGCAACTTTAAAAATGTATATTGGACGTACTTTTCTATAACAAATAACATGTCCCATCATATCAATATCATACTGCTAGTGAATGGCTGTATCTATTTATACAACAACTTAAATAATATTTATGAGCTGACTTTAAGTATAAGCTGTGGTATGTTTGAGTCGTAGGTTGAGCAATGTACCTGAATCAGGCACAAGGGGTAACAATTTGGAGTGTGTTGCTGAAATAAACAGGTGTGTTGGCTGTATCTAACAAGACTGCAACACAAAACAATTAAGTGCTTGGTTGTCAAAAGATTAATTGGATGGAGTGATAGGTGGCGGTGCTCGTTATGTGTCATTATTTGTTAGTTGTAATTTGGTCAGTAATGAAAAGGGAAAAGTCAAAGGACGACAATTAATATATGTATGCCAACAAGATTAGTATACTTACGTACACCAGTGATTACATACATCTTGTCGAGGACTGCTGTTTGCAGAAGGAGTGGATTAGTGTATTAATTTCGATAGTAGGATTAGAACACAATCATGTGGCAACTAAAGTGAGTCACTTTGGACAGGTGAGAGAGAGTGACATATGAGAAGAAACATATCTAAGTTATGTGAAGAAAGCGTTCTGTGTCCATCTTTTGTTGCATTCAGTCATCCAAGAATATTTCAAGTTCTTTAGGCTTCTTAAATTAGTAGGCTTTCCAATTTCTCAAAATTCTCAGTTTAGCGGGTGCTACGAGTGAAAAGTAGTCCATTGATTTCAATCTGATCCTTTGAGCCAAAAATCCTTTCCGCGTAGTCCTGAGATATTACATTTTTTGGGCCTTTCCAGGTTAGTGTTTTAGGGGAATCCTTTTTGGTTCAGGATTTTCTCAGTATGTTCATATCTCCGAGAACTGAGGTTCATAGGACGGGTCATCTTTAGAAATTGTGATGGTCTACATGGGACTCTATGAGCTCCTTCAATTTCAAATTCTCTTTTAAAGTCCATTTTTCGAACTTGTGGTATCCCGGATTGTAGAAAGGACATGCAAGAGTCATATTCATTTTCTATCGACTTCGGTCTTCTAGGTTTAAATTTGTTCTAGAAATGTTATCTTTTTTTCATTTCTTTGTAGTTTTTTTTTTTGAGAAGTTAGATTGATCTTCAACACTGCTAACTCTGTTCTCAGCCTCATTTACCCTTAGTATTGTTTTGCTGTTCTCTTTTGAGTTCTTGCATATCCGCTTGCGGGTTGTCCATATTTATTTTGGTTGAGCTTGTTATTTTATGTAGAGCGTTTAGATTCTCCAAAATAATGTCCACATTTGCTGCCTGTTCAGGTCTTCCTTTTATCGCAGATTCTAGGGCTGGTGAAATGGTTTTGCATGTTTTATGCCCTGGTTTGTGCTCTCTGTTATTTGTAAAGTGTCTGTCTTTGTTTATGGAGCCTGCCATAGCCAAAGGCATGGTTGTTGTAATTAGGGGGGAATCAATTGAGGCTTGGAGCGTCAGAATTGTGCTGAAAAACTGTAGGCTTTGAGCCCTACACCATGGTAGACTTTTTCACTTTGTATGAGAAAGGCTGCTGAGCGACTGATTGGCTGTTGTGCGGGTTACTGGATGTGGCTAGCAATTATTAGGGAGTGACCAACAGTAGAGACCTATATTTATGCAGGTTGTAGGACCAACTGCTGGAAGCATGGTGAGGACTGACAAGACAACACACCACTTATAATCGGCAAGCGAATGTGGTTCTTAGTTTTAACATTGGATTGGCCCTTCTTACTGAGAGGTCTCGAGAGCATATAAGAGCGGAATTGGCAAATTCTATTGGCGGAGTAGCTCAGGCAAGATTTACTACTTCAATGGTGTGGTGTTAATATAGGTTAGTAATTGGTTCTAGAACTGTGTAACTAAACCAACCAACCATCAGCCAAGTAAATGAAACCAGGCAAATGTATGTAAGAGCTTGGTTGCGAGTTGAGGTATTGTTAGTCCTAGAGTAGAGGCCTTATCAGCTGGCACTCCTCAGCTAGGTTTATAGTGGTAGGGCCAGTGGTATGAGTCAGTGGTATGGCGAAATAAAGAGTGCATGAGCATGCTAGCTCTGGGATTACCTGAGTGATGGGCGTTAACAATGGATTAATGGCGAATAGGAGTACTAGTCACAATGCTGGTCACATGCCTGGCTGTGCCAGACTGCCTGATTACATCTGCAGGGGGAGTTCAGGAGGCCTTGTGAAATGTGCTTCCAGAGAAGAGATGGAGTGATCACAAAGAGGCCTGATATTGGCCTACAGCAGGCCTAAGTCAGACGTGCCGATGGCAAGTGAACTGTACAATCAGTGTCAGTGGGGTCAGGAGCAATGTGGGACTGCATTTAACTCAGAGACATAAGCAACAATGGCAGGCAGCTGGCAATGCAGAGATTGACAGCATTGACTCCCTAGGCTGTTGCAGAGTCGACGGCGCTGTGTGTAGTTGCAAGAGCTTTAACCATCTGCATTATTTTTCATTTAGATGTACTTGCCTCTGTGGTTATGACAGTCTTCTAAAGACTTTTTTTATACCACTCCTGCGATAGGATAGGGTAGCAAATCACTTCAGAATGCATCAAAGTATGCAATGCTATTCTTTAAATAGTATACTAAATAGGCAACATCCATTTGTACCCAGGATCATCTTCATTCCTATCACGGACTCTCTTCTAGTTATCCCACAAGTTGTGAAAACAACATAGAACTGCTACATTCTTCTCTTCGTTGTCTAAAGGCAAGTAGTTGATGCAATACTGAATTAGTTAAAATTGCCATCTTCCACAGCCAGGCAAATCGATGTTTGAATAGAGTCCTGCTTCAGCTCCTCAAAGCTTTAAGATCCATTATCCAGCTAGATCATAGCCGGAGAGCATACACGCAATCTTGCTGCCCACTACATGTTGTCAAATATTCTTCACTTTTCCAGTTTAGAATTTGATATTCAAAACACCATCTTCCTTTGCGGAACAAACCACTATGTGTTTGCAAAATACAAAGTACATGAAAGATTCATGCTGCTAAAACCTATTACATCTATAATGTCCCATGAGTAAACAGTGCAGAGTATTTTAAATTCCAAAAAGTCACAATAGAAAATATAACTACTATGCTACTTTTTGAATTGTATTTTTAAAGCAATAGTACTAGGACCAAAACATGGACAAACAAATTGTGAGTAGATAACTAAATTAGCACACATTTGTATTCCAAGCAGTCTTCATGGTTAATAGGACATGCATAATTTGACTTGATACAGACCCTCAAAAGTGTATCCATTGCCACAGGCATATAGAAAGACAAGATAGTGATATAGAGACCTCATGCATCCAGGTTCATAAACCTTAACTTAAATGCATATTAGTGACAAGGTGAGGTTTTTAAATGATAATAATTTACCAATAATGAAGAGGAACAGATATAACAGAAACTGACAGAAAAAATCATTTACGTCCATCATCAAAGTCATATATATGCTTTAATGCACAGTAAAGTTATCAGCATACAGAGACTGACAATCACATAACTTAGTAGGATGGCCTAGTTTGAGGAAAATGTCATTTTTTTTATTCTAGAATGAAGCAACCTACACTTCACAAAAATACATGCGAAGAGGGAGAAGAGAGATGAGAATCTGTAGGCGTACCTGGAGGTGGTGGGATATCTGTCAACAGTGCATGTATATCTTCCATGGCATCGGCATCATCAATCTAAAAGAAGCCACAGTACCAATTGATATCAAGGTCAAAACATATTCAAATAACAAAAACAAGGAACACAGTAAAAGAAAGATTCTCTGCTTAGGGTCACTGTCCCTATTTAACAATATGTGTGAGCTAAACAGCTTTCACATTGTTCACTAAAAGTCAATAGAGGCTAAAACGGCATGCAAATATAATCCCTACCACACAGGAAGAAATGTTGTATTGATTACCAGTAGCTGATGAAATGGGGACTTATCCTGTACAAGAAAGCTCATATTAGTCAACAGAATTGACAGCAAAGTGAGGCCTTATTTATCAAGTGATATGATAGACTCATTGGAGAGCAACCATCAGAAAGGGAGAGGTGATGATCCGAACCAATAACCTAAAAAATGAAATAGTTGCAGGGCCGGATGAGACAGCCTCTTGAATTTTTACAAATATTGCTCCAAGAACAAACTCACTACTTAACAAATGTTTTAATTAAATGTCAAACTACTTTTGCTTCCCAGAGATGTAGCAAGAACACAAAGCATTATACTTTTAAAGGAGGAGAAGCACCAAAGTGATTGGGGGTCTTACTGCTTTTTTTTGTTCATAAATAATTGAAAGTTTCCATGTTACCACAGAATAGAAGTCCTATTCAGTAATCCATTAATTCATTCTGAAACACTAGAGTTTAAACCGAAAGAGAAACACTGCAGCCAAAAAAGTTATTAAGAAGTCCCACTTAATTCAACAGTTACCAGACCCCCTGGATCTACAAGACCTTAAAGAATACCATGGATCCATTTAGTTTGACCCAATTGCAGCAGCTAAATCCTTAGGGTAAAAATCTGGTACTTGGGCTGGAAGAACAATGGAAATCAGACCTGAACTTGTTGATCCCCAAGAGTTATTGGTACACTTTGTATTAGTTATTCACAGGGTCAGAATTGCAAGATGAGATTCAGAAGCCCTCAGAATGAGGCCTATAGTTAGCGGTGTCTTTTACAGATTTGGCTAAGGAGAAATAAAAAACTCCATCTGACCACTCTAGCTTCTTAAAATCTTTTTGATAGAGTATAATAAAAATTCTTTTGGCTGGTAATGAAAATGACAACGTTTTGTGAGCAGCACCTGGGACAACTAAAAAGCCTTTAAGAAAACCCCAGGGCAGCAAAATGAATGAACCCTCTATGTCTTGGGATTCACTTTGAATTGCTGCAATAGAATATCGCTAAGCATGCAAATGATTTCGTAATACATTTTTTAAATACATACATTTTGATATTGAAATGAATTTAAAACAAAAAACCACCCACTAGAAGGCAACATGGTTTGTCTTTATTTTAATATTATTATTGTTTAAATAGAAAATTAATCAATTAATCATCATTAGTCAAATAACTTACATTAAACTGAAATCACTCAACAAAAAGCAGCATGGCAAAAGAAAAGTAAAGCAGGAAATGACCCTGCCTGCATAGACCGCAATAAGAATTTAAAAAATCAGCTCGGCCTTTTTGAGCATTTCAGAAGCAGCACCTGCCCCTTTATCCATATCCGAGACTGTGAGGAGCTTAGTTTTATTTTTGTTCGTTAAGAAACAAATCCTTGGACACTGCTAGCTTTCAAATATGTTTTCTGAATTGAAATATACTTTTTAGGGAGACGGGCTCGTTTTTTCTCTAGGTAGGATTTGGTCCGCCATTTTCTCTAAGGTGTCTCCTTAGCTATTTACCAGTCACTATGCTACCTCTATTGAGGAAATGCTCATCCTTGATCGTAAAAAGTTTAGGGAAGTATAGTGCTAATATGTGCATGGTCTGCCATGCAGCTTCCCACACAACTGAAAGGTGTGGCATTTGCCTAAAATTGCCCTAAAGAAGCATAGTACACAGAGAAGGAGCATGTTTAAGAGTGTTTCATGGGGGGGATCAGGAAGCACAGATCTCAACGAAGTACAGATCAGTAGCTCCTCTCGGTCACATTTAACAAATGGGCCGACATTTCTTCTCCTCAACCCCTGCAAAGACTCAGTCTTGTAATCTTCTGAGTTTAGTGCCACCGCCACTCTAGTTCATGGTTGATGTTCTAGGCACTCGGTGACGAAAATCTCAGAATACCAAGGATCGTTTTCAAGGACATCAGTGTCCGTGAGAATCTGCTGATTCAATGTAGAAGCTAACATAGCCGACATCGAATCACAAGATATGACAAAGGATCATGCCTATCTCTCCTCAGCTGAGGAGACAGTGAACATCCCAGCCTGAGAAGATGGCAATCATAATCCTCTCCCAGAATTTGCAGAGGAGGGGCAATCACCTTTGAATGGTTCTAGCAGGGTGGTTAGATAGCCAAAACACCCACCTCTCCCTCCTGCAGCACTAGTTGAGAGAAGCAGAAAACAAATGTTTAGGACAGATCAATCCTCCATGCACCACAATCAAAGCCCTAATGAAAGAAGAGAAAGGCGGATTCATCATGAAAAGCAATCTAAAGAGGTGAGATCAAGCAGCTGACAAAATCCATATGCCATAGTACAGAAAGTGGGGTCCCAGAACAAAAGGACAATAGAATAGGAATAACTTACATCAAAAATAAAGAGAATTATTCGACTTCAGAGTACATTGTTGTTTAAATCACAAGATACTCACACTCATATTAAAGTACATTGCATTAGTTCATAAATTTACAAATAGTAGTGCCCAATGATAGAGGAAGGGAGATGGGGGGAAAGTGGAGGTGGTAGGGGGTAGTGCAAGGTGAGGAACATGATGCAGGTCAAGCCTACTTACTTTAAAACAATAGGAAACATCAAAGATGGCTTCAAACGAGAGCCAGGCATTGGTACATCAAATGATCATGAGATTCCAAACAACCAAACTTCTGGAGTCAGCAGTACAATTCGTGCTAGGGATAGAAGTTGGTAAAGGAGATGGTTGTCTATGTTTCGCCCCGGATAAGCGTAGGGTAGGGTAGGTTGGCCCTTAGAGGTGGGTCTTCATCAGGACGGGGAAGGGTGGTGGGCTCAGGGAAAACAAATCAAGAGTAGAAAACATATGGGGTGTAATAATTCAGGAGAAATGGTGTTGGCTAATAAATCGAGTCACCATGGAGCGGTCTGTAGTATCGCGGTCTTCTGAAACAGGAAGTCAATCCACCGACGGAGACCAAGGCATTCAGCATACGAGTATAATTCTCTTTAATTTTGATGTAAGTTATTCCTATTCTATTGTCCTTTTGTTCTGGGACCCACTTTCTGTACATACCCAGGTCCCAGCGACTTTCCTTTGGGTTTACCCTTCTTTTTGTAACGAAAATCCATATGCCAGCAACAGACATTTAACAAAGGGAGAGAACACAAAGTAGTCAACTTCGTCATGTAAACCCCTGCATCTTTTCAAACGTTAAAGTGCCACCCTTCACCCACTGCTCAGTGCTTTACTGGGACGAACATAAGAAAACATTTCCCTCCCTAGCATAGTTCAACCCAGGATAGAGAGATGTAGGATAGTTTGCATCTTCCCTACCCACATTTCATCAAGGTTAGCAATACTGTTACATCAGTTTCAGGTGGCTTAGGAAAAAAGAACTGAGCAATGTTAAAAAAAAAGTCAACAAAACAAAGAGATTTTACTCATGCTAGCTACTGGTGAGGAAAGAGGTCCCAAAAAGGGAACAATAGCCCATCTGGGATAGCAAACATATGGGTTAAAAGAGAAGTTTGGCATTGTTGACCATTAACCAAGTATTTCCCAGCCATCACCAACATGACTGCAAAACGTGCACTAAATCTGCAAGACGCACTCGTTAACTTCCAATCTTAACAAGATACAAAACGCCCACAATAGCTTCTAATTGGCAAAAAAAAACATTAATACACAGTACTTTAGTTCATTCTGAAGTCAAGCCCTCTCCATGTAATACACCATCAATTAGCTGGGAGCAAATCTAGAATTAAACAAGCATTTGTAATACAATGTGTCTTGCCTTTGGGACCACATATGTATTAAGCTATTCAGCACATTAACCTGGGTGCTGAAACATCTACTGTTCTTTAACACGGAGGGAAGGTAAGCACTACACTGCATGACACGCAGTTATGGGAACAAATGGAGAGAAATATTGCCTTTCAGCAGGAAATTTTATAGTCCAAAGTTCTGTTTTTAAATATAAAATCAGGAGGGGCGTGGCTAAGATGGAGGAGAGATAGGACGTGTTTCCCAATCTCTCCGCCGCCGCCAGCCATAAGCATTAATATATCACCCTCCCTGGCGGACATACAAGCTTATCGTCGAGTTTAACGGTGTGTGCTGATGTCCTGACGCCGGCGGCAGACTCTTTGTTGGCTCTTTGGTGGCTTTCCTGTTTTGTTTGGGCAGGCCTGCCCCGGCTTTGCTGCAGCCCGGCGGACCTGGCGAGGTGTTACTGCTGTAGTGGAGTCTCGGAGCTACAGTGATCACGAGTGCCAAGTCGAGGAGGCGGGAGCCTGACCCTTCCTGGTGAGAGGTCTTGCGGAGGGTGAAGCGGAGTGAAGCGACCGCCGGCATGTGCCCGGAGAGGAGTGCTGCGAGAAAACCACCATTTTGTGCATCCAGAGGTGGCCTATCTACAAGCCATCGGGAGACTGAGGCCGGTGAGGTGCGGCGCTAGTGCGGTCGAGAGGCCATCACTGCAGGCCCAGCTACTAGCTGAGTCCCGGTGGCCTATTTGGCAGTCCAGTGCCCCTGCCGAGAGGAGCGGACGGCTCGTCAGCGCTGTAGAGGTTAGGAGTGGAGGGTCAGCAAATCCAAAGCCCGGATCCAGGGGGAGCGACTCGGTCCGCGAGTCGGCGGACGGCGTTGGTGCTGATTCAGGGAGTGCGCTGCTTTCTGGCGTATGGTGGGGGTGCCTCCTTCTGCGAGACCCCCCCTGCTGGTGTGAGGATCTGTGTTTCGCTGCGGCGGCCGACCGCAGATGATTGAAGATAGTGGTGATTGAAGATAGCGGGCCTGGTGTGTGAGGGGTGGCCTGCGGCCCGGGGTTGAGTGGCCGTGACTGGGCCCGGAAGCTCGGGATAAAGATCTTGGACTCCACGCTACGGCAGTGTATACTCGGTGGCGGCGGGTGTGGAGATTGCCCCCCCCCCCTGTGGGGCCCGCACTGGGATCCTACCCCCGCCTTGGAGGCCTGGTGGATGAGCCCTGCAGCGCTTCGGTGACCAGGAGGCCTGCCCTCAACCCGTGGCTCGGCGTGCGGTGGTCTCCTCACCAGAAATTGCGACCAGCATTACAGCATTGTGGAGGTGCCTGGCCCCACTGAAAAGACCTGGGGGGCCGAATGCCCTGCTGATCACCATATTTTCGGTGCTGCGAGGGGGTGACCAGTGACTGTGACGCTTCCCCACATCGTTTCTCCGGCTGCCCCTTGACTCTGTCGGTGCCCGCAGCTGAGCGCCCGCTGTGTCTACCCCCAGCTTGACGGCAGTGAGGCCGGGCCCCCCTTGGGCCTAGAATCTTGCCCTGGCGATCTGTATCCCCCAGCCTGTGCTCAAGAACTCACAGTGGAAAAGGCCTAGTTGAGAGGGAGTTAGCGACCCGCTGGCAGCCAACTTATCTGCGCAGTTCAGGAATCTAGAGTCTGGTTCTGATCTGCGCTCCCACACAGAACTTACCATCGCTCGCTCTTCCGATTTGTCTGCTGGCTGGCTTGCCCTACGGGGTCGGATTTTCACGGGTCTGAAGGGATACCTGCTCTTGACTCATTTGGGGGACCTCCTACAAAAGGCATCAGGTCACTCCGCCTCTCAGTCGGACACCAAGACACCACATGTAGATGACGATGAAGCGCCAGCAACCAAGGCTTTTATGGTCGACCTGTTCATGGCCATCATGGAGGATATATTGGAACTGCGCTCCCAGCTTTCAGCAGACCTATGAGAGGTTTGGCGTGATGTCAATGCCATAGGAGAACGAGTGGTGACTCTGGTGGAGCACGACCTGGGGAGAAAAGATGATCTGCACCAGCTTCAACAGGAGATGATTAGTCGCAAGGAGCAGAATCTAGATCTTCAGGCTCAAGCAGGGGACTTGGAGAACCACTCCAGACGTAATAACATACGGATTCGGGAGGTCCCTTGGAAAGAAGGAGACGACCTCTGTGCTTACGTTAGCGATCTATTCCATCAGATTTTCGGAGATGACGAAGATCCAGAGATCCAAATGGACCGGGTTCAGCGGGTGGGACTCCCACGCGGTGCTAAATGGTCCCCCCACCCCCCAGATATCCTTGTCTGTGTGCATGATTTCCAACTTAAAGAGTGAATCCTACGCAAAGCAAGAACCTTAACTCAGTGCAATGCCCGCACTCTACCAAGATTTAGCAGCCTCCACATTGGTAAAGCACAGGGAATTCAGACCCATCACCACCCATCTTCATGAACAAGGCATCCCCTACTCTTGGGGCAATCGCCTTATCTTCAAGCATCAGGGCAAACTCCTGCAGATCCGCTCTTTGGAAGACACCTATAATATCTTGGGTCTGGAACAGCCCTCCGCGGCCTCTGAGAAGGATAAACCTCTTACTCGGCGACGACGACCACCCTCGGAATGGCAGCGAGTTGGGAGATCGCCACCCAGCTCTAAACCGGATAAGTCTGCTAGAAGGCTTTTCGTCGGTGCTACAGGTGACAAACAACACTGATGTTCCGTGATCTTCAGGATTTTAGGCAGCCATCTGAGTTCACTTGTTGGTGCCGGAGGTAGGGGGCAGTCTGAGGGTGAGTAGTAACACCGCTCCCCGTCATACAGAGTGGTTGCTCTGTACTACATGGTTTGGACAGGGAGTGCGCCACGTCCCCCTGACACTTGACCAACAAGACAAACATTTGTCACACCTATGTATTTTCAGTTTTGTCTTCGTTGCTTTGCTGTTCTTTGTTGCTTGGGACTCAGGGTTTTGGGAGATTATTTTGGGGCTCTGCATCAGTTCTTGGGCAGGGTTGGCAGTCACCTAGGTTGTGTAAGATCTTCACTGTTTTTGACTCTACTGGGCCTGGGCAGATGTATGATCTTTCTTCCACTCTCAGCTGCGATGGGTAAGGATTTAAAAATTGTGAGCTTGAATGTACGGGGGTTGAATAATCCTGTTAAGCGTTCCGCAATACTCTCCCTTTTAGAAAATGCTGATGGCGATATTTGTTTACTTCAAGAAACCCATCTTTTAGCTAAAGACACTAAGCGGATGAGGGATAGGCGTTTCTTACCGCAGTTGTGGTCCTCAGGGGCGGCCCAAAAAAACAGGGTGGTCATCCTCTTTAGTGCACGATCTCAATTCAAAGTAGTTTCCACTGTAGCAAATATCAAGGGCAGGTTCTTAGCATTCCGGGTACAATGGGGGGATACACAAATAACGATAGGGTCCCAAATGAAGGACAAGAGCCCTTTTTACGCCTTGCTCTATCTGAAGTTCTAGCCTCTCCTGATGCAGCACTTTTGATTGGGGGAGACTTAAATGTGGTGATGGACCCGGGGATGGATAGATCGGAACAGAGATCCAATCAAGCAGGGGCGCTGTCGCAGGGAGGGAAACAATGGTTAGGGGACTGTGGATTGAGGGATGAATGGCGTATTCAGCATCCTAATGAGCGCAACTATACATACTTTCCGGCAGCACACAAAACATATGCGCGTTTGGATCATTTTCTAGCCTCCTCCTCTCTCCTTTGCACGCTGCGGATATCACCCCCCGCACTCTCTCGGATAATTCCATCATTTCAGTTCTACTCACAGCGCGAGGTGTGCGCTCGAAACCGCCGGGCTGACGTTTCCGTGACTCCCTTCCCCACTCTGAGAAGGCCACCAACCGAATCTGAAATACTATACTACACTACGGCTTGGAGAATGACAAGGTGGGCACTCCTCTCGCTGCGGTATGAGAGGCTTTGAAACTGGTGGTGCTGAGTGAATTTATTACAATTGCAGCATACTTTATGCAGTTACACAAAGACAAGCGGGCAGAGTTGGAAAGGGAGGTGGGAGAACTAGAGGCAGTTCACAAGCGGACCGGGTCGCCGATAGTTTGGAGGGAGTTGGAAACGCGGCGACGCATGCTGAAGCATTTGGACCTAGACAGAGCTGAGCATGCTCTCCTGAGACTGCGGCATAAATTCTATCTCAGTGGTGATAAGAGTGGGAGGATGCTTGCACATAGACTCCGAGCGCAAACGCAGATGTCTGCGATCCAATTCATCCGAGACCTGAATGCGGTGGAACATAATACAGACACCCGTATTGTCGATGCCTTTCGTCAGTTCTATCAACGCCTTTACACAAAAGGAGACGTCCACTTACATGACCCAGGGGAATATTTGAATTCCTCCCTTGCTCAAATCATTGGCTGACAACTTAGAATCAGCCATTTGCATAGAAGAGATAGCGCGATTAAAAGTAGCTTAGTCATCGGGGCCAGATGGCTTTCCGGTGCTGTTCTATAAAACATTCTGATTGTAGCTGGCTCCCCTTTTAACAAGGCTTTTTAACTCCTTCCTCGACACAGGGGAAGTGACGCCTTCAATGTCAGAAACAGCAATTTCTGTCATTCTTAAGCCTGGGAAGGAACCTAAAGAGTGTGAGTTGTACCAGCCAATTTCGCTCCTTAATTTAGACGCAAAATTGCTTGAGTGTTTTGGTCTCACGTCTTAGCCCCCTTATGGATGATCTTAAAGATCCGGACCAGTCCGGCTTTATTCCGACGCGACAAGGAGGGGACAACACTAAACGGCATCTCCACCTCATAGATTTGGTGCACCGCTCACGCACTCAGGCCAGAGGTAGGAGAATCATCAGTCAATCTAGAAGAGATTCAAGCTTCCTACTTGTAAATAAGTATTTTTTTTTGCAGCACATCATAGTTTCTAGGTTCACATACTTAATGTATTTTGCCATGCTTTAGGTTGATGCCTTATATTTTTTCACTTTGCATGGTGCTACAGCCTTGAGGTTACTAGCCTACTGAACACCACATTCCCCAGTTGCAATTTACAAGAAAGCATGGCAAAAATACACATTATTTAACACTACAAAATCCACAACACACACCTACAATTAATAACATAATGACATTTTATAATTACTAATTCATTAAAATTAATGTATTACTTATTAATTAATGAATAACATTTTTTTACCACCTTTCACACCATTTACACATATAAACACCAAAACACACAACTAAAATTAATTACACAATTATAATTAATAATTACTAATTAATTAATGGTAATTAATTTAAAAGTATTTAATAATTAATCAATACAAACAATTAATTACTTACCACCCTTCACTCAATTTACACATATAAACACCACAACACACACCTAAAATGAATTAAACAATTAAACCAATTATTTATTAATTGACTAATTGGAATTAATTAACAACTAATTATTAAACTTTTATTAATCAATTAACACATTCATTATTCAATACATTTTATAAAATTAAATTACTTTCCACCATATTCCCCTATAAACCTACAACCCGCTTCGGAACTAAAAACGCAGAAATAAACTTAAAATAAATTAATAACGAGTAAAACTCTAAAACTTATATAAAAATGACAATTCTCATTAAAACACTAAAATACATACAATTATTAATAAATCGATATTTTTGTAAACTATATTTTTGTAAACAATATTTATTACAAAGATATTTATGTAATTGATACTACTTACCTGTCAGTCGATATTCTTGTCAACTATATTTTTGTCATCGATATTTCTTCCCCACGATATTTTTGCGGCTATATTTCTGTCCCACGATATTTTTGCAGCGATATTTCTACTCTGCACCCTTTTGTATATGTGGAATGTTTTTGGTACCCTCTTATGTAAACATTTTCACATAAATTTGCATTTAAAAAATAAACCCTTTCTGTATTTGTTTTTTTGTATTTGTATTGTCTGCCCTTTTCCTTCTTTGGATTGATTCTTTAGGAATTATTTTGATTAATTCTGCAATTCATTTGTTAGAGGCCATTAGTTTGGATTCTCATTATTTCTTTAGATCCATCTAAATCCCTTGTAGGCACTTGTACCCTATATTAAGCTCTATTACCCAAGCCTCCAAGGGTTTATTGGGTCGCCCATTTTCCCTAAGAGGAATGCTCACTTAAAGCCTTCGGGTCATGGTCGCGTTCGAGGCACCAAAATCATACAAGAGGCAGGTTTGTCACCAACATTTGTCTATGGCAGGCACCACAGGGCTTGAAGCAGGCCTTCTTAGAGGACATAACTGCCACACCAGTATAAAATCTCAAAAAAGATTCAACAATCTTTCTGGATCTGCACTCTGGTCTGGAAAGAAAGAAAGGGACGTCAGTGCGCTGGGTTTGCACCTATATAGGCACTGCGCATATCACTTCTGGTGTGGACTATGCTGACAACACCATGCAGAGCTGAAGGAAGCCCCCTACCAGTATGCAGGGGTACTGCTTGAAAAAGTTTCCAGATCCAGTCTGACGCCTGGGGACCCATCTAAGGTAAGGAATCTGCAGCTAGAAGTCTCTGCCGGATTGGGTGCAAAAAGCTGGGCAAAAACACCAAGGAGAGAACATCTGGCCAAAGGATACTCAGCTAAAATAGCTTCATGCCAATGTCAAGAAGGATGGATACCCGATAAACTAGTTCCCAGGGGCGATGATATATAGGTAAACAAAGGATTCCCTAAAGTAACAACTCTACTACAATGACTATGGGCCAAACCTGTGGAGATCAGTTCTTTATAATGAAGTGCTTACTATTAAATTTATCATTGTGCTTCATTGTTGGTTGTTCACATGGTTCATAGCAAGGAGAAAGGACATAACAGGAAGAAAGAGAAATACAGGTGAGGGTTGTAAAGCTGTTACAAAGAAGATGCAGCATCAACAGAAAAAACATGTTGGACATATAAATGGTTTAGCGTAAACACGATTTGCAATGCCCATTTTTCCACTCACGTCAGCTTCATATCTCACAAGAGGTTCACTAACTGTGAAGGGTTTGATACAGGCTAAAGTCTGTCTGTAGTAGAGCATTAGCTATATAACAGGGCTTAAGTGTCTGGAGGTAGTTGGTTGTCTATAAACAGTGGTATACAGATTCCAGTTTTGGTGTTCACCTGCCCCTTGCTGACCTCTGGTCCCAAAGACTGGAACTGTAATTGCGATACTTACCAATTTAACTGCGATATTGTGTTCCCCAAAGGATACCATTGAACTGTTCTGAAAACTTTTAAATTGAAAAGTATGTTTCTTGAAAAAAATATTTACCTTATTGCGAAGATCTTGGTCTTAAAATAAAATACAAAGTGTATTTTTCTAAAATTGGTGTGTCCAATATTGATTAATGCAATAAGTGTCTTACACTCCTCTGTGTTAGGCCTAAGGCTGCTTGCCCACACTACCACCATTAGAGCACTGTGGGTTTTACATTGAGCCCTGTATACATTTTGGGAACAACTGGACACTGTGCATGGAATTACCACCTATTGGCAATATCATATACTGAGTCAGCTTTCTACAAGAAGGAAGCAAAAGAAGAGCAGGTAAGCTGTACAATAAAGTGCTGCGTGCAGAATGTGAGGAGCTCTGCAAATAGATGCAGTAACCCCAATAAAATGTATTCAAATGCAATATATTTAAATATCTGGGAATCAGATAGAAACGCCCCCAAGTTAAAGGCCCTAAATTAACTCCCAGTGTTTATTTATTTATTATTTATTTTATTTATGACATTTATTGAGCGCGACGAATACCCTAAGGCGTCTCGGCGCTAGACCATTCAGTTTGTTTCGATATTGTGCAGATAATATCACTGATTAAATAGCCATGTCTTTACTTGTTTCCTGAACTGGAGGAGAGAGGAACTCGTCTTAATGTGAAGAGGAAGTGCATTCCATAGCTTGGATGCTGCTACAAGAAAACGACGATCTCCCCATGACACCGTCTTTGAACGTGGAACAACCAATTGATGCTGCTCCGATGATCGCAAGTGTCTCCTGGGATTATAAGGTTTTAATTGTTCCTTAAGGGTGTTGGGTCCTTGGTTGTTAAGGGTTTTGTAGACAATGCATACGGACTTAAACTTTATTCGATTTTTTATGGTGAGCCAATGATATTGCCTTATTGTTTCAGCAATAGGGTGAAACTTGGCAGTCCCGGACAGCAGGCGTGCTGCCGCATTCTGTATAGACTGAAGCTTGTTTATGACTCTGACCTGGGCGTCAAGAAAGAGTCCGTTGCAATAGTCCAATGAGGACAGGACTAATGAGCAAACCAGTGTTTTAATTAATGCCTCTGGTAGGAAAGGTCTGATCTTCCTTATCATTTTTAATTTAAAATGAGCCGTTGTTGCAACTTTATTTGCATGGTCCATAAAGCTGAGCCCGTTGTCAAAAATGACTCCCAGGTTCCTGACCTTTGTGATTGGGATGGGGGGTGATCCGTGGTCCGTAGGCCACCAGCAGGATGGCCATTCTGGGAGAAGGGAACCGAAGATGACTACCTCGGTCTTCTCCGAGTTTAGTTTTAAGCAATTTGTGGCCATCCATGCACTTATTGCTTTCATTCCATTTTTAAAATTATGGGCTACCTGCTTTCCATCCCCCTTAATGGCCAGGACCAGTTGCGTGTCATCCGCGTAAGATGTTAGGCCCATCCCGTATGCTCTGATGACATTTGCAAGGTCCGACACGTAGATATTGAAAAGTGTCGGACTAAGGGATGAGCCTTGGGGGACACCACATGGCAACGTGAATTGAGTGGATTGAAATGGTCCAAGGGAGACTGCTTGAGTTCTCTCCTCGA
Organism: Lissotriton vulgaris; assembly: GCF_964263255.1. Taxonomy (NCBI): domain Eukaryota; kingdom Metazoa; phylum Chordata; class Amphibia; order Caudata; family Salamandridae; genus Lissotriton; species Lissotriton vulgaris. The sequence goes on along the minus strand of NC_141685.1, from coordinate 2,043,142,414 downwards.
GAAAGGAGGCTAGCAGGTCTTTGGCAGCATGGCCAATGCCTAGCCTTTCGACACGGTCGATCAAGGTGTTATGATCGACCGTGTCGAAAGCTGCTGACAGATCAAGTAGGACCAGAATCGCGGTCCCGCCTTGATCCCTTATGGCTCTAATGTCGTCAGCAGCCTTAATAAGGGCAGTCTCGGTCCCATGAAATCTCCTGAAGCCGTATTGCGAGTCATCCAGCAGACGATGCTTCTCAATATACTCTGTAAGCTGAATATTCATCGCCTTTTCGGTCAATTTGGCCAAAAATGGTAGGCTCGCAATAGGTCTGTAATTTTTAAGTTCGCATTTATCGAGGCCAGGTTTTTTTAATAAGGGCTTTAGTAGAGTTTTCTTTAATAGCTTGGGATAGATTCCTGAGGATAGAATGGAATTACAAACTTGTGTCAGCGTTGGTATAATTGAATCCCAAACTGGTGATAGCACTGACAAAGGACAAGGGTCCAAAGCAGAGCCAGATTTTATAGTAGAGACTAAGGTCGATGTAAAGTCATCTGACAGTTCCTGAAATTTAGAGAAAGCAATAGTCTGCTGTGGACCTGAGAGCGCGTCATTCGTCCTAGATGATTTGACTGTGAAGGCTTGAAAGATATCGTCCACCTTAGTAAAAAAGTATTTAGCCAATTCCTCACAGAGGGCTTGGGAAGGAGGGGGAATAATATCAGGGGCATTTCCTGCCAATGTCTTGGTAATTTCGTACAGTCGTCTACTGGAGTTTTTTGCTTGCTCAATTTGGTTGGTGTAATATACCTTTTTTGCTTTGATGATCATGTCTTTATAAAGTCCTAAGGCATCTTTATAAACTTTCTTGCTTGCTGTATCATAGGTTTTTCTCCAGCATCTTTCCAAGTTCCTGTTAATTTGCTTTTGTTGTCTTAGCTCAGTGGAATACCATGGGGCAGTTGGTTTGGACCTATTCTTAGACACAGTTTTGATGGGGGCTGTATTCTCGGTGGCCTGGGCAATCCATGTGTGAAATTGTTGTGTTGCTACATTCGGGTCGGTAGAAATTACTAGACTGGTTTTATCCAGTTGTGTTTTCAATTCAGTATGGTTAATATTCTTCCAGTCTTTAAACGGCGCATGAGTTATTGTGGCAGAGTTCTTGTTACGTAAGGAATTGGTGGTAATTTTACCAAAAATGGCGTAATGATCTGTCCACGGCATTGGGCAGATGTCCGTTATTTGAAGGCCATCCAGGTTAGAAAATATAGCGTCTAACGTATGACCCGCTACATGCGTTGCCTGCGCAACTAATTGTCTCAGCCCCAAAGTTGCCATGTCTGAAATGAGAACGGCTGAATCAGTTTGATCAGCCTGGTCTAAATGAAAATTAAAATCTCCTAAGACTGTTAGCGTTTGTTCTGTAGCTAACGTTTCCATCATGGTCGAGAGATTGGCCAGGAAGCCAGTTCTAGCCCCAGGGGGGCGATAGATCAGTAATCCCTTAAAACTAGATAGAGAACAGAGCTTTATTCTGAACTGGAGGACCTCGCAATGGATGGAGGAAATGGGGGTAATAGTAACAGTGAGGCTGTCTCTGGCTATAATCGCTAAACCGCCTCCTTTTTTTTCCCTGACTGTCCCCAGTAGGTAATTAAAACTTAGAAAAAAGGTTAAAAACAGAGTTAAAACCCCACACAATAATCCCGTGTGACGTTGCCTAGTGATAGCCCCAAGAAAGTCACCGCTGGGCTACCTGTCCGCTGCATGTCAGCGCCATACTTCTCTTTCAATTAGTTCCAACATCAAAATGCTGCTAAGCTGTGCCACAAGCTGTCTAAAATGGCATTCGTCAGGCCACACCAAGGTCGAGAAGGATGCGTTCCAGCTCCCTCTACTCAACTGGGTAACCCATGGCAGACCAGGGAGCTGGAGCAGGAAGCGTAAGAAGGAGCAGGTAAGCCCTGCAATAAAGTAAGGCATGCAGTATATGAGTGTAGTAAAGCAGGATCTTTCTGGCATAGATACCCACACTTTTTGCCTGGTGTCAATGTGTTTGACTTTAGTTCAGTGGGATTCTGTTAACCAGGACCCTTGGTGCAGTGCTCTCGCCTCTAAAGTTTATGGTAAATACTTTGTACACCCTACAATTGGCATACTGGGGTACATTGCAAGTCCCTAGCATATGGTACTTAGGTACCCAGGACATTGGTACACTGGGGTCTCCCATGGGCTGCAGCATGTATTTTGCCACCAATGGAAACCCATGCAATTTGTGCCAGCAGAGCTGCAATTGCGGTCTGTGTGAAATGGTGCTGGCACCATTCAATCTAGATATAAGGTTTCCCTTGTATCTCAGTCACTGCACTTTTAACCTATAATTCACCCCTAAGGTAGAACTTTCAGTCCAAGGGCAGGGTGCATGGTTCTAAGTGTTTAGGTTTCCCCGTACAAGCAGAGGTGCCCCTACAAATCCCACACTCCTTTCCCTGGGCTTTGTACGTGTGGGGCAGCTATTTTAAGGTATATAGTAGACACTGGCAAGTCGAGATGTCTAACTACATAATCACTGCTCTGAACCTGGTCATGTCTGGTATCAAACATCTTGGAATCATGCCACTACACTGATTCCAGTGCTAGTTGCATGATACCATGTACGTGGGGGCTTCTTAGAGGACCCGTCTAATACCTACCCGTGTGGCCATACATGGTCTGCCTGACAGCCCGTGCTGCTGTAGACCCTAGACAGTGTTCTGCCCCCTGCTGATGAGCTTAACTCTGGCAGGGGAAGCTGTACAAAGGAGCTCTTGCAAAGGAGAGGTGTGACCATCTCTCCTTTAGAATTAGGTGCCACCAGACTGCATTGAAGGGCACATTTGGTGCCTACCTTGCATAAGCCAGATTTGCCCTGTTCAGGAGCCCTTGGCTCCCACTCTGGTGTGAAACTACAAATAACAGCGGAATGTCAAACCCCCCTCCAGCTCCTCCCTAGGGAGGTGACCAGAGCTCCTCCGGGGGCCCACTGGATTGTGCTGTGTTGAATATTGGCCCCAGGGAGCATCTGACTGGCTAAGCCTGCTGAGTAGCATCCCTGACCTCCTCCGACCCCAGGTTAAGTGGGTTCTCACATAAGAGGTCCTTCCCCTTTCTAGGGATACTTAATGGCTGCCCTGAGAGTAGGTCCTTAGATTCGTCCTGACTACAATTTCAAGATCCGACGGCCTGTCATCTGAAAACTGTTTAAAGACTCTTCTGCTGGTGGACACTAGAACAAGGCTATTCACGGTTAAAAGATTCCTGCTGCGCCTCGTCCCTGTGCTTCAAGTTCTCTAACTCCATGGCCATGTATTCTCTGATTCACCAAGGACTTAGCCTGCAAGAAAGAAGGAATCTCCCTTGGAGCCACTTCCATGCATTCGCAGGCACCTACCTATGTGTTTGCTGATCCTGTTGTCCCACGAACATTGCCTGGCTTTGCAACACAGGAGGGGGTTTGTTGGTTTTTCAGAGGTCTGACGAGTCTACTCTGCACTTGAGCGACTGTAATCCCTTTCCAGAGAACGTGAACCACCTCGCGGGGCATCACATCTGTTTGCCGTTACCAAGGCTTGTTGGCTCCCTCCACGAAAGATCTTCAAGCTCCAAGAAGCCCCAGCATCCAGCATTGCACAGCTCCAAGAACGACGTCCTGCCTGCATACTGGATCTTCATCTCCTATATGCTGTTCAGGCTTCCCTGAGACTCCCTGTGCCTACTGCCAGAGGGTCCTAGAGGGGGCTCGATTCCTGCTGGCTCCCCTGCGTGTGGAGGGGCAGGTTTGACTTATCCTTGCTGGGTTAGCCCCACAGACCTTGCTGGTCTGCAACAGAGCATCTTCTCCCGCAAACCGTTGTTTGCATTTGCCAAGGCTTGTTGGTGGTCCAGCCAGCCACTGACCTTCCTGCACTGGTCGACCGGCATGGGACAGCTCGTTGACAGCTCCTGGGCTTCTTCATCGTCACCTGGTCTCCACAGCTGCCTCTTCAACCTCACTGTGCTACAGCAAGAACCTCCAACAAGGGCTGGTATTGTGCTCCTGTATCTCCTGCTCACCTCCGGGTGGTTTGGACTCTGTGCCCTCCGCTTTCAGGTTTGTCTCATCTGGATTCCACATCCTGGCTCCACCGTCCTGGTCCACAAGACTCTGTAGCTGCTGATCCTCCACGATTGTCCATTGGCGTCAACAAGGGTTCTGACACCACTTCACCCCTATGCACCGGGGCTCCAGGTGTAGGTATTTCGGTTTTCTGGGTATCCCCGGTGGGGTAACTCTCCAACCTTCCTTGATCCAAGTGGTTCCTTTGGGAAGGGTCCTAGAACCATACAAATCCAACTGCAACTTACCCAATGTTATTCTATGGACATCTGACCCGGTGTAGCCACTCTGCACCCAGCCGCCTTGGGGTCCCTGGATACTCACCTTGGCTGGTTCTATGCTTCCCCTGGGGTCCACCATCCTTGGCTATTAGTTCCTTTGGTAACCATTTCACATGCCACTATTTTAGCATATGATTTGCCCCCCCCACAGGGGCCCATGTATTTTCCTATGCTACCTATCTGTTTCTGAAGTATTTGTTATGTGTATTTGATATCTCCGGCTAGCAGATATACCAATTTAGTGTCTGTAGGAAGCTGGCTCAGTATATTCTATACCAAAGTGAGGTATAGTGTGCAGAGAATCCAGTGGAACACAAAAGGTAGGCAGAGGTGAAAGTAGATAGAACCATTCTCTCTATTTGGTGTAGTGTAGTCGAGCAGTAAGGCAATCTCAGAGGACAGTGTTAAGCATTTGTTGTACACACTCAATCAGTAAATTAATTCACACACTCTAAGACTGAACTTCAGACCAATTGTTTTGTATAAAAAATTATTTTAGTTATTTTATTTCCTGGAACCAAGCAAGCCTGGCAAAGGTAAGTGATCAGTACTTTTCAGTAAATACAGTTGTAATATGTTATGGATTGTTATGGTATATGCACTTTGTTTTGACTTACAGTATTATTGCAGAGAAATGTAATGCTTTGTATATACAGTACATAGACCTGAATGGGTGTTTCAGTAAAATACTAGGTACTTTTTAGAATACTTTTCCTACTCAGAGTAGTATACCTGGATACTACTCCGGGACATTTCCTGCAAACAGGTCAGTAACATCGTTTTTGTTAAATGGTACAATTTTAAAGAATTTCTTTAGGTTTTCAAACTCCACACTTAAAAACGTTTCCCAAAAAAACAGTCAATGTTATCCTATGGAGGAAAATAGTGGTATTGGTTTTAAGGTAAGTATTCGGTAGTGGGAGTTGAGGTTCTGGGGGTAGACTCAATGGTCCGGGATGCACTCTTGTTACACCCTCAGCAGCACTTGGGCGGCCGGGTGCCAAGTGCTAAGGCCCAATGTTATCCATTGTGGGATAAGGGGGCATCCGGTTGGTGGCAGCTGACCAGCAAGTGACACTTGGTTGTGGGATCAAAGCTCCTAGACTTTAGCTCAGGGCAAATGGGGAAACAAACTAGCACTAAAGGTGCACCCCTCAGAGGCACTAGGGCGCCCGGGTGCAGTTTCGACACTGGGCGCCCTATTGTTTGCAATGGGGAACCTCCGGTTTGCAGAGGCACTGCAGGCTTGGGGACGAAGGTCTTCTGGGTGCGACCACCACTTCGAGAGGTAAGTTGGGGGTTGGTTAGGCACCGTCGGTTTGGCCTCCCAAGGCAATGGGGCGTCGGGTGCAGAGGTGGTTTTTAGGGTAGGATCTTCTTACCAGCTCCTGGTCGCGGTTGAGGGCACTTTCCAGATTTAGAATGCAGGCGTCAGGCGTCGGCTGGTGGCTTGAGGCAATTCAGGGGTTGCCGGATCTCAGGTCAGTATCGCCGGGGGGACCATCTCGCTGTGTCTGTCGACTCAAACTCGGGCCGTGGAATGCAGGTGCAGAGTGGTGCGGATTCGCGGTGTCCGGACGGAGCCAGGTGTTGCAGATGAGCAAATCCGGTGTTCACGGGAGACACCGTTTTTTGTGGTTGAAGGTAAGCAGGTCTTCCTGGGTTTTCAAGGTTGCTGGCTGCAGGACACTTTAGGATTTCGTAGGAGCAGGTTCGAGGTGGAGACAGGCCGGTAGGGCTAGGGCCAAGTCAGTGGGTGTCTTGTTAGCTTCGGCATGGCTGTTCAGTCCTTCTTCTTTTCTTTTCTTGTAGTTGGTTCTTGTCTGAGGTAGCAAGGTTCAGGGGTGGCCCTAAATACTAGATTTAGGGGTGTTACAGGTAGGTAAAAGGTTGGGAATAATGGGTCCCTTCCCTGGGGTGGGTACACCCCCTATTATGCCACCCTCCAGTGGGAGGGGGCATAGGCCTTTCCCTGGTTGGCTGAGTCCCCCAATCTGCAAGATGGAGGGGACAGAGTTGTGCTTCATTTCACCTCCCCCACCTGAGGGGTGGAGTTTTCAGAAGTGGGGAATCCGCTCTTCCTCACTAGTTTTTCCCGCCGGTTCTCCCGCCCATAGTGGGGGTCAGAACCAGTGAGGACCAGTTGCTGAAAGCAGCAAGTGGCCTGGGAAAGCTCACAAAGGCAGTGAGCCTTTGAACCTTCCCCTTCGTGAACCGTGCCCATCCTGGGGGAGGAGCCTTGGCAGGATGTGCGTTGTTTCAGGCCACAGAGAGCAGCAGGCTCTTGACCCAGGGGCCCAGAAAAATGTCTGGTGGTGGCACCTGTAGAGCAAGTGACCATCCCCACAGACTCAACTCTAGCTGGTTGAGAAGCACATATGAATGGCCTGACAGTCCAGGGTCAGTAGCCACCTAATTAATGGGTCTTCACATCAACCATTTGGAACTTTTAGCTATTCACCCAGCCCTCAAAGCCTTTCTTCAAGAGATTTGCAGCCAAGTGGTTCTTGTGTGTACAGACATGAACAACTTGTTCTATCTCCAGGGCAGGGAGAAACACACTCCCCTCAGTTGTCAGCCTTAGCACAACAAATCTGGTGCTGGGCCATCCATCACCAAGTACATCTCCCAGCAGAGTGTCTTCTAGCAGCGGGCTCTCTGCCACTCCGGAGGTCAGACCCAGGGGGTTGGGGCAGAGAGCCCTCTAGACACCAAGGATTTTGCCCCCAAAGCACTCTGGCATTGGCCAACCCCTCCCCAAAAAGGACACATCAATCTACCAGCCCCTCCCCCCAGAGGTAGACTGGGGGGTTTACATCCAATTTACCCCTGTGGGGTACATAAAGACCCCCCTTAGACATCTAGGAATTCACAATGGCACCAAACCAACCAAAAGTAGATGGCATCCTACCCTGGCATCAAGTTGTACCCCTGCCCATAAGGGAAAATAACATCTTTCTGCCCCCTCCTCTCCCAGGGCCAGATAGGAAGATTGTCCCAATTGAGGAAGGTAGCGGGGGAGGGGGGGTTGGAGACCTACTAGAGATTTTACATTTGGGAGAAACGAAAGGGGCACAGGCATTGCACTATATCATTGGCCACACCCCCAACTCAAAAATGAAAAACAAACCAATATTCCGGGCCCTCCGCAAGAGTAAACAGGGCGTTTACACCTGGGAGCAGAAAGCCCAGTGGATGACAAGACTATGTTTTTTTAATGAGAGTCGCACAAGTCACCGCACTTGGATTCCTCCAGGTATCTCGTTTTCAGAAATGTGTAAGTTTACTAGGTTTCCATAATTAGTGCTCAAAATCCACAGCTACCCAGTTTACAAAAAAGGGTCAGTTTTGAGTGAAAAATGTGATTTATCCATGTAGCATTTTTGGCCATTTCCTATTGCTGGCACTAGGCTCACCCGCCCAAGTGAGGTCCCATTTGTATCGAGTGTCTTGGGGGAATGGTGGGTGGAAAGATGTTTGTGGCTCCCCACAAACTTCAGACCTTTCCATCACTGAAATGAGGAAAAAATGTTTTTTAGTTAAAGTTTGAATTTTGCCTGGGATAGCGGGTCAACAACCTGGTGAGTGCCATGAAAATCACCCCACCCAGGATTTCCCCAGGTGTTTCGCTTTCAAATATATGTAAGTTTCCTAGGTTTCCAGAGTTGCCTGTTGAGCTAGGGTCCAAAATCCATGGTATATTGCTTTTGTAAATCAGCCATCGTGACAGATGAAACCGTTGTTATAAATTGGCATTTTTTTCCGTTTCCTACTCATTCTCAATATTTTTTTATTTCAACAGTCCGCTTCTACGGGAAAACCTTGAGGAATCACACATATGACAATATGATCCCTTGCTGAATTCAGAATATTGTCTACTTTTCAGAAATCTATAGCTTTCATGAATCACCCACGTGTTTCACACTGGTTTTCACAACAAACTGGAAAAAAGTTGAGTGCACAAAAAAAGAAAAGTGCACTACCTCGTTGAAAAACGCCAAAACTGTGGTAACAAATTTAGATTTTTTTATTAAGCTCTGCATGTTCCTGAAAGCTGGAAACATGGTGACTTAAGCACAGCAAACAGGTCATTGATGCTATTTTTAGGGGAAAAAACACTTATTCTTAGCACTTTTTCCTACTTTACTAAAAAATGCAAAAGTTTGCAATATTTTGCCTATTTTCTCGGTCTCCTCCAGGGGAATCCACAAATCCTGGATACCGTAAGAATCCCCAGAATTTGGGAAAATGAAGGATGACAATTTGGCGTAAGTACCTCATGTGAAAAAAAGTTTTGCAGCCCTAAGCACGAACTATTTCAAATAGCCAAAAAAGAGCTCAACAGTCAGGGAGGATGGGGGGTTGAAGGGTCAGCAGCAAAATGTTGCCAGACATTTTTAAATAAAAGGAGCAATAACGTTACAATACCTCCAAAACAAATGCATCCTTTTTCCCATGTGACAGGTCCAGCTCTGTAACTTCATCTGAGCTTTCTGACTGAGATCGGAACAGCCTAGAGCGATGCCTGGGTTCTGGAATAGGAGACCCGATGACTTCCTCCAATATTTCCTGATTTTAAGAAAGATAAAATAAAATAATGTTCTACATTTTGTTAAACATTCATAAATTAACGTTTTGCCATATGTTTCACGCTCTAATGTATTTACTGGTCAGTGATAATGCAAAAAGTGGCCATGTATCTCTAAGACAGACTTTACAAAATGTTGCCGACTGCAGAAGAAAAAAAAACAACTCAAAAAAATACCTTACAGCTTTGATAATATGGCTTGTTGTAATATTTCTTATTCAATGTATTGCATGTTATGCTCCTTGTCTCCCCTCTCCTCTACCCTCCTAACTAATAAATGTCTTTAAATGTTGTGACTCTCATGAACATTCAATTTCTACGTTCTAGCTGAGAGGCAGTTGATGGTGCTTAATATACTTTGTGTATTCTATAGCGCTTTCCACTTAACTCTCGTTTTACACTGGTGATGAGTTAACTAAGGCTATGCTGGGGGAAGTGGGCGACAGACCTTATGTACTGGGTGATGGCATATTTTTTTCTCAGCCTCACATGGTACTTTTTTTGCACTCCTGTCTGCATTGATTTTGTATGCTATGATTTCTCTACAGCCTTTCCTAGGGTGCATCAAATGATCTTTGTGTACTGTTCCGTTGTACTGTGTGGGGCTGATGTTCTTCATAGCTGAAGACACCTTCATCACTTGCTTACGGTTTTAATCTATTTGTTTTCTTTTATGCATTATCCAGTCTTCTCAGCACGATCTCTGATTTTGTGAGATTGGCGGCACTGTAATTGGCTCACACGCCCTGCACTTCATTACAGAAACAGCCGCCCTGCACCTTCACAGAGTGACCTGTGTCTTGGTGATTTGCTTCAGTAGACTCGTGTGTGGTCGGGTGACGCAGCAAAGCGGTTGTCGCATCTGCTAACTTGAATTTCCTCGGGTAGAACAGCATCTTGTTAACAATGCGTCTTCTTTAATGTGTTTCATTTCCCTTTGAGGAGGACTCATGTGTATGTCCTGTAAATTTTGTTTTGCTTTTCGATGTTATTGTGTGACGCATGCATAGCTGCTAAGGTTTCAGATTGCTATGTGTGACATTTTCATAAATACAGTGTAATTATGAGTGCCATTTCGGCGACTATGAGTGACACTTGCTCACAAGAAAAATAAAGCAATGAAGAGGAGGGAAACATTAAAAACCCATTTCAGCAACAAGAAAGCCTAAGTTAACTGCTTCAAAGAATAATACATATTTGTTAAACAGCTCATTTATCAGACTGTAGCCAAAATTGCAGAAAATAGATCAAGCAGACTGGGAGACGTTCATAATTTATTTAATCAGATGAGTGACTCGCAAACTCACTCGATTGACGCCGACCACGTGAGCTGTAGGCAGGGCTTCATTAGAAAGCGGAGTGTGGGAGGCTGATAGCAAAGTCTCACTGATCTGACTTTTAGAACACTTTCTTTTGAGGAAGGCGACAAGCCAGCTCTGTGCTAAAGATTATGCTCAGTCCTGATGGCACACACGCTGTGATGCAATTTTGGATTAGGATTTGCACATTTACTGCTATTCCAAAAAAAGGTACTGGCACAGGCCGTTTACTTTCACCCACCTCTGCAGTTTAGACCGCAGTTGCCAAGTTTTTTTTTCTAGGTCATGTTTTACTTTTTCAGCCACAATAGCGTTTTAACCAAATGCATGTTACATTTTTGTGCTAGTAGTTTCACTTGTAACACTGAAACAGGGTCCTGCTGTCCTGAAGTCTGCTTCTGACTTCCAGTCAGAGTTGGGCTGTCCTGGACTGACTGTCTCCGATGATTAAACATTTAAATTCACCATGGGACAGCACGCGATTGCGGCCTGGGCAGGTGCAAACAGCAGGCAATGCTGCCAGTGCCAAGATTGCAGCGGCACCCGCACAGCTGGTTCGGCGTGACCAGCACAGATTCACAGTCAGGCCTGTCCCGGTGCTATGGCCTGCAAACGAACCACAGCGGCCGCCACAGTCAGTCTGGGTGTTCTGAGTGACTCCTTCACCTCCAGTCCAACCGGGCTGTGGTGGGCCCTGCTCGTTCGGTCCCTCACGTCGCTGCAGATAGTATGATGCATTACCGCGCCAGCAGTAGAGGTAAGAAGCAGCAGGGGCCCATTTCCAAATTCAGCTACTGCCCGCTCGCACCACGGAAGGCAGTCGGGTGAAACTGAAAGTATGCCGCACTGCCAGCCTTGCAGTGATTAAAACAGTGGATACATTGTAGCAAGCAAGCAGCTCAGTGCCCAGCTCCCAAAAAGTCTGCTGAGCAAAATGTGCCTGCCTGAGCTGCTGATGCAAGAGCTAATAAATAAAGCTAATAAAGCGTTCTAGCTGGGGGAGAGAGAACTCTGCATAAATTCAGCTGAGGCTGTTAGTCTTTGGGTGGTGGCAGCTCCCTTTTTCCTCCGCTTTGCTTGTGGCCATAATTTCGAACAGTATATATATGAAAAAGCTATTGAATTAATTTTATCATGCAAAGATCGTTTTTTTAAAAACTTGGAGCATTTTACTCTGTTAATCTTTTTTGTTGTGCAGGACTATTGCGGGGGTATTTTAACTCCTTCACTTGCTCTCTAAAGCCTCTCCTGGCCCCTCTCACCTCGGCTGGTGCTCCGGTCGTGGCGAGGGTTGGCGGCCATCTTACAAGTAGTCCTTCTCCCCAGCAGAACTGGTGGCAGCGTTCTAGCTGGGGGAGAGAGGACTCTGCATAAATTTAGTATGCCTTCATCAGCGCGCAGCGGTCGCGCATGGCGGGCGCGCCTTAGGCGCGCCGAAGTTAAGCCAAAGGTCATCCCGTCTGCGCCCGTCCGCGCCTCGGACGCGGCGGACGCTGGTCGGGCTGGCAAACAGGCCCAGACCACGACTATAACTAATATTAGTTATACACGTTCGTCTTTGATATCCTTACGCTCATCATTAGATAAAGGTCTGCCATGTGCTACTATCGACCCTGTTAGGCTCAGCTCTTGCCCAGCCTGCGGTTTTGCATGTGGTATCAATAACTCTACTTCACTGAAATCCAGCTTTGATGTAGCCTCTATTTCAGCAGCCCTAATAAATGCACGATCAATGTGTAAACATGCCTTAGAAACCTTTTCTTTGTTGGAAGAAGGTACTCTGGACCTGCTATTTATTACGGAAACTTGGTTGGATGGTTCAAGTGCTCCTGACATCGAACAAGCCATTCCAAGAGGGTTCAAGATCCGTAGGAAGGATAGGTCTAGTGGTAGAGGTGGAGGGTTAGCAATCATTTTTAGAGAGTCTTGGGAGCTTAATGTGGAAGATTTAGATGATCTTGAGGACGGCGAGATTATGAATTTCTCGTTAGTTTTGTCCCCTCATTTCACTCTGGGTGGCTCCCTCATTTACCGCCCACCCGGCCCCGCGGGACGATTCCTTAAAGCTCTCTTGGAGACTCTCGTCCCTAGAGCAGTAAGATTCTCTCGTTTCTTGCTGCTCGGTGATTTAAACATTCATGTAGATTGTCAGGAACGTCAGGAAAGTAAGCTCCTATCCGACTCCTTTGACCTGGCCTCTCTTACCCAATGGGTTTCCTCCCCATCTCATTCGGGCGGTCATATTTTGGACGTCATCTGTTCTAACTTTTCATTGAAGCTTGAAGCCCCCCAAATACTCACTTGGACTGATCACCAGCTTATTAGATTTTCTTGGTCAGCCTTGAAAGACTCACCATAAGTCTACCTGAATACACGACCCCAAAAATCAACGTAGGCAATTTTTCTGCTTGGCTGGATCAGAATAGGCCCCAGTTGGGAGGAGATTTAGATTCTGCTGTGGAGATTTATGATAGGTGGATTCGAGCAGCCCTGTCTGTGTCTTCAAAGGCGACTGACCCCGGCAGAAGCAGGATGACTCCGTCACAACCATGGTATTCGCCCCATCTTCGAGCTGGTAAATTAGTCTGTAAAAAACTGGAGCGAGCTTGGAGGGTGGCTTATTGCCCACAAGCTAAGGCATCTTACCGCTCTGCTCAGCGGGAATATTATGCCAATATCAAGCTGGCCAAAACTGAATATTTTGCCAGAAGAATTGAGAAGGCGAATAACAATAGCCGTGAGATCTTTTCTATAGTAAAAAGTTTCCTTTCTCCATGTGCTGAACACATTTCTATCAAGCCCTCTACGGAATGGTGCGAAAGCCTTTCCTCCTTTTTCTTGACTAAAATTGCCAAAATCCAGAAAAGTCTCAGAGCTATCGGTGGGGGGAGCTGGACTGAGGATAGGGTTGGATCTAATGTCGAACCCACACACACCATGGAGAGCTTTGTCCCACCTTCGGTGGAGGACACCTTAGTGGCAATCAAATCGTTAAAATCTGGTGCCCCTGGTGACACCTGCCCGGCCAGGGTGTTGGCTGAAGTGGCAGAAGCAGTGGCACCTGAGGTTTCTCAAATTATGGGTCTATCTTTTACATCAGCCAGGATTCCTAACGAATGGAAACAGGCTAAGTTGCTTCCTTTGTTAAAAAAGGTGGGTGCAGATCCTACTGTGCCTAGTAATTATAGACCTATATCTCTACTACCAGCTATGGCAAAAATTGGGGAGAAACTAGCTTTCGCCCAGCTTAATGCCTTTGTAGAAACCTCGGAGCTCTTACACCATGCCCAGTCTGGCTTCCGTGCAGCTTATAGCACTGAGTCGGCGCTGGTGGAGATTACTGAGGCCATTAGGGAGTGTCTGGACAGTGGCGGCAGAGCGGCTCTGATTTTATTAGACCTCTCTGCCGCGTTCGATACTGTCCCTCATTCACTCCTTCTTACCCGCCTAGCGGAGATTGGTGTGGTGGGCTCAGCATTGAAATGGGTAGAATCCTTTTTATCGGACAGGTCTCAGCAGGTCTGGATCCCACCTTTTTCATCCTCGGTCAGGCCCCTCACTACCGGGGTTCCTCAAGGCTCCACGTTGAGTCCCCTGCTTTTTAATGTTTATCTTACCCCCCTCATTGTGCTTGCCGAACAAATGGGAGCAAAAATCATAGCGTACGCAGATGATACGCAGCTTTTATTTACCTGGAAGGATGCAGCAACTAACACAGAGGTTGTCCGTTCGTGCCTCTCCGCTGTGTTTAACTGGTTAGCAGCTGCACAGCTGAAGTGCAACGAAGACAAGACAGAAATTTTGCTGTGTGGCCAATTTCCATCCAACTTCAGAGACCTCTTGTGGCCGTCTGATTTTCCCCAGCCAGGCTCAGTTACTATTGCTGCCAAGAATTTGGGAGTCTGGTTTGGAGAGGATCTGAGATTCGAGGCACACATAAAAAAACGTACTGCTGTGTGCTTCGGCTCTCTAAAAGCCATGAGAAAGTTCTTCCCGTATCTGCCATCATCAGCTAGAGAGTCGGTTGCTAGAGCTTTAATTTTATCTAGGCTCGACTATGCCAACTCTCTTTTTAGCCTGAACACCAAAAAGTTGCCTCTCACACCTATATTTTAAACCACATTTGCGGAAAGGTTGAGCACACCAATAGTCGTGATCAACAAGGTATTTTTATTTATACCGAACCAATCTAGGAATTAATCAAGTTTAAACAAACATATTTTCACACATAAAGACACATAGATACAAGAATTATTTACAATGTGAATATGAAATACATTCAAAAAACAAAATATGATCCTGGTTCTATTGAGCAAAACCATTTAGAAGCAAAAATCAGTGATAATTCAGAGACAAGGCAAAACCATTATAAACATGTGTAACATACAGTGAAACATTTTGGACTGTGGATGATAGTTAAAGCAAGAAAAGTAATGAAGAAAAAAGGGGGGTAGGAAAGAAGCAAAGTAAATTTGTGACTTTTGCAGTAGCAAAATAACTACTGCCTCGAAATGACTCAAAACAACTCCTTTCTAACTGGCCGACGCGTTTCGATTCCAGTGAGAAATTTCTGGAATCTCATCAGGGCACAAGTGAAGTTCTGTCTGTCGGGAAAGAACGGAATTGAATTAAAAGTCGGAACACTATGAGTTCTTTCTCCCACTAAAATGACGCTCAGCAAAGGACCTACCAGAGTGTAGGAATTGAAGAAATGCACGTAAATTCTCAGTGTGCAACGTAAAACTTCTAAAGCAGAGGATGGGGTGGAGGTCACCTACAAATATAAACATTATGTGGTCAGACATAAATTTAATGTCCAAACACATTCATGAAGTGTAATGAAAACAAAAGGACATACCGTCCGAGGCGAGTGTGAAAATTCCGCCTGTCGGCGCTATGTCACCGTGTAGTTATCAATGAGGGGGAAGGCAGGACACGGGGCTCTGGTTCGCGCTGTGAGAAAAGAGGGCCACAGGTCAGGGTCAAGGAATTATTTGTATGGAAAATCTGACTAAGGTTTTATGGGGAAAACGTACCTTTCTTTTAACAAATGACCGGGCTTGGCGCTCCGTGAATAATTATCAAGGAAGTCCCGTCATGGCTTCTAATTAGAAGAGACGTCCGCTGTAAAAAGGAAGCGGAAAAACATAAGAACGCGTCCCTGAAAGGTGATGTGAATAAATCAAGGAGCAGCGCTGAGGAGCATTGCCTACCTATGTCCTGTTAGTCTCTGCCTTCTGGCGTTCTGGCGATCTCTGTCGGTTCCAAAATGGGCGCCAGGTGTGTTTACCTGTATGTAGCTCACAGGTAGAGGAGTGGGCATTATGGGATTTGTAGTTTCAAGCCCAACGCGTATGTTAAACGATGAAATACATATTGAAAAAATGAAGTTTGTGTGAGCGGGTGACCAATACATGTACAGCTTTGGGAATTTAAAAGAGGAGGAAAGAGACAAATAGGGCCGCCCGGGTGGAAGCGGTCTACCGCAGCACTTAGTTGGAATGTCTAGACTCTTGAGATTTCCGATAAAGTGTTGAGACCATTTTGCGCACTCTTGAATTTTAAGATAAGATATGCTTCTTTCTGGAGGAGCATTCTGTCAATATCCACGTTTCGATTGGAGGATCGAAATGTGTATAAAACCGCCAACTTGAAGTCATTGGCGTCATGTTTCTCGTTTAGGAAATGATCCACCATAGGGGCATTGGCAATTTTATTTTTTAACCTTGATCTGTGCTGGCAAATGCGGGTGTTGACTTGTTGTGTCATCTTGCCGATATAAATTTTGGCACAGGGACATTGGACTGCATAAACCACATTCTTGGTTTTACAATTAGAGAATTCTCTGTGGTTCCATCTTGTCCCCTCGTGTGTGAACTCGTCCCCTTCAATGGTGTTGGGGCATACTACACAGGTACCACATTTGTGGTGGCCTGTGATCGGTTTAAGATTCCACTGAGTCAATAGGTCACATTTCTTTTTGGGTAGCGATACATCTGCTCTCGTGATTTGCTGCCCTATGCTTTGGTTTTTTTTGTACACAAATATGGGCCGTGGGAATGGGCCTTCAAGATTGGCAAGTAGATGCCAGTTACTCAAAACGGCTTTTCTCAATTTGTGGGTGTCTGGTCCAAAAGTGGACACACAGACCAATCTGTCAAGAGCAGGCTTAGGTCGAGTTTGGAGAAGGGTTTCTCGGGGGGTATAGCGCGCTCTTTTACAAGCGTGCTTGAGTAACTTTTTAGGGTACCCCCTATCTTCCATTTCTTGGCAAAAACTCTCAGCATGGTAGGAGAAATCCTCCAAGTGTGAGCAGTTTCTCCTGATTCGTAACAGTTGCCCGTATGGGAGATTGGATTTAAGATTACGGGGATGCGCACTCTTATGGTGCAAAATGGTGTTTCAATCAGTGACTTTTTTATACAGGGATGATTTGAGTTCCCCGTCAAAGGATGTCATTTCTACGTCAAGGAAAGTCATCTTAGAATTGCTGTGGGCCATAGAGAATTTAATGTCACCATGCCTATTGTTTAGCCAGTCGTGGAATGCTACCAGTTCGGTCTGGCTCCCCTGCCACAGGAGCCAGACGTCATCTATGTAGCGAAACCACTGGAGGATGTGCTGTCGGAAGGGGTTATTATTCTCAACAAATCTCTCCTCGTATTGTGCCATATACAATACGGCCATTTCCGGCGCATTAGGGCACCCCATAGCGGTGCCCTTGATTTGCATGAAGAACTCTCCATTAAATGAAAAATAATTCTTCTTCAAAGCAATCTCTGCCAGTTTGATGATAAAGGTTGTGGGTACTTGGTGGGGTCTGTCTCTCATCTCCAGGTATATCTCCATCACCTCCAACGCTTCTTCCTGGGGAATCTGCGTATAGAGGGAGGAGACATCCATGGTGACCATTAATTGGGTCTCCTCGTCAAATTTGGTCCCCTCTACCTTGAGTAAAAAATCGGTGGTATCTCTCAAATAGGATTTTACCTTCGTCAAGAATGGTTTTAAAAAGAAATCCACATACTGGGAAAGTGGTTCAAGACAAGAATCACAACCAGAGACGATGGGACGTCCTGGTGGATCTTGGAGGCTCTTGTGAATTTTGGGCAAGAGGTATAGGACTGGTGTTCTAGGACTCTTTTTCAGAAGATATTCATACTCTTTTTTGCCCAAAAATCCTTCATTCTAGCGGCACTCCAGCTTTCTTAGTTGCCCGACTGCAGATTATCCAAAATGCGACAGCACGGCTGCTGTATAACATTCCTAGCAGAGAAAGCGTGCGAGCACACCTAAAGGAACTTCATTGGCTGCCGATTGCTCAAAGGATAACTTTTAAAATTCTCACATTAGCATTTAAGGCAGTCCATGACATGGGACCATCCTATCTAAGAAAAAGATTCAGCCGCTATGTCCCCACACGGCCGCTACGTTCAGCCGGCTGCAACCTCTTGAGTGTGCCCCGCTTCCAGCGAGTACGACTTGGAGGCTACTCGCTTGCTGTTGTCGCAGCTAGGACTTGGAACGCCCTTCCCCTCTCCCTGAAATCGACTGAAAATTTCGTTTCATTTAAGAAAGCACTAAAAACTCATCTTTTTAGAACAGCCTATTAGTGTTATTTTTCCTTTAGATGGCCACTTGCTTGTTTTCTTTTTTCGCGCCAGGATACTCTGGAGTAATGGAGCGCGTTATAAAACAGCAAATAATAATAATAATAATAATAATAATAATATAATAACTATATAGCACCTCTCTGACCACAGTGCTTTACAGGCACATCGCTTAAATGCATGACTTCGCATTTCAGTGCGGTGATGCGGCCCACCTCACCGAAATGGGTTGGTCTAACGTCTGATGCATGATACTTGGCAGGATTGCACAAGGTGAAGAAGATAAATGCTCTCCAAGGATATCCCCACTTGACAACATGCGCAATTGAATCAACACTGATTTCCTTCAGGACTGCCCCCGAGATCCTGCATGTTTCTGTCATTTTCAGAAGGGAGGCAGTTTTTTAAAGGTCCAGCAGCAATTAAAATCTTTCCCGGAAGTAGTAATCTAAACTATAAACGAAATTTCCTGTTTGGCACAGTGACCCTCTAAGATATTTAATACTGCAGACTCATCTGTTATATTTGGAAAGATAAGATCCCTTTATTTTATGTAATTCTGGTGCATTTCCTGATGATTCCTTCACAGTATGATTTCTGCTAGTGCTTTCACAAATTCTTAAAGTAACTCCCACTTAACATATAACAATTCTTACTTTGCCTGGAACGCTCTCCACAACATAGGAACAGCATACCTGAACCACCGCCTCACATTCCACATACCAGCCAGACAACTACGTTCCACCAATCGCTCCCTAGCCTCCATCCCCAGGATCCATAAATCCAGAGCCGGAGGAAGCTCCTTCTCCTACCTCTCCTCCAAGACCTGGAACTCCTTGCCCCTCCACCTCAGGTAATCCGCGTTGCGGACCTAATTCAAGAAGGACCTCAAGATCCGGCTCTTCCAATGATCCTGCACACCCAGAAGGACCAGCCGCTTCCTGCATACCCCTCAGCCCTAAGCTCATTGAGATCCCCACAGGTGAGAAGGCGTGCTTTACAAACCCCTGATTGATTGATTGACTTTGTATACCCCTTTGAAATCCAATTTCCCTGCGGCAATTAATTGTTGCAATTTTCATCATTGCTCTTGTTACCATTGTTGCTCAAAACAATCAAACTTTGCTGCCAACAGTATGTTCCAGATACCCAGCACCATTACTTTTGTATCTCTGAAGGGAAGGCAATCTGGGACAAAATCGAACCATTATGGTTGCACCATAACCAGAATGTTTAGGCGATGGGAAAGTGTGCTTGAGCCAAAATAAAACAGGCGTTTAGGCCTACAAACAAAACGAAAAATACATGACATGGAAGGTATGAGATACAGTACATGTTAATGTTAAAGAACACAGAATTCCAAGGTAACATAGTATCCATCTTTCCAAAGCCAGTGAAAAGTGACAAAGTGGCCTTCATGTTGTTCAAGTAGAGAACAGCCAAACATGAAGCATGGATAAAATTGAGATACCAGGGTAAAACCTTCAGAATCAAATGCGTGTCAGTCTAATGTAGGGAAGACTGTAGTGAACTTAGCCAATATCTTTAAGGAAACCACAACCTTCCTACAGGCAGAAACACTTTCTTTAAATATACGGGACTGTTGTATTTACCCTGAAAAGCCTCTGTTATAATTGTTTTAGATTTTTCTTCATTACAGGACATATGTTGTATACTATGCATACACATGTAATTTTTTATTGCCTTATTACGTGGTGTACTCCTATCAATGGTATTTCCTCCTTTCCTTACAGGGGAAGTTGTGTTGCTTATTCACTATAGGGTATGTTCCTTGCCTCTGCTTCCATATCTTCCCTTGGTTTTACTCTTCTAACAAGTACCTGCCTTTAGACTTAAGATGTTGTGCTCCACGACCATCCTATTTCTGTCAGTTGGTGACCCACACTTGCCACTATGAGGTTGCTGATGGTGTTTATTCCACCCTGCATACACTTAGAACATCCTTTTGAACTTTCCACTGACCTTCCAATGTATGGCACAGCTCTAATATGGACTGAAAAACCTATTGATCTATTATTTTTAAATGTTTGAGAAACAAAAAGGAAAGAATACATAAACCAGTGTCACAGTGATGTAGCAACCAGGAGAGCAATATCCTTTTAATTGGAAAATAACATTGATACCTACCGGCAAAACGAAGTCTCACTACATGAGCCTCCATGTGCTGGGTGATATAACCATCACACTATTTTCTGCTTTTAGAGCGCATTGCAGAGTGTTGCCTGCCTTTGAGCAGACTTCAGTATTTTTTAGGTCTCGTGACCTACAATGCGCGCAAGCGCATTGAAGGATCGAGAATTCAAGTAGCCAAAAACATCGTCAAACTAAGGGCTTCGTTCCTGCGGTTTTCTTGAAGTTCACGTGAATCACGTGAGCAAACAAGCACGCGCATTCACGGCCAGCCCAGCACATCAAAGGGCTTCTCCTCCCCTAATTATTCATGGCCGGCCGCAGGCCGGCCGTACTTTCAGTTTGCTTCTCTTCTGTGTGTCTCTTCCTCCTCACCTCTTTTACTCTTTCATTCTGTCGTGTGTCTCTTCCACTGCTGTGATTTCAGCCTTCTTCTCTGCATCCTCTGTGTTTATGCCCAGTGACTTCTGTTCATTTCATTTTGTTCTCTTTTAGTCATTTAACGGGCTTCGGCTGTATGGCTTCAGCTTTTGCATCTGTCCATTCTGCTCTGTTTCCAGTCTGTTTGCGCGTCTCTTCCTCTGTTGTAGTTTCAATAGGGTCCATATAACCCTCGCTGCTCATTTTCGAACTTTTTACCCCTTGTATTGCTGTGTTCTCCTTACAGTGTGTTGCTCTGTCATTTATATCCTCACATCTCTCAGCCTACTGCTCAGTGTTTTGTCAGTTTCTGCTTTAAGTTTCTGTTTCTGCTGCCCTCCATTCAGTCTTTTCACCCCCACCTCTCTGCCCCTGTGGTTTTGTCCATTTTGAGCCTCCGGGCCGGACACAGACAGTATCGTCTCTGCCCATTTTCCTCTACAGGGAGAACAGCGAGAACTCCAACAGCCACAACGCCTTATCGTCCTCCAT
Source organism: Lissotriton vulgaris (assembly GCF_964263255.1). NCBI lineage: Eukaryota > Metazoa > Chordata > Amphibia > Caudata > Salamandridae > Lissotriton > Lissotriton vulgaris. Next base: position 2,043,121,432 of record NC_141685.1, on the reverse strand, counting down.
GAACGGCAAAAATAAGACAGTTTTGGGGAGTTCCGATGAGGAAAAGACGCCCCTGGGTACTCCAGAGCACCGGTCCTCGAGCCCGGCCATGATGCTCTCCTCGAACCCTGGTCTGCACCCCCTGCATGGCATGGGACACCCCCAGGGCCCAAGCGCCATCCCCGTGCCCGGACCAGACCCCATGCACCACCACACTTTACAGGACTCCATCTTGAACCCCATGTCTTCCAACCTGGTGGACCTCGGACCCTAATAGGAGCCCCAGGGGACTCCGGTAATCAGCGAGGAGGGATCCTGATTGGACAGTGGCAGCCTCGGGCTGGCTGGATGAATGGATGGTTTACGGTACGGCAATGAACTGCGGAAGTGGAGTACGTGCAAAGGCAGGTCGGAAGGGTTTACAAGGCTGTTTTTTTGTGGATTCACAACCCAGCATACTTGCTGGGAGCTGCGAACTTCTCTGTAGCCTTGTCACGTTTTTATGTTACATGTACGTTGCCAATATGCCTGAAGCTAAATACACCCAGGCCATACATATTTGGGACACCAGGCGGACAAGGTGTAATAATTCACTCCTATATCGCAGGTATATATTATAAGTTTACAGGACTCGCAGCAGCATGTCGCAGGAGCACCGCGAAAGATGCAGCTCCGTCTGTGCCCTGTGCCAGCCGGGTCCGAGCATTTGCCCACTGCTCTCTGGTAGCAACCTGGCACGGTGCAGTCACCTACAGCTGGACGCTCACACGACCCCTCCCCCTCCGAATGCGACCAAGAGCTGCAGAGCGAACCACCGGTCACTAAATGTCTTCTTCTTTGTTTATATTGTGTGAATACATTCTTTGGAAATATTTCTGCTTTTATTTTATAATAAAATATTGAAACAAAATAATACATTACATGGACGTATTTAATGTGACATAGAGCTTGAGGTAAAACGGCAGTTAGTGCGCAGACTCACTACAAAACTTAACCGCACCTTTTTTTTTTTTTGCCTTTAGTACACGTGACAAGTCAAGCACATTGAAAGCTGTGTCACAGATGGTGGAACAATTGTGTACACAATGTACCGACATCCGAGATTCAAGGATTCCATAGCTGTATTTTAATGTTGCGCAGACTGTTCAGTGTGTGCGGCATCGAAGCGCTGTGAGTTATATATTTGAGTTACGAGTTACCCAAACTTAACCTTACCGATTTTCTCTAACTTGTAAGGATGAATCGCTAGGGCACTTATGATTTGCAGGTTGATTAGAGCAGGGGTCAGGCGCCGATATATCTTTCCTTCTTTTTCATTTGTTTTATTTTCAAACATCCAGAACTGTGAACATGTGCGAATAAAAAACTATTCCCTTAATGCACAGATTTAGAACTTCAGAAGCCTCGGTGTCTGCAAAGACTCTTTAGTGAACCTGCTACAGACATCGGCGTGAAACCTTCGGTTTCAAATCCGGCAGGGCCGATTCCGATTTTCATCCTTCTTTGGGATGTTAAACACACAATATCGATCGAGTTGCATGCTAATTCAGCTTATTCAGTCAAGGCAGTGCGCCTGTTAAAGGCAGCACAATAAAACACACATTAGTATAATTTTTTTTAATTGGGATCTTTTTTGGTGCTCAGGAATAGTATTGAATTACAGATACTCATATTGAGATTTTATAAGTGGAGACCGCATCAAAGTGCCACCTTTGCCCGACATCAATTAAAGAGAGTGGATGCTAATTACTTGTATCCTGCACGCTGGTAACATGCAATTTTAAAGAAACCACTAATCTTTTCAGAGTTTGAAAGATTATAGCTCCCAGACACTAAAGTGCGTGAATAAGTTAGCTGGTGCTTTTTAGGTCTCGTGACCTACAATGCGCGCAAGCGCATTGAGGGATCGAGAATTCAAGTAGCCAAAAACATCGTCAAACCAAGGGCTTTTGGTAAACTTGCCAATAGGTCTCGCAGTAGGAAAGTTGGGGCTATTACAATTGCAAATACCAATGCCTTTTATTTTTGTTTTCATTTTAAAAACATAAAGGGCTTTGTCATTTACAAAACCAATAGCTCCAACTTTCCAACTACGAGACCTATTGGCAACGCCAGTGCTTGTTTCTGTAGCTGGAGATATCATTACTTGGTCATCACAGTGCCTTCATTTCTAATGTCACTGAACACCAAAGCAAAAGGTCTTAAATGGAGAAGATCACATGGGACTAAAATGATCATGGATATGAGCCCCAAAACATAATTCAATTCAACAAGCGATACCATTCCCTCCACACGGAATGACCATTTTCTGCTAAATAAAAGATTAGCTAGACTCTGAGGTGGGTAACAACCTTTCTGAATTATGGCACATTTAACAGACTAGAGTGCATTTCCAGTAACTAGTGATGCAGCAGCAGCAGGTAACACTTCAAATTCAGCCTTAGCATTCGTCATGTATTTTTGTGGATACCACTAACAGGCACCTGTGGTAAACTATTATAGGTAAATGTGTGTAAACGGAAATTGTAGGTTTCACAGTCATGAACATCTACAACAATTAATTTTGGTTGAAGATGTTGTAATGTGACACTCAGCTTGAATGTCTGATTGAACCTTATGATGGCTTTCCTTTGCTACATTCTTGGTAAAACTGGGTCTGCTGTTGATTTTGTTGTGCAAAATATTGATGCCTTGCAAAGTCTGTAACTTATTATTGAGGCAGCTAATGTTAGAAATACACTTTGAAATAAGAACCTGGGCCTATCCTCATGCTTAGTCCCTCAGGTTGCAATACCCAATTACTTGTTTCCAGGTCTTCTAAGCCTAATAATGACCTTGGGATATGGTTGCAAATCAGTTTGCCAGCTCTCTATGGCTGTAGGGAAATGCTAAACGTTATTTTAAAATAGCCAGGCAGAGCAGATCCAGGGACCACATTAATAAAGTTAATTTACCTGCTTTCAATAGTGTTCTGATGCAAATATTTTTTTAAACTAGACCCAATCTCACATTCTCTCTGTCTGAAGCTCCAGAAATGAATCAAGAATACATAGAAAAGAGGCTAAATGTACTGGTATATTCGTTCGGCTATGCCAGAGTAAAATCTACCTTGCATAGTCATCCTTCCTATGTTTGTAATCCTAGTTATCTATTGACAAGGGTCACAGTTAGAGCTCTCTTTATGAATTTAATCTCTGCATAGCCAAAGACAACCTCTACGAGGTCTTGATCTTGGTGTCAAGTCCAGGGAAACATTATTTGACTATGAGGACTTACAAGTACATTCTTTACAGAGTTTAACTACACCAAGCATCACCAGAGGTGCAGCAGAATCAACAATGATGTCAAGAGTTAAGTCTTTGCTGAGCTATAGTAAAGAAGAGAATGAAAGCTGGTCATAGTTTAAAGTGGTAGCTAAATTCAAGTGCAAATCTACTGAAACGCACTGACTAGCAAAGTACTCCCTAGAAATAAAGTCCGAATTAAGAAGTGCTCAAAAAAGGTATAAAGCACACGTATATGCTGCTAAAGCAGAGTATTCTACTAGTACAATACTCAATGCATTCAACATCTCTAAACAACTTTATTCTGTAGTCCATTCACTAGCAAAACTACCTTGCACCTCCAGTAGAGTTAAATGTTCCCAACGAATGTGTGACTCCTCACTTTATTTTGAGGAAAAAGTTGAAACTCTAGTTATGAGTCACACTGTCTCAGTTAATCTAGTCAATTTAGATTTACAATCTGACCACAATAAACAGGGAGTTAAGATTGACAGTTCACTTCACATGATTAAAAGTCGTGGCTCTCTAAATGCTAATGAGTTTTGAAGCCTGGCCACTTCTCAATCCCCAGACTCCACCTTGAATCCTCTGCCCCTCAAGTTCTGTAAACTGGCATCAAATCACCAAGCACATCCCTTCCAATCTGTTTGCAATCTTTCACTGGTGTAGTGCCATCTGACTGGAAAAAAAGCCATGGCGATTCCTCTTTTGAAAAAACTTTCAGCTAACCCCTTGATCTCGAGTAGTTTTAGAATGGTTTCCCTGCTCTGTTTTCCGGTGAAAACTTTAGAAAAACAGGCCTATAAGCTTCGTTCCAATTTTTTCTAAAATCATGATCTACTTCATCCGGCACAGTCTAGCTTTCGGATGGCTCATGCCAGGGAATGTACTTGGTAGCCTTGTTTGATGATCTTAGATTTGCAGCATACAAGGGTCATTATGTAGCTTTAGTGCTACTAAACTTGGCTACTTCCTTTGATACAGTAAATCATCCCACCTTGATTTCTAGGTTAAGGGAAATCAGGATTTGAGGTGCGGCCCTCAAGTAGTTTGCGTCCTCTTTGCCAGGCAGAACACTAGTGATTCACCGCCCTTCTATTGTATACATGTTTTGAGTAGTAGAACAGGGAGTCTCTCTATCTGAAACCTTTGGCAAAATTAATTGGAATTAACTTCATGAACTACGCATATGAGACACAAATTATTGGGGGCTTATAGGATGCAGATTTGTCCTCAAGGTTATGTGGTGGCAGTCAATCAGTTCTCAGCAGGAGATCTCTCGGGTCCGCGGATTCTCTGCAGTGTAAAATACACAACGTTTTTGAGCCTTAATTGTTCAAATACTAGTGAACAGATTTACCCCAAATCACAAAAAGCACTCTTTCTGGACCAAGATCTAGCTTTCTGCTAAATTTGGTGTAAACCCGTTTGGGCTGTAGCTTTGTCAAAAGTTCATATGGAAAAATGAATGTGCAAAAAGCGTTTTGGGACCTCCCCCTTGACGGATCCACCCGAAACATGCCAGTTAATAGCAGAGGTGGAAGAACATTTGTGTGCAAAATTACATGAAGATTCGCCAAACGGCGCCAAAGTTATTAGGAAAACAAAACATGCTTTCCCTATGGAAATGAGGTCCTAACTATAACTACACACTGCCAGTGTGTAATGAAAAAATATATATATCTACACAGAACGGACTATATCACATGCGTGCTAAAGGCATGCACTGTAACGTCATACAACCATCCACAGTTGGTCTGACAGCTGTTCTGTAAGCTGTACGATTCACTGTCTTAAAAGGGTGGAAAGCAGGTAGCAAAAGTATGAAAATGAGGAAGGATGTTAACCCTTAAGTGTGTGTGTCCGCAAATGGTCAACATATGCACACCCTCCTCAGAGCATCAGTCAGCCACTGACCGACACTGGGGAGGGATTAAAAGGCTCCTCCTGTACAAGCACCTAAAGATTCCTTTTTTTTAAAAAAAACAATTGATGGGGGAAAAGGCGAAACCCTTTCGCGTCTCTCCCCGCCCCACAAGGTGCAGAGATGTCAAAGATTCCCCAACAAAGCGGAAGAAGCAGGTGAGTGCTCTCTCTTCGCTTCGATGGGGAAAAAATGCTGAAAACGTCTTTCCCAGGTTTCAGGGAGGCCTCGTTCGAAAGGGGAGTACCTCCCCTTTCAAACAAGGCCTCTCCAAAACTGTGTCCTGTGTCCTGGCAGTGGATCGCGGACGTGGTGTTATCCACTGCCAGGAAATCCACTAGGCTACCAGAGAGATCGCTTTGGGTGTCAGCCCTCAAAGGCACTTTTTTTTAAAAAAGAGAGGAGCTTTTTCCCAGCAACATAAACATTAGGGGATCCACACAAGTGACACTGCACTGGACTCCCCTTGATGTTTACTTTTCAGAAAAGTTTGGGTTCAATAGGATTCCATACATGGTTGCAGACGCCAGGACTAATCAGTACATCTACCATAGTTATCATTATCATCACAATACGTTTTGGGCCATTCCCTGTCGTGGGCACTTGTGAAATAGCATTTTTATAGGGAGACCTAGGGAGAACGCTGGGAGGTAGAAAATTTCTGCTGGCCCAGTGATCCCAAAACGTCCCCACACAGAAATGTGAGAAAATGTGAAATTTTTGCGAAATCTGAGGTTTGCAGGGGATTCTGGGTAAGAAAATGTTGGGTGGTCCACGCAAGCTACACCTTCCTGGACTCTCCCATGTCTAGTTTCCAGAAATATCTGGGATTGGCAGGTTTATCTAAATGGTCACTAAGCCTAGGACCAAAATCGCAGTCCCCCCATTCCACCGCTTGTTAAACCAGGTTGTTTTGTGATACATAATTTTGATGTCTCCACAATACCTTCTGGGCACTTCCCTGTTGCAGGCACCTGGCCAACGCACTTAAGTGAGGCACTGTTTTTCTCAGGAGACTTGGGGGAATGCTGGGTGGGAGGAAATTTGGGGCTGCCTGATTCCAGGACTTTTTCTCACAGAAAGGCAGGGGAAATGTGTTTTTAGGCAAAGTTGGAGCTTTGCAAGGAGTTCTGGCTAAAAGAACCAGGTGAGATCCACGCAAGTCACCCCACCCTTGACTCCCTGTGTGTGTCGCTTTCAAAGACGTGTGGGTTCGGTAGGTTTTCCTAGGTGCCAGCTGAGCTGGGGCCCAAAATCCACAGCTAGCCACCTGGTAAAAAAAACAACATTCTGAAGGGTGAAATATGAGGTCTCCTAGGTCACGTTTTGGGGTGTTTTGTGTCGAAGGCGCCCACCATACAAGGTTGGTACCATTTTTATCATGAGACATGTGGGAATACCGAATAGTAGAACATTTGTTATTACCAATTGAATATCTCTATGTTTGTGCCTATCAAATATAAAGGAAGTGTGTAACACAGAAGGGATTTTACAAAATGCCCTTTGAAACACCTCAGTATGGGTACTGATAAATTCAGAGATGTACAAACAACCACTGCTCCTAAACTTAGTATCTGGAATACTTTTCGGAAATACAGAATTTACTACAAACCCCTTTTCCATTCTTTATAATTTATCATATGAACTGCAGTATAGTCGGTACACAATGAAAAAACATTGTAAGGTGTCACTCGGTTGCTGGCTCTGGGCACCTCGGGTTCTTGGAGAACCTACAGGCCCTATATATCCCCGCAACCAGAAGCAATTAGGGGGAAACAGTATATTGCTTCAGAAAATCTGCCATAGTAAGAAGTTACAGATGAATAGCACAAATGGTTGTTTTTCTTTCAATTCAATTTCATTTTATTTAATTTTCAACTGTTACCGTTTATAGCAAAACCTTGAAGGATCTACACAAATGACCCACTGCTGAAACTAGAATTTTGCCTTTTTTCAGGAATGCATAGCTTTCCTGAATCCACCATCGGTTTCATACCCGTTTCAACCTCAATCTGGAAGGAGTTAAAAGCACAAAAAATTGTCTATCTCCTAGTAAAATGCCAAAACTGTGTAAAAAAATTGTGTTAAAAAATGTGGTTTTCTGAATCAAGTCTGCCTGTTCCTGAACGCTAGCAAGATGGTGATTTTAGCACGCAAGCCTTTAGTTAGTGCCATTTGCAGAAAAAAAGACATTTTCTTCTGCAGCACTTTATTCCCCCCAAAAAAACTAATTTCAGCCATATTTTGGCAAATTCTCAGTCCCTCCAGGGGTTTCAATTCTTGTGTCTTACATTATCTGTAATCTAGCACCACAAACATTGCCATCGATGTGTTTTGTTCTTCGGGTTTTATCTTCTAACTGGAACCATCTGAGGAAGAATCTTGACATCGTTCACTGTATATCAAGTGCAGGGTGGCACCATGGTGAATGGTATGAGTCACCCTTTCTCAGCACACCCAAGAATGAAGCTTAAGAGACCTTTGTAGTGTCCAGTGCTTGAAACATGCAGGCGCACTGTAAGTCATAAAATCCCACCTGTGCTGCTGCTTCCCACAATGTGCCAAGAATTGCATTACTGCAATTGTTCCATTACCACTACACTGTTCAATAATGTTCTATGCCACACCAGAGATAGTAAGTGCTACATAAATAAATGCAGAGCAATGGATACCAACAGTATGCCAAGAATTAACACCATACTGCCAGGGCCACCATTGTGGTGTGGGTGGTCACCCCATGGTTGGACACAATAAGGCAATTTAGCATTCTGTTAGACTAGCATAATTCCAGAGATAGGCACAATGATACCATGGATGTCTGCTATTTGCTAGCAGTATGACTGGGCAAGCATATTATATAAGGTAGGTACCATGCTACCTATGCTCACTGGTGGCCAGGAATTACCACTGTTGTGCAAGCATTTTTTGGGGGAGTTAGTGAAGCTGCCCATAAATTGGAAATAAATACTAGCCTTATTTTTAAGATTAGCATTTGTGCAATCAGTATCATCGTGTGAACACCCATATGTTGCCAAGAATAACCACCACTGTGTGAGAGCAGCATTTTACCAAAGGTGGGCAATTGGAATTGTTCAATGGATGGCCACATGCTGAACAGAATTACCATCCTTATTATGGCATGGCCAGAATTTTACCAATGTGGGTAATGGGCATCATCCCAATGAATACACACAAGCTGCCAAGAATTAGTATAACTGTGCGAGGGCCAACAATTCACCACTGCAGGCTGTGTACGCAAAACACTCAGAGGGTATAAGAACTAAACAAGTTGTGATGTTGTCAAAGGAAAGTTTGGAAGACTGTAGCCATCACAAACATTTTTGGTGGCATGCTTCACCATAGGGCACCTCCTAAGGCCCAAAACAGCAATAGGGCACCTCCTAAGGCCCAAAAACAATTCGTGTGGGCTGCAACCCTGTTCAACATGGGAGCTCTTATGTTATTCAATTTTCGAGGGCTTATGATGAATAGATGTAGTGAGGGTGCAAATACATGGTGGGGAAGATGCTGTGCCTGTTGCGCCTGTTGCCTCTAATTCAGAGATATGATACTGTTATAAATACCTTATGGAGGACTAAAAATCTTCTTTCACGTCCCCATATGGTATCATTAAAGGGAAGGGGAATAAATCAACCATATAGAATTTTTCCTCTTCATTTTATTTTTGCTATCATATCTGTATTAAAGTTTAAAGGAACAACTTCTGCCCCACCAATTATTTGTACTCTCATTACAACTTGTCATCATATGGAAAGGGACAAGAGAAAAGTGCAAGACAAGCTAATGTGCCCCTGAGCGGTGGAAAATGGGAGGGAGCCATAGAGTGTTCTAAAGGCCTCATTACTGTCAGTGTGAGGAGCTTCAGTGCTGTAGAAGTTCTCCCTATGGTCGGGGGATTCGTTTTTAAACATGTTTATCCTCCATTTTAGGTAGAGCCTGGGCAGCACATGCACTGCTCTGCGAAGCATGCTGTATGCAGGTATGGACTTGAAGCTCAGCCAAATTTCCTCCCATCTTTTCAAATGGCTCCTGTTACTGTTGTTTCTAAATGGTTGCTTTTGATTAATGAGCAGGCTTAGTAGGCCCTCTTTAGCATTCGCTGTCTGCATTTGTAACCTACCATGAGGACAACTTTTTACTACTGTTGTTAATGGTCTGTTTTATCCACAGTCTGTGAGCACTATTTTCTTAAATGATTCTCCCCTATGGCAGGCACTAAGTGCTTTCCTGCAAGGGTGCCCGCTCTGCCTCCGAGCTCTGTGCTATGGTTTCAGCACGGCGGTCACTTTAAAAATGTTATTACCAATAAAGCCAACCTGCACCATTTCATCCAAGTCATTTTTTATTTGGCAGCTTGGCACGCTCTAATTTTCTTCGGAACTTGCTGCTTTTTAGATGCATTGTTTATTTGTTTTGCAAGCGCGGCATGCTTTTACTATTTTGTCGTAAGCCTTTATTTTCTTCTGAACTTGCCCCATTTCATATGTATTGTTTATTTATTTTGCAAGTGCAGCACGCTTTTACCACAGCGACCAAGCACCTTTTATTCACTGCAGAAGTAGCCATTGGCGGCCGCAAGCCTTTTTTCAACAATACCCCCCTAGCAATGGCCGCTGGAACCGGAAGAAGGCATCTCTGTGACAACCAGCAGCTGCAAGAAGTCCTGTTCGGAGTCAGATTTCACTTCTATGGGTAAGTAGAAATGCTAGTTGTACTAAGGGGTGTGATGGTGTTTTCTCTTGTGTTTGCTCTACTATAATGGAGAGACCGAAGTTTGCTACACATACACATCTCTTCGCACCACATACATGTTTCTTTGCGCCATATGCTGGCAGCAGAGCCATACTTTTCTCAAATCATACAGACCGATAGGAAGAGCTAACTGCAACTATGTCTTTGCAATGATGCAAAATTCCAGTGGGAATAAAGCATACAAATATTTGGCAAATCTGTCCACTGCTTGGCAGATTTTCAATGCATGTTTTAAAAAGTTTATTCAAGTTAATAATAATACTTAACGGGCCCCTTGCGGAATTGGGAGATTTTAAATATGAGCCGCAAAGTTAAATAACAGTTGGCTTGCACATTGCTTATCATACTTAACAATATTATAGCACCTAAACACAAAGATCCCCTCCACTCCCCAACCCATGCCATGCCAGCTTTTGCTCAATGACCATCAATTACATAGCTAAGTGACTAAGGCAAAACAATGTAGTCACACACATCCACTAAACTCCACACAATAAAAGCATAGGTAAAAGACGAATTTTACAACAAGACCTATTGCATTGCAAATGCTTGTTAGAAATGCTATGGGGAAAACACATATTTTTAAATCTACTTCCATGGTTTTTTCACCGCCATAGTAACAAGTCATTTTCCTTCTTGATGATGTGGAAGCAGGTCTCTTTATAAAAGGACTAAAATACATTGCCTTATGGTGGTTCCATTGATGTAAAACTGAGTTTAAGAAGTCTAACATACCATCTATAAATTGGTGCTAAACCACAGACAAAAAGGAGAAAATAACAATTCTTATCAAGCTAGGCCAGCAGAGGTCACTGGGCTCAGCTTCTACATACAGCTTTTGGTCTCAGTGCGCAAGCAATGCATGCCATTCATCTACATCAGACTATTTATCCTGGCTCCCAGTGAATGCAGGTTCTATAGCCTTTGACCATGCAGAGGGTTCTGGATGAAGAGATTTGCTTCAGGCTACCCACTTTGCATTGTCCTGCGGCACCCACCTCTGGAAACAGGGGTCTCTGAGTTAGTACTAGCTCTATAAAGAGTTCTCAGAGAACAGGGCACAGTCATTTGTTACACGTTTAGTAATGCCACCCTATATGCTGATCATTTTGGTTATACATGGTCCTTGTATGAATCGTTCAAAGGAACAAGAACAGGGAGGCAGGAACAATAAAAGACATATGTAAAGAGGAGTTGTATAAAGCATTATGGACGTAAGTCTTCCGTAAACTTTGAATGGTGGCAGAGAAAATGAAGTGCTTTTCTGAACCATCAATCTTTATCCTGCCAACCTGAGCACCTATTTCCTGTTCGGCCTGGACTGTTCCCATGAGGCACAAGGTCAAGACTGATTTGCATATAGGTGGGTCTGAACTGAGGTTTTGAAGTGAGATAAAGAATGATGATGGATTCAACCTAGATCTGTGACTGGGGGTGAGTGTCTGAAAAGTTTCAGCACTCCATCCATTATCTCCTTGTGTTTGCTTTGTTCGCCCTAAGTTGGCAGGGTATGCCCAGACCTGGGTCCCTTACTCACTTTGCCACTGGGTTTACGTTAGCCTGGCTGATGAAGGGTGTTACCTAGAAACCGGTCCCAGGATGCTTGTTTCCAGTTCAGGGAAGACCTGGCTTGGCAGTTCAGGGTGGACTGTTCTAATGAGGCACATGGTCAAGATTGATTTGCATATAGCTAGGTCTGAACTGAGGTGGTGAAGTGAGTTAAAGAATGATGATGGATTCAACCCAGATCAGGGACTGGGGGTGAGTGTCTGAAAAGTTTCAGCACTCAGTCCATCATCTCATTGTGTTTGCTCTGTTCGCCCTAAGTTGGCAGGCTATGCCCAGACGTGGGTCCCTTGCTCACTTTGCCACTGGATTCAAGCTAGCCGGGCTGATGACGTGTGTTACCCAGAAACCGGTCCCAGGATGCTTGTTTCCGGTTCAGGGAAAACCTGGCTTGGCAGTTCGGGCTGGACTGTTCCCATGAGGCACAGGTTCAAGACTGATTTGCATATAGCTGGGTCTGAAATGAGGTGGTGAAGTGAACTAAAGAATGATGATGGATTCAACCCAAATCTGTGACTGGGGCTGAGTGTCCAAAAAGTTTCAGCACTCCATCCATCATCTCCTTGTGTTCACCTATTTCCTATGGCAGAATATGCATCACACAGAAAAGGAGTGTCAGTGAATTCCTCATCCACCAAGACAAGACATACAAAGGTTGTCTACTTGTGGTAAGAGCATCGCACTAGATATTTTATAGTCACAGAGTGCAGCACAATATTCCTCTCCCACAACACCATCCAGTTGGACAGACTGTAATTGACCACCTTCCTCAGAATAGAGATATCTTAAGTTACTTATTAGTTACAGTTGGATACCCTGCAGAACACAAAAGTAGAGAAACTACTAAATGGTAGTACTCCTTAGCCTGTCCTACCTGTTATTACTACGGTTTAGAATTTGAATCTAAAAACACCACCGTATAAGGTATAAGGTGGTGTGATTAAGCTAAAAGTCCATGAATCTGGTGGACCACTTTACATTTTCTATTATTTAATCAAGTCCTGAGTTAATGGATGGACTCCTTACAGCTCCATGGCTAAGGTGTGGAAACAGGTGACAACTCTTCATCCTGAAGGAAGTGGACGGGCAGAGAAAGTAACACTGGCCTTCACTCTCTGCTGGAGTGCACATGTGGTGCAGGAGCAAATGCCAAGAATGAACATAGTGCCAGAATATGCTGTGAGGCTATCAGAGGAGGTGAGGGCCTTTCTGTGCTCTTGTATTTCAAAATGAACTAAGCATGTCCACTTGATGAGGCTTCCCCGCTTTCTTACTGTTGGAGTCAGCAGATGAACCTACAGGACCAAGCTGAAAATGTAACAGACTCTACCCACAGGAGTAGCTAGACTACACTCCCTGTACTAACCTTCTAATTTATTTTCCCAATGATGAAATGTAATGTCTGAGAGTTTCTATACACCCATTGCACCTCATGCAAACTAGGTTATGGTTCCTAAGCTTCTTCAGCTATTTATATTTTTTAGGTTGAAGCGACCAGACAGCGCAGCTCTCTGGTTGTGACCTTCGTTAATGCCTTATCTGGTAGAGACTATCTAGCTGCAGATACCTTACCTTAGAATTATCCGCACGCATCAGACTGGTTTTAGACATTTGTTGTGAGCAGTATCCCTTCATGCGGGTAGGTGGGGTTGTTCAGCTCTGCGCGGCATACATGGCGTCATCTGAGCCAAAAGGATTATGTCGCTTACCCAGTAAGCATCTGTTCTTGGCATGTAGAGCTGTAGATTCACATGCTTAGCATACTTCTGCCATCTAGGGTTAAGTCCGGATGTTTGCAAGTTGTTTTTCTTCGAAGAAGTCTTTCAAGTCACAAGGTAAGGTGACTCCACCTTTTGAGGATAGTGCGCATGGGCATCTACTCCATTGTTAGATTGTTTTCCCACACGAGGATGAGTATGGAGTAAGTGAGTGTAGTAAAGAGATGTCCATGCATATATAATGTACATAAAGAGAACTACAACAACTACAGGTGTCTGGGGAGGTGGGAGGGCATTCTGGGTAAGTAAAAATCCATTAGAGGCAAGTGTGCTGTAGATACACATGCTTTGCATAGACTATATAGCAGTGTTCTCCCAAAGCGGTGGCTAACCAGTAGATGTTACAGTTGTCTAGAAAAGTGTGTTTAGCACTGCTTGTCCTACATTGGCTTGCGGGTGTTCTAACACATCCACGGAAAACTGTTTAGTAATTATGTGTGGTGAGGACCATGTTGCAGCTTTACAGATATCAGCAATAGGAATATTACCTAAAAAGGCCATAGATGCCCCTATTTTACGTGTGGAATGCGCTCAAGGGGGTATAGATAAAGTTGTTTTAGATTTAGCATAGCAAGTTTGAATGCATTTAACAATACATCTGGAAATGCCTGATTTAGAACTAGGATTGCCTTTGTGAGGTGGAGCAAATGTAACAAAAAGTTGCTTTGTTTTAAGAAAATGTTTTTTGTCCTTTCAATATAATACAATAACGCTCTTATGACATCAAGCGTATGAAGAGCTCTTTCCTCTACAGAAACCGGTTGAGGGAAGAACACAAGAAACTCAACCGATTGGTTATTGTGAAAAGCAGAAACGACTTTAGGGAGAAATGTAGGAATGGTGCCTAGAACTACCCTATTGGTGCCTAGAACTACCCTATCTTCATGAAACTGACAGAAGGGTTCCCCTAAAGTTAATGCCTGTAGCTCACCAACTCTCCTTAATAAAGTGATTGCAATGAGGAAGGCTACTTTCCCTGAAAGGAACCGCAAAGGACATTTGTGTAAAGGCTCAAAGAATGGACCCATGAGTCTTGTAAGTACAATGTTAAGATTCAACACCAGTGCCGGGGGTATTTCTGGTGGAATGACTCCTTTTAAGCCTTCTATAAAGGCCTTAAACAAGAACTTTGAACAAGAATAAATGCAAATATGCAGCGATTTCTGCAAGGTGCAATCTAATAGATGTATAAGCTATACCAGATTGTTGTAGATGCAGAATATAACAAATAATGTTTTGAACGGAAGCATCTAAAGGATTAATTTTGTTGTTATCACAATCAATAACAAAACGTTTCCATTTTGCTGCATAACAAGCTCTGGTGGTAGGCTTTCCAGCTTCTTTTAAGATATATATACAGTCAAGGTGACAGATTTAAATTTCTAAACTCTATGATTTCAGGAGCCAAATTGCTAAATCGAACTCGTTTGGGTGCCTGATTTCTCTATGGCTCAGTATGAGAAGGCTGGAGTTGAGATGCAGTTTTTGATGTGGAACCACTGATAGTTCTAACAGTGTGGTGAACCAAGGTTGATGAGCCCATGTGGGGGCTACTAGAATCAGTGTGAGTGATGTTTTCCTGAGATTCTGAATCAGCAACGGGAGGAGTGGGAGAGGCGGGAAAGAGTAGGCAAATATCCCTGACCAATTTATCAATAGGGCACTGCCTTTGGAGAGAGGGTGGGGGAACCTGGAAGCGAAGTTTGGGCATTTTGCGTTGTTCACTGTGGCGAACAGATATAGATCTGTGGGAATCCACATTCTCGAAAATATGGAAGGAGAACTTGGGGATGAAGTTTCCATTCGTGTATTTGCTGTCTCCTTCTGCTGAGGAGGTCGGCAATTGGATTGTTCATCCCTGGAAGGTGTTCTGACAGGAGATGAATTCTGTGATGGATTGCCCAACTCCAAATGGTCTGAGAGAGGCGCGACAGTTGGAGAGAGTGTCCCCTCGCCCCCCTGTTTTTGTATATAGTACATAGCTGTCATGTTGTCTGTGCGGACTAAGACAACTTTGTCTGTGAGGTGACACTGAAACGTTTTGAGTGCTGGAAATACTGCTAAAAGCTCTAGATAGTTGATGTGTAGATGTTTGTACTTAGTGTCCCAGAGACCCTGGATTGTGTAATCTTGGAGATGGGGACCCCAGCCTGATAGACAGAGAGCGATGGGTGAGGCTGTCTACCAACACTAGATCTGTCAATTGACCCTGTGACTAATTCCACTAACGTGCTAAGCATTCTTGAGGGGACACATGTGTAGTCTTACATAGGCACCACTGCTATGCATGACACCATCATCCCTAGCAATTGCATGAAGGTTCTGGCTCGTCAATTTTGGTTGGCCTGAAACTGAAGTAACAGAGCTTGAAAATTGAGAATTTGGAGGGGCTAGAGCTTTTTGACTGTCGAGAGTGGCTCCCAGATAAGACTGTGTCTGTTAAGGATGCAGGTGAGACTTTTATAAGTTTCCCATGAAGCCCTGTCTACCGTGACCGGAGTGTGTTGTAGACACTTTTGGCGTGTGCTGGCTTTGATGAGACAGTCGTCTAGGTACGGGAAGACGTGGGTCTGTAGTCTTCTGAGATGAGCTGCCTCTACGAAAATGTTCTGAGAGTATGTACTGGTTTAGCACTCTGAGATCCAAAATGGGTCTTAAGGAGACGTCCTTTTCGGGAATTAGAAAATATAGAGAATAAACCCCTGAAACTTGGTAGTGTAACGGAATTGGTTCTATGGCTCCTTTCTGAAAGAGGGATCGCATCTTTTGAATAAGTAACTGTAAGTGGTCCGACGACAGTTTGTAAGTGAGAGGTGGAATGTTTGGAGAATCAGTAGTAAGCTCCAGGCAATAACCATGACGGATAATGTCTATCACCCATTTGCCGGCTGTTATGGTTTGCCAAATGGGGAGAAACAGTTGAAGTCTTACCCAGACAGGTGTTAAGTAATCAGGGGAAAGTGTGGGCAAGTCACTGTTTGTTAGGGTAAGGGGTGTTACGTGTTGAGGCGCCTCTACCCCTACCTTTGGAAATATTTCCCCTATACCCTCCTCTATAAAAATTTCTAGAGGGAGAGAATTGGGAATTTCTTTTATAAGTGGAAGCTTTTGGGTCTGAGGATGTGGTATTTAAACCCTCCTCTGTAAAAAGAGCCTCTATTTGATGGGGACTGGAGAGCTCCCATAGACTTTGCCACTTTGGTATCTTTTTTTATTTTGTTTTAGAGATTGGTCGACTACAGGACCAGAAAAATTTACAAATTGCAATAGCGACAACTTAATTTATCTGATCACATGTCCGTGTGGTCTCAAATATGTCGGAATGACTACTCGGAAAGTAAAAATCCAAATTTCCGAACATAAAAGTACGATTCGTCGTAAAAGACAAGCTACTAAGCTGACGAATCACTTCCTCGAGAAACATCATGAACCCACTGCATTTGTATGGACCGTTCTTGAACAGCCATATATTCCGCCACATGTAACAGACCACACCACTTTTCTTGTGCGCAAAGAACAAAAGTGGGTGTTTAAGCTGGGAACTAATAGGAGTGGACTTAATGATGAGATCCCGTGGTCCACTCTATAACTGTGCATTCATATATAGACAGTGATTAGAGACGCCTAAGCTGTCTAGTTATATAAAAAATGCCTTATAACTTACTGATAATACTGTTACACAACAAGTTACTCATAAATCTTTTCTGAAAAATCCTTACTGAGTATTCCAATACTGCACCTGAAAACACTCTAGCTAGCTGTTTCAGTACAGCCTTACTATGGTTTTTGAATAAATCCACGTATCGATGTCAGTCAAGGGCACCCCAGGGCTAGACATTAAAGAAGCCCCTGCAATGCAAATACCAATATTCATGAAACACTTGGGTATTTGATAAAAATGCAGAGGATTTTGTCCCCGTGTTTTCTCTGGATTAAGATCGGCAGCTTCTGCTTATAAACAACTAATGTTCCCATAGTAACTAGGGCTCATACATTGAAACTACTCGATAGAGACCAAGAGACTGCCCATGTGACTCTCCGCCTCCAATCACGGCGTGCGTACTGTCTTACCAAGACATTGACAACAGACGCGCTCTGATTGGTCCGGCGATACCACGTGATCGCAACCGGACCAATCTCAGAGATGCTTTTAACCAGTATGTCCGCGGTACCTCGTTACCTCCCCATCGGCTCAGAGGAAGGCGGCGAGGTACGGACGGACAGGTGAGCATTTCACGCTAATGGTATCCTTTTACTTCTAAAACTACCAATCCTGTACCGCTTTACTCGCCCACTAAACTGTTGAACACGACTCTTAGAGAGATGTTCACTCGAACGCTAGCAGTCTTTGGGTACTGGTGCTTCGTGTGTGCAGCAGTTAAAACTCCACTGCACTCTATGTAAACGAAGGGCACTGCGCGGTAGAAGGCATATTGGACACAGCGTATGGGTGCACCTTGTTCACTCGCCGGCCAGAAGGCTGTCGGGGTAGGGCGCGAGGGCGCTCCGGGTGTGTAGCATTTAACACCTTACTGCACCCAATGTAAACAAATGGCACTGTGTTACAGAAGGCATACTGACACAGCGTTTAGGTGCTATTCATTCATGACACTCATTGTACTTTGGTTCTGGCTTTGGCCGTTTTGCTAGTTCATACCCTGTATTCAGACAAAGGGAGCAGTGACATTCCTTGTTCTTTGCTTCCTTCCCCTTTTCAGAGCGGTGCTTCCCTCATATCCTGAGCCGTTGCCAGGTGAGGCGCAGCCTCCTACTTTGTCTACAATGGTAAGATAAAGTACCATGCCATGAAAGACTATTAGATATCTTCATGTGATTTAAAAACAACAAGCTAAAAAAGGCTTAATTGAAAAAAATGTTTTGTGTGGTTTTATATGTACTGAACACATTCTAATTACTTACAAAATCAATGTGGTTACTATTCTTTGTTATGTTTGTTTTTTCACCAGTGACATATAACGACTGCGAAATCAGACGACACCTAAAGGATCCAGGTGTTCTCAATTCAGGTCGCAGATTAACAATTATAGTCACTTTTTATCTCTTATCACTTCACATTATTGCAGTAGCTTTTGTTTAAGACGGTCCTGATGAATGCAACGGACTCTGTGGTCCAATTATTTGCAGAAACATGTTGACCAACACATCTGGGTAAATATTTGTTTAATTTACCCCACTGCTTTTTAACATTGGAGGAGCGAGCAAAATATGGAATAAAGGTATTCTTTGCTCCCTCACCCAATTTTAGTTTCACTTATCACTTCCACCTCATGCACTGCACACCCAGTCACCCTCTTTTTCCAGCTTAAGAAGAGCTTGTGAGACTCTTACCATATAGGACAGCATTAGGTTCATTGGAGGCTCAACATCACCTCCAATATATAACCCTTGCTGTTCCTAATTAATGGTAATACAGGAATCCCAAATGATGAAGGGCGGTTCCGAGTGGTGACTGATGGGTACCCTGTCAGGGTTCACAAGGTGCCTATTTTTTCTTACAATCATTTAGATGTAAGTTCACTCACATACCTTTTTTAGTACCACATTTTTGTTGTGTAGACCCGGTGACATACTATGTCTTTTCAGTTTGTAAGGGAACATGCCACTGCTAGGTCTTTAAACTCCCTATAGGCCCTCCCCCCACCCAACTTTGTTCCGACTACAGGACCAACCAGGTGTTCTTTGTCTAAAGAGTTGTTTAAAATGGATTGTTGACCCCTAAGCCATGCATGCCTTCTGAGGAGAATGCTGGTATTTATCTCCCTAGCAGCGGTGTCAGCAGCATTTAAAGCACATCTAATAGAAGAGTTAGAAATAAGTTTGCCCTCTTGAACTAACTCTACTACTTTGTTTTGTGTTCTTCTGGGAGATATTGGAGCGGCTGTTCCATCTCATCCTAATGTGCTCTGTCGTACCTAGCTAGCAGGCCTTGTGTATTTGCGATTCACCAATGATTAGCAGCTTGAGCTGCTACATGTTTGCCTGAAGAATCTAAAGCTTAGATTCTTTAGCCGGGGGTGGAGCATCACCAGAGGTTTGCGAATTAGCTCTGTTGCGAGCTTTAGACACAACAAGGGAGTCAAGAGGCAGCTGACCTTTAATAAAGATAGGATGGCGAAGGGTTGTATTTTTTATTAACTCTAGGAGTCAAAATGCATGCTTGCACGGGGTCATGAAAATGTCATCTGCATGCCTCATCTTGCCTTTCAGCATAAGGCGTGTCTGACTTGACCTGTGTGTGGCACCAAGTGTCTCAAATAAAAAGTCCTCTTCTAATGAATCCTTATGTAACGCCACTCCATGGTACTCTGCTGCTCTAGGAGTGAGTTCCCGATAAGCCACATTATCATCAGGTGGGGAAGGCTTTGCAGGGTAAAGGTCTGGGTCATTGTCTAAAGGAGGGTTAATGGTGTAATCCTTCCATGGGTCTATAGGTAAATGAATATCTTCCTCATCAATATTCCCCTCTTCACACTGTGAAAGGGGAGACACCTGAGGTGTAATATGTAAAGGATCCAAATGAGGAGAAGAGAGTGGAAATGGAGGGGTTGGTGGCGCAGGATAAAAAGGATTGGTAGCGACATCCTTTTTCTTCTTTAAAGGATCTTATTGTGAGTGTCCGGAAAAGGAAGCTTGCGTTTAACTGGAGCTTTAGCGTAAATATGTCCAGTGTCAGGATTGATATAAATCTTCTTTTGTTTGGAATCCAGTTTGGGATGAACAATGTCTAAATTTGAGTCCGAAGGTACAAAACTGCTGTCTTTTGATTTTGGCACCAAAGGTTTCAATGCCGGGATGGACTTTTATGAGCCGAAGGTTTCATCTCGGAAACATGCTTTTCTCTCGGTGTGGAGGATTTCGGCTCCGAACCAGATGTAAATTTCGGAACTGGAAGGTATCCGATCCGAAGAGGATTTCGGTAGACTCGGTCCCGAACCGGCAGGCTTGACTATCTGTTTCAATGCCGAGCCAGAAGGAGTGTCGGAAACATCTTTTCGGTGCAGACTTTGGCCAGAAGGCAGAGGTGGTGCTGAAGCCTTATGAGCTTTGGGTATGAGCTTAAGGGGCAACGGGTCATTGGTACTCACAGCACCATGTCCCGAAGGTAAATCTTCAGACTCCATGTCTATCTCAGGCTCCGAATCAACTCCGGAACCAAGATGGCTTCTTCTTCTTTTGCCACCGACGCTTCGACGTCTTCATGCTCAGATTCTTCACAGAAGATATCCGGAGTGTGCTGAATATTCTGATGTTGCATTTCACGACGCCGAGCCCATCGATCCCGAAGAGTCTTTTTGGACCAAAGCAATTTACAAACATTGCAGTTGTCTTCCTTGTGCTCCAGAGACAAGCACAAGTTACACACTTTATGTGAGTCAGTGCGAGAATACTTAGCGTGGCACCGAGGACAGAATTTACACATCATTCATTCCATCGACAGAAGACCGGACCGGCGCGGTCAGGCCCGAAGGCTGCCCACAAAGTTTTCGATAAAAAATGAAGGATTTGTTGACCAAAACAATGCGCGGAGTAGTGGGAAAATTGTACGAAACAATACCGTTGAGGGTGGAGTGGATTGTGCACCGACGGGAACCCGAAGAACGATTTCAAACCAGAGAGCAGCAATACACGTCCGAACCCAATGGCGGAAAAAAAGAATCTAACAATGGAGTTGATGCCCATACGCATTATCATCGAAAGGAGGAGTCACCTTACCTCGTGACTCAAAAGACTTTTTCAAAGAAAAACAACTTGCAAACATCCGGACACAACACTAGATGGCAGGAATATGCAAAGCATGCGTATCAACAGCACACATGCCTCGAACATGGCAACTACAATGCCTACATAGGTGCCAACCAAGCACGCTGACGTCAGTTACTTTTCGGAACTTTCCTTGCCAGAAGCATGGAGCCACGGAGTACACTGACCATTGGTGTGAAAGGAGAAAGCCCTGTCCCTAAAAATATCTTCACAGAGTGGGAAGGATGGGTGGTTCGATAAGGAATCTGCGGCTAGATAGTCTCTACAAGACTCTATGCAGACCACGCAGCGACCGTGCCGAAGGCGCGCCTTAAGGCAAGCCCGTCTGCGCCCGTCTGCGCCCGTCCGCGCCTGGACCGTGCCCAGCGCCAGGACCTCTGGCCCCCGACGATGCCAGCCCACGAGAGAAACTTACGACGCCACCACCCTCAACGCGCTTAACGCCGGCCGGAACCCCGCCTGCTACCGTGCCAACCCGAAACGCACCCACGGACCTTTCACATGCCAAGCCTGCGAATTCACCAGCCTCTGGACCAGTACCGCACCCGCAAGGCCAGGCACCAGCAACAATCACCTCAAGTGCATCCTGCTCAACACCCGATCTGTCCACAGACACGCCGTCGAACTCTGGAACCTACTCGACATAACATCACCAGACGTCGCATTCCTCACAGAAACCTGGATGAATGCCTCCTCAGCCCCCGACATCACCATAGCTATCCAGGAGGGCTACAAGATCACCTAGACGGACCGCGTCAATCAAACCAGAGGAGGCATCGCCATCATCCACAAAAACACCATCCGAATCACTACCAACTCCGACGACATCCTCACCGCCGCCGAGCACCTCCACTTTCAGATACACACCGACCCCAAGACCACCCTCAGAGGCACTCTCGTCTACAGGCCCCCGGGACCACGCACACAATTCAACGAAGCCATCGCAGACTTCATCAGCCAGCACGCCCTCTGACTACATCCTCCTAGGAGACCTCAACTTCCACCTGGAGAACAACAATGACAGCAACACCGTCGCCCTCCTGGACAACCTCGCCAACCTCAGACTCAATCAACTGGTGAACACCCCCACCCACTACGCCGGTCACGCGCTAGACCCCATCTTCTCCTCCAGCAAGCACATCTCCTTCAGCCACTCCACCGGACTACACTGGACAGACCACAGCTGCGTCCACTTCAACTTTCAAAGAACCACGACCGACCACCACCTGCAACAGGTTCCCCGCAGAAGCTGGAACAAGATCTCCGCCGACCAACTCACCACCTCCCTCAGCCAGGACCCTCCCACCAACACGAGGGACCCCAACGAAGCAGCCCGCAACCTCACACAGTGGCTCACCAACTGCGCCGATGACCTCGCGCCTCTGAAGAACCCCCCCCAGCAGACCCGGCAGCAAGAAATCCTCATGGTTCACCAACGACCTCAAAAACTCCATGAAAACCTGCCGCACCCTCGAGAAAGCCTGGCGCTACGACCAGACGACGGAGAACATGACAGCCCTCAAGAACACCACCCGCAAACACCACCAGCTGATCCGCACCACCAAAAGGACAACATTCAAAGAACGTCTGGACCTCAACAGCCACAACAGCAAAGAACTCTTCAACATCGTCAAAGAGCTCTCCAACCCCAGCGCCTGCAACAACATCACACCCTTGCAAAACCCTGGCGACTCACTCGCCTCGTTCTTTCACCGCAAGATCGCCGACTTACACAACAGCTTCAGCGCACAGACCATGCTCCCAACCACCGAACCAGCGCCCCCCACCACCACCCTCTGCAACTGGACCCCGGTCAGCACCGAAGACACCACGCGCACGATGAACACCATCCACTCCGGATCCATCACCGACCCCTGTCCACACCACATCTTCAACAAAGCCGACTCCATCATCGCACCCCAACTCCGGGACATCATTAACAGCTCCTTCGCATCCGCCACCTTCCCCGAGAGCTGGAAACATGAAGAGCTCAGCGCCCTCTTGAAGAAACAGACCGCGGACCCCATGGACCTCAAGAACTTCCGCCCCATCTCACTCCTACCTTTTCCTGCCAAAGTCATCGAGAAGACCGTCAACAAACAACTCTCCGCCTTCCTCGAGACAAATGGATCCCTCGACCCCTCGCAGTCCGGTTTCGGAGCAAACCACAGCACCGAGACCGCCCCCATCGCAGCTACTGACGACATCAGGTCCCTGCTCGACAACGGGGAAACAGTGGCACTCATCCTACTGGACCTCTCAGCAGCCTCCGACACCGTATGTCACCGCACCCTGATACAAAACCTCAGCAACACCGGAATCCAAGGAACGGCCTTGGAGTGGATCATCTCGTTCCTCGCCGGAAGAACCCAGAGAGTCCGCCTCCCCCCGTTCCGTTCCATTCCGCGGCCAACGAAGTCATCAGCGGCGTTCCGCAAGGATCCTCGCTCAGCCCCACTCTCTTCAAGGTCTACATGAGCCCCCTCGCAGCCATCACACGCCAACACAACCTAAACATCATCTCCTACGCTGATGATACGCAGCTGATCCTCTCCCTCACCAACGACCCCACAACCGCCAGAGCCAGCCTCCAGGAAGGAATGAAAGACATCGCAGAATGGATGAAGCTCAGCCGTCTGAAACTGAACTCAGACAAAATGGAAGTCCTCATCCTGGGTCCTTCTCCCTCTGCCAGGGACGACTCCTGGTGGCCCCCTGCCCTGGGCACCTCCCCCAAGCCAACGGACCATGCTCGCAACCTAGGCTTCATCATGGACTCCTCCCTCACGATGTCCAAGCAAGTCAATGCCGTCTCGTCGTCCTGCTTTAACACCCTGCGCATGCCCTGAAAGATCTTCCGGTGGATTCCCACTCATCGCCAGCCGACTGGACTATGGGAACACCCTCTACGCCGGAACCACAGCCAAACTCCAGAAAAGACTCCAGCGCATACAGAACGCTTCTGCACGACTCATCCTGGACATTCCCCGTCACAGCCACATCTCTGCCCATCTGAAAGACCTGCACTGGCTTCCCGTCAGCAAGAGGATCACGTTCAGACTCCTCACCCACGCACACAAGGCTCTCCACAGGATGGGCCCCAAGTACCTCAACAGCCGCCTCACTTTCTACACACCCACTCGCCAGCTCCGATCCGCCAGCCTCTCCCTCGCCACCGTCCCACATATTCGCAGATCCACCGTCGGAGGAAGATCCTTCTCCTACCTGGCGGCCAAGACATGGAACTCCCTCCCCACCCACCTACAGCTGACCCAGGACCATCTCTACTTCAGGAAACAACTCAAGACCTGGCTGTTCGAGCAGTAGCGACTCCCCCTGCCCCCAGCGCCTTGAGACCCTAGCGGGTGAGTAGCACGCTCTACAAATTCCATGATTGATTGATTGATAAGGCGTTACCGAAGGTAAGTACCTTGTTCATCAGAAAGAGACTTTTAGCCGCAGATTCCTTACTTTAGAATAGATTTCTAACCAGTACCTCACAAGAGGTGGGTCTGCGGCCCAATTTCACATGAGGCAGTTTTGCAGGACCTAACAGGCAAAATGCCCAACCTTAAGGACCTGACTGTCTAGGCAGTAATGTTTAGTAAACGTCTGCAAGGAAGCCCATGTTGCTGCTTGACAGATGTCCAGGACCTGAACTCCACATGCTAACACAGTGGTGGCAGCTTTAGCTCTGGTGGAATGAGAAAGTAAACTATAAGGGGGTTGCTTCTTAGCCAGTGCATAGCAGATCTTCGTACAGAGCATGATCCATTGGGATGTGGTCTGTTTGCGCACAGCCTGACCTTTCTTCACTCTGACATACCCCATGAAAAGGTGGTCACCCACCTGGAACTCTAGAGTGCGATCAAGGTACAACAACAATGTTCTTTTTGGGCCCAGACGGTGAAGTTTTTCCTCTTCCCTGGTGGGATGAGGCAGAGCACCAAAAGTAGGAAGAGTGATGGTTTGGCCTAAGAGACATGGTGTGACAACTTTTGAAAGAAAGGAGCCCTCGTACGAAGCAGGAGCTCGTCTGGGTGGATGTTCAGGTAAGGAGGTATGGATGGCAGGGCCTAAGGCTCACTGACCCTCCGGGTAGATGTTACTGCAACAAGGAAGGCAGTCTTCATGGTAAGGAGCCTGGGAGGACAGTTACGCAAGGGTTTAAAAGGAACGTAAGGACCAGATTAAACTCCCATTGAGGCATAACAAAAGGAGAAGGAGGAAACATATGTTGCAAACCTTTCAAAAACCTATGTACAATAGGGGATTGGAAAAGAGAAGGTTAGTCAGGCAACTGCAGCAAAGCAGATATTGCAGAAAGATAGCCCTTCACAGTGCCCAGAGCAGAGCCCTGCTGGGCAAGGGAAAGGACAGACAGAAGAACCTGAGATAGGAGAGCAGAAAGAGGGTCAACTTGTTTCTCTGACACCATGTCACAAATCTGCTCCAATGGCAGGCATACACTGTCTTGTTGGAGGGGTGCCTCGCTGCCAGAATAACACCGCAGATGTTGGGCGGAAGGTCGAAAGCTGTCAACTGTCACTGCTCAATCTCCACGCAAGAAAGCAGAGGGCAGACAGGTTTGGGTGGAGAACCCTCCTCCCCTACTGCTGTAACAGAAGATTGCCCCTAAGGAGCAGCCTGATGAGTGGACCGATGGCCATGCTCAACAGCTCTGAATACCAAACTTGGTGCCCAATCCAGCACCACAAGTATGATTGGGCCCGATATTTCCTGATCTTCTTGAGAACACTGGGCAGGAGTGGTGTGGGCAGAAAGGCGTACAGGAGGTCTGAGCTCCATCTGAGATGAAATGAGTCCACAAGCGAGAGCGCCTTGGAAAGTCCAGCGCGCAGATCTGCTAACATTGCACGTTCTCATCGGTGACAAAAAGATCTAACCAAGGTTCTCCTCACTGTTGAAAGATACCTTGCACCACCTCCAGATGGAGATGCGATTCATGATCTGCTAGGCATCTGCAGCTCAGTTTGTCCACTCTGGCGATCAGGGAACCCGCCAGATGTGGAACAGCCATGGATATTCCCTGCTGCTCCAGTCATGTCCAGAGAGGCAGGGCCTCGACCCCACACCACCCTGTTTGTTGCAGTACCACACAGCGGTGGTGTTGTCCAATCACACCTGCATTAGCCTTCCCTGTATGGACCGTAGAAAGGATTTCAATGCCAATTGGACAGTTTGATGTGGAGCTGGGATTCCGCCAGAGATTAGAGTCCTCTGGTCTCCACATCTCCTATAGGGCTGTCCCATCCCAGGAGTGATGTATCTGTCACTACAGTGAAATCTGGTTGGGGAAGGAAGCGGGGTCTGCCGCTGATTCAGTTGTGGTTCGTTAACCACCACTCCAGGGCTTGCAGTTCCCTCTGAGATATGGACCATGTTGGAGAAATAGCCTTGGTAAACACCAGAGGGGCGCTGGTGAGGCCAAAGGAGAGCAAATTGAACTGAAACTCTTCGTGGCCCACCCCGAACCGCAGGTAACACCTGTGGGCAGGCAGGATGGGGATGTGAAAATACGCGCCCTGCAAGTCCAACACTAATATCCAGTATCCTGGGTAGACAAGACCTGAGCAAGAGTGAGCATTTTGAACTTCTACTTCTTGTGAAAAAGTTAAAAGAGTGCAGGTCTAGAATAGGACAATAGCATCCGTTCTTCTTGGGCACCAGAAAGTAGCAAGAATAAAAACAACGACCCATTTCTGACACTGGCACTCTCTCTATGGCTCCTTTGGTAAAAAGGGTTGTCACTTTCTGGTGGAGAAGAGATAGGTGGTCCTCTGTGAGCCTGTCGTAAGTAGGTGGCATGGAGTAGTTTCGAACGGGAGAGAGTAACCCATTCAGAAAATCTGCAAACCCCACCTGTCCGATGGTATGGCCTTCAGTGGGGAAGGTGATGGTGAACCCTGCCACCCACTGGGTGCCTATGACGGTAAGCGGCAGACTAGGCGGGTTGGGAGGCGGCATTTACAGGGGGTTGGTGGACTTACCCGACCCACGGGCCAGGAGGAACTGTATCCACGACCACACAGAGGCTGGAACGATTGTGTGCAGCAGGATCTGGGCGAGTAAAGACGTAGCTGTATGCCCCCTCCGTGGACGCGAAAGGTGGATTGAGGGTTATGAGGGGCCATAGAAAGGCCCATGGGCCTGCCCATAGACCTGCGGTCCTTAAATCTAATCATGCTAATTGTGTTATCTCCATGTAAAGCGCTCTGATACCCTTGAGGGTCATGTTCGCGCTATACAAAACTTTTTAAATAAAACGCTCCAGCGCTGAATCCACCTCGTCTCCGAAATGATGGGAGTCATCAAAGGGCATGTCCATAAGTGAGGACTGGCCATACATAGAAAAGCCAGTAGTCCTCAACCAGGCGTGGGGTCTCCGGGCATCTGCAGACATAAGCTCCCTTCCAAGTGAGGGAGGTATCCTGGCTAATGAGGGGTGAAATCTGTCTTGTATTGAGCATCCTGATTTGATCACAAAATGTCTAGTTTGATTGATTTGATATGAATAAAAATAAGAATGCAATTTTTGCTTATGTTCAGTGATTCATTTGAATGTACACCATTTGACCTAATGTCTGTACCTTCATTAACTGTATACCCTGTGATCGGAATCCTGCTAGGCGCATGTTGTGACTCGTTAGAGCACTCAATAGAGATGAGTTTTTCCAGCATTTGAAGTATTTTGCTGACAGGATAATTATTTTCTTCTAATGAGTTGGTGGTGCTTAGTCCACAGTGAATGGTGAACTGGGCCACATCCATCCCATCGGCAATAGACTAGGAGAGCATGTCCTGTCCCTTACCCAGGACCGTTCGCAGCACCTTCACACCGATGTACCACAGAGATTGAGATTAGCGGCCCGAAAGACATGCAGCGTTCACTGATCGCAATGCCAGGCTAGTGAAGAAAACATTTTCTTATAAAGGCTGTCTAGCCTTTTGGATTCCTGATCCGGCAGTGCAGTTGGGAATGCATCCGGATTTACATGAGATGTGGAAGTGTGGCCCACCAAGGTCTCCGGAGTGGGGTGAGGGAGTTTGGGTCCCCTAGAGCGGGGCACGGCAACAGACAATCGTCCTGTTCACAGGAGCCCTGGTGCTGGGTTTGAATAAAATCTAAAGCAGGATGTCAGCAAATGCTTCATTGAAAGGGAGAAATGATTTTGATGAGGACACTCCCTGCTGAAGCACTTCCATCATGACACTAGTCTTGACTGCTTCAGAGGGCAAGCTAAGGTCCAAGAGCTTAGCTGCCCTCCAGACAACCACTGCGAAGGAAGCTCCTCCTCTGTGGCCATGTATCATGTACACTGACTTCACCCAGATCCTCACACAAGTCCACTTGTTCTTTATAAGGCTGGTATTGTTCAGGGTCCAGCGATGCCTCCGTCAAGACCTTCGGATGCATGGTGCGGCAATGAGGGCAGGCCCGCTCGAAG
This sequence comes from Lissotriton vulgaris, assembly GCF_964263255.1. Lineage (NCBI taxonomy): Eukaryota > Metazoa > Chordata > Amphibia > Caudata > Salamandridae > Lissotriton > Lissotriton vulgaris. The sequence continues at coordinate 2,043,092,877 of NC_141685.1, read as the reverse complement.
CACCAGAGGCATACAAGGTGCGGGTCAATCACTGACATCCATCGGTGAAAGGCACCACAGGGCTTGAAGCTGGCCTTTTTTATGACATTGCTGCCACACCAGGAGGTAAGCCTCAATAAAACTTAGACAAAACGTTGACAAAACCTGTAGCTCTTTCCGACTCTGTGCAGGCTGGCTCGCAAAGAAAAGAACTGACAGGAGCCTGGGTGGTGCCTATATATAGGCACCGCGAACAACACTTCTAGCGCTAACAATGCGAAGGATGCCACACAGAGCCGAATTATGCCACCTCCCAGTGAGCAGGGGTACTGCTCACAAACCTTTTCTGGATCCAGTCTGTAAACTGGGGATACTTCTAAGGTGAGGAACCTGTGGCTAAAAGTGTCTATCAGATAGACATTGTGGGCTTACAAAGAACATGTAGTTGGCCCATTGCTTACCTTTAGGTTGGCAAACTGTCACTCATTTGCCTGCTTTTTACTTGATATAAGAGAGAGGGAAATGTAGAGAACCTGCACACATATACACACACACACAAAGATAGAGACAGCTTCATTTTCTGATCACTGTGGATAAATGTAACATTTTACTTACAGGTGGGTTAATCTCATATAGTTCCTTGTTTTTAGCAATTGTATCGTTGATTTTTTTCTGCATGTGAGAAATATGCTGTTCATAAGAGCCATCATTTGGAGTCTTGCCAGCTATTTGGATACCACCAGGAGCCGGTAACGCAGTCAAATATACAGCTGTAGCAGACTAAAACAAAAATAAAAAATAAACACTCCATTAACAATTAAGCAAGTGAAAAGTATTATTAACATGATCAAGTAGCATGTACCAACGTCATATCCGTCAACAATCCTAAATATTTAGAATTCTAATATTCTGACTTACTGTTATCCTTGGTAACCCCCTTTCAGGTGGCTAATCTAAGTGCAGAGTCCTCATCTTTGAATCCTTCCAGTTGCGAGAGTACAGGAAGCATTGCAAAAGCTCCTGCGCAACAGGAGATTGCACCATCCAACTCCATGTCGACTCCACACTGCCCCTAGATGTAATGACACGGAGCCGCATACAAGTGCTACCCATGCGAACTGATTTCAGAATATCATTGTATTTTCATGCCCTTACATGCGGAGCAACTGACAACTGGGAGATGACAATGTGTCAAATCTAAATTGGAACTTTTTAACACCAAAAGTAAATTTAACAGGGTAGGGAGTAGGATGGCCAATGAGGAATCAAGGTTAGATAGAGTATCCACCCAAAAGTATGCTACCAAAGCCCTTACTGTAGACCGGAGATTCGATAAATAATGCCTGGTGAATGTGTGGACAATACCCATGTAGCAGTCTGGCAGATATCCAGAATAGGAGCCCTCAACCAAGCAAGGCTGTAGTGGCAGCTTTGGCCCTGGTGGTTAAATAGGATAATTCATTTAGACTAGGTTCACTTTTGGACTGACTTCCCTTTTTTCACATCAAACTCAATGAAAAGGTTTGCTTTAGAGACCGTGATCCCAAGTTCCTATTAATACAGACACTAAAAGCCTACTTGTGATACAACATTTGCAGCCTCTAATCCTGCTCACGAGAAGGATGTTGTGAAAAGAAGTGCAGGGAGTAATAGACTGCCCACATGGAAGGTCAACACCACAGTTGAAGAAAGGATGTCCATGTGCGAAGCACCAATTTGTCAGGTAAGGTAAGGAAGTATTGCAGATGAGCAGATAATGCCTGAAGCTCACTGATTCTACATGAAGGGTCAATGTTAATAAGGAATACAGTCTTAAGAATTAACGACCACAGGGTAAAGTTGTTCAGGGGCTCAAAGGATGCATACATCAAAAAAACTTGAGAACTAAATTAATGTCCTGCTGTGACATAAAAAATAAACAAAATAACAAGGGGAAACATAACTAAGCCCTTTCAAAACACAAATCACAACTGGTGATCTGAACAAACAGGACTGATCAGGCAAATGCAGAAAGGCCAACAGAGCTGAAAAGTAGCCCTTGACTGTGTCTTAACTAAGACCTTCCCAGACGATAGATAGAACAAACAGGAGTACATCAGTAAACGTCACCTGAGGAAGGCTTTTAGAAATGGGGGTCTCTAGTTGGCAAGGGCTTGCATCTTTGCCGAAGTAGGGACCCTTCTTCCTACTCAGGATAAGGGAGTTACACTCCTAAAATAACCCCAGCTCACCCCTTGGTAGTTTTGTACAAGCAGTCAGGCTTATCTTAGAGGCAGTATGTAAAGCATTTGCGCATTACCGACAGCAATACAGTGTAAGCACTCCAAAAGGACAGCACAACAGTTTAGAAAAATAGCCAATATTTTTATGTACAAGACCAAAGACGATAAGAATCCACAATATAGTACTTAAAAATCTACAGTTATCAAAATACACTTTAAAAATAGTTCCTTGATGTCGATAGCTCAGGCCGGGGCTATCACGGCATAGTGAGCAAACAAATCCAAACACCTCAGGCCGGTTGCGGCGTCACTGACCAGCTACAGTGTCGGGAAGACCTGCAAACCATACCCGTTAGTTGAAGTTCAGGAATTTGTATAGCGCACTACTCACCCAGAGGGTCTCAAGGCGCTTGGGGGAGGGGGTGCATTATTTATCGAATAGCCAGGTTTTAAGTTCTTTTCTGAAGGAAATGTGGTTCTGTGTAAAGCGGAGGTGACTGGGGAGAGAATTCCAGGTCTTGGCCGCCAAGTAGGAGAAGGATCTTCCTCCCATGGTGGATCTGTGGATGCGCGGAACTGCGGCGAGGGCTTGATTGGAGGATCTTAGTTGGCGGGTGGGTGTGTAGAAGGACAGTCGTGTGTTGAGGCATTCGGGTCCTAGTTTGTAAAGGGCCTTGTGTGCGTGGGTGAGGAGATGGAACGTTATTCTCTTGTTGACGGGAAGCCAGTGGAGGTCTTTCAGGTGACCGGTAATGTAAGTTGGCGAGGGATGTCTAGTATGAGTCTGGCTGATGCGTTTTGGATGCGTTGGAGTTTTTTCTGTAATTTGGCTGTGGTTCCGGCGTAGAGGGTGTTTCCATAGTCCAGTGGGCTAGTGACCAGTGCGTGGGTGACAGTCTTTCTTGTTTCGGTGGGGATCCAACGAAAGATTTTCTTGAGCATACGAAGTACGTTGAAGCAAGAGGATGAGACGGCGTTGACTTGTCTGGTCATCGAGAGGGAGGAGTCTAGGATGAAGCCTAGGTTACGTGCGTGGTCTGTGGGTATGGGTGCCGTGCCCAGGGCCGATGGCCACCATGAGTCGTCCCAGGCAGAGGGGGATGATCCTAGGATGAGGACTTTCGTTTTGTCTGAGTTAAGTTTTAGGCGGCTGTTTTTCATCCATTCGGCTACTTCTTTCATGCCTTCGTGAAGATTGGTTTTGGCGGTGTTAGGGTCTTTGGTGAGGGAAAGGATCAGCTGGGTGTCGTCAGCGTAAGAGATGATGTTAAGGTTGTGTTGTCGTGCGATGGATGCGAGGGGACTCATGTACACGTTGAAGAGGGTGGGACTGAGTGATGATCCTTGTGGTACTCTGCAGATGACTTCGGTGGCCTCTGATTTGAATGGAGGGAGTCGGACTCTCTGGGTTCTCCCGGCGAGGAACGAGATGATCCAGTCCAAGGCTTTTCCTTGTATGCCGATGTTGCTGAGGCGTTGTATGAGGGTGCTATGGCAGACTGTGTTGAAGGCTGCGGAGAGGTCGAGTAGGATGAGGGCAACTGTTTCTCCGTTGTCCAGAAGCGTTCGGATGTCATCTGTCGCTGCAATGAGGGCGGGTTCGGTGCTGTGTTTGGCTCGGAAGCCGGACTGTGAGGTGTCGAGGGAGTTGTTGGATTCAAGGAAAGCGGCGAGCTGGCTATTGACGGCTTTCTCAATGACTTTGGCAGGGAATGGGAGGAGGGAGATGGGGCGGTAGTTCTTAAGTTCAGAGGAGTCTGCTGTGGGTTTCTTCAGAAGGGCGCTGAGTTCGGCGTATTTCCAGCTTTCAGGGAAGGTAGCGGAGTTGAAGGAGCAGTTGATGACATCACGGAGATGGGGTGCGATGATGGAGTCTGCTTTGTTGAAGATGTGGTGGGGGCAGGGGTCGGTTGGCGAACCTGAATGGATGAAGTTCATTAGGCGGATGGTGTCTTCAGTGGTGATTGGGTTCCAGGCGCTAAGGTTGTTAGAAGGCGGTTTAGGTTCGGAGGTGGGTGGAGTGGACTGTTCATTGGAAATGTTCTCAAAGCTGTTATGTATGTCGGCTATTTTGTTGTAGAAGAAAGAGGATAACGAATCGCAGAGGTCTTGGGAGGGAGTAATGTTGTTTGAGGCTGCGGTGGGGTTGGTAAATTCTTTGACGATGTTGAATAGTTCCTTGCTGTTATGGGCGTTGTTGTCGAGTCGATCCTTGAATGCTGATTTCTTGGTGGATCGGATCAATTGGTGGTGTTTGCGGGTGGCTGTCTTGAAGGTGGTCAGGTTGTCAGTGGTTGGGTTTTTTCTCCATGCTTTCTCGAGAGTACGGCATAGTTTCTTGGATTTCTTAAGGTCATCGTTGAACCAGGGGGCCTTTTTGCTATCCTGTTTGGTTTGGTGGTTTTTCAAGGGTGCTAATTCGTCAATGCTGTGAGTGATCCATTGTTTGAGTTTGGTGGCAGCTTGGTTTGGGTCCGATGAGAGGGCGGGAGGGTTTTGTTTGAGCGATGTGAGGAGTTGGTCGGTGGTGATTTTGTTCCAGTTTCTCCGCGGAATAGGTTGTGGGGGGTTGTGGGTTGAGGTAGTTTTGTAGCTGAAGTGAACACAGCCGTGGTCCGTCCAATGGAGAGCTGTGGTGTGATCGAAGGAGATGTGCTTGCTGGAGGTGAAGATTGGGTCGAGCGTATGTCCGGCTACATGGGTGGGGGTGTCATCAAGTTGTTTGAGTCCGAGATTGGCCAGGTTGTCCAGAAGGGTGGTGGTGTTGCTGTCGTTTTTCTTTTCCAGGTGGAAGTTGAGGTCTCCCAGTAGAATGTAGTTCTTGGAGGTGATGGTGTGTGGGCTGATGAAGTCAGTGATGTCTTCGCTGAATTGTTTACGGGTTCCTGGTGGTCTGTAGATGAGGGTGCCTCCAAGTGTGGTCCTGGGGTCGGTGTGGATCTGGAAGTGGAGGTGTTCGGCGGTTGCAAGGTTATCGTCGAAGCTGATTGTGATTCTGATGGTGTTCTTATGGGCGCTGGCGCTGGCGATGCCTCCTCCTGTTTGGTTGGTGCGGTCTTTTCGGATGATCTTGTAGCCGTCCGGGATGGCTATAGCGATGTCGGGCGCTGATGATGCGTTCATCCAGGTTTCTGTAAGGAAGGCGATGTCCGGTGAAGCAGTGTCGAGTAGGTCCCAGAGTTCAGTGGCGTGTCTGTGGACCGAGCGGGTGTTCAGTAGGATGCACTTCAGGTGGTTAGAGTCGGAGCTGTGTTTGGGGTTAGTGGATTTGGTGTGGGTCTTGATGCAGGTGAACTTGCAGGAGTGGCAGGCGAAAGGACCGTGGGTACGTCCTGTGGCAGCTTCGTAGCATTGTGGTGTGCGTCCGGGGTTAAGGGCTAGGAGGGTGGCGGCGTCATACGTTATGAGGGAGTAGAGCGGTTTGCGGGGGCCAGGGGGTCTGGCGCTGGGCGCGGTCGAGCGTAGACAGGCTTACCTTTGGCGCACCTTGGGCGTGATGCAGGGCGCCGAGGCCCTTGAAGTCACTCGCGTTGCAGGTCAAGCTCCTTTCTGATGGGATCAGGAGCGCTGGCGTCGGAGGGGTGTCGGGTGCTGTGGTGCGAAATGCAGCGGTGTGGTGTGCGGTGCAGATGGCGTGGTTGTGAGACCAGGGTCGCGGTGTGAGGTGAAGTGGTGCTCGTCACGGTGCTGGCAGATCACTGGCAGATCACAGTGCAAGCAGCGTCGTAGTCGTTGCTGAAGCGCTGTCGTTGGCTGATGAACAGGAGTCGATGGTGCCGGTGTCAGTAGGCCAAGGCTGTGGTGTGGGATGCGGTGCATTGTGTAACTCTACAAGCGGTACCCTCTAACCATAGTGCAAGCAGCGGCGTCGGTTTTGGCGTGGAGAGGCGGCGTAGAGGTCTGTTCCCCTATAGGGGTCTGGGCCCCAGTATTTGTATCCAAAAATCCTTTGATCCTCTAGGCAGAGGGTGACTGTGCCCAGCCAGAACCAGTTCTGCCTTCTCTGGTGTGATTTCCCAGCAGGGGGTGGAGATGGCATTGTCAGAGGGAGATAAGACCCTTTGAGGTGCAAGGAAAACTCCTCCCTCTTCCCCCATCAAAGCACGGGTCTATTCAACCCTTTCATGACCTACCTAGACTATCAGGAGCCACCCTTGCTTCCTAGCCATCTGTCCTCCAAAACCCAGACAGGCAACCCACATTCCAGCAGAGGCACAAGGGATGACTGAGCAATACCTACTTCCTAAAAGTAGTATTTTCAAACACTAAAAGATGCTTCGTTAGATTCTGAGTTCAGGCATACAACATTGTATTTTCCCACAAACTTCCCTGGGCCAGTTATGTTTATAAGAATTTATAAACAAACTTACCATTCTATCCTATGGGAAACAGGTAGCCTTGCAATAGTGAAAATGAAATGAGCTGTAATTCACTATCAGGACATGCCACACACAGCAGGGCATGTCCTACCTTTCACATCCACTGCACCCTGCCCACAGGGGTACTTTGAGCCTACCTTAGGGGTGCCTGACCTGTAAGAAAAGGAAAGGTTAGGGACTGGCCATCGTGTGCACGGGCCAAGTCGACATGACAGTTACAAACTGCGTGCAGACTCTGTAATTGCAGGTCTGAGGTGCCTTTTCTGGGCTACTCACATGGGTGGCAGGCCCACGCGTAGCATTTGATTCCCACGCCCTTGCACACTCAGTGCACTTTACTAGGGGCTGACAAGAAAACCAAACAGCCAATCATGGAAACATCAACCCATAACATACTTTACCACATGAGCACTTGCACTTTACCATTGATTAGCAGTGTGAAAAGTGTGCAGAAACACTACACCAGCAAAAACAGAGTCACAATCTGGAGGGCAGAAAGCAAAAACTCAGAGGAAGCATGCCAAAAGATGCCAAGTCTAACAAAGGCCAATCTGATTGTTTTCACATTAGGCTGTGAAAGTTTGAGTGCAGAACCAACTTCAGCTATTTGAATAACAGGTCTTATGAAGAGGAAGTTGCATGCTTTTGGGATCTGAAACAATTAAAGTTTGACAGAGAACATCAATGCTGTACGCTGATAACGAGCAAGCTTGTCTCTAAGATACAGAGGGCCTTTCTGACAGAAGTCCATAGGGGTTATGACTAACAAATTAAAGTGGATACACGGTTCCATCGGCACTCAGTGTAGATTTTTCAAAAAAGAATTGGATTGTCGATAAAAATATTCAAATTGTGCCTAGCTGCACAGTTTTGAACCACCTGCAGCGTACGAATCAAGTATAATGTCAGACCCAATTACAGATCATTGAAGTAACCAATGAATGCACACTGGGTCTAGGACCAGAAGTAGTTTTTTCTTCAGGGATCTCAATTCCACTGGCCAACAGTATCTCAGATTTTTATCTGAGTTCAGCTTTAATAAGCTCTCATTCCTCCGGTTTGATACACCTTTGAAACATCCTTTAAATGTATCTGCTGAAAGAAGAACATCAATTTGATTTCACCTGCATATAATACCATGTTGAGGACTCCACAATCTTACCAAACTCTGCCATACACATTTTTAACAGTGTAGGGCTCAAAGCAGAGCCCTGAGGGACACCATGTCTCTCTGGTATAGAGATTAAGATGAAAAGATGGAGAATGACAGCCTGGGTTCTGTCTGATAGAAAAGACTGACGCCACTACTGTGCTAGGCCTTTAACTTCTATAGTCCCTAACCACTCCAATAGGATGGGAAGGGCCATAGTGTCAAACTCTACCAATAGGTCCAGTAGGAACCCCACCACAGAATGACCCTGCTTAAGATACATTTTGATTTAAAGGAAAGGAGATTCTGCGCTGAAACCAGTACGAATGCCAGACTGAGTTCTATGGAGTAGGTTGTTGGCGCCCATAAACTGTTATACGAGTAATCAGCTTTTCTAGTATTTTAGAGGTGCTGGGAAGAGAGATAAGAGCCTAAAATTGAAAGGGTGAATTGGTAATGATCCATCCCGACCATGAACTGGAGACAACGCCTGTGGGACTGCAAGATCAGCATTTGAAAGTATGCATACTAAAAGTCTACGAACTCCATTCGGTCTCTGGGATCCAGGGCTGAAAGAATCTGGGCCAGCGGCAGCATTTTGAGCATTCAGTGGCCTGATGTCTAAGACAGGCCTGAACACCCCTATACTTTTAGGGGTCAGAGCAGGATCCACTCAAACAATAGGAAATAGGTGAATACAACGAGATGATGGACGGAGTGCTGAAACTTTTCAGACACTCACCCTCAGTCACAGATTTGGGATGAATCTATCATCATTCTTTAGCCCACTTCACCAGCTCATTTCAGCTCATTTCAGACCCAGCCACATGCACATCAGTCTTGACGCTGTGTCTCATGGGAACTGTTCAGACCAAACTGCCAAGCCAGGTCCTCCCTGCACCAGAAACAAGCATCCTGGGACCGGTTCCTGGGTATAACCCTTCATCAGCCCGGCTAGCTTGAATCCAGAAGCACAGTGAGCAAGGGACCCACATCTGGGCATACCCATCCTTCTTAGGGTGGAAAGTGCTACACAAACAAATGATGGGCGGAATGCTCAATAAATCATTCATTCAGCCCCCAGTCAAGAGATCTGGGTTAAATCCATCGTTCTTTTGCTCACCATGCCACCCAGTTTAGACTCAGCCATATGCAAATCAGTCTTGACCTTGTGCCTCATGAGAACAATCCAGACCGAACTGCCAAGCCAGGTCCTCCCTGGACCGGAAACAAGCATCCTGTGACCGGTTTATGGTTATTACCCTTCATCAGCTTAGGGTGAAAAGTGGTACACAAACAAATGATGGGCGGAATGCAGAATAAATCATTTATTCACTTCTAGTCAAGAGATCTGGGTTTAACACCAGAGCCTACAGCAAAGTGGTTGAGGCATGGCCTGGTGCCATCAGAGGGCGAGAGAAGATCTGACAGGGCCAGAGAAGGATCCACACCAGTGGGGTGCCACCCTTAGCCCCCAACCGATACATGGGGCCCAAAGGCACACCAGAAGCAATGTAACCACTGTAAACAACCAGGAATGACCTTGTTAAAATTTCAAATTGCGTTTAATCGAAAACTTGGGGCGCATAAGCACCAGGATCAGGATGCACCTGGAGTCGGATCTTTGGCATACATGCTGCATGACCTCTCCCTAGAACAAGAGCCTCAGGAAATGTTGAAATCCCACATGGACTTCTTATGCTTCCGCAGAAACTTCTCTCTTGATTTCATTTAAGACTAACATCAAGAAGGTGAATAACAGGACAGGGGACCATAAGAAAACCCTGTATTTTGAACGAGACTAGACTTCCTTCTTCTTACATTCTAAGATGTTGTTTTTAACCCAACACTCTCTGATGGCCTAGAGATGTATCAGGGAGCATCTGTCATATGATTTCGAATTATGCTTGGGGCAAAGGCTTCAAATATAGACACCGAGGGGTCTGTGACAACATATGTCTGCAGCAGTTGAGGCATGGCTTGAAGCCTGTAGTATTTGATGAGACATTTCCTTAGCATGCATGCTGTTTATCAGAATTTGGGAACATAGGTATAAACCGACTGAAGTTCCAGAGCTTCAGATTCCCATCAAAGAGTGAGTAAAAAGAACAAGCATTTGCAATGCAATATGTCTCGCATTAGGAAAGTGCGAGCTATTGATATTATAAATGACAATTTTTTTAATATGCGTTGGCTTTGAAAATATATAAACTAATAGCATTTTTATTCACAAAGCCAATAGCTTTCACTTTCCTAATGCGAGTCCTATTGGCTATGGCAATGCTTATTGGTAGCAAGCAAGAACAATGCTGTTGTGGTGCTGAGTGATGATGTGGTTGGGCTGAGTGATGTGGTGGTGTATTAGAGTGATGTGGTGGTGTATTAGAGTGATGTGGTGGTGTATTAGAGTGATGTGGTGGTGTCCCCGAGTGATGTGGTGGTGTCCCCGAGTGATGTGGTGGTGTTCCAGAGTGATGTGGTGGTGTCCCCCAGTGATGTGGTGGTGTCCCTGAGTGATGTGGTGGTGTCCCAGAGTGATGTGGTGGTGTCCCAGAGTGATGTGGTGGTGTCCCAGAGTGATGTGGTGGTGTCCCAGAGTGATGTGGTGGTGTCCCCGAGTGATGTGGTGGTGTTCCCGAGTGATGTGGTGGTGTCCCCGAGTGATGTGGCGGTGTCTCCGAGTGATGTGGCGGTGTCCCCGAGTGATGTGGCGGTGTCCCCGAGTTATGTAGTGGGTCCCCGAGTGATGTAGTGGGTCCCCGAGTGATGTGGTGGTGTCCCCGAGTGATGTGGTTGTGTCCCCGAGTGATGTGGTGGTGGGGTCCCCGAGTGATGTAGTGGGTCCCCGAGTGATGTGGTGGTGTCCCCGAGTGATGTGGTGGTGTCCCCGAGTGATGTGGTGGTGTCCCCGAGTGATGTGGTTGTGTCCCCGAGTGATGTGGTGGTGTCCCTGAGGGTATGCAACGTTTATAACGCAAGCGTTACAACGCCATACCTTTACAACGCGGTCGTAACAACGAAAGTTGTTACCACGCATTGCGCTGTGGGGCGCTCAAGGATAGTAAATTATTTAATTTACTATCCCAACACCTTCCCTACTATCCACGGGGACTGGTGTTGGAATAGTAAATTAAATTATTTAATTTTGCGCCCCCCCAGCGCAATGCGTGGTAACAACTTTCGTTGTTACGACCGCGTTGTAATGGAACGCGTGGTAAACGTAAGCGTTCTAACGTCATACATCCGTCCCTGAGTGATGTGGTGGTGTCCCTGAGTGATGTGGTGGTGTCCCCGATTGATGTGGTGGTGTCCGAGAGTGATGTGGTGGTGTCCCCGATTAATGTGGTGGTGTTCCAGAGTGATGTGGTGGTGTCCCTGAGTGATGTGGTGGTGTCCCTGAGTGATGTGGTGGTGTCCCCAATTGATGTGGTGGTGTCCCCGAGTGATGTGGTGGTGTCCCTGAGTGATGTGGTGGTGCCCCTGAGTGATGTGCCCCTGAGTGATGTGGTGGTGCCTCGAGTGATGTGGTGGTGTTCCTGAGTGATGTGGTGGTGTCCCCGAGTGATGTGGTGGTGTCCCCGAGTGATGTGGTGGTGTCCCTGAGTGATGTGGTGGTGTCCCCGAGTGATGTGATGGTGTCCCCGAGTGATGTGATGGTGTCCCCGAGTGATGTGATGGTGTCCCCGAGTGATGTGATGGTGTCCCCGAGTGATGTGGTGGTGTCCCCGAGTGATGTGGTGGTGTCCCGAGTGATGTGGTGGTGTCCCCGAGTGATGTGGTGGTGTCCCTGAGTGATGTGGTGGTGTCCCCGATTGATGTGGTGGTGTCCCCGAGTGATGTTGCCCTGAGTGATGTGGTGGTGTCCCAGAGTGATGTGGTGGTGTCCGAGAGTGATGTGGTGGTGTCCCCCAGTGACAGTGAGCCTCCTTGATCTAAGTGCCGCCTTTGACACGGTCAGCTACACCACCATGCTGAACCGCTTATGTAACATTGGTGTCACTGGCGATGCTCTAAGGTGGTTCGAGTCATTCCTGAACAACAGATCATTCCAGATCTTTGACGGGGACACAGTATCAGCCAGAAAATCCCTGAACTGTGGGGTACCGCAGGGCTCCTCACTGATCCCTGTACTGTTTAATGTATATATGAAGCCTCTGGCTGGGATTGTCGAACCATACGGTATAAAAATTGTATCGTATGCGGACGACACCCAGCTAGTGGTATCACTGGCTCAAGAGGGTGCCAGACATACCTCAGAAGGCCTGTTGAAATGCCTAGAGGATGTCAAGGAGTGGATGACAGACTCCTCCTTAAAGCTCAACGGAGACAAAACTGAGCTCATGCTCCTGGGCCCAGCATCACCAGCGTCCTTCTCCTCCCTATGGCCTCCATGCCTGGGCACCCCCCCACTCCCAAGGAAAGCGTAAAGAGCCTGGGAGTCTAGCTCGACAAAAGTCTCTCTTTCTCCACCCAGGCCACCAAACTATCCGCCACATGTTTTGGCCTACTCAGGACATTAAGAAAAGTCCTCCCGCTCCTACCTATGGAAGCCAAACAAGTGGCAGTACAGGGCCTGATTCAGTCTCGGCTGGACTCGAACAATGCCCTGTATGTTGGAGCCCCCGAGTTTACCCTACGCAAGCTACAGGTGGTGCAGAACTGCGCAGCCCGCACCCTGCTACAAATTCCACGGACTCAGTCAGCAAAACCTGCACTGAATAGCCTACACTGGCTTCCAGTCCGACAGAGAGTGGCATTCAAGGCGTTATGTATTGCCCACCGGGCCTTCTGGAAGTCTGGTCCAGCTATCACCGCACAGCTAGTCACCCAATACCACCCAAAGAGAAACCTTCGATCCACGGAGGCCTTCCTGGCCGCGGTACCCAGAGTGAAAAGAGCTAGGTCCGGAGGAAGGATGTTCTCCCTAAACGCCTCTAAGATGTGGAACTCACTTCCTTTGCATCTCCGAAATAATCCAAACCTACTCTCCTTCCGCAAACAATTGAAAACCTACCAGTTTGCCAAATCCATCGAATCATAAACCTTCGGTCACTCCCAGATCTGTCTTTACACTTCAGCGCTTGGACGCCCATTGGGCAGCAACCGCGCTATATAAATAACAATACAATACAATACAATACAATGTGGTGGTGTCCCCGATTGATGTGGTGGTGTCCCCCGAGTGATGTGGTGGTGTTCCTAAGTGATGTGGTGGTGTCCCTGAGTGATGTGGTGGTGTCCCCGAGTGATGTGGTGGTGTCCCCGAGTGATGTGGTGGTGTCCCCGAGTGATGTGGTGGTGTCCCTGAGTGATGTGGTGGTGTCCCTGAGTTATGTGGTGGTGTCCCTGAGTTATGTGGTGGTGTCCCTGAGTGATGTGGTGGTGCCCCCGAGTGATGTGCCCCTGAGTGATGTGGTGGTGTCCCAGGGTGGTGTGATGGTGCCCTTGAGTGGTGCCCCTGAGTGATGTGGTGGTGCCTCGAGTGATGTGGTGGTGTCCCTGAGTGATGTGGTGGTGTCCCTGAGTGATGTGGTGGTGTCCCTGAGTGATGTGGTGGTGCCCCTGAGTGATGTGGTGGTGCCCCTGAGTGATGTGGTGGTGCCCCTGAGTGATGCGGTGGTGTCCCTGAGTGATGTGCTGGTGTTCCTGAGTGGTGTGGTGGTGCCCGTGAGTGGTGCTCTTGAGTGATGTGGTGGTGTCCCTGAGTGATGTGGTGGTGCCCCTGAGTGATGTGGTGGTGCCCCTGAGTGATGTGGTGGTGTCCCTGAGTGATGTGGTGGTGTCCCTGAGTGATGTGGTGGTGTCCCCGAGTGATGTGGTGGTGCCCCTGAGTGATGTGCCCCTGAGTGATGTGGTGGTGTCCCAGAGTGATGTGGTGGTGTCCCTGAGTGATGTGGTGGTGTCCCTGAGTGAGGTGGTGGTGTATGTGAGTGATGTGGTGGTGTCCCTGAGTGATGTGGTGGTGTCCCTGAGTGATGTGGTGGTGTCCCTGAGTGATGTGGTGGTGTCCCTGAGTGATGTGGTGGTGTCCCTGAGTGATGTGGTGGTGTCCCTGAGTGATGTGGTGGTGTCCCTGAGTGATGTGGTGGTGCCCCTGAGTGATGTGGTGGTGCCCCTGAGTGATGTGGTGGTGTTCCTGAGTGATGTGGTGGTGTCCCTGAGTGATGTGGTGGTGTCCCTGAATCATGTGGTGCTGTCCCTGAATCATGTGGTGGTGCCCGTGAGTGGCGCCCCTGAGTGATGTGGTGGTGCCCCTGTGTGATGTGGTGGTGTCCCTGAGTGATGTGGTGGTGCCCCTGAGTGATGTGAATGTGAATGTGAATGTGAATAGGCTTTTATAGAGCGCACCTACACTCCAGGGAGCATCTTGGCGCTAAACATCACTGTCCCGAGAAAGAAGAAGGGGGGATGCTGCTTAAGGTGTCACTGAGTGATGTTGTGCAGCACCACAGAGACTGAAGATAAGAACACTCAGGATTGAGTGCTACAAAGCGCGTTCAGTTTATCAAAGCACAGAATGATGGAGCCGGGAAAAAGCAAGGGGAAACAGGAAAACACAGGGAGAGTGTATAATGATAGAGGCATCGAGGGCTGGGGCTTGGACAGCAATCAAGTACGGGGTCGAGAAGGCACTGAATGGGAGAACACGGAAAACACCCAGGGCCAAGGAAGGAAGATGCAAGCACATGGGAGAGCAGGTGGAGACAAGCTCTCGGCATTGCTGTGGCGGGGGAGCGGGAGCGCATTCCTTTGAAGTCTGATGCGGGGGCGGGGGAGCGGCAGCCTTTGAAGTCTGATTGGGGGGGAGCGGCAGCCTTTGAAGTCTGATGCGTGGCACAGACAAATGGTGGTGTGTGACGTGGCTGAAGTTGTGCACGCGCATAGATCACATGAACTGTGTCTAATCCGCCGTTTTGGTAGACTGTTCTTTACCCCTTACTATAATCTCGCTGGAGCAATACGCAAGCGCCTTGTCTCAGGCGAGACCTAAAAACTGATGTCAGCATGCAAAAGAGGCCCTTATGCTGTGTCCTCACATCCAGAGGTGCTGCAGCCGATGCGGAGTTCGATGGCGCCACCTGCCGGTGTGCAGGAGCAGTTGTGAAGTTTCCAGATCAGGTCAGGCACATGGAAGGATTCAAAAGATGAGGAATTTGCGGTTAAAAGCATTCACCAGATATACAATATGATAAAGATAGTGAATCTTAAACACATTGGTTGTTTTACAGACTCGCTTATACTGGGAACTGATAATTAACAGAAATATGTGTGGAAGTGCCGAGTACAAAGTATGAGAAAAGAGAGTTCTCCCAAATATTTTAAGGCCCAGAGGGGGGAGACAAACCAAGCAAAAAGGAGACAGAACCTCTAGGGGGGCCTATATTTCTTTCAACATTGAATATATCCAAATGATTAGTCAAAAGATGCCAAAGAGAGATCTTTGAAATATTATTCAAACATGGAAAATTTTTATTAGACTATTTTGTCATTTTAAAAAAAAATTTTTTTAAAGACTCATATATAAAAATACATTTCATTATCATTGCGCAAATCAACATTTTTACATGCATTTGGTGATAGTCCTATCATTCAAAATGCCCTCTAGTAGCAATTGATCCTATTGATCAGGAACACAGAGACACACATTCATCACACAGTATCAATATACAATAATGGACATACCTAACATAAACAACTAAGCAAAATTATACAAGACATTGACTGACATAAGTGATAGCTCTAAGGTGTATTTGAGAGGGTACGTGTAGGAACCTAGATGGAGTGGTTCTGTTGGTTATGATGTACTTGACCAAAACGTATCCAAGACAGGGGTGTTGGGCCGACGTACGTTTCGGTGGAAAGCCACCTTCCTCAGGGCCAGAGACAAAAGACTGACAGACAAGTGGTACAAAATCTTAAAAATGTGAGGGCAACATACAAAGTTCTATGATTTGAAGAGGCTGCATATATGGATGTTTACGATTCTGGCTGGACTCTTTGGAATATGTGCTCAGAAAGAGAGGCACATGCCTTGGGGTTTCCTTATTTTTTTGAGCCACCCGGGGGATTTCTCAGGGCAGAGAGGTAGTTTCTGTTAGGAAGTACGCGATGTATTGACAGTAAAAACTTGGGTAGTTTCGTTTAGGGCGCCATGATCTGATTGGTAACGTTATTTTTCTTCCATGTAGCGCTTCCAAGGGTTCGGTTCTTCGTCGGGTGAATGACCGTGTCTTCTTCTAAAAGTGCTACTGCCACGACCGGGGGTTCTGTGGAAAAAGTTCCGCTGTGAGAAAAAAAAAAAAAAAATAAATAAATAAATAAATAAGGAAACCCCAAGGCATGTGCCTCTCTTTCTGAGCACATATTCCAAAGAGTCCAGCCAGATGCGTAAACATCCATATATGCAGCCTCTTCAAATCATAGAACTTTGTATGTTGCCCTCACATTTTTAAGATTTTGTACCACTTGTCTGTCAGTCTTTTGTCTCTGGCCCTGAGGAAGGTGGCTTTCCACCGAAACGTACGTCGGCCCAACACCCCTGTCTTGGATACGTTTTGGTCAAGTACATCATAACCAACAGAACCACTCCATCTAGGTTCCTACACGTACCCTCTCAAATACACCTTAGAGCTATCACTTATGTCAGTCAATGTCTTGTATAATTTTGCTTAGTTGTTTATGTTAGGTATGTCCATTATTGTATATTGATACTGTGTGATGAATGTGTGTCTCTGTGTTCCTGATCAATAGGATCAATTGCTACTAGAGGGCATTTTGAATGATAGGACTATCACCAAATGCATGTAAAAATGTTGATTTGCGCAATGATAATGAAATGTATTTTTATATATAAGAGTCTTTAAAACATTTTTTTTTAAAAATGACAAAATAGTCTAATAAAAATTTTCCATGTTTGAATAATATTTCAAAGATCTCTCTTTGGCATCTTTTGACTAATCATTTGGATATATTCAATGTTGAAAGAAATATAGGCCCCCTAGAGGTTCTGTCTCCTTTTTGCTCAGTGCCGAGTACAAAGGCAATATATAACGGGAAAATAGAATATAAAAATTACTTCAAATTAAGCTTGCGCATTTATTAAGCTTGCGCATTTTAGACTGTCAGTCACCTTTTAGATCTAGTGGGATGAAATCAAAAGTCTCATCAATTAATTCACAAGGTAATTATCTGATCAACCTTTAAAGTAACAAGATCCCGAGCATTATTTACCACCGCTGGTGATGCCTTCCAATACAATTTTTTAAAATTTGTCCATCAAAGCATAAACAGAAGTTAGAATTTTTTTCATTACAGATGACAAGTCATTGAAATAAGTGAAATTCATTCTGCATCTTATAGTCACTGGTTTTTAGTTAAAAAAGTACTCATTTTGATGAGATAATGCTTTATGTGTTTTATTAACGTAAATTGTTATTTACTTAGTTTTCTGCAAAGTGAACTTTGGTCAAACCTCAGTGAATGTCAAAAAGTACACTTTTCTAAAAGATCCATCCTCTTAAAAAAATAAACATGTGAAAAAGAAAAAAGGTACAATCTGAAAGGATGTTTAGATTAATTAGTAACTTACAGCCAAACCCATTAACATAGTTTCACCGACGGTGATTTGAACCCGCAGCCCAAACAGAGCATTCATGCCTTTTAGCTTCAATTTATTCATTAGCTGCGTGTGTAGCTCGTACTCCATAAAAGGAAGTAGGTTGCTGATGGCTGTGGCGTTTGCTTCTGCTTGTGCTTTCTTTTTCAAGCGACATAACCTATTGAGTGAAAACATTTTCATTAGAAAACTCCCATCAGCAACTTAGGACCGCATTTATCATAAAATCTACTAATGAAGACCATATGTGCAGGCATATCTCTTGTTTCATAAATAAATCCAGCATCCTATTGCGACTCCACGGCTATAAAACCACACAACAAAACTATCATTTAAATAAAGCACAAGCATATTATTACTATAGGGGTAACAGTTAAACTTCATAAAGCCAGTCAAGCTATAAATGTAAACAAGCATTTGCAATGCAATCTGTCTCACCGTAGGGATCTTATATGCATTTAGCTATGCAGCACATTAACCTGTGTGCTGAAGCATCTACTGTTCTATAACATGGAGGGAAAGTAAGCACCAAACTGAGCGACACACCAGGTATGGGAATACATGGAGGGAAAATGGCCTTTCAGCAGGAAATGGTATAGTACAAAACTCTGTTCTTAATATAAAATCAAGCCCTTTGGTGGTCATATCACTGAAAATACAAGATTTGAAAAAAAATATTATTGTCTATGGGTGCTTGAGGAAGACAATTTCTATGGACTGGAATCTAGAGAATGCTACAGTGGTTCTGGTATTTTACTTACATATGATGGTCGTTTTCTATCAAGAAAGTTAAATAGAGACGATTGCCAGAAAAATTAAAAAAAGAAAGTCCCTCAGCAGACAGCAATTCTGGTATTTTACTGACCTCTGCTGGTTGCTTTGTATCAAGACAGTTAAATAGAGGTAGTTGAACAGAAAAAAAGTTCCTAAGCGGAAGCAGACAAGTCCTAGGGCTGACCTCCAGTGCCCACAAAGTACATACACATATAAGTATATACTAAAGTATATAAAAGAGGTCTTGAATGCTCGACCTAATAAAAAGAGAACGAGATGGCAGTGGTAAGCGCAAACTGCTTGCACATCACAATAAAATTAGAATACAAAAAGTCATGTGTGCTCAAATGGATCCACACTATGCCATCTAAGTAGTGTATACAAATATATATAGAAACAGCGTGTCCATATAGAAAGACATTTACATATTGCAGAGCCTGTTAGAATTTAGGAGATCAAGTCCTGCCTGCTTTCATTTTAATTTAACATGTTTTTTTATGGTGTTTACGATAGAAAAAAACAAATTCTCCTTTCGGTTTAAAATCACTGCACTCTTTGGTTGTTTTATTTCTAAGGTTTGATTTCGGAAGATATTACTTGGTGTGGCTAAAAAAGTATTATCTTTTCTTTACTTTACTTAAGTGTTTGATCACAACACTATGCATGATCACTATTACTCTTCACTTGCGTCTAAGAATATCATGTTGTAACATATGCCTCCTTTGCACACTTTTCATGATAAATTTTAGTTCACACAAATATGTAATGTATGTATTTTAAATTAACAGCCTTGAAAAAGTCACAACGAAACAGGTGTCGGCTGTACCATTTTTTCCTTGACCTTAGTGTCAACAAAGTTCTTGGATTGGATCAGTTTGTGAATAAATATTGGTCTGTTAAATAGACAGATCGAATTTGACTGTATTTTGTGTTGTGCTCTGGATTATGTAAAGCAATAAATGTAGCATTGAATAGGGTGGCTTCGTAGTGTGAGGACTGAAGGACATGACACACAAGTCGTCTGCCCATTAAAACCCAGGAACACAACTACTGTATGGTGAAGAAATTACAGAACTTCTACCTGTATTTAAATAAAGTGTTATTGTACCAGGGTTGATTCAAGAACCAATATAATCGGCAAGAACCTAAAAACTCAATATCAACATTTATATTTTTATGAAAAAAATCATAACAGGTACTTAGTTGTGCACAAACTTTTAGCATTTCGAAAGAGAAGTGGAGCAATTCATTACTTTACAGAACACTTATATCCAATGTATTGAGTGTAGTGGCAATGTCCCACTAAACTAGTTCACAGTACTGTAACCGCCTTTTTATTAAGGTTGTGATGATAAACTAGAGGTATGGAAAATTTACGTAATTTGCTTTTGCATAAGGATGCAAAATCACAGGAAAGTTAAGTAAAATTACACATAATTATGCAAAATGCTAATCATCAATTATTATATTTCTGTGTAAAATGCGCCCTAACATTACTTTTTGACGTAATGGCATGATTTAGTCTAGGGCTTAGTTAACTGAACCATGTAATAGAAATCACAGTGAAACCATATCTTGAATTTAGTTTAGGTGTGGCTTAATCAAAGTACAGTAGCAACAACAAGGCAAAAGCAATTAACTCCAATCAATCAATCAATCAAAGCATTTATATAGCGCACTACTCACCCAGAGGGTCTCAAGGCGCTAGGGGAGGGGGGGTCCGCTACTGCTCAAACAGTCAGGTCTTGAGCTGCTTCCTGAAGGCAAGGTGGTCCTGGGTCAGGCGGAGGTGGGTCGGGAGGGAGTTCCAATTCTTGGCGGCCAGGTAGGAGAAGGACCTTCCTCCTGTGGTGGCTCTTCGGATGCGGGGGACGGCGGCGAGGGCGTGGCCGGTTGATCGAAGCTGGCGTGTGGGAGCGTAGAAGTTGAGGCGGCTGTTGAGGTATTCTGGGCCTTGGTTGTGTAGGGCTTTGTGTCCGTGGGTGAGGAGACGGAAGGTGATTCTCTTGTTGACCGGGAGCCAGTGCAGATCTCTCAGGTGTCCGGAGATGTGGCTGCGGCGGGGGATTTCCAGGATGAGTCGTGCTGAGGCGTTCTGAATCCGCTGGAATCTCTTCTGGAGTTTGGCGGTGGTTCCGGCGTAGAGGGGGTTGCCGTAGTCCAGACGGCTGGTGACGAGGGCCTGGGTGACCGTCTTCCTGGTCTCGGTGGGGATCCACCGGAAGATCTTACGTAGCATGCGCAGGATGTTGAAGCACGACAAGGAGACGGCGTTGACTTGTCTGGTCATGGAGAGGGAGGAGTCCAGGATGAAGCCCGGGTTGCGTGCGTGGTCTGTTGGTTTGGGTGCGCTGCCCAGGGCGGGGGGCCACCAGGAGTCGTCCCAGGCGGAGGGTGAAGATCCCAGGATGAGGACTCCCGTCTTGTCCGAGTTCAATTTCAGGCGGCTGTTCGTCATCCACTTGGCTACGTCTGTCATCCCTTCGTGTAGGTTGGCTCTGGCGGTGGCGGGGTCGTTGGTGAGGGAGAGGATCAGCTGGGTGTCGTCGGCGTAGGAGATGATGTTGAGGTTGTGTTGGCGTGCGATGGCTGCGAGGGGGCTCAAGTAGACGTTGAAGAGGGTTGGGCTGAGCGAGGAGCCTTGATGACTTCGGTGGCTTCTGATCTGAGCGGGGGGAGGCGAACTCTCTGTGTCCTTCCGGTGAGGAACGAGATTATCCATTCCAGTGCCTTCTCCTGGATTCCGACGTTGCGGAGGCGCCGCACTAGGGTACGGTGGCAGACAGTGTTGAAGGCCGCGGAGAGGTCTAGGAGGATGAGGGCCGCTGTTTCTCCGTTGTCGAGCAGGGCTCGGATGTCATCGGTGGCTGCGATCAGGGCGGTCTCGGTGCTGTGGTTGGCCCGGAAGCCAGACTGCGAGAGGTCGAGGGATCCGTTCGTCTCGAGGAAGGCGGCCAGCTGCTTGTTGACGGTCTTCTCGATGACTTTTGCAGGAAACAGGAGCAGCGAGATGGGGCGGTAGTTCTTGAGGTCGGTGGGGTCGGCTGACGGCTTCTTCAGTAGAGCGATGAGTTCGGCGTGCTTCCAGCTCTCCGGGAAGGTAGCGGTGTCGAAGGAGGTGTTGATGATGTCCCGCAGGTGGGGTGCGATGACAGCGTCGGCCTTGTTGAAGACGTGGTGAGGGCAGGGGTCGGTCGGAGATCCGGAGTGGATGGAGTGAATCGTGCGGATGGAGTCATTCGGTGCTGATCGGGATCCAGGCACGGAGGGTGGTGGTGGGGAGTGGTGGTTCAGTCATGGCGTGCGTCGGTTGAGTGCTGAAGATGTTGTGTATGTCTGCAATCTTGTTGTGGAAGTAGGAGGCGAGGGAGTTGCAGAGGTCTTGCGAAGGGGTGATGTTGTTGTTTCCGGCGTTGGGGTTGGAGAGCTCTTTAACGATGTTGAAGAGTTCCTTGCTGTTGTGTGCGTTGTTGTCCAGTCGTTCCTTGAATGCAGTTTTCTTGGTGGCGTGGATCAGTTGGTGGTGTTTTCGGGTGGGGAGCTTGAGGGCAGTCATGTTGTTCGGTGTTGGGTCTCTGCGCCAGGCTTTCTCGAGTGCTCGGCAGTTCTTCTTGGAGCTCTTGAGTTCGTCGGTGAACCATGGGGCTTTCTTGCTGCCGGGTCTGCTAGGCGGGGTCTTCAGAGGGGCGAGGGCGTCTGCGCAGTTGCTGATCCACTTCGCGAGGTTGGTGGCCGCCTGGTTTGGGTTTGTTGCGCTGGTGGGAGGGTTCGTGCTCAGGGAAGTCGCGAGCAGGTCGGCTGTGATCTTGTTCCAGCTTCTGCGTGCAACCTGTTGCTGGTGGTGGTGGATCGTGGTCCTACTGAAGCTGAAGTCGACGCAGCTGTGGTCCGTCCAGTGGAGTCCGGTGGCATGGCTGACGGCGATGTCCTTGCTGGATGAGAAGACGGGGTCGAGTGTGTGTCCGGCATAGTGGGTGGGGGTGGTCACCAGCTGCTTGAGACCGAGGTTGGCGAGGTTGTCCAGCAAGGTGGTGGTGTTGCGGTCGTTGTTGTTCTCCAGGTGGAAGTTGAGGTCCCCGAGGAGGATGTAGTCAGCGGAGAGGAGGGCGTGCGGGCTGATGAAGTCGGCGATGTCTTCGCTGAATTGTGTGCGTGGTCCCGGGGGTCTGTAGATGAGGGTGCCTCTGAGGGTGGTCTTGGGGTTGATGTGGATCTGGAAGTGCAGGTGTTCGGGGGGTGTGAGAATGTCGTCGGTGTTGGTCGTGATGCGGATGGTGTTCCTGTGGATGACGGCGATGCCTCCTCCTGTCTGGTTGACGCGGTCCCTCCGGATGAACTTGTAGCCGTCCGGGATGGCGATGGCGATGTCGGGCGCTGAGGAGGCGTTCATCCAGGTTTCCGTGAGGAAGGCGACGTCTGGGGCTGTGGTGTCGAGCAGGTTCCAGAGCTTGACGGCGTGTCTGTGGACGGAGCTGGTGTTGAGCAGGATGCACTTGAGGTGGTTGCTGCTGGTGCTCGGCTTGATTGGTACGGGTGCAGTGCAGGTCCGGGTGCAGGTGAACTTGCAGGAGTGGCAGCAGAAGGGTCCGTGGGTGCGTCTCGGGGTGGCTCGATAGCGTCCCGGGATTCGACCGGCGTTGAGTGCGTAGAGTTCGGTGGCGTCGTAGGTCCGGCGGGTGGGCTGGGGTCTGCGGGGGCCAGGGGTCCTGGCGCTGGGCGTGGTCCAGGCGCGGACGGGCGCAGACGGGCTTACCTTTGGCGCACCTTCGGCGCTCAGTCGGTGCTCCCGCTGCGCGCGTCCGCTGCGCGGTCGCTCTGGGGGCGTCATAAGTAGGGGGACGGGAGGGCGGGTCAGCTGGGTAGGCGGGAGCGGGGCGGCCAATGGGCTGGTGGTGGGTGGGGTCGCAGGGGGTCAGCGGCGGGAAAAACTGGTGGCCGGGCGGCTCAGCGGTGGCTGGGTCGCTTGGGTGCAGGGAGGGCAGCGGCGGCAGGAGCAGGTGGGCGGGAGTCCTCAGCAGTCCTCAGCAGATCGTCAGGTAGCGGCAGGAGCAAGGGGGTGACCCGGTCTACTGAAAGGCGCAGTGGTCACAGAACTCCAGAACATCCAGCATTACAACAATAGGCCTATTCATAAAATCTGAGGTAGGATAATAGGTAAGTCAAACCGCTGACTCTTATTTATTATTTTCGCCGCGAGGATGTAGCCAAACGCTTTGACTTTATCCTACCACTAGGCAAAAATATCTACTTTGTCCTACCTCAAGAAGATGGACCCTGAAAAAGAGCTTAACAATTCATTAATCATATGTAATTGCTCCAAGTCAAACCAGACAAGTTATTGCCTTGCAGTTGATTTCAGTGGTCCTCTCTGTAAATAGAGACCGGCATCTAGATATCATCCTGGGTGACAAATAGTGCTCTACAAATCTACAGATTGAAAAAGTATTGTTTAGTGTCATCTAGGTGGAGTGGGCAGGTGTTTATATAATTTTGTTCATCTAATTGCTATGGTAAAATGTTTCTTAAGAGTTTTACTATCGCAATCACTTTTCACAGCATGCATTCGGTTTGAAGTCTTCCTTAACAGCGTCACGAGTTATTAATAGAAGGTATTATAAACGGCTAAGGGTAAGGAGGGTGATGGTATGTCCAGAGAGTGGAGCGGATATGCACAGCGTGTACACCTATGGAAAGCCTATCAGAAACAAGAATTGGCAAAGCCGATAGCGGGCACCTATGTAAGATCTATTTCCTTTGCTAATTTGTTATAGCCATGTTGTACACCAGCGTGGCTGCTGTTCAACTTGTCATAAAGTAAACCCTTCAAAGATTGGTGCTGACCTGGGCAGGCCTGATCAGTGTGAGTATGTGCATCTGTAGTGCTTCAATGAAGTATGTAGAGTGCTTTACTGTGTTGTACACTATGGACGAAATATGCATCACACTCCAGTTTCTCATTGTTCGACTTAGAAACTAGGTTGATGCACCATCATGGGAAATCAGAATACCGAATGCAGATCAGACATTAAATTCCACATTTCCTAGCGGCACTTCAAGAATAATTTTTCTCTAACTGCTTCTAATTAGATTCAAACCTTTAAATCACCCTGCTCAGCCAAGTTAATTACCTTACTGGCAAACTGTAGGACAACAAGGCCATGAGCAAATAATTAGGCATGCTCCAGGGAGAGGAGAGAGTGGGGATGGAATCTGCATGGGCTAATTACATTTCACACTGCACTTGGCCCCAGAAAAATAGGAGGCCAGCCAGAACTCTTAAGCCAGTCACAGGACGGGTTGCCCTTCTAAGTTTTGGAGGGAAGAGAAGAGGCAGCTGTGGCAGGGTTAGGCTCAGAGAGAGTCTTTAAACAGACCATTTTGTTGTGTGGTGTTTAGAGCTCCGGGTGAATTTTCCCGATTCATGCCCTTATATGGGTACAATTCACATTGCCCTTATATAGGCATATGAATCAATTCCTTATTTAGGCATAGACCGTGCGACCCAAATACAGGCATGGCTACTTCCACCAGTACCAAACGTCACAACGATTTCTTGGAAAATCGACTTAAGCAGTTAGGGAACTTCCCCTTGCTTGAATATTGATTTGTCCAAGAACTCATGTACTTTGCAAAGAACAACTATTCCCTAGGGGTTCTTTCCTGACATTCATATGCCAGACTTTACGTCAAACTGTGGAATTCCTACACACCTTCAAGGTATACAAATACCTTCACTTGCTATGGCAAACTACGGTGGTTCGGAGCAGTTCGACTATCTACTTGCCAGACGCAGCTCGCTACAGCAAGTGCCGAAGGAAGCCGACTCTCCAGCTGACGCACTGATCAAGAGGCTGCCCTTCTCTCGCTGAGAATCCAGCTCCGGTGTTTCCGAACTCCCCTTGCTGGGTGTTGGGAAATTCAGTCCCGAGACAGAGATACCAGACCTCCTTCATTCTAAACTAAGTTATGGAGCTGATTAGAACCTAGATACATCTTGGGTAGATTCTTGGCAAAAACAACTAAGCCTATGCTACACAATACTTACTTCTTCCCGCATACTAGACTTAGGTTAGGTACATTGGGGTAGGTGTATTTAGAAGAAGGAGTAGTTTCTGTCCTGTAACTCCAGTTCTGTAGTAGGGGCTATTCACTAGATTATAGTCATAATCTAGTGAATAGTCCCGCCCATGTGCGCGGACCCCGGAGCAATCAAAAATAATCTCTTAAGCTGTCAAAACATGCAGACCTGCATAGACACTTAAGAGAGAATTTAAAGACAGATAATGCAGCCTATATCCACAGGCTACACTGTCCAATACTTCAACTAGAAATTCCACCAAAAACCACAACAGCACAGCCTGTCCAGGGTTTTCCACAGAGAAAACCTTGCCTTTAACAGCAAAACCCTCTGGAATGATAGAGAGGACGGAGTGGACAGACAAGCCCCACAGGCTTCCATTATGTGGCTCAAAACAGGATACTGTGCCTTTAAGAGAACTTTCCAGAAGCCTCACAGTATCCCAGAATGCAGTGCAGGTCCCTTTCACCTTCAGTTCTTTTTGAAGGCGTAACACGCCAGACCTGTAGCGTGAATCTAGTGAATAGAATGGCAAGCCCATCCCCACACCAAAGCGGCGGTGGAGAACCGAGAAATAACACCACTACTGTGCGAACCGATTTCGCAGCGAAGCCTGCCCAACCTGAGCAGCTGCCCTGGCATCAGTGTCCAGACAGTAATGCTTAGCAAAGGTATGGACCGACTTCCAAGTGGCGGCCTTGCAGATTTCTGCAATCGGAACATTAAGTAGCAAAGCAGTCGTGGCAGCTTTGCCCCTGGTGGAATGAGCCTTAGGTTTACCTCCTAAGGTCGTATTAGCCTTTTGGTAACACAATTGTATACAGGACACAATCCACCTAGAGACGGACTGTTTTGAGGTAGCAAGACCGGTCCTGACTGATCCATAATGGACAAACAATTGATCTGAACCACGAATATCTCTGGTTTAATCCAGAGAAAATTCCAACACCCTCCTAACATCCCGGGAATGTAGGGACCTTTCCGCTGGAGATGCAGGATTCTGAACAAACGTAGGCAAAGTTATTGTCTGGTTGACATGAAAATCAGAAATAACCTCTGGAAGAAATTTAGGGTGAGTTTGCGTAACAACCTTAGCAGCATGAAATACAGTATAAGGTTCTTGGCAACACAACGCCTGAATATCACTCCCCCTGCGGGCCGATGTGATGGCCAAGAGGAACGCCGCCTTCCAGGACAGGTGCTGCAACGAAGCCTTATGAAAAGGTTCAAAAGGCTCCTTCATCAATCTGGACAGCACCACATTCAATTCCCATGAAGGCGAAGGAAGCCAGACAGGAGGGAATGCTTTCTGCCATCCTTCCAAAAAGTCTTTGATCACAGGGATCTGGAAGAAGGAAGTCTGAAGGGCATTTCCTGTAGGCAGTCAGCGCAGCAAGATGAACCGTAATGGATTGGACATTAAGGCCCGACTGCGCCAGGTGTAGAAGATACGGAAGGATGACATCTTCCTTACACGTCGTCAGGTCATGGTCCTTGGACTTGCACCAGATGCAAAACCTCTTCCACTTGTAAGCATAAGAAGTCCTAGTGGAAGGATGCTTAGCCACCTTCAGTATGTCCATACAAACTTCTGGTAGATTCAAATGGCCATATTACACTATCTCAGGAGCCATGCAGCCAAACTCAAAGACGAGAGGTTGGGGTGCAACATCTGCCCCCTGAACTTTGTGAGAAGGTCCGGCCTGCAAGGCCGCCGTATGTGAGGACGGAGAGACCGGTGAAACAGGTACGTGAACCACCACTGTCTGGGCCATTCCGGGGCAATCAGGATCATCCGCGCCCTGGACTAGGACAGCTTGATGAACACAGCCAGAATCAAGGGAAAGGGTGGAAAAGCGTACAGAAAACTGTTCGATCAGTTAATCCAGAACGCATTCCCCAGCTTCCCCGCAGGCAGTACCTGGAGGCGAAGTCTGGGCATTTGCCGAAGACTACTCCTAGTACTTCTTCGTTTATGACCCATTCGTGGTTTTCCTGAATCAGTCTGCTCAGCACGTCTGCCTGAACATTCTGCACACCTGGCAGATGGGTAGCCGTCTGGACTTGGGGGAAGCAACGTCGGATTAATGCCAAGCTGGAGAGAAGGACTGAGGGACTTCCAATTTCATTTGTAACTCAGGGACAAGAACTAGTTTCTCCAAGGCCACTGGCGCTACCCCCCCCCCCCCCCCGCCCCCACCCCCTTAACCACCGCCCTCCCACCCTCTCAAACACCCTCTGTGAAACGGAAGAAGGATAGATCGGCTGAGGAGGGAGGAGAACCTGGAGGGTTCACCTGGATCTTCTTGGCCGGTGCTGGTGCATGTGCGTGTAAAATAAGTTTTCTTTTAAAATGAAAAGCACTGACTGGAAAACGATTTAGTGGGTGCTGTCCCTCAAGTAGGCCTTGGACTGCTCTTCCTTGTTACACTGAGACAGTAAAGTGGTACAATATGGTACTTGGTTCCCAAGAAACTGAAAGTTGCTGACCTATTACTTGTGAAGAACACACATCCTTGCAAACTAATTAGCCACTTTCTCACAATCTAATATGCAGGAGCCCCAAAAAGTTAACAAATCTATCAAAAGAAAATGGTGCCAGAGTTACAATACTGAACCTAACTGATATTTGTTTAAGATGGACATTCAAAAAGAAAAAATTCCAATTTCTCATCACCGATTTATTTAGCATTGTACCCCAGGAGGAATTCTGGAAAATATTAGCTGACATGTTGACATAATGAAGGCGATCTGTCCAACATTCCTCTATGCAATCCTGCTGCATTACGCAACAAAAATTCCACACTACAATATGAAATCCAGTCTAAGCACGGATTTTGAAAATCCAGAGTTTGGAAACAAACTCTGAGCCGACCTCAGATAAAGTAGCAGTTAGCAAATAAGCCACCTCAAACTAACAGAACACAGGTCGTGGTCAAGATGGCAACCGATTAGGACGTGCCTGCTCGTCGCTCCATCTTACCGACTGGGCCCACTGCCAAGGCATAGAGCTGCTGGGCTGCAGAGTCTTCTCTCGACCCTAGATAGCCAAGGCGGGGCCGGCGGAGCCTGAAGAAGTGCCTTTTTCGGTGAAGGAGCGGCGCCAAGCGCACAACGGCGATGTAACCAATCATTGCACGGCCCAGGATACAGGTAGCCGCCAGAGGACATGGAGGAGCACCTACCCTTTCGGGGCTTGGTCAGCAAGCTGCATGGATCCAAGAGCAGGTCAGCCTACAGCAGCAGCACTCCAGAGGAGAAGCTGCGGTGAGAGAACTCCAAGCACCAGACCGCATCGAGCCAGAGCCAAGCCTTACCCGGGACTGCCTGGTATTAGGGCCACCGCCCACGGGGACTCCTGCAGCAGCAGACAGTTGGAGGTGAGAGAGAGGGCATCCCCGCGGGGGTGAAGGGGCTTGGGAGCAGCATCAGGAGCAGGCAGCACCAGTGGGGGCATAAGCCGCAGTAGCAGCACGCGGACAGGCGGTGGACTTGAGGGAACACCTGGGAGGAGCAGCGGTGTAGAGACAGCATGTGATGGTAGCGGTGAGCCAGAACGCTTGAGGGAGCGACGTCCAGCGCCTGACCAGAGAGTTGGTACCCTACTGAGGCAGAGTGAGGGTGGTTCTGCTCGGGACTGTGCTGCAGGAGTTCATCAGGGGGGTGGAGGGGTTGGCTGGAGCTTCCCCCCTGCCGTGAGCCCTGCAGGAGTTGAGAATCAGCTGGAAGAGGGTACGTATTAGGAGAACTCCAGACCGCAGCAATAATTGGAGTCCAGACGGCAGACTTGAGGATTCGCATAGATACTTTGCGGGCAGAAGAGGAGGCCTATTGATGTCCCCCTCCCCTTCGGGAAGCACCACCATGACAGCTCGCTGTGGGTCAGAGGGGCCACTCGCCAACGGCCATGGGGCAGAGAGAAACAAACGCATAAGCTGCACTGGCAAGACAAGGGACGGCACAGCCCTGCTTGTGGGGACCCAAGGTGAGTGGGACAGGGCCGTGCCGGCGGCGCTGCTCCGTCTGGGGCCACACCTTTAAAGCAAAGGGAGAATCTGCATCAGTAAAGCCCACCTCCACAGCACCTCATTTCATTACGGAGACTCCTGAGGCGTGAGCGACCAGGAAGAGGCCGTCCAGACTGCAGGGTGAGTGCTCCTTCCCAACATACCGGGACTCTACTATGACACCGGCCTCCACCATGATCGGAGGCGCCACATCTCCTTGGCCTTCACAGTCAGCACTGATGAGGGCACAAGCTCAAGCCCAACGGGCACCCTATCATTATCCAAGCGTCCGAGCAAATTGTAAGGTTGAACTGGCACCTTGACCATGTATGCGCTAGCACTGCACACAACGGTGAACCGCAGTGGTACCAATATGTCCTGATGTGTATGTAGAAGTTTGTATGTAAATCTGAAAAACCTTTAAAAAGTTTGTGTTAAAAAAAAAAATCCTGGCATCCCTGCATGGCGCCTACGCCACCAGACTCCCGAAAGACGAACGAGGGGGACCCCGTAGGATTACACATTTTAACATGGCTGCTGCCAGAGGCAAAAAAGATCGCTCAGTTAAAGATCTCCTACTCAAAACATCCAACACTGGGACGCCAGAGGTATAAGACTCCATGAACCCAGGAGAAACAGAGGCTCTGCTCACACGTTCCTTCATTGAAGCACTCTTCGTCTCGCTGTAGGAGGACCTGAAACAATGGAGACCGAGCTATTCCAAGAGCTTGGGGAGGTGAGAAAGAAGGTGGACAAATTGGGAGACAGGGTCGACACGTTGGAATCGCAGTGTGCAAGCAGGGCTGAAGAGCTCGAACAGCTCCAACAAGAAATGATCCACCCCCGGGATCAGCATCTCAACCTCCAAGCACGCACCAAAGATTTGGAGAACCGCTTGAGACGTACTAACATACGCATCCGAGGGATTCCACACGGATCAGAAGGCCAGAACATCGTCTCTTTCGTAGAGGGACTTTTCAGATCAATACTGGAGGCCCCCTCTGACCTGGGGATCAAGCTTGACAGTGTGCATCGAGTATGCCTGAGAAGACCCTACCCCACTCCTCCTGCAGATATCCTTACAAGTGTCCACTTTCAGCTGAAGGAACGCATTTTGCAAAAAAGGCTGAGACTCCCACCCAGTCCAATATCAAGGGCTCCAACCAACCCTTTATCAAGATTTAGCGGCCACCACGCTGCAGAAAAGAAGAGCATTTCGGCCAGTCATGTCTCTTCCCCAAGCCAATAAAATCCTGTACTCTTGAGGGCACCCCTTCCTCCTTATCTTCTGCCTTAATGGGAAAATCCACCAAATTCGATCGCTGAAGGTAGCTTGCCAACTACTGAACATTGCTGAGGCTCTCACAACAAGTCTATCGCGTCCCAACAACACGGAAGGGGGGCGAGATCGGGGCAAAATAATGGTAGGCCCCACCCAGATTCCGTTACATCCAGAGACTATAGCCAAGGAAGTCAAGTGGTCCTAGCATCCTTAGGGGAGGATTCTGCCGGCCCTGCCTGATCTGGCCCGTATCATAGCTGGACTGCAGGACCTATGCTGAAATGGGGCGTCCGAGGTTCTCACTGGCTGATGTGAAGAGAGCGTGGGCCCGAGTGAGATAAGATGTTCGGAGTCACTTCCAACCCTCTCTCGTGTGTTTGATCACCCGGGACATTCACAGGACTCACCCACAATGTTATTTGTTTGTGTTTTGGTTTGTTGGGTTTTACTCCCTCTCGTGATCCCCTAGCCCAGCTTGAAGGTTCACTACACCACTATGTCACTGCTTTAAGAAGCAGACCCAGCGGCCACAGCGACTTCCTCACCTATCCCACAGCACACTCCCACAGCTACATATCATGACCGATTTAATATCACAGACTCTTAAAATACTTACTCTAAACGTTAAGGGGCTAAACAACCCAGTCAAACGCTGTGCCATTCTCTCCTGTTTAGAACATTCAGGAGCACACATCTGCCTCCTTCCGGAGACTCATCTCCTCCCTGGAGACACACAAAGGCATCTCAATAGAGTATTCCCCCAGCAGCTCTTGTCCTCTTTACCCACTAAATCCGCGGGAGTAGCTATTCTCGTCTCGGACACGTTCCCTGGGAAGTTGGGCTCTAACCAGGCTGAACTTAAGGACAGACTACTGGCGTACTTCTTTTCTGGTTGGTTCCAACACTCTTTCAGTTGGCTCCATCTAGGCCCCAAATGAGGAACAGGAGAAATGTATACAGGCAGTAGTGGCAGAAATTTGTGCATCCCCTGACAAGCTGCCGTTACTAGGGGGAGACTTGAAGCTGACTTTTGATAATGCCCTATACAGTTCAGCCCAGAGACCGGGGCAATCTGATCTGCTTTCCAGGAAGGGACTCTAGAAGCTGAAGAGCGCCGGCCTAACCGACATTTGGAAAGATATGCACCCCACAGCCCGAGAATATACATTCTATTCCCACTCTCATAAAACCTAGCCAAGAGCAGATTACCTGCTGGGTACACAGAATTTCAGGTCACACAAGTAGACATACACCGATTACTCGGCGGTGACAGTGGATCTTTCCCTGCCGTTCACCAGCCACCCGTCCCGATCCTGGCATCTACATGACACGCTACTACACCGACCCGAGGTGGTGCAACAGGTCTCCAAAACCCTACAGGACTACCTGACGATCAATGACACGCCCGAGACCCCAATAGCAACTCTATGGGATGCCCTGAAAGCAGTAGTTTGCGGGAATTTATAGCGGTTGCAGCCCTAGCTAACAGAATGCATAGAGAGAAAAGAAATTTCCTGATGGCACAGGTACAAGAACTAGAACGCATACATTAACGAACAGGTGCCCCTAGTATCTGGCAACAGGTAGAAACAGCGCATACCCAACAAGCAGCCGTAGATATAGACAGAGCAGAATACGCAGCACTTAGGCTACGCCACACCTTCTATGTGGGAGGCGACAGATATGGATTACTGGCTAATAGGCTGAGAATGCAGAGACAGATATCCGGGATTACCTCAGTATTTACACAGATGGGAGAGCTGCGTGAGAAAGACCAACAGATTGCCTAAACATTCTGCCAATACTATGCAGGGCTTTATGAGGCACAGGATCTCCCCCCAGATGTCCCAGCCCAGTATTTGCAGGAAGCGGCCACCTCCAAACTAACGCCAGAACAGGCGGAGACTCTCCAGTCCCCTATTCAGGTAGCGGAAGTAATTGCAGCTATTTCCAAACAGAAATTACTGAAGTGCCTAGGCCCAGAAGGGTTCACGGCCCTGTTCTACAAGACCTTCTGCCACATTCTCGCTCCGGTTCTCAACAGTTTATACAACGCAATCGGGTCCTCCTCAGTACTCCCACAAACCATGCTAGCAACTTCATTGGTCGTAATACCCAAACCCAGTAAAGACAAGAGACACTGTGCCTCATTCAGGACGTTCCCTCTCCTTAACGTTAACCTAAACATTTTCACGGGATCATTGGTGTTGCGGCTGTCTCCCCTTCTTCCTGGCCTGAATGAATGAGACCAAGCTGGATTTGTCCCTAACCGACAATGTGAAAATAATACAATAAGACTACTCCATATTATAGATAAAGCATAGAGGTTCAAAACCGAGCGCATACTTTTATCTGTTGATGCTGAAAAAGCGTTCAACATGGTACATTGGCCCGATCTAAAAGCAACCCTGAGTGACTTCGGACTCCCCGTCAGATATATAGACTGAGTCTTCAGTGGCTACACTAGACCAGTGGCTTCAGTCGGGGAAACAAATATACATCTTCTCCCTTTCCCATCCAAAGAGGGACAAGGCAGGGGTGTCCTCTCTCCCCCTTACTTTTTGCTCTGTACATGAAGTCAATGGCCCAAAGAATGAACAACAAGCCAAATATAAAGGAGTAAGCTTTGGGGGAGACAACACACACTAAGCTTATATGCGGACGATGTGATCGCATCACTGCAAGTTCCCCAGGCCTCCCTCCCAGCCTTCCTGACCGAGCTGGAGCACTTCTCTCAGGCGGTGAGGTTTAAAATGAATATTCAGAAATCTCAAGCTCTCAGCCTTTCTCTTAAGGCATCCACACTAGCAGAACTGCGAGACGCTTACCCTATTCAATGGGCACCGGTTGAAATACCATGCACCTGGGAATACAACTCGCCCCATCTCTACAACAAACTACCTCACTGAAATACACTGCTCTACTCCGGCAAATACGGTCACACCTCAGCCAGTGGAGACCGTACACACTGTCCTAGTTAGGCTGTATAGCGGCAGTGAAAATGACTATATTACCCAAACTTCTGTTCCTTTTCCAGACACTTCCACTAGAACCCCCGCCCCGCCCCCCGGCACCATACATTACCCTCAGCATGAGGTGGAGGGTTTCATATGGGCTGCTAAGAAACCCTGACTACGCTGGGAGCTAAACTACAGGTCCATAGGGGAGGGAGGACTAGGGATTCCAAATCTTCCAGACTACTACTTGGCAGCTCAGATTAGAACAATCGTGGAGTAATCATCCTGAATCCGAAAAGCTCTGGTTTTTCATTGACAGGGCAGTGGCGGGGAAGTCACTGTGGAAGATCCCCTTCCTCGTCCTCAGAGCCTTTACCTCTCACTACTTACAGGAGCTCCCCTTGTGGCGAGGGACAAGGTAGCTGAAAGAAGGGCATTAACAATTTTCCCAGCACCACTGACACCCATTGTAGACAACCCAGAATTCTCCCCCGGAATGGAAGTGAAGACCTTTCTCCGCTGGACCCAAGAGGGCTGTAGATCCATATGGCACTTTTCTGATGAGTCTTGTCCCCTAACATTTGTGGACTTTTATCTGTTGATGCTGAAAAAGAGGTCAACAGGGTACATTGGCCCTATCTAAAAGCAACCATGAGTGACTTTGGACTCCCCGTCAGATTTATAGACTGAGTCTTTAGTGGCTACACTAGACCAGTGGCTTCAGTCTGGGTAAACAAATATACATCTTCTCCCTTTCCCATCCAAAGAGGGACAAGGCAGGGGTGTCCTCTCTCCCCCCTACTTTTCGCTCTGTACATGAAGTCAATGGCCCAAAGAATGAACAACAAGCCAAATATAAAGGAGTAAGCTTTGGGGGAGACAACACACACTAAGCTTATATGTGGACGATGTGAGCATCACTGCAAGTTCCCCAGGCCTCCCTTCCAGCCTTCCTGACCGAGCTGGAGCACTTCTCCTAGGCGGTGAGGTTTAAAATGAATATTCAGAAATCTCAGGCTCTCAGCCTTTCTCTTAAGGCAGCCACACTAGCAGAACTGCGAGATGCTTACCCTATTCAATGGGCACCAGTTGCAATACCATACACCTGGGAATACAACTCGCCACATCTCTACAATAAACTACATCACTGAAATACACTGCTCTACTCCGGCAAATACGGTCACACCTCAGCCAGTGGAGACCGTACACACTGTCCTGGTTAGGCTGTATAGCGGCAGTGAAAATGACTATATAGCAGCAGTGAAAATGACTATATAACCCAAACTTCTGTTCCTTTTCCAGACACTTCCACTAGAACCCCCCCGCCCCCCGGCACCATACATTACCCTCAGCATGAGGTGGAGGGTTTCATATGGGCTGATAAGAAACCCTGACTACGTTGGGAGCTAAACTACAGGTCCCCAGGGGAGGGAGGACTAGGGATTCCAAATCTTCCAGACTACTACTTGGCAGCTCAGATTAGAACATTCGTGGAGTAATCATCCTGAATCCGAAAAGCTCTGGCTTTTCATTGACAGGGCAGTGGCGAAGAAGTCACTGTGGAAGATCCCCTTCCACGTCCCGGAGCCTCTACCTCTCACTAGTTACAGGAGCTCCCCTTGTGGCGAGGGACAAGGTAGCTGAAAGAAGGGCATTAACAACTTTCCCATCACCACTGACACCCATTGTAGACAACCCAGGATTCTCCCCCGGAATGATCTCAAAGATGCCCCCAAGGTTGAAAAATATTGGGACCTAATCACCAAACCAATGGATCGCAAATTGTTCCATCAGCTTAGATGTGGTACGTTGCCTTTAAGGGTATTTACCAACAAATGGTGTTCAAGTGGGTCTGAATGTTGTCCTCATTGTCAAGTTTTGAGCGAAAGTGTTGATCACTTTTTGTTTGTTTGCCCACTGTATGCTGCTCCAAGGTCCAAATGGCTTGGCCCAGTTTGCAGATCCCAAAGTACTCCCTCAGCTATTGAGGCTAGCAGACTCTTAAAAACCGACCTAACCCCTCTTATTGTCACTGGTGTGGCTAAATTCCTTGGATGGGTGTGGGTGATTAGAACTAGGTATTTAAAAAACAGTCAGTGCTAGGCTTGCCTTTGAACATTTTAATGTGACTTTTAATTGTAGATCTAGGTCTTCCAGGTTTTTATATTCTATTACTAATTATTGCTATGTACCCATTATAAGAATGTCTGTTATATTTGATTTAATACTTTTTTAACGCCACAATGAATTAATGTTTTGTACCCATTATAAGAATGTCGGTTACAACGGATTTTATGTGAATTTGTTATTTTATCATGTATAATTTGTATGTACGTCTTTTAAGATGAAATAATCGAATAAAGACTTCTTAAATGGAATGGAATGGAGACCTTTCTCCGCTGGACCCAAGAAGGCTGTAGATCCATATGGCACTTTTCTGATGATTCTTTACCCCTAACATTTGTGGACTTTTGTTAACAACAGGACCTTTCTGAAATCGAGTGGTATCGATACCAGCAAATCAGACACAGCATGATGCTTCCAGATATTGATGTATGATCTAAGAGGCATGGCTGACTGCAAGAAACCGAGCGCCCTGATTTTGCTGGACTTATCAGCGGCGTTCGATACTGTCAGCCATGCCTTGCTTTTGGAAAGATTGAAGGACTTTGGAATTAAGGGCCTGGCCTTTCAATGGTTGCAATCATTCCTTACAGGAAGGACCCAAAAGATACAACTGGGGGATGAAACATCTGAGATAGGGATTTTAGAGTGCGGGGTGCCACAGGGGTCCGCCCTGTCCCCGCTTCTATTTAATCTCTACCTGCAACCATTGATTGCTTCTTTGGCCACCATGGGCTGTAAAGTCTTTAATTACGCGGACGACACGCAACTGCTGTTAAGTGTCGATGACACTGTGGCCGCACAACTCCAAGCCCAGAACATCTTGCGGTTCACAGTGCAATGGATGACGGATAACCTGTTAAAAATTAACCCTGATAAGACTGAGGTACTAGTGATCCCATCCACTGCCTCACCTTGGTGTGATCTCTACTGGCCCACAGAGTTAGGCCCTGCTCCAAAACCAAGCCCGTTTGTAAAGAGCCTGGGGATCAAGCTGGATGATGATCTGTCAATGGCCCCTCAGATCTCCACGGTTGTGGGAAGTTGCACAAACATCATTCGGCAACTGCGGAAGTTAATTCCTGTCCTCTCACAACCCATGATGCGATCAATAGTAGCGGCCACTATCATCTCCAGAATTGATTACGGTAATGCCCTTTACCTTGGCTTACCTAAAACTCTGACCAGTAGGCTTCAGGTCATAATGAATGACGCTGCCCGGTTGATCTTCAGGCTACCGAGGAGATCTAAAGCCACTCCCCTACTACAAAGTTTGCACTGGCTCCCCATTAAAGAAAGAGTGGAATTTAAGAACCTATGCACGGCCCATAGGGCAATCTATGGCAAAGCCCCAACCTACATCAAAGATCGTCTGCAACTTTATTGCCCTATGAGAACACTTCGATCTTCAGACTCCAAATTACTGGTCTGCCCTCGCTACAGGTTAGTGACCAAGGGAGGGAGAGCCTTTTCAGTGCAAGTTCCTCAGCTATGGAACAGGTTGCCGGAGGTGCTGCGCCGGGAAGGGAATCTATTACGATTCAGGAAGAGTCTAAAAACATTTCTGTTCCGCAAAAGCATGAGCACAGTATAATCAGCTATGACCTCAGCTTTCATCTTGCTAAGTTATTGTCTGTTACCATCTTTCCAGGCGCTTAGATACCTGCAGGTGATTAGGCGCGATACAAAAACTCACTAACAATAACAATAACAATATTCACCCTCGGGAGCAGCGCCAACTGACAACATTCGAGAAATGGCTGCTATCCAAATCGTCCGATACCCGCCTTATATCGGAACTATATAGCCAGTTAAAACCGCCCTAGCGCCTAATAAGTCCCAGAGTCAAAGACATTGGGAATCAGAACTAGGCCACGAGCTCACGCCACGTGAATGGGAAGACATCTACTATAGGGCCAGACACACAGCACGTAATGTTGCAGGAATAAAGACAGCCACCAAAATAGCCACTTATTAGTATCTGACACCCTCTAGACTCCACAAGGGGACTCCAGCAAGAGACCCCTTGTGTTGGTGGGGATGTGGATCTCAGGTAACTAACGCACATACTTTGGGAGTTTCCGAACATAGCCACTTATTGGAAACAGGTTCTCGATGTTGTTGATACTTGCTTTGGCACGCAACTTCCTTGCCTTCCAGCTTATATTCTCTTAGGCTTGCACAATGCCCTAATGTTCCCTCTCAAATCACCTAGAGGCCGCCAAATAGGCCTGGCTCTAGGGGCAGCCCTCCAAAACATTTTGGCGCAGAGGGGTTCAGCTCATCTCCCCACCTATTCAGGATGGCTACACCGCATATGGTATGTCCTAGGCATGGAGGGTATTTCCCTTTCCCTCACAAATCACGGGGTCTTTGTTCCCCCATGGGGTGGAGGTGGAGGGGAGGGAGGGGAGGAGAGAGAAAAGGAGGGGACAATTTTTGTAGGGGGGGGAGGTGTTGGGGGGGAGTTTGTTTTGATAATCTTACCAGCCTCCCTACGATTGTGGGAAGTCAGATTTGTATAAGCTTTTTATGTTCTTTTTGTTAATTCAAATTCAATAAATAAATTATAAACCTAAACACCAATGCTTACCAAAAAGTAAGCTACCCGGGTCAACAAAAATCACCACAAAGCACTAAGGAATCAACTTACCAGACAGAGCAGTTAGACAGAGAGAAACCAACCAAAATGAGGTAATATCTAGATCGATGTCTTAACACATACTCTACAAAAAGGCCAATGCCACATCCATCTCCTAAATAATACGGTTCTTCTTCACCCACACCCCACTAAGCCAGACAGGGTACAAAACTGGTGATTTAACACTTAGAACTAGAAAGAACAGTCTTACCTGTTTTAGTTTTGGCCTTTTCTGCTAGTTGCCCCTGCTGCAGTGTAGGAAAAGGAGGACCCTATTCCCCCTAAAGGAAACTTTTTTCATCTGCAGTCCCTCCCTCAACACGCAGAATTCTTCAAAGGATTCTGGAGTTCCACCAAAGTGGTGTCTTCTCCCTTGCACTTCCCAACTACACCCCTTACATGCAGAGTTGGAAAAGTAGGATCTTTCTGGCATAGGTACCCCCACTTTTTGCCTGGTGTCAGTGTGTTTTCACCGTAGTTCCCTGGGATCCTGCTAACCAGGACCCCTGTGGCAGTGCACTCACCTCTAAAGTCCATGGTAAGTACTTTGTACACCCCACAATTGGCATGCTGAGGTACCACTGTAAGTCCCTAGTATATGCTACTAAGGTATCCAGAACATTGGTAACCAAGGGGTCTTCCATAGGCTGCAGCATGCATTATGCCACCCATGGAAGCTCATGCAAACTGTGTCTACAGACCTCCCATTGAAGTCTGAGTGAAATGGTGCTTGCACCTTTCACTTTGGATATAAAATTACCCTTATATCCCGGTCACAGAACTTTTAGCAATTTTTTTAAATTGATTAGTTTCCTGCAGGACCTGAGGTTTTGTGGGAGCGTATTCCAGTGGTTAGCTGCCAGGTAGGAGAAGGCTCTACCTCCAATACGTACCTTCCGTATTTTCTGGGTACACAGAAGATTGGAGTTACTAGATCTCAGTTGTCGGGCTGGGCGATACCATCTGATTTTATTCCTAAGGTAGGCTGGGCCCTTTCCCTGTAGTGATCTGAAGGCTACACAGAGCATCTTAAAAATAGCTCTCTTCCTCTTGCTCCTACCAGCAACGAGTTTCCATAGTCCAGCCGACTCACCAGGAGTGACTGGATGAGGGTCTTGCTTGCTGACAGAGGGAAAAACAGAAAGACCTTCCTAAGCATTCTCATGGTGCCGAAACAGGCACCTGAGACTGTCTTGACCTGTTCCTCCATGGATAGTTTGTTATCTATTTTGATGCCCAAATTCTTTGCACAGCTCCTGGGTGTGGGGGCATCGCCCAGTTAAGTGGGCCACCATTCTGAGTACCAGATTTCCTCTGCCTTCCCAAACATCAGTATTTCGGTTTTAGATGAGTCGAGCTGTAAACATTTCCTCCCCATCCAGGTCGCAATGCTGGACATTCAGCTTCTGAACCTTGATTGGGTGGAGAGGACATCCTTCCCAATCGGGACGATTAGCTGCGTATCGTCCGCATATGAGTTAGTTTGAAAACCATGGCCCTTGATGATCTCGGCCAGTGGGGTTACATATACATTAAACAGGGTCGGACTGAGCACAGATCCCTGTGGTACGCTCTTATCTACCTTGGCAATTTGTGATACAAACGTATCTAGCTGGATACTCTGGGTACGCTTTGAATCCACTTGAGGGCCCTTCCCTGCACCCCAATCCCCCTCAGTCTGCCTAGCAGCGTCTTATGTGAGATGGTGTCAAATGCTGCTGACAGGTCGAGGAGGACTAGGATTACTGGGGTCCCGCTATCCAGGGACATCCTTATGGTATCCGTCACCTCCAACAGTGCAGCCTCAGTGCTATGGGATGCAAGAAATGCAGACTGGGAGGGGTCCAAAAGGTTGTGCTGTTCCAAGTAATTGGAAAGCTGTTGGTTCACCAGAGTTCCCAAGACCTTCGAGCAGCAGGGGAGAAGAGAGATTGGCCTATAGTTCTGTAGGGCATTCGAGTCTGCGGACACCTTTTTCAGGAGTGGCTTTACCCGCGCACTCTTCCATTCATTGGGAAAGACCGCCGCCTCCAATGAGATGTTATATATCTTAACAAGAGCATCTGCCAAGACCGTGCTGAGAGTTGCCATAATGGCTAGAGGCGCCGGATCTAATGGCGAACCTGATTTTACACAGCTTAATAGGAGCTCTACTTGCTCTCTGGTTACCTTGGTAAAGGTGTCCAGCCCATAGGGCACGGCCGGTTCTTGTGGTCGGTTTTCAGGTAGATATTCCTCCTCTGGGTCGTCTAATATCAATCCAAAGGACAGGTAAATCAGATCGATTTTGCTGGTAAAATACCTGGCTAAATCTTCACACCGATCCTGAGTGGGGGAGGGGCTTCCTTACCAGCCTTGGGGTTAGTAAATTCCTTCAGGATCCTATAAAGTTCCCTGGAAGAATTATCTGCCTCCGCTATGCGGACCCCAGTTATGTCCTTCTTGCTGTATTACAGCTGTTTAGGTAGGCTCTGTGAGATGTCCGGTATGCTAATTTATTATATATCTCCTTAGTTTTCCTCCACTTCCTCTCTATGGCCCTACATAGAGATTTTTCCTTTCTAAGGGTGTCTGAATACCAAGGAGCGGGGGCTGCCCTCTCCTGTGTTGTGGCTCTTTTCAAAGGGGATATGATGTCTAAGGCTCCCTGAATTGCTCCAACTAGTCTCTCCCATGCAGAATTAGGATCTACGTCCTCGTCCAGTGAGGGGGCAATAAACGCCCGATCAAAGGCTAGGGGAGTTACTTTTGCCCCTGGTCGTCGCTCGTTTTTCTGGCTATAAGTCCGTGTTGCTAGGTAGGAAGATGGTAATGAAAATCGTAAGGCCATGTGGTCAGACCAGTCAAGAAGTTGGGGAGGTTCAACCGCTAGATCGCCCACGTTGGAGAAAATGGCAACTAGCATATGGCCTGCCCTGTGAGTGGAGTTGTTAACCCTTAACGATAGCTCTAAGGATTCCATTGAGGTAATAAGGCTGGCTGCGTCTGAATTGGAGGAGCCTTCAGAACATAAGGCACCAGTCTATCCAGAAGTGCAGTCAGGAATTCCTTATTGCTGCCTCCAGGGGATGATATACTAACGCCCCTGTCCATATGATGACCTGGGACTGTTCCACTCTAAATATTAGGAGCTCCATATTCGCAGAGGACACCCTGCCTAATGTCCTAATGTAATAAGGGTGACGCATGGCAATGGCCAGTCCCCCACCCCGTTTGTCGGGCCCTGTCCAATCTAGTGACCGCCTATTCATCAGGAAATGCTATTGCCAATGTTGGCGTTGTACAGCATATTGCGCTTTTTAGGAGGTGCCTGGCTCCTGTGAAGTTTGTAGATATATTGTAGGGTTCGCCCCTTCATGTGTTTCATTTTATGCTTCATTTTCTTTTTACTTTGTCTTAAATTACAAGTAGGCTAGCCTTTAAGAGGGAGCCTTTAAGGTTAAGAGCATTAACTGGACTCTGTTTTGTATTTTTATTTTACACCACCTATCTTCTACTGG
Organism: Lissotriton vulgaris; assembly: GCF_964263255.1. Classification (NCBI taxonomy): domain Eukaryota; kingdom Metazoa; phylum Chordata; class Amphibia; order Caudata; family Salamandridae; genus Lissotriton; species Lissotriton vulgaris. Next base: position 2,043,051,168 of record NC_141685.1, on the reverse strand, counting down.
GTGTGTTACATCACAGTTGAAGACACACCCGCATGCCAAAAGGAAGCTTGCCATCACCAAAGATGCTTGTATTAGCCAGCATAGCAAGAACTCTATCCAATTCCTTTAGGAACTTAACATATGTAGGAAGCTCAAGACATTCTGCATGCAGATAAATCTCATGAATTTGGATAAGCTGAGATTGTAAACAATATAACATAACATACTACTATATCCACACAGAGGGAATGGGTGCCTGAGGTTATTTCTCCTGACCTGTTTAAGGCTAACAGTGCTCAATAAATTAATTTATGACATCCGATGCATAAGCTGGATCCATTTCATGTTTTCTTCTTTACACAAGCTTGCTGGTCAAAAGCACACAGACCAGGTATTGTATTTTTAATGGAACATGGATATGAGACACTTCTGGAACCGATTTAGCCATTGCAATCCAAGCAGGGTATTCCATACTCTGAAAAGACTGGCTAAATAAGGTGAAAGGGCAGATTAATGGTGGTTTTTAAGGACACAATTTAAGGCTCTATATTCAATTTGGAGTCATTCGACTACAAAGCTATCCTGTTTTCTTTTGAAGTAAATGCATTAAGTTCCCTCTAAAGAGTTCTGTTATATAGTCATCCAGGCCCTAGAAATCATTTTAATACAATCACTAAGATACCTGCTAGTACCTTTAATTCAATTTGACTATTCAAAGATACTTTAACTGTCACTTTTCTAGGACTTTGAATAAATAAATGATTGCACTCACTGAAACGCTAAATGCACTTGACTTCTCTCCGCTTGATGATTTCCCCACTCACAGTGCGGGACACATGCTGCAAGCTATGTATATAAACCATTGTCTTTTAAAGCAAAGTACTCCCCTGCCATTAATTAGTCAGACCATGTTGGCATAGCCTTTATTTTTACACACCATACCAAACAAGGCTAGGGTTCTTTCTTCACGCACTTGTGGTAGGATGAAACAAAGGAATTTTCCTTCACCATTGGAAGAGAACTTGTCCGTAATACAGGGTATCATGGTATTTGCTGCTGCTGCTGACTTTAATAAATGGATTACTATGGTTCTCGATAATATCGGGCGATCTCATCATGTGAGGCAGAAAAGCCCTTGTCTTCCTACCCCTTGGTTGTCTAGCAATCTGAGAACCCACACACAGAACTGTCAAAGGATAGGATAGAGATTGAGGGAAAAACTACTTGGCTGATGATAAAACCGTTTATAGAGCAGCTATGTGTGAATACAAACCAGTGATTTGTAAGGAAGAATCAGGATATTTTACCTAAAAAAGGTTTTAAAAATTAGGTTTAGGATTTATTTGCAGGGATTACGAAGTTACCCTTTCCTAGCAGTATGTCTACCAACCACCAGTCCCAATTTATAAGTAATCAGTTGGCAAACTGTTTCCAAAGTAAAAGGGAGGATATTTATTGAGATTTCCCTCTTGATACCGTGTCTGATCCAATGCAGATTTGAGATGGAAGTGATTTGGAAACTTTGAAGAGAAATGCGGGGTGCAGCTGTCCCCGCACCGAATGGGAAGTAATACATAACGTTGGTTGTGCGATGATCTGATTCGCAACAGAGAATCCAGTCCCAATTAGCCCATGGTCGGGTTCCCCGTACCTGCCTGGAAATGAAGCACAAAATCTTGTTCGCAATGATACGAGTCGCACAAGACAATCTAGTTACAATCAAACCACAGTCGGGTTCGCCATACCTCCCGGGAATGAGGCACAATGTCTGGTACATGATGATACGAGTACGACCATTCACTCCAGTTACAATCAACCCACAGTAAGGTTTGCTGTACCTCCCTGGAATGAGGCACAATGTCAAGTGCACAATGATGCGGGTACCACTGGACAGTCGGTCCCACACACCGACTGTGCAAGTTCAGTAGTACCGCACGAGCGAGAATGAGGCACTACTACTGATGCGCACACACAGGCGTATAATGGTAGGCTTTAGACATGTTTGGTAGGCTGGGCCCTTTCCCTGTAGTGATCTGAAGGCTACACAGAGCATCTTATAAATAGCGCTCTTCCTCAATGGGAGCCAGTGTAGCTGGTGCAGCAGTGGGGCTGATGGAGTTCTTGCCGGTTTGTTGAGGGCAAGCCGGGCCGCAGTATTCTGCACTACCTGAAGTCGAGATAAAAGATTTTCCCTTGCTCCTACCAGCAACGAGTTTCCATAGTCCAGCCGACTCACCAGGAGTGACTGGATGAGGGTCTTGCTTGCTGACAGAGGGAAAAACAGGAAGACCTTCCTAAGCATTCTCATGGTGTCGAAACAGGCACCTGAGACTGTCTTGACCTGTTCCTCCATGGATAGTTTGTTATCTATCTTGATGCCCAAATTCTTCGCACAGCTCCTGGGTGTGGGGGCATCGCCCAGTTAAGTGGGCCACCATTCTGAGTACCAGATTTCCTCTGCCTTCCCAAACATCAGTATTTCGGTTTTAGATGAGTTGAGCTGTAAAACGTTCCTCCCCATCCAGGTCGCAATGCTGGACATGCAGCTTCTGAACCTTGATTGGGTGGAGATGACATCCTCCCCAATCGGGACGATTAGCTGCATATCGTCCGCATATGACATAGTTTGAAAACCATGGCCCTTGATGATCTCGGCCAGTGGGGTTACATATACATTAAACAGGGTCGGACTGAGCACAGATCCCTGTGGTACGCTCTTATCTACCTTGGCAATTTGTGATACAAACGTATCTAGCTGGATACTCTGGGTACCATTTGAATCCACTTGAGGGCCCTTCCCTGCACCCCAACCCCCCTCAGTCTGCCTAGCAGCGTCTTATGTGAGATGGTGTCAAATGCTGCTGACAGGTCGTGGAGGACTAGGATTACTGGGGTCCCGCTATCCAGGGACATCCTTATGGTATCCGTCACCTCCAACAGTGCAGCCTCAGTGCTATGGGATGCAAGAAATCCAGACTGGGAGGGGTCCAAAAGGTTGTGCTGTTCCAAGTAATTGGAAAGCTGGTGGTTCACCAGAGTTCCCAAGACCTTCGAGCAGCAGGGGAGAAGAGAGATTGGCCTATAGTTCTGTAGGGCATTCGGGTCTGCTGACACCTTTTTCAGGAGTGGCTTTACCCGCGCACTCTTCCATTCATTTGGAAAGACCGCCACCTCCAATGAGATGTTATATATCTTAACAAGAGCATCTGCCAAGACCGTGCTGAGAGTTGCCATAATGGCTAAAGGCGCCAGATCTAATGGCGAACCTGATTTTACACGGCTTAATAGGAGCTCTACTTGCTCTCTGGTTACCTTGGTAAAGGTGTCCAGCCCATAGGGCACGGCCGGTTCTTGTGGTCGGTTTTCAGGTAGATATTCCTCCTCTGGGTTGTCTAATATCGATCCAAAGGACAGCTAAATCAGATCGATTTTGCTGGTAAAATACCTGGCTAGATCTTCACACCGATCCTGAGTGGGGGAGGGGCTTCCTTACTAGCCTTGGGGTTAGTAAATTCCTTCAGGATCCTATAAAGTTCCCTGGAGGAATTATCCGCCTCCGCTATGCGGACCCCAGATAGGTCCTTCTTGCTGTATTACAGCTTTTTAGGTAGGCTCTGTGAGATGTCCGGTATGCTAATTTATTATATATCTCCTTAGTTTTCCTCCACCTCCTCTCTATGGCCCTACATAGAGATTTTTCCTTTCTAAGGGTGTCTGAATACCAAGGAGCGGGGGCTGCCCTCTCCTGTGTTGTGGCTCTTTTCAAAGGGGATATGATGTCTAAGGCTCCCTGAATTGCTCCAACTAGTCTCTCCCATGCAGAATTAGGATCTACGTCCTCGTCCAGTGAGGGGGCAATAAACGCCCGATCAAAGGCTAGGGGAGTTACTTTTGCCCCTGGTTGTCGCACGTTTTTCTGGCTATAAGTCCGTGTTGCTAGGTAGGAAGATGGTAATGAAAATCGTAAGGCCATGTGGTCAGACCAGTCAAGAAGTTGGGGAGGTTCAACCGCTAGATCGCCCACGTTGGAGAAAATGGCAACTAGCATATGGCCTGCCCTGTGAGTGGAGTTGGTAACCCTTAACGATAGCTCTAAGGATTCCATTGAGGTAATAAGGCTGGCTGCGTCTGAATTGGAGGAGCCTTCAGAACATGAGGCACCAGTCTATCCAGAAGTGCAGTCAGGAATTCCTTATTGCTGCCTCCAGGGGATGATATACTAACGCCCCTGTCCATATGATGACCTGGGACTGTTCACTCTAAATATTAGGAGCTCCATATTCGCAGAGGACACCCTGTCTAATGTCCTAATGTAATAAGGGTGACGTATGGCAATGGCCAGTCCCCCACCCCGTTTGTCGGGCCTGTCCAATCTAGTGACCGCTTATTCATCAGGGAATGCTATTGCCAATGTTGGCGTTGTACAGCATATTGCGGTTTTTAGGAGGTGCCTGGCTCCTGTGAAGTTTATAGATATATTGTAGGGTTCGCCCCTTCATGTGTTTCATTTTATGCTTCATTTTCTTTTTACTTTGTCTTAAATTACAAGTAGGCTAGCCTTTAAGAGGGAGCCTTTAAGGTTAAGAGCATTAACTGGACTCTGTTTTGTATTTTTATTTTACACCACCTATCTTCTACTGGGTGTGTTACATCACAGTTGAAGACACACCCCCTTGCCAAATGGAAGCTTGCCATCACCAAAGATGCTTGTATTAGCCAGCATAGCAAGAACTCTATCCAATTCCTTTAGGAACGTAACATATGTAGGAAGCTCAAGACATTCTGCATGCAGATAAATCTCATGAATTTGGATAAGCTGAGATTGTAAACAATATAACATAACATACTACTATATCCACACAGAGGGAATGGGTGCCTGAGGTTATTTCTCCTGACCTGTTTAAGGCTAACAGTGCTCAATACATCAATTCATGACATCCGGTGCATAAGCTGGATCCATTTCATGTTTTCTTCTTTACACAAGCTTGCTGGTCAAAAGCACACAGACCAGGTATTGTATTTTTAATGGAACATGGATACGAGACACTTCTGGAACCGATTTAGCCATTGCAATCCAAGCAGGGTATTCCATACTGTGAAAATACTGGCTAAATAGGTGAAAGGGCAGATTAATGGTGGTTTTTAAGGACACAATTTAAGGCTCTATATTCAATTTGGAATTATTCGACTGCAAAGCTATCCTGTTTTCTTTTGAAGTAAATGCATTAAGTTCCCTCTAAAGAGTTCTGTTATACAGTCTTCCAGGCCCTAGAAATCATTTTAATACAATCACTAAGATACCTGCTAGTACCTTAAATTCAATTTGACTATTCAAAGACACTTTAACTGTCACTTTTCTAGGACTTTGAATAAATAAATGATTGCACTCACTGAAACGCTAAATGCACTTGACTTCTCTCCGCTTGATGATTTCCCCACTCACAGTGCGGGACACATGCTGCAAGCTATGTATATTAACCATTGTCTTTTAAAGCAAAGTACTCCCCTGCCATTAACTTAGTCAGACCATGTTGGCATAGCCTTTATTTTTACACACCATACCAAACAAGGCTAGGGTTCTTTCTTCACGCACTTGTGGTAAGGTGAAACAAAGGAATTTTCCTGCACCATTGGAAGAGAACTTGTCCGTAATACAGGGTATCATGGTATTTGCTGCTGCTGCTGACTTTAATAAATGGATTACTATTTTTCTCGATAATATCGGGCGATCTCATCATGTGAGGCAGAAAAGCCCTTGTCTTCCTACCCCTTGGTTTTCTAGCAATCTGAGAACCCACAAACAGAACTGTCAAAGGATAGGATAGAGATTGAGGGAAAAACTACTTGGCTGATGATAAAACCCTTTATAGAGCAGCTATGTGTGACTACAAACCAGTGATTTGTAAGGAAGAATCAGGATATTTTACCTAAAAAAGGTTTTAAAAATTAGGTTTAGGATTTATTTGCAGGGATTACGAAGTTACCCTTTCCTAGCAGTATGTCTACTAACCACCAGTCCCAATTTATAAGTAATCAGTTGGCAAACTGTTTCCAAAGTAAAAGGGAGGATATTTATTGAGATTTCCCTCTTGATACCTTGTCTGATCCAATGTAGATTTGAGATGGAAGTGATTTGGAAACTTTGAAGAGAAATGAGGGGTGCAGCTGTCCCCGCACCGCATGGGAAGTGATACATAACGTCGGTTGTGCGATGATCTGATTCGCAACAGACAATCCAGTCCCAATTAGCCCATGGTCAGGTTCCCCGTACCTGCCTGGAAATGAAGCACAAAATCTTGTTCGCAATGATACGAGTCGCACAAGACAATCTAGTTACAATCAAACCACAGTCGGGTTCGCCATACCTCCCGTGAATGAGGCACAATGTCTGGTACATGATGATACGAGTACGACCATTCAATCCAGTTACAATCAACCCACAGTAAGGTTTGCTGTACCTCCCTGGAATGAGGCACAATGTCAAGTGCACAATGATGCGGGTACCACTGGACAGTCGGTCCACACACGCAGTCGCAAGTTCAGTAGTACCGCACGAGAGAGAATGGGGCACTACTACTGATGCGCACACACAGGCGTAAAATGGAAGGCTTTAGACATGTTTGAAAACACCATGAAGCTACTCCCGGCTGTAAGCTAAAACTGTAGTTTAAAAGTCATTCAGCAATTCCCCAATGTTGTCCCATGGAAAGAGCAGACCTCCTAGGTGGGGAAAACCCACATGGGGATTATTCACTACCTGGGCACGGCTTGCACATGCATACCTGCCCTGCCTTCCCCCTAGCACTTGCCCCACCCATCAAGGCTTACGCTAGGGGTGTCTTAGTGGTAGTGAAGAGCCCACTCAGCACTGGCTAATGGTTTAGAAATGCTAACCTGATCATAAGTGCAACTGCGCTCACACAGGTCTGTAATGGCAGGCTTGAGACAAGTTTAAAAGGCTATTCCTGTGGGTGCCATAATCAGGGCTGCGACCTACTAGTAGCCAGTGCAGTACCTACCCTGGGTATGTGGTATACCTCTTTACAAGGTACTCACATGTACTGCAGCTAAACCAATCAGGTAAGCACCACTTCCTACAATGTGTATGGAGGCCGCGTGTGCTTTCACACCGCATTACACTGGGAAAGTGCCCAGAGTCCTAAGGCTACAAAAAGAGAATCAGCAAAAACCAGGAGGAAAAAAGTGAAAAGTTTTAGGGAAATAACAAAAGAAGGGCCATGTACAACAAGGTTTTAGTACGGCATTGAAAATTGTGGCTAAGCTCCACAGTGCTGATGAAAGAGGCATAACAAGACATTGTGGGTCTGATCTACGATATATCCACACAGCATTTGCCTTTGGTTACCCCACTTCTGCTGTCCCCTTATTGGTTCGAACCCCACAACAGTTTGAGATCCTATCAGTTTTTACATTTGGCAAAAGTGATTTTACCTCATGTGAGTTGGGGGTAACCCAAAAATGCCCAATGATTTCTTCCCACATACAGACCTACTGTTGGATTCAGCCACACATGGATAGATAATGTCTGAGGCAAGTAGCAGGCTGCTCCTTTCGCTAAATGAAACATGAGGGAAGGGGCGACTTTTACCAAAGTGTTTGACAGAAAGGCAGAAACTAACCAATCTCTTCTCTGATGCTAGTGTTTTAAAATTGGCTGCACAACCTACTTTTTGTCTACAGCATGTCACTTCATTCTGGGACTGGACTCTGCTGGGGACTGAGTGGGCATTCTTTGCTGTTACAAGGGAACATACTCTGGCTGCTAAAACTATGATAAATAGTTGTTGAAAGATTGGCTAGCCATGCTGTTTCTAGTATACCTGATGTATTTTGGGAGAGTTCTCTTCACCTTCAGATACACTACTTGCTAGACTGCCGGCTGAGTCCTTCTCTTCTTTGGTGATATCTTCTCCTTCTATCTTCCTGATTTATGTCTGGTGTATTAGCAGCATTATAGTCATTCTGTGGTGGTGGATCTTGCTTGTTGTGAGTGGTGCTCCTTGTCTGGCCAGACGTGATTGCTTTGTAATCTTCCCTCAGGTCCAGAGGAAGACGTATCAGTCAGTACAAGTAACTCAAGTACGGGCTTTGCCTTGGTAATCATTAACCCACTTTCTCCAGCTGACCCACCTGCCTCCTAAACCTACAATATTCTTAATTTTGATCTACATGTTTAAACTATTTATGCTTATCAAAAATGATTCTGTGTCATGGCCTGGACATTACACAAGTCTGGAATAAAGGGGACTAAGATCTTCCACTACAAGAGTCATGGTGGTGAGAAAATTATACTGTATTGAACAATGTGCTGAAAATTACTGAGTACTTACGAAATCAAAATATTTTATCATTTATGTTAAATTCTTTCTATAAAACAATGCTATGGTGTTCTGCAGCAGGTTAATAAAAACAAGCATGTAGAGGTATAAATAGAATAAAAACGGCATTTTCAAACTGATACCTGGCTTGAATAAGACAACCTTTCCCAGACACGGTTGCATCTGCCGGCAGATCTATTGTCGTGAACAGAACATCAGGAACCTTCTGCTTTCGACAGCTATAACAGAACGTGAGATGTGCAGGGAATGGCATGTTGAGTTCATCATAAGGTATGTGACAAAACCCACAAGCCGGAGGCGAAGGTTCATCAAGTCTAAAACACGAGAATAAGAAACTGTTAGGAAATATGTAACTTATTTTTGTCATATTAAATTAAGGCCATTTGCAAGCAGAAATATTTGAACTTTCAACATACTTAGGCCTGTGAAATAAAAGCAGTTGCAGAAAATAACTATCATAGTGCCTAGAAGCGTAGGACTGCTACTTTGAACTTGTAGAAATACACAATGTGATGCAAAAATCGATATAAAGTCCCTGGGAAAACACAAAAACAATTTGCTCTCCTCTACTCTACTGTAGTCTATTTGACACAAGTCCCACTTTAAATGTGTGTTTGTCTCCTTCAAAAAGTGTACCTGTCAGTATGCAGTAACCAAGGGCGTAGCTTTAGGTGGGGTGTTTGAGGTGTTACACCCCCTAATAAATGCATTTTCCGGAAAATAGTTGTGTACAGGTGCTTTTTGTCGGGTATGGTAAGAAGTATGTTGGATTTTACAAGTAATTTTTACATACACAGATGTTTTGGAAGTCTTCAAAAATGTTAGTTATTTTATAAAATACTAGCTTACCCGTCGCGCATTGCTGCAAGCTCAGAAGAAAGGAAATTCAAGGAAACTCGTTATGATAACATTCAATTTACTTTGTGTCATTGTTATTGAAACTTATTCATTTTGATATGGAAAACATTTCTAAGTGTGGCTTGAGCAGTGCGTCCTCAAATGTCTTTCAATCTTTATTCTGGTTGCTCTCCTGTTTCTTTCAAGCGGGCTTGAGCAGTGCGTAATCGATCTGTTTCCAATCTTGATTCTTGTTGCTTGTTCGTTTGAGAAGAACAGGCTTGAGCACTGTGTACTCGATCGGCTTCCAATCTTGATTCTCGTTGCTCGTTCGTTTGAGAATTACGGGCTTGAGCTGTTTGTATTCGAACAGCTTCTAATCTTGCTTCCCGTTGCTCGTCTGTTTCTGAAGCTCGTAAGGCATTTTTGTTTCGTGCTTCTGATGTAGATTGACCTATCGATTTCCGTTTGAGGGGTATAACTGTCGACGACGCTCGCAAATTTGCTGTCTTTTTCAGTATTCGAAAGATTAATCAGAAGGTTTACCGGCGCATGAGCTGGCCGCATACAGTTGTCCACGTGAGAAGCACGGATTCTCCAAATCTAGTCCACACACTTGCAGCGATTGTCCTTGTGCTTTCTTGATGATCATTGCAAAAGCGAGTTGCACCGGAAACTGTAAACGTTCAGTATTGGTAAGATTATGAGGACCCTGGGTGACCGGGGGGGACAATATTTAACACATTTTAGTTTTTTTCACGGGGTGTACTCAACAAGTTTTAACAATTTTTGGGTGGGGGGGTGCCAGAAACCTTCGCGGGAGTGTACTCAACTTCCCAAAGTTTCATGCCGATCGGATGAATGGTGTAGTAATGCATAAAGGACAAACAGGCATCCTTTCGTTTTTATATATATAGATTGTATTTTCTCTCATTTACTACCTCTACGAATTCGCTTCTCCCTTTCCATGGCCCTTTTAACCCCTCTCAATGAGTCATGCTTCTAGTATGGTGTATCTATATGCATTATATGCCAGACGATTTTTGGTACCACCACCCCCAATCTTACTGACCAAGCAACGCCCCTGGCGGTAACACTTCATGCTTGCACATTGAATTCATTCTGCAAATCCACAAAACCAACTTTTCTGCATTCCAAACTTCTCTTTTCCAAAATATAAATTCAATCCTTAAACCTTCCTGGAAAATCCCTATCTAACAATTCACAAAGCAACACATTATATGGGGTTTGGGGACTACAATATACATCAAAATTTTGGAAACAGCTTTAAGGCTCTTTCCAACAGTCTCGGCGAAAACACTTTCCCCATTCCATGCACACTACTAAGTCGCAAAAAGAATCAAGCGCCTGGTGAATCAAAGGGGTTTTCCCATGCTGTATCTATGAGAAACTGTGTTAGTGCCAATGAGCATCAATTATTTAACTAGGTTTAAAGCAAACACTCTTTTGTTGTTGTTTCACTGATCTTAAAGCAGTAACCCCACTATTTTTAAAACACTAGACATAAATCGCGCATTTTTAATTGAAACTGAAAGGGTAAGGAGGGGAACAGTGTGTTGGGGTTAATAAAAAGTCGAGATGCGTTTATCATAATACAGGGGTCATGCGGATTCAGACAGGGGCACATCAAGCTATGTCCGTTTTCAATCAAACTACTCCAACGCAGACAAGCAAACAAGGCAATAACCTCGGGAACCTGACCAACCTACGCTATATGAAGCACGTGATCAGCTATTTGTAAAGCCCTATATCACTGCACAAAGATCTCAAAACATCATAGAAGTCGCACTGTTTTAGACACAGAGGATGGATGGCCAATGACAAGTGCCCAGGGCAGCCTCTACAGCAGACACCTTTCCTTATGAGGTTTTACCTCACTGGTCCTCGGCCCCATCACCTTTGAAGATGGAAATGACTGGACAGAAGCAGGGTCATAGGCATCAACACGTTGTGAGTCGTTACTGAAATTGGACCCTGAGTAAATATAGCCTGTTCTTGCAGGGACAACAAAAGAACAACAGAACAACAGAACATCAGAAAGTTCGGTTGTAAAATACTGGTGTTTCAAGCGCCACACCGAGCAACAAACTTATCCCATCGCTCAATGTAGATTTACTTTGTGAATGAGCACTTGCTCACAAGGATGACATCAACCACCTCGGTCAGGAAATCAGACACATTTACCTGCCGCCACCCAATCTATACTCATGGGGATGTAAGTCGTGGAACATTCAATTCAGGACCCTGACCTATTCCTCTAAAAAGCACATACTCCCAATGTGGAAGGCTGAACTAAGGTCAAATACTCAGGTTCAGGAGCACAGAGCACCACACTTTCCTGACAGTCTGAGCGACAAGAATGACTTGTGCCCAGTTAGACATGATATTCCTCAGAACTTGAGGCAGGAGAGGTAGCATCAAAAAGCGTACAAAGGCCCTCCTTCCATTTCAACAGCAATTCACCTATTAGCGAGTGCCTTGGTGGAAACACCAGCGTGCAGAGTTGCTGATACTGTGCGTTTTCAAGAGTGGCCAATAGTGCTTGCCAAGGCATACCCTGCTAATCGAAAAAGTCCTGTGACACCTCAGGATGAAGACACCACTTGTGATTCACCAGACAGTGCAGTGTTAGTTTGTCCATTCTGGCCTTCAGGGGTCATGCTAGGTGGCCAGGGATATGTTCCTCTGGTCCAGCTACCTCCACACGCATAGCGCTTCCTGCACAGGATCATGACCCCACTTCACTCTGCTTGTTGTAGTGCCACAACTATTGTGTTGTCATGAGGACCTACACTAGCCCACTTTTGATGAAAGGGAGGAAGGTTTTCAGGGCCAGGCAGATCACGGAAAGCACCTGAAGATTGAAATGGAGCTGGCTCACCACTAGAGACCAGTGGCCTCTGCTTCCCCGTGGGCCTGCAGTGAAGCACCTGTCACCACCATGAACTTTAGATGGGGAATGGAACGAAGAGTAGTCTAACAAATATAAATGAAGGAGGCCCCCTTAACTGTCAGTTCTGGGACAGGGGAGAATAGGTGAACAAGCAAAGACGTCCCACAGTTGACCCTGATTGGGGGGTATGATCTAGTAGGTGCCCAGACTTATGTTTTTACAAATACCAATCACACATTGTTGTACGCAAAACTTAATCGTAACTCTATTAGCTTGTAAGGCGACCAACACCTAGATACAAACAGTTCAGGAAATTTTTAATGCTCTTACTTTCCTTTAGTTTTATCAAGTTCTAAAAAGGACAGGACGTTTAGGTTTTAGCAACCTGTCCATCTTTAAACCGTTCTAGCAGAGTCAGAGCTTTCTCAAAAAAGTCTTGAACTATCAAAAAACACACAGGTCCATTAAGTATGGCTATACATCACTATACATCACTGGAGGAATCTGTAGCACCCACCCAGGCATGATGCCTTTTCACAATACTGGTGCCCAAATAAATGGCCCAGCACAGTCCGATGTGTAAAAAGATCTTGCCCATTTTGCTTTGTTTGGACAAGGAAGGCCCTGAATGTATATGGGATGGGCAGCAAGCTCTCACTGGTCATGTTCAAAAACGTCTGCTTATCAACCCAGGAGACGGACATCTTTCAGCGACCTTAGGATCAAGCTGGTGAAGAGAACGCTCTTGTGCCAAATGTGCTGAAGGAAAATCATTAGGGATTAACTTATCTGTGGAAACTTGGATGATAGATCTCTCCCGAGACAGGTGCTAAGTAGGGAAGATCAGGTCTCCAAGAGCTAGCCAAAGCAGCCTAGCTAGTTTGGCAACTAACTGAAGCAGCCAAGCTTTATCCATGATCCGTTAAGGCCTCAATAAATGGCAAGAAAACCTGCGATACTGCAGGCCCAGGGTGCAAGATATCTGTCAAGAGGTTGGATATTGTTTGTATGTGTAGGCGTTGGATCGCTTGCCCTTCTGCTGCCCTGCAGACAACAATCACAGAAGAGGCTTTTTCCTCAGTGGTGGTTCCTTGTGGAGATTTTAATTTGGTATCGGAAGACTCTAAACCCACGTATAGTAATCCAAATATAGTAACAACATCAGTATAATGAGAGTTGAGGAAGTTATCCGCCTCCTCATCGTCAACCTCATTCGGTTGAACACTTTGGAGCCCTTGATTTCAGTCAGCATCAAAGCCAAATAGGGCCTACAATCTTAGGTACGACTGGCATTGAGGGAGTGGCTTGGGATCAGTCAAAGTTGGAGGCTGGGCTTTGTTTATCTCATAGCAAGACATGGGCGGATGACTGCTCCGAATCAGACCACATCTCAGGCACAAGTTGCAGCAGTTGGAGGCAGCAGCATGGAGCCAGGTGGAAGCCCAATGGGTTCGATCACGTAGTGGTGGGGCCCACCAGCAGAAGTCTGACTGGGAGGCCCTAAAACACTATGGGCCCTGAATGTGCTCTAGAGAAAGTCAGTATTGTCTTTAAAAGTTACAGCAAAGCCTCTTTGAAGGCCTTTATCTGCTGTGCGATTTACAATGGCCCAGGATAATTGGGGCACATCTGGAACAGCCTCTGGGTGGGCTAGGAAGGAGTCTGTGGTCTTGGGAGGAGAAACTTCCACGGTTGTTTCTGTTGATATTTCAGGTCAGTGAAAACCATACGAAATTGGTAGCAAAGCTCTGGTTCTGCGTCAAAGGGTGCAGAAATGAAGGAAATGATGTCTGTGTGAAGGGGTGGCACTGTTGGCACAAATATGCTTGTGCTGTCACTTTCGGAGACGGTGAAAGGCAATCAAAGAGGCCTATGGCAGCATCTAGTGAAGCAAGGGAGTAATTGCTTGAAAAAATCCAGATCAAGTCAGGTGCCTTGGAATACTGAACATGTGAGGAAGCTGGGAGTACATTTCTGTCACAAACGTATAATACCTCAGAAAATGAACTTGATAATTGGAATAAGATTTAAAAACAAATATCTCCTACATGTGTATAAACGTAGTGGTTTAACCTATATCATATTGCCCTGAATAGGAGAACCCTTTTGGTCAAGGGTAAAGACGTAAAGTGGACGTTAACAGATGTTCAAAACTGGTTCTAGGCATAGAGGACAAAGCTTAACTTATTAAGATTAATATTTAGCCTTTACTTTTTCATGTTTTATTTACATGTTGAATTTAGATGAAAATATTGCTGCAGATGCGAGATCTGTTCATAATATTTTGTGAATGGAACAAAATTAGAAATGTTCCTTAACAACCTCCTTGAACAGGATCATAGGCATGTGGTTTGGACTCCCCGATTTACATACTTATCCTTTTTTTACTGTTTTGCAGGTGACTTAACAAACGTTTTTACAGTTCAGGTATGTAGTCGGTAGTCTAGTGAGTTTTATTAGTGAGATCCTTTATTTACTAGGTCTCGTTGCAATTCATATTACCTAGAAAAAACAGATTGTGTCACTATGCTGCCAGAAATGATAGATGCTGAAGAAAAATCAACACTAAAAGCGTTTGGTGTGCATACAAAGTTTCATTGGTTGCCCTAATTTCAGTACATTTGGTTGAGATTGGGCGAGTGTGTCATAGCTAAAATGCAACTATTGAAGAGGAAAAAAAACAGGAATAGGGCCCAAATAAATTGCAAGTCACATTAAACATAGTTTGAGTGTGGGTTGATGATTCGAAGATGAGAGAATCATATCACTATACATCGATTTGTACCCTAGTCACAAAGATTTGAATTGTATATTTGCCGACACCTTAAAGCAATATAGAGATGCCAATGCTCTCAAGATGTGATCCAAACGCTTTGATTTCAGTATAAAGTGGCTTTCAGAATTCTGAACAGATTGCAGTTTGAAGATTACAGTGTTTGGTAACCTCACATAGTCAGCATTACAGTAATCCAGTAAGGATGATATAAATGCATTAATTAGAATACATTAAAACAACGTGAATAAGCATAATCAAAAGAAGCATTATTTTATCACCACATTACCAGGCACCTAGAAAAAATTGCACCCAGTCTCACTTATCTTCCAGCAGGTGTTTGCCGTCCGATATCTTCCCACTCAATGGAAGGTAGGATCATCCTTATAAAGAACCCTTCTCTTAGGCCCACAGATACCAACAGGTAATGGCATATTTTGCGCCTGCCCCTATCAGTTAAGATTGTTGAAACAAGTATTTGCAATGCAGTAGGTCTCGCATTTACTTAAGTTTGAGCTATTGACATTGTAAATGACAATGCCTTTTATTTTTGTTTTTCTTTTTGAAACATAAATAAAAGGCATTGTCATTTACAATGCCAATAGCTTAAACTCACGTAAATCCGAGACTTATTGCATTGGAAATGCTTGTTACACAAGGTTTTGGAGTAAAATCCCTTTCTCCACTCTCCCTGCTTAAGGGTTTAGGCTAAATTTCTGCAGTCACTCATTCAGTAAAGTTTTTTTGAACTCCCTACAATTTTCCTGACCTGATGCCATTGGCCAGCACCCCCACGCTGAAAACATTTCGAGCACCACTGGTGATGACTTCTAATTCCGTTGAGTCACAGTCCAGTGTGTACTAGCCTCTTTGTGGCCTAAGTGACTCTTCTACTTTGGTGATGTGTACGGTATACAGACAAAATATTGAATCAAAAATTTAGAATTGCACTAATACCGAAGTCAAAATATAGAATGGACAAAATATCGAATGGACAGAATATAGTCAACAAAAATATCGAATTTAAGGTAAGTAATTCAATATCGATTTTCATAAATATAGAAAGTCAAAATATCTAGGTATATAATACAGATATTAATTATATCGAATTTTTAATAATATCGAATTTTTTAAAGGGTTTTGTATGTTAGTATATGTGTGAAAAGTGTATATTTATTTTATAATTTATTTTAAGTAATGAATTTTATGTAATTTAATTTTTTTTTTTATTTAATTCTGTAGCGGGTTGTGGGTTTATAGAGGAATAGGGTGGGAAATAATTAAATTATAATTAATTAAATATTTATTGGTATTTATTTTGAATTAATTGTTAATTAAGTTTTATTTGGTAATTAATTAAATTTTAATTGGCAATTGATTTGACTTTTAATTGATTCATTGATAATTATGTTAATTGTATTCATTTATTTTCCATAGCGGGTTGTGGGTTTATAGGGGAATAGGGTGGGAAGTAATTTAAATATAATTAATTAAATATTTTAATTTATTTATTGGTATTTATCTTGAATTAATAGCTAATTAATTTTTAATTGGTAATTAAATTTCAATTGGTAATGCATTTTTATTAATTGATTGATTGATAATTATGTTACTTTTATAAATGTATTACCCGTAGCGGGTTGTGGGTTTATAGGGGAATAGGATGGTAAGTAATTTAATTGTCATTAATTACATGTTTTAATTTATTTATTGGTATTTATTTTGAATTAACTGTTAATTAATTTTTTATTGCTTATTGATTAACTGTTAATTAATATTAATAGGTAATGAATTTTAATAATACATTTTTATTTGCATTTTTAATTGAATAATTATTATATTATATTAAATAGGTAATTACGTTTAATTAATTTTTTATTGGTATTCATATATTTTTTAATTAATATATGAAGTATTTACTTTCCCTACTATTGCACTCACTGGAGTGGGAATAGTAATTTATACCCCTACGCTATCCAACACTTTCCCTACTGTTGCACTCTCTGGAGTGGGAATAGTAATTTTTACCCCTATGCTATCTAACGCTTTCCCTACTGTTGCACTCCATTGAGTGGGAATAGTAATTTTTACAATCCCGCTATCCAACACTTTCCCTACTGTTGCACACTCTGGAGTGGGAATAGTAATTTTAAACCCCTACGCTATCCAACGCTTTCCCTACTGTTGCACTCTCTGGAGTGGGAATAGTAATTTTTACCCCTACGCTATCCAACGTTTTCCCTACTGTTGCACTCTCTAGAGCGGGAATAGTAATTTTTACCCCTACGCTATCCAACGCTTTCCCTACTGTCGCGCTCTCTGGAGTGGGAATAGTAATTTTTACCCTTACGCTATCCAACGTTTTCCCTACTGTTGCACTCACTGGAGTGGTAATAGTAAATTTTACACTGTATTTTTTTTATTGATATTATGTTAATATATATATATATATGTTTTGAAAAATAAAATTGTATGTTTTTTTATAACAAATTCATTATTTAATAAGTATTTTTAAGTATATTTTAGTTAATTATTTTTAATATTTCATTACTTTTAAATTATTTTTAAGACATTTAAAAAAAATCGATATTTTGACTATATTTTTATAAACAATATTTTTGATTCAATATTTTTGTACTTACCTGTTTGTAGATAGGAATTCAATATTTTTGTATTCGATATTTTAACTTCGATATTTGTGTACCGTATTTTCCGGCGTATAAGATGACTTTTTAACCCCTTAAAATGTTCTGGAAAGTCGGGGGTCGTCTTATACGCCGGGTACTAAAAATGACAGTATTTTTTACATAGCCCGGACTTCACCCGAAGGTGTCAGACCGCGTCTCAATTGAAATGGGTGCCGCTTAGGGAACTCCAGCACAGAACGAAGAACGTAGGCGGTCTTGAAAATAAATTACTGTTACGGTACCACAGGCTGCTAATGAGCAGAGCAGAAGTACGAACGTTACATAGGCGATGGTGGCACTGTGCAACACGATATCAGCCCCTCGCCAGCCAGAGGCAACTCAAACACTGCGCAAGTTTTAAAAGAAAACAAATGGCGCCGTGAGCCCTACCTAGACTGCAGCTGCACATCCCCCAGGCAGACGAGGTGCTCCTCCACGTGTGCTGATCTCTCTCTCCTTCCGTAATTCTTACGCTCATCGGAAGGAGAGGAGTGTCAGTACCACATGATCTCCTCAGTCCATGGAGATAGAAAGGGGACTGTAGGATGTTAGGAAGTGGGGGTCGTCTTATACGGCGAGTATAGCACGAAACCTACATTTTGTCAAGGAAAGTAGGGGGTCGTCTTATACGCCGGGTCGTCTTATACGCCGGAAAATACGGTAATTCTATATTAGTGTAATCAATATTATGTCAGTAATCCATGTGTACATAGGACATGAAACATCCCTGGCCTCTAGAACATTGTTCACCAGCCTTTGTAACCTTGAATTATTTCTCGGCCCCTATAACTTTAGGAAGGTCTCGGAAGAAGCCTTTGGGGTGGGTAGACCTATATTAACCATTAACCGCAGACTCGCGAGTGCTCCGGATGGTGCCAGCCTGTCCTGACGCCTCAGTTCAAACACTGCAGTGTGGTTTCTGACTCCGGCTCTGATGGGTTGCAGACTGCACTGGGCATGCGAACCCACCAATGTTTTGGCAGGGTCTTCACAGCAGTTCAGTGATCTGGTGTCAAATTCTAGAAATCCAAGGCCTTTCGAGTCGGTGTGAGTCTGGTGCCAAAGGATCGGTATTATGAGTTTCACACTCTGGTGTTGTGGTAGTCTTACCTCTAAATTTGATTTTCCTACTTGTGCATGTCGTTCTGCCATCCTGACATCTGTTCTTGAGTCGTCTTTTTCTTTCACACACACATTGCCTGTCCCGATGCGTCGGCCATTACTGTTCTCTTCCTGCCTCCCCCAAACCGTGTACTCCTCTGCAGATCCGCCTCTGCCCCTGTGTTCCAGTGTGCCTACCTGACAACAATGGTGAACTGTTAGAGAGTAGTCCCCAGAACTGATGGTTAACTACTTAACAACTCTGTCTTTAGATCACCAGTAAGTGTGTTTCAATAATAGTGTTTCTTTTTAAATGTGTTATGATACGTAACTATCTGTATATATGACTTTCTGCATGTTGTATGTGTTTTAATTGACACTCGTGCGCGTTATAAGAACGGACGCCTCCACTTGCACTTCCGCGTCCACGGCCCTCATGCGCTGTAAAGAAGATGCCTCAGAAACTCGTGGGCTTTCTTTGTGGGGAGAGCGTTTTGTTTGTGCACTTTCATTTGAGTGGGTGTCACTGTCATTAGACTGAATTTTGCTGGCCTGTACAGAACTGCTAACTGCCCCCTTGAAGGAACAAGCAGTAGGTCTTATACACCCCAGGTCCACGCCTTAGCCTAACGCTGCAACCGAGTGAGTCTCCGTGCTAGAGAACATGGCACAAGCGGCGGTTTCTTTATTGGGGGGGGTCGCCCCCCTTTTCGTCACAATAAATGTTCATTTAATTTATACTGATTCAGTTTTTTTATTTTGTCTGCCGCAGTGCGCAGCATGACCCGGGCTCGGCATTGCGGGAAGGCAGCCCTGTTTATATTTGCATTGCGCTTTCCCTTTTAGTGAAAGCAAAAGCGCGATGCAAAAATCAACACGCAGCGCCCTGTCTCCCTTTGGGAAGCCCATCAAGACTGGATCTCAGAGGTCGACAGCCGTGAAGCAGGAGACCCAGTCCGGATGAGCCGGACAAAAAGGAGAAAGGGCAGTAACACAGAAGCCTCATTTTCAATGGGAAGCCACCGTTTACCATAAATGGTGACGCTACCCAATGAAAATGATTGACGGGGCTTCAAGCCCCCTTCTGAAATGTACTCACCACAAAATGTCTCGCAGACGCGAGCAGTGCATGTGCGCTGCAACGCAGGTCTGCGAGACCTAAAAATAATGAATCTCCAGCCCGACCACATTTATACAGGACAACAACCTTCGAAACCCCACACAATATGGGTTCATTATTGGGCACATCACCGAGACAGCCTTGATCAAGGCGACTGAGGAGATCAGAGTGACCCTGGACCAAAGAGGTAAAGCTGCCCTCATTCTACTTGACCTGTCCGCAACGTTTGACACAGTCAATCATGAGCTACTGACAGGCAAATTATATGACATCGGAATCAGAGAAGTAGCAGTTACCCTCCTAAAATATTTTCTGCTCGGGCAGAAACAATCCGTTTAATTAAACAAGATCACTTCTGATCCTTTCTCCCTGTTTTGCGGAGTGCCGTAGGGCTTTCTTGAGACCAACACTTTTCAAAGTTTATGTGTCAAACCAGGCTGATTTGATCACACAGTTCAGATTTTCGCTCACGTCTTATGGCGATGATACATACATTTTCATCTTCATAACTAAGAGTGATGTTGATACAGACTCCAGATCGCACAACTCTATGAGGGCAGTCAACGACTGGAAGGCCAACAATTGCCTAAAGTTAAATTCAAGTAAAACTGACACCATCTTATTTGGGAACTCTTCATCTTTTTAGTCCTATTCTTTGTGGCCACAAGAGCTGGGAGCCCTTCCGACCACAGTCAGGAAGGCACGTAATCTCGGAGTGATCATTGATGATAGACTAACTTATAGTGAGGAGGTCAATTATGTTACTTCTTCCACTTTTTACCCCCTTAGGACGATAAAAAAGATCTTACCTTTCCTCCCGTCCATTCTGCAGAAAACAGTAGTTACCTCTATGGTACTTTCAAAACTAGACTATTGCTATGGTCTATATATCAATATACAACATCATATGAACAAACTACAGATTCTGCAGAATGCAGCAGCTCAGCTCCTGTTAGGCATCCCTACATTCAAATCAGCCTCTAAAGCAGTTATATTGGCTGCCAATAAGACAAAGAACAGCATTTAAGGCCCTCTGCACTGCTTTTAAAGCTTTACATGACATTCAGCTTGAATACTTAAAGAACAAACTCAACTGGTACATGCTACCAAGAACACCGAGGTCCTCCGCAGACAAGAATGTAATAGTCCACAAATTCAGATTCGCCTTATGTGGAGGAAAACGTTTTGTGATTGGCGCATCAGGATCTTGGAACGCCCTGCCGATCCATCTATAAACCATAAACAATCTGCTTGTCTTCAATAAAGCCTTTAACAACATGGTTATTCAGTTCCCTATAATGCAAATGCTACTTACCAGTATGCATCTGTTCTTGGCATGTAGGGCTGCTGACATTCATATCTGTGCATAGATCGCCGCCTAGTGTTGGGTCCGGATGATTGCACATTGTTGTCCTGGAAGAGTCTTCGAAGTATCACGAGATAGGTGGCTCCTCCCCTGGACTACAGTGCGCATGGGCATCGCCTCCATCCCCAGATTGTTTTT
The DNA here is from genome assembly GCF_964263255.1 of Lissotriton vulgaris. Taxonomy (NCBI): domain Eukaryota; kingdom Metazoa; phylum Chordata; class Amphibia; order Caudata; family Salamandridae; genus Lissotriton; species Lissotriton vulgaris. The sequence goes on along the minus strand of NC_141685.1, from coordinate 2,043,029,893 downwards.
AGCCATTGGCAGAGATGGAGTGAAGTATGTGAGTGATGACCATGCTATTGAGCATATGTATATATGAAGACTGCAGCTGCTACAGGCGCCGGGGAGGAGGGCGGGCGATATGAATGTCAGCAGCCCTACATGCCAAGAACAGATGCATACTGGTAAGTAGCATTTGCAGTTCGAGGCATGTGGGCTGCTGAATTCATATCTGTGCATAGAATACATAGCAGTCCCTCCATTAACGGCGGCCGCCCGTGCCAGCTGCAGCAGTCTGAAAAAGTTTCTTGAGAACAGCCTGACCAACAGCTGCCTGCTGTTTGGAGTGCACGTCTACACAGTAATGTTTAGTGAAAGTATGTGTGGTAGACCATGTGGCTGCTCTACAAATATCTTCTAAGGGAATGTTACCTAGGAAAGCCATAGAGGCCCCTAACTTCCTGGTGGAGTGGGCTCTTGGTGGGATAGTGAGAGTGCGTTTAGCTTTAGCGTAACAGATTTGAATGCATTTCACAATCCACCTAGCGATCCCAGCTTTGGAGATAGCGTTTCCCTTGTGGTGTGAGGCAAAAGCAACGAAAAGCTGCTTGGTTTTGCGAAAATCTTTCGTCCTGTCCACATAGTACATCAAGGCCCTTTTAACGTCAAGGGTGTGGAGCATCCGCTCCGCCAGCGTCTCTGGGTTTTGGAAAAACACCGGCAACTCAATTGTCTGGTTCATATGGAATTGAGACACAACCTTGGGTAAGAATTTAGGGTTAGTGCGGAGCACAACCCTGTTAGCATGTACCTGGAAGAAAGGTTCTTGGATGGTGAGCGCCTGCAGCTCGCTAACCCTCCGTAGCGATGTAATTGCTACTAAGAAAGCAACCTTCCAAGTCAGAAACTGTAGCTCACAAGAGTGCAGTGGCTCGAAGGGAGGACCCATCAGTCTCGTAAGAACCACATTGAGGTTCCACTCTGGAGCTGGTGGGGTCCTTGGCGGAATGACTCTTTTGAGTCCTTCCAGAAAAGCCTTGATAGCAGGAACCCTAAAAAGTGACAGGTGTTGCCTGTTTTGAAGGTATGCTGCCATAGCAGACAGGTGAATGCGGATGGAAGAGTACGCCAAATTGCATTGATACAGGTGGAACAGGTAACAAATGATGTTTTGAATGGAAGCATCTAGCGGATCAATATTGTGGTTAACACAGTAAATGACAAACCTCTTCCATTTAGCCGCATAACAAGCTCTAGTAGTGGGCTTCCTTGCCTCCCGAATGATGTCCATGCAATCGGGAGGAAGATTGAGGTAGCCAAACTCGAGGACTTCAGGAGCCAGATCGCCAGGTTGAGCTGTTGCGGATCTGGGTGCTGAATGTCGCCATGGCTCTGCGTCAGAAGGCTGGGAGTGAGATGAAGCCTTTGATGCGGTACCACGGACAGTTCTAGAAACGTGGTGTACCATGGTTGGCGAGCCCACGTCGGAGCGACCAGGATGAGAGTCATTGAGTGCTGCCTGAGCTTGCGTGCCACCAGCGGTATCAGAGGTGCTGGGGGAAAAGCGTACGCAAATCTGCCTGACCAGTTCATCCACATCGCATTGCCCTGTGATTGCGGGTGTGGGAATCTGGCGGCGAAGCTTTGGCATTTTGCGTTCTCCTTTGTGGCGAACAGGTCTATCTCTGGATGACCCCACCTTTGGAAGTACGGTTGGAGTACTGATGGATGTATCTCCCACTCGTGCATTTGATGGCTGTGCCTGCTGAGCAGGTCCGCCATCTGGTTGTCCTTGCCCGGGAGATGCTCCGCCATGAGGAAGATGTTCCTCTGAATGGCCCACTTCCACATGCTCTGAGCCAGATGAGACAGCTGCGGAGAGTGTGTGCCTCCCTGCTTCTGAATGTAGTACATGGCTGTCATGTTGTCCGTCCGGATCAACACGACCTTGTTGCACAGATGTACTTTGAACGCCTTTAAGGCCATGAAGATTGCCATCAGTTCCAACACATTGATGTGCATCTTCCTTTGCTGTAGTGTCCATAGTCCCTGCACCGTGTAGTGGAGTACATGCGCTCCCCATCCCTGGAGAGAAGCGTCCGTTGTCAGGATAATCTGCGGCACAGGCTCTTGGAATGGTCGGCCCTTGCAAAGGTTTTATGGATTCCACCAATGCAGAGAGTTGTATGCCCGACCGCTCACCAACACTAGGTCTGTTAGTTGCCCATGAGCCTGAGTCCACTGACGTGCCAGGCACTCCTGAAGCGGACGCATATGTAGCCTCGCGTGCGGGACAATGGAGATGCAGGAGGCCATCATGCCTATCAACTGCATGAACACCTTCGCTGGAAGCGAGTGTTGAGGTCTGAATCGTTGGATCAGCGTTTGGATACTGGCGATTCTCACTGAATTTGGCTGCGCAGTGGCTGCCAGAGTGTTTATGGTCGCGCCCAGATACTGTCGTACATGGGCGGGCTGGAGATGTGATTTCGGGTAGTTCAGAGAGAATCCCAGATCGTGCAGGAGATGAATGGTGCGGGACACGTGGTCGGCGCACTGTTGTTCTGTTTTTGCTTGAATGAGCCAGTCATCCAGGTAAGGGTAGACGTGGACGTTCTGGCGTCGCAGATGCGCCGCCACAGTCGCCAGGCACTTCGTAAAGACCCTTGGCGCTGTGGTGACTCCGAACGGCAGAACCCTGAACTGGTAGTGCTGGTTTTGGATCGTGAATCTGAGATACTTCCTGTGGGAAGGATGCAGGGGGATATGAAAGTATGCGTCTTTCAGATCCAACGTAGCCAGGAAGTCCCCCTGTTGAAGCAGGGGGAGCACCTGCTGCAACGTGAGCATATGGAAATGCTCCGAGAGAATGTACCAGTTGAGGGGCCTGAGGTCCAGGATGGGCCGCAGGGAACCGTCCTTTTTGGGGATTAGAAAGTACAGAGAGTAAACTCCTGTACCCCTTTCCTGCAGTGGGACGAGCTCTATTGCGCCTTTTTGCAGCATGACCTGAACTTCCTGCTGCAACAAGAGCAAGTGCTCGCCGGACATAGGACGGCTTCTTGGAGGTATGTTCGGTGGAGTGGAGGTAAGTTCCAGACAGTAACCGTACTGAATAAGAGACTTGACCCACCTGTCCGTGGTGATGGATCTCCACGCGGGCAGGAACTGCTGGAGTCTCCCCCCGACCGGTGTTGTGTGGTCGGGGGGCAGTGACAAGGCGTCACTGCTTGTTGGCGGCGGTGGACCTGGAGCTGTTGTTTCCACGTCCCCTGCCTTTGATGTTGTTGCCTCTGTAGCCACCTCTACCCTTGTTGGTGTATGAGGTTTGGGTATTGCCTTTGTAGTACTGAGTGGATTGCGATGCCTGACCCCTTGAGGTGCCTCTGGTATTGGAGCGGCGAAAGGAGCCACCCCGAAACTGCTGAGATTGAAGGGCCCCCATAGACTTAGCAGTGTCTGTATCTTTTTTCATTTTCTCAAGCGTCGCATCCACCTCAGGGCCAAACTAATGGTCAGGATTAACCGTCTGGTTCAGGATGGTCGTTTGTATATCAGGTTTAAACCCTGAAATCCTAAGCCATGCATGCCTTCTGAGCAACACACTAGTGTTGATCGCCCTGGATGCCGTATCAGCCACATCTAGCGCACATTTTATGGAAGCGTTTGTGATGAGCTTTCCCTCTTGAATTAACATCTCCCCTGCCTCCTTGTACTGGTCAGGCAAGTGCTGCAGTAGTGCCTCTAGGGTGTCATAATGAGCCCTATCGTAGCGTGCGAGTAGGGCCTGAGTGTTCGAAATGCGCCAAATGTTAGCTGCCTGTGCAGCAATCCGCTTCCCTGAGGCCTCAAATATTTTCGACTCTTTGTCTGGGGGAGGAGCGTCACCAGTTGTCTGTGAGTTCGCCCTCTTGCGAGCGTTGGAAACGACCAAAGAGTCTAGTGGCAAGTGTCCCTTGATATATGTTGGATCCGAGGGCGCTGCCTTATATTTTTTATCAATGCGTGGATTGATAACACGTGCCCGAGTGGGCTCCTTGAAGACCTCCTGCGCATGCTTGAGCACCCCCTTGAGCATTGGCAAAGTTTTGATTGACTTTTCGGCCACAGAGAAAGTGTCAAACAAAAAGTCTACATCCACAGGATCTGAGTGCAGCTCGACATCGTGGTTAGCTGCAGCTCTCTCGATTAGCGCGTTGAAGGCAGCAGAGTCCTCCGTTGGCGAAGTTTTTGGCGCAAAGAGATGTGGTTCCTGACCCGACTGCGGGTCCTCGGGGTCGCCTCCGGCAGACCAAGGTTCATGTTCCTCCTCCGGATCCGAGTACGCCGGATAGTTGTACTCGACCTCTTCCTCGTCGTCATCCCCCGCGGTAGAGCGAGTTGGGGAACGCGGCAGGTCACTTGGGGATGCCGGCGTCGGAGGCGCTGAAGTACCCGCAGAGTCCTTTTTGTTTTTCAGAGGAATGCGAAAGTGTTCCAGCACCGGCTCCGTGGTGATTTTTCTCTTGAGGAGGGACAGTTTCCCAGTATTGGCGTCGATGATGACTTCACGACGTTCTTCCTCCGCGAGTGGTTGGAGCCGAGGTTTAGCCACCACCGGAGACGCTTTGGGCGTCGACACCTCCTTCAAGGGCACCCCAGCCACCTGCTTCGGAGCGAAGGCCTTCGGCGTCGACTTCGGCGGTAGGGTGAAGCGGATAGGCATGTGCGCCTTGGACGGCTTCGGTGCGGGCTTCGACACTCCAGCCGCTGGGTCTGGAAGCTCCGCAGCCTTTCGAATCCGTTGCAGGGACTCCTGGACCTTCTTCGAGAGGGCTGGAGAGGGAGCGACCGTATCGCTTGATTTCCCTGATTTGGGAGTTGTGTCGGCGAGAGGCAGTGTCTTCGGAGTCGACGCGGTACCCTCCTTGGCTCCGGCGGCCGGTGCCGGGGAAGCCTGAGCTTTGGGATCGCCTTGACGCTTCTTTGAAGCCTTCTTCGGGTCGTCGACCGCGACCATCTTCGGCGCCGACGCAGCCGCGTCGGACGACTTTGCTTTCTGCACCGACCCAGATGCCTTCGGGTCGGCCATCTTGGCTGGACTGTCCATGTCGGCCATTTTGGATTTCTTAGGTTTTGACGCCTCCAGAGCCTTCTGTACGGCTTTCACTTTCGGTTTCGAAGCCGGAGCTGTTGAACCCGAAGGCTTCACTTTCGTTTTTGAAAAAGTGAGTGGCACCTCCAAAATGTCCGTGGCCGGGCTCGTAGGCGGGGCTGCTGGACTTAGAACAGGGTCTTGTGTAAGGCCCGAAGGCGATCCCTCGACCTGGGCCGCAGGAAGGGGGTCGACCCCTGAGTCAGTCCGGGGGTGCTCGTCCTCAGAGCTGTCCCCCACGGTGGCAATGGCCGTATCGTCGTCCCCTACCTCGTCGTCGGCTTCGTCAAACTCCTCGTCCCCTGCGTCGTAGGCCTCCCCCTCGGACGCAGGGCTAGAGTCCGAAACCTGCTGGACATCGTCGCCTCCGATGTCTTCCTCGAAGATGTTGTCCGGCGGGGGCACAGACAGTTTGGCCTGGAGTCTCGCAGCCCGACGAATCTTGAGGGTCTTCTTGCACCGGAACTTCGAGCAGGCCATGCACCTGGCCTCGTTGTGGTCCGGCGACAGACAGGTGTTGCACACTGGGTGCACATCGAGGTGCGAGTACTTCGCGTTGCAGACCGGGCACCGTTTAAACGGAGTCCGTTCCATGGCCGGAGCGTCGTGTGGGCCCGTCCGCGCCGAGAGCACGCGGAAGGGCAGCGAGAGTTCGGAGCTGGAGAAAACAGTAAACCCGAACGAAAACTATACCGGCGCCAAGCCTAAAGACCTTTTGGTCTCGAGTTAAGTGAGTTAACAACTATCGGTTCCGACAGAGGGAACCGACACACATCCGAACCCAATGGCGGAAAAAAACAATCTGGGGATGGAGGCGATGCCCATGCGCACTGTAGTCCAGGGGAGGAGCCACCTATCTCGTGATACTTCGAAGACTCTTCCAGGACAACAATGTGCAATCATCCGGACCCAACACTAGGCGGCGATCTATGCACAGATATGAATTCAGCAGCCCACATGCCTCGAACACTTAGGTCAAAGCCTTTTTGCTTCATTTCTGACAATGGGGGATCTTCTTTGAGCTTTTGGTTTTCAGGTTCTGTCGAGCTAACAGCAAGAAACCTCACGATAATCATGCGCTCCAGAAATAAATTAAACATAATATTGATTTCTAACTACTATTCCACTAAGAATCAGCCTTTCTTAGTGGAATAGTAGTTAGAAACATAGCAGACGACTTCACTTTGGAGAAGTAAAAAACCTTTGAGGTACCAGAGGTGTTTATCAGTGGGACACTAACAACTAAGCTAGCATCAAAATGTGGAAACATTTCACTCTTTAGTAAAGCAAAGGTCCGGATATGATTTGCAGATTTCGGCATTTTAAGTTGAAGCCAATCTTATTGCCTTTGTTACAGGAATGGAACAAAGAGATTGTTCTGCATGGTATTGTATGTGACTTGTTATCTGGTATGCATACTGGAATTATGGCCTCGCTATTAAAAAACAAAAACAAAAAAGTATGCTTTCTGATTAAATGGAGGTTTATGCTAGCCAACATTCCAAAAACAAACTGTGAAATATCTGGAATAATTCTACCGCAAAAAAAACAGCCCGTGGAGGCATAGGCTTTGGGACGCACATTTGTTCTGGAGTTGTGGGACTCATCCCGGCTACTTTACTTTAGAAGAGAAATAACAGTGAGGGTAAGGTTGAGAATGAAGGAGTGTGAGGAAACCAAGATATTCTGAAGTGTACCAAATGGAACGCAACACCCTGAACTGTAATAACTTACAGCTTATCTTGATGCTATTCTCAATATGTGTTTATGACTTCCTCTATCAGTTGTATGTCTATTGTTTTTGCTTGTATTTGGATGCTCTATTTTCAATATCTCATGAAAATGTTATATAAGGATATAGGTTGCTTTCCATACGAAAAAGGGTCATTTATCAAAGGTGGGAAGGTAATATACTGTAAATGAGTTTAAAAAGGATTGGGACAGAAGCCTAGGAAGTGGTGGTTGACCATCTGGGCTTTGTGTCAACAGTAAAATGGCATTTGACAGACATTTGGCATTACTGTTACATAGCCTCCCAATAATTGTTGTAGATTTACCGGGTAAACAGAAAGGAAAAGCCTACACTGGAAGATGTAGGTTCACATGCTTCGCATACTGCTGCCTTCTAGTGTTGGGCTCAAACGTTTGCAAGTTGTTCTTCTAAAAACTACTTTGAGTCATGAGATGTGCTGTGACTTCTCTCTTGGTGGAGACTGCTCATGTGCATTGGCTCCATGTTGGATAGTTTTTTGTACAGCAGAGGAGAGTGTGTATGAAGTATCAAGTGAGAATAGCATGGTGCACTTAGTGCAATGTCCATTGTTAACTAATTAATCAGAGAAGAGATCTACAATGAACACAGGTTTCCAGTGGGGCGAGTGGGTGGATGTGTATCTACAGCACTGCACGCTAAAAACAGATGCTTACAGGGTAATTAACATATTCCATTCATACCATCTGAGGCTGTAAATGCACATGCTATGCAGAGACTGAAAAGCAGCACCCTTATAAAGCGGTGGCTAGTATGTATTCAATGCAGATATCTGAAATAAAAGTCCTTACAACTGTTTGGCAAACCGTAGCCTGCTGGCAGGCCAGTATGTCTGAACAAATAGCATGTGGTAACTGTGTGTTGGGTGGACAAAGTGGCTGCTTTGCAGATGTCAGCTAGCTGTATGTTGCCTAAAAAAAGCCATGGATGCCTCTTTATAAAGGTGGAGTTTGCCCTGAGTAGGACAGCTAGGAATCTATTGGCTTTGTGGTAGCAGGTTTAGAGATGGGGCAGCCTTTGTGAGGTTTGTCAAAGGCAACAAAGAGTTGGTTAGACTTAACAAAAATGCTTAGTACTGTCAATGTAAAAAATGTGAGCTTTTTTGATGTCTAACATGTGTAACTATCTTTATGCTAGTGAGCCAGGTTGAAAAATGAAAGAAAGGGAGCTCTCTAGTTTGAAAGGAAAGGAAAAGGAAAGGGGAGAGCAGCTTGGGGAGAAATGCGGTATTGGTTCTGAGAAAAACCCTATTGTTATCAACTTGAAAGAAAGGATCTTGTATAGTGAGCGTCTGTAGTTCGTCAATACATCTTATGGAAGTATTGGCCATAAGGAAGCTACCACCTAGATAAGGAACTGGATGGGACATGAATGTAAATAAAGGTTCAAAGGGTGGCCCTATGAGCCTCCTAAGGACTATGAAAAGGTTCCATACAGGGGGAAGGGATATTCTAGGCGGTATACCCACTTAACACCTTCAATGAAAGCCCGGACTATTGTAATCCTGAATAGGGATGAAAGTCCTCTGTTTTGCATATAAGACACAGCTAAGTGTAGGAATAGGGATGTACAGGCAAGGCCTGGCTTCTGCAAATGTAGTAGTGAGATGACATCCTGGACACTAGGCATTAAGGCATCCAGGTGTGTGGTAGGCTGGCACACCTCTCGCAAAATGGCCATACATTCTAGTGAATGGGTCTTAAAGTTTGGCTATTTAAACCTATGTGCCAAATTACTAGGTTGAACTGCTGTGGGTTTTGATGTCTGATGTGACCTTGGCTCTGTGTGATAAGATCCTGCCTGAGCGTTAACCTCTTGTGGGGGCTGATGGACATCTCCAGAAGCATGGAGAACCATAGTTGTCTGGCCCAAGTGGAGTCACCAGGAGGAGTGTCAGATATAGGTTTAATTTTCATCACCAGATCAGAATGGAGTGGGAGAGGCAGAAAAGATTAGGCAAAGATCCCTAACCAATTCCTCCACAGTGCATTGTCCATGGACTGTAGGTGTGGGTATCTGGAGATTAAGTTTGGGCATTCTACATTTTCGGGGGTATCAAGCGCATGAAGTACCTTTGTAGGACTTGTGTGGAGTTTCGACACATGGACATGTTAGTGCTTCCAGCTAATCAGGCCCACAAAATCACTGTCCACCCTGGAAGGTGCTCCACTAGGTGTATGTCATAGCGGATCCCCCAATGCCAAATAACCTGCACTAGAGCTGGGAGCGGAGGCGAGTGTGTCCCCTGATTTCTGTAGATAAAACATGACAGAAGTGTTGTCCATTTTGAAGAGGACTACCGTCTCTTGAATGACATGAAAGAAGGCTTTGAGGGTTAGTTGTATGGCATGCAAATTCTAAGTAACTGAAGTGGCAACCCTTCTACTGAAAGGGCCACGATCCTTGAAAAGTCATGTCATTCAGGTGGGCCCTCAAACTAAGATAGAAATCCATGGTGATGATTACTTGTAGAATGGGTTCAGCAAACCGCTTTCCTTGCACCAGAATGGTGCTGTTCCATCATTGCAGACGGGAGAGTACTGGCCTTTGCCAACACTCCTATGTTCCTAGTAATCCTCTGCCTGCAAGCACTCCCACGCGAGGCACTCTTGTAGGTGGCACATACTGAGCCTGTGTGAAGCACAATGATGATGCATGATGTCATCATCCCCAAAAGGCGCATGATGGTTCCAAATGTGAGTGAAAGACAGGGCTGAAAAAGCATCAGTAGGTGCTAGAATCTCAGCACTCTTTGTTGACCGGAGTAATCTTTCTCTGTGACTGCATGGAGTAGGCACCCTAGGGACCAGAGACCTGAGGAAGGTTTGAAGGTGCAATTTGTGGGATTTCTGTTAAATCTCAGACTGTGAAGCAACGAGATAGCAGCCTAAGTGTGGCCGAGTCATTGTTGCCTGCCACTGTTCTTGGTCAGCCTATAGTTTGGGTAGGAGAAGACACAAGTGTCTCCCTTTGCAGGTTGGCAGCCACCACTGCTAGGCTCTTAGTGAACAATCTTGGAGCCGTAGTGAGCCCGAAAAGCAGTACTCTGAATTTGTAATGATATGCACGTCACACATAACAATAAAAATGGCGGGTACGCAGGGTGGCATGTATATAAAAGTAGGTATCGTTGAGGTTAAGCTCCGTCATACGATCGCCTTGTCAGAGTGGAGGGGTGAAGTCTCCTAGAGTAGTTACATGGAAATGTTCCGACATGATGCATTTGTTGAGAGGCATGAGAATTAAAATGGACCTGAGGAAACAATCCTTTTTCGTGAATGAGAAAACACAGGGAGTAACCGCCCCACACTTGCGGGTACATAGGCACTCTTCTCTATTGCGCCTTTATGGAGGAGCATCTTCTTTGGGAAGGCAAAGATGGTCTTTTTTGAGGGTGTCTGCAGGATGGGATATTGGGAGGGGTTGTGAGAACTTCTAGGCAGTAGCTGTAGCAAACCACAGCTAATACCCACTGGTCTGTGATTTCCTCTAAGCAAGAGAAGAAATCATGCACTCTCCAGAGGCAGGTGAGGTGTGATTGGGGTTGGGGAGGAAGAAGGGCACATCACTGCTTTGAGGTGGAAGTTTGATTGCCACAGCCACCTCCACTCTTACCTCTGTTATTGCCCCTATAGGCACCCCTGATGTAGCCTTTCCCTCCCTGTTGATGGAAGGCCTGCACCTGTCTTTGGTCAGACTGGTTGGGTGAGGTGGGTTTAGCTCCACCACTGGGCTGTTTTCGAAAGGAACCTCTGAGTGAGGAGGTTTGCAGGGCCCCCACATATTTTGCAATTTCTTTGTCCTTTTTAATCTTCCCAAGCATCTCATCAATATGGGAGCAAATGAGTTGCTCCCTGTCGAACTGAAGGTTGAGGAGATGCTGCTAGTCTTTGGGTATGAAAACTGAGATACGGAGCAAGACATATCACCTAGGAGAACACTAGTATTAATGCCTCTGGAGGCTATGTCTGCTGCATCAAGCGGGCAGTGGATGCGGACGATGGAGATGACCTTGCCTTCGGACACTGTTTCCTCTCCCCTCTTCCTGGACTCCTCTGGGAGATGTTTGGCAAGGTCTGGCATCAATTTAGTCTGGCGCCTGTCATAACTGACAGGAACAACAGAGCTGGCAATCTGCCAATGCTTGGCTGCCTCAACAGCTACTCTCTTGCCTGCTGCGTCAATATTCTGGTTTGCTTTATCAAGCAGCTGGGAATCATCTGTATTCTAGGCAGAAGCCTGTCCGTGGGCAGCACGAACCAACAGGGTGTCAGGCAGAACTTGGCTGCTGATGTAAACAGGGTTGTATGAGTCTCTGGTGCAGATGCTGTACATACAGCCCTGGGCCTGACCTTCGCGCGAGGGCCGGTGGTCTTCGGGGCCAGCTTGATATCCTGTACCTCTCTATGGCCTGATGCCCATACAACAGCCCAATTCGGGACTGGGAGTGGCCGATTGGACAAGCCTTTTCGCCCTCCTTGGTGTCAAAGTGATCTTCCTTCCTGAATATATCCGGAGTCTCTGAGGCTACCCACTGGTGGATCTTATCAGCCCAGTGCCTTTCCATTTGATGTCATATTGTTTTCTAAGAAAGAAAGGTGAGGCAGGAATCACAAGAGTTATTATCATGGTTTAGGCAAAGACACAAATGGCAGACTTTGCAGTGGTCTGACTATGGATATTTGTAATTGCACTGAGGGAAATGTTGGACGGGTGTCCGTTCGATCACTCCCTTCAGGTCTGCATTCTCTAGTGTTAGGGGCTGAAGAAAAGTCTGAAATCACCGTGCCATCAGAGTTCGAGCATTGGTCATCGATGCCTTCGGATGTATGTGAGAAGGAGGCACAACAAAGACTGATGATGGCGAGGACACGTCCGTATAAAAAACTAACTGTGTGGGCCGAGAAACGCATTGACGACACAGTGAACTATGAGCCTTCTAAACGACGGTCTGAAACCGATATCAGTACAAAAAATAATTTAACATGAAGTCTGTGCCCATTTAAATTCCCCAATAAATGTCGAGTCACAGCATATCTTGTGATACAAAAGTCTTCCAAGAATTCAAAAGAATTTCAAAGAAAAACTTGCAAACGTCTGAAATCGCCACTAGATGCAACTAACATGCTCAGCATGTGCGTCTACAGCAGAGGCCTTCAAACTGTGGGGAACACCCACCTGGGGGCAGGGGGTGGCCATGCTCCTAGAGGGGCACAAATGCCTCAGTAAGAAATTGTAAATGAAAAAGACCTGGCAATGCAAATTTGTTTTAAAAAAAACGAGTTTCCAGGCTATCTTCATTTACAAACAGCAGTTTAAGTACATGACAGGATCAAAGACATGATTAAGAAGAGCATAATATTCTGGAACTATTTTGTACAATTTTTCATTTGTAGGTAACTGCAGATAAAATAACTTGTACCGTAAATGAAAAACTGTTCCAAGATAATACTTGTGAATCCTTAACATGGAAAAGACGCTTGTGTATATATAGATCTACAAGGTCCAAGCTTGTAACAGAAAGAACTGTGAATGTCAATATGTAAATCACATTTTTTAAACTACTTTACAACCAGTATTTTATACACTGTTGCAGAATGATTTAGTCAGAGGCACTAGAATTATGCAGCAGGGGAGAGCCAAATTATGCACCAGGGTTGACGAAATTATGCAAGAAGAAAAGGCTAATTATTTGGAATAATGTGGCATATTCTTATATAGTATTACTTAATCATTTTGTACTTTTTACACATGGTAATACTGTATGGTCAAAGATTTTACCTCATCAGTACCAGTTTAGCAACAAAATACAAAAATAAGCAAATGAAAGCGGACCAGTTAAACGTTTTAACTTTGTGAGGGGCCTTCCACTACACCAGATGACGAACTATGTGGAATATCCAGAATTATGCAAAAAAAGCCACAAAACACACAATTCCAGTGGCTCTGGGTTTAGAGTTTAAGATACATCAAGTGGTTTCAAAGAATATGTTTAGTAATACGTAATCAGACCTTACCTAGTGCAAGCATTCTTATAAGTATCAATTGAAAGGGCACTTTCCAGAACTCACCACTCTTATGTCACTTGCCATCATTAAACTTCCAGTGATTGCATCAATGAAGGCTTATACTGGGCCCCAAGCAGCACTTACATTTGGTGACTAACCAATTGCACATATTTACATTTCTTTCAGGTACCATGCACCTTGGTGAGAAGGCCTATTTCTTCTTTATCTCTGTCCTGCCCTCTCAACACATGAGAGCCCCACCTCTCCCTTTTCACTTTCCGCCAGAGACACCACAAGGCCCATATTAACCTCAGGGATTGTGGTTTCTTTTTTGTTTAACGAAAAGTATGGGACCTTCTTTTGTGAAATGAAAGAAGCATAGGCACATCGATCCCCACAGATCCTGCCCACTTCGACATGCAGATGTCCTTGCAGGCAAGCTGAAGGGGGCCAGTAGGATCGCATTCAGAAGCAGAGCCCTGATCATTCGGACTCCTAAGGCTTCAGAGTAATGGCCCATGATTAAGAGGAAAAGAGCGAGATCAATGGAGAACATCAAAGAAATGGCCCATCGGAGGGGTGCTATCTGGGGCAAATTTTTCCATCTACAAATGGACAAACATATGGGGGCTGTTTTTTTAATGAAATAGCCAGCGGTACTATTAATGTAGCAGAGACAGTAGCACTGGGATCAAGAGTATGATGAACCCAATGTACCCCAATTATGAAAGTCTTTCTAGGGAAACGTGGCATGGAGGCCCATTTCTCTTGCCATTATTAGAGCCCAGGCCACCCTTGTTGCACAGGGAACAGTGGCCCAGCATAAGAGAGGGGGAAATATGGGGCCTTGTCCCCTTTTTTTATTTCACAAAGGGGCAGACAGCCTACTCTGTGCCCCAGGCCTATGAATAATAGCTATGTTTAGTGGACAAAGGATAAAGCCTGTTTTGTAGGGCAGTATGTATCATTGGTGCTGCAGGTGCAATGGCACTGAGGCCCAGTTATGTGAGGGGCCAACTAAACCCCATATATGGCTTTTACACTATCCTTCCTTCCTTGCATTAGGCCCAGTGCATCCTTGCTGTGCCAGTGTTTTTGGATACATAGCAATGGCCCAAGATAAGTGAATATTGAAGCAGAGGAGACAGCTTAGCTTGGGCCTCAGAGAGATGACACAATGGGTAATGCGCAATTCGCAGCCCATGTTTTTAACCAAGAGCAGAGGAGACTGCCTGCTGCGCAAGGCCGTAGCCATCATTAGTGAAGCAGGTACAGTGGCACTGGATTCCAGTGGGTTGACTGGCACACTGCATCAGAATCATGACCGTCTTACTCTCCAAAAGAGGTGTAGGGCCTTGCTAGCATTAGAGCTGAGGTAACTGTTGCTGCATAGAGGTGTCAACGCATGGGGCTCATTTCTTTCTGAAAGGGACAGAGTCTGTTTCAGGACAGGAAGGATGTCCAGGCATGGTGTGAAAGGCTGAGAGGAAGCCTGCTACTCATGGCTGAAGCTATCATTAGTGCAGGAGTTAAAACTGCATTGGCACCCAGGAAAATGAGGGGCTCACAAAGCCCTAAAAAATGTGAGGCACAGTTTTTTAGTAATATTTTTGGGACATATTGGATCTTTCATACTGCTCATATTAAGTGCAGAATTTGAGCTACAGAAAAGTATCCTGTGAAACAATCTCATACTCCCAGATCTCTGTGCTCAGCTGTACCACTCCCGCTGCCCAAGTCTTGCCATAAAGTTTTTGAGGGGGGCCCAACTTCAAAGCATAACATTTTCCTTAGGGGGCTCAGAGCAAAAAGTTTAAAGACCTCTGATCTACAGCTACTCGTACTACAAACAAACTCGTTTATAAAAATATAATTATTAATGTCGTGAACAGCTGTTCATAGCAGTAGCTCCCAATTCCAGATTTCAGTGAATTGGAACAATAAGTACACTGTTATCTATAGTTTCAACTATCATTTTTGAACTCCTCTCTTATCTGCCATCTAATTCTACTGGTAAAGCACAAATCATAGCATACAAGCTATCGTCATAAATGAAAATGAAACAATGATGTAAAATAAAGTGAAATATAGCAAAAGATAAGGTTTCAGTATGATGTTTCTACGGTTAGTATTCAAAGGTTACCTTATTCATGTTGTTAGAACTAAAAACAGTGTATCTAATTGTGTGCAGAGTCCCGTTGTTGTTGTTAGTGACATCAGTTAAAGTGGTCGGTCCTGCATCCTGCACGGTAACTCTACAACCTACCCTAAGAGAGGAGCACTATCTTGGGAGTGTAGAAAAAACTCAACCTCTCCCTTCTCAGACCCTATGGAAAAGAAGCCAGGCTGCCATGACAACCTTTGATCCAAACAGCCTTCGGTGGTGCCATCCTGGAGAAATCTAGGATTCAGTACAGCTGCTGTGCCGGATGCAGACAAGATACAAACCTCCTCCCTAGAAAAGAAAAAGAAAGACTTAAGTGTCACTTTACCATGCTTTTGTTCTAAATATACACATGTCAACAAACAGGTGACACTGGCACAAGATTAAATAGATGCTCTAATTAAGACCGTCAAGTTTGTGCGTTCAACACTCAAAAGACGGAGTCTTTGATAAAGTGCATATATTTTTTTGAGTCGTTGCCCTTGCAGCGTTTAAAAGTTGTAATTGACTCCAACTTTACCCTTGAACAACCCTCTCATATCCAATTCTGATTCCACGCTTTATACAGATTTCAAGAGCAATCTGTGCACCCGAATACTACTGCAATATCCTTGCAACACACATGCATATCACAAAAACACAATCAAAGCAATATATCTAATAACACCACACATCCTCTTCATTTATGTGAAAATAAGCACGTGGTGTTGTAGTCCCTGTGCTTCGTTGGCAATAAGTTGGGACAGAAATCTCCATATCACAAGGCACTCCACATTTCGCTGCATGAATGAACTAGAGACCCTACTCTACAGAAACACCCATTGTCATATAGTTAATGCTTTTCTATATATTGTGTTAAGTTAGCATGAGTTTATTAAATGTTTAAACGACATATTTTCCTTCGGCTTCAGTTTGCACACGGCACATAATTATTATTGTAGCTTTCAGCCTAGACGAAAGATGTGATTTATTGAGAATAATATGTTATTGCTCTGATATCAGTCGTGCCTGGGACACTTGGTACACTGTCTGCACACTGAGAGTTATAGCCTCTGAGAATAACCTAACACAAGGTTGCTGGGAGGCCTGATCCTCGCACCACATTAGACATAACACAAATAATGTTGCTGCCAACATTGGGCTCTATGCGGGTTTAAGATAGAGTTACTGAGAATGCAAAAACACACTTGATGGTGCTTCGCATGCAGAGAGTTGGTAGCTGATGATGTGATCTGCTTCTGCTGACATTTAGAGGTATGGGCCCGCCCTGCTAAAACCCAAATGAGACCTTCTTAGATATAATATAGTATGCTAAATAGGGTGCGCGAAATACAGGTGATACAGATTTCTATAGATTTTTGCATTATAATATGCTATCACCGTTCGCTTACTATGGACTAGTGACTATGCTGATAACTCTGATTTTTATAATATGTATGATGGTATTATATAAGATACTGCGTTTGAGAACCTTGCATTGAAAAATACATATTTCAAACTTGCACGTGTGTTCTTTTACTCCCCGTTGTGGTTTGAAATGATTATAAAGCGAAAGAGTGTTCATGTGTTCCACGATACCTGAGGTACCCTAAGTTCATGTTCTGGATTGTCTAAGTCATTGGGAGTTTGTTATGACCAATGAGACACTGTAGCTAGCTCGGTAAGGGGATTTCTGATACTAAGGTGAGTTTTGGGTCACCCTAATTCACCCAGGTTCTAGATCTCTGTGCACAGTTCTGTGGGAGAACGGAAACCCTGCTACACCATGGGCTGATCCTACAAATGCACCCAAATGAACAAACCATACAAAACAACCCACATCAACACTTCTCTTCTGTGACATTTACATAAAGAGGACTCTAGTTACTATTTCACTTTCATCTGTCCAGTGAGGAGGGCAATCCATACCCTCATGGGCTCAGAAAACCTGGACCAGTAGTTTTCAAGCACTTAATTTAGAGCCTTTCACAAGTGAGCTAAAACAGTGCAGCAGACCTTGAGCATCTTCAACAAAAGGTAGAGAAAACGGTTATTCTGTATGGGTTTCCAGATTAGCACAATAATATAGAAAACGGTTATTCTGTATGGGTTTCCAGATTAGCACAATAATATATATATAAGCTGTGAAACACTGGAGAACAAAACATTTCAAGTAAGGCTGAAAGGGATCATTTAAAAAGAAAATTCCAATAACTAGCTCTCGAAACCGTTCTTTCTTACAATAAATTCAGTATATGAAATAAAAAAGTAAGTAAGAGCGGCAAAATACCTGGTAGCATTTGCATAGCATTGTTAAATATATCCTCCAAGAAACTTTAACAAAAATGTATGTTCAAGCACCCGTTGTATTTTCTACCAATTAACATATTTAGGATTTCGAATAGTAAAAAGATGTTCGGTTGCACTTTTAGGAGTAAAGCCAAGTAACTCTGTACATTGCAACGGGCAGACATGTGAGCCTTGGACAAGGATAACAGTGTGATCATTTAGCAGATTTGCTAGTAAGACCAACCTCTATTTGAATACATTCTTTTATTGGAAATCTGTCAATAATTGGGACTAGACATATGTTTTTACAGGACTGCATTTCCAAATACATTGAATTCACGATCTGACAGTTCCAAAGAGCATCGTTTGTCCAGAGCAACATAGTGTGCGCATTCGTCAATAAGCAACAAATGGTCACCCAATATAAACAGTGACTCAAAGCACCAAGAATTTTCAAACAACGTAAAACACTGTTGTATCTAATTGCGAAGCAAAATCTTCTTTGCATTATACTTCACGGGAAAACTGTTGAGTGGCATAAAATGTTTTCGTTTCCTCAAGGCACTGCTACATGAGTATGAAAGGTGTAAGTGTGTCAAGTGTGCCCCTACTTGACTTTTGGAGTCTATTCCGAGCTAGGAACACAGCTATGGCAAAGTGAATGACTCCTTATTAAAGAGGTTTGAGCTCTCTTCCTATACCGACTTTTGTTTCTATAGCTTGAAGGATATCTCCAGGAAGGGTGTGCAAAATATGTGCAATTTCCTTTTGTGGAAGTACATGAATTTCTGCAAAAAATCTGTGACATTACCAAATATTACAATATATAATTTAGTGCTAAAAAACTGTGCAAAAAACACAACTGCCTCAAACAGCCATTTATTTTTCTCCGGCCAACAGTGTGAGTACCTCATATTAAGGAAAACATTTTCTGGCAACCTAAAGTAGCATAGCTGCCAGGCCTTACAACATTTTCCTGAATGTGCTGGATTACTCCTTCACTAACCCTGTCAGATTCCCCGTTTACTGACTGAATCATCTCCGATTCACCTACATATTTACAAACGACCAATCTGCTTACCTGGTCGTTAAATGTAAATTCCAGTCCACTTCTTGACATATGAAATGGTGGAAATGGTGTCCCACCAATCATTCCACTAGGTGTTGTGCGATAATAATGAAATATGCAGCGTGTCTATTATAGTTCTTCAAACTGGACCAAGTACAACTTTCCACATGCGATTGCGTGTCTGTGGTAGCAATGAGATTAGTACAGGCTCCACAGGTAGGAGTGTGGGGATGCTTGAGCTCAACAATCACACAACAAAATAATGAAATTTCCAGCCCAATATGCATCTTTAAAAGAAATAGAAATATTGTAATGCACACCATGAAAATAAATACAACACAATAAACAACAGGATGCAATTAAGTGCCTTTGGGCATTATCAAGGCAGTTCGGTGCCCCAACATGCTATCTCCCTTCTCACCGCAGACTCCAGGTCCAAGGTGATGCATTTCCCATGGCGTATGAGGTAGTAGCGTGAGTAAATCTAGGGTGCAGTTTGTGTCACTCCTAAATCAATATGTTCAGTTCACAGTCAGTCTTACCACTCGCAGTGGATCAAAACTCTATCAGTTGTGAAGCGCCGAGCTCTCCAGCACACTTGTGCCCTCTTTCACTGAGAGGTTGTGGGACCATCTGGTAGCGTTTTCAGCAAGCCCTGCTTTGTTTGCTAGGCCAGTACTTGTTAGTGTCAAGTGTGAGTAAATGCAGTCCCAACCGGACACACAGTGAGAATCTCAGTGCTAAAGGTATTGGTGTTGGGCTCACACTGGAACCGTCACTCCTGGCTGGGACCCCGATTCAGCCAGAAAACTCTTGTAGGTGTAGTCTTAACTAGACGGTCACAAATTCAGCAGATGTAGCCCATCACGGATCGGGTGCAAAGGATTGTTGCATAAGTGTGCACGGGCTGACCACACTGGGCAGTTAAGGCCAAACACATGTCTCCCGCTGTGGACAGTTGACGTTCTGGCTGTGGTGCTTTTCTTGCTTACTTTTCCCCCTACCTTGTGTTTCTCCGTTTTCTAGGGCAGTAACACAGCCTGGGTGTTAGGCAGACCTCCTATCTGAGCAATGGTGAGACTGTCCAACAGCTCGTTGAGCTCCTCATCATTACGGATTACGAGCTGCAATTGCCTGGGGATGATGCAGGTCTTTTTGTTGTCCTGGGCTCCATTACCCAGCTAGCTCAAGGATCTTAGGGGTCAGGTACTCCAGGACTTCAGCCAGAGAGACTGGAGTACATGCGCCAACCCTCTCATCATAGCATCCCTAACGGAGCAACCTGTGACATGGCCTACAGGGAACTGCAGTGCAGCTTGGGAAGATGGGTCTTCGCCTTAGCGCGAGCCTTCCCCCGTGCTTTCCACATCCAGACATAGCGAGCAGCTGCAAAACTCTGACACAAGTCATTTACTCTGGGCAGTTGTGACCCCACACAGGCAAATCCCAGGCCATGAACAGACTGATAACTATGGGCTGATAACTATGGGCACCAGTGGACTTGCACGAGCCAAAGGTAAAGTTGGCATTAACATTCTGGCAAAGGATGATCAACTTGAGCAGAAACTGTCTTGCACAGGCTGACTCTTCGGATGGTAGATTTGTTGCCACAAAGGCCGGATCCAAAGGACAATCATAGTCTTAACTGGGTTCGGCAACTTCAGTACAATTAATTTGGCTCCATTCACGAATTAGTATGGAGAGACAGAAGGCTCACAGACATCGGGGTAGTCAGATAGCTCTCATCAGTCTCTCTCTTCTAAGCACCCCAAAGACACCTGGGACATGATGCACTTCGCTCCTCCTGCTATGTTGGATGGCTTCTTTCCTCTCTTAGCAGGTGTCTGGGAACTTCAGGGCAAATATACAGCTCCTCCAGGAAGAGATCCAGACTAAGGTGATGTCCCTCACATCTGAGAAGCTGGTTGGCATGCACACATATGCCCTGGTTGCACAGCAGTCCTCTGAAAACTCTGTAGAGAACTTCATTTCTTGGCCATAGAGGACTTGGAATTGTAATAAGTTGGTTACTGCCTAATCTCTGTTTATTTAGAAAAACTGGTAACAATACATAATGCAAACAACTGTGCTGCCAAGCCAGGTCACAGTGGGTCCCAGCACTTATCATTTAGGCAGGGCGCCGGGGAGCAGTGCCATCAATCCAACACTGCATGTGCAATCAGTGAGTTCATGATGCAAACAGGAGCCATTTCAGGCAGCACCATTGGGCCAACAGCCCTTTTTAGGTCTCAGGTAGATAGCCCATTGCGCTGTCTCGAAGAGACTGTTGTATTCCATATATGGGCTTCAGCCAGCCCATAGGCGTCTCATAGGCTGGCTTCCGTGTCCCTCTTCTTGCAGCCTCCTTAATTGGCCAGTTCCAGCCAAACGTCACTTCCAATCCTTTCTTGGGATCAGGGACCAAGCACAGATTGATTGATGTGAATCAATGCCTGTTAGCTGCTCACAATGTGATTGAATACCATTTCTTCTTCCCCATCCCCCTTATTTTATATTGGCTTGAGAGGACTACAAGTCCCAAAATGCAATTAAAATTGCAACTTCATAGGCTATTCATCATGAGACCCGGAAAATCGGGTAGCGCTTTATCCAACTCCCTTCTCCATACAACGAATTAAAAACAAATTCAATTTAGTAACTGCATTTACATCTATAAAACAGATTCTTCAAAGAGAAATAATAACAATGTAAACAGCAAGCACCATAAGAGTCTGCCAGGATTTTCACATATTCCAGGACTATGCACGCACTTCTGCCAAAAATGCAAGTATTTTCATACAAATTTTGTGTCCAATGTTTTGAAGCACAGGTACGTCGAGTCCCAGCCTACCTTTTTATTCCATTTCCTCAAATGAGCCATGAGAGCTGCTGTCCTCCATCTCCTTATGGACTATTTTTTCCTCAATCATTGCTTTATCGCCTGCAAATGAACTGGTTTTTGCACCAGACCAAAAACCATTAAACTTGATGTCCCAACAATTTTAGGCAATCCCCTACCTGTGCTTTTATATGCAGACGATGCTGTGCTTATGGCACGCACACCTTATTATGCATCTTGTAACGCGCAAACTAAAACCCGAAGGTGTCAAGGCGCCTAACAAAAAGATCAGAAAGCGGGCACTCATACGCTTACTTATACGCTTGGACAAAGAGGCGTGTTTTAAGGGCAGCTCTGAAAGTTTGGAGGGAAGGGAGGGACCTGAGCTCTAATGGAAGGTCGTTCCACCATTTAGGAGCCAAGAGGGAGAAAGCCCTACCACCCCATCTGGCTTTCCGAATGCGAGGGATGTGGAGAAGAGAATGATTGGAGGAGCGGAGGTTCCTGCCAGGGTTGTAGTAGGTCAAGATGGCTCTAATCCCTGTAGGGCTACTTTTAGCCAAGGCCTTATAGACCATACACATGGACTTAAAGACGATCCGCTCCTTTATCGGAAGCCAGTGCAGCTGCTTCCTGGCCAACGTGGCCGAAGAGCGTCGAGGAAGATCAAGGACAAATCTGGCTGCCGCATTCTGGACTACCTGCAAGCGCTGCATCTGACTCTTATTCAGTCCAGCATACAGCGCATTACAGTAGTCTAATGCTTTACGTCTGCTTGTACATAGTTTTGTAAATTTTATGGAGGGACTGGACCTGAAAGTAAATTTTAAAAAGTCTTTTATTATGTCTTGTGGGCCGGGCAAAAGGAAACTTAGTACAATTCGAATTAGTACGGATAAATTAGAATCTGTTCATAAATTTCCTTAATTGGGGTTGGTTTTCGCTGCGAACAGCTCGTGGAGTGGGCATTTGGCCCACGCCACGAGCAAGTTCTCGAAAGCCAACAATTTTGTCCTGAGTCTCCCTCGCCCAAAGAAAATTGGTGCCACAAAGGCTATTTTAAAGATTTTTAAATTACAGTGTTCACCTGTCGCTACGTATGGAGCTGAAGTTTGGGGGTCGGACAGTAGCATTTGTATCCAAAGAGAGGAAAATCGCTTCTGTAGAAAAGTGCTGGGTGCACCGATTTCCTCATCTGATTTTATTTGTCATAATGAACTTAACCTCCCCTATATAAGTGATTTTATCAGAGCAAGACCAGCTCTCTTCTGGATTAGAATCTGGAGGAATGATGCTACCGTCCTATACAAAACATCATTAAGGACTGCCTAAATTGTGAATATGGTATGCAGATTCCTTGGTTTAAAGAAGTTCTTAAATCACTTAATGAAATTGGTAGAGGTACTTTGTTCACTGACCCAATGACAACTGAATCAAAGGACAAACTTGAGGTACAAAAAGCACTTTATGCACTTTATCGTAATGGGCGCATAGGAAGAGAATCTCAGAAATCAAGGGTCATGAAATATATAGGAAATGGTCTTTGTATGCAAATTCTGCCGCCATACCTTTCCCTCCCTATGTCAAACTGGGAGCGATCTCTATTGTTCCGTTTAAGGGCAGGAACTGTGAAATTTTTGCTGTCTTTTCCTATGGGGTACCGACATAGTGCAGACCTTACTCCATGCCCTTGAGATGGTATGAGCACTCAAGATGACCTGCACTTTTTATTTTTCTGTAAATTTTATGTGAGATTTATCAAATGGCTTTTAACTCCGTATTTTAGAAAATACAGACCTCTCACACTTCAAGAATCTTATACGTTGTTGCTTACCCTGGATACTGATGAACTGACCTTTCGCACTAGCACTTTTTTAAGATTAGCCATACGTGCGCACAAGACAATGGAAAATCCCTGAAATCAGAAACTAGTCATAATGACACTACTGTACAAATTTTATAAGGAAATGAAATTTACTGTTCAATCACTGTATGAATTATTACGATATTATGGAATGTTATTTATATAATTGTTTGTATTACATGTAAATGTGTGTTCTTGCTGTATTCGGTACTTTTATGAATTTTATGAAATTCGAATAAAGATCTTTTGAACTTGAACTTGAACATTAAACTTGAATCAAAGTGTAAAACTTTCTATTCATCTAATGTCTCTGCTTTCCGCCTCTAAAAGGGATGCAGTAGTAGGTATTGTATAGAGGAAACCATGGGCGCAGCTTCAAGGTGAGGAAAACCAATCAAAGTGAAATAATTATTCATTAAAATATATCAATACAATTGCTCAGAAACAATTCTTCACGTTTTAAATAAGTAGCCGCCGAAAATGTGACATAATTATTCTAATTAACCTATTAGGAAACACTAGTGATTATTTCACAAGTTGCCAGAAAAGCTGCGATTGGAAAAATCCGAGCTTATATTCCGCAAAGAACTGAAAACAATCCTGTTCCCCAATCCTCAATGCTTCAAATACGGCCTCTCTCCACAACCAGAATCCCACTCTAATGGAAACAAACAGCAGCAACCAGCGCGGGGACACACCAGTGGTGTAACCAAGCGCTTTATAACATGTATTTAAAAAAAAAAAGTTTATACTCCTTTCTGGTACACAAGCAAAGAAAGAAAGTTCTATTTGTCTTAGTGCAGGGTGTGGGAAGTATCCTTTACTTTTGTGCACTTCTGAAGACCTTGATTTTTGATGAAAAACAACACTACAATTAGCAAACCGGGGCTAAGTGAACATCCACAAACTGAATCAAAAAGATCTATTTTTATAAACTTCCTCGAAATATTCCCAGAGTCTGAGGCACTCCAGATTATCTTAATATGTAGTGTGCAAAACAGCGTATAGCGCAAAAGGACAGAACGTTTTTTAATGATATTTATTTATTGTTCGGTTCTTCGACCTCTTCTTTCTAGTCGATCTTGTGAGCTTTATCTAATATCAGGTTTCCATGCCAATACAGCATAACCAAAATGGTCGTGTTGGATGTAGAATTATTCATCCTGGACAACAAGATACACAGTCGGCTTTTTCGAAGGCCAACTCAAGCAACTCTATTCTGCACGCTTCCAGCAGCCATCAAAGACATCAAATAAGATTCATCCCTTATGGGGAAATGATCCGTTCCAGACGCAACTGTAGTGAGGACTCTGGTTTCCTCTCCTGCATAGAGGACATGAAAGTGTGCTTTTCACGAAGAGGATAGCAATCCCGGGACATAAATCAAGCATGCAACAGGGTCATGAAGATGACACAAGAACTAACACTGAGGCAGACTACGCCAAAACAGAGGCTTGTGTGAGGATGGTCACCAACTGTATCAACTTATACATCACATTAATGAGCAAAGCATGCAGAAACACTGGCACATCTTGAGTACGGCTAGGACACTTGAAGACTATCTCAAGAAGACGTGACATCTCATTTTGTAAGGGTAGAACCATTAGTACCATTCTGAGCCCCAGCTATCCTGCTTTACCTTCACAGGACAATTGGCTAACACAACATACACGAGTTCTACAAGTGCGCCCACTATGGCATGTGCAAATCGGCACTGGATAAGAAAACACATTTTGGGTTGGATACAACAAATATGTATGAAGTCTTTAAAACATCAACTGTAACACCAAATTTGTATTTATGTAATTGTATGTAAATGTCACCAAATTTTTGTTGGGAGCACTACAAGGTTCCTCATTGAAAGAATAAGGGAACATATGAGGGCACTTAAACAGGCAGAAGAAAGATATCCAATTAAAGTACATACTATGAACTGTAGTGCACAAGGATCAATCAAAAACTTCAATTTTTATGGTATAGAACATACCCCTAGAGACCGTCGTGGGGGAAACAGAGAACTGAGATTGAGGAGGATAGAAACAATTTGGATAACACGCCTCGATATAGTTGAATAAGGACTTAATATTGACCAGGAACTGCAAAATTTCCTGGGTGACTAATTAGGTTTGGTTAAGATGCAAAGAATAAATCAACAAATGAACTGAGGTTTGTCCTCCGCTCTTCTTTACACCTAATACTCAAACACACTGGGGTCTGTCCCCCACTCCATTTCACACCTTCATTTTTTAATACCCATTATTATAGAGCACTGACATGTAGCACTTGTACTGACCATCAGCCTAGGTTATACAGACTGTGGATAGTGTGGAAGGATGTGCGAGCCTAAATGGCAGATTTGGAAATGCACAATTAGACTTGTATATGGGTTTTATCGTTGGGAAGATTTTTCCTCTATAGAACTTACCACTTAGCCAGCTTACTCATGCTACGGCTGATAATTATATTGATCCGAACTTTCCACTCCGCCACTTAGGATCCCGATTAGGAATCTGCAAGTACACGACTGATGAAAGAGCACTCCAACATATTTAAAGATGGCCACCGCTTTATCTTGGCAGGCCACATGGCACTATCAATGTAGAATCTGTCCTCTATTACAAGTGCATTTACCAAACCAGGCATGGCGACTAGCTTAGATGACAAACAGAAGATGTCTCACTCGGACGTGAGTGGCGTATATTTCACAGGAAGATCATCTGGATGCTGCCAACCCCCACCCAAAAAACAGTGGTTCATGCCCTTATCACCTCACGGCTTGACTATGGAAACATCCTGCACATGGGCTCCAACAAGGCAGTAATCCGTAGATTGCAGCTGGTACAGAACTCCGCAGCTAGACTTCTGTGTAGAGTTCCTAGAACAACTCCCATTTCCGGGCACCTCTGTGACTTACACTGGCTCAGGGTGGAGAACCGTATCAAGTTCAAAGCCCTGAACTACATGTTTAGGATCAAAACCGGCATAGCACCTCTATATCTACAATCCCTTGTACGCCCATATGTCCCATTCGTCACTTGCGGTCTGCAACGCTCTGTAATTTCACAGTACCCAGGTTTAAACTCGCCAGGATGGGCGGTAGATATTTTTCCTATCTTGGCCCATCCCTCCTGAATGCTCTTCCCCTTGTTATCCGTAATGAAACTATCTACATCCGCTTCCACAGAGCTCTTAAGACCTGACTCTTTAACCAATAATTCCATCTCACCGCCGCTCTATTTCTGCACCTAGTCTGGCATGGCGCCGAGAAACCCTTTTTGGGTAGCTGTTGCGCCCTACAAATGCAAATAATAAATAAAATAAATAACATGAGCATTGTTTTCTCGAATCCTAGTTCACTAGGTGCAAAGCGGTGCTCAATACTGCTCTGATGTGCGTTATATTCCGAGACACTATTGAATCTGAATAAATAGACAAATGTTTCATAGGCATGGGTTTCCACGATACAGAAATCATATGTTGTGATATTTGAAGTTGAATGCTCACATTAGGGTGGCTTTCTGAAATATTCTATGTTTACTTTTTGGTATAACTTTTAAAACAATGTTGAAACTGTAGCTAACTTTTACTGTTTTAGCCTTGAGGAAGTAGTTGGGAGACTCCCCATATACAACGAAACAGGTGTTTGCTAAAGCTCACAAGATAGAGTACCGTATTTTCCGGCGTATAAGACGACCCGGCGTATAAGACGACCCCCTACTTTTCTTGACAAAATGTAGGTTTCGTGCGATACTCGCCGTATAAGACTACCCCCACTTCCTAACATCCTACAGTCCCCTTTCTATCTCCATGGACTGAGGAGATCATGTGGTACTGACGCTCCTCTCCTTCCGATGAGCGTAAGAATTTCGGAAGGAGAGAGAGATCAGCACATGTGGAGGAGCGCCTCGTCTGCCTGGGGATGTGCAGTTGCAGTCTAGGTAGGGCTCACGGCGCCATTTGTTTGCTTTTAAAACTTGCGCAGTGTTTGTCGGTGGATTAAAAGGTTTGCCAGGCGTACTACACTTACCACTTGATAAGTCTGTTGTGGAGGGGAGGGTGATTGCCCAGGACATGCTATGGACACAGCAGCACGTTAGCAGTTTATTTTGTAGTTGTTGCATGTAGCCATTGAATTGTTGCTTGCTAATGATTTGTGAACTGTCACCACAGTCTCAGTTCGTACCCATGAGTGTGCCCTAGGCCACAGCAATTTTTGATAACATAAGTGGTTACTAGCTTGTCTTTTAGGAGAAGCGGTCTGACACCTTCGGGTGAAGTCCGCGCTATGTAAAACATACCGTCAATTTTGGTAACCGGCGTATAAGACGACCCCCGACTTTCCAGAACATTTTAAGGGGTTAAAAAGTCGTCTTATACGCCGGAAAATACGGTAGATTAAAAAAGAGGTAGAAGCACCGAAAAATAAATAAATATCATCAAAAAAGCATTCTATTCTTTGTTCTATACACTGTTTTGTACCCTAAACATTGAGATAGTCATGTGTCACAGACTGTGGAACACTGGTAGTCTAATCCTGAGATTAGACTCTTTTTGGGGGAGTGGAGCATTTCTTCCTTCGATTGGAGAGCACCGGGGTGCATAATCCCTACACCAAAGAATACTTGTAGGCGACTGTCAACAGAGCACCACATAACGATCTAATGCCCACTGGAGTAGATATACATCCTCATAATACATTGTAAAACATTATAAATGTCATAATATCAGAACTAACGTGTCAATGATTGAAGAGTGTAGTAGCTTTCTGAAGAATCTGCCGTATTTCTGTCTGGCCTGTGACGCTAGAAAGCCCATGAGTCAGTCATCCTGTAGCTCGTTTTCAGACATGTGAGGGACTGTGGGTCCCCTCTTTGCTGACCTTTAAGAGGCCTCTGACAGAGAAAAATTAATTTGATTTCACTACCACCATAAAAGAGCATGGAATGACTGACTGTGCCCCAGCACAGAGGCCCTAGAAGGTAGAGCTTTCTCCAGATTCCCTTAAAGCTGTATGTGAGTGACCGACCACCTCAGCCCTACTGACCTCTTAGAGACCCTTCAATGGACTTTTCTTCTAATCCTATAAACCTCTGGTACAGACTGACAGGAATGACTCAGTCCCAAAGCATTACAGAAGTAATGTTAGGTTCCCAAATTCACCAAAAACATGTCAAGAGTCTAGCATTTGATTTACCATTTCGAGTCCTGCTGCATTTACATTGTCCGGCAGAGCTCAGAAGATCACCAGGAAAATGCGTTAGCAAGTCGCCCATACAAGATGCAGGTGTGACTATATATTTCTAAGCCTGGCTGCTTAGCTGCCAAATATAGATAAAACGTGTGATCCCTTCATTCACTCCTAATTTCTTTACCAATAGCCCAGTGGCTTGCTGCTGCGCAGCTAAGGTGAGAGGCTCTAGGTGACTGCAAGTGAGCGCCTATGCACGTGCATCTGCACATGTGTAGGCTAAGGGTGCGAGACTACAGCCCAGCTTAACCAAGTATCTGCACACTGGTATCCTGTTGCAGAATAAGCCCATCAGGGATTGGTGCTCAGGGGTTTGATGGATTGCCATATCTCTCTGGCTCAGATAATGAGATTCCAGGCCACTGTTCCCCTTGCTGAGCTGTTAATTATTATGCTGGCCATCTGGAGGATCAAAGTCCCCTCCACACAATAGGGCCATTAGCCAGTAATCAGGCCTGGTCCTAGCGGGGGAGAAGACCGGGACAGAATCTGCATGTACTAATTATCTTTCACTGTGCACCTAGCCTGGGATGGCTCACTTTCACACAAAAAAAGGAGGACAGCCAAACCTGTTGAGACAAACACAGAAGAGAAGGGACCAGGCAGCGGTGGCAGAGCTGCAACTTAAAATAACACTGTTGTCAGTGACCTCTAGTTCTCTGGGACCAAGGAAGGAGCACTGCCACCACACTTCTTAGAAATCTGCTCGCAGGGAGGCCAGGCTCGAGAGCATCTTGGTGCACCTCCCTCGCTCCCTGTACCTGGGGAGAGCAGGAAGCACACCACCTCCACCAGCCCACACAGACAAATAGCATACACAGAGCTGTGCCAGCTAGACTGGGAACCGTCTGGGTGGCACAAGCCTAGGCTTATGTGGAACTACGAAGATGCCTCACCTCTTGGGTTCCCCACAGAGGGTAGGGGCTCCTAGGCTAAATAAAAGTTATGTCCTTTAGTGTTGCATGCAGCTGCAGTTTAGAAAAATATAGCCTGATCACAAAGGCATGCCCCAGAAGGTACTGGGGCCACCCAATTTGAATAATTAACACATGGTGCACAGGAGGGCGGGGCACTGCACCATTATGTTAGAGGTTTATTGTTTTAGGGGGTCACCTTGGACAATGGAGTACCCCTTAGACACGAGTCCTCTCTTCACTCCTTAGGGGAAGGCACCCTCGGTCAACCAGGTCAGAAGATACATAACCTCAGAGGGATGTTCATCCTTATTCAAAGGGCTACTAGAGATTGGGCTTGTTCCTATAGTTTCTGGAGTGCAGGGACCCCTGTTGATGGGTCATGAGGTTGCACTTACTATATTAAAAGTAAAAGAAAGACTAATGCATAAAATGTATTGAAATTGAAATGCTTTATTGGCAATGACAAAGTTAGAAAAGTGTATATTCCATGTCTTCATGCCAGTCATGTAAATGCTTTCAAAGGCTTTATTGGCACTCACAAGGTTAATACTCAATCATTACCTGATTTAATGAAGGTCACTGAAAGGTTCTGAAATGCTTTGACAATCACAAGGTTAACAGGGAGTCATTACATGCCTTAAACTCACTGTAATATGGTAGCATCCATAGCAGTTTAATGGCGTTGCACTGGCCTAATATGACATACCTGTGCTTTTATTAAGGTGATAAGACCATGACAAAGCCAACTACACTTAGTTATATTGTGCCGGGAATAGGTTGGGGGGGAGGGAAAGGTGGTTATGGGCTCAGGGCTCGCTAGGGGTTTTAAGTGTGTTACCATAGGTATTTCCACTTGTTATTGTGTATATAATTGTAAATTAATATATAGTATGCTTCATTAACTTTTTAGAAGTAAAAGCAGTGGCTAAACAATGAGTTATTAAGTGTTGCTTGTTGCATGCCTGTGTACTATCCCCTACCTCCCCTGGGTAGTCCTGGGAATGCCCTGGCTCACTACCCTTAAAGAGAGAAGTGCCAGTAGATGGAAGGTGGCAGACCTTTTGCTTGTGAAGGACCAACATCCTTTGCAACTAATAAACCACTTTCTTACATAGGCCCACATCCTTCTTTGATAGAGGACATTTTTCTGGGTCAATCCACTACAAGTCACAATATAGAAACACATCTTTGCATTTGAGAAATGGCTTTGCATACTCAGAAACATCTAAGCTGCCCGACGTGGATGGGTCAGAAATTCAAAGGTGGCTGGATCATATGGAAGCTTGAAATTGAAGAAATACAGTTCTCAGTGATGGAAGAGTATCTTCAAGGTCACAGGTCAAACGACTTGTAGGCACCTAGAGAACTCCAGCAACTGGAAACAAGATTATCAACTGTTCCAAGAATTCATGGCCACTGAGCCCTTGATGGATCCTTTTAGCTATCTGCTTTACTATGTTTACTATCAGCTGCTGAGATATTTCCGTTAGTGACCATGATGGATGAATTCATGCAAGACTGAGACATGGTAAGCAATTAGCCCCCTTCCTCGTTTTCGCACTGATCACGAAGGAGTCAGTTTGGATAAGAAGACTATTGCCAAGCCAAATTCAGCTCATATGGATTTGGAAAACACAAGTACGGTTTCCAGTTTTTCTGGTACTTTCCTGGGAGTCTGCAAATTCTCTACCCCAGTTTCTGACCATTTTGGAAGTTTTTTTGAGGTACAAGCTGCTAATAAACGAATCTCTACATCTGATGATGTGGAGAATAAAAAGAGACAGTGATTAATTCAGATACTTTCAACACAAAGCTTCCTCATTTATACTACAAGATTCAGTGTGTAAAGGTCAAGCGGTATAAAACAGCTTGGACATCGTGTTTACCATGAGAACTGGATCCAGTGGGGACAAATAAAGCTGTACTAGCGTACAGAATAGTTAATGTAAAAACACAACTTGGACAGGGGACCTATTGTGAAAAGATCCAGCACCAATAAAAAATTATACCAATTCAATCAAAAAATGACGGATTAACCTGTGTGCAAGTTCCTGAAAGTGCCCCCTGTCCAGGAACACACCCCTATTTCAACCCTTGGGGAATCATACAAACAAACTAAATCAAGGCTGCACCACTCAAAGAGAACAAATCATTGTATATAGTTATAATCAAATAGTTGAAAACATGTCTTCTTTATTGGTTTGTTCTTTAAAAGCCACAGCCAACGCGTTTCGTCCTGTCACGTAGGACTTTTTCAGGGCATTCGCTACTCACAAAGGGCGAGAGGAGGTTGGTAGTAACCATATATAATTATCTTCACACAATACGGCAGGCAATCTCATCTATTTTTTGGAATGTACAGTCAAAATTCAAGTCACTTCGTACGTCCATCAAAGTTCAAATGAATGTGGGATGGTAGTCACATCAAGGGAATCACGTGGTATGATAATCACAGTATTGTGAGCCAAGAGCTGATAAATTACGAACTACACATATTATACCTCTTGCTGGTAGTCCAGCCCGGCGTGAGATATTTTAGATTATACCGAAGCGCTATGGGCTGCAGGACAAATTTTTCTGACTTGGATTAAAACTGCACACGACCAACGATCTCTTAGGCTTGAGGTATGTTTAACATACAATTACACTGATATGCCGTTAAACCACTAGTGGCTTCCATTACTGCCATTTAGACCATTTCTTTCCATACTAGGCTTCTATCTCACGTTCATGAACGGACATACCACGTTGAACATGTTCTTTAATTTAGCCTGGCAATACATTTATTGATTCAGCACTTGGTAAGCTGGCCTAATAGGGTATTTCAATTTTTTATAATTTTTTATTATGAAGCACTGACAACCGAGTTCTTTAATTGAACCTTTTGACCCAACTGGTTTTGGCATCAAGAACTGATACATGGGTGCTTTAACTCAACCTTGGGTCCTAACTAGTAATCTCGGTCTTTTTGCTCTTTCTGTTCAATTTTCATTTTCAAACACCACTTCCCTTTTTCTCCCTTCATTGCACTTTCTCTACTCAGAATTTCTCTTGCATTTCTTCACATCTGAGCTACTCACAATCCCCTTCCTTCCTTTGTTCCTTCCTTCCTTTTTTCGTGTCTACTCTTACGCTTACTCTCGCTCTATAGTTACACATCAATAACTGTGGTCTTCTGGTTTGCGTTATTCTAAAATGCATATATATTGCAATATATATGCAGCCCTGAAGAAGCCCATGTTTGGGCGAAAAGCACTGGCTGTCTCCAAGCGCATTTGAAATAAAGACGCACAAAGACCTCAACCAACGACTGCCAATTGTCTTTCTACTGTGTGCATATTACATTTCTTTACTTGTTACTAATTGATATTGCCTCTCCGCCACCATCTGTGCATGTTCTGATTTGTGATCCAGGGGCGGCTGATCACTTGAGGTGGGCAATATCATTACTTGACGTGACTAATCTAGGTAGTGCAGTCTCCTATAACCTGGCTGCTTTCCCTGTTTGCTGTATTCTTAATATGGAATACATTGGAGTACAATTTCCTAATAGCAAAATGTATTAAGTTTTTATATCCGTGGAACAGAGTAGCATTAAACAATGGCTCAAATATATGTATAAAAATTTACTCATCCCCGAAAGTCGTAACGGCGGCGAGGAGCCGGTGGAGTATGAGGAGAGCAAGGAGAGCGCTGAGGTTTGGTCATTAGAGAAGGAAAAAACCCTTGTAAAAGACGGTAAGCGTAGGGAGAAAAGTAAAAGCGGAATAAAAGAGGAAGCCCTTGAAGGGGGTGCCCACATTTCAGGTCCCAGGGGAATATCAAGATACACTCTTAGTAGTGCAAAGAAAGAGGGTGGTGGAGGTGCCCTGTTAAATTCTGTTTTTGTAGACGAGGAGGGTGAAACAGAGAGGCAGAAAGAGGGTAAAACTAAAGAAGTGGGCAGGTCTGGGTCTACTATAGCTCACAACAACATTTTAAAGATATTTTAGCGTCTTGCCAAAAACTTTAATTCTGGGCGAAGCAAAAGTGGGTCCTGAAGAATCAAATAAAAATCCAGAAAGTGTAAGTGAACGGGTGGAGCAGACGGATATGGGTGACTGGCCTGGACATCTGAGTCCGAACCGTTACCCGCTTCTGGCGCCGGAAGTAGATACTGGGACTAAATAAATGGATTTGGTAGAATCAGGAACTAGTGAAAAAGTGGCTGAAGAAGAAGCAGAAAGAGAGTCCGGGGGAGTCAGGGTAATCTGGAGAGGGGGGTACCAACCTGACTGGTCTGTCAGCGCACTGCTTACTACCCTTACGCTTGAAATAAAGAGTAGATTTGAAATCTCAGAGTCCAATCAGAAAGAGATTAGAGCTGCCCGTCAAAATTTGGAGAAAATAATTCATGATCTAAGTAACAGAACATCGACATTAGAAGGTGAGGTCAAATGCCTCAAAGAGACAGTCAAAGCTAATACAGTTGAAATTGAGAGTCTTAAAACAAGGGAGAAAGAACAGCTAGAGAGGTTTGAAAGGCTAGAGAACTATCAAAGGAGGAATAACTTAAAGATCCTAAAAATCCCGGAGGGCAAAGAAGGAGAAGATATTAAAACCTTTATAGTACAGTTACTTAAGAAAGAAATGCAGCTGGAGTAAACTTAAGAAGAGATCGCAAGAGACATTCAAAGGATTCACAGGGACCCTTACAGACTTAACACAAATCGAGCTTAACCGAGGGAAATCTTAGTCAACTTTTTAACTTACACACTTAAGAAGATCCTGGTCAAGGCATTGAAAAAACAATGGAGGTGGATGGGGCTAGGTTTTAAATTAGATCTGACCTGTCTAGTATCACTTCCAATAGGCAGTGGGAATTGGGGAAAGAATTGAGCCACTAAAAAAGTTGGGGGCTTCGGTTCAGCTGAAGTTCCCTGCGTACCTGAAAGTGATGTTTGACAATAGTATGCACACCTTCCGATTTGTTGAGGAAGTGGATACGTTTATTGAATTGATTCAGTCAGGGGGCTGGATAAATGGTATGGAGTAAAGGGTATTTGCAGGTTAAGATAGGTCATTGTAGTGTTAAGATTAAAAATAATTGAGTCCTACATAGAATATGTGTAAGTTTTATTTAGTTTAGGTTTATTTTCTGAGACGCACTTTGGGGGATATCCATAGGGCTTAGGCCATGAAGAAGTGGGTTGGGTTTTCCATGGAAGGGCGGGGGGCGGAGAGTGTAGGGAGCACAGGGTGGGGAGCATAAGGGAGAAAATAAAAATAAATTAAAAAGTCCTCAGAAGCCTCGTGGGTACTATACCAGTGTGGGAAGCTTGCTTTTGACGAGTATGGGTGAGAAAGGAATAAGGGAGATACAAATTCTTTCATGGTAAGTGAATGGGCTTCGGGTGAAAGGCAGGCGGGAGAGAATTCTGCAATATCTAAGGGATTGTCCTGTTCAAATTGTTATTTTATAAAAGACGCACCTATTGGGAGAAGAATGTAGAGGGATATTCAAAGCTAGAAGATGTTTTTTCTGGTTCTCCATACAAAGCAGACGGTAGTTACAAAAGGAGTGGCTATCCTGGTTAAACAAGGGATGAGGGGGCGTGGCCAAGATGGCGGGGTGAGCGGACGCTTCCTCCCGTAGCTCCTCCAGCCCGGCTCAGCTCGAGCCCCGATTCCTGCGCCTCTCTCCCCCCGCGGCCGCACTGCGGGCGAGGGTGTTGTGCCGGAGTTCCTGGGGCACATTTTGGTGCCACTTTGACTTCTGAAGCCCCGGGGGAAGTTCCCGAAAAGCTTATTCGGAGATCACTCCGAGGATTAGAGCCAGGGTCGCCCCGAGGAGAGGAGCCTGGAGGCGGAGCGTAGCGCGGCGCTGTCCGCGCGCCTTGGCTGGCCCGAGTGCTGAACAGCGGAACGCCGGAGATCCCGAAGGAGCGGACCAGACGGACTCCGCGGAGCGAGGTGGCTTCCTGGCGGTGCCCTGGTGGCAAGCACCATTGCTGGGAGACGGACTTTAGCCTGTACCGGCGATCCCCCCACTATCCGGGGTCTCGAGGGGCGACGCCTTGCGAACTCCGCGCCCGGAGGCGCTGGATGGCAGAGTCCGAGCAGTGCCCGTGCCGGGCAATCGACTGGTGATCAGGGGAGGCACCGGGTTCGCACTTTCCGGACCCGTTATCATTTGAGAGTTGCCCACGGACTTGCTGGCCCGGGCTGCCTTCCTGGGTCCCACCCTCCCGCCATCTTGTCTTTGTGTGGCTGAGCCCGGTGGCCCCTGCCCGCGCCCTTCTCACACGGGAGCCTTGACTCGTTCTGGTGCCAGCTCATCTACTGCCCTCCCTGGGAACACGAAACGGGAGGCCTACTCTTCGGACATTGCTACCTGCCCTGCTGGCCCGAGAGCCGTCTTGCCCATGCCCGGACCGCCATTTTGTCGCCTGTGACGCACTACTCTTGTCCTCGGAGAAGGCCTCACATCTAGTGCCCGCGAGCGGTGGCGCTCGCCTACAACAACTGATTCTGGGCTTTGCCGGGCCCCAAGATGACTGGAAGACGTGGCGCGGCACGGGGTGATCGCACCTTGCCGGAAATGCTCGGCAGGTCCCAGCAACTACGCGACAGGACGCAGCCGTCCCCGGGGGCCTCCCGGGCATCAACGGACGCAACTGCGGGCGAGCCGCCGGTCACGCGGTCCTTCATGGAGGACTTATTCACCTCCCTCAAGGAGGAATTTCAGACTCTTAAGACCGAAGTGGCTGGGGAGGTCCGGGAGGTGCGCAGGGAAGTTGAGGGCCTGGGCGAACGGGTCGAGACTGTGGAGACGGCGGCTCAACGCCGCGATGAGGAGATAACCCATCTCCAACAGGACGTCCTCCGCCTCCGGGAGCAATGTGTCGAGCTCCAGGCCCACTCGGAGGACCTCGAGAACAGGTCCAGGAGGAACAACATCCGGGTCCGAGGTGTTCCATCCGCTGATGAGGGTGCGGACCTGGTGGCATATCTGCAGGACCTGTTCCGTGACATCTTGGAGGAGGGCGAGGATTTCGCCATCCGCATTGACAGAGCACACAGGGTGGGCCGCCAGCGCCAGTCATCGGCACCCCCGCCTGATATCCTGGCATTCTTGCCGGATTTCCCTCTAAAGGAGCGCATCATGGCTGAGGCCCGTAGGAAGCAACCATTGACCTTCCGCGACAGACCTGTGGCGCTCTATCAGGACCTGTCTGCCATCACACTGCAAAAGCGCAGGTCTTTCCGCATCGCTACGGACTTCCTGCGAGAGCACGAGACAGCCTACTCCTGGGGTCACCCCTTCCGTCTTATCTTTCGATGGAATGGGGTGTTGCATCAGCTGCGCTCCTTACAAGATGTCTGCGGGGTGCTGGGTCTTACTGCTACGGAGGAGGACGGGGCTACACCCGCATGGAGGCGCCCTGAGCGGCGGGGCCGACGGAGGTCGAGAAGGCGCCCATCGTCAGCGCCGGTGAGTCGCCCGGACTCGCCCACCATCAGAGCTGACATGGCGGAGGCCCTGAGGACTGCGGCCAGGAACTTGCCTGAATCTACTGGCGTGGCCTTGACGGCCTAATTTTCTCCGGGGGGAGAGACTCTTAGCTTTCACGATGCTGGGCTGGGGGCTGGGGGGCGGGGGGGTGGTGTGTGGCTGGACGTCCACTTGATTGTTTTCTGCAGACTCGCCCATCTGGGCTAGACTGAGACTATGGGGTGTTGTTTTTTGCTTTTTGTTTTGGCTGGTTGCCATCAATGGTTTTTGGGGGGGTTTCATTGTTGGTTTGTCGTGGGGGGGGGTCCCGTCCGAAGTTGTCCGAATGAGTACGATGCCGCCTCTGGCCTTCCCTGCGCCCCTACCCCGCGCGCCCCCTCCGCTGATCCCCCGCCTGCTGCATGGCGCGCTGTTTCCCTGGAGGCGATGCCACCCTTGAAGGTAGTGACCCTTAATGTCAAGGGTCTGAATAACCCCGTAAAGCGTAGGGCGATCCTCTCCCTATTGGAGGGGTCGCAGGCGGATATTTGCCTCCTGCAGGAGACCCATTTACTCTCCAGAGATTGCCATAGGTTGCGCTCTGCCAAGTTCCCCACGCAACTTTTTTCCTCTGCTGCGACTAAGACCGCTGGGGTGGCCATTCTCCTAGCCAGTTCCTTTAGGGGGGAGGTGCTGTATAAACATGCCGAGCAGAAGGGGAGGCTCTTAGTGTATCGCATGCGCTTAGGAGGTGTTACCTTTACGGTTGGTTCGGTCTACAGCCCAAACGATCACCAGGATCGTTTCCTGGACTCGGTGTTGGTGGACGTTACTGCCTCGCCCGACCGCCATGTCATCTTGGGGGGAGACCTGAATATGGTCTTCGACTCCACTCTTGATAGGTCTGCCCAGCGTTTTCCGCAGACAGGGGAGCTTTCTAAAGCGGTGCGGGACCAGATTGCAGAGATGGACCTGCATGATCTCTGGCGCACCATGCATCCCACCGATAGGGACTACTCCTACTTTTCCCACGCACACCGCACTTATTCGCGGTTGGATTATCTTTTGGTGAGCGGCCCACTTCGCTCGGCCGCTACGGCGGCGGACATCGGGGTCTTGTCTCTGTCCGATCATGCGCCGGTCTCCGGAGTTTTTGCGTGGCCGGCGCCCCCCCCCTCGAGAGGGATGTGGCGGCTTCGGGACACGCTTCTTCATAAGAAATCGGTGGTGAAGCGAGTGGAGGAGGTCATCCAGGACTACCTGACCCACAATAGCAACTCTGACACGTCCCTGGCTACACAGTGGGCGGCTTTGAAAACGGTCGTCAGGGGAGAGTTTATCTCCATTTCCTCGGCGGAAAATAAGGAACGCCAGCGCAAGAGGGAAGAACTGACGGCGCAGGTTAGGGAGCTTGAGCAGGTCCACCGCCGGACGGGGGCACCTCGGGTTTGGAAGCAACTGAAGGCGGCACGGAAACTCCTCTCTGCGCTGGATCTGGATCGGGCGGAATACGCAGCGCTGCGCCTGAAACATGCCTTTTACACCGGCGGAGACAGGTGCGGTAAGCTCCTGGCCCATAGGCTTAGGGTTGCGCAGCAACGCAATGTGGTGAAGGAGCTGGTGGGTGTGGATGGGATCCCGGTTTCTGGTGACGCGGAGGTGGCGGATACCTTTCGATCCTTTTACGAGGCACTGTACGCTTCAGAATCTTCCCCACCGGGAGAGGCTGAGGCCTATCTGGAATCCGTGACCCTCCCGGCCTTGGACCCCTCCCAGGCGGACCATCTAGAGAGGGACATTCACGTGGAGGAGGTCATCTCCGCGATCGCACGGCTGAAGCATGGCAAGGCCCCGGGCCCGGATGGTTACACGGCCTTGTTCTACAAGACCTTCTGTCCCACTATCGCCCCTCTCCTGGCTCGCTTGTTCAACTCCTTCTCCGAACCGGGCGCCATCCCACCGGACCTCCTCTCGGCGACTGTGTCGGTTATCCCCAAACCGGGGAAGGACCGGACCTTGTGCGGCTCGTACCGGCCCATTTCGCTCCTAAATGTGGACCTCAAGCTTTATACCGGAATCTTGGCGGCCAGATTGGGTCTACATTTACCAGGTTTGGTGGAGGCAGATCAGGCCGGTTTTGTACCCGGTAGGCAGACGGTCGACAACACGAAGAGAGTGACGCACGTCCTGGAAAAGGCCTCACGCGTTCCGGGGGAGCGGATGCTGCTATCAGTCGACGCGGAGAAGGCCTTTGATAGAGTTCATTGGCCATACCTCGAGCTGGTCCTTGGGAAACTGGGGATCGGCGAGAAGTTCCGCACTATGGTCTTTAACTGCTACAGGAGACCGTCGGCGTCAGTGCGGGTCAATGGACACAGCTCCAGCAGCTTCACCATTGAGCGCGGCACGAGACAGGGTTGCCCTCTCTCGCCGCTCCTCTTTGCCCTTTATATGGAGCCGTTTGCGCAGAGGATCCGCGACAACCCGGACGCTATTGGGGTGAAGATGGGGCAATACACACACACTGTCAGCTTATACGCGGACGATGTCTTGTTGACCCTAGATGACCCCAGGCGGTCGCTCCCTGCCTGCGTCCAGGAGTTGAACGCTTTTGCCCGCGTTGCGGGCTTTAAAATGAACATGACCAAGTCGGCTGCACTGGATGTGTCGCTCTCTGCCGACACCAGACGGGACCTTCAAAGTCTCTTCCCTTTGCAGTGGTCCTCCTCCACGGTGCCTTACTTGGGCATTTTGCTTGCTCCCACCCTGCCTGCCATGGTCGCAGCTAACTATTCCTCTCTAGGCACAAAGATAAAGGAGGAACTCGGCCGTTGGAACAAGGGCCTGCTTTCGTGGCTGGGCCGTATTGCGGCGGTGAAGATGACGATACTGCCCCAGATCCTGTATCTTTTCCGCGCTCTGCCTCTTCAGCCCCCCGTGGGCTGGATACGGCAGGCGCAGGCAGACATCTCCCGCTTTGTGTGGCAAGGCCGTAAGCCTCGGATGAAGCGGGTCCTCTCCATGCTTGCCCCAGAGGCGGGAGGTCTCGGGGTCCCGGACCTCCGGAAGTACTTTCAGGCGGCGCAGCTCCGGTACCTGGTGGAGTGGAGCCGGTGGGAATCGGACAAACACTGGCTCTTTCAAGACCAGGCAGTTGCGGGCCGTACCCTCCAGGAGGTCCCGTTCCTACGGCGCGCTCACCGCCCGCCTAATCTCTACGCTTCCTTTATCACCCGGGTCCCGCTAAGAGTGTGGGACGCGGTGTGTGAGCTGCGGGAGCTCACCACTTTTCCGTCGCCGTTCTCTCCCATTGCTGACAACCCGGACTTCACTCCGGGCCTGGAGCCGGGGGCCTTTTCCCACTGGGTGAGTGCGGGATGTAGAGCGCTCTTCCAGATCTACGGGCCGGAGGGCGTGCTCCCCTTCCAGCAGCTCCGACAGGAGTTTGGCCTGACGGAGGGGGACAGACTGCGTTACATGCAGGTCCGCCACTGGGCTCTTCAACCCTCAGTGCGTGACGTCGCCGCCCGTACGATTACACCCTATGAGCGATGGTTGGTGACCCGGGCCTCGGACGCCAAACTCATCACTGATTTGTATAAATTTCTCCAACCCCCGCCGTTTCACTACCATAACCCGGGGAGGGAACGCTGGCACAGGGAACTGGGAAGGACCCTGAGCCACAAGGAGTGGGACAAGATTGCGTATCGGGCGAGGCACTCTGCGTACCACACTGGGCTGACGGAAACCTTCACTAAAGTGTCCACCTATTGGTACTACACCCCGGAGCGGCTCTACGAGATGCGCAAACTAGGCGATAAGGGTTGCTGGCGCGGCTGCGGACAGGAGGGCACCCTCACGCACATTCTCTGGGAGTGCCCGGTGCTGTCGGCCTACTGGAAGGAAGTCTTAGATGAGGTGGATAGGCATTTTGAGATTGAGCTCCCGCGCTTCCCCGCGTATGTCTTGCTTGGCCTCCCCAATGACTTGATGTACCCGCTGAAATCCCGCAGGGGCAGGCAGATTGCGATTGCGCTCGGCTCAGCCGTTCAGAACATACTTGTCCTCTGGCGCACCCCCACTGCCCCCTCTATCACTGGTTGGTTGCATAGGCTCTGGCAGGTACTGGGTATGGAGAAGATATCGCTAACGGTGGCTGGGAATGTTGACCAGTTCGAGGAGCTCTGGCATCCCTTTTTGGCACTGCTGTCCACGGAATTTCGCGAGCTGACGTGCCCACGGTACTTGCGCCTCCTTAGGCTGACTCCACCGGCGCCTGCGGCGGAGTGATTGTGCGGATTGGGGACCGGGGGCTGGGGGAGGGGAGTGGGGCTATATACTTCTAATGCTGCTTTTCGGACGGGGATGTTGGGGTGTTGTTTTCCTTTCTTTCCTCCTTGCTTTACTTTCTTCTCCTTTTCTGGGGTCGAGGGGCTGGTGGTGT
This sequence comes from Lissotriton vulgaris, assembly GCF_964263255.1. Taxonomy (NCBI): domain Eukaryota; kingdom Metazoa; phylum Chordata; class Amphibia; order Caudata; family Salamandridae; genus Lissotriton; species Lissotriton vulgaris. The sequence goes on along the minus strand of NC_141685.1, from coordinate 2,042,988,726 downwards.
GGTATGCTTCTTTTTTTGCTGTGCCGCAGAGTGTTATTCTGGCTTGGCCTTGCTTAGGGAGTGGGGGCCTATGGGGGGTTGTTTACAGTGCCTTACTGCCTCATGTTTTTTGCCTTGTTACCCTCTGGGACACCCTGCCTCCCTCTTCTTCTTCTGACTCGCTGCAACGTTTCGCTTTTTGTAATGTATGTTTGCCTGACCTCCTGCTCCCCTCCCCGTGTTTTTTATGCCTTAATAAAATACTTTAAACCTAAACAAGGGATGAACATTTCTGTTGAAAGTAACATCTCTAGTAGAGCAGGCAGATGGTTGGTGGTTAAAGTTAATATTTTTGGACAGAAATGTACACTAGTTGGATATTATAGTCCGAATCAGGATGATACTGGTCAGTTGGAGGACTTATTTACTGAACTTTAAACTTTTCCATAACCAATTATTATGGCAGGACATTTCAATGCGGTTTTAGATCATAAAATAGATGGGTCCCTCAACAGCAGAGCAGCAGTTAATACCCAAGATGTCGAAAATGATAAGATTAATTATGACTTAAATGGGACTTAGCGACATTTGGCGTCTTAAGGCAGGAACCCAGAAAGGCATTTTACAACAAAAAATATAGACACCAGTCTTGTATTGACTACTTTCTGGTAGATGATAAATTAAAGGTCAAGTTTTGCATGTAAAACATGTAGGAGTGCACTTGTCTGATCACTCAGCAATCCTATCACATTTGAAGGTGGTCGAGGGGCCTGTTCAATCTAGGTGGACATTAGATCGCTCAATATTACTAGATGAAGGGGTTTTAGAGATTCTGAAGGAAGAGACAAAGGAATTTCTTTGTAAAAATCAGGGTTCATCTATGTTAGGAGTTGTATGGGATGCATACAAGGCCTTTCTAAGAGGTAGATTGGGTTCTCTTGCTGCAGGAAAAAGGCACTGGGAGAGGAAATAAGGGAACCCTACTCACTTGGAGCCTGGGCGAAGGCTTTTATAAAAAACAATGGCTCCTGTGGATAAATGGGAACTAATTCTGATACAGATAATGTACAATGGCAATGAGGGTGATTGATGTAGATGTCAAAGAAAGAAGCTATATACACACTGTAAGAATGTATTAGTCATTTATGTAAATATATCTCAACAGTTTATACAAAATTTCTGTAGCATTATAAAAACATATGTAATCAAAAATGTGATGGCGTGTCCCAAGTGAATTTTACCAAAAAAGAACCTACAACTTCTAAAGTGAAACATAGTAATCTGTAGACAACATAAGGTTTCAATTGTACATTTCAGTTGAAAAGAGACGACCCAATCATAAGTCTACACAATTGAAGTACAACAGTTGAAATGGATAGACAACTGTGAGGGAGAAGAACGCGGCAGAGGCGCTACCAAACTCTTGAGCAGGACATATCCAGTTCCCAAACGAGAGACAATAATCCTCATATGCCCGTTCATGAGAACTTTTTAACTTACATAAAGATATCTGCCAAATTTTAAAAGGAATCCGATATAAAGAGGGGATCCAAACCCGTTCTCATGAACTCTGCCGCGTTCTTCTCCCTCTCTAATAGAGAGGGAGAAGAACGCGGAGAGGCGCTACCAAACTCTTGAGCAGGACATATCCAGTTCCCAAACGAGAGACAATAATCCTCATATGCCCGTTCATGAGAACTTTTTAACTTACATAAAGATATCCGCCAAATTTTAAAAGGAATCCGATATAAAGAGGGGATCCAAACCCACCTGATCATTGCACAGGAAAAGTACTTACTTACTTGGATAAGTGGCATCACCCCCTAGGTACATCAAAAAAATACCTACCGTTTCCGTCCAGAGAAGGTTCACGGACGGCTGGTTCTCCCCGGGGGTTGGCCACAAGAGTAATGGGAGACTTTTAAATATATACTGACTCCAACCGTCTTCCTCCTCAGGAAGAAGCGATGTGGGAGGCAAAGATCGAAGACTGCCTCACAGTATTCCAGGTTCCGACGGAGGACCTCCTGATAGCCATGGCTAAAGGAATCAAATCAGGCTCCCCTCACGATCCTGCCCCTGCCAAATTCCTGGCCAGCGCCATGAGTCTTCTAGCACCTTACGTTGGCCATATATTGTCTACTTCTTTTAACACTGGTAAGGTCCCCTACGGATGGAAAAAGGCAGTCGTGCTACCTCTTAAGAAAAAACCCCACATCAGTGCGTCCCAGCTTAGCAACCTGCGCCCCATTTCGCTTTTACCATTCTTTGCTAAACTAGCAGAAAAACTAGTCAATCAACAACTCTCAGCACACATAGAGTCCAGAGGCCTCCTGCATACTAACCAATCGGGCTTCCGAGCCCGCCATTCCACAGAATCAGCCCTCCTTTTTTCGACTGAGGCACTGAGGAAGCACGTGGACGCAGGACATGTGGCGGCACTGGTGCTCCTGGACCTCAGCGCAGCCTTCGACACTGTGGCACATCATACGTTGCTACAGTGTCTGAAGAAAGGAGGAGTGACAGGCATGGCCTGGCTATGGCTGGAATCTTTTCTTACCAACCGCAGCTTCTCGGTGCAGCAAGGAGGAGCACGATCCGACACCTTTGACCTCGGTCAAGGAGTGCCGCAGGGATCAAGCCTCAGTCCAACACTTTTTAATTTATATGTCACCCCCGTGGCCATTACTGCGGAACGCTTTGGGGTGGAAGTAGTAACATACGCAGACGACACCCAGCTGGTGGTCGCTCTGACCCAACCCTCTGAACTAGCCGCTGCAAACTTCTCAGCATGCCTCCAGGAGATGGCTGAATGGATGGCGAAGAACTGCCTCCGTCTTAACGGTGACAAGACTGAGGTGCTGATTGTGGGAAAACCCCCCTCAGTCTGGACATCTGCCTGGTGGCCGCAGACCTTGGGGCCCCTCCCTATCCCCAGTGATCAGGTGAAAAATCTCGGAGTATGGGTGGACTCAAAGCTTGGCTACGACTACCACACCAGACGAGTAGCTGGTGCTTGCTTTTCGACTCTACGGAAACTCCGCAAAACCATCGACCTGCTCCCAGAATCCTCAAGGAAGACCCTGGTCCATGCTCTTGTCACGTCAAGATTGGACTACGGAAATGCCCTGTATCTAGGTGCCAACGTCTCTAGTCGGCGGCGACTGCAGACAATCCAGAATGCTGCAGCTCGCCTGGTCCTCCGGCTGCCCAGAAGAGCCTCCTCTAAAAAATCCCTACAAACGCTACACTGGCTCCCGATTAACGAAAGAATCGACTTTAAGGCCCTGTGTATTGGCCACAGGATCGTACATGGTAAGGGTCCGGCCTTCCTTCATAACCTGCTATGCCCCTATACGCCCACCCGTCAACTCCGCTCTTTAGGAGCAGGCCTTCTTGCTGTCCCCAGACACAAGAAAGCCAGAATGGGAGGCAGATCCTTTCGGACTCTGGTGGCACACAAATGGAACTCTCTCCCCCTGAGCTTAAGAGTGGAATCATCAGAGCTCATCTTTCGCAGGAAACTGAAAACATTCCTCTTTCCTAAAGATTAACCCGTCCTGTTCTGACTGTCGGAGCTACTGACTCTTCTGACAGCGCGGGGACACACTGACAGTGTAACCAGGCGCTATACAAAATCAGAAATAAATAAATAAATAAATACCTACAAGCCGGTGACCCCAAAGAGACGGTATGTTCTGATGAAGGTGTTACGACATCAAGTAGTATAACACCGAAACGCGTCGGCGCAATTGTTACCTAAATCCAAACAAGGCCAAGGGAGTAGCAGATGTTAATGTATTTTTGATACTGTCTACTATACCACCAATATCAAAGAAAGGGCCAGTGGATCTATATAAGTGGCAGGAGTATCTTAAGGCCACATTGTTAGGGGGTTTGTGAATAGGATTTATCTGTTTATGTATTGTATTAGTGATGATTATTCTTCTCCTGTGTTGCATAATTTTATTGATTGTGATATTGTTTTTTTTGTGTAATGAACTGTTATTTATTGGTTTAAATTTTACTGTACTTGTTCAAAGAATTTTCTATGGATTTTTAATCGAACTTTGTGTAATCTTGTGTAATCAGAGGTCTTAATTTTATCAAAAATAAACAGATTGTGAACGTTCACTTTTTAGTGTGGAACTCTTTACCTAGTGTTCCCTTCCTTTGGAGAATTCTACCCTTGATAGAATGCTAGAATGAATGGCCGTATGAGTGGTTAGAACCTATATAGCAATACAACAAGTAGTTGCTACAGTGCATACCCAGGGATTTCCCTTTGACCTAGTTGTCATTGTACCCTGTTCCCTGGTGACAGTGGGGTACTCTCTCTCTTATTTACTTATACATAAAGCCACTGTCAGCCTATTTATGTATAAGTATGCAGATCCAAAATATTTCAAAAAAGTCAGGTTGAAGATCTTAAGGGGTATGGCTGAGACTTGGTATAAGATTAGAAAGGTCATAAAACTGCCATATTTAAGCTATTTAGCTCCTATATGGGAAGCTTCGGGCTCTCCGGAATGGACAAAAGACGTTCTGGCACTCCCATTGAAAGAGGCTGGTATATTGAGATGGAAACAATTACTCAAGGGCGGCGATCTGATTACCTGGGAATGGTGTGAACAGGAAACGGCCTTAGACATTTCGAAATTTAAGTTTTTGCAGATACAAAGTTGGTATCGAGCGGAGCGGAAAATATAAAAATAGAACCCAATGAGTTTGAAGAGAAATTGTTGTTGGGGTCGTACCAAAGAAAGACATTGCGATGTGGTACTGGTTTATGGTGGCGATGGAGGATGGGACTTTCACCCTGCCACAGAATCTTTGGGAAGGATGTTTGCCAGGGACTACGCTGGAAGATCAATGGCAAGTATCTATGTCTAGGTTATACAAAGTAGTCATACCTGAGAAGGAATAATCTCTTTACCATTCATAGGGCTTACTGGACCCCCCCAAAGGTTATCTAAAATCGGGACTCGGGGTGATGTGGCGTGCCTAAATTGTGGCAGTAAGAAGGAAGACGACATACACGTTTGTATACTGACCGAAGATTCAGCCATTCTGGGAGGCAGTGAGTAATGTGTTAAATAATGTGTTGAATTTACAAGTCAAGGTAAGCATCTTATTGGTTATTTTTAGGAGCTTGGATCTGCAAACTACAGCTAGCAACGATTTTGCTAAACTTATTTTTTATGCAATATTTTTGGCACGTAGAGAGATCTGCAAACAATGTGTATCACAGGCTCCTCCAAGTTGTGCAGATTGGCTAGAAGCTGTGAAAAATGTTGCCATGTTAGATATCACAGATAAAGGGAAGAGGTGGTGTGAGCAATAAGTAAGAATGAAGAACGAGGGTCCTATGATTAAGCCTCTTGCCACCTCCACTGGCTCCGTTATTCATCGAGCAGTGAAGCTTGTGTAGTTTGGTGGATATTAGAAATTAATGAAGATGGATCTCGCTAACCAAGGGTGCTTTGGTTGCAAATAAAAAAACAAATCCCCTTCTCTTTCCTTTTCCCAGTAAATGAGGTTTGGGACACCCAGTGGTGGAAACGTTTGCAGAAAGGTGTTAAGGAGGCAAATGAGGGCAGAAATAAAATAGTGGAGGATGAAGAGTGGAGATTACTCAGGCTATCAGGTAAACCAGTTAAGAAATGGTCAAAACTGGCCAGACTACTTTTCCACCTTAGCCTAACATACGGGTGTACAAAATCCGATCAATACCCAACACCTACCTTTAAAAGAAGACTGTATATACATCACATAGATTATATATTGCCTGACCTAAGGATATGGTATTATATGGTCAGCATGAAAACTGTTGTACGTCCGGACAAGGAGCACAACATTCTCGTTGCAGAATTTCACTTAGATTTGTTTTGCACGCCCCACGATCATATTCATTATACCATCCCAATATAGTTAGCTCTTACAAATAATTGTAAGAATATAAGATAGATTAACATCAATGACAATGAATATTGTGAGGCCAAGATTTATCAAACACTGGTGGCTTATTTTGACCAATACAAACAAGCTAAGTTTGGCATTCTTAACTTAATTTCAATACATTCTGATTTCTTTGAAACCTTAAAGCTATATAGGAAGCAATCCAGGAAGTCGCAACCTAAAATTATTTCGTGTCCCTGGTACACTAGAGACTGTAGAGTGGCAAAGGGTGGCCTGATATAGGCCATAAAAGAGGGTGCTAAACCTGGTATAATACGAGCCAGGAAGGTCAATAAGACAGCATTGACTAATTCTAAAAAGGAAGAGGAAGAAGGCCAGTCGGTTGAGTTATTAGATCTATTGAATAAAAACGATTTAAGAGCTTTTTGGCGGAATATTGCCACTGGTAGCAGCTCTGGAATAACCACACCAGACTTATTTGTCCCAGCAGAGCAATGGGTTGCACATTTTCTGCTCTATATGATGTAAGGGATCATGCTAGGCTAGGCTTAGATTCTAATACTGATGATAGATCGGTTTCTATTTTGGACCAGCCATCCTTCTTTGGTGCCCCTTCACTTGTCTTCACTCTTAAGGAAACCAAGGTTGCTCGCCTATATATGAAAAAAGCTCACTGCATTGAAAGTATACCAGAGAATTTGTTTCACTGAGAGCCAGATATCCGAGTTCCTTACCTGAACATGCTCACTAATGCCATAGCTAGTGGGGAGGACATTCCAGCATTATGGCATGGTGCCATCTTTGTTCCAATCCACAAGATGGGGCAAAAGATAACCCTGCAAATTATAGGGCAATTAGCCTCATTGATAACACACATAAGATATTTTGTAGGCAGGTCCTCCACAGGTTGCAGGGGTGGATGTTGAACACCAGGTTTACCTTTATCGAACTTCCAGGCAGGTTTTCGTGGGAAAACAAATAATATCGGCCAGGTTTTTCACTTCATGACCATGTGTTGGAAGTACATCTCCATTAATAAAAAAATATTTCTACATAGACTTTATGGACACGAGGGCTGCATTTGACCCAGAGAAATTCTATGTGAGGTACCGGGCCAATATGGAATGCCACAAGATATCCTTCGTCTCTCTGATAGATTCAGGCACTTATGCACAGGTCAGGTGGGGTGCCCAAGGAGAGTCGACTACCAGGATCCCTATAAAGCAAGGGTGAGACAAGGTTGTATCCTGGCCCCAACGTTGGTCTCTTTGTATCTGAACTGCGTAGTTGGATTATTGAATGAATGCCAGCATGACGCACCTAAATTAGCTGTTCGCTGATGATACCGTTATTGTTACGCATAACAATGGTTTTGCAGAAACTTTTGAATCATTTTTCAGCAATTTAGTAAGTCCAGGGGCTTGGAGATTAATGCAGGTAAGTCTAAGTTCATGGCCTTAAACCCCATTGTACATTCAGCAATACAATGGTTGTAGATGGAGTTACTATTGAGAATGTTAAGAACTTTGCCTACCTAGGATTTTGACTTAAGGACACACAATCTTGGGATCTCCAGTTTTCAAAACGTAACTCTATTCTCCTGCATAGATCAGCAGCTCTTGTGAACACATTCAAGTCAACATCCAACAGGGCAGTTTCACCAGCTGTCGAGGCATATAGAGATGTGGTTCTCGTAGGAGTAGGAGTGGGCCAGAAATCTGGGGTTATGGGGATAGATGGTACCCAACTGAATTGGCTCGGAAAATACATTTGTGAGATCCCACTCCTGAACGTCCCAGTTAGCACACCGCTGATACCCCTACGAATGGATTTGAATTTAAAAAGGATTGATGATATTGCCCGAATTAAAATTATGACTTTATGGGTTAGAATTTGGATAACGCCCGCTTTGGTTCTATATAAAGTTGCGCTTGAGAAGCTCATCACCCTAGATACGCGATGTACTACACCATGGGTGATAGCTTTGAAAGCCCGGTGTAGCCGGCTAAAAATAGGGGGGTATCAGGAGATCTCAGCAAAATGGGAAAAAACGTAGCTAATTGGATCAAGGGAGTCTACTGGGACCACATTGTCCATGAGGTATCGCATGAGTTGAGGTCTGATGGGCTGATTTATAAATTCTTATCCCACCCATGTAGTTCGCAATTTAAATTATTTCTCGATAGAATTAGCCCTTCTGAGGTCAAGGCGTTGTAAATTCGTTGTAGACTTGGTACACTGCCATTTAGGACCTTCTCAAATTAGTGGAAAATAACAGGAGAGACAGCAGGGGGATGCCTCTTCTGTCTTAACACATTGGAAATTGAGGCATACTTTTTGTAACTTTCTTTGCCATAAATACAAAATCCTGAGATCAAAGTGGATTCTCCTGCTATGTTGCCACCTGGGTGTATTACAATCTGATACATCAGAACCAATTGTCTTTGACCTGTCAAGATTTTGAAAGTGGGCTTGGTATACAAGATCTAGTTTGGTGCAGGCACGGGACAGAGACTGCTTTCACCTTATCACCATTGTACCGATATATGTAGCTGGTTGTCAAATCAGGATCAGTTACCCTTATACGAATGAGATCATCCCCACTTTGTAAGGGAAAAGATCTTTTTATATGGTCTTTTTTTTAAAGTAGATTTTTTTGTATTGTTTGTTGCACTAGAATTGTTGATTTTCTACATGGGCAAGTGTGTCAAAGAATTTTGAACTGCGACATTTATGTGATTGCAGCTATTTTGAATTGTTGAACCTGCTATTTTGAATTATGAATTTGTTGCGGTAAGTTGAAAGTGTTCTGGATTTGGGATCCTTTTGCAAAAACTTCACTTGTCACTTTACAAACGCTCAGATTTTGCACATGCCAACCTTCTTGCATGCTTTGTGCATCGGCCCAGATGCACTAGTCACTCTAAAACTGATTGACTTTTTATCTTGTGAATTTGATGATGATCGCATAACTGTGAACCTACACAAGTTACATTGGACTATTTTAAATTTGGCGATGTGTTGGCAATTTTTAGTGTATGTAATACAATGCTTTTTGATTTCTTTATGTTTCTATTGGACTTTTAGGGTTGCTTACAACTGAAATAAAGTAAAGATTGAGTATCTCTCATCCTGCGATGAGCAGCTATCACTGCAAGGTATTTGGTAAAAGACTCAGGGAACACTAGCTACCCCAAAGAGCAGATCTCTGAATTGAAAGAGTTGTCCACTTACCAAGTATCAGGGGTGTGCAGGATGGATCGAGATATGGAAATATACGTCCTTCAGGTCTAGAGCACTCATGAAGTCGCCTTGAGTCAGCAGAGGAATGTCATGTCATCTTGTTGTGTGACAATGTTTCACAAACAGGATACACTTGTTGAGGGGTTCGAGATCGCATAAAGGCCACTCTTTCTTGGGGATGAGAAAGTACATGGAGTACACACCTTTGCCGCATGTGTGTGGTGGCACAGGTTCTATTACCTTTTTGAGTAATAGAGAATCTACCTCCTCCTGGAAAAGACGTTGGTATTCTGTGGAAAGGGGGAGTTTGTGGGGAGCATGGTTGGGGTGGAGCAGTGAGATCAAGGCAGTAAACCTATTCTACAAGGGACAGAATGCATTCGTCTAAGCTGATGTTTTGTGCAACTATTTCCCTGGCAGGTGTAATGTGGTCGAGGAAAGGAGGAGGAAGTCACTGTTTGGCAGGAGCAGCTCCCTTTGCAGCACCACCACTGCGGTTATTTTCCTATAGGCACCTTTTCAATAATAGAGAATTCCTTAGGACGGAGGGTTTATCCCCATTGGGCTATTTTGTCCATGCTGTAAAAGAAGCGAGAGTTTTATGAGAAGTAAGGAACTGGTTATCACCATGCACCTTTCATTGTACCCCTAGGTGTGGATACATCGTATGTTGCCTCTGGGGTTTCACTTTCCTTTTAAAATTGTTCTCCCCTAAGTTTCTTTTTCAGGATTTAGAATACTAAGAAAATTTAAATGTTAAATCCTATGTGGCACTTGTAGCGTAATAACATATGTACTGAATGAGCATTTTGCAGGCATAGTACACCCTTCCAATATGCTGCCTTGCAAACGCTGGATGTCAAGTGATCTGGAATACGGAAGTGAACCGGCGTCTGGAGTCGGGTTAAATTGTACACCAAAACCGCTGCCGGCACGGGAACGAGACAACGATCACCCACCGGTATACGCAGTACCTCATTGTGGGCAGCTGAGGTTTGAAGAAAGATGAATTTTTATATTTTCTCAACCCACGGTTGACTATAAGGTATGGAATACCTAGTTCCAGCAAGAGTGATAATGGGCACAGAGTTGAAAAGGATAAAAGAAATAGGACGGTGGACGTTACCCACATTTGCGCTTGAATGGGTCACAACCATTGAAAACATTGGCGCGTCGTGAGCGTTGTTGAGCATTATATCACATGTGAGTCTAACATTTTAAAGGACACTATCATGGCTGGGATGTCGGCTGATGATGATTTTGAACACACAACTACACAGAATAAGTCTGTGTGTAATTGCATTTTAAAGATGGATATATAATTGATACAAAAGGCCTTATTATGGTCCTATGAAAAGGGAGGATCAACAGATGTTTGTATTTATTTTATTTTATTTATTTATAATGCGCCAGAATCGACCCCCAAAGGGGTATCTCTGCGCTCTTGGACGGGCATCAGGTGAAAAAGCTGTCTGCTAAGAATCAAAAGTAAAAAAGAAAGGTCTTGAGCTGTTTCCTAAAGTGAAGATAATCAGTACACTGTCTTAATTGCAAGGGAAGCTTATTCCAGTGGTAAGGACCCAGATAAGAAAGGGCCTTACCACCCTGTTTGGCTATTTTGATCCTGGGTACCTCTAGTAAGCATTTGGATCCTGAGCGGCGGTACCTCCAGAGGGGCATACGGAATGAATTTGTCAACAAGGTAGGCAGGATCGGACTTAGACAGGGCCTTGAAAATTGTACAGCAGACTTTGAACTGAACTCGCTCCCGTATGGGGAGCCAATGAAGCTGGTAAAACAAGGGTCAGGAAGCAGTTCTTAAAGGGGCATTGAGGATCAGGCGAGCCGTCGTGTTTTGAACCACCTGCAGTGTATCAAGGGCGGCCACATTTGCAGAAACCAACAAACCATTACAATAATCCAGGCGACTTAAAATAAGTGCCTGGGTCAGTGTTTTCCGGGTGGAATCCGGGAGCAAGGGAAAAATGTGGCGCAACAGGGCCAGCACATGAAAACAGGAGCCAGCTCTCTGAGCAGCGTGCTTCTTCATGGCAAAAGCTTGTTCTAGGCGAGCACCTAGGTTTTTAACACAGGATTTCGGAATTGGAGGAGTGACCAAGTCTGTTGGCCACCAATTGGGGGTCCATAGTAGTTGGGCCTCACCAAAAAGCATGATCTCAGTCTTTCCTACATTGCACTGTAGAAAATTGCTCCTCATCCATTGTAAAATGCTTCTCATTTCTGAAGAGAAGGTGGCCTGAACTTCAGGAGCAAACTTTGCAAAAGGAAACAGCAGCTGAGTTTCGTCGGCATAGGAGATGGGGGTAAACCCACAACTCCTTAACAGAATGGCCAAGGGGGTCACATAGATATTAAACAGCGTCAGGCTCAAACAAGAGCCCTGTGGTACTCCCTTGGTCAGTTCCGTTACTGCCAAAAGATAAGGGCCCAGAGTGATCGCCTGCGACCGAGAGGATAGAAAACTCATCTCTAAGGCCTATCTCTTCCAATCTCCTGAGCAATACCTGATAGGAAATCGTGTAGAACGCGGCAGATAAGTCCAACAGCACCAGAATCGTGGAGTGGCCTCTATCTAGGGTCATCCTGATGTTGTCGGTGACCGCTAGTAGGGCAGATTCTGTGCTGTACTTAGGGCGAAAACATGATTGAGTAGGATCAAGGCTACATGTCTATTGGACATGCTTGGAGAGGTGAGTGTTTATATGTTTCTCCAGTATCATTCTCAGGAAAGGAAGGAGAGAGATAGGACGAAGATTAGAGAGCTCAGTCAACGGAGCCTTGGTGTTCTTGCGGATAGGCATGACCTGTTCTGCTTTCCATTCCAAAGGAACACGGCCCTCTCTCAGGGAAAGATTGAGAAGGCAGGCAATGGAGGGTGACAGGTGACAAGCAAGGGAAGCCGTGACCTTTGCCGGAATGTTATCTAGAGGTGACCCTGATTTGACTGTACGTATCAGTAATTCTACCTCTGCCTACGTGACCGGGGGAAAACTTCTCAGCAGTTGGGTGGCTGTTTACAGAGATGTATTTCTCTTTGCATGTAGATTTGTGACAACACAAGTGTCAGTAGAAAGGTTCTCATTAAAGGATCGAGCGCCTTGTGACGAGGTGGATAGCTGGTACAAGGGGCCATGGCTACTACTTAGTAAATGTAATCTGTAATGACACAGGCTTATGTGATACATGTGACTGAGTTCTCACTGGTTGGACGTCTTTTTAATAATTATTCATTCTTTTTGTGTTTGACAGTCACTGTGTAGACAAAACAAGAGTCAGGAAGGGTGATTTACGACCCTAAGCCCTGACGAAAATGCAACTAAGTATAACAGGCAATGAAACATGTCGGCCAATCTTTAATTGGTCTGCAAACATGTAGTTGGTTTTAAATTTGAATAGGCCCACCAGTCGTGAATAAAGTTGGCACATGGTGGACGTGTGGCTTATATGCATTTTAATCTCACTAGGTCTCTATTTGTTTTTTTGTGATACATACAAAACACTCTTTTTTCACCTTTCTGTTCTGGACACTCCCAAACATTTTTTAAGCGAGGCAGCTACCTAGGATGAGAGAAGTGGGCACGACTGGTGAGAACCAAGCAGTAAGCTCCTTTCGTGTAGCGCACGTGAGGTGCTATCTCACTGTTTAACATTTTTTTCTTGAATTTGGTCGTGAATTTTCTTGTATGTACACCTGTTTAAGTGGAGGGTATTTTTGGAACACGGTGAATGACAACCTTAAGGATGTTGTAACTAAATTACGAATATTTTGGGCCATAAGGATTTGGGAAAATACCTATGAAAGAAAATAAAGGTTTTTGGTGGGGCAGATAAATAGAATTCCCACTCCCATTCCTACACAGACAAAAAGTTGAAGCCCATACTGATCAGGTCTTGTTGCTGTTGATTTACCTTTTGAATAACCCCAGGAGGTCTGCTGCTGTTGCCTCTGGTATGAGTGGGAAGCATATAGAACTGTGACTGACGAAAGGTGCCAAGGGGCAATGGAGACTAAAGAACCCAATTCCCTTGCCTGTGTTAGTGTCCTTTTTGATCTTCTATACCATCTGATCAACTCGAGGCCCGAAGAAGTGTTCCCCCATCACAGGGCATGTTGAGCAGCTGCTGATAGACTTCTTGCTTGAAGTCAGAGACACCGGCCAGGCATGTTGGTGGATTACATTGCTAGAGTTATTACACCCTGCCGCTGTGTCAGCCGCGTCCTGGGCACATCTAATGGTCATGCTGGAGATGGTTTGCCCCTTCGCTACGAGCTACTGAACCCTTTGGCTGTTCTGATTCAAGAGATGTTGGATCAGGTCTCCCATTTCATCCCACTGTGCTTGGTTGTACCTAGAGTGTAGGCCGACTGAGCTTGCGATGTGCCAATGGGTAGCAAATTCAGTGGCCACCCGTTTGCACCCTACATCAATCTTTTCACTTTCTTTGTCAGGGGTGGTGCGTCACCAGTACCCTGTGCATTTGCATATTTACGGGTGGTATGAACGACCAGAGAATACAATGGGAGCTACCCCCTGATATAAGGAGGGTCCAAAGGGGAAGCCTTGTTTTTTTTGTCAACCATGGGTGTGATTACTCGAGCCTTGACAGGTTCTTTAAATGCATCCTCTGTAGATTTTAAAATTCCCTTAAACATGGGTAGGTATTTCATCTGAGTGTGAGAGATAGTTTCCACCAGGAAGCCTCCCTCCGTCCTTGACGGTTTTTAAGTCCACTTGGGAAAGGTGACCCTTTAAATGACCTCATCAAACAAGCTGGTTTCGTCAGGAGAGGAAGACTTGGCTAGGTAAAGTTCAGGATCATTGTCATCTGGGGGGACAGCACCATAATCATCCCAGGGATCATCCGGGGGTCCCAAGGTTATGTATCTGTAGATTCGAGGGGACTACTCTCCCCATTGGAGGAATGAGGGGACCCCTCAGGCAAGGATGGTGGAGAAGGTCTTTGTGGGGCATAAGGTGGAGGGGTAGGTACCTTTGGCAGAGGAGGAAGAATTTTAGGTGGAGAAGAGAAAGGAGAATTAAGAACGGAGGAATGAGAAGGATTAGGGCTAGTGCCCCTGTCTCAATGCTTCTGCCGCTTGGGAGCCGGTGGAGGCTCCAGTGTAAGCTGCTCCTCGAAGGTACGCTTTCTATTGCTTTCTTTGGTGAAAGCTGAGCAGAAACCTTGGAATTTTCGGGTGTATGAATAGTTTATTCTGACTACTGTCCGGCTCCTCCTGAATGCGCCGTCTCATGGTCGAAGTCCTTGGGCATTGGCCCAATGGGGGTGGTTGATCTTCAGTATCTGAGCCCAATAGAGAACTCGGCTCCAGGCCGCAGGTTGATCAGCAGAGGTGAAGGCACCTGTCTCCTCTTCGACGTCCACCCTAAAGATGCTGGGGGGTGCCCTCATTTTGCCACTGAGCCATCTTGTGTCGAGCGAGGCGTCAATCACATCGGTATCTCAGGGTTCTCTTGCACCGGAACGTGCAGCAGGTGGGGTAGGAGAGCCCGTCGTGCTCCAGGGACAAGCAAAGGTTACAGACCGGATGATGATCTTGCCTCTAGTACTTTGAGGGACATTCTGGACAGTACTGGGAAGGGTTCCTATTCCATTAAGGTCTGTACATTCTAAAAGAGAGTGACTGAGGAGAAAGGCCAGAGTGGGCACTGAAGATAACAGGAAACTGATACAGACGGAACCAAAACGAAGCAGAGAAGAATGCAAAGAACACAACTGTTTAATGCCAACGGGATGGAAGAACCAAAAGGACCCAAAATGGATGGCCACAGACGTCAACTCGGAGCTTCAGCGACACACATTCAAACATGATGGCGGGAGAAAACAATCCAGTGATGGAGCCAGTGCCCAAGCGCATTACTAGTCATAGGAAGAGTCACTATACCTTCTCACTCGAAGACTTCATGGAAGAAAAACAAGTTGTACATGTCCGAGCCCAACACTAGATGGCAGGAGTATGTAGAGTCTTACAACATATGGACAATTGAAAACATTAAGCTCAAAAGGAAGGACTTTTATTGCAGTTTTTAAAGATATGCATTTAAACATATGCATTTAAACTGCACAGCACATCCAAGCGGTTCAGTTTGTCTTCTCTTGAAATGTAAAATTCCTTTTTCATAAGTTTTTTTTATGGTTCTAAGTGCGACTTTAAATACTAGTGACACTGCAAGAAATTGATTCAAACTCTTTGCCATTTTGATATTGGTTTCTTCTGCCACTTGCAGTATATGTCTGCTCCTGAAAGCAACCCACAAAGGTATTACATTTTAAATTAAACTGCAAATATTAATATGTTTTTTAAGATTTACACATATCTGCTTCTAAAAACAATCAGCAAATTGATTAAACTTGAAAATAAAAAAGGCAAATGTTACAATGATTCTTAAGACTCACCGAATACTGGTTGATTCACTATAGCCTACTACAGCATGACAACCTAGTGCTTTAGCATGGGATTTTATCTCCTGTCTGATTTCTGCCCACCAAGCATCTCGCGTTTCTGGTTCATCTGCAAAAAAGTAAGGCATCTGTTCATTAGCTCTAAAGCATCAACATGCACATCAAACATGCTTAAGTTAATACTGAAAAAAATATATTTTGAATAAACAGAAATCGTCATGCAAATCGTCTTAGTGAAAAAAGTATAAAAATCGATTCATTTTCAATACTTTGACCTGCTTGATTACATTATATGACCTGAACCTCTTCTGGTATTTCAATAGTGCAAATCTAGCCAAAAGGCAGTGGAGGGCGTTTCACGGGTAAATAAATAAAAAACATAAAATCAATGAGTGATAGGAGAGGTAGCTCCATTATGGACAGTTCATGCAGTGTGATGTTGTGTTCTTTAAAGTGATAAGACTTCAACTCTTTCCTGAACTATACCAGCACTAGGCAGTCCTGATGGCTACGGGGATAATATTCTACATCCTGGGCGCAAAGATGGAAATTGCCTGCTGCCTTTTACTTTTCTTTATTTCACTTCTTGGTCTGATGGTGTCCAGACTGCAGGTGTACCAAGAACCACCAGAGATGGTGGACTTGTCTGCAATGTAAGCGGGGTAGTGAACGCAAAGACTTTGTAAATGATGCAGTTGGTTTAGAAGGTTGGTGAAGGACAACAATGGGAACCAATGGAGTTCAATAAGGATTGATGTGATGTGATCATATTTCTTCAGGCTCTGGATAAAAAGTGCTGCTAGATATAGGATGCCCTTAAGGGTGGTCAGGGTGGAGCCGGGAATTACCATCACTCAGATTAGAGTATAAAGACTTGAACAGCAGTTCTGAAGTCACTTCTGGACTAGACGAGAGAGCTGGTACTAGGTCATCTTTGTATTTTTTAGGGTGAGGTTGGTGTCCAGGAAGAATCCAAGTCGCTTGGCATTCGGTGGTACATAAGGGTTCAAAGCCGTCGGGTTCATGTCATTGAGACCGTTTGCCCTGTTTCTTATTTGCGGTTTTTGGAAAATACCAGGATTTGAGTCTTCAGCTTCACAGAGGCGTTGGACATCCTGGTCTGAATAATGTGCAACCACTGTGAGTTGCTGCATTTGTTCAAAGGCCTGACAAGCTCAGGAATCACCAATTAGTACCCTTTTCAATCCAGTTCCATCTTCTGATAAGGAGGATCCAAAGTCACTCATATGAGGGTAGAGCCACCAACACCTCGTGTTTAGATTCAAATATGCAGTAGACAAGTGCATCCTCCAAAAAGATTCATTCAGTTCCTTTCAACAAAATTGGCAAATGCCCAGATAAGGTGTATCAATAAAATACATTAATTCTAAAACTAATATGTTCCTACTTCAGTGCTTTTATTGTTATTCCAAAGTAACAATATTTGTAACCAAGAGACAATGTTTTAAGCCAACATATATTTCACCCTATCAAGACATGCAAGCCTTTGTAAGAACAATAAAAGTTCCTGTTTGCAGAAAGAAATGTTCTCTTTTATTTTATGTTAACAAAGCTTCACAAGTACATGTGTTTGTGGGCTTTTCTAATCCAGAAAATCAGCAAAACAGAAGCCTAGAGAATGTTCTCTATAATAATATATTGGGTTAACTTGTGTTCCTCAAAAGGAAGCCATGCTTATGGATGTTCATGTTTTTTGTAACTTTCAAGGTCCTTTGCTTGTATCTTTCCTGAAGTTCATTCATTAGTTGAACTTCTCATTGTATTTCCGTATTATAAATGTAATTTTCTACATTTCCCATGTACGCGTCATTCATTAATATGCCGTAAAGTAGTTGTTTCTAGATGTATTTTATTGAATAAATCTTATGTTCTAGAAAGTTCACTAGCTAATGTTTCGATGCATTGCTAAGCCATCCCCCCCAGACCATTAGAATTAGCTGTATGCATCCGTCTTTTCTGTCTAAACCCCTTTAAAAATTATGTTTTTTTCTGTGATATATGCCAGTCTTTTCTGGTGGTCCTCTTGCTGCAATATACTTAATTCTGACTATTTGGCTAATTTAAAGGTAGGCCTTCTCTTGATCCTCTTCAATTATTTTGCTGTACTACTGAGATATTTATTGCTAATTCCCTAACTCATTACGTTTGCCTTCTGTAATGATCCTAATTTTGAATAAACCTATTGCCTTTTTATTTTATTTTAACTTTAAAATCTTGTCTTGTGAAGGCTTTCTTGATTGGCTCAGACTTAGTCTTGCGAATTCTCGCAAGGTCACACAAAGACTCAAATAATCCCGACTCTTTGCATTGCCTCTCTTAATTATTTAACTAGAGTGACAGCAGTACAAAGCTGCTCCATGTAGAGGCTAAAGATGATAGGAGACCGTATGGAATCCTAGAGGCCTCCACGGGTGATGGGAAACTTTTGTGGCCTAGAGGTCCCCATGTGAAAAAACTGGTGTTGGTTCGAAAGGCTGGAAAAGTATTAGTAATGGAAATTGTAGGTGAATCCCATTCAAGACTACAGGGTGTTTATGAGGGAGGGATGATCGATTGTGTTGAAGGTAGCAGCAGGGCTCAGTAATATTAGGTGGCATCTTTTTCTGTGCTGAGTAGGGAATGGTAACAGATGTTTAAGATAGAGGTCTCCATGTTGATTCGCGAGCTGAAGCCAAACGGGTAGTCATGCAGAAAAGTGGTAAAGTGGAGCAGAATATCTGGAGACAGATGATCTCAAAAACATTAATATAATCATTTCTATTTCACAAACAGTGACCTACTATTATTTACCATCAAGCTTGTTTAGCGAACATATTAGTCATCTTACAAAAAATAAGTATCTTCTCCTGAAGCACAAAAAAGATTTCTTCCAGAGTGTTGGTCTCTGCCATCTATCTTAAAAATAGACATGCCATGCTCATAGTTCATCCTCTAAAACCTTTGAGAAGTGAACGATTTTAGCAGTATGAATTCTAATCTGACCTCACCATTTCACGGACTTACTCCTGCCTACTGGCTGTGCCAAGAGCTGGTACAACTTGTTTTGCCACTAGAAATAAAATAATGTTTTGTTATTTCAATCACCACCCACCACACGGCAGGCTCTATCCCCATTGTTTTGAGCAAGGCCCTCTCACCTGGGATGCAATGGTGGGGGGCCTAGGTTTAGGCTTCTTCAGAAACTGACGACAAAACAAGTAAAGGGACTAACAATAACAAACAGTGGCAAAGCCAATAGGTCTGGCTTTAGCATGCGAAACGTTAATACACGCATTCTCATGTTTTATTTATATGTGTTGCATGCAGCAATCACATTAAACCCTGCCCCAATGTTTTTGTCAATGCTTGGAAAAAATAAGGTCTTTGTCAATGAAGGAAAAAATTAGCAAAAACTGAGTTGCTTTCTGTATAGAAAACATATATTCACATAGGAAATAAACAATTCAATGTGACAAACTGTGGGATGATTGAGTGCACTTTTCAAATCCAAAATAATCCCTAATACAATTCAATGAAAGCACTCTGTGGAAGCCTAAGAATATATCAAATAGCCAACAGCATGAAGTGAAAAAGTAATACTCCTCTGGTTGGAGCCAAAGCCCACTCTGTAGATGTGCTGTCAAACCAGACCTAAAAATTGATTGCTGTGCATTCATGAAGCCCCCCTCTAGCGTGGCAAGCTAAAAACCAGTAATGGTCTTAAATTAAGTTAATGATTCATATTTCAAAACAATCACAAAATCCTGCTGAACAACAAGGTAGTTTTCTACGTAAGCCGAACTTAAAACACAATTGTGAATTCTTTTCAAAAATGTGGTAAAGGAAACAATGCAGCAAACTGTCTGAAGATCTCCCAATAGTAGTTTAAGTAGTAGGTGTATTAACATATCTCTCCCTAACTTCTTTACAGAATGTGGGAGTTAAATCAATGCTACGCAACCACTGAGTCTGTATGAGTGTATACCCAAGCTTTGCTAATGATTCCTCAGGGGAGACAGTGGAATACTGACCTGCTTGACGCCGCCACGCCACCACCGCCAGGAATCATTTTGGGGTACACAGGCTCCTGGAAGTAAGCCGCCACCGCCGAGAGTCATCTTCCATCAGGACTACACGCGCCGCCGCTCCGGGACTTCAATTCCCGGCAGCCTACGCGGCGGCGCGCTTCCCAACGACGCAAGGGCGCCAGGAGGCGCACAAAAGCGCCTCAGATACCGGCGGAGCGGGGGAGACAGTGGAATACTCACCTGCTTGACGCCGCCACGCCGCCACCGCCAGGAATCATTTTGGGGCACACAGGCTCCTGGAAGTAAGCCGCCACCGCCGAGAGTCATCTTCCATCAGGACTACACGCGCCGCCGCTCCGGGACTTCAATTCCCGGCAGCCTACGCGGCGGCGCGCTTCCCAACGACGCGAGGGCGCCAGGAGGCGCACAAAAGCGCCTCAGATACCCGCTTCGCGGGACGCCCGGGGCAAAGCCCGGGCAAAGGGCAGGCCCTCTACGGCCCTCATCGGCACGAAGAGACAGGGACAGGGCCGGAAACCCTGCACGAAGCTCGTGAGGCATCATACTATCCAAGTAAGACTGTGTTGTGTATGATTCATATCTCTCTGTGTGTCTGAGGAGTTTTTCGATCTTCGTTATTATTATCAGGATGTCTAAAAAAGGCTCTGCACCACCTGCAAACACAATGGAAAATTACATGGTGCAAACAGTGAAAAAATTAACCTACAGAGGAGAGAATCCCTGGGACTAAGTCAATCACCTGACCTACGCTGTTTGACCCCTACTCTATCCCCCTCACCTGATGACCTAGTTCCCCTGCAGACTTTTCCTGAAGCCTGTTCTAATTGCCCCATCACGCAGGATTCAGGCACCCTAAACGATATTACGCTGTCCGGACCTGAGGTTCTCATTGTGGATCATGTAAATAACTTAGATAGCGATGTGGACCAGGAAAATCGTGTTGATCCCTCAGAAGAAGACATGTCCATCTCTGAACAAACATCCCGGACAGACATCGTAAAAGCCAAAACCCAGCCGAAACGGGGAGGACTAAGATCGGGGACAAGGAGGAAAAGGGTAAACACCCCAAAGGTTAACTTGAAGGAAGATGGAGAGGGAAGAGTTAAGCCTAATGTTATCTTTGATGATGATTTGCTTGATAGAATTGCCGATTTAATAGAAAGTAAAATCAAAACCATTGTGAAACCTCTACTTACCAAAATAGACAAATTACAATCTGAGGTTAAAAAGTTAGGTGGGCAGTTGAATAAAATTACAGAGGGTGTTGATAACGTTACGATGTTGGTAACAAACTTGGACAATAACATTGGGGAACTTGATGATCAGGAGGGGGAGAACACAGATGAAGTATTACATAATAATCCTCCAACTCAGATACCAGTCTTAAAAGCTAATGGAACAACCAATAATAGTAGAGGGGACGGTTCTTTAACAGTTGAGATACCCCCTGCACAAGCTCAGCTAACTGACCCGCTACAATTTATAGTCGAAGCCTCACCTGTTGTTCTAGTACTGGCTAATGTGCCGCCCTTAGAAGCCGGTATTGAAGAATCCCCTTCCTCTCTGTCTAATAAGGCACTGCAGTGGCTTACAAATAATATGAGGCTAGCCCCAGGGGGGGGCCAACAGCTGGCCCAAGAGATTAAGACTGCTAAAAGGGTTTCATGGTTAGGAAATCGCCCCAAAAAATTTAAGGGGGATTGTGTGGCAGTAAGTTTTTCACACTCTGGTGTGTTGCCAAACATCCTCATTAATTTACTCCCACCCCAACGTAGGCAGGGTTCTGTTGTACCATTAACATTGAAGTTCTTTTATGGAGAACAGCAGAACGTCACCTACCCTAAGACACCAGCCTTTGGATGGGACAATAACTGGGATGTAAATAATAGATGGGGCCGTGAACAACACCGGAATATTGTAAACCATCCCACTCCTTTAGCATACCAGAATCCTTTTGCTCAACCCCTTCTATTGTCCAACCGATTTGCCCCTCTATCCTTTTTGGATCAGAATGACTGACTTTTGTCAGAACATCCTAATCAAGCAGAGAATATTGTGCCAGTACTCAGTATGCTTACTTGGAACATAGCGGGTATCAGGGCTAAAGTAGGTAACGCAATATGGACAGATTTTACAACTCAGTATGACATTATTGCATTGATTACAACGCATACCATTACAACGCATAGCGCTTAGAGGTGCTGGATAGTGGTAAGTATAATTTACTATTCCAACTCCAGTCCCCGTGGACACTAGGGAAGGTGTTGGATAGTAAATTAAACTTATTCCCTATCCTAGAGCGCCCCCCAGCGCAATGCGTTGTAATGGTATGCGTTGTAAAAGTTGCGTTGTAATGGTAGGTAGTTGTAAAAGTTGCGTTGTAACAGGTGTATACCACAAATAACAGTTTCTCTCTAGATGGCTACAGTCATTTTTGTATTCCCGCTGTGGTTAGCGCAGCGGGAAGAGCTAAGGGAGGATTGCTAAGCCTCTTTAAATTAGACATTAAAGGTAGCCTAAAGAAATGTGACTCAGGATCTGAGCAATGTCTCATTGTTGAACTGTCGCATGTGGAATCTCCCAATATTTTGTTTATTAATTTTTACAATTCCAACGCAGTAGACTGTACTTCATATAGTCTAGGTAGATTGGATTATTTCTTGTCAGTCTATAGTGAAGATGCTAATGCCTTTGAAATAATTTTTTTGGGTGACTTTAACATACACCCTTGTTCACTTATGTGTGTTTGCGATGACTCAGAATCCCCTCCTAATTGTGCGCTTGTCCATCTTGAACATAACAAACAGGGGGGTTGTTTAGAGAACTTTCTAGCAAGATGGAACTTATACGAATCCAGTTGTGGGAGGGGGAGGATAGGCCCCTACTTTTAAGGGAACAGACAATGGCTCTATTATTGATTACATTTTTATTTCTGCATGTTTTTTACCTAAGGTTTTAATGTATAGAACTGTGGTCTCCGCCTTGAGTGATCATAACCCAGTCTCCCTTGACCTAGTAGCTTCTGAGCTTATAGGGTGTAATTATGGCCCTTGTTATGATAAACGAGCGCTCAAAGTTAAGGACCAGGGTCGTAGACTGAAATGGGATAGTATAATCCCAGAACCCTTCGTACAAGAGGTACTTTCTGAGGCTGAGGAGGAGGTCGGAGTGTGTTTATCCAGTGTGTCCAATGATAGGGAGGTGATTCTTGCATTTAGTAGCATATGTAGTAAGATAAACTGTAGGCTTTCTGTGACTAGCAAACCTAAGCTGAAGTCCATCAAGAGATGGTTTGATCACAGTTGCTCAAAAGCACATTCAGCATTGCTCAATGCTTTAAAAACCGTACCGAAAAACCGTGATCTTATCACCACTAGTAGAGCCCTATATAAAAAGGCTATCGCAGAAAGAAAAAAACAGCATAAAGACGAAGCCTGGACACAACTCACTGATCCAGCAATATTAAAAAATAGTGGAGAATTCTGGAGGATTGTCAACCAACCCTTACTTACTGGGGAGGATAATTCCCCCCTCGAAACTAACATCCCTGATGAGGGTTGGATCAAACATTTTAGTGACATCTATTCAGATCACAGTAAAGGTGGAGCTAGAGAGCAGGAGGTGAATATTATCCCCACCGGGAACCATTTGCACTTTGAAGTTAAAGAAGTATTATCTGCTATAGACTGTACCCTGAAAAAAAAGGCACCGGGACCAGATGGTGTTCCTGCAGATGCCTTTAAATGCTTCCCTAACTTTTGGTCAAGACTACTTTGCAGGGTCTTCAATGCCTTAAACATGATAACATTCCTAAGTCATGGAAAACATCTATAATTATTCCTGTTTTCAAAAAAGGAAATAGGCAGGATCCTGCATGTTATAGACCAATCTCACTGATAGATTCTTCAGTTAAGATTTTAGGGAGAGTCATATTAGCTAAACTGAACGAATGGGCTACAGAGAATAGTATCTTGACTAATGTGCAATATGGGTTTAGACCTAAAAGAAGCACCCTGGATCAATGCCTTAATCTCCACTTGCTGATCGAGAAATATACCAGGGCCAAGGAGGGGTCCATGTACCTAGGTTTCATGGACCTCTCCTCTGCGTTTGATATGGTCAACAGAACAAAGCTCTGGATAAAATTACTTGACATGGGCCTGGATAGGACCATAGTTAATTTATTGGCCGACCTGCACTCTGACCTTACTGCAAAGATTAGAGTTTCCTCGAGTGGAAGGTGTACAGATGTTTTTGCCTCTGAAAAAGGAGTCAGACAGGGATGCATACTGGCACCACTGTTGTTCACGTTATATGTGAACGCTTTGGAGCCTGCTCTTAGGGGCGTGACTAGCGACATCCCGCGTGTAGGGGATCAGGGGATCCCTGTTCTACTTTACGCTGATGACGCGGTTCTTCTTGCACGCACCGGGGTGGGGCTTCAACGACTCCTGGATGCCTTTGAATCCTTCATGGGCTCACTTGACCTGAAAATAAACGCAAAAAAATCTCAGGTTATGCTTATGGGCAGGGCTTCTAGGAGACCTTTTCACAAAATTTTTCTTTGTGGGCAGGAAAAGCTTGCTCGTGTATCCTCCTTTCCCTACTTAGGGGTCACCTTTGATGAGAAAGGTAGCTGGGGTCCCCATGTTAATAGTAGAGCAATCATGTTGGCTAGGACATCTGCAGCCCTTCATGGGTTCTCTAGAAAACTTGGGGGTAGGCCAGTTGCACCTGTTAGTAAAATCTATAAGGCCAAATGTATCTCAGTTGCTTCATATGGTGGCTCATTGTGGGGATATAGGGGAGTGGAACCGATACAGATAGTGGAAAACAAATTCTTCAGATCTGTTCTTGGCGTCCCTCAGTCAACACCGTCCTATACCGTCCATATGGAATTAGGGGAAGGCTACATCTCAGACCTGATAAAAATAGCACCTTTAGTTGCCTGGCTGAGGATGTGGCTTAACACAGAAATTCCTCTAAATCACATTATAATGAGAGACTGTTTGTCCCTAGACAAAGTGCATAACATCAGGTGGCTGACGTATATTAAGGAAACCTTTTTGAGGTTGGGGAGGCCTGAGCTCTATACTGTTATTGACTCTATAACATCTAAAGATATTGTTTACACTAAACATGCAATGAAGGAGCTCCTATCCCTGGAGAGGGAAGAAATCGAGCAGAAAAAACCTAGTGTCAGGGCCAGTTTATTATTGTCTATACCTAACGGTCCTGATAGCTATCTTAACGTGGTGACTCATCCCTACCACAGGTTTATTTTAACTCGTTTTCGTCTTAATTTGATACATTTTAATCTGGGCTTTTATCCTGTATGGAGCACCCCAGAAAAGGCGCCACCCTGTTCCTGCGACCATTTCTCTGAGCAAAATACCATGCACTTTACAATGTTTTGTAGTCACTACATTGAAGCTCGGAGACTGTTCCTTGTACCTATACTTAAGGAAGCTGGATTCATTTTAGTTAAACCTGCTCTTATTTATTTGCAACTGTTACAAACTCCCAGGATTATGTTTCACGTGGCTAGTTTCCTGGTGAGAGCTATTAGAAGCAGGAATATTGGATTAAAAAATGTGTCTACCTCCCTCTGTAGCACAGACTCTGCACTTTAGTTAGTCTGTTTGTAACCTTCCTGGGACAGTAATTATAGAAAGAATTGTAACAGAGTCATCAGATGCTAGTAATGAATATTTCGTTGGGGACCTCCTTAGTAGTTTTAAGTCTTTTTAAAGTCTCTTTGCACATTAGCACTTTGTATATTAGCACTTTGCACTTTATATTTCTCTTGTTAATATAAACTGTAACATGATGTACGATGATTTTTAACTTGTTATATTCTGATTATTTTTAATTGTTCTCAAATTTATGTATTGCTTGTATTGTTATTAATGTAACATATATTTGCCATTGTCTTTGTATGATATTAAGTTATCGCAATAAAGTATTTTGACTGACTGACTGATTCCTCAGTGATGCCTAACTTGTGAAGGTGCTGACAGCTATTACCATATGAGTTTTATCAATGTATCCTACGGTCCTGGGTGTGAAGTCCCCATCTCTTTGTTTAATGTGATGTTACTTAGTCACATAGACAGGGTCCACTCCTACATCATCCTCCTTAACTTGCACTCATTCTTAGGCTTAAACTAGGGAATGTAACCTAGAAAGATTACATATAAATGGGTTCTTGCCATGGCAATGCCGTCAAAAGACTCAACAAGCACTTTGTCCATGTTTGAACTGGGAAAACATAAGTTAACCTCACCAGATTTCTCTCTATTTATTTCTAGTCTAGTCTCATGAACCAGTGGAAAGGTAAATCTCCAAATGGTGTCATTAGCAGCTTAATAATGTAACCAATGATGAACTGTTCCCATTTCTACATCAAAATTGTAGGTGCCACAATAATAACAGAATCTATAAGGAGAGAAGGGGAAAGCCTACCGCCACAGAAGAGATGAACCAGACCTTTTTAAGCACCATAGATTTCCATGCAGTCCAGCTTTAATATACTGCATTAAAAATAAACTCAGTGGTGTAGGAACACTCAGAGCATAATAACTATGATGCAGGGCAGATATTTAACTCTGAACAATTAGTCCGAAAATTGGAAAAACTGATGAGTTAAGATGCTTTCAGCCACTGCCCTCAGCAAGAACACAGCTTGAGTCCTTCGCACTAGTTTGTCTGGGAAAAAGGTGGTACAAGGAGGATGGAGCGAAAGGAATTGAAGTTTAATCATTCAGCATGCAGATATAATAGCAACCAGGAATACACATTTTAGAAATAATGGATGCAATGGACAACGGAGCACTGATCAAAAGGATTAAACATTAGAAACATGAGAAACATGGGAACCAGATCTAAGTCCCACTGTATCATCACAGAGAGCTTAGGTGAAAACAAGTGTTGAAACCTTTTAGAAAATCCATCATAACTGTTGATTTGATTAAGGACAGTTGGTCCGGTAAATGCAAAAATGCCAAAAGGTAACTTTTAACTGAGCCCAGAGCAACATGTTACGGGGACAAAACAAAGAACACAACATTGCATAGAACAGCTTTGCCTGCAGTGGTTCCAATTGACGGGCACGGCACTAAGCCACAAACTTGTCCCAGCACCCTGCATACCCTGATTTTGTTGAAGAAACTCTGACTGTCAAACTAACATCTATGACCTCAAAGAAACCTCAAAGGGGATCAATTGTCACCACTCAAAATTCACATGTCGAGGTGCAGGTTGAGCAGGTTCAGGTGCAAGACCCTGCCAGATTGCTCAACAGTAGGTTCTTTTGAAGTGACAGCCTGACTGGAGGACGGATAGTCAAGCCCAGAAAAACACATTATTTTACTTTAGCAACGCCTTTTCTGGTAGAGACTTTATCTAACATCAGTCTACTCAGCTTGTGAATCTCCCCAGGTGCCAAACTGGGTCTAGAAGATTTTCATAGCAACACCTTCATGTGCAGAAAGGAGGCACTGTGCGGCTCCATCCAAGAAGTTACATTGGGCCACTATATCCTCCCTTTTTAGGTAGAGCCTAGGGCAGCCCGCATGCGCTGGTCTAGGAGAGGGCCTCTTGGAATCACTCCAGATTTCCAAGAGACTTCTCTGTGTAGGTCAGACTCCTCCCACACATTCCATTGGCCTTTCTGTGTGGCTTTCCATAATGAAAGCACGCATATGGCCAAAGACTGGTGTATGTCCCGTCTTTCCTGTAAACTATCACTCCCATGGCCTAGGGGTCTCGGGAGCGAGCTGTGGCGTGCATTGTGCCAGCTGCATTTCTCCCTTATCGTTATCTTGGCTCATGTTACTAATTAAACAAAGCACGGTCGATCTCGCAGCCGCGATTCTTTAAACTTTGTTTTTCTCTGCTTAGAGCTTTTGGCAGTTCAAAAGGCTCCTTTTTAAAAAAATGGAGAGGTTAAAACAACACACAAGAAATATCTAATACCTCTTTGACTCCAGCAATCAACTTACTTGCTATTTTCTGCAAGGAGTTCATATTTCGATATTACCTTTGTTCCAATGTAATGTAAACTTCACAATCCCTTTTTTCTTACCTCCCTCATCCCCTGTGTCTCCCTCCCACCACTTCGTGTGCAAAGCTGACCTATGCCGAGAAGTACTTTACGACGAGTCTCTCTTAAACGAAACACGCAGAAGCGTCTCCTTAGAATCATTCCTTCAGTGGGAACCAGCACAACTGGCGACCACTAGAGTGCACAGCCCCGGGCAATTAGAGCTAGCAACTAACAATTAGAATGGAAAGTCTGCTCGTTTTAAAACCTTGTCATAGTCCCCTGTTTACTTATATACTTCAGATGTGTTTGTTTACCTTCTGTATTTGCATTTTCAATGAAAGATAATTAACCTAGAGACTGCGTTTCTTTAAAAAATAAATAATCCCTAAACGGGTATTTTCTAGCGGTACGTATCGCGACTTCGTGTGTTTTAGAGTGGCCGGTCTCCCTTCTGATCAGTTCATCGGTTTATTCTTCAGAAATACAACCTAGGCTGCATTACATTCATGTACTCTGTGTCAGTAACAACCATTTGTAAATTCCTGACAACATTCGGTGCAAGCTGATTTGCT
Organism: Lissotriton vulgaris; assembly: GCF_964263255.1. Classification (NCBI taxonomy): domain Eukaryota; kingdom Metazoa; phylum Chordata; class Amphibia; order Caudata; family Salamandridae; genus Lissotriton; species Lissotriton vulgaris. The sequence continues at coordinate 2,042,960,473 of NC_141685.1, read as the reverse complement.
TTCATGTTAATTTAGGAAGCATTCCAGAACGCAAGCATTCTAACATTCAGCATAGTTGTCAATCCATTAAACGTGTCTGGTTGGCAGCTTTCAGAAAATACTCCCCGAGTCAGCCCCACGCTCACCCGTCACCCAAGAGTCAAATTCTTTATCGAGTAACACCCTGCCTCTGAATTAACAGCAGAGGTAGACATTTCAGAGAGTCTTCTGACTTGCAAGAAGGCAACCCGTTTAGAAGTAGCCTTTAATGTTTTAAAGAGCTATTTATGACTTGTAATTATGGGAATTAAAGAAAGGGACCGAGAAACCCTTTTGGGGGGTGAGTCGTTGCGTTATGCTACGTTCCTACAACATAACATAAGAGAAGAGAGCACCAGCCATAACTTAAAAGACAAGCATTGGCATAGCTAATAGGTCTCGCTTTGGAGACCTCATAAGTATTTAGTTATGCAGCACAATATCCTTGGTGCAAGGACATCAACTGTTACATGGCTAAACACTTATAAGGTCCCAAAGGCAAGAACTATTGGCTATGCCAATGCTTGTTCTGCATGCTGTCAGTTTCTTTATGATCTTTGTCTACATAGTTATCTGAATATGCTATTGTGCGGGTCTCTAATTTTAAGAACATATTAATGGGCTGTATGAGTCCATTCCACAGAATGGTGAGAAGGGTGGGTCGGTGAGGAACATGCAGTTGAGAGTTTATCCCAGAAAAGACGTTAACACAAGTAAGTACCTTGTTTTTCTGAAATGAAATCAAATGAAAAATACATTTAGTAAGCACATGGCTACTCTCGGGCATCCCAGCGCTGATAGCAGCAAGCAGCAGAGAACTGATCAACTAGGGGAAAAGCCAGGTCTTTAACAGTCTATGAAAGACCAGGTGATTGGGTTCCTTGTATATGGTGAGGGAGGGTGTTCCAGAAGAACAAGTTACTTACCTTCGGTAACGATATATCTGTAAGAAACATTAGTTAGTGTTAGGTTCCTTACCTTAGAATATCCCCAGGCGTCAGTCTGGATCCGGAAACTTTTGCGTAGCAGTACCCCTGCGCGTCGGTAGGTGTCGTCTGCAGGCGTCCCCTGCGGCTCCGCGTCCGTCGTCGGCGTCGTGCGCCGTGATGACGTCGCTGGAGTATATAGACGCCGCCTCCGCGCGCTGACGTCAGTTCTTTGTACACAGCTTTTCCGCGCCAGAAAACACAGAGCCATGAGAGAACCAACACTGGTGCCATTTGAAACTAGGGCCCTGAAAGGGATGTCTTTAACCCTAGGTATCAGTTCGCAGAACGGGGAGGATGGGTGGGTTCGGTAAGGAATCTAACACTAACTAATGTTTCTTACAGATATATCGTTACCGAAGGTAAGTAACTTGTTCATCTGAAAGAAACACGTTAGTGTTAGATTCCTTACCTTAGAATAGATACCCCAGCAATACCAACCCCGGTGGTGGGTCTGCGAACCAATGCATTCCTACACCAGAAAGTCCTGGAGGACAGAACGGCCAAAGAAACCATCCCTCCGGACTTGACTGTCCAGGCAGTAGTGCCTCGCAAAGGTGTGCAGCGAGGCCCACGTAGCCGCCTGGCAAATGTCCTGCAAAGGGACTCCCCGGCCCAGGGCAGTAGTAGCCGCCATGGCCCGAGTGGAATGGGCCCTCAGCCCAACAGGGGGCTCCTTCCGAGCCAAAGAGTAGCACGCTTTGATGCACAGAACGACCCACCGAGAGATGGTACGTTTACACACCGCCCGTCCCTTCTTCGCACCCACGTAGCCAACAAACAGTTGGTCATCCACCCGGAACTGGCGTGTGCGATCCATATAAAATGAAAGCGCACGTTTTGGGTCCAGACGGTGGAGCCGCTCTTCATCCTTCGAAGGATGCGGAGGCGGGAAGAAGGAGGGGAGGGTAATGGACTGCCCGATGTGAAAAGCAGAAACTACTTTGGGCAGGAAAGAAGGTCTAGTTCTGAGAACCACCTTGTCTGGATGAATGGACAGGAAAGGAGGTTGGACAGAAAGAGCCTGGAGCTCACTCACTCTCCTGGCAGAGGTGATGGCAACCAGGAAAGCCGTCTTTAAAGTCAGGAGACGGAGAGGACAAGAATGAAGGGGCTCAAAGGGAGCACACATCAAAAAGGTTAGAACCAGGTTCAAGTCCCACTGAGGCATCACAAACGGAACAGGTGGATACATGTGTGTGATGCCCTTCAAGAATCTCGTTACAATTGGGGACTTGAACAAAGAAGGCTGATCAGGAAGCCTTAGAAAGGCTGAAAGGGCCGAAAGGTAGCCCTTGATAGTGCCCAGAGCAGAGCCCTGCTGGGCAAGAGAGAGAAGAAACAGAAGAACCTCGGAAAGAGGGGCAGAAAGAGGATCCACAGCCTTTGCTGTGCACCATGCCACAAATCTGTTCCACCGACAGGCGTATACCGACTTTGTGGAGGGACGCCTGGCTGCCAGAATTACATCACAGACTTCAGGAGGCAAGTCAAATGGCCTCAACTGCCGCCGCTCAATCTCCAAGCATGGAGGTGGAGACTGGACAGGTTCGGGTGGAGGACCGTCCCCTGCTGCTGCGACAGAAGGTCCTCCTGAAGGGGCAGGCGGATCGGGGGACCGACTGGCATGCTGAGTAGCTCGGGATACCAGTACCTTCGAGCCCAGTCCGGAGCCACAAGGATAACTTGGGCCCGGTCGCGCCTGATCTTCTTCAGCACTCTGGGCAGAAGTGTTATAGGCGGAAAGGCGTATAACAGACCGCAACTCCACTCGCGCCGAAAGGTGTCGCCGTGCGAGTGCCGTCTTGGAAACTCCAACGCGCAGAACTGATGACATTGCGCGTTCTCTTCTGTGGCGAATAGATCTAACCAAGGCTCTCCCCATCGCAGAAAGAGGCCTCGCGCCACGTCCGAGTTCAGACGCCATTCGTGATCCATCGAGCACCGACGGCTGAGTTGGTCCGCCCTGGCGTTCAGGGAACCTGCCAGGTGTTGAACCGTCAAAGTCACGCCCTGATGTTCCAGCCACTGCCAGAGGCGCAGAGCCTCCTGGCAAAGGGTCCACGACCCCACTCCGCCCTGTTTGTTGCAGTACCACATGGCGGTGGTGTTGTCGGTGAACACCTGCACTACACTCACGTTGACAAAGGGGAGGAATGCCTTCAGTGCTAGACGAATCGCCCGCAGCTCCAACAGGTTGATATGGAGCCGGGACTCCGCCGGAGACCAGATGCCTCTGATCTCTGCCTCTCCCAAGTGGCCACCCCAGCCCTGGAGGGACGCGTCCGTCACGACAACGTGCTCCGGTTGGGGAAGGGAGAGGGATCTGCCTCTGAAAGATGGGAATCAAAGCCTGTATATCCCGGACCCGCCGTTCCGGAGGATAAACCCGAAACTGCGCCGAGTCCAGAACTGCCCCGATGAAAAGGAGCTTTTGAGAGGGACACAGGTGTGATTTCGGCACATTGATGGAGAACCCCAGGTCGTGCAAGAGGTCTGCCGTCATCTGAAGGTGGTGGACGACTGTCTGGGGCGAGCCCGCCTTCAACAACCAGTCGTCTAGGTAGGGGAAGACTGAAACCCCTAACCTGCGCAGATGGGCTGCGACCACCGCCATCACCTTTGTGAACACCCGTGGGGCGCTGGTAAGGCCGAAGGGGAGCACGATAAACTGAAAGTGCTCCTGGCCTACCGTGAACCGCAGGTAACGCCGGTGGGCCGGCAGGACGGGGATGTGAAAATACGCATCCTGCAAGTCCAACGCTACCATCCAGTCTTGTGGGTCTAGAGCAGCCAAGACCTGAGCCAATGTCAACATCTTGAACTTCCCCTTCCGGAGGAAGCCGTTGACGTTCCGTAGATCCAAGATAGGACGTAGGCCCCCCTTGTCCTTCTTGGGTACCAGAAAGTAGTGGGAATAGCAACCACGCCCCACTTCTGGCCCAGGAACGCGCTCGATGGCCCCCTTGGCCAAGAGGGCCGTAACTTCCTCCTGCAGAAGCGTCAAGTGGTCCCCCGACACACGGTGGTTCTGCGGTGGCATGGCTGGAGGAGTGGTCTCGAAAGGGAGGGAGTAGCCCCTTCGGACGATTTGCAGCACCCACCTGTCCGATGTAATTGTGCGCCAGTGAGCGTGGTGATGGCGAACCCTGCCACCCACCGGCGTCACATGGGGCCGAAAGCACGGACTAGGAGGACTTTGAGGCAGATGCTGCGGGGGGAGGTGTGGCCTGACCCCGCCGTTGTCCCCGACCGCCGCCTCGGCGGTTTCCACGGCCGCCACCGCGTTGAAAGGATTGTTGCGGCGCGTGGCTGGCAGCACGTGTGGGGACGCCCCTTCCTTGGCCACGAAAGGAGCGAAACGAACCTGTCTGCTGGCGCTGGGTCGAGAGACCCAAGGACTTGGCCGTGACCCTGGAGTCCTTGAAGCGTTCCAGCGCGTGGTCCGCCTTGTCGCCAAACAGGCGACAGCCATCGAACGGCATGTCCATCAATACAGACTGGACATCTGCCGAGAAGTTGGCGGATCTCAGCCAGGCGTGGCGACGAATCGCCACCGTCGTTGACATAGCTCTGCCCAGCGAGTCGGTCGTATCAAGACCACACCGTATAGAATATTTAGCTGCGTCTCGGCCCTCAGCCACAGCCTTGCCGAGTTTTGCCCTCACCTCCATGGGGCATTCAGGCAGCAGGTCCGCGACCGTATCCCACACAGAGTGGGTGTAGCGGCCCAAGAGGCAAGCGGTGTTGCAAGACCGCAGTCCCAAACTCAGGGACGAGAAGACCTTCTTGCCATACTGGTCATACCTCTTGGATTCCCGATCGGGCGGGGCCGACGGGAATGCGGTCTGGGAGGTAGAGGCCTGGATCACCAGACTCTCGGGGGTGGGATGGGTGGACAGGAATTTGGGGTCGTCCGGACAAGGACGGTGGCGTCTGGCCACGTTCGATCAACAGGCGAACCTGAAGCGGGCCTGGACCACGTGCCCAACAGAACGTCTGACAAGGCTTCGTTAAACGGCAGCAGTGGCTCCTGTGGGCATGACTGCGGTTTGAAGACCTCGGTGAGGATGTTAGGCCTCATGGCCGCGACGGGGAGCTCAAGGTGTAAGGCCTTGGCAGCCCTCATCAGCACCACTGAATATGCAGCTCCCTCCTCCGACGCCACGGAAGGAGGAGAGACAAAGCCAGGGTTAGGAGAGTCGTCCAGACCACTGGCGTCCCCCAAATCACCTGTCCAGTCCGGGTCATACTGGCACTCACGTGACAGAGGGTCCTCAGACCCCTCCCAACCTTCTCCGTACTCTTCATCATCTCCATACTCGGAGTCAACGATGTAGACCGGCTCCTCGGGGTTCACAGGCCCCATCGGCGCCGAGCCCGGCGTCGAGCGACGTCGGTTCGACTCCGCGTCCGGAGTCGGGGAAGGAATGGGGACGGCGCCGCCCGGAGCAGGCGCCGGACCCCCGGCGCCGGCCGGAGCCGGCGCAGGAGAACCGGCGCCGCGCGGGGGCGGCATTGGGGGTAACCCCGATGGGATCGGCGCCGGGGCGGCCGGCAGACCACCCGGCGTCGACCCCGAAGGACCTTGCGGCGCCGGGGTCGGAGCCGTCGGCGGCACCGGGCCCAGAGCACCCGATGGCGTCGAGTCAGGGACACCCGAGCCGCCAGGGCCCCCAGACGGGTTCACCGGGCCCGAAGGCGCCGGAAGCCCCGTCGGAGAAGTTAGCGCTCTCATGGCCATGAGGAACGCCTCAATCTCCTCAGGCGTCGCACCTTGCCCAGGGACCGGAGGGTATGGAGCAGGCCGCGCCGGCGACTCTCGCGGAGCCGCGGGGTTGGGGTCACCCGAAACCCCGGCCGCGTCACGCGAGCGTCGGGGGGAGTCGGGGGTACAATGACGTCGCCCCGACTTCTTGTGTTTCTTACCTGAAGAGCCCGACGAGTGGTGACGACTTCCGGAGCGCTCGGCGCGGCTCCGCGACCGCTCCCTCGAACGCTCCCTGGACCTCCGGCCGGACCGGGACCGCTCCCGACGCGGGGCCGACACCCGGAGCTCAAGCAGCTTGCGGGACCGCTCCCGTCTAGCCTTGTTAGTGAGAGCCCGGCAGTCGACGCAGGCGTCCACGTCGTGGTCGGGGCCCAGGCACCGGAGACAGAGTCGGTGGTGGTCCGTGACCGACATCGTGCGGTCACAACCGTCACAATTCTTGAAACCGGGCATCCTACCAGGCACCAAAAAGAGATTAGAAGTTAAACAAAGTTGGTCAAAAGACCGGAGTACTGCTCTTCGGATCTGCGCTTACTGGCGCGGAAAAAAGAAGAACTGACGTCAGCGCGCGGAGGCGGCATCTATATACTCAAGCGACGTCATCACGGCGCACGACGCCGACGACGGACGCGGAGCCGCAGGGGACGCCTGCAGACGGCGCCTACGGACGCGCAGGGGTACTGCTACGCAAAAGTTTCCGGATCCAGACTGACGCCTGGGGATATTCTAAGGTAAGGAATCTAACACTAGCGTGTTTCTTTCAGATCTTAGGGGCAATGTAGGAGAACAGACGAGCGCTGCTTCTTGCTTTTTGAATCCTAGGAATAGCTGCAAGATGCAAATCATCTGAGCAAAGAGGTCTGTTGGCGCGGTAGGGCTGAACAATCAAGCGGTTAATAAGAGGGCCCTTTCCTGTTAAGGACTTGTGTACTATGCACATGGTTTTGAAATAGACTCTTTCTCATATAGGTAGCCAGTGCAGAAGTTTCAATGCAGGTTTTGCCGATTGGTGTTTCGGGATATCCAACAGGATTCTGGCTGTCCAGTTTTGTACCATCTGGAGTTTTGCAAATGTGGTGCAAGGAGCCCTAAGATAAAAGGCATTCCCATAGTCGATACATGATAGAATAAGTGCCTGGACCATGAGCTTCCTTGTATGGAAGGGGAGGAGTGGGAGAACTTTACATAGCATCATTAAGATGACGCAGCAAGAAGCTGCCACATTGCGTGCTTCGATCATGATCCAACCAGACACCCAGACTTTTTATTTGGGTTTTGGGGACCGGGACAGGGCCCAGGTCGACCGGCCACATTAATTTGGAGTCAAGTGGAGATGGATTCCCCAGGATCATCATCGCTGTTTTGTCCCCATTCAATTTCAAAAGGGAGTTATTCATCCAGTTAGCCACCTCTTTTAAGCAGGGAGAAAGGCTGGGGGAGGATTTATCTGCTTTATTAAGTCCCACTACCAGTTGTGTGTCATCTGCGTTTGTCACTATGTGAACCCCAAAAGGGAGTACGATCTCTGCTAGGGGGCGTGAAATAAATGTTAAAGAAGGTGGGACTCAGGGATGAACCCTGAGGCACTCCGCAGCGGAGAGGCATCTGTTTTGAGGACACTTCAGAATCGAGATCCTGGAAGGATCTATCGCCCAGGAAGGACTGCAGTCATGTTAGTGCAACCCCAGTCACCCCCAGTCTTACAAGTCTGTGTGCAAGGATTATAATGTTGACCGTATCAAAGGCAGCACTATGATCTAGAAGGATGATGACAGTAGTTCCTCCTGCATCTCAAACTCTTCTAGACTCTTCAACTACAGATAGTAGAGCCGTTTAAGTGCCTTGCATAGGATGAAAACCAGTCTGAGATGGATGGAGGAGATTCTGGGTTTCTAAAAAAGTAGCCAGCACCGAATTGACATATTTTTCAGCTATTTTGCTGCTCCCTGGGAGGAGTGAGATAGGACGGTAATTGCCCAGGGAGTCAGGATCAGGGTTAGGTTATTTTTAGAAGTCCCTTCACAACCGCTTTCTTCCAAGAAGGGGGGACCGTTCCAGTGGTCGGAGAGGCAATAATCAGTTCCAGTATAGTGGGAGAGATGGTTGTGGCAACTTGTTTCAGGATGTGAAGTGGTGTTGGGTCACTGGGCGAGCCACTCTTTACCTTTCAGAAGATGCTTTCGAACGCCTCAGGACTCATCAGGGGAATTACCTCAAGATGAAAGTCTGAACTAGGGGGACAGGGATCCCATGTTTAAATGTCAATCGATGAAAAAGGTGTGCAAATATCTTGATTGAGACTTCTAACCGTAGATTCCCCTTGTGAAGAGATATTAAAGCAGTACCTCCCCAAGTGGTGGGTATGTGGAAGACCAGGAATTCTTGCACAACAGATTGGGAGAATGCCCATCCCACCAGACTTGGCTATCCATGCATTAGTGCTTTGTGAATGTATGAAAGGAAGACCACATAGCAGTCTGGCAGATGTTCAAGACCTACACACCAGATGCCAACGCAGTGTTAGCAGCCTTTGCTCAGTTGGAATGAGTGTACAAGCCTTCTGGGGGCAGCCTCTTGGCTAGCCCCATAACAGATCCTTGTGCATACTACAATCCATTGGGAGATGGCTCTTTTGTATTGCTCTCTCAAAAGAAGCCCATAAACAGTTGATCATCTAATCGATGGTCTCTGGTCCAATTGTGTGGAGACGCTTCTCTCCCTTCGATGGATAAGTTGGGATGTAGAAGGGTGGCAAAGTAATGGATTGCTCTATGTAGTACAGAGAGACTACCTTTGGCAAGAATCCCGCTTTTGTCCAGAGGACCAATTTGTTCGAAATAAAAGATGTGTTAGGTTGCTAGACAGACAAGGCCAAGATTTGACTCAATCATCGAGAAGAGGTCAGAGTTGAGGAACACCGTCTTTATGGTCAAAGAGCATATAGGAGGCTGTGTACAAAAGGAGCCCATCATGTAGGTGGTAACTAAATTGAGGTCCTACGGATGTATGACATCACAACGCATGATTTTACATCGATAGTGAATAGTTTAATTTACTATTCCAACTCCAGTCCCCGTGGATAGTAGGGAAGGTGTTGGATAGTAAATTAAATCTATTCCCTATCCTAGAGCACCCCCCAGCGCAATGCGTTGTAATGGTTTGCGTTGCGAAAGTTGTGATGTAAAAGCACTGCTTGGTAAAAGTTGCGTTGTAAAGGATGTTTCCCGGTCCTACTGCAGCATGACAAAAAGTGTTGGCGAAAACATTTGAACCCGCTTTTTCCAGAAACATATTACAACTGGTAATTTGAAAAGGAATCGCTGATCAGGAAAGCCGAAAGACAACCCTTAATTATCACCATAGAAAGGCCTTGATGGGTCCGCCGAGAGACAGAACAATAAATTGTCACACAACTTTGCTTGTATAGGAGGAACACCAGACAAACTTCTCCCAGCATCTTACATATAGTTTTGGTGAAAGTAGGCCTGGTTGCAGGATGACACCAACAGCTTAGGGGAATATTGAAAGCTATCAACTGTCTCCGTTCAGTCACCACACAGGGAGGTGTAGGCTGTGAGGCTCTGGTGTAAGACCAAGCTCTGCTGTTGAGACCGTCCTGAAGGGATAGCCAAATCAGAGGACATATGCGCATTGCCAGACGTTCTAGATACCACACTCTCCTCGCACGGTCTGAAGCCACTAGGATGACTTGGGCCTGGTCCATCTTATTCTTTTTCAATACTCTGGGCAGGAGAGGGAGAGGTGGCGGTGGAAAGGTGTACAGGAGTACCAAGGGTCATTCTAGGTGGGAAGAACAGACTTGTGAACTCCGACTTGCAAAAACCTGGACACCGTGTTTCCTGCGGTGGCAAACAGATCGAGCCATGGTCCTCCGATTGTTGGAAGACACCCTGCGCCACCTCCAAGAGCAACTGCCATTCATCATATGCTATGCAACATCACCTGCGTTGGTCTGCCCTGGTGTTTAAAGATCCTTCCAGGTGCTGGCCACTCAGGGAGATGACCTGAGAGTTCAGCCACTTCCACAGACATAGAGCCTCAAGGCATAGGACCCACAACCGCACACTGCCCTGTTCACTGTAGTACCACATGGAGGTCATGTAGTCTGTGAGAACCTGTAACTGTATCCCCTCTAATGCCTTGAGAATCACCTAATACTCCACAATCTGATATGGAGATGAGTCTCTGTTGGAGAACATAGACCTCAGATCTCCACCTCTCCCAGATGAAAACCCCAATCCAGCAAAAATGGCTACACCATGACCATTAGTTTTAGTTCGGGCAGGTAGAGGTCTGCCAACGGGTTAGTTATGGTTGAGCAACCACAACTGCAGGACGTTCGCAGTTTCCTCTACTGGAATACAAAAGGTTACCTTAGTCATGAGCCTAGTGAGACTTCAGAGCCCACTGCAGAACCCGTATGTGCCATCTGGCATGATCGGCAAGCAGGACGCAGGAGGATTAGCACTCTAAGAGTGCTCTCACTAAAACTTTTGCAAAGTTTGAAACAATGGGAACATAGCCGAAACATCACTGAGGTGGAGGGAAGGCTTGGGAAAAACAACATTCCCAGGATGCCGACGATGAAGGGGAGTCGTCGTGAAGCAGCCAGGTGCGATATTGGCACATTGATAGAAAAGCCCAACTATGCCAACAAGTCGCCTGTCAGCTGGAGGTGAATTACCGACGGTTTGCGGTAAGCCCGCCTTCAATCAATCAGAGGTTAGTGAAACGCGCTACTCACCCGTGAGTTCTCAAGGCACGGGGATGAGAAGCTCTGTTGGGGTCACTCGAAGAGCCAGGTATTGAGGTCCTTTCTGAACTGGTGCAGTGTCGGGCTTTGTCAGAGGTGAATGGGGAGTTCGTTTCAGGTCTTGGATGCGAGGTAGGGGAACGATCTTCCACCTGCTCTGGTCCTTTAGAAACCAGGGACGGTGGCTAAGGCGAGGTCGGCTGAGACAGAGTTTTCTCTTGGGGGCATGGAAGGAGATTCAGTTGTTGAGGTATTGGGGTCCAGTGTTGTGGAGGGCTATGTAGGCATGTGTGAGCAGTTTGAAGGTTATTCTTCTTTTGACAGGGAGCTAGTGGAGGTCTAGGAGGTGTTAAGTGATGCGGTGTGTAGGGTGGGATATTGAGAATAAGTCTGGTTGCAGCGTTCTGAATGGTCTGTAGTTTGTGGAGGAGTTTTTTGTTAATTCCGGACTACAGCGCATTGACATAGTCCGGAATTAAGTCACTGTAAACAAGATCTCTTGAGGCCGGTTTAAAATGAGTTTGTCAGTGCAAAGAAACCACGCTGCTGGCAAACGTTCCCTTCACAAACGGACTTTGATGACTTCTGTGTAGAATGTTCAAAATAAATGTTGCGCCTTTACACCTCAATCCCACTCGTCTTATTCCTCCTAAAAGCACTTAATTTTAAAAAAAAGTGCAAATGTGTCTAGCTTCACCTTTCTTAATAACTCGACTGACAACATAACTCCAGTATGCAAACAACCTATTGATCTATTGCAGCATAAGGATTCATTTATTAATCAGTGTTCTTCTGATACTGGCCATGACGTGTTAGTAACGTGAATACCATCAGTTGTAGTGATACTCGTGAAGATAAATATTTCAATGTTCCTATTATTTCAACACGCGCTGTTAATTTTAGCATATTTCCTAGCGGTTTCTGATCTTAGTGGGTTTTAAGTGTGTATTTCCACTGTCCTACATTATTGATAAGTGGTTAGAGGTCTACATTTGCAATGCCAATAGTCTCTCTCCCTTGCTCCCTCTAGCTCCCTCTCTCTCTATCTTACTCCCTCTAGCTCCACCACCACCACATCCACCACCAACACCGCATCCACCAACACCACCACATCCACCACCACCACCACATCTACCACCGCATCCACCACCACCACATCCACCACCACATCCACCACCACATCCACCACCACATCCACCACCACATCCACCAACACATCCACCAACACTTTAACCACACCCACCCCCACCACATCCACCACCACTACATCCACCACCCCATCCACCACCACCCCATCCACCACCATTGCATCCACCATCACCACCACCACCGCATCCACCACCACCACATCCACCACATCCACCACCACATCCACCATCACCTGCACATCCACCATGACATCCACCGCCACATCCACCGCATCCACCACCACCACATCCTCCACCACCACATCCACCACCACATCCAACATCACCACCACCTCCACATCCACCATGACATCCACCTCCACATCCACCACCACATCCACATACACCGCATCCACCACCACCACATCCACCACATCCACATCCACCGCATCCACCACATCCACCACCACCACCACATCCAACACTTCCACCACCACCGCATCCACCACCACCACATCCACCACCACATCCACCACCACATCCAACACATCCAACACCACTTCCACCACCACCGCATCCACCACCACCGCATCCACCACCACCACCACATCCACCACCACCACCACCACCACATCCACCACCACCACATCACCATCACCACCACCACATCCACCACCTCCACCACCACCACATCCACCACCACATCCACCCCCACATCCACCACCACATCCACCCCCACATCCACCACCATCACCACCACATCCACCATCTCCACCACCACCATATCCCCCAGATCCACCACCACCACATCTATATGTGTGTGGCTCTGTGTGTTTGTAGGTGCAAATGCAATGTTCTTGGATTTTTGTGACAATAACATACACTGAACATAATCTTCACAAAAGTTATTTGCAAACGTTTAAGCTATTGCCATTATAAATTACAATAACTTTTCTTTAAGTATTAATTATTTACAAAATTAAAAGCCATTGTTATTTGTAATATCAATACATCTAAGTCACGTAAATACAACACACATTGCATTACAAATGCTATAGGTGTCACATTTGCAAAAGTTAAAACTATTGACATTGTAACTGACAAAGCTATTAATTTTGCTACTTTCAAAACCAACACATACATTAAAAAAGTGTCATTTACAATAACAATAGCTCAAACTTTCCTAATGCGAGACCTATTGCATTTCCAATGCTTGTTTAGTTTCAGTGGTTCTTCCTTCACGGCAAAAACAGATAAACGTTTTTTATTACACTCCTTCCTCTCTTCACCATCAGCAGTTCTTGTTCCCTCATTTTTCATTAATGGATCAGGTGGCGGTAAATAACTCATATTGCTTTCGCTAAAGAAAATTTCTCCCAAATTTCCCCCTTATATTCACGAACACAAATTACTTCTTTCTGTTTTTTATGTGTTTCTCAGACAACCAAGTTTACACTCTCACCAGAACTTAACTTTAAAGGATACAGTCTTTGTGCTCTGCTAGCATTGAAGCTCCGTAGATTATTGTCGAGTGCCACGCAGTGCGTGAAGAACCCCGTAGGAATGTTCCGATCTACCTCATTAACTGAGTACAAAATTTCAACTGGTTTGAAAATGCCTTTAGTACTATAATTCGTGGTTCAAGTTCCGATAGATGACTGATAATATTATTATTATTTTTTTCTCCTTTTGCTACCGCTTTAAGATGATATATTTAATTACGTTTTGATCCTGTAACCGGGTTTCATCATAACGTGTCTTTCACACTCTAGATGGCACCCCTTGACGCTCTACGTAAAAACGTTAGTTCCTTCAGGACGTTGATGTTCTGAGGGGAAGATTATGTTTCCTGCTCCGCCTCCTGCTTCCCCTCTCGGCTTACAGAGTTTACTCAAAAATGCTTTGCGCCGATACACATGTGAGCTGACTACAGGTACTCGCAGTTAGATTCATCACACGGTTTTTCCTTATATTCCCTAGAAAGTGGCTATCATATACTTCTTGACGCTTGTAAAATCAAAATCCTTTTCATCCATAAGTTACAGTTCTTAAGAAATGCGCATGACCTCACGACGCGTGCCTCAGATCAATTTCATACGCTGCACCAGGGGTTTGCTGTACACCCTGTTATTCTCAATTTCTTCACGAGATGCGCATCACCTCACGGCGCGCTGCCTCAGATCAATTTCATACGCTGCACCAGGGGTTTGCTGGACACCCTGTTATTCTCAATTTCTTCACGAAATGCGCATCACCTCACGGCGCGTTGCCTCAGATCACTTGCATACGCTGCACCAGGGGTTTGCTGTACACCCTGTTATTCTCGATTTCTTCACGCAGCACCCGAACGCCGCCTTAGGTCAGTTTCAAACGCGGGAGCAGGGGTTTACAGCACACCCTGTCCCGCTCCCGTCTCCTCTCACGGTTTCAATGGCTTCCCACACGCACTTGCACCACTTCTGTGTTTTTACAACTTGGGTCCAGCCTTCTGGAATTTTTTCCTCAATCACTTATACAAACATGCCCAGGTTCACAGAGGCTGTTCCTTACTCGCATCCGATAATACTTTGTTTAGAAAAACTAACTTCCCAATGCAGTCACTCACTCATGCTTAAATAGCTTGACGCACTGCCTCAGGTCAGTTTTCACTGCGATGTCAGAGGTTTGACACATTTCCCTGCTCAGAACACTTCTCCTCCGACAGCTTCAAAAGTCTCACCTCCTTGACTTGCGCTGATCCCCTTGTTCTCCGACCTGAGTCTTGTTTTCCTGCACCATAAGAATATCAAGGGAACGCCAAAGGTAAAATCTGATATTACTTTCGTCTTTTTCCTTTCCCAGTCCGAGTGATAATAATTTCCGACTCCTTCTCATATCATTTTTCATATGGGATTCACTACACCTCAATTAAAAAATTCATGGAGTAAGTTGAACTCACACTTGTTACAGCCATCATACACCTTGGCAACTCATGTCAACAATTTCACCCGTGGGTAGTTCACCGGTGTGCCGATCTTTACTGCGTTCAAATTATGACCAGCCTCCTTTCACCTCAGGAAATGACCGGCTCTTCAAGCAGGAAAGTCAAAATCACTTTCTCTTTATTATCCTTTTCCTCATCCAAGCTCAAACTCTTCCAGGGGAGAGACACCTTACTGACCCTGGCTCAGCTCCGTTTCCTTCTTCGCCAAAATTGTAGTAAAGAGGTCCACACGTTGTAGGTTTCCAGAACGTTTATTCAGTTCAATTCGCATAGGTGCTCCCAGCTTGGCAGGATCATTCTCCCAATATTCTACTGCTGCCTTCAGTGGAGAAGTGTGGCTCAGTGGTTAGAGGCGGCAGACCCGGATGCTGGGATCGACCGTGGACCAGGGTTCGATTCCCCGCCTCAGCGGGTCTCGGGCTCAAAAATTCCACGGCCTCGACAATTCTCGCTCCGGTGCCTACTCGACTCACGGGGTCTCACTCTGCAACTCTGGGCAATAGCTTGCTTAATCTCCAAAATGGCCCCTCGCGGCGGGATGCCTGGCTTTCACCCTGTGGACACCCTGCCGGGGCCTCTCACAGGGGAATACCAGGACGGGTTCCCTAAGCAAGCGCCAGGATGCCCTTTGGGTGACAGGTTGCGCTATATAAGTACACCTACATTTACATTTACATTTACATTTACAGGTGACAGCACGGGCTAAACCAAGTGGGAAGGAGGCAGAGGGGGGAAACAGGAAGGGGTGGGAGGGACCAGGGGTAAGTTACAACACTGTGTTTTGAGGAAATGCAGTAAAGGGTTGATAAAGGTTTCCAGGCTTCTGAGGCAAAAGGGAAAGAGATGGTCTTTCGAGTGGTATACGATGCAGAGCGGAGAAATGAAAGAAACATGAGTAAGGGTGAAAATAAAAGCTATAACGGACACCAACACTACATAAGGGGGTGTTCCGGAGAAACAGACTCGCTAAAAAGACCCAACAGAGTACAGAAGAGACTTGTGTAGCTTTTGCTTGTCGCTCCCTCCCTTCACCTGAAATGCAAGTGCACCAGTGAACAGCTTGAAGGAGACACTGGGCACAGGACCAGGAGATATATACCCTGTTGGAAACTGTATGCACCCGCAATGCAACGAAAAATATAGGGCAATAAACGCTCCTTTAACATTACAAATCAGAAAAAAAGAAGCTTAGATTCGAACTAGAGGAGTCGCTGCGTGAGAACGTTACAAACTTCCCTGTTGTGTGTTTATGTTGGGAGTGTATTGCCTCACGGCACACCCCTGGTGTTCCATTCTAGAATCACTAGGTCCGTGCCGTGACTTTGCTTGCAGACATATACCCGGTAGTCTTTTCATTTCCATGAATAAAGTTCTTTTCCTCGTCTTCCTGCAAGCCTCCTTGCACAACAATGTGGTGACAAGCGGAGAACTAGCACCACCGTCAAGGATTTCAAGCATGAGGATTTTATTTTATTCTTCAAGCTACTTAATGGAATTTTTGTTTTGTATCATCAGTATCGAATTTCGATAATGAGTTGCAGCAGAGGATTTTAGCTGAGGAGTTCTTTTTGAGAGCTGTTATTTCTTCCATGCATTTTGGACACCGTCAGAGGATCTTAGCATACACCGCAGGGTCAGCTAATTTTTTTATTTTTTCAAACGTATTCTTTTTTATTAGCATTTAGTTCACACTTAGCAACTACTGTGGCTAGCAGAAAGCTTGAAGAACTTTACATTTTGTAGTATACTAAGCGGTGCCGAGGTTGACCATACATTAAGAAAGAACAACGGCATCCTCCATTATATAGTATGCAACATTTGTGAAAGGTCTTACTGTGGCTATCACGCTTAACTAAATATTTCCTTTCAGGTTCCAAGTACTGAGCAATCCATTACTAGTTTGATCCAGGTTGAAGCTCAACATCCTTTACCATTGTCAGGCAAGGCCCCATTCTACACAGGGGCAGGCAATGCTCACCTGAGGTGGATGCCTTGGTGTGGACTCTTACCCTGAAATACCGAAATGCTTTTATACCATACATTTTCACCCAGCCAGGTCGAGCTCAATAGACTGATTCCTGGAAGCGGGAGAGCCAGGAGAACAACATAGCACTCCAAAGGGAAATTACTGGGGGCGTCGGCAAGTACACCAGTGTGCTAGAGTTGAGTTGTCTGGAACGGTCTTGTAGGCCCAAATGAGACGGGCAGTTGGCGAGGGTGAGGCCGCTCCTGCAACCGTTTACCATTATGGTCCAAATTGAGGGCCGTAGACCTGTAGTGAGCAGGCTACTGCTCTGAGCCAGCAATTGGACAATTGAGACACTGAAAAAAGATGAAGCTGTGGCCCCCTCTATAATACCTGTAATCACGGTGGGGTTGCGTGGATTTGGCCAGTCTGTTAACGCACCGGACAGGGGAGGACAAAGTGAGCCAGGGTGCTGCACTGGGTTGGAACTAGCCACTGCGGCCCCTAGAGGTGAGTGGTCATGTGGGCCGCTACACTGAAGGAGAAATCTCGATTCGACTTTAGACAGTGGTCCGATAGCAGGCCTGATACTACAACCAACTACTCATAGCGATAGTGCAGCCCACGTAATGAACGGGGGTATGGGCTGCTTGCTGCAGTCTGAAATTTCGGGGCCTTGCTATATGAGGTCACTGAAGAAGTGTATGCAAGGAAAATATCTTCGACACAGACCACCCAAGACTTTATCCTGGGGCCAGGTGCAGAGACACTCAGTGGTGCAGTGACCCAGCAAAACATCAGCCGTGCAAGGCCAAGACAACTCCAAATACATGACAGAGTGCTGCTGCCAATCACCCAGTCATCAGTTTATCAAGGCACTAATGGGGCAGGTTTCGCGCGTCTCTCTGGACAGAAAGTTGTTTACATCCAGATGATTTCCTACACCAGGCGCAGTGGGGAAACGAAGCACTGGGAACGCCAGGCAGCCCTTTGAAACCCAACGGGTGCAGCAGAGAGACAGAGAGAGGGTTTACACATTCAGGTGAGGGGAGTGAGATCCTGCAAGCGAGTGACGACACAAGGACTCAACTGCTGGAATTGAAAAGCAGCCTCAACTCCACTGATGGCAAAAGACTACTTTATGAGGCTAGACCACGCGAAAGCACACCTCCATGAAAAGACTGGAGAGAATGGGTGAGGCACAGAATGGCATATCAGACAACGAAGACCCCGCTAACAACCTACATGCCATCCCAGATTTCTACTTTTTATTTCTTTCTATTTCTTGTTATAAGAATATCGGATTTCTGAAGGTAAAAATTATTTGGCACCGCATGTTTTCAACTTTACTGTCCATTGGTAAACATAAGATAAAGATAAGACTGATAAACAGGGCCAATGTGTGAGTGTGTTTATGTATGTGAGAGGAAATTGGAGATTCAAAATATGTATGAGGAAGTGCCAGAAAAGGAATAGAATGTCCTGCCTTTTTCTTTTAAAAGACAGACTTTCAAAACCTTTTATTCATCAAAAGGCAAACAAAGTACCAGAAAACCCATAGATGCTTTACCAAAAGTGTGTATTTACGTGATTGATTTTTGATTAATTGATTTGTCAACTTGTAGAGCGCGCGAATGCCCGTGGGCGTCTTGGCGCTATGACAGATCCTCATCTTCGAAGAACGGTTTCTAGAGTTATGCAGAGAATAGCCAGGATTTTACTTCCTTTCTGAAGGATTTCAGAGATGGGCAAGTTTTTATGGCAAGAGGCAGCTGACTCCAGGTTCGTTCTGCATGTACAAGGAAGCTTCTTCCACCCCAGTTAGCTCGCCTAAATCTGGGGACACTAATTAGCTTTAATTGGCCGGATCTGAGATGTCTCGTTGGTTCATATATTTTTAAATGCTATACAATAGCTTGTTTTTCACGACATGCAGACAGTTGGATTTATTTTAGTTCAGTGTATGCACGAGGTTAATATATGCTTTCTTAGTTTAAACGAAGTCGTGCAAATCAGGGAGTACATTTATGTAACTTTTAGGCATAAGCCAGAGTGACTGCACCTGTCTTTCAGAATTGAAAAAAATAGCTTATAAATGTAATGCTTTAAAGAAGATATTGATACTTAAGTGCATGACAACCATATTTGTTTTAGCAGAATCTATTCTTTATAAACAACTACTATAGACTTGATGCCAGAGCACTGACAAGTGGAGATTTTGGTTGCCTATGTGATAGTTTGTAAATGGCCGATTTGCATGAGAAGTTGCCTACGTGTTTTTTTAAAGACAGCATTCTATTAGTGTTTACACTACTTTACTGATTAATACAAATGCATGCTTACAATAATAATAAACACTGCAGAGTGGTGCAGAATGGGGTCGTGGCCTGTGTTCACCTCTCAGCAATCCCACTATCTGGGGCTTACTGGTGGTGTCAGGTAGACTAGTTGGCCCCAAATGACCCCCAGCATTGAAGGGGACTTTAAACTCCATCCATATAAGAAACAAATATAAAAAAACGATATGCCACTAATTACAAGACTAGAATCAAGAACTCTAGTTCATTGATAATCTAAATCTTAATACACATTTTAAAATCACTGAAACACTAGAAAGAGTGAGCTCATCTTCCAGCATTTGCAATCTCAACATTGCTGGTCTGCACTGTTGTAAACCCCAGTTTTTAAGTAGGTTAATGATGTACCGTCTCCTAATTGAGGTGTAAAATTTGCAAAACATAATGCAGTGCAAGGACGTTTGTTGCGATACATCGTCACAGGGGCAAAGAGGGAGAGGTTCTGACCAGGTGTTCGCCTCCGGAAAGGTCACCAGTCTGAAAAAGCTGCCCCCCCCCCTAAAACGAGTGAGCAGCATCCAGGTAAAACAACTCAATGTGAGTAATAAATATTTCTGTAAGCCAGGGCCCTCTAGCAGCATATGGTTGTGAATGACAGATGTTTTCTTGGCCTCCTGATCCCATCTGGAATCTTCCAGAAAAGTAAGACAGGCATCTTTCAGTTTCTGCCTGGGGACGCCTACCATGCTGGATGGATTATCAAAGTAATCCTGGTGGCCTATGGCTATTAGAAAACGACTCACATACCTTAGCCACTCTATATTCATGCACCCTTGGTGAGCCATACAATCGCTGATGATGTCCCTATTTAGCCCTGTCTCCTGTGAGACCCAAACCCTTTGCCACAGCAAGACCGGGCTCACCTTTATGAGGTCCGAAACGTAAACTATTCCCAATTCTTTATGACAGACGTATGTGGAAGTTGACTTTGGTACGGCCAATAAGTACCGTAGGAATTCGTTTTCACACGCCTGGATTTTTCTGGTATCCGGGGTACCCCATACGCCTGCCCCATATGTTACTGTGGACACACACTTTGCCTTATAGATATCAATGAGGATTTTTACCGGTCTACCTCCTAATTTTGTAGCAAAATTTCGCCCAGCGCCAATAGCATGGGAAAAGGCTAATTTCCTGGCAGTTGCCACTGTGCCCCAAGACTCATTGTTGTCGAAATTAATGCCTAAGTACGAGAAAGTTTTGGTTGAGTCAATCTTTACCCCTGCCAGAAAGATGTTACAACGCAACTTACTTTTCCTTGGACAGGACATACTGAAAGTCTTGCTGGTGTTAATTTTTAGGCCCAGTGCGCCCATGAAATCAGAAAAAGAGTTAAGCGACCTCTGGAGACCCAATTGCGTGCGTGCCATGATGACCGCGTCGTCCGGGTAGAGCAGGATTGGGACTGGCTTCCCTTTAACATGTGGATAATCCTGCCTATTTTTTATCAAATGGGATGCTATGTTATTGATATATATAGGTTAAATAAAAACGGTGCCAATATGCATCCCTGTCGGACGCCTTTTTTAATTGGGAATTTGGAAGTGCATTCCCCCTTTATATCAAAGCGGACTTTTGCACCTGCCCCCCGGTACAGTTCCCTGATAAAATGTATAATGATGGGATCAATTTCTAAGTGTGAGAGGGTTTCCCATAGTGTTTCATGACTGACGCAGTCAAAAGCAGAGCTTAGATCTACGAAAGTCATGAAAAGTTTGTCCCCTTTAGCAACCCCGTATTTGCCTATCAGAATTGCCAGGTTTAAGCCCTGCTCTACTGTGCCCAGACCTTCTTTGAAGCCATACTGATAAATGGAAAGCGCGCCCGTGTCCGCTGCCCACGACTGTAGTCTGTTTAATATCACCCTTCCTGCCACCTTCATTAGCGAGTCTAACAAAGATATGGGGCTATAACATTTTGGGTCTTGGCAATCGCCCTTTTTAAAAATGGAGATCACTATGGCATCTTGCCAAGTTGTTATAAAGCCTATGTTGTTGGAGCAGTTTAACACATTGGTCTGGAGAGGGGCCCATAATTTAACGTTTGATTTGTAAATGTCAACCGGGACCCCGTCCGGCCCCGGGGCTTTTCCTCCTGAGCTCTCAGCTAGTGCCACTTCTATCTCTGAGAGTTCAAAGTTCAAGTCCAGTGGAAATACTCCTGATATGGTGCTTTCTACCTCTCCTGGCCTATCCGGAACTACTCCCCCAGGTGGAGGGTCCCTATCGTATAGGCTGGCAAAAGTGATTAACCCAGGTTGCTTCATCGCGGTCGATGCTATTAACCTTTTTCTCCTGGAAGAAGGGAGCATTAACTGCCTTCCAGAAGCTAACATTGTCTTTATGGGTGCAAGCTTTGTATAGGGCTTCCCAGGCCTCCTGCTTTAATGCCTTTTTTCTGTTTCTTTACCACGGTATAATAAGCACTTCTTGCGGTACGGATGTATACCTCAATTTTGAGTACTCTCTTGAGTGCTAGTTTTAGGGCTGCGTGTGCTTTAGAGCATTTTGAATTGAACCATACCTTGATTTTATTATTTTGTCTCCTGCTTTCTGTCCTTTCCAGGGAATGATTAATCTCGTCAGAGATGTTAGTAAAAGCCAACATCACGGCTTCAGGTTTGCTTGATTCCGTAAGGCAAATCTTAAAGTCCGCTGCTCTCTTAGTAATTATATTCTGGAGGAAAGGGGCAGGCTCAATTTTGCTCCACTTGAGGGCATACCCATTTCTCTTTGCTAAATTTAGCTTGTGGGAATAGAGGTTATTTACTACTCCTCTGCAATCGTTTTTAGCCTTCATAACTTCTAAGGAGAAGCTTAGTGGGTAATGATCGCTGATAGCAATTTCGCCTGTTTTGAAATCCACAAGCGAGTGTATAAAGCTACCCGAAACCAGGACGAAATCGATCAGCGTATTACTGCGCCCGACCCTAAACAACAGGGCAAAGCTCACCATGCGGGATATTATTATAAAAATGTACAATACTAATAGTCTCATGTCCCTCTATGGTGTGTTCTAACATCTGATAATACTTCGATGCAGACGTAAATTTGTTCACCCTTATTTTAGAGGTATTTGAGATCAAACAACATAGACCTCCCTTATTTCTACCCCTCACTGCTAGCTCTGCTGGGGTGTGAAAAGTGCGATACCCATTTAGGTGTACAGCCTCCAGCTCCCATTTTTCCTGAAGACAAATTATGGAGAAATCCCTGATATGGTTCAGGAAAGTGGGGTCATTTAACTTGCTGGACAAGCCCGCAATATTCCACGATATGCATGATATGGACTTGCCCCTGTCTCCTTCCTTTTGGGTCGTAGCGAGGTATGACAAATTGCAAGACCCCTCTCGAACAGATTGGTGGGTTGCAATGGATCTTGGTAAGTTTATCAGAGAGGTATCAGCTATAGTTTCTCCCTGTCTCTGTCCACCACCTGTGAGGTTACTGCCAGGTTGTGCTCCTATATCGAATACAGGCCAGCGAATTCCCTTATGGGGAGAATCCGTGTTAATTGGGCTAGATTGCTTCATGGAAATGGATTCTTGCTCTGCTAATCCCCCCTTTTTTGAGGTCAGTGAGGGTTTTGGGTTTGTTCAGTCAATCGAAAATTTCTAACACATTGAATCTATTTTGAAGAGGTATATAATTCTCGAAACAAAATGGGTCTTGCCTATAGCCCCCCTACTCTGTCCTGGTCCCACCTGTGACCATGTTCCTATATGATCTCGATGGATTGGTGGTGGGAAGAAGAACGATAGTGGTCGAGCTTCTATCGTTAATCCTTGGTTAAAGTTAAAGTTATGCTAGTCCCATGAACATATAAACTTCACGATCCGGGGATCGCTAAAAATCACCAGGACACAGTCTCTCCCAATTGATTTCGGCGAATGTCCCACCCAGGGTAACCTACCCACCATCGAAATCTTGCTTCGTATGTGGGGGGGGGCAGGGGGGAGTGGCCTGTTTAGGTTAAGCCAGTGTGCTACTTTGTTTTTTAAATAGGTGAATGACTCATGGGTTGATTTATTTAGTTCCGATACCCCCGTTAAAACTACAACATACGGACTAGATTGGGGGGGAAGAAGCACAGGTTTCACCCACCTAGGACTATATATATTCAAACGCTCCTTTTAACAAAAGGGTGATGACGCCTCATACAGTTGCTTTCCAAACCTTTTATTCGGTCACGATTGAACACGTTTCAGCTACGCAGCAGCCTTGCTCACCAATGCAGAGGCAAAAAGGAAGCCATTTAAAAACATGTTTTTGCGTGCCTAACGTGTCATGTGTGGACTACAATAAAACAATAAAATAATACGTAATGCATGCAAAAAAGAATTTAAAAATTGCTGCTTTTTTGCCTCGGCATTGGCGAGCAAGGGTGCTGCGCAGACGAAATGCTTTGTACGAGGCGTCGTCACCCTTTTGTTAAAAGGAGCGTTTGAATTTATACAGACCCTCTCTCGTGGGGGTCTTTAAGGTGGTGAGCAGAACTCTTCTTCTTTGAATTTCCCTTGCAGGACGCCAATGAAGAGCACGGACCACAGTTTAGGAATACCTTCAGTTTATTTTAATCCTTTGTACAAACAGAAGGGGCAGCCATGACGCGTTTCGTCCCTAGCTTGGGACTCGATCACATGATATATATGGAAAATGCTACTTACCAGTATGCATCTGTTCTTGGCATGTAGAGCTGCAGAGTCGTACACTTAGCATTAGATCGCCACTTGGTGTTGGGCTCGGATGATTGCAGGTTGTTGTCTTCTTGGAAGAAGTCTTTGTAGTCACAAGATAGGTGACTCCTACCTTGGACAATACTGCGCATGGTCATCGACTCCATCCTCAGATTGTTTTTCGCCATGATGGGAAATGATGGAGTTAGTAGAAGTAAAGAGAAAGGATGTCCATGCGTGTGCATCTAAGTAAGATGAGAACTGGAACGGATACAAGTCCCGGGGAGGTGGGAGGGCGTGTACAACTCTGCAGCTCGAAATGCCAAGAACAGATGCATACTGGTAAGTAGCATTTTCCGTTCGAAGCATATGAGCTGCAGAGTGTACACTTAGCATCAATTGTGCAGTAGTGTCTCCCCTAGCGGTGGCCGCTTGTATCCGTTGCAGTATTTTGAAACAGTGTTCTAAGGACAGCTTGGCCCACTGCAGCTTGCTGCTTGGCCTGCACATCAACACAATAGTGTTTAGTGAAGGTGTGTAGTGTAGACCATGTTGCTGCTTTGCATATGTCCTCTAGTGGTATATTTCCTAAGAAAGCCATAGAGGCTTCTAGTTTGAGAGTGGAGTGTGTTCTAGGAGGAACTGTCAGTGTACGTTTAGCTTTTTGATAGCATATTTGTATACACTTTACAATCAACCTGGCAATCCCCCCTTTAGAGATGGGATTGCCTTTGTGTGGGGGAGAGAAAGATACAAATAATTGTTTTGTCTTTCTAAAGGATTTAGTCCCATCTG
The DNA here is from genome assembly GCF_964263255.1 of Lissotriton vulgaris. Lineage (NCBI taxonomy): Eukaryota > Metazoa > Chordata > Amphibia > Caudata > Salamandridae > Lissotriton > Lissotriton vulgaris. The sequence goes on along the minus strand of NC_141685.1, from coordinate 2,042,936,021 downwards.
TGTAGTATAACAGAGCTCTTCTACCATCTAAGGTGTGTAAAGCCCTTTCTGCAACAGAGTCTGGGTTTTGGAAAAACACAGGTAGCTCTACCGATTGGTTAAGGTGAAAAGGAGTGATAACCTTTGGCAGAAATGTTGGATTAGGCCTAAGAACCACTTTATTAGGATGTATTTGAAAAAATGGTTCATGTATTGTGAATGCTTGTATTTCACTAACTCTTCTGAGAGAGGTGATGGCAACAAGGAAAGCAGTTTTCCATGTTAGGAATTGCAATTCACACTTGTGTAAAGGCTCAAAAGGGGGTCCCATGAGTCTTGTAAGGACAATGTTCAGGTTCCATACCGGAGCAGGTGGTAACCTAGGTGGGATTATCCGTTTTAATCCTTCCATGAATGCTTTGATTGCAGGTACTCTGAAGAGAGATAGATGTTGCCTATTTTGTAAATAGGCTGCAATTGCTGCCAGATGCAGGCGTATGGAAGAATAAGCCAAATTCGACCTTTGTAGATGTAAAAGGTAACAAATGATATTTTGGATGGAAGCATCCAGTGGATCAATGTGATTATTGTTACAATATATTGCAAATCTTTTCCACTTAGCGGCATAGTACGCTCTGGTAGTGGGTTTCCTAGCTTCTTTAATTATGTTTATAAAGTCTAGTGGCAGGTTTAAGTAACCAAACTCTAAGACTTCAGGAGCCAGATTGCCAAATTCAGTTGGCTTGGTTCTGGGTGTCTTATTTCTCGATGGATCTGTGTTAACAGGGAAGGTGTGAGCTGTAACTTTTGGTGTGGAACAATTGAGAGATCTAGTAGTGTGGTGAACTACGGTTGAAGTGCCCATGTGGGAGCTACTAGTGTTAGTTTCAGAGACTGTTGTCTGAGTTTGCGCACTACTATTGGAATAATAAGTGGGAGAGGCGGAAAAGCGTACGCAAATCTGCCTGACCAGTTCATCCATATCGCATTCCCTTCCGACCGTGGGTGTGGAAACCTGGTGGCGAAGGTTGGGCATTTTGCATTTTCGTGGGTGGCAAACAGATCTATCTGTGGATGCCCCCACATTTGGAAGAACGGTTGAAGAACTTGTGGATGTATTTCCCATTTGTGAATCTGTTGTGACTGTCGACTCAACAGATCTGCTATCTGATTGTGAATTCCTGGAAAGTGTTCTACTGTCAGGTATATGTTTTGCGGAATGGCCCATCTCCAAATGTTCTGCGCGAGCTGGGACAGTTGTAGAGAGTGTGTCCCCCCTGTTTTTGTATGTAGTACATGGCTGTCATATTGTCCGTCCGGATTAAGACAGCTTTGTTTTGTACTTGTAATTGAAACGTCTTGAGTGCTAGGAAAATTGCTAGCAGCTCTAGATGGTTGATATGGAACATTATTTGTTGGTTGTTCCATTGGCCTTGTGTGGTATAGTGTAAGAGTTGGGCTCCCCATCCTGTGAGGGATGCGTCCGTTGTGGGCCTGAGGTCGAGAATTGGCCGTAGTGTCCCGTCCTTCGTGGGGATTAGAAAGTACAGGGAGTAAACTCCTGTTCCCTGTTCTTCTAAAGGAACTAATTGAATAGCATCCTTTTGTAGAAGGTATAGAACTTCCTGTTGAAGCAGAGTCAAGTGGTCTGTAGACATTGGTCGCTGCCTGGGTGGTATGTTTGGGGGGGGGTAGCTGTGATTTCTAGGCAGTAGCCATGTTGGATAATCTGTCTCACCCACCTGTCTGTTGTGATGGAATACCAGACAGGTAGGAACTGTGATAATCTGCCCCCCACAGGAGTGGAATGCTGTAGGGGAAGCAGAGGGACGTCACTGTTTGGGAGTGGAAGAGGAGCGGTTGTTTTTATTACCTCTACCTCTTCCCTTATTATTATTGCCTCTGTATCCTCCTCTAAAGTATCCCTTGTTGGAGGAGGTCTGTGTGTGTGTTTTGAAAGATGATGTTGTATCTGCACCGGTTTGCTTGGAGCCTCCTCTATAAAAGGAGCGGCGAAAAAAGACCTTCTAGTCTGTGTGGATTGTAGTGCTCCCATAGACTTAGCTGTGTCTGTGTCCTTTTTCATTTTCTCTAGTGTAGTGTCTACTTCCGGCCCAAACAATTGGTTTTGATTGAAGGGCTGGTTCAAGATGGTAGTCTGCACCTCCGTCTTAAACTCTGAAATGCGTAACCACGCATGTCGTCTGAATACAACACTAGTATTGACTGCTCTGGATGCTGTGTCAGCTACATCTAGTGCACATTTAATTGAGGCCTTAGATATTAATTTGCCTTCTTGTATGAGCTCTGTTGCCTGATCTTTGTATTGATCTGGGAGGTGCTCTAACAATTTTTCTAATTTATCGTAGTGAGCCCTGTCATAGCGTTAGAGCAGGGCTTGTGTATTTGCTATGCGCCATATATTTGTAGCCTGCGCAGCAATCCGTTTCCCTGACGCATCGATAACCTTGGATTCCTTGTCAAGAGGGGGCATGTCACCAGAAGTCTGGGAATTCGCTCTCTTCCGTGCATTGGACACTACTAGTGAGTCTAGTGGCAGATGTCCCTTAATATAGACCGGATCAGATGGTGCTGGTCTATATTTCTTTTCTATTCTTGGATTTAACACTCTACAACACACAGGGTCTTTAAATATTTCCAGAGCATGTTCAATGACTCCTTTGATCATGGGTAGTATTTGTGTAGACCTTTGTGACTGCTCAAATGTGTTTAATAAAAAATCCTCCTCAATGGCATCAAAGTGCATTTTAACCCCGTGGTAAAGGGCAGCTCTATTTAAGAGGTGATTAAACCCAATGCTATCTTCTGGAGGGGAAAGTTTCGTTGGTAGAACTGAGGATCGGGAATGTCAGGCACATTAGCTGGGTACTCATATATATCCTCATCTGTAGGGTATGTATCTGGGTTGATACCTTCATCTACAGGGTAAGTGTGTGGGTCTGGTGTGTCACTCTCACCACCTATATCATACTCATCATCAGTGTGGTGTGGTGATGCAGGAGATTGAACAGGAGAAACTCTTCGTGAAAAGTAAGGAGGAATAGGTGAGGAAGATGGTGAAGGAGAGGAAGGGTGTATTGGCGAAGTTGCACAATCCTTCTTTTTGGCAGGAACCACAGGTAGAAGTGGTGTGTCTGCTGGTCTCTTTTTGTAAGGAATAGCTTCCACATGTCCAGTTTTTGGGTTGATATGGACCTTCTTTTGTTTAGGATCTGGCCTAAACAGTTCTTCTTCCTCTACAACCTTCTTCAGCGTCGATTTTTTCAGTGCCCATAGGGGTTGTTTTGTGTTTTTTTGCTGTAGGAGTCGTTACAGAGTCCCGTGGCAAATTTTTCGGTGCCGAAGGTAGTTTTGGCTTGGCAGGCTTGTTAGAGGGTTTAGGTGTCTCTGAATCAGGCCATGGAGTCTTTGGTACCGAGGTTGGAGTCTCTGGAATGGAAGCAGGTCTTGTTGGCTTTGAGGCGTCGGACGCTGGCTTTCCATCTTTATTTTTGGAACCAGAAGGTTTCGGAGCCGGAGCTTTTTGCAGATCCGGTACAGTTTTTGGCTTCATGGCCGGTGCATACTTAGGTTTCGGTGCCGAAGGGTCTTTGTCTTTGGGCACCGAAGGGCGTTTTGGCTTCGGTGTCGAAGGATGTGTGTGCTTCGGTGCCGATGGAAGAGGTGGAATTGGCACGTGTGGCTTGGTCGGTGCCGAGGCACTGGAAGGCGTAGTTGTTTTCCTCGGAGAGGAGCCCGAAGACAGGGCGTTTGAGGGGATATTTCGGTCCCGACTGGGACCCATGGGCGGAGTGCTTACCGTTGCCTTTGGCTTGGGCTGTGTCTGTTGTGCAGGGGCAAGAGTGCTCACGGGTTGATGAGATGGAATCGAGTCATGTGAGTCCTCTGCCTCTGATATGATCTGGAGATCAGGCAAGTCTTCCTCAGCGACGAGTGGAGCCTCGTCCTCGGAGATGTCTTCGAGTGGATCCTCGCCTTCGGAGATGTCTTCTTTGACGATCTCCTCCTCGAAGATGGCCTCCGGTGCTGGGGCTGATCTCCTCATCTCGTGTTGACGGGCCCTCCGATCCCGTATGGTCTTCTTCGATCGGAAGGGTGCACAAGCTGTGCAGGTCGACTCGTCGTGCTCTGGCGATAGACAGAGGTTGCAGACCTCATGGTGGTCGCTATGAGGGAATTTTGCTCGACATACCGGGCATCTCTTGAATGGAGTCCTGTCCATGAGGCGTAGGCTGTACGGCGCCGATAGGCCCAACGGCCCGCATCAACGCACCACAATGTAGTTGATGGTTTCGAAAGTAGTCTATTCTATGTCAACATTGTTTGTATAAAGTTTTTACGCTTCGAAGTTGCTGGAAAAGTTTTTCTAGCCGGTGCAGAAAAGTTTCATCCGAACCCAGTGGCGGAAAAAAACAATCTGAGGATGGAGTCGATGACCATGCACAGTATTGTCCAAGGGAGGAGTCACCTATCTCGTGACTACAAAGACTTCTTCCAAGAAGACAACAACCTGCAATCATCCGAGCCCAACACCAGGTGGCGATCTAATGCTAAGTGTACACTCTGCAACTCATATGCCTCGAACATATATATATAGGCTCAAATCAACTATTAAACATTTATAGTGCAGCACCTCACCCATGAGGGTCTCAAGCCGTAGTGGACATTTAGGCTTCTGCGCGGTGAGATGTTCAGTCGAACAGCCATGTCTTGAATTCCCACCTGAAAAGCTGGAGTGAGGGTGAGGTTCTGAGGTGTAGGGGAAGGCTGTTCCAAGCCTTGGCCGCAAGGTGCAAGAAGGGGCGTCCTTTCCTGATGGCTCGGCAGATCAGAGGGGTGTCTGAGAGGGCGAGGGAGGCAGATCAAAGGTGTCTGGTTGGTGGAAGTTCAGGTGTTTGTTGAACTATGCTGGTCCTTTGTTGTGTAGGACCTTGTAGGCATGGGTCAGCATATTTAACTGGCATCTCTTCTGGATCAGGAGCCAGTGGAGTTTCTTGAGGTGGGGCCTTCTGGGAAAGTCAAGGATAAGTCTTGCTGATGAGTTTTGGATGGTCTATGGTTTTTTCAGGAGCCGTGTGGTAATTCCTGTGTAGAGTGTATTTCCGTAGGCCAGTCTACTGGTCACTAGAGCCTGCGTGACCGCAATTGTCGTCTTGACTGGAAGCCAGCTAAAGATCTTACGGAGCAAAGTGAGTATGTGAAAGCAGGCGGATGAGACTCTGTTGACTTCATCAAAAGCTGGCTGTCAAGGATGATGCTGTGGTTGCAGGTGTGGTCTGTCGGGCCAGGGGAGGTCTGAGTTGTGTGTGCCGCCATGCATCGTTCCAAGGTGAGGTGTGGTTTCCAAAAATGAGGATCGCCGTCTTGTCTGTGTTGAGCTTGAGACAGGTGACTTTCATCCAATCGGCTATATCCCTTATGCAACTGTGGATGTTTCCTCTGGTGGTGGAGGGGTCTTCGGATAGTGAGGATGAACTGGGTATCGTCAGCGCAGGAGATGATGTTGAGTCCATGCGACCTGACGGTGTCAGTCAGGCGGGTCATGTAGGTGTTGTAGAGTGTGGGGCTGAGGGACGCTCCTTGGGGGACTCCGCGGATGATTTTCTTGGACTCCAAGGTGAACTGTGGAAGCCAGAACCTCTGGGTTCTACTAGCGAGGTGTGAGGCAATCTATTTGAGGGCGGCTCCTTGGATCCCGATGTGGTGCAGTCTTTTGATCAGAGCGTGATGTGAGACTGGGTTGAACAATGGTGACAAGTCCAGGAGGAAAAGGCCGGCAGTTTTTACGCAGTCCAGAAGTGCCCTGATGTTGTTGTTGGCTAAGATCAGGGATATCTCAGATCTGTGGTTGGCTTGAAATCCTTATTGGGAGGCGTCCAGGAGGTCGTGGTGTTCTAGGTGTTGAGTGAGTTGCTTGTTGACTGCTTTCTCGAGAACTTTTGAAGGAAAGGGGAGTAGAGGACTCGGCCGGTAATTCTTAGGAGGAGGTTGACAGCTAAACAAACTGGCCTTTTAGAGCTGTCCGCAAGCGCCATGAGACTTATGAGTGATTTGTGCGCTGAATAAATGTCCCTGATTTGATTTGATTTGATCGATGCTGTAGTCCCCGGAAGCTTGTTTCCGTCCCAGTATAAGAATTGGCTTGGTAGTTTGGTTTGCTCTGTTCCCATGATGCACTGGGACAGGGACAGACTAATTTGCATGTAGCCAGGTTCTGCGCTGGGATGGTGCAGTGAGCTAAAAAACGGTAATGGATTAAGCCCTGATCTCTTGACTGGGTAGGAGTATTCTGCATCATTCAGAAACTCTGTCCATCACCACCCCCTTTTCCAAAATCGATGCTGTAGTGGTCAGTTCAGGTTTTTCGTGCAGCGTGGGTGTAATTTGACTCTGTCGCTGAAGGTGAAGATGGGGTTGAGCAGGTGTCCTACGATGTGGGTGGGAATAGTGACCAGTTACCTGAGGCAGATGTTGCTCAAACTTTCCAAGAGGTCGGTGCTGTGAGCGCAACTCGGGTCATCGAGGTGAAAGTTGAGGTCCTCTATGAAGATGTGGTGCTTGGAGTCGATGGCGATCAGGGACACGAGATCTGGGATGGCACTGCAGAAGCAGGGGTGTAGTCCAGGTTGTCTGTAGGCAAGGGTGACCCTGGTGGTTTTCCATCTGTGTATAGTTGGAATTTGAGGTGTTCCATCAGTGGGGTTGAGTTTTCTGGGGATGTTACGCAGTGGATGGTGTCCTTTAAGATGATGGCAATTCCACCTCCATGTGTGTTACATTGGTCTCAGTGAGTAATCTTGTAGACTCCAAGAATGGCGGTTCCAGTGTCCGGTGCAGTTGAAGGTTTCAGCCAGGTCTCTGTGAGGAAGACAACGTCCGGAGTGAGGACTGTTATTGTGTCTCACATTTCTGTGGCGTGTTTGTCGAGTGATTGTGCGTTGAGCAGAATGCACTGGAGTTTTGTCGAGGTAATCTCGGTCTGCATGGTGTTTGTGTTTTCGCTGGTACAGTTGGTTGCTTCCGTGCTGAAGGTAAGGCAGCAGTCTGTGCTTTTACACACTGTACCTGTATGGAAACACCTTGTAAAGTGCTCTGATACTCCTGGGTCTAGCCAGCGCTATATAAAACCTCTTAAATAAATACATAAAAAATAAAATAAATAATGGTCCTCTGGTGGTGCGTGGGGACATACAGTAGCAGTGGATGTTGGTCCGTACAGGTTCCAGGGTTTGGAGGTCTGCAGAGATGTAAATACATTGGAGGAAGAGCCAGGGTACATGGTGCTAAGCGCGGTTCAGAAGTGGTCTAGGCGCAGACAGGCTTGCCTTAGGCACACCGGTGGCGCAGCTGTGCAGCGGGGTGGATAAATCAACTTGGGAGGTGGGAAGGGCTGTCTGGGAGGGTGGAGGATGGAGGGCAAGTGGCAGGAGAATTAGCAAAGGGGTGTCAGCACAAAGAAATCAAGACACCAGTTTTAAATTAAAAATAAACAGCGATTACAACAGTGAGTACAACATTTTATACACTTTTGGCAAACAAAATACACTGGCAGGGGAAAACAAAAAACTGGCTAAAGCAAGGACGAGATTCCCACAGTGGTACTGAACCTGCAGGCTCAGGGATCGTGTTAAGGTTGCCCGGCCTGCAGTGCAAGTCGGCAGAACACCGGCGGTTGGAAGCTGCGTCCACTTCAGCTTCAAAAGGACCACGATCACCCACCACCAGCAACAGGTTGCACACAGAAGCTGGAACAAGATCACAGCCGACCAGCTCGCGACCTCCCTGAGCAAGAACCCACCCACCAGCGCAACGAACCCCAGCCAAGCAGCCACCAACCTCACGAAGTGGATCAGCGACTGCGCAGACGACCTCGCCCCTCTGAGGACCCCGCCTAGCAGACCCGGCAGCAAGAAAGCCCCATGGTTCACCGACGAACTCAAGAGCTCCAAGAAGAACTGCCAAGTCCTCAAGAGAGCCTGGCGCAGAGACCCAACACCGGACAACATGACTGCCCTCAAGCTCGCCACCCGAAAACACCACCAACTGATCCACGCCACCAAGAAAACCGCATTCAAGGAACGACTGGACAACAACGCACACAACAGCAAGGAACTCTTCAACATCGTTAAAGAGCTCTCCAACCCCAACGCCGGAAACAACGACATCACCCTGTCGCAAGACCTCTGCAACTCCCTCGCCTCCTACTTCCACAACAAGATCGCGGACATACACAACAGCTTCAGCACTCAACCGACGCACGCCACGACCGAACCACCGCCCCCCACCACCACCCTCCGCACCTGGACCCCGATCAGCACCGAAGACACCGTCCGCACGATGAACTCCATCCACTCCGGATCTCAGACTGGCCCCTGCCCTCACCACGTCTTCAACAAGGCCGACGCTGTCATCGCACCCCACCTGCGGGACATCATCAACACCTCCTTCGACACCGCCACCTTCCCGGAGAGCTGGAAGCACGCCGAACTCAGCGCTCTACTAAAGAAGCCATCAGCCGACCCCACCGACCTCAAGAACTACCGCCCCATCTCGCTGCTCCCGTTCCCTGCAAAAGTCATCGAGAAGACCCTCAACAAGCAGCTGGCCGCCTTCCTCGAGACGAACGGATCCCTCGACCTCTCGCAGTCTGGCTTTCGGGCCAACCACAGCACCGAGACCGCCCTGATCGCAGCCACCGATGACATCCGAGCCCTGCTTGACAACGGAGAAACAGCAGCCCTCATCCTCCTAGACCTCTCCGCTGCCTTCGACACGGTCTGCCACCGTACACTAGTGCAGCGCCTCAGCAACGTCGGAATCCAGGAGAAGGCACTGGAGTGGATCATCTCCTTCCTCGCCGGAAGGACACAGAGAGTCCGCCTCCCCCCGTTCAGATCAGAAGCCACCGAAGTCATCTGCGGCGTTCCTCAAGGCTCCCCGCTCAGTCCAGCCCTCTTCAACGTCTACATGAGCCCCCTCGCAGACATCGCACGCCAGCACAACCTCAACATCATCTCCTACGCCGACGACACCCAGCTGATCCTCTCCCTCACCAACGACCCCGCCACCGCCAGAGCCAACCTTCACGAAGGGATGAAAGAGGTAGCCGAATGGATGAAGAACAGCCACCTGAAACTGAACTCGGACAAGACGGAAGTCCTCATCCTGGGATCTTCACCCTCCGCCTGGGACGACTCCTGGTGGCCCCCCGCCCTAGGCAACGCACCCAAACCAACAGACCACGCACGCAACCTGGGCTTCATTCTGGACTCCTCCCTCTCCATGACCAGACAAGTCAACGCCGTCTCCTCGTCGTGCTTCAACATCCTGCGCATGCTACGTAAGATCTTCCGGTGGATCCCCACCGAGACCAGGAAGACGGTCACCCAGGCCCTCGTCACCAGCCGTCTGGACTACGGCAACTCCCTCTACGCCGGAACCACTGCCAAACTCCAGAAGAGACTCCAGCGGATCCAGAACGCCTCAGCACGACTCATCCTGGACATCCCCCGTCGCAGCCACATCTCCGGACACCTGAGAGACCTGCACTGGCTCCCGGTCAACAAGAGAATCACCTTCCGTCTCCTCGCCCACGCACACAAAACCCTACGCAACCAAAGCCCAGGATACCTCAACAGCCGCCTCAAATTCTACGCTCCCAAATGCCAGCTTTGATCGACCGGCCACACCCTCGCCACCGTCCCCCGCATCCGAAGAGCCACCACAGGGGGACGGTCCTTCTCCTACCTCGCCGCCAAGACTTGGAACTCCCTCCCGACCCACCTCCGCCTGACCCGGGACCACCTCACCTTCAGGAAGCAACTCAAGACCTGGCTGTTCGAGCAGTAGCGGACCCCCTCCCCTAGCGCCTTGAGACCCTCTGGGTGAGTAGTGCGCTATATAAATGCTGTGATTGATTGATTGATTGATTGATTGAAGCCGTGGGCTAGACCAGTAAGGTCAGAACTAGAATTTCCTTATTAGACTTCAACTATCACCAAAAGGCATCAACACAGAGATTAAAAGGGGCGCATTTTGGACTTTACCGAAAGATTCAAATCCGAAGGTACTTGGAGTTGACTACAACTTTGCTGCTAACAGTTATAGCACAAAAGACAAAGCACCACTTTCAGGTAATGCTGCTCACCAAAGATGCTGCAAGGAGATTATTTTGTTGTTGTTTAGTTACCATAAATGCTGCAATGAGATATTTCTGTTTGCTGTACGTCTTACGAGTCATTTGCACAGTTGTGCAATCAGCAATGTTTTCTGTTTCTTAAAGCCAATCACAGTGAATGTGTAAGTCACGATCATTCACTGGCCCTGCTCATTTATGTTATAAACCTGTTCTGACTGAGAAATGGTAACTTTTCAATCATTCCATAACTTTAGTAAATTACACCAGAGGACACTGTCCTGATGTGATTGCAAGGACACTACTTACAAGGCAATTATATGCCTGCCGGTACTTCAGATGTCCTAATGTGGCACCCTTGAGCTCTATCTAGGTTTCGGTTTCAATGTCCTGCTTTAACATTGTATCCTGCTACAATCAATTGCTGAAGAGGTGGTCTCTTTTCAGGCAGCTTGAAGCTGTTCAAAACTGTTTTAAGCATGCTAGGGTCATCAGTACAACAAACAAGCATTGGTAAAGCCAGTAGGTCTCAATAATCTGAGAACTATTAACCCCTGTGTTGCTTCTGAAGTCCTTCGCGCGCACTACCTCCGTAGTGCTGTGCACGTCCGTTGGCCGTCGTGGCCCCGCCGACTGCGCTAAACCGCCGCACCGCAGTGGAATTGCGGCCGCGGTTAAACGGCTAATGTACACAATGTTATTTTCTTTTAGCCATGTGTTATTGGCTTTACTTGTCAAGAGGGGTATAAAAACTTTAACTTGAATGTCTAAAGAAGGCAGCTCGCAAGACGAGAGGGGCCTCAGGCAAGCTTCAAATGTGCTCTTATCATAGCCCAGCTAGAGCAGTCGACTTCAAGGAGATTCCTCTGATTGTGCTGATGGAGAGAGGGCGCCAGAGAGCTAGAGAGAGACGCCGCAGTGAACGCCCAAACACCATTCTGTCTGGACGCCAGGTTGCTGTGGCTCCTGTGGGCTGCTGCGGCTGCCTGTGGATTTTTTGAAAGCTTCCAACGCGGCAAAAGCGTTCCGCAGTGGAGGCCGTCGTACCCGCAGTGAGGCCGAGGAGGTCCATCCCCGTTTGTCATCGGGAATGCACCAGCGGCCTGGGAGGGCGGTAGTCCGGTGCTACGTGTGGGTCGTGTGGAGCCGAGCGGAACGGACTTGGTAAGCCAGTGGAGTGGGGGTCACAGGCAGTGCGGTCTGCCGGCTATGTCAGGCCGGCGGTTTTGAAGCCTGAAGCAGATAGGGACTTTGAGATTGCGGGGCAAAGGCTGTAGTGCTGCAGAGGCTCCCGGCTCCTGGCGACTCCCGCTGGGCCCCGCCGACTTCTGCGCGTATCTGTGCCGTATCTGTGCTGTACCCTGTGGCACCCTGTGGCACCGCTGTTCAAGGAGCCTTGTGTGGATTCTTGCCTTCTTGCCTCTTGCCTCCTGCGTGCAGCCGCTCCTGCACCGCCTGTACCCCCTGCAGCCTCCCTGCACGAGTGACAGGCACAGGGAGGTTAATCACCGGGCACTGAACCAGAACGGTAAATCCCATCTATCATAGCGTTGCGTTGCTAAAAAACCAAAAAAAACCTATAAGCCGCATGTGCCTGAGCTTTTCCTGACATACACTTATAATAAGTTGCACTTATCCTGTACTAATCCTGTGCAAGAAGTTAACTTTAGTTGGTCAACTCCACACCATTGCCTCTGCCTCTGCCTTATACCGCAATACTGCAATCATTTCAACGTCGCCTCCCTGACGGCAGCTGCTCCAGCCTCACTGCGTGTTGTGCCTGTGTTACAAGTGGTTACACGGCAGTGTTCAGAGGGAGCGGACAGGCTTGGGAAGGCGTGCGGAGCTGTGCGGATCGTGCGGATCTGCGCCACCAGGCTTGAGTACTGCGAGAGGGGAGTAACAGGTGTCTTTCTGAGTGTCATTCACAAATTTAAATTAAACTAAATCCAAATTAAACTACACTCAGAGTTTTGAAAGTATAAAACAGACAATAATACGAGCTCAGGAAAGGAAAGGACCGTAGGCACAACAATAAAATGAGCAAAAAGAATGCAGCAATCTACAGTATCAAAAGAGTTAAAAACCAACGCATCTGGACTGACCCAGTCGCTTATATGCCCGATTGCACGGATGTTTGAGAAATCCGGCAAAATACCAGATAAATTTCAATTTATGAAGGACCCAACAGGTGCACTGATGTCAATGAAATTGGAATCAAACAAGGCTAAACTACAGACCCCAATAAAACCTTCTAGCAGCGACACCCATAACATGTCACAAAATAACAAACAAATGGAACAAATAGAACAAAACTGTGATGAAAACCAGTTTGTAGACTTAGATATACTGATTTCAGACCAACAGCAATGGTTAACTCAGCAAGAACCCCCAAAAGAGCTGCAAAATTGCAATATAAGGAAGGAGATAGAGGTAAACGCAAAGGCAAATAATGATGATGATTCTACCACAAAGAAGCCGCACTCACAAACTCCGGAAACTAATCAACAACTTTATCGAGATAGGATGGAGCAAGCGGCCTTAAGATTCCCCATTGAAGTTAATGTTGAAATGAATAAAAGGTTGTGTGTACCCCCTGTGAAAGATGCAACATACCTAAAACAACATAGGGCTGAACAAGGGAGTGATAACAGCAAAGACATGCTCAATGAAACAACAAATGAAACTAAGATGTTGGGGGAAGATTCTGAAGGATTTCAGGAAAATAATAACTTGGCTTCAAATAGTATTGAGAAAAATATGGTGGAACATAAAAACCCCTGGAGTATCAAACAAACTAAGTGTGAAATGGTCCAAAACACAGAATCAGGAATAAAACAACAAGATGATCAACAAAGGGAGAGACAGGGTTCAAGGGCACTCTTAGTCCCCAGTCAGTAGATACAAAAACACAGGAAGAGTGTCCGTCAGTGAGGCGTGGGTGTGATCAGGAGAGCACGTATAAATATGAGGCCAGCTTTAGTTGGTCAAAAGGCTGGACTAACTTTCAAGAAAAAACGTTATTTCTTCAAGAAACCCTCACTCACCCTAGTGGTGACATGCTTCATCATCGGGTCCACTCGGGAGATCGAGTACCTCCCGAGTGTGCTACGACGCCAGGAGACTGCGGAGCAGGTTGTTGTGAGAGTGAATGTGAAAAAGAGGGTGTAGTTAAAAATGTCAGAGGTTGTCCCAAAAAAATCTTTTATTCGCTGGTCAAGTTAGTCCAGCCTTTTGACCAACTAAAGCTGGCCTCATATTTATACGTGCTCTCCTGATCACACCCACGCCTCACTGACGGACACTCTTCCTGTGTTTTTGTATAAAACAACAAGAAACAGTGATACCCTGGGATATCTTTTACCAAACATCGACCCTCACGCTAGAAGCTCTCCAGTACCAATCAAATAAAATGGACATACAAATTGACCTCCTAAAAATGATGGCAAATAATGTGGCGGGAATTGACAACAAACTTGCCCAGCTATATGATCTGATAATCAGAGCACAAACAGAAAACGAAAAAATAACTTCTGATTGTGTCTGCGTACCTATTATAGATAAACTAGCAGTACTACCGGCAGTTTTAACAAGCATAATAGAAGATACTAAAAGAAGCATCCAAGTCAGTAAGGAGAAAGCTAATACGGATAATACTGCTATGAAGGACCAGATTAAAAATGAAACTGGGAATGGCTTTGACAGCTCTAAAGGCAAAGAATCAAAACAGTTAATAAAACAACACGGTGAAATAGTTAATCTACCAGTCCATCAGGCTATGGACCTACTGGGAAGCGAAACTATCTGTAAAGCTAACCAAGAGGATCAAATCCACAATGATACTGAATCAGACGGTTTCTCTATGATGTCAAAACGTCAAAGGAAAAAACTCTGCAAAGCAAGAAAAAATGAAAAACCGAAACTGACTGCTTTAAGAAAGTCAGACCATGATCAGATATCAGTAACCTCTGAGGATGCAACGAAACGTAGTAACAACTATTTTCCTATCTTTGAAAAAAAACAACAATTGGTCCAAATTAAGTAACGTCCCACAAAGTAAATGAAACACAAATTCCAACAAGGAACGATAACAGAGTACTGGAAGGGCAAGTGGGCAATAGGATCCCAGATAACCCGCCACTGGTAGCCAAATTGGATAAAAAACAAAAAGAAGAAGAAATAGCGCCAAGTATTTGTAACTCTGACAAAACAAAGTAATCCTATAAATCAACCCAAATAACGATTCCTCACCAAAACCATGGTACTGATGAGAGAATAAAAAAAGACTGGGACCTTACAGTGTGGAAGGCAGAGAATGGACCTACAAAAACATCAGTACGGGACCACTTGCAGATCCGAAGTAGGGAAGGGAAAAAAACAATTAGCAAAACCAAGCAAATTGAGAAAAACGAGGTACCTATTCACCAAACCCCCAAAATCAGCGAAAAACTTATATTTACACCGGAATTTCAGTCTAGAGGCAGGCATGATATACTTAACCGGGGGAACTTACTTAGACTATTCAATTCAATACCAGCACTGACTAACATTGTAAGTGAGGACATTATCTCTGTTGGGTTTATGGAGGGGAAACACATTAGTCAGGCTCCGACGCTAATAGCATTAATATCACCAACAATAGCTGAACAGATCATGAACGAGCAAATGACATTCAAAACCTGGGGCATAGTACTAACCAAACAAATCCCAGAGGTTTCCCCTACTCCCTTTATTGGGGATGAAACAACAATAAAACATGAAAAGGTAGGCACACAGATCATTTCAGTCCTAAAAAATGCACTTGGTAGATCACCCGCGAAAAGTGTATGTACCCTGCCGCAAAACACCGTAGACAAAAATTTAGAAATAAATGAAAAATGGATTAATATGGCACTCCATAGCAACCAGATACAATGATATGGTAGTCTATTGCAAGTAGGAGTTAAAAGTAACGAAAGAGAAATAGTAAGAGTGTGTTCATGGAACATTAATGGTTTGAGAGGTAAGGTCCATAACGCACATATAGATTCTATAGTGGGAACACCCCAAATTACCGTACTGAAAGAAACATGGGAAATCAATCAATTTCTGCTACATGGATACGCTGGGTACTACGAACAGGCAAAGAAAGAGCAAAGGTTCGGGCGAGCTAGTGGGGGTCAGGCAATATTTATCTCTAATACGTTGCAGGAACACTATGAGCAAGTGGAAGCAGATAGCACGAATATTCTGAGAGTTAAACTAATCTATAAAACAAACAACCAAAATCTTAAAACTTTATATCTGATCACTGTATATATATTGCACACCAAGAGTAGTAGGGAGACACTATGTGGAACCCTGAACAATGTTCTAATTAACAAAATGTTAGAGGATCCACTAGCAGATTTTCTGATTACCAGGGACTTTAACCTCAATCTCATGTCACCCCATATAAGAGATGAAACAACGCTATCGCAAAACCACCAATGGCTAATTCCCGAGCAGGATCTTGGGAAAGTCAACAACTCCAGTAAGAACAGAATGGGAAAATTTTTTGTAAAGGACATGGAAGCTATGGGACTTCGAATTCTTAACGGCAGAGTAAAAACGGATGTTCCTCCAGCATATAGTTACTTTGGGCATAACGCATATTCAAGGATTGACTACACCATGACCTCATTATTTATGTTTCACAGCATTACCTCGTACCAATTAACGAAAGTAAATGAAAGTGATCATGCCCAGGAGATAATGGTAATGAGCATCGGAACAAACACAAACAAGGCGTATCAGACTGTCCAAGGGCATATTGGTACAACTAACTATAAAAAACTGTTTTGGAATGTTGGTAACAAAGAAATAATGAACGAACATGTGGAAAGGATCTTGGAATCATGCTTTAAAGACACTGCAACAAATACAGTGATAGAGCAATGGGAAAACCTCACTGGGATGCTAACTAAACCACAAAGTCAAACACAAACAAATGCGAATCAAAAGCGGAAAGAACCAAAGAGGGATAAGGAATACCATCTAAACCTGCCATATACAATAATGAAACTGAAGAAAGACCGAAATAGGACTATCAGGTTAATGAAGAAACCGGGGGTAAAAGGAGAAAACTTGGGAAACTTTAAGCTACTAAATCAACAATTGAAGAAACTAATTTGGGGTGAGAAAAATCAAGCAAAACAGGCAACTTGGGCAAAAGTATTGCACGCCAGTAAGCATAAGAATCCAAGATATTTCTGGAAAATTATTAATGGATTTGCAAGACCGAACAAGCAAGTAGTCTCATCACCGTTAACCGAGCATGAATGGGAGATTTTCTTGAGGAAACATCTAAATCAGGACACTACACAGTCAAGTTCACTGGAAATGCAAAGTGGGTGAAAAATTGACAACGACACAGAATCTTCCTATCAGGATAACGATTTGGATACACCAATACCCATAGAAAAAGAAGAGATAATCAAATATATAAAAAAAACTTAAGAACGGTGCTCCCGGACCGAATGGGATTCCGTTTCAGCTCTTTAAAGAAAATCCAGAACTATGGGCGCCCATCTTAGAGAAATTATACGTAGAAGTCACTCTAACAGGAACTGTACCCAAGTCATGGCTAGGATCCCTAATAACCCCAATCTTCAAAAAAGGAAATTGGGCACTTGCAGAAAACTATAGGCTGATCACTTTGCAAGACACAGATGTCAAGCTGTTTGCCAGAATATTGTTGACTAAACTACCTGAAAGGGTGAGGGAAACCAAGAAACTGCCCCTAAACCAAACAGGCTTCATACAAGGCCTAGGAACAACAACAAATACACTGATTCTTGCCCTACTTATGGATAAGTCAATCAGATTGAAGCAACCCCTGTATCTGTGTTTTATAGATTTCAAATCTGCATTTGACTGTGTCAACAGAAACTTGCTTTGGAAAAAACTTGAGAAAATGAAAATTCCACCTCCCCTTCTTAAGCTGATTTGCCTCTTATATACAGATACATGGGTGAGTGTGAGGATGGGAGATGGCCGAACGCTATCTAAGGAGATTCCAGCAAATGAAGGCCTGAAACAAGGCTGTGTTTTAGCCCCCCTTCTCTTTAATTTGTTTCTTGACGACCTAACTGGAATATTGGACGACGAAAATGCACACCCCCCGAAATTAGCGGATAAGTGTCTTACAAACTTAATGTATGCGGATGACTTCATACTATTGAGCCACACCAAAGTGGGACTACAGCGTCTAATTAAGCGGACACATATTTACTCGAAGGACAACGGGATGGTCATAAATGAGACAAAAACTAAAATCATGGTAGTTATCAAAAATAATAAGGCAAGATACAAAAGTAAATGGTTCATGGACAAGATCGAGCTGGAACAAGTAGAAGTATATAAATACCTGGGTGTATTATTTGATGCGAAGGGCAACTATCAATTACAAAAAAGTGACATTCAAAGAAAAGCGAATGCATTAACTGCAGCATTCAGATTTGTGCAGAAGTCACCTTCCGGCCTAACTTATGGCCCTCTCCTGACTAATATTGGCGCAAGACTGCTACCGACTATCACATATGGTAGTGAAGCTCAAATGGGTAAGGATAGTCAAACTCTGAACAAAATCATAACCAGAGCATATCGGGTCCTATTTCATCTTCCATCGAACGCATCTCCGGCTCAAGTAAGGTTGGAGTTCGGACTAACCAATCAACATTATGCAAGGCAAGGCCACTTTATAAAAGTATGGAATCAAATAAAAAGTGACCCCGAAAATGAGATATCTCATTTGTTATGGAGAGAATTAATTAACGACACTAACTCTACTGCTGGGCTTTATCTTCGAGAAGCAATAAAGGAGTTTGCGGTTATGCCTATATGGGAAAATAATATAACCAAGACATCGTTTAAGAAAATAATTAAAAACCGCAAACCACCTATCGATTATAAACGACAAAGCTATCCTCACCAAGAGAAAACACGCGTGGGCAATAATAAACGGTTATAAAAAGAAGGAAATTCAACAATATCTAGTAACATCCTGGACGGGAAAAAACAAACAGGCGCTCCTTAAAGCCAGATTTGGAATAATGCCAGGTCTGTGTCATCTTCCTCCGTGGGAGAGACCGGAAGTCCAAACGAAATGCAGACTGTGTAACAGTGGTGAGGAGGATATACTTCATCTTCTGTGTACTTGCCCAGAACTCCTCTAGGAAAGAAAAACATTGCTTAAGTTTCCTTTCAAGGCACGATGCGTAAGGTCATGCAGGCAGGCCCTGATTAAGTGCCTGCACCCGAATGATATCATTTTAAATGCTACCTTTGTAAAGTTCCTAACGATAGTTAAAAGGAAACTAGGAGACATAACTATTTTAAATACTTAACTGACTTTAATGACATTTTAAGTGTTTTTATACATGAATATAGCTTTTACTGTTTTCTTTTAGATGTGTAATATTGTAAGATTTTAAATAATCATCACAATAAACTACTTTGTACCTTTGTACCTTGTACCAGTCGACTTCAAGAGATGGTTGATGAATGTTTATACACTCTGCAGTGCTTTCGGACAGTGCCCAGAGTAGCTTCTGGGCGCAGGAGATAGCTACATGAATGAATGAAAAGTGATATACATCTCCAAATATCATACAGCTGGATCACTTAAACAAATAGATAGTAACCGAGTTTGGTTCATGAGTGAAAGAATAAAACATATATATATATACTTGACTTGGTGGTAACAGTGAGTGCTTAGATTGTTTGCATTAGGTTTTCTGCAGTACACTAACAAATAGTTAAGTACAAGCAAAGGCAAATGAATGATTGGAAGATTGTACATAGTCCCTCAAATCAAAGATGTATTATTTTCACTTCTTAGACATGGCTAAATTGGACAGATGTCGGCGTTCAAACAGTGGACCACCAAAAATCTTTTGTAGATTTTTGCTTCCTTGGCACATGGCCCACAAAGGCGTCTTCACAGCCCACCTTGACCGAGAACAATGACGCCTGGCAAAGGCTACTTGTGAACAGAGCCTTGATAATGCGTCACTCAAGATATCAATCCCACTCAGGAACTGGAAATATCAGACATAAGATGATCATGAAAAGTACTCAATAAGCAGACTGAAAATGCATTGGGCAGCTACCCCTTTTTTGCACTTGAACTAAAGTTACTCACTTCATAATGGTTATTTCTGTTGTCACTCACTGAACGCAAGTTTACGGCAGACGCATCATGACAATTTAATTTGATCTGACGTTGCCTGGTTCCAAAATGGCTGCTAGTCCAGACAATGTAGCGCACAGCTTGTAACATTTGCAACGTTTGGCTAGGTTTGGTAACTGGAAAGGTAGAAAGAGTGTCATGACAACATTCAATCCTACTAATAGGTGAGGAATCAGGGAAGTAGTAAATTAGTTCCAGCTGTACATTTCCTACACATTTTATTCTAGACACAAGGTCTTTAAAATGGCGCTTGAATAGTTGCGACCAGAACAACAAAATATACAGTCTGCATTTGATGTTGGTGGTAGATAAATTGAAAGCAAGAGCAACAATCTGGGAAACCACCCAAAGCAAGCTTATCTCCATCTTATTAAAGTGATATGTATACTAATGTCACTGAGTGCAACAGCTTGTTTTGGCTAATTTCTGTTGGCAGTAGCGCTTACTCTAACATAGTAGTTCCCTAGAAAGTTGATGACTGTATAACTCCCACTGCCAGAAGTTAAAGGCCAGGTTATTCCAGGATTTTATTTTCAGAGGTGCTCGTAGGTCAATCAGGTTTTATGATATTTGGGGTATATTAAGCTCTCTCTGACGTATCTAAATATTGGAAGTAAAATATTATAAAACCTCATGGAAAATGTTAGGTTACGTTTAACTTTAATTGTCAAGCAGCCTGCTATCAGGCAAGTCATTCCAATTGCACTGCTTCAATGAAAGCTTCCTGAATCATGTTCATTCCATATTTTCAAACTTACTTTATTAAAAAGTTTAAAAATTAAAAATTACGAGGATTCATGTGAAGTGCTCAAAACAAAGGGAAAAGTAGCTCCTAAACCGGGAGCAGTAGATGGACACTCTGTGGGCGCGTTAAACACAAGAAGAGGCATGACCCATTCATGCCATGGACAAATGGGAGCAAAGGATATGTGAGAAGCTGGGTTTCTGTTGCAGTAACCCTCCCACTTTTGAAAGACTACTGATGCACTTTGACTAGATGTGCACTGGGTCCCTGCCAATCAGGTTCCCAGGGCCTGTGTTGTTTCTCAAAAACTGTACCTTGTACACCCAATTGGCACTCTCTGGCCAAGGGTCAGCCCCTGGTAAATGGTACCACAGGAACCCAGGGCACTGTGACCAGGGAAGGCCTCTAAGGACTGCAGCACTTATTGTTCCACCCTTAGAGGTCTTGTATCATTAACTCACACACTGCCCTTGCAGGCTGCGTGTTTTGGTGCAGAACAAAGTGGGGAGTCGACATGGCACATATCCCTGTATGCCAAGCCCACAACCCACTGCCCTGGCATTGATCAGTCACCCCTCTAGCTGGGCGCACTATAACAGTGGTGAGGGTTCAGGTGCATGAGTCCTGTACCCCTGCAGTCTCCAAGTCAATTCTTAGACATTGTAAGTGCAATGCTGCCATTAAGAGTATATGGTACTGGAAGTTTGTCATTAAGAACTCCAAAATACCAGAATGGCTGCACTGAAAACTGAGGAGTTTGGTATGTTATATGACGTTATGTTATTGAAACTTGTATAGCGCGCATATCCCTGTAGGTGTTTTAGCGCTTTCAGGATCATAAACATACTGCGCTGAGGTATAGCTAATTTCTGAATGTCTTAAGTTGCTTTCTGAATGCAAAGGTAGGGTCCTAAGATATAGTGGAAGAGAGGTCCACAGCCTGGTTGTACTGTGACTGAAACTCCTACCACCCCGGCCGCTTTTCTGATTCTAACGGTGGTAACCTAGCTAGCATTGGCTGAACGAAGAGATCTACTTGGAGAGTACCAACTGAGTGTATTGCAAAGAAATGTTAGACCTTCTCTGTTGAGAGCCTTGTGAGCAATGTTGAGTGCTTTAACTTTGACTCGTTGGCATATCGGGAGCCAGTGAAGATCCTGAATGCCTGTCGCTATCGGCTGATATTTGGGAACATGCAGGATCAATCTGGCGGCAGCATTCTGTACCGCCTGCAGCTTCTTAAGTAATCTGGCCTGAAGATTCATATATAGGCCATTACAATAGTCCAGCTTGAACAGGATGAGCGAAGGCACAACTATTTCCCTGGTGTTTCTAGGAATAAAAGGAATAATTTTTCTCAGAGTTTTAATGGTAAAGAAAGAGGAGGACACAACCTTAGACACCTGGGCCTCGAAGTTGAGTTTCTCATCCATGATAAAGCCCAGGTTTCTGGCTTTCGTTACTAGAGTAGGGGGTGGGCCCAGGTTATCTGGCCACCAGGCAGGAAACCAAGCTGGAGAGAGGTTACCAAACAGTAACACATCTTTTTTGCTGGAATTCAGTTTCAAGCAGTGCCTGCTCATACAGCTACTCAGGGCAGCCATGTAGTCATGTAGTTTTAGAGAATGGTAACATCCTTATCCACCGCAGAAATCACCAGCTGGGTGCCATCAGCAGATGATGTAGGATTCAAGTTAAAACTTCTGATCAGCGGGGCGAGTTCAGAGACATAGACATTAAAAAGTGTCTGGCTCAACGAGGAGCCCTGAAGGACCCTGCAAGGCAGGGTAAACGATAAGGATTTAAACTGACCTAAATGTACCGTTTGAGATCTCTCTGATAAAAAGGATGTTAGTAGGGTGAGAGCTTTTCCTCTAATCCCTATAGTGTTCAGACGGTGGATGAATAGGCCATGGTCCACCATATCGAAACCTGCGGACAGGTCCAGCAAAATAAGAGCCGCTGAACCCCCACACTGTCTAATGTCATTCCTATTTCCTCCGTACTTTTTATCAATGCAGTCTCAGTGCTATGATTTGCTCTGAACCAAAACAGATTGTGGTCTATGAGCTTATTTTCAGAAATAAAATTAGAGCGTTCTACATTGATTATTTTTCTATGATTTTTGCCGGAAGCGGGAGTCTCTAGATGGGACGGTAGTTAGCAGGATCGCTAGTGTCAAGGTTTGGCTTTTTAATAAGGGGGGAGGATACAGGCCTGCTCCCCGAATGCTAGGAAATTATCCTTGTATAAGCATTTGATTAATTACTGATGAAAAGAAGGGGGTGATGTACTGATTTGCCAGTTGTAGTATCTTAGGTGGGCAAGGGTCATCTGGGGATCCAGAGTTAACAGCAGAGAGAAGCATAGCTACTTGATTTATGGATGTTGGAGTGAATTCTAAGAGAAACATTTCATTGGTTGTTTCCAGATCTTTATGATTAGTATTAACCTTAATTTGATCAAAAAGGTCAAACATTTGATGAACTTTATTTTTAAATGTCTGTGCAAGCAAGTTATAAAAATCTTGGTTGTGACTAGACTAGTTGTTATTTGGAACTGTGGTAAGTTTCTTTATAACCTGAAACAGTTCTTTACTGGAATTGGCTGCAATTTCAAGTTGTTGCGAATGCTACAGATTTTTTTCATTAATGAGCTTCTTTTTATAGTTTGCAAGAATAACTTTATAGCGATGTTTTTCGGATTTATCATAGTTTTTGCACCAGTTCCTCTCCTGCATGCTTGTTTTTCCAATCTTAAGGCCTCAGAAAACCAAGGAGCTGAAGGTGTATCAAACCTTTCAGCACATTAAACTCACTTTGATGCCAGTGTGGGATTTAATGAAAAATTCGCTCAGAGGGAATCTTAGAGATGCCCCCTGAAAAAGACCAGCCGCTAGTGGGTTCCCTGACTGGTACATACCAGCCTGCCACCACAAGACATGTTTCTGGACCCCTAGGGTGGGCGCCTTCGCACCGTGAGCCCAGAAACAAAGCCTTTCCTGTGCAAGGAGTTCACACCTCCCCCAGGCCAGGAAGAGCCATCTCTGGCAGGAGAGCTTCAAAGGCCTTGCAGCCTTTGTAATGCGACCCCCAGCCTCTCCTGCTATCAGGAGCAAACCCCCTTCTTGTCTCCTCTCCTTTTCGGTGGGAAGACAGGTGGGAAAAATTAGCCAGCCCAGAAGGTATGCCGACCTCTGCCAACTGCACCCATTAGGTGGGGAGGCGAGGTGAAGCCCACTCTTCAGTGCCCGCCAACTTGCAGATGGCATGCACTCCCCAATCAGGATTAGGAATTGTGCTTACACCCCCATGGGGATGAGCAAAGCAAGGGTGTAGTCATCCTAAGGTTAGTAGCCCATTGGCTACTGACCTCGAAACCCCTAAAACACTTCACAACTAAAAATAAACAGATCCAAGACTCCTTTCCCCGCTCTGGCCTTAGCACAGTTCCCAACTATAGTAACCCATCAACTCCATCTATTGAATCCAGTCCTGTTCTTTCGGAGTTTCCAGCTATGTCTACTTCTACCTCTCTGGATCTCCTTCTCAGGATCAAGTCAGGCTCCCCTCTGGACCCTTGTCCTGCCACCTTTCTGGCCAGTACCGCCAAGATTCTGAACCCTCTAATAAATCCTGTTCTCAATCTTTCTTTGGCGCAAGGCACTGTCCCCCTGGCCTGGAAACAGGCAATGGTTGTTCCACTTCTTAAAAAGCCTGGTCTTGATCCTGAGAACCATTCAAATTATAGGCCAATATCTCTCCTACCAGGTTTGGCAAAGATTGTGGAAAAGCACGTCCACTCTGTGCTCTCCACTTTCTTGGAAAGTCATGGTCTGCTTCACTCCACCCAGTCAGGCTTTCGCTCTATTTCTGAGCACTGAGACCGCTCTCTTGGAGGTAAATGAAGCCATCAAGGAAGTTCTTGACTCAGGTGGAAGAGCTATGCTGGTGATGTTAGACCTGTCAGCGGCCTTCGACACCGTCCCTCACAAGGGTCTCCTTAGTAGACTCTATGAGATCGGCTTAAGAGGGACGGTGTTGAGCTGGCTTAGATCTTATCTAGCGGGTCGTCGACAGGTGGTCTGGGCTCCCCCGTACTCTGCCGAAGTACCGCCTTTAGAGGTCGGAGTTCCTCAAGGGTCGGTGCTTAGCCCGACCCTTTTTAACATCTTTATGACTCCATTGGCGGTGCTGGCGGAGTCTTTTGGAGCCCAGATCATATCATATGCTGATGACACCCAGCTTCTCTTCACCTGTAAAAAGGGTTCGGAGTTTGATGGAGAGAGCATCCGCGGCTGTCTTGGGGCTGTTTTCGACTGGTTTCAGCGAAACAGCCTCAAGTGCAACCCTGATAAATCAGAGGTGCTTTTCTTTGGGTGTCAGGCAGACCCGCCTTGGCAGGATTGGTGGCCGGTGAATATGTTTCCCTCGTCATCTTCCTCCTCGGTGGCTAAAAATCTTGGGGTTAAAATTGATAACAATTTATCACTGAAGTCCCAGATCACAGGCCTCACTGGCACTTGTTTCGGTCTCCTGAAAATGTTACGTAAGTTCCTCCCTTTGCTTCCTCTGGTCCATAGGAAGATGACGGTTCAGGCCCTAATTTGTTCCAGACTCGACTATTCTAACGTTCTATATTTGGGTCTCCCGGACTACTTGTTGCAAAAACTTCAAGTGGTCCAAAATTCGGCTGCGAGGGCCATTTTTGGCCTCCCCCGCCATGCCAGAGCTTCGGATCTGTTATTTTTCCTTCACTGGCTGCCTGTCAGGAAGCGGATTGTTTTTAAGGCACTCACATTGGCTCCATGCTGTCGGGCCTAGCCACATTCAGAAACGGCTTACCTTTTATAAGCCCACAAGATCCCTCAGATCTGAATACCTTGGTCTGGCAACTGTCCCCATCATTAAAAAAGCTAGGACAGGGGGACGTTCTTTTAAACATCTTGTCCCCAAGCTGTGGAACACCCTTCTCCTGGAACTCCGCTGTACTCCAAATCTGCTGGCTTTTAGAAAGGGTCTGAAAACTTGGCTTTATAGTCAATGATAGATCTGTTTTCTGTTTCTCCTCCTTTCCGTTTTCAGCTATGGGTCAGAAAGCGCCGGGACACTCCTTGGAGTAGCCGAGCGCTATATAAGACACCCATAACATTAACATTAACATTAAAACACCCCCTAAATACAGTATATAGGGGGCATCCCTGAACCAAGAAGGAAGACAAGAACCACCTATAAGGAAAGAAGAAGAAGGACCAAACAGCCGTGCCGAAGCTAACAAGAGGAAGAGGCCCACTGACAAGGCACCAACCCTACCGGCCTGTCTCCACCTCAAACCTGCTCCTGCGAAATCCCGGTGTGTCCTGTAGCCAGCAACCTCGAAAACCCCGGAGGACCTGCCTGCCTTCAACCACAAAGACTGATTCTCCTGTGAACACCGGATTTGTTCATCTACAACCTCAGGCCGGGAATCTGCACCACTCTGCATCCGCCGTCCACGGCAAGAGGTCTCCCCGGCGATCCTGACCTGAGATTTGGCGAACCCTGACCTGCCTCCAGCCGACACCTGCAGCCTAAATACGGAAGGTCCCACTAAAAGGCACCCCTGCACTCAACGCCCCACGCCCTTGAGTGGCCAAACCAATGGTGCCTAACCTACCCTCAAGATCCCAACTTACCTATCGAAGTGGTGGTAGCACCCAGAAGACAACATCCCTGAGCCTGCAGTTCCTTTGCAAACCGGGGGTTCCCCACTGCAAACAACAGGGCAACGACGTTGAAACCACACCCTGCACCTGGCCGCCATAGTGCCGCTGAGGGTGCACCTTTGGTGCTACTTTGTTATCTCATTTGCCCTAAGCTAAAGTCCAGGAGCTTTGCTCCCACTACCAAGTGGCCTGCTTGTCAGCAGCCACTAACCAAAGGCTCCCTATCCCACACTGGATAACGTTGGGCCTCCGCACTCTGCAACCTGCCGCACTAGTGCTGCTGAGGGTATAACAAGAGGGCATCCCTGACCCTGGGCGACCCCTGAGTCTACCCCCAGACCCTCAACTACTGAATACTTACCCTAAAACCGATGACACTATTTTCCTCGGTAGAATAACATTGACTGTTTTTCTTGGAAAAGTTTCTAAGTGTTGAGTTTGAAAACCTAAAGAAATTCTTTAAAATTGTACTAACATAAACGATTTTGCTTACCTGTTTACAGGAAATGTCCCAGTGTAGTATCCAGGTATACTACACTGTGTAAGAAAAGTAATCTCAAAAGTAACTTATCTGTAATTTTACTCAAAATCCTATACAAAGTATATGTACTGTATTCTGAAAAGCATTGCATTATCAGTAACACTACTGCAATCAAATCAAAGTACAATTACAATTGCAATCCAAACTGTGTTACAATCTGTATAAGTACTTATCACTTACCTGTGCCAGGCTTGCTTGGTTCTAGAAAATAAAAAACCTAAAAGAATATTTTTATACAAAAACAATTGGTCTGAAGTTCAGTCTTTGAGTGTGTGAAATCATTTGCTGTTTGAGTGTGTACAACAAATGCTTCACACTGTCCTCTGATAAAGCCTTACTGCTCAACCACACTACCACAAATGGAGAGTAAGGTGCTATCTAACTTTACCTCTGCCTACCTTTGGGGTTCCACTGGACTCTGTGCACACTATACCTCACTTTGGTATAGTATATATAGAGCCAGCTTCCTACAAGTGACGATGGAGCGAGCAAACGGTAAGCCTATGAGTGGGTTGAAGCAAACAGTTTTGACACAACACATCTCTTCAAGACAGCGCATACACGGTCTAGTCGAGACCTAAAAACAGTCACTCTAGTCTCCAAAGTCGCCCGTAGAAACTACCTCTTCTGCATTAATTAATCTTCCCATCTTAACGGGATGCACAGCAACTGCGTGCAACTGGAATAAATATAAAAATACCCAGTAATCAGTTAAAGAAAATGCAATGTTTTCGAAACATTTAGGTGTATTTTAAAAATGTGCATTCCGGGCATAAGAAATCACTATGTACTTATCAACCAGAATTGATCATGTATCCATTACATGCCTTTAAGAGCTGAACAAATCAAATCGAAAACATAAATAAATCATGTGCAAGGCCACATCAAAATTTTCACATTAAAGCTTGAGTATGTTTCAATCCTTGCATGTATAGAGCTGAACATCCAATCTCACATTAAGCAATCATTGTGTACAATATGCAAGTCAAATATAATACGGAGCTCAGACTTACCTTTATATACCATAGCGCCATCTGAATAACAAGGCAAATTCATTGCAGAAGCAGGCGATACAAATACTAAATGCAGTGCAATGATTAGGATTTCATATTTTGTGACTGATAAATATATATTCATAGATTGTGTAAGAAGATTCTTTGACACAAGAGACAATTCCACATGGGGATGCCATTATAACAATGATGCTTTAGCTACGCTGAGGATTTAGACAGCTGCTAACGCACATTTTATACAAGGGGAATATTGCAGGAGAGCAAGTAGCAAACGCACATCAAAGGATAATTATATTTCCAGAAAGAGGTAAGAGCTCACAAAAATAGGGTTGTGCAAAGCAGACAGACAGAAATGAGGGTATTTTATCACATGCTTGGATCAGATGATGGTGCAGACTGAAAACTATGGCAGCTCACTGAAATGATCACAAAGTAAAGATGCTAAACTCTAAGCAAGGCAAGCATTGACCTCTTCCAAGTATTAACTTCTCTCATTTTAGTTGAAGAAAAAGTAAGTGATCAGAACAGTATTTGAAATCATTTTCAAAGCTTTCATACAAGTGGCAGCAATTAAAGATTATAATAATATGCTATCGCTGCAGTGATTGACTCGATAGGTCATTGAACATTTTATATTGTTAATTTGTACCAGTGACAAAGTTTAAAAAATGGCAAAAAAGTTTGTTAAATAGAAATTACTATAATTTTATAAGCAATGGTTGGAAAAGAGCAGTTAAAAGATTTAAGCCTTAATTTACATTTGGACAGTAATAAAACACTTGATTTCTGAAAGAAGCACTGAACTATTTTTAGGTCAAAACCTACCAGACTGAGCAACTGTCTGCTTCGCTAAAGACATCTTGGGGACATTCAGAAAGCTGACCTAGCAATGCATTTGTCCATTACTGACCATTGGTTTTGAGGTTTGTAACTCACATTTTCTGACTTTCCATTTGCTGGTTTCATTTGTTTTAGGGTATTGACCCTCCCGTTGTCCAAACCTTGTTTTATGTATTCTTTCACAAACTTGCTTTTTGTACCCAGGCCTTTAAATCTTATTCTTATATTGTCACATTTGCTGTGCATTCAAAGACAGAGGTCAAATGACAAGCTGCTTTCCAAGGGAGCATGGTGCTTACTTTTCTTCCTCGGACTTCAAAGTGAGATAATTTATGTGACAAGTACCCATGTAAGAGGAGAGGGTGTAGGACGTTATGTTTCAAGCACACAACAAAAAAATAACTGTGCTGATGTTTCAGAATAAATAAATCAAAATGAGTAGAAATTAAGCACTTTTTTTTTGTAATTCTGAAGTGTGGTGGAAACAAATATTTGAATATGAACAAAACAATACACTAGGTGATGATGTTTGCACATATTACCATTTGTGTACAGTAAAACCGTATTTAAGTGCAAACGTAGTGGTCATTTCAATTGAAAATGTGGTGTCTGTAATGGCAGTGTACCACACCATGCATACACCACACTGCGCCATTCCACTCTCGGACACGCCACTCCATTCTACACCACTCCACTGTATGCCACTACAACATGCCACTTGACTTCAAGCCACTCCAATCTACACCATTCACGTCATGACAAAACACTACACTCCAATCTACGCCTCAGCAGTCACACTACTTACTCCACTCTACCCCACTCCACGCCAATGTACCCCAATCTACCCTGTTCCACTTCGCTTCTTTCTACCTCACTTCAATTCAATCTACCCGAATCTACCCACCTCAATCTAATCTAATCAACCCCACCCCAATCCAATCCACTCTATTACACTCCATTCAAATCTACCCCACTCAGCTCAAATCTACCCAATCTATCCCACTCCACCCCACCCCACTTTAATCTACCACACCCCAGTCCACCCAATCTGCCCCACCCTAATCTACCCCACTACACTGCACTCTTCCCCAATCTATCCCACTCCACTCCAATCTACCACTCTCCACTTTACCCCAATCTACTCCAATCTACCCATTCCAATTTACCACATTCCTTTCCACTCTAACCAATCTACCCCACTCCACTAGAATCTGCCATTCAAACCTACCTCACTCCACTCCATCCCACTCTATCCCAAAATACCCTACACCAATCTACCCCACTCCTTTTCATTCTACCCTACTATAATGTACCCAATTTACCCCACTTCAAACCAATCTACCCCACTCTTCTGCAATCTACCATTATATATCCCACTCCACTCAACCCCAATATACACCACTCCACTCCACTCTACCACCAATTTACCCCAATCCATTTGACCCCACTCCACCCCAATCTATTCCAATTCAATCTAACACACTCCAATCTGCCACACTAATCTAACAAACTCTGCCACTCCAATCTACGTCATTCTACCCTGCTTCAATCTACCTCAATTTACTTCCACGCCAATATACCCCACA
The DNA here is from genome assembly GCF_964263255.1 of Lissotriton vulgaris. Classification (NCBI taxonomy): domain Eukaryota; kingdom Metazoa; phylum Chordata; class Amphibia; order Caudata; family Salamandridae; genus Lissotriton; species Lissotriton vulgaris. The sequence goes on along the minus strand of NC_141685.1, from coordinate 2,042,906,246 downwards.
CCACTCTATCCCAATCTAGCCATTCCTCTCTACCCAAGTCCAATCTATCCCCTCTCCATGCCACTAACGTTTAGCCATGTTGAACAGCAGCCAAATGGTGTAAACAGGACTAAAACACCTTCCTAAAGTCAATAGCTCTCGCACAGGCGCAACCTATTGGCTTTGTCATACTGGTTTACATTTGTGCTAAACTGTTTGCACATTCATTGCCCACACGTACATACCCCGATTACCAGTGTTACAATGGGTAATATATACGCTACCTTTACCCAGCACAAGATTAAGCAAAAGAACCAGGTGAAAAAAAACGCTACCTCATGGGGTTTATGAGAAGTTGGATTTGGAAGACGAATGGGATCAATAGATTGCAACACTGGGATTGAACAGAAGTTTCCTAGTTAGTTATGTTTATAGGACTGCCAGTATTCTATGTCTACATCGCAGGACTTGTGGGTTCCACTCTAAGTCGGGTCTTATGATTTTGGTGTAGGACGTCTGTGAAACACCAACTCAAAAAAGTCTAATCCATATTTTCGAGATATGACAAAGTTGAATAGTAATGACCATGCTCTAAACCAGTGGGAGATGAATTAGCAAAATCCCAAAATTACGTGTATTCAGTATATGTAAATGACGCGCAGTGCAAAAATATTTTCTTTACATGTCAGGTAAAGCAGGAAACTAACTATACATGACACCCATGCTTCAGGTTGGAAGGGGGATGCTAAAGTTGATGATTACTCACGGTATTAGAGTGTTTTACTTTCATACAGTTTGTGGCAAAACTTTATTTTAAAAAAACTTTAGCATGAGAACACGTCCAAAAATGTGTGTGTTAGAAAGACAACTCTTCAGTGCAGACATTTTTGTAACATTCTCACATTTCATGCCACTACGGCATATGTAATGCTAAGCAACAAAAAATTAAAGGAAGAAAATCCTAATTGTTAAACAGAAGCATGGTACCTGGACTAAAGCTCATCTTTAAAATTATTGTTCACGTTCATTTCCTGCTTGTTGCAAATGGATTGTGGTATGTCCGCTAATGGTTTAATAGTAAATCTCAGCAAGGTACAGACCATTACACTACCTAGCTGAAATAAAACTAGCTATTTGTGTTAAGCAGTAGTTTGATACCACCTCTGAAGGTGAAGAACCTAGCATTCTGGGTGGATTATGATTGATTCATGAAGTACCAGGCCTCTAAAGTAGGTAGCACAAGATTGTATCGCCTTCACGTACTGAAAGAAATTCTGGACCTCCTCAGTTTCCCCCAGAACGTTCAGCCTAGCCTGGCGATTTTCCTAACTGTGCATACCTTTTAATGAACAAAAAACGGTCATGACCTTCTGCACCTTCAAAAAGCAGATGCTTGGATGCCCCCAAAAATAAATTAAAAGAGTGAGTCCCCAGTGCGCTAATCTGTACACTGACTCCTGGTCACAGAGTGGGTTTAATATAAATCAGAACTTCTGTCTGGTGATACTGAAGAATAAACAAGCTTTCTTTGGCCATCGTTTCAACAGATTCAACCCACTCGACAACTAAAATAAGCTAGCAGAGCCATACTCTGCACTCACAGATTTAAGCCTGCTGAATAGGGTGGCCTCCCCTTTTCAGTGGCTGCTACATGAAGCATACTAATTCTTCAATAAAACACTGTTTTCTTGCAAAGCACTAATTTCCTCATCACTAAGAGATTACCACTGGCAGCGAAAACGTCCTAACAAGCCCTCAAGCAAGATTAAAAAAAAAGTAATTTTAGCCAATTGTCTAATCAAAAAACCAAGTGGAGGACAACAAAGTGAAACCCCTACCTTTCAAGAAGAATCAATGGAAGAAAATGAGTCCTCCAAGAGAGGAAACTATGCAGGCTTACCGCTTACAGCTGCAGTAAACGACTCAGAATGGGAAAGATATCTGCTGGAAGTCTTGGTTCACACGCAATACAAAGCAAATAAAATAAACAAACTCAGCAAAGAAGACTAAGACAAAAAAGTATTGAGTAAATGTCTTTGTAGGTCATAACTAATGCATTTACTGCTTCAGTCAAGACTAACCTTGAAAAGCTCAGATCAGTTCTATTTTAACAACTTCTAAATAGTTCAGTTCATCAAGCAGGTAAATGATGAGGCTCGATATCATATAAGAGAGGATGGGTTTTTAGTCACTTACGACAACCATACCAAGATTAAGAGTTTTACTAGTCCCATATTATGCACGCAGAAAAAAAACTAGACTAACATGTCAGTGTGATACTTGTCAGAATACCTTCTGTCCTAAAGGAAGAAGTTACTTACCTTTGGTAACGCCTTATCTGATAGAGACTGAATCTAGTCGCAGATTTCTTACCTTGAATTATCCCCAGATTGGATCTGGAACTTTTTCTATTGCAGTACCTCTGCGCATTGGTAGAGGTCGTTGAGCGACTTCGTAACAACGTAATCCACCTTTTGTAACATCGTCAGAGTCCGTATATGCCCACACCTGACGCGTTGACATTAGTTTCTTCTGCAACTACTTTCCGCGCTAAAACGTAGAGCCACCAATAGAAACTGCAATGGAAAACATATGCCCAAAATGGATCCCCAAAAATAGGCTGAGGTAAAGGTAGATAATGCCTTACTCTCTATTTGTAATAGTGTGGACGAGCAGTAAGGCTTTATCAGAGGGTAGTGTTCAGCATTTATTGTACACACTCAGGAAAAACATGATGTCACACACTCAAAGACTGAACTCAGACCAATTTGTTTGTATAAACATTTTATTTAGTTGCATTTTATTTTCTTTAACCAAGCCAGGCCTGGTACAGGTACGTATAAAATACTTTGCAAGAATAATGCAGTTAAATACAGTTTGAATGCAGTTGAATGCAATTGGATTTGGTTACAGGTAAGTCATTTGTTTATACAACAATTATAATTACTTTTCAGATTACTGAGTACATTCATTTTCATGATTACGTTTTAATAGACTTTCTCTACTCAGTGTGCTATGCCTAGATATCACACTGGGACATTTCCTGGATAAAAGATAAGTAAATCAGTTTTTGTATATATGCAGTTTCTTAAGGTTGTGTGTGTATTTCAAGTGCTTTTAGGTGTTTTACTTGCCTATTTTAAACAAGCTACAAACATTATCCGTCTTTAAAAGTGACTGTGCTCTGCTCTTCTGACATTTGCTCACTTACTTGTGTTTTCCTGTTCGCGCCACAAACCGCACTGCTTCCCAGTCCACTACTGGTTTTCCCGCTTGTGTGGAGGGAGTATCGGGCCACAGCTTTCTCCTTATTTCCGGGCAGGAGAGGGCGGAGCCTCATCCTCCTACTTAGCACACTTGCCAGACACTCCAGGCAGCGGTCGGGTGCCGACGGACTTGCCTTTGGCAGGCCGCGCGCAAGCCTGACTGCACGCGTCCGTCGGGGGCAGAGCCGACAGCCCCTGTCCGTTCCCCGACAAATATCAGATTTTATAGCCCACAATCCCTCCACAATCTAAGAGGATAGACATTTGGCAACTGTCTACACTCCCTGATTGTCGTCGAAGGGCATTCTAATTGTCCAGAGTGTGGTTTTAATATTCGTCCGGTCATCAAGCCCGAACCCCTTGGAAAACTTTCTATACTTAAGATGTTCTTGCTAACCTGTACATCATTCCCTAAAAATGCCACTGAAATCACCATTCTACTGGAGGAACTAAATCCTGATGCCCTCTTCCTGACAGAAACCTGGCTCAATAATGAGTCCGACCCAGTCCTCACTCAAACCCTCCCTCCCTCACGGCTACCTTAAACAACGGGCGGGTCGTAAGAATGGCGGAGGGGGGGCATAGCAATTGTTTTTAATAACCAGTTCAGTTGTTGTATTTCTGCAGACCATTTACCGGACTGCAAGAATCTAGCTTTAACCATAGATTTTTCCCCCACTATCACCTTTTCTGGGCTACTAATATGTCACCCACCCGGGGCCCTAAGGAGAATACACCCTCCCGGTAACTATTGCCAACTTAGCCTGTCGCCGTCTAACTTCACCTACACAAACCCTCCGATCATACTGCAAAAGAGCTGATCGTGAACCTCTCCGCACTTCAGCTAAAACAGAGCGTAATTGAACCTACCACACTAAAGGCCAGCTACTCTATCCCATCTTCAGTAACTGCAATGACCTCACAGTAGGAGTACCGTCCCCGCTTCCCTGGTGTGATCATTTCCTGATCGCCCTGTCTAGGGAAATACCTGGCCCTACCTTCTTCTACAACACAGCTCCCCGCTTGGAACGTAACTGGTCTAAGCTTCCTACAGAACAATGGATCTCAGTTCTGGAAGCCACCAGACTAGCCAGTTGCCCAAACCCCATCTCGGCTAATGAGAAATGTAACTCCTGGATTCAGAGCTCCTTAGTTGACGTACTCCCTAGGAGACCTACCCACAAAAAATGCAGGTTTAAGATCTACCCTTGGTACTCACCAAATATACAGGAATTCAAACAATGCTGCAAAAGGTTAGAGAGGAAGTGGAGACAGAACTAGGCAGAATCCAGCAAATCTAAATATAGGGAGGCAATAAGAACCTATAAAGGCGAAATCAAAGCTGCCCAAGCCACCTTCTACAAGGAAAGAATTAATGCAGCCTCTAACTCCCCTAAGGAAATCTTCCGGATTGCCAAAATCCTTTCAAAACTGCCCCAGAAACAACCTATCATGGACGATGCCCATAACTGCTGCAACAACTGGTCTAAGCTTCCTACAGAACAATGGATCTCAGTTCTGGAAGCCACCAGACTAGCCAGTTGCCCAAACCCCATCTCGGCTAATGAGAAATGTAACTCCTGGATTCAGAGCTCCTTAGTTGACGTACTCCCTAGGAGACCTACCCACAAAAAATGCAGGTTTAAGATCTACCCTTGGTACTCACCAAATATACAGGAATTCAAACAATGCTGCAAAAGGTTAGAGAGGAAGTGGAGACAGAACTAGGCAGAATCCAGCAAATCTAAATATAGGGAGGCAAAAAGAACCTATAAAGGCGAAATCAAAGCTGCCCAAGCCACCTTCTACAAGGAAAGAATTAATGCAGCCTCTAACTCCCCTAAGGAAATCTTCCGGATTGCCAAAATCCTTTCAAAACTGCCCCAGAAACAACCTATCATGGACGATGCCCATAACTGCTGCAACAACCTGGTGGAGTTATTTCACCAGAAAAAACAAAAACATATATTTGACCTTCCCATCCACTCAGAACCAACAAATCCTGGTTCCCACTACCGTACCAATGTATGGAACTCAAGTTGTACTGGAGCTCCTCCCCCTTTGGATCTCGTAACCCTAGAATCTATCAAGGCCCTATCATGGCCCTGGTAAAATCGTCTCCTCAGACCCTGTGTCTCCCTGCGCTTTGACCCCAGTCTCAGGGAACACCCTTCCAGTAGTCCTTGACCTGCTCTACGCCTCCATTTCCACTGGAGTGGTCCCACCTGCATGGAAATGCGCGATGGTGAAGGCTCTCCTAACAAAAACTAACCTCGACCAGGACGACTTGGGGAACTACCGCCCTATTTCCCCCCTTCCAAGGCTGAGCAAGATTTTGGAAAAGCACGTCAACTTGGTCCTGTTAGAGTTTCTGGAATCCAACAATGTACTTCATCCTTCACAGACCGGCTTACGCCCCCAACATGGGACTGAAACCGCCCATCTTGCAGTAAGTGAGGAGTCCAGGAGGATTCTGGATCAAGGGGGCACTTCAGCGATCATTCTCCTTGACTTCAGTGCTGCATTTGATAATGTCAACCAGGCGCGCAACACCCATTGAACTCACCGGGCTTCAGCCCCCCCGTCGTGTGTGGCAGCGCGGGATGAGACAGCTCTCGGGCACACAGAGCCGCACCTGAACGTTTCAAAGGTCTTTAAAAGACCATTTGAATGTTAATTAGGCCTTGCAGTTGTTTAACCCCTTCTAAGAGCCCCTGCAGCTCCACTCTGCCTACTGATTAAAGGTTCAGCCCCCCCGAAATTTTTCCTTAGCCCCCCCAGAAATCTGGCTCTAGTTGCGCCTCTGATGTCAACCACAACATACTAATCCTTAGACTTTGGAGTCTGGGAGTGACAGGCAGTGTCATTACCTGGATATAGTCTTTCCTAGGAGAACGATCTATCCAGGTCTTTGAAGGAGATGTTGTATCCAAACGTATGCCCCTCAGCTGTGCCTCTGGGCTCCTCACTGAGCCCCACGCTGTTCAATGTCTATTTGACTCTTTTGGCAGAGATTGTCCGTCCATTTGGCATAAAAATCATCACCTACGCTGGTTGCATTGAACCACCCTGAGAAGTCACCCAGCAACCTAGGAAGTTGCCTATAGGAGGTAGGCAAATGGAGGAACTCTCTTACCTAAAACTCATTGGGGACAAGACCAAGCTTATGCCCTTCGGTAACTCTCCTTCTATTAATCCCAAGCTACTTTGGCTTAAATGCCTTGGCCCTGCTCCAGTTCCTAAACACCAGATTAAAAGCCTCGGCATCTGGCTGGACTGCTCTCTTAGCTTCAACTACCAGGCGGCATAATTATCGGCCACTTGCTATGGCCTGCTGAGGATGCTACGCAGAATACTACCCCTTCTTCCATATCAGGCAAAAAGAATCATGGTCCAGACTCTTATTCTGTCCCCCTTGGACTATGGGAATGCCCTTTATTTAAAAGCCCCTCAATCCACTACACATAAGCTCCAGATCATTCAAAACTGCGCAGCTCAGATCACACACCGGCAATCAGCAAAACCGGCTCTGAGTAGCCTTCACTGGCTGCCTGTTAGGGAGATGATCCAATTCAAAGCCATGTGTATCGCTTATAAGACCTTCTGGAGGAATGGTCCAGCAATCAGCCGATCTATGATAATTCCTTATCAACCTAGCAGAAACCTCAGCTCAGCATCCTCTTCCCTCGCCCTACTCCCAAGAATAAATTGAGCTATATGTGGCGGGCGCTCCTTTCCCTATAACGCCGCCAAGTAGTGGAACGCTCTGCCCACACGCATACGGGCGTAACCTAATCTGCTGCCCCTTCGTAAACTTCTAAAAACACTTCTCTTTAACAATTGCTTCTAACTATTGGGCTTTCTCTGTTTGTCGGTCTGCAGCACTGGGATGCCTCTGGGTAGATATTGCGCTATATGAATGTTTTTTTATTTCATTTCATACAAACCAACTCCAACACACAACAATTTTCACAAGAAAGCAGTCAATGCAGTCCTATGGGAGAAAACAATGTTATCCATAAGTACTTGGGTTTGGGACTTGGTTTCCTGGGGTTGGAACAAGGGTTTCCCCCAGGGTCAAGGATGACCTCTCAAAGCACCCTCAGCGGCACAAGAGCTGCAGAGTGCTGAGGCTCAGTGTTATGGGGGGTAGGGGGCCTTCGGTTGGTGGCTGCACACGAGCAGGCCACAAGGTTGTGGGAGCAAAGCTCCAGGACTTAAAGCTCAGGGCAAAGGTGCATTCAAGTTAGCACACAAAGTGTACCCACAGCGGCACAGGGGTGGCCGGGTGCAGGGTGCTGTTCTGGCATCGGGTGCCCTGTTGTTTTCAATGTGAGTTGCAGGTTTCGGATTTTGGCTCCAGGCTCGGTCCCGAAAGTCTTCCAGGAGGAACCATCAGCTGGGAAGGAAAGTTGCAGGGCACGGGAACGAAGGTGCACCCCAGGTCTTCTTCTCCCAGGGCACAGGGTGGCTGGATGCAGGGGTGTCTTCTTTTGGTCAGATTTCACCTTATTGGGCTACTCACAGTTGGAGGAGGGGGTCTCCGTGCAGAGGCTGCAGGCGACATAGGGGAGTCCTGGAGGGGTCAGCCCACGTTGGACTCTGACTCTGGAGTGCTGGGTGACCTTGCTGGGACTGGTGAGCCACTCTGATTCAGGTCATAGGCGTCGGGTGCAGTGGGATTTCCAGGCATTGGGTTTCTTTGTCCTCAGCAGGCTCGGAGTCTTTCTTTGGTTTTTATTTTGAACAGAGCTGCTGTTTACAGGAGATCCGGTCTTTGTTGAAGGCAGTCAGTCCTCCCAGGGGTTCTGGAGGGCGCTGACTGCAGAACAAGGCGACTTTTGGCGCAGCACAAGGTGACTTTTAGCACAGGATCTCAGGAGACTGCAGACGGGGCGGTAGGGGTGGGGCCAAGCCAGTTCTTCTCTGCAGTCTCCGCTGTTATGGGTCTTCTTTAGTGCTTCTTCGTCAGTTGTGGGAATTTGCCGTCTTGGTTCAGGGATGCCCTCTAAATACTGTATGTAGGAGGGCCTTTTGGGGGTCTCAAGGTCAGTAGCCAATGACCTACTGACCTTAGGGTGACTATACCCTTGGTGTGCTCATCCCACGTGGGGGGTCGGACACAATCCCTAACCCTGAATGGAGAGGGCCTGCCATCTGCAAGATGGCAGGCACTTGAAAATGGGCTTTGCCTCGCCTCCCCCAACTGAGGGGTGGGGTTGGCAGAGGTGGGCATTCCTTCTGGGCTGTTCTAACTTTTTCCATCTGTCTTACCGACGAAAAGAAGGGGAGACAGGAATGGGGCCTGCTCCTGATAGCAGGAGAGGCTGGGGGTCGTGTTACAAAGACAGCAATGCCTTTAAAGCTCCCCAGCAACAGATGGCTCTTCCAGATCTGGGACAGGTGTGACCTCCACCCAGGAAAGGCTTTGTTTCTGGGCTCAGGGAGCGATGGCTCAGACCTCAGGGGTCCAGAACATGTCTCGAGGTGGCAGGCTGCTGTTTACTAGGCAGGGAACCCACCAGAGGCTGGTCGTTTTTCAAGGGGGCATCTCCAAGATACCCTCTGAAAACATGGTATAATAAATCCCACACGAGTATCAGTGTGGGTTTGTTATACTGAGAAGTTTGATATCAAACTTCCCAGAATTCAGTAAAGCCAATATGGTGCTGTGGAGTTTGTAGGGACAAACTCCAAGACCAGACCTTACTGCACGCACAATGTCTAAGAATGGACTTAGACACTGTAGGGGCATAGTGCTCTTGCAACTGTGCACACAGCTAGAGAGGTGCGTTACCTATACCATAGGCAGTGATGGCACACGTGTATGTGTGCCATGTCGACTTCACTTTTCTCTGCACCCAACACGGAGCCTGCAGTGCCATGTCGACTTCACTTTTCCCTGCACCCAACATGGAGCCTGCAATGGGGAGGTTGGGGGGGGGGGGGGGGGGGGGGGGAAGGGGTGTGTGTGTGTGTGTGTGTGTTTTTAGGTACAGGACCTCTAAGGGTGACATGTGCTGCAGACTTGGAGGCCTTCCCTGGTCACATTGCTCTTGGTACCCAATGAATTTTTTATAAGGGACTTACAAGTGGCCAGAGAGGTGCCAATTGTGGGTACAAGGTACAGTTTTAGTAAACAACACATGCCGTGGGAACCTGATTGGCAGGGCCCCAAGGCACATCAAGCCAAAGTGCATCAGAAATGTAGCAAAAAGAGGGGGGGTTACTGCAACAGAAACCAAACTTCCTACAAACGATGCTTATATTAAGTATTATTATTATTATAGGTTGGTCTTCACTTATTTTGTTTTAATTTATTTTTTTACTAACGAAAGGCACAAGGGTGTATAGAAGGGATCTAAAAGAAAAGGAACATCAGTTTGCAGAGTGGGGAGGATGGGTCAGTTGGTAAGGAATATGCGGCTAGACTAGTCTCTAGCAGATAAAGCATTACCAGATGTAGGTAACTTGCTCATCTGATAGAGATGTCAAGCCACAGATTTCTTACCTTTGATTGAGATACCCATGCAATACCATCCCCGAGGAGGGTGTGCAAACCGGTTCCAAAAAAAATTCCCGGCTCTGCTATCCATGCGGCATAAGAAAATGAGAGAGAGATCGCTTGTCGGGAAAGGAGGGTGAGCAAGAAAACATCCCCTCAGAAAACTCCGGGAGAGCCCAGTACCGAACCGAATCCACAGCTGTGTATAAACACTGGAAAACACCATGGCAGAAGAATACGAAGAACGCTCAATCTAAACATAGCATTACAATGCACCCTGAGAGGCCAGCCAGCCCAGAGACCGAGATGGAAGGCTAAGGACAATAGCTTAAAATACAGGGCCAAAGCCCCTAGCCATCGAAGTAGGAGAAAGCCCTTTGGGACTATGCAATGTAGATATATATATATATATATATATATATATATATATATATATATTTATATATTCACTGAAAGAACCATAGGTTATAGACCATATATAGTTAGGGATTAGCATTTACAAAACCTTACTTTACTCACACAAAACCATTGAAATTCGCATATATAGTTAGTTGCACTAACTATATATCGCGCACCCGCAATCCACTGCTGATGATGTCACATATTACATCATTCATGACATGGTCAGTGACATCACTGATGACATCACTGATGACATCATCCAGTGACTGTATGTTTCTGTAAAGTTAAAATATGTCTTACATATTGGAGAATATAGTGAATGTATAAGTGTCTGGATGGAGGATTTAGTAGGTGCATGACTGACTATAAGTGAGTGATTAAATGTGTCTCACGGAGTGCATGGGTTAATGACTAAACTGTCTTAATTTGTGCATCTTTATTTCTGTTGTTCTGTAAACTGCTGCATGTGTTGATCAGTAGCTATATGAGTAACTATATGGATTATTGATTGGTTGCCCAAGTATTTGTATGGGAGACTGAGTGTGTGGGTGGGTGGCTTGGAGGTATATGACTCTGTGCATAGATGTGTGAGCAGTTGATTCACTAGATGTATGGGTTCAAAAGTGCATGTGGAAACAGCTGTATGGGCGGTTGACTGTGTGCATGAGTGTATTGGTGATTGAATGGATATCTCAGTGCTACATGTCAAAGTAAGTACATATGTAAAACACAGTACATGTGAGAGTTGACATATATTAATAACTGTGCATAAGAGCCAGTAAATGTGTGAGTGGCTGTATGGATCATTGTGAACTTGTATCAGGGATTGTATAAGAGAGTAAATATGTGTTAGTATATGTTTGAATAAGTAAGGTGTGCATAACTGTATAGTTGAGGAAATGGAGGTGTGATTGATTCTTGGCATGACTGACCAGGTGTGTGAGTAACTCCATGGATGAGTGACAGTCTGCAAGTGTCTGTTTACACTGATTGTATCTAAGGTTATATTAGAGTCTGAAGAGATTCATTGTATTATCACATAAATGATATCATCAGTGATGTGATCAGTAATGTCAAATGAAATGTCATCAGTGATGTCATTTGAGATGTCATCAGTGATGTCATCAGTGATGTCATTTGAGATGTCATCAGTGATGTCATCAGTGATGTCACTGACCATGTCATGAATGATGTAATATGTGACATCATCAGCAGTGGATTGCGGGTGCGCGATATATAGTTAGTGCAACTAACTATATATGCGAATTTCAATGGTTTTGTGTGAGTAAAATAAGGTTTTGTAAATGCTAATCCCTAACTATATATGGTCTATAACCTATGGTTTTTTCAGTGAATTTTCAAGGTTTTGTAAATGCTAATTCCTAACTATATATGGTCTATAACCTATGGTTTTTTCAGTGAATTTCAATGGTTTTTTAATAGCAAATATCAAAAGCTGTAAAATGTATTCTTCTTTTAAATGAAAAATATATTTTATATGTTTTAATTATAATTGTTTATGCATCTGCCAAACCCTGACCTCTTAATAGTGCACTGTGGTGGAAATGATTTGGGCACTATGACTGAGGTTGCTCTGGAAATGCTTTTAAAGGACACCTTTCATCAATTGATGACACTTTTTCCCCAAACTGCCTTGGTATATTCCAATATATGCCAAAGACAGAAATGGAACTGGTCCAACCAATTTTGTCCACAATTTGAGAAAGCACGGAAACATGTGAATAAATCTTTTTCTGCTTACATGAGAGACTTTAGAATGGGTTCAATATACAACAATAACTTGCATTACAACATGCAAGACATCTGTTATGTTATGTTATGTTACAGTGCATTTTTATAGCGCACGGCTACTCTAAAAGAGTGTCCCGGCGCTTTCCACAGGCAACTTACAGTCTACAGAGGAGATGGTGTGCACTTCTCAGATGAGGGGAATAGAATATTCCTCCTGAATTTAAAACTGTGCATTGGAACCTACTTGTAGGTACCTAAATCAGCCACAGAACCCAATAGCTCTTTTCAGAGCTACCCTACCTCTGATCATTCTAAACAATAATCTTTTTCTAACTTTTTTCACTATTTTTCATCAAAGTACGCTCCCCGGTTCGCTTACCGGTGCGCGTACTGGGTGCTCCCCCGCAAAATTTTTCAATTTTTTTTTTGCGCCTATATGAGCGTCCTAAGCCCCCCTCAGAAAACCTAGAGGGTCACAAAGTGTCTACCGTGCCCACTTCTACCCATTCCGAACATTGTTTCCCCTCCATCTTGTGTCTCAATTCTACCGATACACAAAATGGAGGACTCCCGTAACGCTGCCGGTTCGCGTACCGGTGCGCGCACCGGTGAGCGCTCGCTAAAAAAAGGTGGGAAAGTAATTTACAAAAAAACCACTGGAGACACTTTCATCAAATATAGAATAGGCCCTACTACATAGCAGTCCCTACCATTTACCCAAATTTGATGGAATTCCATTGAGAAAATTATGCTGTAGGACTGACTAAATATCCTGAGGTAAATTACATGACAGAAACACATATGAAGTGTTAGAATTGACAACCAATTAAAATGTTACTTTCATTTTCTACTATTATTTCATGACATTTGATTGGTTATGTACCTGAATATATATAAAGAAAGAGAGAGAAACACAGCCATTTTGACTACTACTTCCTGAAGTACATTTCAAGAGCATTTTGACTGTGAACTTCGACTTCTTTTTCAAAGGTAAGATATAATTTTAAAAATTTGAAAGGAGAACCATGTTATGCACTTTAAATTTAATAAGGAAAACGTTTTCAGATAGTTACATACTGTCCCTCTATAAGAGTTAGTCATTGAGAAAGACTTAATTATTTAAATTATTGATTGAGTTAGGCTTCTGTGGTATAATTATGAATTTACTAAGGCTTCATCACAGGCACTTTTTAATAGTTTCACTTCCTGCCTGAAACCATGCACTGCCCAAAGATTACTTCACTGTTAAAAACTCACAAGCACCTGTGTGAACTTAAACCCAACAGTGCCCTATCTCCACTGATATATTTTTTTAATGCAATTTACAGCAAGAAAATGGAAGCACAACAGAAAGAAAATAATATTTCCTTTCAAATTAAGATTGAAAACAATCCAAAGGAAGAAAATGAAGAAATTGACTTTTTGGATGACACATTAGACGAAGAATTAATTAAATGTGCTGAAGAATGTCAATGTGATTCTTGGAATGAAAAGGAGGACATTCCTGATGATTTAATGCTACAAATTCTCTTAGATTATGAAAAATCAGAACAATAAATTTAAATTTTAAAAGTTAAAATTGTTTGAGACATTATTCTTTTTAATATGAAAATTATGAAATAGTACCCAAAAAGATAAAATATAAAATGAGACTTAAAATATACTGTGCCACTTTTTTTGTGTTACATAGTAAGTTTGCTCATAGTTACTTCCTTTCTCCCACTATATTATCTCCAATGTGTATTTAACATCTCTTTACCATCTCCTGCCTCCATGTTCTTTCTGCTTTCCTCACAGACTATGCTATGAATTCCATATACCACAATAACTTCTGAAACAACATGCAAGATATCTCCAAAGAAAACGGTGTATATTTATTTTTAGACTCTGCATTGGTACCTACATGTTGGTACATAAATAAAAAATTTTTTTTAAAAAATACAACAAAAAGAACAATCAATAAACATACAATATTTGAACATTCTTTCATTCTTTTTTCCGTATATTACGGTCCCCGGACCGCTTCCCGGTGCGCGTACCGGGCGCTGCCCCCGCAAAAAAAACGATAATTTTTTTTTTCTGCCCCGCGGGGCCCTTTTAAAGCCCCCTCATCAAACCTAGGGGGTCAGGGAGGATGTACTCTGCCCCCTTATGCTCATTTCCCACTTTGTTTTTTCCACCTCTTGTGTCTCGATCTTACCGAGACACAAGATGGCGGCCGCTCCGGACTGTTTAGAATGTTGACAGTCACCGGGGAGCCAATCCGCTTCTCCTCGCGAAGTTCCGTTACGCGTCAGGTACGCGAACCAGGGCGCTAACCGGGACGCTGTCACAGATATATCTGTTTTTTCAAATGTTAATTTCTCAAAATCCACTGGAGCACATATATTGAGACATAGCAAAGGCACGTCGGGCAAACCAAATCAACAATTTTGCCAAGTTTCGCATAAATCCATTCAGCCGTTCGAGCTAAAAGTGATTCCAACCGCCCTATGGAAAAATGAATGGGAAAAACGTGTTTTGGGACCACCCTTTTTTCTCGGCCCCCCCTTGACGAAACCCCCCCAAATTTGGAAACAAAATGTGCAATTTTCCTGAAAATTTCAGCCAATTCCGTCCACAAACGCCAAAGTTATTCGACATAGAATTTTCAGAAATCCCATAGGAAAAAAATCCTAACTATATATATATATATATATATATATGTATATATATATATATATATTTTTTTTTTGGCGCCCATACAGGGTGCCAAAAAAAAGTGACCTGCCCGGAGTACGTACAAACACGTATAGAGAGTGATCAAATACACACGGTGTACATAAATAGAATGTTGATACATATAAATTGTATAAAAATGTCTTATCTTTGAACATATGCAATATAGAGAGTTATGTAAATATCTACAAAACATTTGCACTTGATGCTAACTCCTGATATTTTAACAACTCTATGAATGTAAAAAAGATTTTTTGCACCGTGTCTACGTGTATATATATGAACTTATTGTTGTTACATATACATACTTTCTTTTCTCCGAGCAAGTCATATAATTAACAAGAGAATCACATGGGGTTTTTTTCCCCGTTGTTTTTAATTGCACGAGCACTTTATTATTCGCCATTCTCCGTGTATTTCTGTGAGAAAACATTTATTTGCACATTACAATATGTCTGCCACTATTCTAACTAACTGTTGGCTCAGTCCTCTTTTGATGGTAATGAAGAGGTGGAGATAAAATGGCGTTTTTTGTTATGCACTATGACACTGAGGAAGCCGTTTTACGGCGAAACGCGTTTGTCTTTTTATGGGGTAGGGGGTCTGTCATTAAATTGAATGAAACATCACCAGCTTGGAGTGCCGTCTGCTTTCTTCTAAGAAAGCGAGCGTGTATCGATATATATATATATATATATATATATTTATTTTTTCTACTGAATTTCTAAGGTTTTTTAAATGCCAATTCCTAACTATAACATGTCTGAAACTTATGGTTTTTTCAGTGAATATATATATATATTACCTACTGGGGGTCGCCAGTAGGTATATATAGTTAGGACCTAGTTACCATAGGAAATTCCAAACATTCTATTGGGAATAACTTTGTCGCCGATTGAGGGATCTGCCTGTAATTTTCCTTAAATTTGCCTCACTGCACTCCGCTCCTTCCCTGAAAGTTTCGGGGGGATTTGTCAAGCGGGAGCCGAGAAAAAAGGGGGGTCCCAAAACGTGTTTTTCCCATGTTAATTTCCATAGGGACATTCTGACACGGCTACAGCTCGAACGGCTGAACGGAATTACACCAGATTTGGCAAAATGGTAGGGACTGGTATGCAGCAGTGCCTTTTGTATGTTTGGTGAAAATCCCTCCAGTAGTTCTTGAGAAAATTGAATTTTAAATTTTTCAAATGGCATTTTCTATGGGACCTTTAGACACGGCTACAGCCCGAACGGCTGAACGGAATTACACCAAACTTGGCAAAATGGTAGGGACAGGTATGCAGTAGTGCCTTTTCTATATTTGGTGAAAATCCCTCCAGTAGTTGTTGAGAAAATTGAATTTGAGCAAATTATATATCTATATGCGCTCACCGTACGCGCATCGTACGCGTACGTGTGCGTACCCTTACGTGCACGAGCGAGTTTCTGATTGGCTGGCAGTCGACTGTCAACATTCCAAACTGTCCAAACCAGGAAGTGTTGGCCACCATCTTGTTTTTCAGGAGAACTGAGGCACAAGAGAGCCCAAAACAAGAGTGGAAAACACGAAAAGGGGGAAGGGTAGAGACCCCCCAACCCTCTAGCCCTTCTCAGGGGGGTCCCAAAAGGACCCCCAAAGGGCAAAAAAAATCAGAAAAATGCAAAAAAAATCATGGGGTACGCTCACCGCTACGCGTACAGTACGCGTACCCCGCGATTTAAAAAAAATATTTTTTTTTCTTTTGCACTTGGGACCCCCTGAGAAGGGCTAGGGGGTCAGGGGGTCTCAACCCTTCCCCCTTTATGCGTTTTCCACTCTTGTTTTGTGCTCTCTTGTGCCTCACTTCTCCTGAGAAACAAGATGGCTGCTCAGGTGGTCCCAGAAGGATAATAACATATATAAACGTTATACGCTAATAGAATTAGCATTTAAAAAACCTTTGAAATTTATTGAAAAAAAATATAGGTTTCACGCCTGATATAGTTAGGAATTAGCATTTAAAAAACCTTGCAAATTCACTGAAAAAACCATAGGTTTCAAGCCTTATATAGTTAGGAATTATCATTTAAAAAACCTTGCAAATTCACTTAAAAAACCATAGGTTTTAGGCCTTACATAGTTAGGAATTAGCATTTAAAAAACCTTGCAAATTCACTTAAAAACCATAGGTTTTAGGACTCATATAGTTAGGAATTAGCATTTTAAAAACCATTGAAATTACTTCTATATAGTTAGTTATACTAACTATATTTCGCGCACCGGCAATCCACTGCTGATGATGTCACATATTACATCATTCATGACATGGTCAGTGACATCACTGATGACATCTCATTTGACATCACTGATCACATCACTGATGATATCATTCATGTGATAACACGATGCACCTCCTCACACTCTAATATAACCTTTGATACACCCAGTGTTAAATACAGACTACCATTCTTGAAACCATTGCCACACCAATACCAGTTACTACATACACACTCACTGATTCCTAGGTCTACACACACATTCACTCATTCACCCATAGAATCACTCATACATACAGTCACTCATCAATACAACACTATCATATGCACTCATACACCTATACAGACACTCACACACTGCCACTCATCCATGGAGTTACTCACACACCTAGTCAGTCATGCAAAGAATCAATCCCACTTCCATTTCCTCAACTATACAGTTATACACACACAAAACCTTACTTATTCAAACATATACTAACACATACTTACTCTCTTATACAATCACTAATACAAGTACACAATGATCCATACAGCCACTCGCACATTCACTGGCTCTCATGTATAGTCATTTATATATGCCAACTCTCACATGCACTGTGTTTTACATATGTACTTACTTGGACATGTAGCACTGAGATATCCATTCACTCACCAACACACCCATGCACACAGTCAACCACCCATATAGCTATTTTCACATGCACTCTTGAACTCATACACCTAGAGAATCAACTGCTCACACATCTATGCACAGAGTCATAAATATATATATAAATATTCACTGAAAAAACATAGGTTTCAGTGGTTTTTTAAGTGAATATATATATATATATATATATTCACTAAAAAAAACATAGGTTTCAGGGGTGTTATAGTTAGGAATTACCATTTAAAAAAACCTTAGAAATTCAGTGAAAAAACCATAGGTTTCAGGGGTGTTATAGTTAGCTGGACATTACACTCATACAAAACCATTGAAATTCCCCCGTTATAGTTAGTTCAGCTAACTATAACACGCGTACCCGCAATGCACTGCTGATGACGTCACATATAACATCACTCATAACATGGTCAGAGATGACATCACTCATGACATCACTGATGACATCTCAAATGACATCACTGATGACATCATCCAGTGAATGTTTTTTTCTGAAATTTAAATATGTTTTCTATATGTGTATCGCAAGGTCGATGGAAGAATAAATGGTTAAATAAATGTCTCAATGGATGTTTTGTTTGTAAAAATTATTGCATAACTGACTTATTAAGTGTATCTTAGGGAATACATGTATTAGAGAGTAATGTTTAAATATGTAAATATCTGTATCAGTGTCTCACTTTGTCTATAATTGGCTACATTGGTTCGTGAGTAGCTACATGAGTGTCTATATGGGTTATTAGTTGGCTTTTTGAGTATCAGTATGAGTGTCTGTATGGTTGGTTGGGGAGTATTACTTAGCACATAGATGCATGAATGAGTGACTCACTGTTTGCATGTGTTTTGAAGACAGCATATATGCAAGACTGTATGGGTGCATGAGTGTGTGTATGGGTGTGTTAGTGAGAGATTAACTGTCTCAATAGTATCTTTATGAGTAACTAATATGTTTTAATCTACTATATATGAGTATTGATGTATATAAGTGATTATATGTGAGAGTGAGATATTGGAAGAGTTCCTGTATAAATAAATATGTGTTTCAGTAAGTCATTGTTTAAGAGAGTAAGTATATGTACGGTTCTGTAAAAGTAAGTGTAGTGCTGTGTATATATCCTGTATATGCAAATAAATAGATGTTTGATCATTTATTTGCATGTGTAGGTGTGTGAGTAAGTCTATGGATGAGTGTCGGTGTGTAACAGGATGTATAAGTGTATGAGTACATATGATGCGTGAGTACATGTATAAGTGACTATACAGAACTGTTGGTGAATGAGTGGATGTGTATGTAGATGGCGGAAATACTCAATAGCTTGTTGGTAAGTGGTATTGGTATCTCCATTTTTAAAAATTTTTTACTTTCTATTCTTGAAGGTGTGTATCAAAGGTTATATTACGCTGAGAGGAGGACTGACACTCTTTCACAAGGATGATATCATCAGTGATGTCATTTGAGATGTAATCAGTGATGTCATGAGTGATGTCACTGACCATGTCATGAGTGATGTTATATGTGACGTTATCAGCAGTGCATTGCGGGCACGCGAGGTATAGTTAGCTGAACTAACTATAACTAAACCTATGTTTTTTTCAGTGAATGTCTAAGGTTTTTTAAATGCTAATTCCTAACTATAACGTGTGTGAAACCTATGGTTTTTTCAGTGAATTTCTAAGGTTTTTTAAATGCTAATTCCTAACTATAACATATGTGAAACCTATGTTTTTTTCAGTGAATATAATATATATATATATATATATATATATATATATATATATATATATATATATATATATATATATATATCCGCACAGGAAAACTAAACAGCCGCTTCCCTTACAAAGAAGTACAAAGTTTGCATGTCTGCAGCCTTTCTTATTTTTCACCTTATTCATCTTCTGCTCAAACAACACATCATCCACACATACACACATACACACACCTACTTGCTCCCTTTCTTGGCTCGGGTTATCAATCATTCTTCTTTAATTCAAATTCAAAGTGCAGGCCCTTTATCGACGCTTTTTATTATAACAACTAACCCGGCCAAAGGCACTATGAAATTTGCACACTTGCTCCCTTTCTTAGCTGCACTTATCAATTATTACTCGACACACAACATGCGACTTAGCTTACCTCAGGTAAGGTAGATAAAAAAGAGCACTCTTTCGTTAGAGTCTTACACCAGTCCAAAACAAGCACTAAATAAAGACACCTGCAACTTTCAAATGTTTATTTCTAACACCGTAATCTCATGCCCTGTATCTTAGATAATAAAAGCAAACATATTATCAGAAACAAAGTTGTCAGCATTGTTACTATTCCATAAAATACAAAGGGAGAAAGCATCCTATAATACAAAAGGGAAACAGATTTAAAATATACCTACATTTCACCCTCCCTACTTAGCAGGTTAGTTTAAAAGTACAGAAGATCTCATACGACTACATAGGCAGACCCATTCCTCTGTTACTCAGCAGTAGTGGATCACATTGAGTTCTACACAAACTGTCAAGATACGAATGTTCTCCAGATATGTGTAATCATGCCTTCACAGTGCATTACTAAACGCACCAGTATCCGAGATGCCACAGCTGCATATGTCTTATGGCTCGAACGTGCGAAGATCATTCCGAATAACACACACAGTATCCAAGAAAACTTTGATGTTTCATGCTCTCACTATACACACTAAAGTAGCGAGGCAGTCGACAAATGTGGTATATCAAATTATTCTCATATGAAGCAAAATACTCACCCTTCTCTAAACAATATTGCAAGTGTGTGTTGTGTGCAAAGCAGAGCAGGAAAACAAAAATGGAGTTTAAGCTTCTAATAAACCCATGCTAACTTAACACGGTGTAAGTGCAAGGCTCAGCCCACAACACCTTTCCTTGACCAAAGCACATAATATAAACATGGGCAAATTACGAACGCAGAGTCCAAGCCTAAAAAGCAGAGTAAAGTTCAATTTTGCAAACATTTTTTTCGATCTTTGATAAAAAGCAGTTACTAAATAATAAAGAATAGGTAGAAAAATCAAAGAGTCTTAATCCAACAGCGTATAAGCACAGTATGTAGCAACAGCCTCCAAGAGGAAGTCATTGTTCTCATCTGAAAACATTTCAGCCATCCAATTCAATAGTGGGAATGAATATGCATGTTCCTCAACGACCGGAGCCCCTATCACCATCGGAGGAAAACTCGGGTCATCTTCAATGTAACTGCGTGCCAAGAAGTCATGTGCCGCTGCAAAACCATTCCAGCATCCCATTATTCCATGTATCCCTGCTAAGGCCATAATCCCGCCGCCAGAACAGAGCAAATCATGAACCACTAAGGGGCTCATCAGCTGGTCATAATCCGCGTTGGGAGACACCGTACTGCAGAGACACAAATCCAGGACCCAGTCGAAATCGCAGCTCAGGCAATGAAAGACACTTTGAACGCATGTGAAAAAGGAGAATCGAAACGATAATCCATAAACTGTGCTCAATGTAGCAAGAGGCAGCGTTCCGTAATAACTAAGCATTTGGTTGCGGACCAGCAACAACAGGGACATATTCTCGTCTGCTGCAAGATGTGCATCCATATTTAAGTAAACAAATTAATACAAGCACACCGGCAACTAATGTGAGCATTAAGGACAATCCACCAAAGATGCTGGAAAAAATCAAATGAAAAAAAACCGACAAGACACCAAATATAGTTTCTACAGAAGGCTATTGCTTATAACTTTAAAAAAGTAAGTTAACCCCCAACTCGAGGACGCATTAAAGATAGTCTAAATTAACTCCCTAAAATTCCGGGGCACGTCTGTATTTAATAAAGCTTGCACTTCTGTGCGGGTGTTTGCTACATGAAGGACAAATGTTTCTCTAGCAGATGTAAGAGCGACCTCTTTTTGAGACAATAGCGCTCTTATACGGCTCATCTTGTGGACTCTGCTTTCAAGGTCGGAAACGACGGCCTGATAGAAATATCCAGCTTCCCATGCAGAGGAGTAAACACAACTTTTTTATAGCAAACCACAGGCTCAGTTACCATAATCATGTAAGTGATGCCTGCTAACATCGCACAACAATCTGCATTACTTCAAAGTAAATAACTTCCGTTTGCCAGTAAACTGAACGTTGTTATGATAGCAGGTGTTGGAGTGCCTTTCAAAACTCAGGCCAAATTAGCCGCATCTTGATTACAAGAGCCATGCAATTGTAGGTGTCCACAAAGTAAGGAGTGATCTGGTGCTATTGAGCAATCCTCGCCCATTCTGACAAACTTCTTTTCCCTCCCTCAAACACCTATATATAAATGGTAATAACCAACCTTCATGGAGATAAGCGCTCCCTAAAGATCCATATCTGCCTATAGCATAGTATTTCATACAAACCTCAAACTTAAACAGGCTAAAAAGTAACGTTATGATACCGTGGATAAGCCACACAGCTGAATCGGATTTCCAATGAGTGACCACTTCTAACCATTCTTATACCGCGCCTTGTGCTCTGATTTGACAGTGAGAGAGTGATCGCACCATAGTTTGTCTGCTAATCATTCTCAGCATATGCTACGAATACGCTTCAACGAGGTTACGCGTCACATCAAAGCTTACGTATGACGTCACGTACTGCGCCCCCTACGCGAAAGACGCAATTGTTTTTAATTGTTTAAAAACCTATATTTATGTATTTAATGAACATACTAATAGAATACATTATGTAGGATACTTATGAAAATAGTTTTTTTAAACTTTCAACAATCGTATATTACTTTTAAAAGCCATTACACAAATCATGCTGGAACGTCATACGAACCCACATCGTTAGCGTACGCAAAGCCATGAGACTTTAAAAGAAGAGATTTCATTGGTTCATAACACTTCCTATTCCAACTGTTGAATGTTCCATCCCATTTTAATCATTCTACTTTTACTTTCTAAGAAGAAGCATCTCTTCTGAGAATATTGTCAAATAGAAGGAAAATTACCATAATAACCACTCGGGCACAGAGATAAGAATATGAGGATTTAATGTCCCATTGCTAGACTCGCAGCAACTCCTGTGCCCGCCTACGTTCTCAGAATGCAGTGGCCGCACGCTCTGGTAAACTAGAGCGCGTCGCCACACAAATGTTTAAGGAGCTACAAAGGGACCCCATCCCCCGGGACTCAAAAAATAACATTTGGGACCATGTGGGGAACCCCAATATCCCCACGGTCCCGGCCAGCTCCCCGCGTCGTTCGAAAGCCGGCATTGCTTTGTCAGAGAGACCAGTTTATATGTTCCTCTCTCTAACAAAAAACAATCTGCTTTCCTACTTACAAAAGACAGCATATTAACTTGCTCTCTCTTTCAAATAGGAAAGAGGTTTGCTGTACTAAAGTGGGAGCCGTGACGCTCCTGCCCTACCATAGCAAACAGCAGTGTCCCGGGGGTAGGTACCCCGGGACACTGCAGAAGCCGGCCCTGGGAGGTGTCGGACCCCAGGGCCATCAAGAGCTCCTGGAGGGAGGCCGCGCTACCCCCTCCCAACATTAAAAAGCCATGAAAGATGGTGGTCCCCGCGGCTGGGGGGTCCGTGCCGTCACACTTCAAAATAAAACCCCGGGGTGGCGTTCCCCGGGACTCGGGGGACCTTTCAACCCCCCCATTACAGAAAAAATTGCCCCCGGGATTTGCCCCCTCCCCCCCTAATTAAGCGAATTAAGAATAAAACGGACTTCTTGTTTTTTTTTTTACTTTTCCACCCCGTACGAGTACGATACACGTACCCTGTGGTTTTTTAAAAAAAATTGTAATTTTTTGGGGGGGGGTCTAAAGATCCATGTGCGACCCCCTCAGCAGTCCTAGAGGGTAAACATTTTTCTACCCTGCCCCCTTTCCTTATTTTTCAACTTTCTTTTAATGTTTTCTTGTTACTCACTGCTACCGAGGCACAAGATGGCCGCTAACACTTCCAGGTTTCGAGTGTTGACAGACAGTTGACAGCCAATCAGCATACAGCTCGCGCTCGTAATTGAACGGATCTCCGCCCGCGTGTAAAACTCTGTCTCTAGATGTCGCTATGATTTTACCTGTAATTTTCTCAGAAACTACTGAACGGATTTACACCATTTAATAAAAAGCACAATCTGCGAACCGAACTCTACCTCTCTGCCAAATGTGGTGTAATTCCGTTCAGCCGTTCGGGCTGTAGCCCTGGCTAAAGGTCCCTATGCAAAATTACATGGGGAAAACACGTTTTGGGACCCCCTTTTTTCTCGGCCCCCACTTGACGAATCACCCCCAAACTTTCAGGGACGGAGCGGAACCGAGCAGGCCATTTTCTTGGAGAAATTTGTGAAGATTCATCCATTGGCGCCAAAGTTATTCCAAATAGAATGTTGTGGATTTCCTTTGGAAAGTAGGTCCTAATTATAACTACCTACTGGCGACCGCCAGTAGGATAGATATATATATATACAGCAAACATTGAGGAAGGCAGTGGTGCTGAAACACGTCTGCTAACAGGAACAATAAACATATCTTGTCTTGATATTACCCTGCGAGTGCCCACATCTCCTTGGTTGGGGATATAAGCGAGGCGGAGAAAACAGGCTGGCGGAAGGGGACGAATCAGGGCCAATAGCGTCACCAAGGGCAGAATACCAATGAAACTCCAGAGGAGGCTCAGTCATGTGATCACCTACATCACCAAAAATCCTGTGTACAAAGGAGAAACTAGCAGGGGGCTCCTTCGAAGTCAGAGGAAGGTAGTCCAAAGAAAACTAGTCCACCAACACAGATCCCAGTGTTGAGAGGGTGAGGAGAGACAAAGTAGGGGCGATCGGTGCAGCTGGCGGTGGAAGAACCAACACAGGCATCACAGGTGGGAACCCGGAAGGGCTGTGCACCGGAGATGAGACGTGTTGATCATGGCACATCATGAAGGGAGAGATAGTATTCTCTCATCTGAGCCAGTCACCTGGGCACTGGAATACCCAGAAGGAGTGGGACAGACACCCGCTCTGACTCCGAAAACGGAGGAATAGGATGTGAGTTAGGGACACTGTGTGTATGCGGTGAACTTAGGGAAGGCCGCAGCGATGACCGCCTACGGCATGACTTACCAGGTGACAGTGCGGGACGTCTTCGGGAGTAGGCCCTCGGAGGAAGAAGAGGACCATGACTGATGAGGGGCCGTTGAGCGCCGCTAATAGTGTCATGTGGCCCTCCTGCAATGTCGACAACTGAAGCTGAAGTCACGAGCCACGCCATTTGGAATTAGAGTGAGCACCTGCACATCACATGCAAATAGGATGAGGGGTCGACATCCTAGTCCACAGGACCTTGAAGATAACCAGAAAAAGTACAAAGTTTTGTAGTGGGAGGCCAAAAATTGGCTGAGGTACTGTTCGCCGGATCCGCGCTGAAAGGAAGAACATGACGTCAGTGCGCCATGGGAGGGCTTTTATGGACTCAGACGACGTCACAGCCGGTGGATGGCGTTGTTACGAAGTCATTCAAAGCCCTCTACCTAAGCGCAGAGATACCGCTGTAGAAAAAGTTCCGGATACAGTCTGGCGCTTGGGTATAATGCAAAGGTAAGGAGTCTGCGGCTAGATGTCTGTATCGGATATTGTGTACAAAAATATCACCATATTGGAATTAATAAATCGAAAATCTAAACCAATAAGATGATTTGTTTGTGAATTACATTTCGGACACAATATTTATATATTCGGATGTACAACCAATGTATTAAAATGTATGCTCCTGATACCCTGCTATTCAGCCATGAGGGACATTTGGGTAGAATTATGGAATGAGAACGATGGTCAAACATCCCTGGGGATAATGCAGATTTAGGCTTTGCGACGGTCCGTGACCTGTCAAGTAAGGTAAGATCAACTTGAAGGAATTTGTGGAATAATCAAGAGCACCCAAACTCCCAATGGAGTTTGAGAGCGTCTGTATAATAAAATCCCAATACAAAAGATGCAAGCTTTCATGACAGATCATGAAAGCTCCAATAGCAGATGGGCCCTACGCAAAAGGAGCTTATTTCTTAACAGCATGGTCAAGAGTTTAGAGTCTACAAGTGGGAGTAAGAATGTACAAGACTACAGTGTATGGGAGAGCTAGGTATGCAACCAAGGGTGCTCATTTGTGGTTGTCAAGGTAAGTGTGAGAGACATTGCTTCTTTTTTTATTTCATTTAAGAACTACTGCATTTGCCTCAATTAATTTCATGTATTCATGTATGTCTTGCCACAAAATTTAAAAGAGTACTCCAATATAGACATAACAAAAATCAGCAATTAGATATGACATTCAAAGGTGTTTACCTCCTTTGTCTAGAGGTACACTCAAACAATCTTTCCACAGGTGTCATCAACACCACTTCTGTAAAGAAATGCAGCAAAATCAATTTAATTTCAAATCCCCTGCCTAGGAAATGGGTAGGGTGGTGGACGTTAGATGAGTTGATTGGCTGTCTAGGAGTCCTTGTGATAATGGCTTTTGAGGTTGGTTATTACGAACTTTCTGGAGCAAAGGACAGTAATCTTTTTTCTCTCTCATATAAGCGCACATCAGTAGGGAAGGTGAACCCTCACACGTATTTCCATGGCACTTTTGAGACTAGGTATATCAAAAGTGTAGTTTGTGGGTCTCTGTTATGGGTGTGAAAAGTTATTTTTTCACAAGCTAAGTTCAAGATTTTTCTCCTTCATGAAGTTTCCCAGCCTATCGTCACATTCACCCATGCAAGCTTTTTTTGGGAAATGAAAGCATTTTCATCACAGTGCAAGAAGATTTTCAATAAAAAAAAAAACTCAACCAAGCTGGAAAATCTATACAGTCTTTGTCTCCACAGGTGTGCCTTTTATAGAGCTTTGCAATGCACTATTGGTTTGCTCTAGTGCAGAATACTGTTTTCTGCAATTCTGCAGAATGTTTTATTTAGTGCTAAGAGGGTGATATGCACCATGTATTGCTGGAAAAGCTATGACTTGAACCTGTCATGAAGTTACAAAGATTTGCATAGAACTTCCCAGAGGCGGACACTGATGAAAGGAGCATGGTCAAAGAGAGTGGACTATTTGACCAGAAAGAATATTTCAGTAATTCGTACATTTCTTTTCTCTCGATTGTCTAGCCATGATGCCACACAGAATTTGATGTAAATGTGTTTTGCGCAATATTTCCAAAAACATGCAATTTCATCAAGGCTTATCACAGATATCAAAATGTTAGCTGGAATGGCAGGTCAATATTTGTGTTCTCATGGGTCTCCTTGATGAATGGGTATCAAATATAAACCTGGTTCCTTAATTACCATTAAGGAAATATTCTGAAAACTCTGCTTGACAAGCTGGTCCACCATCTGAGGCTTTTGTTCCTAGTTCAGCATTTATAGTCCTGTTAGGTCACAGGGTTTTTGGATACTTTTAAAACTGGTAGTTAACAAATTAAAAGGAATGACACAAATTTAGCACAAAAAGAAAGACATACCTTCAACATAATAGTAAGAGATGAGAGAGAACATTTACCTTACATTTGGCATAGTGTGGTGCCACCCCTATCCCTATAAAATACCTGCCAACCATCACCATGGAACATGATAGTACCCTGGAAATACAGCTAACTCTGAATGTTATCTAAGAAAATGTGGATTCAGAAAGTCACTCCCCCCCCCCCCCCCCCCCCCATCTACCTCACGTAAGATGAGAAACTGGTCGAGACTCCCGCTAGAGCAGTGGTCGAGCCTCCTCTCCACCCCCAAACCCAATCTTTCCAAAAGCCCTGCACCCAATAGCAGGACATTCAATAAGTGGATCGAGGACT
This sequence comes from Lissotriton vulgaris, assembly GCF_964263255.1. Classification (NCBI taxonomy): domain Eukaryota; kingdom Metazoa; phylum Chordata; class Amphibia; order Caudata; family Salamandridae; genus Lissotriton; species Lissotriton vulgaris. The sequence continues at coordinate 2,042,878,894 of NC_141685.1, read as the reverse complement.
CCATCGACACCATCCTCCCTTCCAGGAAAACCAGGCTAAAAAGAGCTCGAGAAACTGCCCCCTGGTACTCGGAGAAACTCAGGGAACTAAAACAACAGTGTAGAAAGCTGGAAAGGAAGTGGCGCCTGGGATACGCCATCACCGAAAAAGACAGGTATAGGGAAGCCATCAGGGTATACAAAACCGAAATAAACTTAGCTCAAACCAATTACTACAAAGAGAAAATTATTGCAGCACGATCTAAGCAAGAGAATTATATCAAGTAGTTAAAAGCCTTTCTAAGATCCCCTCTCCCACAGCCCCAACCTACGATCATATTGCTCGATGCAACGAACTGGCTGAATTTTTCTTTCAAAAATGAACAAAATATATTTTTCCTTCGCAGTCCCCAGCCCAGAGACTATCACTGTCATACCACCTCCTCCAATTGCCATAGAACACCCTCCGCGAGTTTACCTGAATGAATTTCCATCGCTAGATCTGGAATCACTCAAATCCCTTGCACTTCAGGTAAAATCAGGCTCTCCCCTCGACCCTGCTCCCCCTCAGATGATGAACATGGCCAAACAGGTAATCCTCCCCACCCTCATGGACCTACTCAACAGTTCCATGCAAAAAGGAGTGGTCCCCCCCTCCTGGAAACAAGCAATGGTGAGAGCATTGCTTAAGAAACCCAATCTCAATCCCTTAAGGGAGCAGAAGAAAAATACATATTCGCATGTGTAACCAAATATTCACAAGAGACTGTACAGACAACATATCAAACAGAAGTAAATTGTACTCTGTTTGCTCAAGAGTAGACTCACTTATTCACAGAGAAAAGAGATTGCTTGACTGTGAATACTCACCGCGCTTTACCTCACCTCACCCGGCATCCGCTCGGGAATATGAGGCCCCGCTCTAAGGTGCATAAAAAGAAGAAGAGGGCATGAATTGCAAAATTAAATGCCCCAAGCTTCTAGCTGTAGCATACTTATATCTAACTCTCTAGATGCAGACAGTGCCAACAGGAACCATAAAGACCCCACAGGAGTTGGCCAGTGACAAATGCACCCCATTCTATGTGTTCTACACTTAAAAGTTATAAAGTAAAAAACATCTAAAAGCACTTTTTAGAATTGCCCATGGTCTAACTTGGAGGCTGCCTTACCTTTCCGTCAGTACCTCTCTCTGGCATCTGATGCCAGAGAGAGGTACCGACGGACAGGTAAGGCAGCCTCCAATTTAGACCATGGGCAATTCTAAAAAGTGCTTTTAGATGTTTTTTACTTTATACATTTTAAGTGTAGAACACATTATTATTATTATTATTATATTTATTTTTATAAAGCGCGCAGCTACCCGGAGGTTTCCCGGCGCTAAAGACATTTTAAGCGAGAATACAGCAGGGGGGACAGACGGGCTTATGGGAGGATTATTGGTTGAACAACCATGTTTTTAGGTTCCTACGGAATTGGAGGTAGCATGTGTCTGTGCGCAGCTGCATAGGGAGGGAATTCCAAAGAGAAGGGGCAAGGTATGAGAAGGAACGTCCACCCATTCTTGCTCGGTTAATCCTGGGTACCTGAAACTTATGTTGGCTTAAGGAGCGGAGGGTTCTTGGGGGGCAGTATTGGTGAACAAGGGTGCTCAGGTAGGATGGTGCTTTACCTGCCTTAATTCTGTGCATGAAACACAAGGCTTTAAATTTTTTGCGGCTTTCGATTCGGAGCCAGTGAAGATTACGTAAACCAGAGGAGGTGGAAGATTTTTTGGGCAGTTTGCAAAGCAGCCTAACCGCTTCGTTTTGTACTGTTTGAAGTTTCCTCGTGACTTCCTTACAGGCTCCTAGGTACAAGATGTTGCCGTAGTCCAGTATAGATGTGATTAGAGCCTGGACTACGGTTTTTTGTGTGTCCTGGGGGAGCATCCATATAATTTTCCTAAGCCACTTGAGGATGGTAAAACAAGTGGCTGCAACCCTGCCCGCTTGTTGTTTCATGGACATTTGGTCATCAAAAATGATGCCAAGATTGCGAGCGGTTTTGGAGGGAGAGGGTGTGGGTCCCATCTGAGGTGGCCAATGTTGGGGGCCCCACAACTCAGTGTTTTTACCAAACAGAAGCAGTTCGGTCTTTCCACCATTGAGTTTCAGTTTGTTATCGTGCATCCATTTGGCAATGTTGTTAAGGCCGGAGCAGAGGGAAGACGGGTTAGAGTGTGCATTAGCGGAAAGTGAGTAAATGAGCTGGGTGTCGTCAGCATATGAGTAGATCGTCAACCCAGATTGTTCCGCTAAAGTGGCAAGGGGACTGATGTACAAATTAAATAATATGGGGCTGAGAATCGAGCCTTGGGGAACCCCAAATTGAGAATCATGTGGTTTTGAGGAGGATGTGGAAGAGAAGACATGGAAGGTTCTGTCAGTAAGGAAGCTTTTGAGCCATGCAAGGGCAGATCAAAAGATGCCACAAACTTGCAAGGTGTTAAGGAGGATGGTGTGGGAAACCGTGTCAAACGCGGCACTGAGGTCGAGTAAGATGAGTGCCACGGTTTCCCCATTGTCAACTTGCCGGCGTATGGTCTCAGAGACCCCTAGGAGAGTCGATTCGGTTGAGAAACCTGCCCTAAATCCCGACTGGGATGTGTGAAGGAGGTTCCTTGTTTCCGTGAAGTGAGTAAGCTGAGTGACAATATGTTTTTCCAAGATTTTAGAAAATAGGGGTAGAAGCGAGATTGGGCGGAAATTAGAAGGGTCATCTGGATCCGCAGTAGCTTTCTTCAGCAAGGGTGATACCATAGCATGTTTCCATGCTTTGGGGACTTTGGCTTCCCTTAAGGAGGAGTTAAGGAGCTCCAGAATGAGAGTGAGGGAGGGGGTGTTGAGTGTCAAAAGGACTTGTGAGGGAAAGGGATCCAGAGGGGAACTAGATTTGATGGTTTTGATGATTTCACGTAATGTTGACAGGTTGAGCAAGTCCCAGTTAACTAAGTGCTGAGAGGTGTCACATAAAGATGGGTCCGGTCTAGCATCGTCAGAGTGAGAAATCATTTTGGGAGATTCAGGTACTATTGAAGAGGAAGTTGGGTCTTTGAAATCTGCATAGATTTTAGCTATTTTGTTTATAAAAAATTCTGCCAAAGCATTGTTCTGTGAGGAGTCCAAACATGGGGCTTTCGGTTGACAGGTAGAACCAGAGAGTTCTTGCACAATTTTAAAAAGTGCTTTGGCACGATTTTGAGCGTTCTCAATAGTTAATTTGGCATTTTCAGCTCTGGCTATTTTACAGTTATTTCGATAGGGCAGCTTTATATAATAGCTTTATTGAGGGGTCGTAGTGGGCACGTCATCGACGCTCTAAATTTTTACATGCAGTTTTTTCAAGTTTAATTAAATCCGTAAACCAAGGGGCAGGAGGATGATGTGAGTTCTGCTTTTTGTTTCTTTGTGGAAGGCATACATTGATGGCAGAACTAAGCCAGTTATGAATAACTGCTGCCTCCTCGATGTTTGGTATGGTGGTGAGGGGCCTAGTTTCGTCAAGGTGCGCATTCAGTTGGGTAGTATCGAGTTTTTTCCAATTTCTCATCACCCTAAGTCCTGTAGGAGCAGTCTTAGAGGTGACAGGCAGGGGGACAGTTATTGTAAATTCCACCAAGTAATGGTCAGACCAGGGGATAGGTACATGTGGCTTACATACAATATTGTCAAGATTTGAGAAGATCGGATCAAGTAGATTGCTGGCCTTATGGGTAGGGCCAGAGTTGCATAGAGTAACGTTTAATGCTGCTGGGTCAGATATGAGGTTGGTACTGGTGTGACAAGAGATATCATTAAAGTGGATATTTAGGTCTCCGACTATCAGAAAGTTAGTGGCATCTAACAGGAACGGGGCAATGAACTCAGGAAAGGAGGCGGCCCAAGTGCTGGCTGTGCCCGGAGCACGATAGATTAAAGCACCGGATAAGGTGAAATTTGGGGATAGTAGAAGCTTGAAGGAACCAGCTTCGCAGTTTTGGATGTCAAGGTCTATCCATTTACAGGTGTAGGTATTTTGAAAAATAATTGCAATCCCACCTCCCTCTTTATGCAGTCTAATTTTGCTAATGTAGGTATAGTTCGCGGGTAGGGCTGCTGCTATATCTGGCACAGAGCTGTTGTTTAGCCAGGTCTCAGTAAGCAAAAGTGCGGCTGGTTGTGATGTAGTAAGTAAGTCAAAAATATCTGTTTTATGTTTTGGTAATGATCTGCAGTTCAGACTGATAAAAGAGAGTTCATGTTGGGGTGGAGTGAGATCTTGTGTAGGCCGTGACGGCGGAAAGTCCGCGGTCTCCAAATTAAGTGCGGAGGGTATGGATAGGAGGCTTAAATTGCAATTGGTGCATATTGAGGGGGTGTGCAGGCAGCTAAGAGCCGTGGCTCGGGAGCATTGTACGGAATTACAGGCAGGTAGAGTATCTCTGGAATAGGTAATGGGGGTGTTTGAGGTTGAGGCATAGATTCTGGCCCCTGGCCCCGTAGGGTCGCGGACGGACGCAGACAGGCAGGACTTTGGCTTGACTTCGGTGCGACAGCGGCGCGCCCGCTGCGCGTGTACGCTGCGCGGCCGAGGACACATGGGATTATATGGACAGGGGCGGAGTCAGCTGCTAATTGCTGATTGGTTGGGGGTCAGGAAGTCGTAATCACTTCCTCCGTGGGCTGTTCGCCGTCCCTCCACACAAACCAAACTTTTGGCGGTGGACCGGGGACACGAACGCGGCGCAATTAGTCAAGTGAGTGCATTCAATTTTAAAATAACATAAATCTTTAACACAAGTTAAAATCGTGTGAATTGAGCCTTTACCAGCGCTCTAGCAAACGTGGTCTCCTTGCTGCTTTCTACGCTCAGCGCGTCAGAATAGAATGGGGTGCATTTGTCACTGGCCAAGTCCTGTGGGGTCTTTATGGTTCCTGTTGGCACTGTCTGCATCTAGAGAGTTAGATATAAGTATGCTACAGCTAGAAACTTGGGGCATTTAATTTTGCAATTTATGCCCTCTTCTTCTTTTTATGCACCTTAGAGCGGGGCCTCATATTCCCGAGCGGATGCCGGGTGAGGTGAGGTCATTTCCCACGCAAAGCGCGGTGAGTATTCACAGTCAAGCTATCTCTTTTCTCTGTGAATAAGTGAGTCTACTCTTGAGCAAACAGAGTACAATTTACTTCTGTTTGATATGTTGTCTGTACAGTCTCTTGTGAATATTTGGTTACACATGCGAATATGTATCTTTCTTGTACTTTTTTTCCATTAGGATTAAGATAGAATGCACTTCTTCCTTGTGAACATTGGGGCTCCAAGTTCCTGGTAGATATAAGTATTTTTATATATATTTTTGGCACCTAATTTCATTTACACTAAAGCACCTTCAATTTATCTTGTTGCAGTAGCTCATCATCTAGGTCCTGACGAAAGCCGGATAAATACTTCCAATTTGGCTGAAACATGTCTACAGTCCTGCACAGCGCCATAGTGTAGTTATGCATTCAGACTACCTGGCGTGATTTTAACTTTGACACTCAGACAAATCCTATTAAAATTGTATTTTTGTCTGAGTCGTTAATTTTAAGTTTTCACCACAGCACTGCACCACACACCTTGAGCACTACCCTCTGAGTAACAGTCTGGCTAGATTCTCTATTCCATATCCATATCCGCACCATCATCTGATGGTTTGGACGGCAGATTGGATGAAATACAAATACCCCATATGATGAGACTCTGCCAAAGGGTGGTCTGATGGGAATATCTCAACCAGCTGTAACTCTTTTACTATTTTGCATGATTCCCTTTTTTCTCAGGTACTAGTACAGCAACATATATGAGACCGGTCATTTCCTTTTGTGTATATTATCTAGGTATGGGGAAATGAAATGACAGGTCGTTAAATATATTCCCTTGACCCTTTTCAAACTTAGTTTTTTGAAAGTACATTTATCTCCAACTTCCTTGAGGAGAATCTTCTACTGGACTCCACCCAAACAGGATTCCATCCCAAACATGGCACAGAAATGGCTCTTCTAGCCATTACGGAAGAATCCAGGAGGATCTTGGATCGAGGAGGGTCAGTGGCAGTGGTCCTCCTCGATCTAAGCGCCGCGTTCGACAAGGTGAACTGTGCAGCAAGTACCCTTCTCCACATCCCTCGCATAGAGTCAGCTAAGGCAGGGATCAGGTCACTCCACTGGCTCCCTTGTCAGGGACAGAATAAAGTTCAAAACCCTGTGCATATCGCACCAAGCCTTCCATAGAGCTAGCCCTGAGATTAACCACTCACTTCTCTCCCCTTACTGTCCCGGTAAATCTCTTCGATCCACAAACGCATTCCTTGCAGCAGTTCCAAGAGTCAAAAGCTCCAGAGCAGGAGGCAGGTCCTTCACGCTCAACGCTGCTAGACTGTGGAACTCTCTTCCCTTCTCACTAAGGTCCAACCCTACCCTCTCGTCCTTCCGTAAAGAGCTGAAAACATTCCTCTTCAGAAATTAGTTCCCCTCCGGTCTCCTGCCTCTGTCCCTCAGAGTTCCATTTCCTCAACTTAGCGCTTGGACGCCCTCGGGCAGCAGTCGCGCTCTACAAAACCCCTTCACTTCACTTCACTTCACTTCACTTCATGTATAATATAAAAATAAGGAATTTTGACACAACAATACAAGAGAAGCCGAAAATTCTACTTGTTGCTATAAACACATAAAAGTATGGAAAGCCCACCTTTCGGATGGATAAATGAAGGGTAAGACTCAATTTATCAAATATATTGATTACTTTCTACAGAAAAGTGTACAAAATACAGATTCTTACATCAATGATACTACAGCCTTTCTGAAGCAATGACAAGAGGATAAAAAATGAGAAGAGCAGGTAGTATGATGTACTTTATACGTCAATTACCCATTTACTCAATCCCCATAGAGAGAGCAGAAGCAGTTGAATGGATTTAACACAAATCAGAAAAAACAGGTATGATTAAAATCTTCGTATTGATACAGTTATACTTTACAGGATACTGGTGTTTGCAGATGGGAGGAGATCTACTGCCTAGAACCCAGTGGAACTTCAGCTGGATCATATGCAACACCATGATATGCCAATACCTTTATGACAGGATTTGAAGAAGAGAACAATTCCAAGAACAACATACTGGAACATAATTTGATCAGGTATAATCCGTTTAAAAGTGATCTTTAAATGTTATGGGGAAAAGAAAGAGTACTTACTTAGGAATACAATTTAAGAGTTAAAACAAATCATTGGAAAATCAAGCGACCTATCAATCCCATAACAACACAATTTCTAGATGTCAAAATCATATTAAGCACATAAAGTGGAAACAAAACAGCAATCTACAGAAATAAAACCGATCATAATAACTTATTACACTTTGAAAACTTTCATCTAACATAACTTAAAAACATCAACCATTGACTATACGTATGAGGACAAAAGTCATAGATTTATATGAAGAACAAAATGAGATGTGTAAAAGATTTAACAAATGGGAAAGAGTACAAGATAAATCTAAAATGATAAACAGCAAATGTTTTGCTTTTTTAAATCCGACCAGACTAGATCAAGAAAGCAATTTTAAAACATTGGAATTATTAGTAGATTTCAACAATATATATGAAAAGAAGGCATTGTTTGCTTATCAACTAAATCAGAATTTAAAATGACAGAAAATAAGGCTATAAATAATCAACAAAAAGAACAAATCAAAAATACCAATAGAGGTATTTTGTCATACTTGGACTGCAGTAATCGCATGACTATCATACGAAGTGAACATTAAGTAAATTAGATTCCAAGGAGTAGAAGTGGCCAGAAGAAAACAAGGATCAGATCACAAGAAATCGCTGTTATAATACCATATAAAGAAACCTAAGTGCTTTCAACCCAGAAGTTTGAATAGTAAATAAGAAATGGCACGTCTCCTTCGATAGATTTTATTACCAATGGCTCCCAACTAAAGAGACATAAATTCACCAATACATTTCCTTAGCATATGCTTCAAGGAATAGTATTAAACTATAATTATGAGCCAGAAAAATACCTCTGGCAAATACAAATACAAGCTCCCACCACATAGACGCTGTGTAAATGTCAGAAATATAGCATGTCCGGCGTGTTAAACCAAAAGGTGAAAGCATATTTAAAACCTCATAGCAGAAAGCAAGAAAAAACATAGATGTTATTAATAAGACTCATGATGAGATGTCACTACTAGAAGGACAGATTTAAATATAAGCGTTCAGGACTGGACACATATTTAACGAATTTTAACACTTGTGGTTAGTAGAACTGAAATCTTACTGATACATCTGTAAATCTTGCAGGAATATTTTTAATTGTTCACAATACTTGATTCAGAAGATGCTCGATCATTAGTTGCCTTAACAGTGTTTTGTTCCCATATTATCTTTCAGCCGTTACTATGTTACTTTATTATGGAAAGGGCTGAGAGGGCTAGCCTTGCTTTCTCACTTTCCATGCAGAAATCGAAGAATTAGGAGATAGGAAATAGAAGAGTAGAGGAGGAAGAAAAGTTTAACCTTTTTTCAGCCCTCTTTTAAGTCTGGGGAAGAGAAAGAGAGCCGAAGACGGGAGCAGTTCGGAACCCCATCCTATTCTGCCTTCCATGATTCCTTATCCCAAATGAAGAACATCGCTAAGAATTTGGGACCAGAAGGAATATCTTCATTCATGTACGAGATATTCTGAAACACTTTGATATACACATCGATCAATTAAAACATATATATTTTGTTTTAAATACAACCAAACTAAAATTAGGCACTACAAAAACTGAGTGTATGTAGTGCTGTGCCGCTTTAGGACAGCTTGGCATCAGTCTGAATGTACATACAAAAAACAACGTCACTAAGTCACTAGTTTTTTTCTATCGTTCATAGGCTAGGTCTGTGAACACAGGTGTTAGCCTATTTATTTATTTAAAATCATATTTTCGGGGGGCGTGGCCAAGATGGCGGGGTAGAAGGACGTGTCTGCCGGAGCTCCCGACCCCGTCCGAGGTCCCAAGCCCTGATTTAGGCTGAATCTCCCCCCCGGAGCCACACTGCATAGCTAGGCTGGTGAGGGAGACGGCGCCCGCTTGACCACCGCTGCCAGCACCCAGCAAAGCGAAAACTCACCGAGTTCCGGGGGCTGAATCGTGGAGCGGCGCAGGCCGAAGCGGACACAGCGCCCCAACCCCGACGAGGCGGCGAACCTCGGGTCGACGGGGTGGCAAGGGACCGGCCGCCTGGAGGACGCGGGCCCCTCCCCCCCCCCCGCCAACAGTGAGCTGCTACGCAGAGCGGAGCGGTGCAGAACAGTGCAGTGTCCGGGGCTAGTCCGCCCCCCTCTGGGCTCCAAGATGGCGGCGGCCCGAGACGGAGAATCTCCACCCGGACCCGCGGAAGACCAAAAGACCGCGCAGTGAGTACGCTGTCAGACGGGAACCCCCAACTGCGACGCAAGTGCGGTGCCTGCATCGAGGGGCTCGCTGGCTGGGGTCTGGAAGTCCCCTCACCCCGAGGTACGGGCTTGACCGGGGGGAGTGCTACGCAAGTGCCCGGCTTTAAGGCCTTCCCGGGCTACGTGGGAGGCCGGGCGCAGCCTCCAGCAAGGCTGCCACCTCACCTGGTGCTGATTAGAGCCGGCGGGACACGGACGCCCTCCAAGCCTGTGACGCTCTTGACTCTCCAGCCCCGGCCTAAGTGCACGTAGGGCGCCTGCGAGGCCCACAGCGTTCAGGCTGCACGACCGGCGGTACGATACCAGCGGTGGGACGTCTGCCTGGGGGAGAGACGTCGAGGAACTGGGAGGCGCCCCTTATTAATGGATGCCACGACTAGCGTCTGACCAAGGCGGACTTGTAGTCGCTACCAGGGTGCTGTAAAAGAGACAGCTCGGAGCACGAAGGGTCGCCTGGCCAGTGTTGTGCACCCGAAGGCCCCGGGTACCAACTGGACGCTCCTGCTGGCGTTGGGGCCCCGGCGCCAGTGTACGCTCCGGCGACGCTACTCCCGGTGCTCCCTGGGGTCAGTGAGCGTAGCTTCCCCTGCGCCAACCTACGGTGCAGCTACTGACCCGGCCCCGCAGTGGTCTCTGGGGTGGACGCAGTTCTACGCTCGCCCTGGACTGGAGGAAGACTACTGGGAGCTCGGGAGTCGGCGTGAGGAAAGGCACAGACCACCGCACGGACTGGTGGGGGGCCTGCATCATGGCTGCCCAGAGAGGGGGGAAACGCAATGATCGCACGCTTCCAGAGATGCTCAACAGGCAGCAGAACAAAGGGGACAAGAACTCTTCTTCACCTGGAGCGGCTGGGAATTCGCAGTCTGGTGTAGCAGCGGAGCCTCCGGTCACCAGATCCTTCCTGGAATCTCTCTTTGGCACGTTGAGGGAAGACTTCCAGGCCCTGAAGCAGGAAGTGGCAGGAGAGGTTCGGGAAGTCCGCAGGGAAGTGGAAGGCTTAGGCGAGAGAGTGGACACTGTGGAGAGCGCCACGCACAGACAAGATGAAGAGATCACTCACCTGCAGCAGGAAGTGCTAACTCTCCGGGAACAGCACTTGGACCTCCAATTGCACAACGAGGATTTAGAGAATAGATCACGAAGGAACAACATCAGGGTCCGGGGTGTGCCATCATCAGAGGAAAATCCGGACATAGTTAGGTACCTGCAGGAACTCTTCCGCATGGTCTTGGGAGAAGGGGATGATTTCCTCATTCGAATCGACAGAGCACACAGAGTGGGACCAGCCAGAAGGAATAATGGCCCCCCTCCGGACATCTTAGCGTTCCTCCCAGACTACCCACTGAAGGAAAGGATTATGGCGGAGGCCCGTAAGGCACGCTCTCTCACTTTCCGAGATCACCCAGTGGCGCTATACCAGGACCTGTCCACGCTCACGCTTCAGAAGCGCAAATCGTTTAAGATTGTGACGGACTTCCTCAAACAACACGAAACACCCTACTCTTGGGGACATCCCTTTCGTATTATCTTCAAGTGGCAGGGTGAGACACATCACTTGCGAAACCTGCAGGACACCTGCGAAATACTGGGCATTACCGCGGAAGAAGAGGACTCCCACACGCCGAGACGGCGACGCACAATTGACGGCGGCTGGCAACGGGCTGGGCGACGAAGAGGGGCGACGGAGGCGTCGCGGAGGCCGGGGTCTCCAACAATCAGAGCGGAACAAGAGGCCGCTGTTCGGACAGCATCTACGGCACTTGAAGGTCCAGGGGAGGTTGCACTAACCGCTTAACTGTGCTCCGGGGGGAGTTCATCATAGCAATGTCTCAACTGCTGGCTTGAGGGGAAGGGAGGGGGCGAAGGTTTGACCACGTGTGGCTGGACGTCCACTAAGGTAACATTCCACGGACTGGTCCGTTTGGGCCTGTCTGGGACAATTTCAAGAAGTTTTTGGGTTGTCTGGGGAGGGGGGGAGGACTACAGACGGTTGAGAGGGATGGGTTGGAAGGTTCAAGTTGGGGTAAGGGGGAAGGGGATGCGGGGGTCGGGGAGTTGGGGTACGGGGGCCTTGGGATCCGGGTGGGGGGAGTTCGGGGAAGCTCTGTCCGGTGGTTTTGTTATGTTCGCTCAGCTTAGCCAGACCTCACAGACCGATCCGAAGGCAGGATTGGCACTTGCTGCTTTTGCTCGTCAGATGCTGGGAGGTTACGTTCATCTGGTATGGCAGGATTGAAAGTAGTGACTTTGAATGTGAAAGCGCTAAATAATCCCACGAAACGTAGGGCGGCTCTCTCCTTGTTAGAGGCCTCACAGGCAGACATCTGTCTGCTGCAAGAAACGCACTTGCTGGTTGGTGACTGTCATAGGTTGCGGTCCCGTTCCTTCCCCACACAGTTCTTTTCCTCCAACACCACTAAAACGGCGGGAGTAGCTATATTGGTATCTAAATCCTTTTAGGGGTGAGGTGCTACACAAATTAGCTGAGCAAAAAGGGAGACTGCTGGCGTACAGATTTAAGTTGGGGCCTCTGCAATTCACGGTGGGGTCGGTTTACTGCCCAAACGAGCGTCAGGAACATTTCCTCCACACTACATTGATAGATGTCACAGCATCTCCTGACAAACATCTCATTCTGGGGGGGGACCTGAACCTGGTGTTTGATTCCTCACTAGATAGATCAACGCAGCGCTTTCCACAGACCGGGGAACTGTCAAACACTATGAAAGCACATTTAGCTGAACTCGATATGCACGATCTTTGGAGAGGATTTCACCCCACAGATAGGGACTATTCTTATTTCTCGCACGCACACAAAACATACGCACGGCTGGATTATCTACTGGTCTCTGGCCCGGTTCGGGACATGGCCACTGCCTCTGAGGTAGGGGTCATCTCCCTGTCAGATCATGCACCGGTCTCGGGGACCTTCCTGCCCCCGTCGACCCCGGTTCAGCGCGGAGTCTGGCGTCTACGGGACACCCTTCTACACAAAAAAGTTGTGGTGCAGCGTATCACTGAGGCAGTGACTGACTTTCAACTGCATAACTCGAACTCCGACACCACATTGGCGACTCAATGGGGAGCACTTAAGGCGGTTCTACGGGGAGAATTTATAACAATATCGGCAACCGAAAATAAGGAGAGGAGAGTTAAACGGGAAGAACTCACGCACAAGGTCAGGGAATTAGAGCAGGTGCATCCGCGAACGGGGGCTCCTAGAATTTGGAAACAACTGAAGGCGGCGAGGAAACTCCTGTCGTCTTTGGACCTGGACAGAGCTGAGTATGCGGCTCTCCGTCTGAAACACGCTTATTACACGGGAGGGGATCGCTGTGGCCGGTTATTAGCAGCTAAGCTCAGAATCGCACACCAATGCCGTCGAGTCAAAGAACTTGCGGTGCCAGGTGGGCGCACAGTCACAGAAGACATCGAAATAGCTGAAGCTTTTCGACAGTTCTACTCTGAGCTCTATGCGGAGGACGGCACGACGACTGGGGACCCTGATGAATATCTGGACTCAGTGACTCTCCCGTCCCTAGCTCAAATACAGACAGACTACCTGGACCGAGAGATTAGGATAGAAGAAGTTATTACGGCGATCGCTAGGCTGAAACTCGGGAAGGCTCCGGGACCAGATGGATATACCACCCTCTTCTATAGGACGTTTTGCACTACCCTGGCTCCAATATTGACCAAGCTGTTTAACTCTTTCGACTGCCCCGGTGCTATCCCACCGGATCTCCTGCACGCCACGGTATCAGTCATACCAAAATCAGGGAAGGACAGGGCTCAGTGTGGCTCGTACAGACCGATTTCCCTCCTAAACGTTGACCTTAAAATCTACACGGGGATCTTGGCTGCGAGGTTGGCACAGTATCTCCCCGGGCTGATTGAACCGGACCAGTCCGGCTTTGTACCCGGCAGGCAAACGGTGGATAATACCAAGCGGTTGGTGCACGTACTGGAAAAAGCTTCGCGGATCCCTGGGGAAAGGATGCTCCTCTCGGTCGACGCCGAAAAAGCGTTTGACCGGGTGCACTGGCCATATCTTGAGCGGGTGATGGCTCGAATGGGCATAGGGGAGAAATTTAGGTGCATGGTCTTTAATTGTTATAAGTTCCCGTCGGCGGCGGTGCGTGTCAATGGCTGTGGATCGAAGCGCTTTTATATTGAACGCGGCACGAGACAGGGATGCCCGCTGTCTCCTCTACTCTTCGCTCTCTACATGGAGCCCTTTGCCCAGAGAGTGAGACAAAATCCAGATGCTACGGGAGTGCTGATGGGGGGTTACACCCACACGGTCAGCTTATATGCAGACGATGTCATTTTTGCGCTAGAGGATCCGCAGAGGGCTTTACCCGCGTGTATGGGGGAGCTCGGGGCTTTTGCGAGAGCGGCCGGGTTTAAGATGAATATGGGGAAATCCACGGCATTGGATCTCTCCCTGACACCTGGAACGAGACGAGATTTGCAGAGGCGTTACCCACTAAGGTGGTCGCGGGATCACGTGCCTTATTTAGGTATCCTGCTGGCTCCCACGCTGCCGGCGATGGTGGCGGTTAATTACGAGATGTTAGGCAAGAAGGTGAAAGAGGAACTGGGAAGGTGGAACAAGGGGACGATATCGTGGCTAGGCAGGATAGCGGCGCTGAAGATGACAGTGCTACCACAAATCCTATATCTCTTCCGGGCACTTCCGCTGCAGCTCCCTAAAGGCTGGATACGGATGATGCAGACTGCTCTGTCCCAATTCGTCTGGCAAGGCCGTAAACCCCGAATGAAGAGAGCATTGACGACTCTAACGCCGGAAGCGGGTGGACTGGGAGTCCCTGACCTTCACAAATATTTCCAGGCGTCACAGTTGAGGTACCTGGTGGAATGGAGCAGATGGGAGTCGGACAAGCACTGGCTCTTCCAGGACCAGGCAGTGGCGGGCCGGCCATTGCAGGAAATACCATTCCTGCGCAGACAACACAGACCCCCGAATCTCTACGCCTCCTATGTTACTAGGGTGCCGCTGAGGGTATGGGATGCCAATAGTGAACTGTTCGAGCTTACTTCGTTCCCCTCTCCGTTCACTCCTATTGTGGATAATCCGGACTTCACGCCAGGGACGGAACAGGGTGCCTTTGCGCACTGGCGAGAGAAGGGCTGCAGAGCGCTTTTTCATGTGTACGGGAGGGATGGGATCCTCCCCTTTGAGGACCTTCAAGAGAGTTACCAGCTAACCGAGGCGGATAGGATGAGAAATTGGCAAGTCAGACACTGGGCACTACAACCACAGGTGCGGGACGCGGCGGACAGGGACCTGCTCCCTTATGAGCGATGGATGGCGACGCGTACATCGGATGCAAAACTCATATCGGATCTGTATAAAATGATACAGCCTCCACCCACACACATCTATAATCCTGGTAGGGAGAGATGGAACAGGGAACTGGGGAGGACGCTTAGCCACAAGGAATGGGAGCAAATCTCATACCGAGCACGACATTCGGCTTATCATGTGGGGCTCACAGAAACCTTCACCAAAGTGTCAACGTACTGGTATCGCACCCCCGAACGCTTGCACGAAATGAACAGGCTCATAGACACTACATGCTGGCGCGCTTGTGGGCACACTGGGACACTGACGCATATCTTATGGGACTGCCCACTGATACAAGACTACTGGAAGGAGGTGATCGATGAAATTGATAAATGTTTTGATATAGAGTTACCTCGTTTCCCAGCCTATACCCTACTGGGTCTGCCTAATGCCTTAATGTTCCCGTTGAAATCCCGGAGAGGGAGACACATAGCCATCGCTTTGGGCTCAGCCGTGCAGAACATTTTAATACACTGGCGCAATTCCCCGGTTCCCTCGATCACGGGTTGGCTACACAGACTATGGCACGTACTGGGCATGGAGAAAATTTCGCTTACACTCGCTGGGGAGGTCGACCAATTCACAGAGTTGTGGCAACCATTCCATACTTTACTAGCTACTGAATTCAAGGAGCTTACGTGCCCCAAACACCTGCGACTCCTCAGGCTTACACCACCGATCACTTGAACGGCCAATAGGGAGTGGGAAGGTTGGGTACGCATGTTGGGTAAAGAGCAGGAGAGGACTTGTGAGTCTCTGAGTTCTTCCTTGCACAACACCGGACAGAGAGTGAGGGGGTGGGAAAAGGGGTGGGCATGGGGGGCTGTTGGGGTAGTTTGTTACGTTAAATGTGAGGTACAGAGGGATTGTTATTTGCTTTCTGATCGACATTCGACTGCAATGCTCGAGGACGCCACCCATGGCGGCTCTCGCCTAACTAGGACTGTAGAACTTTGCAGGTGGCGAGGAACTCTGGAGAAAGCATCAATTTTCCACGCTAGGAACTGTCTAATGTCGCCTGGTTTCTTTCTTGTTTTACACTGCTGTACCACTGTACTTACTTAATAAAATACTTAAACCTAAAATCATATTTTCGAGTCAGGTGTCGCCGCTTCTTCAATTGCTTTAAATGCTGCAATTGAACCACAGCTTTGTTTATAAAAAATAAAATTTTTCAAGCCATCCTCTTAGATCAGCTGGTTTTAGTTTCATACACCCATAACATGATCATTGAGGGCATGTTTGCTCTTACTATAATGACCAAAGCTCCCACCTAAAGTCCTAGGTCAAACTGGACCCCGACTCAGCCTGGATCTGCAAGTCTTTAAAAGTGCAGAGCCCTAGGTACAATGCAATTAGTAGATGTAGTTTCAGGCTGCACGATCACAGCAATGGTAAAGCTGAACATTGTATTGTGAGCTTTTTAATGCCCAACAGCAAGCAAACATGCATTGTAGCATCACTAAGTAAAAGAAAAACCACATTTTGTTTTTGGGTCCTCCTCAGACTAAAACAATGCACTAAAGGGTAGAATATTTATGTTCTCTGATGTGTACACCAGATAACAGATAGAAGTTTCCTAGTATATTTTTTATTGTATGGGGTGTTGCATTATTTAGCAATGCCAATAGCTCAAACTTTAGTAATGCGAGACCTATTGCATTGCAAATGCTTGTTGATTGTTATGATGGTTTTTCTTTTGCGCATAATTTCTTTCTCTGGAAGTTGCCTTGTATGTCACACATGACGATCTATGCCCAGCAATGACATTTGTGAGAGGAGAATATGGGAAAACATTTAGAGTGCTGCACTGCTTACCTGGTGTGCAAATTGTTGTTCTTCTTTTCATTGTTTGCGGCCTGATGGGCCAACATGTAAAGTGATATTGAATATGCAAATATTGAATAAAAAACAAGTTAAAAAAATACTTGTGCAAAAACTTAAATTCAGGGTCTAACAGCCCAGTGTATGGAAATTGAAGCAGGAAGTCTAAAAGAGTGTCTGCGCTGCAGTGCGTGTTATAAGGGGAGATTACATCTCCTCCCAAGCAACTAGACCACTACCTTCCAAGATGGCATTGTTTATGTGACCAAATGGCTGCTCAAGGTAGAAAGACTTCCCCACAAACACCCAGTTAAAAGCATACCAAAGACATGCAGATCATATTCATACCATTAGTAGGTTAAAATCAATTTAAAAAAATCAAAAAACATGTAAAAATAACGCAAATTCATGGTTTAACAGCCCAGTGAATGTAAATGGATACATGCAGTCTCGTGCTTTTCCTGCTTGGGTGAGCAAAGAGAAATGTACCCTCTTCTACTTCGAAAGAGTGGGCAATCGATAAAACACTGATTTTCCATCCACATGCTCAAGAGGCACCAGGCAACAGCTGCCTCTGCTTTAACCCCTCCCATGCTCGTGAGGAAACCGTTCCGTCACGAGCCTCGGGTGGGCTGTGCTGGTGATGGAACGGTTCCGTCACAGCCCGCTCGCCATGCCTGCGCGGCGCAAATTCTGCGCCTGCGCTGACGTTCTAAAGAGCGGGCGGGGCCGTGATGGAACCGTTCCGTCACAAGCACAGCTCACCCGCGTGCCGTGACGGAGCGGTTCCGTCACGAGCACGGGAGCGCCGCCCCGCCCCGCCTCCCCCTTAGCGCTGCAGCGGAATAGCCACCGCAGCGAAGGGGTTAAGTTAAATCTGCCATCACTGTTTGGTCACTCCCTGCTCTTCGTTGAGGCTCTATGCACTTCTTTTGAAGTTTAGCACTGCTGAGGACCGACCTTGAGATTCTCTGTAATTCAATGAAGGAATACAGATGAAAGACCCTGACCCAGAATGAACGTTAAGCTTCTCAATTCAACATCCTTTCTATTTGACTGCTAAAAAGGAACTTCTTTTTATTGGGCTCCTCATCTGCTTAGAAAGAATTACCCAGAGTCTTTCTTACTGGTCTGCTAAGGGATTGTATCACATACAGTCAGGATCCTTATACGTGGCTGGCTGAAGGAGAACTCCCATGCTCCCAGGATCCACCCTCCTGGTCTGGTGAAAGTTTGCCATTTCAACAGGAATCCTTGATCTTAGTGCTTGGGGAAAGTAAGCTTTCCGAGTAACCAGGATCCATTTTCCTTGCTAGGATTTACAAAAATCCAGCATCTTTGTTCCTGGTCAGATAGATAGTATCACATGTCCATAGCGGTCTCATTCCTGGTCCGCCACGAGAAATTCCCCTCCATACGTGAACTCTGTCACAATCAACACCTTCCCATTCCCAGTCAGCTGAGATGGCTTTCGATATACCTATAAACCCTGCTCCTTGTCTGCCAACAGTGGTCCCTAGATACCCAACATCTTTTCCGCATATAATATCATTTGACTAGGATTCCCCTTTCTGGTATGGTGAAAGATAGCATGCCATTTACTCTCAACCCTAGTTCAAGATATGTTGAAAGAAAGTTAGATAGACCCCTTAATCAAGTAAAATAAATACCCATATTAGACTCTCATGGCCGTCTTCACGCCTCTGTTGAGAACCTGCTATGGGATTGGGGGCCTCATTTAGAGTTTGGTGGAGCAGAAGCCCCGCCATATATCTGTGGAGCTCCAGGCCCACCAAAGTTCATCACGCACTAAATATCAACTGCCTTGTTCAAAGGTGGGAAAGTAACAACTGTTACTTTACAATTCATTTAATGGCAGTGTTTATGTTGATATACTCTGACAATATACGCACGCCGGGTGGGGGTGCAGAACAATCCACACGGAGCTGTAGAGTGGGAGGTGTTTAACCCCTTGTATGCTCATGACGGAGCCGCTCCGCCATGAGCCGCGGTTGTGCTGTGCTCATGATGGAGCGGTTCTGTCATGGCCTTGCCGCCGCGCCTGCGCGGCGCTGACTTCGCGCCTGCGTGGCCCGTTCTATTAAGCAGGCGGGGCCATGACGGAACCGCTCCGTCATGAGCACAGCGCAACTGCGGCTCGTGACGGAGCGGCTCAGTCACGAGCATGCGAGCGCCGCTCGGCCCCCCCCTAGCGCTGCGGCGGAATTGCCGCTGCAGCGAAGGGGTTAACCCTTTATCCAGATGCTGTATCTACTGGTATATAAATTCAGATGGTCGAGGTTATGTCTCTGTGAATAACGTTTGGTGCCAGGGGTTGGTGCAGGCCTCTGCAGAGCAATGCTGTAAATGTGTCATTGGTCAGTATTCTAGTGATATGGATTTTTGCTGGTCCCTATACTAATGGTGCAGATATTTTATTGACGTCTGACAGTAATGTTGCAGATTTGGTATTGCATTTAGACAGACGCATTTGTTCTATTAGTGGTCCCTAATCAGACTAATGTGGTGGATTTGTGCGTCTGCAGACTAAGCCTGATGATGATGTACGCATCTGTATGACCACATCTCACCATCACTCAGAACCCTCAACTGGCTCCGAATGAAAGCTCGGATCCAACTGAAGGTGGCTTGTAGAACACAGAAAGCCCACCATAACTCTAGTCCTCAATACATGGCAAATAGGATCAAGGTCTCAGGAGGATGAAGGGATTTGCGAAGTGCTAAATCTCTAATACTAGAACCACCCAGATTAAAAAATGTCTCCACATTCTGAAGGCCATATCACTGAGCTAACAGTAACGTCCTCGGGCTATTTGGGGAATATTTAAGGCATGGCCCAGGCGAACTTTGTGACGCAAACAAAAAGAAAACAAACGTATATATGAAGTGTTTATTACCGTAGGATGAGGTCATTCGCTGTTTAACGAACTAGGCGTACATCTTGAGAACGCTACATTTAAAGACAAGACAGCAAATGACCTTCCCGATTTCGGGAACCACAATACCCTCCTGCCCCCGTACCCCCCATATATACCAGAGTTAATTTGCCGGCGCTCGGAATCAGGCGTTGCTGCAGCGAGGTGGTAAAAAACACATACATTGATTGAGGGGTGCTTTCCAAAGATGCTTAACATAAAATTGATTCTGCCAAAGAACGGCCGTGAATGTGAAGGGAAATGGCGCCAAAGTCACCTTCCGGGCTGCGTCAGCGGCGAAGTGAGAAAGTCCTCCAGCTCCACACAGTAGCATCACAGTGGGCGAGGCTGGGTGTGCAGTGTTCTACGACGCCTGCAAAAAGCCTATCGTGCATTTAAAACCTGTACTAAACACCAGCCGAGTGTGTCCGGCACAAAAGAAGACACCACTACTGTCCCGAGGAGGAAGGCAGTTGGAATGAAACAACTAACTGTGCAACCTTGGATTTAGCACAAGCATGTTTTTTGTTTATAGGAACACTGGGTAAGTGTTGCACTGTTAAACTCACGGGGGAAAAAATATATGTAAAGTGTTTTATCCAGCTACTAAATAAGCCAAACGAGAGGTTTCATTTTTTATTCACAACTATTTTAAGTGTTTTTTGTTTTAAAGTCCAACAGGCTTACCCATTCGGTGCTTCAGGAACCCACTGAGCTAATTCTCAAAAACTAACGATTAAAAAATACAAGGAACCCCGCTTTCCCCCCGCTGGGGGGTAGGGGGGAGGCTGGGTGTGTTGAGTCCCTGGCTCTTGCAAGACTGTTAGGCGATTTAATGCCGTGCACTGCTTTGCTAAAAGGTCAGTTTCAAGTGAGCCTGTTTTATTCGCACCACGTCACAGACAGACTTCCCTTGCCCACAGGGTGCTGCACAGGGCCGGACTGGCCATAGCGGGCACCGGGCAATCCCCCTGTGCGCCGCACGGGTAGGGCCGATTTTGGGCCCCTGGGAGCTGATTTTGTTACAGGGCCGTTTTTGCAGCATCGGCCCTTTGCCAGGGCCGGTTGTGGTTCCCAGTCCGGCCCTGTTGCTGCACAACACTGGGGCTGAGTTGCGTGCTGAAGCAGCCCAGAGCTCTTGTCCAGTCTGCGCCGAATACTTTAAAAAAAGCAGTGTGGTTTTACGACGGACTACATAACTCCATGTTTAAAGCGCCTGCTGCTGTGGGCATTACATGTCGATTACAGCGTTCCGCATCGGGGAGATGCGCGAGGGATAGCGGATACATGGAGCCTTTCTTGCGTCTGGGCGCCTTCGGACCTAAAACAAACGAGTCACGCTTCATGCTGATAAACAAGCTGTGTTTATCTTTCTGGGACACCGCACTCCGTTCTCGAACTGCTAGCTTTATGTCGTCAGACACCTCCCCTGCCAGGCTGAACAGCAGACCCGTTTCCCACATCACTGTAAACAGTGAAAAGTGGCACCTGCCTCGCGTTACTGCAGGTGTCGCACTCGCATACAAAACAGCTAAAAAGCCCCCACCAGAGAAACACAGGGTGGCGGGTGATGGACGTGAACTACACAAGCAGAACCGTGCCAAACTGCAGTCACGCAGGACAACCATTCAGCATAACAAAATGAATGTGGCTTTGTGGATGGGGCGGCTTCACCTCTAAACACAACAAGTGGCGCGCACGTCACGCCTGTGTGGGCACAATCATGGCTCCACCCACGGCCATGGGAGGAGCTATGCGTGTGCTTCCGGCCAATTGCGTGCAGTCTTTTACGATGAGACGCAAGCAAAGGCGAATGGGGGAGCTGAAAAGGAAACGCACACGCGTATGCGATTCCTAGGTCAGCTTGGATTTCCCCGTTTTTACCTACTATAGCTCACATGACTTGCGTGAGCACTGCTGCACAGTGCACCGCAGGTCGCGAGACCTAAAAACATCTGCTGTCGAAGAAATCCAGACATCATCTTTCTTTTCACCCAAGAAGTACAATAACACTAGGAGATGCATTATACGGATTCAATTTCTCATTTCAGTTATTTTCTAAAACAAGGAGAAAGATATGTTGATATTAATTCAATAAAAGGTCATTAAAGAATGTTTCATTAGAGCTTAAAGTATACTAGTACTCCATGAAATCTACCAATGTTGTCTTTAATTATACTACTAGGATTACTCTTATCAGTGCTTACTACCGTCCCCCAAAAAACTTCCACCATAAATACAGCTACTACTAATGATGTACCTCTAGTGCTATGACTACCAGGTCTACTATCAGTGATATTATGCCAAACACAACTTCTGTTATTAGTTCTAGAATTAATATAACTACTATTACTAATACTAGGAACTGTTCCTTACTACTGCAAGGAACTATTCCAATGACATCACTACAAACAGTATTAGAACTACTACTAACACGATCAATAGATGTGCTACGGACTAGGCATTCCATGACTACCACCACCACCTACATTGGTGCTAGTACTACAACGTTTAGAGCGATTCTGGTACTATCAGCAAATCTCTATCTACCAGCTAAAACTGACACACTGAATGGATTTTATATTGTCTTCTTTTTGATAGTTTTCCAAACAAAGCCTATGATAATTTACTCTAGGGGGGCGTGGCTACGTGAGTCTCCGCGGTGGCCGCGTTACAGGTGATATCCGCGGCACCTCGCCCTAAACCCCTCCATCCGCCCCAAAAATCTTTGTCCTGTCTGTGTGACAGGCTGCCCCAGGTGCAGCGACACCCTCCGACCGCCTCGCCATCGTCGGAGGCGGCAAGAAGATGACGTGCAGCCCCCTGCAAGTTCCGGCCTATGTGAAGGCAAGAACCACGGCCTGGAGTGACTGCTGTGCCGCTCCAAGCATGCAGTGAGGCGTGCGCGCAACAAATCGAGGTCGCGGCTTGCGGCCTGGTCCGCGAGTCGCAGAAGTGCAGCAAGCCCCAGGTGCTCGTTGGGGGCAGTGCACCCAGAGTGAAGTGTTGCACTACATAGAGGTGCAGCAGTGGAGAGCTGCCCCGAGGAGCCCGCCTGTCCTAGGCAGTGCCAGCCAGTAAGAAATGGAGGGGAGCCCCGCAGGCTTACAGTGGGGGCGGAAAAACAGTGCCACATCACCGGCTGCCCAATTTGACCCGAGTTTATGCATCCTCTATCTGAGGTGCTACTCTTTGGGGCATTGGAGTGGCAGGGACTTGGTAAGGGCTGCAGAGACGCAGACCCACCAGCACTGGCCAGTTAACCTCCAGTGGCGGTTTCAACTGGGGACACGGTGGACTACACTCCCGGAGCAAACGAGCGGAATCAGCAACAGTGCAGCGGTGCGGTTATCTCCCTCGGAAAGTCCGCCTATCCTTACTGGAGCCAAACGAAGTGGGTTTGAGATGGGCTCCGCATGCAGTCAGTAGGGACCTAGAAAAGAGTGCTGCATTACTAGCTGCTCAGTGTGACTGCCGTGGGGGAGCCTTGGGCCCGTTGGCCCGTGCAGAAAAGTTCTCCTCTTGCATCCTCATCCTCGAGAACCCTCAAGAGATACAGCAGTGGTGTGGATTCGGTAGACTTGGTCCCATCCAAACTGGTCAGCAACTTTCCAGAGCCTAATCCGGCTGGAGGCACGGCGGCCAACGGTACCTATTATAACCCAGCCCTCAACAACATCACAATGGCAAGCAGTAGGGGCGCGAAAGCTACGCAGCAAAGCAAATTAGACAAATATGCATGCCCCAAGAGCTTGACCCCAGAGCCGCCGGCCAGGCTGGCATCTGCTGAAGGGCACAGAGCACGCTCGCTGAAATATCGCTGAAAAATGTAATGGATGCCATTGCGGGAGTACGTACCTCCATGGAACAGCACACTGACGCCATCACAGTGGAAGTGACACTGATTAGAGCGGATCTCGCCAAGACTCATGAAAAAGTTAAACAGCTCGAGATAACTACTTAGAGTATGGTAGATGACGTCTCACAGTTACAGTCCGAGGTTTAGGCGCTACACACCTTCAAGAAGTTTGCAGAAAGTAAGCTGGGTGAATATGACAAGGTCTGCATCATAGGTGTTCCCGAAAAATCAGAGGGGCAGACGCCGGACCTGCTCGTCGAGGACCTGGTCCTTAACCATCTTCAGCCGAGGGGACTGTCCAAGTTTTTTGTGGTGGAGCGTGCTCATCGTGTGCCGCGGGATCGACCGAAGCCGGGGGCACCACCCAACCTATCGTAGTGAGACCTCTCAATTTCAGAGACCGGGACGTGGTATTGCAGCACGCTAGGAACTCGCCGCCACTTAAGTTCGAGAACTTAACTGTGACGTTCTTTTCGGATTTCACACTGGCCGTCCAGAGACAACGAAGATCCTTTTTGGTGGTTAAAAAATCTTTGAGGGACAAAGGGCTGACGTATTCTATGCTTTTTCCTGCCAAACTTTGGATAGAGGCAAATGGTAAGACCTGCTTTATTGGTCGTCCAGGGGTGGCGGCGGACTGGCTTGAGAGAGCATTCTCTACGCTGAGCATGGAGTCCAATATCATGGGTGTGCTATAGGCTCGAGAGTGGCTCACTCTTAGACTGTGACCTGTGGGAGCGCTGGAGGTGCTGCAGCAGATCTGGTGGGAGATATCCCACTGTGGACTTAAATATGCCGACGATGCAAGCAGTATAGCCTTATTCGCTGCCCTGGGGCGGTCTCATCAGGTGGGACTGATGTGATGTATACATTTTTGTACTTTGGGGAGGGGAGTAGGCGGGCGGGTGGGACCCCTATCCCCCACATCTACTTTGTGCTTCCAATTTTTGGGACGACAGGCACTCTGCGAAGTTGTTGATGGGCTGTTTCTTGCCCGAGATGCAGGGAGCGCGGTGTTGGTTTTGGGGGGTTTGAGTTGTTGTTCTTTACTGTTCAATCAGCTTTAAAAATGTGCATGGCTATGAATATGGGCTCAGCTTCATCCAGGGTTTGGAGGTTCGGCACTACTTTAGCACTTCATCATGGGGCCACACTGGGATAAAAGTTTCTCTTTGCTCAGTTGGAACGTCAATGGGCTAGGGGATAAGGTGAAACGCACGGTGGTCCTGCAATATATCAAAAGACACTCCCCGGATATGGTTCTCCTTCAGGAAACGCACCTGGTGGGGAATATGTGCAAAGCCCTAAACAGATGGGGATACAAGCTCTTAGCCCACGCGGGATTCACTAGTGGATCTCGGGGAGTGGGCATCATAGCTAAAGCCGCTTTCCCCTTCTCGCCCCAACCTTTATACGCAGATCCACGCGGGAGATATATCGCACTCACTGGGCGGTGGGAGAGGAGGCTTGTGAACCTAGATATCGATATATGCACCACCGGGACTGCAGGCGCTAACATTTACGGATCTGGGCACCCTGCTACTTGCTTTGCCTGAGGGCCTTCTCCAGGTGGGAGGCGACTTGAACGCTGTGCTATCCGGGGATCTGGTTTGCCGCCCCCATCGGGCCATGGGACCCTCAACTGGTTGGCTTCCTGATTTTACTGAGGCATTTGGGCTATCTGATTCCTGTAGAAAATTCCACCCTGGCGACAGGGAAAACACCTTTATCTCGGGAGCCCATCACAGCTCCTCCCGCATTGACTACTTGCTCTTACCGGCCTCTCAGTTGCTCCACCTGCGAGGGTTCGGTCATTTGACGAGGGGCATATCTGACCATTCACCGGTATGGACCAAAAGAGTACTTGGGGATCGCAGAATTGATGTTATTGCACCGAATAATCTATGGTATGTCCGTAACCCGTTGGTTAGTAGGGACCTGCAGAAAGCGATTGATTACTATTTTAGTGAGACCCTGGGTTCGGTGGACTCCCCTCAGACACTGTGGGAGGCGTTCAATTCCGTTGTTCAGGGGGCTGCCATCTCCCTGGTGGCTGGAGTCCGAAAGGAGAGCGCTAAGGAGCTTGAAGAGGTCAAGAAATACATAACCCGCCTGGAGGCGGAGTTGGGAGGGGAGGATGTCCGAGATGCCGAGCACATTTTGCGCTTAAAAACTGATGAGTATAAGGCCCTTGTTACAGAATGTGCTAAAACCTGGGGAAGGGAGATAGACGGTAGAGTGTACGAATGGGGAGATAAGGCTGGGAAACTTTTTGCCTGGCTGGATAAGAGGGAGAGAGCTAAACGCATTGTTCCCGAACTGGTGACCGTCTTGGGAGCAAGGGTCACAGAACCGGATGATATAGCCCGGGAATTTGCGGCACACTATATCGAGGTATAGGAGTCACAGTCGTCTTTTGGAGAGAAGGACTCGGCTGACCTCAGAGATATTGAACTCCCGCCTCTCTCTGTTGAAGATCGGAGCTATTTAGACAGTGAGGTGACCAATGACGAAAGTGTGCAGGAGATCAGAGCTCTCAAACAGGGCAAGGCGATGGGCCCCAACTGGTTACCAATTGAGCTTTACAAAATGTGCCCTGACAAGCTTGCCCCACATTTGCGCTCCATCTCTTCCCAGAAAATGTCCTATACAGGAGAGGTGTCTGAGGGCTTCAAGTATTTAGGGGTCTTTGTCACAGCTGTCGCCCCGGCTCCGATACGAAAGAAAACTTCTCCTGCCTCTTCAGCGCCTGCGGAGGGATGTTGCGGCCTGGAGAGCGCTTCCGCTCTCGATGCTTGGGCGTTCTGCTCTCTTTAGGTCGCTCCCCTGATTCCTCTATGCCCTTCAAAACTTCCCCGTCCCAGTCCCAACGCATTATTTTAAAGAAATCGAGGGCCTACAGAGACAGCTACTTTGAAACGGGAGACCAAGAATTGCGCTCCATAAGCTGACTCTCAATTGGTATGATGGCGGTATTGGTCTGCCCGACATAAAAAATATTACTGGGTGGTCCATCTGGCAGCCATCAATCAGGGTACATATCGGGACCCATGGATAGGTGGCAATTGCCGGGCAACTCCTATAATCGGGCCCTATGAGGTGATCCCAAAACCCTATGCCTGACTGGCCCCACTTCACACTCGGTCCAGGTATGGCATGCAGCTAACAAAAGCCTGGGGTGGAAACATAGGTTGACCCTTGCACCCCCCCTAAGGGACACGGCTCAATTGGGTGAGCTTCGCTCCTCTAAGGGTTTCGACAAGTGGGACCTTATAGGACTATCAAAGTGGACGATATATGGGTGAAGGGGCAGATGCTCAGTTTCGACCAACTAAAACTGCTATATGAACTCGTCGACAAGGAGTTCTTCCGCTATCTCCAAATCCGTCATGCCTTGACAACCGCCATCAGAGAAGGGCCCCCTTTACCTGACTCTTCCCTACTGGAGGACAGACTGCTGGATGGGCTCCTCCCTCAGAAAGCTATCTCCTTGACCTACAAGAAACTTGTCAACAATGCACCAGACCCCCTAACCAAGTTGCGTGGGATGCTGACGGTCTCCTGGTGGATGACGAGGAATGGAATGAAGCGTCGGCCTCACCCAGAGAGGTGGAAATCTCTGCTCGCCTCCGCCTGGTGCAACTGAAGATTCTCCACAGAATCTAAATAATGGGGCCAGAGCTGGCCCACATAGGGCGGGGAGACAATGTTAACTGTAGGCGTAACTGTGGCAAGGTAGCCACATTTATACACATCCTATGGGAATGCAGGCACATTCTTTGGAGAGGGATTCACAGGGTCATGAGTGAAGTCCTTTACAGAAATATAAATCCAGAGGCCAAAAGATGCTTGTTGAATGTGTGGGAACCCACAGACCTGGTGGGGGCCGATAAACTATGGGTCACACTTGGTAACGCAGTCGCCAAGAGGGACATAGCGCAGATGTGGGGAGGGAGCTCAGCCCCTGGTGTCACGAGCTGAGAGAGTAACATGGACTGGGTCATGTTCCTGGAGAAGACGGTACATATAGCACGAGGATGCCGGTATATATAGCACAAGGGTGCCCTCAGAAGTGGTTGTGTGGGCTAAGTGGAATACGTACAGGGGAGACATTTGTGCTGCACCGATTGTCTGCATAGATGATGACCCAGCCTCAGCAATGAGTGCATGATATGTGTGAATACGAACTCACCTACCTATAACACAAGTCCAATATATCTGCCATTTTCCATCATGTCTGTAAAGGAATTGTCGATGCAGATTTTTGTTTGTGTTTTTCATAAAATCAATAAAAAGATATATTTTTTTTTTTTAAAGAAGAAAATTAACTCTAAGTTATCATATTAAATGAAAATTATGTGAAGTGTTGTCACTGAGATTTAACTGGATGTGGTGTTCCCATTTCATTTAGTCCAGTATGAAGTATTTAAATACCCATTACGCTTCCTGTTGTCCATGTCCTTTTAATGGTGTGTGATAGCGGTGGGATGTAGAAAATGTGCTGCATGTCAGTTTCTGAAAATAGGTCTCAAGTGATCCTGGCATGCCTCACACTTGATTAATTAACGAATGGTGGATAAACTTTGTTGACAAGGTTTTCTGAAATATGACAGTGAGGCATGTGTTGTATAAAAAGGGTATTAGGATCCTTACTGCCAGCTTCTGCTTCGAATATAAAAAAAAGAAACATTTGATTTATGAGCAATTGCCTTGGTCATACACTGTGTCTCACCGGAAATCTGTCACTTTTGAAAAGCTTGCCTGTAGATTTAGCATATGTTAATGGTCAGCCATGTACTGTAAAATCGCATAACCTCGCCGACCATCTCCTTTCATTTCAATGATTCACCTAATGGTAAATGAATGAAGCAAATTAAGTGTTTACTGAAGTCACTGGAATCAGTGAATCTAGCAACACCTTCTAGATAGCTTAACCACTGCAATTGTCATGTTCTGTATGGCTCCCCAAGTGTCTTTCTTGAATGGTCTTGACAGCACACTAAGAACTTTGGTTTTGGCTCTGCCCTGAGGAGTATTTCTTTCTCATCTCTTACTATTGGCTTTGGGCAACATTACACATATTATAGAGTATTTGTACTCTTAATAGGAGCCGGTGGTTGCAGGTGAGGCCCACCGGCACTAATTATTTGACAAATTAAGCACAGCCTGCGAGATATTAAAATATTTTATATGGAGGCAACAATTGTGTGTTAAACCGTACAATATAAAAACTGTACATTTGGGTAAAACAAAATACAAATACCACACAGTCCAGTCAAAAGAGACTTAGATTTGTGCAAGTGTAATTTTATTTTTCCCTTATACCGTCAATAGCAGTTTTTAATATTAATAGTGTACCTCTTAGTGATATTGGCATTATTTGAGTCAACTTGATAAGGCACAATTTATATAGTGTTGCATTCAAACACTGCAGCCATGTACTCAATTATGCAAGCTCCTCCCATGGCATAGCAGACACAAGCAGTGAACCAGAGTGAGACCCTAAGCAGGTAAAACTTATTGGTCTGATCTTGTACGCCATGGCTCATTTGGGTTTGAGAATAGCACTCTGGCTTTGGTTTTTCCATGTCGGTCAAGCCTCTTGATGCGCCTTGTGCTGTGAAAAAATAGCACTTCACTTGCGGTTGCCCAAAGCATGGGTGTCTCGCAGTCCTGTCATTCCTCCTCAACAACCCATTCCTCTCTGCTCCACCATGTGGATGTCCTGTACACACCACAAAACCGAATGCAAGATCACAGTGCAATCCTGTGATTACTCTGCTCTACTCTGAGGAAACAGTAGGAGCCTCATACCTCTAATGGCGAGAGCAGCTCTTCTCAAGAGCCGTCCCTGCTAGAGTGAACCAAAGTCTCTAGTTTACCCATACAAGTACAACTTTGAGCAATGACTTTCAGTCCATTACCAACAATTGCAGGGATTGAGGGCACTCAAGGGAACCTACAGATCCAGGGATGCAGAACTAAAAGAATGGTCTAGTTATATATTAAGGGCCCATCTCCTGCCTCAGAATAGCAAACAATATTAGAACTAGATTCAGCAAAGAAAGCTCTATTGAGGAACAACAGACAACCTCTGCTCTTGATGAGGGTTTCAGCAAGGTAGCTAGATTTTAATACGCAAAAGTCAGACCAAAATAGGTGGCAAACCCTACACGCTACCACCTCTTAAGGATACCGGGAAGTTTCAGTTTTCTTCACATACCTAGGCGGAGTAGAGTAAAAGAAACACAACCAACAAGTGCATTCTGATCCAGGTGAGAGTGACATGTTAAGAGGCGGAAAGCTGATCTAATATGCTTTGAGGATTGCAAGTATAGTTTCCAATTCAATTCCTTTGGAATCTACAACCTCCTCCAACCATTTTAACAAATCCACAGGGATTTCTATATCCTCTGGAGCTCTACAGTTTATTAAGTTACATGGTGTGGACAACTCAGGGGAAGTGACACATTTCAGTTCGTTTGGTATAGACATCTTACTGCATCCTAAACACATGGGCAAAAGATGCAACATCTCTCTCCATGGGAACAATTTCTCTTTCCCTTTTACCCCCGTCCTTTTCAGACTGGCTTCCTTGACTTACGTGTGTGGTAAAAGCTTTCTTATCTTCTTTATGGGGCGAAACAGATGGCCCTATAAAGAAGATAAGAAAGCTTTTACCACAGCAGTAAGTCAGGCTGAGGCCGTCCGAGCGGGACAGCTCTGAAAGAGAAATTTATTTCATGTTAGTATGATCGCGGCAACAGCGGTTTACTTTTAAAATGTTACAAGTAAAGCAAGGGTGCCGCAATTATACCAAAATGAAAGAAATAGAAAAAACATCTATTTCTTTCATTTTGGTATAATCGCGGCACCCGCGCTTTACTTGTAACTTTTTAAAAGTAAACTGTGGGTGCCGCTATTATACCAAAATTAAAGAAATAGATGTTTTTTCTATTTCTTTCATTTTGGTATAATCGTGGCACCCGTGCATTACTTTTAAAATGTTACAAGAAAAGTGGGGTTGCCATGATTATACCAAAATGAAAGAAACAGAAAAAACATCTATTTCTTTCATTTTAGTATAATCGCGGCACCTGCGCTTTACTTAACATATTAAAAGTAATGCGCGGTGCCGCGATTGGATAATGTCCCCGTTTGTTTCATTTTAAATCGTCACACCACCCTATTAATGGGCCTTCTCCGTGGCTACGTTTTACATGCATTCTAATATTTTGAAGCAGATACGAGGGAGAAAGTAAAAAAACAACCGGGGGAATGTATTTTCCCCATTGACTAACAGTGACACAAATTTAGGGGAAAGACAGCTAAAATAACGTAATTTTTATGCTTTAAAAATTGGAAGTCTTAAGCCTCACTCAGGTCATGGATAAATGTTGGCCTTTGATGAAGTCCCTAACTGCATTTGACCTTCGTGAGGTGCAAGGCTTAAGGTCCCTCGATGCTGTGAAAGCAATGAATTGGGACTACAAAACAGAGGCTTGTGGGTAGCCGTGATCGGAAGTGTTGTGTCTCAGCAAGGGATGCTGCGAATGCGAGCAGTATCTGTGTGTATGTGGAGGAACGAGAAATCAAGAGAAAAGCAGCATGACAGACAAAGATGGTCCGCGGCAGTGACACCTCCCGGAGAGATCTTGCCTTGGTGAGAGTGAGCCTGTGGTCCTTCCCAGTAATACTTATGTGGAGGCCTTCCGTTGTGGGGCGAAAAATGAGGAGGGTGGTTTGGAGAGTGACAGCCCTCTGAGGTGAGTGCTTTGGCTGCCTGAAGAGTGACAACCCGGGAAATAATTTACCCTCGGAGGTGAGAGTGTCAGCGCCCGAGAGTTAGCCCGCCTCCACATGGATTTAGAGCCTTGTAATGGGGAGGGGGCTGAGGCCCCCACCTGACGTGAGAAACTTAGAGAGGGACCTGGGTAGTGACATTTCGCCCCCCAGAGACTCGTTCCCTTGAGCGGTTAACCCAAGGGGTACTGCAGAGGGATCCCCACCTCCCCCAACAGCTGTGCCGTGAACGTGGGGCTTGGAGGTCTTCAAACCTTTTTTCGGGTCCACACCCCGCCCAACCCGAAATGTTTTAAGTCTGTAGCCACCTTCCTACACTTGCACCAGTACAGCAGTCCTCCTTACCACTTCTCTAGGCCTCTTTCATAACTCTGTACCAGTACCCCCTTACTATCACTTTACTACTGAACCGGGTCCCCATCTCATCCCTATACCCCCCCAACTAGTACATAATTCGCACTTACTATTCCTGTACCCTCACATAAGTATTGTCATATCTCCCTTACCTGTATGCCAAATCTCCTCTTGCTACTGCTGTGCTACTGGTCCGATTCATCGTCCCACACCTGTACCCGCTAATTAGGACATTCTTCACTAATTACCCTTTCTATTTGCGTACCTGTACATAAGTATTGCCATCTCTTCTATACCTGTACCAGTACACAAATCACCTCATTCCAAAAATACTGGTAAATCCCTAGAAAAGGCAAAATGGTTTACTAGCCTTCATAACCTTTCTGGAGCTTTTAAAACATGCCCATAAACAATTGGGAAATGAGCCAGGAATACCACACACTGCTCTCTGGAGCTTGTTCTGCAGCCTTCCTTGCAGTATGAGTTTTGTGGTAATGGTTGGTGAAACATTGTTTCCACGAGTTATTTCCAAAAAGTCTGGAGAAGTTAAAAATATTTCAGATATTGATTTTGGTAACTCTATTACCAATACCAGACCTGCTTTGGCCCAGTATTTTCCAGAGGGTGTGGCTTTGGGACCCGCCCCTCCTTTTTGTTATCACTCTAGCACTTGATAGGCCACCCTTTTGATCCTCTACCAGTACATACTCATTCTTCTGTTTCTCTTCCAGTATCCCACTCATCTTTTCTCTGTTAGTCCCAGGCCAACAAAGATCATTCATGCACCAGCATAGTACAAACTCATGCACCAGTGCATACGTCATCCTTACTATATCTGCATTAGTGCATCACTGACCTGTCCTATCCCTTCTCGGTACATCACGCCACCGATCTATCACTAGAACGTCATCTATCCTCCCTATACCTGCACCAGAGCATTGCCTCATAAATGTCAGTATATCCGTCCTTTCTGACACACAACACAGTACTTATTACCGTAAACCTCTGTGAACATTAGCCCTGCCTATCTTCGTACATTATCCCACTTTGTGTCTGTGAGCCAATTAGTACCTTCGTTGCCTGCTTCAAATCATCCGTTTTCAGCACATACCCTTTGTACGGAGAGACATAGGAAGCCGCCTAAGTGTACTGCTATTGGTTTTTGTTTGATTTTCTGTCATTTTGTTGTGTGAAACGGTTTAATCTTTGGCTTTATGTACGACATTTTTTAATACAAATATTCTTGTACCCTTTCCCCTTTCTTCTTACCTATCCCTCCTCCATTCCGCTGCCCCTCTACTGTGTCCATTTCACCACATATTGTGATGTATATATGTGTTTGCCGGCCGAGCTTGGACTCGTCACCACCTGTAGTTTTTTTAGGTCTCTGGCGACCTCGTGACGCAGGGTGTTTACCTCAGCACCCAGTGATGGAGCCCCGGGCGCACGTAAGCAAATGAGCTGTCAGCGCCTGCACGGTGCCCCGGATGCTTCTTCACAAGTAATTTTTTTATTACATTGGCTCTTGGAATTATGCTCTCTGGCTGTGTGTGTGGCTGTGTGTGTGTATGTGGGTGTGTGTTGCTCTGTGTGTGTGTGTGTGGCTCTGTGTGTGTGGCTCTCTGTGTGTGTGGCTGTGTGTGTGTGTTGGGGGCTGTGTGTGTGTGTTGGGGGCTCTCTGTGTGTGGGGGGCTCTCTGTGTGTGTGGGGCTCTGTGTGTGTGTGGGGCTCTGTGTGTGTGTGGGGCTCTCTGTGTGTGTGGGGCTCTCTGTGTGTGTGTGTGGCTCTGTGTGTGTGTGTGTGGCTCTGTGTGTGTGGCTCTCTGTGTGTGTGTGTGGCTTCTCTGTGAGTGTGGCTTCTCTGTGAGTGTGGCTTCTCTGTGTGTGTGGCTCTCTGTGTGTGTGGCTCTGTGTGTGGGGGGCGATGTGTGTGTGGGGGGCTCTGTGTGGGTGTGGTTCTGTGTGTGTGTGGCTGTGTGTGTGGCTCTGTGTGTGTGTGTGGATCTGTGTGTGGCTCTGTGTGTGTGTGGCTCTGTGTGTGTGTGGCTCTGTGTGTGGCTCTCTGTGTGTGTGTGTGGCTCAGTGTGTGGCTCTGTGTGTGTGTGTGGCTATGTGTGTGTGTGTGTGGCTCTGTATGTGTGTGTGGCTCTGTGTGTGTGTGTGTGGGGCTCTGTGTGTGGGGCTCTGTGTGTGTGTGTGGAGCTCTGTGTGTGTGTGTGGGGCTCTGTGTGTGTGTGTGTGGGGCTCTGTGTGTGCGGCTGTGTGTGTGTGTGTGGGGGGGGGGGCTCTGTGTGTTTGTGTGTGGCATTTGCAAGAGATTAAGCTATTAGCATTGTAAATGACAATGCCATTTATTTATCGGTTTTCAAAGCCAACACATAAATAAAAATGTTGTCATTTACAATGCCAATAGCTCTAACTTTTGCAAAGGCGAGACAGTTGCATTGTAAATGCTTGTTATGGTTGGCTGAGAGATCCTAGTGCTACATGTTTATTATATATATTGAAAAACAAATAAATAATATGAAAAGTATTTGCAATTTAAAAGGTGTCCCATGTTTTTAGAGTTAAAGCTTCTGGCGTTGTAATGCCACGGACGGGACGGCACAGTGGGCACCTCAGCTGGAAAAGCGCCGCCAGGAGTATCAGGAAGCAGCGGCCTCGAACGGGTGGTGGTGGTGGCCATGCACTGTTGTAGGAGGGGTGAAGTGGTGTGGGAAACTGCACGGGGCAATTAAAAAAGAAAAGATGTCCCCAAACGAAGACAAACACCTACAGTGTAACAATATAGTGCTTAGACCGTGCTGCATACGGTCAAAACGGAAACGAAAAGGTGTAAATGTAAATGTATTGCGATTTATATAGCGCACGTATCACCCGAAGGCATCAAGGCGCTTGCCTTGGGAACCCGTCCTGGTATTCCCCTGTGAGATAACCCTAGCAGGGTATCCACAAGGTGAATGCCAGGCATCCCGCCGCGAGGGGCCGTAGTGGAGATTAAGCAAGCTATTGCCCAGAGTCACAGAGTGTGAACCTGTGAGTCGAGTAGGCACCGGAACGAGAATTATCGAGTCTGTGGAATTTTTGAGCCCAAGACCCGCCGAGGCGGGGAATTGAACCCTGGTCCAGGACCGATCTCAGCTTCCGGGTCTGCCGCCTCTAACCCCTGAGCCACACTTCTCTGGGACATAAAGGGAGGATTACTCATTGGCAAACAAGTTTTTGTGAAGGACAGTAACCGAGCCAAATAAAACAAGCATTGGCATAGCCAATAGGTCTCGCTTTTGGGACATTATAAGTGTTTAGCCATGCAACAGTTGATGTTGTTGCACCAAGGATATTGCACTGCATAAGTGTTAGGACAGTGCATGGGGCAGGGGGGTAAGAAGGGAGAGCTTTGAACCGAATGATCAGTGTTAGGACAGAGTGGGGGGCAGGGGGATAAGCTCGGCGAGCTTTGAACCTGATGATAAGTATTAGGACATAGCGGGGGCAGGGGGTAAGCACGGCGAGCTTTGAACCTGATGATAAGTGTTAGGACAGAGCGGAGGCAGGGGGGTGAGCACTGCGAGCTTTGAACCTGATGATAAGTGCTAGGACAGAGCGGGGGGGCAGGAGGGTAAGCATGGCGAGCTTTGAACCTGATGATAAGTGTTAGAACGGAGCGGGGCAGAGGGGGTAAGCACTACGTATTAAGGGTAAAGTGGCCGCTTCTATGACATACCTAAGGCTGATGGTTGAGAAGCTTGCAATGGAACCAGCCTCACTTTCCCTCCCCTCTGAAAAGGGGGGGGGGTGAGAAGGAGGAGAGAAGAGCTGCAGAGCGAAGCTGCTGGCAGACTCTGACCTTGAAGCTTAGAGGTGGGGGTCAGAGGAGTGAGCAGCCCAGAGTAGAAAGGGAGTCAGGGACCCTTGTTTTCAAGAAATGAAATGCACTGTTCATGCCCTATTGAAAAAATAGTGGTGAGGCTTGCAAACAGGAGTAGTTATCTTTCACCCTGTCCAAAGGGAGGGGTCGAGAGGGGAAATAGCAGGCTATAGAAGGTCCGTGCTGGGTTCTTTTTAACTTTGGAGATAAGGAGAATAGAATGCAGAGGGAGGAGAGAACAGCCAGGGCCTGTTACCCATGACGAGAGAGGAAAGCCATATGGCGCCTCCGCTCATAAGCGCGTGCCCGCTCACATACATGCACGCTCTAGGCCACAGTGGTAGCATTTTCTGAAGCCCTTACTAAAAATATCGCCAGAGCAGTGTGCATGCGCTGCTTTATGCTCGACCTAAAAATGTGACGGGGATCTTTCTTATTAGTAAGTGATGCCCTCACACACCCATGTTGGTGTCATGCTTCCTCATTGGGCTTTTTGCTCCTTGTGGGGCACTGTAATGCCCCATGGGCCCTGAGAGACGCCTCTTTGGCTGCAATCTTCTTAATAAAAAAGCTGTGATGGTGCGTGCAGGTTTGTGGAGCTGACATATGAGTGTATTTTTGAATTAAAACTACCTAAAGGGTATCCTGTGACAAGTTTATTAAAGGAACCCTATGGTAAGGTTAAAAATGTGTAAACCCGTGGCAGTTGATGCAGAGTTAGGAAGCAAGGCTGTCTGGAGAGTAGAGCATAAATGCAGTGTAGTTTATACTTTGTCAGGTCGACATGTTTCATGCCCAGGTGGTCCAGGCAGATCTGTGGCGTTTCTTCAGGACCAAGGAATGTAGTGTAGACCCTGCTCTGGGTCTGAAAGAGTGTTGGGGTGTTGTAATATATAACCTATTCTGGTGGATCAGCATAAGGTCATGCAAGTACCTAAGATATGCTTCTCCTATTGTATATCAGAATCAAACCTACAGAGACGGAGGAAAAAATAAGAGGAAACAATAATAATAATGAAAGTAATAAACTGGCCACAGAATAAATAATGCTGTGTCCTTGTAGAGGTACTCGCAATTCAGAGTCACCTGGACAAAGCAATACAAAGTGCATACTGTTCTTGCAATCGTAAGCATGATTGGTGGTTATATATGTGACTTAGGTGGCAATTCCGGGGCCAAGCGACGCGGACACAGAGCACCACAATGCCAACTAACAGATTTCAGAAGAAATTGTGAAAAAGTCTGTGGATCCAATCTGGCACTTGAGGGTATTCAGAAGGTGAGAAATCTGTGGTTAAAAGTATCCATTTGAAGGTTCTTGTTCCACTTTTGGAATAGATTAACACACAAATAGACTACTTATAGTTCTCGTACTAGAAAAAGTTGACAATTGTGTCTAGTAGTGTACCTCAAGAGGAAAGTGGACTGGCCTTATAGCTTTGTTAAGTGTCCAAGTAAAGATATTAGAACACCATGTGTCCTTAGAGAGAATGTTACAGTACTGGACTGACATGTAACCATCAGTAGCATTCTTTCACTTGTAACCACGAGTACAATTCAATTTCACTCGCTGAACTAAATGTCTAGCTTCAAGAAGGCAAAGACAGACTGGAATATCATGTCTCTGGACACAGATTTAATGTGCAACAATAAATACTTACCTCTGGAAAGCAAGTGTTATTTCTTTGAAGTTAACCATTCTACAAAAAAACTGTTCATTTTTTAATTCAAGTGAATGCCTTCATTTGGTTTTGAATTATGTTGAAGTTAAATCAGAAAGTATCAATTGAATTTCCATTGTAGAGTCAAAGTACTGTGGAGTCAGGGTGACCTTGGAAACAAATGATACTACTAAAAAATTAAAAGGTATGAAATACATGAAATGAATACCTGGTGGTGGCTAACTGAAAGAACATGTTGATTTCTTTTGCTAACCTTCGATTCTATTTCGATGGAAGCTGCACTTCGCTGTACTACATTTACTTACTTTATTAGTATGTCAAGAACTGAAACTGATATTGGATTAAAGTAGGATCTGTGTCCATGAACAAACTAAAAACATAACAATGTATAGTTTGCCTGGAGTTTATATAATTTTATTCTGAATGTGTGTTGAGAAGGCAATTACAGAGGATGCATTCTGAGAATGGCTTGATTTAACTAAGCATGTCAATATTTGTATAAATCAGTAAACACCCATCTTTTACACTGTACAAGTTTAGTAGATGTGACAATATTTGCATTAAGATGTCATAAATAAGGTTGGTGTATGGTCAAAAAAGTTTCCTAACATCTTCACTGAGCTGCCATAATTTATTTAAGTGTGTGCAGTATGGAAGAGCTAATGAAATACCTGCATTGACACTATTCCAGTCTAGCAGTTTGTGTGATCTTGTGTTACCCATAATTCCGACAAAAGCTGAGTTCAAAACAGCAAAATACATCAGTTAAAAGTGGAAAAGTGACAAACACCACACAAACGAGAAGACAACTGACAACACTACAGCACACAGTTGAAAGAGACAAACAACATTATTAATAAGAGGTTGACTATCAAACAGAAGAAAGTGGGTGCATGCAACAGCAATTTGTAAACATTACTCAAACAGTAACTACAATATTGTTAATTCAAGGACTTTATCACATTACTCTTGAGTGCCAAGTATATGCTGTGCCCTCTAAACATCTCATCTCTACATAGACCTCAGCATGACTCTTTCCAAGTTAAAAAGCATTAGAGTGTAAAGGACATAGATAATGGCCACTGTAATTTCAATAAGAAAATGTAGATGGATTAAGAGTACCGAAATTGTTATAGTAAGTTATTGTGTCCCAACAACTTACCCTCTTTTCAAATGCATTCAAATGTCCAACTTTTAGAAAAGTATATGCATGTCACTGTTTAGCTTTAAACAAAACAGATTACGAGGAAAAGTTTGAACACATTGGATTCCAATTCCAGAGCACTGGTGTCAATTGAAATCCAGAGAATAATGTTAACACAATACAAAAAAAATAAAAGAAATAGTTCATGCTCCTTCAGTTCAGTTTCTGTATAGGAACTGATGTTTATATATTTAGCCTAAACAGATATATGTAATACATGATTAATGGGGGCTAGACAAGGATGGATGTGTGAGAGTATTCCAATCTTAGTCTATCTGATGAAAAGTCAAAACGAAGGCCTTTGTCCATCTAAATTGTGAAGGGGATCGGTGAAACTTGAGGGTTTCTGGAGTGAAAGAAGGAATATAGGGTTGTTACAAGTCAAATTCAGTAAGAACAGTGAAGTTATCACTGAGATGGATACAAGGAGGAGGTTGAAAAGGAAGAAGATACAAACAATGAGGAAAATCTGGATATTGCTTTTTGAGAAACAAATCTGTAGCAAAGGAACTAAAACCCAAACCACAGATTGGAGGATGGGACTGTCGATCACAGAGTAGTACAACGAGTGTTAAGTGAAATGTTCAAAGGTATGGGAACAGCAAGCTGGTGTTATAAGGACTCTGTTGGCCAAGTGCACATGTTCCCGGTTTGCTAATTAGGGGCAGGTGCTTTTTACAAAACAAAGCCACCATTCATTATGAAAACGCTGAGATTTTGATCTGATTCAATAAATACTTTGCGAAGGAAAATAATCTAATACGAAAGCAGGTGCAGTCTCCTGCCCAAATCCTCAAGGAAAAACATTACACTTTAAAAGATAAATTTATGGTTTCAAAATAAAAGACTGGGTACATTAATAATTAATAAACTTCTAAAATACCTCAAGGGCAGCCTGAAAGTCAGCAGTCAAGGCTAAACATTAGGTGCAATTTAATTCTTTTTTTTAAAATCGTTATTTATGCATATGAATACATACAATCAACTCCTCCAACTACCAACAACAGATAATGCATGTTAGTGAGTTTGAGTATCAAATCACATATCCCCAGTGGAGGAGTAGCAAGCGCACAACAGAACAAATATCATATGTGCCAAGTCGGCATACAGATCATGGACATCAATATCCCAAAAAACCTCACAAGGCAATGTCAGCTCTCCTACTCAAATATTCGTTGTGTATCATCACGTCTCCAGTTCACCCGGGTTGGAGTCCATATCTGGGTGTTATGTTCATTGAGAGAGTCTGCCATTGCCCCCAGGATGCCAAGTCCTCTGCGACCCTATCATCTAAGCGAGAAAGTCTCATGTGTTGTTCCTCTGCAACTCTCCACTATAGAACATCCTTAATCCATAAGACTTCACTATGGATACGGGACCCCATCCAACAAATAGTTATTCATCGTTTATCAAGCAGTATTGCTAACCCACTTTGTCTTAGACGTTGTGGGGGGAGGGGTCATTTTACCACATTTTGTGGTCCTGTCTGAAAATCCACTCATATTGGGAGGCCGTAGTAGCATGTGTGTCTGAGATATGTGAGGAGAAACCTTTGCTCACACCCAAATAGTGTCTTCTCTATGTCTGGGAGGCCACGTTGGATGAGCGGACCAAATTT
This sequence comes from Lissotriton vulgaris, assembly GCF_964263255.1. NCBI lineage: Eukaryota > Metazoa > Chordata > Amphibia > Caudata > Salamandridae > Lissotriton > Lissotriton vulgaris. The sequence goes on along the minus strand of NC_141685.1, from coordinate 2,042,838,882 downwards.
GGGTTACCCTAGGCCGGATGCTTGAAAAATACAACACAGCGTGGAACTGTGGGCGGGATTGAAAGAAAGACATGGATTGGAGTATGGTGGCAGAAAAAACAAAATATGTGAACAGAGGATGGTCCCGGAAATGGGGGAAAGTGTGGGACAGATTCACTATGATTGGTATGGTGCAACTCTACATTATCATTGTGTTACATAAGACTGTGATGTATTGTTTTTACTGCCTCAAATAATATAAAAATATATTAACATTTTTTTTAAAGGTCTTCATCTGAGTGTCACACTATGATAGTAGCCGTGGGGTGCCAGCACGGATAAATCCGCAGCAGTGCTAATCAACTGATTCAGGACTATCATGCCTCCATTCATGATTTTGAGGAAGTCTTCTCTGCTGTCTCCTGAGAATTCTATGTCAGGACCGGAGGCTTCAGATTATGCTTTTTTCCTTCTTCGCTGTTTAATCATCACAACACACAGCAGCCAAAAAAGCAATAACATGAGCCCTAAACCCTTAAACAAAGGTAAAAGGGCTAAAATCACAACAACATTTTTCTCAGTAAACTACAAGTCCCATGACAGCAAGTCAGGCAGTCCACAGCATAGTCCTTCCTCCATATCCATGCAGGTTAGAAAGAACGTCCTCCATGTGCCTACTTCCTCTTTCTTCACTGCTTCGCAGCCAGTTAAGTGCTTCTCCTTGTCTTCTCCTTTATGTGGATAATGGGAGTTCTTATTCTGTGTATTTTTTAAGATTAGGTTGCTGTTTCGACTGTATATTTTGCTGTTGCCCTGTTTTCCTTTTCAGAGCCCCTTCATAGCCGCGGGGACGTTCGCGGTCCCTTCCGCGGCTTTTACCCAGTTCGCGGCCTCCTCCGGCCGCTAGGGGGCGCCGGAGCGTCTCGCTGGTCCCAGTGCGTTTTTCTCCTCAGGAGGGACGCGCTGGGAGACGTGAGACGCCGGAGCCCCTGGTGCCACCTCACCGTTACGCCCAGAGCATTTCCTGGGTCAGTACTCTGCCGTACTTTGCTTCTGACACCCCGACGGGGTCTGTACAGCGGTAATTACCGCGTTGCTGCCTGCGGGCGTTTTTTTTGTGGGGACACTCTGTGACAGCCTGCTTCTGGTTAACGCAAGCGCGCAGGGAGTGGTGTGGACCCGGTTCTTGCAAGGGTCGGCGCGCTTGGGGTCTGTGTCTTCCCCCCCTCCGGTTACACCGGGGCCAAAATCGGCAGATTCTGCCTGCGCCACAGTTTGCACGGGTACTGCCTGCTGCCCAGATCCTGTGCCTGCAACTTCTCTACCACTTTGGGCCTAAAGTGCTGGTCATGGATCAGGAGGACAATTATTATGAGGAAGAGGAATCCCATCAATATTTGAATGATGAGGAATTCTATAGCGCTGTAGACAGCTCTATTTACAGATGCGTGCAGGAGATAGTAGGCCCTATGGAGGACCGCCTCTCTGCTCGCATTACGCAAGAGTGTGAGAGAGTCACTCAAGCCCATTTAGGGATGACAAGCTCGACGGCAGCCCCTGTGGGCTGTTCACCGCCTGCCCCTAAGAAGGTGTGTAAGGAGAGGGTTCCCGGGGCGACGCAGGGTGTGGACAGGAATGAATTGAGCGCCTGCGGGACGCTTTTCTGGCCAAGGCAACCGCGCCCACCCCTGCGCCTCCGTCAACCCCGGATCCTTCGGGGTCCATAGTCACGGCTGCCTCCTCCCCGGGTGGTATGTCACCAGCAGACACGGATGACGAGGATGGGTCTGTGCGTTCTTGGCGCCCTTCGGGCTCCGCTGCCGACTTGCCCCAGGACAGCTCGGGCATGCTAGACCCGGATGAAATAATGCATCCGCGGTCTGCTGCCTGGACTCCGGGGGAGAAGGTGGCGAAGTTCGTCGCGGGACGCCTCCGCAAGCCCCTAGCGAATGAAGCGAGGAGTTGTCTGCGGGGAGAGTGCCCTAGGCCTACGTTGGAGGGCAAGGTGGCCCTTACCCCCGAATTAGACCCGATGATGGCCACCTTCCTTGCGAAATTCGTTAAAGACCCTCGCAAGGGGATTGATCGGTCCTGGCGTTCCTGCCAGGATAAACTTTTAGATGTCATAGGCCCAATCACGAAGATACTTGACATGGCTGAGGAAGCCAATGTATCAGGGACGCCAATTTCTCCAGACGTGCTATCTAATTGGGCCCAGAGAGTGGTAGTATTCCTGGGAAATGCAAATTGTGCCCTCTCGACCGAGCGTCGTAGGTCCCTCTTAATTAAATTGGACCCGAAGCTGGGCGACTTGGCCTCTTCCGAGGCGGGGCGGTAGCCCAAGGGGGACTCTTTGGGGACCCTTTCATTAAAGAGTTGGGGAAATTCGTTTCCACCTTTACGTCCCTGGACAGGGCCCAGTCAAGTATTAAAAAGGTTTTCCAGCAGCGTTTCTCCCTGGTGGTGGGGGCCACGCGACCGGCCGTAGCGGTCAGCAGCAGGCTGGCAACAGGAATCAAGGCTCCGGGAGAGGTCAATTTAACGCCTCCTCCAACTACAACACCTTCTACCCCACCAGGGGCCAGCGCTTCCGAGGCAGAGGTGGTTTCAAGAGCTCCGCTGGAAACAGTTCAAACGGTGAGTGTCATCCCGGCGGCTCAGGTCCGCATTGGGGGGCGGTTGGCTTTGTTTCCGGAGGCCTGGGCCGCAATCACATCGGACTCATGGGTCTTGCAGACCGTCCGAGGTTTTCGCATAGACTTTTACGATCGGCCCTACCAGCGAAGGCCTCCACATCCTATTGTTTTTTCTCACGCAGATGCGCAGTTGGTCGACAAAGAGGTCTCCGACTTACTGAACAGGAGAGCCATTTGTCTTTCGACGCAACACCCTGCCGGTTTTATGAGCAATCTATTCCTAGTGGAAAAGACGGATGGGGTCAAGCGACCGGTAATCAATTTCAAGGAGTTCAATGGATGGTTGGTTTACCGGCATTTCAAGATGGAAGGTATCTTACTCACAAGTAGGATTCCTAAAGACCCTTATGTCACATGACAACACCAGACTTCTATGCCACATACTAGATTACACCTCATACGTGCCAGCGGTGGCTATTACACTTGATGCCGAGAAAGCATTTGACAGGGTATCCTGGAGCTTCTTGAAGCATTGCATGAGGTCATTCAATCTTGGGGAGGCTTACACAAGGAAAGTAATGGCGTTATACGGAGACCCCAGGGTACACAAAGTAATTAACGGGGCAGTCTTCGACCAATTCGCCTTACAGAGGGGTACAAGACAGGGATGCCCCTTGTCCCCCTCGCTCTTCCTGCTGGTCATGGAACCTCTAATCAGAGACATCAGGCCTCACAAGCAGGTGAAGGGAGTATGCATCAAAGAGGTGGAAGTCAAGCTAGCCACATATGCGGACGACATCCTCATCGTAACAGAACAACCGAAGAGCTCCATCGCGGAACTGATAAGACCGATTGAGACCTACTCGAATCATTCAGGGAATAAGCTGAACAAGGACAAGTCTGAGTCCAAACCCCTCAACGTGCATACTAATAAAGACTCTCTGGGAGGTTCGTGGCTGGCCTGGCAAACGGGCTTCATCAAATACCTAGGGATTCCATTTGGCAGGGACCTTAAAATCACACTAGACCAAAACGAGAAGCGACTGTTAGGTAAGACAAAGACTCTTTTGGAGTCCTGGTCCCCCAAATTTATAACATGGTGGGGCAGAATTGAAACAGTCAAGATGATGATTACCCCGATGATTAATTACCTACTGAGTATGCTCCCACTCACACTCACGGACGACTTCCACAGCAAACTGGACAAGATGATTAACAAATTCCTATGGAGAGACAAAAGAGCTAGAATAAAGACTTGATAAGAAACTAGGGGGTCTGAACCTAGCCGACTACAGAACCTTCCAAACCGCATTCATAGCCAAACAGGGAGCGTACTGGCTGACACCCCCTATGGACTACACGCAAGTATGGCTACTACTTGAACAAGCAATCTTAGACATCCTAGAGACAATGGTACTCCTAACAGCCAACAAACACACTCACACCTCCAACCCAATATTCAAAAAGACTAAAGTGGCCCTGCTCAAAATAGATAAAAAAATTGAACACAGTATTAAAAACTCGAAGTGGGAGTCCTTGTGGGCAAACAGCAAGATTAAATATAGGGGAAAACCCCTTTCCATATGGACTTGGAAGAAAATAGGAATCTCCTACCCAGCCCACCTGGAGGTGGGAGGGAACCCCACCACATTCAACACGCTAAAAGAGAAACATAAACTACCAGACATAGAACTTTACAGTTTCCTAAAAGTCAGAACAGCTCTGACAAAGGCAAATTTAGCACAACACAACCTGTCAATCATACAATACATTACAAGGCTCAACAGAGTAGGACACCAAGTCTCTCACCTCTACAAGCTCCTACGCCCTAGCGCCACCACAATCAATAATAAGCCAGCAGAATACTGGACAAAACAGCATGACACCACACTAAACTAACACGAATTGGAGACCCTCTGGGCCTCCCTCCTCAAGGAACAAGATCACCCCAGCACTGTCCCAGACAAAATTCTGGCTACTACACAGATCCTACTGGACCCCGGCGCGACTTGCAACGCTAGGCCTCAGGGAAATCGACCTATGTTGGAACTGCGAGAACGAGAAGGGAGACCTGGCACACGTCATCTTCTACTGCCCCAAAGTTAGAAGGTTCTGGGGGAAAGTATTCAGTTTTTTTTTGTTTTTTTTTTTATTTCAAAAATTTTTATTGGAAATTTCAGGTTTTAGTAGCATACAAATCAGAAGTAGCAATGTACATATAAACATACGTGACATTATATAATATGCAAAGAGGATATAGCGTGAGTATTCGCATATAGAGGCTATAGGTCCCTCAATGATGTTCATGGTGCTGGAGGCGGTCTCTATGGAATTGTGGCAATCAGCCGTGAAGCCTTTCTAGGCCGGGCACCTGAGATGATAGAATACAGTAGGGAATGGAAGGAAGTGAAGTAGGTAGGAGGAATAAGAGCAGAGAAGGGAGAGAGAGCAAAGAATAGGTGTAAGAGGTAAGAGGAAAAAATATACGATAAGAGATGCGAGAAGCAAGTTGGAACACCACGATGCGGCATAGTAGTACAGGGAATGGGTAATCACGGAGGTTTATGGGTTTTGAAATATATATCCAGCGAGTTCCAAAGTTTCCTATGCGAAGGGCGTCCTGGTGTGTTTTGCAGAGAGATGTTGTCAGCCCCTCGAAGGTTAATCACCCAGTTTAGCCAACAGGCAAAGCTTGCCTTTTTTGTGTTTTTCCAATTGTTTAGAATGACTTTCACGGCCGCCATGAGGAGGAGGTCAAGGAGGGCCCTGTCGGTTTCTGGGATTTGGGTCTCCTTTGTAAAGCCGAAAACAAGATAGGGGAGTTCTTTGGCAGGTGATATGTTAAATACTTTGCGGATGAAGTCAAATACCTTATCCCAAAACGTTGCGACGCAGTCGCATTGGAGGATGAGGTGGTCCAGGTCTCCTTCAGCTCTCTTGCAGTTCCAGCAAAATGCGTCTGGGCTTAGTTTGTGCGCGTATAGGCGGGACGGTGTCCAGAAGACTTTATGCATGAGCCAGAATTTGGTTTGTGATAATGTAGGGCTAATTTTATGGCTCGTGCAAGATTTCCACGCCAAAGACCACTCCAGCTCTGAGATGGAGAAGGAGGCGAATGACGACCAGAACTGTGTTGTTTTGGCATTTAGCATGGATGATTGTGGGCTCAAGAGTTTGTACAGCCTCGAGACCTGGTGGCCGATTTTATTTAAGGAGGAGAGGAGTGATGGAAGAGCCAGTTGTTTGGTTGTCAATCCCGCTTTTGTAAGAGCAGTTTTGATGTTAAGGAATATGTAAAAGTCAGAACTATCTATCCCAAAGAGCGATTGGATTTTTGTAAAGGGCAGAGGATAGCCATTGTCATAGAGTTGGTGGGGGAAAATAATTCCTTTCTCAATCCAGGTTGGGTTGAATAATGGTTTACTTTTGTAAGTGATTGAGGGATTTTTCCAAATCACTTCCCACCTAGATTTCCTTATCGATGATTCTAGCAGTTTATCTATTCTTAGTAGAGCTATTTTGGTGTTAGTGAATATGGGTTTAGAGCACGGGAGTTGATTCGCATTCATTGATAAGATCGAGATAGGAGGAATGCCATCCAGGAGCGCTTTTTCGATGTCCAGCCACACCGGTGCATAATCCACTGGGGGGGACAGCCAATAGGATCCCTGCTTCGCTAGAAAGGCTATTTGATATCTCTTAAAATCTGGAAGATTGACTCCACCGATGGGTTTATCTAATCTCAATTTTTGCAGGCTGATACGTGCTTTTTTCCCTTTCCAAATGAAATTGTTAATCATTTTGTCCAACCTATTATGAAAGTCTTGGGATAGCATCAAGGGGAGCATGGTAATTATGTAATTTCCTAGTGGTGCAATCATCACCTTGATGGTCTCTAGTCTGCCCCACCAAGTGATGAATCGGGGCGACCATCCGTCTAGTTGAGTTTTTATTTTCTCTAGAGTAATTTTTTCATTGTGTTGGAGAGTCTCTAAGGTGGAACTTCCAAACTCTATACCAAGGTATTTAATGTGATTGGTTTGCCAGACTAATCCTGATGTACCTAAAGATTCCTTACTAGTGAATACATTGAGGGGTTTTACCTCAGATTTATCGCGATTCAGTTTATAGCCTGACTGGTTAGCGTAGGATTCTATTGAGTTCATAAGTGCGGCTATAGAGGATTCAGGGTTCTCAGTGACTATCAGGATATCGTCTGCGTAAGCCGCAATTTTAATACTTTTATCTCCGAAGGAGATACCACTGATATCTGCATTCTGTTGTATGTCGCGGAGGAGAGGTTCCAGTGCTAGAAGGAATAGAGCGGGAGATAAGGGACAACCCTGTCTGGTTCCTTGTTCGAGACGGAAAGGTTCCGACAGCGAACTGTTAATGGCAATTCTAGCTGAAGGGGAGGCATACAGTGACATGACCATGTCGATAAAAGTGTCACCCATGTTGAATATGTGCATGCATTGACGGAGGAAGGGCCATGACACCCTATCAAACGCCTTCACCGCGTCCAGGGTGATTGCTACTGCAGGGGCATTCGATATTTTCGACTTCTCCAAAACATGGCATAGGAGTCTCGTATTGTCGTTCGAAAGGCGGTGTTTCAGGAACCCCACCTGTGAGTTATTTATTAAGGAAGGTAGAACGGCGTTAAGTCTGCTTGCTAAGGCTTTCGCGTAGATCTTGCAGTCCAAGTTTATGAGGGATATCGGCCTATAATTCTTAGGGAGTAAAGGGTCCTTTCCCTCCTTAGGTATCACTATTATTGTTGCTTCACTCATTGTGGGGGTGGTTCTTTTTGATGCCGAAAAGGATTGGAACAATTTGAGGAGACGTGGGTTAAGTTGTTCCTCAAAGGTCTTATAAAAATTGTCCGTGAAGCCATCAGGCCCCGGAGCTTTATTGTTTTTTAATGTTTTAACGGCGTTCGAGATTTCTGATATGGTCAATGGTGCCCCAAGTTTTGCTTTGTCAGGGTCGGATAAGCGTGGTAGTTGGATAGAGTTTAGATAATTGTTACATTCTTCCATGTTGAATTGGTTGTTATTCTTGTAAAGATCCTCGTAAAAGGACTGGAATGTGCGGAGAATGTCCTTCTGTTTGGTTTTGGTGGTATTGGACTGGTCCCTAATAGATGCTATATGGAATTGCTTCCTTTTGTGTTTAAGATAGGAAGCAAGGAGCTTCCCTGCTTTGTTACCGGCACATAGCCTTAAGGCCTTGAATTTATTAATCCACACTCCTGCCCTTTTACTAAGGGTGGCGTTATATTTATATTTCAAATTGGTCAAACGGTCGATGGTAGCTTTATTATTCAGACCAAGGGAGTGTTGCAATTCTAGCTGCTTGATTGTTTTCTCTAAAGCGTCTAGTTCGGAATTGAATTCTTTATTCATACGAGCCCTGATACCTATCAACCTACCCCTTAATGTGGCCTTAAATGCGTCCCATACTAAGGCGGGATCTGTTTCCGGCTGTGAGTTTATCTGGAAGTATTCTTCTATGCAATGTTCTATGCTTTTCTTATTCAGTTTTATAGAAAAAATGCTGGGATGCACTCTAAAACCAAAATTTTCCACCCTTGCCACAGCATTTATAAACACTGACCTAGAATGGCAACAGGAAAGGAGACCTACTAGACCTCCTTCTGACCTCGGGAGTAAAAATGGTAGTCTCCAAATCGAAGGAGACATCGAAGGAGACATCCAAGGCGACATTCAAGGGGTGACTCAACTGGGTGACGTACCTAAGAGGTGTAGACAGCATTGCACTGCGAAACTCACCCTGGAGACCAGCAACCAGGGGAATGTGAGCATCACTGGATGACTATTTGGACCGCTACAAACCCCCGTGAGTACAACAGAAGAAGGGCGTCTGCCCACAAAACTCTCTCCTGCAGGCCAAAGTAGACCACAAGCGTCAACTTCTTCTTGTGCACTACCCTCTTTCTTCTCTTCTCGTTCCTCTTCTCTTCTGTGACTTTACTCTCCCACTCAAATTCACTCTTTTTGTAAAAAAAAAATCTTAATAAAATACTTTGAAATAAAAAAAATTGTCAACACTTTGTATTATGTACAAAGTAAGAGTACAAATAGAATTTGAAAGATGGTACATATAGCTGCACTTTAAAGACCAAGGACACTTCTCTATGTTCAAATAGTTATTAAATAAATCAGAGAACATTTGCACAAAACATAATCTTATCTCATTAGGCTCCAGATAGCACCCACATAACCAATATGTACATCTTTCAATAAATAACAGCTAGTCTTAAGTAAATTTAGAATCCTGGGTAAATCGCATATGTCGCTATGCACAATTAAATGTACGTAATTTACAAATACATTTACCAAAAACTTGAAAATATACATAGCCAGCACACTTTTTCTAGACTTTACTGGTATCCTAGAGAATTATTCATTAGGACTAACTTAACAATCAAGGGGGGGCGTGGCTTGGAAACATGGATGCACAAACGTGATCTGAAAGAGCTCCATCCGAAGGCCTAAACTTCGGAAACATCCTGTGGAATCCTGGGTCCCAAACATACACAAAACTACCTCCCTAAACCTGGAGGGCCCCCCCGATGTGCCAATATCACTGGGGTGCGATGTGGACTCCAGAGGCAGCGACGCTGGTGCTTCGATCCTGGAGGTACCATGGCGCCATTTTGCCTCTTCTGAGATGGGACCCAGGAGGCACTGGGTATGGAGAGATTTCGGCTCCCGGCCACGCAGAGAAATCGCTAGCTGCGAACTGGCGGCGGAAAGGAGGACCCGGAGGGGGGAATCGTACTTCCAGATTGCCTATGCTGCCTACGGAGGCGTCCACAACCTTCCAATTTGCTGAGGTGAGCTGAGCAGCTGGGACCTTGCTGGGCCTCCGCTGTGCTGTCGGGGGTGCAGTCTGGCCCGAGTGACGCCCCCAACAGAGACCAGGTCTGTCCGGGAGGCTTGAGAGTAATCTCGCACCCTGGTGTTATCTGATCTCTTGCACAGTACTACATGAATATCCACACTGGCAACTCGGACCGGACTAGAGCGGGCCGTGGCCCTCGATCTGGTTTCCAGCTGTTGGAGCATTTGAGGGAGGGGGTTGGAGATATGGGGCGGTGCGTGTGGTTTCTTATAGGACTTGTATGCATATTATGATCTATACTGCTGCTTGTGGGTGGGGATGGGTTAACCACAGTTTGGTACTCACTATTTGGTTTGCGTCTTGGGGTAGTTCTAGGGCCACAAAAGGTCACGCCATGATCCTGGAAGAGAAGGGGAAATGCACTGGCACGGGAGGGGCTCCTATCACGCATACACAGATACACCGTTATGGCAGCTCCAAAGTTACAATTCCTTAACTGGAATGTCAGGGGAATGGCGGCTCTTGAAAAGCGCCACAGGGTGCATGGCATTTTGAGGAGATATATGGTCGCAATTGCTGTACTGCAAAAGATACATATATGGGGGAATTCAATAACGAGCCTGCGTAAACGTTGGAGAGGACAGATATACGCCACTTCATACTCTGGCTTTGCAAGGGGGCACTAGTGTGGATGGCACCAGGAAATCCATTCAAGCACGTTCATCATGTTTTGGATCCCGAGGGGGCGGTACGTCATACTGTTTGGGGGATGGGAGGGAAAAGAATTGTGCATAATTATAGTCTCTGCACCTAATTTGAACTGCCCTGATTTTTATCCGGGAGTCTTGGAAGCAGCAACGACTTATATAGGAGCCGAGATCCTCCTGTTTGGCAACTTTAGTTGTATATCCGATGGACACCTGGACAGAGAGCCCCCTAGAGAACACGCTAAACCACGTATGACAAGCTCCCTCATGGGCATTATACGGGGGATGCAATCAAGGGATGAATGAGAGCGCGTAACCCTGCCAAAAAAGAGTTCTCATGCTTTACCCCAGCAGCTAACACCTTCTCCCAAATTGATCGCTGCCTTTCGGCCGTAACGGAGGCCGTTTCTTACTTGCCACGTTACATATCCGACCATGCGCCACTTCTACCGACTCTGCTCAGCGGGCTGGGACGGCCGTCCATCCTGCTCTGGCGGCACCGCATGGAAGCACTTGCGGACCCCCCATATGTGCAGACCATGAAGGAGGCCCTACAGCATTACTTCACTGAGAACTAGGGTCCACAGACACTAGATCCAATGAATGAGAGGCTATGAAGGTTGTTATCTGGAGGTTTGCATAAGAACCCCTCACAGGGTCCAACAGCAATTGCACGCCGATATTGATACCTTAGAAAAGAGACAAAAAACCCTAGAGAACACACTTCATAAAACACCGAGTGACAGGGTGTAGTGGGCACGGGTTCGGGGGCAGTGACTTGAGGCTTGGTCCCGGCTAGAAAAACACCAATACACTACTTATAGGCAGAGGCTCTATATGGGGGGCAACAGGTCTGGAGCACTACAGTCAAGACTGATTCGCATGGAGACGGAACAGGAGCCGGTATTGCAGCTGCGTAATAACGAGGGAGATGTCCTGCACACACAAAAAGCAATTGTTGCAAAGTTTACTACCCACCTACAATAGACGTGTTCGACTACCACCCGCGCCGGTCCACATACATTACAAGACAATCTTAACGCTAACACGCTTCCCACTCTTGAGGAGGAAGACGCTGCAAGCCTGGGGGAACCATTGTCTAGGGTAGAAATATTGGCAGCGATTAAAAAACTGAAGTCGGAGAAGTGTCCGGTAGTGCCGGCCTCCCAGCCGAATTATATAAAACGTTTGCCACCCAGTTGGTAAATCACCTCTCAGAAGTGTTTAACGAGGCACTGTCCAGAAAGGAGCTTCCTGGTACCATGATGGAGGCACTAGTGTCCATGATCCTCAAACCAGACAGGGACCCCATGGCTCCAGGCTCCTATCGACCCATTTCTCTTTTAAATATTGACAAGAAGAATCTGTGTGGAGCGCTGTCAGCACAACTCCTCTCATACATGACTTGTTTGGTCCCCCCGGACCAGGCTGGGTTTATTCCTAGCCGAAACACTACACACAACTTACGACGACACACATATGGTATGATCCGGACTTGCAAGGGGCGGATTGGGTCCTATGCCTTTTGGACATACGACAGGCCTTCAACTCTGTTGCGTGGGATTACATATGGGCAGTACTTGAGCAAATGAAACTGGGGGTCAATTATCTGAGCTGGTTCAAACTGCTTTACGTTAAACCAACTACCCGGGTCTGCCTACGCAATCAAGTGTCGGATAGTTTAGAACTTTAGAGGGGATCTCAGCAAGGTTGCCCCCTGTCTCTGCTCCTTTTCGCTCTTGTGATGGAGTCTCTGGCAATTACACTCATAGATAAGATGAGGCGATGGGGTATTCAGTTGGGCCCAAAAATTCATGTGGTGTCCATGTACGCTGACGATACCTTGGTGTATCTTCATCGACTGAAGGAGGCGGTTCTGGTGCTCCTCGGGGAGCTAGCGGAGTTCGGCGAGATGTCGGGACTTTGTCTGAACTTGGGAACATCTAAACTCTTCCCCATGGGCTGCCTGCAAAATTTAGAGGAGGGTGAGCTACCCAGTGTGGGGATGGCCTGGATTAAAGATATGGTGCGCTACCTGGGGGTCAGGCTGGCACACACGTCGACCTATTAGGAGTGGAATATGGGCAGGTGTGTGGAGGGACTCCGTGCGTCGATTGGTTTCTGGCGAGACTTACCCTTATCCCTGATGGGAAGAGTCGCCCAGATAAAAATGGTGGTCTTACCACGCTGCCTATATATTAAGCAAAATTCCCTTTACCGCATACCATGGGAATGTTTGCTCCAGCTAGATAGCCGACTGATTGCGTTACTCTGGGGGACTAAATGGAAAAGAGTGAAACTAGACACATTACAGAGGACACTTGAAGTTCCTTGCCTAAATTGTTACTGCATTCCGACACAGCTGCAACACTCTGTGCAGTGGCTCAACGAAAATGATTATTGGGAGAAGAGACTACTGATGGGCACTCATCAGGGGTAGCCCTCCCTGACCTTCTCATGATGGGATCACGGGTACCTGAACGATTTCCATACATTATAAGACACGTGGCCTCAGTCTGGGAATCTGTAATCAGAAATGTGGTATGTCATGCACCCTATGCTCCTTAGGCCCCGCTTTGGGCTGTGGCACCGTTCAAGCAAATAAGCCAGACTATGTCCATTACTAGATGGATGGAGGGAGATTGTTGCACAATGGGGGACCTGTACTAGAGACAGAGATTTCTTACGAAAGAAGATGCAGAGACAACGTTCGAGTTAGGAAGGGGTCAATACCTTCACTAGGGTAAGATCTCGGCGGTGGTATGAGAACTATGGCCGGTATTTCCAGAAGATCCACCTATTACTGCCACCCTTCAGGCCCTTGTGACTCTATCCGGGGGTCGCAGGCTGGTGTCTCACATCTATAGGGCATTATGGGAGGATCGAGACTCACGCCCACTTCCAGTTCCGGCCAAATGAGATGCAGACTGGAAGAGAATACATGAAGGGGTTAAGCAGATTAGCACCAACACTAGATTCAGACTAACCCAGTTTAACATTGTCCAGTAAATGTAAATGTAGATTCCTTTATATAGCGCTGTATCACCGACCGGTTTCTAAGCTCTTGCTTAGGGAACCCGTCCTGGTATTTCCCTGTTAGATAACCCATTTCTGGGCATCCCCAAGGTGAAAGCCAGGCATCCCGCTGCGAGGGGCCGTCGAGGAGATTAAGAAAGCTATTGCCCAGAGTTGCAGAGTGGGACTCCATGATTGGAATAGGCGCCGAGGCAAGAATTGTCAGGTCCGGGGAAATTTGAGCCCAAGACCCGCTGAGGCGGAGAATTGAACCCTGGTCCGGGCCAGACCTCTGCATCAGGGACTGCCGCTCCAACCACTTGAGCCACACGTCTCCACTACCTGACTCCATGGATGCTCCATAAAATATATCGCTCCACGCATTGCCCTAGATGTGGTTCACAGATAAGACCATGCTGGGGGTCGATACTGGAGCGCCTACGACTTATAACAGTGTGGACGCTCCCTCAGTCTATCAGACAAATACTCTTGGGTCTCCTTCCCCACCCCAGGGACAAAAAGCTCACGTAGGTTCCTCCAGCAAGGATTGGTGCTCGCCAAAAGGCGGATCGACATCAGCTGGATGGGGTCAAGGCCCCCCAGAGTGGAATAATGGGCCAAGGATTTGAGGGAATGGGCGACAGTGGAGTTGATTTAAATGAAACGAGTCCGAAGAGATGGAAAATTAGAGGACGATGCACGGGCATGGCACATTACGATTTCAGAGATCCCTGTAGGGGAAGCCCCCAACACCCAACGGTCGGAGGGGACCTTACCTGACAGAGACGGGTCGGAGGAGGGGGGCGGATGGGAGGGCAGCCCTAGCCCTGGTACAGTGTAGACCACCTGATAAAGCAGTACTAGATTATTTACACATGGCGGAAACGGGATAGACCTTATGTTCGTGACCCAGGGTGAGGGAAGAGGAGTTAGGATAGGAATTTAATGTTCAGTCTTGTTGTTTTTTTCGTTTTCTTTTGTTAGTGCACTATTTGCTCGAAGTTGATTGCTGTACTGGGTGTACTAACGCAGATTTCTATGTTATTGTATTCCTCCTTGACCCAAACGATGATTCTTTCTTCTTTTCCTGAAATTATTTGTCAATGAACAGATTGCTGTATTTATGTTGTACTGTGACTTCGGTTGATACCACTGTACTGTGATTCTGTTTTAAGTGCACTGTATTTGAGATCCTGAATAACCAAAACCACAAAAAAAAATATTTTAAAAAAAAACTTATCAAATGAGTAACAAGGTGTGTTAATTCAAAGTAGCTTGAAAGCAAAAGAACAAGTTTTTGCTCAGAGGAAGACAATTAAAGGCTGCATTTCTCCAAACTGTCTTTCAATTTCAAGCAAACAGCATCCTTTCAATGAGTTTCCTGACATTTTCTAAAGGGAATGCAAGTTCGATATTTTTCAGAAGCAAATTCTTTGTGGATGACAAATCTATTTGGAAAAAAACAAAACCACATAATCCAGAGTCACAAAAACAGTATAAGCATTACTTTTCAAATAGCAGGAATCCAGATTCACCACTAGTGATGGAATGGTGGGGGACATGGCACTTTTTGCAACAGAGATGCTGCATTCACAGCAATGAGATGGAAACGTCCTAGTAAGACAGTTCATTGGGTTAAGCACCTTCTACAAATATCTATTTGTCAAATGCAGGACACTGGTTTAAACTATAGCAAGGCTGAATTCACCTTTTATCTTCTCCTGAAAGTTGCTAAATGGAGAACCATTTAGTTGGTTAATAGCAAGATCTGTAAAGTGTATTGTGCTAATATTATGATCCTAGGCCCGCACTAAATACAGTGCCCAAGGGGAGCAATGGGCATGTACATTTGTTTTCGTCACGCCAGGAACCAGTAATATTAAAAAAGAAAGTGAAGGCGCTAATGATAGTATCACTGCACATATAGGGCCAGATGTAGGTGGCCTATTACCGGTCGGTAACAGCCGAAATCGGCTGTTACCGACTGGTAATAGATTTTTCCTATGTAGGGAGCATATTTACCGATTCGGTAAATAACGAATCGGTATTTACCGATTCGGTATTTACCGAATCATCATTTACCGATTCGGTATTTACCATATCAGTAAATGAAATGTAGGAAGCACCTCAAACAGTGCTTCTGGGCTTAAAGGATTCGTTATTTACCACCAACTGTTAGTTGGTGGTAAATAACGAATTCCTATGTAAATGCAAATATGTGCATTTACACCTGTGCCATGTGACAGACATACATGCATGCATGTATGTGTGCCACATGTGCACACAAGCACTATTCAGGGGTGCAACAGGGTGTCAAAGTGACACCCTGCCACCCTTGACTTTTTCCCAATTTTATCGAATCGGTATTTACAGATTCGGTAATTGACATTCATTCCTATGGGCCTCCAGGCCCATAGGAATGAATATCAAATACCGAATCGGTATTTTTTACCGATTAATTACCTACATAGCATTGACCGATTCGAAAATACTGAATCGGTAAAATTCGGTATTTTCGAATCGGTAAATTTAAATTACCTACATCTAGCCCATAGTGTCAGCACTACTGTAAAGGCGGGTTTCCCTCATTTCCAGGGGAGTGGCCCTATGCAAATGAGGGGATAACTTTGCCTCTGCGTCCATGCCATATTATGGACGTGGGTACGGAGGCAAAGAAGCAGTCAGTAGGTAAACTAACAGTGCACCACAAAGAGGTGCCGTAGTCAGTGGGCCCATCACAGCAGCCCATTAGAGGAAATGAAGTCCCACTGCTGTGTTCTGCTGGACTTACAACCACCAGTTTTGCCAAATTCCGCAAAGTATGAACATAGCGGCCTAGTAGGTCTGTAATATTCACCATATTAAGAGTGAGACTGTCTGAAGTGACTATCTTCTGGACCACCAAGTCCAGTCATTTAGACTCAGTGTCCACAGGGCCATTAGGAAAGCACGGAGACTCCGTTTTGAGGATGAAGACTGAACCACAAGGCTCTCTAGGGAAGGGTGGGAGGAAATTAATGTTGTGTCACCCAGCGTACGCCTATGGCATCTGACAATTTTCCTGTGACTGCTGGACCTGAAAAGGGCTTCTCCCATGCTGCCAAGACAGGTTCCAATAGTGCCGTATTAAATGGACACAAGAAACAAGAACCAGAAGAGGCAAGTTTAAAGATTGCATTCAAAATGCTAGACTCAGAAGGCAAGGTCAGTTCCAGAACTTCAGGAGCTTTTTAAACTACTGTGGTAAATTAGGTTATTTCTCTGTCAGAATGCCAGAGGGGTAAGGAGCACTCCTTTTGGGTTTGGTATCTAACCCACTGCCATTTAATGACCCAACATATAAGACAACATTGGAATAAGAGGATGAAAGCAGAATTTCAGCCTCTGAGCATCTTCTGTACAGTCATCCACCCTATCACGAAGGTATATGCCATACGAATCTAATTGAAACAAGTCCTCCACTCCTGGAACATGGATCTATTCTGAGAGGAGTCCTTTCATCCAATCAAGCTCTGACCTTTTCATTTGCTGCCTGGATAATTCCTGCTGATTTTGAGGGCAGTGTCGACAGCTCTGATCGCAGTGTCGACAGCTCTGATCGCAGTGCCATGACCAGCTCAAGGGCGGCAACATGGATGGCACCAGACCGGAAGGAGATGCTGCTGTGACACGGATTTTCAATTAGGTGCTAAGACCACAGCATGCAACAATGCAGAGTTGCAAGGTTCTGGAGCTGAAGATGCCAAGCCAAAATAAGCAGGTTTGACCTTGAGGAGTGGCTCAGAGGGTGCTATAGCCATTCTGAAGATACCAAACATACCTTGACTTGCAGACAAAGTAGGTTCTTTCTGGTTAGATCTTTTGTAGCTTTAAAATTGGTTCCAAGGACGAGCAACTGCCAGGTATTGGAAAACGGCATGGAACTCCTAATCGTCATGGAAGCGGGACAGTTTCCTTCAGAAGAAAATAGTTTATACTTCCTAAGACATTTTTATTTTTTTCTGGAATGATCTCCTGGGACATTGTTCTCTTTCAGGGAACCGGAACACTTATGCATGTTCCTGCAGTACATGGACAAGCATAATTTAGCCATCTATTCCTAAATGGCCTTGATGCACATCAGGAAACAACAGTTGTATGTCAAGAAGTCAGGGTCAGGGCTAAGACAACTTATGCAGCTGTTGTGTGGATCCAAATTACATCTGCTACATGCAATTATGGCTGGACTTGCACCCTGAAACCTTTGGGGAAGAATTTGAAATTGGCAGTTATTGAAAGCTAAGGAAGTTCTTTTGCTAAAGCCCAGAAAAAGAGCTCCATATGGCATCAATAAGGCACTGAAAAGGAGGCAAGTGTGCATGTTGGCACCTATTATATGGTGCTGTTGACGCCTGGTGAACAGAGTAGCAGATGACACTGCTTGAGGTCACCTGGTGGCTCTTAAGAGCTATTGCTGAGAAGAAAAAAGAATTGAGACCAGTCTGATCGCTGGAGAGATATTTTAAAGATGGGGAATCTCTAGGAATAAGTAGCCATCGGAACCGTTGCAACTAAGTAAGTAATTTATTCATGTTTGATTAATTAAATCTTACATAAAAATTTACTTTTAAAAAAAATCCCCATTTCATTCAAGTAGAAGGTATAGAATAAGAATAATAAAGATAACATTTAAAATCTCTAAAATTATGATGTGGAAAAACTGCAATAAACGTATTTCATTATGTGCAAAATGGCAGATAATTTGACTATAAACAGTTTGATGGAAACCTTTAAAAAATCTAGCAGCTTGGGATAGATCTGTAAATGATGGACTATTGGAGCAGTGCCTAAAGGCATCATTACAATGTCCAATATTATTCTTTAAGAACATCTGCTACAATAGAATCTTCCTTTCCCTCTACATTCCTTGGCAGCAGCCGGTAATATGTGCATGGCAGCAGCAGGTAATATGTGCAAGCGATTCTTTATCATGGTAACATAGTCTGCACCTTTAGTCCTGTGGCTTCCAAGATCGCCTCAGTTCTTTGATGGGAAATAATAAAACTCACATACATATAATAGACAATCTAGCTGAATTATGCAAGGGCTACAATACATTTTCCTGTGGAGTCATTGTATTGTCTGAATCCATAATGTACCCGGAGTGCTTATCAGTGGCTAAGCCATTTGTATTGGCAAGTCTGCTGAGCAATAGTACTTGTGTTTTCAGGGCTTATTTGAGGTCAGAACACAAAGGACCATGATCCCAAATTGATTGTGTCTTTACATCTTTAATAGAGAACGCAAAAAATGTGGTACATGGGATTGAGGATGGTGCATCCAGTACCAAAAAATACCTGAACTTTTCTTTCAATGATCCTGGCTTTACCTTTTTAACCACGGAGCAGTTTGCCAAAAAGTTTGCCTCGCAGGCAAGATCCTGACGCACTAGGCCAGATTCAAAACTAATTTGTGCACAAGCACAGCACGTTGGTTAGTGAAACAACCTCCAAAACATTTTACACTGTATCAAATCCAACATGGAGGCAAAAAAGCCTAGGAAGTCCAGGTGACCATAAAGCATAGAAGGAATTAATTTTGTTCTGGCAACATGTAGGACTTAGGTCGCTGAAGGACTTTAGAATTTGTTATGTTATGTTATTTGTACACTTCTATAGCGCACGGCCACTCCACTGGAGTATCCCGGCGCTTTAACGAAGACTACCAACCGAAGATGGGGAAAAACATAACACCAAAAGGGCATACAAACATAGAAACAGCATCAAGATTACGGGAAGAGCCAAGTCTTAAGGGCCTTGCGGAAAGACAGAAGACTAGAAGTCTGTCTTAGAGAGATTGGAAGATCATTCCAGGCATGAGGGGCTAAGTGGCGAAAAGACCGTCCTCCTGCTCTTGCCCGTTTGATAGTGGGAACACTCATCTTTGATAAGGACGAGGATCTAAGAGATCTGGGAGGGGTATACCAAGACAGTCGTTTGGAGATATATTTGGGGCCTATGCCATGCAAGGCCTTGAAAGTTGTGGTCAAAGTTTTAAATAGAATCCTTTTTGCAACTGGGAGCCAATGCAATGTGGCGAGAAGATCCGTGGCTCTGGCTTTCCTTGGAAGACCAAAAATGGCTCGGGCTGCAGAATTCTGGGCGATTTGCAGACGCTTGACCAAATATTTGGGAAGTCCCAGAAACAGAATGTTTGCATAATCCAGCCTGGAGCAGATCAGTGCCTGGACAATAATTTTTCTGTGCTGGATAGAGACTAGGGGGAGAAATTTGCGAAGCATCCGCAGGATGCCGAAACATTTCCCAGTGAGAGATGAAATATGTGGTCCGAAAGATAGCTTGTTGTCAATCACCACTCCCAAATTTTTGGCTTTCACAGACGAGCTAGTGGGAGGAGACATATCTTTCGGCCACCAGGTTTTCCAATCGGG
Organism: Lissotriton vulgaris; assembly: GCF_964263255.1. Taxonomy (NCBI): domain Eukaryota; kingdom Metazoa; phylum Chordata; class Amphibia; order Caudata; family Salamandridae; genus Lissotriton; species Lissotriton vulgaris. The sequence goes on along the minus strand of NC_141685.1, from coordinate 2,042,819,245 downwards.
TTCAGATGTACAGCCAAAGAAGAGCAGCTCCGACTTGTCGGCGTTGCACTTCAGCCCATGGCGTCCAAACCACTCAAAAACAGCACTCAAACATCCGTTGACCTGGACACCATCAAACTGACCATCCCTGTTACTTACAAAGAGGAGCTGGGTGTCGTCAGCATAGCTGACAATCCGGGCGCCAAAAGACTCCGCTGTCACCGCCAGGGGGGCCATAAAGATGTTGAACAGGAGGGGGCTCAAGATGGAACCTTGAGGGACCCCCACTTCAAGTGGTGACATTTCAGCAGAGAAGGGTGGCGCCCAGATTGTCTGCCGGCGGTCGGCTAAGGATTTAAGCCAATTCCACACCGTTCCCCGCAGACCAAAGTCCCAGAGTCTGGAGAGAAGAAGTGCGTGGGGAACGGTGTCGAACGCCGCCGACAGATCCAGCATAATCAGTACCACTTTTTTACCAACATCCAACTCCTCCCTGATGGCATCTGTGACTTCAAGGAGCGCGGTCTCCGTGCTGAAATTTGCACGGAAGCCAGATTGAGTATTATGCAACAGACCCCTTTCCTCAATAAAATTGGAAATAGATCTGTGAGCAAACCTTTCAGTCACTTTCGCCAGAGCAGGGAGTAAGGAGATGGGTCTGTAATTATCATGGACTGCAGGGTCGAGCGCAGGTTTTTTAATAAGTGGCAAGATCATGGCACTCTTCCAAGCTTTGGGAACTACCCCGGAAGAGAGTGACAGATTCAAAATGGGATTAATCAAATCATTAAGAGCAGGTGCCATATTTGCTAGACACTTAGCAGGGCAAGGATCTTGAGGAGATCCGGATTTGAGACTTGTCAGAATAGCAAGAGAACTCTCATGATCTAATGGGGGAAAATTGGACAGAAAGGGGCCATGATCTGGCAAGGGACACCCCAGACTTGTCGTATGCTGCTGGAAAGTGGCCTGGAGAGATGATTGAATAGAGGTAATTTTCTGTACAAAATAGACAGCTAATTCCTTCAACCAAATTTCGGAGTGAGCATGGATCGGGGTATAAGCAGAGGGGGAGGTGAAATCTTTAACCACCCTGAAAATTTCCTTGCAAGAATGCTCCGCTTCATTTATTCTAGATTCCAGACATCAAGCTTAAAAAGAGCATATTTTACCGAAGTTCCTTTGTGCCTTAACTTCACCAGGTGACATCGTGGTGTGCCACATAGCCATGTTTTCTCAACTTTCTTCTGGACTTTTCCAAAAAATTATTACGCTAGACTTAGATGGATTTAGCTCAAGCCTATTTTCACAGTACTAGGCAAATAGTTCATTTAGTGCCATTTGCAACCCCATGTATGTATGATCAAGAAGGACCATTTCATCTGCATACTGTAAAATGTATATATAAATGTTGATGATCTTTGGAAGAAACTATCTTCCTTCCTGTGAGTTGGCCCAATGTCTGCAGAGTAAAAGCAAAACAACACAGGAGCGAGGGTGCAGCGCTGCTTCAGTCCCTATTAGTGAAGATATTTTTGGAGACTGTGGACCCTTTTTTAACCTTAACCTGGGTTTAGATATAACAGTATAACCAGATTATCACTTGAAACAAAACAGATGTAATGCACCAGGCTTCCAGCTTCCTCCACAATATATGCCAATGGATCCTTGTCGAAGGCAGCCATGTAATCAATAAAACAGGCATATAAAGGGCTCCTTGGGCACTAATGGCTAAGTTGATTAGATAAAAAGTAATACAATATTGTCTACGGTACTGCAATTTTGTCTGAACACAGTTTGAAAAGAAGGAATTATGTTCTTACTAGTTGCCCAAGCTTCATGTTTGGTAAAAGATTTTTGCATAGGCTTTATCTTTAATGCGGTTCGACAATAATTAGATCTATCTGATCTACTACCCTTGTTCTTATAAAGTGGGTTTAAGATTGACCACCGCAAAGAGTCCACAACTGACTGTTCTAAAAACGAGGCCCTGAACAAAGGGGTCAGCGACAACTGCCAAAAGACTTCATCTGATTTAAACACAGATGATGGTACGCCATTTACACCCGGGGCTCCACTGTTGCTACTGGGTAAAGTGTTCTTTTCTTTCAGGTGCATTTTCTCCAAACAAAGTTGGTAGACCAAATAACAGAGCTTTAATACTTAGAAAGGAAAATGCTACTTACCAGTATGCATCTGTTCTTGGCATGTAGATCTACACACTTGCATAAAATCGCCATCTGGTGTTGGGCTCGGAGCTTGCACCTTGTTGTTGTCTTGGAAGAAGTCTTTGTAGTCACAATATAAGTGTGTATTGATGTATATGAGAGGGTTGGAGGTGCGACTTGGTATAGTTGATTGTGAACCCCAAGTTGTTTAGTGTTTGAATGGTTTGTTGAGTGTATTGAACACATTGGCTGTTAGCCAGTCTTCCAGGTATGGGAAGACATGGATTTGCTGTCTTCCTAAGTGTGCTGCTACCACTGCCAGGCATTTGGTAAATACTCTGGGAGCGGTGGTGACTCTGAACGGAAGGACTTTGAACTGATAGAGTTGTCCGTCCAATGTATGGGAATGTGGAAGTAAGAATCCTTGAGATCTAGCGTGGCAAGGAAGTCTCCTTGTTGGAGTGAAGGAAGAACTTGTTGAAGAGAGACCATGTGAAAATGATCTGAGTGTATATACTGATTGAGGGGTCTGAGTTCGAGTATTGGGCTTAGGAACCCGTTCTTTTTGGGGATTAGGAAATACAGGGAGTAAACCTCTGTTCCCTGATATAGTAAGGGGACTGGCTCTATGGCATGCTTTTTAAGCAGTGAAAGAACTTCTTGTTTTGAAAGTGTAAGATGTTCTGTGGACATTGGACGCTGTTTGGGTGGCATGTTTGGTGGGGTAGCTGTAAGTTCCAGGCAGTAACCATATTGGATAATTTGTCTTACCGACTTGTCTGTTGTGATGAATTGTCAGACAGGTAGGTACTGTGATAATCTTCCCCCGACTGGAGTGGAATGGTCTGGGGGACTGGAGGAAGTCACTGTTTATTAGCAAGGGAGGTGTGAGTGTTGTTGTTACCTCAGCCGCTCCCTCTGCTGTTATTGCCTCTGTATCCTCCTCTAAAATATCCTCTATTAGGGGATGTTTGGGTAGTGTTTTTAAAAGAAGATGAGGTATCTGTGCACATGTTCTTGGAGGCTCCTCTGTAAAAGGAGCAATGAAAGGAGCCACGTGTTTGTGGAAACTGACACGCTCCCATGGACTTAGCAGTCTCTGTGTCTTTTTTCATTTTTTCAAGTGTAGTGTCCACAGCCGGTCCAAAACGTTGTTGCTGATTAAACGGCTGATTTAAAATAGTTGTCTGGACCTCTTGTTTAAAGCCTGAAATGCGTAGCCAGGCTTGTCGTCTGAGCAGTACACTGGTATGGATGGACCAAGAGGCAGTGTCTGCAAAGTTATCCGAAGGATACGATCTGGTACTGTCCGGAAACAAACCAGAAGTTTCCTTGGGACGTCACTCAGAACTAAAAAGGATATATACGCCGTTGTAAGAAGAGAGCTTTCTTTACATATATAATGTCCTGAAGAAGGTGGCATAGAGAAACACATGAGCTACCGAAACGCGTCGACGCATCATTGAATGTTACATCCAAAGAACCATACTGGTGTCTCCCTTGATGAAATGATTAATGGACACCTGCTTTAAAAAAAATATATACTGAGTTCAATATGAAGTAACCAGATTAGAGATGCTTTTTACCTGTTTTTGCACTTCACTTGGTTGTTAGCTCTCAGACATTTAGATTTGTTAATACAGTTGTATATTTTTTTTAATATAATTTGTCTTCTTAACTTTATGTCAATTCGAAATGACTGGCCAATAGGACTTTTTAACCCCTTCCATGCTCATGACGGAATGGTTCCGTCATGAGCATCGGTTGAGCTGTGCTCGTGATGGAACCGTTCCGTCATGAGCCGATAGGCTCATTAGAACCTTCAGCACAGCGCGAAAATTTGCGCCGCGCTGAAGGGGTTAACTGTCTTTGCATATATAATTTTTATGAATGTTGTAGAATATAACATTATCAATTTTATTAAAGACAAATTGTATTTTTCTAATTTAGTTTTGCTGTTATTTTGATGTTACTTAATCACCTTTGATGAACTGAATTCGTTAGGAATGGATGTATGATATAGTCAAATGAGAGTTATCTAATAGGGGAACTTTCCACTGCTAATATTGATTAGTGGGGATTCTAATAGTCTCAGGAGAAATCCTCTTATTTTTACAGCCCTATATGCGGGACAAGCAAAGAGGAAATGGGGGATAGATTCTGAGGGCGCCTAACAACCGGGGCATCTCGCAGATGATAAACTATGGCTTCTCCAGCCCGCTACCAACTCATTAACAGGGAGGATTCCTAACTTGAACTTCAAGTAGAGCATTCTATCTCGTGGAGATTGTATATAATCGAGATAGTATTCAAATCTAGCACCGGGCTTATGCTCCAGAAACTGTTATGTGAGGGTCCCCCAGTTGGATTTTCGAGTTTCCTCCCCTTTTACCCATTCCCAGTATGCCTTCTTGACTATTTGCTTCACTGGTGGGGTCTGGCTTGCCCAGGACTCCATACCCTATCGCTGTTACCAACTGCTTTAATTTGCAGATCCATTTGATCTTGCTCCCTGTGTCTAAACTGATAATCTCGCTCAGTGCAGCGGCATAGTTGGCCAGTTCAGGGGTCCTTCTTAGGCGCACCCAAAAAAGTAGCGGGCGTAATCTTACAATCTCTGTAATGGAGTGCTTCCCAAAATCCTTTCGGAGTGGTGTTAGATGGGTAGAAAGTGGAAGAAAAACTAGACCTCTGTAAAACTTATTTTCTGATTTCTCTAAGTCGCTGACATTCTCGAATCCCCATAATTCCGACCCATAGAGTGCTGAGGGCAGTGCTTTACCATCGTAGACCACGAGAACCGTGCCTACTGGTCTGCAAGATGAAAGCTGCTGTTCTCTCAAGATTGCCCCCGCCACCCGCTTGTGATTGTGGAGCATCTTGGCCAAATGGGCATTCCACTTCATCAAGTTGTTCATCCGAATGCCCAGATAGTTAAAAGAGTCTACGGTTTCTAGGGGAGTGCCATTCAAAGTGATGCCATTCAAAGTGATGCCATTCTTAAAGCGTTTGGACGGGGAAAGTGTCATTAATTTAGTTTTACTAGTATTAATGGATAGTCCCCGTAAAACGCAAAACTGGCTGAACCTGTCTAACAATTTTTGTAGGCCACTAGGGCTTTTTGACACCAATAGGGTGTCGGCAGCGAATAAGAGGGTGGGGGATTTCTCCCCAGCCAGGTTTGGAGCGTCAGTTGGAACCTCTCTCAAATGGTCTACCACCCCATTTACAAAGAAAGAGAACATAGTTAGAGCCAGCACTCAACCCTGGCGAAACCCCATATTCACCGCCACCCTTCCAGTCAACTGTCCTTGGTTACCCCACCTGATTCTGGTGCAATTCCCCTCGTGGAGGCGCTTGGTAAAATCGAGAATCATAGGTGGGATGCCCAAATCAGACAACACCTGCCAAAGCTTGGCTCGAGGGACCAGATCGAATGCGGTCTGGAGGTCGATAAAGGCCAGATATAAACTGCCTTTCCCGATGGCCACTACTTTCCAATGTAGCATGCAAAATCTAAACACTTGGTCCATTGTGCCGACTTTCTGTCTGAGCCCTGCCTGGAAATGCGAAAGGATGTTGCCGTCATCCATCCATGACCTTATCCTCATTAGGAGGACCCTGCCAACCACCTTCTGAGTTACGTTGATTAAGCTTATCGGTCTGTAGTTGGCAGGATCCTCCCTATTACCCTTTTTATATATTGCAACTACCTCTGCACCCTTCCAATAGTCAGGGACAAGATGGCCTCTGGCTATCAGATTCATTAAAAGCAGAATAAAGTCAGCCCACACTTTTGCTTCGCGAAGCAAGAGATCGCTAAGGAGGCCATCAGGACCCGCCGCCTTTCCTGCAGCTAGCCCAGCTATAGCAGATGAAACTTCTTTGAAGTTAAAAGGTTCGGATAGTTTAGAGCCCTCATGTGCATCGTCAGGTGTAAGACCCCCTTCTGGTAATGGGAGGTTCTCATTATAGATTGGTGAGATGGTCCCACCATCACAATATAGGCCAAGAAAATGGGCATACCATTCATGTTCTGTGATGTATTTAGGAATCGAATCGGATCCCTTCCGGATACCTTTGTTGAGTATTTCCCAGAACACAGCGGAGTCTTTTAATTGGGAGGCGGCTTTAAGTTCCTGCCAGTGTAGTTCTTCCCAATTGCACTTAGCTAGCTCTACTGCCCGAGAGTACTCTTTCCTAGCTATTCTAACCAGAGAGGGGTTGTTACTTTGTAGAGCCATAGAAAGACTACGCCTCTTTTCCCTGCAAACATCTGAGTACCACAGGTAAGATGGCCTGGGGAGATGTTTTTTTGGTTTCCTGATTGCTAGGGTCCGAAATGGCAAAGAACATTCCCAATCCGTCTATCGTCTTTTGATAGAATTCAGGAAGTGGTGAATTCTCTAAATCCTCTATGGCATCGCTAATTGACACCAGCTCTATGGTCTTATGCTCAATGAGCTCTCTTATACTATTCAATTTATCCTCCTGGTATGCAACCTTATGCCTTTTAAGACGCCAGTTACAATTGGAAGGGACTACCTCTTCTGTTAGGATCCTCACTGAATTGGGGGACTTAGAGACGGCCCAGTTGTTTTTTAGTTGCATACAAAGGGGATTGTGGTCACTATCCTGGGTTGCCTTCACTTCCATATCCAAAAGGTCACCCCAGAGCCGAATGTCCAGCAAGATATAATCAATCCGTGAGGAGCAGCAAGACCTATTGTATGTATTGGACCCTTTTAGATCAGAACGTGTCCTACCGTTCACCACTCTTAGATTATACTCCACGGTTAGGGCGTTCAATTGGATGGCCCTTTGAGTCCACTTTTTGATTGGGGCTAAGCTGAGCGGCGGAATAGCGAATTTGCTATCCTGCTCCCCAGTACTCAATACATCCTCCCCACTCAGCGGTTCGAAGGTACAATTAAGATCTCCCGCCACGATAATGACAGAGTTGGGAGGAATGGTAGACAGTACGGACTCCAATACTGCTATGGTAGCTGATGGTTGGTTCCCGGGAGACCCTCTGGCATACACATTAAAAATCTCCACATTGCGACTATGTAGGGGACTTTTCACCGACAGGTGTAGAATGTCGTTTGATGGAGTAGTATGCATGGTTGTTTTCCAGTTTAGAGAAATGCTTAGCCAAATATGGAGACCCCCCAATGGTCGACCCCTCTCCTGGCTTAATGCTGGAATAAAGTAAGTAGCAAAACCAGGTTTATATAGGGGGACCAAGCTCCATGTCTCTCGGAACAAGCAGATGTATTGGTGGTCAATAAAATCATTTCACTCTGGGAGCAACAGTTTTTTTTGTAGTCCTGCTATGTTCCAAGAGAGAAGGCAGATTACCCCGGATTTCCTTACGGTCCTGATGCATGTGTCATTAGTACTCCCCCCCCCCTCCTCTCTACCATTCTCTAAACTACTGAAACTCACAGGCTCGTCTTCCCTGAACTCTTCCTCTGCTTCCTTATATACTAGTATATGCAGTTTGCTCGGTCCCGAGCTACCGGAAGGCCTTTCTTTCTTCTTCGGAGATGGGGACGGAGACAGGGATTCTGAAGTGTACTTTGTCGCGACTGGGGCCAACAGGCGAAGTCTTGACCAGTGCCTTCTGTTTTGATGGTGGAGTTGGGGTAGGGGCAGTAGTACTCACTCGTTGACCAGGAGTGATCTGGTTATCGGAGTCTTCTGCCTCTGACACGATTTCGAGATCTTCAGAATGTTCTTCTGGGACATCTGGGCCTTCATTGAAGATGTCCTCTGGTTCCGGAGCTAATCTCTCTGTCATGATGTGTCGTCGAGCCCGACAATCTCAAATGGTCTTTTTTAATCGAAATGAGGTGCAGGCTGGACAGCTGGACTCGTCGTGTTCTGGCGAGAGACACAGGTTGCAGACCTTATGATGGTCACTATGTGGGAACTTCGCTCCACACTGGGGGCATTTTTTGAACGGAGTCCTTTCCATGAGGCGTCGATAGGCCCATCGGCCCACGTCGACTACTGGAATCAGAGCGCAAAAGTTGCATCCGAACCCAATGGCGGAAAAAAACAATCTAAGAATGGAGTTGATGCCCATGCGCACTATCGTCATAGGGAGGAGTCACCTATCTCGTGACTACAAAGACTTCTTCCAAGACAACAACAAGGTGCAAGCATCCGAGCCCAACACCAGATGGCGATCTAATGCAAATGCGTGATCTGCAGCTCATACACCTCGAACAGTATGTTTCTTTATTTATAAATCACTAGAATAACACAGATTAAAATTTAGGTTTATACTGTGTTAAAAAAAATGGTATGGATTGAAATAACAGCTACTAGATGGATCCAGCATCTCTGTGCAAATTATTTCAAATGGTTTATATGAGGAAAAATTAATGGATATTTTTTCTTTTTCCACAATGTGCACTAGCTTCACGGTTTTCTAGACCATAAAGAATCTTTAAAAAGCAATTGTACTTTATCTGGGGACAGATGAATATTAAGACGATCAGGATGGCAATAACAAATTAATTAATGAGAGAGTAGTTCCCAAGTCAACAAAAAATTATAACTGAATAACAATCAAAAGATTATACTGTAAAATTATTTTTAAATTCATATTCTTAATAGTAACACGCAATCACATTTGTAAGTTTTATTATTTCCAAGCTGAATCAAAAGGGTGTTTTACAGGTAGGTGACAGTTTCTGTTACCAAACATACCAGGGTTGTGTATACGATCCAAAAGCTTCACAGAGCGTGCGCTGACAACACCTCCGACATGGACAAGGAAACCCAGAGGGAAGGTCGTCAAGGTGAAAAAGGGAAACTCCTGAAATTATAAAACGTGCTATCAGAATTCCTCAATAAGATGATTTTACCTAGAAGATAATTACTTAAACTACTTTATAAAGATATACTATATAAATATGGCTAGCACAAAAAGTGGTTTCTTCAACCTATAAACCTGTTAGTTAAATTTCATATGTAGTCATTCAACTGCAAATACCCCTGTATGGTTTTAGCTTTGGAGTTGTTTGTGAGTGGCAGTTTAGGAATTACTAATCTTTATAAAATGTAATACATGCAGATTTCAAGGATAGGCTAGGACTGGTCAGCACAGCCTAACTTTCTTACACAGCACAGTAAATTAAAAAAAACAATCAACTGTAATTTGAGCAGGTGGTTCAAAGGTTTCAGAAGAGTCGAAGCAGTGAACAATTAGCCCATCAATAAAACAATACTTCCATGTAGCTAAACTGATACTTGGAATTTTAATAGGTATTCAAGTGATCTGCTATCTAGTGACTGACTGCAAAGCTTGGCACAATCTGCATTGGTCAGGAAAGAACAAGTTACTTACCTTTGGCAATGCTAATTCCGAGAGATACCCTATCTAATCGCAGATTCCTCACCATGGGAATATCCCCAGGTACCACATTAGATTGAGAGATTTTTCTCATCAATTCCCTTACGCACCAGTATGTGGTGTCGAGCGGCTCTTGATTGACTTCGTCCTGTGCGATACAAAAGGGGATGATGGACGGAGCGTTTGAGCAAATCAAACACTCACCCCCAGTCAACTGATCTGGGTTTAATCCATCACCATTCTTTAGCTCACTCAGCCACCCCAGTTCAGACATGGCCATATGCAAATCAGTCTGACCCTGTGCCTCATGGGAACAGTCCAGCCCGAACTGCCAAGCCATGTCTTCCCTGGACCGGAAACAAGCATCCTGGGACCGGTTTCGGATTCATAATCCTCATCAGCCAGGCTATCTTGAATCCAGTGGCCAAGTGAGCAAGGGACTCACGTCTGAGCATACCCTGCCAACTTAGGGCGAACAGAGCGATACAAAAGAGGATGACGGACGGAGCGTTTGAGTAAAACTTCGTCCTGTCCCAGAAATAGCACTGGAGCCTCATACAGCTGCTACCCTGAGCGCTGCCATTAGTTAACTTCTTTGATTGCTAAGGAAGAATGGTCCCTATGGTAACAGTGATACTGAATAATATCAGAAAAAATATATGACCAGTGTTTTTATGATAAATAATAAAGAACAAACACTTTCTGTACAAGTGGACAGTGGGGTGAAAAAAAGTGCTCAGACAAGAATGATACATTTGTGTAATTTACGCATTGTGTGCATCATAAATTCACAAAGTTTATATACAGCCAGAGTCTTTTAAATTCTCATTTAACCGTGTCTGCAATATTTGGCATCTGCATTGCAAACCACTTGAATTGTAAGATAATTTTTAGGACTTTTATTAGTGTTCACTCTAGACAGTACCAAGTTAAATAAAAAGGGAAACGCAAAAAGAAACGTAAATATAAGGTAAGCTTACACAACAAAATGACTATAAAAGTATTGTTAACTGTGCACTGAACAGATGTCCCACATTCATTACTTCTATATATTGGCATGAGAAACCGTTCTAAATATAGAAGGGATGTAGATGCGTCTAAAGAATAAGAAAAAACATAGAATTAGAGGGTAAGAAAGCTCGCAGGTATGCAAGCACAGAACAGAGTCATACAGGTTTAAGGAAGAACTGTTCCGGGAAAGCAAAGTTTCTGCATACCGTGTTACCAAGGTGATCCACATGGGGATTGGGTTGGAAATAAAGGTGCCCAACTCAGATGATGCTTGAGAACGAAACCAATGGAAGAGGGAGGAGATAATTGCAAGACTACATAGTATAGCCATACAGTCCTGCCCGACTTCAATCAAAACATACTTACTTGGTTGCATGCAGACAGGGAATCTTGTATTGAAAGGTGTTGGAAACAAGGGATAAACTTCCCTTGTCGGGCACCCTTTATGCGACAAGAATCGAAACGAGAATTTGTGTCATGCTGGGACACTTGAGTGCTGAATAACCTGTGTTATTGTATTTATTTATTTATTTATTTATAAAGTTTTATATAGCGCTAGCTACACCTGGGGGTATCAGAGAGCTTTACATACACAAGAGAGGGAGAAGATGCATTACATCGTAGACCATGGGGAATCATAAAAATATATAAGCCAATACATCACACTTAAATATACATTAGGGGAGTGAAGAACGCAGGTGGATGAAACAGTCAGATGAGGCCCCCTCCAAGAAAAAGTCAGAGTGAGAGGGGAGACCATTAATCTATTGATGTCTAGGTTTGTTGACTTGGTCAGGGAAGTATTGGTTGAGGAGCAGTAGTTTCAGGTCCTTTCTCTCCAAGAAAAAATCAGAGTGAGAGGGGAGACCATTAGTGTATTGATGTCTAGGTTTGTTGACTTGGTCAGGGAAGTGTTGGTTGAGGAGCAGTAGTTTCAGGTCCTTTTTGAAGCAAGGGAATGAGGGGTTGCATCTGAGGTCAGTGGGGAGTGTGTTCCATATCCTGGGAACATTGCCAGAGCAGGATCGGCACTGGGTCGCTTTTCTTTTCAGTTTCGGGGGGATGAGAAAAAGTGAGTTGGTGCTTCTCAGGGTTCCTGCTTTAACCAGTTTGCTGTTCAGGTTATTGGGGGATTGGGTGTGAAGAGCCTTGTGACTGATGCAGGCCAGTTTGTAAATACATCTGCCTTCCATGGGGAGCCAGTTGAGAGATTTGAGGGTAGGTATGATGTGTTCAAATCTTTTTCCACCAGTTATGAGACGAGCTGCCATATTGAGTACTGACCTTAGTGGGGCAAGGTGAGCTTTTGGTATACCTGTAAGGATGGCGTTCCCGTAGTCTAGTTAAGAAAGGACTAGGGATTCTACAATTGTCTTAAGATCATCTTGGGGAATAAAAGGTTTAATTTTCTTGAGGTGTTTTAGAGAGTAGAGTGCACCTTTTGCCGAGATCTTGATGTGGTCTTTCAATGACAGGTTCTTATCCAGGGCAATGCCTAGAGATTTACTGAATCCGATAGGACAAAGGAGCAGTTTAGAGCATTAAGATTTTTGAGCCAGGCTTGGAAAGGTCGGTGGTTACTTTTCAGAGATAACAGTATGAATTCCGTTTTGTCAGGGTTCAGCTTTAAATGGTTTGCGTTAAACCAGGATTGGATCTTGGTAAGCGTGGTATTGAGGTGCAGGATATCCTTAGGCGAGTTGATTTTGTGGTATATTTGGGTGTCATCGGCATAGATGTGGAATAATTCACAATAATTGCAAGGGGTTCCATGAAGAGATTGAAGAGGGATGGTGAGAGAATCGATCCTTGAGGGACTCCAAGTTTGACACGTGATGGTGCAGAGAGGCAGGAGTTGATTTTAATTTGTTGCGAGCAGTGCTGAAGGAAGGAAGTGAACCATTTAGGAACTGTGTTTTTAATGCCAGAGCGTCTATTCAGAGTCTCAAGGAAAGCTGTATGGTTTATTGTGTCGAATGCCGCTGATAAGCCAATAAGGATGAGGAGACAGGCCTCACCTTCATCTAAGGTTCTGTGGATATCATCTGAGATATTGAGCATAGCTGTTTCAGTGCTACAACCTTTCCTGAAAACCCAATTGAAAGGTGTCCAGCAGGCTGAAGTCGTCCATATGTTTGTTGAGTTGTTGGAGAACGCATTTCTCTAATGTTTTAGCTAGGAATGGTAGGTTGGAGATAGGTCTGAGGTTGTTGAGGTCGTTTGGGTTGGCCCCTGGTTTCTGGAGTATGGGGGTTATTTGCCCTAGTTGTAGAGAGTCTGGGACACAACCTGATGAGAGAGATGAGTACCGCAGATAGGTACCGCAGTGTATCCTTCAATAAGAGATGCTCAGAGGAGCGATACAAGCCGTGGGAAAAGGGTTAGTGCGGGCAAACATCTTTGACTGGCAGGACAGTGGCCATAATAGAGTGAGGACAGGACACATGAAGAATAAGGGAAAAAGATCATAATAAATAAATAGGGAGAGAAATCTGGGAGAGAAAAAAATATTCACAGAATTAGGTTTAACAGTGGGATCATCCACTCTTTCAACTCGGGGAGAAAGATGCAAGTGGGATCAAAGTGGATAGCCAGCTTGACAGAGCAAAACGGCGGCCCTATATGGACTGCTTTTGAGACCAGAATAAGGTAGTAAAAAGGAGAATTATGTCAGGTTTTCAGAGACCATGTCGTCTGACAGTAGTGTTACAGTAAGGTTGGATAATTTCCATTCTATTCAGGTCTGAGTTCATGGTATCAAGAAGCAAGAACATTCCTTTTTTGTTTCTTCATTATTAATATTTAAAACATTGTTTGATCATACATTTGGAGAAGTATGGCTCATTGGTTAGAAGCGGCAGACCCTGAAGCAGAGGTCAGGCCCGGGACCAGGGTTCAATTCCCGACGCGGCAGGGTCTTGGGCTCAATGTCCGCGGACTCGATAATTCTCGCCTTGGTGCCTACTCTAATCTTGGGTCCCACTATGCAACTCTGGGCAATAGCTTGATTAATCTCCACAACGGCCCCAACAGCGCTGGGATGCCTGGCTTCACCTTGGGCGTGCCCAGGAGGGGGCATCTCACAGGGAAAGCCAGGAAGGGTTCCACAGCGGTATACAGCGCCAGGATGCCCCGAGATAGGGCGGCAGTGCGCTTTACAAGTATACACACACACACACACACACACACACATACATACATTTTTTGCAATTATTGAGCATCATAGTTACCAAAGGGGACCACTGTACCTTAAAAGTAATTATTTACACAAGGTCCGGAGGGAATCCAGGGTCCCTCTAGGGCTATAAGATGTCACTTTCTTTTTTAGACTCTGTGAAAGCAATACACATCAGAGCTAAAAGTGTGCAGATATCTAAATTAGGATCTTTTTAGGTGGGAAAAAAGAGCCCATTTCATAGAACAGGGTGAAGAGTGGGTCAGTGATGAATCTGAGGTGAGGTATGGTATCCACAATTTACTGCGATAGCAAAGTTAAGTAACTTGTTCATCTGATGAATACCTCTCACTGTAGATTCCACACCTTGTGAATTGATACAAGAGCAGTACCCCCTCACATACTGGGTCTGTGGAATAGCTCAGACTGGAACATCCTGCAGGACCGATCAGACAAATTGTCCCTACTGACAAACCTGGTCTATCAGTGCAGTAGTTCTTTGTGAATGTGGTACTGATGCCCAAGCAGCAGCCTAACAGATATCTAAAACAGATATTCCATGCGCAATGCTATGATGTCAGCCTTTGCCCGGGCGGAGTGAGCCCTCTGGAGGTTGCTTCTTACCCAGAGTAATACAAAAGGAGATGATGGACGGAGCGATTGAGCAAATCAAACACTCACCCCTAGTCAACTGATCTGGGTTTAATCCATCACCATTCTTTAGCTCACATAAGCCGCCCCAGTTCAGACATGGCCATATGCAAATCAGTCTTCCCTGGACCGGAAACAAGCATCCTGGGGGTTTCGGATTCATAATCCTCATCAGCCAGTCTATCTTGAATCCAGTGGCAAAGTGAGCAAGGGACTCACGTTTGAGCATACCCTGCCAACTTAGGGCGAACAAAGCGATATAAAAGGGGATGATGGACGGAGCGTTTGAGCAAATCAAACACTCACCCCTAGTCCACTGATCTGGGTTTAATCCATCACCATTCTTTAGCTCACTCCGCCACCCCAGTTCAGACATGGCCATTTGCAAATCAGTCTGACCCTGTGCCTCATGGGAACAGTCCAGCCCGAACTGCCATGCCATGTCTTCCCTGGACCGGAAACAAGCATCTTGGGACCGGTTTCGGATTCATAATCCTCATCAGCCAGGCTATCTTGAATCCAGTGGCAAAGTGAGCAAGGGACTCACGTCTGAGCATACCCTGCCAACTTAGGGCGAACAAAGCGATACAAAAGGGGAAGATCCGCTTGAAGTCGCAGCTGGATCGAAGAAAAAAAACTCATGGCCAGACGTTCTGGCTACCACTCTCTCCTGGCCCAGTCTGGAGCCACTAAGATGACTTGGTCTTGGCACTTCCTGATCATCAGAAAACACAGACAGGAATGGTAGATGCTCCCAGGCGTACAGGAGTCTGAGCTGCAGACCAGTCAGAATGCATCTCCAAGGGACAACAGTCTGGGGAACTCTAACAAAAGCTTGGACACTGCGCAGTCCCTGCAGTGATAAAAAACATTGAGTCAGCGTACTCCCTAATACTGGATGACCCCAGCGCCACCTCAATGTAATTGCCATTCGCTAGGCAACCCCAACTGAGTTTTTCCAGGCCTGGCATTTAAAAAACCTACCAAGAGGTGTACTACTCTGGAAATGTCCTGAAAATTCAGGAAGTTCCATTAACATAAAGCTTCCTGGCACAGGGTTCATGAACCCAGTCCACCCTGCTTGTTACAGTACCACATGCCAGTAGGGTTTTTGAGCACCTGCACCCTTTCCCCCTTGAAGGATGGAAGGCTTTAGTGCCAAGTGCATCACCCACAACTCCAGCAGACTGATGTGGAGCCAGGTCTCTGCTCTCTACCACTCCAAGTGGCCTGCCCAAACTATCAATGCATCCATCACAGCTGTCAGCGCTGGGCTGGGTAGGGAGAGAGATCTGTCACTGATCCATATGAGGTATAGCAACCACCACTAAAGATCTTTTGCAGACTCCTCTGACACCCAGATTGAATCTGATAGGTTCCCTTGGTACTAAGTCCATTGAGACTTCAGATCTCACTGCAGAGCCTGCATGTGACACTTGGTGTGGTCCACTAGCAGGATGCAAGAGGTCAAGAAGTCTCAGAGCCAATCTCCAAGAGACAAAAAGCAAAAAGGCTGAAATATCGGGATCGTAGCCTGGATATCTTGGACTCTGAGATGGAGGGAAGGCTCCAAAGTGCACTATATCCAAAATGGGTCAGGTGACGGGGAGCCTATGCATAGGAGATGATGGGGAGCCTATGCATAGGAGTCAGTTGTGACTTTGGTATATTGATCAAAAACTTCAAAGAAACAGGAGGTTTACTGTGATCTGAAGGTGGTCTACAATTGACCGTGGTAAGCCTGCCTTTAACAGCCAGCCATTGAGTATGGGAAGACTGGTTTTCCCGTTTCTCCAAAGATGTACAGTTACCACTACCATCACTTTCGTGAACACTTGAGGGGTACTGGTAGAGCTGAAGGGAAGCACAGAGAAGTGGAAGTGCTAATGACCCACTTAGAAACACTAGTATTGTCATAGGGACTGCAAGACGGGAATGTGTAAATCGGCATCCTGCAAATATAATTCCACTATTCAGTCACTTCAATTCAAAGCGACCAGAAGTTGGGTCAGGGTGACCATCATGACCTTGTCATTTTTTGGAGGAAGTTCAGAAGGTGAAGATCTAAAATAAGTATTTCGTTTTTCTTCGGCACTAGAAAATAATGAGAGTAGCATTCAGTCCCTATATTGTATGCCGACATCCTCTCAATGGCTCTTTTGATCAAATGAGCCTAGACTTCCATTTGTAGAGTAGACAAATGGTCCTTCAAACATTGCTGTGGTGTAGGCAGCATGTGTGGAATGGTGGACAGAAGAGGTAAGGCATAACCATCCTTCACAATTTTAAGCACCCATCTGTCCGATGTGATGCTTTGCCACCTGTGGAGGTAATAACGTATCCTGCCTGCAACAGGGCAACAATGTGTCACCAGTAAAAGCTAAAGGTGTTTGAGAATGGTGGCAGCAGTGGACAGGAATCTGGGTGGTGCATTCCCCATTAGGGCCTGGACACGGTCTGAGGTGGATCCCTGAACCGTATCTCAAAGGGATATGGAGGCTAGCTGATGCAGAGACAGGTATTGCCTCTATTGGATGCCCCTTCCAAAGCCTCGAAAAGGGCAGTACTTTTGGAGATCGTGCACCATGATTGCTAAGAGGCCAAGGGAGCAAATTGTGCCCGTTTTTTCTTTGAAGCACTCCAAGACCTGTAGACACTGCTGCCATCAAATAGCATGTCCATCAGTGGCACCTTGAAGTCACTGGAGAAGCCTGTGGATCTCAGTGACGCGTGGGAGTGAAGCAGCAAGTTTGTACAGACTGCCCCACCTGAGCAACTGGTGGTGTCCAGCTCAATCTGATGACATTATTTGCAGTGTCTTGCCCATGTAGTATGATCTGGGCCAATTTAGCACAACACTCATTAGGGACCAAGGGTAAGATTTTGCTCACCAGGTCACATAAAATGTACGATTAACATATTAAGAGGCAACCAGAGTTGAGTGATCTGAGTGCTAGGCTGGTAGATAAATGCTTTCTCTCCTGAAAGGCCTTCGTGCATTTGGATTCCTATCTGGGGCGTAGCAGGGCAAGAGTTAGGATTCAACCTGCTTGTAGAAGTGTGAACCACAAGGCTCTCAGTAATACAGGCAGGCAACATCTAGGTTTGGTAGAAGTGTCTATTAAGGTATCTGTTAGGGCATCATTGAAAGAGAGGAGCAGATATAAAGAAGTCTGCCCAGGCAGCAGAACTTCTGTGAGAACATTAGTTTTTACCTCTATTGATGGCAGTTGGAGATCGAGGACTTACACAGTCCTCCTTATGACCACAACAGAAGATGCTGATTCCTCTATGGAAGAGCCAAGGTGGAGAGTACCGGCCAGCGTAATGGGAATCGTGATCTCAGTCATCGCCATCATGGTGTTGGGACTGGCAATGTCCCTTCAGAATCAGAATGGGGCTGCATGGGTTGTGTCTGCCGTCTAAGTGGGCTTGACTTCAATCGAGGTCATGGTGGATTTACTTCTGACCATCTGTTCTTCCTCTGATACACAGGGAACTGACAATGAGCTCAGCACGAGGTGAAAATCCAGGATAGGCATCAACCCCAGAGTGAAGGCGGGCCCTGCATACAGGTCAAGTACCAGAGGCACCAGAGGATACAGGTCAAGTACCAGAGGCACCAGAGGATATAAACCCCACACCCTCACAGCAAACCTGTACCCCTAAGGTACCTGATCCAGCTACTCTCTGCGAACCTGAGGCACCAGAGGATATAAACCCCACACCCTTACAGCAGATCTGTACCTGGGACCCCCTTAACAGCACTACACTCCATGACATCATTAGTAATATCAAATCCGATTCCCCAATGGATCCACTCCCCCCACAAATTTTACAAATCCTGGACACTTCTTCGCTCAATCTAATCTTGGATTTACTCAACACCTCCCTCAGAGAAGCCAAGGTACCTTCTGCATGGAAACATGCGATGATAGTGCCCTTATTAAAAAAGGCGAATGCTGACCCCAATAACCCGTCCAATTTCCGCCCCATCTCACTCCTTCCGGTTTTTTCAAAAATTCTGGAAAAACACATTAATACACAACTCACTCACCATGTTGAATCAAGGAACTTCCTACACCCATCCCAGTCTTGCTTCAGGTCCGGCTTTTCGACGGAATCAACTCTGTTGGGGGTTTCTGAAACCATTTGATGCCGAGTGGACGAAGGGGAAACCGTGGCACTTATTCTGCTTGATTTAAGCGCTGCATTCGACACGGTTTCCCATCCCATCCTTCTTAAAGCTCTTAAGTCATCTGGCATCACTGGCTCAGCCCTCAACTGGCTTGCTACCTTCTCTCAGATCGCACTTTTCAAGTATTCTCCTTCTCATCGGCCTATCAAATCCATAAACCTGCTTACGGTGTCCCTCAGGGCTCCATTCTGAGCCCCTTACTTTTTAATTTATATGTTAGACCACTGGCCACCATTGCGGAGCAAGCTGGGCTCACCATTTACTCATACGCCGATGATACTCAGATCATCTACTCTCTTTCTATGGGACATCACTAATCCCCATCCTCTCTCTGCGTAGGGCTCAGTAACATCGCCACGTGGATGTACGAAAACAAATTAAAACTGAAATGGGGAAAACAGAGCTTCTTTTGTTTGTCCATAACACTACCTTATGGGGTCCCCACCATTGGCCGGCGCAAATGGGCACCCTTCCCGTCCCTTCTAGAACAGCACGAAATCTTGGCATCATCTTTGATGGCCAGTTGTCCATGAAGCAACACGTGGTCAAAACCTCCTCTACATGCATCACTATCATTAAGTGGCTGAGAAAGATAATTTGGATGCTTCCTCAGGAGACACAGAAAACCGTAGTCCAGGCTTTAATCACTTCTAGACTGGACTACGGCAATGCTCTTCTCCTGGGGGCATGCAAGGAGGTGACTCGCAAACTACAGACAGTCCAGAACATGGCGGTCCGGCTGCTCTGCAAACTCCCTAACAAATCCTCCACTTCCCCTTATCTACGTAGCCTGCACTGGCTCCGTATTGAAAGCCGCACTAAATTTAAGGCCCTCTGCTTTATGCACAGAATTAATGCAGGCCGGGCCCCACTCTATCTTAGCACTTTAGTTCATCAGTATTGTCCACCCCGCACCCTTCGTTCAACCAACCAGCATAGGTTTCAGGTCCCTAGGGTCACAAGAGCAAGAATCGGTGGTCGCTCCTTCTCCTGTCTGGTCCCCTCCCTTTGGAACTCTCTTCCTTTATCCTTGCGTACTGAACCTTGCTATCTCAAGTTTCGCAGGGAGGTAAAAACGTGGTTATTTAACCAATAATCGCTCTATTCTGATTCTTCTTCCGCTGGTACACTCCCTTCATCTGGTCCCTAGCGCCGGGAAACCTCCGGGTAGCTGTGCGCTCAATAAACTTAAATATAATATTAATAACAATAAGTGGCACAGCTGGCATCGGATCTGTTGGCAGTAGTCCAAGTGGAGACCTTCTTGAATCCTTGCAACCCAGAAGAATGCCAAAGGGAGCTGACAGGGTGTCAAATAAACACAACATGGCCCCTGGCTGGCTTCGCCCTATTGTGGCACCGCATTGAATTCCAGATTCTTTATCTTTTCATTGAATCAAGAAGTCCTCTTTTTTGGTAAAGGTGCATTGACATACCGACCTGATCTACAAAACCCTTTTGCAGTTGCAAACCCGAAGATTCGTAAAATAATCACAAATGGTGTTTTGACAATGTGCAAAAGCCCTTTTACAAGTTGGAAAGTCTTTCTAACTCGTAAAGAGCTTTTGAGGTCATAAAACTATTGATCAGTTACCGACACCAGAAATGTTTTGGTCACTGATTCGCTAAGAGAAGCTGTCCCATTGAAATTGTATAGGCCAACCTTGCGACAAGCATGGAGTGGTTTAAAGGAGCACTACCTGGTGCCATGACGTCTTTCCAAATGCGAGTGTGTTATTTTTTTTAATAAACCAGGTCTGTCTCATTAATGGGCAAGAGCTACTGTTAAATAAATAAAAAAGCTTCCTATTTGTGAAATATAAGAATGGTGGTCTAATGTCCTTTGCAGTGCTCCATCCACTGCATACTCAGCTAATAACAGGAAGTCACAAATTTCAACCTGCCTATAAATATTTTATTAGGCAAGTTGTTTGCATGTTGCAACCTCACGCAAATGGGAAATTTGCGTTGTGACTTTAATAGAAGGGTCACATCTTAAATTGCGTTCACAAATCAGGCGGTGTACAAACTGTACATTCTTTGTTTACGATAGTTAAAATTATATCAGGCCCTTAGAGAGGTATCCATTTGTCAAGGGAGAAGGTGGTAGTCAGAAGTAAGTCAAACGCTGAGAGGTTCAAATTTTTCCGCAGTATGTGGATAGTCATGTTTGTCACTATTGCTATAAAAGTTGTTCCCATGAGGAAGTTTACAAAGAAGAAGACTAATTTGTAGAGTGTCTTGATTACGGAGAGGCTTTTTTTTATTGTGAGAAATCCCGGCAGAGCAAGGATTGGGCCCCAATGTGTCCAAGTGAGTGTGTTGGCCGGAAACATGTTTGCATAGTTTGAAGTTTTAATGGGAGGGAGCTTGGTTGGACATGGTTGGGGCAGTCAAACCGGTCATCTAGAACTTAGAAATTGTTGTTATTAACTTTGATGCTGAAATTCTTCAAGGAAGGCATCTGGATGCCCCCTTACACCTATCAATCTACCTTGCAAATCCTGATTTAGGTATTTATTTCCCAAAATGGGTTTGTGCAAAAAGTACAAACACTGGTCTTGTCTTTCAATGTTTTAGCTACGAAAATGTACTAGATTGAAGCCCTTTTGATCTAAAGGGAATGTTCAACATAAAAAGGTGTATGACTACTATTCGATGCAGCACATTTTGTCATCTTCTAAGGTCCTCCCAGATGTCAAAGAATAACTAAGTTTATGAACCAGGGAACAATTTCATGCTAAAGATTATTTGTGTCACTGATTTGATTAATTTTGGATACTTGAAAAGTCCATGTATGCTTTTAAGTCGTTTCCTAATGTTAAGAAGCACAAAACCAAAAATCAACTTAAATAGGAATGGGTAGGAGTTACAATAGTAACCAGATGTTGCCAGGCAGTTATGATGGAAACTTTAATTAAAGTGAAAGGTTTTGATGGTTCTCTGAAAGTCAAACAGCCACCCATTTGCCAGAAATTAAGAGTAGATTTATTTTACTTAAGAAAGAGTGTTTTCAAAACAACTCTGTTTTGAACTGGGAACCAAAGCAATGACCTTGCTGTTGCAGATTTTTCTGCAGGCAGACAGATAGGTCGCTATTAGCTGAAAGTTAAGCAAACCATAAGTCAAAAGGAAAAAATATGAAAAATAAGAAATAAAAAAATGAAGAAAGCCAAGACATGAAAAAAATAGAGCAAGCCATAACTAAGGAAAAAGCAGAACTTTCCCAAAGACTGCAAATGACAAATGAATGAGGGGGTGACTACATTAATCTTCAGGCTTAAGAAAATATCTTGAACCAAAATGACAACAAGGGCCGTAACTTTGGTAGAGTGAACAGGCAGAATTCCGAAGCGGAAAGCCATTGAAAGCTACACCACAGAATGGTTTCTAGCAACAACCAGTATCTGATAACAATCCACAACCAAGCATTGGACAAGCTTATAGGTTGTGTTTTCACAACTTTTCTCAACAACGTTTTTATTATTAGTTTCAGGCAGATAAGGCAAGAGAGATTACAGTGAGATCCTAGAAAACATCTTTCCACTATAGACTACAGTCAATTACTCACTGAGTCAAGGACCCAGCCAATTCCAGTCCAGCGGCTCAGTCCCCCTCATGTCTCCCTTCCCCCAACAAGTAAACCCACTCAGTGTAACCTAAACTCCCTCCCTAAACTAATCCGTGAAGTGCATCTTCAAATCTGCTCTTCTGCCATGAGGTTCTGACACTGAGAAACTCCACTGTCCAAAAACCCAAACCATTGGCTGCGCAGGGCATCCACCCAACTCAAGTCCCTCCACCCGGTTAGAATGCTCAAACCCTGCCACCCTCCAGAGTAGACTACTTCACGGGGAGCTCGCCGAAGAGACCGGTTCTCGCACCTTCATGCTGTCAACCAACCACTCCCACGCATGCGCCATATCAATAGAACCACACCCTCGCTTTGCCTCTCTGAGCAGCATACCACTGTCAAAGCCTAGTCCATTTGACAAGTTCTTCATGCCATTTATCCACTTAAGGACCTAGACAGGCTTTCCTATGTATCGCCATTTTACATTTAGCGAGAACCATTGCAAATCAATGCATCTGTTAGTGGTCTTACCTTTGGCCAGGCGCAGGAACTCCCACAGTAAACATGTATTCGGGGAGCAGACAACAGTACAATGGGTAATTTCATTAACACATTTCGTCACTGCTTCCTAGAATCCCAAAAGGGTAGGAGAGACCCAGACCATATGATACATCTCAGCTCCAGAGCCTGCTTTCAACAGCCAGTGGTCGAGATGGGGAAAGACTGGCAACTCTGATCGCCGCAGAGGAGCTGCAACTACCACCATCACCTTGGTGAACACTCGAGAGGTGCTGGTCAGGCCAAAGGAGAGCACGGTGAACTGAAAGCGCTCATGACCTACTGTGACCACAAATAACATCTGTAGGAAGGGAATATAGAAATATCTGCCCGGCAAGTCCAACGCTACCATCCAGTCTCCCAGGTCCAGGGCACACAGCAGTGAGCGAGCAGGTGCATTTTGAATTTCACCCTTTTCAGGAAGAAATTGTAGGGCATGGATCAAGAATAGGACAAAAACCTCTGTCCTTCTTGGGTACCAGAAAGTAGTGGAGTAAGGAGATGGTTCTCCATCAGCCTGTCACGAGCAGGTGACATGGGTGGAGGATTTGTCACAAAAAGAAGGGGAGTAGCCCTTCAGACAATCTAGAGAACCCAGTGGTCGGATGTTATTGACCCACAGCGGTGCAGGTGATGGCGTTTTCAGCCGCTCACTGGTTGCCCATGATGGTCGGAAGCCAAACTAAAGGGGCTTAGTTGGATACCAAAACCAGTGCGGCACCCAGGTGACATCACCTGGGTGCCGTCCAGAACTCAGCACGTTGTGCTGCCTTGGGACTATTCGCACAAAAGACAGCTACTGACCATTGTTGCTTCTTTTTTCAAAAAAATGTTTAAATGTATTTACTGTTTTTGTTGCGTTGTATATATTTATAAGTTATTAAAGTTTTATAATCCTACTAATTTGTTGGAGTGCTATATATTTTTAATGTGACACATAATTGTAAAAACTTTGATGTACAAAGAGGCATCCCTGGAATCTTCCGCTTCAGGCTCGGACCCACACACCCTCACAGTGAGAATCCCCTCCCCAAGCACAATACAAGATGGTTATCAGATAGTAGGAACGCGTGTGGTGTGACGGATCTCATCGGGTGGGTGCCTTGATCTACTGTAACTCCTTTGAAGAGGGGTGATTCTTTACAGCTGGGGCCATAAACTACATCTGCAGGGCTAGGTGATAGCCTGGGACCGGCCTGGACAATCGGACACCGAGGAAGAGGAGTGTCAGAGGGTGTGGTAGTGAATAGGGTGAAAGGGAGGTGTCAGGCAGGCACAGGGTGTGATTATCAGAGAAGAACAGCGCAGATGGGAGGAGGTTTCTGGCCCATGCATGAGAGAGAGAGCGGGGATGACCAGTGCGTGGGGGAGATGCTTGCGAGGGTGGGGAGCCATGCTGAGGATCGGCGGCGTGCAGAGAGTGGGTCTGGTCAAGGCATCTAAAATGGCTGCCGTGCACGACAAAAGTGTGGCATTGCAAAAAATGGCAAGATGGCGCAGACAATGTTTATCAATAAGGATTAATTTATAACAATTATTTTTAACAAAATATTTACTCGCAGTGACAAAATGGCGGTCAACAGTTCCTGATTTCCATCGAATCAAACGTTAAGAGACGTCACGCAGCAAAAAAAAAAAAAACGCTCACGCACAGCCGCTGGAAGACATGTATCAACATATATGAGCCTCCTCAGCCACCCTCAGAAAACATAAGGGGTCAGGATACGTCTCCCGTACCCCCTTATACCCTGTAATTTAATTAAACCGAAACACAAAATGGCGAATTCCCGTTTCGCTATCAGTTTGCGGCCCGGTTCGCGAACCGGGAAGCGCTTTTACCGCGAAAAATCTATTTTTTTTTATTTTCCCCACGGGACCCTTTAATAACCCCAACATCATTCCTAGGGGGTCAAGAGGAGTCTTCTTTGCCCCCTTTCATTAAATTCCCCCTTCGTTTTTCTCCTCCTCTTGTCTCTCGATCCTACCGAGAGACAAGATGGCGGCCGCTCCGGACTGTTTAGAATGTTGACAGACACCGGAGAGCCAATCAGCTTCGCTTCGCAAAGCTCCGTTACGCGAAAAGTACGCGATCTAGTGCGCTATCCAGGACGCTGTCACAGATATATCTGTTTTTTTAAACGTTAATTTCTCAAAATCCACTGGAGCACATATATTGAGACCCAGCAAAGGCACATCGGGCTAACAGTCCCTACAATTTTGCCAAGCTTCGTGCAAATCCATTCAGCCGTTCGAGCTAAAAGTGAGGCCAAACGCCCTATGGAAATTAAAATTGGAAAAACGCGTTTTGGGACCCCCCTTTTTTCTCGGCCCCCCCCTTGACGAAACCCCCCCAAATTTTCAGGGGCTGCTCAGAAACAAAATGTGCCATTTTCCTGAAAAGTTCAGCCGATTCCGTCCACAAACGCCAAAGTTATTAGACATAGAATTTTCAAAAGTTCCATAGAGAAAAAATCCTAACTATATATACCTACTGGCTATCGCCAGTAGGAGATATATATATATATATATATATATATATATATATATATATATATATTATATATATATATATTCACTGAAAAAACCATAGGTTATAGACCATATATAGTTAGGAATTAGCATTTACAAAACCTTAATAATTCACTGAAAAAACCATAGGTTATAGACCATATATAGTTAGGGATTATCATTTACAAAACCTTATTTTACTCGCACAAAACCATTGAAATACGCATATATAGTTAGTTCCACTAACTATATATCGCGCACCCGCAATCCACTGCTAATGATGTCACATATTACATCATTCATGACATGGTCAGTGACATCACTGATGACATCACTGATGACAACATCCAGTGACTGTATGTTTCTGTAAAGTTAAAATATGTCTTACATATTGAAGAATGAGTGGATGTATAAGTGTCTGGATGAAGGATTTAGTAGGTGCATGACTGACTGTATGAGTGAGTGATTAAATGTGTCTCACTGAGTGCATGGGTTAGTGACTAAACTGTCTTAATTTGTGCATCATTATGTCTGTTGTTCTGTAAACTGCTGCATGTGTTAATCAGTAGCTATATGAGTAACTATATGGGTTATTGATTGGTTGTCCAAGTATTTGTATGGGAGACTGAGTATGTGTGTGGGTGGCTGGGAGGGGTATGACTCTGTGCATAGATGTGTGAGCACTTCATTCACTAGATGTATGAGTTCAAAAGTGCATGTGGAAACAGCTGTATGGGCAGTTGACTGTGTGCATGAGTGTATTGGTGAGTGAATGGATATCTCAGTGCTACATGTCAAAGTAAGTACATATGTAAAACACAGTACATGTGAGAGTTGACATATATAAATAACTGTGCATAAGAGCCAGTGAATGTGTGAGTGGCTGTATGGATCATTGTGAACTTCAATCAAGGATTGTATAAAAGAGTAAATATGTGTTAGTATATGTTTGAATAAGTAAGGTGTGTATAACTGTATAGTTGAGGAAATGGAAGTGTGATTGATTCTTTGCATGACTGACTAGGTGTGTGAGTAACTCCATGGATGAGTGACAGTCTGTGAGTGTCTGTTTACACTGAGTGTATGTAAGGTTATATTAGAGTCTGAAGTGGTTCAACGTATTATCACATGAATGATATCATCAGTGATGTAATCAGTAATGTCAAATGAGATGTCATCAGTGATGTCATCAGTGATGTCATTTGAGATGTCATTAGTGATGTCACTGACCATGTCATGAATGATGTAATATGTGACATCATTAGCAGTGGATTGCGGGTGCGCGATATATAGTTAGTGGAACTAACTATATATGCGAATTTCAATGGTTTTGTGCGAGTAAAATAAGGTTTTGTAAATGCTAATCCCTAACTATATATGGTCTATAACCTATGGTTTTTTCAGTGAATTTCAATGGTTTTTTAAAAGTAAATATCAAAATCTGTAAAATGTATTCCTATTTTAAAGCAAAAATATATTTTATATGTTTTAAATAAAAAAATTGTATGCATCTGCCAAACCCTGACCTCTTAATAGTGCACTGTGGTGGAAATAATTTGGGCACTGGAGAAGTGTGGCTCAAGTGGTTGGAGCGGCAGACCCTGATGCAGAGGTCTGGCACGGACCAGGGTTCAATTCCCCGCCTCGGTGGGTCTTGGGCTCAAATTTCCCTGGACCTGACAATTCTCGCCTCGGTGCCTATTCCAATCATGGAGTCCCACTCTGTAACTCTGGGCAATAGCTTGCTTAATCTCCACAACGGCCCCTCGCAGCGGGATGCCTGGCTTTCACCTTGGGGATGCCCAGTAATGGGTTATCTCGCAGGGGAATACCAGGACGGGTTCCCTAAGCAAGCGCTGGGACGCTTTCGGGCAGCCATGCGCTCTACAAATCAAATTTCATTTCATTTCATTTCATTCATTCACTATGACTGGGGTTGGTCTGGAAATGCTTTTAAAGAACACCTTTCTTCAATTGATGACACTTTTTCCCCAAACTGCCTTGGTATATTCCAATATATGTCAAAAACAGAAATGTAAGTGGTCCAACACATTTTTTCCACAACTTGAGAAAGCACGGAAACACATGAATAAATCTGTTTCTGCTTACATGAGAGACTATGGAATGGGTTTAATATACAACAATAACTTGCGTTACAACATTCAAGACAGCTACAGAAGAGATGGTGTGCACTTCTCCGATGAAGGGAATAGAATATTCGTCCTTTATTTAAAAGTGTGCATTGGAACCTACTTGTAGGTACCTAAATTAGCCACAGAACCCAATAGCTCTTTTCAGAGCTACCCTACCTCCGATCATTCAAAACGTTTATCTTTTTCTAACTTTTTTTTTTTTCACCAAAGTACGCTCCCCGGTTCGCTTACCGGTGCGCGTACCGGGCGCTCCCCCGCGAAATTTTCAAAAACTTTATTTTTTTATTTTTGCATATATCAGCGTCCTAATCCCCCCTCAGAAAACCTAGAGGGTCACAAAGTGTCTACCGTGCCCCCTTCTACCCATTCCGAACATTGTTTGTCCTCCATCTTATGTCTCAATTCTACCGATACACAAAGTGGAGGACTCCTGTAACGCTGCCGGTTCACGTACCGGGGAGCGCACCGGTAAGCGCTCGATAAAAAAAGGTGGGAAAGTAATTTACAGAAAAACCACTACAGACACTTTCATCAAATATAGAATAGGCCCTACTACATAGCAGTCCCTACCATTTACCTAAATTTGATGGAATTCCATTGAGGAAATTATGCTGTAAGCCTGACTAAATATCCTGAGGTAAATTACCTAACAAAAACACTTATGAAGTGTTAGAATTGACAACCAATCAAAATGATACTTTCAATATCTTCTATTATTTCATGACATTTGATTGGTTATGTACCTGAATATATATAAAGAAAGAGAGAGAAACACAGCCATTTTGACTACTACTTCCTGAAGTACATATCAAGTGCATTTCAACTGAGAACTTAAACTTCTTTTTGAAAGGTAAGATGTTATTTTAAAAACTGAAGTATGTTCTGCACTTTAAGTTAATTAGGAAAACATTTTCTGATAGTTATATACTATCCCTCTGTAATACTTATAGAATAAGATAGACTTCTCTGTTTTAGTTATGGATGGAGTTAGGCTTGTCTTGTATAATTAAGAATTAACTTAGGCTTTATCACATACATTTTTTTATATTTCTACTTCCAGTCTGATACCATACACTGCCCAAAGATAAAATCACTGTTTAAAAAACCAAACTACCTGTCTGTACTTAAACCCAACAGTGCCCTATCTGTACTGATATATTTTTAAAAAATTCATTTTACAGCACAAAAATGGAAGGAGAGAAAAAAAATAACTTCGAAATTGTTGCAGAAAGCAACAAAGATACAGAAATTGACTCTGAATTCTTTGATGAATCACGGGACTTTGAACTTCTGCAATGTGTAGAATCAGTAGTAATGAGAACATTTCTGACAATGAATTATTCGAAGTTCTTTTTAATTTTGAAAACTAATCAGAAAAATAAATTTATATTTAATAATTCAAAAATTGTTTGAGACATTATTCATTTTTATATGTATTTTTTAAACTAGTAGCAAATTGATAACAATGTAAAATCAGACTTTAAATATACTGTGCAACTTTTTTGTGTTACATAGTAAGTTTGCTCATTGTTACTTCCTTTCTTCCACTACATTATCTCCAATGTGTATTTAACATCTCTTTATCATCTCCTGCCTCCATGGTGTTTCTGCTTTCCTGACAGACTACGCTATGAATTCCATATACCACAATAACTTCTGAAACAACATGCAAGATATCTACAAAGAAAACGGTGTATTTTTATTTTTAGACTCTGCATTGGTACCTACATGTTGGTACTTAAATAAAAAAAAAAGAACAATCAATATTTGAGCATTCTTTCATCCTATTTTCCCAATATTACGCTTCCCGGACCGCTTCCCGGTGCGCGTACCGAGCGCTCCCCCTGCAAAAAAAATGATATTAAATTTTTTTTTTTTCCTGCGGGGCCCTTTTAAAGCCCCCTCATCAAACCTAGGGGGTCAGGGAGGATGTACTCTGCCCCCTTATGCTCATTTCCCCCTTTGTTTTTGCCACATCTTGTGTCTCGATCCTACCGAGACACAAGATGGCGGCCGCTCCGGACTGTTTAGAATGTTCATAGTCACCGGGGAGCCAATCCGCTTCTCCTAGCGAAGTTCCGTTACGCGTCAGGTACGCTAACCGGAGCGCTGTTACAGATATATCTGTTTTTTGAAACGTTAATTTCTCAAAATCCACTGGAGCACATATATTGAGACATAGCAAAGGCACGTCGGGCAAATCATATCTACAATTTTGCCAAGTTTCGTGTAAATCCATTCAGCCGTTCGAGCTAAAAGTGATTCCAACCGCCCTATGTAAAAATGAATGGGAAAAATGCGTTTTGGGACCCCCCTTCTTTCTCGGCCCCCCCCTTGACGAAACCCCCCCAAATTTTCAGGGGCTGCTCAGAAAACAAAATGTGCCATTTTCCTGAAAATTTCTGCCAATTCCGTCCACAAACGCCAAAGTTATTCGACATAGAATTTTCAGAAATCCCATAGGAAAAAAATCCTAACTATATATACCTACTGGCGACCGCACACACACACACACAGTTCATTCTAATTTTTAAATCGTTAATATTCTTAATAGTTGTTTTGTTTATTTTTAGATTGTTTAAAGTATATGGAAAATGCTACTTACCAGTATGCATCTGTTCTTGGCATGTAGAGCTGCAGAGTTACACACTGTTGCATAGATTGCCATCTAGTGTTAGGCCCGGATGTTTGCACTTGTTTTTGTCCTGAAAAATTCTTTGGAAGTCACGAGATAGGTGACTCCTCCTTTGGGTCACATTGCGCATGGGCATCGGCTCCATCCTCAGATTGTTTTTCGCCATTAGGGAAATGATGGAGCTTTGCAAGAAAAGGAAGGATGTCCATGTAAGCTGTATCTAATTAAGATAATACTGGAACAGATAAAGGTAGCCGGGGAGGGGGGTGTGTGTGTGTAACTCTGCAGCTCTACATGTCAATAACAGATGCATACTGGTAAGCAGCATTTTCCGTTCGAGGCATATGAGCTGCAGATTACACACTGTTGCATAGATTATACAGCAGCACCCTCTCTTAGCGGCGACCAGCCGTATCTGTTGCATTAGTTTGAAATAGTGTTTTGAGTACAGCCTGGCCCACTGTAGCTTGTTGTTTAGTTTGCACATCTACACAATAGTGTTTTGTGAATGTGTGCGGTGTAGACCATGTAGCTGCTTTGCGGATGTCATCTAAGGGAATGTTCCCTAAAAATGCAATTGAAGCCCCTATTTTCCTTCTAGAGTGGGCTTTAGGAGGAACAGATAATGTACGTTTAGCTTTGTGGTAGCAAATTTGTATACATTTGACAATCAATTTAGCTATCCCAGATTTTGATATAGAGTTGACCTTGTGTGGTGGTGAGAAAGACACGAAAAGTTGTTTGGTCTTACGAAAGGGTTATGTTCTCTCAATGTAGTATAGCAATGCTCCTTTGACATCTAGGGTATGAAGAGCTCTTTCTGTGACTGTTTGTGGCTGCGAGAAGAAAACAGGCAGTTCCACAAATTGATTGAGGTGAAAGAGAGAAATGACTTTAGGAAGGAATTTAGGATTAGTACAGAGAACGACCTTATTATGATGCATTTGCAGGAAAGTTCCTGAATGGTTAGTGCTTGCAGTTCACTAACTCTCAGTAGAGAAGTAATAGCTACTAGGAACGGAACCTTCCTTGTTAAGAATTGTAGTTCACATTTATGTAAAGGTTTGAAGGGAGGTCCCATTAGCCGTGTGAGAACAATCTTCAAATTCCACACCGCTGAAGGTGGTGCTCTGGGAGGAATTATTCTTTTAAAGCCTTCCATAAAAGCTTTTATAGCAGGTACTCTGAAAATAGATAGATGCTGTCTATTTTGTAAATATGCTGCTATGGCAGCAAGATGCAGTCTAATAGACGTTTAGGCTAAGTTACCTCTTTAAAGGCGTAGTAAATAGCGTATGATGTGTTGAATAGACACATCTAGGGAATTAATATTGTTGTTGTGACAATAGATCGCAAAACGTTTCTACTTGGCTGCATAGCATGCTCTAGTGGTTGGACGTCGAGCTTCTTTTATGACGTTCATGCAGTCAGGAGGAAGGTTAAGGTAACCGTATTCTAGGATTTCAGGAGCCAGATCGCAAAGTTGAGCTGAGCTGGGTCCGGGTGTCTGATCTCTCCATGGTTCTGGGTTAAGGGGCGTGTAGATAGGATAGTTTTAGGTGCGGTACTATAGAAAGTTCCAGCAGTGTGGTGTACCACGGTTGTCTGGCCCACATTGGAGCAACTAGAATGAGGGTTAGAGAATGCTGCTGTAATTTGCGCACTACTAGTGGAATGAGTGGGAGAGGCGGAAAAGCGTACGCAAATCTGCCTTACCAGTTCTTCCATATCGCATTGCCTTTGGACAGTGGGTGTGGATATCTGGCGGAGAAGCTTGGGCATTTGGCATTTTTGTGGGTGGCAAAGAGGTCTATCTGAGGTTGTCCCTACATCTGAAAGAACGGTTGAAGAACTTGCGGATGAAGTTCCCACTCGTGGATCTGTTGTGTTTGACTACTTAACAGATCTTCCATGGTGTTTGTACCCCTGGAACATGTTGGGCTAAGAGGAATGTGTTTTGAGGTATAGCCCACAGCCATATGTTCTGTGATAGATGAGAGAGTTGCAGGGAGTCTGTTCCGCCCTGTTTCTGTATGTAATACATGGCTGTCATGTCTCTGCGGACTAATAAAGTCTTGTTTGATACTTGCTTTTGGAAAGCTTTTACGACTAGGAATATGGCTAGTAACTCCAGGTGGTTGAGTAACTTTTGTTGTGGTGTCCACCTGCCTTGCATGGTGTGTTGCAGTAGGTGGGCTCCCCAGCCGGAGAGCGATGAGTCCGCTGTCAAGACTATCTGAGGAACTGGCTATAAGAACGGTCACCCTTTGGAAAGGTTTTTTGTGTTCCACCACTGCAGAGAGCGATGAGTACGACCGTGCACCAACACTAGATCTGTTAATTGACCTTGAGCCTGGTTCCATTGGTGTGCTAAGCACTGTTGGAGAGGACGCATTTGTAGTCTTGCATGGGGCACTATAAAAATGCAAGAGGGCATCATCCCTATGAGCTACATGAACACTCGAGCTGGAAGGGAGTGTTCTGGTTGAAATTTTGTGAGAAAAGCTTGCATGCTCGCTATCCTGACAGGAGAGGGATAAGCTAGCGCTGTTGAGGTGTTTATTGTGGCACCGAGGTATTGTACGTGGGACGATTGCAGATGGGACTTGGTGTGGTTTATTGTGAACACCAAGTCGTGAAGCAGTTGGATAGTGGCGTGAGTGTGTTGCACGCACTAGATGTAGGAGCTGGCTTTTATGAGCCAGTCGTCTAGATATGGGAAGACGTGAACGTGCTGCCACTACTAGTAGGCACTTGGGGAATACTCTTGGTGCTGTCGTGACTCCGAATGGGAGTACTTTGAATTGATAGTGCTGACCATCTATTACAAATCTGAGATACTTCCTGTGAACATTGTGAATGGGAATGTGGAAGTATGCGTCCTTGAGATCTAGAGTAGCAAGGAAGTCCTTTTGTGAAAGAAGAGGAACGGCCTGTTGGAGTGTGACCATGTGAAAATGGTCTGACTGTAGGTATATGTTTAGGGGTCTGAGGTCTAGAATAGGCCTTTGAGAGACATCCTTCTTAGGGATAAGAAAGTAAACTCCCTTGTTTTGTTGGCGCAGTGGAACTGGTTATATTACACTTTTTTCTAGTAGGGATATTACCTCTTGCTTTAGTAGTAATAGATGCTCTTGTGACATTGGACGCTGTCTGGGTGGTATGTTTGGGGGGTAGATGTTAGTTCGAGACAGTAACCTAATTGAATAATTTGTCACACCCACCTGTCTGATGTGATATTGGTCCAGACAGGAAGGAATTGTTGTAGTCCTCCCCCCACTAGAGTGGAATGGTGAGGGGGAGGTAGAGGAACGTCAATGGGTAGGGGTGGAGGGAGAGCGGGAGTTGCTAGTTTTGCCTCTGCCTTTGTTATTGTTACCCCTGTAACCCCCTCTTTGGTAGCCCCTAGCGAGTGTGGATTGGCTAGGGGTCTTATAAGAAGTGGAGGGGCTATAGAAAGAGTAGCCTCTTGTGTTGCCTCTGTAGGATGAGGTTTGAAACCTGAACTACGTAGCCAGGCATGCCTACGCAAAAGGACGCTGGTGTTAATTGCCCTTGAAGCAGTATCTGTGGCATCTAGGGCACAACAGATGGGGGTATTGGTGATAGTTTTACCTTCCTGTATGAGTTCATTGGCCCTATTTTTATATTTGTCTGGGAGATGCTGCATTATGGATTCTAGCTCGTCATTATGTGCCCTGTCATACCTTGCTAACAGCGCTTAAGTATTGGTGATGTGCCATATGTTTGCCGCCTGTGATGCAGTTTGGTTACTAGAGGTGTCAAGGAGTTTAGACTCCTTATCTGGTGGGGGGGGCCTCACCTGATGTTTGAGAATTGGCCCGTTTCCGTGCATTGGAGACTACAAGGGAGTCCAGCGGTGCGGGCCCTCTAATATAGGCTGGATCTATAGGGGCAGCTTTGTATTTTTTCTCAATTCGAGGGTTGAGGACCCGAGCCCTGACTGGATCTTTAAATATCTCTGGTGCATGCTTAATGACCCCCTTAAGCATTGGCAGAATTGAAGTGGGCCTTTGTGTGGTGTCGAACGTGTCCATTAAAAAAATCATCCTCCATAGTGTCTGTGTGTAGGTCAAACCCATGGTATTGGGCAGCCCTATGGACAAGTAGGTTAAAACCTATAGTGTCCTCTGGGGGAAAGGCCTGGAGGGATATATATCATCATGAGGAACGTAAGGGACGTCAGGGGTGTTATAATCATCCCATGGGTTAGGTGGGTTAGTGTTCCCTAATGGCTCATCTGTGCCCCCACCTGTATCATCAGAATCTGTATCTACATCATCATCTGGAATAGGGGATTGTGTAGGAGAGTGATGTGGTGGGTGAGGAAGTGGAGGAGGAGGAGTAGGGGGTGGAGGTGGAGAAGGGATCCTTAATGGAGAGGTTGCAATGTCTCTCTTTTTAGGAGGAAGAGCCGGTGCAGGCGCACCCAGTGGTCTCTTTTTGGAACTAAGAGCCAACTGTCCTGTCTTAGGATCCTTTACAAGAGTCTTTTGAGTAGGATCCGGTGTAAAAAGCTCTTCTGTGGAAGGCAAATCCTTCGGTGTCGAAGTTCTCGGTTCCGGATGCTTTTTTGGTGCCGACTCAGTAGCTGTTTTAGGGTCTTTTGGCTTAGAACCATGACTTTTTGCAGAGTCCTTGGCCGGTGGAAGGTGGTGCTTTTCAGTTCCGAGGCTTTTTTGGGTTCCGAAGCATGGGAGTCGGAGCCTTTAGGCACTTTTTTACTTGGATCGGAGTGCGGTTTCAGGGTCGATGAGCCGGTGCTAGTCTTCGGCGCTGAGTGCTTGGATGTCGAAGCAGCGGTCGGAGTGGATGAGGAAGAAGATGGCTTGTTTTTCGGTGTCTGTAGTGTATCTGCACCGGGAGTAGGCGGACTCGAGCCTGAGTCACCTGAAGGCTTGGTAGGCTTCTTTGCAGAGCCCAAATCCGGGGCATGAGAAGCCGTCTCTCGGTGTGCACCCGGGCCCGAAGGCGAGGGTGTGACCGAAGCCTTTTTGGAGGGTGTCGAGGAAGGGTCGGGCCGTGTGTACTTCCGACCCGCTGAGCGGGAGTGAAGTCTGTTCTGGTACGTTGACACCCTCTTCAAAGATGACGTAGGGGATCGAAGCTGACGCCCTCTTCAAAGATGACGTAGGGGATCGAAGCTGACAAGCAAGCCATGGTCCTCCGAGCTCGTCGGTCCCGAATTGTCTTCTTGGAGCGGAAGGAGGCACAAGCTTAACAGTCTCTGGCCTCGTGCTCCCGTGAGAGGCAAAGGTTGCACACCTCATGGAGATCGGTGTGGGGAAACATTGGCCCACATCGAGGACACTTCTTGAATGGCGTCCTTTCCATGAGCCAGAAGATAAGGTCTAGGTAGGCCCGCAGGCCTTCGTCGACGACCGTAATCGAAGACTTCGAAATTATCGAGATCGCATGGAGATGGGAAAAGCATTCGAGACAATACCGTCGGAAACGGGTGAGGGATTACGTGCTGAACAAAAGCTTGGTTCCAAACCGGAGCGCAGGAAACACATACGAGCCCGATGGTGAAAAAAAACAATCGGAGCATGAAGCCGATGCCCATGCGCAATGTGATCCAAAGGAGGAGTCACCTATCTTGTGACTTCCAAAGTTTTTTCAGGACAAAAACAAGTGCAAACATCCGGGCCCAACACTAGATGGCGATATATGCAACAGTTTGTAATCTGCAGCTCATATGCCTCGACCCCGGTCCCTGATCCAAACCTCAAGCACCTGTTTCCATAACTTGCTAGAATCCAGGCTCAACGCACTGGACTTACATCAACTCATGGCCGACTTACAAAGCCTAATATACATTACCTCAAAAGTGGCAAACAACTGGTGGTCCAAAATGATCCCTGCGAAGAATCTTCACAACTTGCCCAACCCACGAACTACCATAAAAGGCTGCTATCACCCCCCCCCCCCCCCCCCCCCCCAAATAATGTGTCCTCTACAGTTTTGCCGTTTCCCTATAAAATGGAGAACTGACCCTACCCTAACTTCCCCATTCGGCCCATTAGACTGAAAGATCCACTATCAGAAAGGGACATCAACTCCCTCCTTTCATAGAATTCTACACACTATGTTAATCCTGACAATGTGAGTCAAATACAAACTATTAATGCTGAACCCACATAGAGAAACCATGCCCAACTCCAGAGCAGTAAATAAGTCTAATCTTATGAGCGTTCCCTTCACACAGACTACCTCAACTGACACTAACCTGTACCTGAAGAATAATTTATTTACCTTTGGTAACGCCTTATCTGGTAGAGTCTAGATCTAGCTGCAGATTTCCTACCTTGGAATTATCCCCAGGTGCCAGACTGGATCCATAAATCTTTCTATAGCAGTACCTCTGCATGTCGGTAGAGGGCGTCGAGCAACTCCGTAACCAGATGTGGATGGGTGGGTTGTTAAGGAATCTGCAGCTAGATCTAGTCTCTACCAAATAAGGTGTAACTGAAGGTAAGTAAGGAACAGTTTCTGCAGTTCTCTTGTAGGGGTATTTCCATGATAAGTCATAAGCACTTGAACAGTCTTGCCCATGTACGGGGACCCCGGAGCACTTCTTTTAGATATATCTTCTTACGTGAATATTTTTCACCTTTCTTCAGGAAGGTCTGCAAAGACACTTAAGAGATAGAGAGACTATAATGTAGCAAAAAATACACAGGCTACACTGGCCGCATCTCCATCTTGAAGTGAAAAAAGTGTGTCAGTATACTATATTTTGTGCAATTTTGTAGTGTTTAACAAACAGAAGAATCCCCTTCACAAAACTCCTTTTTTCAT
This sequence comes from Lissotriton vulgaris, assembly GCF_964263255.1. Lineage (NCBI taxonomy): Eukaryota > Metazoa > Chordata > Amphibia > Caudata > Salamandridae > Lissotriton > Lissotriton vulgaris. The sequence continues at coordinate 2,042,782,447 of NC_141685.1, read as the reverse complement.
GATCGAGATGAAACGCAGAGACAGAATAGCCTCATAGGCCACCATTCTATGTCTTGAAAATAGAAGCTGTGGCTTTAAGAATCCAGAGACCATCAGTATCCCATCATACACAGCTGGTGGCAGTTACTTCCATTCTTTTTGAGGGCGATGTGAAGTAAATGCATGTTTTATATTCAATCCCTCTGTCTATTCCACAGGGGGGAGAGAGGGTGGCTTATGAATTATCATGGAAATACCCCTATGAGAGAACTGGAGTTACAGGTAAGAAACTGTTCTTTCTCTCATAGGAGATTTCATAATCACTTGAATAGATTACCAAGCGAAATGCCAATAGAACACGGTGGATGAGACAGAGAAAAGAGGTAGACAAATTTGAGCAAAGAGGTTTCCAAGGGAAGCCTGCCCTATTTAAACATCCACTTTGGCTTCAACGTCCAGGCAGTAGTGTTTAGTAAATGTAGGAACTGATTTCCAGGTTGCTGCTTTGTATAGCACTGGAATAGTTATGTTGCAGAGCAAAGCAGCGGTAGCTGCATTTCCTCTGGTAGAATGAGCTTTTGGCTTAGCAGCCACAGACTTATTAGCTTTTTGGTAACAAAGTACTGCTTCGAAGTCGCTAGACCTGTACGAAGGGAGCCATAATTTACAAACAACTGGTCAGATCTCCGTAGATCCTTCCTTTCTCCAAATAGAATTTCAGAACCCGTCCAACATCCAGGAAATTAAGGGATCTTTCCGTTGGAGTAGATAGATGTTAGAAAAAAGAAGGTAAAGAGAACGTCTGGTTTACTTGGAAATTCAAAACCACCCTAGGGAGGAATTTCAGATGAGTCCTCATGACTACTTTGGAAGCATTAAACACTGTATGGTTCTTTACGTCAAGTGCCTGGATTTCACTAACCCTGTGGGTAGATGTTATAGCCACAAGAAAAGCTGTCTGCAAAGACAGATGCTGAAGAGACACCCTATGAATGGGTTCAAAAGGTTCTGCATCAGATGAAGGAGAACCACATTAAGCTCCCTAGGAAAAACCTTTTTAGATCCTCCAAAAAATCTCTGATGATAAATTCTGAAAAAGGAAGTTTTGGAAGGGCATTTTCTGCAGGCATTAAGAGCCGCCAAGTAAATCCTAATGGAAGAAACTTGAACGCCAGTTTGCGCCAAATTGAGCAAATATGGAAGGATGACATTTTCCTGGCAAGAGGCAGGATCCTCACTCTTCGATGATTACCAAATACAGAATATCTTCCATTTATGAGCATAAGCGGAATGTGTTGAAGGCCGCTTTGCCTCCTTGAGAATGTCCATGCAGTCCTGAGGTAAGTTCAAGGGTCCATAATGTACTAGATCAGGAGCCATCCTGTCAAATTCAAAGAGGAGATGTTGGGGTGCAACATTTGTCCTCTGAAATTCGTTAGCAGATCCGTCTTGCATGGAAGCCTGAGATGTGGACCGATAGACCGGTGAAAGAGGTCCTGGCCACTCCGGGGCTATGAGTATCATCTTCCCGGTTGGTAATTGTTGTACATAAAGAAGTTCTTGAGTCAGGTATATAACAAGCTGGATTTAATAAAGCTTAGTTCCAAGTTCCAGTTTCAAGTAAAAGAGTTAAGATGAGAATAACCCCTCCAGGAGTGGCCTCCCTGCCACTCAGCCTGCCTGCCATCAACTGCCACTCAACACACCAGCCAGGCACCCAAGATTCTATGATGACATCAGGCATTCCAAGACCCACACCAGCTGAGCAGCAGGTAAGTCACCCAAGCTAAATATAACATATCCCCCTTCCTTAGGAAAACAACAATTCAGAAGTGCAAAAAAAGAAATGTCAACACAATAAAAATATACAATGAAAATATACAATACATTGTGAAAAGAAAACATTTACATTGCACTCAAAAGAGAAAGACGTTAACTCTCAATTTAAGCAATGCATTTTCATACTTTAATATTTACATAGCCCATCCCCCTCCCTCAGGGAAAAATCGAAACCAGAATAAAAACACTAACCACGCAAACCGAAATGCATGAGGCACTCACCACCCCAACAAACTCACCACATAGGGCACAGGCCACACTCAAACAAATCCATTGTGCTTTGCATTGTGGGTTAGAATCCCACCCTCGTCGCCAAAAATGTTGTACATAAAGAAGTTCTTGAGTCAGGTATATAACAAGCTAGATTTAATAAAGCTTAGTTCCAAGTTCCAGTTTCAAGTAAAAGAGTTAAGATGAGAATTACCCCACCAGGAGTGGCCTCCTTGCCACTCAGCCTGCCTGCCATCAACTGCCACTCCACACACCAGCCAGGCACCCAAGATTCTATGATGACATCAGGCATTCCAAGACCCACACCAGCTGAGCAACAGGGAAGTCACCCAAGCTAAATATAACAGTAATACATTGAGGTAAAGCTTTGGCATTTGCTGTTTTCTGCGGTGGCGAATAAGTCAACCTCTGGAGTGCCCCATCTTCTGAACATATCATGGACCACAAAGTAGTTTAAGACCCACTCATGGTTTTCTTGGAGGAGCCTGCTGAGAGAATCGGGCTGAGCATTCTGAACATCTAGTAGGTGAGCTGCTGTAATCGTAAGGTTTTTGGCCAGAAGCCACTTCCAGATCGCCTGGGCTTCCTTAGATAATGGCCTGAATCTCAAGACTCCCTGCTTGTTGAAGTAGTACATTGTTGTTGTGTTGTCCAGCTGAACAAAAAGGGAGTCGGAGCGAAGTGATGGCTGAAAAGCTTTCAGCACCAGATGAACTGCCTGTAGCTCTAGCAGATTGATATGGTACGTGGATTCTCTGTGTGACCATTTGCTTTGAATTTGAAGGTGGCCTGTGTGAGCTCCCTATCCTTGGAGAGATGCATCTGTGACTATCGTCTGAACATGTATCTCCTTGTAAAAAGGGATCCCTCGTAGGAGATTGACGGGATAGCACCTCCATTTGAAGGATCGGAGGGCATGCTGGGACAATCGAATCTTCCCAATCTCCAGTTCACTAGTCCCATTAGTCTTCCAGGCATTCCTGTAGAGGCCTAATGTGAAGGCATACATTCGGTGTAAGGAATATGCAGGAGGCCATCGAGCCCAGGAGTGAGGAGACTTTCCTCACGGTTGGCTGAGATATTGCCATGAGACCCCGAGAGCCTTCCGAAGGATCGATAAGCGCATCTACTCCGAAGGATACACATTTGCCTTGAGAGCACCAATGGAGGCTCCCAAATACTGCAGGAACTGTACTGGGATCGAGATTGACTTTGCATGGCTGATATTCATATCTGCCTGGTAAGGCTGTGGCACTAGCTGCTTTCATGGTAGCCACTACTGTGTTACACATCATTCTCCCTACAGAGTCCATTTTTCGGCTGACTTTGTCTGGTGGCACTGTAGAGGCCGGAGATTTGCCATGTTGCTTTGCCACCGCCACCACACTTACAGAATCCGGAGCTGGGTCTGTCCGCAGGAAAGCAGGGTCCTGCTCTGGAGGTCGGTATTTCTTTTGCAGCCTTAATGGAGCCGACTTAACTGATGACGTTGTTAGAAAAAGTTCCATAGCCGGCACATGAGGTAAAAAGGGGCGTGAATCTTGTATTCATTAGTGAATTTTTAAGGAACTGAAGTAACTGCCAACTGTGCATGAAGGGATACTTAAAGGCATAGCTTCTATTTTCAAGACATATAATGGCAGCCTGTGAGGCTATTCTGTCCTCTGCCTTTCATCTCTATCATGAAAAAAGGATTTTTGTGAAGGGGATTCTTCTGTGTTTTAAACATTACAAAACTGCACAAAATATAGTATACTGGCACCCTTTTTTTCACTTAAAGATTAATATGCAGCCAGTGTAGCCTCTGTATTTAGGCTGCATTATTGTTTCTCTACCTCTTAAGAGTCTCAGGAGGGCTTCCTGAAGAAAGGTGAAAAATATCCACTTAAGAAGATGTATCTAAAAGAAGTGCTCCGGGGTCCCTGCACATGGGTGGGACTATTCAAGTGCTTATGACTATACATGTAAATCCCCTATGAGAGAATGTATTCATCTGATGGAGACGTCTAGCCGCAAATTCCTTACCTTAGAATAGATACCCAAGCAATACCCTCCCGGAGGTGGGTTTGCAAACTGATTCCAGCAAATATTCCAACCAGGCTATCTGGTATGCACAAGAAAGAAAGAGGCCACTTACCAGGAAGGGAGGAGTGGAAGAAAATAACCCACAAGAAAACTCCGGGAGCACCCCGTGCAGAACCAAATCTGCACCCTTGCAAAGACATGGGAGAAAATGCATGGCAGAAAAACAAGACAAGTGGGAAGAACATTCAATAAAAACATACCACTACAATGCTCCCCGGAAGGACAATTAGGTCGAGATAACAAGTATGAAGACTAAGAAAAACAGCTAAGACTTCTGGGTCAAGCTCCCAGAGAAAGAAAAAGGCAGGACAGAGGGCTCCAACCGATGGCTGATAAAGCATTGCGAGCAATAGCAACAATCATGGCCATAGACCACGTTTGGCAGAGGAAACACTTCAAGGGGTGTCTCTCTGGGACTATGCAGCATAGAATCCTAAGAAAAGGGAGCTATAAAACGCATATAAATAGACTGGTATGAAAGTATATATATGACATATATGAGCATAAACATATACAGAATTAATACTGTGCAACAACAGGTACCCAAGAAGGGTACATACTATGACCACAACAGCGGCCAAGGGCCAAAGGTGAGACAATGGCAAATTAGAAACCAGCCATGGCACCGTTTAAAGGGAGAGGGTGGGGTGGAAGTACACGCTCCAGAAAACCAAGGGAGCAGACAGAAATAGCACTACTTACCGAACTATACGATTAGGCAGTCGAGAGAATTGAAAAAAAAAATACAGGGGAGAAACAACCCCGCTAGAATAGAGAAATAAAGACCACAATGGAGGACTAGAAAAAAGGACTGAGGTTGACGGGGCCAACACCAGAGTAGCCTATGCAGACAACCACGATACAGAAAAGGGGGTGGTGATGAACAGAGTGTCTGAATTAAGCAGACCACTCTTACCGAGTCCAAAGATCAGGGCTTGATCCATCACCGTTATTTATCTCACTGCCCCATCCCAGCTCAGAACCTGGCTATATGCAAATTAGTCTGTCCCTGGCCCAGTGCATCATGGGAACAGGGCAGACCAAACTACCAAGCCAATTCTTCACCAGAAAGGAGACAAGCTACCGGGAACCGGTTTCTGGCATTTCAGCCTCTTCGGCCCGGCTTGCTTGAATCCTGATGGAGCAGTGAGAAAGGGACTCATGTCTGAGTATACCCTGCCACACCTATAGTGGCCAAAAACGATACAGAAAAGGGGGTGGTGATGAACAGAGTGTCTGAATTAAGCAGACCACTCTTACCGAGTCCAAAGATCAGGGCTTGATCCATCACCGTTATTTATCTCACTGCCCCATCCCAGCTCAGAACCTGGCTATATGCAAATTAGTCTGTCCCTGGCCCAGTGCATCATGGGAACAGGGCAGACCAAACTACCAAGCCAATTCTTCACCAGAAAGGAGACAAGCTACCGGGAACCGGTTTCTGGCATTTCAGCCTCTTCGGCCCGGCTTGCTTGAATCCTGATGGAGCAGTGAGAAAGGGACTCATGTCTGAGTATACCCTGCCACACCTATAGTGGCCAAAAACGATACAGAAAAGGGGGTGGTGATGAACAGAGTGTCTGAATTAAGCAGACCACTCTTACCGAGTCCAAAGATCAGGGCTTGATCCATCACCGTTATTTATCTCACTGCCCCATCCCAGCTCAGAACCTGGCTATATGCAAATTAGTCTGTCCCTGGCCCAGTGCATCATGGGAACAGGGCAGACCAAACTACCAAGCCAATTCTTCACCAGAAAGGAGACAAGCTACCGGGAACCGGTTTCTGGCATTTCAGCCTCTTCGGCCCGGCTTGCTTGAATCCTGATGGAGCAGTGAGAAAGGGACTCATGTCTGAGTATACCCTGCCACACCTATAGTGGCCAAAAACGATACAGAAAAGGGGGTGGTGATGAACAGAGTGTCTGAATTAAGCAGACCACTCTTACCGAGTCCAAAGATCAGGGCTTGATCCATCACCGTTATTTATCTCACTGCCCCATCCCAGCTCAGAACCTGGCTATATGCAAATTAGTCTGTCCCTGGCCCAGTGCATCATGGGAACAGGGCAGACCAAATGATGTGAGACCCTTGCTCATTGCACCATCAGGATTCAAGCAAACCGGGCCGAAGACGGCTGTAATGCCAGAAACCGGTCCCCGGGAGCTTGTTTCCTTCCCAGTGTAAGAATTGGCTTTTGTAGTTTGGTTTGCCCTGTTCCCACCATGCACTGGGACAGGAACAGACTAATTTGCATACAGCCAGGTTCTGAAACTGGGATGGTGCAGTGAGCTAAAAAACGGTGTTGGATCTAGCCCTGATCTCTTGACTGGGTGAGAGCTTTCTGCTTAATTCAGAGACTCTGTCCCTCACCACCCCTTGTTGTAAATATTTTTGTCCACCCTAAGCGTGGAAGGGTATTCTCAGATGTGAGACCCTTGCTCATTGCACCATCAGGATTCAAGCAAACCGGGCCGAAGACGGCTGTAATGCCAGAAACCGGTCCCCGGGAGCTTGTTTCCTTCCCAGTGTAAGAATTGGCTTTTGTAGTTTGGTTTGCCCTGTTCCCACCATGCACTGGGACAGGAACAGACTAATTTGCATACAGCCAGGTTCTGAAACTGGGATGGTGCAGTGAGCTAAAAAACGGTGTTGGATCTAGCCCTGATCTCTTGACTGGGTGAGAGCTTTCTGCTTAATTCAGAGACTCTGTCCCTCACCACCCCTTGTTGTAAATATTTTTGTCCACCCTAAGCGTGGAAGGGTATTCTCAGATGTGAGACCCTTGCTCATTGCACCATCAGGATTCAAGCAAACCGGGCCGAAGACGGCTGTAATGCCAGAAACCGGTCCCCGGGAGCTTGTTTCCTTCCCGGTGTAAGAATTGGCTTTTGTAGTTTGGTTTGCCCTGTTCCCACCATGCACTGGGACAGGAACAGACTAATTTGCATACAGCCAGGTTCTGAAACTGGGATGGTGCAGTGAGCTAAAAAACGGTGTTGGATCTAGCCCTGATCTCTTGACTGGGTGAGAGCTTTCTGCTTAATTCAGAGACTCTGTCCCTCACCACCCCTTGTTGTAAATATTTTTGTCCACCCTAAGCGTGGAAGGGTATTCTCAGATGTGAGACCCTTGCTCATTGCACCATCAGGATTCAAGCAAACCGGGCCGAAGACGGCTGTAATGCCAGAAACCGGTCCCCGGGAGCTTGTTTCCTTCCCAGTGTAAGAATTGGCTTTTGTAGTTTGGTTTGCCCTGTTCCCACCATGCACTGGGACAGGAACAGACTAATTTGCATACAGCCAGGTTCTGAAACTGGGATGGTGCAGTGAGCTAAAAAACGGTGTTGGATCTAGCCCTGATCTCTTGACTGGGTGAGAGCTTTCTGCTTAATTCAGAGACTCTGTCCCTCACCACCCCTTGTTGTAAATATTTTTGTCCACCCTAAGCGTGGAAGGGTATTCTCAGATGTGAGACCCTTGCTCATTGCACCATCAGGATTCAAGCAAACCGGGCCGAAGACGGCTGTAATGCCAGAAACCGGTCCCCGGGAGCTTGTTTCCTTCCCAGTGTAAGAATTGGCTTTTGTAGTTTGGTTTGCCCTGTTCCCACCATGCACTGGGACAGGAACAGACTAATTTGCATACAGCCAGGTTCTGAAACTGGGATGGTGCAGTGAGCTAAAAAACGGTGTTGGATCTAGCCCTGATCTCTTGACTGGGTGAGAGCTTTCTGCTTAATTCAGAGACTCTGTCCCTCACCACCCCTTGTTGTAAATATTTTTGTCCACCCTAAGCGTGGAAGGGTATTCTCAGATGTGAGACCCTTGCTCATTGCACCATCAGGATTCAAGCAAACCGGGCCGAAGACGGCTGTAATGCCAGAAACCGGTCCCCGGGAGCTTGTTTCCTTCCCAGTGTAAGAATTGGCTTTTGTAGTTTGGTTTGCCCTGTTCCCACCATGCACTGGGACAGGAACAGACTAATTTGCATACAGCCAGGTTCTGAAACTGGGATGGTGCAGTGAGCTAAAAAACGGTGTTGGATCTAGCCCTGATCTCTTGACTGGGTGAGAGCTTTCTGCTTAATTCAGAGACTCTGTCCCTCACCACCCCTTGTTGTAAATATGCAGACAACCAGGCCACTGCGTAAAAGAAATTAGTATTGGAAAACCAAAGCCAGAAAGTAAAGTCCAACCAAAGGGCAAGTGTTAAGTGCCCAGAGCATAGGAAGCATGAAGGTCAAAAGCAAAGGAAAGTCCTTGTATGCACTGGACAACACGTGCTCAGCCAACGTGGGTGAAGATCCTGATGCCACCCAAGATCATACTCAGTAGCCTATTAGTACCAGGGAGACAGGACCCCTAAGGGTGCAAACTGCAACTGCGCTCACAAGAAGTGGAGGAAATTCCCCGGAAAAGAATCCTAAGGGATCACAAACCTCTGTACGTTCCAACCCGAAGGGGTCGGGCATGGAATCCATGTTCGAGAAGAAAGGAAGAGGAACATTAACCATATACCTCCAAAAAAAGCAGAAGGAACACCAGAAGATCAGCCAGGCCAGTAACGGAAAGATGCGGTTGGCTTCGGGGTTGCCATGGAAACTGCTCCAATCAAAAAGTGAAAGCAACCGCAGATTCGCACAAGGCAGGAGCAGAGGAGAGACAAGCCATGCAGATACATAGAAGCGGTAGGGTGGCAGAGTGAGCCACTCATGCCAAAAAACGGACAAGGGATGGCTATAAGGAACCTAAGAGAAAAAAAATGGGCGGGCAGGGGTCCGTCTCACCAGTGTAGTGAAAACTAGCACAAGTGGTATCGCCTGAAGAAAGAAAGTACACCACTCAGTGCGGACCCAGACAAAGAACTGTAGGCCAAAAACCATATCCCTTTCCTTGCATCTGCTAGAAAAAAGGGGCTTCAACAGTGTGGAAGAGCAGAACCATCGTGGCAGTGTGGAAAACGGGGGGAAGTGGGAGGGGCAAGTAGGAACCCAGTGCACCATCTGTCGACTAGTATCAGTGTACCAAGCACGGCATGAGAAGCCTCCTATAAGTGGTACAAAAGTATCAGAAACATACTGAGGAATACCTGTAAGGCATACTAAGTACCCTGTCGGACAGGGAATAAGGCATCTGCACAATACCTTCAAAACACTCAAATAGGAATCTGGGTAGAAACCAAAGAAAACCGTGCAACCACTAGCATAACCACCAACAGGGTCAGAAATTAAGATGCATCCCGGAGAACAACCAGGGACGACAAACTGTCATCGACAGGGAAGAATGCAGAAGGAAAATACTTGCCGGGGCAGGGCACCAAATGGACGGCATATGGAAGGACTAGTAAAAAAGTAAGCCAACTGACACAGCCCTGTAAAAGTCCACACAGAGGGAATACAGGAGACCATTCCAAGCCTGACAGAGTACGGGGGAAGAAGAAAACGGTATGGCAATCAGGTATTAAGATTTCCCTCCACTCCGAGGAGAGTCAGCTTGAGAGCCAAACAGATATTGACCATGAAAAGATATGCCCACCAAAGTGGACTGAACAGCCTCGGACAAACCAGGAGGTATGTAGACAAGCACACTGGCGAAGAGCCACCGAAAGGGCCCTGGAATCTGTGTTATACAGGCCACAATGAATCAGTAATGTAGCTGCCTGGTGCCCATCCTGGATCAGCTGAGAAAGGGTGTCCCTTGAGTCATCAGGGACAGTGGGAAGAAGGCGCAAAACCGAATCCCACAACATATGAGAAAAACTCCCCAAAGCATAAGCCTTTTTAAGGGACCGTAAGGCGTAGCTAGTCACAGAAAAGATAGATCGCCCAAAAGCACCCGGATTGTTAGACTCTGTCCAGAGGGACGTCAGTCGAGGCCTCACCGACCTCCCATGGGTGCACCAGAGGGAGATTGAGAGAGAAAAATGGCAAGTCTGTGTGCGAGGATGAGGTCAGCGATATCCACCGCATTTCTCACTGCCGATCTGCAAATTGAGTAACATGCCTATCTGCCGCAGATTCCTTACCTCTGAATTATCCCCAGGTGCCAGACTGGATCTGGAAACTTTTCTACAGCAGTACCTCTGTGCGCCGGTATGTGACGTCGTTAGTGTCCATATAAGCCCTTCCCTGATGCGCTGACATCTGATTCTGTCTTTCCATGCTTCCATGTGGATCCGGAGAGCAGTACATCTGGCCATTTGGCCTACCACGATGATAGTGTGCTTTGTCTAGAGATCTCCAAGATCTACCATGCCGACCCCGCACCCTGATCCTATTTGCCAGTAGTGACTAGCCATGCACCCTGACTCCGAAAGGTGCATCTCGTGTCTTCAGCTTCACAGACGTCGCAGGAGCACCACATGACGCTGTTGGCAATGCGGGGGTCGGCAGCCCCTCATCGGTCGCGGGCCTCTTCTTCCTCCAAGGACCTCTTAAGGGCTAGCTCCCTAAGTCCTTCGTCTTCGATGTCGCCTGGTAAGTCACACCATACTGGCCTAAATGCAGAAAGACGTAATCTTAGGCTAGCTGAACGATCATGGAGATTCTCATCTTCCCTCGAACACCTTAAGCACTTGAGATTAATCAGGAACATTTATAACAAGTACATTAGAAGTTCGGAAGCAAAAGTCTTTAGAAACCAGAAACCAATCTAAAAGGTTTTTCAAACTAATCAAACTAGTGATTTCTAGATTGGACTAAGGAAGTGCAACCCTCCACTGAGAGCCCTCCTTAACTTTGCTGCAAGGCTTATCACAGGCTCTAAAAGAAACAACCACATCACTTCCGATTTAAAATTTTAATACTGGCTGCCATATGTGGAAAGGATAGACTTAAAAATTGCTTGTATGACACAAAGTCCTACACTTCCACACCCTGAGGTACCTTGCACCAAAACTGGAGTTATCTGGTGGCTGATTATCCTCTAGAAGCACCAGCACGAAAAAATCAGACCTTTTCTAAAAAGAAAACCTAAAACGAAATCTTCTTGGGTATTGCCTGAAGAATCTGGAACACCCTGCCCCTGAGATCAGACTGAACCCCTCAACTGCAACATTCAAAAATAAGTCAAAGGTTTACTGATTAATAATTCCTGACATAGAACCCACAAACTCTACACACCTGGCCTTGATATAGTGCAGTATCTACACCTAGGTCTATTGCTTGCTTGTTATTCTCTTGCTTGGGGAACTAACACTCCTGGCCCTTGTGGTTGTCTCCTCCTTGACCTGGTGACCTATTAGATCTTGTACTGTTCAAAATTCGGTTGTGGTTTTCCCAACCTGCTTCTATTCTTGACCATTTGTAAAGCGCTCCGATACTCTCTAGAGTCACGTTTGGCTATATAAAACTTTATAAATAAATAATGATGTATTTATGTATATTTCTATATACTTTCTGTTTTTTACAATATTCTCTTCCACCATATATCTTTCACTGCTTTTGAAGTTTATATACAACATATGTCAATTCAGTGTTTGTTGTGGGGATACTTCTGATACGATATTCTCTTGTCAATATTTTTGGTGACAATTTTGTGGCATACAACCTCATAAGAGGCATAAATAGAGAAAAAGGACCAAGGGCTTACTCTGTGTAGAACTGTATGAAATGCTGTCTACGACAGACAGCTGAGGCTGCCCACAGTGAGAATGAAAATGGGGACAAACTATTGGATAATAAGGAGACCCGTCATAGTACAGTAGGAGGCGAGGCTAAACGGGTTTTCTTTAAGTGGAAGGATAGGTAGACACTGCTTGAGGTATCACTTTCAAGTTCTTACTTTTAAGGCTAAAAGTATCAATTCACTTGTTCCTCAGTATTTACTAATCATATATACTGTTCTCAATTATACATTCACCTGCTCCAACAAAAGTATTAGTATTACAAAACAATCAAACTTTCCAGATATTTGAAAAAAATGCTTACCCTCTGTTCCAGCGCTGACTGCGTTTGTTGTCTTAAAAGAGCTTTAAATGGCCCCCCGTCTTTTCCACCACTGCCACTGCCCATTCCTGAAGAATATTGGCAGAAAAATACATCCAAAGAAATGTGTGTTATATAAAGGCTCGTTTCAGACTCTTTATGCTTGATAAATACAATTTAAAAAATCAAGTAACAGATGTTTTTTATAAAAACAGCCAAGGATGACTGCTTTGCCCCATGTTGAAAGCTAAATCAAACATTTACATACCCCGTCTAAGCCAAATATTCAGAATATGAACACACACATTGAGAATCAAGCCCACAGCAAATGTGCTCACAATTTAGATGACAATTAATGTTGCCCACATAGCCCGCAATTCCCTTAACTATTGGAATTATTTCCATAGAAAAGTATCTCAAATTATTACACCTGCTGATTCTAGAATTCAGCATTTGCCAGCTAGGTTAGTATTATCATAAACCCAAATTCAGCAAATGAGAAGTCATTTGAAGTGCACTATGATTTATATGTATATGTTTACCAATGTTGGATATCTTAAAGGGCTAATTCTTAGAATGTACCCCCCCCTAAAATTTAGCGTCAACAGTCATTTATGAGCTTTGTAATAGAGAGTTTAATAAAATGGAGACTTTCCATGTGCAATAACTAGGTCTGTACAAATGGTATATTATTATTACAACTTTAAGCCATACAGAAACAAGTATTTAGAGTTATTTTGTTGACTTTTACATGACTGAATGATAATTGGCATGCATCATTCAGTACTTTCGTTTGCAAACTGTCACTGGGTTTGTTGGTGATCTCATCCTGATTGTCTGCACTTTCAACACTATGAACAAAATTACACAATGTGATTCTAAACAGTGTACATCCATCTTTACAGTGAACAAATAAGATTCAATATAACCCTACACAAACTGAGGAAAAAATATCCGTAGTTATCAGTGATCGTCGCAGCTAGAACCAACACTAAAAGGGGCCTTTTATACGATATTTCCCTCTCCATTGTACCTTTTCTTAAACACTTATCACTCAAACTATGCTATGGTGGATATTTAAAAGGATTCTTCTAAGGCAATCCACACACACATTACAAAAATTATTTGTTCTGCTACAAAAATAAATTAAATAAAGAACATTATTCTTGCCGCTTACCTTTTGGTACAGTGATCTTTACTCTTAGCACAACTCAATTAGAGGTGCTGGTGAACTAAAAATAAAACTGACCTATCAACTAACATACTTTGCACAGTGAGTTCTACTTTGTGAAGTATAATAAGAGATACATAAAAACTGAAAAATGAATTATCATTCAATTAAAAAAGAATTTAGCATACAAAGTTACGACAAAATTTTTAGCTGTTCTTGGATAAGGAAACAATAAAATACAAGTATGTGACTAGATCCTTGCCTTTTTTTAAACAACAGTGTCTTTATCAGAACTGAACAAACATTGAATACACTTTTAAAAGGTACTAAGTAATGTTAAATCAGGCATGTGAAATTAATAAGCATAGCTATAAAACAAACTACAACACAGAGCAAAACAATGTCTCTCAAAAGATAACTGTACACAAAAAACAGACAACTGTATTAACTATGTTAATATAACATGGTAATTTGACGCTGGGCTTATACAGGGAAATGGCAAAGTATACTACATGCTGAGACATTTTTGGCTGTTGTAATAAATATCCTGTTCAAATTTCATTCGGATTACAGAAATAACTATAGGCTAAGACAGTAATTACAAAAGCCAAAAATTGACAGTAATGAACAAAAAAGTCAACATAATAACTAAGCTGACACCTAGTGGCATCTCCAATGAGAAAAATTGGAAATGTCAAGTGCAAAACACAGTGCAATGAAATGTGAAAATATGATGAGAACATGAATATATGATTAAGAGTGGTTCCGTTTTGGAATTTTGACTAAGAGACAAAAACGTATACAGAAAATGATGGCATGTTTAATGTGTCAACTATGAAAGTTCTCTGCTGATGAACTGAAAAGTTATCATATTTACTAATGAAATATGTAACTGAAATACATTTGCAGCTGAACTGGAGAAAGGCACTATTCAAAATGTCAAATAGTGGCATTAAATATACGTGTTGACGGTTAGCATGAAGTTTTGAGGGTTAAAAAAAGAAAAGAAAAATAGTTTAGCAACTGTACAAGAATCTCCAACACATGCTAAGTCTACAAAACGCTAAAACGTAGATAAGAGTCATGCTTTTTTAATTTGCTTCCAAATGTTATGGTGTTTGTGTTAGAGCATTAGAAGTGTCATGCATAATTAAAATTATGATGTTGTGCAAATAACTGTGCTATTGTTGTTAAATTCCACAACAAAAAAGAGAAAGCAAAATCTTTGTGAATATATTGTTGCAGGTTGTTCCTACCAGCCAGAAGCAGCTCTTCGCTGAAAGAAATGGATTTCCTCAAAACAGGGCAGATATTGCTAGTGTGAAGTGGGTTTAGACTAGACCCCAAAACGAGGGCATGTGTCTTCCTAAGGTCTGGAGACACACAATAGAGATTAGGGGAGCTGGGACACAGGAAAATCCTAGGCCCCAGTGAAAAGAAGGGAGCTGTTGAAGGAAAGCAGCAGAGAAAAGATGCAGATTCAGAAGATGAAAAATGGAGAACAGGAATAAAAGAAAAGAATGATGAATCAACAAAACAACAAAAGCTACCAAAGAGATTTATCAAGTATGTAGTGCTGTTTGTATGAGAAATACCACTAATGGTTACAAAATAATGAGAACAAAAATACAACACCATGGGGATGAAAGGCAAGTTATCAAAAATCTGTTCATGAACTAGTATATTTGTGATGCCTTCGGTAAAATATTCAAATTATTATCTCACATTTTGAAACTGCAATGGCAGCTAAACAGTAGTCTCAAACATCACAGAAAAAAGATAAATGTGAAATCTTTGTCAAATTCTAATGAAGAGATATTTTTGATTTCCAGAAGAGAAATCTATTTTTTCATACTTTTGTGCCTAAAATTAGATATTTTAACTTTTCTAAGCCTTTTTTGTCTTATTATCTAAGGCTGAAAAATTATTTAAACAGAAAGAAGAATGTGTACATCAAGTAGCACAAGCCAGTATGCAACACGTACTAGCGGTAAATCTGCAATAAGCATTTTGGAAAATATAAACAAATGGACATGGAGATGCGGACTACCCAGGTATTTAGATATCAAGAAACATCTCAGAGATCTGACTTCACATTCAGCAAGTGTAATCGGTCAGCCTGTGGAGCAATATTTTGTTAAGCGATAACAGTTTATGGTAGCCATCAAATTTCTTGCAATTTGCCTCATCCAATTAGTTTGATTGGGAGGCGATTGTATTCATTCTCAAGAGGAACATGTGCATGTAGAGTTGTACTTTTGTCATCTCTGTTGATACTGCATACCACTCTTTTGGGTCGGTGCACAAAGAGATTGATGAAAGTAGGTGCAAGAATATTGTATTACTCCTGATTTAATCCTGGAATACAGGAGTAAACCAGCAGAAAGCCAATACAACTGTTACTACTACTAGAGAGGCTTAAATCTATTGGTGTGAACACATAAAAAAGTTAATAGAATTCTTAGTGAAATAACTGAACTATTAGAGTCTACATTAGGCATCTAATTTGAGATCTGTCATCTAGAAGTACATTTACATTCCTAACTTTAATTGCAGACTGACAGAACCTAAGACCTCAAAACTATTCCTGATTCCCATACTTGCCCAACAAACACCACCTGATAGTGATTTGCACAGCGTTTGATTTTCACATCATTGTTTAGTTTATTCACATTGATATAGGGGTGTGATTGGTGGTACTGCTAACTCCACAGGCTGAAACTTCCTAGATAATTATTTTTTAGGTTTTGTTTGGAGACACGTCAGAAATCAACACCTAATGTGATGCATACAATTTATTTGAACGTTCCAGTGATTTTAGTATTTGCTGGGTATTTCCAACCTGAACTTCTAGGCTAACTGTGGCATTAACATTAGAAAACACTTGAGGAAAGCGTTTACCTGTATAGGAGGAACCATTTATTTTAGAACCAGTTTATAGCAAATCCTATTGTTGTTCATTCAATTGGTAGTTTGTTATTCAAATAAACTTGATAAGTATGCTACTACAAAATAGTGTGTGACTTCTCTATAAAATGTATGTATGTGCACAATTTATTGTCTGCATACCTCACAGCCTATTCTCTCATGTTGAGATTACATAATTTTAGATTAGACTAACCACTGTCTGCGCTTTCTATAAAACCTTGTAACATAAATTTGACTTCATTCATTATTTTATTTCAGACTTTCTAATTGCTACAGGTTTTGCCAATCACTGTGCTGTATATATCTACTTTAAAACAAACAACCAGCTGAAAACACAGGAATAAAGACCCACAATAAATCTTTCCCATGACTGACCTGATGTGTAAAGCGCAGAGCTACATTGCAAAACTGTATCTTGGGAAATTGTGGAAACTGATAGTGCCAGCAAATGTATACAGATTGAAGGTTTAAATCCAATAGTCTTACAATATAAGAACTATAATGTTTATTTAGTGTGGGAGTAAAACAGGATTCTTCTGGAAAACAAAAATCACGTCATAACTGTGAATCTATTTATCATACTGTACTTAACACAGTATCACAGTTCACATTTGTGTTTGTTGTTCCTTCGCTGAATCATAAAATGTATTTATTTGATAACATTTGTTTAGCATAGCCTTTGCCATCCTCTATAACTCTGAAAAATCAAATGCATAAGAATACATTTTCAGTGCAAGTGCTGAAGAAAACAATATTCAAACACCTTTTCGGAAATATGGAGGTGGTAGAGTAGTAAAAAATCTGATCGATTCAGGACTTATTTAATGGCCAACGTTTATTTAATTTGTGAATAAAGGGTAATGGTTTTGAAATGCCAAGGAATGCAACTGCTCAACTGAAAAAAAACATTGGTAATTCAGGATTACAGATTCAACAAACGTGTTTATATCTCTGAAAATATAACTTATATGTTACCCTTCGCTACTAAGGTCCTTGCAATTAACAATGAATGGGTAAACCATCGTCTTTTGGCACCTACTGGAAAATATGATGAGGCTAAATGATAATAAAGACACATGCATGGCACCTCTCTATTAAACTCACACACTTAGATCCCATGCATCACTTAATTCTCTGTTACCTAACACATTGGTTACAAAAATAACCAATGCTCTACGAAGAAGGCGTACCCATATGCTTAATTTGTGCTTTTGATTGTCAGTGCTGGGTCTCTGTGGCATATTTCTCAGTCCTAAAAACAAATATCTGACAGCAAACTTAGGAGCAGTGCCAGGTCTCATTTGCTCTTCTGCATATCTTTACCTGGGAATACCTTTTTTCTCACCACACATTCTAATCTGCCTTAATCAATGTAGGTAACAGTCAAACAATTTATAAAGCTCACATATGTACACTCCACTGGCCACTCAAATAGGCAAAACAGTGTAAAGGACTCAGAAATGCTTGCAATTGTGTTGCTGTAGTCACCCATATAGGATCTGAATCAGTCTCCACACTACTGGCAACAGTCATCAGTCATTTAGCTGTATGAACTTGCGCCCTTCTATCTGCAAGACCAAAGAAGTGCTGTCTGTGTAGCAGCACAACACCAAAGCACTGGTTCAGTTGCCTCCTCTGTCTACCTAGTTTGAACAATAAAAAAAGTGCTTTCTGTACTGCTATTCAGCAGTCTACGGCGTACATAGCCTGTGGTTGCGCACATGATGGACAGCATGAAAAGCTGTTCAAAATTAGGAGATAGGTCTTCCCTGGATAGGATTATTAAAATGTAAAAGTGTAGAACCTCAATTCTAGAATACTGAATAAAACACAAGGTAGGACTGAGATATTTTGAAAATGCAACGGCACCTACAGAACATAAAGGAACAGTTGGATGTGATGCAACATGCAGGACAGAACTGAAGTATGTTGGCAGAGCAGTGCATGGTTTTGATGTGCTTGAATCTGCACGTCAGTACATTGTAAGAGCAATGCACTTTCTTATTTCTGGAATAGCTGGATGAGCTGCAACCTGAAGTTCACAACTGAACTACCTTTTGCTGAGCAATGACAGTCTTGCTGAACTTGGAAGTGTTGAACCCTCTTCATTCATTATTATGGAACATTGGTGGAGGAACATAATAATCTCAGTGCAGTCAAACCTCTAGCAGGTCATGACTGAGTTGTGTTAATAAGCTATAAATGTGGTATGTGTATTCGTCAAAGGTCGGCAAGGAGCCATTTCTGAATATTGGTATATGGTTTTAAGGGTTGGAAAGAGTGGGATCTGACAGAAGGTGGCATTTAAATGCATTGGTATTAGGAGCCTAAGGCCAAACATTAGATTTGGGCCCAAACTCTGATTTTTATTTAACACAAATTAAGCAATGGCCTCGTAAAAGGGTAAGGACTGACCTCACAATACATTATATTATTTCATGGCCAGCACCCTTAGTGCTCATTGTTTGGGGACATTCTAAAGAAGACCAAATACCAGTCTTAAACTCAGGTAAGTTAACAATTTTGAAGTCATTATACTTATATATTTCAATGGTGATGTAAATATGCACCAGATCAGACAGTTTAGAGTTATTTTGATCTTCAAAACCACTAAATACACAGGGTTTACGTGTTAGGATGATTCGTAAATCAGCACTTCAAAGTTTGCAACCAAAGTAATTCCTGAGACTAGCAGTGCTGCTCTAAATTCAGGTTATTAGGCTCATTAGGATGATCAATCTTCAGGTATTCCAAGATCAAACGGTGCTTTTGTATGTCTTTTGCTTCTAACAAGCTATTGCCATTAAGCCTATTAGCACTTAGGAAGACAGAAAACAAGTTGGAGCTAACAACAGAGACTTGCCACATACTTATCTTACAGTAATCATAGTATTCATTACAACACTGGTTAAGACTTGATGTGAAAAATCTCAACAATTCTGAACGTGATCCTCACTAGTGATTGAATAGTTAAAAAAATCACTGCACTGCTACAAATATTTTCCTGTATTGTATTTTGTACACTACAAATCTAATTATCAGTAATCACTATTTGAGCTGCCAAAATAACTGGGCATTTATTATTCACTAGATCATCGACATCATGCCAGAAAAGGTTGGTATATTTCACAACAATTAAAGATGACTCAAAATCTAGTTACTCTTACCACAGGAATTTGCTGCCCAATACGTTTCTTCAGTATCTTTGTCTTAATTCAAGTACTAGATATTTATATATATTTGGAAAGACCTAAGATTCTTGAACTGAATTTCTAAGACGGTTACATGGAGAGGGTGAAAGCTTTTTTAAATAGCTATTATATTAAAATAAAAGAGCTCTGTCAACCTACAGCCCTTTAATTAACAGATTTACAGCTGCAGATTGGCACTCCCCACTGTAAATCAAGCTAAGAAAAGTTGCTTGCCCAGTTCATTTCTGCAACACACTGAAAATGCAGTCTCATTGCGAATTTCTGTCGAATTAAGTGAGGACCACACTTGTACATAAAACTGAACGGTTAATGCATGTTTAGTTTCAATCCGAGTAATTTACTCTATGTAGAAAATGAAATCTCAAAAATGAGGAAATTACAATTTGGTGATGTATTACTCTTATTTCAATGTAAGACATCTTTACAAATATTTGGGCTTCAACCCCTGGTGAAATTTCCTAGCTTGTCCATAATTCTGATAACGTGCCAAAAAATGATAACAAAGGGGATAAACAAACAAGTAATAAAATAGGAAACATAACAAAATATAAAGTGGGTGGAAGCACCTTACCAGTTTTGGGTGTCAAACTCAAATCTGTGTCAGAAGAGGAGGACTGTCGGCTGTAACACTTGGAAGGTGAAAAGGAATAGGTTTGGTTTTTCAGAGGGGTGGAGGGTCCTGATGAATGAGTATTGGGGTTAGGATCTTCACTGAAGGGAACCCTGCCAGAAGAAGGTGGAAACACATTCAGTAATCCTGCCCCAAAGGGACTGGATGACAATGGCATGATCCAAAACTCTTACCCAGGGCAGCACTTACTTTTCCTCATGTGAGATTCAGGAAATTTAGGCAGAACGTTAGAATACATGTCTACACATTAGCCAGTTTCAGTGTAAAATTATGTACATCAACATTCAAAATCAATAAGAAAGCCAATTTAAAAAAGCATGAAATGTCAGACAAAACAAAAAGAATATGCAAAAGATACAAAAATGAAATACTTTAAAAAATATATATATTTATGATTCATTTTTTGGTTTGCTCAAGTGATCTGAAAAACAAATAATAAAGGTAACAATAAAAATAAAGATGTTTCCTTATCCTATAGCATTAAAATGCCACAGCTAAAAACAAAGTCTAGGACAGCAAATCCTACGAGCTATTTCTACAGCAAAAAGTCTCTTCTCTAACAGCAAATTTTCTACTTACCTGTTCTCCACTGAGGTCTCTTCCACAGATCCACACACACGTAGGTCCTTATTTTTGGACCTTTTACTTGGTGCTTAAGATTAGAAGGATGTCAGATTGCAGAAATACAAAATGACCATCATTTCCACAAAAATACACTGAAAATGCGCTATATGATTGACATATTTTTGAAAAAACAAATTGAAATGTAGACTCTTTACTTTTGGGAGAGGGCTTCTTTTCAAGCAGTAAAAAGCACCATCAAATCTGTGGAACAGACTTCTTAATCGTTTGTTCATATATACAACTGTTGTCTTTAATTTATCAGTTGGTTTCTATATGACAACAGTGCATTCCCAGTTAGAAAAGGAGGGAGAGAGTGGAAGGAGTAAAGATGAATGGTACCTGCCTACACTGCCTGCCTGCCTGAATTTGGAAAAAATGATGTATTTGGCCTGCCTCGTCCCTGTTACTGAGCTTGTGCAGTCTCGTACCAGTGAAGATGAGAGTGGGAACAGACACAGAGAAGTTCTGAGTTAGTCGTGAGCCAGTAGCAGTGTGAATAGGGCTGTTGTGAGTCGAACGGCATCCATGGCTTGGCGGAAGTACCAGCGGAGACCTGAGAGAATCGGTGGCCAAGTGGAAGAAAAAAAAACAATGTATACAACAAATTGCAAAGTTATATGTTAAAATTAAGTTCAGGGAACATTAATTAGCGGTCACTTCATAAACCATTCATATGAGCATGCATGCAAAAGTATAAATGAAAACAAATAATGTGGTAAAAGCAAGGAATTAACAAAAGCATTTCAGACTGAGTTAGCAAAATCGTCTGCAGAAGGTTGCTACTAATGATACATTCTAATGGGTTTAGGGTTCATTCTCCATTAAACCAACTACTCAAAATAATAATTTTCCATAAATGTGAACAAATCAATCATGATGAGTAAGTGCCTGAAAATACTAAGCATCAAACACAAATGGCTTACGACACACAATTTGTTGAAAGCCTTAAACTGATTGTTCTTTACTTAATTGTAATACAAAATAGAATCTGGGTTTTTCTCAACCGTGAAATTTGCAAGAAAAATCCTAGAAGGGAAAAGTATTTATCAAGTACTTCAAGCAAACATCTGTCACCCAAGTGTGATTTAAATCACAACTCGATACCACAAACCATACATACTTCACGTCTTAACAATTATATCTAAAACTGGAAGTAACGGCATTTCAATTGTGACAGGAACTGCTTTAAAAATACTTCCGACAAAAGCTAAGGTGCATCCCTGCACCCTATGGCCGCCACCCAACACAAATCTTGAATGGATGCCATGGAAATGAAACAGTAATACGTATTTTTGAGCTAGCTTCAAACTTAATCAGAAAAGAGTGGTCACTAATCTGATATTTGTTCATAGCAATTGACACTCCTTTTTGTATTTCGAAGGACCCGAGTACCTACCTAATAAGCTAGCAACTTTCCTACAACAGCCGACAAAAAAGTACATTAGCAATAAAAACTCGAAGAAAAAACTCCTGAGCTTCGGTGAAGAGTAAATTAACAAGGCTTTCTGAATTTTTTGGGGGTGGTGCAAAGACAGGAGATGGCAGGGGATGTGTGCACATTTATAGGAAATGGGAGTCAATGCACATTTGAAGACCAATGGTGGGTGGATTATCTAAAAAATAAACGAGTGTTAAATTTCACTGCTAGTGGTCGCTCTCATCTGGATTTGCAGAGAGGGGCAGCATGTGAAAGAAAGTCTGCATTTAATTGAAATCATAGTCTGAGTATTTTCAACAACGTGTTTATAGTACTTCAATGGGCTCGGCCAGAATTTGCTGCTATCCTAAGCATCTTGAGTACCACCTCCTGCAAGACCAAATTCTGTGTCTGATTAGTGTAACCATAGTTTATATAGAGGCAGGACAATACGGTGCTGTGTATAGTCACTGATGACGTTATCAGGCTGTCTACTCCTGCTCATATTCTTCTAGGAGCCTAAGATGGTGTTGAAGCTACACCTGTTGAGGGGCTAAACTCCAAAACTCAATTCGAGTCCAGGGCATTGGAAAACCTCTGGCAAATAGTGTAGCTCCGAAAAGAGGTGGAGGCAGGGGGACAGGATGGTGTTTTGTACTGTATAAAAGGACCAAATAAGTGGCTAATTAGAACAGCTCAAGTTTCATAGCACTGTGAGTTATAAGAGGATTTATCACAGAGAGAACAAAAAAGGCAACAGAAACCACATCCCTTTCCTGAATATTCCCTACAGATACCTGTCCACTCTCACCCGCATTGGCAAGCATCAACCTATTTTTTATTTCTATTCATCCGCCTGAAAAACAAAATGTCTCCATTAACTATAATGGAGTCACACGCTTTTTAAATGTATATCATCCTGTAAAAATGATTCATTACTCCTTCACCGGATTACTCTTAAATGGCCAACTCCACTTGCATTTTTGTGTCAAGGGTTTGACAGATCGGTTTCTTATCACACACATAACCATAGTAACATATATTACCATAGCAGACCCTGGCGCTCAAGAGAACTACATTGTGTGTAAATGTGTTCTTTGTGAAAGGGGAAAATGCCATAACTTTTAATGAAGTCAGCCACTAGCTTAAGTGGGCTGATGCACAACCCCTTCAAGCATGCTGGATTGGGTGGGAGAACAATGTAAATGACACCAACCCCAGACTAATGGATGAAGTCTTGCTAAGACCCCTATAAGTAACTATGTTATACACATAGTTTTAGTAAAACCAAAAGGCCTTGGCTGAAAGCCCCGATATGTAAATATATCATACAGATTTGAGTCAAAATCAAAAGGTCTCCTCTGACACCAGACCTAGATAGGATACTCTTTATGTTATTAGTTTGGTTTAACTGGCTTACAAGGCTCTAGAGAACATGTGAACCAATAAAGAAAGAACATTAATATCCCAACTGATATGGGGTATTCTAAACAGGGTATATAACCAGTAGAAATCTGCATGACTCCTTCTGGATGCTCGAGCCTAGGTGATATGAACAATGACAACGCATGGTTCTACATGCAGGAGACCAGGTTATATTTTTTTAACTTAAAACAAAGGTCAAATCTCCAAATACTGTAACTCAGATACCCATATTACATGAAAATGCTGCATTATGGTTGTCTTCTAAAGATCAATTTTGACCAGGGAGAATTACAGTCACAAGCTTTATTACACTCACTAAGCACAAAATCAATCTCAAGAACTAATTTCTATAACACCAGTACAATAACACAGAGTTGTGCTACCCAGCTAGATTGATAACCTAGCTCAAATGATGTGCCAACTCTGGAATATATGACGTGGAACATACCAGCTTTAGCATCAGTCAAATTCCTATGGTGCTATATAGCCAGTTTTGATCTATGCGGATACAAATTTTAGTACTTAGAGGTCAGAAAATATTATTAATCCTACCTTGGTTCCAGTTTGTGAAAAATATGTTATATGAGGTAATATATTAAAAAATGTATTTTGTTTTCAAGTAACTGGCCTATTGTTCAGATAAGTACAATAAGTGCTGCATGACCAGCCATTTGTGAAGTGAAAGAAAACAAAGTATGGAGATGTTCAAGACGAGCGAGCAAGGCAGCAATCACAGCACAGAGAAAGGAGAATAGCAAACCTAAAAAGTAAATTATCAAAAAAGAACAGGAAACAAAAACCAGAACGGAAATAAAGCAGTGTATTGCACTACATTAAACTAATAAGGCCTGCCTTTATTGTTGCATAATGGAACATCCGTGAATCACTCAAAAGGGCTCCTGCCCCGTCTTGAATTGGGGCTCCCTCTTGTTTGTCCGTTTTCCTGAATAATCAGATCCATTTTGGACTGGGTGATAGAACATTTTCTATTTATTACCAGTAGTTGTCACTCACAGCTGAAGGCCCGGATAAGAGCAACAAACTCCGTCCTCAGATGCCATGCACCCAAGTGCCAGTGACAAACCACTGGTTGGAAATCCAGGGTGAAAACCAGTACATGGGTGGTGTGACTCACCAAAAAAATGCATGGAAGGTGGTGCCACAAAGGTGAGCCATATTCGAGACCGACCAGCCATATGCTCACTTGTTTCACCATGTATGGTAAGGACAAATAATTCATGCAAAATTCTCCTGGTGAAAATCTGCAACAAGAAGAATCAAGAGAGGAATGCTTTCAAAGCACATGGGAGGTAGCTTAAGTTGCTGCCCTCCAAATGTCTATGATCGGAACATACCTTTTGAGGAAACCCATGCTCCCTTTGCTCTGTTAAAATAAGCAAAGGAGCCTAAACTCTTCTTATGTCTTCAGCTTTACAGATGTAAGAATCTGAAGAAATGGCAATAGTGACTTTTTTTTAAATATATTGTATTTATTTGAACAAAACATGGCCATTTCTATGCAAGTGTCCAATCATGGACGATCGGTAATAATACACTGCTGAGGTGCTCCATTATATTAACATTGTACAGTTAAAAGATCTCAAAAGGCATATTCTCCCAGTGGACTTAGTGCATCTCCCAGTACCCCACCGCCCTTCACATCCCTAAAAAGGCTTTCCCGAAGGTCCGCAATTGGAATATTATCATGTATATTGAACAATGCTAGGGTGAGGTTATGTAATCCATGCCTTTTCTACACTGGGGAGTGTTGTGTCTACAGGTGTTACGGCCGGTCCAGTGTCGCAGCATCTGAGGTAAATTATGAACGGTTCCCATATATCATGAGGGCAAATACCTTGTGGCTGCAGTTCCCAATAAACAGTCAATAGCTCTTGGCAATGTGCAATGTCTGTTAGCCAATCTTGAGATCTGGGAGCTCGCGATCTCCCCTAATGGATAACCATTCGACGCTTTGCTAGAAGGAAGAATATCGATACCAATTTCCGAGCTTCCCGGGCAACCTTGCCGACATAACCCAACAGCCCCAGTAATGGTGTAAACTCGAAAGGCAACCCTGTGATCTCTTCTATTATGCAAAAGACCTCGCCCCAGTAGGCCATAGTGGCGGGACAGGGTCATGCAAGGTGAATAAAGTCTAAATGTGGCAAATGACAGTGTTGACACCCGGAATCAACCACATTCGGAATTGCGCCAATGTGCGGTATAGTTTGTGTAAAATTTTTAAATGAATCTAGCGTAATCTGTAATTCGGAGATAGCATCTCTAACTTACTGCAACAAAACGACCGGCAATAGTGACTTTAGTTGCATGTTTGCGAACAGCTGCTGAGAGAATCTGAAAGATTTCGATCTTTTACAGTATATCTTAACAGCTCTACAAACATCTGAGTAGTCTCTCAAGCAACAAAGCAAGTTCTATATTTAAGGAGAATGGCGTTTAAATCTTCAGAATGAAAGACAAGACAGTTCAATGAACAGCTTTGACCATGAAGAAGATGATACCTAGTGCCTCAGAAGAGAAAGAAGAGAGAGAACCTGGCTTTTATGATAGCTTATTACAAATATGATCGCTGTCAAAAAGATCACCTTCCAAGCCAGCAACTCAATATCACAGAACAGCAGGGGACCCGGGGTTTATGCAAGAGGGAAACCAAAACCAATTTGAAGTCCCATTAGAGAGCAGCATTCCCAAATACATGGAAGAAGATGGAGAATACCATCAACATTAAGTACCATCACTATCTGCCCACAAAAAGGTCTAGGTAAGTCAAATGAAATACGCTGCGATAGCTGACTGGTAATGCTTGCATTGCTACATTTTGGTTTCCTATAGAAGCAAAAAACAATATAAAAGAAAAAAAACAAGTCTTGTGTTGATTCAATTGCCTCGCTCAGGCCAACTAACAAAAACCTAGCCATTTCCAACTGTATAATTTCCTAGTAAAACCTTTCTAGCCACCTACATCATAGCTATGTTTAATTTAGACAAACCTAAGTGTAAATAAACTAGTTTCAGAAACCAGGCCCAGAATTTAAACATGGGTAGGTAGAAATCCAAAAGCTGGAGAAGCAACAGAAAGTTTTGCCTGAGAGGAGGTGTCCTAAAAAACACATTTGGGAATAGCAGAAATACTTACAGGATATCTTGAATTTAAGCATCCAAGGGTCAGATGAAATAGTTGAAATGTGTGAAGAAATGTTCCCAAGCAGTCTAGAAGACGGCCACCCCCCAATGACTACTCTCAGTTATCTAATCAATAGGAAAACACCACATAATATGACACTTACATTCAGAGGAAACAGTGAAACAAAGTGCACCGATATAAAATAAGAACCACTTGAGTAAATCCCTCCCCAATATGTGGGAAAGAACTGGCACCAAATGAGGCTGCTGGTAATGCAAAAACATGTAAGTGGAGTGAACCCTTTTTATGATTTGGACTGCAGCACAAGATTTTTGCAATCACAAGAGAAGAAGGGAGAGAAGGACAAGAGAGTAAAGATATTAAAAAACAAGATGCAACATTTTTTGAAACCTCGAAGTTACAAAGAACATACCTGGATAAATCCAATGCTTCTTCTATAAGAAATTGAATTATTATTTGTGGTGGGTGGCCACCCACCTCGAGGAATAATCACAACTCTGGTCAGGGTGAACCTCAAAGTCACTAAATTAACCGGAGCTCAATTCTCCAATAGCCATGGGACAGAACACACAGGCTGAACATCAGTCTACACCAAACACAGTAAGGAAAATAGAGTAAAATGTAATACACAAAATGACAAAAATCTATAAGGAAAACTGGTGATATGAACTTTTAAAGTTTCATGTAAAAATAGCGCCAAAGAATCATAAAGTGCCAATGATAGTGAAAGGTAATAGTAGACCGGGACCTGGCCACAATTTGACACTCACTGCGATGGAGCGTGGGTCAAATACACCGACTGAGCTTGTCGGAATCAAAGATTTTACCTTCTGACTTTCCATCACAGCAAGGTCAAGTTCAGATCCAGTTTTAGTTCCACTGGTTAGCTGGGCAGTTGCAGGAAAGACATGCTGCAGCTTCTTGTATACCAGTAGCTCCAACAGAAAGTCAGCTGCATGACCACTTCTTTGTTATGGGTACAATAAGGAGAGAGATCCAGTCCTTTAAGGTTCTTTTCTGGTCTCAGATATCAGGTCCAGACCTCTCCTGATCCTCCTCCGGTCCGTAAGTGTTCTGAAGTGGGTGCCTAACGATGCCACATTTATGGCTCGCTATTGCTAGTGGATGGAAATGACTTCTGTGCATACACTAACCAATGGGGCACAAGTTTCCGGTGCCTCCTCTACCCACCTTGGGAATTTCCAAGATGAAGGAAGTCTTCAGCCACCCTAAACTTGGGCTCTGAGGAATGGGGGGGGGACATGCACTATGGCAATCCTAATGTCCACCCACATCTAACACTAAAATCCGGTTTGGGGCAGTAAGTGTGCCCACAATAAACCCAGAGACAGACGTCTAGTTGAACGCAATTTCCAACCAATCAGAAAATAGATATGCAGGATATTTTTTGCTTTCCTGTTTTTACCCTTTCAGGAATGTGGAATTTAATAAAATATCTACTTGTCCATGGGGCAGGTTGCTTCATAAATCTACTTGTCCTATATCAAAA
Source organism: Lissotriton vulgaris (assembly GCF_964263255.1). Lineage (NCBI taxonomy): Eukaryota > Metazoa > Chordata > Amphibia > Caudata > Salamandridae > Lissotriton > Lissotriton vulgaris. Next base: position 2,042,754,305 of record NC_141685.1, on the reverse strand, counting down.
TCCACTTGTCCCTTTGGTGCCATGGAGTGCGGCGACACATTTTGGCAGCAATCTCATTATATAAGAGCTCTGATATAGCCTTTCTGATTATGCCAGGGCTCATACCATAGTAGTGTTTCAATACTTGAAATCCTCTTATGTTGCCACATTTCCGCAGATCTACATACGGGGGCCGAATGTAGTGGTAAGCAATAGTTCCAGGGTCAGAATGCCCTTTTGAGTCTGTGCCAACCTACTAACTTGCATGTTTTAAGGGTTTTCAACAACTCTTTTCCCATTCTGAGATATGTTGAAAATGTACTCCTATTAGTGGCGGACGTAAACATTCTTCCAGAGTTTGGAAAAAAGTAGTTGGAAGGAAAGTGAACTTGCAAACACTCAGATTTTCACATGAGCAAATCTACAAATGGGGAATTCACTAAAGCCATATAGCTGCACTTAATGCAAGGACATATTACATGGGCGCACTTTGGAAACTTTCTTTAATAATTGGGCCCATAATTTGGTTTGGCGTTGACCATGACCTTTTGCGTTTATCAAAATTCTGTCTCTCTCTGTATCGGCTGCCTTCACTGTGAGTGACAGCACTCTTTCGCAAGGAGCATGACGTCACACAAAGTAGTCTTGTTCAGTGCCAGTAACTACTTTGGCAAAGTGTGCTTTTAGACACCAAAAACAATTTTTGCTTTTGCCAGTGTTTGTTATAATGGTGAGGGCCTGGCAGCTCCCATACCAATAAGGTTTTACAAAAACCATGCATAAACAATTCATACATTGACAAAACTAAAAACCTGACCACCAATTTCAGACCTACTTGCTTTGCCGTGCTTGTTGATTTTTGTTTCCCATAATCTTATTGAAACTTGTTACACTGATTTTTTCCATTATGAATATTTTTGGGAAAAACAAGCATGCATCAACACATGTTACTAAATGATGCTGCAAAGAAATGGTACCTGAAATTTTACATTATTTTAGCGAAATGTTTTTTTCCAGCTTTCATTTTTTACGAACATTTCATTTTGAAAGCAAAGAATCATAAATCTTGCTTTCAAGCTTCTGGAAATATTTGCATCAAATCAGAATGTATTCTGGGAGCATTATGCATAGCCTCATATTGCTAAACTTTGAAAACGTGTGTACACCTTTTTATACTGTAACCACTGTCAGTAGTGCAATCAGAGCTTACAACACTTACTTAGAGCGCTCACCCTAATAATAAAGGCTTTCAATTAATGAACCATGAATAAAAGTATGAACAGCATTAACAAATGGACAAAAATATTACCTTAACTGCAGACAGTGTTATTCCCTGATCCATAATGTGGTACTGCAAACTCGCAGCCAGAGGGTGTGTGCTGCAGGGGTTGGGCTTACTTGTCCCAAGGACAAAATACACATGAAAACTTGTTGCCCTTGACCCCAAACAATATGTCCCGGGCGTCGGGCTATAGGAATTCCACATCCCTGCCCTTTGAAGTGTGCCCCCACTTGTTATATGAAAAAGCCCAGCGAAACTGTCAAGAAGGATTTGACACTATTATGTCATAAAGAGCCCACTTAATTTAGAGCCTACAGGAGTGTAGAATTTAATAAAATATCTACTTGTCCATGGGTCAGGTTGCTTCATAAATCTACTTGTCCTTTAACAAAATCCAATTGTCCCTTTGGTGCCATGTAGTGTGGCGACAAATTATGGCAGCAATCTCGTTATATAAGAGCTCTGATTTAGCCTCTCTGATTATGCCAGGGCTCATACCATAGTAGTGTTTGAATACTTGCAATCCCCTTATATTTTCACGTTTCCGCTGATCTAGAAACTTGGGCTGAAGGTAGTGGTAAGCAATAGTTCCAGGGTTAGAATGCCCTTTTGAGTCTGTGCAAACCTATAACTTGCATGTTTTAAGGGTTTTAAACAACTCTTCTCGAATCTTTTCCCATACTGAGAAATGTTGGAAAGTTACTCCTGACAATGGCAGACGTAAACCTTCTTCCAAAGTTGGGAAAAAAGTAGTTGGCGGGAAAGTGTATTTGCAAAACACTCAGATATTCGCATGAGCAAATGTACACATGCATATTTGCTCATGCTAAAATGCTGTTCACAAATATTTTCTAGGAGTACTACTTTGGGAATTCACAAAAGCCATATAGCTGCACTTAATACAAGGACATATACCATGGGTGCACTTTTGAGACTTTCTTTAATAATTGGGCCACTAATTTGGTCTGGCGTTGACCATGACTTTTTGCGTTTATTAAAATTCTGTTTCTCTCTCTGTATCACCTGGCTTTACTGTGAGTGACTGCATTCTCCTCTTTCCTAAGTAGCATATCGGCACACAAAGTGGTTTTGTTCAGTGCCAGTAAATACTGTGGAAGTGTGTGCTTTTTGAGACCAAATGTTTTTTTTTGGCTTTTGCCAATGTTTGCTATGATGATGAGGGTCCAGAAGCTCCCACACCAATAAGGTTTTACAAAACCCATGCCTGTGCTGAAGGCCCAGGACAAAATACACATGAAAACTTGTTGCCCTTGACCCTAAACAATATGTCCTGGGAGTTGGGTTATAGAAATTCCACATCCCTGCAGCCTACCTGGCTGGAGGACAAAGCAATGTCTCTGCAGAGTGCTAACATTTGTTTGAAAACAAGGATATGGAAGTGTAAAAACAATGACCAGGCCCAGAGGGTCGGGAGTTCCATTTGAAACTAAGAAAGGAAAACAGGGGGATACGTCCCCCTGAAACTGAACTCTACCTAGATAGTATAGTATCCCTCCTGACATAATGACATTCATTATAAGAATAAGTGCCTGCCACACCTAGACATCACTTCAATAGGAGTGGGAAAGGGAAAAACATTTTTTATATGTAACCCTCACACACTCTATTAGTCTCATGCTTCATCTTGACTTCTAAAGGTCAGGGTGGACTAGACTGTGTTCCAAGGAGCTCTTAAAAGAAAAACTGACTAGGGGGCGTAACCGGTAAATAAAAATCACTCATCTTCTCCAAGGTATCCCTTTGTTCATGGGAACGAAAAAACCTAAGCTACAGAAGGAGATTGTAGGATTCGATGGTCCTATAACCTTACTCAACCAACATGTTTCAGCCCTACTCAGACATGGTGCAAAACAGAATTGACCCGAATGCGATTCGGTCCTTAGATGCAGAGAAGGGGTTCAAGGCTGTTCATTGATCATTCATGAGACAAGTACTACTGAAATTTTGGTTCGGCCCCACTTTCCTAGCCTGGATAGATCGACTATACACAAACCCAATGGCACGAGTGTGGCTAAATGGAGTAATGTTGATAGATGTTCAAGTGTGCCCGGGCAGTAGGTAGGGATGTCCTCTCTCCCCCTTGCTATTTGTCTTGATAGTGGAGCCACCGGCATGTCTGATCCAAAACCAACTGGACATAAGATGCTTTAGAGACCATCTGGAGCTGCTCTTACTATATGCAGATGACATGCTTTTATATGTCACCAACCCAGACATGCCACTCCCCTATATATTGAAGGTATTTGATGACTATGGGCACCAGGCGGGTTATCAAATAAATTGGGATAAATCCAGCTTATACCAGGTAGGGGGCTGCCTAAATACACAGAGTCTACCTAGACAACTACACGTCAAGAGGGAGGGATTTCGATACCTATGCCTCTATATAATTACCAATCTAGCGGTGAGCATCGACCGCAGCATCAAAAGGATACTGAGGGAATTCCACTTCAACGTAGCCAATACAATGGCGGGATAGCGCTCCCAGGTATAAGATCTTACTATTGAGCATCCCACTTGGTGGTCATAAACGAATGGGGACACCTGCCAGCCGACCATCCAACATACGCTCTTGAGAAGCTTCAATTTCAATCCCGAACATATCTCCACTACATAAATGGGGCAGAAGAGCATGACAGTTACTCCCAGCAACCCAAAGGACAGTTGATGCTTGGAAGGTGTTGGAACGTCAAATGTAGTAGGACAAGAAATGTGAGAAAGAAACCCCGCTGTGGGAGGGGACATGCCTGCCAGAAATTGACAATCTGCAGGGGCATGATAGGGATCTCCAGACTTGGGGACAATCGAGAGAAGGATTCCATAATCCCTTTCCACTCACTCCAACATGAATTCAAGCTGAATGATACCCAAATATATAAATATCTGCAACTTCAACACGCCTGGAGGGCAGAGAACCTAGACACATCAGACATCCCAGAATTTGCACCATTAGGGGGAAGATTACTGCAGGGAGCAAGACAAAGCGATCTCATGGACATACAAAACCCTTATAAATAATATGCCAGCCAACCAGAGAGCTCTCATATCCAATGGGAAACTACCCCGGGTGAGCTGGAGGACATAGATTGGGAGACCGCATTTATGCACCTGAGAGAAGTGGCCATTAAACTAAGAGTATGCCGAATACAATTTAAGATCTTACTCCAGGCCTACTTTGATAGGGTGAGACTACACAAAATCAGGAGGGCTGAGTCACCAGAATGTATCCATCATAACACAGAGAATGGGACCTACATTCACACATTATGGGAATGCCACCATATAAAGCTATATTGGGACCAAATAACAGAGGAAATGGTAGTGGAGGCACAATTACCCATAAATTCTCAAGAAGGTCCTATTAGGTATCCCCACTCAAGTGAATCTTCCTCGCTAGAAACTGCTGTTATGTAACCTAGGACTGATAGTAGCCAAAAGAGATCTTGCTAAATACTGGGGTTCTCCGAACCTCCCCACATTGGCTGTGTAGAGGACAGGAATAGACTTCTACAGGGGGACAGAGAAGGTGACATACCAGGCAAGAGGGTGCTCAAAGAAATTTACCAATGTCTTGGCCCCTTGCTGAGATATTATGGGCTGGATTTAGAGAGTGGGACAGAAGAACCCAGGTCAGGAATATGGAAACCAGACGCAGTATGAAGCAAGATATCCTACACACCTCCAACACACATCATATGTTAGAATGAATCATCAAATACTGTTTAGTGATAGACATTCCAAAAATGATGTTTATTGGTATCACTGTCAACTGGATTCAAAGCGGATAACCTTCATGTTACTCTTCGTCTACAGTTCACATATGTATCTATACTGTGTTTTCAGGAACAATGTAATAAAATATTTTCAAAAAACAAATGGTGTGGCTGCATGTAGTACATTTTGTTGGAGCACACTGAATACAACTGAAATGGATTCTTAATATATAAAAACTTAAGACAGATTCATATTACCAAAAATACTTACTAGAGACCATAATGCATAAATAAAATTGACAGTAAGTGTTTGAGAGAGGAAATTGGATACAAAATCAACAAATAATTGAATTTCAATACTGTGGGTTAGTTCACAAGTGTGAGAAACAGCGATATAGATAAATGTAAAGTGAAAGTGGGACTGAACTAATAAATATAATGTGAGCAAACTGTTACGAATAGATTAGGTGCATCATGCTTTGAATACCAGATGGAGAAAACTAGATACAAAGTGTTAGCATGTGATTAACATTCCAAAAGTCTGCAGCAAAGCAACAGTGGGAATTGCAAAAATATGTTTATAAGCCTAGTATGCAGGTATTCTTATGTTAGTTTAATGTTAGCAACAAAGATCTTAGGATTGCATAAGGAAACAGTGCAGTTATGGCCACTGACATGTTTATAAAACTGTAATAATCAGCATCTTGAGTACATCTACAGCTGACTAGGCCAAGAGATTGGAGAGTGCCACAGGAAGTGGTACCTTCACATAGATTACAAAGTGTTCTGTGCCAAGGTGTCATCCCTTTCGCCCGGCTTCTCAAATATCGATTTTTCATCCTTGATAATTACTTACGCTTTTTATATAGTAATTGGACAGCTTTTGTGGTAAGCAGAAACTTGCTTCCTAGTTTTTTCGAGTCCCCTGCAGGATTACTGCTTTTTCAGCAGGCGGCATCAGTCTCAGGCATGTAACTCTATGTCCTGATGATTGATCCCAGTACTCCTGTGTATGGGATCGAAACGTCATCGTCTCCTTGACACCATCATAAGTATTACTGAATTGGGCTATGGTTTTTGCCTTCATTTATGCTTGACAATTTACTGATTCTTTTTCCAAGCACTAAGAAATGCTTGAGCCTTTGTTCTTTTTCTTGTTTTAATTGTCGCAGAGTTTGTGTTTCCACTTCATAGTTTTTGTTTTCTTCACAAATACGTAAAATATTAAAAGTATTTCTGTCCGGATGGACAACGTAATATTGATCTCATTGTATTTCTATATTTATTGCTTCTCCCTTATCCTTCTTGTGAGGTACCACTGTTCCTATAACAGGCTTACCGGAAGCAGATAAAATGCATCTAGTTCATAAAGTAAATACTTTTTTCTTTATCTCATAAATACTCATATTGGTCCCTGAGAAGGATTGGGAGTAACACAAAGAGCACGTTGGGTGGGGGGGGGTGGGAGCACGATTGTGAGTTGGAAAGCAGCACATGGAGGGAAGAGCAAAAAAATACATCCAATGGCGTGCTCAAAGAAAAAAAAGGAATTCTCTGATGTGAGCTGTAGAAGGATTATACAAGTCATCCAATCAAAAGGATGTTAAAAAAGATATGTCACAGGGGAGGATAAAAACAAGAAGAGCATGGAAAGGCATCAAAGTAGTAGCAGGCAAACACGAGTGACATTAAAACCACCCATTGGTATGCAATGGATTGATCCAAAGTCCACTGCAAACATTGGCATTTTCCACAACAGGCTATCAACAGGAACAGCTACCAGGATATCATACATAGACTAAGATACTCTACCTCTTATAAATACAAACAAAATACAAATTCTGGAGAATTAGGACTGCAAATATGTCACATTGCCTTCTCTCTAATCAGGTTCGTTGCGATAGAAGATGACATAGTTAGCCTTTTTCAAAATTATAGAGCTAAGTAGACATGCTAATACTAAGTGAAGACATTTTGTAGGGTTGTAAAGATTTTACTAAGAGAAGTCCCACTATATCTGCTGCAATAGTTATTAGCAGATTACTGTAAAGCCCTGAGCAGGGTTGATGCTACAAGGAGAAACATACAGGATGCACAAAGCAAATAATGCTGAAGAAAGGTTGGCGGCAGGTCTTTAGAAACACAATGTTTTCCTAAATAGGCTCAGTGGAGGTTCACAATCCATCATGGAGGTTTTACCTTAAACTCAAATGTATGAATGAAGGTGCACGAGCTCTCTAGCCCAATTCAGCCCAGTAGGACCAACAGTATCCTTTCATTGGTGGCCAAAACAAACTACCTGACCAGAGGAGACCAGTATTTTGTCAGTTTACGGTCCACAGCTGAGGAAGAACTTCCCTGGAAAGATTATAATCATGCACTTATTTTTCTACAGAAATTCTCAGTGTCATCTCTTCACATATGTTACAATATGTGAATGGCTGTGGACTAGTTAAAAGGACACAGAGCAAGACATAAAGGAAAAAAGTAATGGGAAAAGGAAGGAGAGGTTTGAAGTGGGGTTTTCAACAGGGATAGGCCAGGGGTTATTTGGAGCAGCTGGGTTGAAGGAGGGGAAGGGAAAGGTTTCAGTAAAGGATATAAGACAGGGACAGATCTGCAATGTCCATGGCAATGAGGTTACAAAGTGTTATTGCTTGAACAGCTGGGCTATGAATTTTTTTGGGGTGGGGGGGGGGGGTGCTTGGAAAGATTTGAATGGCGTGCAGGCTCCTACACCCTCCACAAAGTTAGTCTGGAAAGAACGGTTCAATCAATCATTTATTCATTTGTAGAGCGCACTAATCACCCGTGAGGGTCTCAAGGCGCTTAGGGGGCTGGGGGGTGCTGCTACTGTTCGAACAACCAGGTCTTGAGAAATCTCCTGAAGGTCAGCAGGTCCTGGGTCTGTCGCAGGTGGATGGGGAGGGTGTTCCATGTCTTGGCGGCGAGGTGGAAGAATGATCTGCCTCCGGTGGTCGTTCGGTGGATGCGTGGAACGGTGGCGAGGGCACGGTCTGCGGAGCGTCAGCTGGCGGTTCGGGGCGTAGAAGGTGAGTCGTTTGTTGAGGGATGTCGGTCCGCTGTTGTGGAGTGCTTTGTGAGCGTGGGTGAGGAGCCTAAAGGTGATCCTCTTGTTGACGGGGAACCAGTACAGGTCTCTCATGTGGGCACTGATGTGGCTTTGGCGGGGGATGTCAAGGATAAGGCGTGCGGAGGCGTTCTGTATGCGTTGGAGGCTTCTCTGGAGTTTGGCCGTGTTTCCCGCATAAAGGGCGTTGCCATAGGCCAGCCTTCTGCTGACCAGGGCTTGGGTGTCCGTCCTTTTGATACTGACGGGCACTCATCTGTAGATATTGCGATGCATGCAGAGGGTGTTAAAGCAGGAGGAGGAGACAGTGTTGATTTGCTGGGTCACTGATAGTTTTGAGTCCAGGATGAACCCCAGGTTGCGTGCGTGGTTGGTGGGGGTCGGTGCAGCTCCCAGCGTAGCCGGCCACCAGGAGTCGTCCTAGGCAGAGGGAGTGGAGCCGAGTATGAGGACCTCTGTCTTGTCAGAGTTAAGTTACAGGCGACTGTTCTTCATCCATTCTGCGATGGCCTTCATTCCTTCGTGGAGGATTGTTTTGGCGGTGGCGGGGTCCTTGGTGAGAGAAAGGATCAGCTGGGTGTCGTTGGCGTATGAGATGATGTTACGGTCGTGCGATCGGACGATGTTGGCGAGCGGTGCCATGTAGACGTTAAAAAGGGTCGGGCTGAGGGATGATCCTGGGGGTACGCCGCAGGTGATCCTAGTGGCTTCTGACCGGAATGGGGAGCGGCGGACTCTCTGGGTTCTGCCTGTGAGGAAGGAGGTGGTCTAGTCCAGGGCTTTGTCGCCGATCCCTGCGTCGTGGAGGCGTGTGCGTAGGGTGTGGTGGCAGACGGTGTCGAAGGCGGCTGAGAGGTGCAGGAGTATGAGGGCCGTGGTTTTGCCGTTGTCCAGCAGGGTCCTAATGTCATCGGTGGCGGATATGAGGGTGGCTTCGCGGCTGTGGTTGTGCGGAATCCGGATTGGGGCGCATCCAGGATGTTGTTCTCCTTGAGGAAGCGGGTCAGTTGCATGCTGGCCGTCTTCTCAATGGCTTTCGCCAGGAACGGGAGCAGGAGCAGGGAGATGGGGCAGAAGTTCTTGAGGTCATTTGGATCCGCCTTGGGTTTCTTAAGTAGGGCATTGATCACGGCCTGTTTACAGCTCTCCGGGAAGGTGGCGGTCTCGAAGGAGCTGTTGATGATCTTCCGGAGTCGGGGTGCGATGATAGAGCTTCCTTTGTTGAGGATGTGGTGAGGGCAGGGGTCTGATGGTGAGCCGGAGTGGATTTTGATGTGGTTCCAGATGAGCAGGAGGCCGGTGTGGTTTGGGGGTGGAGGGTCTGAAGTGTTGGCGGCTGTCTGGGGGGTCTGGGTGTTGAAGCTGTTGTGGATGTCTGCGATCTTTCGGTGGAAAAAGGTGGCTAGGGAGTCGCAGAGGTCTAGCGACGGTGAGATGTCGTTAGAGCTGGAGCTTGGGTTGGCGATTTCTTTCACGATGTTAAAGAGCTCTTTGTTGTTGTGCGCGTTGTTGTTGATGCGTTCCTTGAAAGAGGTCCTTTTGGCGGTTTGAATGAGTTGGTGGGGCTTGCGGCTAGCGTTCTTGATGGCAGGGTGGTTGTTCAGTGTCTGTTCGTGGCACCACTTCTTCTCGAGTCTTCGGCAAGTCTGCTTAGATGCTTGGAGGTCAGTGGTGAACTAGATGGCCTTTCTGTCGGTACATCTGTTTGAGGGTTTCTTGATCGGGGCAAGAGTGTTGGGGCAGTCGTCAATCCATTGCCTGAAGTTGCAGGCGGCTGTCTTACTGTCGGTGGGGTCGGCTGGTGGGTCTCGGGCGAGGATGGTGATTAGCTGGTCTTCGGTGACCTTGTTCCAGCTGCAGTAGGGGATTCGTTGCAGGTGGTTGTGCGTGGTGTGTTTCTCATAAGAGAAGTGGACGCAGCTGTGGTCGGTCCAGTGGAGTTTGGTGGTGTGGCTGAAGGTGACATGGTTGCTGGTCGAAAATATGGGGTCGAGCGTGTGTGTTCGGCGCGTGGGTGTCGTGACGAGCTGTTTGAGCCCGAGGTTAGCGAGGTTGTCGAACAGGGTAGTGGAGTTGCTGTTGTTGGTGTTCTCGAGGTGGAAGTTCAGGTCTCTGAGGAGGATGTAGTCAGTGGATGCAAGGGCGTGCGTACTGACTATGTCGGTGATGGAGTCGCTGAACTGTGGTCAAGGTCCACGGGGTCTGTAGAGGAGAGTTCCTCGGAGGGTGGTGTTGGGATCGATGTGGATCTGGAAGTGCAGGTGTTCTGCAATGCTGAGGGTGTCTTCGGTGCAGGTCGAAATTCTGAGGGCATTCCTGTGGGCGATGGTATTCCACCTCCTGGTTTGTTAGTGTGGTCCCTCTGAGTGATCTTGTAGCCGTCCGGGATGGCGATGGCAATGTCGGGCGCCGAGGAGGAGTTCATACAGGTCTCCGTCAGGAAGGCGACATCAGGGGAGAATGAATCGAGTAGGTCCCAGAGTTCGATGGCGTGCCTGTGGACAGAGCGGGTGTTGAGTAGTATGCATCTGAGGTGGTATGAATGTAGACGTGTAGAGGACAAAAGATTTTGCTCAGTTGTTAGGTGTGAAGCCATGCAGTGGCACCTCATTTGGAATATTCATGGACAAGATGTTGCTAGCTCATGTTGGCAATGGGGACAGACTCTGCCCTGCTCTGTTTTGGCTGACATAGGAGTTGAAAATTTAGACTGGTATGGTTGATGGGTAATTTTTCAGTTGTGCAATAAAATGTTCTAAACATGGCCCTCAGGTAGAATTCGGTTCAAACATGTACCTGTGAATGTTCACCTCACTGTCAGCCTACTATACTTCCAGGTGTTCCATACACAATTTGAAAATCATTAGCAAGAGAATGAAGCCTTTAGGAGTGCCTTAAGTGACTGAAACCATTGCAGGACAATGCATATGAATTCATTTGGAGTGTGTGCGTGCAAAGTAAGGCATGATAAGTGATAGAGTAGAAGGCTAGGAAAAGGCGAAGCATACCAAACAAACAGTAAACATTTTCTATAATCTAGGGAACTTTGCCAGTCAGGTGACTGTTAGTTATCTCTATGCTGCATCATTGTCGGAAGCAACAGGGATTACTGCAGAAGGGCGTTGCAATTAATCTGTTCAAGTACCAAGGATTGTGACAGCCTTCATAGCGATGAGCTCTAGGAATGATAGGTGTGTAACTGAGTAGCCGTTTACAAAGCCATTATGGTCCAAATCATGCGATACGGAGTAAAAAATATATATAGATAATCCTCTACATGGGTAATTTTTCAAGGGCTCAGTCAAGAATGGCCAATCCATGAGTAACACATAGGCACTTTATCAGCGTAAAAAATAGATTTGCTGCTCTAAAGGGACTTACTTATTGTGAGGAGTGCTGTCTGCCACATTCCGTTTCAATCACAAGCTAGGGAACAAACTATTCTAAATAACAGATTCTCTTGCGCAGTTCTAATGTCAGCATGAAGATCAGGTCTCTCAGACATAGGTTCAAACTGCATCTACAGAGAAGAGTGGAATGGAGGTTGTGGCTCTTGCTACTTTAAGGTTAATTAAGGTAGTTCTACAGCACATGTAATGGAGCACTAACTGTTGTTTAGATACCACTGAGCCCATTCACTATTGAGTCTGTTGAGCTTCAGTTACCATGGAGCCCCAACAGTAAGGAACGCAGAGATGGCATGCTGTAATTAAAAAACTGCATCCCAGTTTAGGCAAATGTTAAATGTTATTGCCAAAGAAAGAACTGGGTGGTTTCATTCAATTAAGAGGTTGCCAGTGTAATGAGCATGCTGTTTCAATGGACCAAAGCTCATAACTACATGCCATTCTATTAAATGCTGGCAGTTATTCCTTTACCTTGGAAAATTGCATAAACGTAGACTCGCAGGCTATGAAGGCAGAGCATACAGCTGCAAATCAAAATCATACTAAACATGCACAAAGTTAACCGGGTATGCAACAAAAAGGAAAGTAAAAAGCTCAAGGCATGTTAAGATTTATAGCCATACTTACTCTTTTATTTCTTTGGATGGAGAATTACATGCAGGCGGAAAGGTAGATGTACTACTTAATTTGTCCAGGGTACATGCAGTCCCTATTGCTCGTACAACCAACCCAGATTCTCCTTCCAGGTCAAAACACTGCAGGTAACCAACCACTGCATTTCCTCTCATTTCAAGAACCTTAACTCCAATCTTCCTCTGCAGTTCACCTAAAAAAAAAAACATTGCTCAAGGAGGGTCAAAAATGTGTATTAAAAAAACTTTATTCTAGTCTTCTCAATAGCACTTTTCTTGAAATGAAAACCTGATGAAAATGTCAGAAATGTCATAGACACACAGTACATTTATTGATTAAGAGAACAGATACATATATAGGGTTAGAATTCTCTTAACTGAAGATATCAGGCCGTGAGGAAGCGCATGTGACGAGACAACAGACCGTAATTGGCTTACAGAAAACAGATTGGATGTAGATATCTTAGAGTTTCCAAAGCATGAAATATTGATGACTACTTATGATTCTTGATGGTGTTCAACGCATCCCACTTTTCAGACCCATGTTTTGATCTTTTTAAATTGTTAATTAATGCTTGAGAAGAGATATAATTGCAAAGGTGTCACAACAAACACAAAGAAGAAAAGGTTTATTTCTGTAATCCTAGTTCTCCTTTAGGGGAATCTTCATAGAAATCAAACAGTGAATAGTCCCATCCATATACAGGATCCTGGAGCACATCCTTAAAGTAAATCCCCTGAAGAGTGGGTCTTCACTTATTTTAGGAAGTCCAAGTTTTAACATATTTTTTTTTAAGTTTGGGCGATAAAATAGGCTATATAGGCCAATTTATTTAATTTACTTTACAAAAAAGTCCAATTAAGAATAAAAATAGGAAAATTGTGAGAAAAAAGTATCTTTAAAAAAAATCTCATTCACAAACCTTTTGAAAGGAAATGGGGTTGAAGGAATCAGGGCAATGCAGACAAAAAGGTTGAGGCTATGCTAGTATGAAAACATATACCACACCTTTAGGAGCCCATAGTCTTCCAGTACCTCACCATATCCAGCGGGTGGCAGTATGTTGGATCTTTTTTTACAGAGACAAAGGATTCCATAAACTAGAATGGCTGTCAATTAGGTTTGTCCCTTCCATCAGGGAGGAGGGAAACTTGCTTATGGTTTCACTGGAGATTCGCCTAATGAAGAACTAGGGTTGCAGGTAAGAAATCTTTTCTTCTGCTTCAGGGGATCATCATTGATAATCATAAGCATTGAGCAGAGAAGCAAGCACGTCCCTATAACAAGCATTGAAAATGCAATATGTCTCGCCTTTGATTAAGTTAAAGCCATTTGCTTTGCTAATGGTATTGTATAGCAAAGCAAATGGCTTTAACTTAATGAAAGGCAAGACCTATTGCATTTTTAATGCTTGTTATGTCAGTGCCCCTTAAGCACTGTCACCCATTCTGGAAGTAAAGGTATGTCACAGGAGCTTCCTGCAGTTCTAAAAGCACAATCAGAAAACCAATGAACGCTAAGTGTATTTACGTGAACTGAATGAAAATGCTGTCCCCTGTTCCTGTACAACGACTTGAGGTTCCGTGACGATTTGAACCCGTGTTTTCAATATTGTCGGAAATACATAATATTGGTATCGGCGAACCGCAAATGATCCATTTAGCATATCCTGGTGTTTTCGCTACGCTACGAGCAAGAGCACTCCTTTTATAAACACATCTCTGATCTACCCACGGCATCCATCTTAGATCATGGCCGCCATTTTGTGTTTCTTGCCCTCACATACGCAATAACCTCTGATCACTTCATTTCGATTAAGGACACGCAGCCTTAGCCGGAGATTCACCTCTTTCATGACACGTGCACCTTAAACCAGATCACGCTGTAGCTGCATGACTCGACAAAGGCTGCCTCCTCTGCCCGAGGCCAGTCCTGCTAAACTGGTCTTCGTGTCCATTGTCCTGATCACGATTAGGCGGCCGAAGCCGGTAGCCTTGCCCATTTACAACCCACAAACATCCCTTATCCTGCTTTTCTATCTTCTGCACCTGGCTCTGCTCCTTTCCTTCTGGGCCTTTATTAGGGGGAGGTAACGAAATTTACGATGAGGCGGTCCGGGTCTTGAATGAAAAGTTGACATGAGATTATGATGGAAAAGTGGGAACCCCTTGTTCGTAATGTTTTGACATCAGATATTGTCGACGATTCCTGTGCAACGCCAAATATTTATTGTTTAGGACACAAAGGTTTGGGAATGTACTAACATGTGAAGAATTCGCCTGAAGGCCAAAATTTAGTATATAAGGAGCAACCCTCTTTGTACAATTGGAACAGGCTCCTAGTTACTGCCCATGCGTAGTTTCTGTGACTTCTGTGTCCCTGCAGTAATAAACCTTTGGTCTTTGGCGCCACCATCGAGAAGCCCGTGTTTCTGTTCATTTGTGCACCAAGGCAGGTGGAACTCCGGGGTCTTTGGGTGTTGTTCCCTGACACCTCTGGACGGAACCACTATAGGTGTGGCAGGGTATACTCAGACATGAGTCCCTTTCTCACTGCTCCATCAGGATTCAAGCAAGCCGGGCCGAAGAAGGCTGAAATGCCAGAAACCGGTCCCCGGTAGCTTGTTTCCTTTCTGGTGAAGAATTGGCTTGGTAGTTTAGTCTGCCCTGTTCCCATGATGCACTGGGCCAGGGACAGACTGATTTGCATATAGCCAGGTTCTGAGCTGGGATGGGGTAGTGAGATAAATAACGGTGATGGATCAAGCCCTGATCTTTGGACTGGGTAAGAGTGGTCTGTTTAACTCAGACACTCTGTTCATCACCACCCCCCTTTTTGTAAATCGTTTTTGGCCACTATAGGTGTGGCAGGGTATACTCAGACATGAGTCCCTTTCTCACTGCTCCATCAGGATTCAAGCAAGCCGGGCCGAAGAAGGCTGAAATGCCAGAAACCGGTCCCCGGTAGCTTGTTTCCTTTCTGGTGAAGAATTGGCTTGGTAGTTTAGTCTGCCCTGTTCCCATGATGCACTGGGCCAGGGACAGACTGATTTGCATATAGCCAGGTTCTGAGCTGGGATGGGGTAGTGAGATAAATAACGGTGATGGATCAAGCCCTGATCTTTGGACTGGGTAAGAGTGGTCTGTTTAACTCAGACACTCTGTTCATCACCACCCCCCTTTTTGTATATCGTTTTTGGCCACTATAGGTGTGGCAGGGTATACTCAGACATGAGTCCCTTTCTCACTGCTCCATCAGGATTCAAGCATGCCGGGCCGAAGAAGGCTGAAATGCCAGAAACCGGTCCCCGGTAGCTTGTTTCCTTTCTGGTGAAGAATTGGCTTGGTAGTTTAGTCTGCCCTGTTCCCATGATGCACTGGGCCAGGGACAGACTGATTTGCATATAGCCAGGTTCTGAGCTGGGATGGGGTAGTGAGATAAATAACGGTGATGGATCAAGCCCTGATCTTTGGACTGGGTAAGAGTGGTCTGTTTAACTCAGACACTCTGTTCATCACCACCCCCCTTTTTGTAAATCGTTTTTGGCCACTATAGGTGTGGCAGGGTATACTCAGACATGAGTCCCTTTCTCACTGCTCCATCAGGATTCAAGCAAGCCGGGCCGAAGAAGGCTGAAATGCCAGAAACCGGTCCCCGGTAGCTTGTTTCCTTTCTGGTGAAGAATTGGCTTGGTAGTTTAGTCTGCCCTGTTCCCATGATGCACTGGGCCAGGGACAGACTGATTTGCATATAGCCAGGTTCTGAGCTGGGATGGGGTAGTGAGATAAATAACGGTGATGGATCAAGCCCTGATCTTTGGACTGGGTAAGAGTGGTCTGTTTAACTCAGACACTCTGTTCATCACCACCCCCCTTTTTGTAAATCGTTTTTGGCCACTATAGGTGTGGCAGGGTATACTCAGACATGAGTCCCTTTCTCACTGATCCATCAGGATTCAAGCAAGCCGGGCCGAAGAAGGCTGAAATGCCAGAAACCGGTCCCCGGTAGCTTGTTTCCTTTCTGGTGAAGAATTGGCTTGGTAGTTTAGTCTGCCCTGTTCCCATGATGCACTGGGCCAGGGACAGACTGATTTGCATATAGCCAGGTTCTGAGCTGGGATGGGGTAGTGAGATAAATAACGGTGATGGATCAAGCCCTGATCTTTGTATTGGGTAAGAGTGGTCTGTTTAACTCAGACACTCTGTTCATCACCACCCCCCTTTTTGTAAATCGTTTTTGGCCACTATAGGTGTGGCAGGGTATACTCAGACATGAGTCCCTTTCTCACTGCTCCATCAGGATTCAAGCAAGCCGGGCCGAAGAAGGCTGAAATGCCAGAAACCGGTCCCCGGTAGCTTGTTTCCTTTCTGGTGAAGAATTGGCTTGGTAGTTTAGTCTGCCCTGTTCCCATGATGCACTGGGCCAGGGACAGACTGATTTGCATATAGCCAGGTTCTGAGCTGGGATGGGGTAGTGAGATAAATAACGGTGATGGATCAAGCCCTGATCTTTGGATTGGGTAAGAGTGGTCTGTTTAACTCAGACACTCTGTTCATCACCACCCCCCTTTTTGTAAATCGTTTTTGGCCACTATAGGTGTGGCAGGGTATACTCAGACATGAGTCCCTTTCTCACTGCTCCATCAGGATTCAAGCAAGCCGGGCCGAAGAAGGCTGAAATGCCAGAAACCGGTCCCCGATAGCTTGTTTCCTTTCTGGTGAAGAATTGGCTTGGTAGTTAAGTCTGCCCTGTTCCCATGATGCACTGGGCCAGGGACAGACTGATTTGCATATAGCCAGGTTCTGAGCTGGGATGGAGTAGTGAGATAAATAACGGTGATGGATCAAGCCCTGATCTTTGGACTGGGTAAGAGTGGTCTGTTTAACTCAGACACTCTGTTCATCACCACCCCCCTTTTTGTAAATCATTTGTGCACCAAGGCAGGTGGAACTCCGGGGTCTTTGGGTGTTGTTCCCTGACACCTCTGGACGGAACCAAAAAGTCCAGAACTCCAATTGGCGCCCAATGTGGGGCGACGTCATTCGGTACCGGTCCAAAAGCCTGAAGAGTTCGAGAAGCTTCGTGAGAAGATTCCTGAGGGAGGCGCCCCACTTCATCGATCCCGGCATATCGCAAAAGTGGCCCGAAAGTTCTCTTCCACGAGGGTTCCCGTTCAGGACGGCTGCAGTGGGCCGTTGCCTTGACCGTCGCCCTGTCTTGGACCCGAGGTGCAGTCCTTAGTACAGCGAAACGTGACGGGTTTCTCCTTGGTGACGTCTTCAGTGCCTCAGTTAAGTATTTAGTGGTTGCTAGCTAGTTACTTTGTGAGGGTTGTTAAAATCCTTTTTGGTTCTTGGTTTGGTTTGGTCTCGTAAGATTATCACTGGTTGTTCTGGTTACGATAATCTATTTGGTTTAGTTTGGGTATCGATACATCAGTTCGTTTTGGTAGGCCTAAGTTCTTGGTTCAAGTGCACATATCTGTTTCGTGTTTTGTTTGTTTTGTGTTCCGGACTGAAAAATGGTAAGTCGGAGAAACTGTATGTTGTCGTGTTTTGGTTGCAACAGTGACTCACGATTGGAGGACTCATGTCTGGTTCCTCCGATTGGGACTCCCCTATATGACTTGTAATGTAAACATGGTGTGGGTCCTATATCTTATAATGAGGTATGGGTCCGATACAC
The DNA here is from genome assembly GCF_964263255.1 of Lissotriton vulgaris. NCBI lineage: Eukaryota > Metazoa > Chordata > Amphibia > Caudata > Salamandridae > Lissotriton > Lissotriton vulgaris. The sequence continues at coordinate 2,042,736,494 of NC_141685.1, read as the reverse complement.
TGAGAAAGATGGCGTCCTTAGTTGGCCACTGCATGGTAGTTTTGAACCCGAAATTCTCGACAATTTAGAAGCGAAATTGTTTAGGAAGAAAGCCCGGCCGGCAATGTTTGATTCTTTCCGTTACTGGCGAAAAGAATCCAAACAGAGAGAAATGAAAAGGTTAAAGAAAGAACAGAAAGAGAAAGAAGAGTTGACTCTAGAACAAGCAACTAAGCAGCTGCAGGATAACGAGTGTGAGAAAGCCATAGAGGTGGCCATTAGAGAGCACAATTTAGCGATTGACAAGTGCTATCCTGCCTTGCCATCGAAAACAGCTAAGATACTGGAGGATTCTGAAAACGATCCTCTGCTGTCTTATTTGTTACGGTCACCTCCACCGTATGCACAAGGTGCTACGGCCCAATTTGTGCCAAATGTTCAATTGCCGGTTGCTGGACAACCTGGTGTTCCTGCTCCTGTCCCTCAGAATCAGGTTCCCGTACCTCCTGTGGTCAATGTAAATGTTCCTACGGCTCCTCCTCTTCCTGGGTTGCCGACTTCTATACCTGTATCTGTCTCGCTCGCATCTACTAATCCACAAACTATTTTTCTCGATACTCCTACTGTTCCGTTATCTGTTCCTACCTCTACTGTGTTTTCTACATCTGCGAGTGTGTTGACTCCACTTTCTGTTCGTCGGAGAATCACTGATTCTGTGTCTAGTATGCTGTCTCCTTTCTATAAAACCTTAATCAAGACTCCTACTTCCGACTCTGTTCAGAGACGTAGTCAGCTTCCAAGTACTGAGGAACGGGGAATTTTAGATTCCACGGCTCTCAGATGGATTTCGAAGAGTAGGAGATATAGTACGAGAGATGTGCTAGAAACATTTATGCAGTGGAAGGAACCAACACAACGGTATGTCTTTGATGAGATGTGCTCGTTGTTACGTGATGAGATAGAAGAAGACGATGTTGAATCAAATTTAGAAGACTTAATTAAGGTTCAGAAAGAGTTTGCTGCTGGAATGATAGTGGGTGATAATATAGAAGAAGCGATGGAATTGATTTTAAGTTATAGGAATGACCCATCACTTCTTTCACCGAGAGATCTAGAGAAAGGTAAAATGAAATTAAGTCGCCAATATCCAATGAGGGAGGTTCCTCCTATTTGGCGCGAAGCTGTGCAAGCTGATAATATTAATGGTATTGTAGCTGCTCCAGCGCAATTCCAAAGGGTGTGGATACACATTCCGTGGAAACGAGCTGAAGTGCTAGCAGTGAAGCAGGCCTTGCCAGATCCGCGTAAGAATCCTGCTGGATACTATAAGGAATTAACACAGACAGTTGAGGCTTGTATAATGAACTTAGCAGACATCGATATGTTATTTGGCAATGTAGTTCCGCAACCAGTGTGGGCTAAAATTCGTAGAGAGGATCATCAAGTTGCCTTAGGTGGTGATTGGGCAGCTATCACTGCAGCGGATGGTCAGCAAACAGGTGGTGCAAAACCTGAACCCCTAATTGCTAATCTTCCAAGTAGGATAATCGATCTAATGAAGACTCTGATGCCCGCATTGCGTGTTAATTGGGACAAGTTATCCGCATGCAGGCAGAAGAAAGACGAAAGTGTCTCCGACTTTTTCACGAGGTTCGAAGAGACTTTTGTAGATCATAGTGGTCAGGACATGAGCACAGAAGGAGGACAGAGACTGTTTGTCGATAAATTTGTGCATAATTTGTTACCTGAATTATGCAATAAATTAAAGGATTCGGAGAGTGCGTGGGCTGTTTCCACAACTGCGCAAATACTTGCAACTGCACAGTATTACGAAAATAGGGATAAAGAGGAAAAGGAGAAATCAGACAAGAAGACGAAAGACTTAAAGACTAAAGTTCTTTTGCAACAGGCGTATCCGCCTCGCATGAATCAGACTAATACGCAACAGGGTTCGTATCAAAGGACAGATTATAGTACATCGAGACCTCAATATCAGTGGAACCAATGTGCGTACTGTAAGAAAGAGGGTCACTATAAAAATGAATGTCCGATCTTAGCGCAAAATAATGCAGCAGCAGCTCAGAGAGGTCGTGGTGGTTTCGTGCAGAATTCTAGAGGTCGAGGGCGAGGTGCTATGCCTCCACAAACGAATGATCGTCCTTCCAATCACTTTGATCAACGAAATGGACAGTCTACTCAGCAAAATAGATCTCAACAATATCTTGTTGAAGACTATTGTGAAGTGGATGAGGGATTTCAGCAAAATGGATACTAGGACAGCCATGGACAGAGAGAGGGAGTAGTATCAGTTCCAGTGGATCAGAGTGGGCCTTATGTCGCAGTAGCAACATCAGGTGTAGTCGAACCGTTTCTGTTGGATACTGGTGCCGCAAAAAGTTCTATCATTCATGCGAAACTCCCTGGCGCACCTTTGTCCGGCTTAACAAATGTTTCTGTAGGTTTTTCAGGCGCCCCTGTTTACAACCCTATATCTGGTCCTTTGTCTATTTCTGTGGGACCGTGTCAATTGAAAGCACCTCTGATTTTGACGACAGGTTGTAATGAAAATCTGCTTGGTTTAGACTTGTTAAAACGACTATATGCGACATTGTACTGTTCTCCGGAAGGAGTACAGCTTACATTGGGAAAAAATATCACTTCTCCGATGTACTTGTCAATGGATGCACTCCCGCCAGAGCTGTGTTCACTCCCAGATTCTCTTTGGGCAACTGGTCCTAATGATGTAGGCCTTTTAGAAATTCCACCCTATGTAATAACTTTGAAAGCAAATGTAAAATTTCCAAGAATTCCGCAATACAAAATATCTAGTGAAGGTGAGCGTGCACTTTTATTGATTGTGCAAGATTTGATTAAGAAAGGTGTGGTTGAAGAAACGAGAGGAAATGTCTGTAACAGCCCTGTACTACCGATTCTGAAACGAACTGATCCCACAAAGCCTCCAGTGTATAGATTTGTTATCGACCTCAGAGAAGTTAATAAGATTGTGGTCCCGCAGTTTCCTGTGGTTCCAGACATAACCGCCTTGTTAACATTGATTCCTGCTACAGCCACTTGGTTCTCAGTCATCGACTTGAAGAATGCCTTTTTCAGCATTCCGATAGCCGAGGAAAGCAGAGATATTTTCGGCTTCTGTCTAGGAGGTCGAAGTTTCAGATTCAAGCGCGCTCCACAAGGCTATTGTGAGAGCCCATCTATTTACAGTCAAGCATTAAAAAGCCAGTTAGATTCCTTTGTCCTTCCTCCAGGTTCTGCTCTAGTACAGTATGTAGATGATCTTCTAGTGGCTGCCGATGACAAGGAAACTTGCAAAGCAGCTACGATCTCGTTATTACATCATTTGTCTAATTTGAATCATAAGGTATCGCCTTCGAAAATGCAATACTGCTGCCAAGAAGTGACCTACCTAGGTCATCTCTTGTCAAAGGAGGGAAGGAAGTTGACCCCAGAGAGAATAAAAGCAATTACCCAGATGAGTGTTCCTCGCACACAGAGAGAAGTACGTGCCTTCCTAGGTATTACCTCTTACTGTAGGCAGTGGATCCCAAATTTTTCTCTTTTAGCAAAACCGTTGGTAGCTTTGACTGGGAAAAATGTCCTGAGTCCGGTGCCATGGTCTGATGAATGTCAAGAGAGTTTTACTGAATTACGAAAAGCATTGTGTTCAGCTCCTGTATTGGGTACACCTGATTACAGTAAGCCATTCACGCTCTATGTTCATGAGAGAGAAGGTTGCGCGTTGAGTGTTCTGACACAGAAGTTTGGTGATAAACAACGCCCTTGTGCGTATTTTTCATCAACATTAGATCCGGTAGCTAGAGCGTTGCCTAGTTGTTTGAGAGCTACAGCGGCAGCTGCGGCTTCCATTCGACAATCTGCTGGTTTGGTGATGAACAACATGCTAGTGGTCATGGTTCCTCATGCGGTGGATACACTCATGAATCGAACGAAGACACAACACCTTACCAGTGCGAGACTATCTGGTTATGAGCTGACATTACTAGCGAGTCATATTCAGATCAAAAGATGTAATGTATTGAATCCAGCAACGCTGTTGCCGACTGATCAAGAGTCGAGTGATTCCGAGCCACATGATTGCTGTTTTAAAACGGAGGAAGAGACAAAAGGACGAATTGACTTAAAGGATACTCCATTATCAGATCCAGATGGCACGCTGTATGTGGATGGGTCATGTTTTAAACTGGAGAATGGTGATGTGACTGCTGCTTACGCAGTAACGACTTTGAGGACGATTGTGGAGACTGCAAGAGTGAGTCAGAATTCTGCCCAAGCTGCAGAATTAATAGCTCTAACAAGAGCGTGTGTTTTAGCTAAGGGAAAGAGAGTGAATGTCTTTACAGATAGTCAGTACGCATTTGGCGTGGCCCATAGTTTTGGCCGTTTGTGGAGAGAAAGAGGTTTCATTACGTCCCATGGGACTAAGATTCAACATGGTCAGCTAGTTAACGACTTGTTGGAATCTCTAACCTTGCCGACTGAAGTTGCGATTGTAAAGTGCAGTGCTCATAAAGCAATCACGGATGATGTTGGTCGCGGAAATGCTTTTGCTGATGAAACTGCTAAACAGACAGCTAGAGACACGATGAGCAGAATGTATGTTGCTACGTCTGCAAGATGGATTGCTGAGTCTGGAATGTGTGAGGATACTATGGAAAGTGTGAAAGAGATTCAGAAAGAAGCAACTGAGGAGGAAAAACGTGTATGGAAAGAAAGTATGGGTAAGTTGGATTCGAATGGGTGTTGGATTGATTTGACAGAACAGCAGCGTTGGATGTTGCCTGATGCGTATGTGCTTGCAGTGGTGACGATGGCACATGGAGTAGCACATATAAGTTCTAAAGGAATCTGTAAGATGTTGGCTCCGGTCTGGAAGAATGATGGGATCAGTAAGTGTGCAGAGAGAGTGGTGAAAAATTGTATGGTATGCCTGATGCATAATCCTGGCAAGGGAACTCCAACTCCTGCTGGTCACTTCGCTCCTCCTTCCTGCCCCTTTGAAGTGATTCAGTTAGACTTCATTCACATGGATCGCTGTAATAATTTGAAATATGTCCTGGTGGTAGTCTGTGCTTTTTCCAGGTGGATCGAAGCATACCCACTAAAGGACAACACTGCCCTATCAACTGCCAAGATTCTTCTCAAAGAATATTTCCCTAGATTCGGTATGCCACGGATTGTATGGTCAGATAACGGAAGTGAGTTTATAGGGAAAGTTATGCAGAGTGTGTGTGCTGGCCTAGGTCTGAAACAAAAGTTCCACAGTGCGAACCATCCCCAGTCTGCTGGTTTAGTGGAGGGTTACAATGGCACCCTCAAGCTGAAACTAGCTAAAATACAAGCATCCACAGGTTTAGCCTGGCCAGACGCACTTCCTTTGGCTTTGTTATCAACGAGAGCAACTGTACATTCTAGAGTGGGGCTTAGCCCTTATGAGATAGTGTTTGGCCGTCCGGCAAATATTTGGGGTGTGCCGAGGCCTAAGGAGTTTTGTTCTCTAGAATATCCTATGTTGATAGACTACCTTTACGACTTGACTGCTAAATTGAGTCTTATTCACCAACAGGTTTTCGATGCTTTACCAAAGCCTCCGGAGAGTCCAGGGCATCAGCTGAAACCAGGAGATCTTGTGGTTATCAGGAATTTCGCGAGGACGAAGAACCTTCAGCCGAGATTCGTCGGCCCCTTCCAGGTCCTGCTTGTGACAAGAACAGCAATTCGTGTGGCTGGTCGCAAGCATTGGGTGCACGCATCCCACGTAAAGCGTGTACCTTTGCCACTTCCTTACGACGACTGGGTGAAGAAGGGAATTGGTTCCTCCGAATTTGAAAGCACGCCAAAGTTCATCCCTTTCAGCGATGCCGAATTGATCACTGACACTCCAAGCTCTGACTCTCCTTCGGAAAAGACTCCTTTGAACTCTGAACATTTGTCCCCTGCATCAGAAAAAACTCTGTCATCTGCGAACTTGAACACTGCAACAGCTACCAGTGAAACGCTATTTGCCGATCAGACAGTACCTGCGAAGCAAAGATATAATTTACGAAACCGTAAAATGGACAAATAAAGCAGGCAACTGCCCATTGTGATATTTTGAAATTTTGAACTTTTGCCTTCAGCCAGGAAGTTTGCTATTATTTTGTTGTTTTAAAATTGCCTTGCCGTCTGGGTAGCCGTAGGGTCGTGGCTGTGTGCCTAGTTGAATCTGCGGGGGTCTGACACAAGGTCGATCTTTCTGTTGGTTTTGGGAACTCCCAGGGCTGATAGAGGCCTTTTCATCTACGTACACATCATCAGTGGTCGCGAGCGGATTGTAGAAGATGGAGCTTCCTGCGCTGCAACGAGAAAATGTGATTTATGTTCGCAGAAACAGACTTTACAGAATCCTTCACAGCAAATGCTTTTTGATGCAATGTGCCATTACATTCTTGATTGTTTTGATAACGTTGGTGGGTGGAATCGTTTTCAGTATAAATTTGATTTTTGTGCCAGTTACTACAGTACCTCCCCTTGATCCTGCTATTTCTACTGTTTCTTCTATACACTCTTTTCACTCGTTTCCTGAACATGAGCAAGCCCGACGCTCAGAGTTCATTAACAACACTTTTGTACAGCTCTTGCATCAACACCAACTGGTAGTTAACACTACAGACTGCTGGGTGTGTGGCTTGATACCCCACACTATGGATAAAGGTATTCCCTATCTGGTTTTGCCTTTCAGCTACAATGGATCGTTTCAGGCCCTTCAAACCATCTTTGCTTATGCCCTTGAAACCTATCCTCCGCGTCCACCACGTTCTACTAAATATAACTCTGCCAACAAAGCTTTAGTCCAGGGAATTATTGACATGATCAAGGACGTCAATAATACTCCATCATACCCAAGAGACGAATTGCGAGTGTATTTAAGTTGGAATTCTTCAGAGTATCGCCTTAGTTTAGGAGAAAGCAAGCGTAAAAGCTCAACTCCAATCTGGGTCGTACCTCACCGAGGTCAGGTCTGTTTGCAAGGGAATGGGAGAAATCCGAGAGCTCAGCTAGGGAGGAGTGAGTGCGTAGAGACTTATGTGTTTCCGGCTAACTCTTCCCCTGCCTTCCTTACTGCTAGGGGTACCTACTTCATCTGTCGAGATAGAGCCTATACATGGTTGCCTGACGACTTTTCAGGTTCATGTTATATTGCTCGATTGTTGCCTCCAACATACACTGCGTCATCTGACTACCACAAGACCAGAGTAGCGAGAGGTGTCTTCAGCAAGGAAGATACTGCTGGTCAGGAAGCTGGAGACTTCTTCAAAGGCTTCCTTCCGTTCTGGGGGCCTATGGCCAATAGTAGAAATATACGTCAGCTAACACGGGTAGTTGAATCTACTATTACCGAAACTGCTGGTGCCCTGAGCAATCTGACAGCTGAGCTTCAGGCGGATAGACTCATGACGTTGCAGAACCGTATGGTTCTAGACGTTATACTTGCAGATCGAGGTGGGGTATGCAGAATGATCCAATCGAGCTGCTGTGTCTTTATTCCTAATAATGCTCCAACAGTCTATGAGGCGATCTCTAAGCTACACAAGATTTCCGACTCTATACACGTAGACAAGGGAGACTGGTCCTTCATGGAGTGGTTTTGGACTCTGATCTCAGCGTGGGGATGGAAGGTTCTAATGGTCATTGGTGTCATCTTAGTATTCCTATTCTCATGTTGCCTGATTATCCAGTGTGGTCCTGCTCTGTGTAGTCTTTGTGCTGCAACTTGTCTTAGAAAACCACCTGCGTTTGGAGAAAAGGCACGAGAAAGGATGATGATACAACAGCATGTCACTGACCTGATGAGCATAGAATTAGATTCTGACATAGATTAAGTAATTGCCTATGTAAGGGCAAAAGGAGGGTCTGAGGTTCCGTGATGATTTGAACCCGTGTTTTCAATATTGTCGGAAATACATAATATTGGTATCGGCGAACCGCAAATGATCCATTTAGCATATCCTGGTGTTTTCGCTACGCTACGAGCAAGAGCACTCCTTTTATAAACACATCTCTGATCTACCCACGGCATCCATCTTAGATCATGGCCGCCATTTTGTGTTTCTTGCCCTCACATACGCAATAACCTCTGATCACTTCATTTCGATTAAGGACACGCAGCCTTAGCCGGAGATTCACCTCTTTCATGACACGTGCACCTTAAACCAGATCACGCTGTAGCTGCATGACTCGACAAAGGCTGCCTCCTCTGCCCGAGGCCAGTCCTGCTAAACTGGTCTTCGTGTCCATTGTCCTGATCACGATTAGGCGGCCGAAGCCGGTAGCCTTGCCCATTTACAACCCACAAACATCCCTTATCCTGCTTTTCTATCTTCTGCACCTGGCTCTGCTCCTTTCCTTCTGGGCCTTTATTAGGGGGAGGTAACGAAATTTACGATGAGGCGGTCCGGGTCTTGAATGAAAAGTTGACATGAGATTATGATGGAAAAGTGGGAACCCCTCGTTCGTAATGTTTTGACATCAGATATTGTCGACGATTCCTGTGCAACGCCAAATATTTATTGTTTAGGACACAAAGGTTTGGGAATGTACTAACATGTGAAGAATTCGCCTGAAGGCCAAAATTTAGTATATAAGGAGCAACCCTCTTTGTACAATTGGAACAGGCTCCTAGTTACTGCCCATGCGTAGTTTCTGTGACTTCTGTGTCCCTGCAGTAATAAACCTTTGGTCTTTGACGCCACCATCGAGAAGCCCGTGTTTCTGTTCATTTGTGCACCAAGGCAGGTGGAACTCCGGGGTCTTTGGGTGTTGTTCCCTGACACCTCTGGACGGAACCAAAAAGTCCAGAACTCCAATCTGACAGCATTTTCGTAAGCAACGAAAATGCTGTCAGTCGTTGTACAGGAACAGGGGACATGGTCAGTCATTCTACCAAAGGTAAAGGAAGACGAGGGCAGTAAGTCCACAGATAAAAATAAGACATCAGAGACTCTATAGGCTCATACAAGGTGGCAACATTTCGGTAGGTGCAGTTGTGGTTCTCAAGACAAGACGTAAGTATGATGTCAATGGATTCAAAGGTCCGATTGCCAAATGTTGTAGAGGCACTGTCACATGAGGACTCTGGGTCTCACAGCCAAACCCCTGCATAAGCCCCCTTACTTGAGCCTCTGCTTTTCCGCCTGGCCCATGGCGGCTTTCCCCGGTTGGGCGCTCCCACAGAGGAGCACCAGGAAGAGCAGCGCACAGCCCTGGGATGGGCACATGTCCCGGCTCATTGCAGCAAAGAGGGGGCTAAGCCCTCAGGGCAATACATTTTTTTCTCAGTTCCTTCTTCCTTCGCAAGAGCGTCTTGCACAGGAGGGGCTCAGCCAGGGGGAAGAAACCCTGCGCGTAGCTCCATTCCCGGAGATTGTGTTCATCCTGTTTGGTTTAAGAAAATGCTGCTGCCACAGCTTGCTGATCCCTGGCAGAAGATGGCCATAGAGAACATGGAGGGCAGTGAGGTGGGTCTGTAAGATAGACATTACGCTTTGCAGTTGGGCTTTATAGGCGGCGGTGCCCTTGCTGCGTGATGCTCTAGTTGAGCCCCAGAACTTTCTCAATGTGTCAGCCGCAGTCTGTCCGGTCTACAGCAGCATTGGGGCACTAGAATACGAGGCTCGAACCTGGTTACCCAGCGCCAAAATCGGTAGCTCTGGTCATTAGACCACATTAGTTGTGCTTTGCAGTGTCACACAACCACACCACAAGCTGTCACACAGCCAGGGTACTGTATCACAGCCCCTTACTGTCCACACCGCAGCTGCACACTGTGCCGTCACACAGGTAGGGCTCTCTATCCTGGGCAGCACTGTCCCTCTGTACAGCAGAGGCTCATACTGTCCAGAGGCCTTGGCACGTACCCCAGCATCAGCACCGCAGATGCACCCTGCAGAGTTACAGTGCAACAGCGCTATACTCCGCGCTGCCCTTCTGCATGGCTCACTGTCCCACCACCTGCCCGACCACACGACAGATGCACCGCGCAGGGTCACAGAATCAGGGTGGTGTGCCCCAAGGGGTATGTAAACCAACTTCACTATGCAAAGTTACGAGGTTAGTTGTGGTTGTGTGGAAACTCAGTCAGGAGAACTGTAAGAAGTTACAGCGGGGGGGTGTCCTCTTGGTACAAACTGATGAAACGCCGCAGCTTGTCTTACAGTGGGCTAACGACGCACCCACCTTGTTGGATTTTTATGCCTTTGTGGCCGATGTGTGTTGTTGTAAATATCCCTTCAGCAGAGTTTTCGGTTGTGTTTGTGGCCGCTGCCTTGTGGCCTAGTTTTGTATCTAGGGCCTGTATGGTAGAGGAAACAGGGCTAACACCAGGCCCGGGTTAAGTCCAGAACAAGAGCATTTTTGAATTTTTACCGGGATTCTTTCCCCGAGAGTGTAGTACCCCTTTCCCTGCAGTGTTTCTCTTGGAGAGGAGCGAGTGTGTGTGTGCTCCGTGTGTGTGAAATGTGTATTGCCCCTGCTCACTGGGCAGTTTTTGTTAGTGCACAGCGGCTGTTTGTCCCATGTGGCGAGGAAAATGGAATTCCACAAAGACGTGTGCAATGTTGTTATGCTGCTGTTCCCTCTGTCGTTGGGTCTGTGGGAGTGTTATTGCCACAAAGTGTGTGTTTAGAGTGTCCAATTCTTGTCTTGAGACACAAATGTCAGCTATGTCTATTTTGATTACCAGCCCCATCAATCGTTGAGAGTTAAGAGTCACTGCCCCACTAGTAGTTCAAAGAACCACACAAGGGTACCTTGTCCTAATTGTCCTACCTGGAGGCCGAGTCAATGTTTCCCTTTCCTCGTGTGCACACAACACTATCCCACCGCCACTACAAATACACAGGGCTCCACCCATAACTGATTGGTGGAATCCAATCAATAATGAGCATACCAGGAAATAACAAACTCATGCAGATATCGAAAAGAAAGCGTGAAAGTGCGGCACCCATTATTAAGAAGTAAAGCCTGCCAGAGAACTCAGTTATTGAAAGGGCGTTCATCCATTTATAACTATGAAAAGATGGTGCATCATTGTGTTAAAACTGCCCATAGCGATATTAATAAATAACTCAATATCGTACAAAAAATAGAGCTATGGTCCCTTGATATCAGTGTGAGTCATTTCATTCGCAAAGTGAAAGCCGCCATTTTTGAGAGGTAAAATCGTTTTGAAAAGTTAGTATATTTGTGTGTATTGCTCTGGAAGAAGGAAAATGCCAAGAAACCCCAGACATTCCTCGGACGAAAACAAGATGGAGTTTGAACGTGATAACCAAGTGTACCCGTCGCCTGAAGGTGTATTAGTGAATTAATCAGTAGCTCCGAACATTAGGGTGGCAGTCCCTCTGTTGCAACATTAGGCCATAAGATTTGAAGAGAGATGACTGTTATTCCTGAGAGACCTATTCAAGCAAAGATCCTATTACTACAGCAATTTCCTCATTATCCTATTACTACGGAGATTTCCTCATTATCCGTACAACTGTTAACATTATGTACAGAATGGGAAAGGAACAAGGGAGCAAATGGAGTGACTGAAGGGTAAAGCGAAGTTACAATAATAGATCCACCGTAGCTAAATTACGCCAAGGCATCCGCATGTTTATTTTCGCATCGCGCTTTCACTTTAAGTGAAAGAGCGATGCGAAAATAAACACGCAACTGACTTTGCTAAAGCTGAAAGCGGAATGCAAAGAAAAAAGTGTGTAGGGAGTGATGAAGGGGAGGGTGTCACGCCGCCGGTAAAAGATCAAATCCCGGTGGGCGTGGCCAAAAGGAGACAAGGCGGCAACAAGGGGGGACTAAGAAGCCTCCTTTACAATCAGAAGCCTGGATTTTGCATTGAAGATGACGCTGGCCAATTAAAAAGATGGGCAGGGCTCTAACTCTAACTGTATTGATTCCAAGAAGCTCTCAAATGCCGAGAGCAGCGCATGGGCTGCTTTCGACGGCCAAAACCTAAAAAAAAGGGAACAAAATAGGAGAAAGGTGATGAGCAGGAGAAATTCAGCTAGGAAATTTCTGAAAGAGGCTTATGTTACCTGAGCATCTGTTCAAGTATTTGAATCAAGACAATAGTGCCTTGTAAAGTTGTAAACAGGTCTACATGTGGTTGCTGGCAACTTTCCGCAGTGGGACAATAGCTCATTAAAAAAGGTGTTGCTGATTTACCTCTTGTACAATGGGCTGTTGGTTTACCAGTTAATATTTTGTTTGAGAGTTGTGAATCTGAGTCAAGAGTGTCTCTTTTAGACTAATCCATGGCAATAACCATGTGCCACTTACATAGACAAGTCAGCAGCACTCTGCAGCACTCCACTTTACAACACTCTACTCTACTCCTTCCACTACAGCACTCCACTCCACTTTTCATTACACTACTAACATTTAGCCATGCTGAGCAGCAGCCACGCTGGTGTACAACATGGCTACAACACATTGGCAAAGCCAATAGCTCTTACATAGGCAAGAGCTATTGGCTTTGCCAATGCTTGTTTTATTGATAATCTTCAGCAATTGGAAATGTCAATGCCAATTCTCCAGCAAATAATTAAAGACCTCTATATTGAAATCTTACTTTGCGTATAAAGCAGCCCTAGCCAGCACAGTGTGGAGTGGGGATTTGGGTCACTGAAAGCTACTCTGGCACACTGAATGGGTGATTCACCAGGGATATGGGGCCATCCAATACCTCAAGATCTTAATATCTCTTAGTCTGATTATAAAGGCCCTTACACTGCCGTAAGAACCACCTCGCCCCTTTTATACAACTTGTAGCCAAAACAACTGAACATGATGGCAAAGGTGTGTGTGTGTGTGTGTGTGTGTGTGTGTGTGTGTGTGTGCGTGTGTGTGTATATGTATATATATATATATACACACAAGTGCAACCTTTTCCGATTTTGATATTTGCGGCTGACCCAGTCGTGGAAAAAGCCACTCTGCTGTAGCGGACCTGCGGTGTTTTCAAGGTGAGACCACCCAAGAGCAGGAAGCACGAGCAGGATGGAAAGCACGAACTCGACAGCGCTGCAAAGACTCTCACAGCTTTACCCACTGGGGCAGAAATAATTTTCAAAAACACGAACTTCATGGAACTACTCACTTGAGTTAAACAATTATTGGACTACATGAACTAGCATGCTGTGGATTACGGCAACGCCCACTGGGGGTGGTTCATATTAAGTAGAAGACAAGCACCTGGGGCATGAATGTTCGAGCGCCTTGCCACTGAAGAAAAGAAATTGAAACGCGTCTGGCTGAAGCTGCTGTTCTAACTACAAAGCGGATTGTTTGCGCAACGCTGCTGGTCTTTCATTCAAAATAAAGAAGCTAAAGAAAACGTGCTGGGGGCTTTTTCTACAAGGGCAACCTTTTACGATTTTGATATTTGCGGCTGACCCAGTCGCGGAAAAAGCCACGCTGCTGTAGCGGACCTGCGGTGTTTTCAAGGTGAGACCACCCAAGAGCAGGAAGCACGAGCAGGATGGAAAGCACGAACTCGACAGCGCTGCAAAGACTCTCACAGCTTTACCCACTGGGGCAGAAATAATTTTCAAAAACACGAACTTCATGCAACTACTCACTTGAGTTAAACAATTATTGGACTACATGAACCAGCATGCTGTGGATTACGGCAACGCCCACTGGGGGTGGTTCATATTAAGTGGAAGACAAGCACCTGGGGGATGAATGTTCGAGCGCCTTGCCACTGAAGAAAAGAAATTGAAACGCGTCTGGCTGAAGCTGCTGTTCTAACTACAAAGCGGATTGTTTGCGCAACGCTGCTGGCCTTGCATTCAAAATAAAGAAGCTAAAGAAAACGTGCTGGGGGCTTTTTCTACAAGGGCAACCTTTTCCGATTTTGATATATATATATATATATATATATATCTATCAAGTATCACAGGGGAGCACATCAGCCCATCATCAACATCTCTTCCTTACTGATTCAAGCTCTACAATCTTGGTTTGAGTGGCTCTGCTTAGGTTCAATTGATTCCCTTATCGGGAAGCACTCGGTTCTTGATGGGTATTACTGTAACTTCTTTCTCCTTGTGTAGAGATCCAGTCAAAACAGTTCCATTGTCCGAGGAGTTTCTCTCTGGTCATCCTGCTGACAGATGGACTGCCGTAGGAGCCTCCTTTAGGACTGTCTTTTCTTTTCCCTTCATCTTTCATCCTCTCCAATCAGACCATAGAACAGATGGCACATTTCTTGAGGCTCTCCTGCTTCTCTATCAGTTCCATCTGGGTAGTGACAGTATGCTTCAGTATCATCATGTGCCTCTCTACACCCCTCAGTTGTAGACTATTTTGGTGTACTGTCCCCTTAAGCTCTTACATACTGCGTTCAATAGTTGTGATGCTGCGGTCAGTACATCAGACAGTAAGTGGCCTTCAACTTTCTCACTATGGGTATTAATAGCCCTCCTGAGGTGAAGTCAGCCATATGAGGGTCCTCTTCACTGCCATACTTCCAGACCACCTGTGACAGCACTGCATGGCATGTGGCAAAAAAACAAAAAGAAAATCTCTGGAGGTCTTTGGTTTCATATATTTAGATGGCATGTTAGCTGATGCCCACCAATTTTAAACTCCCATGTAAAGTGTGGAATCAGTGTCTATGTAGAAGGAGCAAAGAGGACTCTGTAGGCTCACCACAGGCAGGCAACTCTCATCAAATTGAGTCAGTTCTCATGGGCAATCTATGCCCTATTCTTGCCCACAAAGTCTCTCCCCCACCTCTCCCTGGGTTCATCATAGTAGGTGGGGACCCATAGGCAGCTTGCCCCAAATTCCAATTGTATGGGAAGCCTCGGATTCCTCTCATGCTGCCTATCCTCTGACTGCAGAACTATGTCTGTAGCATGCAATTAGAGAGCCTACTTGCAATGCCATGCAGCCCTTTGCTGGCTCCATGAAAAGTGCTGCAGCGCCATCTTGGATCTTTGCTCTAAAGAGACAGAAGAAGAGAGGTCAGATCTCTAGTTTTCAGGGGAGAACCATCGCTCTCCCACCCACTGGTTCTGGAGGGACATGAACTGAGGCAATGGACAAAGCAAGACAAAGGTGGAGGGCTTGAGGGGCAGTGTCTTCTGTAGAGTGTCTTGCCAAAGGTGCTTGGACGTGCTGGCAGTAAGTTCCTCTCCAATGCTGTCATTTGGACTTGTGCAAGACCTGAAGGGGTGCTGGTAACAGCTAAGAGTGATGAACAGAGGACATGTGTATCAATCTCCAATTTTATGCCTAGTGACCTCAGGTTTCTTGCTTTTTTCTGGGCCCTACTTTTGCTGGCTTTAAGTCTCTTTACACTTTGCCACTGCTAAACTGTAGTTACACCGACCATTGCTTATCATCTAAAACATGTACAATAAATGTGATCTTCCTATTCGACCTATTTAGCTTCCTTGTAAGCCCACTGTAAATGCATTTTATTTGAAAAGTTTTATAAAGCATGAACAGGGCCCTTGCGTGTATCAGAGCGCTGTACACAGAGGCAGAAGCATGCATGAACTCAGAACAGTTGAGGTCAACACTGCAAAACAACAAGGAGTAAACAATCAAAGTCAGAAACCTACTAGTTCAGTTTCTCATACAGAGCAAAATATTTCCCGTAACATTCAGTGAAACAATCATATAGTGGTTCGTCACAGCACAGTAGAGTAAATGGCAAATCTGTAATCGGTCCACGAAGTATTCTTGAATTTTAGTTCCGAAAATGGCCCTAGAGTAAAATAACAGTTTAACAACCAATCAAAAATATGTAGCGAAAGATACGTTGGGAAAAATGTCAAATCTGTCAACAAGGGGACTAGAGAAATAGTACATTAAGATGTAGTTAATGTCCACTCAGGAAAAGCCATTTGGCCTGTTTCTTGAAATAGGCAGTGGAGGGATTGGTTCTCATCTCCGTAGGAAGAGCGTTCCAAATTCTAGGTGCAAGGCCGGAGAAAGCACGTTTGTACGTACTTTTCATATTGAATTTAGGACGTTTCAAGAGTAGTGTGGACGTACTTCTTAAGTTCCGACCGGATTCAGAAAGAACAAGCTTGTTCGCCAGATAGGCCGGAGTGTTGAAATGCAGGGCTTTATGTGTGAGGCAAGCTATTTTGAAACGGATCCTGGCTTCAATAGAGAACCAGTTGGGCTGCAAAAGGTCAGGTGTGATGCAATCGTGTTCTTTGGCGCCTGTGATGAGCCTGGCCAATGCATTGAGCATGGCTCTGACAGAGGCCAAGCTCACTTTAGGAAGTCCTGCAAGGGTCACCTAGCCATATTCCAGTCGAGATGTCCCCAGGGATTGTACTGCAGGCTGTAAGTCTTCTGGCAGAAGGAAAGGCTTGAGTTTCTTAATTGTGTTAAGATGGAAGTTGGCACCCCTAATGGTGGTGCTGATGTGAGTTTGCATATTAAGGTATTTGTCCAAGGTAATGGCCAATTCTTTAGCGGAATCAACCACGTGAGGGGTACAGTTAAGGGCTGTGAGTTGTTTTAGCCATTCTCGGACCGGTGCTGAGTGTTTGTAAGGGACAATCAGCAGGAATTCAGTTTTGAGGGTATTCAACAAAAGATGGTCCTGGGCTAACCATTATTGAGTTTGCGAGAGAGCCTCGTTTAAGGTTTTAATGTCCTCGAGAGAGGTGATCTTCAAGTACAGTTGCGTGTCGTCCGCGTGCATGTGATAATGAATTTGAGAATCGTTCAGAATGACGGCGAGAGGCTCCATATAGGGGTTAAAGAGCGTGGGCGAGAGTGCAGACCCTTGTGGACCTCCAATGGTGCCCTAAGTGCACCTATTGCATGGAAAATTCAAGGTCAAAAGTGGGATGTAGTTCATATTTACAGCATTCATATCTGCAACAACAAAGAAAGAAAAGTATATTTCTGCCAGGATCACCACTGTGCTCTAAATAGGCTGCAATTTAAATGCACTGCAGTGACACCTGGAAAGTAAAATTGACTTTGCCATGTAAGAAAAGCCTAGTTCAATATTTATAATTCACTTCTAAAGTGTGCCTTGTAAGCGCACTAGGCTGGATGCCAATATATAAAAATAAGACTATACAATATGTGGCTAATGAGAAATAAAAGTCAAAAGCTGTTTTACTCTGTTGGCCTGGCTTGATTTTTCCCTACACATAGGTGGGATTAAAATGTTTATTACCCCTCTTCACTTAGGGCTAGAAATAAATCTTCAAAGTTATTTCCTACTTAGTTTTTAAAATCTGGCTTAATGACGAAATCTGATTGTTGATAACTAAAGCAGAAAAGTAATTTTGAAAAAAAAAGTACTCCAAGCTGCCCAAGCAGAACTGGCTCAAAACCACTTCTGCCAAGCATCACGCCGCCAAAGCTGAAATACACATCCTTGACTGAGACAGTTAGCAACCCTGGCTCTGAGGACAAGAGCTTGCCTCGATCCAGGAAAGGTCAATGGGTGTTACGGGCTGAACACTTAGCAGGGATTAGCTCTCTAGGAGTTGAAAGGAGCACTTGACAACTTCCAGGGAGGGGTTCTCCTTTTCATTCCCAGGACCCTTTCAGAAAGACCATCTCTAGTCATAGGAAGGAAAACGAGTTTTTCTGCATATCACACTCCAAAGCTGGAGTACACATATTTTGTTGGGAGTTAACAACTCTGGCTCAAAGGACAATGGCTTGCCTCTGAGCCAAGAAAAGACCAATGAGTATTAACTGCTGACCACACCGGGATTAGCTATCTAGGAGTGGACAAAACAGCTGCCAGTACAAAGGACAGCTTTAGCACTACCTCTATTGACATGAAGATACCCGGATGACATTTTTTGATTCATCCATAGGACCCTCCTACATAGTGAGACTCAAGCAAGAGAAGGAGGCAAAACCAGTTTTGACCTGTTAGGAGGGGAGTGGAAGAAGCAGAAGACAGGCCTGCCTGGTTTCCCAGGCAAATTGAAACATAGGACCCTAGGTAATTTTACAGTAAGGCAAAATAGGAAATGCTTCAAAAGGAGGTGAGGGGACTGCAAGAGTTGGAACTGGGTGGTAGATTGTCTCCAGTCACTGGCTAGTGCACAGAATGAAACTACAAACAATTCTTATAACATTCCTGGACGTGGGAAGGCACCAACAGACAGAAGGCCTAGCTTATGATTCCTACTGAAAGAAGAGGACTCACACAAGGACTCCTGAATTCTGCTGGCAACCCAGGACTGTATTTGCTCTCCAAGGGTCAATGAGCTTGGCTTCCTGTTTACCAGGGCCTAGATGAATAAAGAGGACTAGACCCTGCAAGAGACTTAGCTGAAGAGAAGACTAGTGCCGACATGGCTTCCCTGAGGAGCTAGGGGGCTGAATGACTGATTAGAAGAAGCTTTCCAGCAGTTGGATATTAAAGGCCAGATTTATAATCTGGCAGGCGGTCCGTTTCTCCACCAGGGTGACTAAGAAAATTACTCTGTCGACCAGACAGAGGTACTATCCACCAGATTTAGAAATTACCACCAAACCAGGAAGTTATATCTTAAAGGATTGCCAGTAGCAGCTGTCATAGCTGGTGCTGTCACTGCTTTTGGCAGTTTGGAACAGGGCTCTGTCAACATGCCCTGCACCAAATAGTTTTCTTTTACAAAAATGAAATACTGAAACTGGATTTGTTTTTTGAAAATAAAAAATAAGGGGGGTGTGGCTAAGCACCGAGGAAGATGGCCGTAAATGAGAGCAGCTCTGCTGAAACATCGCCGGATTCCCCAATAATTCGACCAAGTTATCTGGAATCCAGAGAGCCAGACTCTATAATCGAAACCCTCTTGCTGTGATTCGGCCACAACAGAATTACACTCTCTGGCCCAAGGGCTGGAACCGGAGCGGCCGAAGACAGTGGCCTATAGAGACTGATAAGCCAGGAACGTGTGTGATTTAACTTGCTGAAGACTGAGTGGCGGCCTGAAAGGGTAGGCAAGAGAAGCGAACCGCAGAGTGAGAGGAGAGCGACTCACCTGCCATGCAATGTCTCCCCTCTTTTTGCCTCGACTGCAAAGCTAACTCTGGGGGCCCAAGAGAGTAGAACGGCCCCAGTACAGAGTGCAGGCAGGCCAGGTGACCGTCTTACAACTGAGAGGAAAACACGCCCAGAGGCTCTAATTAGCGTACAAATAAGGAGGTGCGCCGGCAGTTAACAAGGAAAGCCCCAGCACAGGTATTGAAGTCCTGAAGGGAACACACAGAACACATTTGGGTACCCACTAGAACTCCCATATACAGCAGGCATTGCGCTCAGGAGAGCAAAGTAAAACTGTCTAGGCGAGCCTCCAGCCAGCCTAAACCCGAGATTACGGAAATGAAATAACGGCCCCAAGACGCCAAAGACAGAACGTGGAAAATGATAGGTGTAACAGCCGGGAAGACTACATCCTATCGAAATACGACACCACAGGCAAATGCCTCGCAGATCGTAGGAAATCGCGTGGAGGTCCTAATCGACGTGCATATAAGACTGCACGCATGCAATCAAAGCGAACTCTGGGGACTTTGAAAGAGTGGAGCAGCCCCCGGAGCAGAAAGCAGACAGAAGCAGCCCTGTGGCTGGGCGGAAAGCGCACCTGGAGACTTAGATTGGCACGCAAGTAAGGCGGCACACCCTTAGTCAATAAGTAGGGAAGCATCAGTGACTGAGGTCTTGGTCCACCAGCATCCGCACCTATATAGCAGACACCACGCTAGCCGGAGCGAGCCCAGTAAAATAACGGCCCCATCAGTGGCAAGACACCAGGGGCTGGCTGTGGGCACATCAACGGGTGCAGCGCTTGAGAAGCCCCCTGTCCCTGAACCATAAATTCTACAGCCAGTGACATCAACTTTGGGGCGACTAGCCCGAGGGGAACTCCAACACAGACCTCGACATCTACTATGGTGGAGAAACTTGACAGGCAGCGTGGGGAGAAATCTCCCTACAGTCAGGTGGCGGGGAGTACCTTCAAATTCCCAAACATTGGTGCGACACACAAAATCCTCCCATTCGCTAGGGAAGACAAGGGGTGGGGGGTTGAGAGCAGAGAGGAGCGCATCAAACAAAGCTTGATAAATTCACGACATATAAACACGAGAAGCCCGCCTCTCCAAATTCTACTCTGTGGAATGGGAACACCAGGTCCCCGGGGGCGGGCCCAAACCCGGAGCCCCACCTAGACCTATCCTGGCCTGCAGGTTTAATTTTCATGAAAGGGACGATATCCTGCAGACAGCAGCCCGCTGATACATCACGAAAAGAACACCATTACCTTCTTTCCTGACTTTAACGTCAAAGTCCAATTCAGAGAAGCACTTTCAGAGAAGTCCAACAAGAACTGCGTAACCGGGGAATGAAGTACTCCATGCTCTTTCCAGCAAAACTTAAAATTGAGGCCGAAGGCAAGGCGGGGTTCTTTGAGAAGCCAAAATGGCATGGGAATGGTTAGAAGAGTGGAGGATGGTGGAAGGCAGCAAACCCAAGGACCGGAGTGATAGAAGAAGACTAAGACGGGCAACATCAGGAGATCAGATGCTACAGGAAACCGGGCAAGAAAATATCGAAGTAGAGGAACAATACGTTTGATTCATTTCACTCAAAAACAACACCAGCAACACTGAAGAGTAATCTAGTATCAGGTGAGCCCCAGGGCGCAACAGAAAGAAATTAGGGAATCACAGAGAGAGAGACACGAAAAACTATCTTGTAAGGGGTTGATTTAATATGGTTCACCAACGATATAGGGGATGGGTGGTGGACGCAGGGGTGTAAACCCGGTCCCCCATGGCTCAGACTAGGAAAGGATGACAGGCACTCTGCATAGTTAGGAACTCAGGCAGTGTTAGACCCGGAATGCAGTGAGGCAGAGAGGTGGGTATTTCATATTGTATGTTTTATTGTTGCCTTTATCACGGCAGGAAGGGAAGGGAAGAACAGCTACTCTTTGCTAGTTGGAAGGAATGCTCAGAGTTTAACACAGAGAGCAGAATGTGTTGATTACACCATGCCTAGTCTAGTACGAGATATTAAACGAGACACCACAGGCCAAGCCGACCGTATAACCAAGCCCTGGTGCAGAGGGGAGGGGGCAGTGGGAAAGCCACAATAGACATGTTGCATATTGACACGGGCCAGGATTGAAACTCCTCTCCTGGAATGTAAATGGTTTGGGAGATAGGCTTAACAGAGGAATGGTATCCAGTATGTCAAGCATCACTCCCCTGATGTTGTTCTACTTCAGGAGGCACACCTGATCAGCAACTCCTGTAAGGCCCTTGACCGTTGGGGATACAAATTAATCTTGCATGCAGGCTTCACCACCGGATCTAGAGGAGTGGGGATAATACAGAGGAAAACCTTTGCCTTAGCCGTGAACCATCCTTGGGTAGATGCTCTGGGCAGACATGCTGTAGTGCCCGAAATATGGAATGGGAAGACGATAACCATAATGACAATTTATGTTCCCCCAGCAAGCCTTTCAACACATAGGAGACGTACTTTTAGACCTTCCTGTAGGGGAGCTATTGAAAATTTCAACGCCACATTATCAGACCAAACAGACAGACATTCACCACAGATCTCACTGCACACTAACCCGCGATTCTCCGACTTCCTGACCACCATGGGGTTGGTCGATGTGTGGCGGACTCACAACTCAATTGCACAGCACTTCAAATTCCACTCAGGAGCTCATAAAAGTCTCTCTAGAACAGATAATTTGATTACCTTGGCAGTTCTAGTGGGCTGTTTCAGAGACGTGCATCATCTAACAAGGGGACTATGGGACCACTCACTGCTTTGGACTGTCTATTCAGAGGGTGCACCACAGGCAAGAAAAAATGTATTTCTCAGAAAAAGTGGGAATGGTACAATCCACAAGGTCTCTATGGGAAGCGTACAAGCCTGTGGTATGGAGACAAGCCATTTCCTTGGCAGCTGGGCACAGAAAGGAAAAAAGAGCCACAATTGAAACTCTTGAACACAAGCTATAACAGCTAGAGGCAGTCCTGACAAGGAACAGCTCCAAAGAGACCAAACACATCCTCAATCTAAAAAAAGAGAGTATAGAGAGCTGAAAACGGACATAGCAAAGGCCCACTATACAGCAACTTGGCACAAGCTATATGAAGTGGGAGGCAAGGCAGGGAAGCTGCTCGCATGGCTCGACAGACGAGAGCAGGCCAATAGACCAGTTACAGCCATAACCTCAGAGGAGGGCGAGACACTCAGAGACCCACAACAGATAGCGGACACGTTTGCCACCTACTACCGTGACGTCTACTCAACCTCCGGGACATCGACAAGAGAGGAGCCCAAGGACCTGTTGACAGATATTCCCCTCCCTATCCCCAGCTCAGAGTCTTTAGCACTAACAGAGAGCGAAATAAGAGAGGAAGAGATAGCACAAGCTGTCCGAAACATACAATAGGGGAAAGCAACGGGCCCAACAGCCTCCCGATTGAGTAATACAAGCTAGCAGCCAGCACGTTGGTCCCTCACCTTAAAAATATGTATCTAGAGTGTCGAGCAGGGGGGACACTTCCAGAGGAGTAACAGCTTGCTTCCATAGTAGTGATCCATAAGGAGGGAAAACCGAAGGACAACTGTGCATCCTACTGCCCTATTCCGTTGATCAATGCTGAAGTCAAAGTCCTAGCCAAATTACTAGCAAGGCGCTTGGTCCAGATCATATCACAGCCGGTGCACTGTGAGCAATCAGGCTTCATGCCCACACAAAATACATTGCTTAACTTAAAGAGACTCCACAGAGTGTTGGTTAGAGAAAACACACTCAGAGAAGATGCAGTGTCCATGTCGCTTGATGCCCGTATGGCATTCAACACTGTGGAATGGACATAAATGTTCAGTGCTGGAAAAAATGGGATTCGATCCAAAATTGACGGCGTGGCTCAGACTCCTCTATACTGACCCCATAGCACAAGTAGTGGTCAACAACAGAACATCTCACAGATTTCCCTTAGGGAGAGGTACAAGACAGGGCTGTCCCCTGTTGCCGTTCATTTTTGCGTTAATGCTAGAATCACTAGCTACTTGGATCCGAAGGCCTACAATGGACCAACAGTTGGGGGGATAGAATATTCATCTACGTGGATGACATACTTCTGTATTTAGCATCCCTCAAAACCTCGATAGAGGATTGAACAAATTTACATTTTTGGCAGATATTCGGGCTACAACATCAACAGGCCACCATCTACATACTTCACTGAGGATTCCCAACACTTCCCAAGGAATGTGTGGCAGGGGTGATGACAGAGGGGTTTTGCTATATTAAAGTTTTCATCACCATAGATCCTGATCTCTTATCAACGTAATCTTTTGCCCTTGTTGCAGAACTTACAAGGAGATGTGCATCACTGGAGGACACTGCCACTCTCCCTATTAGGGAGAGCTGCCCTGTTTAAAATGATGGCACTCCCCTGATTCCTATATATACTGTGAATCACAACATTTACAGTTCCTTTTAAGTATTTCCAGACAATAGAAAGTGTACAAAGGATATTATTATGGGACGGGAAGCCTCTGAGAATGGCACTTCAGAAACTAGTCCGGGGTGGTACGTTGGGGTATTGCATTGCCTGACATACAGAAATAGCATTGGGTGGCACAACTAGTAGCCATCAACCAATGCTTGTATCAATCGCAAGAAGAGCCTGCTTACCGAATGGCTAGGCATGTATTAGACAAGAGGGGATTGTACCAAATCGCTCAACACCGCTCCCTGACGGGCCAAACACAGACTACAGTCCAACTTTGGCACATGGTCCAGAAACAGATGGGATAGGACAACAAAATAACACATTACACCCTACTGCGGGATGCAGAAAGGCTAGGTAGCATGGGAAGACTTCATGGCTTTGACAAGTGGGACCTAATAGGCATATCCTGCGTGGGCGACCTATGGGCAAGGGGAGGCATGATATCTGTTGCAACACTCCAGAACGAATATGAACTGTCAGACGCAGAGAAATTTCGTTATCTGCCAATTAAACACACATTACAAGCAGCAATCCTCAAAGGTACGGAGCTTCCAGAGTCTTCCCTACTAGAGAATAGAATTCTGATAGACCACATGGACCATAAGGCAATATCCCCGACATACCAGAAATAAGTCAATAATTCCCCTGACCCCCTTGCCAGGCTCCAGGAATAGTGGCAAGCAGACATTGGCGACCAGGATAACGAGGCTGGCAATTAGCTTTTGCGCCCCAACAGAGAAGTGCCCATATGGAGCAAATTACAGTTACTACAATTGAAAATACCCCACAGAATATACTGATCTTGTTGTAATTTGGCTAAAATGGGCAGGGGGATGACCCTACTCGCAGGAGGGTGTGTGGACAAGAGAGAACATACTAGCACACACTATGGGACTGCCCTCTCATACAACAGTAGTAGCCATTGTCCAAAACTTGAACGGGGTCACAGTACTGAGACCGCACTCATCGCAGCAACAGATGACATTCGAACTCTACTGGACAATGGAGACACCGTCGCCCTCATCCTCCGCGACCTCTCCGCAGCCTTCGACACAGTCTGTCATAGCACCCTGTTACAACGCCTCAGAAACATCGGAATCCAAGGAAAAGCACTGGAATGGATCACCTCGTTCCTTGCCGGAAGAACTCAGAGAGTCCGCCTCCCACCATTCAAGTCAAAGGCCACTGAAGTCATTTGCGGCGTGCCACAAGGATCTTCACTCAGCCCCACCCTCTTCAACGTATACATGAGCCCCCTCGCGGCCATCGCACGCCAACACAACCTCAACATCATCTCCTACGCTGATGACACTCAACTGATCCTCTCACTCACCAAAGACCCTAACACCGCCAAAACCAACCTACATGAAGGAATGAAAGAAGTAGCCGAGTGGATGAAGCAGAGCCGTCTGAAACTAAATTCAGACAAAACAGAAGTCCTTATCTTAGGTACCTCCCCCTCTGCCTGGGACGACTCTTGGTGGCCAGAGGCCCTTGGAAAAGCACCCATCCCGACGGACCACGCACGGAACCTGGGCGTCATCCTGGACTCCTCACTCTCGATGACCAGACAAGTCAACGCCGTTTCATCATCTTGCTTCAACATTCTTCGCATGCTCAAAAACATTTCGCTGGATCCCCACGGAAACTAGGAAAACGGTCACCCACGCACTGGTTACAAGCCGCCTGGACTACGGAAACACCCTTTACGCCGGTACCACCGCAAAACTTCAGAAAAAACTCCAACGTATCCAGAACGCATCAGCCAGACTCATACTAGACATCCCGCGTAAAGAACACATTTCTGATCACCTGAAAAACCTCCACTGCCTCCCCGTCAATAAGAGGATAACATTCCGCCTCCTAACCCACGCACACAAAGCACTCTACGAACTTGGACCCGAATGCCTCAACACACGACTTTCCTTCTACACCCCCTCCCGCCAGCTACGCTCTTCCAACCAAGCCCTTGCCGCTGTACCTCGCATCAACAAAACCACCATGGGAGGAAGATCCTTATCCTACCTGGCGGCTAAAACCTGGAACTCGCTTTCCATTCACCTTCGTCTCACTCAGAACCACCTAGCATTCAGAAAGCAACTTAAATCCTGGATATTCGACAAGTAATTCCCCACCCTTCTTCAAGCGCCTTGAGACCCTCTGGGTATGTAGCGCGCTATATAAATTATTTGACTTGACTTGACTTGACCTTGATTGGTGTATGAGAACGGAAAATAAGTGTATGAAAGCAGGGGCTGCCCCAGGAAGTGGGAACAGGTCTTGAGTAAGTGGAAAGCTTACCGTGGGGAGCTATGCAGGAACCCGGTAAGGCAATTGCAGCAAGGGACTGACAGATGGGATGTCCCACCTCCTCCTGAGATCAGGGCTGAATGTTGTAGAGGAAAAAGGGAAACAGCAAAGTGGTGTTACAGTTTATGAGTGTAAATTATGTACTCTATATCGGCAACGGAACTGTGGAAATTATAATGTACAAAATAAAATGCTCCCCTCGCTATGGGAGTCTGCTCACATGGCGAGGGGAGCATTTAAAGGTTTTTACTGCCTCTCATCGCCAGGGTTTTCTTGCCAGTGGCAGGCAGTGAAATCTGCCCTCCAATTCCACCCATCTAAATTAATTAGGCTGAATTAGAGGTGTACCACCGACGGGCCTTCAGAGGGGTTTAGTCACGGCAGTTACATAACAGTCTCCGACATGATTAAACCAAAGGTCCATCTGCATCTAAATTTGGCAGGCAGACTGTTATGTTGATAGTATGTACACTCCATCACCACTGAGACGGAGTATACACACACCACCAACATTTAACTTAGGCCTCAAGTCTGAAGGTAAATTCTTTGGCCTGGACTTGGTTTATATGACCTCCACTCCATCACGATAGGCATGAAATAGCACCTAGGTCCTGGCCCACCACAATCTGTTGTTTTCCCATAGTGCTGGACATTTTCTGGGCGCTTCTTGCCTTTAAATGTTTTTAAAGTCATAATTCCGTTTCCCCTTACCCTATTTTGACTATGTTGGTGTGGTTTCGATCATTAAATTCAGTTTGTGAACTTTCTTGTGTTGTGTTCTTTACTTTGGAATTGTTAGTACTACGTAAACGTAGCACGCGCTTCTCTATTGATTGCCTACTGTTTGTTCCATAGGTACAGGGGTTAAGCAGAGCTTCTCTCAGAACTGTGTTTGGATTTAACCAGAGTGAATTTATTCTATTCTTAGGGGTACCGCCAACTGACGTATGAATGGGCTGTGTGAGAAAGGGAGCTGCAGCCACCAAAGTGACAGATATAGAAATGAGTTATCAACAAAAGTGTAATTAACAGAAGTGTAATTAAAAACAAAAGTGTAAATAGAACAAGTAATTTAAAATTATCATGACTTTTAACAAACAAAACACAGAAGCGATTCCCCAAGTGGGATCAAGTGGCAGAGAGACGTCTAAAAGTGGAGCCTGACAGAAATGGAGGCATGGGGTTGCTATTCGGTGTCAAAAGAGGAGGTTATTAAATGATAGGAGACAATTCAACATGTCGGGCATCTCGTGGTTTGCTGGGGATTCTTCCTAATGTGGGCATAAAATACCCAGACACACATGCTGCAAAGGCTACAAGAAAAATGCTTCTCGATAAACCACCTACTTCCAGAAGAACCAGATTTAATAATTAAGAGGTGTGTACTAGACAACAGCAAGCTAATGCATTTTCTGACAACTAATTCTATTAAAACATTGAAGTAAAAGTAAATAGACAAAGCCATGGTAGTATTCTGCCTTATTCATAATTAGGTTTACATGTGCAATTTCATCAAAGTTTACGGTAAGGAGAGAAACAGTTGGGAAAAGGGTACTTGGATGCCTACTCTAGTCAAAAGATTTTATTGAGTTAGATCTCAGCTCAGATCAGAAATATTTAAAAGTATATACATTATAAATTATTTACATATCAACAAGTTAGTTAATTGTAAGAAGGATTTTTTTTTTATGTTTTAGCAGACTAACTCGTTGGGAGAAGCGTTTACCACGTCAGCCAGTTCATCAACAACGGCTGCATACGGACATACAAAAAGTATGTGTCTAAGATCTTGATCCCCGCCATCACAAAGATCTCATATTATTATCAAATTGACAGTACCAAACCAGTGCCTTTTATAAACATTCAAAGGTAATGTACGCAGTCTTAACATAAGTATCGTTCATCTAACACAGTGATCCAAAGAAAGGGATACATATTTTTGAGCATGCTTAAAAGTGAATGTATCAGAGTCAAATGTATATATTTTAAACAACGAACAGTGGGCGCTGTCACTCATGTAACATTCTAGGGGCTGCGTGTTTTAACGATTGCTTTTAATTGAGCAGACGTCCAAGTCTGTAAGTGAACTAGAGTATACTGTATTTCAGATAAGCTAACACAACGGTTTGCATCAAACATATTGTCTTTTGTGCGGGCAGTAAAAGTTTCCCGCTTTAGCATATATATAATAGTTCCGTCAGAAGTATGCATTAAGTTCTAAACCCATTTTAGCACATTGGCCACAGATTACAAACATTGGCACTTGTACATGCAAATTCCAGGCGCAAGGCTTGTGCGGGAGTAGCTCTGTTGAGGGTCTGCCTAGAGGAAGTGCATTATCTTTTGATATTTGTGAATAGTCAATGTTATTCAAATAATATGCACAATCTGAAACAAGAGCGAGACGTACTATGGCCACAGCTTTTCAACGCAAATTTAAAACCGTTACATTCCAATACCCATTTCTCAGAAGTGCATGGTCTGAAAATTATTAATTAACAATAGGATTCTAAAGCTTGTTTGGAAACATGACGTGTCACTGTAACCTTTAAAACGCCAACAATTACAAATTCCCCGTGCCTGTCTATTTTAGGCTATAAACGTGAACAACCTTCTCTAGGAGAAAGAGATAAATAAGATCACCTCATCCAGTTCTCGAAGTAAACGTTGGACACAATCTCTATTTTCAAAGGTGTAAGGGAGAGTTCTGTTTGCCTGCCAGTAAGTAAACAGAGAAGGAAGCTCCTTAGGATTATACATGGTACTGCTACGTTTTTTTTAACTATTAAACACCACAAGAAGACTTCCACTAATACGTTACTCAGATCATGCCCAAAAAATTCGATGTCTATGAAACAGACTTTATTTAATAAACAGCACTAACGATCTTCCTGCTGTTAGTTCCAGCACACCACTGTTTACAGGTGAGTATACTAGATTAAAATAATTTTTTGAAGACTTAATAGTAAACTTGCCTTGCAGCCTAAAATAATGTTTCAGTGTACTGACAGAGAGAAGCGGACCCGTTTGACATTGCTCAAGGAAATGTTTAAGTTTCACAAATATTTCCAATTTAGATAATAAGTCGTGATAAACACCTGGGTTACACAAATCCAAATACTTTATTCAGAAGAGGTCTGAAAAAATATGCAAATTACTAACTTATTAGCACAAGTCGTCCGTCATCTCTGGTGGACCTCTTGGACATGTCACAGATTGAGCACTAGCTTCAGAACAGGAAAACTAAAGGCTTAGGAAAAGCTGTTTCACCTTGATCATTTTCCCTCAAAAGAAACAACCCTCAACCACATGTAGGTCATTTATCACTGTAAACCTCACTTCCACGGAGTTGCTAACCTACCAATTCCTCATCTATGCATCACTAACAATCAACTTCAACATCGCCTTCAGACTTTGAGAAGGCAGGTAAATCTTTATCTAAGAAAGCATTGACATTTTAACCAACACTAACATCACTCCCATCCTCTAACAAGAATACTGTAACTTACAAGTAGACCCAAACACCAAAGTAATGAAAACTCCTCAGGCCTCTGCAGAACTTCAACACTATAAATGCATCCTTAGCAACAACACTGGTCTTGTCTATAACAACCACAGTCTGGCGAGGCCTGCCACAATTCAACACACTGAGCAGATCATTTTATCACCACATTCTTTAATGAACACACAACAACCAACCACCTGATGGCAAGCAAAGCAATAGTATACCTGTGTCATTACAATGCTTTCTTGATCAAAATATAATGCATGATTTTTATCAACCTTCACGCCATCTAAGAACCACCTGACAATGCAAAAAATCCACCATCAGCATTCACACCTCTCCCTTCAAACACAATTCACCATAAAAGCAAAATGAAGGCAAAACCATGTGTCCCCTGATATTCTCAAGATTAATCAGGAAGAAAAGGCGTTATATGTAAACAAAAGAAGAAGAAATGACATTGGATACATTTTCAGTACACTCGATAGAATGTGAAAATTTGATCGTCAAGCCTAGCTGCATCACAGAGAAAGCAGTGAGAAAGAGCAACAGGAAAACTGAACATATTCAGTGGACAACATAGCATAAAAAATGAGACCATGAAAAAGTGGATAATGAAATATGGCAAGAAGGAAAAACATAACAAGTCTTCTCTAGACTTATCCTTGGAATAATAAAAAATATCCGTACATACATCCATCTAAGCCCCATTACTGCTGCATTTCAGGAAGGATCGCAGGTCCCATCTCTTCAAGGAACATCTTATTATTCAAGAAGGACCACATGTAGGCCCAACATTAAACACTCTCTTCCCTCATTCCAACACTGCTAGGTGTACTGCTACACTTACACATAATTCACGAGCATTCAAATTATACAGTACTTTTCACATAATGAATTGCTGCAAAAGGCATGCTGGTGCTGCAGCAGTTGACACATGCACAGCTCACTATAGCTTTAAAATCGAAAGCCTGTAATATACACATATATATCACACAAAGTAAATGATCTACCAATACTAAACATAGGAAAGCCATCAAATAGCACTTTTAAAAAGTATTGTATTCACCAGAATGTAGACGCCATTTTGCTCTGCATTAAAACAAGCCACCATGCCTTACACTGTTCTCAGCAAGTGAATATTTGCACTACAAGCAAAGCAAGTTGGTCAACTGTAACACCTTTCACCATCCATTGCATTATCCAGTGAACATATATTGAACAACTTGCCTAAAGCTAGAAAAGCAATTATCTAAAAGGTTAATTGCCATGGTAACATTTTATTTATTTCAGTTTTAGGTCTAAAAATATCAAACTGGGGGATGTTTGAGATCTTTTCGCAAACAAATATGATCATTAAGAAAGAAATCAGGTAGGAAAGTAATGGGGATGGTATTTGAGAAACCAAAAGAGCTGATTGGCATAGCCAAGGAAAATAGAATACAAAATGTTATGGAAGTCTTCAGATACTTTTTCCTTGATTTTAGCAATGCACACTGTTCTTTGTCGAGCAATCTGGTGTTAAGTAGGTCAGTGTATCGTTTGGCTTCTTTAAAACGCAGCTAGAGTCTGTGTTGTATGCTAGGTCTCAACTTATGACATCATTTGTTTGAAGTGCATATTTTTCCCCCTGTCATTATTTTTCATTTAGTAATGCGATGACTAGATTATAGACCTTGTTATGTTATAGGTTCTTGCATGGCGCAATGCAGCTAACTTGAGAAGGAGTATACCGGCACTAAAATAAATCTACAGATTACAAAGGAAGAGGTTGAAGCAAGAGGACTACCCAATCATATGAATCGTTTAAAAAAGCATGGGCTTCAGCATTTATTTATTTTAAATGTATCTAATGTCTCACAGCACTGGATATATTCCAATATTGGGACACCAAATAAGAAAAGGAACAGCCCCGCTCTCATTTCGGTGGATCCTGACAGAAGTCACAAGAACCATAGGTAAGGCCACCGCTGTACAGAGGTCTACGAGAATGGCCCAACAACTTAAAGATAATCCATTTGCAGATGAGCAACTAATGCAAGAGGCTCAGAAGTGGTCCCGAAGATGTCCTTGGAGAAAGGTTGAAAATTAGTCTTGCTGCGGTATTCGGAATAATTTGCATCCACAACAGCAATGACACATTATTAGAACCATAAAGCGCATTATCATAGTCCAAACGACTGGTAATGATAGCCTGCACACAAGTCTTCCAACATAGCAAGGTTAGCCTCATAAATATCTTCCTCAGCAGACAAACAACACCAGAGCAAGATCTACAGACCGTATCAATATGAATATTCATGCAAATGGTATCGTACAGGAGGATGCCCAAATTTTGCGCCACCCTCTTAGGAGACTGAAGTGCTTAATTCAAAAGGCCACTTTTCATCTGACTAGACCTTATCTCCATTGAGTTGAAGATGGTTCAGTTTCACCGAACAGGCAAATGATTTCAGGCAGTCGTGGCTTTGAATTCTGTTTAAGTTCAGATTAGCCATGATCAGTACAACCAATCAGCAAAAGACAGTAGCTCAAAATCCAGAACAGTAACTATTTTAGCTACTGGTGCCATATAAATATTGAACAGGTTGGGGCTAAGGCATCCCGCACTCTGTACTGGGATCTTTGATCTGAATAGTGGCAAACAAATGGCTTGAGTCCTGTCGGCCAAAAAAATAAGTAAGCCATGACAATGCTCCAGAACATGGGTACTCAACAAACATTTCCCCGGGCACTACGAAGTACTGTCTGCGGCGTGCTAGTGGGCCGCACCTAGGCCAGCAGAGCGAGAGTCAGGGTAATGTCAGGTGGGCGCAGGGGGACGTGATGAAGATGCATGGTGTGGACAACCAATCGAGCCTCGTGACTTCTGTCTGCCATCAACGCTCTATTCTCATGCACCAAAATAACTTTTAATGTAAAATGTGAGCAAGAAAGAAATACTCATTTGGTGGTTGAATTGCAAAATGTGAAACCAGAAAACCTTTATTTATACCCGTTTCTTAGCTTTCTGATTGTTCCTGATCTGTCAAGTAAATAGCAGCCCAGAGATGCTCTTCAGCAAGGGGCTGCAATTAAAGGTCAGGAAGGCAGGCCCCATGCCGTATTTGGAGTATCCATGCTCTAGAATGAATACCTGTTTTGACACTGTATCAAAGGCCACTGAAAGGTCTAACAGTATGAGGACTACCAGTCAGCCCTCATCCAAGTCAGATCTAATTGCATCCCTAATCCACATTAGATCTGATTGCATCAGTAATGGCCAGCACAGCAGTCTCTGTACTGTGTTCTGCACTCAAGCCAGATTGCAAAGGATATAGTGTGTTATCCTCCAGACCCCTGAATAGTTCTTATTAAAGAGTCACTCCAAATTCTTGGCAGGAAAGGACAAAAGTTTGCTACCTTTGAAGGATCACTTTAAGGCTTTTCAATTATGGGAAGCATATTAGCTTGTTTCCATAATTTCGGGAGTCTTGAAGTGTGAAGTTAAAGATTAAACATCCTGCCAAATAAGAATACAATGGGCATGAATCGTCAGGTGAACATGAATGAATATGGATTATACTTCTTACCATATCCTCAGTGTTAAGCTCAATAAAAGAGTTTAGGCACCAGGCATTCCCTGGGATCGCCTGCGCTGGGTCAGTCATCCAAAGCTGTGGTTACCCTATCATTTTAAAATTCTCATAAATGTTGAGAGCCGATTCTGAAAGTTAGAGGACAGAGTCTCACATAACTCACTGGAGGCTGGGATAGCAGTATCACAAGGCTCTGGCAATGTTAACTCTCAATATATTAAACAGCTCCTTGGAAGTTGAGGCACTGTTGTCAATGCAATCAGTTAGGTACTTTCTCCTAGCACCTCATAGCTTTCTATGGTATTCCTTAGTGCATCTTCAACATTTTATGTTCAACATTTTATTTATCCAACTAGGTTTTCAACCCTCTCCAAATCCAGCTCATCTTTTGCAGCCCTATTTTTTCTTACTAAGTTTCAGCTGTATACCACTTGGCCTCAGGGATCTTCCCACGTGATATATCCGCTTTTAGGGGGATAATCCAAGTCCAGTGCTTCCACAAAAGCGGAGTAGTACCCACAATTAATTACCTTTATATCATCCGGGTCTCCAAATATGGGGAACCTAAGTGAGTCTCCGAGAGCAGCTTCATTCCTTCCATGAACGCTGCTCAAAATAAGGCTTGAAATGAGCAGGCACAGACTGCTGTTCCAACTGGATTCCAAATTTAATGAGGTAATGATCTGTCCAAACTAGAGTTGCTATGTTAAGTTCAAGATATTGCTCAATGCGCTTATTAGCATCTGCAATTACTAGATGCACAAGAAGGTACAGCTAGTCAGTTTATATAGTCTAGATGTGTATTCCTTTAGAGTGAGAGAGTGGGGTATTCACTGTGACAGGCACCAGGTCAAAATGATGGGAATCTAAACAGCTGAACATTCTATACAAAAAAATGATTACAGAGCCAACAAACTAGAAGTCACTTCGGCAGTATGGATGCAATTCAAGTTTAAGGAAAGGAAAAAAATACTGCTTGTCTGGATTCTCAATCCATTACATTCACCTCATAGCGTCATAAAGACTAATGCAGAATCAAGTTTGTGTCCAGGCTCATATCCATTAACACACATTAAACTTTACCCTAATAGAAGCTTAATTTCAGCAAATTCAGTGACCAGCTGGATTACTTCGGAGAGGACAATGTATTGGTCGCTGTTCACTGCAAACAGTGCCCGGAACTATATCACACCTTCCTTGATCATAAAACAGCTTCCCTTAGTATAGTTGAGCTTTTCCCCATTTGACACGGTTAGAACTGGGGTCTCTAGTTGGCAGAGGTAGGTACCACTGTTCAAATAGGGACCCTTGATTCTAGTCAGGGCAAGGAGATAACCCTCTGAGATAACCCCTGCTCACCCTCTAGGTAGCTTGGCACGAGCAGTCTAGGCTAACCAGAGGCAATATGTAAAGTATTTGTACCAACACTCACAGTAACACAGTGAAAACACCACAAACCGATTCCACAACAGTTTAGAAAAATAAAGGTATTTAATCTAAACTACACAAGACCAAAACGACAAAAATCCAACATACACAGTTCAAGAATATGGTTTTAAAAGAGTTCTTAAGGTTGTAATCAAAGTTCTCTAAGTTGCGATAAAATAATCCACAGATGCGTGAAAAGTTCACAGTTTTTTCACGTTTACAAACAGTACCTTTTAGTTGCAACAAAGTTCCAAAAGCAGAATCTGGTGCGGTGGAAAACAAGCGATGCGTTGCTCCTGAGACCCTGGGGAGGCGATGCAGCAGCGGGCGTGTTGCGGCGAATCCGGTCTGTATGGGGAGGAAGGCCACTTGTATGGATTCCGGTGCATAGATTCCGTAGGAAGTTTGTTCTTGCAAAGGCACGATGCGACGACCTCGTAGGGGCTGCGATGACCTCGGGGGGGGGGGGTGGAGGGGGAGGGGGTCGATGCGCGGTCCAGCGGGGATCCTCTCTCTCGCAGCTCCTCGATGCGATGGTTCTGCGACGATGCTCGCATCGACGTGATGTGGTCCACAAGCAAGCGGTGCGACGATCTCACCCAGCGACGACAGGCTCTGCAGCGATGTTCGGCTTCCCGCACGATCGGGTGCGTCCCGCAAACGAAGGACGCGACGGCTCTGGCAGCGGCGTCAGGCGCTGCGACGATCTCGACCTTCGTAGCGGCGGGAAACTTCTCGCACTGTCGGGGATGCGCTCCGCAAGCGAGCGATGCGACACTTTTCAATTGCAAAAGTCTCTCAAGCTTAGTTTCAAGCTTCCCAACACAGGTAGAACTTCCAGAGGCCCCACAACTGGATCAAGCACTCTAGGAAGGACCGAACTCTCTCAGCAGAGTTCAGGGAAGCTGGGGGGGAGGTGAAGTCCTTTTGTTCCTGGGACTTCAGAACAGGGAGCCAGCTCTTCTCAGGCCCTTGGAGATTCCTTCAAGACAGTGGACACAGCACACAGCAAAGTCCTTCCCCTCTCCTTGGCAGCAAAGCAACAGGTCAGTCCAGCAGAGCAACAGCAGGACAGTCTTCCTTCTTCAGATTCAGCTTTCTCCTTGGCAGAGGTTCCTTCTTGATTCCAGGATGATCTAATTTTCTGTTGTCAGGGGTCCTGTACTTATACCCCTAAAAGTCTTTGTTCTCTTTGTGCATGTGGGCCCTGAGCCCGGTCTGAACCAGTTCTGGTTGTCTCCTGAGTACTTTGTTTTCCTGCCTTCTTCTTTCCTTTCAGAGTGAGGGGCAGGGTCGTCAGCCGCCCGGCAGGAGGTGGAGCCAGCATTGTGGCAGGCAGGCACAGCCCTATTCAGGCCCAGGTGCTAACTCCTCCCACCACTCAGGTTGAAAATGCAGTCATTCAGCCTAGGGCTGACTCAGCCAGCCTCCTGGGGAATCCCCAGCCCCTGTCACTCTCAAACCAGACGGTCAATATACAAACAGGCCAAGGCACACAGAAGGGTCAGACAAGAGAACAGCAACTTTCTAAAAGTTCTGTTCGCAAACACAGGATTTAAAAACAACCTTCCCTAAAAGATGTGTTATTAAATTCTGAGTTCAGGGATACTACATACTTATGTCCATCTTGTTCCTATGGGAAGAAATGCTGGAAGCCACTGTAGCCAGCATCCCCCATGTTAATCTATGGAGCAAGATAGCCTTACAATAAAACACGAAAATGGCTGTAATTCACTACCAGAGCATGTCACCTGCACCAGTACATGCTCTACCTTTCACATACACTGCACCCTGCCCAGGGGAGGGTACCTTGGACCTTCCATAGGGGTGACTGATGTGCACAAAAAGGGAAGGGTTAGGCCTGGTCAGTGAGGACAATGACCAGGAGGACATGGCAGTTTCTAAACTGCCCATAGGCACTGCAGTGGAGGCCTGAGTCACCATTTTAGAGCTACTCCTGTGGGTGGCACAATCAGTGCTGCAGGCCCACTAGTAGCATTTGTCATCACCAGCCCTGGCACACCCAGTGCACTTTACTAGGGACTTCATGGCGATACAAATATGCCAAACATGTATATCCAATCAGAATAGCAATTTACATAGGGAGCACTTACACTCTGGCACTGATCAGCAGTGGCAGAGTGTCCAAAGCATCTAAACCAGCAAAAACGAAATCCAGCACAGCATCAAAAATACAGATGGCAGAGGCAAAAAGATAGGGGAAAACCACGCCAAAGATGCCAGGTCTAACAGACACCATAAAACCGGACTAACCATCTTTTACAATGTGCCAGTTTTATTCTGGTATAAAAAAAAGGTGGAATGTATTGAGGTGACTGTGCACATGTTTCCTCTGTTGCAACCTTGATCCAAACTACTGGTCCCATAAAAAAATTAAAAATAAACGTAGGTGCTTGCTACCTTATTTCCGCAATTACAGTACCTAAATAAGACAACAGACTAAGCTTAGAACATTAAGGTGCAACAAATAACTAAACACATACAAAGTGTTTTACTAGATTCACTACAGTTTGGCAAAGCCTCTGCACTTAAAGCATACTGTTAGGCAATCCACGCCTATGACATGTGCTAAGGTGCTTGCTGTGTAATCATTCCATAGCATTTCACACCTTATTGTTGTAAGTTCTTGCTATGTACTCAAAGGCCATTAGCTGTCTTTCCTGGAAAAGGGCACTGATCTATAGCATCACTAAGCAGAAACAGTATCACAGTCTTTGATGGTTATTCTGGTGTAAAAAAATGTTTTTCTTCAAGTCAAATACTAAAAACTATATGATACATTAGCATGCAGAGATAAATGCGGAAGGTAACAGCCTACACTTTGCATACTCCAGTAATTGTGAATTTTTACTAAAACGTTTGCTTGTGTCTTTTTCACATCTTTGCAGTCAAGCTCAATAATCATCAAACATGGCTTACTGAGGTTGGAACAGACCACTGTAGAACAAGCCTTTCCCTTTAGCACAGAACTCCAATTCTCGAATACGCATATTCCCATATACATATGTTTATTAAATTCTTATATTTCGAAGGCAAGCTTTGCACTTCTTCAAAATAGACCATTATGGTCCGGAACTGCACTTTGGTTCCAGTGCTTTCTGTTATGGCACACTATACTCAGTCATCTCACATTTTTCTTATCCACCAATTAATGTCAGATCTTGCTGTAATCCCATGGCTCTTTCTTATAATATGCTTCAATTTTGGTTTTGGTTCAGTTCAGCCAGTGGTCTAAGTAATTGTGAATTGCCGACTTTCCTTAAAACAATTTTACGTCACTGTAATTGATGCATTTGTTTTTGAAACACAAAGGCGACATCATAAGGAAATTAGACTCATCAAGTACATTATAACCACTACTAGAAATCACAAAAAAACGAGAAGGCCAGGAACAATTACTTAAGCCTTCTACTGTCACACACCAAATTTGTAAAACATCTGAGGATGTCAGACTGTAGTTTAAGCCTGCTTTCTATCAAGAAAAAAAATTGAACTCCAATCTATTCAGAGTATAATTAAAGAGTACTTTCACCTTTGATTGTTACAAGCTGGCGTGTACTTAGTGTTGCATTTATTTTTTCAAGAGAAGCACTTGGGCGAACACTATAATAGTACCTTAAATAAATAATTAGTAAATTGGTGGCAAGCAACGGGGTTTGGAATATTATTTAACTGAGTGGCTTACAAAACATTTAAAATGAAATTTTCAGCCCATAGTTATATTCACCAATTCCTCACTTCTAAATTACTAGTCGACATAACTAGCTATGGAAAAGCCTTTGTCCCGAGCAGAAGAAATACCCTATCCTCCTCCTCCTCCTCTCCAAAAAAGACATAGAACACTCAAGTACTTGTTCATATGAAATCACTAACTGTTTCTGTAATTTGCTATAGACCGGATATTGGAGATCAAGGACAATGACGACTTCATATTATTACATTTCCACTGAGGTGATAAAAGTGCATTTCCCCTTACTTTTAAGGTTGTTATGGTATCAGGTGCTCTTTGCTTTCATTAGGGAATCTTTAACTTGTCCTGGAAGGAAACATAATCTAAATCAAAATAACTGCCATATTCTGCTATCTAATCATAACCAAAGAATCTCATAAAAACATTGTATGGTCACATAATTTTCTGATTTTACCAGACAGACTGTCAGATTTAAAAAACAATGTTGACTGGAACAACCTGATTCACCCTTGAATTAAAGGGATTCTGCTACACACTGTACCTCCACATTACATTAGCTCACTGACTGAACTACCACAAGGACCCACTTTGACGGTCCATCATCCGTTTCAGGTTGTTAAATGGTAGAAAATCAGCCACAGGAACCCTTTAAGGTTAATTTAAAGTGGCTTGCAACCTTTAAGAATCTTGCAGCTGAGCCATGAAGAATAATGTGAACAGTAGTCAAATTACCAAGATGATGTGAAAAATAATAATTTCTTAAACAACACAGAATATACATTAAATTAATTTCTTGAACACACGTTTAGAAAAAAGGTCTAGCAAAAAATAGAACCAAGAAATGGAAAACAAAGATTGATGGAAGGAGCATCGTGTTCACAAAAAAAGTCTTCAGTTCAACGTGTATTCCAAAATTGATATTATTGTAAAATTCATCCGATATCAGCAGCAAAAGATTTATTCCAACAGCACAAGTGTCCAGTTAAATATGGATTCATTAACCCAATTTCATCCAAATCAATGTTTTGTAGATAACTTGAAACAGCCAACGCGTTTTGTCCAGTATGGACATCATCAGGGCTCAAGAATTGGAGAGACGTTGAACAACGCAACGGACAGAGAACTACAATACACTAAGGCGGTAGGAGTGCTGCATTGGTTTCCGCACACACCCAAGAATAGGATCACGAGCAAGTTTATAGATATGGGACTGATACTGGCTAAGAGGGAAATAACTCGAAATGGAAATCAAAAAAGGGGCCCATACACAAAAGATGGCTCAGTGAATGTCTCAAATGGGCGACGAGCGAAAGTACTCTCAGATACCAATTAGCTCGCCGCAAATCTGATGATAGGGCACTGGAAGCGGCAGCAGCATGGGAGGCGCTAGTACAGGCACTGCGAGATAGTACGCTGGAGGAGGAGGAAGGGCATTCCAACTCAGGAACTGAGGATCCCACTGACGCACCAGAAGCACTTTCTTTGAGCATCCCGGATCGCTCTTGACAGAGTTCATACACACACACTAACATCGAGACCAGGCGTAGGTGCAGGCATTGGGGATGAGTGGGGGGGCAGGGGGGTGGAGAGTTTGGGGTGTTTAGAAGTTGGGAGGGAGGAGGAGTTTGGGGGGGGGTGGAGGGGTGAAAAATGTAAAAGCAGACTGAAGAAAGCCTTGCATGGGGAATTGAAAGCACTCAAGAATTGCTGCGAGGGGTGATTCACTGTTTGACGCCGCCCGACCCCCTGGTTGTGGGCTTATAGGCCGTGTATACGAATTACCCAAACAAGAAATAAGGATTGATAATGAGCATGCAAGGCGCTCATAAGTGTATAATGTATATATGCTTTGGTTCTGCAATAAAAACGGTTTTACAAAAAAAAAAATCAGGGCTCAAGAAAACAGAAATCAATCAGTGATGCAGGGGTCTCTACTAAGTCCCTAGATTCAGCACATCAGATCCTCACCGCGATCCCCAGCAAAATTCAAATGATAAGTCCTCTGGCAATTTTATTCTCACAAAAACAACTTCTTATTCAATTGAGGCCTGGACGAAGTAACTTGTGTAATTTTCATAATGTAATCCCAAGTAAAACATTCAATGTAATTCTGGCAAAGTTAAGTTCGATCATTTGCCACCATCTGGGGGAATAAAAAGTTTTTTATCCAACGAAATCCAGGCCGGCGACACTGGGTATGTATACATCCACTGTGGATGTATACGTACCCAGTGTCGCCGGCCTAGATGATTTACTTGGGAGATTACATTTTGAAAATTACACAAGTTACTTCCATATTTAACTGGACACTTGTGCTGTTGGAATAAATCTTTTGCTGCTGATATCGGACGAATTTGCAATAATAATAATTTGGGAATACAGGATTGAACTGAAGACTTTTTGATGAACACGATGCTCCTTCCATCAATCTTTACATTTTTGGATAATTTGGGGCCTTAACGGTAAACCCCAGGAAGAAGAGCGCACAGACTGCTTACAGTTTATTGTTACTAATTTGTTGATTTTCTCCCTGTGCTTGTCAGGTCACCCTTACCGTTACATATTTAGCTTTAAAGAAATGGAAAACAGTTAGCAGACCATTCCAGAGCTTCACAGCATGGATATCCTGAGAATGATACATTGTGATATAACTTGAAAAGCTGCATGTAATAATCGGGTTGCTCCACCACGCTTTGTCAGAATACATTTACAGAAAAACAAATACTACTGAGATAATTCATGTATTAGACAGCAATACCTGACATTAATGAAATAAGCCGCTGTCTGGCCTCATTGGAAGCTCTAGGAGTGCGGATTCGATCAATCCACTGGTATTCAGGATCCTCGTTGACCACCAATTCTTCAACAAATCCATGAATTGTTACAGCTCTGTAGCACTTAGGAATCGATGTTGCTGTTAATGAAATAAATGGTGCACATTTGAATACTACAGTTACAGTACCACAAAAGGAGAAATTTAGCCATTCTCCAATACTGAGAAGCCCACAAAAAACTGTGTGTACAAATTCAGGACAAATCAAACAAAAAACATCCATGTGAGGGCAGTGGATGGAGATAAAACTGGGGAAAGCAAGGAGAGTGCCTAGTAATGGAAGAAAAGAGTTGGAGTGAAGCAGAGTAATGAATTAATGAATTTAAGAGTTACTTTCTATGATCCCTGGGTTTGTCAAGGAAGAGCACTGGGAATGAGGATTATGGGCACACACAATTTAACTCTTGCTCTTTGCAACACTTTTAAAAATACCAACATTTTTTTTTCTAAATGTGAGGTGTGTTTCATGGCACTGAAACCTAGCACAAAAAAGTGATCTGGTTTCCTTTATTGTGACTTTATCACTTAAAACATAGGCTGTTTCCAATAACCAACTAAGGAAAGGGACAGAAACGCTTATGCACCCTGTTACAATGAAGTCAAACGTTAGAGGAAAAAGAAGATTTATTGTGATGCGCCCATGGTGTGGAGCACCAACCATCCCCAGCAACAGGTGAACATCAACTGCACAATAAATACTGAAGCTATAGGTCTACACATTGATGGATTTAGCAATTTAACCATGATCAGGCACATCCTCGACTGCTGGAAGTCTGTGTCCGTCTTCAACAAGTTCGTCCCATAGAAACTAAGGGGATGGCTTGGGCCTGAGCCTTGTGTTTAAAGTCTAAAACCTGGACCCATAAAGACAGTGACATGGCCAGATCATTGTTCATGGTTCTACCAGCTGAATCAATGTCCATGAACAGCTGCGGTGTCTGCTCTTCAGCTTCCTTGCCCATGGAGAGCATGCAAAACATAGCAGCATAGCCTATAGCCATCAATTTTATTAGAGGTCACAACAACAGCTGGCCATGATGATTGCTACATACATGGACATAGATACATGCCAGCTGCAACTGGGTCTGGAATTTACTGACCAGGAGTTTATATGTTCAATATTTGCAAAGCTGGTAATCCCAGGTCTGAAAACATCAGGTAATTTTTAGTTGCTAATGTGGCCAAGAATGAGTTAATCATAGAAATGTAAGGAAAATATGTAGAAGACTTATGAAAACGAAGAACAAAAACAAAGACTTTTCATTTTAAAAAGTCATCCTGCCACGATATTTGACAGAAGAATATTCGCACAATAAGACTGTCGGTGATACTGGAGTACATTACTATAACACACTTGACGCAGTCAAATTTGAGACAATCTAGACTACCAAATGAGTGATTCTTTACAACAGAACCCACCAGACATGAAGTATGTGCTGTCTCCCCATTTGTATCTACAAAAAGGGTCGTTCTTTGTAGCCGGTGTCTGGCTACTACAAGCTTAAAGAACTGCTTATTTGTATTATCACTAACAACCACCAAATGATTTTATATTTTTACTTTATTTAGGGTAAACATAACCTTACCTTTATTATCAGAACAAAGAGTAGAAAGCAGTGGTTAATTAGTAGTAGTCTTCGTTCTGCATCGTAAGGCTCTTCAATGAAGTCATAATATTAGAGTACGGGTTAGCCACGAACAATTTATGTATATCAACGAGGGTGAAGAACACATCGTCTTCAAACAGAGAAAAGCACCATCATAAGTCTATCAAATGGAAGCCTGTCTGAATTTTCAGACTGTTAAAACTCTTTTCCAAAAACTTGCAGCATAAGTCATACAAACTTCTGCCTATCATTTCGAAATTATAAAGAACCTGATAAGATTGAAAATTAGGAAAGTTGAAAGTACCCTCTCCATGGGATTCCAAATTCTGTTCCATAGTTTCTGTAAAGCGCGTAGCTACCCAAACCATTAGTTAGAATCTCAAGATATCTCACAAAGTCAGTTCTTTTTTTAGGCTAATTTAAGTTGAATATAGAATAACCTTTTCATTTTGATCCTGTAGGCAGAGAGAGCAAGCCAGGGAGGAGGAGGGTAGTTTTTTACTTCAATGAAGATCTTAATAATTAAAGTATGAATAAAAGTCAGTTGATATCCTTCCATTCACTTTAAGCGCCTGCAAAGGCACTTCTAGTGGATTCTCCAATGAAAAAACAAAAAGGGAGATCCTAATGTTTGTGGAGACTCGTCGGGTGGCATCAACTTTCCATCCTGTTCCTAGGAAACATGTCTAGCCTCTGAAGATTCCTGATCTACTCAACAGCACCCCATTAAGTGGCCTAAAGTGGATATATTTTCTTATATTTTTAGATGTATTAGGAAATTAATGTAGTATATATTGCGTTCTACGTGGAGTCTGGTCTATCTGCATTTAGAATAATTTAAATCTGTACACTAATTAAACATTACTCTGTATTTTCGTTGCCTTTAGTACGTGTTGATGTCTGTGTTTATCATGAGTTTTTGCATTTCACTTTGTATAATTAATTTGATGAATGTGCGTTTGGGCATGGTATCAAGTTTTCCAAAGTGATATTTTATACATAATACTTATACCTCAAGTGTGTTTTTAGGTAATTTATTCTATTTTTGGTACATCATTTTAATAGTACAATGCTTTCATCACAGAATAGGCAAATAACTACTCAGTCTATCCGAGTAGCAAACGAAAGGTCATCCCAGGAGTCCTAGCTTTGTGTTTACAGCTGCAATGTTGGCGACGCATTTACTGGTCCCTTGTGCAAATTAGATAATAAACATTTCTAAAACGTGTTAAAAACAGAAAACTGCAATTTTATTAACTGTTATTTTCAAAACCAGTTAGTAATTTAATTCAGTTTGCCTAAAGAATGCAATTTCCTAATCACTTACTGCAGAAAAACTTGACCCCGCAGGATGACTGCCTGAAGCGATTTAAGTCATTGAACAGGTCAACTTTAACCACAACGCTGATCTCTCCGCGAATGCCTGTGTTAATAAAGGACAATCAGAGGAGAAGGTTTACCACAACTAAATTGCCAGGAAACTAAATACAAATTACTTTGTACACAATCTCACAAAACAGTGGCATTTAATTTTAATAGCACTTTTATTGTACGTAAAACTGATAATGAACTCTGAATTTAAAACATAAATTATGATGCTAAGTACAAAGCAATGCAAGCATTTTTACTCCAAGTAGTGCACATGTTAAATTAATCCAGAACTTAGAGATCCGCCCTGCACACAACCAGAGAACATTTTATCACTTAATACATTACTATGCATTACCTATAGTATATGTCCCGGTTGAAAGAGTACTCTTCACAAAAATAAGACATCAAAACTGACAGTGAGGGATTGAGTAAGATAACAGAGAAGGACATCATGAGACATGAAAAAAAAATTGTAATTGCATAGTACCTCCATGTTTATGTAATCCATACTTGCTTTACTGCAGATAGTTTAGGAAAAATACACT
This sequence comes from Lissotriton vulgaris, assembly GCF_964263255.1. Lineage (NCBI taxonomy): Eukaryota > Metazoa > Chordata > Amphibia > Caudata > Salamandridae > Lissotriton > Lissotriton vulgaris. Next base: position 2,042,692,064 of record NC_141685.1, on the reverse strand, counting down.
TTTACATCATACAATTATTTGGTACAGTCTGTTCAATCATCTGAGTCACATGAGTCAATAAGTAAGCAAGCATACACTGGCAAACATTATTCCCATTAATGGTGTGACCCATCCAACCGACCCACCCACTTCCAGCATTGTTTAAATATCCTCCAGGGGCGGGGTTTCCCCTGTCAATCGTCAGGTACAGCTGAAGGCCCCTAAAGGTCTCTCCATGCCCACAGCACTACCTGAGTTGGGAGAGGCAGGTCTGCTAAAATCGGTTCCCCGTATAAGAAGTGTAAAAGTGGGGTGTCGTGCATTGCTGAACCTTTGGAAACATTGGTTGGATCCTGAAACTGAACGAACCACCTTTCATTTTGGATGACCAACTGGGCTGCTCTGTAATTGGGCTGGATGTCCAGAGTTGTCATGCCTCCATCATATGTAGATTTAAAACATTTGGTCAACGCAATGCCGGAAAGGGGGGTGGGCTGTTGGGTCCAGAGAATACGCCTTAATAATGAGTTAAAGCCAGGAAAAAGCTTCTTGTGATAGGGTATAGGTGGTTTGGGAGTTGGTATAGTAAACGTAGGGGCGTTACCATCTTGAAGATAGTCTATCAGCCCAGAAAGGAGAGAAGATGATCAGCCCAAAAACGGAAATCTTTCATGAGTCTGTCAAGCTGAAGGTTTGAGTTCCAAGCTCACTGATGGTCCTCGATTATATATACCTCCAAGCAGATGAACCCCTCAGAGACGACTCTCATGTCTGCAGCTCAAGGCATTAGAGGGGGGACATCGTGCGATATCACGCATGCGCAGCATATTGATCACAGTGTTCATGGGATTTCCGCTAATCCCGCACACAAGTCAAGTCAAGTCAAGTCAGAGGATTTATATAGCGCACTACATACCCGGAGGGTTTCAAGGCGCTTAGGAAGGGGAGGAGAATTACTTGTCAAATATCCACGTTTTAAGTTGCTTTCTGAATGCTAGGTGGTTCTGGGTAAGGCGAAGGTAAGCGGGGAGGGAGTTCCATGTTTTAGCAGCCAGGTATGAAAAGGATCTGCCTCCCATGGTGGTCTTGTTGATGCGAGGTACATTGGCGAGTGCGAACGCCCAAGACATCAGCGCAGAACCGGCAACACAATCTAGGGATACATTCCTTCTTTGGGCATGATCCGTTTTCAATTAAGTAGTAATTGAACTCGCAATTTGTAGTATATTAGGGGGCTAGTCTCCAACACACTGCATTAAGTCGGAGCTGCGTTGAGGGGAAGGCAGCCTACCGGGTCTTGCTGAAACCGTGAGTTTGGTGCTTGAGGAACAATGGAACTAAGTATACATTACTCGTGAGTAATACCAACAAAAACCTGAATTGAGCTTTCTGGTATTCTTTAGGTTGCCGCATTGAGCAGGAAGACAACCCCCAATACCACGCAGGGCTCATGAGGCCATCCAGCCTTAGTGTGTATAAGTAAGCATTGATAAAACCAATCTTCCTCCTGAAATCCAACCAGTAAGGAGAAGAATATGACTTATTCATTTAAATGTTTGTGTCCTTGTCTTCGTGTGTGTCCTTGTCCTTTTTATTTTATTTTCAGGGTTCTAGACCTCATCTGGTCCTATACTACCCTTTGTCTTGAACAGGTTATTTTTCCCTGATCAAAAAAACGACGTCCTATTGTGCTGGTATGATTTATCTTGCTTTGTCTCTTTTCAGGTCTTGTTCTATGAACGCCAATTGGGCGCATCAGACTAATATATTGTAACACTATTAGGAACATTACACCTAATTTTTGTAGAATAAATTTTTGTAGAATTCACTTTTACATCTACACCACATGTGAGTAAGGTGAGGAGAGTTGTGCATATCCTCGTCCTGAAGAAGGAGTTTTTACACTCCGAAACATGTCGACACACTTTCTGAGGTTGATGTACCTTAATACACAGTAACAACCTAACTCTGCACCCCTTTTAACGATACCAGCCGAGGGCCTAATACATTTTATTTTTCACCCTACAAGCCAGGTATCTTTTAACTATCACGTTTCACCACCTCACAACTCACACCTATTTTCCCTACACACACCAACATATAGTACACTTTAAGTGCTCCTACGTAGTCGTGAGTCGTAGCACGCCGCATCACGTAGAGGGGTGAGAAGACCCCAATGATGAAGCATGACACCAAGGGGCCTGTTGGTGTGTGAGGGGTATTCAAAACAACACTGTGTGCTCCCCACCATTGTAGGGATCACTACCACTACCTGAGTGGATTCCATTCTGTTTATGTAAATTGTCAGGGGAGACCGAATCCACTTTTCCTCTCCCTCCCTCCTTTGTTAGATATTAGAGGGGGGACTGCCACCGATTGGGTATAGTGACGATTTGGGGAGCAATTTCAAGATTTGCACTACTCACATTTCAGATTCAATAGGGTCTTCTGAAAAGAGAAGGACATGGACTGCGCATATTGCAACTCTATTTTTAAACCCCCGGGCGCCCACTCAAACCCTTTCATTTGGGCATCAATCCGCAACTACTCCACCAAAGGTTCAGTGGCCTGAGCAAAGAGCAGGGGCAGCAGTGGGCAACCCAGTCTCTGACCCATTTGGATCGTCAAAGGCTCAGACGGCGCTCTCCTGTACCCTTGCAGGTAGTGCTGTCAATAACAATCGGACACAAGCAACGTATCAGGGTCCTAGGTGAATTTTGGCTATCACGGAGAAGAGGTAGTCCCACCCCACTGAGTCTAAAGCTTTGCAGAAGTTTAGGAGGATTAGTGTGTGGTCTTCGAGAAGCCTACTCGCTAAGGACTGAGTGTTGGGAACACGATGGATGTTGTGTCTAGTTGCCCGTTGCGGCATAAAGCCCGACTAGGTGGAGCAGATCAAAGAGCCCTTAACTTTTAGCGCCCTTTCGGCATAATGTTAGCCCATATTTTAACTTCTAAGTTGAGAAGTGAGATAGGGCAGTTGGACTCACATATGTAGGGGGGTTGATAAGGTTTTGGAATAACAACTATATCGGCAGACTGCATGTCCGCCGGGAGCAGCAGTTTCCAGGGCCTCCCGACTGCAGTAAATGGCCTGCAAATGCGGCCACTGGTGCAACCACTCAGCCTTGAAGAACTGCCGGAAATCCATTCAGTCCAGTGGTTTTGACAGACTGCCGCTGAGCCATTGTCTCCTCCTTTTCTTCCAGCGTGGTTCTACACTCAAGGGACTACACTCTCTTCACTGGACAGTGTATGAGTTGGGAGATCAGCCATAAAAGAGTGCAAGTCACCTAGCGCCAGAACCTCAGAACAAGCTTATAGTTTGGTCTAATAGGCCTCAAAGCCACGGTCAATATGGAGATCTCCACTGACCTCACTGTCTCTGCCATCGATCATGTAAGAAAGGGGTCTCTCTCTGTGTGAGTGGAACTAAGCCAGTATAGTGTCTTGCTAGCCTTGTGTCCCCAATGGTAAATTCAACTCTGTGGTGCGTACCAAGCAGTATGAAATTCCTGAAACATGGTCTGTTCGACTAGGTGCAACGAGTTGTGGAGGAAGGTGAATGCAGATTTAGGTTCCGTCATCACATGCCACTCACCACTCTTCTCTTTCTCTCCTTTCTGCTGCTGTTTTCCTTGGAAGAGTCTCACCAACTACCTCTCCCTGTAATATGGAGCTTCTTTTTAGACATGCTATCATTCTGTTCTCCACTCCTCCAACACTTTGCCATCTAGCCCCAGGCAGTTTGAATTCCACTAACTGTAATCTAACTTCATTTCCGACAATAATCTCTGGCCTTCTCTCACAATCTTTAAATTTGAATATTGTAGGAAGCTGGCTCAGTATATATTATACCAAAGTAAGGTATCGTGTGCACAGAGTCCAGTGGATCCTTAAAGGTAGGCAGAGGCTAAAGTAGATAATACCTTACTATTTGTGGTAGTGTGGGCGAGCAGTAAGGCCTTTTCAGAGGGTTGTGTTATGCAATTAATGTACACACACAGGCAAGACATTATGTCACACACTCAAAGACTGAACTCAGACCAATTTTTTTGTACAAAAATATTATGTAGTTGTATTTTATTTTTAGAGCCAAGCCAGGATTGGTGCAGGTAAGTAAAAAAATACTTTTCAAGAATAATGCAGTTGAATACAGATGAAATGCAGTACAATGCGATCGGTTTGTTTACAGGTAAGTCAACAGTAAAAATTACTTTTCAGTTACTATTGTAATTGCTTTACAGTTACTATTGAGATTACTGTTTTAGTTACTTTTCTTACTCAATGTGGTATACCTAGACACCAAACTGGGACATTTCCTGTATAAAGGTAAGTAATACAATTTGCTATCACAACACACGTATGCTTTTTCATAGAGCTCACAACTCCACACAAAACTTTCTACAGAAAAGCAGGCAATGCAGTCCTATGGGAAGAAATGAAGTTATTGGTTTCTAGGTAATTACTTTGTTCAGGGAGTTTGGTTTTTGAAGTTAGACCAAGGGTTCTCCCAGAGTCCAGGATGCACTCTCAAAACACCCTCAGCAGCACTAGGGCAGCCAGGTGCAGAGTGCTGAGGACCATTTTTATCCAATAGGGGACAGGGGGCCTTCGGTTGGTGGCAGCTTACGAGCAGGCCACAAGGTTGTGGGAGAAAAGCTCCTGGACTTAAGCTCAGGGCAAAGGGGGATCCGATTTAGCGGCACAGGGGCGGACGGGTGCAGGGTGCTGTTTTGGCATCAGGTGCCCTGTTTTCAATAGGGATTCTTCGGTTGAACAAACTGCAGGCTCTGGGACAAAGATCTTATGGAGGCAACCACCTTTTGGAGAGGTAATTTGGGATGTCGTGGGATGCCGAGACACCGTTGGTTGGGCCACCCTAGGTCATAAGGCGTCTGGTGCAGAGGTGTCTTTTGGGGTCGGATTCTTCTTACCGGCTCAGGACGTGGTCGGGGGGATCTTCCAGAAAGGGGCTGCAGACCTCAGCTGAAGACTTGAGGTATGTCAGGGATCACCAGGTCCCAGATCAGGATTGCCTGTGAGACCTCCTTGTGGTTTTGGGCCACTCGAACTCGGGCCGTGGGTGTCGGATGCAGACACGCGGATTTGGCTGGAGCCAGTCTCTATTGGTGAGCAAATCCGATGCTCACGGGAGACAAGGTCTGGTTTGGGTAATGGGCAGGTCCTCTGGGTTCTGGGGAGCTACTGGCTGCAGGACACACCGGCATTTCACTGGAGAAGGTTGAGATTGGGACAGACTGGTAGGGTTGGGGCCAAAGTTAGTGTCAACCTCCTCTTCTTTTAGTACAGCTTCTTCAGTCCTTCTTCTTCTATTTTCTTGTCTGAGGAGGCAAGGTTTAGGGTTGCCCCTAAGTACTAAATTTAGGTGTGTTACAGGTGGGTACAGATCAGGACCAATGAGTTCTTCCTTGGGGTGGGTACACCCCCTATTATGTCACCCTCCAGTGGAAGGAGGGAATAAGCATTCATCTGGTTGGCAGGGTCTCCCATCAAGTTGGCGGGGATGAGAGTTGTGCTTCACCTCACCTCCCCCACCTGAGGAGTGAGGTTGGCAAAGGTGGGCACACCATCTTCCTAATTTGGTTTAACTGCCGATTCTCCAGCCCAAAGTGGGGGTCAGAACCGGTGGGGGCCAGTTGCTAGGGGCAGCAAATGTCCTGGGCCCTGCCCATCCTAGGGGAGGGGGCCTGGCACTCGACCCAGGATGTGCTTTGTTTCAGGGCCCCGAGAGCAGCAGGCTCTCGATCCAGGGGTACAGAAATAGGACTTCTGGTAGCAGTTGGCGATCAGCCACTCAGCCAGGACACTAGTTAGGTCGTTTTTCAGGGGGCATTTTTGAGATGCCCTCCGAGTGCATTTTTCATTAAATTCCACACTGGCATCAGTGTGGGTATGATGTACTGAGAAGTTTGATAATAAACTTTCCAGTTTTCAGTAATGCCTTTACAGTGCTATGGAGTTTGTAATGACAAACTCCCAGACCATATACTCTTTATGGCTTTACTGCACTTACAAAGTCCAAGAATGGACTTAGGCATGGGGTACAGGGCTCATGCACCTGAACCCTCACAACTGGTATAGTGCACCCAGCTTGAGGGGTGGCTTATCTATGCCAGGGCAGTGGTCCATAGGCATGGCAGAAAGGGATGTGTGCCATGTTGACTCTTTCTTCTTCTGCTCCAAAACAAGCAGCCTGCAATGGGTGTGTGGGTGTGTCTGTGTGTGTGTCTATGTGTCTCTATGTGTCAGTGTGTGTGTGTGTCTGTGTGTCTTGTCTGTCTGTGTGTGTAAAGGTACTGAGCCTCTAAGGGTGGCACAAAAAGTGCTGCAGCCCTTAGAGGCATTCCCTGGTCACAGTGCCCTTGGTACCTATGGTCCCTTTTACAAGGGACTTGCATGTGGCCAGTGAGTTGTCAATTGGTTTATGCAACAGTACAGTGTAGGGAAAGAACATAGGCCCTGGGTACTGGTGCATCAAAATTAGGTAAAAAAGGGAGTGGGGGGCAACTATGAAAATGGCCACTTTACTACAAATGTGTGATGAAAATGGTATATGCTCTACAAATGCTCAGTCTTCTGAATCCGATGACGGGGTCATCCTTTTACATATTTTATTTTAAACTTGCTGTTTATCCTAGCTCTGTTCACCCATAAATTCTTTCTTAAACCCTCGCCCGCTACATTTCCACATGATCTTTCAACATTCTCTTCTTGTTATGTTAGCTGGATTTAGATTCTTCCTCCCAGTTTCCTATATGTATAATTTCAAACATTAATGAGCATGTCAAAAGCTTTTTCCAACACGCCTCTCAACACCATCACCTTAATATTGGTCATATTGTCTCGATATATGATATACTTTTTTTAATTCTGAACTTTTCAAGTTTATCACTAGCATATGCAATGCTTATTTTAGTAATTAATTTAATGTTCAAGTTGAGAAAAAAGATATTATTTGGGGGGAATACCATTTAACATCAAAAGATTCCAGAATAATGTTTTGTAGGATATAATAATTCTGAATTCTATTTATGGCTAGAGTGTAGAATTTCTTTCACACAAAGATAAGGATATATTGTTACAAGTCTTATTATTTCATTTTTTCCACAGGACAAGTAGGCCTGGAGCACAGGCGCTTTAGCTGGCAGTTTACACTTCCACAGTTTTTGGGGTAAAAATGATGGCTTCTTGCAAAGGCAAGAAATGCATCCATATGTATAAGGTGTCACCAGGCAGGTTGCTCCCCTCACCGCCACGCAGTCCCCTGTGTGACCGGATCCGCTGCCTTTGCATGCATTCCGGCTGATGCTGTGTTGCCTAGGTTCTGGGCTGACTGCCCCTGCTTGATTTCCTTCCCGTTTTTGCCTCGTTTTTTTTCCCTTCCTTTTGTGCCTAGATTGCTTTTATTTTGCTTCGGTTGTGCCCTTAACCCCTTTTTGCCTCCACCAGTTCCTTTTCCCCTCTGTGCCCCTCTCTTCTTTCTGTTATCCCCCTCCCTCCGTACCCTCGCCGTTCCTGCCGCTGTGCCCCGCGGCACCGCCCCATTCACTCCCATTGGCCGCCCCGCTCCCACCTCCCAGCTGCTCTGCCCTCCCTCTACCCTCATATGGAGGCACGAAGCGGCCGCGTAGTCTGTCTGCGCCCGCCGCGCCTGGACCGCGCCCAGCGCCAGGACCCCTGTCCCTCCACAATGCCAGCTCACCCGACAGACATACGACGCCACCACCCTCCACGCACTCAACGCCGGCCAGAACCCCGCCTGCTACCGAGCCACTCCGAAACGCACCCACGGACCCTTCACCTGCCAAACCTGCAAATTCACCTGCCTCCGACGCGGCCCGGTACCCGCCAAGCCTAGCACCAGCAACAATCACCTCAAATGCATCCTGCTCAACACCCGCTGCGTCCACAGGCACGCAATCGAACTCTGGAACCTCCTCGACACAACATCACCAGACGTCGCCTTCCTCACAGAAACCTGGATCAATGCCTCCTCAGCCCCCGACATCGCCATAGCCATCGCGGGTGGCTACAAGATCACCCGGAGGGACCGCGTCAACCAAACCGGAGGCGGCGGCGCCACTGTCCACAGAAACACCATCCGAATCATGACCAACTCCGACAACACCCTCACCGACGTCGAGCACCTTCACTTCCAGATACACACTGACCCCAAGACCACCCTCAGAGGCACTCTTATCTACATACCCCCGGGACCACGTACACAATTCAGCGAAGATATCGCAGATTTCGTCAGCCAACACGCCCTAACCTCCTCAGACTACATCCTCCTAGGGGACCTCAACTTCTACCTGGAGAACAACAATGGCAGCAACACCCCCACCCTGCTGGACAACCTCGCCAACCTCTGACTCAAGCAACTGGTGAACACCCCCACTCACTACGCCGGCCACACGCTCAATCCCATCTTTTCCTCCAGCAAGCACATCTCCTTCAGCCACTCCACCGGACTACACTGGACAGATCACAGCTGCGTCCACTTCAACTTCAGGAGAACCACGACCCACCACCACCCGCAACAGTTTCCCCGCAGAAGCTGGAGCAAGATCACCGCCGACCAGTTCACCACCTCCTTCAGCCAGAACTCTCCCACCAACACGACGGACCCCAACGAAGCAGCCTGCAACCTCACAGAGTGGCTCACCAACTGCGCCGATGACCTCGCACCACGGAAGAACCCTCCCAGCAGACCCGTCAGCAAGAAAGCCTTGTGGTTCACCAACGACTTCAAAAACTCCAAGAAAACCTGCCGCACCCTCGAGAAAGCCTGGCGCCTCGACCAGACAACAGAAAACATGACAGCCCTCAAGAACACCACCCGCAAACACCACCAGCTGATCCGCACCACCAAAAGGACGACATTCAAAGAATGACTGGACAACAACACCCACAACAGCAAAGAACTCTTCAGCGTCGTTAAAGAGCTCTCCAACCCCAGCGCCTGCAAAAACGACATCACACCCTCGCATGACCTCTGAGACTCACTCGCCTCATTCTTTCATCGCAAGATCGCCGACATACACAACAGCTTTGGTGCACAGACCATGCCCACAACCACCGAACCAGCGCCCCTCACCACCACCCTCTGCACCTGGACCTCGGTCAGCACCGAAGACACCACCCGCACGATGAACACCATCCACTCCGGCTCCACAACCGACCCATGCCCACACCACATCTTTAACAAAGCCGATTCCATCATCGCACCCCAACTCCGGGACATCATTAACAGCTCCTTCGCATCCGCCACCTTCCCGGAAAGCTGGAAACATGCCGAGCTCGGCGCCCTCCTGAAGAAACCCACCGCGGACCCCACGGACCTCAAGAAGGCTGAGGTTCATCCATTCCGCGACGTCTTTCATTCCTTCCTGGAAGCTGCCCACCCCGCTTCTGCCTGCTTTTGTTTGGACGACGGGTGCCCATCCCTGCCGGTCTGTGAACCCCCTGCGTGAGGCCAATGCTACCAAAGAGCACAGAGGGCTGCCCGGGGTAACCCGGAAGTCAGGCAGTCACAGCCTGGTTGCAGGCGGGGCTTTGTGGCGTTGTTTCCGCTTCTCCCGCGCTGCCCAGGAAGGAGGCGAGACGCATGGAGAAGCCAGCAAAAGCCTTCTAGAGCCTTGCTAGCACTACATCCAAGCCCCTTGTCCCTGGAGGGGGCCAAGGTGAAGAGAAGTGAAGTAAGGGGTGTGGCCGCTGGTCGGTGGGGCTCCCATGAGCTGAGGGAGCCCCGCAGTGTCAGGAGAGAGCCCTGTGAGTAAGGGCTGATCTCTAGGGGGAAGCTGCAGTCAGGGTACAGAGTTCCCGCGGTGGTGTGGGTGGCATTTCCCTGCACCCACCTGGGTAGTATGCAGTATCTGAGCGTCCCCACATGGCAGAGGGCCGCTCCAACGTGGGCTATATTTTAAGGGCCCCAGTGGGGATCCCAACGGCCAGTGAGGCCCATGCTACCACGTGTGGGGGCATAGTTATTTTTAGAGCCTAGGTGGCTCCAACGATGGGCATAATTATTTCCTAGAGGCCCCAGAGGGGCCATGTTTTACCCTGTGGTGTGGCACAGTGGTGCCCATGTTTTTGGCAGTTAGGAAGAGAGTCCCTGAGAGGGACAAAGCGGCACAGTGGTGCCAGGCCTCATTTGAATGTTTACAGCTGCCCAGCAAGTAGTGGGCAGCTGCACCGTTTAGGCCGCAATTCCTTGGGGGACATGGATTGTAAGCTAGGAGTGAGACGCACTCCCTCGCCCTCATCCCTTCACAGCTGCGAAGCACTTCGTGCCAGCTGTGCCGTTTAGGCATCATTATTGGATATTTACAGCTGCCCAGCAAGTAGTGGGCAGCTGCAACGTTTAGGCCTGCGCAGATTGCGCACCCTTGACTTTCGCTGCATTGGCAGCGCGCCCTGACATTCTGGACACAAGGCATTTGAGCCCCCTTTTTGGATGGCCAGTTGGCCAGGGGGACGGTTAGATTTATAGGGTGCCAAGCCTTAATGTGATTTATGTGCTAAATGTGATTTTGGTGCTAGGAAATGTAATTCATGTAGTATGTTTTTCGCACCCTGTGTTATACCTCTAAATGTGGTTGTTTATGATTATGAGGTTGGTTTGCATATCATGGTTTATGCTAGTGAGATTTTGTCTCTCTGTGTGAGTTATGACCCTAATGTGAGTTATGGTTAGGGTCTTATGCGTTTAGACTTGAGAGGATTGCATAATGTGTTTATGCTGGTGAGGTTGGCGCAGAATGCAATTCGCGCCTGATGTGATACTGTGCATAATGTAGTTTATGTTACAGGCTGATGCTGCGTATAGCATCTACCAGTGGTTACTGTTGTACGTTCATGATCTGTTTTACTTTTACTAAGTTCGCTTTGTGATGGTTCTGACAGTGATCCAGGTGGCCCTGTCATGTGTAGATAATCCCTTGTAAATATTGCAGAGTGCCAGTTGGCACAGTGTATATTGTGTGATTACTATTCTAATGTGTTATCAGAATACAACGGCTATTTTTGGTATAACCTTGTGTGGAGTTCCTTTTGTAGTGTGCCTGGGCTGTTGTTGCTGTGTGTGGGCGCACATGCTTTACACATGGCCTCTGGGATAAGCCTGACTGCGTGTGCCAAGCTACCAAGGGGGTGAGCAGGGGTTATCTTTGTTGTGTAACTCCCAAGCCCTGACTAGAGTGGTGGTCTCTGCCTGGCTTTGGCGCAAGCCTTAGCCAACCAGAGATCCCATTTCTAAGAGTCTGCTTTCAAAATAAAATTCACCCCAAAAATATTTGAAGTTGGAAAAAAGCAAAAACAGATGAAGTTTACAGACAGTCTTGCCAAACTATTGTGCATTTTTTAGAACAACTTTAAATATCATAATCAAAGGCATCATGTAATAAAACATGTTTGATGCATGCAAATCCCTCAAATACTAACAATGAAGAAGCAGTATAAAGCCATTAAGGGCAATATTGTATGAAACTAACAAAAGTGCACCCATATGTCAATGCGGCTTCACTACTTTAACTAGGTCACTAAGGTTTACAGGCTACACATGAACACCTGCAACAGTTGCAGGTTTCCAGGCGTACTCCTAACCAACATTTGTAAATTCCACTTTAGTACGAGTAAAACACAACTGTACATTTGCTCATGTGAAAAATGTGAAACTATGTTCAGCAATTGAATATTGACCTGCTAAAGAAAATGTTACTTGTAATCCTAGTTCGGCATGATGGATATCTTTATTGAAGAGATAAACTTAGACTAATCCCACCTGCATGTGGGGACACGGAACACCTCTTATGAAATAGAAAGAAAATTCCTGCCTTGAATTGGAGGCAATAGCTGTAATTTCCAAAATGATGGTCCAACCAACACAAATTAAACATGCCATACTTTTCTGAATTGTCCTCTCCCCATCTAATAACTACATGTAGTCACTATATTAGACAAGATTGCAGCATCAAGGGCATCACTGCAGATACAAGGGCAACACTGCAGCATACAGGGAAAACTGCTAAAATCCACATGCTGACATTGAAAACCACAAAGAGAAAGAAAGAAAAGGAGGGAAAGGGGCCTTTCAATTCAAAAGTGCATACAGCTGAAAATAGGCCCTACTCCTATAAGGGGCCAGCATATTCTATCTCCCAGCACGCAGCTTCCTCACAGATTCAGTTCTTTCTGAATGACAAATGCAGACATTTTATTTAACAGTTGTATTAAATGCTGTTGTAAACTTGACAACCGGAGAAGAAGGCAGGTTTTTAGAACTTCAGTGAAGATACCTACGATGCAGAACTAAGATTAGAATTATCATTTCTTTCTGCATCGTAGGATGAGTCATAAATATACAATAAAATAGCAAACGTATCCCAAAAACCTTCCAATGTCAATAATCAGCAGCAAAAAGATACAATGTAATAAGATTCACTGAAAGTAGAATCTAATTTGAAGAAATCTTTCAAAGCAGCTTTGCCACTCAAGTGTCAGCTCTTGAAACCTCATTTCATTTAGTGTCCTGGGAAGTGACAAACAGATCCACCGGAGAGATTCTTGAAAGAGGTCTTGTTGCAGGGATTCTGCCCTAAAACAGAACTATGCGCAGATTATAAGACCTTGGTGTATAGGGACTGAGCCATCCTACCACCTTAGTACCCATGAGCTCAGGACTGACTAGCTATAGTGTCTCACTTGCTCTCCTACTCACTCACAGAGAAACAAATGATTAGACACTCCAGAACAAAACACTCCCAGATCTCTCAGGAATCGCGGTAGCAAGAGACACCATTTCGCTCGCACTCTTGTACGTGTTCACAATAAGATCTGACAGAGACACGAAACAGTTTAAAATATGTATTTCAACTAACGTGCCCTAACATGCAGTATACGTGCCACAACAAGCAGGAAAATGCATGGTACAAATAAGAGTCAGCATAGCAGCTAATCCCTAAATCAAGTAGGGAGATGTCATCATGAAAGGATAATAGAGCCTAACCTCCTTCCCCTTGCTAAGAAGCAATATTATTATATATTAGAAGATCTCTGGGCTTTGTCAGCAGACCCTATACCATAGCCTATAGATGGTAGATCTACATCACAGGTGCTGTCTCGCTTTTCTCCCTGGAAATATCCCTCTCCAAGCGTGTGCTACCTATTCGCGTATTCTAATAAAACCAAAGTACGATGTCCAAACAACAGCTGTATCACTATGTTTTGTCTAAGGGATACGGCCTGGCTAGAACAAAAGTAACAAGGGGCATTGTTGTTTGACCTTGCTCACAGCATTCAGTCAAAATCCCAGCAACCTGCAGAGAGTGAACATGGCGATGAGTTCTCATGTGAAAACAGCTACGAGGTCATTGAAAAATTAAGTTGTGTAGTAACGTGTGCAAAGCAGCAGGCAAGCTACAGCGTGCTCATGCTAAGTTAGAGAAGAAGACAATGTCCCCATGGGCCATATGACGGTCTATTAAGGTATCCTATTTGAGAACCAATTTGTCGTTTTCCAACAAATTACAGTTTTGAAGGCAAGTAGGTTTTGAAGGCCTGGAAGCCTTAACCCCTTCCAGGCTCATGACGAGCTGGGCTCGTCATGAAGTAGCCTCCTGCCAGGCTGATGACAAGACCAGCTCGTCATGAACAATGGACTTTTGAAAATTCCAGCACAGGAGGAAAATATCATTAGCAGTGATGGTGTTAATGGAGATTCTTTGCCAGAAGTCAGATCCAAATCACTTGGGGTTGCCTTTATTTACTTCTTGTAGGGCCAGAGACATTTGAACTGCATGGTAGGAGAAGAATCTGCTGTAGGTAGAACATTTTCCTTTTCTCAATCCACTTTCCCACATCCATGGGTGTGCGTTATATTTGCCTCCTTGTGAACAACATGGGTGAGAAGGAGGAGCTTTGGAGTCCAGACACCTCTGCAGGGGAACTGCAAATCTGATAGATTGCGAACCTCACTGACTCACTAAACTGGTGTTATGGACCCAAACGTTTACTCCTTAAATGATATGGCGTTAGCAATTAATGACTTACAAAAAGATTAGGCTAAAGCTTGAACAGAAAATCAAACCTTACCTGTGCAATTAAGATATCCCTTGCCTTTAATACCACTTATGCTTGACACTAAAACTGATCTGAGAGAAGCTTAACATCCGATTTGAGTAAGAAGGAGTTGAATGGAAGATTTCTTCGGTAAAAAAATTGGACTTTTCTATTAACAAGTCAATCCACATAGTGTAATTACCTGCTGCATTTCAGTAGTTTGTCAATTCAATTCTTTATGAGCACTTTACGATTTTCTTAATACCATACATTGATGACATCCTTATACTTTCGGATTATGATCAAGGTCACATCCATCATTTCACAAAAATGGAGAGAAAAATAAGCTGAATGTTATTTTCATTGTACCACCATGGGGTTTTGAAGTTTTATCATCTTATCACTAGGACTTTAGATAGTCAAAACCATTCGGGGTTGGCCAGCACCTCAAAACATGACATTCTATGCTTCATTAAATCTGACAATTACCATTGTCACTTTTTCCATATCTTCTCTAAAATTAGAATAACTCCAATAACCTGTTTATTAATGAAAGACAAATCATTTTGATGGCCAGAAGACACCCACAAAACATTTCAATCTCTTTGAGGCGTTCCAGAAAAGTATCTAAATTGCACCACACGGATCCTCAAAAACATATTGTATATGTGGGAAATGCGGCTGATTCTTTTGGTTTCATATAGGAGCAATCTCCTCGGTTCTTCCAGAGACAGGTCAATTACATCTTGCAGCCTGTTATTCTAGGAAATTAACACCAGCAGAGATAAGTTACACAACTTTCGATTATCAGGGCCGCTATAATTATGCAGCAGGGAAAGACCACATGTATGCAGCAAAAGTGAATACATTATAGTGCAAAAAAACATACATTATGCAGCTCAATGTGGCACACTTTATGATAGTACTACTTCATTATTTTGCCATTTTTACATATTAGTACAGTCTGGGCAAAGGTTTCACTTAATTAAAAGCAGTTCCACATCCAAATACAGCAAAAAGCAACTCAAATTTTGTGAAGGACCTTCCACTGTACCACAACATGTTTAATAACTTTTTTTTAGAAACATATTTTATTAGTGAAGTAGATCATATAGAGCAGAGTCTGTACCCCAGAAACTTCGGCATAGAAAACGTATATCATCATGACTTTGACTGTTTACATGAGCAAAGCGAGGAAAAACTTAAGAGCAATACAAATGAAAAACCAACAAAGTAGCCATAACCCCACAAACCCACCCCATCACACTAACGTCTACTCCAGCGCAGCACATTTACAGAAAAAGCATCGCCTGCGAAAAGTGTGGTCTGTCATTGCACAAGAGGCTATGTCCTGCATCAACAAAATAGAGAGTTAAGCCGGGTCGAGGGGCCTTGCCGTCGAAACTGGCTCCAACTCTAAGCCTCGGTAGTCCGCCCATCGCTTTCAGATTTCAAAATGTATAAGTGGGCACCCTCTTGCCATGAAGATGGGAATCTCCAAGCCCATGCAGAAGTCCAGATCGTTCTTCCATGTGGACACTGAGGGCGCCACCGGTGCCTTCCAAGCCCAGGCAATATTTCTTTTAGCCAGAGTGAACAACAACAGCATGAGATGGCGTTTGTATATGTTGCCCAAACCCCTTCCATAACGTGGAGGAGTACCGGCTTCAGCGAGCAGGGAAGGTTCCAACCCAACACCTCTGGGAGGCAGGCCATAACTCCCCTTCAAAAACGTGCAATGCAGAGCAGTGCCAGACTGTATGCAGCAGGATACCCTCCTCGCACTAGCATCTGAGACACACAGGGGAAGCCACCAAACCTGCCCTCCACAGTCTAACACTGGTGAAGTATACCCAATGAAGGTACTTGAACTGGATAAGGCATAGACTTACGGCTATGGCAGCCCCCCGCACGGAGGCCAGGGCCTCCGTCCAGTCCTCCTCCTACAGTGGGCCCACGTCACCTCCCAGGCCTCTCTGAGTTTCTGCAGCGTAGGGGAGCTATGAGTAACCAGGGATTGGTACATTTTTGAAATCTTGTGGACTTCGAGATCTCCTATGAACACCTTCGCCTCAATCGGGCTAAACTCGGCTAATGACTCTAAGCCCTCCAAAACTAGGGGAAATTGCGTGCCAGAATTTAAGATATCTATAGAATTGAGTTTTTGGCATATGGAAATTTTTCTGTAGATCTTGAAAGGACTTCAGGAATGGCCCCCGCATTACGTCACCCAAAGTAGAGATACCAATACTATCCCAGCCACGAAACCCAGGTAGAGTAGCCAATTGCGGCAGTCGCCCATTGTGCCAGAGGGGAGTCTGCCATGTCAACCTATTCCACCAGCCCATCCGCCGTAGAGACTGCCGCCAGATTTGGAATGCAACCTTCGTGACAGACAGCAAGGAGTTGCGCAGTGGTGCAGAGTATAGTATAGTGTGTAAAGAGAGATTCCCCATGCACCTCCGTTCGGCAGCATAAGCAGGGTCAGTCCAATCCCCATACCGCCATTCATTCAGGACTAGCATGTGCGAGACCATGTACTACGATAAAATATCAGAGGTTGCCAGCCCCCACAGTATGTAGATTGAAAACAAGTCCGTAGGGCAACTCTCGCCACTCTATCGGCCCACAAAAACCGTGCCAGGGCCACGTTGAACTGTTTAAACCATCTGGGAGGGATGGGATATGGGTGATCTTGCAGATGGTAGAGTAAGCAGGGGAGCAAGACAATCTTGAGGATGGCCGATCTGCCATATATAGACAACGGCATATGGGACCAAGTTTTAGGATCCTCCTGTACACGGTCCCATATTGGAGCCAGATTTCTATCCCAAGATGTAGTAGGTGAGTCTGATAAAAACACTCCCAAATATTTCATCCCCCCGCGAACTACCTGAACGGAGGATACCCAGGAGGTGAGACCCGCCGTATCTCCGAGAACCCAGAGAGTGGTCATTCGAGGGTTCATGTATAAGCCAGAGGACTCTCCGAAAAGCTGCATGATGTGAAGCAGCCTCGGTCCTGTCCTGTCTAAATTTTGGAGAAAGAATAGCACATCATCGGCATACAGAGCAATACGATCCGACAGCCCGTGTGCTCATTCAAAGTCCGTCACTTGTGCGTCGATCCGCACCCAGGCGGCCAAGGGTTCCATAGCTAACATGAACAACTATGGAGAAAAGGGGCAACGCTGCCTGGTGCCCCGTCCAAAGTAAAACGTGGAGGAGTAGAGCCAGCTACGTGCACTGGTGTGGTGAGGTTGGTGTAGAGCAATGTCCGGTAGGACAGGAAGCGAGGTCCAATATTCAGCCTACATAAGAGCTCAAATAAATATACCCAACTAAGGGAGTCAAATGCCCTATCCATATCTGCCAGTAACAACGATGCTCGTTCTCCCAACCTGAATGGCCGCAAGAGCAACAGGTGCTCGACTAATATTATGACGAGTCACCCGCTGGGGCATAAAAACGGCCTGGTCGGGATGTACTAGGGAAGTGATATGAGAACGAGGGTGGTTGGCCAAAGCCTTAGCCAGAATCTTGGCCTCCATCTTTAGTAGAGAGATAGGGTGATATGGCGCGTGCTGGTCAGGAGATCTACCAGGTTTGTGGACCACCACCACTTCGCCTGTCTCCGTTCTGAGGCAAACAGCCCTGCTCCCTGGCCTCCTCCACCACCCTACGGTAATGAGGCACTAGCTGCAAAAAAATATTGTTTAAAAAATTCACATGGAAATCCATTTGGCCCTGGGGCCTTACCCGTATGCAGGTACCCTAAGGCAGCACCCAATTCCTCCTCTGAGTGGAAGATCCAGCTCCGCACTCGCCTTGTCGGATAAAGCCTTAGGCTGGAGGTCATCCAAGAAAAGGCATATCACATCTGCAGGCAAGCACTCTATGGGGGCATATAACTCAGCATAATACGTAGCAAAACTTTCAGCGATTGTAGAGGAATCCATGTGGGACACCCCATCTGGGACTCCAATACCAGGGAGGGCTTGAGCGTAGAGCGTCCCTTGACAAAGCCTGTGGAGCAGCTTACTGAATTTATGTCCCCACTGGTAAATCCCTTTATGGGTCGTTAACCAAGCCTGGCCGGCCTCGTCCAGCAGGAGGTCTGCATAGCCCTGTTGTGCCAGCTGCAATTGGTCGACGGATCAGACTGTCCCTGCCATCCCTACTGCAGCTCTCCAGATCGAGAATCTTATCCTCAGATTGTACAAGGGACTCCCTATGAATTTTGTGGGCCGCCTGTAAGGTGAGGGCCACCGACGAGTGGTTCGATAGTCCCCGTGGAAATATATCTGCCTCCACCACCCTGCCTTCTGCCACCCGGGGGACAAATAAATAAATTACGGCGAGAATAAGAATTGTGAACTACCGAGAGATATGTGTATCCCTGCGCTGTCCCATGTGGTCGGCGCCAAGGTTCCACCCAATCATGCCCCATCACCAAAGAGTGCAATTTGGTGGGTTTGCGGACATCTGTAGAACCCCCAGGCATCCAGCGGTCTCTGGCCAGATCCATCACATCATTCCAATCCCCCCCCCCACTACGGACAGGCTATCTGGTATACATGCCCACAGGGTCATAAGTCTCTCTACCATACCACAGGAGAGTGGTGGGGGGGCATAGACACACCCCAGTACCATAGTTTCTGCACCAACAGTACCCTGGAGGAACAGATATCTGCCCTGAGTATCCGCCCATGGCTTGATATGTGTGTAGGGAACCCAGCGATGAATCAAGATCACAACCCCCCCTGAGACCACCTTACGAACCTAAAATAGAACACCTGGATGTAGCCAAAGCGTTAGAAGCTTAGTGCCTTAGTCTCCATGAGGTGCGTTTCTTGTAGCATGAGAATGTCGGCATGGGCCCTTTTTGCCTGCTTGAGTATAGCCCCACGTTTTATTTTGTCCAGCGCCCCGACGTTCCAGCTTACTATCCAAAGAGTCCCGGAGGGATCCCTTTGGCTACCTAATGGACCAGCAATGTGAGTCCTTGATGCAAATCATTGATGCATGAAAATGTGTATGGTATGTGCAAGGTGGCTCTAAACTAGTGTAGGACAGTGCGATCAGAGGACAAAAACCACAACAACCCAACAACTGTCCCACCCTATACCTCAAGAACAATGAAGTACCTCTTGCGGCAGGTATGGCCTGCAGACCCCAACAGGAAGTCCCTCCCCGCACCTGCCAATGGATCCCTAACTTACAGCCCATTGTCAGCTGGCACTCTTCCTATCAGATACAGTCCAAAAGAGATACCGGCCCTCATATGTGCTTCTCCGGTCAACACGAAGACGTCAAAGACCCATAGGACTGAGGACACCTCCATCAGTTAGGCCGCCGATGTGTGCTGCTGAGGGGCCGACTCAGCATGGGAAGATGCACCGCACGACTGAGATCGACGTCTGGACCTGGAGCGTCTTTCCCTTTTGACTTCAACTTGGGCTGCTTCCGAGCCGCCTCGCTGGTTGAAGAGTCTATCTCCTTCCGGGCAGCATGTGGGGACAAAGTCGCACCCTCTCACCTGTCCACTGGAAGACCTCCTCCGGCGAGTCAAAGAAGTGGGTGCGGGACTGATACACCACCTGGAGTCTGGCCGGATACAACAAAGCATAGGGAAGCTTAAGATCTCGAAGACTTTGGCCGCCATGAATGATTGTCTCCGTTGCTGGACCAACTTCGTATAGTCGGGAAATATCAGGATGCGGGCATCATCAAATAGCAACGGTTCCTTGGCCCCAGCCAGTTTCTGGATAACGTCACGATCATGATAATTCTGCAGTTTTGCAATGACTGGCTTCGGGCGGGCCCCAGGAGGAGGCTTCTGCAACAGGGCCCTATTGGCGCGCTCCACCACAAAACTTTGGGACAAGGACTCTGGGGGGAGCCAGCTCTCCAGCCACTGGGTAAGGAACCGCTCCATGTCTCCCCCTTCGCACCCCTCCGGGAAACCAAAAAAAGAGGCGATTGTTGCGCCAGGTCCTTTCCTTCGGCATCCTGCACTTGTGATGCCAGTCCACGTTGGGTAGTCCCCAGCGAGGCCACTCGGTTCTGCAGGATGACAACCACGTCTTCCACCCCAGATATTCTCGTCTCAACCTCCGTGATATGACCCACAGCGTTGTTCTGGTTTTGCCGCAGCAGCATGACGTCAGAGCTGACCGCACCAATTTTAGAGTCCAGATCATCTCTAGATTGCATGATGGCAGTCATGAGGGCGGCGTTGTTCGGCATGTCTCCATGAGCCCCCTCAGGCGCCGCTGCAGAGGCCCCAGGGCCTGTAAATTTGTGAAGCGTACTCTGTTTGGCCGAGCCCCCTCCTGCTTTGTCTCTTGTCATGGCGGTCGTCAAGCCCCCGGCACCCTGAATATCCTCACGCCAGCACACCGTGTAGATCTGCCGGAAGACAGCGGGCCCCCCAATGCAGGAAAAGCCGGGCGTAAGCATGCTCCCCTATGGCAGCGACCCACCTCAAAGCTGGAGTCCATGGAGTATTTGAGCCAGATGGAGGCAGCAGGAATATGAATTAGCGGCCCGAGCGGCCCGACCTGACTGCCGAACACAGGACCATCAGCAATTGGGAAGGGAAGGGGCCAGGGAGCCCAACACAGCTGAAGCAGCAACTGCTGGTAGCGTACACCACTGGGGAGTATCATGCCCCGCTGGAGCCCGCCGCGCCGACCCTCTCGACTGCCTCGCAGCCTCTGGCGCTGCTCTTGCTGCCGATGTCAACCGGTAGTCTGGGGCACAGGCTCTGTTTCACCCCCTCATGGGCCTTTACCCAGCGCCCAATGTCACAGCAGCGGGCAAGGTCCACAGCCAGTACCCCCGCAATGGTCTTGCGCAGCCCCATAGACCGCCGACGCGAGTATGCCGCACAAAATGGGAGCAGAGGGGGGACCCCCTACAGGGCACCGGAGATCAGAAGTGGGCCCAATCACCGCTCCAGCCCAGGTCCACCACCAATATCTACCCCATAGGCTGCCGATGAGAGTACAGTGCGCGGTGGGGGAGTAGCAGAGGGCCTCCCACCGGTCGCTGGAGTTCGAAGATGGTCGCAATCACCGCACCACTCCTGGATCCAAGAAGAGCCCACCGGCCCCTCGACACAGCTGCGCTCCCGCGTGGCTCCACCCGGGGCCCGATATGGCCACCGACAGTCAGGCCTCACCTCGTGGGTAGAAGGGGGGAGGAGATGCCTGGTTGCCAAGGGCAGATGTTCAAATTCGGAGGCCCCCTCCGCTCCGAGATCCCATCACCGCGAGGGTATCCCGCAGGCTCTCCGTCGTTGGCTCCAATCCCCGCTTGGTACCTCAAGCACTGCATGATCCGTCCCTTCGGCTGCCGCACCAGGCTTTGAAGCTCCGCCGTCCATAGGCCACGTTCTAGGCCGCCGCCGTCTCGTCTCTCAAGTCAGCAATCCAGGTCCCAAATGAGGGGTATAGTACAGCCCCGCTCTCGTCCCACCCGGGACACAGTCTGAGCATGGAAGCAGACCGGAGAAGCAGGATAATTTCAGGACATTAGCCAAGGCTGGACGGAGCGGACTAGTACACGTCCGCCATCATGGCTTGCTAGGTCATGCTCAAACTGTGTTTAATAACTTTTGATCCTTGTGTGCTAGAAAGAAATGATTTTTGCAAAAAACTGCTTATAAGATTTGAGATGAATGATTATGTGGGAAAAGCGGCAAATTTATCATTATGCAGAAAACAGTGCGTGCAACGTTGCTTAATTCCAGTGAACTTGCTGATAATCTACTCCTAGCTATAGAATAGAGACATTATCATTTTGGAGAAACAGCTTTAACCCCTTCCATGCTCATGACAAGGTCAGCTCGTCATGGGCGTTACCTGCGCTGTGCTTATGACGAGCTGACCTTGTCATGAATAAAGGGATTCATGGAATGTCAGCACAGGAGGGGAAAACCCCCTAGCAGCCAAGGTTTTAAACACAGTATATATACATAGCATCAAAATCTTAGATTTCTAAAGTCAGCCAGAAACATTAATTGCACACCAAGGGCCCGATGTAGGTAAACGGGATTTTCCGATTTCAAAATACCGAGGCGGGCCGAATCGGTATTCTGAAATCGGAAAACGAGATGTAGGAAAAAAATACCGAATGAAAACCGATTCGGTCGGCATCGGTAATGAGATTCGGTACGTTCCGATTCAGCTCGGTCCGAATCGGAAATTACCGAATCGGCCAACAACGATTCGGAAAATACCGAATCGGCTACCACCGAATCGGATATTTCCGATTCGGCGAATACCGAATCGGTAAAAGCCGATTCGGTAAAAACCGATTCGGCAATCATATACCCATGGCGAAAAAGCCCATAGGAATGCATTGCATGACCCGATTCGGCTTTTACCGAATCGGATAATACCGAATCGGATTTTACCGAATCGGATTTTACCGAATCGGTAAAATCAGACTCGGCAATAGGCGATTCAGCCAATGAGGTGGCTCCCCCTCCCCCACCCAAACAGGGAGTGGCAACCCTGGCAGGTGCAGCCAATTAAGAAGTTTCTAGAAGTTTCTGGAAAGCCTGCCTGAGCCCAACACACAGTTAGCAGCAGTGGGAGAAGGAGGTTGCAGACTGAGCAGGAGCAAGAGAATATGGCAGATCAGGCAGGAAGCCAGAAGTCCTCCCAAAAGAGGAAGCCCAAATTCACCACCACAGAACTACAGGTGCTGGTTGAGGAGGTGGTGAGGGTGCACCGCCAGCTCTTTGGCAAGCTGTCCCTCAACGTGCCAGACAGCACCAAGAGGAGATTGTGGGCAGACATCGCCCAGAAGGTCAATGCTGCTGGAGTCACCCCCAGGTCCATTGAGGAACTTAAGAAAAGGTTTTATGACCTCCGCAGCCTCACCAAGAGGAAGCTGGCCGACCTCCAAAGGCAGGCTGGACTCACCGGAGGAGGCAAGAACCCGGCGCCACCCCTCACCGAGCTGGAGGAAATTGTCTCCAGCACCATCGAGAGGGAGAGCATCGTAGGGATCGGGACCCTGGACAGCACTGCGATGGCCACAGCTACAGGTAAGAAGCATGCGCATCATGACACACCCTACCAGACACCTCCCCATTAGACACAATGCATAGGCAAACACCAGCACTGTACTGTCACCAACATACAAGAGACAAGCATCATGGTACATGTAGTCAGCAGAAGTTAGCCAAATATGTCAGTGCAGAATCACAAGACAGGAAACAGTGTGACACGGTGTAAGGAGATGCAAGGACATGTTGAATGCCATAATTGTACTGACTGTAATACATCGGCACTCAGTTTACAAATGCTTCTTTGTACCTAGGGGCACCATCAGGCGGCACCACTGTGGCAGCAGAGGGAGCTTCAACATCACATACTGCAGTGGCAGGGCCGAGCACCAGCCAGCCTGGCCAGGAGGAGGAGGAAGAGGATGAGGAAGGAGACACCCCAGGGCTTGGAATGGAGGGAGTCCTGGTGATTGATTTCCAGGCAGTGCACTCCCCAGTACTGCCCAGCTCACCCCCCTTGCAATTTTCACCATACAACTCCCCAACAAGGCAGACCATTCCGCCGACAACAGCTCCTGCCACAACCGTGGCCTTGCCACCCGTCCTACCTGTCCTGGGAGCAGGGGCTCCGGGACCGGCCAGCACCACACCACCACCAGTGGCACCCCAGCCCACTCAGCAGGCCGGAGGCAGCAGTGCCAGACGCCGTGCCACCACCACCACCACCACCACCACCACTGCTGCACCAGCACGGGAGGGCAGTGTGTTCCTGGGCCTGGAGGGCCAGATGGTCAAAATCCAGCGCCAACAGGCCAGATCCACCATGGCCTGCCAACGCCAGCTCCTGCAGCACAACCTGCAGATGGGGGAGTTGGTGAAGGGGTTCCAGGCTGTTGTGGACAGCAACAAGGAGGTGGCAGCAGGGTTGGGCAGGCTGACCACTGCCATCACCCACTCCTCTGCCAGGCAGGAGGAGCATGAGGTTGCGCGCAGGAGGGATGCCCGGGTGCTCAACCGGGCCATGGCCCGCCTTGCAGCGGCGACCGCACAGCTGTGCCATCGTAGCTCTAATCAGGAGTCGGTGCAGAGTCAGCATACTGCTGAGCTGACCAGGGGGATGGCCAGGATCACCACGGCCATGGAGGCCATGTTAATATCAAACGCCGCCTCCAATCCTGCCCTGGACCTGGGTGATGCTGGTGACAGCAGCAGCCGCAGCAGCCCGGCCAGCGCTGCATCAGAGCCAAGGAGGAGCACCAGGCGATCCGCTGATGCTGCAGGCCATTCGGAGGGGGCCGAGGGACACCCCAGTGGGTCTGGAAAGCGGGCCAAAAAATAGGCTGGCAAGGGGGGATGATCATACCAGAACCCTGGACTTTATTTGTTTTGACAGACTCCATTTTTTGATGCACTTCAGTGATGTAACTGTGGTGCATCACTATTAAAAATTTTATTTTCCAAGCAACATTTAGGTGTCTTTGCATCTGTACTCAGTCAGAAATAGTTCTCAGTGATCTCCTCACGTCTGTATCTGCCATCACATGGCGTACACACCCCAGCTGGCTGTGTCAGTGGCACAGCTTCGTCGTCGTCATAGTCCTCGTAGTCAGACAACTCCACCTCAGTGCCCTTCTTGACCGCAAGGTTGTGTAACATTGCACATACAGCTATGATCTTGCAGCAGGTGATGGGGGTATACTGCCTTGCACCTCCACTCTTGTGCAGGCATCTGAATCTACTTTTCCAGATGCCAAAGGTCCGTTCAACAACATTCCTGGTGCGTATGTGGGCACGGTTATACCTCCTTTGGCTGGGTGTGGAGGGGTTGAGGTAGGGGGTGAGTATGAATGAGCGGAGGGCATATGCACTGTCGCCTGGAAGAGAAAGGGGTCACATTAGACACATGCATACATGTATTACACCTACCTACTATGTGTTATGGGGGTCTGATGATGTGGCTCACCTAGGAGGTATCCTTCTCCAAAATCGCCAGCCATCAGCCGTGCATATATGCCGCTCTGTTGGAATATATAGGAGTCATGGGTACTCCCTGGAAATTTTGCTACCAGGTCTGTGATGGTGCACTTGGCATTGCAGATCACCTGCACGTTGATGGTGTGTGTCGATTTCCGATTGCGGTATATGTATTCGGTGTCCGCTGGTGGGCAAATCGGAATATGCGTGCCATCTATGCAACCGATGACTTGGGGAAAGTGTGCCATCTGGTAGAAGTCCGCTTTGGTTTGTAGCAGTTCTGCGTGGGTTGCAGGGAATGAGATGTATTGGTCCATCCTGTCTATCATGGCGTCAAGGAATATGTGGAAGAACCTTGACAGGCTGCTCTGGCTCACCCCTCCTGCTGCTGCTACTCCACTTTGATAGCTGCCAGACGCTACCAGGTGTAGGCTGCATAGCACCTGGACGTGCGCAGGGATGGCGTGTGCCCTTGGGGTGTGGTGGTCCAAGTATGGCTTAAGGTCCCTGATGAGCTCAAGTATGGTGTCAGAGTCCAGCCTGTATCTCTGTAGGATCTCAGCCTCAGTGAGCATGAACAGGGTTATCCTCTGTCTGTAGACCTGTTCATTTCTTAGCCATTCCCTCAGTCCTTCCTGCTGTAGCCGTAGCCGCCTCGCAATGACATAGAAAGCTGCCATCCTGCAAGTTGCAATGCATTTTGGGACTGTTTATATGGGTTGGAGTTGGTTACCACCTGATTGCAATCCATGGTAAATACCGAGTGAATTCTACCGATTTTGAGCCGATTTCGGTGTTTCTGTGCCTCCCTACATCTCCCCAACTGTCGGAATCGGGGAATTTCCCGATCGGAGATTCATACGAATCGGCATGTTTTCCGATTCGGATCATGTCCGAATCGGTATTTTTTCCGATTCGGTACATGGACCGAATCGGTGATTTTCCGATTCGGTGTCACTAACGAATCGGTAGTGGGACCGAATCGGTGATTTTCCGATTCGGTGTCACTAACGAATCGGTAGTGGGACCGAATCGGTGATTTTCCGATTCGGTGTCACTAACGATTCGGTAGTGGGACCGAATCGGTGATTTTCCGATTCGGTGTCACTAACGATTCGGTAGTGGGACCGATTCGGTCTTTGTAACCGAATCGGTGTTTTTCCGATTCGTTACATATCCGATTTTCGGTATGTACGTATCGGATTCTTTCACATTCGGTACACATTCCGAATCGGTTTTCTATCCGATTCGTTCTGTTTTTGGTTCCCTACATCTCGATGGCTGTTTACCGATCGGTAAGGGCCAAAAATCGGTATTTTCGGCCGATACCGATCGGTAAAGCCCTACCTACATCGGGCCCCAAATGAGACAGTCTGTGTGATTTGCAGAATATGAACTTGTTCTAACTTTTAGATCAGGATGTCAAAATTACTCTTGAACTATATATAAATTCTTGGGGATTCAATGGAGCGGTATTTCACCTACTTCATGGAGAGAAACAAATATAATTATCTTTCCAAAAAAGGGCAAGCCTCTGGATCAACTATCGTCCTACTGTCCAATTTCCCTAATCAATTCTGACTCCAAACTATACGCCAAAATAATGGCCATCCGGTTCGGTCGGGTCATTGAACAGTTGGTCTCCCCTTGGCAGCATGGGTTCATCCCCGGCAAGGGCACGACCGATCACACCCGGAGAGTTATTTCCCTGTTTGATATAATGTCTGCAATGGGAGGCCAGATGTCGATGATTCAGTTGGATGCCGAGAAGGCCTTTGACCGGGTCGCTTGCAATTTTCTTTGGGCAACGCTGACTCGCTACAATTTCGGCCCCAAATTTGTCAAATCTATAATGGCTATGTATATTGAACCAACAGCTAAACTACAAATAATGGGCTCTGACTCAAGTATAATTAGAGTATCAAGTGGCACACAACAAGGCTGGCCTTGTCCCCCAATATTATTTGCCCTTTATATTAAACCTTTAATTTTGAAACTTCTAGAGAACCCTCGAATCATACCTATAATGGTTAATCATTACGAAACTAAAGTATTGGCTTATGCCGATGACATTGCGGTTTTAACACCAAACCCCTCCGTGGCAATGTCTGAAATATAGAGATTAACACAAATTTATGGATCTTACTCTGGGTATTCATTAAATAAAGAAAAAACAATTGTGATATGCACAGATAATATCATCTGCAATGATCGTAGGTAAACCGATAGTGCTACATACCTAGGTGTTAGAATTAGCCCCGATGTTACACAAATCCCGAAACTCAACTATGAGCCCCTTCTAAATACTATCAAAAAAGATTTAGACCGGGTAAATTCTCTAAAGCTATTTATAATCGGCAGAGGAAATTTTCTGAAAATGAATATCCTTCCTAGGGTACTCTATTTGTTCCGAGCTATTCCTTTGATTACTGAGGATAAGGTCCTCAAAATACTAGATTCTGTTATGTCTAAATTCATTTGGCAACAGGGTAAAATTAGAAGATCCTTGAAGTTCCTGTCGCTTCCTCAGAACAAAGGAGGATTAGCAGTTCCAAAAATTCTATTCTACCTCTGGGCTTCATTTCTGCAACAGATGGCTCCGCTTCTTAATGTCAATACCAATCTAGAGACTTTTGAGGTTGAACCTCTCCCATCTATCTATGAGCTATCCCTAGGGAAAAAAGCTAACGGTCTCTTTTTAAGGCAAGTGGAGAGAAGTTATTATAAAAAGAATAAATTCAAAGTTATCACCAGTGCATGGTAGATATGGCTGAAAACAGCGAAATATATGCACATCTCAATTTGTAATAGATATTCTCCCTTATGGCCTTCTAACCTATTTCCTGAGCTAGGGAACGACGCTATCTCAAAGAAATGGCAATCTATTGGCACTAATACTATCGGCGACATCTCGGGTGCAAACCAGGCTTCTACTTTTGCAGATCTGCAACAACAATTTCACGTTCCAAATGGGCATTACATTAAATTTTTGCAGATTCACTCGATTCTTAAACACAAGGCCCCGAATATCAACTTGGGGAGAATTGAAATTATAGATACTATAGCTAAAAAAAACACGAGAATAGGTACAATTTATGGGCAACTACTGGATAAGTTACAAGATGACTTAGAGCTTACGGAAAGGGTCTGGGCAGACAAACTTGACAATACAAATGTAGATATTGACATGAGTCTTTACCTATTATCACGCCTCCTTTTGTCAGCTAGTTTAAAAGCCCAGACATATAAAACTATATATAATTTATATTATACCCCGGCATAGTTATTTGCCTGGGGCAAGAGAGACAATGACCATTGCCCTAAATGCTTTAAAGGCCCGCAACATTAATACACATGTTTAGTGAGTGTGACCAATTAGCACCTATCAAAAAAATGATAAGTGACTTCTGGGAAGAAGTGGTCGGCCACAAAATACCCAACTCCCCCACTCTTTATCTACTAGGTACTGACAACACACTTAGCCTAAATAAGGATGAAGAGGCCATGCTCTTTATCGGAGCGGCAGTTCTTAGGGTAATACTAGCAGCACAGTGGAAAGACTCAGACCCGCCGAGCTTTCAAATGTGGCTGGCCCGATTCCTTGGTGTCTTTAACCAGGATAGTGCCATTTACTCCACCAAAGGCCTAAAATCGGCAATGCGCGGCAAAGTGATTTGGCAACCAATTACTAACTGGAAGAGGGGGCTTTGCTCAGAGTGATAATAATTTAATATAATTTGTTCTTCTCATATGATTTATCTTCGCCCCTTTTCCTTTTTTTTTTTTACTGGCTTACTCTCAATCCCTATCATTATGAGAATGTATTATATACGAAAGTGTTTGTGCATTGTACATTATCTCTTTATTTGTACTCCTTTCATTGCAGGTTCTGACAAAAAAAAAAAAAAAAAAAGGATGTCAAAATGGCAAAGCAGAGCACTACAAAGGAATCGGTCTCTTGCTTCCTCCATGAAGGTTGAACCTTCTGTATACATAATTTTAACAACTGTCAAGCTAATTGGAGAAAATACAGAAGTCGAGCATTCAAACATTACAGAAAACAAATTACTTCAGAAACAATGAATCAGTGGATACTGGAAAATGTACAAAGATACTTTAAAGATGGTTTACTCTGGTTCAAGGAGATAGTGAATGTATCCAAGATTGAATTATGACAACAAGACCTTTGTGAAGCTCATAACTCATCGCTTTCTGGTCACTCTTTTATTAATGAAGCTTAGGAAATATTTGAAAGATATTTCTGGTGGGAAGATTTGAGAAATGATATACACCAGTATATAACTATTTGTGAAGCCTGCATAAGAGAGAAAAAATGAGCAGTTAAACCAAAAAGACTATATCAGTTCAGTTCATAGTAGAACTAGAAGCTGACAACAGATTCACTACTGTCATGGTATTTGGCGAGTCATTCATCAACATGGCACACTTCATTCCGGTCCAACAAAATTCCACAGCAAGAGAAACTTGCAAGAATTGTTTTTAAAATATGTAGTTTGATTACATGGATTACTATAAGTAAGAAGTTCAGACAAAGGACCCTAATATATTTCATGATTTAAGGCAACATTCTGTACAGCAATAGAGTCAGATGTTACTAACATTGCGTTATCATCCATAGTCGGAAGGTCAAACTGAGCAGGTAAATCATATTTAGAGGCCTATCTACTATGCCTTTCACAAGGACAAACATATTGGGCACAACAGCTTGACAGAATTTTGTCATACAAATTCAGTCCATGCTTTACTGTGTTACAGTCAGTTTTGTCGTCATCAGGGTTACTATCCTTGGTTCATTTTATATTGACCATGGACATATGAGCCTTCTGTGGACAAAGATCTACATCTGATTACCATTCTACATGAAAAGTAGTGGTGATGAAGTCTTGAAATGTTTTCTCTGCAGTGCGAGCCTATGGAAGCACTTATCACTTTACTGGACATAAGTGGTCTTTCTTGCTCTACTTTCATGAAATCTTGCCTCTTATGTCCCAGGAGCTCCTGGGCAAAAACAGCTTTTTTCTTTAAATGTCTTGGGGTTGACATAGCAATTTTGGCTAGGGAGAAAACGTTGTCTGCAAGTTCTGCAAAGCCAGGGAACCAAGGCAGTAGGGAAACTTAGAGAGGACTGATGTAGCAATGTCTCCATAAGGACAGAGACTGTAGATTGAGGGGCCTCAGCTAGTATATATAGCTTTAAAAGCTCAAAAGCAAATCTTGAAAGGAGCTATTAAACGTTTATAGACAATGATCTTGACAGTTGAGAAGAAGGTAATGTAGGAGCATAGGAAGAGTCATGTCTACAAGGGTAAGTAGATATAACCTTTTCGGATGCCTTTAAGAAGAGACTGTACAAAGACCAGAATGATCTGGGGATTCACAAGGAGATATCGGATGCACCAGTGCCAAAGGGATTTTCCTGAAAAGTGGCTCTGACATGTCGCTAGGAATCATTGCTAGTTTCAATGAAAGAGTCATGGGTCCAATTTGAACATGAAGAGAAGCTTCTGGAGATATTGCCAAACAGGGTGGACTGATAACAAAGGATATATTGATGGTGAAGCGGAGAAAGAAAGTTGTCCATAAGCAAAGTGGAAGAATCCTTTTGTCGTAGACTCTTTCAACATCTACTTGACAGCAAGTGCATCAATGTCAATCTTCTTCAAAGTCATGAAGAGTGTATCTATGTCGAATGCTTTAAGCTTGGTACTGTGATAGACAACTTCTTTGGTGGATGGAAACCTGAGCAATGATAACAATCCCAAACTCTACTTATCCCTTGATCTCCCTCTTTAGGAGTCTTTGCTTGGAGAGCGTACCGACGCAATAGAATAGACATGTTCTATGGGGGGAATGCAATGTTTCTGTCTCTTTTTTCTGGCCTTTGCTACCCACTCTGAGTGAATCCCTTCTCAGTATTGTAGCACTTTCTTTGCCTTTTTTTAACATAACTGGCACTCCTTGACCGACTGCAATATGGGAAAGCAGGGAACATATACAGAATGTGTCTCACAGACAGCCTTCTTTCTACCATGTCTACTAAAGGACGGTCACTTTACGTAAAGTAAAGACATTATGTGGATATAACAGTTTCAGAGATAATATTAGAGAGGAAAGGTATGCAACACATCTAAGACATGGAATGACGTAGGTATGAATTCAATAAAGAGGAGAAAACTTAAACAAGCATTTTCAATGCAATAGGTCTCGCATTTGTGAGAGTTTGAGCTATAGGCATTGTAAATGACAATGCCTTTTATTAAAGTGTTGTTTTTCAACCAAATAAATAAAAGGCATTGTCATTTGCAATGCCAATAGCTTAAACTCTCGCAAATGCGAGACCTATTGCATTGCAAATGGGTGCTTTAACATATTGTTAGGAGAGAGTGTGTTCTGCCTGCAACAGCAGGCAGGACAAAGCTATTTAAGAAAATAGTGCTCGGAGGCTGTAATTAACGCCTATCAAGCAACAACACATGTAACAGGGGATGTTGCCATGGGAGGTTGCCATGGGAGGTTACAACGTAAGACAAGGCGGTACTAATGAGGGACTACTAAGCCTTTTGACCAAGGATCAGACACATTTTACAGTGGACAATGACAGAAGCCAATGAAAAATGTGAGCGGAGAGTGGGCAGAGCCTCAAGTCCCTACCTCAATACAGCATGCCTCGACCTACAAAAAACTGAACTGTAGTGAAAGAGGAAAATTGTACCAGAAAATTTCAGCTAGGTCTCAGAGTCATCTCATGACTGTTATTGGGTTTCATGCCTTTGGGTTTGTCTGCACTTTACAAATTTCAAATCAAATATAGTAAAGTTCCTCTTCGGTGTAGAAATAACAATTCTACATTCTCTTGTAACACCCTATTTCAAGTCTGGGGACATAGTTGTGGGGAAGTGAACACAGCTTGCATTGAACCAACTTGTTGGTTATTTCAGATAAAATGGGACATTTCTTTTCAGTGCCCGAAACTGAAGCTTAGAGTTTAAAGCTGAAAGGCGAGGACGTGCAGTAATATTGATGGGAGAGAAGGGGTGCATATTGTTCCAGCACATGCCCTATGAAACACGGCCAGAAGATATATCGATAGAACAATCTGTAGGTTTACCTTAAAAGGGTGAATGTACTTAATGAAACTTAGCCCCAACCCTAAAGTAAGAGGTGTCCGTCACCCAGGTGTTGTCTGGCAGAGTCTTCATTTTGTTAGATATCTCAGCTGTCTGAGTGCTTCCAATGGATTTCTGTGAACAGGCAGAGCCTGGAGTTTACATGTCAACCAGAGGCTGGAGATTTGAATCTCTGCAGCGCCGACACAAGGTTTCATCTGTCTGTGTTTTTACTTACTGCCTGGGGTTCTACATGAAGATCTTCTGCATGAATAAATAAAGGGAGGCAGATTTTTGCCCTCGAAAATTATTGAAAAACATCCTTTAACAATAAGTAAAAACGTATACAGTTAAGAGGCTGACACTCCGATAATATACAGCCCTAGGTCGGTCGGTGACGGTGTAAAAATCTCAGGCCAAACACTGCCAGTGTAATAAAACAGACCGCAGCTGTAGAATATGCCCAGGGCAGTTGGCTACCACCGTCCAGAGGATGACTCCCAACCACAAACCGAGCAGCACTTAATTAATTAGGCACGGAAATGCCCTGTGAGCCAGCAGGTCAGATGTCAAATGTGCTACGTGAGGTCAGACACGTGTCGCAGTAACTCACACCAATGACCCCCAGGTCAGCCGAGAAGCAAAGGTCATCGGGGTGGAAAAAAAGTAAAGTAAAAGATCCCACTCGCGAGGCACGGCAGGGTGAGGTGAGGAAGCACCTGCAGGCAAGGCCAATCGCTTTCTTGAAATGTACACAGAACGTATTTATCTGCACACAGGGGACCTGGGGGATTGTGGGGAGCATACTAACTGATTCTGCAGGTCTGTGTGCCAATTTTGGATAGATGATTCTGCGTGGCGACTGTGGACGTCTGGGTATAAGCAGCTTTAAGCAGCTGGTATGCTTGTACGTGGCTGGGTTTGTGGGAGGTTGATGTGGCTGAATCTGGGCAACTGGTTGAGAGTGCCCCTCTGATAGGCAAATGAGCACGAGTGGCTGCTTAAAGACGTCTGGTTGTGCATTTCCCTGCCAACAATTGCCGTTGGTGAGCACTCTGCTGCCTAGAGTTTCTAATAAATACCACACAAATACATTTGCAAAACCAGTACACGCCGGCTTTAGTGCTGGTGGCGCCCGGTGCGAGAATCATTTTTTGGCACCCCCATACCACATGAACGCCTCCTCTGAATCTCTCACTACGTCCGGGCATAAATGCCCCTCATCTCTCAAATCAAACATTTTTGCTAAACACAGCACCCAACCCTGAGGTCCGCGCACCCTCCACAAGTCAGCGTCCAGTGTGGCCCCACCTGTCGCACTGCCCTAAAGGCGGCCCTTTGTCACATAGTGACACGGGGGCTCCACTGTCGCTGCAGAAAACATATTACGCACATAAGGCTTTCTGATCGCATGGCATGTAATATGCTTCACACAAATTGCAACGCAAGGCCGAAGTGCATTGTACCTGACACAGGCTGCACCAGCTGTCTCCAAGGGTGAGTGTCGGGCGAGCACAATAAAAAGGAGCCCAGAGCCCAGTTAACCAACGTGCAGTACGTCACAGGTCCGTTGACATGGAAGGGCAGCCCAGCCAATGAGGCAAAGCCATGTGGGGCAGGCTGACTGAACAAGCCGGGCTACCGAAGACCCTACGCAGTGTAGACCTGCACCTCATTAAAGATTCCCGCCCCAAAGTACGGCTACAGACCAGTGGAGGGGGAGTGTGAGGGACAGTTGCGAACCATGGCAGGGGCATCCCAAGAGCAGACCAAAAAGTACAGAGCAGAGGGGCAGATAGATGGCTCCGGCACGTCCTGCACAACGTGAAACAACAAAGTTTATTGTATGAAGAGGCAGTCAGGAACAATTGGAAGTACCTGGGCTCCAAAAGACAAGAACACTACAGCAACTACGTCTGCAGAACTCATTCAGGGGAGGAAATATTCAGAAAGCACAAAAACGCACAGCTCGATCGTGAAAGCGATCGCTATTATAAACAAGCCGGCGAACGGTGCTAGAGGTGCGCGCGCGCCACTGTGACACACATGACGGCCTATTGGGGTCTATTACGCGCACCAAGCGCGTAATAGACACCAATAGGCCATGGGCGGAGCAATGCGCCTGCCTGTGGCCTATTGCGAGCAGTCTTTCATTAAAAGACGTGCGCAAAGGCCAATAGCTGCCCACAGGAAAAGCACACGCACAAGCGTGTGTGATTCTTAGGGCAGCTTACAAACTCAGTTTTTCAATTACAAAATGCCACGCGCTGCGAAGCCCTGCTATGCAGTGCAATGCAGGACGCGAGCCCTAAAAAAAAATTGGGTGAATAAACCGTGAAGTGTTCCAATATCCTCTGGGCACAAACCCAAAAAGAGAAATGAATCTGTAGGTAACTGCCAGTACACTGCATGCTGGAAGATGAAACATTCAGGCTCCTTAAAGGAGTAGTACATGTTCTTCAGCCTTGTGTACTTTTCACCTAGCATGACCATTTTACCTCATGTTTCACTAACTCAAATAGGAGTTTTCAAAGTCAAGTTCTTAGTTTCAGCACAGTTTTCCACTGATGAGCAATGCTGCCTTGTGTAGTATTTATATGTGTTTACTGAAAACAAAGAAAAATTCAGAAAATTCTGGCTGGTTTAACGTATATCAAGTGGGCCGGTATTGTTGACATTGACAGCTATTATCTCCAATTTAAGAAATGTATGTCCTTTTATATAAGAAGTGATCCAGTGTATCTGCACACAGGTGAGGAATATTCTAAGTTTATGACTATCAGTGAAGATTCCATGAAGTAGAACCTTTTCTTTTCTCTCAAGGGAATAAACAGTCTCTGCCAGGGAGAAAACCTTTCTCTACAAATGATTTTACTCCTGCCTTTGTCAGGAGTACATTTCCAACCTTTTTCTATGTAGGTTGATATGATATAGCACTTATGTTTGTGGGAGTGCACAAACTCACTAGGTATTCCAGGTTTAAAGCTTGCACTAACTGGCTGCTTCATCTACTCACAAAAATATCTTCTTGTAGGTAAATCCTTTCACAATCTAAAACCAAAATGTGCATATGTAAGCCAAATCTATACCTGCAATTAGCTTTAAGAACGGGACTCTTATTGTTTGGATTCTAACAAGACATTGCTGATTAACTAGTTGTAAAATTTAAATTACCGAAATAGGGCTTTGCAAACAAGGGAACTTAGGCACAGTGAGATGAAATGATTTGTCTAAGATTTACACATTATGGTCAATTGGAGCAAGTCAGACTGTTAGCAATCTTATTGATCCCATCTGGCAAACTGTGCATATGACTTACATTTATTTACATTAGCATTTTGTGGATTCAACCTAATACTTAAAAATAAATATTTTAAAATAATTAGCAATTTTCAAGATGCTTACTCAGAAAATAAAGCGAGAAACAGAGTAGTGGCCCAATTTGACCAATGCTACATCCTGGGTTCTGCTGTAATCTATACTCTGGTATAATGCTAGCATATTCAGATCTCTAGCATAATCATAAAGATGGCCTAATCTGATCCCATTCAGAAACAGAGCCTCTGCTTATGCTGTGCAAGCAAGAAAGACCGATGGAGGGACCGTGGGGACACAGGAGTAATGCCATAGTCCCTAAAACTACTTCCATCACAGTGGCCATCCCACTGAATACATTCTTTGGCGACAGGCTTCTTCCTGGAGCATTTAGGGAGATGTCCTCAGCGTCACCATATTGTGTCATTCCTTCCCAGAGGGTACTAGTGAGGATCTCTGGGATAGGTTATACTACCCAATCCAAAATGTCAGTTCCACCATTGATCTCTGTAGGAACTTCTCAATTGAACATAGTGGTGTGTTTCCTGTGAGGTATTTCCTGTTTTCTTCCTATTTATGGAGGGGTTTATGTGCACTCCTAACGTTGCAACGCTCCCGGGTCTCCGGTGGTGTGCTCCAGAACTCCAGTCCTTCTTTAGGGTCCTCTCAGGATCGACCTTCTCAATTTTTTGCTGTTTTCTGGTTGTCTTCAGTTGGTCAGGATCCTTTTCCATCTCTGCCTTGAAGTCTTTCCAACGCCCTTAAGCTATTGAGGATTCCTGCCTTCTGCCGTTTTCCTCCTCCTTGGGGCCAAATCCGGAAGGCACTTTCTGCCTAGGTGCTTTCAGTGTTGACAGCAGCATGGTTACTGGAAGGGGTCGCCCAAACTTCAAGCAGTCAAAACCTGTGAAAACCTGGGCATCTAGTCCAATCTGTAACCAGAGACAGGCTCTGTGCCGAATGCAGAGTGTGCACATATTTAAATATTAGACATAAACAAGCACCTGGTATGTTAGGAGTCTGTTATAATCAGAACAGTGGCATAATCACAGCCTTGTTAGCATTCAAACCCTAAAACAGCATAATCCTTTGCATAATCAAGGATGATTTTTTCAAAGCTATGATTTTATGACAATTTTGCTATAATTTGTCACCTCACTGCATGACACCAAATGAGAAAAGTGTATTTGTTTTTAGAAGACAAGGAGATTTCAGAAGCATCTCGTCATTTAGACAAGTAGAAATGTTATCAAATTTCACACCTGTGAGATGGGTTCACCTACAAGTTTGTATAAATGATACTAGCTTGAAAATACACCACTGCAGCTTGTGCAAAAATTAAGTTTCCCGAGTACTAGAACTGAAATGTTCCAGAGTTCTGCTCCAGACAAATGACTTAGATCCCAACATTTCAATTACACAAGATCATCCCAAATCTCTGGGATTAAATAATCTCTCTCTTCTAAGTGCACTATTTCAAAATAAAAGTTGACTTTGTATGTACTTCAATGAAGCTTTGCTAAATAATGCATTTGGATTGTAAGGTGTCTTGCGATAATTGGCTTCAGTTTGTGATCTAACTTTCAGTATATGGATATACTTTGTAAGATCTGCCTGCTTTATAATATAAAGAAGAAAATAAATACCGTGGATTGTGTCATAGATTGGGAACCATCCTGAGATAACAGTAGCTGCCTCGCTGTACAGCAGTGGATCGATATCGATGTACACTTTGCCAATGGCATCATTAGCACTGTAGGTGTCATGGTCAAGGACTGTGATCTGCAAAGGCTCATCTTGCAAGTCTTCATCATCCACCTAGAACAAAAGGGACCAGCTTCAACGGGTTAGTATTTTTCCTGTGTGGAACAAGGTTTTTAACAAAAATCTCTGACAATGGCAAGGACAATGTTCAATTGAGACTGCTTCAATAGTGTTTAGTTATACAAGGATGGTCATGTTGTACCCTCTTTGAAAGTTACACACTTGCAAAAAGTCTTGAACTATTACAAGGTTTACTACACACTGGTCACGTTAAAGCAAAGGCTTATTAAACTTCTATCAGTTCATATAACCAAATTGTAAGCTATCAGCCCTTTTCTGCAGGGGTCACTTCCAATTTTTAATCTTTTGCTGAACCTTCTGCTGGCTATAAGACTCTGTGCACTCTACCAGTACAAACCAGTGGTAAACTGCCAGTGCTTCCTCGTTAATATGTTTGAATTGTCTTATTCCTAACTGGCACTTCTAAGTTATCGATAGGCCCGTAGTATATGGTGTAGAAAGTCCATCCAAGGCCAGGAGCTTAATGCCACTAGTAGACTGCAGCACCTATTGTGCCATCAACACCACAGTGGTAGGATTAACCATGTCTTTATGCCTAACTACTGAAGTATAAACCCTGTAGTAGCATCTGTTAAAATAACCCTTCTGATCTGAGCAAATCTTCCTTTTAAATAGTAGTCACCCCTATTTGGCTTTGCAGCTGAAGCAGTAGTGTGTGGTATTTAAAACTGGGACATGTAGGGAGGTGTCAGAGAGACCGTCTGTATATGGTGACCACTCAGGGAGGCTTCACCAGCTGCTGAATGAATACGATAACTCTACCTCGTGCAGAGACAACCTCAAGTCTCACACTGCCTCACATCAGCTGGTGACTACTCCAGAGTGTGGCCGGGCCCTGTATTTCCCTTCTCTGGGACTTTTGAGGAGAGTGATCCGGCTGGGGTGGGCTTCATCGGCCAGCGCAGCAGCCTTATTACATGGGAGGAAGAGCCACCTACCTATCCCCTCTCTGCATTTGCATTTGCTCCACCCCTGGAGCAGATGGTGGGCCTAGAGGGCATGCTTCCTCTGCAATCAGGCCAGCGGTGCCTCCCAAGGAGACCACCAAGCCAAGAATTGCGGCAGCCCGGGGGAGCCATAGAGGGTGCACTTGAGAAGCCGGCAGCTCAATTTGACTCTGAGGAGTATACCTGCTCTTGGCAGAATAAAGAAAGGCTCGGATCACTGCAGAGACGTGTACATAATGGGTGCGGTGCTGGGGGAAGGTGCACACCACACGAGAATCCCCTTAGCCTTGAGGCATGAAGCTGAAGACCGCAGGGGAGAGGACGCTGAAGCCCTTTATTCCGCACAACTGAAGACTGGTCCGGTCAACCTGTGCACCTCTCTGAGATTCCTGCAATACTTGCCCGAGTAATTCTATATGACTGTGCCCAAAGAGGCTATGGCAGCTTACATTATAAGGGAGTCTCTATGTCACCCCTTGCAAGGTAGCGAATCTTCCTGGCCCTCTGCCAGTGTACTCTGATAAGGAAACAAACATTGCAATTGCTCTGTCCCCCAAACCACCATTCCCCAATAGAGTACTGAGTCTCCTCATGCCTCCCAGTCCAGTTCTTGTAATGGTTGGGGTCAATTGTGACTCAGTGCTGCCTGTACATTGTGATCGGTGGCAGACAAAACCTGTTCATCATGCGCAAACAAGATACAAAACAATCTAAACTGGCGTTTGATGGCAAGAGAGACAAATGCACACGACTGAACTGGACAAGGGTACTCCGGTCCTCACTGTGCCTGCACCTTGGGCACTCGAAAGATATGCTTGTTGATATAAAAAACAGTCTCTGCACTACTGATTCCAAAATAGATCTACTCATCAACAGAATAGATTGCATCAAGGAGAGGGTGGAAAAACACAAAGAAGGCATTGACCATTTGGAGAGCCAAGTCTCAGATACTGAAGACTCCCATGCCTCTGTAGGCGAACATCTCCTTATAATGGAGAAAGTACTGGAGGTCATTAAGAACAAAAAAGGAGGACCTTGAAGCACGCTCCAGGCACAACAACCTCTGAATCCTGGGAGTCCTTGAATCAACTGCCACTGACAAAATAGAAACCGACATCAAAACTATTCTTTGTTCCCTGTTTGAAGATGCTCTAGTAGAGGTCTTTATTGTTGAACGCAAGGCTCACGCCCCCTACCTGGCATACCAGCGAGACCTATTGTGGCCAGACTACTTAATTATATGGACAAGGATACCATTGTAAGGCTCACCACGGAATATCAACCTGTCCATGACCAGGACAATGCTATCTCCTTGCATCCCGACGTTAACTTTGCTGTCCAAACTGCTCTCTAGAATTTATACCTGTGAAATGCAAACAGCAAAAATAAGGGATTGTCTGCTTCTCAATTTACCCGGCCAAACTACAAATGCACTTGAAAGGCAAGCAATACTACTTCGCAGATACAAAGTCAACTATGAAATTCTCTCAGAAAATTGCAACAACGATCTGCCCATCGCTACAACCAACACTGGGGAACAGCACTGGAACAATGACTAGCTGATGTACGGACATGCCCTCGCTGAGATGTTCATTCACTATGCTGAGAATGTGAGCAGGGACCCCTGACCTGGATACCACTTATAACTCACTACTTAATCCACATGATTGAAGACTCTGCCGTCCTGCCCGTATCTGCACCAGAGGTCCTTCTTATCATGAACATACAGTTGTTTGCATTTGGGTTCTTTTCCAGTTTGCCCCTCAGTCACCCAGTCAAGCACTGAATAGAATGAGCTTGGACCTTTGGCAACCCTTAGGGATGTTTCCCGGTGTGTTGCACTGTGTTTAGGGTATGGAATTTGGGCGGGGTTGCGGTCATTCAACCAGTTGAGTGGATTGAAGTAAGAGGGTTCCTTTTTGTTCCTTTCCTGTTTGGTAAACATGCCTTTCCTTCCTCTACAGTGGCCTACGTACCCTGCATCCCTGCACACACAGCACACAACCCCCACATATGCTGCACAACCACCATACACTCCTAGCGTACCCAATGACATCCGTTGGATGCACAGCTTGAAATATCCAGGGACTTAATAACAGGTGTGGCTGATGTATGCATAGCTTAACAAGCACAGCATAGACATTCGGTTTCTTCAGGCACTACACCCGACCGATGAGACTCGTACTGCTGTATTCCTTCATAAGGGACAACAATGCAACACCCATCAGAGTTATACGGAGGCAGATTTATCATAATACAGAGCACACTGTGGGCTTCCCGCAATACTAGCCTTGATTTAAGGTCCCAATACAGACGCCTTAACTTCTCTGTGGAAGTTTTGCATTTGATCACTGCCATGGGACTTAGCACAATAGTCTGGGGTGGCAACTTTAATGTGATACTGTACCACATTTTCGATAGGTCTAGGGACCCAGGGACCCTCACTGAAATATTACTGGAAGACTGGGACCCAGGCTAAGCATTTTCGATTATTTGAACTGCAAAACTACACAAAAATACCGAAGCAAGCATTCATGGAATAACAGTACAAATATTGAACATTGTATTTAATTCACAAACAAATATATAAAAGATTTAAAAAAAATGTAATGGGAAGGCAGGAGCTTTTATAAATTCAACTGAAACCACTCATCATCCATACTGTTTTCTGTTTGATGCACTTACACTGCGCCTACAAATAAATCTAAGGCAGGGCTCAAAACATACACTGGCATTTGTGAGCCAGATTTAATCATGACAATTTATTTTTTAGGTCCTACATGCCCTTTCTGGTGAGTAGGAAGACAAACTGACTTTTGGCCTCTGCCTCCGAAAGCAGAGCAAATGTGACAAGATAGCAAGATTTAAGGCAATGCTCATAAAGTGAATGAGAAATGAACATGCCTGTAAATCTTGTTAACTTGTCACATTTCCTCAGCTTCCTTAGAAGGCTTTGCAGACCCCAAGGGGTCCCCAGACCACAGGTTAAGAACCTCTGATGTAGACAATTAATGTTATCATTTCCCTACAGTGGCAAGGGACTAAAAGCTCAGTGGAAGGCCTAGATATCCTATGTAGAATGGATATGTGCAAATTAAAATATTAATACTGTATCTCAGGAATGGGAACAGCAACAAAAATAACGAAACCACTATTTTTAATTGACATTAAAATACAATGTAATGGTGTAGTCTGATTTTTCAATCATTAGTAAGAAAAAGTAACTTTTGGAAAGTTACTCTGTACCTGATTGAACTGTCAGGAGGCTCATTAGACTAATCCTTTGCCATCTCTCTTAACTTAAATAGGTGTGAAATGCCCTCTGGATCAAACAATGACCCCTCCGAACTTCAAAGAATATTCAGAATTAAAGCTATAGGCATCCAGTGGCCCCACACTGTCAAATCCTGCTTGAAGATCTGTTGAGCCATATGAAACATTTGGGGCACAATAGAACGGGAGAGAACAGGATGCAAAGACAATTCTGGTAGCTGGAGGACCCTGCTTTTGTCCTACTAGACATCTGTCTCTGACATTCAGACATGCGTTTCTGGTATCATATTTCCGGGACCCCCTTAATTGATTCTGGAGCAATTTTATTACATGTTTTCTAATTTGGTTGGGATTTTTATTGTTTGATATTTTGACTGTTACTGTTTTGGTACTGCATAAAAAGTTGACATATTGCCCTATGTTATGGTCGTCTGCTCTGTGCCGTAGCTACCAGGGGATTGAGTTCCGATTAATTTAATAACTTGGAAGATTCATCTTAATAAGAGTTGTCATTATTCCTTGAAGTTAGCCACCCAAATTTAATACCCTAATATTGAATGTTGCCCACACCATTGTGTTAAATAGTAAAGCAGAAGCATATCGATCTGAGTTACAGTTACTCATAAATTGAGAATCATTTAACTAAGAAATTTATCACAACAAGCAATAGAAGAAAAACAATATTCTTCATAATCATCTCATACTGCTCAGCGCTGCAGTGGATATAAACTCTGAACCAACACAGGAGCAGACTGTGCAGATATGCACAATGGCTCTGAAGGGGCATCTATTGTCTCTTTTGAGTCCAAGAAATTGCTTTAAATAAAGCCATAACTGTCAGCTGCAAGAATTTACCAAAGGCAAAGCACTTCAAACATGCTTAATAATGGTAAAAGCATGTGGTGGCGAGCAGTGTTCAATTATTTTTACTTCACTCTATTCTGTACGTATCATCATCTTTTAACTTATGATATCATAAATGTGGTTTGTTAAATTCCATTGCTCAAGTTCCATTACCCGCAAGTCAACCACATCACAAAGCTGATACCCAAACATGTTCATGCCATCTGAAAAATATCATCAATCCATATACTGATTCTCGTGAGCAATCTGATGCTAAAAAGGCATAGAAAGCAAACTAGAACATCACGGTGTTCAGAACATCACAGTGTACCCTTATCGGCACAACATTGGCATTGCATGGAATTCATCAAACTATTTTGCTTATTACAACAAAATAGTTATCAAGCTGGCTGCATGTTTCTCCAGTCCACAGGCATGTTAGCAACAGGCAATAAAGAAAGCGTCCTGTCCGCCCCAATTCGCGGAGCGGCACCAAACAGGCTAGGACCTCACAGCTTCTCCAAAGGAAATTACGGACCTCCACACCAATTTAGTGGAAATGCAGGGAAAATTTATTTCGGAATGTAATTACAAGGACCAGTGTCCTCCATGACGCGTTTTGCTCCTCCTGGGAGCTTTATCACATGATGCGTCTCCATTACAATGACGTATTTAAAGTGAATAATGAGCACTATTAGCCTTAGAAAATAGGCTAACCGATTACTTTAAATTGAAACTAAACAACAGACTTTGGCAACTAATGTATGCAAATATCATTATTTAAAGTGCAAAATGCATATAGCAGCTCAGGTAATCTATGCATAGTGTATAAAATTATACTATTTACTGACATATTACTATAATCAGGTCAGAAATTATTAGCTGTGCAAAATACAATGAAATAAAGTGCATAATGCGAATAGCAACTAATGAATTAAATAATTGCATAGTGCAAAAATAACATTGTCATGCCTGAAATTGAGCAACATCATCATATATCAATATGTTGCAAAATATTTCAATTATTCGTTGTGAAAAAGGCAATTTCAACGCGTAAATTTATACTAATATTTCCAAAAAGTTGAAGCAGCACCTATGTGCATGGTTATCAATCAACAAACATTATCAGAGACATTCAATATATACGGTGCAAGTGCAGATTCCATACAATCATGTCAATAATTAATTAATATATGTCTGTAGATAAAACCACTGATGTTAAAAACGGAAATATCTGCTGATAAAAGACTGCAATAAATAGTTAAAATGCCTTATTTACAACTATCCAACGAATATAAAAAATGAACAAAAAGTGCCAAACGTCTGATACGTGCAAAATAGTGCTGGGCAAACAAAGGTATAATGTGCAACAAACAAATATTCATTTTAGCAGCAGAGAAGAAAAAACTCCTGGATTGCTTAAGCCTAAGGAATCCTAAAATGCAAATGTGCCTACAGTCACATATCAGAGTTAATAGAGTACTCAGTAAGAATGACATCAGAACAGTGGTGGATTATGTCATTATTCTGATCTGATAAAAGCCACAGTATATGTGCACTGATGTAGTGGGCCCTACTAGAGACTCTACAGAAAATTATGAAGATCTTCATTCATATTCAGGCCATAAGGGACTCTTGTGTCGAGAGCTAAAATAAATTGGGATTCCTTTTGTCTAAGCATCTTATCACGATTCCCTCCCCGTCCGGGGTTGGGGACAGATCCCAAGACTGTGTACTCCAGGTCACTAAGTTTATTATCGTGAACTGACCTGAAGTGTCTCGCCACTGGATAATTATGGTCAGAGTTGACAATTGCCCTAACATGCTGAAGGATGCGCTTGTGCACA
Source organism: Lissotriton vulgaris (assembly GCF_964263255.1). Classification (NCBI taxonomy): domain Eukaryota; kingdom Metazoa; phylum Chordata; class Amphibia; order Caudata; family Salamandridae; genus Lissotriton; species Lissotriton vulgaris. The sequence goes on along the minus strand of NC_141685.1, from coordinate 2,042,647,811 downwards.
GGAAAATTTGTGCTGCCAATATATTCTAAATTACAAGTGCACTTCAGTTTGTAAATTGCGTATTCTGAGCGGCATGTTAGGTGTTCCTGAATAGCAATTTTCTCATCAATATAAGCTGTAGTGTAGTGAGTCGAATTTTTAGCAAATGTTCAGGCTTGGCATGAACTACACTTAAAAAACAGACATTTTCATAAGCCAAGTACCTTTAGCATTTACCTCTGGCATTCATTTGACTAAAGCATCCCTCATAGAGGGAGCCCGTCTAAAAGTAATGGCTGGCAAGTTTGGAAGGATTGGTCCCAGAATGTTATCAGTTAAAACGATAGGCCATTCAGAACAAATAATTCTGCAGATTGCCTGCTTCTGAATATTAAAAGTAGTTATAAGCCGAATAGACTGTACATTATTATCAGAAACAGTTATGACAACCTTTTTATCAGGCTTAGGCTGAAGTAGAGTCTCCCTTCGTCTGGCATTAGCTTTATTTAAAGCAATAGTCAGTTGGTTTTTAGTATAACCTCTGTTCAGAAATCTTTGGAATGCCTCCATCTGACACTTTCTAGATATTAGTTCAGAGCTACAAATACGACGTATGCCGATGAACTCGCCATACGGAATGCTATTAATCAAGTGCCAAGGATGTGTACTGTGGGCATGAAGAATTTAATTTCCGGCAGGAGATTTCCTATGCAACACGGTCTCTAGGACACCTCCATCAACATATAACAATACATCCAAGAATTGAACCATAGATTTGTCAATGGTGGCAGTAAACCTGAGATTTGAATCGTTTGCATTGATATCATCAATAAATTTCAAGGCTTCTTCCTTAGACCCCTTCCATATGAGACAAACATCATCAATGTAATGCCAATAGTGTGCTATGAGGTTCCACCAGCGCCGGTGGGCAGTTCTGAGGACATGCTTCTCCCACCGGCCTACAAGTAAACATGAATAGCTGGGGGAGAAGCACGAACCCATTGCCACACCACGCAGCTGCTGGTAAACCTCGTTGTTAAATTGAAAGAAGTTGGTGTTGAGGCATACTTCAATGATTTCCAACAACATATTGTTATGTTCTCTCATAGACAGATCACGATTATCTAGAAAATGTTTGGTGGCACTAATACCATGACAATGATTAATACTAGTATAAAGGGATTCCATATCCATTACAACTAGATAGTAATCCGAACACTAAATGACATCATTGATCTTGGTAAAAAAGTCTGTAGTGTCTTTAAGATAAGACGGCAAACTATTTACATGTGGCTGCAGAAAGAAATCTACATATTTTGACAGTTTTTCATTCATGCTTCCCTGGGCAGAAATAATCGGCAGCCCAGGCACAGGTTGAATTTGCTTATGGACTTTTGGTAAAAAATAGAGGACTGGTGTAATTAAATTTTCAACATTAAAAAAATTCATTTCATCTTTAGTTATCAGTCCAATGCGCGCCAATGATGGATTTTTTTTGCGGGTTTTCTCTTTTGCTTTTCTCATTTCAAACATTGATGATTTTCTGTAGCATGTTGAGTCAGTTAGATGCCGATCTGCCTCCATGAAATAATCTTTCTTTGACCACAGGACTGTATTTCCGCCTTTGTCGGAATTATTTATAATCACGTCAGAATTACTTTGAAGTTTTCTGATAAGTTAATGGTACTGGTTATTCTGGTAATCTCTCTGACGTGTTTGTGACATTCAATCAATCAATCAACCAATCAGTCATTTGTTAAGCGCACTACATACCCGTGAGGGTCTCAAGGTGCTGTGGGGGGGGAGGGGGCCGCTACTGATCGAACAGCCTGGTCTTTAGTGTCCTCCTGAAGGTCAGCAGGTCTTGGGTCTGTCGTAGGCTAAGTCGGAGGGTGTTCTATGTCTTGACGGCGAGGTGGGAGAAGGATCTCCCGCTGGTGGTTGTTCTTCGGATGCGCGGGAGGGTGGCGAGTGAGAGGTCTGCGGAGCGTAGCTGGCGGTTGAGGGTGTAGAAGGAGAGCCGTCTGTTGAGGTAGGCTGGACCGGTCTTGTGGAGTGTCTTGTGTGCGTGGATGAGGAGCTTGAAGGATATCCTCTAGTTGACGGGGAGCCAGTGCAGGTTTCTCAGGTGGGGGGTGATGTGGCTGTGTCATGGTACATCGAGGATCAGTCGTGCCGAGGTGTTTTGGATGCGTTTTAGTCAATTGATGAGCTTGGTCGGGGCTCCCGCTTAGAGGGCGTTTCCGTAGTCGAGTCAGCTGCTGACGAGGGCCTGGGTGACTTTCTTTCTTGTATCTGTCGGGATCCATCTGTAGATCTTGCGGAGCATGCGGAGGGTGTTTAAGCAGGAGGAGGAGACGGCGTTGACTTGCTTGGTCATTGAGAGTGTTGCGTCAAGAATGATTCCCAGGTTGCGTGCGTGGTCGGTGGGGGTCGGGGCTGCCCCCAGTGCTGTTGGCCACCAGTAATCGTCCCAGGCTGAGGGGTTGGAGCCGAGGATGAGGACCTCCGTCTTGTCCGAGCTCAGCTTCAGACGGCTGACCTTCATCCAGTCGGCGACAGCCTTCATTCCTTCATGGAGGTTGTCTTTGGCGGTGATGGGGTCCTTGGTGAGGGAGAGGATCAGTTGAGTGTCGTGGGTGTAGGAGATTATATTGAGGTCGCGCTGTAGGACGACGTGTGCAAGCGGGCCATGTAAATGTTGAACAGTGTCGGGCTGAGCGAGGATCCTTGGGGTACGCCGCTGATGATCTCGGAGGCTTCGGAACGGAATGGGGGGAGGCGGACACTCTGGGTTCTGCCAGAGAGGAAGGAGGTGGTACATTCCAGAGCCTTGTCTGGGATCCCTGCAGCGTCGAGGCGTGCGCTTAGTGTGCGGTGGCAGACGGTGTCGAAGGCGGAGGAGCGGTCTAGGAGGATGAGTGCTGCAGTCTCTAGCAGGGTCCTGATGTCATCGGTGGCGGCGATGAGGGAGGTCTCGGTGCTGTGGTTGCTGCGGAACCCTGACTGGGAAGGGTCCAGTATTCTGTTCTCTTCGAGGTATCGGGTTAGCTGTCTGTTAACAATTTTCTCAATGAACTTGGCCGGGAAGGGGAGCAGAGAGATGGGTCGAAAGTTCTTGAGGTCTCTTCGGTCTGCCTTAGGTTTTTTGAGTAGGGCGTTGATCTCAGCGTGTTTCCAGCTTTCTGGAAAGGTCGCTGTCTCAAGGGAGAGATCGATGACGTTGCGTAGGTGGGGTGCGATGGAGCTGCTTGCTTTGTTGAAGACGTGGTGCAGGAATGGGTCTGACGGAGAGCCGGAGTGGATTGTACTCATGGTCTTGATGGTGTCATCGATGCTCACGCTGGTCCAGGCTAGTAAGGGGACATGGTCGAATCTGTGCGGACAGTCTATTGTGTTGCTGTCTGTTGGGGCTGTCTGGGTGTTGAAACTGTCGAGGATGTCTGCTATCTTGCGGTGGAAGAAGGTGGCGAGGGAGTCGCACAGGGCTTGCGACTGCGGGATATTGTTGGTGTTGGAGCTGGGTTAGAGAGTTCCTTCATGATGTTGAAGAGCTCCCTGCTGTCGTGTGCGTTGTTGTCGAGGCCGTCTTTGAAAGAGGTCTTCTTGGCAGCCCTGATGAGGTGGTGGTTGTGGACGGCGTCCTTGTGTGCTGTCTGGAGTTTGTTCATTGTGCCATTTCTTCTCTAGTTTCCGGCAGGCTTACTTGGAATCTAGGAGTTCAGCGGTGAACCAGCTGGCCCTCTTGCCGGTGTCTCTGTGGGGGGGGTTTCTTCAGCGGGGCGAGGGTGTTGGCGCAGTCCTCGTTCCAGCATCTGAGCATGTGGACAGCGACGTCGGTGTTGGAGGGTTCGGTGGGTGGGCTGAGAGTGAGGTTTGCATGTAGTTGGTCTTTGGTGATTTTTCTTCAGCGACGGCGGGGGATCTGTGGTGTGTGGTGGGTTTCTGGAAGGTGAAGTGGATGCAGCGGTGGTCGGTCCAGAGGAGTTCGGTGGTGTGGCTGACAGAGACGTGCAGGCTTGAGGAGAAGACGGGGTCGAGCGTGTGGCCGGCGGAGTGGGTGGGCGTTGCGACGAGTTGTCTCAGTCCGAGGTTGGCGAGGTTATTGATCAGGGTTGTGGAGTTGTTGCCGTTGTTGTTCTCAAGGTGAAAGTTCAGGTCTCCGAGGAGGATGTAGTCGGTGGAGGTCAGGTCAGGGCGTGCGTGCTGATGAAGTCGGCGATGGAGTCGCTGAACTGGGGGCGGGGCCCGGGGGGTCGGTAGACAAGGGTGCTTCTGAGGGTGGAGTTGGGGTCTGTGTGGATCTGGAAATGCATGTGTTCGGCGGTGCTGAGCGCGTCGTCGGTGCTAGTCGAGACCCTGATGCTGTTCTTGTGGACGATGGCGATTCCTCCTCTGACTCCGTTGGTGTGATCTCTGCGGGTGATCTTGTAGCCGTCTGGATGGCTATGGCGATGTCCGGTGCGGATGGGTTGTTCAACCAGGTCTCTGTCAGGAAGGCGACGTCTGGGGAGGTTGTGTTGAGCAGGACCCAGAGCTCGACGGCGTGTTTGCATGCAGAGCGGGTGTTCAGTAGTATGCATCGGAGGTGGTTGAGTCTTTCTTGGCGGGTGGTTCGTCAACTCTGTGGCTGGTGTACCTGCAGTTCCGGCAGGTGAAGGGACCGTGTGTGTTTAGGAGCGGCCTTGAAGCAGTTGTGGGTCCGTCCGGGGTTGAGAGCGTGCAGAGTGCTGGCATCATAGTGGCGGCGGTCGTCATGGCGGGTGAGGGGGCCAGGGGTGCTAGAGCTGGGCGCGGTTCAGGCGCGGGCGGACGGGCTTGCCGCGCGCCAGCGGTGCGACCGGTATGTATGGAGAGGTGGAAGTGAGGAGCAGCTGGGAGGCAGGGCCAGCGAATGGGCAGTCAGGGGGGCGGAGCAGCAGGGGACGCAGCGGCGGGGGCGGTGAGGGGCGACGAAGGAAACAGAAGGCAAAGGGTACAACAATTGAGGGGTTAACGAGTGGCACAGAGAGTAGAAAGGTCACAAAAGTGCAAAAGGTCACAGAAAACGGGGGAAACGAATGGCACAGAAGGTAAAAGAGCACAGGAAAAGGGCAGAAAGGTCACAAAAAATGGGGGGGGGGAACGAGTGGCACAGAAGGCAGAAAGGTCACAGAAATGCAGGGGTAGCTAAGCAACAGAATTGAAAACGGGCAGAGAGACACGGGCCGCGAGGGGCGCAGAAGGAAAAACCGGGCAGAGAGACACGGGGGAAGCGAGGGGAGTAGAAGGGAAACCGAGCAGAGAGACACGGGGGCAGCGAGGGAAACAGAGGGAGAGAACAGGCAAAGACCACGTACAGGCAGCGGGGGAGAGAGACAACAGCAGTCACAGACACAATGAAAATGCAGTCACTACAACTGGAGCAATGAAAGAAAATACAGGCAATACAATTAAGGATGAGCAAACCTCCGGCCTACCACTGGCCACCAGGGATGAGGCGCAGGTGGTAGCCTGCGGGTGGAGGAGGGCCTCGAACTTCCTCAGCAGCGGCAGCTGGGGCAGCGACACACAGGCGGTGCTGTGAGGAGGGGGAGCGACCTACCTGGAAGGGTCAAGGGTCTCTATCCTCACCGTGCAGCGGCCGACCTGTATGGGGAAGTGGGAGAGAGCAGCAGCTGGGAGGCGGGAGGTGGGGACAGCGAATGGGCAGTCAGGGGGGTGGGTGCAGGGGATGCAGCGGCGAGGAGCGACAAAGGAAATAGAAGGCAAAAGGGCACAACAATTGAGGGGGAAACGAGTGGCACAGAAGGCAGAAAGGTCACAAAAAAGTCAAAAGGTCACAAATATACAGGGGGAAACGAGTGGCACAAAGGTCCCAAGAAAGGGCAGAAAGGTCAGAAAAAACGGGGGGAAACGAGTGGCTCAGAGGCACAAAGGTCCCAAAAAGGGAAGAAAGGTCCCAAAATACGGGGGGAAATGAGTGTGACAGAGGCGCAAAGGTCCCAAGAAAGGGCAGAAAGGTCAGAAAAAACGGGGGGAAACGAGTGGCACAAAGGCACAAAGGTCACAAGAAAGGGCAGAAAGGTCACAAAAAACGGGGGGAAACGAGTGGCACAGAGGCTGAAAGGTCCCAAGAAAGGGCAGAAAGGTCACAGAAAACGGGGGGAAACGAGTGGCACAGAGGCTGAAAGGTCCCAAGAAAGGGCAGAAAAGGTCACAAAAAACGGGGAGAAACTAGTGGCACAGAGGGCAGAAAGGTCCCAAGAAAGGTCACAAAAAACGGGGGGAAACGAGTGGCACAGAGGCAAAAAGGTCCCAAGAAAGGACAGAAAGGTCAGAAAAAATAGGGGGAAACGAGTGGCACAAAGGGCAGAAAGGTCCCAAGAAAGGGCAGAAAGGTCACAATAAACAGGGGGAAACGAGGGGCACAGAGGCACAAATGTCACAGGAAAGGGCAGAAAGGTCAGAAAAAACGGGGGGGAAACGAATTGCACAGAGGGCAGGGAGGTCCCAAGAAAGGGCAGAAAGGTCAAAAAACGGGGGCAAACGAGTGGCACAGAGGTACAAAGGTCACAAGAAAAGGGCAGAAAGGTCACAAAAAACGGGGGCAACGAGTGGCACAGAAGGCAGAAAGATTACAGAAATGCAGCGGCAGCTAAGCAACAGAAGGCAAAAACTGGCAGAAAGACACGGGGGCCACGAGGGGAGCAGAAGGAAAAACCGGGCAGAGAGACACGAGGGCAGCGAGGGGAGCAGTAGGGGAACCGGGCAGAGAGACACGGGGGCAGCGAGGGGAACAGAGGGAGAGAACGGGCACAGACCACCTACAGGCAGCGGGGGAGACAGAACAGCAGTCACAGACACAACAATGAAAATGCAGTCACTACAACGGGAGCAATGAAAGAAAATACAGGCAATACAATGGAAGATGAGCAAACCTACGGCCTACCACTGGCCACCAGGGATAAGGCGCAGGTGGTAGCCTGCAGGTGGAGGAGGGCCTCGAACTTCCTCAGCAGCGGCAGCTGGGGCAGGGACACACAGGCGGTGTTCTGCTATGTGGTTACAGTTCTATAAAGACTTCTGAGCTCTGTGATGACCCTCTCACTATAAACATTGATTGCGTCTTTAGGCATTAAGAGTAGAAAGGTGGAACCTGGACGAAAGGGACTTTTAGCTGGTTTACTCACATTGATAGCTTGGCTGACAGTAGGAGCTTCTACTGAGTCATTCTCATAGGCTAAATCATATAATATTTGTAAGTTAGAACGATCTTTAACCCGCATGGCACCATCAGTATGGAGAACCTCAGATGTTGTTTCAGTGGCTTTACCTGAAAACGTATTTAGTTGAAAATATTTGATGAGCTTAATTTTCCTAATTAATTTAAATATGTCAATTCGTGCTTGGTTTTATGAGAAGCGATTTTTAGGACAAAATGACAATCCCAATGAGAGAAGTTGTTCCTCTGCTTTTGATAGCACCATGTCAGTCAAGTTAATCACTGTGTTTTCCGTGCTGTTTGTTATTTATTCCAAGTCCTCCTTGTATTGCCTCTTGACAAAGGCTTGCCTGTTTCTGTCCCTCCTCTCACTCCTTTGTTTGTTTGCTGATTTTCTTGCGCATGTAGAAGCTTGCAGGGGCACAAGGTATATCGCCGGTCCTCGTTCACAAAATTCAACTCCTCAGCTAGGGAAAAGTTCATCATGCCAGGTTGATTCATGGCTGAAGTTCAAGGTCTATTATCCTCTACATCGCTGTTTGATGAGGTAGAGTCAGAGTCGCCTTATAACAATGTCTCCTCAGTTCCACTGGTAACTTGTTTACTCTGTGATTTGCTCCCAGTCAGAGCCTGACGTTTGTATTGTCGTACTTATGAGCAAATGTAAATATTCTGCAGGTAGCATATTCATGTTGATCATGGGCAAACTTGTATATTTTACGTTCCTTAATGACGTCTTCGTGTTTTTTAATGTGCGCATCGATTTCTTTTTTGCTTTTAGTAACAAGGTCAGTTTCACCTGTAGCATCTAATAATCCGTTAATGCGGTCAATTTCAATCAATAAAACGTTGCGGTCAATTTCAGCGTATTTGATCAAAATATGAATCCTGTTCATAGATGTCTGTAAATTGTACATATACATATCAGTTAATATGGTTCAGCATCCTTCTTTTGGAAAACCGTATTGTTTCTTGCTCATAATTATTCGACACAGAATTCATAACATCACATGTTCAATGTAAACAAATCATATTCTTCTATGCTGGTATTTTGAAGAAAATTCTTTATTCTTATTCAAACTCTTCTTCTAAGATTGAAAGCCACAGTAGCCAACAGGTTTTGTCCCGAGGGACTTCTTCAGGGCTACTTTTAAAACTGCTCCTATTAAAGATAATGGGTTCAGACTTTTTTAAATCAATTTTCCTGAAAGAGAGGCTTATTTCTCAAATCCTGTGGTCCATATGATTTTCATAGGGGACCACTTCCAAAGGTCACCTTGCCTTATACCGTAGCCGGAATCCATGTCCTGGAAAACATGTACTTCTAAAATGTCATAAGAAACAAACTAGTGAGCTGTGGCAAAACCTTCTGTGCCAAATATAAAGTGGTCCCCTGTGAGAAATCATATGAACCATAGGGGATCAAATAAAGTCAGAATCCATTATCTTCAATAAGAACAGTTTTAAAAGAATCCCTGAACAAGTCCCTCAGGACGAAATGTGTTGGCTACTGTGGCTTTTGATCTTAGAAGAAGAAGCGTTTGAAAAAGAAAAAAAGAATAAAGAATTTTCTTCAAAATACATGCATGGAAGAATATGAATGTTTTTACATTGCAAATGTGATTTATGAATTCTATGTCGAATGATTATGAGCAAGAAACAATACGACTTCCGAAAGAAGGGTGCTGAACCATACTAACGGATTTAAGTTGGAAATTTTTCCATTGAAAGAGGTTGAACTTTTGGTTCTGTGAAACTCATAAGTTTCAAATAACTTCTCTCACACTAGGGTTGCATGCGGTAGGATTTAGTCTCAACCTCTTTTGCATATTTGATATACACATATATACACACCAAAGTTTGGCTGAATCCGATGGTTTTAAAATATTTAAGAAAAAAATAGATACATATATCTTACCTCAAATTTAAACCATTCAGAGTTCCACTGGGGGTTAAGGGATTTCGGATATACATCAGTCTTAAATGTGGTATTAGCAAATTTAACCTAAAAACAAAAGTTATATTCAGAAGAAAACAAAAATTAAGATAATACAAAATGCATGAGGTGCATTCATAAATAACTGATGATGAATACTCTATAGCTTCTATTTCACTTCAAACCAGGGAAGCAATGTTTATGCAAAGCACAGTAATTATATCAACCTCACATGACATGGCATTATGTTAACACTAAGTTTACACAGTAATACAATCTGGAGGTCATAATTCCAGGCTGACACTATGTGCCCGATTACGATATCAGTCAGAGTTGCCTCCTACCGACACCATCCCTGTTTTGGGAATGACTGACCTCTGGTCGGCAGTCCCGACACTGCAATTACAATGCGACCGCACATTGTGGGGTTGCATACTCCCATTTCTCATTGGGAGCTTATGTTGCGGCTGTAAACCAGAATTAGCACAAGCTCTCATAGAGAACTGGGAGATTCTGTTGATCCCTGCACTGCGTGGCAGGCACCCGGTGCAGGGATTAACAGGGGGGCCCTAACCTGAGGCCGCAGGGGGAAGTAGGCCTTGCTAGGGCCCAAAACTCGCTTTCTGACAAGCTTTTCATGTCAGAGACCGGCTTCTTCGCACACTTCCAGATATGAGATTAGGTCAATTCAACAATACTGGCAGAAGAGTACTCATGATATGCTTTCTTTAGCATAGAAATATTAGTGATAGGATTTACCTTAGTAATATTATGAACAATTAACATTGTTGAATTGTTTGTGTTTTTCACCATTCTAATATTGCTTATAACAATGATGTGTTTGATCAGTCTAATAATCGTACTTCATGTTTTATTTACACAGATTAGGGCTTTTCAACAACATTTGAAAATGCATTATTTTACCTTTTCTTTGTGACACCTTGGGCATGCAAAAGTGACAAGTGAAAGGGTTAGATCTGTTTCTGCAATTTCCTTGGAAATCGGAATGCTCAAGGTTATAGACATCTATACCTCTGTAAGATTAGGGGTTTAGATGTGGTACTGTGAGCTAGCCAAACAATCCAACATTTACTGATTACATTTGAAAGACTCAGCTTGTATTATGAAGTTTAATTGACCTATTACACTAAATTTACAGGAACTGTATAACAGTCCCATCTTTTCCACCAGTGGCAAACAGCAAGGTAGCTCTCTTCATTATGGGCCACACCCAAGAAGCACACTGAACCAGCTGGAATTGCTCACTTTGTTGTTCCAGATGGGTCTATGACATTACTGAGCACCACAGAGAGAGCAGACCATATTTGAGCAATCTCCATTTTACTCCAGAATTTTCAAACTGCTTCCTCTGTAATCCATTTGTGTTGAATACTTTCTTAAGTCCAGCCCTCATTGCTGGTGCCACAGTTTCAACAAAGCATTTACAATGCAACGGTCTCGCCTTTGCAAAAGTTAGAGCTATTGGCATTGTTAATGACAACATTTTTATTTATGTGTTGGTTTTGAAAACAGATAAATAAATGGCATTGTTATTTACAATGCCAATATATTAATCATGCAAATGCGAGACCTATTGTATTTGCAATGCAATAGGTCGCGTATTTACGTGAGTTTGAGCTATTGACATTGCAAATAACAATGTGTTTTATTTATGTTTCAAAAACCAAAACATGAATAAAATGTCTCTTACACTGCTGTCTCTCTCACACTGCTGTCTCTCTCACACTGCTGCCTGCCTAGAACACACATTACCTGTCTCTAACACTGCTGTCTCTCTCACACACACTGCTGTTTCTCACACACCGCTGTCTTTCTTACACACAATGCTGTCTCTCACACTGCTGTCTCTTATACACACTGCTGTCTCTCACACTGCAGGTGGGGGTTGTTGTATGTGGGTTTCCAGCTCATTATTGGAGGGTGGGCGCTGCTGCGTTTCATGAGTATTTTTTATACATACTCCCCAGGGCATTAGTGGTATCTCCATAAGCTTTTGTTTTGGGGGGAGGGATGTTGAGGGTCAGATCTCAGCCCAAAGCCCCGACCACTCTTCATGACCTTGTGCCCTCATGCCTCGTAAATGCAATTGGCTTATGATTTTGTCCCTTTATAGACATCTCCTATAAGATCCTACCCCCATTGTGAAATGTATCTGCAAGTTGGCATGCCTCGGCAGTAATTTTGTGGCAGTCAATGTAAATTGTAAATTGATACTTGTATAGCGCACTACTCACCCGCAAGGGTCTCAAGGCGCTTGTACGAATACCGCTGTGGAACCCATCCTGGCTTTCCCTGTGAGGTGTCCACTCCTGGGCACTCCAAGGTGGAGGCCAGGCATCCTTAGCGTTGTGGGGGCCGTTGTGGAGATTAAGCAAGCTATTGCCCAGAGTTGCAGAGTGGGACTCCATGATTGGAATAGGCACTGAGGCGAGAATTATCAGGTCCGTGGAATTTTTGAGCCCAAGACCCGCCGAGGCGGGGAATTGAACCCTGGTCCCGGGCTAGACCTCTGCATCAGGGTCTGCCGCTCTAATCATTGAGCCACACTTCTCCACAATGGATCACTGCAAAAATGCAACATACAATTCATTCATTTTCCAGTCCGCTGCAGGTAGAAAGCGGATAATGCAAAAACTGAGATTTTGCACCTGATTCGTATTTGCATACTACGGCTAAGAAAACTAAAATAATTGCCCACGCAAACTGAGCCACACACACAGAGCCCCACACACACAGAGCCCCACACACACACACACACACACACACAAACACACACAAACAGAGCCACACACACAGCCACACACACATAGCCACATACACACAGCCACACACACAGAGCCACACACACAGAGCCACACACACGCACACACAGAGCCACACACACACACACACAGAGAGCCACACCCACAGAAAGCCACACACACAGAGAGCCACACACACAGAGAGCCACACACACAGAGAGCCACACACACAGAGAGCCACACACACACACCCACACACACACACACACAGAGAGCCACACACACACACATGCATTGAAAATGCAATAGGTCTCGTCTTTAGTAAAGTTTAAGCAATTTTGTTTGTAATTAGGTGGATTTTTAGGTTTCGCCTGGCGTCCGCTGCGCAGCAGCGTTCGCGCAGGCGAAAACTTTTGAGAAGCAGTCTGGGGCTTTGTCCCGCCTCTCTGTTCCATTGGCTAGCTCCATAAATGGAGGCTAGCCATTGGAAGAGAGAGGCGTCCGTCATTGTCCGAGGCGATTCGTGGGCGTTCCGTACATTTTTTCCCTCTCCGCCCCTTTTAAAATGTCATTGCGGCGGTGGGCGGTGGTTGTTTTTTTTTTTTGAAGGTTTGTTTTGGTCATTTGTCCGAAGATGGCAGCCGGGCAGTAGCTTACTTGAGAAGCTCCGCCGTGCCGTCTTGAACCAGCGTGTGCCAGTTCCCGGCCCCCTCCCGCTGTCCGTGTGCCCGTTCCCGCCCCCCTCCCGCTGTCCGTGTGCCCGTTCCCGCCCCCCTCCCACTGTTCGAGTGCCCGTTCCCGCCCCCCTCCCGCTGTCCGTGTGCCCGTTCCCGCCTCCCTCTTGCTGTCCGTGTGCACGTTCCCGACCCCTCCCGCTGTTCGTGTGCCCGTTCCTGCACCCCCCTCCCTCTGTCCGTGTGCACGTTCCCGCCCCCCTCCCGCTGTCACGGCACCTCGGCTTGTTGTTTTTATTGGGAGTGTGAAAAGCAGTCTTAAGTGCTCAACCGCATTGTCTGCTGCTGCTGAAGGTTCAGATCTGGCAAACCTGCTGTATGCTGGCGCTCTGTCTGCTCCCTGAGCCAAGGTGTGTGTATTCTGCTGCATCTGCACCCATCCCCCAGTCTGTGACAGTCACTGTCTGGAGGTGGTTTCCGCAGAGCAGTTTGGCCGGCCGGCCTTTGTTATGCAGGAATGTGCATTTGCACATCTTTGGCTGACCTTGGGCAGTGCCGTGACTACCTTTCTTTTTTCCATTAAGAACATGGGGCAGAGTCTTTGAGAACATTTTAAGAAGAATCCTAAGAAACAGTTAATTGTAAACCGTAGTGAAATCTTAGAGAAGAAATTGTAAATGTTTTTGAAAAAAGTACACAGAGCAATAAATAGACTGCCCAAGAAAATTCACCCTAAGGTCAGTTGTCGCTCAGATATACATGTGTAATTACATGTTGAAAGTACAGACTACACGCCGCTCGGAGAGAGGGACTGACTCATGGACTAGTGACTGAAGTGAAACGTTGGATTTATTCCTTCACACGACGGGTCGCGATTAAACCGACTCCGCCTGCCGGCCTGAATTGGGTTCAGTGACTAAGGCGCTCCACTCTCCGTTTCTCGCATTCAGCCCACGATTCCGCGTACCAACAATGTGATTTGTCTAGATACTCGAGTGTTCTCCGTGAGGCAGATATCTTGTCTCCAGTCCTTCTCTGCATAATTGGCAGGTTTGACTGTGAACCACGATATACCCACAATACGGCAACCTCTGTGCCCCCGTGCAGAATCACTCCCCCAGTCCCCGTCCTGAAGAGAACCTACAACATCCAGGTTCGAAACGCGTCGACACTACCACCCTGTGGCAATATTAAAGGGTGTCGCTAGGATGTAAATTATATCACCACTCTGGACCCTAGCATTGCAACCCTATAAAAATACTACACCACAGGTTTTTGCAGACAGGCAGGCCCATTTTCTCGATCTCAATCCCGCCTGTCTCTTGGTTTCTTAGTTCTAAGGACTGGATTTCTCCCATTGTTCATGTACTAACTTTGCACTGTATATAATTGCAATTCAATTGGATCATTATATATTCTAGCGTTTTTTGGTGTGTCAATATTTGCTTTGCTTGATTCGTCATTGTAAATTTGTAAATGTGTATGTTTGTAGATACTGTACATATGAACCTTTTGATCTGACAGTATTTCTGTTTGTGCCTGTTTTTCTAAAAAATCATTTGGAAATTATGTGAAAAAGAAAATAAATTTTTGGGAATTTAAATCCAGCGGTCACACGGTACATATTGACTGTGTGTCTAGAGAATTGTTTTGTGAATCATCCTGTCCAGCCACCTTCTTCTGTTTTTCCCTATTGTCGAGATCCGGGCTGGTCAGATGTAGGATCCAATACCTTCACTGTTTCACAGAAAGTTAAAATGAAGCACGCTTCAATTTAATTGTATTATTTTCATTTTAGGAGGTATTTGTGGCCTTAATTTTTTAATATAAAATTGAATATTTTGCTCAAGTTTTAGCTTTGCTACGTAACGGTTTGATGAGAGGATTGGACTTTGCTGAATTGAACGGATAAAATCAACCGTTCACAATAGATATGTAATGCTTCCTATGAATGCTTGGCAGTTGAGTGAATTATCTGGTGTCACAAGTATCAGTGATTAACTTTTTTATTTCTGTGTAATAGAAAATCATGATTGCATGTGTTGCAGTTTGTGTTCTGTAAAGGCTTTTAACTAATTCAAGGAAAACGTTTCTAGTATGTTCAATTGAACCTCTTAAATATTTTGATCATTGTTTTTTTAAACCTTTATTACTTTAAACATGGTTTTGTACTAGTGTGCCTACAACAGCCATAGTTTCAATGCCACACGCTAAATCCAAAAGTGTTTGTTTTTCTTTAGGCTTATTTGTTAAATGCCGGGCGATCGCCTCTATCACTCCAACTGCACGTTTTTCAGTGTATCAAGGGGTTTGTGCATCTTTTTACGCTGGCACTTCTTTAAAACAGGAACGTAAATACCTTTTTGTCTTGGTTTCTCTGTCTCTTTCCATCTCCCTGAGTCTCACTTGGTTTCTCTTGGGAAGTGCTGAAAGAACATGGATAGGTAGGGGAAGAGAGGAGGACCAACAGATTAAGGGGAATGACTTTCTGAGGGAATGTGTGAGAAAGGGCTATTAGGCTGAGGATAGGAGGGAAGGCTGACATTAGAAGGGTGGAGAGGTGGGAAGAGATGGAGGGATCGATGAGGAAGAGGAAGTTCTGGGTAGGAATAGGGTTATATAATTGTGGGATGCAGACACACTCTCTCTGTTCCCCCTCCATTCACACAGAACTTCCTCTCACCTCATCCATCGTCATTTAGCCTGCCTCCTTTGAGTATAGATGTAGACCCTGTCATTTGTTTCCTTCTACAAAGGTACAATGTTATCCATTGCTAGTCTTATAGAGAATTATTCTAATAAGTGTTGATGAGAGCACATGCTGTTGAGGTACCAACTCTTAGGCTTTGGTGTCTTGTGTGATGATGTCAGGGAAAGTGTCTAATGAGTCCATTTGTTGTGGGGCAAGGTTTACAGGAAACAATGTGGATGTCGTGCTGAGGTGGAAATGTAAACTGTGAATATTGTGTTGTGTTGTGTGAGTGATAATATTTACCTTCAAAAGAGAATCACAGACCCTAGACTTTACAAGTGAGGTAATGTTACCGCCCAAGGAGATTACCCATTACCCATTCTCGCACAGACAATCTCCTACTATATTCCTTCCAGAGTGTTACGTTCAACGGGTCAATTTCTGGCCTGCGTCCCTCGTTTCAGGAAAACCAGAATTGGTGGACGCTCCTTCGGTGTCCTGGCAGCGAGTCTCTGGAACACTCTACCCGTTGACATTCGTGCCCTACCGGATCTGCTGTCTTTTAGAAGAGCTATCAAGACCTTTTTGTTTCCACTACTTTAAATCTGTCCCCTCGCTCTATCTGGTCTTTCTTCTGGTTGTGTTATTCTCCAACATAGCCCCGGGACGCCACTTTGCTGTGGCAGCTGAGCGCTCTACAAAATTTATAACATATAACATAACATATAACATAACATTACACATACTAGATTACAAGATTGTTCCTTTATAGCAAATCTGGCCAACAATACTAATGTAATAACCATAGTGTAAGATCTTAAAGAATACCCAGAAGCAACTGGATCTACCTCAAGCATAGTTGCTACAAAATGCTTGGTTTCACTGTACTTTTGGCATTCCTCTCTAGTATAAAACTGACCTAGTTTTAAGATGCTTACTTTTTGCATTTAAATTTATTGACCCATTATAGATCCAGATATGTAGTTTGCAATGCCTCTTGACAAAAAGGATGTCGCTTTTTTTTACCATCTGGGCAAACTATATCTCATTGACATTCTCTCTTTCTTCTCGTTCTCCCTTCTCTAGCACTTTCCCCTCTTAATTCTCTTTCTCTCTACATCTGACCGGGTCTCTGTTCCGAGTCTCTTTTCTTATTGTTTGTGCCTCCTTTTCTCACTTTTGCTTTCCTTCTCTTTCATGTCTGCCTTGCTAAAACTGTTTCCATATTACTGTGTTCCTTCATTTTGTCCCTCTCCTTTACATTCTGTTTTTATTACTGCTTCTCACTTGCACTACTCCTTTTCCTCTTTCATTTTCTCTTCACTTTCTGTCCCTCTTCCTCTAAGCTGCCATTTTCATCATTTTTCACTTTTCACTCAACATTCTTACATGTAGCTCAGTATTTTTTCTTTTCTGCGCCCTTTCCTTCCTGGCTTTTTCTCTCTCCTTTTTCCCTCTCTTACACTTTATGTATGGTCTCGATATTCGATTGTTCCTATAGCCCCGCTTTCTTTCACATGCAATTTAGTTTTTTGCCTTACTGTTCTTACCCTTGTTCACTCCTCTCTCCAACATATTTTGTTCTCACCTTGTGTGCTCTTTTCTGTATGCCATCCTTTACTTATTTCTTTCTCTCCTTATTTCTTCACATCCCATCATTTTTATAATTCTTTTTCCATCTTTCGCTCCCTCTTTTTATCATGTCTATGTATATTTAACACTTTCTTCTATCACCCTCTTCTGTCTCTCTTCCTGTTTTTCTTTCTCCTCTGTAAATACGCGACCTATTGCATTGCAAATCCAATAGGTCTCGCATTTGCGAGAGATTAAGCTATTGACATTGTAAATGACAATGCCATTTATTTATCTGTTTTCAAAACCAACACACAAATAAAAATTTAGTCATTTACAATGACAATAGCTCTAACTTTTGCAAAGGCGAGACCGTTGCATTGTAAATGCTTGTTAGTTTTGCTTTTATTAGTGTTTTTTTTAAAGTCCCATGTACATAACATGGATATGTGTGCATCTACTTATATGTAAGCATTTCTTTTTTAGAGCCGAACTTCCCGCTGGCGAAAAAGCCATTTGCTTTGCTGTACAATACCATTAGCAAAGCAAATAGCATATTGCATTTTCAATGCTTTTTTTCTTCAAAAGTTGCAGCAGTGATAACTTTTGTGTGACAGGATAGGGACTGTTGTCATGTTCAGGCTGGAGTCTAATGAGTGGTAGTAGTGCAATAAAGCACAAGACAGTGATCATTGCTGAGATTAAGCCATAAAAATGAAACTGGAGAGGACTAGTTAAGTAAAGCCTTGCAGCACTGATCAAGATAATCTTCAATAACAATAACTCACACTCTTGATTGCAGACTTTGAGCTAGGCTCTGGAGAAATTTAGACTAAATCGGTAACCCAGTTTGTTTACCTCGCAGTTAGCTAATACCATTAGAATTAGAAATCTACAACAAAAGTATCAGAGGGAAGACACCATCCAACTCCTGCGTCCCATGCTAGGCCACACTCAGAACACTTATTCTTTTACAGATTTATATAGCACAAATTCGACTTGAAGGTATTAGAGCGCTTTGTATGAGCACCAGTTACATTACACAAGGACACATTAATTTCATGGAGATTATGTGATTTGCAGGATGCTGAGCCATCGCTGCGGCTCGAACCTGGTTCCCAAGCTCCAAAGTCGGCAGCTCTGGCGTAAGGCCACGTGTTCTCCAATAAGTGGGGTCCAAACCATTATTAGTAAGGTTGCAGTTGGACCTGCTGAGATGGAAACAAATTTTGCACACAAAAAAAAGCATTCACAATGCAATAGGTCTTCCATTACTGAAAGTTTGAGCTATTGACGTTGCATTATTTTTGCAACGCCAATAGCTCAAACTTTCAGTAATGCAAGACCTATTGCATTGCGAATGCTTGTTTTATTTGTGCAGGAGATTCATGTATTTTTAAGGTTCATGAGGAGCAGATGTGGTTATTAACGTCATCTGGGCCCCACAGCACGGTCGAACATCAGATTGTTTGCCATATTACATATTAGATTGCAAATGATATTCATGCAAAGGGATTTTTCGTTCGTAATTTGGGTCACGAAATCTGCTTTCCTTATTACCCAGAAGGGTGATCGGAGAGTTAAGCGCTCGCTGCTGAAATCTGGGGTGACTTGCAGGTCACGAGTCTGAATACCAGAACGAAGAGTTCAGCCTTTGACTATTCCTTTGTCGATACATTGTGCACCCTTAAACAAGTTCAAAATTACAGCTATTATTTACAGCCGTTTCAAAACTACACAGCCGTGGTAGCAAATGCCGTGGAAAAAACAAGGTATGAGAAGTTAAAAGAAGTTATTCTCTGCTAGACAGTCGGAATCCACATTCTCGCCCGCGCCCTGCCTGATGAAATGGCTCCGTGACCCTTCAGACTTCCTTTCCTGTTTGAACAGCTGCCAAACCACTGCTGCCTGTATGAATTAAGAGAGCAGACGAATTGCGCCTCGCTAAAGTGTCTGGAACGCAGGTCGCTCAGAAAATGACGTCACTTATTGCCCACTGCTCACAATTTTGTCCTTCTTCAGCCAAAAGATTCAACAATTTGTGCGCAGGTTGGCAGCCTTGAATTATCCGGTACTAGCTTAATATTGCAAACGGAGGAGCACGTCAATTACATTGCTCTTTGGCTCTCACAGTCTACCGGTGAAAGCTGCAATCTTATTTTACTCTGCCAGAGGCAACTCTGTTTCTGGATAACCAGCTCACGCTCTCCTCCACTGCCGTTCCCCTCCTCTCGCTCAATCGCTCACGCCTGTAAAGAGAGCTCCACATCACAGGAATGTGCGGAAGAAAGGGAGAAAAGAAAACAGAGAAAACTACCAGCAGAACCCTCCAGGGTTAGAGTCACGGATGCAGCTAATGACAATATCGAACATTAGGTGACTGAAGTGCTGCCACGTCTCGCAGTGTTTCCACAAAAAGTTACTATTGCGCAGAGTCGGGTCATGGAAAGACACGAAGTCTGGAGAGGAGAACCCAGTGCAAACACACATCATGCTGGGTTTACTTATCCTAAACTAAAGCGGCTGCTGTTTAAATGTGACTATTGCTTACTTTGCAAGCATTGGAAAGGACAACATCTGAGCGTGCAAACTGCACGGCCCGAGGCAAAGAGCCCTTCCAACTCACAGAATACAGTCACGGAGGGAGCTACGCGACACTCCCCCCCTCCCCCACCGTGCAGCCACAGTCCTCCAGGCAAGTAAGTGAAGAAACGGCACGCGGTAAGCCTGATGCGGGCCCCGCGCTCCAAAATACAGTACAAAAAAGCAGGCAAATAAGTAAAGAAACGGAGCGCAGTGTGCCTGAAGAGGGAGCCGCGCTCCGAAATACAGTACAAAAACGCAGGCAAATAAGTAAAGAAACAGAGCGCAGAGTGCCTGAAGCGGGCACCGCGCTCCGAAATACAGTACAAAGAAGCCCCGTCCTTTTCAGACGGGGGGGCGTGTTTTGGGCTGAGGACGTCACAGAGAGAAAGAACTGAAAATACACGCCCTCCCAATCCGAAAAAGACGGGGCTTAAATTGAAAGACAAACCTCTTCTCCAATGGCTGGCCGCCGTTTAGGAAGCCAGCCAATAGAGAAGAGGGGCAGGTATAAGCCTCACTACTAAGAACATAAAATCTTGCCAGTGAGACTGCGCATGTGCGCAGCCTACACTAGCCGAGACCTAAAAAACATACTTCGAAGCAAGAAAATCAGCTATCTTGAATGTCACAAAAAATGAAGCCTTTCACTAGGGCATACTCTCACATGGAGGAGCTTAAATCATGAAATTTCTTACAACAAATTTCAAGCTGACTGAACTGGAACTAGGGAAAGTTGCCATATCCAAGTCTGCACTCTCTGGTTCACCATTTACTATTTTAATCTCGGTCAGAAATCTTAAAATTCTGTTATGTCTTCCAAAAGCTTACCTCTCTTCTGAATCTATTGTAACTAAGAACAAGACATGTAGAAATCGTTGGCTAATCAATGGACATCTAAATATCTCAGAGATTCTTTATACTGTAATACCTCAACCCCATGTTATCTATTTATTTTTATACCACATTTTATTTTTTGGTAGCTTTACAGGACCATGGCAAAGTTTTACCCCACAATCACTGCAAACCCATCACATGTTTTTATGAGACCATCTAATCCTAAAATCTTTCACCAACACAGCGGCCATTGAAGAACCACGATAAGTATAATCAAATGTAGAAACTGATGTCAGAAACTTTAAAGCAGCAAAATGATTTGTGATGGCCATCCTCTTTTCCAGTTATCCAATGATCGTACCTTAAGTATTGAGAGCAGTGTAGACTTTTAATTTAAAAATTTAACTCCCAACTTTTTTCTTATTGCAACTTATTTCCCCAAAACATTTTATTTTTGCAGTTTTAGCAAAGATTATTTTTCTGAATGTACCCAAAAAGGAAATTGAGAATCATAAAGAGATTAACATTAAAGTCACATCTGCTATTTTTGGCCCTAAGCCACTTTTTGTTTTAAAGGTTTTATGACAACAGCAAGATTACAATGAACATTAGACAAATTGCCCCCAGTAACTTCCAGGATGGCTAAAAACCGTAGTTCTCTAGAACATAGCACAAAGTCATGACATTCTGATTATCATGCCCTGAAAGCGCCACTCCTATCTGAAAGATCTACCAGGTATGGAAATAGGAATGGTGAGGGAGACTGAGACAAGAAGAGAAACATACAGTCTACACTCTGTGTGAACTTTTGCACCATGAACCCCTGCCGCAATTCAAGACGACATCTACTTTTGAGCCCCAACCCTAGAGACAGAGAATTCTACCGAGGCTTGCCCCAAGACCAGACAACCTAGTACATAAGCAACTCATTAAAGTGCATAAATCCTCAGAAGATTGCTTACCTATCAAGATCTCTGTAAAGATGAACAATTTTAGATTTCCATTGCCATACATTCGGCTGCCCGCTTGACTCCCAAAAACTGCACTTAACATGCAGAAATGGACCTTTCTGCAGAAATCCTATTTCAGATGCCACTGGAATTTTGAATATTAGCCAATCATGTGCTGTTGGAATCGACTGGAGGAAGCAAATGACCACCCTCACTATCGTCATCCTCATCCCTTTCATAAGGGCGATATAGCATTTGAATTGGACAGGGTCTAAGCCCCAAAAAAATCATATATTATCTCCATACATTGCTTGGTATTTAACTTGGGAATCTCAGGAAAAACTCCTGCAGCTTTGCTTCAGATTTAGTCTTAGCAGACAACAAGATAGATTGGGTTTAAGAAATCAAAGCAGGCTCAAAAAAAGGAGTATCTGACACGAGATACTCTTGAGGTGTGGCCCTGACAAAAACTATGCACATAAGGTACTCTATTGTGTTCCCTCTTACGTTTATCATTCTTTGGTGGACTGCGACTCCTAGTTTGAGAGCAGGTGCAAGCCCTCCCTCAACTGGTATCCAGACTTGCTCTTCGTGGAAGCAATCGAAAGCTTAGCCTCCATCCCCTGAATTTCTTTTGGGGGGAAGGCTGGAGGGGAGTGGGCACACACAAGAAACAAGAGATGTTGTAGTGAGACTTGCTCAGACACCGCAAGTCCTGGGAGAGTGTGTCCATGCCTAACATTGATCAATAGGACTAGGAACATGGCTCAATTGACTCAAGATGTGAGAGAATAATTGCCCCAAAACAAAGACCCCATAGCAAGCTTGTCAACTGTTGAAAGTAAACTTCAATGGGGCAGGTGTTGTAACTAAACGGTGCAGAAAAATTGAACTGATGATAAAAACAGTAGGTGCCCTTTATACTGAATATACATCTGGTGGAGTTGCATTGTTATGTTTTTAATAAGATAGGAAGCCTTTTGACATTGTGGGCATGTTGCTGTCAAAATGTCTCGGAGTCCAACCCACCTGGGAAGGGGGTTCCATCAAGAAAGTTAAAGGAGCAAGTATCCACAAGAAAGTAATTCTTTACATACCTGCTAATACACTATCCAGCACTGCATGACAACTTATTTTTCAAAATTCTTTACTGCAGGTAAACTAGCACATGACAAAGAAGGTTTATTAACTGTATATTTAAGGGGGGGGCGGAGCTAGCTCGCAGCAGAGATGGCCGCTTGAGCCGAGAACTCCTGTGCCTCACAACATAATCCGACAGTTATCCTATGTGCTGTGCAACAGAATAAGGGCCCCTGACGGCGGAGTGGTCCCCCTGATTGTTGCAGAGCCGATTAGCTGCACGGGCGAGACCCCCACCTGCTTTCTTCGCGCTGTCTCCGCAGTGAGAGGCCCGAGCACCGAGATCTGAGGGTGAGGCTGGGCCGCGGAGGCCATCGGAGACCCCGGGAGTTCCTACAGCTGCGGGCCCGACAGGCTGGATTGCCTCAGTGCTCGACGGCTACTCGGGGAGGGGCGTGGAGAGAGCTGCCCCCCCCCCTACAACACCGAATATCGCTGAGTGCCCCGCCTGAGGTGCGGGACTGTTCGCGGCTGCTGGGCCTGAGGCCTGCCGCAAGTGGCGTAGCGCTACCCCGGCGAGGGCCTAGGAGTTGGGTCCTGGCGTGGCTTAACGCTCAGAGCGCGGGCTCAGAGGCGGCGGACTCGGCCTGAGGAGCCCTGAGGACGGCGCTACGCTGCGGCCTGGCAGCGACCGGGCCCCGGAGAAGAGCCTGCACCAACTGGGCCTGTGAGGGGAGACCCTGTCTGCCCCTCTTGTCGGTGGGCAGGAGGTTGTGCCTAACAGAGGTGAGGAGCGGCGATCAAGGGGTGGTGCCTTGGGGACACCCTAGCATTGCGGATAGCGCCGCTCGCGCATTGCGGAGCCCGAGCCTCTATCAGGACTGGGGGCCTCCACCGAGGTATATGGACTGTGGCATCACCTGGGGCGAGCAGCGGAGATGCCATCGGGTATGTAAAACTGCTGAGGGCACATAAAGCGGTGACATTCCACACGGTGCGGAGTGCCTCTGCCCACATATACTGAACTTGTTTCGAGGCTGGCTGCCTTATTGCGGAGATCTGCACTCACGGGACTCGGACGTCAGGAGAGCGAGGGGAGATGGTCGCGCGGCTCTAGGAGAGAACTGGGCCTAGTAACGCTGATTAACTGACTGGGTTCCCGACTGAGCACACCCCAGCATATCCTGCGGTAAGGTTGGGAACGGCCCAGAATTACAGCGGCGGACGCACAGCGGGGCCCTGGTGGCAGTGTTAGTAGGCGGTGTATCGCCTGAGGGATAGACGCCACTGAGTCGGAGAGCCGGACCCCGTGGTGAGAGTGGCGACCACACCCTCGCTGGAGCATAGACGACGGCGGTTGCCTCCGGGGCTGGGCAGCATCGCACACTACATAGAGACACCCTGCGCTGCCGAGATGGGGAGGGTTGACAAGAATCAAGTGAAATTATCATTTGACCCCAAGAGGCCCAAGTCTAACGAGACTGCACTGGAGATGGGGCACAGCGACTCGGATCCAAACAGGGAGAGTCAGCAGCAAGACCTTCACGGGCTACTAATAGCCATGGAGAAGAGCTTACAGGGAGGGATTGCATCCTTGGGAACCAAGATGGACGCGCTCACCTATTGAATGGACCGCATGGCCGAGAGGCTTTGTAAACATATGGAGCGCATCGACATGTCAAAACGGAGGATGACCCAGGTGGAGGAAGCTCACACCACCCTAGACTCGGAGCACAAACAATTGGGAAGGGAACTCCAGATTCTATAGGACAAGACAGAGGACTTGGAGGCCTGCTCTCGGAGGTGCAATCTCCGCATCACTGGACTACCCAAACCGGGAAAATTGAGCTGTTCGTTGAAAAACGTTTGCAAACCTTACTAGGCGACAAGGCTTTCTCCAGAATGTTCGTGGTCGAGAGGGCGCATAGACCCCTGGGCCCAAGGCCGAAAGCCTGGGGCGCCTCCCCGCCCTATAATTGCGAAACTATTAAACTACAGGGACCGGGACACTGCGCTTAAACTTGCCAGAGAAAAACAACCACTACAATATGAGGGGTCCAGGATTTCATTTTTTCCGGACTTTACGGCCAGAGTACAGGAGGCAAGACGACAGTTCATACCAATGAAGCGGCAACTTCGAGATATGGGGACTGATTATGCAATGCTATATCCTGCAAAACTGCGTGTCAATCGTCAGGGGGGTTCCATGATCTTCACTGACCCTAAAGTGCTTCAGAAGGCCCTTAAAGAATGGCACAAGGAACAACGATCTTCACCGGACAGAGCGCTGCTGGACGAGGCGGCGGATGGCACCCTGGAAGAACAGGACTAGCCCCGATTCGAGTCCCGAAATGGCTGAGTAACTGTTTTGATGGTTGAGAGACTTGGAATGATGATATTGATATTGATTGGTGTTCTTTTTTGAGATTTATGGGGTCTCACACAATAGTTTATTTTGACTAGTACAGTACGGATGGTCGTAGAATTTGCGGGGGGAGGGAATAGACTAGACTTGCCATGGTTTATTAACCTCAAAACACACAAGATGATGGGCGGAATGTTGCACAATGGCAAAACATTCATCCCCAGTCACAGATCTGGGTTTAATCCATCGTTATTTTGCTCACCAAGCCACCCCAGTTCAGACATGGCCATAAGCAAATCAGTCTTGACCCTGTGCCTCATGGGAACAGTCCAGCCCGAACTGCCAAGCCATGTCTTTCCTGGACCGGAATCAAGCATCCTAGGACCGGTTTCTGGCTATCAGCCGTCTTCAGCCAGGATAGCTTGACTCCAGTGGCTTAGTGTGCAAGTGACCCACGTCTGGGCATAGCCTTTATTAACCTGACACACCTGTGGCATTGATACTGGGAAGTGCGACCCACCCGGGAGGTAGTGTTGGGACCCGCAGTGGCGCTTACAAGTCCCCGAGGTCAACAGAGGGAGTTTTCTGTGAAGGTGGAGTGGCCCGGCTAACTACGACTATAGGAATGTTCTTGGGGGGGGGGGGGGGGGAGGGGGGGACAGGTAAAGTGATGACCATGTATAAAAAGTGCAGCGCACGTTTCTTTCTTTTAGTGAGGCAGGGGGGGGAAGTAAAATCACCGGACAGTGAACAGTATTGTTGATTGCACGCTACCTCCACCCCAGCGTGAATTACACTGGCACAATGTATTTGTTTTTTGAGGGGGGTCTGGGGGAGGGAGTTGACCATTGCTGGAGGGGGTGGGTTTTTGCAACTAAGTTGGGGTTGGGCAGGCGTGTGTGGGTTTTGGTGGGGGGGAGCAGCTCCAGGTTCTATTTGAGAGGAGGTATTTCTGTTGTATTCTTTTCTTTTTGTTGGCTTTATGGCACAGATGAGACAATGTATGTCACGACCGCGTATATGCACGCTAACACCCCATGACGCATTCACTAGCTTCTAACTCTTCGATGACGACACCCGGGAAACTTCTAGACCCACTATTCCTACTGACTTGGAATGTCAGAGCTCTTAATGATCACCGCAAGGTTAGGAAGGTGCTGCACTACCTTCAAAGGCACAAGGTGGACGTGGCGCTCCTGCAGGAGATTACACAAGGAGACCCACCTTCACCCGGACAGCCCTATACTGCACACCAGGGGGCTTTTATACTGCAAACCAGGGGCTTTCTGGGTAATGTCCACTCAGCGGGGTTCACCACACATGCTAGGGGTGTACTAACGTGGGTTAACCCAAAGGCTTCAATGACCCCGACGCCTCTGCAGACAGACAGGGAGAGATGTTACACTATTTCTAAATGCTGTGGGAAAGGCCTGGAGATTTGTATAATAAACATGTACAGCCCTAACTATGATCACCCTACTTTCTATACCACTCTGACATCTAAAGTTCAAGCGCACTCGTGGGGTGCGGTTCTCTAGGGGGGTGATTTCAATCTGACTAGACAACCCGGAGTCGACAGATTGAACTGCCCGGATAACCCCTCTGCCTCGGCCAGAGTACTAGAGACGTCAATGATGTAACTGGGCCTGACCGACGTGTGGAGACAGCGGTATCCAACTCAGGGAGGCTACACACATTACTCGACTCCTCACTACATTCATACTAGAATTGATTACTGGCTGGCATCCATGTACTTAATAAAAGAGGTTCTAGCTTGCACGATATTGCCACGAACATTTTCGGATAACTCACCACTCCTATTGGCCGTGACCTCGCCCAGGAGGTGGATCCCCCCGTTTATGTGGCACTTTCCACCCTATTCCCTATTGGACAGCTCCTATAGGGAGGAACTGGCCACGTCTATCGAGACTTTTTTTAAACAAACGTGGGATCGGTCGACTCCTTTCAGACAGTATGGGAGACCTTTAAGGCGTACATTAGAGGGATCACTATTGCAAACCATGCGGGGGTTCTTAAATAGATACGAGGCTGGCTCGAGACTTTGGAAAAGAAACTTAAAGAGTTAGAGGCCCGGTGCATGATGGACCGGAGTGGAACGCTCACGCAAGAACTGGCACAGACGCTGCGTGAATACCACGAAGAAGCAGACGCAGAAAGGGCTCTACCAAAGGATCCGCCGCTTACTGAAGCTCAGGTGGCGGAGAGGTTTCGTGAGTACTATGCGGCTTTGTACGCCTCCCGAGGTCCTGCTCCGGAGGAACCTATCCTAGATTACATTACCCACATAGAACTGCTGTGGTTGTCGAACTTGCATTGGGAATTTTTGACGCGGCCGTTCGAACAGGAAGAGATCGTCTGGGTGCTAACAGCTATGAGAGCCGGGAGTGCGCCGGGTAGTGACGGTCTAACCGTCGCCTTTTATAAGGCTTTTTCAGATCTGCTGTTGCCGCACCTACTAACGCGGTTTGAAGACATAGCCATGTCCGGAGTTATGCCGCCCACTATGCGCTAGGCAATATTAGTAGCTATACTTAAGCCGGGAAAACCCCCTGAGGACTGTGCCTTCTACAGGCCCCTATCGCTCCTGAATGTTAATGCGAAGATATTCGCGAAACTGATAGCCAACCGCCTTAGCCCCTTGGTCACCACGCTGGTTGCGCCGGAACAGGCAGGTTTTGTGCCTAGTCGTAATCTTACCTACAATCTTAGGACAGTGTTTGCAGCTATGCAGCACACACACCCGGAGGTCCCTGCATTGGCATTCTTCTTAGACATGGAAAAGGCCTTCGACTCTGTCGAATGGCCTTTCACGAGACAGGTCCTGAGCCGCATGGGAGTGCATGAGCTCCTCCTACAACTACTGGAGATGCTGTACTCGACCCCAATAGCTCGTGTCTGGATTGGAACTTTGGTTACCGAAAAATGAGCAGGGGTACGCGGCAGAGATGTCCACTATCCCCCATACTTCACGTGCTCACGGCCGAGCCACTTACATGTGCCTTGCGCGAATACCACAGGCATAGGGACATACGGTTTCCAAATTACCATCTCATAGTATCCACATATGCCGACGATACTCTGTTACACGTCCGGGACCCGGAAGTACACCTTTCCCCAGTTCTGCGCGAGGTGGTGCTGTTTAGCTCACTCTCCGGCATTAATGTTAATTGGAATAAATCAACTCTGTTTCCGCTCACGCCGGCCACGCCGCTGGTGATTCCGGAGTATCCACTGCAATGGACCACCGACGCGGTGCGATACCTAGGGATCCGCCTCCATACAGACTCAGAGGTGGTACTGAGGGAGAACTCTGGGTTGCAATTTCCAGATTGGAAGACGATATTGAAAAGTGGATTGCACTGCCGTTGTCCTTGATGGGGCGGGTTTCCCTCATGAAAATGATGGTGTTACCACACCTCATCTTCCTATTCCTTAATATACTTATGGTGCAGTCCAAAGCGTTCTTCCGGCAGCTGAACTCGTTGATGATCCGCCTTGCCTGGGTGGGCAAACAACCGAGAGTGGCGTGGAAAATACTTACCCGACCGTACTCGGAGGGGGGCCTTGGCGCCCCTGACCTGGAACTCTATTATAGAGCGTCACAAAGCTCTCACGCTTATTATTGGATCCACGGTCCTGCAGAGGTGTCACACCTTCGTATAGAAACCATTGTCGCAGACCCTGTTCCTCTTCCTGCGTTATTGTGTTTGCCCCGAGATCGCCGCACCAGTATCATTGACTCACTCAATACGGTTACAAACACTTGGCACCATCTGCTGGACGTACAGGCCTGTAGTTTACTATAATTCCCGGTGGCAGATATAGCCTGGAGCTCTTGGCTCGCTCAATGCAGGGATAAAGGGGTCATTAATGCGCTGTGTACATTAGATATACACAACATGGGGGATCTCTTTGCTGACGGCAATGCCCGCACGTGGACCGAGGTCACAACCGAGGGAGAATCCTATTTGCTGATATCTCGCTTTCAATTCCACAGGGTGCGGCATGCACTGCGAGCCCTCCTAGGAGAGGACATGGCAGAACCTCCGGAGGTCATGGCCCTAACCTATGTTATTAAGGCTAAATCGCCCGCTAAACTGGTCTCCAATCTGTACCATATTGCCCTCTCAGAAGGGCATTCTGAATATGCTAAACCTCGACTTGAATGGCAGAGAGACTTGGAGGTGGAAATGACAGATGAGTCGTCGCAGTATTGTTGCTTGTGCACAAAGCGAATATCGTTTAACAGACGCCATAGGCTGAGCCATTATAAATTCCTGAATAGGGTGTATTATACCCCAGAAAGACTTCACCGATACGGGCTCCGGGAGAACCCAATGTGAGAGATGCAGTGTGATGGTGGCCGATTTCCTACATTTGGCTTGGTCATGCCCGGGGATTGCATCATTTTGGCAGAAGGTATATGGGGAAGAGAACAGGGTCACTGACTTAAACCTAACACCAGACCCACTCCTGGCTAGTCTTTGCTACTCTAAGCCGCGTCATAAGGATCTTAGAAGACTGGTAGATATGGCCTTCCTTCTGGCCAGGAGATGTGTTGCTCTCTCCTGGATGCGCGGCCCTACGCCAACGATAGTGCAGTGGACTAATGAAATGCTTTATTGCAGCACACAGGCAGAAGTATACAGCGAGTTGCTGCCCCCACGTAACAGGCCTAAGAACTTCTGGTCATTGTTCGTGACCAGGAGGTCCACACAGGATACGACAGATGAGGGGGAGGTTGACCCGCTTAATGGGGAGGAGTATCTAGCAGACACTATATAATAGCACTAATGGGGCTTCACAGCTGTGCGATACACACATCTTGCGAACAGGTTGCATGCATACGATACCGAGGGCAGGGTCAGGAGCAGGGTTATACCATTGACCGGCGGTGAGGGTGGCTCCTGGGTAACATGCTGAGATATACGGGACTATGTTGAATTTACGATGCTATAATGCTGCGGTCTACACTCTCCTTGCACAAACGCAATGCCTTTGGTTTAACATCTTTGGTTTGTTTGTTTTTATTTGTATTGATTTCTCTGAAACAATAATAAATACATGAATTAAAAAAAAATGTTAAACTGTGTATTTGAGCATTTCGCACAAAAACATTACTATTTACTTCAGAGTAAGTTAGTTTTCCCCCTTATACAAGCACCAGTGATTATTTTTTTTTTAGAACAAAACCAACCTCTACAAAGGCATCTGTCAAATCACTGGCTCTATCCATTACAGGCAAATGGCGACCAGCCACAATTTTGACTTTCAGCTTCCCAGGCATGACTGTGTAGTTTGTTCATTTGCCTGAAAGATAAAAAAGTTGTAATATTAAATGTTACGAAACAATTCAAAGTTACCATAGGCATTGGGCATGGTAGACAGTCTATATAACAAATGATTGCCCACTTCAAACCTTTCCAAGTTCATTACAAGTGACATAATTCTCTGTAATAAACTTTCTGGTTCTTGTATGTGCATACACCTGTGGATGGTTGCCAACCCTTGAGCTATTCTAGAAACAAAATAAATAATTTCATTCTACATTTTTGATTTAGAGAATGACAAAGCTGCATAAAATATTAAATATTAAAAACATTATGATTTCTTAAAACAATACATTAGTCCTAGAGCACAAGCTTGTGGCCATAAAACACACATGTACGGAGAGGAGAAACCCCTAGATTGGTGCAAGAGAGACTTTTAAGTCAGCACAGACCATCAAAGTGTACAATTCCTACAAGACATGCAATGTCTTAAGCACGGTGGGCATAAACCTTCTCACAGTATAGCTATAACTTTGCATATCTATACCAACATATCGGAATATAGTTGATGGTGCCCCCTCACAATGGGGTAATCTAGTTTAAGGGACTTTATAATCTTCCCTCATTTTACCTTAGACTACTAGGACTAGTATGCTCTTTTTCTAAGAGTGAGAAACGTTCATAGATAGTTAAATAAAAAACGTTCAGACAATCTGCAGCGTAAGGTATAACTGGAATACCAGCATGACCTCTACTTTCTGCATATATATCTATATATAACTATTAAGGCCTTGCAAGAAGAGGTCATTAGTTTAGTACTTTTACAACTGTCGAAAGCATTCCAACTACTTGCCTCATGGATACTAGATCCTACTTTCCATGTTTCACATTGAGAACACTAAGTCACTTATATACTATTTAGCCCTCCTTTTCCCACTGCAGTGATGGTCAATTCAAATATGAAGGTCTTAAGTTTTGACATTTAATCTTTTTACATTCATATTTTCAATTCCTGGCCCACTGGGAAGGTTATACACGCAGTGCGTTAACCTGGGTACTGGCCACCCCAGTTCACGCCTACTTTGGTCAATCATTTTGTCCTCTCTTTACTTGGGAAGCCTGACAGTCCAAAGGAGGTAGGGGTCTAGTTTAACACCTGCTAGGGAAAGGACACGCCCACTAAAGAGAAGATGAGGATTATGCCATTGAGAGGCAAGGTCACAACACTGCTTTGAACCAACCTGCAACCAAGCACTAAGATACGCAAACACCTTGCTCAAATCTTACCAGTGTCTGTAGACAGTAGGCGCTTGCCGATCTATTCTGCTGTAGCATGTGCTGGGTGGCCTTTGCAGTCTAATGTTACTTGATGGTTACGGTTATCTTTCATGTTGCCTATTTCTCAAGGGTAGGTAGTGAATCTTTTGGAGGCTACCGGCACCTCAGGTCCAGAGTAACTTTTCTAGACAGACCCAATCCCTAAGTGCCATACCAGAATTTCCAGCTCTTTGCAGTTTTCAAATTGTGATTACTGCTTACTAAAATGTAAACACTGTTGAAACCTTATCAGTCACAAACACCACATTTCATGTGACATATTTCCTCTTCCTGTTTCTTGTCACACTATAAAAGGAGACTAGGAACTTCAGTTCTCTGTGTCCCAACACACAGGAAGTCCTATTCTCCAACAGATTAATTGACCCTTTCATCAATGTGTGCTCTATTCCAGTCAACTGTTGTCAGTACTGTTTTGTGTTTGGCTTTCTTAAGCTCTTTTTCACCAATGAGTACTACTATTAACTGACCTGGACTCTTGATTTGGATTGGTCACCTCTCGCTACCTGTGCAATGAGTTTCTTACTGCTCTAGGACTTTTCCCATCAGTTCTGAAGGCATTTTTCTGCAGATAACAATGCTAAACCTGACAAAATAATAAGAAGAATAATAAGAAAAGTGGCTAATAACGGGAATCATTCTTATCTCAGGTATTCTAGGTTGAAGATAAAATAGTGACCAATAAATCTACCCATCGATAGTAAGTAGATTATCCTGTGACCTTATTACTTGCCTTTGTACCCTGAGGTATGTGATCACCTTAGGAAAGTTAAACAGGGTTGTTGTGGTGAAAAGGATACTCCGCGGTAATTGGAATTTAAATGGGAAACAATGTGTTTTGTTAATACTAGAGAGCAAGACAGAATTTTTGGAAAACGAGATGGGGAAAACAAATATTAAGGTACTCAGTTTCCTCCCTAGAACTTAGTGAGATAAACTTGCTTTGAGAGTTTAAGGACTACTTAATAATTATCATCATCAATTGGTAAAGCACAGAGTTCACTTAGCAAGATCTTGGCACTATCAGAAAACCACCAGTTGACTCCGGGAGTAATCCATTCTTAGAATTTTAGAAGACAGGAGAACCCTAAGCTATCTGGTTTATTTAGGAAAGAGCCATATTTTTAGCATGTCATTTGTACGTAAAATTGTAATACTTCTGGGACGTCTTAAAACCAATGCCACCGCTCAACATAATGTAGGTGTGGGAGGGTCTACTAACGTATAAGATGACCTACCATTGGATAATATGGGCACCGCAGCCAATCCTAGCATACCATTCAGAATTCTAAAGTGCCAATCAGCTGTGGAGTTCGCACTTGTCTGTGGAATTTGCATGTCTGATGACTGGTCCTCTTGCAAGAGCCACAAATCTGTGAGAACGTAGGATTTAGGTAAAATAGTCTACTGGTAATTCAGATTCATGGACCTTCATGTGATTACCTGTTTTGGGCGAGCCGTGTGCGACTGCTGGCTGCCTGCCACTTGTTGTTCTCGATAGAAAGGAGAAAAGCAATAGATGTGGGAGGGCCAACAAATGAACAGAGAGAGCAGAGCCTGGCTTGAAAGTTTAGTGGCTGTTCACCTCTAGGAGGGAATGGTCAGAGTAGGAGGTGGTGGGGCAGAGCAGGTGATCAGTCTTTATTTCAGTTTCTATATTCCACTGTAGTGGTCTCCATACTACATGAGACCGGGACGCCACAAGCTTAAGCTTTGCAAATATATTGCTTAATTGAGTCATTCGCACTCAAGAACAAGCATTTGCAATGCAATAGGTCTCGCATTAGGAAAGTTTGAGCTATTGGTATTGTAAATGGCAAAGTTTTTCTTTATGTTTTTTTTTTAAATACCTAAATTAATAGCTTTGTCATTTACAATGCCAATAGTTATAACTTTCGCAAATGTGATACCTATAGCATTTGTAATGCAATATGTTTTGTATTTACATGACTTAGATGTATTGATATTACAAATAACAATGGCATCCACGTCAGCTTTCACATCATCATCATAATATAAATCTCGACACAACGATTGTAAATGGATCTCTTTTTACCTGGCCAAAGGTTACCCGAAAATTCTAACGCTTACAGCAGATCAGTAAAGCAGCAAGTTCTTGGGGATCGTTCTAATGAAAGTCAAGAAGAATCATGGAGTGATGGGAAAGTGATGGTGAGGGGTTAAAGGGGAGGGTTGAAGCATCGGCAGGGATTATGAAAAGTAAATTAGATTTTGTGAATCCTTAGTAATGAGTGGTTTTGTCCTGGGCCCATGGGATTATATTTTCGGTCTTTGGAGCTCCTAAGCAGGCCACAACAAGACATTTCCTCCCTCAGCAGAAATCAGCAGGCTCTGGAAATAATTAATTCCACTGACAGCTTTCAACAAACCTTAAAGTGTTGAGTCTATGCAATATTCCCAATAGTACATCACCTGCATCTTATCTAGGAAGAGATCGAAAAAAATGAGACTAGTAATTATATGCAGATTAGACCAAGCAGTCGAGAGAGTACTGAGAAAATAAAAAAACAACACCACCAGACTGTGAACAGCACTCCCCTGGCCGCCTAAATAAGATGCACAAACGAATGCCCTCTGGCCCAGTGCAAATTGCCGAATAAATGAAACCGTGTCAGTCGCAGGAAATCGAGGACACTTTCGTGAGATTGCACTTTATGTTTGACCTACCGTTTGTTCCTGTTAATGAATGGATGAGTTTTAATATGGGCATTCAGTTGGCTGTTTCATTTACTTCAATCTAACGCATGAGCGAGAAATTGCATCTTCACCCCTACAGCGAGATTCACTTGCAACTTAAGCTCGTGCTGCAGTCCGCCGGCGGCCTGCGACCAGGAAGTCAGGCAGGTCGGGCGGGACAACCGGAAACAGGAAGTAGGAGGGCGGGAGCCTACCCCGCCTCCCACGGAAGAGCCGCGATTGTTTGGAGCACCGGAGCAGGCAGGAGCCTACCCTGCGCCCCGGTGCCGAAGAAGGGAGGAAGAGTCCTGCTGCCGGTGAGAGCCGCTGCACCAAGGAAGCCGGTGAGTGGGGCTTCGCCTTGTTGCTGGGCTGCGAGGGCAGGGGCATGTGTGTGCGCACGCGTGCGGCGGCAGGCTGTGTATGTGTGTGAGCGTGCGTGTGTGTGTGTATGTGTCTTGGAGTCTGTGTGTATGCGTGTGTGTGTGTGTGACTGTGGGGGGGGGGGTTGCCTGTCTGGGTGCCTGCGTGTCCATGTAAGTGTAAATGCGTGTGCATGCATGCGCGTTAGGCTGACTTGCTGGGAGTATGGGAGGGAAGTGCACGGCGCGGCGCAGGACGGAACGTGCGCGTTCGCGCACCCAAATCTGCTCGTGACAGTTTCTTGTCCTCTATTCCCCCGTGTCCGATAGCTATAAGTCTCCGCCCTGGCGCATCCTTCGGATGCAAATTCCAGGGCGAGACCTAAAAAGCAGGGGAATTGTATTAAAAAGAGGATTTAGTGTTCTAGCCAAAGCTGCTGACTTTGGAAATGAGGAATTAGTTGAAGAGACAGCGTTAGACATAGTGCAAAAAGTGACTCAAAAGGCTTTTACAGTACAATGTAGCAGCTGAAACCAACCGTATTTGATCATCTCGATTTCACCCCATGTGCCTTATGACAGAGAGGTATCGGACACTGCCCTGCCTAGCTCCCCCACTGCTCCAGTGAAGCTATTATTTTTAATTTCAACAAAGCCTATTTATTCAGAGCGGGCAGTCTCCCTGAGCGCAGTCTACTCTGTGTCACCACTACTAAAAGATTGAGAAAGAGGTTAGACTTCTATCAGTGCTTTCAAGGGTTTACTACAGCCAATGCCTGGCTACATTTAGAAGAAAAATCGACAGTGTGTATGTTAAACAATGAAACAGTGGGTTCAGAGACAAGTAAAGCGGAGCTTCATGCAGGCACGTGAATGGGGAGACAGTAAATCTAGCCAAAACATACTTTAAACTTAGCAAAATTAATATTTAAACTTTGTTCTTTTCACTGCCAACAGACTTATAATTCAGGCCCATTCTGTTTCCTATTAATCATTGTTGTTCTCTGTGTGTGGATCTACCGCAGCATGGGCGTCCGCAGGGGGGGGGGGCAAGGAGGGGCGCTTGACGAAGATGACGAGATTAATCGAAGAACTCTAAAACACTGTTGTGTTGCTGTACAACCAGTGGATCAGCGTTGCAAAACCTTAACACGCTCCCTGAAAGATGCATTTAGAAAAAAATAATACTCGTGTAATTGGGAACGTGGGCATGGGTCAAGTTTCATTTAAGTGAAAGCTTTAGATTTGGAATGCCAACCTGTATTTTGATTAACCTTTCGGCCAAGTTACTGACCTTCTCTCAGTCACCCTGCACTGCAGAAGGAATACGTAAAACAAAAGAAAAAGGTCAACAAAGGGGCACCAGAGGAACGTTGCAAGTGGCGCCTGTCACATAAGCACCCGAATCTCGTAGTGGGAGGGGGAGGACTCTTCGCCCTGCTCACTGTTGACGTACACCAACAGACGAGGAGGCAGTGGTGAAGACAGAAGACGGACACCGTTTTTTGTGTGTATTTGTTCATCTCCTACTGTGGTCGCCCTTTTGGAACAGAAACACGTCCGCTTCAGATTGATACAAACATTGCCACTCCACTAAGCTGTTATTGAAAGGTTTGCTCTTCGAGTTCCCTTCTCAACAGCGCAGAGTACAAATACTATAACAAGGTTCGCCCGGTCACCCAGCGGGCGAAGGAATTCGATGCAATCGTCTGTATTCATTTTTAACATGACTTGTCTTTATTTAAATATCAGTTATTAAAGCAGCTGTAAAACACATTTCAAAGTGTATTCTTCTTACATTTACTGCTGAAAATATGTACAGCGAGGGCTTTAGGTGATTGTCCTAATATTTGAACCGAAAGGGACATTAAAATACTGATCATACTTCTATAAAACCTGCCAGATAGCAACCATACGTGCTGCAGGTAATGGTTGTTGTAATTTGAGTGCAATCTCTAGTAAGAACCAGCCAACAGACCAGGAAACAGGCCCACAAAAGAGCCAACAAGCATTTGCAAATGCAATAGGTCTCGCATTAGGAAAGTTTGAGCTGTTGCCGCAGTATGCTTTACTTTCACTATCATCAATTCTTTAGTCCCCAGTTCAGATTCTCTATGGTCACAGAATCTCTAATCATGTTGCGCCTTACATGGCACAGCTTTGTTGGCTACCTATTGTTTTTGTTTACAGTTTTATAATTATTTGCATGCGAAATCATGGCCAGATCTGCAGACCAGGTAGCCAGGTTTGAGCCTCGACGTCATATCACCATACTGTGATTTTGAACAAATCATTTAATTTCACCATGGGTAACAAATAAGCATGGCTGTTGTGTTACTACTTATGCAAGTTGTATTTTATTATATTAATCTGCAATGTGCGTATACTGTATTATATAATTATATTAATTTGTATTAGAGTGTAGTCATGTTTTGTATTGGCATTGTTCAGATTTGAGAGTCTCTTGAATTTTGCCCGCTGCTCCTCTAAGGTTCTAGAGTCCTTGATGTAGAGGAGTTGCTGGCAAAAGGAGATAGGATGTGTGAACTGATGCTGCTGTATGCAGTGTTTCAACTTTACAAGGAATTCATCTTAAACCTTCCATACCGTAGATTTATCATTACAAAGCTTCACAGAACAAACATCGGGCACCAAAGCTGCTGCCCTCTACAGCAACGCCAACGGGCCTACCCTCTCCTCCTGGACCCCAGCCACCACTGAAGACATTACCACGACCATGAAAGGCATCCACTCAGAAGCCCCCATGGACCCCTGCCCACCACACATCTACCACAGAGCAGCCACCGCCCCCGAAACTACGACGCACCATTAACACCGGTTTCAAGACTGACACCTTCCCCGACGACTGGAAACGCGCAGAAGTCAGACCCTTGCTGAAGAAACCATTAGCAGACTCCACAGACCTCAAGAACTACCGATCCATCTACCTCCTCCTATTTACGGCCAAAGTCACAGAGAAGATCGTCAATGCCCAGCTAACAACATTCATCGAAGAAAACTTCACCCTCGACCCCTCCCAATCCGGATTCTGAGGCAACTACAGCAACGAGACCGCCCTACTCGCCGCCACAGATGACATCCGCACCCTCCTCGACCAAGAACACACCGCGGCCCTGATCCTACTCGACCTCTCGGTAGCATTCAACACCGTCTCACATCGCACACTTACCGCCAGACTTAAAGACGCAGGCATCCAGGGAACTGCCCTCTGATGGGTCAACTCCTTCCTCACCGGCAGAACCCAAAGAATCAGACTGCCACCCTTCTTCTCCGAACCTACGGACATCAACTGCAGGGTACCTCAAGGATTGTCACTCAGCGCCAACATCTACATGGCCCCCCACGCCGCCATCGTCAGACATCATGGACTCAGCATAGTATCCTACGCGGACGACATCCAACTCATCCTCTCCCTCACAAAGGACCCCGTCACCACCAGGCTCAACTTCGAGGAAGCAATGAAGGACGTTGCATCATGGATGAGCAACAGCTGCCTGACGCTGAACTCTGAGAAGACAGAAGTCCTCATCCTCGGACCCACCCCCTCCGCATAGGACAACACCTGGTGGCCCACAGCCCTCGGCACCCCTCCCACACCCACAGACCATGCGAGAAACCTCGGCATCTTCCTCGACTCCTCCCTCTGCATGACCAGACAGGTCTACGCCATCGCCTCCAGCACTTTCAACACCCTCCGCATCTTCCGAAAGACCGTCAAATGGATTTCCCCCCACCCAGAGTCAAGGAAGACCTTAATCCACAGCACTCATAACCAGCAGACTGGACTACGGAAAGCCCTCCACGCCGGGACCAACAAGTCTCTCATCCGCAAACTACAGACCCTACAGAACACCACAGCAAGGCTCGTCCTCGGAGTCCCCCTGACAGGAACACATCACCCAAAACCTACGCTACCTCCACTGACTCCCTGTAGAGAAGAGAGTCACTTTCAAAGTACTCAGACACGCCTATAAATGCCTCCACAACATCAGACCCCAATACCTCAACGAGAAAATCTCCTTCCACGTACCCAAGAGAAACCTGCGCTCCGTCTCGCCCTCGCCGAAACCCAGCTCATCTGAAAAGCCAGGACCGGAGGAAGAACGTTCTCCCACATAGCAGCAAAGACCTGGAACAAGCTCCCGATCGACATCAGAAGCGCCCCCTCCCTGAAAATCTTCAGGAAGTCACTTAAGACCTGGCTATTCGACTGATCGGAGCTGCTAAATCCCCCCTCGCCCCCCCCCCCCCCCCAAGCACCTTCTGACCCTCTCGGGTTAGTAGTGCGCTTACAATTTTCCCAGATTGATTAACTGAAAGCTGGCGACGAGTTGTTGAAGCACCGAAGAACCCAATTTCACCTTGTTGGAATTTATCATCTCCATTTCTTTTAGTCTGGAGTCTACAATGGCAGTTGTCTCACATCAGAGGATTTTGCCGTGCCTTAACTGTGAAGCTACTCTTTATGGATTGATGTGGGTATGTGTTCTGTTTATTTCCATACCGCCAGTATCTTTGGAGATTGCCCGCATTTTTCTCATTGGCACTCTCCAAAGTCGGAGTGCGCAAAGCCTTTCTCCATTCCAGCATCAGTCCTCTCTTGCTGTGACATGTCAAGTGGGAGGAACAAGGTCTGCGTTCCAGTTACGCTGCAGCCTGTGTTCCAGTTAATCTGTGATAGTCACATTTACCGGCGGCTTCTGCTTAAGGTTACAGGCCATTTACATGCCTATATTAGTTGCGTGCATGCAGACATCTTTATTTTCTTGAAATTGAGAACCCAATTTCATCTTGTTGGAATTTATCATCTACATTTCTTTTAGTCTGGAGTCTACTATGGCAGTTGTCTCACATCAGAGGATTTTGCTGTGCCTTAACTGTGAAGCTACTCTTTATGGATTGATGTGTGTATGTGTTCTGTTTATTTCCATACTGCCAGTATCTTTGGAGATTGCCCGCATTTTTCTCGTTGGCATTCTCCGAAGTCTGAGTGCGCAAAGCCTTTCTCCATTCCAGCATCAGTCCTCTCTTGCTGTGACATGTCAAGTGGGAGGAACAAGGTCTGCGTTCCAGTTACGCTGCAGCCTGTGTTCCAGTTAATCTGTGATAGTAACATTTACTGGCGGCTTCTGCTTAAGGTTACAGGCCATTCACGTGCCTACATTAGTTGCCTGCATGCAGACATCTTTATTTTCTTGAAATTCACTATGCAAATTTCTACTCAGCGAATCCTGCTGGTATCCTCCAGCTCAACAGCAGATTTGTGACCGTCTGCTAAGTGGCAAGATTGTTCTTCAGGCGTCGTGTTGGACAGCAGTGTGAGTCCATATATATTAGGGGGGGGGGGGGAGTTGCCAAAACATCTTTTGGATTGGTTTTTTATGGGTGGTTCATTGAAGGCAGTGAACTTGTCTCTTCTCTGAGGGAGGAATGGCCCTGTTCTCTTTGAGTTTGTTTGTAGTGAAGCAGTCCCTCATTAGGGTGAAGATTGGACACTGAGTTTGTCATCGGATTATAATTTTTTGTTCTCTTTTTGTTCTCTTTCCATCTTTTAATTTCAGGCTATTACTATTTTCAAGCGTTAGTTGCATTAATCAGTACGGTTTGTGTGGCAGTAATAATCATTTTTATATCTCTTACAGAATGGCTACACAAAGTTTTGCACTGCAACCACCACAACCCTTTTGGCCTATCGGTGGAAATCCTTGCATTAAGTGGCTGGATTGGAAGTCGTATTTTTTTAACTTTCTTGATACTATCGATGAAGAAAAAAAATAAATCTGCAGCTGGTGGGGATTTGAATGTGTATGATACTATGACTCTTAATGGGTGCGATCAAAGAAAAGGCAGTATCCTGGACATAACGAACCATAATAAATAACAAGCCAGATTCTCTCATGAAATTGAGAGTGAAATGGGAGGTATAATTAGGCGAGATTGATGACTTGGACTGGGAAATTGTGTTGATGCACCCCCGGGAGGTAGCCATCAAATTCGGTCTTAGACGGATTCAGTTTAAATATTTGCATAGGATATACTATGAAGGCGCTCGACTGCACAGCATGAGGAGGGCTGACGCACCTAACTGCCAACATGACCAATGGTACTTATTTCCATACGATATGGGAATGCCAACAATTACAGAAATACTGGGCAACCCTACTGACTGAGTTCAAACACATACTAAAGGATAAGATATCCCTGAACCCCAAGTTTGTTTTGCTGGGTATACATACAGAAGTTGACCTCCCCAAAAGAAAGTTAACACTGATTAATCTGGGACTAGAGGTGGCCAAACGAGACCTGGCACGCAAATGGGGAACATCACTAAGCCCCTCAATAATGAGTGGAGGAAGGGAATGGATATGTATATGTTAGGGGAGAAAGTATATAGCGCACGGCTGTCCCAAAAAGTTCCAGAAAACATGGACACCATGGATAAAACATTATGGTCTCCTGAGTACGGACTTGCAGTGAGCTCCTACGCCAAGGGGTGACGGGGGGGTCTGATTGACAGGGGAATTGAGTTACCATCTCTGTTGAAAGACTATTTGTTATTGTCATATTTACTACTGCTGTTGAATAACAATGTCAATGTAATACTGAACATAATCTTGCTTTTTGGAAGTCTCCACTGTATCTGTACTAAACTCATGAAAATGTCAATAAAAACATTCTTTAAAAAAAAATCTGAGGGAACAGGAATCTGGGGAAACTGTTGATGAGAATGTAGCTGCACTTAAGAAAATTAGCTAGTGATTGTAAGTTTGATCATCTCCAAGAACAGCTTATCCAAGATCAGGTAGTCATGCATACTGCAGATACTGCGATTCAGGAAAGATTGTGGATCAATGGGGATGCTGTACATAATTAACTAATCTTAGCAATAGTGAGAAAAGAGGAGCTTTCTAGTTGTTGTGCGAAAGCTCTTAAGGCAGATTTTAGGGAAGTATAAGAAGATGTGGTTGGTAAAGTGAATACAAAAATGTTTAAGAAAGTTAAGAAAGAGAGTATGAAAATACAGGAGCCTGTCAAGAAAGAGAATTCTAAGGGGCATGATACCCCAAGGAAGGATGGTTTTAGATGTTATCATTGCAATAGTAGTTCCCATTTAGCTTCAAGCAAGTTTTGTCAGGCACTCCAACAGAGGTGTTTGGCGTGCATTGTGGTTGGGCACTTTGCAAAGGTTTTAAGAAAAAAAAGGGGGGGTTTAAGGTGAAGTGCGTGGATGAGCCTAATTCTAGTGAGGACGATGGTAAAATGAAATAAGTCATGCATTGTGATATTAACAACAATGGTCAACAGGATTTATTCTTAATATTAAGGACAATGCAGGGGAAATTAAGGAAAAGCCTTTTGTATGATGTATATAGGTGTAGTCAATTTGCAATTGTATTTAGTCTTGGTTTCCATTCACTATTGTGAACGAGGAAGTGTTCGAACTCCGAGTTTGTTGCAAAGTTAGGGGGGCTTTACTAGAACCTGCTATTAACCCTGAGGGTTTCTCAGGAGAGAAGATTGATTTGGTTGACTATGGATCGCTTGTATTCAGGTTCAAAAATAGGGAATCCATAGGGAAACTTTACAGAACCAAGAAGGGTCCATCAGTGCTTGGGAGTGGAGACCAGAGTGATCTACACATTATTTTAAATCTCAATAGTTCGGATCCTGTTCTCATTGTGTAGAATAGCGAGACTGTAGGAAATGAAATGCTTAAGAGGTTTACTCAAGTTTTTTGTCAGGAAATCGGTATGTTGAAGGATTTTGAACACTGTATTGTTTTAAAAAAGGATGTATTGTTGACGTGTCCTATGTCTGTCTTGTTGAAACTTCAATAAAAGATTTAAAACAAAAAAGGATGCATATCTAAAGATTCACAGAG
This sequence comes from Lissotriton vulgaris, assembly GCF_964263255.1. Taxonomy (NCBI): domain Eukaryota; kingdom Metazoa; phylum Chordata; class Amphibia; order Caudata; family Salamandridae; genus Lissotriton; species Lissotriton vulgaris. The sequence continues at coordinate 2,042,605,589 of NC_141685.1, read as the reverse complement.
CACAAGTTGTATTGGAACCACAGTCTAGACATTGCACTGCTTTTGTTTCTTCTATAGGTATGTTACAATACTGTAGAAATGCAGTTTGCGTTAACATCAGAGGCATTGGTTTTTCAGAGGGTTATGTACCAGTTGTTCAAAAGCATCAAAGGAGTTGTTACGTTAAAAGATGATGTGCTATTTACGCTGTAACTAAAAGGAAGCATGAATTCATTCTCAACCAGGTATTTTGCAACAGAAGAGAGTGGTCCTACAAATTGAATTATGTAAAAACAGGGTCATGTTTTCTCTGCTGGGTGAATCAAACTGATACCAGGTTTAGTAAATGCCATAATAGATGCTTTACCACACACTTATAAAACTTGATTCAAGTCTTTTATGTGAATTTTACACTCATATAATTACCGGTTATGCTTCACATATCAAGCCACTTACCATGCTTTTAAAGAAAGAATTACTGTTTAAGTGAGAGCCAATTTGTCTGGAGTCCTTTGACTGGATAAAGAAGCAGTTTGCAAGTACCAACATTCTCAACATTTTTGCCCCAAGGTTGTCCTATTTTGTCACCATTGATGCTAGCAATAATGGTTCGGGGGGCAGTTCTCACCCAAAGCTATGGCAATGGTGAAAATACCACTGGATATGCCTCTAGGGTTTTGAGAAAGAAGGAGAGACTTTCTTCCATCGAAAAATAATTGTTGGCCTGTTGGGGGGGGGGGGGGGGGGCTACACCCAAGTTTAAACCATATATTTGGGGCTCAATTCTTATTGTGAAAACCGATCATAAACCCCTGGTTGCTATTCTGAGCAGTGTTAACATAACTAGACTTTCAAGGCTGTCAACTAAACTTTTGCAATACCTTTTTGACATAGCACAAATAACAATGAGCAAAGAATGTGGGAGCAACATGTATGTCTAGGTTTCCTTCTGAAAACAATGGGGATGGATGAGGTCAGATCAACTGGAGGAGTATGGTCTAATTGTTGTGTTGGATTTTGAAAATGTGTGTGCCATTTCAGAGTCTCGGTGGTAGGCAGAGATGTTGAGGGAAGAGAATCTGAAGTTATTTGTTACATATGTGACCAAATTGTGGCTCACAGAAAATGTGTGGAAGGTTCTTGCCAACCTTATTAGAAAGTGTGCGATGAATTTTATCTTAAAGATGGGTTTTTGATCACAGCAGAAAAATTTGTCCCAACCGTTAGCTTGAGGGTCAAATTGATCAAGGTATCTCAGGAGGGACATCTAGTATGAACTTTTACTAAGCTGAGATTAGGACAAACTTTGTGGTGATCCTCAATTAACAAAATGGTGATTAGTTTAGTTGGAGAGTGCATTGTTTGTGCCAATTCAGAGACGAGTTTGGTAGAAAGAAACAAAAAAACAGTTGCAACCTATTGAAAGTACGTCTAAAGCCAAGGAGAAGGTTGGCATGGTCTGGTCAGTCCTTTCAATAGGTTACCTGATCAGTTCCAGTGTGCATTGGTGGTGGTTTATCTCTATTCCGAGTGGCTAGAGGTAAACGGAACCTAACACCAAGGCTGTCATTGATTTTTTAAAGGATATTTTCTTCTGAGAAAGCTTTCCTCAATGTTTTGTTTCTGATATTGGAGTACAATTTGTGTAAGAGGAACTAGGCACCTTGCTTAAGTTGGGGGAAGTTAAGCATTTGAAAACATTGTTCTATCATCCCCAAACCAATGACCAAGTTGAGCGTACGGTGCAGTATGTTGGTTGAGTGTATTCAGTGGGCTATTTCCAAACAGTATGTAATGCTTTATTAGGTGCATTTAATGTTATGGTTTTACCACACCAGTCCGCATTCATCTATTCGGGTGTCTTTTTTTTTGTTGCTTTGGGGAAGGAAGTCTGCCACCAAAGTTAGCAATGGGTTAAATTTGGAGAAGAACTGCAGGATCTTGACTTCAAGGTAAAAGGTAATGTTGTGGAGACTAAATCCAAGCAGGAGGAGGTTTTTGACTGTTTCAACCACATGAGGTCAACTTTCATGTAGATGATGTAGTACGCATCAGGAAAGGGGATTTTGTTGTACAGGCTGGTAAAAATTCTGTGGCTCTATGGTGGTGGACAAAGTTTGTGGTATTGCGGTCAGAGTTAATGGTTCCAATTAGTGGAATTTTGGAAGAGAGGTGAGATGCAGGCGAGGTTCCGTTACAGGTGACATGAAGGCTGTTACTGAGAACAGTACCAATAGAGTTGGGCGTGGAGATGTTTCGGAGGAGGGTGTGACTAATCGTCAGCAAAGTCCCAGAGTTGAAGTTCTTAGGAGAAGTAGAGTCAGACAAGTGTCACTCCATTTCAGGAAGTAGCCTGTGGTTTATGATTTGTTCTATTTTATTCTCTATTCTATTATTTGTAGACCTTATGTTCGTCTAAGAAATAGTTTCAATGAAGATCTTTATTCAGTTTAGGCAAAAAAAACTGAAGACAACAGAGATAAAAAAGAAAAAATACATCATACAATAGATAAAAGGTTTGCAGAGTCGAGCAGCACCAAATAAAATGTAAACCACATCATACATTGAATAAAATATTGCTTAATCGCACAGCACCAATAAAAACAAGCCAGATTAAAACAGGTAAATGCATCGGGTAGTAGTATTAAATAGAACAAGGCAGTTCGAACTTGATCAAAGTGCTTGTCAACAAATAGACGTACAATAAAAGATTTTCATGTTTTTTTTAGAGGTCAAAACATTGCAAGGTGTCCTTGAGATGAAAATTTGTCATAACTGCATGGGATGAAAGCAAGTTTGAATGAATTACCTCTAGGGACAGCTAGCACGTCATGTATTAAATTTAATCTAAAACATGTCGAAAAGAAACAATTATGTTCTAGCATAACATAAGTTAGATATGGTTAGATTAACCACATGGCTGCTAAGGCAATTCCCCTCCTGTGCTGCAGATCCTCCTTTCTCATGGTTTCATGACGAGCTCAGCTCGTCATAAGCACACGACAAGTGTACTGCATGACGAGCTGAGCTCGTCATGAGCAGCGACGGGGTTAAAGAGGTGCCTGTAGTGGGATATAAACTCTAACAGTTGGGTTTTCTGATACAGATCGGAATCTCTCATTTTGTCACAAAGCCTTAAAAACAATCTTAGTACATCCCATATATTCTGTATTTATAGATTCAGGATTAGTAAAAATCTTAGGTCAGCCCATCTTAGAGAAACTGTCCTTTACATAGCTTAGACAAATAATACTGGAAACTCTATCAAGGGCCAGGCAATCATTTAATACTAAGGGATTAAAGCTTGTAACAGCAACACACGCGAGACATAACAGACCCAGCGAAACAGCTTACTCATTCATACTCAACACTCACCTACTACTCTCTAGCCTATTCTTTAACAATATACCACCTGAACAAGAGTTACCAATGTAACCAATGACTCGTAATACATCTATTTCGGAGGGCCTTAATATTGTTTCCTTTAACGTTAAAGGCCTCAATCACCCGGTCAAAAGGAGAAAAGTTCTGTAGTATCTGTCCAAATCCAAGGGCGACATCCTCCTCCTGCAGGAGACTAAACTGTCAAAAGATGACGCTGAATTTATAAACCAACATTGGATCTCTCACAATCTTTGCTCTCCAGCAGTTAGCAAAAAGAGGGGGGTTCTTACACTAATAGCTAAGAAGTCCAACATCTCCGTAGTTTCACACACTCACGATGATAACGGCCGCTTCATCATGGCACACCTTCAGAGAAACGAACATCATATCCATATCATGAACATATATGGCCCCAATAATGACGATCCAGAGTTTTGGGATTCATTAGCCCCGACCCTAGAATGCGTACCCCAAGGAGAATTACTAATTATGGGAGGAGACTTCAACCTGCCACTAGACCCAATCAGCGATCGTCACTCGAATTGCTCCTACCACCCTACACGATCGCATACTAGTTTACACCGCCTATGCTCCAGATTCAATCTACACGACTCGTGGAGACTCCAACATCCTGACGGCCGAGATTACACCTTCTACTCGCCTCCTCACAATTCCTACTCGAGGGTAGATTATATCCTCATTAATAGCCCCTTCACTCACCTCATCGAAGAAACCAGTATTGCCCATAAATTGATTTCTTACCACTCAAGCATTCAGACCAAACTAGTGGGCTCCAGTTCCATTCTATCCCCTAAAAGATGGAGATTCAATGACAAAATATTTTCTGAGCCGGAAAACAAGCAAAAGATCGAGGCTGCCATCCTAGACTACCTCAAACTTAATGACACCCCTGATTCGGACATAGCGAATGTATGGGAGGCACTCAAGGCCACTCTGAGAGGAGTAATCATAGGCATTCGAGCTCAAGATACCAAAAAATTAAACAAGGATTTGTCCACTCTGGAAGATAACATCAAAAATCTAGAAACCGCGCATATGGCAGATCTCCAAAATTCTCTGATTTTAAAAGACCTCACTAAACTCAAATATGAATACAACTCGATACTCAGTAGAAGGGCGGGGGTCTGGGTCAATAAGTTCAAGGCTCTAAGGACTTGTAAGGGCAACAAAGCTGGAAAGATTTTGGCGTCATATCTAAAACATTAAAAAGTGCAATTCAACATCGCCTCAGTTAAAGATAGCAGCAATGTCATCCAAACAAAGCAGAATCTAATTCTCAATACATTTAAATCATTTTACCAGGACCTGTACAAAAATAATCTAGACTTTAACTCGGAAGAGTGTACCAGGTTCCTAAACTCACTGGGTCTACCTAAACTCAACGATGCTGACAAGGACACACTGAACTCTCAGATTACCCTACAGGAAGTATCATCGTCCATTAAAACACTTAAATGTAAGAAAGCACCGGGCCCTGACGGTTTCTCGGCCAGCTTTTATAAAGAACTCACGAACTCCCTGAGCCCGACTCTTCTAAAACTTTTCCAATCCTTTAGCGTAACGAAAGGTATTACCAAATCGATGAGTGAAGCTACCATTATAGTCATACCTAAAGAAGGTAAAGACCCTCTGCTGACCAAAAATTACAGGCCAATCTCCCTAATTAATTTAGATTGCAAAATATACGCAAAGATTCTCGCCACACGTCTAAACTTACAACTCCCAAAGCTAATTAGTACATCACAAGTAGGTTTCATGAAACAGCGCATGTCTAACGATAATACAAGGATCCTCTGTCACGTCATTGAAAAAGCCAGACTACTCGCAGCCCCAGCCGTAGCTATTACTCTCGACGCAGAGATGGCGTTCGACAGAGTCTCCTGGCATTTCCTCAAGAGCTGCATGCCCGTCTTTAACCTGGGGGAAACATTCACTGATTGGTTATGGCCCTATACCGTTCACCATCCGCATGCATTGCTATAAATGGTTCACTGTCGGACCCCTTTTCTTTGGAACAAGGGACGAGACAGGGCTGCCCCCTCTCCCCTTCACTCTTCCTCTTGGCAATGGAACCCCTAATTGCTAATATAAAACAAAATGAAAACATCAAAGGTGTGAAATTCGGGGATAAGTGCGTCAAACTAGCCGCCTATGCGGACAATATCCTGATTGTAACAGAATCACCAGACTCCTCCATCCCTGCACTAATGACTACCATTGATACTTTCTCCTCCCATTCAGGTTACAAACTCAATCGGGATAAGTCAGAGGTCAAGCCACTCAATATTTTAACGCCCAAAGAAGTGCTGGGAAACTCAGGGCTATGTTGGCAACCAGAGTTTGTGAAATACCTAGGTATCGAGTTTGGTGACTCCCTTATGGAGACCCTCCAACGAAATGAAAAGATAACTTTAAATAAAATCAAGACCCAACTAGAGGGGTGGTCCCCTCGATTCATTACTTGGTGGGGCAGAGTGGAGACCATCAAGATGATGATTTCACCTCTAGTTAATTACCTCATATCTATGCTCCCTCTAACCCTCACGTCAGACTTCTACCACAAACTAGACATGGCTATCTCAAATTTCCTCTGGAAAGGGAAAAGAGCTAGAATCAGCATAAAAAAGCTTTGCTTAGACAAATCCGCAGGTGGGGTCAATTTGCCAGACTTTAAAAGGTATGAAGCCGCCTTCCTAGCCAAACAAGGAGCCCACTGGCTCGCACCTTCACCTGACTATACTCCAGTGTGGCTAGAAATCGAGAAAGAAATTCTAGACGGTATTACCCCTAGCGCGGCTCTCTCGTCTAACCTAAACAAACTAACCCACTCTAAATCAATATTTCATAACAGCAAATCTGCTCTTCTGCAGTTTGACAGAATCCTAGAAAACAGCATTCGGGGCTCACAATGGGAATCCTTATGGGACAACCGTAACATTTTGTACAAGGGTAAAGCTCTGCACAATGCGACATGGATCAAAAAAGGCATACCTTCCCATATCAACTATTTGCGGGGGCATACTCTATTCCATTCAGTGACTTGCAAATCAAATACGATCTTGAACCAATTGAATTTTACAACTTCCTAAACGTAAAAACAGCATTGTCCAAAACCAAACTCTCCGTGACACCACCCTCCCTCCCAACATACCTTGCCAGATTAAACAGACTGGGACACCAGGTTTCCTTTCTCTATAGACTCAGCCGTCCCCAACAATCTAGCCTTACTGCCCCAATCACACAATTCTGGAATAACCTTTCATCCAGGCCAATCACAGAATTAGATTGGACCAACACATGGGTATCTTGCACGAGACACAAAATCAGCCCTACACTGTCTCAGACAAAATACTGGCTCCTTCATAAGGCCTTCTGGACCCCGGCGCGATTATTTGCACACAACATCACCCCAGACGCCTTTTGCTAGAACTGCAAACGTGCGGAGGGTGACTTATCACACATTATCCTAGAATGCGACTGTGTAGCACAATTTTGGGAAAAGATATTCGAATTTGTCTCAAAACTATTCCACATTACACCAGCAAAGGAGCTCCCTTACCTACTTTTCGGATTCACCCAGGACCCATCCCTTGACGCAGACGATAAGGCATTACTTGACCTCCTCCTCACAGCGGCGGTCAAGACAGTCCTTAGCAACTGGAAAGATACCAGCAAAGCCAACTTCGCAGGGTGGCTGAATTGGATAATCAGCTTACGTGGTGCAGATAATATTGCACTCCATCAGACACCATGGCGCCCTCCCACGAGAAAACTGTGGTCGACTCTTGATAACTACTTCACGACACATAAGCCACCTTAAAATGGTCCACACACCGTCCACGATCCATTAACATGTGTTCGCAGACTCCCATCATTGTATTATTATTTATCATAGAACATTTTCCTTTCTGAATGAGTAAAATGCTGTTGGAATACAATGTCTGTTACTAAAATGTTATTGAGTATAAGATACGTGCTCTGCTGCTTTAGGCAAGATACCAGCCATGTACTTTTGTATTGACATTTACTATGGATGTATTGTAGCGTACAGTAATTTTGAACTGTGAAATTATGACTCTAATTATGCTACTGGATCTACTTTTTATATGTTTTGCTGAAACAACCAATAAAAACTTTTGAAATTATAAAAAAAAAAAAAGCTTGTAGCAGTGTGTAACCAAACCGATATCCAAAGAAGTAAGGGCCATATCTGCAATATATCAGGTAGGCGCACGTTATTTATGGATGATAATTGAAGATGAGCTCTGAGGGAGACATAAGTCTTAGAAATGTGTTGTCTAGAACAGTTAATAAAGTCGCGATTGCAAACACCCATACGTCACTACCATAAGCAGTGACAGGAACACAATTCTAAAGCAAAGCCTTGATTGAATTATACCCCAACCAGGTTGAAAAAATCATATTCAGAAGCAATGCTCCTGGTTAACAGATGTCACCTGGAAGTTAACAAGGAAGACTAGGATATAGAAGAGTCGAATAAGACTCCAATGTAGAGTTGTGTAGCGACATGAATGATGGCATGACCCTTAATTTGTCATGTTCTGTTATTAGTAGACCAAAGGCCAACAACCATGAAGTGTACTTTTAGTATAGTTGGTGCTTAGACCAAGGCCATCCATAAATTTCACATAGGAATTAAGCAACCGATCTAGTCCCAAAGCTGTTCTGTAAATTAGAACAGCATCATCTGCGTAGAGCAGCACAGGAATCGGTCGAAGACCATTGTTGGGCATATCCTTTCCTCCTTCAATTAATGACTTTTCTAAACTATCAAAATATAATGTAAATAAATAAACAAGGCCAGGATGCAGCCTCGACGTTCCACCGGTTTAGCTTAAGAAGCTCAGTACATTTCTCCCATTGTTCCAAATCAGACTGAAGCAGACAATTTAAAATGACGACCCCTCAGTAATAAAACTACGTTTTTACCCACCCCTAATCCCAGCATAATATTCCGTAACTTCTCCATGTTGACCCCATCAAATGCAGTACTCAAATCCATAAAAGCCAGGTGCGAGGCCCCTTGTTTCACAACTGTGAAATCGTTAATAAGCCAAAGATTGAGACATTTGTCAAACGTCCATAAACCAGGCCGGAAGCTATATTGAAAACAGGACAATATGCTGTGATTGACAGCCCAATCAGTAACCTATTCAAGACAACCCAGCCTAGAACCTTGACCGTAGACCTGATCAGAGAGATAGGACAGTAACACTTTGGATTAGAGCGGTAATCTTTCATGAATACAGGAACAATTGCACAAGTGGACTAGCCTTTTGGGCTAGACGATTTCATGGGTGTGTTAAGGTATAAGGTTATCAGCAGGGACAAGAGCTCGAAGTTTGATTTAAAAACATGTAATGGGACAACATCAGGACTGGGGTCGTATTCAATGGTAAAACCTGTAGAGCATTACAAACCTGATAAGAGAAGTTAGTGGATTCATTTGAAATATCAGTCCCTAGAGTCTCAAATAATTGGTGTGAGATTAGGTGCATCATAAATGCATTCAAAATGTTTTACCCAGACATCCGGCGAAATAGAAGTCAGTAAGGCAGGCTCCGCAGCAGACTTAACAAGCATTTGCAATGCAATAGGTCTCGCATTTGTCAGAGTTAGAGCTATTGCTTTTGTAAATTATGTTTTTTTATCTATATGTGTTTTGGGTTGGAGTGTAGTGGATGTATGAACAGAGACACAGCTGTACCACTGCCTAGATGACTTAGAATGTGGAAATACCAACGGAACCAGAGAAGCAGCTAATAGCACAGCCTGGAGGACTACGAATGAGGAATTACCACTGTGACCAAAGACACAGCTGCAGCACTGCCTAGAGGATTTAGAATGGGCGAATTATTGACAGGACCAGAGAAGTTGGTAGCAGTACTGTATAGAGGACTGAGAATAAGGAATTACCAACAGGACCAGAGGAGCAGCTAGTTGCACTGCCTAGAGGACTGAGAAGGAGGAATTACCACTGGGAACAGAGACACAGCTGCAGCAATGCCTAGAGGATTTAAAATGCAGGAATTTCCGATGGGCCCAGAGTATCAGCTAGCAGCACTGTCTGGGAGATGGACAAATTACTGAATGGACCCGTGTAGCAGCTAGCAGTGCCAAGTAACAAAATATGATAACTAAAGAAAAAACACATACGGTCACACAGAGCAACACGGAAGAGAGGGAACATGATGCATTGGACATCGTTCAAATATACGCAGTTCTCAAAGTAAAAAAATACATTTTAAAAATCGCTCCCACAAGGAAGCAGCAGGAGGAGGACACATGTACATTGCCAATATTATATATACGGCACCAAAGAAAAAACAAGTTTTGTATTTCGGGGTGGGTGTGATAGGAGAGGGTGATATAGAGGAGGAGAAAGGAAGTGCATGCAGAAGGAGCGAGTGAAAAGACAGCAATGGAGAGGAAGGAGATGAAGCATGAAACATGCAGATGTGGGGCTTCAGAAAGAGATGCATGGTACTGGTGTTTTAAAAAAGTTAACTCAAAATGTCTCCTATGAAATGTGGTGTCCCTTGTTCTGTACACGCAAAAAGAAAATTCATCAGTGACATTGTTACAGTAGTTGCATATAGGTAAGACAGGTGTATATCAGACTAGTTCCAGAGGTTAAAGTAGGCAGGATTTATTGGTAACTACATCCCCAAGCTTTTTCAATTTTACCAAATCAGTAGCTAAACTTAGTGTCACCGTTAATGCCCACGTTCAACTGCCTCAGTCTAAAAGGGAAACAAGGCTCGCTTCTACTCTGTGAAGGGAAAGAAGGAACAGACCGCTGAAGATAAAAAATGTGCCTCTCCGCAGTGTGTAGCTGCTACCCGAAAGAAATGGAATTGTGTGCATCAGTATAATTAGCCAATGTAAATGGGAGCCATTACAGGCCTTCATTTGTAAAACCATTTGTACAATTTGGCAACAGAGTCCTTGTTTTTGAGAGCCACCTTAAACCTATTAACTGTTCTAGAATGTGTCCTTTTAATGGAAACCTATAAGAAAGGTGTGTACTAGGTAAAGTCTGATAGCATGGTTCTGTGTGTGTCTTCTGGTAATACAGCCTAGAGTCCATTTACAGTATTTCCCAAAGTATTTTACTTATATTGTATCTCTGTGTTTTAGTACGAGTTTGCTTATGATACATGTTCTTTGCATAGTATCATGTCCTTCTTAGCCTCTTGCAGCTGGATTGAGATGTCTTGGCTTAGTAGGCTTGCACAGATGTTTACACACATTTAATTTTTTTTCATGTTTCAGTAGTGTAGGTTACTTCTACTTCCGTTGCTACTGAGGTATTTAATTGATGCCCATTAACGGTGCAAGCCGTGCGGGTAGGATATTAAGTGCCGTTTATGTGCTGTGTTTATAGTACACAGACTTCGCGGTACATCTGTTTGTATTTTATCTCCTGGACTTTCACTCTGTCGAACACTGCTAACTAGACTTACCAGATGAGCTCACGGGATTTGAAATATAGGACTATGAGAAATATGCATAAAAGTGTTTGAGTAAAATCCAGCTGGACGAAGATGACGAGATTAATCTAAGAACTCTAAAACACTGTTGTGTTGCTGTACAACCAGTGGATCAGCGTTGCAAAACCTTAACACGCTCCCTGAAAGATGCATTTAGAAAAAAATAATACTCGTGTAATTGTGAACGTGGGCATGGGTCAAGTTTCATTTAAGTGAAAGCTTTAGATTTGGAATGCCAACCTGTATTTTAATTAACCTTTCGGCCAAGTTACTGACCTTCTCTCAGTCACCCTGCACTGCAGAAGGAATACGTAAAACAAAAGAAAAAGGTCAACAAAGGGGCACCAGAGTAACGGGCCAGGTATACAAAAAGTCAACACTCACCCTGCAAGTGGCGCCTGTCACATAAGCACCCGAATCTCGTAGTGGGAGGGGGAGGACTCTTCGCCGTGCTCACTGATGACGTACACCAACAGACGAGGAGGCAGTGGTGAAGACAGAAGACGGACACCGTTTTTTGTGTGTATTTGTTCATCTTCTACTGTGGTCGCCCTTTTGGAACAGAAACACGTCCGCTTCAGATTGATTCAAACATTGCCACTCCACTAAGCTGGTATTGAAAGGTTTGCTCTTCGAGTTCCCTTCTCAACAGCGTAGAGTACAAATACTATAACAAGGTTCGCCCGGTCACCCAGCGGGCGAAGGAATTCGATGCAATCGTCTGTATTCATTTTTAACATGGCTTGTCTTTATTTAAATATCAGTTATTAAAGCAGCTGTAAAACACATTTCAAAGTGTATTCTTCTTACATTTACTGCTGAAAATATGTACAGCGAGGGCTTTAGGTGATTGTCCTAATATTTGAACCGAAAGGGACATTAAAATACTGATCATACTTCTATAAAACCTGCCAGATAGCAACCATACGTGCTGCAGGTAATGGTTGTTGTAATTTGAGGGCAATCTCTAGTAAGAACCAGCCAACAGACCAGGAAACAGGCCCACAAAAGAGCCAACAAGCATTTGCAAATGCAATAGGTCTCGCATTAGGAAAGTTTGAGCTATTGGCATGGGCGTCCGCGGGGGGGGGGGCAAGGAGGGGCGCTTGCCCCCCCCCCCCCCTGGAGCACCACTTCTTTGCCCTCCACCCCCTCCCCCCCCCCCCCCCCCCCCCCCGGACGTCCATGAAAACCATGACTTTAAGACGGGCTTCTCACTCTCTTTCCTCTCCTTTCTTTTATTTGCTTCCCTGTGAAATGGATCCAAAAAAGAAAGACTGGAAATGTCATATTTTTCTGACATTTTAATTCCAAAGTGCAGCATTGGGAATAAAAGGCAAAAAATATGAAAAATAGATAAATAATTAAATAAAGTAAGGCAGAGTGGTAGCAAACTGCCTAAAATGATTTTATTCACACCAAAACACATTAGTGCCACTTTTACAGAGTTTGCCAGTGAAGCGCTATTTTTGTTTTCTTGTCTTTGTTTTCCCTGGACTTGGAACTAGTGCACCAATCCTGGAGGTACTGCAATGTGTGGATTGGAAAACAAAATGTGTGCTGCGTCTCTGCATCCAGGGATGTGGTCTTTTTACCATACTGCTTATGTTTTGTAAAGATATAAGCAATGGCCATTGAAATGGGTCCATTCAGGGCCCTGTAGTCGTGTCCTTAACTTTTTAGGCAAAAGCACTCACTGATTTCTGAATAGGGAGTGTAAAAGCATTAAGGTAACCATGTTGTTCCTGCTTACATTTCCCATGGTTTGCTAAATGTTGCATTCCCTATAAGTGTTTGCTTTTTGCAGGATGTTGTTACTTTTTTGTGTAGGCAGCATATTGCTCTTGTCTAGTGAATAATTTAAATTGAGCCGCATCCAGGTGTTTATAGCGGGCAACAATTGGGTTGTAGTTGAAGACAATGGGAGTTTTTCTCAGTGGCGCAGTACGGTGTTCAGTGGGGGCGAGGATGTGGCACTATGGTCAGAGCTGCTGAATGTGGAACTGGGAACTAGGTTCAGCCTTAATAACCAGTCCACCAGACCCTTCTCCTGAGAGAGCACAATCACATGCTAGACCTTAGAAGGCTTTGCAACACCTTAGAAGTCCTGGTGTCTTCGCACCAGCAGGTGGACCCTAGCATGACAAGTGTAGGTTAACCTTCAAGGCTTGTCCACCACTATCCATACTGAAGTTCACCTCCAGTCTTGCGAGCAGAACTTTGAAGCAGCACGCCCTAGAACAATAGTGACTCTGTCACTGATATCACAGAACCCTTGAGAAGGGCCAGCTCTAGGGTGTTGCAACCAGTGTGAACGCACCGGGTGCTGACTTTAGGTGGTGACATCATGTTTGCAAGTATATTATGGTTTTAAAAACGCTTGCTGCAACAATAAAAATGTCATGATGACTCTGGTGATATTAATGTTCTTCCTAGAGAGAGATCAGAATTTTGTCTAGTGGAAGTTTTGACTCATGGGAAGGTAGCTCAGAGGGTTAATGTACCGGCTGCAAAGAACATGTGCCATGCAGATCACAAAGTGCACATAATGTAAATAGGTCAGTGGGTACTGCTTTTGTCAGAGAGAGCCTTTTGTTACTTGCAGTTTATAAGTTAGAATCCTAACTTAGAACAGTGAGCTATTAACTGTCATCTAAGAGCTGCATACAAACTGCAAGGTATAAATGAGAGCGTTATGTCCCCCCCCCCCCAGTCTTTTATTATCCTAATGTCCCAAAAAGTGTTCTTTTGAACAGAAATCAATTCTGATTATTAAGGAGAACCCCCAACCATGATATTATGTTTTAAATTCCGGGTATTGTGTTTCTCCAGACCAATCACTACAAAACTATACGGGCTACTAGTATGGTTGTCATGTGACTCCTACACCTTGTAGTCTTTAGTCTTATGTAACATTTTCTATACAGTGATTTACACACATATTGATTGTCTATGTGTAATGTATGTGATGTAAAGTGCTCTGACACCCTACAATGGTATGAGTGCCGCTGTAAATCAAATTAAATGCATCTGAGAGAGAGTGGTTATAGAGACTTGGGGCGGGCACAGTTAAAGGGTGGTAGTGAGGGAATCCATGTCAGAGGTGGTCTTTGGGGGGGCACTAACAAACATCAATGCACAGGACACCACCAATGCTATGGCTGGCCCTGCCCTTGAGGCCAGTCTGCCTCACCCATAGGTACCTCCATTGGCCTTGTTTCAGCAGTAGTAGCTGCAACTCACCAGGGATTGACAATGCAGGATTTGCACGCACACCAAACTAAGTTCACAAACTTCACAGTCTTCCTGCTTCATTTACAATCACTTTTAACATGTGTTGCCTGTTGTGGGGCCACTGGAATTAATTATGCAGCAAAGGATGACAAAATGATGCCATAGTGTTGACTAAATTATGCACTAAAAATAAGGCTGCAGCGAAATGAAGTATATTTTCAGATATTTTATTATTTTGACGTGTGTACACATGCTAACAGTCTCTGGAAAGATTTTGCCTTATTAGCACCAGTGTAACATACAGAAGCAGCAGTGAGAAAGGTGACCAGTCAACCTTTGCAATAGGCCATCCACTCGCAGCAACACAAGTCACATTTTTTATTAACTTTTGATATGTTTGAGCTACAAACAATTTATTAGTTTAAATGGTCAGATCATGCAGCAGATCTTGCATTATGAGGTAACTATCGCTGTGCCATAATTTTAGAGAAAACATTTGTAAACTAGGATATTTTGCCATTCATGTTTGAACTGCTGTTGTGGAAAAAGGGAGAAGTGCTGATGACAGAAACTCCATGGCTCGGAGACAAATGGCTTGTGTTTCCACATTTTATCATATTTGGTACATTCTGTGATAAGAAGCATATCCCACTTTATGAATATATTTTAATGTCAATAACTCATTATAACCTTAAATAATCATGTGTATCCATTGGTTGATTGAACTGGGCAGTGAAATGCCAAACAAATACTAAAAATTGGGATGTCTGCGCATTCTGGCCGCACCTCTGGCTCCACCCACAGATCCAATCCTTGGGTTATTCCCGCCCTCTGATTCTCCGCCCACTGTTCTCCTACTTTTTCCCCCCACTACGACCACTGTGTAAGTCTCAGCATCCCTGGACCTATGATATGCCGCAGCTGCGGGCGCCGCATGTGCCACACAATTACGATGCAGGGCTTCCGCATAAGGGAGCTGGCCATTATTGTATCCTAAACATGTGCACGTTGTCAGTTTGACATTGACTACACGTAAAGGGACTCTAGGTTTCTTTTAAAAAATATAGCTAACATTTGGACCTATACATTTTATTTTGTATAAATTAATTGAATGTGTGTAAAATTTTGCAATGCCCGGGGCATTCTAGTAAAGGGAGCACCCCTTAGCGAATCACTAGCGTGTGTGATTGCTGTATTATTTATTACTGACTTTGACGTTGTGCTTTAACTTTGGATAACATTTATCATGAATTCTAGCGCCAAGAAGCCAATATTGGTAAATATGTGCGCTACAAATAATCCCTAACATACACTGTGCATACAGTATATTTAATCTGGTGCTTTAAACATAGGCTGTTTTAAAGTTTTCGGTGCTGAAGACAGCCTTGATTGGTGTTGGATTGAGGACCCGGAAATCTGCACACCTAGCAGACAGAGATAAAGCAGCTTGTCAGAAAGTTTAGCATTTTCCCTACAGGCGGTGTTTGTTGGCCTGTGGCAGGGTCAGTCACAAATATCCTGGATTCCTGTCATTTAATTGAGTCTATCCCAGTTCTGCGCCCCAGTGTTTCTTGTGCCCCACCTGGCACACATCATGTCGGCAGATGATGATGACGTTAACATTTTGCCCCCCCTTGGAAAAAAGTCTGCGGACGCCCATGATAGATAGATAGATAGATAGATAGATAGACAGATAGATAGATAGATAGATAGATAGATAGATAGATAGATAGATAGATAGATAGATAGATAGATAGATAGATAGATAGATAGATAGATAGAGTGAGGGCGACAGATAGATAGAGTGAGGGCGATAGATGTGTGTGATTGTGTGTGTGTGTGTGTGTGGTTGTATGTGTGTGTGGTTGTGTGTGTGTGTGTGTGTGGTTGTGTGTGTGTGTGTGGCTGTGTGTGTGGTTGTGTGTGTGTCCGTGGTTGTGTGTGTGTGGTTGTGTGTATGTGTGTGTGGTTGTATGTGTGTGTGGTTGGGTGTGTTTGGTTGGCTGTGTGGTTGGGTGTGGTTGTGTGTGTGCATGGTTGTGTGTGTGGTTTGTGTGTGTGGTTGTATGTGTGGTTGTGTGTGTGTGTGTGTGGTTGTGTGTGTGTGTGTGGGGGGTTGTGTGTGTGGCTGTGTGTGGGGTTGGGTGTGGTTTGTGTGTGGTTGTATGTGTGGTTTTGTGTGTGGTTGGGTGTGATTGTGTGTGTGTGGTTGTATGTGTGTGTGGTTGGGTGTGTTCGGTTGGCTGTGTGGTTGTGTGTGGTTGTGTGTGTGTATGGTTGTGTGTGTGGTTTGTGTGTGTGGTTGTGTGTGGTTGTGTGTGTGGCTGTGTGTGGCGGTGTGTGTGTGGTTGGGTGTGGTTTGTGTGTGTGGTAGTATGTGTGGTTTTGTGTGTGGTTGGGTGTGATTGTGTGTGTGTGGTTGTGTGTGTGGTTGTGTGTGAGATTGTGTGTGTGGTGTGGTTGTATTTGTTTGTGTGGTTGTGTGTGTGGTTGTATGTGTGTGTGTGCGTGGTTGTATGTATGTGTGTGTGCGGTTAGAGAAGGATGTATGTGGAAGAGAGCAGCAAAGCAGCACAGTAGAAGAGAACAGGGAGTTAAAGAAGGAGGCAGGCGGAAGAGAGCAGCAGATCAGCACAGGAGAAGAGAACAGGGAGTTAGAGAAAGAGGTGGGGTGGAAGAGAGCAGCAGATCAGCACAGGAGAAGATAACAAGGAGGTAGAGAAGGAGGTGGGGTGGATGAGAACAGGAGATCAGCACGAGAGAAGAGAACAGGGAGTTAAAGGAGGTGGGTGGATGAGAGCAGCAGATCAGCACAGGAGGAGAGAATAGAACAGGGAGTTAGAGAAGGAGGTGAGGGGGAAGAGAGCAGCAGATCAGCAGAAGTTAACGGAGTTAAAGAAGGAGGCGGGTGGACGAGAGCAACAGATCAGCACAGGAGAAGAGAAGAGAGCAGGTAGTTAGAGAAGGAGGCAGTGGAAGAAAGCAGCAGATCAGCACAGGAGAAGAGAAGAGAACAGGGAGTTAGAGAAGGAGGTGAGGTGAAAGAGAGCAGCAGATTAGCACAGCAGAAGAGAGCAGGGAGTTAAAGAAGGATGTGGGGTGGAAGACAGCAGCAGATCAGCACAGGAGAAGAGAAGAGAACAGGGAATTAGAGAAGGAGGCGGAGTGGACGAGAGCAGCAGATCAGCATGGGAGAAAAGAACAAGGAGTTAAAGAAGGAGGCGGGGGATGAAGAGAGTAGCAGATCAGCACAGGAGAAGAGAACAGGGAGTTAGAGAAAGAGGCGGTGGAAGAGAACAGCAGATTAGCACAGGAGAAGAGAACAGGGAGTTAAAGAAGGAGGCGGGTGAAAGAGAGCAGCAGATCAGCACAGGAGAAGAGAACAGGGAGTGAAAGAAGGAGGTGGGGTGGAAGAGAGCAGCATATCAGCACAGGAGAAGACAACAAGGAGGTAGAGAAGGAGGTGGGGTGGATGAGAACAGGAGATAAGCACGAGAGAAGAGAACAGGGAGTTAAAGAAGGAGGTGGGTGGATGAGAGCAGCAGATCAGCACAGGAGAAGAGAACAGGGAGTTAAAGAAGGGGGTGGGGTGGAAGAGAACAGCATATCAGCACAGGAGAAGAGAACCCGGAGTTACAGAAGGAGGCGGTGGAAAAGAACAGCAGATCAGTACAGGAGAAGAGAACAGGGAGTTAGAGAAGGAAGCGGGGTGAAAGAGAACAGCAGATCATCACCGGAGAAGAGAAAAGGGAGTTAGAGAAGGAGGCAGATGGAAGAGAGCAAAAAGATCATCACAGGAGAAGGCAACAAGGAGTTAGAGAATGAGGTTGTGGAAGAGAAGAGCAGATCAGCACAGGAGAAGAGAACAGGAAGTTAAAGAAGGAGGTGGGTGAAAGAGAGTAGCAGATCAGCACAGGAGAAGAGAAGAGAAGAGAACAGGGAGTTAAAGAAGGAAGTGGGGTGGAAGAGAGCAGCAGATCAGCACAGGAGAAGAGAACAGGGAGTTAAGGAAAGAAGCGGGTGGAAGAGAACAGCATATTAGCCCAGGAGAAGAGAACAGGGAGTTAGAGAAGGAGGCGGGGTGAAAGAGAACAGCAGATCAGCACAGGAGAAGAGAACGGAGTTAGAGAAGGAAGCGGATGGAAGATAGCAGAAAGATCATCACAGGAATAGAGAACAGGGAGTTAGAGAATGAGGCGGGAGGAAGAGAACAGCAGATCAGCATGGGAGAAGAGAACAGGGAGTTAGAGACGGAGGTGGTGGACGGAACAGCAGATCAGCACAGGAGAAAAAAACTGAGTTAAAGAAGGAGGCGGTGGAAGAAAGCAGCAGATCAGCACAGGAGAAGAGAACAGGGAGTTAAGGAAGGAAGCGGGTGGAAGAGAACAACATATTAGGATAGGAGAAGAGAACAGAGAGTTAGAGAAGGAGGCGGGTGAAAGAGAACAGCAGATCAGCACAGTAGAAGAGAAGAGAACAGGGAGTTAGAGAAGGAGGTGGGTGGAAGAGAGGAGCAGATCAGCACAGCAGAAGAGAACAGGGAGTTAAACAAGGAGGTGGGGTGGAAGAGAGCAGCAGATTAGCACTGGAGAAGAGAACAGGGAGTTAGAGAAGGAGGCGAGGTGGAAGAGAGCAGCAGATCAGCAGAAGAGAACAGGTAGTTACAGAAGGAGGTGGGTGGAAGAGGCAGCAGATCAGCACAGCAGAAGAGAACAGGGAGTTCAAGAAGGAGGTAGGGGGGAAGAGAGCAGCAGATCAGCACAGGAGAAGAGAAGAGAACAGGGAGTTAAAGAAGGAGGCAGGGTGAAAGAGAGCAGCAGATCAGCACGGGAGAAAAGAACAGGGAGTTAAAGAAGGAGGCGGGTGGAAGAGAGCAGCAGATCAGCACAGGAGAAGAGAACAGGGAGTTAAAGAAGGAGGCGGATAGAAGAGAACAGCAGATCGGCACAGGAGAAGAGAACTGGGAGTTAGAGAAAGAGGCAGTGGAAGAGAACAGCAGATTAGCACAGGAGAAGAGAACAGGGCGTTAAAGAAGGAGGCAGGTGGAAGAGAGCAGCAGATCAGCACAGGAGAAGAGAACAGAGACTTAAAGCAGGAGGTGGGGTGGAAGAGAGCAGCAGATCAGCACAGGAGAAGAGAACAGGGAGGTAGAGAAGGATGTGGGGTGGAAGAGAACAGCAGATCAGCACGAGAGAAGAGAACAGGGAGTTAAAGAAGGAGGTGGGTGGATGAGAGCAGCAAATCAGCACAGGAGAAGAGAACAGGGAGTTAAAGAAGGAGGCGGGGTGGAAGAGAACAGCAGAGCGGCACAGGGGAAGATAACTGGGAGTTACAGAAGGAGGCGGTGGAAAAGAACAGCAGATCAGTACAGGAGAAGAGAACAGGAGTGAGGGCGGTAGAGTGGTAGAGGGTAGAGTGGTAGAGTGAGGGCAGTAGAGTGAGGGAAGTAGAGTGGTAGAATGAAGGCGGTAGAGTGAGGGCGGTAGAGTGATAGAGTGAGGGCGGTAGAGTGAGGGCCGTAGAGTTGTAGAGTGAGGGCGGTAGAGTGGTAGAGTGAGGGCGGTAGAGTGGAAGAGTGAGGGCGGTAGAGTGGTAGAGTGAGGGTAGTAGAGTGAGGGCGGTAGAGTGGTAGAGTGAGGGCGGAAGAGGGAGTGCAGAAGAGTGGTAGAGTGAGGGCGGTAGAGTGAGGGCGATAGAGTGGTAGAGTGAGGGCGGTAGAGTGAGGGTGGTAGAGTGGTAGAGTGAGGGCTGTAGAATGGTAGAGTGAGGGCGGTAGAGTGGTAGAGTGAGGCCGATAGAGTTTTTTGAAAAGTCAGCCAATTAGCAGTGCATCAATTGTCTATGCATCAGAACTGGTATATCTGGTTGCTAACTTTGTGGCATAAACCAGCAGCCCTCCAAATACCGGTTGGTGGTTGTGAACTCTTTGATGCACCATACACTGGAACCTGGATCAAGATGCTGATGGGAGCAGATGAGGGTCTGACTAGCAAAGTTAACAATGCAAATGGTGTAAAACAGGTGCCGTTGGCATTACTGCTTTCTTACCCTTCATCTTCACGACTTTCCACACATTTTGTAAGGTGATGAAAAATGTTTCCCCATTATGTGGTCCATCTGCGCCATTATACTCAGATTTCATCTTGGATCTTATCCAAACAGGCCAACAATGGAAGCTAAAACACTTGGAATATTCTGCAGGGCTGCACTTCTTGAAGGTGATCCACTCCAAGAACCAAAGTGAGGGTGAACATGGCCAAAAGTGGGCTCGTTTTCTTTGGAGTTAAGAATGCAAACACTAGAAAAAAGGAAGTTTTTTCATGTTTCTATGTGTAGTAATGTCCTAAAAACATGAATTTCACCACCACAAAGATCAATTATCCACTAAAGGAATAAATCATTTTGGAGGATGACTAATTGTTGGACTTGGCCCTTCTGGCAGGTTCACCCCTGAACTTTCTGCCTTTTAGTGTTACATAATTATAATGATTTCTGGTCTTTGCGCACGTTAGCACTGTGGCGCATTGTAAAGTGCGTGCGCTCTCCGAATGCGTTTGTGAGATTGGCCTGCCCTCCCATAGGAATGCATGGGGAATGTGTGTGTCCATGGTAATTCCTTTTTTTTTTTTTTTATTGATTCAGTTCAAAACCGCATAAAACAGACAAATTTATAGAGCAAATACACAATCAAAAATAATCAAATATTAAAAAAACCAATATCAAAACATGTTATATAAGCAGCGATATCATCATATTTAACCAAAAATAGAGAGAACCGTCATTTTTTCATGGATCCAAAAGATCTATCATTGCCTGCCAAATTTTATACTCTCTTTGCATTTTCCTAACAGATTTAATCCGGTAAAGGTTAAATTCTAAATAAAAAACATTGTAAAACTTTGCTCGCCACATTTCGTATATAGGAGCTTCTGGCTTCAACCACATTGAAGATATACATAGGCGAGCTACCGCCATAGCCATAAATAAAACATATCTGTTGTTTTGATACCCTGGAAACAAATTATTATCATTAGATAAACCAAAAATAATCATCTATCTTGAAATTGTAACATCACACTTTGTGATATAAGCCAGAAATGTTTCTATAGATATAAAGAAAGATTTTAACACTGGGCAATCTGAAAATATATGTACAATATCTGCTTGATCAGATTGGCATCTATAACATTTCCCATTGTTAGCATTACCCCATTTCAACATTTTAA
Organism: Lissotriton vulgaris; assembly: GCF_964263255.1. NCBI lineage: Eukaryota > Metazoa > Chordata > Amphibia > Caudata > Salamandridae > Lissotriton > Lissotriton vulgaris. Next base: position 2,042,584,231 of record NC_141685.1, on the reverse strand, counting down.
ATGGCGTATGATAAAGGTTAAATAAAGTTTTATAATGTTGTGAGTATAAGTTGGCAGACAAATTATTTTATCAGCTATATAAATTGACTCTTGAAAGGGTACAACCAATGTGTCCAGTCTATTACACCATTTGGATTCCTGCGATCCCATATCATCCTGTTGTAAATTCACCAGATGATTGTATGAGGGTTTTTTGAGTATATCAACGAAGTCAAGTCCATGGTAATTCCTGATGCGTGGGGAGTGCAGGTGCGAGTTTGGTATGTGCGGACTCATGTGATTAAATGCTGCGCGATGATGTGTGCGGCGTTATTGTGTCTAGTGTGAAAGTGACACTTCTAGAAGTTGGCCTGTCTGTGCAGTGTATGTGCTGGTTTGTGATTGGCTGGGGCTGGCTGGTGTGCCAGGCTGCTGGAGTCAAGATGGGTCTGCCCCGGTGGTAAATGGGAGATCTGCATGTTGATGGCTGGGAGGAGTGCACCTGGGACCTGAATAGGGCTGGGATTTTCCCTCACAATGCTGGCTCCACCCCCTGTGGTGTGTCAGATGTCCCTGACCCATCCTGTGAGTAGAGAGAGGGGCTGAGCAAAACGAAGTGTTCACGAACCAGTTGTATCTGGTTCGCCCCTTGCCTGCACCTTTAGACAAAGGTATTGTGTGTATAAAAAGAGGCTATGACCTCTTGTAAAATGTTCTTGTTTTCCTGACTAGAATCTATCAGGGGCGTGCTGCTGCTGGGGCCCAGGGGAAGGCTTGACCCCCTGCACCCTGCCCAGCCCCTGGATTGCTGATGGACTTTGTGCTGGGACCCCTCTGCCTTGCCTGGGTGCTGGAGGACTTCTTTTGGACCCTCCTGTCCTCTGTACCTAGGAGGACCTTGTTGCTGGGGCCCTGGTTGCTTAAAGGGGTCATTCCTTAGGGCCCTGGTGCTGTCTGTGCCCCCCAGCGCCTTGAGGGCGTTTCACTTTTCCTCTCTGGGCAGAGCGCTGTTGTTTTTCCTCGGAGGGAAGCGCTCCTGCCCTTTTGTGGCCCTCATTGCTGCATTTCCTACTAGCAGCGTGGGTGCCCACCCCGTTTCTACCTTTATGGTATCTTTCGAGGGTGCCCACCCCTCGTTATTGCCCCCGAAGCAGTGCTACGTTTATTTTATATCTACGAGGGAGCCTACCCCTCAAATTCTGCCCCAAAGATGCCGCCTCCACTGCCCGCGGCCCGCCTGACTGTGGGCAGGGCCGCCGGACGGAAGTGATGCGGGCAAACAGGAAGTGGGGGCAGAGAAGGAAGCCCAGAGCCTCGCAGGCTCCATCGGAGTAGTCCCGGTCCCGAGATGAGGGACCGGGTGAAAATGCGGCGCATGAGAAGGCGGGGCTCCCATAAGCAAGGGAGAGCCCCGCAGACTGCCGCCATCGAGAAATCCCGAGTCCCCCAGAGAGGGAGCCCGGGTGAAGGAAGGCCGCCTTTCTTCCTGCGGAGGGGGCCCGAGGCACATTGTCAATGGCTGCCTCTCCGCCCGAATCCCGTGAAGCCCTGCCCGCAGCCCAGTAAGTGAGAAGGGCTGAGGGGGCTCCAGAGAGGCTGATGTTGGTGCCGAAGAAAGGCACCGTAGCAGGGAGTGCATCTAGGGCAGCCCCGGATGACAGTGGGCCGCCCCGATGTATTTAATGATGCCCCGGGGCAATGGCAGACCCTGGTGATTCTCCAAGCCCAGATGGCTCCCACGATGGCCCGGAGTAATTTAAGAGTCACAGAGAGGGACTTGGGGGCCTGTATTTCTTTAAAGAGCCCTGTGGCTCCAAGGCCCCAGTAATCTAGAGAGCTAGATGACTAAAAAGGGGTACAGTGTCTATTTTCCAGACCCTGTGGGGCTCCCGTGCTCTGCAAGGCTTGAAGTGCACCATGGTGATTTCTAAAGCCTATATGGCTCCAACCCTGTGCCGCAGTATGTATTTGCAGAGCCTAGATGGCTCCAACCTTTGGCGCAGTTCTCTCCTAAGGGCCAGTGAGGGCCCCTGTCGCAGTTTGCTTTCCAGCTGCCCAGCAAGTAGTGGGCAGCTGCACCGTTTAGGTTTTACTTTCTAGGGACTTGTTCTGTGGACTTAGGAGTGAGTCGCACTCCCTCATCCCTACCTTGGCCTTCCCCAGCTGCGCAGCACTTAGTCCTAACTGCAGCGTTTAGGCCCTGTTCTGTTCCTGTCCTCAGCTGCCCAGCAAGTAGTGGACAGCTGCTCCGTTTAGGTTTTGGCGCAGTGGCGCAACCTGGACTTTGATGTGATTTCTGTGCTAAATGTGATTTATGTGATATTATGATTTATGCGCTAATGCTTTGGGTGTTAGGAAATGTACTGTGTGTAGTATGTTTTGCGCACCCTGTGTTCTGACACCTTTGAATGTGTTTTTATGCATCATGTGTAAAGTTTCTGGCCTACACCCCTAAATGTATTTTTATGCTTAGGTAGTTGTTTTTTCTAGTATATTTATGCTACTGAGTTCATGGTTCCCTGCATGATATTTTCCTAAGATGGTTAGGGTTGCGTAGGTGGTACTTACCTTTTACCAGTGGTTACTGGTTGTGTGCTACATTTGCTATTTGGTGCTTAAAACTATCTCCAAGGGCTTGATACTGAGCTCGCCCCCTGACCAGAGTCTCAGGACCAGTGGACTCTATTGTGCCTTCCCTGCCAAGTTGCCGGGACTTGTCTGACCTCTAGGTGCCGCTGGAGCCCTGCCTGAAGTGTGCCTCGCTCGCCCCCCTTTGCAGCCCGTGCCTGGCCGCCCCCGCCTCGAGCCACGCAGCTCTCCTCTGAGCCGTGTCCGCTTCGCTGGGCCGCCCGCACCCTGCCACCCTCCTCCTCTGAGCCGCACACCTTTGGGTCGCCACAGCCTCAGAAAAAGCCCGGAGCCCCCTTTGGGAGGTGAGAAAGGCCCGCATGCTTGTAGCGTACCGGCCGCCTCCCGCCCGCTCCGGTCTGCTGAGGAGGTCACCCACATTGTCCCGCGCCACCAGAACGGAAGGCACGGTCGGTACCCGCCGCCAGTTATTATATGTTCTAAAAGTGTTACTTCTACAAAGTGCTAATTCTACCAAAGGCTAGTTCTAAAAGTGCTCATTCCTGACAGTGGTCCATGTGGCCCTGTCCTATGTATATAAAGCCCTGTAAATTCTGCCCGTGCCTATGGCACATCGTAAAGTGTGTATTTATTATCTAATGTGTTTGGTATAATATAAAGGCTATTTTTGATATAACCTTGTGTGGAGTTCCTTTTGTGGGGGGCCTGGGATGTTGTTGCTGGTGGGTGCGTGCGCAAATGCTTTACACATCGCCTCCGGGATAAGCCTGACTGCTCGTGCCAAGCTACGAAGGGGGTGAGCCGGGGTTATCTTGGCGGGTGACTTCCTTGCCCTGACTTAGAATGGTGGTTTCTGCCTGGCTTTGGCACAAGCCTCAGCCAACCAGAAATACCCATTTCTAACACTAATGTTTTTTATAATTTGAAGCAAAAGAACAATATTCAATACCTTCTACAGGTGTACAATACAAAGCCTCATCCTGCTCTCTTATATGGTATAAAATATGTCTTTTTACGGTGGTCATTTTAAAAAATCAAGTACAGGGGAATTCGTAACGTCATTGTGTTTGATTTGCAAAAGACAGCGTATATTTTTTTTCTTTTCTATAAAGTATCAGTTGCCACCCTCCCATGTAGGAGTACAATTTCCTAGGCTGCTGAAATACCTTACATATAAAAAGATTAGTGGTCTGAACATGTGGGGTCGGGAGGGCACGTCAGTCTCATTTGCGGTTTCATGTAAAATAAACATGAAATAGTTGTTTATTAGCAGGTAAGCTCAGACTCTATTTTGCAACAAAAGACCCAAACGGTATGCTAATATATAGTAAAACGTTCCTTTGGAAATTCTACAGTGCAGAATTACGACCACAGATGTGTGAAATAAAAACAATGGCATGGACAATCAACTCACCAGTTGAGTGATTCGTTTTCTAAGATGACAAACACCTGGAGAAGGGCCCTGGTAAACAGGCCATTAAGGCGCTTGTGCGCAGCACATCAGATTTGCATAAATCGTGAGGGACGTACCAGGTGGCTCCTATTCAAATTAAGTCTACAGAGAAAGTGGAGCGAAATATCCTTGGAGGGTTCGAAGTGAGCTGGTTTCACAGGCAGCGGCAGATGTTGGGGATTTCGGTCACTCATTTAGAGTCCCATCCTAAAGCAGTGTGGCAGGGACATTAGAAGCTTGCAAGTAGATCTCAGAATACTATATTTGATCAAGTTGAGATCCCTGCGGACTGCACTTCGAGATCAACGCTGGAATAGAACTGAAGGTTGTTCTCAGTACCTGGAGCTGCTGCTGATGTACAGATCGGTTTTCACGGTAATGACTGCCGTAACTCTGCCATGTAACAACGGTTTGCATCACACATTTCGACTATTTTTGCGGGCTTGTGCGACTTCCGGTCTCTGGGCACACTTTCTGTACATCGGCTTGTGTTCTCTTGATATTTCCTTCTGTCACTTGAAGTGAAACAAGCATTTACAATGCAACGGTTTCGCCTTTGGAAAAGTTAGAGCTATTGGCATTGTAAATGACAAAATGTGTATTTATGTGTTGGTTTTGAAAACAGATAAATAAATGGCATTGTCATTTACATTGCCAATAGCTTAATCTTCTCGACCTGTTCGATACACAGCAAGCGCCTTACCCGCTTAGTTCCAAGCAACCTGAAAATATCTCCAGTGGCATGCCTTGGCGCCCTTAACATTATGGGCCAGATGTAGGTAAGTAACATTTACCGAATCTTAATTACCGAAAATTACCGAATTTTACCGATTCGGTAATTAAGATTCGGTAAATGTGAGGGGTTGGTATGTAGGGAATCCAGATGTTCCCTTTTACCGAATCGGTAAAATTCGGTATTTACCGATTCGGTAAATACCGAATCGGTAAAGCCTATTGATTCCTATGGGCTTCAAAGCCCATAGAAATGAATAGGCTTTACCGATTCGGTATTTACCGAATCGGTAAATACCGAATTTCACAAGGGTGCAGGGGGTGTCACTTTGACACCCCCTGGCACCCCCTAAACAGGATTGGGTGCCATGTGGCAGGCATACAAGCCCTAGGGGCAGGTCTGCCTGTCATATGGCACAGGTGCTATTTTTAACAAAGAAGGGAGGTAGAGTACAAGGTAGGATTCCTACTCCACGGGCACTGATAAATAAACAAGAAGAATCCTACTACCAGTGTGAAAGGAAGGGGAGCACTCAGTGTTGTGTAAAATACCCCTCACACACCAACAGGCCCCTTGGTGTCATGCTTCATCATCGGGGTCTTCGCACCCCGCTAGAGGGATGCGGCACGCTGCGACCTACGACTACGCGGGAGCGTTGACAGATTTAGACTATGTGTGGTGTGTGTGGAGCAGCACAGGGTGGTAGAAGGAGGCCAATACAGGCGGATTTCATTGTGGATCCACCTACCTACCTTGATGCTCAGGACTTGCTCATGATGCAGTAGACATCAAAGACCACGAGACATGTAAATACATGATCCCAAGAACCGCTGTAGGCACATTGTAGCCAACTCTAAATGAGTGATTTCACTTTTTATTAAAATAATTACCCCCTTTTTCTAGAAATACGTGAGTAGGGTTGGGAGTTGTGCCCCGTCCTGAAGAAGGTACACACGTACCGAAACATGTCGACGCACACCAGAGGTTCTGTCCCTAATTAAGACAAACAAACCTCGTCTTTTCTTTGCACACCTTTTTAATAGCACCAGCTAGGGGTCCGAAAGAAAGTTTTTTTCATTTTTTCCACTAGCCAGGTACTTTTTAATTTTTTCACCACATTTCCCACTCACATTTAATCCTCTTATCACTCACACTCAACACACACCACACATAGTCTAAATCTGTCAACGCTCCCGCGTAGTCGTAAGTTGCAGCGTGCAGCATCCCTCTAGCGGGGTGCGAAGACCCCGATGATGAAGCATGACACCAAGGGGCCTGTTGGTGTGTGAGGGGTATTTTACACAACACTGAGTGCTCCCCTTCCTTTCACACTGGTAGTAGGATTCATATGGCACAGGTGTGCATGCACACATGTGCATGCACACCAGAATCGGTATTTTACCATCAAATAGTATTTGATGGTAAAATACCGATTCTGTAATGCTTGTGGGACTCAGAAGAGTCCCACCTACATATCAATTTTACCGAATCGGAAAAAATACCGATTCGGTATTTTACAGAATCGGTAAATTTACCGATCGGTAAATTTACCGATTCTGTAAAATACAGGGCCCTACATCTCAAATTGCATTTACCGGTCGGTAACGGCCGAATTCGGCCGTTACCGACCGGTAAATGCCTACCTACATCTGGCCCTTAGGGCCAGATGTAGGTAAGTAACATTTACCGAATCTTAATTACCGAAAATTACCGAATTTTACCGATTCAGTAATTAAGATTCGGTAAATGTGAGGAGTTGGTATGTAGGGAATCCAGATGTTCCCTTTTACCGAATCGGTAAAATTCGGTATTTACCGATTCGGTAAATACCGAATCGGTAAAGCCTATTGATTCCTATGGGCTTTAAAGCCCATAGAAATCAATAGGCTTTACCGATTCGGTATTTACCGAATCGGTAAATACCGAATTTCACAAGGGTGCAGGGGGTGTCACTTTGACACCCCCTGGCACCCCCTAAACAGGATTGGGTGCCATGTGGCAGGCATACAAGCCCTAGGGGCAGGTCTGCCTGTCATATGGCACAGGTGTGCATGCACACATGTGCATGCACACCAGAATCGGTATTTTACCATCAAATAGTATTTGATGGTAAAATACCGATTCTGTAATGCTTGTGGGACTCAGAAGAGTCCCACCTACATATCAATTTTACCGAATCGGAAAAAATACCGATTCGGTATTTTACAGAATCGGTAAATTTACCGATCGGTAAATTTACCGATTCTGTAAAATACAGGGCCCTACATCTCAAATTGCATTTACCGGTCGGTAACGGCCGAATTCGGCCGTTACCGACCGGTAAAGGCCACCTACATCGGGCCCTAAGTCTCCAAAAATTCAGTACATTTTATTTTGTCAGCCCTAGGGCAAAATATTTGGACTGAGAAATGTAGTTACTCCTGTAGGTAATATGGGTGGATCAGAATGGCGTTGGAGGATTCAAACCTGCCGCTGTATTCAATACTTGTGTGATCTGCAGTTAGCCGCGGGTAGTGCAGCTAAATCCGAGGAGCAAAGAAAAATAAAGCTGAGCTCAAGTCGAGGCGCTACATTTCCCCATACAAAACACGATGCACTTGTCACCCAAAAACATTAATTAACTAAGAAAATATCAGTCTCCGAAAAAGCAGTATTGTAGAAGGGGTATCTTGTAAGTAATCAAGCCATTTCCTATCTTTGCCTAGAAAGGGGTCCAACTGATCTCTACGATGGCTTGGTAAAGGTTTCAGGAAAGTGAATCCAATTTGGTAAATAACCTAAGTTAGTGGCATTTTTCCTGCTGTACATGTACCGAAATCATCAAACTTAATAGATAAACAGTCCAGCAACTAACACCGCAAGACACAGCAAAGTGAGAAATCTGGCAAGTTCACACAGAAGCAATCGATTTTTTTTTTACCGATGCAGTGGTACAAACTGACTGAAACCATCTGGCATGGAGGGTTTACAGAGCACTTCGAGACCAGTAGTCCAAATCCGAGGTGGGTGGATGCAGAAAGCACATGTCTGCCTCGGCAAAGATTACAATAGTTGGATGTGGACGAAAGCCTTTATAAAACAGTAAGGCCGATATTTAGCCAGTGCAAATCTAAATGAGCCTTGCAAGCTTTCTCAACGCACAAAGACTTCAGACACCAATGTTTTAATTATTCAACTATTATTAGGCAATTTAAAAAAATACTCACACAGAAAGTGTAAGATTAACCATATTTATTAGACAAGTACACAGTATAAAATCACTTCGAGCAAGACAAATTCATAGTGAAGGTTGAGACAGACAAAAAATGTAAGTTATTTACTAACCGGCATTCAATATTCAAATTTTATTGACATTTATCTGGGTTCCATACTATGGTTAAGTGTCCCGCTGCAGCTAAATGGTTAGTAACTTACTAAAACATTATGGGATGTAATACTGGTGCGATGGTAGCACCAGTTAAAACGAGAGGTGTCATGCACAGTGTGTGCATAAGGAGGGGTACCAGAGGAGACCAAGAGCGGTGCCATGCTCAGTATGTGTTTGCAGAGGTACACTGGGAGGTGGTTTGGAAAGCGGGTGCTAAAGCGGTGTATGAAGAGGGATAGAAAGCGAGAGGTGCTAGGCACAGTAGGCATGCACGGAGAGGGACAGTAGGGTGCAAAGGCACGGTGTGTACAAGCAGAGGGGCACAGGAACGGTTGGCCTAGCGAGACACAGTAAATGGGCAATAGGGGTTCCAGGCACTTTGCATGTGAGGAGCACTGAAGGGAATTGAGAGAGGTGCCAGATGCAGCGTGTACGAGCAGCGAGCACCAGCAAGGGGAGCCTGGAGACGTGCCATGTACTGAGTGGGTACGCACAGAAGGCCTTGGCGGAGAACCGTTATGCGCCAGGCCAAGAAACGGGGAGGTGGGCAGTGAGGGTACCAGGCAGTGTGTGCCGAGTTGGACACACGGACTGTTGGCCTGGAGGATGCTGGACACTGAATGTGCACATGGAGGGGCGGTGGTGCTCCTCATAAACGCAACAAGCTGCAGTTGGAAGGGTGCCAAGCACTGATAGAGCGCCCAAGTGAAACCGGGAGATGCCTCCCCCGAGCCTATAAATGGAGGTAATGTGGTGTGCAAAGAGGTGTGGACACAGAGAGGGCGCACACAGATAGACAAGGGGAGAAATGGATTTCAATTCCTTTTTAGCTGCTGGGTGAACAGCTGACTGCAATAAGCGGGGGGAGGGGGAAGCTACGAGAGGGGAAGGGGACAGAGAAGTACAAGCCCCAGAGCACACTGAAATGCTTGCGAGTCGGAGAGGCTCAGCAACGTGCCTGTGGGACATTTTATAAGCAACTCATGAAAGTGCGCTATGATTAATAATGTAGTGCACGTGACAGGGAAAGCACTAGTGTAGCAGACACAAAAGGGCGGACACAAAAGTGTGCCATTATTAACAATGTAGCGCGTGTGAAAAGCGCGCGCGAAAGTTAAAGCACTAGTGTCACGGATACAAAAGTGTGAACACAAAAGTGCGCCTTTATTAACAATTAGCCCGTGTTGCTCGCTAACAAAATAAGAAGTGTTCCATCGTATCTACCATGAACCATCATGAAGATGAAGAACTGCGGTAACTCCCACTCAATGCTGTTAAACAGCTGAAAAGAATTTGAATATAAAGCACAGCGCCTTGCGATTCAACGTGTATGCAGCCGGGAAACGGGCTCCACGGTTAATACAAAACAAGCAGACAAGGAGAAAATGGAACATAAGTAAAGTGAATCAATGAGAGGAGGGAAGGGCGAGAGAGAGGAGAACATCAAGAGAGCCAAGAGAGAGGGGAACAAAATAATTAATAATAAATATCTAAGTTCCAGGCAGAGCTTAACGTGCACTAGGATAAATTAAAAGAAAATTTTGAAAACTGGGTTTTACCTTGGTGGAAACATACTCAAGCTCCACTACAAAGCTTTGTCCTGCTCGTGATAGTTATTATTTGACGTTGCGAGTCTCCTAAAACCTGTGGGAGGAAAGCTGCGTGCCTGGGCTAACTCTGTGGCATTGCACAGAAATAAAACGAGTTGTCGACTGAAAGCACAGCGCGCCCTGTAGGGATTCGGGGGCGTTTTTTCATGCTCTCTCCTTCCCATTGGCTGGAAGGTAAAATTCCAGCCAATGGGAAGAGGAGAGGGCGGGACTTAAAGACCCAGAAACGCCCCCGAATCGCGTCGTGATGGGGAAAGAGTGATTGACAACCAATCTCTTCCAATCGCTAGCCTCCATTTATGGGGCAAGGCAATGGAAGAGAGAGGCAGGACAAAGCCCCACACTGTACATCAAAAGTTTTCGCCTGCGGGAGCACTGCTGCGCAGTTCTACGGCCAGGCAAAACCTAAAAACTGAGTTAGGTATTGCAGAATATAGCCCCAAACGTTAAGATGAACAAACACTGAGCGTGTTCACTGCATGGAAAGTGCACGGGCAGAGAGTTGGCGAGGTCCTTTGATAAAGGAGTCTAGTGCAGCGCCACATTTTTGGTCCTATTGGTTCGAGTCCAAGTGCCTCACTCCTTGACAAGAGTATTCGCACCAGTCAGTTACAACACACAGAATGAACACGTGCCTAGGTGTGGGTTCTGCCAAGATGCAAGAGTGAACAGGCTGACTGCAATGGACAGACCTCTGCAACCTCGCACCAGCCTCTGCAGGACATGCCCGGCATTTAATAAGAGACAACTACAGCGCAAGACTTAAGACTTATGAGACTGCTCTGAACATCTGGATCGCGGCACAAGTCTGTTCTACCAGCTGAGCTGAAACCGGGCTACGACGACAAGTCAGTCCTGTCGGCAGGCATGGGACGAATCTCCGGGAGGGCAGCGACTTCAGAGTTGTCTCACACTTTCCTAGCACTAGCTGAAGTTTAAAGTACAGACTCATGGTGGTGCTGTTGACACACTTTATAAATGTATGAACGCACAAGAATAGTTAGGCAATACTTTAAAGATTCATACCGGCACATTAAAAAAACAAATGGCTGCCTTTTGTTTTGTGAGTCTGCATACGTTTGTCAGACAGTGAGTGGTGGCACCGGACATTAAAAACAAGCGCTGTATAACAAGGCCAGCAAGTTCGGGAGAACATTCCTTTGAAGTCTGGTGGGGGTGTTGGGGGAGTGGCTTCCTTTCAAGTCTGATGGGGGTGGAGGGGTCAGGGGAGCAAATGGTACGTGCCCGCCTGGCGCACATGCACTGGCCATAATCCGCATTTCAAAGCCCTCTTGTTAGGCTTTCCTGGAGCCTCTACATAATTTCCCGCATAGGGATTGCTTACGCAATAGCTAGGATCGACTTAACAAAAAACGTCCCAGACACTGACCTATCGACCAGCCCTTCTTGCACTGTAGGATCGTCCTATAGTTCAGTCTAACATTGCACATGGCATTCATTTGCCAGATTGCTGAGGAGCTCCATCACAACGTGGGGGATGCCTCCCACGAGCACTGCGAGCCCGCATGTCCTTTTCGTTTGCCCTTGATCTATATAATGTAGAGATCTTTCGCTGCCCCATACCTTCGCTTTCAAGAGGTTAAGTCAGGTATATCGGTAAGATTTCCAATTTGTGGGCGTAGGGCATGTCTAAGCTGGAGTATGCCCAAAAGTAAATAAGGATTTTTTTGCACTTCAGTCTGTTATTAAGACTTCAAATAAACACATCACTGCCCCTTAATTTAATTCCCCTAGCTAATACGACAATGGCATCCCAACTCTAAATGGTTTGTACCTGGCCCAGCACATTCCCCAGCAGAAGCGAAGATTGTTTTATCAACTTGTTATGCCAAGTTATACTATGCAGGTTTTTCAGCCATAGTTTTATTACTGTATTTTCCATGAGGTACAAACAGGGGGAAAGTTACCTGCCTTAAGGAAGTGTAGTGGGTGTGTTTCTCGAAAGCCCAATTCTCATTTGGAAACGTGGGGTCTGCTTTTGTATCATTAAGTCATTCTTTGACTTCTATTAGGTGGAAACCGCAATAATATGACAGAATGCCTATGACACTTATCCCTCCGCCATCATAAAGAGATTTGTAACATTTTTCCACAGCAAACCTTGGATTTTTCTTTCCCAATAAGGAATTTCAAGCTATGAAAGTCAGATGAGCAGCGGCGTGGCTGGTAAGCCACCCATGTCGGCGAAGTGTGGCTCAATGGTTAGAGCGGCAGACCCTGATGCAGAGGTCTGGCCCGGGACCAGGGTTCAATTCCCGCCTCGGCGGGTCTTGGGCTCAATTTCCTCGTACCTGATAATTCTCGCCTCTGTGCCTATTCCAATCATGGATCCCACTCTGCAACTCTGGGCAATACCTTGCTTAAGCTCCACAACGGACCCAACAGCGCTAGGATGCCTGGCTGCATTTTGGGGGTACCCAGGAGTGGGCGCCTCACAGGGAAAAGCCAGGAAGGGTTCCACAGTGGTATGCATACAAGCGCCAGAGAGACCCCATGTGGGGTGATTCGGGCGCTATACAAGTACTACAACATTTACATTTACATTTACATTTATGTCGGACGTGTGAGCCGGTCGCTCTGCACAAGCCCACATCCAATCCTGAAAATCACCAGTCCCACCTGCCTATATGCTGCAGGGTGGGTGGCACCACCTGGGGGACGATCCAGTGAATACAACCCCGCTGTTCGGAAGAGCTCAAAAGATCATAGCTAAGAAGACGGGCTGCGCGAAGGGCCCTGGCCAGTTGAGCAGGAAACAGCGAGGGAGGACCCGGAGCATCTTTGCAGACAGAAGGCAACCGAGAACCAAGAGGACCCTGGAGAAATCGAGGAAGGAGTGGTCCGGTATTGGGGGCGAAATCCAAATCTGACATCTGTGAGTACAGCCAAGACTGCAGGAAGGAACTCGGAGCCTTGGTGTGGCGTCTCAGTGCCGAGTGAGATGACAGTTAGGTGAGCTCATTGATTCCCCTGAGTGCCTGTTAATGGAACGGCCCGGCTGGTTGGGTGGCAGAGAGAACAAGTCTGAAGGTGCCGACGATAGCTGACCCCGGCCAGCCTGGCAGGCCTTGTGCTGTGGAGATCACTGATAGCGGGAGCACCGCGGCAGGCAGGGAAATAGGAACAGGCCACCATTGGAGGACACACTAGGGATTCGCCAGGGCCCGGGCCAGGACCCGGTTGTAATTCACTGATAACGGCGCCGGCGCGGGGGTGCCAGTGATCCATCCCCTGCACCTGCAAAGATTTGATTGCACTGTGAGCGAGTGCCCGACCATGCAGACTGCCGATGATTACTGGTGAGGCCAGGAGGCAAGTGAGACGATGGCTGGGCTAGCAAAGGCCTGGCCACATAATGAAGAGGAATAGAGATGGGTTGCTGGGGCGGAGCTTGCCGGCGTCCATGAAAGACGTGTGAGTGCTGAGCTCCTCGCCTGAGCCCCATTAAACTCCGTTAAACTATCCTTTTGGCGCCAAACTAGCTCTAAAAGTTGAGGCGAACTCTCTACCTACGCTCCGGCCTGGCGGGGGGCCTTTCCCCGGTCGAAATCCGGTGTGGTGGTGCTTTGCTGCTTGGAGGACGGTGCTGTGGCGGACCAGGCCGTAATCCGCGGTCTATCCTGAATGGCTGCCCGTGCTGCGTCACGCTACGTGCGGTTTGCTGTACTGAAGTGGAGCCGGTCTACCTAACCTGCGACCGAACAACTGGTCCTGCCTGGCGATATCACGCCCTGTTTTTGAGCGGCGTTGTGGTGAACCGGCATTCAATTGTGCAGTTTCGGAGGGGGCAGAGGTGCTGGTGTTTGCGGTGCTACTGGCCTCCGAAGGAACTTTCTAGCTGACTACCGACCTGCTGGGAGATCGCTCTCTCTGCCTGTGCCTGGACCCCGCGCACCCTTCGGAGGGCTTTGGGATTGTGGATGTGAGGTGTTCTGGAGTGGTGGTGACCCAACTGCCCGGCTTTGGTGTGGTCTGGTTGCAGGGGAGTGCTCGACGGTGTATCTCCCTGGCGACTGGGCCTACTCGTACTGCCGTGTGACTGGCCGCCATCTTGGACGCATTTCTTGCTGCGCAACACCTTGTCCTTTGGAGCCTGCTGCCTCAGTGCCTCCTGTTCACCCTCCTAACATCTGCTGGTGGTGTATTGCTAGCGGTTGGACACCTCGACTAGATGTCCACCAGGAACGCTATGGGGAAGGGCGACAAAACCCAGCCCAAACTAACGTTTGACCAGCGGAAAATGAAGGGGGCTGAAGGACCGGCCCCGGATGCCTCGCCGCGGCCTACTGCCTCCGAAAGCTCACTGTGTGCGGACATTCGTGAAATGCTGGTGTCGATGGAGAAGGGCCTGCAAGACAGCATGGCGGCGATTGGCACTAAAATTGATGCATTGACATACCGGATGGACCGCATGTCCGAGAGAGTCGATAAGCATGCCGAACGGCTGGATATGGCGGAAAGGCGGCTGACGGAGGCGGAGGAGGCCCAGACGGAATGGGATAAAGATCGCAAGCAGTTCGGGAGGCTACTCCAAGTCATTCAAGACAAGACGGAGGACTTGGAGGCGCTCTCGCGGCGCTCCAACGTCCGCATTACTGGGGTGGCGGAGTCTACCAACACTGGTAAAATGGAGCTGTTTGTGGAGAAGCTACTCCGGGCCCTGTTAGGGGAGGAGGTGTTCTCCCCTATTTTCATCGTCGAAAGGGCTCATCGCACTCTGGGGCCGAAGCCGCAACCAGGACTCCCGCCGCGGCCGATTATTGCGAAGCTCTTGAACTATCGTGACAGTGACGGCTGGCGAGGGAGAAAGGAGACCTGCAATTTGAGGGCATGAACATCTCCCTTTATCCGGACTTCACAGCGAGAGTGCAGGAGGAAAGGAAGCGCTTTGCCCCATATAAGAAACAACTGAGGGACCTTGGGCTGGACTATGCCATGTTGTACCCGGCGAGACTCCGAATCAATCGACAGGGGCATTCACACTTCTTCACCGACCCTGCGGAACTGAAAAAATCCCTGAAGGAGTGGGCCAAGGAACAACGCAACAGTCCGAGGAGTCGGCGAGAGGACGCTGATGCTGCTTCTAACGTAGACAGCCAGGAGTAACTGAGTGTGTGGTCCCCTTTCTGGGTTGACTGTGCTCAACCGAATTTTTGACTCTTGTACAGATACTGTGAGCCTACTGTGTCACGATTTTGGGGTGAGATCTTTCTAGTTACTCACTGAACTAATATGAGTGTACTGGGGGTTTGGTGGCAGCACGCTCTACTGACTGCCGGTTGCTTTTGGGAGGGCCCTCCCGCGCGCGGGAGTTTCGTTCTTGGATGGTGAGGATTTGAGCTGGTGAGGGCGCCGAATATTGGTGGGGGGCAAGGTGGAGGAGTAACTGAGGTTTAAGGTCCTAGACCCAATCGTACTGTTGTCTAGCTGGGAACCTCTGCCCTTGCGCTTTTGGCTTTTGGCTCTTTTGAGGGCCCCTTGGGTTTGTAGAGTCAGTTGGTGGTTACGGGGGGTGGGGGGATGGTGGGTGGTGGCGGGACCTGTCTGACCGGGTTGGGGTTGGTCGGCTGTGGGTGGGCGGGTGGTTGTTCTATTCTTCTTTTGTTGACCATGTCGCATCCGCCAATTGGGGACTGTGGGGGGGGGGGGTTTGTTCGGCCTACTGTAGGACTGTGTCTGCTGTGCCACCTGTGCGAATTCGATTCACTCACTACTCTGCAATGGTGGATGTTGAGGTTTTAGGGCAGGAGTGTGGCCCCAACTCTATCAGAATGCTAACTTGGAATGTGCGGGGGTTGAATGATTTCCGTAAACTTCGGAAGGTACTAGCATACTTACAGCGCCACCGGGTTGACCTTGCGTTAACTCCAGGAGACCCACTTGCCTCTATCTAGTCCTATGCTGTTGACCAGGGGTCTTGGGGACCATTGTGTTGCTGCAGGGTTTACTACGCATGCAAGGGGTGTGCTTACGTGGGCTAATCCCAAATCGCAATTGAAACTACAGAAGATTGTTGTGGACCCGGAGGGCCGATATGCCATTGCCCGTTGTGTGGGGAAAGGCCACGACTTGTTGGTTATGAATGTGTATGGCCCCAACTACGATACCCCTTCCTTTTATACCTCGCTAGCGGACCTATGCAGACAGTATGAGGGCTCCAGGTTGCTGTGGGGGGGCGATTTCAATTTTGTGCTGAATCCAGAGCTGGACAGGTCGGCTGGCGCTTCCAAATGCCCGGCGGCCTTGGCATTACTTATGCAGGCGGAGTTGGTGAAGCTTGATTTGTTGGATGTGTGGCGTCATAGGCACCCGGGGAAGGGTGGTTTCACTCATTACTCAGCCTATCATAACATACACACGAGAATTGATTATTGGTTTGCCTCTCACTCTCTCCTTAATTCAGTGAAGGGATGTGTAGTATTGCCCCGCACGTTATCTGACCATTCACCATTGCTTTTGCTGCTAGAGGCACCGACTAGAAGAATTCCCCCGTTCACTTGGAGGTTCCCCCCATATTCACTCCTGGATGAGGCTTTTAGAGGGGAATTAGCGGAGGATATAGACACTTACTTCATGACTAATACGGGGTCGGTGGATAGTGTCCAGGTTCTTTGGGATGCGTTCAAGGTATACATACGTGGGATGACGATGGCCAAACACTCAGGGGTGCTCAAAGCTATTAGGCAGCGATTAAAATACTTGGAAACACAGCTGTCTGATCTGGAGCGACAAACGGGGGGTGCAGAGGATACTAGCACGAATGAGAGGCTTAAATCTCTGCTGGCGGAATTCCACGATGAGGCGGATAGGGAGATACAACATATGGGGAAGTATGCCACGGCACGCACCTACGGGGAACGGGACCGCCCTGGCTCCTTGTTGGCTAAGCTGATGCGTAATAGCAGACCGCCATTGGTGATTGAGGAGTTGTTAACATCTAGTGGTGAGGTGGTCACGGAGGAAGGGGATATACTGGCGGAATTTCATGCTTATTATACCGAACTATACAAATCACGGTCAGGTCACCTAGAGGAGGAAATAGACGACTATCTGAGCTATATCCAGATGCCCTTCCTAGCAAATTGGCAGAGAGAATTCCTTATGGCACCGTTCCAGAAAGAGGAGATTTTGGAGGCGCTAGAGGGAATGAGATCAGGCAGCGCTCCGGGGGCTGATGGGCTTACGGTGGCCTTCTATAAGGCTTTCCAAGACAAACTTATACCACACCTGATGCTGCTTTTTGATGACATTTGCCAACAGGGTAGTATGCCGAAATCTATGAGGGAAGCACTTCTCATTACAATCCCGAAGCCGGGGAAACCCCCCAATGAGTGCGGCTCGTATAGGCCGCTCTCCCTGATTAACGTAGATGCCAAGCTCTACGCAAAAGTTCTGGCTGCGCGTCTGGCTCTGCTTGTCCCAGATTTGGTGGCTCCGGAGCAGGCTGGGTTTGTCCCCGCTCGTAACTTGACGTATAACATCCGTACGGTGCTAGGCACCATTCAGCATGTCCGACAGGAGAATAAGGCTGTTGCTGTCTTCCTGGACATGGAAAAAGCCTTTGATTCAGTGGAGTGGCCGTTTATGCTCAGGGTTCTACGTAAGTATGGACTGGGTGAGCCCTTTTTACAGATGCTAGGGGCCTTGTACTATAAGCCGACTGCACGATTGAAGATAGGGAACTCGGTCACTGGCCCGATTGAGATCAGCAGGGGCACCCGACAGGGTTGCCCCCTCTCTCCGCTTCTGTACGCTTTAGTGGCGGAACCACTGGCGTGCGCTATTAGGGAATACCATGGGTTTGAAGGGATCAACTTCCCTACCTATCAGATTGGCATATCGACCTACGCTGACGATACCTTGTTATATGTTCGTGAACCAGAGGAGACCTTGGCGTCTGTCTTGCGGGAAGTGGTGAGGTTTGGAGCCCTGTCTGGTTTGCGAGTCAACTGGAATAAGTCTGTGGCGTTGCCCCTAACCCCGGTGACCCTCCCGTTTGACTCGGAGTACCCGCTGCAGTGGACCACGGATTCTATCCGCTATTTGGGGATCCGTGTCCACACTGATCCTGAGATACTGGTGCGCGAGAACTATGGTGTCGCGTACTCTAGACTGGTGGATGATGTGGAGGTGTGGTGCAGGCTCCCGCTGTCCCTGATGGGCAGAATAGCGATAATGAAGATGGTGGTCCTCCCCAGGTTCCTCTTTCTCTTTGCTAATATCCCCATGGTGCTTTCAAAGGCTTTCTTCCGGCAGCTAACACAGACGCTCATCAGGCTTGCCTGGGAGGGCAAACAACCGAGGGTTCAATGGCAGACTTTAATGCTCCCCTATGAACGAGGGGGCCTGGGGGCTCCAGACCTGGAGCGGTACTACAGAATAGCGCAGGGGGCTCACCTACACACTTGGATCCATGGGGACCCTAGCATCCCGCATGTGAAACTTGAGAACCTCTTTGCGGATCCCACCCCTCTCCCGGCCACAATATGCTGCCCTGTTGATCGTAGGGTTGGAAATTTAGACTCCATTGCGGCTACGAACCACGCTTGGCATGAGCTGGTCCGCTCCCGGGATAGCGAGCTGCTGTATTCGCCCCTCATGCGTGTGGAATGGGCGGTGTGGTTGGCCCCACTGACAGAGAAGGGGGTACTTAAGGCGTTACGGGACTTGGGCATAGAAAAGATGGGGGATTTCTTCTTGAACGCTACGGTAAAGACGTTGCACCAGGTCCTGCAATCCCAACCTGGGAAGACGCTATTGCATAGTTTCCAATATCATAGGGTCCGTAGGGCGCTACAGGTATTGCTGGGCCCGGAAATGTCGGAGCCACAGGAGGTGCCGGAGCTTACATACGTCATCAAGAACCCCTCGTCCAGTAAGCTGGTCACGAATCTTAAGAAATTGGGGGACCGGCACAAGCAGTACCCGCACTCCAAGGCCAGATTGGCTTGGCAGTGTGATCTCCAGTTGACGATCTCGGATGAGATGTGGCACTACTGTTGCACGAACACTAGAAAGATTTCACTTAATAGTAGACATTGTTTGATCCATTTTAAGTATCTGCAGCGGGTCTACTACACACCGGAAAGATTGCACAGGTATGGACTGAGGGAATCGGCGGAGTGCGAGCGGTGCCACCTTCCCTCGGCTGATTTCTTACACATGTCCTGGACTTGCCCTAGTATTCATACATTTTGGCAGGGGGTATTTTCGGAACTTAGTGTGATGTTGGGGACGGAGGTCCTGCCGTGCCCGGCACTGGCTCTGCTGGGTTTTTCCAAGCCACTTCCGGTGGCAGTGCGGAGCCTAGCGGATATTGCGTTGCTGACTGCCAAGCGTCTGGTTGCGTTGTGCTGGATGAGGGGACCAATTCCTACTAAGAGGCGCTGGGAGACGGATTTACTGTACTGCTGCACACAGTCGGAGGTGTATAATGAACTGCTCCCCCCGAAGAGTCGCCCTAAGAATTTTTGGGGGCTATATAGGGAATATCTGTATGCCAAGGGGGGCGGAGACTCGGAATCTGAAGGGGAGGAGTTGGATGAGATACAGGAGGGAGAGGTGGAGGCGTCGGAGATTGACATACTGTGCGTTTGACTGCTCTTCTTTGTGAGGTGGTCGCCTGGTTCCTGGTTGCTGGTAGCTGTGATGTGGGGGGTATGTGTACCCAGGGAGGTTACACAGGGAGGGTGGTACTCGGTGGCTGCCTTCGTGGGGTCCCATGCGCCCTTGGCCATATGAGTCCTTGGCTATAGGTGCGTTGTTACCGTTCAGACTCAGCAGATATAGCAGGTGGGTGGGTGGACACAGGTACGGGTAGGCTGGTTATTTGGGGGGTGGGGTTTGTCAGGATGTGGGTTTATTGTACTTTTCTTTACGTAACTTGTTTACATGGTTTCGGGACTTCTTTTGCACAGTCACACTAGCTGCATTGTATTTGCACATCACTCCGTGGTCATGGGCGCCGATGCCCGGATTCTCCATACCATTCTTACGACACGGCAATGCTATTCATGTGGGACACTGTTTCTGTCTGTGCCGCCAGGCCTCCGGGATGCTGGCACTAAGGCTGTGTATGATGCTTCTGAACACTGTGCTAGATGCTATTTACTGTGTCCGCCGGCCTCCGGGTTGTAGGCGTTAAGTGCTGTGTGCTTACATCGAATGTGCAATAAAGTACAAATTTTAAAAAAAAAAGAATAGAGATGGGTTAGTGGTCCTGAACTGATATAGTTGGTCTCGCTCTGAAGTGGGGCTGCACATCGCCCCCACACACGCATCCTGTTCTCACTGGAAACTACTGAAGGCCCTGTTACGCATAGTCATCCTGCCCTGCGTGCACTGTTAGGAACCCGGGCCTGTGTGAGTGATTTTGCCCCCCAGAATCACCATAAGGCCCCACGCCCTGGAGCTGCACTACGTTTGCTGGTGACCTGTCGGGCCAGGGTGCACGGGGTGCGGTGTGGAGTGCATGGAAATCTGGGTAGCACCTGCTGGACCCCCTTTAATCCCTCTGGCTGGTGTACAGCGCTGGTGTCGAGGGACTTGCCTGGCCGCGGACGGTGCCCTGAAGATACCTACCTGGGCAAGATGGGAAAGGCCAAGGCGAAGACGGCGGGAGTGCCCTTGGGCCGTGGAGAGGATTCCGCTGAGCAACAATAGGATCCGCCAGGATTGATGGTCCTAGTGGGCCAGATGCAACAACAACTGAACAGAATTCTCGAAGCTATTGCAGATATCAAGGCCACCCTCCACCCTACACCATGACATTAGTACTGTGCCAGTAAGCACAGCTGGAAGGCGGGAGCTGTGCCCTCCCCGCTCCCGCCTCCCAGCTGCTCCTCCCTCCCTCCCACTTGGCCATAAATGGCGACCGCGCGGCGCATGTGAGTGTGACCTGTTCTCAGGACACCCCCGCGCCGTACGGCCACCAGCTGTTGTGTGTGTAACTCCCCCCGCTGCTGCCCGCAGCCTCGCTGAGCCTGCCTGGCCGACCCTGCCCCCGCCGTAATTGCGTGTACTGTTGATTGTAATCTGTTTACTTTTTTTCCCTCGCATCTTGTTAACATTTCTTTGTTTCCCATTTGCTGGTATTGAATTGTTGTTATAGCCTGTGCTGTTGTCCTGTCTCTCTGACCCCTGTGCCTGCCTGCCCCGCTCCCCGCCGCCGTGCTAGCGGCCACGCCCCCTTTTCCTTCTGTGCCCTCCCCGCTCCCGCCTCCCAGCTGCTCCTCCCTCCCTCCCACTTCACCATAAAAGGCGATCGCGCGGACGCACAGCGGTCACGCGCAGCGGGCGCCGATTGTGCGCTGAAGGCGCGCCAAAGGTAAGCCCGTCTGCACCCGTCCGCGCCCGGTCCGCGCCCAGCGCCCGGACCCCTGGCCTTCACCGACGCAAGACGACCCGACAGACCTACGACGCCGCCGCCCTCAACGCACTCAATGCCGGCCGGAACCCCGCCTGCTGGCGGGCCGCCCCGAAACGCTTCCACGGACCCTTCACCTGCAGAACCTGCAAAATCACCTGCCTTCGAACATGCACCGCGCCCGCCAAGCCAAACCCCAGCAGCGACCTCAAGTGCATCCTGCTCAACACCCGCTCCACCCACAGACACGCCGTCGAACTCTGGAACCTGCTCGACACAACATCACCAGACGTTGCACCACTGAAGAACCCTCCCAGCAAACCCAGAAGCAAGAAGGCCCCCTGGTTCACCGATGAACTCAAGGACTCCAAGAAGACCTGCCGCACCCTCGAGAAAGCCTGGCTCCTCGACCGGACCACTGACAACATGACCGACCTCAAACACGCGACCCGCAAGCACCACCAGCTCATCCGCACCACCAAGAAGAAATCACTGAAGGATCGACTGGACAACAACGCCCACGACAGCAAGGAACTCTTCAGCATCATCAAGGAGTTCTCCAACCCCAGCACCGGCAACAACGACATCACCCCTTCACAAGATCTCTGCGACTTCCTCGCCTCGTTCTTCCACCGCAAGATTGCCGACATCCACAACAGCTTTGGCGCACCATCCTCGCACCCAACCGTCGAATCAACGCACCCCACCGCCACCCTCCGCACCTGGACCGCAGTGACCACCGAAGACACAGCCCGCACGATGAACACCATCCACTCAGGATCTCCGACTGCCCCCTGCCCCCACCACGTCTTCAACAAGGCTGACTCCACCATCGCACCCCAACTCCGAGACGTCATCAACACCTCCTTCGACACCACCACCTTCCCGGACAGCTGGAAGCATGCCGAGCTCAGCGCCCTACTGAAGAAACCAACAGCGGACCCCACCGACCTCAAAAACGTCCGCCCCATCTCGCTCCTCCCTTTTCCTGCCAAAGTCATCGAGAAGATCGCCAACAGACAGCTTGCCGCCTTCCTCGAGACGAATGGATCCCTCGACCCCTCGCCGTCCGGTTTCAGAGCCAACCACAGCACCAAAACCGCCCTCATCGCAGCCACCGACGACATCTGAGCCCTTCTCGACAACGGGGAAACAGCGGCACTCATCCTCCTGGACCTCTCCACAGCATTCGACACTGTCTGCCACCACACCCTAGTCCAACGCCTCAGCAACACCGGCATCCAAGAGAAGGCATTGAAGTGGATCATCTCGTTCCTTGCTGGAAGAACACAGAGAGTCCGCCTCCCCCCGTTTCGTTCCGAGGCCACCGAAGTCATCTGCGGCGTCCCGCAAGGATCATCACTCAGCCCCACCCTCTTCAATGTCTACATGAGACCTCTCGCAGCCATCGCACGCCAACACAACCTCAACATCATCTCCTACGCCGACGACACCCAGCTGATCCTCTCCCTCACCAGAGACCCCGACACCGCCAGAACCAGCCTCCACGAAGGGATGAGAGACGTCGCCGAGTGGATGAAGAACAGCTGCTTGAAACTGAACTCAGACAAGACGGAAGTCCTCATCCTTGGACCATCACCCTCCGCCTGGGACGACTCCTGGCGGCCCCCAGCCCTTGGCACCGCCCCCAAGCCGACAGACCACGCACGCAACCTGGGCTTCATCCTGAACTCCTCCATCTCGATGACCAGACAAGTCAACGCTGTCTCCTCTTCATGCTTTCACACCCTCCGCATGCTCCGCAAGATCTTCCGATGGATCCCGATCTAAACCAGGAAGACGGTCACCCAGGCCCTCATCACCAGCCGGCTGGACTACGGAAACACCCTCTACGCCGGAACCACAGCCAAGCTACAGAAAAGACTATAACGCATCCAGAACGCCTCCGCCCGACTCATCCTGGGCATCCCTCGACGCAGCCACATCTCCGGCCACCTGAGGAACCTGCACTGGCTCCCCGTCAACAAGAGGATCACGTTAAGGCTCCTCACCCACGCACACAAGTCTCTCCACAACCTGGGCCCCAAGTACCTCAACGACCGCCTGACCTTCCACACGCCCACCCACCAGCTACGGTCCGCTAGCCTCGCCCTCGCCGCCGTACCACGCATCCAAAGAGCCACCGCCGGAGGCAGATCCTTCTCCTACCTGGCGGCCAAGACATGGAACTCCCTCCCAATCCACCTTCGGCTCACCCAGGACCACCTCGCCTTCAGGAGACAACTCAAGACCTGGCTGTTCGAACAGTAGCGGCCCCCTTCCCCCAAGCTCCTTGAGACCCTTCTGGGTGAGTAGCACGCTATGCAAGTGGTATGATTGATTGATTGAGTAAGCCTTGGGCTGCTCAGAGCTAAGCACCCCAAACTTGCGGAAAGGATAAAAACTGCGGAAGCCTCAATCAAAGAACTTACTCCTGCACAATCGGCACTTACACACCAAGTCACTGACCTTCCTGACCGGGTCCGCAGGTTGAAACGCAAGGCTGAAGATGCGGAAAGACGACACAGGAGGAACAATATCCGGGTAGTCGGAATACCAGAAGGGTCAGAGGGTGGAGATATCCCACTGTAAATTATTGATAAGGTGACAATAGGTATTTTGCAACCAAACAGCTTCTCTTTCTGGTAATCTTGATCTAAAAAGAAAGGAAAGAATGAACTGAGGTCTTACAGGCTATGCTCCTTTCATGGTGCTCGTAATTTTCTCAGTGTGCTGGGTCTCTCCAGACATTCCATTTTACACAGCCTCATATTTGATGATTTCTAGAGAGGGATCCCGGTATCTAGGTGTACATGTCACAAAAGAGAAACTCCGCCCCCAACCTCCCCCCATGTACGCAAAACATAATACCACAGATAGATAAGTTTGCAGACTGACTGCACTTTTTGGTCTCTGTTGGCCGTTTTTGAAAGGCAGAGCTGTAATCTTTAAAATGCTACCCGTTCCTTTTTTTTTCAAACATATTTTCATTGCCATTTATTTTATCTTCAATCAGGAGTTCTGATGCATACATTACACATATCTCATTGTAGCGCACAGCATAACAGCATCATATAAGGTTTATTCATAGTTTTGTCTTTTGACGGTACCCCATTCCAATTTCTAATAATCGTGGTAACAGCATAAATGGTATTCTACTATGTATAATAAGCATTTGCAATGCAATCGGTCTCGCGTTTGGGACCTTATATGTATTTAGCTATGCAGCACATTAGCCTGAGTGCTGAAATATCTACTGTTCTTTAACGTGGAGGGAAAGTAAGCTGCAGGACACACCAGGTATGGGAACACATGGAGAGAAATATTGCCTTTTAGTGGGAAATGGTATTGTCCAAAGCTCTGCTTTTAATTAAATTAGGGCCTTCGGATTTCATACCAGTGAAAATACAAGATTAGAAAAAAATATTATTGTCTACGGGTGCTTGTGGAAGACAATTTCTATGGACTGGAATCTAGAGAATGCTAAAGTGATTCTGTTTTTTTACTGACCTCGGCTGGTCGTTTTCTATCAAGAAAGTTAAATAGAGGCAGTTGCCAGCAAAATAGAAAAAAGAAAGTCCCTCAGCAGAAAGCAATTCTGGTATTTTGCTGACCTGTGCTGGACGTTTTCTATCAAGACAGGTAAATAGAGGCAGTTGAACAGAAAAAAAGTCCCTAAGCAGAAGCAGACAAGTCATAGGGCTGATCTCCAGATCCCACAAGGTATATACTCATATAAGTATATACTAAAGTAATAATAAATAATAATAATAATAATAATAATAATAATAATAATAATAATATTAATAATAATAATAATAATAATAATAATAATCCACATTTGTGATCCACATTTAGGATCTTGGGCCCTTAGACACCCAGCTGGGTGTCACGCTTCATCATAGGGTTTGCTCCTCATCAGGCTGGTGCTGAAGTGCCCGACAGGCACCCGTAAAGGGGCTCCTCCTCAGAGATTTTTTATTCCAAAGCCAGATGTGAAGTTGGGGTGTAGGGCTGAGATGTGTATATGAGTGTTGTGAGGTGTAGGTGCATTAAGATAATGTTGTGTTGTTAAAATAGACTAAGTAGTTCTCTAATGCAAGTTTTTGGAGTGAGTCTACTTGTCTGGTTAAAAACACTAATGGCTAACCTTAGAGACAATGATCTCAGGTACCTCTAAGAAGTCAGAGGTCGACATGTTTCTTGCCTAGTCTGTCAAAGATGATCAAATGTCAATTCATCAGGACCAAAAAAAATTGTATCATCTACACAGTTTTGGGAAAAAGGGTTAGTATTAGGGATAATCTAACCACAAGTAAAACCTCAATGTGGTTTACCTTATAAAATTTCCGACCTGTAATAGAAACATCAATACACATAGGTCATATTCTCATTCTGGTTGAGCATGCAACACAATCATCAACATACTGTTAACGGTATAGTGCAAGTTGCGCAGTGAAAAGAAAACATGAGCGACAAGAGAGTGACACGGGTAAATGCAGGCAAGTAGATTTAATACACTCTGATGAGGGGAATAGATAAGTCACCCACGTTCGGTGGCTCTCTGGCCTCCTCCAGTAAAAACAGAGAGAACGCTCATTTAGCGTCCTGAAATTAAAGAGTTAAAAATTGACAAAATAGTCCTGCAGTTTTAGCAATCTTGTATAACCTGTGGATAAAATCATTCAGCAAGTACTCACTGCATCATAGTGACAGTCCTGATGAATTGTCATTTGATCATTTGTGACAGACTAGGCAAGAAACATGTTGACCTGTGACTTCTTAGAGCTCCCAGAGATCATTGTCTCTAAGGTTCGCAATTACTGTTTTAACCAGACAAGTAGACTCACTCATTAAAACTTGCTTTAGAGAACTACTTAGTCTATTTTAACAACAGTATCTCAATGCACCTGCACCTCACATTACTCATCTACATACCACAGCCCTACACCCCCACTTCACATTATGGCTTTGGAATAAAAGATCTCTGATTAAGGGCTCCTTTACCAGTGCCACTGCATCCTGTGCCCTAATCATTCAACCTGTTATTCCTCTCTCTTCTTTATCTCCATGCCTCTCCTATATGCCCCTTGCAACTTATATCATAAGTTTCCACTTCTACTCTATCTCATGCTTGTCCTTACCCCTTCCTCCCTTTTTTCGTTGTCTTCTCTCTTTGCTCTTCCTTTCCCTCCCCACTTTCCTTCCCCCCTTTCTGCTCTCTGCCACTGTTCCCTCATGCTGCCTCCTCTCTTTAATCTACGTCCTACCCTTCTCTTCCCCAATTACAGATTGCATGGAGATTTCCCTGTAATCTCCCTATCCTGTCTCTCGATCCACCCTTTCTCTATCAAATCTATATCTTGAATATGCTTCTCTCTCACTCATCGTGTTTCTTTTCTTGTCTCCTACCTCCTTGTTTGCTCTTTGTCATCCTATTCCCTTTTGTTTGTTCGTATCATCCTTATCTTCCTTCTTTCTTTCACTTAATTTTTCCTCTCCCTTCTACAATTTACCCCTCATCGCTGTTGTGCTGAGTGGTCGCTCCCCAGTCTCACTGCCGAGAGCTGGTATCGTTGTGCTGCGTTTTGCCTTAATACCGCCTTGTGATTAATTGCCTTATACTGCCTTGGTTGCTGCTTCGCTTTGTTTGCACTTAAATTGCCACAGTGACTTGCACATTTAAAGCGCGATAACCCCCCGGCGCCCTGCTCTGCTCTCCCCTCCGCTGCCATTTTGCTTATGTTTTTGTTGTTCTCTGTGTAGAAACCCGTCCTCTTGAGCCCGCCCTGCCTCCCAGCTGAGCCGCCCTCCCACTGACTACATACAGCGCTGCCGTACCTGGAAGCGCTGTGATCCCCTCATCGCTGTTGTGCTGAGTGGTCGCTCCCCAGTCTCACTGCCGAGAGCTGGTATCGTTGTGCTGCGTTTTGCCTTAATACCGCCTTGTGATTAATTGCCTTATACTGCCTTGGTTGCTGCTTCGCTTTGTTTGCACTTAAATTGCCACAGTGACTTGCACATTTAAAGCGCGATAACCCCCGGCGCTCTGCTCTGCTCTCCCCTCCGCTGCCATTTTGTTTATGTTTTTGTTGTTCTCTGTGTAGAAACCCGTCCTCTTGAGCCCGCCCCGCCTCCCAGCTGAGCCGCCCTCGCCCCTCCCCCTCCACTATCCATATATGACAGATGCACTTGCGTGCAGCGTTCACGCGCAGCGGTCGCGCCCCATCCGCGCCGAAGGTGCGCCAAAGGTAAGCCCGTCTACGCCCGTCCGCGCCTGGACCGTGCCCTGCGCCAGACCCCCTGGTTCCCGCAATGCCCAGCCCTCTTGCATCACTTACGATGCCACCACCCTCCTAGCCCTTAACCCCGGCCGTTCCCCCAACTGCGTCCAAGCCGCTCCTGGACACACCCATGGACCCTTCTCTTGCAACTCCTGCAAGTTCGACGGCACCAAAACCAACTCCTCATCCACCATCACCAAACAGAGACCTGACACCAACCACCTAAAATGCATCCTGCTCAACACCCGCTCGGTCCACAGACACGCCATCGACCTCTGGAATCTACTAGACACCATCTCACCGGACGTCGCCTTCCTAACAGAAACATGGATGAATGCCTCTTCAGCCCCAGACATCACCATTGCCATCCCGGAAGGATACAAGATCATCCGTAAGGACCGCGTCAAGCAAACAGGAGGAGGCATCGCTATCGTCCATAAGAACTCCATCCGCATCTCAACCAGCTCAGACGTCAACCTTGCCAGCGCCGAACACCTCCACTTCCAGATCCACACCGACCCCAAGACCACACTCAGAGGCACCCTCCTCTACCGGCCCCCAGGACCCCGTGCACAATTCAGTGACGACATCATTGACTTTATCACCCAACACGCCCTCCCCTCCGAGGACTACATTCTATTGGGAGACCTCAATTTTCACCTGGAAAAGAGCAATGACAGCAGCGCCACCACCCTTCTGGACAATCTCGCCAACCTCGGACTCAAACAACTTGTCACTACCCCCCCCCCACATTGCAGGTCACACACTCGACCCTATCTTCACCTCCAGCAAACATGTCTCATTCAGTCACACCACAGCTCTTCATTGGACGGACCACAGCTGCGTTCACTTTATCTACAATAAGAACACAATCCACAACCATCCTCAACCCACCCTGCGAAGAAATTGGAACAAAATCACCATCGACCAGATCTCCTCATCGCTTCTTCTAAACCCCCCCGCCCACTCCTCAAACCCCGACCAAGCAGCCATTAACCTCACCCAATGGCTATCCAACAGCGCCGACATCCTAGCACCGTTGAAAAAATGTCAAATCAAACTAGGCAGCAAAAACGCCTCCTGGTTCAACGATGATCTTAAGAAATCGAAGAAACTCTGTCGCTCCCTCGAGAAGGCCTGGAAAAAAGACCCAAACACCAGCACCAGGGACGCCTTCAAAAACGCCACCCGCATACACCGGTCTGCCAAGAAAGCCGCATTCAAAGACCGACTAGACAACAACGCCCACAACAGCAAGGAATTATTCAACATCGTCAAAGAATTTACCAACCCATCAGCCAACTCCAACGACATCACCCCCTCCCAAGCCCTCTGCGACTCCCTAGCTTCCTTCTTCCACAACAAAATCGCAGACATCCACAACAGCTTCGACAACCGACCCGGAGACCAACCCACCCAACCTTCTGCAGGACCTTCACCCCCCTTGAACATCCTTAACGACTGGAACCCAATCTCCACTGAGGACACCATCCGCCTGATGAACTCCATCCACTCAGGATCCCCAACTGGCCCATGCCCTCACCACATCTTCAACAAAGCAGACTCCATCATAGCACCACACCTCCGAGATGTCATCAACTGCTCCCTCAACTCCGCCACCTTCCCGGAAAGCTGGAAACACGCAGAACTCAGCGCCCTTCTGAAAAAACCCACAGCTGACCCCACCGAACTCAAAAACTACCGCCCCATCTCGCTTCTTCCATTCCCGGCCAAAGTCATCGAGAAAGCTGTCAGCAACCAGCTCGCCACCTTCCTCGAAACCAACAAATCCCTCGACTCCTCACAGTCCGGCTTCTGAGCCAAACACAGCACTGAGACCGCACTTATCGCAGCAACAGACGACATTCGAACTCTACTGGACAACGGAGACACAGTCGCCCTCATCCTCCTCGACCTCTCCACTGCCTTCGACACAGTCTGTCATAGCACCCTTCTACAGCGCCTCAGAAACGACGGAATCCAAGGAAAAGCACAGGAATGGATCATCTTGTTCCTCACCGGAAGAACCCAGAGAGTCCGCCTCCCACCATTCAAGTCAGAGGCCTCTGAAGTCATCTGCGGCGTACCACAAGGATCGTCACTCAGCCCCACCCTCTTCAACGTATACATGAGCCCCCTTGCGGCCATCGCTCGCCAACACAATCTCAACATCATCTCCTACGCTGACGACACTCAACTGATCCTCTCACTCACCAAAGACCCTAACACCGCCAAAACCAACTTACACGAAGGAATGAAAGAAGTAGCCGAGTGGATGAAGCACAGCCGTCTGAAACTGAACTCAGACAAAACAGAAGTCCTCATCTTAGGCACCTCCCCCTCCGCCTGGGATGACTCTTGGTGGCCAGAGGCCCTTGGAAAAGCACCCATCCCGACGGACCACGCACGGAACCTGGGCGTCATCCTGGACTCCTCACTCTCGATGACCAGACAAGTCAACGCCGTTTCATCATCTTGCTTCAACATTCTTCGCATGCTCAAAAAAACATTTCGCTGGATCCCCACCGAAACTAGAAAAACGGTCACCCACGCACTGGTCACGAGCCGCCTGGACTACGGAAACACCCTATACGCCGGTACCACCGCAAAACTCCAGAAAAAACTCCAACGCATCCAGAACGCTTCAGCCAGGCTGTACCGACCGGATTTTCAGACAAGATGGAATCAGCTCCTAGGAGCCCCTCTAACCCAATCGGAACGTAATCACCTCCCTCCTTAGAACATATTTACAATGGGTATGGATATAGGTATGTACATCCCGTACCTAAGGATGGGGGAAAATAGCAATAAACATGCATACGTTTTCTACAATATCCTATTCATACCAGCTAGTCTCGCGGCCACTTAGGCCCAGACTAATCTACCCTGGGGCAGATCTTATTATGTACCCTTACACACTGATCTCTCTCAGTGCTCACTCGACACGCAATCCGGCGTGCCTACACACGGGCCTGCAGTCCCAGTGCTCTCATTCACTTATCCGGTCCACAATCCGGCGGACCTCCACACCGTGTCCCCCCGGTGCTCTCATTAACGCCGCATACCAACGACAATCACTTCCTATGAACACCTATGGAAGAAATCTCTCATTGTCTACTCAGGATAAAACTACGATAATAGAAATTAGTACGGCTTTCCAAATTGAAGTATGTACCTTCTGCTCTTGGCATCAAACGTTCCCTCTCTCCCTCATTGCTCAGTCATTTCTTACCTGATCGGGATTCGCATCCGTTCATGCAAACAATGTCTGACTAGAAGACCAGGTTACCCTGATTGAACAAGAATACAAGGCACATGTCGGTTCACTAAGAACTGGGGTATTTTTATTACAATAATTAAAAACACAACACTATACAATAGTATATATTCTGCAAAGAAAAGTAAAAGGTTAGAATGTGCACTCTATAAGGGAAAGGGCGGAGGTCACCTGGTTAACGTGAAGTCGGGGTTCGGCAGTCATCTAGGTTCCCTTCTCGTCTGTGTCTTGGCCCGTCTCGGAATCACACCTTAGCAGTCACGGGTACACGTCTGCACCGCTATGCTCGATCTCCTCTGCTTCCCTCCAAGTCACTGGAACCTCTCTCGCTATTAACTGCTGTCTCTCTCTGTCTCTGATCGCTCTGCGCTACTTCTCCTTCAGTCTTTCTCAGAGAGTCTCAGTTTCATGATCTTTCTCGGACTTCAAAATGGCGACTGTCTGCCTGGAAATAATTAATGGCATAGATGCTAACGGCTAGCTGCCGCCTACGGACTGACTGACTCATTGCCTAACACTTTCGCTAATATCGAAGCCTGTCCCTTCATGGAAAGTTACGGCCAGTAACCTGTCGCCCACTAAATTCTTGTACCTCCCCGTACCAAGGACACGTTCCCAGCCGGCCCGCCTGAAGTTGTGACTTTGGAGTGGAGAAAAATACAGTCTTTCGATAAGGGCCAGCCTGAGCCGGTTCTCTCCAAGCGAACAACACCTCGAAACTAAAACATTACATTTGACCTAGAAAGCCTCTCAAGCTACCAGGCAGAGGGCAAAATGGAGTCTGTCCCGTTTAAGGCCTACAAGGCCCGAAATAAGCATAACTCCATAGAAGGTATACTAAC
Organism: Lissotriton vulgaris; assembly: GCF_964263255.1. Lineage (NCBI taxonomy): Eukaryota > Metazoa > Chordata > Amphibia > Caudata > Salamandridae > Lissotriton > Lissotriton vulgaris. The sequence continues at coordinate 2,042,552,711 of NC_141685.1, read as the reverse complement.
ACTCTTGCAAAAGGACGGATCATCACTAATACTAATATATCTATCCCCTAGCTTAAGTTCATAAGCCCTGATCTAAAGAAAAGGGTACGAAAATGCACTACTGTGCCTCATGGATAAGTCCTGTTTATAGTCCTAATCCCTGTACTATAAGGGTAATAGGCTGGAGTCATCTTCCATCATCCTCCCTCCAAAGAGGGCCGAAAAAGTCGGTCATTACACTTCACCCTTGACTCCAGTCTATTAACCATGTTCTATATGGAACTAACATCAGTGGAAGAATAGTAAGAAACAAAATTAACTGATCTATTTCTCTTGCCAAATCTACAGTATTGGAGTAGAGAAGGAATGCACTGAATAAAGCAGCAAATGGCTACTAAAATACAAATAGAAATCATAATACCCCCTAAAATCTGTCGTAAAGAATGTAAGTCAGGTAACCAATTAAAGAGCCAGTCAAACCAGCCCTGATCAATGTGTTGTCTAACTTCTGCAGTCAAGTCGTGAAGTTTGTCAATATGGGCTTGGATCGATTTAGAGTGGTCAGACAGGTTGAAGCAGCAAAGACCTTCAAAGTCAGAACAGTCATGTCCATGTTTTAACAGGAGGTAGTCAATTGCTGCACGATTTTGCAGAATTGCTCTGCGTTCACCCTGGGCATCTAATAACATGTCAGATAAAACAGTAGATGTCTGGTTAATCGATTTGACCATCCAGCAGGCCATCTTTCCAATCGATTTGGCATTGTAAACTGCCAACGCCGGGACACCAATAATAGAAAACGCTAAACTGAGATATTCAGATTTAGAATAAAGATGAAGGGAAGAATCACAGTCCTCATGTAACGTCATAGAATTGCGGACCACACGGGAATGGGAATTGGGATGTGAAGAAAACATTAACAAGCTCAGTCTGGTGATGGCACACGGACCTCCAGAAATATTTGCAGGAATATAGGGCCAGGAGGAATTCCCACAAGAAAATAACCAACCAGAGGGCAGCAACATTGCACGGTAATGGCTAGGAGCAACTAATATACGTTTGCATGTCATATTGTTTTTAACAGAAACACATGAATTCGGAAGTCTTTGTAAGCACAGCAAACGTTGATGAGCTGAAAAAGAAGTGGCAGCATTTAACTTCAGTTTGACACATTCAGTAATTGCTTTGGGATCACAGGTCAAAATAAAGCATAAATCACCCTGCGTGATATTGTAGGTAGTAATTTGGGAATGAATCGGGGGAATGGAGTCCGAAAGAACAGTACACAAAGGGCAAAATTCGTGGGCCGCGAAATCGCCCAGAATAATATTGGGTCGGGCACTCGATATAATGAAAATGTGGCGCAACGTTTCAGTGGAGGCAGGGACGGCAACCAAGCAGGTCGCTAGGATGTCAGTCACAGAACGCATGGGAGTGAGGCAGAAATGCGGAGAGTTAGTAACCCTCTTAGCAAGAGTGATCCAAAAGTTCGATGAGGAATCCCACGCAGCGAAAGGAACGCGGAACTCGGGTTCTCCAATCAACCGAAGTCTGTGGGTTCTCTCCTCTCCCGGCGTAGCAGACCAAAAGGAGTCCAACGCCGGCACATCCTGCAGCAGCAATCCAGAGAATGATCTGAAAGAAAATCAAACACAGGCATTATTCCTTCTCGTAAATAACATTTGTCAGCCGGGACAGCTTCCCAGCTATCTTTCCCTGGTCTCATTACCAAAATGGTATTATCATGACCGGTCGCAATGACTTCAGCTTGTTCAGGGGGATGTTTAGGCGATTGCACCCATATTTTCGCACCCGGATTGTCAGAGGACCCGAAGCCTTTTTGGCCTCGTATTGTTAGCAAAGTCGGGGCAACGCCTTTCTTAATCTCACCACTGAAAACAGGCATAATTAGCAACTGAGCAACACGGTCAGATTTCTGAATCGATAAATCAATCTCACTGCTATTCAGCAGGAGAACCTTAATCTCTCCCTGATAATCGCTGTCAATCACTCCTCCGAGTACTTGAATACCTTTTAAGGCAAGGCCCGATCTAGGGGCAATCAGTCCAAAACTTCCAGCTGGTATACAGACACCAACGCCTGTTTCAACAATTATTCGGTCACGACCTTTAAGGATAGCATCATTCATAGCATGCAGGTCCAAGCCTGCGGAACCTGGGGTTGCTCTGCATGGAGCCAAAGCTCCGGGGGTAATTTCCCAATACATAACAGTATTAGCAATGGTGTTGGGCTTTGCATCAACATTTGGAGGAAACAAACGCATTAAAGGAGATTCAGCATGCAACAAGGGACGATTATTCAAAATTAGCAATGCCTGGAGTAAGAAGTCCCTCCAGTTCTTGTAGTGTTCATCAGTTAACTTTCGTAATTGTTCCTTTAGCAAACCATTCATTCTCTCGATGAGTCCCGAGGCCTGCGGATAATATGGAATGTGAAACACCCATTCAATGTTATTTTCCACACAGAATTCCTGCACCAATCTTCCACGGAAATGGGATGCATTATCAGATTGAATTTGAAATGGAACACCATAATATAATATGAGTAATTCCAATGTTTTAATGGTATTGATTTGGGTAGCTTGTTTGCAAGGGAAAGCAACCAAAAGGCCACTATAGGTATCAACAGCTGTACAAACATACTGACAATTTTTGCTCATAGGGAGCGAGCCAATATAATCAATTTGCCAAATTTGAGCGGGCAATTTTCCTCAATGTAAATGGCCTTTAACAATATGAGGCACTTTTCTCTTTCTAGAATGTTGACAGATGGGACAATGCAGAATGACATCTTTAATGTAATTTAAAGGAATATGAATTCCTCGATCGGCAGCCCACCTGCTAGTGGCTCTCTCTCCAAAATGTCCTGCTTTCTGGTGGGCCCATTTCGCCAATCCCGCCAAATCAGAATCTTGCATGTCCACCACTGCCTCAGCAATTTTAGATTTTTCATCTGCAATGTTATGAAAGAATTTGTCAAGGGAGTCTATCGGGGTGTGAGCATCCACATGAAAGATTGTCACAGTACTCTTTGGGAGCATTTCCAAAATTTCTTGCCATAATTCTTTTCCCCACAGTTCTTTCGAATGCAATTCCCAATTATGAGAATGCCAAGTTGGTAACCATACCGCTAGTCCATTAGCAGTGGACCAGGAATCAGTGAAAATATGACATGTGCCAGGTTGTTCCTGTTTCAAAACTTGGTAAACTGCATACAATTCAGCATATTGACTACTCTTACCGTCACCAGTTGTACTCAGTAATTTCTGCGTGATCGGGTTATAGGACACTGCTTTCCAATGTCGTTTCTCACCAATGAACTTCGCTGAACCATCCGTAAACCACACATGTTTTCTGTCCTCCGCGGACTAATCATCAAATGGCTTACCCCACTTGACAGGAGATTCCTGCACTACAGGCACGGAACAATCACTTCCAGTCTCATTCGATGGCGCCTGCGCCACTCGCTCATGCAACACTGCCACACCTTTCGGACCCAAACGTGCCCTGTCCTGAATGTACCATTTCCATTTAATCACGCTTGCCTCTTGAGCATGTCCAATTCGATGGGATTTCGGCGAACTCAAAACCCACTGCATGATAGGAATTTCAGGTCTCAAAATCACAGCATGACCTAAGGTCAATTGCTCGGTATCCACCAGAGCCCAATAACATGCAAGCAACTGTTTTTCAAAAGGTGTATAACGCTCACCAGCCTCAGGTAACTTTTTAGTCCAAAAACCTAATGGCACTTTTTGTCTGCCCTGCTTTTGCCATAAACTCCAATTGGCATACAGACCTTCCACAGACACATTCAAATCCACATCACCCTCGCCCACAGGCCACAGATCCAAGGCGTACTGAATCGCTTCTTTCGCCAAATTAAATGCATTCTGTTGTGGTTCACCCCATTCAAAGGCATTCTTTTTACGAGTGACTCGATATAAGGGAGCCAAAATCTGACTCAAATGGGGAATATGTTGACGCCAAAAACCAAACAAGCCAATGAAACTCTGAGCCTCTTTTCTATTCCTCGGAACTGCAAAGTCTAAAATTTTCCGTTTCACCTGTGGGATCACTTCTCTGTGACCTTCATGCCAATTAATGCCTAAAAATTTAACATTCTCGGATGGACCTTGTAACTTATCAGGATTAATTTCCCAACCTTTTGCACGTAAACAGTCAAGGATCTGATCTAAATGGGACTGGACCTGATATTGCGTCTCACCTTGAATCAAAATGTCATCAATGTAATGACACACCTGGATTTGTGGATGTACAGGCACCTCAGACAAATGTTCTGCCACCAGCCGGTGACAGATCGTAGGACTATGTACATAACCTTGAGGAAGACTTCTAAACGTCATTTGACGTCCATTCCATGTAAAACTGAATTGTTCCTGACACTCGGGGGCAATCGGAATCGAAAAGAAAGCATTAGCAATATCAATGGACGCATACCATGTACCTGGATGCTTCTGAATTCTCTGAATTAAAGTAACAATGTCTGGTACTGCAACAGTCAAACGAGGTGTGTGTTTGTTCAACTCTCGATATTCAACAGTCATGCGCCAAGAATTATCACTCTTGCGCACAGGCCAAACGGGATTATTCCAAGCAGAAGTAACCGGAGTTATAACTCCAGCGTCAACCAAATCCTGAATTGTGGCACTAATTTCTTCATGACCACCTGGAATACGGTATTGTTTCTGAGAAACCACTTTCGTAGCTTGGGGAATTTTAATGGGGGGCATCCGTAAACGGCCAACCCGTACGGGTCTGGACGAAATGTAATGCTTGGTTCCAAATTGATAAAATTACAAAAAACAATTTGATGGACAGAATGTAGATCAATGTCTTACATTCACCCCAGTACAAGGATCTGGGCCTAAATCCATCGTTTTTTGCACTCCACACCACCCTGGGTTAGATAATGGCTTTATGCAAATCAGCTCTGACCCTGTGCCCCATGGGAACAGTCCAGTCCGAACTACACAGCCATATCTTTCCCAGACCGGAATCAAGCATCCGAGGACCGGACCGGTTTCGAGGTAGCACCTCTCATCAGCCCGGCTAGCTTGACTCCAGTGGTGTGGAGGCTCTGGGACCCACGTCTGAGCTACCCCCAGTACACTCAGGGAGAAAATTACAAAAAACAATTTGATGGACAGAATGTAGATCAATGTCTTACATTCACCCCAGTACAAGGATCTGGGCCTAAATCCATCGTTTTTTGCACTCCACACCACCCTGGGTTAGATAATGGCTTTATGCAAATCAGCTCTGACCCTGTGCCCCATGGGAACAGTCCAGTCCGAACTACACAGCCATATCTTTCCCAGACCGGAATCAAGCATCCGAGGACCGGACCGGTTTCGAGGTAACACCTCTCATCAGCCCGGCTAGCTTGACTCCAGTGGTGTGGAGGCTCTGGGACCCACATCTGAGCTACCCCAGTACACTCAGGGAGAAAATTACAAAAAACAATTTGACGGACTGAATGTAGATCAATGTCTTACATTCACCCCAGTACAAGGATCTGGGCCTAAATCCATCGTTTTTTGCACTCCACACCACCCTGGGTTAGATAATGGCTTTATGCAAATCAGCTCTGACCCTGTGCCCCATGGGAACAGTCCAGTCCGAACTACACAGCCATATCTTTCCCAGACCGGAATCAAGCATCCGAGGACCGGACCGGTTTCGAGGTAACACCTCTCATCAGCCCGGCTAGCTTGACTCCAGTGGTGTGGAGGCTCTGGGACCCACGTCTGAGCTACCCCAGTACACTCAGGGAGAAAATTACAAAAAACAATTTGATGGACAGAATGTAGATCAATGTCTTACATTCACCCCAGTACAAGGATCTGGGCCTAAATCCATCGTTTTTTGCACTCCACACCACCCTGGGTTAGATAATGGCTTTATGCAAATCAGCTCTGACCCTGTGCCCCATGGGAACAGTCCAGTCCGAACTACACAGCCATATCTTTCCCAGACCGGAATCAAGCATCCGAGGACCGAACCGGTTTCGAGGTAACACCTCTCATCAGCCCGGCTAGCTTGACTCCAGTGGTGTGGAGGCTCTGGGACCCACGTCTGAGCTACCCCAGTACACTCAGGGAGAAAATTACAAAAAACAATTTGATGGACAGAATGTAGATCAATGTCTTACATTCACCCTAGTACAAGGATCTGGGCCTAAATCCATCGTTTTTTGCACTCCACACCACCCTGGGTTAGATAATGGCTTTATGCAAATCAGCTCTGACCCTGTGCCCCATGGGAACAGTCCAGTCCGAACTACACAGCCATATCTTTCCCAGACCGGAATCAAGCATCCGAGGACCGGACCGGTTTCGAGGTAACACCTCTCATCAGCCCGGCTAGCTTGGTTCCAAATTGATAACAACCATCATCCAAATGCAAAGTCATACCTTTTCAAATATCAATTCCAATAATATACTCCAAAAGCGGTACAACCAACACAGAATATTCTTTCCGGGGAATTCTGCCAATTTTCATCTCAAGTGTAGTTTGCACTGCGGGGTCTCTTTTCCACCTAAACCAGTAATCGTGAAAAATTGTCCTTTGAATTTCTTTGATTTACCATGAATTAAAGTGGCCTCCGCTCCAGTATCTACCAATGCTCGGGCCCTTTGGATATTACGATGTTTCCCAAAAATTTCAATATCTACATAGGGTCTGTTGTCTCTGTGAGCCCACCTGCGTACCGGAGCTTGACCTATTTCCTAGTCATTTTTACCGTGGTCTGTCAACCAAGATAAATCAGGATAAATGCTCTCAACTTTCTTGGGAATCAGAATGTCCTGCTCGTATCCATCTCTATTACGAAATGGATTTTTGTAATTTTCAAAGTATTGTGAATTACGATCAGAAAGCTTGTGATGATCCTCCCTTCTCCTCAACTCAGGGGAATAACTTCTTTCATCTCTATGCCTATTGGAAACACGATCATCTCTCCCTCTGTCTCTGTCCCCCTCTCTCACCCTTATGTTCTCACGACGGGGGGAAACATCACGTTCATAACGCCGGTCATCACGGCGATCAGCATCCACACGACGCCTCTCATCACCACTGTCATCGGAACCACGGTCACGATCATTCTTACGCACACGACGGGCACCCTCCTTTCGATCTAAACGACGCTTACGAAACATGTCCCATAAGCGGTTATTAGGTTCAATGTCCTCCCTTTTCACACTATCAGCCAAAAGTGCAAGAAACATATGACGTCTAGAGAATTTATAATCCCCAGCGGTACGACCCTCAGGTCGAGATTGTCTCTCAGGTTTAAACCATTCACCCAACTCACCAAGCTGACGAACAGATTCAAGCACCATAGACAAAGGATTGCCAGTTTGATTGATCAACAAAGTCATCATAACCTGCTTATAAGCAACAGGGGAGGAACGGATAATGCGATTGCGCACAGAAGATGTTAAAAGACCATCCAACAATCTGTCAGAAGTACTGAGAAAAATCGCAGTTTTCATCACCTCCTCTTTCAAACGTTGCGACGCATCGCGCAAAGTGTACCACGGCTTGTCATTGACAGGCCAATCAGATTCAGTAGGGTATTTATGGTTACAGCCATCATTCGCAAGCTGGAGCAAACTAATTTGGCCAGCACCATTATAATTCCGAAAATGATCCTGTACTGTAGAATCGGAACTCAAAGAGCAAAATCGCAAACAATCACCAGCATCAAGCATGATACCAGCAGCACCCAGTTCATAAAGGCGCACCATCCATGAAAGCAAAGTTTCACTGGGCCGTTGTCGAAATCGTTGTAAAATGTCACTAACCTCCTGTTGAGTAAAATCTTCAATACTATCCAAATGAATACCATTCGGCATACCAGGAGCCTGTTGTAATTTGCGTCGAAACACAGGGTGAGCAGAAACCTCCGGAAGAGCCTCCGAGGAAGCCCGATCCTTAGATTTAGAAGAACAATCAGGGCGAGATATGTCATCAGAACGGGTAGAGCGACCACGGTCGCTAGAAATGTCGTCTTTGTCACAAGAAGCAGATTTACAATCACGTCCGGAGCGAGAAGACTCGCGCTTGTCACCCTCCTCAGCCGATGAGCCAGAATCATTTGAATCCCAGATATTACCATCCCACTCGTCGGGGTTCCAATCCAGTCCGGCTTTCGCCACGACCAGACGCACTTTCAGTGTAGACACACGACCACGACGGTGTCTGTATTTGTATTTCGCAATGCGCACTGCAGCCCTTTCGGCTATAGTTTGATAAGTCTCAAGTTTGTCGGCAAGCAATTTATTCTGACATCGCAAAAGAGTATGCGCATTTTGCACTTCAACAAACTTTTCTTCCATATCTACAAACCGCTTCTGCAACTTAACAAACCTCTCATGAAGAATTCTGTATGCAGTCAGCACAATCCAACCTATGCGTCCTAAAATAGGAAGCTCATCACCCTTCACTACTGGAGCTTTTTGCAAGCAAGAAACCACATCAGCAGGCTCCGCCTGCTCCAAACAAGGGGCCCGATTCACAGAATGAACTTAAGACTCAATCCTAAACTTACTACTATTTTGGTATTCACAGACTGCACTTACTACTTTTGGCATTCACAGAATGAACTTACTACTTTTGGTATTCACAGAAGTTAGGATTTTGTCTTAAGTTTGTCTTAAGACAGACTTAAGACAGACTTAAGACAGACTTAAGACAAAATCCTAACTTCTGTGAATACCAAAAGTAGTAAGTTCATTCTGTGAATGCCAAAAGTAGTAAGTGCATTCTGTGAATACCAAAATAGTAGTAAGTTTAGGATTGAGTCTTAAGTTCTTTCTGTGAATCGGGCCCATTAAGTCCAATTCTCACTCAAACCAGTAGAATCGGCCCACTCACGGGCCAAGGCCTCGTAAGGCGTTGATTCCCAGCCGGGAATTTCAACAGGCAATTTAAAAGTGGATTTCGATTTTTTCGAAAACATTTTGACACACAAAAAATATATACACAATTATCAACAAAGAAAATACGTACGAGCCGAGCGCAAACCAACAAGATCAAAACAATACAGCGCACACAGGCTTCGTAAACAGTTCGTGACGCCAGATGTACCGACCGGATTTTCGGACAAGATGGAATCAGCTCCTAGGAGCCCCTCTAACCCAATCGGAACGTAATCACCACCCTCCTTAGAACATATTTACAATGGGTATGGATATAGGCATGTACATCTCGTACCTAAGGATGGGGGAAAATAGCAATAAACATGCATAAGTTTTCTACAATATCCTATTCATACCAGCTAGTCTCGCGGCCACTTAGGCCCAGACTAATCTACCCTGGGGCAGATCTGATTATGTACCCTTACACACTGATCTCTCTCAGTGCTCACTCGACACGCAATACGGCGTGCCTACACACGGGCCTGCAGTCCCAGTGCTCTCATTCACTTATCCGGTCCACAATCCGGCGGACCTCCACACCGTGTCCCCCCGGTGCTCTCATTCACTTACACACGATCCACAATCCGGCGGATCTCCACACCGTGTCCCCCCGGTGCTCTCATTAACGCCGCATACCAACGACGATCACTTCCTATGAACACCTATGGAAGAAATCTCTCATTGTCTACTCAGGATAAAACTACGATAATAGAAATTAGTACGGCTTTCCAAATTGAAGTATGTACCTTCTGCTCTTGGCATCAAACGTTCCCTCTCTCCCTCATTGCTCAGTCATTTCTTACCTGATCGGGATTCGCATCCGTTCATGCAAACAATGTCTGACTAGAAGACCAGGTTACCCTGATTGAACAAGAATACAAGGCACATGTCGGTTCACTAAGAACTGGGGTATTTTTATTACAATAATTATAAACACAACACTATACGATAGTATATATTCTGCAAAGAAAAGTAAAAGGTTAGAATGTGCACTCTATAAGGGAAAGGGCGGAGGACACCTGGTTAACGTGAAGTCGGGGTTCGGCAGTCATCTAGGTTCCCTTCTCGTCTGTGTCTTGGCTCGTCTCGGAATCACACCTTAGCAGTCACGGGTACACGTCTGCACCGCTATGCTCGATCTCCTCTGCTTCCCTCCAAGTCACTGGAACCTCTCTCGCTATTAACTGCTGTCTCTCTCTGTCTCTGATCGCTCTGCGCTACTTCTCCTTCTCCTTCAGTCTTTCTCAGAGAGTCTCAGTTTCATGATCTTTCTCGGACTTCAAAATGGCGACTGTTTGCCTGGAAATAATTAATGGCATAGATGCTAATGGCTAGCTGCCGCCTACGGACTGACTGACTCATTGCCTAACACTTTCGCTAATATCGAAGCCTGTCCCTTCATGGAAAGTTACGGCCAGTAACCTGCCGCCCACTAAATTCTTGTACCTCCCCGTACCAAAGACACGTTCCCAGCCGGCCCGCCTGAAGTTGTGTCTTTGGAGTGGAGAAAAAAATACAGTCTTTCGATAAGGGCCAGCCTGAGCCGGTTCTCTCCAAGCGAACAACACCTCGAAACTAAAACATTACACTTGACCTAGAAAGCCTCTCAAGCTACCAGGCAGAGGGCAAAATGGAGTCTGTCCCGTTTAAGGCCTACAAGGCCCGAAATAAGCATAACTCCATAGAAGGTATACTAACACTCTTGCAAAAGGACGGATCATCACTAATACTAATATATCTATCCCCTAGATTAAGTTCATAAGCCCTGATCTAAAGAAAAGGGTACGAAAATGCACTACTGTGCCTCATGGATAAGTCCTGTTTATAGTCCTAATCCCTGTACTATAAGGGTAATAGGCTGGAGTCATCTTCCATCATCCTCCCTCCAAAGAGGGCCGAAAAAGTCGGTCATTACACAGGCTCATACTAGACATCCCGCGTAAAGAACACATCTCTGGTCACCTGAAAAACCTCCACTGGCTCCCCGTAAATAAGAGGATTACTTTCCGCCTCCTAACCCACGCACACAAAGCACTTTACGAACTTGGACCCGAATGCCTCAACACACGACTGTCCTTCTACACCCCCTCCCGTCAGCTACGATCCTCCAACCAAGCCCTTGCCACTGTACCTCGCATCAACAAAACCACCATGGAAGGTAGATCCTTCTCCTACCTGGCAGCTAAAACTTGGAACTCTCTTCCCACTCACCTTCGCCTTACTCAAAACCACCTAGCATTCAGAAAGCAACTTAAAACTTGGATATTCGACAAGTAATTCCCCACCCTTCCTCAAGCGCCTTGAGACCCTATGGGTCTCTTGACTTGACTTGACTTGACTTTCTTTCCCTCTCCATTTCGTGCATACTCACTTCTTCCTTTTTCTACTGCACTTCCATAGTTCATACTCTCCATAGATGCCCCTTTTTCTTTCTAAACTCAAATCTTCCCTCTCCCTTGCTCTCTTTTCCAAATATCCTACTCCTCTCCATATTTCTTTCTTTGCATTCCCTGTTATCTTCTTTTTTCTGCTCTTCATCTTTCTTTCCATTCTGACTTTCCTATCTCCTTTGTCCAGGGCTGGACTGGCCGTAGCGGGCATCTGGCGTTTCCCCAGAAGGCTGGAAGATTCGGACCAATTTTTGCCCTGGTAGGGGCCGGTTTTGTTACTGGGGGTCAGCAGAAATGTGTTACACTTGCATCCTGGTCCCTGGGGGGGGGGGGGATGGAGTTGGGGGTGATCTGTTCCTGAAAAATGGCCAGGTTTGCTTTGGGTTCCCAATCCAGTCCTGTCTTTTTAGGGCGCGCCCAAGCCGTCTCGTTAGCGATGCTTTGGCGACATATTAAGTAGGGGCTTTCAAAAGTGCTCCCAAAGTGCGGATCGGGTACAGTGCATGTCCTCCGAGCGTGCGCACCATTTGTTCGCCTGCTGATCACTTTCGCGGCCGCTTTGATGTTCTCAGTGAGCCGCGTTTCCACTGAGAACATCAAAGCGGCCACATAAGGGCTCACCATTTGCCACCCCCTCCCTTATCCCACTTCCTGCTTGTTTAACCTTTCAGTTCTATATGAAAAGCGCACTAACGCCATTAGGTAAAGCTGCAGCGCTACACAAAATGGAAATACATAGGTAAAACTTGCTGAACACTTTTACCAACACAGATTTCGCCAAGAATGCGCTGAAAGTGGCATTTCTGCCACTTACCATTCAATGATATCTACAAATCAAAACAGATGTTAATCATCATGTATCTTGGCGAGCACGACTTCCCCCTTCCCCCTCCTACCGCCCAACCCCCCACATTAATCTTCATTAAACCAAGCAAAGCAGCATTAGTATACCAGCTGTCAACAAAACACTGCTCTGGTAATGCAAACACTGCAGCATTTCAGGGGCGCTCCCCGTACCAATAAAAATAATGAGTCAGCAACTACATCGCAGCTCTTTGTTAAAACACATTATAATATGTTTCAAGTGCAATTGCAACTTGTTACAAACCTTGCTGTGTTCCTTCCTCCTTTCAATCAATCAATCAATCACGGCATTTATAAAGCGCGCTACTCACCCGGGAGGGTCTCAAGGCGCTGGGTGAGGGGGAGCGCTACTGCTCGAACAGCCAGGTCTTGAGCTGCTTTCTGAAGGAGAGATGGTCCTGGGTTCGCTGAAGGTGGGTGGGGAGGGTGTTCCAGGTCTTGGCTGCCAGGTAGGAGAAGGATCTTCCTCCGGCTGTGGCTTTGCGGATGCGTGGTACGGTGGCGAGGGCGGGGCTGGTCGAACGTAGCTGGCGGGTGGGCGTGTAGAAGGTCATGCGGTCGTTGAGGTACTTGGGGCCCAGGTCGTGGAGAGCCTTGTGTGCGTGGGTGAGAAGTCTGAACGTGATCCTCTTGCTGACGGGGAGCCAGTGCAGGTCTTTCAGGTGTCCGGTGATATGGCTGTGTCGGGGGATGTTTTAACAAGACAGAAAAGGCTTAATGAGGTCTCTGCAAAGGACTGATCTCTGAAAGTAGAAAAGAAGAATGCATGAGAGTTATAAAAGAGTATGCAGAACAATGGAAATGAATCCCATCAGCCCACCCATATGGCGGAGCCTCCTCATCTGGGATTAGTTGTGGGGTCCTGGTACAGATGAGGAGACACACCTGATGAATTGTGTGTTTTTCTCCAATCATCCAAGACCACCCAGGTGGATCCGACCTCCAGTGCCCAGTGGGTAAGATGGTGTGAGAACTCAAAAGAAGAGTGATTTGCAGTGTAACAAAAATTGTATAAGAAAATAGTGCGATAAAATTGACTACCATGTGTCGGGGATGTCCAGGATGAGTCGTGCGGAAGCGTTCTGGATGCGCTGGAGTCTTTTTTGAAGTTTGGCCGTGGTTCCGGCGTAGAGGGTGTTCCCGTAAACCAGGCGGCTGGTGAAGAGTGCCTGGGTGACGGTCTTCCTGGTTTCAGTAGGGATCCATCTGAAGGTCTTGCGGAGCATGCGCAGGGTGTTGAAGCATGAAGATGAGACAGCGTTGACTTTTCTGGTCATTGACATGGAGGAGTCCAGGATGAAGCCCAGGTTGCGTGCGTGGTTTGTTGGTTTAGGGCGGTGCCCAGGGCCGGGGGCCACCAGGAGTCGTCCCAGGCGGAGGGTGATGATCCCAGGATGAGGACTTCCGTCTTGTCTGAGTTCAGTTTGAGACGGCTGTTCCTCATCCAGTCGGAGACGTCTCTCATCCCTTCGTGTAGGTTGGCTCTGGCGGTGTCGGGGTCGTTGGTGAGGGAGAGGATCAGCTGGGTGTCGTCGGCGTAGGAGATGATGTTGAGGTTGTGTTGGCGTGCGATGGCTGCGAGGGGGCTCATGTAGATGTTGAAGAGGGTTGGACTGCAAGCCGGGCCGAAGACGGCTGAAATGCCAGAAACTGGTCCCCGGTAGCTTGTCTCCTTTCTGGTGAAGAATTGGCTTGGTAGTTTAGTCTGCCCTGTTCCCATGATGCACTGGGCCAGGGACAGACTGATTTGCATATAGCCAGGTTCTGAACTGGGATGGTGCAGTGAGATAAATAACGGTGATGGATCAAGCCCTGATCTTTGGACTGGGTAAGAGTGGTCTGCTTAATTCAGACACTCTGTTCATCACCACCCCCATTTCTGATTCGTTTTTGGCCACTATAGGTGTGGCAGGGTATACTCAGACATGAGTCCCTTTCTCACTGCACCATCAGGATTCAAGCAAGCCGGGCCGAAGACGGCTGAAATGCCAGAAACTGGTCCCCGGTAGCTTGTCTCCTTTCTGGTGAAGAATTGGCTTGGTAGTTTAGTCTGCCCTGTTCCCATGATGCACTGGGCCAGGGACAGACTGATTTGCATATAGCCAGGTTCTGAACTGGGATGGTGCAGTGAGATAAATAACGGTGATGGATCAAGCCCTGATCTTTGGACTGGGTAAGAGTGGTCTGCTTAATTCAGACACTCTGTTCATCACCACCCCCATTTCTGATTCGCAGATGACTTCGGTGGCCTCGGATCTGAACGGGGGGAGGCGGACTCTCTGGGTTCTTCCAGCGAGGAACGAGATGATCCACTCCAGTGCTTTCTCTCGGATCCCGATGTTGCTGAGGCGCTTCACTAGGGTGCGGTGGCAGACGGTGTCGAACGCCGCAGAGAGGTCCAAGAGGATGAGGGCCGCTGTTTCCCCGTTGTCGATCAGGGTTCTGATGTCATCGGTGGCTGCGATTAGGGCGGTCTCGGTGCTGTGGTTGGCCCGGAACCCGGACTGCGAGGGGTCGAGGGATCCGTTCGTTTCGAGGAAGGCGGCAAGCTGTCTGTTGACGGTATTCTCGATGACTTTGGCCGGAAAGGGAAGGAGCGAGATGGGACGGTAGTTCTTGAGGTCCGTGGGGTCCGCCGTTGGTTTCTTCTGGAGGGCGGTCAGCTCGGCGTGCTTCCAGCTCTCCGGGAAGGTGGCGGTGTGGAAGGAGGAGTTAATGATGTTCCGGAGATGGGGTGCGATGATGGCGTCAGCTTTGTTGAAGACGTGGTGTGGGCAGGGGTCGGTTGATGATCCGGAGTGGATGGAGTTCATCTTGCGGGTGGTGTCTTCGGTGCTGATCGGGGTCCAGTTGCAGAGGGTGGTGGTGGCGGGCGTTGGTTCGGTGATAGGGTGCGTGGTCTGTGCATCGAAGCTGTTGTGTATGTCGGCGATCTTGCGGTGGAAGAACGCGGCGAGTGAGTTGCAGAGGTCTTGCGAGGGAGAGATGTCGTTGTATCCGGCACTGGGGTTGGAGAACTCTTTGACGATGTTCAAAAGTTCCTTGCTGTCGTGGGCGTTGTTGTCCAGTCGTTCTTTGAGTGCCGACTTCTTGGTGGCGCAGATCAGCTGATGGTGTTTGCGGGTGGCGTGCTTGAGGGCAATCCTGTTGTCTGTGGTTAGCCGCCAGGCTTTCTCCAGGGTGCGGCAGTTCTTCTTGGATTTCTTGAGTTCGTCGGTGAACCAGGGGGTTTTCTTGCTGCCGGGTCTGTTGGGGGGGTCTTTAGTGGTGCGATGTCGTCGGCGCAGGCGGTCAGCCACTTGGTGAGGTTGCTTGCTGCTTCGTTGGGGTCCGTTGTGTTGGTGGGAGTGTTCTGGCTGAGGGAGGTGGTGAGCTGCTCGGCGGTGATCTTTCTCCAGTTCCGGCGGGGAGCCTGTTGCGGGTGGTGTCCTTTGGTTCCCGTAAATGCTACAAGCAGGAATAGGGACCCCCCTCACCCCTTGCTCAGGATTATGATGAACGCTTCCTAATTAACGGCACAACTTCAAAAAGTTTTCTGCGCTGCGCTGAACAAGATCAAGTTTCTGGTTATTCTTACTTAACACCTGATCCAAAGTCGTGTGGGACACCGTCAGGTTGTTGCCTGGAAATGTATTCATCCATCCAAAACGTTTACAATACAACCCCCAGAATACAAAGTGCTAATGGTTAAAACACCAGGACTGGCGAATACACGTCACAGGGCCACTAAGTATCTATTAGTATTCAGGGGTCAATTGCCACGTGTCAAGTGCAGCAGACTAAGTACTGTTCTTGTGTCTTCGCACTTTTGGTATTTGTAGCCTTGCTTTCCCCTTATGAAATGCACCAACCTTTTTGCACATGTTGTTTTACTTTTTCCACCAGAAATGTAGGACTACTGCTCCCAGAATGCAACTAAATAAACAGGACTGAATGAGTTAGTCAAGCATGACGTATGAAACATGAGGTTTTTGTAAGAGACAGTCCAATCAGTGGTGTGGGGTGCAGAAGGTTTTCTAAATCATATCATTTTTATCCTTATCCACATCTTTCTTGTAGCATGCTACTCACATGTCCTGGCCATGTCATACTTCCATAGACAGGAACTGGACTAGGCATTAATGCAGATCGCTCCACACAGCCCTCGCTACATGCCTACATCGGAGATCTTAAATCAACCGCCCGCAGTTTTCTTAAGTACCCA
Source organism: Lissotriton vulgaris (assembly GCF_964263255.1). Classification (NCBI taxonomy): domain Eukaryota; kingdom Metazoa; phylum Chordata; class Amphibia; order Caudata; family Salamandridae; genus Lissotriton; species Lissotriton vulgaris. The sequence goes on along the minus strand of NC_141685.1, from coordinate 2,042,536,309 downwards.
CACAGCCCATGTGAAGTTGGGTGTGCGACCCTCCAGCTACCCTGACGCCAACTCGGGGAGAGGAGTACCCTGATGCCAATTCGGGGAGAGGAGTTGGCCTAAGGGCTAGGGTGATCAACAGTGAATTTGGTTCGAGTTTCAGAAATGATGCTGAACAGCCTGTGATTCTGGGCAAATCACTTAGGGCCAGATGTAGGTCGGTCGGTAATGGCCGAAAATCGGTATTTTCGGCCGTTACCGACCAGTATTCAAGAATTGGTATGTAGGGGCACAATTTTACAGAATCGGTAACTTTACCGATTCTGTAAAATACCGAATCGGTATTTTTACCGATTCAGTAAATCTCAGATGTAGGTCGGACTCTTCTGAGTCCCAAAGGCCCTACAAAATCGGTATTTTACCACACAATCCTATTGTGTGGTAAAATACCGATTTCAGGTGTGCATGCACATGTGTGCATGCACACCTAGCCATGTGACAGACAGACATGCCCTAGGGCATGTCTGTGTGCCACATGGCGCACATGCCTATTTGTGGGGTGCCAGAGGGTGTCAAAGTGACACCCCCTGCACCCTAGCAAAATTCGGTATTTACCGATTCTGTAAAAACAGAATCGGTATTTCCCATTGATTCCTATGGGCTTCAAAGCCCATAGGAATCAATGGGAAATACAGATTCTGTATTTACAGAATCGGTAAATACCGAATGTTACAGATTCGGTATTTCCACATCTGGAAATACCTACATATCCACCCCTTAGATTTACCGATTTTTAATTACCGAATCGGTAAAATTCGGTAATTAAAATTCGGTAAATCTATTCTACCTACATCTATCCCTAAATCTCCCCGTGCCTAATAAAAAAGAAAAAGAAAATTAATGTGTTGTCACGTAATACAACTGGTGCTATGTAAAGCGCTCTGATACCCGATTCGGGTCAAGTTTCGGCTATATAAAACTCAGTAAAATAAAATTAAAAAATAAAAACTTTAAATTATTGTCTCTACCTTTTCCAACCTGTCGGGAGGAAATGGCAATCGATCCGGTTTCAGAGTACGCACTAGCGCAGCGAAGTGGCCCCCAATGACAACCAGGTGCTATAAAACCAATTAAATCATTTAATGCAACTGGATCGACACTGCATGCAGTTTGTGGGTGCACTCTGTGTTGGAATGTATGTGGCCCGATCAAGAACTTTTCACTGGAGGAGTGATCAAATGCGTCTGTGATCTTGTACATCTATACACTTAAAGACTCTTTTTTGTTTCCCTAACATCCTGAAGCTCGTGCCGAGGCGCCCTCGCACTCTCCCTATGGGATGCCCTTGCCTTTCACAAGTCTATAGAGTCTCTTTTCCACAGAACTGGTTCCTTCTCTTTATCTGTTGTTTCTACTATGCTCTTCTCTCCACCGCTCATCTGTCCATCCACCCTTTATCATTTTCATATCTCAGTTTAGCGCTTAGTTTACAGAATTGAGGCCAAATGTATTTGTGAGGGATTGACCACATCCAGCTGTGGTCATTTACCCCCATTTGTAGCCAGGGAAGTTAAATATCCCACATAAAACTAACCTAATGATGTTGTATTATTGTCAATAGCTCAACAATTACTGCCAAAATCCTAGTGATATCGCTGCATAACCGTTTTTTGGGTGTTGGCGTCAATTCTCTCATCGATGTGTGGCCTCCGTCGGTTCCCTCTAGTCCTTTGCATGATCTAAAATTTCCCCAATCCCTTCTTGGTCTGCACCCCCTCAGTTGCGTTCACTGGCATTCCACCGTGCCCCAGACATTCCATATCTTCCCAAATTCCTGGGGCATCCCCAGCCTTTGTACACCAGTTTTTCCAGGCCTCAACACCTCTATATTTCACACACACCCCCCACACACAACCCCACACACACAACCCCACACACACACAAACCCCCCCACACACAACCCCCCCACACACACCCCACACACATCCCACACACACCCACAACACTCTTCCACAACAAAATTGCAGACATCCACAACAGCTTCGACAACCGACCCGTTGACCAACCCACCCAACCATCTGCTGGACCTTCACCCCCCTCGAACATCCTTAATAACTGGAACCCAATCTCCACTGAGGACACCATCCGCCTGATGAACTCCATCCACTCAGGATCCCCAACTGACCCATGCCCTCACCTCATCTTCAACAAAGCAGACTCCATCATAGCACCGCACCTCCGAGATGTCATCAACTGCTCCTTCAACTCCGCCACCTTCCCGGAAAGCTGGAAACACGCTGAACTCACCGCCCTTCTGAAAAAACCCACAGCGGACCCCACCGAACTCAAAAATTACCGCCCCATCTCGCTCCTTCCATTCCCGGTCAAAGTCATCGAGAAAGCTGTCAACAACCAGCTCGCCGCTTTCCTCGAAGCCAACAAATCCCTCGACTCCTCACAATCTGGCTTCCGAGCAAAACACAGCACTGAGACCGCCCTCATCGCAGCAACAGACGACATTCAAACTCTACTGGACAATGGAGACACAGTCGCCCTCATCCTCCTCGACCTCTCTGCAGCCTTCAACACAGTCTGCCACAGCACCCTTCTTCAACGCCTCAGTAACATCGGAATACAAGGAAAAGCACTTGAATGGATCACCTCGTTCCTCACCGGAAGAACCCAGAGAGTCCGCCTCCCACCATTCAAGTCCGAGGCCACTGAAGTCATCTGGCTAAGCATCAGGCACCGACCGAGCAGCACACGAGAGACGCGCCCGTAATCAGACGCGCGTCACTACCGCCACATTGTTGGCTCCCGATATGCACGGCCATCGCAGCCTGCATCATTAAAAACGGATTTTTGTTCACACAACAAGTGAACCAAGAGCTGCTATCTTTCGCAGTTGAAAACGAATTTCGAGGGACTCAGTACCGCAAGTACCTTCCACTGGATCCCCCACTAAGGCTTTCCACCGCGTTATCCACGTGAGCCAGTACCACATCTTGAAGTAAAGGACGCTTCACCATTGCAGTTTATGCCCTAGACCTCATTGAGGCGTTATTGATTTCATTCAGGCATGTTTTTGTCTATTACAAAAGTCCTGATGATGATCCCATGTTATTATTTGAGCTAAGGGATCGAAACGTCGACACCCATGAGTGGGGTCACACCTATATTATTTTCATTTGTGAATGTGTACACCCAACTCTCAGGTGATACTGTGATTAATTATTGACTCTTTACAGTACCCTGTCCATGCTCTTCTTCCTTTGCCTGAAAAACACCCCTTTCACTTTTTTGCTATCCTTGTTTCTTTCGTTCTGGTTTGTACGGCACAGGCTTGTGTCAAGTTATACTGTTTATATTGTAAGATTGGATATTGTCTCCAGATAATAAACTCCTTTCCCGGCTGGGTTTGGAAATTTGTTTTGCATATAGCTTCCATTGTGTTCCTATACTGCATCAGTTCTAATCTCAAATACGCTAAGTAACCCTTGTTTCCTTATAACGTTGTTATACCCATGGTACTTAGCTACCCTTTGGGTCCCCTTGTACTTTGTAAAGACTGAAGTCATCTGTGGCGTCCCACAAGGATCCTCACTCAGCCCCACCCTCTTCAACGTATACATGAGCCCCCTGGCGGCCATCGCTCGCCAACACAATCTCAACATCATCTCCTACGCAGATGACACTCAACTGATCCTATCACTCACCAATGATCCTAGCACCGCCAAAACTAACCTACACGAAGGAATGAAAGAAGTAGCCGAATGGATGAAACACAGCCGTTTGAAACTGAACTCAGATAAAACAGAAGTCCTCATCTTAGGTACATCCCCCTCTGCATGGGACGACTCTTGGTGGCCGGAAGCCCTTGGGAAGGCACCCATCCCGACAGACCACGCACGGAACCTTGGCGTTATCCTGGACTCCTCACTCTCAATGAACAGACAAGTCAACGCCGTATCCTCATCCTGCTTCAACATTCTCCGCATGCTCAAAAAAACATTTCGCTGTATCCCCACCGAAACCAGAAAAACTGTCACCCATGCCCTGGTCACGAGCCGACTGGACTACGGAAACACCCTCTACGCAGGTACTACCGCTAAACTCCAGAAGAAACTCCAACGAATCCAAAACGCCTCAGCCAGGATCATATTAGACATCCCGCGCAACGAACACATCTCTGGCCACTTGAAAGACCTCCACTGGCTACCCGTCAATAAAAGGATCACTTTCCGACTGCTAACCCACGCACACAAATCACTCTACGACATCGGACCAGAATGCCTCAACTCACGACTGTCCTTCTACACCCCCTCCCGCCAACTACGGTCTTCCAGCCAAGCCCTCGCCACTGTACCTCGCATCAACAAGACCACCATGGGAGGCAGATCCTTCTCATACCTGGCTGCTAAAACATGGAACTCACTTCCCACCCACCTTCGCCTTACCCAGAACCACCTAGCATTCAGAAAGCAACTTAAAACGTGGATATTTGACAAGTAATCCCTCCTCCCCTCCCTATGCGCCTTGAGACCCTCTGGGTATGTAGTGCGCTATATAAATTCCTTGACTTGACTTGACTTGACACCCCACACACACAACCCCCCCACACACACCCCACACACATCCCACACACACCCACAACACACACCCCACACACACAACCCCACACATACACAACCCCCCACACAAAACCACACACTCATACAACTCCACACACACACAGCCCCCCACACCCCCACCCCCACACACACACACACAACCCCACACACACAACCGCCCCACACACACAACCCCCCACACACAACCCCACACACATACAATTCCACACACACACAATCCCACACACAACCCCCCACACACAATCTGACACACACAGCCCCACACACACACAACCCCACACACACACAATCCCCCACACACACAAACCCCCACACACACAACGCCCCACACACACACCCCACACACATTCCACACACACACACCCACACATACCCCACACACACAAACCCCCCCACACACAACCCCTCGCACACACAGCCCCACACACACAGCCCCACACACACAACCCCACACACACACAACCCCCCACACACACAACCCCCCACACATACAACCCCACACACATGCAACCCCACACACACACAACCCCCCACACACATCCTCCCCCACAAACACACACAACCCCACACACACACAACCCCACACACACACACACACAACCCCCCACACACACAACCCCCACACACAACCCCACACACATACAATCCCACACACACACAAGCCCCCCACACACACAACACCACACACACACACAACCACACACAACCACACAAACACACAACCACGCTCGTACAACCAAATACACAACCACAAACACACACACAAGCACACACACAACCCCACACACAACCCCACAACCACACACACACAACCCCAAACACAACACACACAACCACACACACAGCCCCAAACACAACACACACAACCACACACACAACCCCACACACAACCCCCCACACAACCCCACACACACAATCACACACACACAACCACACCACTAACCACACATACAACCACACACGCAACCACACACAACAACCACACACACAACCACACATATAACCACAACCACACACACAACTATCTATCTATCTATCTATCTATCTATCTATCTATCTATCTATCTATCTATCTATCTATCTATCTATCTATCTATCTATCTATCTATCTATCTATCTATCTATCTATCTATCTATCTATCTATCTATCTATCTATCTATCTGGTCTATCTGTCTATCTATCTATCTATCTATCTATCTATCTATCTATCTATCTATCTATCTATCTATCTATCTATCTATCTATCTATCTATCTATCCATCTATCTATTTATCTATCACCCTTACTCTATCTATCTATCTAAGTATCTGAAGTAGAGAGAATAGTAGAATAGTAGAGAGAATAAAGGAAGAGGAGACAGTGTGAGAAAATGCCAATAGTTATAAGTTTCGCAAATGTGACACCTATAGCATTTGTAATGCAATGCATGTTGTATTTACGTGACTTAGATGTATTGATATTACAAATAACAATGGCTTTTACTTTTTTTAATAATTAATAATTAAATAAAAGTTATTGTAATTTATAATTTAAAATTACTTTCGTGAAGATTATGTTCAGTGTATTTTATTGTGACGAAAATCTAAGAACAGAAGTGAATTATTAACATCTTTTTGTGACATTTGTAATAAAGCTGGAAACATTTGCAAAAATTGTTGAAGATGTTTAAACATTTAACGTAGTGCACACAGTCATTCAAGTTACAGCTCTCTTGAATTGTTTGGAAATGTATGCATACCTGGACAGGCAGCCCACAAACACTGTGTAGCACACCCAAAGCATTCTTAGATTTCAAAAACATACTTACAAACTAACATTTACTTTCCATTTTCATTTGTCGAACTCTGGTGTGCACGGCTTACCTCATAATTCCTGTATTACAGCCAGAGCTGCCTACTTTGGGACTAGGGAACCAGATCTAAGTCCCGGTATTGGCTCAATATCCTCTGATTCTGGGAATGTCACTTGATCTCCCAGTGCCTAAAAGACGAATGTGACTTTGTGCAATGTAACTGGTGCTCATGTAAAGTGCTCCAAAATCTTTGGTCATGTTTGAGTTATACAAAAAATGCACAGAAAGGTAAACGCAAAGCCTTAACATGAAAAAAGGAAAGTGAATTAGATACCCATTTAGTGATTGATTTGTACAAAGTGGAACCAGGAAACCTGGATAAATTGTGGCTGTCCCCCTCAAATTGTGTGATTTTAGGCAAAGTTTTATTTTACCAAAACTCCTTTTTCTTCATTATGTGGTATGAAAGCACTTTCAAATACCAGTTGTAAAAAAAAAAAAAAAAAGATTGTGTTTTATTTAATAGACTATAATGTTGCTCTTTAATAATCTGGGCCGTGTACAGCGTTTACATAACATGCCTCTTGCCTCTTAGTTCACTAATAGTTCATGTTTAAAAACTAGCGCTTTTAATAGGTACTTCTTAATGCTGTGCTATGAAGTGACGTATTAATGTCAAATCTTGTCAAATCTTCCACATGTTAAAGAAATACATGTTTTTGAATTTTGAAGAGATCAGAATATATTTAACATGATGATTGTTGTACGATCTGCATAACTATATATTAAGGCATTGGCTCGTGCACAGGCTGTAAGAGAGGACTATGCAATTGGCATCTAAAGAATCTGGCTTGAAAAATATTTTACTATTTATTTATTGCAGGGGATATGGCCCTCAAATGGAAAAACACATATTAATGCAACTCAATGTTTTGTTCAAGCAAACTAATCGAGCTCAACATGTCACTGCTGTGTGAAATACAATCATAATTATCTGTATATTTAACATAGCGTGGGATCGAATCCTGTCTGAAGCACTTCATTCTTAAATTAAAGGAAATATCAGCCCTTCTGTTTTCAGTCGATGTCCTGGTGTACCTACCTCCTGTCACACGCAAAAAGAAAAAAAACAGGTTTTTACACTTATTGCATCTTTGTAAACATGCGACTGGCATATGCAAAATATCCTTTTTGTTGTCTCTTTTAATTCTGGCTGCGTGCTTGTCTGGGAGCGTAAAGTGTACTGCCAGAGACAGTCTGGGCACTGGAAAAAGAATAGCCTACAGCTACCATAGGTTAGGACTCATTCCAAAAGAAGCCACCAGCAGGGAGTAGGTCAGATCAGTTGGGCTCTTTCAGGAAAGTCGGAGCTTCTCAGCATTGTTTCCGTGTAGTTTAAGAAAAGTTCAACCAACAAATGCTTGGAGATCACTTCTATGGCTAGGATACAAGTGGGAGCAGGTCTTTCCCTTAGGGTTTTCCTTAGGGTTTTCCTTACCCGTCTCAGCAGCAGGGGCTGTCCTTGTCATCGTCATGTCTTTCTATTGTCTACCACGAGACCATTGTGAACATATTATATTTTTCTTTGTATTGTATTGCAGATATGGTATTATTGCTCCCTTTTCTTTAAAGGGTAGGTGTCACGGCTAAGAAAGAAATTGTTGACTATTCAATTCAAAATTCTTTATTTCGGCTTAAATGCCATAAAAGAACAATGCATACTTTACATTACATTTCATTAATGAATAAAAACATATCACTAAATAAAAAACGTTAGTTAAAAAAGTACAATTCAAGTTGGAAGATAATTGGAGCGGAAACAATACTTTCATAAATCATAGAATGGACCATCACGTTAATTCCAAGCAAATCAGTTCAGTTACAATTGATGCCCCATTTTTTTCCTTTGATAAAAGATAGAAAGTAAAAATCTACTGACACTAAATGTTATCTGTTGAGATGTGTTTGTTGTTAGGATTCTCAGAGCTTGTGAACATGACCTCAAGCCTAAGAGTAGGCATATTGGTTTAATCCATCTCTTTCTTGCCTGAGCATAAAGAGGGCAGAAAAGGAGGATATGTCGCTCGTTTTCAATCTGGTTGAGTTCACACATAGGACAAATTTCGTCCATTACTGGGGACGATAAATCACGGTTCCTAGCCCAACGAGCCAAAGTAGTTTTAATTAATAGATTTCCATATCTGAATTTTAAGAATAAAGTTTTGGCAAGTGGGGGCTCTATTTCATCCATAAAAATCTCATAAAAGGGTTCGTCCTTAAAATTTAGGAACTTTGAAACTAAGGTCCCACTAGTTGTATTGCTTACAATCCTATTTGATATGAAACTCCAAAAGGCCCTTTTTAGAATTAGTTTGGGATTGACGGGTAATTGCTCGGGGTTCTCCCAAAAATGTTTCAATCCTATATTACTCAGCCAAGTCTTAATGTGCCTCAGCCATGGGGTGGCAGTCTGGCTGTCAAGTATCATGATTTCTTTTAGCCCGTCTCTATAATCTTGGAATTCAGGGACATGCCATAATCTAACCCACAGCATTAGAGGTCGAATCAGGACTTGGTGGTCAGTTCTTTTAAAGTTTAGGTCCAGTTCCAAGGGTACTAGTGGGGTGCCTCTCGGGACCCTTACCAAACGGTATAGAGACAAAATATCGACTCCAAAATATCGACTGGACATAATATCGAGTTTTAAATATAGACTGGACAAAATATCGACTGGACATAATATCGACTACAAAAATATCGTTTTTCAGGTAAGTGAAGTAATATCGACTGTATAAAATATAGATAGCAAAAATATCGATTTTTTAATAATATATAATATTTTATAGTGTATTTTTATGTAATAATATGTGTGAATAGTGTGTATTAATGTTATAAAATATTTTATTACATGAATTTTGTTTTGATAATAATTGCGTAATGTAATTCTGTAGCGGGTTGTGGGTTTATAGGGGAATAGGGTGGGAAGTAATTTAATAATAATTAATTAATTAATATATGTTGTTGATATTTTTAATTAATAATTAATTGATAATTAATTAATATTAATTAGTTAATTAATTAATATAATTTTTAATATATTTTGTATTAGTAAATAATTGTTAATTAATTAATTGTAATTAGTTAATTACATTAATTAGAGTACATTTATATATATATAATTTTGTGTTATTTTTAAGTAATTAATTTTGAAAAAATAATATTAATTATTAAAATAATTACACCTAATGTTCTAATATATTTACTTTATTGTTATTGTTAATTAATAATTAATTGGTAATTAAATAATATTGATAAATTTTGGGTAAAGGAGCATTTTTAGGGTTCAGGGTCAGTTTTCAGTTCATGGGTAAAGGGGTATTTTTAGGGTTCAGGGTCAGTTTTCAGTTCATGGGTAAAGGGGTATTTTTAGGGTTCAGGGTCAGTTTTCAGTTCATGGGTAAAGGGGTATTTTTAGGGTTCAGGGTCAGTTTTCAGTTCATGGGTAAAGGGGTATTTTTAGGGTTCAGGGTCAGTTTTCAGGTCATGGGTAAAGGGGTATTTTTAGGGTTCAGGGTCAGTTTTCAGTTTTTGGGTAAAGGGGTATTTTTAGGGTTCAGGGTCAGTTTTGGGTTTTTGGGTAAAGGGGTATTTTTAGGGTTCAGGGTCAGTTTTGGGTTTTTGGGTAAAGGGGTATTTTTAGGGTTCAGGGTCAACAAATAAGATTTAAAAAAATAATTTTTATTATTTTCTTTTATTATTTTATTATTATAATTTAATTTAAGTCGTTTTAAGTATATTTTAGTAATTAAAATGTAATAGTAATTTAATTTAACACTGTTTTTAATAAAGTCGATATTTTTTACATCTATATTTTTGTTAACGATATTTTGTACTCGATATTTTTGTACTTACCTGTTTGTAGATACAAACTCGATATTTTGACTGTCGATATTTTGTCCACGATATTTTGGCAAGTCGATATTTTGTCAGTCGATATTATTTCAGTGATCCTTACCAAACTTCGCATAAAGTTATTGTCTAGGACACTAAAAGTCTCCCTGGACCCAGGACCCCATATTTCTGCGCCATAAAGGACTGATGATTGGACCTTAAATTTAAATAATTCCATCACTGGAGACACCGTTTTACTGGTGCTCAGGCTTTGCTCCCTAAGAATTGGTTTAACATTCTGAGCAAAGAATAATTTACTTTTATCCATTTGGGCTTTCCAGGTAAAGTTTGAATCCAGGGTCACCCCTAAATATGAAAAATGAGGCACTGATTCCAACTTTACTCCTTTTAATGTTAGACAGCCCTTGTCCGGTTTAATCGGATTTAGGGCCACACATTTGGTCTTCTTCCCATTGATCTCCAACCGCTTTTGGCTACAATATTCACTGAAGGTGTCTAATAATGTCTGTAAGCCATTTTTCGTTTGGGAAATCAAAATGGTATCATCAGCAAATAGTAAGGATGCCACCTTTTCGCCGTTCAGTTTTGGAGAGTCATTTTTACATCTCTCTAAAAAAGAGGAAATATCGTTTACAAAAAGGGAGAAGAGCTTAGGAGCCAGGACGCAGCCCTGACGGACTCCACGTTCGATGGGTATTTTTTGAGTTAATTCACCATTTGGGCCCCATCTAATTCTCACAAAATTCCCTTTGTGTAACTCTTTAATCTGAACGACAAGGTTATTTGGCATACCTGCTGCACTCAAGGTTTTCCATAAGAGATTGCGAGGCACCAGATCAAATGCTGCCCTTAAATCAACAAAGGCAACATATAAGTGGCACCTTTTAATCACTACGTACTTCCAATAGAGGCAGCAGAATCTAAAGATCTGATCTATTGTGCTGACTTTTGATCTGAATCCGGCTTGGAATTTAGTTAGAATTGTATTTTTATCTAGCCAGTCACTCACGCGTAGTAAAATGTGTCGTGAGTAGATTTTCTGTAGGATGTCCATTAGACTTATTGGCCGATAATTACATGGGTCCATCCTATCTCCTTTTTTAAAAATTAAAACAATTTCCGCTCCCTTCCAACTTTCAGGGAATTCTAAAGTGCAAGATAATGTATTGCACAAGTAATTAATGTAAGGTGCCCATACTTCTAGGTCGTGCTTATATAGGTCCCCCGGGATCTTGTCCAAACCTGGGGCTTTCCCAGATTTGATTTGGGTTATTGCCAGCTCTGTTTCCCCTAAAGTAAAAACCAGGTGGTCTGCTGGGGGTTCGTGGTTTGCCACACTCGTGTCCATATGTGGGTCATCATATTTTTTGTATAAATTCGTAAAATGGGTGACCCAAGTTTGCTCATCCAAAAAAACGTCTTTGACCACCCTACCTACATGGTTCCCATTTGCGACCAGCCTCCAGAAAGCCACATTATCACGCGATCTGGCGGCTAGAAACAAATCGGCCCATTTGTCTTCCTCCCATGCTATCTTTGAGGCCCTTTGGACAGATTTATAATTATTCCTTGCTCTTTTTACATCTATTGGAGACTTGGTCTTTATTGCAATTAATAATTCCCTCTTTGACTCTCTTCAGGATCTGTCATACCATGGCTTACTGTGGGACAGATTCAGGGTCTTCTGCTGGGTTTGTTTGGGCATTTTGGTGACTAGTAATCTTAGGTCAGCAAAAAATTTCTGGTGTATTGGCAAGAATGACGTTTTGGTTTCATCCTCAAACATTACGGCTAAGTGAGGTCCAAAAGTCCCAGCAAGAAGTGAGTATATTTCACTAAGGATGTCACTGTGGTCCAGTATAAATGGCCATTTCAGATATCTTCTGTTGTTGCTAATATGGATCTCAGAATTATCAACACCACTTTCCTCAGATGTAAGTTGCTGAACCATATCGTTAAACAGTGAGACATCTAACGTCAAGTTTAGGGGGAAATGATCGCTTTCAAACCGTTCCATTACTTCAAAGTCCAAGAGATGTGGCCAGAGGGGAATAGAAGCAATCACAAAATCTAGGTTATTTTTATAGTTGTTCCTTGTAAATGTTGGTTTCTTAGAGCTATCGGATGGTAACCGTCCGTTGCAAGCCCTAAGAGAGTGTTCCGTACATAAATTAATCAGTTGAAGACCCAGTGTTGAACATTTAACCGATTTAACATTCTCCAGAATAGGGATTTTGTTTACCTGATCTTCCTCATCAAAGATTTCGCTAAGACCCAAAACTGGCTCGAAGTTACAATTTAAATTGCCAGCCAGGATAACAAAGTCCTCCCTGGGGTCTAATCTACTCAAGAAACAATCTAATTTTGCAATGGTTGGTGATTCTCCTGAAGAGGGTAGGGGCCTATTATAGACATTTACAAGAAATAAGTTCTTCCCGTTACAAACTGTGGCTTTTAAAGCTAGTTTATCTACAGAATTTGTAGGTATCTCCTCAATTTTTACCCTTAAGTTTATTTTCACCCACGTCAAAAGACCCCCTGATGGCCTTCCACTTCTAGAAGGTATCGCACCAATTCCGTAGGTCTTGTAGCCCACCCTATGGGGCGTCTCCACTGCCCAGGTTTCCTGAAGGAAACAGAGGTCAAAGGACTCTATATAGTTTGCCCACTCCGGGTCCCTCAAGTTTTTTACAACTCCAGCTATATTCCAACAGACCATTTTAACCGGCATCTCAAGAGCAAGTGGCCTCTCAGAAAAAGCCCTAGGCATCTCTTCATAGTTAATGGGAAGCACAGGTTGTATTACCAAGGGCGTTACCTCTAGGGATGAGTTATTACTCAAAATGGTTGTGGGTAATACCTGCTCTTCTAGAATATTTACATCATGGGATACATTTACATCGTGAGGTACAGTTTTATCCAAACAAGAAGACACAGGATTAACCAGTACGTCAGGCATATTGACAATACCCACATCACCAAGACTCGTTGTTTCTGGCCCCTCACCCCCCGAATCAAAAAACATCAATCGCAATCATCTAGACCGCTAAAAATGTCAAACCTATTAAAGGTTTCTAGAGGTGTGAAGGGTTTTAGGTGATCCATCCTTCCTTTCTGGGAGTTGTATGTTTTAGCCGATACGCAATTCCATCCCATAGAGTCTGGGGCTACCACAGGGCAGGGAACATAATGCATATTGTTTGCATTCTGTGGTAAAGGGGGATACAGAGCATATTGATTGCTCCCAGCATTCTGTGCAATGAGATGATTATTTGGCTGGGTTTGGAGTATATGCTGTAATGGTTGATACTGGGGCGGATGGTGCTGGGATGGAAACACCACTGACCTTGGATAAAAATATGTTAGTGGTTTAGGGATTATTATATTATTAGAGCTGCCTGTCTGCCAGTTCAGTATGAATTGAACAGCATTAGGGTCCCTAAAATTCACCACCACCACGTCACCATCGATGTCTTTGGGTCTACCCCCCAACCATTGAAGACGCCGAACATGGGCAATTTCACCATTAATATGATTTGCAATTGGCCTATATATACTCAGCCAATGCATAATCTTATTTTTTAATTGGGCGAAACCCTCCCTCTTATTTTGTCCAAGCACAGGCACCCCTGTTAGGACTACCACATAGGGTACTGCCTCTGGTGGAAGTTCAGGCAGATGAGTCCTTCTAGGTTTCCCCCAGGTATGTCTGGTTTCCCCCACCTCCCTTATTGGTTTCCCCAAAAGTGAATTAGATATGTTACCAATGGTTTTGTTTGTAACATTTGACGATGGTTGGTCAGAAGTTTTTTGTTGGGGAGGTTTAGGGGGTGGGTGGTGTTGGACAGTCGCTATCACCGTGTTCCCCATAGATTTGGAGGTAGATGCAGTTGAGGGAGGGATAGAGATAGGGATAGGAATAGTTTTGGGTGGTTGAACTGGAGTTGGTGTATTTTTTGATGCATTGTTTGGAATCGTGTTAGTTACATTGTTTGAACCAGTGTTAATTACAACGTCCTTGCTTCCCAATGCATGCTCAATTTTACACAGCCTACATTCCACTTCCATCAACCTCTCCAAAATATTTGCAGAGTAAGATCTAATCAAACTCTCTATATCAAGTAATGTCACAGGACCCTTGTTCTCAATTGGTGCATTAACAACCACACTAGTGTCCATACTGTCCTCCTTGTCTGTCGGCAAATTTGACATGGCTGAAGATGAAGATGATGTATGGATCCCCTCGGTATCTATTTGTGGAGTACAGGGTTCCTTAACTATATTGTTCGCCTTTTTGCCAAAATCACAACAGCTCAACTTGGGTTGTAACGGGCCCCCCCTTTTCCGCAGTTTTTTATTCGGTGGTGGTCCATAGATTTTTTGGAAGGGTGTCAGTTTTTTGGCCCTATTACGGGGTATTTTCACTGAAGGCAGAACATCTCCCTTCAATGTACTTGGACTATTTGCATGTGGAGTTGAGGATAACCCATTCGCGTCTGTCTTGGGTAATGTATTTGGTGTGAGCACAACCACATTCGCTTCCAAGGGCTGGCTATCCAATAAGTTAATCGACTCATTAACTATTAGTTCAGTGTCAGTGTCGGTAAAACCAGTGGCGGGAAGTGATGACAATAAAACTGACCCATTTTTTATGCTTTTCACGGAACGGCGTCGATCCGCCCGCCGCTCCGCCAAGACGATCTCCCTTGCGATATCAGGGGATGATTTAGAAAAGTAATTGTCCAAGGTTCCATTTAGCAGCACTCCCTGTTTGTCATGCATGGGCTGGTCTATATTTAAAGAAGACATTTATAAGGCTAGTTTGATAAAGCAAACAAGTCAGAGCAAATAATGGGCAATGACAGAAGCTATCAGTACCTGTAGGACATAGAGATGTGCCCAGTCCAGTCTCCTCAGTTCTCGGAGGGTCTCAGAGGGTCCGCCCTTAGTCCGGGCTTTGTCCCGGGATGTGTCCCGCACACGCGTCCCGCTAACGCTTTGTAACACCAGGTCTTATACGGGTCGTTAATTAAGGGGAGGAGTCACGGGAAGAGGCGGCAGGTGTGCCAGGTGATTCACGCACAGCCTGGTGGGCCTCGCAGTCCCGTCCTCCTGTAGCTGCAACTTTCTCCCCTAACGCGGCTTCTCCTCAGCGACAACAGTTACCCAGCGGGGTTCCAGGCAGGCAAAGCACAAGGTCCAAATCTCCTCAGCGAGCGGCTCCCGCGAAGCGGGGGCCGCGAAGAGTTTTCAAAGGCACAAGGCAGGGGGGCGGAGACACGGGAAGAGGCGGCAGGTGTGCAAGGTGATTCACGCACAGCCTGGTGGGCCTCGCAGTCCCGTCCTCCTGTAGCTGCAACTTTCTCCCCTAACGCGGCTTCTCCTCAGCGACAACAGTTACCCAGCGGGGTTCCAGGCAGGCAAAGCACAAGGTCCAAATCTCCTCAGCGAGCGGCACCACAAATTGTTGACTAATATTAACTGCTTTGCTTGTTTACATGTTACTCTAATCACAATCTCCATCTGTTTCCCAAAAAGTATAATTGACATGTTGAGTGAGATGCCATCTCGTGCCGCTCCCATTCTATTTTTTTGTAGCAATGGGTGTATTAGTGAACTCTAGAGCTTTGAATGGGCAGGGTGGGTGGGATAATGCTCTATTTTACATTTTACTTGTTTTATTTTCCCCAATTGCTTTCTCTTTATCCCTACCTCTAACACTCGCAGTGTTGTTAGGCTTACCTCATGTTTACGGACCTTCTGATACCCTTGAAGGGCATACGTGGCTTATGTAGTAAATAGCTGGAGACCACAGGTGTACCACAGGAGGTTTATTGCAGGAGAAAAGCATGGAGCAACCTCAACACAAGCTGGCCAGGCACAAACTGTCACCACCTAGAACACTAGGAGGAGGCAGAGCCATCTACATTCTGGAATGAATGACACAGGTAAGAACCATGGTAGAGCATGGAAATAGAGGAAAGATAAATATACAACACATCTCCTCTCGTAGAATAAAACACAAGATAAAGGAAACTTAACACAAAAAGAAAGAAATGTCATGGAAAGAAAACTTAACTCGAGACCTAAGAGCATTAGCAAAAACAATGGAAAAGTTGCAAGCAACAGTTGAGGAGCATAAAACAGGCAATGCAAACATCAGAGAGATAAATTGCAAACAAAAGTTGTGAAGCACAAAACAGGCATTGCAAACATCAGTTGAAATAAATAAAATTAGGCATAGAAAGGGACACACGTCACCCCTCTAAGACTTAATCACAACAAAAATCATTCAAATAAGAAGGGGGTCTATGGAACCTCTGAGGTCTGGGAACAGGTAAAGAGGGACTGGAATCAGCAATGGGGTTGGGAGCAGCAACAACAGGGTCAGGGGCATCCCCTCCACCATTGCCCCTCACCAAGGAATTAACGGGAACAGGCACAGCAAGAGCCGGATCCGGAACCTGAGAGGGAATAAACATGAACCCTGAAGCGGAGAGATCCCGGGCAGGCACGGAGGGAGTAGGACCAGGACAAACACCAGCTTTGACACCAGCTTTCTGATAGAGGGCAACCCTCCTTAGATTCCATTTTTCCCCATTCGAGAGGACAACATAGTGAGGGTAGACCGTTTTCACAAGAAAAGGACCACGGAATTTTGACAAGCCTCCTGACACACGACCAGACTTCACCTTGACCAAGTCGCCTTTCGTAAGTTTACAGGGAACAATTTTAGCAGAAAGCTTACCACCAACAACAGGTTTGCATGAAAGGTCCTTAGAGGACATATTCACAGAACTCTTACTGGAGACACTCTTAACAGGTAAAGTCACGGTACTCTTACAAGGAGACTTAGGAACCACTCTGGACACACCACCCAAGAGGGACTGAGAGACCAAGTCCTTGAGCCAAAATGGAATGAGTTTGGTGCTGGGAACCCTACCCCTCATCATCTCAAAAGGGGATTTGAGATGGGAGCCGTGAAGAGTGGTGCAATACGCATAGACCATTTCACTAACAAGGGAAGAGACAGACGAACCACTGGAGAGAGCCATTTGAACGGTACCTTTCACTAACCTGTTGAGGCGTTCACAAAGGCCATTCCCCTGGGGATTGTAAAGGGAAGTCCTATGGTGAGAAATGCCACATTCAGACAAAAAGGCTTGCATCTCATGCGAGACTAACTGCGTACCATTGTCAGTTATAAGAACGCTAGGAAAGCCTTCCCTAAAGAACAAGGATCTAAGGTGTTTAATGGTAGAGGCTGTGGTGATATCCTTAAGAAACTCCACGGACAGCCATTTCGAGTGGCAATCCACGATTACAACAGCAAACCTCTGGGAAAGGGGTAGCTCAGCCATAGGACCTATGAAATCCAGACAAATGGTGTGCCACGGAATTTCAGGGAACTGCAGCACACCCATCTCAGACCCCGCAAAAACCTTAAGTCTCTTCTCCCCCACTTTGCAAGTATGGCAGTCCTCAACCCAAGAAGAAACCATGGAGTCCATACCGGGCCACCAAAAATTCAACTTGAGACGCTGTTGCGTCAGGGTTTGGCCAAGATGACCCTCGTGGGCCAAAGAAATGAGTTTGGGTCTCAAGTCAACAGGAGGCACAAATTTGTCGCCACGCATGACAACATTATCATTGCAAACAGACAGATCATCAATGACCTTAAGGAAAGGGCGAACAGAAACATGGAGACAGCTCTCCCTGCGGGAACCCAACCTTATCAACTGGATGACTTCCTGTAAGACGTTGTCCCTGGACATAGCTTCGACCCACTCAGAGCGAGAAAAGGAACCCTCAGTTAGCAGAAGAACATCCTCAATCCAGGCAACATTCTCATCAAGACCGTCTAGACTGAAACCAACATCAGTACCAGGTGGAACAGCCAACCTAGACAGGCAGTCAGCCTGGAAATTTCTCCACCCAGAGATGTGGGAAATATCAAAATGGTATTCTTGGAGTTTGGAGGCCAACCTTGCCAATCTTGGGGAACCAAATGCCCCACCCCCGGGAGAAAGAATACGTATAAGGGGTTTGTGGTCAGTCTTAAGGTTGAATCGAATGCCCCATAGATAAGGTCGAAAGTGATGAGCACCCCACGCAGCAGCCAAAGCCTCTTTCTCGATAACAGAATAATTCTGTTCACACTTGGAAAGAGTACGTGAGGCAAAAGCAACCGGCCTGTCGCCGTCCTTGTGGGACTGAAGTAGGACCGCACCAAGACCATGGGCACTGGCATCAACCAGGAGAGTTGAGGATTTCGCAGTATCAAATGGTGCCAGCACCTTGGCATTGCAGATGGCTTCCTTGATGCCATTAAAACACGCTTCCAATTCAGGACCCCAGGAAAATTTGCAACCCTTTTTCAACAAAGCTCTCAAAGGCAAGGTCTTCTCTGAGAATTTCTCTACAAACTTGGAGTAGTATTCGATTAAGCCCATGAATGACCGCAACTGGTCCTTGTCAGACGGGCAAGGAGCTAGGCGTATTGCATCAAGAAGATTCTTCTTTGGTCTGACTCCATTGACAGAGATTTCATGTCCCAAGTACTCAATGTTCTCCACAAGAAAAGAACACTTCTCCCTACGTAATGTAAGGCCAGTGTCCCAAATTCTGTGTAGGACATTCCTGAGAACGAGGTTATGATCTGCCACAGATTCGCCAAAGACCAAGATATCATCTTGAAAAAACACAACGTTTTTGAGCCCCTTGAAAATTTCGCTGACCAACCTTTGGAAGACACTCGCCGCCGAAATCAACCCGAAGGGGAGGCGAGTAAATTGGAAGATCCCCTCCGGGGTGATGAAGGCCGTAAGATGCTTCGAGGATTCATGGAGCTTAACCTGATGGTAGGCACTCTTCAGGTCGAGTTTGGAGAAGTACCTCGCCCCCTGAAGAGTGGAAACCATCTCCGTAATGTTTGGTAAAGGGAAGGTGTCTGCAACGACACACTTGTTTAAGGACCTGAGGTCCACACAGAATCTCAATTTTCCGTCTGATTTTTTAGAAATCACGACGGGCGAAACCCATGCTGATGCTTCTGTGGGTTCAATAACCCCGGATTGAAGCATCTCCTCAATTAGGAGTCTCACTTCATTGCGGATGGAAATAGGAATCCTCCTTACACGATGCTGCACAGGCAAACTATCTTTCTTCAGTTTTATAAGATGGGCATACCCCCGAAGCTGACCCAACTCCTCCCTGAAGACAGACCCAAATTCAGAGAGGATAAACTCAACAGAGTCATCATCCACCACCATTATTTGGTTCTTTGCCCTGGGATTGATAACGATGTAAAGGTCATATTGATGTACCCACCCTAAGATGGGAGGACCATCAATAGAAACATAAACCTTCCGAAAGATAGACCTCTTCTCAAAGGTAATCTCGGATTCAAAGAAACCAAGGATTTCAATTTTCTGTCCATTGAAACCCTTAGGGGAAATATCACTGGGATGTAAACTCACCCCCTCCCAAAAGGCATCAAAGGTAGACTTAGGTATAATGGTATGACGAGAACCAGTGTCAACCATCAACAACACTTCGTGGGAGTCAATCATAAAAATGGCTTTGGGTCTGGTTTGTCTAGGATCATCACAGATGACATCCACATCATCAATGACCAGGAGTCTATCGGGCTCAACTCCAGAATCATCCACATAGTCATCGACAATATTCACTCTCTGCTTGGCTTTGCCCTTGCACATTTTGGAGAAGTGCCCAACTTTCCCACACTTCAAACACTCTTTGTTTGAGGCAAAGCAAAACCTTGCGTCGGAAGAGTGACTACTACTGCCACACCTGTTGCAGACCTTGCTCACTGAGGTTTTCTTAGCAGAGGGTCTGGGTCTGTTTTTCACTACAGCAACATTGTCTCCAGAGCAGTGCTCACACTCCACAACACCACCTTTGTCAGAAACCACAGAGACTTCCTGATGAGAAGAAGGTTTGTGTGAATCCAGGACCTTCATGCATTTACTAGGTTCCTCAATGACTTTGGCCAGATCAATAGCGTCTTTCAAGGTCGGGTTCTTAGCAGCCCATAGCCTCTCTTGGATTTTTTTACTAGAGCACTGGACTGTCTTCACAAGTACTGGCCAGCAAATAAACGTCGCCAAAAATTGTAGTAAATAGCTGGAGACCACAGGTGTACCACAGGAGGTTTATTGCAGGAGAAAAGCATGGAGCAACCTCAACACAAGCTGGCCAGGCACAAACTGTCACCACCTAGAACACTAGGAGGAGGCAGAGCCATCTACATTCTGGAATGAATGACACAGGTAAGAACCATGGTAGAGCATGGAAATAGAGGAAAGATAAATATACAACAGCTTACATACTGGTCTATTGGTGCCATCTATGCACAATCTTATTCAGTTTCATTACCCTATTTTTGGTCCTCATGGGACACTTCAGACAGTGCATCACACTAACCTTACACTGTTGGAGACCTGTGCTAATATTTAACAAACTTTCTAAATACTTTCGCTCAACACTAAGGGTCTTACAGACACATGCATCAATGTAGGCTTTTACGATTCCTTAATTGCGATTATTGGAATCGCAATTAAGGAATTGCAAAAGCCTATGCTTAGTGATTCCCAAATATTCCTTAATAGCGAGTCGCAATTAAGGAAGGCCTTCCCATTCATTCCTCTGGGCCTACAGGCCCAGAGGAATGAATGGAAGACTGCATGCGCAATTTGCGAGTACCAATAGGTACTTGCATTTTCTCACACTGTCTCCTCTTCCATTATTCTCTCTACTTCAGATCCGATTCTTATCCACATCCCTCCTTAATATCTTGCTTCATTATCTTGCCTCAATACGTACTCGCAAATTGCGCTTCCAATTTTAAGGGTGTCAAAAGGACACCCTGTTGCACCCCCTGAAATTGATCTGTGCATGCATGTTGCGCAACCACATGCCCCAAGGGCATGTGTGTGTAACCTACGACTTTAAAAAATGCACATTAGTGCTTTTTTTCAGAGTTTTTGCAAATTACCATCAAGTACAAATTGATGGTAATTTGTGCCCCCTATTAGCAAAATCGCAATTTGCGATTCCATCATGCATTGCATTCAAGGAATCGCAATTTGCGATTCCTTAAATGCAATTGCAATTTAAGAAATATCAATATTTTGCGATTTCTTAAAGTGCAAGAGGCTGACATGTTGATGCATTGCAGAAGCCCTTTTTGCGGGCGCAAACAGACGGTTTTTGCGAATCGCACCGTTTGCGCTCGCAAAAATGGTTGATGCATGTACCTGTTAATTATCCTGTCTGAAGGAAAAAGATAGCGGACCACTGCCAAAATCTAAAGGTTGACTTCATATTATTACAGCAGATGACATTGGGTTTAGATGACTCCTTAAAACGTAGATCCCAATGGATCCATGACTGTTTTAGCTCTCCTGCACAGCACAAGAAAAATTGAGTTATATAATTGATTTCAAAACATTCTTACGTTTCGGCCACTTTACACCAACAGGACAACTTAGGCAGATGGGTTCTTATTTTATCTAAAAAAGAAGAAACAAGAGTTTTATGTTATTAACATCTACACTCCAAATAACGACAACACTGATTTTTGGTCTTTTCTCAACCATCACAGATCTCCCACAACGGACGGCACAATATTAGGTGGTGATTTCAACCTACCAGTAGATGGCACTCTTGACCGTAAATTTCAAAAGAGGTCTTAGGCAAGTGAATATACAGGCACATTGTCGGCACAAACGACAGTAATGACAACTCGATTCAAACAAATTACAAGCACAAAACATATATATGTTTATGACAAACATAGAAACATATACTTAATTAATTAGCAATGTTATACGCATGGGCGTCCGCAGGGGGGGGGGGGGGGGGCAAGGAGCACCCCTTCTTTGCACACCCCCCCCCCCCCCCGCGGACGTCCATGAAAACCATGACTTTAAGACGGGCTTCTCACTCTCTTTCCTCTCCTTTCTTTTATTTGCTACC
Source organism: Lissotriton vulgaris (assembly GCF_964263255.1). Classification (NCBI taxonomy): domain Eukaryota; kingdom Metazoa; phylum Chordata; class Amphibia; order Caudata; family Salamandridae; genus Lissotriton; species Lissotriton vulgaris. The sequence goes on along the minus strand of NC_141685.1, from coordinate 2,042,513,994 downwards.
CTGTGAAATGGATCCAAAAAAGAAAGACTGGAAATGTCATATTTTTCTGACATTTTAATTCCAAAGTGCAGCATTGGGAATAAAAGGCAAAAAATATGAAAAATAGATAAATAATTAAATAAATTAAGGCAGAGTGGTAGCAAACTGCCCAAAATGATTTTATTCACACCAAAACACATTAGCGCCACTTTTACAGAGTTTGCCAGTGAAGCGCTATTTTTGTTTTCTTGTCTTTGTTTTCCCTGGACTTGGAACTAGTGCACCAATCCTGGAGGTACTGCAATGTGTGGATTGGAAAACAAAATGTGTGCTGCGGCTCTGCATCCAGGGATGTGGTCTTTTTACCATACTGCTTATGTTTTGTAAAGATATAAGCAATGGCCATTGAAATGGGTCCATTCAGGGCCCTGTAGTCGTGTCCTTAACTTTTCAGGCAAAAGCACTCACTGATTTCTGAATAGTGAGTGTAAAAGCATTAAGGTAACCATGTTGTTCCTGCTTACATTTCCCATGGTTTGCTAAATGTTGCATTCCCTATAAGTGTTTGCTTTTTGCAGGATGTTGTTACTTTTTTTTGTAGGCAGCATATTGCTCTTGTCTAGTGCATAATTTAAATTGAGCCGCATCCAGGTGTTTATAGCGGGCAACAATTGGGTTGTAGTTGAAGACAGTGGGAGTTTTTCTCAGTGGCGCAGTACGGTGTTCAGTGGGGGCGAGGATGTGGCACTATGGTCAGAGTTGCTGAATGTGGAACTGGGAACTAGGTTCAGCCTTAATAACCAGTCCACCAGACCCTTCTCCTGAGAGAGCACAATCACATGCTAGACCTTAGAAGGCTTTGCAACACCTTAGAAGTCCTGGTGTCTTCGCACCAGCAGGTGGACCCTAGCAGGACAAGTGTAGGTTAACCTTCAAGGCTTGTCCACCACTATCCATACTGAAGTTCACCTCCAGTCTTGCGAGCAGAACTTTGAAGCAGCACGCCCTAGAACAATAGTGACTCTGTCACTGATATCACAGAACCCTTGAGAAGGGCCAGCTCTAGGGTGTTGCAACCAGTGTGAACGCACTGGGTGCTGACTTTAGGTGGTGACATCATGTTTGCAAGTATATTATGGTTTTAAAAACGCTTGCTGCCTCCTTCTTGGCCTCCAGCAATTTTCGGCAACAATAAAAATGTCATGATGACTCTGGTGATATTAATGTTGTTCCTAGAGAGAGATCAGAATTTTGTCTAGTGGAAGTTTTGACTCATGGGAAGGTAGCTCAGAGGGTTAATGTACCGGCTGCAAAGAACATGTGCCATGCAGATCACAAAGTGCACATAATGTAAATAGGTCAGTGGGTACTGCTTTTGTCAGAGAGAGCCTTTTGTTACTTGCAGTTTATAAGTTAGAATCATAACTTAGAACAGTGAGCTATTAACTGTCATCAAAGAGCTGCATACAAACTGCAAGGTATAAATGAGAGCGTTATGTCCCCCCCCCCCCTCAGTCTTTTATTATCCTAAAGTCCCAAAACGTGTTCTTTTGCACATAAATCAATTCTGATTATTAAGGAGAACCCCCAACCATGATATTATGTTTTAAATTCCGGGTATTGTGTTTCTCCAGACCAATCACTACAAAACTATACGGGCTACTAGTATGGTTGTCATGTGACTCCTACACCTTGTAGTCATTAGTCTTATGTAACATTTTCTATACAGTGATTTACACACATATTGATTGTCTCTGTGTAATGTATGTGATGTAAAGTGCTCTGACACCCTACAATGGTATGAGTGCCGCTGTAAATCAAATTAAATGCATCTGAGAGAGAGTGGTTATAGAGACTTGGGGGGGGGCACAGTTAAAGGGTGGTAGTGAGGGAATCCATGTCAGAGGTGGTCATTGGGGGGGCACTAACAAACATTAATGCACAGGACACCACCAGTGCTATGGCTGGCCCTGCCCTTAAGGCCAGTCTGCCTCACCCATAGGTACCTCCATTGGCCTTGTTTCAGCAGTAGTAGCTGCAACTCACCAGGGATTGACAATGCAGGATTTGCACGCACACCAAACTAAGTTCACAAACTTCACAGTCTTCCTGCTTCATTTACAATCACTTTTAACATGTGTTGCCTGCTGTGGGGCCACTGGAATTAATTATGCAGCAAAGGATGACAAAATGATGCCGTAGTGTTGACTAAATTATGCATTAAAAATAAGGCTGCAGCGAAATAAAGTATATTTTCAGATATTTTATTATTTTGACGTGTGTACACATGCTAACAGTCTCTGGAAAGATTTTGCCTTATTAGCACCAGTGTAACATACAGAAGCAGCAGTGAGAAAGGTGACCAGTCAACCTTTGCAATAGGCCATCCACTCGCAGCAACACAAGTCACATTTTTTATTAACTTTTGATATTTTTGAGCTACAAACAATTTATTAGTTTAAATGGTCAGATCATGCAGCAGATCTTGCATTATGAGGCAACTATGGCAGAGCCATAATTTTAGAGAAAACATTTGTAAACTAGGATATTTTGCCATTCATGTTTGAACTGCTGTTGTGGAAAAAGGGAGAAGTGCTGATGACAGAAACTCCATGGCTCGGAGACAAATGGCTTGTGTTTCCACATTTTATCATATTTGGTACATTCTGTGATAAGAAGCATATCCCACTTTATGAATATATTTTAATGTCAATAACTCATTATAACCTTAAATAATCATGTGTATCCATTGGTTGATTGAACTGGGCAGTGAAATGCCAAACAAATACTAAAAAATGGGATGTCGGCACATTCTGGCCGCACCTCTGGCTGCACCCACAGATCCAATCCTTGGGTTATTCCCGCCCTCTGATTCTCCGCCCACTGTTCTCCTGCTTTTTTCCCCCACTACGACCACTGTGTAAGTCTCAGCATCCCTGGACCTATGATATGCCGCAGCTGCGGGCGCCACATGTGCCACACATTTACGATGCAGGGCTTCCGCATAAGGGAGCTGGCCATTATTGTATCCCTAAACATGTGCACGTTGTCAGTTTGACATTGACTACACGTAGAGGGACTCTAGGTTTCTTTTAAAAAATATAGCTAACATTTGGACCTATACATTTTATTTTGTATAAATTAATTGAATGTGTGTAAAATTTTGCAATGCCCGGGGCATTCTAGTAAAGGGAGCACCCCTTAGCGAATCACTAGCGTGTGTGATTGCTGTATTATTTATTACTGACTTTGACGTTGTGCTTTAACTTTGGATAACATTTATCCTGAATTCTAGCGCCAAGAAGCCAATATTGGTAAATATGTGCGCTACAAATAATCCCTAACATACACTGTGCATACAGTCTATTTAATCTGGTGCTTTAAACATAGGCTGTTTTAAAGTTTTCGGTGCTGAAGACAGCCTTGATTGGTGTTGGATTGAGGACCCGGAAGTCTGCAGACCTAGCAGACAGAGATAAAGCAGCTTGTCAGAAAGTTTAGCATTTTCCCTACAGGCGGTGTTTGTTGGCCTGTGGCAGGGTCACTCACAAATATCCTGGATTCCTGCCATTTAATTGAGTCTATCCCAGTTCTGCGCCCCAGTGTTTCTTGTGCCCCACCTGGCACACATCATGTCGGAAGATGGTGATGACGTTAACATTTTGCCCCCCCTTGGAAAAAAGTCTGCGGACGCCCATGGTTATACGTTTAAAGACACCCTCTAAAAATAGTGAGAATGTTCATCAGACAAACTCTCACTCATGCTTACTAACATCATTTACTCATCATGCTTAGTGTCAATATACATTATGAAAGTAAACTAAGTAATACATTTCTAATACAGAATTGGGCACAATTTTCACAATTATCTGTGATGCCAATTAATGAGCATGTGATTACCATAGGACATATTACTGAAAGGCTGTGATGTTCTATGCAAGTTTCGTCATAGTGCCTTCATCAGGAAGCCATCAGCGTAATGTCTGTATCTATATAAAAGATTCCATGGTTCTTGCTGTCTAGCTTTTAGGGCAACCGAGAAAAGTTTCGAACTGAGATCAAAAGATGAAGGAGACCATATAATCGGTAGAAAGGACTCTGTTCTAACGTTGTCATGCCGTTAACAGAATATCCAGGCTGGCAGTAAAACTGTGGAGTGTAAAGGATTCATCGACTTGCATTTAGATTAAATGACACATGGGCAGTTCAAGGTTTGATGAAAGGAGCCTATATATACTGACTCAAGTAGGTCACGTCCAGGGATGAGGCTCAGCACGGTGAACCCAATCCGTACCCTATTACAAGTACAATTAGGCGCAACAGATTACGTGCTTATCTTCTGAATCTTTGTAAAACACACAATTTAATGGATATATGGAGGATTCATAGCACTATGGGTAGTGAATATACATTTTACCCACATCCACATGACTCCTCCTCTAAGATTGATTACCTTTTAGTAGAAGACTGTCTTCGCCAACAATCAGCTGTGATTTCTGACATGTATCTCCTTAGAATTGAATTTCTGGTGTGTCAATAGTAATTCCTAAGGAGGGTAAAGACCCACTGGAGATTACTTTTTTTTTAACTGCTGCCCTATCTCACTTATAAAAATTTACTATAAGATCTATGCCAAATGGTTACCAACAAGAATAGAAAAAGTATTAGGTCACTTGATACATCCGTCTCAGTCCGGGTTCCTCAAAAGTTGATTAGCATGTGATAACGTTAGAACAGTCAATAACAGTTGTTACAGGCCTCGTGCTAGCTAGAGCTGATTATTGTAATGGATGATATCAAAACCTTCCCAAAAGCTTGCTAGATTAATTACAGATTCTTCAAAACTCAGCTGCACAGATGCTTTTTAAGGTCCACAGATTTCATTCTGCCTCACAGGATATCAACAGTCTACACTGGTTGCTTGTGAGGAAACACATACTTTTTAATGCCCTGTGCATCGCATATAAGGCTCCTCGAGGCTCTCGTCAGATGGCATGTGCTGAGCAGAACTCTTTGTTCAAGCTCAGCCAATTATGTGACCCTTCCCTCCCACAAGCTTTCCTCCTGGGGAGGCAGGAGTTTTGTTATTCGCACTGCACGCAACTGAAACTCGCTCTCTTTAGGACTGAACACAACAGCTCCATCTTTCTCTTGTTTTCAAATTCTTTAAAAACCTAGCTCTTTAGCCACTAGGTTTCCAGTCTGCTCTGAAATGTTTAATTTGCCGGCTTGACAGCCAATAGAACCTTCATTCTGCTTACTAATCCCGTCACGTAGCACCAAGACGCCTCCGGATATTTGCTTGCGCTTTACGGATATTTGCTTGCGCTTTACAAATATATAAATCAAATCAAAATAAAACATTGTGTCATGATCTAGAAAAAGCCAAATCCTTGCTTACTCCCACAGCCGCTATAGCCCTAGACGTGGAGAAAGCGTTTGATAAAGTATCGTGGACCTTCCTGAAGGCCACCTTAATGAAATTCAGCCTCTGTGATAATTTTGTAAAGATTGCATCTTTTTCCAATCCACAGGTTACAGTACAAATCAATGGTTGCACCTCAAAAAGATTCCCTCTACAATTAGGCGCATATCAGGGTTACTCCTTTTCCCCGCTTCCTCTCATATCATCTGATGAACCCCTTCTTAAGTTAATTAGAGGTGAAAGTGGCATGAAGGGAATTTATTTCTCCTCTGGGTCACAAAAAACAGCAGTTTATGTCAACGATGTCTTAATCTTCAAGAAAGCAGCTGACAGAGCTATTCCTTGAATCCTATAAGTGATTTTGGACTACGCAGACTCTTCTGGCTACTCACTCACAACGAAATAAAAATACAAAGTCTTTCCCATGAATATCTACTGTTGCCCCTCTCATATTTAGAATACATGCCTCAAATGGCAATACAAACATATTACAATACTTAGGAATATGGTTTGAGAAAGACCTTCAAGAAACCCAGACTGTTTTTTAAAGTAAAACGATTTGCAAGAGTAGAGAACTGTGTACCAAGTGGTCCCGAGAGTTATAACCTGGTGGGGTACATTGGAAACAATTAAAATGATCCTGACACCTATAATTGACATCCTGGCCAGCATACTTCTCTTTAAATTCTCACAAAACTTTTACAAATCCATAGACAAAATCCTAGTTGATTTCCTATGGAAATTTCTCTCCTGATACTTTGAATGGATGAAAGGAAGGAGGGGCAAATCCCCAGATACCCTTCAATACCAACTGTTCTCTCTAGGTAGACAAGGCCCTAGGTGGTTCTCTGCCACAACATCTAATATACCTACATGGCTGCCTAAAGGAAGCGCCCTCTTAACAAAACAGAAGTCCTCATCCTTGGCTCCACCACCTCAGCATGGAGCGACACTTGGTGCCCCCCCCCCCCGCCGTCAGAAACTGCCCCACCACGACAGACCATGCATGAAGCCTCAGCATCATACTGGACTCATCGCTCACTATGAACCGCCAGATCAATGCTGTATCCTCGACCTGCTTCAACACTCTTCGCATCCTCCCAAATTCATTCAAATGGATCCTCTCCGAATCCAGAAAAAACTTTCACACACAGCATCATAACTAGCAGACTGGACTACGGCAACGACCTCTACGCCGGAATCAACAAAAAAATCCTCTGCAAGCTCCAGACCATCCGGAACACCACAGCCAGACTGATCCTAGACATCCCCCGTCACAACCACATCACCCAATTCCTCCGCGATCTCCACTGGCTCCCCATCAACAGAAGAATAACCTTCAAGATCCTCACTCACCTCCACGACATCGGACCAGCACAACCGCCTCTCCTTCCACGCCCCCAAGAGAAACCTCAGATCAGCAGACCTCTCTCTGGCCACCATGCCACAAATCTACAAGACCATAATGGGTGGACAGTCCTTCTCCTACCTTGCAGCCAAGACCTGGAACAACCTCCTCCTCCACCTCCGGCAAAGCCCTACACCTCCCTAGTTCAGGAAGGACCTTAAGACCTGGCTCTTCAGATGATCCCAGCACCCAGAGGAGCCGCCCCCCCCCAGCACCTTGAGACCCTCACGAGTAAGTAGCTGCGCTTTACAACCCCCTGATTGATTGATTGATTGATACTATTAACTGACTCAACATAGCACACTACTGTACTCTACATAGTTGACTCTCATGTTCTATCAAGATGAAACTCTTTCAAAAGCTGCCCAGATCTAATTTTGCTTCCCTCTGGTTAAGCAAACCGATCAAAATAGATGGACAAGATGACTCTGGAGCAAGTGGGAGTCAAAAAGTATACCCATACTGAAAGACTAATACAAATTTTCCAATTTAGACTTCTATACAATTTAAAAAATAAAATCCGCAATCAGTAGGTTTGACTCCACTCATTCCCCGCTTTTCCACACCTTTAGGTAATTTTACAAAATTGGGCCATGTAGCATACAAAATATACAGTTTTCTCATGACCTCTAACACCCGAGAGCCAAGGCTCAACTCCAACACTTGGAACTCTATCTGTAATTCACAATCCGATGCAGCTGTCTTTTCGTCGGCATGTCTACGATTTGGAGTAAAGATCACCCCAGCTCTCTCACAGATGATATGGATTATACAAAATGTATACTAGACACCTACGAAACTACCCCGATGCAAGCTCTTTGACTCGAATCTCAGCTGGACCTGGAACCTGGACCCCGAGGATATTACTCACATGTTTTTTACTGCACACATGTCCGTCCTCTTTGGCAGCAAATGGACGATTATGAAAATTCTTCATATACTCTTAGTCATAGATCTCCCCCACGGCAATATTATACATTATATATGCCATATTGCAATTAGAGATTCTTCCTGTCACCGATACCCAACTCATTAATCTTTTACTAGCCATAACCACTAAATAGGTCCTTTCCAAATGGAAGAGTTCTTCTAATATTTCCTTCCACACCTTTTGGACTTAGATCTGCTTCATCAGAAGGGCAGACAACAATTGCTTTAGAACTTCTCACTCTCTATCATCATATAGAAGATTATGGAATGCATTGAAAGTTAACTGCAGAAAAACAAATCCACATAAAATCTCTTCTGTCCCACACTTACTATCGCTAGAGAGAGACTGGAGGTCGATTGCCAGTATGCCCTAATTCATGCACATTCTTCTTCTATTGTGTTCACCTACTTTATGGAGTAAACGGATATTTATTTTTTCCTTTTTTTTTCCTCCCTTTTTCTATTCTTCCTTTCCTGGCTTTATCTATTAAGTAAATTGTTTTTTATTTTTAATTCGTACATGATGGTACATGCAATTTCTGTTGCTAATAATTGTCTTACTTTGTTGCTTTTGTTTCAACCTTACATTGATAATTTGCATATATTGTGATGGGCATTCTTAATGTGACAGTATTATAATTGTGTGTATTCTTTCCTTTATAACACGTTATCAGTATCACGAACACAAATTGTATTATACATTACATGTACTGCTTGATATATACTAATTGTACCATGGTGCTGTATTAAGAGTATCTTGTATCAATGAACACTTTTGAAATTAAAAAAAAAATATTCAGGAAAGATTGTTTCAACTTTTGATCAGTTCAGTGTTCATGGAGGTTCTTTGAATATGATGGGATAGCCTGTTAAATTGATGATTTTTTCTTCTGATGTTCGGCTTGTTGGGCATGGAATGGCTATGACCGTTCTGGAGATGCATATTTTCTGGTAAAATCTCTCATCGTCTTTGGTCTTTTGACCTTTGGTTGTTCACAATCACTGTTACTTTTTCTACTTTTTTTTTCTTCAATTGTCTTGAGTCATTGCACTCATTTCAATATAATGTTCCTATTCCCCTCACCTCTTGCCCATTCTTCCTCGTGATGCACTGTTCTAGTTGAAGTGCTTTGCTTATGACTAGCTCTGATTCACAGTGATGGCCTTCCTCTTTAGATCCGTGTTTGACCACTGTTGGCAATCTTATTTCATTCACCACAGGTTAAGGAATGGTTACAATTTGATAATTTTCACCCTTCACAGCAGACCAAGACTCGCCAGGTGTTCGCGAGATGCCAAGCTTTAATCTCAATCTTTGTCTCCTTCTTTGGATTTGAAACTCTTCAGTATCCTCGCCCCTGTTTTTACCCTGTAGCATTCGGGCTTCACCAGAAGAAACATGCTGACACTCGTCTTGGAGAGTTTGGACTTCTTCTTCTTTGGAATTCACACATTGGGCTGTGGTCTGGCTTGGTGAGTTAGTAGTTTGTGTCACTTCTTCATCAGCTTGTCTCACCCTCTTCTTGTGTGGCACGTGAAACAACGGTGGCAAACTGGTACGTTTCACAGCGGTGTTAGTCAAAGACTACCTGGTGTGGCCCCTTTCAACGAGGCTCCAAACAGGTCCGCCCAATATGTTTTTTCACAAGAACCCGGTCTCTACAGCTGAGAGCATGGCATTGCACCTGCCCCGCTGGTGGTTTTACCAAGTCGACCTGACAAGAGATAGAGCATGCCATATTAGCAAGTCATTGGTAGTACTCCAGAACAATGTCACCAGAGATGTTTACAAGTGCAGCTGCAGGAACAGAAGGAATTTTCATGGCCCTGTCCTTCAGCACTTAATGTGTGGAGAGTCCAGTTCTATTTAGTGTACTTCTGAGGCTCATCAAGACAAGTAGGCGTGCATCGGACCAACTAAGGGAGATGGAGGCACACACCTTTGCAATCCTAGATTTCAACATACTGTTGACTTGCGCAACAACTTGGGATGCTTCTCGTCTGTAACTACAATGGAATCTCTGGTCCGTTCATACAGAGTAGTTTCATCACTTTATTCTTGAAGTGTGTCTCATGGCCTGATTCTAAAGAAAATGGCATGCAGAATCTAGAGATCAACCCACTCAATAATTGTGTGGCTGAAGTGAGACTGTCACTCCTTCTGGTTGGGGATGTTGCTATCCCGGAAAAAACACAAACTACTACAAAGATATGCCTTAGTCCATTACAGATGGGCATTCAAACAAAATGTAACTGCAGGCACTTCTTTTTTACTCATGGGCTCGACTGTTCTTTGGAAGGCATTAACTGCTGGCAAGTAATGCATCACTGCCACAAATTCTCAGCCATAGATTGAAATTGAGACTTAAACCAATACTTTTGAACTGTGAAAATTGTTCCATCCCTCCCAATGTGGGTAGGACCATAGAGATATCAGACCATTGCAGACAACAGGGAATCTGGAAGCATGGGCATACCATTCTTTTAAACCCAGGTGTCACTTGCATCTGTGATACATTCTGCTCTTACCCACTTCACTTTTTCATTCTCTGGTTCTTGGTGTTAGAGTTCTCTTAGCTCACTATAATGTCTAAACTGTTGTCAACAAAATATTGGTCACATTGTCATTGAAGTTTTACATGGTTCATCTAGATTGAATGAGCTGGACTCAAGTGCAATATTTTGCCACCTGATCAGCAAGTTAATTTCCCACTGTGACCGCGCCAATGCCGCAGTTGTGTGCAGATTGCAAAAAACACAGTTGATGGACAGAATGCAGAACAATGTCTTACATTCACCCCAGTACAAAGATCTGGGCCTAAATCCATCGTTTTTTTGCATTCCACACCACCCTAGGTCAGACACTGGCTATATGCAAATCAGCCTTGACCCTGTGCCTCATGGGAACAGTCCAGCCCAAACTACCAAGCCATGTCTTTCCTAGACCGGAATCAAGCATCCAAGGACCGGTTTCTGGCTATCAGCCTTCTTCAGCCTGGATAGCTAGACTCCAGTGATGTGGAGAGCCTGGGACTAACGTCTGAGCATACCCAGCCCACTCGGGGTGAAAATTGCAAAAGACACAGTTGATGGACAGAATGCAGAACAATGTCTTACATTCACCCCAGTACAAAGATCTGGGCCTAAATCCATCGAACGGTGATGTGTTAAACCCAGATCTTTTGACTGGGCGTGAGTGTTTGATTGATTCAGATGCTCCGTCCATCACCACCCCCTTTTGTACCGGTTTTGGCTGCCATAAGTGTGGCAGGGTATGCTCAGACGTGAGTCCCTTGCTCACTTTGCCACTAGATTCAAGCAAGCCAGGCTGAAGACGGCTGGAATGTCAGAAACCGGTCCTCGTAGGCTTGTTTCCGGTCCAGGGAAGACATGGCTTGGCAGTTCGGGCTGGACTGTTCCCATGAGGCACAGGGTCAGACTGATTTGCATATAGCCATGTCTGAACTGGGGTGGCAGAGTGGGCTAAAGAACGGTGATGGATTAAACCCAGATCTTTTGACTGGGTTTGAGTGTTTGATTGATTCAGATGCTCCGTCCATCACCACCCCCTTTTGTACCGCTCTTGTGTGCAGTGCACTTCACAACAGAAAAAATATCTCTAGGTAACCTCAATGTATCAAGAAGATTTAGAATGCACATGCCTTTGCAACAGAACCAGAGGAAGTCATGAAATCCCTTTGCTGCTGTCCTAAGTTATGTACTACGCCAAACCCGCACTGGCTGTCAGTGCAAATAGTAACACTCAATTCATTGGCCACCAATTATGCTCTTGATGAGGCAAACAATTTGGCTACTTATGCTGAGGTTACATTCTTCAAGCATGATGCTTTCACAATACCAGAGGTGGTGCAAACTACATAGGCTGCCCTCAAAGTTACATATGGGTCTTTCAGACAAGAGGCATCTACAAATAATGTAAAATCAGCACATTCTAGTGGTATGTGAAGTATGTGTGGTCTTGGTGCATAATTCTGTCACTTCCATATAGTCCTAATCAAAATTCTCTTCCTTATCATCTCATCATGATCTGGAATAGGCAAAAGTATTACAGGATTCCAACATTACATCTTCTAATCTAAATATTTTCAGCTACCAAGATTTTAAATTCATGTTTTGTCAAAAGGCTGTTTGCCATATGCTGAGTTCGAGTACGAGTCATAAAAATTTAAACTGAGTGAGGTACCATCTCAATGAAGGTGAAATCCTTCACACTCCCCTCACTCTGCTGAACCCCTACACACATTGATGAGAAGACAAATAGATGATCCAGAACCACAAGTCAGATATCTTTCAGATAGCTATTTACAGAAGCTATCCATTAAGATTTAACAACACTCCCTTTGAGATTCACAGTTCGTCATCATTCGACTGAATCAGTGTAGAAGTGTTACTTGTGTGATAAAACCTACCTGTTATAGTTGAAAAATGATTTAGAAACCTCATCTGATTGCTTCAGTCTACTCTAAAGAGAGTCCCTCAGAATCTTCAGAGGCAGAACTCCATGTAAATCATAAATAAACAAATTGTTAAACCCTCCATATCTACCATATGTGCAAGAAATACAATGACTACAACAACTGTTAATCACCTGTTGTTCTAGTGATCTTTATCCCAACAATGTTTCTCTGGATTTGATGAGCAGAGCAATCCACTTATTTAGAAAAAGAACCTAGTTGTGGTTCATGGAATTCTGCAAAAGAAAGAACCTTAGTCAAATAAAAAGAACTGTGTTATGAGGTAAACTCTGAGTGCTTTGTCAAGCAAGGACAACAACACACTCCCCATAACTACTCCTTTAGTATTCCAACCAGCTTTCAAACTTCTACTCAGTCATACAAAGGCCGAACTGAAAAAGCACATCACACGCAGAATCTCGTAACTCAATAAGGATGGCCACAAGTAATTTATTGCGTTAAAAGCTGTAACGATATAGAATTCTATGTCAACAACAGTGTTTTTAGTAGAAGGTGGACAAGCCAACAAAATTAACGTGAAGATCGGAGCCAAGGGTCTGGCTCGGATTTTGGAACCCTTGCACGAGCTGAGCCTGGAAATGTTTGCTATGTAAATCATAGACCAAACATCAAGTAAACTATGATAAAGTCTCTTCAAAATTCAAAAAAGTTTATTTCTGTAGCATGTGTAAGATTTTACATTAATACATCACATTATAACCCTGCACTGAGAAGTACTTCTTAAAAGTGATTGTTTTTAAATGTGAACTAAGAGGCAACACAATTGTCATGTAAACAACCCTTTACATGGCCATATTATCATAGGGCAACAATATAGTCTATAAAATCAAACAGAATAGGTTTTTGTACAACTGGTATTCTGAACGCACATAGTTGAAAGGGCTTTCATTATTATTATAAACATAGTTTTATAGGTTTTTATACAACACAAACAAATATACAGACGATCCAATTATATCAATGTTACTGTCCCTCTAGCAGGATCTCCTATCTAACGCCCTTCTTATAACGTAGTCGCAAATCAACCGATATTCAGGCATCATCCCCATTAAAACCAACAAAGCTAGACAGTTCTCCCATAATTCCCTCGCTGGGCAGTTTGTTATCCCCCCTCCCTCTCAACCCTTGCCACTGATGCGTCCGCTGTAACAACCCCTCATATTAGTTGAGTTCAGGAGTCCACTGCGTAGTAGCCGTCAAGGTGATCCTGGCGTACCAAGAGGCCCCCCGTCTTGTAAGAAACCCCATCTAGTCATCCTGTGTCTCGTACTCCTGTAAAGCCTGCACCAGTGCTTCCCATGGCGACGCTGCTTCTAACTCTTTGTCATTCCCTCGCCTACGCGCTTGTTGGAATCGCAGCGCGCTCTCACCTGTCGCCCACTTAATAAGCTCCTTACTCCATCTCATGCTATTTGAGCCCACCGTTGCTTTCCAATGACTTGTGAGTTCCCTTTTCGCTAGTATGAGCCCCATGTCTATGAATTTGCTTGTTATTTTGTTTTTGGGTGTGTGGGGAAACCAATGTAGGATGCTAGTGGCCATGTCAAACGTTAACTGTCTCTCTGTTACATCATTCAGCGTTTCTCCCACCTCCCTCCAGTAGGTTCCTAATATTGGGCAAGACCACAGCATGTGTCCTAAATCGACACCAGCCCATGCGCACCTCGGACACGCTGCATCTTCAACTGCAAAGTAATTACATATCCTGCCAGGCGTCATATATGCCCTGTGCAAGATGTCAAAATGTATCAATTGGAATGTCGCATTCCGCAAGCTCTTCCACAATCTCCATACCATCTGAGTCCAGGCAGCTTCAGGAATTGCTTTCCCTATGTCAACTTCCCATTTCTCTCTTAGCGTGTCTAGGGGAGGTAATCCCTCGTTAAGCATTCTCAAGTAAAGGCACGTGACCGCTTTGAAGGTTCCAGCCTCCATCATTGCGTATTGGCAGGCCATCGTGGTCCTAGGCTCCACTATCCCCTCTCGACAGTGTTTTTGTATTGCCCCTGTTAGGGCTGTGTGTAATAAATACCCCCCTCTGGGCAGATCAAATCTGTCCTGTAGCGTTCGGTAGGGCAACAGGGCTCCATCCTCATACTGGTTCCCCAGTACTTGGAGCCCCGCCTCCTCCCAGGCCTGCAGCGGCGACCAGTCCCTGCCGTGAGGCAATGCCGTTATCATACCTAGTGGTATTTCAGACGCGCATGGATGCAGGACTCCTGCTCTACGCTGAGTTTGGTTCCAACAGAGTCTGATCGTTCTCTCTTCCAGTGTGAGATCTTTAAGGGTCAGCTTCAGCTGCAGTGTTATAAATGATAGGATGTGGCGTGGTATGCCCCTACCCCGTTGTTGCTCCGGTCCCTTGAATTCCCTCGCTACTGCCTGTGTGAAAAACTGCAGTTGGGCTGCTAAGTAGTATAGTTCAAAGTCTGGAACTGCCATGCCTCCTTCGGCTTTGGGCCGGACCAGCGTCGCCCAAGCAATTCTACGCCTACCCGAACCCCAGAGGAAGGCCACCACTAGCAATTTCAATAGCTTGAAGGTCGAGCCCGGTATCCACACCGGCAGTGTTCTGAAATAATACAGGAAGCGCAGGAGGGTTATCATTTTCAATAGGGCTATCCAACCTGTCACTGACAACGGGAGGGTGGCCCAAAAGGCCATGCTTCCCTTCAATGCCCTTATTCCACGACCTAAATTGCTTTCCAGCATATCTGCCTCTTTGTGGTAAACATGCACTCCTAGATATTTCAGGCAAGTGGGCTCCCACCACACCTCTCTAACCCTTACCGGCCGCAGCGCTCCCTGCTGTACTGGGAATAGGCATGTCTTCAGCCAGTTCACTCTCAAGCCTGATTGTAGCGGGGTGGGTAGAAAGGGGCAGGAGGCGAGTTTTAGTTTGTGATGGTTTTAATTGTTGGTACAGGATATCAGTACAAGTTTTTCTACTATGAGTCCTTCTCGGGGATCTGCTTCGCTCGGGTCGTTGTTTTCTCCGAGTTCCCTCTTCCTTCCTCCGAATGGGACTCCGTCGCGTCTCCACTTGGTCCGTCTCTGTGTTTGTGGTACACGCCGCCTCGGAAGAAGACACAAGAGAGGGTGTATCAATTCTGTGTACTCTCACGACACAATCGGATGGGGAAGGGAGTCAGTGGACACCAACGGTGAATATTTACAACAAGTGTCGGGGCGGGGAGGGAGTGTAGGAAGGGTTCTCCGGGGAACGAAGGGAAACGGGAATCAGGTTACTCTACGGTCCCACCTCTTCTCCTAACCCAGCCCGTGATACGATTACGTACCTCGGTGAGACACATGCCTCCAGGTCGCGTGCGGCTGGGCGGCTTGGGTTGCCGTTGGCCTCCAGGCTCCCGCGCCGCCAACGGGTCTCTCTGCGCCTCCTCCTCTCCCTCGGTAGATGTCAAACCGGGTTCTCTTCTCTCCTCTCTTGCTTTGTTCCTCTCGCTCCAAGTTGCTTCTCTCCACTCGCAGTCTTCTGCTCCGGTGTACAAGCACACCTGACTGCCTTCACCTGCCGGATTTAAGGCGTGTCTTGGCTCCTCCTCTTCACCACTCCGCTTCCAGTTAAAGGGCCAGTCGTCTTCTTCCTCATCATCGCAGCTGTAGCGTTCTTCGGGCACTGACCAGACCTGTGGTTGTGAAGGCTGAAATGACAGGAGGGGGGGTCACAATGTGAATGCCCACACGGGGTGGTAGCGGCCTTCGAGGTAACCAGCGGCATGCCGCCCCCGTCACACTGATATAAGGCCAAAGTCCGAGAGGAGGGAGTCAGCACCAACCAGTGCTCCACCTGCATCCTCAAGAGCAGCATATCATCTGCATAGAGCGATATATGCTGCGGGCTGTCTCTGCATCCTAATCCCCTATAGTAGGCACCCGACCGGGCCTTTGCTGCAAGCGGCTCCCCCGCCATGGCGAACAGAAGGGGAGAAAGCGAGCATCCCTGCCTCGTTCCCCTGTTCACAGGGTATTGCACTGATATCAGCGTTCCCACACGTACTCTGGCCACTGCTGATGTGTACAGTACTTTAGTCCATTGCAGGAAGCCTGTGCCTAGGCCAAAGTGCTCCATCGTCTTGTACAAGTACACCCACTCCGGGCTATCAAACGCTTTTTCAATGTCCACTGACAATATCATGGGTTGCTGCGCTTCTGGGTGCACCTCCCCAATAGTCGTATCAACCGCCTCACGTTTGTGGTTGTGTTCCTCGTGGGTATAAAGCCTGCCTGATCCTGACACAATCGGATGGGGAAGGGAGTCAGTGGACACCAACGGTGAATATTTACAACAAGTGTCGGGGCGGGGAGGGAGTGTAGGAAGGGTTCTCCGGGGAACAAAGGGAAACGGGAATCAGGTTACTCTACGGTCCCACCTCTTCTCCTAACCCAGCCCATGATACGATTACGTACCTCGGTGAGCCACATGCCTCCAGGTCGCGTGCGGCTGGGCGGCTTGGGTTGCCGTTGGCCTCCAGGCTCCCGCGCCGCCAACGGGTCTCTCTGCGCCTCCTCCTCTCCCTCGGTAGATGTCAAACCGGGTTCTCTTCTCTCCTCTCTTGCTTTGTTCCTCTCGCTCCAAGTTGCTTCTCTCCACTCGCAGTCTTCTGCTCCGGTGTACAAGCACACCTGACTGCCTTCACCTGCCGGATTTAAGGCGTGTCTTGGCTCCTCCTCTTCACCACTCCGCTTCCAGTTAAAGGGCCAGTCGTCTTCTTCCTCATCATCGCAGCTGTAGCGTTCTTCGGGCACTGACCAGACCTGTGGTTGTGAAGGCTGAAATGACAGGAGGGGGGGTCACAATGTGAATGCCCACACGGGGTGGTAGCGGCCTTCGAGGTAACCAGCGGCATGCCGCCCCCGTCACACTGATATAAGGCCAAAGTCCGAGAGGAGGGAGTCAGCACCAACCAGTACTCCACCTGCATCCTCAAGAGCAGCATATCATCTGCATAGAGCGATATATGCTGCGGGCTGTCTCTGCATCCTAATCCCCTATAGTAGGCACCCGACCGGGCCTTTGCTGCAAGCGGCTCCCCCGCCATGGCGAACAGAAGGGGAGAAAGCGAGCATCCCTGCCTCGTTCCCCTGTTCACAGGGTATTGCACTGATATCAGCGTTCCCACACGTACTCTGGCCACTGCTGATGTGTACAGTACTTTAGTCCATTGCAGGAAGCCTGTGCCTAGGCCAAAGTGCTCCATCGTCTTGTACAAGTACACCCACTCCGGGCTATCAAACGCTTTTTCAATGTCCACTGACAATATCATGGGTTGCTGCGCTTCTGGGTGCACCTCCCCAATAGTCGTATCAACCGCCTCACGTTTGTGGTTGTGTTCCTCGTGGGTATAAAGCCTGCCTGATCCTGATGGATCAGTGTGGTCATGTGCTGTAATAACCGAGTCGCTAGTACACTGCTGAGTATTTTATAGTCAATTGTTAACATTGATAGCGGGCGATAAGAGGCCATCTCCTCACCTATTCGGCCTGGTTTCAGCAGCAGGATCACTAGCGCCTCCCGCATGGATTGGGGCAACTGTCCTAGTTCTCTTGCCTCTTTGTAGACCTCTTGGAGCCTAGGTGCCAGCTCGTCTATAAATTTTGCATAAAACTCCACAGGCAAACCATCCTTCGCTGGGGTTTTATTGCAGGCCATACGTTTGATGGCTCCCCTGATTTCTTCTAGTTCTATGTCTCTCCCTAAGCTCTCCGCCTGTTCCCGTTCCAGCTCTGGCAGGTGCAGCATCTCCAGGAAGGCGTCAACAGCAGGGTCATCGGCCACTACCGTGCTCTGATACAATGTCTCATAATAGCGCAAGAAGCTGTGGAGGATCTCAATCTGAGTGTGAACTACTGTCCCATCCCCAGTCTCCTGCGCCAAGATTGAGGATCCCCGGTTAGTGGGGCTCCCCAACCAAGCCAGCAACGTGCCCGCCTTGTCACCCTCCGTATGCGTTCTCATCACATAAGCTTTATGGTCACAGCTATATAATCGCTCCATCTCCACGGCCACTGCCTCCCTCACCGCACTAACCTCCCCCTGTAAGTCGGGGTGCCCGGGTCGCACCAGTTCTAGTTCGCGCAGTTTGGCCTCGGCTGTGGCCAGATCTGTTAGGTAAACAGAAACAATTCCCAACAGGTATCATGTAAGGGCAATTTAAGTAATGCACTGTACAGAACAGATCATGTGACAACCCAGTGGCACTTGGTGCGTGGTGCTATATACAGTAGTGATTGTGAAGGTGCAAGTGCTAAGGTGAACAGCGTGATCGGCGCATAAGACCAAGTTTGTACATCAATAATGGCCCCGTGAACAACAAGTCGTAATCACTTAAAACATGTTTGCATAAATTTGAGCAGGAGCACAAAGAGTGATATGCGTCATGTATTTTATGCTGTAGAGTCGACGGCGTTTCGATCCTCCTGCATTCATTGCTAGCAGCCCACATCCTGAAGAGCCCCATTTGCCTCCCGCCGCCCTGATTGACACAGGCGCCCGCTGATCGGATTCATTCTACGATCAGCCCGCGAGTCTTTAGCGACCGCTTGGACCTCAGCTACCCACGCCTCCCCGCCTGGGTGCCACTCACTGAATCCATCGACAACCCTATTGTAACGGGGTCTACCGGAGGGCACCAGCATGTACAGACAAGCCTCAGGCTAAAGGTACAGTCTCACGCGTGCCAGGGGCCCGCCCGAGGGGAGACTCAACTTAACTCTTTCACCCCCCCTTCTCTCTCTCCCCTCATCGCAGGACCCGGGGGCAAGCATGACAGATACGGGCGCCCTGGACTGGCCCTTTAACTCAGGAGAAGATGCCGAGTGGGAGGAGTCCTCCTATCAGGAATGTCCGTCAAAAGGTGAGCCCGCCGAATCACAGGTGTGCTTGTTCCCCTGGAGGTCGGAGGAGAGACGTGTGAGGAGAGCGGCTTGTCGAGAGGAGAAGGCGGAGGACGTGAAGATTGTTACATCGGAGGAGAGAGCGAGGGACGCCGACGGGGATACCGAGAGCCGAAGGAGGAGTGCCGGCGACGGAGGCAAATGGGGCTCTTCAGGATGTGGGCTGCTAGCAATGAATGCAGGAGGATCGAAACGCCGTCGACTCTACAGCATAAACTACATGACGCATATCACTCTTTGTGCTCCTGCTCAAATTTATGCAAACATGTTTTAAGTGATTATGACTTGTTGTTCACTGGGCCATTATTGATGTACAAACTTGGTCTTATGCGCCGATCACGCTGTTCACCTTAGCACTTGCACCTTCACAATCACTACTGTATATAGCACCACGCACCAAGTGCCACTGGGTTGTCACATGATCTGTTCTGTACAGTGCTGTTTAAACTGTATTACCATGTGAAAGACCTCTCCCTGTGCCTATTTGGTGAATAACACTGCCTTTTTTCAGTGACTCCTTGTTCATTATTTTTGTAATGCAGACTGCATACATTACTTAAATTGCCCTTACATGATACCTGTTGGGAATTGTTTCTGTTTACACGACACACCCATCCCAACGTGGTCTATGGGTTTTCTCCTGTTGTTCTTATACAGATCTGTTAGGAGCGCCTTTCGTACCCCTGCATATTTCCCTATACAAATATCCCTGATCACGACATTGAAAGCATCCCACTCCATTGCTCTCGTGGCCGTTGAATGTGCATTTTCAGCAAAGTAGTTAGCAATCCCTTCTCTCAGTGTGTCCTGAAAGAGTGGATCGTCCATCGTCTCGGGGCGCAGTCTCCAAGTAGGGATGTTAGACACTCCAGTCATCCAGTGCATCGTAATGATCCGAAATCGTCCTAGCGAGATATTGGGAATTTGTTATGGCAGGTTGTACCGTCGCAAAGCACAACACTGCATCTAGCCTAACATGTAGGTCATGCATTCCGGAATAGTAGGGGTAATCACGGTCCTGTGGGTGATGGGCCCGCTAGACGTCCACTAGGCCCCACCTCATTTGCCAGTCATGTCTACCCTTAGTCAATCTACGGACTGGGGACTCTGCTAACAGGGGATGTGATCTATCGAGAGCAACGTCTGCCACAGAGTTGAAGTCTCCACCCTTTAGCACTGGGCCGGCCAGATATTGTGTCAAAGTCCCAGACAATTTCACCAAAAATTCCAGTTGGTCAATATTGGGCGCATATACGCTACAGAATGCTTCTTTGCCTCAAAGCTTCCCCTGCACCGCCACAAACCTACCGTCCGGATCTATCAAGTTGCTAGACATTTGAAAGGGGACTCCCGCTCTCACCCAAATCAGGACTCCCCTTGCGAATGCCGAGTAGGTAGTGTTATATACCTGGCCTCTCCACCTATGCTGCAGCGCTAGTCCCTCAGCTTTGGTCAGATGCGTCTCTTGGAGTAGTGCTATATGTACCCCCCTGCGGACCAGGTAGGCATGCACTTTGTGTCGTTGTGTCTTGGTAAATGTAAATGTAAATTGATACTTGTATAGCACACTACTCACCCGCAAGGGTCTCAAGGCGCTTGTACAAATACCGTTGTGGAACCCATCCTGGCGTTCCCTGTGAGGCGTCCACTCCTGGGCACCCCCAAGGTGGAGGCCAGGCATCCTTAGCGTTATGGGGGCCGTTGTGGAGATTAAGCAAGCTATTGCCCAGAGTTGCAGAGTGGGACTCCATGATTGGAATAGGCACCGAGGCGAGAATTATCAGGTCCGTGGAATTTTGAGCCCAAGACCCGCCGAGGCGGGGAATTGAACCCCGGTCCCGGGCTAGACCTCTGCATCTGCCGCTCTAATCATTGAGCCACACTTCTCCTGGAGACCCCTCACATTCCAGGTTATACATCTTAAGTCCGCTGTGTCAATCATTGTCTAGCAGTGTCTGGAACATCCTATCTCTTAAGTCCGCTTCTGCATCGGTGACTATCCCTCCCAAACTTGTCCCCAAACTACTCCCATCCACCCACCCCCCCAGAATAGGACTCAGCAACAACCGCCTAGCTCCCATCCAAACTAGTACAATTCATAACTTACTTGCTAAACCCGCCAGTGGCTACTGCGGGAACGCCTTAAGGGCGATGAGGGGGGACCGTGCGCCGGCTGGTGGTTACCTACTCGGCAGTCCTTGTAGGCCCAATGTACTAGTGCACCCTAGAACTGCCCGCCCTCCCTTGCCCCTCCCCCCCCATTACTCTTTGGACCAGCCTCCCTTGTAAGGCCGCAGTCAGATGTCTTTAATAGTTCTGTGTTCTCCGTCTGGTTTCTTTTGCAGGAGCAGCTACCCTTCGTCCAACAACTCCTCCGCCGTTTTCGGTGTGACGTTCGGTAGGCGTTCACTGTTCGTGTCCGAGTGGTCAGTGTCTGTTCGGGCGTTGCCTTTCTCTGAGTCCGTACCCTCCACCGACAGAGGCTGATGCGTAGCCGAGATTGTGGACACCGCTACCAACACCTTCTTCCGTTCTGCCGTCGTCTGTGATACGGAGGGCCTCCGCAATCCTCTCTGTCTATTGCGTATCCGCCGTGATTTCCACTGCAGCAAACTCTCTGATGCGATCTGCAGTCCATGCTCACTGTTATCTTTCCCGGATTTATATAGTTCCAACCAGATACAAGCATCATCCGGGGAGTCAAAGAAGTGCATTTTACCGTCTACAATGATCCAAAGGCTTGCCGGGAACAGAAGAGAGTACTGGAGGCCCTCAGCCCGTAGTTCCCTCTTGATTGGCAAGAAAGAGGTTCGGCGGCGCTGGGTTTCGTACGTGTAGTCCGGGAAGATATTCACTCTGCTATTCTCCACTGTAAATGGGCCGTTTGTCCACGCCGACTGGAGGATCAGGTCCCTATCCCTGAAGTGCAGCAGACATGCTACAACTGGTTGAGATGGCCTGCCCTGTTGGGGCGGTCTGGTCGGGACTCGGTGTGCCCGCTCCATGGTGTAAAAGGTCGACAGTCCCTCTGGTGCCACCACCGTTTGGAGCCAATTTTCCAGGTATCGCACCATATCCGACCCTTCAGTTTTCGCCGGCAATCCAACCACCCGGATGTTGTTCCGGCGATTGAGGCCTTCGACATCCCCCGCTCTCCGTTCCAAAGCATCCATTCTGTCCAACACATTAGTCATGGCGGCCTTAAAATCCTTCTGCAGCGGTTCAATGCTTTGGATCGATTTCTCCACTTCCGTGACTCTGTCCGCCAGTTTCCCATGAACGGCTCTCAGTAAGCCCAATCCTGTGGCTACCTGTGCTATGTCCTGCTGGAGTGCTGTGCGTGTGTCTGTTATCGCCAACAAAATCCTATCAAGTTGTTGCTGCAGAGTAGGGTCCCGTACCTGCTCCATGACTTTGGGCTCGTCCCTCACACGATTGTCTTCTTCTGCCGTTGGCGAGGTGCCGCTCTTGCTTCCTTTGGGTTTTTCCATCATCGGGTGGCTCTAGAGCTGGAGGGATGGAGCCATTCTCTGCCGGTTCCTGTAATGTTGGTTCCAGGGAGTACCACTGGTGGTCCTGCTCACAATTCTCTGGTTCGCGCTGAGTCCCCACTTTCCAGCCAAGAACACCCAGTGTCAGTTCACCATCTATTTGCGAGGCAGGCGCACCAGCCGCCCGTAATGCCGTCTCTTGCCCCTGAATGCGCTCCTTCCGTCAGCCCTGGGACTTGTCAGGTGAGCAGTTCCACCCTCCTCGCTTTGCGGTGTTGTCGGAGGCGGGAGAAGATCTGGCTCTTCATCGGGGGGATCTCCGCTTCCAACCACCCCCGGTAGCGCCTGCCGACTGCAGTATCCAGTGTGTTCACGGTCCCCGTCCGTGCTACTAATGGGCCTTCCACTGGGGTTAGTCCTCAAGGGTAGTGACAGTCTCGCTTCCGTGCCTACCTTTGTGCCCGCACGGGCACAGGCCATCTACTGTAGACCCTGCGGCAAGGGCTGTGCCAGGCTACCGCCGCTGTCTCCTCTCAATGGCCGCCAACGGGGCTGTTTTCGCGACTCAGGCCCTCCGCCCTTGCCGATGTCGGCCACTTTCCCTGTCTTCTGCCACGGGTGGCGGTGCTGGTGCAGTGTGTCGCTAAGCCGCCTTTCAGGCCGTGCCAAGCCCCCAGCAGGTCGCGCTGTACATACTCCCCGTCCTGCAGGACCAAAGCGGCAAATCCTCTCCGGGCGTCTCTCTGAGCCCTGGTGCCCTGGCGCCCCGCCTCTGTTATCCACCGTATCCTTGCTGCAGTCCCCCTGTGGGAGCTTGGCATTAGAGCCCCCAGATGCACTGACAGTGATCCGCTAGGCCGCTACCCACCGGAAACCGAGGGTTTGCACTCTCGTTGACTTCGTCCCCACGTTGAGTTCAGGGCCCTGGGGGAAACCACCGTAGGTCCCGCTCCAGTCCTCGACTCACCACCTCTTCCCCCAGACGGGCGTGGGCTCCGGTATAGCCGCGGGTCGCTCTGGCCGCCTGCTTACGCTGCTTTGTCCCGCTCTTGCCGCAGTCTCCAGTGCCTCAGGTCTCCGTGGCGGTCGCTCTCCAGCCTCAGCCGCCACACGGCAGGTCACTCTCACTGCTGGTCCGCACTACCTTGCTCCGCTCCCAGCTCAACTGTCGGCTGCGTAGGGCCCCTCAGTGGTTGCTCTTTCCGCCCGCCGGTACCTCACGCCTTTTTCCGCCTGCTCCTCGCTATCACTTCTGCCGGATCAGTAGTGGGGCCGAGCCCCGGCCATGGCCGCCATCTTGCGTGGCGTATCTCGGCTCGCTGGCTGGTCGGCGAAAGTTCCTTAATGAGCCTTCCTGAGCACTCGCAGTCACGCCTCTCCGTTGTCAGGGGGGGAGGGTTTCCTTCCCCAGCACCTCCCGGGAGTTGGGGGTCTCGAAATCCGATTTATACAGGGTTTATGGGGCTCGAGGACAGAGCTCCTCACTCACGCAGCCACCATTGCCGGCTGCTAACCATGAGCCCCTTTGAAAGTGCTTTCATATATGGTAATTAAGAAAAAGGAGTTTGAGTGCAATAAAATATTTGCCTAAGATCATACAATTTAATTGGGAAAGCTGCTATTAATCCAGATTTTCAGATTTTGCTTTGTACAAAAAAGTCATTAAATGGGTACCTATTTGTCCTTTCTCTATCTTTGTTTCTACCTCTTAGCTCATTTACTGACATTTTTAAATACGCTTTTACAGGAGCACTAGTTACATTATACACGGTCATATGCATTGTTTGTAGGCACTAGGGGGCAGATTTATGAAGGGCTTGCGCCACGTTTACGCCGCCGTTGCGTGACGCAATGGCGCGGAAACGTGGCGCATCCCTGCGCCCTATTTACAACGTGACGCATCTAGGAGATGCGTCACGTTGTACAGCACTGCGCCATGAGGAGGCGTTCCTGCGCAGGGGGAGGCGTTCCTGCGCAGGAACGCCTCCTGAAATTGGATTCAGGGCACTTTCAGGGCAATGCTGCGTCAAAACCCTGCGCCTGCTTGAAGCAGGCGTAAGGCTTGAGGCAGCATTGAAAGAATAGGCCCCCCCAAAGCATTGCTGGAGCTGCGTCGCGCTTGCGACGCAACTCCAGCAATGCGTCACTTTTACAGCACAGATGCGTGACGCATCTGTGCCGTTTTTGCCCCATGGTGCGCCGCATCATAAATGCGGCGCACCATGGGTGGCGTAGCTGTGGCGCACTGTTGCGCATGTTAACTGGCGCATCCCTTGGGATGCGCCAGTTAACATAAATCTGCCCCTAGGAGATTAAGCCGAGTCTAGTGGCTCAGTGGACTAATACATCCACTGCAGGGGCTTGTGTTTGACCCCATGGTTACAGGTTCAAATCCCAGTGGGTCAACTCAGCCTTTCTTCCATCTGAGGTCGATAAAATGAGTACTGTTGGGTAATAATAAACATCTGTTATTCAACGCCAAGATGCCTCCAGGTGAACGTGCGCTTTACAAATACACATGTTAATTGATTTGCCCTGAATCACAGGATGTTGAGTGACTCCAGGACATGAAGTTCTACCCCAATTGCACAATCTGCACATCCTGAGAAGAGGGAGGGTGGCAGTCAAAAGCTGCATTAAAGCTAGGCTTGTTATGGGCTCGAGGTTCCAACAGGACCTCCACCAGAGCCAGGCTTCAGGCTCGAACCTAGCTTGAGCTTTCAGTGACTCACCCACCTCTAGTTTTCAACAAAATATCCCAGCCAGCTCCATAATAGTTGTATTCCATGTATAGCAGCCTATACTTACCAAATCCTTCAATCTGTGTTCAGAGCACTCGACAAACACAGAAGCCCAGGATCAGGCAGGTAGTTTTGAGTGGGCGGACCAAGGTATTCTTGCAGTCTGGAGTTCAGACAAGGTACAGTACGATGACTTTTTAGAAATGCTTTTAAGTAGAATGGAAGGTGCTGGACTTACTATTGGTGTAGAAAAATATTTGTTTGAAGTTGACGAAGTGGATTACCTGGAAGACGCATTGTCGTATGACGGTGTGAAACCCAAGTTAAAGTTGCTAGAGGCCATTGAGAGAGCACTTCCTCTGGTGAATATATTACAATCTTTTATAGGATTGCCAGAGTACTACTCCTAATTTAGAGAACATTTTGCTGGAAGGTACATGTGTAAAGCTCCTTGATGAAAAAGGGAGTGGAATATCATTGGCCAGTTTCTTCTCAACAGGCTTTTGAGGCAGTGAAATAGACTATCATTAAGTCTGTTGTGTTGAAACCGGTATACACCTGTTACAACGCATTCGTTACTCCGCACTACCATTACAACGCGACTTTTACAACGCATACCATTACAACGCATTGCGCTGGGGGGCGCTCTAGGATAGGGAATAAGTATAATTTACTATCCAACACCTTCCCTAGGGTCCACGGGGACTGGAGTTAGAATAGTAAATTATACTTACCACTATCCAGCACCTCAAAGCGCTATGCGTTGTAATGGTATGCGTTGTAATGGTCGCGTTGTAACGGTAGGTAGTTGTAACAGTATGCGTTGTAACATGGTACATCCGTTGAAACCATTTGATCTGTGTGATGATAATTGCTGCCACCAATGTGAGATTTAAGGTTTCGGGGCGGTTCTAATGCAAGTGTGTAATGGTTGAGAGAGGGTGGTAGTGTTTGAGTTGAGGATGCTTAAGGGTGTTGAAAGTGCGTACTCCGCCAAATGAGAAGGAGGCATTAGCATGCTAATAGAGCTATCAGACTTCAGGATATTTTTTTGTGCACTGATCACAAGCCCCGAATTGATTTATTTACCGCTATAGGGGGCAGGTAGGGAAACTCCGGGTATTGCCAAGCGGCTGTATCACCTAAAAGAATTTATATTTACTATCAATTATGTACCAGATGTTAAGAAGGTTAATCCTATCGTCTTTCACAATTATCTTTGGATGGCGATCAATATGTAGAGGATGGAGACTGGTTGTTAAACAAGGTGAAGGAGTTGTGTAGAAGAAGCTATTTCAGAGGAGCAATGGAAAGAGGCATTGTCGAAGGATCAGAAGTTGCAGTTAGTTGAGAAATTTGCCGTTAAAGATTGTAGGAAAAAACAAAGTGAATGAGACCTTGAGTAAGTGCAGGAATGTGTCAGAGGTACTGGTGGTGGTAAACGAAATTGTGAGACAGTGTGATAGGTTATTGGTACCTATCAGCCTGTGTCCTCTCTTATTGGTCTTCTTGCACATTGGACATGCTGTCATCCATAAAGAGGACAGCATCTCTTGATTTTTGGTCACCGGGCATGGACATGGACATTCAGAAGTTTGTCAGGAACTGTGTGGCATGCACTTGTAGTGACAAGTCTCATACAGCCACAGAGACACCTATCGTATCAGTAGAATTTCCACAAAGAGCATGGGAAAGTTGGCCATAGATATTTATGGTCCATTTGAGTGTCTGGGTAGGATACTAGATATGTCATCATGATGATACGCTAATATTCTAAGTGGTCAAAAGTAGTTTTTCTGATGGAGATTAAAGCTTCCAATTTGGTTGCTTTTTGTGAAAATGTTTTCAGGTAAGAAGGGTGTCCTGGAATGCACATTCCGGCCAATTTTCCACAGTTTGTTGTGGAGGGGGTTGAGTCTTTCCTCAGCAAAGTGTGCATTAAGCATCACAGAACTGCAGTATATCACCCTTGTGAGAATGGCTTAGAGGGACGCTTCAATCGAGTGTTAGGAGAGTGTATCCAATTGACTATGAGTGGGGACTTGAACTGGAAGCATGAAGTGAGTAACATGCTTTGGAGTTAGTGAATCACTCCACATTCCAACACAGCGGAGACACCTCTTTTCCTTCCAAAAGGAAGAGGTGCTACAGTAGCTCCAGCTTGGATGGAAAGGACAACTCATTCTGGGGTAAACAAACAAGTTTTGAATGATTAAGTGGGAAAATACTAAGATCAATGTGTGCAAAGACACAATGATAGAGTTATGAGAAGGAGCAGGGCAATAAAGAAAGGAGATTGGGTGTCTGTATGTATTGGATCCTGCAAAATGGCCATTGCAAATGGCCGTGAGGCAAAAAGTAACATGATATGGTTGGTAGATGAGAGATGATGGTATTTAAGGAAAGTAATATGTAACTTGCACAAAATTAGAGCAGAAAATTTGGAAAAACAAGGATACGCCAGAACCTCTGGCTGAGATAGACAGAGATAAGATATATCATCTTAGAAGGTTTCCTCTTCATTATTTTAAGATGAGGTATGAGAATTCTAGGGCACGCAGTTGGCAATGATTAGTGGTTTGACTGCCAATGGTCGTATTGGTATACTATGCGTATTAATCCTTCATTTCCTTTACTCCAGCATATGTGCTGCTCTTTCCAAAAATGCTCCTCTTTTCGAAACAATTACTCCTGGCTCCCAGATGTATGGCTGAAGCCAAAGCCCCTCTCCTGGTGATTCTCACATAATGTTTTAGTGATAGCTGCGTTTCATCAAATGGGGAAAGGATCACTTGTCCTGCTAAAAACTCAGGTCTGCAGGTTGGTAACTGGGTGTCTCCCAATAAAATGACCCTCATACACGTGTGTTTTTCTCTTGTTTGCTTTCGTTAGCGGTATATGAGGTGTCCCCGCTTGCATCACACGTGCGTGCGTAATCACTGGGTCAAGTCATTTGTGTGCACCCTCCACCAGGAGGTTTTACCTTAAGTTTTAAGGCAGTAGTGATCGTGGAAATAGAGTGGTCAGGATAGTGATAAGTGGCTTAAAAATAGTCCAGATTTCCAGTACTCAGAAGTTTATTAAATTTGGAATCGGGCTATGGTTAAAAAATGGAGAGTTCGTGCTGCTGTTGAATTTGTTATGAATTCTAGCGCACTTCAAGGTCTGCTAAAATGGTCGACATGTTTCAGCTATAGGTGACAATTTGTCAAACAGCTTTCTTCAGGACCAGGGGGTGAATGTGATAAGAATAAGTGAAAGAATAGGTAAAGTTTTAACCTGATTCTTCAAGTGATGAGAGGTCTCACTGTACCTCTTTTTTAGTAGCTAGTTGCTTCATCAGGGGAGGGAGGATCTATGAAGAAGACGGTAGCGCTTTCGCCTTCGCGTCCTCGCCTGCAGCATGTGCTGTCTCTGCCTCCGTCCACCCGGAAAAAAACACACAAGTGAAACACAACAGTAAAGGATATAATGTTCCCTCATGGGCCTCCCCCTGACTCAGTCACTGTTTGAGACAACGACGGACAGAGCAGGGTCTCACATATCCTGAGCCAGGTCCAGGAAGAGGTGAGGTCCACTCCCCGGACACACTGGACACTACTAAGACACCAGGTGCCGAAGAGAGGAGTCTAGACAGATGAGGGAACATTATATCCTTTACTGTTGTGTTTCACTTGTGTGTTTTTTCATATAGTTTTTCACACATTTATTCACTTATAGGCAGTAGCACTAACATAGAACAGAGACCCTGATGAAAGCCTGGGACATTTCCCTTTGAGGCTGAAACATGTTGGTCTTTTCGCAGCTATTTGTGTGTACTGCGATTATTGTGTTATACTGTTCTTGTTTTTAAATTGGAAGGGGTTGACGTTTATTAAATAGGTTTCTGTTAAGTTCCCTATCCTTTTTTAATCACCACACATATTATTTTTGCACTGCACCTTCCCATCATATCAACACCATGTGGTACAACCGAGTGATTGCGGGTCGTCACCCCGAACCGGTTATCAGGGTATGCTGGGTGTCTCAATGATCAAGAGACACAATACCCTGGAAGGATTACCAGATGAGAATATTGATCGATACAAGACTTTGATGGGAATCCTCAATTAAGGGTGACTTACAGTTGCTGGTGTTTCGCATTCTGGTGATATGGTTTGTTAGTTTAGCTAATCTTCTGTTTCGACGCACACGAGGTGGCATAGGTACAATACCAAAGAATCACTAAAGGATTTCTAATTTAGACCCCTAAGTTTTTGTTTATAATTACTTTAGTGTGTCGCCATGAGTGGGAGGGGTATGCCAATATGTGAGTCACGTGCACAGTGTGTCACTGGAACCAAGCTATGCCAGGCTGATGAGCCCTAATTAGGACAAAGCCAGTTCTAGGTTCCTTGTGTATCAGTTCAGGAAGGACCTTGCCTGGCAGTTCAGGCTAGATTGTTCCCACTGGAGCAGGTCAAGACAGATTTGCATATGGCTGGGTCCTAACTGAGGTGGCATGGTGTGCAAAATAATGATGGATTGGGATGCGGCCTGAGTAATTAGCAGTATCTGAGATAAATTCAAGCATTCCATCACTTTTTGTTGTGTATAATTAATAAAATGCCATACATCTTAAATGAGAAATTAATGCAAGTTAAACTAATCAGTGAGAAATGCACTATTTTATGTGATGAAACCTCTACTGGTTTATGCGATCACTGTAGATGCCTGTGTGTGAAACCAAAGAGACACAGAATGTAATCCTGGTTGGTGAATTAGAGAAGAGTGACAAGTGTGCATATACATTTGAAATTATGCAATTGTTGTAGCAGGAGAGAGAAACAACAAAATATAATAACTCATACTTAATTCGAATAAAGGCATAAAGTGAAAATAAAAACGGTCACAAGATAAATGGAAAGAGTGCTTGTAAAAAAGTAGATAACATTTTCTTAGGTTTTTCTGTCACAGGGTTAAATGAACCAGTCTAGTCATTTCACAGGAAGAAGTGGAGTACGGAAAAGAAAATTCTTTTATGGGGTGTACTTCCCTGTGCAATATGTGCCTAACAAGGAAGCTGGAAAGCTACATGCCTTGTTTGGGCACAGCTTTTTCATTTTCAGTTCTCTATTAGTCCCACATGTGAGGAATTCTGGGTCCCTCCCAGCCCTGAAATGTGGTGAAATGCCCTATTTAACCTGATTAAACCTCTACTGGTTAGTGTGATCACTGCAGTTGTCTGTGTGTGTAACCAGAGACACAGAATTAAATCCTATTTGGAGGAGTGGGGAAGAATAGCGTATTTTAAGTGCTACGTGGTCACAGCCTGTGAAAGAAAGGACCCTTATCATGTAAGCCATTATATTAAACTTGCAGTACACACAGTATAAGATATCCAAGAACATCTGTAGCATTCTATGAGTCTCTTAGTGGAGCTGTGAGTGGGTGTGTGAGTCTCTGAGTGGGTCTGTGAGTCAGATAGTAAATCTTTGAGTAGATTTGTGAGTGGGTGAGAGAGAATATGAGTGATTCTGTAAGTGGGTGCTAAGGTGTCTAATTGGGTCAGTGAGCGGGCGTGAGAGTGTCTAAGGTGTTCTGTGAGTGGGTACATGAGTGCTCGAGTGGGCCCTGCTCTATTTCTGCCTTTTTGTCTGCTCATTTCTGACCTTTTTTTTGCCTCTTTATACGAGTTTCTGGCCTTTATTTTTTTTCTTCTGCTAGTTTCTGACCTTTATCTTGCTTCTTTCTGCTTGTTGCTGACCTTTAAATTGTCTCTTTCTGCTTGCTTCTGATCTCCATTTTGTCTCTTTCTGCTCATTGCTGATCTTTATTTTGCCTCATTCTGCTTGTTTATGATCTGTTTTGCCTCTTTCTCCGTGTTCCAGGTCTTTATTCTGCCTCTTTCTTCTCATTTCTGACCTCTGTTTTGCCTCTTCTGCTCGTTTCTGATCTCTATTTTGCCTGTTTCTGGCTTTTATTTTGCCTCTTTCTGCTTGTTACTGACCTCTATTTTGCTTCTTTCTGTTTGTTCCTGATCTCCATTTTGCCTCTTTCTGCTCATTGCTGGCCTCCATTTTGCCTCTTTCTGGTCGTTGCTGACCTTTATTTTGCCTCTTTCTGTTCGTTGCTGACCTTTATTTAGCTTCTTTCTCTTTTTTGCTGACTTTTATTCTGCCTCTATCCGCTTGTTTCTGACCTTTATTCTTCCTTTTTCTCCTCTTTCCCCGAGACCGCGGGGGGAGCCTCAAAACCCAGCAGTCCAAGCCGGCTTCTGTTTACTGTGGGATCTGTCATTGCTTTCACACACATGAAACTGCTAAACATGCAGAAGCAATTCATCTGTTTCCCTGCTTGCTTGACAGCGAGCAGGGAAATAGACAAAAGCTCTGCTTCCATCAAGCACGAGCATTTTCACAGCTATCCCTTGCTGAAAGTGGAGTGTTTGCTGTGACTTGATGGAAGTGGTTAAAGCTCCTGCTAAGCCACAGCAAACAGCTATGTCCTGGGTGGCAGTAGCCAGGGCTATATATGGCTCCTGGAGGGGGTTTTCAGCCTCATTTCTTTCTTCAGGACGGGGTGCCCCAGGAATGTGGTGGTTCCCAAGCCCTCTCTCCTTTTTAAAAAAAAGTGAAAGCCCAAGGGAGGTGGTGGTCCCCAGAGTGCAGGATCCATGCGTCTCCCAGCTAAGTTTAACTGGTAGCCCTGAGAAGGGGGTGATCCCCGGGCACTAGGGGAGGTCTGCCTCATTTTTGGAGCAGCCCATGGATGTGGTAGTGAGAGAGCGCAAAACTGAGTTAGAAATTGTAAGGGTGCACCATATTCACGAGTAGTCAGCACCCACATATATAGAGGACTTTTAATTATGTTTAAATGTGATGTAGGGCTAAGAATTAATGTACCAAAACTCGCATAGAGCAAAGAAAAGAGTTTTTGAAAGCATTAATGCCACGTTAACCTAGAAATGTTGTTTGCAGTGGAGAAGTAGTCTAACTAAGGGATGTTCAATAGATTATTATTGTATTAGCTGCCTTATTATAATTCATTATTGTATTCTTATAACGCGATTGAAGTGCTTAAGTTAGAAAATGTATTTTGCTTAAATGGTGAAAGCCTAAAGAACGAAAAATGTATTGTTCATGTTAGGATGTGATACACAGAAAGGTGCAGAGGCCTAGTCATGAAAATCGTGTAGGCCAGATTGAAAATGCTTTGCTTGACATTAAACCATAGAAACGTTTTTAAGAAGCTGCTTTTAGTTAAAGTCAATTGCAACATCATGAAACTGTGAGCCGATTCATATGTGTTCCTTTGCAGGTGCAAGGCTAAGTAGAGATTGTAGAAGAAGGGCCCATTGTGTATGAGCGTTAGGATGGTAGTCCCAGACATGGAGGAGTGACTGCGGAATTTAGGGAAGCAACTTCAAGAGAAAAAGAGTCTGGGACCCAAGGACGTTTTCAACGGACAAGGATGAAGATGTCGTAGTGGAAATTTCTGAAAGTCAACACCTTTGAGAGGGGCGTACCTTAGGGCATGTCGTCCATATTGTGGGGTTTTGTATTAGGGACAGCACCCCGAGGGAGAGGCAGAGCAGATGCGCATGATGGCGAAGGAAGCAGTTGGTCAGGCAGAGAGAGCTTTGCTATGCGAGAGGGGTTCTTAGGCTAAGTCCGAACAAAGTGAGTGTACTTCTTTGGAAGTCACCACGGCTGACACCTTTGATAGGAGGGAACCTTGTTAAGTAGGGATGTCACTTAGTACAGTGTAGGGACAGATTAACCTGGATTTATTCCTTCCTTTTCCTTTTCCTTTTCCGATGCCTACTAAAACCCAGGTGTAACCGGCTGGACAGGAATAGGCAGAAGGCGAGTCTTAGTAGGATTTAAACTGGGTTTTATTGAGCTATACAGTCTATCAGTACACGTTTTTCGGGTTCGTAGTCGTCGAGGGGACCGGCTTCTTTCTCGCCGACTCTTGCTGATCACTCCCTCCTCTCTACGACGGGTCGGGCTTGGCCTTCCTCTCTCCTCAGGCTCCATCTTGGCCCAGTCTCCACCGAAGGGGATAACAAAAACAGAGGGTGTATCAGTAAAGTAGACTAAACAGTATACAGTGTCAGGACAGAGGGAGTGAGGGCATGGGCGTCCGCAGACTTTTTTCCAAGGGGGGGCAAAATGTTAACGTCATCACCATCTTCCGACATGATGTGTGCCAGGTGGGGCACAAGAAACACTGGGGCGCAGAACTGGGATAGACTCAATTAAATGGCAGGAATCCAGGATATTTGTGACTGACCCTGCCACAGGCCAACAAACACCGCCTGTAGGGAAAATGCTAAACTTTCTGACAAGCTGCTTTATCTCTGTCTGCTAGGTGTGCAGACTTCCGGGTCCTCAATCCAACACCAATCAAGGCTGTCTTCAGCACCGAAAACTTTAAAACAGCCTATGTTTAAAGCACCAGATTAAATATACTGTATGCACAGTGTATGTTAGGGATTATTTGTAGCGCACATATTTACCAATATTGGCTTCTTGGCGCTAGAATTCATGATAAATGTTATCCAAAGTTAAAGCACAACGTCAAAGTCAGTAATAAATAATACAGCAATCACACACGCTAGTGATTCGCTAAGGGGTGCTCCCTTTACTAGAATGCCCCGGGCATTGCAAAATTTTACACACATTCAATTAATTTATACAAAATAAAATGTATAGGTCCAAATGTTAGCTATATTTTTTAAAAGAAACCTAGAGTCCCTCTACGTGTAGTCAATGTCAAACTGACAACGTGCACATGTTTAGGGATACAATAATGGCCAGCTCCCTTATGCGGAAGCCCTGCATCGTAAATGTGTGGCACATGCGGCACCCGCAGCTGCGGCATATCATAGGTCCAGGGATGCTGAGACTTACACAGTGGTCGTAGTGGGGGAAAAAAGTAGGAGAACAGTGGGCGGAGAATCAGAGGGCGGGAATAACCCAAGGATTGGATCTGTGGGTGGAGCCAGAGGTGCGGCCAGAATGTGCAGACATCCCATTTTTTAGTATTTGTTTGGCATTTCACTGCCCAGTTCAATCAACCAATGGATACACATGATTATTTAAGGTTATAATGAGTTATTGACATTAAAATATATTCATAAAGTGGGATATGCTTCTTATCACAGAATGTACCAAATATGATAAAATGTGGAAACACAAGCCATTTGTCTCCGAGCCATGGAGTTTCTGTCATCAGCACTTCTCCCTTTTTCCACAACAGCAGTTCAAACATGAATGGCAAAATATCCTAGTTTACAAATGTTTTCTCTAAAATTATGTCTCTGCCATAGTTGCCTCATAATGCAAGATCTGCTGCATGATCTGACCATTTAAACTAATAAATTGTTTGTAGCTCAAAAATATCAAAAGTTAATAAAAAATGTGACTTGTGTTGCTGCGAGTGGATGGCCTATTGCAAAGGTTGACTGGTCACCTTTCTCACTGCTGCTTCTGTATGTTACACTGGTGCTAATAAGGCAAAATATTTCCAGAGACTGTTAGCATGTGTACACACGTCAAAATAATAAAATATCTGAAAATATACTTCATTTCGCTGCAGCCTTATTTTTAATGCATAATTTAGTCAACACTACGGCATCATTTTGTCATCCTTTGCTGCATAATTAATTCCAGTGGCCCCACAGCAGGCAACACATGTTAAAAGTGATTGTAAATGAAGCAGGAAGACTGTGAAGTTTGTGAACTTAGTTTGGTGTGCGTGCAAATCCTGCATTGTCAATCCCTGGTGAGTTGCAGCTACTACTGCTGAAACAAGGCCAATGGAGGTACCTATGGGTGAGGCAGACTGGCCTTAAGGGCAGGGCCAGCCATAGCACTGGTGGTGTCCTGTGCATTAATGTTTGTTAGTGCCCCCCCAATGACCACCTCTGACATGGATTCCCTCACTACCACCCTTTAACTGTGCCCCCCCCCCAAGTCTCTATAACCACTCTCTCTCAGATGCATTTAATTTGATTTACAGCGGCACTCATACCATTGTAGGGTGTCAGAGCACTTTACATCACATACATTACACAGAGACAATCAATATGTGTGTAAATCACTGTATAGAAAATGTTACATAAGACTAAAGACTACAAGGTGTAGGAGTCACATGACAACCATACTAGTAGCCCGTATAGTTTTGTAGTGATTGGTCTGGAGAAACACAATACCCGGAATTTAAAACATAATATCATGGTTGGGGGTTCTCCTTAGTAATCAGAATTGATTTCTGTTCATAAGAACACTTTTTGGGACATTAGGATAATAAAAGACTGAGGGGGGGGGGGACATAACGCTCTCATTTATACCTTGCAGTTTGTATGCAGCTCTTAGATGACAGTTAATAGCTCACTGTTCTAAGTTATGATTCTAACTTATAAACTGCAAGTAACAAAAGGCTCTCTCTGACAAAAGCAGTACCCACTGACCTATTTACATTATGTGCACTTTGTGATCTGCATGGCACATGTTCTTTGCAGCCGGTACATTAACCCTCTGAGCTACCTTCCCATGAGTCAAAACTTCCACTAGACAAAATTCTGATCTCTCTCTAGGAACAACATTAATATCACCAGAGTCATCATTACATTTTTATTGTTGCCGAAAATTGCTGGAGGCCAAGAAGGAGGCAGCAAGCGTTTTTAAAACCATAATATACTTGCAAACATGATGTCACCACCTAAAGTCAGCACCCAGTGCGTTCACACTGGTTGCAACACCCTAGAGCTGGCCCTTCTCAAGGGTTCTGTGATATCAGTGACAGAGTCACTATTGTTCTAGGGCGTGCTGCTTCAAAGTTCTGCTCGCAAGACTGGAGGTGAACTTCAGTATGGATAGTGGTGGACAAGCCTTGAAGGTTAACCTACACTTGTCATGCTAGGGTCCACCTGCTGGTGCGAAGACACCAGGACTTCTAAGGTGTTGCAAAGCCTTCTAAGGTCTAGCATGTGATTGTGCTCTCTCAGGAGAAGGGTCTGGTGGACTGGTTATTAAGGCTGAACCTAGTTCCCAGTTCCACATTCAGCAACTCTGACCATAGTGCCACATCCTCGCCCCCACTGAACACCGTACTGCGCCACTGAGAAAAACTCCCACTGTCTTCAACTACAACCCAATTGTTGCCCGCTATAAACACCTGGATGCGGCTCAATTTAAATTATGCACTAGACAAGAGCAATATGCTGCCTACAAAAAAAAGTAAGAACATCCTGCAAAAAGCAAACACTTATAGGGAATGCAACATTTAGCAAACCATGGGAAATGTAAGCAGGAACAACATGGTTACCTTAATGCTTTTACACTCACTATTCAGAAATCAGTGAGTGCTTTTGCCTGAAAAGTTAAGGACACGACTACAGGGCCCTGAATGGACCCATTTCAATGGCCATTGCTTATATCTTTACAAAACATAAGCAGTATGGTAAAAAGACCACATCCCTGGATGCAGAGCCGCAGCACACATTTTGTTTTCCAATCCACACATTGCAGTACCTCCAGGATTGGTGCACTAGTTCCAAGTCCAGGGAAAACAAAGACAAGAAAACAAAAATAGCGCTTCACTGGCAAACTCTGTAAAAGTGGCGCTAATGTGTTTTGGTGTGAATAAAATCATTTTGGGCAGTTTGCTACCACTCTGCCTTACTTTATTTAATTATTTATCTATTTTTCATATTTTTTGCCTTTTATTCCCAATGCTGCACTTTGGAATTAAAATGTCCGAAAAATATGACATTTCCAGTCTTTCTTTTTTGGATCCATTTCACAGGGTAGCAAATAAAAGAAAGGAGAGGAAAGAGAGTGAGAAGCTCGTCTTAAAGTCATGGTTTTCATGGATGTCCCCGGGGGGGGGGGGGGAATGCAAAGAACGGGTGCTCCAGGGGGGGGCAAGCGCCCCTCCTTGCCCCCCCCTGCGGACGCCCATGAGTGAGGGTTCACACAGTGCTCGGGAGATATCAGGTCTGTGAGTGACGTGTACGGGGGGGTTTTAACCTAGGGTCAGGGGGCTCCCCTTCTCTTAACCCGCACCCACCCCGCTACTCGGTCACGCACCTCTGTTAGCCACGCCCCTCCGGGGGAGTGGCTGGGCGATGCGTGGATCCGTTGGCCTCCTGGCTCCGAAGCTCCCGCTGAACGCCGTAGGAACCCGAGGCGTCTGCTTCCCGCCATCGTCCCCGCAGCAGGTGATTCGTCCAACTTCCCCTCCTCCGCCGAGGTAGGATCCGCACCCGATGTTACACCTGATCCCGCCGCCGCTCCCTGGTCCGAGGTTACTCCAGCATCTGCTCCCGCTCTGACCTCCGATGTTGCTGGTCCCTCGACTCGCTCCTCCCACTCCTCGGTCAGTCGACTCTCCTTCCCGGACTCTCCTCCGTCCTCCGTTCTGCTCCACGCTTCTCCTCCTCCTCTCCACGACTCTCCTCCGCTCCAAGCTGCACCTCCGCTCCACGACTCTCCTCTGCTCCAAGCTGCACCTCCGCTCCACGACTATCCTCTGCTCCACGCCTCTCCGCCTCTCCAATCCTCTCTGACCGCTCCTCCGGTGTAAAGACACACTTGGGTTTGCAGAGGGGCGTCCTTTATGGCGAGTGCTGGCTTCTCCTCCTCGCTGCGCACACCTGGCCAGTTAAAGGGTCAGTGTTCCATATCCTCATCGTCGCAGCTATACTTCTTCTCAAATCGGTTCCATGTCGGGGCCGCAGATACCTGTGGAAACAAGAGGGGGGGGTCACAAATGACGGGCTCACTCCAGGTTACAGGGGGCGGGGGCCACCCTTCATGGTTACACACCACCCCCCCTGGACACTTCCGTTCAGGAAGTGGATTAAGGGACAGGTAGTCTGCACCAGTGTTGTCCACTCCCTTTTTATGACGCACTGTGAATGCAAAGGGCTGCAGCGCCAGAAACCACCTTAATACCCTGGGATTGTTGGACCTGTTACGAGCCATCCATTGGAGGGGGGCATGGTCCGTATAGAGGGTCCTTCAAGGTAGTAGGCCAGTTTGTCCACGGCCCATTGGATGGCCAAAACTCCTTCTCCACTGTTGAGTACTTGAGCTCTTTCGGGAACAGTTTTCGGCTAACATAGATAATAGGATGGTCAACCCCGTCATCTCCAGTTTGGGATAAGACCGCCCCTATACCGTAATCCGAAGCGTCTGTATGCAGGGAGAAAGGGCGGTTGAAATCCGGGGACGTCAGGATAGGCGTTGTGGTTATCATCCGTTTAAGGGTTGAAAAGGCGTTCAACATCTAATTCGTAGGAGACGCCAGATATGATTGTCGGACTTTGGCCTGGAGGGTGTTCGTAAGGGGGGCGGCCAGCTGTGCGAACTGTGGAATAAAACGCCTGTAATATCCAATCAGTCCAAGGAACGCACGCATCTCCTTCTTCGTGCTCGGGAAGGGGGTTTCGGATATCGCTCGGACCTTCTCGATTTGGGGCTCTATGAGGCCGTGTCCGAGCACGTATCCCAGATACTTCACCTTCTTGAAGGCCATGTGAGTTTTCTTCACGTTGATCGTTAACCCAGCTTTGGTGAGAGTGCCCAACACCTGGTTCAGATGGGATAGGTGGGTCGGCCAGTCTGGGCTGGACACCACGATGTCGTCCAGATAGGCTGATGTAAAACCCGTATGGTCTTTTAAGACATTGTTCATAAGTCTCTGAAAAGTGGCAGGCGCTCCATGCAGTCCAAAGGGCAGGACCGTAAACTTGTAATGACCGGTGTCAGTGGAGAAAGCCGTTTTGTGACGATCTTCCTCCCTCAGGGGCACCTGCCAGTATCCTTTGGTTAGTCTATGGTACTGATGTACCTCGCTTCGCCCAATTTTTCAATTAACTCATCTATCCTGGGAATTGGATAGGCGTCAAATGTTGAAATCTCGTTAAGTGCGTGAAAGTCCATGCAGAACCGACGGGTTCCATCCGGTTTGGGGATCATAACTATTGGACTGGACCATTGACTTTCTGAGGGACGCATCATTCCCAACTTCAGCATATCATTCACTTCTTGCTGGATTCCTCTTCGTCTGGCTTCGGGGATGCGATAGGGTCGTATCTTTACCACTTTACCCGGTGGAGTCCTGATCTGATGTTCCGTCAGAGTGGTCCGTCCTGGTTGGTCCGAGAAGACAGGGGAATGCCGAAGTAGGGTTGCCATTAATTCTTCTCTTTCCTTGGTCCTTAACTCGTCGTTGATCACGAGATGTTGTAGGGTGCTCGCCTCCTGTCTGAGGGGGTTGTTGGTTCGGTCATATGTACCCCGGAAGGCGGAGGACCCAGCCACTTTTTGAGCAGGTTTATATGGTACACTTGGGTCTTCCTGGGATGTACCTGTAGTTTATAGCTGGTGTTTCCAATAGTGGATATGACCCGAAAGTAAGCATGGGCGGAAAATCCGTTTCGCTCGCGGATTTTGCGGATTTTCGGTAAATTCGCAATCCGCGAGATTCGCGAATCTCCCGCAAAATCCGCAAATCCGCGAGCAGCGGATTTTGCTCGCACTGCTCGCACTGTTCGCGTGAGTTCGCGGCTTCCCAGTACAACTTCGCGCCCCGCAAATAAGTGCAAAATTGCAGAAATACGATTTTAGCAAAACTGAAACTACTTACCAGGTTCAAAAGTTCAGGCTCATCATTAGTAGCCATTTCCTGTAGTGCTTCCTGAGGGGCCCCTCCAGAGTTCAGTTGCCAGTTGCAACTATTATGTGACCCTGCTCTGAACCTCAGAATAGTTACACATATGCCACAAAGGTCCTGAATTACAGCTAAGGGAGACAAGCAGGAGCGAGGCTGGAGGTTCAAATCCATTAATCAGCCCCTAATTCATTATTGTCAGTTGGGGCAGGGCAGGTGTTGTAACTAATTTTGCAACAATGAAAGCACTTAGCAAGTTCAAAAGATCACTAATCAGGAAGCACTAAGGAAGCAGGTGCCAGCTAAAAAAATATTCTGTGACACATTAATCAGCCCCAAATTAATTCAGGTCACTTGAGGCAGGGAAGGTGTGCTTGCGTTGCCACAATAATGTACACTGACTGGACAACCAGAGGGTGCTGTGATGAAACAGAGGGTGGCATGGGTGGGCCAGAGGGTGGCATGAGTAGTCAGAGAGTGGCAGTGGTGACAGAGAGTGGCAGTGATGAAGAAGAGTGTCCCAAACAGGCTGGACACGTAGAAACAACAAGTTCACGAAACTTGCGACCCGACAGGTAAGTTCGCAATTTGCGACATTGTACAAAACCCTCGCTAACTCGCAGAAACCCGCGCAAACACAAAAAAAAAAAAATCCGCTAATTCGCGAGAATTCGCGGATTTTGCGGATTGCGAGTTCGCAAATCCGCAAAATTCGCGAACGCGAGATTCGCAAAATTCGCCCATGCTTACCCGAAAGGGCCCTCCCCACTCTGCCTTAAATTTCTGTGTGGAGGAGGGTAATAACACTAAAGCCCAGTCCCCTTGGTGCAGTCTTCTCCATCGTTTTCCCTTGTCATAGACACTTTTCTGCTTTCTCTGGCTTTGTTCCAGGTTAGTATAGGCCAGGTCCCTCATCTTTCCTAGTTTAGACCGAAGATTACGGGCGTACTCCAGGGTTTTCATGGTCTCTTCGGGGGTCTCTTTCTCCCACGTCTCCTTCGTCATGTCCAGGAGAGATCGTGGTTGTCTCCCATAAAGCAGTTCAAAAGACGAGAAGCCCGTGCTGCTCTGTTTTTGACCCCGGATCACATAAAGAGCCAAGGGCAACACCTGATCCCAGTTCGTTCCGTTCACCTCCAACATTTTCCTCAGGGTGGTCTTTAATGTTCAGTTGTATCTCTCTACTAAACCGTCGGTCTGCGGGTGGTATACCGCGGTTCGTATTTGATGGATATTCAGTAGTTGACAGACCTCCTTCATCAATTTAGATACGAACGGGGTCCCCTGGTCTGTCAGGATTTCTTTAGGGAACCCCACC
Source organism: Lissotriton vulgaris (assembly GCF_964263255.1). Taxonomy (NCBI): domain Eukaryota; kingdom Metazoa; phylum Chordata; class Amphibia; order Caudata; family Salamandridae; genus Lissotriton; species Lissotriton vulgaris. Next base: position 2,042,472,624 of record NC_141685.1, on the reverse strand, counting down.
AGTGAAAACAGATCCAGCATTTTATCTGCGACTTGTCTGGTGGTGGTTGATGACAAGGAAAATGCCTCGGGGAACCTAGTGGCGTAGTCCACCATCACTAGAACATATTGGTGTCCTTTCCGAGTTTTTGGAAGTGGCCCTACGATGTCCATTCCTACTCGTTCGAAGGGTACCCCTATAATGGGTAGCGGTTGTAGGGGTACTGCTGGAGGTCTGGTAATATTCCTTTTTTGGCAAGTTTCACACTTCTGACAATATTCCATGGTGTCTTTATATATGCCGGGCCAGTAGAAATGGCGGAGGATATTCTGGGTGGTTTTCTCGGCCCCAGTGTGGCCAGCCACTAGATGTGCATGCGAGTAGAATAAAACCTGTTCCCGGAAGGCCACAGGAACGAGCAGTTGCTCTGGATCGTCTTTAGCCCCCTGACTGTATAGGAGATCATTTTTCACAAAGAAACGAGGGTAGACAATGGGGGTCTGTCCTTGGGTCCTCTGAGCGCTGTCCCAGGCGTTGTAGAGCGTCGCATCATTGCTCTGGGAGAAGCGGAAGCTGCGGTCCAGGATCCAGGGCTCCTGGGTCACCAGTGCGGGCTTGGGGCGAGGATCTGGGCATTTGCCCTCTGGGGGAACCAGACTTCTATTGAACATCTCAAGGAAGGTCGGGTTGTCCGTCCCTATAATGAGGTCTTCCGGGAGAGTTGGCAATACTCCAACCTTAATGGTCTGGGGCCTACCTACCGCAGGATATATGGGGAGGAGCACTACCGGATAGGGCCTTACATCCCCATGAACACACCTTATGTATACTTGGTCATAGGCGAGTAGCTGAGTGGCTTTCACATGTTGGGTTTGCACCACCGACTGGCGGCACCCTGAATCTAACAATGCTTGTATGGGGCTCCCATTTATCCTCACACTCACTCTGAAGGCTGGTCCCATCTCCGCCGAGTACAGCACGGTTCTAGGGAGGTATCCAACCTCCATTGGTTCTTCACTGTTTTTCCTCCTGGGACACATCCGCGCGATGTGCCCCCAAGCACCACAGTCAAAGCACTGGGGACCGCTGTGCATCAGTGGTTCTGGTCTCCATGGTTTGGGTTTTACTGTCTCTGGAAATCTCATGGGTTTCTTCTCCGATTTCACCATTGTCTTGGGTTTCTTAGGCTCCCATCCCGAGGACGGCCGGGGTTGGGCCCTTGTGAAGGTGGTGGCCATCTCCACGGCTTGTGCGGTAGTGAGGTTATGGTGTTGTCTTAACCACCTCTGCGTGGCGAAGGGAAGGGCCTCTAAGAACTGTTCTAAGTAGACCCTGTCCATAATCTCTTCCTTAGTGCAAACTGTGGAGGTCAGCCATTTGTCGGCCGCCATTTTGAGGTGGACAAACAAGGTTTTGGGCGTTTCACCGGGGACCCCCCTCTCCTTCCTAAACCTGATCCGATACGCCTCTGTATCCAGTCCCAGGTGATCAACTATTATTCGTTTGATGTCTGTATAGGCGGTGTCTTCCGTTGGATTAGCCACCTGGTATGCTGCCTGCGCTTCTCCAACCAATAAGGGAGCCAGAAAGAAGGGCCACTTGGCCCCGGGCCACCCACAGGCCCTTGCAGCTCTTTCAAAATTTAGGAGGAAAGAGTCGGGGTCCTCCCCGGGTATGTATTTCTGAAGGGATACGCCGCCAATACTGTGGGTCAATGTTCCCGAAGTTGGGGCCACCGTAGGTATAACCGGGTCCAGGACATGGGCAGTCACGGCGGCCTTCATTATTTCCCTATCAGCGTCTGCCGACTGTATATGTTTCTCTATCACCCATTCCAGCCGTTCTTGTCCCTTCGCCAGTCGCTGCAGGATTTCGTCCATCTTCGTTACACAGACGGAGGGAGAGCCCGCATTCTCCACCACTGTAACCGGCTGGACAGGAATAGGCAGAAGGCGAGTCTTAGTAGGATTTAAACTGGGTTTTATTGAGCTGTACAGTCTATCAGTACACGTTTTTCGGGTTGGTAGTCGTTGAGGGGACCGGCTTCTTTCTCGCCGACTCTTGCTGATCACTCCCTCCTCTCTACGACGGGTCGGGCTCCGCCTTCCTCTCTCCTCAGGCTCCGTCTTGGCCCAGTCTCCACCGAAGGGGATAACAAAAACAGAGGGTGTATCAGTAAAGTAGACTTAACAGTATACAGTGTCAGGACAGGGGGAGTGAGGGTTCACACAGTGCTTGGGGAGATATCAGGTCTGTGAGTGACGTGTACGGGGGGGGGTTTAACCTAGGGTCAGGGGGCTCCCCTTCTCTTAACCCGCACCCACCCCGCTACTCGGTCACGCACCTCTGTTAGCCACGCCCCTCCGGGGGAGTGGCTGGGCGATGCGTGGATCCGTTGGCCTCCTGGCTCTGAAGCTCCCGCTGAACGCCGTAGGAACCCAAGGCGTCTGCTTCCCGGCGTCTTCCCCTCAGCAGGTGATTCGTCCGACTTCCTCTCCTCCGCCGAGGTAGGATCCGCACCCGATGTTACACCTGATCCCGCCGCCGCTCCCTGGTCCGAGGTTACTTCAGCGTCTGCTCCCGCTCTGACCTCCGATGTTGCTGTTCCCTCGACTCGCTCCTCCCGCTCCTCGGTCAGTCGACTCTCCTTCCCGGACCCTCCTCCGTCCTCCATTCTGCTCCACGCTTCTCCTCCTCCTCTCCACGACTCTCCTCCGCTCCAAGCTGCACCTCCGCTCCACGACTCTCCTCTGCTCCAAGCTGCACTTCCGCTCCACGACTCTCCTCTGCTCCACGCCTCTCCGCCTCTCCAATCCTCTCTGACCGCTCCTCCGGTGTAAAGACACACCTGGGTTTGCAGAGGGGCGTCCTTTATGGCGAGTGCTGGCTCCTCCTCCTCGCTGTGCACACCTGGCCAGTTAAAGGGTCCGTATCCTCATTGTCACAGCTATACTTCTCCTCAAATCGGTTCCATGTCGGGCCGCAGATACCTGTGGAAACAAGAGGGGGGGGGTCACAAATGACGGGCTCACTCTGGATTACAGGGGGCGGGGGCCACCCTTCATGGTTACACCAGGTTACACCAGGTCAATGTTTGTATTAGTGCCTGTTTACCTTCTGAACCTTTTGCTGAGGTGTTTATACACCCAACTGTTTTTGGCTTTATAATAAATCTTTAAACTCGATCCTTAGTCAGTGGTTCTTTGGGAAAGCAATGGGAATTGTTGAAGTAGATGATATCTTGTTTGGATAGATTGCCTTCTACACTCTATGACAGGTAAAAAGGTCTAGTCGACCTGTGACGGGATTCTGGAGAATGTTATTCTGATTCTAGGGAAATAATCCCGCCTTTCCAGTGGTCTCGCCCAAGACTTAAAAAGTAGCCCAAGGAGGGCATGACCCCCTGGGCTGAAGGGTTCAGAGCTGCCCCCTTATTAAAATAGAAGCCCTGGGAGCAGTTGGTTCCTGGGGCTCAATAGAGCCCCAGGGTCCCATGCACCCCCTCCTAAATTAATCATGCATACCTCCGAGATCTGACCCATGCTTTTAAAAAAAATAAATATTTATCAGCGGGAGCCGCAAATTGAGCACAGCTGCCACCAAAATGCAATCTTTTTTTCTGCACGACACCCCCAAGAGGTCAGGTGCTTCATGGTTATCCTACCCTGTCCTCTTCTTTTTTTAAAAACATTTTGCTTTGAAGCTAAAGCCGAGTGTACAGCCCCCAGCCTGAGAGAAAAGAATAAGCCCTTGACTTTGTAAAAACACATAGGCCATTGTGTGGAGGATGAGATGTCTGATATAAGATTACCAACAGCTATTCCTCAATATTTTGAACTTGACTGGATATTTTGAGGAGTAACTGGCAGAAGCTATGTTTCCATTAGTTATTTCCACAGGCCTCACATAAGAACAAAGGACTGCCAAATACTCATTTAATAATGCACAAGAGGTATGTGGTATTAACACGACTCCTTCTAGTATTTCCCTAAAAGCTAGCAGTATTACCAGATGTATTTATAAAACTCTGGGCATTAAAAGTCATAGACCCTTGATCAACACACATTTTTCCACTACAGTCATCTTTGAATTAAGGGGAAAGAATGCTGTAAAATATAATGACCTTATACAATGAAAACTACATTTACATTTAAAAGCACCTGTTTAGCACATGGGCACGCAAGGAGTTACTACAAAAATATTATTATTTATCTTGGTCCATTTCATCCAAATACTAACGCTTTTCACTGATCAAAACTTTTGGAATTTGAGAAAATACAAATCAGAAAGTTCTGAGGGCAGAGTAATCCTCAGGAGGATAAAGAGCCACATATGCCTCATCATCTGAAGAAGATGGGACTTTAACATTTTAAAAATATGCATCAGTGTTGAGATTACAAATTAGGAAAGTGCATTCTTTATGCTTTAGTAAATAACATTCAGCAACACCTGGTTTGTTAGTTTAAAGAAAGGAAAACTTTATATGGGATTATCACTCAGACCGCATGATTGTTTATGATACAGAAAAACACCACTTCTAAAAACAACCACTTTACTTCCAAGACTTCCTCTGACGCTAAAAGTCGCTGATGTGAAAATCCTGGGTGATTTCGGATTAAAGGCGCCTGGTACACTATTCTAACATGGAGAGGATCACAGAAAAAAAACAATATCGACTGCGAAATCTAAAGAAACATAATCATACTATGTGGGCAAATCAAACTATGGATCTTGCCAAACAAAGAACAAGCATTTGCAATGCAATAGGTCTCGCAATTACGCAAGTTTGAGCTATTAGCACTGTAAATTATAAAGCCTTTTATTTTTGTTCTGGTTTTCAAAAACTAAAATAAAAGACTTTGTCATTTACAATGCCAATAGCTTAAACTTGCGTAAATGCGAGGCCTATTGCATTGGAAATGCTTGTATGGTCAGGGACTACGGACCATCCCCCTCCCCTGGCTTGTGCACCCCCACAATTATTAGAAATTGTACATGAGAGAGAAGTTTCTTTGGAAGGCGGGGGGTCTTACAACCCCGGCCGTATTTATTAAAACATGAAAACAAATAAAAAACTTGAAATAAACAATATTTACACAATCATTTATGCAGAAAAACGCAATTGACATTAGATTACAATCCATGTAGACAGGTATCAAAGGGTTAACCTTAACATATTTCTAATACAAAATATTTCCTATCTGAATCTAATATTTTGAATCATAATCACACATTATTAATTTTTCTGCATATCCTATTTTTGGGCCTACGGCAAGGTCGCTAACCGGTGTCAGATCCTTATCAAACAGCCACGCCCTCACATATGAGTGCTCATACGCAGAGGGCCCGTTTTCCGAGAGGGTACTTCCCTCTCTCCCGGTTACCCCTGTATGCTCCATGAACTCCATTATCCAAAGAGGGGCCCTTGCACTCTGCGCCATTTAATGACGTCATAGTGCAAGTGCAGGGTGGCCAACCAGCCTAAAGAAAGCGTGACTCCCCCTCCCCCGCACCCATCCAACCAACCGGATGTACCACCCCTGGAGTTCTAGGAGAGACCACTTGTCCCTCCCCCTGGGCGACCCCATTCAAGAATGGCGCCACCCCCTAAGGACCTTAAATTGACTGCTCATCAATCATGACCTTACCGCCTGACCAAGGAATATCAATAAATACGACAATTGTTGACCTGTAAACGGGAAAAAAGGCCTAAGGAAAAAATTCACGCCAGAACACAATCACTGTGAAAAAAGAGCATAAAACGATACAACAACATTATCATACAAGCATCACAATCTGCTTCAGGGGATGAAGGGTGGGGAAAAACGGTAACAGTCTCAAGAGGCTGGGGGGCAAAGGGCAGGCCTGGGGAGCGTGGGAACAAGAGAACGCCTCCATCGTTCCCGGGCCTTTTAACCCCTCTACAGCAGGCCAGACCCAACTAGTCTGCCCCTTGGCTCCCCCCTTTGACCCGTAAGTGATTGTATCGCTTCCGGGTCAACGGGGGAGCTGCACCAATCAGTGGCGGGCGCGCTCGCCGCATCATAATGGCGCGGCGGGGAGCGCCCCACCACGGTTGCTGACAAGCGGAAGGGGAGGCCGGCACCCTTCCAAACGTGCGGGGGGCCGATGAGGCCCCCCTTTCCTTATGGTCAGGGACTACCGACCATCCCCCTGCCTTGTGCACCCTCACAATTATTAGAAATTGGACGTGAGAGAGGAGTTTCTTTGGAAGGCGGGGTCTTACAACCCCCTGGCCGTATTTTTCAAAACATGAAAACAAATTAAAAATTTGAAATAAAAAATATTTACACAACCATTTATGCAGAAAAACGCAATTGACATTAGATTACAATCTATGTAGACAGGTATCAACGGGCTCTCCTTAACATATTTCTAATACAAAATATTTCCTATCCGAATCTAATATTTTGAAAAATAATCATACAATATTAATTTTTCTGTATATCCTATTTTTGGGCCTACGGCACGGTCGCTAACCGGTGTCAGATCCTTATCAATCAGCCATGCCCTCAGGTATGAGTGCGCATCCGCAGAGGGCCTGTTGACCAAGAGGGTACTTCCCCCCCTCCCGGTAACCCCCGTACGCTCCATGAACTCCATTAACCAAAGGGGGGGCCTTGCACTCTGCGCCATTTCATGACGTCATAGTGCACGTGCGGGTGGCCAACCAGCCTAAAGAAAGCATGACTCCCCCCTCCCCCACACCCATCCAACCAACCGGATGTTTCCGCCCCTGGAGTTCTAGGAGAGACCACTTGTCCCTCCCCCTGGGCGACCCCATTCAAGAATGGCGTCGCCCCCTAAGGACCTTAAATTGACTGCTCACGAATCATGACCTTACTGCCACAGGCCAGCATAGTTGCCCGACTATCTGGCCCGCCATTTATTTATTTATTTATTTAGAATTTTATAAAGCGCACGGCTACCTCCAAAGGGGGTGTCCCGGCGCTAAATCCTCCTACTCTGCAAGGTCATGCCCAGACCTAAAACCCTCTAGCCATGCCAAGATGTTCTCCAAAAATAAGTTGTTGCCCGCACTAGTCAGGTGAACCCCATCTTGTAAGAAGCACTGCTCCCCCCTGACACACCCATGTGGTATGTTTTGTAATTGAGGTGACCGAAACAATTTTTCTACCTTATTGTTGATCCTCTTTACGGAGTGATTCAACGCTTTGACAGAATCCACACCCCCCCCTCCATCTGAGTCTAGGAATCATCTGGGAACAAACTATGGTGCAGCCCTGGCATGTTTTAGCTAACCAGCCTACCTCCGAGATTATTTCCTACATCAGGACCCTTCTGCCCAATTTTACCAGGTCGTTTCCGCCCAAATGTAAGATAACAACTGTGCGGTAGGATGTGTCTGTTGAGCAACTCCGTAACAAACCCCCTAAACTGAATGAGGCAGAGACCCCCCCTACCATGAAAGGAGACCCTAAAACCTCCCTGTACCGCGGTCTGTCTGTAATTATTCGTAAGAAAAACAGATTTAACACGTTTCACATAAGAATGACCAATAACCCATACAACTTGTGTCTCCTTTTCCTGTGTATGGGTCAGCCTTGATGAAGATACTTGCTGGTGATGTGTTGACGGCAGTTTCCGCCCTGCGTGACAGGTTCGAGAAACTGAAATACAAGCAAACAAACAAGACAGGCATCAGCGTAATTTTTCTGCCACCCTCACAACATGTGCAGCCGCACATACCGCTTGTAACAGTTGGAAGACCATCTACCAATTCTTTTCACACTGCTATTGTGTAACCCTCTAGCAGTTGCTTCAGTGGCAGCCCCTATTCAGAACGAATGTTTCCCAAAATCTTTCGGATTTAAACCAGCCTTGTCAATTGTCATAGTCAACACCCTTTTGAATTGAAACCTGGTAAGTGGGGTACCATCTGCATTCATTAATAATGCCCCCCCTACTGCGCCTACTCTCTGGTTGAGGAGGGCCTCCACGTGCATCACTGGGCAGCATGGATTAGTTTGCGCCCGATGGAGTACCAGCCCCTCACCACGGGCTTTCTGATCGTAAATAATGAATCCTCCCAGGATACATATATATTGGAGGCAAAATAGGCAATGAGATGGTTATCCATAAGTTTTTTATACTTTACATGTGATTTAAACATCCTGTCACTGGTAACCTGCCAGAAACAGATATTCATGAAAAAGGCAAACTACAAAAAACGATAGCATCTACCCACGAGAAAATGTTTGTGAAGCTCTTCTTACTACTCTTGTGTCAACAATGTCTGCTTCTAATGTAAGTGCAAAAGTCTACCAGAGCAATACCCATTCTACTGCTTTCTACTGTGAGTACTACTTTGTTCGCTTATTTGCTGTGTGAGGGCTGATTGGCTGAGTGATAAATAGTGATGTCTTCCAATTTTTAAACACACCAAGTATGTGTGGCTGTATGATGTGTAAGCAATGTAGGGTCGTTTGGTGTATGTCTACTATTCAATCCTGGTCGTGTGCATAGGGTATAGGGTAACGGTGATCTTTTTACGGATCTGTTCTTATAGAACACCTAATTATGGTGAAGCTGAAGATGGTTCACTCCAACACCTTGAGAATTGCTGACCGGTAAAAGTAGATTTTCTGACAGGTCTGTTCTGCACAGTCACCAATGGTATTACGTATGTAGTTCTCTAGTTAGTGCCTTGACCTTTGAAATTATCACGAGGAGTGAAATACTCAGCAACTAAACCAATTCGCTAAATGACTACCCCATCATATACCTAGATATAGCCAGGGGTGCTAAAGTCGCTATGTATGCATTAGCATCAACCAGCCTCTCCATACCATTATGCCGTCAGCAGTTTGGATTCAATATATTGTTTAGTTTAAAACTGTATACAATTTGGTAAAACATCAATGGATAACATGTTTGCCTATATCACAGTCTTATGTTCACATTCATCTAAGAGTAAGTTGTACACATTGTAGTAATAAAACGATGATATTTATTGGTAACTAGAGCAACTACCAAGATCCAGGTAGAATAGCTGTCGCCTCAAACTGATATCTGCCAGCAGTCCCCTGCATTCTCTATTATATAATATGGTTCCTTGGCACAGGAGTGCACAGGCCACAACACATCCCCCCTTTTAACACAAAACTAGTTACAAAATAACGCAGTATATTTATGTTTCTACTAAGATACATAAAAGGAAAGAAAGAAACAATTAATAAAAAAATAATGTGAGAAAAACAGGGAGTTGAGTAGGAAACTACAAACACAATTCAATATTCTATAGAACATGAAATGAGCAATACTGCCCCAAGTATATCATACATAGTCCATTATCCAATGTGGTCTCCTCCAATGACACAGCAAATCAATTTGTTGCCGGAAGTATGATGTAGCAGCTTGAGTTTCCTGAGTGCCAGAGGCACTCCACTAGCAAGCCAGGGCATGCTCCAGATGCCACCATTGTCAACAACCACTACATTTCTTCAGACCTCCTTGATGACAAATGGCCCCAGAAAATTGGTGTTCCTCTTTTTCACAAACCTGGAGTTCTTTACCCACACACTGCCACACCTTCTAGCTAACTTGTATCAATTTATTGTTCCTATCTGATCAGGACCTGTATGCTTGACTTTGTCTGCGAAAGTAGACCTGTCAACTACTCTTTTTCACAATGTACTCTTAAACGATGCCTGGCTTAACTTTATTCCAAGCACTCGCCTCTTCAGACTAGCAAATGGCAAAACATTATTTACCCAGTTTAGTGAACGTACAATGTCTTTTAATACAGTTTACAGGGGTACTCTTCTTTGTACGCTATTTTTGATCATCCTTGCCGTCCTTCAGGCTAATACCTTAGCCTAGGGAGCATAAAAATTAGCTCTTTGATGACCAATTACTCAACTTCCAACAAATGTCTGCATCTCCAAGGACATGAAATATTAAACAACATTTTACATTACCATGGTTTTGGTAACTTCCATTGTTCAGAAATTCAAGAACTGTCCAGACACCTGGTGGTACACGTTTTGTTGTATCGCCAACAAAAAAAAATTGCATATCTCACAGTAGGTTGCAAAAGTTCAAATGGGCCCATGATATCCATAGCCACTTTAGACTGTGGTGGAGCAAAAAAGAGGCAGCCTTATTACTCTACTTTTGTCATTAGAGGCACGCTGCACACAATAATCTAGTACACACTATACCAATTGGTCTATATTGGGCCACCAATCTCGTATTTTCAATTATGCCTCCGTAAAAGTTCTCCAAGATGGCCCTCTTGAACCAAGTTGATTAACTTTGTCCCTAAGGTTTTCTGGAGGTATCCAGTAATTTCTTGTGCACAACAACCCTTGGTCAGTACTCATTCCTGACTCTCTAAAATGGTCTCAGGGCATCAAAAATAAGGTGATGCTTTGCAATGTTTGAATTAATCTCAGATGCAGGCAATCGCTCGGGCCGCATCCCCAATTCATCAATTTTCGCCAACTATGCCACCTCAGCTTGGACACAAACATATGAAAATCAATCTTGACCCTGCTCTAATGGGAACAGTCCTGCCACAACTGCCAGGCCAGGAATGCTTGAATTGATCCCAGCCGATGGTAATTACTCGGACCACATCCCAGGACATAGTTATTTAGCACACCGTGCCATGTGGCTTGGCCAGCCAAGAATGTGGATGCAAACCTATAGCGCTCTTCTTGCTAGCCCGACAATCGCCATCCATCTGGGCCATGAAGCCTCTCATGCTGGTGTTACACTGTCAATACCTCCTTCTCATGCCTGCCACCAGAGGAGCGCCCAGGAATGCTGCAGTGGGGCCTGGAGCCTGTAGAGACTGATGACTGCACACAACAAGGCAGTGGGGTGGGAGGCCGGGGCGAGGAGGCCCTGCTGGAAGCTGCCCCTTCAATATTCCACTGTTTGTGACGACTCTGCCATTGGCGGCCCCTGTGTCTTGCGGCCGTGCTCGGGAGACGGGGGCGCTGATTTGTGACCCACCTGCCTCGAGAGCCCCGCTGAGCTCTGACTGGTTAGCCTGGGGCAGCTGGGGCTAGAGAACTGCATCTGGGCCCAAAGTTGCTGCACCGCGCAGGAGTGTCGGATGGGTGCCGGGAGAGAGGAGAGAAGGCAACGTGACTCCCCTGGACTTGGTGGGGGATCCTTGAGGGGAGAGGCCGCACAGGCGGGTGGGATGTGTGGACCGCATAGGTGGAGTGATCGACCCACCTGTGCTGCCTGACCTTCTCTGACAGCTGCCAGGCGTGTTGTGAAGCAGAGGGGGCCACTGGACTTTTACCCCTTGGCCTGCAGCTTCTCTCTGGGCTCGCTGAGCCAGCAAGGAGGATGGAGGGGTGCCCTTTACCCACTGCATAATTGCCTTAGGAGGCGCTTCAGCACCACAACCAAGATGCACACCTTCCCTCCTTGGGACGGAGCAGCGAGGGGCAGCCATCACAAGCTTGAGTTCCCTCAGTCAAGGTCACAGCGAAGGGAGGACTACCATGACGGCAAGAGGTGTGCGATAGTGCAGGGAAGCGGTGCAAGCAAGCCGCATAGACGAAGCGGTTCCCCTCCTCACGCTGCCTGATCCACTCAGGGGGCAATTAGGCCTCTCTAGAACCGAGCCATCCCCATTGGACTATACAACGCTCCCCCCCCATGGCTGCAAGCTCACCTAAACCTGATGAGCTGACGGAGAGACAAGGGGCCTCTGCCAGTCACCCACCTTCTCTGACTGGCACATCAGTGCCACAATCGCAGCACAGGAGTCCTCCACTGAAACTGTGCTGCTGGAGGAGACCTGCTAGGACGCCAGGCCCTGCCTGAGGTCACACCGCTGAGGGAGACACATTTGAGGGCCCTCCCCCCACACAGTGTGTCAGTTGAACCTAAGCTCCCACAGGACCCATTGGAAAAGCCACAGCATTCTACCACCCCGAGGAGACAGCTACGGGGCCCTCCCCCTTGGGCTAAGCACAACCAAAGCAATGTCTCTCCCCCTGCTGAGGGTGCTGGGAGCCCACGAGGGTCTGAGTCTTCCTGCTGTCTTTGGTCCCTGGTTCTGACGGAGCCTTAAAGCAGATCTGGTTGATGCCAGAGAGATGGAAACGTTGCATTCAGCCTTTGGGGCCCACCTGCCAGCTCTGTCTGGACAGAGCACTCCCACTTCACAATGGAGGCCCGTTTTGGATCCCTCACGACTGACTTCACGCTCCTCTGAGATGGCCAACGCAAGTTGGCCGACATAGTCACAGACAGGGAGAAGGCTCACGCAACTCTGCAGCCGCTCGACAGCTCTGGCATTGCTGACCTTTAAGCCCAGGTTGCACAGTTAGAAGGCAGGGCAGAGTATCTAGAGGCCCTCTCCCAGAGAAGCAACATTCATGTCCTGGGTCTGCCAGAGGGCATCGAGGGGTCGGACCCCTTTACCTAACTGGATTCCTGGTTTCGCTCATTCACCCCTGCCACTGAACTCACCGCCTTCTACTCCCAGGAGCAAGCGAATCTGGTTCGAGCACGGCTTTCGCCCACGGGCTACCCTCCTCACCCAATGCTGGTGAAATTACTATACTTCTCGGACAGAGATGAGATACTCCGAGCGGCCAGAGCATCAGTTCCCCTACGAGTGGAAGGCAAAGAAGTTGGGATGTTATTCCCAGTTTACACTCGAGCCAACCAACAGCTACGCTTCTCCATCTAGGTCAAGCGCCGCCTCCGGCAAGGACGGTCACTCCACAGACATCAGGCTCTCTCTTTTAAGCCTTTATTCAGTATCCTTTTTATACTTCTGGTGCCAGCTGCCCCATTGCTGTTCGATGATCTGCGTATGGCAGTCAACATTATATTAGACTTTTGATAGGCTCTCAATTGTGCTACAAGGACAGAGGTTGTCACATACTTTTTTTCTTCTTCCCACCACGATTCTCTAGAGAACACTATGGTATGGGTCTGCCCTGGAGTCCCCTTTCAGGAACTTAATAAAGAGATAGATAAAGAAGGGAGCTATTGCCCTCTTGGAGGGTAGACTGGATGGCCAAACCATATTTACCAGCCGCGGTCCATGCAGGTAACCGCGGTGGGGCCCTGTAAAGGGGGATTTCAAGGCACTATGCGGAGGAATAAATAAATAAATAAATAATTTCCCCCCCGACATCGTCCCTCGAAATCACCCCTTACATGGCTCCACAGCCTCACCCCGGATACCTGCACGGACCGCGGCTGGTATTTACACTCCAAACACTGAAGAAAGTGCTTTTTGGGACACACTTTAAGCCACCCTTGCGCACTATACGTCACTACCGTGGATCCTGGGAGGGGACTTTAATTGAGTTCTTGACAGTAATCTTGATCGTCTTGGTCCCGCGCTGCCCCAGTCTCCTTCGCATGTGCAAGCAGGGCGCTTTTGAGCCTGGACGCAGCATTGGCCCGTGGCAGACATGTGGCGTACATATCACCCCACCTCCCGGCTCTACTCCTTCCACTCAGCAAAACACAACCGTTGGTAGGTCTGGACCACTTCCTCTGTTCTCAGTCACTGGTCCCCCTACTCCAGCATGCAGATTATCTGGGCAGGATAGTTTCCAACTATGATGCGCGCATCATTGATCTCCGGTGGGATCCCCCTTCCTTATAACCTGGCTTGGAGGCTACTACGAGACTGCCTCGAAGATCAGATGCTCTGGAGAGATCAAGAAGACTGCATCACACAATACTTCACAGAAAATAACAACACAGCATCCACCAGAATGCTAGAATAGGATGCCTTTAAAGTGGTCGTTCGGGGGCTTGCATCTGCCAGATTGCCGGGGACAATGGGAGTGCTGAGGTCACACTGTCAGAACCTAGCAAGGTGGTAGACACAGTCCCTGCCCTCACCTTACAGCTAGCAGATGCTAGGGTAGCTCACACAGCCCTACGAGAAAGCCTGTGTCGCTACAATTTCTCGGCCTATGCGGCTAGGATGCACCGGGAGGAGAATCTACCCATCTAGCTGCTAGTATGGCTCGCTCCACAGGACACAGAACCTCACCCAATTACCAAAATTATATCAGAGCAGGGCTTTGTGCTTCATTCACTAGAAGGCATCCTTCCATGACTAATATTCGGCGTTGTATAGTGCACCACCAGACTCAAGTGTGACTTGCCCTGATGGCTTTCTGTCTCGCGTTGTGCTCCCCCTCCTGCCCATCTCCATGAAGGCGGCTTTGGATGCAGCTGTTACATCCGCAGACTTGAAGCAAGCCATGAGTGACCCGGCCTGCAGTAAATCTCCCGGGCCTGGATAGGCTGCCACTGGAGTACTATCACACATTTTCAGCCCTCCTGTCACCCAAACTGGCTGGCAGTAGAGGGGATACTCCCTCAATCCCTGTGGGAGTCCCGCCTGGTTTCCATCCTGAAGCCCAATAAAGTCCCCACACAACATACCTTGTGCAGGCCCATTGCCCTACTTGGAGCCGACTACAAGATCCTGGGCAAGGACTGGTCACCCGGAACGCCCAGATCCTTCGTAGATTGGCGCATTTGGATAAGAACGGGTTTGTCCTGAGTCGTAGCACTTCACAGAAGCTTCGTCATCTCTTTCATATACAAGACCAGGTGCACAGGAAATTTCCCAAAGCGGCATCCATTATTCTAGATCTGGAGAAGGCGTTTGATAACCTATCCTGGCGCTATCTATTTGCTGTACTGGTCCATCTGGATATAGGGCCTAGGCTCCTGACCTACACAAATCTGTTATACTCCAGTCTTCCGTGTACACCTGAGCTGCCTCATCTCCTCCCCAGTCTCAGTCCATTGAGGGATGTGGCAGGGGTATCCGCTATCCCCCTTATTGTTTGCGCTTGTCAAGAAGCCACTTGCCATATGTAGGGCAGCCCAGAATTGGGGCATCATGCTAGTAGACAGGACCCAATCATCATCTCTGTATGCTGACAATCTGCTCCTCTCTGTGCGAGATATCGCAACTGATCTCACACCAATTCAGGACACTGTGACAGAGTTTGCCTCTGTGGCAGAGCTAGGGGTCAATTGTGGGAAATCCCTCATATAGCCACTTCATCAGGGAGCAGGTTCGCAAGAGGTATTCCTGGGCAATACACATCTTTATTGGGATAGCCAGGCCCTCTCTACCAGGGAATCCACATATATAACTCTGCTAACAGAGGTACAAGAGGAATCTCCACAGGGCGCTGGCGAGCATTCAAACCCAGATGCATTTCTAGAGTATCTTGCCTTTGGCCCCTATAGGTAGGATAGTCCTGGTGAAAATGGTGGTGCTTCAATGCCTCCTCTATCGCTTTGCTGACCACCCAGTGATCGCCCCCCTCCTTTTTTAAGGAGCTGGATATCCTCCTCGTCTCTCTCATCTGAAGGTCTTGTCGACGCCGAGTGGCTTTTTTCAAACTACAACTACTGGCTGATCTGGGTGGCCTCGGAGCACCATCTTTTGAGGTGTACTACTTTGCGGAGCAGCCGCAGTGGTTGTCTCATTGGGCAGCTGGCTGCAACCCTCATGAAGCCTCTGCCGAGCTGGTCCCCTTGCTCATTCCTGCACTCAGGTTGCTACTCCTGCCTGGCTCCTGCCCCACGCCTACCTGGCCCCTTCAGGTGGCATGGACATGCATGTCCAGGATCCACCGCCTCTCTCGGACAGTTCCTCTCTACTCTCCTGACCTGCCCTTGGTCGGCTTGCCCCGGGTGTGAAATTACTACACCTCGAAAGAACTACAGGTCTGGACTGCACAATCCCTCCTTGTGGTGTGAGACCTTTTTCGTGGAGTGGGACACTCTACCTTTTGCCTAACTAACTGAGGAGAGCAGTCCCCCGCTGGCCCAGTTCCTACTTCATCACAGCTTTCCACACATGTGGGGCCCTGTAGGACCTTTCTGGAGGGGAGCCTGTGACGCACCAGGTCCTGCAGGCCATTCTGGCCATGGAGTCAGTACACCACTTCATCAGCTGGCTGTACAAGATCATACACAGCTTGGCAGCTACCTCCCTCCTTCGCCACAAATGAGAGGAAGAATTTGGGTGGGCCCTAAATGAGAAGGAGTGGGAACGTTCACTTAACTTCCCCGATGAAGGTCTCCCGCAATGCATGTTTAAAAAATATACAGTACTTCATACTACATAGGGCAGACCTCACATCCGGGCAGCTACACCGAGACTTCCCACACACACAGTTCGAATGCCCCTGCTGCCACACTGTAGAGGCCACGCTCAGGCACATGTTGTGGTCGGATCACTGAAACAATATCGATGGCAAAAATATAGAACTACAAAAATATCGAAAAAAAAATATAGAATGCCAAAATATCGACTTCCTATCTCCAAACAGGTAAGTACAAAAATATGGAATCAAAAATATCGTTGTAAAAAATATAGATAGTCAAAGTATCGAATTGTTTAAATAGTTAAAGGTAATTTAAAATTAATGAAATAATAAATATAACTAACTTAAACATACTTAAATACCATTACAATTAAGATATGTATATATATATATATATATATATATATATATATATATATATATATATATCCCAAAATAGTTGCCACAACAACAGGAAGGAACCCAAACAGGAGATGAATTTCGCTGGTTTATAATGGAAGACTTGCTGTTTGGCTTGACACACAGAGTACAGCTTTAGTTACATCAAACATCAATCCTGACGCATTTCGTAATGTCTTACCTCCTCAGAGGCTTGAAACAAGCAGCGTGCACTGACATTTTTGCGGGACACTCTAGATACTCCCTCCCACCAGCACATGTGGGCGTGGCCGTGAACACGGTATTCTGGTCGGTGTAGTGTCCTCGCTCATACTCCAGTGAGTTTGTATGTGCCGCGTTGTGAATAGAATACATTATCTCAAGTGGGGCGCTGTAGGATATTGCGCAGCCCAAAACAGTCTCATTACTGCTTTCAAAGCTTCTCCTGTCCCGTATTGCAGAACCGTAACCAGCGGGACCCCGGGTCTGTAAACTCAGCAGGGCTCTGTCCACGGCCTGGGCCGGCCGTTCCAAATCCAAAAATAGTTGCCACAACAACAGGAAGGAACCCAAACAGGAGATGAATTTCGCTGGTTTATAATGAAAGACTTGCTGTTTGGCTTGACACACAGAGTACAGCTTTAGTTACTTCAAACATCAAGCCTGACGCGTTTCGTAATGTCTTACTTCCTCAGAGGCTTGAAACAAGCAGCGTGCACAGACATTTTTGCGGGACACTCTAGATACACACTCCTACCAGCACAAGTGGGGGTGGCCGTGAACACGGTATTCTGGTCGGTGTAGTGTCCTCGCTCATACTCCAGTGAGTTTGTATGTGCCGCGTTGTGAATAGCATACATTATCCTAAGTGGGGCGCTGTAGGATCTTGCGCTGCCCAAAACAGTCTCATTACTGCTTTCAAAGCTTCTCCTGTCCCGTATTGCAGAACCGCAACCAGCGGGACTGCTAGTCTGTAAACTCAGCAGGGCTCCATCCACGGCCTGTGCCGGCCGTTCCAAATCCAAAAATAGTTGCCACAACAACAGGAAAGAACCCAAACAGGAGATGAATTTCGCTGGTTTATAATGAAAGACAGGCTGTTTGGCTTGACACACAGAGTACAGCTTTAGTTACATCAAACATCAAGCCTGATGCGTTTCGTAATGTCTTACTACCCCAGAGGCTTGAAACAAACAGCGTGCACGGACATTTTTGCGGGACACTCTAGATACTCCCCCCTACCAGCACAAGTGGGCGTGGCCGTGAACACGGTATTCTGGTCGGTGTAGTGTCCTCGCTCATACTCCAGTGAGTTTGTATGTGCCGCGTTGTGATATATATATAAACATAGCATTAATTAAAAAAATACAATATATTTACCATAGTGTAGGGAGAGGGTTACATTTACTATTACCACTCCAGTAAGTGCAACAGTAGAAAAAACATTGGATACCGTAGCAGTAAAAATTACTATTCCCACTCCAGTGAGTGCAACAGTAGGGAAAGTGTTGGATAGCGGGAGGGTAAAAATTACTATTCCCACTCCAGAGAGTGCAACAGTAGAGAAAGCGTTGGATAGCGTATGGGTAACAATTACTATTCCCACTCCAGTGAGTGCAACAGTCAGGAAAACGTTGGATAGCGTAGGGGTAAAAATTACTATTCCCACTCCACAGAGTGCAACAGTAGGGAAAGCGTTGGATAGCGTAGGGGTAAAAATAACTATTCCCACTCCAGTGAGTGCAACAGTAGGGAAAGCGTTGGATAGCGTAGGGGTAAAAATTACTATTCCCACTCCAGACAGTGCAACAGTAGGGAAAGTGTTGGATAGGGTAGGGGTAAAAATTACTATTCCAACTCCAGTGAGTGCAACAGTAGGGAAAACGTTGGATAGCGTAGGCATAACATTTACTATTCCCACTCCAGTGAGTGCAACAGTAGGGAAAGCATTGGATACCGGGAAGGTAAACAATACTATTCCCACTCCAAAGAGTGCAACAGTAGGGAAAGCGTTGGATAGCGTAGAGGTAAAAATTACTATTCCCACCCCAGAGAGTGCAACAGTAGGGAAAGCATTGGGTAGAGTAGGGGTAAAAATTACTATTCCCACTCCAGAGAGTGCAACAGTAAGGAAAGCGATGGATTGCGTAGGGGTAAAAATTACTATTCCCACTCCAGTGAGTGCAACAGTAGGGAAAATGTTGGATAGCGTAGGCGTAAAAATTACTATTCCCAATCCAGTGAGTGCAACAGTAGGGAAAGCGTTGGATAGCTGGAGGGTAAAAATTACTATTCCCACTCCAGAAAGTGCGACAGTAGGGAAAGCGTTGGATAGTGGGAGGGTAAAAATTACTATTCACACTCCAGTGAGTGCAACAGTAGAGAAAGCGTTGGATAGCGTAGGGGTAAAAAATACTATTCCCACTCCAGTGAGTTCAACAGTAGGGAAAGCGTTGGATAGCGTAGGAGTAAAAATTACTATTCCCACTCCAATGAGTGCAACAGTAGGATAAGCGTTGGATAGCGGGAGGGTAAAAATTACTATTTCAACTCCAGAGAGTGCAACAGTAGGGAAAGCGTTGGATAGCGTAGGGGTAAAAATTACTATTCCCAATCCAGAGAGTGCAACAGTAGGGAAAGCGTTGGATAGCGTAGGCATAACATTTACTATTCCCACTCCAGTGAGTGCAACAGTAGGGAAAGCTTTAGACACAGGGAAGGTAACACTTACTATTCCCACTCCAGAGAGTGCAACAGTAGGGAAAGCGTTGGATAGCGTAGAGATAAAAATTACTATTCCCACTCCAGAGAGTGCAACAGTAGGGAAAGTGTTGGATAGCGTAGTCATAACATTTACTATTCCCACTCCAGTGAGTGCAACAGTAGGGAAAGCATTGGATACAGGGAAGGTAAAAATTACTATTCCCACTCCAGAGAGTGCAACAGTCGGGAAAGTGTTGGATGGCGTAGGGGTGAAAATTACTATTCCCACTCCAGTGAGTGCAACAGTAGGGAAAGCGTTGGATAGCAGGAGATTAAAAAACTACTATTCCCACTCCAGTGAGTTCAACAGTAGGTAAAGTAAATACTTGATATATAAAAATAAACATAAAATCAATATTAATACCAATTACAAATTAATTAAAATAATTAACAATTTAACAATTAACAATTTTATATAATATATTAATTAATCAATTAAAAATACAAATACAAATTAATTATTAAAAATAATTACCAACTAATACAAATTATTTACCAATTAACAATAAATTAATTAACATTTAAAAAATATTTTAAAATTAGATTAAAAAAAATTAAAAATTGAATTAATTACAATTAAATTACTTCCCACCCGATTCCCCTATAAACCCACAACCCACTACAGAAAATAAATTAATAAAATTAACATAATTATCAATTAATAAATTAATTAAAATTAATTACCCATTATATTTTAATTAATTACCAATTAATAATCAATTAACAAAATAATTCAAAACAAATACAAATAAATGAACATATTTAATTATTTATAATTAAATAACTTCCCACCCTATTCCCCTATAAACCCACAACCTCTACAGAAAATAAATCACTAAAATTAACATATTTATCAAATAATCAATTAATTAAAATTAATTATCAATTATATTTTAATTAATTAACAATTAATAATTAATTAACAATTATTTCAAAATAAATACCAATAAATAAATTAACGTATTTAATAATTATAATTAAATTACTTCCCACCCTATTCCCCTATAAACCCACAACCCGCTACAGAAAATAAATGACTAAAATTAACATAATTATCAATTAATCACTTAATTAAAATTAATTACCAATTATATTTTAATTGATAAACAATTAATAATTAATAAACAATTAATTCAAAATAAATACCAATAAATAAATTAACATATTTAATTAATTATAATTAAATTACTTCCCACCCTATTCCCCTATAAACCCACAACCCGCTACAGATTATATTACGCAAAAATTAAATACCATAACAAAATTAATTAATATAAATAATAAAATAAATATACACTTTTCAAACATATACTAACATAAAAAACACTTTAAAAATTGATAATAACTTACTTACCTCAAATTCGATATTTTTGTAGTATATATTCTGTCCGTTCTATAGTTTTTGTTGTCTATATTCTGTCCATTCGATATTATGCCCATTCTATATTTTTGATTCGATATTAATGCTATCCTATTCGATATTTTTGTGGTCTATATTCTATCCAGTCGATATTGTGTCCATTCTACATTTTTTAATCGATATTAAAAACTCGATATTTTGAGTGTATACCGTTGTGGTCATGCCTGACGGTTCAGGATTAATGACGCGCTGTGCACAATGCAATGCGGGGAGGTCACTGTGCTCCCGGACAAGGCCTCCTGGGAGACATGTTCCCTGGGCATTTTTATAAGGAGAAAGCAAGCACAACAAAGTACAGACACGGTTTGCTGCCCTTGCACTACTGCTGGCAAAGCGTGCCATTACATTACACTGGCACTCACATGGTAGAGGCCTGGAAGGGGGCCCTGCATAATGAACTTAGACATAGGTGATATAGGTAATACGAATTCACGCTCCTTGCGGGTGCCACCTCAAATGAGTGTTATGGGGCGTCATGTGAGTAAATGTGCAGGGATACAGGACAGAGACCTAGCCTCGGACGTGATCAGGGGAACTCGGGGGTTGTAAACGGTAATATGGGAGGGATGTGTTTGATGGAATGTGTTGACGACTTGTGTTGGACTAGAAGGCCTGATCACGTCCCAGGCTAGGTCCATGTACTGTATCCCTGCACATTTACTCACATGACGCCCCATAACACTCATTTGAGGAGACATCTGCTGGGAGTGTGAACTCGTATTAACTGTATCACCTATGTCTATTTTATGCTTCACAACGGAACCTGTGCTGTATGATGTGGTCAGCTTGTTCAAAATGTTTAAAGCAAATAAAAATGATTTATAAAAAATAAAAAAATAATTAGCACACCATGCCACCTCAATTTGCACCCAACCGTATGGAAATCATTCTTGACTTTGCCCCAATGGGAACAGTCCAGCCCAAACTGCTAGGCCAGGTCCTCCCTGAGCCGGAACACAAGCAGCCCAGGACAGTTTTTTCCCTTATTAGGGCTCACTAGTGAGGTATAACTTGTTTCCAGTGGCGCAGTTACATTTAGGGCTTAAAAAAGCAAGTGATTGATGCAATGCTTGAATTCGTCTCAACCACTGCCAATCGTTGGGCTGCATACCAATCCGTCGTTTCTCACCTCCCATGCTTCCTCAGTTTAAAAAACGAGTTTTACAATGTTCTAGGAAGTCTCAAGCACTATGTTCATGTCATTTAGTAATATTTCACCACTAATGCTTAGTTGTTTCTTTATCTTGACCCTTGTGTAAACTTCGGTTCAATAGCCATGAGAGACCTCAGCTTTTGGTCAATATTTGTGGTAATGGTTGTCTCTGCAATAGTCATCCTGATCCATTCTCTGTCGAATGTTACCCTGACCTATTTCTGCATAAAGTCGATATAGGTATCGAGGTGCTTTCAGTATGTTTTCCAGGAGCTCAGGAGCATTGGCAGAAGTCTACAAGAACCAAGATCTTTGCTGTAGCTACAGGGGAACAGGTATATGTTTCCCAGGACTTAACAATTTTCATAAAGAAGCAGCAGTTATGGGTCTCGACATATTACTTATATTCATGATGGCTGCTGCAATATTTCCTGATCTCCCAACCACATAATTCTGACAAAATTTTGAAAAATGATGTGGTAACTTCTCCTAATGCGAACATGGATGTTGTCAAGAACAAACAAATGGTAACAAACATTTAGGGAAAGCCAACACCAACCACTGGGATGTGGAAGGATGCACAAGGGGTTAGGCAAATGAACAGGCCTAAGGGAAATGACAGAGCCCAGTAAGTCCATGATGTTTGAGGAGGCAAGAGAAAAGGAGTAGGCATAAACACCACATTCTTTGTTCATGACCATGCTTGGAAACTACACTGAAAGTGAAGTGAAAGCATTTATTTCTAATTGATGCGTTGCTTATTGGCACCATTGTTCCAGATTTTTTTGGAATGGTGAAAGGGTTCACCGTGTTTATCAGCGATGGATTAAAAGTTTGTGGAATGTAGGATTTCCTTCATTGCAAAAGCATCTAGCGTACCACTATAGTCACAGAAACTATTCATTCACTGTAGATCACACATTCAATGTATCTTAAATTAAAAAATATGAAGGTAATAGGAGAAGTGGAAACATTTCAAGAGCGTCTTTGTTTTCCAGTGAGAGGTGCAAGAGGGGTAAATGTCCTTATCCATGAAGAGATACTTTTCTCTTTTCCTCCAGCAGGCTTGATCTATGGTTTGATCTGACATGTTTTCTAGAAAGGTAAATCCATACATGCTTTGAAGTGGTTAGTACAGTCCTACTTATAGAGACAAGGATAGGTTGAAGCAAGGATTCATTATTGACCATATCATTCATCTTTATTGACGTATATCAAACAAAAACACTCCACAAATAGAACAAGCATTTACTATGCAATAGGTCTTGCAATTGCGAGTTTTTGAGCTATTGGCATTGTAAATGGCAATGCCTTTTACAAAAAATTAAAAGGCATTGTCATTTACAATACCAATAGTTCAAACTTTTGCAAAAGCAATACCTATTGTATTACAGAGCGCACTGTCCCTGAAGCAGGAGCAGCGCTCATTATTAAGGTAAAAAACCAAAATTGAAACCAAGCTCGGTGTCCCTGAATCGAACGACACGCTCAGTCTATACTACTATTATAAAGAGAGAACACAAACCTTTTGGCAAGGTAAACTCGGGAACCACAGCGCCAATCCACACACCCAATACATTGTTGTAATCCTCGGGGTGTGCAGATGGACATAGGCTATAGAAAATAAACAAAAAACGTAAATTTAAAAATATAACTCAAAAAATAAAAGTAGTGCCCTGAAAGTAGCGCCGGCCGTGACGCTGCGACGTAGCGCTGGCCGCAACGTACGTGATGACGAGAAGGAGCGGCGGTGAAGTGAGGAGCGCGGGGTGGAGCGGCAGCTCAGGTGCGTCAGGACGAGGAGGAGCGGCGGTGAAGTGAGGAGCGCGGGGAGGAGCGGCGGCTCAGGTAAGGCTCTGGGACACGGGAAATGTCGGGGCGGGAGGGAGCCGGTGCGGGAGGTTGGCCCTGAATAAATGCGGCTGAGGTAAGGCTCAGGCTCTGTTTTGGGCCCCAACAAAGCCCCAAAAAGTAAAAAAACACTCAAAAATCCCCACAATCCAATGCCATCCATGCCCTCAATGATGTTTAAATTCAAGACACCCCACAGAAAGACTAGGCCCATGCACCACTGAGTACCCCTGGGCATATTGGTTGAAATCAAGGCCAACTGGGTGCAGGCCTGAGCACACTGCCTGGCTTCAAAATAGCCCCTTGACCCCCATCACATGGCCAGGCCCTGCCTGTCCCAGGCCTCAAAATGGCCCTCACCCACAAGGCTAGGCCCCAACAACACCCCAAAAAGTCAAAAAACACACATAAATCACCACAATCCAATGCCATCCATGCCCTCAATGATGTTTAAATTCAAGACACCCCACAGAAAGATTCGGCCCATGCACCACTGAGTACCCCTGGGCATAATGGTTGAAAGCAAGGCAAACTGGGTGCAGGCCTGAGCACACTGCCTGGCTTCAAAATGGCCCCTTGACCCCCACCACATGGCCAGGCCCTGCCTGTCCCAGGCCTCAAAATGGCCCCCACCCACATGGCCAGGCCCCGAAAACACCCCAAAAAGTCGAAAAACACACAAAAATCACCACAATCCAATGCCATCCATGCCCTCAATGATGTTATATTCAAGACACCCCACAGAAAGACTAGGCCCATGCACCACTGAGTACCCCTGGGCATAATGGTTGAAAGCAAGGCAAACTGGGTGCAGGCCTGAGCACACTGCCTGGCTTCAAAATGGGCCCTTGACCCCCACCACAGGGTCAGGCCCTGCCTGTCTCAGGCCTCAAAATGCCCCCCACCCACATGGCCAGGCCCCAACAAAGCCCCAAAAAGTCGAAAAACACTCAAAAATCACCACAATCCAATGCCATCCATGCCCTCAATGATGTTTAAATTCAAGACACCCCACAGAAAGACTAGGCCCATGCACCACTGAGTACCCCTGGGCATAATGGTTGAAAGCAAGGCAAACTGGGTGCAGGCCTGAGCACACTGCCTGGCTTCAAAAAGGGCCCTTGACCCCCACCACAGGGCCAGGCCCTGCCTGTCCCAGGCCTCAAAATGGCCCCCACCCACATGGCCAGGCCCCAACAAAGCCCCAAAAAGTCGAAAAACACTCAAAAATCCCCACAATCCAATGCCATCCATGCCCTCAATGATGTTTAAATTCAAGACACCCCACAGAAAGACTAGGCCCATGCACCACTGAGTACCCCTGGGCATATTGGTTGAAATCAAGGCAAACTGGGTGCAGGCCTGAGCACACTGCCTGGCTTCAAAATAGCCCCTTGACCCCCACCACATGGCCAGGCACTGCCTGTCCCAGGCCTCAAAATGGCCCCCACCCACATGGCCAGGCCCCAACAACACCCCAAAAAGTCGAAAAACACACAAAAATCACCACAATCCAATGCCATCCATGCCCTCAATGATGTTTAAATTCAAGACACCCCACAGAAAGACTAGGCCCATGCACCACTGAGTACTCCTGGGCATAATGGTTGAAAGCAAGGCAAATTGGGTGCAGGCCTGAGCACACTGCCTGGCTTCAAAATGGCCCCTTGACCCCCACCAGATGGCCAGGCCCTGCCTGTCCCAGGCCTCAAAATGGCCCCCGCCCACATGGCCAGGCCCCAACAACGCCCCAAAAAGTCGGAAAACACTCAAAAATCCCCACAATCCAATGCCATCCATGCCCTCAATGATGTTTAAATTCAAGACACCCCACAGAAAGACTATGCCCATGCATCACTGAGTACCCCTGGGCATAATGGTTGAAATCAAGGCAAACTGGGTGCAGGCCTGAGCACACTGCCTGGCTACAAAATAGCCCCTTGACCCCCACCACATGGCCAGGCACTGCCTGTCCCAGGCCTCAAAATGGCCCCCACCCACATGACCAGGCCCCAACAACACCCCAAAAAGAACCACTCACTACACCTGGGCCTACTGGCTAGTGAGGCTTTACAGGCACCCAAACATTTTTTTTAAAATCAACATATAACAGTGAGCTAAAATTCCATGACATGAATGAGAATTAAGCTAAAAAAAATCACAGAAACATTTGTATCATGCATCCATGACTAACCCTGGGCCTACTGGATACTGTGGCTACCCACAATATATATTTTGTTAAAGTTGTGAAAAAAGTTTTAGAACTGTAGTTTCCTCAACTGCATTGCCCCAAACAAACAACACCAACTTACTTGTAAAATCTCAAGTCCAAAAGTGATCCAAACTCCAAAGTCCAAAAACTCCTCAAATGCAAATATCCAGCAGCAGCCACAAAAAGTAATATTTCCAGCTCCGGATCCAAATCAAAAGTGACCGGGACATTGACAAAGCACTGGGAGGAGCCTGCTGGACAGGAACAGGAACTTGGAGACTCTGGGACACTTCTTTCCTCCCACCCCACCCAAAAAAATGGACTCCTGCACCAAAAAGTGCAGCCAAATCTCAATCTGAGGAGTTATTCTGAACATAATCATCATTTTCACAAGGTTTATGCTTCCTGCGGTGGATTTCTTGTGCAGAATTGCAATTTTTGCAATTTTGGGAACGCAAGCTGTTTAAATCTCCCGCCGGAAGTCAGCTGCGCACTGCATCTACGTGTTCGGCATTGTTTACTCCCGCAATGCGTCATCTCGGGCCTTTATGACGTACTTGCGTTGTCAAACTCTCGCTGTGCAAGATGGCAAGCCGCGATAACGTAATTGGGTTCGAAAAACTCTTGCGCGATCATGCAGCAAGATCGAAAATGGCGCAGCTCACGCAAACCGGGAGAAAAACAACTCGGCGGACTCAGAATCACGGTAAGTCAACGCCGCACACGCGATATTGTATTTTTTAAGTGTGACCAAGCAAAATAATTCGAAGCTTGCGAATTTGCAGATTTTTGGGCAAATTCGCGCAATTTGCGGATCGCGAAATTGCCAAAAATCTGCAAATTTCCTTGGTCGTGCTTAAAAAATACAATATCGCGTGCGGATTTTACGCCCATACTTAATAAAAATTGATGTCACGCTATCAATGTCCCAACAAATTTCAGCTGTGGTAGGAACCTGTGTAGGGCTGCTACGACAACTTTGAAAGCTGTCAACGCTGCTATCCTCCTCCACTATACGGACTGCGGTTTCGACCCTGATACTTGCCCGCTTGGACCTCAGTAACTCACTTTATGTGGGGTTGCCAAAAAAATCCTTGGCCAGGCTTCAAGGCGTTATGAACAATGCAGCCAGGCAGATTTTCAAGAAACCTAGGAGGACACATGTTACTCCACTGTTACAGGACTTACACTGGCTGCCTGTACCCCAAAGAGTGAAGTTTAAAAGTTTGTGCATACTCACAAAGCCATTTATGCTCGGACCCTAATTTCATCTAGGACAAATTGGTACAATTTTTTCCCAGTAGGAGGCTGCGGTCCTCAAAAGCTTGTCTTCTGGTATGTCCGCATTTTAAGCGTTCTACGCTGGGAGGGAGAGGTTTTTCAACCATGCTGCTACCTTTACTGTTTTGGAGTAAAATAAAAGACTTGAGAGTGTAATCCAGCTCATTCCCTGTGTTCGGCGGGAGTTTCAGTGTGTATCATCAACGCCCAAGAAATACCCGAAGACTACAGAGATTTTGAAGATGTATTCAACGAGATGGAAGCTGAACAACTTCCTCCTCATCGAGTATATGATTGCAAAATTGATCTAGAACCTGTTTCAAATTTACCGTGCAGTCGAGTTTATGCCCTAACGGAAAAAGAGCATCATCATTTGAAAGAGTACTTGGATAAATATCTAGCCAATGGGTTCATTCGGCCCTCACAGTCCCCAGTATCTTCGCCTCTATTCTTTGTGCCAAAGAAGGAAGGGACTTGAGGACTTGCATCGATTATCGAGCAATTAATAAGATCACCAAAAAGAATAGGTATCCGTTACCTCTCATTTCTGTCCTATTGGATCAGGTAAAAGGAGCACAAATCTACACCAAACTAGATTTGAGAGGGGCCTATCACCTAGTTTGGATGCGCGAAGCCGATGAATGGAAAACAGCTTTCAGAACAAGGTTTGGGTTGTTCGAATACCAAGTCTCAATCCCTAGGGCTTAACTTGCAATCCAGATCCCCCTCCCACCAGTTGGGCCATGTTTTGGACCCCATCTTTGCTAATTGGGAGGGTATTAAGGTTTCCTCCCCAGTCAGAACGATCTGGTCCGACCATTTCACTATCCCATTTGAAATAGATGGCATGCCTTCTGATTCTAGATTCTGCATACCCCTACCTCAGAAGCGCAGACACTGGAGAAAATTCAAGCAAGAGTCATTTCAACTTGCCCTATCGGAGAATCCCCCGCACCCTAGCAATACTCTGCAGGAGGCGTGGAGCAATTATAAAAATTGGGTGTCCAATGCGCTGGATACAGTAGCACCCTGGACACTCAAATCTCCTGCAAGACAAACCAAAACTGCCCCCTGATTCTCTGAAAAACTTAAAGCAGCCAAAGCCAAATGTAAAAATTTGGAACGGAGCTGGAGGAAAAGTTACAATCCAGAGTGCAAAACACTTTATAGAACAGAATTAAAAAAAAATCAGAAACTAGTGAGATCAGAGAAAAGTTCCCACCTCAAGAGCAGAATAGAATCAGCTGCCAACCCCACCAGAGAACTTTTTGCCATCTACAAAGAGCTTACGGTCCCGTCTAGACTTGAAGCCCATGGCACCTTCTCTACTGAGCTATGCGACTCCATAGCGGAGTTCTTTGTCGGCAAGGTCGACAAAATCCATGCCACCTTCAAAGACAATGCTGACCTCTCGATTAAACAGGTAGAAGCAAGAGATAATTATATCATGAAATCCCATCTTTCAAGCTTTAAGGTACCTGAGAGGCAGGAACTATTAAGCATCACTAACAGCATACAGTCTGGCTCTCCCTGTGACATGTGTCCCCCTGTACGCTGTAAAGGAGTCATGGAGAGCATGATCGATCAGATTACTCATATAGTCGCTATGTCTCTCCAAGAAGGCCAGGTGCTCGATGCGTGGAAAACAGCCCAGGTGTTCCCTTTAAAAAAAAAACTAATGTCCATATTTCCCAACTCCAAAATCTCCGACCCATCTCCCTCCTTCCCTTCTGCTCAAAAATCGTGGAAAAGGTGGTCAATGGGCAACTCATGAAATATTTGGAGGAGGAATCCCTCCTCCACCCCACTCAATCGGGATTTAGAGCCGGCTACTCCACGGAGTCAGCAGTTCTCTATTCTACTGAATGCCTTAGACAGATGGTGGATGAAGGACAGACAGCAGCGTTGGTTTTATTAGATCTTACTGCAGCCTTTGACACCGTGCTGCACACAACGCTGCTGTCTCGTCTCGCAGACATGGGAGTGGAGGGATCGGCCCATGCCTGGATAAAATCCTTCCTGGCCAATAGGAGCTTTCAGATGCACTGTCCCCCCTTCAAATCCTCCCCTAGGAAGTTGAGCCATGGAGTACCACAGGGCTCGAGTCTGAGCCCCACTTTGTTCAATCTTTACATGCAACTCCTGGCTCACATAGTGGAAGCGAATGGGGTGGATATTGTCAGTTATGCTGATGACACCCAACTGATGTTCAAGCTTACGCCCGACCACAGAGAAGATGCCACTAACTTTTCCAACTGCCTGTCATCAGTGGCAACATGAATGAACAACAACTGTTTGCGCCTAAATGGCGACAAAACAGAACTGCTGGTTGTTGGGAAATCCCCCTCAGCATGGTCGCACATGTGGTGGCCCACTGAACTTGGCAATCTTCCCCTTCCCGCAGTTTCTGTCAAGAATCTGGGAGTAATGCTTGACTCTGATCTCTCTTATAAATCTCACGTCAGTAAAGTGACAGGCAAGTGCTTCGGCATACTGAAAATTCTTCGAAAGGTCCTAGATCTCCTTCCCATTAGCGCCAGAAAAACAATTTTCCATGCCCTAGTCACTCCCCACCTTGAATATGGAAATGCTCTGCTCTTAGGTTTGAGTAAAAAGGGCCTACACCAACTTCAGTGTGTCCAAAACGCTGCTGCTCGCCTAGTGCTCAACCTACCTCGCAGAGCATCTGGGAAAACTGCCCTAGCAAAGCTTCACTGGCTCCCAGTCAAGGAACAAATTAAATTTAAAGCTCTCTTGTGAAAAATAAATACAAACTTGGTGAACATTATCGGCGCCATCTTGCCCCTTTCCAGGCCCATTCGTGCGCGTAAGCGGCAGCCATTTTGAGCACCATGGCCTCCCTGCCCCTCACTAATAGCCAGCGCGTCTCTCTCTCTCTTAACCTCGCAAGCATTCCCCCGCACGCTGACAACCCCCCCGCTCTCTCATGCCTTGGGTCATAAACCCCTCTCCAGCGCAGCTTCACCACGGAACCCCATCCTGTTCCCAGCGCGACACCTCCCTTCATTCCTTTCATGGCCTCAAACCCTTTTGATGCAAACCCCCTTTTTCCTGTGTCCCCGTTTGTCTTCCTCGTTCCCAGGCTGCCACCTGACCCTGCGGATACTGTTTATTACCCCGTACAGTAGGAAGCTTCCCCTCCCCATCAAAAGACCCCCGAACCGATCAAAGCCCCCACCCCATGAGATCCGATCAACCCCACGCATTCCGTGAATCGGCGGAATGCCCTGCTGTGCGACCACCATCACCTGTTGTGACCGGGGTGGGGAATCCAACTGTAAATGTATGTGGGAACGGGTCTGGAGGGGAGATTCCGAGGATGTTCTTTCAAGTATTAAAATATTACGAGAATGTGTTATGTGCAATAAAGGTCGTAAACTCTAGTATAAGAGGCCCGGCCTCAGAGATGTGGTTAGAGCACCTCGTGACGATACTTGCTGTCTGAATTGATGTGTTCTCCTCCGGAGAGAATAAAATCCTCGTTTCCCGCCTTCCAGTCTCCAGCGCCTGCTTCTTCATTGATTAATATTGGTGGGTCATAGAGGCGATACCGCCGGGCAACATAAAAGGGTCTTTGGTTACCGGTTGTCTTTGGAACCCTTTTTAACAATTGGCGTCCCAAACGTGGGGCCCATCAGCGACTCGTGGATCCAGTGGGAGAGGTCCTGACGACAGAGTGAACGACTGCAACGATCGGAAGGTACCCTGTCCGATAGACCCTCGTCTGACAGCCGATCATCCGAACTTCACTGGTTCCGAACAGACCTCTCTCGAGTGATCTGCGGTCCTGACTGGGAACCATCAGGAGTGCCACGAGAAGTACGAAGAGAAGAGGACGATCGGGCGCTGGATTCGGAAGACGAGAAACTGTCCATGCGGTCCGGGTAAGGTCGTGTAAACACGACGAATTGCGATAGTGATAGATAATTGGAAGTAATTGATAATTGTTGTGAAAATACTAGTATTACTCTTTGTTAATTTATTGGAGATTCGCTGTCTGCAAACGGAGAAACAACAGGCTCTCCCTTTATAAACAGCGAAGGATAGGTACGCACCCGTCGGACCTATTTTCCCCCTCCCCATTGAACAATTGCCCCCCCCCCCCATTGATTAATTGTTATAGATCGTTTTCTGGAGATTCTCTGTCTACAAACAGGGAAGATTAGGTCCCCTCTTTGCAGATAGTGAAAGGGTAGGTGACGCGAACCTTTGCGAGCCTACTTATTCTCCCCATTGACCATATTGATTTTTTATTTTTGACCTAACATTGATTAACTGTTATAGATTGTTTTCTGGAGATTCTCTGTCTGAAAACAGGGAAGATTAGGTCCCCTCTTTGCAGATAGTGAAAGGGTAGGTGACGCGAACCTTTGCGAGCCTACTTATTCTCCCCATTGACCATATTGATTTTTTATTTTTGACCTAACGTTGATCGATTGCTCAGAATTGGTTCATGAGGTATTCACTACGTGCAAACAACGTAGAATAGAAATATTCTGTCTAGTCTTTGCGCGCAGTGATAAGATAGGTAGTGCTGACTATTATCCCATTGTGATCCGTCATGCCTGTCTTCTCCCCACTGGTCAGTAGCCTGTTTTACCCGGACCGCTTATTAGAGATGAACCATCCGGCTCCGCTGGAAGGCACCCCTAATAAGGACATGTTCATGAAGCATGGATTAATTGCTATAGCCTATAGTGAGCTGTGGCATAAATATACGAAAAAGGATCGAGAAAGACAGTGGCCACTGAGAGGATCCTTTGATCTCGACAAAATAGAAACAGTAGAAATAGCCCTTCGTAGGAATGAAACAACACCTATTATGCTCGATAGTCTCGGTATGTGGCGCAAAGAAGCCACGCAACGAAGGGAAAGCGACGAATTTAGAAAAGGTGAAGGGACACGACGGACAAACCTCCAAACGTCTAGTAGGCAAAGGGAAGGGCCAGCGATGGCACAGCCCCGAGGAGTAGACATGAAAAGCGAATGGTGTAAGGGGATGTGCCGACAAGCCAACCCCGGAACACAACGACCTGAAGGTAATCCCCCGACATTACGCACAGGACGGACAGATTTAAAACAAAACCAATGTGCTTTCTGTAAATGTCTTGGACACTGGAAAGCCCAATGCCCGACTCTGCAAAGCATAGGTAAGAATGAAGGGGTGACAGAAAGGACGGACCGACAGAAAGGAAAAAGACGTGAGATAAAAACCAATCAGACTAGTGCAGACAGAACAGACAGGACCACCCCGTTCGATTATACTCGGTGGCACAGATTTCGTCAGACAAATTTTAACGACATGTTGGAGTTCTGGGACTGATTGCTCTCTGTTGCTCTCCCACTCTGAAAAACAAACACAACTGCAGGTCAGTGTAAACAACCCCCCCGTTAGAGAAAAGATTCAAGAAAGCCAAGCGTCTATTATATAACTTAGGATTTAATTACGGTAAAACACACAACCAACAGTAAATAGAATAACTAGTAGAACTCTCTAAAAAGCAAACTTGACTAATAGGAAAAATACAAAACATGTTATGCTCACTCCGGAAGTCCTCGAAACGTAATGGCCCTTTCGATGGTCCCGCCCATCCGAAACACATAGCACGTGTGGGGCGGGGCCTGCCAGCAACCATGGGCCAAAAAGAGATCGCTGGCGAGAAGGTACTGGAGACTCCACCAAGCAGGCAATGAAATGGTCTTCCCATACTGCCCTTCCAGGGATGGCGTCCCCCGGGCCGCGAGTAGGGAGGGGGCGGATGAAAATGACCCCCTCCCTCATATCTCCTGGTCCGGCCATCACGAATTCCTCCATCGAACGGATGCAGGGTGGGCAGGGAGGAAGAGGCGACGCGGACGAGCCTCTTCCACCTCCACAGGTAGGAGGCTTCCCTGCCCTGGCCCGACGCCGATGTCCTCCAGCCGGGCGACGGCCATATACCTACGCTGCACAGGAAATATAATGTCCGGCTGGTATATTTCCGCAACACAGGACATACAATGCCCGACTCGTATATTTTCTCAGTACAGGACATACAAGACCCGGCTGGTATACTTGCGTAGTACAGGACATACAATGTCCGACGGGCATATTTACGGAGTACCGGATGTACAGTGGTCCCCCAAGAGTCGGAATCAGGGGTGTAGGGTGGTCATCATGTGCGCCCCTGATTCCAAGAGACGGCGTAGGATGCACCGGGAGAGGAAGACGGCACGGTGAGCCTCCCTCACCTCCCCAGATGAAGGCTCCACTGCTGCACCCTGGCGCCCCGAACCAAAATGTCCTGCTCCAACCGCATGATGCTCTGTTTTTCGCCATCACAAGAAGTTTTCCTCCGCTCCTGATGGATACGGCAAAGGTTGCTGCAGGGCCTCAAAATGGCGTCTGGGCCCTTGAAAGGCGGGTCTAGGCCGCTGGAGTAACTTTGTCCGAAATTGCAACTCGGGCGCTTGCCCACCTGGGCGCAAGCCCCCACCATCGACAAAACATCCCCTCGACTTTGAAGATTCTACCAAAGTCCCAAGAGCCCTCGGCCCCTTCAGGCTTCCGGTGAGGAACAGCTGCATTGATCTCAAATGAAATAACCACGGCACAGCAACAAGATGGCGGTGCTCTCGTGTCTGCATCAGCTTCCGTCTGAACCACCCAGGAACATTATGGGCTAACGAACTCGAGCAAGTTCCGGCTGAACATCAACATGACCCGGTAAGAGAGACTTTACCCCCTCCCTCTCTTGATTGACGGTCCACACCACCAGCCCCTTTGTTAGCACAGTTTTCTTTTGGACTACCGAAAGGGACTCTGGTCCAACCGCCAATTGTCGGGGATATTTTGCCCCTGATGCTACTTCCGGACTAAACCGGCCTCGCCCAAAATGGCGCTGGTATCAATGGAACTTACGGGTGCCTCATGGTGTTCCTTAGCTAATGAAACTTGATGTACTAAGATATATATGTATATATATAAACCATTGCGCACTCAATGTTAAAGGGAGGAGGGTGCACTTGGCAAACATTTAAGAAGAGGTTCTGTAAAAATGTTGATTTCAATGAACAATTTATTTTTGATATTTGTTGTAACTGATACATAACGTCGCTCATGATGCACGCCCGCGGTTTACATCTAGGAAATGTGATTACGATGAGCTTGACTGTGTTTCCATTTATGAACTGAAATGCCCCTGATTCCTTTTGTCACGCAATGAAATGTTTTTGGTTACTTGCAAATAATTAATTAGACCATTTTTTTGGGCTACAAAATAACCCCCTACTGTATGTGCTTCCATCGACGACATGTCAGGCCAAAATATGAATTGCGCTCTCACCTTTTACGTACTGAATAACTCTACAAATAAAAGTCTTAGAAGCTATGGATAGGCTCCGCGTACTTTTGTAAATACGGGTATCGGTGGGAGGGTTTTTCTGTGCGCAACTGTTCTGCTCTCTTTTTAAGGTTATCCGAGAAATGGTTGTTCGGCCCTGGGTTGATGGTCAAAACGAAGGTATGATACACTGCTTATGAAGAAGGACCTCGACTTCAGAGAATGGGTAAAGTAAAATGGTGTGATTGATAAATTGCTATAAGGATATGGTGGTCGAAGGTACTAAGGTACAGGGTTGAACAAAGAACTGGTATGCCTTAAGAACATCACAGCTTTGGGAATGATTTTGGGACCCCGATGACCGGATACATCTACGAAACCGGGTACCTCGCGCTAGGCACCTCTGATTCCTCTTTTTAGCGTTTTTCACTACACACGATCCTTAACGCCATCCTCGAACCTCCCCATGAACCACCTATCACATTGCCTGCCCCCATGACTTTAAGAAACCAGAACCCTAAGGGATTATATCCCGAAGAGACAAGTACGAGTATGTGGTAAGTAAAGGATTTTCGTGCCCTTACATTTGATGTGTTCGAATGTTGTCCCCCTACCTCCCCTTTTTCTCCCCCTTTTTCCCTCTGCAGGTTACATTAGAATCCCGATTAGAGTATCATAAGGGATCTGGAACCACGTCACGCCCGATGCATGAAGACGGACTAGCGCTACAAAATGGCACAACAAGGACGCTCTCACGACCTTTTTACCAAATCTAACGCTTTTCTGTCCCAAAACTGCATGCTTCCCACCTCCTAACACAGACCCGAAACGTCTAACGTTGGGTAACGCACTGAATAGCCCAAACAATACACGGTCATTCTCTATGTCACACGTGTACTGTTCGGCCTATTGTCTCTCTCTCTCTCTCTCTCTCTCTCTCTCTCTCTCTCTCTCTCTCTCTTTCTCTCACTCACTCTTCCACCCCTCCACACTTTCCCTCTTCCTAGCAACTGGCACCTAATTGGCGAACCTGGTGCACCTCCTGATTGGCCCCAAATACCACAGGTATTTGTGCAAATCTGTCCTAAATAAAATTGTATTGGTACCACGTTACTACCTCTCCTTTTCTACTAAAATATGGATGAAATTTAAATTGGCCGATAGGAAAGGGACAGGTAAGACGACTAAGGTTCCCTAAATTTGACCCACTCTCAGGGAACTCTTTGTCAGTGGCTCCTATGATAAAAATGTGTCTGTGGTGATGCGACCATCCCCATTGAAAATTGTCTCCGTACCCCAAGCTGTAAGAAATGATCGAGACACCCCCATCTACCCAAAATGCCCCCAGTTTGGTATCCATCAGATCCCTCCTTCCCCGAGGATAAGTTTAATAATTATTGCAAACCACCCCTCCCGAGTTTTTGTAGTAACCAGGTTGCGAGGATTTATATAGAAAGTTAGAAGGATGTGTGCAAAGTTGAAAATTAGATTGAAAAACGAAAGAACTTGTTGCAGTAGGCATGGTTGAAAATAAGATGTTTTTATGTAATGCAGACTCGTTTAGCCTATGTTCATCCCTCAGAAGGATGCTTATCAGACTATGGTGAATAGCACGTTGCACTTTTTGTAAAATACAAGGCCCTGAAGACTAGCCTAGCCTTGCAAGACTCGTACTAGGGAAATGGGTCTCTGCCAGAAGAACTGACATCTACTATAATAGACATATGACAAATGAACGTAATAATCATCAAAGCGTCAAAGAATTAGCCAACAAAAGGAAGTTGCAAGGAATCCAGCAAACCCATCATCAATTGTTTATACGTAAGCCGCAAAAATCTCAAATGTAGCGAGTGCTTACGCTAGTCGCTTGGTGTTGGGAAAGAAAATAGATTCATGTAATTACCTTTTTCTGCAAAATCTCTAAAGACTGTCTTTTCAACACTCATTTAAGGATATCACTGTCGGAGGAGAAAGAGACCGGATGTGGGAGCACGCGGCCTGACTGCGGATTGTGGAACGTCAGCAACGGAGGCCAAGGCGAGACCACGGCAGTAAGGAGTCGCAGGACGGGGCACTGTTTCAAACAAAGCTAAGGAAAGGGCTGACCTGAAGCCCCTGCTCTATGATCAACGTGTGCCAAAAAGCCCCCGCTCTCTGAACATGGTCTCGGACTCGCCTGACGCAAAACTCTCCGCCCCCCCCCCCCTGATCTGTTCCCGACTTGGCCTTGCTCCATCCCCTCTTCCTCCGACCTACCATAAGGACTGTTCACACCCGCACCTTTCCACCCGAACTCCCAAGTTCCTCCAAATCCTACTGAGCTACCCAGAGAAGAGTACTCCCTACGTCAGAAGGGAGGGAGCTCCGACTAAGTAGACCACGAACTGTGTTAAATCCCAGAACGGTGACCTAGAACTCCACCAAGGGTCGCCCCCGAAGAAAAGATAAACAAAGTCTGTGGTTCTGCCCGCTACCAAGCACCTTGGAGATGATGGAAGCAACAGGAAATGCCCACCACAGAGACTCAAGAAACGAACTGATCTCACAATTACCCCCAACGACTCGATCCACATGAACATTTAGGTTGATAGGTAATCCAGGTGTTCAACAGTGCCGACAGAAGACGACAAAAGGACAACGAAGAACTCTGATATTTTTACTGTATCTCCTTTCTCTCCCAATCACCATTGGACTGACTATGCACCCACCGTATACAAAAAGGACTTATTTATATGATAATTTACCAGTTCTTATTCTATGATCTGTACCCAACGCCCTCGCTACGTGATTCTAGTCTGATATTGCATTACGATGACTTTTTCCTGCAACCAACTTAACAATGAACCCGCCTACTGACTGATGAGATTTTTCAATATGATGTTTATAATGTGATGTTTACGTACAGTTCTTTCACCCAAGCCCCCTCTCCCTTACTTATGATCACTGCATATAGGGGTAGATAGGAAATAGGCCAGCAAGATGTCTTGGAAATGTTAAAGGGAGGACTGTGAAAAATAAATACAAACTTGGTGAACATTATCGGCGCCATCTTGCCCCTTTCCAGGCCCATTCGTGCGCGTAAGCGGCAGCCATTTTGAGCACCATGGCCTCCCTGCCCCTCACTAATAGCCAGCGCGTCTCTCTCTCTCTTAACCTCGCAAGCATTCCCCCGCACGCTGACAACCCCCCCGCTCTCTCATGCCTTGGGTCATAAACCCCTCTCCAGCGCAGCTTCACCACGGAACCCCATCCTGTTCCCAGCGCGACACCTCCCTTCATTCCTTTCATGGCCTCAAACCCTTTTGATGCAAACCCCCTTTTTCCTGTGTCCCCGTTTGTCTTCCTCGTTCCCAGGCTGCCACCTGACCCTGCGGATACTGTTTATTACCCCGTACAGTAGGAAGCTTCCCCTCCCCATCAAAAGACCCCCGAACCGATCAAAGCCCCCACCCCATGAGATCCGATCAACCCCACGCATTCCGTGAATCGGCGGAATGCCCTGCTGTGCGACCACCATCACCTGTTGTGACCGGGGTGGGGAATCCAACTGTAAATGTATGTGGGAACGGGTCTGGAGGGGAGATTCCGAGGATGTTCTTTCAAGTATTAAAATATTACGAGAATGTGTTATGTGCAATAAAGGTCGTAAACTCTAGTATAAGAGGCCCGGCCTCAGAGATGTGGTTAGAGCACCTCGTGACGATACTTGCTGTCTGAATTGATGTGTTCTCCTCCGGAGAGAATAAAATCCTCGTTTCCCGCCTTCCAGTCTCCAGCGCCTGCTTCTTCATTGATTAATATTGGTGGGTCATAGAGGCGATACCGCCGGGCAACATAAAAGGGTCTTTGGTTACCGGTTGTCTTTGGAACCCTTTTTAACACTCTGCTTCGCGCACTGCATCGCCCAGGGCAAAGGCCCAGGCTACCTGCAAAAACTCCTCACTGTTCACCGCCCCACCCGGAATCTGAGATCGACCGGAGCGATGCTGTTCAAACCCCCTCGCATCACCAGAGCTAGGATGGGTGGCTGTTCTTTCAGATATCTTGCCCCCAAATACTGGAATGAACTCCCGCTTGACCTCCAAATGGAACCCTCAGAAACAAGATTCCGTGGAAAACTTAAAACGCTCTTGTTTCCCCTTATCTAATGCTCTAGTTCCTCTCTGTCCCTGATTTTTCCTCCCTTCTTATGCCTCCTGAGAATTAGCAGCATCTAGCGCGGGGACATACTGTTTTTCTGTAGCCAGGCGCTTTAAAAATGGCTTATTATTATAATTATTAAGTCATGCTTTATGGGCTGTGCAATTCCCCAGCTGTCTTCCAGCACTTTATTAATGACATCCTCAGTGAATTCATAGATCAGTGTGCGATTGGATACATAGATGATATCTTGATTTATTCTTCTGACAAGAGTAAACATCAAGGACAAGTTAGAGGGGTTGTACAGAAATTAAGAGAAAACAAACTATTTGTGAAACTGGAAAAGTGTGCATTCAATGTTTCCGAGGTGGAGTTTTTGGGGTTTGTTCTTTCCCCAACTGGAATACTCATGGATGAGCGGAAAATCAAAGCAGTAATAGACTGGAAATCCCCTACAAGTGTGAAGGAAGTCCAAAGCTTCATTGGATTCACAAATTTCTATTGAATGTTTATCAGTGAATTTTCACAGAAGATCCTTCCTCTCACATGACTGCTTAAAAAAGGAATTCGGTTTGAATGGACAGAAGAATCTGAAGAAGCCTTTAAGTCCTTGAAGAGAGATTTCACCACTGCACCAATACTTCAACACGCGGACCCTACGGAACAATTTTATGTTGAGACTGATGCTTCTGATTAAGCTGTCAGAGGGGTGTTATCCCAACGGCATAAGTAACCAGTCAGCTACATCCAGTTGCTAACAGATCAAGAAAACTGACACACGCTGAAGTCAATTACACAATCACAGAAAAAGAATTGTTGGCCATTAAAGACGCTTTTAAAGAGTGGCGACACCATCTTATGGGAGCACAATACCAAGTCACAGAGTACACTGACCATCGAAATCTAAAATTCTAAAAATCAGCTAGGACGCGTACACCAAGACAATTGCGGTGATCGATATACTTTGCTGATTACGACTTTGAGATCACTTACCGGCCTGGAACAAAATGGGAAGGCTGATGCTCTATACAGATTAGGCACTGAAAACCAGAAGAGTCAAAGGGAAAATCAGTCTATTATTCCAAGTACAAACATTATTGGTGTTACAACTTCAATTAATCTAGAAGAATGCATTTCCGAAGCCATGAGTCCAGAGGCCATGCAAGATTGAGTGAAGGAAGAAGCAGGAAGAAAGATCCAACATCAGCTACCTTATTTTAAGGAAGCCTTGTATCTACCCACCAAAGAATTACAACAGCAAATAATGCATGAGTGCCATGATGGTGTGTTAGCAGGGCACAAAGGAGAAGCTAAAACAGAAGAACTAACCAAAAGACATTATTGGTGGCCACACATGACCAAAGACATTGAGAAGTACGTAAAGACCTGTGAGATCTGTGCTCAGGGAAGATCAGAATGGTGAGCTCCAAAGGGGTTACTCCAACCTTTACCTACACCGCTCTATCCATGGCACACAGTCACCCTTGACCTCATAGTAGATTTGCCCCTTAGTCAGGGATTTAACACCATTCTAGTGGTTGTGGACACATTTTCAAAAATGGCACATTTCATGGCCTTAAAAGGGGTTCCCACCGTTAAGCAACTAGCTACTCATTTCAGCACACAAATAGTTAAGATACATGGAATACCAAAGATTGCCATTTCAGACAGAGGATCACAATTCGTATCTCATTTCTGGAAGGCCTTTATGGAAAGTTTGGGAATAGAAGCCAGATTCTCCACCAGTTATCACCCAGAAACAGATAGGCAGACAGAGAGGGTTAACCAGGAGTTAGAACAGTACTTGAGGCTATTTCTCCTAAAGCAAGATGGGAACTTGTCAGATTATTTGTGGACAGCAGAATTTGCACACAAAAATGCGAAAAATTTCTCCACTGGTTACTCTCTATTTTATCTGAATTATGGTCGACATCCAAATTCGACAATAAAACAAACTGATCTTACAGTCCCAGCAGTCAAAGATGTAGTCTCCCACTTAAAACAGGTCCATCAAATTGCTATTAGAAATTTAGAACAGGCAAAAAAAAAGGTATAAGGGCTATACAGATAAAAAGAGACCTGAAGGTCCTCCTTTTGAAAAAGGAGATCATGTTTGGTTAAGTACAAAGAACCTTAGGTTAAAGGAAAATAAAAAATTCCAACCCAGGTTTATTGGACCATATCAAATTGAGGAGAAAATATCTCAAGTCACTTATCGCTCAAAGTTACCCACCCAATTGAGAATTCATCCAGTCTTTCATGTTTCCTTGCTTAAAAAGGCATCCACTGAATTGCGAAGAAATGCCCCCCCGAAACCGATTCATTTGGAGACTGGGACTGAGTTTGAAGTCAAGGAGATTTTAGATTCAAAGAAATCAAACGGAAGATTATACTATTTGGTAGACTGGGAAGGATACGGACCATAGGAACTATCTTGGGAGCTGGACACTGATGTTCATGTTCCAAGACTGGTAAGAACTTTTCATCAGAGATTTCCTGCAAAACCAAGGCCATGTTAGGGGGTTTCTGTCAGGCCCCCAGACCAAATTGTGGCAGCAATTTGTACTGGTTTGGGCCAAATAAGCAAAAGATTGTCAGGAAACAATCACTGGACGGAGCTCGTTTGAAATCGGCATTCCAAGATGGCCGCCGATTTCGAAATCGGAGTTGCGGTCTAGTTTATAGACCACAGGTATTCGGAGATTAGGTGGAGCACGAGCTCTAGGGGAAATGCGCACTTCACCAGAAGAATGACCGAGTGAGGAGCAATTCGAAGTGTCTCCGAATATTTAGTCAGGGAAATACAGTAAATTCAGCTGAGTTGTAGAGTAGAATATTCAGTTTTCGTGGAAAACGACGAGTCAGCAATAACGAAGTTTCGTTTTCTTTACCTGAGAGGAGTGTTTCAGAGCAACAGCGCCGCTCCAATTCTTGAGGCTCATGTGGAAGATAAACGGACAAATTCCGAAGTTCAAGTGTTGTAAACCTGAGGAGGGAAAGAGAGACAGAAGAATAGAGCTAAGTGACGCCGCATTTGAGAAGAATTCTAGAAAACACTGAAATGTTAAATGCTAAGAGTTAAAAGGAAAATGTAAATAATTACCAATGATTGTGGAGTGTATAAGGTATCTCAGAGAACTGCAAGGAAAAGAAAAGAAGAGTTAATACGTAGTATAAGCAAAAGTAGTAATGTACAGATAGAACAGTTCAAAGCATAGTTACTAGAAGGAAAGAAAAGACAAGACAAGATAAAGCACCAATAACAAGAAGTAAGTAGAAATACATTAGATTAGACAATACATAGGTTAAGGTTAGATAGGACTAATAAGACCTCTTGTGTTTTAGGAAAAGAAGAGTTTTTAAATAAAGGAACATTAATAAGGAACACACACAACAGAAGAGAGGAAGAAAGCAAGGGCACGCCAAGTAGAGAAGTAAGTAGATTATAAATAGATAAGGAATAAAGAAATTAGTAAGAAGGCATACAAGTAAAAAGAAAATACTTGTGTTTCAGGTTCAGATAATACTGGGCGTAGTCTGTAGCTAAGAATACAACAGGAAAAATAAGAAGAAAAGCACAATTCTTGGAAGATAAGGGTAGGTGAAAATAATTAAAGCAGAAAAGAGTAGAGTAAGTTAGAATAGATTTAGAAGCTAATTGTGTTTACCATTTCAGGTTCACATAGAAGAATAGAAGTCTGCAGGTCAGACAAGAGATTAGAAGAACCAATCCAGGAGCAGTCTCTTCTTCATTAATTAATTTATCCATTCCCCCTTTCCCCGTGGAAATAGGCTGGAGGCTCAGCATCTACTGACCTCTGGGGTATTTACTGGAGGGATTTGGGATCTAACATCTCTGTTCCCGTGCAAGTTTATGGTAAGTAAAGGTATAGTCATTAGACAAGATTGTAAGAGTCTGATAAAAAGCCTAGAGCGAGCATAAGTTACATAACCTACCTATATTAATTAATTACCTATCCCAGACCGTCACTGATGTGTAGTGCTTGCTGGCACCGCTGAGGGGGGCCCTGGAGAGCAGGGACGCCCCGCAATAGGGGGGCTGCCGGGGCCTGTGTTACACGCCTGGGGCCTGTATTACGCCCCTGCTTATAATTCCACGCCACACAATTCAACTATAAATAATTTAACCCTCCAACATTCCATACCACATAATTACAATCCTAAAAATACACATATTTCCACTTCACTCCATACCACATAATTCCACATCACAGAATAACATTCCACACAACTTAATACCACTCCCAACCACATAATTACACTCCACACAACTCAACTACACATAATTCAACTTCAACCTATATAATTACACTTCATAAAACATAGTTACACTCAACTCTAAAACATAATTACCCTCCACAAAATACAATTCTGCAACATGTTGCATAATTCCACTCCGCATAATTGTACACCACACTACATAATTCCACATGTCACACAATTCCACAATTCATCCCCATGCAATTTTTCACACAGCATAATAACACTCCACATAATACCACTCAGCTCCAAATAATTAACCTCCACATAAGTATGCTCTACTCCATACTGCATACATATACTCCACATAAATCCAGTCTATGCCATGTAGCAACACTCCAAATAGCTACACTTCACACCATGCCTCATAATACCACTCAACATAATTTCACTCAACACTGCAACTTCCACATCACACAATTCAACTCTACACATTTCCATTACACAACACATAATTCACAACAAACTACATGATTCAGACTAACACCACAAATGCACAACACACCACATACATCCAATCTACACCACAAGACTCCACATCTTGCTACAATATTTAACAGCACACCACATAAGTAAACTCTGCTACATTCCACTCCACAACACAAAATACCATTCTAGATAATACCACTCCAAGACACACAATCCCACTCCACTCAATACCACATAATTACACTGCACATCATGCCACATTATTTCACTACACAGATCCAATCCGCGCAAAACAATTCCACAACTAACAATTTCAATCCAAAACATATATGTCCACTTGGCACCACTCACATTTCCTCCACTCCAAACAGAAAATGCATGTGTAAAATGCATTGTCCTTTACAACATCAATAGCTCTAACTCTCACCTTCAAATGCGGCCCAGCAGATCCTGTTTCTGGAGCTGCAAACTTTCTGGCTGAAGTCAGCTCTGTGCTGCCTCAGAAGAGCAGAGCCCTATGGAGAATGCTGTCTCTAGGGCCCCCACACCCATCCTTTCTCCTGTGAGCTCTCCTCTGTGCTGCCTCCTGCTGTTTCTGGTGCCCCCACCCCCATCCTTTCTCCTGTTTGCTCTCCTCTGAGTTGCCTCCTGCTGTCTCTGGGGCCCCCGCCCCCATCCTTTCTCCTGTAAGATCTCCTCTGTGCTGCCTCTCGCTCTCTGGGGCCACCACCCCATCCTTTCCCCTGTCAGCTCTCCTCTGTGCTGCCTCCTGCTCTCTGGGGCCCCCACCTCCATCCATTCCTCTGTCAGCTCTACTCTGGGCTGCCTCCTGATGTCTCTGGGGCCCCCACCCTCATACTTTCCCCTGTCAGCTCTCCTCTTTGGTGCCTCCTGCTCTCTGGGGCCCCCACCCTCATACTTTCTCCTGTGAGCTCTCCTCTGTGCTGCCTCCTGCTCTCTGGGGCCCCCACCTCCATCCTTTCCCCTGTCAGCTCTCCTCTGTGGTGCCTCCTGCTCTATGGGGCCCCCATCCTTATACTTTCTCCTGTGAGCTCTCCTCTGTGCTGTCTCCTGCTCTCTGGGGGCCCCTACCCCCATTCTTTCCCCTATCAGCTCCTCTCTGTGCTGCCTC
This sequence comes from Lissotriton vulgaris, assembly GCF_964263255.1. Classification (NCBI taxonomy): domain Eukaryota; kingdom Metazoa; phylum Chordata; class Amphibia; order Caudata; family Salamandridae; genus Lissotriton; species Lissotriton vulgaris. The sequence continues at coordinate 2,042,428,141 of NC_141685.1, read as the reverse complement.
CTGCTTACTGGGGCCCCCACCTCCATCCTTTCCCCTGTCAGCTCTCCTCTGTGCTGCCTCCTGCTGTCTCTGGGGGCCCCACCTCCATCCTTTCCCCTGTCAGCTCTCCTCTGTGCTGCCTCCTGCTGTCTCTTGGGCCCCCACCCTCATACTTTCTCCTGTGAGCTCTCCTCTGTGCTGCCTCCTGCTCTCTGGGCACCCCACCCCCATCCTTTCCCCTGTCAGCTCTCATCTTTGCTGCCTCCTACTGTCTCTGGGCCCCCCACCCCATCCTTTCCCCTGTCAGCTCTCCTCTGTGCTGCCTCCTGCTGTCTCTGGGGCCCCCACCCTCATACTTTCTCATGTGAGCTTTCCTCTGTGCTGCCTCCTGCTCTCTGGGGCCCCCACCCGCATACTTTCTCCTGTGAGCTCTTCTCTGTGCTGCCTCCTGCTCTCTGGGGCCCCACCCTCATACTTTCCCCTGTCAGATCTCCTCTGTGCTGTCTCTGGGGGTCCCACCCCCATCCTTTCCCCTGTCATCTCTCCTCTGTGCTGCCTCCTGCTCTCTGGGGCCCCTACCCCATCCTTTCCCCTGTCAGCACTCCTCTGTGCTGCCTCCTGCTCTCTCTGGGTCCCCCATCCCCATCCTTTCCCCTGTCAGCTCTCCTCTGTGCTGCCTCCTGCTCTCTCTGGGGCCCCCACCCCCATCCTTGTCCTATCCCTTCTCAGGCTGTGCCCTGTGGGGAATGCTGTCTCTGGGGCTCCCGCTCCCACCCTTGTCAGGGTCCTGAGCAGTGATCTGTGCTGCCTCCTGCTGTCTGAAGCCCCCACCCCATCCTTGGTCCGGGCTGTGGCTCTTACTGAAGAGAAACAATGTAACTTTTTACTTTGTTTCTCTTCAGTCCTGGGTCAGTGTCAGGAGCTCAGAGCAGGCTGTAGACTTTACCTCCTTTAAGCCTCTCACAGCTCTTTACTTAAGAGCTGAGTGGCCCCCCTTCGCAAACTGAAGACTGCCCCCCTCACCCCAACCTTTGTTACGCCCCTCCCTCAAACACTATAAATCCTTTTTCAGCTCCAGCAGTTCTCTTTTTTTATGGTTCTTCTCTATATAATTCAGAGTATCTAAGGTGTGTTAAAGAAATCTATCTGTTTCTAAAAATAACTGGCCATTGCTCTATTACACAGCACTTTACAAAAAAGCACTACATTTCTTAAAGCACTCTGCAATTTGCAAAATATCACTTCAGCAGGCGGCCTGGCAGCCTTGTTCCAGGACTGGATACTGACTGAAGAGAAACTTTGTTACGGGCTCAGAGCAGGCTACAGACACTGCAGGTGCTGCTTCAGAGCCTCACAGATCTCGAGGAAGAGCTGAAGGGCCCCCTTCACCTATCGAAGACTGGGGGGCCCCCACACCGCGGGAGCTGCGTGGGTGTCTGTTACGCCCCTGGCTGTGTGACCTATGGGAGCAAAATCACCAATATCATGTCGAAAAGCATGCACCATGTATTTTGCCACAGTGAGGACGTGACACAGAGCATCAGTGCACTATCGCGCAGCCCTAGACAGAGCTACTACTAGCAGATGGTAAACAGGCAGCCATGGCCCGTGGAGGGAGTAGCAGTGGAGCAGAAAGGCGGAGCGGGAGAGGGGCAGGGTGGGGGGGTGATAAAAAGCAGAATATGGATAATTGGAGGTAAGTAAACAATTTGATAAATAAAACGAATTTCGTAGCGCGCCCTGCATCGCAAAATGCGATGCAGCGCATGCTACAAAATCCGTTTTATTAATTAAATTGTTTACTTACCTCCAATTATCTATATTCCAGTTTTTAGCACCCCCCGCCCCGCCTTTCTGCCTCACTGGTACTCCCTCCACGGGCCGCGGCTGTAAACAGGAAGTGGCAGTGCCCCTAGAGCCGCAGCCCATGGCCATGACATAGAGGTCCGACCTCTTTCAGACCCTCTACAGTCCCAACCACCTCCAGAACTATCGCCCCACCGAGCTGCCCCCATTTCCTGCCAAAGGTCTGGAGAAGTCCATCAACCTCCACCTCCTGAACACCCGGAGAGAAACAACCTTCTAGACCCCTCCCAATCAGGATACAGTGCCAACCAAAACTGCCCTGATCACCACGGCAGATGATGTCTGCACCCTACCTGATAGAGGGCAATCAGCCTCTCTGATCCTTCTCAATCTCTCTGCTACCTTGAACACCGTCTCCCAACACACACTCATCAACCAACTGCACTACAGTTGAATCACAGACGCCGCTCTTCGATGGATGGCATACTTCCTCTTAAGGCGCACTCAGAAGATGTGTCTCCCTACCTTCACCTCATAGCAAAGGCACACCATCTGCGGTGTCCCGCAAGGCTCGTCCATCAGTACCACCCACTTCAATATCTACATGACCCCGCATCATCAGAGCCCACAACATCAACATCATCTCCTATGCCAACAAAATACAGCTCGTCCTCTCAGCGGAGCCCACCTCGACAATAACAACTTTCACAACTGCATGAAGAATGTCTCAGCCTGGATGGAAGACAACTGCCTGAAACTCAACACGGACAACACCGAAGTACTGATCTTCTGCTGACACACCTACCTCTGGAATGACTCCTGGTGGCCATCGGAACTCGGACCCAACTCCACTCCGAAAGATCACGCCCACAACCTCTGAATCATCCTAGACAGCGAACTCTCCATGAAGTGACAGGTCTATGTTGTCTCCTCAGCCTTCTACCACATGGTCTGCAGAATGGTCAAAGGGGCTGGGGCAGCATTTCCCGTACAATGTCGTGGCGGGCGGGGGCCGGGGCGGGATTGCACGCAAGCCTGAAATGCTGCCCCCAGTCCCTTTCTGCCCCAGGCAATGCTGGGTCGGGCTGCTAGTATTAAATCAAAAAATTAATAAATAAACCAAGCGCATGGTCCATGAAGCTCAACATCAACGTTTTTAAACAAAAACATTTAAGCTGAGTGCGATGTCCCTAAAGTATGCAAATACAAAAAAAAGCAGCTGACATTTTCCCCATCAGTGTCCATAAACAAAACAGTGCTCACCCACTAGATAAAGCCGAGCGTGTAACAAGCCAAGTAAAAGGTCCAGTCATTTTGGGTGGTAACATATGCAGACAAGGTGGTGCCAAGGCAGGACTAAAAAGCCTATTTACGAATCAGAAGCCACCATTTAAGAAGGACAATGACAAAAAGCCAATGACAAATATGGTTGGAGAGTGGGCGGGGCTACTAGTGCATACCCTAGTACAGCATGCCTCTCAGAGCGAGCATGGGATGCGTGCTGCCGCTAGGCACAGCCTAAAAATGAATTGGTATGTATCAATCTAGGCAACACAGCAAATTAGTTGGTCGAAATGAACTGAGCTAGAAACATTGGTTTTTGTAAAAAGGGGGAGGTACAATTTTATTCACAAAGATTCTTTAAAAACACAGTGGAACAAATGTATATTCAGCCTAAAAATGACCTGTTTACTCAAATCAAGAAACTTGCAGTTAAATGTGTAGGGAGAGAACCAATATACCAGCATTAATAAAACCGCTGGAAAGATTTCAACATGTTATATTCAGACAGTTGTTACATAGGAAAGGAGACAAGACTGGGAAGTTGTTAGCGTGGCTAAACGTGAAAACCAACCCACACGTAAAAGCCCACCCACTCGTCACCTCCGTTAGGAACATTTAAGGAAACAGTGGAAGGCATAAATTAGGTATAATTCCTTGATCAGTTTCTTAATTTCTTTTTATATTATCAGAATATACCGTGACTGGTATTCTGAAAGATTTTAATATCCCCTAGACCTCATTTCTTCGTCTGCTCAAAAATGTAGTGAATGTTATTTTACTTTTTATTGGCATCACCACATTTCATTTTGTACTTCAATATTTGGTCAAGTGTTGGTTTTTGTGATCGTCTCTTGCTCCACTCTTCCACTCTTTCATGTTCTTCTCTGTCTATAATTGACTGGTTTGACTATCCCGTGAGCCTGTTTCACTTTTGCAGCAATTCTTCCATGGTATTGTCAATTCTAAGCCCTAGTCAGACTCATTATTTCGAACAACTTTTGTTTTCCTCGGTTCCCTAATTAAATCCTTTGGCCATGTTAATGAGTTATTTACTTTTTTTCAGAAACAGTTAATTTTATCAAGAGGAATATTTTTTTCTCACATCAATTAGGAAACAAGGGAAAATATGCTTCCTGGCTCTCTCAGGTACTTAATACCATCAAATCCCAATTAAAAAAAGAACATACGTTCTCAACCAAAATCTATTAATTAATCAGATTAATAGGGTAGTTAATGAGTCCTGAGCCCTTTTTAAACTAGATTGCCATTGTGTGATACCCTTAGCCGCTATCACAAATTATTACTTTCGAAATGCACCTAACATCAACATAGTTTCCCTACAATTCCTCCCATTTATTCAGAAGAACACATTGATTTCCTTTGATGAGACTCCTCTCTCTTACGTCTACTCTTTAGTGTCAATCTATAAATTCATACTACATTGTGACTGTATCTCTATATTGTAGTATTTATCCTGATTATTTGAAGGTGGGCTACATTTCTTTTTAATCTGATTTTTTTTTGTACTGAGCAACTTTTGGCTGATTAAAAGTTTATAATTTCTGAGGCAGTATCATTGACAAAGCTGTTGATTTACAGTCACTCACTAACAATGATCATTAAAATCTTTTGAGGCTGGAGCAATTCACATCAATCCATCAAACTGTGCTTCTATAGAGGGACTTATCACCAGTGAGGATATTCAGGCACTTGACTGAGGGTCTCAGTTGAAGAGCCAGGTCCTGAGTCCCTTCCTGAAGTATGCAGATGAGGGTGATGTTCAAAGGTGGATGGCAAGTGTGTTCCAGGATTTGGCGGAAAGGTGGGAGAAAGATCATCGCCTGATGCAGCAGATGTGCGGTGTCTGTGTGAGGGTGAGGTGAGTGGAGCAGAGGTTTTTGGGTGGCTGGTGGAAGTTTAGGCGGTGGTTCATGTTTACTGATCATTAGTCAAGGAGGGCTTTGTAGGTGTGGGTCAGAAGCTTGAAATGGCATCTCTTCTAGATGGGGAGCCAGTGGCAGTCTCTCAGGTGCTGCAAGATGTGAAACCTTTAGGGCAAGTTGAGGATCCGTCTGGTTGCTGTGTTATGGATCATCTGGGGTCTTTTAACAAGTTCGCCGGTGGTGTCTGCATTGAGTGTGTTGCCGTAGTCCAGACTGCTGGTGATGTGGGCCTGCGTCACTGTTTTTCTGGTGCCCCTGGGTAGCCATTTGACCATTCTGCAGACCATGTGGTAGAAGGCTGAGGAGACAACATAGACCTGTCACTTCATGGAGAGTTCGCTGTCTAGGATGATTCAGAGGTTGTGGGCGTGATCTTTCGGAGTGGAGTTGGGTCCGAGTTCCGATGGCCACCAGGAGTCGTTCCAGAGGTAGGTGTGTCAGCAGAAGATCAGTACTTCGGTGTTGTCCGTGTTGAGTTTCAGGCAGTTGTCTTCCATCCAGGCTGAGACATTCTTCATGCAGTTGTGAAAGTTGTTATTGTCGAGGTGGGCTCCGCTGAGAGGACGAGCTGTATTTTGTTGGCATAGGAGATGATGTTGATGTTGTGGGCTCTGATGATGCCTGCTAGCGGGGTCATGTAGATATTGAAGTGGGTGGTACTGATGGACGAGCCTTGCGGGACACCGCAGATGGTGTGCCTTTGCTATGAGGTGAAGGTAGGGAGACACATCTTCTGAGTGCGCCTTAAGAGGAAGTATGCCATCCATCGAAGAGCGGCGTCTGTGATTCAACTGTAGTGCAGTTGGTTGATGAGTGTGTGTTGGGAGACGGTGTTCAAGGTAGCAGAGAGATTGAGAAGGATCAGAGAGGCTGATTGCCCTCTATCAGGTAGGGTGCAGACATCATCTGCCGTGGTGATCAGGGCCGTTTTGGTTGGCACTGTTTCCTGATTGGGAGGGGTCTCGAAGGTTGTTTCTCTCCGGGTGTTCAGGAGGTGGAGGTTGATGGACTTCTCCAGACCTTTGGCAGGAAATGGGAGCAGCTCGTGGGGCGATAGTTCTGGAGGTGGTTGGGACTGTAGAGGGTCTGAAAGAGGTCGGACCTCTATGTCATGGCCATGGGCTGCGGCTCTAGGGGCACTGCCACTTCCTGTTTACAGCCGCGGCCCGTGGAGTCAAGTCAAGTCAAGTCAAGTCAGAGAATTTATATAGCGCACTACCTACCCAGAGGGTCTCAAGGCGCTTAGAAAGGGGAGGAGGATTACTTGTCAAATATCCATGTTTTAAGTTGCTTTCTGAATGCTAGCTGGTTCTGGGTGAGGCGAAGGTACGCGGGGAGTGAGTTCCATGTTTTAGCAGCCAGGTAAGAGAAGGATCTGCCACCCATGGTGGTCTTGTTGATGCGAGGTACAGTGGCGAGGGCTTGGCTGGAAGAACGTAGTTGGCGGGAGGGGGTGTAGAAGGACAGTCGTGAGTTGAGGCATTCTGGTCCGATGTCGTAGAGTGATTTGTGTGCGTGGGTTAGCAGTCGGAAAGTGATTCTCTTATTGACGGGTAGCCAGTGGAGGTCTTTCAGGTGATCAGAGATGTGTTCGTTGCGCGGGATGTCTAATATGATCCTGGCTGAGGCGTTTTGGATTCGTTGGAGTTTCTTCTGGAGTTTAGCGGTAGTACCTGCGTAGAGGGTGTTTCCGTAGTCCAGTCGGCTCGTGACTAGAGCATGGGTGACTGTTTTCCTTGTTTCGGTGGGGATCCAGCGAAATGTTTTCCTGAGCATGCGAAGAATGTTGAAGCAGGATGAGGATACAGCGCTGACTTGTCTGTTCATTGAAAGTGAAGAATCCAGGATCACGCCTAGGTTCCGTGCGTGGTCTGTCGGGATGGGTGCTTTTCCAAGGGCTTCCGGCCACCAAGAGTCGTCCCATGCAGAGGGGGATGTACCTAATATGAGTACTTCTGTTTTGTCTGAGTTCAGTTTCAGACGGCTTTGTTTCATCCATTCGGCAACTTCTTTCATTCCTTCGTGTAGGTTAGTTTTGGCGGTGCTGGGGTCATTGGTGAGAGAAAGGATTAGTTGAGTGTCATCCGCGTAAGAGATGATGTTGAGGTTGTGTTGGCGGGCGATGGCCGCGAGGGGGCTCATGTATACGTTGAAGAGGGTGGGGCTGAGTGAGGATTCTTGTGGTACGCCACAGATGACTTCAGTGGCCTCGGACTTGAATGGTGGGAGGCGGACTCTCTGGGTTCTTCCGGTGAGGAACGAGGTGATCCATTCAAGTGCTTTTCCTTGTATTCCGATGTTATTGAGGCGTTGTAACAGGGTGCTGTGGCAGACTGTGTCGAATGCTGCAGAGAGGTCGAGGAGGATGAGGGCGACTGTGTCTCCATTGTCCAGTAGAGTTCGAATGTCGTCTGTTGCTGCGATGAGGGCGGTCTCAGTGCTGTGTTTTGCTCGGAAGCCAGATTGTGAGGAGTCGAGGGATTTGTTGGCTTCGAGGAAAGCGGCGAGCTGGTTGTTGACGGCTTTCTCGATGACTTTGGCCGGGAATGGAAGGAGCGAAATGGGGCGGTAATTTTTGAGTTCGGTGGGGTCCGCTGTGGGTTTTTTCAGAAGGGCGGTGAGTTCAACGTGTTTCCGGTCTTCCGGGAAGGTGGCGGAGTTGAAGGAGCAGTTGATGACGTCTCAGAGGTGCGGTGCTATGACGGAGTCTGCTTTGTTGAAGATGTGGTGAGGACATGGATCTGTGGGGGATCCTGAGTGGATGGAGTTCATCAGGCGGATGGTGTCCTCAGTGGAGATTGGGTTCCAGTTGTTAAGGGTGTTCACGGGGGAGAGTGTTCAGCAGATGGTTGGGTGGGTTGGTCTCCGGGTTGGTTGTCGAAGCTGTTGTGGATGTCTGCAATCTTGTTGTGGAAAAATGAGGCTAGGGAGTCGCAGAGGGCTTGGGAGGGGGTGATGTCGTTGGAGTTGGCCGAGGGGTTGGAAAATTCCTTGACGATGTTGAAAAGTTCCTTGCTGTTGTGGGCGTTGTTGTCAAGTCGATCCTTGAATGCTGTTTTCTTGGCCTTTCGGATTAGTTGGTGGTGAGTGCGGGTGGCGTTTTTGAAGGCGTCCTTGGTGCTAGAGGTTGGGTCTTTTTTCCAGGCCTTTTCAAGGGAGCGGCAGAGTTTCTTGGACTTCTTAAGATCATTGTTGAACCATGAGGCCTTCTTGTTGCCAGGTTTGCTTTGACGTTTTTTCAGTGGTGCTAAGGTGTCGGCGGTGTTGAATAACCATAGGGTGAGGTTAGCGGCGGCTTGGTTTGGGTTAGAAGAGTGGGCTGGGGTGTTTAGAAGGAGCGATGCGGAGATCTGGTCGGTGGTGATTTTGTTCCAGTTTCTTTGCAGAGTTGGTTGGAGGTGGTTGGTGGGTTCAGGCTTGTTGTAGGTGAAGTGAACGCAGCTGTGGTCAGTCCAGAGGAGGTCCGTAGTGTGGCTGAAGGAGACATGATTGCTGGAGGTGAAGATGGGGTCAAGTGTGTGACCTGCGATGTGGGTGGGGGAAGTGACTAGTTGTTTAAGTCCGAGGTTGGCGAGGTTGTCCACGAGGGTGGAGGTGTTGCGGTCGTTGATCTTTTCAAGGTGAAAGTTGAGGTCTCCCAGAAGGATGTAGTCTTTGGAGGGGAGCGCGTGTGGAGTGACGAAGTCCGTGATGTCTTCACTGAATTTTGCGCGGGGTCCTGGTGGTCTGTAGAGGAGGGTGCCTCTGAGTGTGGTCTTGGGGTCGATGTGTATTTGGAAGTGAAGGTGTTCGGAGTTGGCGAGGTTGGCGTCAGAGCTGGTTGAGATGCGGATAGATTTCTTATGTACGATAGCGATTCCTCCTCCTGTGTGGCCGGTACGGTCCTTGCGTGTGATCTTAAAAACTGGAATATCGATAATTGGAGGTAAGTAAACAATTTAATTAATAAAACGGATTTTTTAGCATGCGCTGCATCGCATTTTGCGATGCAGGGCGCGCTACGAAATTCGTTTTATTTATCAAATTGTTTACTTACCTCCAATTATCCATATTCTGCTTTTTATCACCCCCCCCACCCTGCCCCTCTCCCGCTCCGCCTTTTTGCTCCACTGCTACTCCCTCCACGGGCCATGGCTGCCTGTTTACCATCTGCTAGTAGTAGCTCTGTCTAGGGCTGCGCGATAGTGCACTGATGCTCTGTGTCACGTCCTCACTGTGGCAAAATACATGGTGCATGCTTTTCGACATGATATTGGTGATTTTGCTCCCATAGGTCACACAGCCAGGGGCGTAACAGACACCCACGCAGCTCCCGCGGTGTGGGGGCCCCCCAGTCTTCGATAGGTGAAGGGGGCCCTTCAGCTCTTCCTCGAGATCTGTGAGGCTCTGAAGCAGCACCTGCAGTGTCTGTAGCCTGCTCTGAGCCCGTAACAAAGTTTCTCTTCAGTCAGTATCCAGTCCTGGAACAAGTCTGCCAGGCCGCCTGCTGAAGTGATATTTTGCAAATTGCAGAGTGCTTTAAGAAATGTGGTGCTTTTTTGTAAAGTGCTGTGTAATAGAGCAATGGCCAGTCAGTGCTTTATTTTTAGAAACAGATAGATTTCTTTAACACACCTTAGATACTCTGAATTATATAGAGAAGAACCATAAAAAAAGAGAACTGCTGGAGCTGAAAAAGGATTTATAGTGTTTGAGGCAGGGGCCTAACAAAGGTTGGGGTGAGGGGGGCAGTCTTCAGTTTGCGAAGGGGGGCCACTCAGCTCTTCAGTAAAGAGCTGTGAGAGGCTTAAAGGAGGTAAAGTCTACAGCCTGCTCTGAGCTCCTGACACTGACCCAGGACTGAAGAGAAACAAAGTAACAAGTTACATTGTTTCTCTTCAGTAAGAGCCACAGCCCGGACCAAGGATGGGGTGGGGGCCTCAGACAGCAGGAGGCAGCACAGATCACTGCTCAGGACCCTGACAAGGGTGGGAGCGGGAGCCCCAGAGACAGCATTCCCCACAGGGCACAGCCTGAGAAGGGATAGGACAAGGATGGGGGTGGGGGCCCCAGAGAGAGCAGGAGGCAGCACAGAGGAGAGCTGACAGGGGAAAGGATGGGGATGGGGGACCCAGAGAGAGCAGGAGGCAGCACAGAGGAGTGCTGACAGGGGAAAGGATGGGGTAGGGGCCCCAGAGAGCAGGAGGCAGCACAGAGGAGAGATGACAGGGGAAAGGATGGGGGTGGGACCCCCAGAGAAAGCACAGAGGAGAGCTGACAGGGGAAAGTATGAGGGTGGGGCCCCAGAGAGCAGGAGGCAGCACAGAGAAGAGCTCACAGGAGAAAGTATGCGGGTGGGGGCCCCAGAGAGCAGGAGGCAGCACAGAGGAAAGCTCACATGAGAAAGTATGAGGGTGGGGGCCCCAGAGACAGCAGGAGGCAGCACAGAGGAGCGCTGACAGGGGAAAGGATGGGGTGGGGGGCCCAGAGACAGTAGGAGGCAGCAAAGATGAGAGCTGACAGGGGAAAGGATGGGGGTGGGGTGCCCAGAGAGCAGGAGGCAGCACAGAGGAGAGCTCACAGGAGAAAGTATGAGGGTGGGGGCCAAAGAGACAGCAGGAGGCAGCACAGAGGAGAGCTGACAGGGGAAAGGATGGAGGTGGGGCCCCCAGAGACAGCAGGAGACAGCACAGAGGAGAGCTGACAGGGGAAAGTATGAGGGTGGGGGCCCCAGAGAGCAGGAGGCAGCACAGAGTAGAGCTGACTGGAGAAAATATGAGGGTGGGGGACCCAGAGACAGCAGGAGGCAGCACAGAGGAGAGCTGACAGGGGAAAGGATGGAGGTGGGGGCCCCAGTAAGCAGGAGGCAGCACAGAGAGGAGCTGATAGGGGAACGAATGGGGGTAGGGGCCCCCAGAGAGCAGAAGACAGCACAGAGGAGAGCTCACAGGAGAAAGTATAAGGATGGGGGCCCCATAGAGCAGGAGGCACCACAGAGGAGAGCTGACAGGGGAAAGGATGGAGGTGGGGGCCCCAGAGAGCAGGAGGCAGCACAGAGGAGAGCTCACAGGAGAAAGTATGAGGGTGGAGGGCCCAGAGAGCAGGAGGCACCAAAGAGGAGAGCTGACAGTGGAAAGTATGAGGGTGGGGGCCCCAGAGACAGCAGGAGGCAGCCCAGAGTAGAGCTGACAGAGGAATGGATGGAGGTGGGGGCCCCAGAGAGCAGGAGGCAGCACAGAGGAGAGCTGACAGGGGAAAGGATGGGGTGGGGGCCCAAGAGAGCAAGAGGCAGCACAGAGGAGATCTCACAGGAGAAAGGATGGGGGCGGGGGCCCCAGAGACAGTAGGAGGCAGCACAGAGGAGAGCTCACAGGAGAAAGGATGGGTGTGGGGGCCCTAGAGACAGCATTCTCCATAGGGCTCTGCTCTTCTGAGGCAGCACAGAGCTGACTTCGGCCAGAAAGTCTGCAGCTCCAGAAACAGGATCTGCTGGGCCGCATTTGAAGGTGAGAGTTAGAGATATTGATGTTGTAAAGGACAATGCATTTTACCCATGCGTTTTCTGTTTGGAGTGGAGGAAATGTGTGTGGTGTCAAGTGGACATATATGTTTTGGATTGAAATTGTTAGTTGTGGAATTGTTTTGCGTGGATTGGATCTGTGTAGTGAAATAATGTGGCATGATGTGCAGTGTAATTATGTGGTATTGAGTGGAGTGGGATTGTGTGTCTTGGAGTGGTATTATCTAGAATGGTATTTTGTGTTGTGGAGTGGAATGTAGCAGAGTTTACTTATGTGGTGTGCTGTTAAATATTGTAGCATGATGTGGAGTCTTGTGGTGTAGATTGGATGTATGTGGTGTGTTGTGCATTTGTGGTGTTAGTCTGAATCATGTAGTTTGTTGTGAATTATGTGTTGTGTAATGGAAATGTGTAGAGTTGAATTGTGTGACGTGGAAGTTGCAGTGTTGAGTGAAATTATGTTGAGTGGTATTATGAGGCATGGTGTGAAGTGTAGCTATGTGGAGTGTTGCTACATGGCATAGACTGGATTTATGTGGAGTATATGTATGCAGTATGGAGTAGAGCATAATTATGTGGAGGTTAATTATTTGGAGCTGAGTGGTATTATGTGGAGTGTTATTATGCTGTGTGAAAAATTGCATGGGGATGAATTGTGGAATTGTGTGACATGTGGAATTATGTGGTGTGGTGTACAATTATGCGGAGTGGAATTATGCAACATGTTGCAGAATTGTATTTTGTGGAGGGTAATTATGTGTTTTAGAGTTGAGTTTAAATATGTTGTATGAAGTGTAATTATAAAGGTTGAAGTTGAATTATGTGTAGTTGAGTTGTGTGGAGTGTAATTATGTGGTTGGGAGTGGTATTAAGTTGTGTGGAATGTTATTCTGTGATGTGGAATTATGTGGTATGGAGTGAAGTGGAAATATGTGTATTTTTAGGACTGTAATTATGTGGTATGGAATGTTGTAGGGTTAAATTATTTATAGTTGAATTGTGTGGCGTGGAATTATAAGCAGGGGCGTAACACAGGCCCCAGGCGTGTAACACAGGCCCCGGCAGCCCCCCTATTGCGGGGCGTCCCTGCTCTCCAGGGCCCCCCTCAGCGGTGCCAGCAAGCACTACACATCAGTGACCGTCTGGGATAGGTAATTAATTAATATAGGTAGGTTATGTAACTTATGCTCGCTCTAGGCTTTTTATCAGACTCTTACAATCTTGTCTAATGACTATACCTTTACTTACCATAAACTTGCACGGGAACAGAGATGTTAGATCCCAAATCCCTCCAGTAAATACCCCAGAGGTCAGTAGATGCTGAGCCTCCAGCCTATTTCCACAGGGAAAGGGGGAATGGATAAATTAATTAATGAAGAAGAGACTGCTCCTGGATTGGTTCTTCTAATCTCTTGTCCGACCTGCAGACTTCTATTCTTCTATGTGAACCTGAAATGGTAAACACAATTAGCTTCTAAATCTATTCTAACTTACTCTACTCTTTTCTGCTTTAATTATTTTCACCTACCCTTATCTTCCAAGAATTGTGCTTTTCTTCTTATTTTCCTGTTGTATTCTTAGCTACAGACTACGCCCAGTATTATCTGAACCTGAAACACAAGTATTTTCTTTTTACTTGTATGCCTTCTTACTAATTTCTTTATTCCTTATCTAATTATAATCTACTTACTTCTCTACTTGGCGTGCCATTGCTTTCTTCCTCTCTTCTGTTGTGTGTGTTCCTTATTAATGTTCCTTTATTTAACAACACTTCTTTTCCTAAAACACAAGAGGTCTTATTAGTCCTATCTAACCTTAACCTATGTATTGTCTAATCTAATGTATTTCTACTTACTTCTTGTTATTGGTGCTTTATCTTGTCTTTTCTTTCCTTCTAGTAACTATGCTTTGAACTGTTCTATCTGTACATTACTACTTTTGCTTATACTACGTATTAACTCTTCTTTTCTTTTCCTTGCAGTTCTCTGAGATACCTTATACACTCCACAATCATTGGTAATTATTTACATTTTCCTTTTAACTCTTAGCATTTAACATTTCAGTGTTTTCTAGAATTCTTCTCAAATGCGGCGTCACTTAGCTCTATTCTTCTGTCTCTCTTTCCCTCCTCAGGTTTACAACACTTGAACTTCGGAATTTGTCTGTTTATCTTCCACATGAGCCTCAAGAATTGGAGCGGCGCTGTTGCTCTGAAACACTCCTCTCAGGTAAAGACAACGAAACTTCGTTATTGCTGACTCGTCGTTTTCCACGAAAACTGAATATTCTACTCTACAACTCAGCTGAATTTACTGTATTTCCCTGACTAAATATTCGGAGACACTTCGAATTGCTCCTCACTCGGTCATTCTTCTGGTGAAGTGCGCATTTCCCCTAGAGCTTGTGCTCCACCTAATCTCCGAATACCTGTGGTCTATAAACTAGACCGCAACTCCGATTTCGGAATCGGCGGCCATCTTGGAATGCCGATTTCAAACGAGCTCCGTCCAGTGATTGTTTCCTGACAATCTTTTGCTTATTTGGCCCAAACCAGTACAAATTGCTGCCACAATTTGGTCTGGGGGCCTGACAGAAACCCCCTAACATGGCCTTGGTTTTGCAGGAAATCTCTGATGAAAAGTTCTTACCAGTCTTGGAACATGAACATCAGTGTCCAGCTCCCAAGATAGTTCCTATGGTCCGTATCCTTCCCAGTCTACCAAATAGTATAATCTTCCGTTTGATTTCTTTGAATCTAAAATCTCCTTGACTTCAAACTCAGTCCCAGTCTCCAAATGAATCGGTTTCGGGGGGGCATTTCTTCGCAATTCAGTGGATGCCTTTTTAAGCAAGGAAACATGAAAGACTGGATGAATTCTCAATTGGGTGGGTAACTTTGAGCGATAAGTGACTTGAGATATTTTCTCCTCAATTTGATATGGTCCAATAAACCTGGGTTGGAATTTTTTATTTTCCTTTAACCTAAGGTTCTTTGTACTTAACCAAACATGATCTCCTTTTTCAAAAGGAGGACCTTCAGGTCTCTTTTTATCTGTATAGCCCTTATACCTTTTTTTTGCCTGTTCTAAATTTCTAATAGCAATTTGATGGACCTGTTTTAAGTTGGAGACTACATCTTTGACTGCTGGGACTGTAAGATCAGTTTGTTTTATTGTCGAATTTGGATGTCGACCATAATTCAGATAAAATAGAGAGTAACCAGTGGAGAAATTTTTCGCATTTTTGTGTGCAAATTCTGCTGTCCACAAATAATCTGACAAGTTCCCATCTTGCTTTAGGAGAAATAGCCTCAAGTACTGTTCTAACTCCTGGTTCACCCTCTCTGTCTGCCTATATGTTTCTGGGTGATAACTGGTGGAGAATCTGGCTTCTATTCCCAAACTTTCCATAAAGGCCTTCCAGAAATGAGATACGAATTGTGATCCTCTGTCTGAAATGACAATCTTTGGTATTCCATGTATCTTAACTATTTGTGTGCTGAAATGAGTAGCTAGTTGCTTAACGGTGGGAACCCCTTTTAAGGCCATGAAATGTGCCATTTTTGAAAATGTGTCCACAACCACTAGAATGGTGTTAAATCCCTGACTAAGGGGCAAATCTACTATGAGGTCAAGGGTGACTGTGTGCCATGGATAGAGCGGTGTAGGTAAAGGTTGGAGTAACCCCTTTGGAGCTCACCATTCTGATCTTCCCTGAGCACAGATCTCACAGGTCTTTACGTACTTCTCAATGTCTTTGGTCATGTGTGGCCACCAATAATGTCTTTTGGTTAGTTCTTCTGTTTTAGCTTCTCCTTTGTGCCCTGCTAACACACCATCATGGCACTCATGCATTATTTGCTGTTGTAATTCTTTGGTGGGTAGATACAAGGCTTCCTTAAAATAAGGTAGCTGATGTTGGATCTTTCTTCCTGCTTCTTTCTTCACTCAATCTTGCATAGCCTCTGGACTCATGGCTTCGGAAATGCATTCTTCTAGATTAATTGAAGTTGTAATACCAATAATGTTTGTACTTGGAATAATAGTCTGATTTTCCCTTTGACTCTTGTATAGAGCATCAGCCTTCCCATTTTGTTCCAGGCCGGTAAGTGATCACAAAGTCGTAATCAGCAAAGTATATCGATCACCGCAATTGTCTTGGTGTACGCGTCCTAGCTGATTTTTAGAATTTTAGATTTCGATGGTCAGTGTACTCTGTGACTTGGTATTGTGCTCCCATAAGATGGTGTCCCCACTCTATAAAAGCGTCTTTAATGGCCGACAATTCTTTTTCTGTGATTGTGTAATTGACTTCAGCGTGTGTCAGTTTTCTTGATCTGTAAGCGACTGGATGTAGGTGACTGGTTACTTTATGCCATTGGGATAACACCCCTCTAACAGCTTAATCAGAAGCATCAGTCTCAACATAAAATGGTTCTGTAGGGTCCGCGTGTTGAAGTATTGGTGCAGTGGTGAAATCTCTCTTCAAGGACTTAAAGGCTTCTTCAGATTCATCTGTCCATTCAAACCGAATTCATTTTTTAAGCAGTCATGTGAGAGGAAGGATCTTCTGTGAAAATTCACTGATAAACATTCAATAGAAATTTGTGAATCCAATGAAGCTTTGGACTTCCTTCACACTTGTAGGGGATTTCCAGTCTATTACTGCTTTGATTTTCCGCTCATCCATGAGTATTCCAGTTGGGGAAAGAACAAACCCCAAAAACTCCACCTCGGAAACATTGAATGCACACTTTTCCAGTTTCACAAATAGTTTGTTTTCTCTTAATTTCTGTACAACCCCTCTAACTTGTCCTTGATGTTTACTCTTGTCAGAAGAATAAATCAAGATATCATCTATGTATCCAATCGCACACTGATCTATGAATTCACTGAGGATGTCATTAATAAAGTGCTGGAAGGCAGCTGGGGAATTGCACAGCCCATAAAGCATGACTTAATAGTAATAATAATAAGCCATTTTTAAAGCGCCTGGCTACACAAAAACAGTGTGTCCCCGCGCTAGATGCTGCTAATTCTCAGGAGGCATAAGAAGGGAGGAAAGATCAGGGACAGAGAGGAACTACAGCATTAGATAAGGGGATACAAGAGCGTTTTAAGTTTTCCACGGAATCTTGTTTCTGAGGGTTCCATTCGGAGGTCAAGCGGGAGTTCATTCCAGTATTTGGGGGCAAGATATCTGAAAGAACAGCCACCCATCCTAGCTCTGGTGATGCGAGGGGGTTTGAACAGCATCGCTCCGGTCGATCTCAGATTCCGGGTGGGGCGGTGAACAGTGAGGAGTTTTTGCAGGTAGCCTGGGCCTTTGCCCTGGGCGATGCGGTGCGCGAAGCAGAGAGCTTTAAATTTAATTTGTTCCTTGACTGGGAGCCAGTGAAGCTTTGCTAGGGCAGTTTTCCCAGATGCTCTGCGAGGTAGGTTGAGCACTAGGCGAGCAGCAGTGTTTTGGACACACTGAAGTTGGTGTAGGCCCTTTTTACTCAAACCTAAGAGCAGAGCATTTCCATATTCAAGGTGGGGAGTGACTAGGGCATGGACAATTGTTTTTCTGGCGCTAATGGGAAGGAGATCTAGGACCTTTCGAAGAATTTTCAGTATGCCGAAGCACTTGCCTGTCACTTTACTGACGTGAGATTTATAAGAGAGATCAGAGTCAAGCATTACTCCCAGATTCTTGACAGAAACTGCGGGAAGGGGAAGATTGCCAAGTTCAGTGGGCCACCACATGTGCGACCATGCTGAGGGGGATTTCCCAACAACCAGCAGTTCTGTTTTGTCGCCATTTAGGCGCAAACAGTTGTTGTTCATCCATGTTGCCACTGATGAAAGGCAGTTGGAAAAGTTAGTGGCATCTTCTCTGTGGTCGGGCGTAAGCTTGAAAATCAGTTGGGTGTCATCAGCATAACTGACAATATCCACCCCATTCGCTTCCACTATGTGAGCCAGGGGTTGCATGTAAAGATTGAACAAAGTGCGGCTCAGGCTCGAGCCCTGTGGTACTCTATGGCTCAACTTCCTAGGGGAGGATTTGAAGGGGGGACAGTGCATCTGAAAGCTCCTATTGGCCAGGAAGGATTTTATCCAGGCATGGGCCGATCCCTCCTGTCCCATGTCTGCGAGACGAGACAGCAGCGTTGTGTGCAGCACGGTGTCAAAGGCTGCAGTAAGATCTAATAAAACCAACGCTGCTGTCTGTCCTTCATCCACCATCTGTCTAAGGCATTCAGTAGAATAGAGAACTGCTGACTCCGTGGAGTAGCCGGCTCTAAATCCCGATTGAGTGGGGTGGAGGAGGGATTCCTCCTCCAAATATTTCATGAGTTGCCCATTGACCACCTTTTCCACGATTTTTGAGCAGAAGGGAAGGAGGGAGATGGGTCGGAGATTTTGGAGTTGGGAAATATGGACATTAGTTTTTTTTTAAAGGGAACACCTGGGCTGTTTTCCACGCATCGAGCACCTGGCCTTCTTGGAGAGACATAGCGACTATATGAGTAATCTGATCGATCATGCTCTCCATGACTCCTTTACAGCGTACAGGGGGACACATGTCACAGGGAGAGCCAGACTGTATGCTGTTAGTGATGCTTAATAGTTCCTGCCTCTCAGGTACCTTAAAGCTTGAAAGATGGGATTTCACGATATAATTATCTCTTGCTTCTACCTGTTTAATCGAGAGGTCAGCATTGTCTGTGAAGGTGGCATGGATTTTGTCGACCTTGCCGACAAAGAACTCCGCTATGGAGTCGCATAGCTCAGTAGAGAAGGTGTCATGGGCTTCAAGTCTAGACGGGACCGTAAGCTCTTTGTAGATGGCAAAAAGTTCTCTGGTGGGGTTGGCAGCTGATTCTATTCTGCTCTTGAGGTGGGAACTTTTCTCTGATCTCACTAGTTTCTGATATTTTTTTTAATTCTGTTCTATAAAGTGTTTTGCACTCTGGATTGTAACTTTTCCTCCAGCTCCGTTCCAAATTTTTACATTTGGCTTTGGCTGCTTTAAGTTTTTCAGAGAATCAGGGGGCAGTTTTGGTTTGTCTTGCGGGAGATTTGAGTGTCCAGGGTGCTACTGTATCCAGCGCATTGGACACCCAATTTTTATAATTGCTCCACGCCTCCTGCAGAGTATTGCTAGGGGGCGGGGGATTCTCCGATAGGGCAAGTTGAAATGACTCTTGCTTGAATTTTCTCCAGTGTCTGCACTTCTGAGGTAGGGGTATGCAGAATCTAGAATCAGAAGGCATGCCATCTATTTCAAATGGGATAGTGAAATGGTCGGACCAGATCGTTCTGACTGGGGAGGAAACCTTAATACCCTCCCAATTAGCAAAGATGGGGTCCAAAACATGGCCCAACTGGTGGGAGGGGGATCTGGATTGCAAGTTAAGCCCTAGGGAGTGAGACTTGGTATTCGAACAACCCAAACCTTGTTCTGAAAGCTGTTTTCCATTCATCGCCTTCGCGCATCCAAACTAGGTGATAGGCCCCTCTCAAATCTAGTTTGGTGTAGATTTGTGCTCCTTTTACCTGATCCAATAGGACAGAAATGAGAGGTAACGGATACCTATTCTTTTTGGTGATCTTATTAATTGCTCGATAATCGATGCAAGTCCTCAAGTCCCCTTCCTTCTTTGGCACAAAGAATAGAGGCGAAGATACTGGGGACTGCGAGGGCCGAATGAACCCATTGGCTAGATATTTATCCAAGTACTCTTTCAAATGATGATGCTCTTTTTCCGTTAGGGCATAAACTCGACTGCACGGTAAATTTGAAACAGGATCTAGATCAATTTTGCAATCATATACTCGATGAGGAGGAAGTTGTTCAGCTTCCATCTCGTTGAATACATCTTCAAAATCTCTGTAGTCTTCGGGTATTTCTTGGGCGTTGATGATACACACTGAAACTCCCGCCGAACACAGGGAATGAGCTGGATTACACTCTCAAGTCTTTTATTTTACTCCAAAACAGTAAAGGTAGCAGCATGGTTGAAAAACCTCTCCCTCCCAGCGTAGAACGCTTAAAATGCGGACATACCAGAAGACAAGCTTTTGAGGACCGCAGCCTCCTACTGGGAAAAAATTGTACCAATTTGTCCTAGATGAAATTAGGGTCCGAGCCATAAATGGCTTTGTGAGTATGCACAAACTTTTAAACTTCACTCTTTGGGGTACAGGCAGCCAGTGTAAGTCCTGTAACAGTGGAGTAACATGTGTCCTCCTAGGTTTCTTGAAAATCTGCCTGGCTGCATTGTTCATAACGCCTTGAAGCCTGGCCAAGGATTTTTTTGGCAACCCCACATAAAGTGAGTTACTGAGGTCCAAGCGGGCAAATATCAGGACCGAAACCGCAGTCTGTATAGTGGAGGAGGATAGCAGCATTGACAGCTTTCAAAGTTGTCGTAGCAGCCCTACACAGGTTCCTACCACAGCTGAAATTTGTTGGGTCATTGATAGCGTGACATCAATTTTTATTAAGTATGGGCGTAAAATCCGCACGCGATATTGTATTTTTTAAGTGCGACCAAGCAAATGTGTGGATTTTTGGCAATTTTGCGATCCGCAAATTGCGCGAATTTGCCCAAAAATCGGCAAATTCGCAAGCTTTGAATTATTTTGCTTGGTCACGCTTAAAAAATACAATATCGCGTGTGCGGCGTTGACTTACCGTGATTCTGAGTCCGCCGAGTTGTTTTTCTCCCGATTTGCGTGAGCTGCGCCATTTTCGATCTTGCTGCATGAATGCGCAAGAGTTTTTCGAACCCAATTACGTTATCGCGGCTTGCCATCTTGCACAGCGAGAGTTTGACAACGCAAGTACGTCATAAAGGCCCGAGATGACGCATTGCGGGAGTAAACAATGCCGAACACGTAGATGCAGTGCGCAGCTGACTTCCGGCGGGAGATTTAAACAGCTTGCGTTCCCAAAATTGCAAAAATTGCAATTCTGCACAAGAAATCCACCGCAGGAAGCATAAACCTTGTGAAAATGATGATTTTGTTCAGAATAACTCCTCAGATTGAGATTTGGCTGCACTTTTTGGTGCAGGAGTCCATTTTTTTGGGTGGGGTGGGAGGAAAGAAGTGTCCCAGAGTCTCCAAGTTCCTGTTCCTGTCCAGCAGGCTCCTCCCAGTGCTTTGTCCATGTCCTGGTCACTTTTGATTTGGATCCGGAGCTGGAAATATTACTTTTTGTGGCTGCTGCTGGATATTTGCATTTGAGGACTTTTTGGACTTTGGAGTTTGGATCACTTTTGGACTTGAGATTTTACAAGTAAGTTGGTGTTGTTTGTTTGGGGCAATGCAGTTGAGGCAACTACAGTTCTAAAACTTTTTTCACAACTTTAACAAAATATATATTGTGGGTAGCCACAGTATCCAGTAGGCCCAGGGTTAGTCATGGATGCATGATTCAAATGTTTCTGTGATTTTTTTTAACTTAATTCTCATTTATGTCATGGAATTTTAGCTCACTGTTATGTGTTGATTTTTAAAAAAATGTTTGGGTGCCTGTAAAGCCTCACTAGCCAGTAGGCCCAGGTGTAGTGAGTGGTTCTTTTTGGGGTGTTGTTGGGCCCTGGCCATGTGGGTGGGGGCCATTTTGAGGCCTGGGACAGGCAGTGCCTGGCCATGTGGTGGGGGTCAAGGGGCTATTTTGTAGCCATGCAGTGTGCTCAGGCCTGCACCCAGTTTGCCTTGATTTCAACCATTATGCCCAGGGGTACTCAGTGATGCATGGGCCTAGTCTTTCTGTGGGGTGTCTTGAATTTAAACATCATTGAGGGCATGGATGGCATTGGATTGTGGGGATTTTTGAGTGTTTTTCGACTTTTTGGGGCGTTGTTGGGGCCTGGCCATGTGGGCGGGGGCCATTTTGAGGCCTGGGACAGGCAGGGCCTGGCCATCTGGTGGGGGTCAAGGGGCCATTTTGAAGCCAGGCAGTGTGCTCAGGCCTGCACCCAATTTGCCTTGCTTTCAACCATTATGCCCAGGAGTACTCAGTGGTGCATGGGCCTAGTCTTTCTTTGGGGTGTCTTGAATTTAAACATCATTGAGGGCATGGATGGCATTGGATTGTGGTGATTTTTGTGTGTTTTTCGACTTTTTGGGGTGTTGTTGGGGCCTGGCCATGTGGGTGGGGGCCATTTTGAGGCCTGGGACAGGCAGGGCCTGACCCTGTGGTGGGGGTCAAAGGGGCTATTTTGAAGCCAGGCAGTGTGCTCAGGCCTGCACCCAGTTTGCCTTGCTTTCAACCATTATGCCCAGGGGTACTCAGTGGTGCATGGGCCTAGTCTTGCTGTGGGGTGTCTTGAATTTAAACATCATTGAGGGCATGGATGGCATTGGATTGTGGTGATTTTTGAGTGTTTTTCGACTTTTTGGGGCTTTGTTGGGGCCTGGCCATGTGGGTGGGGGCCATTTTGAGGCCTGGGACAGGCAGGGCCTGACCCTGTGGTGGGGGTCAAGGGCCCATTTTGAAGCCAGGCAGTGTGCTCAGGCCTGCACCCAGTTTGCCTTGCTTTCAACCATTATGCCCAGGGGTACTCAGTGGTGCATGGGCCTAGTCTTTCTGTGGGGTGTCTTGAATGTAACATCATTGAGGGCATGGATGGCATTGGATTGTGGTGATTTTTGTGTGTTTTTCGACTTTTTGGGGTGTTTTCGGGTCCTGGCCATGTGGGTGGGGGCCATTTTGAGGCCTGGGACAGGCAGGGCCTGGCCATGTGGTGGGGGTCAAGGGGCCATTTTGAAGCCAGGCAGTGTGCTCAGGCCTGCACCCAGTTTGCCTTGCTTTCAACCATTATGCCCAGGGGTACTCAGTGGTGCATGGGCCGAATCTTTCTGTGGGGTGTCTTGAATTTAAACATCATTGAGGGCATGGATGGCATTGGATTGTGGTGATTTTTGTGTGTTTTTCGACTTTTTGGGGTGTTGTTGGGGCCTAGCCATGTGGGTGAGGGCCATTTTGAGGCCTGGGACAGGCAGGGCCTGGCCATGTGGTGGGGGTCAGGGGGCCATTTTAATGCCAGGCAGTGTGCTCAGGCGTGCACCTAGTTTGCCTTGCTTTCATCCATTATGCCCAGGGGTACTCAGTGGTGCACGGGCCTAGTCTTTCTGTGGGGTGTCTTGAATTTAAACATCCTTGAGGGCATGGATGGCATTGGACTGTGGTGATTTTTGAGAGTTTTTCGACTTTTTGGGGTGTTTTTGGGGCCTGGCCATGTGGGTGGGGGCCATTTTGAGGCCTGGGACAGGCAGGGCCTGGCCATGTGGTGGGGGTCAAGGGGCCATTTTGAAGCCAGGCAGTGTGCTCAGGCCTGCACCCAGTTTGCCTTGCTTTCAACCATTATGCCAAGGGGTACACAGTGGTGCATGGGCCGAATCTTTCTGTGTGGTGTATTGAATTTAAACATCATTGAGGGCATGGATGGCATTGGATTGTGGTGATTTTTGTGTGTTTTTCGACTTTTTGGGGTGTATAACTGATGTTCCTCTGGCTTCCATTGCTTTTAGGTGCACAAGAGAACCACCAGTTCCAGGAAGAAGTCCTGCAGAGGTGTGTGCAGCACAACGTCACGTGATGTCACGTGTGGCCACAGGCAAGACAACTCTGCAAATCGTGAAACTGCAGCCTGCTGTTCTGACATCTCAAGAAGATGGCCCCAAAGAAAGTTGACCATAGCGCCTCAGCGAAAAAAGTTGCCAGCGCCACTGCCAGTAAGAAGGAGCAGAAGAAGCAAGTGGCACCACCTACCAAGGAGACTGGTGTGCACACCGACACCTTTTTTGGGAAAAAAACTACGCCCGCAGCAGCAGCGGTGTCCGCAGCACCTCCGCTTCATTGGGCTCAGTGCCACCACGCCAAGTTAGGTCCAAGAACATGAGTGCTGCTGCGGCATCCACTTTGGTTGTTCAATCACCATCGACCAGTGATCTTGGCTCATCACAAGAAAGTACCATCCAATCAATGCCGGGTGTAACTCAGCTGACGAGTGTTCAACAACCACAGCCGCAACCACAAACACAGGTGCAACTAGTACAAGCGCAAGTACATGGGCAAGGAGAGGCGCAAGGAGAGGCGCAAGGAGAGGTGCATGGAGAGGTGCAACTAGAGGTTCATGGAGCGGCACAACTGCCTAAAACGCTTGTTCCTCCAGAAGTAGGGTGCACATCAGGAAATTGATATTCAAGAGGAGGTATCCTTCAAGGAAGCCATTCCTCCTGATGATAATCCATTGTCTTCCAGATCCCCAGCAAGAAAAAGGTCAAGGAGGACAACAGAAACAAATTCACCCACGCCCATCCTCCACTTCATCTGGCATTGAAAGTCAAAGTAGCACCTCCACCACCAGCAGACATCACCAGACTTCTTTACTGTTAGCGCAAAGGCGGAAAACATGGTCGTTTGTTCGATTTGTAAAGTATCCGTTAGTCGGGGTAAGCTTGGTACCAACAATGGTACCGGAGGCCAGAGAGGTCATCTCAAACAACACCACCCTATCCAGTGGTACACGCACCTAAGTAAGATCGAGGAAGCCCAACAAAGTAGAACTGATCCAAATGTATCCATTCACATTGCATCTGATGCTGACATGGGGCTGATTGTGCAGGGGGAAGTCAAGAATCGAGCGACATTTTTTCTGGTACACCCAGAACCCCTGGCAGCAGCACTGCAGTGGTAGCGCCCACAACCTCTACCCCTGCAACAAGTATGAGGCACACTAAGAGTCTGGGACAGACACCAATGCAAAAAAGTCTATCAATGAGCCTAACTGGTTTGAAGTCCGCATCATCATCATCATCGTCATCACGTAAAACGGTCCAGCCCACCATTAGAAGCATGTTTTGGTCAGAGGCGCCATTTGAACGCAACCACCCAACGGTACGTCTGTATAACGCAAAGCTGGCTAAAATGCTAGCGCTGGACCTTCTCCCTTTTTCTTTAGTGAAACGGGTGGGGTTTCTAGAATTAGTGGCAACAGTCTGCTCTAAATGGAAGGTTCCTAGCCGGTCCTATTTTGCCAGAGTTGCGGTTCCAGCACTACATCAGGATGTGCTGGAGGTGATTGGGGCAGCTTTGCAGAAGAGTGCTGTTCACACTATCCCCTTGACAACAGACATGTGGACCAGTTGCCAAGCCCTTGATTACATGTGCATCACTGCACAGTGGGTCTCTTTTGTAGGGGTTAGAGACAAGTCAAGTGCAGTTGTTGACCTGGACACACTTTTTCAAGCTACTCAGAAACATGCAACATTAGCCATGTTTGCCATGGAGAAATCTCATACTGCAACAAACATTTTGGAGGAGTTTAACAGTAAGGTCTCTGAATGGCTGCAACCAAGAAATCGCATAGTTGGTTATGTTTCCACGGATAATGGCAGTAATATAGTTAAGGCCATGCAGCAAGGTGACTATTTCAGAGTGCCGTGTTTGGCGCACTGTATAAACCTGGTTGTGCAAGATTTCTTGAAAAATGAAAACACAGTTAGGAAGTTACTGACCACCTGTCGAAGAATCAGAACACATTTCAGCCATCCAAGGAGCTGAGGAGCATTCAACATGAACGTAAAGTGCCAGTCAAAGGACTCATCCAGGAGGTGGCAACACGTTGGAACTCAACCTTTTACATGCTTGAGCGTCTGTCTGAGCAGTGCATGGTAATCAATGAGTATTTCTTTCAACTAGGTTCTACTATGAAAGACATGAGGCTAGAGTTGGAGGAATGGAAGCTAGTTAAAAGCCTGAAAGACATGCTTTGTCCTTTTGGGGTCTTCACGTGTGAAGTCAGCAGGGAGGACTGTTCTTTGGGCAAAGCTATCCCATTGTTGGTCATGCTAGAGCACCAACTGAAGGTGGTGTCTTCAACGTTCAGAGATGCTGGTGAAAAAAAGCAAGACGCATATTAGTTGGCGGAGAGCTTATTAAGCCGCCTAGTTGCCAATGAAAGGCTTAAAAACATACATACAGAACAACATTACATTTATGCCACTATTCTGGATCCACGGTACAAAAAGGCAGTGGCCAGCAAAGCATTCATTCCTTTTGATGAAGCAGATGTTTCAAAGTACAAACATTGGCTAGCTGTGTCAGCCACTCGGTTCGAAAAAGATAGGCAGAAAATTCAAGGAGCCGGCAGAAGTCCAACTGAATCAGCAGGCCATCCGGCGTCAAGTTCCACTTCTGAATCTGTGGGTGAAGGGAGTCACTTTCCCTCACAGCCGTTAACAACACCAGCAGCAACCGTATCTTCATCCTCACCTGCACCAGGCCCAGCCATCATATTGTCGGAAGTGGATTGGCTAACTCATCCAGGGTATGCACGTTCCAGTGCTGCAAAGGCCACAGATGGTATGCAAAGTGGAGCAACCATGGGGAACCTTGAGTTGATGGTGCATGCCTATCTGGATGACCCAACAGAGGTCTTTTTTAATAAGAACCCATTGCTGTGTTGGTACAGGAAAATGGCTCTATGGCCACTGATCACCAACCTGGCTGTAAATTGTTTGTCTTGCCCACTCACAAGGTGTCTTCTGAATGTGTTTTCAGTGCTGCTGGTGCCATTGTAACTTCAAAAAGGACCCGCCTCTCAGCCAAAAATGTGGAGAGGTTAACACTGATCAAGATGAATTAGCAATTCATACCACCAGATTACAAAGTACGTGAATGCACGCAGGAAGAAGAGGACACTGACTTAGGTGACGGAAGTTCTTCTCTGTTACCTGACCTACTCCCGTCTCAATTCATGGAGTTTGAGGATGAGCTCTATTTCCCTGACACCGAGCCCTGAAACTGACTTCCTTTTTTCGTCTTTATTCACTTTTATTCCTGTGTGTCTTTCTTTGTTTTGCAACTTTTACCACAACAAAACTCTAATCACCTAATCACAACAAGTCCATCAGCAGCACTGTCTTCATCTTATATTCCTTATTGATTTGAAGGTGCCGCAGTCTGCATTCCTGAGGTTCACAAGTTCATAACTCAATCATGCTCCTTTATACTCTTCCTCCAGACTCCCCCTATCCATTTCCCTCAAGGCAGATGGATGGATTATGACGAGTCCCCTCAAGTGGGACTGAAATTACTGACTGACTACATGCTTGCTGATTGCTGACAGAGTTGCTTCTGATATTGACAGGAGAGGCTGCCGTGTGGGCCCTCACTTTCCGAAGAAGATGCGGACAAAAAGTAGAACAGGTAATGAATAATTGAGAAGATGGCATGCAGTGGACAGTAATGGCTGCCTGGCTCTGATGAAACCAATTGCTGTTTGTTTTTTGTGCATGAAATGATGATTCATATGTCTTGTCTTAGTTATTATTTAATCTTTTACACAGTAATTGTAACTCATGTCAACAACTCTTTTTTTTTACCTTGTTTAATTCAAATTGTACTTCAAATTCAGGGGCCACTATGTTGCATTTCACAATATGCAAAATGCCCTTGGAGCGAACTCACTTGCCAATATACCATGATGATTGATTAAATAATATATCTTTTTTCTTTACAGTCACTCACTGGGATGGATGGATCATCAGCGTCGGTTTACGGAAGAACTATGGCCAATTCATGAGGGCAAACAGGTAAACCAGTCTACAACAACTACTACAGCAGAACTACATGTCTGTCTATTCGTGGTATGTACTGGTCGAGGGCGAGGCAGTGTACTGTTGTTTTTATGTCAGGCAGAGTCCACTCCAGACAGCAGTTCATGTAAAATTGGGGCTACGTGGCTTGCTGCATACAATTAGATATGCTTTGTCTGTCTGACAAAGAGCCTAGGTATGCTACATCAGGTTGCTTCACTCAGTGGTGCCTGCCTTGACCCTCTGCATGGCACTGCCTCAAGCTTGGGCCAAACATCCGTTATGTTTGCAAAATTTGCTGCTTTTCGGTATTTTGCAAATCTCGCGAAATTAGCGAAAATCGCAAATACTTGAGCGGAACGAATTTTTGGCCCATGCTTGCGGCAGGGCCATGCAGACGGTCAAGGCAGTCACCACAGAGTGAAGCATCCTCCCGATGTAGCATACCTAGGCTCTTTGACACAGACAGACAAAGCATATCTAGGGTTTAGGGTTCAGTGCGATTTACTAGGGTTTTTGGGTTTAAATTGGTATGGTTCACGCTGATTCTAGGGCTCGGGCCCAATGCAGGCTCGTTCATAATGATGTTGGCAAGGTTTTAGGGGGGTTTGGTGTTCTTTGGTACAGAATTGGCAGAATTTTGGCCTTTTTGGGTGTTTTGCGGGCGCGTGTGTTTGGGTGAAAACTAAGTGAAAACTAGTCGTAGACCTTCTTCTTCTTCTTCTTCTTCTTCTTCAAAGAGCGCAGTGGTTCGATTTTGTTCTGCCTTGCTGAGATTCTTGTGAATCGCTGGAACAAGTGACTGTCCAGGTAAGTTTCAAGAGGATCGAAGTAGTGGAAGTGCTGAAAACAGCAATATTTTGTGAACAGCGCAATTTGCCATGTTTTGAATATACCAGTATTGCATGTTTTTGGGGGGTTGTTTGGGGGTGTTCTAGATTTGTGGGGGAGGGTCTGGGGGTCTGGGAGCACTGCTAGGATAACATAATTTTGATTGGTGATTTGAAGAAAATCCATGGTGGGAAAAAGGAATTAGGGCCTAGCTGCAGAGCGCGATTGGACCGATGTTGACAATTTGGCTGAAAATTTTCTAAGTATGAGTTTTTGCATTTTTGCTTTTTGTCTGTTTAGGGGTGTTCTGCTTTCTTGCGGGTGGCTGCAGGGGTCTGGGGGCATAGCTTGGAAGGTCTAATATCGGAATCTGGTGTTTTGGACCAAATCCATGGTGAAAAAGTTTTTCCTTTTTTGCTCACTTGCCTGTTTTTGGGGTGCTGTTTGGGGGGCTTCTAGGTTATTGTTGGTGGGTTTTGGGGTCTGGGAGCACTGCTGGCACAGGCTAATTTTGATTGCATTTGTTTTTCAGAAAATCCATGGTGGAAAAGGGGAGTTAGGGCCTAGCTGCAGAGCACATTTGGACTGAATTGAAGGTAGGCCCATTTTTGCTTTTTGACTGTTTGGGGGTGTTCTGCTTTTTTGCGGGTGGCTGCAGGGGTCTGGGGGTATTGCTGGGAAGGTCTAATACCGGATAAAAGTGTTTTGGAGAAAATCCATGGTGGAAAAGTTTTTCACTTTACAGAGTTTTCGCTCACTTTCGTGTTTTCGGGGGCCTGCTTGGTGGGGTTCCTGGTTTTGGGGGGGAGGGGCTGGGGGGTCTTGGAGCAACGCTGGGTATGGATAGTTTTGATTGCAAGTGGTTTGGAGAAAATCCATGGTGGCAAAGGGTAGTTAGGGCCAAGCTGCAGAGCGTGCACGGAGTGATTTGGGATTGAGGGCTAAATTATTCTGTCTCACTTTTTCCGGTTTTGCTTTTTGGCTGTTTGGGGGGTGTTAAACTTGTTTCCGCCTGGGTTGATGGGTCTGGGGGCATTGCTGGGAAGGTCTAATACCGGATAAAAGTGTTTTGGAGATAATCCATGGTGGAAAAGTTTTTCACTTTCAGAGTTTTCGCTCACTTTCGTGTTTTCGGGGGCCTGCTTTGGGGGGTTCCTGGTGTTTGGGGTGGGTTGGGGGGGGGGTCTTGGAGCAACGCTGGGTATGGATAGTTTTGATTGCAAGTGGTTTGGAGAAAATCCATGATGGCAAAGGGGAGTTAGGGCTTAGCTGCAGAGCGCGCACAGAGTGATTTGGGAGTGAGGGCTAAATTATTCTGTCTCACTTTTTACGGTTTTGCTTTTTGGCTGTTTGGGGGTGTTAAACTTGTTTCCGCCTGGGTTGACGGGTCTGGGGGCATTGCTGGGAAGGTCTAATTCCGGATAAAAGTGTTTTGGAGAAAATCCATGGTGGAAAAGTTTTTCACTTTCCAGAGTTTTCGCTCACTTTCGTGTTTTCGGGGGCCTGCTTGGGGGGTTCCTGGTGTTTGGGGGGGGTTGGGGGGTCTTGGAGCAACGCTGGGTATGGATAGTTTTGATTGCAAGTGGTTTGGAGAAAATCCATGGTGGCAAAGGGGAGTTAGGGCCTAGCTGCAGAGCGCGCATGGAGTGATCTGGGAACTAGGCCTAAATGCGTCTAAGTCCCCATTTTTGCATTTTTGCTTTTTGGCTGTTTGGGGGTGTTAAACTTGTTTTCGCCTGGGTTGAAGGGTCTGGGGGCATTGCTGGGAAGGTCTAATACCGGATAAAAGTGTTTTGGAGAAAATCCATGGTGGAAAGGACAGCACAAAGGCCACTCTGGACTGCGCATCTGGGAAAATCGAAGGGCGGCACATGAAATGTAAAGAACATTGTGTGATGAATATTTGCACCTTTTGCGGGTCCCCACTAAAACGCTCAGGGGGAACTAACGGAATAACTGGGGATAAGGAATGGATTACTTGTGTGGTCATTCTATTTGTACCTTCCAATGAAGATTTCATGGCGCTTCTCGTCCTGAACTAAATGGCTGTCTCAACCTCTGAGCTAGTTCTGCGGTTTCTTTTCTAGAACTCACTATTAAGCATGGGCGAATTTTGCGAATCTCGCGTTCGCGAATTTTGCGGATTTGCGAACTCGCAATCCGCAAAATCCGCGAATTCTCGCGGATTTTTTTTTTTGTGTTCACGCGGGTTTCTGCCAGTTCGCGAGGGTTTTGTACAATTTCGCAAACGCGAACTTACCTGTCGGGTCGCAAGTTTTGCGAACTTGTTGTTTCTACGTGTCCAGCCTGTTTGGGACACTCTTCTTCATCACTGCCACTCTCTGTCACCACTGCCACTCTCTGACTACTCATGCCACCCTCTGGCCCACCCATGCCACCCTCTGTTTCATCACAGCACCCTCTGGTTGTCCAGTCAGTGTACATTATTGTGGCAAAGCAAAGCACACCTTCCCTGCCTCAAGTGACCTGAATTAATTTGGGGCTGATTAATGTGTCACAGAATATTTTTTTAGCTGGCACCTGCTTCCTTAGTGCTTCCTGATTAGTGATCTTTTGCACTGGCTAAGTGCTTTCATTGTTGCAAAATTAGTTACAACACCTGCCCTGCCCCAACTGACAATAATGAATTAGGGGCTGATTAATGGATTTGAACTTCCAGCCTGGCTCCTGCTTGTCTCCCTTAGCTGAAATTCAGGACCTTTGTGGCATATGTGTAACTATTCTGAGGTTCAGAGCAGGGTCACATAATAGTTGCAACTGGCAACTGAACTCTGGAGGGGCCCCTCAGGAAGCACTACAGGAAATGGCTACTAATGATGAGCCTGAACTTTTGAACCTGGTAAGTAGTTTCAGTTTTGCTAAGATCGTATTTCTGCAATTTAGCGCTTATTTGCGGGGCGCGAAGTTGTACTGGGAAGCCGCGAACTCACGCGAACAGTGCGAGCAAAATCCGCTGCTCGCGGATTTGCGGATTTTGCGGGAGATTCGCGAATCTCGCGGATTGCGAATTTACCGAAAATCCGCAAAATCCGCGAGCGAAACGGATTTTCCGCCCATGCTTACTCACTATCTCTTGTCTAAGGCTTTGATTTTCCTTTCTAACTGCGACCAACTCCTTCTGAATACTATCTAAAACTGTTCCTAAGGTTTGTAAATGTATTCCTTCTGCCATCTCTGTCCGAGTGCAAATATGCAACGTGGGCACTTCACTCTGTCAGACTCTTACAATCTTGTCTAATGACTATAACTTTTCTTACCATGAATTTGCACAGTAACAGAGATGCTAGATCCCAAATCCCTCTAGTAAATACCTTGGAGGCTAGTAGATGCTGAGCCTCCAGACTATTTCCACGAGGGAAGGGGGAATGGATAACATAATAAACGAAGAAGAGACTGCTCCTGGATTGGTTCTTCTAATCTCTTGTCCGACCTGCAGACTTCTATTCTTCTATGTGAACCTGAAATGGTAAACACAATTAGCTTCTAAATCTATTCTTACGTACTCTTCTCTTTTCTGCTTTAATTATTTTCACCTACCCTTATCTTCCAGGAATTGGGCTTTTCTTCTTATTTTCCTGTTGTATTCTTAGCTACAGACTACGCCCGGTATTATCTGAACCTGAAACACAAGTATTTTCTTTTTACTTGTATGCCTTCTTACTAATTTCTTTATTCCTTATCTAATTATAATCTTCTTACTTCTCTACTTGGCGTGCCCTTGCTTTCTTCCTCTCTTCTGTTGTGTGTGTTCCTTATTAATGTTCCTTTATTCAACAACACTTCTTTTCCTAAAACACAAGAGGTCTTATTAGTCCTATCTAACCTTAACCTATGTATTGTCTAATCTAATGTATTTCTACTTACTTCTTGTTATTGGTGCTTTATCTTGTCTTGTCTTTTCTTCCCTTCTAGTAACTATGCTTTGAACTGTTCTATCTGTACATTACTACTTTTGCTTATACTACGTATTAACTCTTCTTTTCTTTTCCTTGCAGTTCTCTGAGATACCTTATACACTCCACAATGTATGTATGTATGTATGTATATGTGTATGTATAGGCATTTATATAGCGCACTACTTACCCGGAGGGTCCCAAGGCGCTTCAACCGCTGCGAAACCCTTCCTGGCTTCCCTGGGAGATGGTCCCTTAATGGGTATCTCCAGGGTGAGACCAGGCATCCCCGGCGGTCTGGTGGGGCCGTTAGTGAAGATGAGGCAAGCTAATGCCCAGAGTTGCCGAGTGTGATCGCTGATCAGAGTGGGCACCGAGGCGAGAGAATTATCGAGTCCGCTGACCCTGGTCGAGAAACCTGCTGCGCCGGGAATCGAACCCTGGTCCCGGGCCGTCTTCTGTTCTCGGGTCTGCCGCCTCTAACCAGTGAGCCACACTGGTTAGAGGCGGCAGTGGCAGCGGTAATGAGCACACATTATTTACATTTTCCTTTGAACTCTTAACATTTCAGTGTTTTCTAGAGTTCTTCTCAAATGCGGCGTCACTTAGCTCTATTCTTCTGTCTCTCTTTCCCTCCTCAGGTTTACAACACTTGAACTTCGGAATTTGTCCGTTTATCTTCCACATGAGCCTCAAGAATTGAAGCGGCGCTGTTGCTCTGAAACACTCCTCTCAGGTAAAGACAACGGAACTTCGTTATTGCTGACTCGTCGTTTTCCACGAAAACTGAATATTCTACTCTACAACTCAGCTGAATTTACTGTATTTCCCTGACTAAATATTCGTAGACACTTCGAATTGCTCCTCACTCGGTCATTCTTCTGGTGAAGTGCGCATTTCCCTTAGAGCTCGTGCTCCACCTAATCTCCGAATACCTGTGGTCTATACACTAGACCGCAACTCCGATTTCGGAATCGGCGGCCATCTTGGAATGCCGATTTCAAACGAGCTCCGTCCAGTGATTGTTTTCTGACAGTCTTTTGCTTATTTGGCCCAAACCAGTAGAAATTGCTGCCACAATTTGGTCTGGGGGCCTGACAGAAACCCCCTAACAAGGCCTTGGTTTTGCAGGAAATCTCTGATGAAAAGTTCTTACCAGTCTTGGAACATGAACATCAGTGTCCAGCTCCCAAGATAGTTCCTATGGTCCGTATCCTTCCCAGTCTACCAAATAGTATAATCTTCCGTTCGATTTCTTTGAATCTAAAATCTCCTTGACTTCAAACTCAGTCCCAGTCTCCAAATGAATCGTTTCGGGGGGGCATTTCTTCGCAATTCAGTGGATGCCTTTTTAAGCAATGAAACATGAAAGACTGGATGAATTCTCAATTGGGTGGGTAACTTTGAGCGATAAGTGACTTGAGATATTTTCTCCTCAATTTGATATGGTCCAATAAACCTGGGTTGGAATTTTTTATTTTCCTTTAACCTAAGGTTATTTGTACTTAACCAAACATGATCTCCTTTTTCAAAAGGAGGACCTTCAGGTCTCTTTTCATCTGTATAGCCCTTATACCTTTTTTTTGCCTGTTCTAAATTTCTAATAGCAATTTGATGGACCGCTTTTAAGTGGGAGACTACATCTTTGACTGCTGGGACTGTAAGATCAGATTGTTTTATTGTCGAATTTGGATGTCGACCATAATTCAGATAAAATAGAGAGTAACCAGTGGAGAAATTTTTCGCATTTTTGTGTGCAAATTCTGCTGTCCACAAATAATCTGACAAGTTCCCATCTTGCTTTAGGAGAAATAGCCTCAAGTACTGTTCTAACTCCTGGTTAACCCTCTCTGTCTGCCTATCTGTTTCTGGGTGATAACTGGTGGAGAATCTGGCTTCTATTCCCAAACTTTCCATAAAGGCCTTCCAGAAATGAGATACGAATTGTGATCCTCTGTCTGAAATGGCAATCTTTGGTATTCCATGTATCTTAACTATTTGTGTGCTGAAATGAGTAGCTAGTTGCTTAACGGTGGGAACCCCTTTTAAGGCCATGAAATGTGCCATTTTTGAAAATGTGTCCACAACCACTAGAATGGTGTTAAATCCCTGACTAAGGGGCAAATCTACTATGAGGTCAAGGGTGACTGTGTGCCATGGATAGAGCGGTGTAGGTAAAGGTTGGAGTAACCCCTTTGGAGCTCACCATTCTGATTTTCCCTGAGCACAGATCTCACAGGTCTTTACGTACTTCTCAATGTCTTTGGCCATGTGTGGCCACCAATAATGTCTTTTGGTTAGTTCTTCTGTTTTAGCTTCTCCTTTGTGCCCTGCTAACACACCATCATTGCACTCATGCATTATTTGCTGTTGTAATTCTTTGGTGGGTAGATACAAGGCTTCCTTAAAATAAGGTAGCTGATGTTGGATCTTTCTTCCTGCTTCTTCCTTCACTCAATCTTGCATAGCCTCTGGACTCATGGCTTCGGAAATGCATTCTTCTAGATTAATTGAAGTTGTAACACCAATAATGTTTGTACTTGGAATAATAGACTGATTTTCCATTTGACTCTTCTGATTTTCAGTGCCTAATCTGGATAGAGCATCAGCCTTCCCATTTTGTTCCAGGCCGGTAAGTGATCACAAAGTCGTAATCAGCAAAGTATATCGACCACCGCAATTGTCTTGGTGTACGCGTCCTAGCTGATTTTAAGAATTTTAGATTTCGATGGTCAGTGTACACTGTGACTTGGTATTGTGCTCCCATAAGATGGTGTCGCCACTCTTTAAAAGCGTCTTTAATGGCCAACAATTCTTTTTCTGTGATTGTGTAATTGACTTCAGTGTGTGTCAGTTTCCTTGATCTGTAAGCGACTGGATGTAGCTGACTGGTTACTTTATGCCGTTGGGATAACACCCCTCTGACAGCTTAATCAGAAGCATCAGTCTCAACATAAAATGGTTCCGTAGGGTCCGCGTGTTGAAGTATTGGTGCAGTGGTGAAATCTCTCTTCAAGGACTTAAAGGCTTCTTCAGATTCTTCTGTCCATTCAAACCGAATTCCTTTTTTAAGCAGTCATGTGAGAGGAAGGATCTTCTTTGAAAATTCACTGATAAACATTCGATAGAAATTTGTGAATCCAATGAAGCTTTGGACTTCCTTCACACTTGTAGGGGATTTGCAGTCTATTACTGCTTTGATTTTCCGCTCATCCATGAGTATTCCAGTTGGGGAAAGAACAACCCCCAGAAACTCCACCTGGGAAACATTGAATGCACACTTTTCCAGTTTCACAAATAGTTTGTTTTCTCTTAATTTCTGTACAACCCCTCTAACTTGTCCTTGATGTTTACTCTTTTCAGAAGAATAAATCAAGATATCATCTATGTATCCAATCGCACACTGATCTATGAATTCACTGAGGATGTCATTAATAAAGTGCTGGAAGGCAGCTGGGGAATTGCACAGCCCATAAAGCATGACTTAATAATAATAATAATAGGCCATTTTTAAAGCGCCTGGCTACACAAAAACAGTGTGTCCCCGCGCTAGATGCTGCTAATTCTCAGGAGGCATAAGAAGGGAGGAAAAATCAGGGGCAGAGAGGAACTAGAGCATTAGATAAAGGGAAACAAGAGCGTTTTAAGTTTTCCACAGAATCTTGTTTCTGAGGGTTCCATTCGGAGGTCAAGCGGGAGTTCATTCCAGTATTTGGGGGCAAGATATCTGAAAGAACAGCCACCCATCCTAGCTCTGGTGATTCGAGGGGGTTTGAACAGCATCGCTCCGGTCGATCTCAGATTCCGGGTGGGGCGGTGAACAGTGAGGAGTTTTTGCAGGTAGCCTGGGCCTTTGCCCTGGGCGATGCGGTGCGCGAAGCAGAGAGCTTTAAATTTAATTTGTTCCTTGACTGGGAGCCAGTGAAGCTTTGCTAGGGCAGTTTTCCCAGATGCTCTGTGAGGTAGGTTGAGCACTAGGCGAGCAGCAGCGTTTTGGACGCACTGAAGTTGGTGTAGGCCCTTTTTACTCAAACCTAAGAGCAGAGCATTTCCATAGTCAAGGTGGGGAGTGACTAGGGCATGGACAATTGTTTTTCTGGCGGTAATGGGAAGGAGATCTAGGACCTTTCGAAGAATTTTCAGTATGCCGAAGCACTTGCCTGTCACTTTACTGACGTGAGATTTATAAGAGAGATCATAGTCAAGCATTACTCCCAGATTCTTGACAGAAACTGCGGGAAGGGGAAGATTGCCAAGTTCAGTGGGCCACCACATGTGCGACCATGCTGAGGGGGATTTCCCAACAACCAGCAGTTCTGTTTTGTCTCCATTTAGGCGCAAACAGTTGTTGTTCATCCATGTTGCCACTGATGACAGGCAGTTGGAAAAATTAGTGGCATCTTCTCTGTGGTCGGGCGTAAGCTTGAACATCAGTTGGGTGTCATCAGCATAACTGACAATATCCACCCCATTCGCTTCCACTATGTGAGCCAGGGGTTGCATGTAAAGATTGAACAAAGTGGGGCTCAGACTCGAGCCCTGTGGTACTCCATGGCTCTACTTCCTAGGGGAGGATTTGAAGGGGGGACAGTGCATCTGAAAGCTCCTATTGGCCAGGAAAGATTTTATCCAGGCATGGGCCGATCCCTCCACTCCCATGTCTGCGAGACGAGACAGCAGCGTTGTGTGCAGCACGGTGTCAAAGGCTGCAGTAAGATCTAATAAAACCAACGCTGCTGTCTGTCCTTCATCCACCATCTGTCTAAGGCATTCAGTAGAATAGAGCACGGCTGACTCCGTGGAGTAGCCGGCTCTAAATCCCGATTGAGTGGGGTGGAGGAGGGATTCCTCCTCCAAATATTTCATGAGTTGCCCATTGACCACCTTTTCCACGATTTTTGAGCAGAAGGGAAGGAGGGAGATGGGTCGGAGATTTTGGAGTTGGGAAATATGGACATTAGTTTTTTTTTTTTAAAGGGAACACCTGGGCTGTTTTCCACGCATCGAGCACCTGGCCTTCTTGGAGAGACATAGCGACTATATGAGTAATCTGATCGATCATGCTCTCCATGACTCCTTTACAGCGTACAGGGGGACACACGTCACAGGGAGAGCCAGACTGTATGCTGTTAGTCATGCTTAATAGTTCCTGCCTCTCAGGTACCTTAAAGCTTGTAAGATGGGATTTCACAATATAATTATCTCTTTCTTCTACCTGTTTAATCGAGAGGTCAGCATTGTCTGTGAAGGTGGCATGGATTTTGTCGACCTTGCCGACAAAGAACTCCGCTATGGAGTCGCATAGCTCAGTAGAGAAGGTGTCATGGGCTTCAAGTCTAGACGGGACCGTAAGCTCTTTATAGATGGCAAAAAGTTCTCTGGTGGGGTTGGCAGCTGATTCTATTCTGCTCTTGAGGTGGGAACTTTTCTCTGATCTCACTAGTTCCTGATATTTATTTTTTTTTTTTCTATAAAGTGTTTTGCACTCTGGATTGTAACTTTTCCTCCAGCTCCGTTCCAAATTTTTACATTTGGCTTTGGCTGCTTTAAGTTTTTCAGAGAACCAGGGGGCAGTTTTGGTTTGTCTTGCGGGAGATTTGAGTGTCCAGGGTTCTACTGTTCCAGCGCATTGGACACCCAATTTTCATAATTGATCCACGCCTCCTGCAGAGTATTGCTAGGGGGCGGGGGATTCTCCGATAGGGCAAGTTGAAATGACTCTTGCTTGAATTTTCTCCAGTCTCTGCGCTTTGAGGTAGGGGTATGCAGAATCGAGAATCAGAAGGCATGCCATCTATTTCAAATGGGATAGTGAAATGGTCGGACCCGATCGTTCTGACTGGGGAGGAAACCTTAATACCCTCCCAATTAGCAAAGATGGGGTCCAAAAGATGGCCCAACTGGTGGGAGGGGGATCTGGATTGCAAGTTAAGCCCTAGGGATTGAGACTTGGTATTCGAACAACCCAAACCTTGTTCTGAAAGCTGTTTTCCATTCATCGCCTTTGCGCATCCAAACTAGGTGATAGGCCCCTCTCAAATCTAGTTTGGTGTAGATTTGTGCTCCTTTTACCTGATCCAATAAGACAGAAATGAGAGGTAACGGATACCTATTCTTTTTGGTGATCTTATTAATTGCTCGATAATCGATGCAAGTCCTCAAGTCCCCTTCCTTCTTTGGCAAAAGAATAGAGGCGAAGATACTGGGGACTGCGAGGGCCAAATGAACCCATTGGCTAGATATTTATCCAAGTACTCTTTCAAATGATGATGCTCTTTTTCCGTTAGGGCATAAACTCGACTGCAAAGTAAATTTGAAACAGGTTCTAGATCAATTTTGCAATCATATACTCGATGAGGAGGAAGTTGTTCAGCTTCCATCTCGTTGAATACATCTTCAAAATCTCTGTAGTCTTCGGGTATTTCTTGGGCGTTGATGATACACACTGAAACTCCCGCCGAACACAGGGAATGAGCTGGATTACACTCTCAAGTCTTTTATTTTACTCCAAAAGAGTAAAGGTAGCAGCATGGTTGAAAAACCTCTCCCTCCCAGCGTAGAACGCTTAAAATGCGAACATACCAGAAGACAAGCTTTTGAGGACCGCAACCTCCTACTGGGAAAAAATGGTACCAATTTGTCCTAGATTAAATTAGGGTCCGAGCCATAAATGGCTTTGTGAGTATGCACAAACTTTTAAACTTCACTCTTTGGGGTACAGGCAGCCAGTGTAAGTCCTGTAACAGTGGAGTAACATGTGTCCTCCTAGGTTTCTTGAAAATCTGCCTGGCTGCATTGTTCATAACGCCTTGAAGCCTGGCCAAGGATTTTTTTGGCAACCCCACATAAAGTGAGTTACTGAGGTCCAAGCAGGCAAGTATCAGGGCCGAAACCGCAGTCCGTATAGTGGAGGAGGATAGCAGCGTTGACAGCTTTCAAAGTTGTCGTAGCAGCCCTACACAGGTTCCTACCACAGCTGAAATTTGTTGGGACATTGATAGCGTGACATCAATTTTTATTAAGTATGGGCGTAAAATCCGCACGCGATATTATATTTTCTAAGCGCAACCAAGCAAATTTGCGGATTTTTGGCAATTTCCCGATCCGCAAATTGCGCGAATTTGCCCAAAAATCGGCAAATTCGCAAGCTTCGAATTATTTAGCTTGGTCAAGCTTAAAAAATACAATATCGCGTGTGCGGCGTTGACTTACCGTGATTCTGAGTCCGCCGAGTTGTTTTTCTCCCGGTTTGCGTGAGCTGCGCCATTTTCGATCTAGCTGCGTGATCGCGCAAGAGTTTTTCGAACCCAATTACGTTATCGCGGCTTGCCATCTTGCACATCGAGAGTTTGACAACGCAAGTAAGTCATAAAGGCCCGCGATGACGCATTGCGGGAGTAAACAATGCCGAACACGTAGATGCAGTGCGCAGCTGACTTCCGGCGGGAGATTTAAACAGCTTGCGTTCCCAAAATTGCAAAAATTGCAATTCTGCACAAGAAATCCACCGCAGGAAGCATAAACCTTGTGAAAATGATGATTTTGCGGTACATTATTAGCGGGTTGTACGGGTACATTGGTATATGCTGGAGCTACATCGTCTAAATAGGAAGAAAGGAAAATGTCTGCTGCGGTCTGTTTGTGACGGAGTTTAGTCGGAACCAATGGTGGTGGCAAGTTACGGGGTACTTCCGGGGTCGCCTTGGGCAGGCCCTCGGCAAGAACTGGATACATGCCTGTAATGAGTGCATTCCTTTGACGGTCTAATTGTTCTAATCTGACCTGTTCCCCTTCTTCTAGTAACTCTTTTTCTCTGGCTTTTTCGGATTCTTCTCTACTTTTCTCTGTTTTTCTGATTGCTTTTTCTGTTCTTCTATGCGATTCTTTACGCCACAATTCTATGGCATCCTTCTGAGATTGTCTGGCTTTCTTTTTCCATAACGCTTCTTCTACTCTCATAATGCAATCTGCATCCCATGTCCCTGAGACAGGCCATCTAAACTTCTCTTCCAAATTTTTGGTGTAATCCACCCATAAGTCTAAATACAGTACAGCATCTAAGCCGTGTTTGTGGTACATAAAATATCCTGGAGTGTCCCTAGGCGGGACAGGAACTGCTTCTTCAAGTATCCCTTTCCTAGTACCTATCTGACGTAATTTTGAAAACAGCGGCATGACTGGAGTGATTCGGACGTGAACACAAAGAGCACAGTAATAAACAGTAAACAATCATTCATACCACACATTAAAACATGTCGAACTGAAATTACCTGGAACACGAAAAACACATATTCTGAAAAATTCCCGAGATAAAACTGAATAACTAGATGCACTGCTAAAACAGTACAGACCGGTCTCATAAAGAGACACGTCGGACCGTATTCACCTAAGTGAACACGTCAGGACCAGATCTGTGTACCCAAACCTGTCTTGACCGAGCACAAATTAATTAAATTAATTGAACCCGTCTAGATGCGTTCCCAACAACGGTACTCACCGGGAAGCAAGAAACTGAAGGCCTCGGAAACTGGACTGGACTGCTACGACATTGGACTGGCACGCATCACGCTACCACGCATGCGCTTCGGAACAGGTGGGCCTCCGGACACCTCGGATCTTGCTCTCTCGACTAGGGCTCTGGTCGGGATCCTCCGCATTCCTCACCGCCTCGTCTGGACGCCGGACCGCAGTCTCCCTCTCCCTCGTGGACCCGAGGGAAGATAGCGGGAAAAACTGGCAAACGTGCACGGTTTCCGTCGGTGTTGTAGAAGGGGTTAAAGGCCGCGTGACTTCACCGGTGAGTGGGGAAGGGGGGGTCCCTATTCGGGCGCCAAATTATGTGGTAAATAAATTTTACCTATGCAATTTTTCCATATAATTATCAATACAAGACAGCTCATTTAAATGAGAGGCAGAGTCCGTGGTATCTGAGTCATACGGGCTTTAATGGAATAATCCTCAAGGATGGAGTATCATGTTCCATCACCTCTAAGGTTCAGGAAGGGACAGTCAACGTTTTATTAACATTACACATCATATATAGTAAAACGTTACAATTGAATCCAATACAGTAGGCGTAACAGGTGAAAAGAGAGAGATAAGAACACATGTGCGTAAGAGGAGGCGTGAAAAGAGGCGTACACATGGGCGTGCACTGTACATGTCAGAGAAATGTCACAAGAAACGTCACATGTGGGTGGATACATAGAGAAAGTTGCAGAATCAGCAGAAACCCTTCACCTGTATGCGCGCGCAACTAGTATGACGTGGAACTGGAGGCTTTGACTTTAGCACTAGTGAAGGAGACTGGTGTCTGGAGTGTCAGGGCAACCTGTACCTATAGCATATCTGGTATCTGGTGTTTGGAGGATGTAGTGTCTGAAGTAAAAGGTCTCTCGGGCAGAGGCTGTTCCATACTGAAGGCTAGTGCATGCTTACGTGTCTTGGTGCAATGCGCGGAGCCATGGGCCTACCATGGTAACGGATTCAGTAAATCACTTGCAAGGAGGACAGAAAGGGCCTGGCCCTTTGCTCTGCAGCCGGGAATATGTTTACCTATTTCACTAGACTGGAATGTGTTTTCGAGGAGGCTGAGCAGATAACTGTAGGCAAAACATGAATTTGGCAGGCAGTCCAGGCCGAGCCGGGCACCGCTGCGCTGGCAGGAAGTAAGGCAGGGGTCAGGGATGCGTACAGCTTTCGGAGACAGGAGAGATGAGGCTCGGGGGCCTCGTTTAAGGGCCTAGCTTCGACTGGGCCAGGAAACATA
Organism: Lissotriton vulgaris; assembly: GCF_964263255.1. Lineage (NCBI taxonomy): Eukaryota > Metazoa > Chordata > Amphibia > Caudata > Salamandridae > Lissotriton > Lissotriton vulgaris. The sequence goes on along the minus strand of NC_141685.1, from coordinate 2,042,386,514 downwards.
GAGAAAAACGTGTGCGAAATTCAGAAGTGCACCATATAAAGACGGTGGCACCATAGGCATAGGAACATACTTAACAGGATTTCTAGGTATGGTTGGATAGCTAACATGTTAAGGATGGACGTAAATGTATTTGCGTCTTTCTAGCATGTACAGAACAGGAGTTACACGACATACATGGAACATGGGTGCATGGATAGGGTGCGAGTGGGGGACACTTTAGCTACCTGAAAATTTCTATTACCTCATTCCCTCCTTGGACCCTACTACACCCTTCAGGATATATCTATATTCATGAGACCATCTATCTGTTCATAAAGCATCATTTGTTCTTCTTTCTTTATGCGGGAACGGGAGCATGTACTTGGACGGGGAATGCAAGCTGTGGCGCACAAGCCGCAAATCGCTGCCCCACATTGCAGACAGAGACAACAACTGAATACTATGACCAATATTATTCCTAGAAATGACAACAATTTCCATCCCCAGGCGGATATTACACTCCAGAACCAACCAGACCAAGTCCAGGAGCCTGGATTCTGATGTATCTGATGAGCTATTTCATGAAGTCGAGTTATGGCCTTATACACGGATGGCGCGTTATTTGGAATAAACACGCAACAACTGGATCCGATGACTCTACAAGCCCCGCCCCTATCTGCCAGGATGACGTCAAGGACAAGGCGATTTTGAAGAACAACAAGTCTCATAGCAGACTGTTCCTCGGTCAGGTTACCTAAAGCAGAAGTAGTGTCGTTCACTACTGCTTCCAAAGTTCTAGTTAACTTGCGTATTAGTTTACTATTTGAGACTGTACCTATGAATGGAAAGAATCCTTTATTGAAATCTATATATTGTTCTAATGTGGTTTCAGTCTGATCGACAATTGGGATCTTGATCTCCCTTCTATGTCTGACATGAACGAGACGTGGATTTCTGTGATAATCAGGCGGGGCTAGAAAAACAGGTGGCAATAGGAACGCAACATAGCACGTCCCATCCCATCCAGTGGCAGACGTACATAGGCTGTCTGACCACATATGAAATAAGAATGGCGAGAAGCTCTGAAAGTAAACTTTCCTTTATCACTGAATTCGACAACAGTATTACAATCACTGTGTCCTAGATGTACTGAACCATTCTTCCTGACCCATAATTCACCTTTCACTGGTAAAACTGTAATAAACGGCAAGTCCGAATTAGTCTCAGACTGCACATTCAGAATCATGAGGTTAAGTGTAAAATTACCTAATCCATACACTTCGTTTTCTAGATCGGTCCCTGTCCTCTGGGGAAGACCTTCTTGGTCTGGGAAACATATTTTATTCATGACTGTATTCAGGTTCCCCCATATCCAATTGCCTTGGGAAACCTTGGACTTACTATCTAGGGAGGACATTAAAGTAAACCATGCACCACACGAACCATTATGTGTGAACGGATAAGGAAAGAGAGGCAGAACTCCCTTGTACTTCTGATAGGGAGGGAGTCGGCCACATACCCAGCAATTAGTGGCATTGCTGGTTTGGTGTGAATGATGTAACATACGGATGAATGTATTGTTGCGCATGGCTAAACGATAGGATAGTTCATGTGGGGGCAAATCACTAAAAGTGTGCTCCACAGTGTCATTAGAGGAAGCGTGTACATGTGAATCAAGAGGAAAGAAAACGTGTAACATTAAACTAATGCATATAATCGTAAGACTAAAAAAAAACATCGAGATCAAGGCAATTATGCATCCGCTGTGCAAAACTTTACAATGCTTTTTTCTTTTCTCGTTACGCCTATCTCTCTGACTACTTGGGTCTATTCTATACATGTCAGAAACCTGTCTAACCGCTTCACCCGAGGGGGACTTAAACAATTAAACGCTGTCTGACTTACTAGACCTTAGCTTAGCACGGAACTCCTCTTGGGGAGTTTTCTCTAGCAGGGGGAGTTTAGTATCAGTGTCTGGAATGTGGCAGTCCTGGGAAACAGTTTTTGGCGGAAGTCCATAAAATTTCTTCACATGGCTCGAATGCAGCCAGCCTTTTCTTCCTTCTACTTTCACAGCGGTCCTTGTGGTCATCAGAACGATTTTGGGCTCCTTCCAGCGGGGCTCCAAAGGGCTTGATCTGTCGAAATTGCGGACCACGACGATGTCACCGGGAACAAGTTCATGCGGTTTCACCTCGGTGTTGTCTGGGAAAGCTGCCGCGACCTGTGAACGACAAGATTGTAGTGCAGACATCAATGCAGCCAAGTAATCTGTCAGCATAAAACTGTCAACATCAGTAATCTTACGGGGCATAGGCGTCCCCCACATATTCGGAGGCCTACCGAAGACCACCTCATACGGGGATAGCCCTGTCCTAGAATGAGCTACCATTCGCATGTAAAAGAGTGCAACTGGCAAGGCAACTATCCAATCTACTCCTTTCTCGGCACATATTTTGGCTAGACGTGTTTTCAGGGTCTGATTATGTCTCTCTACGAGACCTGCGGCTTCAGGATGTCGGACACAATGGAACTTCCACTGGTAACCTAACAGGAGTGATACCTGCTTCATAAGCTCGGACGAGAATGGCTGTCCATTATCAGAGTACACGACACGGGGCAAACCGTACCGCGGGAAAAACTCACGTACCAGCTGTTTGGCAGTGGTTACAGCAGTGTAATCGGGGACTGGATATGCTTCTGTCCATCGGGAAAGAGCACATACTACTACGAGGACGTACTTGAATCCTCACAACAAGGGGTGGTGAGGGACACAGTCTCTGAATTAAACAGAATACTCTCACCCAGTCAAGAGATCAGGGCTAGATCCAACACCGTTTTTTAGCTCACTGCACCATCCCAGTTTCAGAACCTGGCTGTATGCAAATTAGTCTGTTCCTGTCCCATTGCATGATGGGAACAGGGCAAACCAAACTACAAAAGCCAATTCTTACACTGGGAAGGAAAGAAGCTACCGGGGACCGGTTTCTGGCATTTCAGCCGTCTTCGGCCCGGCTTGCTTGAATCCTGATGGTGCAATGAGCAAGGGACTCACATCTGAGTATACCCTTCCACGCTTAGGGTGGACAAAAATATTTACAACAAGGGGTGGTGAGGGACAGAGTCTCTGAATTAAACAAAATACTCTCACCCAGTCAAGAGATCAGGGCTAGATCCAACACCGTTTTTTAGCTCACTGCACCATCCCAGTTTCAGAACCTGGCTGTATGCAAATTAGTCTGTTCCTGTCCCAGTGCATGATGGGAACAGGGCAAACTGGGCCAGGGACAGACTGATTTGCATATAGCCAGGTTCTGAGCTGGGATGGGGCAGTGAGATAAATAACGGTGATGGATCCAGCCCTGATCTTTGGACTGGGTAAGAGTGGTCTGTTTAACTCAGACACTCTGTTCATCACCACCCCCTTTTCTAAATCGTTTTTGGCCACTATAGGTGTGGCAGGGTATACTCAGACATGAGTCCCTTTCTCACTGCTCCATCAGGATTCAAGCAAGCCGGGCCGAAGAAGGCTGAAATGCCAGAAACCGGTCCCCGGTAGCTTGTCTCCTTTCTGGTGAAGATTTGGCTTGGTAGTTTAGTCTGCCCTGTTCCCATGATGCACTGGGCCAGGGACAGACTGATTTGCATATAGCCAGGTTCTGAGCTGGGATGGGGCAGTGAGATAAATAACGGTGATGGATCAAGCCCTGATCTTTGGACTGGTTAAGAGTGGTCTGTTTAACTCAGACACTCTGTTCATCACCACCCCCTTTTCTAAATCGTTTTTGGCCACTATAGGTGTGGCAGGGTATACTCAGACATGAGTCCCTTTCTCACTGCTCCATCAGGATTCAAGCAAGCCGGGCCGAAGAAGGCTGAAATGCCAGAAACCGGTCCCCGGTAGCTTGTCTCCTTTCTGGTGAAGATTTGGCTTGGTAGTTTAGTCTGCCCTGTTCCCATGATGCACTGGGCCAGGGACAGACTGATTTGCATATAGCCAGGTTCTGAGCTGGGATGGGGCAGTGAGATAAATAACGGTGATGGATCAAGCCCTGATCTTTGGACTGGGTAAGAGTGGTCTGTTTAACTCAGACACTCTGTTCATCACCACCCCCTTTTCTAAATCGTTTTTGGCCACTATAGGTGTGGCAGGGTATACTCAGACATGAGTCCCTTTCTCACTGCTCCATCAGGATTCAAGCGAGCCGGGCCGAAGAAGGCTGAAATGCCAGAAACCGGTCCCCGGTAGCTTGTCTCCTTTCTGGTGAAGAATTGGCTTGGTAGTTTAGTCTGCCCTGTTCCCATGATGCACTGGGCCAGGGACAGACTGATTTGCATATAGCCAGGTTCTGAGCTGGGATGGGGCAGTGAGATAAATAACGGTGATGGATCAAGCCCTGATCTTTGGACTGGGTAAGAGTGGTTTGTTTAACTCAGACACTCTGTTCATCACCACCCCCTTTTCTAAATCGTTTTTGGCCACTATAGGTGTGGCAGGGTATACTCAGACATGAGTCCCTTTCTCACTGCTCCATTAGGATTCAAGCAAGCCGGGCCGAAGAAGGCTGAAATGCCAGAAACCGGTCCCCGGTAGCTTGTCTCCTTTCTGGTGAAGAATTGGCTTGGTAGTTTAGTCTGCCCTGTTCCCATGATGCACTGGGCCAGGGACAGACTGATTTGCATATAGCCAGGTTCTGAGCTGGGATGGGGCAGTGAGATAAATATCAGTGATGGATCAAGCCCTGATCTTTGGACTGGGTAAGAGTGGTCTGTTTAACTCAGACACTCTGTTCATCACCACCCCCTTTTCTAAATCGTTTTTGGCCACTATAGGTGTGGCAGGGTATACTCAGACATGAGTCCCTTTCTCACTGCTCCATGAGGATTCAAGCAAGCCGGGCCGAAGAAGGCTGAAATGCCAGAAACCGGTCCCCGGTAGCTTGTCTCCTTTCTGGTGAAGAATTGGCTTGGTAGTTTAGTCTGCCCTGTTCCCATGATGCACTGGGCCAGGGACAGACTGATTTGCATATAGCCAGGTTCTGAGCTGGGATGGGGCAGTGAGATAAATAACGGTGATGGATCAAGCCCTGATCTTTGGACTGGGTAAGAGTGGTCTGTTTAACTCAGACACTCTGTTCATCACCACCCCCTTTTCTAAATCGTTTTTGGCCACTATAGGTGTGGCAGGGTATACTCAGACATGAGTCCCTTTCTCACTGCTCCATCAGGATTCAAGCAAGCCGGGCCGAAGAAGGCTGAAATGCCAGAAACCGGTCCCCGGTAGCTTGTCTCCTTTCTGGTGAAGAATTGGCTTGGTAGTTTAGTCTGCCCGGTTCCCATGATGCACTGGGCCAGGGACAGACTGATTTGCATATAGCCAGGTTCTGAGCTGGGATGGGGCAGTGAGATAAATAACGGTGATGGATCAAGCCCTGATCTTTGGACTGGGTAAGAGTGGTCTGTTTAACTCAGACACTCTGTTCATCACCACCCCCTTTTCTAAATCGTTTTTGGCCACTATAGGTGTGGCAGGGTATACTCAGACATGAGTCCCTTTCTCACTGCTCCATCAGGATTCAAGCAAGCCGGGCCGAAGAAGGCTGAAATGCCAGAAACCGGTCCCCGGTAGCTTGTCTCCTTTCTGGTGAAGAATTGGCTTGGTAGTTTAGTCTGCCCTGTTCCCATGATGCACTGGGCCAGGGACAGACTGATTTGCATATAGCCAGGTTCTGAGCTGGGATGGGGCAGTGAGATAAACAACGGTGATGGATCAAGCCCTGATCTTTGGACTGGGTAAGAGTGGTCTGTTTAACTCAGACACTCTGTTCATCACCACCCCCTTTTCTAAATCGTTTTTGGCCACTATAGGTGTGGCAGGGTATACTCAGACATGAGTCCCTTTCTCACTGCTCCATCAGGATTCAAGCAAGCCGGGCCGAAGAAGGCTGAAATGCCAGAAACCGGTCCCCGGTAGCTTGTCTCCTTTCTGGTGAAGAATTGGCTTGGTAGTTTAGTCTGCCCTGTTCCCATGATGCACTGGGCCAGGGACAGACTGATTTGCATATAGCCAGGTTCTGAGCTGGGATGGGGCAGTGAGATAAATAACGGTGATGGATCAAGCCCTGATCTTTGGACTGGGTAAGAGTGGTCTGTTTAACTCAGACCCTCTGTTCATCACCACCCCCTTTTCTAAATCGTTTTTGGCCACTATAGGTGTGGCAGGGTATACTCAGACATGAGTCCCTTTCTCACTGCTCCATCAGGATTCAAGCAAGCCGGGCCGAAGAAGGCTGAAATGCCAGAAACCGGTCCCCGGTAGCTTGTCTCCTTTCTGATGAAGAATTGGCTTGTAGTTTAGTCTGCCCTGTTCCCATGATGCACAGGGCCAGGGACAGACTGATTTGCATATAGCCAGGTTCTGAGCTGGGATGGGGCAGTGAGATAAATAACGGTGATGGATCAAGCCCTGATCTTTGGACTGGGTAAGAGTGGTCTGTTTAACTCAGACACTCTGTTCATCACCACCCCCTTTTCTAAATCGTTTTTGGCCACTATAGGTGTGGCAGGGTATACTCAGACATGAGTCCCTTTCTCACTGCTCCATCAGGATTCAAGCAAGCCGGGCCGAAGAAGGCTGAAATGCCAGAAACCGGTCCCCGGTAGCTTGTCTCCTTTCTGGTGAAGAATTGGCTTGGTAGTTTAGTCTGCCCGGTTCCCATGATGCACTGGGCCAGGGACAGACTGATTTGCATATAGCCAGGTTCTGAGCTGGGATGGGGCAGTGAGATAAATAACGGTGATGGATCAAGCCCTGATCTTTGGACTGGGTAAGAGTGGTCTGTTTAACTCAGACACTCTGTTCATCACCACCCCCTTTTCTAAATCGTTTTTGGCCACTATAGGTGTGGCAGGGTATACTCAGACATGAGTCCCTTTCTCACTGCTCCATCAGGATTCAAGCAAGCCGGGCCGAAGAAGGCTGAAATGCCAGAAACCGGTCCCCGGTAGCTTGTCTCCTTTCTGGTGAAGAATTGGCTTGGTAGTTTAGTCTGCCCTGTTCCCATGATGCACTGGGCCAGGGACAGACTGATTTGCATATAGCCAGGTTCTGAGCTGGGATGGGGCAGTGAGATAAATAACGGTGATGGATCAAGCCCTGATCTTTGGACTGGGTAAGAGTGGTCTGTTTAACTCAGACACTCTGTTCATCACCACCCCCTTTTCTAAATCGTTTTTGGCCACTATAGGTGTGGCAGGGTATACTCAGACATGAGTCCCTTTCTCACTGCTCCATCAGGATTCAAGCAAGCCGGGCCGAAGAAGGCTGAAATGCCAGAAACCGGTCCCCGGTAGCTTGTCTCCTTTCTGGTGAAGAATTGGCTTGGTAGTTTAGTCTGCCCGGTTCCCATGATGCACTGGGCCAGGGACAGACTGATTTGCATATAGCCAGGTTCTGAGCTGGGATGGGGCAGTGAGATAAATAACGGTGATGGATCAAGCCCTGATCTTTGGACTGGGTAAGAGTGGTCTGTTTAACTCAGACACTCTGTTCATCACCACCCCCTTTTCTAAATCGTTTTTGGCCACTATAGGTGTGGCAGGGTATACTCAGACATGAGTCCCTTTCTCACTGCTCCATCAGGATTCAAGCAAGCCGGGCCGAAGAAGGCTGAAATGCCAGAAACCGGTCCCCGGTAGCTTGTCTCCTTTCTGGTGAAGAATTGGCTTGGTAGTTTAGTCTGCCCTGTTCCCATGATGCACTGGGCCAGGGACAGACTGATTTGCATATAGCCAGGTTCTGAGCTGGGATGGGGCAGTGAGATAAATAACGGTGATGGATCAAGCCCTGATCTTTGGACTGGGTAAGAGTGGTCTGTTTAACTCAGACACTCTGTTCATCACCACCCCCTTTTCTAAATCGTTTTTGGCCACTATAGGTGTGGCAGGGTATACTCAGACATGAGTCCCTTTCTCACTGCTCCATCAGGATTCAAGCAAGCCGGGCCGAAGAAGGCTGAAATGCCAGAAACCGGTCCCCGGTAGCTTGTCTCCTTTCTGGTGAAGAATTGGCTTGGTAGTTTAGTCTGCCCTGTTCTCATGATGCACTGGGCCAGGGACAGACTGATTTGCATATAGCCAGGTTCTGAGCTGGGATGGGGCAGTGAGATAAATAACGGTGATGGATCAAGCCCTGATCTTTGGACTGGGTAAGAGTGGTCTGTTTAACTCAGACACTCTGTTCATCACCACCCCCTTTTCTAAATCGTTTTTGGCCACTATAGGTGTGGCAGGGTATACTCAGACATGAGTCCCTTTCTCACTGCTCCATCAGGATTCAAGCAAGCCGGGCCGAAGAAGGCTGAAATGCCAGAAACCGGTCCCCGGTAGCTTGTCTCCTTTCTGGTGAAGAATTGGCTTGGTAGTTTAGTCTGCCCGGTTCCCATGATGCACTGGGCCAGGGACAGACTGATTTGCATATAGCCAGGTTCTGAGCTGGGATGGGGCAGTGAGATAAATAACGGTGATGGATCAAGCCCTGATCTTTGGACTGGGTAAGAGTGGTCTGTTTAACTCAGACACTCTGTTCATCACCACCCCCTTTTCTAAATCGTTTTTGGCCACTATAGGTGTGGCAGGGTATACTCAGACATGAGTCCCTTTCTCACTGCTCCATCAGGATTCAAGCAAGCCGGGCCGAAGAAGGCTGAAATGCCAGAAACCGGTCCCCGGTAGCTTGTCTCCTTTCTGATGAAGAATTGGCTTGTAGTTTAGTCTGCCCTGTTCCCATGATGCACAGGGCCAGGGACAGACTGATTTGCATATAGCCAGGTTCTGAGCTGGGATGGGGCAGTGAGATAAATAACGGTGATGGATCAAGCCCTGATCTTTGGACTGGGTAAGAGTGGTCTGTTTAACTCAGACACTCTGTTCATCACCACCCCCTTTTCTAAATCGTTTTTGGCCACTATAGGTGTGGCAGGGTATACTCAGACATGAGTCCCTTTCTCACTGCTCCATCAGGATTCAAGCAAGCCGGGCCGAAGAAGGCTGAAATGCCAGAAACCGGTCCCCGGTAGCTTGTCTCCTTTCTGGTGAAGAATTGGCTTGGTAGTTTAGTCTGCCCGGTTCCCATGATGCACTGGGCCAGGGACAGACTGATTTGCATATAGCCAGGTTCTGAGCTGGGATGGGGCAGTGAGATAAATAACGGTGATGGATCAAGCCCTGATCTTTGGACTGGGTAAGAGTGGTCTGTTTAACTCAGACACTCTGTTCATCACCACCCCCTTTTCTAAATCGTTTTTGGCCACTATAGGTGTGGCAGGGTATACTCAGACATGAGTCCCTTTCTCACTGCTCCATCAGGATTCAAGCAAGCCGGGCCGAAGAAGGCTGAAATGCCAGAAACCGGTCCCCGGTAGCTTGTCTCCTTTCTGGTGAAGAATTGGCTTGGTAGTTTAGTCTGCCCTGTTCCCATGATGCACTGGGCCAGGGACAGACTGATTTGCATATAGCCAGGTTCTGAGCTGGGATGGGGCAGTGAGATAAATAACGGTGATGGATCAAGCCCTGATCTTTGGACTGGGTAAGAGTGGTCTGTTTAACTCAGACACTCTGTTCATCACCACCCCCTTTTCTAAATCGTTTTTGGCCACTATAGGTGTGGCAGGGTATACTCAGACATGAGTCCCTTTCTCACTGCTCCATCAGGATTCAAGCAAGCCGGGCCGAAGAAGGCTGAAATGCCAGAAACCGGTCCCCGGTAGCTTGTCTCCTTTCTGGTGAAGAATTGGCTTGGTAGTTTACTCTGCCCTGTTCCCATGATGCACTGGGCCAGGGACAGACTGATTTGCATATAGCCAGGTTCTGAGCTGGGATGGGGCAGTGAGATAAATAACGGTGATGGATCAAGCCCTGATCTTTGGACTGGGTAAGAGTGGTCTGTTTAACTCAGACACTCTGTTCATCACCACCCCCTTTTCTAAATCGTTTTTGGCCACTATAGGTGTGGCAGGGTATACTCAGACATGAGTCCCTTTCTCACTGCTCCATCAGGATTCAAGCAAGCCGGGCCGAAGAAGGCTGAAATGCCAGAAACCGGTCCCCGGTAGCTTGTCTCCTTTCTGGTGAAGAATTGGCTTGGTAGTTTAGTCTGCCCTGTTCCCATGATGCACTGGGCCAGGGACAGACTGATTTGCATATAGCCAGGTTCTGAGCTGGGATGGGGCAGTGAGATAAATAACGGTGATGGATCAAGCCCTGATCTTTGGACTGGGTAAGAGTGGTCTGTTTAACTCAGACACTCTGTTCATCACCACCCCCTTTTCTAAATCGTTTTTGGCCACTATAGGTGTGGCAGGGTATACTCAGACATGAGTCCCTTTCTCACTGCTCCATCAGGATTCAAGCAAGCCGGGCCGAAGAAGGCTGAAATGCCAGAAACCGGTCCCTGGTAGCTTGTCTCCTTTCTGGTGAAGAATTGGCTTGGTAGTTTAGTCTGCCCTGTTCCCATGATGCACTGGGCCAGGGACAGACTGATTTGCATATAGCCAGGTTCTGAGCTGGGATGGGGCAGTGAGATAAATAACGGTGATGGATCAAGCCCTGATCTTTGGACTGGGCAAGAGTGGTCTGTTTAACTCAGACACTCTGTTCATCACCACCCCCTTTTCTAAATCGTTTTTGGCCACTATAGGTGTGGCAGGGTATACTCAGACATGAGTCCCTTTCTCACTGCTCCATCAGGATTCAAGCAAGCCGGGCCGAAGAAGGCTGAAATGCCAGAAACCGGTCCCCGGTAGCTTGTCTCCTTTCTGGTGAAGAATTGGCTTGGTAGTTTAGTCTGCCCTGTTCCCATGATGCACTGGGCCAGGGACAGACTGATTTGCATATAGCCAGGTTCTGAGCTGGGATGGGGCAGTGAGATAAATAACGGTGATGGATCAAGCCCTGATCTTTGGACTGGGTAAGAGTGGTCTGTTTAACTCAGACACTCTGTTCATCACCACCCCCTTTTCTAAATCGTTTTTGGCCACTATAGGTGTGGCAGGGTATACTCAGACATGAGTCCCTTTCTCACTGCTCCATCAGGATTCAAGCAAGCCGGGCCGAAGAAGGCTGAAATGCCAGAAACCGGTCCCCGGTAGCTTGTCTCATTTCTGGTGAAGATTTGGCTTGGTAGTTTAGTCTGCCCTGTTCCCATGATGCACTGGGCCAGGGACAGACTGATTTGCATATAGCCAGGTTCTGAGCTGGGATGGGGCAGTGAGATAAATAACGGTGATGGATCAAGCCCTGATCTTTGGACTGGGTAAGAGTGGTCTGTTTAACTCAGACACTCTGTTCATCACCACCCCCTTTTCTAAATCGTTTTTGGCCACTATAGGTGTGGCAGGGTATACTCAGACATGAGTCCCTTTCTCACTGCTCCATCAGGATTCAAGCAAGCCGGGCCGAAGAAGGCTGAAATGCCAGAAACCGGTCCCCGGTAGCTTGTCTCCTTTCTGGTGAAGAATTGGCTTGGTAGTTTAGTCTGCCCTGTTCCCATGATGCACTGGGCCAGGGACAGACTGATTTGCATATAGCCAGGTTCTGAGCTGGGATGGGGCAGTGAGATAAATAACGGTGATGGATCAAGCCCTGATCTTTGGACTGGGTAAGAGTGGTCTGTTTAACTCAGACACTCTGTTCATCACCACCCCCTTTTCTAAATCGTTTTTGGCCACTATAGGTGTGGCAGGGTATACTCAGACATGAGTCCCTTTCTCACTGCTCCATCAGGATTCAAGCAAGCCGGGCCGAAGAAGGCTGAAATGCCAGAAACCGGTCCCCGGTAGCTTGTCTCCTTTCTGGTGAAGAATTGGCTTGGTAGTTTAGTCTGCCCTGTTCCCATGATGCACTGGGCCAGGGACAGACTGATTTGCATATAGCCAGGTTCTGAGCTGGGATGGGGCAGTGAGATAAACAACGGTGATGGATCAAGCCCTGATCTTTGGACTGGGTAAGAGTGGTCTGTTTAACTCAGACACTCTGTTCATCACCACCCCCTTTTCTAAATCGTTTTTGGCCACTATAGGTGTGGCAGGGTATACTCAGACATGAGTCCCTTTCTCACTGCTCCATCAGGATTCAAGCAAGCCGGGCCGAAGAAGGCTGAAATGCCAGAAACCGGTCCCCGGTAGCTTGTCTCCTTTCTGGTGAAGAATTGGCTTGGTAGTTTAGTCTGCCCTGTTCCCATGATGCACTGGGCCAGGGACAGACTGATTTGCATATAGCCAGGTTCTGAGCTGGGATGGGGCAGTGAGATAAATAACGGTGATGGATCAAGCCCTGATCTTTGGACTGGGTAAGAGTGGTCTGTTTAACTCAGACCCTCTGTTCATCACCACCCCCTTTTCTAAATCGTTTTTGGCCACTATAGGTGTGGCAGGGTATACTCAGACATGAGTCCCTTTCTCACTGCTCCATCAGGATTCAAGCAAGCCGGGCCGAAGAAGGCTGAAATGCCAGAAACCGGTCCCCGGTAGCTTGTCTCCTTTCTGGTGAAGAATTGGCTTGGTAGTTTAGTCTGCCCTGTTCCCATGATGCACTGGGCCAGGGACAGACTGATTTGCATATAGCCAGGTTCTGAGCTGGGATGGGGCAGTGAGATAAATAACGGTGATGGATCAAGCCCTGATCTTTGGACTGGGTAAGAGTGGTCTGTTTAACTCAGACACTCTGTTCATCACCACCCCCTTTTCTAAATCGTTTTTGGCCACTATAGGTGTGGCAGGGTATACTCAGACATGAGTCCCTTTCTCACTGCTCCATCAGGATTCAAGCAAGCCGGGCCGAAGAAGGCTGAAATGCCAGAAACCGGTCCCCGGTAGCTTGTCTCCTTTCTGATGAAGAATTGGCTTGTAGTTTAGTCTGCCCTGTTCCCATGATGCACAGGGCCAGGGACAGACTGATTTGCATATAGCCAGGTTCTGAGCTGGGATGGGGCAGTGAGATAAATAACGGTGATGGATCAAGCCCTGATCTTTGGACTGGGTAAGAGTGGTCTGTTTAACTCAGACACTCTGTTCATCACCACCCCCTTTTCTAAATCGTTTTTGGCCACTATAGGTGTGGCAGGGTATACTCAGACATGAGTCCCTTTCTCACTGCTCCATCAGGATTCAAGAAAGCCGGGCCGAAGAAGGCTGAAATGCCAGAAACCGGTCCCCGGTAGCTTGTCTCCTTTCTGGTGAAGAATTGGCTTGGTAGTTTAGTCTGCCCGGTTCCCATGATGCACTGGGCCAGGGACAGACTGATTTGCATATAGCCAGGTTCTGAGCTGGGATGGGGCAGTGAGATAAATAACGGTGATGGATCAAGCCCTGATCTTTGGACTGGGTAAGAGTGGTCTGTTTAACTCAGACACTCTGTTCATCACCACCCCCTTTTCTAAATCGTTTTTGGCCACTATAGGTGTGGCAGGGTATACTCAGACATGAGTCCCTTTCTCACTGCTCCATCAGGATTCAAGCAAGCCGGGCCGAAGAAGGCTGAAATGCCAGAAACCGGTCCCCGGTAGCTTGTCTCCTTTCTGGTGAAGAATTGGCTTGGTAGTTTAGTCTGCCCTGTTCCCATGATGCACTGGGCCAGGGACAGACTGATTTGCATATAGCCAGGTTCTGAGCTGGGATGGGGCAGTGAGATAAATAACGGTGATGGATCAAGCCCTGATCTTTGGACTGGGTAAGAGTGGTCTGTTTAACTCAGACACTCTGTTCATCACCACCCCCTTTTCTAAATCGTTTTTGGCCACTATAGGTGTGGCAGGGTATACTCAGACATGAGTCCCTTTCTCACTGCTCCATCAGGATTCAAGCAAGCCGGGCCGAAGAAGGCTGAAATGCCAGAAACCGGTCCCCGGTAGCTTGTCTCCTTTCTGGTGAAGAATTGGCTTGGTAGTTTACTCTGCCCTGTTCCCATGATGCACTGGGCCAGGGACAGACTGATTTGCATATAGCCAGGTTCTGAGCTGGGATGGGGCAGTGAGATAAATAACGGTGATGGATCAAGCCCTGATCTTTGGACTGGGTAAGAGTGGTCTGTTTAACTCAGACACTCTGTTCATCACCACCCCCTTTTCTAAATCGTTTTTGGCCACTATAGGTGTGGCAGGGTATACTCAGACATGAGTCCCTTTCTCACTGCTCCATCAGGATTCAAGCAAGCCGGGCCGAAGAAGGCTGAAATGCCAGAAACCGGTCCCCGGTAGCTTGTCTCCTTTCTGGTGAAGAATTGGCTTGGTAGTTTAGTCTGCCCTGTTCCCATGATGCACTGGGCCAGGGACAGACTGATTTGCATATAGCCAGGTTCTGAGCTGGGATGGGGCAGTGAGATAAATAACGGTGATGGATCAAGCCCTGATCTTTGGACTGGGTAAGAGTGGTCTGTTTAACTCAGACACTCTGTTCATCACCACCCCCTTTTCTAAATCGTTTTTGGCCACTATAGGTGTGGCAGGGTATACTCAGACATGAGTCCCTTTCTCACTGCTCCATCAGGATTCAAGCAAGCCGGGCCGAAGAAGGCTGAAATGCCAGAAACCGGTCCCTGGTAGCTTGTCTCCTTTCTGGTGAAGAATTGGCTTGGTAGTTTAGTCTGCCCTGTTCCCATGATGCACTGGGCCAGGGACAGACTGATTTGCATATAGCCAGGTTCTGAGCTGGGATGGGGCAGTGAGATAAATAACGGTGATGGATCAAGCCCTGATCTTTGGACTGGGCAAGAGTGGTCTGTTTAACTCAGACACTCTGTTCATCACCACCCCCTTTTCTAAATCGTTTTTGGCCACTATAGGTGTGGCAGGGTATACTCAGACATGAGTCCCTTTCTCACTGCTCCATCAGGATTCAAGCAAGCCGGGCCGAAGAAGGCTGAAATGCCAGAAACCGGTCCCCGGTAGCTTGTCTCCTTTCTGGTGAAGAATTGGCTTGGTAGTTTAGTCTGCCCTGTTCCCATGATGCACTGGGCCAGGGACAGACTGATTTGCATATAGCCAGGTTCTGAGCTGGGATGGGGCAGTGAGATAAATAACGGTGATGGATCAAGCCCTGATCTTTGGACTGGGTAAGAGTGGTCTGTTTAACTCAGACACTCTGTTCATCACCACCCCCTTTTCTAAATCGTTTTTGGCCACTATAGGTGTGGCAGGGTATACTCAGACATGAGTCCCTTTCTCACTGCTCCATCAGGATTCAAGCAAGCCGGGCCGAAGAAGGCTGAAATGCCAGAAACCGGTCCCCGGTAGCTTGTCTCATTTCTGGTGAAGATTTGGCTTGGTAGTTTAGTCTGCCCTGTTCCCATGATGCACTGGGCCAGGGACAGACTGATTTGCATATAGCCAGGTTCTGAGCTGGGATGGGGCAGTGAGATAAATAACGGTGATGGATCAAGCCCTGATCTTTGGACTGGGTAAGAGTGGTCTGTTTAACTCAGACACTCTGTTCATCACCACCCCCTTTTCTAAATCGTTTTTGGCCACTATAGGTGTGGCAGGGTATACTCAGACATGAGTCCCTTTCTCACTGCTCCATCAGGATTCAAGCAAGCCGGGCCGAAGAAGGCTGAAATGCCAGAAACCGGTCCCCGGTAGCTTGTCTCCTTTCTGGTGAAGAATTGGCTTGGTAGTTTAGTCTGCCCTGTTCCCATGATGCACTGGGCCAGGGACAGACTGATTTGCATATAGCCAGGTTCTTGGTACCGTGAGAAGTTTAAAAACCTCTCTCTTCCCAAAGGACTCCGAAGTCGTGTACGACTCCGAATGCATACTGTGAATCTGTGTATATGTTGACTTTCTTGTTCCGGGCTAGTATGCAGGCTTGGGTCAGAGCAATGAGCTCTGCAGCTTGAGCAGATAACGTGTCAATACGGTGTGTTTCTATGACTTCAGTTTCAGTGGTCACTGCATAGGCGGCCACTAACTCTCCTGTACTTGTTCTCATACATGAACCGTCCACGTAAAGTGTCAGGTCCGGATCGGTTAAGGCAATGTCTGTCAAGTCTTGTCGGGGCTTCGTCACTGTATTAATGACTTCTACACAGTCATGTGGTACTGGATCTGTTGTACTCGAGGGTAACAATGTGGCAGGATTAAGTATGTTGCAGCGTCTGATTTCTATGTGTGGCTGGAACAGTGTCAGTTCATAACCTGTCAGTCGTGCTATGGTCAAGTGCTGAGTCTGGGTACGGTTCAGAAGTACTTCCACGGAATGTGGAACCTGTACTGTCAAGGGATGTCCTAACACTATTGAATCGCTTTGTCTGATAGCTAGAGCTGTCGCTGCAACTGATTTTAAGCACGCAGGCAGAGCCTGGGCTACTGGATCCAATGTACTAGAAAAATAAGCACAAGGCTTATGGTGTCCTGCTTGATCTTGTGTGAGAACGGACAACGCTGTGCCACCGCGTTCTGTGACAAAAAGTGTAAAAGGTTTGCTGTAACATGGTGTCGCTAAAACTGGTGCTTGACATAAAGCTTTCTTCAAGTCATTAAAAGCTTGTGTATGTTCCTGAGTCCAAGGGAGGACAGCCGAAGTCGCTGCCTCCTGTGTTGTCAACTGTATGAGTGGCTTGGCTAGAAATGCATATTGGGGAATCCATGGTCTGCAGTACGAAGTGAGGCCAATAAAAGCCCGTACTTCCTTTTGTGTCTTGGGTTGTGGCAGATGTGCAATTAACTGGATACGGTCTGGTGTCAACTGTCTACCCCTCTTGGACAGCAAGTGCCCAAGGTATACCACTTGCTGGGCACAGAATTGGAGCTTTGAAGGGGACACCTTGTGCCCCTTTTCGGCCAGAAAATATAAGACTGTCAGTGATGCGCGCTCGCAGTCACGTTCGGTCCGTGCTGTGATCAGTAGATCATCAACATACTGTAGTAGAGCAGTGTCAGTAGGCATGTGAATACTGTCTAGTTGTCTTTTCAGGGCTTGGCTGTAAATACTAGGACTTTCCGTGAACCCTTGAGGTGCACGTGCAAATTTGAAGCTTCGGCCAATCAAACAGAATCCGAAAAGGTATTGGCTATCGGGATGAATGGGGACACTAAAGAAGGCGTTCTTGAGGTCAATCACAGTAAAGAACGCTGCTTCGGAATCAATGGCAGTCAATAGAGATGAAATATCGGGGACCACAGGGTACTGTGGTACTATACATTTATTGAGTTCGCGAAGATCGATCACCAGTCGATAGACTGGAGGAGCATTCGGGTCAGTTCGTTTAAGAATCGGAATAATTGGGGAATTACATACATTGGAGTCAGTTTCTACAACCACTCCTTGGGTAATGAGTTTGTCAATAATTTTCAATAAGGCTGCTACAGCCTCGGGGGGCAATTTGTATTGTCGGATTTGGGGCAGTATAACACCTTGCTTGAGTGTGACACGATAAGGAGTAATGTGCATACAACCTACATCAGTTGGACCTTGCGCCCATAAATGCTGTGGAACATTTTTCAATCTTACATCAAAATCTCTCAACACATAATGACCCTTAAAGTCACGAAGGAATAATCTCACTCCTTCCGGGGAACAACATATAACTGCTCCTAGAGCTTTCAGTATTTTAATACCAAGCAGGTTTTCAGGACATGATTTCGTAAGCAATAAATCTGTAGTACGGGACAATGGACCAACTGCAAGGGGAACTGGCTGTGATACTTCGTTAACAATAGGCTTTCCGGAAAATCCAAGGGAAACATTCTGTGAGCCTGAGAGGGGTGCCCTCGTCATGACAAATGGTAGTTCTGCTTGCCCCTGTGTCAATCAAAAATGTTCTGTCTTTCCCTAATACCTGACTATGTACATAGGGACCATCTTGATCTACAGGAACCTCGATAAGGGGCAAGCCAACCTCCCTCTCTAGGCTGTTTCATGTGCACTGCTGATAATCTGGGTAATCTGACTGTGCATACTGGTACATTTGCTGTGTAACGTGTTGTGTCGCAGCAATGGGTTGGGGTTGGGGTACAGCTACTGTCTGTTGCTGTGCATTCTGTGGTGGTTGCGGATTCTGTGGAATAGTCTGTTGAACGTGTTCTGGTCTAGGCGGGCGTGGTCTTTCTTTCGTTTTGCCTGTAGCAATATTGTGTCTGAGAACGGCACATTCATTTATAAAGTGACCTGGCTGTTTACAGTAATTGCAATTCCCTTTAACAGGAGCTGTAGAATGACTAGTCTGTGTATTATGCGTGTTACCCCTCTTCTGACCATCTGCTGGAACAGACTGGGCAACTAATACTTTCATTTTTGTGTCTTTCATACGTCTCTGTTCATGATCGTGTTCCTCTCTAATTCTGTTCTGGTGGTACTGTAACATCTGTAACATTTGGGAAGGCGTATTAGCTTGCCATGTACTTTCGACTTTCAACACTCAATTCTCGACTAATTTGGTCACAAAAAGATGTGGGAATGACTCGCTACTCGTTTTCAGGCCACTATTAATAATAAAAAATTTCTCGAATCTTGAATAAAAATCACTAGTATCTTCGTCTTGTTTCTGTTTGCAGGCTGAGATGGCATCCCAGTCTTCCTTTTTAACTGTCAATAATCTAGGCAAAACCTGTACTAATAATCCTGGTAATGCTTTAGTTTTCTCCCCAAGACCTAAACCTGGGGTACGTGTCTTTTCCTCGTCTTCTAATTCAGTCCAGATAATCTTTTTATCTCCCACCTCCCATTCTTTTTCTTTCAATTTTTCGTAAATCCCTGCTGGCAACAATACTTTCAGCATTTTCAGAATGTCGGAATACGTGTAATCTCCCATAAGTAACATGTCTTTTAATTCACGGTGGAATCCTGCAGGATCTTTATCGTGACAAGGTACAATTTTCTTCATTTCCAATAATTCCATTTTGGTCAAGGGAGTATATACGAATACGCGTTGAAGCGTACCCCCTGTACCCAGGACAGGATGAACTTCTCGTAAGGGATTCTTTCTGTCTAGGTGATTACTGGAGGTGGAACGGAAACAAGACGTGGAGTCAGGAAAGTTCTGTATTTGTGTCGTTGTTCTAGAATAATATCAATTAAATCAGTACCTAGACCTCTCCATCTTCTCAAGAGTAAGTCTTGCAATAAATTATACAATGGACCTGGATCGGATTGCTGATTTTCATACAGGGTGATGAGATGTTGGGTCATGTATATACCAGCTAGACGCTGTTCTTCTGGAGTAAGGCTCAGAAATGTTTGCACTACTAAATCATCTTTATATATACTATCATCCCCGGCCCATTGGACTGCTGACCGGGCTAGTTCCTGATCATGTAAGGTATTAAGTTCATGATAACCTATTCTTTCTTTCAGTATTTTATCAGTAACTTGAAAAATATGTTCAAGAGAACATTGCTCTGGTATCGGGGAAAGGAAACGTTTCTTGTTTTCTAGACGAATGGGTCTGTCAAAAGGTCTATCAAAAAAATACTGTTTAGGGAGTTTCACTCTACCTACATACGCTATTTTATCCTCATTCTCTACTGGAGTCTCTGCTTCTTCCTCCTCCTCCGAGGAGTCATTCTTGTCTGACTCGGCTTCTTTTTCAGCCTTCCGTCTGTTATGTATTGCTATTATTTCTTTACGGATCTTTCTGGACATGGCATCTATACAATTCTGTTTGTCATGTTTACAATCTGCAATATTTTGACCCCATTTTATCAGTACTTCCATCTCTTCTTGAGCAACACCTGGCTGGTCTTGTTCCCTTATCAAGCAATTAATCAAGAATCTTAATAGTAAACCTTGTGTCTCCACTTTCTGATATGCCATGGCTTCACGAATACATTCTGGCCTCTCCCCCGTTCTAATAAAATGATATATTTTGTCTAGATGTTCTGGCATTTCTGGTAATATCATCAAATAATCTGTAACACGTCGTAGACGTAACGAGGCTAACATCATGTCTCCTTTCTTGCCAGGTACTGGATCATATCTACAATCCGTAAGATACTGTCTAAGCTTTTCATATGTCATCGCTTTCGGAGTACGCTGTGTTGCTAATTCTCTCATTGTCACTCGTTGTAACTGTGGCGGGGTGAGAAGGTGGCCTCCTACGGCACCTCCTGAAGCAGAACCATGAGCATGACCTGACGTCATGGCGTGTGGGTAAGGTACATGTAACGGGGACTGACTCTGGGTCGCATCTGTCGCAAAAGGATTGTGAGGACCAATAGTAGGGGGACCAGTAGCAACAGCAGAAGGGGAAGTGACATCAGGTGCGGGAAGTGAATCTCGACGTGGAGGGGTCGTGGCTTGATCAGCCGGAACATGCTGCAGTACATTATTAGTGGGTTGTACGGGTACATTGGTATATGCTGGAGCTACATCGTCTAAATAGGAAGAAAGGAAAATGTCTGCTGCGGTCTGTTTGTGACGGAGTTTAGTCGGAACCAATGGTGGTGGCAAGTTACGGGGTACTTCCGGGGTCGCCTTGGGCAGGCCCTCGGCAAGAACTGGATACGTGCCTGCCATCTTGCACATCGAGAGTTTGACAATGCAAGTAAGTCATAAAGGCCCGCGATGACGCATTGCGGGAGTAAACAATGCCGAACACGTAGATGCAGTGCGCAGCTGACTTCCGGCGGGAGATTTAAACAGCTTGCGTTCCCAAAATTGCAAAAATTGCAATTCTGCACAAGAAATCCACCGCAGGAAGCATAAACCTTGTGAAAATGATGATTTTGCGGTACATTATTAGCGGGTTTTACGGGTACATTGGTATATGCTGGAGCTACATCGTCTAAATAGGAAGAAAGGAAAATGTCTGCTGCGGTCTGTTTGTGACGGAGTTTAGTCGGAACCAATGGTGGTGGCAAGTTACGGGGTACTTCCGGGGTCGCCTTGGGCAGGCCCTCAGCAAGAACTGGATACATGCCTGTAATGAGTGCATTCCTTTGACGGTCTAATTGTTCTAATCTGACCTGTTCCCCTTCTTCTAGTAACTCTTTTTCTCTGGCTTTTTCGGATTCTTCTCTACTTTTCTCTGTTTTTCTGATTGCTTTTTCTGTTCTTCTATGCGATTCTTTACGCCACAATTCTATGGCATCCTTCTGAGATTGTCTGGCTTTCTTTTTCCATAACGCTTCTTCTACTCTCATAATGCAATCTGCATCCCATGTCCCTGAGACAGGCCATCTAAATTTCTCTTCCAAATTTTTGGTGTAATCCACCCATAAGTCTAAATACAGTACAGCATCTAAGCCGTGTTTGTGGTACATAAAATATCCTGGAGTGTCCCTAGGCGGGACAGGAACTGCTTCTTCAAGTATCCCTTTCCTAGTACCTATCTGACGTAATTTTGAAAACAGCGGCATGACTGGAGTGATTCGGACGTGAACACAATGAGCACAGTAATAAACAGTAAACAATCATTCATACCACAACATTGAAACACATTAAAACATGTCGAACTGAAATTACCTGGAACACGGAAAACACATATTCTGAAAAATTCCCGAGATAAAACTGAATAACTAGATGCACTGCTAAAACAGTACAGACCGGTCTCATAAAGAGACACGTCGGACCGTATTCACCTAAGTGAACACGTCAGGACCAGATCTGTGTACCCAAACCTGTCTTGACCGAGCACAAATTAATTAAATTAATTGAACCCGTCTAGATGCGTTCCCAACAACGGTACTCACCGGGAAGCAAGAAACTGAAGGCCTCGGAAACTGGACTGGACTGGACTGCTACGACATCGGACTGGCGCGCATCACGCTACCACGCATGCGCTTCGGAACAGGTGGGCCTCCGGACACCTCGGACCTTGCTCTCTCGACTAGGGCTCTGGTCGGGATCCTCCGCATTCCTCACCGCCTCGTCTGGACGCCGGACCGCAGTCTCCGTCTCCCTCGTGGACCCGAGGGAAGATAGCGGGAAAAACCCGCAAACGTGCACGGTTTCCGTTGGGGTTGTAGAAGGGGTCAAAGGCCGCGTGACTTCACCGGTGAGTGGGGAAGGGGGGGGGGGGGTCCCTATTCGGGCGCCAAATTATGTGGTAAATAAATTTTACCTATGCAATTTTTCCATATAATTATCAATACAAGACAGCTCATTTAAATGAGAGGCAGAGTCCGTGGTATCTGAGTCATACGGGCTTTAATGGAATAATCCTCAAGGATGGAGTATCATGTTCCATCACCTCTAAGGTTCAGAAAGGGACAGTCAACGTTTTCTTAACATTACACATCATATATAGTAAAACGTTACAATTGAATCCAATACAGTAGGCGTAACAGGTGAAAAGAGAGAGATAAGAACACATGTGCGTAAGAGGAGGCGTGAAAAGAGGCGTACACATGGGCGTGCACTGTACATGTCAGAGAAACGTCACAAGAAACGTCACATGTGGGTGGATACATAGAGAAAGTTGCAGAATCAGCAGAAACCCTTCACCTGTATGCGCGCGCAACTAGTATGACGTGGAACTGGAGGCTTTGACTTTAGCACTAGTGAAGGAGACTGGTGTCTGGAGTGTCAGGGCAACCTGTACCTATAGCATATCTGGTATCTGGTGTTTGGAGGATGTAGTGTCTGAAGTAAAAGGTCTCTCAGGCAGAGGCCGTTCCATACTGAAGGCTAGTGCATGCTTACGTGTCTTGGTGCAATGCGCGGAGCCATGGGTCTACCATGGTAACGGATTCAGTAAATCACTTGCAAGGAGGACAGAAAGGGCCTGGCCCTTTGCTCTGCAGCCGGGAATATGTTTACCTATTTCACTAGACTGGAATGTGTTTTCGAGGAGACTTAGCAGATAACTGTAGGCAAAACATGAATTTGGCAGGCAGTCCAGGCCGAGCCGGGCACCGCTGCGCTGGTAGGAAGTAAGGCAGGGGTCAGGGATGCGTACATCTTTCGGAGACAGGAGAGATGAGGCTCGGGGGCCTCGTTTAAGGGCCTAGCTTCGACTGGGCCAGGAAACATAGAGAAAAACGTGTGCGAAATTCAGAAGTGCACCATATAAAGACGGTGGCACCATAGGCATAGGAACATACTTAACAGGATTTCTTGGTATGGTTGGATAGCTAACATGTTAAGGATGGACGTAAATGTATTTGCGTCTTTCTAGCATGTACAGAACAGGAGTTACACGACATACATGGAACATGGGTGCATGGATAGGGTGCGAGTGGGGGACACTTTAGCTGCCTGAAAATTTCTATTACCTCACACAGCTGAAATTTTTTTTTTTTTTTTTTTTTTTTTTTTTAAACCTTTATTTTATGAAATGCACAATACACAGCGTCTGCCTACAACCCCTTGAGGCCGGCCGCTATGACATATTAGAAAAGGATACAAGAAAAACCAATAGGCAGGACGCCGTTAAAGCAATCTCTGAGTGGGAAATGTCGGGTAGAACATAGAACAATAATATCAGGATAGGAAAAGGTTTAATTTTATGATTTTGTCGAGTACCTGTAGTAAAACTACGAAAAGAGTCGAAGCAAATCACTGAACAGGATAGACATCACCGCCAAAGGAGCACCCAGAAGGAGGAATTATAGAGACAAGCATTTATAAGGAAACAGGAGGCCACCATCCAGGAACTAAGAGCAAACGCTACACCGCAGGATGATAGAACACAATGAAACTCCCTACTATCATTGAACCCCGACCCCAAGGAACATAGAAGAGAAAGAAACCGAAGAGGAGAAGAGAAGGAAAGAAAAAGAGGGCCATAGAGACAAAGAAAAGACGTAGAACACATCCCATCCCCCCACCCTGCATACCAACGGAAGGCCACGGCCCACCCCCCCCCCAATAGGCATGCCTGTCGCCCCAAAAGAACCCCAAGTGGGAAAAGAGAGTCCGGTGAGTGGGAAAGAACATCCCAGTCACCGACTCTCAGGGAAGGAAGGAGGAGGAAAGTCAGCTGAAATTTGTTGGGACATTGATAGCGTGACATCAATTTTTATTAAGTATGGGCGTAAAATCCGCACGCGATATTATATTTTCTAAGCGCAACCAAGCAAATTTGCGGATTTTTGGCAATTTCGCGATCCGCAAATTGCGCGAATTTGCCCAAAAATCGGCAAATTCGCAAGCTTCGAATTATTTAGCTTGGTCAAGCTTAAAAAATACAATATCGCGTGTGCGGCGTTGACTTACCGTGATTCTGAGTCCGCCGAGTTGTTTTTCTCCCGGTTTGCGTGAGCTGCGCCATTTTCGATCTTGCTGCGTGATCGCGCAAGAGTTTTTCGAACCCAATTACCTTATCGCGGCTTGCCATCTTGCACAGCGTGAGTTTGACAACGCAAGTAAGTCATAAAGGCCCGCGATGACGCATTGCGGGAGTAAACAATGCCAAACACGTAGATGCAGTGCGCAGCTGACTTCCGGCGGGAGATTTAAACAGCTTGCGTTCCCAAAATTGCAAAAATTGTAATTCTGCACAAGAAATCCACCGCAGGAAGCATAAACCTTGTGAAAATGATGATTTTGTTCAGAATAACTCCTCAGATTGAGATTTGGCTGCACTTTTTGGTGCAGGAGTCAATTTTTTTGGGTGGGGTGGAAGGAAAGAAGTGTCCCAGAGTCTCCAAGTTCCTGTTCCTGTCCAGAAGGCTCCTCCCAGTGCTTTGTCCATGTCCTGGTCACTTTTGATTTGGATCCGGAGCTGGAAATATTACTTTTTGTCGCTGCTGCTGGATATTTGCATTGGAGGACTTTTTGGACTTTGGAGTTTGGATCACTTTTGGACTTGAGATTTTACAAGTAAGTTGGTGTTGTTTGTTTGGGACATTGCAGTTGAGGCAACTACAGTTCTAAAACTTTTTTCACAACTTTAACAAAATATATATTGTGGGTAGCCACAGTATCCAGTAGGCCCAGGGTTAGTCATGGATGCATGATACACATTTTTCTGTGATTTTTTTAACTTAATTCTCATTTATGTCATGGAATTTTAGTTCACTGTTATATGTTGATTTTTTTAAAAATGTTTGGGTGCCTGTAAAGCCTCACTAGCCAGTAGGACCAGGTGTAGTGAGTGGTGCTTTTTGGGGTGTTGTTGGGGCCTGGCCATGTGGGTGGGGGTCAAAGGGCCATTTTGAAGCCAGGCAGTGTGCTCAGGCCTGCACCCAGTTTGCCTTCCTTTCAACCATTATGCCCAGGGGTACTCAGTGGTGCCTGGGCCTAGTCTTTCTGTGGGTTGTCTTGAATTTAAACATCATTGAGGGTATGGATGGCATTGGATTGTGGTGATTTGTGAGTGTTTTTTGACTTTTTGGGGCGTTGTTGGGGCCTGGCCATGTGGGCGGGGGCTATTTTGAGGCCTGGGACAGGCAGGGCCTGGCCATCTGGTGGGGGTCAAGGGGCCATTTTGAAGCCAGGCAGTGTGCTCAGGCCTGCACCCAATTTGCCTTGCTTTCAACCATTATGCCCAGGAGTACTCAGTGGTGCATGGGCCTAGTCTTTCTGTGGGGTGTCTTGAATTTAAACATCATTGAGGGCATGGATGGCATTGGATTGTGGTGATTTTTGTGTGTTTTTCGACTTTTTAGGGTGTTGTTGGGGCCTGGCCATGTGGGTGGGGGCCATTTTGAGGCCTGGGACAGCCAGTGCCTGGCCATGTGGTGGGGGTCAAGGGGCTATTTTAAAGCCAGGCAGTGTGCTCAGGCCTGCACCCAGTTTGCCTTGATTTCAACCATTATGCCCAGGGGTACTCAGTGATGCATGGGCCTAGTCTTTTTGTGGGGTGTCTTGAATTTAAACATCATTGAGGGCATAGATGGCATTGGATTGTGGGGATTTTTGAGTGTTTTTCGACTTTTTGGGGCGTTGTTGGGGCCTGGCCATGTGGGCAGGGGCCATTTTGAGGCCTGGGACAGGCAGGGCCTGGCCATCTGGTGGGGGTCAAGGGGCCATTTTGAAGCCAGGCAGTGTGCTCAGGCCTGCACCCAATTTGCCTTGCTTTCAATCATTATGCCCAGGATACTCAGTGGTGCATGGGCCTAGTCTTTCTGTGGGGTGTCTTGAATTTAAACATCATTGAGGGCATGGATGGCATTGGATTGTGGTGATTTTTGTGTGTTTTTCGACTTTTTGGGGCTTTGTTGGGGCCTGGCCATGTTCGTGGGGGCCATTTTGAGGCCTGGGACAGGCATAGCCTGGCCCTGTGGTGGGGGTCAAGGGCCCTTTTTGAAGCCAGGCAGTGTGCTCAGGCCTGCACCCAGTTTGCCTTGCTTTCAACCATTATGCCCAGGGGTACTCAGTGGTGCATGGGCCTAGTCTTTCTGTGGGATGTCTTGAATTTAAACATCATTGAGGGCATGGATGGCATTGGATTGTGGTGATTTATGAGTGTTTCTCGACTTTTTGGGGCTTTGTTGGGGCCTGGCCATGTGGGTGGAGGCCATTTTGAGGCCTGGGACAGGCAGGGCCTGGCCCTGTGGTGGGGGTCAAGGGCCCATTTTGAAGCCAGGCAGTGTGCTCAGGCCTGCACCCAGTTTGCCTTGCTTTCAACCATTATGCCCAGGGGTACTCAGTGGTGCATGGGCTGAATCTTTCTGTGGGGTGTCTTGAATTTAAACATCATTGAGGGCATGGATGGCATTGGGTTGTGGTGATTTTTGTGTGTTTTTCGACTTTTTGGGGTGTTGTTGGGGCCTAGCCATGTGAGTGAGGGCCATTTTGAGGCCTGGGACAGGCAGGACCTGGCCATGTGGTGGGGGTCAGGGGGCCTTTTTAAAGCCAGGCAGTGTGCCCAGGCGTGCACCTAGTTTGCCTTGCTTTCAACCATTATGCCCAGGGGTACTCAGTGGTGCATGGGCCTAGTCTTTCTGTGGGGTGTCTTGAATTTAAACATCCTTGAGGGCATGGATGGCATTGGACTGTGGTGATTTTTGAGAGTTTTTCGACATTTTGGGGTGTTTTTGGGGCCTGGCCATGTGGGTGGGGGCCATTTTGAGGCCTGGAACAGGCAGGGCCTGGCCATGTGGTGGGGGTCAAGGGGCCATTTTGAAGTCAGGCAGTGTGCTCAGGCCTGCACCCAGTTTGCCTTGCTTTCAACCATTATGCCCAGGGGTACTCAGTGGTGCATGGGCCGAATCTTTCTGTGGGGTGTCTTGAATTTAAACATCATTGAGGGCATGGATGGCATTGGATTGTGGTGATTTTTGTGTGTTTATCGAATTTTTGGGGTGTATAACTGATGTTCCTCTGGCTTCCATTGCTTTTAGGTGCACAAGAGAACCACCAGTTCCAGGAAGAAGTCCTGCAGAGGTGTGTGCAGCACAACGTCACATGATGTCACGTGTGGCCACAGACAAGACAACTCTGCAAATCGTGAAACTGCACCCTGCTGTTCTGACATCTCAAGAAGATGGCCCCAAAGAAAGTTGGCCATAGCGCCTCAGCGAAAAAAGTTGCCAGCGCCACTGCCAGTAAGAAGGAGCAGAAGAAGCAAGTGGCACCACCTACCAAGGAGACTGGTGTGCACACCGACACCTTTTTTGGGAACAAAACTACCCCTGCAGCAGCAGCGGTGTCCATAGCACCTCCGCTTCATTGGGCTCAGTGCCACCACTCAAAGTTAGGTCCAAGAACATGAGTGCTGCTGCGGCATCCACTTTGGTTGTTCAATCACCATCGACCAGTGATCTTGACTCATCACAAGAAAGTACCATCCAATCAACGCCGGGTGTAACTCAGCTGACGAGTGTTCAACAACCACAGCCGCAACCACAAACACAGGTGCAACTAGTGCAAGCGCAAGTACATGGGCAAGGAGAGGCGCAAGGAGAGGCGCAAGGAGAGTCGCAAGGAGAGGCGCAAGTAGAGGCGCAAGGAGAGGCGCATGAAGAGGTGCATGGAGAGGTGCAACTAGAGGTTCATGGAGCGGCACAACTGCCTACAACGCTTGTTCCTCCAGAAGTAGGGTGCACATCAGGAAATTGATATTCAAGAGGAGGTGTCATTCAAGGAAGCCATTCCTCCTGATGATAATCCATTGTCTTCCAGATCCCCAGCAAGAAAAAGGTCAAGGAGGACTACTACTACTACTACAAGTTCTTCTTCAAGCCCCCTTCATTCTGATGACCTTGATCGTGATTGGAACCCAGCAATGCCGCCTGAGAGTCCGTCACGCCATGAGCTGACAAAGGTAGCTAAGCCTAAAAGGAAGGCTCCCGCAAGGCTTCGACTTATGGGTGATGACGTCGAACAAGAAGTGGTGTCTTCTGCTGCTGATGAACAGTCTGACGACGACCCAGTCATCACAGTCGTCACTCCAGCCCCAGCGGGCATGCAGCAGACAAACATTTTGACCCTATCCCGGAATGGCTGCTGAGCGGAATATGGGTTGCGAGGCACTGGTACCACCACTGTTAAATACAACACCAACACAACCTACAGCTTCCATCTTTTTTAGTCAGAAGGGCCGGCATGGACCTCCATCCAGCTCGACCTCAAGTAGTGGTGCTGTAAGTGAACAACAGAAACGAATCAGCCACGCCCATCCTCCACTTCATCTGGCATTGAAAGTCAAAGTAGCACCTCCACCACCAGCAGACATCACCAGTCCCCAGTTTGGGACTTCTTTACTGTTAGCGCAAAGGCGGAAAACATGGTCGTTTGTTCGATTTGTAAAGTATCCGTTAGTCGGGGTAAGCTTGGTACCAACAATGGTACCGGAGGCCAGAGAGGTCATCTCAAACAACACCACCCTATCCAGTGGAACAGGCACCTAAGTAAGATCAAGGAAGCCCAACAAAGTAGAACTGATCCAAATGTATCCATTCACATTGCATCTGATGCTGACGAGGGGCTGATTGTGCAGGGGATAGTCAAGAATCGAGCGACATTTTTTCTGGTACACCCAGTACCCCTGGCAGCAGCACTGCAGTGGTAGCGCCCACAACCTCTACCCCTGCAACAAGTATGAGGCACACTAAGAGTCTGGGAGAGACACCAATGCAAAAAAGTCTATCAATGAGACTAACTGGTTTGAAGTCCGCATCATCATCATCATCGTCATCACGTAAAACGGTCCAGCCCACCATTAGAAGCATGTTTTGGTCAGAGGCGCCATTTGAATACAACCACCCAACGGTACGTCTGTATAACGCAAAGCTGGCTAAAATGCTAGCGCTGGACCTTCTCCCTTTTTCTTTCGTGAAACGGGTGGGGTTTCTAGAATTGGTTGCAACAGTCTGCCCTAAATGGAAGGTTCCTAGCCGGTCCTATTCTGCCAGAGTTGCGGTTCCAGCACTACATCAAGATGTGCTGGAGGTGATTGGGGCAGCTTTGCAGAAGAGTGCTGTTCACACTATCCCCTTGACAACAGACATGTGGACCAGTTGCCAAGCCCTTGATTACATGTGCATCACTGCACAGTGGGTCTCTTTTGTAGGGGTTAGAGACAAGTCAAGTGCAGTTGTTGACCTGGACACACTTTTTCAAGCTACTCAGAAACATGCAACATTAGCCATGTTTGCCATGGAGAAATCTCATACTGCAACAAACATTTTGGAGGAGTTTAACAGTAAGGTCTCTGAATGGCTGCAACCAAGAAATCGCATAGTTGGTTATGTTTCCACGGATAATGGCAGTAATATAGTTAAGGCCATGCAGCAAGGTGACTATTTCAGAGTGCCGTGTTTGGCGCACTGTATAAACCTGGTTGTGCAAGATTTCTTGAAAAATGAAAAAACACAGTTAGGAAGTTACTGACCACCTGTCGAAGAATCAGCACACATTTCAGCCATCCAAGGAGCTGAGGAGCATTCAACATGAACGTAAAGTGCCAGTCAAAGGACTCATCCAGGAGGTGGCAACACGTTGGAACCCAACCTTTTACATGCTTGAGCGTCTGTCTGAGCAGTGCATGGTAATCAATGAGTATTTCTTTCAACTAGGTTCTACTATGAAAGACATGAGGCTTAGAGTTGGAGGAATGGAAGCTAGTTAAAAGCCTGAAAGACATGCTTTGTCCTTTTGAGGTCTTCACGTGTGAAGTCAGCAGGGAGGACTGTTCTTTGGGCAAAGCTATCCCATTGTTGGTCATGCTAGAGCACCAACTGAAGGTGGTGTCTTCAACGTTCAGAGATGCTGGTGAAAAAAAGCAAGACGCATATTAGTTGGGGGAGAGCTTATTAAGCCGCCTAGTTGCCAATTAAAGGCTTAAAAACATACATACAGAACAACATTACATTTGTGCCACTATTCTGGATCCACGGTACAAAAAGGCAGTGGCCAGCAAAGCATTCATTCCTTTTGATGAAGCAGATGTTTCAAAGTACAAACATTGGCTAGCTGTGTCAGCCACTCGGTTCGAAAAAGATAGGCAGAAAATTCAAGGAGCCGGCAGAAGTCCAACTGAATCAGCATGCCATCCGGCCTCAAGTTCCACTTCTGAATCTGTGGGTGAAGGGAGTCACTTTCCCTCACAGCCGTTAACAACACCAGCAGCAACCGTATCTTCATCCTCACCTGCACCAGGCCCAGCCATCATATTGTCGGAAGTGGATTGGCTAACTCATCCAGGGTATGCACGTTCCAGTGCTGCAAAGGCCACAGATGGTATGCAAAGTGGAGCAACCATGGGGAACCTTGAGTCGATGGTGCATGCCTATCTGGATGACCCAACAGAGGTCTTTTTTAATATGAACCCATTGCTGTATTGGTACAGTAAAATGGCTCTATGGCCACTGATCACCAACCTGGCTGTAAATTATTTGTCTTGCCCACTCACAAGCGTGTCTTCTGAATGTGTTTTCAGTGCTGCTGGTGCCATTGTAACTTCAAAAAGGACCCACCTCCCAGCCAAAAATGTGGAGAGGTTAACACTGATCAAGATGAATCAGCAATTCATACCACCAGATTACAAAGTACGTGAATGCACGCAGGAAGAAGAGGACACCGACTTAGGTGACGGAAGTTCTTCTCTGTTACCTGACCTACTCCCGTCTCAATTCATGGAGTTTGAGGATGAGCTCTATTTCCCTGACACCGAGCCCTGAAACTGACTTCCTTTTTTCGTCTTTATTCACTTTTATTCCTGTGTGTCTTTCTTTGTTTTGCAACTTTTACCACAACAAAACTCTAATCACCTAATCACAACAAGTCAATCAGCAGCACTGTCTTCATCTTATATTCCTTATTGATTTGAAGGTGCCGCAGTCTGCATTTCTGAGGTTCACAAGTTCATAACTCAATCATGCTCCTTTATACTCCTCCTCCAGACTCCCCCTATCCATTTCCCTCAAGGCAGATGGATGGATTACGACGAGTCCCCTCAAGTGGGACTGAAATTACTGACTGACTACATGCTTGCTGATTGCTGACAGAGTTGCTTCTGATATTGACAGGAGAGGCTGCCGTGTGGGCCCTCACTTTCCGAAGAAGATGCGGACAAAAAGTAGAACAGGTAATGAATAATTGAGAAGATGGCATGCAGTGGACAGCAATGGCTATCTGGCTCTGATGAAACCAATTGCTGTTTGTTTTTTGTGCATGAAATGATGATTCATATGTCTTGTCTTAGTTATTATTTAATCTTTTACACAGTAATTGTAACTCATGTCAACAACTCTGTTTTTTTTACCTTGTTTAATTCAAATTGTACTTCAAATTCAGGGGCCACTATATTGCATTTCACAATATGCAAAATGTCCTTGGAGCGAACTCACTTGCCAATATACCATGATGATTGATTAAATAATATATCTTTTTTCTTTACAGTCACTCACTGGGATGGATGGATCATCAGCGTCGGTTTACGAAAGAACTATGGCCAATTTGTGAGGGCAAACAGGTAAACCAGTCTACAACAACTACTACAGCAGAACTACATGTGTGTCTATTTGTGGTATGTACTGGTCGAGGGCGAGGCAGTGTACTGTTGTTGTTATGTCAGGCAGAGTCCACTCCAGACAGCAGTTCATGTAAAATTGGGGCTACGTGGCTTGCTGCATACAATTAGATATGCTTTGTCTGTCTGACAAAGAGCCTAGGTATGCTACATCAGGTTGCTTCACTCAGTGGTGCCTGCCTTGACCCTCTGCATGGCACTGCCTCAAGCTTGGGCCAAACATCTGTTATGTTTGCAAAATTTGCTGCTTTTCGGTATTTTGCAAATCTCGCGAAATTAGCGAAAATCGCAAATTCTTGAGCGGAACGAATTTTTGGCCCATGCTTGCGGCAGGGCCGTGAAACGGTCAAGGCAGGCACCACAGAGTGAAGCATCCTCCCGATGTAGCATACCTAGGCTCTTTGACACAGACAGACAAAGCATATCTAGGGTTTAGGGTTCAGTGCGATTTACTAGGGTTTTTGGGTTTAAATTGGTATGGTTCATGCTGATTCTAGGGCTCGGGCCCAATGCAGGCTCGTTCATAATGATGTTGGCAAGGTTTTAGGGGGGTTTGGTGTTCTTTGGTACAGAATTGGCAGAATTCTGGCCTTTTTGGGTGTTTTGCGGGCGCGTGTGTTTGGGTGAAAACTAAGTGAAAACTAATCGTAGACCTTCTTCTTCTTCTTCTTCTTCTTCAAGAGAGAGCAGTGGTTCGATTTTGTTCTGCCTTGCTGAGATTCTTGTGAATCGCTGGAACAAGTGACTGTCCAGGTAAATTTCAAGAGGATCAAAGTAGTGGAAGTGCTGAAAACAGCAATATTTTGTGAACAGCGCAATTTGCCATGTTTTGAATATAGTATGAGTTTTTCCATTTTTGATTTTTGCCTGTTTAGTGGTGTTCTGCTTTCTTGCGGGTGGCTGCAGGGGTCTGGGGGCATAGCTCGGAAGGTCTAATATCGGAACCTGGTGTTTTGGACCAAATCCATGGTGAAAAAGTTTTTCCTTTTTTGCTCACTTGCCTGTTTTTGGGGTGCTGTTTGGGGGGCTTCTAGGTTATTGGTGGTGGGCTGGCACAGGCTAATCTTGATTGCATTTGTTTTTCAGAAAATCCATGGTGGAAAAGGGGAGTTAGGGCCTAGCTGCAGAGCGCATTTGGACTGAATTGAAGGTAGGCCCATTTTTGCTTTTTGACTGTTTAGGGGTGTTCTGCTTTTTTGCGGGTGGCTGCAGGTGTCTGGGGGTATTGCTGGGAAGTTCTAATACCGGATAAAAGTGTTTTGGAGAAAATCCATGGTGGAAAAGTGTTTCACTTTCCAGAGTTTTCGCTCACTTTCGTGTTTTCGGGGGCCTGCTTGGGGGGGTTCCTGGTTTTTGGGGGAGGGGGGGGGTCTTGGAGCAACGCTGGGTATGGATAGTTTTGATTGCAAGTGGTTTGGAGAAAATCCATGGTGGCAAAGGGGAGTTAGGGCCTAGCTGCAGAGCGCGCACAGAGTGATTTGGGAGTGAGGGCTAAATTATTCTGTCTCACTTTTTACGGTTTTGCTTTTTGGCTGTTTGGGGGTGTTAAACTTAATTCCGCCTGGGTTGACGGGTCTGGGGGCATTGCTGGGAAGGTCTAATTCCGGATAAAAGTATTTTGGAGAAAATCCATGGTGGAAAAGTTTTTCACTTTCCACAGTTTTCGCTCACTTTCGTGTTTTCGGGGGCCTGCTTGGGGGGTTCCTGGTGTTTGGGGGGAATTGGGGGGTCTTGGAGCAACGCTGGGTATGGATAGTTTTGATTGCAAGTGGTTTGGAGAAAATCCATTGTGGCAAAGGGGAGTCAGGGCCTAGCTGCAGAGCGCGCACAGAGTGATTTGGGATTGAGGGCTAAATTATTCAGTCTCACTTTTTCCGGTTTTGCTTTTTGGCTGTTTGGGGGTGTTAAACTTGTTTCCGTCTGGGTTGACGGGTCTGGGGGCATTGCTGGGAAGGTCTAATTGAGGTAATTGAAATTTTTATGGTCAATTGTGTCCCCTAACGTGTACCCCAACGGCTCCATGTACGACTTTCAAGTACATGTAATTTCCCTTCACGACCGAATCTGAAGACGCAAATACATTTGCGTCCAACGTTAACATGTCCTCTATCAGATCCACCATGAATGGATTGATAATTCAGTTCCTAAGTATGCCGTGCCACCGTCTTTATATGGTGTACTTTCACGTTTTTCTTGGCTCTGCCGAGCTAGGCCCTGAATTCTGTCTTCAAGCCACGTCTGTCTCTGCCTCTGAAAACTGCAGCATGAAGATGCATCCCTGACCTCTGTCTTACTTCCTGCCAAGCGAGCGGTGCCCGGCTCGGCCTGGTCTGCCTGCCAAAAACAGTATTTTACCTTCGAGTTATCAGCGCAGCCAGCTCAGCTCCTCGAAAACACATTCCTGTCTAGTGATTTAGGTAAACATATCCCCGGCTGCGGAGCAAAGAGCAAGTCTCCCTGTCTCCGTGCAAGTAATTTACAGTTCCCGTTACCATGGTAGGCCCTGGCTCCGCGCATTGCACCTAGACACGCATACATTCAGTATAGAGTAGCCTCTGCACAAGTGACCTTTTACTCTAGATTAAACATCCTCCAAATACTAGATATCAGATATGTTATAGGGACAGGTCGATCTGACATGCCAGACTTCTGTCTCTTCTACTAGTGCTAAAAGTCAGACCCTTAGCTTTCTCCAGATGCACGTCAATCACACGTCATATTAGCTGCGCGCGCATTCAGGCCACAGGTTTCAGCTGACTCTGCAAGAATTCTCTGAGCATCCACCCACTTGTGACACTTTTCTGTGACGTTTCTAGTACACGCCTTTGTGCACACCCCTGTTCACGCCTTTTTGCTACGCACATGTGTTCTTATCATATACATTTCACTTGTCACGCCTACTGTATTCAATGCTATTGTGTCATTTTACTATATATGTCATGTACTGTTAATAAATCGTTGACATCTTTCCTGCCATCATTGCATATCCGAACCCTTGTATTGATGGAATAGATTTCCATGGCTCGAGTCATCATTTATGATTAAAGCCCTTATGACTCAGACACCACGGACTCTGCCTCTCATTTGATTGAGCTATTTTCTTTAATTATCCGAAATTATCTGGCAAACTCGTATACGGTAAAATATTTACCACATAATTTGGCGCCCGAATAGGGACCCCTCCCCCACCCCACGCGCCGGTGATGCGTCGCAGGCTTTGCCCCCGACTACAGCTGTGACGGACCCCATGCGCATCTGCAGGTTTTCCTGTATCTCCCTCAGGCCTACGGAGGTGACGGAGACTGCGGTCGACATCCAGACGAGGCGGTGAGGAGTGCGGAGGATCCCGACCAGAGCCCAGCCGAGAGAGCAGTGTCCGAGGTATCGAGAGGCCCACCAGTAGTGTCGAGGCGCATGCGTAGTGCACAGCAGCAGCAGTGACGTCGTAGCGGTCCAGTTCAGTCGAGTTTCTGAGGCCTTCTGTTCCGTGCTTCCCGGTGAGTCCCGTTGCTGGGGACGCATCAAGACGGGTGCATTAATTTGTGTCCGGTCAAGACGGGTTTGGGTACACAAATCCGGTCTGCACTGTTTTAGCAGTGTATCTGTACTGTTTAGCAGTGCATCTAGTATCCAGATATCCAGTTATTATTGTTCGTTTCGAAATGTTTCAATGTGTTTTAATGTCGTGGTATGAGTGATTGTTTGCATTTTCTTACTGTGTTTATTGTGTCTAGATCGAGGTAGCTATGCCTTTATTTTCGAAATTGCGACAGATAGGAACTAGGAAAGGGATACTCGAAGAAGCAGTCCCCATCCCACCCAGGGACACTCCTGGACATTTTATGTACCACAAGCATGGCTTAGATGCCATATTATATCTAGACTTGTGGGTGGAGTATACGAAAAACTTAGCAGAGAATGAGAGATGGCCCGTTACAGGGACATGGGATGCCGAGTGCATCATGAGAGTAGAGGAAGCGTTATGGAAAAAGAAAGCCAGACAATCACAGAAAGATGCCATTGAATTATGGCGTAAAGAATCACATAGACGGACAGAGAAGGCGCTCAGAAAAGTAGAGAAAAGCAGAGAAGATTCCGAAAAAGCCAAAGAAAAAGAACTACTAGAAGAAGGACAGCGAGTCAGAATAGAACAACACGAAAGACAGAGTAATGCCATTATGACAGGACTGTATCCAGTCCTGGCCGAGGGCCTGCCCAAGGCAACCCCGGAAACACCGAAAGATCTGCCCCCTCCATTGGTTCCGACTAAATTACGTCACAAAACCGCAGCAGACATTTTCCTTTCTTCCTATTTAGACGACGTAGCTCCCGCATATACCAATGTACACGTACCACCTGTACCTGTACCACCTGTTGATCATCTGCCCCCAGGTCCGCAACAGCAGACCCCTCCCGCACCGCTTCCCGCACCAGTTGTCACTTCCCCTATTGTTCCCCCTGGTATTCATCCGCTTAATCCCTTTGGGGCTGGCGCTGCTCAGGTCCCAACCCCGTTACAAATACCGACCCTACAGCCAGGTTATGCTCAGGCCTCCGCCTCAGGAGGTGCTACAGGAGGTTATCGCACCCCGCCTAGGCATGGGCGGAAAATCCGTTCCGCTCGCGGATTTTGCGGATTTTCGGGAAATCCGCAATCCGCGAGATTTGCGAATTTCCTGCAAAATCCGCAAATCCGCGAGCAGCGGATTTTGCTCGCACTGCTCGCACTGTTCGCGTGAGTTCGCGCCCCGCGAATAAGTGCGAAATTGCAGAAATACGATCTAAGCAAAACTGAAAGTAACTACTTACCAGGTTCAAAAGTTCAGGCACATCATTAGTAGCCATTTCCTGTAGTGCTTCCTGAGGGGCCCCTCCAGAGTTCAGTTGCCAGTTGCAACTATTATGTGACCCTGCTCTGAACCTCAGAATAGTTACACATATGCCACAAAGGTCCTGAATTACAGCTAAGGGAGACACGCAGGAGCCAGGCTGGAAGTTAAAATCCATTAATCAGCCCCTAATTCATTATTGTCAGTTGGGGCAGGGCAGGTGTTGTAACTAATTTTGCAACAATGAAAGCACTTAGCAAGTGCAAAAGATCACTAATCAGGGCGCACTAAGGAAGCAGGTGCCAGCTAAAAAAATATTCTGTGACACATTAATCAGCCCCAAATTAATTCAGGTCACTTGAGGCAGGGAAGGTGTGCTTTGCTTTGCCGAAAATAATGTACACTGGACAACCAGAGGGTGTGGTGATGAAACAGAGGGTGGCATGGGTGGGCCAGAGGGTGGCATGAGTAGTCAGAGAGTGGCAGTGGTGACAGAGAGTGGCAGTGATGAAGAAGAGTGTCCCAAACAGGTTGGACACGTAGAAACAACAAGTTCGCAAAACTTGCGACCCGACAGGTAAGTTCGCAAATTGCGAAATTGTAAAAACCCTCGCGAACTGGCAGAAACACGGGCGAACACAAAAAAAAAAAAAAATCCGCAAATTCGCGGGAATTCGCGGATTTTGCGGATTGCGAGTTTGCAAATCCGCAAATTCGCGGATTGCCAATCCGCAAAATCCGCTCATGCCTAGCCCGCCACAGTTACAACGAATGACAATGAGAGAATTAGCAATGCAGCGTACGCCTAAAGCAGCCCCAGCCGAAAAGCTTAAAGAACAGCTTACAGATTGCAGATATGATAAAGTGCCTGGTTAAACAGGACCCATGTTGTTAGCCTCCCTACGTTTAAGACGGGTTACAGATTACTTGATGTTATTACCAGAAATGCCAGACCATCTAGACAATATATATCATTTTATTAGAACAGGAGAAAGACCGGAGTGTGTTGGTGAAGCCATGTCACATCAGAAAGTTGAGACACAAGGTTTAATAATGCGATTTTTGGTTAATTGTCTGATAAGGGAACAAGATCAGCCTAGCTTTCCACAAGAAGAGATGGGGAGATTGACCAGATGGAGTCAGAATATTGCAGAGGGTAAACATGGTAGAGAGAGAAGTATACATGCTATGGTTAGAAAGATCCGTAAAGAAATAATAGCAATACTTGCCCGTCGAGAATCAGAAAGACAACTCGAGTCAGACGATAAAGACTCCTCAGATGAGGAAGAACCAGAGAATCCAGCAGAAACTTCGCAACAGGCGAGGGGAGATATGATGGCATATGTAGGTAGAGAGAAACTACCTAGACAGTACCCTCTTGATAGGCCCTTCGACAGACCCATTCGTTTAGAAAACAAGAAACGTTACCTTTGTCCGATACCAGAGCGATGTTCCCTTGAACATATATTCCAAATTACTGATAAAGTACTGAAAGAAAGAGTAGGTTATCAAGAACTCAATACCTTACGTGATCAGGAACTAGCCCGGTCCGCGGTACAGTGGGCCGGGGATGACAGCATATATAAAGACGATTCAGTAGTGCAAACATTTTTAAGTCTTACTCCAGAAGAACAGCGACTAGCTGGTATATACATGATCCAACACCTGATTATACAGTATGAAAACCAAGCATCTGACCCAGGTCCATTATATAATTTATTGCAGGACTTACTCATGAGAAGATGGAGAGGTCTAGGTACCGATCTAATTGAAATGATTCTAGAACAACGTCACAAGTATAGAACCTTCTTGACTCCACATCTTGTTTCTGTTCCACCCCCAGTCAGGAAACCATATCACCTAGACAAACAGAATCCTTTACGAGAAGTACATCCAGTCAGGAAAGCCGATGATACCCTTGAACGCGTGTTTGTATACACGCCCATAACTAAAATGGAATTATTAGAAATGAAGAAAATAGTGCCCAGTCATGATAAAGACCCTGCAGGTTTCCACCGTGAAATAAAAGACATGTTACTCATGGGAGATTACACCTATCCCGACATTATGAAAAAACTGAAAGTGTTATTGCCTGCCGGTATTTACGAGAAACTCAAGGAAAAAGAATGGGAGGTGGGAGACAAAAAGATTAATTGGGCTGAATTAGAAACCGAAGAAACTGGTCGAACCCCAGGTTTAGGTCTTGGGGTGAAAACTAAAGCATTACCAGGATTGTTAGTACAGGTCTTGCCAAGATTATTGGCAACTAAAAAGGAGGATTGGGATGCAATCTCAGCCTGCAAACAGAAACACGACGAAGACACTAGTGATTTTTATTCCCGATTCGAGAAATGTTTTATTATTAATAGTGGCCTGAAAACAAGTAGCGAGTCATACCCACACCTTTTTGTGTCAAAATTAGTCGAGAACTCCCTGCCCCAGGTTAATAACCGTGTACTGAAAGTAGAGAGCACATGGCAAGCTAATACGCCTTCTCAAATGTTACAAATGTTACAGTACCACCAGAACAGAATTAGGGAAGAACATGATCACGAACAGAGACGTATGAAAGACACGAAAATTAAAGTACTAGTTGCTCAGTCAGTTCCTGCTGATGGTCATAAAAGGGGTACGACACAATCCAATAATTCAAATTCAGCAGCTCCTGTTAAAGGGATATGCAACTATTGTAAACAGCCAGGTCACTAAGTAAACGATTGTGCAGTTCTGAAACACAACATACCCACAGGTAAAACTAAAGAGAGACCGCGTCCTCCTAGACAGGACCAGGTCCAACAACACGTTCCACAGAATGTTCAGCCTATGCAGGTTCCACAACAGACCGTAGCGGTACCACAGCCACAACCCATTGCCGCAACACAACATGTTACACAGCAGATGTACCAGTATGCACAATCTGACTATCCCGATTATCAGCAATACACATGAAACAGCCTAGAGAGGGAGGTTGGCTTGCCCCTTATCGAGGTTCCTGTAGATCAAGAAGGCCCTTATGTACACAGTCAGGTATTAGGGAAGGATAGGAAATTTTTGATTGACACAGGGGCAAGCAGAACGACCATCAGTCATGACGAGGTTCCAGGGGCACCCCTCTCAGGCTCACAGAATGTTTCCCTTGGATTTTCAGGAAAGCCTATAGTTAATGAAGTATCGAAACCAGTTCCCCTAGCAGTTGGTCCATTATCTCGTACTACAGACTTATTGCTCACGAAATCATGTCCAGAAAACTTGCTTGGTATAAAGACCCTGAAAGCCGTAGGAGCTGTAATTTGTTGTTCTCCGGAAGGAGTAAGGTTGTTTCTTCGTGATTTCAAAGGCCATTATGTATTGAGAGATTTTGACCCCAGGTTACAGGATGTTCCTGCACATTTATGGGCACAAGGCCCCACTGATGTAGGTTGTATGCACATTACTCCATATCGTGTTACACTCAAGCCAGGAGTAGTACTACCACGTATTCGACAATACAAGTTACCACCAGATGCTGTAGTGGCTTTACTGAAAATCATTGACGAGCTCATTGCACAAGGAGTGGTTGTAGAAACCGACTCAAATGTTTGTAATTACCCTATCATTCCAATTCTTAAACGTACAGATCCAAATGCACCTCCTGTTTATCGATTAGTCATCGATTTACGAGAATTGAATAAATGTATTATACCACAGTATCCCGTGGTCCCAGACATTTCATCCCTATTGACTGCTATTGATTCTGAGGCGACGTTCTTTACTGTAATTGACCTCAAGAACGCCTTCTTTAGTGTCCCCATTGATCCGGAAAGCCAATATCTTTTCGGATTCTGTTTAAATGGCCGAAGCTTCAAATTTGCACGCGCACCTCAAGGATTTACAGAAAGTCCCAGCATCTACAGCCAAGCATTAAAACGACAATTTGACAGTATTCACATGCCTGCCAATACTGCCCTACTCCAATACGTCGATGATCTATTGATCACCGCCCGTAGTGAACCAGAATGTGAACAAGCATCACTGACAGTTTTGCATTTCTTGGCGGACAAGGGACACAAGGTGTCTCCTTCGAAGCTACAATTCTGTGCCCAGCAAGTGGTGTACCTTGGGCACTTGCTGTCCAAGTGGGGTAGGCAGCTGACACCTGAACAAATTCAGTTAATTGCACATCTTCCGCGACCAAAGACACAGAAAGAAGTACGAGCCTTTATTGGACTCACTTCCTATTGCAGACAATGGATTCCACAATATGCATTTCTAGCTAAACCACTCATACAGTTGACAACACAGGAGGCAGCGTCTTCGACTGTCCTCCCTTGGACTCAGGAACATACACAAGCTTTTGATGAATTAAAGAAAGCCTTATGTCAAGCACCAGTTTTAGCGACACCATGTTACAGCAAACCTTTTACACTTTTTGTCACAGAACGCGATGGCACAGCGTTGTCGGTTCTCACTCAGGTACAAGCAGACAAACACAAACCGTGTGCTTATTTTTCGAGTACATTGGATCCAGTAGCCCAGGCCCTGCCTGCGTGCTTAAAGTCAGTTGCAGCGACAGCTCTAGCAATCCGACAAAGTGATTCCATTGTATTAGGACATCAATTGACAGTACAAGTTCCACATTCTGTAGAGGTTCTCCTAAACAGAACACAGACTCAACACTTGACTGTAGCACGACTGACAGGTTATGAATTGACATTATTCCAGCCACACATAGAAATCAGACGTTGTAATACACTGAATCCTGCTACACTTTTACCATCGAGCACAACAGACCCTACTCCACATGATTGCGTGGATGTAGTTGATACAGTTACGAAACCCCGACAAGACTTGACAGATGTCGCATTATCCGATCCAGACCTGACACTTTATGTGGATGGTTCATGTTTAAGAACAAGTACAGGAGAGTTAGTGGCCGCATATGCAGTGACCACTGAAACTGAAGTCATAGAAACACATCGCATTGACACCCTGTCAGCCCAAGCAGCAGAGCTCATCGCTCTGACCCAAGCCTGTATACGAGCCAAGGACTTGAAAGTAAATATATACACAGATTCACGTTATGCATTCGGAGTCGTTCACGACTTCGGTGTCCTCTGGCAAGAAAGGGGTTTCTTGACCTCTCACGGAGCCAAGATACAGCATGGCCCCCTCATTCAAGCCCTGTTAGAAGCAATACATTTGCCTACAGCTATAGCTATCATGAAGTGCAAGGCACATACGAAAGTCACCGACAAGATTTCTCAGGGCAACGATTTTGCAGATCAAATAGCGAAACATACAGCACTGACTCATACTCAAACAACGGACATGATAAAGACTGATGTAACCTCACTGACACATTGTATGACAGTTAGGGACCCCACACAAGATGTCATCGACATACAGACACATGCCACTCCAGATGAAATAAAGAAATGGGCTCAACAAGGAGGGGTCCAGACAGATCAAGGATGGATGACGAAGGGAAAGACCACATGGTTTCTCCCCGACTCTATGGTTCAGGTTATCATCAACACAGCACATAGTCCAGCACATTTAGGAGAAAAAGCCATGTTAGACAGTTTACAGAATCTCTGGTTCAACAAGCATTTACGTGCAGCAGCCAAACAGAAAGTGCGTACCTGCATGATCTGTTGTCAGTTCAACCCAGGAAAAGGTGTTCCCGTAGAGCAAGGTGGATTTCATCCTCCTGACTACCCTTTTGAAGTCCTCCAGATGGATTATATTCAGATGGAAAGATGCCGAGGATTCAAGTATGTCCTCGTAGTTGTATGTGCTCTATCCCGATGGACAGAAGCATATCCCGTCCCAGATTACACTGCCCCGACCACTGCCAAACAGTTGGTTCGTGAGTTTTTCCCTCGATACGGTTTGCCCCGTGTCGTGTATTCAGATAACGGTCAGCCATTTTCATCCGAACTTATGAAGCAGGTCTCGCTTCTATTGGGGTACCAGTGGAAGTTTCACTGTGTCCGGCATCCTGAGGCAGCAGGTCTCGTGGAGCGGCACAATCAGACTCTGAAAACTCGCCTTGCAAAAGTGTGTAAAGAGAAGGGAGTAGATTGGCTAGTAGCTTTGCCAGTTGCTCTTTTTTATATGAGAATGGTAGCCCACTCTAGGACAGGGCTATCCCCGTATGAGGTGGTCTTCGGTAGACCTCCTAATATGTGGGGGACGCCTCTGCCGCGAAAAATTACCGATGTTGATAGTACTATGCTGACAGATTACCTTGCTTCCTTGATGTCTGCACTACAATCATGTCGTTCACAGGTCGCAGCAGCGTTCCCAGACAACACCGAGGTGAAGCCACATGAACTGGTCCCGGGCGATGTTGTGGTCGTTCGAAATTTTGACAGATCGAGCCCTTTGGAGCCCCGCTGGAAGGAGCCGAAGATCGTTTTGTTAACAACCAGGACTGCCGTAAAACTGGAGGGGCGCAAGGGTTGGGTGCACTCCAGTCACATTAAGAGATTCTTTGGACTTCCGCCAAAATCTGAATCCCAGAACTCCCACGTACCAGTGACTGATACCAAACTCCCCCTTCTAGAGAAAACTCCCCAAGAGGAGTACAGACAGAAATTGAGGTCTAGTAAGTCAGACAGTTTAATTGTTTAAGTCCCCTCCTGGGTGAAGCGGTTAGGCAGTTTCTGACAATGTACAAGTTAGACCCAAATAGAGAGAGAGATAGACAGGAGACCAAGAAACGAAATTATTGTAAAAGTCTCCGGAGCAGATGCGTCTGCACATTACTTATTATGTTTTTTCTGAGTCTTACGATTATTGCAATAAGTTGGATGTTATACATGTATTTTCCTCTTGCACATTCTTTTTCTAATGACACTGTAGAGCACACGTTTAGTGCTCTTCCTCCACACGAATTGTCTTATCGACTTGCGCTGCGCAACAATACATTTATTCGTATGTTACACCATTCTCACCAGACCAACAATGCTACTAATTGTTGGATATGTGGCCGACTCCCTCCCTATCAGAACTACAAGGGAGCTCTGCCTCTCTTTCCTTATCCGTTTACACATAATGGTTCCTGTGGTGCATGGTTTAGTTTAATATCCTCTATAAACACCGAGTCTAGAGTTTCCCAAAGCAATTGGATATGGGGTAATCTGAACACAGTCATGAACAAGGCATGTTTCCCAGACAAGGAGGGTTTTCCGCAAATGACAGGGACAGACCTAGAAAATAAAGTGTATGGATTAGGCAATTTTACACTTAACCTCATGATTCTAAATGTTCAGTCAGAAACCAGTCCAGACTTGCCATCCATATCAGTT
This sequence comes from Lissotriton vulgaris, assembly GCF_964263255.1. Classification (NCBI taxonomy): domain Eukaryota; kingdom Metazoa; phylum Chordata; class Amphibia; order Caudata; family Salamandridae; genus Lissotriton; species Lissotriton vulgaris. The sequence goes on along the minus strand of NC_141685.1, from coordinate 2,042,342,566 downwards.
CTACCAGCGAAAGGTGCATTATGTGTCAGAAAGAATGGTTCAGTACATCTAGGTCACAGTGACTGTACTACTGTGGTCGAATTCAGTGATAAAGGCAAGTCTACATTCAAAGCTTCCCGACATTCCTATTTAATTTGTGGTCAGACAGCCTATGTCCGTTTACCTCCAGACTGGGATGGTACCTGTTTCATTGCATTCTTATTGCCACCAGTATTCCTAGCCCCATCCGACTATCACAGGAATTCCCGCCTTAATATTGTTAGACACAAGAGAGACCTCCCAATAGTTGATCAGACTGAAACTACATGGGAACAATATACAGATTTCAATAAAGGATTCTTTCCCTATCTAGGTACTGTCTCCAATAGTAAACTGATACGCAAATTAACCAGAATTCTTGAAGCCGTAGTGAATGAGACTACTTCTGCCTTGGGCAACTTAACAGAGGAACAGTCCGCTATGAGACTTGTCGTTCTTCAGAACCGCCTTGTCCTTGACGTCATCCTGGCCGATAGGGGCGGGGCTTGTAGAGTCATCGGATCCAGTTGCTGCATGTTTATTCCAAATAACGCGCCATCAGTCTATAAGGCCATTACCAGACTTCATGAAATTGCCCATCTGATACACCAGAATCCAGGCTCCTAGACTTGGTCCGGTTGGCTCTGGAGTGTAATTACAGCCTGGGGATGGAAGCTACTATCATTCCTAGGAATCATATTGGCCATAGTATTCAGTTGTTGCCTATGTCTGCAATGTGGGCCAGCGATTTGCGGCTTGTGCGCCACATCTTGTGTTCCCCATCCAAGTTCACGTTCCCATTCCCGAAGAAAGAAAGAAGAGCAAATGATGTTATATGAACAGATTGATGGTCTCATGAACATCGACATATCATGAAGGGTCCGTAGGGGACAAGGAGGGAATGAGGTAATTGAAATGTTTATGGTCAATTGTGTCCCCTAACGTGTACCCCAACGGCTCCATGTACGAGTTTCAAGTACATGTAATTTCCCTCCACGACCGAATCTGAAGACGCAAATACATTTGCGTCCAACGTTAACATGTCCTCTATCAGATCCACCATGAATGGATTGATAATTCAGTTCCTAAGTATGCCGTGCCACCGTCTTTATATGGTGTACTTTCACGTTTTTCTTGGCTCTGCCGAGCTAGGCCCTGAATTCTGTCTTCAAGCCACGTCTGTCTCTGCCTCTGAAAACTGCAGCATGAAGATGCATCCCTGACCTCTGCCTTACTTCCTGCCAAGCGAGCGGTGCCCGGCTCGGCCTGGTCTGCCTGCCAAAAACAGTATTTTACCTTCGAGTTATCAGCGCAGCCAGCTCAGCTCCTCGAAAACACATTCCTGTCTAGTGATTTAGGTAAACATATCCCCGGCTGCGGAGCAAAAAGCAAGTCTCCCTGTCTCCGTGCAAGTAATTTACAGTTCCCGTTACCATGGTAGGCCCTGGCTCCGCGCATTGCACCTAGACACGCATACATTCAGTATAGAGTAGCCTCTGCACAAGTGACCTTTTACTCTAGATTAAACATCCTCCAAATACTAGATATCAGATATGTTATAGGGACAGGTCGATCTGACATGCCAGACTTCTGTCTCTTCTACTAGTGCTAAAAGTCAGACCCTTAGCTTTCTCCAGATGCACGTCAATCACACGTCATATTAGCTGCGCGCGTATTCAGGCCACAGGTTTCAGCTGACTCTGCAAGAATTCTCTGAGCATCCACCCACTTGTGACACTTCTCTGTGACATTTCTAGTACACGCCTTTGTGCACACCCCTGTTCACGCCTTTTTGCTACGCACATGTGTTCTTATCATATACATTTCACTTGTCACGCCTACTGTATTCAATGCTATTGTGTCATTTTACTATATATGTCATGTACTGTTAATAAATCGTTGACATCTTTCCTGCCATCATTGCATATCCAAACCCTTGTATTGATGGAATAGATTTCCATGGCTCGAGTCATCATTTATGATTAAAGCCCTTATGACTCAGACACCATGGACTCTGCCTCTCATTTGATTGAGCTATTTTCTTTAATTATCCGAAATTATCTGGCAAACTCGTATACGGTAAAATATTTACCACATAATACCGGATAAAAGTGTTTTGGAGATAATCCATGGTGGAAAAGTTTTTACCTTCCAGAGTTTTCGCTCACTTTCGTGTTTTCGGTGGCCTGCTTGGGGGGGTTCCTGGTGTTTGGGGTGGGTTGGGGGGTCTTGGAGCAACGCTGGGAATGTATAGTTTTGATTGCAAGTGGTTTGGAGACAATCCATGGTGGCAAAGGGGAGTTAGGGCCAAGCTGCAGAGCGCGCACAGAGTGATTTGGGATTGAGGGCTAAATTATTCTGTCTCACTTTTTACAGTTTTGCTTTTTGGCTGTTTGGGGGTGTTAAACTTGTTTCCGCCTGGGTTGATGGGTCTGGGGGCATTGCTGGAAAGGTCTAATACCGAATAAAAGTGTTTTGGAGAAAATCCATGGTGGAAACGTTTTTCACTTTCCAGAGTTTTCGCTCACTTTCGTGTTTTCGGGGGCCTGCTTGGGGGGTTTCTGGTGTTTGGGGGGGGGTTTGGGGGGTCTTGGAGCAACGCTGGGTATGGATAGTTTTGATTGCAAGTGGTTTGGAGACAATCCATGGTGGCAAAGGGGAGTTAGGGCCTAGCTGCAGAGCGCGCACAGAGTGATTTGGGATTGAGGGCTAAATTATTCTGTCTCACTTTTTACAGTTTTGCTTTTTGGCTGTTTGGGGGTGTTAAACTTGTTTCCGCCTGGGTTGATGGGTCTGGGGGCATTGCTGGAAAGGTCTAATACCGAATAAAAGTGTTTTGGAGAAAATCCATGGTGGAAACCTTTTTCACTTTCCAGAGTTTTCGCTCACTTTCGTGTTTTCGGGGGCCTGTTTGGGGGGGTTCCTGGTGTTTGGGGTGGGTTGGGGGGTCTTGGAGCAACGCTGGGAATGGATAGTTTTGATTGCAAGTGGTTTGGAGACAATCCATGGTGGCAAAGGGGAGTTAGGGCCTAGCTGCAGAGCGCGCACAGAGTGATCTGGGAACTAGGCCTAAATTCGTCTAAGTCCCCATTTTTGCATTTTTGCTTTTTGGCTGTTTGGGGGTGTTAAACTTGTTTTCGCCTGGGTTGAAGGGTCTGGGGGCATTGCTGGGAAGGTCTAATACCGGATAAAAGTGTTTTGGAGAAAATCCATGGTGGAAAAGTTTTTCACTTTCCAGAGTTTTCGCTCACTTTCGTGTTTTCGGGGGCCTGCTTGGGGGGTTCCTGGTGTTTGGGGGGAGTTGGGGGGTCATGGAGCAACGCTGGGTATGGATAGTTTTGATTGCAAGTGGTTTGGAGAAAATCCATGGTGGCAAAGGGGAGTCAGGGCCTAGATGCAGAGCGCGCACGGAGTGATTTGGGATTGAGGGCTAAATTATTCAGTCTCACTTTTTCCGGTTTTGCTTTTTGGCTGTTTGGGGGTGTTAAACTTGTTTCCGCCTGGGTTGACGGGTCTGGGGGCATTGCTGGGAAGGTCTAATACCGGATAAAAGTGTTTTGGAGATAATCCATGGTGGAAAAGTTTTTCACTTTCCAGAGTTTTCGCTCACTTTCGTGTTTTCGGGGGCCTGCTTGGGGGGTTCCTGGTGTTTGGGGGGAGTTGGGGGGTCATGGAGCAACGCTGGGTATGGATAGTTTTGATTGCAAGTGGTTTGGAGAAAATCCATGGTGGCAAAGGGGAGTCAGGGCCTAGCTGCAGAGCGCGCACGGAGTGATTTGGGATTGAGGGCTAAATTATTCAGTCTCACTTTTTCCGGTTTTGCCTTTTGGCTGTTTGGGGGTGTTAAACTTGTTTCCGCCTGGGTTGACGGGTCTGGGGGCATTGCTGGGAAGGTCTAATACCGGATAAAAGTGTTTTGGAGATAATCCATGGTGGAAAAGTTTTTAACTTTCCAGAGTTTTCGCTCACTTTCGTGTTTTCGGGGGCGTGCTTGGGGGGGTTCCTGGTGTTTAGGGTGGGTTGGGGGGTCTTGGAGCAACACTGGGAATGGATAGTTTTGATTGCAAGTGGTTTGGAGACAATCCATGGTGGCAAAGGGGAGTTAGGGCCTAGCTGCAGAGCGCGCACAGAGTGATTTGGGATTGAGGGCTAAATTATTCTGTCTCACTTTTTACAGTTTTGCTTTTTGGCTGTTTGGGGGTGTTAAACTTGTTTCCGCCTGGGTTGATGGGTCTGGGGGCATTGCTGGAAAGGTCTAATACCGAATAAAAGTGTTTTGGAGAAAATCCATGGTGGAAACCTTTTTCACTTTCCAGAGTTTTCGCTCACTTTCGTGTTTTCGGGGGCCTGTTTGGGGGGGTTCCTGGTGTTTGGGGTGGGTTGGGGGGTCTTGGAGCAACGCTGGGAATGGATAGTTTTGATTGCAAGTGGTTTGGAGACAATCCATGGTGGCAAAGGGGAGTTAGGGCCTAGCTGCAGAGCGCGCACAGAGTGATTTGGGATTGAGGGCTAAATTATTCTGTCTCACTTTTTACAGTTGTGCTTTTTGGCTGTTTGGGGGTGTTAAACGTGTTTCCGCCTGGGTTGATGGGTCTGGGGGCATTGCTGGGAAGGTCTAATACCGGATAAAAGTGTTTTGGAGATAATCCATGGTGGAAAAGTTTTTAACTTTCCAGAGTTTTCGCTCACTTTCGTGTTTTCGGGGGCCTGCTTGGGGGGTTCCTGGTGTTTGGGGGGGGGGTTTGGGGGGTCTTGGAGCAACGCTGGGTATGGATAGTTTTGATTGCAAGTGGTTTGGAGAAAATCCATGGTGGCAAAGGGGAGTTAGGGCCTAGCTGCAGAGCGCGCATGGAGTGATCTGGGAACTAGGCCTAAATTTGTCTAAGTCCCCATTTTTGCATTTTTGCTTTTTGGCTGTTTGGGGGTGTTAAACTTGTTTTCGCCTGGGTTGAAGGGTCTGGGGGCATTGCTGGGAATGTCTAATACCGGATAAAAGTGTTTTGGAGAAATCCATGGTGGAAAAGTTTTTCACTTTCCAGAGTTTTCGCTCACTTTTGTGTTTTCGGGGGCCTGCTTGGGGGGTTCCTGGTGTTTGGGGGGAGTTGGGGGGTCATGGAGCAACGCTGGGTATGGATAGTTTTGATTGCAAGTGGTTTGGAGAAAATCCATGGTGGCAAAGGGGAGTCAGGGCCTAGCTGCAGAGCGCGCACGGAGTGATTTGGGATTGAGGGCTAAATTATTCAGTCTCACTTTTTCCGGTTTTGCTTTTTGGCTGTTTGGGGGTGTTAAACTTGTTTCCGCCTGGGTTGACGGGTCTGGGGGCATTGCTGGGAAGGTCTAATACCGGATAAAAGTGTTTTGGAGATAATCCATGGTGGAAAAGTTTTTAACTTTCCAGAGTTTTCGCTCACTTTCGTGTTTTCGGGGGCCTGCTTGGGGGAGTTCCTGGTGTTTAGGGTGGGTTGGGGGGTCTTGGAGCAACACTGGGAATGGATAGTTTTGATTGCAAGTGGTTTGGAGACAATCCATGGTGGCAAAGGGGAGTTAGGGCCTAGCTGCAGAGCGCGCACAGAGTGATTTGGGATTGAGGGCTAAATTATTCTGTCTCACTTTTTACAGTTTTGCTTTTTGGCTGTTTGGGGGTGTTAAACTTGTTTCCGCCTGGGTTGATGGGTCTGGGGGCATTGCTGGAAAGGTCTAATACCGAATAAAAGTGTTTTGGAGAAAATCCATGGTGGAAACGTTTTTCACTTTCCAGAGTTTTCGCTCACTTTCGTGTTTTCGGGGGCCTGTTTGGGGGGTTCCTGGTGTTTGGGGGGGGGGTTTGGGGGGTCTTGGATCAACGCTGGGTATGGATAGTTTTGATTGCAAGTGGTTTGGAGAAAATCCATGGTGGCAAAGGGGAGTTAGGGCCTAGCTGCAGAGCGCGCATGGAGTGATCTGGGAACTTGGCCTAAATTCGTCCCCATTTTTGCATTTTTGCTTTTTGGCTGTTTGGGGGTGTTAAACTTGTTTTCGCCTGGGTTGAAGGGTCTGGGGGCACTGCTGGGAAGGTCTAATACCGGATAAAAGTGTTTGGAGAAAATCCATGGAGGAAAGGACAGCACAAAGGCCACTCTGGACTGGGCATCTGGGAAAATCGAAGGGCGGCACATGAAATGTAAAGAACATTGTGTGATGAATATTTGCACCTTTTGTGGGTCCCCACTAAAACGCTCAGGGGGAACTAACGGAATAACTGGGGATAAGGAATGGATTACTTGTGTGGTCATTCTATTTGTACCTTCCAATGAAGATTTCAGGGCGCTTCTCGTCCTGAACTAAATGGTTGTCTCAACCTCTGAGCTAGTTCTGCGGTTTCTTTTCTAGAACTCACTATCTCTTGTCTAAGGCTTTGATTTTCCTTTCTAACTGCGACCAACTCCTTCTGAATACTATCTAAAACTGTTCCTAAGGTTTGTAAATGTATTCCTTCTGCCATCTCTGTCCGAGTGCAAATATGCAACGTGGGCACTTCACTCTGTCAGACTCTTACAATCTTGTCTAATGACTATAACTTTTCTTACCATGAATTTGCACAGTAACAGAGATGCTAGATCCCAAATCCCTCTAGTAAATGCCTTGGAGGCTAGTAGATGCTGAGCCTCCAGACTATTTCCACGAGGGAAGGGGGAATGGATAACATAATAAACGAAGAAGAGATTGCTCCTGGATTGGTTCTTCTAATCTCTTGTCCGACCTGCAGACATCTATTCTTCTATGTGAACCTGAAATGGTAAACACAATTAGCTTCTAAATCTATTCGAACTTACTCTACTCTTTTCTGCTTTAATTATTTTCACCTACCCTTATCTTCCAAGAATTGTGCTTTTCTTCTTATTTTCCTGTTGTATTCTTAGCTACAGACTACACCCAGTATTATCTGAACCTGAAACACAAGTATTTTCTTTTTACTTGTATGCCTTCTTACTAATTTCTTTATTCCTTATCTAATTATAATCTACTTACTTCTCTACTTGGCGTGCCCTTGCTTTCTTCCTCTCTTCTGTTGTGTGTGTTCCTTATTAATGTTCCTTTATTTAACAACACTTCTTTTCCTAAAACACAAGAGGTCTTATTAGTCCTATCTAACCTTAACCTATGTATTGTCTAATCTAATGTATTTCTACTAACTTCTTGTTATTGGTGCTTTATCTTGTCTTGTCTTTTCTTTCCTTCTAGTAACTATGCTTTGAACTGTTCTATCTGTACATTACTACTTTTGCTTATACTACATATTAACTCTTCTTTTCTTTTCCTTGCAGTTCTCTGAGATACCTTATACACTCCACAATCATTGGTAATTATATACATTTTCCTTTTAACTCTTAGCATTTAACATTTCAGTTTTTTCTAGAATTCTTCTCAAATGCGGCGCAACTTAGCTCTATTCTTCTGTCTCTCTTTCCCTCCTCAGGTTTACAACACTTGAACTTCGGAATTTGTCCGTTTATCTTCCACATGAGCCTCAAGAATTGGAGCGGCGCTGTTGCTCTGAAACACTCCTCTCAGGTAAAGACAACGAAACTTCGTTATTGCTGACTCGTCGTTTTCCACGAAAACTGAATATTCTACTCTACAACTCAGCTGAATTTACTGTATTTCCCTGACTAAATATTCGGAGACACTTCGAATTGCTCCTCACTCGGTCATTCTTCTGGTGAAGTGCGCATTTCCCCTAGAGCTCGTGCTCCACCTAATCTCCGAATACCTGTGGTCTATAAACTAGACCGCAACTCCGATTTCGGAATCGGCAGCCATCTTGGAATGCCGATTTCAAATGAGCTCCGTCCAGTGATTGTTTCCTGACAGTCTTTTGCTTATTTGGCCCAAACCAGTATAAATTGCTGCCACAATTTGGTCTGGGGGCCTGACAGAAACCCCCTAACAAGGACTTGGTTTTGCAGGAAATCTCAGATGAAAAGTTCTTACCAGTCTTGGAACATGAACATCAGTGTCCAGCTCCCAAGATAGTTCCTATGGTCCGTATCCTTCCCAGTCTACCAAATAGTATAATCTTCCGTTCGATTTCTTTGAATCTAAAATCTCCTTGACTTCAAACTCAGTCCCAGTCTCCAAATGAATCGGTTTCGGGGGGGCATTTCTTCGCAATTCAGTGGATGCCTTTTTAAGCAATGAAACATGAAAGACTGGATGAATTCTCAATTCGGTGGGTAACTTTGAGCGATAAGTGACTTGAGATATTTTCTCCTCAATTTGATATGGTCCAATAAACCTGGGTTGGAATTTTTTATTTTCCTTTAACGTAAGGTTCTTTGTACTTAACCAAACATGATCTCCTTTTTCAAAAGGAGGACCTTCAGGTCTCTTTTTATCTGTATAGCCCTTATACCTTTTTTTTGCCTGTTCTAAATTTCTAAAAGCAATTTGATGGACCTGTTTTAAGTGGGAGACTACATCTTTGACTGCTGGGACTGTAAGATCAGTTTGTTTTATTGTCGAATTTGGATGTCGACCATAATTCAGATAAAATAGAGAGCAACCAGTGGAGAAATTTTTCGCATTTTTGTGTGCAAATTCTGCTGTCCACAAATAATCTGACAAGTTCTCATCTTGCTTTAGGAGAAATAGCCTCAAGTACTGTTCTAACTCCTGGTTAACCCTCTCTGTCTGCCTATCTGTTTCTGGGTGATAACTGGTGGAGAATCTGGCTTCTATTCCCAAACTTTCCATAAAGGCCTTCCAGAAATGAGATACGAATTGTGATCCTCTGTCTGAAATGACAATCTTTGGTATTCCATGTATCTTAACTATTTGTGTGCTGAAATGAGTAGCTAGTTGCTTAACGGTGGGAACCCCTTTTAAGGCTATGAAATGTGCCATTTTTGAAAATGTGTCCACAACCACTAGAATGGTGTTAAATCCCTGACTAAGGGGCAAATCTACTATGAGGTCAAGGGTGACTGTGTGCCATGGATAGAGCGGTGTAGGTAAAGGTTGGAGTAACCCCTTTGGAGCTCACCATTCTGATTTTCCCTGAGCACAGATCTCACAGGTCTTTACGTACTTCTCAATGTCTTTGGTCATGTGTGGCCACCAATAATGTCTTTTGGTTAGTTCTTCTGTTTTAGCTTCTCCTTTGTGCCCTGCTAACACACCATCATGGCACTCATGCATTATATGCTGTTGTAATTCTTTGGTGGGTAGATACAAGGCTTCCTTAAAATAAGGTAGCTGATGTTGGATCTTTCTTCCTGCTTCTTCCTTCACTCAATCTTGCATAGCCTCTGGACTCATGGCTTCGGAAATGCATTCTTCTAGATTAATTGAAGTTGTAACACCAATAATGTTTGTACTTAGAATAATAGTCTGATTTTCCATTTGACTCTTCTGATTTTCAGTGCCTAATCTGGATAGAGCATCAGCCTTCCCATTTTATTCCAGGCCGGTAAGTGATTACAAAGTCGTAATCAGCAAAGTATATCGACCACCGCAATTGTCTTGGTGTACGCGTCCTAGCTGATTTTAAGAATTTTAGATTTCGATGGTCAGTGTACACTGTGACTTGGTATTGTGCTCCCATAAGATGGTGTTGCCACTCTTTAAAAGCGTCTTTAATGGCCAACAATTCTTTTTCTGTGATTGTGTAATTGACTTCAGCGTGTGTCAGTTTCCTTGATCTGTAAGCGACTGGATGTAGCTGACTGGTTACTTTATGCCGTTGGGATAACACCCCTCTGACAGCTTAATCAGAAGCATCAGTCTCAACATAAAATGGTTCCGTAGGGTCCGCGTGTTGAAGTATTGGTGCAGTGGTGAAATCTCTCTTCAAGGACTTAAAGGCTTCTTCAGATTCTTGTGTCCATTCAAACCGAATTCCTTTTTTAGGCAGTCATGTGAGATGAAGGATCTTCTGTGAAAATTCACTGATAAACATTCGATAGAAATTTGCGAATCCAATGAAGCTTTGGACTTCCTTCACACTTGTAGGGGATTTACAGTCTATTACTGCTTTGATTTTCCGCTCATCCATGAGTATTCCAGTTGGGGAAAGAACAAACCCCAAAAACTCCACCTGGGAAACATTGAATGCACACTTTTCCAGTTTCACAAATAGTTTGTTTTCTCTTAATTTCTGTACAACCCCTCTAACTTGTCCTTGATGTTTACTCTTGTCAGGAGAATAAATCAAGATATCATCTATGTATCCAATCGCACACTGATCTATGAATTCACTGAGGATGTCAATAATAAAGTGCTGAAAGGCAGCTGGGGAATTGCACAGCCCATAAAGCATGACTTAATAATAATAATAATAAGCCATTTTTAAAGCGCCTGGCTACACAAAAACAGTGTGTCCCTGCGCTAGATGCTGCTAATTCTCAGGAGGCATAAAAAGGGAGGAAAAATCAGGGACAGAGAGGAACTAGAGCATTAGATAAGGGGAAACAAGAGCGTTTTAAGTTTTCCATGGAATCTTGTTTCTGAGGGTTCCATTCGGAGGTCAAGCGGGAGTTCATTCCAGTATTTGGGGGCAAGATATCCGAAAGAACAGCCACCCATCCTAGCTCTGGTGATGCGAGGGGGTTTGAACAGCATCGCTCCGGTCGATCTCAGATTCCGGGTGGGGCGGTGAACAGTGAGGAGTTTTTGCAGGTAGCCTGGGTCTTTGCCCTGGGCGATGCGGTGCGCGAAGCAGAGAGCTTTAAATTTAATTTGTTCCTTGACTGGGAGCCAGTGAAGCTTGGCTAGGGCAGTTTTCCCAGATGCTCTGCAAGGTACGTTGAGCACTAGGCGAGCAGCAGCGTTTTGGACGCACTGAATTTGGTGTAGGCCCTTTTTACTCAAACCTAAGAGCAGAGCATTTCCATAGTCAAGGTGGGGAGTGACTAGGGCATGGACAATTGTTTTTCTGGCGCTAATGGGAAGGAGATCTAGGACCTTTCGAAGAATTTTCAGTATGCCGAAGCACTTGCCTGTCACTTTACTGACGTGAGATTTATAAGAGAGATCAGAGTCAAGCATTACTCCCAGATTCTTGACAGAAACTGCGGGAAGGGGAAGATTGCCAAGTTCAGTGGGCCACCACATGTGCGACCATGCTGAGGGGGATTTCCCAACAACCAGCAGTTCTGTTTTGTCGCCATTTAGGCGCAAACAGTTGTTGTTCATCCATGTTGCCACTGATGACAGGCAGTTGGAAAAATTAGTGGCATCTTCTCTAAGGTCGGGCGTAAGCTTGAACATCAGTTGGGTTTCATCAGCATAACTGACAATATCCACCCCATTCGCTTCCACTATGTGAGCCAGGGGTTGCATGTAAAGATTGAACAAAGTGGGGCTCAGACTCGAGCCCTGTGGTACTCCATGGCTCAACTTCCTAGGGGAGGATTTGAAGGGGGGACAGTGCATCTGAAAGCTCCTATTGGCCAGGAAGGATTTTATCCAGGCATGGCCCGATCCCTCCACTCCCATGTCTGCGAGACGAGACAGCAGCGTTGTGTGCAGCACGGTGTCAAAGGCTGCAGTAAGATCTAATAAAACCAACGCTGCTGTCTGTCCTTCATCCACCATCTGTCTAAGGGATTCAGTAGAATAGAGAACGGCTGACTCCGTGGAGTAGCCGGCTCTAAATCCCGATTGAGTGGGGTGGAGGAGGGATTCCTCCTCCAAATATTTCATGAGTTGCCCATTGACCACCTTTTCCATGATTTTTGAGCAGAAGGGAAGGAGGGAGATGGGTCGGAGATTTTGGAGTTGGGAAATATGGACATTAGGTTTTTTTTTTAAAGGGAACACCTGGGCTGTTTTCCACGCATCGAGCACCTGGCCTTCTTGGAGAGACATAGCGACTATATGAGTAATCTGATCGATCATGCTCTCCATGACTCCTTTACAGTGTACAGGGGGACACACGTCACAGGGAGAGCCAGACTGTATGCTGTTAGCGATGCTTAATAGTTCCTGCCTCTCAGGTACCTTAAAGCTTGTAAGATGGGATTTCACAATATAATTATCTCTTGCTTCTACCTGTTTAATCGAGAGGTCAGCATTGTCTGTGAAGGTGGCATGGATTTTGTCGACCTTGCCGACAAAGAACTCCGCTATGGAGTCGCATAGCTCAGTAGAGAAGGTGTCATGGGCTTCAAGTCTAGACGGGACCGTAAGCTCTTTGTAGATGGCAAAAAGTTCTCTGGTGGGGTTGGCAGCTGATTCTATTCTGCTCTTGAGGTGGGAACTTTTTTCTGATCTCACTAGTTTCTGATATTTTTTTTAATTCTGTTCTATAAAGTGTTTTGCATTCTGGATTGTAACTTTTCCCCCAGCTCCGTTCCAAATTTTTACATTTGGCTTTGGCTGCTTTAAGTTTTTCAGAGAACCAGGGGGCAGTTTTGGTTTGTCTTGCGGGAGATTTGAGTGTCCAGGGTGCTACTGTATCCAGCGCATTGGACACCCAATTTTCATAATTGCTCCACGCCTCCTGCAGAGTATTGCTAGGGGGCGGGGGATTCTCCGATAAGGCAAGTTGAAATGACTCTTGCTTGAATTTTCTCCAGTCTCTGCGCTTCTGAGGTAGGGGTATGCAGAATCTAGAATCAGAAGGCATGCCATCTATTTCAAATGGGATAGTGAAATGGTCGGACCAGATCGTTCTGACTGGGGAGGAAACCTTAATACCCTCCCAATTAGCAAAGATGGGGTCCAAAAGATGGCCCAACTGGTGGGAGGGGGATCTGGATTGCAAGTTAAGCCCTAGGGATTGGGACTTGGTATTCGAACAACCCAAACCTTGTTCTGAAAGCTGTTTTCCATTCATCGCCTTCGCGCATCCAAACTAGGTGATAGGCCCCTCTCAAATCTAGTTTGGTGTAGATTTGTGCTCCTTTTACCTGATCCAATAGGACAGAAATGAGAGGTAACGGATACCTATTCTTTTTGGTGATCTTATTAATTGCTCTATAATCGATGCAAGTCCTCAAGTCCCCTTCCTTCTTTGGCACGAAGAATAGAGGCGAAGATACTGGGGACTGCGAGGGCCGAATGAACCCATTGGCTAGATATTTATCCAAGTACTCTTTCAAATGATGATGCTCATTTTCCGTTAGGGCATAAACTCGACTGCACGGTAAATTTGAAACAGGTTCTACATCAATTTTGCAATCATATACTCGATGAGGAGGAAGTTGTTCAGCTTCCATCTCGTTGAATACATCTTCAAAATCTCTGTAGTCTTCGGGTATTTCTTGGGCGTTGATGATACACACTGAAACTCCCGCCGAACACAGGGAATGAGCTGGATTACACTCTCAAGTCTTTCATTTTACTCCAAAACAGTAAAGGTGGCAGCATGGTTGAAAAACCTCTCCCTCCCAGCGTAGAACGCTTAAAATGCGGACATACCAGAAGACAAGCTTTTGAGGACCGCAGCCTCCTACTGGGAAAAAATTGTACCAATTTGTCCTAGATGAAATTAGGGTCCGAGCCATAAATGGCTTTGTGAGTATGCACAAACTTTTAAACTTCACTCTTAGGGGCACAGGCAGCCAGTGTAAGTCCTGTAACAGTGGAGTAATATGTGTCCTCCTAGGTTTCTTGAAAATCTGCCTGGCTGCATTGTTCATAACGCCTTGAAGGCTGGCCAAGGATTTTTTTGGCAACCCCACATAAAGTGAGTTACTGAGGTCCAAGCAGGCAAGTATCAGGGCCGAAACCGCAGTCCGTATAGTGGAGGAGGATAGCAGCGTTGACAGTTTTCGAAGTTGTCGTAGCAGCCCTACACAGGTTCCTACCACAGCTGAAATTTGTTGGGACATTGATAGCGTGACATCAATTTTTATTAAGTATGGGCGTAAAATTCGCACGCGATATTGTATTTTTTATGCGCGACCAAGCAAATTTGCGGATTATTGGCAATTTCGCTATCCGCAAATTGCGCGAATTTGCCCAAAAATCTGCAAATTCGCAAGCTTCGAATTATTTTGCTTGGTCGCGCTTAAAAAATACAACATCGCGTGTGCGGCGTTGACTTACCGTGATTCTGAGTCTGCCGAGTTGTTTTTCTCCCGGTTTGCGTGAGCTGCGCCATTTTCGATCTTGCTGCGTGATCGCGCAAGAGTTTTTCGAACCCAATTACGTTATTGCGGCTTGCCATCTTGCACAGCGAGAGTTTGACAACGCAAGTACGTCATAAAGGCCCGCGATGACGCATTGCGGGAGTTAACAATGCCGAACATGTAGATGCAGTGCGCAGCTGACTTCCAGCGGGAGATTTAAACAGCTTGCATTCCCAAAATTGCAAAAATTGCAATTCTGCACAAGAAATCCACCGCAGGAAGCATAAACCTTGTGAAAATGATGATTTTGTTCAGAATAACTCCTCAGATTGACATTTGGCTGCACTTTTTGGTGCAGGAGTCCATTTTTTTGGGTGGGGTGGGAGGAAAGAAGTGTCCCAGAGTCTCCAAGTTCCTGTTCCTGTCCAGCAGGCTCCTCCCAGTGCTTTGTCCATGTCCTGGTCACTTTTGATTTGGATCCGGAGCTGGAAGGATTCGTTTTTGTGGCTGCTGCTGGATATTTGCATTTGAGGACTTTTTGGACTTTGGAGTTTGGATCACTTTTGGACTTCAGATTTTACAAGTAAGTTGGTGTTGTTTGTTTAGGGCATTGCAGTTCAGGCAACTACAGTTCTAAAACTTTTTTCACAACTTTAACAAAATATATATTGTGGGTAGCCACAGTATCCAGTAGGCCCAGGGTTAGTCATGGATGCATGATACAAATGTTTCTGTGATTCTCATTTATGTCATGGAATTTTAGCTCACTGTTATATGTTGATTTTTTTAAAAATGTTTGGGTGCCTTTAAAGGCTCACTAGCCAGTAGGCCCAGGTGTAGTGAGTGGTGCTTTTTAGGGTGTTGTTTGGGCCTGGCCCTGTGGTGGGGGTCAAGGGCCCATTTTGAAGCCAGGCAGTGTGCTCAGGCCTGCACCCAGTTTGCCTTCCTTTCAACCATTATGCCCAGGGGTACTCAGTGGTGCATGGGCCTAGTCTTTCTGTGGGTTGTCTTGACTTTAAACATCATTGAGGGCATGGATGGCATTGGATTGTGGTGACTTGTGAGTGTTTTTTGACTTTTTGGGGCGTTGTTGGGGCCTGGCCATGTGGGCGGGGGCCATTTTGAGGCCTGGGACAGGCAGGGCCTGGCCATCTGGTGGGGGTCAAGGGGCCATTTTGAAGCCAGGCAGTGTGCTCAGGCCTGCACCCAGTTTGCCTTGATTTCAACCATTATGCCCAGGGGTACTCAGTGGTGCATGGGCCTAGTCCTTCTGTGGGGTGTCTTGAATTTAAACATCATTGAGGTCATGGATGCCATTGGATTGTGGTGATTTTTGAGTGTTTTTCGACTTTTTGGGGCTTTGTTGGGGCCTGGCCATGTGGGTGGGGGCTATTTTGAGGCCTGGGACAGGCAGGGCCTGGCCCTGTGGTGGGGGTCAAGGGCCCATTTTGAAGCCAGGCAGTGTGCTCAGGCCTGCACCCAGTTTGCCTTGCTTTCAACCATTATGCCCAGGGGTACTCAGTGGTGCATGGGCCTAGTCTTTCTGTGGGGTGTCTTGAATATAACATCATTGAGGGCATGGATGGCATTGGATTGTGGTGATTTTTGTGTGTTTTTCGACTTTTTGGGGTGTTTTGGGGGCCTGGCCATGTGGGTGGGGGCCATTTTGAGGCCTGGGACAGGCAGGGCCTGGCCATGTGGTGGGGGTCAAGGGGCCATTTTGAAGCCAGGCAGTGTGCTCAGGCCTGCACCCAGTTTGCCTTGCTTTCAACCATTATGCCCAGGGGTACTCAGTGGTGCATGGGCAGACTCTTTCTGTGGGGTGTCTTGAATTTAAACATCCTTGAGGGCATGGATGGCATTGAACTGTGGTAATGTTTGAGAGTTTTTCGACTTTTTGTGGTGTTTTTGGGGCCTGGCCATGTGGGTGGGGGCCATTTTGAGGCCTGGGACAGGCAGGGCCTGGCCATGTGGTGGGGGTCAAGGGGCCATTTTGAAGCCAGGCAGTGTGCTCAGGCCTGCACCCAGTTTGCCTTGCTTTCAACCATTATGCCCAGGGGTACACAGTGGTGCATGGGCCGAATCTTTCTGTGGGGTGTCTTGAATTTAAACATCATTGAGGGCATGGATGGCATTGGATTGTGATGATTTTTGTGTGTTTTTCGACTTTTTGGGGTGTATAACTGATGTTCCTCTGGCTTCCATTGCTTTTAGGTGCACAAGAGAACCACCAGTTCCAGGAAGAAGTCCTGCAGAGGTTTGTGCAGCACAACGTCACGTGATGTCACGTGTGGCCACAGACAAGACAACTCTGCAAATCATGAAACTGCAGCCTGCTGTTCTGAAATCTCAAGAAGATGGCCCCAAAGAAAGTTGGCTATAGCGCCTGAGTGAAAAAAGTTGCCAGCGCCACTGCCAGTAAGAAGGAGCAGAAGAAGCAAGTCGCACCACCTACCAAGGAGACTGGTGTGCACACCGACACCTTTTTTGGGAAAAAAACTACGCCTGCAGCAGCAGCAGTGTCCGCAGCACCTCCGCTTCATTGGGCTCAGTGCCACCACGCCAAGTTAGGTCCAAGAACATGAGTGCTGCTGCGACATCCACTTTGGTTTTTCAATCACCATCGACCAGTGATCTTGGCTCATCACAAGAAAGTACCATCCAATCAACGCCGGGTGTAACTCAGCTGACGAGTGTTCAACAACCACAGCCGCAACCACAAACACAGGTGCAACTAGTACAAGCGCAAGTACATGGGCAAGGAGAGGCGCAAGGAGAGGCGCAAGGAGAGGCGCAAGGAGAGGCGCAAGTAGAGGCGCAAGGAGAGGCGCATGAAGAGGTGCATGGAGAGGTGCAACTAGAGGTTCATGGAGCGGCACAACTGCCTACAACGCTTGTTCCTCCAGAAGTAGGGTGCACATCAGGAAATTGATATTCAAGAGGAGGTATCATTCGAGGAAGCCATTCCTCCTGATGATAATCCATTGTCTTCCAGATCCCCAGCAAGAAAAAGGTCAAGGAGGACTACTACTACTACTACTACAAGTTCTTCTTCAAGCCCTCTTCATTCTGATGACCTTGATCGTGATTGGAACCCAGCAATGCCGCCTGAGAGTCAGTCACGCCATGAGCCGACAAAGGTAGCTAAGCGTAAAAGGAAGGCTCCCGCAAGGCTTCGACTTATGGGTGATGACGAGGAACAAGAAGTGGTGTCTTCTGCTGCTGATGAACAGTCTGACGACGACCCAGTCATCACAGTCGTCACTCCAGCCCCAGCGGGCATGCAGCAGACAAACATTTTGACCCTATCCCGAATGGCTGCTGAGCGGAATATGGGCTGCGAGGCACTGGTACCACCACCGTTAACTACAACACCAACACAACCTACAGCTTCCATCTTTTTTAGTCAGAAGGGCCGGCATGGACCTCCATCCAGCTCGACCTCAAGTAGTGGTGCTGTAAGTGAACAACAGAAACAAATTCAGCCACGCCCATCCTCCACTTCATCTGGCATTGAAAGTCAAAGTAGCACCTCCACCACCAGCAGACATCACCAGTCCCCAGTTTGGGACTTCTTTACTGTTAGCGCAAAGGCGGAAAACATGGTCGTTTGTTCGATTTGTAAAGTATCCGTTAGTCGGGGTAAGCTTGGTACCAACAATGGTACCGGAGGCCAGAGAGGTCATCTCAAACAACACCACCCTATCCAGTGGTACACGCACCTAAGTAAGATCGAGGAAGCCCAACAAAGTAGAACTGATCCAAATGTATCCATTCAAATTGCATCTGATGCTGACGAGGGGCTGATTGTGCAGGGGGAAGTCAAGAATCGAGCGACATTTTTTCTGGTACACCCAGTACCCCTGGGAGCAGCACTGCAGTGGTAGCGCCCACACCCTCTACCCCTGCAACAAGTATGAGGCACACTAAGAGTCTGGGACAGACACCAATGCAAAAAAGTCTATCAATGAGCCTAACTGGTTTGAAGTCTGCATCATCATCATCATCGTCATCACGTAAAACGGTCCAGCCCACCATTAGAAGCATGTTTTGGTCAGAGGCGCCATTTGAACGCAACCACCCAACGGTACGCCTGTATAACGCAAAGCTGGCTAAAATGCTAGCACCGGACCTTCTCCCTTTTTCTCTCGTGAAACGGGTGGGGTTTCTAGAATTAGTGGCAACAGTCTGCCCTAAATGGAAGGTTCCTAGCTGGTCCTATTTTGCCAGAGTTGCGGTTCCAGCACAACATCAAGATGTGCTGGAGGTGATTTGGGCAGCTTTGCAGAAGAGTGCTGTTCACACTATCCACTTGACAACAGACATGTGGACCAGTTGCCAAGCCCTTTATTACATGTGCATCACTGCACAGTGGGTCTCTTTTGTAGGGGATAGAGACAAGTCAAGTGCAGTTGTTGACCTGGACACACTTTTTCAAGCTACTCAGAAACATGCAACATTAGCCATGTTTGCCATGGAGAAATCTCATACTGCAACAAACATTTTGGAGGAGTTTAACAGTAAGGTCTCTGAATGGCTGCAACCAAGAAATCACATAGTTGGTTATGTTTCCACAGATAATGGCAGTAATATAGTTAAGGCCATGCAGCAAGATGACTATTTCAGAGTGCCGTGTTTGGCGCACTGCATAAACCTGGTTGTGCAAGATTTCTTGAAAAATGAAAACACAGTTATGAAGTTACTGACCACCTGTCGAAGAATCAGCACACATTTCAGCCATCCAAGGAGCTGAGGAGCATTCAACATGAACGTAAAGTGCCAGTCAAAGGACTCATCCAGGAGGTGGCAACACGTTGGAACTCAACCTTTTACATGCTTGAGCGTCTGTCTGAGCAGTGCATGGTAATCAATGAGTATTTCTTTCAACTAGGTTCTACTATGAAAGACATGAGGCTAGAGTTGGAGGAATGGAAGCTAGTTAAAAGCCTGAAAGACATGCTTTGTCCTTTTGAGGTCTTCACGTGTGAAGTCAGCAGGGAGGACTGTTCTTTGGGCAAAGCTATCCCATTGTTGGTCATGCTAGAGCACCAACTGAAGGCGGTGTCTTCAACGTTCAGAGATGCTGGTGAAAAAAAGCAAGACGCATATTAGTTGGCGGAGAGCTTATTAAGCCGCCTAGTTGCCAATGAAAGGCTTAAAAACATACATACAGAACAACATTACATTTGTGCCACTATTCTGGATCCACGGTACAAAAAGGCAGTGGCCAGCAAAGCATTCATTCCTTTTGATGAAGCAGATGTTTCAAAGTACAAACATTGGCTAGCTGTGTCAGCCACTCGGTTCGAAAAACATAGGCAGAAAATTCAAGGAGCCGGCAGAAGTCCAACTGAATCAGCAGGCCATCCGGCGTCAAGTTCCACTTCTGAATCTGTGGTTGAAGGGAGTCACTTTCCCTCACAGCCGTTAACAACACCAGCAGCAACCGTATCTTCATCCTCACCTGCACCAGGCCCAGCCATCATATTGTCGGAAGTGGATTGGCTAACTCATCCAGGGTATGCACGTTCCAGTGCTGCAAAGGCCACAGATGGTATGCAAAGTGGAGCAACCATGGAGAACCTTGAGTCGATGGTGCATGCCTATCTGGATGACCCAACAGAGGTCTTTTTAATAAGAACCCATTGCTGTATTGGTAGAGGAAAATGGCTCTATGGCCACTGATCACCAACCTGGCTGTAAATTATTTGTCTTGCCCACTCACAAGCGTGTCTTCTGAATGTGTTTTCAGTGCTGCTGGTGCCATTGTAACTTCAAAAAGGACCCGCCTCTCAGCCAAAAATGTGGAGAGGTTAACACTGATCAAGAGGAATCAGCAATTCATACCACCAGATTACAAAGTACGTGAATGCACGCAGGAAGAAGAGGACACCGACTTAGGTGACGGAAGTTCTTCTCTGTTACCTGACCTACTCCTGTCTCAATTCATGGAGTTTGAGGATGAGCTCTATTTCCCTGACACCAAGCCCTGAAACTGACTTCCTTTTTTCGTCTTTATTCACTTTTATTCCTGTGTGTCTTTCTTTGTTTTGCAACTTTTACCACAACAAAACTCTAATCACCTAATCACTACAAGTCCATCAGCAGCACTGTCTTCATCTTATATTCCTTATTGATTTGAAGGTGCCGCAGTCTGCATTCCTGAGGTTCACAAGTTCATAACTCAATCATGCTCCTTTATACTCCTCCTCCAGACTCCCCTTATCCATTTCCCTCAAGGCAGATGGATGGATTACGACGAGACCCCTCAAGTGGGATTGAAATTACTGACTGACTACATGCTTGCTGATTGCTGACAGAGTTGCTTCTGATATTGACAGGAGAGGCTGCCGTGTGGGCCCTCACTTTCCGAAGAAGATGCGGACAAAAAGTAGAACAGGTAATGAATAATTGAGAAGATGGCATGCAGTGGACAGCAATGGCTGTCTGGCTCTGATGAAACCAATTGCTGTTTGTTTTTTGTGCATGAAATGATGATTCATATGTCTTGTCTTAGTTATTATTTAATCTTTTGCACAGTAATTGTAACTCATGTCAACAACTCTGTTTTTTTACCTTGTTTAATTCAAATTGTACTTCAAATTCAGGGGCCACTATATTGCATTTCACAATATGCAAAATGTCCTTGGAGCGGACTCACTTGCCAATATACCATGATGATTGATTAAATAATATATCTTTTTTCTTTACAGTCACTCACTGGGATGGATGGATCATCAGCGTCGGTTTACGGAAGAACTATGGCCAATTCATGAGGGCAAACAGGTAAACCAGTCTACAACAACTACTACAGCAGAACTACATGTCTGTCTATTCATGGTATGTACTGCTCGAGGGCGAGGCAGTGTACTGTTGTTGTTATGTCAGGCAGAGTCCACTCCAGACAGCAGTTCATGTAAAATTGGGGCTACGTAGCTTGCTGCATACAATTAGATATGCTTTGTCTGTCTGACAAAGAGCCTAGGTATGCTACATCAGGTTGCTTCACTCAGTGGTGCCTGCCTTGACCCTCTGCATGGCACTGCTTAAAGCTTGGGCCAAACATCCGTTATGTTTGCAAAATTTGCAGCTTTTCGGTATTTTGCAAATCTCGCGAAATTAGCGAAAATCGCAAATTCTTGAGCGGAACAAATTTTTGGCCCATGCTTGCGGCAGGGCCATGCAGACGGTCAAGGCAGGCACCACAGAGTGAAGCATCCTCCCGATGTAGCATACCTAGGCTCTTTGACACAGACAGACAAAGCATATCTAGGGTTTAGGGTTCAGTGCGATTTACTAGGGTTTTTGGGTTTAAATTGGTATGGTTCACGCTGATTCTAGGGCTCGGGCCCAATGCAGGCTCGTTCATAATGATGTTGGCAAGGTTTTAGGGGGGTTTGGTGTTCTTTTGTACAGAATTGGCAGAATTTTGGCCTTTTTGGGTGTTTTGCGGGCGCGTGTGTTTGGGTGAAAACTAAGTGAAAACTAGTCGTAGACCTTCTTCTTCTTCTTCTTCTTCTTCTTCTTCAAAGAGCGCAGTGGTTCGATTTTGTTATGCCTTGCTGAGATTCTTGTGAATCGCTGGAACAAGTGACTGTTCATGTAAGTTTCAAGAGGATCGAAGTAGTGGAAGTGCTGAAAACAGCAATATTTTGTGAACAGCGCAATTTGCCATGTTTTGAATATACCAGTATTGCATGTTTTTGGGGGGTTGTTTGGGGGTGTTCTAGATTTGTGGGGGAGGGTCTGGGGGTCTGGGAGCACTGCTGGGATAACATAATTTTGATTGGTGATTTGAAGAAAATCCATGGTGGGAAAAAGGAATTAGGGCCTAGCTGCAGAGCGCGATTGGACCGATGTTGACAATTTGGCTGAAAATTTTCTAAGTATGAGTTTTTGCATTTTTGCTTTTTGCCTGTTTAGGGGTGTTCTGCTTTCTTGCGGGTGGCTGCAGGGGTCTGGGGGCATAGCTCGGAAAGGTCTAATATCGGAATCTGGTGTTTTGGACCAAATCCATGGTGAAAAAGTTTTTCCTTTTTTGCTCACTTGCCTGTTTTTGGGGTGCTGTTTGGGGGGCTTCTAGGTTATTGGTGGTGGGTTTTGGGGTCTGGGAGCACTGCTGGCACAGGCTAATTTTGATTGCATTTGTTTTTCGGAAAATCCATGGTGGAAAAGGGGAGTTAGGGCCTAGCTGCAGAGCGCATTTGGACTGAATGGAAGGTAGGCCCATTTTTGCTTTTTGACTGTTTGGGGGTGTTTTGCTTTTTTGCAGGTGGCTGCAGGGGTCTGGGGGTATTGCTGGGAAGGTCTAATACCGGATAAAAGTGTTTTGGAGAAAATCCATGGTGGAAAAGTTTTTCACTTTCCAGAGTTTTCGCTCACTTTCGTGTTTTTCGGGGGCCTGCTTGGGGGGGTTCCTGGTTTTGGTGGGGGAGGGGTTGGGGGGTCTTGGAGCAACGCTGGGTATGGATAGCTTTGATTGCAAGTGGTTTGGAGAAAATCCATGGTGGCAAAGTCTAGTTAGGGCCAAGCTGCAGAGCGTGCACGGAGTGATTTGGGATTGAGGGCTAAATTATTCTGTCTCACTTTTTCCGGTTTTGCTTTTTGGCTGTTTGGGGGTGTTAAACTTGTTTCCGCCTGGGTTGACGGGTCTGGGGGCATTGCTGGGAAGGTCTAATACCGGAGAAAAGAGTTTTGGAGATAATCCATGGTGGAAAAGTTTTTCACTTTCCAGAGTTTTCGCTCACTTTCGTGTTTTCGGGGGCCTGCTTTGGGGGGTTCCTGGTGTTTGGGGTGGGTTGGGGGGGGGTCTTGGAGCAATGCTGGGTATGGATAGTTTTGATTGCAAGTGGTTTGGAGAAAATCCATGGTGGCAAAGGGGAGTTAGGGCCTAGCTGCAGAGCGCGCACAGAGTGATTTGGGAGTGAGGGCTAAATTATTCTGTCTCACTTTTTACGGTTTTGCTTTTTGGCTGTTTGGGGGTGTTAAACTTGTTTCCGCCTGGGTTGACGGGTCTGGGGGCATTGCTGGGAAGGTCTAATTCCGGATAAAAGTGTTTTGGAGAAAATCCATGGTGGAAAAGTTTTTCACTTTCCAGAGTTTTCGCTCACTTTCGTGTTTTCGGGGGCCTGCTTGGGGGGTTCCTGGTGTTTGGGGGGGGGGGGTTTGGGGGGTCTTGGAGCAACGTTGGGTATGGATAGTTTTGATTGCAAGTGGTTTGGAGAAAATCCATGGTGGCAAAGGAGAGTCAGGGCCTAGCTGCAGAGCGCGCACGGAGTGATTTGGGATTGAGGGCTAAATTATTCAGTCTCACTTTTTCCGGTTTTGCTTTTTGGCTGTTTGGGGGTGTTAAACTTGTTTCCGCCTGGGTTGACGGGTCTGGGGGCATTGCTGGGAAGGTCTAATACCGGATAAAAGTGTTTTGGAGATAATCCATGGTGGAAAAGTTTTTAACTTTCCAGAGTTTTCGCTCACTTTTGTGTTTTCGGGGGCCTGCTTGGGGGGTTCCTGGTGTTTGGGGGGGTTGGGGGGTCTTGGAGCAACGCTGGGTATGGATAGTTTTGATTGCAAGTGGTTTGGAGAAAATCCATGGTGGCAAAGGGGAGTCAGGGCCTAGCTGCAGAGCGCGCACGGAGTGATTTGGGATTGAGGGCTAAATTATTCAGTCTCACTTTTTCCGGTTTTGCTTTTTGGCTGTTTGGGGGTGTTAAACTTGTTTCCGCCTGGGTTTACGGGTCTGGGGGCATTGCTGGGAAGGTCTAATACCGGATAAAAGTGTTTTGGAGATAATCCATGGTGGAAAAGTTTTTAACTTTCCAGAGTTTTCGCTCACTTTCGTGTTTTCGGGGACCTGCTTGGGGGGGTTCCTGGTGTTTGGGGTGGGTTGGGGGGTCTTGGAGCAACGCTGGGAATGGATAGTTTTGATTGCAAGTGGTTTGGAGAAAATCCATGGTGGCAAAGGGGAGTTAGGGCCTAGCTGCAGAGCGCGCACGGAGTGATCTGGGAACTAGGCCTAAATTTGTCTAAGTCCCCATTTTTGCTTTTTGGCTGTTTGGGGGTGTTAAAACTTGTTTTTGCCTGGGTTGAAGGGTCTGGGGGCATTGCTGGGAAGGTCTAATACCGGATACAAGTGTTTTGGAGAAAATCCATGGTGGAAAGGACAGCACAAAGGCCACTCTGGACTGCGCATCTGGGAAAATCGAAGGGCGGCACATGAAATGTAAAGAACATTGTGTGATGAATATTTGCACCTTTTGCGGGTCCCCACTAAAACGCTCAGGGGGAAGTAACGGAATAACTGGGGATAAGGAATGGATTACTTGTGTGGTCATTCTATTTGTACCTTCCAATGAAGATTTCAGGGCGCTTCTCGTCCTGAACTAAATGGTTGTCTCAACCTCTGAGCTAGTTCTGCAGTTTCTTTTCTAGAACTCACTATCTCTTGTCTAAGGCTTTGATTTTCCTTTCTAACTGTTCAATTCAATTCAATTCAATTAATTTATATAGCGCGCTACATACCCAGAGGGTCTCAAGGCGCTTGTGAGGAATTACTTGTCGAATATCCAGGATTTAAGTTGCTTTCTGAATGCTAGGTGGTTCTGAGTGAGGCAAAGGTGAATGGGAAGTGAGTTCCAGGTTTTAGCCGCCAGGTAGGAGAAGGATCTTCCTCCCATGGTGGTTTTGTTGATGCGAGGTACAGCAGCAAGGGCTTGGTTGGAGGAGCGTAGCTGGCGGTAGGGGGTGTAGAAGGAAAGTCGTGTGTTGAGGCATTCGGGTCCAAGTTCGTAAAGTGCTTTGTGTGCGTGGGTTAGGAGGCGGAATGTTATCCTCTTATTGACGGGGAGCCAGTGGAGGTTTTTCAGGTGACCAGAAATGTGGTCATTACGCGGGATGTCTAGTATGAGTCTGGCTGAAGCGTTCTGGATGCGTTGGAGTTTTTTCTGAAGTTTTGCGGTGGTACCGGCGTATAGGGTGTTTCCGTAGTCCTGTCGGCTAGTAACCAGTGCGTGGGTGACCGTTTTTCTAGTTTCGGTGGGGATCCAGCGAAATGTTTTTTGAGCATGCGAAGAATGTTGAAGCAAGAAGATGAAACGGCGTTGACTTGTCTGGTCATCGAGAGTGAGGAGTCCAGAATGACGCCCAGGTTCCGTGCGTGGTCTGTCGGGATGGGTGCTTTTCCAAGGGACTCTGGCCACCAAGAGTCATACCAGGCAGAGGGGGAGGTACCTAAGATAAGGACTTCTGTTTTGTCGGAATTCAGTTTCAGACGGCTGTGCTTCATCCACTCGGCTACTTCTTTCATTCCTTCATGCAGGTTGGTTTTGGCGGTGTTAGGGTCTTTGGTGAGTGAGAGGATCAGTTGAGTGTCATCAGCGTAGGAGATGATGTTGAGGTTGTGTTGGCGTGCGATGGCCGCGAAGGGGCTCATGTATACGTTGAAGAGGGTGGGACTGAGTGAGGATCCTTGTGGCACGCCACAAATGACTTCAGTGGCCTCTGACTTGAATGGTGGGAGGCGGACTCTCTGGGTTCTTCCGGCAAGGAACGAGGTGATCCATTCCAGTGCTTTTCCTTGGATTCCGATGTTTCTGAGGCGTTGTAACAGGGTGCTATGACAGACTGTGTTGAAGGCTGCGGAGAGGTCGAGGAGGATGAGGGCGACTGTGTCTCCATTGTCCAGTAGAGTTCGAATGTCGTCTGTTGCTGCGATGAGTGCGGTCTCAGTGCTGTGTCTGGCTCGGAAGCCGGACTGTGAGGAGTCGAGGGATTTGTTGGTTTCGAGGAAGGTGGCGAGCTGGTTGTTGACAGCTTTCTCGATGACTTTGGCCGGGAATGGAAGGAGCGAGATGGGGCGGTAATTTTTGAGTTCGGTGGGGTCCGCTGTGGGTTTTTTCAGAAGGGCGCTGAGTTCCGCGTGTTTCCAGCTTTCCGGGAAGGTGGCGGAGTTGAGGGAGCAGTTGATGACGTCTCGGAGGTGTGGTGCTATGATGGAATCTGCTTTGTTGAAGATGTGGTGAGGGCATGGGTCTGTGGGGGATCCTGAGTGGATGGAGTTCATCAGGCGGATGGTGTCCTCAGTGGAGATTGGGTTCCAGTCATTAAGGATGTTCAAGGGGGGTGAAGGTACGGCAGAAGGTTGGGCGGGTTGGTCTCCGGGTTGGTTGTCGAAGCTGTTGTGGATGTCTGTGATTTTGTCGTGGAAGAACGAGGCTGGGGAGTCGCAAAGGGCTTGAGAGGGAGTGATGTCGTTGGAGTTGGCAGTGGGGTTGGTAAATTCTTTGACGATGTTGAATAATTCCTTGCTGTTGTGGGCGTTGTTGTCAAGTCGGTCTTTGAAAGCGGCTTTCTTGGCAGTCCGGATCAGTTGGTGGTGTATGCGGGTGGCGTTTTTGAAGGCGTCCCTGGTGCTGGTGTTTAGGTCTTTTTTCCAGGCCTTCTCAAGGGAGCGACAGAGTTTCTTGGATTTCTTGAGATCATCGTTGAACCAGGGGGCGTTTTTGTTGCCTAGTTTGACGTTTTTTCAGGGGTGCTAGGTTGTCGGCGCTGTTGGTTAGCCATTGAGTGAGGTTAATGGCTGCTTGGTTGGGGTTCGAAGAGTGGGCAGGGGGGTTTTGAAGAAGCGATGAGTAGATCTGGTCGATGGTGATTTTGTTCCAGTTTCTTCGCAGAGTAGGTTGAGGGTGGTTGTGGGTTGTGGTCTTTTTGTAGATAAAGTGAACGCAGCTGTGGTCCGTCCAATGGAGAACTGTGGTGTGACTGAAGGAGATATGTTTGCTGGAGGTGAAGATAGGGTCGAGTGTGTGACCTGCATTGTGGGTGGGGGTATTAACAAGTTGTTTGAATCCGAGGTTGGCGAGATTGTCCAGAAGGGTGGTGGTGGACCAACTCCTTCTGAATACTATCTAAAACTGTTCCTAAGGTTTGTAAATGTATTCCTTCTGCCATCTCTGTCTGAGTGCAAATATGCAACGTGGGCACTTCATTCTGTCAGACTCTTACAATCTTGTCTAATGACTATAACTTTTCTTACCATGAATTTGCACAGTAACAGAGATGCTAGATCCCAAATCCCTCTAGTAAATACCTTGGAGGCTAGTAGATGCTGAGCCTCCAGACTATTTCCACAGGGGAAGGGGTAATGGATAACATAATAAACGAAGAAGAGACTGCTCCTGGATTGGTTCTTCTAATCTCTTGAACGACCTGCAGACTTCTATTCTTCTATGTAAACCTGAAATGGTAAGCACAATTAGCTTCTAAATCTATTCTAATTTACTCTACTCTTTTCTGCTTTAAATATTTTCACCAACCCTTATCTTCCAAGATTTGTGCTTCTCTTCTTATTTTCCTGTTGTATTCTTAGCTACAGACTACGCCCAGTATTATCTGAACCTGAAACACAAGTATTTTCTTTTTACTTGTATGCCTTCTTACTAGTTTCTTTATTCCTAATTTAATTATGATCTACTTACTTCTCTACTTGGCGTGCCCTTGCTATCTTCCTCTCTTCTGTTGTGTGTGTTCCTTATTAATGTTCCTTTATTTAACAACACTTCTTTTCCTAAAACACAAGAGGTCTCTTTAGTCCTATCTAACCTTAACCTATGTATTGTTTAATCTAATGTATTTCTACTTACTTATTGTTATTGGTGCTTTATCTTGTCTTGTCTTTTCTTTCCTTCTAGTAACTATGCTTTGAACTGTCTATCTGTACATTACTACTTTTGATTATACTACGTATTAACTCTTCTTTTCTTTTCCTTGCAGTTCTCTGAGATACGTTATATACTCCACAATCATTGGTAATTATTTACATTTTCCTTTTAACTCTTAGCATTTAACATTTCAGTGTTTTCTAGAATTATTCTCAAATGCGGCGTCACTTAGCTCTATTCTTCGGTCTCTAATTCCCTCCTCAGGTTTACAAAGCTTGAACTTCGGAATTTGGCCATTTATCTTCCACACGAGCCTCAAGAATTGGAGCGGCGCTGTTGCTTTGAAAACACTCCTCTCAGGGAAAGACAACAAAACTTTGTTATTGCCGACTCGTCGTTTTCCACGAAAACTGAATATTCTACTCCACCACTCAGCTGAATTTACTGTATTTCCCTGACTAAATATTCGGAGACACTTCGAATTGCTCCTCACTCGATCAATCTTCTGGTGAAGTGCGCTCCACCTAATCTCCGAACACCTGTGGTCTATAAACTAGACCACAACTCCGATTTCGGAATCAGCTGCCATCTTGTAATGCCGATTTCGAATGAGCTCCGTCCAGTGATTGTTTCCTGACAGTCTTTTGCTTATCTGGCCCAAACCAGTGCAAATTGCTGCCGCAATTCGGTCTGGGGGCCTGACACTTTTCTTCATAAACTAAATGGCAAAATGTTAAAAACATTGTAATGGTGCACACTCCGCAGCGTGCAGATGTCACTGCCGCCGTGTCAGGGCAGTCTTACTCTTCACCCTTAGGGTGGGTCTGGGGACCAACTGTCATGCGCATTGCTGACTGGTGAAGCGAGGAGGCATCACAGAGGCCAGAGTGGAGACAATTCAGAGGTAGCGTGCGCCGGCAACCGCCGGCCATAATTTAATTATTTCTCTCGTTAGCCTTGTTTGCGCTGTCTTCTTCGGCCCACCCAGGTGAGTCTGTCTGTTCCCCCAGTCTATGCCACCTCCCACTGCAGACAAGTGAACCCCAACCAAAATTCATTGCGACGACCACTAGTGTGCGTAAGGTCTCCAGTTTAGAGTGAAGTCATTTAGTATAAGAAAGGCGCCTTTGCTACATGAAGGTCATTTGGAAAAGAGGGGGGGTTATGTTACACATTAAATATCAAAAGTGCGTGTCATCAGATTTATGTTGATTTGTGGATTTCACAGAAAACACAAAAATTGTCATTGAAGTTTGTAGGCGCAAGAAAATGTACCCTTAACCTATGAATTTACACCTTCGTCTGTGACTTTGGGAGAAGTTTCCCGGTTTCTCTCGACTTTGTCAAGGCATAGTGGTACCCACTTCCCCCCAAAACTGTCGCTGATTTCTAGTTGCCGAGTGATGTCAGTACTGAAGGGGCGGGCCCAGCTGAACTGGACATCAGGGTGTGAGTGAGTGGAGTGGGGGGAGGGTTAGGGCAGAGCAGAAAGGCTGAGGATTGGGGCTGTGGTGGCAGTGGTGCTAACTAAATTGCAGCTTGCAGAAAAAATGGTTTCTAGCTGAAACAGATAAAAGTTACTAAAATACAGCAATATGCATTGCTGCACAGTCAAATGCCTTTCGCTAAAATTGACAGGCCACCTTTCAGTTACTCTTTGCTGTTTGGTTTTTAAACTGAGACTGAGGTGAAACGTTTGCCAGAACAGTCTTAAAAGGTGCAAAAATAAAAAAAAGAAGTATAAGTATTACAAAATATGCTGCATTAGACCGCATAATTTGCCTTTTCCTGCTGCATAATTGAGTACCTGCAGCATAATTCTCATGGTACTGCATACCATGTACTTCCCCTCTGTTTAGTGCTGTCGCAAAGAGCCACCAATCCTACCCCATTTATATGAAAAGAAAAAAAATAACATTTACAGCCTGTCTACCATAGGTTGCACATGACTTCTCTTTCTGGACTTTTTTTTTTAACACCAGCACAACCTACCTCACTTGCGCCCTTTGAACTGTGGGGTGCCGTTCACTTTTCCTCCCTGAAGCCGTTGTACTCCGCTCAGTAGCAGTAAAAGGATCAATGTTTCTGGTCCATAAATGTCTCCAAATCCCTGACTCTGTGGTTGTAACAAGATCACCCAGCATCCTGCCCCAGAGACCTGCCAGCCCCACAGACCTCTCCAGGCAGTGAAACCTGCCAGTCCCACAGACCTTCACAGGCACAGAAACCTGCCAGCCCCACAGACCTCTCCAGGCAGAGAAAACTGCCATCCCCACAGACCTCTCCAGGCAAAGAAACCTGCCAGTCCCAAACACCTCTCCAGGCACAGAAACCTGCCAGCCCCACAGACCTCTACGGGCACAGAAACCTGGCAGCCTCACTGACCTCCCCAAGAAGAGAAACCAGTCAGCCTACAGAACTCTCTGGGCACAGATACCTGCCAGCCACAAAGACCTCTCCAGGCAGAGAACCCCACCATCCCCACAGACCTCCCCAGGCACAGAAACCTACCAGTCCCACAGACCTCCCCAAGCACGGACACCTACCAGTCCCACAGAATCATGTCAGCACGGAATCATGCCAGTTCCACAGACCTCCCCAACCACAGAAACCTGCCAGTTCCAGAGACCTCTTCAGGCAGATAAACCTGCCAGCCCCACAGACCTCCCCAATCACAGAAACCTGCCAGCCCCACAAACCTCCCCAGGCAGAGATACCTGCCAGATGCACAGACCTCCCCAGTCACAGACACCTGCCAGTCCCACAGACCTCCCCAGGCACTGAAACCTGCCAGTTCCATTGACCTCCCCGGACACAGACACCTGCCAGTCCCACAGACCTCCCCAGGCACAGAACCTGCCAGTTCCATTGACCTCCCCGGGCAGAGAAACCTGCTAGCCCCACAGACCTCCCCAAGCACAGAAACCTCCCAGTCCCACAGACATCCCCAGGCAGGGAAACCAGCCAGCCCCATAGACTTCCCCGGGCACGGAAACCTGCCAGCCTCACAGACCTCCCCGGGCACAGAAATGTGCCAGCGCCACAGGCCTCCCCAAGCAAAGAATCACTCCCCCCCACAGACCTCCCCAGGCAGAGAAACCTGCCAGTCCCACAGACCTCCCCGGGCACAGAAACCTGCCAGTCTCACAGACCTCCTCAGGCAGGGAAATCAGCCAGTCCCACTGACGTCTCCAAGCACAGAAACCTGCCAGCCCCACAGATCTCCCCAAGAATAGAATCCTCAGCCCCACAGACCTCCATAGGCAGAGAAACCTGCCAGCCCCACAGACTTCCCCGGGCACAGAAACCTGCCAGTCTCACAGACCTCCTCAGGCAGGGAAATCAGCCAGTCCCACTGACGTCTCCAAGCACAGAAACCTGCCAGCCCCACAGATCTCCCCAAGAATAGAATCTTCAGCCCCACAGACCTCCATAGGCAGAGAAACCTGACAGTCCCACAGACCTCCACAGGCACAGAATCTGCCATCCCACAGACCTCTCCAGGCAGAGATATCTGCCAGCCCCACAGACCTCCCCGGGCATAGAAACCTGCCAGTCCCACAGAACTCCCCAAGCAGAGAAACCTGCCAGTCCCACTGGCCTCCACAGGCACAGAAACCTGTTAGCCCCACAGACCTCCCAGGGCACAGAAACCTGCCCGCCCCAAAGACCCCCCTAAGCACAGACGCCTGCCAGTCCCACAGACCTTCACAGGCACAGACTCTGCCAGTCCCACAGACCTCCCCAGGCACAGAAACATGCCAGTCCCACAGACCTCCCTGGGCACAGAAACATGCAAGTCCCACAGGCCTACCTAAGCACAGAAACCTACCAGCCCCACAGACCTCCCCAAGCACATAACCCTGACAGTCCCACAGACCTCCACAGGCACAGGCTCTGCCAGTCCCACAGACATCCTCAGGCACAGAAACCTGCCAGTCCCAAAGACCTCCCCGGGCACAGAAACATGCAAGTCCCACAGACCTACCTAAGCACAGAAACCTGCCAGCCCCACAGACCTCCCCAGGCACAGAAACCTGCCAGCCCCACAGACCTCCCCAGGCAGAGAAACCCACCAGCCACACAGACCTCCCCAGGCAGAGAAACCTGCCAGCCCCACAGACCTCCCCAAGCACAGAATCTTGCCAGCCCCACAGACCTCCCCAGGCAGGGAAACCTGCCAGTCCCACAGGCCTCACCAGGCAGAGAAACCTGCCAGCCCCACAGACCTCCCCGGGCACTGAAGTCTGCCAGCCCTACAGACCTCCCCAAGCACAGAAACCAGCCAGTCCCACATACCTCGCCGGGGACAGAAACCTGGTCAGCCCCACAGACCTCCTCAAGCACAGAAACCTGCTAGTCCCACAGACCTACATAGGCACAGAATCTGCCATCCCCACAGACCTCTCCAAGAAGGGAAACCTGCCAACGCCACAGACCTCCCCAAGCACAGAATCCTGCCAGTCCCACAGGACCTCCACAGGCAGAGAAACCTGCAAGTCCCACAGACCTCCGCAGGCAGAAAAACCTGCCAGACCCACAGACCTCCTCAGGTAGAAAAACCTACCAGTCCCACAGACCTCCCCTGGCACAGAAACCTGCCAGTCCCACTGACCTCCCCGGGGACAGAGACCTGCCAGTCCCACATACCTCATCGCCGGGGCACATGAGAACGTTTTTCTATTTTTGTGCTGTGGCCAAAATAGAATAAGCTTACTATTGGCTAATTATTGTTGCTAAGTCAGTGCAAAATTATTTTGTTCTGTTTATTACCTGGTGTTAAAGTGGATGTCTTATGACCCGAAGTTGTAGGTCTGTTGTTTTTCTAATGAGATAGCTCCATAATTGAAATAAGAGGCTTTTCCGGCATCTCCACAGTGGCATAACATAAGCCCCCGCAGCCCCCTCGGTGCAGGGTGGGCCCTCAAGCTCTAGGGGGGCTCTTCTGCAAAAGTGGAAGGTGGTGGCCCTCCATGTACTTTACAGGGGGGCCCCCTCAACCTTCGTTACGCCACTGCACACAGCCCTAAACTTTAAACACAGAGAACAGTCACTGTCCTGCTATTTATACTATCCTGAAAGATTATCTTTGGTCCTTGCTTCATATTATTGCAGGAAGACTCATAGTGGCTAACTATTGTGCCCTTGGTATTATTATGCTTTCTATCTCTGTTCCCTTAACAGGCATTGTGGGCAAAAGCCACATCGCGAGCAACAGCCACGCCCCCAAAAGGCGTCATCGAACTTTGGGTGGGGTTCTTCTATAAAAGTGGACCAATGTGGAGTGCAGCTGAGGTTAATGTCCGACGGCATCTGCAGGTTCGGCTGTGATCATCCGGAGAGAGAATTACATTGTGGCAACCTAGGGAAGAGAATGCCAGTGCAGGTGGACATTTGAAGCGCTCAACCTTTCCGGGTAAGAGCGTTCATTCTTGATTAACACATTCTGCACTTCGGAGCAAACATTCATTGCTGAACACATTTTTGGACTCTTGTGAAAAAGTATGAATTATTGAAGGATAACTTATGGCATTTTGTTTACGGACTCTGCCATAACAAAAAAATGCACAATAAGACTCCTGTACAAAGTTGTGTGGCATGTCCCGCTCAGTAACATATATATCTTATAACAGAACTGTGGGATGATCTTAACTGGCTGCCCTTCGTGTTTTTACCTCACAGCAATGAACCTTAACGAACAGTAGAGAATGATCTGTGGTAGGTTTATTGTATTATTTTAGTCGCTTAAATAGTGGAAGATGTAAAAGGCTCATTTTAGAATTCAGGTCTATGGTTAATCATATCCAATGTTTTTTATTATAGATTCATTCTTTATCTCGTCATTCTATGCATAAGGCAGCGATCAGGTGAATACCATTCATTTGATATATTTGATATATCCATTGATATATAATATGTGGAATGTGATGAAGAACTAGGTAATCTAACTCATAGTCTTGATTTCCTTACAGATCTCCTTCCCCGCTGTCCCTTTCCACCACCTGGCCACTCTAATAGTCTGTGTCAAAATGACAATCAGACTTGGAGCTGCCTGGAGGTGGACTCTTCTAGCATTTTGCAAGCTCTGAGGAAACACGTCCCTGACACTCTAAGTGTTTCCAGGCATCGGAAAA
Source organism: Lissotriton vulgaris (assembly GCF_964263255.1). Taxonomy (NCBI): domain Eukaryota; kingdom Metazoa; phylum Chordata; class Amphibia; order Caudata; family Salamandridae; genus Lissotriton; species Lissotriton vulgaris. The sequence continues at coordinate 2,042,308,705 of NC_141685.1, read as the reverse complement.
GGTGGCTGTGGTGATGGATGTGATGAGACTGGTGGTGAGCTGGTGACTGATGTCATCACTTTTGAGGTTGAAAAGTCCATGGGGGCATGAGTCAGTAGGTACTCCTGAGTGGATAGAGTTAATTAGGGCCTTGGTGTTCGCTGTGCCGAGTTGTTCACTTGTGGTGAGCGGGTGGTCAGTGGCTGTCTTCATAACAGTGGGGTTGCTGGGGAGGTCGGTGGCTTGGGAATCAAACTTTCTCTATATGGAGGTTAACTTGTTGTGGAATGTCGAAGTGTACCATTGTATCTCATGAAATATTGTGACCTCTTCATTCTTCAGACTATTATCATACATAAGGTGTCATTAAATGTTTGTCATCTGTGGAGTTGCTTTTTTGTGACTGAACCATTGATAGCTGTAAAACCTTCTGATTGCACACAATTACTTCTGCACTCACCAGATCGCACTGAAAGGTAGTATATAAAGTCCTAGTGCACCTTGAAAGAAATGTTCTTGTCCACATGGGAGTCCGCAGAAATGTTTCCAGGGGGGGGGGGGGCTTCCAGGGGGGGGGGGGCAACATTTTAACTTCATCACTCGCCTTCAAGGCAAGTTAAAGCCGGATGGCCCATTGTCATTCTTTATGTGATGATCAGCAGCAGACAGAATGACAATGGGCCTGTCCACAGTCTGCTCGAGGTCAGGAAGGGGCTGCTGCAGCCTCTAGAGTTCAAAGAGAAGTGCGAGAGGCCCCAAGTGAGTGATCATTTAAACTCCTGGGGCTTCTCACAGGGGAACAGCCTGCTGTAATCGTGAAAATTACAGACCAAAGGTGTCGGTAAAAGGAATGGGACCGGCGATCCAGAGGAGGGAAAGCGCTACCCTTGCCCTCCCCTGCGGACGCCCATGCTTGTCCAGTAGGTACCCTTGCCCATTTGCCCACCTGCAAACCTAATCCCATGCAGATTAATACTTGTTACACAGATTTCCTTAATTAAAACATTAAGGCAGAGCCCTGAAAAGAAATTGGAATAAATCACTGCTACTATTTCTTCGTACAACTTACAGAGCACACTCTGTGGTATGCAAATGATATTGCAGGAGAGCTAAAAAATAATATAACCATGGAACCTTCCTTTTGAGTTATAGCCACTCACCGATGGTCCTATCTGAAAATTCTAGATTTTCTTCAAATGATCTTCCCCATTATGCCATGTTTGCAATTGAAATGTGGTTAGCATGTGTCTTAGTGAACCTTTACCTTTAATCACCAGCCTAATGAATCGCTTCTCCTCTATAAGATCAAGACCTAGACGGAGCCAGATTTCATTACAAGAACGGAGGCTCACATTATGCAATGACTTTTAATTGCAGATCCAAGCCAGTCGCATCACAATATAAAGGTTCCAATAAGAACACTGAGATAAAGTAAGACATTACACATAGCAATCATCAGCCTCTTTTAAATGCGGCTCCAAGCAGATAAGTAGCTCATTATCTTCTCTAAACCTACTTTCATTAATATTGTGTTTTTGGTAACAATTTGGATTTATATTGGGGTTTATGTGAAGGGTGGCTTTATCCCCTCCCCCCCCCTCCTTCATGATCTGCAATTTATGGAGATCATCCCCTCCCTCTGTTTGGATAACCTCTATTTACCAGGTTGTTGTTTAATAATGTGCATTTGCTCAGTGATTTCGTTCAGTATGCCTTAGCCCAGGTAGTTTACTTTACTTTCCTTATTTTATTGTACATCCCGCTGTTGTTTGCCTTTTTTTCTGTCCAAAACCTTGTTTGAATAATGTATAGATATCAAACGCTGTATTCCTCATACCGTCAGCTCTCACAACGAACTGGCGTTTATGTAGATTAAACCAGCGTTGCTCTACTCACCCTGTTTTAGCCTGAAACTTCGCTCTTAATCTATCGGTTTTGTAACGCTTTTGCGTGCTTAGGACAAGCACTACCCTTCTCGCGCTCCTACCGAGTGATCCCAGGCTCACCTTCCATCTTTGAACAAGCATTCAAAAGACAAGCGTTGTTCCGAGTTACTTGAACCTCTCCCCCATTTGGCCCGCAGTCTCCGTCCTCAAGGAAATGATATGTCACACATTAGAGGAAAGTTCCTTGGCGAGAGCCACGCTTCATGCATGTCTCGACTAGAAGCTTTCCTCACTCTCTGACAGTTGAACATCATACACTATAATTTAGCGAGCGGGCACTATATACATTATTTATAAGAATTACCAAATGAATGTACAATTAATTCTAAAATCTGGTTTTGGCAAATAGCAAAAGGGCCCCTTAACCCTAGGCATATTATATTCAGCCCCTTATAATTTGCCCTTGAGGGGAAAACTATCACTTATATTAACATGTTTTTAAAGTGAGAGAGTACATAGGGCGAATAGCTTTTTACCATTTCTTTTACCTAAAAAAAAAAAAAAAAGAAGGGCAATATGGAAAATGTTTCTGACTCAGATTCAGATATAAACAATGCTACACTCCCTAATTTTAATAAGGAGGATTTTCGCATTATGATCCAGAAAGAAATGAAACCCTGTTTTAGGGAGACCTTTGCTCAGTTTGCTCCTTATAAGAGACCGCTTCCTTCTCAAGTAGATGTGTCTGCTGTTTTTATTCATGATAAAGTTGGAGCTAAACGTACCAGGAAAAGCAACCACACTGCTACCGAGACGCATGTGAGCACGGGAGGTCCTAGCACCTCTGATATTATTGGTGGTCTTAGCACCACAAATTTTTGGATGGTCTTCGCACCTCAAATAATAGAGATGTCTTTTATGACACACTTCATTCGGGTGCCCCTTACGGCCCAAATACCTTGGATGCCCCTAGCGGCTCATTGCTTCAAAGTGCTCAGGATTACCATGAGGGTTCAGATGAGGACGAGGATATAGACCCAGACGAATATGTTCTGGATCTAGATGATGAGGACGTAGGAATTTTTGAAGAGGAGGATGAAACCCCTTCTACTTCCAAAGATAGTATTCTAAACCCCCTGGGGGAGGAGATGTTCTCCCCCCTAAATCTAAAACATCCCGTTCCTCACAATGGTCTCCCCAGGACCATGTCTCTAAATTTATTAAAAAATGGATTTGATTCCCTCTTGAAAGAGGGACAAGGAATATTCTAAGGGCTGAGTGTTCAAGACCCTCAATCGATGAGAAAGCTTGTTACACCCCTAATATGGACCCCAAATTAATTAAGTACCTTTTTAGACTTGGGCGCGACCCTAGGAAAGGTCTCGAAAAAGCCTTTAAGGGTTGCCAAGATCGCCTATTGGGCGTACTTGGTCCATTGAGCAGAATTCTTGACTCCGCTGAGGAATGTTACCTTAAAGGTACCCAGCTTGATACAGATCTAATAAGAGGTTGGAGTCAAAGAGCCCTCATTCTCCTAGGTAATGCTAATACTAGCATTAACGCTGAAAGGCGTAGGCTCATCCTTTTTAAACTAGACCCTAAACTCACAGATATGGCTGAGAAGGAACCTTCCTCGAATCCAAAAGACCTGCTCTTTGGTGAAGAGCTTATAAGATCTTTAGGAAAGTACGTCTCAACTTTTACTGCTCTTGATAAGGCCCAAAAGAATATGAAGAGAGTATTCAGCAATAATGTTTTTGGAAGGGCCGGAAGAAGGGGCCTTCCTTCTGGCCGCTATAACCAAAGGCCCTACCAGAGATCACGCCCCTTCGGAAGAGGCTCATATCAGAATAATTACTACAACACCTCCAACCGTGGAAGAGGAAATCGAGTAAGAGGTGGAAGATCTCGATCATCTTTCTCATCAAACCCTCCAAGTAAGTTCCCTTCATTTACTTTCTCCTTCTACCCCTCCAAAAGTGGGAGGCAGACTGAAACTGTTTTCAAAAAAATGGGAGGAAATAACTCAAGATCCGTGGGTACTGTCCACAGTAATAGGCTTTATGATAGATTTTGTTCAAACTCCGTTTCAAACCTCATTCCCGAGGGATATTCCCATCTCAGTAGAGAAGGAGAAAATAGTAGAAGAAGAGATATCCTCTATGCTCGAGAAAGGAGCGATAATAGAAGTTCCTTTGGATTCTCTAACCTTCGTAAGCTCTTTGGCCCAGATGTAGGTAAAATAGATTTACCGAATTTTAATTACCGAATTCTACCGATTCGGTAATTAAAAATCGGTAAATCTTAGGGGTGGATATGTAGGAACATCCAGATGTTCCTTTTACCGAATCGGTAAATATCTGTATTTACCGATTCGGTAAATACCGACCGGTAATGCCCCATTCATTCCTATGGGCTTTGAAGCCCATAGGAATGAATGGGGCATTACCGGTCGGTATTTACCGAATCGGTAAATACCGATTTTGACAAGGGTGCTGGGGGTGTCACTTTGACACCCTCTAGCACCCCCAAAAAAGATTCGGGGGCCATGTGGCAGGCATACCTGCCCTAAGGGCAGGTCTGCCTGTCATATGGCACAGGTGTGCATGCACACATGTGCATGCACACCGGAATCGGTATTTTACCATGAAGTTGGATTTCATGGTAAAATACCGATTCTGTAAGGCTTGTGGGACTCAGAAGAGTCCCACCTACATCTCATTGTTACCGAATCGGTAAAAATACCGATTCGGTATTTTACAGATTCGGTAAATTTACCGAATCTGTAAAATATGTGGCCCTACATACCATTTTGTGAATCTCGGTCGGTAACGGCCGAAAATACCGATTTTCGGCCGTTACCGACCGACCTACATCCGGCCCTTTGTTCCTTGTGGAGAAAAAAGGAAAGGGTTGGAGACCGGTTATAAATTTAAAGGGCCTGAACACATTTCTCGTTTACAGGCACTTCAAAATGGAAGGAATACATCTCCTAAGAGACCTTCTTCAAAAAGAAGACTGGTTAGTAAAACTAGATTTAAAGGACGCCTACTTCACTATCCCGATGGCGGAAATACATCAACCTTACCTACAATTTCTCTGGAAAAATCATCTTTATCAGTTCAAGGCTCACCCCTTCGGGCTTTTGTCCGCCCCTTGGTGTTTTACCAAGGTAATGAGAGCAGTAGCTTCCTTCTCAAGAGAACGAGGCGTTCGGCTTAATATTTAACTCGACAACATTTTGATAATGTCACAAGACCTGACTCAGATTCGTACAGACCTGGAAACGGTTATGAATCTGTTGGAAAGTCTAGGCTTCATTGTCAACAAAGAGAAGTCTATTCTAACCCCCTCCAAATCTCTGGAGTTTTTGGGTTTCACTCTAGACACTTCCAAGTGTCTTCTCCTTTTACCTCCTTCAAAAATCTCGAAGATCAAGAAAGAGATTCGTCATGTTTTAAGACAGGAAGACATCCCTTTAAGGGAACTGGCAAGACTAGGCCTCTTATCTTCTTCCATTCAGGCCAATTCTTAAAAGGCCGTGGCACAAGCTTACGTTGGAAGAGTTCTACGGTATATTAGAGCGGAAACCTCTGAGTAATTTCACTAATGTGGAACAAGGTTACCAACAGTTCTGCGCTTGGATCACCGACGCCCTGGATTCTCTTATACCTCTACGATGGGCGAAAGGCCGGACAAAAACACCTAGTCCCTGGTATAATGAGTCTCTCGCAGAATTGAAAAAATCTTGCCGAAAAACAGAGAGGGAATGGAGACGATCATATGACCCTGCTCTGAAAACCCGGTATTTCACTGAGCTGAAACTTTACCATAGAGCTATCTGCAGAGCTAGAGCTGCATTCTACGCTCATGAATTTGCTACCAGCACCAACCGTTCAAAACTGATTTTCAAGGTACTGAAGGACCTTATGAAAAACAGATCCTCATCAGAGGTGATTTGCACAGATTCTCACTGTGATAAATTGGCCTCCTTTTTTGTGGAGAAAGTGGAAAAAATATATCATGGGTTCGACACACTCCACCAGGATCGAGAAGCTACTGTCTCTGATACGTCGGATCATGAGCCCCTGGCTATCTTACCTGAACTGTCGGTTGAGGCCTTCGACAGGTTCAGCCTTAGGGCCAAGTCAGGCTCTCCTGCGGACCCGTTAAAGCCAGCCTTCATTAACACACTTTCCCCGCTGTGCCGTAACCCCATATTGGATCTCATCAATATGTCTCTGTCTTGTGGAACGGTACCCGCGGCTTGGAAACAGGCAGTGGTCACTCCTATATTAAAAAAAGCCAACTCTGACCCCCGACTGCCAGAAAACTACCGACCTATCTCCCTGTTGCCTTGGATCGCTAAAGTAACAGAAGCCCACGTCAACTCTGTTCTGTCTGAGCATCTGGTTCGTAACCAGATTTTGGATCCCAGTCAGAACGGCTTCCGGTCAGGACACAGTACCGAGACGGCATTACTCTACATCATGGAACATCTTCGCCAGGTACTTGACTCAGGTCATACTGCAGCGCTTATACTATTAGATCTAAGCGCTGCCTTCGATACTGTGTCCCACCAAATACTTATCCAACGCTTACAGGAGGCGGGAGTGACGGATGTCGCTCTCCAGTGGTTTCGGTCCTTTCTGGCAGACCGTTCCTTTAAAGTGGCTATACCACCTGGCCAATCCGCCACTTATCCCCTGGAGCTGGGGGTACCACAGGGATCTTCGTTGAGCCCTACAATGTTCAACCTCTATGTGAAACCGTTGGCTGGTGTCGTCAAACAGTGGGGTCTTACGATGGCCTCATATGCGGACGACACACAGCTAGCGGTGACACTTAGTGGAGACCCTGAGGTGGCGGCCCCCAGATTCCGCGCGGGTCTCTTGGCAGTAGCTAGCTGGCTTCGCACCAACTGCCTCCAGTTGAATGCCACCAAAACGGAGGTGTTGGTTTTAGGGAAGCACGCTGAGCTATGGGGTAACCAGTGGTGGCCATCAGAGCTTGGTGTCACTCCTATTCCAGCTGCTGGAGTGAGAAATCTAGGAGTCTGGGTGGACTCTGCGCTCACCTTCAGGGACCACACCAAGAAGGTGGCTGCCACGTGCTATGGAATATTGCGTGGTATTAGGCCGGTCTTAAAGTACTTTGATCCCCTTACCAGACAGCTTGTAGTCCAGGCCTCAATACTATCTCGGCTGGACTACGGCAGTTCACTGTTGTTAGGGGTGAATCAAGCGGAGGCCTCTAGGCTCCAAAGAGTACAAAATGCCGCAGCACGAGCCATTGTGGGCCTCCCCAGACATTGCTCAGTGTCTGGTACCATCACGGCCTTGCATTGGCTCCCGGTCAGACAGCGAATTAAGTTCAAGGCGCTGTGTCTGGCCTTCAAAATTTTGAAATCTTCTTCGCCGCCGGCACTCGCCAATCTACTCACGCCCTATGTGCCTTCGAGATCCTTGAGATCTGAGGGGCTTCATTTGGCTGTCTGTCCACGCTTTAAGTTGAGCAGAATGGGTGGCCGCTCCTTTAGGGTGCTAGCGGCAGGCCTATGGAATTCGCTCCCGGTACACATCCGAGCTCTTGAGGATTTGCTCGCCTTCAGGCAGGCGATTAAAACTTTCCTGTTTCCAGTGTCTAGTTAAATTCTTTTCTTTTATTGTGTGTTATGTTACAGCGTCTGTCAAAGCGCCAGGACGCCCCTTTGCTGGGGCAGCTGCGCGCTATAAAAATATAAATAACATAACATAACATAACATATAAATAACATTCAGGCGATCTTCCCAGACCCTCTGAATTACCCGGCCTTACAAAGGATAAAAGGAAGGGCGTTGAGGTCTGGTCTTTGGTACGAAGATCAAATCACCCTAGATTTAGAGGCTAAAACAGAACTGAACTGGTGGTTAGAAAACCTGGAAGCTTGGAATGGGAAAGCAATTTTCGGGTCAGAACCGGACTTTGTGCTGGAATCAGACGCTTCCCTTCATGGTTGGCGTGCTTGTTTCCTAGACCAGAATACAGGTGGTGTTTGGTCTCAGGAGGAGTCATCTCACCACGTCAATTTCCTAGAACTTACTGCTGGCCTATACGCCCTTATGAGTTTCAAACACTCAATTCAAGGGAGATCGGTTGTTCTGAAAATGGACAATGTTTCGGCAGTGGCCTACATCAATCAGTTAGGAGGTACGAAGTCTGCCGACCTTTCGAACCTAGCAAGGAAACTCTGGATGTTCTGTTTAGAACACAAAATTGCCCTCAGAGCGGAATACTACCCAGGGAAGTCGAACGTTGCTACGGATTGGAATTCCAGATTCCTTTCGGACTACAGCGATTGGAAACTGAACGTTGCTGTCTTCGACTCACTAAATTCTTACTGGGGTCCATTCGAAATAGACCTATTTGCGACCCGTCTCACCTCTCAACTAGAGCGTTACTTCAGCTGGATGCCGGATCCCGGCGCACAGGCAGTGAACGCATTTCTCCAACCCTGGTGAGGGATCCATGCTTATGCCTTTCCCCCATTTGCAATGATCCAGAGAGTCTTGCAGAAAGTGAGGCAGGACCAATGCTCTCTAGTCCTAATAACTCCCTTCTGGCCATCACAGGCGTGGTTCCCCACTGTTCTGGAACTGACCTTCGAACTTCCATTTCTCATTCCTTCCCTGAAGGATCTCCTTACGGATGTAAACGGAGATCCTCACCTAATGACCCTATCAGGGAGTTTGAACCTTCTTGCCTGGAAAGTGTCAGGCGATCTAACGAAGTCTCAGGACTTTCGTCATCAGCTTCTAGTCTCCTCAGAGAGTCATGGGCACCGGGAACTCACTACAGATACAACAATATCTGGAAATGCTGGCTTCGTTGGTGCATGGAGAGGGATTTGGATCCCACTCGAGCACCTATCGTTGATATAGTGAATTTCCTCGCTGAACTCTTCGACAAGGGATTGAGTTATAGATCAATCAACTGTTATAGATCGGCGATCTCTGCTGGTCATGTCCTCATTAACGGCAAGTCAATCGTTAAAAATTTGATTTTTTGAAGGGTAATGAAGAGCATTCATCTAAAGAGACCCCCAAGTCCAAAATATGATACTCTCTGTGATGTGAATTTGATTCTAGATCTCTTCACTTCCTGGCCAGATAATTCATTTTTAAGCAGAAAGTTTCTTTCTTTTAAACTCGCAACTCTTCTTTGCCTTATCTCCTGTCGTAGAGTTTCTGATGTTAAAGCTCGTCATATAATTTATTTGGAGTTAAATTTGAGGACTATAGAAGAACCAAGACCATGTCTGATTCAATCTTCTATCCTCGTTTCGATCCTTCTCCGAAACTCTGTGTAGTCGAATGTATGAAAGCGTATGATATGACAATGTCTAATCTTCGACCGCTTAATGAGAATCAACTTCTCATTTCCTTTGTTAAGCCTCATAAGGCTATTTCCTCCACTTCTATTGCCAGATGGGTTAAGTCTGCTATGTCTTTAGCTGGTATTGATATTTCCAAATTTCAAGCTCATTCTCTTAGAGGTGCCATGGCAAGTAAGTCTCTTTGGTCCGGAGGTAAGTTGGATGATATCCTTAAAGCTGCTGACTGGTCTAAAGCAAGTACCTTCGCAAGACATTGTAAACCAATTGAACACATGTCTAATGTAATTTTACAGGGCTACCAACATGCATAATGTAGCCTCCGTTCTTGTAATGAAATTGCGATTCTCCTATTATCATGCCTAGAGAATCTAGATTTCATTAAAGACACGGAGGCTCACATTATCCCACCCAACCCTTCCCATGGTATTGGGTATAACTTAACATGATGTTATTTATCATCTTGATGTTATGTATTTCAAAATGTTTATTATTTATTGCTCAATTGTTCATCTGGATATGAGTCTGATTCCTTTGTTTTTAGGATACAACTTTATTGTCCTCTTTCTTTCAGATAACCCTTCTACTTAATCTACTTTTGACGTGTCATCATCAGGAGGTCGATTGACTGTCTTCTTCTTCTTCAATTTTGCTTCCATTCACTTCAAATCTTCTGGAATCTACTAGATCTACTTTCGCCAAATTTAAAAGAGGCTGATGATTGCTATGTGTAATGTCTTACTTTATCTCAGTGTTCTTATTGGAACCTTTATATTGTGATGCGACTGGCTTGGATCTGCAATTAAAAGTCATTGCATAATGTGAGCCTCCGTGTCTTTAATGAAATCTAGATTCTCTAGGCATGATAATAGGAGAATCGCAATTATCGTTCATACTACTGTCCTATTTCAGGCGCAATCTGTGTTATAATGGCACTTGAAGCAGTAGTCATTCATCAATTTTACTCAGGGTTCAGACCAGTCAGGGGCACAGCATCAACATTGCTAAATATCATAGAAGTACTACTCAATATCTAGGACCAGTACTACTTCGATCAATAAATCAATCAATCAATCAGGGATTTGTAGATCACACTATAATGGTCACAAGGGGCTGGGGGGGAGGGGATTTGGGCAGCTCCCGTTGATGGAGTAAGGATTCAAGAAAACGAAACTTGCTTGGAGCAATCTCTCATTAACAATACTAATCAGTAAAAATTGTGGAGAAAACAAGATTAACAAACGCACAACATTTACATATGGGGAAAAGAGCTTTATCCCCTGAGAGGCAGGTGTCCATGTTAATCGCAGCACCCTGTAGAAGCACGACGAGCGCTGCGATCAACATGAATACTTAAAAAAATAAAGAAGGCAATCTGCCCCAGCCGATCTCTATGAAGAAAGGGCACACAGACTATAGGCACGACGTGCCGTGTGATTTCACAATCACTAACATATATGGGTGATTGTGAAAGCCACACGTCGTGCTTTTAGGCTTGCTGCATGCTTTTAGTTTATAGAGTGCGGCTGCAGGCAGATTGTGTGCCTTTTTGAAAGTTTTCATCTTACATGCAGCCAGTGTATTAGTATGTCGGGCGCTGCAATTAAAATGAAAAATTGTTTAAAAAAAAGGCACGCAACCTGCCGCACTCTATTAACAAAGAGCATGCAGAAAGCCTTAAAGCACGACGTGTGCCTTCACAATCGCTAATATATGTTAGTGATAGTGAAAGCGCACATCGTGCTTCTGGACTTGCTAAGCGCCCTTTCTTCATAGAGCCTGGCTCGCCATCCCAGGAGGCCTACATTCACGAGTCCTAGCTTTACTAGGACACGGGGCAGTAAGTGGCATGGTGTGAGGAGGCAGGATAAGAGGCCCAAGAAGCTGCCTTTTTGAAAATATCTGGTTTCCAAGAGCCCAGTGGCTCCAGAAGAATACCCACGATCCACTGGTCCCAGTTGGCTGCCAGGCCCAGCCCGTCTTCTATGTCCATGCAGCAGCAGCCAAAAATGATGTGCCCAGGGTCACACGCCGTGCAGCGGAGCTGTGATTGGAAACAGGCTCTGCATGCACAGCTAGGCTCAGAGTCCAGCAGGAACTAGTGCTAGGCTCAGACAGCGAGTTCTGTGTTCATTACAGGCTTAGAGTATAGCAGGATTTGGATGCAGTTGAGGCTTAGAGTACAGCAGATTCTGGGAACAAAAGTGGTGAATGCTAGGCATTCTTAGCAGAGTAGGTTCTAGGCTCTGTAGATCCTTGTGCAGGCTCATGGGTTGAGATGCTCTTTGTGCAGTAGCCCTAGACGTAACAGAGCTGGTATCTCAGATGGGTGCAGGGTGTAGATTTTACAGGCTCAGTGCAGTTTGTTTTAGGTGTTGTAGAGCTGGACTCTGGGTGAAAGCAGATCATTCTGCAGTGGCTTCTTGGTGGAGACAGGCTGAGCACGGAGTGCGTGAGGCAGAGGGGAAGAAGCTGCGAGAACATTTTATGTGAAAAATGCAGTGTTGCTTCCTTCTTATAATTCTTCTTCCGTTCAGACTTTGTTTTTTATTTATAATCGCCTCTTACTTTCCCCACTTATTCTTAGTAAAAGATACCCTGACTTGTCACATAAATGCTGGACTTGCTCTGCACCTCATGCTGATTTGCTACACTTGCTTTTTAATGCACTCCGGTTCATACGTTTTGGGTTAAGGTGTGGTCTCAAATTAATAACATCTTTTCCACCACACACCCGTTTCATGTATCTCATATTTTTTTAGGTAGTATTTCCCCCATTTGGGATCACTGCACTTTCAGCATAAAAATAATTGACCTGCTCATTGCAGTAGCTTTTCAGCAGATTACCAAGGCTTGGAAGGATCTCACTAAACTCTCGTATCAGGCTTGGTGGTACGCTGTATGTTATAACCATAGGCTGGACACAACGTTTGTTTATCCACTCGCTTTGGCTCCAAAACGTTGTGGGACCCAGTCATCTCATTTTTTGATACTATTGCTCTCCGCTCTCTGCCTCAATCCCCCTTTCAACAGGAAGTCGCTAAACCTCCTTGAGTTCCCTTCATTGTTTTATCTACTTTATATTAACAAATATTCTATCATTCTTTAGTATATCAACACATCAATAATTGTTGCATATTTCATTATAGTTAATTATTTATATAATTTATTTCCTTTGGATTATCTCTTTATTTATTTCAGTGTATACTTTATCTTTGCATTGATGTTTTTAATTTGTATAAGTGATTTATATGACTGTTAATAAACTATATTCTGAACTTAAAAAAAATAATTCTTCTTCAACTGCACACGCCTCCTGGTGTAAATTAAAAGCTCAGATGGCCTTGTGAGCCAGGAGCTGCATGAAGTACAGTAAATAAACATCGTAGGGGGCTTCATATCCCTTTTTTTGAAGATCACTTTATCTTATTTGCGAATAATAATTCGGAGTCTATGAAAAACGTCTAAGCTATTAGTTCCAAATTCCTCTCTTTGTTCTCAATCTACCCGGGTTGGCTTAGTACATCATAAACATGCTAGGAATATTTTGTGTCATCTCATTGGCTAAGCTTTTTAAAACATGATGGGAAAGTTGTGCCCAAAATGCACTTTTTGCACCCACGTTTAATGTTTTTTTTTAATGTCAGAAAACTCTTTGTGGAACTCAATTGTTTCACTGACTCACTTAGGGGCCGATTAGGATGGCCACCCGAGGTGGAGGGACCGTCCGCAGTGGCTGCGGCGTTCCCTCCATCCCAATTAGGATGTGACCGCCACCCTGGCGGTCACATCCCCTACCTTTAACATTGCGGCGGATGCTGCTTCAAGCAGCACCCGCCGCAAGGTTAAAAGTGCATGTTATCCTTTGCATGCACGAAGCGGCTGGCACCGCGTGGTGCCTGCCGCTTCGTGCACGCATAGGCAGGGGGGTACCATAGTTACCCCATGTGCACCCCCCACCCCCCTTCACCCCTGGGGGCCCGCAACGGGCCCCCAAAGAAAAGTCTGCATGCCTTTCCACGGCCGAAATGCCGTTGTGGAAAGGCATAGGACCGCTGACATACTAATATGGCTGGCGGTGTCTGATAGACACTGCCAGCCATGTAGAGCTTTTCTGCTGCAGTCGGAAGGCGACCGTGGCGGAAAAGCGCAGACGGAAAAAAGATCCCCCAGCCATCCTAATCTGGTGGGGGGGTCTTTTTTCAGTCCGCAGATGTTAATCCACATCCTCCGGGCCGGCGATGGCTTCCACCGGCCCGGAGGATGCTGATTATCCGCAATCCTAATGAGCCCCTTAGTTTAAGGCAGGTACAATGACATACTAGGTTCAAAGATCATCAGCCACCAATTAAGAAAATGTGACTCATGGTATCACTTCTCCATAGCGACAGCGTCACTGCGTTGCATACTCTGCAATGATGCAAGCACCCGCCACTGCAGCCAGGCTACAGGCAGATTATGCATCGATACCACGCACTACATGAGAGTTAGGTTTTAAAGTCGAGCCTAGATCCAGCGCGCATGCGCTGCTCTGTGAGACATGTTGTGGTGGAGTAGCGAATAGAAGAACCGCTCAATCTCTGCCCATGTTTACCATTGGCTTGTGTCATTGTCTGTCCTAAATGCTGGCTTCTAAATCGTAAATGGGCTTGTTAGTCCCTCCTTAGTATTGCCTCCTCTTCATTTGTCACCTCCACTGTTGCCCGGAAGGTGCATGCTTGGTCTCTAAACTGGGGCGGCATGGTGAGCAAAAGAATGATGAATTTAACCCAGATCTCTTGACTGGGGGTGAATGTTTTGATTTGTTCTGCATTACGTCCATCAATTGTGTGTTTTTTACATTTGTGCGCTTAGTTAGACATTTTATGACAAATGTGGTTTTGTTTCACGCAACATCCATGAAAAATGTTTCTTTTAGATCCAAACAGGATCTCAGATATGAGTAATCAGAGGACGTCACAGTGATTATTTGCAGTAGTATTAGTGAGCTTCTACTATATTACAATATTGGAAAATACATCACTATCCCTGAATATTAACTATAACACATTTAGAATTTGAACCTGTGTGTCTGTGCACTGTTTGTGATCTGTCCCTCAGCCACGCCTGTGTAGAGCAGAGGTTCACTGGTGCTATAAAATGGGGCAGGTTGCCCCGGTTTCCTAATATACATTAGGGTAATGTTGTCATGGCTGCAGATGCTCTGCACTGCACCTGTTCATTTCCAACATGACACAACCAGGGTATGCCAGTCACCAACACGAAGGCCTTCCCCAGGGCCGGACTGGCAGTAGCAGGCATCGGGCGTTTGTCCAGGAGACTGGAAGGGTGGGACCAGTTTAGGAGCAGTGGGGGGCGGTTTTGTTACTGGGGGCAGTTTTGCAGCGATGCTCCAATATCAGCCCCAGTAACAAAAAAGTGCTTTGGACCTGTTTTGTTCAGCAGTACAGCAGTCGTGCTTGACACTCCGCCCACACCCCCCGTTCCGTAAAAATTCCCAGGGTGGCTTTGGTTTCTAAGTCCAGCCCCGCCTGCCCCATCAAGCAGGCCTCCTGGATTCCAATACCTAGGTCAGTTATCTGCACAACAAGCAGGAACCCCTCTTCCTGCACCCACACGCGCGGTCATGCTCTTGGCACACAGAGCCATGGCTGCAGCGCACAGAGACCTTACACTGCCGCACACAGAGAAACAAAATTAGAGGGAACATTGGTTGTGAGACACCACACGCCTGGCATATGCTTGCCTGAATTTAAAGAGAGCTTTTGCTGCTAATGCTTTCGCTTAAAGAAAGAGAAAATAACATGGGATAGAGTAGAAGTGGGTGGTGAACAGTGAAAATCACATATTTGAGAAATGAACATCTGTTTATGATTCTTTTATAATAGTGTACGTTTGGGCCTTAAGTGGCATACAAGAGAAAAAGATGGCGCCGAAAATGGAGGCAAGCAAGACAGACGCAGTGTATGATGTGACCCGCTAACCGTGTCACTGACAGGCTGCCAAGAGCCAAGGACATCCACTGTGTGAAACTCTTCGCCATTGTGGAACTGTATTGAAATTTGTTTTGACCTGTAAAATTAAATACATGAGAAAGGAACTTTAAGACAGAATAATAAATAAGCTAAAGGGGATAGGTTTGTTAGACAAAAGAGTTTATTAAAAAGTGAGTATGTCAGCATGAGGTGATGACAACGCCCCTGTCCCTGCCCAATCACAGTCCGTGATCCATCGATATTAGAAAATTTTGAGGGTGGGACATGCAAAAATGAAGACTATAACTAGAGTGACTTAAATTATCAGTGAACATCATTGAGCGAGACATTGCTGAGAGAGAGAGGAAAGAGCTGCTGCTGATGAGAAGGAGAGAAGAGACGGGCAAGATTCATACCTGAATGACAACCTGATTAGATTGAAGATTCCGGAAGAATATCGAGGAGGGAGAGAGTGTAAGAGAGCGATGTGCCCTGGTGCTTTGGGTCTATAGAGATGTTTAGTAAGTATTTCCCTGTCCTATAGTCTTTGTCTCCTGGTTCTTAATCAGGGGACCTCCACCAGTCCTTTGGCCAGAGGGCTGGGATTCCTGTTATCACCTTGGGTAACTATTATTCTGTCTTTAAATTTGCATATCTTTTGCAAATGAATGATTTATTATGCCTTTTGCCTCTTCATCTATCCACTCTTAATGCATTGATTTGTTGAATGATTCCGTAAATTGAATGAATTGCTAAATTAATTTTCCTTCCCATGAAAGTTGATGGAATTTGCGCTGTGAATTTGTACTAAATGAGCATTCATTTATGACTGAGATTTAGATAAAATTTCATTGAATCTTACCCAGAGTCTGTAGTTATAACACAAAGATCTCTAAGTTAGTTAGTTCATTGTTAATATCACCGTCAACTTCTCACTAATGTTCCATCGACCAAAGGAAGAGAGTTGATCCGTGAAGCTTAGTTAGACATTGAATACAATTTCTCAGGAATAAATTTGAGTCTGTTGTGAGTTAACTAATCAAGATCAAAGTGAATTATAAAACGTGACCCCCAGCGAAACAGCCAGGAAACTTGATTGTGTATATGGGCCCATTTGAAATTTTTGTTGACTGTGAAGTATTTATCCCTGGCCTTTCGCTGGATCACCGTCATCTGTAAAGCCAGGTCTTAGGGCTCTTCCTCAATCTTAATCTACTTAATAGACAGACTAGATTTTAAGTACAACTTAAAATGCAGGACCAAGCATACTCTGTGCCTGAATTTTATTATACCTTTCAGCCACATTTCGGGACAATCAACCACAATGTGTTGCTCGACAGCCTATCTTATTTGGTTAGCATCATAATAATAGGGATGTATGACATTATAACGCATGCTTTTACAACGCATGCTGTTACAACGCAGGTTTTACTACGCATACCTTTACAACGCATTACACTTTGGAGTGCTGGATAGTGAATAGTTTAATTTACTATTCCAACTCCAGTCCCTGTGGACACTAGGGAAAGTGTTGGATAGTAAATTAAACGTATTCCCTATCCTAGAGCACCCTCCAGTGTAATGCGTTGTAAAGGTATGCGTAGTAAACCCTGCGTTGTAATAGCTTTGCGTCGTAAAAGTTTCGTTGTAAAGGATGTTCCCATAATAATAGCATAATTGTAGTTTTACCTTCTTCAAATGCACTTACTTTTTTCTAAAGCAATGCAAAAAAACTTGTAGTAACCTCACATTGCCTTCGACCAGGTACATACAAGATTGGAAGGTGGGTTCTATCAGAAATGTTCGATACTTTGTTTCACAACACACTCTTAAGACATTTTGTTATGGCTGGATTTAGGAGGCTCATCTTTGGATGGTCCTCCTTAATTCTCAAAGATCATACTCAAACAGTTTTATTTCTCAGTTTTTGCTCTTTATTTCTCAAAGAGCATAGTCAATTTGTTTCACCACCCAGTTTTTGCTAATCGCCTTTTGCAGACAACTTTAGAGTCCTTGCAGGGATCCTCCCTTTCTTTGATGTTATTGAACATCTAAAAGAAAGCTTTCAAGAGCAGAATGAATGCTTTTACTTCACTTTGAGTTTTTTTTCTCACTATGGTTCTTACATGAAGAATGTGGTTCTTATGCCAACCCCTTTTCTCTAGAATCCTAAGACATCATGGACTGCCTGGGCTCTTATATTTTTACTGTAGCAGTTTGCACATCTCAGAGCAGTATAAACAGTTGCACTCCTACCTTCTACCTGATTACTTGTGCATTCTACCTCACCCCAAATGTTGGCACTTCATGTTCATGCTTGTTTATTGCCCTTTGCTGATTCCTGAGAACCTTCATGTTGGTCTTAGGAGGAGGTACCACATTGTTTCTGAAAGTGTTTGGTATTTGTGAGAAATAGTGCAGCAGCCATGTTCTCCTAGGATTTCAGCAAACGTTTTGGTCCTTATAGGCTTCAGGCAATACCCCTGAGCTCCTGGACATCCCAAAAAAGCAACTCAATCCCTTTGTTGAACTTAGGGACAACTAGTTTACGGTAAGGTTAGCTAGTGAATGATTTAGGATTACCATTATAGCAACAACAATTACCACAAATATTGACTATGTTAAAAGAAGTGTCAAGATGACAGAACAACTTAACATTAGTGGTGAAATATTACTGAAACACGGTATGTGTGACTTCCAAGGAAATTTTTTAAACTTTTTTGTGACAACCCCACTAGGTGCTAAAATACCAGTGCTCTCTAAGACTAAAGACTACCTAAACTCTGCAGTATAAGAGTAAGTAAGTAAGTCTTTATTGCTTGATTAATTAAAATCTTAGCAGTCTGTACAATTATAAAAACACATATATAGCACAATTTCATATTTCCTTAAACACGGTAACACTGTATTCTAAAAACAAGAGTTTAAACTGGTTAAAAATACATGTTGTAAAATTATAATAAGCTTCTTAATTCAGGCAAAGTCTGTATGCGAGTCCCGAGCTTACGTCATCACCTGGGTACATAGATCTGAATAGTTATTTATTTTGTCGTTGCCCGCTGGTTTTACTTTCTGTGCGGGGTGGAGATCATAGGTAGGCACCTGGCGGGGGCCATGGACGTGGTTTAATGTACTCAGGTTTCTGCGCCTTCTTTCATGAAGTGGACAAAACTACAAACTAGCCTAACATTGGCCCCATCGAAGCACGCCTTCCCTGCCTGTCTGCAAGACTGAATCTGCAGTTCATTTATCTGTGGCTTTAACAGTTCTCTCCTCTCCTGGTCAAGAGACTTGCAGATACACAGAAAGTGCAGCACGTATTCTTTGGTTTCTCCACATAATCTGCAAATGGTGGTTATAGATGGGCGTTTCTAGGGGGGCATGTGGGTTTGAACAGGTAGAATCCCCATCCTCATTGCCAAAAAGCGTTCCTTCAAAATTCTGGAGAAGCTGGTGCCTAGGTAGAGTTGTGATGAGCATTTTGAGTAACTTTGAATCCCAAACCAGCTGTTCACCCTCTTATTTAAGTCTTCTCGATCTTTTTCAGTAGAGACGAGGTTTATCGACTTATTAATCAGGACTTTGACACTGTTGAAAGGAAGTCCGGATTCCCAGATGTTCTGAAGGGCTAACACGCTGATCCTTGACTGAAGATAAGCCATAGCCGGGGAGTTGTTTTTCCATGTGATTTCTTTCCATAGAAATGAGTTTAGTGATCCGGCCGTGGAGCTTTTTATTTTGTACCAGCTTTTGACATACGCGCCTTTCTGGTTTATTGCCTGGTTTGGTAATCCGAATTCGAGTCTTAGTTGTGCTGGGGAGGTGTATTTTTGTAGCTTGAATATTATTCTTAGCACTTTAGAGACTGTTTTGTCCAGGGTTATTTCGTCCTTCCTTCACATGGCCTCACTGCCGTAGGTTATCATTGGTAGGAGCTTCGCTCGGAGTACTTCGAGCAGCGGGAGCAGGTTTGGACCAGTTATTTTGTTTTTAGGAATTTTAAAGGTGATAGCTAGGAGGGTCCCTCGCCTTTGAATTGCCTCTTTTTGTTGGTCGTACGAACCTTTGTTGACGAAGATTATTCCTAGGTATTTGTACTCTTTAACCACTTCGAGTTCACTCTCACCCAGCTGCCATTTCAATCGTTTTTTTGCTCCTTGCTGGTTTAATACCAAAATTTTCGACTTATCTAAGTGGATTTCCAGCCCGTTGTTTATGGCAAAATTGAGTCAGTCAGTCAATCAACTTTATTCTGATACAATCGTAACCATAAAAGCGCATGATATAGAACATTACAATGATTAAAAAGATTAAATTCCGTATGCATATATTCTAAACAGGCTAGAAAAAAGGTAATATTTGGGCGGTAAAATACCAATATACATATATCAAAAGTGACTGGTGCATGGGCGATCAACATATCAGTAAATACAATTAATAAAATGAAACAGTTGTCAGATAGCATGGGGCTCAAAGACCCGACATTGACCTACGTGCCCTTATAGCAGTTTTAAAAAAAGTGCCTGTGCGAAAAATCCAATCGGCGTTGTCTAAATCTAACATGTGGCGATATGCGGGCTCTAGGCTAATTGGTCTTTGCCTATTAAAATATGGATAAAGCAGCAGTTTGGAGTATATACAATAATATTTACAGAGAAATATAAAGTGCATGGTGGTTTGCTCACTCCTCTCATCACACGGGCACAAAATTTGATTAGCACTTTTGTTATGACCCAATGGGAAACAAAGTGCAAATCGAATTGTGCCTGCTCTGAATCGTAACAGGATACTCCTTTCCCAGCGGCTCATTGGGAGGGTCAAATACAGGTGGAGCGGGTGACTATACTGTTCTATGGCCAGGTAGTTACGCACAAAGGTTGTCCTGTACTCCACCACTAGCCGCTCGTTGTTATATAGCTGGTAGAGGGCGTCCTGAATTTCCTTGTTTGGGACCGATACAACTAGGGTGGGATCCAGGAAAAGACTTTCTCTGTTTATGCTGCGCAAACTAGAAGTGACACCGCATAGCCATGGAATTTCAAGGCCTTTATCGCACTGTAGACAATCCTTTATGATCTGTTGTGTCAAAAGTGCTGCTTCGCTCTTCAACACTGATACCCACATAAGTGCTGGTCGTGCTCGAATAATATCAGTTATAAAATTGATATTGAGCTCCTTGTGGCATATATATTGGGGAGTAGAGATAGGGGTGCACAGTAATTTCCTGCAGAACCTATTCTCTTCTAGCTTGATTGCTGAGCAATTGGCAGTTCCCCAGATCTCTGCTCCATATGTTGCCATCGGGGCACATTGTAATTTATATATTTTCTGGACTGCTGCAAGGGCACCCATGGTCTTGGGGCGAGGTAAACTTAAAATTGAGTTGGTGGCCTTTGAGAGCTTGCTCCTGGCGTGAGCTAAATGCTCACCCCAGGAGCCGTTCGCAGCAAAGGCCAACCCTAGGTAGACAAAAGATTTTACTGAGGTCAGTTTTTGACCATCTATAGTTATTGCTCCCATATCACGCTTCCCTGGCCCACTACTCATAAGCAAGGATTTTTTAAAATTTACCTGGAGGTCTAATTCTTTCATATAGTTGTTAAAACTTTGGACAAGAAGACGCAGGGAGTTTGGGGTACGGCCTATCAAAACCGCGTCATCCGCGTAAAGAAGTACCGGGATGGGCTCTTTGTCGACATGTGGAATGTCCTTGGTAGCCATTTTCAGGGAGGTATTAAGCCCATTTATGTATATAATAAAAAGCAGGGGTGCCAACAAGCACCCTTGTCTGACACCCCTGCCGATATTAATGGTCCTCGAGATCTCACCACCCATCCCTATCCTTACTTGAGCCTGAAGGTCCCTATGCAGGTAGGCTAGGAAATTTACCAATGTTTCATCCAGCCCACCTGCAGACAGGATGGCCCACGGCTTTGACCTATTAACTAGGTCAAATGCTGTGGACAGATCCATAAAGCCCATATAGATGGGGGTCCTCCTTGCAATGGTATATTTACCCAAAATTAAATTTAAATTGAGTCATAGTTCGACTGTTCCTACCTTACCCCTAAACCCCAACTGGCATGGGTCCAGAATAGCATTTTCCTCTGTCCATCCCAGGATTTTATTATATAAAACTCTTCATAAAATTTTGAGGGTGTTGTCTATGAGGGAGATCGGCCTATAATTACATAGAAGCGACCTATCTCCCTCCTTAAAAATCGGGACTATAATGCTTCTCGCCCAGGTTGCGGGTATATAAGTCAAGGTTAAATTGTTAAAAACATTCAGGAGTAGAGGGGCCCAAAAATCCGGTTTCCACTTGATTAGATCAATTGGGAGCCCGTCCGGGCTCGGGGCCTTATTGACTAAACTCTGATTGATAGCTTCTGTTACTTCTAGAATACCTATGTCTATGGGGACTGGACTCCCTGGTTTAAATATTGCAGCGCATGGGGGCGGAGGGGTGTAGATAACCCAAAAGTTTTCCACCCATGCCTCACTGCCTACATTACAACAGATAGGTGATGAGGATTGGCCAATGGAACGGACATCCCGGACTGCTGCCCAGAAGATATTACCCTTGTTTTGGGCAGCAGCCTCAGATAATTTATCCCAGTGGTCGATCAGGCGCTCCATCTTCCAATCATTAATCACCTTCGTATAGTTTTTCCTAGCCAGTTTGACTTCTATTGGACACCTCGGAGTAGCTGAGAGGGCACTACGGAGCTTCCTGTTAGCTAATGAGCAATCCTTGTTGAACCGTCTAGGATTGGGTGCTGCTTCGGGACGGGGTTTGGAGAGGAGTTTTAATCATCAGATTAATCTTCCCAAAGTCCCCGACTATCTGTCCCGGTAATTGATCAAGTGAGAGACAGGACTCGATAAGTGACATGTTGTTCCCTGCCAATTTCCTAAAAATTTCAGAGCTATCAACCCCCCTCCAGCATAGTCTTAAATTGTCGGTTGACAAATTTGAGGCCCCACATTCGATCTGAAAGGATGACCTTTGAGTAGTGTATATCACTATCGTGATGGGGTTATGATCTCGGAAATCCGAAGGTACCACCTCAGCGGATGCCAGTTGTTTTTCTATCCCACCTCACAGCTCTGATCGACACCAGAGCATCAGTCAATGTGATGGGCAGCCAATAGTACAAACAACTACATTTGCGCCCCCAGCAAACCCCGTCCAACTTCAAGATATTCACATACGGGAACCACACATCCCTACATTTGAAAAGCAAGATGACTGTGCAGACGAAAGCAGAAGACCAGTAGATCATGACAATGTTCCACATAGTCAACAGGGAGGCTGCCATCCTAGTGGGAAGACACACTGCGGAAGACCTCGGCCTGGTCAATGTCACCTGCTCAGTCAAGGCATTTCAGACAGGTGGAAAACTTCAACTATTCCCATACCTCTTCACTGGGCTAGGGTGCATGAAGAGAACCACTGGTCAAACTGAACATCGACGAATCAACCAAACCAGTAGCGCTCTGTCACAGGGGCATCCCGTTCCATCTATGGCAATTAGTCGACCAAGATCTACCCTACTTGGTACGACATGGAGTGATTGAAAATCTCACCGGCCCGACTGGGTCTCGCGCATGGTAACTGCGTAAAAACGGAAACAACCGGAAAATATGGTTGTGCGTCGACTTGAGCCTTCCCAACCAGGTTATCAAAAGGGAAAGACATATAACACCAACAATGGATGAAATTATAGCCGACCTGAACAGCTCCCGATGGTTCTCCAAGCTAGACCTCAAGGCAAAGTACCATCAGCTGAGGCTAGCAGAAGAGAGGCAGTATAAACCAACTTTTTCAACACATATTGGGCTGCGCCATTACAAACCGCTGAACTTTGGCATATCATCTGCGGCTGAAATATTCTAAGACGCAGACTTAGAAACTCTTTCCGGCCTACAAGTCGTGCTTAATGTCAGTGACAACATTCTAATCCACTGGTCATCCTACAATGGCTGTAAGACCACAGCATACCCTCCACAAAGACAAACGCTCCTTCTTTCAGAACTCTATAGAGTTCTTTGGATATGTCTTTACTCAGGAAGGAGTACAGGTGGATTCAAGACAATCACACGCCATATAGCAAGCACCAGCGCCAACTACGGTATCGGAAGTGCAAAGCTTTTTAGGGATGGCTACGTATTGTGGGCGGTTCATCCCCAACCTGGCCACCATAGCCGAACTCCTTCGAGCCCTAATTAAAAAAGATGTTGCATGGAAGTGGGGCCTCGAAGAAGAGGATGCATTTCAAAATATCAAGGACGCATTGCTCAGCAAAACCACCATGGCATACTTTGACGCCACCCAGAACACAGAGCTATTAGTAGATGCTAGTCTGTAGGCCTTGGGGCTGTCATCATGTAAGAAGTAGAACCTGGCAAGTGGGCGCCCCTTGCATTCGTGCACAAAGCCCTCACTCCCACAGAAGCGCTTTACTCCCAGATCGAAAGAGAGGAGCTGGCAATTAAGTGGCCATGCACCCACTTTCATCTCTACATCAGCGGATACCCCTTCTGGGTAGTCACCGACCATCAGCCACTTGTTCCACCGTTCTGAGGCACAGCCCCAATCAAACGGTGGGCGATCCAGCTGCAACACTACCAGATGGATCTAGTGTATCAGCCAGGCTCAAAGAATTCTGCAGGTTTCCTCTCCTGGCAACCACCAGAACCAAGAGACAAAGACACTGACAGCGATGCAAAGACAGACGAATAAGTCAACATGGTGTCCTAAGTTTCATGTCCCGGTGCCCTCACCACTGATAGTATCAGATCAGCAACCAAGAACAACCCTGTACTAGCCAAAGGCTTGAACTCATTACTCTGAGGATCGTGGGAGAACTTTCTGCGTGATGCCAGCAACTGGTGTGGCCCAGACAAAGAGCAACTTAGAGGACTATAAAGGGTGCAGGACGAGCTGAACCCAACAACCGAATGTCTGGTACTAAGAGGTTCCCAAATCATAATCCCAGAGAGTCTCCAATAGAAGGTGACGACCCTTGCACATGAGGGACGCCAAAGGAAAGTGCGAATGAAATCATGCATGAGGGAGTGTGGTTCCCAGGGCTAGAGGCCGCAGTGGACAGCCTGCTACGTAACTGCAATTACTGCCTGATTATAAACAGCCAGGAACCTCTGGCACCAATAATCAGGGAGTATCCCGCCCCGCCCGTGTTCTCGAATCAGCCTCAACTTTGGAAGCTTCCCAGATGGGCGAGTGACAATTATTACTCATCGACAGCTATTCCAAGTAGCCAGTAGTCGAAGTAGTGGATTCCACAGCATTCGCCTACATCGCACCAGTCCTAGAAAAGACATTTGCTTTGTTCGGTCTGCCACGAGAAATGCAGACGGACAATGGTCCACCATTCCAAGGAGGAGAGTTTAAAGACCTACTTACATCACTGGGCATAGAACACCACCGCAGGCCAATGGCGACATAGAGCGGATCATGCGCATGCTGATCAAGGTCCTGCGCATTGCCATGGCGGAACAGACCAACCCGGAAACAGCACTTCAGCGATTCCTGAGAGAATACCGCAGCACACCACATTGCATGACACAAAGATCACCCTCATCCCTGACGCTCACCACATACAGACGGGACACCATCCCTGTGTCGGAACTCTGGACTCCACCACCATACGAGCCAGCCAACACTCAAACCCGGAGAGCCCAAAACAACGAGGGGGCAAGCCAGAGGTGAAGAGCCCAACCTCTAATCATTGCGCCAGGGAAGCTGGTACTGATCCAAAGCCATCGAGCAGGGGGATAGTTCAAGACGCTCTACGTACCAGGGACCGGGACTGTACTGCGGGTGAATGGAACAGCCATCACAGTCAAATTTGGAAAGAGACGGTCACCAGAAATGTATCGTGGTTCTGGAAAGTAGAACGATTGGATCAAGGAGATGTTAATCAGGAAGACACCGAAGCAGAAACTGAATGGGCCGAAGGAACCTCCCAAACTAGCACTAGAAGATCATGTCCGGCCGGTATTCCTAGCCCTCTGGCAACCCCACCTGAGGAGAGCGAGAAGCCGAATGTCAAATCCCAGCCAGTCCCAAGCACCCAGGGTACAGGACATCAATCCAACTCCCAGCGCTATAACCTGAGGCCGAATCCACCACCCATTCAGAGGCTCAAAAACTTTGTTGAAACACGTTAATACCTAGTTGGGGAGGGATGTAATGACCCTAGTCCAGCGACAGCAGAACCAGTGACTCGACCATAATTGGCCTGCAAATAATGTATCACCCTCCGGCCATGCATGGCCAGAGGATATAACTAAAGGGGCGATTATCGCTTATGGTTTTCTGCTCATACCGACTATCCAGAGTGTGCGCTGTCCTTTGTGTCACTAGCCTTAGGCCACAAACATTTTGTATTTGCCCTCACCAAACCTACCAGCACTTGCAATGAAACCAGAAGAAAAGCCGGTAGACCTTCTTGAGTGCGTGCCATCTCAGAAAATAGCACATGAACGGAGAGTTACCAGTGCCTGAACCAGTGTGTGAATTGATGCCGGCTGTGCATGTGACAACAACGCAAGTCCAAGTCATTGTGAAGGATTTTGATGGGCCGATACGTGCTGCCGGTGGTTGAAATGGCAGCACGTGAGTCATTTTGAGCTAAGCACTTGCCATGTTCCTATGAACAGCACCTAGAACCTATGAGGGCATTGAGGAAGTGTATACACGAGCCTTGCTGCTGCTATGACAGAAAGTAAGCGCAGGGTTAGCAATCTAGTTTCCTATTGTTCATATCAAGGTCACAGAGGAAGGCCTATGGTCCCACAGCTGGGCCTCCCATGGAAACTAAGAGACGGACAGGGCATGCAGGGTGATGTTGTAATATTTACAAGGAGCGGCATTCTACTAATCGTCTAAACATGTTAATACAGCATGCATCATTGCAAGAAATAAATATTCTGGGACGTTGGTGAAGTGGTAGTATGCATCATATCAGAAGTCGAGTAACGTGCTGTCTTTCAGCTAAACGAAATGTAAGAGGTACATTAGGCATGTGCACCCACATTAGTGAACGCTGGCGTGATGTAGTTTTGGTGCGGTATACATTTGTGATATTCAACTGAGCACTTCATGATTTGCAAACTGTAGGCTTCAAAGTTCTGTGTGTCATTTCGGATGAGAGGTCGCTCACTGGGGTCAAGGACGTTGTGTTGACTGAGTTAATGATGATGTATTAATTGAAGCTGCCAAATTGCATTGGAATGAACACTTTACTAAATGTTATGTATGATTGTCATGTCATAATATTTAGATTTTTGCAATGTTACGCCAAAGGCTCGTTGATACAATATTTCTGTATATGTGGAGTGATAAGGATGGAGCGTTTTTGTTTCCCTATGTGTGGTTTGTTTCAATTGTGCATATTCACCTTAATAAAAATACATTTATGATCTTCATTAATTGAGCTACTTTACTGAAATTGGAAGCTGGACCCTGCTTATTAAATTTACTACCTCAGCTGCACATGTGATTTCGAGCCTTTGGCGTGTTGTGTTATCTTTCGGGGTTTGCAAACACATTGATTTTAGGGAGGCAATGTTAACAAATGGTTGCGCTTGTCAATAATAACTTGAAAACAATGTTTTAAACACTGTTAAAAGTGTGAGTTTGAGCACATCGTATTTTAATAAATTGAATATTCGATTGGCTGCTTCTCCTCAAAACCCTTTCACAATGCTTTGTGTTCATATTTGCCTTGAAGGTTAATGTCAACTGACACGTTTGTGGCCATTGACTATAATTGCAGCATTGCCGTTGAGTCTTTAATCCTTCTGAAGTGGGTAAAACGAGAACCATTGAATGAACACACAGAATCTGTTATCTCCACCAACTTACTAAATGTACCCTGGAGAAAAACAATTCCAATGTAGCTCTCATCCCCATATCCTCTTGGTCGAGTCACTGAAAGCTCAAGACAGTCTCGAGCTTGAACCCTAGCCCTGGCTCACCTCAAGGTCCTTTTAGAACCACAAGCCCATAACGAGGAGAACTTTAATGTGACTTCTGCATGCCATCTTCGCTCCTCACAGGATGTGGCGTTACGGTCAGAGCTGCTGACTTTGAAATTGGGGAACCAGGTTCGAGGGCCAAGTCAAGTCAATAGTATGTGAATGTGACCTTGTGATGTTGTTTATGTAAAGAGCTCCAATAGCTACGGGTTGAGTTAGCGCTGTATATAAACTGCAGAAATATGCACAAAGAGGTTAAAACAAAGCATTAGCATAAAAAAAGCGAGACAAATAGACCAGAAAACCTGGATAAATCGTAATTTTTCAGCTTAAATTATGTGATGTTAGGCAACTATTTTGGTTCCCCAAAACTCCTTTTTCGTCCTATTTTATATAAAAGCACTTTAAATACTTGCGCTCAGAATACAAGCTGTACAAAAGCCGATTGTGTTATTATACTACATTGTTGCTTACAATAATCTGGGCCACGTACAGGGTTCACATGCAGTGGCAGCTGGTGAAGTGTTAGAGTGGTGAGCTGGGCTTCACCTTTGAGGGGAAGGCAGGTGGGGGGGAGGACACATTACGGGGGCACGGTACAATATTTTTTGGGAGATTGGTCATCATTTTCTGTGCAAATTAAATTTTTACAAATTCGATAAAAATGATGCATTTTCCACTGCACCACAGTTACGGCTGTCTTCTACTTCCCATAGATAGCAGGATCCAATGTTTCTTGATAGTGTTAGGCCCCGTGACATTCATAGCTAAAATACTTTCACTATAGACAAGTGGGAACACCTTTCCCATATTTTTTGTTTATTCTCACTATGTTGTAACAGTGTGGAACCTCCCTGATGTTTACCTTTGCCATCATAACACTGCACTGAGAAGTACTTATTATAGTGCTAGTTTTTAAATATGTACCATTTGTGCACTCAGAGGCAAGATGAGTAAGCTCTGTAGGTGTCCCAGAATATTACAGAGCAAGTTCTGAGCAAGATTAGTAATACCTTCAGGTCGATTTCTGCAATTTGTCTGATTTCCACAAAGTGAAATTAGATACTAGAGTAATATCTTTATGTCGGGGCAGAGATTCCACAATCAAGGCGGGATCTCCGCATTCGGGACGGAGGAAGTTCGCTTTCATCCGGACACACCTGTGTCAGTGCCTACCATTCCCCCACCCAGCTCCGGCTGAAAGTCGGTAGCCCAACAGCCAATCCCAGCCTTGTTGCAAGCAAAAAAGCAGAGCTGCCACACGCAAAACCCTTTCAGACCATGTTGCTGAATGTGTTTGTTGGTTTGCCTCTTGCCACGCCATAGAAAGATTTGAGGAGGAGGAGGATGATAGCAAAGGGGATTTTTAGGTAAAGGATAAACCTCTCTGGGATGTCCAGCCAAAATGTCTTGTCCAGATGCTGTTTTAACCTGATGTCATCTGGAAATGATTTGCAAGTAGGAGCAGGCTCTCGACTCTGAGACCTGCCTTTTCCACACCATCCCAGCCTATGTCAAGATCATAGTGGCTCTCCATTTGTTCGCTACAGGTTGTCTCCAGAGGTTGTCCAGTGACTTTGTGGGCATTTCTCAGGCAAGCCAGTCCCAATGATTGCATGAGGTACTGCGCTGCATCTGTAGGAGAGCATACCTTTGCATATATATATACCCCATACACTGGCAGGAAGGCAAAGGGTAGCTAGGGATTTCTACCTCTTTCCCACTTGCCACTTGTGATAGATGCACTTGATTGCACCCATGTGGGTCTTCAATGCACACATCTTCCACAACAGACACCTCTGGCACTTTATCAATGTGCATGGGTTATGTGGTGCCAGTGGTAGCTTTACTGATGAGAATGCAGTGTTTCCAGGCAGTACAGATGACATCTACGTATTCCGCAGGTCACCTTTTGCCCGACGGATGGCAGTGGGAGACTATGGCAACGTGTGGCTTCTGGGTAAGTACCAACCACCATACAAGTTTGATATCTGTCATTCGTTGTTTAATATACACAACCATTATGAAACACTTATCCTTATGCCACATGCATGACCCCAGCAGACACTGTATGTACCATCATGTACAGTACAGATGCAAGAGTGACGTACAAACATTTTCTCATTTTCCTCCTTAGGTGATGTTGTAATATGCACTCCTTTCTCATCTCCTCACACTATACACATGTGCAACTACTGTACATCAGTTTAGGTCCAATAGGGCACAGAGACATACATAAACCATCATAGACCGCATTTTTTGTGTCCTGGAGTCACGATCCAGATGTCTTGACTGTACCGGGGGTGCTGCAGTACTCTCCTTAAGTTGTGTTAAAAATAATAGTAGCCTGTTGTGTCTTGCACAACATAGCAGTTAATCATAGCTTACACATACCTCTGGACTTTCACCTAGGTCTGAATCTGGGCAACCAGGCCATTGTAAAAAACAGAGGCATGGGTATGGAGGTACGTGACCAGCTAGTTGACACTTTTTCCTCCTTAGCAACCTGTTGTGTTACAGCCTTTATGTAATTTGCAGTCTGTTGTCAAAGATGATTGGTGGCCGTTTAACACTCTGTCCATAAATCCCATCCTGAGACTACTTTATAAATTATAGATAATGAATGTAAACAACAGCTGTTGTCAAGAGTCAAAAGATTGGCCATGCAGTACATTAGGTGCACATGTCAGTGTGGACAATGTCTCGAAGGACTCCATTGCCTTAGGGGATTACATTTCACTGCATTTGTGAGACCTCCCTGTACAGTATAACAATAGGGGCCTGATTCACTACAGGACTCTGCTCTCATAGCGGAGGCCCTGCATTTGTGGGTGAGACTTCACACTCATGTCAGAATCTATACAATTCTGACCTGAGTGTGGAGACTCCCTCACAACTACAGGGGCTCCTTCATGAGGGCAGAGGCCCGTTGTGAACCAGGACCCTTGCATTTATGAGTCCATGCTCACAGCTCCCAATTTTTCCAGAACCATGCAGGATGTGCCACTCCAGGCCAGGTGGTTAATTTGTGGAAACTGGGCCTTGTGGTTCAGTTTTACTATGGATGAAATGGATTACACGTCCCAGAATTCAAAGTGAAAACCTGGTCTGGATCTCCAAATCATGAAGGGGCATGGGAAACTTTGCTTAACTCTGTGCTTACAAGGAGACTCTCTCATGCATAGAAAGCAAAACTACTGGCCCCCTTCTTAAAGGCTAGGCATTTTGTATTGTGTGTAATGCTGACTGCATCACACATGCCAGTCTAATATTCACCTATGACCATACGGCACTGTCTCATGAAATATTACAGGTATCTTGAGAGAATTATGATACAGAGTAGCTGCCCCTGTCTCAGCTGTACATGTTGTACCAACATCCCCCAGCACTTATGGCACATCTAGGCCCATTGCAGGTACACAGACACAATGTTCTGCAGCATGTGACGAGGTCACTTTAGTATCAGTTGCATGCTGAATCACTCAGATTTTCTTCTGGCCCCCCATAAATCAGGGGTTACCTATCAAGAACTCCCTCAGTTAGTATGTTCGAATCCATATCACAGTATGCGTTGTTGATTTGTCCTGGAGTACCTCTGCCGAGTTGAGGGCAGGTGAGTTAAACAGTGCAGCAGGATGGCAGAGAATTTGCTTGGAGGTGAGGATGACTCAGAATGATCATGAAATGGCTGCCTGCAACCTCTTGTATTGAACTTTCTGCCTTTTTCCCCTGTGTTTGCCTTTTTCCCCTGTGTTTGCCTTTTTTCCCGTGTTTGTCATTTTCTATCTTAAATCTTTGTTTTCTGGTCCAATCGTATAAATTCGGCCTCGGTGCGAAATCTCCATCCCGGATGTGGAATTTTGCACTAGGGGCAGGGACTCCATTGTCGGGCTGGAACCTAAAGTTTTTATACAGGCAATGACTAACAGGAAATAAAAAAACAGGACGTTCAATACAGGAAGTTGCCAGCAGCTATGTTGTGCTCATTCTGAGTCATCCTCAAATCCAAACAAGATCCTGTGCCATCCTGCAGCTCTTTGTAACTCACCTGCCCCAAACATGGCTGAGGGACTTGACGACTTGGCACCCCATTTCAGTCAGGGTGAATTGAGTTTACTAGTTGAGGGGGTGCTTGATAAGTACCCTCAGCTTTATGGGGGCCCAGAGAACTAGCTGAGCGATGCAGGGCGCACCAGATTCGGGAGAGAGATTGCAGCGCCTTGCAATACAGTGGGCATTTGCCAACAGTGGGCCAAAGCTGGGATGACTTGTGATGCTGTGCGCAGATCAAGGCCTAGGACTTAATGCGCCTGTCTTCCGAGTCTCACGTACAGAGCCCCCGCATTAGCCCACGGTTGTGTGAGAAACCTGCCCGACCTTCCTTGCTCAGCTGGAGGAGTATGAGCAGCAGAGACTTGGTATGTGCACAAATTAAATCAAGTGTCTGGCTGTATGATGTGAGTAGTGAAAGAGATGAGCTGTTGTGTCTTGTCACCTTTCACATGCTCAGACTAATTAATGGCTGTAGTAAGTATAAGACCAATGCATCATAGGAGATCATTTAATGCAGTTTCCATTCTGGGACTTGTAGTGCACTAAACCCAGCTGGGTAAATGGCCCTTGCAGTTACATTTATATGAATAAATGCACTTAAATCGTCATAACAAGTGAACAAAGGGCTTTTTAACTGTTGTATGCATTGGAGACAGAAAGGCACAGACAATGTCTAGTGTAGGGATGAGAGGACTTTGGGTGTTGGATGCTGTATCATACAAGCCTTTTGTGTGTATGTGTTTTTCCACCTTTCACATGATCAGATATCACATAAGGGCTGCAGTACTTATAAGGCCAATACATCATTGGGGCACATTGAATGTAGTTTCCAGAATACATTCTGGTACTTGCAGTGAAATAAACCCAACTGAGGAAATTGCACTTACTGTTGCATTTAAATAAATAAATGCACTTAAATCATCATGACAAGTAAAACACAGATCCATTAACTGTTGTAAACAGAGGTGACAGAATGACGCAGACAATGTTTAGTGTGGGGATGAGGGGGCTGTGAGTGTTGGATGTTGTTTCATGAATGCCTTTTTTTGCATAAAATATTTCTGGTTAAAATATTTGTTTATGTGCCATGAAGTAAAGGCTGACTGTGTGATACTTATCTCACTCAAATTGACACACTCATATCCAAAAGCGACGAAATACGCGCATCTTCTGAACAGTGCAACATGTGTGATTTGAAATGTCTAGGTAGATGGACTGACTATGTCATGTGCCTACAGCACAAACAACATAGTCTAGACATGCTATGTGTGGCACTTGCCATGTGGAGTGTCTGATGTTGTCAAGGGATATTCCAACACTCAGAAACACATTTGTGCAAAGGTCATATCCAAGGCCTTGTTTGTGTATGTACAACCTGTTTAGCATTTACGTTGTGTTGCACAATGCTGCAAAACAGATGGCATTTGATAGTACGTGTAAGACTGTTGAGACTGCACATTCCTGGATGAATCTAGAGTAGGGTGTCCACATTTTTAGAAGGAAAAACCGGGACAGAGCAGACATAAAAGTCGGACTAAAGCTTTTAGTCTGGCCAGTCCCGGTTTTGCGTAGCCTTGAAAATTTGAATATATGTATATGTGAACAAGGCAGTAATGCCGAAACACGATATTAAAATAATTACGGAATTGGAGTGTCTCACCTTGTGTTTGGTGTTCGAGTCATACTGGGAAATTGGAACTGGAAAAATATACATTATATATATATATATATATATATATATATTTTTTTTTTTCTTTTCGTGGGCTGGTGGGAGAAGCACGTGGCCTGGGCGGGGGACAATGACCGGTGGATGAATAATATCATCCTATGGACCCGCTACATCGATGACTTGTTTGTGGTGTGGCGGGGCCCACAGAATGAGGCTGAGGAATACATTGCTGAATTGAACAGAAACAATTTGAACCTCAGCTTCACAAGTAACATCAACAAGAGTGAGGTGTTCTACCTGGACCTTCGGGTCTATGTAGAAAATGATTCAATACAAACTGCGGTTTATAGAAAACCAACGGCGGGCAATACTGTATGCACTCACGCAGCTACCATCCCCGTAGTGTCATTAATAACATTCCCCTGGGAGAGTTTTTGCGAATAAAACGCAACTGCT
This sequence comes from Lissotriton vulgaris, assembly GCF_964263255.1. Taxonomy (NCBI): domain Eukaryota; kingdom Metazoa; phylum Chordata; class Amphibia; order Caudata; family Salamandridae; genus Lissotriton; species Lissotriton vulgaris. The sequence goes on along the minus strand of NC_141685.1, from coordinate 2,042,275,306 downwards.
CGACTGAACAGGAGTTTGAAAAAGCAAAGGAACAGTCCGAAAAAAGATTCTCACAGAGAGGATATGGGAAAGGGATTTTGGATCGAGCTGAAATGAGAAGCACCTTAGTGGGGAGAAAAGACCTGCTAACAGATAAACCCAGATCCCCGGACTCAAGGATCAGACTGATCACTGATTACTCAGAGAAGTCACCAGAAATTTTCAATATAATGAGGAAAAATTGGAAAATTTTAAAATCAGACTCTGTAATCGGGAAATCCCTATCTGATTATCCTCTCATCACATATAGAAAGGGGAATTCCTTCAAAGACCATCTAGTGAACAGTCACTATGAGAAGAAGAAAAAAAACAAATCAACTGTTTCAGGCTTCTTTCCTTGCATGAAGTGCAAGGCCTGTAGAAACTCGAAAAAAGTCAAGGAATACTTAATTCCAGGAAAGAAAACAAAGAATAAGATAACGAAATTACTAAACTGTAACTCTGACTATACTGTGTACTGCTTGATATGTCCCTGTGGGAAGAAATATATAGGGAGTACAGTGAAACCCACCAAACTAAGGGTCCTTGAACATATGAGGGCTATTACCTCGAAGGATCCAAGTTATCCAGTAGCCCGTCATTTCGAGCAGGCACACAACAGCAACAGCAATCTGTTGACCTATTTCATTCTGGATCAACTTGTCAGAACCGAGAGAGAGGTAACTGGGTGAAAAAGCTGAGAACCCTAGAATCGAGATTCATCATCCAGTTACAGACCAAGACCCCGGGTGGGATGAACAATGAGGAAGAGATGTGGACTCACATCTAAGAAACTTCATTCGGGCCCCTTTGTTGTTTTCGTATAAACCTGGCAAAATAGACTAATATATATTTCTTCAGAAATCAGTGATGCCTGCCCTATCACCTCATAATTTAAAAAGTAATTTTTTGTTCATGGTAAATCACAGGGACAATTCCAAATGTTTTTTTCTGTTCGAATGTACAATGTGAATAATGAAATGCCCATTCAGGGCTTGATTGTATATCATTTCGAGGATATGGATTGTTCCATAATGTGCCATGAAACTGTGAACCTAGCGTGAGGACTCACAAAGGGACCATGATGAGCCTCACGATTGAAAGGCACTACCCGCATAGGCGCCCTAAAATGTAAATATGTAACACAAGGTACCATGAACTCTTGAAAGATTCAATTTTGAGACAGAATTTCACTGAGATATATACTAGACCAACATTTAAACTACATGATGGTATCGAATGTATTGAAAATGATGATTATAATTTTCATTCTACCCATTATAAGATGGCCGCCGCAGGAGTAATGATGTAATTACAAGTTATGTGCCCTTCTTTTATGTTTATTCCTTTAGAAACACGTGACATATGGTCACCATGGTTTTATTTAAACAATGGTAAAAACAAAGGTCAGTTTACACTGACGAAGGCGGCAACGCCGAAACGCGTTTGTAAGCTTGACTTTACCTGCAGAAAGTTTCTGTAATAAAACACCTGGCGAACCCACGCTGTATTGGCCTTGAGTGCTCTTTTTGGTTGAATCCCACGGACTGTGGGATTTTGCGTTGTCAATATATATATATATATATATATATATATATATATATATATATATATATATATATATATATTCAATGCTCCGTCTCTTGCTGCCACGCTCTGGGATCACACCAGCCAGGACACAAACACACGGACATATATATATATATGTATATATATATATATATATATATATATATATATATATATATATATATATATATATATATATATATATATATATATATATAATATATATATAAATATATATATATATATATTTGACAGCAAACGTCCTTTTTCAAGGAGGAGCGGCTTTTTAGCTGGTGCCGGCGACGAGCCAAGGACTAGACTCGTGTTTAATTTAGTAGCAAAAATAAAGACGCCGCACTCTTCTCGGGTAGATTTCAAAGCGATTTATTCCAGCTCAAAAACTTCCTTCACCTACGTGTTTCGAACAAAACTGTTCCTGATCACGTGACAGTTTTGTTCGAAACGCGTAGGTGAAGGAAGTTTTTAAGCTGGAATAAATTGCTTTGAAATCTACCCGAGAAGAGTGCGGCATCTTTATTTTTGCTACAAAAAAAAAAATATATATATATATATATATATATATATATATATTCACTGAAAAAACCATAGGTTTCACACATGTTATAGTTAGCTGGACATTTCACTCATACAAAACCTTTGAAATTCCCCCGTTATAGTTAGTTCAGCTATCTATAACTTGCGCAACGGCAATGCACTGCTGATGATGTCACATCTTACATCACTCATGACATGGTCAGTTACGTCACTCATGATATTTATTTTGGCCTTCAGGGTCCTGCAGGGACCCCCTGAGAAGGCCTAGGGGGTCACGGTCCTCTACCCTGCACCCTTTTCACGTTCTCCACTTTTGTTTTTGGCTCTCTTCTGCCTCGGAGACACAAAATGGCGGCTAAAGGGTGCATACACCGTGCCCGCACCTCGCACATTTTTATATATATATATATATATATATATCCGCACTGTCCTTCTCACTACGCCAGTCTGCAATCACCAGTTGTCAGCGGCGGTGCGTCTCCCATGGCTGGAGCAGCCGTTTGATAAATCCTCCACAAAGCCTCCAAGCTTTTAGAAACGCACTCCACGAGTGAGAGTTCCAGTACGAGTAAGCCAGAAATTGGCGGCTTTGTGGAGGATTTATCAAACGGCTGCTCCAGCCGTGGGAGACGCACCGCCGCTGACAACTGTTTGAAGGTCTGTGGGGCTGCGGACTTTGGCAGCCCATTTCCAGTACGAGTAAGCCAGAAATTATGAGGCAGAATCACGAACTTTGAACCCACTGGAGGGAGAAAAAATAAATTGCTGAAATTGGGAGTGAAAATGATTTTGGAAAAAACGGACCCCACCGAAGGGAAAGAATCGGGACTACTGCAACTAGCATGCACTTCACTGGAGAATGCATGTGATAGGTAAATGAGCAGCAGTCCGTCACCTGATCTTCCAAAAGGACCCGCCCTATGATTAAGATGCCTGTGGCATCGAAACGCGTCAGGGAATGGAATCAATAAAGTTGTGATTTGCTGCCTCTGGAAATAAAAGGTTCTGTGAACTCTCACTCGTGGAGTGCGTTTCTAAAAGCTTGGAGGCTTTGTGGAGGATTTATCAAATGGCTGCTCCAGCCGTGGGAGACGCACCGCCGCTGACAACTGTTTGAAGGTCTGTGGGGCTGCGGACTTTGGCAGCCCATTTCCAGTACGAGTAAGCCAGAAATTATGAGGCAGAATCACGAACTTTGAACCCACTGGAGGGAGAAAAAATAAATTGCTGAAATCGGGAGTGAAAATGATTTTGGAAAAAACGGACCCCACGGAAGGGAAAGAATCGGGACTACTGCAACTAGCATGCACTTCACTGGAGAATGCATGTGATAGGTAAATGAGCAGCAGTCCGTCACCTGATCTTCCAAAAGGACCCGCCCTATGATTAAGATGCCTGTGGCATCGAAACGCGTCAGGGACTGGAATCAATAAAGTTGTGATTTGCTGCCTCTGGAAATAAAAGGTTCTGTGAACTCTCACTCGTGGAGTGCGTTTCTAAAAGCTTGGAGGCTTTGTGGAGGATTTATCACACGGCTGCTCCAGCCGTGGGAGACGCACCGCCGCTGACAACTGTTTGAAGGTCTGTGGGGCTGCGGACTTTGGCAGCCCATTTCCAGTACGAGTAAGCCAGAAATTATGAGGCAGAATCACGAACTTTGAACCCACTGGAGGGAGAAAAAATAAATTGCTGAAATCTGGAGTGAAAATGATTTTGGAAAAAACGGACCCCACCGAAGGGAAAGAATCGGGACTACTGCAACTAGCATGCACTTCACTGGAGAATGCATGTGATAGGTAAATGAGCAGCAGTCCGTCACCTGATCTTCCAAAAGGACCTGCCCTATGATTAAGATGCCTGTGGCATCGAAACGCGTCAGGGACTGGAATCAATAAAGTTGTGATTTGCTGCCTCTGGAAATAAAAGGTTCTGTGAACTCTCACTCGTGGAGTGCGTTTCTAAAAGCTTGGAGGCTTTGTGGAGGATATGTATATATATATATATATATTCATCACACAGAGGAGTGGCAATGGGGGCCTGCTTCTCCCCCAGTTACTCATGTCTGCACATGGGGCTGTGGGAGGAGCAGGTCTTAGGCAATGCCTTTAGTGAGGTCATGTGTAGCAAAGTGCTAGTGTGGGACAGGTTTATCGATGACCTATTCATAATTTGGAAAGGGACTGCAGGTGAAGCAGAACAGTTCATCAGTGACATCAATCAGAACGAACTGAATTTACATTTCACAGGTACCATCAGTGACAGGAAGGTAAATTTCCTTGACGTAGAGGTTTATGTAGAGGAAGGGAGACTGCATACAAAATTACACCGTAAGGAAACTGCAGGTAATACCATCCTCCATGCCTCCAGTCAGCATCCCAACCATCTGATCCGCAGCATCCCCTATGGGGAGATGCTGAGGATTAGAAGAATTAGTAGCACCGATGAAGACTGTCTAAAAGCACAGAAAGAAAGAAAGTTGCGGTTCCTACAGAGGGGCTACTCGGAAAATACAGTGTCTAAAGCAATGGAAAGGGCAAATAAAACAGCACTTTCTCCTAAGACATCAATGGGGGTAGACACAATAGTGACAAGTGCAGCAGTGGACCAACCAAGATTTATTCTTGGTTACAGTTGCCAGCATAGACAACTTCAGAGGATAGTGAAGAAAAACTGGCATATAATCACAGGGGATCCTGTGATTGGGAAAACTATGTCCACATGTCCGGCTATCACATATAGCCGTGCCAGATCCATGAGTGACATGCTAGTCAGCAGTAGCCCGGAAGTACCAGCACGAGGCAACTGGCTAGGGAAAAGTAAGGGTTTCTTGAAATGTGCAGTATGCAAAGCGTGCACCATAGGGAAAAGTAAGACTACGTATTATTCCCCATTTAGCGAGGCAGAACTCCCCATCACCAAGAAAATTACCTGTAAATCAGACTTTGTCATCTATGTCTTGGAATGTGTTTGTGGACTCTGCTACGTTGGTAGTACTAAACTACAAGTCCACAAGCGCATATTACAGCATATGAGGGCCGTCATTAACAAAGATGAGGCTTACCCGGTGGCGAGGCATGTAAATCTTTGTCATAAGGGTGATGTCAACTGCCTGAAATACTATGCTATAGACATGGTGGAGCCTCTGCGTAGAGGAGGAAACAGGGAGGCACGTTTACGTGTACTTGAAACCCGGTACATTCTTGAATTAGACACTAAGGCTCCTAGTGGTCTGAACGCGACGGAGGATTTATATACTTGCTTGCACTTGGAATGAAAAGCTACAAATGTACACAGAGTCTTAAGAATGTACTGTTTAATGGAATTGAGGCGTAGATTCATCTGTAATGGCTATTTTTATTGATTACTGCCAGATTTTAAAACACATAATATATGAACACACATTTGGGTAATCACACTTTTCTTTTTAATAGTGTTTGGAGTCGACATGAATACCCGAGCAATGTAGAAGCAGTGGTCCAGAAGATTTTTTAACCATGCCTACTTGGGCAATATTAATCAAATCCCTTCCTTTGTAAATATTGCATAATGCACTTTACTTTTTTGCTAAATATTGCACAGAAAATGTATTGTACATATTCAATCCACAGTGATTGGTTGTACATAGTAATATTGGCAATTTTTGCACAAATGTAAATATTGTTTTTAACATATTTATTGCGTAAATTTGCACATTTCTAAGGATTGTTTGTCGATATTAATTATGACAAATGGGGTTTGAAAACTGTAAATGCAATGTATAAATTGTTGGTTACGTATTCTGGTCCAGGCTGAAGTATTTTCTTTATTTCTATAGGCTTGGGACCATGTGACTAGTCCAACACTACAAATCACAGGGTGTAATTCGACCATGTCATGTGATCAAGGGCTCCAGGGCCCGAAACGCGTCATGGCGATCGTGAGGGTGCACAGTATGAAATAAAGACGCTTGAAATCAACTCACTTGGGTCCGTTTTCGTTATTTGGTCTCCTGCTGGTTTGCACCGAATGTCGAAGTTCCAGTCATATATATATATATATATATATATATATATATATATTCATCACACAGAGTTCTCCCCCTTGAAAGAGCCAAACACACAATTGAGTTAGTTTATGGAATTCGTTTACTGAAGGCTGCTGCGATGAGAAGTGACAACAGTTCACAGCTCCAGAATAAAACAATCGCCTGACGCGTTTCGTGACTACAGCACTTTCTCAAAGGCAATGTTGTGCAGAGATCAGCTTCGCCACAAGTGCAACTTAAATCAATTATTTGAAGTCCTGCCCGATGGGCGTGGCCAACCGCATGGCCTTCTGGCTCCCGTAGTTGCACTACGTATTGCTCCAGTGAGCTGGTGCGCTGTCTCTAAATTAATAACAAAGTCATACCCCAGTGGGTTGCTGTGTTGTTTCGCTTCATTCACACAGCTCGTGTTTGCCTCCAGAATCCATCACTTGTCTCCAAAGGCACATGCCGGGTGACATGCACAGGAACTGCAACGCAGCGGCGCTCTTTCACGGCCGGGACCAGCCGTATTAGATTCATCACACAGAGTTCTCCCCCTTGAAAGAGCCAAACACACAAGTGAGTTAGTTTATGGAATTCGTTTACTGAAGGCTGCTGCGATGAGAAGTGACAACAGTTCACAGCTCCAGAATAAAACAATCGCCTGACGCGTTTCGTGACTACAGCACTTTCTCAAAGGCAATGTTGTGCAGAGATCAGCTTTGCCACAAGTGCAACTTAAATCAATTATTTGAAGTCCTGCCCGATGGGCGTGGCCAACCGCATGGCCTTCTGGCTCCCGTAGTTGCACTACGTATTGCTCCAGTGAGCTGGTGCGCTGTCTCTAAATTAATAACATATATATATATATATATATATATATATATATATATATATATATATATATATATATATATGTTGCCTACTGGCGGTCGCCAGAAGAAAGTTATAGTTAGGACCTAGTTTCCATAGGAAATCCACAACATTCTATTTGGAATAACTTTGGCACGTTGACGAATCGTTGAGAAATTCTCCAAGAAGATGTGGACCTCCACTCCGCTCCTATCCTGAACAGTTTTGGGGTGATTCGTCAAGCGGGGGCAGAGAAAATAGGGGGGTCCCAAAACGTGTTTTCCCCATGCAATTTTCCATAGGGACATTTAGCCGTGGCTACTGCCCGAGCTGCTGAACCGAATTATACCAAATTTGGCAAAAAGGTAGAGTTTGGTTCACAGTTCACGCTTCTTGTTAAATGGTGTAAATCTGTGCCGTAGTTCCTGAGAAAATCAAAAGTAAAAGTAAAATCATAGATATATCTTTGGGAGCGTAGGGTACGCGTATCGTCCGAGGATCATGCGCGTACCAATACGAGCATGAGCTGCATGCTAATTGGCTGTCAACTGTCTGTCAACACTTCAATACTGAGAAATCAATCGTACGTGATTCCTTCAATTAAATTGTCACTTTGAAGAAAACCATAAGTGCCACAAAATCACTTGGGTGAAAAAGGAAAAGAAATATTTTCTTTAAAAGAACCCTCCCTCACCAACCTGGTTGGTGACATGCTTCATCATTGGGTTCCCACTGGGGAGACCGAATGTCCCCCCAGTGTGCTACAACGCCTGATTTTCAGCGGAGCTGGTTCTTTTTGTTGTGAAAAAGTGAAAAAAAGTGGTGATAATGTGAGTGATTTAAAACATGCCTGGTTGTAACCTGTATTCACTTTAATGGAGGGCCAACCAGCATTGGTTAAAAACAAGTGAAAAGGACTATTCAGAGTTTATAAATTGAAACCCTGTGTCCTACAAAGTGGCAATATTTTTGCACTTTATGTCACTCTTTTGTTGCTGTTAATAAGTTAACCAAGGGGTACAGGAGTGACCCTAAACCCTGACTCTCTAGTTGTTTGTTTATGTCAACACTTCAAACCAGGAAGTGTTAGCAGCCATCTTGTGTCTCGGAAAAACAAGTGCACAAAAGACATAAAGGGGCAGGGTAGAAACATCCTGACCCCCTACGCCTGCTCAGGGGTTCCCACAAGGACCCCCAAGGCCCAAAAAAGTATATATTTTTTTAAGTCACACGTATTATGTGAAAAAAACCCAAAGCCTGGTTTTTTTTTAATTAGCCCCCGGGGGGGGGGGCAAATCCCGGGGGCAATGTATTTAATTATAATGGGGGGCCAGAGGGGCCCCCCAGACCAGGGATCCAACACCCCGGGGGCTTTAACATTATGTGTGCGGGGGCTCATGGCCCCCCCACAGCCCCGGGGATTATTTTTTTTTAAATTAAAAAACCTGTGTGGGGGGCTCAAACCCTCACATGCCCCGGGGAGCACCACCTCCCCGGGTCACTATATTTTTAAATTTGGGGGTCCGTGATGGACCCTCAGCCCCGGGGACCACTACCCCCCTGGTGCTTTTAAGTTTTGGAAGGGGGGTTGTGCGGCCCCCCTCCTGGATCCTTGTGGTGGCCCTGGGGACCGCCACCCCCAGGGCCGGCTCCTGCAGTGTCCTGGGGTGTCTAACCCCTGTACACTGTAGTTTGCTATGGCAAACTGCTTTGGTTTTTGGAAGAGAGAGCAGGAAACCTGCTCTCCCTTCCAAAAACCAAAGACTATTGCTTTTCTACATGGGGAGCAGCATGTTAGCTGCCCCCCATGTAGAAAATCAATGCCGGCTCCTGCAGGAGGGGTGAAAGACCCCCCATGCCCAGGGGTCCGCCACCTTCCCAGGGCACTAAATATTTAAATTAAGGGCAGATTATTTTTTTTTCACAGTAAAATTAGGATACGGGTACCAAGCACATCGCTCAGCGCGACCTCTTTTGTGCACGCGTTGGGTACGCGTATTGTACCACGTATGCTGCCCGATTTCTAAGGCGTCCGTACGCGTATCCAAGCAAGAAAAAGAAAAATATTTTTCAGATATTTATGAAGTTCATGTGTTTAGATGTTGGCTGGCTCTAAAAAGAGCCCATGTGTTTATTGAGAGATTTTAGTACCTACAAGTAAGTACCGATGCAGAGTCTAAAGTTCAAGAGGAAGACTCGGTTCCCCTCATCTGTAAAATGTACACCATCTCTCCTATAGATGCCATGCATATTGAAACACAGATTGTTGTGGTAAATGGACCCCATTCTATAGTCTCGGAGGAAAGCAGAAACCGATTTATTCACATGTTTCCTAGCTTTCCCAATCTGTGGACAATATTGGTTGGACCAGTTCCATTTCTGCCTTTGGCATGTGTTAGAATAGACAAAGGCAGTTTTGAGGAAAAGTGCCATCAATTCTCCAAAGTGTCCTTCATTAGCGTTTCCAGACCTACCTCAGTTAAAGTGCCTAGGTCGTTGCCACCACAGTGCACAATTATGAGGTCAGGGTGTTGGAGATGTAAAAAGGATTTAACCAATGGCATCAATTGGTGCCACTTTAACCCTCTCTGTCCAATCCATTTAATGTCTACATTTGGTAAACCTAGGTCTTGGTGAATTCCTTTCTGTTCTGCATACCTTTGGCTCCAGAAAATATAGCTATGTCCCACAGTCCAAGGATATTTAAGAAAAATGTCTGGATACACTCAGATGGTCTCTGTAAATGAAATGGCAGTTTGAAAAATAAGATTTTTCTAAAATGGTGGATAAGCTGCAGTTTTGAAAAAAAGAAAATAAATGATTGGCTGTTTGACAACATTCTACACTGAAAACTAGGGTGTATGTTTCTGTTTTTTAAAAGCATGATTCTTATTGGTAAAGAAAAACTGATAAAAAGGAGCGTTACATAAGATAAGCTGATATGTTGAAAAGGCAAGCACACTTGTTTTGATTAAAAAACATTGTGTGATGAACTTTTGAGCTGTGTGCTCAGTTATGTGTTCCATGAGCTGTTTCTATGGTAAAAGGCAGAAGGTAGATTGGTTGTAGGGTTCAAAGTTATGTCAGTTGGAAGTTTTCAAATGTTCAAGCAATAGAAATGTGTGTTTGCTTTTGAATTAATATGGAAGAAATGTGATTTGTTATTTGCATGAATATGTGTGTAGATTGAGTGTGTAGTTTGAGAGGGAAGGTTTGCTCGCTTTAGTTGTAATTAGCTCCTGGGGGGCCAAGTCCTAGGGCAAAGTGTTTATTGTAGTGGGGGCCAGAGGGCCCCCACAGCACTGGGGACCGCCACCTCCCCGGGCTTCTTTTTTTTTTATAAAATAAAAAACCGGGGTGGGGATTTTGAGTCTCTCCCACACACCACGGGGACCGCCACCTCCCCGGGGCACTACATTTTTAAATTAGGGGGTCTGTGACAGCCCCCCAGACCCAGTGATCACCACCTACCCAGGGCGCTTTTTTTTACGGTAAAGTTAGGGTACATGTACCGAGCGTACGCATATCGTACCACGTAGGCTGACCGATTTCTGAACTTTTGACCTCTGTGGTCAGTTGAGTTTTGCATGATCTTTTACTATGGTAACAGCAGAAAGCAAATTGGGGGTAGGGGTCAAAGCTATGTCAGTTGGAAAGGTTTCAAATGTTTAACCAATAGAAATGTGTGTTTGCTTTTGAATTAATGTGGGAAGTAATTTGATTTGTTATTTACATGTATATATGTGTAGATTGAGAGGGAAAGTTTTCCATTTTTTGGGTTTGCTAAGAACAGTGAAGTACAGAGATTCTGTATAAGAAAATCTGGTGTGTGACTGACATTCTTCTTAATCTACAAATCTATTTGAAAGGTGAGTTGTTAACTTGTAAGGGGATGTATGTGGTGCATTTTGTTTTTAATAAGAGTAATGTGTTTATCCTGCTAAAGTGCAAGGAGTAGGTTAGTTGTGTAGAATCACATTCTGAGTTTGTCTGCATTTGGATAAACATTGTGATAAAAACATTTGGTAAGTTAATGTGTTTGGTGACATGGTACTTTGTACAGTAAAATGCAGTACTAAAATATGTAGAATGTGTGCAGTCACTTTTCCAGTTCTAGAGTAGTTAATAGTGCTGCTTGTTTAGAATTAGACTTGTGTTTCAAATGTACAATTTTCTAGTCGGTATATACATTACTGCAAACTCTCTGGGGCAGATTCACAAGCCCCTTGCGCCTCTTTGTGGTTGTATTGTGTTACTTTTTTGATGTAATGTTGGTACAAATAGTGCAGGAAATTGTTAATGTATTTGCAAAATGAGTCAGGATTTTACACTAAAATGCAGTAGTTAGATATATAGAATGTGTTTAGTCACCTTACCGTTTCTAGACTAGTAAATATCTGTTTGTAAAATGCAAGGTTTAATATTTTTTGTCTAGAATCACACTGTGAGTGTGCATTTAGGAATAATTCTGAGAGAAGTATTTTTGTATGTTTTGTGTTTGCAAACACATAAATGCTTAAAAACCTATCCTTTTTTCAAGTTTTGATAGAATTAGAAACCAGTTATTGCTTTTGTATTTGGAAAATGACTCATAGTTGTAGACTAAAATGCAGTATTTATATTTCTGGAATGTGTGAAGTCATATTAGCCCTTCAAGAGTAATTAATAGTGTTGCTTGTCTAGAATCAGACTGGTGTTTCAAATCTACAATTCCCCAGTCAGTATATATACACTGCTGCATACACTCTGGGGCAGATTTACAAGCCCCTTGCGCCTCTTTGTTTTTCTATTGCGTCACATTTTTATGTAATGTTGGCGCCAATAATGCAGCAAATTGTTAATGTATTTGCAAAATGAGTCAGGATTGTATAGTAAAATGCAACAGTCATATATATATGGAATGAGTTTAGTCACCTTACCATATCTAGACTAGTACATGTGTTTTTGTAAAATGCAAGGTTTAATAATTTTTGTCTAGAATCACGCAGTGAGTCTTCTGTGCATTTAGGAATCACTCTGAGAGAAGCATTTTGGTAGTTCATGTTTTCCGACATGTAATTGGTTAAAAAGGTATTGTGTTCTCACATTTTGGTAGAATTAGAAAATAGTCATTGGTTATGTGTTTCCAAAATGAGTTTAGTATTTATAGTAAAATGCAGTTCTGAAATATATGGAATGCATGCTTGATGTTTTTGCAGACAAATAAATACATGTAGTCTTGCAGTGACACTACCCCCAGTATGATTTCCTACACTACCCAAACACCACTGCACTACTGTAAACCCTTAATCTACCTCCAGCATGACTACCTACACTACCTATTCACAGTGGGGCAGATTTACAAGCCTCTTGCGCCTCTTTGTGGTTCTATTGCGTCACTTTTGCACTGTTGTGGTGACCCATTCAGCAGTATGTACTAATCTATTCACTATGGTAAAACTGAAGCACTTATAAATTCAGTCAGGCACTCTCCTTGCAGAACTGTAATCATTCAGTCAGTACCCAAGTACTCATGCAGCGAAGTAGGCCTTAGGGTCTGGACTGCTTCAAACCCCTATGCACTATGCATGCAGTGTTCTATCCACCTGTACACTTGTGTTTCACATCTTCAATTCCCCAGTGAGGATCCTTAAACTTCCACCAAACACTCTGTCACTGCTGTTGCACTATTGTAGTGACCCATTCAGCAGTATGTGCTAATCCATTCACTGTGTTAAAACTCAAGCACTTATAAATTAAGTAAGTTACTGTCCTTGCAGAACTGTAATCATTCAGTCAGTACCCAAGTACTCATGCAGCGAAGTAGGCCTTAGGACATGGACTGTTTCAAACCCTTATAGACTATGCATGCAGTCTTCTATTCACCTGCACACTTGTCTTTCATATCTTCAATTCCCCACTCTGTATTCTTACACTTCCAGCAAACATTCTCTCATTGCCCTTGCACTGTTGTAGTGACCCATTCAGCGGTATGTACTAATCATTTAGTGAGCTAAAACTCAAGCACTTATAGATTCACTCAGACACTCTCCTTACAGTACTATAATCATTCACTCAGTACCCAAGTATTCATTTTGCGAAGTAGGCCTTAGGAGAAGGACTGCTTCAAACCCGTAAGGTGTATACATGCAGTCTTCTATCCACGTGCACACTTGTCTTTCACATCTTCAATTCTCCACTCTGTATCCTTAGACTTCCACCAAACACCCTGATACTGCTGTTGTACTATTGTAGTGACCCATTCAGCAGTATGTGCTAATCCATTTACTGTGCTAAAACTCAAGTACTTATAAATTCAGTCAGGCAGTGTCCTTGCAGAACTGTAATCATTCAGTCAGTAGCCAAGTACTCATAGAGCGAAGTAGGCCTTAGAACATGGACTGCTTCAAACCCCTATGCACTATGCATGCAGTCTTCTATCTACCTGCACACTTGTCTTTAACATCTTCAATTCCCTAGTCTGTATCCTTACACTTCCAGAAAACACTCTGTCATTGCCCTTGCACTCTTGTAGTGACCCATTCAGCGGGATGTACTAATGCATTTACTGCAGTAAAACTCAAGCACTTATATATTCACTTAGACACTCTCCTTACAGTATTCTAATCATTCAGTCAGTACCCAAGTCAGGGCCGGACTGGGAACCAAAACCGGCCCTGGCAAAGTGCTTGGCCAGCAACCCCCCCCCCCCACCCCCCCCCCCCCCACTGGGGGGGTTGGAGGTGCCGCCGAGCGCTTTGTAAGGGACGGTTTTCGGCCGATTTGTTTGCAGGGCCGATTTTGCAGCTATGCTGCAAAAACGGACCTGTAACAAAACTGGCCCCCAGGGGCTCAAAACCGGCCCCCACCCTTGAGGCGCACCGGGGGATTGCCCGGTGCCCGCTATGGCCAGTCAGGGCCTGACCCAAGTACTCATGCAGCGAAGTAGACCTTAGGACATGGACTGCTTTAAACCCCTATGCAATATACATGCAATCTTCTATCCACCTGCACACTTGTGTTTCACATCTTCAATTCCCCAGTCTGTATCCTCACACTTCCAGCAAACACTCTGTCACTGTTGTTGCACTGTTATAGTGACCCATTCAGCAGTATGTACTAATCCATTTACTGCACTAAAACTAAAGCACTTATATATTCACTTAGACACTCTCCTTACAGTACTCTAATCTTTCAGTCAGTACCCAAGTACTCATGCAGTGAAGCAGTGCATTGCGGGCGTTTGAGTTATAGTTAGCTGAACTAACTATAATGGGGGAATTTCAATGGTTTTGTATGAGTGAAATGTCCTGCTAACTATGACATGTGTGAAACCTATTGTTTTTTCAGTGAATATATATATATATATATATATATATATATATATAGATACTCAATGAAAAAACATAGGTTTTAGGCACGTTATAGTTAGAAATTAGCATTTAAAAAAACCTTACAAATTCACTGAAAAAACCATAGGCTTCAGATACATTATAGTTAGTTGGACATTTCACTCATAGCCATCCGGTAATAAATCTCCCAGCATGTGAAGTTCATGTCATGTCAATTTTTGTTGGACAAGTTATTCGAGTGACCGCCCTCATCGCAGCTACCGACGACATCAGGGCACTGCTCGACAACGGGGAAACGGCTGTCCTCATCCTCCTAGACCTCTCAGCAGCCTTCGACACCGTATGCCACTGCACGCTGATTCAGCGCCTCAGCAACACCGGAATCCAAGGAGCGGCACTGGAGTGGATCATCTCGTTCATGGCGGAAGAACCCAGAGAGTCTGCCTCCCCCAGTTCCGTTCCGTGGCCACCGAAGTCATCTGCGGCGTCCCGCAAGGATCATCACTCAGCCCCACCCTCTTCAACGTCTACATGACCCCTCTCGCAACCATCGCTCGCCAACACAACCTCAACATCATCTCCTATGCCGACGACACCCAGCTGATCCTCTCCCTCACCAACGACCCCGCCACCGCCAAAACCAACCTCCAGGAAGGAATAAAAGAAGTCGCAGAATGGATGAAGATCGCCGTCTGAAACTGAACTCAGACAAGACGGAAGTCCTCATCCTCGGACCATCTCCCTTTGCCTGGGACGATTCCTGGTGGCCCACTGCCCTGGGCATCACACCCAAACCAAAGGACCACGCACGCAACCTGGGCTTCATCCGGGACTTCTCCCTCTCGATGACCAAGCAAGTGAACGCCGTCTCGCCATCCTTCTTCAACACCCTGCGCATGCTCCGTAAGATCTTCTGGTGGATCCCCACCGAAACCAGGGAGACGGTCACCCAGGCCCTCGTCACCAGCAGTCTGGACTACGGGAACACCCTCTACGCTGGAACCACAGCCAAACTCCAGAAAAGACTCCAGCGCATTCATAACGCCTCAGCACGACTCATCCTGGACATACCTCGCCGCTGCCACATCTCTGCCCACCTGAAAGACCTACACTGGCTCCCCGTCAACAAGATGATCACGTTTAGACTCCTCACCGACGCACACAAGGCTCTCTACGACACGGGGCCAAAGTACCTACACAGCCGCCTCACATTCTACACACCCACCCGCCAGCTCTGATCCGCCAGCCTCGCCCTCACCTCCGTCCCACGATTCCGAAAATCCACCGTCGGAGGACGCTCCTTCTCCTACCTGGCAGCCAAGACATGGAACTCCCTCCCCACTCACCTACGGCTGACCCTGGACCATCTCTCCTTCAGGAAACAACTCAAGACCTGGCTGTTCGAGCAGTAGCAACCCCTCCCCCCCACCCCCTCAGCGCCATGAGACCCTTACAGGTGAGTAGTGCGCTCTACAAATATTGATGATTGATTGATTGATTGAGTGTTAGAGGCAGCCATGGATTTTGTGAAACAGGAAGCACAGGAGAGTAAAAGAAGTCACTGTCCAGGATCAGACTAAGCCTTTGCCGGGCCCAACATGTGGTAGACAATTTCTGGACATCCTTGAGCTTGAGCGTAAGGCCCTGTGGCAACAGAACTGCCATGGGTGGGGTAGCACCCACCAGGAAGAACTCTGGTTAAACATAAAACAGCCAGCAATCTGAATGGTACCAATGATATGCAAACTAGGCCTGAGTTAAAAGGAAGAACATCTGAAAGTCAGGAACCGTAAACCCACCCCGTGGCATAAAGAACAAGCATTTGCAATGCAATAGGTCTCGCATTTGCGAGAGTTTGAGCTATTGGCATTGTAAATGACAATGCCTTTTATTTGTGTTAGTTTGTAAAACAGACAAATAAAAGACATTGTCATTTACAATGTCAATAGCTTAAACTCTCGCAAATGCGAGACCTATTGCATGATGGGAAAGCAAGACAAAATGATACTCGGAATCTCAGAGTCAAAGAGCTTTGTCTGGCGCGAAGGGATACTGCATTGTGTGCATTATTAGCCAGGTGACCGCGATTCACCAAACTGTGATCCTGGGCAGATGAGGATGTGTGAGGGTGAGAGGATGTATGAGGGTAAGTGAGGGTGTGTGAGGGTAAGTGAGGGTGAGGGTGTGTGAGGGTGAGGGAGTGTGAGGGTGAGGGGGTGTGAGGGTGAGAGGATGTGTGAGGGTGAGAGGATGTGTGAGGGTGAGAGGGTGTGTGAGGGTGAGAGGGTGTGTGAGGGTGAGAGGGCGAGTGAGGGTGTGTGAGGGTGAGAGGGTGAGGGGGTGTGAGGGTGAGGGGGTTTGGGTTCTGAGGGTGTGTGGCAGTGTGAGGAGTGTGATGGTGAGGGGGTGTGAGAGTGAGGGTGTGTGTGAGGGTGTGAGGGGGTGTGGGTTCTGAGGGTGTGTGGTGGTGTGAGGGGTTTGAGGGGGTGAGGTTGAGGTCGGGTGAGCGTGTGCGAGGGTGTGTGAGGGTGAAAGAGTGTGAGGGTGTGTGGGTGTGAGGGTGAGTGAGGGTGAGAGGGTTGTGAGGGTGAGGGGGTGAAGGTATGAGGGTGAGTGAGGGTGGGTGAGGGTGAGTGACGGTGAGTGAGGGTGCGTGAGGGTGAGTGAGGGTGTGTGAGGGTGAGTGAGGGTGTGTGAGGGTGAGTGAGGGTGTGTGAGGGTGAGAGGGTGTGAGGGTGAGGGTCCAAAGTAAATGGTGGCAGGGCAGACATCATTGCAGCTAGCAAGTTGTTATTGAAAATGTGTTGACCATTTCCTGCACGTTATCTCCCCTCTTTGTAATAAACATGGTAAGTTGATAAATTACACAGCAAATGTGGCTCGAAAACATTTGTATACTCTCTACTCCGACCAAGGCTGGAATTAGTCACTAGTTACAGACCTGAAGAATGGATGTGCTCTCTGTGAACACACAGCAGCTGCAGAGGTGTGAACATCGGCCCGATCAGATCATAGCACCACACCTTCGAGACGTCATCAACTGCTCCCTCAACCCCGCCACCTTCCCGGAAAGCTGGAAACACGCAGAACTTAGCGCCCTTCTGAAAAAACCCACAGCGGACCCCACCGAACTCAAAAACTACCGCCCCATCTCGCTCCTTCCATTCCCGGCCAAAGTCATCGAGAAAGCTGTCAACAACCAGCTTGCCGCCTTCCTCGAAACAAACAAATCTCTCGACTCCTCACAGTCCGGCTTCCGAGCCAAACACAGCACGGAGACCGCCCTCATCGCAGCAACAGACGATATTCGAACTCTCCTGGACAATGGAGACACAGTCGCCCTCATCCTCCTTGACCTCTCCGCAGCCTTCGACACAGTCTGCCATAGCACCCTTCTACAGCGCCTCAGAAACATCGGAATACAAGGAAAAGCACTGGAATGGATCACCTCACCGGAAGAACCCAGAGAGTCCGCCTCCCACCATTCATCTCAGAGGCCACTGAAGTCATCTGCGGCGTACCCCAAGGGTCCTCACTCAGTCCCACCCTCTTCAACGTATACATGAGCCCCCTCGCGGCCATCGCACGCCAACACAACCTCAACATCATCTACTACGCGGATGACACTCAACTGATCCTATCACTCACCAAAGACCCTAGCACCGCCAAAACTAACCTACACGAAGGAATGAAAGAAGTAGCCGAGTGGATGAAACACAGCCGTCTGAAACTGAACTCAGACAAAACAGAAGTCCTTATCTTAGGTACCTCCCCCTCTGCCTGGGACGACTCTTGGTGGCCAGAGGCCCTCGGAAAAGCACCCATCCCGACGGACCACGCACGGAACCTGGGCGTCATCCTGGACTCCTCACTCTCTATGAACAGACAAGTAAACGCCGTTTCATCATCTTGCTTCAACATTCTTCGCATGCTCAAAAAAACATTTCGCTGGATCCCCACCGAAACAAGAAAAACGGTCACCCATGCACTGGTTACAAGCCGCCTGGACTACGGAAACACCCTATACGCCGGTATCACCGCAAAACTCCAGAATAAACTCCAACGCATCCAGAACGCATCAGCCAGACTCATACTAGACATCCCGCGTAAAGACCACATCTCTAGTCACCTGAAAAACCTCCACTGGCTCCCCGTCAATAAGAGAATTACGTTCCGACTCCTAACCCACGCACACAAAGCACTTTATGAAATTGGACCCGAATGCCTCAACACACGTCTTTCCTTCTACACCCCCTCCCGTCAGCTACGATCCTCCAACCAAGCCCTTGCTACCGTACCTCGCATCAATAAAAACACCATGGGAGGTAGATCCTTTTCCTACCTCGCAGCTAAAACCTGGAACTCACTCCCCACTCACCTTCATCTCACTCAGAACCATCTAGCATTCAGAAAGCAACTTAAAACTTGGATATTCGACAAATAATTCCCCACCCTTCTTCAAGCGCCTTGAGACCCTCCAGGTATGTAGCGCGCTATATAAATCTTCTGACTTGACTTGACTTGACATAGATAGACAATAAGCACATTGCATGGAGAGCAAATGTTCCTTCTGCTGGACTACGAAGCAGTCTGTAAGACATAGACACACACTACATGCTCTACTGCACAACCTCATGAACACGCTACAAAGTCCGCAAGAGCTAAAGCTAAACTATTGTGTCTTGTCTTTTTCATTCGTACTGATTTCCCTGCCTCACCGTACTGTGCCAGGCAGGTATCAGTCCTCAACCTTCAATGATATACTAAATGTTTATCCTTGATCCGGCTCAATAAACTGTTTTTGAAAGCTGCCAGTAATCCAAGATGTATTTTTACAAGAAAAGAAAATTGAAAACCGGTTGTGTGCTAAATTACTTCCTTCAGTTCCGCTAGATTAACATATTTATTAAGAGAAACACTGAACTAACTTTTGGACTCAAAATGGCACTGCAGCGATTGACATGTTACCTACTAAATAACAAAATTGTTAAACAAATATTTATTTTCGAGGTGACCATAAGTTAAAACCACAGTTCCCTGCCCAGGCCCAGCTGCTGCCCAGCCCCGCTATTTACCGAAGATGTGAATGGACTAACGGCTGCCCGTTGCTGTCGCTGCTCGGGGAGTGACTTCAACTTTCTTCTGCTGTAGGCGAAGGTCAAAAGAAGGGCACGTTATTGATGGATTTTATGCACAGCTCGATAGCGACAGAACCCAGGGACCAGGAGAAGGAGTTTGCTGTTTTGTTTAGGTTGAATGAAGCCACATCACAAGACCAATATAGAACATGTCGGCATCTTATTGGTAAGAGCAGAACGAATACCGTCGGCTGTAATTGCTAATTTAACAAGCGTTGCCCGTGCACGGCCAGCCACGAGCGTTGACTGCCCTCCCTCTAATGCGCTGCCCCTGCCCTGAGCCACCCCGGTGTTTACCCTCCTTCTGGCTGCTTCTTACCTGTTCCCTGCCGGGCCAGACTCTTATTTTGCCCATTGAACAGCAATCTGTACTGCGCATGCGCAATGACGGGTATGGTTTGGCAGGGGATTAGTGATGCATTTTCTTTGCTCGGGCCATGCCTATCTCCCGGGTACAATAGGCTGCCAACGACAGCGCTCGAGACAGAGGTATATGGGTTTTTGCAAGTGACAGGTGATGCGCAAGGTAAGATCGGCACTTTCTGTGTGCTCATGTGTGTGTGCCCGCGGGGGGGGGGGTGGGGCGGCGTGTGTGTGCTCGTGTGTCTGTGTGTGTGTGTGCCCGCGTGTGTGTCTGTCTACGTGCGCGTGACGGGGATCAGCCTGCCGGAATCGGAGCGCGTGTTGACGCGCGCGACCTGATCCCGGCAGGCTGCTGCTGCGTGCGCATGACAGTCTGTTGTCCTCTCCCTTTCAGTCCTTGAAAGCAGGAATGATAACAATAGTCTCGCTCTGCGACAGCAGGCCTTTGGCCTGCAATCGCAGGGCGAGACCTAAAAATAAGGGTATTCCAGGCGTTTCGGGACCTGCTACCTGCACAAATCAATTTTAAAAGGAGACTGCGCTGTGTGAGAAAGAAGTCTTCACACCATTTAAGAGAAAACTCAACTATAGTTGTTTAGTTCAGTCAATGATGTGAGTTTATGATCAGTTCAAAATCTTTGTTTCTTGTTATGTGATTAGTAGATTGTTTTCTCGAATTTATTTGATTTGTTAGTCAGATACATCTGTTTATAGAAATATCAAGAAAGTCATTATTACGATCATGGTTAAAGTCAAAATAATTCCAGAAAGGAATATAGGGCCCCATGCAGCAACAAAAAAAACGGTTTCAAACAGGCAGAATCTCAGAATCTGCCCTTTTGCCCCCGGCATTTTTGCAGTGTGGATGCATCATTCCAAATGCAAAAATCGCAATTTAAGGAATCGCTGAATTTGCGATTACTCAGATTGCAGTTGCATTTAAGGAATCGCAAATTGTGATTCCTTAAATGCAATGCAAGATGCAATTTAAAATAGCGATTTCACTATTAGGGGTCGCAAATTACCGTCAACACACATTCCCTTGGGGCATGTGTGTGCGCAACATGGGGGAACATCACACTTTCAGGGGTGCAACAGGGTGTCCTTTTGGCACCCTTGCACCCTTGAAACTGAATGCGCAATTTGCAAGTACCTAATGGGTACTCGCAAATTGCGCATACAATTCCCCTTCATTCCTATAGGAATCAATGGGAAGCCATTCCTTAATTGCGACTCGCAAAAATGTAATTCTCTGCAATGTTGTGAAATGCAATTGACCAGATAAATCTGCCTTAATTGATATTGATGCAAACTCCTCAGTATGCGTGCCAGATCCGTCAGGGAAATCTGGGAATGTGAAACAACCTTTCTGGTCTTCTTTTTTGCCACTGTCTTTTCCACTGATGATTTTAAAACCCACTGGACAGAATCCATTAGATAACCTAGAACCTCCACTTTCTGCATTGGGCTCAATGGTGACCAACTAACCTCTTGCACCTTTGCTTTGACCGGGGCCATTAGAATCATGTTGTCCAAGTATATTGACATTCCAATAACCGTGGAATGAAGACATGCCACCACCGGTTTGAGTAGTTTCGTGAAACACCATGGTGTCGAAGGATAGTTCAAAGGGTAGACTGAAATATTCCGAAATCTATCCTTTCCAGAGTGTGGGAGTGTGTGTGTTATATCCTGCTCTTCCTCTCTCTTTGTGCTCTTCCTCTCTCTTTGTCCCTCCTTAGTGTTAGTGTCTGCTTGTCTATGTCATGTCTCTGTGATGTCATCCAGGATTCTACCTGTTGCTGTTCAAGGGATTTATCAGTTACCTGGAGGCTGAGCAGGAAGTTATCTGCTCCCGGTGGGGTTTCTTACCATATTACATTTCTACCTGAATGCTGTACCTTCTATCTAATCTCAAGAATAAATATACTACATGAACATTACAACAAGGACCCATCATCTTTATTTTACTGAATTTAACACTGGCGACGAGGTAAAAAAGGACCCATTTAAAAGAAAAAGGACTTCATTGAATTTAAAAAGTGAAGTGACGGCTATTCTACTTTGTTATTTGGCTTGCCGTGTGGCCTACGCTGAGACCTGATGCCTATTTCTGCCAACCACGTCCTGAGCATACTCTGCAAACTGTGCTGGAATTCACATGCCAGCGCTTGGCTCTACACCATTTGGGAGTCTGTCTACATGCCTGACTTCGAGAATTGGAACTTGATCTGCACACCATTAATTTCTGACATTACACTACGTTTGGATCTGTAACCCGGGTGAGAGATCGCTCACCGGTGTTTGCTGTTTCATGAATTATTTATTTATTTATTTATTTATTTATTTTCCTTTAACAAAAGGGTGTTCTCCAACAAGGTACTGTTTGATTTTCTTTACATTTTTCCATGGAGATTTCTACAGAGCTGTTTGTGTCTCCCTTCATTCAAATGACAACGGTGACTACTTTTATTATTTTGATTTGTTATGTTTAAGATGTTGTGCACAATTTTGAATTTTTCCTAATTTATGCAATGTGTAGTTTGCGCTTTACTTTACCCTTGGGTGCATTTCTTCTAAGTACTGTGGTGTGCTAAATATCGATTTATATGCTCAATGCTTAGAATTCTGTTTCTAAGTTATGTATGTATGCTGTTACATGCTCTTTTCTGTGTGGATTTGCAAGTGATACATTTTGAAATTATTTATTCTATTATTGCCTACTTTACTGGAGCCACGTTTGTGCTCAACCTTTGTTGAGGTGCTCATTTGCTTTCATTTTGGTGATGATTTGTAGGCGTTATGCTTATTGGGGTCATTTATGTGCTCAACTATGTTGAGGTGCTCCAATTTGTTTTCATTCTTAGTGATGATGAGCTAGAGTGATGCTCAATTTTGATGTTTATTTCTGTTATGAACCACTTTATAGTGCTCTATTGTTAGAGGTGTTCATGTGCTTGCTATTAGAAGCCATAGGGGCTCAATTTTATTATCATTTCAGATGAACCACTTATAGTGCTCTATGGTTAGAGGAGTTCATCTATTTACTGTGAGGAGCCACAGGGCTCAGTTTTATTGGTGATTTTCTGTTACTTACTGTGAGGAGCTGCAGGGTCTCGGTTTTATTCTATTGATAGAGAAGTCGTGCATTTTCTGTGAAGAGCCGTTTTATTGTCATGAACCACTTTTACTGTGCTCTATTTTTAGAGGCGTTCATGTATTTACTGTGAGGAATTGGGTTCCTTTTTATTGCCGTTTTATTGTCATGAACCACTTTTACTGTGCTCTATGTTTAGAGGAGTTCATGTATTTACTGTGAGGAGTTGGGCTCATTTTTATTGCCGTTTTTGTGTCATGAACCACTTTTACTGTGCTCTATGTTTAGAGGAGTTCATGTATTTACTTTGAGAAGTTGGGCTCATTTTTATTGTGCTTTATTTTAGAGGAATCGAAAATATTCAAATTTGAGGAGTTGATATTTCATTTTCTATATACGGTACTGAGCCATACTGTACCTTTGCTCATTTGTATTGAGATGTTCAGTTTTCATTTCATTTAAGCTTACATTCTTTTGTTAGCTTACGGTGCTTGTACAACCTTTGTACCTGTGCCCCTTTGATATTACCTCTTCTTTCCATCTTGTTGAAGAGGGTGTTTATTTCCGGTGCATATATGTTCTTTCTTCTGCCTTTCTGCTTCTGCCATCAGTTTCATCTTATCCATTTTTTTTAATTGAAGGGGGGAGGTGTGTTATATCCTGCTCTTCCTCTCTCTTTGTGCTCTTCCTCTCTCTTTGTCCCTCCTTAGTGTTAGTGTCTGCTTGTCTATGTCATGTCTCTGTGATGTCATCCAGGATTCTACCTGTTGCTGTTCAAGGGATTTATCAGTTACCTGGAGGCTGAGCAGGAAGTTATCTGCTCCCGGTGGGGTTTCTTACCATATTACATTTCTACCTGAATGCTGTACCTTCTATCTAATCTCAAGAATAAATATACTACATGAACATTACAACAAGGACCCATCATCTTTATTTTACTGAATTTAACACTGGGCTTGATAAACAGGCGAGGAGGCTGTATATATTTTCCAAAAGAGCGTGTTTTATTAGCAGTAAACGAGTTATCCACTGGTACAGAGTGTCTCTCCTCCTAGAAGATGTTCAGGGCTCCTCTTCGATCTTGGTGGGGTCTCCCCGGAGGCTCATAGAAGGAGAGATAGAAATGAAGCCGTCAGACACTCTGCTTTAGGAGAGTGTCTGACTGGTAGAGATTATTTCTCTACCAGTCACCACACCTGGGAGTGAGGGAAAAGATGGTCGGGAGGAATGTGCACAGGGGAAAGCCCAGTTTGACTAGGAAAAACAGGGAAAAAATGGTAAAGAAGAACCCCGTCCCAACTTAGCATGCGATGGTTGGATGTTTGCCCAAAAAGTGACCGGAAAAGGGGGGGGGACGGAGAATGGAACGAAAAAATTATAAGGTTCGTGCTCTCATAGTCAGTGCCTGTATTTCAATATCAATGTGCAGCAAAATCAACGTCAACGTGCAGCAAGTTACATTAATATGTAGCAGCATATTACATTGTGCAGCAAGGCAAGGTATTCAATATGCAGCAAGGCAAGGTATTCAATATGCAGCAAGGCAAGGTATTCCTACCCTCCCCTTAACACACCTCCGGCTTTCACCTCCTAAGTCCCCTGAGGCGGCACCACTCACCGGCTCTGTCGCAACTCTCCTGAGTTGCGGCCGCTCTCCAGCCTCCACCGGTGGACACCACCAATCCTCGGTCCACCGCTCCTCCGGATCCTCGTCTTCTTCTTCCTGACCGACTTCAGGTCCCACCTTCTCCTGGATTCCCACGTTGTCCTCCTACGGTTACCTTCGGTCTTCGGCGTTTCGTCTCTTCACTCGTCCTTCCTCTTCTTCGCTGGTCAAAGACGACTCCTACCTGTGTTTTCCCGTTTTCATTGAGCTGAAACATCTACTTCCTGGTTCATCTCCGCCTACTTCCGGGCTGTTTACTGGGCCTCGCTGTGGAGAAACATTACACAGGGATAATGATTGATAGACACGCGATTCCTCCTCCAAGCCCAAGGAAGCATTAGGCTGCCATTCATCCACGAATGTTTGTTTCAGGACGATTTACAGGTAAGACTGGCGTCCTCTTTCTCACACACAGAAATTTCAGAAAATGGCTGTATGCCTCCCATATTGGAACTGTTAAGTAAAGTGTCCTTTAGATCTAAACTAATCATTCTGCCTTTACACGTCACCTAGAAGGTGAATTCCTTCTATTTTGAAATGGAAATAGACTAGCCACTGATTTAGCTCCCTCAGTTTGATCGGCAAATGGATTCCCAGTGTATACTTTCTTTCCAACAGAATTAAATGCATCTGAAAATCTCAGATTGACAAATTTGCTGGACGATTTACTCCCTTCTTTTGTAGTTTGCCAACTCCTCGATCCAGCAGAGTTAACTGTTCTTCAAAAAAACATATTGGCTTGGACATATGTTTGAAAAGGTTAATGTACAAAGTCTAACTTCAAAACCTGCATCTTGAGAAAGCCGCTTCCATAGATATAAAATTCACTATCCTGCCTCTCAAGAGCACTTCTTCTGCATGAATGTGTCTCACCTTTAACATTATTTCCATTGGCTCTGTGACCTCCTCTCCAGGCTGACTCTGGTGCCTCTTCCTCTAGTAAGGAAGAAAAACAAAGGTCTTCCTCCTCTAGCCAATGTTGCACATACCTCTATTTCTGGGGCTGAAATATAGAGGTGCCACAGCTGGAAGAGGTGCCCCCACCTTATGTAGAGATCCCCAAATAGTTAACCCTGCACAATGGTTCCTGTCTTGTTCACCACTAGGGGTTATTACGATCTTGGCAGACAGGGTTACTTTGTCACATACGTGACGGATATCCCGTCTGCAAATTCCAATTCCATTATATTCTATGGAACTTGTTATTTGGCAGGCAGTACATCCGTCAAGTTTGTGATGGAGTAACCCATTCGGCAAGATCATAATCATGCCCTTGGTCTTCAAATTTGAGATCCATTTTCAAAAGGAAACCTATTCTTCAGCCGTCCACATCAGCACAATTTGCGTTACCCCGAAAGCATACTAATTGCTGGGCCCACGCTTTTAAAACCTCAGGATCTATAGTCTTTCTTATCATTTTATGTATTTTGGACTACAAGTGGTCCAAAATACCGCAGCCCAGCTGAGCTCCAATGCTCCCTCCCGCACCTCTTCCCTTCCCCTCCTGCAGAGCTTGCATTGGCTCCCAGTGCTCAAGCAGATCCGTTTTAAGAGAATGTATGACGTTACTACGACATACATTATCACGCAGTAGTTTACAACGCGGACGTTACATCGTCCGCGTTGTTACCATGCATGGAGTTACATCGCAAGTCGTTTCTACGACTTGCACTAGATGGCGCGCTTGACTTAGGAACAGTATAACGTACTATTCCTACTCCAGTTAGCGCAACAGTAGGGAATGTGTTGGATTTAAAATCCAACACATTCCTTGGTGTTGCACGTATCTAGTGCAAGTCATAGAAACGACTTGCGATGTAACATCCACGTTGTTACCTCCCTGCGTGGTATTGACAGCGTTCTAAATGCTGTTTCCCGGTTTAAGATATGTTGTATTATACATAAATCCCTAAACGGTAAAGGCCCCAGTTATCTGACAGACACATTTACAAAATACCTGCCTCCCAGAGCACTTCGATCTGGCTCCAAATCTCATCTCATAGTTCCATGCTGCAAAAAATCCCGGCAGGGCGGTAAAGCGTTTTTCCATTTAGATCCGACCTACTGGAACCAACTACCCATCCAGCTGCGGGAGTGTGCCGATCACCTGCAGTTCCGAAGGCTTCTTAAGACAGCACAGTTTCAATAGGTACACTTCCCTGGCCGACGAAAGCAAAGTCCTAGCGCGGAGATACCCCTTGTGGGGTGATTCAAGCGCTTTACCAACCATAAATCAGATCAAATAAAATAAAATCTTTACTTCTTCAGTGGGATACAGAATCTTAACTAATGGCTCACAGATGTCCAACAAACCCAGGCTCTGTCTATTTCTTTTTTTCGAGTCCTTCAGAAACTTAGACATAATGGTGGTCAAATTTTCATCCACCTCTTGGAAACAACCTCGCCCCACCCAATACTTTTGGGTCCTGGCAGGTTCAGTCTGCCCTATAATGATCAGTCCTTTTTAGGTCTGGCATTAGCCAAGACCTTTAGATTTTCCTAAAATTCTATGTGTTGGAACTGGCCCTCTCTGCAGGGTCACCCCGAAAACATTTTGCCTTTACCCTCCACTTTTTTTGCCAAATTCATTTTTGTTGGCCTTAGGGCTCTGTGCACTTTACAACTTCTAACCCATACTAAAGTGCTTGCTCCCCTGTAACATGGTTACATTGGTTTTTTACTTAATTGGCATATTTATTTTACATGTAAGTCTCTTGTAGAGTGGTATACCATATACCCAGGGCCTGTAAATTATATGCTACCAGTGGGCCAGCAGCACTTATAGTGCCATCCACTTAAGTAGCACCTTAAAACATTTCCCAGGCTTAACACTGCCACCTGCCAGGTCGACTCAGCATTAACCCTCCTTGGCAAGCTTTAAACTCCCCTTATATTACCTATACGTCACCCCTATGGTAAGCCCTAGGTAGCCCATAGGGCAGAGTGCTGTTCTACATGGCCTGGTAGCGGAAAACTCCTAAATGTGTTTTCAATTAATGTGAGGCCTACCCCACAATAAGATAACATTGGAACTTCCTTATTAAATTTAAAAAGTTGTAATTTCCAACTGGGAACAGGTAGCTATGTCATATTCGGTGTATCTGGAAATGTATTGAAATCCCACATTTAATGGTAATGTAAAGTTTTTTATTACTATTTTTAAAATGCTTTTTTTTAAAGTTGGCATTTTTCTGCCCTTAGCCCTTTTGTATGTATCTTGGGTCACATGACTGGGTGTAACTGACAGACTTTGTGAATTCCTCCCTGACACTAACACAATAGAAGTATTAGGTGGGCCTGGATAGGCCATCTGCTGGCAGAATGAGGGGCTGGAGCTGAGCACAACCTCACTTGCAACTGATTAAGGAGTTCTCTGCCCTCTCACACAGGACCTAACACCTCCACAGTGTCACTGCAGCCAGCTTGGAGCCAGGGCAGGAGAGTCAGAAAATTCCAAGCACTTCAAAGTAACTATCTAGAAGCTTCTCCCACCTTCTAGAAGGAGGGCACTTGGGTATAAAATTGGGACCTCAGACACCAACTCTTCAGTACACGTCTGGACCCGTGGACTCTGCCTGGCAGTAAAAGAACTTCTACTCTGCTGGACTGCTGCTTTGCTAAACTGCTGCCCTGCTGTCCTCTTGCCTGGGAAAGGAGAACTGAACATGCTAGTTCATCTTAAATCCAGGGCTACCAGGATGACTCCATGGCCTAGTCTGCCTACCTCCTGAGCTGAGCCCCAGGGACATAAAAAGTTGTCCAACATCCTGCACTAGCACTTAGACCCACTTGAAATGAATTACTAACCCCCCAAGTGGTACCTCTCATGTGGCTTCAGAGAGCTGTTTTAAAGTATTTGGGCACTTTGCAACCGTGAACGGGCCCGTTCATGCCCAGATCTAGCCACCAGTGCCGCCATTCAATGCCAAGTTCTGGCAGAAGCCTCGATGCGATACAGCTTTGACCACTCGCGGAAACCAACAACGTGAAGTTTCAGCAACGCCCATCCGCAACGCCTCACCTGCTCTTCGCACTACTCTGGCAGCCTCGTCGTGTCCCCCTCCAACATAAATTGGACTCTTGGTGCTTATTTGAGAAGGTAAAGGTTCAGCAAGACTAATCTGGTGACTGTAGCCGACCTGCGCTCCATCGCTGTTGGCCTGAACTTGTGACTTTGAATTGGGTAAGCAAGACCAGATATCTGTAGAAGGCGCTTTGTGTTTTTCAGTGCTATATTTACTAACATCTTTAAAACTTCATAACTTCAGTTCTACTGATTGGAGTTTTGTAATTTTTATGTCAAACAATGTTTTAAAATTTACTATTTTTTCTAAATTGGTATGCTATTTTTCTGGTATAGTGTTTTTCACTTAATTACTGTTAGTGTGCTGCATAAATATTTTACATATTGCCTCTAAGTTGAGCCGGACTGCTTTTTGTGCCAAACTACCCAGGGTTAAGCACAGGTTGATTTTGTGACTTTTTGTGGTTCACCCTGCAAGGATTGTGGCTGTTGCTTGACCATGGCTCACACCCTAGTCAACCAACAACCCATTTTATAATAATATGTACAATATACTTACTTAAAGGGGCTTTCAGCCACCTCTCTTCGTCCCTTGGTCTCTTTTTCTGACATTCACATTCTGATTCTACTCACTACAGCATACAGTATTGCTGCATTTTGCTCTTTCTCAAGGAGCACATCCACACACAAGTATTTCTCATCTCTGCAGTTGAGGTGGGGAAATACACACATAAAAAGATAGGCCTATCTTTTTATATGCTGAGTCTCCACAGTCATAGAAATTACTATTAATCAATCAATCAAGGATTTATTAAGAGCGGCAAATCAGCCATGAGGGTCTCAACGTGCTGGAGATGCTAACTAGTTCGTGGTGATCTGTTCATTCCAACAGCCATCTCTTAAGTCCTTTCCTGGATTGATGGAGTGATGAGGTGGTCCTGAAGTGCCAGAGAAGGTTTGTTTAAGCTTTGGTTGCCAGGTGTGAGAAGGAGCATCCTCCGCTGTTCCTTCAGCAGATCCGGAGGGTGTCTCAGATGAAGAGGGATGCAGAACGCAGGTGTTAGGTTGGTTGGCAGAAGGTCATCCGCTTGTTGATGTATGCTGGCCCTTCGCTATGCAGGGCAGTGTCAACATCTTGAACTGGCATCTCTTCTAGATCGGGAGCCAGTGTAACTTCTTGAGGTAGGTCTGCCTGGAGAGGTAAGGGATAAGTCCTGCTGCCGAGTTTTATATTGTCTATAGGTACATCAGGAGGCATTCAGTGATTCCTACGTAGAGTGTGTTCCCGTAATCCAGCCTGCTGGTGCTGAGGGCTTGCGTGACAGGCCTTCTGCTGTTGACTGCGAGCCACCTGAAGATCTTGTGGAGCGTCGGTAGGGTGTGGAATCAGGCAGATAAGACTGCTTTTATCTGTTTCTTCATGGATAGCTTGCTGTCCAAGAACATTAGAACCATTGACTTGGGTAACAATAAACATCTGTTATTCAGCGCCAAGATACCCTTTGTGGTGAACGTGCGCTTTCCAAATACATGTGTTATGATGCCGAGGTTGCAGGCGTGGTCTGAGTTCACCAGGCCACCATGTGTCATTCCATGGTAAAGTGTTGTTCCTATAGATGAGGACTTCCGTCTTGTCCGTGTTGAGCTTGAGACAGTTCTCCTTCGTCCAGTCGGCGATGTTCATCATACATCTGTGGGAATTGGCTCTGGTGATGGAGGGGTCTTCTGACAGGGACAGTGTAAGAAATGGGATTGCCAAATCCACCGGGGGGCGGGGTTAGCATGGAGCAGAGTGGGCACGCCAAACTTCGGAGGACATATACCCACGCAGTACCCACATACAACTCACCAGGCACACCACAAAAGAGGCAAGACACCAGCTTGAGTTGAAAAAATAATAAGTTCTCTATTGTCTCCAACCTGCAAAGGTAAAGCACGTTAACAGGGGTAATCACCACCGGGCGCCAACTGGCGCCAGAGCTAAGTATATCAAGGGGGATTATTTACAAGGAAATTGGGAACAAGGCTGAAACGGTAAATAAGTCCTTAGTGTCCAGCTGAAATGTAAGAATGTTAGCACTTGGAATGTAGCGCATGTAGGCGTGGGAGCCCATTATGCATAAATCAAATATTAGGGGAAGAGCCCAAAATGGCTGGTATTGGCGCCTCCTGCAAGAATATGAATCACCCTGCATTAACATCAGGCAGGAACACCTGTAATAAAACAGCAAGGGGTGCTCATCAGCATGGGGCTTAACAAGGGGCCTGGAGTAACATGTCAGGCCAGCATAGGGGCCCACCAGGCCCAAACCTATAAGAAAAGGCACAATCACCTGCATGGTGGGCACAAAAGCATACAATCAACCATCAGGTATTAAACATCAGTATACCTTGGCATCAGTAACATTAGCCACAGGACACCCAATCATGGGCAGGGGGCGCAGTACCCTAGGCCCCCAGCATTAACACAGGGCTTGGAGTAGCAGGTAAGGCCAGCACAGAGGCACAACGGGCGCGCACCTGTAAGGAAAGGCACACCAAGGCTTCCTCTTTGGCAGGGAGCATAACCAACGGCATGGAACCTTCCCTAAGCATCAGGCAGTACGTTGGCATCACTATAAGCATAAACATCAGGGTGTACACGACAGCCAACCCTCCACATGAAGATAAACATTAGGCATTGACAGTATGGTGTAACGTTAGGCATTAGCAAAAAACACATTAGACCATGAGCATGAGCCTTATTCCCCACCCTGGTGCATTAATTAATGACTGATCCCTAGGCATCTGTTCCCTGCCGGCCCACTTAAGCCTACCTCTATGGGGGCGTGTCTTTAGGCCCACTTGCTCAGGTGGGCCCGATGACCAAGCTCTGGGAACTATATCCGCAATATTTATTTTATTTATTTTTAGAGTTTTCTATAGCGCGAACTTGAACCGATTAGGTTATCAGAGCGCTTTACATAGCACCAGTTCCGTTGCATGTTATCACAGCAGTTTACATAGAATCAGTTACGTTACACATTTCAGGAACTTGAACCGATTAGGTTATCAAGGCGTTTTACATAGCACCAGTTCCATTACATGTTATCCTTACACTTGCGGATATCCGAGCGCTTTACAAGAGAAGTACCTGGGGGAGCATAGACAGACAGGTGGAACAATAGGTCACATAGTAAGAGACAGCATTCGATGTCCAGTGCCCTCCTCCGCCGTGTAGCGGGGGACCTCTTCCAGCCCTCCGAAGTCGTCGAGCTGTCGGGACTAGGCTCCTGGAATTTCAGCTGCCCCTGTGATGTGCAATTAAAACAGTACTGAAAGGTTGAGTGAGAGAGTTCGGGCGGGAGGTGTAGTGGAACAATAGGTCGCATAGTATGAGACAGCATTCGAGGTCCAGTGCCCTCCTCCGCCGTGTAGCGGGGGACCTCTTCCAGCCCTCCGAAGTCGTCGAGCTGTCGGGACTAGGCTCCTGGAATTTCAGCTGCCCCTGTTCATTACGAATGTTCAGAGTAGAGCTAGTAGGGATTTGCTCATTGTGGATCTCAGGCAGTTGGCATATGATGGCAAGACTCTGGAGCAGGGAGATAGAGAGATTATGTGGGGATGATGCTCTCAAAAACTGAATATTCAATAAGGGCAACCTGCTTGCTCCAGAGTTGTCTGGTGGGGCAGTTAAGTGCAGGAAAATCAGGGCAGTTCAATACTTCTGGACCCCAAGTTGCAGGTGCCCTCTGCCAGACGGGGCACCTGACAAGGTAACACAGTCCCCGGGGGCGGGCACCGGCAATGTACCCCGTTGCCCCCCCTCCACCAGCTCAAGACAGGTCCCACTCACTGGGATTCCTGCGAGTGCGGGGGCTCCTCTGCTGCAGCTCCGGATGTTCTGGAACGGGGCTCTCCCGACTTCTGGGAGCCCCGCAACAACTTCTGCCAGCTTCACCCAGGCCCTTCTTCCCCACAGGGGCCCGGGGTTTCAACACGGCCTCTGAGAGGCCACATGGGACGAACGCGGTGACTTGGCCCGCGCGGGGGAAACCCGCCTGGCTTTCCTCCGCTCCCACGGGGTTCCCTCGACCTCCAGGGAGCCCCGCAACGCCGGTGGCCCGACTGGCAGCCCGAGGGGGCGCTTTCTCTGGCTTCCTCACTCCTTCGTGGGCGGAGACAGGGTAGGCTCCCGCGCTCCGCCCTTCCTCATGGCAGCATCACTCGGGTCCCTCCTGGACCTCGATAGGCCTCTTCGGCTGCCTTCTCCGCCCGCACGGGGCTCCCTCCTCGCCATGGGAGCCCCGCGACACCGCCGGCGGGCTTTTTCCGGCTTCCTCAGGCTGCCCGGGCGACAGCCAATCACTACGCGGCAGCTGGGGGGGGCGCGGCCGTCACGTGATGCAGGCACTCTCGGCTTCAGGGCCTGGCGCGGCCCACTCCTCACTCCGGCGGCCCTCTCCTGGCACCGGTGCCCACAACAGCGGGGGTCTCCTCGACAGCGCCACAGTCTCTACGGCGCCCGAGCCCCGACGGTGATGTCCCGACAGCGCTTCGATGCTCCAGCGCTTCAGAGGTACCGGGCTGCGGCGATGATTTTGGCAGAAAATGAGGGGTAGGCACCCACTTTCTTTTAACTGGGCATAAGGCGCCAAAGCGCGGGGTAGGCACCCGCGGCGCTTTGAGGTAAATTCCGTTCCCTCAGGCCACACAGGCACCGTGCTTCCAGTGACAGGGGGGCGCTTGGCGATTTATAGCGCTCAGGGCCTCACAGCACTTCGGGGCTCAGCACTACCAGTGGGCAAACAGGTCTTCCAGGCACATCTCAAGCAGCCATTCTTCCCAGCGCACGGCGCTTAGACCTCAGCTCCTATTCTCTGGTGCTTCTTCCCTAGCCCTCTAATTATAGCGCTCCTCACCTCCTTCTTGGCGCAGTACTTGCGTAGGTGGGGGGGCCCTCCTTCTTCAGGGGCCCCGGGGACAGTGCAGACGCACTACTGGGCCAGGTCAGCAGGTAAGGGGGGGCATCATCCAAGCAGGGTGGTAGGCTTGCACCATCCCCCTGCAGCGTGACCCTCCTCCCACACAGCAGCCTTGAACTCCTGAAGTGGGGCTTTTAAGCCCTGGGGGACAGTAGAGGGGGGGTTGGATGGTTGTAGGGCCCAGCACACAGGCCCAAGTGGCGGTAACACCCTGCAGCAGGTCCCCTCACGTTCCTGTCCCAGCTCTGTCTCACACTCTGGTGGCATGTCCCCCTTACTTATACCCTCCTCCCAGGCAGCGCCAGAACCGTCTAGAATCTTGGCAAAACTAGCCTAAACTGCCTCAGGGGGAGGAGTAGAGCACCCTGGGTGCCAGGCTTTCCCTCCAAAAGCTAGGGGTGACAGGGTACCTAACAACTAGACTGCTAACCTCCTGCAGTCAGGTGGCATAACCCATGGCATCTATTTTAAATACAGAACATTTCAGTCAGGTGCATTTCTAAAATGGGGGAATATTTACTGCACACCATTTCGTGACATCACATTTTAAAAGAGGGTAACTCCTACCTCACATGGCCTATACAGGTTTATTACCATGGGGGAGAAATTTCAAATCAGGGGGGCAAAAAGCGAAAAGGTTTGGGGGAAAAGGGCCAATTCCAACAGACAGAATAAGCTGGGTGTCATTGGCCTAAGAGATGATGTCGAGTTAGTGTGATCTGATGATGTTGGCTGAGGGAGTTTCAAGTATGTGTTGAAGAGGGTGTAATTGATGGATGAACCTTGGGGAATGCCGCAGAAGATCTTCATGGGTTTCAGGGTGAACTGTGGGAGACAGAGTCTCTGGTCCTTCTGGTAAGGTATGAAGCTATCCATTTTAGAGCTTTTCCCTGGATTCGGATGTGGTGGTGTCTGTTGATGAAAATGTGATGGGAGATGTGTCGAAGGCGGCTAATGGGTCCAGGAAGATGAGGGCTGCCATTTCACTGTGGTCCAGAAGGGCCCTGATGTCATCAGTGGCCGCGTTTAGGGCTGTCTTAGTGTTGTGGTTGGATCGAAATCCGAATTGAGAGGGGTCTAGTAGGTTTTGAGTTCCAGGTGTTTTGTTCGGTGTTCAGTTTTACAATTAGTAAAATTAAACTTGTACTTTGTGAATACCAAAAAATAGTAAACTTACACAAAAGTTGAAGCTTATATTTGTGAATCAGCCCTAAATGTATATGTGTTTCCCTTAATGAGCTGCTGAGGCTTGAGGCAGGGTGGGAGTCTCGAGCTGGACTCTTTGCAATTTTCAAATAACACGTACCATACCACTTTGCAGGCAATTATTTCCATACACATAATACACAGTTGGTATCATTTGTACAGGACCTTGCAAAAAGTCCTTTGCAGAATCTTCCAAAGTGAAAACATGATCACACTTAGTCTGTCCCACTGGAACATTCTCATAGTAAGTCTGCCGACATCTTATACATAACTTCCCTCTCTGCTCCCTAACTAGCGCTACAGGGCCATAACTCCCTTTTGACTTATGCAATCCCTCTTCATCGGTCCAATCTACCTTACCCACTCCTGAATCTCACAACTGTGTTAATTTTCTGTATCTATCTTCTACCTGATCTAGAAACTTTTTCTCTACATCTGTTAATGAACAGGTTAGATTATGTCTAGGGGCATATGCTGTATCCAATTCTAATGACGGGTATAAAATACTTTCTAAGTCTATCCTCTTGTTTATAATAATCATACGTATTCAAATGCTTATAAGCTAGTACTTCAAGAAGAATTGCATCATAATTAGAAAATAAATATTCAAACTGACCTCTTCCATAAAAGATACTATGTAACAAGCTACATGAAATACCATACGTCAGTGGAAGGTGATGATTTCAAATACCCTCGTCCACTGAAGCAGGTAACTGCACACACACATACCAATCTTTCGCATCCATGGCATCTGTATACTCATATAGCAGTGCATACGCATTAAGCTTAAAATCACCTCTAGAAAGATAGTCATGAAACCTACGACTCTCTTCTAGTAGCAAAGCTCTTTCAGCTTCTATGGTGACCTCTTTCTGGCTAGAAGTGGTAGGTGTAGGGTTTGCCTGAACCTCCACTGCCTGCTCATATGAAACTAAATATGAAAGTACGACTACTAGATTGATGAAAACTATCACTCCAGCTACAAGTGTACTTATTATACATTTGGACCTACGATTCGGATTCCCAGCCTCTATGATCTCAGAAAGTTCTCAAAGTTCCCAGTTCTAGCAACAAATACTCAAGAGTCTCTTTTCTCCTCCTTCAGCTGCTTGCAAACCAGATTGAACATCACTCAGAAAAAGCTGGAAGTCCCCTTTTACGATATCAGTTCCTTTTTTGACACAGTCAAAAAAAGACTTCCTGAACCCTCCTCCTTCCTCCGCGGAGAGTCCCTAAATTTCCTCTTCTTCCACTCGGAGCTAGGTTATCTTCTTTTGACTTATTTACAATAAGATTTCACTTTTAATCCAACATAAGATTTGCTCTAATTATCTCTAGAACATGCTGCAAAGGTTCAAGACAAAGAACAATCACTTCTTGAGATGGAGCTTCATGACCAAACTTAGGAAACGTCAACTTGTGCAAGATCAGATGGCGAATTCCGCCCAAAACTGGAGGATTCAGAACTGTGATGGTCAGTACTCCTTCGATTTGAAGTCCTGGAACCAACAACACCACATCTATTTTCACGGTAGGACTATAACTGACCACTGTCAGTGCCCTAAACCTCCAGGAACTCCACACTCCTGGCATCGTTCATAATGTATGACCACTTCGGAGTTGCGTATCTCTGGTTAGGCACTCTCGTTCGTCTTGATATTCTCAGACCTCCACAAGCTTGCCCTTCTTCGCTCTCTTCTGATTCAGACTCTTCAGACACAGGAGCAAGATCTCTCTCGGAAACCAGTAGGTGATTCAGTCGCCTCTGCCTTTCAGGCCCCACTTCTCCCGTGTTTTGAGTTCTTCTGCTTTCCTCTCGCTCACCCTGTGCATCGCTTCCCTCTGCTGAGTCTGACTCTGGCCCACTCTCACTGCAACTTCCTGTCTCTGAAGCAGTATCAGTGTTACTGTCGTTGTGACCCTCCTCAGCCTGGCCTGGTGAGCAACCAGCTTCTTCAGCCACCCTCACAGCTTACTTGTCCCCTCCAGTGGCCCTGCCACCTCAGCTGGATTTTCATTCCGGAGAGGAGCTGTTTCTTCCAAGGGTGCTGAAACTCTGCGGGTGTGCGAAGCGTGCACCCAATTTGGCAGTCCTCCACACTTTACTGCAGTGTTCGTTATCAGGATTACTTGATAAGGGCCTCGCCACCGAACATCCAAGCAACTCTTCCTCACGTGCTTGGCAACAAGTACCAAATCCCCTGGACACAGGTTGTGACAAAGATCGCTTGAAGCTGGAACAGCAGCATCCTGCACCTAATGAGACACAGAACGGACAACATCAGCGAGTCCCTTGCAATAATCAAGGACGAGATCATCTGTGATGTTTATTAAAGTTGTCGATGGCACTGCTGGTAACCTCATTGCATTCCCCATTAATACTCTGTGGGGTGAAAGACCTGTTCTCCTATCAGGTGTACTGGGTACACTCATCAGCACCAAGAGCAGAGCATCAGGCCACTTCAGAGATATAGATGAACACACTTTCGCCATTCGGGCTTTCAGAGTTCCATTAACTTGCTCCACTATTCTAGAAGCCTCTGGTCGAAAGCTACAATGGAGTCTTTGATCCACATTTAAAGCTGTGCAAAGCATCTTCATTATCTCACTGTGGAAGTGTGTCCCCCTATCTGATTCCAAAGAGGTCGGAAAACCGAATCTCGGTATAAATTCCCTCAACAACAACTTAGCTACAGTGGGTGTGTCGCACCTACGTGTTGGGTAAGCCTCCACCCATCTCGAGAACACACATACCACCACCAAAATGTACCTCAACCCATTGCACTAAGGCATCTCAATGCAATCCAACTGTATTCCATTGAAAGGTCCCCCCGACCTCCCAATGTGACTCAGGGTAACCAAAGCCTTCTTTCCAGCATTAATTTGTTGACAAGTGACACACCTCTGACATACAGCTTCTGCAACTGCACAAAATCGTGGATTGTACCACGTCTGTCTGAACACTCGCACCATTGCATCTCTGCCTAAATGTACCGCACCATGAATTTGCCTTGCCATCGGGTTTAACAGATCATCCTATAACACCACTCGACCATCAATCAAAACTCAAATGTCAACACCCCCTTTCTCACATCCTTACTTGATCCACACACTTTTCTCCTGCTCAGAAACTGCATTCTGCAGGCGCTTGAGTTCATCCCAAGTGTCTGCCATGGCTAACATGTTGAACTCGGTTTCTTTCTTGGCTCTCTCCTGTGTAATCTCCAGTGAAAATACAACCTTGTTCAGCACAAAAGCATGCAACTTCATCAGCATATTTATTACCAAGAGAGACAAAACCCGTCCCTCCCATGTGCAGCACACTTCACCACAGCTATTTCCCTTGGGCGCTGCAAGGCTTCCAATAGTAGCCTCACAAATTCCCCGTTCCTAATAGGAGATCCAGATGATATCATATAACCCCTCTGTTTAAATCTGTTTTTATTGTGAACACAGCGTTAAGCCTACAACCTCATGCCGAGGCCGGTCGTGCGTATGATAACTCGTGTGTCTATACCAACTGGGACGGGGAAGAAGCCTTAACACAGCGCCTTGCCTACAACCCCTCGAGGGGGGCCGGCCGCATGGCTTAGGGGCGAAATACGCAGAGGTTGGCCTCATGCAGGTGCTTTTCTCATTTAACCCCTCTGTGACCATAACTGTCCAAAGTCATGAACCACACCGAAACCAATGAACCACACCAAAACTATATTGGCTGTTGGTGTAAATGGTGATTCGAATTTGATCAGCTGCCAAACAGACACGAGTCAAAGCAATGTTTTCAACTAACTGTGCGGAGTATACTTCTTCTAGACAAGCAGCTTCAAACACTCCTGTAATGGTACATACAGCAAATGCAGCTCTCAACTGACCGACACGGTCTCTTAAACATGAACCATCAACAAAGAATATTTCATCAGGGTCAGACAGAGGTACATCAACAATGTCAGGTCTCGATTTGGTACAAAGTTCAGTCCCATCGAGACAGTCCTCACAATCTTCATCAAATGTTCTTGGTAATGGCATCAAGGTGGCTGGGTTCAAAACAGAACCCCTTCTTAAAATCACATTCTCCGCAGCAAGTATAACTTGCTCGTAGCGTGTGAGTCCATTGTTGGTCAGGTGCTGTGTTTTTGTCCTCGTCATGAGCAGTTCAACAGAATGCAAAACATACACAATTAAAGAATGCCCCATCACAATGCTTTCACACCTTTCAATACTGACACCCGTTGCAGCAACAGACTTGAGACATCCGGGCAACGCTGACGCTACTAGATCTAAAGTAGCTGAGAAATAGGCAACTAGTCTATGGGCACCTCCATGATCCGGAGTCAAAACTGATAATGCACAACCTTCTCGTTCACAACAGAATAGTGAAAAAGGCTTATTGTAATCAGGCATTCCCAGAGCTGGAGCACAACACAGGTCCTCTCTCAACTCCAAAAACACCTTTATATAGTCATTGTCCCATGGTACCGGATCACTCACATCCTTGTGCATCAGCCTCTGCAAAGGCTTCGCTTTCAGAGAGAAGTTGGGAGCCCATTGGCGACAGTAGCCAACCATCCCTATGAACATTCTGACTACCCTCTGTGTGGTATGCACAGCCATACTCATGATTGCCTCAATTTGATCTGGTGACACCTTTCGCTTGCCTTTCTCTATACGGTGACACAAGTATTGGACCTCATTCAGACAATACTGTAATTTATTTGGAGACACCTTGTGTCCATTCTCTGCCAAATTAATAAAATAAAGCAATTATGTCAATCCTGCAAGCATCCTCTACCTCGGATGCAACAAGAAGATCGTCTATATACTGCACGAGAACTGAGTTCTGCTGCAACACAAGACTCTCAAGATTCTTCTTCAAAATCTGATTGAAGATCGATGGACTCTCTGTATACCCTTGAGGGATCTGACACCATGTTAACACATGGTTTTCCAGCTTAAAAGCAAAAGGAAATTGGCTCTCCTCTTGAAGTGGTATCGAAAAGAAGGCTTGATGTAAATCAATCACTGTAAACCACTCTGCTTTGCATGGAATCTGAAACAATATCACTGATGGATTTGGTCCCACTGGACAACATGGAACAACTATTATGTTGACCTTTTGCAGGTCTTGCGCAATCCTGAATTTTCCACTCAGTTTCTGCAATCCCATAATAGACGAGATGCATGGACTGCCCATTATCTCTTTCAGAATTCCCTGCTTAAGCATACTGTTGATTACAGGTTTTATCCCTGCGATTGTTTCTGATGACAGATTATACTGAGGCGTTCTTGGAAACTCCACATTTTGCTTAATTTGGATCTTAACTGGCTCAGCTCCTTTAATCAGCCCAATATCCTCTCCTGTGAAATCCCGCACCTTCAACGAGACTGAATCTCTCAAGTCAAGTGGAAGCTCTTCCACAGTTACCACAGGGTACATCTCAATGCACAAGTGCTGGTTTGCAACTTTAAAGATGGCATCGCCGTCATTGGTCTCCAATTACACTCCCTTGGGGGTGCAGTAAATTGTGCAGTTAACCTTACACAAAAGATCCCTTCCTAACAGGCAGACTGGGCCTGAGTCGCATACCACAAACTGATGTCTATCTCAGAAAGTCCGTATTCTCTCACAGAGATCAGCTCAGTCAATGGGATTGTCATTTTCTTGTTCACCACTCCTACAACTTGGATTTATTGTCCCGAGAGGGGTAGGTTGGGAACTACTGCAGATCTAACAGTAGAACGGGTAGCACCAGTGTCAACCATAAAGGTGGTAGGACGACCGTCAACGTCAGCTTCTACAAGCAGTCCCCTCTAGTCTACCTCCAAGACTGCCCCAAAAGTGCAGTCTTCCT
Source organism: Lissotriton vulgaris (assembly GCF_964263255.1). Taxonomy (NCBI): domain Eukaryota; kingdom Metazoa; phylum Chordata; class Amphibia; order Caudata; family Salamandridae; genus Lissotriton; species Lissotriton vulgaris. The sequence goes on along the minus strand of NC_141685.1, from coordinate 2,042,234,668 downwards.
CCCCCCTCAGGCACCGTCATGCCAACGGGTCAGGTTGTACTCTTCAAACCCATCAAGGAGAGACATCTGCTGGTATGTCCGAGTCCTTTGCGAGATTCTCAACGGCTGGGGAACCTGTGCTTTTCGAATCAATGTCCCCCCTTTCATCGATCTAAGCCTCATCACAGTATTGTCCATTTAAGGCACCTGCACTGTCTCTACCTCCTGATGCAGCTGATTTGCTGGTTTCAATGGACACATGCGTTTCCAGTGCACGATCTGGTGACAAAGAAGACATGCAGTGGTCTTTTCAGTGTCGCCACATCCATTCCCGTTTTGGGGTCTACCGGTGTTCCCTTTCCCTGATCCTGACCATTCTGTGTCCCTCCCTGATTAAGTCCCTGTTTTCTCCCTAACCTCCCTCCACTTGGCTGAATTTGAAGTCCCCTGTCAGCAGTTTGCATCTGGACTAACATCAGCTTATCTTTAAGCTTCCTGTGTTTTGAGTCCACCTCATCACTGCAGTACATGGCATATCGCAATATTTCGTCCACTGGCTTGTTCTGCCAACAGATCAAATGCTGTTGAATCATAAGGCTAATCTCTGGTCTCAGACCCAAGACAAACTTTGATACGAACTGTCCCATGTCTTTAGGGTCTAAAGTATCCATCCCACTGTACTGTTTAAAGACTTGTAAAAGTCTCTCATAGTACTCATGTACTGTCTCCTTCGATTCCTTGACTGTTCAATCTATCTTGACCCAATCAATGTCCTGTGGCACTACCTTGGACAACAGCTATGTGATCACCTGTTCAAACTTCTTCATGACACTAGGCGAAGGACCATTCGTAACAGAATCCCTGTCTGGTTCAGAAGTAGGCCAATCAATAGCAACTTTACAAGCTGCCAACAAATCGCTCGGAACTACCATGTCAAACATCGTAGTCAAATCAATCCACAATACCTTTGAGATCTTAACAAAGAGATCAACCTGTTTGTACCATTCAACTGGCTTCTCCCTCAGCTTAGGGAAGTCATTTGTGAATGCTGCCAAGTCACCTCTACTCCAAGTACATGCACATATCCTCCACTAGCTACCTCTCACAAAGGGTAATTGTGTACTCCCAACACTCCCGCTCCTGGAGGTGGTGTCTCTCCTATGCTCTTTTTAGCACTCTTCTTTTTGGACCATCTTTCTTCCCACTTATCGAGCATTTTCCATGCATGTATCCCTATGATCAGCTCCCGAATTCGAGTCCTTAATTCAATGAACCTCTTCTCTTCTAGTTCTCGATCACTATACTGCAACCTGTGACCCCTTGTAACATATTTGTTTTGGACAAATCCACCTCGTACCTCTTCGCTAAGTTAGACAGTTTCTCATGTGCCAACCTTGCCTTACGAGTCACATCCTTTGATACAAATAGTAACTCATCTGGTTCGTAGTGTTCCACTCTCTCCAAAGGCAAGTTTCCCTCAACTATCTCATCTACCTCTGCTTTCAGTCTCACTACATCCAGCATCTTTGCCCTTATGGCCGCTTTCAGAGTCCCATGACTAGATGCTCCATTCAATTCTTCTCTTCCACTGCTCCGTTCTCTACATCTATTCCCTTCGGATGTATCCCTAAGGACTGGTCTGTTCCCTTCGCTTCCATGATCCCAACTTCCTGTCATACCATCATTCATATTCCTCATGGTTGGCTCCCGCATTCTTAGGTCTGATCTCGAATCGGCAAGGGATCTCAGCCTTGCCGTCCCTATCTCCAACTGTCCCCTTGACGAATCTTCAGTGGCTTGCACTGGCGTACTCGAATCTATGGGCCTCTGCAATTGAGCTATCCCGCTCACTGTGCCATTACCTTCAGAGCTAGGTCTCTCTCCTACTACTGACTGTGATGAACTCCCATTTCTCGCCTGATCTGGATCATACACTGACACTATGGAACCAATGGTGTCGGATACCGGCAACCTCCTAACATCTGTGAATTCATTTACCTCCTCGTTCACTGGGGAGTGTGTTCCCATCCCTCCGGTTGAGAGTTTCCCAACTATTCCTGCACTAGGTGGAACCTGTGATTCCGCCATTCCCTCTGTCTGTGCTGACTTTCCCTCTTCTAATCCTGGGTCATACGGAGGCGGTCTCTCTGATAACAACCTTTCTATTAAGCTATCATTGGTATTGCTATGGCTTTCCTCTGCACACTTCTTTTGTGTATCTCCTGTCTTTACCAACAATGGGAACAGCTTATCCCCCTCAATAGTCTGTACTCTCCACCTTTTTGCCAGTGCATCCCATCTCGCATCTTGAAATGCCCTGACTGACTTTCTCACTGTTTCCTGACTTCGATCTCTCTTTCTTTCATGGGCTGCCCTAATCCATGCATGTAACGCTTCAAACTGTGTTGATCTAGGTAAAGGTCGTAAATAAGCCATAATTGTTTTCAATCAATGCAACACTTCCAATCTAAAGGTACCATAATGGGGAAAAGTCAATTCTTCATTTCCTTTTGTCATCTTGCGCCGATTCTCGAGCCAAAGTACAGTATTCAATCCTACATTCGTAGCCATGTAATCAGCTGAGGTATCCTCGGGCGGAGCTTCTTCTCCTCCTCGAGTAACCACCCTTTTATCTCCTCTACACATATCTCATAAAACTTTAAAACACTTCATGATGAAATCACTTTCCTCCTGTCACAGCACACTTTACTTCCTGATCACTATCCACCAATACCAGTGTGGCTTCACACCAACCAACCTATCGCAGCACGGCACCCTCTGACGTCACTTTTCCTCCGTTTGCAGCAGTTCCCCTCCTTTACAATCTTCTCGTACTCACTCACACGTCCCTTTCATACTCTAAAATAACAGCTTGTCCGTGAACAGACTGATCAGTCACTTCTCTGACTGTCTGTCCACAGTCTCGTGTAATTGCCTACCTCAATCTGGTAACCGTCTGTCCGACCAGACAGGCGTTTCAAACGCTCAATATTCTACATACAGCAACCCACGCCCAGTGTTGATTACTCACGCACTCACACATTCGCTCCCCCTACCTCGGGAATGGTAATCGATGACGTCTCACGACTCCCCCATCAATGGTCGACAATAACTCTCAGGGTATCTTCTACACCACAATCTCTCAGGCTACTCGTCGAGCCTAAGTTCTACCGCGCTGCACGCGTTCACAGCCTGATCTCACAATCACTCAACACTCACTCCAACTCCGCAGGACATCAAACCATCAGAACAACACCGCAATCTAACAACACATGACCCTGTTCATACTCACTCTCCCACGAGCCGCTGCTTTCGCCACACCATCACTCTCCGTTAGTTTCCATCAAATGCAGTCGTCCTCCGCTGATCATCCGCAGGACAACCATCACCTGGAGTCTACGGCTTTTGGCTATAAGGACTCAACGACTCTGCTTCCCCTTACTCTAGAGATAGCCATCCGTCTCTGCTACCAACTGTTAACACCAGATTCTTATCTTATCCATTTATCTTAGCTTACCAATTAATAAGAATCCTCGGTCGACTGGATCTTTATTATCTGCTAAGAAGTGTAAAGGAAAAAAAACATTTCACTCATAATTTTTCAAATACCTGCACAATCCAGATTCAAAGGACCACTGACTACAAAATAAATTTTGAAATTTATTACAAAGCCAAAATTAACTGAACACATAAGCACCTCAGCACAAGGTCAAGAAAATGAATGGGCACTAATAGAAACATAATCCTACCCAAGAGTCTCATTCGACTTAGAATACGAAGAATAGTTAATTCTAAAAGCATCAGGCACGCAATGACTGTTTCAATCTCTATTTTAGTATTCATTAACCTAGAACAGAAAAGCAATTAATCTGTCCCTACACTATCACTAAAGTCACATCCCTACTTAGCATCATCCCCAGGTAACAGAGAAAAAGGTGTCAGTAGTTAGGACTTCCTCAGAGGTACACTCACTTGCATAGGTAAGTAGCCAAAGCTACAGAGCTCGTTCTAAGATGCTCCTTCTAGCTTCCCCTCTAGTCCTCATCCGATCCTTCTCCTGTTCCCCCCTCTCATGTTCTAATTCTCCTGTTCTAACGGATGTATGTCAGTACAACGGGATCTTTTAGATCGCAGTACTTGATAACGCGGGCATTACAACGCAAGTCGTTACAACGACTTGCGTTGGAGGGCGCGGATTTTGGAATATTATAATTTTATATTCCAACACCAGTCCACGTAAAAGTAGGGAAGGTGTTGGAATATAAAATTACAACATTCCTTGTCTAACAGCGCCATCCAGCGCAAGTCGTAGTAACGACTTGCGTTGTAATGGCATCATTGTAAAGGCACTGCGGTGTAAACACCGCGTTGTAAACGATGTTTACCGTTCTAACTCTCCTCCCTCGGGGCACTATCCCTAATACAAAATCACAAAGCAGTAGAACACACCCTTTACACACCCCATCAGCCAGGTCTTTTTTCTGTACTTTTCCACTGAAACTCTGACTTCATCCAAAAAGCGTTGGTGTGTCCTTGGGCCCCAGGCACCTTCTCCGCCGAAAGTAGCATCTCTGCATTCCTGTACACTCCCATGGCAGCTTAACCTACCATCCTAACTCCTAAAACAAAAGGATTATTCTGCCTAATGAGGTGTATGTCCTTGAACGTGCAACAAGAAACATCCGAGCGAAGCAACCTTGCATGCACACAAAATCAACTGACTACCTTCAACTGAGAACCCTCCCAAGGAAAATACATTTCAGGCCTACCATATTCAGCGAACATAAGAAATCACGAACAGGCCTCATATTGCAAAGCATAGAGAATCAGCTAGGCCTTTACACGTTTACACATACATTTCTAAAATCTCCTCATAAGCATTGATTTATTACTCTGCATACATAATAAGCATAACTACATGTGCAGACTTTAATATGGTGCACGTTTAAATCTAATGTATCACTTTATACGTGTACTAATTCATTATGCATCATCTAAAACAAATTTTCGATTAAACACAACATTAATCTTCATAAATGAATAATTAAATTTCTATTTGCACTAATATATGCTGTTTTTAGTACTACATTTCTAAGGACTACACATTAATACATTCATTTAAATATTCGGGTGCTGACTATCTGTGATTATGATGCACCCCTACAATTTTCAGAATGACATGACGCTCTATCAGCTTTGAGAGCTTTTTGGAAAGTGCAAGAGATTACATAAGAATCTAGGGCAGTAAGGAAGACTACTTTGTAACTTGGATGCACAGTTAGCGTAAGCATGTCCCTGTAGTGCAAACTTTGCATGAAAAGAACCAGGATGAGATTTGGCTCTGCTGGTTGAAGGAAGCAAGTGTACCCGGCCAATCCCACAACACTCACACAAACAGAGAATCTGGTAGAAGGCTGATAATTAGGAGCAGTATTCAACTTCAGCACAATGTTGGCTTTTCCGATCCATTTCATGTTAAAATATAAACCCCATAAACATTCTGAATGCTGTAAATTCAAAGTGTTTTAGGGCCCAGGGAAAAGACACATGCTCCAACCTGAGACAGCGAAGTTATCACTTAACTTATACAAATCATACAGTTTCCTGTTTTTAACAGAACCTCGGGTTACCTAGACTGTAATAAAGGTGCCCACTTCAAATAGGTAAGCTATCCATCCTACAGGCTCAGGCAGCAATCCTTAAGGTTCTAGAAAGCTTAGAGTCAAAGGGCCATATGTATCAAAAAGTCATTTTGTGATTCTCAAATAGCGTTTTTTTGCGAATCGCTATTTGAGAATCGCAAAATGCTATGTATGTAGGATTTGCAATAAGTTTTGTGAATCCTACATATTCCTTAATTGCGAATCTCAAATTGTGATTCGCAATTAAGGAATACCTTCCCATTTATTCCTATGGGCCTAGAGGCCCATAGGAATGAATGGGAAGACCTAGAGGCCCATAGGAATGAATGGGAAGGCCTAGAGGCCCATAGGAATGAATGGGAAGACATTCTCAATTTGCGATTAGCAATTAGCGAATCACTAATTGAGAATGCAATTTCAAGGGTGCAGGGGTGTCCAAAGGACACCCTGCTGCACCCCGGAAATAAGCATGGGTGCACATGTGATGTACATACATGCTCTAAGGGCATGTATGTGCTTCACATAGAGGGGTGGGACATAACACAGTCATTTTAAGAACCCTCACTCACCAACCTGGTGGTGACATGCTTCATCACTGGGTTCCCACTGGAAAGACAGAGTGTCTTTCCAGTGTGCTTCAACGCCTGGTTACAGCGGAGCTGGATCTTGTGAGTGTTGAGGGTGTGATTGAAGCCAAATTTAGCTAAGTGAGTGCAAAATAAGGAAAAATTAAAAAGTGTAGATTCGTGACTTTCAACTATTTTATTAATAGTCCGATATGCACTGGTTAAAAACAGATCTAAATGGACACATAGGTGTGGCCTCAGCTATTAAAGACCCCTAGTCCATAGTGGAAAAATTAGCCTTTGTATTCACATACAGCACAGATCACACCATAGATTTAAGGCTTTAAATACAAATTGGAATCTCCTGAAGGGTTTGCCTGGATTAAACAATTCCATCACCAATAAACTCCTGGTAATATATAGGAAAGGTCCTTCGAATGCCAGCAAAATCTCCAGGAATGATCTGGAAACCATGATAGATTCTGTTTCCAACTGGTTACCTACTCAGCCGAAGGGTTTTTACACTTCTGGTGTATGTAGTATCTGTGATCTTGGGCTCAATAGATTAAAGGATTACAAGTATAACAAGGGCAAGACTTACTCCATAAATGAATTTATCAACTGTAACAGTTGTGTTGTGATATATGTCATTATATGTCACTGTAGGAAGGTGTACATAGGGAGCACTAGGAGGGCATACAAAAATAAGGTTCCAAGAACATTGCAGATCCATTGCATATAATGATGTTAGATCTCCCATAATTCAACCCATAAGGGACTGTCTTCCAGTTAACGCCAGTTTACATTTCCTGGAATCAAAAGAATGGACAAGAATCGAAGAGGGGGTAACTTGGAATTAAGGCAATGATAGGAGGAGGCTAAATGGATAAGTTGACTTAAAACGGTGCAATTGGAATTAACACTGAGAATGAGTTACATTACTTTCTGTGATAATCATGTTTTGGTAGGAGTAGATGCAGGGTTCTATTTTTGGATTGGATGTTTCACATATTGGTTCACTTTCCCATCATTATGAGAATTTGAAGGCTGGGGACATAGGTTAATTGATTAACTAAACTAGAGCTTCGCATCCGCGATTGAGCAGCACTGCATCCTTACTATCGGTTATCGTACCAGACTATCATGAACGTCCCTATATTCCCGATTGTGGTCCGCCTGACGTTCCTTGACTGGCCAATCCTTGGCCCTTCTTCAGTCTTACACAAGCACATTGCTAACCGGAATCGAATCCAAGCTGACCCCAACAGGTCACAGCAACAGCCCGCCCGGATATTCCTGTGACCGGGTACACAATAAGCCTTGAACCCCTTGGCTTCCCTCTTGGCAAATGAGGCTGCTTTACTATTAGGCATACATTAAATGTCCTGATGAGATCCGTAGAATGTGTTAAACGGATCGAAACGCCGTCAACAACTATGAGCACCTTACACACATGGAATGTTTTATTTGCCCTTTAAAAGTGTGAAGGTGTCAATATTGTTCTGTTTTATAATCAAAACTGTGTGATTAACAAGTTTACAGAACGTTAAGCTCTTGCCTAAGCCCTTTTGTTCGTTCCCTTTAACTGTTCCCTGTCCTGATATTTCTTGTGTGATTGACTGGGTTGTGCCCTGTCTTGTATATTGTGTGTTATTCATGTTTTACATTGACTGAAAAGTAAATACCAAGACCTCTGCCCAGCTGGGCATGTCGTTTTCAAATATAGAAAAGATTTTGTCTATATTTATTGATTAAGCATTATTATTTGTAAGGGACCACTGTGGCCTTAATATTATTTCTATAAACGGCACTTCAGTTCCATCTGGAGAAGATAGACAGCATGAACTTGTATCTGAATTACATGAAAAAATGAAATAGTAAAGGTCTGCGGTCTGCCAAAACGGCGCTACTTGGGCGAAGGCATGCTTTTCTTGAACTATTTTGTATGGCAAAATAAGATGAAAGCATCTATATAAGTATTTGAGGAACTTCCTTGAATAGGCCGCCATACTGTGCCTTGTTCTGTGTTTTGTTTAAACGTATCTGCAAGTAATGCACCATCTTTTCACTTTTTTAGGTAAACGTTTGGAGTGACATTTGGCACTGCACACATGTGGGGTCTGGTTCCTGGCGCACATTGCCATGGTTGCAGTGCAGAGACCCTCCACTGCCGCACACAGAGGAAAAAATTAGAGGGAACATTGCTTATCAGCCAAGCTAGCTAGAATCCAGTGGCAAAGTGAGCAAGGGACCCACATCTGGGCATTCGCTGCCAACTTAGGGTGAACATAGGAAGTACAAGGAGATGATGGAAGGAGCGCTGAAACATTTCAGACATTCACCCCAGTCACAGATCTAGGTTGAATACACCATCGTTCTTTAGCTCACTTTGCCACCCCAGTTCATACCCAGCCATATGCAAATCAGTCTTGACCCTGTCCCTCATGGGAACAGTCCAGCCCGAACTGCAAAACTAGGTCTTGCCTGGACCGGAAACAAGCATCCTGAGACCGGTTTCGGGGAAACACCCCTCATCAGCCAGGCTAGCTTGAATCCAGGGACAAAGTGAGGAAGGGACCCATGTCTGGGCATACCCAGCCAACGTGTGCGAACAAAGCAAATACAAGGAGATGATGAATTGAGCACTGAAACTTTTCAGACACTCATCCAACACGACAAACAGTCAAAACAACAACACAACAACAGAAGTGGAGACATGTAAACAACAGCAGCCCAATGGATGATAAAATGATAGCATTCAAACAAATACAAGAGAAGCTGTCGGAAACAGACTTAGGGGTTCTACTTTGAGAAACAAGGTTAATATGACAAAAAACGATACAAAGGTGGACGGTGAATCTAGCCCATCAATCAATCAGGGAATTTAAGCGCGCTACTCACCCTTGAGGGTCTCAAGGCGCTGAGGGGGAGGAGGAGCGCAGATCTGTTTAGCCGAAAAGCCAGGTCTAGAGGATCTTCCTCTAGGTTTTCAGGGAGGGGCTCATCTTTAGGCTGCGGTAGCTCGTTCCAAGTCTTGGCTGCAATATGAGAGAAGGATCTTCCCCCTGCTCTGGCTCTGTGGATGCCCGGGGTTTCGGCCAGGGCAAGGTTAGAAGATCGTAGGTTTCTTTTGGCACGTGGAAGTTGATTCTGTCGTTGAGGTATTTGGGTCCGTTGTTGAGTAGGCATTTGTAGGCATGAGTGAGGATTTTGAAAGTGACTCTTTTCTCCATGGGGAGCCAGTGGAGACTTTTTAGGTGTTGACTGATGTGTTTGTACCGAGGGAGGCCGAGGACGAGTCTGGCGGCGGTGTTCTGTATTGTCTGGAGTTTGCGGAGTAGGGACTTGTTGATGCCGGCGTAGAGTGCGTTTCCATAGTCAGTCTGCTGGTGATGAGTGCGTGGGTGACTGTCTTCCTTGACTTAGGGGGGATTCACTTGAAGGTCTTGCGGAGGATGCGGAGGGTGTTGAAGCAGCTGGAGGTGATGGCGTTGACCTGTCAGTTCATGGTGAGTGATGTGTTTAGTATGATGCTGAGGTTCTTGCCGTGGTCTGAGGGGGTAGGTGGGCTTCCAAGGGTGGTTGGCCACCAGGTGCTGTCCCATGAAGAAAGGGTGGAACAGAGGACGAGGACTTCTGTCATCTCGGCGTTGAGCTTCAGGCAGCTGTTGGTCATTCAGACTGCGACGTCTTGCATTCCTTTAAATAAACATAAGAGGGACCCTGTAAAAAACCTATTAATAGGGAACAACCCACCAGGGGAGGAAATATACGGAGTAAACATGAAAAGGGTGTCCCCATTGTATGTAAGAAGAGGACAAAGGTTCCAGAATGTAAGAAAAGTAGAAATTACACCCACAGAACAGCTCCCTTAAGTTTCATATTTATTTGTCATTTCATTTTTCATTGTGATATTTTCTTTTTATGATGTAAAAAACAAGATGAAGTGAATATAAAGCAGATCACTTACATAAATACATTTAAATAAAGCATCACAGTGACCTCCTCATCCTAAAATCTTTTAAAGCGATTTCCCCAGTGTTTGTTAAAATAGTTTATTGCATGTCATTTGTATTGTCCTATGTCTTTGAATGTAATTTTGGACCCTATGTCTGCTTCTCTATGTGATTTTCTTGTGATAGTTGAACCTTATTTGTGTGAACTTTCTATTACCCATTTTTGGATATTGTTATTTATGGGTTGCCTTTTCTCTCCCTTTCATAGTCTTTAAAACAATTTAGGATTAATAGGTCACTGTGATGCTTCATTTAAATGTATTTATGTAAGTGATCTGCTTTATATTCACTTCATCTTGTTTTTTACATCATAAAAAGAAAATATCATAATAAATATGAAATGACAATAAATATGAAACAAGTGAGCTGTTCTGTGGGTGTAATTTTCTACTTTACTTACATTCTGGAACCTTTGTCCTTTTCTTACATACATTGGGGACACCCTTTTCATGTTTGCTCAGTACGTCTTGCATTCCTTTCTGGAAGTTGAGTTTGGCAGTGGTGGGGTCTTTGGTGAGGGAAAGGATGAGCTAGGTGTCGGCAGCTAGGATGTGATGTTGACGCCGTGTTGTTGGACGATGGCTGCGAGGAAGCCATGTAGATGTTAAAGAGGGTGGGGCTCAGGGATGAACCCTGTGGGACCCCACAATTGATTTTCATGGGGTCGGAGAGGAAGGGAGGGAGTCTGGTCATTTTGCTTCTTCTAGTGAGGATGATCAGATCCAGTCCAGGGCTGTTCCTTGTATGCCTGCGTCGTGTAGTCTGGCGACTAGTGTGCTGTGGGAGACGGTGTCGAAGGCAGCTGATAGGTCGAGTAGGATGAGGGCTGCGGAGTGGCCTTGGTCCAGGAGAGTGTGGATGCTGTCTGTGGTGGCGAGTAGGGCGGTCTCTTATGCTGTGGTTGCTTCAGAATCCAGATTGGGATGAGTCAAGGACGGCATTCTCTTCAATGAATCGTGTCAGTTTCCTGTTAACTGTTTTCTCTGCAACTTTGGCTGCGAAGGGGAGGAGCGAGATGGGCCGATAGTTCTTGAGGTCGGTTTGGTCAGCTGTTGGCTTCTTGAGCAGAGGTCTGACTTCTGCGCGCTTCCAGTCATCTGAGAAGGTGCCTGTTTTGAAGGTGGTGTTGATGGTGTATTGTAGTTTGGGTGCGATGGTGGCCGTAGCTCTGTGGTAGATGTGAGGGGCGCAGGGGTCAGTGTGGGCCCGAGTGGATGCTTTTCATGGTCGAGGCGGTGTCTTCAGCCTTGATTGGTGTCCAGTTGGAGATGGTGGGCTGGCTGGTGTTTCTGGGGTGCGGGGGGTCATCTGTGGCGCCTGGTGGATGGTCAATGAAGTTGTCGTTGAGGTTTTTGATCTTGAGGTGAAAATAGATTCCAAGCTTGTCGCAGAGGTCTTGAGATGGGGTGATGTCTGTGGCTTCGCTGTGTGGGTTGGTGAATTCTTGAATGACACTGAAAAGTTCCTTGGATTTTATGGAGTTGGCCAGGATTTTGTTGTGAGTGACGTTTCTCTTGGTGGATCTGCTCTGGTTGTGTAGTCCGTCATGGCGTCCTTGTAGGTGGTGTGGTTTTCGGTTGTCTTGGTGTTTCTCCAGTTCTTCTCCAGGCATCTGCAAGTGAGCCTGGCTTCTTGGAGAGCGGTGGTGAACCAGGCGCTTTCCTGGGGCGTTGTCTGTCGGGGTTGCATAGCGGGCGAGCTTGTCTGTGCAGTCAGAGATCCAAGTGTGGAGTTCTCTGGCTGTGTTGTTTGCATCTGGTGCCCAGGTGCAGTTGTCTCGGGTGAGGGTGGCGTTAAGTTGCTTGTCTGTAACCTTGCTCCAGTTCCTTCATGGTGGGCGTGGGGCTGGTTTGGGTGCCTTGTGTTTGTTTGTTTTTAGTAAATCTTTTTATTATTTAAAACAAGAAAAACGGAATAGACATATCCGGTGCCATACATTGCAACATAATGATAGGGCGGACAGGTACAAAGACAAGATAGGCTTGAAGTAACAGAAGAATCGCTGAGAAGCCTGCGCTAATCAGTACGAAGCAGGATTAGTAGCATTACAATCGACAAACAATTTAAGCGCAGGCCCTCAGAACCCGCCCACCAATAAAATCAGAATAGTAGACAAAGCATGGCAACCAGACACTGGAAGTTAAACAAAATCAGGATATTTCGCCAATATTGCTAATAAGGGAGAGACTAAAGAGAAGATTGAAGAAAAGAAAAACCATAAGAACGAGAACAGAAATAAAATATTAAACCCATCCCCCCACCCTGCACCCCTTCATATGGCTATCGCCTAACCCCAACTAGCAGTGTGCCTGTCGCCCAAACTAGCTAGGTTCTAAAAATAGAAAAGATAATATATGGGGAGGGCATTTCCGTATGGGCTCCCGGTCCCCTTCACCCCTGCCAGAGAAAAGCACCCCCTATGATGAAAGTACAATGTTACAGAAATCACAAAAAAAGTAAATTAGGGGGAGCTATGATACACCGCCCAGCCTCCCGTTAGATCAACAGTTACAATTCCCACATCCATTAAGGGCATGGTACCAATCCCGATCAATCGAACTCAGCCTTGGACCTTCCGAACCATCATGCAAACCCCTCCCGATAGGACAACCACTTCTACAGGAGAATCAAAATGCAGAAAGAGTCCAAATAAATTCAGTCCAACACACATCAAAGTCAGTGATTCCTCAAGGACTCCATCAGCACAGAAACGCTCCCTCACGGACGGATAGTCCCAATGTTGTTTTCTCCACGATCGTGTAGTCATCAAAGAGGGAAAGGATGAAACAGAAGTCCAAAAAAATTACAGACAGGAGTCTCCGGGAAGGGAACGCCAATCGATTCTCCCAGAGTCAGCAGTGATGGTAGACGTAGTAATATGTTCGAAACACCGGGTTCAGGATTCTCCAGAATACCGACCGAGGGCTTCGGTGCTTCTTGTCGCACGGGGTCCTCATCCAGAATCAAGATGGTCGGCGTGCAAATCACAGCTGTCAACAGGTCCTGCAGTGGAGCAGGGTCCGGTTGCACACATTCCTTCTCAGATAGGCCCATAATCATTTTGTGAATCAGGGCATCCATATTGGCATGAAATGCCCCGATGGCTGCCAATGCTGTCCTTAGCAACGGCTCACGTTCCGTCCAGTCCATTTCTCCCCGCACAGTATCGATCTTTTTTGCTTCCCCAGAGAGGTTTCTCCGGGAGAACAGACAGGGGGGGAACGGAAGGCGTCAGGGGTTGACTGATCTGTTCCTGCAGCAGCAAGCTGCACTCCGCTGCCGCGAGCGAAGACCCCGACCCAACGAGCCCCGGTGAGGGGGGAAACTGGGTCCGTGGGACCTCCACCCACAGCCACTGTCATGTTGCGTCACTCCTCCCTCGATGTTAGTCAATCAGAGTGACCGCCGCCAAATTCGGGCAAAAAAAAAGACCTGCACTGCAGTAGACCGGACCCTGCTTGGTTCTCACGGCCGATGTTGTTCAACTGCAACCCGGCTGGGTCAAAACTCGAGGCCCCGGCTCTCCTGTTGGTCTAGGCCGCAAACTTCAACTCGACACAACTCCGTCAATCAAGCCAATTAAGTTTTCGGGATTGCACCATCGGAGTGTGCATCAGTTCTTCCACACGGAGATCGGGCTTAAAAACAGGATTATCTACAGGATCATCTGGCAGGATGCGGAGGTCGGCGGAGCCGGGAGCCTAAGCAGCCATCTTGTTTGCTAGCGTAGCTCCTCCCCCTGCCTTGTGTTTGTTGATGGCGAAGTGTACGCAGTGGTGGCCGGTCCATCTCGGCTGCATTGTGTGGATGAATTGGACGCTGTTTCCTGCTGCAAAGATGGGGTTGAGGGTGTGTCCTGCTCTGTGGGTCGGTGTGTTGACGAGTTGTTTAAGTCCGATGCTGGCAAGGTTGTCACAAAGGATAGTGGCGTTAGGGTCGCTGGGGTTGTCGAGGTGGAAGTTCAGGTCTCCAATGAGTATGTAGTTTGTTGATGCGATGGCGTGGGGTGCGATGAAGTTGGTGATGGTGGTGGTGAAGGGTGTTTGGGGGACAAGGGATCTGTAGATGAGGGTTCCTCAGATTGTGGCTTTTGGGTGTTCTGGATCCGGCAGTGCAGGTGTTTGACAGAGGGGAAGGTTTTGCTGGAGGTGGTGAGGTGGAGGGTGCTCTTGTGGGCAATAAGTCCCACAGATGCATGGTGGCAACCAAAAAGCAAATCAGTCTTCACCCTGCGCCCAATGGAAACAGTCCAGCCCGAACTGCCAGGCCAGGTCCTCCCTGGACTGGAAACAAGCATCCTAGGACTGGTTTCAGGCTTTCACCCATCATCAGCCAGGATAGCTTGACTCCAGCTGCATGGAGAGCACGGGACCCACGTCTGGGCATACCCGTCCCACTCGGGGTGACAAATGCATTTCCAGTTTGAACGCAGCCATAAGCAAATCAGTCTTGACCCTGGGCCCAATGGGGACAGTTCAGCTCGAACTACAAGGCCAGGTCCTCCCTGGACTGGAAACTAGCATCCTAGGACCGGTTTTGGGGTTCCACCCCTCATCAGCCAGGATACCTTGACTCCAGTGGCATGGAGAGCATGGAACCCACGTCTGGGCATACCCGTCCCACTCGGGGACATATGTGCACTGCATGTGCATCCAGACTTCGCACTGAACAGCATGTGTGCATCTGGGTCTTCTTACAAGAAGCAGGTTGAATACAGAAGAAAGTTAGGATATGCCAGTGCTCCAGGCAGGGCAGTTCCTGCCCAGGATGCTCCTGTGTTGGGAGGCCCATTTTGATAATATAACGTTTTGTGCAAGGTCAATGTAGTAAGACAAGGTGTCACAATTCAGTCATAAAGTCACAGCTCACCAGTAATAAGCTGTGGAACCTCTTCCACCCCCTATGAAGAGCCCACTCTGCCCATTCCTTAAAACGTCTCTGAAATGTGGCACTCAGTGAAGTATGTAGTTAGTCCCTAATCAGGGATGGGGGCACCCCTTATAACTTCCCTGGTGCAACTCATGACATAAATAAAAATATTTGCTTGATCGGTTTGATCATTTGTGCTCGTCGCTGCACCAGCTACAACATCCTTTATCTGCAGCTACATTGTACTTGCAAGTATACACTCCATTACACCTATTTGACCATTCAAATACAATAGCAAACACGTAGGCAATGATTATCTCTATGTATTTCCTGTCTCTGTATATAATCATGTAGTGATTTCATGAGATCTGGCATGCACCTAAAAACTGTTGAAGATAAAAAGATAGCGCCCAGTAGCGAAATAGGTGCATCCTGTGCCACATTAATTTCACTGAAAAATAAGTCTGGTGTTATTTTGCAGTTTCAGACCCAGCAATTTGCAAAATCACAGACTTTGCAGCTTTAAAATCAATGTTTGCAATGTAGAGAACACATTTTGCTAGTTGTAAAAGGCTTTCTGAAACGCAAATTGCCTTTGCAACCCATTTCGGATCTGAATCGGAGGGTACTTGAAAGGGCGTTTCTCTCCTACTTATAAGTCACATAACTGCATATGTATGATTGGTTTGCGACCTCAGGGGTGGTTGAAAACCATTAAATTGGTGTAAAGGCCGACTTGGTCCCTGATTACAAGTTCTAAACAGCGGAATTTCACGTGCAATTCTTCTCAGCACAGTTATCAATTGGCTGGTGTTGCCAGCACCCAGATGTTATGAGGTAAGGAAAACCCGACCAGCTTTGGGATAGGACAGAAATGTAGCTAAGACCTGTTCCACGGCGGCCACCCACCCTCTGCCATGAGAAGGGTGGATGTAATGCTCCCCGGCGGCCAGCAATTCCACCGTGGTGGCAGTAAATGGTTAATGTGTTCTAAATCTGTCAATAACCCTTCCCCAATATTTTGGAATTCTGTATGGAATTCCAACCAGTATATCCAGGTCAGCACATGTAGTATATGTTCTGAAGAGTTGCCTTTGTAATATTAGGAAATCTGGGCGGTAACAGAAATTCAGAATCTCTGCACAGAATTTCTTTATTACATTTAATTGAGGCCTTGGAATGATTTCGGAAAAATATCAAAACTTGGCTTTTCAGGCAGTAGGCAGAGGTCTGACACTTAGGGGAGTTTTCACTTCAGCGGCTTGACACCGCTCGGTAACAGCGCGCTTTATAAATGATATAAATAAATAAATAACCAATTTGCAGAGTGTAAGCTTTCTGTTGTCCACTTCGAGAACGCTGACGGATCGCCTCGTAGAGAGAGCAGTGGTGCAGATAACCCTCGCACTCTGCCCCACTCTACATGCATGCATCATTTTTACCCCATCGGTTGCATCCCCTCCCGCCAAGAAAAGCCACTACACTTCTTGTCTTGTGGTGGTCATTTGTTGGCTGCAGTTTATTAGGGTTACAAGGAAACAGTTATATTTGTACTTTGCATGTTATATCATTCGACATTTCCTTGTGATCATCTCTTGGCCCCTTTGGGCCGGGTCTTTGTTAGGTTGAATTTCTCTTTGCGCCTCGTTTGCGCAGGGAAGGGGGTAGCCTTTGTCCCAGAGTTAGGCCGCCTCGCTACCTTGTCCGACTTTGTGGTGCCCTGCCATACGGCGGGGGCTGGGCTGCGAGCACCGTCTCTGCTTGCTACCCCTTCCCTTTTGTAGCCACGAATACCAGCCATGAGGCATCCCAAGGTCGCTTTCCTTAGTCCACCTCACCCAGCCGTGGGGCATCTGAAGGTGAGTGGACCAATTCTGGCGCACCGCCCTCCGGTGTGCCTCCGTACCAACCGTTCTCAGCGTAGCCCTTCGCCGCGTAGTTTGCCCTTTACAGCCCTGCAACATCGCTGTTTCTTTGGTGTGGGTGGGTGGGACAAGATCTTCGGACTTCCGTCGCGCTGCTCCCCCGCTTCTGGATGCTAGGAGCTTACCTGGGGGGAGCCGCGCTTTTAAGCCCCCCCAACTGTACTTCGGGGTTTGCACCACCTTATTGATTTGGGGTTTGAACCCCGCGTGCCCTACCGATTGTTCATTGCCCTGCCAGGGGGGGGGGAGGCTGAGAGGGGGACACCTTGCCTGCCTAAGTTATGTGCCTCCGTACCAACCGTTCTCAGCGTAGCCCTTCGCCACGCCGCCAGGGAGGCTGCCGTCTTCCTACGGCTCCCCCCATACGTCCTGCTTTTTACTGACACCCCGCCAGTACCATGGCGCCGCACAGGTTGGCCCAGATGATTCTCATGCCCTCCTCAGAGAGGTGCACCCCATCTCTGGCCTAGTACTCTGGGCGGCCAGTGTGTATCAACCCGCAAAACTTGCTCACTGCGAGGTTCAGCTTTTTTCTTGAGTTTTCCACCCCTTTGTAGGATTCTGCTCCTCGCCATTCCCTTCTACTGATTAGCTCGGACCATACTATTGTTGTGCGCCCAAAAACCCTGGACGTCTCGATTAGGTCTTTTTGTATTCCGAGGAGCAGCGCTCTCCGCCCCATCCCGGCTAGGTCGTTCCCTCCCAGGTGTATGATTAAGACGTCCGGATGCCGACCTGCGTCTTTGCGTAAGCCTTTGAGGGCTGCCGCCAATTGTTCCCAACGCATGCCTGACCGACCGAACCACCGGATGCATGTGTATGTCGGTCTGTCCCCTAGTGAACACCCCGCTGTTTTCCACCATGCCTCCATGCGTCTGACAAATAAGTGGCCCACCACCCAGACTAGGTGCGGTCTGCTGCCTGTTGGAGCAATGAAAACACGGCCGGTCACTAACGAAGCTGCCCTGCGCCCCCTTTGGTCATAGCAGCTGCGGGCGTACGTATGTTTTGTATGCTCACGAGCGCCATCTTCCTACCGCTTGTATTCCTGCCTCGGACATCCCATACTGTGCTGCGGTCGTGGCTGCCCCTATCCGGAAGGAGTGGGACCCAAAGCCCCTTGGCGGCAGGCCCGCTCTGCTGAGCGCTAGGCGCATTACTGCTGTGAACTGGAATTTGCTGAGGTGCCTGCCATCCCTGTGCTTGAACAGAGGCCCCACCCCCGCTGGGCGCACTGCCATGAATGTCCGCAGGCAGCACACGGCGCAGTGTCTCTGATCCTGAATACACTGTGGTCTGATTAAGGCCCCTTTCCTGCCTGGTCTGTTTTTAACCGCCTTAGGACCATTTCTACTCCCTTTGCCCTGGGTGTCACGTCGCTGGCCTGAATGCAGTGTCGGCCAACCCCTCTCTGGCTGGTGCTACTAACTCGCTGATGCGAAATTCCCCGAAGAAGGCCGTGAAGAACGCGGCCCGGAAGAGCAGCCGCTCGTACCCGTCTGTCGTTACGCCCTGTAGAGCCTCTAGTAGCACTCCCAGCTTTTCAAAGTCTATTGGGCATCTTGTGTCCACCGCCTTTCCTTCTTTCCTTCTCCACCCCTTCATTGCTGCCTTGATGTAATGGGATGCACTAGGGTTGTGCCCTGTTTCTAGTTTTGCGTGGTGTGACACGGCTGCCAGGTGGGCCTGTGCCCTCGACCTCGATTTCCCTTCCCTGTAGGCCCATCCAATGAACTGTTCCACTGCCCTGTTGGTTTCATCATTGTCCGATAGGGATTGGATGCCCCCCACTCTCATCACTGTCTCTATGTATTTACTGTAGCGTTTGGCTACTGCGGGGGCAAGGGCGTGTGTAATCAGTTCCGACAGGTCTGTTTTGCCAGCTCCCACAGCTGGACCGGGAAGGGGGTCATGTTCCTCTCTGCTTTGGGTGCCAGCTCCCTGAATTTGCCCATCATGTTTCTTGAGAGTGCGTCTGCTACATCGTTCTCCACCCCTGGGACGTGCCTTGCTCGCAGTTCTATGTAGCCCTCCAGCTGCAATGTAACCAGACGCCGCAATAGTCTCAGTGTGTCTGGACACCTGGCCGACCCTCTGTTAATCGCCTGCACTACACCTTTATTGTCTGACCACAGTGTCACTTTCTTGTCCTGTAGGTCCCTTTTCCAAATCACTAGCACCACTACGATAGGGAAGAGCTCTAAAAATATTATGTTTCCTGTTATGCCTTGCCTGTGCCAGTCACTGGGCCACTGGCCTGCGCACCATTGTTTCCTCAAGATAGCCCCAAACCCCGTGCTTCCTGATGCATCTGTGTATAGTTCGATTTGTTTGCTGGTCAGCCGGCCCTCCCTCCAAATCAGCACCCCGTTGAAATCTGCCAAGAAAGTGTCCCACATCTGCAGGTCCCTCTTCACTTGGGGCCCGAGCCGCACGAGGTGATGACTGTGCTTAAGGGCCCGTGTCAGCTGTGTCAACCTTCTTGCGAACAGCTTGCCTGCCGGTATGACCCTTGTTGCGAAATTCAGTTTCCCTATGAGCTGCTGTATGTCCCTCAATGTGGCCTTGTCTCTCCCGCAGAGCTTCCTTATGTCCTGTCTGAATTCTTCTACCTTCTCGGGGGGCAGCCTAGATGTCCCTGTGACTGAGTCAAGCTCGTTCCCTAGGAACACGATCTTCGTGGTTGGCCCCTTGGTTTTGTCTTTGGAAAGAGGTATCCCTAGCTCACCCGCTAACTGAGTGAATGCCCCCAGTGTATCTTTGCACACGGAGGTCCCCGCTGGGCCGGTAAACAGGAAGTTGTCTAGGTAATGTAGCTTCCCGCCTGCCGGGTGCCTATCGTGCAGTGCCCACTCTATAAATGTGCTGAACAGTTCAAAGTATGCGCATGACACTGAGCATCCCATGGGCATTGCCTTGTCGTGATAGTATTGTCCCTCCCACTGGAAACCTAGCAGGTGGAAATTATCTGGGTGGACCGGGAGCAGGCGGAACGCTGACTCGATGTCTGCCTTTGCCATGAGGGTACCGCTGCCTGTGGTCTTTATAAGGTCAATTGCGTCGTTGATCGTGGAATACGTTACTGAGCACACCTCAGCTTCAATTCCATCGTTCACTGACCTGCCTTCTGGGAACGAGAGGTGGTGGATCAACCGGAATTTCCCTTTCTCCTTTTTTGGTACCACTCCCAGCGGTGATATGATCAGTCCCCTCCCCCTTTTGGCTGGGAGGGGGCCCTCAATCCTGCCTAGTTGTCTCTCCTTCTCTATTTTCTTGGCCACCACCCCTGGGTGTTGCATTGCTGACTTCTGGTTTTTCTTGCAGGTGGGGGCAGGGGGCCGTTGAAGGGTATGGGAAAGCCCTTCTCAAAGCCATGTACTAGTGTCTCTGCGTCTGCTTTGTTGTGGTATCTATTGGCTAGCGTCCTTAATCTCTGTGTGTTAATGGGGGACCACGCTAGCGAGGGGCTGTCACGTTCCTCCGCCCCCTCTCCGTCCCATCCTCTTGCCTCATTGTGTCTTTTCTCTCTTTTGACGAGTTTGGGGTCGTCCTTGCGCCTGCAGCTCGCTGCGGGGTGCCCTTCCCCGCACGTGGAACATGTGTGTTGGAATTTACATGCTGGCCCATATGTACATTCCCCAGCCTCAAATTTTCAGTATATCGCTGGTGGCCCGTTGGCGTGTGCCCCTCTACCTGCGCTGGCGTGCTTATGCTTCTGGAAAGGCTGAAAAGGCCTCCCTTTTCCCTTCTGAAAGGGGGGCCGAAAGGAGTGATCTCTCCCCCCCCCATGTCCTGACCTCTTTTGCTACCATCATCTTATGGATGAAACCGGACACGACTTCCTCGTTCCATTCCATCTCTGGGTGTGTCTGCATTTTTAGCCTGAAGCCCTTGTCATATTCTAGCCATGCGTCGCCCTGGAACTGTCGCTGTGCGTTGTGTATGTTTGCTTCGTACAGCCATAGATCGGCCGCGCAGCGCGGGAACTTTTAGACTATAATGCCATGCCAACTACATGCCATGATCCTGAATGCGTCTAACCAATTATCAAATGTCCGCTCCTTGCGCTCCTTCCTTCTCTCCCTCCTCTCTTCCTCCTTCTTATCGCATGTTGTTAAATCCAGCCCCTCTAACTGAATCTCCAGCAACGAGAATATATCTATAAACTCTTTCCTCCAGATCCTTTCTTTTACCGCTAGGGGTATTAAGCTGGCTAACCCCGTGGCTCTGGTGGTCAAGGATGCCGGACCTGGCGAGAGCCGCGCGTATGTTTCGGGCGATGGACCTATTCCCGGGGATGGTACTGCGGGCGGGGCGATACCCCAGGCTGCCGTGGGCAACCCTGTCTCCCCCTTCGCGAGTGCTAGCCCTAAGTGGTGTTGTCGCGCCGCCCCGGCGTTGACCAGATGCCAGGGTAACCCTGTGGCCTCCCCTACCTGTGGGATTGTGGCACCACCCGTCAGCCCCGTCCCCTGCCCTGCGTTTGTTTGCGCCCCCTGTGTCACTGTGCCTTGCACCCCCAATCCTTTCATTAACATTGGCGCCATGGCCCTACAACATTCCTCAATTATTGCAGTAATTTGCTCACCGTCAGTAGCTGTGTCCTTGGGCCCCTGGACCGGTCCCTCTGCCGCCATGGTGGCTGCAGGTGGCTGGATCCGTCTGCCAGGCGCTTTCGTGACTTTTGCCGCGTCTGCGAATTTGGCTGGCATCTTCCTTCATTTTTTTCCGCCGGTGGTGCGCCCACGCAGCGTTGCTGTCTGCTGGTCCCCTCCCCTGGGTCGCGGATGAGTTGTTGATGCAACCATTCCTCCCCATGCACTGCCGCGGCTGCTCACATCCTCCCTAGTAGGTCCTGCAGGTCATGCTGCTCTCGTTGTTTGCCCCCTTTTCTTGCCATATGCACCAAATAACTTGTGGTGGGGCGGGGTGCTGCCACCAATATCCCTGCACCAAACTTGACTGTTGCCCCAAGCAACTCCTTTGCAGCAGCCCGTGCTTGTTGTCCTTTGTGCCTAGCCTCGGTGCTGGTATGCGCCCTCCCGCTGCTAGGGGGCGCCTGGAGCTGTTCCTTCTTCACTTGCCAAGGACGCTCCTCTCTCTCGCTTTGGTTCGTGAGCGCTCGTTGCCGCCTCCCCCTTGTTGCCTGCGGGGACCAGGACAGAGCCGGCTGCGTTCACCTGCCGGTAAGCTAGCTGCGGGGGTGTTCTTTGCCGGCAAGGCCTGCTGCTGTACTCACGCTGACCGGGTGGGCTCTGGTCGCGTCAGGCTGCACCGCAGCAGTTGTCCGCTCGCCGGGTGGGCTCTGGTCGAGTCGGGTTTTTCCTCCCGGCCGTTCAGTTGAGTCGGGCTTCTCCCGCGCTTACCGGGTGGGCTCCGGTCGCTTCAGGCCGTGCCGTAGCAGTCGTCCTCTCGCCCCACTCGCCGGGTGGGCTCCAGTTGAGTCGGGTTTCTTCCTGGCTGTCCCGTGCTGACCCGGGTGGGCTCCGGTCGCGTCGGCTTTTCCCTCAGTCGGTCCTGCCCTGCCCCGGGGCTCGGGTCAACCGTGGGCCGGGCGTTTCACATCCCAACCACTGCGCCGGTCAGGTGGGCTCCAGTTCCGCTGGGCACTCGCTGCAGGTTGGCACGTTTCCCCGGGTGGGCACCGGGCCAGACGGCACGGTTCAGGTCCTTTGTTCGCCAGGTGGGCTCCGGTCGAGGCAGCTGGCAGCGCGGAGGCGTTGTCCCGGGGGTCGAGTCGTCCAAAGATAGGCTCCCGCCAGGTGCTCCGTCGAGGCCCACGTCGTCCACACAAGCTCTTCGGACTTCCGTCGCGCTGCTCCCCCACTTCTGGATGCTAGGAGCTTACCTGGGGGAACCGCGCTTTTAAGCCCCCCCAACAGTACTTCGGGATTCGCGCTACCTTGTTGATTGGGGGTTTGAGCCCCGCTCGCCCTCACGATTGGTCATTGCCCCGCCATAGGGGGGCGGGGGGCTGAGAGGGGGACACCTTGCCCGGCGCCGGCCTTTTTCGCGCCAATCCGTGTCCCCCTTCCATTTTCTTGCCTGGGGCGCCGCCGGGTTATGGCGCCGGCTTCTGAGCCCCTTCAGGGGTTCGGCTCTGCGAGAACGATTGTTTGGTACCCTGACGTCATTCCTTGAATGAATACATCGGAATTTTAAACCAGCCTATGTCCTTTTAAGGGACTTATGCTGCTGTAAAAAACAATCACATTTAACATTTAAGGTATGAGGGCGCAGGGCTGAAGGGTGTTGTCCCTCGCAGGCCTCCGTCCCTGTACTCGCATGCATTTGCAAAGGGTCGCAGAGAGCCTCCGGCTTCATCATCTATATAAAGTTGGAAGTGGTCTCTGTGATCTGCGAATTTACATTTTAGATGCAACTGCTTAATAGTCCGTCGGTCGCATTGCGAATTGAAGCCCAGCTCATACACCAGCTGGTGCACTGCAAACTCCACCAGCTGACTGGTCTTGAGGCGTCAGGCCCAAAACTCCGCAGAGATCGGAAGGAGGCCCAGGGCCGGACTGAGAACCAGAACCGGCCCTGCAAAGTGCTCGGCCGGCCCCGCTCTCCCCCTCCGGGAGGAGAGGGGAGGGGGGAGAGGTCCGACCGCGCACTGTGACAGGGCCGGTTTTCGGCCGTTTTTTTTGTTACAGCGCCGTTTTTGCAGCATAACGGCCCTGTAACAAAAACGGCCCCAGGGGCCCAAAACCGGCCCCCAACCATGCGGCCCACCGGGGGATTGCCCGGTGCCCTCAACGGCCAGTCCGGGTCTGGAAGGAGCTCATAAAGAATTCTCCAACACGAGTCCACTTTGCACTCGCTGTGGACAGAACGAACCAATCCAGGCCAGTGAAATGATGTTAATGCAAGATTATTTCTTTCCTTATTGCAATAACGTTATAGACTTGTAGACAGTTTGATAGCTCAGCAGAGTAACGAACCTCCTTGGACTTTGTTACTTTCTGATATTTTCACTTATGTTGTTTATCTAAAACGCTTTTCTTTTCAAAGCTGCCACAGTGGGTTATTAGTACAAGGACGAAGAAATGTATCTCTCACAAGCACGAGTCTCCGTTGTTATGTGCTTAGGAAGGCTGCCAGTAAAGAGTGAAATTAGAACAGGTCCCGGAAATGGTCTCCTTTTACAATAAATCCCTCTTTTGGCTTGTCAAGTCAGGGTCACCAGAATGTTTACACAATCCTTCCACAGCGAGTCGTGCAGCGTTTACACGCTTGGTTTCAGAAAGAATACAACATTAGTATGGTCATGAAAATGCACGGCCGATCATGTAGGATATGAATTTCGATTACTTTCAGTTACTGGAAAAGTATCTGACATGACCTTAAATTTAAAACTTATAAACGTAATTTTAAGGGGTGGGAGAATAATAATTTCGCTCCGTCGGCGGAGTTTGCAGAGTTTTGCCCATTACAAGGTTCCGGCAAAACTCAGCCAACCGCTGCATGGCCGAGTTTTGACTCAGGCGTTTTTTAATTTCTTATATCGCGCTGGACTCAATCCCGTAAGGGTATCTCCGCGCTTTGCCAGCCAGAACATTAACAGAGTCAATGAGATAGATTAATGGGACTGAGATGCTTCCTGGAAGAGAAGAATTTTTAATGCCTTTCTAAAGGACAGATGGTTGGTGGTCATTCTCACATCTGTTGGAAGTTTATTCCATAAAGCAGGGCCAACTGAGGAGAATGCTCGGTTTCCCTGTCTGGATTTTTTTGTTGCAGGGGGTTTTAGAAGAGCTTGGTTACTTGAGCGGAGTGACCGGCTGGGTTGATACAGCTCAAGTGATTGAGAAAGGTATTTAGGACTATCCCCATATAAGCATTTGTGGACCGTACAGCATATCTTGAAACTGATGCGCTGCCGTATAGGGAGCCAATGCAGCTCATCCAACAAGGGCTTAGAGGGAGTCCTAGCCGGTGCACTCATGACCAGTCTAGCCGCAGTATTCTGGACTACCTGCAAACGGCCTACTGCATCTGTATTTGCTAACGTCAGCAGGCCGTTGCAGTAGTCCAGGCGGCTAGTAACCAGGGCCTGTACGAGTGTCTTCCTATAGGTGTAAGGAAGATACGGAAAGACTCGTCTTAGAAGGCCAATGGTGTGGAAGCACAATCCTGCGATGTGGTTGGTGTGTTCCTTAAGGGTCAATTTTTGATCAATTTTTACCCCTAGATTTTTAACGTGTGGCTTTGATGTGGGAACTGGACCCAGATCCAGCGCCACCAATCTGGAGACCAAAGAAGACTTGCTTTGCCGAAGAGCATAACCTCTGTTTTTGCAACGTTACATTGGAGGCAGTTTGCGGCCATCCAATGTGACACTGCCCTCATGCCCTCAGCAAAGTTTTCCTTGACTTTAGGGCCAAGGGAGCTGAAATGGTAGAGGAGCTGGGTGTCATGAGTGTAGGAAACCGTTGTGAACCCATACTTCCGCACAATCTCAGCAAGGGGGCCACATATACATTAAACAATGTAGGGCTAAGGCATGAGCCCTGTGGCACCCCCTTCGTGAGCACCTTCGAGGTGGAACGGTAGGGGCCCAGGCTAATAGATTGCGACCTCCCGGAAAGGAAGCTCTCCAGCCAGGATAATGCTAAGCCTCCGATCCCCACTCCCTGCAAACGGCTGAGGAGGATGTTATGAGACACGGTATCAAGGGCCGTGGACAGGTCCAACAGCACTAGAATCATGGAACCCCCTCCATCCTGTGACATTTTGATCTTATCAGTCACCGAGAGGAGGGCCGATTCAGTGCTGTGGTTGGGCCTGAACCCAGATTGTGATTGGTCCAGGCCCCCTGTCGCCTCAATAAAGCTGGAAATAATGGTGTTGACGTGTTTCTCAGCCAGTTTGCTAATAAAAGGGAGGAAGGAAATAGGGCGGAGGTTGGAGAGCTCTGACCAAGGTAGGGTGGTGTTTTTGCGTATGGGGTTCACTACCGCTTCTTTCCAGGGTTGTGGGAGTTGTCCTTCGGCAAAGGAGAGATTCATTAGTTTTTGAATAGTGGGGCCTAGAGATTCCGTCAGGGGGGAAATCATTTTAGCAGGAATCAAATCAGTGGGGGAGCCGGTCTTCATTTTGCTAATAAGTGTGGTCAGATCTTGTAGAGTTATTTCTGGGATTACGTGAAGGGTATTCCCAGGGGTCACCGTTGGGGGAATTTCAGAGGCCTCAGTCTCTAAGGGACCTGAGACTTTCATGATTTTCTTATATATCCCCTCAATTTTATCTTCGAAAAACTGGGAAATTTTATTGCAGAGATCTTGGGTAAAAATATCCGGGCTCTCACAAATTACTGGGCTAGTGAAGGCCTGTATGATTTTAAATAGCTCTCGGGCAGAATTGCCTGCCTCTGTTATTTGGGAGGTGAGACTGATTTTCCTCGCTTTTCTAATGTTTTTATAATAAGTGGTCATAGCTACCAAATATCGGTCCTTGTCTTCCCCCTTACGTGTCCGTCTCCAACGTTTCTCCAACTTCCTACACCCCTGCTTTTCTGCTTTGAGGGCCTCAGTGTACCATGTTTCCCTCTTAGCTATGGTTGGCTGTTTAATAGTTTTCTGAGGAGCCAGTGTGTTAATGGCTGTCATCAGTGTGGAGTTAAATTTGGAGAGGGATGTCTCAATGTCATCCGAGTTTAAAAGTACTGGCTGCTTCCAGACTTGTGTGAACCTGGCAGGAGTGACTTTATGCCATGGTCTGCGTTTGATGGGCTGCGTAATAAGGTGAATAGGTAGATGCAGAAAAGAAAAGTCTAGCATTTTATGATCAGACCAGTAGATGTATTTAGGGGCATGACAATAAACGTTAGGGAGGGAAGTAAAAATTAAGTCCAAGGTGTGGCCACCTGTATGGGTGGGACCATTATTACGAAGGTGAAGGCCCAGCAGAGCAAGATCTGTCAGAAGTGCTTTTGTATCAAGGTGGTCTGCAGCATCAATATGAAAGTTAAAATCTCCGAGTAAGATAAAGTTTTCGTTAGTTTTCATGTAAGGAGCTAAAAGTTCAGTCAAGGCTAGGGAGAACCCAGCATTAGCTCCGGGTGGGCGGTATATTAGTGCCCCTTTCCAGTGTACCTTAGGGCTAGCTTTTAGGTGAAAGATCACTACTTCCATGGTGGGTAGCATTACTTGTTCTAGAACCCTAATATTCAGAGTGTCTTTATATATAATGGCGATCCCGCCTCCTACTTTCTCAGGCCGGTCCTGGCGAAGAATTTTATACCCCATAGGTATTCCTAAGGTGACAGTGGGGATAGTGTGCGGTTTAAGCCAGGTTTCAGTTATGAAACAAATCTCAGGTTTGATGCTGTGTATAGAGTCCCAAAGTTGTATATGATGTTTTGGGAGGGACCTTACATTTAATAAAAAACTTTTCCAGCCTTTTGAAATGTCTGAATTATCGCTGGGGCACCCAACTATAATGTTGGAGTGGGTAGCTTGAAACCCGCATGAAATGCAGGAAAATGGCCCTTCGGGGCATACAAACAATCTGTTAGTGCATCTGTGTTTGCCCTGGGGTTGTAGGGCAAGGAGGGCATGTGATGAATACCTGATACGAGGGGCGGTTGTGGGCCCGTCCATGATACGAAGGAGCAGAGTGGCAGGCCCCTGGCCCCGTCCTGTCGCGGACGGGCGCAGACGGGCAGCTCTTTGGCGGGTCTTCGGCGGGGCTGCGCGCGATCGCTGCGCGCTCAAAGAGGTGCGAGGGCTAAATAGCCCTGTGTGCAGCCACTAGAGCGCTAACCGCTCCTAGTGGGACCGGAAGTGGTGTGAATGCCTACCACCCCCTTGCTAGAACGGGAGGTGGGAGGCAGCTACCAGCGCTTCTACCACGAAAAGGAGTGTGTCCTGAAGCGAGTGTTGTTGCGGTGAGGTGCGGGGAAATGCGGACTTTCGATTTCAATTTTAAAAATAAGGCACAATGTTAAATCACACACAATTTTAAAATAGTTGTAAAACAAACTATCGCAATGTCATCTAATCACATTAGACTAGGAGCAAGTCTGACCAGCAAGTGGTATGGAGAGACTGCCACCGTCTCCTCCCGCACCGAGCTCCTCCGGTGCTCCGCCTAAATAGCCCTGCGTGCAGCCACTAGAGCGCTAACCGCTCCTAGTGGGACCGGAAGTGGTGTGAATGCCTACCACCCCCTTGCTAGAACGGGAGGTGGGAGGCAGCTACCAGCGCTTCTACCACGAAAAGGAGTGTGTCCTGAAGCGAGTGTTGTTGCGTGTGAGGTGCGGGGAAATGCGGACTTTCGATTTCAATTTTAAAAATAAGGCACAATGTTAAATCACACACAATTTTAAAATAGTTGTAAAACAAACTATCGCAATGTCATCTAATCACATTAGACTAGGAGCAAGTCTGACCAGCAAGCGGTATGGAGACACTGCCACCGTCTCCTCCTGCGTGGTTCCCCAATTTTAAGTTGGTGAGTGTGAGTCAGAATTTGAATCCGCTAGCACGATTTTCGGGTGCTAGAACGCCTCCCAGTGAGATTTCTCATTGCGGGCAGTCACGGCAGTTTTCATGTAACTTCGCATATTTCCGCGGAGTGAAACTCTGGAAGTTGCGCTAACCATTAGCAATTATATAAACTGTTTTTTCAGAACTGTCAAATATATTTTCAAAACGAAAACTTTATGTCAGCGCTTGTACCAGTTGCAGCAGCAATAAAGTAGTGTTGTATTTAAAAAAACAACATTGTACATGTTCTGCCGTGGTGCTTAATCCCACCACCTCTCATGTCAAATATCAGTTAATAAAGACTGCCATGAAATGTAAAACTTCATGTGAAAAATCATTTTGTATTTGATCTAGGTTAGTAGGGGCCCAGCCAATAATTCAAATTGCATCATACGGAAAGCGAATCACCTGTTAAAGATCTGACAACGTGGAACTGTTTATTTTTATAGTTGCCTTGAAAAAAACTCCAGGAAAACCACTGTACTAGCCAAGTCTGTGACACTGTAATGGGGTGGGTATGACTGCCGCCTGGACTCTGCCAAGCTGTTGATCCAACTTTCATTTATAATCTATACCCTGATGACCTAGAACTGTTGAGCAAGGTTGCTTGTTTTGGATTGCACTCTGTTTTAACATCCGATCAGTTCTGAGGTCAAAGATGATTAATTTACTCTGCAAAGCCAACTTTCACTTTTTTAGGTGAGTTAAATCAGGTCAAATAGATGGGCATAAAGATACAAAAAATCTAGGGGTGATAGGCATATGTTTAAGGATTTAGTAGTATAGACCCAACCTAAAATGCCTGAAAATCCCAATAAACACGTGAAAACAAGCTGGGCTATCTAATAGAAATGGAAAGTGCAGTTATACAGCTATTCATTTTTTTTCACTTGCACTGAAAAGGCATATACTCTTCAACAATATGGGACCAAAAAGAGGTAGTTTTATTCTCATTCAAAAATGGAAATTAGCATGATGATCTCTGTGAATGCTAGGGAGTGCACTTCAAGTGAACCACGGCCTGCTGCTGATGCTGGGCTGAGCAACTTACAGAGCTTCTTCGTCTAACTGACTGTTCTGGAGGGCTGTGGTGCTGGACCCCACTTTTCTTGTTGACCCGGCTTGCAGTAGTGGCGTGCTGAACATGTGAATAACCAATGTGATTGGCATTATGGTGTTGGTTTCCTGTTAGCGTCTAAGTAGCTGGATATTCTTTTAACCAGGGCTTGTCTGGGTATTGCCCTTACTCCCCATAATTTTGAATACCACAAGGCACCAAAGACCCGTGGGGCTATTCACAAAAGTAAATTACACTTGTGAGTAAGTTACATGTGTAATTTTAGACTTACTCTTTTGCGTTACTTTACTTCTTTTGGCTACTCACAAAACCCAAGTGTAAAGCTACTCAAAAGTGCAGACTTATTCGTCTCTTTTCAATGAAAAGGGGGTTGACCAAATGTATGAGTGTAAGTTACTACTGCCAAAAAGAAACAGTATTAAGTCTAGCACCAGACATAATCAACCACTGATACTGCAACACTCGCCCTTTAAAAATAATGGAGGTAGGGACTTTACATAAACCATAATAGGAAAGCATGTTAAACTTAGTGAATGTATTTAAAATAGTTAACAATATAAATTAATTTAATTTAATGTTGAAACAAATATAAAAATTAAACATATTTATTATTAAATTATAAAATATTACTTTTTTTAATTTAAGAATTCATGTAAGATTACCTTTCAATAAAATTAACCACATTTAGTTAATTCTATATTCTACTTTAAAGAACTATTAATGCATAATTGAAAAATATTATTTACCTAAGATGGGAATTTATTTGTTAATTTAAACTTCAGCAACATATTTTAAATGTAATATATTTACATTACATACATATATATTTCACTATTAAATTAATAGTGATTTCTTTCAAATACAATATTAATTAGGAATAATACTTAACTTAAAAATATCTTAACTGTTTTTCCCCAAGTTTAATTAACTTTTTTAGTTTTCCCTATGCTTTACCATATGTTGATCTCTGCACCCATTGTAGTGTCCCCTATGATAAAGTATATGAAGAACTAAAAACGTTCATTTAACTAGAAAACAAATAATTGACTGCACCCCACACCTACAAGTGACACTGATGCCCAACAGTTCACATTTTTGTGTGTGACCCAGGATTTAAGATTATGGTGGGCCAATTCTCTTTCTGCTGCTTCAGCTAATACCCTGCCCTTCTGTACACCATATCATCCACCCTGCTGCCACCAACAAATTCTCTTCCCTCCCTTTCTGTGAAACATGTTTCAGTATTAGTAGCAAAGCAGGCCTCACTGTAAATAGAATTGAGAAACATTAACTGTAGTAGCAGGTAATTACCACAGAGGCCGCCAAACAATAGCACCAGACAAGACACTTGCTGTTATTAGAACTACAGGTCCCGCATACTATCAGTAGGCCGTAACCCCAGTGACACCAACACAAAGCGTCCCACACACTGTTCGCAAATGTAGGAGATACAAACACTGAGGTCCTGGGCATTTGCAGATGGCCAGCAACCTATTTATTAACCTTGGAAGAATAAGAGACTCAGCTAGCTTGCTGGGAATTGAACATGGGACCTGTATGTCATACACATGTCAACTTTGAATGCTGGCTCACTGTAAGAATATCTGCAGAACTGGGGGGTCATTGGGAAGGGTAGGAGTTTTTGTAGTTGAGCAGTGGCAGCATGGCTTGTGTGAATCTTATTTTGTATTTATGTTTTGTAATACAATTTAATCATTTAGAGTTACACCACTACTGACTGTGGCCTTAATCAGCAGAATGGAGGATGTACCAGAGAAGGAGAATAAACCACATGATGTGAATGCAGGTTTGTACAGCTAAGGATGTGCCCTCCATTAACTATAGTTTAGTTGATTTCAAGGAAACTTTGTGTTGTGCCTGGCCCTCTCTGCAAGGTCACAATAGATGTTTGCCTTCCTTTGCTGAGCTCGTTTTGTTGTGCTCTTGGGACTGTGCCCTTTCCCCTTTTCAATCAGTGGTAAATTGCTTGTCCTCTCTCCTTATCACATGGTAAAATTTGCCTTCACCTAAATGGTACATTTAATTTGCTTGTACGTCCCTAGAAATGGTACTATATGTACCCAGGGCTGCAACACTCATTGTACCACCCACTAAAGTAGACTTTTAAAGTATGCATCAGGCCTGCCACTGCAGTCTGTAGTGTAGTTTTAAACTGCATTGTGACATAACAAAATAAACCTTTTGCCAGGTGTAAGCGTTCCTGTTAAAAGTGGCGCTAAAGGCTCATAAGGAAAGGTTTATGATATTCAAAAAGTAGAATATGTGAGTTTAAGTTTTACATGTCCTGACAGTGAAAAACTCCTAATGTCGTTTTTTACTGTTGTAAGGCTATCTCTCCCTCAGACTAACACTATGTTACCTTATTACACTTAGGGGCAGATTATGATACTGTCAGAAAAGTCTCCCACAGTCGGTCGTAGCCTTTTCGACCACATCGTAATGTGCCTGTCAGATTCCTTTCCGCCCACCTCATTACAATAGAGGCGGCCGGAAAAAAATCCGACCGGTCATTCCGACTGTCTTGCGACGGGTTCGGAGAGCCTGACCACCAGTCGGAATACTTTCAGTTATCCCAAGGGCGGCTTTTTTTCCGCCCTTGGAATTACATTGCTGTTTTTCGGCAGCCTTTCTGTGGCGGCCTTTCCGACACAGAAAGGCTAACGGAACACGACTTTGGGGGCCTCCAGCAAGGCCCCCTCTGGTTGCAGGCTGTCCTGTTGATCCCTGCACCTCATGTCAGGCACCTTGAGGTGCCTGCCACGGGGTGCAGGGATGAACTGCACCTCTGATTTTACAATGGGAGCATGTATTCCAGCTGGAATACATGCTCCCCTTGTAAAGTATAGGAATGTGACCGAACAGTGTTCGGTAGAATCCTAATTAGTTGGTCGGGACCGCTGACCGGTATCGGTCTGTCCCATGACTGCGATGATGTTGGGCAGAGTAAACTCCACCCAACATCGTAATAGGACCCTTAATAAGTGATACATTCTGGTTGGGACCAGATATAGATATGATGTTTGCACTCAAGTGACTTGTAACTTAGAATCTTCTACAATGGTAAAGCCATATTTTAGGTACTATTCTGCAAATTACACTTTTAGAAAGTTGGTATTTTAAAGATATATGCAAGTATCACCTAAGGAAGGCCTATGAAGCCCTACGACAGGTAGCTATGTAGACTTAAGTAAGACATATACCTTTTACTATGTCTTAGCAGCAACACTTCTAAACTGTCAACTTGCTGTGGAAAGATGAGGAGCCCCATCAGCTAACACAGGGTTAACCAGTTGGTATCCCTAACCGTATAACTCCAGAATGGGAACACCTAACAGGTCAATCAAGTATGGTATCAAATTAATAGGGGCATTAAATCCGACCTGATGCCCAGGCCAGATTTCGAGTCACTATTGAAGTTAAGCAACTTTTAGAAAGTTGCCACACTGCTCTCCAGCTAGTACAGTGACCTCACAAAGGCATTGACACATAGATGGGTTTTTGACTGCCTGGGGAGATGTGTGAATGACTCCTAAGCCTAGGAACAAAGGCATTTGCCTCAGAGTGACGTATCACCTCCTACCCCAGGATGGCCACTCAGGGTGTTAGGCAAAAAAACAGACCTCAAAGGTGAACCTGCCTTTGAAGGGTTGCTTGCAACAACATCCCTGGGCAGTATGCCTTTTGTCCTGCAGACAATTAGGAGACAGAAGTATGAGACGGGAGCCTGTGTCCAAGCTGGTTTTCATGTGAGCGTGTAGCCCACTGGTTAAACACACCTCTGTGGTGGGCTACCCTGCTCTCGATGACCGAGTAAGGGTCATGCCATTTTGAAGGGGGCAAGAATAGGATCTGGGATAGCCAGATGCCACACATCATAAGAAAATTCATCACTAGAGAGGAGGGGACCCTGTGTCCCATTGGCTATTGACTGCATGGGCACTTGCCTGGGATAAGTAGGGCACCCCTGGCACCCTGCCACTCAGTACTCACTGGATTTGGGAAGAGGACGAGAATAAGATGACTTTGCATCTATTGCAAGCGCGCAAGGAGGGGCTGCGATGTCAGAGTGACTCCACCAGCTGCACTTTGGGCTAGTGGAGTTTGGACTGTTTGTCTGCGTGCCTGGTTTGGGGAAAAGTTGATTCCCGGCCCCAGTTCAAAGCAGAGTTTCCAAGAGTCAGTTGGCTGATCCCCCAGAACGGCACTGGGAGGTTCAAGCTGAAAGATCCCAATTTGCATCTCTGGTAGCCACTGCAAAAGCTTTTTCGCTACTGGAAGCCGGGCAACCTAAAGGACAATTCCGAGAAAGCCAAAAGGGGCACCCATGTCTTCTGGACTCATGGATGTTGTTTGTGATCGGATTCATTGCCCAAGAGGAACACCAGCCACCATCAAAGATTTGCACAGTGACCGCTGTGTTGCAAAATCAATAGGTCTGCATCGGCAGCCCTTGGAACCCTGCACAGAATTCCGGTTGGGACCCTGATCTCAGTGGCCAAAGATGCCCCACATCATCTGCGGACCGAGGACTCAACACAACTTCACGCTCGCCAACTGCACAGCATCAGGAGCATCCTTTGAGCATCCATTGCCTCCATCCCTCAGCATCAGAAGTATTCCATTAAAGTCTGTGGCGGTTATTCTGTAAAGTTGAGAACTTGCTTCACTGACACTCTGGTAACTGTCTGAAGTATCCTTTCTGGCCTCCTAGGTCAGATCCCTGCTGGATTTGGTCACCAAAGTCAGGTCGGAGTACTCACACTGACTTTTCCAAACTTCTCAAAAGTATTCAAACTTTACGTTTGCTAGTGACTGTTTGTGGTTGAAATTAAAAGTGATAAAAAGTTCTAAAATCTGTATGTCCGGAACCCTCTGGAGAATTTAATGATCAAGGTCTCTAAAAAGTCATAAAAATATGCTCTATTTTTATAGATTGTTGTTATGTCTATTGATGTGCACTTCTATTTTGTTGTTGTTTGGTGCTGTTAAATGCATTACACTAAATTCAGTTACCAAGTAAGCGTGGGCGGAAAATCCGTTCCGCTCGCGGATTTTGCGGATTTTCGGGAAATCCGCAATCCGCGAGATTTGCGGATTTCCCGCAAAATCCGCAAATTCGCACGCAGCGGATTTTTTTGGCGGCGCGCGGCGTTGGTGATACAATTTTTGCGGCGCGCGGCGTTTATCATCGTTTGCCGAGTTGTTTTTTTCGATAGTTTGCGAGTGCTGCGCCATTTTGGATCTTGCTGTGTGATCCCGCGGGAATTGGCGAGCGCGATTACGTCATCGCGGCTTGCCAGCGATAGTTTGTCAACGCGAGTACGACGAGATCACGTCTCGCGGTACTTCGCAATTGCGAGATTTGAGATGCGGCGCGCGAAAATATAAATTTGCAATTCTGCACAAGAAATCCACCAGCAAGCAGCATAAACCTTCTAGAAATGATGATTTTTATGTGAATAACTCCTTAGTTTGACATTTGCCTGCACTTTTTTAGCGAGGAGTCCATTTTGGGGAGGGGGGCAGGGGGGTGGGAGGAAGGAAGTGCCCCATAGTCTTCAACTTCCTGTTCCTGTTCAGCAGGCTCCTCCCAGTGCTTTGTCCATCTCCTGGTCACTTTTCATTCGGATGTGGACCTGGAAGGATTACCTTTTGTGGATGCTGCTGGATCTTTGGATTTGAGGCCTTTTTGACTTTCTTTGGATCACTGTTGGATTAGAAATTTTACAAGTAAGTTTGTTTGGGGCATTACAGTTGCTGCAACTAAAATTTTGGGATTTTCGATTTTTGGGCTGTTTTGGGGCCTTTTCCCAGGGGTACTCAGTGGTGGGTGGACTGATTCTTTCTGTGGGTTGTCTTGAACTTAAACATCATGGAGGCCATAGATGAATTGGGATTGTGCTGATTTTTCTGTGTTTTTCGATTTTTTTTTTTTGTAAAATTTTGTGTTTTTCGATTTTTGACCTGTTGTTGGGGCCTTGACCAGGGGTAGTGAGTGGTGCATGGGCCTAGTCTTTCTGTGGGCTGTCTTGAATTTAAACATCATGGAGGCCATGGATGGAATGGGATTGTGCTGATTTTGCAGTGTTTTCGATTTTTGGGGGTGTTCATGGGGAGGGACATGCCATGTGGCTGGTGGCCATTTTGAGTGCAGCTACAGGCACTGGCCATGTGCTGGCAGGCAAGTGGCCATTTTGAATGCAGGCTTTGTTGTTAGGCCTCCAACCATTTTGCCTACTTTTCAACCTTTATTTATGCCAGGGGTAGTGAGTCTTGCATGGGCCTAGTATTTCTGTGGGTTGTCTTGAATTTAAACATCATGGAGGCCATGGATGGAATGGGATTGTGCTGATTTTGCAGTGTTTTTCGATTTTTGGGCCTGTACTTGTGGCCTTTTCACCAGGGGTATTTGAGTCTAGCATGGGCCTAGTCTTTCTGTGGGCTGTCTTGAATTTAAACATCATGGAGAGGCCATGGATGGAATGGGATTGTGCTGATTTTGCAGTGTTTTTCGATTTTTGGGCCTGTACTTGTGGCCTTTTCACCAGGGGTATTTGAGTCTAGCATGGGCCTAGTCTTTCTGTGGGCTGTCTTGAATTTAAACATCATGGAGGCCATGGATGGAATGGGATTGTGCTGATTTTGCAGTGTTTTTCGATTTTTGGGCCTGTACTTGTGGCCTTTTCACCAGGGGTATTTGAGTCTAGCATGGGCCTAGTCTTTCTGTGGGCTGTCTTGAATTTAAACATCATGGAGAGGCCATGGATGGAATGGGATTGTGCTGATTTTGCAGTGTTTTTCGATTTTTGGGCCTGTACTTGTGGCCTTTTCACCAGGGGTATTTGAGTCTAGCATGGGCCTAGTCTTTCTGTGGGCTGTCTTGAATTTAAACATCATGGAGGCCATGGATGGAATGGGATTGTGCTGATTTTGCAGTGTTTTTCGATTTTTGGGGGTGTTCATGGGGAGGGACATGCCATGTGGCTGGTGGCCATTTTGAGTGCAGCTACAGGCACTGGCCATGTGCTGGCAGGCAAGTGGCCATTTTGAATGCAGGCTTTGTTGTTAGGCCTCCAACCATTTTGCCTACTTTTCAACCTTTATTTATGCCAGGGGTAGTGAGTCTTGCATGGGCCTAGTATTTCTGTGGGTTGTCTTGAATTTAAACATCATGGAGGCCATGGATTGAATGGGATTGTGATGATTTTGCAGTGTTTTTCGATTTTTGGGCCTGTACTTGTGGCCTTTTCACCAGGGGTATTTGAGTCTAGCATGGGCCTAGTCTTTCTGTGGGCTGTCTTGAATTTAAACATCATGGAGAGGCCATGGATGGAATGGGATTGTGCTGATTTTGCAGTGTTTTTCGATTTTTGGGCCTGTACTTGTGGCCTTTTCACCAGGGGTATTTGAGTCTAGCATGGGCCTAGTCTTTCTGTGGGCTGTCTTGAATTTAAACATCATGGAGAGGCCATGGATGGAATGGGATTGTGCTGATTTTGCAGTGTTTTTCGATTTTTGGGCCTGTACTTGTGGCCTTTTCACCAGGGGTATTTGAGTCTAGCATGGGCCTAGTCTTTCTGTGGGCTGTCTTGAATTTAAACATCATGGAGGCCATGGATGGAATGGGATTGTGCTGATTTTGCAGTGTTTTTCGATTTTTGGGCCTGTACTTGTGGCCTTTTCACCAGGGGTATTTGAGTCTAGCATGGGCCTAGTCTTTCTGTGGGCTGTCTTGAATTTAAACATCATGGAGAGGCCATGGATGGAATGGGATTGTGCTGATTTTGCAGTGTTTTTCGATTTTTGGGCCTGTACTTGTGGCCTTTTCACCAGGGGTATTTGAGTCTAGCATGGGCCTAGTCTTTCTGTGGGCTGTCTTGAATTTAAACATCATGGAGGCCATGGATGGAATGGGATTGTGCTGATTTTGCAGTGTTTTTCGATTTTTGGGGGTGTTCATGGGGAGGGACATGCCATGTGGCTGGTGGCCATTTTGAGTGCAGCTACAGGCACTGGCCATGTGCTGGCAGGCAAGTGGCCATTTTGAATGCAGGCTTTGTTGTTAGGCCTCCAACCATTTTGCCTACTTTTCAACCTTTATTTATGCCAGGGGTAGTGAGTCTTGCATGGGCCTAGTCTTTCTGTGGGTTGTCTTGAATTTAAACATTATGGAGGGCATGGATGGATTGGGATTGTGCTGATTTTGCAGTGTTTTTCGATTTTTTTGTGCTCTATAACTGAACTGATGTTCCTCTGTCTTCCATTTTTTTTAGGTGCACAAGACTCAAGAGAACCACCAGTGCCAGGAAGAAGTCCTGCAGCGGTGTGTGTGTGCAGCATAACGTCACGCGACGTCACGTCTGGCCTCAGACAACTCTACAATTCGTGCAACTGCGGCCTGCTGTCTGACCTGCTCTGAAGAAGATGGCCCCAAAGAAAGTTCTCCGTAGCTCCTCTAGCAAGAAAGTTGCTAGTAAGGAGCAGAAGAAGCAAGTTACCAAGGAGGCTGGTGTGCCACCCGCCACTTTTTTTGGGAGCAAAAAAAAAAGTACGCCTGCAGCAGCAGGATCTGCTGGGGACCAACCTGAGAGCAGCACCCCTGCTCCATTGGGTTCAGTGCCTCCACCACCACGCCAACTTAAGTCAAAGCCCTTGAGTGCTTCAGAGGCAGTCAGTGTACTTCTCCAATCACCATCGACCAGTGATGTTGGCTCATCGCAAGAAAGTAGCAGCAATGTCCCTGAATCAACACAGGTTGTTGTAACTCATCTGACAAGTGTTGAACAACCACAGCCGCAACAACAACACCATGTGCAAGTACACGCCCAAGTACATGTGGAAGGAGAGGCAGCAAAAGGAGATGCGCAAGCAAAGGTGCATGGACGTTCACAAGTGCCCACAATAGTTGTTCCTCCCGAAGTAGGGGCACATTTGGAAATCGACAATGAAGCTGAGGTATCATTGGAAGCCACTCCTCCTGATGATCATTCATTGTCTTCCACATCCCTAGCAAGGAAAAGATCAAGGGGGGTGTCTACATCTTCTTCAAGCCCACCTCGTTCTGGTGCAAGTGATCTGTCTTGGGAACCACAACTGCGGTCTGACAGTGAGGCAGAGGCACACCATGATCTGACACCGTTACCTAAGCGTAAAAGGAAGGTCGTCCAAAAACTCAAACCTATGGAGTGTGATGAGGCTCAACAAGAAGTGACAGATACTGCTGGTGATGAAGCCTCTCACGATGACGACGAGCTAGTCATCACAAAGGTCACTGCAGCCCCACCGGGCATGCAGCAAAGAGACATTTTGACCCTATCCCGAGAAGCTGCTGAGCGTGATGACGATGTCGGCGAGGAGGCAATGGAAATGGAATCATTAGATTTGGAGTTAAGTAGTACACCAAAACCTACCGCTTCCATATTTCTTCGCAAGAAGGTACCCACCTCGTCCTCGACCTCAATTCGTGGTGGTGAAAGTGCAAAACGTACTGAAGTTCGGCAATCCACATCCTCCACTTCATCTGTCATTAGCAGCAGGACCACCACCACCAGTATCGCCGCCTCCTCCGGCCCCCGAAGACATTTCAAGTCTCCAGTTTGGGACTTCTTTAGTGTTTGCCCAAAAAAGGAAAACGTAGCCATTTGTAGCCTTTGTAAGCTTCGATTTAGTCGTGGTAAGCTTGGTTCTAACTATGGTACCGGAGGCCAGAGAGGTCATCTTGAGAGAAGGCACCCTGTCGAATGGTTTCCGCACCTAGAGGCGGTCAAGAAAGCAGGAATTGCACGTAATGAAAACGTTGATTTGTCATCTGCTGATGACGAGGTAGAAGACGATTCAAACACTTCACTTACACCCAGTTCCCATGTCAGCAGCACACCCCATGGGAGCCACACTAAGAGTGTGGGAGAGAGTGAGACATCAATGCGGAAAAGTTCATCAGCGAGCGTAACTGGGTCGAAGAGATCATCATCATCCCGTAAATCATTGGTCCAGGGCAACATTAAAAAGATGTTGTTTACAGAAGCGCAATATGAACGCAACCACCCAATGACCCGTCTGTATAACACTAAGCTGGCTAAAATGCTAGCTCTGGACCTTCTCCCTTTTTCTTTTGTAGAAGGGGTTGGTTTTCTAGAATTAGTGACAGCGCTCTGCCCTAAATGGAAGGTTCCTAGCCGGTTCTATTTTGCCCGAGTTGCGGTTCCAGCACTACATGAAGATGTTCTGAAGGTGATTGGGGCAGCTTTGCAGAAGAGTGCTGTTCACACTATACATCTGACAACAGACATGTGGACCAGTGGCGCAGGCGCTGATTACATGTGCATCACTGCACACTGGGTCTCTTTTTCAGGGGCTAAAGCAAAGCTAAACTCAGGTGTTGACACTAACATTGTTTTTAAAGGTGCTCGGAAACATGCAACACTAGCCATGTTTGGTTTGGAGAAACGTCACACAGCAGAAAACATTTTGGATGTCTTTAACACAAAGGTCCTTAACTGTCTGTCCCCACTAAAACGCAAGGTTGGTTATGTTTCCACAGACAATGGCTCCAATATAGTTAAGGCCATGAGGGACGGTTACTATTTCAGAGTGCCGTGTTTGGCGCACTGTATAAACCTGGTTGTCCAAAAATTCTTGGGTAATAAACGCAGTGCAGCGTACAGTGTATTGGAGAACTGCCGAAAAATATGCAAGCATTTCAGGCATTCTTTTAAGGCCCGCAAGCAGCTGAGGAGCATGCTATATCAAAGTCAAATGCCAGTGAAAGCACTCATCCAGGAGGTGGTAACACGTTGGAACTCAACCTTCTACATGCTTGAGCGTCTGTATGAGCAGTATACGCAACTCGATCAATATTTCTTGAAAGAGGGTATAGAGGAGCTGAGGATGGGTGGGCCGCAATGGAACATAGTTGAAAGCCTAACACGCATGCTTCGTCCTTTTGAGGTCTTCACACGTGCAGTCAGCAAGGAGGACTCTAATTTGGGAAAAGCTATCCCATTGTTGTACATGCTGGAGGACCAACTGAAGGAGGTGTGTTCTGTGTTTCGAAAAGATGACAAAAAGAAAGACTCTTTGCTTCTGGCTGAGAAATTATTAGAGCTCCTACAAGGTGATGAACGTCTTCAAAAGATCCACTCAGAACAGCATTACATTTGTGTTACTATTCTGGATCCACGCTACAAAAAGGCGCTGGCAGGCAGAGCATTCTTTCCTTTTGCTGATGAAGATGTTACAAAGTACAAACGTTGGCTAGCCTTGTCAGCCAAGAAGTTTGAAACAGAACGGCTGGAAATTGAAGGAAATGGCAGTACATCAGCAGGCCATCCCCAGTCAAAACAATCCACTTCTGCACCTGTGGCTGTGGCACAAGTGACCTCTCAGCCGTTAAAGACACCGGCAACCGCATCATCTGCACGAAAGACAGCAGAAACATTGGAGGCTGAAGAGGATTGGCTAGCTCTGCGTGGGTTTGGTTCTCAAAAGGTCAGAGGCACAGCAAGAGCTACGCAAAGTGGAGGAACCTTGGAGGAGGACCTTGAGTCGATGGTGAAGGACTATCTGAATGACTCCACAGAGGTCTATGTTAATTCTGACCCATTGGCGTATTGGCATGGGAAAAAAGAATTGTGGCCACAGCTCACCAACCTGGCTTTAAACTACTTGTCTTGCCCACTCGCAAGTGTGTCTTCTGAATGGGTTTTCAGTGCGGCTGGTGGGATTGTAACTCCCAAACGGAGCCGCCTCTCGCCCAAAAATGTGGAGAGGTTAACAATGATCAAGATGAATCAGCACCTCATACCACCAGATATAAGAGTACGAGAGAGCGTGCCGGATGAAGAGGAGGTGGCCAGCACCATAGATGAGGGAATTTCTACTCTGTCAGGTGGCACTGACCTCACCCGGGCTGAATTCGCAGAGTATGATGACGAAGCCTTATTCTTATTCCTGGACCGTGATTCCGACTTCGAGCCCTGAAAATGAGACAACGAATCAATAACTTTCTTTTTCATCCTTATTCACTTTTATTCCTGTGTGTCTGTCTTTCTTTGTTGTGCACAGTTAATATAATTCAAACTTTAATCAGATAATCACAAAGACAAGCCCATCAGCAGAACTGTCTTCACTTGTTTGCTAATTTATTTGAAGGTGCCGCAGTCTGCATTCCTCAGGTTCACAAGTTCAGAAGAACATGCTCCTCTATCCTCCTCCTCCAGACTCCTATTTCCATCAAAGCAGAGGGCTGGTTTACGCCCAATGAAGAAAGACTCAGCACTTGTGGGGGTGTTGTTCTACCTCTTTGCAGGTGAGTTGACGGGTCTGGGGCCATTGCTGGGAAGCACTAAAAGTGGTTTGTGCCAAATCCGAGGCGGAAATTTTTTTGTGTTTTTGATGACTTGCTTGCCTTTGAGGTGCTCTTAGGGGGGGTTCCGTCTGTTTGTGGGTGAGTTTCGTGGTCTGAGAGCATTGCTGGGACACTCTAATCTTGATTGCATTTGCTTTTCAGGAAATCCGTCGTGCCAACCCCGACTTATGGCCTAGCTACGCAGCGCGTTTGGACCGAAGGCCCAGAAATATTGCAAGTATGAGATTTTGCTTTTGTCCTGTTTGGGGGTGTTATGCTTCTTGGCGGGTGGGTTGCCGGGTCTTGGGGCATTCCTGGGAAGGTCTAATACCGGGTAGAAGTGGTTGGGACAAAATCCAGGCCGATTTTTTTTGGGCTATTTCAGACATTTTGCTCTATGTAGCGTTTTCGGGGGCCTGTTTGGGGGGCTTCCTGGTGTTTCTGGGTGAGTTTCGTGGTCTGGGAGCACTGCTGGGACACTCTAATCTTGATTGCATTTGCTTTTCAGGAAATCCGTCGTGCCAACCCCGACTTATGGCCTAGCTACGCAGCGCGTTTGGACCGAAGGCCCAGAAATATTGCAAGTATGAGATTTTGCTTTTGTCCTGTTTGGGGGTGTTATGCTTCTTGGCGGGTGGGTTGCCGGGTCTTGGGGCATTCCTGGGAAGGTCTAATACCGGGTAGAAGTGGTTGGGACAAAATCCAGGCCGATTTTTTTTGGGCTATTTCAGACATTTTGCTCTATGTAGCGTTTTCGGGGGCCTGTTTGGGGGGCTTCCTGGTGTTTGCGGGTGAGTTTCGTGGTCTGGGAGCACTGCTGGGACACTCTAATCTTGATTGCATTTGCTTTTCAGGAAATCCGTCGTGCCAACCCCGACTTATGGCCTAGCTACGCAGCGCGTTTGGACCGAAGGCCCAGAAATATTGCAAGTATGAGATTTTGCTTTTGTCCTGTTTGGGGGTGTTATGCTTCTTGGCGGGTGGGTTGCCGGGTCTTGGGGCATTCCTGGGAAGGTCTAATACCGGGTAGAAGTGGTTGGGACAAAATCCAGGCCGATTTTTTTTGGGCTATTTCAGACATTTTGCTCTATGTAGCGTTTTCGGGGGCCTGTTTGGGGGGCTTCCTGGTGTTTGCGGGTGAGTTTCGTGGTCTGGGAGCACTGCTGGGACACTCTAATCTTGATTGCATTTGCTTTTCAGGAAATCCGTCGTGCCAACCCCGACTTATGGCCTAGCTACGCAGCGCGTTTGGACCGAAGGCCCAGAAATATTGCAAGTATGAGAGTTTGCTTTTGGCCTGTTTGGGGGTGTTATACTTCTTGGCGGGTGGGTTGCCGGGTCTTGGGGCATTCCTGGGAAGGTCTAATACCGGGTAGAAGTGGTTGGGACTAAATCCAGGCCGATTTTTTTTTGGGCTATTTCTGACATTTTGCTCTATGTAGCGTTTTCGGGGGCCTGTTTGGGGGGCTTCCTGGTGTTTCTGGGTGAGTTTCGTGGTCTGGGAGCACTGCTGGGACACTCTAATCTTGATTGCATTTGCTTTTCAGGAAATCCGTCGTGCCAACCCCGACTTATGGCCTAGCTACGCAGCGCGTTTGGACCGAAGGCCCAGAAATATTGCAAGTATGAGATTTTGCTTTTGGCCTGTTTGGGGGTGTTATGCTTCTTGGCGGGTGGGTTGCCGGGTCTTGGGGCATTCCTGGGAAGGTCTAATACCGGGTAGAAGTGGTTGGGACAAAATCCGCGCGGAAAAGCCTTTAGTTTTGGCACTTTTTGTAACTTAGGGTTCGTTAGGGTTAGCCCTAGCAGCAGGATTGCATGTGTATCGGGGTGTTCTAGATTTTTCAAACTGAGTTCTGGGGTCTTAGAGCACTCGTGAGAATGTGTAATTTTGGTTGCAAGTCATTTGAAGAAAATCCATGGTGGGAAAGGGGGGATTTGGCATAGTTAAAGAAAGCCTTTGCCACTATTCTTAACTTAGGGTTCGTTAGGGTTAGCAGTATTTCTATTGCATGTGTTTGAGTGGGGGGGATTTCGAGTCTTGGAGCGATGCT
This sequence comes from Lissotriton vulgaris, assembly GCF_964263255.1. Taxonomy (NCBI): domain Eukaryota; kingdom Metazoa; phylum Chordata; class Amphibia; order Caudata; family Salamandridae; genus Lissotriton; species Lissotriton vulgaris. Next base: position 2,042,190,680 of record NC_141685.1, on the reverse strand, counting down.
GGCTATGGCTACTTTTGCTTGGTTGCTTGCAAGTGGTTTGAATGCAATCCACGGGGGGTAATGGGTAATTAGGGTACTTCGGCCTACTTTTACTTTCAAAGTAAGTTTTGTCTCCAGTTTTCTGCTAGGCCTCGTTTTTTGGGTGGGAGCACTGCTAGGAAGATCTATTTTTGTTCTAAAACACAGTTTACAGTACACCTAGCTTGAGGGGCAAGATCCGCTACATTAATTTGCCCATACTTATTTATCCTTCAAAAGGTGACTCAGAGTACGCACTTTCAAAAACATTGTACTGTCTGTCTACTAGGAAAAACAAATTGTGACTTTTTGCACTCCACAGCCTACATACCTTATATTTATTTATCAGTGGTGTTGTAATATTATATCACTTCCTGTTTTTCGTTGAATAATTACAGGCCGGGTTTCAGTCTCTGCAATGGGGAAAAAAGGATGGAGTCAGGCTTCACAGTAGCGAGCCACAATTCAGCATCAGGCAGGCAGTGGACAGGGTGTCTTCTGGTGACCAACATCGGTGGACGAAGCGTCGGCTGCAATGGAGGAGTGCCGCTAATAGGAGGATTTTTTTTCTGCGGGCAACTTACTTACCACTTCCAACAGGACCACTACAACCACATAGATACAGTATCCCTTGCCTTTTTCTCTGACTGTGACTGCATTTCTTTGCTCTCTCTCGGCTTCTACATTGATCCCTTAACACATCACTTAGTCCACTCCACTATCTGCACCACACATAGTCATTTGTAAGTGCTCCTACGTAATTCGCAAGTCGCAGCACGCCCCAGGCCGTAGAGGACTGGGATGGCCCCAATGATGAAGCATGTCACCAAGGGGCAACCCTGGTGAGTGAGGGGACACCTAGAAAAAAAGCAATTTCTCCTTTTCTATCTACTATACCTTCTGTCAGGTTACGCAGCCCCTAAGCGCCTACCGTACTATGAAACTACATTTCCCATGAGTAGGCGGGAGACTTGCAGACTATTTAGTGAGACTATATGAGAGTACCCTTGTATGTTAGGACATCACTTCACTGATGCCTGTCTTGTCTTCTCTTACAGGTATCCTTTCCCTGCTGACCCTACCTTTACCCATCCCACATTTTTTATTTTAGTTTGTTATTTTTCTCCCTCGCCTAATGCCTCGAACACCCTGTGTTTACACTTCTGGGTGTTGGTGACATTTGGAGGTGGAACCATATTTGCATCGACTGGATCACGGGGAGTAAACGTGACACCTTCCAGACCAACCCCATTGAGTGTTGTTGTGAATGGATTTATAGTGACCAGCAAGGCTCTCGGGTATCTGGCTACAGAGACCTTATGTTGAATATAGTTATCAATAATTCCACACAGGCCCTGTACTGTCGCATTCTTTCTTTCCACAGTTGTCGATGATATATTCTTACTCTGCTTGACAAAGAACCATTGCTAATGTGAAAGAACTTCAACCGAATTAGTAGTTATACTTTACCATTTGTTAGGCTACAATGTGGCACTGCTCTACTGTACTTCTGTCACCTGCTATATTCTCAGTTGTACCGTTGAATTGCTCAGGAGGACAAACCAGATTTCATTTTCTTTTTTTTCATAGGCATGCAACTGCCACTGTGTCACACCACTAGTACCACCGCTATGAGGAAATTTTATCCGACCAAGATTGCCAACGTTATTCGGTGTTTCCCGTGGAGCCAGCCCTGGGCCTAGCCCTACTTTCAAACACAAATTACAGGTAAGATAAGCGTTTGGTGGTTTGGGGGTATAATGGAGTATTAGTACGAGAGACGAGAGACTGAAGGTAGTACTACTAAAGTCCTAGGACTCTTGGATTCACTTCACTTAGTCTGTGAGAGGCACTTAGTGTTGAAAACATTTGGGCATTTACACTTAAAGGAAGAAAATGGAACTAAACTTTCAGGAAAACAGTCAACGTTAAACCCCCACCCACCAGGCAAGCAGTAAAAAACAGGTATGCTCAGATAAAGTTTGAAAAAGTATATTTATATCCCTAACAAAATAATCTCCCGCAAGACCCTCCCTAACCCCAACGATTGTCCTTCAAAAGTCCCCAAAAACCCAACTCCCAATTCCCACCCCCCAAAAGTCTCTAAAAAAGGGGCAAGGGACACTATGGGTGGATGCTGTTAACTTTTTGGGCCAGGGCATCATGCTCCTCGCGGAGCAAGGCGAGCTCCTGCTGAAGGCGGGACACCATCAGGGTAGTGCGGCGCAGGCGTGCCTTCACTGCCTTGCAGGTGCAAGGCCTGTGAGAAGCAGCTGTTGGCCTTGCTGCTCGGCGGTGGCGTTTGCCTTTGGCAGCCCGGCTCAGTCTCGGTGGACCACTGTGCTGGGTGGCAGCCGGTGGGGCCACGGAGGCCGATGCAGACGACGTTGTCGTTGTTGTCGACCGCACACTTTCCTCGTCCTCCAGGGCCACCAGCCGCCGATATTCCGCAACAGTGGCCTCGATTCTCCGTTGCCGGGCCGCTCTAGCCAGCTCCTTCCTCCTTGTTCGTTTGGAAGGAGAACCTATATGAAGAAAGAAAGACATAGTCTGTAACCAATGCTCTTTAAGATTAACTCAATCATTCAGCAGAAATGTGTGCTGCAGTACAACTAGCAACTTGCAAGCGCATTACATAACTATTGAGGCCAGTATCTATCTAACCTCACACTTCTTCATCCTTGCTCTAACATTAGTGGGAGTTTAAGGAACAAATTCTATGAGCACTGTGGACTTCCATTGGAGTCGACTATGAAAGTACACCAGTCTTATTCTTCTTCTTGTCTCTTGTTTTGGAAAATTGGTACGTTATTTTCTGCAAGCCGGCATAATGCCAGCGCGGTAAACTTGCACCCGAGAAAAAGAGACGCACGCCATGAGGAGTGACCTAGACTTGCGTTGCCGTTGCGTTACTGTACCCGTCCAGTACATGCAGGTGGTGAATCTCTTACTTTTCTATTACGGGTGGCACTGAGAATACTCTGTTACAACTCAAGGGCTACTGCTTAATTAATTTAACTTTCACCCTACAGTGGAAATGAGTACTAGAAATGGAAAATTGAAGAAGATAAATAATCTGATTATCTATCACTTCACATGGGATGTTTTTGCTTATATATGGGATGACTTTAGGTGCTTTGCTTTTTATTGAGTGACAGGCAGTGATACATCCACACATGAATGACTGAGTACTACTAAACTTATTAAGAGAGGTAGGGAGTGGCCACCATAATAACCGGATCTATGCAGTGCTTGCAATACAAACTACTGCTACTATTTATGGTAGTATTTGGACAAAATTAAAAGTTCTTTTCCTTGCCTTTCCTACACTGGAACGGACGTGCGGGTGCAGTGTTACATGCTCTTCAAAGTTACACTTAGTTCATCCACTGACCATCTACTCTCTCTAGATCATGGGTACTCACAAACTTTCTCTCAGGGGCTACATTTACAGTGTAGTTTGGGGCCGAGGGCCGCACTGGTGGGGGCGGAGTCAGAGGGGGCGGGGCTAAAGCAAAACGATAACTTGTGACCATGAGGTTGCACACAGGTCCCTGCAGCAGATGCCCTCATCCACTGAGCCACCAGACCCAGCATTTACATACATCTCTCTCCCTCCTGCTGTCCCTCCTGCCCTCCCTCCATCTCTCTCTCCCTCCTGCCCTCCCTCTCCCTCTGTCATCTCACTGTGTGTGTGTCTATCTGTGTCAGCCTTCAGCCCGGGTTGAGACCGCTTCCTCAACGCGCACACACAGACAACAACACCAAAGTACTTAACAGGTCTTTAAAAGACCATTAACATATTATTGAGGCTTTGTTTGTTTTAGCGCCCCTGCTTCTCCACCCTGACAATCACTGCTTGCCCGGCCCCACAGAGCAGAGGCTTTGTTCTATTTCACCTCTTTGTGGCCTTGCATCTCCACTCTGCTCTGTGGGGGCCGGGGGAGCAGTGATTGTCAGAGTGGAGATGCAGGGGCGCTAACAGGTGAAATACAAAAAAGCCTCTGCTCTGTGGGGGCCGGGGGAGCAGTGATTGTCTGCAAGGTCTGCGCACCGCCAAGGAAGGCTTGCCGGGCCACCACCGGCCCGCGGGCCGTACTATGAGTACCCCTGCTCTAGATACACATATGCTATCTAAGAGTCAGATAGTAGCATGATCCAGGTATATGGACACATACAGTTTCTGTGTCACCCACCCAGGCTGTTGTCCTTCCACCCATCATTGCTTCATCATTCACCCAGCCATGCATCTCATATTCTTGCCTTCCCAGCTAGTCTTCAATCTCAATAAGTAAGGAATATATAAGAGCTTACCTCTGGCCGCCACCACCGTCTCAACTCTCACAGCCGCCGCCGCCGCCTCCTCCCCTGATGAATTGCCCTCCGCCTCCGTGTCGAGCACCACCACCACACTGGCCCCGCCACCAGATGTTCCACCTACAAAGTACATTTAAGAATCTTAGAATAAAGCACTCACTAGTCACTAGTATTTGGTCTAGGAATGAAGACATGTGAAAACAATGTAATTTGTGACTGTCTACGTTAAAGTTAAAAAAAATGTCCCTTTTTCCAGGGAAGGTTGTCTTGCTGCACTTTTTGGCACAACTGATGAAGGCTGATTTTTTAACACGCACCATTTTTCTCCACACAGACAGAAGATGGACTTCTAACAACAAGATCAAGTTGAAACCAGGTGAGAGCTCGGCTCGACCACAAGAAATGTCTTCAATTAATCGTCAGCACTAACCACTTTTCCATTATCAGTTAAACGTTTAGTTTTATTATGACTTCATTTTAATAAATGTGTTTACTTTTAATAAAGCTTTTAAATTTAAATACAATCTGTGTTTTTTGGTCCTCCAGACTAGAGTGACTGAGCGAAAGGTTTTGCAATTTTTGCAAGCATGAGTCCAGATAGAACACTTCAAAAGACATTATGGACAATCCCAGAGGACTGCACTAAGTTGATAGAGCTATTGCTGACTAGAATCATGGGAGTTTCGCCAACCGTGCAATCTTAGTTAGCTACACAGACAGACTAATAAGAATAATCTAGTAATACCACAGGGAGTCATAGTAGAGGCAGGATAAGAATTTAGATACAGTCTACAAGAAGAGCAAAGACAATTTTGAAAAAATTCAAATGAGGAACGCTAGGAAAAATAGGTACTAGTCTAAAATGAAAACTTACTGGGGCCAGCAGAGGAGCCCTCGCCTGCCCGATCCTGGCCCTGTTGAACAGCATCCGCCGCCTGCTGCTCCTGTGTCCTCCTCTCGCCCCTGGGGGGAGCTGACGTACAACATGAAAGAAAGAACAGAAAACATGGATGATTGTTGCTTGTCAATGTCAACCAAATCAAACATTTCAAAAGAACAATAACAAAATATTTCCGCGAAATTATATTGATTATGGTTACTTTTTATTTATTTGCGGACCTGTGACTTCGAAAGTCACGTAACTCACTAAACAAAGTACTGAAACGTTCACCTAGGACTGGCAGGCAGCAGTCCGCAGGCAAGACGCAAAGTGACAGACAAACTCCATTGTGATTTCAGTCAGATCAGTGACAACACTAACAGTTGCCTGCTACATTACCAGTCATTTAAATAGTCAAACTATCAATCCACCGCCACTATTTTTCTTATTGTCAGGGTTACAAAGGAAGGGGCAGATTTAAGCCCTTGCGGCTCTTTTGCGCCGTTCTTGCGTGACTTTTGTGACGCAGCAGCTAAACAAAAAAGGGCGCCATGGTGCGGCGTATAATATTATAACAACGTGACGCATTTGGGAGATGCATCCCGTTATAAAGCCCTGCGCCATCAGGGGGCGTTCCGGCGCAAGGGAGGGCATTCCTGCGCTGGAACACATCCTAATAGTGGCTGAGGGAAATCTACAAAATATCAATCAGTCACCTTTAGGACAATGATGCGTCACACAAACCCTGCACCTGCTTGAAGCAGACGTACGGCTTGACCCAGCATTGGGGAGATAGGGTACCCCAGAGCATTGATGGAGCTGCGCCATCGTTGCGACGCAACTCCAGCAGTAAAGCTTCGGTGACGTTTTGGGCCCATGGGGCGCCGCATTGCAAATACGGCGCACCATGTTTGGTGGTGGTAGCGGGCCGCACAATTAATGGCGCATCCCTGCTACTTTGCAGGGATGCGACGGTAATTGCAATTCTGCCCCTTAGGGGCATACTTACTTACGCGTTCTGGCGCATCTCCAGAGATGCGCCAGATCAAATGCGTCACGCAAAACTACCCTTGCGACACGGCAGATGTGCCTCATTTACAATGCGGCGCGCCCTGGCGCAAGGGTAGGCACTTGCGTGACGCATCTCGTCACGTAAGAGCGGCGCATCGCTGGAGTCACGTCGCCAACGCAATGCAACTCCAGTAATGCTCAGGGCCACCCAATACTTTACATGCTGTGTCAGTCCTTTCGCCTGCTTCGAGCAGACATAAGGAATTGAATTGACGTAGCAGCGTCGCAGAAGTGCCTGCGTTAAATCTTGTAGATTTCACGCAGGCAATTTTGCGAGGCGCACAGCCGCTGGACCGCCCACCCTGCGTACTAGGAACGCACCCATTGTGGTGCAGGCCCATGGCTTTATAACGTGACGCATCTCCCTAGATGCGTCATGCTGTAAATGACTTGCAGGGATGCGGCACGTTTACGCCGCTGTTGCGTCACGCAAGGCAACGTAAACGTGGCGCAAGGGGCTTGTAAATGTAATCTGCCCCCTAGTGTCTAGCATTACGCAGTTCTGTTAAGTACAATCATACATAATAGTTACTCAGGCCAATGAGACCACGAAATAGAAAACAAATAAGCATAGTAGCAACCCCACTGAGAAGGAGAGCAGTGCACCTGAAATGCACAGAAGATTTTGAAATATAATTTAACTACAATGTAATCGTCATCAGCGGCATTATTGGCTTGCTCCATGTAAAAAACAAATATTTGCAATACAACAACACAGAGCAGGAGAAAACATCATAGTAGTGAGTGATTAAATGCCAATGGCTACTACTACTCACCAAGCCCGGGGATCTCCAAGCCGAGCTGGTCCAGCAGGTCGCGCTCGCGGTCCAGGAGGTCCGTCCAGCGATGGGTGACCTGGCTGTAGGTGCGCTGGACCCCGTAGAGGTGGGATATGGCCCAGCACACCTTCTCCCACCGCTTCCGGCGCTCCCGCATGTTGTAGCCGCCGGCCGCGATCCTGCCGCCTCCCGCGATGGTCCTGGGCAGGCGGCGCTGGACGAAGTAGACCAGCGCGCCCACTTCCTCCGGGCTGAATATCTCCCGGCGCGTCACCTGCTCCCCCCTCGATCTCACGCCTGCTGTCCTGCCACTGGGTCCAGCACTACTCCCCGCCGCCGCTGCGGCCCTCAAGTGCCTGGGCAGCTTCACGGCGCCTGGCTTGACCATGGTCTGGGCAGGTAAGGTAGGAAGAAGTAGAAAATTAAGAAAGAATAGGATAGGGAAGAAGAAAAGAAAAGAGTTTACAAAAGTAGTTTAAAAGTAAAGAAAAATAGCAGAAAAGACAAAAATATACAGCTAGGAAAAGAGAGGGATAGATAAGAAGCAAAATCGTAAAAAAAAAACTGAAAACAAGCAAAGGATGGGAAAGATATCAAGAGGATTAAACACCATGCCCAGACACAGGAAATGAATGAAAAACAAGATGGCCGGCGCCCGTTTCCGAGCGCGAAAGTCAGTTCGCGCGAGATTTTCCTCGCGATCTCGTGCGAACCTCTAGATTTCCCGCGCGATCTCGTGCGAACCTCTACTCGCAATGCGCTTACTGCGCGAGATTATACATAGCGGGCGGAAACGGAAATACGTCACGCAAACAAAATGGCCGCGCCCGTACTCGACCTTGGGGTAAATTCGCGTGTTGCGCTGCAAGCGGCTCGCGAATACTGCAAAAAAACTCGCGAAACAACAAGCCGCAAAAAAATAAAATGCTCATTCGCACGAATTGGCGGCTTCCGCGGTCGGTTTCGCACGACGCCGCGCCCCGCGAATAGCGCGAAAAAAACCGCAAAACGATTTCAGCAAAAGCAAAAGCAATGAGCAGGTGCAAAAGGTCAACCTCATGATTTGTAACGATTCTTTGTATTGCTTCCTGAGGGGGCCCTCCAGAATTCGGTTGCCTGCTTGCAACTATTGTGTGACCCTGCTCTGACCTTAACTGTATGCCACAAAGGTCCTGATTTACAGCTAAAGGAGCAGACAAGCAGGTGCCAGGCTGGAACTTTAAATTCTTTCAGTGACACATTAATTAGCCCCTAATTCATTATTGTCAGTTGGGGCAGGGCAGGTGTTGTAACTAATTTTGCAACAATGAAAGCACTTAGCAAGTGCAAAAGATCACTAATCAGGGCGCACTAAGGAAGCAGGTGCCAGCTAAAAAAATATTCTGTGACACATTAATCAGCCCCAAATTAATTCAGGTCACTTGAGGCAGGGAAGGTGTGCTTTGCTTTGCCGAAAATAATGTACACTGGACAACCAGAGGGTGTGGTGATGAAACAGAGGGTGGCATGGGTGGGCCAGAGGGTGGCATGAGTAGTCAGAGAGTGGCAGTGGTGACAGAGAGTGGCAGTGATGAAGAAGAGTGTCCCAAACAGGTTGGACACGTAGAAACAACAAGTTCGCAAAACTTGCGACCCAACAGGTAAGTTCGCAAATTGCGAAATTGTAAAAACCCTCGCGAACTGGCAGAAACACGGGCGAACACACAAAAAAAAAAAAATCCGCAAATTCGCGGGAATTCGCGGATTTTGCGGATTGCGAGTTCGCAAATCCGCAAATTCGCGGATTGCCAATCCGCAAAATCCGCTCATGCTTATTACCAAGCCTTACTGCTCTCAGCCACAGCTATCCAGGGTTGAGCTTAAGATTGAGTAAATGCTACTGACTGGACCAAGATGGTATCTGGGAGTGTACACCCCGATAATGCCCCACAGCAATATAATATAGTACACACAGATCCTCACAACACACTAGAGAGTTTGGAGCGAAACCCAGGTGAAGAGGAAGAACTGACAAGAACATGTTTTGGGGGTTGGTCAGGGAAAGCCTGGCACCAGGTATAAAAGTAGCATCTTCAGAACCTCTTATCAGAACACTCCTGGACCTGTAGAAGATTCAAAAGATGGACCACCCTGCTGTCTGAAGAAATAAGATTGCCTTGAACCCAGGATCCCCAGAAGTCCAAGGTTCATTTGGCAGACATCCTGTTTGAGCTACAGGCGCATAGGGAAACATCCTTTACAACAAAACTTTTACAACGCAGTGCTCTTACAACGCAGGTTTTACAACGAAAACCATTACACCGCATTGCACTGGGGGCGCTCTAGGATAGGGAATAGTTTTAATTTACTATCCAACACCTTCCCTACTATCCACGGGGACTGGAGTTGGAATAGTAAATTAAACTATTCACTATCCAGCACCCCAAAGCGATATGCGTTGTAACAGCATGCGTTGTAAAAACTGCATTGTAACAGCATGCGTGGTAAAAGCATGCGTTGTAATGTCATACATCCCCCTGATCCTTCCTGCGGGCCTCTGCAGGAGTGAGTCTGATCCCAAGCGGTGCCCCTCAGGTAATGGACCGTTGACTGGCACAAACGCGTACTCCTCCTGAAGAAAAGATGAAGATACAGAAGTTTTGGGCTCCGCTCGAACAAGATGTGCCCTCTTTGTGACGAGAATTGGCTGTCCATGATGACCATCAACGCGAGACCTGCACTTCACACCAACAGAGACAGGCAGCGACGACCGCCAACATGAAGCTCCAGCAATGAACGACTGTTTGCAATACAACAGCGACTGTCCGTGACGCCCAACCTGCTCCTCGCGCTGACAACAACCTCTTTGCATCCCCTGCCGACACAAACAGCACTCTTTGGGCAGATTTGAGAAGGTAACTATTCAGTAGGATGAGCCTTGTCCCTGTATCTCGCCCAAGCTCCATCTCCGTAGGCCTGAACTTGTGACTTTCCCCTGGTCCAGCGCACCAAGATAATTGAGGGTGGTGTTTTGCGCTTCCTGGCACCATTTTCACATTGCATTTTAAGAATTCATATCTCCAGCTCCACTGATTGGATTTTTGTAGTTTTGGTGTCATTGTATTTGTTAAATTGTATTCTATTAATCTAAAGTGGTCTGGGATTGATTTTCTTGTGCCGTGTTTTCGCTTTTTTACACTTTGAGTGTCAATACTTTACACATTGCCTCTAAGTTGAGGCTCAATGCTTTTGTGCCAAGATACCAGAGGATTAAGCATTGGTTAATTTAGTGAGTTTTGTGGATCACCCTGACAAGGATTGTGTTTACTATTTGAGTGGGGCTTCCACCCCTCTCAATTAATAATCCAATTTCTTACAATATTTTATTGCAGCAAACCTTTTGACATTGTAAAACCTTGCTCACGTATTTTACAAAATAGGACCAACTGCAGGTACTGGGAGGAATAAAGACATACTGTCAGTTATAAGCAGGATGAAAGTCAGAGTTCTTGAGTTGTCCAATACCAGGGATGAGTAATTGATACAGTTGTGATTTTTCTTGCATTTGGTATCTCTAGTCCTACATTTATAACAAAACTACAAGCATTGCATTATATTGCAAAGAAAATGAAATAGGAGTGATTGAATTACTCAGACCCATCTCTCTCTCCCTCCCAGCCAATGTCATTGAGAAGGCCATCAACACCCAAGTCTCCGAGTTCATCGAAGCGAACCATGTCCTGGACACCTCCTAATCCAGCTTCCGAAGCAACCACAGCACTAAGACTGGACTCCTCGCCTCCACCAACAACATCTGCCTCCTCCTCGATGGGATGAAACCACAGCCCTCATCCTACTAGACCTCTCAGCCACCTTCAACACTGTCTCGAATTGCACCCTAAGCACGAGAATCCATAGCGCCGCCATCCACAACAAGGCACTGGACTGAATCCACTTCTTCCTTACCAGCTGAACACAGCAAGTTAGACTACCCCTGTTCCTCTCAGAACCTACAAAGATCAGTTAGGGAGTGCCCGGGGCTCTTCCCTGAGTCCCACCAACTACAACGTCTACATGGTCCCCCTCGCAGCCCTCATCAGAAGCCACAGGCTCAATATCATCTCCTATGCTAACGACACCCAGCTGATACTCTCCCTCACCGACAAACCCACAGTCAACAGAATCAACTTCCACAGTGGAATGAAGGCTGTTGCTACCTGGATGAAAGACAGCTGCCTCAAGCTCAATTCAGACTATACCTAAGTACTCATCCTGGGGTACCATTCCCTCAGCCTGGGACACCTCCTGGTGGCCTGCTGCACTAGAAACCTCCCCCACCACTACGGACCAAGCACGCAACCTCTGCATCGTACTTGACTCCTCGCTCTCAATGAACCGCCAAATCAACGCAGTATCCTCCTCCTGCTTCCACATGCTCCGCCTGCTTCTAAAGACATTCAGATGGATCCCCACAGAATCCAGAAAGACAACCACCCACGCACTCATCACCAGCAGACTCGACTACGGCAACGCACTCTATGCCGGCGTCATGCAGAAATAGCTCAGGAAACTAAAGAACATCCAAAACACCTCAGCCAGACTGATCCTCGACGTCCCCCACCCCAGCCACATAACACAAAACCTTTGACAGCTCCACTGGCTCCCAATCAACAAGAGAATCACTTTCAAGCTCCTCACACATGCCTACAGAGCTCTCCATGACGCAGGACCAGTATATCTGAACCACCGCCTCACATTCCACAGACCCGCCAGTCAACTCCGCTCTGCTCAACTGACCCTTGCCACGGACCAACAAGACCAAAAGCGGAGGAATATTCATTGCCTACCTCACAGCCAAGACCTGGAACACTCTGCCCCTCTACCTCAGGCAATCTGTGTCATTGACCTACTTCAGGAAGGACCTCAAGACCTGGCTCTTCGACTGAACCTCCACACCCAGACCGACCAGCAGCCCCCCACCAGCACCTTGTGGCCCTCACGGGCAAGTAGCCATGCTTTAAAACCCCCTGATTGACTGACTCTCATGTAGAATGTTAAACTTGAGATGTCTAAACATATGTTACATTGCCACTTTGCGCTTGAATACACATTTCCTTGCGTTGTGCACCTTACAATTTGATTTGTTTCAAGGCATGTGTTAGAACCGGCTGTCTCTAGTTGGCAGAGGTATGCACTTCTGACAAATAGGGACACACCTTTTCTAGTCAGGGCAAGGGGATCACACACTTAGATAACCCCTGCTCACCCCCTTGGTAGCTTGGCAAAGGAGACAGGCTTATCTCAGAGGCTGTGCGTTAAGCATTTATGACCACATACAGTAATAAAGTGAATACACTACAAATGGACACGAGACAGTAGTATTATAAAAATAAGGATTTTTATATAAGGCTTAGCACAAGACCAAATAACGACAAAAATATACCACAATCTTAATAAATACTCTTGGAAGGAAAAATAATAGTTCAAGTGTAGTTTCTTCTTAGCACAAAGTCTTTAGTATCAAAAGCAACTCTTCTTCTTTAAAACACAGTTCTTGGCAACAATGTAACCCACACGGGAGTCACACGACGTCGAGGCAAAGTTAATCCAAAGGGTTCGGCGTCGACCGCGAGGAGCGCTACGTCGAGCCCGGAGTCGCACAAGCCCCCACAACACAGTACCTTGGAAAAGCGAAGCACACGATGATCAGCGGCGTCGAGATGTCCGGTGTCGCGGCTTCGGCGTCGATCCGGCCTCGGAGTCTGGGCGACCTGCAGCGGCGTCGACAGATGTCAGGCAGGAGCAGCGCTCACGAGGTGAAGCAGGATACGTCGTCGTCGTCGATGTCGATGATGATGTTGCAAGAGTGAGCAGCGCTCACGGTGTCGAGAGGACTCGAAGTCGATGCGATCAGCAGCGGTGCAGACACGAGGTCACTTGGAGCTGGAGCCGAACTCACTACTCACTGGCGTTGCTGCTGGCGTCGATCGGGCCCGGCGGCTGGCGTCGAGGAAGCGGGACACTGGAGCCGTTACTCACGATGTCGAGCTGGATTCAGCGACGTCCGTCGGCGTCGAGATTGCTGGTTTCTTTCAGAGGTGCTGGATTCTCAAGTTCCAGCAACAAGCACTTTTAGCAGATGAAGTCCTTTAGCCCTGTGACTTCAACAGGAGGCTGGCACTGGCAAAGCTTGAGAGTACACACTCAGTTCCTCTCTCCTGGTTCCTTGGCAAAAATAAAGAAGCACTGCAGGATTCCCCCAACAAACAGCACACTGGCAGAAGGGGTAGGCAAGTCCTTGGATCAGCAGGCTTCTTGTCCTTGGTTCAGGTTTCCTTGTCAGAAGTGATCTAAATTCTTAGTTCAGGGGTCCTTCTCTTATACCCCTTTTTGGCTTTGATCCCTTTGTCCATGCAGGGGAATTTCCCAAAATCCTGGGTCTGTTGTGGGTGTAGCTAGGCAGAGGCACCTGGCCTATTCACTGCGCAGGGCTGGGTCCTCAGACGCCCAGCAGGAGGTGGAGCCAGCATTGTCACTGGCAGGAGCAGAGCTATCGGCCTCCTGGTAGGAGGTGGGGCCAGGATCGTCCATGGCAGGCACAGAGCCATCAGTCGCCTGGCAGGAGGTGGAGCCAGCATTTTATCAGGCAGGGCAGGCTATCAGGAACTACTCTCCCCCTACTCTCAATGCAAATGTCCCACTCATCCCACACTGACTCACTCAGACCTCTGGAGCCACCCAGCTCCTGTCACACACACACCAAACCAGCAGAAACCAGAAATAGTTAGACAAGAAAATAGCCACTTTCTAAAAGTGCTATTTTCAAACCCAGAGTCCAAAAACCATCCACACAAACGGATGCGTAATTAAACCCCGAGTTCAGGGATACCAAACTCGACATTGCACCATGCTCCCCGAGCCAGCTAGGATTATAGCATTAATAATCCTGGCAGCCCATTCTAACTAATGGAGAGCAGGTTACCTCGCAATAGTGAAAAACGAATATGGCTGTAATTCACTATTAGGACATGCCAACTTGGTCAGGCCTGTCCTACCTTATATGTACAATGCACCCTGCCCGTGGGCCTACCATAGGGGTGACTAACATGAAGTTAAAGTTAAAGGAAGGTTTGGGGACTGGCAAGTAGGTGTACTTGCGCAGTCAGCGTGACAGTACTAGACTGCACGTAGGTCTAGCAATGGCAGACCTTCAGACATACTTTTACTAGGCCGCTTTTGTGGGTGGCACAACATGTGCTGCAAGCCCACGGGCAGCCTTTGTATTTACAAGCCCTGGCACTCCTGGTGCACTAGACTGGGGACTGACAGTAAACCAAATAAGTCAAACATGGAATTCAATCAATACAGCAATTTTACATAGGGAGCACGTGCACTGTGGCACTGACCAGCAGTGGCACAGTGCCCAAAGCAGTATACCAGCAAAAACATCGTAAACAGAGGAGGTAAACAGACAAAAATGGAGGAGAGACTCAAGCCAATGATGTCAGGTCTAACAGCATGCTTATAGTTTTGATGGATCTGTGGACCCTTATTAGAAATTGTTTTTTTTCATAGAGTGGGTGTGAAAACCCTTCTCAAGCAACAACCACAATCCTTGTCAAGGTGAACCACAAAAGTCACTAAATTAAACTGTGCTTAACCCTCTGGTGGCTTGGCACAAAAACAGTCAGACTTAACTCAGAGGCACTGTGTTAAGTATTCATGCAGTACACAAACATGGATAAAGTGAAAACATAACATAAGAAAAATCCCACACCAATTTAGTAAGTAAACTGTAATAAATAATTTGACACCAAATGGCAAACATCCAATCAGTAGATCCAAAATATGGATTTTTAAAGTATTGAGTGAAAATAGCACCTAAAAGATAAAAGCACCAACTGCAGGCATCTAGGGGTCGATTCCAATCTCGGTCGGACAGCTCCCCGAGAGCTGTCCGTAGCCTTACCTTACAGCCGAATCGTACCAGGAGTGGGACCGTCCAGGCGAGGAAGTACGATGCGGAAAAGTGCCAAATTGACGACCGACATGTACGCTCAAACTCCATCCACATTTTCCGTATGAGTCAGACCCGTAAACACACAATTCGAGTCGCACGGCACCAATAACACTGCAATTTCCAGCCGGTCATGTACGATGCGTACTTCCTATGCACCGGACGGGTCACCACGTACAGCATGCAACAGCATTCAGTAAAGCTGCATATCAGGTACGATTCGCGCCAGAACACAATACGCGGCTTAGAAAAGGACCAGCTAGCAACGGGTACGACGTGAACACATCATGACTCCCATCGCGCAGGTCATACCAGTCCTGTATATCTATGACCGGATCAGGAACAGATGCGGACGGCGCAGACGGTCAGTCGGACACCCACCATACAAACAAACGACACATACACGCTAAATGTCACACACACCCAGGGAGTCCAGACCCTGTCCACTAGCAACAGGCCTCCATAGGGGTTGCATGGCCATCACCACTGCCACCCCCACTCATAGGGGCATGTTGCCCATCACTACTGCCCCCCCACCCATAGGGGCATGTTGCCCACCACTACTGCCACCCCCACTCATATGTGTCATGTTGCCTATCACTACTGCCCCCCCACTCATAGGGGCATGCTGCCTAACACTGCTGCCCCTCTCCCATAGGGGAATGTTTCCCACCACTACTGCCACCCATACGTGTCATGTTGCCTATCACTACTGCCCCCCCCACCCATAGGGGCATGTTGCCCATCACTATTGCCACTCCCACCCATATGTGTCATGTTGCCCACCACTACTGCCACCCCCACCCATATGTGTCATTTTGTCTATCACTACTGCCCCCCCCACTCATAAGGCATGTTGCCTAACACTACTGTCCCCCACCCATAGGGGCATGTTGCCATCACTACTGCCCCCCCACCCATAGTGGCATGTTGCCCACCACTACTGCCAATCCATCCATATGTGTCATGTTGCCTATCACTACTGCCCCCCACCCATAGGGGCATGTTGCCCATCACCACTGCCACCCCCACTCATAGGGGGCTGTGTGACTATCAACATCAACACCCCCACTCATAGGATGGGTGATGCACCACACATCCATCATTAAAACCAAGTAAGGGGATCACTGTTCCATCCGAATGTGTGTTGTGAATTACACGCCTACATCAGATAAAGAAAGAAGGAGAGATTGGAAGTCCTGGAGAAGGAAAAAGAAAAAACTAGGTATCTTATCGAGTGAAGCGAGAAGGGACGGGGGAGACATCATTTGTCTCTTGTTGCCCGCACACACCCCGAAGGATGTCATGCTTCATCATCGGGCGGTGCTCCTCGTCGGGCCGGCGCTGCAATGCCCTACGGGTCCCCCGAAGGGTCACTTTTTTGGAGATCTTTTAAGAGAGCCGCCGTATGATGAGTGTGGGTATGTGGAGAGGGTCCTATTATGGAGTGGTTGTGTAGGAGGGGGATGAGTAAAAATGGCTAGGGAATACCAAAGGACAATAATTTTATTAGTGAGAAATAGGTACCCCTGTCATGTTAAAAAACGCAAAGGTTGTTTGTTACACTGTGGGTAATGATGTTCACTAGGTAACATAAGGTGTGGTCAGGTCGACATGTTTCACGCTGTCGTGGTGAAACAAGATCCAGTGCGCTTCATCAGGACCAGTACAAAAGAAGATAGTGTAAAGTTAAAAATGTTCCAAGTGTAAATGATGGGTGATAATCGCCCCTCAGTGCTGCTGGAGGTACAGGCGGTACTAAGCCCCTAAAAGAGTGCCGCTGTGACCAGACAATTAGTCTTATCTCCAGTTGAACCTAGTACACAGAAAGAGAAAAAGACGAACAAAAAGGAATGCAGGAAGTAGTCAGTGCAGAGTGGTTTGAATGGTACACCATAACTGAAGCAGGTTGACTGCAGTTCTAACTGCCACCTGTGAAACAACCAACATTGTTTACTTATTAAAATGCCTATGTGGCAAAGTATATGTGGGGAAAACGGAGAGCAAACTACGTCTAAGAATCAACAAAAATAAGTAATCTACGGTTGCAACACACTTCATGGAACAGCAGCACAATATATCTCAGATGAGATTCATGATCTTGGAAAAAATTGACAGAAAAGAAGGCAGAGATAATAACAAACACTTATTACGGAGAGAAAATGATTGGATAATGAAATTACAGTCTCAGAAACTGTATGGTCTTAATGAACTAATTGAATATGCCTGCTACCTATGGGTAACAGGTTTTATTGTTTTGCTCTAAGGAACTGAACTAGTTGCTATCACTAACATGTAGACACTTGCATTTAACTCATCCTACGAACACAAAGGACTTATGTCAAGGGTATAATGAAATGTACATATTTTTATCTTTATATTTATTTTTACTTTTATTTTCTTTTTTTACTTTTATTTTTATTATGTTTCTAGCTACATGTCAGCTGATCACACATTAAATCACACAATAAATCAACGTAGTAATGCCGCTTAGACACTTAAAACATGTTCGCCAAAACACACTCGCTCAAAGTCCATCCTCACACTTGATTATTACTTGTAACATCATCACGCATACGTGCAAGACTGTTTACATACAGAACACTGAAAAAAACACCCTCGACACTCCGTCGCATTACGGATTCGCCGGTAAGAGAAACTCCGACTTTATAAAAACGTCGCAGAACTGAACATACGTAAGTTTTGAACCTTTACTGAAGCGCTCATTTTAGAGCACGTTGATGCGGCGAGCCATAAAATTTAGACACGCGTTTACCATTAACGTGATTTAGACATCACGTTATATTTGTCTTAACCACGTTTGACATTTTGCCTAACCTTGCAATTGTTCTTTTCGCTTAACCGTGCAATCGTTCTTTTCACAGTAACTTGTGCGGTACACTCTTCGAGTTGTAAACGTGGGTAATCCCCAATACCCTAGACATTCTAAATCACAAGCATGACGAGCATGTTTTAAATCACAAACACGACGAGCACGTTTACTTTTAGTTGTCACATTATGCCCTATGAACACAATTGCAAAACGCATGACATTCAAAATTATATAAATGCAGATTACAGAATATACAAGTCCTTGTATGAAAATGCATTATGATTTCATTTGTAGATTGTACTCCTTGATGAACAGCATAAAATGCTCGAAATGCATTGGAGTGGATCAAGTATTAGAAAGGCCTTATGAAGAAATCATGTACTAATGAAGAATTTATAATGAAATGAAGATTAATCAAATGAAATGAATGAATAAATTCATGAATAAATGACAAAGAACACAACGTTAATTAATTATTTAAACTTTTTTAATGTAACTGGAGTGCCCTAAGAGGGATGCAACCAAGATTCTTGAAAGCACTAATGGCAATTTAGATTTAAGACATTACTTTACGGGACGGAAACGTCACCCCAGGGAGCACCCAATAAAGAAAGAAAAATCAACACAAAAAAACTCAATAATAAATCACAGAATTGTTGGTTGTGCGCTAGCTAATTAATTTGAATATCAAAACTTTACCCCAATGTGCACACATGCACCACCTACACAGTTGATGGACATGCAAGTGAACATGTAGAAGTTTGTTACTATACACACACACATCACATTTCATGCCACTCACTCAGTGCAGGTGTCAGGATGTCATACTTGAGATGCCTAGCAGCACCACACACAATGATGCCCTCACGTCCTGATAGTCAATGACACAATGGGGTGCATGGAGCACCTTTGACTCCAATGTAGGATCCCTCTTAGCAAGTTCAATGCCCTGGCAGAGGCATGCATGGTAAGTCAGTCATCACTTCCACATGTCATAGGGGCAGGGCATCCGGACAACAACAGTCTGGCTGTGTCACAATCATAGGTCATGGCCAAAGCAAACTCTGAAGCTGACAAGTGCACTTGTCTGTCCCCTGCCAAAAACATATTCTGGACTATGATGACCCCACATCACAAAAAACAGACATATGAGTGACTGCAAACACAACTCCCTGAACATGAGGACCTCACAGTCTGCTGCGAATGAAACACAGCTGCCTGAAATTCACTGTTGCATACAGCATTGTGAACAGTCAAGTGATCACACACCTATATGGTGCACATGTATTGTCTCCTATTGTCACATCTCAGATGTCCTGATAACCCTAACAATTATGGACACACCAGTTGTTCAAAAAGCCACACCACAATGACAGAGTCAGACACCTGATGGCACATTTCACTAAGCACAATCAGTAGGTTGATACACAGGAGTGTGAGTACAGAGTCTCCCAATGCCCTGGAGTGGGCATGACTGCCCAGGTAAACCTGAAACAGTGTATAGGCCTGGACAGTAGGCAGGTGTCTGGGCAAGTGGGACACACTTATATATACATACTCCTGAGTCCACTAAATGGACTCACTTGCTGCATGGGTGTGTTTTAAATACCCCAGACACATGTGGCGAGGCAGACCAGCAATTGGAACACATATCAAAGGCACACACAGAACACATGTCAGAGATCAGGCATTGTGCAAACAATTGACCCACCCACAAGGCACACATCAGAGTCCCAGAACCTTAAGCATAGCTAACTGCAGGGACACAGTGCCCAAGTGAAAAAAAGTCACAAACTGTAGGGGCCACAACTGTGGATCAGATGAGGAGTGTGCATTACACAATTGAGGGACATGGGTCCAAGACTTCAAGATCAACGTAATGTGAAAGTATGACTAGGCCAAAAGACTGCAAATAGCATGTCAGACATAGTTCACAAATTGGGCATGGACCTACCCCCTCCTTGCTGCTGTCTGGCCTTCAGTTACCTATCCAGGTCCGGGAAGATCACCACCAGAATCCGGAGCATGTGGGGGGTAAGGGTCCGGGGTCTGACCCTACAGCGAGGAGGTGACAGCTTCAGCGGGACCCTTGCAATCCTCCGGGTCTAGCCCCAAAGGTCCTGCCACCTCTTCTGGCAGTTGCGGATCCGCCGCTTGTAGACCCCCACTGATCTTACTGCCCGGGCGATGGTCAGCCAGACCTTCTGCTTCTGGTGGGCATCAACCTGTGAGGATGACAAAGTAAAGAGGACATTACCACACATGCCACATAATTGAGCTGCACACAGTTGAAAATACATGTAGTCATCACAAAGCTAAAAGAGCTACACAGGTAGTGCACCCATGGAAATGGACATTTGTGCTGCAGGTCTGACATGGTAACATTGCCTGGGAATTAAAAGCTAGCACTACTGCACTTTTGCAGCAGGACACCTGTTTATCACATGTACCTACACAATGTGGGAGCTGAAAGTACTCAGTGCATATGCTTCCCACCACTGTGCACACTTCTATTACTGCTAGTCAGACAACTTGCACAATTAGGTAGACCGTGGACTGCACACTCACCTGCTCTCCTGGTTTCCCATACAGCTTACAGTACTGTGGGAGGACCCTGTCCAGCAGGGCCTGGTTCTCCTCCTCTGTGAAGGCTGGGGTCCTCTCCAGAGTATGTGCCATTACAGTAGCCAGAGGATGCAGAGACAGCAGCAGTGGTAGTAGAGATGTGGTTCTGTAGCATGTAGTGAAGGTAAATGAGCTCTCTGTGGGCCTGCCAGCCTTAAATCAGTGCTGCAGAGGCAGAGGTGTGCCATGTCTCCTTACTGATAGGTCCAACACAGTTGCATTCTATGAATCTGTCCAATCCATGGAATTGTAAGACTCGTACACGTCTTCCGCATCGTTCAAATTTTCGCCTTCATGACACACTAGGACTGCAACATTTTTGTAGGTATCCAACTGAATTTCCAGTGCACGACTCATACAAGTTTTGAATTTGCGTCCGTCTTAATGACAGACCATAGCCAAGGAGTGCGCACGGCTCGGTAAACTGACTGTACGACTCGTATTTTGAAAATCAACACGCACCCGTCTCTATACGATTCAATGAGATATGCGTGCGCACGTCTCGTCCATGCCTGTACGGCGCGTCTGCATAAGTCACCCGACTCGGTTCACATTGCAGTCAAAATGCCAAGGCGTGTGCATGGCTCGGTCCAGAACTGCACGACACGTCTCTGTTGAAGTCACCCGCGTCGGTTCACATTGCATACGTGTCGTCAGTTCTGGACTGAGCCGTGCGCATGGCTTGGCCATTGACTGCAATATGAATCGATGCGGGTGACTTCAATGCATACGCGTTGTGCAGTCAATGGCTAGAGGTGGGCGGAATTTGCATAATCGCGCTACGTAAATCTCTGCGAAGCGGTAAAAAATCTCAGCGAGCATGCAAAAGTTCCGCAAACACGTGGAATTGCTTGTTCAGCGTGTTCGCATTGCTTTTTTCCTGTTCGAGAACGCTATTTGCATCCTCTGGGAGAAATATCTCGCAAACACGCATTTTGAAAGTGCAAACAAGCAATTGCTAAATTTTGGGCAATTTTGCGTTCTCCACGGAACGCGAAATTACCCAAATTCCACGAGCGGAACGGAATTTACCGCCCAGGCCTGTCAATGGCCAAGGCGTGCGCACGACTCAGTCCATGCATGTACGACGCGAATGCATTTGAGTCACCCGCGTAGATTCACATTGCAGTCAATGGCCAAGCCGTGCTCACGGCTCGGTACACAACTGCACTGCGTGTCTCTGTTGTAGTCACCCACGTCGGTTCACATTAGTGTAACTTGCTGACAAATTCCACACAGAATTACTTGCCACCTACAATACCACAACATGTGCCACACTTCATCCCATGGCATGTAAGGCTGCATTACCTGTGTGTGTATGGGGGGGGGCAACATTTGTCTTCTTATGTGGCACTTTGGGGCAGCCACTCCCAGGCTGGGCAAGTGTTCATGGGGACAGAATCCTTTTTGTGTTGTGCACCTCACCAATGTAATGTGCAACTGTACAGTTATGGGCATGAGTCATGGACACAGTAGCAGTTTGGATATGTGTATGACCTGTCGCATACACCCTGAGTCCAGGGTGGGATGGTATGTACGTCACAGCAAGACCCATAGCCACAATTCTGATGTACACCCATAGTCTGTGTGCATGTTGTGTCTCAGATGTCTCTGGTTTCATGTGCCCAATGGGAGTCAGTCCCCACCATGTGCTTTGTGCATCAACATTGATGGTGTGAGTGTGTCTCAGAGACGTTCATGTATGGCCTGCAGAGACCACAGGGGTCACTACCTGTGGGTCTCAATGCTTTGTTGTGGGGTGTACATGATACGCCATGTCATGCCAGTGTCCATGAGGCAATAGAGGGGCCATGGCTATTTTCCTGTCATGGAGCTGTCATGCCTTTGAAACATCAGTCCTGACTTGTCACTGTGTTGTATGTTTTGTATGTGACAGCAGTACATAGGTACTGTGCCACAGCCCAATGATTTGCCAGTGCACTCCATGGAACTTATGTACACAAGTCTAATTGATATGTGAGATGCTGGGCATGAAGGTGACATATGTGTCCATACCTAACAGCACACACCTCAGTTCATTGTGTATTGCTATTATGTATCTACACTACTTTTATAAAGGAAGAACTTTGAACCTTTGAGGCGGGTAAACTCGGGAACCACAGCGCCAATCCACACACCCGATACATCGTTGTAATCGTCAGGGTGTGCAGATGGACATAGGCTATATAAACGTAATAAATATACGTTATTTAAAAAATTTACCGAAAAAAAGTAGTCCCTTGGAAGAAAATGCGCCAGCCGCGACATGCGTGCCCGACGTGAGGAGCGCGGGGAGGAGCGGTGTCCAGGAGTGCGAGGAGGACCGGCGGACATGGCGCAGGGAGGAGCGGCGAGGAGCGGTGGACAGGCGGTGAGGAGCGGCAGACAGGCGGGGAGGAGCGGTGAGCGGCAGATGAGGTAGGTTAATTATTTATTTATTTAGGTGCAGTGAGCGGCGGTAAAATGAAGCAAAAATGAAAATCGTGAGCAAGAGGAAGCAAATGGAGCATTACAAAAGTGAGCCAAACGGTGCATTACAGGAGGAAAAAGTTACGTGTGCAGGTTACAAAAGCGTACATCGTGAGCAAGAGGAAGCAAAGGGAGCATTACATAAGTGAACCTAACGGTGCATTACAGGAGGAAAAAGTTACGTGTGCAGGTTACAAAAGCATAGAAAGTAAACATAGAGGTATAGGTACCCCTGTCATGTTAAAAAACGCAAAGGTTGTTTGTTACACTGTGGGTAATGATGTTCACTGGGTAACATAAGGTGTGGTCAGGTCGACATGTTTCACGCTGTCGTGGTGAAACAAGATCCAGTGCGCTTCATCAGGACCAGTACAAAAGAAGATAGTGTAAAGTTAAAAATGTTCCAAGTGTAAATGATGGGTGATAATCGCCCCTCAGTGCTGCTGGAGGTACAGGCGGTACTAAGCCCCTAAAAGAGTGCCGCTGTGACCAGACAATTAGTCTTATCTCCAGTTGAACCTAGTACACAGAAAGAGAAAAAGACGAACAAAAAGGAATGCAGGAAGTAGTCAGTGCAGAGTGGTTTGAATGGTACACCATAACTGAAGCAGGTTGACTGCAGTTCTAACTGCCACCTGTGAAACAACCAACATTGTTTACTTATTAAAATGCCTATGTGGCAAAGTATATGTGGGGAAAACGGAGAGCAAACTACGTCTAAGAATCAACGAAAATAAGTAATCTACGGTTGCAACACACTTCATGGAACAGCAGCACAATATATCTCAGATGAGATTCATGATCTTGGAAAAAATTGACAGAAAAGAAGGCAGAGATAATAACAAACACTTATTACGGAGAGAAAATGATTGGATAATGAAATTACAGTCTCAGAAACCGTATGGTCTTAATGAACTAATTGAATATGCCTGCTACCTATGGGTAACAGGTTTTATTGTTTTGCTCTAAGGAACTGAACTAGTTGCTATCACTAACATGTAGACACTTGCATTTAACTCATCCTACGAACACAAAGGACTTATGTCAAGGGTATAATGAAATGTACATATTTTTATCTTTATATTTATTTTTACTTTTATTTTCTTTTTTTACTTTTATTTTTATTATGTTTCTAGCTACATGTCAGCTGATCACACATTAAATCACACAATAAATCAACGTAGTAATGCCGCTTAGACACTTAAAACATGTTCGCCAAAACACACTCGCTCAAAGTCCATCCTCACACTTGATTATTACTTGTAACATCATCACGCATACGTGCAAGACTGTTTACATACAGAACACTGAAAAAAACACCCTCGACACTCCGTCGCATTACGGATTCGCCGGTAAGAGAAACTCCGACTTTATAAAAACGTCGCAGAACTGAACATACGTAAGTTTTGAACCTTTACTGAAGCGCTCATTTTAGAGCACGTTGATGCGGCGAGCCATAAAATTTAGACACGCGTTTACCATTAACGTGATTTAGACATCACGTTATATTTGTCTTAACCACGTTTGACATTTTGCCTAACCTTGCAATTGTTCTTTTCGCTTAACCGTGCAATCGTTCTTTTCACAGTAACTTGTGCGGTACACTCTTCGAGTTGTAAACGTGGGTAATCCCCAATACCCTAGACATTCTAAATCACAAGCATGACGAGCATGTTTTAAATCACAAACACGACGAGCACGTTTACTTTTAGTTGTCACATTATGCCCTATGAACACAATTGCAAAACGCATGACATTCAAAATTATATAAATGCAGATTACAGAATATACAAGTCCTTGTATGAAAATGCATTATGATTTCATTTGTAGATTGTACTCCTTGATGAACAGCATAAAATGCTCGAAATGCATTGGAGTGGATCAAGTATTAGAAAGGCCTTATGAAGAAATCATGTACTAATGAAGAATTTATAATGAAATGAAGATTAATCAAATGAAATGAATGAATAAATTCATGAAGAAATGACAAAGAACACAACGTTAATTAATTATTTAAACTTTTTTAATGTAACTGGAGTGCCCTAAGAGGGATGCAACCAAGATTCTTGGAAGCACTAATGGCAATTTAGATTTAAGACATTACTTTACGGGACGGAAACGTCACCCCCGGGAGCACCCAATAAAGAAAGAAAAATCAACACAAAAAAACTCAATAATAAATCACAGAATTGTTGGTTGTGCGCTAGCTAATTAATTTGAATATCAAAACTTTACCCCAATGTGCACACATGCACCACCTACACAGTTGATGGACATGCAAGTGAACATGTAGAAGTTTGTTACTATACACACACACATCACATTTCATGCCACTCACTCAGTGCAGGTGTCAGGATGAATGGATGCCCAGAGTCTCAGTTCGCATGCTTGAGATGCCTAGCAGCACCACACACAATGATGCCCTCACGTCCTGATAGTCAATGACACAATGGGGTGCATGGAGCACCTTTGACTCCAATGTAGGATCCCTCTTAGCAAGTTCAATGCCCTGGCAGAGGCATGCATGGTAAGTCAGTCATCACTTCCACATGTCATAGGGGCAGGGCATCCGGACAACAACAGTCTGCACTGTGTCACAATCATAGGTCATGGCCAAAGCAAACTCTGAAGCTGACAAGTGCACTTGTCTGTCCCCTGCCAAAAACATATTCTGGACTATGATGACCCCACATCACAAAAAACAGACATATGAGTGACTGCAAACACAACTCCCTGAACATGAGGACCTCACAGTCTGCTGCGAATGAAACACAGCTGCCTGAAATTCACTGTTGCATACAGCATTGTGAACAGTCAAGTGATCACACACCTATATGGTGCACATGTATTGTCTCCTATTGTCACATCTCAGATGTCCTGATAACCCTAACAATTATGGACACACCAGTTGTTCAAAAAGCCACACCACAATGACAGAGTCAGACACCTGATGGCACATTTCACTAAGCACAATCAGTAGGTTGATACACAGGAGTGTGAGTACAGAGTCTCCCAATGCCCTGGAGTGGGCATGACTGCCCAGGTAAACCTGAAACAGTGTATAGGCCTGGACAGTAGGCAGGTGTCTGGGCAAGTGGGACACACTTATATATACATACTCCTGAGTCCACTAAATGGACTCACTTGCTGCATGGGTGTGTTTTAAATACCCCAGACACATGTGGCGAGGCAGACCAGCAATTGGAACACATATCAAAGGCACACACAGAACACATGTCAGAGATCAGGCATTGTGCAAACAATTGACCCACCCACAAGGCACACATCAGAGTCCCAGAACCTTAAGCATAGCTAACTGCAGGGACACAGTGCCCAAGTGAAAAAAAGTCACAAACTGTAGGGGCCACAACTGTGGATCAGATGAGGAGTGTGCATTACACAATTGAGGGACTTGGGTCCAAGACTTCAAGATCAACGTAATGTGAAAGTATGACTAGGCCAAAAGACTGCAAATAGCATGTCAGACATAGTTCACAAATTGGGCATGGACCTACCCCCTCCTTGCTGCTGTCTGGCCTTCAGTTACCTATCCAGGTCCGGGAAGATCACCACCAGAATCCGGAGCATGTGGGGGGTAAGGGTCCGGTGTCTGACCCTACAGCGAGGAGGTGACAGCTTCAGCGGGACCCTTGCAATCCTCCGGGTCTAGCCCCAAAGGTCCTGCCACCTCTTCTGGCAGTTGCGGATCCGCCGCTTGTAGACCCCCACTGATATTACTGCCCGGGCGATGGTCAGCCAGACCTTCTGCTTCTGGTGGGCATCAACCTGTGAGGATGACAAAGTAAAGAGGACATTACCACACATGCCACATAATTGAGCTGCACACAGTTGAAAATACATGTAGTCATCACAAAGCTAAAAGAGCTACACAGGTAGTGCACCCATGGAAATGGACATTTGTGCTGCAGGTCTGACATGGTAACATTGCCTGGGAATTAAAAGCTAGCACTACTGCACTTTTGCAGCAGGACACCTGTTTATCACATGTACCTACACAATGTGGGAGCTGAAAGTACTCAGTGCATATGCTTCCCACCACTGTGCACACTTCTATTACTGCTAGTCAGACAACTTGCACAATTAGGTAGACCGTGGACTGCACACTCACCTGCTCTCCTGGTTTCCCATACAGCTTACAGTACTGTGGGAGGACCCTGTCCAGCAGGGCCTGGTTCTCCTCCTCTGTGAAGGCTGGGGTCCTCTCCAGAGTATGTGCCATTACAGTAGCCAGAGGATGCAGAGACAGCAGCAGTGGTAGTAGAGATGTGGTTCTGTAGCATGTAGTGCAGGTAAGTGAGCTCTCTGTGGGCCTGCCAGCCTTAAATCAGTGCTGCAGAGGCAGAGGTGTGCCATGTCTCCTTACTGATAGGTCCAACACAGTTGCATTCTATGAATCTGTCCAATCCATGGAATTGTAAGACTCGTACACGTCTTCCGCATCGTTCAAATTTTCGCCTTCATGACACACTAGGACTGCAACATTTTTGTAGGCATCCAACTGAATTTCCAGTGCACGACTCACACAAGTTTTGAATTTGCGTCCGTCTTAATGACAGACCATAGCCAAGGAGTGCGCACGGCTCGGTAAACTGACTGTACGACTCGTATTTTGAAAATCAACACGCACCCGTCTCTATACGATTCAATGAGATATGCGTGCGCACGTCTCGTCCATGCCTGTACGGCGCGTCTGCATAAGTCACCCGACTCGGTTCACATTGCAGTCAAAATGCCAAGGCGTGCGCATGGCTCGGTCCAGAACTGCACGACACGTCTCTGTTGAAGTCACCCGCGTCGGTTCACATTGCATACGTGTCGTCAGTTCTGGACTGAGCCGTGCGCATGGCTTGGCCATTGACTGCAATATGAATCGATGCGGGTGACTTCAATGCATACGCGTTGTGCAGTCAATGGCTAGAGGTGGGCGGAATTTGCATAATCGCGCTACGTAAATCTCCGCGAAGCGGTAAAAAATCTCAGCGAGCATGCAAAAGTTCCGCAAACACGTGGAATTGCTTGTTCAGCGTGTTCGCATTGCTTTTTTCCTGTTCGAGAACGCTATTTGCATCCTCTGGGAGAAATATCTCGCAAACACGCATTTTGAAAGTGCAAACAAGCAATTGCTAAATTTTGGGCAATTTTGCGTTCTCCACGGAACGCGAAATTACCCAAATTCCACGAGCGGAACGGAATTTACCGCCCAGGCCTGTCAATGGCCAAGGCGTGCGCACGACTCAGTCCATGCATGTACGACGCGAATGCATTTGAGTCACCCGCGTAGATTCACATTGCAGTCAATGGCCAAGCCGTGCTCACGGCTCGGTACACAACTGCACTGCGTGTCTCTGTTGTAGTCACCCACGTCGGTTCACATTAGTGTAACTTGCTGACAAATTCCACACAGAATTACTTGCCACCTACAATACCACAACATGTGCCACACTTCATCCCATGGCATGTAAGGCTGCATTACCTGTGTGTGTATGGGGGGGGCAACATTTGTCTTCTTATGTGGCACTTTGGGGCAGCCACTCCCAGGCTGGGCACGTGTTCATGGGGACAGAATCCTTTTTGTGTTGTGCACCTCACCAATGTAATGTGCAACTGTACAGTTATGGGCATGAGTCATGGACACAGTAGCAGTTTGGATATGTGTATGACCTGTCGCATACACCCTGAGTCCAGGGTGGGATGGTATGTACGTCACAGCAAGACCCATAGCCACAATTCTGATGTACACCCATAGTCTGTGTGCATGTTGTGTCTCAGATGTCTCTGGTTTCATGTGCCCAATGGGAGTCAGTCCCCACCATGTGCTTTGTGCATCAACATTGATGGTGTGAGTGTGTCTCAGAGACGTTCATGTATGGCCTGCAGAGACCACAGGGGTCACTACCTGTGGGTCTCAATGCTTTGTTGTGGGGTGTACATGATACTCCATGTCATGCCAGTGTCCATGAGGCAATACAGGGGCCATGGCTATTTTCCTGTCATGGAGCTGTCATGCCTTTGAAACATCAGTCCTGACTTGTCACTGTGTTGTATGTTTTGTATGTGACAGCAGTACATAGGTACTGTGCCACAGCCCAATGATTTGCCACTGCACTCCATGGAACTTATGTACACAAGTCTAATTGATATGTGAGATGCTGGGCATGAAGGTGACATATGTGTCCATACCCAACAGCACACACCTCAGTTCATTGTGTATTGCTATTATGTATCTACACTACTTTTATAAAGGAAGAACTTTGAACCTTTGAGGCGGGTAAACTCGGGAACCACAGCGCCAATCCACACACCCGATACATCGTTGTAATCGTCAGGGTGTGCAGATGGACATTGGCTATATAAACGTAATAAATATACGTTATTTAAAAAATTTACCGAAAAAAAGTAGTCCCTTGGAAGAAAATGCGCCAGCCGCGACGTGCGTGCCCGACGTGAGGAGCGCGGGGAGGAGCGGTGTCCAGGAGTGCGAGGAGGACCGGCGGACATGGCGCAGGGAGGAGCGGCGAGGAGCGGTGGACAGGCGGTGAGGAGCGGCAGACAGGCGGGGAGGAGCGGTGAGCGGCAGATGAGGTAGGTTAATTATTTATTTATTTAGGTGCAGTGAGCGGCGGTAAAATGAAGCAAAAATGAAAATCGTGAGCAAGAGGAAGCAAACGGAGCATTACAAAAGTGAGCCAAACGGTGCATTACAGGAGGAAAAAGTTACGTGTGCAGGTTACAAAAGCGTACATCGTGAGCAAGAGGAAGCAAAGGGAGCATTACATAAGTGAACCTAACGGTGCATTACAGGAGGAAAAAGTTACGTGTGCAGGTTACAAAAGCATAGAAAGTAAACATAGAGGTATAGGAGGAAAAAGTGACGTGTGCAGGTAGCAAGAGGAAGCAAACGGAGCATTAAAAAAGTGAGCCAAACGGTGCATTACAGGAAAAAGTTATGTGTGCAGGTTACAAAAGCGTACAAAGTAAACATAGAGGTATAATACTGCAATATATGGAGGAAGGCTCCGGGGGCCCTGAAGCCTAATTGCTCCCGGACAACGTCGGGACGGGCTGCTAGTCATATGATATTTTGCAAGGTCAGTGCCACATGGGTGGAGGAACGTAAAATCTTACTTTGCCCATCTCTGTACTGCAGAGCACCAGGAGTTCATAGACCATTCCCTGACCTTGAAACTATGGTGGAACGTGACAGCATCTGACGGTACCGCTTCACCAGGACACTGACTGAGGAGTTGGCGCCACATCTGCTACCTGGCCGGACATACCCTACAGCACTGACCCCAAAGGTGAAGGTGATGGCAGCCCTGCACTTCTTCGCTACCGGTACCTTAAAGTACACTGTGGCTAATGATGGTGGGATGTCACAAACTATGTTCAGCTGTGTGCTTTGTGATGTCTTGAAGGGGATGTTGCATTTCCTGGACTTGTACATCAGGTTTCCTAGCCCTGGTGAACTCACTGACATGAAGGATGCTTTTTATAGACTGGGGACGATGGCGAAAGTCATTGGGTCAATTGATGGTTCGCATGTGGCCCTGATACCACCACGGACACATGAGCAGACATACCGGAGCAGGAAACATTTCACCTCCATCAATGCTTTGGTGGTATGTCTAGCGGACATGTGTATCACATACCCTCATATACGTACACAGGCATGGGGCAGTATATCTTGGTTCTCCACCTCAGTGTACTGTAGCAACAATATAATTGAGTCTCCATTGTTGCAAATATGCTGTGCCTACACCTGGAGGTAGACTAGCTGCTTTCCCAGTAGTGTCCAGAGAAGAAAAAGCCTCTAGGATCACATGGGGCTGAAACATGTTTACCAACAGTAAACAACCCTAGTGCTGTGGATCAGCAGCTGGATCCACACACGCAACACCTTTTTTTGTGACTTCGCACATCACAATGTTCAACATGTTCAACCTTTGAGTGATGTAAGGGATTTTGACTCACAGCACTTGAGCACAGAAACACACTCTTAATTTTCATTTCTTGACACTACTGGGAAACCAGCCGGTTTACCTCCAGGTGGAGGCACAGCATATTTGCAACAATGGAGACCCAATGATAATGCTGCTACAGTACACTGAGGTGGAAAACCAAGATATACCGCACTACACCTGTGTACTTATGTGAGGTTTTCGATGAAGGCAACACAATACGTAAAGACCCGGGTTGCACAGGACGAGTGAACCATTCCCCCTCCTTGATTTTTGTATCAATGGTTCATATACATGACATTTGCAACCGTACGTCAAGATGCGTGCTTGTACACTGCATTTTTTTGAGTCATCACAGACAGAGATTGATATTGTTGTTGCACATTGTCCAGCCAACATGAAGCATTTTAATGTGCATTTTGAAGTGTGGGCATGCCCAGCTCATGTATGGATTTCACGGTACATGGCCATTGGTACTCAAGGGCCATCAGGTGGCTGACACAGGAGTGTCATCCCTGTTCACATTTGACTCCGCCTCCCTGTAAGGGAGTGTGACAGCAATGGAAAGATGGCTGACAGTGCAGTCCTGTTGTTTGTTGGTGGCCAGTTCCCAGCAGGGCCGTGTGCTCCCACAATAGAGCCCAGTCCCAGAGATCCTGTCAGTCCATTTCCACCCCCTGTGAGTTGAGCATGGTTCAGTGTGAGCTTGCTGGGCCATGTAGGTGGATGAGGATTGTCAGTGACTGCACCTCCCACCATGCTCTTGGCTACACCCCCCGTCCAAGCATGCCCTCACTTCCTTCCTTTGGACTCTGCTTCCCTGTGAGGGGGTGTGCCTGTGCTGACAAGATGCCTGACAGTGCAATCCCGTTGTTTGTTGGTGGCCAGTTCCCAGCAGGGCCTTGTGCTCCCCATAACAGATCCCAGTCACAGAGTTCTTGCTTTCCATTTCCACCCCCTGTGAGGTGAGCATGGTTCAGAGAGGTGTTGATGGTCCATTTGGGAGGGGGAACATTATCTGTGACAATAACCCCATCATGCTTTTGGATACACTCACTTCACCAGCATACACCCTATTCCTTCCTGTCAGTCAGCTTCACTGTGAGGTAGTGGTTGTGGTGGCAAGAATGTCTGACAGTGTTTATTTAGATTAGTGCCACTGCCTTGCTCTATTTGTTGGTAGGTTTGTACATGTCATGACACAGTTACAAATCACTATGATGTGGCCGGTATTGTGTTTGTCTGACTAGCATACACTTCTTTGGCTGATTAGCTTTTGTTTACTATGCCTTTGTTATCAGCGCATGGTTTCACTTTCCCCTTAACAGTGATGTGTGTGTATTGTGACACAATATTGAGTATATTGGTTGTGTACTCACCAGGCTCTGGTATGTCTGCTAGGCCATGGATGCTCTCTTGAGTCGATCGGGCGAAAAGCTGTTAATATGGTGGTGGTGCCTGGTAGACACCGCCATCCATATTAAGATACATGCGGGGTTATGCTTTTCCGAGGCGGCAACGCCGCCATGGAAAGGCATGCGGTCTTCTACATTGGGGGCATCTTAATAGCATGTGCGGGACCGCTGAATGCATTGCAGGCGGTCCCATTTCCCGGGGGTATGGCGGGCGGACAAAATTCCCTCCGCCATGCTAATGACCCCCATAGAGTTCTACCTTTCCCCCCACCCCACAGATGGTTCTCGAATTTTCTTCCTTCCCTGCCCAGGCTCCGAGTGGTCCAGGGTAACAAAAGACTGGTATGAAGTTCTTTGTGACTGTGCTGAGGCAGCTCCTTCGAAATGTAAGCATGGTAGGAAACTGCTCCATTTCTCCCATCCTCGCATGATGGCCCATTCTACTAACACCTATTCTCTCTTTGTCTCAGATTTGGGAGGAATGCACAAAGGCCAACTGCCACTCTAATCATGGTCATGTGACTAAGAACACAGGCTACAGGCACCAAATATTTAGGACAAGAAAGTGCCAACTCTCTAAAAGAGGCATTTTTTTGAATTGTAACTTAAAATCCGAATTTATCATTATAAAGAATTTAAAATTATAATTCATTAGAGCCCAATAATGACATTTCAACTTGTTCCAGCAGAAATGTTATCACTTATGAAATGTAATAAGGTAACCCAATGTTACCCTTAAGGGAAGGTAGGTATCACAGTGGTGAAAAACGAATGTAGGCAGTGTTTCACTACCAGGCCTGATTTCGATGAGTTAGGAAAGCATTCCCACCTAGGGCCCTATTACGATGCAGTTAGGAAGGCCTCCTAACAGCATTTGCTCCTTCCGAATCAAATGAGGATCACCTCTTTCCAACCGAGGGCCAGATTATGATGCGGTTAGGATCATAGGCTCCCATAGAAGTCAATGGGAGTCCAACCAAATCATATATGGAAGCATCCGGATGCATCATACTCGGTTGGTTGGACTCTCCCGATCCAAGTCAGTCGGAAACCATTTTCAAACCCATTCGATCAGGAAGATTTCCTAATCGCATCAGAATCGGACCCTTAAGAGAACATGTCCAACTTTTTCAACTCAATGCACCATGCCCTATGGGCTGTTAGGAGCCTAACTTAGGGGTGTGTTTTATATAAATCAAAAGGGAGTTTTGGGCCTGGCAAAGGTTTATTTTCTTAATAAATTTGTAGAATGCACACCACATTATTCATGTTGATGCTCAAAGGCATTTTGTTATCGCTTGACACCCTGGAAAGCACTCCGTCCATGCGCGTGACTTGAAATCATGAAAAGTACTGTAGCCTCGTCAGATCCCAACCCAGGATGCACAGCATTGAGTTGTATTCACTAAAATATCGATTCCAATAATTTTCTCTTTTTTAAACCATTTTATTGCCACCAATTTAGTCCATAGTTTATTTCCTCAAATAGTTCACAGTTCAATCCACGCCCCATCTTGCCAAACACCAAAGTACAAATGCTCTATTAAACTAACATGTGTGTCCCAGGTGTAGTTAAATCCTATCACATGATGAAAATAATGAAACGAAATAAAGTGCAATGCTTTTACGTACTCCTGCTCAACCCCATGAAAATGAAAAAAGTAAAACATGCCAACTTTTCTCCACATCTCATGACTTTATGAATTATAATTAGTTTCACGAAAATGGAAAAATTGAAAACGCCTACTGATAATAAATTTAACAATATCAACGTGTCAAAGCATTGCAAACTCAATAAACATCCTCATGAGATCACTTGTTGCCTTTAAACACTCCATGGAGAGCCAGCTAATGTGATCAATGCGTCCAATTATGTCAGAACAGTGAACCTCCACTGTTATTTTCTCCTTTAACTTTTTTCTTCATACATTCAGTTCACTTACAAAATATTGATAGTAAAAATATAGATGGCAAAAATATAGATGAAAAAATATAAAATGCAAAAATATTGACTTCTTATACTTAAACAGGTAAGTACAAAATATTGAATCAAAAATATCGAAGTAAAACATATAGATGACAAAAATATCGATTACAAAATATAATTAAAACAAAATATTATATATTAAATATATAAAAGATTAATATTATCTTTAACAAATTAAATAAATGCAATATACATTTTAAATAAATATAAAAAATAAACTTAATTAAAAAAATATAAACACACAAACATATTAATCCATACATATGCATATATTGACTTAAAATAATGATTAACTTTATCTTTATATGATACTTTTAAACTTTTAAATTATATAAAAATAAAATGTATACATGTATTAATAATTTAAAATAAACAAAATTCTATAATTAATGAAAACATTAAACAATTTTTTTTAAAACTTACATTTCGCAATACAATGAATACAACAGTAGGTAAAGTGTTGGATATCGGAGGGGTAAAATGGTAAAATGTACTATTCCCACTCCAGTGAGTGCAAAGGTAGGGTAAATGTTGAATAGCGGAAGAATTACATTTACTATTCCAACTCCAGTGAGTGCAACAGTAGGGGAAATGTTGGATAGCGGAAGGGTAAAAATTACTATTCCCACTCCAGTGAGTGCAACAGTATGGAAAGTATTGGATAGCAGAGGTGTAAACATTACTATTCCCACTCCAGTGAGTGCAACAGTATGGAAAGTGCTAGATAGCGGAGGGGTAAAAATTACTATCCCCACTCCAAAAAGTGCAACAGTAGGGAAACTGTTGGATAGCAGAGGGGAAGAAATAACTATTGCCACTCCAGTGATTGTTACAGTAGGGAAAGTGCTGGATAGCAGAGAAACAAAAATTACTAATAACATTTAAAAATTGAAAAAAGTTCAATAATCTAACAAATAAATAAATAATATTTAAAAAATATATGATTAGATATATTAAACATATAAATAGAACAGATATTATAATATTAATTACATAGAACAAAAAGGTACAAATATTATACAAAATAAATTATTAAATACATTATTAATTTAAAAGGAGCAAATATTAACAAACAAATTATTTAAAACATAAATGTATTAATTTTATTTCCTACCTCATAACACTACACCAATAAAAAAAGACTTATACTTAAACAGGTAAGGACAAAAATATTGAATCAAAAATATCGAACTAAAAAATATAGATATAAAAAATATCAATAAAAAATATAAATCAAATAATATATATACCAAAATATAAAATATTAATATTATCTTTAACAAAATTAAATAAATCTAATATACATTTTAAATAAATATAAAAAATAAGCTTAATTAAAAAATATATAAACACACATACATAATAATTCATACATATGCATATATTTACTTTAAAGTAATGTATTAACTTTATCTTTATTTAATTTTTAAACGTTTAAATTATATTAAAAGAAATATACATATATCAATAATTTTAATAAAAAAATTCTACAATTAATTTAAACATTAAACTATTAAAAAAACGTACATTACAACATACAATAAATACAACAGTAGGGAAAATGTTGGATAGTGGAATATTAAAATGTACTATTCCAACTCCAAAGAGTGCAACAGTAGGGAAAGTGTTGGATATCGGAGGGATAAAATTTACTACTCCCACTCCAGTGAGTGCAAAGGTAGGGTAAATGTTTGACAGCGGAAAAATTAAATTTACTATTCCAACTCCAAAGAGTGCAACAGTAGGGAAAATGTTGGATAGCGGAATAATAAAATGTACTATTCCCACTTCAGTGAGTACAACAGTAGTGAAAGTGTTGGATACCGGAGGGACAAAAATTACTATTCCCACTCCAGTGAGTGCAACATATGGAAAGTATGGGATAGCGGAGGTGTAAAAATTACTATTCCCACTCCAGTGAGTGCAACAGTATGGAAAGTGCTAGATAGCGGATTTGATTTGATTTGTAGTTTTATAAAGCGCGCATATGCCCATGGGCGTCTTAGTGCTGAACAGAGATGTATGAGCAGTACTGAGAGAGTAACATGGTTATTGTAAATTAAAGAGCCAGGTTTTTACCAACTTTCTGAAGGGCAGCAGGGAGGTACAGTTTTTGATGGCCTGGGGAAGACTGTTCCAATCCTTAGCTGCATGCAGTAGGAAGCTTCTGCCGCCCCACCTAACTTGTTTGAAGCGGGGAAAATGAATTAGTTTGGCTTGGGAGGAGCGTAGTTCTCTAATAGGAACATACGGTTTAAGATGCGTTCTGAGAAAATGTGATCCCAAGCCCTGCAGCGCCTTATATGTTAGACACAGTGATTTAAATTTTATTCGTTTCACTATGGGGAGCCAATGTAAGGTGTTCAGATGATGAGAGATGCGTTCTGATCTAGGGATGTTTAGTAGCAACCTAGCTGCTGAGTTTTGCAAACGTTGAAGTTTTACCAAATGCTGGGTCTGCATCCCGGCATACTACGCATTCCCATAGTCAAGTCTTGATAGGGCTAATGTGGTGACCACCGTTTTTCGTGAGTCCAACGGGATATAAGGTATTAATTTCCTGATCATTTTCAGTACGTACCACATGGTAGATGATAGTTTATTGACTTGGGCTTCGAATGAGAGTCTATTATCTACCAGCATTCCCAGATTTTTAACTTTCTCGACCGGCAAAGGGCAATTGGAGGGCCACCAGTTTGGAGATCAAATTTCGGTGCTGCTTCCCAGTATCATGACTTAATTTTTTTCTCCGTTCAGTTTCAAACAGTTTCTTTCCATCCATAGGCTGACCTGCTTCATACAGTTTCTAAACCTATCTGCCGTACCTAACATATCCTCAGAGATTGTGACCACGATTTGTGTGTCATCGGCGTATGACACAGGAAGGAAGCCACAGTCCCTGATAATTTCAGCCAGCGGTGATACATATAAATTAAAGAGCGTAGGGCTCAGTGATGACCCCTGCGGGACC
Organism: Lissotriton vulgaris; assembly: GCF_964263255.1. Lineage (NCBI taxonomy): Eukaryota > Metazoa > Chordata > Amphibia > Caudata > Salamandridae > Lissotriton > Lissotriton vulgaris. The sequence goes on along the minus strand of NC_141685.1, from coordinate 2,042,153,340 downwards.
CCACATGGGGAGTTGAAAGGTTTGGATTTGGCGTTTCTGATTTCCACCGTGAAAGACCGGTCTCTCAAAAATGACGCTAACAATGTTCTTGCATCTCTATGGACCCCCACTGCAGTAAGCCTATCCAGGAGTGTGCCATGGTTTACCGTATCAAAGGCCGCCGACTGATCCAATAGGATCAAGGCGGCCTTCCCCCCAGCATCCAGCACACTCCTGAGTTCTTCTACTGCCATCAGCAGTGCAGTCTCGGTACCATGCCCCTCTCGAAACCCGTACTGAGATGGATCAAGGATGTCTGCCGCCTTAATAAACTGGATCAGTTGTTTGTTCAACAGTTTCTCAAGAACCTTTGCACCAAAAGGAATCCTAGCTATTGGTCTGTAGTTTCCGGGTTCTAATGGGTCTAGGTTAGGTTTTTTTAGTAGGGGAGGACTGAGATTGATTTCCATGGGGTTGGGTAGACACCTGAGGTAAGTATGTGCTCTGTGAGTCTGACCAATTGCTCACTGAGGAGCTCTGGAAAGAGATGTATGATTTTTGGTGGACATGGATCCCCGAGTGCCCCAGATTTTATGGACAGGACTACCTGAAGGACCAGTTCTAGCTCTGGGGGCGCAGAACTTGAACGCGGGCTCTGGTGTTTCATCAGGAGAGGATATATTCCTGGAAAAAGTGTTCTCTGAAGACGCAGGGTGCAGGTTATTTGATTTAAATGACTCATACACAGATGTCACTTTGTCAATTAAAAATTGCCCAAGAGAGTTGCAGAAATCTGTACTACTGGGTATATTATTGTTAGTTGTTATCTTAGACAGCTTTTTCACTGTCGAGAAAAGTTCTCTACTACAGTTTTTTGACTCCTCTATCCTAATCTTAAAAATAAATTAATATTTTAAAAATATATGATTATATATATTAAACATATAAAACACATATTATAATATTAATTACATAAAACAAAAAGGTACATTTATAAACAATATTTATTTAAAAGGAGCAAATAACAAACAAATTATTTAAAACATAAATGTATTTATTTTATTTCCTACCTTATAACATCACACCAATAAAAAAATACTTCAAAATTTTTATTTAAATGTATTCCATAATTAACATAATTAATAATGAATTCAAAAATATTCATAGAAAAAAACATTCATTGAGTACACATTCTTTAACACTATAATATCCACAACACACAACTAAAATTAATTACACAATTACCATAATTAATTAAACAAATTAACAACAAATTAATAATTAATAATCAACAAAAAATAAATTACTTTCCACCCTTCCCACCATATACACCTATAAACACCACAATACACACCTACAATTAATTACACAATTACCATCATTCATTACTAATTAATTAATTATAATAAATTACATAATTATTAATTCATCAATCAAAAATAAATTACTTCCCACCATTTTCACCTATAAACAACACACCCTTAAAATTTGTTACACAATTACCATAATTAATTGCCAATTAATTAAAATGAATTAAGAACTAATAATACATAATTAATAAGAAATTCATTTACACATTTAACACTATAACATCTCAATGGAAAAATTTGCAACCTGAATCCATTGGCCCAGCCTTGGCACTGAACCCCCCCTGCACTAACCGCTAATGCGTATGCTGATGTTAAGGCGCTGGATCGGTGGATAGGCGACATGGTGGATTCTATTGCACCAGCTAAACGTGCAGTATCATGGAAGGGATCTCCCTCAGCCTCCTGGTTTTCAATGGAGCTGATGGCAGAAAAAGCAGCCTGCAAGAGGCTGGAGCGGCTGTGGAGGGCAAACTATTGCGAAATGGCTAGGGAGCGCTATAGGACAGCCATCCGCAAGCTTCATAAATCAATAAAAAAGGCAAAAAATATTTTTATTGCCAACTCCATTCAAGAAGCAGAACATTCTAGCAAAGAAGTATTCAAAGTGGTGCAGACCTTTTTCAAACCTAGAAGCATTGAAACGGAGGTTATTCCTTCGGAGACACTTTGTGATAATATTTCTGAATTTTTTGATGATAAAATAACGAAAGTGAATGGCACCTTCACCCAATAACGGCCCCCGGTAATGTCTGATACGGCGGAGGCTAGCACCCCTCTTGTGACCCTATGTCAATTTCAGCCGATAACACTCGCTGAGGCTCTGCAGGAAATAAAGAGATGCAAATCAGGGTCACCAGATGACCCTTGTCCACTTAAGCTTTGGAGTCTGATGGCGGACTCAATCACGCCCACTCTTCGGCATATATGGAATATGTCTATCTCCACGGGGGTGTTTCCTGATTGTTGGAAACACGCCACACTCCTCCCTTTGAAAAAGAAACCGAACAGAGATGCGGCGGATCGCAGCAATCTACGCCCAATCGCGCTACTGTCAGCACCAGGCAAAATGTTGGAGAAACTGATTCAACGTCAATTGAATAGATTCACGGAGGATAATAACATCTTGCACGAAACCCAGTCAGGCTTTAGGCCCGGTTTCAGCACCGAGACCGCATTGATCGAGGTGGCTGAGTCGGTTGGGTGGTCGTTAGATTCAGGGGCTTCTGCTATGCTGGTGCTCCTGGATCTATCGGCCGCCTTTGATACGGTCGACCACAGCAGACTATTACAGCGTCTGGAGGAGATTGGCCTTCAGGGACAAGTACTAGGGTGGTTGCGCTCGTATCTGCTTAATAGATCACAGAAGGTGGTGCTGGGCGCTTTTTCCTCCAAACCTAAGCGACTGGGCTGCGGGGTTCCACAAGGCTCTGCTCTTAGCCCGCTACTCTTTAGGTTTAAAGCATTTTTATTGAGACAAAAAAAACATGGGGGAAGGGGATAGGAGGTTAGGGTTACATACAGTACAGTAAAAGAAAGAGGCGCAACTCAGGAGCGCTGGCGAAGAGCAGTTCGTTGGTCCAGAGGAAAAGCACAGTAAATGAAAGGCAAAATGCAACCTGTGTAACCCCTGTGCGCATATCCAACACCCCAAATCTGAGCAGTGAAAGCCATTAGCAACTCAACAAAGCATAACCCAACCCCCCTCCGTCCCCCCTCCCCCCAATAATAGAAAAAAAGAGGAAACAATACCCCAACTCCCCCAACTCCCCCGTCCAATGGCCCCGTACTAGGATTATCCGCCCCAAAAGACCCGCATCCCCCCCCCCAGGATCCCGTCCCTCATTCATTTTAGTCCGCCGGGGTCACCAGTGGCGTCAGCCTAAGAAGTCTAAGGTACCTCGGACAGGTGAGCTCCCTGAATTCGGTGGACAGCAGCGCAAGGAAGGGTTGCCACAGCTCTTCAAATTGGTCTATCTCCCCCGCCACCGTAAGCGACAGCTTCTCCATTCCCAACACATGCCAGAGCCTATGCAACCAACCCGTAATGGAGGGGACAGTGGCGGTGCGCCAGTGGATAAGGATGTTCTGGACCACAGACCCCAGCGCGATTGCGATCTGCCTACCCCTGCGGGACTTCAATGGGGACATTAGGTCATTGGGAAGGCCCAGCAGGACATACGCCGGAAAGCGCGGCAGCTCGATCTCAAAGTGCTTATCCACCTCGTCCAAAAGCTCCTTCCAGTAGGCGGTCAGCACGGGGCAGTCCCAAAGAATGTGCGAGAGGGTACCCACCTGCCCGCAGCCCCGCCAGCACCCCTTGTCCGTGTGTCTATGCATTTCATACAGTCTCTCCGGGGTATAGTACCAGTATGTGGACACCTTAGTGAAGGTCTCCGTAAGGCCCGTATGATACGCAGAGTGCCGCGCCCGATATGCAATTTTGTCCCATTCCTTGTGGCTGAGCGTCCTACCCAATTCCCTGTGCCAGCGCTTCCTCCCCGGGTTATAATAGTGAAACGGCGGGGGTTGTAGATACTTGTACAAATCAGTAATCAACTTAGCATCGGAGGTCCGGGTCACCAGCCACCGCTCATACGGTGTAATTTGACGAGCAGCGGTGTCTCGCACCTGGGGCTGGAGGGCCCAATGCCGAACCTGCATATAGCGCAATCTATCCAGCTCCGTCAGGCCGAATTCCTGCCGAAGTTGCTGAAAAGGAATCACGCCTTCCGGTCCATAGACCTGGAAGAGCACTCTGCAGCCCGCTCTCGTCCAATGGGAAAAAGCTCCCGGCTCCATCCCCGGGGAGAAGTCCGGGTTACCCACTATGGGTGTGAACGGCGAAGGGAAGGTGGTAAGGCCCCGAACCTCGCAGACTGCATCCCACACCCTCAGGGGGACCCGCGTAACAAAAGAGGCGTAAAGGTTAGGGGGGCGATGCGCGCGGCGTAAGAATGGAACCTCCTGTAAGGTGCGGCCCGCCACCGCCTGGTCTTGAAAAAGCCAGTGTTTGTCGGACTCCCACCTGCTCCACTCTACCAGGTATCGTAGCTGCGCCGCCTGAAAGTACTTACGGAGGTCCGGGATACCAAGACCCCCTGCCTCCGGGGCAAGCGTGGAGAGGACCCTTTTCATCCGCGGCTTGCGGCCTTGCCAGACAAAGCGGGAGATGTCGGCCTGCGTTTGTCGAATCCAGCCCACCGAGGGCTGGAGAGGCAGGGCACGAAAAAGATACAGTATCTGGGGTAGCACCGTCATCTTAACCGCCGCGATTCGTCCCAGCCAGGACAGCAGGCCCTTGCTCCAGCGGCCAAGCTCCTCCCTGATCTTCCTGCTGAGAGAAGTGTAATTGGCCGCAACCATCTCCGGCAATGTGGGCGCCAGCAAAATCCCTAGGTATGGCACCGTGGATGAGGACCACTGCATGGGGAAGAGTCGCTGAAGGTCCCTCCTGGTATCCGCAGCCAGGGACACATCTAACGCCACCGACTTGCTCATATTCATTTTGAAGCCGGCCACATGTGCAAAGGCGTCCAACTCCTGGATGCAAGCAGGTAACGACCTCCTAGGGTCGTCCAGGGTCAACAGGACATCGTCCGCATAGAGGCTAACCGTGTGGACATACTGGCCCAACTTGACCCCAATAGCATCCGGGTTGTTGCGGATCCTCTGAGCAAACGGCTCCATGTAGAGGGCAAACAGAAGCGGCGAAAGGGGGCAGCCCTGCCTCGTGCCTCGTTCGATGGCAAAGCCACTGGAGCTACACCCATTGACCCGCACCAACGCTGAAGGATGTTTATAACAGTTGAATACCATGGTGCGGAACTTATCACCGATACCCAGTTTCCTGAGAACCAGCTCGAGATACGGCCAATGAACCCTGTCGAAGGCCTTCTCCGCATCAACTGACAGCAGCATCCGCTCCCCCGGGATCCGCGAGGCCTTCTCTAGAACATGCGCCACCCGCTTGGTATTGTCAACCGTCTGTCTGCCGGGTACAAAGCCAGCCTGGTCCGCCTCCACCAGACCGGGGAGGTGCAGGGCCAGCCTGGACGCTAGAATCCCCGTATACAACTTGAGGTCGACATTTAAAAGCGAAATGGGTCTATACGAACCGCATAAGGCCCGGTCCTTCCCAGGTTTCGGGATTACCGAGACCGTCGCATTCAGGAGATCCGGTGGGATGGCTCCTGGTTCGGAGAAGGAATTAAATAGCCGAGCTAAGACAGGGGCCACAACCGTGCAAAAAGTCTTATAAAACAGGGACGTGTACCCATCTGGGCCCGGGGCCTTACCATGCTTCAGCCGAGCTATAGCGGAAATCACCTCCTCAACATGGATATCCCGCTCCAGATGGTCCGCCTGAGCGGGATCCAGCACCGGAAGGGCCACTGACTCCAAATAGTCTTCGGCGTCCCGCGGCGAGGAGGGCTCCTCAGCGTACAGCGCCTCGTAGAAGCTGCGAAAAGATTCCGCCACCTCTGCGTCCCCAGAAACGACTACCCCGTCCGTACCCACCAGTTCCTTCACTACGCTACGCTGTAGCGCGACCCGGAGCCGGTGTGCCAGGAGCTTGCCGCATTTGTCCCCCCCTGTGTAGTAGGCATGTTTCAAGCGCAAGGCGGCATACTCCGCTCTATCAAGATCCAGTGCCGACAGGAGCTTCCTTGCAGCCTTCAATTGCCTCCACACCCTTGGAGCCCCCGTGCGGCGGTGGACCTGCTCAAGCTCCCGAACCTGAACGGTCAGCTCATCCCTTTTCCGTTGCCGCTCTTTATTTTCGGCTGAGGAGATGGAGATAAATTCCCCCCGGAGGACTGCCTTCAATGCCGCCCACTGTGTCGCTTGGGAAGTGTCGGTGTTGCTATTGTGAGTCAGATAATCCTGTATGACCTCCCCAATGCGTTTCACTACCGACTTTTTGTGTAAAAGGGTGTCTCTAAGGCGCCACACCCCTGAGAGGGAGAGGCCGCCGGCCACTTGAAAGCGCCAGCGACTGGTGCATGGTCAGACAGGGTCAGGACCCCAATGTCCGCCGCTGTGGCGGCAGCGCGCATCGGCCCACTAACCAGGAGATAGTCCAGCCGTGAGTAGGTTCGGTGTGCATGTGAAAAGTAAGAGTAGTCCCTATCAGTGGGGTGCATGGAGCGCCAAAGGTCGTGTAAATCCATTTCTGCAATCCGGGCCTTCACAGCCTGGGACAGTTCCCCCGTCTGCGGAGAGCGCTGCGCCGACCTATCCATCACAGAATCAAAGACAATATTAAGGTCTCCCCCCCAAGAAGACATGTCGGTCGGGAGAGGCAGTGACGTCCACCAGCACGGAGTCCAAGAAGCGTTCCTGGTGGTCATTTGGGCTATAAACGGAGCCAACCGTGAATGCTATGCCCCCCAAGCGCAAGCGATATGCAAGAAGCCTCCCCTTCTGTTCAGCATACTTATACAATACCTCCCCCCCTAAAGGAGCTCGCTAGGAGAATGGCTACCCCCGCGGTCTTGTTCGCTGCCGAGGAGAAGAACTGGGTGGGGAACTTAGCAGAGCGCATCCTATGGCAATCCCGGGACAATAAGTGGGTCTCCTGCAAAAGGCATATGTCCGCCTGCGTCCCCTCCAGCAAAGATAAGATCGCCCTGCGCTTTACAGGATTATTCAGACCCTTAACATTAAGGGTCACCACCTTTAGGGACGACATTCCTCCCGGGGATCAAAAACGCTGTGTAGTGGGCAAGGGACCAGCGGGTGGGGCGCGCGGGGCAGCTGCGCGGGACAAGCCAAAATAGGCCAAGCGTGGGCATGGACAACATCGGACGGGACTTCCCCAACTCTAAAACAACCCTTACACCCACCCAAAACACACCCATGGCATCTAGCCAAATGCAAACTTAAACACCCCATTGTCTCAGTCAAGCCCCAAAACGGGCAAGTCCGTAGAAAATAGTAAAGTGGACGTCCAGCCACTCACCTCCATCCGCTCCCTCCCAACCCCCCCCGCCCCAAACCCGGCATCGAAGAAGCTGAGAGCATCTCCCCCCGGAGTGAGTGTTAGGCCGTCATGGCCACGCCGTTGGAGCCGGCCGAGTCCCTGGCTGCCGCCCTCAAAGCGTCGGCCATGTCCGCCCTGATAGTAGGGGAATCAGGACGCCCTGCGCTAGCCGCCGACTGTCTCCTCGTCGACCTCCGCCGGCTCCGTCCCTCTGAGCGCCTCCATGACGGTGTAGCTCCTTCCTCCTCCGCGGCCGTAAGCCCCAGGACCCCACAAATGTCCTGCAAGGAGCGTAGTTGATGCAGCACCCCATTCCATCGGAAGATCAGGCGGAAGGGATGTCCCCAGGAGTACGGCGTCTCGTGTTCGCGCAGAAAGTCGGTGGCAATCCTGAAGGACCTGCGTTTCTGCAGCGTGATGGCGGACAGGTCCTGATAAAGCGCGACAGGCCGCTCCCGGAAAGTCAGGGGCTGTTTTCTGCGGGCCTCAGACATGATGCGTTCCTTCAGCGGGAAGTCGGGCAGGAAAGCCAAAATGTCCGGTGGGGGCGCCGATGACTGGCGCTGTCGGCCAACCCTGTGTGCCCTATCAATGCGAATAGGGAAGTCTGCAGCTTCCCCCAGGATCTCCCGGAACAGGTCTTGCAGATAGCCCACCAAGTCAGCCCCTTCGTCCGTGGATGGCACACCACGCACTCGGATGTTATTTCTCCGTGACCTGTTCTCAAGGTCCTCAGAGTGGGCCTGGAGCTCAACACACTGCTCCCGGAGGCGGAGAACGTCCTGTTGTAGATGGACTATCTCGTCGTCCCGGCGCTGGGCCGCCGTCTCCACCGTCTCAACTCGCTCGCCGAGGCCCTCCACTTCCCTGCACACTTCACGGACCTCACTGGCCACTTCCCGCTTCAGCGTCTGGAAGTCCTCTTTGAGGGAGCTAAACAGTTCTTCCATAAAGGACCTCGTGACCGGTGGCTCGCCCCCAGTCGCGTCCGCCGAGGCCCGAGAAGACCCCGGCGACGGCTGTGTTCTTTCCCGCAGTTGCTGGGCCCTGCCAAGCATATCCGGCAGGGTGCGGTCCCCCTTCCTCGAACCGCCTCTTCCAGTCATCGCAGGCGCTGCAATCGATGAGTGGGCACAGGCCCAGCCGCCTCAGGAATGTCCAGCCGCTGGCAAACGCTCGATGTGGGGAGCTCCCTGTGAACCGAGGTGCTGCGTCACAGGCGACAAAATGGCGGGTCAGTCCAGGCACCGCCAGCCGTGGGCGCCCCGACGAGACGGCAATTGAGATCTATAGTGGGGGGCCCCCCATCAGCACGTCCCACAGAGAGTTAGCCCGGCAGCGGCGGAGGGCACAGACACCCGCCAGCCAAGGACTCCGGTGGAGGCCAACGACACCGATCCCTCGGGGACAAAATGGCGGCAGGGTGGAGCAAGGCAGAGCAGCCAAGCCCGGCGACACCACCGGGGCCCCCTAGAAACCAAGCAATCTGGGAAGTTCCACAGCCAATTTCACACTGTCACGCAAAAGGGCCAAATGATCCGACCCCAGCATCGAGCCAGTCGTACTTTGCTCACGGGACCGGGGCCCACACAGTGCGGGGTGTCACCGACTCAAGTCCGGGCGCCAAAGCACACGTCCAAAGTCCTCCGTGCAGCCGGTTCCCAGCCTGTAGGCCTCCTTTAACCTCCGTCGAGTGCCGGGTCAGACTCCCTCCGGATCGTTAGCTTTCAGCACCAGGCCCAGCCGAGGCGCCTGGACAGCACTCCGATTCGCTCCGCCTCCCAGGCTCTCCGTCGCTCCTCGATCTTCAATCGGTCTTTTGAGGTGCTTTCGCCGGGGCGCTTAGGGCCAAAGCGACATCAACGTGCGCGCCAGGTGTTCCGCCACACTCCTCTCACACGCTGAGCATCAGCGGGGGGAGAAAAGGGCTCGAACCTAGTCGGGCCGGAGGAGCTACGGGAGGAAGCGTCCGCTCACCCCGCCATCTTGGGCACGCCCCCCAGCCCGCTACTCTTTAATGTTTATTTAGCCCCTCTTTTTTCTTTAATTGCTAACTGGGGAGTCACGGCAGTCTCGTATGCTGATGACACCCAGCTTGTCTTCCAGTATTCGGAGGTGTCGGAGGCAGCGTTTGCCAATTTCAAAGGGTGCCTTCGCGATGTAGCGAGCTGGTTGAACACAAACAAATTGAAACTGAATGCAGGTAAAACTGAGGTTATTTTCTTCGGAAAAGGCCCTTACCCCTCTTCAGAGCTGTGGTGGCCAGCTGAGATGGGTCAGGCGCCCCTCCTAGCACAAAGGCAAAAAATCTGGGGGTGAAGTGGGATGATAGTTTATCTTTCTCTCCCCACATCCAACAGGCCGTAGGAGGCTGCTTAAGCAAACTGAGGAATTTGCGAAAAATTCTCCTGCTTCTACCTGAAGGCTGCCGGAAAACGGTAATCCATGCTATGGTCACCTCAAGGCTGTACCTGGGCTTGCCCAAATACTTGATTCAATGGTTGCAAACCGTTCATAATGGGGCTGCGAGGCTGATAAAGTTTATCCCGTACAAGCAGCATGTCTCTCCGCATTTCCGCGCACTTCACTGGCTGCCAGTAGCAAGCAGGATACAATTTTAGGCTCTGACTTTAGGTTTTAGAGCCTTACATGGGAGCTGCCCTACGTATCAAAAAGCTAGACTCCCCAGATAGACACAGGCGAGACTCCTACGCTCCAGCTCTCTACTCCAGCTACTCGTTCCGCGAGTAAGAAGGGCACGTCTGGGTGGCAGGACTTTCTCAGCCAATACGACAAAGCAGTGGAACACTCTGCCGCCTGTCATACAGTTAGCCCCCTCAGAGGCTGGTTTCTGAAAGGACCTGAAAACCTGGCTTTTTACCCATTAGATCAGAGCCATGGACTTCCCCTCACCACTTCCATCTCTCAATCAATCATAACACTTGTATAGCGCACTACTCACCCGGCAGGGTCTCAAGGCGCTTGGGGGAGGGGGTCCGTTACTGCTCGAACAGCCAGGTCTTGAGTTGTCTCCTGAAGGCGAGATGGTCCTGGGTCAGCCGAAGGTGGGTGGGGAGGGAGTTCCAGGTCTTGGCCGCCATGTAGGAGAAGGATCTGCCTCCGGTGGTGGCTCTTCAGATGCATGGCACGGCGGCGAGGGCGAGGCTAGTAGATCGTAGCTGGCATGTGGGTGTGTAGAATGTCAGGCGGTCGTTGAGGTACTTGGGGCCCAGGTCGTGGAGAGACTTGTGTGCGTGGGTGAGGAGCCGGAACGTGATCCTCTTGTTGATGGGGAGCCAGTGCAGGTCCCTCAGGTGGCCGGAAATGTGGCTGCGTCCAGGATGAGTCGAGCGGAGGCGTTCTGGATGCGTTGGAGTCTTTTCTGTAGCTTGGCTGTGATTCCGGCGTAGAGGGTGTTCCCGTCGTCCAGTCGGCTGGTCACGAGTGCCTGGGTGACCGTCTTCCTGGTTTCGGTCGGGATCCATCGGAAGATCTTGCGGAGCATGCGAAGGGTGAGAAAGCATGATGAGGAGACGGCATTGACTTGTCTGGTCATCGTGAGGGAGGAGTCCAGGATGAAGCCCAGGTTGCGTGCGTGGTCTGTTGGTTTGGGTGCGCTGCCCAGGGCGGGGGGCCACCAGGAGTCGTTCCAGGCGGAGGGCGAAGGTCCCAGGATGAGGACTTCCGTCTTGTCCGAGTTAAGTTTCAGGCGGCTGTTCTTCATCCACTCGGCGACGTCTTTCATCCCTTCGTGTAGGCTGGTTCTGGGGGTGTCGGGGTCTCTGGTGAGGGAGGGGATCAGCTGGGTGTCGTCGGCGTAGGTGATGATGTTGAGGTTGTGTTGGCGTGCGATGGCTGCAAGAGGTCTCATGTAGATGTTGAAGAGGGTGGGGCTGAGTGATGATCCTTGCGGAACGCCGCAGATGACTTCGGTGGCCTCGGATCGAAACGGAGGGAGGCGGACTCTCTGTGTTCTTCCGGCGAGGAATGAGGTGATCCACTCCAGTGCCTTCTCTTGGATGCCGATGTTGTTGAGGCGTTGAACTAGGGTGTGGTGGCAGACCGTGTCGAACGCTGCAGAGAGGTCCAGGAGGATGAGTGCCACTGTTTCCCCGTTGTCGAGCAGGGCTCGGATGTCATCGGTGGCTGCGATGAGGGCGGTCACGGTGCTGTGGTTGGCTCTGAAACTAGACTGTGAGGGGTCGAGGGATCCGTTCTTCTCGAGGAAGGCGGCAAGCTGTCTGTTGATGATCTTCTTGATGACTTTGGCAGGAAAAGGGAGGAGAAAGATGGGGCGGAAGTTCTTGAGGTCGGTGGGGTCCACTGTTGGTTTCTTCAGTAGGGCACTGATCTCGGCCTGCTTCCAGCTCTCCGGGAAGGTGGCGGTGTTCAAGGAGGTGTTGATGATGTTCCGGAGTTGGGGTGCAATGGTGGAGTCGGCCTTGTTGAAGACGTGGTGGGGGCAGGGGTCGGTCGGAGATCCGGAGTGGATGGTGTTCATCGTGCGGGCTGTGTCTTCGGTGGTCACCGTGGTCCAGGTGCGGAGGGTGGCGGTGGGGGGCGTTGGTTCTCCGGTTGGGTGCGTGGATGGTGCACCAAAGCTGTTGTGGATGTCGGCGATCTTGCGGTGGAAGAACGAGGCAAGAGAGTTGCAGAGATCTTGTGAAGGAGAGATGTCGTTGGTGCCGGTGCTGGGGTTGGAGAACTCCTTGACGATGCTGAAGAGTTCCTTGCTGTCGTGGGCGTTGTTGTCCAGTCGTTCCTTCAGTGATTTCTTCTTGGTGGTGGGGATAAGCTGGTGGTGCTTCCGGGTGGCGTGTTTGAGGGCGGTCATGTTGTCAGTGGTCCGGTCGAGGAGCCAGGCTTTCTCGAGGGTGCGGCAGGTCTTCTTGGAGTCCTTGAGTTCGTCGGTGAACCAGGAGGCCTTCTTGCTTCTGGGTCTGCTGGGAGGGTTCTTCAGTGGTGCGAGGTCGTCTCTCGTACTGTACGCTTAGCGCCGGGACACTTCTGGTTGAGGTAACCGTACGTGCTTTACAAAATTCTGTATTATTATTATTATTTTTATTATTATTAAACAGATGTTAATTAAAAAAAATTATTCAATAAATGTAATATATAGGAATACGGATGGGGAACATGGTGGCCGCCAACAAAGTGGTCACGGGTCGGCAGTCCCCCTGGCCCTGTATTTCGAGCAATGGGGCTTTTCCCAAGCCTTCCCCATTTCCTTTCTGCTTCCTGCAACCTTATCTTCACCCCCTAATACCTTCATTTGATGACCCGGTTGTGTACGGCCTACTGAACATGATCTATCCTGATGGCTGCAGATCTGCGGGAGGAATCAAGGTGCTCTGAGCCCCACAGTGGGAGGGTGCGGCTCGGGAGTGGCGCCGCTGTCGTGCTGTGAACTTTCAGGCCCGGGTAGGGAGAGGCAGAGACAGCACTAGAGACGGCGGAGAGGGCGTGCAGAGGCAGGTCCGGGATTTCAGCATTAAACCGGGGACCTTTTCTGCTGAAGGAGGTGCAGCAAGGACAGGTCCCAGGGTCTCAGCAGAAGGTGGCGGTAAGTCGGCCTTGGAGGCGGCTGGAGTCACGGGGGGTCTGCTGTATTTGACCTCGGACCCATTTGATGGTGCTCTGTCCAATTCACCTCCTCTGGTCTCCCTGAAAAACCTGGGTGGCATTTAACGAGTGGTGGAGTTAGGTGAGGAGGAGGCACAATATCATATGGAAAGGGGCAGTAACCAGCTAATAAGATCTAACCCCTTTGCAGGGATAGTGTGTAGGTATACACTTAGTACAGGGGGCGTACAATCAATCTCCTTTCCAGAGTCAACAACCCAGGAGCCCTCCCTCCACGAATAATACTGATAATACCAAAGTATTCAGGACCTAGTTCCCCTGAGCGTCAAAAAGAGAGGAAAGGAGGCGGGGAGAAGGGGGGAAAGAATTGTACAGTAGTTAAAGGTCCTAGGAGCAGGGGCACGGGTAGAGGGAAAAAGGCTTCTGTATCGAGAGTGACGATCACACCATCACTAAAATCCTATTATAAAGTTTTTGCTGCGCTAGCCTTAATTCCTGCTTAGGAACGTGCTCTTGAGACTGTCGGCCACGAAACGTACCTGGGGTAACTTCCCCTTCCTCTCCTCCCCCCTTAGCATCTCCACACACGCCTATAGTGAATGCAGTGGAATCCAGAAGCTCTGGAATATCCAAGCACTCCGCAGTTCTCACTTCAAATAGATTTACTCAGTCGCGGCTCGCAATTTGCATGGGTGGGGGCTGGGTTGTGGGTAAAATAAAATGAAAACTTACCTCATCCCGGTCCCATGCCGCCTCTGCTCCTGGACCGGTCCTGAAAGGGAACAGGAACATGCATGCTCCCTCCCCTCCTGTAGCCAATCACAATGCTGCAATGCCAGCATTGTGATTGCTGCAGAGTCCCGGACAGTGCCCAGCTGGGTGCCTAATGGGAGGCCATTTTCTCTATTTAGGCTGCAAAGAGAAAATGTAGAGTGCGCATGACTGCTTTGGTCGGCCACAGGACCAAAGCAGTCAGGGTACTCGACCTGCCCGCCCCCAACCAGGCATATATTCCCTCCCTCCCCCATCCATGCATATCCCTGCCTTGTGCTTTCTCGAAGCGCGAGAAGCAGAAAATAAAATGCTATTTAAAATACCATTTTATTTTCTGCTTGTCGCACTCCGAGTAAGCAGTGGGGCAGCGCTCCTCCGCCTTAATGGCGGAGCCGCACCTGGACTTACTGTGCTGGATCTGCAAGAAGGGGATAGTCAGGATGAACAGCCAACATTAATGCAGCATGCTTTGAGCATTTGTCAGGCTCCCCAGACAACCCCTGAGATGCTGGCTGATATCCATTTAGCCCTTAAGGAGGAGATGGGGAACAGGTGTGCGGTATGTGAACACAACCAAATGGTGATACAGGCCTCCTGCGTAGTTCTAGCACAGAAGCTGGAAGAAGTATCCCTTAGAACTGATACTCTGGAGCAGGAAATCCCTAAGATAAAAGAGGTACTTGATACCACTTCAGCAGAGGTGAATAGACTAACGAAACATAATAAAGAAATGAGGGATGATTTAGAGCGCCTTGAGAATCATTCAAGAGGGAATAATCTGAGACTGATTAATGTTCCAGAAGCCCTAGAAGGGTCCCAAATTAAGGCTTTCGTGATTTCACTGCTAAGAGACACAAGGGCAGATTTACAAGTCCCTTGCGCCACTTTTGCTTCACATTTCCCATGTTAAAAATGACGCAAAAGTGGCGCAAGGACCTTCTAAATAAGCCCCACAGTTGATAAAAACTGCCCACATATAGACCTTTCGCGACACAGAGGGTTCATCGAGATCTGTACAAAAGAAACCCAGCGAGACAGAAGCCTAGGAAAATCCTAATACATTTTCTCACGTACACCACAAAAGAGGCTATTTTACAGATTGCACTTAAGGAAGGCATACTTTCGTCTGGATCGTTTTCTTTTTCAAATAGATCAGATGTATGCCACACTACTGCCCAGAGCAATGGGAAATGGGCAAGGGATGGAAGAGCTAAATAAACTGGGCGCTAGGGCGCAGTTAGAATTCCCAGCCTCACTCCGCACAATGTGGAACAATCATATGTATGTGCATCGCTCAGTGGAGGAGGTGGACGATCTGATTGCAGAATTTAAGAAGGGAGCATCAAAGTAGAGGGGGAGACGAAGAGGCGCTGGGGAGGTAGAGGAGCTCCGATAGAAATAGGTGAATCCCAATATGCTTGTGGGACTGAGACCCATTAGGCTTTATGCCTTTATATAGTAGGGAGGGTTCCGGAGAGGGGGTTGATAGACAGGTGCAGGGGGATTGGGAGGGGGGAGGGAAGAGGGGGGAAGCACGTGGTGGGGCAGTGGGAGAAAAAAAAAAATAATAATCCTCTATCATGTCAGAAAGTTAACTTTGTGATCACTATACAGGCCATAGCCCTAGCTAGGATGCCACCTGGATGGAAATCTCTTTCTAATGGGAGTTAGTGATTTAACCCCTTCCCTGCTGATGACGAGCTCAGCTCGTCATCAGCCACGGGTGGCGTGTGCTGATGACGAGCTGAGCTCGTCATGTAACGCGGCTTTTTAAAAAAAGCCGCACAGCGCAAAAATCGCTGCAGCAGCGATGCGGTTAAAAGTTCTCTCATGGAACGGTAATGGCCTTGGATGTAAGAGTAGGCAGAGATTGATTATGAAAGCAGAACCCAGGACAAATATGTATGATTCAGGAAACCCACCTGGATATCTCAGAGAGCCGTGCCACCTTCCCGCTGTACCTCAGAGCTGACAGTTCATTGCAAGGGGGTTGCTATCCTGATTAAAAAAGGGTTGGTCTGTGTTATAAAATTGTTTAAAACAGACAAAACTGAGAGGTGGCTGATTGCCCTTTTAGATTTTGGTGTGACAGAGCTAGCCTGGACATGTTATGTTATGTTATTTTTATTTGTACAGCGCACAGCTGCCCCAGCAAAGGGGCGTCCTGGCGCTCTGAGAAGGTAAACACAACACAACATCAATAAAAGAGAAGAAGCGATCAAAAATTAAACAAACAGAAAAGTTTTAATGGCTCGCCTAAACTGAAGTAGGTCATCAATTGCCCGAATCTCAGATGGAAGGAAGTTCCACCACTTCGCGGCTAACACTCGGAAGGAGCGGCCGCCAGTTCTACTCAGCCTGAAGCGCGGAACCACCGTCAAGTTCTGGCCCAAAGATCTCAAGGATCGTGAAGGGACATAAGGTGTTAGAAGGTTCGCCAGAATTTGCGGGGACATACCGTTGAGGATTTTAAATGCAAGGCAGAGCACCTTGAATTTAATCCTCTGATTTACGGGAAGCCAGTGAAGCGAGTGCAGTGTTTTAGAAACCGAACATCGCCTGGGCAAACCTACCACTACTCTAGCTGCAGCAATTTGCACTCGCTGCAATCATTCTATGGCCCAAATATCGAAGAGCCTCCTCATTTATGTAATCTAAAATGGAACTTGATGGAAGTCACTGCCCCTATGAGTCGACATGTGGGGGCTCCTTGAGTCCGTCAGGCCGTAAACAACATGATGCATGATCTAGAACTCTTAGATGTATGGAGGGCTAAGAAGGGCAATCTCCATGGATTTACTTTTCAGAGTTAAAAAACATGGCCACTTTTTAAGAATCAACTATCTGATGGCAGACAGATCTGTTGTAGATACCATATCATCTATTGATATATTTCCAAGTCATATTTCAGATCACTCTGCGATTACCATCACTCTGGTAGGAAGTAGTCGATCATCAAGACCTAGATGGACACTTAAAGAGCGATGTTGACCGACCCAGAAATTGCAGAAGCACTGAAACATGCATGTCTCAACTACTTTGTTGTCAATATGGGGTCCACATCCCTAGATATTATATGCGACACCTTTAAGGTTTATCTGAGGGACACTCAACACAGTCTTATACGTGCTAAAAATAAAGCGGAATCCCAAATCCCCCAAAAAATGAAGGATAAAGTAGGCTTATTAGAGGCTGGCCTGTCGCGGATGAATCCCGGGGCGGTGGAAGCAAAGTCACAGGCCCAGAGACTCGCCAAGATTATAGGATCAAGTTAGACAAGAAGTGCAAAGCACAATGTTTTGCAAAATCAATGCAGAATTTTGAGTTCGGGGAAAAATCGGGCGCGGAAGGCTAGAGTAGATCGGTCAAGGAACTAGGGGCCCGATGTAGGTAATACGCATTTTCCGATTTTAAAATACCGAATCGCACCGAATCGGTATTTTGAAATCGGAAAATGAGATGTAGATAAAAAAAATCGGAAAAATACCGAATCGGTAGGAATCGGTATTGTGAATCGATACGTACCGAATCGGCATTCACCGAATCGGAATTTACCGAATCGGCTACAACCGATTCGGCAAATACCGAATCGGTAATCGCAATACACCCCCATGGCCAAAAGGCCCATAGGAACGCATTGTAAATACCGAATCGGTATTTACCGAATCGGTAAGATCCGATTCGGTAAAATCCGAATCGGTAAATACCGAATCGGTGAATGCCGATTCGGCAAGCAAGTCAAACTGACACCAAAGACAACAGCCGATGAGGTGGAATCACCCTCCCCCACCCTAGCAGGGAGTGGCTACCCAGGCAGGTGCAGCTCATTAAGAACTTTCTGGAGAGGCAGCCTGAGCTGAGCATTCACAGTGAGCAGCAGTGGAAGCAGGATCCAGAGCACTGTGAAAGATGGCTAGCAGCACTGAGAGCCAGAAGGCTGTGCACAAGAGGAAACCAAAATTCAGCACCATGGAGCTGCAAGTGTTGGTGGAGGAGGTGGTGAGGGTACACAGGCAGCTGTTTGGGAGGCTGTCCCTCACTGTATCTGAGAGCACGAAGAGGAGGCTGTGGAGCGAAATAGGGGAGAAAGTCAACGCTGTCGGTGTCACCCCCAGGAGCCTTGACGACCTCAAGAAGAGGTTCTATGATATCCGCAGCCTCACAAAGCGGAAACTGGCAGAGCTGCAGAGGCAAGCAGGACTTACTGGTGGAGGCAGGAACCCGGCTCCACCCCTCACTGACCTGGAGGAACTAGTGGCGACTACCATCGAGAGGGAGAGTGTGGTTGGAGTTGGGGACCTGGATAGCTCAGCCAGAGCTACAGCTAAAGGTAAGAAGCATGCGCATCATGACACACCCTACTAGACACCTCCCCTTTAGACCCAATGCACAGCCAAACCCCAGCCCAGTACTGCTACCAACAGACATGAGAAATGCATCATGGTAAATGTAGTCAGCAGAACTAAGCACAAATGCCAGTGCAGAAGCATAATTAAAAGAACTGTGAAACTGAATCAAAGTATTTGAAATGATATGTGCAATGCTTTAATTGTAGTGACTGTAATACATCAGCACTCAATTCACAAATGCTTCTTTACACCTAGGGGCACCATCAGGCGGAGGAGCAGGAGATAGTCAAGCACCAGCACCAGCACCATCTGCCAGTGCGGTGGCAGGGCCAAGCACCAGTCAAGCAGCACAGGAGGAGGAGGCGGATGAGAACACCAGTGCCCTGGAAAATGAGGAGGACCTTGGACATTCCCTCACATTTCTACACTCCCCCCGACTATCTGGCACCCCCCATTGCAGTTCTCCCCAGATAACTCTCCACCACAGAGCCACCCTGCACCTGCCACATCTCCTGCCAGGAGTATTATTGTAGCTCCATTGAACCCCATCGAGGGAGCAGCGGGTCAGGCCCCAGCTAGCAACACAGTTACACCTGTGGCACCCCAGCCAACGCAGCAGGGCAGCAGCAATCCCCGGAGGCGAAGAACATGCAGCAGTGCTCTTCCAGCACGGGAGGGCAGCGTGTTTCAAGGGCTGGAGGGCAGTATGGTAAAGATCCAGCGGATGCAGGCTAAATCCATCTTGGCCTGCCAGCGCCAGTTGCGGGTGCATAACCTGCAGATGGGAGAGATGGCGCAGGAGTTTAAGACATTTGTAGAAAGCAATAAGGACATTGCTACAGGTCTTGGCCGAATGACCACTGCCATCACGCACCTCTGTACCAAACTGGATGACCACGAGCACTCTCGCTGCAGGGATGCACAGATGCATAATAGGGCAATCAACCGCCTTGCTGCTGCTACCGCCCAGCTGTGCCAACGTGGGGCAAATATGGAGGCCAGCCTGACCCAGAACACGGCTGAGGTCACTAGGGGCATGGCCCGCATTACGACCGCCATGGAGGCACTTATAATTTCAAACACTGTTGGCAATCCAGCCCTGGACCTGGGCGAGGCTGGGGACAGCAGCAGCCACAGTAGCCCGGCCAGCGCAGTGTCAGAGCCGCGCCGGAGCAGCAGGCGCTCTGCTGAGGCTGCTGGACATGCAGAAGGGGGAGAGGCACATCCCAGTGGGGCTGCTAAGCGCAGCAAAAAATAAGCTTGCCAGGGCGGGTGAGGCAACCCGGACAATTGACATTTAACAACTTTTTGTTTACATTTTCTTTTGTTGCACATCAGTGCAGTAACGTTGTTGCAACATTATTAAATATTTCATTTCCTAACATCCATTGACCTGTCTGTGCATCTGTACTCACTCAGAAATAGTTTTCTGTAATCTCCTCACGTCTGTATCTGCCATCACTTGGCTTAGACACCCCAGCAGGTTGTGTTTGTGTCACAGCAACGTCGTCGTCATGGTCCTCGTAGTCTGACAACTCCACCTCAGTGCCCTTCTTCACCGCAAGGTTGTGCAACATTGCACAGACAGCTATGATCTTGCAGAAGGTGATGGGGTTCTACTGCCTTGCACCTCCACTCTTGTGCAAGCATCTGAATCTGCTTTTCCAGATGCCAAAGGTCCGTTCAACTACATTCCTTGTGCTTTTGTGGGCCCGGTTATACCTACTTTGGCTGGGTGTAGAGGGGTTCAGGTAGGGGGTGAGTATGAATGAGCGGAGGGCATATGCACTGTCACCTAGAAGGAAAAGGGGTAACATTACTCACATGCATACATGTATTTCACTTAGCTACTTTGTGTTATGGGGGTCTGATGATGTGTCTCACCTAGGAGGTATCCTTCACCAAATTCGCCAGCCATCAGCCGTGCATAGATGCCGCTCTGTTGAAAAATGTAGGAGTCGTGGGTACTCCCTGGGAATTTTGCGACCAGGTCTGTGATGGTGCACTTCGCATTGCAGATCACCTGAACATTGATGGTGTGCGTAGACTTCCTATTGCGGTATATGTATTCTGTGTCAGCAGGGGGGCAAATCAGAATGTGCGTGCCATCTATACAGCCGATGATTTGGGGAAATTGTGCCATCTGGTAAAAGTCAGCTTTTGTTTGTACCAGTTCTGCATGGGTTGCAGGGAAAGAGATGTATTGGTCCATCCTGTGTATCATGGCGTCAAGGAATTTGTGGAAAAACCTTGACAGGCTGCTCTGGGTCACCCCTCCTACCGCAGCTACTCCACTTTGATAGCTGCCAGACGCAAGCAGGTGTAGGCTGCATAGCACCTGCACGTGCGCTGGGATGGCGTGTGCCCTTGGGGTGGGGTGGTCCAACAGTGGTTTGAGGTCCCTGATGAGCTCCAGAATGGTGTCTGAGTCCAGCCTGTACCTCTGTAGGATCTCTGCCTCTGTGAGCATGAACAGGGTGATCCTCTGTCTGTAGACCTGTTCCTCTCTTTGCCATTCCCTCTCTCCTTCCTGCTGTAGCCGTAGCCGCCTTGCAATGACATAAAAAGCAGCCATCCTGCAAGTTGCAATGTATTTTGGGTCTA
Organism: Lissotriton vulgaris; assembly: GCF_964263255.1. NCBI lineage: Eukaryota > Metazoa > Chordata > Amphibia > Caudata > Salamandridae > Lissotriton > Lissotriton vulgaris. The sequence continues at coordinate 2,042,132,698 of NC_141685.1, read as the reverse complement.
TTTTTATAGGTTGAAGTTGATTACCACCTGATTGTAATCCATGGTAAATACCGATTTTGATATACCGATTTTGAGCCAAAATCGGTATTTCTGTGCTTCCCTACATCTCTCTCTCTGTCCGATTCGGAGATTTACCGATTCGGTAACTCTACCGAATCGGTAGGTTATCCGAATCGGAATTTTTCCGATTCGCTGTCTCTACCGATTCGATACATGGACCGAATCGGTATTTTTTCCGATTCGGTGTCACTACCGATTCGGTACATGTACCGAATCGGTATTTTTATCGAATCGGTATGTTACCATTTCCTTCTGTTACCGATTCAGGGTATTTCTGAATCGGATTATGTCCGATTCGGTAGCCATTCTGAATCGGTATATTTACCGATTTGGACGATTTTCATTGCCCTACATCTCGATGGCTGGATACCGATCGGTAAGGGCCGAAAATCGGTATTTTCGGCCGTTACCGATCGGTAACGGCCTACCTACATCGGGCCCTATATAACCCAACTAATAGTAAATGAAAATGGAGATGCCTCTAATAAACCGTAGGATATGCAAACCTGTTTAGTTACACTATTTTGGCATCATAGATCTTGCCTCTGAACGTGTTGAGCCCTTGGCCGTGGTGGCCCTTCATGCAGCCAAGGCGTTCGATAGAGTGTGCTGGGAGTACCTGTGGGAGGTATTGAGAACAATGGGCTTTGGACCAACGTTTGGAAATACTTTAGGAAAGTGCTACGAGGAGGCCTCAGCTAGGATCTTGATAAATGGGACTCTACTAACATCAAGCTTTAACATACCGAGAGGGACACAACAGGGCTTTCCCCTCTCACCCCTTTTATTTGACTTATATATAGAGCCATTGGCCCAGGTGATAAGATCAGATACTTCTATAACTCCCTTCAGCTCTCAACTTTATTACAACAAGGTTGCACTTTATGGGGACGACCTGCTGTTATAAACGGCCGACCAAGCCACAGCAATTCCCAGAGTTGAACATCTTTTACAGGAATTTGGGTCTCTGTCTGGATACTCAGTAGGTTCTTCAGAAACCGAGGTGATGTGCTGGAACATTCCAGACTGGGACGGTAAAGTTAGCCTCGAGTTTAAGTATTTGGTTATTATAATCATCAAGGAGATAGATAAGATCTCACAGATCAACTTAGATAGGGTTGTAAGAGAAATTGACCGACTATTAGTAAGGTGGAGAAATCTCCCTTTAACCATCTATGGAAGGGTCGATTTAATTAAAATGGTTATACTTCCCAAAATAACCTATCTGTTTAATGCCAAGCAAGGTATTAATACAATTCAGGGGAAGATCATAAACTTTAAATGGGCTTATAAGGGTGCAATATTGGCATGGAATAAACTTAGACGTAGGGTCACCAAAGCCTATTGAAGGGTCAATTTAATTAAAATGGTTATACTTCCCAAATTAACCTATCTGTTTAATGCCATCCCCCTTGGCTTTACCAAGTAAGGTATTAATACAATTCAGGGAAGATTGTAAACTTTAAATCGGAATATCATGGTGCAAGCTTGGTATGAAATAAACTTTAGACGTAGGCTCACCAAAGGTGGTTTGGATCTCCCAGATATTAATTGGTATAGTGCAGCCTTCCAATTCAAAAACATCCGGATGCTTCTGGGAAAGGTTGAGGACTCAAATTGGGGGAGGCTTCTGGGTGAAATGGTAAGGAAGGAAGGTGAGGAGGGTTTCTTATACCAATTTGGAGCCCCCAGGTATTTTTAAAAAGTACTTTTAAAAGTACTGAAGTCTGCCCTCCTAATGTTAAGAGTAGGTGGGGTCTAGGTTAAAACTCGGATTTTGCTTGTATATGGGATTCTCCTGGGACCCCGTTATGTCTGAAAGACAGCTTGAGTATACTAATTAGAAGGGCAGGTATCACAAAATGGTAAGAACTGATATCACCGGGGGGCATTCACCCATGGGAGGTTTTGATAGCAAAGATAGGGGATGATTTTTCCAGGTTTAAGTTTAAGTCTGAAACAAAAGACGCTTGTATTGACTGGGAATTGGAGCTATTTCTTCAAGATGTTAATCTTAAGAACAAGGAAGTCTCTAAGTGGTATCAGAAACTCTTGAAGGCGGATGAGAAGGAGTGTTTACCACAACATCTGGTTTGTAATGGGGCTTCCCTTGAGTGCGACATAGAGACAGTTTCGGACCACTCCCTGAAGCTTGTATACAAATTTGTAAATTTGTAAAGCCAGCAAACCTGAAGAAGAAGAATTTCTTCATCGTGAATCGTTTATATTGGACTCCGGCTAAGATAGCAAAGTTTGCCCCTATTCCTCCCCCCGAATGCCCAAGATGTGACTGTATAGGAGCTAACAATTTGCGAATTTTTTTGAATGTCCGAAGTTGAGAGATTATTGGGGTGGTATCGAGATCGCTTTTAGGGGAATCTTTGGTAGCGAGATCACCCTGAACAGGGCTCTAGTTTTAATGAGCAGGCATAGAGGGCTGCTGCTCTATATGATCTTGATTTGACCGGAGGGAAATCTGCATAAAATGGAGGGACCCCCTACCCCAAAAGTTGAAGACTGGTTCAAGGCAGCCATCAAAATCGCTCGATTAGATCAGGCAGTGGCGAAGGAGAACAACTCCAAAATCTGGCTTGATTTTTTTTTTTTTTTTAAACCTTTATTTTACCTTCACATAGTTACACAGCAGGTCGCCTACAACCCTGAGGGGCCGGCCGCTAATAAAGAGCAGTGATAGCCATGCATAAAAGAAGTCCACACTGTAGTCACACTGCTACTGTAAAAGGGCACTTCACGAAATCGATTGAAAGGTATTTAGCCAATATTACATTGCAAGTTAAGTAAGGTTTTGTTTTTTGATTTTTATGAAAATAACAAAAAGAACAATCAGGAAATCACAATGCGGTCAAATAAAAGTAATAGTGCAGTTTAGGTGTACAAAAGATTCATATGGCAGTATATGTTGCTATTTATTGTCTGGAGACCTTACCCAAAGTGAGGGAGGACAGCACCCCCACCCCCATTTTCATCCGTGTGGTATTTCCTATCCTTCCCCTCTTCCCTCAATCTACCCCCCCCTCATCATCCGACTCTAACTGGTCATCTTCTGGCAGAGGGTCACATATGTCACCTCGGTACACATTCCATGGGGACTATACCTTATTCCATTTGCCTGGGCACGCACGGCTTAAATATACCGCCCTCTCAGTTATCATTATCTTGTCCATATTCATGCACCACTGCGACTTCGTTGGTAGTTCTGCCGCCCACCAACGCTGAGCAATATCTCTCTTCGCCACAATCATGCCTAGCGTCACCCAGAGTTGGCTATGTCTGGATAAGTCTGTTGGTTCCCATACGTTTAAGAGACATCACCTTGGTTCTGGAAGGAGCGAGGTCTCTAAGGTCTGTGATACAGTGCGTAATATTTGCCGCCAGTAATTTTGTATGCGTGGGCAGTCCCAGAGCGTGTGAAAAAAGGAACCCTCCTCCCCACAGCCACGTAGACAGAAAGGGTGCTGTATTCTGTGGATGCGATGTAGGAGTGTTCTTGTATAGTATACTCTGTGTAGGACCTTGAGTTGGACGAGTCTCAGCCTAGCTGAGATGCCTACCTCTTTTGGCGACGCCAATGCCTCGTTCCATTCGTGTTCATCTAGGGCGTCTACTTCCCTTTCCCATCTCTCCTTCAGGGGGACCAGTGGGTCAGGCAAGTTGTTCAGGAGTTTGCGATAAATCAGTGATATCGCTCTTTCTATCATAAAGTCAATTAGGAGGCGATCCTCCAACGGGGAGGACTCTGGTAGAGTCGACCCAGAGGGGATGGCTGCAAGCAAAGCATGGCGTATTTGTACGTAACGATATGACTCGTGTGGCCCTAGGTCATACAATTCCCTCAGGCGGGTGAATGAGATGACTTCGCCCCGCTCCCACATGTCGCCCACCGTGGATATTCCAATGGAATCCCAATGAATGAAGCCTTTGCTGTATCTCAGGTTTCCCAAGGCACGTGTGTCCCAGAGCGGGGCGAGTTTGGTAATTTTCCCCTTCCAGCCCAGCGCGGCCGTCGCCACATGCCATAGTTCCACAGTGAGTTTGGTAGGTCCTGTTAAGAGTCTTATTTTACGTCGGTCATAGAGTGGGGCGAGCATGTTGTTGGTGCCCAGCTGCGCCCTATCCGTTTGAAAAGCTGGATCAGATTGTGAGGCGTGTATCCACTGATTAATGGGCTTAAGCTGCGCCGCCCAGTAATATAGGTGCAGATTCGGCAATGCAATGCCTCCATCGTACCAGCCTCTGTGTAGTTTGGCCTGCGCAATACGTGCCGGACAATTGCTCCACAGCAGCCCAGAAACAACTGCGGCTACCTTTTTAAAGTATCCCGGCGCCACCGAAAAGGGCGTGTTCTCTAGGATATACAGAAAGCGGGGCAACGACATCATTTTATACAATGCTGCTTTTCCCAGCATGGTCAATGGTAACCCCGCCCAGAATTTGACGTCTTGCTTAAGACGTTCTAATGGTGGTGCCAGATTCAATCTCATGTATGCCAGTGGATCCCGCGTGACATAGATCCCTAAATACTTAAAAGAGGAACCAGCTAATCTCAGGGGACAGTCCGGTCCGAGCGTCGGGACCTGGCCTCTCAGTACATATAACTCCGATTTGTTCCAATTAATTGTGTATCCCGAAATTCTGCCATGCTCGTTACACAGGTTCAAAAGAGCCGGCACGCCTTGTTCGGGATCTGTTAAGTACACCAGCATGTCATCTGCATAGAGGGATAGCCGGTCTTCCCACCCCTCCTTCCATTGTATCCCTTTAAGCAAGGGTGTTTGTCTTATGAGGTTAGCCAGTGGTTCTAGAGCTAGCGCGAAAAGCAAAGGAGATAGGGGGCAGCCTTGTCGGGTGCCTCTCCCCAGCGAAAATGTACGTGAAATGTGGCCATTCGCCACCACGTGTGCCATCGGTTCCGCATATAACAGCCTAATCCACGATATAAAGTTCGGGCCGAAGCCCATGCAGGACAACACCTCAAAAAGGTAGTTCCATTCCACCAGGTTGAAAGCCATTTTCGCATCCAGGGCCAGTATAACTGCGCTGTCGTGAATCTGGTCCGCCCTCGCCAGCACCCTATGAACCCTGCGAAGATTTAGTGCCGTGTTCCTATGAGGCATAAATCCTGACTGATCTGGATGGATAAGATCAGGCAGATGAGCCATCAACCGGTTAGCCAGGAGTTTAGACAGGATTTTGCTTTCTGCGTTTATTAAGGAGATGGGGCGGTGTGAGGAACACTCTTCCTGTGGCTTACCGGGCTTGGGTATTGCTACTATAGTGGCCGTTCTCTGGTCTAGTGGAAGCGCACCTTTCTCTCAGCATTCTTCATACATATCGAGCAAGTACGGACTAAGGTCTTCGGACTGGGACTGGTACCATTCCACTGGAATGCCCTTTGGACCGAGAGCCTTTCCAGGTTTGAGCGCTCGTATGGCCAGCTGTAGCTCCTCACTGGTTATGGCCACATCCAGGTCGGCTACTGCCTCCGGTTGTAATACTGGGATGTCCATTCTACTCAATGCATCCTGGGCCATGACCGCGGTCACTTCCCTCTCTGGAGTATACACCTGTTCGAAATGTGCCGCCAGTGCTTCTACTATCTGCTCAGGGTTGGTGTGCGTCACGCCATTTCTATCTTTCACCTGTTGAATCCCTCTGGAGCTACCCCCCCTTTTATCGAGCCATGCCAACATCTTTCCCGCCTTATCGCCTACGTCATATATCCGATTCTGTGTATTAGTAATATGCCCCTGCACCGTGAGACGAGCATGTTCTGTGTATAATCGCTGATGGAGTGCAAGGGTATGCGCCGTGTCATCTGTAGGGGTAGCCTTGTGTAAAGTTGTTACTTCACGTAGTTTTAGCTCAAGTCTAGACTGTTCAGCCGCCTGTTCTGGCTTGATTTTTTTTGCTATGGAGTAGAGCCCTAGGTCTCGATTATTTTCTAATGGTCCAATGATTACACCATGACAACAATAAAGGTATCAGTCTGGTAAGGTTTGCAGACCGAACCGAATACAGTGGCCACGGGGCGCATAGTGATAGGGAGGCTCTTTAAAGTATTGCTGACGCATTTTTTCTGGTGATATGAGGATAAAAAAATGTATAATAAAAAAATAAAAAATAAAAAAAGGTCATGTAATTAAATTACTTACCACCCTATTTCTCTATAAAGCCACAACCCGCTATGGAACTAAAAACACAAAATTCAAATAAAAAAATAATATCTACTAAAAAGGCAATACATTTTATATCATTAAATTCTTCCCACCCTATTCCCCTATAAACCCATAACCCCTTAAAGAACTAAAAAAGCAAAATACAAATAAAAAAATTAATAACTACTAACATTTTAACACATATAATAAACGTACAAACAATTCTCATACAAAAAACATACATCACACACATAAAATATATACTAAAAAACATAACATTAATAAAAATAAAAAAAATCGATCTTTTTAACAACTATGAGGTCTATTAGGATGGCGAACAGATGGCCGCCGGAGGACATCCGCCCGCGATCGCAACCCGGAAAACCGCTGGTCCCGCTACAATGGCGCCGGTGCAGGGCCAGGCTCTGCCGACATGATTAGGATTCAGAAAAGGGGGTGGTGATGGACAGAGTATCTGAATTAAACAGAACACTCATACCCAGTCAACAGATCAGGGCTTGATCCATCACCGTTTTTTAGCTCACTGCACCATCCCAGCTCAGAACCTGGCTATATGCAAATTAGTCTGTCCCTGGCCCAGTGCATCATGGGAACAGGGCAGACCAAACTACCAAGCCAATTCTTATACTGGGAAGGAAACAAGCTTCCGGGCTTCTGGCATTACAGCCGTCTTCGGCCCGGCTTGCTTGAATCCTGATGGTGCGGATTTCGACTGCGGAGCATACTAATTGGACCGGCAGTTTTCCCGCGGTCCTAGCGGCGGTGTTTTCCGGCTACCATGGTGGTTGGAGTGATTTTCCGACCCCCATCCTAATAGACCCCTATATGTTTGCAAACAATTTTAAACACTTCAATATTTTTTAAATCGATATCACTTACCTAAAATCGATATTCTCGACCACAAGAATTTGTCTGTCGATATTCCTGACCCACGATATTTGTGCAATTTGATATTTTTCACTCAATATTCTGCCCCTGCACCAATCCCCATATGTTGGGAAGAAAAGCCTTTTATGGCATTTGTTGAACTTGTTGTGAAATTTGGAAATGTGAACGTATTTGGAGAAATGATCTATGGACCAAATTGGTGGAAATAAAATAGTTTTAAAAGGAGAAGATTATTGAAATCGATATGTTGTTGAATACAACTCATTGCTGTGCATCCCAGGTTGGGGCCTGACGAGGCTCCAAAAGGTTTATTTTGCCAGATTGAAATGGCTGGTTAAAGCTGCACACAGGCTGCAATGGTAGGCGTGAGAAATGTTTTAAAGGGCAATTTCAGTTGGTTGCACAATAAGTGCTTCAGGTCTACTAGTAGGATTTGACTTATAGAATTTGACTTACAGGCCCTGTACCATTTTACTAGGGACCTATAAGTAAACTAAATGTGTCAATCAGGTGTAGGTCAATTCTACCATGTCTTAAGGATTGAACACAAGCTGTTTGACACTGGTTAGTAGTAGTAAAATGCACAGAGTCCTAAGGGCAACAAAAATGTAATTCCGAAAACAGATGGGGTAATTGCAAAACGTGTGAGGCGGCCCTGCAGAGAGGGCCAAGTTCAACATGCAGTTATTTGCTCAATGTTAAACAATTTTAAAAATAAGGAAGGCATAATTATATGTCTTCTGGTTTCTCAGTTTTGAACTAAGTGGCAAGGCGTTATGTCTTAGCGTACAACTTCCTCTAGGAGCTATTAATTGCAATACCCATCCTCCCACTCCTATTGCAAAAGTATTAATCATTCTAGAATTTCAATGAACTATGGCCCTATGTGAAGTGCTGTACAACCGGCAATTTCGGTCGTATTAGTCAATAATTTGTTACTTTCTGGATCTTGTATATTTTTTTTTTTCTTAATAGGTGTGGACCTAAACATCCCTGAATGCCAAATGCTGCCACCTACAGGTCATGGTGAAGGGGCCACACAGGATTTGAGTACGATGGGTAGGTATATGACTACAGAAGGTACGTGTGTCTTGATAAGAAATGGGAATCCTTAAACAAAATGAGAACACAGTGATTCCCTCCCCCGTATTTATGCTTTTTAACACAGACCTGGCTAAATCCTACTAACATAACGGCCATTAAACTCGCAATACCAGCGGATTATAAATTTATTCAACTTGACAGAAAGGGGAAAGTCAGGAGGTGGTATAGGAATTGCCTTTAAAAATCATCTTAAAGTACAATGGATTTCTTCCATTAGTGATGATCTAATGGAACTAGGCATTTTTAAAGTGTTGGTTACCCCAACAATATCTTGGGATGGGGCCTTACTCTATCGACCACCTGGCCCCAAATCCAAATCCAATTTTTCCACGGCCCTGACAGAACTCATTGCCATGCAGGTCTTGGCCTCCGGCAATTTAATCCTCTGGGAGACTTTAATTTTCATGGAGAGGAGGTGACAAACCCAGATGTAATGAAGTTCCTCTCGAATCTAAGCGATATTGGTCTTACACAGATGGTGTCTGGACCAACGCACACGGCTGGCCATACCCTGGATCTTATTTTCACGAGATCAGAACAACTAAGAGTATCTCAGCCACTTCCCCTCATCTGGTCAGATCACTACATGATTGAATTTTCCCTTCCGCTTCAATTGGGGCCAAAATATAGGATAAACCCTACGCAAAAAAACAGGAAAAATAAAAGGCCATGGCATAACCTAACACTGGACAATTTTAATGAAACATTTATCCAATTGTCCCCTAATATAGAGCTAAATGACCGAGATCCCTCAGTAATTTTATCTAGCTTTAATTAAGCCCTTAACAAAAACATTTGATGTTGTGATTCCATTAAAACCTGTAAACTCCTCATCGAGGAAACCCTCTGCCCCTTGGTATTCGGGTGAATTGAAAACTTTAAAGTCTACATGCAAAGCACATGAGAGAAGATGGAGAAAGAAAAAACATACCTGAGGATAAGAAAGTCTACAAAGCGTCCTTATCCCACTACCATCAATCAATAAAATCTGCCGGATGTGCATATTTACACGATCAGATTGAACAATCTAGAAATTCCACTAAAGCTTTATTTGACATTGTTAAAGATTTTCCTTCTCCCTTAGAATGCAAACAAGCACTGCTTGAATCTCAAACATTATGTGACTCCATAGCAAACTTTTTTTACGACAAAATTGCCAGAATTTATGTTAATTTTCCGGCCACCTACACCAACAACTTCGGTCTAAACACTAACTTGGAACACTCCCCCATATCTATTGTAGGAGCTTTCAACCAGTTCAAGCCCATTTCACTTGCTGACACAAACAACTTATTGTTAACAGCAAAATCTGGCTCACCAATGGACCTATGTTCACCAAGTGTCATGGCTCTTCTCTCTCCAATCTGTGCCCCCCATAATTCAAAACATCCTCAATGCCTCTATTTCTACCAGCCTTATCCCGAGTTCCTGGAAAGAGGCCTATGTGCGGCCCATTTTGAAAAAGCCATCAGCAGATCCCCATGAGCTAAGTAATTACAGGCAATATCCCTGTTACCCCTGCTTGGGAAAATGTTGGAATCCACAATAAATACACAACTTAGTCAGTACATGGAATCCAATGACATACTGGATCCCTCCCAGTCGGGCTTTCGTCCCGGTTTCAGCACAGAAACTGCCACATTGGCTGTTACTGACTCGCTGAGACATACCCTCGATGCTGGTGGATCTTCAATCCTGATCCTCTTAGATCTCTCCGCAGCATTTGACACGGTATCTCATCAACGCCTAGCGGAGAGATTGATGGAGTGTGGCATCGGGGGTATAGCCTTACAGCGGCTCAGGAATTTCTTAATGGACAGATGGCAAACCACCACACTTGGACCATTCGTCTCTAAAAATAAATTCCTGTTGGACAAAGGGGTGCCACAGGGCTCTTGTTTAAGCCCCACCCTCTTTAATATATACTTGGCCCCCCTGGCCAAGATAGTCCAACCTTTCGGCTTCGAGATAGTCTTGTACACCGATGACATGCAGCTGCTATTTTCTATTAGCAAAAATATGATTGACGAGAAACTACGCTTTTCAGGTGGTTTGCTAGCAGTCGCGAACTGGATGAAAGAGCGTTGTCTTCAGCTCAACCCGGGAAAAACGGAGCTCATGATTTTAGGCAATGATGCCCACTTTTGGACACCTGACTGGTGGCCCCCTCAATTGGGTGAAGCCCCAATTCCGTCCTCCTCAGTGAAAAGGTTAGGAATCCAGCTGGACGCTATGCTTAACATAAAAGACAGTGATAAGAATATTTCAGGGTCCTGCGTTTACAGCCTGCGTCTACTACGTAGAATTATTCCCTACCTAACACTTGAACACCGTAGAACTGTAGTGCAAGCAATGGTCATTAGCAGGCTTGATTACGGAAATGCTCTGTTGGCCGAAGGAGGCGTTACCACCCTGGCAAAATTGCAAGTAATACAGAACACTGCTGCCAGAATGGTCCTAAACCGTCCTCCTGGATCCCTATCCCTTCCTTTGCTCAGACAACTGCACTGGCTTCCGGTGGTAAAAAAATCTTTTTTTAAGATCTGCTGCCTCTCCTTTAAAGCACTTAAAGGAGGGGACCACGTTACCATCAAAACAAACTTTCCGTACAATCACGTGAATGCAATTTAAGATCTAACGCTCAAGCTCTTTTGAAGATCCCTCGTATCCAGTTAACCCACACAGGTGGCAGAATTTCTCTTACATAGCCCCCAAATACTGGAACTCGCTACCTGTGGCCCTGCGAAAATCCAGCACTTATATGTCTTTCAGGAAGCAACTGAAAACATTTCTGTTCTAAGCCCGCCTTTTTTATAAAATGGTCTTTCTACGTCCCTCGTTTTAGGAATCCTATTGGTAAGCGCTGAGATGCCCCTGGGTGAGTCACGCGCTATACAAGAAATCATAACATAACATAACAACACATTCCAACATGGCTAATTTCGTAGTTTTCCTCCAGTCTTTGAGCAGCGACCGCATCATATTTTGTGTGGCTAACTTCCTTGTGGCGATTCAGAAAAGGGGGTGGTGATGAACAGAGTGTCTGAATTAAGTAGACCACTCTTACCCAGTCCAAAGATCAGGGCTTGATCCATCACCGTTATTTATCTCACTGCACCATCCCAGCTGAGAACCTGGCTATATGCAAATCAGTCTGTCCCTGGCCCAGTGCATCATGGGAACAGGGCAGACTAAACTACCAAGCCAATTCTTCACCAGAAAGGAGACAAGCTACCGGGGACCGGTTTCTGGCATTTCAGCCGTCTTCGGCCCGGCTTTCTTTAATCCTGATGGAGCAGTGAGAAAGGGACTCATGTCTGAGTATACCCTGCCACACCTATAGTGGCCAAAAACGATTCAGAAAAGGGGGTGGTGATGAACAGAGTGTCTGAATTAAGCAGACCACTCTTACCCAGTCCAAAGATCAGGGCTTGATCCATCACCGTTATTTATCTCACTGCACCATCCCAGCTGAGAACCTGGCTATATGCAAATCAGTCTGTCCCTGGCCCAGTGCATCATGGGAACAGGGCAGACTAAACTACCAAGCCAATTCTTCACCAGAAAGGAGACAAGCTACCGGGGACCGGTTTCTGGCATTTCAGCCGTCTTCGGCCCGGCTTGCTTGAATCCTGATGGAGCAGTGAGAAAGGGACTCATGTCTGAGTATACCCTGCCACACCTATAGTGGCCAAAAACGATTCAGAAAAGGGGGTGGTGATGAACAGAGTGTCTGAATTAAGCAGACCACTCTTACCCAGTCCAAAGATCAGGGCTTGATCAATCACCGTTATTTATCTCACTGCACCATCCCAGCTGAGAACCTGGCTATATGCAAATCAGTCTGTCCCTGGCCCAGTGCATCATGGGAACAGGGCAGACTAAACTACCAAGCCAATTCTTCACCAGAAAGGAGACAAGCTACCGGGGACCGGTTTCTGGCATTTCAGCCGTCTTCGGCCCGGCTTGCTTGAATCCTGATGGAGCAGTGAGAAAGGGACTCATGTCTGAGTATACCCTGCCACACCTATAGTGGCCAAAAACGATTCAGAAAAGGGGGTGGTGATGAACAGAGTGTCTAAATTAAGCAGACCACTCTTACCCAGTCCAAAGATCAGGGCTTGATCCATCACCGTTATTTATCTCACTGCACCATCCCAGCTGAGAACCTGGCTATATGCAAATCAGTCTGTCCCTGGCCCAGTGCATCATGGGAACAGGGCAGACTAAACTACCAAGCCAATTCTTCACCAGAAAGGAGACAAGCTACCGGGGACTGGTTTCTGGCATTTCAGCCGTCTTTGGCCCGGCTCGCTTGAATCCTGATGGAGGAGTGAGAAAGGGACTCATGTCTGAGTATACCCTGCCACACCTATAGTGGCCAAAAACGATTCAGAAAAGGAGGTGGTGATGAACAGAGTGTCTGAATTAAGCAGACCACTCTTATCCAGTCCAAAGATCAGGGCTTGATCCATCACCGTTATTTATCTCACTGCACCATCCCAGCTGAGAACCTGGCTATATGCAAATCAGTCTGTCCCTGGCCCAGTGCATCATGGGAACAGGGCAGACTAAACTACCAAGCCAATTCTTCACCAGAAAGGAGACAAGCTACCGGGACCGGTTTCTGGCATTTCAGCCGTCTTCGGCCCGGCTTGCTTGAATCCTGATGGAGCAGTGAGAAAGGGACTCATGTCTGAGTATACCCTGCCACACCTATAGTGGCCAAAAACGATTCAGAAAAGGGGGTGGTGATGAACAGAGTGTCTGAATTAAGCAGACCACTCTTACCCAGTCCAAAGATCAGGGCTTGATCCATCACCGTTATTTATCTCACTGCATAATTCCAGCTGAGAACCTGGCTATATGCAAATCAGTCTGTCCCTGGCCTAGTGCATCATGGGAACAGGGCAGACTAAACTACCAAGCCAATTCTTCACCAGAAAGGAGACAAGCTACCTGGGACCGGTTTCTGGCATTTCAGCCGTCTTCGGCCCGGCTTGCTTGAATCCTGATGGAGCAGTGAGAAAGGGACTCATGTCTGAGTATACCCTGCCACACCTATAGTGGCCAAAAACGATTCAGAAAAGGGGGTGGTGATGAACAGAGTGTCTGAATTAAGCAGACCACTCTTACCCAGTCCAAAGATCAGGGCTTGATCCATCACCGTTATTTATCTCACTGCACCATTCCAGCTGAGAACCTGGCTATATGCAAATCAGTCTGTCCCTGGCCTAGTGCATCATGGGAACAGGGCAGACTAAACTACCAAGCCAATTCTTCACCAGAAAGGAGACAAGCTACCGGGGACCGGTTTCTGGCATTTCAGCCGTCTTCGGCCCGGCTTGCTTGAATCCTGATGGAGCAGTGAGAAAGGGACTCATGTCTGAGTATACCGTGCCACACCTATAGTGGCCAAAAACGATTCAGAAAAGGGGGTGGTGATGAACAGAGTGTCTGAATTAGGCAGACCACTCTTACCCAGTCCAAAGATCAGGGCTTGATCCATCACCGTTATTTATCTCACTGCACCATCCCAGCTGAGAACCTGGCTATATGCAAATCAGTCTGTCCCTGGCCCAGTGCATCATGGGAACAGGGCAGACTAAACTACCAAGCCAATTCTTCACCAGAAAGGAGACAAGCTACCGGGGACCGGTTTCTGGCATTTCAGCCGTCTTCGGCCCGGCTTGCTTGAATCCTGATGGAGCAGTGAGAAAGGGACTCATGTCTGAGTATACCCTGCCACACCTATAGTGGCCAAAAACGATTCAGAAAAGGGGGTGGTGATGAACAGAGTGTCTGAATTAAGCAGACCACTCTTACCCAGTCCAAAGATCAGGGCTTGATCCATCACCGTTATTTATCTCACTGCACCATCCCAGCTGAGAACCGGGCTATATGCAAATCAGTCTGTCCCTGGCCCAGTGCATCATGGGAACAAGGCAGACTAAACTACCAAGCCAATTCTTCACCAGAAAGGAGACAAGCTACCGGGGACCGGTTTCTGGCATTTCAGCCGTCTTCGGCCCGGCTTGCTTGAATCCTGATGGAGCAGTGAGAAAGGGACTCATGTCTGAGTATACCCTGCCACACCTATAGTGGCCAAAAACGATTCAGAAAAGGGGGTGGTGATGAACAGAGTGTCTGAATTAAGCAGACCACTCTTACCCAGTCCAAAGATCAGGGCTTGATCCATCACCGTTATTTATCTCACTGCACCATCCCAGCTGAGAACCTGGCTATATGCAAATCAGTCTGTCCCTGGCCCAGTGCATCATGGGAACACGGCAGACTAAACTACCAAGCCAATTCTTCACCAGAAAGGAGACAAGCTACTGGGGACCGGTTTCTGGCATTTCAGCCGTCTTCGGCCCGGCTTGCTTGAATCCTGATGGAGCAGTGAGAAAGGGACTCATGTCTGACTATACCCTGCCACACCTATAGTGGCCAAAAACGATTCAGAAAAGGGGGTGGTGATGAACAGAGTGTCTGAATTAAGCAGACCACTCTTACCCAGTCCAAAGATCAGGGCTTGATCCATCACCGTTATTTATCTCACTGCACCATCCCAGCTGAGAACCTGGCTATATGCAAATCAGTCTGTCCCTGGCCCAGTGCATCAAGGGAACAGGGCAGACTAAACTACCAAGCCAATTCTTCACCAGAAAGGAGACAAGCTACCGGGGACCGGTTTTTGGCATTTCAGCCGTCTTCGGCCCGGCTTGCTTGAATCCTGATGGAGCAGTGAGAAAGGGACTCATGTCTGAGTATACCCTGCCACACCTATAGTGGTCAAACACGATTCAGAAAAGGGGGTGGTGGTGATGAACAGAGTGTCTGAATTAAGAAGACCACTCTTACCCAGTCCAAAGATCAGGGCTTGATCCATCACCGTTATTTATCTCACTGCACCATCCCAGCTGAGAACCTGGCTATATGCAAATCAGTCTGTCCCTGGCCCAGTGCATCATGGGAACAGGGCAGACTAAACTACCAAGCCAATTCTTCACCAGAAAGGAGACAAGCTACCGGGGATTCAAGCAAGCCGGGCCGAAGACGGCTGAAATGCCAGTAACCAGTCCCCGGTAGCTTGTTTCCTTCCCAGTATAAGAATTGGCTTGGTAGTTTGGTCTGCCCTGTTCCCATGATGCACTGGGCCAGGGTCAGACTAATTTGCATATAGCCAAGTTCTGAGCTGGGATGGTGCAGTGAGCTAAAAAACGGTGATGGATCAAGCCCTGACCTTTGGACTGGGTAAGAGTGGTCTGCTTAATTCAGACACTCTGTTCATCACCACCCCCTTTTCTGAATCATTTTTGTCCACCATAAGCGTGGAAGGGTATACTCAGATGTGAGTCCCTAGCTCATTGCACCATCAGGATTCAAGCAAGCCGGGCCGAAGACGGCTGAAATGCCAGAAACCGGTCCCCGGTAGCTTGTTTCCTTCCCAGTATAAGAATTGGCTTGGTAGTTTGGTCTGCCCTGTTCCCATGATGCACTGGGCCAGGGTCAGACTAATTTGCATATAGCCAAGTTCTGAGCTGGGATGGTGCAGTGAGCTAAAAAACGGTGATGGATCAAGCCCTGACCTTTGGACTGGGTAAGAGTGGTCTGCTTAATTCAGACACTCTGTTCATCACCACCCCCTTTTCTGAATCATTTTTGTCCACCATAAGCGTGGAAGGGTATACTCAGATGTGAGTCCCTTGCTCATTGCACCATCAGGATTCAAGCAAGCCGGGCCGAAGACGGCTGAAATGACAGAAACCGGTCCCCGGTAGCTTGTTTCCTTCCCAGTATAAGAATTGGCTTGGTAGTTTGGTCTGCCCTGTTCCCATGATGCACTGGGCCAGGGTCAGACTAATTTGCATATAGCCAAGTTCTGAGCTGGGATGGTGCAGTGAGCTAAAAAACGGTGATGGATCAAGCCCTGATCTTTGGACTGGGTAAGAGTGGTCTGCTTAATTCAGACACTCTGTTCATCACCACCCCCTTTTCTGAATCATTTTTGTCCACCATAAGCGTGGAAGGGTATACTCAGATGTGAGTCCCTAGCTCATTGCACCATCAGGATTCAAGCAAGCCGGGCCGAAGACGGCTGAAATACCAGAAACCGGTCCCCGGTAGCTTGTTTCCTTCCCAGAATAAGAATTGGCTTGGTAGTTTGGTCTGCCCTGTTCCCATGATGCACTGGGCCAGGGTCAGACTAATTTGCATATAGCCAAGTTCTGAGCTGGGATGGTGCAGTGAGCTAAAAAACGGTGATGGATCAAGCCCTGACCTTTGGACTGGGTAAGAGTGGTCTGCTTAATTCAGACACTCTGTTCATCACCACCCCCTTTTCTGAATCAACTTCCTAGTGGCGGCATCTAGGAGTGCGAGGAAACGCCGCGCAAGACTGCAGCTGCCCTGAGGGCAAAGGAAGAGCCCGAATAAATCAAGGAGGGAGGCAGAAAGACAAAAGGACACTACACGTGCCCTGACAGAACCCAGGCACAGACCAGCCAACAAGCAGCAGCAAAGCCATCAAACAACCACTGGTAAAGTCAACCAAGCTAAGTTACCCCAAGAAACAGGCAGGGGTGGATACAAGTAGGCAGGCATCCCCAGCAACAAAAGAAAACACAGCTGTGAACTCCCATAATAAATGAGCACTGGCAAAGGCAAGTGACCCCGCAAAGGTGAAGACAGAAAAACAGACAGCGGCCAGCACAAGAGCCAACTAAAGGCAGCCCAGTACACGAGGAACAACGCCAAGACCCTAAAGCCAGTTGGAGTGGAGAGAAAGGGGGTTGGAGAAGTCTGAAAGACTCCAAAGTTACAAGCCATCAAGTAACTGACATATGTTGAATGATCAAGGGGCTGCAGCCCAGCAACCAGCAGCACTACAAGTAGTGACGCACTCAGCACATTCCCAAGTCACCGCACTCCCACCGTTTAGCGAACTTGCTGATCCAGCCACTGCGTCCCCGAGGTGGAAGGTATGGGTTGGCCGCCTCAATAATTATTTCGTAGCCACAAGAGAAACAGATGGAGCGGTGAGAAGATCACTGTTTTTACACTTTGCTGGTGATGAAATATATAAGCTATTTCAACATCTCCCGAACACTGGTGCTGCCAACAACGATGACGCTGCCGTCAGAGCACTAAATACTCACTTTGAACCCCAACTCAACCCTCATTACGAACGCTTTAAGCTTAGGCAAGCAAGTCAACGAGAAGGAGAATCGATGGACACTTACCACACGCGCCTCAGGGAACTATGAAGTACCTGCACGGAGGATGACCAAACCAAAGAAGTGACAGTGCAACTAATCCAAGGGTGTCGCAACAAGACGCTGCGGACCCTGATACTGAGGCAACCCATGATCACCTTAGAAGAAATACTAATCCTTGCACTCTCGCATGAACTGTCAGACGTCCGAGCAACTGCCATGGAGGCCGCGCTCACTTCCCACCATGATCAGACGGCCAGTGTCAAGGTAGAGCTGGCTGACGCAGTACGTGCAACATCCCGAGGTGGGAGAGGCCGATGGCCAACCAGAGTGCCCCGGCGAGGGTCATGTGGATGGTGTAGAAGAGAAGAGAATCCACCGGAGAGCTGCCCGGCAAGAGGAAGGTCATGCTCAAAGTGCAGAATCCCAAACCACTTTGCAAGTGTATGCCGAGGAAGCGCACGAGGAAGAGGCAATACAGGGAGAAAGCCACCAACAGGGGCTGTAAGAAACCTGACGCTAGCGGATCCCCCAGCATCACGGACAGACAGGACCCACCATCGCCTAGAAGACTCATCAACGGAGGAAGAAGAGGAAGAATGTTATTTCGTGTCGTTCGCGAGTGACCTCAAGAAAAGGCGGCGGCCGCAACCGAAGTGCAACATCGAAATCGACGGGTCCTAGGTGACTGGACTAATTGACACAGGGGCGACCGTCAATGTGATGGGATCCCAGCACTACAAACGGTTAAGCCCAAGGCCAACTCTCACTCCATCCAAAATCAAGATACTGACTTATGGCAGCACGACTCCGTTACCTCTCAAAGGGAAAATGACCGTTCGAGTGAGGTCGGAAGGGCAGGAGGTAACGCCAATTTTCCACGTCGTGGATAGAGAAGCTGACATACTAGTTGGCAGCCACACAGCGGAGGACCTTAGTCTAATTGCCTTTGCGAATGCAGTCAAACTACTACAGGCTGACAACGTCCTAGAGATTTTCCCGCAACTATTCAACGGACTGGGAAGCATACGGAGACCGCCCGTGAAACTACATATCGACAAAGCAGTCCAACCGGAAAAAACGAAACAGCCCGGGAAAATCCCCATATGCATAGATATGAGGATGCCGAACCGAGCTATCCGGCGAGAAAGACATCTAACCCCGATAGTAAACAACATCTTGGCTGACCTAAATGGTGCCCAGTGGTTTTCGAAGCTAGATTTGAACGCCGGCTATCACCAACTCACGCTGGCAGAGGAGAGCAGATACATAACTGCCTTCTCAACACATCTAGGGCTCCGGCGTTACAAAAGGTTGAACTTTGGAATATCATCGGCGGCAGAAATCTTTCAGAACACCGTGAGAGAAATACCGCCTGGCCTAGGAGGTGTACTCAATGTAAGTGACGACATATTGATTCACTCGAAAACCATCGAATAGCACCATCGACGACTACGGGCCACTCTGCAATGGTTGGCCGAGCACGGCGTGACACTCCACAGAAAGAAGTGCCAATTTTTCCAAACGTCTATCGATTTCTTTGGATATGTATTCAGTGCAGACGGAGTCAAGGTGACCCCCGGAAGTCTCAAGGAATACACCTTGCACCAGCACCAATGAACTCATCCGAGGTGAGAAGTTTCCTAGGTACGACAACATATTGCGGACGTTTCATTCCGAACCTAGCAACCATCGCAGAGCCACTACGTTATCTCACGAGGAAGGAGACTCCCTGGAAGTGGACCCTGAAAGAAGACAAAGCATTTAAACAAGTGAAGGCTGCCCTACTGGATAGTACGACGATGGCCTACTTTGACACGTCACGAACCCCACGGAACTGATTGTGGATGCCAGCCCAGTGGGCCTAGGTGCCGGGCTTACCCAGGAGACAGAACCAGAAACCTGAGTCCCGTTGGCGTTCGCGAGCAAAGCTCTCACTGCGACTGAGGCAAGATACTCACAGATAGAGCGGGAGGCGCTTGCAATTAAATGGGCATGCAATCACTTCCACCTCTACGTCAGCGGCCACCCATTTAAAGTGATAACGGACCATCAGCCCCTCCTGCCATTGTTCAGAGGAACAGCACCTTACCCTCCCCCAAGGATTGAACAATGGGCAATTCAGTTGCAACATTATCAAATGGAAGTGTTGTACCGACCATGGGCCAAAAATCCTGTGGACTTCCTGTCCCGCCATCCGGCCACCACGACCGAGTCTAGCCTGGAGCAGGGGACGCAAACAGAGGACTTCATCAATATGATCTCACGATGGTCGTGCCCCCGAGCCATCTCGCTAGAAGAGATCAAAGAACACCTGGACAAAGATGTCTGTCTCCTACGGGTGACAGCCGCGTTGAGAGGAGGATCCTGGGAAAAGTTTCTCAAGGACATTCAAGGGTGGAGTGAACCTAACCATAATTGTCTCGGCAAGCTCTGGAAAGTAAGACACGAGCTTAGCTTGACAGAAGATCGGGTGATTCTAAGAGGATCACGAATTGTGGTGCCAATCAGCCTGCAGGAACGAGCGACCGTCCTTGCTCATGAAGGACACCAGGACATCGGACGGATGAAGTCCCGAATGAGGGCCCTGCCTAAGCCTGGATTTCGGAAGTTTCCCTGACGGGAGAGTCACTGCTGTCATTGTCAACAGCTATACCAAGTACCGCATCGTCGAAGTACTACCCTCCACATCGTTTGACAACCTGCAACCTGTGCTAGAGAGATCATTTGCACTTTTCGGCATCCCGCACATTATCAAGACTGACAATGGCCCCCCTTTCCAAGGAAGGGAGTTCAGAGACTTCCTAGCACGCCTCGGCATTAAACATCACCGGATAACGCCTCAGTGGCCCCAGGCCAATGGTGAGATGGAGCGTTTCATGCGCACGATAAACAAAGTATTGCGAATAGCAGCAGCGGAGGGGGCTGATCCCGAATGTAGGCTACACCAGTTCTTGAGGGAATATCGTAGCACAGCCCACTGTACCACTCAGAGATCCCCGTGGTCACTCATGCTGGCCGGACCCCAAAATGACATGTTCCCAAGAGCAGCATGTGGAGAACAGCAACAATATGACCCGACCAAAGCTCAGGCGAAAAGACAAAACACCAACGACCGAGCCAACCAAAGATGCAAAGCAGAGACCCGTGTCCTACTACCTGGATGCTCTGTTTTGATCCGAAATCGTTAGAACACCGGGAAGTTCAAAACACCCTACGAACCCGGTGTGTGGGTGGTGAAATCCACCAAAGGAACGGCAGTCACGGCGGAAAGAAACGGCGAGACAGTAACAAGGAATGTCTCATGGTTCAAGCGGATCCCCACTCCTGCTACAGAACCATCAGTGACTGAAAGGCTGGAGCCTTTGGAGACCCCCGTGGAAGAGGCAGACGGCATGCCAGAGGCCAGTGCCCTGTCGAGTCCAGCGAGGCCCCAAGGACGAGAACAACGTAGTCCTGAACGCCATGCCATCCGAGCGAGAGTTCCAATCCCACACAATCCAAGAGACACTCATTTTCACCAATACAGTCTCAGGCCGAACCCCAAGCCAAATCAAAGACTGTCTGACTTCATGTGCTAGATTGTTATGTTTAGTTTGTTCAAAGACCAACCTAATAAGGGATGTAGCGTTCTAGTGGTTGCGGCTGGAAGAGCGACCAGGATACTGTCCCACACATTGTATCACTCTGAGAGCTATAAATAAAAGGTCCGGGGCCGCTCGGGACTTCCGGTCCGACTAAGTAACTGCTGTGTCCTGTGTCGGTTATTGAGGCGTCCATCTAGTTACAGCAGGCCCGTGTGACCATAACCCCAGGCCCCCTCAAACATCACACACAAGATAAGGAACGGAGCGGCTCACAACAAAATGTCCGCTGCTTCTCACGAGCAACTCTAGGAATAATCGGCATCGCTGCGGGGAAGCAGACGAGCTTATGAATCTTCCGCTTTCCCTGACTGCAGTGTGCAGGGAGGGGGGGACAGGAAGTTTTCTGGCTTTGACACGTCAAGTGTTGGTTTTTTCAACAAAATATGGTAAATGTATTTCAAACGCAATAGCACCAAGTCAAAGTGTACATGTAAAATCGAGAGTAATTCCACGCTATACAAAAAGATATAAAATGCACAAAAACTTGAACAAAAGTGCATTAGTATTGTGCATGCGTCACAAGAAAGATACTTTTATATTGTCTTAGAAAATGATTGCCAGGTGCATGATAGGGGAACGAAGGCCCGAAGAGGAGTGTGAAATTGAACAAATGCATTCTTAAATCTAGCTCTACAGAGAAATGTTCTCCAGGCATTATGTGATTAACCTGAAAAGGGCTTCAGAATCTCTATCAGGAGAGGGGCTTTGGCGTCACCCACATGTTTGTAGCCAGAAGTACATGTTTTGATTGGGCAGAAGTTATGTGCTTCCACCAAATAAGTGCTTGCCTTCCACACAGCTGTTATCATTGTGTTTATTTATCCAACTGCCTGAGCTGGACCTTTCAGGGACACACACATGACATTTAAATGCTATTAAGGTGTCTTAGATAACTTTATAATTTACGATGATTTAAAGGAAAGGGGTGTTCAGATCCAAATATTCTAATGGTGCCATGTTAGTTGATATTTAGGGAGTGTATACGTATCCCCTTGAGGGCATGACCCCTACAACTCACCCAAATAAAGAAATCAAAGTCGTATTCTCTCATACAATTGCCTTGTATATAGTATATCATTACATTTTTTTTTAAAAAGGACAGTCATGAAGCACTCAGTGTAGGTATTGTGTGGTGTGAGTTTGGGTAGTCCCTTATGGTAAGGAGAAAAACTACGAGCGAGTAGACATGGAAGAGTCATACCTGTTTATAGAAAAGTAGGGAGCATAATCTGTGTGTCCGTCTCTAGCAGAATGGTGCAGTCTGGAGAGAAAGAGTTGAAGGGAAGATGTGAAAGGATTATCTTTTTTTCTGTTCTATTTATTAGTTGGACCCAGGAGCTGAAACACTGTGGTGCTCGTTGTGTCCAGGATTGGAACTCCGAGGGAGAAACCCTATAGATGTTGTTAGAGCGGTGGCCATATTGAATGGTGTATTGAAATAAAAGAATGTATGAACTAGGATGCTTGCACAGACAATCAAACAATAGCATTTGCATAGAGCAATGCATGAAGTGGAATACTGGTATAGGCAGTTGCACAATCAAAACTAGAATCATTAATATTATTGAACACTTCATCCGCAATATGTAAATAGCAGATTGCATGTTAAGTACATGGAGCATACGAAGTTTCTATAGGAAGATGGAGTATAAATACATGTTACTGCAAAATTGATATAGTCATAACTTATATCTTTAGCATCTATATTAGTTATTTGTATTCAGATATTGATTACAACCCCATCACTGGAGATTAAATTTGCTCATATGTAATTTCAATCAATCAATCAATCAGGACATTTGTTAAGCGCGCTACCCACCCGTGAGGGTCTCAAGGCGCTGGGGGGAGAGAGGGGGTGCTGCTACTGATCGAAGAGCCAGATCTTGAGAAGTCTTCTGAAGGCCAGTAGGTCTTGGGTCTGCCGTAGGTTGGTGGGGAGGGTGTTCCAGGTCTTGGCGGCGAGGTGGGAGGAGGATCTGTCGCTGGTGGTCGTTCTTTGGATGCGGGGGACTGTGGCGAGGGCGAGGACAGTGGAGCGGAGCTTGCGGGTAGGTGTGTAGAATCTGAGTCGTCTGTTGAGGTACGCTGGGCCGGCATTGTGAAGTGCTTTGTGTGCGTGGATGAGGAGCTTGAAAGTTATCCTCTTGTTGATGGGGAGCCAGTGAAGGTCTCTCAGGTGGGGTGTGATGTGGCTGCAGCGGGGGATGTCGAGGATCAGTTATGCCGAGGCGTTCTGGATGCGTTGCAGCCGTCTCAGGAGCTTGGTTGACCTTCCTGCGTAGAGGGCGTTTCCGTAGTCCATCCTGCTGGTGACGAGGGCCTGGGTGACTGTTCTTCTCGTTTCGGTGGGGATCCACTTTAAGATCCTGCGGAGCATTCAGAGGGTGTTGAAGCAGGATGAGGAGACGGCGTTGACCTGCTTAGACATGGAGAGGGTGGAGTCGAGGATGACACCCAGGTTGCGTGCGTGGTCGGTGGGTGTGGGGGCTGTTCCCAATGAAGTCAGCCACCAAGGCGTCATCCCAGGCTGAAGGGGTGGAGCTGAGGATGATGACCTCCATCTTGTCCGAGTTCAGCTTCAAACAGCTGTTCTTCATCCAGTCGGCGACAGCCTTCATTCCTTCATGGAGGTTGGTTTTGGCGGTGTGAGAGTCTCTGGTGAGGGAGAGGATCAGCTGGGTGTCGTCGGCATAGGAGATGATGTTGATGTCGTGCTGTCGGGCGACGTGGGTGAGGGGTGCCATGTAGATGTTGAACAGCGTTGGGCTTAGGGAAGAGCCCTGGCGTACGCCGCAGATGATCGCCGTGGAGCGGAAGGGTGGGAGGCGGACGCTCTGAGTTCTGCCAGAGAGGAAGGATGTGGTCCAGTCCAGGGCCTTCTCTTGGATCCTGGCGCCGTGTAGGCGTGTTCGTAGTGTGCGGTGGCAGACAGTGTCGAAAGCGGCTGACAGATCCAGGAGGATGAGGGCTGCTGTTTCACCGTTGTCAAGCAGTGTCCTGATGTCGTCGGTGGCGGCGATGAGGGCGGTTTCGGTGCTGTGGTTGCTGTGGTAACTGGACTGGGATGGGTCCCGGCTGTTGTTGTCCTCTAGGTAGCAGGTCAGTTTTTTGTTGACGATTTCTCGGTGACCTTCGCCGGGAACGGGACCAGGGAGATGGGAGGAAGTTCTTGAGGTCCTTGGGGTCCGCCTTGGGCTTCTTGAGTAAGGCGTTGATCTCGGCGTGCTTCCAGCTCTCCGGGAAGGTTGCTGTCTCGAAGGAGATGTTGATAGCTTTCCGAAGATGGGGGGCGATAGTTGTGCTGGCTTTGTTGAAGATGTGGTTTGGGCATTGGTCAGACGGGGATCCGGAATGGACGGAGTTCATGATTTTGATGGTGTCAACGTCGTTGATGTTGGACCAGGCGATCAGGCGGCTGGTGGTCACGGGGGTGGAGGTCTCGCGGGGCGGTCATGGCGTTGAAGCTGTCATGGATGTCGGCGATCTTGCGGTGGAAGAAGGTGGCCAGTGAGTCGCACAGGTGCTGCGAAGGGGGGATGTCGCTGGTGTTGGAGCTGGGGTTGGAGAGTTCCTTCACAATGCTGAAGAGCTCTTTGCTGTTGTGTGCGTTGTTATCCAGGCAGTCCTTGAAGGCAGTTCTCTTGGCGGTTCTGATGAATTGATGGTGTCTGCGGGTGGCGTTCTTGAGGGCCGTGTAGTTGTCTGGTGATTGTTCGCGAAGCCAGTTCTTCTCCAATTTCCGGCATGTACGCTTGGAGGCCTGGAGATCTTCAGAGAACCAGGTGGCTTTCTTGCTGGTGTGGCTGTTGGAGGATGTCTTGAGCGGAGTGGGAGTGTTGGCGTAGTCGTCGATCCACTGACGGAGGTTGAGGGCAGCGGTGCTGGGTTCAGTGGGGTCGGCTGGTGGGCTCTTGGCGAAAGTGGTGGCTAGCAGCTGTTTGGTGACTTTGCCCCAGCAGCGACGGGGCATCTGTTGGGTGTGGTGGTGTGTGGTGGGATTCCTGAAGGTGAAATGGACGCAGCAGTGGTCGGTCCAGTGGGGTTCGGTGGTGTGGTTGAAGGAGACTTGGGGGCTTGCGGAGAAGATGGGGTCAAGCGTAAGACCGGAGGCGTGGGTGGGTGTTGTCACAAGCTGTCTGAGTCCGAGGTTGGCGAGGTTGTCGATCAGGGTGGCGGAATTGATGTTGTTGTTGTGCTCGAGGTAGAAGTTCAGGTCCGCAAGGAGGATGTAGTCTGTGGAGGTGAGGGCGTGGATGCTGATGAGGTCAGCGATGGAGTCACTGAACTGTGGTCTGGGTCCAGGGGGTCTGTAGATGAGGGTTCCTCTGAGGGTGGTTTTGAGGTCATTGTGGATCTGGCAGTGCAGGTGTTCGGCGGTGCAGAGGGTGTTGTCGGTGTTGGTCGAGACTCTGAGTGTGTTCTTGTGGACAATGGCAATTCCACCTCCTACTACGTTGATGCGGTCTCTGCGGCAGATCTTGTAGCCTTCCGGGATGGCTATGGCGATGTCAGGTGCTGAGGTGGGGTTCAGCCAGGTCTCCGTAAGGAAGGTGACGCCTGGGGCGGTTGAGT
Organism: Lissotriton vulgaris; assembly: GCF_964263255.1. NCBI lineage: Eukaryota > Metazoa > Chordata > Amphibia > Caudata > Salamandridae > Lissotriton > Lissotriton vulgaris. The sequence goes on along the minus strand of NC_141685.1, from coordinate 2,042,107,012 downwards.
CGAGGAGGTCTCAGAGTTCGATGGCGTGTTTGCGGGTGGAGTGAGTGTTGGGGAGGATGCATCTCAGGAAGTTGGGTTTGTTGGTTGGTGGTTTTGCGGGTCGGATGCTGGTGAAGCTGCAGTTCCGGCAGGTGAAGGGCCCTTGGGTGCGCTTCGGGTTGGCCCGGTAGCAGGTGTGTTCTCGTCCGGGGTTGAGTGCATGGAGGGTGCTGGCATCGTAGTGCGGTCGGGTGTCGTGGTGTCTTCGGGGTCCAGGGGTTCTGCTGCTGGGCGCGGTACAGGCGTGGACGGGCGCAGACGGGCTTGCCTTAGGCGCACCGTCGGCATGGCAGCAGCGAGCCCGCTACGCGAGCTCGCTGCTGCGCGGCCATGCAGCGGCTGCCATATAAGGATCAAGTGGAAGGGAGGAGCAGCTGGGAGGCGGGAGCGGGGCGGCCGAGGGGGCGGTGCCCGGCCGCAGGGAAACAGCAGGGAAACAGCGGCAGGAACGGCGATCGGGGTGGGGTAGAGAAAGAAAAAAGGGGTCGCAAAGAATAGTCAATCACAGGGGCAACAGTGGGAAAAAGGCAACAGCAGACAATACTACAAAAACAGAAAGTAAAAACAGCAAAAGGGGCACACAGGAGTAATTGTGCACAGGACTCACGGGGAGCCGCAGACTAGCGGTAGCAGTGGGTGGAGAGACACGGGCGCACTGGTGGTGCTGTGCGGCATGAGGAGCGGCCTGTCCTGCGAGCAGAGTCAAGGGTCGCTCCAAACAAATATGTAAAAAGACTGCATGACAGACAAGTGCCAAAGGATAGATTGTTATTTCTCTGTATTAAAGTCTACAGATAATTATTTCGTCACATGGAACGTCACAAACTACCTTTGTAGGGAATGATTTGGTGTTGGCTACTGTCTTGTAATAAAAAATTCATGAATATGTATCCATATACATACATAGATAACCTTTGGGTCAGCTCTGTTCTACCAATGGTCTGTCTGAGTGTAATTTCCACTTTGTCTTCACAACAGCAAAGTGCATGGGGTAATCATTCAGTCCACATCAGGCATTGCCGCTCTTGCCCTGTGATGCCCTGTAACAGTATTTTCTGATTAAATGTGCACATTCAGGTTTCATTTCTTTGCTTCTCCTCTTTTTATATAAAAGTTTCTTAGGAGGATAGTACATCTTTCCAGGCAGTGCTAATGGATGGCTTGCTTGGTGTTACTTTCATCATCAATGCGCTGCTTTCCATAAGTCCACTTCCTCTCAATCTTCGCATTATGGAATTTTGTTGTCTATAGTGTATCATTGTTTTACCATTCCAAGATGACCAACACATTGGTTCTAAATGTGGCGGCCATGCTTGAATTTTAATACAACAATGTACTATTTACAACATCTTTGCAAGACAGACACCAACTGCAATGTTAAGTTTTGTTATTTCAAGCTTATGCACATCATGTTTAGACAGCAGCATCTGTTCTTTTTTCTACTTGTACTATTTTAATTTACCTTGCATATGTTGTTGAGTTTGTGTGTATTTTTCTTTGGTTGTGTTGGGGAGTGAATACACAAATTAGTCATTAGATGGATGAATGGATGGATGAGTGCAAAGATGAGTGTCAGAGTGCATAAATGATGACTTATTGAGTGTTTAAACCCATTAATAAGACATAAGTCACTTCCATTCCTAAGCCACACCGATTGGCATTGCCAATCCTTGTACATCATATTGTTGTGCCTGATTGCGCAAGTCTCTGTGGAATTAATTCTGGAACAAAATATGAGAAACCCACTGCATGCACTGGATGCATCCAATCATGACAGGGGCTCTATATAGCCCGCTTACAGCGAATGGTGAGTGACTCTCAGGAAAGCATTGTATGCAGCTAGCCATGGAAAACAATGCCAGTCCTTCCAGGAGTGATGGAGAGTACCCCACTGGCTTACACAGAAGAAAAGCAACCATAGTAATGCTCTTTAGGGCTATCCATGAGCAAAGGAAATCCATTGTAATCCTCTTGTTAGTGAACAGACAGTAAGGTAGCCTATGGAATTTACTAGTTAGAGGCAGCCAGGATAAATATCCTATAGGTTCCACTAATGGGCAACAGAGATGGTGATAGAGGAGCAACATATAGGTGATCCATCATTACAGGCAGTCAGATTCAAATTATTTTTTGGCTCCAATGACATTGAAGCCAAACGGCATACACTGGATAAAGTTGCCCGTCATACATAAGTAAACATGTTGCTAAAGAGCAATGATGAATCTTCCTGCTGCATGCAGTCATAGTGTATTTCTCTAGAAGCGACCCAGAAAAAGTCTAGTAGTGATAGTGGCAGTCTGCAAGCATGCACTGGTTATAGGCAGCCAGGGCCCCAAGGTTACAGTTGTAAGTGGCAGCCAACAAACAAAGAAAATACACAAATCATACAAACATATGTTACAAGGCAAGCTGTGACATAATACCCAACCCCTACAAATGTATATCACTCTGCACTCCATCAAGGAGTTGTGAAGGTGAGACCCATGGCGTACTATAGGTGTTACAGTACTTGGTCTATAAAGTCTGCTTAGATGCAGAGGTAGGGCAGAATGATTGCCAAGGGCATTTTGTGAAACGGTCTGTGGGTCCACCCAGATGCAGCAAAGTTAAAACCCCAGGAATTTCACAGACGACTGAGTAGACAAGTCTAATTTGGGTTCCCTAATAGACTAGAGGTGCAACTGAAAGATTATGACATACATTTCAGTTGAGGGTCTATGAGGTACACCCATTGAAAATGCAAGTGCATCTGCACCTTCACACACACTTCAATAAATGGTCTATGGGGGTTGCCCCAAAGGTGGTGGTAGGAACAATGTACTACTGCAGGTGTGTTTTGGGAAACCTGGTGTAAGGAAATGTCTCTTTTTAAATGATCACCCCCAACGTTTGGGCTGATGCTGCTGGTTTTTTGACTCTGAGAGTGCACTGAGGCCTACTAGCCAGACCACAGTGCCATCATCTTAACCCCTTACAAAGTGTATGTTGAATTAGATAACCCCAGTGGGCATACCATGACTTCCTTAGTAGTTCCTAGTATGTGGTACAAAGGGTACCCAGAGCATGTAAGACAGAATACCCCCCACCCTGGGATGCAGCCCTGTTGTGCCACCCCATGTGAGATAATGTACAAAATGGCCCCTAGCCCGTAAGAGCAGCTTTAAACTGCTAGTTTGACCTTGTCGTTTAAACCAATGATAAAGCCCCCACTTCCCATAACAATATATGAAAGTCTCCCCTAAGGAAGGTCTATGAAGCCCTGATACACGGAGCTATATATTATTAAGTAGAACATATGCTTTAATCTGTTCTGACGGCAACATTTCCAAATTGTCGTTTTGCTGTGGAAACATTAGTACAGAGATACCAGCTGACCCCTCAGCCGGCTAGCTTCTGAATGGGACTACTAAAATTGGTACTTCAATGTATAAAATTAATCATGGCATTAAACCCAACTTGATACCCAACTCGAATTTAATGTCCCTTTTTAAGGAAAGGCAACTTTTAGAAAGTTTCCACTCTATATCTCAATTTGTCCAGTGGCCCCACACTATTGCTGCACACCAGAAAGCTTTCTGCCTTCCTGGGGAATAGTCCTGTGCTTAATTTGAGACAGTAGTTTCTAATACTCAAGAGTGGCACTTTTAAATGATTTGCTCAGAATCACAGGATGTTGAGCCGACGCCGAGACTCGAACCTGGTTCCCCCGCTCTGAAGTCTGCAGCTCTGGCCATTACACCACATCTTCTCCCCGCTTTCATGGTTAGCAGTTGGTTCTATTTTATGCAGTGCTAACAGGAGAAATGGGCTGGAGCAAGCTGCCTCTTGGCGAGAGCCCCGGCACGTATTTTTTTTTTTTTAACAAATTAACCACAATAGTAGCCTGCTGCAGAGGGAGGTGTTCCCTCCACCTTGCAGGGAAGCCATTCCGGGTGTTGGCCCAAAAGGCAAGCTTCAACGATGGAGCTGCCTTTAGTGGGCAAACGGTGATCACGCTCCTGAAGGGTTGCCCCTTTGTTCAGGTACACAAGCTGGTAATGGGAACAGAGAGGTGAGACCTGTGCTCAAACCGGTTTTCTCATGGGCGTGTAGCCCACAGGTAGTCACACCTCTAGGTGAGCTACCAAGCTCCTAACATCCAAAGAAGGGGTTAGACATCTTAGGATTAGGCAGAATGGTGCACTCTAGGACTGCTAGATGCCATACATAGCGAGAAGTCATCACAGGGCAGGAGGAATCCTGGTAGTCCATCAGCTAGTGACCACATCATCCCTGCAGTGCACTTTCTGGGCATCAGTATGGCACTCCTGGCATCCTGAACCTCTGGTCACTATGAAACTAGAGGAAGGACCAAAGAAGGGCTATTTTGTTGACCCCTGGATCTGGCAAAGAGAGGCTGCCCCATCTGCTGGACTGCACCTGATGCACCTTAGGCTACCGGAGAGAGGACAGAGCCTGTGGCTCCTGGCTTCAGGAAAAGTTGCTCCAAAGCCCCAGGCAAAAGAAGTAACTCCAAGGGTCAGTCGGCTGAACAGGACTACTAAGAAACATTCTGATACAGCTGCGAGTTCTCCTGCGAAACAGGACATGGGCGAGAGCACTCCTAGACAGTGCCGCTGAAGTGTGTATGTGTGCCCAAGTCAAAAAGGAAGATCATCCTGGTGTCATTCGGAAGTCATCCGATGGCTTCAGCCAGGCTATCCTTGCAATTATCTTGGGAAGTCATCCAAAGCCATCCTGAGGTATGCCTATAGGGATAAATATTTTAATGAGATGATTCCACATCCAGAGTCATCACAGTAACTAAATCAGGCTGAGCTCCTGATACCTACTTGGAAAATGTGTGATTATTTTTAACTTCTACAGGATGACTCTATGACAACAAAAGGATGAGGGCAGATTACTACACAATGAACCCATGACAACTAGGGGATGGGAACAGATTACTTCTCAATGACCCCATGACAACTAGGGGATGGGAGCAGAATACTTCATGATGACTTCATGACAACTAGGGGGTAGGAGTAGATTACTTCACGATGACTCCATGACAACTAGGGGATGGGAGCAGATTACTTCATGATGACTCCGTGACAACTAGGGGACGGGAACAGATTACTTCATGAATATTCCATGGCAACCAGAGGATGGGAGCAGACTATTTCACAATTACATCATTACGACTTCAGGTGTTGTTTGAATTATTTCATGTGTAATTCACGGTGTGGTTTTATTACTTCACTATGATCTCATGAAGACTTCTGGATAGTTTTCCCCATTCCAGTAATAATTCAAGAGGATTGCTTTTAAGGCGTTCACTTTGGCTCATGAGTATTTCTCCCAGGGTCATCCCACTAGACTTTAACAGCACTGGAATCTACTGTTAAACAGAAACATACAGGCCTTAATCAATGAATGTCAGATACCTGCCTGACATAATATTGTGGTAATACTACAATTCCACTAAGTATAGCAACACAATCTCTAATTGTAAAAAACGCAAATGTAGACTTCATTGAGGAATAACAGATGTATACTTAATTTAAAGATGCATAGTGACCATCAGCTTTCAGTGAACTGAAATGGCCTTATTGCATTTTTTAATGAAGCGATAGTGTGTTTCTCTAAATTGAAACAATAATGTTATGGGTATGGAATTCTTCTCTCTGTGTACTAGACGTTTTTGTGCTTTTAAAACAATCTGTTACAGAGGACCAGAGAGAACTCCCATCATGTCTACAACCCAGCTATCTCAATCTTCCTAACCATCGTCCCTTTTCTGACTCGATGCATGTCAGCAGTGGTAGGTATATGTAACAGTGGGAGAGAAGCAAGTAGAGAGGCTATGAGTGAGAGGGTTTTTGTAAGTATGGTCAGAGGATGACATAGGAGTTCTGAGAAGTGCCAGTGAGTAATATTATTAGTGTGAGAGGATAACAGATGTGAGCATTAATGCAAATAGTTTGGGTAGGGAGCAGGACAATTATGAATCAATGGGTTTGCAAGTTTGTGGTGCTATGCCAATGAATGGTGTAGAGAAACATGTGAACAGCATTGCAAATGGTTTTGTAAGAAGCAGGAATCCAAGAGAAGGCTCTTAACTGGACCACCTCCTTCCTCTCCGGCAGAACCCAGAGCGTCGCCTCCCACCCTTCCGATCCGAAGCCACCGACATCATCTGCGGCGTCCCCTAGGGCTCATCCCTCAGCCCAATGCTGTTCAACGTCTACATGGCCTCCCTCGCACAAGTGGCCCGCCATCACGACCTCAACATCATCTCCCACGCTGACGACACCCAGCTCAACCTCTCCCTCACCAAGGACCCACACACCGCCAAAACCAACCTCCACGAGGGAATGAAGGCCGTCACCCATTGGATGAGGAGCAGCCGTCTGAAGCTGAACTCGGACAAGATGGGGGTCCTCATCCTCGGACCCAACCCCTCAGCCTGGGACAACTCCTGGTGGCCGACCACACTGGGAACAGCACCAACACCCTCCGACCATGCACGAAATCTAGGATTCATCCTCGACTCCTCCCTCTCCATATCTAAGCAGGTCAACACAGTCTCCTCCTCCTGCTACAACACCCTCCACATGCTCCGCAGGATCTACAAATGGATCCCGACTGAAACAAGAAGAACGGTGACACAGGCAGCAGACTGGACTACGGCAACTCACTATACGCAGGAATCACAGCCAAACACCTACGACGACTACAACGCATCTAAAACGCCTCCGCCCGACTGATCGTCAACATCCCCCGCCGCAGCGACATCAACCCCCACCCGAGAGACCTACACTGGCTCCCCGTTGACAAGAGGATCACCTTTAAGCTCCTCACTCACGCACACAAAGCACTCCACAACGCCGGACCAGCCTACCAGAACAACAGACTCAGCTTCCACACCCCCACCCGCCAGCTCCGCTCCGCCACCCTCGCCCTGGCCGCTGTCCTCCGTATCCAACGAACGACTTCGGCGGCAAATCCTTCTCCTACCTCGCCGCCAAGACCTGGAACACCCTCCCTACCCACGTATGGAAGACCCAAGACCTACTCGCCTTCAGAAGACTCCTCAAGACCTGGCTCTTCACGCAGTAGCAGCACCTCAGCGCCTTGGGACCCTCACGGGTAAGTAGCGCGCTTTACAAGTACTCTGATGGATTGATTGATTGTAAGTGGCTAGTGTGAGTAGGGTAAAGAGAATGTAATGAAAGTGGGGATTTTGAGTGGTTGAAATTATATGATGTGATACCCTGATGAGTTGTCAATGGGTGTCTCGACGGTGGATTTTGGAGACTGATACAAATAGGTGTTGGAGATTGGTTAAGAATAATGTTCAGAACAACTGCAATGCGAGTGATGATGTATGGTTCGGAATATGAACTTTAAGTGGCTGAGAAAAATTGATGTGTTGCAAGTGGCTTTTTGGTGTGAATGGTGTGAAAAACTAGAACTATTGGTTGTCTGTGAGCAGAGGGTGTGATCAAATGGTACTGTAAGTACCTCTTAGCAAGTGGTGGTAAAAGTGAGTGTTAGAACCGGCTGTCTCTAGTTGGCAGAGGTATACACTTCTGACAAATAGGGACACACCTTTTCTAGTCAGGGCAAGGGGATCACACCCTTTGATAACCCCTGCTCACCCCCTTGGTAGCTTGGCAGAGCAGATAGGCTTATCTCGGAGGCTGTGCGTTAAGCATTTATGACCACATACAGTAATAAAGTGAATACCCTACAAATGGACACGACACAGTAGTATTATAAAAATAAGGATTTTTATATAAGGCTTAGCACAAGACCAAATAACGACAAAAATATACACAATCTTAATAAATACTCTTGGAAGGGAAAAATAGTTCAAAGGTAGTTTCTTCTTTAGCACAAAGTCTTTCGTAACAAAGCAACTCTTCTTCCTGGAAACAAAGTTCTTAGCAACAAGGTAATCCACACGGGAGCTACACGACGTCGAGGCAAAGTTAATCCAAAGGTTCGGCGTCGACCGCGAGGAGCGCTACGTCGAGCCCGGAGTCACACGGACCCCCAACAACACAGTACCTTGGAAAATGAAGCACACGATGATCAGCGGCGTCAAGCAATCCGGCGTCGCGTCTTCGGTGTCGATCAGGCCTCAGTAGTCGTCGATGTCGATGATGATGTTGATGTTGCAAAGAGTGAGCAGCGCTCACGGTGTCGAGAGGGCACGAGGGCGATGCGATCAGCAGCGGTGCAGACACGAGGTCCCTTGGAGCTGGAGCCGAACTCACTACTCACTGGCGTTGCTGCTGGCGTCGATCGGGCCCGGCGGCCGGCGTCGAGGAAGCGGGACACTGGAGCCGTTACTCACTATGTCGAGCTGGATTCGGCGACGTCCGTCGGCGTCGAGATTGCTGGTTCTTTCAGAGGTGCTGGATTCGCAGGTTCCAGCAAATAGCACTTTTAAGCAGATGAAGTCCTTTAGCCCTGGGACTTCAGCAGGAGACTGGCACTCTTCCAGTCCTTGGAGATTTTCTTAGCAAGCGTGAGAGTACACACACAGTTCCTCTCTCCTGGTTCCTTGGCAAAAATAAAGAAGCATTGCAGGATTCCCCCCAGCAAACAGCACACTGGCAGAAGGGGTAGGCAAGTCCTTAGATCAGCAGGCCTCTTGTCCTTGATTACAGGGTTCCTTGTCAGAAGTGATCTGATTTCATGGTTCAGGGGTCCTTCTCTTATACCCCTTTTCGGCTTTGATCCCTTTGTCCATGCAGGGGGATTTCCCAACATCCTGGGTCTGTTGTGGGTGGGGCCAGGCAGAGGCACCTGGCCTATTCACTGAGCAGGGCTGGGTCCTCAGACGCCCAGCAGGAGGTGGAGCCAGCATTGTCACGGGCAGGAGCAGAGCTATCGGCCTCCTGGCAGGAGGTGGGGCTAGGATCGTCCATGGCAGGCACAGAACCATCAGCCGCTTGGCAGGAGGTGGAGCCAGCATTGTATCAGGCAGGGCAGGCTATCAGCAACTACTCTCCCCCTACTCTCAACGCAAATGTCCCACTCATCCCACACTGACTCATCCAGACCTCTGGAGCCACCCAGCTCCTGTCACACACACGCAAGACCAGCAGAAACCAGAAATAGTTAGACAAGAAAATAGCCACTTTCTAAAAGTGCTATTTTCAAACCCAGAGTCCAAAAACCATCCACCCAAATGGATGCGTGATTAAACCCCGAGTTCAGGGATACCAAACTCGACATTGCACCATGCTCCCCGAGCCAGCTAGGATCATAGCATTAATAATCCCGGCGGCCCATTCTAACTAATGGAGAGCAGGCTACCTCGCAATAGTGAAGAACGAAGATGGCTGTAATTCACTATTAGGACATGCCAACTTGGTCAGACGTGTCCTACCTTATACTTACAATGCACCCTGCCCGTGGGCCTACCGTAGGGGTGACGACTAACATGAAGTCAAGGGAAGGTTTGAGGGGCTGGCAAGTAGGTATACTTGCGCAGTCCGCGTGACAGTACCAGACTGCACGTGGGTCTCGCAATGACCGACCCGTAGACATTCTTTTACGAGGCCGCTCTAGTGGGTGGCACAACATGTGCTGCAAGCCCACGAGCGGCATTTGTATTTACAAGCCCCGGCACTCCTGGTGCACTAGACTAGGGACTGACAGTAAACCAAATACGCCAAACATGGATACAATCGATACATCAATTTAATATAGGGAGCACTTGCGCTGTGGCACTGATCAGCAGCGGCACAGCGCCCAAAGCATATACCAGCAAAACATCGTAAAACAGTGGAGGCAAACAGAAAAAATGGAGGAGAAACTCAAGCCAATGATGTCAGGTCTGACACGTGTCCCCTCCAGCTGAAATGTGGGGAGAACTACCCTTGACGTAGGGAGTCCTCATCACTAAGGCGGAAAAATCTGGACAGACCATCAGCATTGGCGTGATCGGTACCAGGGCGGTGTTCCACCGTAAAGTCCATCCCCTGTAGGGAAATGGACCACCTCAACAGTTTCGGATTCTCACCCCTCATCTGCATCAACAATCTGAGGGGCCTGTGGTCTGTCTGAACCCGGAAGTGAGTCCCAAACAAGTAGGGTCTTAGCTTCTTCAGCGCCCAGACCACAGCAAATGCTTCTCTCTCTATCGCACTCCACCTCGTTTCCCTGGGAAGTAACCTCCGACTGATGAAGGCTACAGGCAAGTCTCGGGCTTCTTCATTTACCTGAGCTAGAACAGCCCCCACGCCATGCTCTGAAGCGTCCGTCTGGACAATAAATTCTTTCGAAAAGTCGGGTGCCTGGAGTATAGGTGCTGTGCACATTGCAGTTTTCAGGGTGTCGAAGGCCGTTTGACAGGCATCAGTCCAGATCACGTTTCGTGGCTGCTTCCTGGAAGTCAGCGAAGTCAAGGGGTGCACAATGTTACCGTAATCCTTGACGAACCTCCTGTAATAACCCGTGAGTCCTAAGAAGGCTCTCACCTGAGTTTGGGTTTTGGGCGGCGCCCAAGCCAGGATGGTATCAATCTTGGGTTGCAGGGGGGCAACCTTGCCGCTCCCTACTTGGTGCCCCAAGTACACCACAGAACCCTGCCCAATCTGGCACTTACTGGCTTTGATTGTGAGGCCTGCTCTGCGCAGGGCCAACAACACTTCCTGGAGGTGGCGCAAGTGTTCCTCCCAGCTGGCGCTGAACACTGCGATGTCGTCCAGGTAGGCGGCACTGAAATCCTCCAGTCCAGCCAAGACCTGGTTGACCAACCTCTGGAAGGTGGCAGGGGCATTCTTCATCCCAAAGGGCATCACCCGGAACTGGTAGAGCCCATCTGGTGTGGAGAATGCGGACCTCTCTTTTGCTCCATCAGTTAAGGCGATCTGCCAGTACCCAGACGTTAGATGTAATGTAATGTATAATGTAATGTATAGGCATTTATATAGCGCACTACTTACCCAGAGGGTCCCAAGGCCAAACGTACTAAGGTACCGGGCAGCCCCCAACCGATCTATGAGATCATCAGCTCTGGGGATGGGGTGCGCGTCAGTCTTCGTGACCGAATTGAGTCCTCGGTAATCCACACAGAACCGGAGTTCCGGTGAAGCACCAGGCGCTGCAGCCTTCGGGACCAAGACCACTGGGCTGGCCCAAGGACTGCTAGAGGACTCAACCACCCCTAACGCAAACATCTTGGAGACCTCCTCCTTAATGTATGCTCGAACCTTGTCAGTCACCCTGTAAGCCTTGTGCTTCACAGGAGGGCTGTCTCCGGTGTCAACGTCATGGACACACCAATGAGTGACACCCGGAACCAAGGAAAACAGATCCGGGAATTGTCCCAGCAGGTGGCGACAATCCTGTTTCTACTCAAGGGTCAGTGTGTCAGAGAGGAACACACCATCCACTGACCCGTCCTGCTCTTTAGCACACAGGAGGTCAGGAAGAGGCTCACTCTCCTCCTCCATTCCAGCATTTGTAGCTAGGAGCATGCCCACTTCGGACCTTTCTAAGTGGGGCTTCAAACGGTTGACATGCAGGACCCGCAAGGGGTTCCTCGGAGAGTTCAAGTCCACCAAGTAGGTGACATCGCTCTTCTTCTCCACAACCTTAAACGGTCCAGTCCACCTGTCCTTGAGCGCACATGGTTCCACAGGGGACATGACCCACACTTCTTGACCAGGCTGAAGCTCTACCAGAGTGGCATTCCGGTCATACCAACGCTTCATCTCCTCCTGGCTGGCCTCCAGATTTGCCTGAGTAAGTTCTCTGAAGCGCCGAGTCTGGTTCCGAAAGGCCAGCATGTAGCTGTATACATCCTGGGGAGGTTTCCTGGGAGATTGCTCCCAGCCTTCCTTGACCAGACTCAAAGGCCCTCTTACCGGGTGACCGTACAAAAGCTCAAAGGGGCTGAACCCTAGAGACTTCTGCGGCACCTCACGGTAAGCAAGCAACAGGCATGGCAAGGGGACGTCCCATTTCCACCTCATTGGTTCTTCAAGACCCATGATCATGCCTTTAAGGGTCCATTTGAATCGTTCAACCAGCCCATTTCCTTGAGGGTGGTAAGGAGTGGTGAACTTGTAGGTTACCCCACACTCCTTCCACAGAGACTTCATATAGTTCGAAATGAAGTTGGTGCCCCGGTCCGACACCACCTCTCGGGGGAACCCCATCCGGGAGAAAACACCCATCAGTGCCCGTCCCACCACGGGGGCCGTCACTGTTCGGAGAGGGATGACTTCCGGGTACCGTGTGGCATGGTCCACCAAGACCAGGATGAACCTGTTGCCCAGGGCTGTCTTGGGGTCCAGGGGCCCAACAATGTCAATACCCACCCGGTCAAAGGGGGTACTGACCACTGGAAAAGGTTGGAGGGGAGCCTTCTGCTTCCTTCCGCTTTTCCCACTTGCCTGGCAAGTGTGACAAGTCTTACAATGGATGTCTACATCCCTTCGCATCTGAGGCCAATAAAAATGGGTGACAAGCCTGTCATAGGTCTTGTCTTGCCCCAGATGTCCAGCTAACGGAACGTCATGAGCCAAACCCAGTAGGAAGGCTCTAAAGCGCTGGGGTACAACCAGCACACGGGCTGACCCAGGCTCAGCAGCCTTAGGCTCGCTATACAGGAGGTCGTTCTCCCAGTACACAAAATGTGATCCTGACTGATCACCCGAGGATTGGGCTGAGGCCTGTTGCCTCATACCCACAAGAGAAGGGCACACTTTCTGTTCGGCACAGAATTCCTCCCTGGAGGGACCACCATCCTGCTGCCAATGGGTCAGCTCGGGCAGGTCTCCCAGTTCGGCAATTTGTTCCCCTGTGGGCTCCAAGGCATCCCCCTCAGGGTCTACCTCCTCCTGGACCACGGGAACTATGGGGGCCGGTTTCCCGCGCCTCCTGCCTCTTCTCTTCACAGCTGGGTCCTGGGCCGTGCTTTCAGGCTCCGGGACCCCATCAACACCCTTACTCGCTGTCATCGATCGAGTGGTTGCACACACCCACTCTGGCACGCCCAACATTCTCAAATGTGCCTCCCTCTCCACCTTAGCCCAAGAGGAGTCTTCTAAATCATTGCCCAGGAGACAATCGACAGGCATGGCGGGCCTCACAGCAACTTGAAGAGTACCTGAAACTCCCCCCCCCATTCAAAGGAAACCTGAGCTACCTCACACTCTTTCTGGGAGTTGTCAGCAGCTATCACAGGGTAGAATGCATGGGGAACCACCTCCTCTGGACACCAAGTGACACTTGACAGCTGTCACACTCGCTCCGGTGTCTCTGAGAGCTTCCACTCTATGGCCATTAATGGTCACCCACTGCCTATATTTACTAATGTTACTAGGCAGAGGGGGTGGAGGGACCATTTGCATGTCTCCTAGCGAGACCAGGGACATTTCTGCAGGACCCTCCCCACCAGGGACAACCATCTCCTCCCCTCCCAGGGCTACACTCGCCAACTGACGGGGGGTGCACGCGGCGGTGCATTCGACTTCTTCATGGGACACTGGGGGTCATAATACTGGTGTCCCACCTGCCCGCAAATGTAGCAGGTTAGGGGGCCCCTATGAACAGGTTTACCCGTCGGGGCCCCTGGCTTCTTCTCAGGGGAGGCTGGGAACCTTTCCCTTGGTTCCCTTGGGGATTACTTTGGGGCCCTTTCTGAGACTCCTTCTGTTTACCCTTGTCCCCCCCACTCTTCTGCTGGGGACACTGCCCACCTTTGGCTGAGTCTCCCAGTGGACCCTTGTGGACCCTGGTACTGACCCAGCGGTCCGCCTCCTCAGCAAGTTTTCTAGGGTTAGATATCTTGCTATCAATCAGGTGCTGGCGCAGCTCTGGAAAACAGTTATTAGACAAATGCTCCCAAGCAAACAAATCATAAAGAGCTTCATAACTTTCCACTTTGCTGCCCTTCACCCAACCATCCATGGCTCTGCAAAAATAAGACACATAATTAACCCACGTCGTACAAGGCAACTTCTTACATTCTCTAAAAGCTTGTCTGTACTTCTCGGGGGTTAGGCCATACCGCAACATTAAAGCATCTTTCATATGAGCATACGACATCCTATCCTCAACAGGCATGTCTAACAGGGTATCTCTCCCCTCATTCACAAAGCGACCCCACAACCCCGCTCCCCAATTCTTCACAGGGACCTGGTGGGCCAACAATGCTAACTCATATGCTTTAAACCACTGACCAATATCTTCGTTCCTATGATAATCTTTTATCACATCTTTGGGAAAATAAAACCTACTTTCTGCAGGCCCAGATGGAATGCTGCCACCAGAGGGATTCAATTCTAACTTCTTAGCTTGGATGTCCAACTTCCTCAACTTGGTATCACGCTCCAAAGCTAACTTCTCTCTTTCAAAATCTAACCTTTTGGTCTCCAAATCAGCTTCTCTTCTACCTCTTGCATTTTCTAACTCCAACTGCCCATTTATCTTTAGCCTTGCCATTTCCATGTTGTATGCACGCTCCTTCGCCCTTTCTTCTCTTTCTTCCGGGAAAAGACCTTTGGAGGAAACACTGATTCCGGGAGAGGACACGACTCCATTCGCTGGTGCCTCCTCATCCCCTTCCACTGGCGGTACCACCACCGGATCAGTGGGATCTCTGGACTCTAACCGTTACATAGATTGGCATTGTATTGAGTTGTGTTGCATTTAGTGGCATTGCGTAGTGAGTGTAGTGGGGTAGAGTGGAGTGCAGTTATGTAGAGTGGAGTGTGGTTGCTTAGAGTGGCATGGAGTGAAGCAGAGCCGTGTGGAGTGGGAGCAGAGTAAAGCAGAGTGGAGCAGAGTGAAGTAGAGTAACGCAGAGTGAAGTAGAGTGGAGTAAATTAGCGTGGCACCGAGTGGAGTGAGGCAGAGTGGCCTAGAGATGAGTAGAGTAAAGTGGAGTGGCATGGAGTAAAGTGGAGTGGAGTATATCGGAGTGGATTAAAGCAGAATGGCGCTGCATGGAGTGGTGTTGCGTAAAACTGAGTGGTGTTGCATAGAGTGGGATGGCGTTGCATGGAGTGACTTAGTACTGAGTTGTGTTTTGTGGAATGGCATTGCATAGATTAGAGTGGTGCCTAGGCGAGACCTAAAAAAGAATGTAGTTTGCTTGTAGAGATTGGAGGTGAGCAGAGATGGGGATTCAGTGGAGAATGCATGTGCACAGTAGAAAGACCACATGGAGGCTGAAGAGGGAAGTACTCAGTGGAGAGGAAATGGAGGCTGAGAGATCACAAAGTGGGTGAAAAGTATATCTGAAGAATGGAGAGCTTGTCTGGGGGATGAGAGCATATGTATATGGTGGCAAAGTACAGGGAGGCCCCTCCTCTGGACTCAGTCAAGAGGCTTAAGGCCAGTGTTTGCTGCTGAGGGGGCTCCCTAAAGCTCAGGGCTCCCCGTACCGTGCGGGGCTATGTTACACCACTGTACAGGGTGGACTAAAAAATGTAGTTAATGGAGAGTGGATATAAAAGGTGGAGGGTATATGCTGCTGTATAGGGTAGAGAACATGTGTAATCTGCATCATCCAGCCATCCACCATTTCATCCAACCATTCATCTACCCTGCCTTTCACTCATTCATACATTCTTACACTCATCCATCGTTTCACTATTCTATCCATCCATCCACTGATCCATCCATTTACCCTTTAACTTATCGATCTATTCTTTCACTCACCCATCTATCCATTTACCCATTAACTCATCCATCATGCTTTTTCCCTTTCACTCACCCATCCTTAAATCCATCCTTTCACTCATTCAGCCAAGCATCAATCCACCTTTTCACTCATCCAGCCACCATTTTACTCGCCTATCCATTTACCTGTTCACTCATTCATCCTTTCACTCACTCACCCATCCTTTCTTTCATTCACCATTTCACCCAGCCATCCATCTATCTTTACTTTCACTCATTCATTCATCCATCTATTTTTTCAATCATCCATCCACTCTTTCAACCAATCAACCATCCAGCTGTTCACTCCATTCATCCACCATCAATTTACCCATTCACCCCATATAGCCGTACTCTCATCATCCATCCTTTAACACATACAGCAATTCATTCATCCATCCGTTCACTCATTCATCAATGCATCCATCTATCCAACCCTTTACTCACTCCCCTATCCATCATTTCACTCACTCATCTTGCAGGCAGAAAAAGCCATCAAAAACCCCACTCCTACTGTTGCTGCTAAAGCAGGAAGTTGACAACGCTTCTGCATCCATGCTTTCACTCACTGATCCATTCACACTTTTGCTCATTCTTTAATCTGTCCGCCCTTTCACCTATCTATCCTCCCTTCCACTCATTCATCCATCCTTTCACCTATTAATTCTTACATTCATCCTTTCAACCCATTCATCCATCTAGCTTTTCACTCCACCCATTCAACATCTATTTACCCTTTTAATCCATCTATCCAATCACTCATCCAGACATCATTCTCTCATCTATCCTTAAACACATCCAACCATCCATCCTTCCTCCCCTTGACTCAGTCATCCTTATACTATTTAATTCATCCATGCATCGGTCAATCCACCCCTTCACTCACCCACCCATCCACCATTTCACACATCCATCTTTTCACTTCCTCACCGTCCCATCCTCTTGCATTAATTATGAGACTTGGAGGGCTGAGTCGCAGACAACAAAAGATCACCAGCAAAACCCCCACCAAATCTGTAGCTGCAAAAGCGCAGGGGTGTAGGGTTAACTCCACAACCTTGGCAGTTTATTTGGGGGAATTTTAAGAGCAGAATGTAGAGATGGAATTGTGGATAATGAAGGACTTAGCACGCAGATGTGCTGAATGGAGAGATGTGTGGATGCAGGGTAGACATTTGATGCAGTCGACAGAACAGGATTTAATTCCTAGATATGAGCGTCAATAGAATAATGCCGTGCTGAAGCGGGATGTAGATCAAAAGAGCAAAATGTATTGATAGGAGAGTAATGAAGCGTGCTAAAAGGCCAATAGTGAGGGGGCATTCCTATACCCTCCTATTTCAAATAAGCATTTGCAATGCAATAGGTCTTGCATTATTAAAGTTTGAGCTATTGGCATTGCTAATAATAATGCAAAACCAATAGCTCAAACATTCAGTAATGCGAGACCTATTGCATTGCAAATGCTTTTTATTTTAGCCCCCATACTAACATACTGACATGGAGTAAGGATCTTCAGAGGGTTTGTGCACATGCTGCAGTGCTGTGCGCTTATAGTACAGGCCTCAGGCTCTGCCACGTCTGGCTCAACCTTTTACTTCCACAGTACAACTGATTTGTGTAAATAGTCACATCTCAGATGCAGCATCTGCTACTACAGCACTTAGAAGCCAGGCCTTGTCAGCAAGTAGTGTATTTTCACAATATTTTTGTTTTTTTTGTTGCAGTTTTATATAGCGTGAACTCGACACGAAATTATTGGGGAGCTTTACACAGTGCTTTAAGTGGGATGAAAAAACTATGGAGGGTCTCTGGGGTGTGGACGATGTTATTAAGGACATGGCTTAAACATACCCACGCATAAAATCTGTGTTTATCATAGTGTGCCGCCCGTCGGGCATTTTGCTGTTTCTATCCTTGCATCCAGATATATACTACAGCAAGTAACATTACACCTACAACAAGCCAGGACTATTGGCTTTGCCAATGGTTGTTAGCTGCATAAGATAAATAAGCAGCAACTATGCCATCGTTGCATACAGAATATTGAAAATGCTTCCATTTTCAAATTATGAGACTGTGAAAGAACTATAACGAGTCTCTTCGAAGTTATCTTAAAGGCAGTGAGCAGTGGCACTGCCGCACAGTTAAGATGATCTGTTCATGGAGGGTGAGGGCGAAAATTGACAGCCCGATAGGGACCCATCTCAGCACCTACTTTTTAGAAATGCCGGTGCTGAGCATCGGCAAGACCCGCCGCATTTAAAGCCCTGGCTTCACATGGGCATCAGTAACGTTACACAAGGACACGCTAATTTTTGGTAGGCATGGGGAGATTAAGTGATTTGCCCAAAATCACGGGATGTTGAGCCGATGTCAGACTCAAACCTGCTCCCACCATTGCCAAAATCAGCAACCCTTGTGCATTGTTTAATAATTTTACAAAACAGTGGCCATTGTATTTGTTAAATAAAAAAATTCCGAGGACCGTCAATGGCGTCCCTGAGGTGTTCCAGGTGAAAGCGAAGGTAGGGGGTCTCCTTTGGTGAAGCCAAAGGGAGGCAGACAGCAAACAAAGAAACTAGACGTCTAGCAAGGGGGTTTGTTACTCAAAAGAAATGTAAATATGTGCAAGAGGTGAACCACTAAAAGGAAAGACTGCTTGAAAGCCAGGACAGGCTTCAATTGAGGGAGTCACACAAAGCTTCACAATGAATATAAGGGTTTTATCAACTCAGTTCTGGAGTGTCGGCTCCTGCTAGGTCAAATTAAAATCTCGCTTCGAAACTGGTCTGAACCTGTCTGTACACTCATGTACTTTACTCGCAAAAAGACTGATCGATTTCTCCACAATGGCTGTAAAAAGAACCCTGCGGGACTCCACATCACGATCCCCGTTTACATTTCACGTTTTGCTTCTTATGAATTTCCCTAAGCGTATATGCTTTTTCCCCTCAAGATGTGTTCCTGTATTTGTTCATGCAAGACATGACTCTCGCATAGTGAATACTGTACTGAGTTGACACGTGTCTGAGTCATAGCATGGGTGTTTATATGCGTGCACTATTGAGAGCTCTGAAGCTGAGGCTGCAGTCAGTTTTCATAGTACCAGTCAGTGGGTCACAGACGTGTACATAGTACATGCCCATTCACATCTTGGCCTCTCTGCGGAGTGATGGACGCATATGTGGCAATTGTAATTATGCTTTTTTGGCCATGGCCCTTTTATTGACCCGCCAACTTTTTCAGCCGACTGAAAGCATTGCCAAACAGCAGTGCTGCAATTCAGTGCTCGCAAGATATTTACAACACCCGGGTTCCAGGGCCCCATACATCCCTGGTGTGTCCTCGGCACCAAGCCTGCAATCCCCCGGCACCAAGCCGCCCACGCCAACAGAGAGATCATGTGCAACGTCCGAGCACAACACCGGAACGAGTATATCCTCTACACTGTGTGTTTGTGCACGGGACGGGAAGGATAGAGAAAGCCAGGGTGCAGGAAGAGGAAGGTGACCCCCTGCAGGGCCCTCCAATGTCTGGCCCACCCAGAGAGAGGGTGGGACGTAGGACTGCTGCTTGCGGAGAGTAAAAATCAAAGTGTAAACCAAACATTAAGGTGTCTGAGGTCTGACCACTGTGCCGTCCTGTACTGGGTGTTCTGTGGTGCGACGCTCCTGCTGCCTCTGGATCTGTGGAGGATGAGATGTATTAGGTTACCTGCTGGACTAGCCTGTGCGTGCGTTGGCACCCAGCCTGACTGCGTCAATGAAGCCAAGATTTGGATGCTGGCGGCCGGGCTAAAGACTACAGTTAGCAATAGCGATGTGGGAGGGCTGTGCTCTTGGCTCACTAGCCATCGGGTGCCATGCCCTTTCGCGTCTTGCTGCGCTGCCGCAGGCTACCCTTCGTCACTCTGTAACTTTTCCTAGCTTAAGTAGCACTCCCCTATTAGAAATGGGGGTCAGATATGAGAAGCGGGGAGGTCGATGAGGCCGCTTCCCCATGGATTGTGCAGGAGGCGGAAGCAGGCGAATGGCATCGGATTGCGGGCAGTGGCCTGGGATCTGTGCATGCATATGAGCGGGGGGAGAAGGGAAAAACGTCTGGACAGAGCCGACCACAAATATAACAAGGAGGGTCAGCGCCATGAAAACAAACTGCGATGCAGAAGGAAGGAAACAATGTAAATAAAAAATATTCAGATGAAACAAGCGGGAGAGGCAAATTAAAACGAAGAAAGCAAACGAGGGCGGAAATCGAAAATAGTGGTGCACCCGCACCACAGAGGAGCCTGAAGAACCGGGATTTAAACCCAGCGGCGTCAGGGGCAGCCCAAAGTCTTCAGATTCTCCTGTCTTGGAATACAGAGACACAGGATTCTTCTTGGTGACGTCAAAGATCAAATTTATTAGCTGCAGCCAGTAACAGAGGTCCTAGAAGTACAACACGGTGTATGTTCTCAGGAGACGGCTCAAATTCATAGAGCAAGACATCGTCTTTTATGCCTAGAATCACATTCCTGGCTAGCATCAATTATTTACAAACTGAACAATCACGTAATGACATTTCAAAGGTATTGCATAACGACAAACCCACTTTCAGTCGTCCAGCCCACCAGAAATGACAAGGCAAAAACCAACATTCTTGCTCGGACAGGCCAAACTAACCCATAATAAAAGGACCTCAACCCATGTCATAAAATAGGCCATAAAGAAGGAACAGAAACAGATGAGAAGTAAGATAGAGGGGTGTGAGCGTGTACCATAAACTCAGCAATGTCCTGCTCTTTGATCTCTATCTGACCAGCTGCCTGACAAGGAACTGGCTCAGCAAGTTTAGCTTCGGGCAACAGGGTCAGTTCACTCAGGTCAAACAGAAGTCAGCACAAACTCAAGCTAAGGTGTATGTGTCCCAGAGACTTGTTTGGCCACAGTCATCAGCCTATATGAGGGCAATCCACAAAATGGCTGCTATGCACAAAATGGAACCCAAGGGTTTCAGAACAAAATCGTCAAATACACAGTGAATCCATCGGTGTAACATGACGAAAACACTCATGCATACCGCACTCGTCATTTGCGGTTCGCTAATACCAAAATCGTCACGATACGACGACCTTTATGAAACGGGTTCAGAATCACGGAACCTCAGTCCCTCCTTTTGCCCTTACATAGGGAATAACCTAAACTCACGTCAATCTGAATCCAGGTCTATATTCATCAGATCATCGAAATGTTGCTGTAGCATTATCCTAGTACTTAGTAACTCTCTCTGGACAGGTCTCCTCGAACACGAAGTAGCACAAAGGCCACATAAAGCAGGAGCACACTGTACGCAAAGACAGAACAGGAAAAGGATAGCTAATACCATCCCAATGACCATCAGAATCTTCCATCCCCAAGTGGATAACAATTCCCAAAACCATCCCATCAACGACCAATCTCCTTCGTCCATATGCACAGACTCGGAGATCTTATGTAGCTTGGAAATGGCTTGGTACACTGTCGGAGCGTTGTCTGGAATGAAAACGCAGCAGCTCGATTGAATCAATTTACATACCCCTCCTCTATCTGCAAGTATGACATCTAACGCAACTCTGTTCTGAAGAGTCATAAGGCGATCCGACTGGAGCTCAGCAGTCAAGTTACTAAGGGCACCGGCAGTTTCGACTATGGTGGACTCAACCACTCTCGTCAATTGCCGTATGTTCCTGCTGTTAACCATAGGTCCCCAAAACAGCAGAAAACCCTTCAGAAAATCTCCCAATTCTTGTCCTGCAGTATCTTCCTTACTGAAGACACCTCTAACAACTCTCATCTTGTGGTAATCTGCCGCAGCTGTATACGTAGGAGGCAACAGGAACGAGACAAAACATGTGCCCGAGAAATCAGGGGGCAACCATGTATACGCTCTATCGTAACAGACAAAATAGGTACCCTTAGCTGCTAGAAACGATGGGGAAGTCTGGGACGTCAAAACATACGTCTCAGTGCAAACACTCTTCCCTAACTGAGCTCTCGGATTCTTGCCATTACCTTGCAGACAGTAATGACCCTGATGGGGTACAATCCAAATCGGAGAGGATCTTTTCGCTCGCTGGTTCTCACTCAGACTAACTCCATATCCAGTAACGTTCCATCCAATATATGCTAGCGTCTCATCTCTCGGGATAGTCTCATAGGAATCTATTCCTCTAATCATATCTACTATTCCCTTAACTAGAGCACTATTCTTTGGATTATCTTCCACAGAACGTAGGGGGTAGACTTCACGAGCATAGATGAACATCGTTCTGTATGCCCACACAGAACCATTGTAGCTAAAAGGCAGAACCAGGTAAGGAATACCTTTATCGGTAGTATGGGGCATAAGACAACACCCAACAATTAGTCGTGTTCACTACTAGCTGATGTTGGTGCAGAAGCCGAACAAAGGAATTATTAGAAAATTCTAATCTCCTAATAGATTCATGTTCGGGCAGAGGGTGAAAAGAATGCAAAGAAACAGTAGGAGGAGGCATAGATTGCGTAGTGGGCAAGAACGTCACTTGAAAAGAAAATGTCACATATCCAATTAAAAACATCATTAAACTAAACAGCATAAACAAGCATAATATTAAAAAACGTTTTCTGCTCATTATTGTACACATTTTGCTCTTGAAGTTCATTCTTTCAACAGGTCTCTCCATCTCGAAAAACTCCATCCTCTAATTGTGCTGCTCGCGGCGGTAGGGTTTTCCGTGCTAGGGAAAGCGTCTGTCGGTCCAGGGAACGGCCTTAGACCAACCAGAATTGTCGACCTAACGTCTTCGGCTTGCACTCCAAAGACTTGACACCGCGACCCTACAGCTGAACCCGGATGGTGGTTCGAAAAACAAAAATCAAAATAGTTCCTCGGAGGAGAGCTTAACCTTAAAAGTCAGAAAAAAAGAATTTAATTTTTTATTAGTCCAGCGACTCTTGGTCGCAAATTATAACGCTCTTTGCCAGGCAATGTCTGTTCACGGAATAAAAGCTCAGGTTCAAAAGTGTTCAAACGAACTGACGGAGGCACAGCGTCCTGAAGAAGATCGTCGCTTACTCGCTCAGAGTTCGACCCAATTAAACGTGCGTCGCTAAAAGGCAGAAACGAGGCACGGTTTCAGTCTCAGAGTCAGGAAGTCCGTTCTGGACCCACCGGTCGTACAGCAGAGGCAAAGGGGCCCTCTTACAATGTACGCTGTGGATCCAGTTCTTTTTACCGCGCACTCGCCCTGCTGAGCGTGTAGATAAAAGCACCAAGTAGGGTACGTTCCAGCGGGGCTGCTCGTTCTTGGTCCACTGGAAATTCTTAATCAGGACCCAGGAACCAGGTTCGATAGCATGTCCTGGATCTTCAGATGCTTGTGGCAAAGTATCATGAACCTGTTGATGCAAAACACGCAATTTAGCTGTCAATTCAAAAAGGTAATCAAGCAACACAGGGTGTTCTATCTTGCTCAATTTTGTCGGCCGCGGCACTCCCCAAATATTTGCCAGGCGACCAAACACAACCTCATACGGACTAAGTCCCATTCGTGAATGCACAGTCATTCTAGTGGACAGGAGCGCTAACGGCAAGGCATCAGGCCATTGAAGACCAGAGCTCGCTTGAATTTTGGCCAATTTTAGCTTAAGGGTGCCGTTATAGCGTTCGACTAGACCAGCTGATTGGGGGTGATTAGCAGCGTGGAACTTCTGCTGGATTCCTAACCCATCACTCACTCTCTTCATCACTTGACCCACAAATTCGCTCCCATTGTCACTCCAGATCATTCTCGGCAAACCATACCTAGGCAAAAATTCCTTAATAAGGGCTTTCGCTGTGGACAAGGCAGTGTTATCTTTCAAACGGTAGGCTTCCACCCACCTCGAAAAAGAGCAAACAACCACTAACACATATTTCAGGTTGTTGCACCTCTCCATGTGGATGAAATCTAGCTGCAAAGCCTCAAACGGATACGTTGGAGGAGCAAAATGACCAGCTGGGGTTGGAGTTCCCTTACCAGGATTGTACATCAAACACACCATACAGTTCTTGACCAAGTTCTCTGCACACTTAGGAATTCCAGCATTTTGCCATACTGGAGCCAACAACTTGCAAATCCCTTTCACACTGATATGAGCCATTCCATGAGCCATTGTAACCACTGGAAGCACATACGCATCGGGTAACAACCATCGCTGATGCTCTGACAACTCAATCCAACAACCATTCAAATCCAATTTACCCTTACTTTCTCTCTATTCATTCAACTCTTTCTCTGTAGCTTCAGCTTGAATTGACTTCACACTCTCTATTGTATCTTCACAAATACTTTTATCCGGAACCCATCTCGCCGGACCCGCAACATACATTCAACTCATCACATCTCTTGCAGTTTCTTTCGCGACTTCATCTGCAAATGCATTACCACGACCAACATCATCAGTAACTTTCTTATGCGCACTGCATTTCACGATCGCAACTTGCAACGGCAAAGTAAGAGATTCAAGAAGTTCATTTACCAACTGAACATGCTGAATCTTGGTCCCATGCGAAGTCAGGAACCCACGCTCTTTCCACAATCGTCCAAAACCATGAGCCACACCAAACGCATACTGGCTGTCGGTATACACAGTCAATCGTTTCCCTTTTGACAACACACACGCTCTTGTCAATGCAATCAACTCTGCTGCTTGCGTTGAATTATGTGGGATACGTGCAGCTTCAACAATCGTATGCAAAGTCGTAACAGCATATGCCGCAGTCGTATCACCATTCGGAAGCTTGAAGCACGAACCATCAACCCATAAAGTACCATCACATTCTGCAAGAGGAGTGTCCCTAAGGTCTATCCTCCCTTTAGTTTCTTCCTCTGTCCTAAGGAAACAATCATGCTGTTCAGAAACATCTGTCTCAACTGAAATCGGCAACAATGTAGCTGGATTCAACGTGTTGCATCTCTTTATATGCACATGACTCGCTAAGAGTGTCAATTCGTAACCCGACAACGGAGCACTAGTTAAGTGATGTGTCTTTGTTCGATTCAATAAGGTATCCACTGCATGTGGGACCATTACAATCAAAGTATTGTCCATTACCAAACCAGCAGACTGTCGAATAGAGACAGCCGCTGCTGCTGTAGCTCTCAAACAACTCGGCAACGCTCTAGCTACCGGATCCAAAGTCGACGAGAAATACGCACATGGACGTTGCTTATCACCAAACTGTTGACTCAAAACTGACAATGCACATCCCTCTCTCTCGTGGACATAGAGTGTAAAAGGCTTACTGTAGTCGGGAGTACCCAACACAGGAGCCGAACACAACGCATCACGCAATTCTGAAAAACTCTTCTGACATTTGTCAGTCCAAGGAATAGGATTCGGAGTATCCTTAACAGTAAGAGCTATCAAAGGTTTCGCAAGAAGTGAAAAATTCGGAATCCACTGTCTACAATACGACGTAATATCCAAGAAAGCACGCACTTCTCTCTGTGTGGTTGGCACACTCATTTTCGCAATAGCTTGAATTCTTTCTGGGGTCAATCTTCTTTCCTCCTTCGATAAGAGGTGACCTAAGTAGGTTACTTCTTGTCGACAATATTGCAACTTTGAAAGAGACACCTTATGATGGAAGTCAGACAAATGACGCAGCAACGACAAAGTAGCCTCTTTACAAATCTCTTCATTGTCAGCAGTAACTAACAAATCGTCAACATACTGAATAAGGGCAGCAACATCAGGTAAGACAATCGTATCAAGCTGTGTTTTCAAAGCCTGACTATAGATGGATGGGCTCTCACGATAGCCTTGAGGAGCGCGCTTAAACCGGAAACTTCGGCCTCCTAAAGAGAAGCCAAAAATATCCCTACTCTCCTCGGCAATCGGGATGCTGAAGAAAGCCTTCTTCAAGTCACTCACCGAAAACCAAGTAGCAGAAGCTGGAATCAAAGTCAGTAAAGCAGTGATATCCGGTACAACAAGGAATTGCGGAATTACAATCTTTTTTACCTGGCGAAGATCAATCACAAACCTGTACACAGGCGGCTGAGAAGAATCAGTACGTTTCAAAACAGGCAAAACCGGACTATTGCACACATTACCTCTTGTTTCTTCAATCACACATTTCTCAATCAGATCACAGATGATCGCCAAAAGTGCTCTTTCACCATTGCTGGAAATCCGATATTGGGGAATACGAGGCAATCTAACATTCGCTTTCAGCGTCACAACATATGGCGGGATCTACAAAAGACCCCTGGCTGATTGCTCACCTGATTGCTCTTTGTGCAGAGTCCGCCCATACTGCCGCTTGCCTGCCCTAATTACTGCTCCTGACACCCTGTGCCTGCCTGGGTGAACGCGATCGGTAGCAGCCTGCATATGCTGAGTGCCTAGAAGCGACCATAGCGCCTGGTATCGTTGGTTTGCATTTCTTAACATACTTCATTGCGCTGCATTGCCTGTTTGTGTGTTTATTTGGTCTGCTCCTTTGTGGTCCCAGTTTCGTTTTTACTCCGTCCATTTTAAGTGTGGTCACTCGTGGACCGTGCCTCCTCCCCGCTCCCCGCCTCCCAGCTGCCCCTCCCACTCACAAGCAAAGTAGCCCGATCCTACCTACACTCCCCTGTGACCAGCTGGACTAGCTCCATAGCGGTCACTCCCACACGCTCCCCGCCACGATCCCCTGGCTGATTGCTCACCTGATTGCTCTTTGTGCAGAGTCCGCCCATACTGCCGCTTGCCTGCCCTAATTACTGCTCCTGACACCCTGTGCCTGCCTGGGTGAACGCGATCGGTAGCAGCCTGCATATGCTGAGTGCCTAGAAGCGACCATAGCGCCTGGTATCGTTGGTTTGCATTTCTTAACATACTTTATTGCGCTGCATTGCCTGTTTGTGTGTTTATTTGGTCTGCTCCTTTGTGGTCCCAGTTTCGTTTTTACTCCGTCCATTTTAAGTGTGGTCACTCGTGGACCGTGCCTCCTCCCCGCTCCCTGCCTCCCAGCTGCTCCTCCCACTCACAAGCAAAGTAGCCCGATCCTCCCTACACTCCCCTGTGACCAGCTGGACTAGCTCCATAGCGGTCACTCCCACACGCTCACCGCCACGATCCCCTGGCTGATTGCTCATCTGATTGCTCTTTGTGCAGAGTCCGCCCATACTGCCGCTTGCCTGCCCTAATTACTGCTCCTGACACCCTGTGCCTGCCTGGGTGAACGCGATCGGTAGCAGCCTGCATATGCTGAGTGCCTAGAAGCGACCATAGCGCCTGGTATCGTTGGTTTGCATTTCTTAACATACTTTATTGCGCTGCATTGCCTGTTTGTGTGTTTATTTGGTCTGCTCCTTTGTGGTCCCAGTTTCGTTTTTACTCCGTCCATTTTAAGTGTGGTCACTCGTGGACCGTGCCTCCTCCCCGCTCCCTGCCTCCCAGCTGCCCCTCCCACGCTCCGCCCCCTCCACTATCCATGTAAGACAGATGTCCAAACGCGCAGCGTCCACGCGCTACGGCCGCGCCGAAGGTGCGCCAAAGGTAAGCCCGTCTACACCCGTCTGCGCCAAGCCCGCGCCCAGCGCCAGACCCCCTGGCCCCCGTCCCACCCACCCCACCCGCAATACATACGCCGCCTCCACCCTCCTAGCCCTTAAACCCGGCCGACTCCCCAACTGCGCCCAAGCCGCCCCTGGACACACCCATGGACCCTTCACATGCAACTCCTGCAAGTTTGACGGCACCAAGACCACCTCCTCATCCACTAACACCAAACAGAGACCTGACACCAACCACCTAAAATGCATCCTGCTCAACACCCGCTCGGTCCACAAACACGCCATCGACCTCTGGAATCTACTAGACACCATCTCTCCGGACGTCGCCTTCCTAACTGAAACATGGATGAACGCCACCTCAGCCCCAGACATCACCATTGCCATCCCGGAAGGCTACAAGATCATCCGAAAAGACCGCAACAAGCAAACAGGAGGAGGCATCGCTATCGTCCACAAGAATTCCATCCGCATCTCAACCAGCTCAGACGTCAACCTCGCTAGCGCCGAGCACCTTCACTTCCAGATCCACACCGACCCCAAGACCACTCTCAGAGGCACCCTCCTCTACAGGCCACCAGGACCCCGTGCACAATTCAGTGAAGACATCACTGACTTTATCACCCCACACGCCCTCCCCTCCGAGGACTACATTCTATTGGGAGACCTCAATTTTCACCTGGAAAAAAGCAACGACAGCAACACCACCGCCCTTCTGGACAATCTCGCCAACCTCGGACTCAAACAACTTGTTAATACCCCCACTCACCACGCAGGTCCCACACTCGACCCTATCTTCACCTCCAACAAACATATATCCTTCAGTCACACCAGAGCTCTCCATTGGACGGACCACAGCTGCGTTCACTTTATCTACAATAAGACCACAACCCACAACCATCCTCAACCTACTCTGCGGAGAAACTGGAACAAAATCACCATCGACCAGATCTCCTCATCGCTTCTTCAAAACCCCCCTGCCCACTCTTCGAACCCCAACCAAGCAGCCATTAACCTCACTCAATGGCTAACCAACAGCGCCGACAACCTAGCACACCTGAAAAAACGTCAAATCAAACTAGGCAACAAAAAGGCCCCCTGGTTCAACGATGATCTTAAGAAATCCAAGAAACTCTGTCGCTCCCTTGAGAAGGCCTGGAAAAAAGACCCTAACACCAACACCAGGGACGCCTTCAAAAACGCCACCCGCATACACCACCAACTGATCCGGACTGCCAAGAAAGCCGCATTCAAAGATCGACTAGACAACAACGCCCACAACAGCAAAGAATTATTCAACATCGTCAAAGAGTTTACCAACCCCACTGCCAACTCCAACGACATCACTCCCTCTCAAACCCTCTGCGACTCCCTAGCTTCGTTCTTCCATGACAAAATCGCAGACATCCACAACAGCTTCGACAACCAACCCGGAGACCAACCCACCCAACCTCCTGCCGTACCTTCACCCCCCTTGAACATCCTTAACGAATGGAACGCAATCTCCACTGAGGACACCATCCGCCTGATGAACTCCATCCACTCAGGATCCCCCACAGACCCTTGCCCTCACCACATCTTCAACAAAGCAGATTCCATCATAGCACCACACCTCCGAGACGTCATCAACTGCTCCCTCAACTCCGCCACCTTCCCAGAAAGCTGGAAACACGCCGAACTCAGCGCCCTTCTGAAAAAACCCACAGCTGACCCCACCGAACTCAAAAACTACCGCCCCATCTCGCTCCTTCCATTCCCGGCCAAAGTCATCGAAAAAGCTGTCAACAACCAACTCGCCGCCTTCCTCGAAACCAACAAATCCCTCGACTCCTCACAGTCCGGCTTCCGAGCCAAACACAGCACTGAGACCGCCCTCATCGCAGCTACAGACGACATTCGAACTCTACTGGACAATGGAGACACAGTCGCCCTCATCCTCTTCGACCTCTCCGCAGCCTTCGACACAGTCTGTCATAGCACCCTGATACAACGCCTCAGAAACATCGGAATCCAGGGAAAAGCACTGGAATGTATCACCTCGTTCCTTGCCGGAAGAACCCAGAGAGTCCGCCTCCCACCATTCAAGTCAGAAGCCACTGAAGTCATTTGCGGCGTGCCACAAGGATCCTCACTCAGTCCCACCCTCTTCAACGTATACATGAGCCCCCTCGCGACCATCGCACGCCAACACAACCTCAACATCATCTCCTACGCTGATGACACTCAACTTATCCTCTCACTCACCAAAGACCCTAACACCGCCAAAACCAACCTACATGAAGGAATGAAAGAAGTAGCCTAGTGGATGAAGCACAGCCGTCTGAAACTGAATTCCGACAAAACAGAAGTCCTTATCTTAGGTACCTCCCCCTATGCCTGGGACGACTCTTGGTGGCCAGAGTCCCTTGGAAAAGCACCCATCCCAACAGACCACGCACGGAACCTGGGCGTCATTCTGGACTCCTCACTCTCGATGACCAGACAAGTCAACGCCATCTCTTCATCTTGCTTCAACATTCTTTGCATGCTCAAAAAAACATTTCGCTGGATCCCCACGAAACTAGAAAAATGGTCACCCACGCACTGGTTAAAAGCCGCCTAGACTACGGAAACACCCTATACGCCGGTACCACCGCAAAACTTCAGAAAAAACTCCAACGCATCCAGAACGCATCAGCCAGACTCATACTAGACATCCCGCGTAACAACCACATTTCTGATCACCTGAAAAACCTCCACTGGCTCCCCGTCAATAAGAGGATAACATTCCGCCTCCTAACCCACGCACACAAAGCACTTTACGAACTTGGACCCGAATGCCTCAACACACGACTTTCCTTCTACACCCCCTCCCGCCAGCTGCGCTCCTCCAACCAAGCCCTTGCTGCTGTACCTCGCATCAACAAAACCACCATGGGAGGAAGATCCTTCTCCTACCTGGCGGCGAAAACCTGGAACTCACTTCCCATTCACCTTCGCCTCACTCAAAACCACCTAGCATTCAGAAAGCAACTTAAAACCTGGATATTCGACAAGTAATCCCCACCCTTCTCCAAGCGCCTTGAGACCCTCTGGGTATGTAGCGCGCTATGCAAATTAATTGAATTGAATTGAATTGAATTGAAGTCGATCTTTAGACAAATACATCGAAGAGATTACTCTCTTTCCCAATGTAAGCTGTACTCCTGAAGGAGAACAATAAAGCGTTGCATACAATCTTTTCAACAAATCTAATCCCAACAAGTTCTCACCACAACCCGTCATCAAAATAAGGGGTGCTTCAAAATCACAAGGTCCAACAGAAAGAGACAAAGGACTAGAAATCGGATTACTAACCGGGGCGCCAGAAAAACCTACTGAAACATTCGTTAAGCCAGACAAAGGTGCGCCAGGGAGTTTAGAGTGCATGATAGAACTCTTCGCAGCACCAGTATCCAACAGAAAAGGCTCTGACACACCTGATGCAATCACTTCAACATAAGGTCCATTCTGATCTACTGGAACTGAAACAACTCCCTGTCTTTGTCTATGGCTGTCCTAGCAATCATTACCATCCATATTCTCACCTTCGACGTAGTAATCGTCCGCATAGTACTGAGCCATCCTACCAAACACACCATTCTGCTAATCAAAACAATTCATTGAATTCTGTGGAGGCAAGGAACGCGCATTCTGAGACACACCACGTCCTCTACCTCGCGGAGCTTGCTGAACGCCTCGACCTCTCACACCAGAAGCACCATTCGTGCGCTGTAACAGAACCGGACAACTATTCTTGAACTGACCCTCTTCTTTACAATACGCACACTGATTAGGGCCTACAGGAAAACGCTGTTGAGAAGACTCGAACCTTTGCGAGTTTCTCTGATATTGCTGAGGTTGCTGATAATCGCGCTGACTATTACGAGGCGGATACGCTTGCTGTAAAAGAACCTTAGTTTCAATTCCTTAGTCTTCCTATCCGCTTTCTCTATCTCATCCTTATTTCTATTCTCATAGTACTGGGCAGTAGCCAAGATCTGCGCTGATGTAGAAACAGCCCAAGCACTTTGAGAATCCTTCAACTTACTGCACAATTCGGGAAGCAAATTATGGACAAACTTGTCAACGAACAACCGTTGACCACCTTCCGTACTCATGTCCTGACCACTATGGTCAATAAACGTCTCTTCGAACCTAGTGAAAAAATCAGACACATTTTCGTCTTTCTTCTGCTTGCACGCGGACAATTTATCCCAATTAACGCGCACAGCAGGCATCAAAGTCTTCATATAATCAATAATATTACCAGGGAGATCAGCAATCACATCCTCAGGTTTAACACCACCTACTTGTCTATTATCTGCTGCTCTAAGATTATTCCATGTGTCACCTAACTCTTGCGTATGATGCGCATGACGAATCATTCTCCATATAGGCTGTGGAACAACATTCCCAAACAATAAGTCTATGTCGGCCAGATTCATAATACAGGAACCCGCAGTCTGTAATAATTCCTTATAGTACCCTGCAGGATTTTTACGTGGATCAGGCAAAGACTGCTTAAGGGCCAAAACTTCAACTCGCTTCCATGGACATGTACCCCGACACGCTGGAAATGTGGCTGAACAGGTGGAACACCATTTGCATCACCTGGTCTCCAAACAGGGGGAACCTCTCTCATCGGATATTGTCGCGCCTTTCTCCTAATTGAAGAATCAGGCTCAAACAATGACCTAGCAGGAGGCTCACTCCTAAACGACAACAATGTCGCAACTGCTTTCTCAACATCAAAACCCACTATAGTTCCCTTCGCAAACTCAGACTGCACATGGAACAACTCATGCGGAGCCTGTCCCAAATCACCATCTTCCCATTCTTCACGAAGGAAAGTACACATTGTCCCAAAAACGTATCTCTGCGTCGGTGCTTCCCATTGCCGGAAAACATCCATGACACACTCAAAACTATAGTGCAAAGGGTAAGTAACCCATTTACGCGCTAAATGATCCAGCACTGAACGTTTATCAGGACCAGGCAATTGACTACGCAATTGTTTACGCTCTGCAACAGGGGTCATACCTAACGACCCAAAAAGAGGAGAAAACAGACCATTAACAGTATCGGACATTCTCTGTCGAACAGAAGGAGAAGTTGACAACAGAACAGGAGGAAAAACAGGATGAGGAGAAGCATGCATAGAAGCAGTAACAGAAGGAGTAGACAATACAGGCATAGGAGTAGCAGACGAAGGAAGTAGCAAAGTCGGCGGCCCTTGAGAAGGCTGTGCCAAAGGAGTAGGAGCCAACTGAAGAGGAGCTGGCTGTTGAGGAACCACAGGAGGCAAAGCAGCCGGAGGCTGCGCAACTAAAGGTGGCAGAGGTGCTGTAGCACTCTGCACATAAGGGGGTGGTGAACTCAACAGATGCGACATTAAAGGATCTTTCTCAAGGTCTTTCTTTTCATCTTGCTGCTGAGGTGACAAAGCTGGATAGCACTTATCTATCGACAGTTTATGTTGCCTAAGCAACTGTTCGCTTTCTTGTTCTTCGTTATCCCTAAACTGTACAGCAGCTTGCATTATCGAAATACCCTTCTCTCTTTTATTTTTCTTCGCTAGTTTAATTTCTTTCTGTTTGGCTTCTTTTCGCCATAGGCGGAAAGAGTCAAACATTGCCGGCCGGGCTTTCTTCTTGAAGAGTCTAACTTCTAAATTATCTAAAATCTCTGTGTCATAACTACCATATTGGGGCCATTTTAGGACACCATCCTTCCTAGTATACCTAATCCATACTTCATTATACGTGATAGGGCCCACGCCATGTTTTAAATAGAGCTCATAGGTCGGAGTTCCAATCAGAGGCACCGGACACGAGTCCTCCAATCGGGAATCCCTATTACAACCACAACAAAATATCTTTCCAAGTCTGCTAAGACCAGGCATCTTCGCTCACTAGTCTAGCTTCAAACTTCAAGGGAATATCGAACACGATAGCCTCGTGAATACACGAGCCCCTCGGCTTTGGAGCTTGCAAGTCCCAAATCAAAGATCCCAAGGGGATACCCAAAACAAAACTAAGGACTGGGAGACGCTCCACTCATACTTAACTGAAGTATCGATGACGTCGCCAGAAGACCCGTCTATCGTCTCGCTCTACAAATCATCAAAGGGCTTCAAGACAGGGCGACAGTCAGGGCAGCAGTCTTTCGTAGCCGTCGGAAAGCGGGGAACCTCGCAGCAAAGACTTTCGGACCACAACGACATACAGGGGTCGATGAAGTGGTAGGCCTTCCTCCAGAATTTTCACACGAAGCTCCTCACGATCTTCAGGCTTGAAGCGGTACCGCTGAAGTCGCCCCGCGTTGGGCGCCAACTGAAGAACCAGGATTTAAACCCAGTGGCGTCAGAGGCACGCCCAAAGTCTTCGGATTCTCCTGTCTTGGAATACAGAGACACGGGATTCTTCTTGGTGACGTCAAAGATCAAATTTATTAGCGGCATCCAGTAACAGAGGTCCTAGAAGTACAACACGGTGTATGTTCTCAGGAGACTGCTCAAATTCATAGAGCGAGACATTGTCTTTTATGCCAAGAATCACATTCCTGGCTAGCATCAATTATTTACAAACTGACCAATCACGTAATAACATTTCAAAGGTATCGCATAACGACAAACCCACTTTCAGTTGTCCAGCCCACCAGAAATGACAAGGCAAAACCAACATTCTTGCTCGGACAGGCCAAACGAACCCATAATAAAAGGACCTCAACTCATGTCATAAAATAGGCCATAAAGAAGGAACAGAAACAGATGAGAAGTAAGATAGGGGGGGTGTGTGCGTGTACCATAAACTCAGCAATGTCCTGCTCTTTGATCTCTATCTGACCAGCTGCCTGACAAGGAACTGGCTCAGCAAGTTTAGCTTCGGGCAACAGGGTCAGTTCACTCAGGTCAAACAGAAGTCAGCACAAACTCAAGCTAAGGTGTATGTGTCCCAGAGACTTGTTTGGCCACAGTCATCAGCCTATGTGAGGGCAATCCACAAAATGGCTGCTATGCACAAAATGGAACCCAAGGGTTTCAGAACGAAATCGTCAAATACACAGTGAATCCATCGGTGTAACATGACGAAAACACTCATGCATACCGCACTCGTCATTTGAGGTTCACGGATACCAAAATCGTCACGATACGACGACCTTTATGAAACGGGTTCAAAAACATGGAACCTCAAGCCGGGGGGCGAGGGAGCCTGTCGTCTGTGCCGCGTGCTGATGTGCGTCCTAGACACGGACGGGAATGGGCAGGGCAAAGGCGGGACATGTGCCCACATTTATCCAAACGCGTGCAGTTTTTTTTTAAAGCACGCAAAAGCCATTGGCAGACGGGGAAAGCAAAACCATACGCACGTGCGTGTGGGCAGCTTTTTAAAGCCCGTACAAGAGGTCTTGTGCTGCACTCGCAGTGCTGCGCACTGCAACGCAGGTGTGAGACCTAAAGAAATATACCAAATTTGTGTATCTCTCACCTAGGGGGTGGGTAGATTCAGTGCCTGTACTCACCTCGGTCATCTCGTCTTTCCTTGCTATCTCTCCTACACCCTTTCCCCTCCTGACAGAGAGCTGCACTTAATTTAAAACCCTGAACATTTCCTGTTTTTTATCTCCAAAGAGAGCAGCTGATGCAATTCCGTCGGTTTTAGCTCCATGCTTGCAGCTCCAAATTTCCTTTGTTTTCAGCTCTATGTAGGACAAAGGCCTGCACTGCACGCTGTAGTGTCCTCGAGTAAGAGAGTGCTTGTTTGGACACCGCAACTGCCTTCACTGATTGGCCGAAAGAGCCTAGGGGGCGGGGACAGGTCAGCAAGGTTGGTTGCAGGACATCCCTTATCCATTTAATTTCATTTAACTTTATTAAACACATAAGCGTAACAAGAAGACAGCAAACTGATTCAGTTCCTAACGTTTTGCCTATGTGCTTCTCTGTGACATTTTATTGCCTTATGTGTGACACTTTAAGTGACCCTATGGCAAGCTGAATCAAGAAGTTAACTCTTGCACTGATGTGCCCACAAACCTAACGTGAGCTGTCTGGAAGCGCCTGTGAGCGCTGGCATTCCTTACATAGGAGTTTACCTCAGAGCTCCGAGCCCAAAGGACTGTGCTGTGGTATCAAAGTCCTGTGTAACTGCAAGAGTGAATGGATTTCATTTCTCCAGTGACGTTTCCTAGATATTCCGCATATCTGCAAGAATTACTCCAAGCCGAGTTTGTGTGCCTCCTGGGCCAGGCCTCTTCTGATGGAGGGCTCTTTTCCCTGTGAGGTCACTCTGGTCAGCTAGCGACAGTGTGCTTTTTACTCAGATTTTCGGAGGTGCTTAGATTTTTTAATTGATTGACCGTTAGAGTGTACCTACCTTTTTCAGAGCAGAAGCAAATCTATCAAATGCAAAAAACAAAACACAGCAAAAAGTGAACTATTAAGAACTACTGCATCTCTATACGATTCTGCTGTCCAATTTGTAAACAAAAAAGGCAAACTAGATGTCATTTATTTTACAAATATTATTAGTTCAAGATCCAGCCCGTTGGCAGCAGCTGGCAAAATAAACAAATAGGGCTGAATCTCAAACGATATTTGAGCACACCTAGGGCCCGATATAGGTAGCCAAATACCGGTCGGTAATGGCCGAAATTCGGTAATTTCGGCCCTTACCGACCGGTATAAGAGAATCGAGATGTATGTGACCAAAAATGTACCGAATCGGTAAAAACCTGTCGGTAAAATACCGATTCGGTATTTGACGAATCGGAAAATACCGAATTCCCATTTCCCGAATCGGTAAACAAGAAACGGTAATTTACCAAATCGGAACTTACCGATTCCTCATTTACCGAATCGGTAAATAAGAAATGGTAAAAATGGCATATCGAGATGTAGAAAACACAAAAAATACCGAATTTCATGAAAATCGGTATTTAAGAGTCGGTAATTACCATGGATGGAAAGCAGGTGGAAACCAGGTACAGGTTACAAAAGAAGTTCCCAAAATGCAACACTGCAACCACAATGGCGGCTTTCTATGTCATTACAAGGCGGCTACGGATACAGGCAGCAGGAGAGAGGATTTGGCTAAGGGAGGAGCAGGTGTATAGGAAGAGGATCACCCTCTTCCAACTGACTGAACCTGAAATCCTGCAAAAGTACAGACTCCACCCCAGAACCATCCTGGACTTGATCAGGGACCTCCACCCATATCTGGAACACCCAACCGCAAGAGCACACGCAATCCCACCCCACGTGCAGGTGTTGTGCTGCCTAAATCTTCTTGATTCTGGGAGCTACAAGCATGTGATTGCTGCGATAGGTGGGGTGTCCCAGAGCTGCCTGTCACGTTTCTTTAGAAAATTCCTTGACGCCATGATGCAGAGGATGGAACACTACATAGAGTTCCCTGACAAACCTGATGAACTAGCAAAGACAAAAAACGATTTCTATCACCTTGCACAGTTCCCGCACATCATAGGCTGTATCGATGGGATGCACATCCCACTATGCCCACCTGCAACAACTGAACACATATATAGAAACCGGAAGTCTACGCATTCGATCAATGTGCAGGTGATCTGCAATGCTGCCAACATGATTACGGACATTGTAGCGAAATTTCCAGGGAGTACCCACAACTCCTACATATTCCAGAACAGTGGGATATACATACGCCTTGTGGCTGGTGATTTTGGGGATGGATATCTGCTAGGTGAGTATGTGTGAGACACCCTGCTAGTCAATGCAGAAGGAACAATCATGAGAATGTGACTAAACAAAATTCCATTTTCCATCCAGGTGACAGTGCATATGCCCTGCGTTCATTTGTACTCACACCCTTCCTGAATCCATCCATCAGGAGCGAAAGGTGTTACAACGTGGCACCCAGAACAACACGTTGCATTGTGGAACGCACTTTTGGACTGCTGAAAAGCAGATTTAGGTGCCTCCATAAGAGTGGAGGTGCACGGCAGTACACGCCACTGATCTGTTGTAAAATAATTGCTACCTGCGCCATGCTGCATAATCTTGCCACCAAGGAGGGCACAGAGGTAGAACTCACATATCATGAGGACATGGATGATGGGAGAGAACAAGCCGATGACAATGCAGCAGGTGCAGCACCAGCAACAGATGGCAGACTGAGACACGCAGAAATAACAAACAGATATTTCTAATAGATTGATGAAACACAGGCAGGTTTACTTCTTGGAGCACTCTGTTTAATTTGCACTACCGGACTCCAAATATTCAAGAGCACATGAACAAAATAAATTCCACTTTTCACACTGGGTGGCCAAAGTTCACTTCACTGTGACCTGTCCTGTGTTATGGATGAAATGTTAATGTTTGTATTTACGCATGATGTTTTGGGAGCCATGGGCAGGGGGCCAACTTGCGCAGTGGTGCCAGGGTCATCAGCATGTAGCCTGGTGCTCCGGGGAACATCATGGACAGGCGTGTTGGATCCACTCCAGCTTGTGGACTCCTCCGTGTCCACCACACCCGTGTCACCAGCAGTGGCTGTCTGCTGTGTCAGCAGTACTTCCATAGCAGAGGTCACCCTCCCCATCCCCCTGGACAAGTCACTGTAGCAGTGCACAATATCTGTCTGCATGTTCTCAGACCAGCGGCATAGCAGGGTGGTTGCAGTTGCCAGGCGGTTGATGGATTTATTCAGCTGTTTAAGTTTGTGCCTGTTTCTGCGCCTTTCCGTCTGGTCACTCTCCAGCCTGTCACAGAGGGTACCCATGCGCACACCCATGTCCCTCACCCCCTCTGCCATGGACTCCATTCCTTTGGCCATGGACTCCATTCCTAGGGCCATGGAGCTTATCCCCCTATCAATGTCAGACATTCTGCTATTGAGGATGCGCACCTGTCTGTGCACTGCCATGATCCCTTTGGCCTGCATGCGCTGGATCCTCACCATGGTGCTTTCCAACCCGGCAAAGACCCCCTGCATTTCATGTCCCTCCTCTTGCTCACGTGCCCTACGACCACGGGCACTTGCACGCCCAGATCCTAATTATCCCTGTTGCCTTGCGTTCCCAGGCAGTGCTGGAGTGTTAGGTGTCTGATCCCTCACCTCTTCCTCATCAGAGCTCTCCAGGATCCTGAGTGGTGGAACGTCCTGCCTCCTTGGCCCCAATTGCACAGAGGACCCTGAGCTTGGTGTTGTGGCACTTTCAGGTACTGCCGTAGTCTGTGTCTCAAACAGCAAGGGTGACTTAAGAAGTTTTGTGGTTTAAAATTAAATTCACCAGTGATGTTCCAGTAGGAACCACATTTAGCTACAGTGCACAGAGGTTGAGGGAAATCTTTTCTTCAGATAGGTGCTTAAACATAGGCACGGTTGTGGACAAACGTGCCACCTCTATAGCACGCTTGGATAAAAAAAAATGTAAAAAGTGAAAGTTGGTTTAAAACAGGAGTGCTTCTCCAATTCACAGCAGATCTTTGTGCATGTGTAACCCACATTGGGGAAGGGCCCAGGGAATGGATGGGGATTCATGTCCATGCATCTTACCTTTCTTTCTTGCAGCTCTGGCTGAGCTGTCAGCATCCCCAATCCTGTTTATGCTTTTAGGCTCCATTGTGGATTCCACCATCTGTTCCAGTTCTGTGAGGCTTGGTGCACGGCTCTTCCCTCCACCTGTGGCTGCAGATTCTTTCCTCTGGCTTGCTATCTTCTTTTTAGTGGTGATCCTCAGATCATACCACCTTTTTTTAATGTCTATTTCACGGTGTGTGATTCCAAGGGCATTTACTTTGCTCTGGATGGCCAGCCAGGTGGTTCTTTTGACAGACTCTGCCACTTGCAGGGACTGTCTCCGAAAAAGCTGGCTGTAATGCTGCACTACCTCCTCCACCAGCACCTGGACCTCAGTTGCACTGAATTTGATCTTCCTTTTTCTGTCAACACCATCCTTCTGGGCTTCCTGGGACTCCATGGCGATGCTCTGCTGGGCTCAGTGCAGCCTGCTCCTCTGTCTTCCCTCCAGCTCTCCAAACAGTTCTGTGGCTCTGCACCTGCATGTGTGTGGCCAACTCCAGGTACTGGGTGTGGTATTTGCTTCTGATTGGTTGATTTCACATTGGCTTTGTTGTGGGGTGTGGTGGGTGTCCCTGATTGGTTGAGTGGCTCACATGTCTTCCATTCAAATTTTCGAGATCGACTTTTACCGAATCGGTAAATACCGATTCGGTAATGTCCGATTCGGTAATTACCGATTCGGTATCTCCCATTCATTCCTATGGGCAAGGAGACCCATAGGGTTGAATGGGTGATACAGAATCTGTAATTACCGATTCAGACATTACCAAATCGGTATTTACCGAGTCAGCATTCCGACTGTTACCGAAACGGTAATTTTTTACCATTTTTTCCTACATACTGTTTTCTGATTCATAAATGCCGATTCGGTATCAATCGGTATTTATGAACCGGTAAAATGGAATTACCTACATCGGGCCCTAAATATGTTATTGTCAGTAATTAAAGCAGTGTTTGCTAGACATCTTTCATCATTTTTACTATTAAAAAAAGCAGTTTTATTTTCAAGGTCAGTTGTAACCAAAAAGAAGGTTTGTACATATCTGTTGTTTTGCATTTTTTAAGAGTGGTGATATGTTATGTTCTTTGTACTGTTTTGTTTTTGTTGTGTACTGTTATATTGTTGTGTTGTATTTTGTATATTATGTTGAGTTCTGCTTTGATTGTTATGTTGTGCTGTGCTATTATTTGTTTTGATTGTGTTATGTTGCTTCGTGTTATATTATTGTGTTAAATTCTGTTGTTTGCTGTCAGAAATTCTAATACGTTTCTATAAAATAATTCCCAGTGACAAACAGACATTTGCCCCTTTCTAATGAGGTAAAATAGCTCTACTCAGCTGTTCAACTATTCTAGACATCAGCCCAAATGTGTGGCCAAAACTGGGCTTAAATTAGTATTTCAATGCCCATTTTATGTGGTATGGCTAAGGATATCTTGACTAATACGGATAGACTTAGTAGGACTAGATCGTAACATTATAAATGTGCAAACAGCTTTAAGCTGATGTATTTTGAGCTACTACATTAAACTAAAGAAAAAAATATGTAAGTTCTTGCATATTAGGTTTGACAAGGGCCAAGTAAACATATAATGAGTGAGAAACATGTTTATTTAACTGTACGTTAAAAATATTGACTTTCTTTTAGAGCCTAAATGTGCATTCTTTAAGTGTAGGAAAGGACCAAAGTTTGTGTCGTGTACCCTCAGATTTTTGCATAAACTGTTTTTGCTGGCTGTAGAACTCTGAGCACTTTATCCCTGCTAGCCAGTAATAAAGTGCCTGTGCCCCTCACTTCAATATGATGAAACTGGTTTACTCCTAATTGGCATGTTTAACTTACCTATATGTCCCTAATATAAGGCACAAAGTGTAAGTGTACCCAAGGCTGGTAAGTTAAATGTCATTAGTGGACTGCGCGATAATGTGTTTAATACATCATCATTCTCTAGCTCACTCCACCACCCCAGTTCAGACATGGCCATATGCAAATCTGTCTGACCCTGTTCCTTATGGGAACAGTCCAGCCGGAACTGCCAAGCCATGTCTTCCCTGGACCGGAAACAAGCATCTTGGGACAGGTTTCGGTTTCAGAACCCTCATCAGCCAGGCTATTTTGAATCCAGTGGTATCGATTAGTGGACTGCAGCACGCACTGTGCCGTCCACCACGCAGTGGCGATGTGAAACATGGCTTCGGGCCTGCCATTGTAGCCTGACCAATGTAGCTTTTAAACTGCAATTGGCTCTGTCAAAATAAACCCTTTTGATGGATCAAAATCTTCCCTTTCAATCAATCAATCAATCAGGGTTGGTAAAACACAACTATTCACCCTTGAGGGTCTCAAGGCGCTGAGGGTAAAGGGGACGGATCAGTTGAGTGCTGGGGTCACACGTAAAGCCAGGTCTTGAGGTCCTTCCTGAAATGGGACAATGTGGGAGATTGCTGGAAGCAGAGGAGGAGGGTGTACTAGGCTTTTGCTGGGAGGCATGAGAAGGACTTTCCTCCCGTTTTAGTCTTGCTTATACGTGGGAGGGTGGCCAGTGAGAGCTGGGCTGTTCAGAGGTGTCTTTTAGGTGCATGGAAGGAGAGGCGGCTATTCAGGTTTGCGGGTCCGGTGTCGTGAAGGATCTTGTATGCGTCGGTAAGGAGTTTGAAGGTTATTCTTCTTTTGACTGGAAGCCAGTGGAGATCGCGGAGATGTTGGGTGATGTGACTGCAATGGGGGATGTTTAGGATCAGTCTGGCTGCGGCGTTCTGGACAGTCTGGAGTTTTCAAAGGAGTTTCTTGTTGATTCCAGCATAGAGATCGTTGCCTTAGTCCAGTCTTCTGATGATGAGTCCGTGCATGACAGTTGGGATCTATCTGAAGGTCTTTCGAAGCATGCAAAGGGTGTTGAAGCAGGCCGAGGAGACAGCGTTGATCTGGCAGGTAATTGTGAGTGATGAGTCTAGCATGACGCCAAGGTTTGGAGGGTGGTCCGTCGGGGTGGGGGGATTTCCTAGGGTGGAGGCCCACCAGTAGCCATTCCATGCAGGGGGAGCGAAGCCAAGGACGAGGACTTCTATCTTTTCTGAGTTGAGTTTCAGGCAGCTGTTCCTCATCCAGGTGGCAAGGCCTCTCATTTCTTCTTGGAAATTGTGTCTGGTGATGTTGAGTTAATTGGTGAGGGAGAGGATCAGCTGGGTGTCATCGGCATATAAGAGGATGTTGAGCCCGTG
The DNA here is from genome assembly GCF_964263255.1 of Lissotriton vulgaris. NCBI lineage: Eukaryota > Metazoa > Chordata > Amphibia > Caudata > Salamandridae > Lissotriton > Lissotriton vulgaris. The sequence goes on along the minus strand of NC_141685.1, from coordinate 2,042,064,939 downwards.
GTTCCGGACGAAGGTTGCGAGATGGGGCTGAGGGAGGAGCCCTGGGGCACTCCACGGCTGGTCTCTGTCAGTTCCGAAAGGTAGGGAGGCAGTCTGACCCGCAGAGTTCTGCCGGTGAGGAAGGAGAGGATCCAGTTTGAGGGCCTTGCCACAGATGCCGGCGAGTGTAGTGGCTAGGGTGCGGTGGGAAACAGGGTTGAATGCAGTCAAGAGATCCAGGAGGATGAGGGCTGCTGGTCTTGGTTGAAGAGGGAGCGGGTGTCATCGGTGGAAGCATGTAGGGCGGTCTTGGTGCTGTATTTGCTTCGGAATCCGGATGGGTAGATGCCCAGGATATTGTTAGCTTCGATGAAGTTTGCTAGCTGGGTGTTGACGGCATTTTCGATGACCTTGACTGTGAAGGGAAGAAGGTAGATGGACCTGAAGTTCTTGAGGTCTATCGGGTCCGCAGAGGGTTTCTTCAGGAGGGGGTTGACTTAGGCATGTTTCCAAACATCGGAAAAGGTTGCGGTCTTGAAGGAGCAGTTGATCGTCCGACGAAGTTCAGGTGTGATGGCAGAGGCAGCTCTGTGGAAGATGTGGTGCGGGCAGGAGTCTGAGGGTGCTCAGGAGTGGATGCTTTTCATGGTCTTCAAGGTGTTTTCTGTTTTGAACGGGATCTATTTGAGCAGGGTCTGTTGAGTGGCATTACATGAGGGGGGAGCTGGAGCAGTGAGGTGGTCTTGGTTTTCGAAGTTGTCGTAGATCGTCTTAATCTTAAAGTGGTGAGTCTTTTGCAGAGGTCTTGGGAGGGTGGGATGTCTGTTGTTTTGCTGCAGGGTTTGGCAAATTCCTTGATGATGGAGAAGAGTTCATTGGTGTTATGTGCGTTGGTGAGTATTCTGTCTTGTAGTGTTTTTTTCCTTGTGGATTTGATTAGTTGGTGGTGTGTGGTGGTGGCTGCTTTGTAGGCGGGACGTGTTTCCGGGGTTTTGTTGTTCTTCCATGTCTTTTCGAGTCATCAACAATAGCGCCAGGATTCTTTGAGTGCAGGGGTGAAACAGCTTGCTTTCTTGATATGTCTTTTGGTGGCTTTCTTGAGGGGGGCAAGTGTGTCAGCGCAGTTCATGATCCAGCAGCGGAGGTTGCGTGCTGCGGTGTTTGTGTCTGACGTAGTCGGTGGTGGGGTGCTTGCATTAGAAATCTAATACACCTTGCATTAGATATCTGTGCAATATTTGTGAGAGAATAAATATACACACCCTTAAATGACTCAGAGGCACAGTTTCAAAGTCCACACTCACTGGAACCAATGAGAATTAAATGGAGATGTAATGAACAGCCCTGCCAAGTACCATGCACCATGGATTATACTAACGCATTTTACTGCTGGTGTCTGCAAAACCTCACAAACATTTATTAGTCATGCAATTATAGCACCTTAGGAACCATCCCAAGGTACACTCTATGAGGGGAGACTGCTGTGCTGCCCATTTCCATGCTCTATTCTCATAACAATAGACGCCTCAATATTAAATTACTCGTTTTCACTAGATTGCATTAATTTATGTACCACGCAGCGGGCCAGGAAACTAACTATCTCCCATTTACAAGGCAGTTGAAGATGCGCTGGCCCACCCAGTTGAGCTGCTCCATAATTTCGTACTCCATTGCTGCTACCTACCTACACCTGATCAATTGGAAGCAAAATTAACTTGCTTTGAACATTGTATCACAACATACTTGTTAGTAATGATTATTATAAATAAAAATGATGTTAAAGACTCTAAAAATATTTACCTGTGAATGCTATTACAAATCTAATGAAACACGCTGTATGCTAATTTACATTTAAAGAAAACTCACTTAATACCTAAATACAGGGCTTTAAGTGGGATGAAATATCTGGGGGGTCTCTCAAAGGGGCGTGGCCAGTGTAATTCGGGGCGTGGCTTTAACAAACTTACGCTAAAAATCTGTGTTTATCATAGTTTGCCGCCCGACTTGTATTTTGCTGTTTCTGTCATTGCATCCAGATATGTGAGACAACAAGTAACATACTTACAACAAGTAAGGACTATTGACTTTGTTAAAGGTTATTCGTTGCATAAGATAAATAAGCTGCAACTATGGCTTATTACATATAATATTGAAAAAGCTTCAAATTAAAGCCCTGGTGACCCTACCACAATGTTGCTGCTCCTGCGTTTCAGAAACAGAAGGGAAATCCAGAAAGAAAATGACTCTTTAAAGGATTTCCCTTCCCCCACAATGTTCACCTGGTATGACGTCATGCCGTAACTTCTCCACTAGTGAGAAGTGAGCAGTGTGGGCAGCGCACATCGATGTGCCTGCTGTCTCGAAATGGGTCGCTATCAGGTTGTTTTGCGCCCCAGCACTTTTTTCCGGACTGCAGTGACAGCAAACTGTTGTCACTGCAGTCCAGAAAAAAAACGAACCGCCTGTGCCAGGGCTCATAACAGAGCCCGATAGAGACCCGTTTCGAGGTCCCCTTTAAAAAACTGCCGGTGCTCAGACCCCTTGAGACCTGACCCACTTTAAGCACTGCCTCAATAGTTTTCACTGAGTAGTAATCAGCAAATAATTCTAAAATCACACAGCAGTTTGGACCTTTCTGACAAAAAATTAAACAAAAATAGTGGGTGTATTCTTGGGATAATCAGCAAATCATTCTCAAAACATCAGGATGAATTTCAATATGTTAAAAAGAAATGATGCGTGTTGAGTTTTGGATATTTCTTTTCAAATCATCCTCTAATCATCAACAACAATTGAACCTTATGAAATAATCAGATACTCATTCTTTAATACTCCCGAAGTCATCAGAATTAGTCACACCCTGTGAAGTCATCAGATACTCATTCTGAAGTCTTACCAAAGTCATCAGGAAAAGTCACACCTTGTGAAGTCATCAGCTGCTCATTCTTAAATCCTCCTAAAGTCATCGTGAATAGTCACACCTTGTGAAACCATCATTAACTCATTTTCAAGTCACCCTGAAATCATCAGGCTCAAGTTTATAAGCTCTGCTGATGACTTCAAGAGCTTGATGATGTCTGATGACATGAAAATGACTTCTACAGTAGTTGGATGATCATCCAATGACTCTGGGATGGTTTCTAAAGTAATCCTGCTTTGCCTGGGTGTGTCTGCTTAATGTCACTTCCTGTTAACATACTGTGCGGCTCTACAAGGTCTCCGAGCATCGACGTCACAGATAATAATGTATCATCCCGAATGCAGGAGGCTATGATAAGTACGCACTCGCCCAAACTCTCGCTCCTCGCCACCCCCACACACAAACAAATTGTGTCAGGTTTTATCTGTTAAAAGCCCATTTCTAGTTGCCTTAATTAAAACGCACGGCTGAGAGCTTCATAGTCTTTTGTTGGAGATTTTAAAGCACAAACTCGACCCAAAGGTATCAGAGTGCATTACATACGAACCTGTTGCGTTACAGACCGACACATTCATTTTATTAGGCAGGGGTCTATTATGTGATTTGCCCAGAATCACATGAGCCTTGATGACTCGAACTCAGTTGCCCAAACTTCGTGGTCGACCGCTCTAGCCGTTAGGCCACACCCTCTCCGGTCGTTTCGCTCTCACAAATAAACACGGTGGACCACAGAGAACCCTCTGATTACTGTGCGTTTCATAAGCTGTGAGATCCTTGACCACGCTCTTCTTTCTTCCTTGGAGAGAATGTGGGGATCGTTCTGCTCTGTGCAAACACCCATTCTCACTCTCCAGTACGGATGTTTTTCTGGGAAAGAAAGGCAATCCGTTTCCATAACAAAACTCTGAGAGTTCTCCCTTGAACTCTGCCTGCGTACAAGGCCTTTCCGTGCAACGAGTAACCGATTAACTGAAGACGCCACAGGCAGGGAGCGCAATCCAATATCACTTGGCAGCCATTGTTGAAAGGAACAAACAGTATCTAGAAATACGATAGGCTGTCGTCAACCGCCGCTCTTCACTCTTTCAACGCACTCATGCCCCTCACTTAATTGGGAGCTTTTTCAACAATTGTGCATTCTTTGTATTTTCGCCAGTGACAAATACAGTTCGAGAAAAGTAACAGTTTCTGTTGGAGACACATTTATTTCTTCTAGAGGTCAAGCTTGTATCTAAACTTCTCCTCCTTGGGCCCGATGCCAGCGTGTGCCGAATTTCACAACAAACTAAGCAGGTCCTAGATTATGAATATGTTATAATGCTTTCCAAGCCCTAAAAAAAACAGAACTGGTGGGACTAACCAAGTTAATCAGTATGCAAGTGACATCACAAGTGTAACATCTAAGGAAGTAGCATCACAGGAAGTTTTATCACATGTAGTGACATCAGATGTTAAGCCCTCACATATATGTTTAACATGTCTATCATGAGTATATTGGAGCACATTTCCAGTATACAGGGAAATCCTCCTGAAAAATCACACTTTTGTAAGCTCCACAATAAAATAATGATGCCTTTTGTCAGCATATACTTCCTCAATCCATTGTGCTTTATTATTACAACACCTCCTGAGTAGTAGTAAGCCCTATATAGATGCTATTTATTTTGTTTAAATACTGGGAAAGACCTACCGATCTGACATTCTTACAGTGCATCTGACATTCTAAACAGAGCCTGAACAAAGTGAAAAGCTGCCTCTCTTAAGTATGTGTGAAGTGCCAACAAGGTGTGAGCCTTTGTTTTCCCTCTGCTGCATTTACTTGTAGGTGTGAGACTCCTAACTGCTGCAAGTCAAGAGACTCGAACAAAAGGAGGCCTGATTACCGCTCAGATTTGGCCTTTGTTATGGGCCCAGCTGGAGTCTGAGCTAAGAAAGCCCCCTCTGCGCCTGCATGTTGTTGCGATCGAAAGCAGACAACGATGTGCAGGCGCTGCTGAAAGTGTCCTGGTGTTTGCAAATTACACCGCGACGAGTTCAGCATATTTTTCAGTGGGGCCCAATTCTTGGCAGGGTGGACGGCATCCACCCTGTGAAAAGAGTGCCAGGCTGCCCCGGGCCACCGAAGGCGGCCACCTAAGAGGGCGGCCACCCTTAGTGCCACAGGATGGCCCAGACCCCTTTGAGCGGTCTAGTGTGGGGCTCGGGGGTCCCCAGTGACGTACTTCCGGCGGGGGAGGGGCTGTCTGCGGCTATATGGCCTGGGTTCGTGGGCCTGGCGTCCTCTTTGCCCCTCGATCGGCCACGCGAACAGGAACCTCTCCCCCTTGACCAGATGGCCGTTGCTGCCCGTTTGCTGTTTTTGTGAGGTGAGTGTTTTCCCTCCCGCCCCCCCTCCTGCTCCTGGGTTCCTTTCGGGTCTTTGGTAGTCGGGGGCTGCCCCCCTTGGGTGCGGGAGGGGGGTGGTCTGCGGTTGCGTGGCCTGGGGTCAGTGCGGGGTCGGTCGGTGCCTTTGCGGGGGGATGTTAGATGCAGGGCCTGTGCTTCGTTTGAGGCCGGGCTTCGCCTTGGCGGAGGCATGTTTACCTTGCGCAGATCGGGTTGGGCTTCCATGTGGGGTAGAGGCACGGGCAGTGTTGGGCTATGCTTCTTCAGTTGGTGTAATTTGAAAGCCAAAGGCCATTCGTCTGGGGGTTCGATGGTGGGTTTGGTGGGCAGCGCGGGCCTTTCTTCGCACGTGGGGTAGGAGGCGCGGTGGTCAGTGTTTAGTGGTTTATTGGTTTTGAGCCTGTTGTGGTGCGGTGTTGCTGCGCGGCCATCCCTCTACCGTGGGTCCCTTGGGTGGGAGGGGGGTTTGTGTTCCCTGGCAGCCCTGATTCCCGATGCCTCTCCGTCCCACCAGCCTCTTGGTGTGGTGCTCCCCTGCCCCACCTGCCCCCTGCCTTGCCTTGTTGTTCGGTGGGTGGTGCGCGCGCTGCGGCCTCTCCTTCTCCTCTTATTTATTTATTTATTTATGCATTTTTATATACCGCGGACTTTACCCGAAGGTGTCAGAGCGCTTCACAAAAGGAACAGAAATGAAACATAATGAGAAACATTTCAAAAGAACAAACTACAAAAGCATACGTTACGTTACATAAGGTAATAGTGAAAATTGTGAGCAAAAAAATACATGAGGTAGTAAAAATTGTGAGCAACCAAAAATACATGAGGTAGTAAAAAGTGCACAAGAGGAAAAAGTGACAAGTGTGCATTTACAAGAGAAAACAAAGTATAATTTGAGGTATAATACTGCAAAAAGTATATAATAACTCAGGCACAAGAACAAGCGTTACGTAGGCAAAGGTGGCACTTGTGCATGTGTCAAAGGTAAAAACATGTGAGAGGTATCAAACCATGTGTTACAAGGGCAAAGTGGTGTGTGCATGTTACAAAAGGGCACCAAACACAAGTACATGGAAAATACTACAAAAAGGCAGACACTCCAACCCCAGGAATACACTGGGAAGGCACTCCCATGGTCATGGACAGTAGAATTTATCAGTAGTGGGAAGTCTTCCTCCAAATAACAAGAGGACGTGAATTACTTTTGGAGGTGTCTCTGGAGGAGGAGAACTTTGAGGTCCCTTTTGAAGGCCTGGGAGGAGGCGGTGGTCCGGAGCTGAGGCAGAAAGGAGTTCCAGATTCTCACTGCGTTGCCTGAAAAGGATTGGGCCATTGTTCTCTCCTTCTTGAAAGTGGAAGGTTCAAGCAGTAGATTCTCCGCAATGCGTGAAGGTCTAGAGCCTCCAGAGAGTTTCAGTTTATTCGCTAGGTAGCGAGGAGAGGAGGAGTGCAAGGCTTTGTGGGTGACACAAGGAGTCTTGTAGATAGCTCTAGCCTCGAAGGGAAGCCAGCGGAGGGTGGATAACATCGGTGTGATGTGATCGCTTCTTTTGGCCCCATAAATGAAGCGAGCTGCTGAATGGAAAACAGACTTAAGTGGGGACAGGTGGGATTTGGGGAGGCCAGTAAGAAGAGAATTGCAGTAGTCTAGTCTGGAGAGGACCAGCGATTGCACCAGGGTTATAAGGTCCTGCTCCGGGAAGACGCGTCGGATTCCCCAAAGAAGGCGCAGATGGTAACGAGCAGATTTTACAATAGAATTGATGTGAGGAGTTAGATTGAGTTTTTTGTCTAGAATGACACCAAGGGATTTTGCGCTGTCGACAATGATGGGTTTATTGTTTAGTAGATTCATCTGATCCATCCATGATTGAACCGGGGGAGGAGAGAGTGAGGAGGAGAAGAGGAGGAATTCAGTTTTGGAGGGATTCAGAATCAGTTGATGAGTTGACATCCAGTTTTGGATGGGTCCAGAGTAGAGCTTAGGATGGAGAGATCATGAGCGGAGGCAACCTTGAGGTAAAGTTGAGTGTCGTCTGCATAGAGATGATAGTGAATCCCGGATTTGTTTAGGAGGTTTCCCAGTGGTTCTAAGTAGAGATTGAACAATGTGGGTGCAAGTATAGAGCCTTGAGGAACACCCTGACCTACCGCCACAGGAGAAGAAAGACTGTTCGCTATTTTGATCATTTGGGATCTGTCAGAGAGGAAGGATGCAAACCATTTAAGCACAGTGCCCTCCATGCCCATTCTCTGTTGAAGGATATTGAGGAGGGTGTTGTGATTGACAGTGTCAAAGGCTGCAGAAAGGTCAAGGAGGATTAGAAGACAGGACCCCCCGAATCGAGTATCCTCAGCGCGTCATCAACCACTTGCAGTAGGGCTGTTTCAGTGCTGCAGTTTTGGATGAAGCCGGACTGACAATTGTCAAGAAGATCTTTGTCCTTGATATGACGAGAGAATTGTTTTGCTACACATCTTTCTGTGATCTTCGCAAGAAAGGGAAGGTTAGTGATGAGGCGGAAGTTGTTGAGGTCCTTCGTATAAGCAGTGGGCTTTTTAAGCAGAGGGGTGACCTGCCCAGTTTTGAAGGAGACAGGAAGGGAGCCTTGCCAGAGGGAGAGGTTGATCAGAGTGGTCCAATAGGAAAGGGAATGGGTATAGAAGTCAAAGGCAATGGCACTGGGGATGGGGTCAAGAGAATGGTTGGAGGGCTTTGTTTCGCGTATGCACCTGAGAAGGGCATCTTCAGATATGGGGTCAAAGCTCTGCCAAATGGCTAAGGATTTGCGCTCCTCTGGAGGTGTAGGATGAACGACTTGATCCACAAGTGATTTCACTTTTTCATCGAAGAAAATAGCGAAATCCGCTGCTCTCTTAGTAGAATCCTCCACCTCGGAGGATGGGGGAGAGCAGCTCGGAGTCTTGATGAGATCGAATAGTTTTTTGGGTCTATTTTTGGCGGAGTCAAGGAGGGTTTTGAAGTGCGCCGCTTTCTCAAGGAAGATATGCTTGTGGTACTTGGATCTTGCTGTGCGAAGCATGGCTAAATTGTCTGTGGAGGGCACTTGCCTCCATTGCTTCTCCAGGAATCTTAGCTGCTTCCTTTCCTCATAAAGGGATTTGTTGAACCAAGGTGCTGAGGGAGTGGGCCTTATCCATTTGCTTTTGAGTGGAGCGACGTTATTAATTTCAGCTGCAAGAACTGTGAGGCATTGGGAGGTGAGATCTTCAACAGCTATGTTCGGGTCTAGCCTTGGAAGTGATAGCACAGCTGATTCACAGACGGGACCGCCATCAATATTTTTGGCATCCCGGAACCAGGAGATGGCCCTCTTGGGTTGGCCAAGAGTTATAGAGTGTGAGAGTTGAAGAGAGAATGGGATGAGGTGGTGGTCAGACCAATCTACATGGATTGAGGTAGTGGTAGAAAGCATGCCTGCTTTAGAAATAACAAGGTCCAGGATTGCGCCCTTAGAGTGGGTTGGTTCAATGCAGTGTTGGATAAGATCGTTTGTAGAGAGGAAGGTGGCCAGAGAGTTCGCAGAGGAGTCTTGCGGTACGCCCCAGTGGAGATTGAAGTCACTCACGAAGGTCTTATTGTCACTTTGTGTGTATTGGTCACTGATGAAGTCAGTGAGATCGTCTATAAACGAGGGGCCACTACGAGGCGGGCGGTAAATGATATGGAATCTGAGCTGTGAACGGTGTTTCAATTGAAACTCAAGAGAAAGGCATTCAAAGGTGAGGGAGGAACTGATTGGAGAAGCCTTAAGTTGGAGGGCGTTTCTAAAGATGACTGCAACACCTCCCCCCGTGTTTTCAGTTCTGTCATTCCTAAATATGGAATAACCTGTGGGTAATAGGAGATCAAACATAGAGTGAGAGGTATCTTTGAACCAGGTCTCTGTGAGGAAGAGCATGTCAAGTTTGTGAAGGGTGATGGTATCGGAGATTTCAAGCTTGTGTTTTACTGCAGATCTGCAGTTGTGAAGCATACAGTGCAGCTCTGTCAAGACTGTTTTGGTGACGAGGGCACTTGGGCTCTGAAAGGTGATCGGGATATTGTACTTATGTGGGGGTGCTCGGGAAGGTTTAGGTGGATGCTTTGTTCTGACAGATGTGATGGTCGGAATATTGTAGATAGTGGGGTTGCTAGGGTATGTCTGTTGAAGAAGGGTGGCGTTCAAGGGCTTGTGTGAGTTAACGACGTTTGCAGACGAGAGGTTGAGCTTGGCTGTATTGGGGTGAAGGGGCGAGGTGCATCTCATGGGAAGTTGGGAGGGAGTAGAGGTGCATGGATGGGTGGAGATCTTAGAGCATAAAAGTGAAATGGCAGCTGTAAGCTGGGAGATGGAGGTGATCAGAGAGCTTAGCGTATTTTCCAGTGAGAATGAGGCAGAGCACGGAAGGTTGGGTGGCTCGATTGAGACAAGGGGGGGGTGGAATTGGTGGTGGAAGGCAGGGAGAGGTGGGGGGACAGGAGGTAAGTTGGGGAGAGGTGGGGGGACAGGAGGTCAGTTGGGGTGTGGGGTTCACAGGTGGAGTAAGTGAATTGGGTGTTAAGGGAGAGTTGTCATTGTTGGTGTTGCAAGAGGGAGAGGAGTTAAGGACAAGTTTAGAGAGAGAAAGGTGTGGAACACGGCGGTAGGGAGGTAGGAGGGGGGAGGCCTGAGTGGCGTCATGGGAATGTAGGAGGTTTGGGAGGAAACGAAGTGCAGTGGTTGTGGAGGTCCTGTCAGTTAGGAGAGGTGGCAGTGAGCGAGCGGTCATCTGGCAGAGTGAGGGGGGATGAGAGAAAGGGAAGTTGAGGAAGGGAAGTGGTCCTGCTGGGCCCGAGGGAGGGAGATGTAGGGGGTTACTAGGAGGGGAAAGGGGGTAGTGCAGCAGTACTGGAGGAGTAGGAGGGAGGAGAGAGATGCAGTGGGAATGTGGCGAAAATGAGATGATTGGCGAGGGGATGAAGGGGTGGAGAGGAGGGATGGAGGAGGGATAAGGGGAGCATAGGAAAAGTTAATTGGGGGAGAGGATTGGAGGAGAGGTGAACTAAGAAGGGGGGTGATAGGGAGAAGTATGGGGGAGGAGAAGAGATTGGAGTATCGTGATAGTGCAGATGGGAAGAGGAGCGTATTAGCTAGTGGTAAGGCTGAAGTAATGTGGGAGGGGACATACTGTGAGGGGGGAGGAATAGGAGATGAGGTATGTTGGGGTGAGGAGGGAAGAGGGCCGACCTGTGCTTCCCGAGAGTGCAGCCAATTGGAGTGGGGTGGTGTCGGCGGAGGAGAAAGGGAGTAATGGGTGGATCTGGACGGAAAGACAGGGGGAGACCCGGTTGCAGAGGAGGGGAGTAAGGAGGGGAAGAGGTGGTCAAAGAGCGAGAGGCAGGTGTCTTTGCCTTGGATCATGACAGTACCGTTGTTATAGAGTGAGATAGTGAGGTAGCCATTGAAGCACTCAGAAGGGGACATTTTTAGTTGTTTCCCATAAGGGATAGAGGAGGAGGAGGTGACGTTGAGGGAATTGTAAAAACTGTTGGGCCAAGAGGGGGTGTCGCAAGTGAAGAAAATGAAATCGTTTTTGAGCCTCCCAAGACAACCATTGTAAAATTGATCAACAAAAAGGGAGTCCGGGAAACGTTCAATAGTGTTATGCTTCAGTCGTTTTATTGTAGCTTTAGACTGGTCGGGAGGATAAATGATTTTGTAGCAATTGGCTCCAGACTTAACTCTAGAGGTGGCCATGTTGGGAGGATGAGGCGAGGAAGGGTGGTGGAGGGATGAGAGGGGTGTTATTGGGAAAGCGGTGGTGAGGAGAAATAAAAGGGCAAAAAGGGGGCGCATAATCCAAACGTTTATGGTGAGATAACAGAGTTAATGTGCCGTCAGGGAAGTGAGGTGGGAATTTGTTGGGCCCTTCATCTAGGATTATGAGGTGCCACCTAGCACTAGATAAAAATTACAAGGGAAATATTTGCAAATAGTAGGGACCCATCACAGAGCAAAAACAGACAAAGTAGAACAGAATAAAAATTACCACCCAGTGACCATTGGAGAACACTGAACTTAGTACCAGCCTGCTAATAGAACCATATTCGGTACCAGCCGCCATATATACCCAAGTTCTCAACAGACTACTACATGACCTTAAGCATATGGTGGATCACAAATTGATTAGCAATGTCTAGAAAATGCACAGCAACCTCGTCTTCTTCAGCCCACCTCTGATGCAGCAGGAGTCATGACTCAATTTGAACTGTCCCATCGGAGAAAGTTGCTTAATAGGTGCAGCAGGCACCTCTAGATGTGCACCTGTGAAAAGGTCTAATCAATGCAGCTGGCATTACTTGCTGTACATCTAATTGATGACCTAAACGGTGCAGCTGGCACTACTTGCTGCGTAGCTGTAAAGGACCTAGACGATGCAGCTGGCACTACTTGCTACGCAGCTGTAAAATGCCTAAACGGTGCAGCTGGCACTACTTGCTGCGCAGCTGTAAAAAGAGGCCTAAACGATGCAGCTCTTGTACTGGTCTCCCTGTGCGTGCCACATCGGGTCTGCGGCGAGGGGGGTGGACAGTCCTGCCGCTCCTTGCCGGCTTGGCCGGGGGTCGCGGCGGGCAGGTCGGCCTTTCATCCTCCATGCATGTGCCCTTAGGAGTTGCGTCTCTTGCGGCTTTCTCCCTCGCCCCCGCCCGCGTTGAGCTTCGTAGGGGCGGGGCGCGGACAGAGAAGGCAAGTGGGGGGGGGGGGGGCGGAGGCATTGCCAGGGATAATTTATGCGTTTATATGTTCCGTGTTTAGAGATAGTGCGGACCTTTTACCCGTGGGTGTCGGAGCGCTTCGCGGGGGAGCGGAGCTGGTGCATGGGAGCAATTGCGGGTGAACGGATTTCTTACGCGGACGTTTTTATTTTAGTTATGTATGCAATTTATGTAGCGCAAACCTTACCCGATGGTGTCGTAGCGCTTTGCGTGGGAACCAGTTGCGAAACATGGGACTTGGGATTGCAGGCGTTGCGTAAAAGATACAGGCAAAAAAAAATGTACAAGATGTAAAGTCCCACAAGAAAGAGATACAAACAAAGATAAATTGCAAATGTACTAGTAGTAATCTCTAAATACCTAAGGAAGGGATACGAATGGATGTACTCTGAGAGTCACATAGGAGTGGTAGATAGTGTAAAGATCTACTGCATATACTAGTTATTAGAGTTATCTCTATATACATAGGAATGGTAGAGAGTACACAGGTTTACTGCATATACTAGTGATTAGAGCGCAATTTATGGAAGCCATGTACTGTTTAATGCATCCACTAATGGGGGCCCATGTTTGACCTCTTGTCACGGAGTCTACTCCCAGCAGTGTCACAACCTTTTGAGTCTCTGTGGTTCTAGTGGTGTGGATGTCAAAACTACCCCCAGGAATATGCAATAATTTAAACCACAGCATGGGGAGAGAGCTTGGTGTGGGATCGATTAACGGTGACTGTACAGAGATTTTCCTTCATTTGGTGGTTTGTAGAGTTATTTGTTCGCCCAGGGACGGGCCCCTTGGACAATTTTACTCGGATCAAACAATACAAGAGTTAGCAAACTGTGCATTACAGGAGGAAAGGTGTAGTGTGTTAGTTACAAAAGCATACAATGTACAAGTAAAGGTATAATCTGCAATAATTGGAGGACACTCAAGCACAAGCAATGATGGCACTTGTGCAAGTACCGGAACCAAACACTATGTAAGAGGTAGCAATCAGTCTGTTACAAGAGAAAAGTGGCGTGTGCATGTTACAGGAGTCCAAACATAGGTAGAAGGATATTACTTCATAATGGCAGACTCTTAGCCACAAGAACACACTGGGAGGACACTTCCATAGTCAAGGAGAATAGAATTTTAGATAGTAAAAGGTCTTCCGTCAGATAAGAGAGGGCATGAATTAAATTGGGAGATGTCTTTGAAGGAGGAGAACTTTGAGGTCATTTTGAAGGCCTGGGAGGAAGAGGTGTTTCTGAGAAGAATAGTAAGGGGACGAGTTAAGAAGTGACTCTAAATCACACACTTCAAAGTGCAATGGTCATTATAAGACTTAGCATGTGAATAATTGACTTAGTTTCAAGACACTACTCTTCTGCATCTGGTGCTGGAGGTACGCAAGTATGTGCCCCACCCAACTCCTTACGAGTATGTATTGTGGGCAAACTAGTTCTCGTAGCTGACAAACAAGCTTCGCCTCGGGGACGTGGGGGGCATTGATGGCCCTGTCTCTTTGCAGAGAATCCATATTGCTATACGGAGGGGGGCAGGGCTTCTAATGGATGTTTTATATCTTAAATGCAGGAACCACGCTGGAGAACCGCCCTACTCACATGGGGGTCCACCTGAACTATCAACAGGTAGGAGGGTCATAGCACGCTGGGGGTAGGGTGCTAGGGGCTGGGACTCCCCAGGTGTCAGGACTGTCCCTGTTGTGGGGCACACAGTTTACACCCATGGAAATATGAAATTTTACATTCGTAGTCAACTGGTGAATCGGAACTTAGCAGGTAGCTCCTGTACAATAATTGGATTTTATTTATTTATTTATTTATTTATTATAAAGTTTTGTATAGCGCGAACAAGACCCGTGGGTATCAGAGCGCTTAACATCGAGGTAAGTTACACATTGACGGTCAAATATCAATTCTAAAAACAAACAGATATAAGGTAAAAGACGCTATGGCTAGGTGCCTAAATAAATATATTCCAAACACATGTGCAATTAGTAATAAAAGGTGAGAAGGCCTAGTTTATAACACGATCCCTATCAGTAGATAAGGTGGGCCTTGCGAGACCCCAATTGCATTAGGACAAGGTGTTGAGATTGCTTGGTTAACCCGGACTCGTTGAGTTCTGCTGCTTAGGAATGGATTGAACCATCTCCCATCTCAGCACATTACATCACAATACTTCGAAGTAGGTTACACGTTGACAGTCAAATATCAATTCTAACAACCAACAGATATAAGGTAAATGAAGCTGTGGCTATGAGGGGTGCCTAAATAAGTCTGTTCCAAACGCATGTGCAATTAGTAATAAAAGGTGAGAAGGCCTATCTTATAACACGATCCATATCAGTAGATAAGGTGAGGTAGAGGTTATATAGTTTGGCTAAGGAAACAGCTATTGAGATTGCTTGATTAACCCGGAATCGTTGCGTTCTGTTGCTTAGGAACGAGTTGAACCATCTCAGCACATTATATAACATAACATCAAGGTAGGTTACACATTGACAGTCAGATATCACTTCAAAACCAGCAGATATAAGGTTAAAGAAGCTGTTGTTTTCTCTTGTAAAACATCGGATGAACCCAGGCAATTTGTGGAATTACTGGGCAATAATTGGGGTGTTCTGACGGTAAGCAGTGGGAGACTGCGGGCAAACCATGCATGCTCTGTGACAAAATTGAAATGTGTTTTACTGTACACATGTGATGTGTCGGGGCATATCTTGCAGCCCATGCGCAATAATGGAAGGTGTTCTTTGTATAGCAACTGGTGTGCAAGCAATGGGCTCTGATCCTGGTGATCGAGTTAGCAAACTAGTTCTCGTATCCGACATAACAGGCTTGGCCCTGATAGCGGAGGGGGGGGCATTGATGGCCCCTGTCTCATTTGTAGAGAATCCATTTGGTATATGAAGGGGGGCATGGCTTCTTATGGATGTTTTATGTCTCAAATGCAGGAACCGCGCTGGATAACCACCCTACTCACATGGCGGGCCACTTGAACTATCAACAGGTAGAAGGGTCATAGCACACTACGGGCAGTGTGCTAGGGTCTGGTATTCCCAGGTTCTCCCCAGGTGTCATTACTGTCCCTGCTGTGGGACGCGCAGGTTACACCCCATGGAAGTAATACAGTGGTAGTTAACTGGTGAGTCTGGCCATATTAGGTAGCCCCTGTGCAATAATTGGATGTTATAGCTTGTAAAAACAACTTATGCGGCTGGGCAATTTGTTGTTTGACTGGGCAATAATTGGGGTGTTCTCGCTGTAAGCAGTAGCAGAGTGGGGGCAAATCATGCATTCAAAAAATGAAATAAGTTTGCTTTTACGCAACTGGCATATCACACATCCTATGTGCAATGAGGGAATGTGTTCGTTTGTACAGCAACTGGTACGCAAGTAAGGGGCTCCGATCCTGGCAATCGAGCAAGCAATAGGCTTACCTGTCAATGCTGGTTAGGGGCTGTTTTTATGGATTTGATATTTCTTCCAGAAACGTATGGGTTTTGTTCTATAATGGTCAAAACACGCCTAGCAAGCTGGCCTGCCAGGGTTCTGAGCAGGAACAGGGGAAGAACACACTGGGGCCAGTGTGTGGGGTTCTGGGCCAGCACGTCTAGGATTGGAGTGTAAACTTTTTCATGACAATCGGATCAAGTATACAGGCACCACTCTGAGAAGGACAGGTGGGAACGGAAGCAGGAATGGACAAGGGTGCTCTGGTCTCGGAGCCTGAATGCTGTTCCTGGTTAAGTGCTCTTGGGGGGCAAGGTGACAACCCTGTTCTGACTCTGGTAGGGGAGAGTAGAAGCAGAGTTAAGTGTAGCGGTTGTGCTATTAACATGACCTCCTTACACATCAGCCCCAGTTGTGCTCTAGTACCTTAGGCAAATACTGGCCTCAGCTCTTAGTTCACAGGAGTGGTAACCACAAGGGTAGTTGGGCAGAAGACTGGTATGGAATCTTTAGGAGGGTGCTCAAGGGTCTTTTCCTGAAGTTTTCTGAAGGTCAGTACTTGTGGCACACTATAGGGTTTGCACACAGCAGGGGAGAAGAGATGTATGCTCCGTAGGGTGGAGCTCCTTAGCGTAAGGCGTGTGCAGCATGGACCCGGGGTAGCCAGCTCTGGCTCGCTCCTGGGTTTGTAAAGTTGATGTGTTGGGCCAAGGGTTTTTAGCGCCGGGACACCTCCGAGGGAGGTAGCTGTGCGCTCTACAAGATTCATAAATAAATAAATAAATAGGGTGCTGCATCATGTGTAAGTGATATAGTACAGCACAGAGTTTACCAGTTATGTATAGGACCATCATTAGCAACAGCATCTGCTTACGGTTAGCAGTATAACCTCTTTTAGTTCGCCCAGGGTTGGGGTGGGCAAGGTCAGCAGCTTGGCAGTTGGATACGGAGTAGAAAAGAAATTCATATCCGGGACAGAGCAATGTGCACTTAGCAGTCAAGCAAACTATGTTTCAACAGAACCCTGATACACTATCTGGGTTAAATGCAAGGTTATGGGCTACACATAGATAGGCTTTGCTTGGTGCAGGGGGCGCGAGTGAGCCATTCCCAGGAGGGTGCGATTGGTCTTGACCGTGCTGAAATGGAGGGGATGGAGCACTAATAGGCACATCTTCATAGCAGAGTTTGCAGTGATAGTTAGAGGTTCAGGGACATTACTGATACAGTTCACAGTCCTGTGGAGCGGCAGAACTGATAGTGAATTTGGGTTGCTGGACAGCACTGCTGTCCAGAGGAGGAAAGGACATGTCCTTGCTCGAGCCGAGGGAGGCCTCTGAATGAACAGGCTGTAGGTAACTAGGTCTTGGTGGTGGGGTGCCTTGGGGACAGCGGCCACACCTAGTACTGTGGCGGAATTACAAGACGATCCAAAGGATGTAAGGTACAGTAAGGGTACCCTCTACAGGAGCACTGTAAGGGTGCGAAAGCCGAATATCCACAGGGAGTTCCTCACGTTGGACCCTGAAGGACCCTGAAGGAGCAACGGGGCTTTGAGGTTCTTGGGATTCACCGGCCCAAAGTAGGAATAGCCCTATTCCTGCTAGAATAAGGCCAAGCATTGGCAGCAGCAGGCGGGAAGTGAAGGGTCAGGGGCTGGGAACTCCCGACTTGCACTGGAATAGCTTGAAGCGGAAAATTCTTTAGAAACTGGGCAAGGGGGATTCACCACCCGATTTATTAGTAATACACCTAGGAGGTGATGAGTTGGTTTCACTTGGGGCGCAGGGGCCTGCTGCACATGATGAGGAGCACTTTGTGCGAATTGAGCAACTTGCTGGGGACCTGTGAGTTATGGTGGTCTGAGATTACCCCAAGGCCTTATTGGTGAGGGGCAAGGTCAGGGGAGGCGATGGAGACCTCACGCCGACGGGTCAACAGCGCAATGCGCAAATTCACTGAACAACGTGGATTTGGTTTTGTAAGGCATGGTTTGTTAAATGCTAAAAGCACTGGAGCGTTGATGAAGATGGCATACACTTATAAAAAGTAGGGATGGTCCTCTTCCATTTGGATTTAGCGGAAGCGATGGTAGCAGCAGGTTGCAAATAAAAGAACGCTAGAAGGGGCGGGGGCTCTGGGGCGGCGGCGGCCACACCCAGAGCCATGGCAGAGTTACAGGGCGATCGGGTGGAGGGGCCACCTAAGAGGGCGGCCACCCTTAGTGCCACAGGATGGCCCAGACCCCTTTGAGCGGTCTAGTGTGGGGACCGGGGGTCCCCAGTGACGTACTTCCGGCGGGGGAGGGGTTGTCCGCAGCTATATGGCCTGGGGTCACGGGCCTGGCGCCTTTGCCCCTCGATCGGCCACGCGAACAGGAACCTCTCCCCCTTGACCAGATGGTCGTTGCTGCCCGTACGCTGTTTTCCCTCCCTACCGCTAACCCGGTTGGCAGGCAGCAGGGGGGGGATTTATTTAATACAATTTTGTTTTGTGTTGCAGGCGGAGTTACAGGGCGATCCAACGCTGGAAGGTACAGAAGGGCACCCTCTACATGAGCACAGGACGGGTGGGATCCTGGAGGAGTGACGGCGCCCCGTTAGTCCTTCGCGCGGTTGTGGACCTGAGCAACCGGGGGTTGCCTGCAATGCTCTGCCCCTCCCTAGGTGGGAGGGGTGTGAGTAAGGGGTGGACTGGAGGTCCGCCGGTGGGAGGGGCT
Source organism: Lissotriton vulgaris (assembly GCF_964263255.1). Taxonomy (NCBI): domain Eukaryota; kingdom Metazoa; phylum Chordata; class Amphibia; order Caudata; family Salamandridae; genus Lissotriton; species Lissotriton vulgaris. The sequence continues at coordinate 2,042,046,721 of NC_141685.1, read as the reverse complement.
AGCCCTTCCCCCAAATTGACAGCACCCCGCGGTTGACACCAAAGGGGGTTTATGGCTCATCAGGTGGGCAGGTTGCGAGAGGCAGCCTGACCCTGGATCGCCCGTAAGATAACCCAACATGTTGGCATAATGTTTATGCAAATAAAGCTGCAACAACTTTCTCCAAAGTTGTGTGTGTGTTATTTGGGAAGTTGTTGTGAGCGGTCTGGGGTATGGGCTGATGTTGGCACTATGGGTAGATGCTGTGTACCCGCGTGTCCACCTGACTCGTACCCTGCTCTGTACATTTAGATTTTTAGGTTTAGCTTTCAAGACAATTATGCATGTTTGCCGCAGGTGATATATTTCCTGAAATGCTTACCATGAGTTTGGATTATCTTGTCGATAAAGTGCTCAACCATATTCTCACTCAAACCACTTTTTTAAAATTTGTATTCTGTGCCTGCACATGGGCCTAATTAGCTCCAATTGAATTTGATATTTGACTCACGGCGCTCCACAGTTTTCATTTGAAGTGGTTCAGATTCCTCTCGCAGCTCGCACAAGTCTCTTGCCTACTCATTATCAGCATCTGAGGCGGAGACCACATGAATGTCACAGAAGGGAAGCTTTCTAGCCAGAACGTGGTCCCTGCAATGGTACCCCATACATTGCTTATTTCTAAACTTACATATGTCATCATCCCACAGTTCAGCCTTCTGGCATGTTATAGCAGCCTATACAAGGCTACAACACTTACAAGGCTCCTAGTCTTATTCCAGGTAAAAAGTAAGAAGGCTGAAGAACTTTTGAGATCAGTCCCATGTCCAGAGCGAGTACAGTGCTGTGTGTTTCTCACAATCTGGTTTGTCTTATCCAATTAAGTAATTGGGACTACACATATCAATGCAAACAATCACTCTTTTTTTACGTGAGTGTTTAACATGTCACTGATTTTGTTTGATTTTTTTGATTTGAAAAATGTCCAATCCTACATTCTTGGACTCATAATTTCGATTTTAGCATGGCAAGTATGGGATAAAACTTAAAACTATAGCCCCTAACTCCAATGCTTGCTGAAAAATCAGAGCTGGTTGAGAGTTTCGTTTTAATAGTAAATTAATATCAGTCTCACATTGAAAATGCTAACTGGAGACAGAATAACCATGAGAATTAGTGAAAAGTGGGAATCCTCATTCGTGCAGAGTAGCCTTCATATTCAGTGTAATACAGCTGTAATATTTAGTGAAGGGTAACAGTAATAATTCTAAAGGAAAATCAGAGCAAACTGGGCTTCATGATCAGAGCCCTGTGGCTATTGATATCAGTGCAGAGTGGGCAGCATGTGCACTCTTATTAGGAGTATGGTCGCAGTTCTCTGCCTCTCCCAGACTCAAAACTAAAAGTTGTTGTCCTTGTTGAAAGTCAATGCTGTGGGCTTCAACCCTGATTGTTCAAGATATTGATTCTTCATGAGGCCAGGTACCCAAACGGGTCTATCGTAAAATAAAGTACTTTTTGCAGCATATGCTTCACAAAGGGGCTTGTAAACATATATATTGGGAAAGCGCACATATCTGTGAAACTCAGTCAGTCAGTCAGTCAAAATACTTTATTTCGATAAATCAATATCATAAAAAGACAATAGCACTATACAGTATTCACATGATCTAAAATACATAATTGATACAGGATAAAATCATGATTAATTTACACAATCAAAATATTTACAAAAAGTATAAAAATATTTTCCTTTAAAAATGCATTTAAAATACATTAAAATACAGTAAAAAGAGGTCAGTTAAGTAGGACTACATTATCTCATACATTTTACATTTACACATATCAATTTCATACTGTAAACATTCCCTATAGTATAAACAGTATTTGATTTCATCCACTATTAAACCGTGTTATAAGAGTTATTGGTCATCTTCCTCTTCTTGATGCTAACAGCCCCACTAGGAAATTAGCAACATGAAACATAATCCTGGGGGTCTGCAATAACTGTAAAAACAGGAGTGCTGGTCTGACCTGAATAAACCCTGCTTCCTTTAGAATAGGGATTAAATATTTCGTCCTTACTGCCGTGTAGTGACCACAGAACATCAGAAAGTGCATTGTATTCTGGGTGGAAAAATTGTCACAGGAGCACGGCATTGCATTATCAGGGGTACTCCAGGTTGGAAAATGACCAAGGTTCAAGTGAATCAAATTAAACCGAAAACGGGTTAAAAGAAATCGGTGATAGGCTTGGTTCACAGTAGTTAAATACAATTCAGGGCCTACTTGGGTGCTCATAATAATGCTAGCCCTCACCATTGGTTTCTGTAATTCCATTTGTTCCCTCTCCATGCTTAACAATTCTCCCATCATACCCTTGATCAAGGCGATGTCCTTTGTAGTTATGGACGCCGGGGGAAAAAAGAGCTCTGGTCTTCCTAGCTTAACAAGACTGTCTTTGAAGTAAGCTAGCCACAGGATTTTATTTGCTCTATCTAGCTGCAAACAGTCTTTTAAAATAATGTGGTTAAGGGGGATTTCCTGGTTCAACCTGATCTTCAACCAAGCTAGAACAGGTGCCATTTTAATCATATCTGAAATATATCCTTCACCTAATTCAGTGTGGATTGTGTAAGATGGAGTAGACTGTGGCACAGAGAGGACAGCTCTTAAAAATGTATTCTCGGTAGTCCGTATACTGTCCGGAGAACAGTATCCCCAAATTGCACTACCATATGTGGCCACCGCAAGGCATTTTGCTTTATAGATTTTCAATAAAGTTGCTATTAGCCTTGCCCCTAATTTTTTCGAAAAGCCCTGAAGTGCAGAGGATGATCTAGCAAGGGAAATGTTTCTGTTTTTTAACTGTGGACCCCAATTGCCTCTCTCATCAAAGGTGATCCCCAGGTATGGAAAAGTGGCTACTCTACATAGCTCTTGTTTGCCACATGTGAATGTTTTTAGATTCTTATTTTTATTACTCCTGCCCATTATCATGATTTGAGACTTCTTTACATTTATCTTTAGGTCCAAAGAACCCATGAAGTCTTCAAAAGCATCCAAGAGGCGTTGTAAACCAACACCAGTCCGTGAAAGCAAGACGGCATCATCCGCGTACAGAAGAACTGGAATTCCAAGTTCTCCTATACACGGGATGTCAAGGGATGCCTCTTTTAGCGCTGGTTCCAGTGCATTTATATAAATGGTAAATAGGAGGGGTGCCAGTATGCACCCCTGCCTAACACCCCTTTCAGAGTTAAAGTGACTGGTGCATCGACCCTCCGAGGTTACTCTAACCGATGCTATGAGACCGGTGTGCAAATCCGCTAGGAGATTAACTAGAGCCCTGTCCAGACCCATGTCGATTAAGATTTGCCACAGTTTTGAACGGTTTACGAGGTCAAAGGCAGACGAGAGGTCCATGAACCCCAGGTACATGGACCCCTCCTTGGCCCTGGTGTATTTATCCACCAACAAGTGCAAGTTAAGTCCTTGGTCTATTGTGCTCCTTTTTGGTCTGAATCCATACTGAACATTTGATATGACCCCTTTCTCGTTCAACAAATCATTCAGTTTAGATAAAATAACCCGGCCCAATATTTTCACAGACGAATCAATCAGTGAAATGGGTCTGTAACAGGAGGGATCTTGCCTGTTACCCTTTTTAAAGACCGGAATGATGATAGATTTTTTCCATGAGGCCGGGATGTTGTCATGTTTGAGAGCATTAAAAACGCTACATAAGACTTTAGACCAAAATTTCGGGGCGCATCTAAAAACATCCGCCTGTACCCCATCAGAGCCCGGTGCTTTGTTTTCAAAGTCAGATCTATTGCCTTTTCCACTTCTGCCGCCCCAAAAGTGACGGCGGGGACCTCTACGTTACTAGTCTCCACTGCTATAGCCTCAAGAATTACAGCAGGGGCCTCTTCGTTCCTAGTTTCTGAGTATATTTTTCTGAAATGTTGGATCGAACCCTCGTCTGGGATGTTTGCCTCAAGGGAGGTATTCTCATCACCCGAAAATAATGGCTGATTTATAATTTTCCAAAATAAACCACTATTTTTTAGGGTTTCGGGATCGAGTAGTTGGGCCCATACTACATCTTTCAAATCCCTTTTCCTCTCTAAGGTGGCTTTTTTATATATACTCCTTGCGCTAGCTATGTCTGCACGGTTTTTAGGCGTGGCTTTCAATGCTTTAAGTAAATCTCCATGCGCTTTAGAACATTTTTTATCAAACCATCTTTTGCCTTGAAGCGGCTTCTGTCTTGATTCTGTCTGTAGACTATGGTTAATTTCTATACAAATGTTATCAAAAGCCAATATAACGTCTTTGTTTTGTATTCGATTTGCTAGGCATATTGCCACTTCATCCTCTACCTTAGTCAGAACCTCTTGAAGGAATGTTTCAGGAACTATTTTTGTCCATTTTAACCTACGCCTCTGATCTTTGACGGCCACGTTTAGTCCCCCTCTATGTGTCACTGTTTTTAGTGAGAGTAGATCTGTATGCTTCATTTCCAATAGAACAGGATTATGATCACTAAAAACTGATACCTCTGTATAATAATCTACAACATTGCACAACAAAAAAGAGGACATAAAAATATAATCTATAATAGTGTCATCATCTTTACCCTTGAATGTAGGGGACCTACTTTTACCATCCCCGCATCCTGACTCATATAAATTCCATCTGGCAAGAAAATTTTCTAGATACTCTCCTCGCCTAGTGTGTCCAGATGGATAGTTAAAGAAAGGGGAGGACCTTCATCATCCTGACTAATACATGGTAGGGTGCAGGGGTGGATATTAAAGTCCTCTAAAAATAATATTTCAAAAGTATTTACATTTGCACTACAGACTGACAGGAATTTATCCAGTACTTCTAAATTATCGCTGGTACACTCATTTGCATTAGAGTTATAAAAATTTACAAATAGAATCTTGGCCTTATCCTGGGAAGAGAGTTCAACAATCAAACAATTTTCGCAACCTGAAATACACTGTGTTAATTTGCCTTTTACATCCAATTTAAATAAGGTTAGTAAGCCTCCCTTGGCTCTACCTGCAGCACTGCTGGTTGCAGGGGTGCAAAAGTGGCTGTAGCCGTCCAAAGAGAAGCTCTTCGCTTGGTCCCATGTCGCTTGTAGGGCAATGATGTCAAAAGATTTTAATGTGTTTAGCCAATCAACATTTCCAACTTTATTCTTTATACCAGCAATATTCCATGTAACAATTTAAAAAGAAGATGCGGGTGGCTGAGCAGTACTCCCCGAGTCAATGGGCAGTCAATCATTTTCCTCAAGTGAGGATAAAGCGGTATAACGATTGTATAATGGTAAGGCATGATCAAATTGTGTATGCGTATTAGCCAGCTGGTAACAATAAGGGTCCCCATTTTTTTGATGTTGAAAAACATTTGGGACACAACCAGCCAAACCCCTTCTGTACCCATTTGCTGCATACTTATGCTGATGTGGTGGTGGGCGTTGGGTGTTATCCAAATGATTGTAGAAGAACCCAAGGGGTCTAGCACATACAGAATTTTCCACTATGGGTAGAGAGGCTGCTCTGAGGAGGACTGTTGCCACGTGTTGTGTGTGCTTAAAGTTTACAATAATGCAGTCCCCACTCGAATTCTTTCTAGCGTTGCCAATCCAGCTGACTCTTCGGGTGGAAATTATGTCATTTGAAAAGGCAAAGGGAAAACCACAATTCCTATTTAGCCATGCTAGTGTTTTATTTTTTAGAGCGGCATGGGTTTCTATACTGGAATCAGACAAACAGGAATCAACCTCTGGGACATTTGTTAATACCACTGTGTATGGAACACACGCCGGTGGGAGGTTGACTGAATTTTTTCTCTTAGGCCTACTTATCCCACCGTTTTCACCCCCCACTGTAGTGTTCTGGTTGCCATTATTTAGTGTGGGTGGTTGTACTAACGGTTGTACTAATGGGGCTCCCACAGATGGTAGATTAGGATATGGGGTTATCTGTGATCGCATGGCTGGTAGATTTTGTGCGGTGACTGTTGGCCCTGTATCCCCTGTACTAGCAGAAGCTACAGCCCCTGTTACCAGAAGGAGGACTCGTGTGTGTGTGAATCCGAGTCAAATGAGAATCAAGGAGGCCCCCTAATCTAGAGACCTCTTGGGAGACCTGCTCTAGCTTTGCTACCAGAGGTCTAATCATTGCTTCTAGTTTTGACCCAATGATAGTTGCCAGGAGCTCTATATGGGCAGGGTGCAAATTATTTAACTCAGCGTTATTTGTGGGTTCTGGTGTACTTCCACTGCTAGTTGATGTAGTACCCGTCTTTTTTGACTTCCGACCCACCACCCATTTGACAGGAGCCTTCCTGCATGCCCGCACTACTCTCCGAACAGGTGATTGGGCTGGTGAAGGCCTTGGGGAGGGTGTCGGGGTCTGACTGGGGGTAGGGTCGATTATAACATCCCGGTCTTCCGGTGTCACCGCAATGGATACATCATTGGTGACAGTAACGTTAGGATCATCCAGACAACTATCTGACTGGGGCAACGGGGTGGAAGGCGATCTCAACCTTGTGGGTGAAGTATCTGGGCTTACCCTATTTTGTGAGAGTCGCCTTTCTTTATTAAATTTATTAACCACCTTCACAAGATAGTTATCCATTGTCCTTGTCTCATTTACTGTCGATGGTTTTGTTCATCTAAGCTTTGACATGTTAATGGACCAAAAGTACTATACACAGGTAAGGTTGCCCAATAAAGTCTCACCCAGTAAATATTAGAGTTCGATGTTGTTGATAAGGACCAGGAAACAAAAACGAGTAAAATCGATACAAGGAATTAATATCTTACAGTTAGTCCAGGGTCCGAGGAGAAAAAGCCAAAGTCCGTGGCCCAGCCCAGCCTCTTCTGGCCTCTGACAGCCCTGCCCTTGTCCCGGGCTTCTCCCGGGCGCGCCCGTGCGCATCCCGCGGGACTCGGAACCAAGGGAGCCTTTATGCGCCTCCAGGCGCTTCCTGCGGCGTCAGCGGCGTCCTTGCCGCGCTGGGGCTGCTGGGGATTGTAGTGCCTAGAGGCCTGGCGGAGCCAAGCCCGGCCGGACCACGAGCGGAGCTAAGCCCGGCCCTGTGAACACCACACCCGAGGACAGGAAACACAGCGGAGCCAAGCCCGGCCGTCAGCAGCTCTCCAGGTCAGCTGTACACGGCTCCCCCCGGACTCCACACCAAGCGAGCCTTTATGCGCCTCCAGGCGCTTCCTGCGGCGTCAGCGGCGTCCTTGCCGCGCTGGGGCTGCTGGGGATTGTAGTGCACAGAGGCCTGGCGGAGCCAAGCCCGGCCGGACCATGAGCGGAGCTAAGTCCGGCCCTGTGAACACCACACCGGAGGACAGGAAACACAGCGGAGCCAAGCCCGGCCGTCAGCAGCTCTCCAGGTCAGCTGTACATGGCTCCCCCTGGACTCCACACCAAGGGAGCCTTTATGGGCCTCCAGGCGCTTCCTGCGGCGTCAGCGGCGTCCTTGCCGCGCTGGGGCTGCTGGGGATTGTAGTGCCCAGAGGCCCGGCAGAGCCAAGCCCGGCCGGACCACGAGGGGAGCTAAGCCCGGCCCTGTGAACAGCACACCGGAGGACAGGAAACACAGTGGAGCCAAGCCCGGCCGTCAGCAGCTCTCCAGGTCAGCTGTACACGGCTCCCCCCGGACTCCACACCAAGGGAGCCTTTATGCGTCTCCAGGCGCTTCCTGCGGCGTCAGCGGCGTCCTTGCCGCGCTGGGGCTGCTGGGGATTGTAGTGCCCAGAGGCCCGGTGGAGCCAAGCCCGGCCGGACCACGAGCGGAGCTAAGCCCGGCACTGTGAACACCACACCGGAGGACAGGAAACACAGCGGAGCCAAGCCCGGCCGTCAGCAGCTCTCCAGGTCAGCTGTACACGGCTCATCAAGTGCAGGCTGTCCAAGAATCAAATACAAATTTGAAGTGTTTTTATTGTTTGATTTGGTAAGATTTTAGGACCATATCTAATTCTCAATGAAACATGTACTAAGTGCTTTACCTAGTCATGAAGTATTGAGTCTGTCGCACACTTTAGTTCAGTGACTTCTTAAGAGTGTCTCCTTGTTCAACTGGGTGTGACTTCTGATATTTATGTTTCCCTCTTCTTCTTTGCTTGATTTTGCTTGAGAGAAAGTGTCATAGTCGTTGAAATGTTACTCATAAGACACTAACATTATGAAAATGCTACACATAGCAATCTGAAACCTTGTCAGCTCTGCACTTCTCAGGAGACCCGTTGACTTTAATAGTCCTACACATAGAAATACCAAAAGATTTGAGGGCAATGGTGTGACATGTATAATGTGGAATGAGGTGTTAGGGTACGCTTAAGTCAGAGTTCTTCAATCAAGGGGGGAGCGCCATCATCCCAGGGGGATGTCTTCAGAGGTACCTTTAGGGCAGCAGTCCCTGGGTCTGCACAGAGAAGCTATATTACAATATTTCAAACCTGTTTGTAAGCCTCTGTCATTAACCACACCCACTAACAAACCTACAGTTCACTAAACTCCTATTGCGTTGAACATTATTTGCTGGATATGGCCCGGGATATACAGGTCGCGGTTAATTATGTGGTGTACAAGAGTCCAGAAATTTCTGTCAGGTGGTGGGGGGGCCCGACGTTTAAAAAATTCAATTGGGGGGGCTCAACCTACAAAAATGTTTGAAGACCTCTGCCCTAGTAAGTATTGAGCTCCTTTTATTCTCTACCCTGAGATTAAAATGCGAAAAGGGTGTATTTGAGCACCTGTTATTGGTCTGTCATTTGGACAGGCTCCAATTTCACATGGTGCTCAGAAGCCTCTGTCTGCTGTGGAGCTCCAAAGGTTCAGACACCATGGTTGTGTTTCTCCTCTGAATGTACGTAGCTCCGGGTTTGTGCCAACTTCGCTTATATCCTACATTGTCCCCGGATCTTGGCACGAGGGAGAGAGTCCGTTAAGAAGCTGTTCTACAGAGTGGACATGAACACCCGGGCATGTGGCCTATCTTTGAACTATTTTTCGAGGGCTAAGAGGGTTGCTTTGGAGATAATTTTAAGTTGTCAATATACAAAAAAGACAAAGCCTTTATCACGGTAAAATGTAATCTACAGTAATAGAATTCAAGTTATAATTTCTGAAGATAATCTGTAGGAACTATTTAAGGTCAAAACTGACAAGTTATCGACAAGTTCTCATGATTTCTGCAATGCTGAAAGATATAATCATCTCGTAGAAAGAGTTTCCTCAATTTCAAAGCTGATTTTAATCATTGATACTTGATAATTGATCATTGGTGGGCCGATTTTGAGGTGGTTTAACCTGGAGTTGTTAGAACCGGCTGTCTCTAGCTGGCAGAGGTATACACTTCTGACAAATAGGGACACACCTTTTCTAGTCAGGGCAAGGGGATCACACCCTTCGATAACCCCTGCTCACCCCCTTGGTAGCTTGGCAGAGCAGAAAGGCTTATCTCAGAGGCTGTGTGTTAAGCAATTATGACCACATACAGTAATAGAGTGAATACACTACAAATGGACACGACACAGTAGTATTAAAAAAATAGGTATTTTTATATAAGGCTTAGCACAAGACCAAATAACGACAAAAATGTACACAATCGTAATAAATACTCGGGGAAGGGAAAAATGATAGTTCAAAGGTAGTTTCTTCTTTAACACAAAGTCTTTAGTATCAAAGCAAATCTTCTTCTTGGAAACACAGTTCTTAGCAACAAGGTAACCCACACGGGGGCTACACGACGTCGAGGCAAAGTTAATCCAAAGGTTCGGCGTTGACCACGAGGAGCGCTACGTCGAGCCCGGAGTCACACACGGACTCCCAACAACACAGTACCTTTGGAAAATGAAGCACACGATGATCAGCGGCGTCGAGCAATCCGGCGTCGCGTCTTCGGTGTCGATCAGGCCTCAGCAGGCGTCGTTGTCGATGATGCGGTTGCAAAGTGTGAGCAGCGCTCACGGCGTCGAGAGGGCACGCAGTCGATGCGATCAGCAGCGGTGCAGACACGAGGTCCCTTGGAGCTGGAGCCGTACTCCCACTCACTGGCGGTGCTGCTGGCGTCGGTCGGGCCCGGCGGCCGGTCGTCGAGGAAGCGGGACACTGGGGCCGTTACCCACTATGTCGAGCTGGATTCGGCGACGTCCGTCGGCGTCGAGGTTGCTGGCTCTTTCAGAGGTGCTGGATTCACAGGTTCCAGCAAATAGCACTTTAAGCAGGTGAAGTCTTTTAGCCCTGTGACTTCAGCAGGAGACTGGCACTCTTCCAGTCCTTGGAGATTTTCTTAGCAAGCGTGAGAGTACACACACAGTTCCTCTCTCCTGGTTCCTCGGCAAAAATAAAGAAGCACTGCAGGATTCCCCCCAGCAAACAGCACACTGGCAGAAGGGGTAGGCAAGTCCTCAGATCAGCAGGCCTCTTGTCCTTGGTTACAGGGTTCCTTGTCAGAAGTGATCTGATTCCTGGCAGGAGGTGGGGCTAGGATCGTCCATGGCAAGCACAGAGCCATCAGCCGCTTGGCAGGAGGTGGAGCCGGCATTGTATCAGGCAGGGCAGGCTATCAGCAACTACTCTCCCCATACTCTCAACGCAAATGTCCCACTCATCCCACACTGACTCATCCAGACCTGTGGAGCCACCCAGCTCCTGTCACACACACGCAAGACCAGCAGAAACCAGATATGGTTAGACAAGAAAATAGACACTTTCTAAAAGTGCTATTTTCAAACCCAGAGTCCAAAAACCATCCACACCAATGGATGCGTAATTAAACCCCGAGTTCAGGGATACCAAACTCGACATTGCACCATGCTCCCCGAGCCAGCTAGGATCATAGCATTAATAATCCCGGCGGCCCATTCTAACTAATGGAGAGCAGGCTACCTCGCAATAGTGAAGCACGAAGATGGCTGTACTTCACTATTAGGACATGCCAACTTGGTCAGGCGTGTCCTACCTTAGACTTACAATGCACCCTGCCCGTGGGCCTACCATAGAGGTGACTAACATGAAGTTAAGGGAAGGTTTGAGGGGCTGGCAAGTAGGTATACTTGCGCAGCCTGCGTGACAGCACTAGGCTGCACGTGGGTCTCGCAATGACCGACCCGTAGACATTCTTTTACGAGGCCGCTCTTGTGGGTGGCACAACACGTGCTGCAAGCCCACGAGCGGCATTTGTATTTACAAGCCCCGGCACTCCTGGTGCACTAGACTAGGGACTGATAGTAAACCAAATAGGCCAAACATGGATACAATAGATACATCAATTTAACATCGGGAGCACTTGCGCTATGGCACTGATCAGCAGTGACACAGCGCCCAAAGCATATACCAGCAAAACATCGAAAAACAGTGGAGGCAAACAGAAAAAATGGAGGAGAGACTCAAGCCAATGATGTCAGGTCTAACAGGAGTGTTATACTCTAAGAAAGGAATTAAATTGGACACAGTGTAAACTAACTAGAAATAAGAGTGATGCTTGGAAGCGTGATTTGAGTGCTGTGAAAACTAAATCCCATGCATAATTTGGGCAAAAGAAACTAAAGTTATATGAAGATAACTGGGGTTAAATTCCAGAAGCAATACCAAAATTGTGGCAGGGGTTCCGCGGGTGACGGCTGCAACTTCAAAATGGATACTCTGGATTGCACAGAGAGCCCTGCATGTGATGTCACTACCAAGATTAGCCATAAAAGTGAATATGGCCAAAGCAGAGATGCATGAGGTGGAAGATGCCGACCAGCAGGAGAGGGACGCTGACATCAGACACAAAGGAACAGGAGAGTTCGGGACACCACAGGAAACGAACAGACAGAGGCGTTGCCTGGCTCGGTTGGTCCAGGACAGCGTGGCACACTCAGCAGAGGAGAACAGGTGAGACTGGAGCTGGCCGGTTGAGTCCAGAAGCTCAGCTTCACCCCTGAGAGACAGAGGCACCACAGACAGCCTCAGCAACCCAAGAGAAGGATGTGCTGAGGTCCCTGTGGTTGCACCCTTAGGCGAGGGCCGTAGCTCCAGTCAAGTGATTTTGTACCTGGTGCAAGAGTGGCATTGATTAAAGGAGGTGGTGTGGGGTAGAGCCTTCGAATGGGCGCACCAGGCTGGAAAAGCTTGTGCAGTGCGGCATTTTAGGGAGCAAGGGTGACACCCTAAAAGCACTGCACACGAACATTACCCCCATAAACACCAAATTGGTCAAGGGAATAGAGATGGCAGAATAACTCCTTCTGAGGATCTATTTTATTTCCCCCCAGGGTCGGCTATACTGTTATTATGAAGACCAAAGAGGCAAAGAGGGAGAGGACCCGATGTCATTCAAGACGAGTGAGGGAATTCTCAGAAAAACCTAACGCCATTTATTTTGGTTACTTTCATCCCATGTCCCAAAACGTAGTATAAATCCTACGAAGTGCCTAATAAAGAGACCCTCAATACAGGTTTGTGTCCCGCCTGTCAGCCTGTTACAGCAAGGTAATTAAAAGAAATTCTAGAACCTAGTTAATACTGAGCTTACAGTAGCCTCTGGAAATGTAGAGGCTCAAGTATCTGAAGAACAATGGGTTATATTCGATCTCTACAAAAGTTCATCCTCACAAACTAAAATCTAGTGTAATGTAGACTATTCAGCGGATCCAAATGTAATGTCACTGCAGGAAGTCAGCATTATCTTTGAGATAATTAGTAATGTGAATCGTTCAAGGGCAGGTGTTCTGGATAGTCTTCTAGTAATATCATTTAATGGCAATTATCTTTGGTGGGCTGGAACATTAAGCCCCTTTTCAAGTAGGCTGCATCTAATGGGACGATTAACAACTCATGGCATGGCGCCATTAGTAAGTTGATCCACAGGAAAAGTAGTTGAGGGGAGTTAGGTTGATTTATTTGCTGGATGGCACACCCAAGAATTCTGCCAATACACTCTGAAAACGCCTCGAGGGTTCGACTTTTGGTGAAGGTATTATACCATTTAGCAAGAATGATTCCATTGTTGATCCCTGCATGGTCCTTTGGTCTGCAGCTGAATGATCCATTGCAAAAGCTGGAAAACTATGCTTTTACTTTGTGGATTATGGGGCCTCTTTTGACCTGGTTAACCGTGACTTCTATGGACAGAACTCCAGGGTTACAATATCCTTCAAGATCGGCTATTCATGATTTAAAAGTTGCATACTAGAAACTGGATGCAGGAGAAACTGAATGGAGATCACATTTTATATGAAAAAAATGTAAGTCTAGAAGGGCTTTTTAGCCTTTTCATTTCAGATCTCCCCAGTTTTTACTGAAGACAAACTCATTTTCCCCAAGCATAGGTGCAGCCCACATACCTGGTCTCATGTACCCGTATGATTTAGTTCTTATGTACTGTACATCAATGGGCCTATTAGAAAAAAATAAAGCCCTTAGCAAATACTGTGATACCAACAGGCTCATTTTCAATTTAGAGAAAACTAAGCCGCTGATCATTTCTAGGAGGGCAAAGAAGTTTTCCTGGTTTCCTGAAAAAAATGTCAGTCTAGAAGGGCTTTTTAGCCTTTTCATTTCAGATCTCCCCAGTTTTTACTGAAGATACTAATTTTCCCCAAGCATAGGTGAAGCCCACATACCTGGTCTCATGTACCCGTATGATTTAGTTTGTATGGACTATACATCAGTGGGCCTATTAGGAAAAAAAAAGCCCTTAGCAAATACTGTGATACAAACAGGCTCATTTTCAATGTAGGGAAATCTAAGCTGCTGATCATTTCTAAGAGGGCAAATACGTGTTCCTGGTTTCTTATGAATGTTTTGATTGAACAGGTCAGTGTCTACAAAACCTTCGTTTTTACTTCTCAGACAAATTGCAAAGGGATAAACATTTAGTGTACTAAAAACATTTCTTCTTTTCTCAGCTAATGTCCTGAAATTGTTTGACGGTCGATTTGGTGGTTTCTTAGTTTAACCACTAAAAATAAAAAATAAAAACATTAGAGGCAAAGTAATACCTCAGACCTGTGTTTAAAAAGACTCCTGAAAATTCTGGTGAATTCAAGAACACAAGCTCCAAGGTTAGAGCTGGGTATGTTTCCGTGGGACCTGTTAGTGCAATCATATGCCTTAAGGTTCTTATCCTTGTTATCTGTTTAAAATTCCTGATAAATATCCAGAATCAACTCCAACAAAATTGAATTGGAATATATCTGGTTTGGAGAATAACTAGTCTTTGGGAACAAAGAGTGTTTCATCTGTGAACTGAAAGTTAAGTATAGGGCAACCCATCGTCTCTTAGCCTGTTCGCTTTTTTGGAAAGAGGGAAACATTGCTTTTTCTTGTTTGTACGAAATATATAGTCACAACTATACTTGAATCTCTAACCACTTTATTTCAAAAGAAATACTTAGACATCGGAATTGCATTGGCATGTTATATTAAGCAAATTCAGAAAATAATTCTTATTGCTCAATAACTTAGTTAAAGTCAGCTGCATTTTAAAACATACTAAGTGTTGCATGTGAGTAGCCTTTGAGGTTTCAAGATATATAGATTCATTGTGGTGAACCTGAGACTAGGGATAAGTAACAGATGGAAAACAAGGGTTTATTCTGTGGGACCTACCTAGTCGTCACAAAGTGGCAAGTATGAGTGGGAACATGTTATCCTAACATTTACTTCCAGACATCTATCGCTGGGACTCTATAGGATTAAGCGTGCAGAGGATTAACATCAATGGGTAAAATGCAGGTGATACTTAAGAGAAAAGATGAATACTGCTGCATGAGAGACAGTTCTGATGCGTCCAAGGGCTAAAATAGAAAATAGCAGCAAAATACAAACATGGCACCAGCAGAATGCATAAACTAGAGTCCAACTAGGCAGACAGACCTACATTATCAATAAGCAGTTAGACTAAACACTAAAGAGAAGCCATGCTTTAAGCTGGAGATGACCAGCAACAGAGAGACTAAAATAGAGGCTCAAAGACATTTAATGGGAATGCTATGTGCTTACTAAACAAAGCTATCATTAATTTGGAATCTAAAGAAACAATGGAACCAGAGGAAGAAGCGATCCGCAGAATACTGTGTTACTGCACAGGCACCTGACCTACTTTGGTAGTTAAACTGACAATGCAGACTTTGCACTCAGAATTAAATCAAGCCACAGCGAGGGAAAATAGACTGAGGATGTATGTGTCAGCTGAAAAAGGGTACAAAAGCGAACAGCACAATCACAAAGTTTCTCTAGGGTCTTTGGGGAGACGTAGTGATCCTACGGAAGTTTTAGAATAGTTTGAATTTTGTCTCTTACTTCCACTACACTACCCATTTATCCCTTTAACTGTACTCGGTCCTCTACAGTTAGGCGGATCACAGCATTACCCTTAACACAGAGGCAAATGGTCATCTGATGGATCTTTCTCCATAGATAAGAGGGGTGGGAGTTAGGGTGTCCAAAACACGTTAGCCACCCAATGAGGACCATTAAATGGTCACTAACTCACAAGTTTGATATTCGTTTCAAATACACTACTCTCATGCCATAGAAATAAAGTATTGCAATGGGAAACGCCAACCTCATAAAGAAGTTAAGTCTATCTAAAATTATGCACACCAGAGCGTTGCTAAAGTAACACAGAATAAAATAAACAGAACTTGATACTCTGAAAAGATTAGCTGATTCTCTCTACAATGCTTTTAAAATTATATGGAAAATAGCACAGTTCAATGAAAGACCATCAGGACACAATTATTGTCTCAGGCAATTTAGATAGTTTGTTTATTGTATTAATGATCCAAAATCAATACAGATAAGTAATCTCTTAAGCATTGTGTTCAGGAATATTACAGTATGTAGTACAAGACCACACATTTAGTCAGAGATGCAAATCCAAAGAGGATGGTTAGAAACAGTCATCAGATACAAGATTACAGATTGCTACCATCATTAAAGGCAAAAGGGTGGTTCATGCGTCTAACAGCATCCAAAGGTTAAAAAGCAAAAAGGAATCAAATTAAAGTCCACTAAGGCCAAGTCCATAAGCATGGGCAAAACAGGGAAATAAGGTGAAATCAAGTAGTTCGGCAAAGTAGAAGTCCAGCTCAACTGCTTAAGGCAGCAGTATCGGCAAAAGGCGGTTTAAAGTAAGAGATAATGATGGTTTGTAAAATCATAGGAAAAGTGTTCAGTCCTTTTGCATAGGAAAAATATATCATCTGTATCTCTTGTAAAGGAAAGAAAAAGCATGGCATAGAGTACGTCTTCCAAAGAAAGGTAAGTGATGTCTGTTGCCTCACAGAGAAAAGAAAATGTATGCCCTTCCTTTGGGGTTTCTTCTTTCAATGGCTTTATAATACTTTAATGATGCAGTATTTCTTCACTAGTAAGTCCATAGCATGATAAGTTTACGTATGAGAACACCAAATACAATTTGGTTATTTCTGCATACTTTCCCATGCTGATCATGAGAAAGAACCGTCCTTCCGTGCCACACAGGTTTGTCAACGGTAAGTTTACATTGTATCAATCCATGACACTGGGTTATGGTTCACTCTCCCACTGGACTATTTCACAGTGAACTCTAAAAGAATGTCCTTTAAATGTAAGATGATACATGTACAGAACAAATAAGGTGACATTTGCAGAATTGCCAAGGGACCGTTATTATTGGCTAAGGGAAAAAATTCAGCTTAGAAAAGAGTATGTTTAAAAGGCTTTAAAATGTATTTGTCAGATTTGAGTAAATCTCAATTAGGATCAAATGCATTGCAATAAATCATCCTTTCATTATAACAGAAAAATAGTGATGCTTCACCAATGTATTCTTACACACAACTAATTAACATTAAGTATGGCCTACTGCCATAATTTTCAACATCCATACATGTAAATTATTATTAAAAATCATTTTGCAAAAATTATTTCTGGTTTTCTATGATCATTATGGTCTATACTTTCACATTTATAAATTTCAGCTTCCTAATTAGTTTTTTTTAAAAAACAGATTTTAGTCATCAAATGACACATACACCGCAGGGCTCTGTACCCCAGAGGACCCTGCACAATCAATAAACAACATCATGACTTTGACTTTTTTGTTAAGGAAAAGTAATGTAGAAATGCAATGCAGATCGAAGAAAACAGGAAGAAAAGGAAAGGAAACCCCCAACTTCCCCCCATCCCCCAGTCGCACATACAATCCCTTAATCACAATTGGAGCAAGGCCTTGCACCACCCCCACCACCCCCACCCATTCATGTATACAATCTAATACCATGTGCATCCTTGGGGTAGCATCAATCAGGGAGGGGAAGGACCCCCTTCATGATCGGCTCCAGCATCAGTCCGCGATAGTCTGCCCACCGCTTCCAAATTTTATAATGTTTCAGCGGGCAACCTCTAGCTATAAAAAATCGGGAGTTCCAAACCCATACAAAAGTCCAGGTCCCTCTTCCACACAAACACTAATGGTGGAGCTGGCGCCTTCCAAGCCCTGGCGATTTCCCTCTTTGCTAACGTAAATCCTAACATCATAAGATGGTGCTTATAAATGTTGCCCCCAATCCCATCCATGACGTGTAGCAATACCAGCTTCGGCAATCGGGGCAGGTCCTAACACTTCCGAAAGGCAGGACATTACTTCTCTCCAAAACCGCAACAGGGAAGAACAATGCCAGACTGTGTGTAGCAGGGTACCCTCCTCCTGTTCACATCTAAGGCACATTGGGGAAGCTATCATGCCCACCCTCCATAACTGGACCCTTGTAAGGTAGACCCTGTGAAGATATTTGAATTGAATAAGACGTAGACGTACCGCTATGGCCGCCCCTCGCGGGGAGGCCAGAGCCTTCATCCAGTCCTCCTCATCCATGGGGCCCAGGTCCTCCTGAGATTCTGCAGGGCGGGAGAGCTGTGTGTCACCAAAGTCTGGTATATCTTGGAAATTTTGTGGTCCTTAAGATCCCCCATAAATATCTTGGCTTCCACCAGACTGAATTCGGCTGGTGTCTCCAGGTCCACCAGACTAGGGAAAAGGGCATGGCTGAATTGAAGATATTTATAAAATTGGAATTTAGGCATCTGATAGTCGCCCAGTAGGTCTTAAAAGGATTTCAAGGTGGTCCCACTCATGACATCGCCAAGAGTAGAGATGCTGATGTTGTCCCAACCCCGAAACCCTGATAAATCCACCAATTGTGGTAGGTGCCCGTTATTCCACAGTGGGGTCTCCTGTGTCAATGTGTTCCACCACCCTATCCGCCGCAATGCCTGCCACCAGATCCGAAAGACCACGCGAGTCACCGGTGGCAGAGCCCTGCGCGCCGGTGCAGAATATAGGATTGTGTGAAGGGAAAGATCTCCCATGAGGAGCCACGCCACAGCGTACGCTGGGTCGTCCCAAATCCCATCCCACCACTCATTTAGGACAAGTAACTGTGAGGCCATATAGTAGGACAATACATCTGAGGTCGCCAAGCCTCCGAAATACGTGGACAAGAAACATGGCCACAGGGCAACACGCACCGCCCCTCCGGACCAAAACAACTGCCCCAGCGCCGAATTCACCTGTCGAAACCAATGGGGGGAATTGGGTATGGATAATTCTGCAGCTGATATAGTAAGTGAGGACGGGCAACCATTTTAAATATGGCCGACCGGCCATAGATTGACAGCGGCATGCGCGATCAGACCTTCAGATCCTCCCGAACGCTTTCCCACACTGGAGCCAGGTTTCTCTCCCAAGCCACCGCTGAAGACTCGGAAAGGAATACCCCAAGATATTTCAAGCCATTAGTAACCACCCAAACCGACTCCGCCCACTTGCCTACCCCCAACGCGTTCCCAAGAAGCCATAATGTAGATTTGTTGGGATTCTTGTAGAGACCAGACGTTTCTCCAAAAATCTGCATAATGAGAAGCAGTCGTGGACCTGTTCTATTCACGTTCGTTAAGAAGAATAACACATCATCGGCATAGAGCGCAATACGAGCCGAAAACCCATGGTCCCATTCAAAACCCGTCACTTGCGCATCTATGCACACTAATGCTGCCAATGGTTCAACTGCCAAAGCAAAGAGATAGGGAGACAGCGGGCACCTGCCGGGTGTCGCGCCCCAAGGAGAAATTGGAGGACACCGCGCCAGCCACCCGTACCGAAGCAGTAAGATCAGTATAAAGCAAAGACAGATAGGACAGGAAGCGCTGGACAAGATTGAGAGCGACAGAGCGAAGAGATACACCCAACTAAGGGAATCAAATGCCCGATCCATATCTGCCAGTATCAAGGTTGCTTGCTCGCTTCGTCCCCGAACTGCCTTAACAGCCACCTGAGCGCGACATATATTGTGTCGGGTCACCCGCTGGGGCATAAACCCAGATTGATCTGGGTGGACAAATGTGGTGATATGAGCCTGCAGACGATTAGCCAGTGCTTTGGCCAAAATCTTGGCCTCAATATTGAGGAGCGAGATGGGGCGGTAGGAGGCATGCCTATCTGGGGGCCTGCTCGGTTTATGAAATACAACAACTTCAGCATGCCTCCAGTCCTGTGGAAGGCAGCCCTGCTCCCGCGACTCCTCTACCACCCGGAGATAGCGAGGCCCTAACTGCAAAAATAACTTCTTAATAAGATCACAGGAGAACCCGCTGGGCCCAGGTGCCTTGTCCGAATTAAGGTCGTCCAGGGCGGCGCCCAATTCCTCCTCCGAAAGCGGGAGATACAGCTCCACGCTCACATCATCCGGCAGAGCCCATGCGGGAAGATCGTCCAAATATCAGCCAATCTCGTCTTCACCAAGACATTCATTAGGGGCATACAGCTCCTTGAAATACGAGGTAAAACTTTCAGCTATATCTAGGGAGTCCGTGAGGGGCTGCCCATCCGGGCCTATCCAAGGGAGGGGCTGAGTGTGGAATAACCCTTCACAAAGTCTATGGAGCATCTTACCGGATTTATCTCCCCATTGATATATACGGCTGCGAGTAGCCAACCAGGCGAGACAAGCCTCATCCAGAAGAAGGGCGGCGTAGTTCTGCTGCGTGTGTTTTAACTGCCGTGGTATAGGATGTCCCTCCTGGCACCGACTAAGACGTTCAAGATCACCGATATTAGTCTCCGCCTGTATCAGAGCTTCCCTCCGAGTATTACGAGCTGTCGCACAGTAGGAGTTATCTACCCCCCGCAGGGTGGGCTTCATCGCTTCCCACAGAGGTTCAGCGTCTGAGACTGACCCCACATTAAGAGTCAAGTATTGATCCAGCGCATTCTCAAGGCACTCCCTATAATCCGCCTTCTGTAAATTCCACGTCGAGAGGCGCCAGCGGAATGGCCTCCCCGCCAAACCCATTCGCAGAACAATAGTAATCGGCGAGTGATCCGAGAGGCCTCGTGGAAGAATATTCGCCTCCACTACCCGGGCTACAAACGCACGCGGCACAAACAAATAATCAAGACGAGAGAAGGAATTATGTACAGCTGAAAGATAGGTGTAGCCCTGGGCCTGGCCATGCATTTGGCGCCAGGGCTACCCAATCCAGCCCGACACCAAAGTGGAGAGTTTCGTATTCTGGCGGACGAAGGCACCCTCCCCGGGTCTCCAGTGATCCAATGCAACATCTAGGACATCATTCCAATCTCCTCCTATCACGGCCAGGCCATCCGGCATATCCGCTCATATGGCCATGAGCCGCTCAACCAATACCCAGCAGAGGGGGGGGCATAAATACATCCCAACACCACGGCTCCTCCCTGGTTGTGCCCCGTAGGAACAAATATCTCCCCTGAGTATCCACCCACGTCTTATTGTGGGTATATAGGACGCAGCGATGAACCACTATCGCTACCCCCGCGACCCCCATGTAAAGCCTGCATGAAACACCGGGGTAAACCCATATCTCTGTAAAGAAAGCACTTTTGAGCCCATTAGATGTGTTTCCAGTAGCATGAGGATATCACCATGGGTCCTCTTAGCGTACTGAAGAATTGCACCCTGTTGAATCTTATCTAGGGCACCTCTAAACATTCCAGCTTACTACTCTAAGGGTTTTGGGGGAGACCTGGGCCTGCTCAGGTGAACCCGCCATGGGCTACTTCAAAGAAGAGGGAAGGTGCAAAGTTAGGCACGTGGCGCATGCCCGGTGATCTAGCAGTGTAGTAATGCAGTGCGACATGAGAACAACAAAAACATAACCCAACACAACCCAACAAACCCCCCACCCTACACTTCAATAACGATGAAGTATCTTTTGCGGCAGGTGACGCCTGCAGACCCCAACTGGGATTCCTGGTGCACCTCAGCCAATGGATCCCCAGTGTACAGCCCAAAATCAGAGGGCAGCCCCTTCGCTGGACACCTAACAGAGAAGCCAGCCTTCACATGAACTCCTCCGATCTTAGCAACAGTATCTGTATTGCCAGGGGTCTAGAATTCTCCTCTAGCTCAAGTGCCCAAGGAGGCCTGTCGGGAGGCCGAGCCAGCCAGCGCAGAGATGCTGCACGAGCGAGACTGGTGATGGGATCTGGACGGCTTACGATCTTTAGGGTTCAGTTGAGACTGCTTACGAGCTGCCTCACCGGATGACGAGTCAGAATCTTTCCTAGGTGGTGAATGAGGACGCAAGCGCACCGTCTCATCCGCCCACTGGAACACCTCCTCCGGCGTGTCAAAGAAGTGGTTCCGGGAGCGGCATACTACCCGCAGCCGGGCCGGGTACAGCAAGGCGTATGGAAGCTTAAGATCTTGGAGTTGTGCCTTGACCACCAGGAAAGACTGTCTTCGTTGTTGGACCAGCTTCGTGTAGTTCGAAAATATAAAAATCCGCGCGTTATCAAAAAGCAATGGTTCTTCGACCCTAGCTTGTTTAAGGATAACATCTCGGTTGTGGTAGTTTAGTAGCCTTGCGATGACTGGCCTCGGGCGGGCCCCAGGCGGTGGTTTTTCCATGAGGGCCCGATGAGTCCGCTCTATTACGAAGCAGCGGGACAGGGACTCCGGAGGGAGCCAACCCTCCAGCCATTGGGTACGGAACCGCTCCATATCCCCCACTCGCAGCCCTCTGGAAAGCATACAAAGCGAAGGTTGTTGCGCCAGGCCCGGCCCTCCGCATTCTCCATACGTGCCACCATGGGCCGCTGGGTCATTTTGAGGGTGGCTACTTTTTTCTGTAGAGATGTAAAAGCATCTTCCACCCCGGAAATCCATGTTTCGGTCTCGGTAATGCGGGCCATTGCGTTCCGCAGATACTGCCAGAGAAGCATGATGTTGGACCCTACTTCCCCGATCCTAGCCTCCAGGGCATCATGATATTGAGTGATCGCTGCCATGAGCATAGCATTGTCCGGTATCTCCGGGGTCCCTCCTTGGCCCCCCACTGGCATTGTCGCGGTCGTCCCAAGGCCCGTGAATTTGTTTGCTTAGTGGAACCCCCCCGCTTCCTAACTAGTTTTAATCGCATAATTGCACCCTAATCTATTCATGATGCATATCAATGTAAGGCAATAGAAATGCTAAGCCATATCATTAGATTCATTAGTTTTGTTGTAGGGATTCTGCTCACACACAGAACTGTGCACAGAGACCCAGGACATCAGTGAATTAGTGAATTGTGGTGGACCAAAAAACTCACCTCAGTACCTTGAACCCCTAACTGACTAGTGTCAGTGTCACATTAGCTCTTCGTCCTATAGCAAAGGTACCAATGATTAGACAACCCAGAACATGCAACTTAGGTTACTCTCAGGAATGGTGGGAATCAAGAACACTCTTTTGTTATATTCTCATACCAGTCCACAAAATGGGTAAAGAAAGAGACACGATAAAGTTTAAAATATTTATTTTAACGACGTGCTCTGAGATGCAGTATTTTTACGAGCATAACCAGCCATATCATTAGAAATAATGCTATCAGCATTGTTACAATTCCATACAACACAAAAGGAGAAATCACATTATAATGATGGTGGGAACAGGTTATATAGTGCCTTGTATGCCACCCTCCCTAGTTTTATAAAATATAGAAGGTCTCTTAGGCTTGAATGGGGAACCCCATGAGGAAATGGAAAATTTTCATTCTCAGGGGTCTTACTAATATCAATAAAGAACTTGGCACGGAAGCTGAAATATGAAAAGACATCTTTATTAAACTTAATTAAGTGAGGCTACGTCACCCAACTGCCTTAGCAATTGAATGAGGCAGTCTGAGGAATACAGATAACAGAGCCCCTATATATGTTTTAGGGTTACATGACTCAGCACAAAAGTAAGGGGCAGTCCTAGCTTATGCAAGCATGCAAAAAACCCAACATACCTTCTCACACAATCTGGACAAACCCAGATTGTAAACAGGTCATAAAAAAGAAACAGAAACAGATGAGAAGTAAGATAGACGGGTGTGTGCATGTGCCATAAACTAAGCAATGTCCTGCTCTTTGATCTCTTTCTGACCAGCTGCCTAACAAGGAACTGGCTCAACGAGGTCAGCCTCAGGCAACAGGGTCAGTTCACTCCGGTCATTCAAAAGTCAGCTAAAGTCATCAGCCTATGTGATGGCAACCACAAAATGGCTGCTATGCACAAAATGGAACCCATGGTTCAGAACGAAATCTTCAAATACACAGTGAATCCATTGGTGTAACATGATGAAAACACTCATACTTGCTGAACTCACTGTTTTGCGGTTCGCTGTTACCAAATTCGTAACAGAACCACGACCTTTATGACCCAGGTTCAGAATTCACGAAACCTCAGACCCTCCTTTTGCCCTTACATAGGCAATAACCTAAACTCATGTCAATCTGAATTGAGGTCTATATTCATCAGATCATCAAGATGTTGCTGGAGCATAATCCTATTACTTAGCAACTCTCTCGGGACACGCCTCCTTACACTTGTAGTAGCACAAAGGCCACATATGGCAGGACAAAATAGGGAATACCTCTATCTGTAGTAGGTGGCATAAGATCACACACCCAACAATTAGTGATGTTCACTACTAACTGGTGTTGATGCAGAAGATGTACAAAAGAATTGCTTACGAATTCTGATCTTCTAACCTGCCTATGTCCAGGAAAAGGGTGAAAAGAGTGCAAAGAAGCAGTAGTAGGAAAAGACATAGGTTGGGAAGTGGGTGCAGAAGTCAATTGAGTAGAGAAAAACAATCCCACCCATAAATGACAACGTCATGTTTAAAAAGACACTAGAAAACACGTTATTAAGAACATATAGACAACAGGAGAAAGTAGTGACCACTATTACAAATGAAATAATAATTTTTCACAACCTTAAGCAAAAAGCAAATCCTAAAATTATCTAGTAACATTTTTTGGGCTCCTATGCATTTCAGTAATTTTTGTATGTTCAGGTGAAACAGTGGTGATCCTCATCAATGCTCTGAGGTGAAAAAGGGGGTACTCTTCCACAGAAAATTGACTTTATTCTGCTTTTACTAAACAGAATAGTACTTTAAAACAATGCCAGCAAAACAACCAGTCTCCTAACACCTAGTCTATACAATCACACGGAAACCTCTTGTGAAACCAACTACGCCCAGAGTCCGTTCTAAAAGCCTCTCTGGCAGGCTTCTACTGTCCATCAAATCTTCTTTTGTTGTTTTCTTCCGCATGGGCCTCTTCATTCAAGCCTCTCATGATCCGTTGGAGTGCCCTCCTGGCAAACACTCATAGCTCATTCAAAAGTCTCAATGTCTCAAGGCAGTGCACCAGTATCTCTCCTTTGCGCAGGCACTACAGGTAGTGTGCTCTCCATTGATCAAGGGCACAGGTCATCTCGTGCGGACCCGGGACCATTCTCAGGCTCCAACACTCATCATTTAGTGTCAGAGGACGCTCAGGCTGCTCTTTCATGGGCACCAGAATGTAGTACCTTTTGCCAATCTTGGATCCGCCGGTGCACTGTACTTCCATTGGAGCAAAGGAAAAGGGGGTGTGTGGCCAAAAACTCAGGCCAAGGGGCTCAAGGGACTGCACACTGTTAGAGGTTAACCAGCACATGACAGGCGCTCTTTTGCACTGAAATTCTGGTTCTGTGGCAAAACCAGCTCCTCCTTCTTTTCTGATGTTGAACGCCTTCTGATGAAGCAAGTGCGATGCTTTAAACAGTTCATTGTATAACAAGGGGACTGCAGACAGGTGGCCTGCGATCTTCAAAGGAGTGGGCACAGGCCATGGGACAATTTTGGTCTAGAATACACTGTCATTCTCAAAAAGCAATACAAATATAAAGGCAGTAGGCAAAACAGTGCCTCTAGGCTTTTCAATTGGGTTTCCGTGTGAGAGCCTCCATCATCTAAGGGTAGATAACTACACGAGAATTCTATCTAAATGGATGTCTTCACATATGGTGGCATTGTCTAATGGGGCAAACACATTTTTTTTCTCAATGATTACATATAGGTGTTCCTAAATTCCTTATCTAGAACACCTCAAAAGAGAGATCACATGATACATATTATCAGAGACATGTAGATACCTCCCTTTAATAATTGTGCATCAGGTGGACTATGCAATACAAAAGCTAATGATCAAGACGTGGAAACAAAAAGACAAGAACTAGAGAGTCCTGGTATTTCCATTATTTAAAATACATCTGGTCCATCAAAAATTAAAGCAGCAGAAAAAGGAACTAAAAACCAAATTAGAATAGGCATTGAATTTGTCATATTCAAAAAAACGTAAGGTGTCTTCTATTGAGGTGGAAAACGTATCTTACTATAATATTGAGTCACTTAACCAGTCCGTCACTACCCTGACAGTTAGACTGGGAAACATCAAAGTAGGCCTAAAGAAAATTCTTAAAAAAACAGTCTGATCATACAAGTGTGAACCTGAACAATACATCAACAATAATAAAAAAAACTGACTAGTGAAAGAAATATGGAAAAGAGAAATGGGACTAGGTCACAGGTAAAATCCCCAATAACTAGGCATGATGCGACATTGGTGAGGGGAGTAGTGACAAAAGAAAAATGTATAGGAAGAGCAAGAAATTACTTGGATGATAGTCAAGCATGTGACACAATACCAAGAGTGTGAGTGATACACAAAAAAATCACAATAGCTTAAAAATGTAACTCTACCGCTGGCCGCTACACCATATACGGTAACCTTAGCTAATGTTCCAGTTCCTTCTTCAGGGAAAAAAATGAAACCTGGTTTCCTTTATGGTACAAAGCCATACACTACTTAGGAAGCAGAACAAAACTGAGTAATGTAATATAGAAATTAGGTCACCATGTACAAGAGTCACAGATCTATAATTTTATCCTTACGTCCAATCAGGATACATACATTTAGGGCTGCCTGTTCCTTAAGGGGAGGGGCAGTACGTGACTAACAGCATGTGACATACTTTGATCCTGTATATTTCTTTTTTTACTTCAAATACCATTAAAGCCAATTTGACATACACTGATGAAGTGTTGTCTGTTGTGCACAGTATGAAAATATAATTATCTGTGAAATTTAGCAAATCAACCCAACTGTTATGCAGCGATACACACAAACACAAAACGTAAATGCCAAGCCATCAGATATACTTGCACAAAAAGCATAGACAAAACAGTAGC
This sequence comes from Lissotriton vulgaris, assembly GCF_964263255.1. NCBI lineage: Eukaryota > Metazoa > Chordata > Amphibia > Caudata > Salamandridae > Lissotriton > Lissotriton vulgaris. The sequence continues at coordinate 2,042,020,133 of NC_141685.1, read as the reverse complement.
ATATATAAATGAGCGGTGACGCACAATACCATGTCTCAAAACCCAATATTCGGGCCATTCGGGCCTTCTTACCCTCCTTTTGACAGTAGATCACCAGTTAGTGGATATCTGCTGTCAAAGACAACTTTCTAACATACAGGACCAGAAAGAACATACATGATAGGACCAAATACACAAACATAAAAAAAAATATGAACATTTCTTTCCAAAGGAGTTATGCAAAAACACATCTCCTTTCAACCAACCAAACTCACGTGTCTTGACTTCTTTAAATCACCCAGAACAATCCATGAATGATCTGTAGGCAGAAGCGAAAAAAGAAAAAAAAATACACAACACACAAAAGAGAGACATTTCTCATAACCAACGAATATTAATTATAACTTTTAATCAGAAGACAAAACATGATACGTATTAACAAACACAAAAATAAATTTCCATTACTTAACTGTTACCATCTTGTCAGTCACCTTGCAACATGAAGCCCTTTTAACTTTCCAAAAGTAAAATCCTTTCACTGATACTCCATGTTAGCCTTGTGCCACAATGTCCACTGTAAAAAATAATTCTTAATTGGCAAATCGTTCTCACTTATTCATGTAGCCTTCAAAATTTCAATCATTTTCTGTCAATTAAAGCAACTAGCAGACATTATTTCTTAGAGCAGAAATACAAATGTCATGATGTTGGGACTTTCAAAGAAACCTTTTTTTTTTTATATTGTCCCTTTGGAATTAAGTTCTTTAATTTTATTGATGTTCTTGTGGAGAAACCAGAAATCCCACCTTTCATAGGCCTGTTTAGCAAGGTCATTCTGCATTCCACAGAGACAAGGCTCGAATTTAAAAGGTCACAAATGTCAACATGACAGCCTCTTCCATTGTTTACAGGAAAACGAAAGGTAGCATCTTAGCGCAACTTGAGCAGCCTGTTCTCCTAGCCCACTGTGTCTGCTCATTCTGAGGCTGACTAAGACAGAAGGCCTACTATATTTACTGTGAATGATTCACAGAACCTAATTACACACATACCAGTTTTTAGAACAAATGCTTGTTGCAATGGTATTCATTTCAGCAACCTTAATTGGATCTCACTGGGCCATTTAAAAGTGAACCCAAATGGGGACAACCTGCGAATTTGAATTATACCTAAATGTATGCATTTACTGAGGCCTAATGCACTTTAAAGCTATTTTAAATGGCAAAAATACTGTTTTAAATGGTCTATTTTACCGAAATTCGACTTTAATATTAGGGGCACTTAAAAATAAATATCCTATACTTGTTATACATATTAATCATCCTCAGAATGTTCTTTACAAATTACAGAGATTTTTAATCAGACATATCCCATGTAAATCTTTAGAAAAATTAGTTTTTTGCGCCTGCGCTAAGTAAAAATTCCATATTGCTAATGTCCTCATTATGCAGTGTAACACAACTTAAATTAAATTATAATGCTAGGAGGTCACAGTATGAGCATTAAGCTTCATGAATAGTGAAAAACGAATTTTGTAGCACTTATTTTTAATAATTATTTTTCAATATGTATTAATTATTTTTAATAAACCCAATCATTTTTTATAATTCCACATATAAAAGCGAGCTGCATCCCTTGCCTATCATTTTAGATGCATTCATTTATAAGCCTAAGCACAGAAACCTAACTTATAACATGAAAAAATGTTTGCGCACTTTAAAAGGACAATTTGTAATTAACAACAGACCCAAGAATATGCTTACAAAATTTTGCTTAATAGACTGAAAAAATAAAAAACCACAAACACACATTTGAGCTCATTTCAGACATCAACAGAAAGGGGTCAAGCACTCAGGACACACAATACGGCACGCCATGCATTTCGTGAATAGCGCCATTGCTATTTACTTACAGAAGTTGCACTAATGGGAAAACCACATAGACATTTAAACATACATTTGACCCACAAATCAATACTCAGGACAGAAATAAAGAACAGCTCCCAGACTGTACTTGAACTAAACCATTTGCAAATACTAGTTGTAAGTCATATTTACAAGAAACGCTTCTCAATAGTGTTCCAAAAGACTGCAAAAACAGCCCAACAGACTGATGTATGTCCAAGAAGCGAAAATATACTCAATTCACTAGCTTTGGCTAGCAGAACACCAAACAAAATCGTTCTGCATATCTTCATTCATAAAACTGCGCAGAACAAAGGATCCTTGTTTTGTATTATGTCATATTTTCATTCCCTGGGGATACAAAATCACCAAGGAAGAAATATGTTTTTAAATCTAACCTATTTAGATATTTCCCGCTAGGGGGGCCGGCTAATTTACTTCACATCACACTATGGTACCTTCCAAAAAAGCGACACATTTTTCCATGTGAGCGTACAAACAGGCATGCCAAAAATACTGCGGAATACGCAAGTATTATAATCAAAGTAGTGCTTAAGGTACTTTTCGTACGTGCACCATTCAACTAAACCACATGGAGAAATATCTCCTCATTACCTGCCTACACAAATTGCAATTCGCATATCCAAACCTATACAAACCAAAATTTGGCCAACACAAATTCCAAAGTTCCAAAGCTACATTTCCAAATTTGCTAAGTTCAGGCATTTTATAGCTCACTAATCTAGCTTCAAACTTCAAGGGGTTATCTCTACCAATACACTCGCAAATATACGAGGCCCTCGGCTATGGTAATTGCAATGACCAAATCAAAAACCAAGAAACCAAAGGACTGGGAGCGACCCACTTATACTTAACTCTTACTTTTACTAATCAAAAGGTTATCCAAATTCTAACTGTCAAGTTCTACATGAGCTAACGGTCTTTTAGAATACTCACGCCAAAAAGGTTCTCAGTCAGAAATGACATCATGTGGAGGATCAAAATCAGGAAGATCAGAAATATACTGGGCTGCAGAAAAAGAATCTCCAGAATCCCTGTGCACAGAGTACCTTCTTAGTAGAATCCTGTTCTGTCCTCCTCAGTAGATTTCAGTCTCCTGACAAGATCACTCCCACAGAAAGTCACTTCTCTGATGAGCCCCGCGTTGGCTGCGCCATTTGAGGAAATGGAAAATTTTCATTCTCAGGGGTCTTACTAATATCAATAAAGAGCTTGGCACAGAAGCTAAAATATGAAAAGAAATCTTTATTAAACTTAATTAAGTGAGGCTACGTCACCCAACTGCCTTTAGGGTTACATGACTCAGCACAAAAGTAAGGGGCAGTCCTAGCTTATGCAAGCATGCAAAAAACCCAACATACCTTCCCACACAATCTGGACAAACCCAGATCGTAAACAGGTCATAAAAAAGGAACAGAAGCAGATGAGAAGTAAGATAGAGGGGTGTGTGCATGTGCCATAAACTAAGCAATGTCCTGCTCTTTGATCTCTATCTGACCAGCTGCCTAACAAGGAACTGGCTCAACGAGGTCAGCCTCAGGCAACAGGGTCAGTTCACTCAGGTCATTCAAAAGTCCGCTAAAGTCATCAGCCTATGTGAGGGCAACCACAAAATGGCTGCTATGCACAAAATGGAGCCCATGGTTCAGAACAAAATCTTCAAATACACAGTGAATCCATTGGTGTAACATGATGAAAACACTCATACTTGCTGAACTCACTGTTTACGGTTCGCTGTTACCAAATTCGTAACAGAACCACGACCTTTATGACCCAGGTTCAGAATTCACGAAAGCTCACCCATACCTCCAAGATTTGCAGAAGTAAATCACATAAGGATATGCAAAAGCTCTCTGTCTCTCTGGAAACGGAATTTCTTCAGAGTGTCTAAATCATGCATGCAGTGTGATATTAAAGAAGCCAGAATTTCAGCTAGCTGCTAGCTGCGTGCATGTTATGTCTAGTGCATGTTCCTCCAGCTCTTTTCGTGGCGGCAGCAGGTGTGTCTGGACTCTCGAAGTTTGGTGGTGAACCATCGGCTTTTTTGCCGTGAGTGCTGTTGTTTTTCTTGAGGGGGGCTATGGTGTTGGCGCTATCGGAGATACATCTGTGCAGGGTTCGGGATGCTGTGTTGGGGTCGTCGTTTTCCTCAATGGTTGGGGTGGAGTTGCTGAGTGAGAAGGTGAGCTGGTCGTGAGTGATTCTGGTCCAGTTTCTTTGTGGGAGCAGGTGTTAGTGTCTGTGGATGGTGGGTGTTCTGAAGGTGAAGTGGACGCATCAGTGGTCGGTCCATGGGAGTTCGGTGGTGTGGCTGAAGGTAATGGAGTTTCCCGTTGTGAAGAGGGGGTCGAGTGTGCATCCTGCGGAGTGCATGGGTTCGGTCATGATTTAGCGAAGTCCAATGTTGTGGAGGTAGTCCAGGAGGGATGTGGTTTTGGGGTCCAGTCGGTTGTGTTGAGATCTTCCAGCAGGGTGTAGTTGGTGGAAGCGATGGCATGAAGGGAGATGATGTCTGTGATGGAGTTGGCGAATGGTCCGCAGGGTCCAGGTGGTTGGTAGATGAGGGTCTCTCAGAGGGTGGTTGTAGGGTTGGTCTGTATCTTGAAGTGAGGATGCTCCATCAGTTCTATGGGCTCATTGTGGAGTGTGCCTAGGCAGAGGGTGGATTTGTGGACAGTGGCAATTCCTCCTCCCAGGAGGGTGTGGTGGTCCTTCCTGAAGATCTTGTACCCTTAGGGAATGGCGATGGCAATGTCAGGTCCCAAGGTGGTGTTTGTCCAGGTTTTGATGAAGAACGCTACGTCCGTGGTGGTGCTGTCGAGGAGGTCCCAGATTTCGGTAGCATGTTTGTGGAGTGATCGTACGTTGAGGAGGATGCATTGCAGGGTCTTTGGTTTGGGTGTGTTCTTGCAGTTTGGTTGTGCTGGGCCATGATCCTGGTGGTGCTGTAGGCTTGGCGGCAGTGGTGACAGGGTCCATGGGTGTCGGCCGGCAAAGCTAGCTTGCAGTTGTTGTTGAGGCCTGGGTTGAGTGTGTGGAGTGCTGCTGGGTCGTAGCATTGGTGGGGTGGAGGTCCTTTGGCGTACCAGCAGCACGGCCGCCATTACGTAGGGGTCGGGAAGGGCTGGACAGCTGGGAGGCGGAAGCGGGGAGGGAAGCAGGATCGGTTGCGCTGATCGTGCTGGGGAGGGGCCTCGGAGGCAGCAGCAGCGGGTCAAGCGGGCGGGAAAGGGAAGAAAAGGGAAAAGGGAAAAAAGGAAAAATCAAGCAGAAGAGACACGCAGAAAAACAGCAGAAATGCAGAAAAGTGCAGAAGGGTGAAAGATGAGGGTAGAGAAAAAACGAGTGTAAAACGAGTGAAAGCAGAGCGAGAGGAAGGAGACAGAGGTCCACTAGACCACCAGGGATGAGGCATAAGGAAACCTATGGGTGGGGTAGGGCCTCGAACCAACACTCAAGAGTGCAGGGGCAGGCCTCACTTGATGGTGGAGCTTCGAGGGTGGGAGAGCCTTTTCACTGACAATAAATCAGTGACCTTGCACGCCTGTCCCCGCAGCGGTCCCCATTAAGTAGGGGTCAGGGAGGGCTGGACAGCTGGGAGGTGGGAGTGGGGAGGGGAGCTGGATTCGTCATGCTGGTCATGCTGGGGGAGGAGCTGCAGGGGCAGCAGCGGCAGGTAAAGCTGGCGGGAAAGGGAAGAAAAAGGAAAAGGGAAAAAAGGGAAAATCAAGCAGAAGACACATGCAGAAAAATAGCAGAAGTGTAGAAGGGTGAAAGATGAGGGAAAAAATAGTGTAAAACAAGTGAAAGCAGAGGAAGGAGACAGAGGTCCACTGGACCACCAGGGATGAGGCGCAGGCAAACCTGCGGGTGGAGGAGGGCCTTGAACCAACACTTGAGAGTGCAGTGGCAGGCCTCACTTGAAGGTGGAGCTGCGAGGGTGGGAGAGCAATTTGACTGACAATAAGTCAGAGGCCTTACTCATTAAGTAAGGTATTAGAAAACTTCCTTTTTAATACATCTACGTCACCTCGAGGATAGGTCCTAACAGCCCACAGGGCAGGGTGCAATGAATTTAAAAAGTAGGAGAAATGCTTTTCAGTTTAAAATGTCCTCATAGTGAAAAACTCTTAAATTAATTTTCACTACTGCAAGGTATACCACTGGATAACAGTGGAGTTACCTTATTACATTTAATAAGCTGTACAATTACAAATGGGAACAGGTAACCATCTCATGTTTGGTATTCTTGGAATTGTACTGAAAAATTCTCTCTTATGGGAAAGTCAGATTTTAAATCACATTTTGAAAATTGCACTTTTTAAATATCTCATATTGGAAGGATGCTTACTAGGAATCTGATTCAGATATACATTTTTTTTTCTTTTGCAGTATTACTTGTGAATGCTTCAACAGTGGCCTCAAAAACATGAATACTGGAAATCAATTTATGTAATCACAAACAAATTAAATAAAAAAAAACACGCAACAGGTGTATTCTATAGATATGGTTTATAATTAGGGCTCCCTGTTTTCCGTTTTTACTGATTTTTACAGATAAATACAGACAGAAAACCATTTATTTTCCAGTCTGTATTTATTTTAAAAGGTGGATAAAAATGGAAATGGGGTTATTTTTTTAACAATTCTAAATGCTGTCAATCATGACTATCAGGCCAGTAGCTCTGTCGATCTAAAAGTAAGAGGGTTAAAACAAGAAAATAATTTTAGTAAAGAGCCTTAAACAGCAATATATATATGCTCGTATAAGAAAACATTCACATTTTAATATCAAGGTTGTGCATATTTTATCATCTGAGTGTGTTTATATCACTGAAAATGGTCAGTCCTTCAGGCATGAGTGCATAATTATCAGACAAATAAATGTGGAAATATACTCATTTAAGATTCATTTTTTCACAAAACCCAAAATATATATGGATAAATACAGATAAAATTAGCAAAAAATAAATATGGATCAATACAGATGGAAATGCCCAAAATATAAATACCATAAAACTGGGCGCCCTATTTATAATCCAATAAATCCAATTTCATGGGAAATAATATCATTGTATAAGAAATTTGTACCTGATGTATAGGAGAATTTATGTGTAAATAGGTACTAGAAATGGGTAATTGGCATGAGTGACAAGTAGACATTTTGTTGTAAGATTGTTAGTCTCTGCCACTCATGTTAATGTGAACATTGTTTTTTACCCTTGAAATTGAATTTATTGGCTTATAAACCATAACTAAAGAATACACCCATTCCTTGTTTTTTTATTTAATTCGTTTGTGATTACGTAAATTGATTTCCAGAATTCATGTTTTAGAAGCCACTGTTCGGGCATTCACAAGTGATACTGTAAAATAAAATAAAAATTGTATATCTAACTCCTTCATTCATTCATTAATACTTTATTTCGTCCTCTTGAGCCATTAAAGTACATAAAAAAACAAATAATATACACATTTGGTTTAAAAACAATGAATACTGACAAGGATCTTCATGTACAATAGACAAGTTATAAAATGTTTTACTAAAATAGAGCTATGGGACAGCGATGCGAAGCGTAAGGCGTGAATACAGACATGCTCGCCCTTTGCTGGTTCATACAATTCTTCAACCCCCTAAGATCTACTTTAGGTAGGCCCGACGAGTGAGCCACATACAGTTTAATGTCTAAATCAAATCCCTTGTGGGCATATTTTGTTACCCAAGCCCACAAGGGTTTACCTGGTTGCCCAATCAAGATAATTACTTTTAGATAGCTGATTTTCTGATGCCCTAGTTATTTAATGCCTGCCACCTCTTTCTGGGTCATATGATTGGGTGTAGCTGACAGTTGGGCTTTGTGTATTCCTCCTTCACAGCCGCACACAATAGAGAGATTAGGTGTGCATGGATGGGCCATAACTGGCAGGACTGGAGGGTGGTGCTTGGCACAGTCCTACTTACACTTGAATAGGCTGTGTACTGCCCTCCCACTATGGGCAGCATACCCCATTTAATTAATCTGGCAGCTAGAGCAGGTGAGGAAGGAAACCCCAGCACTCTAAAGTGAATCCTTTAGAAGTTTCTCCCACTTCAAAGAAGGCACTTGGTATAAATGTTGGACCTCAGACACCAACTCTTCAGTACGCTTCCAGACCTGAGAAGACTCTGCCAAGACCCTGTCGCATTACTGTCCTGCTGCCCTGCTGCCCTCCTGCCTGAGTCAGAGGTACTAAAAGTGCAGCTGGGCCCAGGAATCCCAGAATGACTCTAAAGACTAGTCTGCTAGCCTCCTGTTTAGAGAGCTACAGGGACATAACAGTCTCCCAACTGCCCGAGCAAGTGCTTATATCCAGCTGGAGCCAGCTGCTGACCCCGAAGTGGTGAGCCTCAGGGCTTGGATCCTTGGTGTGGCTTCAGTGGAGGAATTGAAGTTTTGGGCTCTTTGCGACCACGAACAGGCCCATTGGCACCAAAAACCGTCTCGCTTGCACTGCCTGCCAACGCAAAGCTCCATCAGCCCCACTCTTTGTGATATAGCAATGACTGCTTGTGGGGAACGCCACCGCAAAACTCCGGCCTGACCATTGGTGACTACAACAGGATCTTCACACTACAGCAACGACCATCTGCTCCACCAGGTCTTCTCTTCTTGCCACAAAAACCCCCATTCGCAGTGCTTCCCTGCTCCTCACGACCGCCTTCACCATAAACAGGACTGTTTGCGCTGGACTGGGAAGGTAACTTTTCAGCTGGACTAACCTGGTACCACTATCTAACCCATGCTCCAGCTCATTGGCCTGACCTTGTGACTTTCTACCTGCCTCACATGACCAGATAGACGCAAGTGGATCTGTGACCAGTTTGTTGCAAAACACAAGGGAAATTGGAAGATAATTAGGGACCAAGGGTAATGCTATGTTATAACGAACAGAGGTCCCTAACTAGCAAAAATGTAAACAATACACTTGGAACAAAAAAATATTCCCAAGTGGTGTTGAATCAACTGTTAAAATCACAATTATTAAAGAATATGGTACAAATAGCTATTTAGGGGTGCCAACCACTATAGGGCACACTATACAGGTATCAAGACACACACAGGCCAATTTGGGTGCCACAACAAAAGCATAAAGTAATCAAAGTCACTGCTTTATATTGTTCAACACTTTTGCACCCTTAGTAAGATCACATTAGGTTATTGGTGTCAGAGTGTTTTAGGACGATCACGTTTTGATCCATTTTCAATTGATGGATCAACATCAGGACAAAACAATGCCTCCCTGCGATGGAAGTCAACAAATCAAATTAAAAACCTGTAGGATTTAAAGAAAAAAAAGAGAGGTATGGGAAGGGGTAAGTAAGAAAAAAGAACAATAAATTATAATGAAAGCAGGGATGAAAAATGTGCCAACAAATGAAAACACATGCAGGGAGATCACCAGTCTAGGATTACAGTGTCAGCATTAAACCATGATGAAACTCTTTTGTGGTGAGAGTTCAAACCACAGTGTAATATAAGGTATACGGTGAGGGTAAGTTATGTTCACTCATACATATCACCCACCATTGAGTGAGTCATTCATCAGTCAACCGCAATAGAGAAGCAGGGGATATGTAAGCCTGGATGTCAAGGCATTCGAGGGCACTCAAGGTAATTGGGTGCCCTATCTGGAAAACTCTCCTCCACTGGCATGGGGAACTGCAAGGGAAAAAATATATCCATTAATTAGAGGCATGGGGCAAAATTATGAGTAGAGGGTCAGAGAAATTACCACCCTATCTAGAATATACTCTCAGTTCTGAGAATCAGTAGTCGCTATAAGGGATTAGTAACACATATGTAATAAGAATTGTTGACAGCTGTACTGCAGCATCAGAAAAAATACAGTGACCACATCGGGAGGGAAAAGAGCCTGTAAACAAGAAAAATTGCCTGTAAACAAAAAAAGTTTCTCAAAATTGGAAAATGCCTATGTGTCAATATCAAGGTGAGGAAATTAGGGGGGCCAAATCTTACCGCATTAGCCTTATGGTCAGTCCCGAATGCACCAAACTGCACGTTCTGGGAGAAGGTAAAATATGTGCACCGAACACATTACAGAAATGAAAAAAGGACTGGTGTGCACCCTGGAGAATACCTCAACAGTGGCAGCTATATTGAAGCGATCATAGAGTATATACCGCAGTAGGTCAACAAAGTTGATAATTGGAACCTTGTAATGAAGGGCCAAGAGGGTATTTAATACAGGAGGCAGGAAAAGAGAAGGCCCTGGACCCTTGATGTGGCCTCAGTGGAGCTAAATTTAAATTTTGGGCTATGCGCGACTGCAAACAGGCTATTGGCACCAAAAACATTGTTGCTAGCACTGCCCGCAAATGTAAAGTTTCGTCAACACCACTCTTTGTGATACAGTGTCGACTGCTTGTGGGAAGTGGCACCGCAAAGCTCCGGCCTGACCATTCCTGACAACAACAGGATCTTTGCACCACAACAACGACTGTCCAGTGTGCCAGGCCTGCTCTTCGTGATACATTGATGACCATTTGCGATACTTCCCTGCTCCTCGCGACCCCCTCCATCGCAAACAGAACTGAGAAGGTAACTTTTCAGCTAGACTAATTTGTTGCTTGTAGCTGACCCACGCTCCATCTCTTTGGCCTGAACATGTTATTTCTACCTGTCTCTCATGACTAGATAGCCACGAGTAGCGCAGTGAGCAGTTTCACACTTTTTTCACTTAGATCTTTGAAAATGCATATCTCTGGTTTACTGATTGGATTTGTGTTGTTTTGGTGTCAAATTATTAAATTCTTCTCTATTTTTCAAGTGTGAGATGTTTTATGGTGTGGTGTTTTCACTCTATTACTGTTTGAAGTGCTTCATAAATACTTTTTCACATTGCCTGTAAGTTAAACTTGTCTGTTCTGTGCCAAACTACCAGAGGGTTGAGCACATTTGGGGTTTGCTTGTGCCTCAACCTGACAAGGCTTGAGGTTGCTGTCAGAGCAGGGTTTCTCCCCCATAAACCAGTCACTCAATTTTTTACAGACTCGATTCATGCAGTATTCTTGGGGGGGCGGGGGGGGGAAGTAACCCCCTCTGAGCATCGGACTATGCCCCCATCATCCTGGGGCCCAATAGACTTTCTGCGCCTCCTGAAGGATGGATAGGGGTATTCAACCAACCTGTCACCCTGGGATGGCAGAATGCCCTCTGGACACTAGGGACTACATTTATGAGGTATTTTGGGGGAGAGGCCTTGAGCCTTTGCTTCCTCCCCTCATCCTGGTGCCCAATTGACTTTCTTCCCCTTCTGGGGGATGAATAGGGGTATTCCACCGAACCTATCCCCCTGCCGGGGCAGAAAGCCTACTAGACAGGAGAGATTTCAAAATGGTGCAAACGGAAACAAAAGGATGAGGCAGGCTACTCTGGCATCAACACATAACCCCTCCCACATTAGGGGCAATAGTGTCTTTTTGCCTCTACTGGTGGCAGATAAGAGCCACATATCTGCCCCTGAGGGATAGAAAGCCCTCTAAACAAAACGGATTTTGCATTTGGGGAAAAAGAAAGGGATGGAGGTGTTGCACTCTGGCATTGGCCATACCCATACTCCAAAGGGACAAACCAGTCTTTCTGCACCACACCTCCCGCCGGGGGAGACAGGGGGTTTGTCCCCAATTTGCCCATAGGGGGCAGACAGCCTACTAGACACCATGGATTCCAAAATGTCAACAAAACAAACAAACAGATGGGTTGGCCTGCCCGGCATCAAGCCAGACCCCCATTCCAGTAATGGCAATAGTTTCTGCTACCCTGGGGTCAGATAGGAGTGTTGTCCCAAATGGAGAGGTTGCCCCATGTCTGCACCCCATGTAATTGAAAGCTCACTATACAGAAGTTTTTTTTTATTTGGGACAAAACAAAGGGGCAGAGGCATGGCACCCTGACATTAGGCCATACTCCCACTCCAAAAGGGACAACCAGAATTGAGGCCTCGCTAGAGGGCATAGAGAGAGTCTGACCCCAATTTGCAGCAAACCCACTGGATGGCAGAACTATTTGGTTTTCTACATCATAAAGTGGTGGGTCTGGCCCATCCTGACATCAGACCCGAACCTTTCACCTAAAGCCTCAACAGTCTTTCTGCTCCCCTGCAGACTAAAACTTCCCATCCCAATGGTGAGCGAGAGGACATATCATTTTTTTTTTTTTTTTTTTAAATGCCAGGAGAGTGGGGCTAAATCCCAATATCAACCCACTTGCCACATTGAATGTCTGCACTTTTTAGGCTTGGGTAGGCAGCCACCCAGGAAAAACCACGAGACTTGCACATTTAAAAAAACACTCTAGACATCAAGGGGAGTACAAGGTGGTATGCCTTGTGTGGATCCCAGTACGTTTTGTTACCCACCATGCTCTGCATACCTCAAACTCTGCCTTAAATCTTGCTTTTTCCTTGAATGTCTATGATGTAAACTTCCAGAATAAGTAAAGTAAAGTAAGTAAAACTTTATTAAGTATGCAATTACCATGGTATCTTAGCGCTAATAGTGGGAAACCTCCGTAGGGCCGGTCCATGCTCAGAAATACTGGTGTTTATGTAGAGAAGGATGAAAAAAGACATGTTTTGAGCTGTTTCCTAAGGCATGAAAGACTATCCTGAGATTTTAGTGGCAGTGGCAGGGAGTTCCAAAGTTTGCAGTTGAGATCGCGTAAGCTCCTGCCCCCCCCACCCCATCTGACATTCTTTGTCTCAGGAGTTTTTAATAAGTGGGCAGAGACGGACCGAAGAGCTTGTTGTGGATGTTACAAATGAAAATTGGTCCGATGGTAATGTGCTCTCTTTTCGTGCAGATGTATGAATGGGACATAGGGCTTTAAATTTAATACACAGGAATCCACAAAATATCTACGGCCCAGCATCCTACTTCTTCTGATAAAAACAGTACACTTCTTGTATGGGTGTGACTTGCGTCCACACCAGGAAAAAACAGAAATGTAACATGGAGGCATCAACAATTCCGGTCAAAAACTAACCTGATTTGGCAATAGGGTAGTTGCATTAACTGGATCATCACCTAGGAAAATCTACTTAACCTACACATTTCTGAAAACTAGACACGCAGGGGAGTCCAAGGTGATGTTCTACTTGTGGATCCTATGACATTTTCTCGCAAACATTGCCCTGCAAACCTCAAGCTTCCAGAATCCACAGGGCTTCAGAAAATTACTACCATCCAGTGGGTAGTAGACAGTTAGACATGACCATAACCCAGTGTATGGTAGAAGATGTTTATTTGTATAAACACTGACAATAAACAATAAAGGAATACTGTTCCTTCATTTCCTACAGTCCGTCGTGGTGGTCTCTCGATGTCTGGTTCCTCAGATCTCCCTGGCACTCTATTCCCATGATCCGAGACGGTCTTCAGGAGAATAAGAAACATACGTCCTGGGTACCAGCGAGAGTAAGTTGGAGAACCCAACATCGTCACCTGTGATTCACAGCATACAAAAAGTACACCAGATTCCACGAATCCCGTGGTGTGAGCGTTTTGGTGCCTAGTAGGGCCTCCTTGTAAATCTCTAGTGTGAGTCTCTTAAACCCACAAGGTATCTACTACTTAGTGCCTAATTAAACAGACCCAGTGTATTTCCCAGGGGCCACAGCTCTGGGTCGGAGCAGCAGCAGTCAGGACCTCCACACATTTCTCCCGGGTGTTGTCATATCTGTTCTCCTGTGCCTACGGGTTCTGCTTTATTGCACCTCCCTCCAGCAGTCTCCACGTCCCCGTTCCTCTGGTCTCTGCATCCTTCTCCCCTTCTTCTTCGCCAAAGCTCCCTCTGTTGTTCCGGTCCTACTCCTTATTTTGTGCCTGAGATTCCCCCCAGGGGCGTAAATTCAAGGGGGGGTGTTACATCACCCGATAAAAAGTTGGGTAGAAGGTGCTTTCAGTCGGGTATTGTGAGATGTCAGTCAGATTTCAGACAGAATTTTTACATGCACACAGATAAAAGCGCACACACACTCCCTCCTTCTCTGTTTTGAAAGTACTCAAAAATATTGGTTATTTTACAAAATATCCACCCGCCAAAACACCCCGCCGGACGGCCTTTTACCCCCCGTCACATTACTATGGCGGGGGTACTGCGGCAGACGAAAAGACCATCCGCCGCTTTTCCACTGGTAGACAATCGTCATGATTGCCTACCGGGCGGAAAAGGCCTATAATATGGTGACGGTGCCTTACAGGCACCGCCATCCATATTATAATGTGGGTGGTGTTATGCCTTTCCATGACGGAGTCTCCCCCATAGAACGGCATGCGGGATTTGCTTTGGGGGCCCGTTGTGGACCCCTGGGGGGGTGGAGGGGTGGGGGCTGTACTTGGGGGGTACCCATGGTACCTCCCTACATTGGCATACACAAGGTGGCAGGCACCTCGCAGTGCCGGTCAAGTTCTGCATGCCAATGCACAACATGTATATTTGGCATTGTGGCTGGTAGGTAGTCAGATATGACCATAACCCAGTGCAGGGTAGATTATGTTTATCTGTATAATCACAGAGAGATATAAACAATAAGGGAGTGCCTGTTCCTCTGTTTCCTACAGTCTGTAGTGGAGGTCTCTCAATGTTGGATTCCTCTGTTCTTCGAGGCACTCTGCTCTCAAACCCTTTGCTGCCCTCAGAAGAATAAAGAAACATACGTCCTGAGTATCAGGCTTACTATGTCATAGATTGGTCAACCCTTCACCATTACTTATGAGTCACAACATTAAATACCCACACCAGGGGGTCGATTATGATGGCGGACGGACCTGCGTCCGTCCGCCACCCCCGAGGTGGAGGGACCGTCCACAGGGGCAGCGGTGTTCCCTCCATTGCAATTAGGATGTGACCGCCACCCTGGCAGTCACATCCTGTATATTTAACATTGCGTCGGGTGCTGCTTTAAGCAGCACCCGTCGCAAAGTTAAAAGTGCATGCTGTGCATTTGCAAAGCGGCAGGCACCGCGCAGTGCCTGCCACATTGTGCATGCAACTGCAGGGGGGTACCATAGGTACTCCCCATGTGCACCCCCCTGGCATTGCCGCCACGAAAAGGCATAGCCCCCAGCACATCCTAATATGGCTGGCGGTGTTTGATAGACACCGCCACCATATTAGAGCTTTTCGACCGTGGCGGAAAAGTGGAGGACGGTCTTCCGATCCGCAACGGTCCCCCTCACCATTGTAATATGGCAGGGGGGGAATAGGTGGCAGACGGGCAAGGAGGGCGGATGGATCGCCACCGCCTGCATGGCGGTGGCGATCCATCTGCCATCCTAATTGACCCCCAGGATCCACAAGTCCCGTGGTGTGAGGGTTTTGGTTTCCAGTAATGAAAAACATTGATGCCAATGTCTCCTTGTAAACCGCTAACATGAGCCTCATAAACTCACAAGGTATCTCCACCTTAGCGCCCAATTAAATATAAGACCCCCGGCTCCTTGCCTGGGGTCACAGCTCTGGGTCGGAGCCACAATAGTCAGGACCTCAGCGCCTTTCTCCTGGTTGTTGTCGGATCCACTCTCCTGTGCCCCTGTTACCTTCTTTACGGCTCCTGTCTCCTGCCGTCATTGTGTCTCCTATCCTACAGTCTTCATGTACATCTCCCCTTCTTCTTTGCTGGAGCTACCTCTGTTGTTCCTGTCCTTGTCCTTGTTTTGTGCCTGGGATTCGCCCAGCAGTCGTGTCTCGCCTGCTGTGGTTATGCTTGTTATGTTAGTCCAACTTGTATAGCGCGACAGCTGCCTCAGTAAAGAGGCGTCCCGGCGCTTACTAGCGGCAGACCAAAATAAATAGAGCCTAAGCCGCAGGGAAGAGATGAGTTTTTATAGCCTTCCTAAATGCCAGATAATTCTCCAGGCTGCGGATGTGCATGGGGAGGGAATTCCACAGCTTGGCCGCTAGACAGCGGAAAGATTGTCCTCCAGCACGTATGCGTTTTACCCACGGGACAAGAGCAAGGCATGACCCCATAGAGCGCAAATGGCGCATAGGTGTGCATGGTACCAATACATTGATCAAAATACACGGGGCAGAAAGTTTCAAGATTTTAAAAGCCAAGTGGAGAGCTTTAAATTCTATGCGCCTGGCTACAGGCAGCCAATGTAGTGGCCGGATTGCATCCGAGATGGGGCGTCTTCTCGGAAGTCCTAAAAGGTCTCTGGCAGCCGCATTTTGGACCCTTTGTAGGTGCATGACCTCAGCTTTATTTGCCCCCAAGAAAAGCGAGATGGCATAGTCAAGCCTAGACAATGTGGCCGCCTGAACAATCAATTGTCTAGTGGACGGGTCAAAGTAACCCAGAAGGGGTTTCAGTCCTCTTAATAGACCGAAACATGTGCCTGCTATTTTTCTTGGTATGGTTCTGAAAAGTGAGGGTTGAATCCATCCATACCCCTAGGGTTTTCACCACCATCGCTTCTCGTCCGCCATCACTAAAACAGCTTGCCCATCATATTCTGGCTTGTGACAGTGTTTGTGGTCGACCTGGCACTAGAACGCTACTTGAAATAGACGCTGGATATTTTGTAGAGGCCATGACAGAGTTCTCACCTGTTTCCACAGTCCCAGGGCACACCAGCATGACTGGCATAGAAATGGTAAAATGAGGGTTATTGGGAGTCCCACAGTGTAAATTATACCGCAGCTACACTTATCCCTGATCTCTCCATGTAGAGCTTTAGGACCTTATGTGTGATGGTCTCCTTGCCCACCCCCACAAGTGGGGTACCGTTGTTATCAGGAGACGTGTGGGAACTTTGGGTGGTACAATATTTTTGGATCCCTACACATTCTGAGCTACAGCACGAATATGTGAGAACGATGTGTGTTTTTAGCCAACATTTGAGGTTTGTAAGGGCTTCTGAGCAAAAAAAACTAGTAACCCTCTCACCAGACGTCGCCTTCTTCATGGAAACATAGACCAATGCCACCTCTGGCCCTGACATTGCCACCGCCATCCCGACAGATACAAGATCCAGAGAAAAGAACACCCTCACTGCCCAGGAAGAGGACTCGTCATCGCACACAAGAGCTCCCTCCGACTCTCCACCTCCAGCACGAGTGCCCCCCTCTCCAACACAGAGCACCTCCACTTCCAGATCCAAACCCGCCCCAGAACCATGCTGCGTGGGACCCATGTCTACACACCCCCCGGGCCTTGCGTCTCTTCCACCACCACCATTGCCGACCTCGCATCCCACACAATTGCCTCCAAGGACTACATTCTCATCGGAGACCTGAACTTCCACCTCGACGACCGCAGCGACCCCGACTCCACTACCCTCCTTGACAACCTAGCCAACCTCGGACTGAAGCAGCGCCTCACCACCCGCACCCACAGAGCTGGGCACACCTTTGACGCTATCTTCGCTGGAGGGACAAACATCCACTTCAGCCACACCCCGCAGCCCTCTGGACAGACCACCACTGTGTACACTTCACCTTCAACACCACCACCGCACCCAAACCTGCCCCGAAGGAACTGGAGCAAGATCACAGAGGAACACTTCAACACCATCCTCCTCCACGACCCCCCTCCGCCATGACCGATGCCAAATCCACAGCCTAAGAACGACACCGCTTGATCTCCAGCTGCGCAGACACCCACTGAAGGCCGCCTGGTTCACCACTGTCCTTCAAGAAGCCAGGCGCTCCTGCAGACGCCTCGAGAAACTCTGGCGGAACAGGAAAACCACCGAAGACCAGAACACCTACAGGAATGTCATGAATGAATACCACCAGCGCATAAGAGCCACCAAGCAGACCTTTATCAAGAACAACATCCTCGCCAATGCAAATAACGCAAAATAATCATACAGCAGTTCACCAAACCCCCAGTGAAGCCACGGACGTCTCACCATCCCAGACCCTCTGCAACAAGCTCAGCTTCTACTTCCACTGGAAAATCAAGGCCCTCTACGACAACTTCAGCAAACAGACTCCAGACACCAACCCCCTCTCCACCACCAACAACCAGCTGACCATCACCACCTGTAAACCAGCTACCACTGAAGACACGACCATGAAGTACATCCACTCAGGAGCCCCCACAGACCCCTGCCCACCGCACATCTACCACAGAGCCGCCGCCGCCGCCATAGCACCTGAACTGGGCTGGACCATTAACGCCTCCCTCGAATCCAGCATCTTACCCGACGACTGGAAGCGGGCAGAGGTCAAGCCTCTCCTCAAGAAACCCTCGGCCAACCAGACGGACCTGAAAAACTACCGGCCCATCTCTCTCCTTCCGTTCGCAGCCAAAGTCATCAAGAGATTCGTCAATGCCTAGCTGACCAACTTCATCGAAGAGAACGCCATCCTTGACTCCTCTCAGTCTGGATTTCGCAGCAAACACAGCACCGAGACTGCCCTCCTCCACCAACTTAACCTGCTTCTACTCCCTCCGCATCCTCCGCAAGACCTTCAAGTTGATCCCCACGAATGCACCCAAGACTAGACTATGGCAATGCGCTCTACGCCATAATTAACAGAACCCTCCTACACAAGCTCCAAACCATCCAGAACACCACAGCTAGGCTCGCCCTTGGAGCTCTACAACACAAGCAGATGACCCAGCACCTACGAGACCTCCACTGGCTCCCTGTTGAGAAGAGAGTAACCTTCAAGATACTCACCCATGCCTACAACTCACTCCACAACATCGGACCCAAATACCTCAACGAGAGAGTATCCTTCCATGTACCCAAAAGGAACCTCCGCTCTGCTGACTTTGCCCTGACAGAGACCCCATGCATCTGCAGAACCAGAGCAGGCAGAAGAGCCGTCTCCTGCATCACAGCAAAGGCCTGGAACGAGCTCCCAGTCAACATTAGACACTCCCCTTCTCTGCAAACCTTAAGGAAGTGTCTCAAGACCTGGCTCTTTGACTGACCCAGAGCTGCACCGCCCCCTCCCATAGTGCCTTGAGACCCTTACGGGTGAGTAGCACGCTCTATAAATCCCTGATTGATTGATAAGAGCCATTTGGGCTCTTTCCTGCAGCGGGTCAAAGTTTGAGGTTTGCAAAGACTTCTAGGTATGAAAACCTGGTGAGAGCCACGCAAGTCATCCCTCTCTGGATTCCCCTAGGTGCTTAGTTTTAAAAAATGTACAGGTTTGCTAGTTTTTCATATGTGCTGCCTAAGCTAGAGCACAAAATCCACAGCTACTGACATTGCAAAAGAAGAGACGTTTTCAGTGGAAAATGTGATGTGTACATTTTGCGTTTTTTACCCTTTCTTGTCGCAAGCACAAGTGAGGTACCATTTTCAGCAAAAGACATGTGGGAACATAGAAAAGTAGAACATTTGTTATTAACAATTGGAATTCTCTGCACTTGTGCCTTCCAAATTTAAGCCCTCTGAATCACACACTAGTAAAGGTAACCACAAATTTAGAGATGTACAAATATTCCATGCTGCTAGATTCCACATCAGGTGCCCATTTCAGAAGTAAATAGCTTTCCTTGATACCTATTTTTCACTCACAACATTTTTCCATATGAATTGTTCTATACTCGGTACACAATGAAAAACTATTGTATGGTTCAGCTCAGTTGTTGAATCTGGGGACCTGGGGTTCTTGAACAACCTACAAACCCTATGTATCCCCGTAACCAGAAGGACCTAGTGGACGTAATGGTATATTGCTTTTGTAAATTTGCCATTATGACAAAATGCTACAGATGAAAATGTTGTCATAAATGGTTGTTTTTTTCCAATTCATTTTCAATATTTCTTAATTTTAGCAGTTAGTTTCTTTGGGAAAACCTTGATGGATACACACATATGACCCGTTGCTAAATTTAGAATTCTGTCTAGTATTCAGATATCTATAGCTTTCCTGGATCACCCATGGGCTTCAGAACAGTTTCCACCACCAACTGCAAGTAGGTGCAAAGCACAAAAAGTAGGGAGAATGGGTAATTTTTTTTAAATGTCGAAACAGGGGCAACAAACGTTCTTTCAGTCAGCTCTGTATATTCCTGAAAGTTGTGAAGATGGTGAATTTAATACAGCGAACCTTACATTGATGCCATTTTAGGAAACAAAACAGCCACTTTTTTGCCGAGCACTTTGTTCCTATTTTTCAGAATAAAATCAAAATGTAGCTGTAGTTTGGCTTAGTAGTTTCTAGACAGCATTTACCATGTGTTGGGATGGTAATGTTTCTCTTCATGCCTAATGAGCATACACACCCCTGCCCTGGGTTACCTTTTTGCAGTAAGTCTATGTAGTTTTAGATTTTTCGGTGCAGCTTGCAGGCCAATTATGCATGTTTGCTGCAGGCATCAAATGTAAAGTGGCTTGAGACCTACAGTGGGGCTCTGTGATCTGAAGGGGCCTCTAAAGTGCAAGCCTCCTTTGGAAAGTGACTACTTTCATCTCCCTGGTTTGGTGGTTTGGGAAAGACTGACAGTGGTGGCATCATATTGAATTATTGGTGAAGATCAGGCCTTTTTAGGTCTCACACCTGGCGACGCAGCGCAAATCGCTGTCGCCAGCGAGACTTATTGTCAGCGACTTGGCTTTCAAGGGCTCTCAAGGGAGACAGGAGATGGGCACGCGCAGGCTGCAGGGCGGCCGGACTGGAAATGTGAACGCGCGCGTTCACCACATACAGTCACGCGCTGTGCCCATCTCCGGTCTCCCTTGCAAGCCTCATGCAGTTACTTTCACTTTCCTTCCCCCCTCCGCCATCGGCTCCACGGCTCGTCAATGCGCACCGAAGTGCTCCTTTCCACTATCACAGCACACCAGCATTTTACTCGCGCACCAGCACAATTGCGGCGGCAGCTGCAGCAGCGGCCGGACCAGCCCCCTAATAAGCTCGCTGGCCCTCACTACCTACCTGTACCTAGGACGCTCCCTTGAGGAGATCTGGGAAGCGCCAACCGGCACCTGCCGGCCAGCTTTCCCCGCATCCACGAGCGGAGCATATAGTGTGAGACCAGCCTGGAGCCTGTGGTGCGTATCCGCCATTTCCCCATGGCCAGCCTCTAGCGTCGGGTAGAGCACAGAGGCGCTCTATGACGAGGCTCATCCATGTGGATTTCACAACACACAGGCGTAGGAACTCGCTACCTCCGGCTGGTTCCTCCTCCCACCTCAGCTCCTCCTACCTCAGCTCCTCCTTCGGCAGAAGGAGGAACCAGGGGCTGGTTTTTTTTACTATAGCGATTGCGAAAGCGATCACATTCAGTGCTGCTTGTTTAAATATGCTCATGGTTGGCATTCTCGAAGATACGATGCTGACGGCAGACTGCTCCCATGCACACTGCCATTACTGCACACTTCCGATCCTGTCCCCGCTGCCGGAATCACTCAGTGTAGAAGCTGAGCTTGAAGGCATGTGATGGTGGAGCAAAAACTGTTGGAAAACACTGAAGAATCTGAGCCTTAGCTGTTTGTAGAGAGGCTAGGTTCCTCATTGAATGCCTGCATTAAGAACTGGAAAGTTATAGAAAGACCTGGAGTCGACCTGCAGTCGATGGCCTCAGCTGTTGACAATAGAACGGCAGTCGCATACCCCGTAGGAAAGCTGGAGTCGTGGGCTGAATTCAGGGGGAAGACGCAACTCCTCCGAAAGTAAAGGTGAGTGCGTACTGCAGAAAGAAGGTGAGGCGAGCTGAAATTTTGGCGGGTTGCTTAAGAATCTTGCATGTTGAGGTTTGAGAACTTGATTATAGAATCACTCCTATAGGGGCCAGACGTAGCAAAACAGTGGGATTTTGATGGCAGCATTTACAAGCTAAGACTACAAATTGATCCAGAGAATGGTGAGAATTTGTTAAGAGGCTGGGTATAAAGTTGTTGACCATCATAGTATGCGAAACCAGCTCAAAACTGCCACTACTAAAGCTGCAATGCAGAGTCAATCTACTCCAGACCCCAAAATGCACAATGAAATGCACCACAGAGAATGGAGATTAAGGCTAATGCCCTTTTAGAGATAGAAAAAGAAGTGGTGTACACAGGGATCTATTGTGATCATGTAGGTAAGTGTCTTGTTTCAATAGTGCCTCTGTTCTTGATTTTACTTACCTTGCTCAACCCTTCCTGCTGCCAGATCCCAGATTAAACGTGGGTGGGATGGAAGATGACCACCTAAATCCAGAGAGTATCCAATGAAGAGGATCTATATATATATCTATATACATATCACCAACAACAGCCTCCGAGTACTGGAGCCCCCGACCCTGCAGGGTGGCCTCAGGCAATGGGCACAGAACAGCCCATCCATTATCAGTACGACAACCAAACAATGAGGCCCATTTCAGCAGACAGGATGTTTATTTTGAAGGAACAGCAGCATACAAATTTCATAGTCCTCACGCGTTTCGGCTGCTATAGCCTTTATCACAGGTGGAAAATGTAAAGTGCTGCATGCTTAAGTACGCGCTTTTTATATCAAAAGCCACATGATGAATTTAAAGAATACAAATCCCATAAGGCAGTGAAACGTATTTTCAGAAAGAACCACATGGAATCATGATTGATCCGCATTTGCTCACAATTTGTTTGCGTTCAAAATTGTACCTGCATTACTTTGGTAAGTTGGTAGTTTCTTGTAATCATGTGCTTGTTATAAAACTGTTCGTGATATTCAAATCAGTCTCTTGCCTCCAGAAACGCTTGTCTGCATGAATGATCAAAGTGGGAGTTCCTCCACTTCGAATCCCTTCCTACAAACAATCACCATTTTCGCCACTGTGGCATCTCCTAAGTAGGTTTGGTGATTGTGAGTGGGTCATGCTCCTCCATTAATCACCAACAACAGCCTTCGAGCACTGGAGCCCCCAACCCTGCAGGGCGGCCTCAGGCAATGGGCACGGAGCAGCCCATCCATTATCAGCACGACAACCAAACAATGAGGCCCATTTCAGCAGACAGGACGTTTATTCTGAAGGTACAGCAGCATACAAATTTCATAGTCCTTAAGTATTTTGGCTTCAATAGCCTTGATCACAGGTGGAAAATGCAAAGTGCTGTATTTGTAAGTACACGCTTTTTATATCAAAAGTCACATGATGAATTTAAGAATACCAATCCCATAATGCAATGTAAAGTATTTTCAGAAAGTACCACATGGAATCATGATTGATCCGCATTTGCTCACAAGTTGTTTGAGTTCAAAATTGTACCACCATTACTTTGGTAAATTGGTTGTTTCTTGTAATCATGTGCTTGTTATAAAACTGTTCGTGATGCTCACTTCTGGGTTTACCTGTTTGATAAGATACCATGGCTGTCAGCATCCAGTGCATGCCTGCAGCTTACCCACCTGTTGTTGCAGGGTTGACCCTGCAGGCCATTTTCCACAGCTACCTGTATCCAAGTCATGCAGTGGGTTGCTCTTATGCTGACAACACAGATCAACTGACGTGGCTGCCTGTGGCCAGTGCATGCCTGTTTACTACCTTCTCTCTCTTCAGAATGTAAACGGTATCTGGTGCACAATTTGGGGTTTCTGGGTGGACTCTTCAGATCACCTAAAATTGCTGCCAACAACTAGTGCAAGTCGGTGAATTGCTCACCTGTCCTTCCTGGGTCTATGGATCATGTACAATGTCTGCCTTTACTCTATGCATTTTGTAGGTTGCCACTTTGTGGCTCCTGCACTCTGGCTGCCACTGATGAGTGCATTCAACTGAACTAAGCAACCCCCTCCCACAGTCTAGCGTGTTGTTCTTTAGGTCATGCACTTCGGTGTCTCATTAGGGGTATGTTGAACTATAGAAATGTAACTCTGCCTCTTTTGTTACTGCTCTTTCAACAGCTACAATTTATTTAAATCCTTGGAAGATGAACTGTGATAAACATTTGCATCTTCTGTGGGAATTGCTGTAGTAAGACTATTTTGTTGTGTAGTTTAATTTTGTATTACGCAATGCTTAAGTGACTTTTAGTGTTTGTCGAATTTAGACTTTGCCTATAATGTGTTTGTTCTTATGTAGTTCCTGTTATGTTGTGTAAAAAGTGCTACACTATACAACACAGGTCTTCGGGTGGACAGATGATTTTTGATGTCAGCACTTCTGGCAGGGAACGTTTTAACATTAGGAACAACTTGCAATTGGTTGTAGGCATTTTTTGATTTTGGAGCAATATTCTTAGGGACATTTGCTCAATAGTTTGTTTGCATTTTTATATACCCCCAAATAGTTTATATTTTGGGGATGAACTGAATAAATGTGATTTGTTCGATTTGTGATGTTGTTATGTGACATCGATATTCCTTATGGCAGGTGAATTTAATACAAAAATTTCACTTTGTCATTTTAAAGAAGTACTGCAGGACCAAATGCTAATGTCCGGAATGCCAAATTTAGTTATAGACACATGGAGTAGCTCTGGTAGAACCAACCAGGAACTGTTGATCTTAATCCAGCACAATCTAATTAATTAAATGGTTGATTTCCAAGTGATTGACCAGAAGCAGCATACTTAGACATGCATAGCGTCTTGTCCCGATTTATCACTAATTTTTCATATGAGACCAGTTGAAACAAATTAAAGACTTTAAGGTGGTTGACCTTGGAATTAACAATAATCTTGCTATCGAGATAATTTTAATTGGTCTATATAAAAAAAAGACGAAGCCCACATCACAGTTAAATGTGATTTACAGTAATAGAATTCAAGTTGAAAGTTCTGAAGATAAACCCCAGGTACTATTTGAGACTAAACAAGTTATTGACAAGTTCCCTTGATTCCTGTGATGTTGAATCGTATAATCATCTAAAAAAAGAGTTTTGCTTTGATTGAAAGCCGATATTAATGCTTGACATACATTAATAGTTTTTTTTTTAGGTGGTACGACCTGAAGTATTTTTACTGCAAGAAAGATAATAAATAGGACACGTTGTAAGCTAACTACATTTATGAGTGATATTTCCAAGCGTGATTTGAGTTATATGAAAACCAAATACCATGCATTACAAAAGAAACTAAACTTTTGTGAAGATAACTGTTGCGAAATTTAAGAAGCAATATCGCATGGTAATTGAAAAAACTTCTGCCACCTGGTTAATACTGAGCTACAGGTACCATATGGAAATGTAGAGGCTCAAGTATCTGAAGAACATTGCTTCAGATTTATATCCGATTTATATAAAAGTTCTTCTCTGCAAATTGAAATCCAGGTTTATGTTGACTATTCAGCGGATCTGTACTTAATGTTGCTGCAGGAAGTTGGCATTATCTCTGAGATAATTTGTAATATGAACCCTTTAAGCGTAGGTAGCCCAGGTAGTCTTTTAGCAACAATTCATAATGCCGATCCTCTTTTGTGGGCTGGAACACTAAGCCTTTTTTCAGTTGTGTTACATCTAGTGGGATGTTCCCCCAACACATGGCACAATGCAGTTACTAAGCTGATTCACAGGAAAGGCAGTTGTGGGAAGCTAGCAAATTATAGGTTGATTTCTTTGTTGGATATCAAATCCAAGGTTTATGCCAAAACACGGTTAAAACATCTTGAGAGTTGGACGTATGGCTCGAGTATGGCACCAAGAGAACAATGTAGTTTAGGGAAAATGATTCCACAGTTGTCCACTGTATGTTCTTTTGGTAGGCGGCCAGGAGATTGATTACAACAATTGGAAAACTGTGCTGATGCTTTGTGAATTTGACGCCACTTTTGATCTGGTTGACCCTGACTTACTATGGACTAAACTCCAGGGTTACAATATCCCCCAAGATCTGGAATGCATGATTCGACAGCTGTGTACTAGAAACTGGGTGCAGCAGGACATGAAATCTTAACTGAAAAAAATCCAAAATGGCTTACAGCAGGGGAGTGTTTTAGCACACTTGCCTTTTACCCTTTTCATTTGAGATCTATTTCTTTTACTTAAGACAAACTAATTTTCCCTGAACATAGGTGATGCTCACACATCGTGTCTCATGTACATGGCCGATTTAGTCCTTACAGACTATACACCGGCAAGCCTACAAAAATATTAAAGCACTTAGCAAATACTGTGACACCAACAGTCTAATTGTCAACATAGAGAAGGCTAAGATGCTGATCTTTTCTGAGCAAGCAAAGAAGATTTCCAGGTTTCCTAATAACGTTTTGATCAAACAGATCAGTGTCTACAAATACCTTGGTCTTCGCTTCTCAGATGATTTGCAATGGGGTAAATATTCAGCAGTACTAAAATCATCTCTGCTTTTCTCAGCCAACGTCCTTGTAAGGTTTGATGGTCTTTTAGTTGAAGCAATCATAAAAATGCAATTACAGGCAAACTAATAGCTCAGGGCCTTTACGGAGCTGGACTACTGTCTTTTGAACAGAGAGTAAATTAGGAATAGCTCAAAAGTCTATGTTTAAGGAGACGCGCGAGCACGCGACGCAAGATGGCTGCCTCCTAGTGAGCTCTTGCACTCTCTCGCCCATTTTTCTTCAATAAATGCCGATTTCCTGTCAGAATTGCGGCTAAAATGAGTCGCTGCATTAATTACGCCAGTACCTGTGGAGTGATGCGATTTCTGTCATTTTGACCGGCAAAAGTGACGTTTTACTTCCTCCAACCTCTGCTTCCAGCTCTGCCTTCTGGTACAGCCGGATTTGTTAGTCAGGGGGGCAAAGAAATCCTTCAATAAAGGGCCTGGCTTGGGCCTAGCCACTCCCAAAGCCCATTTTAGCTGTTGCACCAGCTCTAATAAGGATATCTTCACTGCTACCTTACATTTCTTCTCATTCTTTCTATTTTTTAAATGAATTGTTGAATCTTAATATAAAAAAATGGATAATACAAATACTCTTCATACTAAAAGGAGGCAGCAGGTTTCACCTACGCCAATTAAATCAAAGGCGGTAGAGTCATCAGAACTTTCATTATCCTTAATTTTAGAGGGAATTCAAACACTTCGTATCAACACAGACTCTATTGCCTCAGAGATTAAAAATGTGCGAAAAGAAATGGCGAGTTTGTCAATGAAAATCTCTGATAATGCAATTAAAATACAAGATAACAAGGCTAAGCTTGAAACTTTTACCCCACTTGTAGCGAAAATATCACCTATGTCTACGTGGCTTTTAGATATGGAAAATCGCAACAGACAATACAATTTACACATTTTTAATTTGCCAGAGGATGTTGAGGATAGCAATTGCAGATTATATTTGGAAAATCTGATTCCAGGCCTTCTACAAATTAAATTTCCAGAAAAATTTGAGATTGATAAGGCCCACAGGATTCCTTCCCATCGCAATCCTCAACATACTAAACGCCAATCAAAGTTCTTCGACATCACCACCTGGTTTTGTCGAAAAGCAGCATGAGAAATGCCTTCTTTGATGGTCAATGGGAATAACATTTTTATTCATCAGGATTTTGCTAAGGAGACAGTTTCCATTTGCAAAGACTTCACTGCTCTTCGTCCTCAACTACGAAGTCTTGGATTCAAATATGGTCTTTTTGACCCTTCAACAATGCGTATCTGGAAAGACAATCTTTCAAAATCTTTTCATCGTCCTGATGATTTACGTCAGTTTTTGGATCAGCATTCACAGCACTCCATGGATACTTATGCCTCTAATACTTGATTACAGCTAACTGCGTATGTTCTGACATACTAATGGTTTATTATTACATAGGGCTCCAACGGTTCCGGTCATGCTTGTAAAGCGTATGTGCGTTTCATTCTTGATATTTATGCACTCTGTTTGTCGTTTTTTCCTTGTCTTAATTTCTTCCTGTACTTTTACTAGTTCTGGAGTTACTATTTTCACTTATTTTTTCTCTATTTCTTCCTTTCCTCTTCTTGATTTTTTATTTTCTCTTTCTTCATTATGGCTAATGTTCACAATATTAAAGTTGTTTCACTAAATGTTAAAGGATTACGTCATCCAGTTAAACGTACAAAAATGTTAGATTATTTAGGTAGTTGTAAGGCAGATATTTGTTTTGTTCAAGAGACTCATATAGATGACAAAATCTTAAATTATATGGAAAAAAGTGGGTGGATACAATTGTTTTGTCGCCTGCTAATGGTAAAAAAAATGGTGTGGCTATTTTCTTTGCAAAAAAAGTTTTGAGTAAAACTTCAGATGCGGATGGAAGATATATAATAGTTCAAATTAAAGTTCTTGATTCAATCATATTTTTACTTAATGTTTATGGTCCTACTGCAGATGACCCTGTTTTTTGGTCTAATATTACCACTGAGGTTCTAAATTTGGGTAAAGTTCCTTTAATTGTTGGAGGTGATTTTAATGTTATTGCTGACCCATTATTAGATAGACTATCTGGTACTACATTTCGCCCTCCTAAGGTTTTTCATGCTTTTAAATCATTTATTCATACCACCAAGTTAGTTGACATTTGGCGATTGCATTTCCCTACAGAAAAATGTTTTAAATTTTTTTCCAACCAACATAATTCACATTCTAGGATTGATTATTTATTAATCTCCACACAATTAATCTAATCTGTAAAAACTCCTAAAATTGGTAATATTGACATTTCAGATCATGCGTTGATTTCTTTTATTTTGAATTTAACTTCAACTTTTATAAAACAATTTAGATGGCGTATGAATACTGGAATTGTTCTTAATGAACATAATAAGCCAAAAATCTTAAATGCCATTCAAGATTATTTTTTACTTAACCCTGAAGATTCCACTATAGACAATGGATGGGACACCTTTAATGCCTACATTAGGGGTGTAATTATTTCTATTATGGCCTACGAATATAAAACATTTAATGCACATATCATAAATTTGGAAAAGCAAATTGAGAAATTTGAGAGACTTTTTGTTACGTCCAATGATCCTCAATTTGGAGTCAAACTACAAAAGCTTTGATATGAATTTAACTCAATCCTTAGTAAAAGAGCTGGCATCCAAATCTCTAATTCTAAAGCTAATTTTCGTTTGAATGCCAACAAATCTGTGAAACGTTTAGCTAATTATTCACATAAAAAAATAGATAAAACTTAAATTACTTCAATTCATGGTTCTAATGGCAAAATTGCACTATCTCATAATGATATTGTTAAAGAATTCTCAGATTTTTACTCTAACCTATATAACAAGCCCGATTTTCATGATGCCTCCTTACTTGACTCTTTTTTAACTACATGTGATTTGGGCTGGATTTACCTATTACTACAGATGAAATTTTAGCAGCCATAACATCTCTTAAAAAAACATAAGTCTCCTGGCCCAAACGGTATCCCAGCTGAGTTTTATAAAGAATTTCAATCTCAACTTCTGCCTTATTTATTTCAACTTTTTACTGTTTTTGGTTTTTCAGGAACTATCTCAGGTTCTTTTACTGATGCTTTAATTATTGTACTCCCCAAATCGGATAAAGACCCCACTTGTTTCAAATTATTGTCCTATATCTTTAATTAATCAAGACTGTAAATTATATGCTTAAATATTTGCTTCTAGATTGGCCCCTGTATTAGATTCTATTATACACCCAGATCAATCAGGTTTTATGAAGAATAGGAACTCTACAAATAACACAAGAACCTTACTACATGTTATTGAACAAAGTTCCACTTTAACTTCCCCCTCAGGAATTTTGGCTTTGGATGCAGAGAAAGCTTTCGATAAAATTCGTTGGCAATTTTTATTTCCGACCTTGTTATCTTTTCATTTTGGTCCTACGTTTATTCGCATGATTTCTGTTCTATATTTTGCTCCCACTGCTTGTTTATTTATCAATGGCCAAGTGTCAAGTCAGTTTCCTCTTTTTAGAGGCACAAGAAAAGGCTGTCCCTATTCTCCGCTTTTATTTCTAATTGGAATTGAACCTTTCCTTACTCATTTAAGAAAATGTTATAATATTAAAGGAATCACGATGAAGGATGTTACTATCAAAACCTTGGCTTATTCTGATGATGTGCTTTTATTTTTTAGTGATCCTATAACCTCAGGTCCCTCCTTATTAGAAATTATTACAAAATACTCCATGGTTTCTGGTTACAAACTTTTATATTAATAAAACTGAATTTTTCCCCTTAAACATCTTTTGTACTCATGATATGTTACCTATGACTGATATTATTTCTCGAAAAGTCAAATGAAAATATCTTGGTATTTTATTTTCGTCTTCCATTAAAGCAACATTAACATTGAATAGTAACTTTATCTTAAATTATATGAAAGATAAAAAAATCTAAGTGGTCTTCACCAGCCGCGGCCGGTAGTGGGAGTACCTGCCGGGCGGTGACGTGGGGAGGGGGAGGGGCAGGTTGGGGGATAGTAATGTATGGATTATGGACCTTAACAGGTAAGTAAACATAAAAATAAATAAAACGAATTTCGTTGCGTGCACTACATCGCATTTGGGGATGCAGTGCACGCAACAAAATTAGTTTTATTTATTTATATGTTTACTTACCTGTTAAGGTCCGTAATCCATACATTACTACCCCCCACCCTGCCCCTCCCCCTCCCCACATCATCGCCCAGCAGGTTCTCCAACTACCGGCCGCGGCTGGTCTTACACTTCATCTCTCATGGTGGGGTAGAATAGACTCCATTAAAATGACTATTGCTCCTAAAAAATGTTATACCCTTGCTATGATCCCTACTCAGTTTCTATGAAAATTTTATAAAGATATTGATAGACTTCTCTCCAAATTTCTTTTGAACAACAATAAATCACCTCGCATTGGTTATAAAAAAATTAAAATACCCAAATGTAATGCTGGCTTTGGAGTGCCTGACTTTTTTATATATCGCAAAGCATTTATATTGAAATAAAGTTCTGTATGGTTTAATCCTTCCTTTTTAAATAATCCTCCTACTTGGCTTCATATAGAGAAATCTATAGTAAATCATTTTCCATTACCCACCTTGCTAACAATGTCTAATAAATCAACATTTTTGCAACAATCTGTAATTATTAAATCCACTAAACTAATTTTTAATGACTTGGATTCAAATTTTCTATCTCCTTTGGTCAGTACTGAAGACCTGTCATTGTGGCATAGTAATGTTATTAAATTGAATAGAAATGTTAATTTCTGGAATTCTTGGATTAAGGCTGGTATTTTTAATCTTAAAGATATCTATTCCAACAATGCTTTCATATCCTTTGAAGCTTTACAAACAAAATGTAGTTTACCTCAATCTGATTTTATTAAATTTGAGTATTTATGTAATTCAATTTTAGATTCTTTCCCTCATGGTATTCCGTCTAATGTTAAAGCAGATTTAGTAATACATATTCAAACTATCTCTATGTCATCACATACTTTTTCTCTTTTATATAAAAAATTATCAAATTCTATAGGAAACAATTTAAATATAATCTCAGTATTTTGGAATAATTAACTCTCACTTTCTTTATCTAATGATACTTGGAAGATTATTTGGCTTAATGGTATTTCAAGGTGGCTACCTGTTTCGCTTTACCAAACCGATTCCTATATTTTATTCAATTGTTTATGGGCCTGGTGCATTTATTTTGTGCTAAACTGCTGTAATCTATAATCGCTACAGCATATGCTTTTTGATTGTCCATTAATTTTTAAATTTTGGTCTGATGTTTGGGATATTATACAAAAGATATTGAATATCCATGATGTTTTTTCCTACAAACTGTTAATATGTAAATCTGTTGGTCTTTTGCAAAATCTAACTGAATTAGAAGGTAAACTTTTTAATTTTCTAATATCTGATGCTTTAAAATCCATTACTTTTTGCAGGAAGGATACTTCGTCATTATCAGTTCATGCTTGGTGGTCTTGGGTCATTTTTACAAGAAGAGGAGCTCAGTTATCCCTGAATGGGATTAATCATAACTCTAACTTTGTTCAATCTTTTTGATTACCTATTGATATATATTTGCCTTCATAATTGTATATTTATAATTAATATATCATTTTACTGTCATTATATTTCATTGCTTATATGATAAAAGTAGTCTATTTATAATAGATGTAATAGTAATTATACATGGTTGTAAATGTAAATGTATGTAAATGTATAGGCATTTATATAGCGCACTACTTACCCGTAGGGTCCCAAGGCGCTTTGACCGCTGCAAAACCCTTCCTGGCTTCCCTGAGAGATGGTCCCTTAATGGGTATCTCCAGGGTGAGACCAGGCATCCCCGGCGGTCTGGTGGGGCCGTTAGTGAAGATGAGGCAAGCTAATGCCCAGAGTTGCCGAGTGTGATCGCTGATCAGAGTGGGCACCGAGGCGAGAGAATTATCGAGTCCGCTGACCCTGGTGCAGAAACCTGCCGCGCCAGGATTCGAACCCTGGTCCCGGGCCGTCCTCTGCTCTCGGGTCTGCCGCCTCTAACCAGTGAGCCACACTACTTCACTCACTCCCTTCTTTCCCATTTTTGTTTATCTTCCCTTCTTTAATAAATATTTATAATGCTTTACCTATTGTATTTCAACTGTTGTTTTTGTAAATTTCATTTTATGTTTAGGTATTTTCGCTTATTAATAATTTTTTTGTATTGTCTGTTTTTGTTAATTATCATGAAAATTCAATAAAATATTTTGAACTTATAAAAAAAAAGTCTATGTTTAAAAATACTCCTGGCAATTCTGGCAAATTCAGTGATACGGGATCCACGTTTAGAGCTGGGTTTGTCTTCTTGTGGCCTGTGAGCGCAATAGCACACCTTAAGGATAATATCCTTGTTAATAAAAAGTAGGGACCGATTGACATACAGAATTGGTCAGATGCTTCTGTGTGTCCAGCTCTAAATATTGCTGCTAACTCTGCCTCATGGGTCGATATTTTACAACTAGAAAACAGACTCATAATGGTTAAAATAAAAAGACTTCTTAATAAAACGTTCAGTGACAGTAGTCAAACTGAAGACAGAAATTATCTGTCCGCTAAAAAGTTTGTGACACACTCTTTTAAAGGTAAGAAGATAAAGGGATTTTCCTCATCTGTTTCAAATTTCTGATAAATGTATCTGGAATCAATCCTACAAATTCGCATTGGAATAGATCTGGTTTGGAGAATAACTGGTTTTAGGGAGCAAGGAGTGTTGCATATTGTAACTGAAAGTTACATTTAGTACACCCAATCTTCCCTTAAACTGTTTGCTTTTTTTAAAAGAGAGGAAGAAATACTTTCTTCTTGTTTGTAGGAAATATTGAGTCATGACTCAATCAATCAATCGTCTTAATTGACGTAGCTCATAAAAGATGCACACAATAAAATGACCATACAGTATAACACACACATATTAATAAAAACATCCATAATCAAAAAAGAAGGGATCATTAATTAAATCACATTTGATAAAACTCAGACCAGATAAAGCGGCACAATGTAAAACAACAAACAAGGAATATATAAAAACAGAATACATTTTACAGTATGAAGCCAACAATACCCAATTAAAACAAATATAAAAGCTTGTTTAGTCAAAAAAGCATACTCCTTTGTTTTGCTAAAGTGCATTTAAGAATACTAGCAACTGTGTAGCATACAGTACAGTCATTAAGTTGCAATAAAAAGAGAAGAGCAGCTTTGCGCTTAGAATTATTTTATCTATGCAGCAAAGGTAATAAAAACTTCCAAGTGAACGGCAAGTAGAATTGGCAAAAAAAGACATGTAAAATAGTTTGATTAAATTGCTCAGCAGAGAGACAGATACCAATAGAGGCAGGTGAATACTGGCCTAAGGGAAAACATATTAACCAGCGAAAAGAACCTAGCCTAAATCTTGCCAACAGTGTTCTATCATACATGTTAATCACATTTGATAAATATGGAGCAATTGTTGGCACTGTTTGAATGATACAATAATCTCTGACTACAGGTTTGGACATTTCCGTTAGTTCCCTCGTCTTTTGTTTAAACTTACAGAAGCCGTCCTGGACCCATTTGTCTTCCCTTTTTTGGATGGACTCAGGATGCTCAAACATCTGGGTACAGCCAATGGCCAATAAACTATCCTTAATATATTTTAGACATGGAATAGCCAGACCATGAGCACAAGCTAAGCAATCTCTAATGACTGCCCGATTAAGGGCAGCTTCTTAATTAAGCCAAATTGAAAATACATAGTCAAAGCACTTGACAGGTCCATAAATGCCAGATGGGTAGAGACTCCATTGGCATATTTGTATTTTGCCACAGTAAGGTGGCAATTGAGGCACTGTCCGATAGTTCCAAGCCCCTTTCTAAACCCATACTGACTTTGGGCAAGTATACTTTTTTTGTTGATCCAGTCAATTAAACGGTCCAGAACTATTCTCCCAATGATTTTAACTGTGGAATCTAAAAGTGAAATCGGACGGGAACACTTGACGTCATGCACATTAACCTTTTTAAAAATAGGGACGATTATTGAAGTGTGCCACAACCTGGGCACACTTAGGTTACAGACTCATTTAATTCTGATGTAAGAATTGGAGTCCAAAACCCTGGATCCTCCCTAAATAAGTCAAGCGGGACTCCGTCCGGCCCCGTAGCCTTCTTACATCTACTATCTAAAACAGCTTTCAGGACCTCTTCCTTCCTAATCTCAAGATTAGGACGCATTGGACAAGTGGTTATACTCTTGGAATACACTCACACAAGAGCCTTCCAAAGCGTAATGACAGTGACCTCATAACCCTGAGATTCCATGCCACAGTTTCCTAATGTTTGGAGTAGCATTTTCACCAGAATAAGAAATAGCAGTGTTGTAAGCTTCTCTATAGAGAATGTAAAACCGTCTTAGTTAGGGTGACCACAAGTCTATAAATTTCACAGACGTCATCTCCGAACGTACTCTCAATCTGTTAGATTGGGGACATTTACAGCCCCAAAAACCGTTTCTACATGTGGAGTCCCTCAGGGATCATCTTTGTCCCCGCTACTATTTAATTTGTATTTACGCCCTTTACTGCACTCTCTGAAAAATCACAAAGTTACGATTTTTAACTATGCAGATGACTTGCAACTTGTTTTTTCATTGAAGTCCCCTGACGCTGTGACAGAATTTCAGGAAACTATGACCCATATCCAGAGATGGATGAATCTGAACCACCTCAAACTTAACCCGGGCAAGACAGAACTTGTCTTGCCCGGGAAAAGTGAAATTAGTTGGGGACCCCATTTCTGGCCATCTGACATGGGAATTCCACCCGCCAAATCCCACACAGTTAAGAGCTTAGGGGTGACTCTCAGTGAGGATCTATCGCTTAAAGGTCATATTGGGACGGTAGTTTCATTCAGTTTCTTTCAATTGAGAAAGATAAAGAAAATTGCCCACCTCTTAACTTATTCCGCTTTGATTCAAGTAACTACCGCCTTAGTTTTATCTCGGCTTGACTTTTCAAATAGCCTGTACCTAGGTCTTCCAGCAGGTCAGCTAAAGAAATTACAATATGTCCAGAACCAGGCAGCCAGGCTCATTTGTAAGCAACCTAAATGGCAATCCATTAGGCCAGGATTAGAAAATCTTCACTGGCTGCCGGTAGCCCAGAGAGTTGCATTCAAAGCCGGCTGCATTATTTTTAAAGCCTTGCAGGGGCAAGGGTCCCAAATTCATAAGGAATTTGGTATGCAAATACATCCCTTCACGTAACCTTCGCTCGGCCCACCAAGATCTGCTATTGGTCCCCTTATTTAAGAAAAAACGTCAGGGCGGTAGTTGTTTCCACTACCTTGCCGCCTCCTTATGGAACTCCTTGCCACTGCCTTTAAGACAGTGTGACAGCCTTTTTACCTTCAGACAGGCCTTTAAAACATGGCTTTTTAGACAGGCCTATCCTTAAATAAGTGCGAAATGTACCCTTGCGAAATGTACCTTTAAGTGTTATGCGGTGTTCCCAAAAAACTTCGATAGCGCCATGAAGCCCACGGGCGTACGTGCGCTGAATAAATAAAATTTAACATAACATAACATAACAGACTGTCTGGTATTTAGTGCTAATGTCCGTTGTCCGTTATTCATGGTTTAACAGATGGCATTTGTCCGTAAGTTTAGCCTTTCAGATAAAGGACAAATGTTAATTTTGACAATTGAGATTCCATAGCTGTAGTGGCATCAAGGGCGTCTCCAGTGATGTAATCCAGAGAGAAGGGCAGACAGATAAGAGACAGGCCTTCTTACCAGGGTTTCTGTTTCTCGAAAGAAATGGAAATGTGAGCAATTGGTAAATCTGTAAATGTAAAGGCTGCCTGGGAGCCGCTATAGGCATCAATTGATGGAGCCACTTGAAGCTTTCCAATGGCAAATAGATTTACTTTTTGATAGGTACTGTAAGGGTGTTCCAAGCTGAGCTGTGGTATGCTGCTTTTGATGGGCAGTTATAACAAATGTTTGTAATAGGTGCAATCTGCATATTACTGAAATCTATACGTTAGAAGCACTTTTTATCTTTAACCTAGATTCATATGCACATTTTATAGCAGCTTATATTATACTGTGTTTAATGCATGTTTAAAATATTGACTTACCCATTCACAGGGCATTCAAACAGGATTCAATTTTATGGGCCTGTGATTGCACACAAAGACATTTGTAGTGTTTGCATTAACCAGTCGAGATTTCATACCATAAAATAGTGCATTTCTCACTGATTAGTTTAACTTTCATTTAATGTATGCATTATTTTACATGTAGTTACTTGATGGTGAAAGATAAACAAAATGGTAACATAATTCTTTTTTTTTTTCCTCGCCTTTAGGTCCACCTTTGCATTCACTGACCCAATCCCCGTTGCATTATCCATCTACTTTTTAATGCACTTCGACCATTGCATTGAATAGCTATGTAATTTCTGAAAAAGCCAGTGATATTTGCATATGGTTTCCTGCCTTACCTTACCTTCATCATGTACCTTTTTTTTGTTTTTTAGATATTGTGTCAGATTAAGCTTTGATCTATATTTAACACAGTGTAACAGAATTGTACAAAAAACACTGTCTTCTGGTTTTAAAGGGGGTTGAGAAAAATAAATTAACCTATGTGCACTATGTGTGACTGGAATGTCTTAGTTCAAATCCTCTGTTTCCTACCGGACTAAATTGTCTGATCTAAGTCAAATCAATTTACTTCATTTGTCTAATTTATTTGAAAGCGACATTTGAGAGCACTTTGAAGTAATTTAGCTTAAGATGGACTGTGTACAACAATCTCATGTTCAGGTTTTATCAGACTTCAATGTTCCACCATCCATAGCAATAATTTGTTCACTTTGTTCACTTGTGGTGTTGTCAAGAGGGAGGATTAATGAATGTTTTAAAGTTCATGTTTAAAAACTTTCCCTTCATATAAATGTCAATGTTGTGATCTAATGTACTAAATTGAATCACTTTAAAAGGTTTTATTGTTGTATGCCAAAAAAGGTTACATAGCAGGATAGGAACAGGTATGTTGCAATAGATTTCATCGTACATTTACAGAAGATGAGAGCTGGGCTTCATATATTTATGGAAAGTTAGCACATAATCTTTACATTTTTGTGTATAACAAACTGACCCACTATAAACTGGCCCTCCCCACCCAGTTGCTGCTGCCTTACCTATCAGCATTGGGAAAAAGTGCAGTGAACCCTGCGGTGCTTAGAAAAAAATGTTCGAGTGGGGAAATCATGATAGTGTGTCAGCGATAGGCACCCTTACACCATTACCTTGTGTAGTTGCCTGGATGCGGCAACAACAACGAGTACATAGAAAACAGTAGTGTATGTGTTAGGGGTGGTTTGCGAGGGAGGGGGAGAGTATCTTCCTTGGTGCAGTCTTTAAAGCCCTCCACCAAAATATCCTATGTCTGTGCAACAAAAGATTTTCTCTGAACTGCTCATTCCTCTCCGTGTAACAGGGGGCTCTGAGATAAAACCTAGAGAGCAAGGCATTTGGTACAACTTACAGTAGTACCAAGTAAAGTGAATCCCTCCAGTGCAGTATGATATTGTGTTTTGCTAGAAGAAGATCCATGTCGAGGAACTTGGTGGAGAGCTTCTCAGTGGTAGGGCAGGAGAATATGCCCAATAGGACCACTTCTGAGGTATTTGTTAGTACACAGCCCTTTGGGTTTGATAGTTCCATGAAAACTCTCTGCCAGTATGAAAAGAGCGTGGGGCACGACCAAAGCATATGAAGCCAGTCAGCAAGTAACTGCATACAGTGAAGACATGCAGCTGCAGCCCCGGGTGTTTTTTGCTAAGTTGGGCAGGTGTAAGATAAACTCAGTTCATATTATTAAATTAGATGTCCTTAAATTGAAAGCTGTGGAAAACTTTGCGGGGATGGTCCAATATCTTAGCCCAGTCCATATTATGTGGACATTTGGCAATGTCAGTCTTCCAGGTAGTATGGAGAGAAGCCGTGGAGTGGTATTCATGTTGCAGGAAAGCTCTGTACGCTCATTATATCAGTTTTCCGCCAGTCCCTATGGTGTAGAGCATCTGACACACATCATGTGGGGTTGGTGCTAGGTGCAGGACATGAACTAGGGCATTTAATGACTGTTTAAGATGTTCATAAGTAAGGAGTTGATCCAGGTGAAGATTGTAGTCTGCCATAACGGTTTGTGAAATCTACTAGGTCACCGTCATCAAACATATTTCCCAATTTTGAGAGGCCTGCAGCATGCTGCTGACAGAGTTGGTCTGAGCGTAGCCATCCTGTGGGTGTGGGAAGGCCTAGCAAAGGTAGAGAAGGAGCATAGAGTTTCTTAGTTTTAGTGAAGGCAAGAGAAAGAAGTGTGGAATAATCCTGGGTGGCATTCGGTAGAATTGTCAGTAGGAA
This sequence comes from Lissotriton vulgaris, assembly GCF_964263255.1. Lineage (NCBI taxonomy): Eukaryota > Metazoa > Chordata > Amphibia > Caudata > Salamandridae > Lissotriton > Lissotriton vulgaris. The sequence continues at coordinate 2,041,981,472 of NC_141685.1, read as the reverse complement.
ACAATGAGTAGTCCAGTAGCCTTCCATTTCATGCAGGGGGTTGCCAGACAGCCAACGAGCCACCCATTGGAGCTAAATATAGCATTCTAAGTCCAGAAGAGCTAATTCACCTGCAGTTGCATCTAACTTTAGAGTGGAAAGAGCTACCCAGCGGCGACCCAGCCCCAAATTAGATATGGTGTATTAGATAGTGTCTGAAGTAGAAACATGGAATGAGAAAGGGAAAGTTTGCAAACTAATACAATAACCACGGTAGGACAACCATCTTCACCAGTGTCACGTGGCCCATTACTTAAATTAGACAAGAAGATCAAAAAGCAAGCAGGGCTCGTAGGGATGGTTTTGCTTTGCCCAGATTGCCATCCTTCAAAATAATGGGGGAATGGTAGATATTAATCTGTAAGTATCGAACAATAACTGATCCCCAGTTCAGTCTGGGGTCTAATTGTTTATGAAGATAAAAACACTACCATATGCCAAATAAACACTTCTTACATTTTAAAATGTTTATCATGATCTTACATTTTGTTCGACTAATATACATCCCAAATATTTAGAAAATTCTACCTGTACTTTGGCACTTAGGTAAGAGGCAGATAACTGGTTTGGCATTGGCTCGACTTTAAAACTATTTTAAGATATGAGCGAGTGTGCAATTGCCCAGCACAAACTTCAAAGTGGTCTGGCCTCTGCTCACCGATCACAAGAACGCCCAGTGGACAATTGCAGCAGAAGAGTTTGCCAGGGTGGGTGGGTGCTACTTGTACAACCACTTGACAGTGCCTCTTTTGTTTCTATCCTCCCTTCTGAGAGAACTCCCCAAGTAAGCAATACTTTCCGATACTCGTGGCACACCCATCTTGGATGATATTAAGCATTGCCCCACCTAGCTGTTCTCTTCCTTATTTATCCAGTTGTTAGCAACAACCCTTTGAGTCAGTTGCTCTGGATATCCCATGTAATCTGGATTTCATCCTCGTCTTTAATTCTCTTAATATTCTGGGCTCCCAGTAATGAGATAAATGTAAAGTCCCAGACGCACACTCGAGTGCAGTGAGACTACAGACAAGTTGTGGGTACCTCACATCCTGACATTAAGTGTGATACTGTCGACCAAACCATCAGCTCTGCCACATTATGTTTTTTTTAGGTTTAAAGCCTACTTGAGGTGAGTCCAATGTTTTTGTTCGACTTGTTTAAACCAGCAGAAGGCCACTTCGCTTAATGTTCCCAAACTGTTTGCCATGGGTTTTAAAATGTTTAGAAACAGAATCAAAATGTTGCTGTTGCTTTCTCTCCAAGAAAGATTGGGTACATTTAGGAAGGGGTGATTGCCTTGACACCGTGCTTAAGGGCATCAATTTACTATTGATGAAGAATGGACTGTGCCACCTGAGTGTAGCATACCTACAGGCAATCACAATAAAGACCATAGTAAATAAATAGTGCTGTGTAGAAAATAGTAAAGAAATGCACCAATAAATTAGTGGGGAATGGCCGCTCTTTGGGTGAATGGCCGCTAGTGGGGAATGGCCGCTCTTTGGGTGTGTTCATAAAATTAACCCTTTGTCCAGAATTGTCCATCTCTTCCCCAAGATATAATCAGTATAGTTTCCCCTGGCCCAAGTGCTCATCCTCCGTGAGCTAAGCTGAAGAGATGTTTAGTGGGATTGTCAGCGCGGGGAAGCACTGTTCCTTGTGCAACCAGGCGCTTAACAAATGTCATTAATAATAATAATAATAATTTTGACCCTTTCTTTTGGATTTGAATCCAGAAATGTGACCCTTTGTTGTGAATTGTTTACAGCCTTTTCCAGAATTTTCCTCCATGTCAGTTGGTCACCCTACTTAGTGTATCAATAAGTTCTTGGCTGAAGTGAGTGCTTACTTGTTTCAGAGCCAGAAGTTCCAGGATCGAGTATAGTAGCAGGTCCCTTGTCAAGGTCCAATGTGGATGGGCACAGATAGGCTTGCCTTTGTTTGCTTTGTGCTCCCGCTGTGTAAACCTCCTGAAAGTGTCTCATCAAGCTAGATTGTTGACATCATTAGTGGCACCAGGTTATTCACACACAGCAGCAGGTGTATTATAAAAACAAAACAGGAGAACAATTGCCACTCATGCGCATAAAATACCAATAAAGTGTAATGTAAAAAAGCGGATACAAATGTGCCAACTAGCAGTTTTAAAAATCACAATTAAAAAAACCAATGTGAATTCATCAAACCTTATGCACAGTGCTCAGCAACTACCCCAGACTGTCTAGAGACCCCAATAGCTACGGGAACAAACTACATCGACATCAGCAATGGCACCAAGTCATTCACACACAGCGGCAGTCACCACTCGTGTTCATAAATGGCAATAAAGCGTAACGCCAAACAAGTGTAATTTATAAAAGCAGACAAAAATGTTGCAGTTTTAAAAAGCTCTATAAAATTTTTTTAAAAACACAATGTAAATTCATCAAATCTTATGTGTGTTGTTCAGCAGCTACCTCAGATTGTCTCCAGAGTCCAGGAGCACTTTCTTATTTGGACATAGCACTTACCTTTGTTTGACAATAGACTGGTTCACAAAAAAAAAAATCTTATACTTTTGTTGTTTACATACAATATTTATGCTAACAGTATTTTCAACACCTCGGCCTTTAGGGCACAGGTGACACTCTTTTTGATATTTTTCACACAATATTACTATGTCATGATACTTTTATAGGTAATATTTTGTCATTCAACCCTATGGATCCTGTGAATAATTCCAGTATGAATGTGTGTGTAATGAACATAATTACAGAAATTTACAAAAGCACAAAATACACACTGAATTGTTTTGTCACTTAATAAATGTTTATCATTACCCAAACAAACCCAATTGGTCAACCTTACAATAATGAAAGATTGAATTCAAATCGGCAGGGTTCAAACGCAATCAAACAATGGCATGCCCTGAAGGTGACATGCCGTTGTGTCCGGCTGGTGCCTAAATTGTGCACTAGGCTAATAGTCTATATTTTCAAGCTATGACTTGCATGTTACTCAAGGATATCTACAACAAACACCATAACTCACTGAGCCATCTCACATAAAATACAAGTGTGTGACTTACACGTTACACGCACTGCTCTGAAACAGGTACAATAACCATGTAACCTGTTTTATTACGATTCATTCAACCATCTGACCAGAGATTACACACAGAGCTCATCGGCAAATGCCTTAACCACCTCCACGATCTAATGAGTAGAATAGCTTGGTACTTGCTGCATACACGTCAGTAGCAAGTGCTTTAAGCCTAGCGGAATACTCAAATCTATTTTATTTGTGCATAATTACGTAGAGTTCTTTTTTATATCTGCTCTTTATTGGCTATATACACAAGCATCATGACCATCATTAATACTGTAGTATACCTTACATTACATAAATTGTGTCATTGCTTTCGCATGATTCCAGCTGACATCTGCAAGGGTATGGTATCATAACTGAGAGGATGTAGCGTAGCGGGCAGAGCTGCTGGCTTTGGAACTTGGGAACTGGGCTTGAGTGTCGTTGCCAGCTCAGCATCCTGTGATTCTGGGCAAATCACATCATCTCCCTGTGCCTACAAAAAAATGAATGCGTCCTTGTGTAATGTAAGTGGTGCTCATGTAAAACCTCCAATACCTTCAGGTCGAGTTTGCGCGATATAAAGCTACAAAACAAAACAAACAAATCCAACAAAACAATGCAAGAACAAAAACAGATGCAAACATTTGGGGGGACCGAGTCACGGACAACATCATAAATCCATGATCTAACTTTGACCGTAAAGGCTCTCCACCAGGTCTCGGTCTAGGGTACGTGCTGGTGGGAAATACTCAAGTTCACTCAGTCCATTGCACATGTACGGATTTGCTCTATTTAGGTTTATCATCACATTTAGGTGCAAGTGCCAGTATGATGGGATTGCACCCTTTTACAGGATTGGGTCTCCCTGTTGGTATCATCCTTTGCTTGAGTCCATTTATACACTTCTCATGTCCATTGCTCTATCCAGATGGAAGCTGGGGATTTCGATTTGATGGTGATGGCTCTCTTTGCAAGGGTCATCGCAAAAGTGGGAGCTAAACCATATACTAAAATTTGAAAACAGCAAAATTAACCTCATTTGGTTCTCCCACAGTTTACTGGATCTGAGAGTGTATTACATTTGATAGACGTAGAGTCAGGTGGGACAAACTAGTAGCACACCCCGAGAATGTTTGTAAACTGTACTCACGGATAGTGCCCACACTTGAAGAGGTTGGTGCTTTAATTACACAACCTCATCTCCCAGACTTTCATATTAAGCTTCAGGCCCTTTATGTGGATTTAACATCCACCTAAGCGGAGGTATTCAATCATCGTGTGACCAAACAGATTACAAGGGGCCACACAAGTGCATGGTATAATGCCGCCTGTAGAAAGGCCAAAGCAGAGCTAGTAATGGCTCTGAAGCAAAAAAATAATAAACCACAAATTCAAGCCAGGAGAAAAGAATATAAACGTTTCAGCCAGTTGATCAAATATCTCGAAAACCACCAGATTCTTGATCCTACTCAAACGGGCTTCAGACCAAGACATGGCACCGAAACAGCGCTCCTCATGGTCACCGAGGAATCCAGAAACATCTTGGACCAGGGAGGATCAGTGGCAGTGATCCTCCTTGACTTAAGCGCGGCTTTCGACACGGTCAGCCATGACACTCTGCTGGACCGCATGGCAAACATCGGCATAAAGGACAAAGCCCTGTCTTGGTTTGAATCCTTCTTACAGGACAGATCCTTCCGGGTATTTGACGGAACTTCCTCCTCTACCAGCAGACCATCAAAATGTGGAGTCCCGCAGGGCTCCTCACTGAGCCCGGCGCTCTTCAACATATATATGAGGCCACTGGCTGAAGTTGTTCGTCAGCATGGAATTAAGATCATTTCATATGCTGACGACACTCAGCTAGTGGTCTCACTGGCACAGGAAGTTAACCAGACCTCAAAAGGAGGGCTGAGGAAATGCCTAGAGGAAGTCAAGGACTGGATGTCCTCCTCCTCATTAAAAATGAATGGAGACAAGACAGAGCTTATGCTCCTGGGCCCTGCCAACCCTAACTCCCTCAGCACTCTATGGCCACCCTGCCTGGGCATCCCTCCGGCCCCAAAGGACAGCATCAAGAGCCTTGGGGTGTGGCTAGACAGATCTCTGTCCTTCGGCACCCAATCCACCAAACTGGCAGCCATCTGCTTCGGCCTCCTCAGAGTGCTAAGGAAGGTACTCCATCTTCTCCCGATGGAGGCAAAACAAGTAGCCATTCAGGGCCTTATCCAGTCACGACTGGATTATAACAACGCCCTCTACCTCGCCGCCCCTGAGTACACGATACGGAGATTACAGACGGTGCAGAACTGTGCCGCGCGCATTTTGCTTCAGATCCCTCGACGTCAATCAGTCAAAAATGGACTGAAAAAACTGCATTGGCTACCCATTCCCCAAAGAATACAATTCAAAGCCTTATGCATTGCGCACCAGGCGATCTGGAAAATGGGTCCTCTCATCACTCGCAACCTAGTGTCACACTACCTCCCCACTAGGAATTTGCGATCCAACCAGACCTTCATGGCCACAATTCCCAAAATAAAAAAGTCCAGAACTGGCGGTAGGACTTTCACTTACAACGCTTCCAAGCTATGGAACACCCTACCCCTCCACCTAAGGAAAAATTCCAATCTCACCTCATTCAGGAAACAGCTAAAAACATTCCTCTTCACTACTGCCCAATAACACCGGGCTACCTCCCCTTGTTCTGTTGGTTTCTTAGCGCTTGGACGCCCCCGGGCAGCAATCGCGCTCTACAAATCGACATACAAATACAAATACAAATTAACTGTGCTAAGGCAGAATGGGACCAGGATAAGTGGACCAATTTAACCGTTGCCCTCGCTACCAGAGACTCTTGTAAATTTTGGTCAATTGTGAACACAGGGTCTGGTGAGCCACTATCGGCTATTGAACCAAACATAGCAGCCAAAGTGTGGGAAGATCATTTCCGTGCTTTGTATTCAGTGGACGATGGTGGGACAGTTAGGGACCCAGAACTGACGCTGTTACCATCTACTCATGCTTGAGGTGGTTGATTTCACTACGGAGGAGGTCTGTGTCGCGATAGCCAAACTTGCGGCTGGAAAAGCCCCGGGTTTGGATAAACTCCCGGGTGACCTCTTCAAACATGAACCTAAATGTAGTATCTTGATATTCTCTGTGCTATCCCTCTCTACCTCTATTGGAATGTTCATGTGATGCACATATCAGAATGTTGGTGTTCTGCCTGAGAGTTTACAGTTGGCTGGGCTGAGCACCATGTTGGATGCTCCTGGTGGGGTCTCTCTGTACATCTTGGATTAAAGCATCACTTAAATACTACATCACGTGTGGACTTCTCATCATTGCATATTGGCGACGATCTTAAGGAAGAACCTACGTTAGTCAAGTCAAGAAGTACTTCAAACTACAAGATATTAAGAAAGAAATCTACAAAGTATGAAAGGACCTCCTGCAACAAGAAAAGCTACCCCAACTGCCAGCATGACCCCACCAGTGACCTACAACCGGTCGCCCACAGCAGTCTGGCATTTGTCCTGTGTACCAGTGAGTCTACAAATTTTAAGTTGGAGTTGTGCCCTGACGCTGGGTAAGCCTGTTTGTGTTGACTTTGGGACTCACGCTGTATCCTCACATGAGGGTAAGCATTTTATTGGGCAACTTTGCATTTTGTCCTATTTACAAGGAGAGTCTACGTTATGCTCCGTCCGACCTCCGTCATGAAACTAAGGTACTGTGCATTTTTCTTCATTGGAAACGACAGAGTTTTTCAAAACGCTATCTTGAATTCTTGTGTGTCACATCATTTTAAATATGGATATTTTTCGGGGGCAAGGATCGAGCTCCGGTGTCTATATTTAATTCAATGCCTTTATCTGTACTATTTAGTGACCTGTGTGCGGTGTTTGATGGGTTCATGTTTAATGCCACATTTTTTTTGTTTTGCACACAATATACATGCATGTCATGTTTCCTATTAGTGCACGACTGTGTTTTGTCTTTTGCACTTGCAGTGGGTTTTAGTCCCAGCTGTTTTACTGATCATTTGTTTAAGTTTAATGTTTTTTTGGGGGTTGGGTCCCATTTTCATTTTCTTGCAGTGGGTTTTAGTCCCATCTGCTTTAATTTCGATGTTCTTGCAATGGGTTCCCTAGTCCCATTTCAACACAGTGGGTTTGAGTCCCACCTGTGTAGTTTAAATGTTTGTGATGGGTTCTAGTCCCAATTACTTACAGTGGGTTTTAGTCCCATCTGTGTTTCTTAAATGTTTGCATTGGGTTCCTGTCCCATTTGCTTACTGTGTGTTCCAGTTCCACCTGTTTAATTTGCATTGGGTCTCAGTCCCATTTGCTTACTGTGGGTTTCAGTCCTACTAGTTTAATTTGTTTTCGGTTCTAGTCCCATTTGTTTGCCCTGTATTCAGGCATCTCCCCAAAAGCCAAGTAACAGAGTAAAAACAGTTAATTAAACAATGGGATCCACTCAATAACTAAGTTGTAGATAAATAAAAAGAAAGGGTGTTATTACACAAATTCAAAATAAGCATTACAGGGTCAATCCCATGCTGGCTCTCAGATGCAAAGCTAATCAGAGAATTTAAAAAGCAAAAAATATTTTAAGTCACAATGGGCAGCAAAATCATAAAACATCAGGCAGCATCCCTAGTAGAATGGGAAAGCCTTCTGGCTTATTCCCAAAATCAAGGGGTTCTTATACACAATTCTTACATAGTAAATTAGAGAAGGTGCAGAATCATTATGATGTAAGCAAACATATAATTTCTTTAGAAAGTCAGAACACATGAATAAACATCATTACCTTAACTCATTAGCACCACCCCATTTCGAAAGACGTAACCAACATTCTCTAACGTCACCCAGAGATGTTAAAACAAATATGATACATTTAGACATTAGGACTATGTCCCAGTGAATGGACCCTCTGAAAAAACCAAATGAGGTAGATACTTGTTGCAATCTTACATCCCTAAATAGCAAGTTCAACAGTAGCAAGGCAACTACTGCAGTGGAAATAAACACCTATGTCATCAGCTTACTGTGTTCGGCGAAGCCTGCGGGAGAGGATGTGTGCAGAGGGGGAAGCAGGAGTGAGTGACAGAGATGGCACCCATCTTGTTCAAAATGGAGATTTGTACAGACAGGTGGTCTAAATAAAACCACATTAATTACTTCATGCGTTTCAATTACAACTATATTAATTTACTCTATTTATGCAGGATCATGCGTAAATCATGGATACAACTGCATAATACATGTTATTATTAATGAACAAAAAATACATTTAAAAACAATCCCTTACTAAGTCTATAAATTTAATGTTGGGTTTGTCAGCCTTAGGTCTGGACATCAAACCCAAGAGACACATTTCCAGATTCTGGTATGTATTATCCTTGGTTGCTCACGTATCTCAAGAAAGTCTGAATTAGGTTGCATGACCAGATCATGTGGTAGAATCTGCATTGCTGACACCACATCTGGGGCATTTCTGCGGGGCATTCAGACATCGAGGATGTCACATCTGCAGCATGGCTGGAGAACATTCGTGAACACTGCATGCAGTTTAGCAGGTGCAAGATACATGCAACGTTGCTCAACACAACATTAAATTGCAGTAGCTTAAACCTGACGCTTCTAGAAACGTTGAAAATATTACGGAGCGTTGTTTATCAGTCACCATCAGTTATTTCCAGGCAGATGTCGCTTTGCCAATTATCAACTGGATGTTGAAAACGCCAAAAGAATGGCGTGCGCAGTGTTATTGACATATTGGCAGAATCACACTACATTTGCAGCAGGAGCATCATTTAGTGGGCCAGATCAGCTTTAATAACTATTTCTTATATATCAGATTCTTTGAAGGCATACTTTTTAAAATAACACATATGTACTGTTATGTCAGAAACTGACAGCAGATTTCTGATATATTTTCCTAAAAACATAATTCTTTCGTAATGAAGTTTAAACAATCATCTTGAAAGTAACAAAAGAAAGCTGACCACATTTTCAAAGGAGACAGTCGTAACCCACATCAGGTTTGACTGAAGTTCCAACTCCCACTGCTTGGCTCAGCTGCACTGACATCAGAGCAGTAAATCAACGAAGACAAACAACAGGTTAAAGGCTGCTGTGTGTTTTAGCACACAGATTTGGTTTTCATTTCTGTTATTTATTTGTAACCCTGTATTTCTCAGTTTGATAGAGCGGTGTAACAAGAATGGTTTTTGTTAGGAAAGTGGGAGGGATGCTGTGTGGAACATTAGAAGAGTGCTCTGTGTTGTTCATTGCCAGACTGTACAGTGCTCGCATACAAATGTGTGCTTTAGATGGAAACCTGATGTCCTGGAACGTGATATTCCACCCGTGGCCTCCAGTTACAGTAAATCTCCAGGCGTTAATCGTTTCTAAAATGGGTTCGAGGTGGCTGGTGTATGTTAGAGAACAGAGTGCTGGGTCACTCACTGTCTGCACTCATTCAGCGGCCTGCCTGCCTGCCGCTCTACACGACCTGTTTGTTTCTGAACACATGAAAAGCAAGGTTATCACCACTTTGTACATGGCAATTAAGGTATTGTCTAGGAGCCCAGGTATCCTTCCATTTGTTATGCAATGAACGTCAGCTGTGACCCTGCATTTTACAGTGTGCTTACCAGTAACCTTCATTACTACAATGACACTTCTTTGTCTAAGTACTTGAAATACGAGGTGTGTTCACCCCCCAGGCACCACATGACCTAGCTAAAACGAAGAAATCCCTCCCACCATTGTCTGAGAATCCGTCCTTCTCTTCAGCCCCCTCACAATACCAGGGGCCATAAAAGCGGCAGACAGCAATAACATTCTTGACTTTCCCAAGCCCATCCCCATCCCTGTTGTCATGATTGAGTTCGTGACAATGGGAAGGTGGGAGGGACATAAGAACTAGAGCCCTTCTATACATAAAGATATCCCAAATACTAAGCCCACAGTCTGCTCTTAGCAAAAAACGCATTCCCTGAGCAACACATGTCAAAGAACAAGGAAGAAGGTCAATACAAGAAAACAAAGAAAAGAGAGGTATGATGTGGCCTAGCTAGGTCCATGCAGTACCTTCTGCAGGAGAAGACAAAAACAGGAAGTGCTGTGGGCCTCTACTACCTTTATGGTTCCTTGTATTAGTGGAGGACTGTTGGAAGGGACAGAGAAGGAGGGTATGGAGAATTTGTTCATTTTAGGTAGGACTCATGTTCAGGGCCGGACTGGGAACCACAACCGGCCCTGGCAAAGTGCTCAGCCAGCCCCCCCTTTCCACTGGGGGGGCTTGGAGGTGCCGCCGAGCTCTTTGCCGGGGCCGGTTTTCATCCGATTTTGGTACAGGGCCGATTTTGCAGCTATGCTGCAAAACCGGCCCCCACCTGTGCGGCGCACCGGGCACCGCGCGATTGCCCGGTGCCCGCTATGGCCAGCCTGCTCATGTTGCCTGGGAGGCAGGTGGAAGCACCTCATATAGTAAGTATTTCAATGAGAAAAGGTTGAGGGGGGTTATAAAAACTTGCTATAAGACTACAAACAGTCCAGACCTCAGCAGACAGCCTCACCCTCAACCCCCACACAGAACTTACATAACACAACACCTCAGCGAGCACCACTGACTCCTGATATACAAATATGCTCAATTAAACTCCCCACATACACACATTCAAGACACTAAACAACTTAGGCCCCACCTAACTGAACAGTCACATCTCCTTCCACCAACCACCCAGACACCTTAGTCCTGCAGGACTCCTACTCTCACATCTCACACATAACAGAACCAGATTAGGATCATGGGCATTCTCCTAAATTGCTCCTAACGCATGTAACGACTTCCCACTTCGCATCAGAGTCTCCTCTCTTCTTGAATTCCAGAAGAAGCTGACGACCTGGCTTTTTATTAAACCAACCTAACATAGGCAGGGCTAGGTACACAAATATGTTCATTGCTAGGATACCCTCACTGCTGATAGTGTGCTTTATAAATACACATCACATAAAATTGTTGTATTACTTGTTTGTACCCGTCAAAGTCATACGATCATTTATCTTGACCCATTACTAACTAACTTTAGGAGGTAATCCATATCCCACGCAGACACCACATGTCTTATCTACCTTAAAATTAGCTTCTTTAACTTCAAGCTACAGGTCTCTTTAATGGAGAATCCCTAAGGAGGCCCACCGCCTCACTGACCTCCTATTGTCCCCATGCCACCTGCTTCAGTTAGAGCCTTTAATCTCTAAGAAATGGACGGGCGTAAGGAATGAGGAGAAGAAGAAAGACATAGCAATAATGAAGATTATCGGTAAAGAACCAGACCATTACCTCCAGCTGCCGATTTCCTTCCTTGCTCTGTACTGAGCTGCAGCATTTAAAATCATAGTCCTGTAAAAAAGCTTTCCATGAACCCTCATACTGCAACTCATTTTAATTGTTATCAAATAATTTGTCCAAACAAAATTTATAGATGAGTGATGAAAAACATAAACTTTGCCCTTGTACTTGACATTGCCTGGGACCTTTCAAATTGGCCTAAAATAAATTGCGAGTAGCTACATGCACCAAGAGTATATGGAATACACAGAACTCTGGTAGATTAGGATTGGGATGAAAGAAAGGAAGAATCATTTCTTACCAAAGATTGGTGCAGGTGCTATTGTACAGATGATGATGGGACCCAACCTAGGGTCAACGTGGTACTAATTTACCCCAGATTTTTCAGTACTAATTTCAATGACAGACAAAACCTTGACAGTGTGAAACTTTGAGAAGCAAATCAAAAGCATCCTCATCAGGATTCTGCAGTGCCTGAAATGTGAATTATTAATAGAAGGTCCTGTAAATATTTTTGTTGCTGACCTTTGGACTCCCATGTTGCAAATTCCCTGTGGGAACTGTAAGACAGGAGACCCCTCACAATCTCAAACGTTATATCCTTTATTGTACAGTAGTGCTGAAAGGACATCCAGTTGTGATTATATGCTTTAAAGTAGATTTCCACCTGGACTTACATACCCAAAAAGCATCCTCACCAAATAATCTAATACACTGCTAGCCTAACCTCTCAAGAGAAACGTCATAGGCCTTTCTAGAGCAGATGTCAAGAGAACTGGGATCTTGCTATTGGAAATAACATCGGAATCCATTCTTCTACCCTGGAAAATTGCTGGAGGTGAGGTGAGAGAACAAGGGCATTCTAACTGAAAGGGAACACCCCCTATTACTCTGACTGGAAACCTCCTTCTCCTTAGGAGGAGTCCTGCTATCAGAGAGACTGAAGGAAATACAAATAAGAACCCCCATGTCCTCTCACAAATGAGAGAATCAAGATTTGAAGTTGATGAGTTCCTGAATTAGGAACAAATTGAGGTAGCACAAAATGTTGCTAGCAGGTAAAAAAGGACATGAACAGGATGCCATAACATTTTGCGAAGTCTGGAAAAGATCTAGATTGCAGAGTGTGAAGAAGACCAGGGGAGGCGAGAAAAGCCTTGAAATGAGGCAATGTTGAAGCAAAGGTATCCATTTGGAAGACGTGCTAAGAACTTCCATCTGAGAGATGACGTGCTTTCACCCATAGACCAAGTTGTATTATTAGTTTGATTAGTCAGCAGAATCCTATCCCATCACAATCAGATCATTGATATAGGCTGAGGTTGTAGTATTGCACATCTGAATTAGACCTTCTATTAATCTGAGTAGGTTACATTTTGCATCTCCTGAAGGAATGCTTCTAGTTGTTTTCAATTGGAAAAGTTTTGGACTTTACGCTCTGTCTGGTGCCTTTGGTCAGTAAGTGATTTGCTAGTTGTCCCACCTCTGACATTTAGCAATCTGGCAAAGGCTTTAGAAGATTTAAATCTTTCCTTGAGTTTCTCCATCATTGTATTTCTTTCCTAGGAATTTGTGCATAGAAACTCACAACCTGTCCATGAATTGGGGCAGACCCTGAGGATCTCCTTTTCTAGCATTCCCATGTTAATATTGGGCCATGGATTCAGGAGTAGTGCTGGCAATATGTCTTCAGGCAACTTGAGTCATTGATATGCAACCACTACTGCTTGAACTGGAGGATGGGCCAGAAGGATTATCAGCTTGACGTCTTTGCTCAGTTCAATCTGGTACCTATCATTAATTCCTAGTATAGTCTATAAAGGATACAGATGGGATTTTTATGAGTTTATCTAAAAGTCTTGGTTGCCTACAATGCTAAAGATGCTGGACATGTTTCTTGATGTCTGATCTCTGAAAGATGCATGGATCTGCTAGTCGCCTAGATGCAGGTGAACCATTCTTCCCTCATTATGCAGAATTAACATTATACAGCTAGGAATTTTGTGAATATCCTTGAGGAAAAGTTAAATTGGCATTGTTCATCCATGACAGTGAAATGCAGCAATCTCTGGATATTTAGACTGTCATCCTGAAGGTCTAAGGTGGTCTTGTAAGTATGACTGGAAGGACCTTATGAAGGATCTCCATTTTGAAATTCGTCGTGGGACGGAACTGACCAAGGGAGTACCACAGGGCTCTTGCCTGAGCCCGAGCCCAACTCTGTTGAATATCTATGTGGCTCTCTTGGCCAACCTGTTAAGGAGTTTTGGGTTTATCCCCATCTCCTACGCAGACGATACTCAGCTGCTCTTTCCATTCGCAAAGTTTACTCCATCAGTGCAGGTGACCTTCTCTTCAGGAATGAGAACTATTTCACAATGGATGAGGAGTAATTTCCTTCAGTGCAACGTGGGAAAGACGGAGATCATGCTCTTCGGCGAAGCCAAATTATTATGGACCCCCAACTGGTGGCCAACTGATCTGGGTACCCCTCCCGTTCTGAAAACCTGTGTTAAAAATCTTGGCGCTCGCCTTGAACAGACCTTACTATGAAGGCTCCTGTTTTCATGTGCTGGGTCTGCTGCGCGCATCCTCCTTTTGCTCCTTGATTCAGCCCGGAAGACAATGACCCAGGCACTTTTTTAAGTTGCCTGGATTATTGTAGAGAAGTGTGCCTCACTGGTTAGAGGAGGCAGACCTGGAAGCAGAGGTCAGCCTGGGACCAGGGTTCAATTCCTGGCTCGGCGGGGTCTTGAGTCTTAAAAATGTCCATGGACTCAACAACTCTTGCTCCGGTGCCTACTCGATTCACGGGTTCACACTCTGCGACTCTGGGCAATAGCTTGCTTAATCTCCACAACGGCCCCTCGCGGCGGGATGCCTGGCTTCACCTTGCGGATACCCTGCCGGGGTTATCTCACAGGGGAATACCAGGACGGGTTCCCCAAGCAAGCGCTTAGAAACCGCTCGATGATTTGCGCTATTTTCCTGTACATTTACATTTACATTGTAAAGGTCTGCTGGTCTCAGCCAATGAGGCTGCCCTCGACAGACTACAGGTTGTCCAGAATACGGCGGCACGCCTGCTCCTTAATGCCCTCCCAGGACTGCTTCCCGACCTTTGCTTTATCAGCTCCACTGGCTCCCTATACGGGAGCGAGTGCAGTTTAAGGTCTGCAGTATCATATATAAGGCCTTGTTCAAATCTGGTCCTACGTACCTTGCTGACAAGTTCATCCCTTACATACATCGGAGGTCTCTCCACTCATGATCTAAATCCCTACTTGAGGTACCCGGAATAAAAAGGGCCAGCCTGGTGGGAAGTCAATTTCCTATCTGGGCCCCCGCTACTGGAATAAGCTTCCTTTGCAACTGAAACAGTGTACAGATTATTTCCACTTGAGGAAACAGCTTAAGACCTCTCTCTTTTGTTTTTGATTTTCAGCAGTCAGTTTCCCTTACGCTGCCCATCCAAGTGCAGAGATACCCCTCGGGGGTCGATTCTGGCTCTTTATAAACAAATAAATAAATAAATAAACAGTTTCCGGAAAGCACCCAAGTAGTGGAAATAGCTAAGGTTTCTTCTTATCGTAGGACTAGAACTACTGCCTTCAATGTCCATGTGGTCCAGGATTTTGTATTTTATAGCGACTCATTTCCTCCTTGTGTATGAAACAATGCCTCAAGAGCTGAGTGTGGTGAGTAGTGGAAAATGTGGTCTTATATCCTTGCACTACTATCTTCAGAACTACCAAATCAGATAATTCTGTCAACAGTCTGTCTGATTTACAGGAGAAGTGACAGCCGGAGTCACTGTTAGATGGGTCTCTACTGTTCTCCTCTCAGTTTTCCGTCAACAAAGGGAGAGACAGGGTTCAAGGGCACTCTTAGTCCCCAATCAGTAAGTACATAAACAAAGGAAGAGTGTCCGTCAGTATGGCGTTTTATATAGTGGAGATAGCACGTAAGAATATGAGGCCAGCTGTGGTTGGTCAAAGGACTGGACCAACTTTCAAGAAAAAATACATGATTTTTTCAGGAAACCCTCACTCACCCTAGTGGTGACATGCTTCATCATCGGGTCCACTGGGGAGATCGAGTACCTCCCCAGTGTGCTACGACGCCAGGAGACTGCGGAGCAGGTTTTGTGAGAGTGAAGAGTGAAAATAAGTGTGGTTAAAAAATGTCAGAGGTTGTCCCAAAAAATCATTTATTCGCTGGTCAACTTGACATAATAAAATTAAAGACTATGTGCAGGGAAACTATCCAAAAGAAATAATGGTGTTTCCCTGTTAGGGGAAGGTCAACATGTTTCTGCCCTTTAAGTGTGTGAATTTACAGGGCTTTCGTCAGGACCAGTAAGCGAGTGTTACCTCAGCAGGTATAGGCGCGCTAAGGCCTACCCTGCCGTAGGCAGTGAAAGTTAAAAAGTAGCACTATGTGTAAAAAGAGGTGCATTTAAAAGTACAAACCAAAAGGCTGGGGGATTAGCCTCTATTGCGAGGAGCCCAGAAGTTTGTACTCAATGTGAACCACGCCCCATAGATTCAGGGGGGGGGTGGGAGCGACAATGGCACACCGCCCGCAACGCTCGGCACCCACTCGGCACCTAGCTATCCCCCGCTGGATCTCGAGTACAAACTTCTGGGCTCCTCGCAATAGAGGCTAATCCCCCAGCCTTTTGGTTTGTACTTTTAAACGCACCTCTTTTTACACATAGTGCTACTTTTTAACTTTCACTGCCTACGGCAGGGTAGGCCTTAGCGCGCCTATACCTGCTGAGGTAACACTCGCTTACTGGTCCTGACGAAAGCCCTGTAAATTCACACACTTAAAGGGCAGAAACATGTTGACCTTCCCCTAACAGGGAAACACCAGTATTTCTTTTGGATAGTTTCCCTGCACATAGTCTTTAATTTTATTATGTCAAGTTGACCAGCGAATAAATGATTTTTTGGGACAACCTCTGACATTTTTAACCACACTTATTTTCACTCTTCACTCTCACAAAACCTGCTCCGCAGTCTCCTGGCGTCGTAGCACACTGGGGAGGTACTCGATCTCCCCAGTGGACCCGATGATGAAGCATGTCACCACTAGGGTGAGTGAGGGTTTCCTGAAAAAATCATGTATTTTTTCTTGAAAGTTGGTCCCCTCCTCTCAGTTTTGGCAATGCTCTTTGTTAGAGAAGAAAGGAAAGGTTAAAGATCTATTGGATTTGCTTAAGGCATAAAGCATACAAGGATCTCATCTTGCTTTTCAAGGAATTTAGAGGCCATATTTTCTCTCTTTGAAAGCTTTAGTCACCATCCCCTCCAGCTTCCTTAGAATTTATGTAAACCAATATTTTTTCTTCACATTCACTATAGAATTGTATAAAAGGGTAGTACAAGGCACTTCTAGTAATGCATTTCTTCCTATGAGCAGACAGAAACTGTCATCTGAATGATGGAATACCAGATGTAAAAGAGGTTTGACTTTCCCAAGGTAAAAATAAGGCGAAACCCCAATTTGAACATGATTAAAGAATGAGTGTGAGAAAGTGAATGTAGAATATCCCCAGAACCAAGTAGAGAAAGGAGAAGTGTCTGAGACAGGGATATTTGTGGTTGGGAGGGGTATAAGTAGGGTATACGTAGTTGGAGAATAGGAGTCCACCATCAACAAGAGAGAACTCTAAGTTGCAGCATGCCAAAACAAAATAGCCATGTTTATTTTTCACCAGAAAACCTGTTCCAGAATTGAGAGAGGAAACTTACTTTTGTGGGAAGGTAGAACAGGTATAATGTACGGAGCAGGAATTATCCCTACAAAAGTGAAACAGAACACAGAGAGAGATCCGGGCTGTTGGCGAGGAGAAGGGGGAAGGGCCTGGAGTTTAGTAGGAGGCAGAGCCACATGAGAGGTGGACCAATAATGTAAGGGAAAAGAAGGGCAATAACTTACCAAAACGTTTCTCCAGTAGTGAGAATAGAAGGGGAGGGGCAGATAAAGAAACATGGTGGAGCCTGGGTCTATAAAAAAAACAGGTTTCTATCAGAGATGTGGCTATAGGGCTGGCTTCAGCATTGCTGACGCCCTGTCCCGCCATATTTTTTGGTGCCCCCATGACCTCCTTCTCACTTACCAAACTCCAATAGCAATCCTCATCTCTCCATATCACCTCTCTAACATGAATTTCATTTGCTTTTATAGCACTACTCATACCTGCGTAGAGTGTCAGAGCACTTGACATCACACACACATTATAAAAAGACAATGAATGAAACATGTGCAAATCAGTCTATAGTAAATATCACATGAGACAATGGAAATGTGGCAACAGGCTCCTTACCATATGTCCTTCTTCTTTCCAGGCAAGTACATGGAGAGGGGGTGGGAGACTGGTTATGCTACAAATCCCTTTTTTACCATAGGTTCTTTTTTCCAGGTGTATTGTGCTATAGCCCATCGTGAATTGTAGTAGTATAGGGGGTGAGAAGCCAAGAGGAGGTGTCAATTCCTATGGGTTAAGCGGGAGTTGGGCCATTCATGAACAGGAAAAAAGTTAACTTTAAGGAGTCCCAAGGTCAGAGTACAAGAGATATGAACTGTGACTAATAAGCAAGGCTTCATGAACAGGGTATATGCCATGAAACGGGTTAAATCTGTGCATGTACATTAATAAGCCTGTTTATCATAACACACAGCGTGTTTTCCAGATCCAACACAGGCCAGTTTAGACATGGTATCAGAAATGGGATAAGAAGAAACACCTGCCAGAACCCTTATTCCAACAATGGGTGGAAGGGCAGAGTCTGCTGACACAGTCCATGCAAATCTTACAGCATAGGCTCAGGAAGATAGCCAACATTTGCAACAGATGTTGCATGCTCTGGGAGAGAGGCAAGAGGCAGCTCAAAAGAAGGGCCAAGCATCCAAATAATGAATGTCATTGGTGCATCCTAGGTACATTCCGATGTCCCTTACACAGTACTGCAGAAGTACACTCCTGGGGAAATCCCAGTTATTATTTTACAGTGTTCGAGTGAGTGTGCAAAAACCAGCTTGGTTCTTGAATCAATGGAGTCACTACATTGCCCTCTATTTACAGGCGAAATGCAAATGGCTTGTACTTCAATTAATTCCGATAGAAACCCTCCATATCAGTAGACCAAGAAGACCATTTTAGAGTGCCTGGGGTTTGATGAAGAGACTTACAGACAGTTCTTCTGCACCCTCTATTTGAGAAAACATAAAAACAAGAGACAACTGTTTTACTGTGCATATGATTTGTCATATCAATGGTTTGGAATCAATTCCACAACAAAGGAAGACATTAAGGAGAGGGTTTTGATGGAACCATTTATAGAAGCCCTGGTAGTTGCAATGCAGAGATGGGTGAGACAGCATCTCAGTTCATCACTTGAGGGAACAGTGAACCTTGCCTCAGATTTTCAGAAAGTGGGAGTGCTTACATTTGTGAGGGTCCCAATGCCTTCTTTTGCATTCCATTCGCCTCAAATACCCAGGGGAGAGTACAAGAGGAAATCTAGAATCTCTTCAAATAATCAAAACTAGGAGAGACACCACTGAAGAAAGTGGTGGGATGAGGGCTCATCCCTCTGACAGGGACCCACTGCTTTGAGTGTGGGAAGTGGGGGCATATCTCCAATATGTACCCTACTTAGAAAGGACCAGATCAATGGATATAGGATGGGTTGGGGTTACTTTTGACCAGTCTTACACTCATGGGCATGCCTATACCCAAGAAGTGAGTGTGGATGGGAAATAGGTTCAGGGATTAGTAGATAACGACAGTCTGGAGAGAGTAAGGATACCCCAACTGCCTACTCAATCACCCATAGGCACCATATCCATTTCTTGTAGACATGTGGACACAAACACCTACCTGACCACGCAAATTACACTGAGTATAGGGACGTCTAAGATTTCCTTATGAGTTGGTCTGATCCCTGATTTACCCAAGACCATAGTATTAGGGACCAATATTCCCTAATTTAGAGAAATATTTTTCACGAATCAGCATTTGGAAGGTTGGTTCAAAGAAGCCTCTTTTTCCTTTTGTGTGCCCCTTTTGTGTTAATGGCATAGCAACTACCACACCCAGGGATAAAAAAAAGTCAAGACGGACGAAAGTAAGAGAAGAAAAACTGGGTTCCAGCCCTTCAAACTGAGACTACCTGAGTAGACTGGAATCTAGGAAACAGGGATACATTCTGACACCTCTCCTCTTTCTCTATGCCCCTATTTTGCTTGGGTGAAGGTACCAATTTTATAGAGTAGTACCACAAACTCAGGGTCCTGCAATTTGTCAGATCCTGGTTCCTACATCTTTTATAGAAACAGTGTTGAAATTGGCACATAGCCGTATTACCAGGGATCATCTGAGGTCTGAGGAAACCCACCAGGCAATTTTACAGTGCTTCTATTGGACAGGAATCTCTGTAGAAACTGCTGGGCACGGTAAGCAGTGCCCCTACTGTCAGTTAGTAAATCCTGGTCATACCACAAGAGCTCCATTAGAGCCCCTGCCAGTCATAACGAAACCTTTCCACAGGATTGGGATTGAATCAAGGGTACCCTGGAGCCCTATGATAAATGGCATAGAAAGATATTGAACTCATGATGCTCATTATTAATGGAACTTTTCTTAACTAACCTCCGACTACTCTCTGCTACTTTCTCAATTACTTTCTGCTAGCGCCAAGATGCTCCTTGGAGTGAACGTAGTGCTTTATCAATAATTTCATTCATTCTTTCATTCATGGACTATGCCACCCAGAGGCATTTCCTCAATGATGAACTTCAGCTGCTCATATTTCCGATGTTTTCATGTTATTATACCTTACATTTCACGCCAGAGGACACAGACCAGGGTACCAATTTCATGTCAAAACCTTTGGCTCATATATGTGACAGACTATGTACCCACTATTTTAGACATTAGTGAATCGCTCCCAAATGGATGAGTTGGGGGAATGTTTCAATAAAACATTAAAACGGATGTCATGAAAAGTTGTCAGTACGGATGAAAGGGATTGGGCCAAAGTATTGCCACTAATTTTATTCTTTGTGCGAAGTGTTCCCCAATCTACCACAGGATCCCCCCCATTTGAATTACTTTTTGGCTTACAACAAAGATTAATATTAGCTATGGCCCTAGAGGAGTTGGTGGAATCAGAGAAATCCAAAGTGATCATAGTGGAATATGTGGCAGCTTCTGTATGACTGCTTATGAACACTCATTCAACTGGCAGCTGAATGTTTGCAAGATGCACAAAGAACCACCCTCAGAACTCTGGAACAAGGGGACAATGCATTAATATCTGAGAATAAAATACTAGCTACTTGGCATGGACCTGCGGGGAATGAGATTTTGATATCAATTTATGATCAATTTAATAACTTATCTCATTCATCAATTTTGGACCGCTAGTATCTGTCATTGAGTAAAAGACAACCCCCGCATAGGTTAGACAAACCCCATAAACTGACGCCACTCGGAAGAACCACTTACAACTGATAAAGTTTGAAAGTTTTATATAAAAGTCAAATTTATATGTCGATACAATCTTCTCGGAATCAAAGTATACAAAAGAATACAGAATCAATTCCAATATCATCAATTTAAAGCTTCGATATGAAGTGGTTCCCTTGCGTCATCTACAGAAAGAGAAAAGTATCAAGTTAAATCTGTCCCTACTCTATACTAAGTGACATCCCTACTTCGCAAGTTCCTAACCTAAAAAGGTGTCAGCAGTTTGACTTCCAAAGAAGATCAAACTCTCTTAGCCTCTAAAGGTAACTTAAGTTTAAGAAGCAGTACCCTCTCTGCCTACCCATCCGCTCTTCTAAGGGTCCTCGGCCTACTGCTCTCTTACGCTCTGATCTTTCTCAGCGCATCTGCTCAAGTCATCTATGCTTCGCCCTTCTCTCTCTGAGCTCCCCCTGAGCTAATTCGCTATCTTATCCCCGGGGTGCTGTCCCTAAAATACACAATCACAGTGTAGGTGGAACGCCCCTTGACGCCCACCACGGACTTTCCCCGATGATGTCAGCTTCTAGCTTCGTCCATTGCTTCATCTCTTTCGCCGTCCGTTAAGTTGACCTTTCTTCTTTAGATGTCATCTCCATCTTCTTACTGGCGACTTCAACTGACACTTTCAAATCAAGAGTCATATGAACTTAAACAAGACTTTAACTTACAACTGAAATTCTTTGACCCTTCTAGGTCCTGTGAATGGTCATTCAAAAACAAGTCTCAAATTCCAAGCGCTTCTTATCACGTTCAGGCCATAAACCTCGTCCAGCGTTGTCACCTTAAATCTAACAAGTGCTAGACTTCTTGGCTCTCATGTTCACACCAAGGCTATTCACGACTCCTGTGAGCCCACTAAATTACATGCAGCGGACTACACTCCTGCGAACCCTTGGTCAGTCAGGTTAAAATCACAAATGACCTAAACCCTTCTAACATTCTTAAAAAAAGCCTTCTTCACAGTGTAACCTTTAACACACATTTATATATTCGTATTTAACAAATCCTTTACATAGAATATAAGTGAATGCATCATCATAGAATACAAACTACATAGGGTATAACTTTAAATTCTCATTCGCTATATCGTGTTATACATTCTACGCATTTCTTCACGTTACATTTCTCCGTTTCTCCGTTCAAAGTTACACACGTACATGAATTCTACTTTGCACGTTCTACATTTCGTAAGCATTTCTATACATTTCTACATCAGCCCACTACGTATACGGGCCTTCTAAATCTAATACATGTCCTAAAGTGAATACAGTTACATTTCCTATATTACTTTGGATTATATCGGTTATCTATATGCTATAAGCGTCAACTTCACGTTACGATGTACATTTCATTCCTACGTTATATGATGTGCTTGTAAATATGCCCTATACATAATTTCTATTCAAATTTGCGCTCTCTCAGTCCCCCCTTTGATGACTTCTAGGAGTCATCACTAAATGCAATTTGAATAACATCTCTAAACAAAACTAGTTACAATATTCCCTCTTTTCATCGTTTCGAGAGCTCTTAAACTTTTATATTGTTGATCTTGTAAAGCAGCTAATCTCCTTTCTTGCTCTCTCATTGTTCGTTGTAACCGGTTCGACCTATACCATTTATACAATTTCACAAACCCTAATAAGGTGATTATACAAATTAATACTATCAATACAGGCTTTATTATATACCACACTATGCTTTTACCAAGGTTGGCAAACCAACTCCCAACCTTTCCTACTCCATGACCAACTTTTTCCCATACATTTATTTTCGATAAATCTTCGATCTCCTGATGAATCTGTGTAATGTTCCGTATGACTTTCTCAAGTGGTTTTGAATTATCAGGAATATAAGTACAACATTCCTGGACCTTCAAAGCCTTACAAACTCCGCCTTCTTTTGCTAGCAGTACATCTAAAGCAAGTCGGTTCTGAAGAACCATTGCTCTAATCGACTGCATCTCGCCTTCTACCAACATTAATGACCTTGCAGTACTTGCAGATAATCTATCCACAACTGTAGCTAGTCTCCTGATCTTAACATCATTAAGTATCAAACCTAACATAGGAAACATCGCTCCAAATACATCTCCTACTACTTCTGCATCTCCTACTTCCCTTTTCGCTCTCCTCGAAGCCTTTCCTTCTATTATCGCTACATCCTTTGCATGATATATTTTGGGGAAGACAATTGCCAAGTAACATGAACCATACCAATTGTCAGGTAGTTTTACATAGGCACTTCTTCCACATACAAAATATACATTCGGAATCGCTTGCATCCCTTTCATGAAATCTTTCGTATAGTACTCTAAACGAAAAGCATGTTCACAATTCACTTCACCTACAAATACACTCTCATAATATGTCTTGCTTCGAGTTAAACATAACTTCCCTTTCTGCGTTCTATCCAATGCTATCGGACCATTGCTACCTTTCTTTTTATGTGCCTTCTCTTCTTCGGTCCAATCCGTTTTCCATTGTCCTGACATTTTTAGAATCTTCTGCCTTCTGTATCTATCATCTACTTGTCCTATGAACTTTTTCTCAACCTCTGACACTTTGCAAGTCAGATTATTTCTGCGTGCATATGACGTATCTAGTGTATCCCATGGAAGAAAGAATTTGGCTAGTCTATCCTCCTTTTTGTAATAGTCCCACTTATTCATTTGCTTATAATTCGGAACTTCAGGCAGTACCGAATCATAATTTGAAAAGTAGTACTCAAATCCTTCCCTACCATAAAATATACTAAGCAGTAAACTACATGTTATCCCATAAGTCAATGGGAGATGATGATATCTAATGCCTTCGTCTACAGAAGCCGGCAATTGCATACAAACATAGCAATCTTTGGCCTCCATGGCATCGATATATTCATATAACAGTTTAGCATATGCATTTGACCTAAAGTTTCCCTGTGACTCGTCCACATGTAACCTACGAGCTTCATCTGCCAGTAACGCCTTTTCACGTATAACATTGCTCTCTTCCTTCTTCCCCACAAGAGCAGGTCTCAAAGTCGTTACAGGCTTTACATCTGCTATTTCTTTATCAGTTTCATGTCCTATTATGTATGATATTGTCACTACTGTAATTATAAGAGAAATTACTACTGCTATTAGTGTACCTATTATGCATCTAACTTTTCGGTTTGGGTTGCCGTTCTCCATGTTATCGAAACAGCTTAGCTCTTCTTTTGCGAAAAAGTTTGTCTTCCAGTCCTTGTTCGCTTTATTTGCTTTCTCAGTCTTTAAAGTGCTTTTTATCCACAAAGTCTCTTTTTCGCAACAATGTCTTTTCTTCTTTAGCAACAGGCAACCCTAACCCTTCTCCGTTCTCTAAATGTAATCCCTAATTTTGTTCTTCTTTCCACTCGGCGCTAAGTTATCTTCTTCTTTATAGCTTATATACAAAAGTCTTTATGCATCAACAATTATTCTCGCACCTGCGGCTTTCACAACAATTTCTAATAATTCAAAACGAATGACTTTTTCTTCTTCTTCCGGAATCTGCTGACCAAATGTTGGAAATTGTAATCTATTTAGCACTAGATCTTGAATTTGACTCAAATATGGGGGTATTGGAAGTGTGAAAGTCAGTAATCCCTCAGTCTCGAGTCCAGGCGTCAACATCCATATCTCCACTGCCACAAATGGATCTTGATCGATTACTTTCACTTTCTTCACTCTCCCAGATTTCTGTCCCCAAGACATCTGCTAGATAAGTCCACTCTGGGGTGGCGTACCTTCTGCAGGGCACACGTACCCTTCTCGATCTTCTTGGACTTTCAGTTCCTGAGTCTGTAGTTTCCTCTTCTTGGTCCGATTCTTCAGCGATCGGGACAAGAGTTCTTTCTTGCTTTTCTTCCGAGCTTGGCCCTTTCCTTCTCTCCGGCCAACTGGCTTCGTCTCTCTTTGTCCTTCTGCTCCTTGTCCTTGGACCTGTCTCTTGGTCACTCTCAGTTTGTTCAGTGTCTGATTCCGTCTCCCAATTACTTTCTTCTCCTGAGGCGACTTCGATCTCACTAATGTCCTGACCTTCGTCGACCTGTTCCGTCTCAATCTCAGCCTCTTCGATCACCTCCACAGCTTGGCTTTCCCCCTCTATGGCTTCTCCGTTTTCCGCCGGATTCTCATCCGAGAGAGGAGCTGTTTCTTCTAGAGGTGTCGGCACTCTTCGGGTGTGTGAGGCGTGTATCCAATTTGGCAGACCTCCACACTTTACTGCAGTATTTGTCACAAGTATGACTTGAAACGGTCCTCTCCAGCGCACGTCTAAGCAGTTCTTCCTGACATGCTTCTTCACCAGGACCCAGTCTCCCGGACTCAGGTCATGGCACAAATCTTGTGCTGATGGAACCTCTGCAGCCTGGACCTGGAGGGACACAGAATTAACGGCATCAGATAGTCCCTTACAGTAGTCCAAGATCAAATCGTCTGTGATGTTCACTAGAGCTGCAGTCGGAACCGATGGCAATCTCATGGCTCTCCCCATTAGCACTTCATGTGGAGAGAGACCTGTTTTTCTATCTGGTGTGCTACGTATGCTCATAAGAACCACTGGAAGTGCGTCTGGCCAACTCAGGGATGTTGCTGAACAAACTTTGGCAAGTCTGGACTTTATCGTGCTGTTGATTTGCTCTACAATCCCTGAAGCTTCTGGTCGATAGCTGCAATGAAGTTTCTGATCGATACTCAAAGCTGAACATAGCATCTTCACTATTTCGCTGTTAAAATGAGTTCCTCTGTCCGATTCCAAAGAGGATGGCACCCCAAACCTCGGCATTAACTCTCTAAGCAACAATTTTGCTACTGTAAGTGTATCGCATCTACGTGTAGGGTAAGCCTCAACCCATCTAGAAAAAATGCAAACAATCACTAAAACGTATCTGAGTCTATTGCATTTAGGCATTTCTATAAAATCAAGCTGCATTCTATTGAAAGGCCCCCCAGACCTCCCAATATGACTCAATGTAACTGGTGTTCTTTTACCCACATTTAGTTGCTGACAGATCATACATCTCTGACACACTGCTTCTGCCGCTACTCTAAACTTGGGATTAAACCACGTTTGTCTGAATACTCTCACCATAGCATCTCTTCCTATATGTGCTGATCCATGCAATTTCCTTGCCATTGGACTAACAAGTTCATTTGGTAAAACTGCTCTCCCATCTGCAGATATCCAGAAATTCATTTCACTTCTAGAACAACCAGCTGTTTCCCAACTCTTTTTCTCATCATCTGGTGCATTCTCCTGTACACATCTCAATTCATCCCACGTATCTACAGTATCTAGCAACATTGTCAATTCAGTTCTTTCCTGGATTCCCCCCACTTTTACATCAGTGTGAGAATATCCCTGTTCTGCGCAGTAACGCGCTACTTCATCCGCATAGCGGTTTCCTAGTGACACAAAATCAATGTTTTTCGTATGCGCTGCGCATTTGACCACTGCAATAGCTGTTGGGCCTTGCAATGCTTCTAACAAAAGTCTCACGAATTCTCCATTCCTAATGGGAGAACCCGAGGAGGTCATATAACCTCTTTGAGACCATAACTGCCCGTAATCGTGAACTACCCCGAAACCATACTGGCTATCGGTGTATATGGTGACTCGAAGTTTGTCGCCCGCTAAGCAAGCACGAGTCAAAGCAACAATTTCAGCTACCTGAGCGGAGTGTACTCCTTCCAGGCAAGCGGCTTCTATTACTCTCGTAATTGTGCAAACTGCATAAGCTGCTCTCAGCTGACCGACATTGTCTCTTACACATGAACCATCAACAAAGAAAATTTCATCTGGGTCTGTCAATGGCTCATCCACAATATCGGGTCTCGGTTTGGTGCATAGTTCAGTCACATCAAGGCAGTCATGATCTGTACAATTTTCATCATCCACCTCATTCGGAAGTGGCATCAAAGTTGCAGGATTCAAGACGGAGCATCTTTTTAGGGTCACATTCTCGGCAGCCAATATGACTTGCTCGTAGCGTGTGAGCCTGCTATTTGTCAGATGCTGAGTCTTAGTCCTGGTCATTAACAATTCTACAGAATGTGGTACATACACCTCTAACTGATGACCCATGACTACGCTTTCAGATCGTTCAATGCTGACACCCGTTGCAGCTACGGATTTGAGACATCCGGGCAACGCTGCGGCTACTGGATCTAATGTAGCCGAGAAATACGCCACTGGCCTGCGCGCATCTCCGTGGATCTGAGCTAAAACGGCTAACGCGCATCCCTCTCTTTCGCAGCAGTAAAGCAAAAATGGTTTTGTGTAATCAGGCATTCCTAAGGCCGGGGCACGACATAAGTCCTCCCTCAGCTGCAAAAACGCCATCAAACAATCTTTGTCCCATGGTACCGGATCACTTACTCCTTTGTGCGTCAGTTGTAATAAAGGTTTTGCCTTCAGTGAGAAGTTGGCTATCCACTGCCGACAATAACCGACCATGCCTAGAAACATCCTGACTTCTCTTTGTGTTGTAGGCGCATTCATTTTCATGATCGCCTCTATTCTGTCTGGAGACACCTTCCGCTTTCCCTTTTCAATCCTATGGCCCAAGTATTGCACCTCAGTCATACAATATTGCAATTTACTTGGAGACACCTTGTGTCCGTTCTCGGCCAAGTGATTTAACAAGGTTATGGTGTCTTCTCTGCAAGCTTCCTCAGTTTCTGACGCAACTAGGAGGTCGTCTATGTACTGGACTAGAACCGAATTCTTAGGCAGTACTAGACTTTCAAGATTTCTTTTCAGTAGCTGGTTAAAGATCGATGGGCTTTCTGTATACCCCTGAGGGATACGACACCATGTTAAGACGCGATCTTCCAGCTTAAAAGCGAAAAGATACTGGCTCTCTTCATCTAAAGGTATCGAAAAGAAAGCCTGGCACAAATCTATCACCGTAAACCATTCAGCTTGGAACGGTATCTGAAACAATATCACTGATGGATTCGGTACCACTGGACAACATGAGACAACAATATTATTAATCTTCAGAAGATCCTGCACTATTCGGTATTTTCCACTAGGCTTCTGCAAACCCATGATCGGGGAGTTACATGGACTTCCCACGATCTCCTTCAGTATTCCCTGTTTAATCATGTATTCGATCACAGGCTTTATCCCTGCAATCGTTTCTGGTGTCAACTTGTATTGCGGGGTTCTTGGATACTCCGCATTGGGTCTTACCAGGATCTTTACTGGTTCTACTCCTTTGATCAGTCCTATTTCTTCTCCAGTAAAATCCCACACCTCAGCTAACACTTTCTCCCTCAAATCCTGTGGAAGTTCCTCCACTGTTAAGGTAGGATATAGTTCCACGCACTCTTGCGAGTTTACAATTTTAAAATCGGCATCCTCATCATTTGTCTGCACTTCTACTCCTTCAGGTGTACAATGTATGGTGCAATTCAGTTTACACAATAGATCTCTTCCTAGCAAACAC
This sequence comes from Lissotriton vulgaris, assembly GCF_964263255.1. Lineage (NCBI taxonomy): Eukaryota > Metazoa > Chordata > Amphibia > Caudata > Salamandridae > Lissotriton > Lissotriton vulgaris. The sequence goes on along the minus strand of NC_141685.1, from coordinate 2,041,952,995 downwards.
ACAGGGCTAGAATCACAGATCACAAACTGATGTTCGTCACTGTAATTCCCTATCTTCACTGACACTGGTTCTGTCAGAGGATTCGTCATCCTCTTGTTTGCGACTCCTACCACCTGAATCGTCTCTCCCGATATTGGCAGACCTGGGACTACCGCTGATCTCAATGTGGATCGAGTGGCCCCCGTATCCACCAAAAAGGTTGTAGGACATCCAGCTACTTCAGCCTCTACGTATGGTCCTCTCTGATCTACTTCCAGGGCTGCTCCTAGAGTACAGTCTTCCTCCCTGTTCACTCGTTGCCCTGTAAGAGGATCAACGTAGTAGCATTCTTCTCCTCCTACAAACAATGGCATTTGTCTATAGGTTTTCCCTCCGTTTGCAATGCGAGGTGGTTGAGGAAACGGGGCTCGAGGAGTCTGAGTCCCCCCTTTGATAAACCTTCCCTTCGGGGCTACGGCTCCCTTAACCACGTTATTCTGTACCTCTTCCTCCTCTTGTTCTAATTCCCCTGTCTCAACATTGTAAGGACACTCGCGTCTCCAATGTCCCACTTCGTTACACTGATGACACCTCGTTGTCTTTTTCAGTGTCGCGATATCCATTCTCGGTCTCGGTCTTTCCTCCTCATCTCTGCTCTGATTATTCTGTTTCTTTGCTTGCGTTCCTATTCCCTGTTGCCGCTGTCCACCCTTTCCAGCTGCTTGCATTTGTACCAGCATTAACTTTTCCTTGAGTTTCTTTGCCTTCGAATCTATTTCATCGCTACAGTATCTTGCATACCTCAGAATTTCGTCTAAAGGTTTATTCTGCCAACAGATCAAATGCTGTTGTATCATCAGGCTTATGTCTGGTCTTAATCCTAAAACAAACTTCGACACAAACTGTCCTATGTCCTTAGGATCCATTACGTCTAACCCACTATATTGTTTAAATGCTTTCAGTAGCCTCTCATAGAACTCGTGAACTGTCTCTTTGGGCTCCTGAGTTGTTCGATCTATCTTAACCCAGTCTATGTCTTGTACTGGCACCTTCTCTTTCAGCCATGTTATTACTCTTTCGTATTTCTCCATGACTCTATCTGACGGACCATTTGTCCGGTTATCTCTCGGAGGCTCACACGTAGGCCATTCAATGCTAAGCTTGCATGCTGTCCACAAATCTCCGGGTACTACGATATCGAACAATGTGTTCAAATCGATCCATAACACCTTAGAGATCTTCACGAACCTCTCTACCTGCTTGTACCACTCAACGGGATTCTCTCTGAGCTTTGGGAAGGAATTGGTAAATGCCGCCAAATCCCCCCTACTCCAGGGTACGTGAACGTAGTTTCCGTTCGCGATTTCTCGCAAAGGGAAAGCTTCCATTCGCATTAGGTCTGTGTCCTGGGACTTCGCAATTGCACTTCTTCTGACAGATCCCCTCTTAGACCATTTTTCCTCCCATCTATCCAGATCTCTCCATTTTCTGATACACATGACTAGTTCCCGTATGTGTACTCTTAATCCAATCGTTCTACGTTCATCCAGATCTAGATCTGTGCAATTTAGCCTATGATTGGGCTGTAAAGCTTTGGTTCGTGACATGTCTATCATATACTTTTCCGCTAATTCAGATAGTTTTTCATGAGCTGCCCTTGCTTTCCGAGTAACATCCTTTGATAAAAACAATATTTCATCTGGTGCGTACAACTCTAATCTTTCTATTGCCACTGTGCCGTCAATTATTTCATCTAAGTCTGATTTTAAGCTCATTACATCAATCCGTCTTGCTTTTATTTCAGCTCTCAGTATGTCAGTCCTAGGTGGTTCGCTCATACCCCTCTCACCTCCACTGTGCGCCCTACGCCTAAACACAGGTGAGTTATGAGGAGTTTTCTTTCCATCCCTTTGTTCCCACCTCTCTAGATCCCAAGCCTTTCCATCTTCCCGCGGGGTGTGGTGGAACATTACTCCATCCCCCATCCCTACATTCCGTCTTTTTGGCTCGGTTTCTCCAGATCTGAGATAGGATCCACCGTTCTGTTCTAAACCACTGTAACTCGCTTGCTGTCTGGTGTCGCTCAATAAACGATAAGGTCCTTCATGGCTCCCCATGCTCCCGCGATCTCGATCCTGATCACCAGAAGTATGGCGAGACGTTTCGCGACTCCCTATATTCTCATGACTTCGCCCAAGATCACCGGATGCATGGCGAGACCCTTCACGACTCTCCATGTTCCCGTGATTCCAATGTTGCACTGTTTCACCCGGGGTATGGTGAGTGCATCTGAAAGTATTTCGATACTCCTGCGTCCTTCGTTCTCCTTCACTAAAGGTGACGCGAGGCACTTCGCCACACCCTGTACTCCTGTCGTCGCACATTTGCCTATTGCCGCTAATAGTAGGGCAATTATTTCCTCTGCTTTCCTGACTCCCTCTCTCCCACTCCGGGCTGCTTTCGCCAGCTCCACAATGAGAGAGGATCCTGTTATCCTGGTCTCTCCACTCTGCTCCTGTTTCTAAACTTTTATTCCGAGCCTCTTCGGCAGTATCCCATTCTTTCAGGTATTCTCTTAATTCTTTATGGGTTTTCGGTTTTGGTCCCCTTAAGTCCATTGGCCCTCTTTGCCGCTCTTGTTCTACCCAGGGACCTGTCGCTGCATCTAATGGAGTACTCCGACTCCTTGGTGCTAGTATCTGCCTCTGAGGATCCCTATTCTCCATCTCTGCCCTTTCCCTATCCCATCGTGCCTGTTCCTCCTGCTGGACCCCTTCTGGGTTGTAGATTGACACGATAGGGCCTATGGTAACAGGTACCTGTAAAGCATCTGGCATTTGATAGGACCTTGCATATTGTGTCTCTGGCATTTTCTGGACCACGAATCTTCCCACTACTCTCTGTTCGGAACTAGATTGAGGTATTTCCTCCTCTTTCCTGGCATCCCACTCTGTTACTGGGATCGATTTATATTCCCCCCATCTAGCTCCGTCCTCCTGTGGTAATATAGGACTTGCGGCCCCTCCGCTGTACGGAGGTGGTCTATCCGTTAATAGCCTCTCTATCAGGTCCTCTTCTGTCTCGCTTTCCTCTTCTTCTTCTAGAGGTTTCCTTTCTCCCGTGGCTTCTATCATGGTGAACAGTTTGTCTGCTTCGATCTTTTGTACCCTCCATTTCTTAGCTTCATCGTCCCATTTAGCATCCTGCACTGCTTTTACCGATCTTCTCACTCTTTCCTGACGTCTCTTTACGCTCTTTTCGTGTGCTGTTCTAAACCATACACTAAGTGCTTCGAACTGTGTTGGCCTCGGTAGAGGTCTTGTTGCAAGCATTACTGCTTTCAGTTCGTTCAACACGTCTAGCTTAAACGTTCCAAATCTCGGAAACGTCAGTTCCTTACTCCCTTCAGTTAGCTTATTCCACTCGGAAATCCATAATATCGAGTGCAAGCCTACATTCACTGCCATATAATAAGCTGGTGTGCCTTCCGGTGGAGCTTCTTCTCCGGCATATAAATTTCTTCTATTTCTCTTAAAGAGTGCTCTTAAACTCTTAAACCACTTCATTTTCGCCAATCTACAATTTTCCCTTTACTCTTCCTTGTTTACGTCCCACTGTCAACCACCAACCAATCCCTACGCGGCTCTCGCTAATCGGCCTATCTCAGTGCGACTCTCCGCTGACGTCTGACAAACTAACCAATCTCAGCGCGGTTCTATGCTGACGTCACTCGTTTCCTCTTGCAGCAATTCTCCTTCTTTCTAAATTTGTCTCACGACTTCGCATGCGTTTTCATTCATACATTGAAAAATGACTACTTCCGTCCAAGCGATCACTTTTCTCTGACTGTACGGCCACAGTCTAACTGTAATTGTCACCTCAACTGACGAAACGTCTTCCCTCTTACGGTCAGACGATCGCCTCAACTGATAGGTTACTTACACACAGTAAACGTACGACCAGCGTCCGTTACTCATTCACTCACTCTTACGCTCCCCCTATCATCGGTCTGTCGGGAAATCAATGGTACCTCATGACCCCCTTTCAATGGTAGACAAATTACTCTGGGTGTTCGATACACCCGAACCACTCAAGCTCTCCTTGAACTTAAGATTTTATCCGGTTGCGCGCGCTCACAACCTTCCCACAATCACACTACAGGCATTCAACTCCGCTTGACATTACAACACAGGAACAACATAAAACACCGCAATCTTACAACGCATGACCCTTATACTCACTCTCGACCGACTCTGCTGCTTTTCTCTCGACACACCGTCAGCACCGTCTTCGGCTGGGATTCTTCTTCTGGTCGTCGATGACTAGGGACCTTGGGGTAAACTAAACCTGGCCTAGGTCGTCTTCCTCAAGAAGATAACCATCATTACTCTGCTACCAACTGCGGGGAATGAGATTTTGATATCAATTTATGATCAATTTAATAACTTATCTCATTCATCAATTTTGGACCGCTAGTATCTGTCATTGAGTAAAAGACAACCCCCGCATAGGTTAGACAAACCCCATAAACTGACGCCACTCGGAAGAACCACTTACAACTGATAAAGTTTGAAAGTTTTATATAAAAGTCAAATTTATATGTCGATACAATCTTCTCGGAATCAAAGTATACAAAAGAATACAGAATCAATTCCAATATCATCAATTTAAAGCTTCGATATGAAGTGGTTCCCTTGCGTCATCTACAGAAAGAGAAAAGTATCAAGTTAAATCTGTCCCTACTCTATACTAAGTGACATCCCTACTTCGCAAGTTCCTAACCTAAAAAGGTGTCAGAAGTTTGACTTCCAAAGAAGATCAAACTCTCTTAGCCTCTAAAGGTAACTTAAGTTTAAGAAGCAGTACCCTCTCTGCCTACCCATCCGCTCTTCTAAGGGTCCTCGGCCTACTGCTCTCTTACGCTCTCATCTTTCTCAGCGCATCTGCTCAAGTCATCTATGCTTCGCCCTTCTCTCTCTGAGCTCCCCCTGAGCTAATTCGCTATCTTATCCCCGGGGTGCTGTCCCTAAAATACACAATCACAGTGTAGGTGGAACGCCCCTTGACGCCCACCACGGACTTTCCCTGATGATGTCAGCTTCTAGCTTCGTCCATTGCTTCATCTCTTTCGCCGTCCGTTAAGTTGACCTTTCTTCTTTAGATGTCATCTCCATCTTCTTACTGGCGACTTCAACTGACACTTTCAAATCAAGAGTCATATGAACTTAAACAAGACTTTAACTTACAACTGAAATTCTTTGACCCTTCTAGGTCCTGTGAATGGTCATTCAAAAACAAGTCTCAAATTCCAAGCGCTTCTTATCACGTTCAGCCATAAACCTCGTCCAGCGTTGTCACCTTAAATCTAACAAGTGCTAGACTTCTTGGCTCTCATGTTCACACCAAGACTATTCACGACTCCTGTGAGCCCACTAAATTACATGCAGCGGACTACACTCCTGCGAACCCTTGGTCAGTCAGGTTAAAATCACAAATGACCTAAACCCTTCTAACATTCTTAAAAAAAGCCTTCTTCACAGTGTAACCTTTAACACACATTTATATATTCGTATTTAACAAATCCTTTACATAGAATATAAGTGAATGCATCATCATAGAATACAAACTACATAGGGTATAACTTTAAATTCTCATTCGCTATATCGTGTTATACATTCTACGCATTTCTTCACGTTACATTTCTCCGTTTCTCCGTTCAAAGTTACACACGTACATGAATTCTACGTTGCACGTTCTACATTTCGTAAGCATTTCTATACATTTCTACATCAGCCCACTACGTATACGGGCCTTCTAAATCTAATACATGTCCTAAAGTGAATACAGTTACATTTCCTATATTACTTTGGATTATATCGGTTATCTATATGCTATAAGCGTCAACTTCACGTTACGATGTACATTTCATTCCTACGTTATATGATGTGCTTGTAAATATGCCCTATACATAATTTCTATTCAAATTTGCGCTCTCTCAGACCCTATTAGGTGATAAAAACAAAATTGGGTCACTAGCATATCAGCTGTCGCAATGTGGGAAAAGAAAAGGAAACTCAGGTCTACCACATAAATCTCTCGAAAAGGTGACAGGAACCATACAAAGTGGGGCTGGTTGGAGTTGTGTTTGTGGAACAAACTCTAAAATAGACAATGATATGTTGCAGGTATGGGAGGAAGGACCACGGGGTCAATTGGCCAAGGAAGCTTCTGTAACGGAAAAGGAAAGTAGGGGGGTTGATCAAACTAATTAGGAAAACAGAAAGAATATTTTCATCTCTTCCGGGCCATATGACTGTAGTAGAGCATGCTATTGTTACTCCTCCAGGAGTTAAAATCCAAGTGAAGCCCTAGAGTATTCCGGAAGCACAGACAGAGGTTGTAAAAGAGGAGATTGAAACCATGTTGTCTTTTTATGTAAAAAAAGGCATCTAGAGAGAATGGTCACCACCTCATTTACTTGTGCCAAAATCAGACAAAAATAGCCATTTTTGCATTGATGTACATCAGGTTAATGAGGTGTTTACTTTTGATGCATACCATATCCCAGAGTTGGTGATCTCATTAAAAGGGCTACCAACACCATTTAGCCTGTTTCAGTTTAAAGCCCTTCCATTTCAGTGCCTGGTGAAAGCGTGCACTAACGGCTGGTGGTGTGTGCCTGTTGAAAGCGTGCACAGAGGGCTGGTGGTGTATGTGCGTCTGGTGAAAGAGTGCATTGACGGCTGGTGGTGTGTGTGTGTCTGGTGAAAGGGTGCACTGATGCCTGGTGGTGTGTGCCTGGTGGAAGCGTGCACTGACGACTGGTGGTGTCTGTGCCTGGTGAAAGTGTGCACTGACAGCCAGTGGTGTGTATGCCTGGTAAAAGTGTGCACTGATGGCTAGTGGTGTGTGTGTGCCTGTTGAGAGCATGCACTGACGGCTGGTGGTGTGTTTGCATGGTGGCAAAGAGTGCACTGACGGCTGGTGGTGTGTGTGTCTGGAAGCGTGCACTGAAGGCTGGTGGTGTGCGTGCCTGGTGGAAGCGTGCACTGACGGCACGTGTTGTGTGTGTGCCTGTTGAAAGCGTGCACTGATGGCTGGTGGTGTGTGTGCCTGGTGGCAAAGAGTGCACTGATGGCTGTTGGTGTGTGTGTCTGGAAGCGTGCACTGAAGGCTGGTGGTATAAGTGCCTGGTGGAAAAGCATGCACTGACATGTTTAAAAGTAAAGTGCGCCATACTGCGATTGCTACAATAGTTAATTGTGGATGCGTTAACAATTGATGTGTGCACTGATGGCTGGTGGTGTGTGTGCCTGTAGAAATTGTGCACTGATGGCTGGTGGTGTATGTGCCTGGTGGAAGTGTGCACTGCAGGCTGGTGAAGTGTGTGCCTGGTGGAAGCGTGCACTGACGGCTGGTGGTGTGTGTGTGTGCTTGGTGAAAGCGTGCACTGACATCTGGTGGTGTGTGTGTGGTGGAAGCGTGCACTGACGGCTGGTGGTGAGTGTGCCTGGTGGAAGCGTGCACTGACGGCTGCTGGTGTGTGCCTGGTGAAAGCATGCTCTGACAGCTGGTGGTGTGTGTGTGTGCCTGGTAAAAGCGTGCACTGACGGCTGGTGGTGTGTGCCTGGTGAAAGCGTGCACTGACGGCTGGTGGTGTGTGTTTGTGCCTGTAGAGATTGTGCACTGATGGCTGCTGTTGTGTGTGCCTGGTGAGTGTGCACTGACGGCCGGTGGTGTGTATGCCTGGTGAAAACGTGCACTTACGGGCTGGTGGTGTATGTGCCTGGTGAAAGCGTGCACTGACGGCTGGTGGTGTGTACCTCGTGAAAGTGTGCACTGGTGGTGTGTGTGTGTCTGTAGAAATTGTGCACTGATGGCTGGTAGTGTGTGAGCCTGGTGAGTGTGCACTGATGGCCGGTGGTGTGTATGCCTGGTGAAAGGGTGCACTAACGGCTGGTGGTGTGTGTTTCTGGAAGCGTGCACTGAAGGCTGGTGGTGTGTTTGCCTGCTCGAAAAGTGTGCACTGACATTTGTTGGTAGGCAGATATGTAGACACAAACTATGGCTAATTGAGTCTCGAGGTAGGCGCATTTTATGAAGGAAACCGAGCCAAGGCTCCAATTAACGTCAGTTGCGATGGTGCTTTCAGTGATGTGAACTTTGCTGTGCTGGTAACTGAGCAGAGACCAGTAGCTTATTCAGCACAGAACAATGCGCAGCGGTCTGCTTGGGAATGGCTTCGGGTTATGAACAATCCGAGTTTGGCTCCTTTTTCTTTAGGAACCTTTATAAAAAGATGCAACTAAGCCATAATTTGGAACACTCTGCCTCAGAGGTCATGTGTCAAAATTCACACATGCAAAACATCTTGTGATGTGAAGTAAAAAGAGCAGCAGTTGCATAGAAATATTTTGCTGACACAAATTAAAAACAGCATTTGCTTGATCACGGAATGTTTTACCTTACGTCATGGGAAGCTGTAACACAGGTAGATGCTGAGAGGCATACCTAACAACCATTGGTAAATACAATGGGTCTCAAATGAAAGATGTATTGGCTTTTCCAGTGCTTGTTTGGACATGCTTTAATCAGTACTTGACTTTGGTGCATTTACACTTTTGATTAATGTACATACAACCATGCTGTTTCTACATACACAAATTAAACATAAGGGCCTATAGAGGAGCATTCGGGTCTATTTATACTGATTTACTTTGTATCTCAAGATCTGCATTAACAAATAGCACTGGCCCGATCTGTTTAGAGGTTTCTTCTCCAAATAGAGAGCTAAACAGTCTCTTCAACGAGTGACATTTATTAAAATTGCATTGGAGATAATAAGCAATATAAATTAGAATATATACCAAGATGTCAACTCACGTCTATAGACCAAAAGATGCAGTTCTCCACATTGTGATTTCCTTGTCTTTTCTTAAATCATTTAATACAAAATAAATAGTTTCTATTTCCTTCTTCAAAATATACTTATTTTCAAGCTCAGCTTATGTTTAGTGCACAGACATTTATTACCAGATCCACCACAGAACCCACAGTGCGTCCATAAAGTAACTAATTGGCGTTTTCTAAAAACAAAACAATCAGTCAAGCTACATTTACAATTACAAATGCTAGAACTTTTCAAAACGTGCAGACGCTGCATGGGAAGCACCTGAAATAATGTCATACCCATAGTACCACAATGTAAGAACTTTATCTGACTTTTTTTAATCATTGGATGGCATGCTTGTAAATGGACACATTCTAGGTTCACTAAAAACAAGGTGTGCCTTAGTCTCGAAAAATGACTTGATTTGTGATCCTGACAAAGATGTAAGCTATTGCACAAAGCCAAAAACATTTTCAGAAAAAAAGATCTAGGTTGGGTGGTCTGCATTTTACCCTCTGCATATGTAAAACTGCCTTCTGGGGCCTTATGACAGAATCATTTAGACACCATATGAAAATGAAATGAGAATTGAATTTAATAGAGGTCGCCTGATGTAATATAGTTTCCGAATTAATTAAAGCCTAAGGCGATCCCAAGGATGGTGATCTAATAAAGGAATGCACTTGCCTTTGATTATGTAAAGTGCATCCTGGTATAAAATAAGGGCAAAGAGAAGAATCAATTTCTTTATATTTATTTTTGTTTTTGCGTCATATGTACAAATATGTGTATATATATACGTTGTATTAATGTTGTATTAATGTATTTGTTAATATTTCCATTTTTGAAAAAATATGTTTAGCATTTACTGAAATATAATACAGATTAATCTGAATTCAATACACTTGGTTGTTCCGTGACTACATATATTTGAAAAGTATAAAATTCATTGAGAGTATTTAATAGATAGGAAGAGTCAAATTTATTTTCTCTTTATCTTACTGTTTAGTTTAACTATTGGTCCCAAGGCATTGTTATTTTTCTGATTCTGGGGCCTTGAAACACGCATCTTGAAGCCAAGCTAAAGGCTGTCACTTGAAAGCATACATACACCGCGCATCTGCAAACCAGGTTAATAGATGGCATCCATTTTGTCTCCTCAACCGGCGGCGTGCAAGCTTCCATGCATCTCAGATCTCCCGTCACAACACAAACTAAGCAATGTCTGCGGATTAAAGTCCTTGGAGAGTTTAACAACTCATTTTGAACTTCAAAGCAACATGGCAAATTGCAAATCAAACTTTGACTGGAACTGACTCACGCCACTGCAGTAATGCAAAGTAAACACTCTTTGGGTACCGGGAGTGCATGTCTGTATACTTGTCGTGAATTAATCAGTGTAACTAATCAAATATGGACATTTGTTTACAGTAAAGTTTCGGTTTTTAAATGTTTATTTACAATAATATTGTGCAATAAATTTTTGAAAGGAATGATATCAAGTGTAAGGATACAGACATAAAATGCATCTAATTGATAGTAATTCGGTCAGTGTAAGCACTGCGCTGGGACGGACATATTGGATGGAGAACATACGTCTTTGTGACGCTCTTGTCACGGTGATAATTATACGGTTAAAACGACCAATGAAAAGAACGAAAAGATTCAACTACAAAATGAAAAACAAAACGACTCTGTTAAGGACATACATTGAGGAATACTTTTAAGGGACAACCCAGAAAAAAACAAGTCAGTGGAAAATGCAACCACGGCAAACGGAGTAAACAAAGCGCGCTCCAAGCCTGTGCTTGGCTGTAGGCTGGCCAGCCGAACTGATAGCCTTTGTTGTTGGAGCCCATAAGCTTTCCCGTGCACCGAATTAGCATTTTCCAGACCTCTAATGTTTGGCATATGGCAAATTGTGATCACTTTCGCGCCCCTTTGATGTTCTCAGAGGCCGCGCGGCTCACTGAGAACATCAAAGTGGCCGCAAATGTGCTTCCAAAGGCTGCAAGCTGACAGATGGTGTGCACGCCCGGCGCACATGCACTGTACCTCATCCGCCTGCAGCCTTTGGGAGCACTTTTAAAAGCCCCACTAAATATCTCACAAAGCATTGCTTACGCGATAGCTAGGCGAGACCTAAAAAGGAGGTTCATTCCCTCCTGGGTTTTGTGAGATGCTATAGGTGGTTTGTTCCACACTTTTCAACTTTAGCTGAACCACTAAGTACATTGCCAAGAAGGTCTTCTATAAATTAATTACCTTGAGATTAGGAACAAATGAATACTTAAGACCAGTAAATACAGCACTATCTGTGTAAGCTGTGGGTTTACTCGCAAAATGAGGTACTATCACGATTCCTAACCTATTATGAATCCATGCACAAATGTAATTTGGTAGTGGAGGAGACAGAAATAGATGAGTATTTAGCAGAGGTCCCGCTTCCGCTACTAGACGAGGAACAAGCAGAGATATTGGGGCAAGCTATAACACTGGCTGAGATCCGGAGCGCTATTAAACACATGGCCCGGAACAATAAACCGGGAGTAGATGGCCTACCCATAGAATTTTATGCACAATATGTGGACATTTTGGCGCCCCGATTGTTGGAAGTATTTACAGAAGCAAGGGAGTTAGGCCAGTTGCCCACGTCAATGCGAGAAGCGCTTATTATTCCCCTCCTAAAACCGGGACGACCAGATACAGATGTGACCTCTTACAGACCGCTGTCCATTTTGACAATGGACTACAAAATTTTGAGCCGGATACTGGCAAGCCGCTTATTGCCACATATGACAACGCTGGTGCACGCAGACCAAGCAGGGTTCATTCCGACTAGGAATACGTCTTTGAATATATGGAGGCTAGTACAGGTTATGGGAGGCAACCACTATGATCTACAATTGCCGGCGGTCCTATCAGTGGATATAGAAAAGGCTTTTGACAGTCTGGAGTGGGCATTCCTCTACAGGGTGCTAGAACGTTTCGGCTTGGAAGCGCAGTTTGGGGCCTGGACAAGGGTATTGTATTCATCAGCGAAGGCCAGAGTAAGATTGGGGGCGGTGATATCCACCCAGTATCCAGTCATGAGGGGGACGAGACAGGGATGTTCTTTGTCTCCACTGCTGTTCGCTCTAGCAATAGAACCCCTCGCAGTAAAAGCAAGGTCAGGGCAAATCTTTGAGGGCCTATGGTTGAATGGAATGCCACAGTATATATTGTTATGTGCAGATAACTTGCTCCTGTTTTTGGGAAACATAGAGGACGCACTGCAGGGAGCAATATCTCTGCTATCACGATTTGGAGAACTCTCGGGCCTCAGGGTAAACTGGCGTAAGACATGCCTCCTTCCGATACGACCATGCGCGCGTCCGTAGATGCTGCCCAAGGAGATAAAATGGGAGCCGACGTGTCTCACTTACCTGGGGGTTCGTATGTATCATGAAGCAACGGACATGCTAGAGGGGAATGTGGAGCACTGTATAAGTGCCTTGAAGGGGAGCACGGCATTCTGGTCGACACTCCCTCTTTCAGTAGTGAGGCGAGTGGCTCTACTCAAAATGGTAGCCTTACCTAGGCTGCTCTATTATTTCCGAACCCTGCCAGTTTTGATCCATCCGCGCATGTTTAAAGAACAAAGGACATTGACTATTGGGTTTCTATGGAGAAATGAACGGCAGCGAGTAGCACTGACCAAACTGATGAGACCTAAAACGGAGGGCGGGATGGCAGTTCCCGACTTTGAGCTTTATTATTTAGCAGCGCAGCTGCAGGTCCTTACACAAGGCGCTGCAGCAGAATTTCGGGGTCCTGAATACTTGTGGGGAAAAGGGATACAAAGGCATGTTCTATCGTATATGGTCTTACAACAAAAACTTAACATGCAGGACTTAACAATGGAAGAGAAAACCCTGAGGTTGTGCTGGAACAGGAGCCAGCGTAAGGCGGGGGTAGCGCATCCCTATGCACCGGAAATCCCATTGGGAATGCTAACAGCACTACCACACGGTGGGGATTGGACTCCCCTCATGGAATGGGAACAGCTAGGACTCCAAATGGTGGGGGACCTGTATGACGAGAGGGAGCTGATGCCCTTCCAGGTGCTACAGGAGAGGTATGGCCTCCCAGAAGGTAGCTTCCTACTCCATGCAGCGGTACTAGCGGCAATTCGGAGGCATTGGAAAGAAGGGCAGGCAGAGCCAATAAATACAATGGCTTGCCAATATGTTGTAATGGCCGCGGGGACTTGTAAAGCAGTCACATGTCTCCAATCTCAGATGCTACATGAGGGGCTACGACCACTAGATGACCTGAAATTAAAATGGAAGGCGAACATAGGCCAGCCAATACCAGACGGAGCATGGGGCCACATCCTTAGGAGGGCATGGAAGTGAAACCGGAATGCACAATTCCAGCAGGTGCAATTTTTCATATTGCACCGAGCCTATCTGACCCCAGGGAAGATTCGGAAATATTTCCAGGTGCATAATGCAGCGTGCCCTAGGTGTTCGGAACGGGGCGTGGAACTGGAACATATGCTCTGGAACTGTCCGATCTTGGGGCGATACTAGGTGGAGATAGGGGAACTTCTGAACGACATAACGGATAGACATTTAGACTACGATATGGCTGTTTGCTTGTTGCATTGGTTTCCACACACAGCTAAAACCAAAATAACTAGCAAAATCATTGACTTGGGGTTATTACTGGCAAAAAGGGAAATAACCTGGCACTGGAAATCAAAAGAAGGGCCATCAAGTAAGAGATGGAGGACAGAACTGTATAAATGGGCTAGCAGCGAGAGCACCATTAAATTTCAACAGGCTAGACGAACAGCAAATGAAAAGGCTCTGGAGTTGGCGAGGGCTTGGGAAGCCCTGGTACAGGCTCTGCTGGACTCGCAAAGGGGAGATGAGGATTAATGTATAAGGAACGTACATGTGATTATTGATATGCGACTTACGTTGTGAATAATGTCCTTATAGCTTGAACTATGCTGTACCATATATATATTTGAAATGTGCCCACACGGACTGAAAAGGGAGGGGGGAACCTAGGGATTAGTTGGGAGTAAGCATGGAGACATATTTGATGGATACAAGCACTGTGATTTATGATTTGGACTGTATGCTGATAAAATATTAATAAAATATGTTCTGCTGTGTTAAGATGCTCATATTTTAAATAACCATTTATATTGCAGACAGGTGCTTCTGGAATAGGGCTCTGGGCAATTTTGGTACATGACTTTGAGGATGGTTAACACTTAATAGTAGGAACTAGGAAGTAACTGACTCATGAAGTCTTGTATGTAACCATTGAGAAAGAATGTCTGGTATTCCATGGCCCAATGAGGCATTGCAATATTATATCTTAGGTCAACATTTTGAAGTTGTAACTAACCTTGCTTCATTGACCTGGTTAGCCCAGAATAAGGATACAACCGTCAAGTATTACATTGGTTCCTAGTGTTACAATCATATTCCCTCTCAATAAGGCATCAACCAGGAAAGGTAATGAGCACAGTAGATTATTTGTCAAGGATGCATTAAGCTGCCCTGACTGAAAGGGCAAATGTGAGGAAGTGAATGTAGTTTAGTGCCAGAGCCAAGATCTGGAGGGAGAACTGTCTGAGAACTATGTGGATGGAAGGAGTCTTCCTAATAGGAGGATAGAATATCACCATCAACATAGAGAACATTAAGTTGCAGCAACCAAAACAAATTAGCTGTGCTTATATTTCATCAGAATATCTGTTTCAGAATAGAGAGAGCAAATTCACTTATCAAGGAAGGGGAAATGGGCAAATTTCAGGGAGTGGGGATAATCCCTACAGCAGGGAAACATCAGAAAACCTAGAAAGTTGTTGACTGTTGGTGAGGAGGATGGGTCAAGGCCTTGCATTTTGTTATTGCTGAAAATGCAGGAGAGGAGGACAAATAGTGGAGAAGGAAGGAATGACAAGAACTTGCTGGAAAGTTTGTTCACCAATAAGAGAGAAAGGGGGTGGGACCTGGTCAATAAAAGCCAGGTTTCTATCAGTAGAGATAGAGACTGGCTATGTAGCAACCCTTCATTACCATAGGTCTTACTTCTTTCTGTGTACAAATGTAGTGGGGGAAGGAGAGTGGCTAAGGTGCACTATCCTTCCTCGCAATAGGTCCTTCTTCCTACTAGGTTGGAAATGCTTGAGGCTGTCAGCAATTAGAGAGAAGTGCCTGGAGTGAGAAGCAAGGAAGAGGAGCCCAATTCCTGTGGGTTAAAGTGGAGTGGGACACCATTCAAGCACAGGATAAATGTTAACCACATGGAAGCAGAGCAGGTTGCTTAAACATTACCCAGGATAGCCTACTTATTATTATGGCACATTTGTATACCTAGATCCAGGAATAAGTGTGTTCCCATCTCAAAGGTGTCTCTATTAAGATTTTGCTTTTGAATCCTTCCTGTGGTCACACGGGGAAAAGATAAGACCTGCAAACAAAAGACCACACCCTTCAGTGAATAAGTCTGTAAATCATCCTAATAGAGTAAGATCACGTGTATTACTCCCCCTAATTTGATACCTCTAATATCCCAACTTTATCATCCTCCAAGCCAAAGATTCTACTAATGGGGGAAATAGGATTGGTGACAATGACCATGTCTTGTTCCTTTGCCCATTTCCATGGACTCAGTCACAAATTGGGCATCTAGTTGGCAGTGGTTTGTACCCTGTCCAAGTAGGGACCCTCACTCTAGTCAGGGTAAGGGAATCACACAGCTAAGATAACCCATGCTCACCCCATTGGCAGCTTGGCATGAACAGTCAGGCTTATCTCAGAGTCAATGTGTAAAGCATTTGTACATAAGCACACAGTAACACAGTGAAAACAGTACAAAATGAGTCTACAACAGTTTAGGGAAATAGCCAATATTTATCTGAATAAAACAAGACTAAAATGACAAAAATCCAGCATACACAAGTAAAGATATCACTTTTCAAAGTTCATGCAAATGTAGTCAATAGAAATCTACGGATGCATCACTTTGAGCATAAAGTACCCTGGATGCATCAAAATACAAAGGCAAAGCAGACGTGGGGCACATGGGAGGTGAGGCGCTGGAAAAGCAAAGTGATGTGCCGGTTCCTTACTGCCAGGGGAGGTGATGCATCGATTCCTTATTGCCCAGGTAGGTGATGCTTCGGTTTCTTACTACTAAGCAGGGGAGGTGATGCATCGGTTCCTTACGGTCAGGGGAGGTGATGCATCATTTCCCTACTGGAAGGGGTGGTGATGACCCAATCTCCGGACACTTAGCCTCTGTTTCTTACTGTTTTATATTTATTTTAATTTTATTTATATTCTTATATAGTGCCGGAATTCGACCCCCGGAGGGTTCCTCCGCGCTTCCGCTTTAACAAAGGAGCTAAGACCTGGTTCTGAGCTGTAAATGGGCATGAGTGAATTTCTTAGCAGGCGATAAATAGAAAGGTTTTTAGGTTTTTCTTGAAGGATTGAAAATTGGTGGTATTTTTAAGGGTTGGGGGCAATGAATTCCAAAGAATGGGGCCATTATAGGACAGGGCTCGCCCTCCCTGCCTGGCCTTTTTTATCCTTGGGACCTGGAGTAGTTGCTGACTGCTAGAACGCAGAGTGCGAGTGGGTTTATAGACAGTGAATTTTTCTTTTAAGTATTTGGGTCCATTACCAAAAAGGCATTTGTGAATTGTATAGCATATTTTGAATTTTATGCGCTGCCTAATTGGCAACCAGTGAAGTTTGACCAAGAGGGGGAGTGAAGCAGACCTTGGCTGGGCGTTGAGAACTAGTCTCGCTGCGGTGTTCTGGACCACCTGTAATCTCTGTTGTTGTTCCTCATTGGCCGAGATTAACAAGCCATTACAGCAATCCAGTCTACTAACTACCAAGGCCTGGACGAGAGTTTTCCTGTAGGAGTCTGATAGAAACGGGGAAATGCGACGTAGCAGTCCAATGACCCGGAAACAAGATCCTGCTACTTGATTCGTGTGCTCTTTGAACAGAAGTGTTTTATCTAGCCGCACACCGAGGTTTTTACGGTCTGTTTGGGGCTTGGTGTTGGTCCCAAATCCGGGGGCCACCATTCAGGGGACCACAAGAGTGTGGCCTCTCCGAACAGCATGACCTCAGTCTTGCCTACGTTACACTGGAGGCAGTTTATAGCCATCCAGTCTGATATTGCCCACATTCCGTCCTCAAAAGATTTTTGTATTGCGGGCGTTAGGTTTTTAAAGGGGAACAAAAGCTGAGTGTCGTCAGCGTACGACACAGGGGTGAACCCATAAGTTCTTACAATGTCTGCCAAGGGGGCCACATACACATTGAAAAGTGTAGGGCTTAGGCAGGAGCCCTGTGGTACTCCCTTGGTGAGCTCCCTTGAGATGGAATGATGGGAGCCCAGTCTGACCCCTTGTTGTCGATCCGAAAGAAAGCTTTCCAACCAGGACAGAGCCACACCTTCTATGCGCATCTCCCTCAAACGAATGAGGAGTATCTCATGAGACCCTGTGTCGAAGGCAGCAGATAAATCTAACAGCACCAGAATCATGGAGCCTCCTTCATCCAGTGACATCCTGATGTTATCAGTCACCGAGAGGTGGGCAGATTCTGTGCTGTGATTGGGCCTAAATCCAGATTGAGAAAAATCTAGGCCCCCCGCTGCCTCGATGTACTTGGACAGATGAGTGTTCACGTGTCTCTCGGTCATTTTGCTGAGGTAAAGCAAGAGGGAGATGGGTCGGAGGTTCGAAAGGTCTGTCCATGGAAGTGCTGCGTTATTTCGGATGGGGTTCACCACCGCTTTTTTCCACCCTAAGGGTACAAATCCTTCCCTGAGAGAATAGTTGATTAGAGCTTGGATATGAGGTCCAAGCAGAGTTTGCAGGGAGGCAGTTGTTTTGGCTGACAGAAGGTCATCTGGAGACCCTGATTTTATGTGGCTCATAAGGGAGGAGAGATCTGAGTCATTGACTACTGGAAATGCCGTGTGGGCAGAGTGGAGGGAGAGAGAAAGTTGTTACTCTTTTGACTGGAGGCCTTTATGATTTTTTCGTAAATCAAGTTGATTTTGTTTTCGAAGAATAGAGAGATTTCATCACATAGTTTTTGGGAAAAGTCATTAGGGCTTTCACATGCAATAGGTTTTACAAATTCTTGAAGAATCTTAAATAATTCCTCAGAGCGGTTGCCCGCTTCTGCAAGTTGTTGAGAAAGGCTATTCCTCCGTGCTAGTTTGATATTTTTATAATATTTATTCTGGGCTTCATGATGTGCTTTCTTATTATCTTCGGTTCGCGTTTTTCCTCCATTTGTTTTCTATCTTCCTACATTTTTGTTTCTCTATTCTAAGTTCCTCAGTGTACCATGTTTCCTGTTTGGTAGCAGGATATTGCTTATGTAGCTTTAGAGGGGCTATTTTATCGATTGCTTCTGTACGAGAGTTGTTAAATTTGGTCAGTGCGATCTCCACACTGTCCTTCTCTGTGGGGATGGGCTGCTTCCATACCTTTTGCAACTCTTCTACAGTGACTTTGTGCCACTGTCGGCGCCAGACAGGAGGAAGGTTTTTTTTTGAGAGCGCTTATCTCCCTCAAATACAGAGAATTCCACGATAAAATGATCTGACCAATTTATTGGAACAGTAGGTAGACATCGTACTTTGGGGAAGTTGGTAAATAGCAGATCTAGGAGATGACCTCCTGTGTGGGTGGGTCCATGATTCTGCAGATCTAGACCAAGGGAAGATAGATCAGAGATCAGAGAAATAGTGTCTGGGTGTTCAGAAATGTCAGCGTGAATATTAAAATCGCCGAGAAGGATAAAGTCTTCCTTTGCTTTAAAATGTGGGGCTAGGAGTTCCAATAGTGTAAGGGAGAAGCCCGTACTGGATCCCGAAGGGCGATAAACTAAAGCTCCTTTCCAGACTCTGTTTGTGGCATAGTGCATTTTAAAAATCATTACTTCAAAAAGTGGGCAGTACTTTTGTTCTAGTATTGTTATCTTCAGATGTTCTTTATACATGATAGCTAGGCCACTGCCTGTTTTCTCTGGGCGGTCCAAATGGATAAACTTATAGCCCAGAGGAACCCCCATGGCTATTGCGGGGACCGTATGGGGCTTTAGCCAAGTTTCCGTTAGGAAGCAAAGGTCTGGTTGCATTGTGTGTACTAGATCCCATACTTCTAATTGATGATTTGGTAGGGAGCGGACATTTAAAAGAAAGCACTTTGTCCCTTTTTGTGAGATAAAATTCTTTTTAAACTTCTCAACACTTGGTTTAGTGTGTGAAGTTTGAAAATGGCAATTAATACAGGAAAAAGGACCCTCGGGGCATGGCCACAAGTCTCTAGAACATCCTGTGAGAGGGGTTGGCCTGAGATGTAGCAGAGTATGCGCCTTGTACCTGATGTGAGGCGTCTCTACAGAAGGGTTAGGCACGTGCGTTGAGCCCATAGCCCCTGGTCCCGTCCTGTCGCGGACGTGTGCAGACGGGCAGCTCTTTGGCTGCTCTTCGGCATGTCTTCGGCAGCGCGCGATCGCTGCGCGCTCAGGGGGAGGGGGGGGCGAAGGCTAAATAGCCCCAGAAGTGCGAGCACTAGAGCGCTAACCGCTCCAATGCTCCCGGAAGTGCCTTGCTCTCACCTGACCGCCCTCCGCACAACGGTAATAGTTACCCTGTCGGACCGGGGCGGCCAGGAAGGAAGTAGAGCCTCGGCTTGTTGCTGTCTCAGGGAGAATGGCGAAGGAGCTGCTACCCTCCTATTAGATCAGGTAGGGGGAGCGGATATCGTGATGTTTTAAAAATGCCAATTCGGCGAGGTTGTATTCATCAGGCACAAATATACATTTTTAAAAGCTAGGCATAGCAAGTAGCAACCAAGTCACGATTTACAATTTTCAATTAAAATACACCCAGCGTGGAGCACAGTTTTCGGCAGCCTTTGTCAAGCGAGCGGGTCGGGGACACTGCCACCATCACCTTACCGCAGCTTCTGTGAAGTTAATGCTCTGCCTAAATAGCCCCAGAAGTGCGACCACTAGAGCGCTAACCGCTCCAATGCTCCTGGAAGTGCCTTGCTCTCACCTGACCGCCCTCCGCACAACGGTAATAGTTACCCTGTCGGACCGGAGCGGCCAGGAAGGAAGTAGAGCCTCGGCTTGTTGCTGTCTCAGGGAGAATGGAGAAGGAGCTGCTACCCTTCTATTAGATCAGGTAGGAGGAGCGGAAATCGTGATGTTTTAAAAATGCCGATTCGGCGAGATTGTATTCATCAGGCACAAATATAAATTTTTAAAAGCTAGGCATAGCAACCAAGTCACGATTTACAATTTTCAATTAAAATACACACAGCGTGGAGCACAGTTTTCGGCAGCCTTCGTCAAGCGAGCGGGTCGGGGACACTGCCACCATCACCTTACCGCTTATCATTTCCCTACTGGAAGGGGTGGTGATGCACCAATCTCCGGACATGTAGCCTCGGTTTCTTACTGTTGGGCAATGTCGATAAAGAGCACAGTTGAAGTATGTTGCGTCAAAAACCCAGATGCGATGTGTCGATGCGGCCATGGCAAACCAGGTGCTTCAATGATTTCACAGCTGCATCAATTCTTCAGCCGGAAAGCAGGGGCTGCGTCAGAGATGGAGCTGGTGGCACAGACTTCAGTGAAAAGGTGCTTGAGACTCAGACTGCAATTATTTTTCAGCCACACAGCAGGCGCTGCGTCGATACATCGTCTGCACGGTGGTGTTGTGTTGATTTTTCAGCTACACGGCGTTCCTGTGTCGGGAAAACGGGTGCTGAGAGTCGGTGTGTGGGTTTTATCATCAGTTTGTACTTCCAAGAGCCCAGGATCTGGATTTGGCACCACTTGGCAAGTCAGGGTTCTCAGCAGAAGAGCCCATGTATTGGTAGGTGAAGTCTTTGATGGCCCTGAGACTTCTTAACAGGAGGTAAAAATGCACAAGCCCTTGGAGAACCTTGGAAGCGTGATTCAGAAAGCAAAGTCCAGTCCTTTCACTACCAGGACAGAAGCAGCAAGCAACAGGCCAGCACAATAAAGCAACATGCTGAGTGTCAGTCCCTGTGGCATCCAGCTATTCGTCCTGGCAGAATGATTTTGAGCCCAGAAGTGTTCTGATTTGAGAGTGTGAAAGATCCAATACTTATATTCCTTGCTGCCTTTGAAGTAGGTAAACTTCAGAGGAAAGTCTTTATAGTGCACAAGACCTTACCTTTCCCTGACCTGGCACCAGACACCGCGGGAGGGGGAGTGGAGACAGCTTTGTGTGAGGATAGGCACAGCTCTATCCAGGTGTCAGTGACAACTCCTCCTGCCACTCTAGTTCAGGAAGTCCCATCAGCCTGGTGATGGCCCATCAGGATATGATGGGCTCCCTTTGTGTGACTGTTTAGAGTGTATGCACAAGAGCCCAACTGTCATCCTAACCCAGACATGGATTCTACATACAGGCTGAGACACAGATTGGTTAAACAAGAAAATGCCCACTTTGTAAAAGTGGCATTTTCAAACACCCAATTGAAAAACTAACTTCACCAAAAGATGTTCTTTTAACACCATCGCTGCTAGGGAGATTCCCCTCCTGTGCTGAGTCTAGTTTTTTACCATTGTTCATGACGAGCTCAGCTCGTCATAAGCACAGGAGCACTGTACTGCATGGCGAGCTGAGCTCGTCATGAGCAGGGAAGGGGTTAAACTGTGAGTTCAGAGTCTCCAAACACTAACTCTCTATCTGTCCCAATGGGAAATTAAACTTAGAAGACATTTCAAGGCAATCCCCATGATGCCCTACGGGAGAGATAGTCCTTGTAATAGTGAAAAACAAAAATAGCAATATTTCACTATCAGTACGTGTAAAACACACCATTACATGCCCTACCTTTTAAATACACTGCGCCTTGCCCATGGGGCTATCTTGGGCCTACATTAGGGGTGTCTTAAATGTAATAAAAATGAAGATTTGGACCTGACAAGTTGGTGTACTTGCCAGATCGTCAAAATGGCAGTTTAAAACTGCACACACAGACAATGCAGTGGCATGTCTAAGACATGTTTGCAGGACTACTAATGTGGGTGGCACAATCAGTACTGCAGGCCCTCTATTAGAATTTTATTTACAGGCCCTGGGCAAGCCTGGTGTACTTTACAAGGGACTTACTAGTAAATCATATACATCAGTCATGGATAAAGCAATCACAAATACAATTTAGGCAGGGATCACTTGCACTATAGCACTCGTCAGCAGTGGCGAAGTACCCAGAGTCCTAAAACCAGCAAAAATATAATGCAGGAACAGGAGGACAGAAGCAAAAAGA
This sequence comes from Lissotriton vulgaris, assembly GCF_964263255.1. Classification (NCBI taxonomy): domain Eukaryota; kingdom Metazoa; phylum Chordata; class Amphibia; order Caudata; family Salamandridae; genus Lissotriton; species Lissotriton vulgaris. The sequence goes on along the minus strand of NC_141685.1, from coordinate 2,041,930,766 downwards.
CAGGAGAAATAATGGCAAAACATGTCAGGGCTAACAGACTTCAACATATTTCTGCATCTGATGGGTTAAACTTGTAAACTTGTAAACTTGGGGATTTGTAGAGCGCAATTGTTGCCCGTGGGCGTCCAAGCGCTAGGGAAATCGTGAACCTACAGTGCACAGGGAAGGGGAGAAAAAAAGATAGCGGATTTAGCAAACAGATGTGAAGAGATGGGTCTTCAGTTGTTTGCGGAATATATTAAGGTTCTGGGTGGCTCTAAGATGAAGTGGTAGAGCATTCCAGGCCTTCGCTGCGTTGTACGTAGAGGGTAATGGGGCAAGCAGGGTCTACTCTGCCTCACCAGTAGGGGGGTTGAAGTAGTTGTCTCTGTCTGTTCTACTATGGCTCTGCAAACCGGGGACAAGTACAACCCCTTCAGCACTTGACACTCAGTCGTAGAGATGGCGAGCAGTCACAGACTTCTCAGGGGGGTAGTATGGGGCTGTTTGAGCTCAGGTCTCAATAATAATACAACAACACAATAAATAAATGTCCAACACAGACCTGGACTCTAATGCACACTAGACTGTAAAACTACACACTAAAAAAACAAGATGCAATATAGTGCCTGTCACACTATAAGGCATAGCTGGGCTTCTATTTGCTATTCCCTAGACTTCTGCTTTGATCTAGGCTCTGTCGCCATTGGATCTAGGTGGCCCCACTTTTATTTTGTATGGGGAAGTAGTGAGGTATTGCACCAAGTGCAGTTATATCACTCCTGAAATCAGTGCTCGCAGTTTAAAGCTCCCAAGCACATTAAATCAGCATCTAACTGGCTCTGTATGCGCTCATATTCATGTTTGTGAAAGGTCTGCCCACAGCATTGTCAATGAGTCCCGACTAGTGCCCTGGGCCTAGACTTGAGCAAAGCGTCCTGAAGGAGTGGAGGTGGCCTTCTCATGTTGCTGAAATGCTAATCAGATTCCCAGTGAGTGCTGCAGGAGTTGGCATCTCCGGTAATGGCCTCAGGTGCACCCTCCTCTGGCTGGTCACAATGTTAACAGATGTAACTCTGCACAGTCAGCAGGTACAGCCACAAACCAGCTGATCACTCTGGACAGTCAAAGCCACACATAGGCTGATCACTCTGAGCAGCAGCAGAAATGCACAGGGCTGATCACTCTGAAAATTCAGACCAGTTAAAGCCCAATCAGGCCCATCTCTCTGACTTGGAATCAAAGCCCTGGCCAGGGATCACCAATTGCAGTAGCAATGTTAACGGTTTCTGCCCGGAACCAATAAAGAGAGTCTGCAGCCCTTGGAAACCACGGTATTCATTTCTCTCTCCTTATTCTCTCTTTTCTGGGAACCGCACAGACATCCTGGACATACTGCACTTTGCTCCTCCTGGACAAACACTCTTCCTGCAGGGTCGTAAAGTTCATTTCTCTCAGAGGGGGTAAGCCTCTAAGCACTTCAGGAAATGAACACATCTATTCAAGCAGGAGGTGGGGACTCTGGTCCCTTCAGCCATAGGAAGCTAGCTGGTGGGCAGACACCAGATGTGCCTCCACAGCAGTCCTTTGAGTACTCTGCAAAACACTCCCTTTCTTGGCCATAGAGGTCTTTTAACTGGAGCCACAAGTGGGGAAGTGAGTTTCAGATTGTATTCACTAAACTCAACAGGAAATGTGTAGAACCAGTTTGGAGTGGTCCCCCTTTAAGGTGTCCTTTACAGGCTTCTCTCTAGGCATAGTGCCTGATTCAGATCTTGGTGGGACTCCCATCGTCCCTCCGTTGTGGTGGTTACAAGCACTCAGTCGAGCTGACGGAGTCCGGCCCACAGTATTTAGATGTGGGCTGGCTGGCCCACTCTCCGCATCAACAGTCTTTCTTTTGTTGCGTATGTGGCACACCACCGTCAATGAGTCAGACTTCTCTGCTCGCTTGCTCGCTAACAGTACTCACTAGCTGTCATGCCGACTGGTTTGCGCTGAGCCTATTTAGATTTCCCCGTTGTGCTGGTGTTGTCCAGGTGGCGCATTCCTGACACTCCAAAAATATATGTAGGAAATGTGTTATGCCCATTTTTCTACATATACCATAGCACACAAACAACATATGCATACTATTGTATGTACACACACACAGACACATCAAGCACAACACCCACAACCTCAAAACAAATAAATATTTTTTAAAGTGTCAACACAAGTGTGTTCATTTGACCTTGATAGTTTGTAAAATGAACACTACTGCATTACACATATGAAAAGAATTGCATCTAAGAGCAATTAAAATTACTCAAGGCCAAAGCACATGTCAACACATGATTCATAGTATGATAAGTCAAAAAGAAGCTTACCTTTGATCTCAGTGACTATGTAGTCGATTAGCATTGTGGTCAAGTAGTAGCAGCAAAAGGAGGACCTGGGCAATGGGCTACAAGACGGAAACAGAAGTGGAAAACCAGAAAAAACGTTCCTACCTCATTTTCTTTGATTCCACCAACTCAAGTTTGGAGGTGTCCCTGTCACAGTGTCCTTGATGGAAAGGCAAATTGTGACTGTCCCAGCAGTAATCTTGGCTTAACTCCCTTCAAAAGCCACTTTTGTGTACAACACAGCCAAAGCGGGAGGAAAATTCAACCAAAGATAGCGGCACTCGGACAGATTATAATCCATAGACCCAACAACCAATAGAGCGGGCGGACCGTTACATACGCGGGTAGTGAAACAGTCAGACAAGTGAAGGAGGGACCAGATCTGCCAAGATGTAAATCAGGCCCATAGTTTGGTATAGATTAATGCTTCTCACAGCAGAGGAGTGCCCAGACTAGAGCAGCCACAACAGAGGCACAATGAAGCAAATGAGGTTCCTGCACCTAGCTCTCATAAGTCAATTGAAGGAGTAATCAGGAAAAAACTAATATTTGACATCACAGGAAGGTTTCCTCACTTCTGGACAACAGATCTGCAGTCCCACCCTTGTATGCAGTTTTATACAGCGCAAACGTGACCCAAAGGTATTGGAGGACTATACATGAGCACCAGATACATTACACAAGGACATATTCATTGTTGATAGGCACTGGAGATTAAGTGACTTGCCCAGAATCACAGGATGTTGATCAAACGCTGAGACTCGAACCTGGTTCCCCACTTCCAAAGTCAGCAGTTCTGGATTTTATGCCGCATCCTCGCCCTTCCGTCTTACCATCCATAAGATGGCAGTATTCTTAATACTAATAAGCAGCTCTTTGCTAGTAAAAGACTGAATTTGATTTCTATGAATCAATCAATCAATCAATCAATCAAACAGGATTTGTAGAGTGCAGCAAATCACCTATTAGGGTACCCAGGTGCCAGGATCCATGTTTTGAGTCCCTTTCTGAATTCCGAGAGAGAGTGTGCTATTTGGAGGTGGAAGAAAGGGTCTCTCCAGAATTTGGCTGCGAGGTAGAAGGAGCGTCCTCTGCTGTGGCTGCGATGGATGCAGGGGTTGTGAGTGAGGGTGAGGGAGGTGGAGTGCAGGTGTCTGGAAGGATAGTGGTAGTTCAGGCAGTGGTTCATGCAGGCTGGACCTTGGTTGTGGAGGGCTTTGTAGGCATGTACCAGTTCCCTGAATTAGCATCTTTTCTGGATTTGGAGCCAGTGGAGGTTCCTGAGGTGGGGGTTGGTGTGGGTCCGTTTGGGGAGGTTGAAAATGAGCCTCGAAGCTGAGTTCAGTATTGTCTAGAGTCTTTTAAAGAGTTAGGTGGATATTCCTATGTAAAGCGCATTGTTGTAGTTGAGTTGACTGGTGACCACTGTTCCCAATACGATGTGCGTGAGCGCGCGCGCACGCACTGAAATCACCCCCAGCGCGTCGTGTGCTTTTTTTAGCACGCACGACCGTATTCATGTTAATTACAGTACACACGGACGCTGCAATTAACATGAATACTAACTTAAGGCCAACAATCAGCCACGCAGCTGTGCACTGTTGTGAAAGAAAAACAGTGTCTCAAACACGACGTGTGCTTTAGCACATGCTGTGTTAGATTGAGACTCTACTTTTCCCCCCTAATTGTGCACAGCTATGGGCTGATTGTGACCCTTTGAGTTAGTATTCATGTTAATTGCAGCGCCCCTGTGTGCCGCAATTAACATGAATACTAACTTAATGGCCCATAATCAGCCCCGCAGCGGTGCACTGTTATGAAAAGAAAAGCAGAGTCTCAAACAGGACGTGTGCTTTAGCACACGCTGTGTTTGAAACTCCGCTTTTCTTTTCTTAATTGTGCACAGCTGCGGGGCTGATTGTGACCCTTTGAGTTAGGATTCAAATTAATTGCAGGGCCCGTGTGCACTGCAATTAACATGAATACTAACTTAAAGACCCACAATTAGCCCCGCAGCTGTGCACTTTTAAGAAAAGCAGAGTCTCAAACACGACGTGTGCTTTAACACACTTTGTGTTTGAGACTCCGCTTTTCTTTTCTTAATTAAGCACAGCTGCGGGCTGATTTTGACCCTTTAAGTTAGTATTCATGTTAATTGCACATAGCTGCTAAGGTTTCGGATTTCTTATGTATGACATTTTAATTTTTTCACTCTACTTATGAGTGACATTCTGTGACGATTAGTGACACTTTCTTGTGAGCAAATCAAGCAAAGAAGGCGAGGCAAACATATAAATATCATGAATAACACCAATTTGAGCAACCAGAAACTCACATTTTACTTATACCAGCTGTTAGAAAATTACAAAAAATCAACACAAAAAGCCAGTATATTCTCCCTCATTAAAACATACTACAAACGCAAGGTATAATGAAGAAAGCACTTTAAACATGCTTTAGAGCTGCACTTGATCCCTGACTGATAACATAAAATAACAGAAACAGTTATGTAATATTGGCTTTATGTGGACATAAACAAATGTTTATAGCCTTTATTGTTTTTGAATGCCTTGTAATCCTACCTTGAATAGTCCCAGAGTGGAGCCGACCGACTTAATAGGCGCTAGTGTCTCCAGTCTGCCTTCGGGTGTAGAAGATAGAAAAGCACTGTACGTACAGTATTAGTGGTGATCATCATGCTGGCGCTCATAATACTTTGACTTCGGCAGCATTAGTAATCATGCCGGAATAAATTACCAAAAGGAAAGGTCTCTGTCAGCGGCATGGGGGTGGCTTTTGCTGGATTACATCAATCGGGATGGTGCCACCCCGGAAAAATCACGTAGTCTACTGACGATCACTGAAGGAACTACATGCCACAAGACAGACGGGCAGCAGTGGCGGGGTCTCAGCAGCTAAATAACACAGGCTTTTACATGCCGATTCAGCTACTGAGTTAATACATGCCACAGAAGCTCATCAGAGTTAGTGGCATAGGCAAGCTATAAAGCGCTCCTTCTTGGGAAGCCGTGGGATGAGTCAGGCCTCACCTCTGGCCGCCGGCCGCCTATAAAAACCTGCTGGGCCGCTGGCTGCCCGTACTTTGAGTACCATGGGTCTAGGCTTTGTTTTTTGTCAGAAAGCACAGAGTAGCGAGTCGTGCTGCAGCTCAAAGAGTTCACTCAGCTGCTAAATAACTTTAAAATGCGGGTCTGCCTGAAACATAAGTGACGTTCAATGGCACAACTGACTACAGCACCAGCAGTGACACTGTAAAGTCACTGCTGGTGGCTCTCTTTTTTGTATGGTTATGTTTCATTTTTCCCTCCTAGTGGTGGTGTCGCAAGCTGAGTTCTGAATTGAATATTGCAGTACACATGCGGAGAATAAAGACAACTGTCCTAGTTCTCTGACGCAGCGCTTCTGTAACCAGCGGTCGTGGTCTCCACTTGCTTAATTCTACTAGCTCAGCGGCACACCCGCAGGTGGACGACAGGCGCTAAAATTCGAGGGAAGCTCTGAATTTGAGTGTATTTCTGCTCTCCTGTTAGTGATTCAAGTGAATCCAGTGATCCGACGCCCAGCAGCACTAATTTCTGGGGACAGTTACATATTTTTCCTCAACAACCTTTCATCCAGGGCCACAGACAGAAAACAATGCACATCTTCTGAGCTAAGCTTTGAGCCCCGGCACTTATTGTTTTACAAATTAAGCACTGTTTCCCGCAGTTTCTGACAATAATTGAAGTTGTCAAATGAAGATGAACGCTGCAGTCTACAGCAAGAAGATTCCACCTTTTCACAAAAATTAACTTTGAGAGGTTGACACAGCTGCACATGACCAGCTTTAGTGGGTGGCACCCGGTGCAACATTCCCTTTTTTGGTGCCCTCCTCTCATAGCTCTCTTTTCCACAAGTTCCCCCACTGCCACTCTCTAAGAGTGACCCTCATCTCTCCATAGACCCTCTCACATATATATTTCATTTATTTTATAGTGCTTTTCATACCCGAGTAGGATGTCAGAGCACTTTACATCACGCATATATTACACATAAATGAAGGCTTATACGTGTGTAAATCAGTGTACAGGAAATGTTACATAGAACAATGGAGATTACAAGGTGTAGGAATACCATGTCATTCATGCTAGCAGACTGTATTTTTTTTAATGTTTTTTGTCTAGAGAAGCTCAAACTCAGGATTCTCAGTCAGTCATATTCACTTTATTCGGTTAATAAAAACCAAAAAAGGACACTACAAACATCTTATACAACAATAATAACACATATACAAGGGTCCTATTAGAGTAATCTTAGGCACCATACAAATTCAACAAGAAAAAGGTCCTCAGCCTTTTGACTGTTTAAAAACTCAGGATTCTGAAAGCACACATTGTGTTTGAGTATTCGTGTGCCACACCTTTTACATGCATAACTGGTGCAGCAATTTGCATAAACACATTCAAAATGGCTCACAATCTGCTTCGCAGTCATACTCCTATTCACAGTGATAAATGCAAAACCACAGTTGATGGACAGAATGCAGAACAATGTCATACATTCACCCCAGTACAGAGATCTGGGCCTAAATCCATCGTTTTGTTGTACTCCACACCACCCCAGTTCAGACATGGCCATATGCAAATCAGTCTGACCCTGTGTCTCATGGGGACAGTCCAGCCCGAACTGCCAAGCCATGCCTTCCCTGGACCGGAAACAAGCTTCCGAGGACCGGTTTCTGGCATTTCAGCCGTCTTCAGCCCGGCTTGCTTGAATCCAGTGGTGTGGAGAGCATGGGACTCATGTCTGAGCATACCCATCCCACTCGGGGTGACAAATGCAAAACCACTGTTGATGGACAGAATGCAGAACAATGTCATACATTCACCCCAGTACAGAGATCTGGGCCTAAATCCATCGTTTTTTTGCACTCCACACCACCCCAGTTCATACATGGCCATATGCAAATCAGTCTGACCCTGTGCCTCATGGGAACAGTCCAGCCCAAACTGCCAAGCCATGCCTTCCCTGGACCGGAAACAGCCTTCCGAGGACCGGTTTCAGCCGGTCCTTGTAAGCTTGTTTCCGGTCCAGGGAAGGCATGATGGGCAGGAGAACCTCTAACAATGTTGAAGAGTTCCTTTCTGTGGCTGGAGCTATCTTTGATGCATTCTGCCAGGGCACGTTTTTTCGTGTCTTTTAGTAGTTGGTGGTATTTGTCGAGAGCTGATTTGAAGGTGGCTTGGTCTGTGAGATCTTTGCTGGTGTGCCAACATTTTTCTAGATGTTTGCAGTTGTGTTTCATGGTCCTGAGTTCTAGAGTATACCAGCTGGCTTGTTTGGTGGATCTACTGCTTTTGGTGAGTTTGATAGGGGCGACTCTTACAGCACATTTGGTAATCTAAGCAGAGAGGTTCTCATTGGCCTGTTCAAGGTTGGGTGCAGGGTTTAGGTAGATGGTGTTGAGGGTGACTGACCATTGGGGCTCTGCTACATTGTTCCAACTGTGTTGGGTGGATATTTGGGTCTTGGTGGTGGTGTATGATGCTCCTGCCATGGTTAAGTGGAGGATGGTGTGGTTGGTCCAAGTAGGTTCACTGACATGATGTATTTGACTCGTTGGCAGTGAAGATTGGGTTGATTGTGTGTCCTGTGATGACCAGTTGGGTGAGGCCTATTTTGCTCATGCTTTCCAGGAGGTTGGTGGTGTCAGTTAAGCATGGGCGAATTTTGCGAATCTCGCGTTCGCGAATTTTGCGGATTTGCGAACTCGCAATTCGCTAAATCCGCGAATTCTCGCGAATTTGCAGATTTTTTTTTTGTGTTCGCGCGGGTTTCTGCCAGTTCGCGAGGGTTTTGTACAATTTCGCAAACGCGAACTTACCTGTCGGGTCGCAAGTTTCGCGAACTTGTTGTTTCTACGTGTCCAGCCTGTTTGGGACACTCTTCTTCACCACTGCCACTCTCTGACTACTCATGCCACCCTCTGGCCCACCCATGCCACCCTCTGTTTCATCACAGCACCCTCTGGTTGTCCAGTCAGTGTACATTATTGTGGCAAAGCAAGCACACCTTCCCTGCCTCAAGTGACCTGAATTAATTTGGGGCTGATTAATGTGTCACAGAATATTTTTTTAGCTGGCACCTGCTTCCTTAGTGCTTCCTGATTAGTGATCTTTTGCACTTGCTAAGTGCTTTCATTGTTGCAAAATTAGTTACAACACCTGCCCTGCCCCAACTGACAATAATGAATTAGGGGCTGATTAATGGATTTTAACTTCCAGCCTGGCTCCTGCTTGTCTCCCTTAGCTGTAATTCAGGACCTTTGTGGCATATGTGTAACTATTCTGAGGTTCAGAGCAGGGTCACATAATAGTTGCAACTGGCAACTGAACTCTGGAGGGGCCCCTCAGGAAGCACTACAGGAAATGGCTACTAATGATGAGCCTGAACTTTTGAACCTGGTAAGTAGTTTCAGTTTTGCTCAGATCGTATTTCTGCAATTTTGCGCTTATTCGCGGGGCGCGAAGTTGTACTGGGAAGCCGCGAACTCACGCGAACAGTGCGAGCAAGCCATAAAATCCGCTGCTCGCGGATTTGCGGATTTTGCGGGAGATTCGCGAATCTCGCGGATTGCGAATTTACCGAAAATCCGCAAAATCCGCGAGCGAAACGGATTTTCCGCCCATGCTTAGTGTCAGTGTTCTTCGGGTTCGTTAAGGTGGAAGTTGAGGACACCGGGGAAGATGTAGCATGATGGTGAGTCCGGATATGGATTTGGGAATGACGTTGCAGAAGCAGGAGTGTGGGACTGGGGCTCTGTATGCAAGGGTGCCTCTTATGGTCGTTCTGCCATTGGTTTGGAGTTGGAAGTTGAGGTTCTTCATGTTTGGTGTAGTGTCATCTTCGGTGGTGGGGCAATGGATGGAACTATGTGGATGATGATGATGCCACCTCCATGTTTGCTTATGAGGTCACAGTGTATCATCTTGTATCCGTTGGGCATTGCAGTGGCGATGTCAGGGGTGGTCGAGGGGTAGAGCCCTGTCTCGGTAATGAAGACAATGTCCGGGGTGAGGGTGGTGATGGTGTCCCAGATTTCAGTGGCGTGTTTTCAGAGTAATCAGGCGTTGAGCAGGAGGCAATGGAGTGGTTGTGTGGTGGTCACAGTAGCTAAACTGGATTTATTGAAGGATTCTTTGATGGCGGGAGGTGCTGAGTTGCAGGCTAAGTGGCAGTGGCAGCAGGAGAAAGGTCCTACCATCGATCAAGGAGATGTGAGGCAACAGTTGTTGCAGGGTCCAGGATCCAAGGCTTTAAGCTCGGTGTTTGTGTAGCTGCTGGTGTCGGGAGAACCAGGGTTCTTTGCACTGGGTGGTGTCCAGGCCTGGACGGGCTCAGATGGGCTTTCTTTTACAGCGCAGCTGCGCTGCAGCCTCCATTAATAAGGTCCTCGGAGGTGGGCAGGGCCCAGGGAGCAAAGAAGCAAGAGGCGGGAGCGGCATAAACGGCTGAAAAGCAAGCAGCGAAACAGGCTGGCTCACTGCAAAAAGTGACAAAACAAAAATCACATGTCATGGCAAAAGTCAAGGCTCAGACTGTAAACAACAGGCATAATATGGCTTTAAAAAGATGGCTAAGAAACAGAAAAAAATACAATTACAACCAAATACAAGGCAGGGTTAACAACAACGAGGCACTGAAAATACTCGTTAATGGAGGGCGGGAGACAGAAACTCACAATTGCAATAATGTAACAAGGCTGGTGCTAAGAAGACAATGTGCGGAGAACAACAGTAGATGGGAGGCAGGAAAAACAGCGACCAAGAATAGACACTGGGCTTACAGTAGCGAGGGAGGACCTGGAACATGGACCTGCACAATGGGGTCATGCTGCAGCCTCCATTACATAGGTCCTGGGAGGGGGCAGGGCATTTGGAGGCGGGAAGCTGGAGGCAGAAGCGGCACAAATGGCAGGAAAGTTAGCCACAAGGTGGGCTGGGCTGCTGCAAAAAGTGTACAAAAGGAAAATCACAGGTTATGATATTTGAACAACAAGCACAAAATATGGTAGTAAAAGGAAGGCTGAAAAATGGAAAAAATACAATTACAACTAAATACAAGGCAGGGTTAACAATGAGGTACAGAAAATAAACGTAAACAGAGAGCAGGAAATACAAACTCGAATATGTAACGTTACAACGCGATCAAAATGATCGCAGTACATTAGATCGCAGTTTTTACAATGCAAGTCGTTACAACAACTTGCGCTAGAGGGCACTGGACTTAGGAATAGTATGATTTACCATTCCAACACCAGTCTACGTACAGTAGGGAGGGTGTTGGAATAGTAAATTATACTATTCCTTAGGTTAGAGCGCCATCCAGCGTAAGTCGTTGTAACGACTTGCGTTGTAATACCTGCGATCTAAAGGCATTGCATTGTGGTAAGGGATGTTTCCCAGAAACACATCATTGCAACAATGTGAAAAGGGTGATTCAATGAAGACAAGATGCAGAGAACAACAGTGGATGGGAGGCAGGAAAAATGAAAAACTGAGGGTCAACCAAGAATAAGCATTGGGCTTACGGCAGTGAGGGGGCTGGTATACTGACCTGCTCCGACTTCTAAAGTGGCCCTGTCTCACCTCCCTTCTTGCAAGTTTCAGATCTCCTCCCTCTAATTTCAAGAATGTCTGCAATACACTTCCACTGACTGGGAAAACACCCTCACCTCCATCTTCTGTAAAGGCCGAGCCAGGAGTATCCAAAATAGATTGCACAGGCCCCCATCACTCTGGCTCACTTAGACACAACATGTATGTACCAAGCAAGGTTACAAATCCTCACAACATGCAGCTGGGATCCACTCCAGGAATAAATATAGAAAGGTCTGGTCACAACTATGGATTCCCTATCACTACTCTGTCTCCACCACTCTATATGTTTAACCCACCAGGGGGACAGTATTCTTCTGTCAATCAGGGGAGACACACTTGTGTGTTCCTCCAGATTAGAGGGCAAGTCTAGGACCTACTTAAGTCAAGGGACAAGCTTAGGTCTCTACACAAATGCTTCAATGAGTGTGATACTGGGGCCAAAAATCCCAAACCAGGAAACCAAATACACATATTCAGGCACTCAGGTCACAGAAACATGAATATACACCATGCAGTGGATATTCCCATCCCAACATTTAATCGGTGCGTATGTGTGCTATGTACTCTGCATATAATAACCTGATCCATGTCAGAAGTCCCTCTTCAATACCCACTCGATTTAAAAATATAAATAAATAAGTCTAGTTGAGGTTATGAATTGCTTTTGCCATGTCTTTCGACACTAACACTGACAGACAGTCTCAACATGAGACATTTTCCAGAACTTGAAATAGGCACCAGATGTTACCTGATTTATTACTAGCCGGGATTAACCCATTTTGGTCATAGTGTGTCTCTTGCGACAGTAGAGGTAGCTAATAACTACAATATTTGGCAGTTTATGTTGAGCATTATTAATGGCCTGGAAGAAATCTTATTCAAGAAATGACGTTTGGGTTCGGTAGGGGCACTATGACCACCCCATTGGTTGCCCCTTGCATTTAACCTTTTTATCGACCTGGGTCAAAGGTTGAGCTAAATAGGGAGCTAAAAAGTATACTGATGCATTCCAGTGGGAGCCCATCACATCCTGTAGTCTTCCGCCTAGCCTGGTCTGCTATAGCTGTTCCAATTTCCCATATTGCTATTCGGGCATCCAGTAAATCTCTTTGTTCTATGGACTTAGCTTGGGCGATTGATTTACTATGTAGGTTAAAGTGTCCGTCAAACTGGAAATAGGGTGATTTTGTACAACTGCAAGTTATATTTTACCAACAATTAAATTATTCGCACCAATGTATGTGTCAGAACACCATCTTCCCTCTTTAATTGTGTGATCATGGAGCCTCGCAACTTGGGTTTTGCCAACCATACCAATAACCTATCAGATTTGTCCACCTCATTATGAAATTGTAATAATAATAATTGCCTATAGTCGACTTTGCTCAAACTCACCATGATTCCAGCTTATTTCGACATTTTCCTCCCTGTTACTGAGTTTGTATTTGGCCACCAGTGAGTTGTCAAATTGTTGCCTTTCCAGTTAAATGAATTCCCATTCATGCTGGCTAGTCTCTCGTTGAGGGTTGTTTTTCATTCCATACGCTGTTTGAATGGCATGACCTCTCATTACAAGTTTAAATGCGTCCCACTTTGGAATGTGATTCCCAGTGGATCACTAATGCCAGAAACAATATGGTCATACTTAACTCCTAACAAAACGCGTGGGTACTGTATCCTCTAATATTCAGAGTCTAAAGGTTCCAAGATGACATCACCGTTAACAAAATATTGTGATCAGACAATGTTTTGGACGAGTATGGAGCATCTGTAAACATGCTCACACTCTTCCTAGTACATAAAAACCCACCCAATCATTCTCCAGACATCAAGCAAATTCCAATTACCCAACTAGACTCGAAATTCTTTAGTTGGTGTCATTATTGACAAACCAGATATTAATAGATAGAGTCTGTCCCTTCCTGGACATAAAACTCAGTTGAGCTCTCCTCAGCATATATTTGGCATCTGCAGATGCATGATCAGATGCCATAAAAATTCAATCTGGCTAAAATATGAGGTGTATGCATTCACCAGAAACAAATCTTTTGCATCTTAATTGCCCTCCATCTTTATGTATCTATACTATGGCTCTATGAGCACTTTGGGCAGGTCAAAGGGGACTTCAGGAATCACTCACATAAGTGTCCATCTAGCGAATCTCAAATAGGTTAGGTAAAATAATTATTCCATCAAATCTACTTCAGACTAACCTCTTCGAATCTATCCATGTGTGTTTCTTCTAAAAACATTATTTGAACTTTGCGTCTCCTCAGATATGAGTATATCTCTTAAAGACTGAGTCCAAACCTCGGATGTCCCATATAAGGAACTATTTCGGCAGCCTCAGTAGGTAAAGCATAATACTAAGTTTCAGACTCTGAGGAAGCAAACTCTGCTTAGGGATGATATCTAAAGCACAGTTTCAAGAGTAAAGCTTTTTTACCACCCATTGTTGAATAAGTTCACAGCATGTTCTCAGTCATGGCCTCAAAGAAAACAAGCATGGCACTTTTAGAGCCTTTATGGCAGAAAAGAAAAACACACTAAATACCAGTAGCACTCTGCTTCCCCTCACAGACTAGCATTTACAAATGAAAGGGTACATTCCTACACCCCTCGCATACTAGCAGTCTTGGACTACCAACAGCACTCCCACAGCAATCAGAGTACCAGTCACATATTACAGAAGTATTCTTACACCCCTTACAAACTAGTAGTCACACACTTCTGACAGCATTCACATCTCTCACACAGTAGCTTCTGACGCTGCATATCTTGGCTTGTAAGGCGGGTTTCCGGATTAGCGTTGGACATCCTTCAGTGACGCGCCTCTCATAGGGTGAGTTCCGGATTTTGTGCTAACCTCTCCCTATGGGTTCACGCACTAAACCACTCCCCTCTACAATTTTTAACAAATCTGATTGGATTCACTTGTGTACTTTGTTATTAGTATTGTTTACCGGAGCACGATCTCCGTGATTCAAAGAAGGAATACTTTGGGACAATAACTGTAAGTTTTTAAACACGCTATTTGAGATTTATTACTTATAAAGACACTTTAACACGCTCTATACGCGTGCAACAGTTTATTGATTTTAATTGTGCTCAAACATAATTTATCACCTCTGCCATCACAACTGACTAGTTTATTATAATATTCCCAGCGTAAATACAAATACTGTCTTTTAAATGGCTACTCAGCAAATTTTTCAATTAAATCCTTTCCTACCAAGACAAGGCAAACCAAAAGAACCTTGGCACTAGGGGTCTCCAAACCGGTCCTGGAGGGCTGGCTCCATGCCAGATTTTTAAAATTACTACATGTATCTCAATGGGGATATCCAAAAAATCTGGAATGGATCCGGCCCTTCAGGACCGGTTTGGAGACCCCTTAAATAACACCATCGCTGCTAGAGAGATTTTCCTCCGGTGCTGGACTTGTTGGAAATCCTATTGTTCATGACGAGCTGAGCTCGTCATGAGCACAGCTCCACTGGGCCTCATGACGAGCTGAGCTCGTCATGAGCATCGAAGGGGTTAAAAACTACTTGGTGGCTATAGATGCGGAAGTTTATTCGCCTTAGCACAAGCTAGCCATTCTGTACAACTTTCTAGGTAGTGCTAGTCGTGAAACTTTCAATAATTTTCCAGTTACTATTCCACCCCCAGGCGAGGGAGATGGTTGGAATGTATATTCTGATGCTGTCAACTGGTTAAACAAAAATTCTTGGAACAACCAAGCGTAATGTTGGAGAGATTCAACTTCATGAAAAGGAAACAAAATTCAGATTAGTCTGTTGAACATTATATTTCAGTACTGAGAAACCTAGCTTCAGACTGTAACTTTGGGGCACACTTAGACCATTACATAAGGGATCAATTTGTCTACAACTGCTTTCACAAGACGATTCAAGAGAGGATACTCAGCTGTAGAGACCCATCCTTATCTGAGGTCATTGACATTGCAAAAGGCATAGACAGATCTATTATTACTTCAAAATGTTTAAGTAATGAGAATGTCTCTCCTGTTAACATGATTCAACATGATTCTCCTATTAATAATATTTCTTACAGGTCGAAATTTGTCAAACCTTTCTAACAGAAACAGAACAAAATAAATTCATTCTGTTACAGGTGTGGTTCAAAGTCACATTTAGGTGATAGCCCTGTTTGCCTAGCATTAGGTAAAAAATGTACTAAATGTGGTAAAATGGGCCATTTTTACAATGTTTGCAGAAGTAAGAAAATTGTAAGAGTCAGTACCATAGATACTGAGGAAGTTTTAGAGAATATACATGTTGGAAACAATCATACACTCTCTGACAATCTTGAGAGATTAATGCTTTCCATTGAGACTCAAGATTTAACTCTTTCTGATCAAAAAGTCAAGGAACCTTTATGTGAGGTTATCATTGGTGATGTGAAAATCGACATGATGGCTGATTCTGGAGCACCAGTCACTATTGTTCCAGATACCCTTTTTGAAGAGCGTTGGGCCTTCAAGAAACCTTTACAAGCTTTAGATATCATTCCTAAGGCGTATGATGGTCACACCATAGAAATTTCTAGTTATTTTACTGAATTCATTACTTGTTTAGAACGGAAAATGTATACTTAGGTGTACGTAGCTCACAAAGGTAAGCATATTATTGGATGGTAGGACCTAGCAAAGATAGGTTTGAAATTGGTTCCTGGCTCCGATAATCCTATTCAAGTTAATACTGATATTTTTATTTCTTCTGTTTCTGGTTCTAATCTGCCTAATGCTGCAAATATTGCTACAACCATGTTTAATTAATTTCCTGAAGTTTTTACCTCAAGAATAAGCAAAATTACAAAGGTAGAGCAGCTCATTAAGTTAAAAGACAATGCAATTCCTATTGCACACAAGGCTAGACCCATTCCCCTGAGTGTTAGAAATTACCTTAAGGTTTTACTTGACAAACGTGTAAGAGAAGGTATCATAATAAGTACTGAATCATGAGAATGGGTTGGTCCCATTGTGATAGAAAGAAAAAAAGACTATTCAATTTCTTTATGTGCTGACTTGCGCACACTTAACAAAAATATAATAGTGGATTGTCATCCCTTACCAAAAATTCAGGTCTTATTATCTAATATTGCTGGTGCCACTTGTTTTACCATTCTTGACTTGAGGTCAGCGTATCATCAGATACCTTTAGCCACTTCTTCCACTGATCTCACCACATTTAACACACACCTTTCGGGGCATATAAGTATCTTAGACTGCCTTTTGGTTTAGCCTCGGCGGCAAGCGTTTTTCAAAGGTCTATGGACCATATGTTAGCAGGTATTGGATTAGTACAAGCCTATCAGGATGATGTTTTGATTTATTCAAAAGACAGAGATGATCACATATCCACTTAAACGAGGGTTCTTCATAAGTTCAAAGAATTTGGAGTCACTTTGGTCATTGATAAATGCAAATTTATGGTGGAAGCAGTTAACTGTCTAGGTCATACCATCTCGGCTTCTAGGATTAGTCCCTAATTTTCCCTCACAAAAGTCATAGATGAGGTTGTTGTGCCTAAAAATAAGGATCAATCAAAAATGGGAGAAGGCATTCTTTGGTAGGATAGCATATAAAAAGCAACTTTATTCTATTAGTAAACATATATTTTTAGACATATATTTCTAAACATGTATTTCAGGTGCTCACATTGGTGACAAAGTGCATAGGGTGACTGAGTGAAAACATTTTTACAATAAAAATTATATACAACTGTCACACAAACAAGGATGTATTCCATATAAATATATACAATGGGGCAAGGAATTTCCTTGGTGGGGTCGACGACGTTTCGATCTATATCAATTTAGATCATCATCAGGACATGGTGAGCTTATCTGAAACAGTATTAGAAATTAGAATATTTTAAGTACTAAGGGCCAGATGTAGGTGGCCGTTTGAGGCCATTTACCGAGCGGTAACGGCCGATTTTTGGCCGTTACCGATCGGTAAATGGGTGACAGGTATGTAGGGGGCATTATTTTACCGAATCTGTAAAATTACCGAATCGGTAATTTTACCGATTCGGAAAAATAAAAAATCGGTAATTTTACCGATTCTGGGGCACCCAGATGTAGGTGGGACTCTTCAGAGTCCCAGAGGCCTAACCGAATCAGTATTTTACCATCAAATCCAATTTGATGGTAAAATACTGATTCCGGTGTGCATGCACATGTGTGCATGCACACCTATGCCATGTGACAGGCAGACCTGCCCTTAGGGCATGTATGCCTGCCACATGGCACCCAAGCCTGTTTTGGGGGTGCCAGAGGGTGTCAAAGTGACACCCCCTGCACCCTTGTGAAAATCGGTATTTACCGATTCGGTAAATACTGATTCGGTAATGCCCATTCATTCCTATGGGCTTCAAAGCTACCAACTACCAACAGCACTCCCACAGCAATCAGATTAGCAGTCACATATTACAGAAGTATTCTTACACCCCTTACAAACTAGTAGTCACACACTTCTGACAGCATTCACATCTCTCACACAGTAGCCGTCTGACACTACTGACAGCACTGTCACACCCTTCACACACTACCAGTCTCACACTACCAAGAGCCCATTCATACCCCTTAAAGAGTAGTCTCAATCCAGAGTCAGCACTCTCACATCCTTCACACACTACAGGAAGCACCGTCGCATCCCTCACAAGCTAGCAGTGCAGCCATTAGTCTGCTTCATTGATTGGTGATTTTGTGTGTGTAATTTTGTGGGTTGGTGAGTGGGTGAATGCAAGAGTCAATATATGGATAAATAGATGCATGAGAACAAGGTTGAATAACTGGGTGCATAGGTGGGTAGATATGACTGCCTGGATGTAAGCTGTTATAACCCAGGCCTATTGGCTATGTCGATCTTTGTTTGGCCCAAATGAAATGAGATCAAAGTGCTTGACAATTCTGTAATTGGATTCTGTCTTCTGTATGCCTTTGCCCCCAGGGCATAAAGCAATTGATATGAAAATGAAACTTAATTGAAATGGCTTGAATTATCGAAGTATAGGGGGGAGTTCCAGTTGGTCTACGATTCTGTGATAGTTTCTTTAGTGACAAACTCTAATGTATTTGGAGGGTGTAATACATAGCATTCATGTTTAAAATACAAAGTATTCATGTTCACGTGCATACATGTTCACGCGTTCCACGCGCTCCTGTTGAGTTCACGTAATGTCATTGTTTTCATGTGATTGACAGCATGCGCACACTTACTGTTAGGTGCGCATGCTGTCTAGTTATCTTGTAAAATGAGCTTTAAATAAAAATGCATTCTCGTGCCTGTAACCTTCTCTCTGTAGTATGAATGGTATCTTGAAACAGATTCCGTTTGGACTGTAGAGAGGAAGGACGCACTCCTGTGGTGACTATTATTATTAACAAATAAACTTCCGAAAACATCCTTATTTGTTCATAATGGATTTATTTACATGAGGAAGACCTCAACTTTTCATTTGGCGACGATTTACCTCAGTTTTCTTCAACACCACAAAGATTGTGCCTCTTTTGCCGCTCGCAGCAGAGATTCTCCATGTCCAGCAGCAACTCTCCGTCTGTGTATCGGCTGGGTAATTTAATTTCTTTTGTCCCGCTAAGGAAATCACGCTTCTGACGCTGCATATCTTGGCTTGTAAGGCGGGTTTCCGGATTAGCGTTGGACATCCTTCAGTGACATGCCTCTCATAGGGTGAGTTCCGGATTTTGTGCTAACCTCTCCCTATGGGTTCACGCACTAAACCACTCCCCTCTACAATTTTTAACAAATCTGATTGGATTCACTTGTGCACTTTCTTATTAGTATTGTTTACCGGAGCACGATCTCCGTGATTCAAAGAAGGAATACTTTGGGACAATAACTGTAAGTTTTTAAACATGCTATTTGAGATTTATTACTTATAAAGACACTTTAACACGCTCTATATGCGTGCAACAGTTTATTGATTTTAATTGTGCTCAAACATAATTTATCACCTCTGCCATCACAACTGACTAGTTTATTATAATATTCCCAGCGTAATTACAAATACTGTCTTTTAATTGGCTACTCAGCAAATTTTTCAATGAAATCCTTTCCTACCAAGACAAGGCAAACCAAAAGAACCTTGGCACTAGGGGTCTCCAAACCGGTCCTGGAAGGCCGGATCCATGCCAGATTTTTAAAATTACTACATGTATCTCAATGAGGATATCCAAAAAATCTGGAATGGATCCGGCCCTTCAGGACCGGTTTGGAGACCCCTTAAATAACACCATCGCTGCTAGAGAGATTTTCCTCCGGTGCTGGACGTGTTGGAAATCCCATTGTTCATGACGAGCTCAGCTCGTCATGAGCACAGCTCCATTGGGCCTCTGACGAGCTGAGCTCGTCATGAGCATCGAAGGGGTTAAAAACTACTTGGTGGCTATAGATGCGGAAGTTTATTCGCCTTAGCACAAGCTAGCCATTCTGTACAACTTTCTAGGTAGTGCTAGTCGTGAAACTTTCAATAATTTTCCAGTTACTATTCCACCCCCAGGCGAGGGAGATGGTTGGAATGTATATTCTGATGCTGTCAACAGGTTAAACAAAAAATTCTTGGAACAATCAAGCGTAATGTTGGAGAGATTCAACTTCATGAAAAGGAAACAAATTTCAGATTAGTCTGTTGAACATTATATTTCAGTACTGAGAAACCTAGCTTCAGACTGTAACTTTAGGGCACACTTAGACCATTACATAAGGGATCAATTTGTCTACAACTGCTTTCACAAGACGATTCAAGAGAGGATACTCAGCTGTAGAGACCCATCCTTATCTAAGGTCATTGACATTGCTAAAGGCATAGACAGATCTATTATTACTTCAAAATGTTTAAGTAATGAGAATGTCTCTCCTGTTAACATGATTCAACATGATTCTCCTATTAATAATATTTCTTACAGGTCGAAATTTGTCAAACCTTTCTAACAGAAACAGAACAAAATTAATTCATTCTGTTACAGGTGTGGTTCAAAGTCACATTTAGGTGATAGTCCTGTTTGCCTAGCATTAGGTAAAAAATTTACTAAATGTGGTAAAATGGGCCATTTTTACAATGTTTGCAGAAGTAAGAAAATTGTAAGAGTCAGTACCATAAATACTGAGGAAGTTTTAGAGAATATACATGTTGGAAACAATCATACACTCTCTGACAATCTTGAGAGATTAATTCTTTCCATTGACACTCAAGATTTAACTCTTTCTGATCAAAAAGTCAAGGAACCTTTATGTGAGGTTATCATTGGTGATGTGAAAATCGACATGATGGCTGATTCTGGAGCACCAGTCACTATTGTTCCAGATACCCTTCTTGAAGAGCGTTGGGCCTTCAAGAAACCTTTACAAGCTTTAGATATCATTCCTAAGGCGTATGATGGTCACACCATAGAAATTTCTTCTTATTTTACTGAATTCATTACTTGTTTAGAACGGAAAATGTATACTTAGGTGTACGTAGCTCACAAAGGTAAGCATATTATTGGATCGTAGGACCTAGCAAAGATAGGTTTGAAATTGGTTCCTGGCTCCGATAATCCTATTCAAGTTAATACTGATATTTTTATTTCTTCTGTTTCTGGTTCTAATCTGCCTAATGCTGCAAATATTGCTACAACCATGTTTAATGAATTTCCTGAAGTTTTTACCTCAAGAATAGGCAAAATTACAAAGGTAGAGCAGCTCATTAAGTTAAAAGACAATGCAATTCCTATTGCACACAAGGCTAGACCCATTCCCCTGAGTGTTAGAAATGACCTTAAGGTTTTACTTGACAAACGTGTAAGAGAAGGTATCATAATAAGTACTGAATCATCAGAATGGGTTAGTCCCATTGTGATAGAAAGAAAAAAAGACTATTCAATTTCTTTATGTGCTGACTTGCGCACACTTAACAAAAATATAATAGTGGATTGTCATCCCTTACCAAAAATTCAGGACTTATTATCTAATATTGCTGGTGCCACTTGTTTTACCATTCTTGACTTGAGGTCAGTGTATCATCAGATACCTTCAGCCACTTCTTCCACTGATCTCACCACATTTAACACACACCTTTTGAGGCATATAAGTATCTTAGACTGCCTTTTGGTTTAGCCTCGGCGGCAAGCGTTTTTCAAAGGTCCATGGACCATATGTTAGCAGGTATTGGATGAGTACAAGCCTATCAGGATGATGTTTTGACTTATTCAAAAGACAGAGATGATCACATATCCACTTTAACGAGGGTTCTTCATAAGTTCAAAGAATTTGGAGTCACTTTGGTCATTGATAAATGCAAATTTATGGTGGAATCTTTTAACTATCTAGGTCATACCATCCCGGCTTCTGGGATTAGTCCCAAATTTTCCCTCACAAAAGTCATAGATGAGTTTGTTGTGCCTAAAAATAAGGATCAATCAAAAATGGGAGAAGGCATTCTTTGGTAGGATAGCATATAAAAAGCAACTTTATTCTATTAGTAAACATATATTTTTAGTCATATATTTCTAAACATGTATTTCAGGTGCTCACATTGGTGACAAAGTGCGTAGGGTGACTGAGTGAAAAAAGTTTTACAATAAAAACTTTATACAACTGTCACACAAACAAGGATGTATTCCATATAAATATATACAATGGGGCAAGGAATTTCCTTGGTGGGGTCGACGACGTTTCGATCTATATCAA
Source organism: Lissotriton vulgaris (assembly GCF_964263255.1). NCBI lineage: Eukaryota > Metazoa > Chordata > Amphibia > Caudata > Salamandridae > Lissotriton > Lissotriton vulgaris. The sequence goes on along the minus strand of NC_141685.1, from coordinate 2,041,909,023 downwards.
TTTAGATCATCATCAGGACATGGTGAGCTTATCTGAAACAGTATTAGAAATTAGAATATTTTAAGTACTAAGGGCCAGATGTAGGTGGCCGTTTGAGGCCATTTACCAAGCGGTAACGGCCGATTTTTGGCCGTTACCGATCGGTAAATGGGTGACAGTTATGTAGGGGGCATTATTTTACCGAATCTGTAAAATTACCAAATCGGTAATTTTACCGATTCGGAAAAATAAAAAATCAGTAATTTTACCGATTCTGGGGCACCCAGATGTAGGTGGGACTCTTCAGAGTCCCAGAGGCCTAACGGAATCAGTATTTTACCATCAAATCCAATTTGATGGTAAAATACTGATTCCGGTGTGCATGCACATGTGTGCATGCACACCTATGCCATGTGACAGGCAGACCTGCCCTTAGGGCATGTATGCCTGCCACATGGCACCCAAGCCTGTTTTGGGGGTGCCAGAGGGTGTCAAAGTGACACCCCCTGCACCCTTGTGAAAATCGGTATTTACCGATTCGGTAAATACCGATTCGGTAATACCCATAGGAATGAATGGGCATTACCGATTCGGTATTTACCGAATCGGTAAATACAGAATTCTTCCGAGTCGGTATTCCAGCACATCTGGAATACCTACATATCCACCCCTTAGATTTACCGATTTTTACTTACCGAATCGGTAAAATTCGGTAATTAAAAATCAGTAAATCTATTTTACCTACATCTGGCCCTAGATCCTACATAGATAGATTCTAAACAAAGTGAATTTGTGCTCCCAGTGGCATATCAACCTAAACATGTAATAGGGACATGCATGTTATTTAAGGTAATTAGAATATAGATATAAACTAACCAACCCTGGTGTCTCGCGCTGGCGTGCCTATTTACTAAGGAGTATGCGTGGACGCGCGTTTGTTCTACGAGGGAAAATCTTTTTTAAAAACTTAGTTAGGGTGGTGGAAAAAACTTCCATCCAATTTAGGCAAAAGGGTAATTAATTTGATTGCCGAGTATGAAGATCTGTAATATCAGAACAAGAGACAATTTTTTTGAGTGAAAATGTACTACATATAAGTTTTAATTAGCTCAGTACCACGTGGGGAAGGCACTTACTGGTATCTTAGTGTCTTCTAACAATTGTGTTAGTTTAGTTTCCTATAGTTTCCTTTAGTTTCCTATAGGTCTTAATGGCGGCCACAATCTATACGTGGAGAGCAAGAAAAGGGGCAGTAAGAGTATTATCTTAGAAAGCAATCAAGATAAAGTAATAGTAAAATGGTGCCATCGGATTACCCAGATTCAAAGGTGAGATATCAAGGCAGATGTAGAGGATCTTGATTTCTTTAATCTAAAATTGAATTAGGGCAACAATTTGTGGCTAAATTAATGTGCATAGTGATAGGTCGCCACTCCGTGTGAAACAAGGATATTTACCCGTTCTTTTAGTCCTCGTCCCTGCATGAGCTAGGGACAAAGAGTTATCAAACGATTAAATTCTGATTCGACATTTTCAGTAGCTTTTATTAGTTACCGGTACAGTTTCCTAGCGCAATTGGGCAGGGGGAATAGCTTACTTGATCACTGTGTCCTGCGGGTACGAAGGGTCTGCCTCGCTACTCCGGCGTCTTGTGCAATCTAGGTAGTGCGCCGGACGGGATTTACTTCCTGAGTTCCGGGCGACGCATGCGCATTGGGCAAAAGGCTTCGCGCATGTCTACGGAAGGCATACTAGTTTAGTGGGCATGCTAGTTTAGTGAGGCTGCGCATTAGGATTCGCCTGGAGTATACTATACGGCGTTTTTTTAATTACTATTGGAAAACTGGGTCGGACATGATTGAAAATAATTTTACAGTGGGCGCATGGGTTTTGTAACGTAGTCCTACGGGTACACGTTATTAAGCATTAAGCTTGCGCATATGAGGAGCTCGTTTTGGGGACAATGTTAGAGATTGTACAAAAATAAAAATGAAATAAACAATTATAATCAAATATGCCTTTGAACATATAACCTCATTAAACATAGTGTAATTACAGTTTATACAGTAGCAGCCTGTGGAGATTTTTAAGTAAATTATGCATAATTTCCATAAACGCGCGTATATGGATTTTGATTAGAGTCTTAAGAGTCAAAAGTCATGTTGTACACAGTCTAGATTTTAGAGTCTTTGGCATCATATCAGCCCCAATTGTTCCATTCATCAAGGGTATTTAACCCTCTTTCTATACTTTTGCAAATAAAAATCCATTTGCATTCAAGGCGGTTTAAGATGGTTTGTTGGTTGGCGCAACCAACAAACCATCTTAAACCGCCTTGAATGCAAATGGATAAATTCTTGTGAGACATGCCTATTATCTAATAAACACTGGAAAACCATGAAAACACCATTGCATAACGTTCCAGTTCCAGAAGAGGCTTGGATGACACTAGCCCTACATTTTGCAGGACCCTTTGATATACTTTCTAATGACAAGAAACACATTTTAGTCTTAGTAGACTATTTTTCAAAATGAATGGAGTTTGAATTTTGTTCCTCTCCCAGCTCTTCTTCTGTGATTAACTTTCTCTCTAGTATTTTTCTTTCTGAGGGATTTCCAAGAGAGTTAGTCACAGATAACGGTTCACACTTCACGTCAAGTGTGATGGAGATCTTTTTGTCTGCTCATGCCATTAAACATTTAAAGGTTACTTTATATTCTCCTTCGGCAAATGGCTTAGTGGAACGGATGAACAGGTTTATTAAAGAAGGCATTCAATCAGCTATATCTGTTAATGAACCTGTAGACATATTTTAAAAAAAGAAGATTTGGTCATATCTTACTACACCTCATACCTCAATTGGAGTTTCTCCCTTTAGGCTTCTTAAAAAGAGAGATCCTAATGGAACATTTTGTCCTTCTTGGCTTAAAATGTTGAGAAATAATGATAATTCATGTTTGGTTTGCAAAGATAAACAAAACATGCTTAAAAATGTTGCAATTCAACAATCTGTGTAAAAGAGAAACTTTGATACAAAAGGGTGCAATTATACTCATGATTTCAAAATTGGAGACTGTGTCATGATTAGGTCTCCCATAAGAGTTAAGAAGGGTTTATCAAAATTATCTCTTCCTGTACAAATTGTTAAAGTGTCAAAGGGATCTTTATTTCTTGGCCATAAAGGTTGGTGGAGTAGGAGAATGTTAGTCAAATTAACACCTGATCAAACTCTTGAGAATATTCCAAAGAAGAAGAATCTTTATTATGATGACTTACACTTTTCACACTTTTCAAGTGACATTACCACAGATAACTCTGTGCTCTCTTCTTGTAATGATGTTCAAACTCAAGATGTCCAAGCTCACGATGTAAATGATTCTTTATCAAACTCTTTGGCATCAAATGACTCTCCACATGTTGTTGATGCTATGGCTCCCAACATTAACACAATAAGACCTACTTGAAATTGTGCATTTCCCTCAAGGTACAAGGATTTTTATTTGTCTTAAGTTTTAACTTTGTTTTTTGTTTGTGAAAGGGGAAGGGTGATGTAATACATAGCATTCATGTTTATAATACATAGTAGTCATGTTCACGTGCATACATGTTCACGCGCTCCACGCGCTCCTGTTGAGTTCACGTAATGTAATTGTTTTCATGTGATTGGCAATATGCGCACACTTGCTGTTAGGTGCGCATGCTGTTTAGTTATCTTTTAAAATGAGCTTTAATTAAAAATGCATTCTCGTGCCTGTAACCTTCTCTCTGCAGTATGAATGGTATCTTGAAACAGATTCCGTTTGGACTGCAGAGAGGAAGGACGCATTCCTGTGGTGACTATTATTATTAACAAATAAACTTCCGGAAACATCCTCATTTGTTTGTAATGGATTTATTTACATGAGGAAGACTTCAACTTTTCAGAGGGTGATTTGAAATAGTTAATTCATATATGGTTAGCTTGCAGAGATAGCAAAAACCACAAAAGTAGACTGCTCCATAACAAACCTGGCATGTAAGGCTTTAAAACATCTGGGGCCTGAAATTAATAAACGTGCGCCTGCCATGTGGTACATGCGGCACCATTCGATCTTGATGTCTCTGCTCCAATACTGAGAGGGGAAAGTCAGTCTCGTGCCTTTGTCGATGGTGCCTTCACTAATCCCCAGAAGAGTGCAATCGTTGGACCTACACGTGCCAGCCTGCTGGCACTTTTTTATGCAGGCTCATTAAACAGGGCCGACTTTAGCACGGAGGGACAGGTGCGGCCTCACTGGGGCTGACCTGGAGGCGGGGGCACTGACCTCAGTGGTGGGGGTAGGTGGGCTTAGACTGTTGTATCAGGCGCCACCAACGCTAAAACCGGTCCTGAGTTAAACCAAAGTGCGATTGAAGCAAAATTGCACATCATATGGATTTCTGGCTGTTTTAAGCCAAATGCGCTTTGTGAAAAAAAGACCACTGAGATATCTTCCTTTAAAACAAAAACAGAATCACAACAACCCCTGCAAAGCTTTATTGTTATGTTAAAACCAGAAATTCACCTCCTGTGCACTGACTGTTCTAAACTAAGATAAAAAGAATGGATTGCTCTGTATTCCATTTTACCAAGTGAGGTCTAAATGTTAATGCTGACAAACTATTTCATTGAGTTCCACAGAAATTGAATTAAGGGAGAACTGTGCATGCTTTAATACATGAAAACGTTTAAAAAGAGGGACGGGCATGGTCACAGCAACCACGTGTACAGAAGGGCTTGTGACCAAGGTGGAATTTGTCAAAAAAATTAAATTATCTGCTGTAATTAAGATATATGTGCCTAACTCCAATGTGGGTTGGCAGCAATTTGACAAATCCAGTTTATCAAGACTCACAGTGCGCCCTGATAGGTCATTTTGTGGGTTGATGCACAGAGACCTACTTTTCTGTCTTGGTTCTCATTGCTTTACTGAACAGAGGATTAGGACGGTAGATTGGGCCGCTTCTCCCATGCACATCTGGGCTTTGGCAGCACTCATTGAAATTCCAGCCTGGCTCAGTGCGGTTAACAGATGCATGGGGTTCGGGCAGTTTACCATGCCTAGCTTTCATAAGTAATGACCAACCTTCCTACATGAGAATGTTTCCCATGCTATCATTTTACAGTTCAGTTCAGTTCATAAAGCTTTATTCGATTGTTACAAAATTACAATCATAAAAGCACAGATAAAAATCATTATTATATATTATTATATTAAAATGTATACAGAGTGGTAGCTTTCGAACTGTGCAAGCAACACTATCAACAGAAACGAACAAGGTTAATCCATAGAGGTTTAAAAAACACCATGCAAATAAACATGTATAATTCAACAGTATTACTTAATCTTTTCCTTAAATAAAATACTTTCTTTAAAAACATTGCAAGTCTCCAAACAGCATGATCATTTTCTAATTGTTGTAGTTTTAAAAAAGCGGGGCGACACTGTCTTAATACATACACTTTTACAAGCGGGACCAGCGACACTTTTCTCAATTCGGAATAAAATTTGCCAAAGAAAACAGTATGGATTGGAGACTGGCATGAGTGGTAATCACATGGACACAGCTCGAGATGTCTAGACCAATTGTTCAATTTGGGCCGCAAGTCCATTCTATGAAATATATTTAACCTGCATCTAATGAATAACATTCTATCAAATGTAGCAGGAACGTAGGACAAATAAGGCTCCATTCCAAGAGAAGTTACAATGATTTGGTACAGTAGGATAAGTAAGTTCACTAGACAGTCTGGCTTCCTCTAGCATACCTAACCCCTCCCTTTTTAAAGCTTCTCGTGAAATTTTCTTCATGGAGCTGGGATTTGTAAAAAATTCTGCGTGGCCCATATCGGTCATAAAGTCCCGCACGCAACTAATCCATGGTATTTTTTGCACTCCGTCAAGTAGGAGGCAATCAGTGATAATATCTCTATTTGACTGTGTTTGTTCCTTAACCCAGACACTATGCCACAATAGTATCGTTTCTACCTTAATGAAATCAGATAAATAAGAAAGGCCCAACTCTTCGTGGCAAATAAAAGCTGGCGTACTCGGGGGAACAGACAGAATAAACCTTAAAAAAGAATTCTCCGGGGGAGGAGCTACGCTAGCAACCAAGATGGCCGCTTAGGCTCCCGGCTCCGCCGACCTCCGTATCCTGCCAGAAGATCCTGTCGATAATCCTGATTTTACGCCCGACCTCCGTGTAGATGAACCGATGCTCACTCCGATGGAGCAATTCAGAAAACTTAATTCGCTTGGGTGACGGAGCTGCGTCGAGTTGAAGTTTGCGGCCTAATCCAGCAGAAGAGCTGGGGCCTCGAGTTTTGATCTGGCCGTGTCAAAGTTGAACAACAGCGGCCGTGAGTGGCAGTCAGAGTCCGGTCCACCGAGGTGGAGGTTTTTTCTTTGCCCGATTTCGATGGCGCTCATCTTGCCTGACCAACATTGAGGGAGGAGTGACGTGGCATGATAGTGGTCGGGGTGGAGGTCCCTGACCCGCGGACCCGGTGTGGCCCGGCCAGTGTTCGGTGAGTCGGGGTCTTCACTCTCGAAGCGAGATACATATTGTTGCCGCAGAAACTGACCAGTCCCCTCTGACGTCGTCCGTTCCGCTCCTGTCGTTCCCCTCGAAGAAGCCAGCTCCCCGGGGGAAGTGAACATGATCATTGCTGTGCGTGGAGAAATGGACCGGACGGAGAGTGAGCCGTCGCAAAAGACCATATTGGCAGCCATCGGGGCATTTCATTCCCATGTGGATGCCCTGATTCACAAAATGATGACAGGCTTATTGGTGATGGAGTGTGTGGAACCGGACCCGGCTGCATCTCAAGTATTACCGCAAGCTATGATTTCAGATGCGACCATCTTGAATCTGAACGAGAGCCCCGTGCCACAAGAGGAGCAGCAGCCCTTGGTTGGTCTTCTGGAAAATCCTGAACCCAGTGTTTTGAACATATTGGCATACCTACCATCATCTCTGACTTTGGGAGAATCGATTTGCGTTCCCTTCCCGGAGAATCTTGTGGGTGATTGTCCTTGGACTTCTGTTCCATCCTTTTCCTCTTTGGTGACTTTCCGATCTTGGAGAAAACTTCATTGGGACTATCCGTCCATGAAGGAGTGTTCCTGTGCTGCTGAAGTTCTTGGCAACCTGCTGAATTTGAATTGTTTTGTACTGCATTTATTCAGACTCTTTTTTCACTTTGGTTCTCCTGCTGAAGTAATGGGAGGGGTTCACATAATGGTTCGGAAGGGCCAGGGCTGAGAGTGATCGACTGTAGTTGGTATTACGGCCTTAATGGATGTAGATTTCATGGCTGTTGGTCTCGCGGGAGGTTGGGCGGTGCATGATGGCTCCCCCTAATTTCTCTTTTGTTGATTATAGATATTATTGACTTTTCATTATAGGGGGTGCCTGTCTCTGGCAGGGGGAAAGGGGACCGGGAGCTTATATGGAAATGCCCTCCCCCACAGTTTCTCTTTTCTACTTTTAGAATTTAGTTAGTTGGGGCGACAGGCACACTGCTAGTGGGGGTTAGGCGATAGCCGTTGCAGGGGTGCAGGGTGGTGGGTTGGGTTTTTTGTTTTCTTTCTGTTATCGCTAATATGGTTTCCCTTTTTTTCAATCTCTTTTTAAGTTTTTCCTATACTAGCAATATTGTCGAAATATCCTGATTCTTTTTTTCGAATTCCAGCGTCTGGTTGCCATGACTCTTCTGCTGTTTTGATTTTATGGGTGGGAAGATCCTGAGTGTCCGCATTTAAATTGTCTATTGATTGTAAGGTTGCTAGTCTTATTCCGTATTCATTACTGTTGGCCTCTCAGGGATTCTTCTGTTGCTCCATGTTTATCCTGCTGTCAATCCCGTTCACCCTATTATCAACATATGTATGTATGGCACCGGATACGTCTGTTCCTTTTTCTTGTTTGAAATAATAAAAAGATTTTTAAAAAAAAGAATTCTCCACTTGCTGCAACTGCGTTGTATTTGTTAGACTCCAGACCCCTGCTCCATACTTCGTAGAGCTGGTGCATCTCGCTTTATAAATTTGAATCAGCTCCGAGGGGTGTTCCGGCCCAATTTCTTAGTGAACCCTTTCAGGGCATTCGTGGTCCGGATGAGAATCAGTTTTTTTGCAGTTATGGTTTGGGCCCACAATTCGTTTTGATTAAACAAAACGCACAAGTACGAGAAACTCTTGGTTGAATTTAGTTTCTGCCCCACTACGAAGAGATATTTCACTTGCTTGGGTCCATGACCAAATCTCATGACGTATGTCTTAGAGATGTTTATACTAAGGCCTAGATCCTTCATAAAAACAAAGAATCCATTTAGATCCTTTTGCAGGGCAACTTGAGTTCTCACCAACGTAACTGCGTCATCCGCATAAAGAAGCACCGGTATGGGCCAACCAGCCACTTGGGGGAAATCATGTGTAATTTTTGTTAGTGCTTCCCCTAATCCGTTTGTATACAAATTAAACAAAAAGGGGACGAGCACGCAGCCCTGTCTCACCCCCTTCTGATGGGAAAGTTGGCTGTACGTTCCCCTCCTATTCCATAACGCACACTAGCCTTTGCGCTGTTATAGAGATTTCTTAGGAAAAAAAATATTTGGGGATCCACTTTCAAGTCCTCAAGGATTTCCCATTGTCTTACATGTCTCACTGAGTCAAAAGCAGCAGTTAGGTCAACAAAGACCATATATAATCTACTATTTGTAGCCTTCGTATATTTTCCTGTGACTAGGGATAAGTTTAAGCATTGCTCTATGGTACCAAGCCCCTTTTGAAAACCATATTGTAGGTCAGTTAAAATTGTATTTACTTCTGACCATTCCTGCAAGTGTTCTAAAATCGCTCGCCCCACCACTTTCACCAATGAGTCTAATTGGGAGATCGGTCTATAGCAGGCCGGACTCTGACGATCTCCCTTTTTAAAGTTCGGAACTATTAGTGACCTACCCCAAGTTTCTGGCAGTTTGTTTGACAGCTTACATTTAAAACCTGCATTATAATGGGCCCCCATAGTGTGTCATTAAACGTAAGCAAATCTATCGGGTTGCTGTCCGGACTGGGTGCTTTACCGGACTTACTCCCGTGCAATGCTCTAATTACTTCATCTAAAGTAAAAAATTCATTTTTGGGAGTTCATTCTCTAAGTATTCGACAGGTGAAATATGGGCAGCATCAGAACTAATGTATACCCGCACAAAGTGGGTTATCCACTCCTCCTCTGTGATAGCGATAGCTATTGATGGACCTTTTAGTGGAGTTAGGAATGGTTGCTTCACCGCCCTCCAAAAAGCTGCACAATCCTTCAGGACTGCCGCTGTACGTAGGGCTTCCAATGCTTCATTTCTCAAGGTATTCTTCCTTTCACTTAGAGCCTGTCAATATGCCATCCTTGCAAGTCTGATGTTTTCCACTATTCTAGGCTGCCTATGTAATTCTAATTTTAAATTACAATAAGCTTTGGTACATCTTGAGTCAAACCAGCCTGAGTCCTTGTTTTTCTTTTGATACTGCACCACTAATCATTTTACAATATGGGGAACAAAATATTCTGAGGGTAATGCTAGAAACTTTGCTTTGCAAGTTATTGGAGAAATATCTGGCCAGCATTCCATCACCTGCTTGCATGCCACTGAGTCCTTTCAAGTGAGGCCAATGGAAATACTGAATCCTGACTTCAAGAAGAGCAGGTCTATCGTGCTCTATCCAAAGAGCAATAGGGGACCCCACGTGCATGTCTATGGCTTTGGGCTTCAGCAGTAAAGCAAAGCCCTGAGCTAAGGTTGTGTCTGGAGGTACAGCACTGAAGGCCATATCTGGAATATTGCCTACCATATCAGGTTACCATAGAATCCAAATGTAGTGGAAATTCTTTGTAAGTCACTGGAAATAAACTCTCTGTGTTGTGTTCAACCTTAGTTTTTTCTCTTTTTTTTAAACTTTATTTATGGATTTTCATACATGAACAATAAAAACATAGCAGTCCACTGTCACTGTTCACACATGGAGCAATACATATTCCAGGATGTACAAATATGTCTGAGATCTTGATAAACAAGGAGTCCCATGTAACAGCAAAAAGCAAAGTCTCAAAATCGTGGTCCGCCCCACAATGTAGGAGATCTTATCAGCCGCCCAGGTATCGACCAGCCCATCCGGTATATCATACACAGAAGATCTGAGCATAACAATAATAATTACTGGAAACATTTGTTTTACCAGAGGTGAATTATATTGAAAAGCAACGGTTCGATCAACCCACACTAGTCTGGACTATTCATTGCTCCAATTGGGTAGGGGAGGGCTGCCTACGTGACTCAACATATGTCCTGAATGGACCCCATATGTCACAGGGGCGAGAAGAGACAGGTAAAGTGGTGGAGTATATCTCACAATTTGTGTTGCATTACGCCAAACTACCCATCCAACTCTGTAATGTGGGGGTAGACCTGCGACCCCAATGGATTGCAATCTCTCTTTTGGCCAATAATAAACGTACTGCTGCAAATTCTCGCACATTTTTGGGGAAGTTGACCACATAGCCCAGCAGCGCCACTTCAGGAATGGGAACAAGGGACAGATCTATCATTTCGCCCAGGGTCTTGTGCACTGCCTCCCAATAGGGCTGTAGGAGTGGGCAGGTCCATGTGAGGTGTGCGAAATAGGCATCGGGGGGGCTGCGCATTTGTAGCAGGTGTGGGGCTGGACTGATCTAGTCTGATGGATTCGACCGGTATAATGTACATTCTGCGCAAAAACTTGAAATGTAGCAGTTTATGTCTACTGTTAAGGGAAATGTCCTTCGTGACCGCACAGCATTTAGCCCATTGATCATCAGTGATTGGGTGGCCAAGGTCTTCTTCCTAATGTCTGCGGAGCCTGTCATCATTTACCTGGATGATTCCTGATCATGCTTTATATAGTTTGGAGACGATTTGACCGCCTTGTTCACTTTCTATGACCAGGGACAAAGGAGTAAACGATTCCGGTTCTATTGGGAAACCAGGCAGCGTGGTGCGCAGAGCCGAACGTATCTGATTCAGCAGGAAGCTATCTATGAACGTGGCATCTGGGAAACGGTCAGCGTCTTGTACTGAGAAGGCCTGATTATCCAGGAAAAGGTCCCCTATTTTTGAAATATCAAATTTTGTTAATGTGCGCTGCACAATCCTCTCCCCAGTTTTTGGTAACCAACCGGCATTGGGGGGGCGGAAGGGAGGTGGAATACTGCGTGGTAATGCCGGTGAGGAGCCTCAGTTTCTCCCAAGCCCAGCTGGTGGTGGACAGTCTCTGAATGTCTCTCGGATCTCTGGGGATGCCCCTGGGTAACACTGAGGATAGTTTCTCAGGAAGGACCAAATCCGGACGGAGGAACCAAATCCCGGCATTGTGATGATACCACACAGAGGCGTAGCCACATTGGGCAATCAGATAATATAAGTGCAAATCTGGCACTCCATATCCCCCTCTCTCGTAGGGCAGAGTAAGTACCTGCCACCATAGACAAGGTTGTTTGCCCCCCATACTAATCTAATAAGAAGGGATCTTAACGTCAGGCACAAGCTATTGGGCTGGGATATCGGGATATTATTAAAAAGCTATAAAACTTGGATAGGACCACCATCTTCAGGATCGCAACTCTACCAGTGATAGATAACAGTAGTCTCAGCCATGCTCTATTCGTGTCTCTAAGGTGCTAATTGCTTGTCCGTAGTTGAGGCGTATAATCAATGCTGTGTCCAGATGAATTTGGATGCCTAGATATTTAGCGGAATCCAAACACCATTCCAAAGGGAATTTACACTTCCATGGCTTGGTGCTGGAGGTTAAGGGGACAATCACCGACTTATGCCTGTTAATTCCGAGACCCAAATATGGCCAAGGCGAACTATTTCTCATATGAGAGGCTCTAGATTGGCCTGAGGCTCTCTCACGTAAAGAACAGTGTTGTCCGCATAGAGCAAAACTAGAAGAGGACCTGTGTTTAATTGTAGGCCTTGTTGCAAATGTTTTACTTGAAAATGGCGAATTAGAGGATCCATAGCCAGGATGAATAACAGAGGTGAAAGTGGGCAGCCCTGCCGCATACCTCGGGATAGCGAGAAAGGTCGACAGAGCGTGCCGTTCAATCGGAGTCACGCTACAGGGCGGCAGTAGAGCAACTCAGTGGCAGCAATGAAACCCATCGGCATTCACATAAGGCGCATGACGGACACAAAAAAGGGCCACTCAAGGGAGGCAAATGCCTTCTCAGCATCAAGTAGAATGGCTGCATTCTGGGTTGATTCTTTGGAGGAAAGAGAAGAGAGTCCAAAGATTGAACAACGTGGTTCTGTGGGGAACAAAACCGGACTGAGCTGGGGATGAATTCCATCAATTAAAACAAGTGAATGGCGATAACCTTGCCCAGGATTTTATAATCCAGATTTAATAAAAACAGGGGCCTATATGACCCACACAGACGCGGGTCTTTGCCCGGTTTAGGGAAGGGAATAATGACGGCCTCACGCAGAGTAGGGCGTAGGATCTGTTTTTCTAGGGACTCTGTGTACATCTCAATGAGTTGCGGTGCCAAAAGATCTTTGTAGTTTTTGAAGAAATCTCCTGTGAAGCCATCCAACCCAGGGGCAGAGGAGGATCTAAGGGCTTCCATGGCCGCAAGTACGTCAGCTTCGGAAATTGGTTCTGCTAAGAAGTCTTGCATGTGTTTTTTGAGGTACACTAATGCAATTTCAGATAAATAGGCTTCTTGGGCTGTGGGATCATTCCCTATTTTGGAAGTGTAAAGGGCTTCGAAATAGTCAAGAATATTTGTCTCAAATTTCTGAAGTGGTGGAGAGTACTAGGATAGCGGGACAGCAGAGTTCCGTGATGTAGGCCTTACTATACAGGGGATGAAGCATGTGGATTAGCTCACTGCCTGGCCTTTCCCCTTCGCCGTACCCCTTAGCAGTTTGGCATTTGCCCATAAAGAGAATTTTGCGATCTTCTGTTTCCCAGTAGTCCACGAGAAGGGCGAGACATCGCTATTCTGACTCCGGACTGGGGGGTCGCCCAATGACGGTGTCAACCTCCACCAGGCCGCGTTCCAGGCGGGATAGCGTGTTGCACAGGTCTTTGACCACACCAGGGTGTTTGGCGATAAAAACACCCCTTATGTACACCTTGAATCCCTCCCACAGGACCACCCAAGTGGCTACTGAACCGGTGTTGATGGAGAAGTATTCTTCAATGGCTTCCCGTACTTCATTGTTAAAGAGGTCATCAAGAAGGGCGCATCTTGGGAAGCGCCATTGCCACTCAAACCATTCTGGTCGGGGGACATCAAGGTGTAGCAGAACGGGAGAGTGGTCAGAGTATGTCCTTGGAAGTGTCGTGAGGGAGTGACACCAACATTAGACGTATAGGGAAATCAACCAGTAGTCAATCCTGGTCCAAGTGTTGTATTAGCTAGCATAATGCATGTATTCAGTGTGGGTAGGATTCCGAAGCATCAGATGTCTAGTAAGGAAAGTTTTTTGCAAAGGTCGAATAGCACTCGCCGCGCGTGCAGGGTTTGAATTCGGGGGAGGCGGAGGTGCTGTCTAGCACTCGGTGTGGAAGAAAATTGAAATCAACCCCCACAGGAAAAACCATAGGACCCAATTTCGCAAGTTGAGTGTATAGAGAATGAAAAAATTCTGGGGAGTCAGTGTTCGGGGCTTAAACGCACACTAGAGCTATCTTATGCCCCATTAACGACCCTGCGGCAATGGTGTATCGTTCCTCGCTATAGGCTACTATCGAGTAGGGGCTGAAGGGAAGACTTTTATGTACTAGAATAGCTGTACCTCTAGCATAGTTACTATATTTGGCAAAATATCTATGTGCACCCCAGCTGGAAGCAAAGTGAGTGGTGTCTGAGCGGGGCAAATGTGTCTCCTGTAGAAAGGCAATATCAATTTTGTGTCGGAGTAAATAGTGTAGGACGTGTCGTTTCTTGCGGTTATCATTAAGGCCCCGCATTTTCCAGGACATTAAGGATAGGCCAGAGGGACCTGCCATATTACCTAACTAGGCCGTCTGAGATCCTGATAAGTATAATAGATGAGTTAAATAGCAAATACATGTTATCCATGACAGTGAACAGTCTCATGAAAATCCAATAACATTTATGCAAAAGCAATTGTCCCTCCTCACCCGCCACCCAACCTTGCTACCAGAAAAGCAAAATGTGGTACATCCGTAAAACGTAAAACCAAGCCAAGGTGTACACCAAACGGTGGGTGGCAATGCCAGGCCAGCTACCCAGCTACTTGAATTATTTCGCAATAATGAAAGGCATTATCCAAAAACAGTTATATTGCATTGAAAAGAAAAATGCTTGATGGAATCAGCCAGACCCAGTTCCTGAGAAGAGTTCCATGCTGGTATCGGACCCATTGTGTGGCAGGGAGGGACGAACACCATCTGCAACCGACTGATTCTTCCGTCTGTATGCTTGGCAAAATTCCTGCACTTCGATTGGACTATCAAATATGCGGGTCTTACCATTTACATCCACTCTCATCCCAGCAGGGTAGCGCCAGGATGCTCCTTTCGGAGCGACAGTTCGCGCTATATAAATACTGCATACAAATACAAAATACAAATACATGCCATATTTTAAACTAAGGTTCTTGAGGGGGGATTTGACTCCTGTGCACTTGCGACGGGCATCCTGCACCATGATCGTGAAGTCAGGATACAGTGAAATCTTGGAGCCCTGCCAGATGGCGTCTTCATGCTCCCTCGCCAGGTGCAGTGCGGTGTTGCGGTCCCAATAGTTCATGAATGAATGAAGGAATGAATGAATGAATAAAAACTTTATTTTCGTTACTTAAAACCATTAAATAACGTCAAACTTTAAGTAAACTTTATTATCATATCAAAAGTAAAATAATGGAAAGGAAAAGAAAAAGGAGCTTAAGAATAAATAAAAACATGATTAAAAAACTAAGTTCATTAGTCCATTTCTTCCAAAGCTGAAATGTCTCATTTTTGACAATTGGCGGCCAATGGCCTAATTATGCTGGGCCATCAGCTTGCGGCGTGCCTGTTGGATGAATTTGCTGAACACAGCCATGTCTTTCACTATTTCCATTGTGAATAGGTAGTTAACCGCCTCCTTTATCGTTCTAACACCTTGTAACACCCTGAGTAGAATTGGCTTTAAATAGCGGGTACGCTCGGCGGATAGTACCGAGCAGCAAAACAGGATATGAGCAAAACTCTTTTGTTTATAATTGCATAAGCGGTATTCAGAGTGCATTATCTCAAGTCTACTCGTGGAGTAAAGCTCTTTGAGGGGCAAAGGGTGTAGTCAGAGCGCTAGAATCCTGTTGACTGCCGCCTTGCCCACTGCTTGGGTGAGGTGCGGTTTTGAGGTCTGTGCCAGCTGCGGGAGTTCCAATGCTTCCAGGTCAGTAGTGCGTGAGCAAAGCCGGACTTGTCGTTTTATTGCGCTTTTAATGGCGGCATAGTTGAGTAACTCCTGGTCCCACTTATCCACAGCAAGGTTCAGGATGTATTTAGCGGAAGAGATAATATTTGACCACGGGTTCTTTTCTTCCAGAAAAATGCTCTTTATACTAGATTTTAGCGAGTTTTCTGGGGCCGCAGTTGTGAGGTAAAAGTATTTACTAATTGCGGCCAGTTCCTCAAGCTTTTGTTGTGTCAAGCCGAATTCTAGCCGCACCAGGGTGTTTCTGGTGCTGGAGGGTAGGTGGAATAGTTTTTTAGAGGCCGAGCAGTGGATTTTTTCCAGGCTGCTTGATAGTTTACCTGGGAAGGCCTGCTGGGTGTAATTTAGTGATGGTATTAGCTTCGCCCCTAATACTCTTTGAATTGCTGTTGTCGTGGGACTATTTAGAGTTGCATGCAGCTTCCCTAGGGCATACGAGATACTTTTCCCTTTTGCCCGTATTTTGTCTAGATGTACTCCTGGGCGCCCTGTCATGTTCATGACTCATGCAATGATAGGCCTTGGAGGACATCCCGGATTGGGCCGTGGCCCTAGCGAGCGATGGGAGCGCTCTACCACAAAGCCCGGTGTGAATGAGTCTCTACCGAACAGGTCAGCTAAGAGCATTTCTACAAAGGTGTCTAGACGGCCAGTGGCGGTGGATTACGGAACCCCCAAAATGCAAATATGATTACACCTACTGCACGCTTCAAGATCTTCATTTTGAATGGCCACATCTTTAAGAATACGTTCCACACGTTCCAACCACTTGCGGGAATGGGCAGTGCCATCCTTGATGTCGGATATGCGGGCCTCTGCGACATCCAGGCTTCGTACCTGAATTTTTGCCCCCATGTCAGCAAGACTCTTCTCAAGAGGGTCAAACCACCCATCTAGAGCACGAAAGCCTGTTTTCATCCACTGCAGCAACATTGGAGACTGGGCCGAGGAGTCGTCCGGTCAATCTGCGCTTTGCCCGCCCTCTGCCATACTGGCCTGTGTCGACAAGTTTTTCGAAAGGAAGTGCCCCATGTCAGGGTGCGATGATGCTGGGGGGGGCAGAAATGGGGGGATCCAGCACGCACCAGACGATGAAGTCACAGTCAGTGGGGGGTCACCCAGGCACTGAATAGTGGAAAGCAGGGAAACACCACTACGGGAGTGGACAAATTGGAGGTATGTGGCACCCTGGCAGTGAAAGAAGTGTGGCGACAGGGACCTTGCGCGGGTACTCACAGTTATATTGCCCAATGAAGAAGGAGAGAGGTGAGAACCAGCGATGACTCACTGCATCTACAGATCTCCTGGTATGACCTCGCTGCCGTTAGGGAACACCAAGCGCTGGGTGCGAAGCTTCAGGGTGGCCCCAAGGCAGTGATGCTGGTCGCTTTGTCGAGGATGAGGGCCAGAGGCAGTCACCACCCTGAGGAGGGCAGCAGTGCAACCGGCAGAAATGACGGGGGCTTGATGGTGAACCAGACGTGCCGGTCTGATGCCGCAGTTCAGCCCATGTTCGGAGCTGTAATCAGGCTCGGTAAGCAGCTCGCCGCCTCATGCTGCACCCCCGCCGGCCGACCTCTGGCAATCAAATAGCTGTCACCTGGGCTCGCCTACGTGCCCCGTCGCTGTGGTGCGATGGAAGGAGGATAGAAGCCATCCAGCGCGGAGGGGGGAGGCCACAATCCGGCCGTGTCGATGTTTAAGCTCCAACATTGTTATCTTAGGCAAGAATAAAGATCTGTGGGGCCCTCGGCATTGGCCCTGTGATATGGGTCCTCTGCCGAATCCAGCCCACGTAGCCCGCAACCTCGGTTTCCTCATCGACGATAGGCTCTCTATGAGACAGCAGGTAACAAAGGTCGCTGCAATCTGTTCCTCCACCTTAAGATGGTTGCAGAAGATCCTATGGATGCTACCTTGCTCCACTCGGAGAACTGTCGTCCAGGCTCTTGTGATCTCCCGCATTGACTATGGGAATGTGCTTTATCTTGGGGCCGATAAGGCCACAATAAATAAGCTTCAGGTGGTGCAAAACTCGTCAGCTCGTTTACTGTGTAATGTACCCCGGAGATCTTCCGCAGCTCAGGCTCTGCGTGACCTTCATTGGCTTAAGGTCCCGGACAATGTAAAATTTAAAACCTTATGCCTTCTTTTTAAAATCCGGCAGGGTTCTGCTCCTAAATACCTGCAGAACCTGGTTCAAGTCTATAAGCCTGGTTGTACTTTAAGATCTTCCACTAGTGGCAATTTCTTGGTCCCCAGAATTAAACTGGCCAAAATGGGCGGCCGCTCGTTTTCTTATCTTGGTCCAAAGATGTGGAATGCTCTTCCGTCGGCCCTGAAAGCCGAGACTAATCTCCTTCCTTTTAAAAAAAAAATGAAGACCCTTCTGTTTAATTGATCCCTCTTCACTGTTTTTCTGGTTTGGGCCTTTTGCTGGTTTTCTTTCTTTTATCTATCCCTGGGGCCGGGAAACCCATTGAGGGTAGCTGCGCGCAATACAAGTTTAAATAAATAAATAAATAAATAAATAAACAAGGCAGCGAGCACAGGAAGCCCTTGAGTTCGGCACCCTCACCGCCGGGCCTCCACTCCGGTCTGCCGAAATGCGTTTGCTGGGCCCACTCGTGTCAGAGCCCCAGCTGGATAAAAGGCCGCAACAGTTGTTCAAGTCTGTTCCGACCGCCATAGGCCGTGTCTCACGGATCTCAGTAATGACGGTCCCATTGGGCCGCTGAAGGTTAACGCCGAGTTCAGCCGGCTCTCAGGGGTCTGGCGGCATCTAGGACACGCTGGTCATGGCAGTGTAGATGGGGATAACACCTGCTGTGCTGGGATGGCTGGCAGAACTTTAATGCCGCGCTGCCATCTTGGTCTGCGGCTTGGCCACGCCCTCTTACATCAACCTTAGTTTGCATGCTACTCTGCTCCTTTGGAATACATCTCTCAACGTCAGCGTCTATGAAGGAGAGAACGTATCAAACCAGATCTGGAGGGCGTTCATTCCCTACTAATTGAACAGACATTCCAGTTTCCACACTGTGCATTGCCTAATATATATTCGTCAAGCAATGCAAGCCACACTTCCAGCAATGGGTAGATACCTGTCACCTTATAGAATACACTGAAGTAAGCTTTGCTTGGCTTCAAGGCAGGGTTGGATTGGGTTCAAAAAAAGGATGGGCACCCCAAAGTGGCCCACATTTGCGGATTGTGCCTTTTTGCAAAACACTGCTTCAGTGTTATAAGTAGTGTGAAAAGAAGAGGGGAGGGAGTTATCTAAAGGAGGCATATTTTCTTAACTTCACTGAGATAAAAAGCAATGCAAATGTTGCCTGGATTCTTTGTGCACGGATTAGTTCACAACGGTGAACCTCATATGCATATGATTGAGACCACTTCTGCTCAGGCCTCCTGCCCAATATGCATGCATGAATGTGCCCCTAGCCAGAACAAAGTCAGCTTTTTATGTAAATGGGCTGGCACAGTGGGGGATTGGCAATGACACCTTCTACCCCTTGGTGAAAGTGGGGTAACAGAGGCCCATCTGCATACAGCTACAGGCCTCTAGATGTCATGCTCAGTCCCTTGCTGAGCCACTGACATCAGAGCCCCAGTGGTGGCTCCTCCGCTAAGGAGCGTCGCCCCACTGCTGCAAAGCAGTGAAAGAAAGAATAAATACAATGATAATAACTCAAGGTTATTGTATTTCCCCCAACTATGCAGCTTTGCGGGGTGGGGCTGCTCAGCTCAAAGAGCAGGGGAGGAGTGGTTTGCCCAAGTTTTGCTTGCCCTCTGGGGCCATCCAAAACAGTCATGCGCATTTTGCATGTTATCCATGCAATCTGCATTAAAGCCTGCGTGGAGAACATGCCCAGGCCCCCATTCCTTGGCTGAGCACTGATCCATGACGCTCAGACCAATCACAACGCTGCATTGCAGCGTTGTGATTACCTAAGGGGAGGGAGCCTGGCAGCTTCCTGTTTCGGCCCCAGAGAGGAGAGACTGAGCTGTGGGAGAGAGCAGGAGAGCAGCAAGCAGGTACATTTTTTCATTTCTTTTTTACATCCCCCGATCCTCCCTCTTGCCCGACCCTCCCCCCTTGCACGCTTCAACACTCCCTATCTGTGCCAGCCGCTACTGCAGATCCCTAATCCACCACCATGTTGCCCAGAAATCGGCCCACAGCTGCAGCTCAGATACGAGCCCATTGGCAATTGCCCGAGTGCCCGCCTTATCAATCCAACGCTGCTTTGAGGCATCGTAGTGGCAGAAGTAGAGACATAACTGGGCAATGATCTGCATCAAGGTTTGAAGCCTATGTCCATATCCGTCAAACCTTTAAAAGTATGTATTGGCACTGTTGTGGAATCAACCCTTCCCTAACATATAATATGTGCCAATTTGTGCTTCTATTCTATCACCCATTTATTTTCTCTATTTTCTAAATATATGAACATAACCTTGCCCAGTGACCTTTTAAAGAAAAATGTCTACTGTGTAGCAGAAATGAGGCATGCAGACGTTTACCTGAACTTGGGTAAGTGGGTGACCTGGAATTATTTTCTCAGTGTACAACAAGTAATGTTTTCACAACTTCTCAAAAGCTATTCATTAACTTGCATACGCACTTGTTACCCTTTTCCCATTTGTGGCATCTTGTATTAGAAATATTGTGTTTTCATAAAGGTTAGATACCTGGTTGACACTTTGTGGATTTAGGCAGCAGTCACCCTGTGTTCTGATTGAAAATTGTACAGCCTATGCATCCTGTACTTTCTGTTTTACTGAACGCTTGCTTGCAACAACCTAATGACCTAACAAAGAGATCTTCACAAAGACAAAGCATTGTGTACACAGCCATCTTGTCTGCACTGCTCATGGCGTCTGCAAGAATGTGCTCAATGATAATCACAAGCACAACATATAAATCGAAAAGTTGCTAATCCACAATGCCCTGATGTAGGAAATTGAGTTACTGGTTGAGAGGGGTGAAACCCTACTCAAGCAAAATTCAAAGCTCGTGTCAGGGTGAAACACAAGCAACCCCCAAAATAACCTGTACTTAACCTCCTGGTAGTTTGACACAAAAGCAGTCAGGCTTAACCTACAGGCAATGTGCAAAGTATTCATGCAGCACACAAACAGCAATCAAGCTAAAATACAACACCAGAAAATTTCCACAGCAATATAGAAAAATTGTGTACATTTTAATACATTATTTGACACCAAAATGACAAAAATTAAATCAGTAGAACTTGAAAAATGCTAATTAAAACAAATTGGAAAATGTTTTACTTAAAAGCATAAAACGGCAATTGGGGTTTTCTGATTGTGCCGGACAAGATACAGGGACCAAGTTAGGCTTGATGAACACAATTCCTCTGCAGAGCGTTGCGGGGTCCCGCATGGAAGTTGCGTTGTCCAGCGGCGGTTCTGATGTGGAGCTGCAAGACGATGTGTTGAACTGGGTACGTTTTGTTAGAACCACAGTTGGGCTGGCAGAACAACTTCAGGGCAACTTCCAAGGATCCAGGACTGGGTTGGCACCACTTGGGACAGGACTCACAGCAGACAGAGTCCAGGTGCAGGGTTCAATATGGTTGTAGCCTTTTCTGTCTGTGATGCTCTGATTATTACCGACGCCCACTGACCATACACGCAACCTGGGGTTCATCCTAGACTCATCCGTCTCCTCCTCCTGCTTCAACACCCTCCGCAGCTCCGCAAGATCTACAGATGGATCCCAACCGGAACCATAAGGGCAATCACCCAGGCCCTGGTCAGCAGCAGACTGGACTACGGCAACGCCCTCTACTTGGGAACCTCGACCAAACTCCAGAAGCGACTACAACGCATACAGAAAGCCTCTGCACACCTCATCTTCGGCATCCCCCACCACAGCCACATCACATCCCACCCACATCACATCCCCCCTCCCCCCCCGGTGCCTTGAGACCCTCACTGGTGAGTAGTGCGCTCTACAAATGATTGATTGATTGAGAAGGCCAACCACCTAGCCCTTGGAGTCACTCTGTTGGTCCTGGGTTCAAGATCCAGGTTGAGTCCTTCTCACTCAGGGAGCAGAGTAGCACCGCAGCAGGGTAGCAGTCTATTTTGCAACAGAGCAGCATTACAGTCCTTTGGGGATTTCTAGTTAGCACAGGTAGGTGCTTGTGGCAAATAGGGACCCTTGCCTCTAGTCAGGGTAAGGGGGTACACTCCTAAAATAACCCCTGCTCAGCCCTTGGTAGCTTGGCATGAGCAGACAGGCTTATCTCAGAGGCAGTGGAGGAGTGTGGCTCACTGGTTATAAGCGGCAGACCCTGAAGTCAGCTGCTCTGGCTGTTGCACCACACCTCTCCACTTCTTTGAAGTGAGAAACGTTTCTAGAGTTGTGTAGTTTCTAAGAGTCCCTCAGGACCTGCGCATTTTGGATGACCTAAACTGAGTGCTTGGTGTCCCAACCGCTTCCGGACAACCCCACAGGATATGTCAGCCTTTAGACCAGCTAGCTTTGCAGTGCCACTACCACCCCCCTGTATTCTACAGTGCTGTAGGTAGTCTCTGGCAACTGCTGAACATGACAACACTGATTCCTCAGAGATCGTGGAAAACAGTACAGTATGTTTCGCTCAGACACTCATGCTTGCTTTCTCTCAGAAAATACACAGGATGATGATTAGGACGTTTCAATAAGAATTTATTGTTCCAGTGACAGCCTCATGTAAAACATATGTGCTGCGGCAGTTAGGAGACAAGCATATTAAAGAGATTGCTAGTACCAATATAGTAAATAGTAGATACATTTCTACCATAGTGCTAACAAGATGAGCAGAAACAGTCTTAGGAATGTGAAAAACATAAGAGGCAGGAGCTGGATTATTAGGCATTATGAGAGGAAGGGAGAGCAGCTCAGGAGAGATAGACCAAAGAAGGTGGCAATGAGTATCAGTGTCAAATTGTGGCAAGTGGACGTGATCTGAGGAGCACAAGTGGGGAGTGTATGGGTTCTAGCGTTGCCTCCTCCAATAGTACTCTGCTACCTTCTTAGGGGCTGAGTCTTGTTCCAACCTTCAGCAGCCTGTCTCAATTTGTATGCTTCATTCTGTCACCTCTGCTGCATTATCTGTGCTTGCAGCTTGCTATTTTTCCAGAGAGGCCAGGTGTTCCCCAGTTTGTGAGAATGGACTGTCTCTGATAATCTCATCAGTCATATCATTAGTAATGTATTTGATATGTCATCAGTGAAGTAATTGATTATGTGATTTGAATTGTAATTATTGACTTTACTCATGAGGTGATGAGCAGCGAATGGCAGCGCGAGTTGTTCTTTGCACAGTTTACAAGAATTCGGTAATTTAACTTGTATTTAGGGTTTGCCTTGCAAATAAAACTTTGATTTTTTCAATTGAATTTCTGAGTGTTTTAGAAAAAAGAATGCATTTAATATGAGAATAGGCAAACATAATATACCGTCAACAAAGTATTTATCAGTTAGTTGCATGTCTTATAGAGCCTTCTTGGGCCTTCTTATACTCTTCAAATTCAAGCTTTGTGAACTAATGCTCATGTTTTTATTTTAGCTGCTTCTTCATTACAGATACTGCAAAGGAGTCCAACCCCGTGTGTCTCTAGTTCACCACCTACGCAAGCATGCAAATGTTATTCCTGGAATTCATTATTCCTCTACCAGGAAAAAATAATTGCTTAAAATTCCTAGACGGTGGAGCCCTGGGCGACTTTTCCACTTAATGTGATGTTTCTCCTATGCAGCTCCATGAGTCACCTCCTTTATATTCTTCATGTCACGAAGACTTCACAGTCTAGCACTCCCTTAGTCACCACTGATCCGCATGGTGTCCCTGCAAGACTAAATGGCAAGTTCCGGTGATTTCTGTTCAACACAAAATGGTGACAAGGACTTTTTAAGAAATGTGCACTTTTCCTGTGGATGATTATATTACGCAAAAGACAATGAAAACCCTTCGCTCTGTTGTCATGATCCGTGGCCCGGGCATAACTCTCTATGCCAGGTAGGCAAAGAGATGCACTCCTCCAAACATTAATGGTGCTCAAGTCTCCACTGCAGAGGAGGCCAGCGGTACAGCCAGATTGTAGGTGCCACTTCGTGTGAGGCTTCATAGCTGCAACGCCAGCACTATATGAAATATGCAAGTGGAATAAATGCAAGCTGCATTTCCCTATCGGCCATGGGACTCTCTTGAGACTTGCAATGGTGGCAACCATCTTAGATCTATTGATCTAATATATTGAGAATAAACAGGGCCACTGGAATCCTGCGATTCTGTGGCCACTGTGTTTTCAGCATGATTATGAATTTGCCACATTGACACCTAATTCATAATCTCCTGCATACACTGCAGATTTTAACAATAATATTTTGTTTCTAGTACATTAGGGTCAAAAGTTACACGTGTTCCCATGCAGTGTAAGGCCCTGCACAGAGATTGACTGCTTAATTCCAGCAGTCATGACTATTAGTTCCTCGTGGCTCAGATGATTCCTTGCTAGGCAATTGTGATACTTTGTTGCTGCAGCCAAAATCTTGTTGCTAGGGGACTGAAATTCATTGTATGTTCTTCGAGAAATTTCAAGGACTTTGTTTTCAGAGAAGCATTCTAGATAAATACTAGTGAGAAAGGATTTTGACCTTAATTGGGACGTCATCCATTCTAGGATTATTAACGCTATACACTGGAGTAATCCTTTCTTGGATTACTAACTCTATTTCACCTATTCACAGAAGCAGCTAGTGAATCCCTTGTAATGTACTTGCTTTATTGATATCACTTGAATCACACACAAGGTATTGCCATTGGTGAGAAAGTCAATGTACATTGCTGGGAATGAAAGCACAGTTCTAGTCATTATTCATTATGTTACAGGTGATGAACAATACGTAATGAGAGACCACAAATTGTATTTTTAACTAACTGAAGCTGGTTGTACATATAAGAAGGTGCGGGAATGTTCCGTTTATTTTGCGCAATGCAAATGCAACATACATCTTTCAGCTCTAGGATATCATAGTGTTATGAGTATCCAAATAGAATGAGTTATACAGAGATTGCCAAAAAGTATATCAGATGTTGTAGTAGATATAGTTAACGGTAATACCGTTGACCAGATACTAAAAGAAGTATTTCTTGTTCAGCTATCAACGTCAACATCCCTGCAGTGCACTTAGAGTCCGGCAGTAAGAGCATGCGAGTTGAAGATGTCCAGTGTCTCTGTTTCGCTCTCTCTTGTCCCATGGTCCTTTCACCTAAACTATGTCTCACTGGCATAAATATTCTTTGCATGGTCATCAGTGGGTTCAAGGAAGTGTAGATGCTAGCATCACTCCTGCTGGATCTGGACAAAAGGTCTGTAGAGTTGGGCCAGAAATCTGTTGACCTAACAAGAGTACTGGCTTTCAGTTGAAAACCGACGGACGTCTGGGACCAGTCTGTGGACTTTAGGCATTTGTACAAGCTGTC
Source organism: Lissotriton vulgaris (assembly GCF_964263255.1). Taxonomy (NCBI): domain Eukaryota; kingdom Metazoa; phylum Chordata; class Amphibia; order Caudata; family Salamandridae; genus Lissotriton; species Lissotriton vulgaris. Next base: position 2,041,884,021 of record NC_141685.1, on the reverse strand, counting down.
AGCTCCATATGAATGCACACTATAATCACGAAGGTCAGCTAAGGCATCACCTAACCACCTACAATAAGGCACAATAAATGTGCATGTATGTACTGATCCAGCTCAATTTTCTATACCTTCGGGCTCTAGTGTAGTCGTCATATAGATTGCGCCAGTTAGGGAAAGATCTTCCCTTCGGAAAAACAGGACTGGATCTCCCAATCGCTCTTCTAAGACGCATTGTTAAATAAATTAAATTTCTCCCAGAACGTCAGCCTACCAACTCCTCCAAACGAGGACTAAACAGGTCGCGCCATCTCTTTGGAGGAGGAAGACGCCCCTCGTTCCCATCATCGGACAAAAGCGCAAACAGCTGCAGGGCCTTGAAAGTATCAGTGACCAGGATTGCATAGTGCAGGAGTATCTTACTGATACCCACACATGGAGTAGATCACAACAAATTTCACATTAATCCTATCTAGTCTAACATTTCTAAAAGCAAACAATAAGCTAATCTTCTAACTAAGAAAGGTTATCTTGTTCCTGAAACAAAAAGGAAACTCTGGAAGCACATTTTGAAATCAACATTATGTTTAACAGTAAGCCGAGTACTAAAAGTTCTTTTATATGTGACCGAAGTCTGCGGCTCATCCCGGGTGCCTACAGACCGCAAAACAGTAGCCCTCCCCTGCCTACAATGTTTTGGGGGAGTCTTCTAGTTTGAGACAAGCAGACTTCTGGGATGAGCTCATAGAATCCATGTGGTTTTGAAACTTCTCAAATTCACTACAAATGTTCACTGCAATCACTGAGGGGACCCTAGTCATCACAAACGTATATTATAAATATTAGTAAATATTTTTATATGTACTAAACATCCCTATTTCTGAAATTCAATTCCAAAAGTTCATTCTGAAAGTACGCAGGCATCAAACAGCTAGTCATGCCACTTTTTGTGATGTTTTTTAGTGGGACTTTGTTCATACTCTATTCATATTTCAGGCCCGTAAATCCTGTGCATTGTTTATGCCCGAATTGATTAGAAAGGCATGTTGTCTATCTATCGTATGGAAGAGATGTCAATACCTTTACATATGATAACATTTATTGTTTTCATTGTGAAATTCCAGTGTACCCGGCTATAAGTTGTCCTTGGATATAAGTGGGTTTTTTGGACGAATGCAAACTCTTAACCCCTTAAGCGCTCCCAGTGCTGCCGTCGGCCATTGGCCGACGGCATTCCACCCCCGCACGGAAACGCCCTCACCGTGGCGGAATTACCGCCGCGGTTAACGGGTTAATGACCAAACAGGGAATTTCAGTGGTTAAATGATCTGCATTCATCGCCGTAAGCAGAGTGCCCTTGCTCCATTGTAAATCATTGCAGAGTTCATTCATTCACAGCTGTTCCACTGCAGGAAAGTCTTCTATTAAATGAGTGAGTGTTTTTCACTTCTCCATTGGATTTTCAGGCAGAAAATGTGTAGGTCGACAAGAGGAAGCAGAAGTTACCAAAAGAAATCTATTTCAGAATCCATTATTGGAACTTCTTCTCACTTCTGGAGTGTACCAAAACCTGAATGCCATACTAGTCACATGTTAGCTATATGATTATATATATGAGCTATATGGGCATAGTTATTACAGTTTTCACACTCAACAATGATAAGGCACTCTCACTCCATTCATTATAGTACATTCTGATTGGGAAAGGAGAAGATTCATCACAAGATGGAGTTGCCCTCAACATCTATGAGCACTGTTCTGCTGCTCTACTGGTAATACACTCTGTCCATGACATCTTACTAACTTTTGTATGGGCAGTATTTGAAGAAACTTCGTATACACGGTTCCAGGACATATCAAAGTATTGTAAGCATTGTGTAAACCATATTTCTCCAGGCAAATCTCACAACTAATAAATGCTCACAATCAGCAGTGCAGGTACTCTTTTTTGGTATGCTGTAAACATTGTTTCTTCAAGTCATTTGCTCAGTAGTAGCACGCCTGCATCTCTTGTGGCTAGGGCACATAGGCTGAAACAGCACTTCTACGGGAAGTGCTGTTTCAGCCCTTTCCAATCTACATGTCCTGAAAGCCTTTTGCCAGGGTCTGTTTCAAATTCACTGGGAGAGAGAAGATGAAAAATGGACTTAAGCAAAGCTTTCTACCCCTTGCGCCATGGCTTGCCACAAGTGCTTGCCCCAATCCCATCCACCTCTAGTCCTCGGAATTTGGGAAATATTAGCTGCTGGTGTGACAGGAACTCTGCCGCCCCAATTGTGGCTACTACATATGTGCTCCCCAGTTGTGACCCCAACCCCATCAACATCACAGCCAATTCTGTCTCAATACAGGCACCCCAAACGACGGGACAATATGTCCCATCTGAGCGGCAGGCTACAGCGAGAATCAAGGACCTGATGGAGGGTTCTAAGGTCCCTGGATTTGAGGAGCTACCGCAGTATTTGAGGACTCTAGGATTCTGGGAGCCTCTGCAGGAGTGTGGGATTTTGCAGTCTATAAAAGCTGCACCTAGGACATGGCTAGGTGCTTGGCTTTCCTCCTTGTTGATCAGAGGAAGACTCTGCATGTGTATTTCTCTGCTTGGGTTCTCCCTTTTCACCTGTGTTATTGTTTCTCCAGCTGAGACGATCTCCTTGTGTGTGTTTTGTTCGCCTTAAGTTAGCTGGGTATGCCCAGATCTGGGTCCCTTGCTCACTTTGCCACCAGATTCAGGCCAGCCTGGTTGATGGGGGGTTTTTACCCCGAAAATGGTCCCAGGATGCTTGTTTCCGGTTCAGGAAATAACTGGCTTGGCAGTTCGGGCCAGACTGTTCCCTTGAGACACAGGGTCAAGACTGACTTGCATCTAGCTGGATCTGAATGTAGGTGGCGACGTGAGCTACATATAATTTCCTCGAAGCCCTTGAACTCTTCAAAGAATTTCCTTACATCCTTAGAGTCCTTTAGGCTAACCCAGCACTTTCTTCAGATGCCTCCAGTTAGTCAGTTCGTTTTTAGCTAATAGGAGTCACCTATGTACTGGAACTCTACTTCACCCTCTAAGTTGTGCTGTACTAACTGTCTCTTGGGCCTGTGCAGACTTTTATTTCTGTTTGGTGCCTCAAGTTGTAGAACTTTAACAGCTGTGTATAGGATAGCAGGACTTAACTGGTCTCTTGATTTCCTTAGCTTTAGCAACATTAAGGTACTGTGTCATTGATACGTTGGGAATTTACTGTAATGCACCTGTTGCTATTGTGATTCTTGGCTATTTTTTTAGTTTTTTTACTGTCATGAATCCATGTAAAAGAAAAAGATGCATGCCATTCTAATTCATGTAAGAACAGAGTACCAGTAATTGTGTGTTTTGTTTAGCATAAAAGAGTTGTCACTGTAGTGTTGTGCGAGTTTGTAGTGAGGGAAACCTTGTGGCTCTAATGGACTCTGTAGAACTGTGATGTAAGCTTCAAAGTGCAGTGAAATAAATGCAGGTTTAAAATGTTGGGTTTGCGGTTACATGCAAAAGAACAACAACGTTTTATACTAAGCTCTGTTTGTGGTGTAGTCAATGGCAAAGACCCAAGCTGGGGAAATGCTACAACTGCCAACAAGATAGAGGATAAGTAACCCAAAGATTGATAGTGCTGTCTCAGAGAGTTTGCCGTGGTCCAGCAAACTGCTAGTGCGTGCCAGGTGTGCCTCCATTGAAATGTGGAATCGACGTTTGGCATATGTGGAATCAAGGTGCAGTCCCAGTTCTGTGTAAAGCATTTAAAGTTAATGAAAACTTCGCTGAGAAGTTTATACATCAGTTGCCAAGCACTTGCTCAGAAGGCCGCAAAGAGAGGTACTGCGTTATTACGGAATTCAAAGCTGTACATTTGGACATAGTGAGAATGCTATAGGTGAAATCAACCAGATTTTGAAAGAGTAGCAAATTGCAAGATAACACTGTGAACAGAAGCGCTGCAAGGCAGAGATCAACCTGGTGTTGGATAACCCAAAGAGACGCTGAAAGGCAAAGTGATACAAGAAACAGTCATAGGCTCACCAATTCTGATTAAAGAGTGTTATCGAGCCACAATCCTGAAGGGAGTGACCCCAGAGGAAGCACCACGGGTTGTGCTTGCAGAGCCATGCATACCAGAAGCGGCTCCCCACCAAAGCTGCCGAGTGGCACTCAGAAACACTCCAAAAGTCTTTGAAGTTCAAAAAGCCAAGAGTGGCAGTCAGACTCATGATAATTTGCTTTTCCAATGTAGACCAAGAAAGGGGCCACATTTCCTGTCTTTATCAAAGATTATCCAGAGGCCTGCACACCGCAAGACCTTAGAGATGGTATGGATGAAGCAAGTCCTAGCGGATGGCAGACACTGTCATTGTCAGCAAAGCACGTAAATGGTTAGAATACTGCAGCTTTTTTGAAACCACCACCGCCATTCAGTACCTCCAAAAAGCTGAATATTGGCGACAGGTGGACTGCCTGGATATCGACATTTGATGATTTCATTGATACAATTGAGGAAGCAAATAAGACGATTTTCAAGTACCTTAAGAATCTTGCTGGTGAAGGTGTAAAAGAAGTCATAAAGAAAAAACTGCAAGCTGACAAAATTACCTATACATACAAGCAAATATACGCAGCTTTGAATCTCAATTTCATTGCAATGCCAAATGTAGATTTTGAAAGGTACATCTTTAGTCAAGAATGACAAGAAGCCTGTGAGACCATTGAATAACTTGTTGAGATACTGAATACGCTAATTAAACACTGTAAGTTCAATTAATTTAATGATGAGGACGCTATACGCTTCAGAGTGATTGAAGAATACCAATCAGATTTGTTCAGATGACGAATGCTGAGAGAAATGTGAACATGTTGGACTGGCTGCATGTGAGGAAAAATACCAGTCCAAGAGAAGTCGACATGACAAAGCACCAAAGTCATTTAAACATTGTCCAAAAAACATATTAAGGGTTAATGACTGTTCAATACCTTTCATTAACAATAGTGGTGCATCAATAAATATTATGCCTGAGGAGGTATCCATTGCCTCAACTTCTGCCATTGAAAACTATAGTGTATATGCGGATACATCAATGCTACTAAAAAGTCAAAGTTCATTCATAGCAACAACGAAGCATAAGAAAAAGTAAAATCACCTATTCATGTACTTCAAGGAACGGCGTTGAGCACCTGTTTACTCAGCTTCAAAACAGCTGCTGATATGGGACTGATATCCGTGAATTACACCATCAATGCTAATCCCGAAATGGTTAATCAATTCCCTTTACTTTTTCATAGGTTGGGAAACCTCAAGACTGCAAAAGTCCAATTGCACATTAATGATGAAGAATTGGCTTTCACTTACAGGAAACTGTTGAAAAAGAACATCCATCTGTATGCAAAAACAATATCATTGAGTGTTCCACCGGTCCAACTCCATCGGTGTCTTAAACATTGTCCAAAAAACATATTAAGGGTTAATGACTGTTCAATACCTTTCATTAACAATAGTGGTGCATCAATAAATATTATGCCTGAGGAGGTATCCATTGCCTCAACTTCTGCCATTGAAAACTATAGTGTATATGCGGATACATCAATGCTACTAAAAAGTCAAAGTTCATTCATAGCAACAACGAAGCATAAGAAAAAGTAAAATCACCTATTCATGTACTTCAAGGAACGGCGTTGAGCACCTGTTTACTCAGCTTCAAAACAGCTGCTGATATGGGACTGATATCCGTGAATTACACCATCAATGCTAATCCCGAAATGGTTAATCAATTCCCTTTACTTTTTCATAGGTTGGGAAACCTCAAGACTGCAAAAGTCCAATTGCACATTAATGATGAAGAATTGGCTTTCACTTACAGGAAACTGTTGAAAAAGAACATCCATCTGTATGCAAAAACAATATCATTGAGTGTTCCACCGGTCCAACTCCATCGGTGTCTTAGAAAGTGGTATGAGTACAGCGAACAAGCCAATTGAAAGAGAACGACAGTCAGGTCTGCACATTGCCAACATGATAACACAATTGAATGGTGCAAAGGCATTCTCTCTCCTTGATCTGAATAAAGAATATCATCATTTGGAATTCAAGGAGGTGCATTACAACCTTTTCTACACATGTTGGTCTGTTCAATTACAAAAGACTGAGTTTTGGTGTTTCATCAGCTGCAGAGCTATTTCAAGATGTCATTCGATTTATCATACTGCCTGTCAGGAAATGCTTTCAATTGTAGTGATGACCTATTAGTTTTCGGAGCTACCCATTAGGAGCACGACAAAGCTCTCACGCATGTGTGTCAGTTGCTCACTGATGCCTGTTTAACTTTGAATGCCGAGAAATGTGATTTCCGTAAGACCAAGTTAAAATTTCTTGCCCATATCTTTTCGGATGAGGACAAACTATCCAGCAAACGTGCAAGTGCTGCCAACTGCCAGTCCACTCTAAGGTGTTTCCATGGTATGTTCATTACTTAGCATGGCCAGTAATTGCTCTAGATGCATACACAACTTTGCCACTGTCAGTGCACCCTTAAGAGACGTGAAAAAAAGAATGTTTCTTTTCTCTGGTCAATTGAATGCAAGAAGAGCTTCCAGAGAATCAAACAAGCTATTGAGAATGCTACTGGAATGGTATACTTTGATCCAAAGCTTCATACTGAGGATGTTATGGATACTAGCATTGTTGGGTTAGATGCAGTCCATGCACAGTGCAGTGGACCCCAACTGCTTGAAGCCATATTGTGGCATAAGCAAGTCAAAGTTTTTCCCAAACTGAACATGCTTGTTCACAACCTGAAAAAAAGCTTAGCAGTGGTGTGGGCTTGTGAACATTTCCACATATCCTTGGATGCGAAGCCTTTTGTGCTTGTGACAGATCATCAAGCATGGTTGACTATCTTTGGCAACCAAAGGCAAAAGTGCCTCCTAACATTGAATGTCGGTGTCTGTGATTACAAGAGTACAACTATACCATAGTGCATCATCCAGGGAAAGATTAGAACTCTGCTGTTACTACTTCACACAAGGGCCTCTATAGTGCCTTGGCACCCATTCTAAGATGACTGAAGCCTACATAAATTTCATTCTGAAATCTAGCACCCCAGCTACTATTTCGCTGGAGCAAATTGTCACTGCACAAGACAAGATAGTGACATGCTAAAACTGAAGGACACTTTTACACATCAATCTTAATGCCAGCACTCACGACCTCTTACCAGTGACAATGAATATCAGAGGTTTAAAGATGTCCAAGATGAATGGTCCATTACTCAGAAAGGTATTATTCTAAGAGGTTCAAGAATTGTCATTCTGGAGTCTGCTACAACAGATAATTGAAGTGGCCGATGAACGATATCATTGAATTGTTACCACCAAACAGGCTTTCCAAGACGAGTCTGGCTTCCACATGTCGACAAGAGAGTCAAAAGAGAACTGAAGGCCTGTGATCTATGCAACTGCTATCATTGAAAAAAACTCAACACAGCTTCAGCATGTCAGAGTTGCCAACACATGCATGGGAAAGAATTGCCAATGACATCCTCAGTCCTCTTGACAATGCACATCTTCTGATGGTGATAGTTGATGAATACTCCTGTTTTCCATTGATAGAAGATTGCTCCTCTATCACTCAAGAATGAGTCAATGACAGATTAGACAGCATCTTCACGACATGCGGTGTTCTTGCAATATTAAAGTCTGACAGTGGCCCACCTTTCAACAGTCCAAATTCAGAGACTTTCTCAGTCATCTTAATGTGAATCATCAGAAGGGCACACCTCTTTGGCCACAGGCGTATGGCCTTGTTGAATTTTATGAGTACTTTAAAGAAAGCTGTCCACAGTGTACTGCACTAGAAAAGCTCGACCATAAGACTGTCTTAAATTTGACTCTTTGAGCTTACAGTTCGAACCCTCACTTAACCACAGGTAAAAAGCCCTGAAATCTAGAGCAATGACTACCGAGTTACCTCACTAGACCATCAGTAGAGCATACACTGAGGAAGAGATCAGCCTGAAAGGCTTGTATCGTAAGAGGAAAATGAAGACCTATGCAGACAAATGTTGACATGCAAAAAACATTAGGTTCACTAGAAGAGAACAAGTGCTTGTTCATCAGCCTAGAAAATGAAATTCTGATGCTCCTTTCGATGCTGAACCATTTCATGTTGTGATAAGCAAAAGACATATGGTGATTTTCCAACGTCCTGGAGAGTCCATTACGTGAGATGCCTTGCATTTCTGACATGTGGCTCATCGCTCATCAGGCATTAATGTCAATGTAGAGACTGGGTCTGAAAGAACAAGTGAAGAGCCCCTGACTGCTGCTGTTACTACATCACCAAAACCATGGACACTTCTACTTCATGTCCTCGGGTTATGAAGACATGGTCGGGGCATGTGACCGAAGCGTCACTAAATGACTAAGGTTCATTGAATTTGTGTAAATATTTGTAAAAACTTTTACATTTTTATTTAACAAAGGGCGCGATGTAGTGTTGTATGACTTAGTAATAACAGAACCCTTGTGGCTTCTGATGGACTCCATAGAACTGTGATGTAAGCATTAGAGAGCAGTGAAGTGAATGCAGGTTTAGAATGTTGGGTTCGCGATTACACACAGAAGAGTGAAGACGTATTTTACTGAGCTTCATGTGTGGCATTGTCATTGGCGAATACCCGGGCTGGGAAGGACACTACAGTCACCATTACTGGTCGTTAATTGAGAGCAACTGCAAAACACCTGAGGGAGCGTCAATTTGATGAGGCAGAGGAGAGACTATTACACAAAATTTGTTGTGTGCCTGCTTTCATAAGCATATCCTTCAAACCCCCCTTGACCTCAGTATCAAGCACAATTTTGGACATGTTTTGAACTGTCGATGAGGAAGGAGACTGGCAGGTTCGTTGTCATTCCTGCAGCAACATTCAGATCTTAAGGTTAGTGGTAACTTGAGTCTGACACCTAGGACTGGAAGATTGGGTATTCTTTTTTCATATCCTATTACAGGGTAGTTCAGTTGAGATATATGTGGACCACACACCAATAGGGCAGTCACTTAGGGAATACCTGTAAGTCAGCAGGTGTAATCGGCTTAGAACACTTCTGGTATCAGTGGTTTTCAACACAATTTGGGATGTAATTTAATATCAAGAAACGTTTGCCAAATTACCTATATCTGTTCACCCCTCATTTTGGGAACTTTAATTTTCAGTTGGCTGTGGGTGGTGAATACAATGCAGTGATCTTTTCTAATATGGGGATTTCAACTTATTTGAACACATCAAACAAGACTGTTTGAAAGGTTGAACTGACCACAAATGTGTTATTGGGCTCTACATCAATCTGTCAGGACAGGGGCATCCCGAGTGTTGACTCCTTTTAAGAGATTTCTCCAATTAAGTGACAAAGCAAAATACTTAATTTTGGGGTAAATTGCTCCAGGTTTCGAAAGCAGTCATTAATGGAGGTTTCGGATCACTTAGGAGGGAGGATTTGTAATTATCTTTAGAGAAGATTATCGCTTAGTTTCTGGGACACTCTTTCATGGGAATGTCTTGTGTTGCTGGTTCAGAGGCTAGTTTGATGCTGCCTTATCATTGGCATTACACCTCTAAGAGAGGGGGTGCAGGGAGAAGGGATCGCTATCCCTTGTCATGTGGCAATGTAGCAAATCAATCTTTTTTGGGGTAGGGTTGTGGAAAACCTATTCTGAATCATTAGCTGCAAGGGCCTTTCTCGGACCTAGTAGTTTCTTGAGGTGGATGCCAGAAGTGAACTGGACAATGGAGAGTGGCATCAGGCACTTAGTTCTAATATTGTTACCGGACCCTCTGACAAGGACTAATTGGCATCATAGGCTATGGCATGTTCTGGAGTTGGAGTAGGATTCTCACAATGTCGCAAAAAATAGATGGAAATCTTAGAGACAATGGGATGGTCTTTGGACTTTTTGTGACACAAGCTAGATCCTGCAGCTGTTCCATGGCATTGAGAGCTCTCAGGTAACCCACAGAGGGTTGTTGGTACATTTTGAACATTGAAGTACTACAATTCTCCTTGCCATGTTAAGCGGGATAATTTGCCACAATTACTTTTTTGATCTTATTTCTTTTGTCTGATGTGCTTCACTGTGGATCTTTTCAGGAGGGCATTTGGGAGCACCTAGGGCTTTTTTCTTTTCCGTTAATGTTTGATATGTTGTACTGAAAATTGCAAGCAAAAATATTTTAAATCATAAACCAGACATAAACTTTTTTTAAAGGACCAATTTGTATTTGAATATCTTTGGGCTTTTTCATGTCTTTTAATTTCTTCTTTATGAAGAAAGTTTGATTTCTCTTATTGTTTTAGCTGTAGCTTTTTTATTTATTTAAGCTTACTCTTTTCACAGGTGCTTGATAACAGTATGATTTTTTTAATACTCTTTTTATTGAACATGTAACAATCTTCAGATAGACATTGTACATAAATTATAAAGTCCCATATGTGTTCCCTGTAACCCAAGTTACATCATACCTTGGATTTCACGGGTTTGCTGCTGCTACTATTTCTTTCCTGAGAAGTATCGGCATTAATGTAGCTGTTTCTGTTATCCAAAATGTAGACATTGCTTCCCTTTCTAAAGTGTACGACACTATAATTCTATAGAATAAAACATTTATTAAACGATTCCTTGTTTAAGACATGCTTCTGTCGTATATAAACGAAGATAAAACTCAGGAATTCAGATAATTCCCAAAACACACTAATCACTTACAAGGAGTCATTATATCACTTTATTGATAACCTTAATATAGCAGACATCTGCTGGGGAATGTGCTGTGGCATTCACAAAGTGCTTTAGCAGCGGGATACCATAGAAACCACTTTTGACTATTCTTTGACTTATTAATATTTTCGGTCTATACAGCGCCTATTTTTCATGATACGTTGATAAGAGAAATACAATCTTAATTCGTGTTTTGAACGTGACTGGATATTTTACTATTAGTAATTGATTATTTATTCTATGACTCATTTGGATTTGTTTTTTGGAATCATGTTTTCAATGGATGTTTTTGGATAAGTAACATTTTTACTCGAATGAAAACAATACAGTTTTTACTTCTAGTTTAGTTCCAAATTAATTTTGTTTTAATTGATCCTCTTCACTGCCTAAATACTCTTTCTTGGACAACTGAAATTAGATATTTAATTAGTGGACTATTTTTAAATTGGATTAGAGGAGTGAGATTTGTTCTCTCTACCTGCTGTGCAACCAGTGGCAGCGTAGAGTACGCTTTGGTGTTAAACTATATGCATTCGTTGGTTTTGTGACCAGAATGTCCTCTGGTAATTCACACCTTGAATTAGAGTCACATTTTTGAGTGATGGTTACTTTTAGTTCGTTTTCTTAAACCATAGTTTTGGCTCTTTGTATGATTAAGAATTGAGCAGTGAAGATGTGCTTCAAATTTACTGTCGCCCATTGGAAAAGAACAACAAATAGATCAAAGTGATTGTGCACTATTATTGTTCATTTCATAGTAAAAAAAAAGAACACATAAATGTTGCTTCAATATTTAATTGTAATTAATGGGATTGGTTCGAAGCTCAATGTATTTTCTAAATCCATTGTGTTTAATTCTTGGCTAGTTCCAAAAATTTCAATTTAGTCATGGGCTGAAGCAAAATCTGCTTGATTCTTCCCTTATTCCTCAAGCAACAAAAAGATTTTACTCCATTTTGTGAAAGGTCATCCTATATGCCCTATGTCACTCGGATCACATTGTTAAAACCAGCAGGGGCCAGTCTCTTTTGTGAAGGTTCTAACTTTGGGGTGGTAAGCAGGACTACTGAAAGTCATGTGGGACCTCGTGGCATTCGGATTCCTGCCCTTACAGTGTGTGGCAGCAGTGAGAATGTACTCTGGTGTGGTTTGTGCAGTCTGAGGTTAGGCTCAAGACAGATGTAGAGCTTAGTTGTTGTTTGTTGTTTCTTGACCTGTGCGGCGTAAAGGTGGCAATTGACTGAGTTTGTGGCAAGGGCTTTCCTAGGATATGATCATGTATGAGAAGTATGTGAGGATGCCTGATACATACAAGTTATGGATGTCATTGATATCATATGTTTATTTGTCATTCACTCTATGTGAGTAGCCGTACGCTTTATAAATATCCATTTTCATTTCATTTCATGTGGCTGTGCTTTACTGCACAGTATTCAACAGAATCAGTGACACTGGATGCTTGAGCCGTTGCATACAGGACCCATTCAGGTACTGCGTATTCATTTTCATTGAAGAGCAGACCCCTTCCAGTATTTGTTTTTTTGGTTTTGACCTGCAGTTGCACGTGTATTATATAGGGCACGCAGGTTATTGACAATAACTTAGCTATCATTTGTGCTTTCAAAAACAGCTGCATCTTCTCCAACATTTGTCTTCCATTCAGTTATCCCATAATGCCTCTTTTTTGCTGGGAAAATGTGTAAACAGGAATTCTGAGTTCTCTATAACCACATTCTGAGTGTGCTACTTTGAGGCCCTTGTTTAACTACTGGGGCCTCTTCTTACACCTAGCCCCCTCCTGTCATAATAAATAATCTCAAACGATTAGCTTACTCTAAAGTGTTGACATGTAAGATCATGTTGTTCACAGTTGCTTACAGTAAATTACCATTTCTGTGGCATTATAGCTGATTCCCTACTTGTCACATGAGCTTCGGTGTGCTTGTTAATCATGTATGGACATTCATACGTGGATCTATCAATCATATCAAGGTGCTATTGTTTACTCCTGCAGCTGTGGCCCATCAAATGTATGTGAAGGGTGCGCAGTGGTAGTTGTCACCTTTTGGATTGAGAGGCTCGGCAGCAGACACCTGTTTGCTAGACTGTGGTTCGGCCACTTGGACCAAGTCTAACAGTGTCCTTCATTATCTTCTGTGCTCCTGCTTTCAGCCAATCAGCTGGTGTTGAATTTCAGGTGCGAGAGAGAAAGAAGCGCAGCTGTACTCTCAAATAATGTTGTGTTGGGGAGACAGATCCTTTGCTCTACCGTCAGCGCAGTTTAAATTGATTTTCTTACCAATTAAAAGAAGGCTAATTATTTTACTAGGAACTAAGCACTTAATTCCTGAGAATTTCTCATCCAGGCGAGTGGTGGTTGGCCAAAAGGATGGCAGTGTTGGCAGAGTGTCAGAGACGAGATCAGATCTTCTTTGTGAATTTTTCTTGCTATTATTGTACCATCACTCTGGACAAAGGCTGTGGAAGAGTACAAAACATTGTAAGCTAACGAGTTCTTATATAAAATATTTACATTTCTGAGGGGTAACAGCACAATAGATGTATGGTTATAGGGGAACCCAGGTCATCTACCTGTCTGCCAGCTCGATTGCACTTTGATACCTTGTTCCGCTTGGTTGGTCCCTTGCCCTGTTCGTCTGTTGCCGTGGATATGCCTATGGTGCGAGGCTGGCAGAGATATATTCTGCAGGGAAGTCCATGGGGTGAGCCTGCCCCCTTTCATTACGAATCAAAATGTATTTTTTACAAGATCAAGATTTTCTCAAATGCTAGGTCCAGTAAAACATCAGGCTGTCTCCAGCTAGGGTGAAGAGGGACCTTCTCAATCATATATTTTTTGTAAGTGTGCGAATATTGACAACCACATTTTTTAAAATGTTACTGAAGCAGTATGAGTGCTTTCTACCAGTGGAAAATGTAAAGGGAGAAGGAGCAGTATGTGATTATATAAGTTCAAACCATTTAGCAATTCAATAGGCTAGGATTTAGCGGTCTTGTTTAGAAAATGTATAGGGAATTCTGATATGAAAATTATTGCTGACAAACAACAAGTTCATGGGTCCACTTAGGCCCCATGTAGAATTATATTGTAAGACAATGTGCAAATACAGACAAACAAGCTTATTGCCATGGTCAGCATATTTCAATTTTATAGTATCATACATTTTCGATGCAAGAACTTGAATTTTAGAATGCTAGAATGTATTCGCCTCTATTCAACTACTTGGCAAAATGTAGGCCCCGTTGTGCTATCAAGGGGATTATTATTGCAAACTTTCTTTTAAAAAATGGCAGGGAAATATTCATGTTTTTGTTATTATTATACTAATATATATATTATATATCTACTTATTTTCAAACCCCAGATCAAACAAAAACTGTATAAGTGAATTTAGTGTGAGCTAAATGTGGCTGTTCAGGCCTCCATGGCATACAATCAGAGATGCTTTACTGTTACCGTTAGATAAGCTCTATTGATCCATACCTAGGTTTACACTCAGGTAGATAGCAATACTTAGGGTACATAAATACAGGGCATGTTTCATAATATTTCAATTACATACATATGTGGAGCATTTTGCTTCTTGCAGATGGGCGAGTGCATTTCAAAGGGTAATAATGCTATCAATGAGTTAGAGACGGTAATGTCAGCCTCTGCACCAAAGTGGATGGCTTGCAGGGGTCTGCACTGCATGCAGGCAGAGGATTGTCACGGAAGTCCTCATCTTAGGATCATCCCCCTCTGCACGGGACAACTCATGGTGGCCACCGGCTCTGGGCACAGCACCCATACCTACAGATCACGCACGTAACCTGGGCTTCATCCTAGACTCCTCCCTATCGATGACCAGACAAGTCAACACCGTCTCATCATCATGCTTCAACATCCTACGCATGCTCAAAAAAATCTTCCGCTGGATCCCCACCGAAACAAGAAAGACAGTCACCCAAGCACTAGTCACTAGCCGACTAGATTATGGAAACACCCTCTACGCCGGAATCACAGCCAAACTACAAAAAAAACTCCAATGCATCCAAAACGCACCAGCCAGACTCATACTGGACATCCCCCGTCAAGCTCACATTTCCGGTCATCTGAAAGATCTCCACTGGCTTCCCGTCAACAAGAGAATAACGTTCCGTCTCCTCACCCACGCACACAAGGCCCTCTACGACCTAGGACCCGAATGCCTCAACAAACGACTATCCTTCTACACACCCACCCACCAACTACGTTCATCCAATCAAGCCCTCGCCACAATCCTGCGCATCAATAGATCCACCATGGGAGGAAGATCTTTCTCCTACTTAGCGGCCAAAACCTGGAATTCTCTCCCCACTCACCTCCGCCTCACACAGAACCACCTCTCCTTCAGAAAGCAGCTAAAAACCTGGCTATTCGATAAATAATGCACCCACCCTCACTCAAGCGCCTTGAGACCCTCTGGGTGAGTAGTGCGCTATACACATTGCTGAACTTGAACTTGAACTGTGTCTGTCTCCCTGTTCAAGGATAGAACTCCAGTAGCCAAGAGATGTGTAGGAGGCACCCATCTGTACATATCTTTCTTGTAAATGCAGGATACAATTCCACCAACCATTTTCACTGCCTACTCTCTACTCACATGTGCATGTTTGCGTCAGATGAGTGTGTGCAGAGCAGTTCGTGCAAACACAGTAAATGTCAGGCAAGTGCAAATGTGTTTTGTTAATTTAAACTTCTGCTTGAGCAGAGTATGGAAGACACTTTGTGAATCAGACACAGATTGTGCACTTCGCATAAACAATGTATGCAACCAAGTGAAGAAGGGATTATGGGGCACATGCATCAAAGGTTTTTGCGATTGCAAACGGTGCGATTCGCAAAAATTGGCCATTTGCAATTGCAAATTGGCCTTTGGAGATACAAGAAAGTGTTTCCTATGTGCAATTTAAGAATTCACAATTATTTGCGAATTCCTAAATTGCAATTGCATTTAAGGAATCGTAATTTGCGATTCCTTGAATGCAATGCTAGAAGCACTTTCAAATAGCGATTTAGCTATTTGGGACCGCAAATTACAGACAAATCAAACTTGTTTGTAAATTGCAAAAACTTAGAAAAATGCACTAAAATGCATTTTTTCAAGTTTTAGGTTACACACACCCATGCCCTTGGGGCATGTGTGTGTGCAACATGGGTGCACATCACAATTTCAGAGGTGCATCAGGGTGTCATTTTGCAAGACCTACTGGTACTCGCATAATTGTGCATGCAATCTCCAATTCATTCCTATGGGCCTATAGGCCCGTAGGAATTTATGGGAAGGCATTCCTTAATTGCAACTCGCTATTTGCGAGTCGCAATTATGGAATGTTTAGGAATCTCTATTTTTATAGCGATTCCTACATGCATAGGCTTTTGAGATTCCTTAATTGCGATTCCTTAATAATCACAAATAAGGAATCGCAAAAGCCTACCTTGATGCATGTGCCAGTATATTTTGTTCAAACCCCTTTACTGTACCCACTAGACTGAGGTTTATCCAAATTATTATCCCTCATTGGACCTACTATAACCACTCCCATCTCCATAAAATGGGGAGAGCGGAACCCCCATATGTGCCAGTGGTGCGCTGTTGCGATGGGTACCTTCTTGCATACAGTGTAGGACTGCCCAGGGCTGAGTTCCTACTGGGATGTTATGTTATGTTATGTTATGTTAAATTTTATTTCTACAGCGCACATATGCCCGTAGGCTTCATGGCGCTACTGAAGTTTTTGAGAATACAGCTTAACACTTGGGTAGATTGGACAAAAGTATGTTCAGCTCAATTTATATTAAAAATAAGCCTGTCTAAATAGCCCGGTTTTAAAGGCCTGTCTGAAGGAGAGAAGATCGTTGCTCTGTCTTAATGACATTGGTAAGGAGTTCCATAAGGAGGCGGCCAGAAAGTGAAAACTACTGCCGCCTAGTCTTTTTTCTTATATGGAGGGATCATTAGCAGTTCTTGATGGGTCGAGCGAAGGTTCCGTGAAGGGATACATCTGCCAACCAAATTCCTTATGAATTTGGGTCCTTTACCTTGCAAAGCCTTAAAAATAATACAGCCGGCTTTAAATGCAACTCTCTGGGCCACTGGCAGCCAGTGAAGCTTTTCCAATCCTGGTCTGATGGATTGCCATTTCGGTTGTTTACAGATAAGCCTGGCTGCCTGATTCTGAACATATTGTAATCTCTTCAACTGGCCTGCTGGAAGACCAAGATGCAGGCTATTTGAAAAATCAAGCCGAGATAGTACTAGCGCAATAGTTACCTGACTCCGAGCAGAATAAGTCAAGAGATGGGATATTTTCTTTATTTTTCTTAGTTGAAAGAAGCTAGATGAGACTACCATCCCTATATGGCTTTTCAGCGAGAGATCCTCACTGAGGGTCACCCCTAGGCTCTTAACTGTGTGGGATTTAGTGGGTGGAGTTCCCATGTCCGATGGTCAGAAGTGGGGACCCCAACTAATTTCGCTTTTCCCGGGCAAGATGAGTTCTGTCTTGCCCGGGTTAAGTTTGAGGTGATTTAGGTTCATCCATCTCTGGATATGGGACATAGTTTCCTGAAATTCCACCACAGCATCAGGGGAATTCAGTGAGAATACAAGTTGCAAGTCGTCTGCATAGTTAGAAATTGTAACTTTATGATTTTTCAAAGAGTACAATAAAGGGCATAAATATAAGTTAAAAAGCAATGGGGACAGGAATGATCCCTGGGGGACACCACAGGTAGAAGCAGTTTTTGGTGCTGTAAATGTCCCCAATCTAACAGACTGAGTACGTTCAGAGATAAAAGACATCAGCCAGCTCAAAGCAGGGCCCCTGAGGCTGCCCTGCTCGACACGGTTGACAAGAATGGAATAGTCAACCGTGTCGAACGCAGCCGACAAATCTAGGAGCACCAATGCCTGATGAGCGTCTTTATCTGCGTTAGATCTCAGGGTATTCTGGACCGCCAGTATCACTGTCTCGGTCGAATGGCATGGGCGAAAGCCTGCCTGATTCGGTTCTAAATATTCAGTTAATTCAATAAAATTCGGGAGACAGTTAGAGACATGGACTTCCAGAATTTTTGATACCTAGGGTAAGAGGGAGATCGGCCTATAATGCGTAAGGTCATGTGGATCAATGCCGGATTTTTTTGTTAAAGGGATTAGGAGGGCATGCTTAAATCTGCTAGGAACCTTACCCTGCGCAAGTGATTTATTTAATAGAGGGAGGATACTTTGAGGGAGGGCAAGTCCTATTTCTTTAAAAATGTGGGGGGGGGCAAATATCATCAGGCGATCCGGATTTGACACGCACAAGAAGTTCTGAAAAAGCTTTAGGCTCAATGGGAGAGAAAGTGTCCAAAGTGCGGGAATTACAGAGTATGTCTATTAGTGGAGTTGAAGTAGGGGAACTGATTATGTTCTGTTTAATGGTGATGATTTTTTCCCTAAAGAAGTCATTCAAAGAGTCACATAATTTTTGGGTAGGGATTATAGGGGGGGCTGTCCTGTCGTCATTGCAAAGATCATTTACTATATCAAATATCTCCTTTGATTTATTCGAGGAGTTCATGATCTTTGCAGAAAAGTAGTCAGTCTTGTGTTGTAGAAGAGTTTTTTGATATGTTTTCCTAGCAGAGCGGTAAATCTCTCTGTCCTGTGGTAGATAGTTAGCTCTCCATTTCCTTTCTTTTTGTCTGATCTTAAGTTTTAATTTCTTCAATTCTGGAGTGAACCATTTATGGGCATCCTTCCCTCGCGATCTGGGAAAGCTTACCAGGGGAGCATGGAAGTTAGCAGCTTGGCACAGCCATTCTGAGAGCGCATTTTCACTGGATTCTATGTCCTCATGTTGAGGGGGAAGGGAAGTAGCCAAGGTATTTAGAAATGCGGGTAAGTCCAGGGACTTCCACTTCCGAATTTCTCTGCCCGCTTGTGGCCCAGGTTTAGTGGCCCCATTGATGGTAAATGAAAAATGTATGAAAAAATGGTCTGACAAAGCTGCAAGGATGTATAGAAGGCGGGGGTAAAGGCAAGTTATATGAATTTGATCCAGACTATGGCCTTTCTGATGAGTAGGAGAGTGGATGTGTTGTTTCAAGTTTATATCCAATAGTAAGTCCTTAAGTTCTGCCGCTTGGGAGTCCAATGTTACATTATCAAACCAGTAATTCAAATCCCCAAGCAAAAGAACTTTGGAATAGTTGACCACACATGAAGCTAATTGTTCTGCTAAGAGAGAAGGGAAAGTGGCCATATACTGCGGAGGGCGGTATAGTAGGACCAATATTAGCGCCCCATTATCAGTATCTAACTTAAGAACAATATTCTCTGTTTCTGGAAGAGACAAAGGTGAAAGTTCTCTAAATTGCTGGACTCTACGGATGATAGCAGCTACTCCCCCCCCCTGTTTTCCCTGGTGGGCGGTTGACTGAAAGAATATAGTAATCAGAGGGAAGGGATGCAAGTATATCTGGTAATGAGTCAGGAGTAGCCCAAGTTTCTGTCAGAAAAAGCATGTCTGGTTTTTCATCGGTCAATAAAAGAAAAATGTCTACCTGATGTTTAATCATCGACCTAGTATTGAGATAGATGCAACGAAGCTGTAATTTCAGTTTAGTAGTTGTACCGTGATCTATACTTAATGGGTTCCTAAGCGGGAAATCCACAGCAGCAGTAGCTTTCGAGATACCAAGCTGAGAGGTACGTTTCAATGTGTGTGGAGGTAGTGGTGGGCACAGTTTTCCAGTGGGTCTGAGTGCAAATAAATCTGAGGTGGAGTAAGTAAGATTTTGGCCAGGGTCTTTGGCCCCGGGTCCCGGACGCTCGCGGACGGGCGCAGACGGGCTTACCTTAGGCGCACCTTCGGCGCGCCATCGTCGTGCCCGCTGCGCTCCCGAAGACACATTACGTTTTATGGGAGGGAGTCTCGGGCAACTGGACTGCTGACTCTGGTCACAGTGTCCTTCAGGCTCTTCCCAATATGGCGCCCGCTCACCACCGGATCGGCACGAGTAGCCGCGGTGAGAGAGCCACCCTCCACACAAACGGCAAGAGAGCCGCGATGGACTGGGGCGGAAGGGCTCAACCTAACGGTAAGGACACACTGCGCTAAATCAGCAATAGGTATTTAATTTAAAAGCTAAGCGCCTGCCTTTGCTCTGCAGAGCGCCACGATCGTACAAGTATCACAGTGTCAAATTTTAAAAAGCAAAGCAAAGAGAAGTAAAATAAGGTTGTTAAGGAGTTGGATTCGGTGCTGTCAGTTGCATTCCTGAATATACCCCAGTGTGTGCTTCTGGGCATACCTAATGGTGTGAGTCTTCCCAGGAAGAAGATGCTGTTTTGTGTGCTGGGGTTTATAGTGACCAAAAGAGACATATCCAGAGTGTGAGGTTATGACAGGGTCCCTACGAGGGAGTAGTGGAGAGTGGAGATGACCAGATGTATGGAAGCAGAGCGGGTTGTGTATGAAAGCAGAGGCTGTTCCCGAAAATTTCACAGGGTGTGGGGGCAGTGGAGGTCCTACTGTGGTTTGCTGGACGATGATGTGGAGGAACTGGCTGGGACTAGATGACAATTGAGAGGATGAGGCTGTACAGGTGAGGATTTGAGGGGGGCTTAGAGTTCGGGACATCTGCAAGTTTATTGTTATTGTATTGTTTTGATGACAGGAAATTAATAAATATATATTTATTTTAAATACCTTCACTGTAGGCGCAGACTTCTTGACAAAACATTGGTTGAGTGCCCCTCTGCCTGCTGTGCAGAATGTTATCCTGATATGACTTTAGAAATTAGGTTAATATCTGGCACTGTACGTGTGCTAAAAGAAACCCAACGTGGAGACACTGACACTTGTTAAAACAGGCTATGGTTTAGATATGTGTGAGAAATTGGGTTGTTGGTTGAGGGAGGTGAAACCCTACTCCAGCAACAGCGACAATATTTGTCAGGGTGAACCACAAAAAGTTACTAAATTAACCTGTGTTTAACACTTTGGTATGTTGGTGCAAAAATAGCCAGATGTATCTTAGAGGCAATGTGTAAAGTATGTATGCACCACTCATGCAGAAATATGACAACTTTTCCATGATTGAGGGCTAGTTCCTATACCCCTATCAGTCCTAGTAAAACTCTCCCCGTGTTCATTCTTGATACCTTGTAGAGACAACTTTGAATGTGTCTAGGATAAAAAAATTGTATCACGCTATTTATTTGGTGTAAGAAGTTTATGTTGTTGCTTGTAGTTTTTTTAAGATGTTGTGATGCATCAATGTAATAATGTTTACGTATTTTGTAATGATAGTGCAATGAGAAAAATGTGTTATGACTTCATTGTTCTCTTTCCACATACTTTGATAAACGTATGAAAATGAAAAAGGAGTTTTGAAAAATAAGGTAAAATAAAAATACCTGATCAGATAAATAAAGTAAGGTGTTTGATCTTTACGAGAAATCATTCCATATCTAAAAGATGTAAGGTCCAGGTATGTCCCCCTTTTTTGTTTATAACTCTTTAAAAGTAGCATCTTTAGAATTGTGACTTCAAATGCAACATTATCGTTTAAGAGGACTTTAAATGACAATTCACTAGACACCAAACATGATTTTTCCACCTGCCCCCAATCAAAAATTATCACTTATTAAATGTAATAACCCAACGTTATCCTACAGGAGAGGTAGACCTTACAGTAGTGCAACCCGAATGTGTAAGCTTTTTACAACCAGGACTTGTAAAACTTAAAAGTACATGCCCATCTTTTTCAATACAATGCATCGAGCCCTATGGGCTGTTTGAGGTCTAACCTCTGACTGACATATTAATTGAAAAAGGACTTTTAGGCTTGGCAAAAGGTTTATTTTGCCGTGTTGATTTGGCAGTTTAAAACTGCGCACAGGCTGCTATTGTAAGCCCAAGACACTTTTTTTACCAGGGCTACTTGTCAATTCTCACCTCTTTTTCCTGCAGGAGCATACAAAAAATGAGATGTAAGGCCCCAACCTCCCCACACCACCACGATCACCCAATAGAGTCAAAGTATGCTGCGGTGAGAGCGTGAAGAGGGAGGAAGAGAAAACACCTGTCCAACTGAGTCAAAATAGACAGGTAGGTGGCGTCCAAAGTATCTCTATATGTTCCCTGTATGTAAAGAAAATGGAACAAGTATCAGTAGCAATACAACTTCCTAATATTGCTATAAAGGTGTATGCTCTTATCATGCAGTCTGATTCTTATTCCTTGAATACCTGTGAGAATCCCCTCTTTCGAAATGAAGGTAATAACTGTGTAAACAGTGAACAGACTTTATGAATACAATCTATGGAGACAAAAACAAAGAGGACATAAATATAGGGAATGTACCACAATACTGAATCTGCTTGCATATGCTAAAATAAAGTACTTCAACAGACACCTAAAATTATTCGGTCATGCGTTCAAAATGAACCCAAATAATATTGGGGACAAATATCAGTGTAGGGATATCAAACCTATAACTTTTAAGGCTTTACCATAGTAATGACTTCATTAATGCATATGCTTTCTATTTCATGTACGTTTTAATTAAGACTGGTACCAAGAGAAAAGGACGGAGCCTTCATATCACTGGGAGCAGAACTCAGATAAGTAATTTAAGACAATAACAATCAGCGCAAAGCGCTTTACTAGCTTTGTAGAGCTGCAATCCTTTAAATGTCTTTTTTCTATGTGTTTTGCAGGAAGACATTTTCAGAAAGGACTTCAGAAGCAACCTGGAGCCGGGTCCAGGAACCGCAGGAGAACCGCCGATCAGCTCCCCAACACGACAAATGCAGAGCAGAGTGACCCAGAAGCCACAGGGGAGTGAAAGCAGGATGGAAGGTGCGCATGAGGCAACTAGAATGCAAAGCGTCCTTCCGCCTGCATTGGGCGAGTTTATCCTGGCGTTGTTCTGCCCCCACTGCATAAGCGGCCGGACGCGGAGCACCCCCTTACACAACTTTAGTGGGTGCCACAATAAGTGCTGCAAGTCTACTAATGCAATGCTTGTTTGCGGTCCAGGGAAGACATGGCTTGGCAGTTCGATCTGGACTGTTCCCATGAGGCACAGGGTCAGACTGATTTGCATGTCTGAACTGGGGTGGTTTTGTGAGCTAAAGAATGGTGATGGATTAAACCCAGATCAGTTGACTGGGGATGAGTTTTTGATTTGCTCAAACGCTCCGTCCATCATCCCCTTTTGTTTCGCTTTGTTCGCCCTAAGTTGTCAGGGACGTGAGTCCCTAGCTTACTTGGCCACTGGATTCAAGATAGCCTGGCTGATGAGGATTATGAATCCGAAACCGGTCCCAGGATGCTTGTTTCCGGTCCAGGGAAGACATGGCTTGGCAGTTCGGGCTGGACTGTTCCCATGAGGCACAGGGTCAGACTGATTTGCATATGGCCATGTCTGAACTGGGGTGGCTGAGTGAGCTAAAGAATGGTGATGGATTAAACCCAGATCAGTTGACTGGGGGTGAGTGTTTCATTTGCTCAAACGCTCCATCCATCATCCCTTTTTGTTTTGCAAGTCTACTATTAGCATTTAATTTACAATCCCTGGGTATTTGGTATACTACTTTCCTAGGACTTATAACTAAATTAAATATGCCAGTCAGGTGTAAGCCAATTTTAGCGCGATTTTGAGAGTGAGCACAAACACTTTAGGTGTAGTTAGCAGGGGCAAAGTGCACAGAGTCCTAAGGCCAACAAACCCGAATTCAGCAAAACAGAAGGGGAGAAGGCAAAGGGTCTTGGAGTAACCCTGTAGAGAGGGCCAGGTCCAAAAATATGAGCGCAAATTACAGAATAGCTTTTTCTCTCCTTAGCTTCACACGATGACATGCCGTTTGTATTTCCACACAGTGAGGTAAGATAGTTTTAATTTCCTTGAGTACAGTAGTGGCCCATCTTCTGCCAAAGAGGTGGGGCAGGCCGGGCTCGAGGAGGGGAGAGGGAGGTGGGGGGGAGGGCACAGGGGTCGAGGGATAAAAATAAAAAAAGGATAAAACGTACCTACATGCCGCCGTCTCCCACTGTAAGGAGCTGTTCCTGGGTACAGGCTCCCAGAATGCACTGGGGCCAATCCTGACACTGCAGGAAAGCAGCATCAGGATTGGCCTGAGCACCTGCAACTTGAGCTCCCTTTAAGACTTGAAAAAGTCCAGGAGGACGAAACACGTGTCGGCTGCTGCATCTATGACCATTTTGAAGTTTTCCTATAATAAACAAGATATCTGTACTGTCATTTGCTGGGACTTAAATTGTCAACGAGAAATGTGTGTGACTATAGAGACAATCTTTGGATGATAGAAACTGTAACGTGTGTGCTTCGGTGCCTTTTGGGACTTATTAGGCTGGGAGCCTGTGCCTGCTCTCTCCAGCCCCAGCAACACAGCTGGAGCTGTAGAGAGCTTCACTGAGCATGAGGTGTTTGGCCGGCCTGAGACAGCCGGACAAACACCTCATGCGCAGTGAAAAGAGTGCCCACCACTCCCCCACCAGCAGTCATCCCCTAGACCCACCCTCAAGACTCGTCAGGGTTTAAAACACATTTTATTATTGTTTTATTTGATGGGGGGGGGCTGTGCTCCTCTGCTGCAATGGAGCGGCAGCCGCTGCTTGAGTGTTTATATTTTTTTCCAAACTGGATATTTTGCACACTGAATACTTTGTCAGGAATAATGTCTCAGATATCTTTGAATGGAGAATAAAAACAGAGGTATCACTATGGATTGTGTGCACAGAACGTTATCAGAATATGTCGGAGAGTATCATATTTTGCACTCTTTGAATAGAGGCATACAACTGGTTTGCGTGGCTAACCAGATCACAACTAAGCTTTGTGTGGAGAATCATGGTACCCCCATGCCTGGGCCATTTAAGATTCAACCACAAAGCGGAGCAGCGTGTTCTTCTGGAATTCCGTACACATATAGAAAACCAACAAACATCATTATCGTTATAGCACGCTAGGTTTATTTTGAAAGGCAAACATGGATTTAATATCGCTTTCTCCTCTCTGAAATTATCCCCATCTCAGTGCAAGTTAAAGGAGAAAAGTAATTCTCCCTATTTTCTTTTTTTTTAATTTCAGTAATTTTTTATTGAAAATAAAGACATATATACATGGTGCAGAGTAAAAACACATGGGGGACGGGAAAAGACAGGGAAAAGGAAAAAAGAAAGAAAAAAGAAACGCCCCGGGGGGGGGGGGGGGGGGGGGGGCATTGCAAGCATTGTCTCTATTTGCCTGTGCTGTAAGTCCATGTTCTCACGCTCGCTTCTTCTTCTTCTCGTAATCCTTCAGGCTTCCCCCATACCCCTTGTGGACTGTCTGATTATCTTTCCGCTCCCCAGGTGGCGCGAAGAGAAAGGAGAAGTGTAGAGATATAGAGAGTAAAGAGAGCAGTTGTGTCGTAGAGTAGGTGATGCATGTGGTTTGTGTTGCCTAGTCTGGACATTCAGGGAGGCTTATGGGAGGACAGGTAGTTGTCTAGCGACAGCCACATCTCGCTTTTTTTCCCTGAGTTCGGTAGGCTGTTGGTTGTTATGGTGTCGGCTGCCCGTAGGAAAATGACCCAGTTGAACCAGGCTCTAAAAGTTGCCTTTGCTGTGTCTTTCCAGTTGGTCAACGCCATCTTGACCGCCGCTGTGAGCAGGAGGTCAATCAGGTCCCTGTCATTTTCAGATGTTATGGATGGGTCTGTGTACCCCAGTACTAGATGGTGAAAGTCCAGTGTTAGTGTGGCGCCTGTTACGTCATTAATTAGAGTGTTTATTGAGTCCCAGAATTTCCTGGTCTTGGTGCAGTGGAAGAGAAGGTGTGCCAGGTCCCGCTTCTGCCTGTTGCAGTTCCAGCAGGATTCGTTCTCTCTGATTCCCATGGAGGCCAGGCGTGCTGGGGTCCAGTAGGCTTTGTGTAACAGCCAGAATTTTGTCTGGTCTAGAGTCGTTGGCACCTTCCTTCTTGATGATGAAGACCAGAGGTCTGCTCTTTCCTTCTCACTGAGCTCTTTCCCTGCCACTGCCTCCCAGTTGGCTATAGTTTTGTTATTTAGTTTAGACGTTTTGGGACTCAGGGCTCTGTATATGTGCGCTACTTGGTGTCCTATAATGTTTAGGCTGGTGGCGTATTGTATTATTGATGGGGTGAGATTGTTTAAGCCTGCTTTGGCGATTTCCACCCTTATCTTGAGGAAATTATAGAGCTCTGTGCTGTCCAACTTGTATCGTTCTTTGAGTGTGTCAAAGGCTGTTTGATTTCCTTTGTTCTGTAGTTGGCTCACCGTTGTTATGCCATGTCGGTACCATGTGTGCATGTCCAGTATGTTGTTCCTGTACTTTAGCCTAGGGTTATACCAGAGGGACTCTAGCTGAGTTTGTCTGACACTTGTGTCTAGTATTTTATCTATTTTTAGTAGGGCCATTCTTGTGTTCCTTAGTATTGCGTTTTGTTTGATTGCGGGGTGTTTCGACGCTGTGAGTAGTGCTACTGGTTCCATCCCCCCTAGCAGGCTACGCTCTAAAGAGAGCCAGGCCGGGGTGTAGTCACTCTTTGGGCATAGCCAGTATAGGCCCTGTTTAGCCATACAGGCTGTTTGAAAGGTTTTGAAATCTGTTATGTTAAGGCCTCCTAGTTCCTTTGGGAGTCTGAGTTTCTGAAGGCTGATTCTGGGTTTCTTTCCTCTCCATAGGAAAGTGTTTAGTAGTTTATCTAATTTTTTGTAAAAATCAGATGTGTTGGTTAGTGGTAGCATGTTAAGCATGTAGTTAACCATGGGGGTGATCATCATCTTAATGGTCTCTATCCTTCCCCACCACGTAGTAAATTTGTGTGACCACCCCTCTAGCTTCTCCTTGATTTTGTCTAAGATCGCTTGTTCATTCTGGTCTAATGTGGTTCGCAAGTCTCTTTCGAAAAGGAGGCCCAGGTATTTAATGGCTTTCCTCTGCCAGGTCAGACCAGAGGATCCCAGAGCCGTCTTGCTGGTGTGGATATTCAGTGGCTTACAATCTGATTTCTCTCTGTTGAGTTTGTACCCCGACACCTTGGCATACCGCTCTATAGTGTCCATTAAAGCGTTAATAGATCTTTCTGGATCTTCTGTTATAATGAGGACATCATCCGCGTATGCTGCTAGTTTAAAAGATTCACCCTCTACAGGTATCCCTCTGATGTTGGGGTTTGATCGTATCATGATGAGTAGGGGTTCTATTGCCAGTAGGAAGAGGGCCGGAGATAGCGGACAGCCCTGTCTTGTTCCCCTTTCTAGGTCTAGCAGATCTGACGTGCATCCGTTCACTACCACCCGTGCTTTGGGTTCATTGTATAGGGCCATTACCATCCTCCTGTAATTGTGGCCTAGGCCAAATTTTTGCATACATTGGTCTAGGTATGGCCATGACACTCTATCAAACGCTTTTTCTGCATCAAGGGCAATCATGACCGCCGCGTTGTTGCTTTTGGTAGTGTGATTGATTACGTGGCATAATAATCTTGTATTGTCGTGGGACATTCTGTTCTTCAGATAGCCCACTTGTGCACAGTGTATGAGGGAGGGTAGGTACGTATTGAGTCTGGTCGCCAGGATCTTGGCATAAATTTTACAGTCTACATTAATGAGTGAGATTGGTCTGTAGTTTTTCGGGTGTTGTGTATCTTTGCCTTCTTTGGGGATCACTATGATTTTGGCTTCTGCCATCGATTGTGTCATGCGGCCATTGTTTACGCAGCTTGTGAACACTGACGTCATCGTTGGTAGGAGTGTGGTGATGTAGTGTTTGTAAAACTTGGCTGTGAAGCCGTCCGGCCCTAGTGCTTTTTTGTCTTTCAGACTTTTGACAGCCCTTTCTATCTCTTCACTGGTTATTTCTGAGTCTAATCTCTCCCTTTGGTCTTCTGTCAGTTCTGGTGTTGTGATGTGTTCCAGTAGTTCTTTCCCTGCATCTGCACTTAGCGTCTCATCTCTTTTGTAGAGCTGCGCGTAGAAGTCCCTAAAGGTATCGAGTATTCCCTTGTTTGTCATGTGTGATTTGTTCGTGCTGTCTCTGACGGCTGCTATTGTGTGTTGTCTCTGTTTGCCTTTAAGGTACGCTGCAAGTGCTTTCCCTGCCCTGTTAGCCGAGCATAAGTTTATTGCTTTGTATTTGTTGATCCAGGTCCCCGCCCTTTCGCTGAGGATCTTGTTCAACTCGTACTTTTTCTTTGTCAGGGTCGTGAGGGTGTTCTTGTCCTTTATGTTGGCTATGTGTCCTGTTTCTAGTTTTTTGATTTCGCTCTCTAGGTCCGTTATCTTTCTGCTTCTCTCTCTGTTCTGTCTTCCCTTGATACTGATTATTGTTCCTCGTATCGTGGCTTTCAGTGCGTCCCATAGCGTCCCCCTTCCAATGTCTGGGCTGTCATTGTTTTTGAGGTATTCTTTTATGGCTAGTTCTATCTCATCCCCGCTGTTTGTGTTTTTGAGTAGGTCGTCATCGAACCTCCATCTGCGCGTTCGTTGTGTTTGCCCGTTAGTGTTAGGCAGATGTGAGAGTGGTCCGAGATCGTCCTTGGGCCAATCTCTGTGTGTTCTATAAGGTGTGTGTGTGTGTCTGATATGAGTATATAGTCAATCCTACTGTAGGAGTTGTGTGGATTTGAGTAGAAGGTGTAATCTCTTTCATCTGGGTGTTGTAATCTCCATGGGTCTGCGAGTCTTATTTTTGTGCAGAGGTTCCGTAGCGGGTTGCCTCTCGGTGTGTTCTGACTCTGTCTTTGTGGGTGTCTGTCTATGGCTGGGTCCAGTACCTGGTTCATGTCTCCAGCTACTATTTGGAGCTCCCCCAAAGGCATTGCTTCTAGTTCCTTCCCTACCTGTTCCCAGAATGTCTTATCTTCGGTGTTGGGGCCGTAGATGTTTGCCACATGTATCGGTTCCTCCCCCCTTAGCAGGCTGGTTATAAGTAACCTTCCCTCTGTGTCTGTCTTTGACTTGCCTGGTGTGAGTTTTGACTTTTTACTTAGTATTGTAATGACCCCGTTCTTTTTGTTTTTTGCCGGTGAACCTATTACGTGAACTATCCAGCTGGCCTTTAGGCGGTCTATGTCTTCTTCCCCAAGCCTTGTTTCCTGCAGAACATAGATATCACTCTTTGACTTGGCCAGGTGCTCTAGGACTTTCCTCCTTTTAACTGGATGGTTGAGCCCTTTTACGTTCATTGACACTACCTTGATGTCAGTCGTGAGAGTGTGGTGCGTGTTGTGTGTCATTTCCTTTTCTTACTGAGCTGGCTACCTGTTTGGCTCCTTTGCATGTATTGCTTAGTTCTGTGTTTTGGTTCCCTGTCTTCTCTCTCTAGTAGTAGAAAAGTGGTGTAGAAAGATAGAAAAAGAGAAGAAAATAGAATCGACCCGTGTGTGTGTTCCGCGCACCCCCCTGCCCCTCCCCTGCCCCCCTCCCCCCCTTACTTGCATAGTGGGTGTGCGACAACAAAGTTCCTTTGCTCCGCGTCCCCTGAGGTAGGTTGGTTGCTGATTTCGTAATTCTTCATCGATTGTCCTTTTCAAGTTCCTGAGTTCTGTGTGCGCTCTTTGGGTTAGCGCTACTTCTTGCTACAAGTTCGTTCCTGCTGTTATCGCCTTGCCTTTTCGGTTTCCTTGCTCGAGCTTGAGGTAGATGTCGGTATAGTGTTATTATTGCTTGGAGTCTTATAGTCGCACAAAGTCCTTGATTTCGAGGTAGAGACTTGGTGTTGTCCGTCCGTAGTGTTCCATACTGCTTTATTCTTCTTTCCTTTCGTCGCTTGGTGAGGCACTTCTTTTTGGGGCGCTTTGGCCTTTTGCGTCCATTTCCTCTGTCGGTGGGCCCCTCAGGTATCGCCTAAGTTCCTCGGGGTCCTCAAAGACCATTGATCTCCAATTGTCCGTGATCTTAAAGCGGGCAGGACCCGTGAAAGAGTAGTTGAGGTTTCTTTTCCGCAGAGCTTCTCTCATGGCTAGGAAACCTTTCCTGGCCTCTACTGTGGATTTCGAGTAATCTTGTGTGAGCACGATTTTGCTGCTCGCCCATGTAAGGTTTTGGTTTTTCCTTGCAAAGGCGAAGATTGCGTCAGTGTGGTCTGCTCTTAGTGGGGTGCAGATTATTGCTCTTGGGGCCTTTCCTGTGGCTGGTTTCTTCGCTGGTACTCTGTATGCTTTGTTAACTTCAAACTGCCTCTCGAAGTTCAGGCCAGTGAGTTTGGGCAGCATGTCTTCCAGCATTGCTGCGCATGATTTCTCCTTTTCCTCCAGGCCTTCCGGGACCCCCAGGATTCTGATGTTGCCCCTTCTTGCTCTGTCGTCCTGCTCCGCCATCTGTTTCTGTATTGTCTTGGCAATCTTTGCGTGCTCTTCTGTGGTCTTGATGTTCTTACTTGTTGCGTCTTCTACTTCCCTCATCCTACCTTCCACCGTTTCCATTCTGGTGTTTGTGCTGTGTTGGTCAGCCCGGATTGCGGCCAGTTCTAGTTGCATGGTATCTATTGTCTTTTTGGTTTCCTTTGCGACATCTTTAACCTTGTTTATTCTTTTCAGTACTGTTTCTAGCGTAGCAGTCTCTGTTTTGGGCTTTGCCGGTGACTCCATAGTGTCTTTTTTAAGTTTTTTCTGCTCATTTGGGTTTTTCCCTCCTTCAGCCATTTCCTGTAGTTGTGAATTGTCCGATCTGCTTGGTCTGATCTGTGATCCGACTACTGTCCTTGTGTCAGCACGCTGTCTAGCCTGTGTTTGTTCTGTGGTTTGTGTTGCAAAATTGAGGCGGAAGCGGCTCGGTACTTTAATGTGCCGGGTCTTTGTTTTTGACCTTATACCCTCCAGCGTTTGCCTTGTCTCGTTCGCCAGTGTTGGCCCCTGTCGCCTGAATCCCTCGCTTCTCTGCCAGGGCTAGGTCACCTTAGTTTGCCTCAGTGCCCTTTTCCTTGATGTTCGTTAGGTAGGTAGGGTGCTGAGGTGTTTAGCATATCCTCGCTGCCGACTGGCGCCACCCCTCTTGTTGCTGTCGGTCACTTTGTGCGCCTTATGAGCGGGCCAAGATCTATTGCTGGGTGCTCCCAATTGCTTAGAGCGCCGACCTCAGCTCTGGTCGTGCGTTGCCTTATTCGTGCGTTCTGACCTTTGCACGCTTGGATACCGTTGTGGCTTGGATGGCTGTGCGGCAGCACTCGGAGCTCTGGGGAGGGGGGCGCTATATCGCTCCTCTCCGCTTACTTGCTATCGCGCTGCGGCTAGCAGACACCGGCGCCGGTTTGGGGAACTGCGGTCCCTCCTCCTTCCTCCCGGTTTGTAGGGATCGGTTCCTTACGTTGTCCGCTCGGGGTAGTCTGTTGTTGCGCCTCACCTTGCACGTAATTTCCTCTTCCTGCCTCTGCGGCCACTCCCTTCCGCTTCCGCCCTTGCAATTCTGACTACAGTAATGGCTGCCTCCAGTAGTTGCTTCCGGTTTCGTTCCGTATCGCTTAGAGTTCCGAGCTTCCCTCCGGTAGGTGTTCCGGGCGTGTTATTCGGTGTCTCGCTCGCAGACCAGGCTCTGGTTTTGACTTCCCTTGTTTCCACCTCCCACGCTCTTTGTTCCCAAGCTGCAGCGTCTCGGGGTATCTTTTTCCTTTTTTGTCTCGTTTCTGTCACTTCTCCTCTGCTCCTGCACCCACGGCTGCTCAGTGCTGCCGGTGCGGAGCTCTCTGATACTCCGGCTCCTTACTCGCCCCTTGGTCTCATTCGGGTCTTCCTGCTGCCATTCGAATCGCCATCTTGCTTCTTTGTCCGTCACTCTGCAGTGGCTCCTCCGGCTTCTTTATTGTTTGTTAGAGACCAGGTTCCGACTCCCAGCTTTCCCAACTTGTAGCCACAGCCTTCACAACCCGCTAGTTCTTTTTTTCGAGGTTAATACCTCGCGTCTGGCCGGTTAAAATCGCCTTAGTTTCCTCAGGGTTGCGGAGCCCTCGGACCTAGACGACCATCTCCTTTGTCATCCAAGCCACGCCCCTCCCTATTTTCTTTTTAAAGGTCCCCCTTTCCCACTTCCATATGTTGGCGTATGTGCCCACAGTTACTGCACCAGCCCCGCCCCCCAAGTATTGATCGTTCAGGGAGGGGGAGAAGGGAGAGACACATCCATGTTGACTTTTAATCCTTCCAGTAAATTAGCATTTTGCAAAAGTTGCCCAAAGATCCTTTAAGATATTCTTTTTGAGTAGCATTTAATTGAATAATTGGATAGTTAGTATGAAAAGACACGGAAGGTTGACTACCAGGCAATCTTTAAGTACACATTGTATTAGTGTGTGTAGGTGTGATCCAGAGGTTTAAAGCTACAACAACTAGTGCTTTTCTTTCACACGCATAGACTTTTCCAACTGTTGAAAAACTAATTGAACGAGAATGAAAATAAGAAACAATTCCTCACACAAAGTGTGTGCGTTTAAAAAGGCATTTTTTTTAGAAGAAAGAACGACAAGTCTTTGAGGCTTAGTTGTGTCTGTTTGATATTCGCTCATGAAGTGAGGTATGAAGGAGCGCAGCAGATAGGAAAAGGAGGCAGGTGCATGTTTTGGAAGTAAAGGCTCAGGCCAGTGTCCCATATATCTACAGCAGGTGAATTATGAAATGCCAAACACTAAACAAGCGTGCGTGAGATGTATTTAGAGTAGACCCCAGGCATGGAACAAGCAGACCCATCTGTGCGGCTGTAAAACAGCCCCCTAAGAGTCAAGGCGGGGTTGCCTTTCTTTCGACAGGCCCTGGGAAACTAGAAAAACAAGAATGAGAACAGGTGAGCTTAATGTTCAGAAACAACTATTATTCCGCTCGACTTCTTCCCTCCCCACTGAGTCCCATCCGTTCACTCTTAGCGCCCCGAAGCAGTGTGTGAGAGGCATGCAGCACAGAAGCTCGAAGAACATCACAAGGCATCTAAGAAAAGTCAAGTAAATGAAATGTTTTTGCATATTTTGTGATTCACTGTAAGACCATTCTGATTTCTGTACGTCTCTCTTGCTGATGTATATTGGGGAGGTGGGCGTGGTTACTGCTAAGACTTCCCATTGTGCGCTTTACAGAAAGCATCCGAAGAATGTCTCTGCCTACAAGGTCTATTTTCAGCCTCCTAAAGAATCTACGTCGAATCTAGGCGTTGGTTTGGGTCATACGCATGTCAGCAGTTCCAGGACTCGGCCATGGCCTAGCAAAACCCGCACTAGATGCAGTTCAATGTTATTGCTAAAAACAGCCATTATGTTATGAATATCCGTAAAGTGAAGGGATGGTGCCACAGAAGATAGCGAGGGTGTCTTTTTCCTAAACCTGATCCACTGTGCAGTGGAAGTTATGATATTCTGAAAACAGACCACGGTTGCAGAGCCCCACAGAGAACAGCAACTGTTGCTGCTCTTATGCCCAAGAAACGCGGGAATACTCAAACTCACAGTTTGTGTGCTATACAGCTCACCATCAGCTGTTCTCTAAAGTTTCCAGGCTCTGAGGGCGGATGTACTAAAAATAAAGAAACAACTACATTTATCCCCACCCATAGGTTTACGACCTCAATGGGAGTCGATTTACCACATTACGCCTGTAAACCTGGAACAGTCACAGGCCTACAATATTACTTCTGAAAACCTTTTCTTAAATCTATTACTGTATGAAAAAATGTACATGCATATTTTTGTGTGTATCTTTTTTTTTTTTTTTAAGTTTTTATTAAAAAATATAAAAAGAAGTGGATTATACATTTGGCAGCTCTTGTATACAGAACAATGTGATTCACGCTTCGCTTTAATCTTTCCCAAGGGAGGGAGAGGGAGAGAGAGAGAGAGGAAAGAGGGGGGGGGGCGCTTTGGTCCCGAGTCCTTTTTACTGGGCTCTCTTCAGCTGCGCATCCAGTAGCTCCCACATGCCATCTTTTGAGTTGTGCTCCTTTGAGAATTTTCCTGTGATGTTATCTGCCCCTCTTAGG
This sequence comes from Lissotriton vulgaris, assembly GCF_964263255.1. NCBI lineage: Eukaryota > Metazoa > Chordata > Amphibia > Caudata > Salamandridae > Lissotriton > Lissotriton vulgaris. The sequence goes on along the minus strand of NC_141685.1, from coordinate 2,041,850,222 downwards.
AAGGTGACCCAGTTCACCCGTGTTTTAAAGTTTGCTTTGGTGGTGTTTTTCCAGTTCGTCAGGATTATTTTTAGGGCAGCTGTGAGAAGCAGGTCTAGTAGGTCTCTCTCTTCTCTGCTGTTTAGGCTCGCTGTCACGTGCTCTGTTGCCAGGCTTACAAAGCTGATTGTTAGGTCTGCGCTGAAAATGTCGTTCAGGAATGTGTTGATCTGCATCCAAAACTTCTTGACTTTCGCGCATTTGAAGATGAGGTGCTCCAGAATCCCCTCCTCTTTCTGGCAGTTCCAGCAGTTGCCAGACTCTGTGATGCCAATTTTGTGGAGCCTTGATGGAGTCCAGTAGGCCCTGTGGAGGAGCCAGAATTTTGTCTGTGCTAATTGTGGGGTTATTTTGTTTGTTGTTGCTGAGCCCCACATTTTACACCGTTCTTTGTCATTTAACTGCCTGCCTAGGAGTTGTTCCCATGTGTTTGTTATTTTCTTGTTCAGTGACGACGTGGAGGGGCTCAGGAACCTGTATATCTTTGCTGTTTGGTGGCCTGCTGAGTTGAGCGTTCGCATGTATTTGATAATGCTGGGTTCTTCTCTGCGTAGGTTTGCTTTGGTTATGGCTGTCTTAATTTTTGGAAAGTTGTAGAGTTCTCGGTTGGGGAGTCCGTGTAGTTGCTGCAGGTTTTTGGAAAGTTAGTGGTAGTTGCCCAGTTTCTAGCTGGTTAGGAAGGCTGATTCCTTTCTCGATCCATGTATCATTGTGCATTGTTGCCCCTTGATAGGTTATCTTTGTGTTGAACCAGATCGATTCCCAGGTCGTGCCTTTCAGTTTCTGTGCCATACGTCTGTCTATTTTCATCAGAGCCTCCCTGGTGTGTTTCAGTATTGGGTTGGATCTTTGGGGGTGTCGGTTTGCTGTTAGAAGCGCTATTGGGTTTAGGCCTCCCAGAGTATCCTTTTCCACTTCTAACCAAACTGGTTTGTAGGTTTGGGTGTCGTCTAGCCAGGAGATTCCTTGCCTTGCTAGGCAGGCTGTTTGGTAGGTTTTGAAATTCGCTAGGTTGAGACCTCCAAGGTCTTTAGTTAGTCTCAGTTTCTGTAGGTTGATTCTTGGTTTTTGTTTTTCCATATGAAGATGTTCATGAGTTTATCTAGTTTTTTGTGGAAAGCATCTGTCATCGGGAGTGGCAGCATGCTTAGCGTGTAGTTGATTGCTGGCGTTATCATCATCTTGATGGTTTCTATCCTGCCCCACCAGCTTATGTATTTTGGAGACCATAGTTCTAGTCTTTCCTTTATTTTTTTCAGGGTCGAATCTTCGTTGTGTTGTAGCGTGGATGTGAGGTCTTTCCCAAACATCAGACCTAGGTACTTGAGTGGTTTTGTCTGCCATGTCAGTCCAGAATCGCCGAGAACCTCTCTTGTGGTGTGGATGTTCATTGGTTTACACTCCGATTTGTCTCTGTTGAGCTTGTATCCTGAGGCTTCCGCATATTCTACTATTGTGTCCATGAGTGCTGCTATTGACGTTGATGGGTTCGTGGTCGTGATGAGGATGTCATCTGCGTACGCTGCGAGTTTGACCATCTTCTCTTTGACTTTGACGCCCGTTATTTCAGTATTGTCTCTAATTCTGGCTAGTAGTGGTTCTAGTGCCAGCAGGAAAAGGCCTGGTGAGAGGGGGCATCCTTGCCTGGTGCCTCTGCCTAGTGTGAGCTTTTCCGATGTGCTACCATTCACCACCACTTTCGCTTTCGGCCTGTTATAAAGGGCCATCACCATGGATCTGTATTTGACCCCTAGCCTGTTGCGTGCTTATCTAGGTTCCTGATCGATACTGTGACCTTATGCCCCTATTCGGCTATAAATCCATTTATTCCCTATATTGGCATAACCGTTCAAGTGCGATTTTCTGAAAAGTCATCTCTGGCCTCACACGAACAGAGCCACATTCCAGCATGACTCTCTGCTACTTCCTTTGCGACCAATTAGTGCAATGACAGAGCAGCAGTCACTATCTGATATTCCTAGATAACACTCCGAGTTCTTCAACAAGATAAAAACTTAGCAAACCTGGAAATCCCCGCTTGCTATGTTTTGATTAGTAATGGAACTCTAATGAGCAACTGATAACTGTCACTTCCTAGTGACATCTTTAATTGACGTCTTATGTCCAGCAAACTTGCGTCAAACCCGGCACCTGTCAGGTATAAATATTACCAACGTTGCCTTAAGCAATGTTGAATTCGTTGCCTGTTGCTGATGCCAGCTGCCTGCATGACCCTGTGTTGGTAAAAACTAGCACTCTGTCGCTGCAGCCTGCTATCCTGGGGTGGTGAAGCTGCTGATTACCATTATCGCCGCCAAAGCGCGAACTATGGTGCAGTACGCTTAAGGAGCCGAACAGCCGTCCTCTGCGAAGACATCCAGCAGATTCCAGCTGCCCGCGGACGCTGTCACCCCTCCTTCCTCGACGCGCTGAAGAGCAGCCGCTGCCTTTCTCGTGCAGAGAAATCCAGTCCCGGCGCTTCCGGTCTACCCTCGCAGGTGACTGGGATATCGAGAGAGACCCCTGAAGGAGATACCAATCCTCCATCATTCTATTCAGAGGTATGGTGTTGACTAAACCCTTAGACGAGAATTCTTGAAACAAACCTTGGCAAAACCAACTTAACTTAAAGCTACTTACTTACTCCCCTTCTCACGTGTTAGGCTTAGGTCAGGCACACTGGGGTAGGCTTAGTTAGAAGCACCAGTTGAGTACGTTAGCCAAATGTATATATGACTGTATATATGTTTTATTACTTTTAAACCATTGTATGGCTAAGAAACCATATCAATGCTTTTACAGTTCTATTTCGCAATACTTATCTTACTGTACGTACTTTTTATAATAACAATTATTACAATTGTGGCAATACATTTCTCTTGTACGAGAAGAAAGAATGTTCAATAAATGTTAACCCTTTATTGACAAACGCCCGTCTCTCTATTCTCTACATCTTGTGAAAGTAAACTGCACTAGACTGACTGAGTGAAATACATGTCTATTGTTTCACACGACCCTAGAGATCGACTCTTGATCTGAGGAGCAAAGTTGTCATGTTGCACGGTTGTTGGAAAACTGAATCCCTTCTTGTCTGTGCCAAGGAAGCTGATCACTTCCTATGCAGAGAAGAAAGTTTCCAGTGACCTCGGAGCTAGTTGGTAACACAACCCAATTAAGTTTAGCATAGTCAGTGGAGGCCTGGAATATAAGCAGTTCCACGTCGATACTACTGTTTATGTTATTCCAATGCGCAGGGCCTAGTGGGAAACTAGGAACTACACTACATGGCGCCCAAACGTTTGGTAAGGCGATAAACTAACGCAAGACTTATAGAGTAACTCAGTCGTGCATATTTCACAGACCCCTTTCTCCCGTAAATACTCCAATAGACGTCTGGAGTGGGTGAAAGGTTAAAATCCGCCCGACCTTAGTAGGAAGAGATTCCTATGTAAAGCTCTGGTTTATTCAACGTTGAAGGATACAGTGTTCCAAAATATTGTGCACCTAATCTTTGTCTCCTTGGAGACCTACTCTGCAAACCTTGCATTTTTACAATGCCTGGAGAAAACGGAACCACTGGGGCCGCAGCAGATGCGACTCAGCAAGGTCCCGAACAGGCAGACCCGGATGCTATTATCATCCCGGTCCACTTAAGAAGATCTATAACTTTAAAACTTATAGAGAACGGACTGACACCACAAGGTGGTACAGTAATTTTCGTGATAGAGGCTCACGAGTATCGGCAGACAGAGGTATTCTATTCATGGATAAACTTTCCAGCGGTAAACGCTATAACAAAAGAGTTTCACTATTACAAAATAGAGGAACCTCCGGGAGAGTACGCTCCTTTCGAGGAGATTGAAATCCCACTTAAATTTCAAGAGCACCTGCTCTGGTTTAATGGCGCCCTAAAACATACTGATCAAATAACTAGGCTCGGTCCACTAGGTAGACCAGGAGCCACGTGGCCGGTTTTAGCCAGCTACACACCACATCCTGACATTGCAAGAATGTCTAGAGAAGAGCTGTTAGCACAGCTAAACACATTAATAAAAATACATAGGCAATTAGTCCAATATGTAATGCGGACTGCAACAGTCCAACCAGCTGTTAATTCACACCAGCTGACCCCTCACCAGGGGAACACAAATAAAATTACACCACAGAACATACAGTCATGTCTTGGTAAAACACCCGTAAAACGGGAACAAATTCCTTTCTGGTTAGCCCAGAAAATCACTCAAATAGAGGCAGTATTTCCTGATACTACCCCTATTGAGAAACACAGAATCTTGACCATCTGCCTTCCTATGGGAATCGCACCACACGTGGAGGACTGCGACACTTGGGGTACAGTCTTTGCTTCCATTTACACAAAAACACACGGTGTTCCGTCTATGGCGGTAATACCAGAAGTGCTAAAACAGATTCAAAATGAATTCGGTCCAGAGCCCGCTTTAAATCTAGGTATGAAATTACTGAAAGACTTCAAGCAGGTCACGGCTATATTATTAGCCAACATAAAGGGAGAAGCAGCATCTGTGGCGATCCGCCAGAAGTTGAGGGAAACAGATATAAAAGATCCTGTTGAGCTTGCAAAAATCATAGAAAAATGCTATGAAGAATTAGGTAGAGACAGCGTGGGTGGGAAACCAGTTAAGCCCCAACTGCTCGAAAATCCTGAAAAATTATTTATTACAAATAATTTAAACAAATAAACACTCCTAAAAAGAGCTGGGATGGAAATAAACAATCCACTCCCAAGGAAAAAGTTTTCCAGTCCAGAGGAAGGTCTCCTCGACGGAGGGAGAGAACTCCGACTCGAGAACGCCAGTCTCCCCAACGGGAGCCCTCTGAGAAAAGATATAACCTTAGAAATAGGGATAATATAAAAAAACCTGATAGATATCAAAGTATTGATACACGTCCCTCTCGATCTTCTCCACAGAATTCGGAAAGAAGAGGACGGTCAGACCCAGGAGAGCACACCAAGTCCAAAGACAAGGAACCTGCTCAAAATAAGAAATCTCAATTTCAGAAAAAGAAGGTAGCCAGTATTAGAGTAATCAACCATGCCGAGAATACTGAGGACACAGTTGAAAAACGGGGAGTGGGCATTGACAATGTTGGACAGTGCAGCAGAGATCAGTATAGCGCGCAAGATCTTGATGAGTCATCTGGAGACAGTGGACACGAATGAATTCATTCAGGTTGAAACTGCCGACGCCAGACTTAGCGAGCCCCATAGAATATACGAAATAACATTGCGTATAGAGGGTGATAAGACTAGGAAAATTAAGGGTCTATTTTGGGATAAGCTCTCAAAAGGCTATGATATTCTGTTAGCTGAAAAAGATTGGCCCCCGGAGTTTGTCAGGGAGTGCCCTCGTGGCGAAGAAGTGATTATGCCTGCCTTCTCGAATCACATACCGATTCATAAAAAATATACATATGCAAGGAAATGGGCAGTAGCCCAGGCACCTGCATTATATAAAAATCATGTAGGATGGGATGAGGATTCTCCGCCTCACAAAATCCAATTAAAAAGTGAACCAACTGCCCAACGGCAGTATCCCATAAAGCAAGAAGCTAAAAAACAAGTCAGGGAGATCTTAGATCAACTTGAATACCAGGGGGTTATTGAAACATGCACCTCTCAAATGAACAATCCTTTGTTTCCTGTCTCCAAGCCAGACAATTCATATCGTCTAGTTTTGGACTACAGACACCTTAATACATGTTGCAAAACTTTTGCAGTACAAAACTCGCATAGTGCAGCCCTAATGAATAACATAGTTAGGAAAAAATATAAAACGACATTAGACATTTCTAATGGTTTCTTTTGTCAAAACATTGCACCAGAAAGCAGATATTTGACCGCTTTCTCCGCATTTGGGTCACAGAAAAAATTCTGTCGACTCCCACAGGGGTTCAAGAACAGCCCAGGACTATTCTCAGCTAGGGTAACAGAGTTACTACAAATCTATGATGATGAAGCATTATCTTACGTAGATGATATTTATCTTACAGACGACGACTTGGATACTCACTTGAAAAGAGTGAACACCATTATACTTGGGTTCGCAGCAGAGGGTTACAAATTCAACTTTAAAAAGTCCAGAATTGCCCATCTGACAGTACTATTCTTAGGGTACGAATTATCAAGTGAAGGGAAAAGCCTAGCGGACAACTTCTTAGAGAAGTGCGCTGTACTCCAAGCTCCAAAAACGCTGAAGAATTTACAATCAATACTAGGTTTTCTGAATTTCGGAAGAACTTACATACTAAATTACGCAGAGAGGGTTAAACCTCTCTACGAACTAATAAAACCTGATTTAAAACAAATCAATTGGACTCAAAAACACACAGAAATTTTGAGATCACTGCAAACAGACATGTTAGCAAAAACAAAATTAGATACACGTGACAACACGATCGATTTTGTAATCCGAGTCATCCCAGGAAGATGCGGATTCACGTACCTGACCTCTAATGAGGGAGAAAAGGTACCTATTTCAATTAAATCTCACTTGTACACACAAGCAGAAAAAACATTCAGTCGCACAGAAAGAACTGTGAAAGCAGTGCAAATCGCATTAGCAAATGAACGAGAACTAGCACACGGCAAACGGATTAATATCCTTACAGCAGAATCCGCCTTCGAGGCGCTATTCAGCCCAGTAAACCTGCCTACAGTGTCACTGGATCCGAAATGGATACAGTGCATAGATTCTCTAGGAGCGGAAGATGTGAAATACTATTTCGCCCCGCAATTTGAAGAACTGAATGATTTAGAATATGAAGAAGAATATCCTCTGCCAATCGAAATTCTGCCTCTCCCACAATATGCCTGTATAATCTATACAGATAGCTTTGTACAGCATTTCAACGTAGAGAGAAAATCCTACGATGCAGCATGTGCGATTATTAAATGTCGTTGGCTGTGCGGTAAAATCAAACCGAAAATAACAAAAACTGAATCAGTAAAGTACTGTTCGGCTCAAAGAACTGAAATCAGATGTTTAAAGATGGCGCTCGAAAATGCAGAACGCGAATTCCCCACACTTATAGTGTGCGATTCTCATTTTTGCGTCAACTCTTACAATAACAAACTCCAGAGTTGGATCGAAAACGACTACAAAGATGACACAGGTGCCACAATAAAGCATAAAAAGCTCTGGAACGAGGTAGCTCTTTTACACAAAGAACTACAAAAGACTCACGTGATTCACGCACAGAGTCTTCAACGTGATGGCGTTCACGTTGCAGGGAATTCATTGGCTAATACAGCCAAAGCGGAAGCAACTAACCCGGCTTCCGTAGCCACAAAAAAGCGTACAGATAAATACATAGACGGGGAAACCATGCTGGCAGTAAAAACGACCGTAAAAGGCGACTGTGCAGCACTACCCGTAAACTATCCACTCAATTATGCATACATAATCGATGCAAACTCCGTTCCTTTTGCTCGAATCCCTGGAGTGGGGGACAGAGTAATTCCAAACAGGAGCAGGAGGGGCTTCCTCTTACTGGAAGCACACATGGGGTTGGGTCTGAGACACCAAACAATCAAAGCCTCTCTGAAAGAATTACAATCAGAGTACTGGTGGCCAGGAATGAGTATAGATATTCAATGTTTTGCTCAAAAATGTGAAAACTGCAACCGAGATCGCAGAAACGAACAGGCCAGTGTAGTTTCAGGATCCCTTCTAGACAGCATAAGGCGGTCTATCTGCGCAATCAAAGAAGAGAAGCGCGTCCCAGTGTACACCATTAAGACGAAAAGCACTTAAAAAATGAGGCCCCCAGCGCTCGGCTGATGCTAGAACGGTTATAAAAGATTTGCGAGTCTTTATCGGCACATACGCAATTACCACGTTCCATTCTGACCAGGGTCCTGCTTTCAGCTCTCGAGCCTATAAGGAGGCCATGGCCAGCATGGGAATTGGGTTGCGGTATTCTTGTCCGTCGCACCCCGAAGGGAATAGTGTAGTAGAAAGAAAAAAACGTGACATAAAGCAATCTATAACAGCGAAGGTATTAGGTTCAGGCGCTGGGTGGGTCAAACATTTAATAAGTGTCCAGACTAGTCTTAACAACATGCCAAGAAATTCTCTAAAAGGTTTCAGCCCATACGAACTATTGTTCGGAATTAGAATGAACGTTCAGGACCTCGATAGTCAGATGTCAGTGGTACAAGAAGAAAAAACGCAGTTTGATGTAAAAGACCGTTTGGCTGTTTTACAGGAACTGAATGAAACAAGAAAATCATTAAGCAACATAAAGTTAAAGCAACAGCCAAGTACCACTGACGAGGCACCACCCGCAACAGCCCCAGCAAGGCCTGTCTGGATTCCAAAGATTGGGGATCTAGTCAGAGAAAAGATCGCGGTTAAGAAGGAATTTGGGCCTTCTTACAGAAAAGCAGTACCTGTCTTAGCAGTCACCGGAACAAGATCAGTTGTGCTACCGCCCCTTGCTGGTAAAAAGGAGAACAGAGTCGTGTCTATCGATCTGGTAAAACCACAAGCATGTGGCCTATAATCAACAGTAGGCCCAGTGGACTCCCAAGAAACAACAGAATACCCAAACTTGCAACAATCCAAGAGGTTCAAACTGAAAGACTCATCACATTCGATCAGCCTGCAGTGCACAATGAAGGACTATGCAATAATGCCATGGAACTCGTGCCTCTTGAAACACAGATTGAAACAGTTCGTCAAGAAACAACACCAGTCTACACTAATGTGGCATCAGAAAGTGCTACCGAGAGACAGATTGAAAAAACAATCCCATCAATTGACAGAACTGCCTCTGGTTATTTCATCAACTTCGACAACTTCTCTGAAGATTTTAACGACCCCGAAGTGATGCCAGAAACAAAAAAGTCTTTTAAAGAAAAAGCAACGGAACTCTTTCATCAACTGAAGGAAATCTACCTCATTTCCCCTTGGCTAGAGTTCTGGTTCGGTCTAGGTGTATTTTTCCTCCTGCTTTGGCTCATCATGGTACTGTGTTTGGGAAAATTCATTGAAGGAAAATATATTACAATGGACACAGCAAGTCAGAACATCAACCTAGTCCTGAAACCACACAGATCATCCCACGTGAAGAAAAGAGAACTGTCAACAGTAAATGTCACAGCAATTCCAATACCTGGTGGGGTAGTATGGGAGAAAACAGACTATGAGATCTATGGTCCGGTCGAAATCCTGAAGTATCCTCATCAACTAAAGGTTTCCTTAAGTGACTTTGTGACACCTAGTACATTCTCTGATGATTGGGACTTTAACAGTATTAATGACATGATGTCTGATTTAGTAATGTCAGCTAGATTCACAAATCATGATTATTTACAAGGTTCATCTAGTTATGAACAGTTATTCTGTTACACCCACTATGGGGATCATTACTTGCATAAATCTGCACAGCCTAGAAATGTTTTTATGTATAATCAATGGGAACATTGTTCTACACCACCTAAAAGCAGTTCTAAAGCATTTTTTGAGAAATTCAAATACTTCTCAGGGTTTAACACAAGTGATGCAGAAACGTTTTATTATAAACTGTTAGATAAAACAGGAATGAAAACAATGTTGACAAATTCTAAATTGATATATTCAGAAGCATTTTATGACAAAATGATGACATTTGGTTTTGATTATTGGAAAAATAATATTGAAACGAAAACAATTTGGGGTACAAAAGATTGGCAGGTGCAAGGCATAGAAGCACTATTTAGAACCTGCATGATACCAGAACAAATGTTATTTTTAAATGACACTGTACACCAAACATCTTGTCTTGGCCTAGCTAAGATCAAAGACCTTAAAACACCGTCTATTCCGAAGCCAATACCTGAGAATAAAACCACAGATATTGAGTTAGACGTGTCACAAATTTTACATTTCAACAGAACAAATCCTGATTGGAAAAAGTGGTTAATCTGGCCTACAGACACAAATAGCTGCCAAGATAGATTCCTGAATAAAACACAGGGGTTAAAAATGACCAGATTAGACCCTAGATACTCCCAGAGACAACATCCAGGGATTATAACAACATACAGTGTAGGGAAACTCTGCCTAGAATGGCTAACTACATCCACACTGGCTGAAATTAAGCAACACTTGTCTTTACTAAAAGATGGTGCTGATTTGCGCGATTTCATTCTTGGACCACGCAAACAGCGTCAAAAGCGTTTCATAGCGACCAGTATCTATGCTGCTTACAACGAGGCTTGGAAAGTAAAGCAAATTGAAACTGCTGAAAAAATACGAGAAATTGATCGTATTAATTTGGAGAAATCACTTTCTGTGGTAGACAATGGGTTAATGACTCTGTCTTCCAGAATATATTCTTTGGACAATATTGTATCCTCTGCCTTTGATGTGATAGACAGAGATTTGCTAATGTTACAACATGGCCAATCTCAATTACGCTCTATTATAGAATTAGGCTGGACGCTGCAAAATCTTCGTTCAGGCTATGTGCCTTGGCGTTTAATCAACACAACGTCATTATTTTCCAGTTTTAACCTTACTGATAAACAGATCAGTTTGGCACAGAAAGGAGCAGACTATACAATCCTGAGCATCGAAAAACTCGAGAGATTATCATTGACAATGTCAGAGAGTCCTGTCATTGAATGGATAATACACGGAATTATCACAATTCCGATAACAACTTTCCGATTTAAAAAGTGCCTTGAGTACATACCTGCTGGCCAATATGAACAATTGGGTAAGGGATATGTAAAATCCGAATGGAAATTACCATACACTCATTCTTGCTATAGTGACAGTGACAAAAATGTATTTCTTAGTGGTGACAACTGTAAACATTCACTAAGCGGTATACTTTTGTGTCAGGGTATTAATTTACACGGAGCATGTGATGGAAATTCAAACAACCTTTCATGCCACCAGCTAGTCACACCTGCAACTCAGAGAGAGCCCTTCTTTATGCAACTCGCAAACGGGAGTTACATTCTTAGAACGGATCACAGATGTTGTGGCCTGACGCCAGGGAAAAGTTATCTAATACAAGTAACGTTCATGGTCAAATGTTGTATGCAAGCATTGTTCCCGAGCGGGCCTCCAGACATAGTGACTCCCCTCTGGCCTCGTCTGAATCTCTATTCTATACGAATTGATACATTAAGCAAAATGAAATCTGTACTTTTACAGACAACAGTGCCTATAACGTCATCTAAAGAGACGTATGATCTTCTAGTCGCAAGGACGGCTACTGAAGTTCATGACCTTTTATCAACAAATTGCCCCGTGCATTTCGTAGAAATGTTCAGCCAACTCCTTAACATGTCTAGTGCAACAAGCATCCCAGGCATATTTAAGACAGTCTTTACGGGACTGCTAACACCCTTCCAGGCAATTTTGGGAATCTTTCCTAATTTTGTGCACTCCATTTTTGGCGGCATTCCACTATTTTTGGGACTCGTTGCAGGGATTCTATTTTTGATCATTCTGCTACGTTATGGCAAGCCTCGGCTCAGACATAGCTCCCATGGGAATGGAAGAGACAATCCTAGCAATGCGCTACCGGGACAGGATAACTAACGTCCTCGGATTGGCCAGGCTGAGAGATCTAAACATGACCTGGTTCCTTTCATTCAGACCGATATGGCAAAATTGCATTTTACCTGTGCTACGGTGTATGCTTTGCGGCGATGAATGCGTGTTGGACATCTGTCTTTCACTTCCATCAGCAGTACCAATGGACGTCGATACTTTGCTCAGTCCAATAAAGGCTCACGCATTGTGTTGTCCCCAGCGGCTACCAATCCTGATGACGGCATTTGTGGAGACTCCTGTACTACAGCCAAGTGGTATCAGTGGAGCGAGTGACAAAAGCAACATCATCCAGGTACAACGTTCTGTGAGCATTGCTGGTCCTGCCTTCGATGACAGCAATCATTCTCACACCTGCCAAGTTACAGCGCTATCTAATTTGGTTGAACTATCACCTGAATTCGTAGACCAATTCTTTGAGAGCCTGTCTGATACGATGTTCTCACCCACAGAGAAACAATAACTTTTGAGAAGCTTTCCGACACACAGCGTTCCCATGAACTCTGAATTCGGCCTTCAGTTTTGATCAACAAAAACTGCCAGGAGCTTTGGAAATCTATTTTCTTTGAATTGGACAATTTTTTTAATATTGACCCTTTTTGGCACGAACATTCTTTGCTTAACGTAAAAACTATTCTTAGAGAACAGAAGCTTCACACTTCCATTTCTAAACACATCTAGAGACATAACAACATAACACCAGCCTCTAGCACTCATGTTATTACGATGCATTTTTATGTGATGATTTATCTCGCCTTTCTTCTGTCAGAGATACTTCATGTGTAATTCCTTTTGCATAATCGTTCATTGACTTCATATGCAATAATTATATGAATGACTAATATGCTTTAAAAAAACGTACAGTACCTAAATTCCATGTATTACAAGTACGCCTATTCCGAATGCATTTATGTATTTTGGGGTGGGCAATGTTACACATGCATCTAATTGCTTTAGTTTTAGTAATTTTGATGGACATGAAAACGTGGAGTTGGTGTTACGTGCTTATCTAGGTTCCTGATCGATACTGTGACCTTATGCCCCTATTCGGCTATAAATCCATTTATTCCCTATATTGGCATAACCGTTCAAGTGCGATTTTCTGAAAAGTCATCTCTGGCCTCACACGAACAGAGCCACATTCCAGCATGACTCTCTGCTACTTCCTTTGTGACCAATTAGTGCAATGACAGAGCAGCAGTCACTATCTGATATTCCTAGATAACACTCCGAGTTCTTCAACAAGATAAAAACTTAGCAAACCTGGAAATCCCCGCTTGCTATGTTTTGATTAGTAATGGAACTCTAATGAGCAACTGATAACTGTCACTTCCTAGTGACATCTTTAATTGACGTCTTATGTCCAGCAAACTTGCGTCAAACCCGGCACCTGTCAGGTATAAATATTACCAACGTTGCCTTAAGCAATGTTGAATTCGTTGCCTGTTGCTGATGCCAGCTGCCTGCATGACCCTGTGTTGGTAAAAACTAGCACTCTGTCGCTGCAGCCTGCTATCCTGGGGTGGTGAAGCTGCTGATTACCATTATCGCCGCCAAAGCGCGAACTATGGTGCAGTACGCTTAAGGAGCCGAACAGCCGTCCTCTGCGAAGACATCCAGCAGATTCCAGCTGCCCGCGGACGCTGTCACCCCTCCTTCCTCGACGCGCTGAAGAGCAGCCGCTGCCTTTCTCGTGCAGAGAAATCCAGTCCCGGCGCTTCCGGTCTACCCTCGCAGGTGACTGGGATATCGAGAGAGACCCCTGAAGGAGATACCAATCCTCCATCATTCTATTCAGAGGTATGGTGTTGACTAAACCCTTAGACGAGAATTCTTGAAACAAACCTTGGCAAAACCAACTTAACTTAAAGCTACTTACTTACTCCCCTTCTCACGTGTTAGGCTTAGGTCAGGCACACTGGGGTAGGCTTAGTTAGAAGCACCAGTTGAGTACGTTAGCCAAATGTATATATGACTGTATATATGTTGTATTACTTTTAAACCATTGTATGGCTAAGAAACCATATCAATGCTTTTACAGTTCTATTTCGCAATACTTATCTTACTGTACGTACTTTTTATAATAACAATTATTACAATTGTGGCAATACATTTCTCTTGTACGAGAAGAAAGAATGTTCAATAAATGTTAACCCTTTATTGACAAACGCCCGTCTCTCTATTCTCTACATCTTGTGAAAGTAAACTGCACTAGACTGACTGAGTGAAATACATGTCTATTGTTTCACACGACCCTAGAGATCGACTCTTGATCTGAGGAGCAAAGTTGTCATGTTGCACGGTTGTTGGAAAACTGAATCCCTTCTTGTCTGTGCCAAGGAAGCTGATCACTTCCTATGCAGAGAAGAAAGTTTCCAGTGACCTCTGAGCTAGTTGGTAACACAACCCAATTAAGTTTAGCATAGTCAGTGGAGGCCTGGAATATAAGCAGTTCCACGTCGATACTACTGTTTATGTTATTCCAATGCGCAGGGCCTAGTGGGAAACTAGGAACTACACTACAAGCCCAAATCTGCTGATACAGTTGCTTAGGAACGGCCAGGAGACTCTATCGAAAGCCTTCTCTGCATCTAGCGCTATCATGACTACCTGCTCGCTGCTCTGTGTAGTGTGGTTGATTAGATGGCACAATAGGCGTGTGTTGTCTTGCGATAGCCTGTTCTTGATGTACCCCACTTGCGAGCTGTGAATGATATTTGGCAGGACCTTGTTCAGTCTGTTGGCCAATATCTTCGCGTAGATCTTACAGTCAACATTTATGAGCGAGATTGGTCTGTAGTTCTGCAGGTGTTGTGGGTCTTTCCCCTCCTTGGGGATTATTGTGATGTTTGCTTCGCTCATGGACTCTGTCATCTTGCCGCTCTGTATGCAGTGAGTGTATGTCTCCGCCAGCAGCGTTTTTATTTGCAGGCCGAAGGTTTTGTAGAACATTGCCGTGTATCCATCCGGGCCTGGCGCTTTGTTCTGTTTTAGCTGGCTGATTGCTGCTTCAATTTCTGCGTCTGTTATGTCAGCTTCCAGCGAGTCTCTTTCGTCTCCGTTTAGTTCTGGCAAGTTTGTGTTTTTGAGCAGAGTGGTTGCCGCCATCTTCACTTAGGTTCTTGTCTTCGGTGTATAGTTCCTGGTAGAACTGTCTGAAAACTTCTAGTATTCCTTTGTTCGTCGTTTGAGACTTGTTGGTTCTGTCCGTTATTGCTGCGATTGTGTGTTGCCTTTGTTTTGCTTTTAAGTAGGATGCCAGTTGTTTCCCCGCTTTGTTGGCGGCACATAAGTTTACAGATTTGAATTTTGTCAGCCATGAGCCTGCTCTCTCACTTAGGATCTTGTTCAGCTCGTATTTCTTCTTTGTTAGCGTGGTGAGGGTGTTTTTGTCCGTTATGTTGGCGCAGTGTCCTCTCTCCAGTATTTTTATTTCCTCCTCTATTTCGCAGATTTTTTTGTTCCTCCCTCTGTTCATCCTTGCTTTGATGTTAATCAGCTTCCCTCTTAGGGGTATTTTGAGAGCATCCCAGATGGTGCTCTTCCCTACTTCACCATTGTCGTTGTATTTGAGGTAGTCCTTTAAGGCGTCTTCGATTTCCTTCACGTTTTCTTTGTTCTGCAGGATGTCGTCGTTTAGTCTCCATCTTCTCGTTGGACTTTCATTGTGTCTCCCGCTTAATGAGAGTGAGACGTGAGCGTGGTCCGAGATGGTTATTGGTGCGATTTCGGTTTCTTCGATTAGGTGTGTGTGCGTGTTGGACATCAGTATGTAGTCAATCCTACTGTAGGAGTTGTGTGGGTGCGAGTAGAAGGTGTACTCGCGTACGCTTGGGTGTTGTAGTCTCCACGGGTCTGCGAGGTGTTGTTTGGTGCACAGGTCTTTCAGGGTGTTGTTGTTGTGAGAGTCGTGGCTTGGTCTGTGCGGGTGTCGGTCTGTGGCCTGGTCCATAGCCTTGTTCATGTCCCCTGCTACTAGCACGAGGTCATTCTGTGGTATGTTGGATAGCTTGTTGTCTACCTCCTGCCAGAATGTTTTGTCTTCGGAGTTTGGTCCGTAGATGTTGGCTATGTGTATTCGGTCTTCTCCTTTCTGCAAGCTTGTTACTAGTATACGCCCGTCTTCGTCTGCACTTGACGTTTGTATGGTTAGGTTTGCCCTCCTGCTCAGTATGGTTATTACCCCTCGTTTCTTGCTTTTCGCCGGCGAGCAGAGGACGTCCCCTATCCACTTTGCTTTCAGCAGCTTTGCTTCCTCTTCTGTAAGTTTAGTTTCTTGCAGTGTGTAGATGTTGCCTTTTAGCTTGGCAAGGTGGTCGAGTATTTTCCTACGTTTGATTGGGTGGTTTAGGCCTTTAACGTTCATGGATACCGCCTTTAGGTTTGTAGATAAGTTAGCTCTTGGTGTATTGCTCATGGTGGTTTTCTGTTGTCGCTGTGATCTTTGTTACTCTTTTGTCTTAGTGCTGGCCTGTCTGTCCGTTTTCCGTGGTCTTCCTTATGAGCCCCCCCCCCCGGGTATTGGAGTGTGTGCTGTGGGATGATAGGTACAACCGCATCTACCTCTAGGGGGGCAAACTACGACCACGGAGAGAAAGGAGAAGAAAATCTACAACGACCAGCTGTATCCTTTTTCCCTTTTTTTCTCCCTCTTTGAATTGCCACTCTCTTCCCCCTTATGCACATTTTCACCAATGCAGAGTGAGAGCAACAATGAACGGCCACCAACCAAGTGCCCTACCACTATGCAAGGACACAAAGGCTCGACCGGCATACCCTCCCAATAGACAGAGACTTGGGGGGGAGGAAGCGGGGGGACCCTTGCTGTCGCACACCCATATTTCTACAGGCGGGGGGTGGGAGGGAGAGGGGGAGGGGGGGCCGGGGGGATGGAAGGGACATGTGGACAGGAGGGCAAATGATACAGTACGTATTTGTGTGACAAGACTATATCTTTCTTTCCATATTTTTGTGTGTATCAACCGGAAACTCAAACTTCTTTCTCTCCAGTTGGAAAATAAGTTTTGCTGTAGAGAAATCGCTTCTCCTGTCTACCCTTCCCACTCTTGTCAAGAACACGTTTCCTACCTTTTCTAGGTTGGGAACTGGATGGATGTTTTTTTTTCGTGAAATCTCTCAATTGTTCATGTTTGTGGTGGTTCATAAACTCACAGGGCACTTCCGTACTGTAACGCTGTCTGGTTGCAGATTTACTCTCTCAAAAATCTTCGTTAGTTAATTCATTTACGAGTGCAAGAACAAGTTTGCTGTTTTTACACTCATTTTGCACTAGTAAATAAGGCTATTTGTGCACATGAATTTGCTTACACACAAATAATTTTAGAAATCGAGCCAATAGAGCATGCCATGAACATTACTATTTAAGGTAATTGTGTGCAGTCTGATTTTGCAGAGGTTGCCCCCGAAGGGGGCCTCGAGGGCCGGCGCCATAACGGACACCAGAGCCACGAAAGGTTCCGGTTCTAGCCGCCGGTAAGATCCCCGAAGCAGAAGGGGACTTCCATCACAGCAAAACTCGCGCCAAGGGGGCGCCTGGTCGCCTGGCTAATGCGGGGGTCAGGTGAGATTCGACCCTACTATCGCAAATATGACCCAGACCACCAAGGCACTTAGAAATTCATTATTTTCATGTTGTACCAACTGTTACAAAGCTTTTGCAACTAATTCCTCTATTTTAATTATTGAGGTAGGAGGTACACCCATGTTGTGCCATCTTTAAAAAATTGCCCAATCCATTGGGCAATTTTTTTAAGATGGCACAACAAGGGTGTACCTCCTACCTCAATAATTAAAATAGAGGAATTAGTTGCAAAAGCTTTGTAACAGTTGGTACAACATGAAAATAATGAATTTCTAAGTGCCTTGGTGGTCTGGGTCATATTTGCGATAGTAGTATTGAGTGGAGGGCGACCCATGCCCCAATTTTCCCTCTTAGCTCCTTGATGTTAGATAGAGGTTCAACCCTTCCCCAATGCCAGCAACCGTCCGTTCGTGGCGGGAAAATTGTGAGGGGCTTATAAGACGCCGCTCCCCATACTGCAGCTCGTCACGACATTGTGGAGCTGGGGAGCGGCGCAGAAGGGTTTTCGAGTCAGCGATCTTTGATTTGGCGCTTGCCGTTCGGCATAGCTCTCCCAGGCTCCACGTGGGTGTGATTTCCTCCTCTTTTGCCGGCCGCCCGTGTTCGTGCCCCTGGGACCCGTACAGCCGAGCGGCAAAATCGGAAGAGCGACCGGACTCTCGACCAGCATGTGGCCGGCATCGAGGAAAAGTCTCGAGCAGTTGTTCCCGAAGAGGAGGCGGATACAGCAGCATGGGACAGGAAGCAGCGGGCAAGACTTCACTCTCCCACGTTTCAACCATGGGTTTGACCAGCGCAGCTCACTTTGGAAGCGGGCGGCAGCGCACTGAACAGCGTGCAAGAGAGGGCAGCGGTACCTACAGCCACGCCACGACCAAGAGGGTCTACCTACTTGCTGCCCAACACACTACCGGGAACCAATGCCGGAGTGCCCCCCCACCGGCAGGGGACTGCCGCACAAGTGAAGATGCCTGTCTCGGCAGGCGCAGGGGAGCCAGGGCACGCGGTGGAATCGGCCGCCTTCACGTCCCCTTTCCCTGGTTGGTATCTGCAGTTTCGGGCGGAGCCGGAGTCATGTTGCAGAGGAAGAAAGCTACATACGAGGTTTGCAGGCGCTGAAGGACCTTTGACGAGGTCATCGCGAGTGTCGGAGGTAATGTGAGCGGGGGGCGGAAGTGACAGCATGTCCTATGGCCGCGGAGCAGGAGTCCTTTGTTAACATACTGCAGCGCTCCGTTATGTAATTTAAAAGGACAGGGTGCAGTACCCAGCTTTCCGCCCCCCCCCCTTTTCAATGTGCTGCACTAGCACTAAAACACAGGTAAATAAACACCCCCCTCTAGTTGTAGGTGACGGAATAAGGAAAGTCTGAGTGCCCGGTTTTGATGCAGTTGCATCGGCGGTGGCATGCAGTGGCAATAGGTTTGAAAGGGGCAATCTGGGTCTAATGGAGCCCAGTGAAGAACAGTGGGATGTATTTATTTATTTATTTATTTTTATTTTATGTGTTTTTATATAGCGCAGACTTTACCCGAAGGTGTCAGAGCGCTTCACAATAGGAACAGTAGTGAAACATGAGGAAAAATTGCAAGTCAGCATGTTACATAAGCAAACGTTACGTTACATAAGGCAATAGTGACAACTGTGCATGTATCAAGAGCAAACAAAATACAAGAGGTAGCAAACGATACGTTACAAGAGGAGAAAAAGTGACATGTGTGTATGTTACAAAAGCTTACAAAGTACATATAGAGGTATAATACTGCACTAAATGGCAGATACCCAAAACACAAGAACAAACGTTACGTTACATGTGGCAATGGTGGCAGTTGTGCATGTATCAAGAGCAAACAAAGTACAAGAGGTAGCAAACGATACATTACAAGAGGGAAAGTGACATTTATTTATTTATTATGCAATTTGTAACGCGCAACCTAAACCCGAAGGTGTCAAGGCGCCTATCAAAAATAGTCAAAAATTGCAAAGCACCACTACAGGTACGCGCGTACAAAGAGGTAGGTCTTTAGGGCAGATCTAAAAGCTTGGAGAGTGGGGAGAGACCTTAATTCAAGAGGGAGAGCATTCCACCATTTAGGGGCCAGATTGGAAAAAGCCTTACCCCCCCCATCTGTCTTCCGGACACGAGGGACAGAAAGAAGAAGTCTGTTTGAAGAACGAAGGTTCCTGCCAGGATTATAGTGGGACAGAATAGATCCAATGCCAGTGGGGCTGGTTTTAGCTAAAGCCTTATAGACCATACACATGGACTTAAAGAGGATACGGTCCACCACGGGAAGCCAATGAAGCTGCTTCCGGGCAGCGGTGGCAGAAGCACGTCGGGGTAGATCAAGAACAAATCTGGCTGCTGCGTTCTGGACCACCTGCAAGCGCTGTAGCTGACTTTTATTCAGTCCAGCATACAGCGCATTGCAATAGTCAAGACGAGAGCCCAAGAGGGCAACAGCCAATTGCTTTCTTGCCTGTAGGGAGAGATAGTGCCTGATTTTCCTAAGTATATGGATGATCCCCCAACAGGTCGATACAGTCCTGTTGACCTGTTGGCACATGCTAAGGATAGGATCGATCATAACCCCCAGATTTTTAGCCGAGGAGGTAGGATCGGGACATGTGCATGTTACAAAGAAGTACACAATACAAGTAGAAGTATAATACTGCAATAAATGGCAGACTCTCAAACCACAAGAACACATTGGGAAGGCACTTCTATGGTCATGTAGAACAGAGTTTTCTATAATGGAAGGACTTCCTTCAGATGATAGAGAGGGCGTGAATTAAATTTGGAAGTTTCTTTGAAAGAGGAGAACTTTGAGGTCAGTTTTGAAGGCCTGGGAAGGGTGGTGGTCTGGAGCTGAGGTGGAAGTGAGTTCCAGATTCTCACTGCGTTGCCTGAAAAGGATTTGGCCATCGACCTTTCCTTCTTAAAAGTGGGAGGTTCAAGCAATAGATTTTTCACATTACATGATGGTCTAGAGCCTCCAGAGAGTTTCAGTTTATTCGCCAGGTAGCGAGGAGAGGAGGAGTGCAAGGCTTTGTGGGTGATACAGGCAGTCTTGTAGATAGATCTTGCCTCGATGAGAAGCCAACGGAGGGTGGATAAAATGGGTGTGATGTGGTCGCTTCTTTTGGCCCCATATATGGAACGAGCTGCTGAATGGAGAACAGATTTAAGGGGGGATAGGTGGGATTTGGGGAGGCCAGTAAGTAGAGAGTTGCAGTAGTCCAGTCTGGAGAGAACCAGCGATTGTACCAGGGTTTTAAGGTCATGCTCCTGAAAGAAGCGACAAATCCCCCAAAGAAGGTCAGTTGGAATCGAGCAGACTTTGCAATGGAATTTATGTGGGAGAGTAGATTGAGTTTTGTGTCAAGTATGACACCAAGGGATTTTGAACTGTCGACAATGATGGATTTATTGTTAAGTAGATTCATCTGATCCATCCATGATTGAACCGGGGGAAGAGAAATTGAGGATGAGAGGAGGATAAATTAAATTTTAGAGGGATTCAGAATCACTTGATGAGTAAATATCCAGCTTTGAATGGAGTCGAGAGTAGAGCTTAGGATAGAGAGATCGTGAGTGGAGGCAACCTTGAGGTAGATTTGAGTGTCGTCTGCATAGAGATGGTAGTGGATCCCGGACTTACTTAGGAGATTTCCCAGTGGTTCTAAATAGAGATTGAACAATGTGGGTGTAAGTATAGAGCCTTGGGGAACACCTTGACCTACCGCCAAAGGAGATGAAAGGCTATTCGCTATTTTGATCATTTGGGATCTATCAGAGAGGAAGGAAGTAAAACATTTAAGCACAGTGCCCTCCATGCCCATTCTCTGTAGAAGAGTGCTAAGGAGAGTGTTGTGATTGACAGTGTCAAAGGCTGCAGAAAGGTCAGGGAGAATAAGAAGACAAGACTCATCAGAATCGAGTATCCGCAGCGCGTCATCAAACCGCAGTGCTGTTTTCATGCTGCAGTTTTCAATGAAGCCGGACTGGAAATTATCAAGAAGATCATTGTCCTTGATATGACGAGAGAGTTGTTTCGCTACACATCTTTCTGTGATTTTCGCAAGAAAAGGTAGGTTAGTGATGGTGCGGAAGTTGTTGAGGTCGTTTGCATCAGCAGTGGGTTTTGTAACCTGCCCAGTTTTGAAGGAAACAGAAAGGGAGCCTTGACAGAGGGAGAGGTTAACCAAAGTGGTCCAATAGGACAGAGAATGGGTATAGAAGTCAATGGCAATGGCACTAGGAATGGGGTCAAGAGAATGGTTGGAGGGCTTTGTTTCGAGGATGCATTTGAGGAGGGCATCTTCGGAGATGGAGTCAAAGTTCTGCCAAATGGCTAAGGATTTGCCCTCCTCTGGAGGGGTAGGATGACTGACCTGATCCACAAGGGATTTCAATTTTTCGTCAAAGAATATAGCGAATTCCGCTGCTTTCTTTGTAGAGTCCTCCAACTTGGAAGTTGGGGGAGAGCAGGTTGGATTCTTGATGAGATCGAATAGTTTTTTGGATCTATTTTTGGCTGAGTCGAGGAGGGTTCTGAAGTGCGTCGCTTTTCCAAGGAAGATGTGCTTTTGGTACTCGGATCTTGCTGAACGAAGCGTGGCCAAATTATCAGTGGAGGGCGCTTGTCTCCATTGTTTCTCCAGAAATCTTAGGTACTTCTTTCTTCATAGAGGGATTTTTTCAACCAAGGTGCTGAGGTAGTGGGCCTTTTCTTTTTGCTTTGGAGAGGAGCGACGTTATTGATTTCGACTGCAAGGACGTTAACATCTAGGTTCGGGTCTAGCCTTGGAAGTGATAGCAAAGCTGATTCACAGAGGGTACCGAGGTCAATATTTTTTGTGTCACAGAACCAGGAGGTAGCACTCTGAGGTTGGCCAAGAGTTATAGAGTGTGATAGATGAAGAGAGAATGGGATCAGGAGGTGGTAAGACCAGTCTACATGAATAGGGGTAGCAATAGTAAGCATGCCTGTTTTTGAAATAACAAGGTACAGGATTGAGCCCTTAGAGTGTGTTGTTTCTGTGCAGTGTTGGATAAGATTGTTTGCAGAGAGGAAGGTGGCCAGCAAATTCGCAGAGGAGTCTTGAGACGAGCCCCAGTGGAGATTGAAGTCATCCACGAAGATCTGATTGTCACTTTGCGAGTATTGGTCGCTAATGAAGTCAGTGAGTTCCTCCATAAATGAGGGGCCACTACAAGGCGGGTGGTAATTGGCATGGAATCTGAGGGGTGAGCGGTGGTGCAATTGAAGTTCAAGGGATAGGCATTCAAAAGTGCGGAAGGAGGTGTTAGGAAAAGCTTTATGTTGAAGGGAGTTTCTAAAGATGACTACAACACCTCCCCCAACTTTGTCAATTCTGGCATTTCTAAATATAGAATAGCCTGTGGGTACTAGGAGATCAAACATAGAGTCAGAGGTATTGTTGAACCAGGTCTCTGTGAGGAAGAGCATGTCAATATTGTTCAAGTTCAAGTTCAAGTTCCAAAATTTGTATAGCGCACTACTCACCCATAGGGTCTCAAGGCGCTTGGGGGAGGGAGGAGTATTTATTTATCGAATATCCAAGTTTTTAGTTGCTTTCTGAAGGAGAGGTGGTTCTGTGTAAGGCGGAGGTGGGTGGGGAGAGAATTCCAGGTTTTGGCCGCTAAGTAGGAGAAGGATCTTCCTCCCATGGTGGATCTGTGGATGCACGGAATTGCGGCGAGGGCTTGATTGGACGATCGTAGTTGTTGAGAGGGGGTGTAGAAGGATAGACGCGTGTGAAGTAAGATGGTGTCAGAGATTTCAAGTTTGTGTTTTATTGCAGATCTGCAGTTGTGGAGCAGACAGTGCAGCTCTGTCGAGACTGTTTTGGTGACGCTTGGGCTATGAGGGGTGATATGGATGTTGTACTTATACGAGGGTGCTCAGGCGGGCTTAGGTGGATGAGTGGTTCTGACAGAGGAGATGGTCGGAATAGTGTAGATAGTAACGCTACTTGGAGATGAAAGTGGAAGAAGGGCGGCGTTCTAAGGCTTTTGTGACTTTGCGATGTTTGCAGACGCCAGGGTATGCTTGGCTATTATGGGGTGTGGGGGCGAGGTGCATCTTGTGGGAAGGTGAGTGTTTCCCAAAGGAATTGAGGTGTATGGAAAAGTGGTTCAAGTTGGGAGATGGAGGTAATGAGAGAGCCTAGCTTATTTTCCAGAGAGAGTAGGGCAGAGCACGGCATGTTAGGTGGCTCGATGGAAACAGGAGGGGGTGCAATTGGCGGCAGAAGGCAGGGGGAAGTCGGGGGATGGGAGGGGAGTTGGGGTATAGGGTTTAGAGGTGGGTAAAGGTGGAGGTTGTGAGCGGGCGTTGGTGCATCAGAGGTGAAAGGAGTTGTCTTTGTTGGTGCTGCAAGAAGGATAGGAATTAAGCACATAATTAGGGGGAGGTAGGTGAGGAGCGAGGTGGTGGGGTGGAGGGAGAGGGGAGGAATGAGTGGAGACACAGGAAAGAAGGAGGTTTAGGAAGAAGCGAGGGGAGGGGGTTGGAGAGGTCTTGTATGCTAGGTGAGGTGGCTATGAGTCAACGGGCATCTGGCAGAGTGAGTGGGGTTGGGAGATAGGGAAGTTGGAGAAAGGAAGTGGTTCTGCTAGGCCTGAGGGAGGGAAAGGGAAAGGGTTACCAAGGGGGGAAGTGGTAGCACAGTATTTGGGGAAGGAGAGAGATGCAACGGGTTTGTGGAGAAATCGGGGTACATAGCGAGGGGAGGAGGGGGAAGAGAAGAGGAGAAGAGGAGGGAATACGGGAGACGTAAGGAAAGTTAACTAGGTGGGAAGGTTGGAAGAGAGATGGACTAAAAAGGGGGGTGGCAGGTAGGGATAGGGGGGAGGAGATGAGATTAGATGGTGCAGATTGGCCGAGGAGCGGATTAGCTAGAGGTCCGGCTGAAGTGATGAAGGGGGGGCATATGTTGAGGGGGGAAGAAGGGGAGAGGAGGGCACAGGGGAGGAGGAGGGTAGAGGGTCGACCTGTGCCTCCCAAGGGTGCAGCCTATTTGAGTGTAGGGGGGTCAGGGGCAGAGAGAGGGAGTAATGGGTGGAGCTAGTTGAAGAGTCAAGGGGCAACCCGGTCGCAGGGGAGGGGAGTAGGGAGGGGAAGAGGTGATCAAAGAGAGAGAGACAGGTGTCTTTGGCTTGGATCATGACTGTACCATTGTTATAGAGTGATAGTGAGGGAGCCGTTGAAACATGCAGAGGGGGAGATTTTAG
The DNA here is from genome assembly GCF_964263255.1 of Lissotriton vulgaris. Classification (NCBI taxonomy): domain Eukaryota; kingdom Metazoa; phylum Chordata; class Amphibia; order Caudata; family Salamandridae; genus Lissotriton; species Lissotriton vulgaris. Next base: position 2,041,825,729 of record NC_141685.1, on the reverse strand, counting down.
CTGTTTCCCATGAGGGATAGAGGAGGAGGAGGTGACGTTAAGGGAGTTATGTAAGCTGGTGGACCAAGAGGGGATGTGATGAGTGAAGAAAATGAAATAGTTTTTGAGCCTCCTATGACGACCATTGTAAAATTGATTGACGAAAAGGGAATCAGGGAAACATTCCATGGTGTTATGCTTGAATCGTTTTGCTGCAGCTTTAGTCAGGTAAGGAGGATAAATGATTTTGTAGCAATTCAAAACTTTTCTTTTCAACTAATTTTTCCTGACTTTGCTGCGTTCTGTGATGTTGTGTTTTCTCTCCTGGCGCCAGGACGCCCCTTTGCTGGGGCAGCTGTGCGCGGTACAAGAACCAATAACATAACATAACATAACATAACATAACATAACAATTAATTCCAGACTTAACTCGAGTGGTGGCCATGTTGAGAAAATGAGGAGGAGGAGGGTGGTGGGGATAAGAGAGGGGTGTTATCAGGAAGGCGGTGTTGAGGAGAAGTATAAGGACAAAAAGGGGGCACATATTCCAGACGTCAGGTGAAGATATCTGAACTAACGTGCAGTCCGGGAAGTGAGGCTATTAGGAACAGGTTGTTATTTTCAGAGCAGGAGAAGATGGGGGTTGCTTACAGCGCATTAAGAGAGAAGCGAGTCTCTAGGGAGACTGGCGCATATGTCAAGGGAGCATCAGAATTATACTTTCAGCTGGCGTGGTTCTTGTGCGAGGGATGCGCATATGTTAAGGGAGCATCAGAATTGTAGTTTCAGCAGGCATGGTTCTTGTGCGAGGGATGGGGTGGGAGGGGGAGGGCCCTCCCCCCGCACTTCTGCAGCGCGGCTTGTGGTGGGAGGCTGTTTTGCATATTGAGGCCTTGACTCTTACAAATACTTTGCAAAGTAGCTAATATTGCGGTGCTCCAAAGGAAAGTCCTCCATTCAGATGATCGGCTGAAGACTAATGTGCCTTAATGTTGCAATATGCACCCCTGTGAGACCAAATGTATCGCTTTGTAGAACGTGTTTAAAAAAATCAAAATGCATAAGATACTGAGTAATTTGGAGCCGCTGCTGCATGTGAAGGGTGCGCCTCAGTGGCCTAATGGATAAAGCACTGGCCTCCTAAGTCAAGGTTTGTGTGTTTGAGTTTCATCTGAGGTGGAAACTATCTGAAATCGGGCCCTTCACACTGTACCACAGTAGTTTCCAGGTTTCATGAGAGGAAAATATTGCACTGTGCAGGAAAGGCCTGTTATTATGGGACTGCAGACTTAATTTTACAAGTGCTCCATTCGCAAAAACAGGTGGAATGTAGCATTGAGGTGTTCAGGTAATAATATATTATTATTAATAATTTTAGCAGACGAGTATTTGCGCGTTAAACATTGTAAATAGAACATTTCTATTTTAACGGATCAAAAATACGTAGAGGATCCTTGCGAGGGAGTTAGTAACCTGCATGGCGAGGGATGTGAATCCGAGTACTTTGGGTAACAATGCTGTGGGATGTAAGTATGTGTTTCAAACAGAGGTCAAAGCAGTCAGAATCGGAAGGGAATGAAGTGCCCGTAATTTTTTTCTAATTTATAAAAACAGCTTCTCTACTTTTATGAAAAGACAACTAGTTTCGGGACGGTTAATAAATGCGTCTGCGTCAGGGTCACTCCGGTTAAACCAAAGACAGTCAACAAACAGGTAAACAACGAACAACCCTGCTTGCCAGGGTTCGTGCCATCCTGAAAGAAATACGAAAATGTGCAGCCGGTTAACCAGCAAATGTAGTAGGTGACTGGGAGCCAGTATTAGCTTTAATCAACGAATTCACTTTTAAGCTTTGTGACGGCAAGGTTTTTATTCATAACAATAAGCATCTGTTACCCAGCGCCGAGATACCCTTGGGGAACCTGCACTTTACAAATATGTAATCCGATGGGGCCGACTCGCGATTCCTGCTTTTCAAGTACGAAACAAGCCCTGTCGAGTTGGGGGGTATGTAAACGAAAGCTGTCTAATTTAAAAATACCACCATGAAATGCGCTTTTAATTGGTATACTGTATATTAAAGTCGCAAATGCAATTAAAAAAAATATATATAATAATAATAATAATATTCCGAAACTACTAAAGTGGACTGGGCGCGCTACAAAGTTAAGGCGAATGATTCTTTGCCAATCAAAATTTTAACAAATGGAAATGATTTACGGTAATCCAATAGAGAAAGTCATAAGCAGCTTTTCTGAGAGTATACTGGTCCTCGGGGACATGGGTGAGAGTGCGATCGGGGGCAACCAAGCTACTAAATTGAATTGCGCCATGCTCAGATGTGCAGAAGGGACATGGGTAATTATGAGTTGACAACTAAATTGGCGTGTCAGAGGAAGGGAGTCCCAAGCAGCATTGGAAACAAACGTTGTTTTTATGCCAAACTCCTGTGTTATGTGAGGAGATCCTCGTTGTGGTAGACAAGACATTTGCGGTATGAGAGAGGGGCCTCAAATGGAGTTGAGACGTTTCAGCAAAACTGACATATGTACCTATGCAGCCTGTATCAGAAGCTGTGATTCAAACACAGAGTGGTGTTCCAAATGCAAAGTGTATTGAGCCATAACCCCAGCAGGGTCACATGTCTCACTCCTGATTCAGGAGTCAGTAGGTTTATGGAGAACTGTAGTGCTTCCCTCTGTATCACAAGGACTTAGGGGTCGCGGCAAACTGCGTGAGTTCAGACCTCCTACTAACTCACCACAGCAGTGCCGCCGGTTAAACAGCAGGAGCCACAGGTCTCGCCAATGTATGGTGCAAGGTATAGTGCAAATTGCACGATTTCTCCAGTCTCTGTATGCTAACACTGCAGAAAATGGTGAACTCAGGTATAAATTAATACCGATGACGCACAGAAGCTCCAATCATGGCGCTACCTTTAAAGCAGGAGTTCAGATTTATCCAGAGAAGCGGAATCGAGTTACTTGCCAATATGCTACTTTGAACTTAATGGGGTAGTTTGTCTGCAGCCATTTTCTATATAATGCAAGGCATACACAATGGCATCCAAAGGCATAGGTTCTTGCTTACGAGTGTGGGGAAGCAGTCAGGAACAAGCAGCTGGAGAGATACCAGAGCCCACAAGCCACTCGCTGAAGTCTAAGTTGTTTTTTTCTTTTTGGTGATAAATACACATCACATGCGCATTGAATAAGCGTACAGGAGTAAGTGGCACATATGGCAGGATGAGGGCAGCAGGCCAGCTTCCAGCTGCCAGTTGATATCCGTGAGCCAGTGCTGGGAGCCAGTAAGGGGCAGCGGTGAAGTGGGTGAGGTTATTTGGCATTGGGTGCTGTATCAGGCCTCCATAAGCTGCATCTGACTGTCGCCCAATTTTGTTTTCATGTATGGCCCATGGCAAGGTGAGACGATGCTGATGAAGCTGAATGGGGAACAGGAGTACCACTATATAATGGCAAGGAGGAAGCAGAGCATTGATTGACAGCAGGCTGCATATAAAGAGTAGCAGAAGTTAAATTACGAGCGTCACAGAGAGGGGGAACTGCAGGAAGACGTAAGTCTCCCTCGCGGCGTGGTGGATAAGAGAGGTACATCGGATGATTATGGAGGCACACCAATGGGGTGGTGTGTAGAAGGAGGGCCACTAACTCTGGGATGCCATACAGCAGGGTGAGTAGGCCTGACAAAAGGGGGTAGCAAACGGAGACAGCGCTCGCAGCCCAGACACAGCCGGACGGCGCGGCACAAAAAGAGACTAGCAAGGTAGCAAGTTGGGGCCTAACTCTGGGGAAAGGCTACCCCCCACACGCAAAGGGGCGTAGAAACCAACAGAAAAAGTTGGACCCCAAAAGTGCCAAGAAAGGAGATACGCCTATAAGAGAGCAGAATAACGAACTGTCATGGTGATTCACAATTCTATGACAAGCAAATGATTTATGACCAAGAATGATGGAGGACAAATGATTTACGATGTCCAAGTTATGGCTGTTCATGACATAAATGATTTATGGTACACAAATGATTTATGACACATGATGAACGATCCTCTGAAATGCAAATAAGTGATGACAGACAAATGATTTATGACTGTCAAAATGATTTATGCCAAATTATTTATGATAAGCAACACTAATTATTTATGACACCCAATTTAGGGCTGTCAGGACACAAATGATTTATGACACACGGATGATGTATGACACATGATTTATGAAAAGACATGGTAACGGTTTATGACCCTGGCCACGAAAAGTTATGCCCAGGTGACAGAAAAATGAGTAGGTATTTAATGGTAATAAAACTGCGGCCAACAACAACCACAACAAACTACATCTCGTGTTGGCTGTGTTTTTGGTAATAAGTCTGTAAGGAAGTTGGCAGGTTGTCCAGGAGTGGGCCCTGTGTGGGGGTTACTGCAGAGGCCACCCCCGAAGGGGTCTCAAGGGACGGACGCCAGCGGCCAGAGCCACGGAAGGATCCGGTTCTAGCCGCCGGTAAGCGCCTCAAAGCAGAAGGGGCACTTCCATTGCAGCAAAACTCGCACCAGGAAGGCGCCTGGCCGCCTGGCCAATGGGGGGACAGGTGAGGTTTGACCCTCCCCCAATAACAGCAACCACCTGTTCATGACGGGAAAATTGTGGGGAGCTTATAAGATGCCGCTCCCCAAACTACAGTTTGTCACTACATTGTGGAGCTGGGGAGCGGCGCAGAAGGATTTTTGAGTCCCATCCACCTACACCTACGTACCAGCAGTGTTGCAGTGCTGGCGGATAAGAGAGGTACAGCGGATGAATATAGAGGCACATCGACAGGGCGGTGTGTAGAAGGAGGGCCACTCACTCTGGGATGCCGTACAGCAGGGTGAGTAGGCCTGACAAAAGGGGGTAGCAAACAGAGACGGCGTTCGCAGCCCAGACCTAGCCGGGCACAAAAAAAGACAAGCAAGGTAGCGAGTTGGGGCCTAACTCCGGGGGAGAGGCTACCCCGCACACGCAAAGGAGCGTGGAAACCAACAGAACAAGTTGGACCCCAAAAGTGCCAAGAGAGGAGATACACCTATAAGAGAGCGGAATAACGAACTGTCATGGTGATTCACGATTTCATGACAAGCAAATGATTTATGACCAAGAACGATGGATGACAAAAGATTTACGACAATGTAACGCAAATGATTTATGACGTCCAAGTTATGGCTGTTCATGACACAAATGATTTATGGTACACAAATGATTTATGACACATGATGTACGATCCTCTGATATGCAAATAAGCATTGACAGACAAATGATTTATGACCGACAAAATGATTTATGACAAATGATTTATGACAAGCAACGCTAATTATCAATGACACCCAATTTAGGGCTGTCAGGACACAAATGATTTATGACACATGAATGATGTATGACACATGAATTTTGATAAGCCATGATAATGATTTATGACCCTGGCCATGAAAAGTTATGCCCAGGGGACTGAAAAATTATTTGGTATATAATGGTAATAAAACTGCAGCCAATAACGACCACAAGAAACTGCATCTCGTGTTGGCTGTGTTTTGGTAATAAGTCTGTAAGGAAGTTGGCAGGTTGTCCGGGAGTGGGCCCTGTGCGAGGGTTATTATGGTCAAGCCTGCGACAGCACGCACTAGCGCATGTGTCTTGCTTGCAGGACACTGTTGTTAAACAACAAATGTTGGCATAAGTTCAAGTTCCAAAATATGTATAGCGCACAACTCACCCAGAGGGTCTCAAGGCGCTTGGGGTAGGGAGATGTTTTACTTATCGAATATCCAAGTTTTTAGTTGCTTTCTGAAGGAGAGGTGGTTCTGTGTAAGGCGGAGGTGGGTGGGGAGAGAATTCCAGGTTTTGGCTGCTAAGTAAGAGAAGGATCTTCCCCCCATGGTGGATCTGTGGATGCACGGAATTGCGGCGAGGGCTTGATTGGACCATCGTAGTTGTCGGGAGGGGGTGTAGAAGGATAGACGCGTGTTGAGGCATTCGGGTCCTAGGTCGTAGAGGGCTTTGTGTGCGTGGGTGAGGCAAAATCAATCAATCAATCAATCAAAGCATTTATATAGCGCACTACTCACCCAGAGGGTCTCAAGGCGCTAGGGGAGGGGGGTCCGCTACTGCTCGAACAGCCAGGTCTTGAGTTGCTTCCTGAAGGCGAGGTGGTCCTGGGTCAGGCGGAGGTGGGTCGGGAGGGAGTTCCATGTCTTGGCAGCGAGGTAGGAGAAGGACCGCCCCCCTGTGGTGGCTCTTCGGATGCGGGGGACGGCGGCAAGGGCGTGGCCGGTCGATCGAAGCTGGCGTTTGGGAGCGTAGAAGTTGAGGCGGCTGTTGAGGTATCCTGGGCCTTGGTTGTGTAGGGCTTTGTGTGCATGGGTGAGGAGTCGGAAGGTGATTCTCTTGTTGACCGGGAGCCAGTGCAGGTCTCTCAGGTGTCCGGAGATGTGGCTGCGACGGGGGATGTCCAGGATGAGTCGTGCTGAGGCGTTCTGGATCCGCTGGAGTCTCTTCTGGAGTTTGGCGGTGGTTCCGGCGTAGAGGGAGTTGCCGTAGTCCAGACGGCTGGTGACGAGGGCCTGGGTGACCGTCTTCCTGGTCTCGGTGGGAATCCACCGGAAGATCTCACGTAGCATGCGCAGGATGTTGAAGCACGACGAGGAGACGGCGTTGACTTGTCTGGTCATGGAGAGGGAGGAGTCCAGGATGAAGCCCAGGTTGCGTGCGTGGTCTGTTGGTTTGGGTGCGCTGCCTAGGGCGGGGGGCCACCAGGAATCGTCCCAGGCGGAGGGTGAGGATCCCAGGATGAGGACTTCCGTCTTGTCCGAGTTCAGCTTCAGGCGGCTGTTCTTCATCCATTCGGCTACCTCTTTCATCCCTTCGTGAAGGTTGGCTCTGGCGGTGGCGGGGTCGTTGGTGAGGGAGTGAAACAGCTGGGTGTCGTCGTCGTAGGAGATAATGTTGAGGTTGTGCTGGCGTGCGATGTCTGCGAGGGGGCTCATGTAGACGTTGAAGAGGGTTGGACTGAGCGAGGAGCCTTGAGGGACGCCGCAGATGACTTCGGTGGCTTCAGATCTGAACGGGGGGAGGCGGACTCTCTGTGTCCTTCCGGCGAGGAAGGAGATGATCCACTCCAGTGCCTTCTCCTGAATTCCGACGTTGCTGAGTCGCTGCACTAGTGTTCGGTGGCAGACAGTGTCGAAGGCCGCGGAGAGGTCTAGGAGGATGAGGGCTGCTGTTTCTCCGTTGTCAAGCAGTGCTCGGATGTCATCGGTGGCTGCGATCAGGGCGGTCTCGGTGCGGTGGTTGGCCCGGAAGCCAGACTGCGAGAGGTCGAGGGATCCGTTCGTCTCGAGGAAGGCGGCCAGCTGCTTGTTGACGGTCTTCTCGATGACTTTTGCAGGAAACGGGAGCAGCGAGATGGGGCGGTAGTTCTTGAGGTCGGTGGGGTCAGCTGATGGCTTCTTTAGTAGAGCGCTGAGTTCGGCGTGCTTCCAGCTCTCCGGGAAGGTAGCGGTGTTGAAGGAGGTGTTGATGATGTCCCGCAGGTGGGGAGCGATGACAGCGTCGGCCTTGTTGAAGACGTGGTGAGGGCAGGGGTCAGTAGGAGATCCGGAGTGGATGGAGTTCATCGTGCGGACAGTGTCTGCGGTGCTGATCGGGGTCCAGGCGTGGAGGGTGGTGGTGGGGGGCGGTGGTTCGGTCGTGGCGAGCGTCGGTTGAGTGCTGAAGCTGTTGTGTATGTCCGCGATCTTGTTGTGGAAGTAGGAGGCGAGGGAGTTGCAGAGGTCTTGCGAAGGGGTAATGTCGTTGTTTCCGGCGTTGGGGGTTGGAGAGCTTCACCTTTGGGACCTTATAGGCAGAGGGAGTTCTTCACGAGGGCCGAGGAGCGTCACCCATTCAACCCCCACCCACTGCAAGCAGAGCAGGAAAAAATAAAATACCAATTTAAAGTTTCATTGCCATTTTACTTTTAACTTTTGTGCACACTGCAGCAGCCAGACTGCCCCAAGCCCAGAAACATGCAGGCTGTGTCCTCTTGTACTCTGCTGCTGATTGGCAGTTCAGAGGACTGACGCAATGGCTGGCCAGACACTTCAAAGCGTGCATGTCACTTTGGCGGGCACAAGGCCAGCTGTCTTGAGCCCGCCAAACTCACATGAGCACTTTGAAGCCTTCCACCCAGCTGTTGAGAGCAAGCACAGGCCTAGAGGGCGTAAAGGAGCATCCAGCCAGTCCACTCCATCCAATCCTGGTGCTTCTCTCATGCTGGTTAACAGCATGAGAACAGCACCAGGATTGGTTAGGAAAAGTGGCCGGGCCCATGTTGGGGTGAGAAGAAGAACAGGACCAGAGCGAGGACATGTGGCTTATTTTCTTTATTTAAGGGTATTTTGTATGTGTATGTATTTCCTATATCGCCAACATGCATTACATTACTGATTTAAAGTTAAACATTTTAACTTTATCAATCAATCAATCAAAGACATTTATAGAGCGCACTACTTACCCGTAGGGTCTCAAGGCGCTTGGGGGGGGGGGGGGGGGTGGGGGTGCCGTTACTGCTCGAACAGCCAGGTCTTCAGCTTCTTCCTGAAGGAGAGGTGGTCTTGGGTCAGGCGCAGGTCGGGAGGGAGGGAGTTCCAGGTCTTGGCGGCCAGGTAGGAGAAGGACCTTCCTCCTGTTGTCGCTCTTCGGATGCGGGGGACGGCGGCGAGGGCGTGGCTGGCTGATCGGAGGTGGCGTTTGGGAGCGTAGAAGTTGATTCGGTTGTTGAGGTAGCTCGGGCCTTGATCGTGTAGGGCTTTGTGTGCGTGGGTGAGGAGACGGAAGGTGATTCTTTTGTTGACAGGGAGCCAATGCAGGTCTCTCAGATGTCCGGAGATGTGGCTGTTTCGTGGGATGTCGAGGATGAGTCTGGCTGAGGCGTTCTGGATCCGCTGGAGTCTCTTCTGGAGCTTGGCGGTGGTACCGGCGTAGAGGGCGTTGCCGTAGTCCAGTCGGCTGGTGACGAGGGCCTGGGTGACGGTCTTCCTGGTCTCGGTGGGGATCCACCAGAAGATCTTCCGTAGCATGCGTAGGATGTTGAAGCACGACGAGGAGACGGCGTTGACTTGCCTGGTCATGGAGAGGGAGGAGTCCAGGATGAAGCCCAGGTTGCGTGCGTGGTCCGTCGGTTTGGGTGCGGTGCCCAGGGCGGGGTGCCACCAGGAGTCGTCCCAGGCGGAGGGCGAGGAGCCCAGGATGAGGACCTCCGTCTTGTCTGAGTTCAGTTTCAGGCAGCTGGTCGTCATCCACTCGGCTACATCTTTCATCCCTTCGTGCAGATTGGCTCTGGCGGCGGCGGGGTCGTTGGTCAGGGAGAGGATCAGCTGGGTGTCGTCGGCGTAGGAGATTATGTTGAGGTTGTGTTGGCGTGCGATGGCCGCGAGGGGGCTCATGTAGATGTTGAAGAGGGTGGGGCTCAGCGAGGATCCTTGAGGGACGCCGCAGATGACTTCGGTGGCTTCTGACTTGTACAGTGGTAGGCGGTTCTCTGTGTTCTTCCGTCGAGGAAGGAGATGATCCATTCCAGTGCCTTCTCCTGGATTCCGACGTTGCTGAGGCGCTGCACTAGGGTGCGGTGGCAGACAGTGTCGAATGCCGCGGAGAGGTCTAGGAGGATGAGGGCCGCTGTATCTCTGTTGTCCATCAGGGCTCGGATGTCGTCGGTGGCAGCGATGAGGGCGGTCTCGGTGCTGTGGTTGGCTCGGAAGCCAGACTGTGAGGGGTCGAGGGATCCATTCGTCTCGAGGAAGGCGGCCAGCTGTTTGTTGACGGTCTTCTCGATGACTTTGGCTGGAAACGGGAGGAGCGAGATGGGGCGGTAATTCTTGAGTTCGGTGGGGTCCGCTGTGGGTTTCTTGAGAAGAGCGCTGAGTTTGGCGTGCTTCCAGCTCTCAGGGAAGGTGGCGGTGTCGAAGGAGGTGTTGATAATGTCCCGCAGGTGGGGTGCGATGACAGCGTTGGCCATGTTGAAGACGTGGTGAGGGCAGGGGTCGGTCGGAGATCCGGAGTGGACGGAGTTCATCATGCGGACGGTGTCTTCGGTGCTGATCCGAGTCCAGGCGCGGAGGGTGGTGGTGGGCGGCGTTGCTGCGGTCGTGGCGTGCGTCGGTTGAATGCTGAAGCTGTTGTGTATGTCCGCGATCTTGTTGTGGAAGTAGGAGGCGAGGGAGTTGCAGAGGTCTTGCGATGGGGTGATGTTGTTGTTTCCGGCGTTGGGGTTGGAGAGCTCTTTCACGATGTTGAAAAGTTCCTTGCAGTTGTGCGCGTTGTTATCCAGCCGGTCCTTGATTGCAGTTTTCTTGGCGGCGCGGATCAGTTGGTGGTGCTTCCGGGTGGCGAGCTTGAGGGTGGTCATGTTGTCCGGTGTTGGTTCCCTTCTCCAGACTTTCTCGAGGGCTCGGCAGTTCTTCTTGGAGCTCTTGAGTTCGTCGGTGAACCATGGGGCTTTCTTGCTGCCGGGTCTGCTGGGCGGGGTCCTCAGAGGGGCGAGTTCGTCCGCGCAGTTGCTGATCCACTTCGAGAGGTTGTCGGCGGCCTGGCTGGGGTTCGCTGAGCTGGCAGGAGGGTGCTGGCTCAGGGAAGCGGCGAGCTGGTCGGCTGTGATCTTGTTCCAGCTTCTTCGGGCAACCTGTTGCTGGTGGTGGTGGGTCGTCGTTCTTTTGAAGGTGAAGTGGACACAGCTGTGGTCCGTCCAGTGGAGTTCTGTGGCGTGGCTGAAGGCGATGTCTTTGCTGGATGAGAAGACGGCGTCGAGTGTGTGTCCGGCGAGGTGGGTGGGGGTGGACACCAGCTGCTTGAGTCCGAGGTTGGCGATGTTGTCGAGCAGGGTGATGGTGTTGCGGTCGTTGTTGTTCTCCAGGTGGAAGTTGAGGTCCCCCAGGAGGATGTAGTCAGCGAAGGGGAGGGCATGCGGGCTGACGAAGTCGGCGATGTCCTCGCTGAATTGTGTGCGTGGTCCCGGGGGTCGATAGATCAGGGTGCCTCTGAGGGTGGTCTTCGGGTCGGTGTGGATCTGGAAGTGCAGGTGTTCGGCGGTCGTTAGGGTGTCGTCGGTGCTGGTCGTGATGAGGATGGTGTTCCTGTGGATGACGGCGATGCCTCCTCCCATCTGGTTGGCGGTGCGGTCCCTCCGGGCGATCTTGTAGCCCTCTGGGATGGCGATGGCGATGTCGGGCGCTGAAGAGGCGTTTAAAACAATAATGTCATGCATGTTGGCTTGAATTTAGTTTTGCCCGTGCATGCTCCCATTTGTTCGGCCCACCACTGCCCATAACTGGCAACTGCCACTGCTTATACATTTTTAGGTCTCGCCTAAGGCATTGTTTTAGCAATGCTTGTTGGCGAGATATTTAGTGGGGCTTTCAAAAATGCTTCCCAAACAGGCGGATTGGGTACAGTGCATGTGCGCCAGGCGCGTGCACCATTTGTCCGCCTGCAGCTTTGGGAGCAATTTCGCGGCCGCTTTGATGTTCTCAGTGAGCTGCGCGGCCACTGAGAACATCAAAGCGGCCGTGAAATGCTCACCATTTGTCATCCCTTCCCTTTGCCAAAGATCCTGTGCCCTCTCTCTATTTCCCACCTCTCACCACACAAAACAACTCTGCCCATTTCCTTTACTCTTTCCTGGTTTTAGTGGGAAGTCAGAAGAGTTCGTTTTCTTGTTTTAACAAAGTTTTCCTGGTTAATCGAGCAACCTGCAGAATTGACGTGGGATGGCAGAGAAGAAAATGTAGCCGATTATGCCATTTCTGTTTTTGCATGTTATTTTCCATTATTAAAATGAGCATACCTTTCTGATACGATTTAATCAAAATGACTTTTATAGTGTCAAATCTTTTACCCAGATTACGCCATGACTGTTCTTTGCTGGTTCACCTCCAGTTTTGAGCAAACGCCGACTACAGAATGCTACAGAAAATATACCTGCTAGCAATAGGCTGTAAATGTGCAACTTAATTAGATGGACTGCTAAACTCTAGAATGAAACGGGTGAACTGTGACCTATCTATAAAGCAGCTGCATGCTTCTCTGTAAGGACGTTGGCCCTGAAGTCCAGGGTTTTCAGTGACAGCCAAACCCCATCTGTTTGTTTTCTTGCTCGCATTAAGACCCATGGCTCCCTTGCTACACCACCGGCCTCCGGATTCTGCAGCTTTACTCTATTCCCTCTAGCAGGATTTTGCATCCGTGTTGTCAACCTGTAGCACTGACACCTGTGATTCCGGAAGTTAGCCTAATAATGGATATCATCTTTGTAACATTTTTTATTTTGAGCAATCTATATGTTCCCCTGGTTGGCACAGACACCCCCTACTTAATGTCTATGCACCCAACATACTTCCTTATGTGCCTTAGCCAGAGCTTGGATTTTCCCAAGCAGGAGAGGCATATTTAACCACCATTTCCTTCGGGAACTGAGTGGGTTTAAAGTACCTTTTGGTGCTGGGTTCTTTTCTAGGGGTGGCCCGTCAACTAGGCCAGTGTGAGGAGAAAGAGGGACTTGTGGTGGTGTCATAACAGACACAGAATGCAAGCACCATTGACTGCTTCCACCATGTCGGTGCTGTGGCACATTATGACATGTTTGGTTGGCCTTTGCGTTTTACCTTCTACAGTTTTGTGAAGGAATGGGGCAGAGTCACCAATCTGGAGTTGCACTTCTTAAAGGCTGTACTAATATTAATAGATAGGTGGACATTTAATCAAACCAAAACACTGTCCCTGGTTGGGTCGCATGATCACTCGGGTCTGCGGCCATCATGCTTCATTTACTCCGACTGGTATGCAACAGACATTCCTCGGTGCCTGCGTCACAGCTCCCACGCTGCATTCATTTGTGGAATTAAAGCCCGGGATTGGCAATCTTGCGCAGTTTCAAATGTCCGTCAGTCTTGGCTGGAGATGGCAGTTCCCAGCCCTGCACACGATTCCAGAGACTGGAGTGTTCTCTCCCCCGACCTTTAATCTGCAGATTGGATTCATCCATCTCTAAGGCGCCTCTCTGTGCCGCCCTGCCGTGGTTGGCCTGGTGCACCGAGGGCAAAAAAGGGCGCCTGCTGCAGCGAGCGCCACAATACGCATCCCTTAATGGAGCTCCTTGCAGAAATGCGGCCTTGTGCCTGCAGGCTTTCTAATTGCTGTCAGTAATCCTGCCAGGCTGTGACAGCTGCGGTGGGGAAGGCCTGGGCGCAGCCCCCGCTCTCCGAGGGCAGCCCGGCTCCCCCACCAGGTCCTTCTCTTCGTCATATCATGACATGCCGTGTACTCCGCACAAGCGACCAGCGTGAGGCTCACCGTGTCAGGTGGCGGTCGCGTGGCAGCCTTTTAACTTGGCTTTTTGTAAGCGTTATAAATTATTGCATTGAACTGTACCAGAAGCGCACACTACTCCACCCCCCACACAGAACCCACACATTCATCTATAAATACGGCATTTTCCTTACCTTTGGTCTTATCAACATTTCAACAGCTGTAAGAGACTTCTTAACACACTTTCCCAAAGAATCACAATTTCATTTGCAACATATGTGATCTTCGCAGGGAGTACTCTGCAGAGAGCCCCAGGATTAGATGTACATGTAGTCTAAACACCCCCCATCCCAATACGACCCAATGTCAATGACAAGCATATCAAGAAACTCGCTGCTTTAAACATGCTCTCCTGACCTGTCGTAAACACCCACCCACAACTTGAGCTCACCCGGACACCTACAAGTGACTGTTCACATTCTGCAATATACAAGGGCTATCTATATGTTGCATAACAAAACTACAAAAACGCTACATTTCGGAGAAAATAGATACATTAATTGAATGCAAGATGAAGTAAAAGTGTGAAATGTACACAGACTGTATTGCTGGAATGGATTCTTTTGAGGCATTTTAAGGATATTGAGAAATTGACATGTGTTTTTTCCTATAAAGTTAAGTGGATCGAACATGGGGCCCAGTGGGCCCTTTTAAAAGTCAGTTTTCATTAGGTTGAGCCTGGGCAGCACATGTGCTAATCTCCGAGGCATGGTGTAGTGTGGTATAAACTTGAAGTCCCGCCCATATTTTTCATTGGCTTGTGTCATTGTCCTTTGTAGATGTTGACTTTTGATTCATTATTTACTGCTGGGTCTGAAAATAACAGGACCCACACCACCTAAAGCCCATAAACCAGCTGCCTGATTATTGCAGGTCACTGCAAGTGTTTTTAGCCCCGCCATGTTGTTCACTACTGAGTTATCCACAAACTCGCTATTGTTTGGAGACCAGCAGTACCGATCCCTAGCGCTCTTATGTTGGATAAAACCTGGGACAGTTACCTATATGTTATAAAAGCAGATTCACCCAGTGTAGTATACTATTACTATTGTTTGGTGGTGTCACGATTCACAAGAGGCAAAGACGCAAGTGAGAAAGTGTATGTATGTACGGTGCTCCAGTCTCCTTTCAGAGCATTCAGAGGAGAAGAGGGGTGGCACATGAATGAGTGAATGATCTCAACCCTTGCTACACTTAAATAAGATGAAGTGTCAACTACATGAATCAGTGAGCCTTTGAAGAATGCTTTACATGTGCGCCTTCAAAGGACTTCGAAAAAGTTATGGGAAGAGTCGATCTGGGCGGACATGTTGGCTGCTGCCAAATCAAAGGACAATGTTGGATTCTGGAGGCTGGTTGCAAATGAGGGCCACGCAGGTAGAGCTGTGAAGGATACTTTCTTAGACGAACTGACTTGGGTGACGCACTTCACAACTCTTTATAAGCAATACGACAGTGGTTCTGATGAGACTCTATGGTTGCCACCCCCGATAGAATGTCTTGTTTTCACATTAGATGAAACGAAAAGGGCAACCACTGAACTAAAAAACAGCAAAGCTCCTGGTCCCGACAAAATACCGGGTGACCTGTATAAACATGAGATTGAAGTCTGGGCTCCTTATATAAACCGCTTGTTTAACGGTCTATCTAACAACTGTCAATTTCCAGATAGCTGGCGCGCAGCAGAAGTTGTTTCAATTTTTAAAAAGGGAAATAGATCTGTCCCATCGAACTATAGACCAATTAGTTTGATGGACACCCTGCAAAAACTCTATGCCAAGCATTTATTATTTCGGATAAATGACTGGCTGGAGGAAAAAACAATACTTACTAAATTTCAAGCCCGGTTTAGGGGCAAGACCAGCACCATAGACCAGGTCTTTAGATTCTGTTGTATATACTGGAAATATGTACACATTAGGAAAGGTCATTTGTATGTCGCTTTCGTAGACCTGAGAGCGGTATTTGACCTTGTCCCCCACAACTTACTTTGGAGAGCCCTAAGTGAAGCTGGATTGCCAGGGTGCCTCCTGGTTCAAATAGTCGAGTTGCACGCTAGGAATCATGCCAACATTAGGTGGGGCCCAAATGGTGAACTGACGCGTAATATCCCAATAGAGCGTGGTGTCCGTCGAGGATGCGTTTTGGCCCCCACCCTATTTTCATTATTTGTTAACGATATCCCTGATCATTTGAACGGCTGTGCTAATGACTCACCACAACTAAATGGAGAAAGGGTGCCTGCGTTGCTTTTCGCGGACGACACCATCTTAATATCCTAAACTAAGAAAGGCCTCCAGGCACTCCTGAACTCCTTTAGTATCTATTGTGTGAAGAAAGGATTAGAGATAAACGTTGACAAAACCAAGTGTATGGCATTAAATCCTTGTAAACCGGATAGAGGGACTCTGAATCTGAATGGTCAAATCTTAGAAACTGTTGATAACTTTTCCTATTTGGGGGTAGTACTTGATTCAAACCTGACATGGAAGGCCCAAATTGAGAAAAGCAAGGTGTCCTATGCCCATAATGTCAAGCCAGTCATCAGCAAACTTAATGCTAGTATAAGTAAAAGTGTGACTCCTGTGCTTGAACTTTTTAAATTTAAAATCCAATCTGCTGCTCTTTATGGGGCTGAGATATGGGGACCCTGGGCAAGGGATAGTTTCCATGGCCTGGATAACAAATTTATGAGATCAATCGTAAGGGTACCCACTAGTACACCGTTGATTCCTCCCCAATTTGACCTGAATCTTAAAAGAACTGATAACCATATAACCATTAGACCACTAATGTTCTGGATAAGCATATGGTCTACCCCAGAACTAACCGACTATAGGAAGGGCCTTCAGGAGATATTGGGTTTAGATTCCTTTCATTCCATTCTATGGCTCAGACACATTAAAAAATGGTTTTCAATTCTGGGCTTGCCTCAGTTATGGGAGAGTCCAGAAAACTTACCACCTTTCGCCAAGTCAATGGTGAAACGAGCCTTCTGGTCCTATATAACTAACCGGTTAGTGAATGAAAATAGAACCGGGTCTTTAACCCAAGAATTCTTAATCTTCAAAGATGACCCCTCCTTTGAGTTTTTTTTAGACGAAATAGAGCCTCCCCTTGCGAAGTCTCTATTCCTGAAATTCAGGTACGGGAATCTTATGCTGAATTCCAATATAGAACGTTGGTCTAAGAGAAAATTGGAATGTCCAAATGTTACACATGGGAAGTGTTCAATGTGCTTAGGTTCTTGTACGGAGGATGAGGTCCATATGCTGTTTATTTGTAAAGCATACTCAAAAGCACGAAAAAGATGGATCAAACCCCTGTGCTCCCTCCTAGGAACAAGATCTTGTATCACGGCATATAGAATTATCAAAACTAATACCTTCCAACCTATTGTATTTAGTATTAGTAGTTTTCTTTATTCTGTGTATATTGTTCGCAGGAAGTTTGGCCAAGTACTTTGAGCAGTTAAATTCTTGCTGTTCCTCGAAATATCCATCTTAACCTGGTATATGCTTAGCAATCAGTTAAAAAATGAGATGAAGCCTTGGTGTTCTTGTTAATGTTCTATGAGGATGTTTATAATGAATTTTGTATTTAAAGACATAATCTTTTTTAATCTCCTTTTTAAAAAAAAAGATCTGTATGCGTATATTGTTATGATCCCATGTTTTTATGTATGTGTCTTTTATGGCCAAGGTGGCCGAAATAAATAAATAAATAAATAAGATGAAGTGTCAACTACATGAATCAGTGAGCCTTTGAAGAATGTTTTACATGTGCGCCTTCTGTGTTTCACTACGTTGTTTAACACTTAATTCACACAGTCACAATTGATGATAATCACAACTTGATAAATTCATGTAAATATTTCATTTTTTATTTACCTGTGATCAAAATTGCCCTTATCTGATAGCCAAAACAGAGCTTTCAAAGTGTGTTCTTAAAATTCATTTTAATAAATATCCCAAATCTATGTAGACTCAAAAACAGGTTAGCCCGGTTGATCTTTCAAGGCAACCTTGTTAGGTCTCGCGGAGCCAACGGGCATGCGTTGTTCACCGAGAGTATAGTAAGGGACTTTCAAAAATGCTCCCAGTCTGCAGGCGGATCGGGCACAGTGCATGTGTGCCGGGCGCGCGCACCATTTGTTCACCTCCAGATCACTTTCGCGACCGCTTTGATCTCAGTGAGCCGCGCGGCTACTGAGAACATCAAAGCGGCCACGAAAATGCTCACCATTTGCCACCCCCTCCCTTACCACACTTCCTGCTTGTTCTTGTGCCCTTCCGGCTCGTCTGGTGTAAAAGTTGTTGATTGTCTGATAAAAGGGCAGCCAGGGCAGTTTTGCCGGTTTACTTTCTGGTCGCATGTTCTTTCTCTACCATTCTTTGCTCCTCAGATTGTCACATTCTCAAATTTGTTCTTTTTTGAAATATGGGCACTTTTGAACCAGGCTTCATCTGTCTTTCCTCTATTTTGTATATCCTCTTAGTTTTATCCTCTTTGGTCTCTGTCCTGCAGAAGCATCCCACCTCCTAGTGCTTCACTTAGTCTCCTGTGGTATAGTACCACACCCCCTGCATCTCTGTGCTGTCGTGAGATGCTGCATGCACCATTGTCGACTCAGTCCAAATATTACACCCCCCTCCCAGTCCTGGATGTGAGCCATCATGCTGACGGTGCCTTCAGGCCATCGAGCCCTGCTCCTCTTGCAGCTGGTACACCTGTGCCCCTTTTCCAGAAGAGTCTGTGCCTTCTCCTTGGACATGTAGCTCTGGTATGTTCAGGCTGCTCCTTCTGAAAAGCAGCACGTGCAGCATGTAATGATACGTTCCTGGGCCGGCAAGCTGCTCTAATTGCCTTTCGGCAATGTTAGTGATCTCAGTCCCTAATGAGTTTATGTAGCTCTTTTCCCCAAAGATTTTCCAGTTTGGGATATTGTTTATAACAGTTGTTCCTCTTTTCCGATTTAGTAATATTCCATTTTGTTGGCCTTGTTAGGATTCAAACATATGAAGTCATCTTTGTATTTAAAACGTATGCTGGCTGTGTGGATTTAGTTTCTTCTTTCTAATATAGTGGTGGAAAGTGATTTTAGTTTGTATGTGCTTTGTACAACCTCGACATTTATTTTATTTTTTACTTTTCATGTACACTTCAAAAGCGAACACATTCTACAATTATAATGGCAAAATTGTTCCGTAACATACACAGAAAAAAAAATATTTACTGCAGTTTGCCTTACCAGTTAACTAATATAATCTGAATGAAAGTGCTATTTTGCATACCTTACCATAGAGATGGGCTTTGTAAGTAGTTACATTTTCTTTTCAGGCGGACCGTGACATCTTAAAAGTAACCTCCTCACACACTTGTGTTTTTATTTTGCCGTTAATGCATCTTTTACTCTACTCTGGTGGCAGCCATGGCAATTTTTTTTAAAGGTTTTCTACTTTGTAACTTTGTCCTACTGTTGTCTTTTAGTGATCACGTTTGCATTTAGATGTGAGTTGACAGACCCTTGGGAGCTCATCTTATGCTATAAAATGAACAGACAACGAGCACGCATTAAATAGATTAACACCTGAACTCTCTGATTAATGCTACCTGACAAGCTGGTTATGTAGGAGTATTTTTTGTCTGTGTTAAGATGGTTCGTTCCAAATTAAAAAGAAAAAAAAAAGAAGACCGAAAACAACACTGTGGCAATATGTGAAACTGCTATCTATCTATCTATCTATCTATCTATCTATCTATCTATCTATCTATCTATCTATCTATCTATCTATCTATCTATCTATCTATCTATCTATCTATCTATCTATCGCCCTAACTCTGTCTATCTATCTATTGCCCTCACTCTATCTTTCTATCTATCTATTGCCCTCACTCTATCTATCTATCTATTGCCCTCACTCTGTCCATCTATCTATCTATCTATCTATCTATCTATCTATCTATCTATCTATCTATCTATCTATCTATCTCCCTCATTCTATCTATCTATCTATCGCCCTCACTATATCTATCTATCGCCCTCACTCTATCTATCTATCTATTGCCCTCACTCTATCTATCTATCTATCTATCTATCTATCTATCTATCTATCTATCTATCTATCTATCTATCTATCTATCGTAATATCAATAAATCTAGGTCACAGAAATACAACACATATTGCATTACAAATGCTATAGGTGTCACATTTGCAAAAGTTATAACTATTGGCATTGTAAATGACAAAGCTATTAATTTCGCTATTTTCAAAACCAACACATAAATAAAAGTTATTTACAATGCCAATAGCTCAAACTTTCCTAATGTGAGACCTATTGCATTGCAAATGCTTGTTAAATCATCCCATGCGTCGAGAAAAATAGCAATGTTTTGTGGGGAGGAGCGGGATGCGGCGCTATTTCAGTATGGTGCCCTGAGCGTTGCTTCTTTATCTCACCCTATATAGGAATTACTAAATACATGGGTGCTATCACTTGAATTTATGGCGCACTTAACAGCCTTAATTAACTTCAACAGCGGTTCAGGCCTTTTCTGTTATCAGTGTCAAAAGATTGTTATGGGAGGTCGGCGGTCGCAAATAAAGGTTTCATCTCCACTTCCACTCTGCCTGTGTTAGGAAATGCCTGCAGTGCGCAAAGATCTCACGTGTCAGACATGCCCAGAGGGCCGAAATGCTATGGATTCATTTAACTAGAAAACTGTACAGGTGCCAATACTGTTAAATTTAGTATACCTTCTCGAGTTTTTCACTATAAGAATCAAACTTAATGTGAGTGCAAGACTTGAAAATCAGTCTGAATGAATCACTTTTTATTCATATTTTTGCAACATTTGTTGGTTCGATTTCACCAAATTTACACAATTAACAAACTAAAGCTATTTTACAATAAAAACAATGAAGAAACTTTATCCTCAACTTTCATAATTCGTTGATCAACAATACACATTCCATTCTTACACTCTCACACACACCCGACAAACATACCTTATTTACAAACCAATATACAAAAATACATTTGATTATGCCATAGACAACAATTTGTTCATTTTAGAGCATTTTGTTCCAATTATATGTATTTAGAAGGCCTAATGGTGTAGCAAACGTGGTCTTTGATTCTTATAGTGAAGAACTCGAGAAGGTGTACTAAATTTAACAGTATTGGCACTTGTATAGTTTTCTAGTTAGTTTGTGGCGTGGCCTTACTGTGGGGAGCCCACACCCAGTGTTGTTTTCCACGGATTCATTTAAGGCTTTGAGGGGTTAGTGTTATGTACACCTATTCACTAATTTGTGCTTCACCGCAAGTCTTTGTGAGTTAGGTGTGCATGTACAATGTGAAGGGGCGTTTCTTGGCGTGCATTCACTAGTACCACGATTCCAATTTAAATTACTTCTACGCAGTTCTCAGCATTGCAGGGTCACCTATATCTGTTTGTATTTGGTCTGATTGCGCCCTATAGCGTGAGTTTGTTCCTCATGGTGCTCCCAATTGGCCAAGTACTGCATTACCATGGAACCTGCGTCTGTGAAGTTGGGGACGTAGAGTTCCCAGTCTGCAAGAGTGGAAGGACATTTAGCAGGATGTCCTTACCTCATGGCACTGTATTCCTTGCCTCATACTTCGGGGTCGACAGTCACTCACTGGGGGAGCCGAGCAAGGTTGCAATCCATGCGATGACACCAATTTATCAGTCAATCATACTGGGCCCCAGGCATGGGAGTTGCAGGTAACGAGTATTGGGGTGGTAGCGAACACAAAGGGGGAGCACTTTACCTAAAGTTCCTTTGCCACTTGAGTGACACGCTTTGAGGATCAGCAAGACTGGTCGCAGCGATGAGCCAGTCCTTGTGGCATTGCGGGCGCCATTTTCTCATCGCTGGGCCCGATACAAGATCCTTAATAGGGTGATATTTGTAAAAACAAGCATTTGCAATGCAATAGGACTCGCATTTACGTGAGACCTATTGCATTGCAAACGGGATTGCGGGCGAGAAGGCATGAACAACAGGAGGGGGAGAGAAGGCATGGACAGCGGGAGGGGGGAGAAGGCACAGGAAGAACAGAGTACTCATGCAACACTCAAAGTAAAGGGGCCAGTAGCCATAGAAGGATACAAATGACAACATGGCTGTCATAAGGAGGGACTAACAGCCTACAAACCAATCGGAAGGCAGCATTTTGAAAGGACAAAGACATAAGCCAATTAAAAAGTGGGCTTGGCTTCTCCCCGATAGTCTACTACCACCGATCAATCTCAGAGCAGCACATGCCCTCTGGCTCAGGGCTCAACCTAAAAAAGGGGCTATTCAAATGACCCCTTATACAAACAGCTCCACCTTAAGAAAGTGTTTGCAGTTTTAGCTGAATGCACATTATACCTGTAAAGTGCTGCTGTCTAAAAAGTCATGCCTGAATGAAAATGTTTAATAAGACGAGGAGCCTTGAGGAAGCTATGATGCTCACTAAACTCGAAGGAAGTCTCCCTTAGTGACCAGAAGGCACACTGACCAACAGGTTTGACCAATCTAGCAGTGAGTACACCACTATTGTTGCCTTTCCTAGTTCAGTAGCTTGAACTTTTGTGTCCGTCAATAATCCTGGATTATAAAATGCTGCAGTATTGGTTATCTTTTGTTATTTGAAACAACTCTTAACAATGGGTCAACGAGCACGTAACACCACTTCCGCTTGCCGCAGGCGTTTGGTGAAATTACACCACTTATACAGAATCCTCTGTGGAAAAGTGACTATAAACCAGGTGCACTGAAGAAGGTATGTGTTAATAAAGCTACCATTTGAATCCGACACACTCCTGGATGACGGACATGCACATGTACAGCGGCAACATTGAAGCACTCATGGCCCTCCAAACTTTGTGCTATGAAATCTACAATGGCTTGATAGCGCTTCAGGCTCCCAGCCCTGGAAGCTTCCTGTTATGTACACAGTACGCCAAAAAGAAGAGAGATTATGTGTGTATTCAGTGGCGTAGCCATGGTGTCCTTAGCCCTAAGGCAAGGAAGGATATGTCCTGCCCTGGAAGCTGTTTTATAGCAATAATAAGGATTCAGTGGGTAGCGGTGCAACTGTACTTGCTGCACCAATGAAAGCTGTGCCCTGCATATGCTGCGTGAACACTATCGGTACAAAAGGGGGTGGTGATCACCACCCCCTTTTGTACCGCGTGAACACTATGACAAGGGCATAGGACAGAGTGTACAGGGGAGGTGTCATTGATGTACAAAGCATGTCTGCAGTATTATCTCCAGTACTGGGGACATGATGTGAGACACATTCAATGAGAGAATTTTTCATTTCGGGCAGTCCAGTTCCATGGTTAAAGTGCACACTGGAAGGAAGGATGGAGAAAGGATATGCAAGGTAGAGACCTCTGCATTTCTAAAGCAAACAAATTACACATGAATATTTGTTTTAACTGTAGAAAGCATCTGAACTCTGCGCAGACATGAGAAGGGGCGCGCTAGATGGACCTTCTCTTATTGACCTGAAAGGCTGATCAACTACAGAATGCTTGAGATTAAACCAATTCACAGCACAGGCATACATTGACCACATAACACCCTACACCCCTTTCACTGGTTGCTGCACTGAACACCAATAAGATTTGCTCATTGCGGCAGCTGGCCGCCCTGAAATGAAAACAAAAATAAAACCAGGTGTGTCTTCTGTGGTAGGGCTAGAGGTGGGGGCGGGCGGGAAGCCAGCTGTGTTCAACACAGAAAAAACACAAGGTGTGGTTAAAAGTTACTGGTGGTGGATGAACACGACCACAGAAGGATTCATTAAAAACACAGGGACACAAAGTGGTGCTAGCTAGGAATCGGGATATGATTGAAGGACTCGTCAGCCACCGTAGACATCACAGGGTCTGGAGGAAGCATGTTGGCCGGTAAAGGAGGGGACAGGGTATTTTCAGATCCACCTACACAGCAGAAAATGAGAGCAAAAAAGGCACAACATTACAGCGGGAGCACCTAACTCACGCCAAATTATGATGTCACATCGAAGGTGCACTTATGCTCTCCCTCCATAAAAGAAGAACACTTGGGTCATACTACATACATTTATGTCTGCACTGCGATGGATGGCAGGCATATCGACTAATATAAACATACATTTCCCATTTAAACAAGCTCTGATCAATCATTGGCACAGGGTATACCCAGGTGCTGTACCACACGTTGAAAAGCGTTGTAATGACGAGAAATGCATAGTTCAGCAAAAAACATAACAAGTTTGCTTTTCAAGTGAGCAGTGTGAGAAGATGTAGTGTAACATTTAAAGCTGCAGACTTTGGGACTGGGGAACCAGGTTCACGTCTCGGCATTGTTCTCGCCTCTGTCGCCTCATTCCTACAACAAACATGCTGATCTCAACAAATAAAACTAAACAATAGTGGATCGAAACAAAATACTGAATGGAAGCAAAATTAAAAATGCCGATTCATACTACAGCAATGGTTGAACTCCCTTCGAGTGAACGCATACAGGATTGAGTGAACGCACACAGGAACAAAAGCCCACATATAAAACAAGCATTTACAATGCAACGGTTTCGCCTTTGCAAAAGTTAGAGCTATTGGCATTGTAAATGACAACATTTTTATTTATGTGTTGGTTTTGAAAACAGATAAATAAATGACATTGTCATTTACAATGGCAATAGCTTAATCATGGTCCCAGAATGTGAACATCTGTAATATAATAATAAAAAGCACTGAACAGTTCTCATAATAGTGCAGTGAAAAGTCACATACAGATTTGAAGATTGACTGCTACATTAAAAAAGATATACAATAGTGGACTCTGTCATACAGTTTCCTTAAAAAAACACCTATATTGTCTACTTTCTGAAAATCCATCCACACACACACAAATGCATGAATTAAGTTTTCCAAAGTGTGCCCAGTTTGCTGCCCACCTAAAATTCTCCCAGCAGCATCTCTGTTATTGCTTATATTTCTCAGAAGCACGTGGCTACTTTCAGTGAAGAGCGAATACTGTCAAGTGAAAAAGAAACATGAGATTTCATAGCCCTGGGATAGAATATTTTTAAGTTGACAGTGGTGAAACAGCAATGGTGGCTGCTAAAGCCGGAAGAGAGCGATTCAC
Organism: Lissotriton vulgaris; assembly: GCF_964263255.1. NCBI lineage: Eukaryota > Metazoa > Chordata > Amphibia > Caudata > Salamandridae > Lissotriton > Lissotriton vulgaris. Next base: position 2,041,801,206 of record NC_141685.1, on the reverse strand, counting down.
TCTGCACGTGCCCACAATCGACATCCCAGAATAAATAAACCTGCTATGTGTGTGCAAGCCTGGATTAGGCGCACGTGCCCCTTCCGCAATCAAGCAACGTGCTAGACATGTCTGCTGGGAGATCTGCTGAGAAGAAGACAAGCATGACAGGCCAGACTGAAAAACACCACGCAAAAGGCACGGCAGGAGAACAAAGATGGCTGACATTCCATGTGAAATAGGATAAAAACAACATATCAGGCTGAGATAGCGGCAGGAATGCAAGTTTCAAAGGCAAGAACAGCGTTTTTGGATCCTTGAAATCATATTACGCTTGCACGTGCATCTCTGAAACATCGGTCTTGCAAAACTGTGCAACTTATTTTCCTGGCACAATCGAAAACGCCCTCTACAATACACACAGCCCCAAAAACAAACAAGTCAGGTCCCGGGCCGGCAGCCAATCACAGCGCGGCCCGGGGAATGACGTCACAGGGTGTCCCGGGCCGGCAGCCAATCACAGCGCGGCCCGGGACACACAGCATAACAAACAGCTGTGCCACGGTTTAATAAGACTTTCAGTCATTAGAAATGGGCTGTCTGAGACTCTAACATTCACTTGCATATAGGAAGGAGACAGTTCAGAGCAACCTGTGGTTTCTCATCTCATTATTCCTGTGCAGACACGCAAGGGAAAGAAATTATTTTGCGCAGAGCAACATAATAATTTTCCAAACTCTCAGGGCAGTATCAAACATACCGTACCATCATGATGAGCGTTCGGGGTCTGCTTATTTCCTCGGCGCTTTCCAGCGGCACGGTTTCATGTGTTAATTCCTCCTGTCGCTGCGTGCAGATGTGTGCGCAGTTCCTTTGTACCACAGCGCGGAAGGCTTGAAGAAAAACAATACTGGCAGCACAGCCTATATCTGCATCTTGAAGCCTGCAGAATAACTTCTCTCTTAATGCTATGTTGGAAAAACAGTGGTTCCCTGTCCCTGGAAGCAGCCTACTTTGCAGCTGTTGCCAGCCAGCTGTCCAATAGGGGTCTGGCGGACTAATCACGTGACTTGAACCACAGAGCTTGGATGCATAGCTAGGAAAGACTTGATCCGGCGAAGCTACACGCACTGTAATATTAAGAAAGCCCGCACGTCTGCACATATTTTTTGGATGCAAGTGAAATCAAGATTTCCTGCTTTTTTTTTTTTTTTTAGAATAATAGCCCTGGCTCTCTTGGAGTTTGTATTAAAATCATCTGTCCAAATTACATAATCGAATTCAACTGAGAACAAGCCTGGCCAACGACAAATCCTCCTATTGTCGTTTTTTCCCCTCTCGGAACGCAGATAAGATCCAGACGGCAACAAGTCAGGTCCCGGGCCGGCCAGCCAATCACAGCGCGGCCCGGGGAATGACATCACGGGGGTGTCCCGGGCCGGCAGCCAATGACAGCGCGGCCCGGGACAAAGGGGCGGGACTTAAAAAAAGTCCCAGAAACGCCCCCGAATCGCGTTTTCACTAGAAAGTGTGATTGACAGCCTCTGTCTCCCAATGGCTAGCCTCCATTTATGGAGCTAGCCAATTGGAAACAGAGGCGGTCCAAACATCCCTACTGAAGACAAAAGTTTTCGATCTGGGAGGGGCACTGCGTGCCCCTCGCCAGGTCGAAACCTAAAAAGGGTTGAAACAAAATAGAACAAGAGCATATACAGGAACTGCAACAAGCACGCTCCAAAAAAGTCACTTTATCGAGAATAATATTGGATAGTTATTCATATGACAAAATGCTTCAGGTCATTTTTATGCTAGTCAAGTATTGTTGGAACATAGTTGGTATATATGAGTCCAGTTAATGATCTGTCGTCATAAAGAACAAATTTCCGTTTCCATTTAAAGTTGGTTTAGTTTGAAGAGACAACGCCTCCAGACACAACTCAGCCAACAAGTGTTTTGTCAATCTTGACTTTTTCAAGGCAGGTAAGTAAAAACTTAACTGGTGTACTATAATTCCTTCTAAGATGGTCAAACCAAATACATCAGAAAAACGTCACAGAGATGGGAAGAAATCTCATGCATGAAAAACTAAGGCCCTACGCGTATTATAAATGAACACAATTTTTCTCTTTAGTCACTTGCTAGTTAGTAGTCCAAACAGTGGGCCTTCGGTAGGGAATAAGCATTATCTAAAAACAGATGACAGTAGCACTTGCCATGTACTGAGAAACCAGCGGCCTTAAAATTCATCCAAGAGGAAGTCTACAGAAAGATCGCCTGCCAGTCCAAAGAGCTGAAAGCCATGCTAACAGGTCACGATCCTTTCCTTTCGGTGAAAAAATGACATAAAGCATTTTGTCATACAAATAACTATCCATTATTATTCTGGATAAAGTGACTTTCTTGGAGAGTAATTGTTACGGTTCCTATATAGGCCCATATTTCACACATTAGCGTGACTAATGTACAGGGGTAACCTTGGGTAGTAGGCTAACGGAACTTCAATAGAACCTGTGCATGTTCTTGTGTACACATTAATCTTTGATATTGTGGGTTTCCCACGGCAAAATTGCCTTTTGACACTAACGTTAGTATGAAGTGCGATAATTTCCTTATTTTTTGGGCCACTAATACCCCACTTCTTTTTTTTCGCATACCAAATAAAACAAGCTGGCTTTTCAGCGCCATGAAACTGACTCAGTGTACGTGCGCTCTATAAGTTCTTTTTAAATTAAATTAAATTAAAATTAAGTTAGCAGTCTGAGAGGATTTGTCGTAACACACAGAGCTGCCCACTTTAGGACTGGGAAACCGAATTCGAGTCTCAGCATCACCTCTCCCCGTGCCTACAAAAAACATGCTGATCGGCGCGAATAAAATTAAACAATGGCAAACCTGAACAAAATACCGAACAGAAACAAAATTACAAAGGCTGTAAAATGACTAATCCATACTAAGGCAATGGTTGAACTCCCTTCGAGTGAACACGTACAGGATTAGATGAACGCTCATAGGAACAAAAGGCCACATTTCATATAAAAGGGCATCAACAAAATAAATCAGGCAATAAACGGCACAGGACCAATTCAAAGAAGAATGCGTTGAAAAAAAAATAAAGAAACAATAGAGTAGGGAGACATGTAAGAGGGGCAGTAGCCATGAAAGTGAAAATCACAACCACATGCAGGACAAATAGCAACGTTTCACCAATAAAAAAAAAAAGGAATTTAGAAAGGGCCATGAAGGACTGAAGGAAAAGTGATGGGCGTGATGAAAGCCCATAGAGTAGATACAGCATATCTGGAAGAGACAGCATATGCTTTGCCTAGACGAGGCCTAAAAAGGGCTTGGAGCCCACCGGTTATGGTTACTGATTATTTGTTAGCTTGCATGGCACTTGAAATGTTGTAGCTGGGCCGGGCATTAGAACCAGCACCAGGGACCTCACTGCGGGAGGGGAATGAAAAACAGAACTGGAGGAGTCAGGGGGGAATGAAGCAGGGAATATATGAGGAATAAAGCTCCCACTGAGTAACTACATAGTGTTGTCTGTGTGCTGATTGCGACACTACAGCACTCTTCTTTTTAGCCTCGTAATTCGTCCTTGCAGGCCTAACATCATTTCCATTCCTCTATGTGGAGCAGGGACCAAGCGCTGATTGATTCAACTTAATCAGTGCCATTCCACTGCTCTTAACCTGAGTGAATTTTTAGTGCTCGTCAAACAGAAGCCGTATGACTGACACAAACGTTCCCAGCAGGACCAACAAAAGTGCAAAGATTTATTTTCTATAACTAACTTTCTTTTATTTTGCCAAGTCTTGTTTTCTCACGGTGCACCCACATTTTATTTTGTTATTTTTCGTGTGCACTGTACTCAAAAGATGAGGATTATCTTATTGCAAAGCGACATTGTTTCTTTCTTATGTGTAATTTCTGAAATGAGGCTTTAACACATAATCCTGCAGTACACCCAATCCACCCCACCCCAATCTGCCCCACTCAATCCACTCCACCCCAGATCAATACAATCCACCCCACTCCAATCTAAACCATTCACCCCAATCCAATCCACCACACTCCAATCCACAAACTAACACCACTCCAATCTGCTCCACTCCAATCTTCACAACTCCAATTCAAAACAATCTGCCCCACTTCAGTCTGCCCCACTCCAATCCAAAACAAGCTGCCCCACTCAGCCCCACTCAATCCACTCCACCCCAGATCAATACAATCCACCCCGCTCCAATCTAAACCATTCACCCCAATCCAATCCACCACACTCCAATCCACAAACTAACACCACTCCAATCTGCTCCACTCCAATCTTCACCACTCCAATTCAAAACAATCTGCCCCACTTCAGTCTGCCCCACTCCAATCCAAAACAAGCTGCCCCACTCCAAACAAAAACAATCATTCCCACTCCACTCCAAAAACAAACTGCCAACTCCAATCTAAACAACCTATCACACTCCAGGCTGCTCCACTCCAATCCAAAACAATCTGCCCCACTCATTCCAAAACAATCTGCCCCACTCCAATCCAAAACAATCTGCCCCTCTGCAATCCACCACATTCCAATCCAAAACAGTGACTGCCCACTCTAATCTGCCCCACTCTAACCTGCCACACTCCAATCCAAAACAATCTGCCTACTCCAATCTGTCCCACTCCATTCCAAAACAAGCTGCCCCACTGAATCCAAAACAATCTGCCCGATCCAATCCAAAACAATGTGCACCACTTCAATCTGCCACACTCCAATCCAAAACAGCATGCCCCACTCCAATCTGCCCCATACAATCCAAATCAATCGTCCCCAATCCAATCTAAAACAATCTGCCCCACTCCAATCCAACACAATCTGCCCCACTCCAATCCAAAACAATCTGCCCCACTCAACCCAAAACAATCTGCGCCACCCCAACCCATATCAATGTGCACCACTTCAATCTGCCCCACTCCAATCCAAAACAGCCTGCCCCACTCCAATCTAAAATATTATGCCCCAGACAATCCAAAACAATCTGCCCCACTCAATCCAAAACAATCTGCCCCACTCTAATCCAACACAATCTGCCCACTCCAATCCAACACAAGCTGCCCCACTCCAATCCAACACAATCTGCCCTACTCCAATCTTCCCCACGCTAATCCGGCCCACTCCAATCTGCCTCACCCCAGTCTACAAATCTGCCCACTCCAATCCCCCACTCTAATCTGCCCCAGTCCAATCCAAAACAATCGCCCAACTCTGCCCCATTCAAGTCCTCTATTATTCCAATTTGTCTCACTCCAGTTTGCCCACTCCATTCCAGTCCACCTCTCCCCAATCCACCCATTTCATCCCAATCAACCCCACTCCAATCAACCACATCCACACCAATCCAATCCAATCCACCTCACCTCAATCCAATCCACCCCACCCCTCCCCAATCCAGCCCACTCCCAACCAAACCCCCCCAACCTATCTGCCCAACCCAATCCACTAAACCTCAGATCAATACAATCCACCAGACTCCAATCCAATACAATCCACACACCTCAATGCAATCCACTACCATCCACCACACTACAGTTCTTCAAGCAACCCCACCCCAATCTGCCCACTAAAAGTTGCCCAACTCAATACAAAACAATCTGCCCCACTTCCACTGAAACAATCTGCCCACTCCAATCTGAAACAATCTATCCCATTTCAATCTGCCCCACTCCAATCTGCCTCAATCCAGTCCAAAAGAGTCTGCCCTACTCCAATCAAAAACAAAATCATCCCCAATCAATCCAAAACAATCTGCTCCACTCTATCAAAAACAATTGCCCTACTGCAATCCAAAACAAAATCATCCCCAATCAAACCAAAACAATCTGCCCCACTCAATCCAAAACAAACTGCCTCACTTCAATCCAAAAAAATGTGCCCACTCCAATCTGCCTCACTCCAACAATCTGCCCAATACAACAATCTGCCCCACTCCAATCTAAAACAATCTGGCCCATCCAATCTAAAAGGATCTGCCCCAGCTCAATCTGCCTCAATCCAATTCAAAACAGTCTGCCCCACTCCAATCTGCCCGTTCCAATCCAAATCAATTTGCTCCACTCAAATCTGCCCTGTCCCAATTCAAAACAAACTGCTCCACTCAGTCCCAAAAAATCTGCCCCACTACAATCCCAAACAATCTCCTCACTCCAGTCCCCTCTCTATTCTGCCCCATTCCAATCCATCCAACACCAATATGCCCCACTGAATCCAAAACAATCTGCCCCACTCCAATCCAAAACAATGCACACCACTTCAATCTGCTCACTCCAATCCAAAACAACCTACCCTACTCCAATCTGCTCCATTCAACCCAAAACAATTTGCCCCACTCCAATCCAAAACAATCTGCCCCACTCAATCCAAAACAATCTGTCCCACTCAATCCAAAATAATCTGCCCCACTCAATCCAAAACAATCTGCCCCACTCAATCCAAAACAATTTGCCCACTCCAATCTGCCTCACTCCAACAATCTGCCCAATACAACAATCTGCCTCACTCCAATTCAAAACAGTCTGCCCCACTCCAATCTGCCCGATCCAATCCAAATCAATATGCCCTACTCTAATCTGCCCCATCCCAATTCAAAACAAACTGCTCCACTCAGTCCAAAACAATCTGCCCCACTCTAATCTAAAACAATCTGCCCCACTCCAATCCAAAACAATCTGCCTCAAATCTAATCCGCCTCACACCAATCTGCCTCACAACAATGCAAAACAATCTCCTCACTCCAGTCTCCCCTCTATTCTGCCCCATTCCAATCCATCCAACACCAATCTGCCCCACTGAATCCAAAACTATCTGCCCTACTCCAATCCAAAACAATGTGCTCCACTCCAATCCAAAACAGCCCACCCCACTCCAATCTGCCCAGTCAATCCAAAACAATCTGCCCCACTCCAATCCAAAACAATATGCCCCACTCAATCCAAAACAATCTGCCCCAATCAATCCAAAATATTCTGCCACACTCAATCCAAAACAATCTGCCCCACTCCAATCCAAAACAATCTGCCCCACTCCAATCCATAACAATCTGCCCCATTCCAGTCTTCCCCACTCTAATCTGCCCACTCCAATCTGCCTTTGTCAGGAGTCGATAATTGCGCCTACGTAATATCCCGGACTACATCTCCCAGCATGCTCTTGGTCAAGGGAGGAGCATACTTGATATAGGTCAGTTAGAACGCACAGGAAGTGCGCGTAATTCTGTTCTACCTTGGAGACAAACAGGCTGGTTTGTCTTGGGGACCCTTCTGATGGTGTTTCAGGAAGCCTTACACCCCCCCCCCGGTGTAGTTTGTTCCTGTTCTTGCCCAGATCCATTGTCTGTTTGGAAAGTCGCGCTGCGGGAAGAAGCAGCTCACGGCAGTGTCCCGCTGGGTTCTTACATATACTAACGCTAGGACTGACGTTGGAGCCGCGTATTTGTAGTGTTGCTTTGGGACCCCTTATGTTCCTCTCACGCTGACGGAAGCGTTAGAGAGTCGAACAGAACTCGGGGCTTCTGTCCTGACAGCCTTATGTTCCTCTCATGCGGGCGGATGCGTTAGAGAGTCGAACAGAACTCGGGGCAATCTCTCCAGACATTTAAACTGACTGTGGTTTCCTTGTTTTCCCCCGCTGACGTAAGCGGCAAGGTTCGTGGATTACTGAGCCGAGCTCAGGTAAACTCCATTTACTTTCTGGTTACTTGCGCTGTGTTGAAGCGCTGGAAATACATCAACTTGGGTATACACGCTTTTGCCTGGCGTGAGGAGTAAAGGACCCAGGGTTTACTCGCGCTTTTGACTGGCGCTGGGAGTATTCCTCCTGGGGGTTTCTAAAGACTCTGAGTTTATTGTTTTGTTTCCTTTTTTCTTTCCGCTGGAAAACTATCTGGAACTATTCTTGCATCCCCTGCCGGATACCTATTGCTGCAGCCCCTCCATACCGTGGGGGTTATTTTCTGTTTATGAGTAGACCATTCCTTGCAGCTTCTAAGGTCGTCTTATTGGTATGTATGAGTGTACATCGAGTGTTTTTGGACCAAAAGGATTCGGCAGCTAGACCACAGGTATTAGTTCAGCCCTAGTGAGACATTACGAGAGTAGACTGTTTTATGCTGGGTATTTATACTGTGTTCTTTCTTACAGGCTTCCCCTTTCCAGCGGTTCCGGCCCATACCTTCTCTTCTTTTTTCCCTCACCTGATTGCCTCATTACTCTGAGTTCCATCCAGAGTTGGGGACGTCGGGAGATGGACCCCTTTGTGCATCATACCGAATCCTGGAAGTCGACCATCAGGCCACTTGAATGGCCACTTGAACATACCTTTGTGGGCCCCTCACTGCAGGCAACTTTTCGTGTTGGATACAAGCGGCGCAGTCTGAGCCGCGAGGAAAGCCCCCTGTACCAGCGGTACAGCCCTGAGGTCACGTCAACCTACGAGGCAGCATTGGGAAAAGGTATGCCGAATGGTACTAACGTCACGAGCATTGCAGACCAGTCAAGCTGTAATTTGCAACCCACTGGAGAGACATTTGGATAATTTGAAGTTCATGCACGGCGACTCACATGAGAAAACCGGCAGCACTACATTGACCATCAGGCCACTTGAATGGCCAAGCCCACCTGGGCGGAGACATTATTGTTTTAAGAGTGCTGGAGAACGGCCGTCAACATGTACTGAAATCCCGCAGCCCATGATTAAGTGCTCACGCACGAAACGCGTCGGGCAGAACTGGAATGAAGGCAAAGCACCTTGGCAGTCTGTATGCGGTTTGTCCATTAATAAAGCTGGCTTATGAACATACCTTTGCGGGCCCCTCACTGCAGGCAACTTTTCGTGTTGGATATATATATAGATTGACAAAGCCTGCTGCGCAGGCGAAACGCGTCTCTCCTTTTCTGCAGGGTCGTGGGTGACCTGAATAATAATAAATGAGCCTGATCCATACACGCCTCGTGTACGTGCCTCTTCTTCCTTGCAGTAGGAGTGGTTTCCCTCATATATATATATATATATATATATATATATATATATATATATATATATATATATATATATATATATATCTTTTCTTTGATATAATTTTAAAGTTTACAAATTAAATAAAGATAATAGTTAAATGTATATGTATACATTATTATGTTTGTGTGTTTATATTTTTTTTAATTAAGTTTATTTGTTATATTTAGTTAAAATGTATATTAAATGTAATTCATGAAAAATAACATTAATATTTAACATATTTAATATTTTTTATTTTATATTTTCTTATTGATATTTTTTACATCTATATTTTTTAGTTTGATATTTTGATTCGATATTTTTGTTCTTACCTGTTTAAGTATAGAGATTCAATATTTTTGCATTCTATATTTTTCATCGATATTTTTGACATCGATATTATGTCAGTGATCCAACCCAAAAAAATCAATTACTCCAGTCTGCCCACTACAGACGGACCAACTAAAATCTGCCCCACTCCAGTCTGTCCCACTCCAGTCTGCCCCACTTCAGTCTGCCACACTCCAGTCCAGTCCACCTCACCCTAATCCACCCATTCCATCCCAATTCATTCCACTCCAATCCACCAAAATCAATCATACCTCACCCCACTCCAATCCGATCCACTCTACATCAAAACAATTTACTACAATCCAGCCCAAACCAATCTATCCCATTTACTCCAAACCAGTCCACCTTACCCCAATCCAATCCAATCTGCCCCACTCCTATCCAATACAATCTGCCTCTCTCCAATCCAATACAATCTGCCCCACTCCAATCTGCCCTCTTCCAATCCAAAACAATCTGCCCAACTCCAATCCAAAACGATTTACCCACTCCAATCTACACCAATCCAAAACAATCTACCCCACTCCAATCCGAAACAATCTGCCCCACTCCAATCCAACACAATCTGCCCCATTCTCAATCAATCAGGGGGTTTTAAGTGTGCTACTCACCCGTGAGGGTCTCAAGGTGCTGGTGGGGGGGAGGAAGCAGCTCCAGGTCAGCCGAAGAGCCAGGTCTTGAGGCTCCTCCTAAAGGTGTGCAGGGTGGGGGAGTGGCTGATGTTAACTGGGAGTTTGTTCCAAGTTTTTGCCACGATGTAGGAGTAGGCTCTTCCCCCGGCTCTGGATCTGCAGATGCGCAGGGTAGTTGCTAGGGCGAGGTCAGCGGAGCAGAGGTGTCTTTTGGGTGCGTGGAAAGAGATTCTTTCATTGAGGTATTTGGGTCCAATGTCATGGAGGGATTTGTAGGCATGGGTGAATAGCTTGAAGGTTACTCTCTTCTTGATGGGGAGCCAGTGTACGTCTTGCAGTTCTTGGGTCATGTGTTCATGTCGTAGGGTGCCGAGGATGAGTCTGGCTGAGGTGTTCTGGATGGTCTGGAGTTTCTGTAGCAAGGATTTGTTGCTTCCCACGTAGAGGGCGTTTCCGTAGTCCAGTCTGCTGGTGATGAGTGCATGGGTGATGGGTTTTCTGTTATCTGGTGGGATCCAGTTGAAGGTCTTGTGGAGGATGCAGAGGCAATTGAAACAGGTGGAGGCAACAGCGTTGACCTGGGGTGTCATGTTGAGGTTGGAGTCCAGAATGATGCCCAGGTACCGGGTGTGGTCTGTCAGGGTGGGTGGGCTTCAGAGGCCGACAGGCCACCAGGAGCTGTCCCATGTGGTTTGGGAGGGTTCAAGAACGAGGACCTCTGTCTTCTCTGAGTTCAGTTTTAGGCGCTGTTGCTCATCCAGGCTGCAACGTCCTTCATCCCTTCTTGGAAGCTGAGTCTGGTGTCTTTGGGGGTCTTTGTGAGGGAGAGGATGAGCTGGGTGCCGTCAGCGTAGGATACTATGCTGAGCCCATGCTGTCTGACGATGGAGGCGAGGGGGGCCATGTAGATGTTGAAGAGCACCGGGATGAGCGATGATCCTTGGGGTACTCCGCAGTTGAACTCTGTGGGATCAGAGAGGAAGGGTGGAAGTCTGATCCATTGGGATCTGCCGGTGAGGAAGGAGCAGATCCAGTCGAGGGCAAGACCTTGTATGCTGGCATTGTGGAGTCTGGTGTTGAGAGTGCAGTGGGAGACGGTGTTGAATGCGGCTGAGAGGTCTAGCAGGATGAGGACCGCGGTGTGTCCTTGGTAAAGTATAATGCAGATGTCGTCGGTGGCGGCAAGGAGGCCGGTCTTGGTGCTGTGGTTGCTGCAGAATCCAGACTGGGAGGAGTCAAGTATGGTGTACTCTTCGATGAAGGTGGTCAGTTGTGCATTGAAAACTTTTTCAGTGACTTTGGCTGCGAAGGGAAGGAGAGAGATGGGTCGCAAGTTTTTCAGGTCTGCCGGGTCAGCCAAGGGTTTCTTGAGGAGGGGTTAACCTCAGCCTGCTTACAGTTGTTGGGGAAGATGCCGGATTCAAGAGTGTTGATGATGTGGAGTAGTCCTGGTGCAATGGCGGTGGCGGCTCTGTGGAGGTTGTGATGTGGGCAGGGTTCAGTGGGGGCTCTTGAGCGGGTGCTTTTCATGGTCACGGTAGTGTCTTCGGTGGTGACCGGTGTCCAGGTGGTGATGGTTGGCTGGCTGTTTTTCCTGGGGGGGAAGGGTGCTTTCTGGAGTCTGTGTGATGACGTTGTCGTAGAGTTGTCGTAGACTCTAATCCACCCCACTCCACTCTGCCTCACTCAAATCCCAAAAATCTGCCCACTCCAATCAATCCAAATCCAATCTGCCTTACTCCAATCTGAAACAATCTGCCCCAGTCCAGTCCACCACACTCCAATCCAAAAGAGCCTCATCCACTCTGATCCTCCCCACTCTAACCTGCCGCACTCCAATCCAAAACAATCGGCCCACTCCAATCTGCCCCACTACAATCTAAAACAATCAACCCCACCCCAATTCCTCCCTCCCCAATTCAAAACAATCGGCCTAACTCCAATCTGCCTGACTCCAATCCAAAATAATCTGTTCCGCTCTGGTCCTCCCCAATCCAGTCCGCCCCACTCTAGCCGGACCCACTCTAATCTGTCCGACTCCACTCCAGTGCACCCCACTCCAGCCCGTCCCACTTAACTTCATCCCAGTCCACCTGACCCCAGTCCACCAATTCCATCCCAATTCACCCCACTCTAATCTACCACAATCCACCTCACATCACTCCAATCCAAGTCACTTTACATCAATCCAATTCACTCCAATCCAGCCCAATCCAATGTACTCCATTCCACACCAACCCAGTCCCCCTCACCCCAATCAAATCCACCTCACTCCCTCCCCAATACACCACTCACTACAATCCAATCTAACAGCCTCACTCCTTACTAATCTGCCCTACTCAATCCACTCCACTCCAGATCAATACAATCCACCCCACTCCAATCCAAACTACTTATCCCAATCCAATACACTACAATCCACCACACTCTAATTCTTAAGCCCACCCAACTCCAATCTGCCCCACTTCAATGTGCCCCACTCCAACTCAAAACAATCTGCCCACTCTAATCCGCCCCACTCCAATCTGCCCCAGTACATTTTGCCCGCTCCATGCCAGTCCACCTCACCCCATGCCACCTATTCCATCCCAATTCACCTCAGTCCAAGCCACCACAATCCACCCCACTCCAATCCAATCCACAACACATCAATCCAAGTCACTTCAATCCAGCCCAATCCAACCTACCCCACTCCACTCCAATCCAGTCCACCTCACCACAATCCAATTCAATCCAATCCTCAACACACCAATCCAAAACAATCTGTCACACTCAAATCTGCCCCACTCCAATACAAAACAATTTGCCCCACTCAATCCAGAACAATCTGACCTACTTTAATCCAAAACAATCTGCCTCACTTCAATCCAATACAATCCGCCCCACTCCAATCCTAAACAATCTGCCCACTCCAATCACCAACTCTAGTCTGCCCCACTCCAATCCTTCCAACTTCAATCAGCCCTACTCCAATCTAAAACAATCTGCCTCAGTTCAATCAGCCCTACTCTAATCCACCACAATCCAATCCAAAACAGTCTCCTTCACTCTAATCTGCCCCAATCCAATCCAAAACTACCTGCCCAATCCAATCTGCCCGCTCCAACCCAAAACAACCAACCTCCTTCCAATCCATCCCACTCCAATCCAAAACAATCTGCCCCACTCCAGTCTGCCCTACTCCATTCCAGTCTACCTCACCCCAAGTCACTCACTCCAATCCAATCCACCCTACATCAATCCAATTCACTCCAATCCAGCCCAATCCAATGTACCCCATTTCACTCCAATCCAGTCCACCTCACCCCAATGCAATCCACCTCACTCCCTCCCCAATACACCCCACTACTATCCAATCCACCCGCCTCACTTCACACCAATCTGCCCTACACAATGCACTCCACTCCAGATCAATACAATCCACCCACTCCAATCCAAACTACTCACCCCATTCCAATCCACCACACTCTAATCCTTCAACCCACCCCACTCCAATCTGCCCCACTTCAATGTGCCCCACTCCAATTTACAACAATGTGCCCCACTCCAATCCAAAATAATCTGCCCACTCCAATCCGCCTCACTCCAATCTGCCCCAATCCAGTCCGCCCCAATTCATTCCAGTCCACCTCACCCAAGCCACCCGTTCCATCCCAACTCACCCCACTCCAAGCCACCACAATCCACCCCACTCCAATCCAATCCATCCTACATCAATCCAATTCACTCCAATCCAATCTACCCCACTCAATTCCAATCCAGTCCACCTCACCTCACCCCATCCAATTCAATCCAATCCACACCACACCAATCCGAAACAATCTGTCCCACTCCAATCTGCCCCACTATAATCCAAAACAATCTGCCTCACTCCAATCCAATCTGCCCCATTCCAATCCAAAACAATCTGCCCACTCTAATCCCCAACTCTAATCTGCCCCACTACAATGCTTCCAACTTCAATCTGCCCCACTCCAGTCTACCACACTCCAGTCTGCCTCACTTCACTCCATTCCAGTCCACCAATTTCATCCCAGCTCACCCCACTCCAATTTACCACAATCCACCTCACCTCAGCTCAACTCACTCCAATCCAATCCACTTTACATCAATCTAATACACTTCAATCCAATGCACCTCACTTCACACCAATCCAGTCCACCTCACCCCAATCCACCTCACTCCCTCCCCAATCCATCCCACTACAAACCAATCAGCCTGCCTCACTCCACACTAATCTGCCCTTCTCAATCCACTCCACCCCAGATCAATACAATCCACCCCACTCCAATCCAAACTACTCACACCAATCCAATCCACTATGATCCACCACACTCTAATCCTTCAACCAACCCCATTCCAAACTGCCACACATCAGCTTGCCCTACTCAAACCCAAAACAACCTGCCCCACTCCAATTCAAAATATTCTGCCCACTCCAATCTACCCACTCAAATCCGCCCCAGTCCAATCTGCCCCAGACCAGTCTGCCCGCTCTATTACAGTCCACCTCACCCCAAGCCACCCATTCCATCACAATTCACATCACTCCAAGCCACCACAATCCACCCACTCCAATCGAATGTACCATACATCAATCCAATTCACTCCAATCCAGCCCAATCCAATCTACCCCACTCTACTCTTATCCAGTCCATCTCACCCCAAACCAATCCAAAACAATCTGCCCCACTCCAATCCAAAACAATCTGCCCCACTACAGTCCAAAACAATCTGTGCATCCAATCCCCAGCTCTATTCTGCCCCCACTCCAATCCTTCCAACTTCCATCTGCCCTACTCCAATCCAAAACCTTCCGCCTCACTTCAATAAGCCCCATTCTAATCCACCACACTACAATCCAAAACAGTCTGCCCCACTCTAATCTGCCTCACTCCAATCCAAAACTATCTACTCAATCCAATCTGCCCTGCTCCAATCCAAAACAATCAACCCCACTCCAATCCATCCCACTCCAATCCTACCCCACTCCAGTCTGCCCTTGCCCAATCCGCCCCACTCCAGTCTGCCCCTCTCCAATCCGTCCCACTCCAATCCGTCCCACTCCAGTCTGCCCCACTCCATTCCAGTCCACCTCAACCCAAGTCACCCATTCCATCCCAATTCACCCCAACTCCAAGCCACCACAATCCACCTCACTCTAACCCAATCCACACTACATCAATCCAATTCTCTCATAAACAGCCCAATCCAATGTACTCCACTCCACTCCAATCCAGTCTACCTCACCCCAATCTCATCCAATTCACACCACACCAATCCAAAACAATCTGTCCCACTCCAATCTGCCCAACTCCACTCCAAAATAATTTGCCCCCTCTATCCAATACAATCTGCCCCACTCCAATCCAAAACAATCTGCCTCATTCCAATCCAATCCAATCCAATCTGCTCCACTCCAATCCTCGCAAATCCAATTCGCCCCATACCAATTCACCCACCCCACTCCAATTGACTCCATTCCACATCACTCCACTACACCCCACTCCATCCCACCTCACTCCATTCAACCCAACTCCAGGCAAACCCACCCGCTCCAATCCACCCAATCCAGTCTACCTCACCCACTCCACCCCCATTTCAATCCACCCCACCCCAGTTGAGTCCACCCCACTGAATCCAATCATTCCAACACACAACAATCCAATCCACCCCACTTGAATACAATCCACACCACTACAGTCCACTCCACCTACTCCAGTCAAATCCACCCAACTCCAATACAACCCTTCCACTCCACCCAAACCCACCCTAATCTAATCTGCCCCACCCACCCCAATCAAATCCACCCACTTCA
Source organism: Lissotriton vulgaris (assembly GCF_964263255.1). Taxonomy (NCBI): domain Eukaryota; kingdom Metazoa; phylum Chordata; class Amphibia; order Caudata; family Salamandridae; genus Lissotriton; species Lissotriton vulgaris. The sequence continues at coordinate 2,041,785,383 of NC_141685.1, read as the reverse complement.
ATCCACCCCAATCCAATCCATCTCACCCAATTCCAATCCACCCACCCCACCCACTCCAATCAAATCCACCTCATCCAGTCTACTCACTCCAATACATTCCACTCCACTCAATTCCACCCACTCTACCCCTGTCAATCCACCCTAATCTACTCCAATTCAACCCACACAACTACGTCAATCCACTCCAACTCACTCGACCCTATTCTACCCTACTCCACTCTATGACACTTTCTGCCACTGAACCACTGAACTCTACTCCCCTCTACGACACTCTACTCTCCCCTACTCCAATATACGACAATCTACTCCAACAAATCCAGTCTATGACACTCTACTCCCCCACTTCCCTCTAGGACACTCTATCCCACTAACTGTTAGCCATGCTGAACAACAGCCACACTGGTGTACAACATGGCAAAAAACACATTGCCAAAGCCAATAGCTCTTATATCGGGGAGGCCCGTTGGCTTCGGCCAATGCTTGTTATAATTATTGATTCAAATGCTTATTCTTATGTTGGTTTGTTACATATTCCCATATATGCCTATGAAGTAGAACAACATGATGTTCCACTGAGCTCTCTCCTAAAGATATATCCGAAGAAATTCAATACTTGCTGCTGTAAAATGAGGATGGTTGCAGAATTTCTTTTCTTTTTTATTTTATTTTTTATTTCAAAAAACTAAATACTGGCTGCTGCACAGGCTACATTGGACACTAGCCAAACTAGAGACAGTGGGAGCTAGGGACAATGACACCTGCTGGAACTGCCAGAAAGAAAGGGGAGACCTTGCACACATTCTATACCACTGCCCCAAGGTCAAGGCATTCTGGGGTAAGGTCCATGACTTTATAGACGCACTCACAGGCAGCCAATCCACACGCGGCCTACCAGGCATCACCATGGCCTTCCTGGAACTAAAGAAATGAGTCAAGTCAAGTCAAGTCAAAGAATTTATATAGCGCACTACATACGCAGAGGGTCTCAAGGCGCTTAGGGAGGGGAGGGGGATTACTTGTCAAATATCCACGTTTTAAGTTGCTTTCTGAATGCTAGGTGGTTCTGGGTAAGGCGAAGGTAAGTGGGGAGTGAGTTCCATGTTTTAGCAGCCAGGTATGAGAAGGATCTGCCTCCCATGGTGGTCTTGTTGATGCGAGGTACAGTGGCGAGGGCTTGGCTGGAAGAACGTAGTTGGCGGGAGGGGGTGTAGAAGGACAGTCGTGAGTTGAGGCATTCTGGTCCGATGTCGCGGAGTGATTTGTGTGCGTGGGTTAGCAGTCGGAAAGTGATCCTCTTATTGACGGGTAGCCAGTGGAGGTCTTTCAGGTGGCCAGAGATGTGTTCGTTGCGCGGGATGTCTAATATGATCCTGGCTGAGGCGTTTTGGATTCGTTGGAGTTTCTTCTGGAGTTTAGCGGTAGTACCTGCGTAGAGGGTGTTTCCGTAGTCCAGTCGGCTCGTGACCAGAGCATGGGTGACTGTTTTTCTGGTTTCGGTGGGGATCCAGCGAAATGTTTTTTTGAGCATGCGGAGAATGTTGAAGCAGGATGAGGATACGGCGCTGACTTGTCTGTTCATTGAGAGTGAAGAGTCCAGGATAACGCCTAGGTTCCGTGCATGGCCTGTCGGGATGGGTGCTTTTCCAAGGGCTTCCGGCCACCAAGAGTCGTCCCATGCAGAGGGGGATGTACCTAAGATGAGGACTTCTGTTTTATCTGAGTTCAGTTTCAGACGGCTGTGTTTCATCCATTCGGCAACTTCTTTCATTCCTTCGTGTAGGTTAGTTTTGGCGGTGCTGGGGTCATTGGTGAGAGAAAGGATCAGTTGAGTGTCATCCGCGTAAGAGATGATGTTGAGGTTGTGTTGGCGGGCGATGGCCGCGAGGGGGCTCATGTATACGTTGAAAAGGGTGGGGCTGAGTGAGGATCCTTGTGGTACGCCGCAGATGACTTCAGTGGCCTCTGACTTGAATGGTGGGAGGCGGACTTTCTGGGTTCTTCCGGAGAGGAACGAGGTGATCCATCCCAGTGCTTTTCCTTGTATTCCGATGTTTCTGAGGCGTTGTAAAAGGGTGCTGTGGCAGACTGTGTCGAAGGCTGCAGAGAGGTCGAGGAGGATGAGGGCGACTGTGTCTCCATTGTCCAGTAGAGTTCGAATGTCGTCTGTTGCTGTGATGAGGGCGGTCTCAGTGCTGTGTTTTGCTCGGAAGCCAGATTGTGAGGAGTCGAGGGATTTGTTGGCTAAGTGGTACTTACCTCAGCAAACGATTAGTCCAGGAGGAATTCCTTTCAAGCTTATTTATTTTTTTTGGAAAATTTCTTTATTAGCAGGATATATGAAGTTATAGTAAGCAGTGCATAACAGTTCGGTACATAAGTCACATATTTGCATCATATCCTTTCAAGCTTATTTTAGCTGTCGTTTCCTCCTATGCAGATAACCAAGCTGGGTCTTGCGGGCCCCCTGTCAACAATGGATAGCAGTATTAGAGACCCAGCATGTCTTAGTGGCCGTGGTTGTGGGGCTCTGTCTTAGTAGACACATGATCTAAGCCCCTCTGGTTGAATTGAAGGGGAATGCGGCAGAGTTGAGGTGAGCAACAAGCTGCTTTGAACTGCCTCTTGTTCAGACTGGCAGCACTAATAATGCAACACGGAAATAAAAAAACATTATACGCCTACATGGTTTTAAATGGGTAGAACATTGCCTGCAAGAACAAGAAATGAGTGGGAACCCCTTGCCAATTTAATTTAAATCAGTCTTCCTTCAACTTTTGTCAAATCCCGTTTGGGAGAGTCCAGAGCAGACAGAGGCAACTGTGTCCCAACTGTGGTGGTTGATGTTGTTTGCCACTGTGGTGGATTAGGTTTGTTTGCCACTGGTGTCCTGAGGTCATTCCCACAATTGCTCTGTAAAGTGGGCGAAGTACAACCCTTTCCACACTAGAAGCTCTGGGCAGTAAGGGCCTGCAGTCACAGTCTTCTCAGGAAGTTAGGGGAGTGTACAAGCTATAGCTAAATCCAACCCAGTGCTCGCCTTTTAAGAAAATGCAGTACTTTTTAATCACATAGCAGTACCACATATTTCACAATTCAATCCACAGTGATCCTGGTTACAATTCTTCCGTTTTGGTACTACACACACTGATTTCCCTCCTGCTAATCCCATCGAACTGTTCATAGCCTGTTCCCCCAAACAGTTAGAGCAGTAGCATGCATTAGGCGTAGGTGTAGTGTCAATCACCGTAAGTGTCAAAAGCGCACTCGGTTCATGCTTCTCATGCTTCTCATGTTTCTCACCACTGGTGGTGTAGTGGGTAATGCGCTTAGTCTCTCACAGTGACCTTGCTTTCCTCTCGCAGGCACAAGCCCAAGGTAAGCAGAGGTAGTCTTAGGAACTGCTGGGAGTGGGTGGAGGAGGGGGCGGGGGAACAGATGCGGTCCACATCTCCATACATGTGTTTGCCTGGTTCAGTTCAGCAGTTAGCAGCGTCTCTGGCGTTTACCGCCAGGTGTGGTCCTGGCTGCTGAGGTTCTGTCTGTCTATGGGATGGGAGTTAGCCCCAACTGGGTTCCTCACCTGATTCAGATATGAGCCACAACCAGATCAGAACAGTCACCACGGCAGCTGTAGTCCTTCTCAGGCCAATGTAGGCAATTGAGATTCTGGTCAGGTCAAAGAAGGCAATTGTAGCCCCAATCGGGCCAACACAATTAAAAATACCTGAAGCAGTAGCTGTCAGGGACTCAGGGCCAGATCTACTAATGCTTTGCATCATTACCCAACACAAATCAGGAATTGAGTTGGATAGTATTCCATAGTAAAGAAAACTTGCGGTATGTGTTGCTTTGCATTATGTTACATCAAGAGGATGTACTGTGGGCGGTAAATGGGCATTCCCATGGAATCCACCCATGAGTTTTGATGATAATCCCTATCTACAATCATTGGTAGACAGTAATTTGTGCCAAAGAAATTGCTCCTCCTCGAGGTAGACATGAATGCTAAAAAGTACAGCACACATACAAAGAGGAAAAAACTTGAAAGCATAGTTTTTATTTGAAAGCAACTCCTAAACAATTACCCTACACAATTGAGGCAGTATAGGAATCCACCATTCAATATAATTCATAAGATCCTTGGAGCACAAACTGTCCATGCCAGAAGCCTGGGAGCTTTTCATCCTCAAAATAATCTTGAGAATAGTATCAGGATTTATAATGATCCTGGGAGATCTATAAGGGGCTGGCTGACCTTGTGATCTCTCTTCCTGGTGAAAGTGAATCTGCATTCAACATACGAAACCCATGTGATTTTGGGGATACCCCAATTCGGGCATTTACCAGTGTTTTGCCCCTGTACATTTTGCTACAATTTTTCAGAATAACTGGTGTTTCTCCTCTTGCCCTATATCTAACATTCAAGTGGAGTGTGTTTTACATAATTCTTCGGTCTAGAATATGGATTTTATATTGCTGCTTAGCAAGATGGATGGATGCATAATCAGGGTTTACATATTTCCTTCAGAGTCTCATGAGCTTGGAGAGAAGCTTTTTTCCAGCAGCCTTCACTTAAGTAACAAATCAAGGAGAATGCAAGTTTATCACTCGGCCCCCATGTTTGCTTATCTGCGCAGGAACTGCCTTCGATTATAATTGGAAAGAACATTATATTTCATAATTAATTCATATGACAGATAACTTGAGCAGATAAATACTCTCCATAACAAACTGAGAAGCTGGAATTTATTGTTGTCACTCCTGTAACTTACAGTAACAGTTTCATTGACTACCAGCCTATTGCATTACTCACAAGAGCAAACCTTGGTAAGGAGATTCCATCCATCCTGAAATACATGGCAAATCTAAACAAGATTGGCCACCAGACATCCCACCTCTATAAACTACTCAGCCCAAAAAAGTCGAGTCTAAATGCCAAAACCCTAGGGTCCTGGGAAACCCTACACAACAAAAGCTTCAGCGAGAAAGAAAAAATCTCCCTGTGGAACTCAGCAGTCAAGAGTAAAGTCACCCCACAACTTGCACAAACCAAATACCGGCTACTCCACAAAGTGTTCTGGACTCCTGCTCGCCTAGCGGCGGCAGAGATCCGGGACAGCGACTTGTGCTGGAACTGCCACAAAAAGAAAGGCGACTTAGCACACCTTATCCTTTATTGGCCCAAGGTCAAGACATTCTGGACCAAAGTCAGGGACTTCATAAACAATATAGTGGGACTCCCCCACACAGCCTGACTTCATAGGGTTAGTCTCCGCTTTCATGGCCCCGGAGATCCAAGCCAAAGAGGATAGAGACTTGATCGACCTCCTGCTCACAGCGGCGGTGAAAACAATCCTCATGAACTGGAAGGACACTGGGAAGGCTTCTTTCAAAAGCTGGTTTAACTGGGTTACCTTCCTCAGGGGGGCGGATAACATAACAGCAGGCTACTCACCCAACCACACAGCAAGGGGAGAGATGTGGTCCGCCCTTGACAAACACCTGGGATCAGTCAAACCTCCCTAGGCAGGCCGACACTATGCACCACAACGCTTGGAGGCAGGGCGGACAACAAACACACCATCTACCCTGTCCCCCCCTCTCCTCTCTTTCTCTTCTCTTTCCTACTTTCACTCTCCTCTCTCTGAGGGTAAGACAAGAGCTCACCACAGCCAATTACGCCACGATACCGAGCTGGACCGCATGCACAGACTGCCACCCTTGTCTCCCGATGCGCCTATTGTAATCCCAACGGCGCTGTTAGTCCATCTGTATTACCCTCACTGTATAGGTACTGTACTGTACATACAATAATCTTCTAATAAAATTCTGTGAAAAAAAAAAAAAAGGAAGTGTTAGCAACAGCGTGAGAAGAACAGCAACACATATTTGTAGAAGGAGAAAAGGAAAGGTGTAGTCTGTGAATGTAAATTAATTCCCTCCTTCAGCAAACAACTGTTGCCTTCTGGCAAAAAGGCATTATCTACTCTTGTTACAACTGATCCCAACCACACCCACCCCATAATCTTCACCTGCTTGGAGGTTATTACCAGTCACGAGGAAGAGCGATACCACTGTGTGCCAAAAGAAGCAGAGGACATACAACGAGCCTGTTTGTGAGTGTGTCATGAAATATTTTATATTCTTATTAATAAGGCATATTTGCTACCATTATGCAAAGGGTAAAATAGGACTATGTTTACTATTTTACAGAAAAATTGAAAGTATCTTTTGCAACAGTGAGATGAATACTCATACTGTAGATCTTTTTTTATTGGCAGACACAACTTATCAAGGTAAGAAAAAGTATGAAGATAATAAATAGCTCCACATTCTCACTTGACTGGAAAAGGACACTTTTAGCGCAGCAAACACGTCCATTTCATGTGCTGACTTCATTTGAAGGTATCAATATTCACGAGCTAATACTGGGATTTAAAAGATACAATTTTTCCAAAGCCCGGTATAAAGATTCAAAGTTGCTACTCCCGTTAATAATCTGAAACACAACTAAACACTATGCTCTCGGTTTACTTAGAAGATCCGCTGATGTCAAGGCTAGTATGAATAGCCTTTGTTTATTGTTGCTTTCCCATCTGATCACAATCACATTACTTGCTCTGCTTGCCTCGAAGTGAAGTAAAAGATTGTTAGAAATGGTCACAATGCATGAATGTCGGAGAGCTTCCCCTTGCTGGGCCCCAGTGCTAAACAATGTGGTGCAGTAAAACACACACACAGCACAGGCAAGGGAGCCTGTGTCCTAGTCTCAAATCAATTTACCTCTTCGAAAATGTTTTTTTTTGTTGATGGGACAATTAAAAACAAATTCGTTAACTTTGCACAACCACGCAGTGCTTTTTTTGATGAGGCAATGACACTATATCATGGCATATATATATCAATAAGGACTAGCTAGTTAAAGGAGATTTAGGAGACTCAGGTAGGTACGTCAATAAATTAGGAAAAGCATTGTTTTCCTTATAAAGCCCTCACCCACCGACCTAGTCGGTGGCATGCTTCATCATCGGGCCCACCACAGTGGCACCGAATGTGCCCCGGGTGTGCTTCAACGGCAGGTGACTGCGGAGCTGGTATGTTGCTGAGTGTGCAGTGAAGTTATTTCAAAACGAAACACGTGTCTGCTGTTCTTGTGTTGTCTCTAAATGTCAACATTGGTGAAGATCTGAGAATAAACTTCTTGTTGCTTACATCACTAAAGTTGTGCTACTGTTGCTTAACGAACTGCTGACTCACTTGAGTCATCTGTGTAACTCTATTGTGTTGTGCTCTGTCAACCAATTTATTGTCAGAAGGAAATTCGTGCTCAAATCACCCAAGGATGCTAATCTGAGAAGCTCAGAAAGAACATCCTCCAGTAAGCAGGAAAACCGCTGCATGACATCCTGTCAATGGGGAGTTTGAAGGACTTGGCAAAGACAAGAGCCTCGCATATGGAAGCCGCTCTTCACCGCACCATCAAGAAAGAGCACGTCAACATTGCAAAGACGGGTTTGGCCAGGCAACATGGCCGACAGGACGTGCGCTTTATTGGGTCCTGGCCGGCCCACCAGATAATCCGGTTGAGATCCTGTTCTGGGGAGCCATCTATGCCCCCCTCCCCCTCGGAGAGACCTGCCTGCCAAAGAAGGGGAGGCTGTTACCCACCGGGAGGCTGAGACTCGGTCGGGTTGCGGCCTATGTGACTTGCCTGGTGTCTGGTCACTGTTCCCAGAATTCGGCGTCCCTGGAAGAAGTGGTGCCCACATACACAAGGTAATTTCTCCCCGGCACTGACCGATGCACCGAGGTAACCCTAAACCTCTGCTCCCGGTGAGAGGCCCACGGCTGAGGGAAGCAGTGATTTGATAGCCGGGGCAGCTTCGGAGCCGGTGCGTCTCCCCTGGAGCTCCCTTTGACCGGAGGGGTCCGAGCTGAGCAGACGTGAGGAGGTGGCACCGGGACCTGCTCGGAGTGGAGAGGCAGGGTGGCGACAGAGGCACTGAGCCCTAGCTGTGAGTGCCCCGCTGGCACCTTGTGAACTGCGCCCTGACGACCCAGAGTAACACTGAAGCCCGGCAGGGTGGGAGACCAGCGGGAGGCTAAGTTCTCGATCTGACGGCGGAGTCCGCTGCCTGCCCGCCTGCTCAGACTGAGTCACATCCAGAGTGGCGGCCCTGATCTGGGCCAGATTGGGAGCAGATGAAATACAGGGCTCCTGGACAGCGAGGTTTATCCTAGCGGCGGAGCGAGAAAAACCTACTTTGTGGCAATGGACCCCCTGAGGCCCTTTGAGGTGAACCAGAGCGATGATTAGTGGGGTTCTCTGTCGGTCCCCCGAGGGCAACTTTTATAGGGAGCTTGTGGTGGCCATCCCTAATACTACCCCCACCAATTGGACGCTTGCATTCTTAAGAGACGCTGCTCCTGGGGACCAGCAGTGGTGGTTTAGGAGCGGGGAGGCATAATCCACCAATAAATCTTGCCTGCCGCGCCAGAAGGCCCTGGTCCCTTGGTGAGGACCCCGACCTTTGAAGGAAACTGCTCAGAGAGAGATACACTGAATCCTGGAAGAACTGAGTGGGGCTACAGAGGTGTAGTCCACTGCCAGGGTCCGAGCTATGCCAGGGCTCTCGGTTTGGGTGGTGGGTGCGCCTTCTCCGCACTTCATTGCTGGCTGTCACATGAGACGGTGAGGCCTCTCAGACCTGGGTTGAGAGAGCGGCATCTGGCGTTGCGAGCTGCCCGGAGAGAGATGAATGGGACCCCCAGCACAGGCCGGCCGGCTGCTTCCCAATCCAAACAACTAGAAGGTTGGTGCTGACGATCCCACAGTTGAGACAGTGCCCTTGAGGGGGAGGTTTGTTTTGGTTCCGCTCTACCGTCTCAGCATAGTGTGGTCACAGACCCAGTACACCACCCAGCGCAACCCTACCTAGCGCATCACCAGACAGATGGGTTCTGAGGGTAATAGTGACACTCCTGTCGAGCCATCTTTGGCGGAGCTCCTTGCGGCCATCCAGGGGTCATGCACCGCTTTGGAAGCAGATCGAAATGATCTCGATCAACGTAAACCTGCTGAGAGAGGATCTATGTAAAGTAGCAGAAAAAGTCTCAGAAGCTGAGGGGGACATTGTACAGCTAAAAGGAGATGTACCCTCGCTAATGCTGCAGGTGACACAGTCAGGTTACATAGTTGTCAAACTCCACAGGAGCGCTGGAGCGCAGGGCCACGGAGGTAGAGCGACGAAGTAACATCAGGGTCCTGGGCATTCCCAAAAGGGCCGAAGATGGCAAGACAGAATCATTCTTGGATCATTGGATACGAGTTAAGCTTTGCCCCAATGGCCTCTTGAACAAGTTCGTGGTGGAGAGGACGCACCGGGCCTTGGTTCCCTCCCACCCCCCAGGACTCCCCCAGGGCATTAATCGCAAAAATCCTGAACTTCCAAGATAGAGACTGCATCCTACAAGCAGCAAGGGAGGCTCAGAAATATGCAACAACAACAGCAAAGTATCCATATACCCTGATTACACTTGACAGGTCCAGGAGCAAAGAAAAACTTTCCACGGAGCCAAGCAGAAGCTTAGGGATCTGCATCTACAGTACATGCTGCTTTACCCAGCCAAGCTGAAGGTGCTCACGCAGAGGATGGCTCACTCCTTTGAAACCCCCAACAAGGTCTGGGAGTGGCTGGAGATCCGGGGGCAATGCTCTTGCCCCCCGGGAGCGGGGGGTGATCGTGATCAAGGCGGCTGGGGAATGCGGACGCCATGGTGGGCGAAGGGTGCGCGCCACAGAAATCGACTGTGAACAACAACCTTCCGAGCCAATAGAGAATCACCGTGGCCAAGGATGGAACTATGCAGTTAGAGTCCCAGAAGCCAATGGCATCCCCATTGTCATCTGTGGTGCAGGAAACTGACCTGGCGCTCAATCTTTCGGAAGAAGTGATTCCTGAAACAATCCTGGATACAGGCTTAACCTTGCAAGAACATGGATTAAAGCATGAACTTACATATAGTGGGGTCTTCTTTTTGAGGGACCATTCGGGTAAATAAGATACTACTACACAAAGAAAAACAGGGCAGAAATGCCATTTTTCAAACGCACATCTGCCTACTTCATCCGTCGGGAAGTAGTTTCTCCACAATGTAGTGTAGTGCTATCTAGGCATAAAGCCTCCCTCTGCCATTAGTAGACCAAATCAACACTATAGGGAGAAACAAGTCCTCCTTGAGGTTTACAAATACACTGAACCAATGCCGAGGCACCTAGAAAGTAGTCCAGGTCTGTACAAGAGGCTTTAGCCATCAAAACGTGAGAAAGGTAGTCCATAAGGAGATCTCTGTTTTCCTCCATATATCCTTTATTTCATATCAGATAAACTTTCCATAGCATCCAAAACAGGCAGCCGACACGTGTTTCGTCTGAAAGGTCTTTCTCAAAGCTAGACGGACCAGTAGAGAGATTCGTCATTCAAGATTTGTTCAATAGAAAAGGATCACACCAGTTATACCTTCATTACTGTTGTGATCCTTTTCTATTGAACGAATCTTGAATGATGAATCTCTCTACTGGTCTGTCTAGCCTTGAGAAAGTCCTTTTGGACGGAACATGTGTCGGCTGCCTGTTTGGGATGTTATGGAGAGGGTAAATAAGATACAGCTGGGAAGGGGGTAGGGTAGTCTCTCTGAGGAGGGAAATAACTTATGTTGCTTTGCATCCCAGGGTGGGATAGTAGATATTATAAATATATTGGGAGCCTAGATCCCTGGGAAGCACAGACCTCACTTAGTGGGGGACCTCCAGGTGGCAATGTCGTGAACTACTGGTTGGGCCCGGCCGGGCGGCCACACTTTTTTGGGGAAGTTGCATGGCCCTGTTTGGTCAGAAGGGGAGGCTGTGCACGTCCTGGCACAAGCATTCGGAGGGCTTAACCGTATGCAGTGTTGCAGGTCATTTGCCAATAGGAGGGGGAGGGGGATGTTGAGATCTGTTCACGTTTTTTGTTCTCATATGTGTATTACACCATGGAATGGCTAGGAAGACTCTGCATGGCACAAGGCCAAAGGACATAAGGGCAAATTACCATCATGACAATGAGGACTAAGTTTATGAGCTGAAATGTCAAGGGGATCGGCACTTGAACGAAACGCTATAAGGTTCTGACATTTCTCCGGTGGCACTGTGTTCTCCGTGGCATGCCTCCAGGAAACTCACGTGGATGACCCCGGAGCCTGGCAAGGAAGTGGATGGGACAAATCTTTCCCTCATCATACTTTACATATGCCAGCAGTGTACTCGTGTGGGTGGCACCAGGGACACCATTTTCACTGACCTACATGGAGGCCGACATTAATGGCAGATATATACTGCTGAGAGCTAAGATAGATGGGCGAGACATAGTCATATTAAATATATACGCTCCGAATGTAGACAACCTGGACTTATACCAGTCCCTCCAGGAGGTGCCGACGTCAGACTTGGACGCTCCAATTCTTTGGGTGGGAGACTTTAACTGTGTTCTGCACCCGGAATTGGATAGGCACCCCCCTGCCGAGGTACGAAGCCCCGAATGACAGAGAGGCTCCGGGAGGTAATGGGGAACCTGGGAGCTCAGGACATATGGAGAATTAGACACCCCACCCAGAAGTTACACACTTTGCTCTCCACAACATGTTTAGCAGACTCAACAGAGTCTTAGTTGCGACGCCAGATGCTGACTTAGATATGAGGTGACCCATCAGGCTTGATTCCTTTCCGACTACTCCCCTGTTGTTTGTACGGTCCATTTGGGCCAACCAAACACCTCCCAAGAGTGTGGCGGATGCAGTCGGACATACTGAAAGATGAAGTTGGTACGCAGCATATCGAGGGGGAGCTGAGGAATTATATTACAATTAACTAGAAGGGGCAGATATTACCAGGGCTTCAAAATGGGAGGCTTTGAAAGCCGTGGTAAGGGGGGCGTGTCTGAGTCTCTCTTCTGGGGTTTGTCGGCAACTGTAGAAAGAGTTGGGGATGGAGGAGGCAGCCTTGACCGAGGTGCAGACCCAGAACCGAGTTGCTCCAAATGACAGGGCAGAATGGGAAATCGGGACACGTATCAGCGTCATCTGGGACAGGCTAGACAAGCACATCCTCAGTCAGTACCAACAATGCTTAACAGGGATGGAGGCAAGTCGGAATGTCTACTAGCCTGGATTCTTTGATGAGAACAAAACCCGGCCACAGTTGTGGCGCCACTTGCCCCTACTGGCTCAGTGGTACACACCAGAGCCGCAATCTTACAGGAGCAGCAGTGCCATCTTCGGACCGTATATACTGTGGACCCGACGATACGGGCAGACTCTTACGTTCCATATTTGCAAACACACATCTAATAAAGCTCACCCAACAAGCCAAGGAAGAACTCGAGGCCCCACTTACCGCAGAAGAAATACAGGCCGCCCTACTATTGCTCCCAGCTTCTAAGTCCCCGGGGAGTGACACATTTCCCCCCTAGTTTTATAGGGCATACGCTGACACGCTGACCCAGCCACTCTTACAGGTATACCAGGATGGCCTTGATATAGGAGTCCTCCCTCCCACCATGAGACAGGGGGAAATATGTATGCTCCTGCAGCTGGGTGGGGACAGTTGTGAACCCTCCTCCTACCGTCCAATCACCATGATTAACACGAATGCGAACATACTATGCAAGCTCCCCGCTTCCCACTTGGGTCCCCAGATGCCACACCTCGTGCATGAAGATCAATGTGGCTTCATACTGTACACAGAGCCTCTGGCATGGGTGAGACTGGGAGGGGCTCCCTCTGAGGAATGCACTTCAGAGTGCGGCGTTCCCTAGGGGTGTCCGCTCTCGCCCCTCCTATTCGCTCTAGCCACGAGCCCCTGGCCATGCGCATTAGAGCCGAGATAGAACACTGGGGTATGCGCATGGGTGACATGCGCATATTGTTTTGATGTATGCGGATGATGCTCTTTTTTTCCTAACAAACCCCCAAGTGGCTGTGCCAACCCTCCTCCATCACCTGGAGTGCTTCAGAGAAGTCTCTGGCCTACAACTCAACTAAGACAAATCGTTAAACTTCCGACAGGAATGGCCACTAGCCCTTTGGAAGCCCTCCCAGACTTGGAACTCAGATGGGAACGAGCTCACATCCGGTATCTCGGGTCCAGATTGCTCTGAACAATGGGCAGTTAATAGCCCTAACCCTGGACCCGGTCTTGACAGTCCGCAGTAACTCTGTGACTTTTTGGATCACTTTACCGTTAACCCTGATGGGTGGACTTGCAGTGTCCAAAATGGTGATGCTACCCAGGTGCCTATACGCACTTCAGAACTCAGACTGCCCAGTTCTGGTGCAAATCTTTAAGCAGCTTAACACCATTCTTACATCTCTACTATGGGTTGGATGGCATAGCAGAGAAGCTCTCAATATACTGATGCGTAGATACGAAGAAGGCGGATTAGAGGCCCCAAAGCTTGATTTATATTACTTTGCGGCACAGCTCTTGCATGCATCCCGTGGTTGGAGGAGGGCTCCAACTGGGAAAAGCTGCTCCTGGGGGGCCAGGCAGACCCGGAGGGCCTCCGGGTGGCATTGATGAGGGAGAGGGCAGTAGAGGGGGTTTTCCATACCTGGTACATCAAACTGCGACTATTTGGCAGCAATATGTAGAAAAGGTGCTCCAAAATGCCCGTTTCACACAGCTTCCTAACTGGATACTGGCCCCAGTCAGGGACCCGAGCGTCCACATGTCCTTCCAAGCTTCGAGGGAGGGCTGATGTCTGGTCCTCGCGGACCTCTATCCAACGAGACAATTTCGACATACGAACAGGCCTGTGACAGCTTCGCTCTTGGGCAGGGTTACTACTTATAATATAGGGGGATCCAGGAAGTAGTGAAAATTACCTGGCCTCAATATCAAGACATTCCGCAGCCAACACATACCCTGGATCTGCCCTTTACATGTGGCTCTGAAGGCAGAATGATATCGCTCCTATACAAATCCATGAGAAGAGACTCGGCCGCCCGGCCCCCGTCATCACCAGTAGCATGGGAAAGGGACCTAAATGTGCAAATAGAAGACGGGACTTGGATGGCCATCTGCAAACTTACACACAGTCTCCTGCCATGCCAGGTTTAAACTGATCCACTATAACTACCTACACCGCACCTACATTACCCCGGCAAAACTACGACGCATCTCACATAACAATGAAGGTAGGTGCCCCAGGTGTGGTGCAGAGGAGGCCGAATTTCTGCACCTGGCGTGGACGTGCCCTGAGAGGTGGCAGTTCTAGGCGCAGGTGGTGGAAAGGGTGCGTATGAGCATGGATCTCTCCATATGAGAAGAACCAATCCAATGCTTGCTAGCCCATGTACGCAAACCTAAAAACCAAAAAACAGCATATAAACTGCTGCAGCTCATGGTGGTCCTGGCCAGATGTAGAATAGCAATAAATTGGATGGGGCAGAGAAGTCTAGATGTAGCCACATGGATACGGGATGTCAGAGAGTGGGCCTTAGCGGAAGAAACACACGTGAAATTAACCAGAAAGGATGATAATCTACAGGCAGACCTCATGGAGTTGCGAGAACTGTATAGCTTAGGCCTCAACTCAGGGGAGGAGGCGGGGGACCAGAATGACACTGCATTAAGTGGGTGCGGCTCAGGTGTTGGGGAAGACCCGGCTGAGGAGGATTTAAGGGGTCAAGAGCAATGATGCCCCCCCCAATGTTCACAGTGAACCATGTTGAAGCCTAAATTATAATTCTCATTGACAAATATACCACAGCTTTCACTTGGGATAGTGCCCTGGGCACTTCATGGGTTATGTACAAGATACAGATGATCTATTGTATGCTGTAATGTTGGCTGTTTAAACATTTAAATAAAATTTAAAACAAACATTGCAAAGGTGCAATCACACCTTCCGGTGGCCAAGCGCCCACAAGAAAGGAGGAAAGAATGCAGGTACTGTGGAGGGCCCCCACACCGGATGAGCGAGTTCCCAGCAAAAGGTAAACGAAGCTCAGTCTCCGGGAAAGTTAATCATTTTGCGAAGGTATGCAGGTAATCCAAATCGCAGAAAGAGACGGCACAAGTGGTGGATGATGCTACAGAAAGGGGAGAAATGTATGACGACAGAGAAGAGTACCAGGTACATTACATCCTCGCAGTAGGAATGTCATCACCCAAGTGACGTCACCTTCCCAGGTGCCAGATCCAAGTGCACAAACAAAATATAGCAGCCACCATTGACTGGGGCATCAATCGAACCTATGTCAGCCCACATCTACCATGCCATGGATCCAAGGCACAGACTGAGAGAGACAAAGATCCGAGTATTTGCATACAGCCAAAAGACACCCATCCCTCTCATTGAGCGTTTCACATCTACGCGTTCTCACCAAGAGCAGGTGACGAACACTATGGTCTATGTAGCCCAAGAGGGACAAAGCCTGCTCTTAAGTGGAAAAACTCAAGCTGACAACTTTTGCATTGCAGTGCAGGAGTAAGAAATTGTGACGATCCTAGGAGAGTACAGTGAAATCTTCCAGTGCATAGGATGCCTCAAGAACAAAGAAATCTCACTTCACATCGACAAGTCCATCCAGCCTGTGGCGCTGAGGTACTGGTGCATCGCTTTCCATCTAAGGCACAAAGTCGAGGAAGAGCTTGAAAAGTTAGAACGTGTTGAAATAATTGAGAAGATACTGACCCCACCCCATGAGTCTCCCCAAGATTAGTAGCAAAGTAACCGAAACTGCCAGGGTAGGTGCGCATCTGCGTGGATATACACATCCGAAATGCAGCCATCAAGAGGAAACGTCACCTCACTCTTACCATTGACAACATACTAGGGGAGCTGAACGGTGCTGTGTGGTTTTCGAACATGGACCTGTGGTCATAGTATCACCAACTGCCACTTTACCCCAACTCACATTATATCACCACGTTTTTGACTCATGTCTGTTTGCGAAGAAACCAAAGCTTTAATTTCAGAATCTCCAGCGCAGACAAGGTCTTCCAGAATACCACCAGGGAAATGCTCAGCAGACTTACTGGAGTTTTTAATGTGAGTGATGATATGCAAGGTTTATACGAAGTTACTCAGAGATCACCAGAAGCACCTACAGGGAGTACTACTACATGTCAAAGAGGCCAGCTTGACCCTACACAAGGAGAAGTGTGCGTTTTAAAGCAAACAAGCAGTTTCTTCGGGTTACACCTTCTCCAACAAAGTCATCGCTCCTGATCTGGAAAAGGTGAGTGACATCCAAGAATCCCCAGCACCCACCAACATATCGGAAATGCAGAGTTTACTAGGGATGGTCAGCTTTTGCAGCAGGTTTATCCCTAATCTGACAAACCTGACCCGGCCACTTTCAAAACTTAGTAAATAGACCTTGACCTGGCAGTGGGGAGAGGAACAAGAACCCTCTTCTCAGGAGACCAAAGAAGCACTATTCCCCGACACTACCCTCTCGTAGTTTGCCCCTGAGAAGCCCACCAACATGGCTGTCGGTGCCAGCCCGTACAGGTTAGGAGCTGTTTTAATGCAACAACACCGAATGAAAGCTGGGCCCATTTCGCCTACACAAGTCACTCATTGACTAAAACAGAGGGACGCAACTCTCAGGTCAAGCAAGAGGCCATCGTGATTCACTGGGCATGCAGACATTTCCATATTTATGTCTATGGCCACCCGTTTGTTGTTTCAACGGATCACAAGCCGCTCATACCCCTTTTTCAAGGGTTTGTGCGTGCAAGCCACCACTTCGCATTGAGAAGTGGCTCCTCCAGTTGCAGGACTACAATTGCTGAGCCGAGTATCGGCCAGCTCATTTAATCCAGCAGATTGCCTGACCAGACACCCTTGGAGAGCCACATCTGAGGGAATGGCAGAAGCAGAAGCCACCGAAGCCTATGTGCGACATGTGACAGAACGCTCTCACCCCCCCCCCCCCCCATGGAGATGGAACCGCTGATAGAGGCCACAAAAAGTGATGAATGTCTACAGCAGGCAGAAGTAGCCATCAGGTCCAATGACTGGTGCCCTGTCATAAGTGACCTGGCGCAGCGCAGCCCTCATGCAAAGAAAGGTTCGTGAATCCCTAATTCAAGTAAGGCAGGAATTATCCACGAACTACAGAGGTTGCCTTCTAAGAGGCCCCAGGCTAGTCATACCGTTCTCACATCCCAAGAGGTGCAGCTGGCTCACAGAGGCCACCAGAGTGTGGTCAAGATGAAAGGCAGATGCAGGGCGAAGGTGTGGTTTCCAGGGATGGAGGAGATGGTGGAGCACATCCACCATTCATGCCGTTGGTGCCAAGTGTCAGGGGTACCATACCGACTCTCCCCAGTGATCACCAAAAACAACCCACAGCATCCCTGGGAGTCTGTATGCATGGATTTCGGGCACCTCCCTGATGGGCGATATGCCTTAGTCATTATTGATGACTACACAAAGTACCCTGGAGGAGGAGATTGTGGGAAGGCTAACAGCGGCAGAAGTTATCACTGAGGTGGAAAAGGTTGGGAAACATCCTTTACAACGTAACTGGTACAACGCGGTACCGTTACGACGCAGCTTTAACAACAAAAGTCGTTACAACGACTTTCGCTGGAGGGCGCTCTAGGATAGGGGATAGTTTAATTTACTATCCAGCACCTTCCCTACTATCCACGGGGACTGGTGTTGGAATTGTAAATTAAACTATTCACTATCAGCACCCCCAACGCAAGTCGTTGTAACAACTTGCGTTGTTAAAACTGCGTCGTAAAGGGACGCGTTGTAACAGTGCGTGCATTGTACCGTCATACATCCAAAAGGTTATCGCTACCCATGAAAACTTCAAATTGATAAAGAAGGATAAATAGCTCTCCCTTCCACGGGCAAGAATCTGCGGACTATCTATGTTCCTAGGGGATTCAACATCGCAAGGTAACCCCAAGGTGGCCCCAAGCAAACAGCGAAGTGGAGCGCTTCATGAGAACTCTAAACAAGGTGGTTTGCATTACTCACGCTGACAATTCATCCCTGGAAAGAGCAGTCTATAGCTTCTTACGAGAATATCAGATGACACCCCACGTGACTACTGACAGAGCTCCGGGACATGCCAGCAGGGGGCAGATTGTGCAGGGCACCAATCCCGAAAACCCCACTTGGACTCCGGAACCTGTTCGCGACTCCATGGTGCTCCGCAAAAGAGGTACAATAATGACCAGTCCAGCGTGAGAAGAAACGCCAAGACATCCCACTTCAGCCAGGGTTACTTGGTTTATCGAATTGATTGTCATACAGGCAGTAAGTTCAGACTTCCTTTCAAATGCAGACCATAGCGAGTGACAAGTCCGAAAGGAACCATGGTCACCGCGCGCCGAGGGGAGGAAGAAGTCACTTGCAACATTTCTTTCTTCAAGAAGAAATATGACAACGTGAGAGCCCCGATGATCATGAGGAGGAGGCCTCTTTTAGCGAGGAGAACACTGCCTGAACTCCCCAATCTGTTTTCAGAACAGTCCTCCAGGAGGGTCACCATCACCCTATACCTTTTCAGAACAGTCCTCCAGGAGGGTCACCATCACCCTATACCAGGTTGAGATACTCTGAAGCCACTTTCCAAGGGCCACACGAGAATCAGGACTTCAATTCCCAGATGCCCTTCTGCTAAGGGCGTAGTGCCCACTCAAGATATGGACTGAGAAACAACCCAGCTCCATTGTGGTGTGGCTCACTGGTTAGAGGCGGCAGACCCGGGAGCAGAAGTCGGCCGGGACCAGGGTTCAATTCCCGACGCGGCAGGGTCGTGGACTTCGGTCAGCGGACTCGATAATTCTCGCTTCGGTGCCTACTCTAATCAGGGGTCCCACTCTGCAACTCTGGGCATTAGCTTGCCTAATCTCCACAACGGCCCCTCCAACGCAGGGGATGCTTGGCTCCACCTTGGGGACTCCCAGCAGGGACCATCCCACAGGGAAAGCCAGGACGGGTTCCCCAGCGTTACACTGTGCCAGGAAACCTCCGGGTAACAGTGCGCTTTACAAGCTCAAACATAATAATAATAATTGTCCCACCAGGTGGGGTTCCTAGTGTGAAGAAGGCAAAGCACCTCACAGCTGTCGACTGACTGGTAATAGTATGAACTCTTGTAGTAGACAATGTTGTTGGCACCCCATTTCCAGCCACGGTGATACTGGCATATTTTGCAGTTCATGAAATTGTTGTTTTTGTGTTAAACCTGAGGAGGAATGTGATGTTCCACTGGTTCCACAGAGGGAGGGGTGTATGAGTGTACACACCCAACAACCGCGACCAGTAGTTTGCCCTAAAGTGATGCACCAGGAGGTATCAAAATAAAGGCGGGCGTGATGTAACACAGTCACGAAGTACCCCAGTGACTAGCACTCACGTTTGGTTTCTGCACTTATTTCTAGGCCCTTTAACTCCTAGGCCAGCATTACAGTAGGGAGCAAGCAGGGAGTTTAAGAGCACCTCTGGAGGTCAGTGCCCTGGGCGTGGCACAGCTCGCACATGCTGATGGCCGGCCATTAAAGGGGGTCTCTGTGCACTGACCCTTCAAAGGCTGACACTCTCAGGGGTTTATTTGGAGGCCACTGGAGGGAAACCTCTGCTGTAAATCGAGGGTCCTGCTCTTCTAAACCTGCGGTTTTCCCGTCCAATATACAAATGTAGGAATTTAATTGTTTTATAATATTTAGAAAAGGATTTCCAACCTATCACAACATTCAAGTAGGTAAAACATCTGTTGCTGGAGCCTTTGGTATTAATGAGTGCATAAATAAATAAATGGTTTATTAATAAATATACACTTTTTCATTGTCACTGAAAGTCTTTATGAACTGACCTGTTTCTAGGAGTTGATTGCTCATAGGTACCATAGACCACAAGTTTTTTATTAGTTCAGCGCTTTTGTTTCATTTCATGAGGTGTTCATGTCAAACGCATCAGTGACGAATGTCTGCGCACTTTAGCCATCATATCAATTTTTAAAATATATTTTGTGCTGGAAAATAACTTAAGAGGTTATTGGGTTACTGTGTTACTTGCAATTTTGTGGCATCGTTTTAATTTGAAAAAAATGGACATCGTTTGAGTTACATTTTGAACATTGGCATTGCTCCTTCTACCACTATTATAGGACCATACTGCTCTTTAGGTCTCGCCTGGCGAAAGCAGCGCATGCGCTGCGCTCGCCATGCTAGAGCCTTTTGCGATAGATTCAGCCAAAGCTGGATGCCCGCGCGTACAGATGGACAAAGATGGCTGCTATCGCCATCCACAAAGCTAAACATGCATGCCTACAGACAAAAAAATGCACGCGCATGTGGATAGGCCAACGCCATCTTTGTTTACTTTAATTAGCTTAGGGATGTGCATGTGCATGTGTATGGCGGATGCTTTTGCTTTCCAAAGAACCCTTTGCCGGACTTTAGCTTGCCCTTCGCTGTTTTCTCTACCCCATTTACGTCTCTCCTTTTCTCTATCTGTTTTTAAATTCCAACATCCTTGCTATCCTATAACAGCTCTCCGACAGCTAGCTGAATGAAAGAAATAAGCGTGTTCTGAGCACACCTGTTTGATTGGTTGTTAATCTATTTTTGTGATGTTATATATCGATCTGTGTGCTGCACCTAATTGAGTATACCTAACTACTCAATCAAAATTCTCTAAAAAGGTGGTTAGCTAGCAGAACCGCTAGCTAAGACTTAGATGCGCACTACTTGTTAAATTGTAACAACGTTCTTACATATTTAAACAAGTTTTTTTACTATTTGAGTATGCAATGTATTCTTGTACTTTCATTGTGATTAAAGTTATATTAAAAAAACTACAATGCATTCTTAAGGGTACATATACAACAACTCAACATTAGAAATCATTAATTAAACAGGACTTTCGAACTGAAGATGTAGGTTGCCCTATGCATTTCGGGACATGTAGGCAGTCCCTTCGTCAGGGGCAACACTGAAAACAAAAGATAATATACAGGCACATGAATTACGGTCCATTAGCTCTGGCAATCATAAGTATTAACCATGCTCAAGATTTATAAAAAGAGAAAAGAAAACAAGAAGCACCTTCACCAGTTTAAACACCCCAAGTGTCAAGTGCTAAGTGAATGAAAAACTCACTCCAATGGTAGAGGGCCAATCCCTTTAACTTAAGATAAGTCTGTAACAGAACGTTCTCCGCCATTCAAAGTAACTCAGGTTACCTTATACACGATGAAACGATGCGTGTAACCTCGGTGTTGATAACGCTCCTTGTATTCTGTACATCGGTAAGCGCATACGGTCTAATATCAGAACAACCAGGTTTTAGAACTTATTTAGAACGTGTATGACTGTGTGTTTTTCTTGCATATGTACAGAATACAAGGAGCGTTATCAACACCGAGGTTACACGCATCGTTTCATCGTGTATAAGGTACGGAGACGTTGTACGCCTAGTTCACGCTCAATTAAATGCTACTTGACGCTAAGTTGTTAAGGCAGAATATTTTGAATATATTTTCCAGAACGCAGACATGAGTTGCTTTGAACGGTGGAGTACGTTCAGTTACGGACTTATCTTAACTTAGAGGGATTGGCCCTCTACCATTGGAGTGAGTTTTTCAAGCACTTGACACTTGGGGTGTGAAGTAGTAAGTGTCTGTCTGGTGATTGAAAACATGGACCATCAGGATTCAATATTTAAAGCGGTGGGTTACACTAATATTTAGCCCAGAAGGATCTCAGGGGAGTTAGAAACTAACACGTCCTCTCCCTCTGGAAGTATAATGGCCCAATAAAAATGAAGTAATGCTGTTGCCGACGCACCCATGCCATATCACCAAAGAAGCCGCAAACTAATGGTGCAGCACCTAAGAGTTGGTGTAAGGTTAGTGATCACTCCATCTGAGAGTGCACTTTGAAAGGTACGGAGGGTCCTGGGGACCACAAGCACCTTCCGCAAGTTGGTACCATGTTGATTGTGTTCAGTACATCCTGTTGCAGTCTCTTCAGCCTAGCTGAATTTGTCACCTCTTTGCTTGAGAAAGCACATTATGTGGTCTAGGGCGCATGGTGACGGTCAGTGCCATGTCCACCCAAAGAAGGGCACTGATGCAGACTAGGGCTGTGTTGGTAGTACAGCATTGATGTAGATTGCTGAGCATATGTATTGAGCAGTCTACAGCAATGTTGTAATACCATAATGAGTAAGGGAAGCTTGTTTCTGCCACATTGGATATAATAGGGTTCCAGGCATGAGGGGCAACGGGTGCACCAGAGAATTCTTGTGCTCAGCAGCCTTGAACACCATTCTTTTTTATTGTGCTGGAGAGTGGACACTACAACATTCAGAGTATCTCTTGAACTTCTGTCATGTCTCCAAGCTAATCTTGGTCGCACCAGAAGATTTCCCTAGCTCCCCCAGGTCAGGGGCCTGGGACAATGGAAAGGAGTCCTGTGAACCTGTCCAACACTTACCAAGAATTGAGTCACTTGCCAGAGAAAGGTGGTATTTCCTTCAATTCCTCTAACCCAATTCAGGAGTGCGACTTCCGTTTTTTGAAGCCAAAAATAACATATTTTGTCTGTCTAGTGCCTGAAATTTGCATTTGATTCAATAGAGGTCAAAGGGAATACAATTTTCTGATATATTTTTTTAAATCTCCCTCTTACCTGTTCTAAAATGTTGGGCTGTAAGCTTATCCCAGAATGCTCGCTCTATCTCTCTCTTACTATTAAAAGCCAAAGTAGTGCAGAACACATAAAAAATTACTGTAGCAAACAAATATAAAAACAAGGAACAAACATAATATAAATGTTATGCAAAAAGGTAATGTTATTTTTGAAGATTTTTATTCCTACGAAGTCTACTAATTAGAAATAGCCACCAAAGGTCTGCCATCAGAGCAGGTGCAGTACGTTTTCTCATACCTGTTTAGTACAGACATTTACAGGCATGTTCGGGGCTGGACTGGAAAAACAAAGCAACCCTGACAAATGTTGTCAGTCCAGTCCCCATATGTTGCTTAGCGAGCGAGCACAGCGAGCGAGCCTGATCACTGCAAGGGGGTTCCGACCACAGAGGGGTTCTAGGTAAAATGGCAACAAATGGTGCATTCTACAACACTTCTTTTCATAGTATATTCAATTTTTTAGCTTTTAAAGCAAAGTATGTGATGACCTTACAGTGCACCAGGATACAACAATCCTTGTTGGTGCCCTAGAAATGATGCCCTCACTATCAACCTCCAACAGTGCCTCTCATCTCTCCATTGCTCCTCTCACACACATCTCATTTGTTTTATAGTGCCTCTCATACCATTGTAGGGTGTTGGAGCACTATAAATCACAACCACAGAGACAATGAATAATGCATTGTGTAAATCAGTGTTTAGAAAATGTTACATAAAACAAAGAGGACTAAGAGGTGTAGGCATTTTTTAAGAGTGCTTGATCTGGAGAAGCGCAAACTTAGGATTCAAAACGTAACACCATGGTTAGGGTTGGCTTTACTATTTCTACCCAAACTAACCCTTTTTAGCAACATTAGGATAATTAAAGACAGGGAAAGACAACTTTCTAACATAAACCACGCAGTTTGCATGCAGCTCTTTGATGGCAGTTCATAGCTCACTGTGCTAGATTATTGTAACTTATGAACTGCACAGTAACAAAAGGATACTGAGCTAGGCACTTAAATATAATCAGTAATCTGTCTGGCACACATTCTTTGCAGCAGGCATATTAACCCTCTGCACTACCTCTGATGAGTCAAAACTGCCACTAAACAAATATTCAGTTCTGCCCGTGGAAATGGCGGAATTTTGGCAACTTCATATTACTTTTGTAATGTGGAGTTCCTGCAAAATTCCGGCAATTGTCATGTGGCGGAATGTTTTCTTGCACATGGCTCCAGATTTCTGGTCACTAGGAGGACATCCGGGGAGATTTTTCTTATGTGGGCGGTCGCGACTGTTCGCAGTCAGAAGACTTCGGCTCGAGTAGCAAATCTACTTAAGCAGTAGCAAAATCAACTTGAGTAGCTGCGGCCTCTGGGCACACCACATGGTGCCATTCATGCTAACTTGTCAGTGCGGAAAGCGGTACCAGTGCTAATTCACAGCACGAACAGAGTGGTGTGCCTTTTTCCACCTGCTGGCAGAACTCTGTGAACTCTTTCAGAGTTTATATTGCACTCTAAGGAATTTTACAGAGTCAATTCCACGAGTTCTGGTCAAATAGAAAAAAACTCCAAGCTCGCTCTAGTAGGAAGATTAATCATCAGAGGTATCTTAACACTTTTGTTGATGCTGAAAACTGCTGGATCTACAAGGAACTCTGCGGGGGTGCTTTTAAAAAAAAAACATTGCATATTTCAAAACTCAGTGAGGCTGGAAATAAAAGTGAGTACTGAGAACATTATGCTGGCCCGCTCATTTTGATACTAGGGCTGTTATTGTAGCACTACTGCAAAACCGGCCCCCCAGTAACAAAACTGGCCCCATCCTTCCAGCCTTCCGGGGGGGGGGGGGGACTGCTGATGCCTGGTATGGCAAGTCTGGCCTTGGACATGTTGCACTCTTCTGGAAGGGCTAGGTCTGTTTGTGCAAACCAGCTTGTTATCAGCCAGTGTCCTTGGTGGAGAAATAAGTTCCCTGAAAGTAGGAGCATGCGCCTCTCTGACTCAGGTAACTGAAGATGTATTTGTCCTGTTTCAAGGACGATCATGACAAAGTTTCCCAATACTTTCTTATGCAGTGATAAGACACAGATTCTACAGAAGATATTTGACAGGGTGAAGAGGATGATATGAAAAAGAGAGTTGCTTATAAGATGCTCCCTTCAGCTAGACAATTGTGTTAACTAGGCGTAATGTGTGACAATTGGGTGTTCCAAAGAGAAAGCAAGAAGTGTGTCAGGAAATGCAATGTGAATGATGCAATCACCTACGTAGTCATACATTTATGTTATTGAGAAATATTTAGCACTAAATTCCCCACATGTTTCTGCACATAGCTTTTTCACAAGAAGAGTCCAGCAGTTACCAGTGGTTTTGGGAGAGAGCTCTAAATAATACATGTATTTAAAGATAGGTGTGGGAGTGTTACATGCTAAAGTAAAAGGTTTGAAGTAAATGCCCCAGATCCATCAGTCTGCATTTTAAAAGAACACCTTTGGGGGCATGGCCAGATGTTGAAAATTGCAGACTAGACTTCTGCGGGTGAAGCTAACCCACTCTGGACCTAGAACCACACTGTGGAGCCATCTGCTCAAACAGACTATCTGAAAGAAACAGGTTAGTATTAGATACCTTACCTTAGAATACCCCCAGGCATCAGACTGGATCCGGAAACTTTTGCATAGCAGTACCCTTGCGCGTCGGTAGGCGTCGTCTGCGGCTTCGCGACCGTCGTCGGCGTCGTGGGCGCCGGGATGACGTTGCCGGAGTACTTGGACGCCGCCCTCGCGCGCTGACGTCAGTTCTTATACACAGGTCCTATTTTTTCCGCACCAGCAAGCGGCGATCCAGGAACAGTGGTACCCTTAGTAACATTTTGACTAAACTTTTTGCATCATTTTTGATCATTTTTCGAAGTCGAACGACTCCGACGGTACCGGTAGAGATGCCCGGGTTTAAGCCCTGCGTCGACTGCAACCGACTGATGTCGGATACCGACCCCCATTGCCGATGTCTTCATTGCCTGGGGTCCGACCATGATGACAAGTCGTGCCCCGACTGCCGGGCCTTGACGTCGAAGGCTAGGCGTGAGCGGTCCCGCAAGCGCCTCGAGCTCCGGCAGTCGGCCCGCAACGTTTGAGGTCCCGGTCCGGAAGGAGGTTGAGGGACCGGTCGTGGGGCCGGAGTCATCAAGGCTCTGAGGATCGTAACCACTCCTCGAGCTCCAAGTCCTCAGGTAAGAGGCACAAGAAGTCGAAGAGGCGACATTGCACTTCCACCTCCCCCCAACGCTCGCGCTACGGGGGTAGCCGCAGCCATCGCGGCCTGCTCCATACCCGCTGGTCCCTGGGCAGCACGCGACGCCGGAGGAGATTGAGGCGTACCTCACGGCCATGAGGTCGCTCACTCCTCCGTCGGGTTCCTTTGGGCCAAGCGGCCCGACCGGGAGCCCAAGAGGGTGCTTCGGCCCCGGCGCCGTTGGCGACTTCAGTCCCAACGCTGCAGGGCCCTGCTGGATCCGGTTCCGGATCCGGGTCGTCGCCGGTCGACCTCACAACCTTGCCGGCGCCGGCCCCCAGGGTCTCGCCCCCGACACCGTCCCAGGACGACGTTGGCCCCGGTCCTCCCCTCGATCTTGGTCTGGTGCTGGTGCTGCGCGGCTTGACGCCGCTATCGACGCTGATGGGAGATTTCTACTTCTATGACCCGGTCCCATCATTTGACCCTGAGTACCAGGAGATGGGTGGCGAGGCGGATTGGGAGGGGTCTGAGGACCCTCTGGCACGTGGCACTTATCAGGACTGGGCAGGTGAGCTAGGGGACACCAGTGGTCTGGACACCTCGCCAGACACTGGTGTTGTCTCCTCTCCTACCGTGGCTTCGGAGGAGGGGGCTGCCTATAGTGTGGTGTTGATGCGGGCGGCCAAGGCCTTATCCCTTGAACTCCCCGTCGTGGCCGTGAGTACTAACCACTTCTGCCCAGAGTGCTGAAGAAGATCAGGCGCGACCGGGCCCAAGTCATCCTTGTGGCTCCGGACTGGGCATGGAGGTTCTGGTATCCCGAGCTACTCAGCATGTCTGTCGATCCTCCGATTCGTCTGCCCCTTCAGGAGGACCTTCTGTCGCAGCAGCAAGGGACGGTCCTCCACCTGAACCTGTCCAGTCTCCACTTACATGCGTGGAGATTGAGCGGCGACAGTTGAGACCATTTGACTTGCCTCCTGAAGTCTGTAATGTCATTCTGGCAGCCAGGCGTCCCTCCACAAAATCGGTATACGCCTGCAGGTGGAACAAATTTGTGGCATAGTGCACAGCAAAGGCTGTGGATCCCCTTTCTGCCCCTCTTTCAGAGGTTCTCCTCTTTCTTCTTTCTCTTGCCCAGCAGGGCTCTGCTCTAGGCACTCTGAAGGGCTACCTATCGGCCATTTCCTCCTTCTTAAGGCTACCTGATCAGCCCTCCTTGTTCAAGTCCCCAGTTGTAAATAGGTTTTTGAAGGGCATCACTCATATGGTTCTTCCAGTTCCTTTCCTGATGCCTCAGTGGGACTTGAACCTTGTTTTAACTTTTCTGATGTGCGCTCCCTTTGAGATGCTTCATAACTGTCCTCTTCGCCTCCTCACTCTTAAGACCGCTTTCCTGGTTGCCATCACCTCTGCCAGGAGAGTGAGTGAGCTCCATGTCCTTTCTTCTAAGCCTCCTTTCCTTTCAGTCCATCCGGACAAAGTTGTGTTGTGGACGTGACCCTCTTTCCTGCCCAAGGTAGTCACAGCCTTCCACATCGGGCAGTCCATCACTTTGCCCACCTTCTTTCCGCCTCCGCACACCTCTAAAGAGGAAGAGAGGCTCCACCGTCTGGACCCAAAACGTGTGCTCTCCTTCTATCTGGATCGCACACGCCAGTTCCGGGTGGATGACCAACTCTTTGTTGGTCACGTGGGTGCTAAGAAGGGACGCGTGGTGCACAAGCGAACCCTTTCTCGATGGGTCGTCTTGTGCATCAAGGCTTGTTACTCTTTGGCTTGAAAGGAGCCTCCTGTGGGGCTTCGTGCTCATTCCACACGGGCCACAGCGGCTACTACTGCCCTGGGCCGGGGAGTCCCCTTGCAGGACATCTGTCAGGCAGCTACGTGGGCCTCGTTGCACACGTTCGCAAGACACTACTGCCTGGACAGCCAAGTCCGGAGAGATGGCTTTTTCGGCCGTTCCGTTCTCCAGGACTTTCTGGTGTGATCATTGGTTCACAGACCCACCACCGGGGTTGGTATTGCTGGGGTATCTATTCTAAGGTAAGGAATCTAATACTAACCTGTTTCTTTCAGATGCACAAGTTACTTACCCTCGGTAACAATATATCTGTAAGAAACAGTAGTTAGTATTAGATTTCTTACCGCCCCACCCATCCTCCCCGTTCTGCGAATTGATATCTAGGGTTAAGGTCATCCCCTTTAAGGGCCCTAGTTTCATGGCACCAGTGTTGGTTTTTATCATGGCTCTGCGTTTCTGGCGCTGAAAAAGCTGTGTATAAGAACTGGCGTCAGCGCGCGAGGGCGGCATCTAAGTACTCCGGCGACGTCATCCCGGCGCCGACGATGGATGCGGAGCCGCAGACTACGCCTACCGACACACAAGGGTACGCCTGGGGGTATTCTAAGGTAAGGAATCTAATACTAACTACTGTTTCTTACAGATATATCGTTACCGAAGGTAAGTAACTTGTGGTCGCCACAGCTGCAGATGACCCCTCCCCCCAATTGGTAGTGGGGCCTTCTGAGATGACTGGCCTGTTACAGAGCAGCAGCATCCTTTTCCCAAAGACAATGAGGTGATTCTAAGATGGCAGCTGCCAGGATGTGCAGTTAGTGATCCGGCCAGCTGGCACTGCTAATCCCCGACACAGCAAGGCCTTTTTAGCAACAGAGTTTCCCGCTTGGGAGCCCTGGTAGTGTCCTGTTGGTGGCGTTGGCTCCCTGGCTGAGTGGTTTGCCACGATGCGTGTCCCTCTTCCCCCATCATGGGGACCTGGCTGGCTGCCCAGGCAGCCATCTTACAAAATGGAAATAGAGGGGGTCGGACATTGGTTGGTTGCACACCCCCACCTCCTTCCTACTAAACTGTGGAGGCTGGCTTGTATCCCCAGAATTAAAGTTGATGCTGTCCATAGGCGTGGAGTCATCACCCCCTTCTTTAACACATGAACAGCTGAGGCTGGGTGATATCCCTCACATATTGCTCCTTTATATTGTGGTACATCTAGGGGTACTCACTATTTTGTTGCTTGCACCACCTTGGGCCACCATCATTGTTTTTCAACTAGATGAACGTACCAGAGACAATCAATTTCATTAAAGGGGCGGGAGACAGACTATTATGTGGCTGTCCCATACCTCCCCCACACTGGGCTTAGCAAGGACCCTTTTTTCCATCAGTTAGTGACGTGGTGCTCACCTCATCCAGCCGTGGGACCAGGAATTACCCTGAAGTTCGCTATGCCTCATACATCCCCTCCTATTCCTCTTCCTCTCCTTAATAGGTGGGAAGTGCACAACCAGACAGCTGAGCCATTCTATTGCATCCCTTCTGATAAGGTAACTCGGGGGAGACCCCCACCTGGAACACAGGGTTGGGGCCTCACCGATTCTTATAGGCTGGTCTTCATCCCCTCTTCTCTTCTTCCACGCCTGGCCACATTGGTGCATGCAGTATAACTGACCATGCAGTGCTTCCATCAGCCCAGCCAGCCCCTTTTGCCTGGCATGTGTGACTGCTATGAAGTTACCAGGGCTATACACTTCAGCCCAAAGATGGCTGGGGGCAAAGTGATGAAGAAATATACCTCTATTAAAGACCTCCTTCAATTTATCCAAAAGGAGGCCTGAACAATGAGAGAGGTGCAGTAGTGTCGCACAACCAGGCAGTTCCCTAAGGCCTTGGCCACAACCAGACCTAGTGGTAACTAAAGACTTCCTGATACAGAACATCCCTCGCCTCAAGAACAACATATAAACAGTGAACTCTTCATGGAATTCTGCAGCAGCATCCTAGGGAAATGAAAAAGAATACTGCTGATCTTGGGGCCCAGGTAAATGATCTGGAAAAACTATGAATTAGCAAGTTGATGACTGCAGCCGCCGCCAGTGACTGCTCACTCTGGAACCAAGCTATATGCGGCGGACGAATACTAATCAGGGCGAAACATTGTGTTTCCTGTACTCGGGAAGCACACGGAGGTACCGAGTAAGGCGGAATCAGATGACTTAACGGGCGGCGGCGAGAAGTTCACAGAATCGGCATTAAAGAGGTTGAATTACCACTGATTTGGTGTGAA
Source organism: Lissotriton vulgaris (assembly GCF_964263255.1). Lineage (NCBI taxonomy): Eukaryota > Metazoa > Chordata > Amphibia > Caudata > Salamandridae > Lissotriton > Lissotriton vulgaris. The sequence goes on along the minus strand of NC_141685.1, from coordinate 2,041,755,343 downwards.
GTGGAATACGCAGAGACTTAGCCATAACGCCGTAGTATACGCCCAGCCTTTCATATACAGGACAACAGATTTAATAATGGATATGGTACTAACGGAATCTGGAGAATAGAAAAAGAATACTGGAAAGGAGTTTAGTGGCAGAACAGGAGGTTGAATTGCAAAGCCAAGTTGAGCCCTGACGAAGCCGGATGGTTGTCATTAACCTCGGCGAAACGCGTTGGCATGGGATTGGAGCTGGATATATAAACAAATAAAAGAAGAAGCTTTCAAGAGCCTTTGGACTATTTGATATTGCTGAAGTGCTAAATAAATGATCAAAATACTTTATGTGTTGTGATAAGTGGAGTGCTGCAATATCATATCTTTATCTAGTCCTGGGTTGCTTGTGTTCCATTTCAGGGAAGACCTGATCTGGCAGTTAGGGCTGGACTGTTACCATTGGAGCAGGACCAAGGCTGGTTTGCATTTGGCTGGGTCCAAACTGAGGAGACAAGGTGTGCAAAATAATGATGGACTGGGATACTGCTCCAAGTAATTACGAGTGGCTGAAATTAATTCAAGCATTCCGTCCATCACCATTTTGTATACTATTGAAGACCAGCATATATTGCTTCATGATAACTCAAAGATCTTGAGAAGTGCACAAGGCGGAACAACATTAGTCGCAGAGGCATCTATAGTGACTTTCCACAAGCAGGTGTGAAGAGCTATGTACAAAACCTGTTTCAGGCACTAATAGGGAACCTTTGGGGGGACCCTATGAAGCCAAACAGAGCACACTGGACTCCCCTGAGGAATGGGGGAGCGCATCAGAACAAGATGACGTAACCATAGTCCACTTCTACGAAGCAAGGAAACTTTCATGAACAGCGCCAGATCAATGGAGCCAATCTTGTTCAACAGCCTTCTATCCAGGTCCTCCTAGATCTAACCCAAATCACGTTACCGAAGTGATGTCCTTTTTTAAGGCAGTGACTGACTTTCTGCATTTGACGGGTATCAGATATTGTTGGGGGGGACACCTTTAAGATCATCTTTGACTGGGAAGACTAGCATCATATTTGGTCTTTGATTGAGTAAGCCTGTGTACTAATAGACCTCCATTGTCCGAAAGGCAAGCTCTCTGCCCTTCACTATCTCCTGCAGTAAAGATGCTGAGAAGGTCCTAGAAGATTGCCAGCAACAAATTCTGGAGGAGAAAACAGGATGAGAGTAGATCACAGCTGGAAGGATGAGGGTGTTATCACACCTAAGGAGCTCCACCAACATAAGTCAGAGATGTCCTTCATCTGGATAGGAGGGGCCCAAGGGCGAACAATAATACCCCTTTTTGGCAGTGAACGTTTGATCAGACTCCACTGTTAATCGTTCATGTGCATCATAGAGGTCTGGCCCGGGAGGGGTGATCTGGAATTAGGAAATCAGTTCTATAACCCCCTTATTGTATATGCTATTTAGGATATTTGTTCTCTCTCTACATTCTCTCACTTTTTGTGCCAGTCCAATTATCATGTTAACTCACATTTTGTTTTTGATAATTTTGTTTTGTAGCATTCTACTGGGGGTTGAAGTCCTATTCCACTATCATCGAGCACTGCTTCACAATTTAGTCTCACTATTGGGCTCCCCCGTTCTAACACTTCAGCGCACTTGGACGCTTAACTCTCAATGCAACACACCAAGGGCTCTTTATGAACCATTATATATAATGTTAGAGGCCTCAACTACACTGCCAACAGATTGGGCATCCTAGGGGATTTACGTGCTATGGGTCTGACATGAGCTTCATCTAGCAGACCTATATCTTACAGTGCAACCAACGCAGGCCATGCTCTTGATACTTTCCCCAACAGTGCTTTGCCTCTGGGCCCAACAAGACCGAAAGTCCAGCAGTCATCATTGGGTTTAAACACTCCTTCCTAACTCGCTGTTGAAAGTCGACAAAGGGGTGGGTGGATAGTTCAAGGCCTGTGAGCTGGTTAGCACGCAGCCCTGGCATCCTTGTACGTCCCTACCACGAGCCAGGAAAGATTTCTAAAACAGGGACCTGCAATATATTGTGACTTTCTCCCTTTAACCATTACTCTTGGGTGGCAATTTTACTTTAGTAATGAGTGCTATTGCAGATAAATCCCACCTTAGGGTGGGCAGGACGTCATTGGAGGGCCAGACATTTCTAGATGGCTTTGGCCGGGTTGATGTTTGACGATATCGCCATCCATGGGGATAGTCTATCCCCATTAACATCAGCCTATCAAGCATACGCCTGTATTGATCTTCTGTTCATTGACAACAGGTTCATCCACTGCTTACAGGGAGCTGAACAGCATCTGCAAACATTACCAGATCATGGTCCTATCTCCCTGACTTTAGAGCTGGCTAGAAGCAATCACCCAGTACTTAGGGGCCAGGGGCACCTAAATAATTTTCTGGTGATGGGCCCAGGGGTAGTTCAATGAATAAAAGAAAGGAGCCTCTAGTATCTGGGGCATAATGACGCCCCAGAGCTCTCCAAAGAGATAAAATGGGATTCTCTCAATGGGGGCATTTGTCTAGGAAGTAGACATACTTAATTGCATGAGGCTTTAAGCTTTAGCATCCCATTGAGAACATATGGAGAGACACCTGATTGCAGTTCTGGTTCTGCGGTGAGCACTCGAGCATGACAGAGTTAATTATGCTCTCACTAAAACTGGCAGGAAATCTGCTAAGCCAGTAAGCTGCATGCTAGGCAATACTGACAACATATTTCTGGCCTACTCATCACCCTGACAAAATTGGTTAGTCTGACCCTGGAAAAGATATTGTGTCAAGGATATGGAGGACAAAAATATTGTGAAGGTAAGTTTCTACTTGTAAATAAAGTTTTACTATATATCACTCCACATATATGTACTTTGAAAATATATATATCGTCAAGGTATGTATAAGTGAAGTTAAGAATAGTAACTCTAATTTTACCTAATTGCACTTATGTTTTAGATAGTTTAGTTCTTCATATTTTGACACGATATTCTGTCAACGTGATATTTTTGTTTCTGATATTCTGTCAGTGATCCCTCCTACTAGTTGCAAAACAGGTATTATTGCCTTGATTAGGTCAACACACCTCTCCATACTCAAGTGCACTCGGTCCAGCACCTCTAGAGCCTTCTAGGTGATGAGAAAGTGACATGATGTGATTGACAATGGGACCAGTTTTAAAAGAATATGGAAGCCTGTTCTTGAGTACCTCAATAATGGTTATAGAGGGCCAACAGCCCTACAGAGACGTATGGTACTAAGCCAAATAGATGACACACCCAGGTTTGGAAGGACCCCTGTAGCTTCACAGGGCAGGAAATGATCAACCACGCGTTTTGATCTCTAGCCGTATGGTGGAATGGGTGATCTGGGTGGAGAGGTTGGGAAGGGAGGGGCTTCTGTTTTTCACATTTCTTAATGGTAGCAATGCCTGCCTTCTGTTTTGTATTACTGCTATAAAATCAATTTAAGACCATTTGAACGTCGTTCGTTCACATACATGGGTGATTTAGGACATGTAAATCACACAATATAAGTGGTAAGTATTGGTGAATGAGTCAACCACTTGATAATTACTGCCATGTAAGGGTAAACCCCCATTCCGTGAGTAGAATGAATGATTTCATGAATCTCACTTGCTCAGCGCAGGACAGTTCATTCAGCCACTCTGCCATTCTCCTGGTGGGCTGCAGATTTAGGAGCTGCTGTGGGATGCCATGCCCTACCCATGAAACTGACTTGACCCAATTATAGTCATTATCTGCTGCAGTTTGGGACTGATGTGAATTGCTTGTCAGAGGCTGTTTTTGCTTTCGCTCAGGACATGCACTTACTTTTCACCACAAACACAGTACGTTCGACTCAAAAACGCCCTTTGAGTTGTGGTGTTCGAAAAGGCCTAGAAAGTTAAACTTCCAATAGCGAGAACTCTGTAAAACATGCAGTAAAAGTTACACACCAGTTAAAGGGGCCTTTGTAAATACAGCCAAGTACTAAGGGAAGGAACTTCAACTATCTTAACCATGCAAATAGTTAGATAATCATTAAACACAAGTACATATTTATTCTTTGAAAGAGTACATATCTGTTTCCATACAGGGTGTCAGGAAGGCAACAAGATAAAGAGGTTATCTTGTGTTGAGCCCCAGGGAAAAACATCGTGTATTAATGGTGCAAAAGGAATGCAGCTCCAAGCACTCTCATTCTTTTGTTGTTTGAAAAAACTCTTTACCTTGTACTCACAGGAAATAACTCTTATTGCATCAACTGGTTGCTAATTCACAAATGAACTTCATACTGAAGCGTGATCCATGACAACACAATTGCACTTACCAGTTTACTGGGTCACAATGAGATAAGGTTCTCTTGATTCATTTAACTAGCATCCAACAAACATACAACGTGTGTTATGAATATGAGTATGTAACTGTATGTATTTTGGAAGCAGGTCAGAAAGAAAGGAATCTTCAATGCAGGATAGTATACGTATATGTACAATGAATGCAAGTGGGCTGTACGATAGAGGCAAGAGGGGCAGAATTGCATTGAGACTCAGGGCTTTAAGGCCATTTATAGCATGTATTCAAGAAACCAAGGCACAAGTCCTAAAAAATGAAGTGGGGGGACTAACCTAATTAATCAGTATGCAAGTGGCATCACGGCACGTGACACAATGGCGCGTGACATAGCGGCACGTGAGGCGCCTGACATCACAGCGCGTGACATCACTGGAAGTGGCATCATAAGAAGTGACACCAGATCTTAAGCCCTCACATATATGTTTATTTGAGCACATTTCGGGTATACTTGCGAACCCTCCTGATTTAGACAGGAGATTCAGACTTTTGTAAACTTCACATAAACCAATATTGCCTTTTGTTAGCATAAAGCTTCCTCTACCCATAGTGCTTTAAAAGAACAAATAGTGATATTTAAGTTTTTACAACGACTCCTCAGGGGTAGTATAAATGCTATTTATTTTGTGCAAAAACTGGGACGTTCTTACAGTGCATGCATATCTCCTAAACAGAACCTGAACAAAGTGAAAAGCTGCCTCTCTTAAGTATGTGTGAAGTGCTAACAAGGTGTAAGCCTTTGCTTCCCCTCTGCTGCATTTGCATCAGGTGTGAGGCTCCTGACTGCTGCCAGCCATGAGACTTGAACAAAAGGAGGCCTGATGACCCCTCAGATTCGGACTTTGTTATGGGCCCAGCAGGAGTCACAAATAAGAGAGCCCCATCCCCTCCCCGCCTGCACGTTGTTGCCGATCAAAAGCAGATATCAACGTGCAGGCCCTGCGGAAAGTGTCCCAGTGTTTGGAAATTACACCGGGACGAATTCAGCATCTGTTTTAGTGGGGCCCAACATCTTGGCATGGTGGACGGCGTCCACCCTGTAAAAAAGTGGGTGGATACCGTCCACCCGAGTGAACCCCTGACTCTTACCCTGCAAGAAACCCATGCCCCATGGTAGTGGCGTAGGTAGGTCTTTTTGCCGTCCGTGGCGGTCCCACGGTTTTCCATCCCGCACCGGCCGTAAGAGCGCAGGGGTGGGGGTGGGGGTGTGCTGGTGATTCCTGATCTTGCACTGTCCCATGGGAGAGAAGTACAATACTTAGGATATTCATAATTAGGCTGTACAATGCAGGGGATTACAGCTAGGGGGTGGTGATAATCGTCAATAGTGTGGCTGCCACTGCAATCAAGTCTGAGCTGAGATGGCTCATTGCAGAGCTGTGTACAGGTTTAGGGAGGGTCACACTCTGTTCGGTATATGGATCTACCCTGGACGATCCAGCTGTTTTGGATATTTGAGAATTAATGGCGTGAATTACTGGCTGTACTTGGTGGGTTACACGTTTTACATTTAATATGGGTTTCCTATTACATGTGTAGCTGGGAATTAATTTTTAATTCAGGTTCTTAGATGCAGTTGTAGCCAACAGCGATCAAGAGGAAAAGATGGGGGAGAACCTATTCTACCGATCGCCCCAGAAAAGAACAAAAACATTTAGGGAATTGGTGCCGTTATGGAGGCATACTTTTAGACGTCGGTGGAAGATAAGACGCAGAATTAAGACTACAGCAAGCAAGTTTGAATGTTGAGGTTGTGACACGTACATCCTGATGTGTGGGGGGGATGCTCATATGTATGGTACTCAGTTCTCCAGTTTGTAACATGTTTGTATAAGTTATGAATTTGAAATCTTTACTATTTCTAATATATTCAGCAACACCAATAAAAATGTTTTATTAAATAAAGATGCATAGATGGGGTTCCAGGTTGGTAGTTCCTTCTATGTCTTGTAGACAGTCACCTGGGGCTAACCCGTCTATGTAGGTCTGATGTTTACCTGCAGCGGAAACCACTCTCGCCGGAATATTCTTGAAATTAACAAAGGAATGTGAGTTCTTGGAGCAACATTCTTTCAGCACTATTAATACATTATTTACATGCATATAAAATGTTTTATTAAAAAAAGATGCAAAGATGCAAAGATGAGGTTTCAGGTTGGGAGTTTTTTCTGATGTCTTTTAGACAGGCACCTGGGGCTGACCTGTCTATGTTTAACTGGGGAGAAAGTCACCTTTGCCAGAATATTTCAGGTGGATTTGCCCAAAGGACTTTATCATTAACTTCTGGGCAATCACTTCTACCTCATTAATTTCAGAGTCTGGTCATTATTATGCTTTTGTTAAATACTGTTACACATCCCTTTTGTGCTAAAGAGGGTCCATAAATTTTTTTTCAGTACAATTCTATTTTTGGTGTTTGTATATTACTCTTCTTTGAGAAAACTCATCCTCTTACCGCCTTCATAGGCTTCTCTACACATTTTCTTTGTCATTCTACACACTCAATATCCTGCCCCTGGTCCATAAAGGGGAAATTCCTTTTCTCTTTAGTTCCTCCTACTTCCTCCCACACCAGTGAGACATGAGAGAATGGCATCCCACCAGGTGATGAGTACTTTACTGGAAAGCACTCTTACAAATTTCCCCATGGGTGGAACAGTCCCCTGCACCAGAGGAGGCTCCGCTTTTCCTGCTCTATTTTAAGGCCACCAACATGGCTGGTGTCCCCAGGGGTGGCCTTATGCATGTGTAAGCTGTGCTCCTGCACAGAGCCGCCAAACCCTAGGGGCCACCACGCCAATATATATCCTTAATATAATAATCCTCTGAAGATGGATACATATTTGCGTGGCGGCCCCTGGCATGTATTTGGCGGCCTCTGGCTCTGTTCCACTACCAAACACTCTGACCCCCCTCTTCGGGGGCCCCGCCCGGACCCCCTCTTCCGGGGGCCCTTTACCTACGCTCCCTGCACAGGGCCACCATGAGCCTAGAGCCGCCCCCGGTGTCCCTCATGCACACTTTACTGAATGATTAACCAGACTTAGCTGAAATATATCAATATGAAATGTGTTAACACCCAAAACATAGTCCAGACAATGTAACATGATTGTAGTTGTTGGCCGATACTCAGATAATGAACCTCTACCTGAGCAGGAGCCGAGGCCCATAATCACCTAACAGACCAAGTTAAGAGCACCATAAAGTATAACTTGAATATTTCAGGCTCTGAACTTAATAAAGTGGAATATATGAATATCAGTCATCTGACCCTGAAGGCCTCTTTCTGAGTAGGACATAAAAGATGTTAGGCAGACAAGTGACTCCCCGTTTTCTGCCACAATAGTGATGGGTTTCAGCGAGGCAATTACTGAATGGTGGATGCAATGTAAGCCCCGTGTGATCCTATTGCAGGAGACTCACTGGTTAAGGAGTAAAGAGACTAATAAGGTTCAATTGTTTAGGCACTGTGACTGGTGTTTTTCCACTGATAATTCAACTCAAAGGGATTAGCAATTTTGATTAAAAAACAGCTGCAATTGAGATACCAACCCCTTATCAGAGATGATGAGGGGTATTGGGTAATACTCCCAGTGTTGATTAATAGTCGAAAAGTTAACTTTACCTCTTACTTTGACGCGGTAATAGATAATCAAAAGTTTTTATGGAAGCTGGGGTGAGAGTTAAGCTATCTGCAGGTGGAGACATTAATTGGGGGGCACTTCAATTGTGCACCAGATCTGCGGTTGGCATCTTCCAACCCGGATAAGATGGAAATGTTAAGACATATGGAAATGATTTTCAAAGATATCGCTCTCCATTAAGGGGTGGTGGCCTTATGGGGGGTAAATAAGCCTGGAGTTAGGTTCTACACTAATTATTCTAAAAGATTTTATACAGCATCCAAGATTGATATTTTCTTTAGTACCCCCCTTCCTTCCCTATTACTGACATCTCAGGTTACGCGAGTGGCCGACAGACCGTCAAGCTGTAGTATGGGCCTAGTACAGCTGGTTACTAAGGCCACTCACGAGGCTGGCCACACGTTAGATGGTATATTTTCCAACTCAAAGAATGTCCTAGTAAAAGACATCCTGCCTTTAGCATGGACTGATCCCCATGCTATTATATTTAAAATACTATCTAACACTACTTTATCAACCAATGTGGCTGCAACCAGCTCTGGGATATTTAAGGTATGGAAAGATATAAATAATGAACAACTGAAAACTATCCTATCTTCCACCTGTCCTGATATCCCATCTGACCCAAATATAGCCACTTTTAGATATACTAACTGGCTGGACAATGCAATGAATTTGCTGGTGCCAAAGAAGACAATTTCCAAAAATCGGTCCTCTCCTTCGGCACCCTGGTTTACTGATTCTCTTAAGGATCAAAAACAGAAGTGTAGGAACTGTGAAAGACACTGGCCCAAATTTTACGCTGATGAAACAAAAATTTGCTATAAGGAAGAACAGGCCAAATACAAATTAATGATTGTGCGGGAAGAAAGAAAATTCTACACAACACAAATTGAATTAGCCAGAAATTCACCTGTGGCCGCTCCTGTTCCATCACAATCCTTGTGTAACTCACTAGTGGATCATTTCTATGAGAAAGTCAATATAATTTATTCGGAATTCTCATCAAATAAAAATCTTAAAACACAGTCTACACCTACGAATCCCCTAAATCATTGCTTTACTCAATTTGATACAGTTACCGGGGAACAAATCACTGAGATAATGAACACTATAAAAGCGGGATCAGCCAATGATCCTTGTCCACCCAAAGTGCTCATGTGTATGGTACTCAGTTCTCCAGTGGACCTAATAGCTCCAGTATTAGCGCAAATTTGTAACACCATGTTTAAATCTGGAATTTATCCCAACTCTTTGAAAAATACTTTTCTTAAACCACTTCTAAAAAAATCTCATTTGGATCCTGAGGTCACCAAGAACTATAGGCCTATAGCTATCCCTTATCTCCCAGAAACTGCAGGAAAAACCCTGGTCAGCACGCTGGTGATGTCATCTCTGGAATACTGCAATGGGTTGTTTGCTAACGCACAAATCAGGGTAATCAACAAATTGCAAACCGTTCAAAATGAAGCCGCCAGAATGTTATCCCTAAATTTACCCCTAAATTTAACTCTATCTCTCACGTGATCAAAAGTTACCACTGGTTAGCAGTAAGGAATCGTATAAAATTCAAGGCTTTGTGCATTGCTTTCAAAGCCTCTCGTAATATAGGCCCCCCCAGTTCCTTATAAATCAATTATTTACATACTGCCCCAACAGACAACTTCACTCGTCTACCGCATACCAGCTATCTGTTCCACGTACAAAGACGGCGCCTTGGGGAGACAGGCGCTTTGTGGGAACAGCGGCAAGACTGTGGAATGCCCTTCCATTGAAGATTCGAACCTGTCAGTCACTGCTACACTTTTGTAAAATGATAAAGACATGGTTGTTTGACCAATAAGCCAGCCTCTGATATCTGCTTCGTCCGCAGCGCCGAGACGCCCAAGGGCATTTGTTGCGCTTTACAAGGTTAATAAATAAATAAATAAATAGTTTATTTTTATTTTTATTTTATTTTAAAGGTTTATATAGCGCTGGCTAGACCCAGAGATATCAGAGCGCTTTACATGAGCATCAGATCATAGTTACAAGTTACATTCTTACAAAGGTTACACTGGTATTAGGGCATGGCAACATAGTTACTTGTAAGGTCGAGATAAACAATAAGCACAAATATATAAGGGGAATAGCAGGCAAGGGGAAAGATTCAGGGGAGGGGGGTAGGAGCTGGGGAAGTAGACAGATAATGAAGGTGGGAAAGAGGAGGGGAGGGTGAAGGACACCGCATGGAAAGAGGATGGGAAGGGCGACGGGGACACAAACCGGTAGACGAGTCAAAACAACGTCCAAAGTCCAGTAAGCTGTGATCCCAGGGGAAGTGGTATCACTTCCCTATCTCTGTTGCGGGAGGCTCCCTTTACGCAGTGGACTCTCTCAGAGGGGTCTCTGGGACTCCAAGGCCTACAAACTGAATCCTTCCCCAAAAAGGGTAGGGGGGTGCTTTGGCAAGGGGTGCCATACCATACCTCAGCTGTGAGTGGCTCCCTTGGTGCAGTGGACTCTCTCAGCGGGTTCGCTGAGACTCCAGAGTATAAATATTAGATCTTTCCCCAACAAGGGGAGAAGGAGTGCTTAGTCAAAGGGCACAAAGGACAGGGGGCTAGGCAGAGTAGCAGGCAAGGTGAGAGATTCAGGGGAGAGGGGATAGGAGCTAGGGCAGAAGACAAAGAGATAGAGAGTATTAATTGGGAACATAATTAATTAATGAGTTATTATATAGCTCTGACTAGACCCGCAGGAATCAGAGCGCTTTACATGAGGACCAATAATGTTGCAATTTACATCAGTTAAAAGTTACCTAAGTATCTAGAAAAGCATTTAAAGAGCATATGGGACAAGGTGAATGGAGCAAGGAAGGGAAAGGGGATAGGGTAAAGGGGTAGGAGGAAGATAGGACGTAGCGACGATGGGAAAATCTGCCCAAAGTCAGACTGGGTAGGTGGTTGGTCTCCACAGACTGGGGTAAATTCTGCAGGTTCCAAGTCCAGATGTGTAAGCAGGTTTGGGGATAGGTTCAAGGTCTGGTCAATGTCCAATTGTTTAAAACAACGTGGAGGGGACCGCTATGGCAGCCATCTTGGGGTCAAGCTGGGGACTGTACTGTACACTGGTAGCCATCCTAAGGTCAGGCATCTGGCAGTTAGAGTCAATATCCAGGACAGCGGCTGCCATAGAATAACAAGTCCAGTGTGGGAACAGGCCTCCCAAGGCCCTGTCAGGACAGCAACTCGCCCCCACAAAAGTGCTCCTATCTTGGGGAACTGCTTTGGTTCACCGCTGCATGGCCTGGCTTGCGCATCACTGGACAGGTCGGGCGCTCTCACCGTGTATGCCGGTTCCCATGCTCTCGCTATTATAGGCTGGATATCTCACCTCGAAGGCCTCGCAATGCCCCCTTTCCCGTCAACAATCTCGTGGAGTAAGCATGTCACTGTCGGCGGCTGCCGCTCGTCGTATCGACCCTCCATGGCAGTTGCCATTTTGTGGTTATTGGGCTCTCGCTGGAGGCGCTCAAAAGCTGCTCATGGGGCTGCTCTTCCGTGCCGCCAGAGCCAGGGCAGCCTCAGAGAGCAAGCGCGGGCAGTGCTGGAGCTGGCTCAGTGTTATGAAGTACCTCCGCTCTGGACACTTGGCAGATTGTCTCTGCAGAGTGATCTAGACGTAAGCAGAATGACAGTGAGTTATGTCTGCATTTATGATGTTTGGGCCTGGACCACTTTTTGGTATTATGGGCACTTTGTGGGTAGAGAGATGCAGGAACGCGCTATTATGCCGCCGCCATTTTAAAGTCAGGCTTCTGATCAAATATCGAACAAATGCATTTGTTTATTGCGGTTTCATGCATCTAGATGTTGCCATAAACGGAGTTGAGATGCCGCTTAAGAAAGCTTTTGTATGCTTCTATGCATGTGTCAATTCTCAGTAGATAATTGGAGAGGTGGCAGAATTACAGGGGTTTCGGCAGTTACGGCAGAGTTACGGGCGCACAATTACATTGTCCACTATTTTAGGCTCAAGCAACTATGTGTGCAACGCAGCAGTGAGCTTTTACTTTTACTGGGGTTGTAGAGTATCTACACACACTGAATGGGGTGATGATGTTGCGGTTGAAGTATGCTCCTCTTAGGGAGCTCCTCGCTGTACTATGGACAATTTTTGGGCAGCCCCCGTCTCCCCGTGATATGCTGCATTCGCCTACCTCAGGCTCCAGTCTAGGCTGTTTTGAAAATCCTCGGCGATCTTCCGAGATCAGGGACTGTAGTTAGGTCAGATGATGTCTCGGAGCATTTTGATTGCTGGAGCACCTTTTCGAGCTTCTGTGCTGAAAATGAGAGAGCTTGTCCCTCCGAAGCGGTGTATTCCTACTGTGCCCAATGTTCACCTGTGTGGGGGGAGGGAGGCGAGGGCCCCCTGCTCGCTGGTCGAGCGCTGCTTCCTTGCTCACTGGGGGGCCCCCTTACCTCTCTTCGAGCCTGGTCCTCTCCTCCTACGACGGCAGGGCACTCACGCGTGCACCCGCAGTGTCAACGAGCCGCCCAGCCAGATCCGGCGTCGCCGCATGCCCACCAGTTCTGAAAAGTGCTGTCCATGTGCCAAGCCATGTTAAGAGGTGGGTGAGGGATAGAACAATTATTTTGGAGGAGGAGGTGACAAATTTGATAACATTAGAGATCATTACAAGCATTTCGGGCAAAGAAAAAGATGGAAGAACTTGCCTTCATGCAAACAGAAGTAGCTTATCAGGCTTTAGAGCCACCGACTGTATTGGGTAGGTGAATTATTGCAAAAGAAAAAATAAGAGTTTTTTCCTATAAAAGGCATTGGTTAATAATCAGACCTTTCTACAACATGTCTACGAAGATGGGGAATTCATAGGTAGTTTTTTTAGCTAGACTGGCCAAATAGGATTAATTGTAATTTGATTACCAGTATGAGGGACCCTCACACTGGGCAGTGTATGGAAAAGACAGAGGGAATTAAACACAATTTTTACGGATACTATGCCAACTATATTTGTGTGATTAGGCTGTAAACATAGGACATGAACATCAAATTAACTGCCTTGACGGAAGAGGCTGTCTCGATTTTATTAAGCTCCATTTCTGAGAGGGAGGTGGAAGAAGGTATACAACACCTGCCCAATGGCAAAGCCCCTGGAGAGGAAGGATTTGGATCAAACTTTATAATGGATTAATTTTATTTTAAAGGGCCCTTTGACAATTCTATTAAATCAATTGCTTGCCAGTGGTCAGGTACCAGACTCATTTTAGAGAGGGGATCTCCTTAATATTTAAAAAGGCAGGGAAGGAGGCAGATGATTCAAAATCGTATAGACCTATAACTCTGATAAATTGAGGTCTATACCAAACTTTTAGCAAGTTGGATTGATAAAATAGCCCAGGTTCCTATAGCGGAGGACCAGAGTTACTTTTTAGTGGCTGGAATTTATACTCTAATACTTATTTTATGTCAGAATTTATAGATATGGTGCTGGCAGATATCAATCCAGCGATGATCGTCCTGCTAAAAGCCGAGAATGCCTTTGATCTCATAAATAAATTGGAAGTATTTATTTAATATTTTGGTAAAGTTACAATTTCCACCCCAGTTACGAGATCCATCCAGGTTTTATACCAAGGCACAATAGCACAGCTAAAAATGAATAATTCTAGAGCAGGCCAAATTGTTCTGAATTGAGGTACCCCTCAGAGCTGTCCCCTTTCCCCCTTATTATTTGCTCTTTTCATCAAACTATTGCCAAGTTTATCCATCAGGATATAAATATTGTATCTCTTTTGCCCATGGGCGCTAAAATAAAGCTATATGTAAACAACATTGCTCTATGTTTAGTCCCAGCTGCTTTCAATATTAATAGGCCTTACAGTCAATTAACACCTTTACAAAGATAGGGGACTTTAAAATCAATGAAACCAAAAACAAATATGTTGTTTAATTCCTCCCCAGATGTCCTCCCATCAGTTTTGAAGGGAAAGTATAGAGCAGGTCCAAAAAAGTATTATTATTATTTTCTTTTTTTTAATCAGCAGATCTGGAGTAAGTTATCAACAATAATTTTAAGCCACTGCTGAGAAAAATCTTTGATCTATTGGAAACATGGAGATGTCCCCGAACCCTCCAACTTACCTGCCCAGCTGCTGGTTCCTCCCGGAAAACTTCCTGGACCGAGCCTGCAGCCCAAACCATCAACTTCCATTTAAAACAACAGTGCACCTGGCGCCAAATCAGCACCCTGCACCCAGCCGCCCTTGTGCCGCTGTGGGTGCACCTTGTATGCTAAATCAGATCTCCCTTTGCCGGAGTTAAACCCTAGGAGCTTTCCTCCCACATCCATGTGGAGAGCCTTTGAGCAGCTACCAACCGGAGGCCCCCTATCACACATTGGATAACATTGGGCCTCAGCACTCTGCACCCTGCCGCCCTAGTGCGGTTGAGGGTGTTCTTTGAGTGCATCCTTCACCCTGGGGGAACACTGGTTCTGACCCCAGAAACTCAACTCCCAAGACTGATTACTCACCTTTAAACTGATAACTTAATTTCCTCCCATAGGATTGCATTGACTGCTTTTCTGTGAAAAAAGTTCTGTGTGGAGTTGTAAATTGTATAAGAACTTAAGAAACTGTGTGTTTACAAAAACTGACTTACCTTTAATCTAGGAAATGTCACAGTGTGATATCTATTCTTATCTGAGTAGAAAAAGTAATTTGAAAAGTAATCTAAAAAGTAATCAAAGTAATTGCAAAGTAACTGAAAAGTAATTTCCAGTTTCTGAACATTTGACCTACCTGTCACAAAGTCAACTGCATTCAATTATACCAGAAAAGTACAATTTTTCTTACCTGCACCAAGTCTGGCTTGGTTCTAATAAAAAAATACAACAAAGAAATATTTTTATACAAAACAATTGGTCTGAGTTCAATCTTTGAGTGTGTGACATCGTTTATTTCCTAAGGGTGTACAATAAATGCTTAACACTACCCTCTAATCAAACCTTACTGCTCGCCCACACTACCACAAATAGAGAGGAAGATATTATCTACTTTAACCTCTGTAAGCCTTTGGGGATCCACTGGACTATGTGTACACTATATCTTACCTTTGTATAGTATATAGAGAGCCAGCTTCCTACAAGCAGTTAATATCGAACTTGATCATTACCTGGAGGAACTTGAAAGCGGTGTTAGATGACTGGAGCTTGTTCTGGACAGGGGTGACTGGGACACGCTAGCTCTTTTAGACTTGTCCATGGCACCAGGCCTAAATCATATCCCTCTGGCTATCTATAAGACAGATTCGAGAAAATGGGCCAAAGAAATGGTGCCACTCTTCAACCACGCACTAGCAGGAGCAACGATCCCAGCCTCCAGGATAGGCTGTATAATCAGGGCCAGACTGGGAACCAAAACCGGCCCTGGCAAAGTGCTCGGCCGCCTCCCACCCCTCCCCCTAGGGGGATTGGGGTGCCGCTGAGCTCTTTCCCAGGGCCGGTTTTTGGCTGATTTTGTTACAGGGACGATTTTGCAGCTATGCTCCAAAAACGGCCCTTCCTATTTGACAACAACGGCTCATTCAAATCACACAAGTAGGAAATCAAAAGGAAAGGGATTGCCTTGGCAACAGGGGCTCTTGGCCATATTTATGAACTTGTATGGGCATTCGTTTAATCCTATGCTAGAAATTGCCAGGGCAAAAGTGGTTCCAAACCTGGCCTATGGCAGTGAGGCTCTCCGGGGAAGAGATACAACCATCCTGGACACTATAGTAATATGAATATACAGGCATATCTTTTAGCTCTCCTGACACACCTCACCAGCCCAGATCAGGCTGAAGCTTGGGTTAACAAAGCAGTCCCACGCCAGGCATTTGCCATCTTCTGCTACAAGCTTGAAATGGCAGAGGAAAACACAATCAACCATCATATATGGGAGGAGGTCACTAAGAAATTGCACTCAACAGCCTGAAACTATTTTGATGAAATGATAAATCTGTAGGGATTGGCGGAATTATGGCCGACTGCAGTGAACTATCACCATTTTGAAAGAATAGTTACGAAAAACGCTAAAATAACCTCCACACTAGAAGATCGGGCAACGTTAGAGAAACACTCAAATGCTCACAGTTACAAGGCCTTTAGACCACTTCAGTATATGGTTGAAGTTTTAAACTGCAGGATAAAAAGCAAATATTTGAACTACCGCCTCAGGATTTCACTGTCTCAAACAACCAATAGTCCATGGCTGAGAGTTGTAGGGGACATGACCTGTCAACAATGTGGCCTTGCAACAGAAAATCTGGTCCATACCATCTCTCTGTAATTCAACACTAGACATATGCCGGCAATGTCTGCGTCCGCTCTGGAACCAGTTATGGTGTGTGGCTGCAGGCAAGCCATTCTAGCCTGCCTTAACTGTACAGATGAGAGAACTTTCTCCAGAACTGTAAAGTTTATTTACAGAGTAGAGAGGGCCCTATTGAAAGCAATAGCCACACAACTGCCACTGGACATAAGTCAAACTACACCGCCAGTACCATGATCCTCAGTCTTTCGTAAAAAGGTTTTTGCCGACAATTAACCTGTTCAAATTGCTGCTCAATGTTTATCACTTAATTTTAACAAACTGGATGTTTATAAATGTAAATCGTTTTTTATCATTGTCTCTCCCTGCGCTAGCACCTGTTCTCTCATTTCAAATTTGCTTTTTATGATAGTTCTGACTTTTACCGATATCTTTTGCACATTGTAACGATTTTAATTAATCTAAACAAAAAATGTTGATTTGACTTGTCCATAACATTCACCACTTTCTTACAGAGACCTTTTTTTCTATTGGTGGGAAGAACTGTTTTGGACGGTATCTACCCCCTTTAATTTTTCCTTTTTGCCCTTGATTTACAGTATATCGCAGAGGTAGTCACTTGGCCCACTCTCTTCAACATCTATTTTCCTTCTCATTTCAGCCTTTTCTTGTTTATTTTCTGTTATGCAGATGACACGCATCTCATCATTCTCTTCTATGATATGCTGGTAGCTACCCAAGGATGCTTCAGGAGTGTCCTGTCACTGTTATTGAATAGAGAAGAATAAACTCTTTGAAACTAAGCAATACATAGACGGACGTTCTTTGTTCTAAGAGAAGCTACCTCTCTCTTGACTAGTGCATAGTAGTTGTCTGAGGTGGGCTCTGTGACCACACTCGGCCAATGTTCCATATTTTGAGAATCACATTTGATTGATGTTGTTTTTTCTTAGGTACAAAGATCACAGAGTTAACATCAGCTTTTTTCCCTCTGTTGAAGATTTGGCTGTAAAAATGTGGCCAATGTGCTGATAGTTTCTCACCTCGTCAACAGGAATTCTCTTTACCGAGGCTAAGCTGAAAATACTTAAAAATGTGTCTGCTCGACTTGTGTTAGACTATCACACAGAAAACACAGACAACAATGCATGTGTCTCTGCATATACCACTGCTCTATCAACAATTCTAAACCCAATGTTTGCAATCTCATGTACACTGGCAGGTTCAAGCGTGCACTTTACAGTCTTCTTTTTTGTTCCAATGTCATCGTGCATTCAGAGGAGGAAGGGTATCGCTATTTTCGAGAGCCGGAACTGGAGGGTCGCCTTTCTTTACTGACTCTTAAGGCATGGAACAAGTTACCTGTTTTCATCTCTAGGTAAGCAGCTGAATCTAATTCTATTTCACATATTGAAGACTTATCTATTTATTGCCAACATTACCTATTAATTGTTTGGAATTCAGACCGTTGTTGGGGAACTGAACATTCTATAAATATGATATTCTCATCATCATTGTGGATGGGATACACCCAGTCTACACTTAGTAATGAACACATATTAATTCATTTGAAACACTAATTATTGGTATCCTACTGGGATAGACTAAAACCATATAGAAAGCACTATGCACTCTTTGTGAAGCCTTCAGGGCCACAGTATAGAAGCAATCTATGTCTACCATCTGAAACTTGAGTGAAAACTCCTTACCTAATGGAAAACACTGATCTCTGTGGGGAATACCTAGCACTCAATTGGGTGCCTCTAATGAGAATAATTTCATATCCCAGGAAAATACTCAGCACCTTATGAGTAGAGATATACATGATATTAAAGCACCTACCACTTTTTGGAATGCACATAGCACCATATTAAATGCATCCAATAGGTTACAGGGAAAATTGATGAGAGTGACACAAAAGATAAATCTAATATTGGCAATCAATCAGAGTACTTGTGAAGCGCGCTACTTACCCATGAGGGTCTCAAGGCGCTGTGGGGAGGGTTGTGCTGCTACTGCTCGAAGAGCCAGGTCTTGAGGAGTCTTCTGAAGGCGAGTAGGTCTTGGGTCTGCCGTATGTGGGTAGGGAGGGTGTTCCAGGTCTTGGCAGCGAGGTAGGAGAAGGATCTGCCGCCGGAGGTCGTTCATTGGATGCGGGGGACAGCGGCGAGGGCGAGGCTGGCGGAGCGGAGCTGGCGGGTGGGGGTGTAGAAGCTGAGTCTGCTGTTCAGGTAGGCTGGTCCGGCGTTGTGGAGTGCTTTGTGTGCATGGGTGAGGCGCTTGAAGGTGATCCTCTTGTCGACAAGGAGCCAGTGTAGGTCTCTCAGCTGGGGGGTGATGTGGCTGCGGCAGGGGACATTGACGATCAGTCGGGCAGAGGCGTTTTGGATACGTTGTAGTCGTCGTAGGTGTTTGGCTGGGATTCCTGCGTAGAGTGCGTTGCCATAGTCCAGTCTTGTGCTGACGAGGGCCTGTGTCACCTTTCTTCTTGTTTCGGTCGGGATCCACTTGTAGATCCTGCGGAGCATGCAGAGGGTGTTGTAGCAGGAGGAGGAGACGGCGTTGACCTACTTAGACATGGAGAGGGAGGAGTCGAGGATGAATCCTAGGTTGCGTGCATGGTCAGTGGGTGTTGGTGCTGTTCCCAGTGTGGTTGGCCACCGGGAGTCATCCCAGGCTGAGGGGGTGGGTCCGAGGATGAGGACCTCTGTCTTATCCGAGTTCAGCTTCAGACGGCTGCTCCTCAACCAGTCGGCGACAGCCTTCATTCCCTCGTGGAGGTTGGTTGTGGCGGTGAGTGGGTCCTTGGTGAGAGAGAGGATGAGCTGGGTGTCCCGGCGTAGGAGATGATGTTGAGGTTGTGATGGTGGGCCACTTGTGCGAGGGGGGCCATGTAGACATTGAACAGCGTCGGGCTGAGAGATGAGCCCTGGGGGACGCCGCAGATGATGTCGTTGGCTTCGGATCGGAGGGTGGGAGGCGGACGCTCTGGGTTCTGCCGGAGAGGAAGGACGTGGTCCAGTCAAGGGCCTTCTCTTGGATTCCGGCTTCTAGGAGGCGTGTCTGTAGAGTGCGATGGAAGACCGTGTCGAAGGCGGCTGACAGGTCCAGGAGGATGAGGGCTGATGTTTCGCCATTGTCTAGTTGGCGCCTGATGTCGTCTGTGGCGGCGATGAGGCTGTCTCTGTGCTGTGGTTTCGTCTGAATCTGGACTGGGACGGGTCCAAGATCTTGTTGTCTTCCAGGTGGCGGGCCAATTGCATGTTGACGATTTTCTCGATGACCTTTGCCGGAAACGGAAGCAGGGAGATGGGCCAGAAGTTCTTGAGGTCCTTGGGGTCCACCTTGGGCTTCTTGAGGAGGGCGTTGATTTTGGCGTGCTTCCAGCTTTCCGGGAATGTCGCTGTTTCAAAGGAGATGTGGATGACCTTCCGTAGTTGGGGTGCGATGGCTGCATCTGCTTTGTTGAATACGTGGTGTGGGCACGGGTCTGACGGAGATCCTGAGTGGATGGAATTCATGACCTTGCGTGTCTCGTCGTCGTTGACATTGGACCAGGAGGTCAGGCGGTTGGCGCTGGTAGTGTTCACTGGGGAGGTGGAGTCTGGCGTAGTCGGGGTGGTCGTGGTGTTGAAGCTGTTGTGGATGTCAGCGATCTTGCGGTGGAAGAAGATGGCTAGTGAGTCGCACAGTTCTTGTGAGGGCGGGATGTCGTTGGCGCTGGGGTTGGAGAGTTCCTTTACGATGGTGAAGAGCTCCTTGCTGTCGTGTGCGTTGTTATCCAATCGGTCTTTGAAGGAGGATCTCTTGGCTAATCTGATGAGGTGGTGATGTCTGCGGGTGGTGCCCTTGTGGGCTGCGTGGTTGTCCGGTGTTAGATCGTGGAGCCAAATCTTCTCCAGTTTCCTGCATGTGCGTTTGGAGGTCTGGAGCTCGTCGGTGAACCAGGTGGCTCTCTTGCTGACCTGGCTGTTGGAGGGTTTCTTGAGCGGGGCGAGTGTGATGGTGCAGTCGTCGATCCACTGTCTGAGGTTGAAGGCTGCGGCGTCTGGGTTGGTGGGGTCGGCGGGTGGGTTCTGGGCGAGGGTGGTGATCAGCTGGTCTTCGGTGACTTTGCTCCTGCAGCGGCGAGGCAGCTGTTGGGTGCGGTGGTGCGTGGTTGGTTTCTTGAAGATGAAATGGATGCAGCGGTGGTCGGTCCAGTGGAGTTTGGTGGTGTGGTCAAAGGCGACGTGGGTGCCTGTGGAGAAGACGGGGTCCAGCGTGTGGCCGGCGGTGTGGGTGGGTGCGGTGACGAGTTATCTGAGGCCAAGGTTGGCGAGGTTGTCGATCAGGGTGGCGGAGTTGGCATTGTTGTTGTTCTCGAGGTGGAAGTTCAGGTCCCCCAGTAGGATGTAGTCCGTGGAGGCGAGTGCGTGGGTGCTGGCGAGGTCGGCGATGGGGTCGCTGAACTGAGCCGCAGTTCCGGGGGGTCTGTAGATGAGTGTTCCTCTGAGGGTAGTGTTGGGGTCGGTGTGGAACCGGAAGTGGAGGTGTTTGGCGGTGTTCAGGGTGGCGTCTGCATGGGTGGCGACCTTGAGGGTAGACTTGTGGATGATGGCTATTCTTCCTCCAATTCCGTTGGCGCAATCCCTGCGGGTGATCTTGTAGCCGTCCGGGATGGCTATGGCAATGTCGGGCGCAGAGGAGTCGTTCCACCAGGTCTCAGTCAGGAAGGCCACGTCTAGGGCAGAGGTGTTGAGCAGATCCCACAGCTCGACGTTGTGTTTGCGTGCAGAGCGGGTGTTGAGGAGTATGCAGCGGAGGTGGTTAGGTCCAGTCCTTTGAGGTTTGGTGGCTCTGTCGCAGGTGAAGCTGCAGGTGCGGCAGGAGAAGGGTCCGTTTCGGGGCGGCCTGGAAGCAGGTGTGGTTTTGGCCGGCGTTGAGTGCGTGGAGTGTGCTGGCGCCGTAGTGGAGAGTGGTGTCGTGGCGTTCGCGGGGTCCAGGGGTTCTGGCGCTGAGTGCGGTCCAGGCACGGACCGGTGCAGATGGGCTTGCCTTCGGCGTGCCAGCGGACGCCCGCAGCGGGTGTCCTCTGCACGGCTGTGCAGTGTCCGGCATATATGGGGAGGTGGGAGGGAGGAGCAGCTGGAATGCGGGAGCAGTGAGTGGGCAGGGGGCGGGCCGCAGGGGGCACAGCGGTGGGGAAACAGTGGTACAGAAAGCAAAATGGGGCACAAGGGGGGAAACGAGTGACATAGTGCAGAAAACGAGGCACGAAGAGGGGGAAACAGTGGTACAGAAGGAAAAATGAGGCACATGGGGGGAAAACGAGTGAACAGAGCAGACAACGAGGCACAAAGAGGGGGAAACAGTGGTACAGAAGGCAAAATGGGGCACAAGGGGGGAAATGAGTGGCACAGAGCAGAAAACGAGGCACAAGAGGTGGAGACAGTGGCACAGAAGCAAAAAGGACGGAGGACAATTTACCAGCGGCAGTGGCAGCGGCAGCAGGAGCACACAGTCGGAGCTGCGTGGAGGAGGAGCGACCTACCAGGAGGGTCAGGGGTCGCTCCCCCTGTTATGTTATGCAGACAATGCAGAACTCCCTCCAGTCATAGTCCATGGATCGCAGCAGTCTCCCTGCTCCTGGCATAGTGCAGGAGGCAGACTCCTATGTTTGTTCCAGCATGCACATACCATTCTTTGTGGAAGCTACTCTTGAAACATTCTTATGGCTCTTAGGGCTCTAAACACCACATTAACTCTTCCCCAATTCTGTTTCCAACACTATCTTTGAATTTCCTTTTCAGTCCATGTCTGTAAAATATTTGTTTTTAAACGATGTTTCCATGAAGAACCAAGAAGTGACACTTTAGGCTATTCCCAAACTATCATGGTCTCCTCTGTAGTCTGTAATACTTTCACATCCCAACATAGGTCCTGATTATGAGTGAGGCGGTCATAAGACCGCTGCACTTGTGGTGGCTTTGGTCCGGCTGCCGTATTACATCTACATGTGGTCATAGCGCAGAGTACAACCAGCTGTGCCAGGTGGTACAGCGGAGGCTCAATACAATATGCTGAGCGGGACTGGCACAGTCCCGCTCAAAATATTATGAGTACCACCTACACCAACCATTTCATGGCGGGAGCCTCGCCATGAAAAAAGCTGGCGGTGGAGGAACAAAGGGGGCCCTACAGGGCCCCCATGCCTCCCCGCCATAGGGATACATTCACGGGGCAAAAGATGTGCCCCCCTGTCTGTATTCCCTCCAGTTCCAACACAGCATGGACGTCACAGTCCAAGCCAAGATGTAACATTTTTGTCATTCCCATTAAGGTGCCATTTTTGGGATTGGCAAAAGGATAGTCTGCCTGTATGAAAAAAACTCGTAATCAGGTGGACGGTCCTTGCGCGTCTCTGGCGGTGCTGTGTCAGCAGAAAGCCTGCGCAGCACCACCAAAAATCGTAATTAGGCCTAAAGTCCCTTCCTGCTTTCACTTACACCAACTTCATGATTCGTGCTATGAAAGAAGTTGGAACTCAGCCATCAGTATCAATTTCACAAATGTTCCTCTATCTCTGGTGGTGGGTTTTCCTGTCCAATTTCCATGAATCCTACTCTGTCTGTTGGAATTGTTGCATCATCTCTTGGCACCCTGCTCTATGTCCTGGAATGATGAATTCTAATCTACTCCAGTGCAGGTTTTGTGGGCCCAAGATTCCTCAAAAAAATCTCTGCTCGCAGATGTTTTATACTGTACAGGGTTTACCTCCAATCGGTGATCCTTCGATGAGACACATTTTGTTTCCAAATGATATTCCTAAGCTTTAAAAAGCACTGCGGCTAGAGGGAGGTGTCGCCCATACTTGGTAGCTTCGATGAAAGAAGATGTGATAGCTGAGTTTAGCTATAGACTGGCATGTAGCTTCCTGCTTGGCGGTGCTGCAGTGCCCTTGCACTCTGTGATCCCATTGGTGCATTGTGCCCCCTCCAAATGGACAGAATTGCCTAAATGTAGCCATGACAACAGGATACATTGTGCAGCATTTAGTCCTGACAATCAGAGGCAATGTCCAGATATGTATGAGTAGCAGCCATGTGCCTGTACTGTTGCCAATTCTTGCGGCAAGATACCCGTGGCCTGAACGACTCAGGTCAATTGAGGACTCTCTTACGATGATAGCGTAACTGGCCTGGCTCCCAGGTCTCTGGTACTTTGGAACCTCAGTACCGAGAGCCTACTGACCTTGCAGCAGGATTTGACTCTAAGTAGGTGAGCATGAGCAAGCCGACAAGGGTCTCTAAAAAGGTGACATGGCTCTACGAACACATAATAGCATACAAAACACAGAGCTCATAATAAAAATACTGCTGCCCGGTCAACTGTTCTTGCTTTAAATAAGACAAGATTGGATTGATATTATAACGAATAAATAACAGAGCAGTGGAGCAAACATGAAAGAAAGGATGCAAATATCCCAAAAAGAGTCAATTCCTGTTTGCTTTAGGGAGAGGACAACAAAACAGAGTCCATTTGCACAAGAACTCCAGAGGCAAATACAAACATGGGGCTGGTCTCTGTCAGTCACAGCATGCCATGGAATACAATGGCTTTGATTCCAAATCAGGCAGAGCAGAATTAACACACAGAATTCTTCTCCGTATTATAACAACTAGCACGGTGTTCCCGCACCCATTTTTCCCAGATGCGGGAAAACAGAACCTGATTTTACTGGCTGGTAAAATTGCATGAGGCTTTAGCTTCAGCATTACTCAAGCCTTGTCTGCTAGTCCCTGAGAACGTTTTTCTTTGGCAAGAGGGGATAATGCAAATCTTCCCTGTGCCTGTCCCTACGCATCTGCCCCCCCACACCCCACACGAAAGACACTGCCCCTATTTGCCTCTAGCCAGTGCATTAAACCCCTCGAACTTGGGACTACATGCAGGATTCCACGCAGTATTCCATGTCTGCTCAGGTATTCTCCACTCAAAGGGGTCTAACTCGCAATAGGCGGAATCCCAGATACTGGCTGGTAATGGGAATTTCAGTCACTGCCAATCTCTGCATAAAATTCGACTTGACTCGTCATCAAGACCACACAATTTCCAAGCAAGGATGGAGAAGCAGAATGTGTCTCTCAGGGTGGAGTAAAAATCCTTGAATTGCCGTTTACATTTTCAGGGGAGAAATAGCGTAGACGGGCGTAGAAGCAGTTACTTTGCCATGTAATAATAATAATAATAAACCATTTATTGAGCGCCTGGTTACACAGAAGACAGTGTGTCCCCGCGCTAATTGCTGCTAAGAATTCACGAGGCAGATGATAATAGAGCCATTGGAGGGAAAAGTTACATAATGGGAAACAGGAATGTCTTAAGTTTACCCCGGAATCTAGTTTCCGAAGGTTCCATGCGAAGATATAGCGGGAGCCCATCCTGGCCCTCTTGATTCGAGGAAGTTTGAACAACATCGTTCCGGAAGATCTTAAATTCCGGGTGGGACGGTGTATACTGAGGAGATTCTGAAGATAGTCTGGGCCTTTACCTTGTGCGATACGATGTGCAAAACAAAGGACTTTAAATTTGATCCGTTCCCTGACTGGGAGCCAATGAAGCTTTGCCAGCGCGGTCTTCCCAGAGGCTCTACGAGGAAACCCAAGCACAAGGCGTGCGGCAGCGTTCTGGACACACTGAAGTTGGTGGAGGCCTTTCACACTCAAGCCTGCTAGCAGGGCATTTCCATAATCAAGGTGGGGGGTCACCAAGGCATGGACAATAGTCTTTCTGGCACCTATGGGGAGGAGATCTAAAACCTTCCGGAGGACCCTTAGTACGCTGAGACACCTACCTGCCACCTTGTTGACATGTGACTTAGAAGAGAGGTCCGAGTCAAGCATAACGCCAAGATTTCTTACTGAATCCACAGGAGTGGGCGGGCTACCCAGTTCAGTAGGCCACCACCTATGAGACCATGCAGATACTGCTTTCCCCACCACTAGCAGTTCTGTTTTTTCGCCATAAAGGCGCAGGCAGTTGTTGTTCATCCATGATGCCACTGATGACAAACAGTTGGAAAAATTAGTGGCATCATCACTGTGGTCGGGCGTAAGCTTGAGTATTGGTTGCGTGTCATCAGCGTAACTAACAATGGCCACCCCGAATGCCTCCACCACGTGAGCCATGGGTTCCATATAGATGTTGAACAAAGTAGGGCTCAAACTTGAGCCCTGAGGAACCCCATGGCTCACCTTCCTAATGGATGACCTGAAGGGTGGGCAATGAATTTGGAAGCTCCTATTGACCAGAAAGGAACGTATCCATTCCAGTGCTGATCCTTCCACCCCCATCTCAGAGAGTCGGGACAGCAGCGTTGTGTGCAGCACGGTGTCAAACGCTGCACTTAGATCTAATAACACCAACGCTGCTCTCACCCTCATCTACTAGCTTTCTAAGGCACTCGGTGGAATAGAGGACGGCCGATTCCGTGGAGAAGCCAGGTCTAAATCCTGATTGTGAGGAATGGAGGAGGACTTTCTCCTCAAGATATGCCATAAGCTGCTTATTCACAACCTTCTCTACAACTTTTGAGCAGAAAGGGAGGAGGGAGATGGGGCGGAGATTTTGGAGTTGAGAGATATGGATGTTTGGTTTCTTTTTAAGAGGGATCACCTGAGCAGTTTTCCACGCTTCAGGTACATAACATTCCTGAAAGGACAATGTCACCATATGGCTAATATGGTCAATTAGCATACTTTCCATAACTTCTTTGCAACGTGCCGGAGGGCATACGTCGCTGGGAGAGCCGGATTGTATGCTATTGATGATAACTAGTAAGTAATGTCTTTCAGGTGTTTTGAAGCATGTAAGATGGGATTTCCTGATGGAACTAGAACTGTCTCTCGTGCCTCTTTGGTGGCCTGAGGGATCGACACTGGGTTTAAAAGTGGCATGGATTTTATCGACTTTTTCTAAAAAGAAATCTGCAACAGAATCACATATCTCATTAGAAAATGTATCTTGAGCTTCCAGTCTAGTAGGGACCGTAAGCTCCTTATAAATAGCAAAACGTTCTTTAGTGGGATTGTCTGCCAGCTCAATCCTGTTTTTGAGATAAGTACTTTTCTCAGATCTTACAAGTTTTTGATATTTTTTTAATTCCAGTTTATAAAGAGCTTTATGTTCTGGAGCATAGTTTTTTCTCCAGCTCCGTTCCATGGTTTTACATTTAGTTTTAGCCTGTTTCAGTTTTTCTGAGAACCATGGTGCAGTTTTGGATTGCCTTGCCGGGGGTTTGGTAGTCCAGGGTGCTACTTTATCCAAGGCGTTGGACATCCAACTTTCATATTTACTCCATACCTCGTGTAAGGTATCACCTAAAGGTAGGGAGTGTTCTGATAGGGCATTTCCAAACGTTTCTGGGGTAAATTTCTTCCATTCCCTACGTTTCTGAGGAAGAGGTATCCTAGGTCTAGTTTCTAGGGGCACGTTCTTAAGTTCGAACGGGACGATGCTATGGTCCGACCAAGTCGTTTCAATTGGAGGTAGAACTCTAATACCCTCCCAGTTGGCAAAAATAGGGTCCAAAAGATGGCCACGGTCATGTGTGGGGGCTGTGGATAACAAATTAACCCCCAAGGGTTTCAGTGCCATAAGCACAGCTTGCGCCTCTCTACATTCTACATCATCGAAGTGGATGTTTAAATCACCCAGGATGAGAAACTTTTTATATCTTAGCACTGATTGAGTTGTTAGTTCCAGAAGTTGGTTCCCAAAGTGAGTAGCACTTCCTGGCGGGAGGTATATCAATAGTCCATTAATAATGTTCTTAGGTCCAACTTTTATAGTAAAGAAACCACTCTCACTATTAAGTAGTGAGGTCTTAACTAGGGTGCATGCCAAATGTGATTTGTAGATAAGGGCTAACCCACCTCCACGTTGTTTTTCTCTATCCAGCCTAAGTAGACTGTATCCAGGGGGAATAGCTTCGAGAGCATCTGGAGATGAGGCATCATCCATCCATGTCTCTGTGAGAAACATTGCTTCTGAACTTCTGTCTCTTAGCAACTTATAAATCTCAGTTTTGTGCTTAGCCATGGATCTACAGTTTAGTAATATCATATTTAATTTAATTTCTTCTATTGCGTCCCTTTGCAGAGACGGTAGAGTCTGGTTACACGCCTCGCAGTAAGGGGGCAGTGAATCAGCCCGAAAAGTATGGTGGCACCTAGTATTCGGACTCTGGCGTAATGAAAGCAGATCCTGCTTAGAGTAGTAATGAGAAGTATTACAGTGTGTACTTGTAGGGTCAATAGGCGCGAAAAGACCAGAGAGACCCGCCCCGCGCCCCGGTCGATCGCGGACGGGCGCAGACGGGCAGGACTCTGGCTTGACTCCGGCGCGAATCCGGCGCGCCCGCTGTACGCGTCCGCTGCGCGGAGTCATAGCCGTATGTTTTTATACCGGCGCCTCGAGCGCCAGAAGAGGAGATCCCTATCGAAGATGGCCGCCACAGAAATCTCGGCCCGAGCCCCCAGGGATGACGACCTTGCAGTCAGCTGGTCAATAAAGGTAAAGGCAAGCAAGTAAATCTGCCGCCACTAACCTAATTGTGCAGAAGATGTATTTTAAAATTAAGCTGGTTGTTTCACCCTGAAATCGGTGACTAAATCAGCAGCGTTAGGGTAATGTCTTCGAGCGCCAAGCGCTAATGCCAGGGGCAGTTGCAAGGGGGGAAAGGACACAAGGGTAAAGAGCACAGAGACATTTAAGAACAATTAAAATAAGTAACCACCCGGCTCACGCCTCAGGGGTCAAAACAACAATCTCCTGAATGAGAGTGCGTCCTTTGTTTTTATACCGGCGCCTCGAGCGCCAGAAGAGGAGATCCCTATCGAAGATGGCCGCCACAGAAATCTCGGCCCGAGCCCCCAGGGATGACGACCTTGCAGTCAGCCGGTCGATAAGGGTAAAGGCAAGCAAGTAAATCTGCCGCCACTAACCTAATTGTGCAGAAGATGTATTTTAAAATTAAGCTGGTTGCTTCACCCTGAAATTGGTGACTATATCAGCAGCGTTAGGGTAATGTCTTCGAGCGCCAAGCGCTAATGCCAGGGGCAGTTGCAAGGGGGGAAAGGACACAGGGGTAAAGAGCACAGAGAAATTTAAGAACAATTAAAATAAGTAACCACCCGGCTCACGCCTCAGGGGTCAAAACAACAATGTGTTTCAAAACGACCTCCACTTCACTACATACATGGAACCTGACAACAACACTCTTCATATGTCCAACAGTGCAGTTCAGAGTTTGTCCTATTCCATCTCATATAGCAAATGCAATACACACCACACGGAAAAGCAGACACAATACAGCCGACATGAGCGATATCCCTTGTCAGTATTCCTCATCTGAGGACACACTTCAAGCACATCTTCCAGAAGACCCATCCTACGTTTCACCTCTGACAATCTAACAGCTTTTAGATTTTAACTTATGGGGCTTAATAATAACTATCAAAATATTCAGATTCTGGAAAATCTTGACCAAAACGGATTTCAGATTTGTCCCCATTTGAACCAGGGACGTATTTTGTTTTGAGGCAATGACTTCTTGAAGGGACATGGATGTGCAGCTCTGCTGGTGGTGACATAACTTGTACCTTTTCGGACAGGTCCTTTACCAGGTGTGAACATCTCTCGCTTCTTATAGATCACTATTTTGAGACGTAGCTTCAGTGGGTTCCCTTAGGCCTGAGGTGGCTACGTGGACCTGAGGTGCCGCCATCCACATGGAGATGTTGAAAAGGTCAGAGTGTCACAGGGTGCTTATAAGTTGACTCCCACGAGACCATGGTGCCCTCATAATTCCCAAGATGGCCCATGATTTGGGGTGTTCATGGTGTTCTACCTGTTGTGATCAGAGAGCTGGTGTGTGGCGTGGACAAAGTCTGCAAATGCTTGTGTGATACTGGAATGCCACGGAGGACACACGGTTGAGTGATCTTTGCTAATTACTTATATAAGCCTAATCCACCGATTTCTCTCTAAGGGCAACATTGAACCACTTTTTCCTCCTCCCAAAAGTACACAGGAGGCATTAATAAAGTAGCTGGCAGTTGTAGAGCAGTTTGACGCAAGCCTCTTAATCCTGCCACCCCACCCTGCAATGTCAGCTAAAGTAAAAAAATGTGTTGACGTAGTTCAGAGTCTCTACCTATTGTACAAAGCTGGCATCTGTGGGGCTCAGCGACCGTGTCCTGTGTTGTCAAATGATGTTCTAAGCTGCCAAGCCCATATGCCCCGCAGCCCTGGCAGGAACAAGTAAACAGATTATGATGGTATTAGCTGATAGGCAGGCACAATAGAAAGCACTGACTACCGGTGCACATCACTTTCAGGGTTCGAAAGGCAACTTCAGCTCCTTTCCCTGTTGGCAGTGCTGGCCTTGGGTTTATGTTCTCTTTCGCCACAGCTCATCCCCCGCCCCCCCCCCCCCCCCCCCCCCTCCGCCGGGTTGTATTCCTCTTTCCCCTGACTAACCGGTGTTATCAGTTTATTTATCACTGATTTCCGAAAGTTCATTCTCAACCAAAACGGGATCGGCAGTACATTTTCCCTTTCCATTTCAACTTCTGTACTATCCACTTAAAAACTCGATTAATTTTGCGCTTCTATAAACATAGCACTTCATGAGGCAAATAACTTGATTATTACATCATTTGTAGTGAAATCCAAACCGCTACATATGCCCTTTCAAAAGATGTACAGGACAGTCGATGACCCATGTCAGGAGATGATGCAGAAAAGAGACATCTACAGAAACACATTTTAAAACATTTCCTACTTTGCATGTGTGCTGCACAGTGCAGCACACATACAAAGTAGGAAAAAACATTTCTCCTTCATTTTTCATGAGAAAAAAACATTTTTCATGAGTAAAGAAAACATTTCTCCTTTTTTTAAAGTTTGAGTTTATTAAAGAACAAAAGAAACAGAACATAAAATGAAGAAACAGATAAAATAATAAGCCGTCAGGTTATACAAAAATAATGAGCATTATGATATTACAAAGTGTATAAGAATATATAAGAAATGCATTCAAAATTGTGTACATGGAAAAAGCAACGTAAGCATAGCAATATTGAAAGAACTGTAAAAAATACATAATATGTTTAAAACAATAACAAAGAACATTCAGTGAGTGATATTAAGAAAAGGCAATGGGAAAATCAAGATGGTTTTCGTACTTCAACAGATCTAGCATAGGAGATAGGGACTGAAGGAGCAGATGAGGAAAAATAGTTTAGTAAAGAAGCCAAAGGAGAGCCCTCTTAATTGCTAGGGATATGGGGGAAACATAATTAGTATCAAGTCGATGATGAAAGCAAACCGCGTTCCACCAAGCACGAAAAGTAACGTTTGTAGCTTGTTTCCAATTAGAGGTAATAAGGCGAAAAGCAATAGCTATCAAAAGATCTATGAGTAAATAATGTTGACGGGATTGGGGAAAAGTAGGGGAAAGAGAACCTAGAGAGATGTGAGTAAGTGAGAAGGGGACTTGAAAGTGAAAAAGCTTTTGGATTTGAAGCCAAACCAGTTTTCAAAATTGGAGTATGGAAGGACAATCAAATAACATATGTTTCAAATCTGCAGAGGGACAAGGACATGACCAGCAAGTAGAGGGAGTATCAGGGGAGAAAGTTGATAAAATTAATGGTGTAAACAAAATTCGATTATATATGAAACTAGCAGCCCGTCCCGACCTTGTCCGGGAGCATTCAGGCTTCCCCTACCCCCGCCTGCCCCGACATTGCCCAGCAGCCCGTGCCCCCGCCCGCCCCGTCCCCCACCTGTCCCGACAGCCACCTGCCCCGACCCCGCAGCAGCCCGTGCCCCTGCCCGCCCCGTCCCCCGCCTGCCCCGACCCCGCTCCTCGCCTCTCTGCTCCTCACCGTGGCCCAACACCTGCCTGCCCCGACATTGTCCCCGGAGGCTTACCTGATCCGCCGCTTCTTAGTTTACCGCTCCTCGCCTCTCTGCTCCTCACCGCTTGTCCGCCGCCGCTCCTCCCCGCGCCATGTCCGCCTCTCCACTGCTCCCACCGCCGCTGGCCTCACGTCACCGCTCCTCCCCCGCGCCATGTCCGCCGCTCCTCAGACGTCTCTCGTCCCCGTGGTGACGTGAGCACGCACGACGCGGCCGGTGCTACTTTGGGGTGGGACTACTTTTAAAAAAAATATAAATATTGTAAATAACGTTTTATTTTGACATTTATATAGCCTATAACCATCTACACACCCTGATGATTTCAACAGTGTATCGGGTTTGTAGATTGGCGCAGTGGTTCCCGAGTTTACCCACCTCAAAGCCTGAAAGTTCTTACTTTATTATAGTAGTATAGATAAAGAGTTTGGGTGGTATTAGCAGCTCTAGAGGTTTTATGAATTTTAGACCAAATCTTAACCCAAAAAGGGATCGGCCAATCTTGTGAAAGGTCTTGTTCCCAGGCTAGTTCAATCTTAGTTTTGGACCTGTCCAAGGAGAGATGGAAAGATTTATAAAGAAATTATGTGGGGGGAGAGGAGTCTAATGCAGAGGAAATAGATTGATGGATAATAGGAATGTCATTAGTGTTTGGTAGGGACTGAAGGTATTGAGTAAGAATGGGTAGTAGTAAATTATATTGTGAACGAGCACTGGGAGGTAGAGAGAAATGCGATTTTAGATCCAAAAAGGATAGAGGATGGTTGTGGGAGAGGAGTTGAGAAATCCAACGTAGGCCTTGGGAATGCCAAGTTTTCCAGAAAAAGGAGCGATTACGAAGCTTGAGTTGTTTATTATACCAAATAGGTTGAGCATGAGTCGAAGAAAGAGAAGGATAAGAAGAGGACAAAAAAGGGAGAAGGAGCTTACGAGAATGAGAAATAATAGGGTTACGGAAACAAGACAAAATAGATGTAAAAGATCGGATTTCATGGAAATCCAAGGGGGAAATAAAAAAGGATTTTATTTTCAGCCAAAGAGGAGGATAAAAGGGGAGATCGATTGAGAGCCAAGGAAAAAGCACGATGGTAAGCTCTGAAATCAGGGAAACGGACTCCAGCATAGGCTTTATCTTTCTTTAAGGAAGAAAGAGCACTGAGGCCATAGGCTCTGTATAGAGTAGGCGCACATACGTTAGAAAGCGTGGACCGTAAGTGATCGCTTCTAAGAGTTGGAGTAGATACTCCCAACTGAGGGAGTCGAAGGCCTTATCTATATCTGCCAGGAGTACGGCCACGGGGCGACCCAGCTCCGGGGCCAGAGCCATGGCTTTGTTTTTTTTAAAGGAATTGTAATTGATTTCTCCAACCAACATACCATCAATCCAATATCACATTCTAGACCATTACACAGATGGTCCCAAATCCAATTAGTAGAACAGGAGGAGTTCCTCTAACTTCCCTACCCGCCTCCCTCTCTACCCCCACCCCCGTTGTCAGTGTGCCCTCGCCTACCCCCCCACATTTAGATATGCAAACAAAGAACTCAAATTACCTAACACAATTAACAGAGGGTAACACCATCACCGGTCTCGGTAGATAGGAAATTCCCTATAGTTACTCATGAGTGCTCTGAGCCCTACCCTGGTTCCACAACACTTCCTAACCTAGAGTGTAGAAGCTGACTCCCCTCAGTATGTGTTTAGGCATCTCCATCCCCTGTATATTCCCCATTATTCCCTGCTCTGACCTCCGTGCCCTGATCTAGTCCTGCGTCACCTTTGTCTTCCTCATTCACTTCTAAAGGTGGCTGGAGCTCCGCTACCAATGCACCCCACGCTCTTGCTGCTTCCAGCGCTTCATCATTAGAGGTGCGCCTGGCCAGTTGCAGACGGAGCATCCCTTCACTGCCCGCCCAGTTCAAGAAACTCACCCTCCATCTTTGAAAGTTAGGTCCCGCTCTCGTTTTCCAATGCATGCCATTATTAACCCCAAATCATAAAACTTTCTAGTTATTTTAGTATTGGGAGTGTGCAGGAACCAAAGCAAAAGGCAAGTTCCCATCTCCAGCTCCAGTGTACACTCCGTCACTCGGTTCAAACATGCTACCACTTCCGTCCAGTAAGATCCCAATCCCGCGCAGGACCAAAACATGTGGCCAAAGTCAGCACCTTCTGAGTTGCACCTAGGGCATAGTGATTGAGTGCCCCCGAAATACTGTTGAATTTTAACCAGTGTTAAATAGGCCCTATGTAAAGTAAAAAATTGAACCAGTTGAAACCTGGCGTTGCGCGTACCCTTCAAGGCCCTCCTCAGCAGCTGCGGCCATGTCGTCTCAGGTATGAGCTTGCCAAGGTCCTCCTCGCATTTGCCCTTTAGCTTATCCAGGGGTGAAAGCCCTTCCTTGGACAATCACCTATAGAGACAGGTGATAGCCTTGAATGTGCCCGCTGCCATAGTAACATATTGACAGCGGTATACAACGTTTAGCACGCATCTTTTACCACGCACTACCCTTACAACGCAGGCATTACCACGCATACCATTACAACGCATTGCGCTGGGGGGCGCTCTAGGATAGGGAATAAGTTTAATTTTATATCCAACACCTTCCCTAGTGTCCACGGGGACTGGAGTTGGAATATAAAATTATACTTACCACTATCCAGCACCTCAAAGCGCTATGCGTTGTAACGGTATTCGTTGTAAATACCGCGTTGTAATGGTATGCGTGGTAATAGTATGCGTGCTAACGTCATACATCCATTGACAGCCCAACGACGTTGGGGGCTCCGACACACCATTCCTCCACTGCTTTTGAATTCCCGTCACAAGGGCAGCGTGCAATGAATAATCCCCCCTCGGCAAGTCAAAGGCACTCTGCAAATCTTGGAAAGGTAACAGGGTGCAGTCCCTGTACAAGTCCCTAATCATGCGGACCCCGTGCTCTTCCCAGCCGGCCAGCGCCGACCAATCACCTCCATGCGGGAGGGCGGTGCACATGCCCAGGGGAATTTCCGGGGCATACGGGTCAGCAAAACCCGCCCGTTTCTGGCTTCGTAGCCAGCACAGTCGGAGGGTACGCTCTTTAAGAGTGAGTTGGTCCAGCCTAATTTTCTGCCTAAGCGCTATGAATGACAGAACATGGCGGGGGATTACTCTACCCTGTGGCCCATCTGGGCCTCTAAATTCTCGTGCTACGGCTTGTGTGAGTCACTGCAGCTGTGCCGCTAAGTAGTACCACTCAAAATCTGGGACTGCCAACCCCCCTCCTCCCTGGGCCACATCGGGGTGTTCAACACTACCCGCCTCCTGCCTGAGCCCCAAATAAAACCTGTCATCAGTGCTCTGAGCGTCTTGAAAAAGGACATGGGAATCCATACCGGCAAAGTACGAAAGAAGTAGAGCAACAGTGGGAGTGCCACCATCTTTAGGAGCGCTATTCTCCCAGCCACCGATAGAGGGAGGGTTCGAGCCCCCTCATCACACCGCCCACATTTCCCTCAAAAAGGTCAGAGTGAGCGTGATATATACGGACGCCCTAGTATGGTAAGCACTCAGACTCCCATCGTAGATCCCCAACGTCAGGGGCTGCTGGGCACCCGGAGTCAAGGGAAACAGACAGGTCTTATTCCAATTTACCTTCAATCCCGACAAGTGGCCAAACTCCTGAAGAAGGGTTCGAGCACCCTGCACGGAGTCCTCTGTATCTGCCAGATACATTAAGAGGTCGCCCGCGTATAGGGATATGTAATGAGTCGCTCGACGCAGCAAAACACCTTCATAGGATCGCCCCTGCCGTGCATGTGCTGCCAATGGTTCGATTGCTAGCGCAAACAA
Source organism: Lissotriton vulgaris (assembly GCF_964263255.1). NCBI lineage: Eukaryota > Metazoa > Chordata > Amphibia > Caudata > Salamandridae > Lissotriton > Lissotriton vulgaris. Next base: position 2,041,720,196 of record NC_141685.1, on the reverse strand, counting down.
CACAGAGATAAAGAACAGCCCTGACGGGTGCCCCTCCCTACCATGCACGCCACTGACACAGCGTGTCCCGTGCGAACTCTGGCCATGCCAGAGCTGTACAACAGTCGAGTCCAGCGTATAAAAAGATATCCTAAGCCAAATTCCTTCAATATCCAGAATAGGTACGGCCACTCCACACTGTCAAAGGCCTTCTCGATATCCACCGACAGGACTACAGCTCCCGACGATACTTCACCTCTTTCCCCCATGATCCGTATCAACCGCCGTATACACGACGCGGTATTCCTGGTTGGTATGAAACCCGATTGATCTGGGTGTACTAAAGTGCACATGTGGTCTACGAGTCCCGTGGCTAAAATCCTGCTCAGGATCTTGTAGTCTACCGTGAGCATCGAAAGCGGTCGGTAGGCTGACCTAGAAGTGGGAATTTCGCCCCTCTTCAATAACGGCACTATGATCGCTTCTCTGGTGGACATGAGCAGCCTGCCCAGTTCCCACGCCTCACTGTACACTGATTGCAATTGGGGTGCGAGGAGATCAATATACGCTGCATAAAACTCCACCGGGAGGCCATCAACCCCCTGTGTCTCCTCCTGGCCATGTGTTTAACCGCTGCTCTGATCTCTCCCAGCGAAAAAACTGCTCCTAGTTTGGCCCCTGCTCTGGGTCCAATAGTTGCAACTGCGCTGCTTCTAGGAAGTCAGTCAGTCAGTCAAGAATCTTTATTCGATTTAGTTAAAAATCATACAAAGAGATAAAAACATTAAAATACAAATAAAGACTATTAACAATATCATACAAATCAGTGCATACAATGGAGTACAATTCCATGCTATTTATAGAAAGAGCGAATTCATTTTATAAAATTTAAAGATAAAAAACTCATTTAGAGGGGCCCATTACTATGTTGCATATTTTTCTTTTTTAGTTCTAACTGCCGCCACCAAGAAATTTTCCATGCAAAATGTAATACGAATCTCGTTCAGTGATTGAAGATAGAGCAGAGCTGGTTTCACCTGCGTAAAGCCATCCTCCTTTAAAACAGGCAACAAATATTTTTTCCTGGGTTCTAAAAAGAAACCACAAAACATGACGAAATGTATGGTGTCTTGAACAGAAAAATTATCACAACAACAGGGAGGGGCGAATTCAGGTTTTTCCCAGGTTTTAAAGTTACCCAAATAAAAATGTAACAAATTAAACCAAAATTTTGTCAGGAGAAACCTATGGAATGGCTTCATAACAACGCCAAGGTAAGGTGCTAGTGCAATGGAATTTACAAGCAGATAATGTTTCCTCACTGCGGGTTTCTGCAGTTCCCTTTCCTCACGCCCCACTCTTGCCCTACTCATGAACTGCTTCTTGATTATTTCTACATCCTGTTTCTTGATGTCCAGGGGGGATGTGAAGAGTTCCGGGCGACCCAGGTCTGAGAAAGACTTCATCAGGTAGGCCAACCATGGCACCCTTTTGGAATGGTCCAAAGACATGACGTCAGTCATGATCTTATGATTAAGGGACAATTCTTCATTGAGCCACATCTTTAGCCAAAAGATCAAGGGTGCCATGTTCAGTCTATCAGTGACGAAATCTAAGCCCACCTCCATATGTAAGGAAAAAGTCGGTGTGGACTGTGGGACAGACAAGAGGGAGCGTATAAATCTGTTTTCCGCCTTCGGTATCGGATCAAGGTTTACATAACCCCATAGGGGTGAACCGTATAATGCCAGTGCAACAGATTTACTATTATACATTTTTAAAAGGGCTTCCATCGGCCTGGCGCCCAACCTATTTGCAAATCCCATGAGGGCTGCTGATGATCTAGTCACCGCCAGCCTCTTAGCTCTAACCTGGGGTCCCCAGGTGCCCATTTGATCAAAGAGGACCCCCAGATAGGGAAAAGTCGAGACTCTGGTGACGACCTCACCTTTGCATTCAAAGGTTTTAGGTATCCCCTTATTTCTTTTGTGCCCAACAACCATAGTATGTGATTTATTAGTATTGATTTTTAAATCTAGATGGACCATAAATGTGCCGAAGGCATCCAGGAGACGTTGGAGACAGACACCAGTGCGAGCTATCAGCACCGCGTCGTCCACGTACAGGAGAGCAGGGATCTTAGCTGCTCCTGCACGCGGAACGTCTCCCTCCACGTCTTCCAAGCAGGCACCCAAGCCATTAATGTAAATAGTGAAGAGCAGCGGGCCAATATACAACCCTACCTAACCCCACGCATGGAATTAAAACGGGGCGTGCACCTTCCCTCGTTGGTAACCCGCACTGCAGCAAATAGCTCCTGATGGAGTGACGCCATGTACCTGACCAGTGCCTCATCTATCCCCATCCCCAGGAGAGTGGGCCACAGCTTAGACCTGTTCACCAAGTCGAAGGCCGAGGAGAGGTCCATAAACGCTAGGAATAAAGACCCCTCCGTGGCCACCGTGTATTTCGAGATCAACAGATGTAAGTTGGAGCATTGCTCTACCGTTCCTCTTCTCTCCCTAAACCCGTATTGAATGTCGGCCAGCCCCCGCAGCTCTCAACACTATCCCTCAGCTTGACCAAAAGGACTCTGCCTAAGATCTTAACTGCAGAGTCCAAGAGGGATATGGGCCTTTAGCACCCGGGGTCATCACGCTGGCCCTTCTTGAAAATGGGGACGATGGTAGAGGTTGCCCAGGTGGTACGTAGAGGGTTGCCATTAACGGCGGTAAAAACATTGGCCAGAACTCCCGCCCAAAGCTTGGGTGAGTGTATATAGAAATCGGCTGGCACCCCATCAGGGCCTGGTGCCTTGTTCTTGGTGGTGGCCAGGACCGCTTTCTCGACCTCTGCCCTCTCAAAACAAATGGGGAGTGTTGGACCCGGCCCTTTAGGCAGGTTCACCCGAGACTTTTTGCTTTTTCCTAGCCTGTTTATGGAACCTGGTGGTGGTGATTTTAGGCCTCTGCACACTTTTTCACTGTGGTACAGTGTAAAGTGCTTGAGCTCTCTGTGTATGTGTGGTGAGTGACCTGCCCTCCCATAGGAATGAATGGGAAATATGTATGCCCATGGTATTTCCTGATGTGTGGGGAGTACAGGGGCGAGTTTGGTATGGGAGAACTCGTGAGAATGAATGCTGCAAAATGGTATATGCGGCATGAGTGTGTCTAGTCTAGAAGTGCCACTTTTAGAAGTTGGTATATTTGTGTAATTTGTGTCTGGCGTGTGATTGGCTGGTGAGCCTGGGTCAGGAGTGCCTGGGCCTGCTTGTGGATTGACTGTCTGGTTTGAGGGTGACAAGGGGCTGGAGAGCCCAGGAGGTTGTCTGAGTCAGCCCATGGATGAAAGGCAGCATCTGCTGCCAGGGAAGTGGGAGGAGATGGCACCTCATAGTGAAGGGCTGTGCCTGCCTGACTACAAAGCTGGCTCCACCTCCCGCTGGGCGACTGTCACCTCTGTCCCTGATACTGACAGGACTTCCCTATAACCAGTTCTAGCTGGTTCTCACACTGCCTACACAAAGACTTCAATGACTTTTCTGTGTATAAGAAGGGGCTGTGTCCCCTTCCAAAATGTTCTTGTTTCTGACTTGAATCTACCAGGGGCGGGACCTGCCCAGCCCCTGGATGCCTGGAGGACCCCTCTGCCTTGCCTGGGCTAAGGGGGGGACTTTGATGGACTTTTTCCTGGATGCTGGAAGATTTCCCTGCTGGGGGCTATGCTGCCAATTCTTTCATTCCTGAACTGCTGAGGAGATCGTGTGGTGTTTGCCCCGACGCGTGTTTTCACTTGCCAGCTGTGGAGGAATATCGTTGTGCTCATCAGCACAAAATCAGGGGTGAGAGGAGGCCCGTGGTGCCTTCCTGCGTGTAGCAACACCCCCGATGAACGACTGGCTTGAAATGCCTCAACTACGGCCCGGGACCTTGGAAAGCATCAGTCCATGATTCACCGCCGCGGCCCGGGGGCCTGAGAGAGCCCTGCAGCTGTTTCCCCGCTCCGCAAAGCCGCGGAGAAAGAAACGAATGGGCCACGACCTGATTGGTCGATCGCTATCCAGAGCCGCGCCCTGATTGGCCGCTTGGTCGCCTAAGCTGCCTGGTGAAGGAGGGCCTGCCCCGGGAGCCGCGCTGCCACTGGCTGACTCCCGGGTAAAGAAGGAGGTTCTCCGCGAAGGCCGCGACGGGATTGGGCCAGGCAAGGAGAAGCTGCGTCATCGGCCTGGAGGCTCGCCTACCGAGTCGCACAGTGATTGGCTCCTGAAATCGGGACCTCGGGGGACGCCGCTGAAGCCCGGGCCGAGAGGCGAAGAGTGGTGATGGCCGCTGCGGGGCTCCCATGCCCAAGAGGGAGCCCCGAGAGATGACCGGGTGAAGCGTGGCCTGTGGCTGGGGCTCCCGTGTGCTGAGGGAGCCCCGGCGAGAGAGAGAAGGCCGGCGCCAGACTCCCCGAATGGAGGGAGAGCCTCGAGTGAGGAGAGCCACCGATCGTCTGACCGACCGTTGAGTAGGGCAGGAGAAAGGGAGGGGCGCCGGGACACATTGTCGGTGTCCGCCCCCCCAGTAGCGCGAGCTCGCGCTCCTTGTCAGTATGAAGCCATAAGGGCTTCAAGGGAGGCCCCGGTTGGCAGTGGGTCGCCCCAACGTGCGTAGAGCCCTGAGAGGCTCCCCGCCCCATTTTGTGTTTAGAGCCACGGAGGCTCTAGGGGGCCATTCTTGTTTCCGGAGCCCAGAGAGGCTCATAGGGGCATATTTAACTTTGGTGCATTTAGGGTGGCACCGGATGGCAGTGGGTCGCCCCAACGTTGGCTAGAGCCCACGAGGCTCCCCTAGGGCATTTGCAATTTAGAGCCCTGAGAGGCTCCAACGTGGGGGGCATCATTGTTTACAGAGCCTGTGTGGCTCAGAGGGCCCATAATTGTTTAAGAGCCTGTGTGGCTCCAAGTGCACAGTTCAGAGCCTGTGTGGCTCCAGCAGCGGCGCAGTTTGCGCCTAAGGGTCAATGAGGGCCCTGGTGCAGTTTTTAATGATTCTTCAGCTGCCCAGCAATTAGTGGGCAGCTGCACCGTTTAGGCGCAATTTCAGGAGAGAGTCCCTGTGTGGGACAGAGAGGGCACAGTGGTGCCAGGCCTTCACAGCTGCGCAGCACTTAGTGCCAGCTGCTACGTTTAGGCTTTCTTTTCTTGAGACTGGCGCTGCATGGCAGCGCACCCTGACATTGTGACTCAGGTCGTCTTAGCCCCAACAAGGCCAGTTGGCCTATGGACTGCCACAGGTGGTGGCTTATGTAAGTTATGCGCAATGTGATTTCTATGTTTTTAATAGTAATTGCCTACTGTGTGTTTTTGCGCTATTGTGTTGTTCTGGCACCTCTGAATGTTTTTAGGCATCATGTGTCTTTCTTTCCATGCGCTGCACCTCTGAATGTTTTAGGCATCATGTGTCTTCTTGCGCTGCACCCCTGAATGTATTTTATTGCATCATGTGCTTTATTCTTAACACCTCTGAATGTTTTAGGCATCATGTGTTTCTCTTTATTACTCCTCTGAATGTGTTTCATGCATCATGGGTAATGTGTTCTTGTGTATACCCCTAAATGTATTTTATTCTAAGGTGGTTGTTCTTTTTAGTACAGGTGGTCCTAGTAAGGTCCTGGTTCCTGTGACCAGTGGATACTGGTTGTGATCTTTTTGATTACCATTTTATGCTTATTATTCCTTATTCTAAAAGTGCTATATCTGATTCTGACAGTGGCCCATGTGGCCCTGTCTTGTAAATAATCCCTTATGAATGTTGCCCGTGCCAGTTCGCACAATGTACATGTGTGATTTTTATCTGATATGTGTTTTGACAATACAAAAGTTATTTTATAATAACCTTGTGTGGAGTTCCTTTTGTAGTGTGCCTAGTATGTTGTTGCTGTTGTGTGCTGGCGCAAATGCTTTACACATTGCCTCCGAGTTTAGCCTTACTGCTCGTGCCAAGCTACAAAGGGGGTGAGCAGGGGTTATCTTGGCGTGTGACTTCCTTGCCCTGACTAGAATGGTGGTTTCTGCCTGGCTTTGGCGTCAGCCTTAGCCTACCAGAAATAGCCAGTTCTAACATTGGTGGTCAGCGTTGCGCATTTGGACTTGTGTTTGCGCAGTGCCACAGCGACAACTGGCTACATTACAAAACTCTGCAATTTTTTTCAGATAGTCACATGTTTGGGATTATTGTTTTTGATTTTTGTTTTTCCTCAATAGTGTCATTTTTAAATGTGTTTCTGCGCTTTATGTTTAGTGGCAGATGAGAGAAAGTGACAGGGCGGGACGCCAGTAGAGGGGGAGGTTCCCATAGCTTAGGAATCCCCTGCTGGGTCCAGTGCCCAATCCCTGGTCCTGTCCCTGTGTGGGTAGATGGAAGAGAGGGAGTGTGGAGGAGAAATAACTAGTTTGGGAGGGTGGTTATCCCCTGAGTGTAGTGTGTGCGTCTGGATTCCCCAGTATGGTATAATCCAGTGGTGGCAGCTTAATAGTGCCCAGTACATTTGTTCCCCGCCCCGCTCCCAGAGTTTGGTACCTGTGTCACGTGTGGTCAGGTTGAGGAATCAGGGGTGGTAGAAACTGCCTTACCAGTCCGAGGGGGGGGGTTGTGTGTGAATGAGTGATGTGTTGAACTGGAGGAGTAGGTGTGAGTTTTTTTTTAAGGAGCTTGCACGTGAGGTGTACCTCTGGTGGTGTGCAGGAGGTCCTGCAGAGGCACTGGACAAGAAGGTGGATGTCTGGCGGTGTGCTAGATGTCTTGCAGAGGCATTAGGGAGTGATTCTAAAAGGAGTGGCTTGAGTATCTGATGATCCAGTGTAGGAGAAGAGGTTACTATGTAACCCAGCTAGGTCCCAGTAGTATGGTAGGGGTGTAGGGGCTCACGCCCTGTCTCAGTGGAGGCGGAGTGAGTGTGGGACGGTGTGTCCCACGTTGGCCCGAAACCCTATCTCAGGGCCTGGAGGGTTCCCTAAGGGAGCGCCAGGTCAGGGGCCTAAGCTGTACATAGGTCATTTGAGGAGGATCTTCCTGTGTCTAGAGGACGGGGAGTGTCTGTAACCAGAACTCCGGCGGTCCTAGTGTTGGGCAGTACCGCTCCTAAGTGGAGGGTGCAGAAGTCCTGGCTCGCTGAGCATTTGACCGTCTAGAGTGCTTGACTATTTGTGGGGCCTCTGGAGGTCGTTCCCCGAGGAGGGGGGAAAGCCGGGTTGGGGTTGTGGCCTGACCTGGAAGGAGTACTGAAGGAAAGTGTGTCACTGATACGCCGCTGGCGTGTGCTCTGTCTAGCCTGGGACATACTGAGAATTACCCTGTGATAGGGAGTACTGGAGGAGAGTGTGTCGCTGATACGCCGCTGGCGTGTGCTCTGTCTAGCCTGAGACATACTGGGCCTGTAGTCATGGAAGTGGAAGGGCGTGCAGAGGGACGGTGTTCTTACTTCTGACCCTGGTGCAACCTGAGGGTTTAGATCTTAGGTTGGGAGATTAGGAAACTTCTAGGTCAAGAGGAATCTCTGCCAAAGTGGATCAGCTGAAGAGACTGAGGGGGCTGCCCTTGCTGTGTGATCTTGGGCTCACCTGCAGTTTGTTGTTTCCACTAAGGTAGAGGAAAGGGGACTTTGCTGTGTGCTGTGTCCCCCCACCTGCTTGAAGAGGAACTGTGCTGTGTGCTTTGTACCTCAGAAGTGAAATAGTTTCCAGGTGGTAGACCAGTGATGGAGTGAGGTCCTGATCTGGTAGGAGAATTGTGTTCTGGTGAGTGCTTCTCTGTGAGGGTGCGGAGAACCCAGAAGTAGAGGTAGGGTGGGGCATTCTTGCCCGTGACCTCTGGTCAGCCTGAGGGTGTGGTCCCTAGGTTGAAGGATCAGTGGTAGTTGTAGCTACACTGAGAGAGAGAGTGGAGCGTGGCTATTGTGTGCCAGGGGTTACTGCCCCCCACTCTGTGGATTGGTTAGGACCTGTAATTTGGATGGCCTCTGGCCTGGTCCTGGCTGTGGATGACTAGTGTGTACCAGTGGGGTACCCTAGTTGTGTCAGAGAGTTCTTGTTTGGAGGAAACCATGTAGGTTCAGAGTGGCGAAAAACCGGAGGGTGTCCCTGCCGTGCGGGTCCGTGTCCGTGTTTTGTCGCCCAAAGCAAGGAAGCCCATCAGTGGAGTGATTGGTCTATCCTGCGTTTTGGCTGGAAGGGGGTTGTGTTGGACCCGGCCCTTTAGGCAGGTTCACCCGAGACTTTTTGCTTTTTCCTAGCCTGTTTATGGAACCTGGTGGTGGTGATTTTAGGCCTCTGCGCACTTTTTCACTGTGGTACAGTGTAAAGTGCTTGAGCTCTCTGTGTATGTGTGGTGAGTGACCTGCCCTCCCATAGGAATGAATGGGGAATATGTATGCCCATGGTAGTTCCTGATGTGTGGGGAGTGCAGGGGCGAGTTTGGTATGAGAGAACTCGTGAGACTGAATGCTGCGAAATGGTATATGCGGCATGAGTGTGTCTAGTCTAGAAGTGCCACTTTTAGAAGTTGGCATATTTGTGCAATTTGTGTCTGGCGTGTGATTGGCTGGTGAGCCGGGGTCAGGAGTGCCTGGGCCTTCTTGTGGATTGACTGTCTGGTTTGAGGGTGACAGGGGCTGAAGAGCCCAGGAGGTTGTCTGAGTCAGCCCATGGATGAAAGACAATTACAAAAAACAATTTGATGGACAGAATGTAGATCAATATCTTACATTCACCCCAGTACAAGGATCTGGGCCTAAATCCATCCTTTCTTGCACTCCACACCACCCTGGGTTAGATAATGGCTCTATGCAAATCAGCTCTGACCCTGTGCCCCATGGGAACAGTCCAGTCCGAACTACACAGCCATATCTTTCCCAGACCGGAATCAAGCATCCGAGGACCGGACCGGTTTCGAGGTAACACCTCTCATCAGCCCGGCTAGCTTGACTCCAGTGGTGTGGAGGCTCTGGGACCCACGTCTGGGCTACCCCAGTACACTCAGGGAGAAAATTACAAAAAACAATTTGATGGACAGAATGTAGATGAATGTCTTACATTCACCCCAGTACAAGGATCTGGGCCTAAATCCATCGTTTTTTGCACTCCACACCACCCTGGGTTAGATAATGGCTTTATGCAAATCAGATCTGACCCTGTGCCCCTTGGGAACAGTCCAGTCCGAACTACACAGCCATATCTTTCTGATGAGAGGGGTTACCTCGAAACCGGTCCGGTCCTCGGATGCTTGATTCCGGTCTGGGAAAGATATGGCTGTTGTAGTTCGGACTGGACTGTTCCTATGGGGCACAGGGTCAGAGCTGATTTGCATAAAGCCATTATCTGACCCAGGGTGGTGTGGAGTGCAAAAAACGATGGATTTAGGCCCAGATCCTTGTACTGGGGTGAATGTAAGACATTGATCTACATTCTGTCCATCAAATTGTTTTTTGTAATTTTCTCCCTGAGTGTACTGGGGTAGCTCAGACGTGGGTCCCAGAGCCTCCACACCACTGGAGTCAAGCTAGCCGGGCTGATGAGAGGTGTTACCTCGAAACCGGTCCGGTCCTCGGATGCTTGATTCCGGTCTGGGAAAGATATGGCTGTTGTAGTTTGGACTGGACTGTTCCCATGGGGCACAGGGTCAGAGCTGATTTGCATAAAGACATTATCTGACCCAGGGTGGTGTGGAGTGCAAAAAACGATGGATTTAGGCCCAGATCCTTGTACTGGGGTGAATGTAAGACATTGATCTACATTCTGTCCATCAAATTGTTTTTTGTAATTTTCTCCATGGATGAAAGGCAGCATCTGCTGCCAGGGAAGTGGGAGGAGATGGCACCTGATAGTGAAGGGCTGTGCCTGCCTGACTACAAAGCTGGCTCCACCTCCCGCTGGGCGACTGTCACCTCTGTCCCTGATACTGACAGGACTTCCCTTTAACAGGTCTAGCTGGTTCTCACACTGCCTACACAAAGACTTCAAAGACTTTTCTGTGTATAAGAAGGGGCTGTGTCCCCTTCCAATATGTTCTTGTTTCTGACTTGAATCTACCAGGGGCGGGCGCTGCCCAGCCCCTGGATGCCTGGAGGACCCCTCTGCCTTGCCTGGGCTAAGGGGGGGACTTTGATGGACTTTTTCCTGGATGCTGGAAGATTTTCCTGCTGGGGGCTATGCTGCCCCCTCTTTCATTCCTGAACTGCTGAGGAGATCGTGTGGTGTTTGCCCCGACGCGTGTTTTCACTTGCCAGCTGTGGAGGAATATCGTTGTGCTCATCGGCACAAAATCTGGGGTGAGAGGGGCCCGTGGTGCCTTCCTGCGTGTAGCAACACCCCAGATGAACGACTGGCTTGAAATGCCTCAACTACGGCCCGGGACCTTGGAAAGCATCAGTCCGTGATTCACCGCCATGGCCCGAGGGCCTGAGAGAGCCCTGCAGCTGTTTCCCCGCTCCGCAAAGCCGCGGAGAAAGAAACGAATGGGCCGCGACCTGATTGGTCGATCGCTATCCAGAGCCGCGCCCTGATTGGCCGCTTGGTCGCCTAAGCTGCCTGGTGAAGGAGGGCCTGCCCCGGGAGCCGCGCTTCCACTGGCTGACTCCCGGGTAAAGAAGGAGGTTCTCCGCGAAGGCCGCGACGGGATTGGGCCAGGCAAGGAGAAGCTGCGTCATCGGCCTGGAGGATCGCCTACCGAGTCGCACAGTGATTGGTTCCTGAAATCGGGACCTCGGGGGACGCCGCTGAAGCCCGGGCCGAGAGGCGAAGAGTGGTGATGGCCGCTGCGGGGCTCCCATGCCCGAGAGGGAGCCCCGAGAGATGACCGGGTGAAGCGTGGCCTGTGGCTGGGGCTCCCGTGTGCTGAGGGAGCCCCGGCGAGAGAGAGAAGTTCGGCGCGAGGCTCCCCGAATGGAGGGAGAGCCTCGATGAGGAGAGCCACCAATCGTCTGACCGACCGGTGAGTAGGGCAGGAGAAAGGGAGGGGCACCGGGACACATTGTCGGTGTCCGCCCCCCCCCCCCCCAGTAGCGCGAGCTCGCACTCCTTGTCAGTATGAAGCCATGAAGGCTTCAAGGGCGGCCCCGGTTGGCAGTGGGTCGGCCCAACGTGCGTAGAGCCCTGAGAGGCTCCCCGTCCCATTTTGTGTTTAGAGCGACGGAGGCTCTAGGGGGCCATTCTTGTTTTGCGAGCCCAGAGAGGCTCGTAGGGGCATATTTAACTTTGGTGCATTTAGGGCAGCCCCGTATGGCAGTGGGTCGCCCCAACGTTGGCTAGAGCCCACGAGGCTCCCCTTGGGCATTTGCAATTTAGAGCCCTGACAGGCTCCAACGTGGGGGGCATCATTGTTTACAGAGCCTGTGTGGCTCAGAGGGCCCATAATTGTTTAAGAGCCTGTGTGGCTCCAAGTGCGCAGTTCAGAGCCTGTATGGCTCCAGCAGCGGCGCAGTTTGCGCCTAAGGGTCAATGAGGGCCCTGGTGCAGTTTTTAATGATTCTCCAGCTGCCCAGCAATTAGTGGCCAGCTGCACCGTTTAGGCGCAATTTCAGGAGAGAGTCCCTGTGTGGGACAGAGAGGGCACAGTGGTGCCAGGCCTTCACAGCTGTGCAGCACTTAGTGCCAGCTGCTACGTTTAGGCTTTCTTTTCTTGAGACTGGCGCTGCATGGCAGCGCACCCTGACATTGAGACTCAGGGCGTCTTAGCCCCAACAAGGCCAGTTGGCCTAGGGACTGCCACAGGTGGTGGCTTATGTAAGTTATGCGCAATGTGATTTCTATGTTCTTAATAGTAATCGCCCACTGTGTGTTTTTGCGCTATTGTGTTGTTCTGGCACCTCAGAATGTTTTTAGGCATCATGTGTCTTTCTTTCCATGCGCTGCACCTCTGAATGTTTTAGGCATCATGTGTCTTCTTGCGCTGCACCCCTGAATGTATTTTATTGCATCATGTGCTTTATTCTTAACACCTCTGAATGTTTTAGGCATCATGTGTTTCTCTTTATTACTCCTCTGAATGTGTTTCATGCATCATGGGTAATGTGTTCTTGTGTATACCCCTAAATGTATTTAGTAAGGTCCTGATTCCTGTTACCAGTGGATACTGGTTGTGATCTTTTTGATTACCATTTTATGTTTATTATTCCTTATTCTAAAAGTTCTATATCTGATTCTGACAGTGGCCCATGTGGCCCTGTCTTGTAAATAATCCCTTATGAATGTTGCCCGTGCCAGTTGGCACAATGTACATGTGTGATTTTTATCTGATATGTGTTTTGACAACACAAAAGTTATTTTATAATAACCTTGTGTGGAGTTCCTTTTGTAGTGTGCCTAGTATGTTGTTGCTGTTGTGTGCTGGCGCAAATGCTTTACACATTGCCTCCGAGTTTAGCCTTACTGCTCGTGCCAAGCTACCAAGGGGGGGAGCAGGGGTTATCTTGGCGTGTGACTTCCTTGCCCTGACTAGAATGGTGGTTTCTGCCTGGCTTTGGCGTCAGCCTTAGCCTACCAGAAATAGCCAGTTCGGACAGGGGGTGCATCCGGGACCACCAGAGGACACACTTGGCAGTCCGTCTCTTTGTCTCCATACACTGTTCTAAAGTGAGCCAACCATTTGTCGTCAGGGATAACACAATCCGTGGTGACATTGGCTGAATCAGAGAAGAAGGGCTGGTTGACTATGTCCCAAAATTGCCTACTGTCCCGCAGGGTGGCTGTGGAAAGAAGGTTCTCCCAGGCTTCATGCTTGATGTTATCCTGTCTGGTTTTGACTGCTCGCTTGTATTCCTTCCTCAATATGGCGATGTCAGCCCTCGGCCTAGGTTTGATCTTCAGGGCTGCTATTAAGGATTTATGTGCTTTTGAACAAGTGTCGTCGAACCAGCGGTGCTTGTTGCAGCCTCCCTTCTTAGTTTTTACCAATAAATCCTGCTAGACCTGGCCACAGATTGCCTGGAAGGCCCCTGTGATTTCACTGTCTGAGGCATTTGGGTTTTGGCATGTCGCCACATGGGCCTCGATTTTCGGGAAAACTTCCCTATAGAAATTTTCCGGGGCCACCTTCGCCCATTTAAGCCTTCCTCCCTGATCAGCTGTGCATAAGATATGTCCTGGTTTTATTTGCCCCGGCTTAAGCCCCATAAAATCTCCAAAGGCAACCTCAAGTATGACAGGGTTATGGTCACTGTGGGGAGAGGGGACTGTGCTATAGGAGCTGACCCTGTTTAAGATACCTGGTGTTACAAATATGTAGTCAATGATTGTTCCCGGGTCAGTCCCCTTAAAAGTAGCTAATATTGACCCCCCCTCTTTAGACAGTGGTTCAAAAAGATTAAAGTTATCCAAGAGATCTTCCAGCTCCTCGCCTGATTTAGTATGTTCGAAGTAAGGTCCTTCTGGTCCCTCTCCCCCTCTTTGTAACTTGAACCACAGATGAGCTTACAGGGGTGAATGTTAAAATCGCCCAATAGTACGCACTCAAAATTAATATGTATGTCACGACTGAGTGAAATTAAAACAGAATCTAAGCTGGCAATATTATTGTCTCCAGTATCCCTATTCCAGGAATTATAAAAATTAATATGTATTGTCCTCCTAGTGGGGCTAATTTCCCTTTCAACAATAAGGATATTAGGGGAAGCATTTTTGATCTGTCTAAGGGACCCTTTAAGTTCTAGAGAAAATAAAATTAAAAGTCCTCCCCTAGCTCTGCCGGCAGTACTAGGGGTAGCAGCCACGGAAAAGCTAGTGAACCCGTCCAGCCAGAAGTTAGGTGGTGTCCCATGTTTCTTGGAGTGCGATGACGTTATGTCCGGAGACAAATCTGACCCACTCCTTATCATTTCTTTTGGAGCTAACTCCTGCCACGTTCCAGCTAAGTAATTTGCACTTCCCTACCTCATCATTATTTATGTTGCCTCCCTCCTCTGTTAGGAGAGGTGGATTGACTGTTAGTCAGTCTATTTCCTCCAACCCGCAACCCTCAATGACACCCTGGTGATCACGGGAATGGTGACTTGACAAGGGAGATGGTCGCCCTGGGGTTTGTAAGAATGTGTGTCCATGGGTGCTGCCCTCTGCTTGAGGTAACCTCCCACCCAACCTGCTCCCCTGGGAGCGTACAATTTGCAAAGTGCAGTTTGGGGGTGGGTAGAAGAAACCCAAGGGGACAGGTCTCAAATGGTCCCTTAATGAGATAGCGGAGCCATCCCAGAAGAGTCTATCCACCAGGTCGGCCCCGCTAAAATTAATGACCACACAATACCCCTGGGTGAATTTCTGCTGTTTGCCAATCCAACCCACCCTCCTTGCGTATATGATCTTGTCCGCAATATTCTCCCCGCAACATGTATCCGCACACCACCTGTTGACCTTACCCATGAGATCCAGGGTAGATTCCTCCTCGCCTTCCCTGAGTGGGGGTACCCCTATGAAGGCAGCAACTAATGGGGCTGCTTCAGGTGGTAAATTAAGTTTGTATTTACTAGGGGTTACCTTCTTAAAGACAGGTGTACATAACTGGTGCTGCGGGCGTGGCTGAGCCTCCATATTTGAGGAAATTACCTCCTTAACAAGGGGTGGTGTTTTAGTAGTCCCTACGCTGTTACCTCTGATCTCAATTTGCGTCGCCGCACGGGGGGCCTGTACCCTTGCCCCCTTACCGGACACCTCCATGCCCCCTCTCCCTCGGGGCACAACCCTCTATCATGTGTGTCTAAGCAAGGGGAATGGTTGTTAACGAGACTGTCCATTAGGGCACATTTCTTTAGCAGACCTTCTAGGCAGGTATTTAGTGTGTCCACAATGTCCTTTGCAATCCCAACAAGTAAGGGTTCAATCCTTGCAACAAAGAGTGCCTCCAGTTTGTCTCCCATATGGTCAATTGGTAAGCTAGATGTACTCGCACTGTTGACATTATTCTCAATCGCTCGCCTTGCTGGTTGGGCGGTTGGCTGGTGGCTCTGCTTTGTGTGTCTAGCTGGTGAACGTGGGATGAATGGCTTGGCTGTGGGGCATAGAGATGGGGGATTAACAATTGTCACCACTGGGTCCAGGGGTAACGGTGTAATGTCACCCAAGTCCGTAGGGGTAGATGGAATAATAACTGTCGGAGGGGGGATTGATAGGCCCAGTTCGTACTCGCCATTTGCAATTTCCTTCGTCAGGGCCCCCACTGCCGAGGAAAGATAGGTCATGATGGATTTAGAGTGTCTTGGGACCTTAGCGTTTTTACCACCCTCCTCCATGTTCGACGCTTTCTTGCGCTTACCCATTTGAAGCGGAAGATGTTAGAGATGTGGCCCAGCCCAGCCTCCTCTGGCCCTCTGATGGCCACAGACGGCCCGCCTGGCGCTGCCCGCGCGCGTCCGCGAAGCGGAGGGAGCAAGCGATCTTTAAGCGCCTCCGGGCGCGCTCCAGCAGGAAGTGGGCGATTCAGCCGCTATGCCCGCTGGGAGGTGTAGTCTTCCCCCGCTGCGGCCGTGCGATGGTACGAGCAACGGCGGCGGGGAAGAACAAACAGTGTCGGGGCCCCAGCGGTGATGTAGCCAGCAATGTTTCCAGTGAGTCTGGCCCCCCTGGTCATGTGCGCGATGCTCCTGCTCCACCTAGGGAGCAAGCGATCTTTAAGCGCCTCCGGGCGTGCTCCAGTAGGAAGTGGGCGATTCAGCCGCTATGCCCGCTGGGAGTTGTAGGCTTCTAGGAGGTCATCAAGACCACTGGGCGGTTCCCTCGACCTACTCTGGTAAAGCAACGTATTTAATCCAGAAATTGGTCATTTACCTCGTGCTGCGAATAGACCAGGCCCCCTATCCGGAGTAGTCAGCGACACTATTGGGGATCCTCTGACAGCTGGATTAGCCAGCCAGGCTAATAGCGACCCTACCCTGTCCCTCTCAGCATTCGCACGTGTCATATATTCCTTATAATCAAAGCAGAGAAGACGCTCGACCTGAATGGCCACCTTCTCCCGCACTGCCATTACCTCCTCCTGTCCGCCCACGTTCGTGTGGCTATCTTTTTGCTGCTTGGCGGAGGTGAGCCTCCTCCCGTTCTATCTCGTGCAACAGCGTTTTACGAGACCCCGTGGTGAACTAGATGCATACCCCTCTCACCACAGCTTTGAAAGCGTCCCACTCATGAGCTCTACTCGTCGCCGTTCGTGAATTTTCGAAAAAATAATGTTCAATGCCCTCCCTGACCTCTGCACTGAACACTGGGTCTTCTAGTGCCATTAGGTTCAATCGCCACGTCGGGATCACTTGGCGCTGACGCAACCAAATCACTGTTATCAGACAAGGGTTGTGGTCCGAGAGTGTCCGTGCCAGATACTCACTATGGTGCGTGAGCTCCTAGGCCCCCGGAGAGCACAAAACGCTGTCAAGTCCTACATGTAAGTCATGTGGAACCGAGTAGAACGAGTAGTCCCTGTCTGTGTGGTGATGCACCCGCCAGGCATCCATAAGGCCCCATGCTTCCTGCCATTCCCGCCGAGCCTTCGCCATTCTGTGCACCACTGACTGGGCCAATGGGGGGTGAGAACGATCCAACTCCACATCCGGAACGGAATTAAAATCCCCCCCATGAACACCGTGCCTGCTAAGAAGGACGCCAACCTCCCAGATAGTCTCGAAAAAAATATGGTCTGCTCAGAGTTTGGGGCGTACACACTGCAAAGCGTTACATCTCTCCCGTCCAGGCGACCCAATACCGCCTGAATCCTCCACCGTGTCTATGGGTTGGAAGGGAACCCCTGATCGCACCCAAATTAAAGTTCTCCTGGCAAACGCAGAATAAGTAGTATAAAACAACTGCCCCCTCCATCTCCTCTGCAGCGCTCGCCCCTCAGCCTGGTCGATGTGTGTTTCTTGCAAGAAGGCCACCTGGATCCCCCTGCGGACTAATTATGCATGCACTTTGTAACACTTCCTCATGGAGTTCAGCCCCCACACATTCCAGGTGATACATTTTAGCTCAAGTCGGGTCGCCATAGGATAGCATACAACAGAGCATAACCCAGTACAGCCTAATGGGCACACTGACAAACCCCCGAAATTCAGAACATCCCCAACTAACCCTCATCCCACCCATCCCCAGAACAGGCGCCAAACCGTTGTTACCCATCCAAACCCGATCCCCACCACGGGGAATACTCTTGAATCTACCAGAGTCTCTTAATTAATGTGAGGTAGAGAAGGTGATCCCACACCAAACCGAGCCGGACAACGATCACACTGCCCCTGCGTGTCGGTTGAGCCTCATACACGGAATCCCCCTCCTCACAGCAGTGCCCAGCCCCAGGCGAGCCCCCCCTCTTATGGACCCCCTCCCTCCTCCGCCAATCCCCACCCCTGCAGGAAATCAAGCCTCCCGCCATCTCCAGCACGACCACACCCATAATCCTCATTAATAGAAGACAACGCTAGATGTACACCCTCTTACTGTATATATGTTGGAGTCAGGCATAGTCACTCGTCCATTAGGCCATCAGCAGTTCCCCGGGTAACCTAAGGAAGGTTTCCAGAGTGCTCCTCAGAACCCTCCGACACCACCTCATCCGACCCCTGTTGGGATCCCGAATCCGCCAGTGAGGCTGTAGGTGCAGCTCCCGATATGGCTGAGACCGCCTGCAAGGCCGCCTGCCTCTCCAGCTCCGTCTGTGAAGTCGATGGGGATTGTTTGTTCAGCATGCATTTCCTATTGTGACGGCCCCTACGAGGTTTCACTTGAGTCTCGGTCGTATTTTCCCATTTTCCAGCACCGTCCGTTCCTGCACAATACTTCTCAAGCCAGTGCCAGGCGTCCTCGGGCGTGTCGAAAAAGGTTGTCTTCCCATCCACCATTACTTTCAAGCGCACCAGAAATAAAAGAGAATACTGTATGCCCTCCTCGCGAAGGGCCCTTTTGACTGCTAGAAAGGAAAAGCGGCTCTGTTGTAACTCCTGAGAGTAATCAGGGTAAAGAGAGACTGAGGCATTGTCCACTTGAAATGGGCCAGATGTCCGGGCATTCTGCAGTATAATGTTGTGGTCCTTGTAGTGGAGCAGGCATGCGACCACTGGTCGAGGGGGACGACCCAGTGCTGGCGGGTGGGCCCTTTTCAACGTATAGAACTGTGTCAGGCTCTCGGGGATGACCACATCACGCACCCGTGCTTCTAGGTAGGAGACCATGTCATCCCCCTCAACTTTTTCGGGTAGGCCCACCACCCGTATGTTATTGCGCCTGTTGCGGCCTTCTGCATCTGCGGCCCTCTTCTCCAGCTGTTGTACTCTGTGCAATAAGTCGCCCACCGCTGCATCCGTCGCCTTTTGAGCCGGTGTTAGCGTTTCCAGTACAAGTTCCGTGTTTTTGACGCGATCAGCTAGCTTGCCATGATCCGCCCGCAATAATCCTAGGCTCGTTGACACCTGCGCTATGTCGTGGCGCAGTGCTTCTTTCGTGTCCGATATAGCTTGGAGAATCTGGTCCATCTGCTGCTGCTGCAGCCCCACAGCCGGACTTCCGGTCGAACCCTGTTCTTGGCTCTCAAGTGAGTCCTCAGCATGGTCAGGTGGCGCCCCCCCCGGTTGTCGTCGTGGTTTCCCCATGACCAAGCCCCAAAGGCAGGTTTCCTGCGCCGAGAGCGAGGGCCAGGTGCCTCCAGCCGTGCTCTCTGGGGGTTAAGAGACACACACCAATTACTCCCTGCTGGTTCCGTGATCCCTGGTGGTCAGCAGCACTGCAGGGCGATCCCCCGGCCCACTGGGTGCAAAAAGGGGGGGGGGCCAGAATTGCCAGTCACCGCCTACCAGGGAAGCGACTCCACCAATCACCGGCTTCGGGTGCACCAAGAATTGGCGTCTCTCAGTTGCGCTGGTTCCCTGTCCACTGCAGCCGCCCCCGTCTCAGCCAGGGCAAGCCGCCCTCGAGCGCCACCACCGTTCCTCCGACTACTACACCAGTTGTGCCAAGGCCATCTCCATCAGGGCCGTCGACCTACCACCATGCGGATCTACCAGCCTCAATGTTTCCAAACCGGGTCAGTCCCCGAGAAGGTGTCACAGAAGTCGGGGGGGAAAACCGCCACCATCACACTACCTCCAAGCTTATGTATGGCCGCCTCATTCACTTCGGGACATCTCCAACTCTCCCATCCCTCCGGGAGCTGGGTCGCCAACGCCAGGTGAAGCTTCCCCACTCGATTTTGCCCTGCCGTGGGCCAGGTTCACCACTATCCCAAAGCGTAGGGGGCGACGGCGCAAGGAGGGGGTTTTTCCCAGGTCTAGTCTCTGCAATAAGTACACAGGTGAGTGCCCCCACAGTCGCTCGCCCAGACCGCCCCAGCCTGTGGCCGATCCGTGACACCGGGCCTGCACTCGGCCATCCGCTGGGTTCGGGAGGGACTCTGTGAGCCCTGACGTCAAGCCCCCCTATCAGGGCACCGGCGGTACAGTGTATGCCGCCGTCCGATGCCGCCGCCGCCTCCCTCCCGCGCAGATGGCCGTCACCCGGAATGGCAACTCCTGGGCCTTCCCGAGTGCCTCGCCCTCCTGGGACGCCGCCAGTGGCCTGCGGTATCACGGGCACTTCTCAGGCAGGCATCGACTACACAGCTCGGTCTGCCCCTGCTGACGAGTCCACTCTCTGCGCGCGCAACTTCCGCCTCCTACCTCGGTGCTGAGCACTGCTGTCACCAGGGAGCTGTCCCCCCCCGACGGCCTCCCAGGCATCCGAGGCCGGGGATGTCAGGCCCTCCACAGGCCACGACCAAGATGGCCGGTCCCTTCCGGGCAGAGCGGCAGCAATCAGCAAGCGAGCAGCCGCCGGAACCTCTTTTTTTGAAACCAAGGGATGTGCGGGCACCTCTCAGCTCTGGGGGCCCACCTCGGAGCCGCAAACACCGCCATGGGAGTCTTGATATCAGGATAAAGATCGAGGCCGACACGGAGCTCTCAGCTCACGCTTCCATGCTCGATGGTGTTCAAGCCACGCCCCGAGCCATGGCTTTGTGGTCCCGACGAATGTTATGTCAAGTGGCCGATGCAGCATAAAGCCAGATTGGCCCAAGTGGACCAAATCCTGTATACAGAACCGCAAGCGATCCGAAGGAATTTTCCCCAGTAGCTTGGATTCAAAGTTAATTAGGGAGATAAGACAGTATGAGGATGGGTCCTCTGGTGGGCGGCCGGGCATTAAAAAGAGGAAGATTTCAGCTTGACGCCAGTCCCAGAGCAGTAGTCGCTTCTCAAGGGCCTTGTGAATTGTTTCCAATAAATATGGGCCAAGCATGGCCATATGAGAACAAAGGAACTCCATAGGGAACTCATTAGGACCCGGAGCTCGACCTGGGTGCATCACGTTTAGTGCAGCTGTTAATTTGTCTATTGTAATAGGGAGGTCCAATTGGTCTCTTATCTGATCTGATAATCGCTTAGGGGGAATATCCCATAGAACCTCTGCGATGAGATCTCCCAAAATCTGTTCCCTTCGGGTGTATAACGTGGAGATATGATGTGCGAATTCCTCCACCACTTCTGCAGGGCACAGTCACTTCCCCTGATAGTTGGAACCGTGGCTGAGGTCTGCCTAGCTTGACATAGTCTATGTAACATTTTACTGGATTTCTCCCCCCACTGGTATATTCGATACTGAGACGCCAACCAGATTTCTTTTGCCTCCTCTGTAAGGTGATGGTGTAGCTGCTGTTGTGCAAGGCACAGGTTTCTTTGAATGGTCGGAGTGGGCTCTAGCGTGTATTGTATCTCCAAGGAAATGCACTGGGTCTCCAACTCGGTCCGCTTGCGTATATCTAATGTACACCCCTCTAATGGTAGGTTTCAGGACTGCCACAGGGTTACTTTAGAGGGTGCGGAGTTGGTGTTTGAGGTACAATAATCTTCAATTGCAGTGTGCAGACACTCCTGGTAATCGGGATCACACATATGACACAGAGACATCCACCATCTAAAAGGGGGCCTTTGAAAATTTAAGAGGAGTGTCACCGTGACTGGAGAGTGATCTGACAACCCTCCCAGGAGATGCAAGACCTGAGCAAACCTGTGGACATAGCTCTGTGGTGTGAACTAGTAATCTAATTGAGACATGGAGCCATGTACCTCTGACATGTATGTGTAGCCTATCTCGGCGGATGATATTCCTGCCATACATCAGCCCAACCCAGCGCCCCTGCGAGCGACGATAGTTTAGAGGTACCAATGGGGGATCTACCCCGATTCCTGTCTCCTATCAAGTGGTGTCATAGTGTCATTCCAGTCACCACCCAGGAGGGACAGACCCTCTGGAAGCTCACCCCAAAGACGAGTTATACCTTCTACAAACGTGGTCCCAAGAGGCTGGGGTGCATACACACTGCCCAGATTGAGTGGTTCACCATAAAGCATTTCCGTAAGGAGGACATATCTGCCCCCAGAATCCACCCAGTGAAAAGTATGAATCAAGGGAACATGACCACAGTTAAGAACAGCAGTTCCATGGGAGGCCCTAGTGAAACCCATGTGGTATACCTGTTGGTACCCGAACCCAGTTAAGCAGGGGCATTACTGACCAGGAGATGAGTTTCCTGCAGGAGACGAATGTCAGCCCCATATCATTTAGCTTGCCTAAGGACAGTCCCCCATTTGACCTTGTTGAGCAGCCCCCGGACATACCACCTCACCACCGTCAGTTTACCAATATGAGAAACTGCTGCCTGAGTGGCCATATATCTAGTCTGGGTCTAAGAGTGATGGTCTGCCGAATGAAGAATGGGATGTGTGTCTGCGTGTGTAAACAACAAATTACATAACTCTGCATTTCAGGAACCTCCCACCATTCCGTACCACCCTCCCGATACTGCCAGGAACTAGGAGCATCTGTCGAGGTGAGGAGCACCCCAGGACCCCAACCTCTGATCCCAAGGCCCCCCTCCAATGAATCTCAACCACCCCATTAAAATTTCATCGTGGGGAACTAGTGACCGTGAAAGTCATCCACCGTGCATAGCGTCCACCTCTACTTGGTGCACAATAAATGGGTAAGTCCAACCCATGGATATACAATTACGTGCTTATGGGAACATCACAGGCTATGGGTCAGTCAAGATGCACGCTCGGGGATGGAGGATCGTCTGTGAGAACCGGAGAAGTGCCGCCAGTTTGATTTCGTCCTGCGAGGTCTACTCAGCTGCGAGCCCCTAGAAGAGATAGACTCCTGTTGTGGCGGGGAGTGTTGTTTCAGGTTAGCGCTTTCATAAGACCAGGCAAAAACTGCTTCAGGCGAATCAAAAAAGAACATGTTGGAGTTGTAGATCATTCGGAGCCTGGCAGGGTAAAGCAGCATGTAAGAGATCTTGAGTTCTCGTAGCCTCCGCTTTGCTACTGTGAAGGACTGTCTTTGTTGTTGCACCAGACGGGTGTAATCTGGACAAATCATGATGGGCCTGGAGTCGAAGACAAGTTTATCTTTAGTTAACCGGGCATACTGCAACACTGCGTCTCTGTCTGCATAGTTTACCAGCTTGGCGATGACCGGCCATGGATTCGCTCCAGGGAGTGGCTTCATTGTAAGTGCCCGGTGAGCCATCTTGACCACAAAGCACGCTGAGATCTTGTCAGCCGGCAGCAGAGATTTAAGCCATGACGTAAGGAAGCAATTCATGGAGCTGCCTTCGTAGCCCTCTGGAAAGCCAACAAAACAGAGGTTGTTGCACCTGGCACGGCCTTCCGCATCTTCTGCTCGGGAGGCAAGCTCCTGGGAAATTAAAGTCAATTTGTTGACCTGCTGTTGGAGGGTCTGAACATTATCTTCCACAGACAACAACTGCGTCTTCGGTAATGTGGTCCACAGCCTTTCGCAGGTCTTGCTGCAGAAAGGAGACTTCAGTAGCCACTGCACCGATTTTGGCATCCAGCGTGTCCCTTGCATCTGCAATGGCCGCTAGCAGGGCTGCATTATCTGGAATGGGGTCTGGCGGCGAGCCCCCACTTGCAGATGTTGCAAACTGGTCCAGAGTGGTCTGTTTCGGACTTGTGGCACCAGGTTTGTCTTTCCCCATTATGGTACTGCCAATTAATGACTCCAGTTATCTCTAGGGGCAGGTACAGGCCTGGTGAGGCACACAAGGTCACAGGAACGCCAATCTGTCACTCTGAGGGACTCTCCAGGGAGCTCACTGCAGCCGGTCCTCTCGAAACCTGTCTACCGCTAGGCCACAAGCCGCACTGTATCGAATCCAGCCGCCTACGCAACCAGCATAGAGCATCCAAGCAAGCCCCTCTAGTGGAATCTAGCTCGCTGGGCCACCAGCACATGGTACACCCCGAGTCCCCCCGGGCCACGGTATAGCATCCTCTCCAGCCGTGCAGAATTCAGAAGCCCGCATGTCCCCTAGGACCACTGGGCACCGCACAGTCGCACACCATATCCTAGACTCCAGCCACAGAGCACGGGCCAGCAGCGCAGAGTTGGTGAAAAGGCCGAGCTGGGCCAAAGCCTGTTCACAGAAGGCTGTAAGGAGAGCTAAAATGGCATCCCACACGTAATCCACGCCAAGGCCCCGAACCCACAGCTTCTGAAATCATGGATTGGGCAGAGAAGGTATGGGGTTCCAACGTTGGCCGGGCACGTTATGGGGTACCAACACATCTCCACAGCATTCAGCCAAAGGGCCCAGCTCCACACCTCAGCCCGAGCTGCACCGCACTACCTCAGCAGCCTGGACATTCAAGGAAGACTGGAAGGGGCTCAAAACCTGCACACAATCGCCCATGAGGTATCCACTGGGTGTTGCGGTGCATCCAGCTGCTGGGTCAAGCCCCTCGCACAAAGCTGTAGCTGCGGGGAGCATGCAGTATGGCCAAAGTAGAATCTGTGGTGGGCAACTATGCAGCAGGTTTGGATGGCGACCCCTCCCCGCCTAGTCCCTGCGTACCTCACCCAGGGGGGGCACCAGGAGCCAAAAGCGCCAAGGAGGCCACTGTGAGCCCAGTGGGTACGCCAATCCGCCCCCACTACAGGAGGCCTGGGATAGCCACACCCCCAAACACCAGAACTGGGACCGAAGCGAGCCCCACGGCCGCGGCAGAGAACAGAAGGAGGCCATATGGGCTCCCACGCGACCTGGATCACAGCCTGGGGCAGAGCAGCCACCAGGCAGCAGGCCCCAGTGGGGCAAAAGACCAGCACAGCCCCGCCCCAGACCCTCTGCTGGCCTGCCCTCCCCACAGCCGGCCGCAGTCCGCGGGTAGTATCCGAACTGCACTTCCCAGGGATCGGACAGCAGGTCTGCGTCTTTCGGCCCAGGCCGCGTGGTGCCCCGCACCACTCTGGCATCTTCTCGTTCCGGCACCGGCTGACAACCCCACGCCAAGTGTACTAGGTGAGTCGATCGCCCAAGGATTGCGGATGGGCTGCAACAAGTGTATTTTGGAAGGCTTATGGCGGATTTGCGAGGTGGACGCACAGAGCTTGTTTAAGCTGCGTTGCCATGTTGGCTGACCAGGCCACCCAAAAAGTAACTTTTAACATTTAACTCCCATATGAATCTTTGCTCTATGCTGCCAAAAACTAGTTGAACTGAATTACAACAAACTTAGTATTAAATAAAAATGTTGTCAGCAAGTTGATTTACTTGGCTTGGTGTAAATCACTTCTGTAGTTTTGGAGAAATTAGTGTTACAAAAATGTATCAGCTGGTTTAAAAGGGTTAAAGATTAGAGCTTCCATGACAGTCAAAACGCTTTTTATTTATTTGTGCCTTCTGAGGAACTTCAACAAAATTTAACAGATGCTTAGCATGTTTAACTGACTCCAAATATTTTTTGCAGATCTGTTAAGGGGCAAGTTAGTCACAAAAGTGTTCATTTGCTAATAAATGTGGCATCCTCTGATGAATCCACATGAAATTTGGCAGCAGCTATGCATGCTTTGTGCAAGTTTCATACAAGTCCATTGGTGGTGCCAAAACGTTTTTATGTGATAATAGATGTAGTGATGTGTAATGAATTTGCATGAAATTTGGCATGAAATCAGCAAGTTAAGCCTAGTATAGGGATCTCAAGTTTTATGCAGATCCTACAAGGAGGGGAGCAAAGGTAAACAGAGAATCACAAACAAATTAATCAGTGATATTCTTGGTAGAGCTCTTATGAGCGTCCCAGTCTGGTAGCAGCGCCGGGTAGGATACGGAAAGTCCTTGTTGCCGTAACCCGACACTACATTCTAGTGTCTACCTCTACCAGAACTTGATGTCATACCTTTTTGACTCAACTAGGGTTGGGGTTAGATCTACCAGTGTCACTTTTTAGGGTGCTGTATAGGTGGTCAGTCTTACACCTCAACGAGGTCCTGACCACCACCAAAAAGTGTAGGTAGATCACATTTGATTGGTCCTGAAGAATTGCCGTCACTAGACAATAGGCAAGAAATATGTCGACCTATTATAAAAGCACACATTCCCACATACCTTAAAGTGGGAGGGTGGGTCTCTTCATTTTTAATCAGGGTAGTGACCACATTTCATTAATATTATTTTGAGTGGAGCACTATTTCCTGTTTTAACTCACGCATACACCATATTATCACCTACACTCGTATTTCACATCAGGGCCCACACACGCACTGCACCCAATGGCTTGGAAAAAAGATCTCCACTAAGTAGGAAAAACACACAAGGGGTGCTAAGGTCAGTGGTGGCCTCAAATGTCAAACTTGTAATTGAAAAGCGGAGGTATAGACTGTAAGAATGAGAGAAAAGAGCAGACGTGAACCCATCATCCCACCCATTGGCGGAACTTCATCATCTGGGTTGAGAGGAACACCAGCCTGGTGTCTACTAGGTGTCTCACTGAGAAGGAAGTGTGAGTACAACAACTAGTATGTAGTTCGCCAGTGATGTTAAGTTGGGTAATAGTGTCTCAAGGGCTGTGGGAAGAAAAAGAAAGTTGCAGTGTAGAAAGCAAATGTGCTATAAAGAAAGTGGTGAACTAAAATTGACTAGCATGGTGCCTAATAAACCTTTATTGAGACGGCCACCATGGTGCCAAAATTAAAAGCAGAGTGTAAAATGGATGTAAGCATGTATTACCATTTTGGAGTAGATCAATCGGTCGACATGTTTCAGCCTGGAAAGGCTTTCTTCAGGACCTAATGGGACACTACTGCAACTGTGATTGTGAGAATCAAAATATATATACCATGCCAGTAACATTAACCTACCAATCTCTTGTAGGTAAATTGGTAGGAGATGAAGTCATGGAAATTAAATTTATTCTGCTCCCGCACATTGGCTAGGAGATGGCCTCACCTCGCCTGGCGCTCGCTCAGGACAATGAGGTCCCGCTCTGTCCGTCGGTACCTCGATGCCCTACTGAGTCGAGGGGAAGGTCAGTAGGCCCTAGCACGGGCACCTGATCGGGTATTGCAGCGCCAACCCGAGTAGGAGCAGGCCTGATGATGAAGCAAGACACCTGCTTGTTGGGTGTTTGAGGGCCTTTTTCCGAAAGGAGGAATTCCTTCTCCTGATTTTGCGCTTACCCACACACTAGGGTATACTAATTCTTCTACAGACCTCTACCTGCTTGTCTCATTAGGATCTACATACCTTGTTGGTTACATTAGACTTTGGGCATGTATGTTGGACCTATATAAAAGCCCTATGTTCCCCCTTCTTGGATAAATTCTTGGTAGACACCCAGCATGTTTAGTTTACTCCTGATATTTTGAGTTTTATTATCTGTTAAAAGGCACAGTTACAAGGAGACAGGTGGTTGCAAAAACATTAATTTGCAATTTCGCTGGATATTAGCAAGTTGCACACAGTGCTGGGATTTCAGGTTTCTATGAGATACAATAATGTATGGGGGAAAAGTTAAAAGAGGGAGGGTACAAAATATTTAAACTGCTAATAACATGGCTGCTTCCTGATGTGTCCTAAAGGAAGCTGATCAATCCATCTGCTCACCTTTTTTCAGGGGCACACATCATTCCATTTACTGGTGATTGCACCATAAAATTGGATCCTGGAGCAAAGGTTCAATTTGGTAGGACGTACTACTACTGAAATAGAGAAGAATGTTTTAGGATAATATTTTGATAAGAACTTGGAGAATAGGTTCTTCCATTATCGTCATGTGGAGCCCCGCTAAGCTTTTTTCCCAAAAAGTGAAAGCAATGGAGACCATATATTGATTAAAGATGAATAAATAAGATCACAGTCTCTGATGAAGGATATACTGGACTCTGTAAGAGGAGCTCAGATACTGATTATTTTAGACTCGGAAGGGGGGCGGGAGGGGCATATCTTCTGCTCTGAATTAAAGACATAGGTGAGTGGTAGACTGCTTTCTGTAAATCCTTTAGCCACTTTAAATATAGAGTTATGTCCTTTGCCTTGAGTAATGCTTCTCCAGTCTTCGAAAGTTGTATGAAGGCATCTTTGAAGACATCATGAATATCAATATAATTGTCTATTTGATGATATATTGATATACTCCAAGTCTTTGGAGGAACATCCTCGACATGCCCTCACAGTGTCACAGGGACTAAGGGTGCATCAATAAACGTGAGAAACGCCCATTTGAAGGAGCACAGTTTGAATGCTTCGGATTTATTTTGAACCCTAATGGATGGGCCATGGATCCTAAGAAGATTTCAGCTGTACCAGACGGGTCTTTACTCCTAATTAAAAGAGACCCAAAGCATTCTTGGATTAGCAATTTTTACATGCATTTATCAAGTATTTTTCTAGCTATTACTGTGACATCCTCTGAATCCTTAAGAAAGAACATGTAAAGCATGGGTTCAGTTGGGATAAGGAATCTGAAACTGCCTGTCAAACACCGAAGGGCACCTCCACAAATGCACCAGTGCTCAGACACCCTGTTTTTAAAACAAATCATTGTGGTAATTGATGGATCTCTAAATAATATTACTGCCTTGTTTCAGTTGCAGGAAGGTGACAATGTTCTACTATTTTGAACTCTGATTTCAATTGGGCAGAACTATTCTATTAATGAGTGGCAACTTTTAACAAAGAGATCGTTTAGATTGGAGGCACTTACTCTTCGGCACTCAGTGTCCCTTAGAAAAACGACCTGACTCATAAATCGTTGGGTATTGCAAAGTTTTCAGTCTAAGAATACCTGTCAAGCTCACAGGATGTAACTTCTTGTACAATTTGAGTTCACTGTTGCATATAGATCTTGGTCAGTGAATGTTTCAAGTGTGTACATCAGAGGAGTAAATGCCCTGGGACTATGCTAACCGAAATTGGCTTAGTACATGATTCCAACGGTTTGGCCTGGCCGGTGGGAAGTACCCCAGTGAATGTTTTAGCAGACACTCTGACCTGTTATTCTGTCATTCATATTTCAGCACCTCAACATATGCTGGCTTCTGAAGAGATTTTATTTCTTTTTTCCTCATTCCTGAAAGAGATCCGGAGAGATACTGAGTTGAGTGATTATACGTTTTTTAGAGAATGTGGTCAAATATAAGGCCTCAAGAAGAACAATGAATATGTTTAGAGGGTTGCTTTATTTGTTCCTACCTCTACATTACAAACATAACTGTCCTAGGGATATGCCACTCATTGAGTGACAGTGAAAAGGAATATCTTAGATCTAATTCCTCATTCCTTTTGGTAGTCAATCGTTGCTCAGGATGTGGATCACAATGTTGCCTCATACTCTTCTTCAGCCCAATATAATATCTAGTGGGTTATGACGCCCTCTACCTTTATTGTCTGGTCGATGACACACAGCTTCTATTGATTTTATCATTCCTGCCAAGTACCACGCTTGAGGCGTTAGACTAACACATTTCAGTGCAGTGTTCCGCCTCAACACACTGAAATGCATTGTCACCCGTATACAAAGCGCCTCAGCTGTCACACGACAGGCCCTTTATTAGTGCTGCCTAAATAAAACTGTGGAGTCAGTGGCTGCAGGCAGCGCACCAAGGCATGCACGCACTGCATCAGCATGCTTGAGGCTCTCTCTGCTGACAGGCTCCTAAAGGAAGGAAGTTGTGACTTCTGCCTGCAGCGCAGATCAGATTGACGTGAAAGAGGACCTAGCTTTGAGGGATGGTAGAATTATGGGAGATGGAGGTGAGGGCTGGGGATTATTGTAGCTGTGAAATACTTTTTTTTTACGTGTTTATTTTTAGGAAACATCTGTTTTACAGTGCATTAAAGCACTTGTGTGATCATTGCACATGCACAAATCTGCTAAAAATAAAATAATATAGCAAGCAATTACTTTTCTGTAATCCCCGAAGTCTTTCTTTATCAAACAACAAATATCATTAACATTCAGTGACTTTTACCTCCATATTTGTATAGCTCAAATAAAATCCCAAAAGTTTTAAACAATGTATTTTACATTCAATTACTTTATTATTTCAAAACTATGGATAATGGCGATGCTGACTGTATCAATATTACGTTTTTCATATGTAGTTTCTGTATGGGTATTTTTATAGAGAAAGTGGCTCTTTCCTTAGCAAGCTTCAGTTAATTAGAAACCTGCTACTAATCTCAGTGTGTAGCCTGCAAGACACAGATTGGGATCATATTAGGACCACCTCAACCATTCTTCTTTCCAAGGGCGACAACTTCATTACCCTCGAGTTTTAGTGGTAAAAAAAACAGTCATGAAAACCGAAGCAAACACTGAAATAACTACAACTGTGCAGTCACACCGTCTTACTCTGCAGTGCTCTGCTCAATTTTCAGCTGCCTACTGTTGGAGCACTTTAGTTCAGCGACTTCTTAGAGTTTCCTGTTGCTCAAACAGGTGTAATTTGTGATATTTATGATTCCCTCGTCGTCTTCATTGTTTAATTTTGCTCACGAGAAAATATCACTCGTAGTAGTTGAAATGTCACTCATAATGATATTGAAATTATGAATATGTCACATACCAATCTAAAACCTTTGCAGCTATGTTTTATTGTTCAATTGCCACTTTCTGGAGGGTTGACTGCCATCATGGTCTCCAGGGTCGGATTGGTAACGTGGGCACTCGGGGCAGGGCTGGTAGCCGATTTCTGGCTGTAGGCTGCTTTTTTTGGGCAGCCTGGGGGCTGTCTGTGCGGTTAGGAGGCCGCCAGCGGCCTAGTGGGTGCCAGCGTGGCCTTTCTAGAGGCAGATGGGCGGAGGTATCACTCTCATTCTCTCTTTAGGCTGGCCCATTAATGTGTGTTGATTGAGCGGGGCAACTGGCCAGAGCAGAAGTGGTCTCACTTTCATTCATGTGTGGCTCAGCAGTTTGAACTAATCTGTGAATTTTTTTAATCTAAGTGAAGTTAATAAAACATGCCCCCACCCCCTTTCTTTTCATAAAACTTTACTGAAGCAGTGTTTTGCGGAAAGGCAATACGCAAATGTGGGCTACTTTTTTTTGGTGTGCCCGGACTGATTTTTTAGCCCAATCCAACCCTGATGGTCTTCGTAAATGGCTTTTTCAGACGATTTTTCAGCATTGAAGAAAAGCAACGGTAATGAGCCAATGCTTTACCAAGAACTGTTTTTGTGTGCAGGGATTGCTTTTCATCACGGTTTGTTTTACAGGACTACTAACTCGAAGAAGCAGGGTTGGTAATTGAAAAGAAAAAACATCAAGAAGTTGGAAAAATAGTTTGCGACAAAGGTGCAGGCACTGCAGAAAACTAAAGTAAGTAGCATGGCAGCCAAAGAAGCTTGTGAGAGCGATGGTAAGGAAAGCAACCTAGGCACCGTGCGAGGACACGTGGCTCGTCTCTGTGGCTAGTTATTAGACTGAAGATATCTCTACAATGAAGATATTTAGCTCAATCATGCACACCTCGTCCACAGAAGTAAATGAACAACAAATCTCGGAACTTTCATTTTAAAATTACTATGGCCAAATCTTCCTTTTTTTTTGGGGGGGGGGGGGGGGGCGAGTGGAGGATTAAAGTTCATGGTGAACGGGGAGTAGATCATTGTTTATAACTACTTACTACTTCTCTTTAATAATGAGCTATTATTACAACTTCGCAAAGCCGTTAAAAACACCGTGCTTGGGGCCCAATGGCAGGATAATTTTATGCTGCATGCAAATTCAGAATATATCGCCACGTCACGTGTGAAAAGTCCAAATATGTTGACAATTTATTTTTAACTCTGAGCTCTATAGAACCAAATCTATAATATTGCAGTGAAAATAAATGCGTCCCAATAATGTGTTATTTGGAGTAGCTGTACTAACTGTACTAAAAATGCGAATTTACTCATTTATTACTACAATGCAAAGATTGAATTCGAGTGCATTACCATAATTCAGCAAAACTGAGGTGAGATAAACTTTTTACAACCTCTCAGAATGCATTTAAGAATCATTTTACATAGGGAACAAATCTCCTAATAGTCACAGTTCTCTTCAATGTGACTTTATCATACTGCACAAATGTAGCCCTTTGCACCCTGGGTTTCTTACATGTGAATTTAAAAAAGTACACATCAAAAATGCAAAGCATTTATGCAGATGCACAAAATATAATAGGCTATTTATTACCATTGTTGAGGAAGGGGACGGACATAATGAAACATGCACTGCTTTCTGTGTGTCAAAGTCACTCCCCATACTCAACAATGGAATAAAGAGACAAACTGTACTGTATGTTCTGTATATATATATATATATATATATATAGTCGTGAATGCGTCAATCATTCAGATTGAAGGGACTACGGATATATGCCGTCCCCTGGCCTGTGAACCGTGACGCTGCGTGGTCTGACGATGGGGTGTCCAGCAGGCAAGCCAACGGATTGATAGGTGCTTTATTGAATAGTTGTGCAACGAAGGGAACATCGGAGGGTCTCTAAGGCGAGGCTCTCATTTTCATCTAGACTTTAAATTGCTGAAACGAACCGCCTGAGACCGTGGGGATTTCCTGTACCATCTGGCAGCAATTAAGACATTGACTTTTTCCCCGTGATTGCGCTGACCAATGGAAATGCTTCCCTACCGTTTAAAGCACCTCCTCGCTGGCCTGTCTGCACTATCAAAACGAGCTGGAAGAAGGCAGATACGCCGAAACGCGTCCTCGTGATACTAAAATCTTTGGACTGAAAACCCCGAGAGTGCAGTGTGTTTTTAGACGTGAGCTTGGTTATTTGGAATGGGCCCACCACCATTTTAACCGCACCCGTCGAGAAGAGTGCAGAATGCGTCCTTGGTGGAACTAGGAGCGGAGTACAGAACTACACACGCCCTGCACCACCAGTGCAGCATTCTTGGTTATGGAGTTGTGAATGCGTCAATCATTCAGATTGAAGGGACTACGGATATATGCCGTCCCCTTCTCCGTGAACCGTGACGCTGCGTGGTCTGACGATGGGGTGTCCAGCAGGCAAGCCAACGGATCGATAGGTGCTTTATTGAACAGTTGTGCAACAAAGGGAACATCGGAGGGCCTCTAAGGCGAGGCTGTCATTTTCATCTAGACTTTAAATTGCTGAAACGAACCGCCCGAGACCGTGGGGATTTCCTATACCATCTGGTTGCAATTAAGACATTGACTTTTTCCCCGTGATTGCGCTGACCAATGGGAATGCTTCCCTACCGTTTAAAGCACCTGCTCGCTGGCCTGTCTGCACTATCAAAACGAGCTGGAAGAAGGCAGATACGCCGAAACGCCTCCTCGTGATAATAAAATCTTTGGACTGAAAACCCCGAGAGTGCAGTGTGTTTTTACACGCGAGCTTGGTTATTTGGAATGGACCCACCACCATTTTAACCGCACCCGTCGAGAAGAGTGCAGAATGCGTCCTTGGTGGAACTAGGAGTGGAGTACAGAACTACACACGCCCTGCACCACCAGTGCAGCATTCTGGGTTATGGAGTCGTGAATGCGTCAATCATTCAGATTGAAGGGACTACGGATATATGCCGTTCCCTGCTCCGTGAACCGTGACGCTGCGTGGTCTGACGATGGGGTGTCCAGCAGGCAAGCCAACAGAATGATAGGTGCTTTATTGAACAGTTGTGCAACGAAGGGAACATCGGAGGGTCTCTAAGGCGAGGCTGTCATTTTCATCTAGACTTTAAATTGCTGAAACGAACCGCCCGAGACCGTGGGGATTTCCTGTACCATCTGGTAGCAATTAAGACATTGACTTTTTCCCCGTGATTGCGCTGACCAAAGGGAATGCTTCCCTACCGTTTAAAGCACCTCCTCGCTGGCCTGTCTGCATTATCAAAATGAGCTGGAAGAAGGCAGATACGCCGAAACACGTCCTCGTGATAATAAAATCTTTGGACTGAAAACCCAGAGAGTGCAGTGTGTTTTTACACATGAGCTTGGTTATTTGGAATGGACCCACCCCCATTTTAACCGCACCCGTCGAGAAGAGTGCAGAATGCGTCCTTGGTGGAACTAGGAGCGGAGTACAGAACTACACACGCCCTGCACCACCAGGGCAGCATTCTGGGTTATGGAGTCGTGAATGTGTCAATCATTCAGATTGAAGGGACTACAGATATATGCCGTCCCCTGCTCCGTGACGCTGCGTGGTTTGACAATGGGGTGTCCAGCAGGCAAGCCAACAGAATGATAGGTGCTTTATTGAACAGTTGTGCAACGAAGGGAACATCGGAGGGTCTCTAAGGCGAGGCTGTCATTTTCATCTAGACTTTAAATTGCTGAAACGAACCGCCCGAGACCGTGGGGATTTACTGTACCATCTGGTAGCAATTAAGACATTGACTTTTTCCCCGTGATTGCGCTGACCAATGAGAATGCTTCCCTACCGTTTAAAGCACCTCCTCTCTGGCCTGTCTGCACTATCAAAACGAGCTGGAAGAAGGCAGATACGCCGAAATGCGTCCCCGTGATAATAAAATCTTTGGACTGAAAACCCCTAGAGTGCAGTGTGTTTTTACACGTGAGCTTGGATATATATATATATATATATATATATATATATATATGTATATATATATATATATATATATATATATATATATATATATATATATATATATATATATATATATATATATATATATATATATATATATATATATATATATATATATATATATATTCAAAATAAGAATCCAGATTTCACAGTCAGCAACTGAAAGCATCCAGGCACTCACGAACAGGTTTTTTCAAAGAGCTTATTTATTAAGCATATCTCATCAACGCGTTTCGGGAGTCACGCTCCCTTGCTCACGATGTTTATGCGTTGGTCTGAGCTTTCCTTTTCACATACATGCAGGGTGATAAAAATGGAAAAGGGACTCAAAGGGAAGGACTGTTTGGTAAAACACAGCGGCCATCTTAACAGTTTTTTAATATATAGATATTCAAGTGAATGCCTAATTCTCGGACCTCTCACAACATATCATTAATACAGGGGTAATTGGAGAAATGCTCAAAATAGAGGAGATATATAATTGTGTATATCTCTATCTGAAAAATGTCACATTTGTTTCAAAGTGCAAGTGCATATGTCAATCAATTTAAACATATTAACTCCCTTGTACAAAAAAGAGTTCCTAAATTAAAATAAGGCAAGGGCCTATTTTACTAAAGCATAACCCTTCCTTCTGTGTGAGAGATAAATTACTGTCCTACATTCTGTATATTGTCCGAAAGGTCCCTGTCTTCAATTCGACACAGTCTATTCTCCTCAGAGATCGTCCTGGCTCTAATTGTCGAGATTCCATTACTACAACATATGGGAGTTATATCAATGGTTATGCTGTCCCACATTTCTACCTTATTAAAAACATAAAGTGCAAGTGCATGAGTTCACAGATAAATAAATGCTGTAAACAATTCGACTGGATATTGCACATGGAAAATGACAAAGTGCTAGTGCTTGAGAGGTAAACAATGTCCCAAAAGGAGTGTAAATATTTCTGTGTTTCTCACAGGATTCCATATCTACACTTCATCCTCCTATGACCTATAATTGCAAAGCATAGGAGGGAGTTCTAGGTCCTATTATAAAGTGACAAGTGCTTTAGCATCAATAATACAGTACTTCATAAATGTAAACATTCTACTCAAATTGCACAATCAAAAGCATTAATCCAAAATGACAGTGCAAATCACAAGATAAAAGACAGCATTACTACATTCAAAATAAAAATTTCTCCCAGAGCCTTCATTCACGAATGGAACCACCTCTACATGTAAAGGTACAAACAGGAAAGACTTCAGATTTAAACCATTAAAATCAACAAGAAATTTTCACAATAAAAGAAATTCATAATGAAAAAATCTTAAAAATGCAGTTTTAGGATCATCGAGGTTTCAGAAATAAATCATTGTATTTGTACAGTTAGCCCAGGCAAGTATACAGGTCTTCATCAACGTTCAAACCCTGTGGTTCCTTACAATTAAATTCTAAAATAAAGTAAGTTTCCAATCTCCTTAGCTCCCCCTTCCTATCTCCCCCTCTCTTCTTTTTGGGGACCTCTGCAATACAAGAGTATAACAGACCTTCGGGGTTACTTTGGTGATGGAGTTCAAAATGTCGGGCCACAGGGTAAGACCTATCCTGGTTCACTATAGCTCTTCTATGTTGTAGCACTCGTTGGTGTACTGGTAAGGTTGTACTTCCGATGTAAATCTTGGGACAAGGACATTGTAAAAGGTACACAACAAATTCACTCTTACAGGTGATGGCACTCTTGATTTTCACAGTTTTGTTAAAGGGTGTTTTAAATTCAGTACGATTCATGCCGTGTAGGCATGTTTTGCATTTAAAACACTTCTTGAACCCTGGTTTTGCCTTCATCCAATCTGCACCACTCTTACATTTGTCCTCAAAATCACTACGGACAATTAGATCTTTAAGTGATTTGGATTTCCGATAAGTGATCTCTGGGTTTTTCTTTGTCTTAGAGCCCAATACTGGATCATTCTTTATCAGATACCAATGTTTTCTCAATATCGATCTAATTTCCTTATGCTGGGTATTATATGTAGTGATAAATCTAGAGCTAATTTGATCCTGTTGGTTAGACTTAGATTTACATGTTCTAGATGGTTCAAAAAGTAAAGTTTGCCTAGTTAGTTTTTTGGCTTTGCTGGCAGCGCCCTGAAGAACTTTCTTGCTATATCCCCTCTCAAGGAATCTCTGGGTCATTTCTCCTTCTATGGTGTCAAACTGTTCATCACTGCTACATGTCCGTCTGGCCCTATAGTATTCCCCAAACGGAATGCTCCTTATTAACGCAGTTGGATGAGCACTTTCAGCGTGCAGTATGGAATTACCTGCAGTCTGCTTGCGGAACACAGTTGTTTCAAGCTTATTATTGGAGGGGGTAACCCTGATATCTAAGAAATCAATTGAGTCCTTACTAAAGTTCCCCACAAATTCCAGATTCAAAGAGTTTTGATTAATCTCCCCAATAAAGGTGCCGATTGATGTCTCCGTGCCCTGCCACAGCACGAAGACATCATCGATATAGCGCACCCATAAAAGAATGTGCTCCGACCAATGATCCAGTGGGCCCCCTCTTAGCACCTGCTCTTCCCAGTAGCCAAGGTGTAGGTTGGCATAACTAGGGGCAAAGCAGGTGCCCATTGCAGTACCCCTTTCCTGAATATAAAGATCATTACCAAACAGAAAGATGTTCTTTGATAAACACCACTCCATGATCTCAAGGATCATCCTATTCTGGGATGCAAGAC
The DNA here is from genome assembly GCF_964263255.1 of Lissotriton vulgaris. Classification (NCBI taxonomy): domain Eukaryota; kingdom Metazoa; phylum Chordata; class Amphibia; order Caudata; family Salamandridae; genus Lissotriton; species Lissotriton vulgaris. Next base: position 2,041,683,548 of record NC_141685.1, on the reverse strand, counting down.
GTATAGGTCTTCTATTCAAATAATGGGCACATGCTTTTAGACCATCATTGTGTCTTATACTCGTATAAAGAGTAGAAATGTCTAGTGTCAACAGGATCATAGTATTTGGATCCCAACAAATATCGAAGATACATTTAAAAAAATCAGTCGAGTCTTTGATGTACGAAGGAAGTGTTCTGACCATGGGGTTAAGGAAATAGTCTATATACCGTGAAGCTTTCTCGAAAAGACTCCCACATGAGGAAATGATGGGTCTCCCTGGTGGACTAGTGGCATTTTTGTGTATTTTAGGTAACATATAGAAAACTGGAATCACTGGATTGTCTTGTTTGATGTATTTGTGTTCATCCCAGCTAAGTAAACCGGATTCTTTCCAGTGATCCAGTCTTCCATAAAACTCTCTGATGACATCTTCATACTCTCTGGTATATATACACACACACACGCATATATATACATACACACACATATATATATATATATATATATATATATATATATATGTATATATATATATATATATATATATATATATATATATAGGAATTTGCATTTTTAAAAAACATTAGAAATTCACAGGTTTCAGGGATGTTATAGTTAGGGTGACATTTCACTTGTGCAAATCCAGAGAAATTCAGCCAGCTAACTATAACTAGCGCCCCAGAAATGCACTGCTAATGACGTCACATACTACATCACTCATGACATGGTCAGTGACATCACTGATGACATCTCAAATGACATCACTGATGACATCAGCCAGTGACTGAGTGTTTCTAAAAAGATTAAGATTTGTACATATATATAGGCCAAGTTATATTGAAGAATGAGTGGGTGTATGAGTCTCTGTATGGATGATTTAGTGGGTGCGTGACTGACTGTATAAGTGAATGATTAAACGTGACTTTGTGAATGTATGGGTGAGTGACTAATCTATGTGAATGTGTGTATCAGTTTGTCAGTTGGTGTGTAAGTAGCTGCCTGGGTTGGGAGTAAATACTTGAGTGTCTATATGGGTTATTGATTAGTTATCTGAGTACTTGTATGGGTGCCTGAGTATATGTGTGGGCGGGTGAAGGGGTGTGTGACTTCCTGCATGGATGTAGGAGTGGGTGAATCCCTGGGTGTATGGGTTCATGATTGTGTCTGTGAGGGACTGTATGGCCGAGTGAGTGTCCGTATGGCTGTGTAGGTGAGTGTATGGATGTATCAGTGGTGTATGGGTGAGTAATTGCATATGTGAAAGGCATTATATGTGAGTTTTGGAGTATATAAGTGACTGTGTAAGTGAGTGATTGTGAGAGTGGCTGTATGGGTGAGTGCATGCTTATGTCAGCGACTGTATGGAGAGCAAGTATTTGTTATTATCTGTATGAGTAATATGTGTGTGTGTTTCTGTATGAGTAAGTGGCTGTGTGATTGAGTGTTTGGGTGAGTGGGTATTTGAGTAGCTCTATGGGTGACTGACGGTATACGAGTGGCTGTATGAGTGGATATCTTAGCGGCTTGTGACTGACTGTATGAGTGCCTCTATGGGTGAGTGAGTGGATGTATATGTAGACCTATAAATCAGTGAGTGGATATGTACTTACTGGCATTGGTGTGTCAATGGTTTCAAGAATGATAGTTTAAAATTTGGAGATGGTGTATGATAGGTTATATTGGGGTGTGAGTAGGTGCATCAGAGATTATGCAGATGATGTCATCAGTAATGTAATTTGAGATGTCATCAGTGATTCCACTGACCATGTCATGAGTGCTGTAATATGTGACGTCATCGGCAGTGCATTGCAGGGGCACAAGTTACAGTTAGCTCAGCTAACTAAAACAGCTGAATTTCTCTTGTTTTGTACGAGTGAAAAGTCAGCCTAACTATAATGTCCCTGAAGCCAGTGTTTTTCAGTGAATTTCGAAGGTTTTTTTATAATGTACATTCCTGCCAATAACGTCCCTGAACCCTCAGTTTTTTTCTGTGAATTTCTAAGGTTTTTTAAATGCTAATTTCTAACTATAATGTTCTTGAAACCTGTAGTTTTTTTCAATGAATTACTACATTTTTTGAAATGCTAATTTCTAACTATGCCTACATAGGTAAAACATGTGCAGAAAGAGGAAGCAAGGTGCAGAAAGAAGCAAGAGAACTGCAGAAAGAGTAAGAGAGGTACATAAAAAGGAAGAAACGTGTAGAAAGAAGCAAGGCAAATGCAGAAAGAGGCAAGAGAAGTGCAGAAAGAGGTAAAACGGTGCAGAAAGAAGCAACAGAGGTGCAGAAAGAGGCCTACTTTGACTGTACCTTTCCTCACACTAATACAAAGTAGCCTAATCACTAATCTTTCTCCCATGATGTCTTAAACCTCACTTTTCACTTGAAGGTTCACTATTCATCGACTGCTCAGAATTTTAGGTCTATCAAATATAAAACAGAAATCCTAACCATATCACTTTTGTAAGACTCACCAAGTTTGAGAAGGTATACATGCGTGTGTCTGTGCTTTTACCTTGTGAAATGTTACAAAAAAATAAACATACAAATTCTTGAATACCTGTGTTTCGAACAGCATAATCTGTAAATTTGTATGCAAGAAGGTGTATGTATTTCTTTCTGCTCATAATACAGGGCACATGGGTATTTAATAGAATATTTGAGGGGCTCTTTAAACACCTACATTTGTAAGACATGTCTGCATGTGCAACTGAATAACAGAGCAGAACTGAGAAGATTAGACCACCTATAGGAGAAGCTACCAGCTTTTTAAGCTACCATCTTAAGATGCATAACACATGTGAGAATACAAGTAGACAGATACCTCAGACACGAGAGCAACTCTCCTTTAAACTTGACAGCTTGCACTTCCTATTTAAATACAGAAAGAGGCGAGAAAAGTACAGAAAGAACCAGGAGAAGTGAAAAAAGAACCAAGAGAGGTGCAGAAAGAAGCAAGAGAAGTGATGTAAGAAACAAAAGAGTTGCAGCAAAAAACTAGAGACATGCAGAAAAAAGCAAGAGAGGTGCAGAAAGAGGCAAGAGAACTATAGAAAGAAACAACAGAGGTACAGGAAGACCTAAGAGAGGTACAGAAAGACGGTTGAGAACTGCACAAAGAAGAAAGAGGTACAAAAAGAGGCAAGAGAGGTGCGGAAAGAGGTAACTGATGTGCGGAAAGAGGCAAGAGAGGTACAGAAAGAAGCAAGAAAAATGCAGAAAGAGGCAAAAGAAGTGGAGAAAGAGGCAAAAGAGGTGCAGAAAAAGACAAGAGAGGTGCAGAAAGAAACAATAAAGTGCAGAAAGAGGGAAGAAGGATGCAGGAAGAGACGAGACGGGTGCAGAAAAAGCAAGAGAGGTGCAGAAAGAAGCAAGAGAACTATAGAAAGAACCAACAGAGGTGCAGGAAGACCTAAGAGGGGTACAGAAAGATGGTCGAGAACTGCAGAAAAAAGAAAGAGGCAAGAGAGGTGCAGAAAGAGGTAATTGATGTGCAGAAAGAGGGAAGGGGCGTAGAAAGAGGGAAGAGGGGTGCAGAAAGAAGCAAGAGAGGTGCAGAATGAGGCAATATGAGGTGCAGAAAGAAGCAAGAGGTACATAAAGAAGAAAAGGGAGTGCAGAAAGAAGCAAAAGAGGTGCAGAAAGAGGCAAGAGTATTGTAGAAAGATGCAAGAGGTTCAAAATGATGCAAGAGAAATGGAGACAGAAGTAACAGAGGTGCAAAAAGAGGCAAGGGAATGCAGAAAGAGGTAAGAGGAGTGCTGAAAGAAGCAACAGTGGTGCAGAAAGAGGTAGGAGAGGTACAGAAAACAGGCAAGAGGGGTGCAGAAAGAAGCAATAGAGGTGTAGAAAGAAGCAAGAGGGATGCAGAATGAGGCAAAAGGGGTGCAAAAGCAGTAAGAGAGGTGCAGAACGAGGCAAGAGGGGTGCTGAAGGAAGCAGCAGACGTACAGAAAGAAGCAAAAGAGGTGCAAAAAGAAGCAACAGTAGTGCAGGAATGAGCAACAAAGGTGCAGAAAAAGACAAGAGAAGTGCAGAAAGGGGCAAGAGAGGTGCAGAAAGAAGCAACTGAAGTACAGAAAGAAGCAACAGAAGTGCAGAAAGAGGCAATTGAAATATATAAATAGGCAAGAGAGGTGCAGAAGGAGGCAAAAGAGGTGCATAAAGAAGCAAGAGGGGTGTGGAAAAGAGGAAAGTGAGGTGCAGAAAGATGTAATTGATGTGCATAAAGAGGCAGGAGGTGTACAGAAAGAGACAAGAGAGGTGCAGAAAGAAGCAAGGGAGGTGCAGAAAAAAGCAAGAGAAGAGCAGAAAGAGGCAAGAGTAGTGCAGAAAGAAGAGAAGTGCAGAAAGAGGCAAAAGAGGTGCAGAAAAAGACAAGAGAGGTGCAGAAAGAAACAATAAAGTGCAGAAATAGGGAAGAAGGATGCAGGAAGAGACAAGAAGGGTGCTGAAAAGCAAGAGAGGTGCAGAAAAAAGCAAGAGAACTATAGAAAGAACCAACAGAGGTGCAGAAAGCCCTAAGAGGGGTGCAGAAAGAAGGTCGAGAATTGCACAAAGAAGAAAGAGGTACAAAAAGAGGCAAGAGAGGTACGGAAGGAGGTAACTGATGTGCAGAAAGAGGCAAGAGAGGTACAGAAAGAGGCAAGAGAGATGCAGAAAGAAGCAAGAGAAGTGCAGAAAGAAGCAAGAAAAGTGAAGAAAGAGGCAAAAGAAGTGGAGAAAGAGGCAAAAGAGGTGCAGAAAAAGACAAGAGAGGTGCAGAAAGAAACAATGAAGTGCAGAAAGAGGGAAGAAGGATGCAGGAAGAGGCGAGAGGGTTGCAGAAAAAGCAAGAGAGGTGCAGAAAGAAGCAAGAGAACTATAGAAAGAACCAACAGAGGTACAGGAAGACCTAATAGGGGTACAGAAAGATGGTCGAGAACTGCAGAAAGAAGACAGAGGCAAGAGAGGTGCAGAAAGAATCAACAAAGGTGCAAAAAGAGAGGTAAGAGAACTGCAGAAAGAGGCAAGAGAGGTGCAGAATGAGGCAGGACAGATGCATAAAAAGGGGAGAGGGGTGCAGAAAAGGCAATGGGGGTTCAGAAAGATGCAAGAGGGGTGCAGAGAGAAGCAAGAGAGGTGCTTAAAGAAGCAAGAGAAGTGCAGAGAGAACCAGAGGTGCAGAAAGAGGCAAGAGGGGTATGGAAATAGGCTGGAGAAGTGCAGAAAGAAGCAATAGAGGTGCAGAAAGAAGCAAGAGAACTGCAGAATGAGGCAAGAGAGGTGCAAAAAGAGGCAACAGAAATACAGAAAGAGCAAAGTCAGGCACAGAAAGAAGAAACAGAGGTACAGAAAGAGGCAAGGGGTGCAGAAAGAGGCAAGAGAAGTGCAGAACAAAGCGAGAGAGGTACAGAAAGAGGCAAGAGAAGTACAGAGAGAACCAGGAGATGCAGAAAGATGTGATAGGGGTGCAGAAAGAGGGAAGAGAAATACAGAAAGAGGCAAGTAAGGTGCAGAAAGAGGTAATTGATGTGCAGAAAGAGGCAAGAAAGGTACAGAAAGAGGCAAGAGAGGTGCAGAAAGAAGCAAGAGACCTCCAGGAAGAGGACAAAAGGTGCAAAACGAGGCAAGAGAGGTTTAGAAAGAGGTAAGAGAGGAACAGAAAGAGGTAAAAGAGGTGAAGAAGGAGGCAGGAGAGGTACAGAAAGAGGCAAGACAGAAGCAGAAAGAGACGAGAAAGGTGCAGAAAGAGGCAAGAGAAGTGCAGAAAGAAGCAAGAGAAGTGCAGAAAGAGTCAAACGAAGTGTATAAAGAGTCAAGAGAGGTATGGAAAGAGGCAAGTACAGTGTAGAAAGAGGCAAGAGAAGTGGAGAAAGAGACGAGAGGTGCAGAAAGAAGAGAGTGAGGTGCAGAAAGAGGCAAAAGAAGTACAGAAAGAGGCAAGAGAGCTACAGAAAAAGACAGGAGAGGTGCAGAAAGAGACTATAGAAGTGCAGAAAGAGGGAAGAAGGATGCAGAAAGAAACAAGAGGGGTGCAGAAAAAGCAAGAGAGGTACAGAAAGAAGCAAGAGATCTAAAGAAATAACCAACAGAGGTGCAGGAAGACACAAGATGGGTACAGAAAGACTGAGGAGAACTGCAGAAAGAAGCAAGAGAGGTACACAAAGAGGCAAGGGAGGTGCAGAAAGAAGTAAGAGAACTGCAGAACGAGGCAAGAGAGGTGCAGAAAGAGGCAAGAGAGGTGCAGAAAGAGGCAAGAGAGGTGAGGGAAGCAAGAGAGGTGAAGGAGGCAAGAGAGGTGCAGAAATAGGCAGGAGAGGTACAGAAGTGACAAGAAAAGTGCAGAAAGAAGCAAGAGAGGCAAGAGGGGTGCAGAAAGAGGCAAGAGAGGTGCATAAAGAAGCAAAAGAGGTGAAGAAATAAGCAATAGAGGTGCAGAAATAAGCAACAGAGGTGCTGAAAGAAGCCAGAGTGGTACAGTACAAGGCAAGAGAGGTGCAGAAAGAAGAGGTAGGTGCAGAGAGGGGCAAGTGAGGTACAGAAAGAGGCAAGTGAGGTGCAGAAAGAGGCAAGTGAGGTACAGAAAGAAGCAAGAGAAGTGCAGAAAGAAGCAACAGAGGTGCAGAAAGACGCAAGAGAAGTGCAGAAAGAAGCACAGAGGTGCAGAAAGAAGCCAGAGTGGTACAGTACAAGGCAAGAGAGGTGCAGAAAGAGGCACATGAGGTACAGAAAGAGGCAATAGAAGTGCAGAAAGAGGGGAGAGAGGTGTAGAAAGAAGCAACAGAGGGGCAGAAAGAGGAAAGACGGGTTTGAAAGAGAGAGAAGGGTGCAGAAAGAGGCAAGAGGGGTACAGAAAGAGGCAAGGGGGATGCAGAAAGAAGCAAGAGAGGTGCAGAAAGAAGCAAAAGAGGTGCAGAAAGAAGCAACAGAGTTGCAGAAAGAGGCAGGAGGGGTTAGAGAAAGAGGCAAGAGTGGTGCAAAAAGAAGCAACAGAGGTGCAGAAAGAAACGAGAGAAGTGCAGAAAGAAGCAAGAGAGATGCAGAAAGAAGGAAGAGGGGTTCTGCATTTTTGGTAAAGTTTGAGCTAGATTTTTTTGTTCAAATCTGCAAATTATGCGTCAGACGATGAATTATGTGGCAAATGCAGAAATGGTATAATAATGCGAAAATTGTCACGCCCAAACAGTTGCATAATTCCAGAGGCCCTAGTCATACCTCTAACAAGGTTAAAAAGTGCTCCTCTGTGGTTGCTTCTTTTGTGTGTCTCCTAGTTTAGCTTCTATGGAAATGAGGAAAACTAAACCTGAGGTTACTACTCCACACCACAGACTACCATACCACATAATTACTTTCCATATTATATAATCCCACGCCACATAATTCCTATACACTTAATACCACATACTTTCTATTTACATAATTCACTGCACCACATACCACATAATTCCACTACACACAGCGTATATCCACTCCACTCCAAAACACATTAATAAAAATGTTTACATTTAAAACGCCAATAGCTCTCACTCTTGCAAATGCGAGACCTATTGCATAGTAAATGCTTAACTACTAGTCGCGTTTGCATAGTGGTGGAGAAAGGGGGCTGAGACTCCAGCCAGCACTAAGAAACTCGGCTGCGTAGGCACGTTTGCAGAGTACTGGAGAAAGGGGGCGTGGCCTCGTTAGACCGCTGTGTGGCAAATACTGGAGGTAACAAGAGTGGTAGTTGGCCCCCAGAACATCCTTGTGGGCCACCTACCCCTCCTATTGCCTTCAGTAAATCCCATATAGCAGGATTACCGAGTTCCAATTGCAGGCCATGTCTCTTTGTCCAAAACTTTTTTATGGAAGGGGGGGTCACGTGGCCCCCCTTCCCTGGGCCAGTTTTGGCCACGGGGACCCCATCCCCCAGAGCCTGCCCTCTATTTTTTTTTACATTTTGGAGGGTGGCCACACGGCCTGCCTCCTGAGGCCTACATAGCCCTGGGTACCCCATCCCCAGGGGTATGGGCAATCATTTTTTTTTTAAATGGGTAGTGGGCCTGCACTAGCCCTTTAACTGGGCCATTTTGGGCCCCAAGGAATGGGTCACCAAAGCTTGGCCTAATGTTGGGGACTGCAGGGGAGCCCCAATGACCCCACAATCCCTGCCTGCTCCCCACCTCCTGCGGGAGGCGGCATTGCTTTTGGGCAAAGGGAGCTGCTGACATGCAGCTTCCTTTGCCCAAAAGCAATTCTTCTTCGCTTTATGGAAGCAAGAGCAGTTTTCCTACTCTCGCTTCCATGAAGCGAAGCAAAGTTTGCTATGTTATGGCGGGAGCAGGGCTGGAGACAGTCTTAGGGGGTGGTGGTCCCTAGGGCCACAGAGGGTTCCTGGAGGGGCACCATGCAGCCCCCCTCTTATCAGATTTAAAGCCCCGGGGAGGTGATGGTCCCCAGGGACGGGAGTCAGCAACGGACCCCTGGATTTAAATAATTACTGCCTCGGGGAGGTGGTGGTCCCTGGAGCAGTGTGGGGGGGGGCTTGAGCCCCCCCCCCACACTTCATGGAATAAATTAAAGCCCCGGGTAGGTGGCGGTCCCTGGGGCTTTAGGGGGCCCACGGGTGGCGGTCCCAAGGGCCCACAAAAAATAATTAAAGCCCCGGGGAGGTGGCAGTCCCCGGGGCAGCGTGGGGGGCACTTTGTGTGTGCATGTGAACAAGGGCTTTTGAAGCCCGAAACGCGTAGTGCCCTCTTGCTACCGACTATAACGCAATAAAAGAACCTGTGTATCGCATCTGCTGGTCCGTTTCCTCTGTTCCTGCGCCGACTTGACCTCTGGTCTGACTCGGAAGTGGTGTGTGGAGTTGTCGTGCATATATATATATATATATATATATATAATACTGGCGATAGCCAGTAGGTATATATAGTTAGGATTGGCTACCATAGGAAATTCCGAACATTCTATTGGGATTAACTTTGGCGCCGATTGAGGGATCTGCCTGTAATTTTCCTTAAAATGGTCTCGCTGCGCTCCACTCTTTCCCTGAAAGTTTTGGGGGGATTCGTGAAGTGGGGGCTGAGAAAAAAGGGGGGTCCCAAAACGTGTTTTCCCCATGTTAATTTCTATAGGACGGTCTGACAAGTCTACAGCACGAACCGCTGTACGGAATTACGCCAAACTGGGCAAAATTGTAGGGACTGGTACGCAGATGTGCCTTGGCTATGTTTGGTGACATTTGCTCCAGTGGTTTTTATGAAAATTAGGTTAAAAAACACATATATATCTATATGAGCTTACGGCTCCGCGCACCGTACGCGTATGAGCGCGTACCCTTACGTGCGCGAGCGCGATCCTGATTGGCTGGCAGTCGGCTGTCAACATTCAAAACTGTCCAAACCAGGAAGAGTTGGCCACCATCTTGTTTCTCAGGAGATTTGAGGCACAAGAGAGCCCAAAAGAAGAGTGGAAAACACGAAAAGGGGGCAGGGTAGAGACCCCCCAACCCCCTAGCCCTTCTCAGGGAGTTTAAACAAAGCTGTGCTCAAACAAAATTAACAGACATAGAAAGTGTCTTTGTGCAAAACAAAACATTCAACAAGAAATTTTCCATGGCGCCCATCTTAGAGTGTCTCTATTGGACGCCTACCTGACCATCCTCAATTGTGAAACGCTCTGATATCCTTCGAGATCATGTTCGCGCTATATAAAACTTTATACATAACTAAATAAATAAATAAATAAATCATACATAACGTTATGTTAACAAAATAATTCTACATTTCTGGATGAGGATTTTTCTTAGTTAAATTTTCACTTATTTTACAGTTCTCCTGATTTATTCCCTTTTATTTGTTCAAGTTTATTATATATTATTTATATATTTCCCAGTAACGGGTCATATAGACGACACTCTTTTTTTCCCCCCCTTTCCCCTTCCACCACCATATTAATTATGCCCTGAATGGGCATTCGCAGCGGCAGCTTATCTTACTATTTTACATTTGTGCAGCTGTTCAATGTTTCTGACCATTGTATTATATACAGATTGCTTTATCTACTTAAGGATCTGCTTCTGATCTTTATATCATTTAGCCTACATGAATCCATATCTCTTCCTCATTATTTAACCCCTTAGGAGTCTTAGTTTATAACTTTATGATATATTTTGACTCCAATGTTCGTAGCTTTCTTACGATGTCCCCACCTCTCTCTTTCTTTTCAACTTGGTCAAGACAGAAGAATTTTAGGAGACTACTATTGCTTTGATGTTCTGACTCAAAGTGTTGCGCTACGGGATAATTCGTGTCTCTGTTTTGATTGCTCTTAGATGTTCTAATATACGCTTTTTTGCTGGGTGGATGGTACTCGCTATGTATTGCTTCCCACACGGGCATACTAGGCAATAAACAGTATAATCTGAATTACAGTTCAGGTGTTTGGAGATAGGGGTCTTGGTTCTTTTTCCAGGTACCTGGTAATCCTTTACCTTATTGCTATTTTTGCACGCTTTGCATTTTAAGCAAGGAAAGAACCCCCTTACTGGAGGTTTGATTTTCTTTTTTTGTTCAAAGTGGCTGTTGACTAGATGATCTTTTAGAGAGCTTCCTTTCCTGTATGTGACTAGCGTTTTTTCTGGCATTAATTTACCCACTACATTGTCAGTTTTTAATGTCTTCCAATTTTTTCTCATGATCTGAAACACCTCAGACGATTTATCATTGAAGCTCATGATAATTCTAACTTTCCCTTCTTCTACTTTAGCTTTGTCTCTCAATAGTTCACCTCTGTCTATGGATTCACAACAAGCCTCTGCTTGATCTAAAACATTTTTCACATAACCTCTTCTTTGGAACCTTTGTCTGGCTTGGCCTATTGCTCTTTGGCATTCTGTGTTGGTAGATCAATTCCGCTTCATCCATAGAAATTCTCCAAACGGAATATTGTTCACCAAACTTCTAGAATGGTAACTGCCAGTGTGTAGGATAGTGTTCCCAGCAGTGGGTTTTCTGTGAAGTGAGGTTACTTTAATTGTCATTTTCTCAGGAACTACTGAACGGATTTACACCACTTAAGCAAAAGGCAGGAGTCTGAACCAAGGACTACCTTTTTGCCAAATTTGGTGTAATTCCATTCAGCAGTTCGGGCTGTAGCTGCGGCTAAAGATCCTATGGGAAATTGCATGGGGAAAATGCGTTTTGGGACCCCCCTTTTTTCTCGGCCCCCGCTGGATGAATCACAGTGAAACTTTCAGGATAGGAGCGGACAGGAGCTGACCGTAAGTTTTGAAAATTTTGCAAAGATTCGTCAACCGGCGCCAAAGTTATTCCAAATACAATGTTGCGGTTTTCCTATGGAAAATAGGTCCTAACTATAACTATCTACTGGCGTCTGCCAGTAGATAATATATATATATATATATATATATATTTTTTTTTTCTCTAAATTAATTGCATTTTTATCTCATCTGTTTAATTTAATTCAATTTAATCAGACCCCCCAGGATTGTGCAACTTAGGGTGGCAAATCCTACGACGATGATGCGTGGTCCGGGCGGGCTGCACTGGGAGCAATGTCTCTTGCCTACTGGACTGCGTCATCTCCAATCGTGACTCGATCTGAATTGTGAGCCCTGCTGTTCGCAGTGTAGATCAAAGGCAGTAGTCTGTACCGACATAAGTTGTGGTGCTGTGCTGCTGGTTTACCAGGGCGCCTGTGTCGAGGAGGTCGGTGGGCACGGGCGAGGCCTTGTGGCAGGGTGAGGGCCGACGCGATGGCTTTCCAAACAAGTGAACCACGCCTAGAGCCCCAGCCTATTTATTCATACTCCTACGCTGGAGTGGCGTACGTTGGACCAGCCCACTTCGCTTCCGCTTCCAGGGGGGGACAACACAGCTACATCACCGAGATTTTCCCCACTGCCTAAGGTAACATGGTCGCGTCTATTGTCCACAACACTATAAGCACCAGAAGTCTATGTCCACATGGAGAGGGTTGTGCTCCGCATAGTGAGGTCTGGCCAGCACATCACCGCTACATTTGGTATTGTGTGCATTTTATTGATGGTAGACTTCCGTCCATCACACATACTTGGTTGCCACATCTCCGAACATTCAGCTATTGTGTGGCTGAGGGACCATGCCGTTTTTGGAAGTTTAGCTGTCCTGTTCTGCGCTGCCTCAGTGGTAGTATGGAGGTGGTCCGGGGGAGGTCCTGAGGGTGGTGGCAGTGGGTGTTGTGGCCTTCTAGGGTGTCGGAGCTGCATGATCAGTAACTGTATGACATGTGATGGTCCTTAGATGTGATTCTGGGCTGGGCTCCCTTTCACACTGTAGGTAGTCATCTTGCTTTACACCAGTACAAGGCAGATGTTAAATTCCTACGGCTAACGCAGGCTTATGGCCTGTTTTTGGATCGCACCCCAGATTTGTCTGGCCGTTGAAAATATCGGAAAGTGGTGTTTTCATGTTATTTTTGCACGGGAACGCCAACTCTGCATATTATTAGTGTTAGTTGTTGCTCTCATTTGTGGAAAATTGTTTTGCGGAAGCTATTGCTGGAAAACTGGCGATATTGGCTGTTTTCACTAGGTTGAGAATGGAATGATAATTTAAAATCAGTGAAAAAACTACAGGTTTAATGAACATTATAATTAGAAATTAGCATTTTAAAAAAGTTTGGAATTCACTGAAAAAAACATACGTTTCAGGCACATTATAGTTCGAAATTAGCATTTAAAAAACCTTTGAAATTCACTGCAAAAACTGTAGGTTTCAGGGACGTTATAATTCGAAATTAGCATTAAAAAAACTTTGAAATTCACTGACGTTATAGTTAGTTGGACATTTCACTCGTACAAAACCATAGAAATTCCCCCGTTATAGTTAGTTCAGCTAACAATAACTCGCGCCCCCGCAATGCACAGCTGATGAGGTCACATATTACATCATTCATGACAGGGTCAGTACCAGAGATATTTAGGTTTAAAAAATATAGATATCTGGGAGCCCAACAGCCTACTGAAACCCTACTGAAATTTGATTGCCTGCCAACACTTCTACCAGGAAGTGTTGGCAGCAATCTTGGGACCAATATGCATGATAGAACCCTATTGAAATGCACTGTAGTGAATGGCAGGTTTTGAGGGTCACAAAAAGGAGAGCGTATAAAGGGTGATAACAGGTTTTTGTTTCAATATAAATCAATTGTTGATGGTACCATAATAATTTTACGAATGGCGGTGTGCTCTAAGGTGATTTTATCCTGTGGAAAAGAATTCAGCTGTGATTTCAAGAATCCTGTTTGAGAGAAAACTGTTTTCATCATGATTTCCTTATAGAGGTTATGGAAGGTGCTCGAGCAGTTAAAATGAGAGCATATTTTCTGCAAATACACACTATTATTCTCAGCTATATGAAAATGACGTCTGACAGTTGATTGACTACTGTTCTACTGCAGCCTCCCAGACTATGTTACTTATGACAATAATATGACACACCTGAAGCCATGTTGATTCAATTAAACTGGTAAAACTTAACACATTTAATTTAGGAAGGAACAAAATAAGGGGGCACAGTTTGTCATAGAAATTATAGTTAGTGCTGTCGAAAGTAAAATTAGGACGCATTTTAAGTGAGTTCTTAAATATCTTAATCTTTTATTTCATTAAAACATTCTGACATACTGAAACATGCACTTTCAACACCAGCAGCAGGCTTGTAGTTAACTCCCCGGTGATCAGCAGTTTTACAGTGTTCTAATGAGCAACTAGAGTGCTAAAAGTCTGAATGTATGCCAAAGGTGTGGCACATATGAACACCATCGTGATGGTATCAAAGTAGAAAACTGAAAGCATTTTCTACTGAGGACACTGCAGTAAATGATGAAACATGGGAGCTTCATAACAAATACGTCTCCCAAGATGGCCACCGGAGAATAAAGATCCCAAATGTAGCACAAATAGCACTGAAATTTAGCCTAAGTATAACCCATGACTGGGACAATAGGCTTCATAATTTTGTTTTTTTGCAGATTTATATAGCGCAGACTTGACCCAAAGGTATGGGAGTGGGTTACATGAACTTGAACATCAGTTACATTACACAAGGGCATGCTCATTTTGGTTTTAGCATGGGGCGATTAAGTGATTCAAAACTCAAACCTGGTTCCCCAGTTAAAAGGTCTGCAGCTCTGGCTGTAATGCCATATCCTCTCCCTTAAATGTAGCATACAAGCAAGTGATCAATTGGATTAAAAAAGAACAAATTATTTAAAAGTGATTTGCTGCTATTTGAGAACTCAGAAAATATGTCCTCATTTTAATTGTTAAAAGCACTTACCATAATTTCTATGGCAATAAACCCTCTCATGAAGGCAGAGGCAATAAGTTGACCATGCTGTGCGGGAGGGAGGGCAGTGGCAGCACAACGGACCATGGAGGGCAAGGAAAAGGGGGCAGGTGAAACAAACCAACCATGCAGTACAGGCAAGAAAGGCTGTGGCAATATAAAAGACCATTGAGGGCAGAAGGAAGAGGCAGTGGCAGTACAACCATACATGCCAACAGACCCAAATCAGGCAGGAGAATCCTGATGTTTTTAAGGCCAAAAGGCCTTTTTTTATTTGTCTCCTGTCTAAAATCTCCTCTTTTTCTGTCAGGATCGGTCCTAGCCACGCCTGCCTTACGAGTACTGGACTACAACTCCCATGATGCAATACAATAATGTTGGTGGTAGCGTTTCTCAGTGAGAGAAAGCGTCCGCACCTTCTGTCAAAGACTATTTCCTCTGGGCAAGTCGTGTGTACAGTGTCAAGGGAAGAGGTGCACTAAGAACCTGGTAAGACACCCACCACCCGGGGTGTTACACAGAGCAACTTAATGCTCGTATCAATAATAACAGGGAAGACCAAGTTACACTAAGCACCCTCTTTACAGTTCAAAGTCAAGAAACAGACATTCTTTTTTGTTTCCAAATGCGAAAATAAAGTTATGGTTCTTTTTCACCAATTTCAACAGTCAGTCCATTGGTAGTAAGGCTTCAAAGCATGGATCCAAAACCGTGTGTAATACTTTCAAAGTCTTTATTTTGAACACATTAAAACGTTTTTTTCCAGCTTGGCTCTGCCGACACGTGTTTCGCCCTCAGGGGGCTTTTTCAAGGCAATCTAGATAAAGAAGCACTTATTTTCAAACAGTTCTTGTTGGTTGGGCGTAGCAGGTACGATGTAATAAGAGTCCTATTGATTCCAATGCTGACAGCTAAGTAGATACAGGTGCAAGTTCCAGTTATATTGTCAAAAAAGTCGCGTAAATCACTGTGTGGAGATCAATTCTTTATGTCCATGTAGTTAGCAATCCCGTAGACCATGATAAGTCTTGCCAGTTCAGCTCGTGTCTCCCCGATCTCCACTGCTGGACGCATGATGCTTTGAGGGGAGGAAGTACTTCAGACAAGTTCGCGCTTAGATGGATGCGCGGAATTGTGACTGTTGTTTCAAGTTCACCTCTTGAGTGAGGATTTAAGCGTCCATCGAGTAAAGTCCTTCCTGTTCCCGTTGTGCATTATCTTTCTGGGGCTGATTTCCGAGGCATCCGGATCGGTGCAGAGACATAGCTGTAAGATTGAGACATTATCCCTGAAGCGGAGCACGATGGTGTGGATTACCACGCGCTGCCATATTCCTACAGTTACCCCGGATTGTGTGCCTGTGAAGCAGAGCGCGGTGGTGTGTATTACCATGCGTTACCGTGTTCTGTTCCCTCCCTATATTGTCAGAGAAGCGGATCGCGGTGGTAGGATACTACATGTTGCCGTGTTCTCTCTTATCTTTGGATTCATAAGGATATCCCTGCTAATCACTGTTGCCATTGATGCGGAGCGCTGTGGTGAAGCAACCACGTATTACTGTGTTATCTTGATTGCTCGCATAAAGACTTCTACACACTGCCCTGTTATCACTTTGGAATTCTGTCAGAGCGAAAGACAGTGGTCCAAATAAACACGCCTCAGTAACTCGCTCATGTCAAAAAATATTATAGTATTCAGAGACGAACGAGAAAGCCGTAGGGTGTTAGGACTATCCATGTATTGCGGCAAAAAGGGACATTATGTAAGGGAATGTCCATCTAAACCAAAGAACACTGGGGTTTGGTCCGGGAATAAAAAAGTAGCCGTATCATCCATAAATCCTATTACTGAAACAGTGGAGGTTGAGGTGGTAAAAGACTGGAAACTCCCTTCACTGTCTGCTATGACATTACAAGACACTGAATCGCACATCGTGCTTCCCATGGTTTTTGAAAGCAATAAGCATGTTCATCAGGTTCTGGTAATGATAGTCTACGGGGCAACCGGTAATTGTGTGGATAGCGGTTTAGTGACGAGTCTTGCCTTAAACAGAGTGTCTAGAGAAACTCCTGAGGAGGTATGGGCAGTGGGTGGCAAACCATTGAAATCTGGTCTTTTCACTGAACAAACTGAGGTTGTGGTGATGGCGGTTCCAGTTTGTAATGGCATACATCGGGAGGAACTGTCTTTGAACATAATAGAGGCCCCACAGTATGAAGTAATACTCGGAATACCACGGTTATGTCACCATAATCCATCTATAAATTGGAAAACCAAGACAATACAATTCCTAGCTGAGGAATGTCAGAGTCATTTGGTTCCAAACAAACCCACACATATTGTTTCTTTGTTGTCACCTTTTAGGGTAGCTACCGTTGTTGAAAAATAGGTGGTATTGCCCATAAAGTATCAGGCGTACAGTGATGTTTTCAGTGAAATCAAGGCAGAGCAGTTACCCCCTCACAGAGAATATGACTGCTGTATAGATTTGGTGGATGGGGCTACTATTCCGACTTGCCGTGTGTACGCCCTGTCGGTGCCCGAGACAGAATACTTGAAAGAATACCTGGAACATTACCTGGAAATAGGGTTTATAAGACCATCCCATTCCCCTGCTGCCTCTCCTTTTCATAACTAAGGCAAACTGAGATTTGAGGGCTTGTGTGGAATATCGCATGTTGAATAAACATACAATACGCAACATATACACTTAACTCTTATTTCTGTGTTGCTTGGCCAGGTGAGGAATGCCAAGATATACACTAGGCTGGATTTGAGAGGGGCGTACCATTTGATGCGTGTTAGGGCAGGGGATGAATGGAAGACTGCCTTCAAGACTCTTTACGGATTAAGCAAATATACTGTGATGACGTTCGACCTTTGTAACGCCTCAACCGCTTTCCAGTATTTCCTTAATGATGTCTTGAAGGTTTATGTGGACATATGTGTTGTGGTGTACATAGATGACATCCTTATCTACTCAGAGGAAGTCGAGGTACACACAGAGCAGGTTATCAAGGTTTAACAGGGATTGAGGGAACAAAAACTTTTTTGCAAGTTGAGCAAGTGCAAATTCGGAGTGACTGAGATGGAATTCTTGGGGGTCAAGCTTCTCCCCATAGGTTGCACATGTCCAAACGTAAGGTGCTGGCTGTACAGGCATGGCCAACTCCCAAAAGCACGAAGGAGGTCTAATGTTTTCTGGGATTTGCAAACTACCATTGTAGATTCATCCTTCGTTTTTCCCAGGTGGCGGTTCCTCTGACACATCTGCTCAGGAAAGGAATAACTTTCCATTGGTCCAGTGAGGCTGATGAGGCCTTTGAATACCTCAAACGAGCATTCACTTCTGCTCCAGTGCTTGCTCATCCTAAACCAGAGTTGCCTTTTGTGGTAGAAGCTGATGCTTTGGATGAAAAGATTGGAGCCATTTTGTCACAGAGAGATCAAATCACAGGTCAACTGCATCCTGTGGCTTACTTGTCGATAAAACTGAGTTCAGCTGAAAGAAACTACACCATATCCGAAAAGGAACTGCTAGCAATCAAAAAGGCATTCCAGTAGTAGAGACAATATCTGTGGGGGGCTGTTTTCCCAGTCACAGTATACTCAGACCACCGAAATCTCCAATATATGAAAACAGCTCGGCACCTTACACAAAGACAAATGAGGTGGGTGCTGTGTTTTGCTGAATATGACTTTATGATTACTTTCAGGCCAGGGGTTGACAATCCGAAGGCGAACTCTCTGTTCAGACAAGAGGTTATGGAAGGTTCTATTAGCAAACCTGCTCTGGAATCTATTGTTGAACCTTCACAAGAGATCTGTGTGTTAGGAGCCGAGAATTTCTTGAACAAAGTAAAACATGCTAATACTAAAATGGAATGGGAGTCATAGGTTACGGAAGTAGGCGGACGTGCTATGAAACAGGGGCTACCTTTTGTTAATAATAAACTGTTTTAGCCCACCTTAGACTTGCGGAAAAAGGCATTCACTTGGTGTCATAATTCCCCGGTGGTAGGTCATCAGGGAGTGCTTAAAACAGTTCAGTTAATGCAAAGACATTTCTGGTGGAAAACCATGAAACAAGATGTTTCCTCTTGGGTGGCTCGGTGTGAAGACTGTTCCCGGGCCAAAAATGACAACAGTAGGAAAAAAGGGAAGCTAATGACCATGCCTACCCCACAAAAACCTTGGCAAAATATCAGCATGGATTTTATTACAGGGTTGCCTTCTGATCGGGGTAAAACTGCAATATTAGTTGTCATCGATAGTCTCACTGAACTGGGACACTTTATTCCCTGTATCAATCTTCCTACTGCAGGGCAAACAGCTCAACTGCTGTTAACCAATGTTATTCGATTACATGGAATGCCTGAAGTGATAGTCTCGGACAGAGGACATCAGTTTATAGAACAAAATACAAATAATAATGGAGGGTCAAAAGAACGAATTTCTAAAAAAACGACTATGTGTGAGAACCAGTGGCAATAGTCCACTAATCAGGGTACATCATTCGTGGTTGTTAAAAAATACCCATCAGTAGCTCTTCCTTGGCGCCCTTTTCATCATGTGGGTTCCTTCTAACCATGAAGGATGGCATTTTAGTATGGTCAATATCGACAGCATAAGGACCAGTGATGGTATAACTGGGTCACAGGGAGCTCCTGAAAAGCAGTGCGAGGGGGTGTGTTAAAGTGCAAAAAGTGCAGGATAGTGATATATAAAATTAGATAACTATGAGGAAAAATTATTTATTAAAGACCTCAGTGTTTCTAAGAATTAAAAAGAGCGAAATTGGTAGTTTCACCTAATAGCTACCAACAGGTTGGTCGACATGTTTCAGCAGATTTTCGGATCACAGAGGTATCCACTGCATTCCTCAGGACCTGTATCGCTACTGCTAGTGATGTGTTAAGAAAAAATATATAAAAAGGAAATATTTCACCTGGGTACTAGTGATGAATCCTTCTCCCAGCTGAGAAGTCCGGTGTAAAACAAACATAGTCGAAAACAGAGAAAAACATACAATTAGTATATCTACGATATCCAAAACACTTAATGGTATATCATATCTGTAAAGAGAACCTATAATGCAATCCTCTTCGTAGTACTTTTATTCCTACATATAACCACAATACCTCGAGATGATATGTAGTAGGACTCTCACTTACCATATTGTGCAGGAGAGTACTGCCTCACCTCACCTGGCTCACAGCGCAGGTAATTGAAGCACCGCTCTAAAGTAAAAAGAAAGACATACAAAGACACGTCAGCAGCCGCTGACTTCACACTTAATCACAACTTATTCTGGCGTGTTTGCGGGTCAATAGGCCAATATGCCCTGTTTACGGCCTCGGCAGAATTTAATACCATGGCAAAGGCAAGACCTCCGTTTACAGGAAAGGATGTCTTTTGTCGGCTGTTCTTAAAAGAAGAACGATAATATTCACTCATAAATAGGAGCTTAAACGGCATCTGTGTTAGCCCAGATCACCGCCTTGCAGTAACTCATGGTTAATAGATGTCGCTGTTAACTTACATTGTTAAAGATCATGTAATCAAGCGGCCATGACTCTGTGTAACCAACAGTCCCCTTGAGTATTCTGAATGAGCCACGGAGAAAGTCCCAGTGTCTATTAGTGTGTCTCAATCAATGTTCGTTCGCGTTTGGACTAACACGCGATTAATCAATGCCCCAGGCCTTCAGCGCAAATCAGTGGCTATGACAATACTGTATTCCGCCGCAGTGGGTTAATGGAAAAACAAATATACTCCCACCTTGTGAGCGTCAGCGAGATACACTTCGAGCGGAAGGCAGCATAACCAGATACAAGCTCTCGCGCTCAGCGCTTTCGAGCTCTCCCTGCTCTGTGCAGATCTGAGGAGAACGCGCACATTCAGTGGCAGCATACTTCAGCGATCGCTGGCAGACAGGCATAGATTGGTTGTCTCTTACATATCCCACAACACCCCAGTTGTGTATATCAACCTGCCAGCGAGGCCTGCTAGCATTCTTAAATCCAATGATTTATTAGACGTCTAATCAGACCGGAGTGCCGCCTTGTACATATGCTTGCGCATCTGACTATGAAAATATAATGTAAGCGTTACAGATTACGCAAACAAAACGTGTAGAATCAGGTATTTTGTTTTCTGAACTACATGTCCCACAATCCTCTAGGGTCAGGGGATGTAATGGGACACGCCCACTCAAGGAAGTAAAACTGTTGCTCCTAGCTACGTGCGTCACCTCCCCTTACAGCCAGAGGGACGCTGGAAGTACCGACGGACAGGTAAGAGACAACCTCTCTATGCCTGTCTGCCAGCGATCGCTGAAGTATGCTGCCACTGAATGCGCGCGTTCTCCTCAGATCTGCACAGAGCAGGGAGAGCTCGACAGCGCTGAGCGCGAGAGCTTGTATCTGGTTATGCTGCCTTCCCCTCAAAGTGTATCTCGCTGACGCTCACAAGGTGGGAGTATATTTGTTTTTCCATTAACCCACTGCGGCGGAATACAGTATTGTCATAGCCACTGATTTGCGCTGAAGGCCTGGGGCATTGATTAATCGCGTGTTAGTCCAAACGCGAACGAACATTGATTGAGACACACTAATAGACGCTGGGACTTTCTCCGTGGCTCATTCAGAATACTCAAGGGGACTGTTGGTTACACAGAGTCATGGCCGCTTGATTACATGATCTTTAACAATGTAAGTTAACAGCGACATCTATTAACCATGAGTTACTGCAAGGCGGTGATCTGGGCTAACACAGATGCCGTTTAAGCTCCTATTTATGAGTGAATATTACCGTTCTTCTTTTAAGAACAGCCGACAAAAGACATCCTTTCCTGTAAACGGAGGTCTTGCCTTTGCCATGGTATTAAATTCTGCCGAGGCCGTAAACAGGGCATATTGGCCTATTGACCCGCAAACACGCCAGAATAAGTTGTGATTAAGTGTGAAGTCAGCGGCTGCTGACGTGTCTTTGTATGTCTTTCTTTTTACTTTAGAGCGGTGCTTCAATTACCTGCGCTGTGAGCCAGGTGAGGTGAGGCAGTACTCTCCTGCACAATATGGTAAGTGAGAGTCCTACTACATATCATCTCGAGGTCTTGTGGTTATATGTAGGAATAAAAGTACTACGAAGAGGATTGCATTATAGGTTCTCTTTACAGATATGATATACCGTTAAGTGTTTTGGATATCGTAGATATACTAATTGTATGTTTTTCTCTGTTTTCGACTATGTTTGTTTTACACCGGACTTCTCAGCTGGGAGAATGATTCTTCACTAGTACCCAGGTGAAATATTTCCTTTTTATATATTTTTTCTTAACACATCACTAGCAGTAGCGATACAGGTCCTGAGGAATGCAGTGGATACCTCTGTGATCCGAAAATCTGCTGAAACATGTCGACCAACCTGTTGGTAGCTATTAGGTGAAACTACCAATTTCGCTCTTTTTAATTCTTAGAAACACTGAGGTCTTTAATAAATAATTTTTCCTCATAGTTATCTAATTTTATATATCACTATCCTGCACTTTTTGCACTTTAACACACCCCCTCGCACTGCTTTTCAGGAGCTTCCTGTGACCCAGTTATACCATCACTGGTCCTTATGCTGTCGATATTGACCATACTAAAATACCATCCTTCATGGTTAGAAGGAACCCACATGATGAAAAGGGCGCCAAGGAAGAGCTACTGATGGGTATTTTTTAACAACCACGAATGATGTACCCTGATTAGTGGACTATTGCCACTGGTTCTCACACATAGTCGTTTTTTTAGAAATTCGTTCTTTTGACCCTCCACTATTATTTGTATTTTGTTCAGTTACCTCCGGGGAGTATAGTGCTGAGTGGTCGTAAAAAATAATCCCTGAGACCCAAATAACCCTTGTTTAATTAATGCTTTTGTGCGGCTAAGGCCGCGGGTCTATTGCTTTTTCACCCCCTCTATGAGAGCTTGATAGACACTGACTATACGTACCTTCACTACTTTTCTCTGTGTGTGTAATTTGTGCGGTCACTACACCATCATTGCATCAAACCTTGGCCTTTTCTTTGATGAAGCAGAGATTCAGTCCATCCTCGACGAGAATCCCAGTATTCTGGACAACATACCCATTCCTCAAGTGAGCACCGATGAAGGTTGGGCAAAAATTCTAACTATTAAAAAGAGTCAATCACGTATTTGTGTCCATGGCTTGGTAATGGCTGAGTACCTATGCGGCAATTGCGCACCTAGTGGACTAATTGTGACTAATGTTCCTAGACTCTTCTTGGATGACAAAGAATTCCTGAATAATTGGTATCTAATCGCGTGGAAATGTACCCGCGATTGGTTGGTGCTTATAATCAAAACAGCAAAGAAGGCGGCCGATAAAATCTTGGTCGAGATTCAATTATTAGAGGGGCAGATTAGAACTACACTCTCGAGTAAAATCTTCACAAAGAATCTAGATGAAAATAATAAGGCCAACAAAGAATTCAGAGATTCAATTCTGTTTAAGAAACTAGAGAAGTGCAAAAAAGACATAGAAAAATTTGCCACTGAGAAAATCTATCCCTACACCAGTGACTCCTTCGTCCCTCCAGTTTACAACACTAAGGGTCGCAAAGGAGGGTCAACTTACGGTACTTCCAGCTCTGGCGATGGATCTAGTGATTCAGACTCGTCTAGCCTAGGTAGTAACACCAACAATAAGGGCCGAGGGAGAGGTAACCGAAGAAACTGGAGAGGACCTGGTCAGAACTATATCCAACCCCAGTTTCCACCATGGTGGCAACCAAACCCATGGTCTCAGGGAGCTCCCTTCCCACAACAGATGATGCCCTGTGGTCCCCAGCAATTCTTCCCTGATTTCAATTCCCAGTCTTTTTTAGGACATGGCAGGGGGAGACAGAGGGGGAGGAGGAGAGGACAACAGCAGAACCAAGTGCAGTGGAACCTCGTACCTCAGTCGATGGGCCTACGGAACGGGAAACAGATACCTCAGGATCAAACGACAGCGACAACATCAGGAACGACCTCGTGATAAATCTCAGTTCAAGAACACTATCTGAGACGGAGCTGAAAATGCTCAATAGAGGTTTGGGTTTTGTAGCCACCAATATCGGCGACCCATTCCAGACCCAAATTGAGATGGGGAAATTCTTTAGGAAAATCCGTCTACACTTCCTTTTCGCAAAAGACAACGAAGGTGGAAAAGATACATCATTGATGGACCAGAATACAGATTTGAAAAGACCCTCCACCTTCAATCCACCAACCACAGGACTTCCAGCTAAGGTTATGGCCTTTGAAGAAGCGGTGGGTAGCGATATAAAGAATCTGCTGCAACAGAACAGCAAGCCCTTTGTCAATTTCCCTAAGAAAGAACAGGTAGCTCTAAAAAATCTCAAAGAGGATTCTTCGGTAGTGATCAAACCTGCCGACAAGGGCGGAGCTATAGTTGTCCTTGATACTACCACATACCGTGAGGAATGCATTCGACAACTTAACGATGTGAGATCATATCGGAAACTCGCTGAGGATCCTACCGAAAGATTGTCTTTGGCTATCAAACAATATGTTGAAGAAGCACTCTCTGAGGGATGGATAACATCAAAGGAGGCATCATACCTGCAACTGACACATCCTGTTATCCCATATTTTTACGTGCTACCCAAAGTGCACAAACCTCAAAGGCCACCGCCCGGACGCCCAATAATATCGGGCATTGGGTCGCTGCTCGAACCCCTCTCCACCTTCGTAGACCACTTCTTGAGACCTATGGTCCATAATATGCCTACATACCTACAAGACACGAAGGATGTTTTGAAGATTCTACCAGACGTTGAGTTTGATGCCAACTTGGATCTACTGGTATCGTTCGATGTAGAATCTCTCTACACGTCAATTCCTCAAAGGGAGACCCTTGATGTGATTGAGACCTTGCTACGAGCGCGTGATTTAGACTCAATCACTCCAGTCTCTTTTATCATGACTTTGGCCACTCTAGCGATGACCGAAAATTACTTCCAATTCGAGGATTCCATGTATCTGCAGGTCTCTGGGACCAGCATGGGCAGCGTTTTTGCCCCTAGCCTGGCGAACCTCTACGTCCATTGGTTCGAAGAAGAAGTCATCCTCACTGAAACTAACCCTTTTTTCGCCTCGCTACGCCTATGGAAACATTACATCGATGACGTCCTTGTGGTCTGGCGCGGGACTGTGGATGAGCTACAAACCTTCCACGTTTGGTTGAACAGCAGAAATGCATTCCTCCGGTTCACAGTTGAACACAGCAAAACACATCTGGCCTTTCTGGACCTTAAGATCAATGTCACTTCGACTGGTCTTCAATCCGAACTCTATCGGAAACCGATGGCAAGGAACTCTCTGCTGAGCTACGAGAGCTGTCATCCAAAAGCTCTGAGAGACAACTTGCCTTACGGGCAATTCCTGAGAATACAGAGGAATTGCTCGACTAAGGAGAGTTTCTTTAATCATGCCAAAATATTGGAGAACAATTTACTTGAGAAAAAGTATCCCAAGCACCTGATACGAAGATCGAAAAAGAGGGCGTTCAATAACAACCGCGAAAGCCTTCTGGAGCCATCGGTACCCAAAACACAAGAACCCCGGGTTACCTGTGTCAACACGTTTGGCACTCGCTCCAATCAGATTCAGAAGATCATAAAGAAGCACTGGGGTATCCTCAATACGGGCAATGATAGCTTGCCTCCCCCGCTGTTTGCCTTCAAAAGGGGCAGAAATCTAAAGGACCAATTGGTCCACACTAGACCTAGATCAGTGACCCCTAGAGCAGTAGGAACACTCTGGGATATGCCAGCCGTGACAGGGCACCATCCCTGTGGGAGTTGTGCTGCATGCCCGCTGACTGCCAAATCAAGAACTATTGACATTGGGGGTGGGCGTCTGTGGGAACAAAGGCGCTTCACTAATTGCAATAGTCTAAATGTCATCTACCTGATAGTCTGCCCCTGTGAGTACAAATACGTGGGAATGACGACCAGAAAAGTCAAGACACGCATTTCCGAACATAAAAGCACCATCAGGTGTCGGAAACAGTCCACCAAAATGACCAATCATTTTCTGGAGGTGGGACACGGCCCAAATGATTTTCGTTGGACTGTGCTAGAACAACCACTGATACCAAACCACGTGACAGACATAAACAAGTTTTTGTTCAAGAAAGAACAAAAATGGGTATATACCCTTAATTCAGACAAGGACGGGTTGAACGATGACATCCCGTGGATGTCACTCTGATAATCACTCCCCTGTAACAGTGTGAGGGTAGACTTAAGATACACAAAACCAATCAGGGTTTTGGCATTAGTTCTGACCAGATAAAAGGCTACGTTTGCCCTCTCCTGGTGATGATATCTACACATATTAACATCACCCTCAGACCATCCACCAATTGATTATGTACCTTTACAGATGGATCCCATCTAGTAGTGTGGATCCTACTATGAACAGATTGCCATTTACACGCTATTCAGTATGGCACTACATATCCCACAACACCCCAGTTGTGTATATCAACCTGCCAGCGAGGCCTGCTAGCATTCTTAAATCCAATGATTTATTAGACGTCTAATCAGACCGGAGTGCCGCCTTGTACATATGCTTGCGCATCTGACTATGAAAATATAATGTAAGCGTTACAGATTACGCAAACAAAACGTGTAGAATCAGGTATTTTGTTTTCTGAACTACATGTCCCACAATCCTCTAGGGTCAGGGGATGTAATGGGACACGCCCACTCAAGGAAGTAAAACTGTTGCTCCTAGCTACGTGCGTCACCTCCCCTTACAGCCAGAGGGACGCTGGAAGTACCGACGGACAGGTAAGAGACAACCTCTCTATGCCTGTCTGCCAGCGATCGCTGAAGTATGCTGCCACTGAATGCGCGCGTTCTCCTCAGATCTGCACAGAGCAGGGAGAGCTCGACAGCGCTGAGCGCGAGAGCTTGTATCTGGTTATGCTGCCTTCCGCTCAAAGTGTATCTCGCTGACGCTCACAAGGTGGGAGTATATTTGTTTTTCCATTAACCCACTGCGGCGGAATACAGTATTGTCATAGCCACTGATTTGCGCTGAAGGCCAGGGGCATTGATTAATCGCGTGTTAGTCCAAACGCGAACGAACATTGATTGAGACACACTAATAGACGCTGGGACTTTCTCCGTGGCTCATTCAGAATACTCAAGGGGACTGTTGGTTACACAGAGTCATGGCCGCTTGATTACATGATCTTTAACAATGTAAGTTAACAGCGACATCTATTAACCATGAGTTACTGCAAGGCGGTGATCTGGGCTAACACAGATGCCGTTTAAGCTCCTATTTATGAGTGAATATTATCGTTCTTCTTTTAAGAACAGCCGACAAAAGACATCCTTTCCTGTAAACGGAGGTCTTGCCTTTGCCATGGTATTAAATTCTGCCGAGGCCGTAAACAGGGCATATTGGCCTATTGACCCGCAAACACGCCAGAATAAGTTGTGATTAAGTGTGAAGTCAGCGGCTGCTGACGTGTCTTTGTATGTCTTTCTTTTTACTTTAGAGCGGTGCTTCAATTACCTGCGCTGTGAGCCAGGTGAGGTGAGGCAGTACTCTCCTGCACAATATGGTAAGTGAGAGTCCTACTACATATCATCTCGAGGTATTGTGGTTATATGTAGGAATAAAAGTACTACGAAGAGGATTGCATTATAGGTTCTCTTTACAGATATGATATACCATTAAGTGTTTTGGATATCGTAGATATACTAATTGTATGTTTTTCTCTGTTTTCGACTATGTTTGTTTTACACCGGACTTCTCAGCTGGGAGAATGATTCGTCACTAGTACCCAGGTGAAATATTTCCTTTTTATATATTTTTTCTTAACACATCACTAGCAGTAGCGATACAGGTCCTGAGGAATGCAGTGGATACCTCTGTGATCCGAAAATCTGCTGAAACATGTCGATCAACCTGTTGGTAGCTATTAGGTGAAACTACCAATTTCGCTCTTTTTAATTCTTAGAAACACTGAGGTCTTTAATAAATAATTTTTCCTCATAGTTATCTAATTTTATATATCACTATCCTGCACTTTTTGCACTTTAACACACCCCCTCGCACTGCTTTTCAGGAGCTCCCTGTGACCCAGTTATACCATCACTGGTCCTTATGCTGTCGATATTGACCATACTAAAATACCATCCTTCATGGTTAGAAGGAACCCACATGATGAAAAGGGCGCCAAGGAAGAGCT
This sequence comes from Lissotriton vulgaris, assembly GCF_964263255.1. Taxonomy (NCBI): domain Eukaryota; kingdom Metazoa; phylum Chordata; class Amphibia; order Caudata; family Salamandridae; genus Lissotriton; species Lissotriton vulgaris. The sequence goes on along the minus strand of NC_141685.1, from coordinate 2,041,655,963 downwards.
ACTGATGGGTATTTTTTAACAACCACGAATGATGTACCCTGATTAGTGGACTATTGCCACTGGTTCTCACACATAGTCGTTTTTTTAGAAATTCGTTCTTTTGACCCTCCACTATTATTTGTATTTTGTTCAGTTACCTCCGGGGAGTATAGTGCTGAGTGGTCGTAAAAAATAATCCCTGAGACCCAAATAACCCTTGTTTGATTAATGCTTTTGTGCGGCTAAGGCCGCGGGTCTATTGCTTTTTCACCCCCTCTATGAGAGCTTGATAGACACTGACTATACGTACCTTCACTACTTTTCTCTGTGTGTGTAATTTGTGCGGTCACTACACCATCATGGCAACAAACCTTGGCCTTTTCTTTGATGAAGCAGAGATTCAGTCCATCCTCGACGAGAATCCCAGTATTCTGGACAACATACCCATTCCTCAAGTGAGCACCGATGAAGGTTGGGCAAAAATTCTAACTATTAAAAAGAGTCAATCACGTATTTGTGTCCATGGCTTGGTAATGGCTGAGTACCTACGCGGCAATTGCGCACCTAGTGGACTAATTGTGACTAATGTTCCTAGACTCTTCTTGGATGACAAAGAATTCCTGAATAATTGGTATCTAATCGCGTGGAAATGTACCCGCGATTGGTTGGTGCTTATAATCAAAACAGCAAAGAAGGCGGCCGATAAAATCTTGGTTGAGATTCAATTATTAGAGGGGCAGATTAGAACTACACTCTTGAGTAAAATCTTCACAAAGAATCTAGATGAAAATAATAAGGCCAACAAAGAATTCAGAGATTCAATTCTGTTTAAGAAACTAGAGAAGTGCAAAAAAGACATAGAAAAATTTGCCACTGAGAAAATCTATCCCTACACCAGTGACTCCTTCGTCCCTCCAGTTTACAACACTAAGGGTCACAAAGGAGGGTCAACTTACGGTACTTCCAGCTCTGGCGATGGATCTAGTGATTCAGACTCGTCTAGCCTAGGTAGTAACACCAACAATAAGGGCCGAGGGAGAGGTAACCGAAGAAACTGGAGAGGACCTGGTCAGAACTATATCCAACCCCAGTTTCCACCATGGTGGCAACCAAACCCATGGTCTCAGGGAGCCCCCTTCCCACAACAGATGATGCCCTTTGGTCCCCAGCAATTCTTCCCTGATTTCAATTCCCAGTCTTTTTTAGGACATGGCAGGGGGAGACAGAGGGGGAGGAGGAGAGGACAACAGCAGAACCAAGTGCAGTGGAACCTCGTACCTCAGTCGATGGGCCTACGGAACGGGAAACAGATACCTCAGGATCAAACGACAGCGACAACATCAGGAACGACCTCGTGATAAATCTCAGTTCAAGAACACTATCTGAGACGGAGCTGAAAATGCTCAATAGAGGTTTGGGTTTTGTAGCCACCAATATCGGCGACCCATTCCAGACCCAAATTGAGATGGGGAAATTCTTTAGGAAAATCTGTCTACACTTCCTTTTCGCAAAAGACAACGAAGGTGGAAGAGATACATCATTGATGGACCAGAATACAGATTTGAAAAGACCCTCCACCTTCAATCCACCAACCACAGGACTTCCAGCTAAGGTTATGGCCTTTGAAGAAGCGGTGGGTAGCGATATAAAGAATCTGCTGCAACAGAACAGCAAGCCCTTTGTCAATTTCCCTAAGAAAGAACAGGTAGCTCTAAAAAATCTCACAGAGGATTCTTCGGTAGTGATCAAACCTGCCGACAAGGGCGGAGCTATAGTTGTCCTTGATACTACCACATACCGTGAGGAATGCATTCGACAACTTAACGATGTGAGATCATATCGGAAACTCGCTGAGGATCCTACCGAAAGATTGTCTTTGGCTATCAAACAATATGTTGAAGAAGCACTCTCTGAGGGATGGATAACATCAAAGGAGGCATCATACCTGCAACTGACACATCCTGTTATCCCATATTTTTACGTGCTACCCAAAGTGCACAAACCTCAAAGGCCACCGCCCGGACGCCCAATAATATCGGGCATTGGGTCGCTGCTCGAACCCCTCTCCACCTTCGTAGACCACTTCTTGAGACCTATGGTCCATAATATGCCTACATACCTACAAGACACGAAGGATGTTTTGAAGATTCTACCAGACGTTGAGTTTGATGCCAACTTGGATCTACTGGTATCGTTCGATGTAGAATCTCTCTACACGTCAATTCCTCAAAGGGAGACCCTTGATGTGATTGAGACCTTGCTACGAGCGCGTGATTTAGACTCAATCACTCCGGTCTCTTTTATCATGACTTTGGCCACTCTAGCGATGACCGAAAATTACTTCCAATTCGAGGATTCCATGTATCTGCAGGTCTCTGGGACCAGCATGGGCAGCGTTTTTGCCCCTAGCCTGGCGAACCTCTACGTCCATCGGTTCGAAGAAGAAGTCATCCTCACTGAAACTAACCCTTTTTTCGCCTCGCTACGCCTATGGAAACGTTACATCGATGACGTCCTTGTGGTCTGGCGCGGGACTGTGGATGAGCTACAAACCTTCCACGTTTGGTTGAACAGCAGAAATGTATTCCTCCGGTTCACAGTTGAACACAGCAAAACACATCTGGCCTTTCTGGACCTTAAGATCAATGTCACTTCGACTGGTCTTCAATCCGAACTCTATCGGAAACCGATGGCAAGGAACTCTCTGCTGAGCTACGAGAGCTGTCATCCAAAAGCTCTGAGAGACAACTTGCCTTACGGGCAATTCCTGAGAATACAGATGAATTGCTCGACTAAGGAGAGTTTCTTTAATCATGCCAAAATATTGGAGAACAATTTACTTGAGAAAAAGTATCCCAAGCACCTGATACGAAGATCGAAAAAGAGGGCGTTCAATAACAACCGCGAAAGCCTTCTGGAGCCATCGGTACCCAAAACACAAGAACCCCGGATTACTTGTGTCAACACGTTTGGCACTCGCTCCAATCAGATTCAGAAGATCATAAAGAAGCACTGGGGTATCCTCAATACGGCCAATGATAGCTTGCCTCCCCCGCTGTTTGCCTTCAAAAGGGGCAGAAATCTAAAGGACCAATTGGTCCACACTAGACCTAGATCAGTGACCCCTAGAGCAGTAGGAACACTCTGGGATATGCCAGCCATGACAGGGCACCATCCCTGTGGGAGTTGTGCTGCATGCCCGCTGACTGCCAAATCAAGAACTATTGACTTTGGGGTTAGGCGTCTGTGGGAACAAAGGCGCTTCACTAATTGCAATAGTCTAAATGTCATCTACCTGATAGTCTGCCCCTGTGAGTACAAATACGTGGGGATGACGACCAGAAAAGTCAAGACACGCATTTCCGAACATAAAAGCACCATCAGGTGTCGGAAACAGTCCACCAAAATGACCAATCATTTTCTGGAGGTGGGACACGGCCCAAATGATTTTCGTTGGACTGTGCTAGAACAACCACTGATACCAAACCACGTGACAGACATAAACAAGTTTTTGTTCAAGAAAGAACAAAAATGGGTATATACCCTTAATTCAGACAAGGACGGGTTGAACGATGACATCCCGTGGATGTCACTCTGATAATCACTCCCCTGTAACAGTGTGAGGGTAGACTTAAGATACATAAAACCAATCAGGGTTTTGGCATTAGTTCTGACCAGATAAAAGGCTACGTTTGCCCTCTCCTGGTGATGATATCTACACAAATTAACATCACCCTCAGACCATCCACCAATTGATTATGTACCTTTACAGATGGATCCCATCTAGTAGTGTGGATCCTACTATGAACAGATTGCCATTTACACGCTATTCAGTATGGCACTACATATCCCACAACACCCCAGTTGTGTATATCAACCTGCCAGCGAGGCCTGCTAGCATTCTTAAATCCAATGATTTATTAGACGTCTAATCAGACCGGAGTGCCGCCTTGTACATATGCTTGCGCATCTGACTATGAAAATATAATGTAAGCGTTACAGATTACGCAAACAAAACGTGTTAAATCAGGTATTTTGTTTTCTGAACTACATGTCCCACAATCCTCTAGGGTCAGGGGATGTAATGGGACACGCCCACTCAAGGAAGTAAAACTGTTGCTCCTAGCTACGTGCGTCACCTCCCCTTACAGCCAGAGGGACGCTGGAAGTACCGACGGACAGGTAAGAGACAACCTCTCTATGCCTGTCTGCCAGCGATCGCTGAAGTATGCTGCCACTGAATGCGCGCGTTCTCCTCAGATCTGCACAGAGCAGGGAGAGCTCGACAGCGCTGAGCGCAAGAGCTTGTATCTGGTTATGCTGCCTTCCGCTCGAAGTGTATCTCGCTGACGCTCACAAGGTGGGAGTATATTTGTTTTTCCATTAACCCACTGCGGCGGAATACAGTATTGTCATAGCCACTGATTTGCGCTGAAGGCCTGGGGCATTGATTAATCGCGTGTTAGTCCAAACGCGAGCGAACATTGATTGAGACACACTAATAGACGCTGGGACTTTCTCCGTGGCTCATTCAGAATACTCAAGGGGACTGTTGGTTACACAGAGTCATGGCCGCTTGATTACATGATCTTTAACAATGTAAGTTAACAGCGACATCTATTAACCATGAGTTACTGCAAGGCGGTGATGTGGGCTAACACAGATGCCGTTTAAGCTCCTATTTATGAGTGAATATTATCGTTCTTCTTTTAAGAACAGCCGACAAAAGACATCCTTTCCTGTAAACGGAGGTCTTGCCTTTGCCATGGTATTAAATTCTGCCGAGGCCGTAAACAGGGCATATTGGCCTATTGACCCGCAAACACGCCAGAATAAGTTGTGATTAAGTGTGAAGTCAGCGGCTGCTGACGTGTCTTTGTATGTCTTTCTTTTTACTTTAGAGCGGTGCTTCAATTACCTGCGCTGTGAGCCAGGTGAGGTGAGGCAGTACTCTCCTGCACAATATGGTAAGTGAGAGTCCTACTACATATCATCTCGAGGTATTGTGGTTATATGTAGGAATAAAAGTACTACGAAGAGGATTGCATTATAGGTTCTCTTTACAGATATGATATACCATTAAGTGTTTTGGATATCGTAGATATACTAATTGTATGTTTTTCTCTGTTTTCGACTATGTTTGTTTTACACCGGACTTCTCAGCTGGGAGAATGATTCTTCACTAGTACCCAGGTGAAATATTTCCTTTTTATATATTTTTTCTTAACACATCACTAGCAGTAGCGATACAGGTTCTGAGGAATGCAGTGGATACCTCTGTGATCCGAAAATCTGCTGAAACATGTCGACCAACCTGTTGGTAGCTATTAGGTGAAACTACCAATTTCGCTCTTTTTAATTCTTAGAAACACTGAGGTCTTTAATAAATAATTTTTCCTCATAGTTATCTAATTTTATATATCACTATCCTGCACTTTTTGCACTTTAACACACCCCCTCGCACTGCTTTTCAGGAGCTCCCTGTGACCCAGTTATACCATCACTGGTCCTTATGCTGTCGATATTGACCATACTAAAATACCATCCTTCATGGTTAGAAGGAACCCACATGATGAAAAGGGCGCCAAGGAAGAGCTACTGATGGGTATTTTTTAACAACCACGAATGATGTACCTTGATTAGTGGACTATTGCCACTGGTTCTCACACATAGTCGTTTTTTTAGAAATTCGTTCTTTTGACCCTCCACTATTATTTGTATTTTGTTCAGTTACCTCCGGGGAGTATAGTGCTGAGTGGTCGTAAAAAATAATCCATGAGACCCAAATAACCCTTGTTTAATTAAAGACATCAGTTTATAGCCAGGTTCTGGAAATTCTGGTGTCAAGCCCTACATATCTCTTCCACGCTTTCCACGAGTTTTTATCCTCAGACAGATGGGCAGACAGAAAGACTAAATCAGACTTTAAAGAAAAATCTCCGATGCTATGCTGCTGCGGCTCAAGACTCATGGGTATCACTTTTATGGATGGCGGAGTTGGAGTACAACAATGCTTGGCATAGCTCCGTGGGTGTATCGCCTTTTTGTGCCACTTACGGATTTGATGCAAGTACCCTCAACCAGCAAGTCATTCCACGCTCCAAAACAGTGTCTTGGGGCGATCGCGGCTTTTTAGTAGCAGCACCTAAATTGTGGAATACTCTCCCCCAAAATATCAGGTTGAGTCCTTCCCTTCTTCATTTCCGTAAACTTTTAAAGACCTGGCTGTTTGACCAATAACTCCCCACTACTCTCTCTAGGTCTCCACTTTACAAGTAAGTGCATTCCCAGCGCCGAGACGCCTGCGGGTATTTGCCGCGCTTTAGAAATGTCAAAAATAAAATAAATAAATAAATAAATAAATTCTTCTCATTTGTATTCCTGAGGGTGTGGCAAATCGGCCGTCAGTTATGAGAAGGAGGAAGAAGCTACACTCAGTGCATCGGCAGGTCACTAAACACTTGATTAAAGCCAAACAAGAGTACAAAAAATGGGAGGATCGGCACAGAACTGATGGGCCAGTATATCAGGTGGGTGATAGAGCATGGCTATCCACCAAGAACATACGTTTCAAGCTGCGCAGTGTCTTTAATCTGAGATACATTGGGCCGTACACCATTGTGAAGCAGATAAATCCTGTGGCGCATAAACTGAAACTGCCAGATACGCTCAGAATACACCTGGTGTTTAATTGCAATCTTCTGAAGTCTGCTTTGTCTGCCAGACGTCGTGCACCTCCGCCGGTGTTACATGATGGGGGGATTGGAATACAAGAAGTTACAAGCAGTAATTGGTTCTATTCCAATCAGGTCAAATTGAGCACAAGTACACTTTGGCTCACTTACAATCAGGCAACATTTTAGACCAATTGCAGCATGAGAATATATTGGTATATTTTAGTACATATGAGCATACTAACAATTTAAAATATTTTATCTCATTTTAAAATATTTTAGAGTATATCGTAAATGAATCAATTAATATTTATTATTGTATTTATATGCATTGGGATGAAGTTAACTATATTTTTATATACAGTACAGGGAAATGGTCCGAGTTTGCACAATTACTTGTAACTATTCTGTCTTATTACATAAAAGACGTTCACCACATATATGTATCATTATTCATTATTAAACAAAGTGAACAATAAAGCTTGCAATATTCAAAATATGATTGTATTTATTTTTACACTCGTGTAGATTGTGAATTACTGCATCACAGAGGTAACTTTTTATCTTCAAAGTATATAAGCGTAATTTTCAAATCATCACAGCGATGGTGCTCTCAGTGAAGGAAGGAAGGGATGTGATCGGGTTTGTGAGGGACTGGGTAAAGGTGGTGTGACATTGATAGCATTACATTAAAATCAGTAGGCCTTTACACTTAAGCTAGTACACATGTTCCCTAATCACATCACACATAGGCTAGACAAATCCATTGTATTGAGTCCTATGGCGTGCTGGGTTGGTGTAGTCTACGTTTCAAACCCTATAAATATGGAAGGGTTATTCTTGCCTCATGTTGGGGTCTTCATCAGGATAGATACAAAACGTGAGCACCTAAAACATAAAGTCGGGCATTAGATGCTTGTGGTGGACTATAATCATAGTGTGAGCTATGAGTAGGGGAATACCTACATTAATGTAACGGTCGGCGTCTAAACCGTCACTGCGTGGGCCAACGTGGGCTTCTACAGGTTCAATAGAAGAAAAGACAAATCTCAATGTAATTCACTGGCTCATAGGCCGTGTACCCAAAAAGGAGGGTAAAAAAGGGGAGACTTACTTGGGCAATGCTCCTGTGGTCGAGCATACTCTTGCACCTATTTCACGTATTTGGGCCAGTGGAAGACGAGTTCTTTATTCAGTGCGTGCCTAGCACCATTCTGAAAGGCATAATGAGGAATTTTTAATCGTTCTGGCTCATAGCATTGGGAGGGGTTAAAATGGGAGCTAATAGGAAAAACAGTTTCGCTATGTTAAAGCGAACTGTTATGTTATATTATGTTATTTATTGTCTTGTATAGCGCATGGCTACTCAAAGAGTGTCCCGGCGCTTTATTGCAAACCTGTGTCACAACATAACGGAAAAAAAACAGAAAAGTGGGGAGATCCCTAACTAACAGTGAAAACTGATATCTACAGAGTAAAAAGCCAGGTTTTAATGCCCTTCCTGAACGCCAATAAATTGGAGGTGCTACGCAGTGTCACTGGCAGAGTATTCCAAAGTGGCGGAGCCAACAGTCTGAAAGTCTGTAGTGGTCTTGTTATGTTAAAAATGGCTCGGTGTGTATATGATCCAGCCATTCGGGAATCAGATAATCTATTTGAGAGGTATTATAAAAAACACAGACATCACCGTTCCATTGAGTTGGGCAATAGAATATAATTCATGGCATTGTGAAGCACTAAAGTCCGTATTTGTAAGGCATGGAATCACTTGTGATAATTCAAAAGGGTAGGACTCAGTATGGCATTGCAGTTCGTAAGGCAAAGGCACCACTACGGGGACTCGGGGCAGAGCGGGTGGAGGAGTTCCTACCTGATCAGTTGTCAGCGTTTACTCAGTCGTCAGGGCGAGACACTGGCCAGAGGAGTCATTAGTATCTCGCGGTGCCGCCGCTGAATGCTAGTCTTGGAGGCTCGGCAGGTCTGGGCCAATCACCAGCGAGTATCACAAGGGACTGTGTCAAGGACTGCTACACGGTCTGGGGGTCGTCTAAAAAGAGGCCTGTTGTGGCTGACACCCTATTCTGTATTGTGTCGGAGTCTACCACCATTTACTATCATTAATGCCAAGTATTTCATCAATCTTACTATGTGGTTATTATGTATAGAAAAAATACATTCTGGCTGTGTTAATACATCACAGTAAGTACCCCAAATTTAGAACAGTGCCAATGGGTGACTCAAAGTTCTTCACAGTACATAGTCAAATGAGTTCAACAATACAATCACATTGTTATAAGTATCCGGCCTAGGAGTTACATCCTTGTATGGTCAAAGTAATACCATAATAAATTATGGGCAGGAAATAAATCACATTTTGCGGGACATATATGTATGAAGACCAAATCGAACAATCTTCGAATCATATTAACTACATATATAACTGCTCACAAGCGATACATATTGAAGAGGCCACCACAATCTGTTCGAATCATAAAAACATATAAAAAACCTTAACTATACAACATAAAGTTTTAGAAATAGTATGATTGTACAGTTATTTATATTCACCACTCAAATTTATAAATTACACAATGGAAGCAGTATATTTATTTATCCCACCTAGTAGGAGAGACACATTGATTAGATTACCCGGCAATTTTCAGTGGATTTATCAGTTTGGGACACTATCATAGGGCACAGGGATGCAAATATGCTCTAGTAATGATGCAAGAAGAGAATGATGAAAACAATAATATTAGCATCTGTTCACAACATGTATTTTACAGAAATTACAATGTTGATTTTAAATGAACAGACAGTTTCAAAACCTGAGGTATCTAAAAATATTTAAAAATATCAAATAATATAAATATCCGATGTCTTAATGCTGGATTGGGATAGATAAGTAACTCTTTTATGTCTATAGTAGCACCTATCACATGGTTTTTTCAATGCACTTGTCACTTTAAAAATGCCATGTGATCAAGGCTTGGATGAGCGGAAATGTTATGGTGTTGACGCAATAAACAAACTCTGCGGGAAAGAATTGTAGTCCGTGTTACGCTGGAATAATATATATATATATATATATATGTATATATATATATATATATATATATATATATATATATATATATATATATATATATATATATATATATATATATATATGTAAATGTATATATATATAGCCACAGATTTCTTCTTTCCACGTTTAAGTAGAGTAAAGACCACGGCACAACAACAGATAGATTTCAGCGCTTTATTTACACACCAGTGCAAAAGATAACGTGCATCAAATGGACGGTCATATATATATATTTATGAACACCACATCTGATTTCCCACACAACGAACCGGACACCGACACAGGGAGGTTTCTGGCAATAAAGTATTTATTCCATAATTACGCTGTGATCACTTCCTGTTTAGCATGCATTTAAATTAAAAAGCAGCAGAGCGTCCCGATCATATGATGGGAACCTTTTTCATAGAACATGAAGACAGACTTTCTTATCGGCACGTCTCACAAGTTACAGTCACTTTGTTAGTTTCAATATTTACATTGGTGTGCTTGATATTTGTAGGCAAAGTGTTCATAATTAATTCTATGCATGGAGATTTATTACACATTCATAAAAGCAGTTGGCAATTTAAATTAACATTACTTGACTATTGACAACGTTGGATTACAATAAAGAGCAAGTGCAAGAGTTAATTAACTATTCCTCAGTAATTCATGAGTTTCTTTAAAAGTTATGAACACACATTGGAAAGTTCAATAGCAGGCAAGTGCCCATAAACCCATGTTAAAACCTCACACTAGGGGCTCTTATCCTATTGTATTCTGTGCATCACTCTTTATACAATTAATCTTGCAAAGAACATTGCATTTTAATTTATAAATCATGAGTCAGCATGCAATATTATATTCTATACTAATGATTGTAGTGTAGTTTATATTGTCCCAATAGGCTCTGCACATTGGAATAACATAAACGATAGTTTAGACGTAGGACTGAGGTCGACTAGGTCTCTATTGAATATGTTAGACTTAATTAGGTTTGCCAGCTAGCTCAGAGGTCACTAGAAACTTTCTCGAATGAACAGGGAGAAGTTAATTTCCCTGATTAGACAAGAAGGGATTAGCTTCTGACAACCGCATAAACATGACAACTTTGCTCCCCCAGAATAAAGAGTATATCTCCAGAGTCGTGTGAAAACAATAGATAGCTAATTCACTCAGTCAATCGTGCATACTTAGTTTCACCAGAGTGCAGAGAAATAGAGAGACGGGCGTTTTCAATTAAAGGTGTTATTTATTGGGCAGTCTTCTTTCTCATGCAAGAGAAGTGAATTGCTACAATTGCAATACTTGTCATAAAGTAAAGTGCGTACAGTAAAAGGAGTATTATGAAATAATATTGCAAAAGCATTGATATGGTTTCTGAGCCATATGATACTTAAGATGTATAAAATATATACAATTACATACAATGTTAAAAGTTGACTAAACGTACTCAACTGATGTTTCTAAATAGGACTACCCCAGTGTACCTAACCTAAGCCTAGTACGTGGGAAGGACTAAAGGAGTGTTTAAGTTAAGTTACTTTTGCCAAGAATCTGACTCAAACATTCTCTAAGGATCTAATCAGCTCCGTACCTTGGTTTTAGAATGGAGGAGGTCTTGTATCTCGCTCTCAGGACTCAATCTCCCAGTAACCCGCAAGGGTGACTGGAAACACTGGAGCTGGATTTTTTCGGCAGGAGAAAAAGACAGCGTCTTTCTCAGTGCGTCAAATGGGAGGGACGGCTTCCTTCGGCACTCGCATCAGCTGGGCTTCGGATAAGTAGATAGCCGCTCTGCTCCACACCACTGTGTGTTGCTTTAGGCAAACACTGGTATATTTATACCTGGAAGGTGCCGTGTTTGACGTAAGGTTGGACATAAGACGTCAATAAAAGATGTCACTAAGAACTGGCCGTTCTTTCGGACTCACAGGAGTTCTAGGACAAATCAAAACAAAGGCATGGGGAATTCCCAGGTTGCTGGAGGTTTGGTTTGTTGAAAGAACTTGTTGTACTTTCTAGAAGTCTAAGGAAGTAGCCTTGCCGTATTTAGACTACATTGGCTATGACTAAATATGGATATGATTCTTATGCCTTTATAAGGATATGATTTGTTATAACCACATAAGGGCTTAAATCGGGAATATTTCATTAGGGTCCTAGATAAGTTCACAACACCCACTCCATGTATAATGTCCATCATTACTAAATACTAAGCAATATATAAACATATAGGTATGCATGTGTTTTCCAGCCCACCCCAAAATACATCAAATGCATTTGAAATGGTATAGATACACGAAAATGAGTATTATACTGTACGCTTTCAAGCAGTGGTATCATTCAGATAATGCAAATATAAATATCAGCTGAATGAATTGCGAAAATTACATTTATGAAATGGCTCTTAATACAGAAGAGAAGGTCGAGACCATTTCATCACATATTTGTACAAGATTGTACATGTGCTAGAGGCTGATTCAAAATATTGTCTCTAGAGTCTCTAAAAATAGAAGTTCTGTTCTCTAAGAATAGTTTTACTTTAAGCAGAGTACCATGTGCCAAAAAAAAAAAGGCAAAAAGTAAATATTTTGGAAATTGGGGAAAAATAATTTCGCTTTCATGGGAAAAAATAGTTCCAAATGTTTTCAGTAGTGTTGTTATAAAAACTGAAGGTAGAATTCAGAGTTCAGGGAATGATGTGTGCTCGCTGTTTCAAAAATTATTCTCGTTGTTAAGAGAGAACATCAAATCTGATAGGCTGTTGAAAAATTCCTCTACTACAGTAGGTGAAAGTTCTAACAAGTTTGAAAAAGCTGCTATAGTGCATATGTGAGATGCATTGCTATCATTGATGTCAGGATCAGCAATGTTCACAGAAGGTTGTACCTGTGTGGTGCTGCTTTCATCTCGTACTTCACTGCCACCTAATCGTAATGGTGAAGTCTCAACGAATGCCGTCATCAGAATCGGTAGCCGCTGGGGTCAACACGTTGCATGAGTCGTTACCGGACCGAGCAAAGTATCGATATCCATTGGTACTGCTGATGTTGGTGTAAGACAGACGTCCAACACGCATTCTTCTCCGCATAGCAGACATCGAGGCACAGGTAAAATGCAATCTTGCCAGATTGGTCTGAATGAAAGAAACCAGGTAGTATTCAGATCTCTTAGCCGGGCCAATCCGAGGACCTTAGTGATACGGTCTCGGTATCGTATCGCTAGGATCGTTTCTCCCATCGTAGCCCGAGTTTTGTCTGTGACTTGGCTTGCCATATAGAAGCAGAAGGAACAAAAATAAAATTCCTGCTACGAGTCCCAAAATAAGAGGCAGGCCACCAAATAGCGAATGCACAAAATTCGGGAAGATGCTCAGAACTGTTTCAAAGGGTGCTAACAGTCCCGAAAAAATTGTCTTAAATACATGTGCGATGCCACTGGTATCTGACATGTTTAAAATTTGGCTTAACATTTCTATGAAATGCACGGGGCGATTTGTCGATAATAGGGTATGTATCTCTGCCACTGTCCTTGCAGCTTGCAGGTCATACGTCTCTTTGGACGAGGTTAAAGGCACAGTTGTCTGTAAAAGAATAGACTTAATTCTCCTTAAAGTATCAATTCAAATAGAAGAGATATTCACAGAAGGCCATAATGCTGCCTCCATGTCTGGATTGCTGTTTGGACACAATACTTGCATACAACAAATGACCCTGGAAGTGACGCTCACGAGATAGGGTTTTCCTGGCATCATGCCACACTAGCTGTGGTCACTTAATATATTGTAGCTACCGTTGGAAAGTTGTCTGAAAAAGGGCTCTATCTGTGTAGCTGGGATGCCGTACAGATGACATGAAAGGTTGTTTGATGAACCTTCGCAGGCTCCATGCAAGTTTATACCTTGACACAGAAGTGTACCGCTTAGTGATTTTTTACAATTGTTAACACTAAGAAATACCTCTTTTTTCCCTTCACTATAACATTTATGTGTAAAAGGTAAATTCCAGGTTGATTTCATGTATCCTTTACCCAACCTTTCATACAGGCCTGCTGGTATATATTTTTGGCAGTATTGAAACTGAAAAGTTGTTATCGGGATTGTAATGGTGCCATGTATTATCCTTTCAATGACAGGTCTTTCTGACATTGTCAATGGTAATCTCTCACTTTTTTCAATGCTCAGCACCGAATAGTCTACTCCTTTTTGTGCCAACGCGATTTGTCTATCACTAAGGTTAAAGATAGAAAATAATGATGTTATGTTGATTAGACGCCATGGCACGTGACCTGAACGCAGGTTTTGTAACGTCCAGCCTAGCTGTACAATAGAATGCAATTGGGATTGACCATGTTGTAACATTAGCATATCCTGTTCTATTATATCAATAGCAGATGATACAATGCTGTCCAGTGAATTAATTCTGGAGGACAGAGTCGTTAACCCGTTGTCCACCACAGAAAGGGATTTTTCCAAATTAATACGATCAATTTCTCTTATTTTTTCTTCAGTTTCAATTTGATTTAATTTCCAAGCTTCATTGTAAGCTGCGTATATACCGGCGTATATGAAACGTTTTTGACGCTGTTTGCGAGGTCCCAGTATGAAATCTCGCAAGTCAGCACCTTCTTTAAGTAAATTTAAGTGTTGCTTAATTTCGGGAAGTGTGGATCTTCGTAGCCAATCGAGGCAGAACTTACCTACACTGTATGTTGTAACTATCCCTGGATGTTGTCTTTGGGAATATCTAGGGTCTGGCCTGTTCTGTTTGACCCCCTGTATTTTGTTCAGGAATCTATCTTGACAGTTATTAGTGTCTGTGGGCCAGATCAACCATTTGTTCCAATCAGGAAGTGTTCTGTTTTGTTTTAAAATATAGGCCAAGTCTAACCCCTCATCTGTAGTGGTGTTTCTATCAGGCATAGGCTTTGGTATAGACGGGTTGTTGAAATCTTTTATCTTGGCTAAACCAAGACAGGTTGTTTGCTGAATTGTGTCATTCAGGAACATTATTTGTTCTGGGATCATGCAGGCTCTAAACAATGCTTCTAGACCTTGTACCTGCCATTTTTTTGTACCCCATATGGTTTTTGTCTCAATGTTGTTTTTCCAAAATTCAAAACCAAATATTGACATTTTTTCATAAAATCTTTCAGAATAAATCAGTTTAGTATTTGTCAACATGTTTTTCATTCCTGTCTTATTTAACACTTTGAAATAGAATGTTTCAGGATCAGTGACATTAAACCCTGATGAGTATGGGAATTTCTCATAAAATGTTTTTGAACTGCCTTTTGGCGGAGTTTGACAATGTTCCCATTGATTATAACTGAAAACATTTCTAGGATTTGCAGATTTATGCAGATAATGATGCCCAAAGTGATTGTAACAATACATTTCCTCATAATTCGAAGAACCCTGTAAATAATCATGTTCTGTAAATTTTGCTGACATTTCAAAATCTGACAACATATTATTAATATTTTCAAGGTCCCAATCATCAGAGAAAGTACTAGGTCATACAAAGTCACTTAAGGAGATCTTAAATTGGTGTGGATATTTCAAAAGCTCAACCGGGCCATAGATTTCATAATCAGTTTTGTCCCATGCTATAACACCAGGTATAGGCTTTGCTGTGATATTGACTGATGACAGTTCTCTTTTTTCGATGTGTGAGGATCTGTGTGGTTTCAGGACCAAGTTGATGTTCTGACTTGCTGTGTCCATTGTACTATATTTTCCATCAATAAATCTACCCAAACTTAAAACCAAGATGAGCCATAGAAGGAGGAAAGTACACCTAACACAATCCATAATTTAATCCATGGTGAAGTTAGATATGTTTCTCTGAGTTGATGAAAGAGCTCTGTGATTTTATTTTTGAAAGTTTTTGTTGCTGGCTTGTCTCCATGTTCACTTGGATCATCGGAAAAGTCATCAAAGTTGATAAAGTAGCCAGATGCAGTTCTGTCAATTGGTGGGATTGCTTCCGGATTTCCATTGATCTTTGCATTTTCTTTTGTTACATTTGTATAGTGTGAGGCTACATCGTTGTAAGACTGGTGTTTCTTGATGAACTGTTGCAATATGGGTTTCAAGAGGCACTAGTTCCATGGATTTGTTGCATAGTCCTTTTTTAATCACTGCAGGTTTGTCAAATGTGATTAGTCTCTCAGTTTGAACCTCTTGGATTGTAGCAAGATTTGGTCTTCTGCTATTTCTTGGGAGTCCACTGGGCCTACTACTTATTATTGGCCACATGGTTGTGGTTTCACCAGGTCGATTGATACAACTCGGTTCTCCTTTTTACCAGCAAGGGGCGGTAGTACAACTGATCTTGTTCCGCTAACAGCTAAGACAGGTACTGCTTTTCTGTAAGAAGGCCCAAATTCCTTCTTCACCGCGATCTTTTCTCTGACCAGATCCCCAATCTTTGGAATCCAGACAGGTCTTGCTGGGACAGGTGGTTTTTCTTCATTGGTAGTTGGCTTTAGCTTTTCGTTACTCAGACTTTTTCTTGTTTCATTTAGTCCTGTAAAACAGCCAAACGATCTTTGATATCAAAGGCTTTTTGTTGCACCACTGAAGTCTGACAATCCAAGTCCTGGATGATCATTCTAGTACCAAATAAAAGTTTTTACGGACTGATACCTCCTAGAGAATTTCTTGGCATGCTATTAAGACTAAGTTGGACACTTATTAGATGTTTGACCCACCCGTCACCCGAACCTAATACCCTCGCTGTTATAGATTGCTTTATGTCCCGTTTTTTTCTCTCCACTACCGCATTTGCCTCGGGATGGAATGGACTAGAATAACGCAATGCAATGCCCATGCTGGCCATTGCCTCCTTGTAAGCCCGAGAGCTAAACGCAGGACCCTGGTCAGAATGCAGCATGCCAATTGCGTATGTGCCGATAAAGACTCGCAAATCTTTTATAACAGTTCTGGCGTCAGCCGAGCGCTGGGGGTCTCATCTAAATGAATCACTTCTTAATAAATATGGGATCGCATTTTTCCGTTTGGATGTCTGCGCATAGATAGCCTGATGCTGTCTAATAGTGGTGTCTGGTCCGGTTCACAACTGTGATCTCTGTTGCAGTCCTGACAATTCATTGCAAAGTTATACATTTCTACGATCATCCCCGGCCACCAGTATTGTGATTGTAATTCTATTAGAGATTTCAGGATCTCTTGGTGCCTCAGACCCAATCCCATGTGTGCTTCTTGTATCAAGAAGACTCTCCGGTTCGTGTTTGGAATTACTCTATCCCCCACTCCAGGAATTTGCGCAAACGGAACGGAGTTCCCATCAATTATGTATGTATTGCCAAGTGGATAGTTTAGAGGTAACACCACATAATTGCCTTCCATTGAAGCTTTTACTGCAAGCAGCGTTTCGCCATCTATTTGTTTTTTCGTACGCTTTTTTGTAGCTATGGAAGCCGAGTGATCAGCTGCCGCTGTGGCTCTGTCAGCCAATGAATTCCCTGCAACATGAACGCCATCACGTTGAAGACTCTGCGTATGTATCACGTGAGTCTTTTGTAGTTCTTTCTGCAAAAGAACTACTTGTTCTGAAAGTTTTTTATGCTTTATTGTGGCACCTATCTCATCTTTGTAACCGTTTTTAATCCAGGTCTGCTTGGAATTGTTGTAAGACCGGACGCAGTAATGCGAATCGCACACTATTAGTGTCGGGAATTCACGATCAGCATTTTCAAGCGCCATCTTCAGAGATCTTATTTCAGCTCGCTGAGCTGTACAGTTTCTGAGAGATTCAGTTTTAGTGACCATCGGTCTGAATTTACCTAAGCGCCAGCGACCTTTAACAATCGCACATGCTGCATTGAAAATCTGTTTTTCCACAATGTAGTGTTGTGCAAATCTGTCCGTGTAGATTACACAGGTGTACTGTTCGAGAGGCAGAATTTCGATCGGCAGAGGACATTCATTTTCATATTCCAGATATTCTAGTTTTTTCATTTTCGGATCAAATGCATGTGTCACGTCTTCTGTTGCAAGAGAAGTTTCCCATCTTATCCATTTTCGATCTAGAGCTTTAGCATTAAGATTGCCTGGTATTGTTACCGCCTCAAGGGCTGATACTGCTGTTAAAACAGATATCCTCTTACCTTGGGCTAGAGCTCTTTCTTTTGCTACAGTAGTTTGAACCGCAGTTAGAATTTTTTCAGTAGAACTGAATTTCATTTCAGCTTGTGTGTACAAATGTGATTTGTAAGCTATTGGTACCCATTCTCCCTCATTAGAGGTCAGGTATGTGAATCCGCATCTTCCTGGGATGACTCGGATTACAAGGTTGCATTCATTTGCGCGTGTTTGCAGTTTTGTTTTAGTTAACATGTCTGTCTGTAATGATCTTAAAATTTCTGTGTGTTTTTGAGTCCAAATAATTGGTTTAAAATCAGGTTTTATTAGTTCGTAGAGAGGTTTAACCCTCTCTGCATAATTTAGAATGTATGTTCTTCCGAAATTCAGGAAACCTAGTATTGATTTTAAGTTCTTCAGCGTTTTTGGAGCTTGGAGTACTGCACACTTCTCTAAGAAGTTGTCTGCTAGGCTTTTGCCTTCACTTGATAATTCATATCATAAAAGTAGGACAGTTAGATGGGCAATTCGTAATTTTTAAAGTTAAATTTGTACCCTTCAGCTGCGAACCCAAGTATTATGGTGTTCACTCTTTTCAAGTGAGTCTCCAGGTCATTGTCTGTAAGATACATGTCATCGACATAGGATAATGCCTCATCACCATACATTTGTACTAACTCTGTTACCCTGGCTGAAAATAATCCTGGGCTGTTCTCGAATCCCTGTGGGAGACGGCAAAATTGTTTTTGGGTCCCCATGCTGGTGAAAGCGGTCAAATATCTGCTTTCAGGTGCTATGTTTTGACAGAAGAAACCATTTGAAATATCTAATGTTGTTTTATATTTCTTGCGCACAATATTATTCATTAGTGCTGCACTGTGTGAGTTTTGTACTGCAAAAGTTTTACAGCAGGAGTTTAGATGTCTGTAGTCCAAAACTAGACGATATGAATCGTCTGGCTTGGAGACAGGAAACAAAGGATTGTTCATTTGTGAGGTGCATGTTTCAATTACCCCCTGATATTCAAGTTGATCTAAAATTTCTTTTACTTGTTTTTTAGCTTCTTGCTTAACAGGATACTGCCTCTGTGAAGTAGGTTGATTTTTTATCTGGGTTTTATGGTGAGGAGAATCCTCATCCCATCCTACATGATTTTTATATAATGCAGGGGCTTGGGCCACTGCCCATTTTCTAGCAAGTGTGTATTTCTTATGAATTGGAATTGGAATGTGATTCGAGAGGGCAGGCATAATCATTTCTCCACCATGTGGGCACTCCCTGACAAACTCTGGTGGCCAGTCTTTCTCGTTAGAAGGATATCATAGCTTTTAGACAGATTCTCCCAAAAGAGACCTTTTATTTTCCTAGTTTTATCTCCCTCTATATGTAATGTTATTCCATATATTTTATGGGGCACGCTCACTCGGGTGTCAGCAGTTTCCACTTGAATGTTTTCATTCGTGTTCACTGTCTTCAGAAGATTCATCAGGATCTTGCGAGCTATGGTCACTTCTGCTGCGCTGTCTGGGCCCACTCTCCGTTTTTCAGTTGTGTCCTCAGAATTCTCAGCATGTTTTATTTTAATACTGGCTACCTTCTTTCTGGGAAATTGTAATTTTTTACTTTGATAAGCAGCTTCCTTGTCTTTGGACTTGACGTGCTCTTCTTTATGTTCTGACCGTCCTCTTCTTTCCGATTTCTTGGAGGAAGTCTGAAAAGATCGAGAGGAACGTGTATCAATATCTTGATATCTGTCAGGTTTTCTCAAATTGTCCCTATTTCTAAGGTTGCATCTTTTTTCAGAGGGCTCCTTTTGGGGAGACTTGCCCCCCCGTTCTGGAGATTTATCTCTTCGTTGGGGAGACCTTCCTCTGGTCTGAAACAGTTTTTCTCTGGGAGTGGTTTGTTTATTACCCTCCCACTTCTTCATTTGAGAATTGAGATTATTTTTAATAAAAGTTTTTTCAGGATTTAGTGTATTTAGACTGTAGGTTGTACCGTCAATTGTTAATTTAACTAAATCCCTATATGCTCTTGTTAATTCTTTTATTTTAACTAAGAGTTCTTTACTTGACATTTTTTCAATGTCGGGATGTGGTGTGTAGCTGGCTAGAACCGGCCATGTGGCTCCTGGTCTACCTAGTGGACCGAGCCTGGTAATGTGATTTTGATGTTTTAGGGCGCCATTAAACCAGAGCAGGTGCTCTTGGTATGCAAGTGGAATTTCAACTTCCTCGAAAGGAGAGTATTCCGCTGGAGATTCCGCTATTTTGTAGTAGTGGAACTCATGTGTTACAGCATGTGCTGCTGGAAAATGTATCCAGGAATAGAATACCTCTGTCTGCCGAAACTCATGTGCCACTACCACAAATACGACTGTACCACCTCTTGATGTTACTCCATTTTCTATAAGTTTTATAGTTATGGTTTTTCTTATATTGACCGGGATGATTATTGCATCCGGGTGGTTATCTCGGACAAGTGTGTCGTCCGCTACGAGTTGAGCTGCTAGTCTAGCTCTGTCCCTTTCGTCCTCACTTTCTGACATTTTTACTGACAGAAAGTTTGCAGAGCAAGTTTTGAGGGAACAAAGATTAGGTGCACAATATTTTGGAACACTGCATCCTTCAACGTTGTCTAAACCGTAAACTAATACAAAGTAATCTCTTCCTACTAAGTTTCGGCGGACATTAACCTTTCACCCACTCCAGACGTCTATTGGAGTTTTTACGGGAAAAAGAGGTCTGTGTGAAAAAGCACGACTGAGTTACTATAGTATCTTGCGTTAGATTATCGCCTTACCAAACGTTGGGTGCCATGTAGTGTAGTTCCAATTTTCCCAATAGGCTCTGCACATTGGAATAACATAAACGATAGTTTAGACGTAGGACTGAGGTCGACTAGGTCTCTATTGAATATGTTAGACTTAATTAGGTTTGCCAGCAAGCTCAGAGGTTACTAGAAACTTTCTCGAATGAACAGGGAGGTGTTAACTTCCCTGATTAGACAAGAAGGGATTAGCTTCTGACAACCGCATAAACATGACAACTTTGCTCCCCCAGAATAAAGAGTATATCTCCAGAGTCGTGTGAAAACAATAGATAGCTATTTCACTCAGTCAATCATGCATACTTAGTTTCACCAGAGTGCAGAGAACTATAGAGACGGGCGTTTTCAATAAAAGGTGTTATTTATTGAGCAGTCTTCTTTCTCATGCAAGAGAAGTGAATTGCTACAATTGCAATACTTGTTATAAAGTAAAGTGCGTACAGTAAAAGGAGTATTATGAAATAATACTGTAAAAGCATTGATATGGTTTCTGAGCCATATGATACTTAAAATGTATAAAATATATACAATTACATACAATGTTAAAAGTTGACTAAACGTACTCAACTGATGTTTCTAAATACGCCTACCCCAGTGTACCTAACCTAAGCCTAGTACGTAGGAAGGAGTAAAGGAGTTTTTAAATTAAGTTAGTTTTGCCAAGAATCTGACTCAAGAATTCTCTAAGGATCTAATCAGCTCCGTACCTTTGTTTTAGAATGGAGGAGGTCATGTATCTCGCTCTCAGGACTCGATCTCCCAGTAACCTGCAAGGGTGACTGGAAACACTGGAGCTGGATTTTCTCGCCAGGAGAAAAAGCCAGCGTCTTTCTCAGGGCGTCAAATGGGAGGGACAGCTTCCTTCGGCACTCGCATCAGCTGGGCTTCGGATAAGTAGATAGCCGCTCTGCTCCAAACCACTGTGTGTTGCTTAAGGCAAACGCTGGTATGTTTATACCTGGAAGGTGCCGTGTTTGACGTAAGGTTGGACATAAGATGTCAATAAAAGATGTCACTAAGAACTGGCCGTTCTTTCGGACTCGCAGGAGTATGTCACTAAGAACTGGCCGTTCTTTCGGACTCGCAGGAGTTCTAGGACAAATCAAAACAAAGGCATGGGGAATTCCCAGGTTGCTGGAGGTTTGGTTTGTTGAAAGAACTCGTTGTACTTTCTAGGAGTCTAAGGAAGTAGCCTTGCCGTATTTGGACTGCATTGGCTATGACTAAATATGGATATGATTCTTATGCCTTTATAAGGATTTGATTTGTTATAACCACATAAGGGCATAAATCGGGAATATTTAATTAGGGTCATAGATACGTTCAGAACATGATGAAGATACATTTCTTATCATTAATAAAAGGGGCAACTAAAACCCAACATGTAACTGCTTCATACTGCAGTGCGAGAGAGGACAAAGTTATGATTATGACGGCTCCAGTTATCAAACCCTCATACCCCAAAGAGTTTGGATGTTGATCTTATGTCCTTGTGTGTAGTTCCTCAATATTTTCTTGAGGACATTTTTTTTCAAATTTCTTACTGGATGTCATTAACCATGATCTAAAATGAGAGACTTTTTTAACAAAGATTTATAAAACCAACCAAATTCCTTAGGAATGTACATAAAAGATTTTCTTAGAATTTAAATAAATAGCAGTGCCTAGGATCTATATACACACTCTCATACAAGTTATTTTCTGGTCAAATTAGTGCAAACGTCCGCAATAAAGTGCTAGTGCATCACAGTACTGGTTTTTTACCCTGACATTTTATATATATCTGCCAATATTCGAAGTACTGGTGCAAGTGCTACCAATTTCCTATTATATTGGTATTCATGCATTGGGCAAATTAGCTTTCCGTATAAATGTACTAGTGCATCACAGTAATTATTATTTATCCTAAAAGACCAGTTGTTTATATACCTTGACCGACCACAGACACAGCAATCTCAAATGTCCCTACCTTTTCTTTCTAATATCCAATTAAATAATATTGTAACCTAACTGCACGACATCTATTTTGTTTCCAATTTCGTAGATGTAATATATAATAACATTAGCAATCTTCAATTTGATGATCTCATTATTAACGTTTCCCCTACCAAATGTCTGCCTATCAACATAAAAATATAACTCTGGTAAGTAGTTATTAAAATCTGAGAGAGGCCTAACTGGTTTAGCATAAATGAACATACAAATCTTCTTCAGCAATTAGTCCATTTGGCGTTTTTGTGTTGAATAGTATGATATACTTGGACTCTAACTGACGAAGTCTACCCTCTCTGTCCCCTCCTCTTTTCAGTTTGGATACTTAGTCAATGGCAAAGTAGGACAACTCATCAAGGTTCCCTTTGTGCATTTCATTTAAGTGACAAGCCACCACATAATTCTTATTGTTATTCTTAACAGCCTGTAGGAGCTGTAGAATGTGAATATGGACCATGTGGATGGGCCTACCTACATTCATCTTCGGACACGTACATTGCAAGATATAAACAACATAATCGCTTCTACAGTTCAGAAATTGTCTGATTTTCCATGAGCTGTGTATTAGTGGTGATGTCACTTGTTTCTTGTTGCGTCCAATCTTACACGCTTTGCATTTGAAGCATCTATGAAAGCCTGGAACACTTTGCAACCAGCTAGATTTTTTGCTGACTTCAGCATTATTGACCACCAGGTCGGCCCTCATTAATTTTGCTCTGGTAAAGGTGATCATGGGCTTACGCGATACCACCTCACTCAGTATCGCTTCTTGTTGTATTAAGTGCCAGTGCCTACACAGACCAGCTCTCACTTTAGACTGTCAGGCACTGTATCCTGTGATCATCCTTATCTGACTGCCTGCCCCAGACTTCTTTTCTTTGATCTTCTCAGTATCTGGTTTTAGAAGGTTATATCTGTCTATAGAGGACACTTTCTTTCTGGCTTGATCCAAAATGACAGGATTGTAGCCTCTCTCGACAAATCTCTTAGTTAGAAAATCTTGTACCTCTGATAGGGCCTGTGCCTCACTGCAGTTGCATTTCATCCTCAGATGCTCAGCATAAAGAATACTCATTTTCAGCCTCTGAGGATGAAAGCTCCCAGCATGCAGGATTGTGTTCCCTGGTGTGGGCTTCCTCAAAGTTCTGGTTTGGATCTCACCTTTTTCAACATACCCAGGTCCAAAAATGCCACTGATGTCTTGCTGATACTATCTGTGAATTTTAGATTTAGATCATTGGTGTTGATATCACATGCAAACCTCTTAGCTGTTTCCATGGACCCGTGCCAGATCACAAATAAGTCATCTATGAACCGGGTCCATGTTATAATATTGTTGTTCCATTCTTCAGCAAACTGGACTTTGAGCACCTGCTCCTCCCACCAGCCCATATGCAAATTAGCATAGCTGGGGGCAGAGCAGGTGCCCATTGCCGTGCCTTGAAGCTGGCTGGTTGTCTCCCCTCAAACATGAAATGGTTGTTAGTTGGGGATAACCTGCACATTTCCATCAGCATTCCTGAGTTTTGATACAAGCTAATGGGACGTGTATTCAGGTAATGGCGAGTTGAGCGGACACCATCTTCATGAGCTATGCTCATATATAAGCTGGTGACATCTAATGTCATCAGAGGATAGGTCTCCTTCCAACGCACAACAGAGATCTTATTTAAAAAATCAATGGTGTCCTGGATATAGGCTGGGAGGGCTTGGACAAAGGTGTGCAAAAAAGAATCTAAGTACCTGGATGTGGGCTTGAACAGGCTTCCAATTGCAGATTTAATTAGCCTGCCGGGAGGGGTTTCTCTATTTTTATGAATTTTTGGTATTAGATAAAGAATAGGGGTGACCGGGTGTTCAACCTTCATGAATAGATACTCAGATTATGAAAGCAACCCCATCCCTATCCAACAGGCAAGATCCTTCCAAAATGTAAGCTTTACCTCTTCCAAGTTACTCTGTGGTACTTTTAGATAACAGTGGCGATCCCTTAATTGAGATTTAGCCTTGGTGTTGTATGCATCTAATGAACAGGGAACTACGTTCCCACGCTTGTCCGCTTGCCAGACTACCACATCATCCCTTGATTTTATCGTGTTAATGATCTTTTGGTAATCTTTCTCAAATTTACCATATTCTTTAGGGAAGACTTTACTTGAGGTGATAGCTAGCTCTTTAAGATCTTTGATTACTCGATCTGAGAACAAATCTATTGCATCTCTCGGGGTATTTGGAGTGAAAGTTGATTTAGGTTTAAAATTTGACGTTTCATTCTCAAAAATGTTTACACCCATCAAGTCCACAGTCTCTCTCACATTAGTAGCACTTGACAGACCCTTTCCCTCCCATTCAAGACTTAGCAATTCACATAATACGTCCATGTCCAGACCACCTCCTTCTTGAATGCCATGTAAGCTCTTCTCTGAGACTTGCCTCCTGTTGTGAAAGATTTTCCTGAGCTTCAGCTTCCTGGTATATTTAAAAAAGTCAATCTGAGTTTGTGTGTAGTTGACGTTTGCCCAAATGCAAAAGGATAGACCTAATGAAAAGATCTGCTTTTCCTCCTCTGTGAGCACAAGGTCCGTGAGATTTATGATGGTTTTATGCACTTCATCTACCAACGTTGATAGGTTTCCCTGGCTTTTTCTTTGACCACAATTCCATGCCCATGCCGCCGTGTTTTTGGCCTCCGATGTATTCTTTTTTCTTTCTTCTCTGAGGGTTTGGCCTTGAATTTTGTGTCTGATCCATGTATAAAAAACCAAACTCTTCAATCACTGAAGGAGGTTCGCATTGCTTTGGGACTCTACTGTTTTGATCAAGTCCTGCTTCTGCATCTGAACTGACTACCGAGCTCATCTCATAGCTCAGGTCTGTGGATGGCTCATCATTCCTTGCTGTGTTTGCACTCACAACTTTGGACATCCTCTGCCTCCTAATCTTGTCGAATCTGCGGGCAAACTTATAAATCTGCCCATGCAAATAATCCATCCGATCTCTTTCAAACTTGGTGGCTTTACGTTGAGTTATAGTTTGTTCATGTTTCTTTAAGCGTGCATACATTTCTACTTCAAACTTCTTTATTACATCTTCTTTTGCCAATTTCTTGAGATCACTTTCAATTTCTTTAATTTCCTTCAAAATCTTATCAGGGTCCTTGCTTGCATATTTGATGAGTATTTTCATCATATTTTGTGACACTGAGGCGTTATTCATATCCCATTCGCGGAGCATTTCCGGGTCTGGGTTTTCATAGGTGGGATTCGGAGGACTCTCAGCCCATGGGGCACTCTCCCCCCATCTAAGTATTTACTTAATGATTACAACCTCCCACCATTTCGACACCTCATTGCGTTTTAACTTCTCCAATTTCCGCATAAGTTTCGCCACATCAATCTGAGATGGTCCTGGTTGCATCTCTTGGGAATCTTCCATGAACTTTTCAGGTCCCTCTTTAAAAACCGAGTCCGCCGCCTCTTCTCTCTCTCTCATCCAGTTATCCATCTCTACAGTTCAACTTTTACACCTGGCGCGATCACCCAAACACACTGCAGAGCGCTCAGGAATAAAACAAATCGACTTGTCTTAGTCTCCCACTGAGATGACCTCCCAGACCCTCTCCCTGTTTATACTTTCCCCAACGTGCCACACTTCACGGCGTTACGGCTCCCGGATCACCAAGTCTGCAAAGACGAGCTGCCTCCCGAAGGGCTATCACACCAGGCAGTCTAATTCCGTATTTTCACCAAACTGGGGGATTCTGGTTATGCTTCAAACTTTGTCTCCAAAACTTCGCTGGATATCCAGTAGAAGATCCAAACCGAGGTTGTGTCTGCGTTGCCGCTTATCCAGTCAGCAGCGGCAAAACACGAACACCACATCCGATTTCCCACACAACGAACCAGAAACTGACACAAGGAGGTTTCTGGCAATAAAGTATTTATTCCATAATTACGCTGCGACGAGTTTCGGCATCTGCTGCCTTGATCACACAGTGACAACTTCCTGTTTAGCGCGCATTTAAATAAAAAACCAGAAGAGCGACCCGATCCCATGATCGGAACCTTTTTCATAGAACATGAAGACAGACTTTCTTATCTGCACGTCTCACAAGTTACAGTCACTTTGTTAGTTTCAATATTTACATTGGTGTGCTCGATATTGGTAGGCAAGGTGTTCATAATTAATTCTATGCATGGAGATTCATTACACATTCATAAAAGCAGTTGGCAGTGTAAATAAACATTACTTGACTATTTACAACGCTGGATTACATATATATTGAGCCAGGTTATGGGATGTTTGGTAATTCAAACATATTTATCCAAAAATAAGATATGTAACTGAAAATAAACATTCATAAATCTGTATTGCGTTTGAAACAATATAATTGTAGGCTTCATGGTGTATGACGAACTTTTTACATCAGGAAAAACATGAAATTCATTGGTTACAATGGGTAAAACTAACCTTTGTATTACATGTGACCAATCAGAACTATGTTTTTCAAGGTATGTACAAGGTTGTGTGTGTGTTTGTGTATAGAAACATTGAGAAGCCCATTTGAGAGTGGTGAATTATAGGTGCTGTGTTGCTGGAGTAATGCCCTACTGTGTACATACTGGATCTGTTTCTTTAAAAAGTTAAAAGCATTAATTAAAATGTAAGAGTTTTTACGATTTCACTATGGGAGTCTTCTTTTGTACTGAGAGTAAAAAGAGAACTAGAATATATGACAGAACAATGCAGTGTTGTGATTGGTCTAAGTGCTGTGGTTCAGTGCGGTCAGAAGCCGGAGGGTCTTGACCGACTTCTTCCTGTGTCTTCCCCCTTGAACTCCCCTTTTTGGTCTCCCCAGCCCTTTGAAGCTGAAAGTCCTGGAACTGACCTAGAGTGGCCTCCGTGTTACTGGCCCTTTGACTGGGAGAAGAAACCAGTCATCCATCCGGCCTTGGAGGCAGGGCCTCGAGTGACGACACAAGACAAAACGCCAGCAGCCAATGAGTATGGGTGCGAGGGGAAGCAGGAAGCATCAGCTGTTGCGGATCCAGAAGCCGAAGTCGCAGGACCCGAGCCGTGTTTCAAGACACCGGAGACCGAAGTCGCCCTCGAGAGACCGCCGGACCTGGAGCCTGGAGGCCAACATCCCTTTGTGCCCCGCCATGTCCACGGAGAAGCGTGGCTTCAACAGGTGCGTTCAAGACTCCTGGGTCCTGGGATAAGGGAGGATTGACTGCGTGCTGGTGGAGAAGGTGGGGAGTCCTTGGAGTAGCTCGCTCTTGGGTATTCCCGGTGTCAGTCTTCCCCATCCTCCGCACGCCCCTAGGATTGCTGGGTGATCCCTCACTACCCCTCCCGAACCTTATAAACCTGTGCCTGTAAACTAAAGGACCCTATTCTATTGTTTTCCACTCCCCCCCCCCCCCCCCCGATACACCATCGGATGCCGAAGACGCCGAAGGACAAGCGATCCGCTGTAATCCTTGACGCCAGCCGAACCTCTCACTGGAAGCCACGGTTAGGAGAAGGAAGGTGCCTGGATACGCTGTCCGGGAAGAGACATTGCTTAGTTCATTACCAGTTGGTTTGTGACATTAATGGACTGGGACTTACTTTATTCCAATAAAACACTTGGTTCCCATTTGCTGTCTACGTCCTCCTCCTTGCCCCGTGACAGGTGCGCAGACTGGGACAGGAAGCATGGGCATGTTCTTCACCCAGGCTGTAATGCAGCCTGAGTGGAAGACATGCAAAGTGCACATGACTGTTTTGCCAGCCAAAAATTTATGCGCACTTAGGAGAGTGCCACAAATCTTCCCCTGTTCCTTTGGCATAGGCCAGCCTGCCCGCCCCATACCAGCTGAGCAAGGACAGAAAAATAAAATGATAATAACAATGCATTATTATAATTTTGCTTTCCTTTTCCACCTGCTCCCAGAGCAGTGGGGCCACGCTCCTTCGCCTTAGTGGGGGAGAAGCCCTTACGTTTTTTACAACACTTCTTTGCTAAAGATCATCTACCTACCGCTCACCTATAGACTGCTTGGGCTGTGCAGGATACAGAATCTGTGGGTTTTCTGCATTTCCAAATGGGACTGGGTTTAAAAATTGGTCAAGTCAAAGTGCACAATAAACAATGATTCTGCCTACATTACTGAACCTCAGTACCTTTTGCTGTTAAGCAGACCATTGCCACAATGACAATGTAAACATATATGCTCCTGCCAGTCTCTGGACACACATATAACATTTGCATTTTTAGTATTTTGGGGTTTTCATTCTCTGTAAACATTAATTATTGGGTAATTCTGTAGAGGACTTGAAAGAGGCAGCATATTGTCAAATATATGTTTGACCTTCAGCTAGAAGACATAAGGACAAATCTGCTACATTTCTAAACTTTGTGTTGTGATGCTATTTTCTAAAGGCCACATTTCATCCCTCCCTACATGAGTGTTCATGTAACTACCTAAACATGGCCTGAAGCATAGAATCTGGCAAAATATATTGATAATCTGAAGTTACCCACACGTCTCATTGATTGCTCTTACAACAAGCTAATTCCCATCTTTTCTTTTTCACTGTTGATATGTCCTCTTGCAATTCCCTAAGTTCACTCAAATCAAATATCTTTATCTGGTTTCTTTTCAAACCATAAAAGTATGCAAAGGAATAAATAACACAGGAGTATAAAAATTCACAGTGCACAATTAAATTAAAATAACATACATATTAGGAAGTAAAACCCAATTAATCTTTCCGCAAGTTCCTGAGATTCAAAATGGTTCTTAAAATATATGTTATGTAAAAAATTATAAATTCATCAGACAGCAGCTGAGAAAATATGGGTGTGGGTCATACTTCGTAGAATCCCTTGAAATACTATAGTTTAAGACAGGGGGATCCCTTTCTAGGTTTAAGTATTTGCAGTTGAAGTCCTGGGGAGAGGCGAATAGGCATGAGACTGAAGGTTTTTGAGAGTTCGAAAAAAACCTACAGAACAAAACTACAATGAAGAAGTAAGTATATGGTATCAGACATTATTGACTTTTGAGGAATAAAAAATTAAAGCCCTGTACGAGATATTAGATGAAGCGATGCAGATCTCTGAGCCACAAAAACTATGGCATCTTTCTTTTAAAATGCTCTATAAAACAGTCAAACCATCGAATCTAAAAGGAAATCACCTTTTTACGGCTAACAGGCTTTATTGGTCACCACGCAAATTAGCAAAGTTTGTTATAGACGCCCCCCCCCCTAAATGTTGCAGATGCAGCGTATTGATTGCTGATGTTCTTTGAATGCCCTCAGTTAGAGGAATACTGGTCTGCAGTGGAAAATACTATTAATGAAATCTTAGGTACCGACATCAAAATAAGCCTACTATTAATAATGCTGGGTGTAGAAGATATGCCGAGCAGGCCCCTTACCAGTGACAAACTCTCTACTCTTCTATTTAGTTCTTCTCGCTAGGCGAGAAATTTGTAAAAAAATTGATTGAAGCTGCCCCACTCCATGGGATAGACTGGTTCCTAACAGCAAAAATAACTTGTAAATTGGATACTGATCTGGAGACCAATGCACACTCTAAGATTTGGGAGGCTTTCCGGAACTGGAGTGGTTCCATAAGTACTTAAAACCCAACGCCATGAGGCCTATGATTACACCTGCGTGGATCGTGTAACCAGGGCACTGGATGGACACGAGCGCAGGGCTATTGAACTATCGCAAAATCCTGGGCTGGTACAGATCGGCTGGCAGGCTGTTATTTGCACACAATGGTGGTATGAGGACAATAAAAAATAAAAAAGGAGAATACCTTGTCCTTCAGTAAAGGAATGAGAAAAGCTCTTCTATGTTCAGTGAAACATTAACAAAACATCTCAAAGAGTGAAGTGTCCTGCAGTGACACATTATTGCAGCCGTAGGGGCCTGAGAACCGGGATAACCCACTTACTGGGTCTCGGCGGCGGGGGAACCGCCCAAATCATCCATACCTTCCATACTTAGTAAAAGGAGATACAGGAGCCTTTGTCTGCAGGAGGAACCCAGATTTATTTCAATAACCCGGGCTATGGAACAGAGCCCCAAGCGAGTCAGAGACAAAGCCCGGGAGGCTGCTACTTCACTCTGTAGCTTACAAGCCTTTTATACTTTTTCATCCCAGTCTGTTGGCTGTTAGTTCATTGTTCAATCAGGGCAGTGTTTGCAGTTGATAACCAGATCCAGACGACATTTGTAGATGGTGACCTGGTCAAGGCTTGGTACACAAATCATTGTTCACTCGGCTTTGATCAAGGCTTAGTCTTTTCAGGTCATTGTTCAATTGCCTTCATCAAAGCCCGGTCTTTCAAGTCATTGTTTAATCAACCTGATCACGGCCCAACAGTCATACCATTGTCCAGATAACCTGATCACGGTGTCAAGGATGTTTACCACGCTGGGAGCAGGAGATGAAAAACAAGCTTGTTTACACAGGGCGTGGGTGTCTCATGGCTTTCTGTTGAACTGCAAAGAACAGGGGGTTGGGTGTGCGACAGTTCCTGGGCAGAAATGCAGGCTGCATTTCTGTCGTGTCAGTTTAGATTTTCCCCATGCATCAGCAGAAACGACCAGGTGGGTCGCCTGGAAGTGTTTGACACGAGATGGCACTGAAAAAGCAATGGAGTCCCGGTACAAATGATACCGATCAGAAGAACACTTTTCCTCAGGCCCCAAGTACCCTGGGTCAAAACATCCTCTTGGGAATTCTGTCAGCAAATGAAAAAGATTTAATCTAAACTTTATAAGCGGGACACTATCTATATTATTTTTGACAATGGCAAGTAAAGCTTCATTGTCAGTGTCATTTTCAACAGTACAAATCTGCAAACCGTGGTTTTCCGCCAATCCGGTCTCCTATTTATACAAATATCTCCTTGTTAAAAAGTTGTCCTTCATCCACTTTCTATCAGATTTAAATATGTTCTCAGGGTTGTTAAAAAGCTTCCCTCTCCCCAGATACGAAAAAGAGTCCTTAATATATTTGATCTAAGGTATTTTAAGAGCATAATCAAGCAAAAGACTCTCATTTAAAATCAATCCATTCAGACTAAGTTCCTCCTTGGTCAACAATCTAATCCAACCCAACAGGGGGTGAAGGGCTAAAAGATCACTCAAGTAATCAACTCCCACTTCTTCCTGAAGACACAAAGAAGAGGTGTTTTGCGGGACACATAGTAACTGCTGCAGAAATGTGCTTTCAGTAATAAAGGCAGCTAGCTGCCACATGGAGTCCCACTGGAAGGCTGGTGTTCAACAAAAAACAATTGACATTATTTACATGATCATCAGTCTTCACATCAGTTTCACATTCATCTGATTCTTGTACTTGTTTCTGTCCATTTTACTTCAAAATTGCATTTTCAAGAGCACAGTACTTGGCTACCTGATCGGCATAATTATTGCCCATTCTGACTATGTCATCACCAGATTAACAGTCTACGCATTTCACTACTGATATTTCTCTAGGTTGTTGTATTGCTTCCAATAGATCTACAATATAGGAACCATTCCTATTGGAAGTACCAGAGGATGTAATGAAACTGCCCTAAATCATGCATCACTCAATCTTTACTGGCTGCCTGTGTAAATCATCACACTTAATTAGGTTTGCTAGGAAGAAAACACTTGTCAAAGTAATGAACTCTGTGACTTGTGCTGAAATTACATTAGACAAGTATGATATTTCAATGATTTCATAACTAGAACAGACTGCATAAGCAACTCCTATTATTCCTTGATGATCTCTCAGAAAAGAACGCTTCACAAACAAAGTCAGATGAGTATTTGATATCTAGTTTTGACTCGGTACACAATTCAGTACCCTTAACACAATCATGGTCACAATTGTCATCATCTTCATCACTGTTTGAAATTGACAGCAGTGTTAGAGGATTTAAGGTATTGCACCTTTTAATTGATATATTTTCAACTGCCAGTATTATTTCCTTAAACTTGGTGAGGCAGTTGTTTTTTCAAATGCTGAGTCGAGTATGAGTCAGCAAAATGTCAACTTAATGAGGGACAAACACAATGAGTGTATTAGCCATAACAATTCCTTCACTCTGCTACATTGCAAGGCAAACAGCTACAACAGCTTTCAAACAACCAGGAAGAGCTACGGCTATCAGGACGAATATAGCAGAGCAGTAATCTAAAGGCCTCTTCATCAGACCATGCTTTTGAACTAACATAGATAAAGCCCACCCATCTTTTTCACAACAGAATAAGAAAAACTATTTGTCATACTCATGCATTATGAGAGACTTACTTTGAACTACCAGAAAGCTTCCATGCTTTCACCATCAAATGGTACCGGGTCCTTGATATCACTGCTAGTGAGCCTAATTAAAGGCGTAGCAATCGGGGGGAAATTGGAATCCACTGACAACAGTAACCATCTATTCCCAAATACACTGTCACTTCACTCTGGGTAGTAAGAGGAGTCATCTTCATAAATGCATTCTTTGGACCCTATATTTGCCTCATTCTCAATGTGATGACTAAGATAAATCATTTAGTTTGTACAATGCTGCATCTTTGTGAGTGAGACCTTGTGACCCTTGTCAGCAAGATGGTTCAAGAGTGCAATTGTATACAACCTACAATCTTCGTTTTCTCTTTGATGCTACCAGTCATCAATATATTGGACTAGCACATATAGGGTAAATGCAAATTCTCCAAATCTGTCTTTAGAATCTGACTACAGATTAAGTGACTTTCTGTATACCCTTGTGGGATTTAACTCAAACAAAAACTTAATTGAGCAACCGAATTACAAATAGATATTCACTACCCTCATGAAGAGGAATAGAAAAGAACGCTTGGCATAAGTCAATGACTGTATAACATTCTGCATCTACTGGAATCTGGAACAATATTACAGCAGGATTTGGGACCACAGGCCAGCATGAGGCTACAATTTGGTTAATGTTTCTCAGGTCCTGTGCTATCCTCCATTTAGCATTCGCTTTTTTTGCCGATCACTGGAGAGTTTCAAGGTATAACAAGCACCTCTTATAGAACTGCCTGTTCTAACTTCTCTTCTATAACCGGATTCATTTTCTCCTCTATTTCTAGAGAAAGTTTATATTGTTGAATCCTGAGGTAGGCTGTGTTTTGTTTAATTTGTATTCTGACTGAGTCTCAGTTCTACTTCTTTTTGCTGCATGAGACTGCCCCTGATTTTGTACAAGTCTATTGGGCAGTAGTAACAAATTGTGTCTGCATCTGATTTGCATTTTGCTGCATCTGGGAAACAATAACATTCTGATTTAGATATTGATTCTGTTTACATTCACACTTCCAGTGGCAAATTTTCCTGCAGATGTGACAAGCAGAGGTTTTCTTCAGCAAACTGACATTTGCATTATTTTCAGAACTGTTCACAAACTCTTTATTCTAAGTCTGCATTTGCACAATATCATTCCTCATTCCTACTCCTTTCATCCAACTCACACCAGAACTTTCAGGCTAATCAGAAGCTGCATTAGAATTCATCATCTGATTTTTATTGTATCTCTGAACCTGCTTTGTCTGCGCAATCATTAACTTCTCTTTCCCCTTTCTTCTGCTTCATATCAAAACAGTCACTACAGTACTTGGCTTACATCAGTATCTCATCAATACTCTTAGGGCCACATGTGTCAACTAATTTTGCCTTCAGAAACGGGACAATTTGCAGAATCAGCCGGTTTGTGAATGAAAAAAATGCTTTATACATGTATCAAACCCTATTTTGCCATTCGGAAACTTGTTACCGAATTGCAAAATGGGTATGCAATTTGTATTTGGAAGGGGCGTGTTTAGGGCACCCCTTCCAAATACCAAATCGTAACGGTATTTATGAATGTTTTGTGAATGTGGTCGCAAAACATTCTCAATTTACCATCAACTTGGAGTTGGTGGTAACCCGTTCGCAAATGGGAAGGGGTTCCAAGGGACACCTACCCCTTTGGGAATATTTGTAAAAATATTTCATTTAATTTTTTTAAACGTAACCCAGTGTCTGCATTTAAAAAAAAGATTGCTTTATTTAAAAGCGTTCACGGACATGGCAGTCTGCTGATCTCAGCAGGCCACCATCCCCATGATTTTAGCGATTCCTAGGGGTCTCAAATTGCTGTCTACCTCATTAATATTAATAAGGTAGGTCAATTTGCAACACACTAGGAATCGCAAATGAAACTCAAAAGAGTTTCATACATTTTAAATAGTAATTTCCTAATTGCAATTCCCAGGATATCGCAACTAGGAACTCGCTATGTCAAACTTTCATACATGTGGCCCATAGTCTGCCAGAAAATTAGACTCTGCTGAATATGAGAACTAAGCTCCGGATGCAACCCTAAACCAAAAGCTGATCTGAATTAGCTAATGCCTTTACTTTCAGGATCTTCCACTCTTCTGTACTGCTGTAAATCTGCATAAGCATGCACGGACTCTTTCAGCTCATGTGGCTCTCATATTCTTCGTCCAGTTCACTTCCTTCTCCGCACCTATTTTTTCTTCATATGCTCTATCACTGCTGTAGGAAAGTAGGATCTGTTTTTATGGTTACCCCCACTTTTTCCTGGTTCTAAGCTGTATTTGACTAGTCTGAATGGGATCCTGCTATTCGGGATCCCAGTCTATCTGCTTTCTCTCTAAATTGTTGTGTTCAGTACTTAGGTACATCCCAGATTGGATACTGGGGTACCCTTATAAGCCCCTAGTATATGATACTAAGGTACCTAGGGCATAGGTACCCCAGAGGTCTCCCATGGGCTGAAGCATGTATAATGCCACCCATAAGAGACCATTCAAAATGGAACTATAGGCCTGTTATTGCAGCCTGTGTAAACTGGTGCTAGCACCACTTACTAAACAGACCTTCGAGGATTTGCGATTTGCCCAAAAAAAAAGCAAAATCAGCAGTTTTGTAAAAATGCAGCGATTCTTACAAAACTGCCTGCGAAATCTGGACGGTTAGTCAGCTCTTGGAAGGAGGCCCCTTTTAGGTGTCTGTGTTGACAGGGCAGCTGTCTGCAATGTCAATATGCGTGGCATATTTGTTAGGCCTTTTCAGGCATCAGCAGCTAAACGTTACAACAATATCTGTCTAATGTTTCAGGAACTGGGGGGAGGTCTCTTTTTAGCAGATCTCGGCCGACCTGCTGCAATGTCGGCCCCACGTGTGTATACCTGCACGTCGCCCTAGTGCGTAACAGGGGCCGCTTCATTCCTAGAAGTAACGCCGGAATGGTGAATCTATGGTAGATGCCGGAAAAGCAAGATTTCGGACTGCCTGAGCATCCTGTGGGGATCAGGCGAAGGAGGTGTGGGGGAGGCTGATGTGACAGACATCTGACCAAACCCACAGCGAAGAGGGACCAGCGGCAATTGTGGGCATTTAAATGAAGAACAAACTGCGAGGGACGGAAAGATATGCAGCGTGGTGAGTGGGGTTGAACAGGAAGAGTTGAAGGAGCTGCAAATGAAACGTGAGGATGAGGACTGGAAGAGTAAGAGGAAGAGATGGAGAGGGAGAAAGAGTGAGTTGGCGCGAACGGGGGAGGGCTGGATGATGTACAGGCGAGGGGAAGAGAGATTGGAGGAGAGGGAATGGTGAAGAGACAAGAAGGGCAGAGAAGGGTGAGATGCGAAGGAAGAGTGAAGGAGCTAGAAAGGGTAAGGTTGGAAAGAAATGGAAGATGTGAGTTGGAGAGGGTGGAAAGGAAGATAGAGATGGCAAAGGAGAGATGGGATAGAAGAATTAGGTGTGCGAAAGGAGGCCAAGGCTAAAAAAGGGAGGGAAGGGAGAGGCCTTAAGGAGGGCAGAATGAGGTTGAGAGGGGGAAAGGAGGAGCAGAAGAGATAGGAGAAGAGGGTAGAAAGAGTACAAGATGTAGAGAGCAGTGGGACAGGAGAGTAGAGATGTGAGGAGAATGAGTAAAAGGTTCCCCGAGCGGAAATAGAGGGTGCGGTGAAAGCTAGAGAGCTGAAGTGGGGGAGGGGGGCAAAGAGGAGGGAAGAGAAGAGGAGGAGAGGTGGGGAGATGGAATATAAACGAGAGACTAAGATAGAAGAGATGGGAAGACAAAGGAGAAGTGCGGGAAGTGAATGTGCGAGAGAGTCAGGAAGGAATAAGTGAAAGATGGGGAGGGAGCGAAAGTTGCAGAGGGAATAAGAGCCAAAAGGTAATGAGGAGAGGGGAAGAGAACTAAGAGGACTCGAGAAAGAGTGAAATGTGTATAGAAGGATGAAAGAGAGAGGAAGAGGAGGGACGCCTGGGATGAGGAATAAAAGGGGTAGAGACGTGGGGAGAAGAAGAGAAGTAACTCAAGGAGACAAGAAGGGGGAATAAGAAAGGGCAGGGATAAGAAGGGTGAGTTAAAGAGAGAGAAGGAGAGGAAGAGAGATCCAGGGGGGAGAGAAGAGAAAATGGCTAGTAGTTCGGAGGTGGAGGTTGGACAAACTGAAAGCAGGAGGGAAAGGCATGAAAGGAAGAGATGTGCACTGAAAAGAACTGAGGCAGAAAATTGGAGTGAAAAAGACAAAAAACAACGAAGAAGAGAACAGAGCAAATAAGGAGAAAAGAGGATTTGAAAGACAATGATGAGCACTGGAGTGGGAATTATAGGGATGAGAAGTGTTGGAAGCAAGAACAAAACTGAAAATGAGAAAAGAGCAAGGGGAGGAAGGAAATGAATAGAAAGGGAAGGTGCAATGAAAACAGAATAAAGAAGGAATAGCGACAAAGATTGAGAAAAGTAACAGAAAAGCAAGAAAACGAAGAGAGAGAAGGAATGAGTCAACAATTGAAATGGAAATAACAGAATTATTTTAGGTCTGTGTTGCTAGTACAGCTGTCTGCAATGTCTGTATGTGTGCCTTATTGGATAGGCCTTTGCAGGCACCAGGATGTCAATACTCGTGCTCACAAAATTCCAAGGAAAGGGAAGACGGGCGGTGGCCACTGAACCTTGTTGCTGCATGACAAAAGGTTTCCTGTTCAATGTAACCAAGAAAACTACAATTATCAGGTTACATGAACTATCAATTTCTTTGGAGATGGCAACCAGTGCTAGAAAGTAGGGGGAACCCACCTGATCTCACTTCCGGCAGCTAATTTCTCAGAGAAAAATGCTGAATTTGTCCTGGTGTCTGATAATTCAGCAGAGCCTGCAAGCTGATTGTATTCGGATGGGTGCAGCAACGTGCAGGCAGTAGGAGGGCTTACTTATTTCAACATTCAGCTGGGAGCAAAAGCTATATTTCCTCTTTTAAACTCCCCTCGAAATTGCAGGGCAAGCAATGGTTTTTACAACAGGTATCTTAACACTGTAAGATATTTTAAAATGCAGCCTCTATGTAACCAATTGAGTAACCTAGAACAGATTTACTGTCACATTTGTCATCTGCTACCAATCTTTTCAGCAACTTAAAAAAATATATATTATGTTGCTACCAATGTTGCGGGGAATCAGTGGTACCCGCAATTGGCAAAAGACGGTGCCTGAGGAAGAGGTGTCCTGCCTCTCAGATCCGTAGGCAGCGGTGCCCCAATAGGGGTGCATACATGGTACTAGAACATCCCAGGGATAAATACAGCCCCCTCCCACGAGGTTAGGACTGGTGCTGTGCGTCCGTAGAGCTGCAGACACTTTAAACATGCCTATTTCAAAGTGGAATACTCTGCTAAAACAGCTTCCATTAACTTCAGGCTGAAAATGAATGATTATGAGTACAATAAAGTGCAGCAAAAATGACGCTAAAGTTCCATATTTGTGCTGTTAAATATCCATATTTCTGCCGCTAAATTTGCTAAGCCATGCCGCAATATCCTGGGGGTTCTGACTAAAGATATAGGAGTCATTGCACTTTAAACCTAAAAGCAAGGGTGCTTGGTTCTAAGTGAGAGGGTGCCCATACATAAGGAGGACTCCCCTGCAGTCTACGGAGTCCATTTTCCTGGGTTGTCAGTGAAGCAGCCATATACTATATAGCGGGTCACCGCGTAATTATGTGATGACCATCTTCAAAAAGGCTGCAATGAATCCTATCAAGTTTGGTATCAAACATGTTGGAATCATGGAGGTACGAAGCCAAGCACTGGAATAGCCCTCCGTAAGGCTCTCAGTGTTCCTGGTACCATCCTTCTTGACCTGGACAGTGTAGGAGAGTAGGGTCTGCTTCCTATGGTTACCCTCACTTTTTGCTGTGTTTCACTGGTTTTTCGGCTTAAGTATGGCTGTGGTCCTGCTAATCAGGCCCACAGCCTGGCTGTTCTCTCTCTAAATTGATACCATGTACTTTAGGTACTTACCAGATTGGTTACTGGGTCACCCTTGTGAGCCCCTGTATATGGTGCACCCTAGGCCTACCAGGGGCTGCAGCATGTATTGTGCCACCCCTGGTTAGCCTTCCAAACTGACAGAACAGGTTTGCAATTGCAGCCTAGGTAAGGTGGTGTAGTCACCCCTTACTTAAATATAGTATATATATATATATATATATTTTACCACCAAAGAATTATACTCGCACTCCTCCAGGAAATAAGTTCAGCAGGTTTTATTTCGCCATTACAGCAAACAGCACTTCAACCTACGCGTTTCGATCTCACGATCTTGCTCACGGTTACAAACATTTGTCCTTCTTTACTTTCAAAATTTTATACCAGTTAGTCATGTCTGCATTGTTATGGTGCATTATGGGTCTGGTAGTATATAAGTTACATACAAAAATTACTACTTGACTAATACACAGTGTCAGTTATTTTCTCGCAACATTTTCATGTGCATATTTTGGCATTGTATAGTCTCTAGCTTAATTGCCAAGGATGTGCAATTTCCATAATCCAATTTAATTTTACAACAACATATTACGTTGTGTTTAAACACGTAGTTCTCCACAGTTTGAATTAGTCCTTTTAGTGAGTCGAGTGGAAGTTCATTAATTTGCATGTCTTATACTGTCATTTATATTGTCACATGTATGGACCCACTCTTTAGTTTGAGGGCATTTTAATGTATCTTCCCATTTTAACTGATGGAGTCAACTTTCGCGTATATGTTAACCATTTTTGTTTATTTTCGTTTGGGGACTTAGTGCCCAGGTTGTATGGTAGTTACGAATCTCTTGGTTAGTTCTTTATTATTTGTTGATCAATATAAGCCAGATTTATCTATTTATTGATTCCAGGCGACGTAGTGCAATTAGTCTGTTGCCACCTCGGTCTTTTATTGGCACTGTTGCCATACCACAGTAGGTTATATTTTTCCATGTCTTATGTTCATGGGTCAACATATGTTTGGCTATTGCATAACTTTGGTCTCGGTTTTCTATTGCTCTTATGTGTTCTAATATTCGCTTGTTCAATGAGTAAATCGTACTTCCGATGTATCTTTTTCCACAACAACATTCCAATAAATACACTACATGCGTTGTTTTGCAGGTGGTGGTGCTTTCCACATTGAAAATCTTTCCTTTGGGATCCTTTAATTTTGTTAGATTGCGTCCCACTTGACATGCTTTACATTGGCTGCATTTTGTGAAACCATTCTGTCTTTCCTGTAGCCAATTGTTAGGTTTTTTCTTTTTCTCAAAGTGGCTCTTGACCAGTTTGTC
Organism: Lissotriton vulgaris; assembly: GCF_964263255.1. Lineage (NCBI taxonomy): Eukaryota > Metazoa > Chordata > Amphibia > Caudata > Salamandridae > Lissotriton > Lissotriton vulgaris. The sequence goes on along the minus strand of NC_141685.1, from coordinate 2,041,615,663 downwards.
TGACAAGGATGGCGCTTTCCTAAATGTCATCTGTGGATGTTGACCAAGTTCTTTGCCAATATCTGGGTCCTTTTGCAATATGTGCCAATATTTTTCTAATACTTTGCGTATTTTGTGGCTCTTTTTGCTGTATGTCAATATCATTCTGATTAGTTACCTTATGGTTGATTCTTGTGATGATTCTTTTTTTGGGATCAATGTTTCATTTCGACTTTTTTCTCTCGCTCTCTTTTCACCTCATTGAATATCACTTTGTTTGTATCCTCTTTTACTGAACCTGGCAGCTGTTTCTTTGAATTTGATATTCATTTCTCCTTGGTTTGAACAATTCCTTTTCATCCTGATGAATTCACCATAGGGTATGTTCTTTTTCAGTACTTCAGGATGAAAACTCTTTCCATGAAGGATACTATTGGTGGCAGTAGCTTTTCTGTGGACTGTTGTTTCTAACTGACCATTGTTCACATAGACTTTCGTGTCCAGGAATATTATCTCACTGTCACTTATGGAGTGAGTAAATTTCAATCCCACATCGTTGTTATTGAGGATTTCCATACACTCCAGGAATTCAGCATTAGATCCGTTCCATATGATGAATAGATCGTCTATAAAACGCAGCCAGAGAACCACTCTGGCTACGTAGTGGTTGTTTCCTTCTCTCCAAGCTACCATTTTCTCCCACCAACCCATCACTAGGTTGGCGTAGCTTGGAGAGAAGGAAACTCCCATTGCTGTACCACAGCTTTGAGAATAGTGCACTTTATTGAAGAGAAATACATTATTTCTAAGGCACGTCTCTATCATTTCGACTAGCATACTGCAATGCTTCAATTGTTCAATGGGTTTTTGTTTAAGGAAATATTGTATAGCTGTCAACCCAAGTTCATGATTTATTGAGGTGTAAAGAGATATTACATCGATGGTTACCAGCCGGTAACCATCCATCCATCCAATGTCCATCAATTGTCTGAGGAAGTCCCCCGTGTCCTTTATGTACAAGGGTAGGGTGGGTACAATTGGGGCTAGAAAGTAGTCCACATAATTTGCAACATTTTCATAGAGAGACCCACAGCTGGAAATAATGGGTCTCCCTGGAGGTTTTTTCAATGTCTTATGGACTTTCGGGAGAAAGTATAACGTTGGAGTGATCGGATTTTGGTTGCTGAGGAATTGTACTTCATTTTCATTTAAAAGACCTGATTCTTGCCATTTTTTGAGACGATTATCAAGATCTAGTATCATTTCAATTATTGGATTTTTACTTAGCTTTCTGTAGTTATTGGTGGCATTTAACTGGCGCATCGCTTCCCTTATATAATCTTCTTTGTCCTGGATCACTATGTTTCCGCCTTTATCCGCGGGTTTTATTTCCAGTTTTTCATTTCCCATCAGGGTATCCAGTGCTTTGCGTTCGCCTCGCGTCAAGTTTTCCTTCTTCCTTTTATTGACGTTATTTAATCGGTCTAATTCCTCATTCACAAGATCATAAAATATATCAATTGTGTTCCCTGGGTGCAATACAGGACAAAACTTTGATTGTTTTTTAAAGTTGGCTTTTTGATGACCACTGGTTGCTTGTCCCATTTCATTTAGGATTTGGGTATCCGAGATGCTTTCTTCATTTAATTCATTTACCAGACCATGAGCTGTTCTTAATGCTGGTATGTCTTGGATGCTTAGACCTTGGTCTTCATTTGTATTCATATCTGTGATGGTTGGTTCAATGATTTGTCTCCCTTGTTTTCTAAAAAATTGCGCTAATTTAATTTTTCTTACGTACTTGTACAAGTCAATTTTAGTTTCTACTAAATCCCAGTGTTTTTCAGGACAAAATGTCAGTCCTTTATTTAAAAGAGTCTCTTCTGCTCTAGTTAGTACGTGTTTGGACAAATTTATGATCAAGTATGGTTCCTTTTCTTCAGGACATGTTAAGCATTCGTCACTCGGTTTCTCAAATTGTATCCTTTGTTTTTTCCTTTGGCTTCTTCTGGTTTTGCGCCTGATGCCCCTGTTGTTTGGGATCCACTCCCTCTTCCAAGTCCTCTTGAGTATCCCCTTCCTCTGCCTTTGCCTCTGCCTTTTGGTAATTGCTGGTCGAAGTATACCAATTTCATTTCGTCAAAAAAGACGGTTTTTGTCCTTGTGGTCCTAAAGCTTTTTGTATTTTGGCCTTTATCTCTTCTACCTTTTTCAGTATTTCATCAATGTCAATGTCATTGATGAAATACGGAAATAGGTAGAAGAGATAGAGGCCAATATACAGGAACTGAATAAGGATGAAGAAGTAAAAAAACTACGGAAAACAATGGAAAACAATCTGGATAAACATGAAAAAGAGGTGGAAGAAAGAAAGGAAAGAAAATATAGAAGAGATGAGCATGATTACGCCTCAGGTACAATCCTTACATTTGCTGAACGTTTCATAACATTGATACAACAACTACAAGCAAATAAGAAGCCATTAATCTCATCAATGAACACGACCCCAAGTGAGTCAGATACCGACTTCAGCCAAAATGAAGATTTAGGACCACAAGGACAAAAACCGTCTTTTTTAGACGAAATGAAATTGGTATACTTCGACCAGCAATTACCAAAAGGCAGAGGCAAAGGCAGAGGAAGGGGATAGTCAAGAGGACGTGGAAGTGGGAGTGGATCCCAAACAACAGGGGCATCAGGCGCAAAACCAGAAGAAGCCAAAGGAAAAAACAAAGGATACAATTTGAGAAACCGAGTGACGAATGCTTAACATGTCCTGAAGAAAAGGAACCGTACTTGATCATAAATTTGTCCAAACACGTACTAACTAGAGCAGAAGAGACTCTTTTAATTAAAGGACTGACATTTTGTCCTGAAAAACACTGGGATTTAGTAGAAACTAAAATTGACTTGTACAAGTACGTAAAAAAAATTAAATTGGCCAAATTTTTCAAAAAACAAGGCAGACAAATTATTGAACCAACCATCACAGATATGAATACAAATGAAGACCAAGGTCTAAGCATCCAAGACATACCAGCATTAAAAACAGCTCATGGTCTGGTAAATGAATTAAATGAAGAAAGCATCTCGGATACCCAAATCCTAAATGAAATGGGACAAGCAACCAGTGGTCATCAAAAAACCAACTTTAAAAAACAATCAAAGTTTTGTCCTGTATTGCACCCAGGGAACACGATTGATATATTTTATGATCTGGTGAATGAGAAATTAGACCGATTAAAAAACATCAATACAAGGAAGAAGGAAAACTTGACGAGAGACGAACGCAAAGCACTGGATACACTGATGGGAAATGAAATCTGGAAATAAAACCCGCGGATAAATGAGGAAACATAGTGATCCAGGACAAAGAAGATTATATAAGGGAAGCGATGCGCCAGTTAAAGGACACCAATAACTACAGAAAGCTAAGTAAAAATCCAATAAATGAAATGATACTAGATCTTGATAATCGTCTCAAAAAATGGCAAGAATCAGGTCTTTTAAATGAAAATGAAGTTTAATTCATCAGCAACCAAAATCCGATCACTCCAACGTTATACTTTCTCCCGAAAGTTCATAAGACATTGAAAAAACCTCCAGGGAGACCCATTATTTCCAGCTGAGGGTCTCTCTATGAAAATGTTGCAAATTATGTGGACTACTTTATAGCCCCAATTGTACCCACCCTACCCTCGTACATAAAGAATACGGGGGACTTCCTCAGACAATTGATGGACATTGGATGGATGGATGGTTACCGGCTGGTAACCATCGATGTAATATCTCTTTATACCTCAATAAATCATGAACTTGGGTTGACAGCTATACAATATTTCCTTAAACAAAAACCCATTGAACAATTGAAGCATTGCAGTATGCTAGTCGAAATGATAGAGATGTGCCTTAGAAATAATGTATTTCTCTTCAATAAAGAGCACTATTCTCTAAGCTGTGGTACACCAATGGGAGTTTCCTTCTCTCCAAGCTACGCCAACCTAGTGATGGGTTGGTGGGAGAAAATGGTAGCTTGGAGAGAAGGAAACGACCACTACGTAGCCAGAGTGGTTCTCTGGCTGCGTTTTATAGATGATCTATTCATCATATGGAACGGATCTAATGCTGAATTCCTGGAGTATATGGAAATCCTCAATAACAACGATGTCTGGTGTATTCCAGATCTCGTTCTCCCGCCAAATTTAAAAGAGGATAAAAGGGGGTTACTATTGCTACAAAGTCTTAGGGAGTTAGACCTTGTTCTGTTAAATGGTAGATTCGCAGAAGATCAACCAGCAGCATTAACTTTCCATGGGGCATTTGGCCATTCTTTGATTGATTATATGGCCGTGTCACTCCAAATGTTTGGGGCATGTTCACAATTTAACGTGATGCCAACAAAGCTAAGTGATCATGACATTCTGATGGTAAACCTAGCAATAAGTTTAGGGAAACCAGAACTCTGGAATCAGAGGAAGGATAATATATCTTACTCTCGAAAGAATGGTCGCACTTTTTGGTCATTTAAGAATCTCCCGAATTTTCAGTGGGTCTTTGAACATATTCTACCTGGCCTCGTTGACGAGAACTTGATCGTGGGGTATGAGAAATTTATGAGTGCCATAAAAGCATTAGGTAAAAAGCAGCATAGTGATGGAGGTGGCCCCCCAAAAAACCTGTCAAGTGATAGTAAACAATTAAATAAAAAAGTAAATGAGTTAATAAGAGCTCAATTTAAAACTCCAGCGGTAGTGAGACAACGGGAGATATACAGGTTAAAACAGATACGGAAAAGGAAATTAATAGCAGTCCGGAGGGCAGCAGAAGATGAAAAATGGATAAAACTCCGGGAAGTGGCGCTCTCAGGGGATACTAGGAAATATTGGGCGTTAATTGCCAAATATTGTGATAGTATAGAAAAATCTCAACCCATGTTAATTCCGGAGGAAGAATGGTCTACCTACATCTCCTTATTGTATGCTGCAAATACAGGGTCTGTAGAAGATGTTGGACTGTGTAATATCCCTCAAACGGTAGCTGATGTTGTAGCTCCATCAATAAAGGAAATTGAGGGATTTATTAAGGGGGCTAGGTATTCAGGGGCAATGGGCCCAGACGATGTTCCCGTGGCCATCATAAAGAATGATAGTGCCGATTGGGCAAAATTTCTGTTCCCATTGTTCGCTCATTGTTATAACCTCGGGACTATCCCCTACTCATGGAAGGGAAGTGTAATAGTCCCGCTCTATAAAAAGGGCCCAAAAAATACTCCATCTAGCTTTAGGCAAATCTCTTTGCTAGACGCAACAGGTAAATTATTTGCAAAAAGTATTTTAATCCATCTGCAAGAGTGGGCCTTTGAAAATAACTTAATCCCTCTTGAGCAATCGGGGTTTAGAAAGAATAGTGGAACGCTGGATAATATATCTGTTTTACAAACTCTCATTGATAAATATCCGGTGAGTCGTAGGTCCCCTTTGTATACTGCTTTTATCGATTTCTCCACAGCGTTCGATAGGGTGGACCCTGGGACGCTGTGGAGGAAATTGCTCGCTCTGGGTATACCGGGGAACCTGTTGCGTATAATAATAGCATTGCACTCAGCCACTTGGACTCAAGTTTTGTTAGGAGGGTCCCAGGGACTATCAAAGAAAATTCCCACTAATAATGGCTTAAAGCAAGGTTGTCTATTAGCCCCGTTGCTCTTTTCACTTTATATAAATGATTTGCCGAGCCGGTTGGGGGAATGTAAGGGGGACCCTCCTCAACTGGGTGACCTAAAGTTAAGCAGTCTACTATATGCAGACGATGCTTTAATAATGGATCTAACTCCAATTGGACTTCAGAGGCGATTGACGGAACTGATTATGTACACTAAAGAAAACTTTTTAAAAATAAACATTTCAAAGAGCAAAGTGATGATTTTTAGATATAGTGGTTGTAAGGTGAGACCAAATTTGAAATGGTTTTTAGGAGACGAGAGAATGGAAATTGTAAAATTTTATCAGTACTTGGGAAAAATCTTCACAAATAGGTGCTCTGCTAAAAGACATTTGGCCCACTGTAAAAGTAAAGCCATTTCGCAAGCAGCTGGTATTAATCGACTCTATCTGCAATGTGGAAAAATACATTTCTCTCATACCATTGCGGTATATAAAATAAAGATTCCGCCCACATTAAATTATGCAATAGAAACTATTGAAGAAAGGGAGTGGGGTATATTTGAGAAGGTTGAAGGTAAAATTTGGCGCCAAATATGTAACTTAAATTCTTCTGCGCCCATTGCAGCACTTAGACTTGAATTCGGTCTTCTATCAACATATGTGCTCTCGATGGCAGCTTGCTTGCGGTGGTGTAATGCTTTGGTGAATGGGCAGGAGAATTTACTAAGGGCTGCATTGCACAAGGAAATTTTTGAAAATTTGTTAATGAAAAGTGTAATTTTTAGGAACTTTTTAAAATCGTTAAATATTTTTGAACTTGATTTGGAAAATGTACTCCGTTTAGATAAGTCATCCTTAAAGATTGTTATTAAAAAATCTATATACATGATCTCGTGCAAAAGAGATCAGCAGTCATGTACTATGAATGGAAGACTTGATTGCATTTCAGAGAGTTGTATTGTGAAAAAACCTCAGCCATACGTTTTTTGGAATGTGTATCATGGAGCACGTCGAGTGCTCCTTTTACTGAGACTGAACATTCTCCCACTAAGGATTGTGACAGGTGCCTGGGAAGGTATTCCCAAAACTGAAAGATTTTGCAGTCTATGTAATGGTGGTGTACAAGACCTTAATCATGTTTTAATTATATGTCCGGCACTCCATTTTGTCCGTCGCAAATACTTAAGGCTTGGTTTTCTTCAGTATAATATCTCTACGGCAGTACAGGCTCGTAATTTCCTCATGTCCCCTCCATCTGAATTGATGTGCTATAAAATATTCTGTTTTTTTAAAGAATTTTTAAATGTCTATTGAAATTGGTATGGGTTGTGAGAAGTTCGGGATCTTTAAGGAATGTTCATGTTTATCTAATCAATTTTTAAGTTGACTTATTTCGAAGCACTATAGACACTTTAAAAGACCCGTAAGAGTAATATTTTAATCATGCCCACACTACTGTTACAGTATCTGTAATAATGATGTTATATTTTGTTAGATGTTTTTTTATGATGTATTTTTAACTCTTCTTCTTTTCCTTTTGATGCGCTTGCACTTATTCATGGTTTTCTCTTTTTAATGGTCTCTTACAAAGCAAATCATATATTGACATTCTGGGACTCTTGAAATTGTTTTTTCTGGTGATAAGTGTACTTGTTCCGTTAAAATCAAGGTTAATGCTATATCATGCCCCTTATTGTGACACTATAGATTAGTAATAATTGCTATATAAGTAAGGAAAACTGTGGGTAAAAAAAAAAAATGTTTTCGTTCTTTTTGTAATGGTGTTTTTGATATTAACTTCTTGGTATTAATAAGTGTAATTCTGAGAAAGATTTTTAACTAATATGATGTGTATAAGCTGATTTATATTCTGTATTTTATGTGGAATTCCTTGGAATTCCAAATCATAAATAAAAACTTTGGACTTTGGATTGAAATTTACTCACTCCATAAGTGACAGTGAGATAATATTCCTGGACACAAAAGTCTATGTGAACAATTGTCAGTTAGAAACAACAGTCCACAGAAAAGCTACTGCCACCAATAGTATCCTTCATGGAAAGAGTTTTCATCCTGAAGTACTGGAAAAGAACATACCTTATGGTGAATTCATCAGGATGAAAAGGAATTGTTCAAACCAAGGAGAAATGAATATCAAATTCAAAGAAACAGCTGCCAGGTTCAGTAAAAGAGGATACAAACAAAGTGATATTCAACGAGGTGAAAAGAGAGCGAGGGAAAAAAGTTGAAATGAAACATTGATCCCAAAAAAAGAATCATCACAAGAATCAACCATAAGGGAACCAATCAGAATGATATTGACATACAGCAAAGAAAGCCACAAAATACGCAAAGTATTAGAAAAATATTGGCACATATTACAAAAGGACCCAGATATTGACAAAGAACTTGGTCAACATCCACAGATGACATTTAGGAAAGCGCCATCCTTGTCAGACAAACTGGTCAAAAGCCACTTTGAGAAAAAGAAAAAAACCTAACAATTGGCTACAGGAAAGACAGAATGGTTTCACAAAATGCAGCCAATGTAAAGCATGTCAAGTGGGACACAGTCTAACAAAATTAAAGGATCCCAAAGGAAAGATTTTCAATGTGGAAAGCACCATCACCTGCAAAACAACGCATGTGGTGTATTTATTGGAATGTTTTTGTGGAAAAAGATACATCGGAAGTACGATTTGCTCATTGAACAAGCAAATATTAGAACACATAAGAGCAATAGAAAACCGAGACCAAAGTTATGCAATGGCCAATCATATGTTAACCCATGAACATAAGACATGGAAAAATAACCTACAGTGGTATGGCAACAGTGCCAATAAAAGAACGAGGTGGCAACAGACTAATGAGACTACGTCGTCTGGAATCAAGATTAATCATTCGTTTTAAAACAAAGATCCCGTATGGATTGAACGGGGATGAGGAACTTTATGTGCACCTATGAGAATATCTATCTTCCATATTGATAAATCTGGCTTATATTGATCAACAAATAATAAAGAACTAACCAAGAGACTTGTAACTACCATACAACCTGGGCACTAAGTCCCCAAACGAAAATAAACAAAAATGATTAACATATACGCGAAAGTTGACTCCATCAGTTAAAATGGGAAGATACATTAAAATGCCCCCAAACTAAAGAGTGGGTCCATATATGTGACAATATAAATGACAGTATAAGACATGCAAATTAATGAACTTCCACTCAACTCACTAAGAGACTAATTCAAACTGTGGAGCACTATGCGTTTAAACACAACGTAATACGTTGTTGTAAAATTAAATCGAATTATGTAAATTGCACATCCTTGGTAATTAAGCTAGCCTTTAGCCTCAAGGCCTCCCAGCTGTGGAACTCGCTTCCACTGGAACTTCGCAGCACTCCCACCCTGCTTCAATTCAGAAGGAATTTGAAGACTTGGCTTTTTAACCTCTCTGTTTAGGTGGATTTTCTTCTTTGTTCTCCCCTGGGCTTTTGTTTTTCTCTTGTTATGTTGTTATACACTGTAGCTTCATGTGGAAAGCGCCGGGACACTCTTTTAGAGTAGCCGAGCGCTATATAAACATATTTTAACATAACATAACATAACAGAGACTATACAAAGCCAAATTATGCACTGGAAAATGTCACGAGAAAATAACTGACACTGTGTATTAGTCAAGTAGTAATTTTTGTATGTAACATATATACTACCAAACCCATAATGCACCATAACAATGCAGACATGACTAACTGGTATAAAATGTTGAAAGTAAAGAAGGACAAATGTTTGTAACCGTGAGTAAGATCGTGAGATCGAAACGCGTAGGTTGAAGTGCTGTTTGCTGTAATGGCGAAATAAAACCTGCTGAACTTATTTCCTGGAGGAGTGCGAGTATAAATCTTTGGTGGTAAATTAATTGTCAGGGGAAGCCCGTCCCTGCAACTCGCACCAGCTGTGCGATAGCGTGCCCTCTTTACCGGGATTGCCTTGGCGAGCAAAATATATATATTGAGCATACAGCCCCCCCCCCCCCGCAGTGGTTCCACGCCTAGCTCTTCGTCGGAGTGCCGGAAGGATTCATTGCCGGGATTTCGGAGGAGTCGGAGGACACCGGAGAGATACCGCTCGACACCTGTGTGGTAAGCGGGCGAAGGGTGGTTGCCGATATTCTGGCATTTTTTCACCATTTAAGCAGGAGAAAGGATTCTAGCGCTACAAAAGTTTATTCAGTCAAGGAGTTTGATATTTGTATTTCTTGGCGAAGGTATTAGTTTTATTGCCCCGATAAGATGTCGACACCAGCAGAGACTTTACGGAACCGGGAAGCATTGGCGGATGCCATGTTTGTGAATTTACCGGCACCAAGAATGACACTGTTAAACCGGGTGAAGCTGCCATGGATTTGAAAAGCAAAATGAAAAGACTGGAGAAATTATTAAGAACCGAGACCACCAAATGGTGGGAAAAACGATCATTGGAAAAGTAGAAGGAAGTGGGGCGTGTCCCAAGGGGATTGAGGGTTCTTATAGCACCATCCTTTGAGAACCCCAATCCCCTTATGTTGAAAGAATGGGCCGCTTGAAACTTGGACGCTTCTATGAACATGGTCTGTCTTTTGATAAAATATGCGGAAATTGACCGCAACGAGATTCTAAAGGAAATTGAGGAGTTGAATAAAGAGTTAGATGAAGATGAGAACAAGGACTTCATCAAGAAATACAGAGAGGAAATAGATACTAGGCTGGTGGTACACCAAGAAACAATCAGCACCAGAAAGCAATACAAATTTGCACGCGATAAAGTGATTATGAAACGGGAAGAATATTCACGTTCGCTCGCAAATTTGATAATGCTAAGCGACAGGCCCTGGTACCTAAAAGCACAGATCTCACATCCAAAGACAATCATGGTGTAGAATTATCTGAGACTGAATTGAGTTCAGTGGCAAGCAGCTGTGACTCGGACGATGGAGCAGTTGGCATTTCTAATCAAGGCAAAGAACCCACTAAATATACCCCCTCCGAGGAACTGGGTTTTCTCGTAGAAGACAGATTCAAGACACTGCAACCGCTAACTCGACAACAGTGGAAATTAAACGAAGAGCAAACAACAAAAAACGCAGTGCAAGGAGGAAACTCAGGAGGCAGAGGCTTCGTAAAGAGAGGCAGGGGGAAGGGAAAGAAGTGGTAACAACATTGATGGCCCCTGCTCTTAAGCATATAGTCTGTGAGAAGGATAATGATGAAACTATATCAGCTTTTAATTATGAGCCTAATGATTCAGATAAAAACACTGTGACTAATCTTTCGGACACTATTCTATCCAAAGCGGAGTTGCAGCTCCTCGCATTAGGGCTTTCTTATTGTCCTATTAACTCTTTCAATTATGTGCAAACACGTGGAGATGTCTTCAAATTTATCCGCAAGCTCAAACTTAGAAAGCACTTCAAATTATCTAAAGCTCAAGTTCGGGCAGCTGACATCATTGACAATTCCCAACCATCTAGTGTGTTTCAGATATCTGACACTAAAGCCCTTAGAGTTGCCCATGAATTGGCTCGTGATGAAGAGTTTGAAATAGGTACCACTCAAGAGAACTTATCGAACATGGGTATTCCTATGAATCGACCGTGTGCAACTAAATTCAAACCTCCTTCAACCTTTTATCCGGTGATGCCCAAGGACAATATTGATGCATTTTGCGACATTGTGGTGGAGGATTTGAAAGGATTACAACACACAATTACACGAAGAAGTAAAAGAATCAAATACATGGAAAAACAGTAAAATAATTTAATGAAAAAACTAAGAAGCAACTCCAACCTGATAATCAACAAGGCTGATAAGGGGGGGAACACAGTCATTTGGCCCCAGAGTCTTTATATGGATGAGGCGGAAAGACATTTGAATGACACCACGTGTTACAGAAAAGGCAGCTTCAATGACATTAAGTGCCTTAAAGACACCATACACAAGGAACCAAATCAATGGAAGAGCGAGGGATTGTTGAGTAAACAAGAACATGCTTTTCTAAAAAATGATTTCCCAGTTATATCCTTCTTTTATATGATTCCTAAGATCCATAGGCAAGTTTCCACTGTACCGGGGAGACCCATCATCTCCGCCCAGGGGAGCTTATTGGAATCCATTTCCAGATATGTGGATCAGTTTTTGCATGAATATATGGAAGCCTTACCATCCTTCATCAAAGACACGGGACATTTCCTCTCTTAAATTAATGGTTTAAAATGGGAAAATGCATTTGTGCTTATTGCTTTAGATATAAATTCCCTTTATACCAGTATATCTCATGTGGATGGACTCAATGCTGTCAAGATTTATTTGAGGAAACGTAGCATTGCATACAGTCAACATAGCACTATGCTACTTAGAATGTTAGAACTGTGTTTGAATAACAACTACTTTTTGTTTAACAAAGAGATTTATCAACAGTTGAGGGGAGTGGCTATGGTGGCATGCTTCTCCCCCACCTATGCATGTTTACATGTAGGGTGGTGGGAGGAGCATGTCCTCATGGGTGCACTCGCCAGTTTATTCCCCAATTGTATAGTGCATTTCTGGCGCTTCATTGATGATATCTGTATGGTATGGAGGGGTTCGGTAGAATCAGCTACAGAATTTGTTAACAAAATCAATGAGAACCAACTTAATTTATGATTCACCTCACAAATCAGCACCAAACAGATTAAATTCCTAGATGTAGAAATCTACAACTCTGAAGGTATATTGCAGACCCGACTTCATAGAAAACCTACAGCGGGCAATGCGATATTGCACGCTAGTAGTTCGCATCCTAACCATCTTGTCAGAAGCATCCCCTATGGGGAGTTTCTGAGGATGCGTAGGATTTGCAGCTCGGAGGCAGATCTGGAGAGGTGTCAGAATGAAGCTTTCACGAGATTTTGTGCCCGGGGTTATGATACCTCTCTGTTACAAGAAGCCAAAGAAAAGGCTAATAAGTTCAATAGAGAGGAATATCCTACCTCAGTGAATATGAATTCTACCCACACATTACCTAAAAATGAGGAAGAGGAACCCAGTTATAACATCAGCTTGATAACGACTTTCAATGGTGAAGAGAGGAAGGTGAGAGGGATACTGAAAAAACATTGGCCGCTACTCAAAACCGATATCAGTTTGGCTCCACTGATACCAGATGAACCCTCTATTGTTTTTAGAAGAGCACCTTCTATGAGGGATGCTCTAGTTAAATCTAGCCCTGAGGTAGTAACTAAGACTAACTGGTTATCAGATAAATGTGTTTTTTTTAAATGCATCTCTTGCAGAGCATGAAAGTTTGGTATAAATACCAGTGAATACCACTCTGCATTTGACCCAAAACCCATTAAGATTAGGGGTCATTTCACCTGTCGCACTGATTTTGTGGTTTATGTGCTCCAGTGTACTTGTGGACTCAAGTACATTGGGAGCACCAAATTGCAGGCTTTTAATCGTATCCTCCAACACCTCAGAGCAATTGTCAATTCAGATGTGAACTATCCTGTAGCGTGCCACTTTGAATTGGTTCACAAAAAGAACTTAAATGACCTTAAGTACTTTATCATAGATGCAGTACCCAAGAACATCAGGGGAGGCAATAGGGAGAAAAACCTAAGACAATTGGAAAGTAAATATATTTTACGTTTAGACACCAGGATCCCGAATGGAATGAACACAGGGGAAGATTTGCACTGTTTTTTATGATTCTTTACAACATTATCAGTGTAAGTGGCTTCCCCTGCCTTTATATTAATTATTTATTTATCTACTGCTTTTAGTCAGTTCCTTATATGGACTTCCTGGGTTTTACTAGTTACCTAGCCCAGTACATAGATGGTAACTATGTGCCAATTTTGCGGGATTTTCTTGCCTCCTGTATTATGATTACCCACCAAATAGGGGTGAGAATGTCATCTATTTCACCTTTATTTTAGCCAGCTTTTATTATAGATTTGCTGGTAAGGGATTGGTCACTGGTCTCTGTAGACATCATTCTTTAATGGGATTAGGGCACTATGCCATAATGTTCTGAATTCTATAGGCAGCCACGACTACACCCTGTGTCAGTATTTATTTGCCATTTACACCAGCAAAGGGTATTTAGTGACATGCTATCCTCCCTAACAGGGGTTCTAACGTGCTTTACCCCCTTGCTTCCCTTTTTATTATGAATCTAAATCCTTTTTAAGGTTATAAATAATTTTGCACTTTGCACGTTTTTTGCACTTTATAAATTGTTTGCACTAGAACTTTTTCAATCGGATTGAATTACTAATACATCTATGGGTCAACTTTATGTATATAGACTATTCCAAACAGACTCACATAAGCTTTAATACATCTTCTGAGGGGATTAGTCATGGTAGGATATTTATATTTGAATTTAGATTGATTGTCCATGAATTTTATCATATATGACATTTTTCTATTGTACCTGGTTTTACATGATTAATTTTATCCTCGGATTGTGATCTTAAGTATGTCTTCTATGTCTATTTATTGTTGACTCCCTTTCAATCTGATGGTGCACAGTATTTAAATCACAGTTATTGGTTCCTACTGTCATGTGATCAAGGCTACCGTGACGTAGCTGAAACGCGTCATGCTGGCGACAAGGGAGCAATAAACTACCTTTGAAAGCATCTTCAGCGCTGTTGTGTGGTCTGTACCTGCGTTTGCTGTGTCGGTATCCAGAGCCGATTTGCAGGAGTTTGGAACGGATATATATATATATATATATATATATATACACATATTAACCTATGACTCACTCCTATGGCAGGCCTCGGCAATCCTGGGGGCAGAGTGCTGCTTTTGTGTGAGAGGGTGCCCTAGTATAAGCTGAGCCCCTCTGCAGCTTTCGGAACCATCTCCTTATAGCTGTTTTAAGATACAGCTATACCATATACTCAAGTGCCTTATAAATGATTTATTTTAAGAGTTTTATTAAGCGCTGGCTAGACCCGGAGATATCAGAGCGCTTTACATGAGGTTCCACAAAATTACAAGATTACATCAGATGCAATTTACATCAGTTGCTAGACAAACAATTACAAAAGCATAGAAAACGAGATAAGTGAAGTGTAGAAGGGTAAGGGTAAAGGGATGGGAGGGAGATACGGCAGAAAGACGAAGGAAAGTCTGCCCAAAGTCCGTCTGGGTAGGTGACGGTCGAGGGGGAAGTCCCAAAACCCATCTCCTCTATAGCTATCAGGTAGCTCCTTCGGGCTTTGGCCAAATAGCTAGGTCTCAATGGGAAACATATAAAGAACATGGAGGGCAAAATAAATGGAGCGTAGAGGGGAGGGGACAGGGAAGGTGAGAAAGGGAGGATAGGGGAAGAGACAACAAGGAGAGACGAAATTAAGTCTGTCTAAAGGCCGACTGAGTAGGTGATGACCAAGGAGGGAGTCCATGGCTCTTCTCCCCTGTAGCTAAACCAAGTAGCTTCATCAGGCATTAGACAAAATTGTTCAGTCTCAATACATTGGGAGAGGAGAGAAGGAGAGACATAAATAGAGGGAGGGTGCGGAAAGAGACGACGGGAGACGAAAGGAAGTCTGGCTAAAGACCGACTGGGTAGGTGACGTCCAAGGAGGGATTCCCCAACCTGTCTCCCTTATAGCTAAACCAGGTAGCTCCATCGGGAATCAGACAAAATAGCTAGATCTCAAATGACGAGGGAAAATTCACAAGTAAACAGGGTGGTTACTAGGGCCAGGACAGGTGAGGGCAGAGGTCGGAAGCAGGAAAGTGGAGTGGAGTAGAGCGGGGAGGGGTAGGGGGTAGGTAGTTCGGTAAAAGTTAAATGGTTGCAAACAGTTACTGGAGCAAGGTGATGCATACTCAAACAAGACAAACAAATAGCAATGTTACAAAGGTACATGATACAAGACGAATGTGGCATGGAAGGAAGAGGGGTGAGGTAAGGGATCAGAGGTAGGGGTAGAGACGAGGAGAACTATGTCCAAGGTCCGGCTGGGTAGGTGACGGCCAGAGCACTGCCCCCTGTCTGCGCTGTTGGTCCAGGTAGGTTCTTCAGGCCTTCAAGCTGGGGCTGGGTCCCCTGCCCCACGCCCTGAGGTGTGATCTGTAGGTGTCACATAGTGGGTCCCATCGCCGTTGGAGCCCCCCCTTCCTGCCTCACTCACTGTCCTCGTCAGTGGGTGGGTTGTGTAGCTGGGGGCGCTCAGAGCTGAGTGTCCCCTTATACTCTGTGGGCCCACGGGGAACGTACTGCGTGTCTCTGTGGGTCGGTGGCTGACGGTTAATGCTAACTTTGGTTTGGCTTTATCAAAACATGTTGTGTAAGGTGTCAAACACTTTGGAATACGACCCCCCCCCCGCCAGTTCTGGTGGCAGGGGTAGCATTCCACCCTTCTAGAGGGAGAAGACATGTAGTTACTGGTAACCCCGGTTAAAGTTAAACAAAGCCCCAGCAACACAAAATGGATGCTGCTACCACAGACACGAGTCTGCCCTCATGCTGCTGGACGAAACTCTGGCAGGGGAGGCCTGGACAATAGGTTTCCTGTCCAAGGAGGTGCCAGTACGTCCCCAGACAGGCTTTAGTGTATTGGGGCAGGGTGGGTTGCATTCAGTGAATGCTTTCCAGACACTGCCTGGGTCACACAAGGTGCTCCATGTATTTCCCAGTTCAAACCGGTTGCTGGGGCACTCAGCCCCAGCTCTGGCACGAAACTGGACAAAGGGGAAGGGGTGAACCACCCCTTCCCCAAGTCCTCCCATAGGTGGGACCCTAGAGTTAGTCCAACTCCTAAACTTGCTATAAGAATAGGAGCCCAGTCCCTGAGACTTTAGATTACTCTGTACGAAACTCTGATACAGAAATCTTGGCCCTTCGACATTCCATTTTGACTGGAAGATGGAAGAAATCTACCTTGTGGTCAAGGAGTGACCACCCTGTCCAAAACAGGCACCAACAGCATCTTTGCCGGTCTGAATTTTCTAGGCTCCCGCCAGATCCCGAAGTATCTCCGGCATAGGACACGGACTTCCAGACATCTCGGACGCTGACCTGCGCTCCCAGCAAAGCTAAGACCTGTGGTGGACACGAGAGACTTGGGACCGGAACTCCTGGACATCCTGCATTTTTGCAACTGCACATGCTTCCCGAGGTATCCCGAAGTTGTGTATTGAGGTATTTGAAGGTCCTGCCCCGAGCACCTTTTGCACAGAACCTCAAAGGCCTACACTCCCCGAGGGTCCCCTGGGCCAGCTTTGTACATTTCCGCTCGAGGCCCCTTCGCAGTTCCTAGTCTGTTGGCTAGCGAGCCCCCACGAAGGACCATCTCGAATTTCCTGAGCTTTCCTGGTTGCTCCAGACGTGCTACCACTCCTCCCCCAAGGAGGAGTCCCTCAGACCTTTGCACCCGGCTTCCCTTGGTGAGGTAACACGAGAACTCCGGTACTCCTGTGGGTCTTGACTCTCGAAGTGTCCTAGCCTTAATCTTCAAAATTGTAACTTGTTCGTTCTCCATAGAAAGTGAATGGTGATCCACTGCTGTGTTTAGACACTGCATAGGTCCCCTGTGGGCCTCCTGCATCCTAACCTTTAGTGATTCTAGGTAGCCCCAGCGGTTCTACAGGCCCTAGGCCTGCTTTCTAACTTGCACGTGGTTCTTATACCACTAGTTTAGTATATGGTTTGTGAGGCCCCTAGGGCATAAAGTATACTGTTCAACTAATCGTATGCTAATTAAGTTCCTTGTATTGTACTTTTACCTCTAACCTCATAAAGAGACCAGAGGGATTGTGTTTAGATTAACTACTTATATATTTGATATACACCTTGTGTGGTGTGCTTTCATTTGGTCATTATAGAGACTATAATTGGTAAAAACAACTTGATTAACTCGCCTCTAAGTCTTAGCCTGAAGGCTGCTCTCCACAGCCAGCTACCACTAGGATAGCTTTCTATAAGGTTGACTTTACAACCTACCATCAATAAGGGTCGTTTGGGCTGGTGCAAGGTGCCCACTAGAATAGTGGACATCATATACCAGGCAAACTTCACACATTGGTGTGCAGCATGTGGGATTACAGCTTGCATTGTTTTACCAAATAATCTTGAGAATATCATTTGAAAAATCACATTAGGTACCAGTAAGTACATATAAATCAAGCTCATAATACATAAGTTCTACTGAACTTAGAAGTTGTAGGTGTTAAGGGCTTAGTACACCCGGACTACAACTCCTGGAGAGGTTCTAGTAGGAAACCAAGTAGTGTAGGTAGGTGTACACAAGACACCTCACTAGTCATGGCCTTAAGGGCAGGAGCTAGTGTCTCTCTGCCAGATGTCAGCCATGTGCAGACATCTAAATAGGACACATTCTCTTTCCAAGAGGTAAGAGGTTTGTGTGCCATAAGAAAATTAAGGCAAGTACAAAGTCCCACCACCCAACACCTGATAGATATCTTAGTGGCAGAGGACTTCGAAAAAGCATCAGATCCAGACAGACTAGGTAATGGGGGGGGCATCCATCAACAGAAGAGAACTTCTAGTGGGGTTCCCCACCAGGACTCTGAAGATGATGAGGATGCAGACCAGGATGTGGCCAACAAAACCACCCTGGTAGACACAGGACTACCTGGAGATGAAGTGGGCCAAAATGGGCCTCCCTCCATCCTTCCATGTAGACCTGGTGGTGTACCTAGAAGGCAAATATCACCTTTAGTGGAATCTGAGCATTCCACTAAAGGTGATATTGACCGCTGCTTCGCCTCACTTCTGTTTGAATTGTGTTTATTGTGCTTGTTTGGACTATATTGCGCTGAGCGCTGCTTAGCCCTGCTTCCGCTGCTATCATTTGAGCTTTAAGTGCACGTTTACCCCCAGCGCTGTGCTCTGCCCTCCCCCACGCTGCCATTTTGTTTATTGTGTTGTTGTCCTCGGTCTGCGTCCTCGTGAGCCCGCCCCGCCTCCCAGCTGAGCCGCCCCCCACTTTGTATTTACAGCGCTCCCATACCTGGAAGCGCTGTGATCCCCTCAGCGCTGCTTGCTGAGAGGTCGCTCCCCAGCCTCCCTGGAGTCCTGGTATCGTTGTACTGCATCTGTGCTGCATTCCAGCCATATTTTGACTCTGCAATAGGCGCTGCTTCGCCTCGCTTCTAACCTTATTGAATTGTATTGCATAGTGTTACTTTACTTGCACTGTTGCGCATTGACCGCTGCTTCGCCTCACTTCTGTTTGAATTGTGTTTATTGTGCTTGTTTGGACTATATTGCGCTGAGCGCTGCTTAGCCCTACTTCCGCTGCTATCATTTGAGCTTTAAGTGCGCGTTTACCCCCAGCGCTGTGCTCTGCCCTCCCCCACGCTGCCATTTTGTTTATTGTGTTGTTGTCCTCGGTCTGCGTCCTCGTGAGCCCGCCCCGCCTCCCAGCTGAGCCGCCCTCGCCCCTCCCCCTCCCCACCATCCATATATGACAGTAACCCATGCGCGCAGCGTCCACGCGCAGCGACCGCGCCCAATCCGCGCCGAAGGTGCGCCAAAGGTAAGCCCGTCTACGCCCGTCCGCGCCTGGACCGCGCCCAGCGCCAGACCCCCTGGCCCTCACCCTGCCCAGCCCTCCCACATTACCTACGATGCCACCACCCTCCTAGCCCTTAACCCCGGCCGCTCACCCAACTGCGTCCAAGCCGCTCCTGGACACGAGGACTCGATCTTCACCTCGCTCATTTGGGAGCCACTCATAACAGAGGCCATCAGCTTGACGCTGTTTTTGCTAATACTGCAAACCTGCAAGCCCTCCAGATGCTGGCCCTTCCCTGGACGGATCACCATCTTATTCCCTTCAGCTGGTTGTTGAAGAACCGGGGAGATCCCGTGCCTAGACAATACACTGTGGAACGACTCTGGTCGAAGCTGCCGGTTGACAGTTGGGTTAAAGAGCTAGAGATAACTCGTCCTGACCCTGTAGATGACCCCAATATTGCTGATCAACACCTGGCTAATTGGCTTACTAACTCCCTTGATCTACTGATTCCTAAAAAAAGGAGGCTTATCAGGGAGAGAAGAACTGCTTCTGCCCCCTGGTATACTCCGGAACTTAGGAGTTGCAGAACTTCTTGCAAAAGGCTTGAACGTGCCTGGAGGAGAGAGCAGACGGAAGAAAGCCGGGCTAATTATAAAAGAGAGATGAGAAAATACAAAAGTGCACTGAAGGATGTCAAAAAGATTTTCTTTAGTGATAAGATTGAGAGGGCAAGTAACTCTCCAAGAGAATCGTTTAAAATTTTTAAAGAACTCTTGAAAGCCCCGGTCCCCCCAGTCGTACACGTTAATCCTAAAGACAAATGTGAAGAACTGGCTAGTTTCTTCCATTCTAAAATAGATACAATCCTATCCTCTCTGCCCGCTATGCCTCACATCTCTGAGCCGGCTACTGGTCCAATAAGCTGCCCGACCGAACTTGTCTCTTTTGGCCCCTTCTCGGAGGAGGAGGTTACAAAGGTCTTGGTGGAGATGAAGAGTGGATCTCCGAGTGATCCAGTGCCTATGAAACATCTTAAACTTGTGGCTAATACTCTGTCAGCTCCGCTCACTGACCTTATCAACCTCTCTCTCTCTCGTGGCATAGTCCCTCAGAGATGGAAAGGGGCTGTAGTAAAAGCCTTACTGAAAAAACCAGGCTTGGATCCCGCCAATCTGACTAACTTCAGGCCTATCTCGCTTCTGCCGGGGTTTTCTAAAATCGCCGAGAAGCTGGTTAACCGTCAGCTCTCTTACTATCTTGAGTCCAACCACCTGTTGGGAGACTCCCAGACTGGTTTCCGTCCCGGCCAAGGAACGGACACGGCCCTGCTGGCGGTAGTGGAGGAAGCAAGGAGCACTCTTGACACCGGAGGATCGGTGGCAGTGATCCTCCTGGACTTGAGTGCTGCCTTTGACACCGTGAGTCATCAGGTGCTCCTCCAACGCCTGTCAGAGGTAGGTGTCTCAGGGACGGCTCTGAAATGGTTGGGATCCTTTCTCTCCAACCGTTTCTACCAAGTCTGGGAAGGGGCAGAGCAGTCTTCCCTATTCCCTCTTCAATGTGGAGTCCCTCAGGGCTCATCGTTGAGCCCTACTTTGTTCAATGCATATATGACTCCACTTGAAAGAGTGGTAGCCCCTTCGGGGTTGAAGATCATCAGCTATGCTGATGATACTCAGCTGGTGGTGGGCCTCACTCAGCTGGCGGAACAACCCAACTTGTTGCATGACTGCCTGGCTAATGTCTACCAGTGGATGTCCAACTCGGCTCTTAAGCTTAATGGAGGAAAAACTGAGTTGATGCTCTTGGGCAACTCCAGTCCCTCCATCATTGCCAGCTGCTGGCCCCGGTCTCTTGGCGACCCTCCATCTCCCAAGAAGGAGATCAAGTCCTTGGGAGTATGGCTGGAGGAAGATCTATCCTTCAGGACCCACGCCAGAAAGACCGCGGGGGTTTGCTTCGGTCTACTGAAATCAGCCCGAAAGGTACTCCCACTGCTTCCGGATCCAGCTAAGAAGCTTTTGATGCGGGGTTTAATCCTTTCTAGGCTTGACTTTGGTAATGCCCTGTTTCTTGGTGCCCCTGAAGCTACCTTTAAAACCCTCCAACAGGTGCAAAATGCAGCTGCCAGAGTCTTGATGGAGATCCCTAGAAGGCAGTCCGCTGCCCCGGCCCTAAAAGCACTTCACTGGCTCCCCGTTAAGGAGCGGGTGAAATTTAAGGCGTTGTGTACGGCCCATAAAATTTTACATGGCAAAGGCCCCCCCATCCTTGTTAATATGGCCCGTCCCTATAAACCTCCACGCCTTTTGCGCTCAGACCAGCAACATCTTTTGCAATCTGCGAGAGTCAGGAGAGCTCGGACGGGGGGCAGGCGCTTCTCGGTTCAGGTGGCATCTCTGTGGAACTCTCTGCCCCTTAAGATTCGCTCAGAGCACAAGATCCTAATATTTAGGAAACTTCTTAAAACCTACTTGTTTCCACAGTAGTGAGTTATCGAGTTCCTCCTTCTTTGGTCTGTTGCGCCGGGATGCCCCCGGGTAAGCTGAGCGCATTACAAATTTCATATAATAATAATAATAATAATAATAACACACCCATGGACCCTTCTCCTGCTACTCCTGCAAGTTCGACGGCACCAAGAACAACTCCTCATCTACGAACACACAACAGATATCCGATCCCAACCACCTACAATGCATCCTGCTCAACACCCGCTCGGTCCACAGACACGCCATTGACCTCTGGAATCTACTCGACACCATCTCTCCGGACGTCGCCTTCCTAACAGAAACATGGATGAATGCCTCTTCAGCCCCAGACATCACCATTGCCATCCCGGAAGGCTATAAGATCATTCGCAAGGACTGTACCGGCCACACAGGAGGAGGCATCGCTATCATCCATAAGAAATCCATCCGCATCTCAACCAGCTCAGATGTCAATCTCGGCAACTCTGAACACCTCCACTTCCAGATCCACATCGACCCCAAGACCACACTCAGAGGCACCCTCCTTTACAGACCCCCAGGACCCCGCGCACAATTTAGTGAGGACATCACGGACTTCATCACTCCACACGCGCTCCCCTCCAAAGATTACATCCTTCTGGGAGACCTCAATTTTCACCTTGAAAAGAACAATGACCACAACTCCACCACCCTTCTGGACAACCTCGCCAACCTCGGACTTAAACAACTGGTCACTTCCCCCACCCACATTGCAGGTCACACACTCGACCCAATCTTCACCTCCAGCAATCACGTCTCCTTCAGACACACTACGGCTCTCCTCTGGACCGACCACAGCTGCGTTCACTTTACCTACAACAAGCCCAAACCCAACAACCACCCCCAACCAACTCTGCAAAGAAACTGGAACAAAATCACCATCGACCAGATCTCCTCATCGCTTCTTCTAAACCCCCCAGACCACTCCTCAAACCCCGACCAAGCCGCCACCAACCTCACACTATGGTTATCCAACAGCGCCGACATCCTAGCACCACTGAAAAAACGACAAATCAAACTTGGCAGCAAGAAGGCCTCCTGGTTCAACGATGATCTTAAGAAATCCAAGAAACTCTGCCGCTCCCTTGAGAAGGCCTGGAAAAAAGACCCAATCTCCAGCACCAAGGACGCCTTCAAAAACGCCGCCCGCATACACCACCAACTGATCCGAAAGGCCAAGAAAACCGCCTTCAAGGACCGACTAGATAGCAACGCCCACAACAGCAAGGAACTTTTCAACATCGTCAAGGAATTTACCAATCCCTCGGCCAACTCTAACGACATCACCCCCTCTCAAGCCCTCTGCGACTCCCTAGCCTCATTCTTCCACAACAAAATTGCAGACATCCACAACAGCTTCGACAACCAACCCGGAGACCAACCCACCGAACCACATGCTGGACCTTCACCCCCCTCGAACACCCTTAACGACTGGAACCCAATCTCCACTGAGGACACCATCCGCCTGATGAACTCTATCCACTCAGGATCCCCCACAGACCCATGCCCTCACCACATCTTCAACAAAGCAGACTCCATCATAGCACCGCACCTCCGAGACGTCATCAACTGCTCCCTCAACTCCGCAACCTTCCCGGAAAGCTGGAAACACGCTGAACTCAGCGCCCTTCTGAAAAAACCCACAGCGGACCCCACCGAACTCAAAAACTACCGTCCCATCTCGCTCCTTCCATTCCCGGCCAAAGTCATCGAGAAAGCTGTCAACAACCAGCTCGCTGCCTTCCTCGAAGCCAACAAATCCCTCGACTCCTCACAGTCCGGCTTCCGAGCAAAACACAGCACGGAGACCGCCCTCATCGCAGCAACGGACGACATTCGAACTCTACTAGACAATGGAGACACAGTCGCCCTCATCCTCCTTGACCTCTCCGCAGCCTTCGACACAGTCTGCCATAGTACCCTCCTACAGCGCCTCAGAAACATCGGAATCCAAGGAAAAGCACTAGAATGGATCACCTCGTTCCTCACCGGAAGAACCCAGAGAGTCCGCCTTCCACCATTCAAGTCAGAGGCCACTGAAGTCATCTGCGGCGTACCACAAGGATCTTCACTCAGCCCCACCCTTTTCAGCGTATACATGAGCCCCCTCGCGGCCATCGCACGCCAACACAACCTCAACATCATCTCCTACGCGGATGACACTCAACTGATCCTATCACTCACCAATGACCCTAGCACCGCCAAAACTAACCTACACGAAGGAATGAAAGAAGTAGCCGAATGGATGAAACACAGCCGTCTGAAACTGAACTCAGATAAAACAGAAGTCCTCATCTTAGGTACCTCCCCCTCTGCATGGGACGACTCGTGGTGGCCAGAAGCCCTTGGAAAAGCACCCATCCCGACAGACCACGCACGGAATCTGGGCGTCATCCTGGATTCCTCACTTTCGATGAACAGACAAGTCAACGCTGTCTCTTCATCCTGCTTCAACATTCTTCGCATGCTCAAAAAAACATTTCGTTGGATCCCCACCGAAACTAGAAAAACGGTCACCCACGCTCTGGTCACGAGCCGACTGGACTATGGAAACACCCTCTACGCCGGTACTACCGCTAAACTCCAGAAAAAACTCCAACGAATCCAGAACGCCTCAGCCAGGCTCATATTAGACATCCCACGTAAAGAACATATCTCTGGTCACCTGAAAAACCTCCACTGGCTTCCCGTCAATAAGAGGATCACTTTCCGACTCCTAACCCACGCACACAAAACACTCTACGAAATCGGACCAGAATGCCTCAACACACGACTGTCCTTCTACACCCCCCCCCCGCCAGCTACGATCATCCAACCAAGCCCTCGCCACGGTACCTCGCATCAACAAAACCACCATGGGAGGCAGACACGGAACCGGGCCCGGGAGAAGCAACACGAGCTGGATGAACGCCACACACGGCCTCTATACTCATTCGATTTGGAACCGCACCAAGGTTTTCCTACCAATCTTGTAATATGGTATACTTCTGACCATAGAAGTATCGTAATTCTGGTGAAAGACACCACGTGATTCCCGAGCCCGTACCTCTAGCGCACATGCTGTAGAAACAATTATACCAGGACTCACACTACGTTTGGACGCACTGACATTAGTGCCACTAGAGAAGGCCCGGCTGGGTTGGAATTATCACCAGCTAAGCGACCTTTGGATGTTGACACGGCCGTCTAGCCCTGATGAGTCGCTAAGGCGATGAAACACGTGTCGGCTGGCTGTAATCATCATTAAAAAGACTCAAGATTTACTCATCTTGTGAAATTGTCAACTTCTGTCAAATTGGTTATCTGGAATATGCTTGTATTTTGTCATTGTACATAACGTCTTCACTTATTGAGTGCTGCGGCAAACCATCTAATTATTAAGGAGTAGTATTCGTGCTCATAGGAGTGGTTTGGGTTTGTCCACTCGCCGTACAGCACCAGCTAACTCTTGTTTCCCTATAACCGTATGCGTATAAACAGGCAGTGCACCCTTCTACTGAGAAAAAACCTTCGTTCTTCTAACACCATGGGAGGCAGATCCTTCTCCTACCTGGCAGCTAAAACCTGGAACTCACTTCCCACTTACCTTTGCCTTACCCAGAACCACCTAGCATTCAGAAAGCAACTTAAAACGTGGATATTTGATAAGTAATTCCCAACCCCTCCTCAAGCGCCTTGAGACCCTCTGGGTATGTAGCGCGCTATATAAATTCTTTGACTTGACTTGACTTGACTGATACATCAATAGGGTCCTCTGCCTGTGCTCAAAGAAGAAGAGGGGACATGAAGCTAGAATGGGAGAAGTCAAGCTTAGGATAAGAAGGCAAGAAATTGCCTTAGAAAAAGAGGATGGGGTTAGAACCCCCTGGTGGCAGCAATATCCCTAGTGGTAGGGATAGGTCTTATGACCATAGAAACCTAAACAAGATTGTCCCTCCCTATCAGACTTGGGATGACATCCACAAATGGATCACTGCACTGGAAAGGGCCTGCAAAGTACAGAAGGTACCCCAGGAGCAGTGGGCAGCAATCTTGTGGCTCTCCTTTGCAGACAAAGTTAGAGAGAAGCTCTTCTCTGTCAGAGAAGAGGATGCTGATGATTAAAATGTCCTGAAGAGTGCTCTGATAGATGGGTTTGGCCTAACCACTGAACAGTATAGGTTGCAGTTCAGAGATACCCAGAAGGCATAGACTCAGGACTGGACTGACTTTGTAGATTGTGCTACTAAGGCTCTGGAGGGCTGGTTACTGGGCAGTAAAGTGTGTGACTTTACAGGATTGTATAGTCTAATCATGAGAGAACAGATTCTTAATAATTGTCAGAAGCAGTTGTTCCATCAGCACTTGGTTGACTCTGATCTGACCTCTCCCCAGGAATTGGGTAAGAAGGCAGACACATGGGTCAGAACCAGGGTGAAGCAGAAGATACAGAACCAAGGTGGTGACCAGAAGAATCAAGATCAAAAGGGTGGGGAGAAAGCTAAAGACCAGAAGTCTTCACAAGGTCCACAAAAGCTTCTAATGGTGGGGGTCCCCACTCCAAAAAGAAAGAAGGTCCAAAGAAACCATGGTGCAAAGTTTGTAAGAATAATAGTCACTGGACTAGTGATTGCACCAAAAAGGAGACAGCTCTGCCATCATTGCCCCTAAGGCAACTGTTCCCTCTAGTTCAGCTCCAAGTGGTGGTTCTCAACAGAAGGGTGTAGTGCGTTAACCCTGGGAACTGAGATGGACTTTGGCCTAGTCAGAGTACCAACTCAAGCTGTTTTGATCTATGATGGAGGCATGGATATGTCCTCCTCTGTGAGTCCCAGTAACCTGGGCAAGTACAGACAAACTCCTTTAGTCAATGAGAAAAAGGCTCAGGTCTACAGGGACACAGGTGCCAGTGTCGCAATGGTGATACCTGACTTTTTGGACCCTGGACAGTACATACTTGGTTAACCCTACCAGAGATTTGGCTGGAATCAATAGCGACCCCACCACTGCTGAACAGAAATGGGGCCCATAATACCTCTCATTTGGCTTACAAATGTACCCTGTTCAATGCCAGATCCCTGGTCAAACATAGTGTAGAGTGTGCCTCCTTAATCGAAGAGAAAGGAATTCTGGTCGCATTTATCACAGAATCATGGACAGATGATTCCTCTGGTCCAGATCTAGTTAAAGCCACGCCACCCAATTATCTTTGCCACACTTTAAATCAACCCCACAAAAAGGGGGGGGGGGGCTATTATATATCATGAATCCATCTTCGCTTCCTTCAGTCCTATTCTTATGGAGAATTGTGAAGCTTTGGAGTTCTGCCTCAATTTCTCACATCACTATTCTTTTAGAGTAGCCCTTATCTACAGGCCCCCGGGCCCACGAGGGCGATTTCTGGCTCAGATAGGATGCATACTGGAAAGAGGGATTAGCCTCAATTCCTACACCATTTTAGGGGACTTTAACTTCACCTAGAGGCCTCCCTAGACCCAGATACCCTTTGGTTGCTGGAATTAATGGAAGGCGCAAATCTAAAACAACTAGTGAGAGAATCCACTCATGCCACACCCTAGACGGCATTTTTTCAAATAACTCCCTACTGGAATTGGAAACCCTTAAGGTCCTCCCCCTGACATGGTCAGATCACTTAGTAGTCTTTTACCAGGTTACCTTGCCTGAACGTATGACCCCCAAACCACTAAGAAAACAATCAGTAACTAGAGCCTGGAATAGGATAGATAATAAGGAACTACACCAACTGCTTACATCAACCATGCCGTTGTTGTCTAGAGACTTAGATGAGGCCACCAATACATATTCCAATTGGCTAGCAGAGGCAGGTAAGAAATTAGCACCTATAAAACATCTCCATCAAACAAGACAAAACCCCTCTGCCCCATGGTACTCTTCCGAACTCAGATATCAGAAGTTAATCTGTAAACATCTAGAAAGAAAATGGAGGAAGGACTTCAGCGACAAAGATAAACAGGACCACAAAACAAACCTTGTAGTATACAAACAGCTGCTCCTCAAAGCAAAACAAGAATATTTTGCTAACAGAATTATTCAGGCCAGAAACTCCTCTAAAGAGATTTTTAAAATAGTAAAGCAACTATCTGCTCCACGCACACCACACCCTACAGCCAATCAAGAGTTATGTAATAAAATTGCCAACTATTTTTTTGAGAAAGTAAACATTTTTGCCACCTTCACTAAATCATGTAACTAAACTGCATATGATTTGGCACCAGCTCCTTTAGAAAATAACAAAACTAACCAGTTTTTAATCAGTTTTACCCCATTAACAGAACTAGACACCCGCAACTTACTACAGAAGGTTACACCGGGCTCTCCAATGGATCAATGCCCCACTTCAGTAGTTATTTTAGCTGCAGAGCCTGTCTCTAAAATACTGACTCCGATCTTCAATACTATGTATTCGGTAGGGTACTTCCCTAAAGACTGGAAGCAGGCCTCAATTCTACCACTGCTCAAAAAAATAATCTGGATGTCACCGATCCCAACAATTTTAGACCTATTTCCAGGATCCCATTCCCTGCAAAAGTCATAGAAAGGAACATTAATGCCCAATTGAACACCTTTCTACAAGACACTCAAGCCTTGGACCCAACCCATTTTGGGTTTAGAAGAGGTCACAGTACTGAAGCTGCACTGATAAAATCCACATAAGAGATTAGAATGATTTTAGACCAAGGAGGCAATGCGGCATTGATAATGCTGGATCTCTCTGCGGCATTTGACACGGTCCATCATGCAGTATTGATGGACCGTCTACAAGAGATAGGAGTGAGGGACTCGGCATGGAAACTCCTTAAATCGTTTTTAACGGATAGAGTACAAACCAGAGCCATTTTCTCTACCCTGTGGTGTTCCCCAGGGTTCATCTTTGAGCCCGACCCTTTTTAATATTTACGTCTCCATGCTGGCCCCACTTATAGAATCATTTGGATTCACATTAACATCCTATGCCGACGACACTCAGATAGTCGTGAACCTTCTTCCGGGCGGTTCTCAGACTGCCCCCCTGAGGCTACAGAATTGTATGAGTGCCGTGGGGGATTGGATGGCCCAAAACTGCTTAAAGTTGAACTCCAACAAGACAGAGGTGGTTTTGTTTGGAAATAATCCCAACCTTTGGACACCAGACTGCTGGCCATTAGACCTAGGCCAGCTCCCCACACCAGTAAAAAAAGTGAAAAACCTCAGTTTGTGGATCGGTGAGAAACTGAACTGTAGGGACCAGATCAATAAAGTGGTTTTGGCTACCACCTATATTCTTAAATCCTGTAAAAAAATATTGGCATCTCTCCCTAAAGCAGCACAAAAAACTATTGTTACTGCCTTAATCATGCCCAGACTAGATTACTGCAACAGCTTGTACTTAAAGATACATGAGGGATCTTTCAAAAAATTTTTTACAGAACGCAGCGGCCAGATTACTCACTCGTATACCTAGAGCCGAATCCATCTCCGCCCAAATTAAAGCCTTACACTGGCTTACGATAAGGAAACCCACCCAGTTTAAGGCCTTGTGCTTGGTTTTCAAAGCCCTCCATGGAATGGGTCCAGCATTCCTTAAACAACTCATCCAATGGTACATCACTACCAGAACGCTACGCTCCTCTGGTGCCAAGATGGTAACAATACGTAGGGTGAAGAAGTCCAACTGGGGAGGCAGAAGCATCACAGTTAATGCAGCTAAGGCCTGGAATGCACTTCCCCTCTCCTTGAGAAACATGACCAACCTTCTCGCTTTCAGAAAGACACTTAAAACTTGGCTTTTTACAAACTGATTCAAAAAATCCCAATATTTCTCTTTTCATCTGATTCCTCTTCAGAAACTTCTCTTAGCGCCAGGACACCTTTTTGGTAACAGTTGCGCTCTACAAATAGCCTTAACATTAACAAGTGACCAATGCTAGCAATGTCACTACCACACATAGTATGGCAGTTGTTAATTTCTCCTGGGGAGGGGTAACTGGCCTTAAGAAGGTTGTTGTTAGTTCAGACCTCCCTGTAGAATGTTTGCTTGGCAATGACCTAGAGACTTCAGCCTGGTCTGAAGTGGAGTTTAAGACTCATGCAGAAATGTTAGGAATCTCAGCACATGATTCTGGAATAATGGACTAGTTGCCTACCAGGAAAAAGAGCAGTAGGGTTAAGGCAGTGCCTTCCCCCCTGCCTCAGAGTGGGGATCAGCCTTCTGAGGAAGCTGATTGTGAGCCTGAAGAAGGAACTGTCCTAGAAGTACTTGAACCTGATCAGGTTGAGTTTCTTGGGACAGGGGGCCCTTCCAGGGCAGGTCTGAGGCAGGCGCAGTTGGACTGCCCTCCTCTTGAACCCCTCAGACAGCAAGCTGCTGCTGAGGCTGCAGGGAATGCTAGTAGCACCCATGACGTTTATTGGGATGAAGGGCTCCTGTATTCAGAGAGTAGAGACCCCAAGCCAGGAGCTTCCAGAAGGTTGGTCATACCTTTGGCATTCATGGTGAGGAAAATTAAATTTTGGCCATGTTGTGTTCCCTAGCGCGTACCCCACCGACTCCATGTACCAGCTTAAAGTGCATGTAACTTCCCTCCTGTGCCAGCTATGAAGACGCAAATACATTTGCGTCCACCGTTAACTTGTCCTTTTTCAGATCCACCATGAATGGATTATGTAGTCCGTCCCTAAATATGCTATGCCACCGTCTCTTTGTAGTACACTTCTCATATTCTTCCTGCTCTAGCAAGAGTAGGCCCTGAATTCCTGCCATCTGAACCTCTTTTGTGGCTCCTGACTCTGCCCAGGCTACCTCTGTACCCGTGAACTCTGTCCTACTTTCAGCGCGGCCCCTCGCGCTCAGCTCAGCCTGCTTTCTGCCAAGACTGACTATAACCTTCGAGTTATCTGTTCCGTTCCTCGAGAATGCATTCCTGCCTACTAGATTCTGTAAACATCCTCCCCAGCTGCAGAGCCAAAGGGCCGACCTGTCTCAATGCAAGTAATTCATAGCCTCTGTTACCATGCTTCCATGGAAGGCCCCGTGCCCCACGCTTCACATGTAGACACTCAGGCGCTTATACACACATCCACAGTTAGCATAGAATAGCTTCTGCCCTAGAGACCTTTTCCGCCCAGATAGTATAGTTCCTAAACATCAGATATCAGATATGATAGAAGTACAAGTTGATCTGACATGCCAGACTTCTGTCTCTTTCCGTCAGTGTAAATGTCAAGTCCCTTGCACCTCGTCAATCACACGTCATGCAGCTGCGCGCGCATCCAAGCTTCCGATTTCTGCTGACATTGCAAAATTCTGTTAGCACCACCCCTTGGTGCCACCCACTTGCGTCACTTATCAGTGACGTTTCTAGCACACACCTCTGGTTCACGCCTAGTTTACGCCTCTTGATGATGTACTAGTACCACGTGTATACTGTTATCTTGTCTTCTCTCAGCTGTTACGCCTCTTACATTATTCTTTATGGTATAAATCAAGTATATAAGCTATGTACTGTTATTAAACGGGAGCGCTCTATCCCTTCTGACACCCCTGTGGTGGTCAGAACATGATATCCTGATTCCTTTATGAGGAATAAAACCCTTAGAAACTCTAACACCACGGACTCTGTCTTTTTTTCATTCCGATTGAGTTATTATTGATTAAGTACTTACCTGCATAGAAATTAAGAGAGTAAATTAATTATTTACGTCATTTTGGCGCCCGAATAGGGACCCCTCCCCCACCTCACGCGCCGGTTGGTGCGTTGCAAGCTGTGTCCCCTGCCATCAGTTAGATGGAACACACGTGTACTGGCAGGATTTCCTGCATCTCCCTCTGACCCACGGAGGTGACGAAGACTGCGATCAGTGCCCAGACGAGGCGGTGAGGAGTGCGGAGGATCCCGACCAGAGCCTAGCCGAAAGAAGCAAGGTCCGAGGTGTGAAGAGGCCCACCAGTTTTCCGAAGTTTTCCGAAGTTTTCCGAAATTTTCCGAAGTTTTCCGAAGTTCCGAGTCGAGTCCAGTCGAAGTTTTCCGAGGCCTTCTGTTTCCGTGCTTCCCGGTGAGTACCATTGCTGGGTCGTATCTAGACGGGTTTGGGTACGCAAGTCCGGTCTGCACTGTTTTTAGGCAGTGTATCTGTACTGTTTAGCAGTATATCAAGTATTCCGAATTTCTGCACTGTTTTTAGGCAGTGTAACTGTACTGTTTAGCAGTATATCTAGCATTCCGAATTTCTGCACTGTTACACCAGTGTATCCGTACTGTTAAGCAGTACATCCAGTATAGGGGGGTAGTCATCTATGTCTTCAATGTTTTTATGTGATTAATGTTGTGGTATGAATGTGACTGTTTAAACGTGTATTATTGTGTTTCTCGTATAATCTAGCTGTCAAGAGTATTAAGGAATAAGGATCTAGCATCCAGTAATAAGTAAGCAAGATGCCGTTTTTCAACAAGTTAAAACAGATAGGAACTAGGAAAGGGTTACTGGAGGAAGAAATTCCTATTCCCCCTAGGGACACTCCAGGCAATTTTATGTACCAGAAGCATGGCATAGATGCCATATTATATCTAGATTTATGGGCCGATTACACCAAACACCTAGACGAAAGACACAGATGGCCTGTCACCGGAACATGGGATGCCGAGTGCATCATGGAGGGTAGAAGAAGCATTATGGAAAAAGAAAGCTAGACAATCTCAGAAGGACGCCATAGAATTTTGGCGTAAGGAATCACGTAAGCGTGCTGACAAAGCACTCCGTAGAGAAGACAGACTTAAAGAATCAGAGAAAGACCAAGAAAACGAATTAGTTACTGAAGGGATCCGAGTAAAAACAGAACAAATAGACCGTGCCCGAAATAATCTTGTAAACGGTATGTATCTTGCAGCAGATGGCACATCTGAAGCCCAATCAGAAACACCGAAAAACTTACCGACATCATTAGTTCCAACTAAAGTAATGCATAAAACTACTAAAGACATATTCCTAAATTCATATCTAGAGGATGTAGCACCAGCTTACACCAATCTGCCTGTTCGTGCCCTGCCTACAGACAGGGATGGGGGTGGCACTGTGCCCCCAGATAATGTTCCGCCAGTATCACGACAGACCTCCCCTGTTCCGCCAGCTCCGCCACTTCCCGCACTCAAAACAGACCTACCGAAACCAGTCCTACCTGATCTCACTAAACGACAAATTCAGACTCAGATCCAGACTCCGCGGAGAGATAATGCTCAAGCATCCGCCTCAGGAGGTGCGACAGCGGGTCTACAGACCCCGCCACCGACACACAGATTGCATTTAAGGGACACGCAGAATCCTTTCCAGTCTCCCCACTTATCCCGGCTTGACGCATTTAAAGAGAAGATGTCAGTTTGCAGATATGATCCAGTACCCGGAAAAGACGATTTAATGATATTAGCATCACTACGATTAAGATCTGCCACCGATAGCTTGCTATGTTATGTAGGAATGCAGGAACGCCTCGACAGACTATATGAGTTTATACAGACAGGGAAAGACCCTGACAGTGTCAAAGATGCCATGCATAAACAGAAAGTTGACATTCAAGCACAGATATTACGATTTTTCATAAATTGTGTAATAAGAGAACGAGACAGGCCCGAGACAGACCAAAGTGAACTAGACGCATTAAACAAGTGGGGTCAAAATATAGCCGAAGGAAAGCATGATAGAGGGAATTGCATAGCCAGTATGTCCCAGAAAATTAGAAAGGCAGTATTGACTGCACATCAGGAAGGGAATGATAAAGCTTCCTCCGAGGAGGAAGAAGACCATGAAGCACCAGGAAGGTCTACAGATACTATAGCGTACGTAGGTAAGGGAAATTACCTTAGGAAAGGCATCCGTCCGGAAAGCAAGAGAGTTCTTTTCTCTGCTTTAACAAATCCGAATTCTTCTGAACATCAGTTCCAGGAAACTGATAAAAGGCTTCGAGACCGAGTGGGGTACCATGTACTCAATTCTATGGATGAACAAGAACTAGCCCGGTCAGCCGTGTTATGGGCCGAAAACGCAGACATGTATAATGATGACACATTAGTACAGACATTCTTGAACCTTTCCCCGGAAGAGCAGAAAATAGCAGGTGTATACATGATTCAGCACCTCCTCATCAAGTTCAGAAACCATCATTCTGATCCAGGTCCCTTACACGAGACATTAGAAGCACTACTCATGGATAGATGGAGAGGTTTTAGTACCAAATTAATACAAATAATTCTAGAACAACGATGTAAGTATAACACCTTCATAAACTCTGAATATGTTCCCGCCCCGCCTCCAGAAAGGAAAACGTACCACATGCAATGCGGTGGTGGCATTGAAAGTCAGAACCCCTTACGAGAAGTACACCCAGTTATGGGTACGGACCAACGCTTGAAGCGTGTGTATGTTCACACACCACTGACTAAGTTAGAACTGTTAGAAATGAAGAAATTAGTTCCGTGCCATGATAAAGACCCTGCCGGTTTTCACAGAGAGCTTAAAGACATGTTACTGATGGGAGATTACACGTATGATGATATAATGAAAATGTTAAAAGTACTGTTGCCCACGGGCATTTACGAGAAATTAAAGGAAAAGGATTGGGAGGTGGGAGAGTCAAAGATAGCATGGGCAGAAATAGAAGACGAAGAAAGCAAACGAGTCCCAGGGGTAGGCCTTGGGGACAAGACTAAAGCATTACCAGGTTTAATAGTACAGGTTTTGCCAAGATTATTGACAACTAGAAAGGAAGATTGGGACGCAATCTCGTCCTGTAAACAGAAACAAGATGAAGATACTAGTGACTTTTATTCAAGATTCGAGAAATGTTTCATCATAAATAGCGGCCTAAAGGTTAGCAGTGAGTCATATCCACACCTTTTTGTAACAAAATTAGTAGAGAATGCCCTACCATTAGTCAAAAATAGAGTGTACAAAGTTGAAAGTACTTGGCAAGCAAATACGCCATCCCAAATGTTACAAATGTTACAATACCACCAGAACAGAATTAGGGAAGAACAAGATCAGGAACAGAAACGTATGAAAGACACGAAAATGAAAATGTTAGTAGCTCAGACGATCCCAGCCGACGGTCATAGGAAAGGTGGGGCCCAGACCAATCATTCTGCCGCTCCCGTTAAAGGGACATGTAATTATTGCAAGCAGCCAGGTCACTACGTACATGAATGTCCAGTCCTGAAACATAACATCGAGACAGGTAAAACTAAAGAAAGACCGCGTCCGCCTAGACATGAACAGGGTCATCAACAGACCTCACAGAACGAACAGCCAGTGCAGAATACACAGCCCATGCATGATCAGTCCCACACAGTACAGACAGTAGCAGTATCGCAGCCACAACATGCCCAGACACAGCCCATTGCCGCAACTCGGCAAGTATCACAACAGATGTACCAGTATGCCCAGTCGGCATATCCAGATTATCCCCGTTATACATGAAACAGCCTAGGGAGGGAAAGTGATTTGCCTCTTATTGAAATTCCTGTAGATCAAGAAGGTCCTTATGTACACAGTCACGTATTGGGAAAAGACAGAAAGTTTTTAATTGACACAGGGGCAAGTCGCACTACTATCAATCACAATGAAGTCCCAGGGGCACCCCTCTCAGGCTCACAGAATGTTTCCCTTGGTTTTTCAGGACAGCCTATTGTAAATGAAGTATCAGAACCAGTACCATTAGCTGTAGGTCCATTATCTCGAGTTACAGATTTGTTACTTACGAAATCATGTCCAGAAAATCTGTTAGGAATTAAAACACTGAAGGCTCTAGGAGCTATAATATGCTGTTCCCCGGAGGGAGTCAGACTCTTTCCACGGGATTTCAAGGGTCATTATGTTTTACGTGATTTTGATGACAGATTGAAAAATGTACCAGATCACTTATGGGCAAAAGGCCCAGCTGATGTAGGTTGTATGCATATCACTCCATACCGTGTTACACTCAAGACAGGAGTTGTCCTACCCAGAATCAGACAATACAAGTTACCACCCGATGCTGTAGTGGCTTTACTGAAAATCATTGAAGAGCTTATAGCCCAGGGGGTGGTCGTAGAGACCGACTCCAATATCTGTAATTCACCCATCATTCCAATTCTTAAACGTACAGACCGCAATGCACCGCCAGTATATCGGCTGGTGATTGATCTTCGAGAACTGAACAAATGTATTGTACCACAGTATCCTGTGGTCCCCGATATCTCTTCCCTATTGACTGCTATTGATTCAGAAGCAACGTTCTTTACTGTAATTGATCTCAAGAACGCTTTCTTCAGTGTACCTATTGACCCGGAGAGCCAATATCTCTTCGGATTCAGTTTAAATGGACGAAGTTTCAAATTTTCCCGCGCACCTCAAGGATTCACAGAAAGCCCCAGCATCTATAGTCAAGCACTGAAAAGACAACTAGATTGTATCCAAATGCCAGTTAATACAGCTTTACTACAATACGTCGATGATCTACTGATCACCGCACGAAGTGAGCCCGAATGTGAACAAGCATCGTTAACAGTTTTGCATTTCCTGGCCAACAAGGGACACAAGGTGTCTCCTTCGAAGCTACAATTCTGTGTTCAGCAAGTTGTGTACTTGGGTCACTTGCTGTCCAAAGTGGGGAGACAGCTCACTCCCGATCGCATCCAGTTAATTGTAAATATGCCACGACCCCAGACACAAAAGGAAGTGCGGGCCTTCATAGGCCTCACCTCGTACTGCAGACAATGGATTCCTCAATATGCATTTCTAGCTAAACCACTCATTCAGTTAACGACGCAGGAGGCAGCAACTTCCATTGCCCTCCCTTGGACTCAGGAACACACACAAGCCTTTGAGGAATTAAAGAAAGCTTTATGCCAAGCACCAGTTTTAGCGACACCATGTTACAGCAAACCGTTTACACTTTTCGTTACAGAACGTGATGGTACAGCGTTGTCTGTCCTCACCCAAGATCAAGCAGGTTCACATAAGCCTTGCGCTTATTTTTCAAGTACATTGGATTCAGTAGCCCAGGCACTCCCTGCATGTTTAAAGTCAGTAGCAGCAACAGCGTTAGCAATCAGACAGAGCGACTCAATTGTTTTAGGTCATCAGTTAACAGTACAAGTTCCACACTCTGTAGAGGTTCTGTTAAACAGAACCCAGACTCAGCACTTGACTATAGCACGACTCACAGGTTACGAATTGACATTATTCCAGCCACACATAGAAATCAGACGCTGCAGTATCCTGAACCCAGCAACACTGTTACCTACAGTTATGACAGATCCAGCTCCACATGATTGTATAGAGATCATTAATGCAGTAACAAAGCCCCGACGAGATTTAACAGATGTTCCATTGACAAATCCAGACCTGACACTTTATGTAGATGGTTTATGCATGAGAACAAGTACAGGAGAGTTAGTGGCCGCGTATGCTGTGACCACTGAAACTGAAGTTAAAGAAACACACCGTATTGATACACTGTCTGCTCAAGCAGCAGAGCTCATCGCTCTGACCCGAGCCTGTATTCTAGCCAAGAACAGAAATGTTAACATATACACAGATTCCCGCTATGCGTTCGGAGTCGTACACGACTTCGGCATGCTGTGGCAAGAACGAGGTTTTCTGACCTCTCATGGTACAAAGATCCAACATGGTCCTCTCATTCAAGCACTATTAGAAGCAATACATCTGCCTTCAGCCATATCCGTCATGAAGTGTAAAGCACATACTAAAGCCACAGATTCTGTTTCCCAGGGTAACGACCTGGCAGATCAGACAGCAAAACATACAGCACTGACCGACACTCAGATAAATGATACGACAAAAATAACAGATCCGACAAACTGTATGACAGTCAGGGATCCCACACTAGATGTTATCGACATTCAGACACATGCTACTCCAGAAGAAATAAAGAAATGGATTGAACTAGGAGGGATCCAGACAGATCAAGGTTGGATGACGAAGGGAAAATCGACATGGTTTCTCCCTGACTCTATGGTTCAAGTCATGATAAATACAGCACATAGTCCTGCACATCTAGGAGAGAAAGCAATGCTAGACAGTTTGCAAAATCTCTGGAACAATAAACACTTACGAGCAGCAGCAAAACAGAAAGTGCGTACTTGCATGATCTGTTGTCAGTTCAATCCAGGTAAAAGCGTCCCTGTAGAGCAAGGTGGATTTCATCCTCCCGATCACCCTTTTGAAGTCCTCCAGATGGATTATATCCAGATGGACCGTTGTCGAGGTTTTAAATATGTTCTCGTAGTTGTCTGTGCTCTGTCCCGCTGGACCGAAGCATACCCAGTCTCAGATTACACTGCTCCGACCACTGCCAAGCAGTTGGTTCGTGAATTCTTCCCACGATACGGCCTGCCTCGTGTCGTGTACTCAGATAACGGTCAGCCATTCTCGTCTGCCTTAATGAAAGAAGTTTCCTTATTACTAGGATACCAGTGGAAGTTCCATTGTGTCCGACACCCAGAAGCCGCAGGCCTTGTTGAGAGGCATAACCAGACACTAAAGATCCGCCTTGCCAAAATATGTCAGGAAAAAGGGGTCGACTGGATAGTCGCCCTGCCAGTGGCACTATTCTATATGAGAATGGTCGCCCATTCGAGATCAGGGCTATCTCCGTACGAGGTGGTCTTTGGAAGACCACCGAATATGTGGGGGACGCCCATTCCCAAAAAGATTACTGATGTTGATTCTAATATGTTGACAGATTACCTTGCCTCCTTGATGTCTGCACTCCAATCATGTCGTTCACAGGTTGCCGCAGCCTTCCCTGACAACACTGATGTAAAGCCACATGACGTCCGTCCCGGTGATACTGTCCTCGTCCGCAACTTCGACAGGAAAAGTCCGTTGGAGCCCCGCTGGAAGTCTCCGAAGACCGTTCTTCTAACAACAAGGACGGCGGTGAAAATCGAGGGAAGAAAGGGGTGGGTACACACGAGCCATATCAAGAAATTCGCTGGACTGAAACCTGACCCAGACTCGTCCACCCCCACCAAAGACTGTGTTACCAAAGACTTTACCGAATCGCAACGAGAAAAGACTCCTCAAGAACAATATCGCATGAAATTACGATCTAGCAAGTCAGACAGTTTAATTGTTTAAGTCCTCCCCTAGGTGAATCGGTTAAATAGTTTCTGACATGTATCTCCTAGATCGAGATAGAGAGAGAGAAGCAAAGAAACGTACATATTGCAAATCACTTCGTAGTCACTGCATAGTGACACTAATAATTATGTTTATTATCAGCATTTTAATTATTATTGCTAGCATCTTGTTACCTATCTATTATCCTATTTTCAAGCGTGAACAATCTGTTTACAATGTTTCTGCTGAACACACTTTTAGTGAGTTACCTCCTCACGAGCTTTCCTACAGACTTGCGCTGCGCAACAACACATTCATTAGTATGTTACATCATTCTCATCAAACTAACAATGCTACAAATTGCTGGATATGTGGCCGACTCCCTCCCTATCAGAATTACAAGGGAGCTCTGCCTCTCTTTCCGTATCCGTTCTCTCACAATGGCTCCTGCGGAGCATGGTTTAAAATAATTAATTCCTTAGATCCTGATATTGCTGTTTTCGATGGGGGCTGGGTTTGGGGAAACTTGAACTTGGTCCTGCTCGACGTCTGTTACCCAGATAAGGAGGGACTCCCCACTAGAATAGGAACTGATCTAGAAAATGAAGTGTATGGATTAGGTAATTATACAATTAGCCTTATGATTCTTACTGTCGAATCCGAAGCCACACCAGTTCTACCTATTATGTCAGTACTGCCAGTCACTGGTGAATTATGTATCAAGAAGAAAGGTTCAGTACACTTAGGTCATAGTAAATGCACTACTGTGGTCGAATTCAGTGATCATGGAAAGTCATCTTTCAAAGCTATCAGTCATTCTTACTTTGTTTGTGGTCATACCGCATACATTCGTCTACCTCCAGATTGGGATGGTACCTGTTACATTGCATTCCTTCTGCCACCTGTTTTTCTAGCTCCTCCTGATTACCATAGAAATAGCAATATAGTAAAGAATAGACCCAGAAGAGATGTCCCACTTGTCGACTACACAGAAACGGCATGGGAACAGTACACCGATTTTAATAAAGGATTATTTTTCTTTTTAGGACCTGTCCAGAATAGTAAATTAATACGCAGATTAACTAGAACACTTGAAGCAGTAGTAAATGAAACTGCCTCCGCCTTAGGTAACTTAACAGAAGAGCAGTCCGCTATGCGGGTTGTTGTCCTTCAGAATCGTCTTGTAATTGACGTCATCTTGGCAGATAGAGGTGGAGCCTGTAAGGTCATCGGGTCAAGTTGCTGTGTTTTCATTCCACAAAACGCACCATCAGTATATCAAGCTATCACCCGTCTTCATAATATTGCAAATCAGATACATCAGAATCCAGGCACCTGGACTTGGTCCGGTTGGTTCTGGACAACGTTAACAGCTTGGGGATGGAAGATCCTATCCTTCCTAGGCATTGGCCTAGTCCTAGTATTCAGTTGCTGCCTGTGCCTACAAGGTGGGCCAGCGATTTGTGGACTGTGTGCCACTTCTTGTATTGAACATTCCAGTTTTCATTCAAAACGTAACCGAAAGAAAGAAGAACAAATGATGTTACAAGAACAGACTGATCGATTCATGAGGATCGATATTTCATGAAGGGTCCGTAGGGAACAAGGAGGGAATGAGGAAAATAAAATTTTGGCCATGTTGTGTTCCCTAGCGCGTACCCCACCGACTCCATGTACCAGCTTAAAGTGCATGTAACTTCCCTCCTGTGCCAGCTATGAAGACGCAAATACATTTGCGTCCACCGTTAACTTGTCCTTTTTCAGATCCACCATGAATGGATTATGTAGTCCGTCCCTAAATATGCTATGCCACCGTCTCTTTGTAGTACACTTCTCATATTCTTCCTGCTCTAGCAAGAGTAGGCCCTGAATTCCTGCCATCTGAACCTCTTTTGTGGCTCCTGACTCTGCCCAGGCTACCTCTGTACCCATGAACTCTGTCCTACTTTCAGCGCGGCCCCTCGCGCTCAGCTCAGCCTGCTTTCTGCCAAGACTGACTATAACCTTCGAGTTATCTGTTCCGTTCCTCGAGAATGCATTCCTGCCTACTAGATTCTGTAAACATCCTCCCCAGCTGCAGAGCCAAAGGGCCGACCTGTCTCAATGCAAGTAATTCATAGCCTCTGTTACCATGCTTCCATGGAAGGCCCCGTGCCCCACGCTTCACATGTAGACACTCAGGCGCTTATACACACATCCACAGTTAGCATAGAATAGCTTCTGCCCTAGAGACCTTTTCCGCCCAGATAGTATAGTTCCTAAACATCAGATATCAGATATGATAGAAGTACAAGTTGATCTGACATGCCAGACTTCTGTCTCTTTCCGTCAGTGTAAATGTCAAGTCCCTTGCACCTCGTCAATCACACGTCATGCAGCTGCGCGCGCATCCAAGCTTCCGATTTCTGCTGACATTGCAAAATTCTGTTAGCACCACCCCTTGGTGCCACCCACTTGCGTCACTTATCAGTGACGTTTCTAGCACACACCTCTGGTTCACGCCTAGTTTACGCCTCTTGATGATGTACTAGTACCACGTGTATACTGTTATCTTGTCTTCTCTCAGCTGTTACGCCTCTTACATTATTCTTTATGGTATAAATCAAGTATATAAGCTATGTACTGTTATTAAACGGGAGCGCTCTATCCCTTCTGACACCCCTGTGGTGGTCAGAACATGATATCCTGATTCCTTTATGAGGAATAAAACCCTTAGAAACTCTAACACCACGGACTCTGTCTTTTTTTCATTCCGATTGAGTTATTATTGATTAAGTACTTACCTGCATAGAAATTAAGAGAGTAAATTAATTATTTACGTCAATGGGCTTCCTTTTGACACTAGCCCATGATATTCCTCTTGCAGGACATCTTGGCCAGAACAAGACTTGGGACAGGCTTGTCCCTCGCTTTCACTGGCCCCACATGTCAGAAGACACAAAGGAGTTTTGTCGCTCCTGTGTAACCTGCCAAGCCAGTGGAAAAGCAGGTGACACTACAAATGCCCCCCTTTATACCACTACCTGTGGTGTGGGTTCTCTTTGAAAGAGTGGGGATTGATATTGTTGGACCAATGGATCCTCAGACCGCCTCTGGGCACAGGTTTATCCTGGTGGTAGTGGATCATGCCACCAGGTACCCAGAAGCTATACCCCTTAGGATCACTACAGCACCTGTTGTGGCAAGAGCCCTCTTGGGAGTTTTCTCAAGGGTGGGTTTCCCTAAGGAGGTTGTATCAGACAAAGGTGCAAACTTTATGTCTAGTTACTTAACTGCAATGTGGAAGGAGTGTGGAGTGAACTACAAGTTCACCACACCCTATCACCCACAGTGCAATGGTCTAGTTGAAAGATTTAACAAGACCTTAAAGGGTATGATTAAGGGTCTCCCAGAAAAGCTCAGGCCGAGATGGGATATCCTGCTACCCTGCCTTTTGCTTGCATACAGGGAGGTTCCTCAGAAGGGGGTTGGCTACAGCCCATTTGAACTTCTGTTTGGACACCCTGTCAGAGGCTCACTTTGTCTAGTGAAGGAGGGATGGGAATTACCTCTCAAACCCCCTAAACATGACATTGTGGACTATGTACTTGGTCTCTGCTCCCGGATGGCTGAGTACATGAAAAAGGCAACCAAAAACCTGGAGGCCAGTCAGGAATTACAGAAGGCCTGGCATGACCAAAAGGCTGTACTGACTGTTTACCAGCTAGGACAGAAAGTGTGGGTCTTGGAGCCCGTGGCCCAAGAAGCTCTCCAAGACAAGTGGAGCGGACCCCACACTATTGTTGAACAGAAGGGAGAGGTTACCTATTTGGTAGATCTTGCAACTCCCAGGAGCCCCCATAGGGTGCTTCATGTCAACAGACTGAAACCATATGTTGACAGGGCAGTCATGGGCTTACTCATGGCTACTGATGAAGGACAGGAGGAATAGAGTGACTCTCTCCCAGACCTGCTCTCTCAAAACCCTGATGATGGGTCAGTTGATGGTGTAGCCTTGGCAGGCAGTCTCACTGACCAGCAGCAAAGTGACTGCAGACAAGTTCTGCAACAATACAGGCATATGTTTTCACTGACTCCAAGTCAGACTACCTGATGCACTCAAAGTGAACACCAGGGACAGTCTGCCTGTTAAAATTAAGATTTACAGGCAACCTGATCATGTCAGGGACTGTATCAGGACTGAAGTCCAGAAAATGTTGGAATTGGGAGTAATTGAACCTTCAGATAGCCCTTGGGCTAGTCCAGTAGTCCTAGTGCCAAAACCTCACACCCAGGGTGGTAAGAGAGAGATGAGGTTTTGTGTAGACTACAGAGGTCTCAATGCTGTCACTAAGACCGATGCCCATCCAATACCCAGAGCAGATGGGCTCATAGATAAGTTGGCCTCTGTCAAATTTCTGCGCCCAATTGATCTAACAGCTGGCTACTGGCAGATCAGACTAGCTGATGGCGCAAAGGTAAACACAGCATTTCATTTTCAACCCCTAGTGGGCATTATCAGTTTGTGGTGCTGCCCTTTGGTCTGATAAATGCACCTGCCACATTTCAAAGGTTGGTGAATAAAGTTCTCACATCCCTGGGTGACTACTGTGCAGCCTATCTCGATGATATTGCTGTCTTTAGCTCCAATTGGGAAGATCACCTGACCCACCTGAAAAATGTTTTGGAGGCCCTGCAGAGAGCAGGCTTAACTATCAAGGCTACTAAGTGCCTGATATGGCAGAGTCCAGTTGTGTACCTGGGCCACCTTGCAGGTGGAGGCCAGGTTCAACCACTGCAGAGCAAAATCCAGACCATAATGGACTGGGTTGCTCCAACCACACAGACTCAGGTCAGAGCTTTCTTGGGCCTGACTGGGTACTATAGGAGATTTGTCAAGGGGTATGGTTCCATTGTGACACCCCTGAATGACTTACCTTCTAAAAGAATGCCTAAGAAATTTCAGTGGGCAGGCAGCTGCCAAAAGACATTTGATGACCTGAAGCAGGCCATGTGCACTGCACCAATTCTGCAAAGTCCTAACTACTCCAAAGAATTCATTGTTCAAACAGATGCTTCTGAGTTGGGGGTAGCGGCTGTGCTATCACAATTGAATGAAGAAGGTCAGGACCAGCCAGTAGCTTTTATTAGCAGAAGGCTGACCCCTAGAGAGAAACGTTGGTCAGCTATTGAGAGGGAGGCCTTTGCTGTGGTTTGTGTCCTGAAAAAGCTGAGGCCATACTTGTTTGGTACTCACTTCACAGTTCAGACAGACCATAAGTCCCTCTTGTGGTTAAAACAGA
Source organism: Lissotriton vulgaris (assembly GCF_964263255.1). Taxonomy (NCBI): domain Eukaryota; kingdom Metazoa; phylum Chordata; class Amphibia; order Caudata; family Salamandridae; genus Lissotriton; species Lissotriton vulgaris. The sequence continues at coordinate 2,041,571,587 of NC_141685.1, read as the reverse complement.
TGAAGGGTGAAAATCCCAAACTACTCAGAAGGTCCATTTCCCTACAGGGGATGGACTACACAGTGGAACATAGACCTGGGAGTAACCATGCCAATGCAGATGGACTCTCCAGATATTTCCACTTAGAACATGAAGACTCAACTGGTCAAGGTTAGTTTAATGTCCCTGCGGTTGGGGGGGGGGGGGGGAGGGGCTGTGTAAGAGAGTAGGGTCTGCTTCCTATGGTTACTCCCACTTTTTGCTGTGTTTCACTGGTTTTTCAACTTTAATATGGCTGTGGCCCTGCTAATCAGGCCCACAACCTGGCTGTTCTCTCTCAAAATTGATACCATTTACTTTAGGTACATACCAGATTGGTTACTGGGTCACCCTTGGGAGCCCCTGTATATGGTACCTTAGGTACCCAGAGCATAGGTGCACCCTAGGCCTACCAGGGGCTGCAGCTTGTATTGTGCCACCCCTGGTTAGCCTTCCAAACTGACAACACAGGTTTCCAATTGCAGCCTGGGTAAGGTGGTGTAATCACCCCTTACTTAGATATAGTATATCTATATCTATATAGACACATATTCACCTATAAGTCACTCCTATGGCAGGCCTGGACAATCCTGGAGGCGGAGTGCTGGGTTTTGTTTGAGAGGGTGCAATAGGATGAGCTGAGCCCCTCTGTAGCTTTCGGAACCATCTCCTTATAGCTGTTCTATGATATACCCTTACCATATACTCTTAACTGCATTATAATCCTCGTGGTTAATGCTAACTTTGGTTTGGCTTTATCAAAACATGTCGTGTAAGGTGTCAAACACTTTGGAATACTAACCACCCCCCGCCAGTTCTGGCCGCGGGGGTAGCATTCCACCCTTCTAGAGGGAGAAGACATGTAGTCACTGGTAAACCCGGTTAAAGTTAAACAGAGCCCCAGCATCACAAAATGGATGCTGCTGCCACAGAGACGAGTCTGCCCTCCTGCTGCTGGACGAACCTCCGGCAGGGGAGGCCTAGACAATAGGTTTCCTGCAAGGAGGTGCCAGCACCTCCCCAGACAGGCTTTAGTGTATTGCGGCATGGTGGGTTGCATTCAGTGAATGCTTTTCAGACACTGCCTGGGGCGCACAAGGTGCTGCATGCATTTCCCAGTTCAAACCGGTTGCTAGGGCACTCAGCCCCAGCTCTGGCACGAAACTGGACAAAGGGGAAGAGGTGTAACCACCCCCTCCCCAGGTCCTCGCATAGGTGAGACCCTAGAGTTAGTCCAACCCCTAAACTTGCTATAAGAATAGGAGCCCAGTCCCTGAGACTTTAGATTACCCTGGACGAAACTCTGATACATAAATCTTGGACCCTCGACATTCCATTTCGACTGGAAGATGGAAGAAATCTCCCTTATGGTCAAGGAGTGACCACCCTGTCCAAATAGGCACCAACAGCATCTTCTCCGGTCTGCATTTTCGATGCTCCCGCCGGATCCCGAAGGATCTTCGACACAAGACACGGACTTCTAGACATCTCTGACGCTGACCTGCGCTCCCAGCCACTCCGTGCCAATTAAAGGCACGGAGTGGTTAGACGATGTTACATAACGCTGCAAGTCAATGATAATAACTAACTGGAACCACTCGACATAGGATCAAAGGAGGTAAAAAAAAAATTTATATTAAGGAATAAAGGATCAGTTGTATAGGTATCAACCTGGTGTACGTGGCGGGGAACAAATCAACTGTTTCATTGCAGTACAGCCAAAAAGCAATAATCAGAAAGGTCCAGAGCTTGCAAAACATAGGTTCGCTTACAGTTCCTCATTGGTAGTATCCACGCCCGACCACATGTACCCAGAGACAAACTGAACAGCGTTTTCGCAGTAATAAAAACCATCGGGGAAACAAATAAGTTGCAATCATTATACAACCCAACACAAGAAATAAGAAAAAAAAAGTACTAAAGAGAAAAGGAAGTAGGGGGACTCCACGTTACTGTACTCGCCCCCCGGTGGTAATGGCGATCAATAATACAAATAGCGAACGTGCTCGGGGGCGAAGCGATTAATTCAGGATAAACAGAGCCATGTGCACCATATTACATATAATACCTATTCCTCCCCTCCTAGTAACTCACCCCGCGGGGTTACGCACAGTCGTGGAGATCCAAAAAAAGGACACAAAAGAGCCATAGAAACAAAGAACTACCTAATAGACCCTAATCCACCCGTCCCACCCTACACCCCTGCAGAAGGCTACGGCCTACCCCCCCCAGCAGCGTGCCTGTCGCCCTAATTATGAACCCGAAATATAGAATAAGATAATATAGAGAAATGCAAAAAGAAAGAGAGAAAAAAGAAAAGCCTGGGGAGGGGGACCATTTAGCGAATGTCCTGGCCTCCGCCCCCCGCCCACACACGCCATGAGCGTGGCCCAAAACGAAACTAGCAAGTGTTCATTTATACGTAAATATGAAGGAATCAACAAAGTATCACAATTTGGGGCAGTCCATAACTCCATTCACCAATTAGTAGTCCTCCGAAGTAAGAATCGGGCTCATCCTAGTCCTTTCTTAGCTAACGTCACGATGTGCGTCGATCCAGTGGGCATAGGACATGGCGATAAGAAAAAGCAGTGAAAAAGTTGCTGGACGATCAATGGAAGCAGCCAAAGGGACCTCCTCTCCCGATGGCAATGCAGGAATTGTTCACGGCAGCCGTGTATACCAGTGTCAATGATCTCCAGCGGTTCCACCCGCTCACGTATCGGATCCTCGCTACCCCAACCAGAAAGCGGGGAACCAGCAACGACCACCCCGGGCCCATCCGCGTCCTCAAGAGACGACCCGGGAGCAATGGCGGCCAGTACGTCGTCCTGCACACAAGAGTCCTGGGCCATGGTCGATTTCCAATTCTTCAACGCTTGCAGGACGTCGCCAATCGTGGGTTCGAGCTCACCAGTGCAGGCCCAAGCGGAGCACAAGGGCAAGGAATCGGCATCCCTGGACTTTACACAGGACATGGCAACAGCCGCCATTTTGTGACAATTGCGCCGTCTCTTCGGAATCATCTCCAGGGGTGAGCTCACCAGTAGAACCCCGGTGGGATCCCCCTCAAGCGCACAAGCAGCACCCACGGTGCTAAAATGATGACCACCAAAAGAGGGGGACCCGCCGGCGACACCGCTCCGCTAGGATCACTCTCCGCCACCGAGCGAAGGAGTCCAGTACGGCCGGACGGCAACAAAGGGGGGAGCCACCAAACACGGCGTCCCCAACCCACAACTTGCCGCACACCACCTCTGGAGTACCGGACGGTAGTCCCAGGCACGTTCATTTGCCTCCGGGCTCTTCGCACATCGGCATCTTCCGGCCGGCCCCAATCCTCCACCCGAGGCCGCCGCCGACACCGTCTCGCCGTCAACTCGCTAAGGGCGAGGCCCCGGTCTCAACCCCGGAGAGGCTGCACTTTCCGGGAGGACGCCGCTGCGGATCCACTGAGCACCGGACCCACCAGGATGGATGGTAAGTGACTGCAGAGCTTTGCATATAAGTCGTTGTTCGTTTTGGCCAGGATGAACGACAGGATATTCGAATTTAGGCAGGTAGGATGGCGGAGCCGAGCTAACGTGCGGCCATCTCGTTGTCGAGCTTGTGGCCTGCATCTTTTGTTGAGCTGCTTGAGGTCCTCCTGCGACTCCAGTGCCTCTGGCCTGAGGGTCCACTTGAGGGTCACCATTGTTTCTTTTGGGCCCCCCTGATTGCTCGGGGCCTGCCCTGACTCCGCTGCTGTTTGTGAGTCCTCTGGACCTTGCTGGTCCCAACGTTGCTCCTTCTTCAATTCCTGCGTGGGTTGCATTTGCCAAGGCTTGTTGGTGCTCCAGCTGGACCCAAACCCTCAGCACTCAACATCCTTCATGGGACAACTCGTGCACGGCTCCTGGTCCTCCTAAGCGTGGCGGGTCCTCGCAGCGGCAGAGTCAAGGTCATCGTCATCCATCCTGCAACACCCGACATCGGAGTGCATCCGTCTTCCAAGTCTCCTGGTCACTCCTGCGTGACAGACTCTGCCCCCTCTGCTCGCAGGTACCTCTCATCTAGAATCCATCCTCGGATTCCACTGGACACTTTCTTCTTCTTCAGCAGCGGCGCTTTCCTGAAGACCTCCGTTGGGTTTGACTGTGGTTACTGACACCACTTCACACGTATACACCCGGCTTCGCTAGTGTAGGTAACATGGGTACGAGGGTATCCACGGGTGGGTTGGATCTCGAACCTTCTGTCTTCCACAGGGTTTCTTCATGGTCCACTAGGAAGGGTCCTTAACCTTTAAAAATCCAACTGGGACTTACACGTAGAGTTGTATGAAGCACGCTGTTGTGTTCTCACACTGCACAGGCTCTCCGTGGGGTCCCTATCTACTCACCTTGGGCAGTTCTTTGGGTTCCCAGCACTTCTACATCCTCTCACCATTGTCTTGACCCGAGTCGTGGTTCTTATACCACTTTCTTAGTATATGGTTTGGTCCCCCCCTGGGTCCACTGTGTATCTTGTGCTATTTACTGTGTTTCTTTGCTAAAGTATTGTGTGCATTGAACATATCTCTGGGTAGGAGATATTTCTATGTGTTAGAGTGTATATTATAAAAATTACATATTTTTATGAATACTTCGTGTGGTTCTTTTCACTTAATCTATACTATAAGATTGCATTCTGGTCAACCAAGCTGCTTTACACTCTTTCTGAAATAAGCCTGAAGGCTGCTCTCCACAGCTACCACTTAGAGAGGTTGTCTAAGACCTCTTAAATCACCATAAGAGTTGTCTGGAATGTTCCAAGGTGTCCACTTACATAAGTGTACATCATATAGCAGGCCAGCTTCTCAAAACTACCCAATATTTTTCCATAACTACATCAACAGCAACATTATAAAGGGGAACTCTGGATGGTCTACCTATTGCCAAGTCATAGTAGACATGCATTCTCCTTACAAATGTTTAGAAACAACTATTTGAAAAGACGTATCCAAATCAACCCAAAGTATCTTCAAAATTTTCACCAGTCTGTTAACCTCATTATACCACTTGCCAGGTTTCTCTCTCTGTTTTGAAAAGTTTGTCATAAAAGCATAAAGATCGCCCCTGGAACAAGGAAAACGGACATAATTCCCTTCATGTACTTCTCATAATTTTAAATCTATAACTGATTCTATTTCAGATTCACCCATGACCACTTTTGTTTTCTTCCCTGTGTCAATCTTCTTTTTAGAACTAGCTTTCTTCTTCAACTTGTCTCTGTATTTTCTCACATCTCTCAAAACAAAGTCTTTGTCATGAGCTCGCAAAGTCATTAGACTCATGGCTGTTATTTCTACTGCACTTAATTTCATAATAGTTCTACAAATTATTTTTCACCCATTGCGGCTTCTCTGATCAAGAATTTAAATGTATCTGAATTACGTATCAATCTACTGCTTAAACCAATTGCTCCATGTAAAATTTCCCTATATTTAATGTTCACATTAGCATTGTTTATTGCCCTCCTTTCAGTTGGTGTAGTAGCTTCTGGTAGTGAATAAACCAAAGCATGCTAACAAACACCTGTCCAGTTTTTTGGAGACTTATGGCATTCTCCATCCCACCTCAACAGGTTTCAGAGTGGACTGTAGCACGGATATTGCACTGTTGGCAGCCACTGAGGAACTCTGAACTATCTGCCTCCGACTCTTGGAGTGGAGCATTGATCTACCGCCAACCAGTAACCAAATCTAATTTTAGTCAACTGTTAGAGGAAGAGCTAGCCACAAACGTTCTAGCTTCAAACAAATTCCTACTCTTAGGGGATTTCAACTACCATGGGGAAGACTACATCGATTCCGAGGTCTCCAAGCTTTTAGCGGACTTGAAAACGCTAGGACTCTCCCAAATATTCGTCGGTCCCACACATATAGCTCATTAGACCTGTTGTTCACTAATTCGGAACTTCTAGGTTGTAAGGCTCCAACCCCCCTTATTTGGACTGATCACTTCTCAATTATATTTCACATTCAGTCCCCCTTCCCCTTATCTCCAAGAATAATAGCAGAACTGCACCATGTGCCTTTAGACCAAGACCATGGCATCAACTTGACCCAGATGCCTTTAAGGAAGCCTTCTCTCCCAGCTGGGCGCAAAACAATTCACCGGTCACCAACCTATTGGAATCCTTTAATGAAGCTCTTATTAAAGCCTTCAACTACACAATCCCTACACAAAATAACTGCCCCCCCCAAACATCGTCCCTATGCCTCCTGGTTCACTTTTGAGCTAAAACAAGAAAAGTCAAAATGTAGGAATCTAGATAGACGCTGGCGCAGAAGCAAAATGTCTCAAGACTGACTTCTCTAAAAACAAGCCATGTCTTGTTATCATCAAAATATCAAACTTGCAAGGCGCAATTCCATCAATAATCAAATTGAACAGGCTGTCAACTCCTCTAAAGCTCTTTTTAATACTGTCCATGATTGTGTCACTCCCCAGGCTTGTGCCCAGGTTGTTCCTATATCTCAGGAATTCTGTAACTCGTTGCCCAATTTTCTCCAGGAGAAAATCTCTCCCATCTACGCAAAACTCGACCATCCTTCTCTGTCTGGAGTCAGGATCATCAGTCCTAATGGGGCCAGTCTAAGGAACTCCCTATTCCTTGGACAGCTTTACCCCTTTTACATTGAAGGTAATCTGCAGATCTTTGATGAGAGCTAAATCCGGCTCCCCTCAGGACGTCTGTCTTCCCAAAATAATGGTTCTACTGGCTAATTATCTTGCCCCAAAGATCCTAGACATCTTGAATTGCTCGGTGGAAACCGGCTCTATTCCAGCTGAGTGGAAGACGCTTGTGGCCGTCCTATTCTCAAGAAACCCTCCCTGGACCAATATTCTGCGGACAATTACCAACCCATATCCTTGTTGTCTCTTGTGGGTAAACTGCTTGAAAGCCTAATTAAAAAGCAACTAGTCACCTACCTCAAAACCAATCACATCTTAGAGTCCTTCCAATCTGGCTTTCGATCTGGACATAGTACGGAAATGGCGCTCCTGGCCGTAACCGACTACTTGCGCCGTGGGTTGGACGTGGGTAACTCAGTAATGCTTGTGCTGCTAGATCTCTCAGCAGCCTTTGCCACAGTCTCTCATGGAAGGCTGTTGGATAGGCTGTGGGAGATAGGCATTCAGGGCCTGGCATTAAAATGGCTTCAGCATTTCTTGAAAGAGAGACATCAAACTGTCATCCTGGGCCCATACTCTTTCCGTACGACAATCCTGGACAAGGGTGTCCGCAGGGTTCCTGTTTGAGCCCCACTCCATTCAATATCTATATGGATGCCCTTGCTAGGGTTGCCGAGCGTTTTGGCTTCGAAATTGTCTCATATGCGGATAACACTCAGTTGATGTTTACTTTTGACCAGGATGTAAGAGCAGCTAAAACCATTTCATCTTGGGCATGCTAGCCATCTCTGAGTGGATGAGTAGGCACTATCTCCAATTGAACTCGGACAAGATGAAGATTATGCTGTTTCGGAAAGTAGCCTCCATTTGGACAAACAATTGGCGGCCGCATCAACTGGGTGCTACGCCTACACCTAAGCAAGCTGTAAAAAACCTGGGCACGAAATTTGACCAACCTTGCACTATGAAAGAGAACATTCGAACTACCTCGGGAGTTTGCTACTACAACATGCGCCTTCTCAGCAGAATTTTCTCTTACCTACCTACCTCTTACCTCTGGTAATAAGTAGATTGGACTATGGCAATGCTCTTTTTGCAGATGTCAACGAGACCCTATTGCTAAACTCCAGGTAGTCCAAAATACTGCTGCAATGCTCTTTTTGCAGATGTCAACGAGACCTGAGTAGCTAAACTCCAGGTAGTCCAAAATACTGCTGCAAGGCTTGTTCTTAATCACCCATCAGGCATGCCCTCAGAACCATTACTGAAAGAGCTGCAGAGGCTTCCAATGAAGAAAAAGTCTTGTTTTAAGATCTGCTGCTTTACCCATACCGCTCAAAATGGAAAGAGCCTGCTATATCTGCAACAAAAAATTAACACTTACAACCCAGGACGCAGCCTTACATGCTGTTACAGAGCCTTACTTTGTGTACCTTGCATTCGTCTGTTGCTTAGGGGAGGAAAGGCTTTCGCCTATCTGGCTCCTCATTACTGGAACAAGTTGCCACTCTATGTTCATACTTGTTCGAACTACTGCAAGTTCAGGAAACTCCTCAAATCCCACCTATTCTAACTTTTTCCTCTCTGTCCTGATCCCTATTTCAGCACAGCATTAAGATGCTCCTGGGTGAGTTGAAAGCTATATTAAATGATTTTAACATAACATAACATCTTAGACCAGGGTAGCTTAGCTGCAGGGATAATGCTGAACTTAAGTGTAGCTTTCGACATCCAGAGGATGATGGAAGTTGCCATCAGTGGGGAACTCATCAAGTGGCTAGAAGTCTTCCTGGGGAATAGGAGCTTCCAAGTGTGCAAAGGTCCCCTTTCTTCTTCTACCTATTCCCTGCAGTGTGGAGTACCACAGGGCACCTCACTGAGCCCCACGCTTTTTTCTATATGTACTCCCACTAGCAGAAATGGTATGGTCTTGCATTAGTGCTGTATGCAGATGATATTCAGATCATTATGGCCCTCATACCGAATGTTAGCCGTGCCTCCACCCAACTTAACTCATGTCTTAGGGAGGTCACAGACTGGATGTCTGCAAGCAGCCTGAAACTCAATGGTGACAAAAAGAGAGATACTGGTGGTAGGCAATAATAGCTCAATGTGGTGGGAACTGTTCTGGCCAGAACAACTAGGTGAGCTATCGGAGCCCGCCCAAGCAGTAAAACGTCTAGGCGTCTAGATAGACAACAAGCTTGCGATGGAAACACATTCCAAAAACTGGCTGATTCCTATCTTGCTATCCTGAGGTCTCTCAGGAAAGTTTTACAGATGTTACCAGTATCCATCCACAAAAAGAGTAGTGACAAAGAGTCTAAGAAATTCATGTCTGGTCAATGGCATCTCCCTCTATTTAGCAGTTTTAAATATGTGATAAAAAGGCTCCAGAACGCTGCAGCAAGAATCTTTCTCAAAATTCCCAAGCATCAATCAGCCAAACTAGCCCTAGCAGCCCAACACTGGCTGCCTGTCCAAAGGAGAATTCAGTTTAATGCTCTATGCATTGAGCATCATACCATCCACAGAAAAGGCCCACTCATCATCCAGATTCTACTCACCCCAGAAATCTCTGTGTACTAGTAATCCGGGACACCTGTCAGTGCCCAAGATCATAAGAGCAAGAAGAGTATGGAGCTTCTTTGTTTACCTTGTATCCGTGCTTTGGAACTCCCTCCACCCTCCCTTCGAAATCAGCAAGCAGAACTAGGTTTCAGATAAGCTTTAAAAACATAGCTTTTCTGAAGAATAGATTTCTGTCAATGGGTTCATTACGGTAGCTCGGTGAGGTTATTGCAACTATTGGTGGGAGGCCCGGTTAGGTAGCCATGCGCTATATAAAAAACAACTGAATTGAACTGCTTCTACAACAGAAACTGTTGTATCCACAGGAATTCTGTAATTCCACTTGGACCAGGTAAAACTGCCAGTGTGGTCTTCAGGTGGAGCACTTGGAGTAGTACTTGCAGTTGCAGAAGAGCTTGCATGTGGTACTACAAGCGTTGGTATTCCCTGTAAACTTCTACTTTGTTCATCATTTGCACCCATATCAGGTACTGGTGGTCTCTGTACTTATGCACTCTCTGTGTAGTGAGGATTTCAACAAGTTATTTAAGAAATGATTCTCCTCATCTAAATCAATTTCCTTATTCTTATTCCGTCTGTCCCTTTCAGAATTCTCATCATTTTTTTGTCTGACTCATTAATTATTGCAGGAATATCTCTTCCCCTACAACCATGTCCTCTCCATGTTCTTTTGTGAATCTTCCACCCGGATGCTAACCCACTGGCTTACTGAACTTTTGACCTGCCTTGTATTTTATTTCTCGCTTTCCATTGGATCTGATACATTCAGTGCTTTAAATTGTGCAGGTCTAGGTTGTGGCTTTCCCTCATGCATTATGTGTCTTAGGAAGTCAAGTTTTCTAGTACTGAAGGTACCCTCTAGAGGAAATTGCATATCCTTGTCACCAGAGATATACTGGTGTGAGACTTTTAACCATGCATAAGTCCAACATTCATCAATATTTTGAACGTAGGAAAACCTTGAGTAGGAATCTTATCTCCCTCCATAACAGATACACTAGAAGCTATAGACATTTTCAATACAACACATTTTTTTCATTCGAAATTATCCAAAAACCTTACAAAATAGGCAAATGAGCAACATCCAATACCAGCATAGCTATTGCAAAGGTAATCCAATCACAGCATGGCTACAGCAACAACCAACCAATGAACCTATGACTTGTGCTGATTTCTCACCAATCCTAGTGTGGCTCTCATCGTCAGTCTGCTAATTGCAGCACAATTTCTCTGTGAATAGGGAAACAATACAATGCATTCATCACCAAAAATAAAACTTATCTCGGTGAATCAGACTGCTGGAAGATCGGATACCCCATCCCCTGAGCTAGGCGTACTGGGATATGTCAAAGACACTCCACCCAAATCACGTAAATTGCATGCGTTACTTTTCCTTTTTGCCATAAGACGAGTGGAGGTACATTGGGGCAGAAGACGGGCGCCATCAATCAGGGGTTGGCTGGCCGATGTAGCCTATGGCCACACACAATTGGGAACATACTGGGAGCTAATGCTGCCTACTTCCCGACCTCGTGCCATTTGGGAACCTTTCCTGCAATGGGTTCAGACACAAAAGGAGGCTGCCGAAGTCGAAAACACTGCAACTGTGCAACCTTTGGAGTAGGTGGGGAAGGTAAATGGATATTCCATGTTAAGCGATAGGCCGTAATATCTAAATTCCTTGTGTGAGATGGGGTAAATGGATGTGTATATACAGGATTATATGTCTCTTGTGTTGGTCAACTGATGTTTTAAGCTTGTATACCTGTGTATGACTTTTTTGGTGTCGGAGACCCCTCGATACTATACAGATGTTGATTATGTGTACCTTTTTGCTGTAAGTATGTAAGTATTACAAATATTGGTATTATTAAGTATGACATGACTATCTATTGCATAAAATGCTAATAAAAACAATTTAAAAAAAACACCAAAAACAAACAAAATCATATCTTCTCATCATAAGCTGGAGAAGATCAGAAACTTTTGAATGAAAATAATCTCAAAATCAATAGGAAGAAGACTAGTACCTGGCTTCAAGACACTTTTGTCAATTGTGATTTTACACTAAAGCAGATTCTTGTCCAGGAGTAATCCAACTCCGATTAGAGTATTTACTAGCATGCATTGAAGAGAAAGTAACCAACCTAGACAAAACCTGAAGGAAAACTGTCTAGATCAGAAAATCACTTTCCAATGTTATACAGTGCCACGCAAATCACATAACTGCTTGGTAGATGAGTTAAACAATATCTCAAGATCTTCCATTAAGACAAATCCTTTCTTAGTCAACAATAACAACTAAACCCCTTTTCAATGCACTTCACAAATACATCCAAACCAGAGTAATCAAACCACCAAAATGCCCAATACACACATCAAGTTCAATACCTACCTGACTGAAATCGCTCACTGGAGGAAGACCAAATGTGCTCAGCTGAACACCGACAAGACAGAAATTGTGATCTATAGGAAGAGCACTACACCATGGGACTTCACCTCGTGGCCAACAGAGCTAGAACCGACACCCACCCCCACCACCAATGCCAAGAACCTCGCGAATGTCAATGACAGTAAACTCGACATGACAGCCCAAGTCAACTCCGTCCCTGCCTCATGCTTCCGTACCCTGAATATCTTGAGGAAAATTTTCAAATGGCACTCAATCAGCACCAGGCAAACCGACGTGTGCACCCTCATCACAAGTAGGCTGGACTACAGGAACACCCTCTATGCTATGGTTCAACAAAGAAATTCACCAGAAGGTGGCATACTATTTATAACTGGCCAGAGTCACTCTCATCCTTCTACACTGCCCTCTCATCACAACACAGGTGTAGGAGCTCCACTGGCTCCCCGTCAGGCCCGGACTGGCCGTTGCGGGCACCGGGCAATCCCCCGGTCGGCCGCATGGGTGGGGGCCGGTTTTGGGCCCCAGGGGGCCGTTTTTGTTACAGGGCCGTTTTTTGCAGCATCGCTGCAAAAACGGCCCTGTAACAAAATCGGCCGAAAACCGGCCCTGGCAATGAGTGCGGTCGCACCCCCCCCCCCTTCAACCACCCCCCCTCCCCTGAGTGGGGGCCGGCCCAGCACTTTGCCAGGGCTGGTTTCGGTTCCCAGTCCGGCCCTGCTCCCCGTACACAACACGGCACAATATAAACTCCTCACCCACACTTTCAAGGCAGTAGATAACTGTCCCAGCATACCTCAACAACTGCATCTGCTTTCACAAACCTCGCAGACACATCTGCTTGCCCAGACCTGTACTTGCACACATCCCACACATATGAAAAACCAAATCGGCATTCAAGCCTTCTCCTACATTGCTCCTGAAGTGTGAAACGACCTGCTGCTACACATAATGGTCTCCTCCTTACTTACAGAATTTCGCAAGAAGCTAAAGACCTGGCTTTTTGAGTAGGTCCACTAGGCCCTAGGTTTGGCTGAAACCAAACCTGCTCAACACCAGGATACCCTCTCATGTTATAGGGCGAGCTACAAATCTGTATTAAAAAAACAACAGAACCAAGAATCAACAGTGAAAAACAAAAGATTTCACAAGCTGTATAACAATTCATGACTCAAAGCAACTACAAATCCTGGAATGCAGTACTAGAAAACTAAACACTCTCAATCTGAAGAGTCGTTCTGCCTCACTAATACTTACAATATTTTTGCTCAGGAACAGTACTGCAACACCGGGACTCCCCCAATTAATCCAAATGTGAGCTCTTGGGAATACAGACAAAATTCCAGTTGAGATAGAGATAAAAAATAGTATCTAAAATTACCCCTTTTCACTTGAGCCATACTTTTCTACTAAAAATAGTGGTCGCGCCATTGCCCTAGAAACTCTATATCTCAACAGTGCATCCAAATGTTGAGTGGATCGGGCGTGTTAACCTCAAATCATAAAGCAATGTGTCCCAGAGACAAGGTTCAAACAGCATTTCAAAGTACAGTCAACAAAGAAAGGAATGACTCAAAAAGTGAGTTTCACAGCAGAATTTAAAAAAACATTAAGGTTTTTTACACAAATTCAAAAGTACAATACAGAAACAGTAAAATACAGATGAAGCAATAGTTTCATTTCAATGCATAAAATCATTACCGCGAAGGCTCTTTGTAAATGGAACAATGCAGAATAATAGGCAAAATTAGGGATAGACTAAGGGTATGATTTAGAGTTTGGCGGGCTGGGTTACTGTGCCACAAATATGACGGAACTCCAGTCCGCCGTACTACAAGTTCATTATATCCTATGGCACTCGTGAATGAATGAATGAATGAATGAATGAATGAATGAATGAAATGTGATTTATAACCGCGCAACTTAGCCCAATGGGCGTCAAGGCGCCTAGCTCAATATCTAGCTGAGTCAACAAGGTGACGGGAACTTACTGGTAGGCTTTAATGAAACACCAAGTTTTAAGGGCTTTCCTAAAGAGATCCAATGAGGGCTGGGATTTGATCTCCAACGGAAGTGTGTTCCAAAATTGGGGTGCCAAGATGGAGAATGCCCCACTCCCCCATCTGACCTTCCTAGAACGGGGGACTACCAGTTGATTCAGCTCTAGAGAGCGAAGACATCTAGGCACAGCACTTGTAATACGGCTGAATGAATATCTGTCACGTCTATGACTGAATAACCCGTCAGCAAAACTCTAAATCAGGCCCCAAGTCTTAAATGTGCAGCAAAATGAGTAAGAAGTCAGTCAGCTTCCCTAAATGAGACCAAAAAGATCTGGGTCACACCAAATCCAATCCTTTATACAGTTTTGTTGCACAGGAAAGAACAAATTCTGCAACGTCACCACGGCATGATCATTACACCAACAATTCACAATATTACATTATAAAGTGTCACCTAGCTCTATTTCCTTAGCACTAACCAACGACATGAATATTGATTCGGCCCTTCTGACCTAATGTTGTCTGGCGGTGTCAGAACAAACTAGTTACATAAAGAACAGTGAATCATTGTGGAGGAATGCAATACAGTACGCAAGCGGAATGTCTTTTGAAAAAGCTGCAACTGGGCTTCGTTTAACAAGCCCTTTGAGAATAGTTTCATAGAGAGATACGTAAACCACAACTTGCTGCACTTAGTGTCAGGTAGAAATATAAACACAGAATAAGCACATGACACTTTAAGATGCTGTAGCACGTTTGCTTTAATTCTAATAGGATCATGTTGTATACACTTCTGAATTCAAGTGTAGATTAAGACTCTGAGATTATCCCATGAAGCTGGAGCAGTGGCCCTACCAGATCTCCGGCTTTATTATTTTGCACCATTTGAAATGCAAGGCAGGCAATTCTCAATTGACTTGACAGACCTTATTAATCGCATAATTTCTTAAATGTTCATATTTCTGAATTTATCGTATTTACCAAGCTATATTAAACTTTCTAGAATCCCAAAAGAGATGCATGACACTAAATGCTCTCAGCACAAGGAGGGCAATGTTTTATTGTATATTTCCCGTCACCTCATTTAATGCTGAATCCCCCCTTGGATGACTTCAAACATTTATCCCCACGATTAATCCTGTATGAATTGAGCAATGTAATACTGTAAAGGTAATAAATACCTGGGATTCATTGCATCTGTAATAATGTGCATTTAGATGGGTGAAATTTGTTTTCTGCGGGTTAGGAAAACAGGGGACATATGGGTACAAAGAAACAAGGAAACTGGGTGCCAGGTAGAATACACCTCTCGGAACACTGAGTCTACACTTCCCATGTAGACTCAAGACAAAGACAAATCGCTTCCAATAACACACCCAGTGTAGTGTGCTAACCCTGCTGTCAAATGCTTCAGCATCCCACAATATGCGTAGTAAGTGCTACATAAATCTAGCCATACAGTGAAGCATTAACCTTAAAAGGAGCATTTTCATGCTCTCAACCAACCTCTAGGCTGTTTTAATAGAGATTTCTACACTTTTCACTTTTTGTTAAACATGGAAGACTACAAACTTCCATGCTTCTGCTAGAGCATTTTAAATAAATAACAAGCATTGGAAATGCAATAGGTCTCGCAGCATTATAGTTAGTGCTTTTAGAATGGTTTATGGGTTTTTTTTGTAAATCTTTAGCATTTTTGTTTCCTGTAGCCAATGCTAAAGAATTACAAATAAAAAAAGCCATAAACAATTCTAAAAGCTGTAACTCAAATGCTCCGAGACCTATTGCACTGTGTGAGGGTGAGGGGTTGAGGGTGAGTGAGGGTGAGGGTGGGTGAGGGTGAGTGAGGGTGAGGGGTTGAGGGTGAGTGAGGGTGAGTGAGGGTGAGGGGTTGAGGGTGAGTGAGAGTGAGGGTGAGTGAGGGTGAGGGTGAGGGTGAGGGGTTGAGGTTGAGGGTGAGGTGTTGAGGGTGAGGGTGAGTGAGGGTGAGGGTGAGTGAGGTGTTGAGGGTGAGTGAGGGTGAGGGTGAGTTAGGGTGAGGGGTTGAGGGTGAGTGAGAGTAGTTGAGGCTGAGTGAGGGTGAGTGAGAGTGAGGGTGAGTGAGGGGTTGAGGGTGAAGGTTTGAGGGTGAGGGTGAGGGGTTGAGGGTGAGTGAGGGTGAGGGGTTGAGGGAGGGTGAGTGAGGGTGAGGAGTTGAGGGTGAGTGAGGGTGAGGAGTTGAGGGTGAGTGAGTGTGAGGGGTTGAGGGTGAGTGAGGGTGAGGCTGGGGTGAGTGAGGGTGAGTGAGAGGTTGAAGGTGAAGGGTTGAGGGTGTGAGGGTGAGGGATTGAGGGTGAGTGAGGGTGGAGTGTGAGGGTGGGGGGGTGAGGGGGTGAGGGTGTGGGGTGAGAGTGAGGGGGTGAGGGTTAGGGGGTGATTGTTAGGGGGTGTGAGCGTTAGGGGGTGTGAGCGTTAGGCGGTGTGAGCGTTAGGGGGTGTGAGGGTGAGTGTGAGTGAGGGGGTGTGAGGCTTCGGGTGTGTGACGTTGCGTGAGTGTGAGTGTGTTTTTCTTGTGATGTCCCACTCTATTTTGATTCATTCTCCACTAAGTTCGGTGATTCATTGGGGGTGCGTGGCTAGCCGAGCTGCGAGATGGCCGCCATGTGAGCGAGCCCACCCAAAGTTCTAGGGCTCTGTGCAATGACAGAAGTTACAATTCTTGACCAGAGGCCCCAGTTGGCACACATGCAAATCAGAACCAAACTTTCCTCTAAAAGGAAACTCAATCCGCAACACAAGACCTGTAGTGCCGATAATGGTATGATACTTAGTTGTTTCTATGCGTTTCAAAAATAGCTTTAAGGTATTGTGACTTATTACACTCTGCATATATGGTTTATACCATGGTATTTTTTTTATAAATGTATTTGCTTTAAATCAAGGTACATAACTGAAACCAGAATGCAAGGGATTAAATGTGTGCAGTAAGAAAATCTCCCTTTGAAGAGGCCTCCCACTCTTAGAAGACATGTAGGGTCATTGTAACATGCAGTCTGTGAGGCGGTAAACAGTGTTGTTTCTCATGTACATTTCGCAGTGCTGTAATAATACTAGTCAAATGGAATGTGACATCCACAGTTTTGTAATGGGGGTGTCTATATTGGTATACTTGATGGGAATAATTGTTATTGGGCCACAGACACTCCTTTTGTACCGTGCGTCGAGGTGCACGCCAGGATGTAAAATTCGTGCCAGAAATGCCCTGTTTTGAAAATTAAGGATAGTAACACCCTTGAAGTATTTCCTGAGAAATAAACCAATGTACGTTGACAAGCAAACGCTGCTGCGGAAGAGTAACATGTGAAGAAACGCGGGGTTTAAGGGCAGAAGCCCTCCCCCTCCAGCAGCGCTGATGCGGACAATGGTGGGAAGGAAGTGGCGGCAATTACTTGTGTTTGTTTCAGACACGGAGCACCTTGGGAGTAAAATCAGAGAATGGCGGCGGTGGAAAGAGGTTGATTGGGGTTTCCCCGGCTGTCTTGAAAAGTGAGTGCGCCGTTTGATTGGAGGAAGGCGTGTCATCCTGGGCCTGGCGTGAAAGCTGCTGCACGCGCAGCGCGGATCGTGTGAAGTCCACGTTAAAGCGCTTTACAGTGGAGTAGAGGATAAAATAAGATTGTGGAGAAGAGGCCGCATTAAAATATACATTCGATAAAAAAGCGAACTTGTAACACTGCCCTTGAATATTACTGTGCTGATAATAACAGTTGTGAAATGAAAAACGTGTAGACATATTTACGTGTTCAAAAATGATACCAGGGTCTGAAATAGATAACGGCATATATTAAGGATGGGACGGTAACCATAAGGACGACTAGCGGGCCAAAGCATGTCCAGTAAGTGATGGATGGGTTAATGCGGGTGTCTTCGTTTTGGGATAGCAGTTCTTTCGTTTTTATTGACATATATATATCCCAGCGTAATGGTGCGCATTTAGGATGAAAGGTTGAGTGTGAACCGCTAGTAATGAAGTGGCGGCAATTACTTGTGTTTGTTTCAGACACGGAGCACCTTGGGAGTAAAATCAGAGAATGGCGGCGGTGGAAAGAGGTTGATTGGGGTTTCCCCGGCTGTCTTGAAAAGTGAGCGCGCCGTTTGATTGGAGGAAGGCGTCCTGCCCATTAAAAGCACGGTGACAAAGGGAAAATCCGCTTAGCATCCATCGAGTCATCGCCCCATGCCTTAAACATGATTCTGAAATTAAGTAATGTAATGTAATATAGTGCTCATGTAAAGCACTTCAATGCCTTTGTGCCGAGCTCGAGCAATATACAACTGTAAATGAAGGTCAGCAGTGCACCGCCCAAAATCGGAAGTCGAGAACTGTTCCGACATGTGTTTTTCTGGCTCACCCGAGCATGCTTCAGTACTTCCTGGAGAGCGGGCGGGCAGAGAGAGTGAGGGGGCGGAGAGGGGGTGTGGGAGGAGTGCGGCTGGCTGCCTGATAGAGTGGAGAGCGGGCGGGCAGAGAGAGTGAGGGGGCGGAGCGGGGGTGTGGGAGGAGTGCGGGAACAGACGGGAGGGGAGGAGAGTAGGAGGAGGAGTAGGGGAGGCACGGCCTAGCGGCCGTGCAATCAAGAAGTGAGGGGGCGGGAGAGTAGGCAAGGCAGGCGGCTGGGGCCATGTGCACGCGCTTTTAAGCTCAATGCGCATGCGCATTGAGCTTAAAAGTCACGGGCACTGCAAGGAATCGCCACGATTCCTTGCAGTGTGGATAAAGAGCGGATAAGCCCCCATAGTCTCGCTTGCTCGATGCGCATGCGCATCGACAGGCGAGACCTAAAAATGAATACAATTGTTTGTTTAACACCTTGCATGCTCGCGACGGCCAGGAGCCGTCATGCGTATCAGTGGGCATGAGGGGAGGACGGACCCCGGCTATCCGAATCCTGCTCACTTATTTAAATCCTCACACAGCACGAAAATTCACACCGCACGCAAGGGGTTTATGTTTTATATAGCGCGAACCAGACCCCAGGGGGTATCAGAGTGCTTTACATTTAGGATTATTGTGTTATAAGTTACATCAGTTACAAGAGCCTAGCAAAGAACAGTAAAAAAAATCATGTTGCGAGAGTTCATGGGATGGAGGAGCCAAAAGCCGGGAGACGAGGGGGAACTATGTCCAATGTCCGGCTGGGTAGGTGACGGTCAAGGGGGATACCAGGGCCAATCTCCTCTTTAGCAGTCTAGCAGCTCCACTGGGCATCAGCCATGTTGCTCAAGTCTCAGCGTACAGGAATAAAAACAGATTAGACCCGAAGGTATCAGAGCGCTTTACATGAATTCCACAGAGTTCCAAAATTACATCAGTTATAGGTTACATCAGTTGCAGGAAACATACAAAGATATTTGAGAGGGGAAGGGGAAGGGGATATGACGGAGAGACGAAGGGAAAAATCTGCCCAAGGTCCAGCTAGGTAGGTGACGGCCGAGGGGGAAGTCAACAGCCCATCTCCTCAATAGCTATCCGGTAGCTCCACCGGGTATCAGCCAAATAGCTAGGTCTCTACAGAACAACATTTAGAGATCATAGAGGATATCTGCGTAGAGTGGTAGGGTGAAGGGGAAGGAGGGAGGTACGAAAGAAAGTCTGTCCAAGGACCGGCTGGGTAGGTGACGGACGAGGGGAAGACCACGACCCATCTCCTCTTTAGCTATCCAGTAGCTCCACCGGGCATCAGCCAGAAAGCTAGGTCTCCACTGTCGGAGGAGAGATCGACATGGTCTAAGTCCTGACAGGTTATCATGATGGGGGATAGGTTTAAGGTCAGGTCGAAGTTCAGTTTAAGTCCCAGAGTAGTGGCACAATGTGGTAGGGACTACAGTGAGAGCATTCTTGAGGTCAGGCAAGAGAATTCGGACATTGGTGTTACATTTGGCCGGTCCCAATGATAACTTTCGCTCCAAGGGGGGTGTTTGTTGAGCAATGGGGCAGCTAGAGGCCAGAGCTAGTGACCATTCGCCTCCCGAGGAGGAGGAGAGTAAAGCTGTGTTATAGCAACAAGCGGGAGAAACTGCAGCCATTTTGGGATCAGGCGGGGTGCCTCCTATATCCCTCTTACTCTTCTCTTGAAGATAAATTAGCCTCAACAGAAAATGAGGACGAGTCTTGAGGCGCTGTTAGTTGAAAGGTAGGTGGATGGCAGGGTACCAGCGGGATATTTAAATGCTAATGATTCTGGTCGCAGGAGATTCTTGTCCAGCTTCAGTTCCGCGGCCATCTCAGTACTGGTGTTCAATGGACTAATTCTAAGTAAGGCGTGCAAGCCTGAGGGCGATGATACAGGGACTCAGCAATACCTGCTGTTTTGAGGCCACCAGTGGATGTTGGATCTGTGGCGATCCTCCGCTCAGTACTGCCTCACGATATTGAAGTGAGATGGTGATAGCAACCATTAAGGGGTCAGACAGCCCGGACCGGCACCCCGCGCCTGTCTGTGAAAGCCGCCATTATGAAGTCAGGCCCTGGTCCAGCATCCTGCATTGTTTACAGCACTTCAGAGGCAAAAACCTTCACCCCCAAAGCTTGCGGTGTTGCATTTCAGGACCCCCGGTTCTCAGTGGGGAAGCCGACGTCAACGGCCCCCACCCCTCTCCCCGCCACCGCAATTAACATGTAAAAAATGTGTAGGCCTCAAAACGAAAAGTCAAAAATAAAAGACAAGTGAGAGCACTAGGCCTTCATTGAAAAGACTAGGAAGATTAAATCAGAACTGCAACTCGTTTTCCCAGCGTCTACTGAGCCAGGTCCAGCCCAAAATCTCCTCCAAGTGCAGCACCTGGTGAGATCCCTCATACTGTATATACTACGAAAAATAATGCTACCTGGAATGCCTTCAAACTTCCAAATGAAAACATACTCAAAACAATAATATCAATAAAACCCTCCTACCACTTCAATGATCCTCTGCACGCTAAGCTCATCAAAGGGCTCAGATCTTCCATACTCCCACTTTGGACTAAGATTGTCAATACATCTCTCTCTTTCAGAGCATGATTCCTCATTGGCTAAAGACAGAGCAGGTTACCCCAATCCTAAAAAATCCAAATGAGGACATCAAAAACCTCCGTCCAATTACCAAAATCCCAACACTAGCAAAGTTACTAGATAAATGTTTTTACCTGCAACTATGCAACCAAATTGAGCAGTTTCATCTTCTTGACCATTGCCAAACTGGCTTCAAAAGGGGACATAGCACTGAAACATCTCTAACAATTGCCCTGAGATTGCTTGATCAGAATGAACCGTTTCGGCTTATATTTCTTGATCTTATTTATTTATTTATTTTTAAGATTTATAAAGCGCTCAAATACCCGTAGGTGTCTCGGCGCTAGATCCTTCCTCTGCGTTCGATATTTTCAAACATGACAGCATGATTGATCTTCTGGAGAAAAGGCAGGGGCTATCTGGTTCTGTTTTGAACTGGTTTGCCTTCAGCTGCAGCTACTCCGTTATGACGGGGGAGCATCGCCCCCCTGCCACTAGATGCAAACATGAAAAATAAAATGATAATACAATTATTATATTATTATTTTATTTTTCTTCTCAAGCCAAGTCTTAGGGGAGGGTTCATCATGGCGACACCATTGAAGCTTGTATGGAGGAGTGGTTGGCACTGCAAGTGCATGGCGGTTTGGCCGGCTGTCTTAGGATGGCCAAACCAACATGTACACTGAGATCTCTCCAATCAGAGCTGCATTGGCAGGTAGCGAAAAGCAGGCACAGGCTACCAGTCCCCGTGGGAGCGTAAACCCATCCTGGCGCTTCTCTCATGCTGGGTAATAGTATTACCAGCAAGAAAGCAGCGTGTGGATTGACGTAGGGAAGTTTGGGAGCCTGTGCATTAGCAGCAGAGGAGCACCAATGTGGCAACCAGCAGGTAAGTGATTTTATTAGTTTTTTTTATTGTTCCCCAGACCTGCCTCACCACATTGTCAGATAACAGTCAATCAAACCCTGCCATTAATTCGGTCTTGAGTGGAGTGCCTCAAGGATCCACACTTTCACCCATGTTATTCAATTTATTCATAGAACCTCTCACCAAAATTCTGAAGCACTCACACAATCATTACCAAATGTAAGTTGATAATGCACAATTGTACTTGTAAATTTCTTCACCTGAAGATATCATAACTCTCAACTGCAGCCTACTGAAAACCCAACAATAGTTAGCCCGCAATCACCTTGTGCTCAACACACTCAAAACAAAATTCCTCTTGATCGCTTCCCACAGTCACTCTGCCGTCTTAAGCAAATGGCTCAAACAACTTGTAGCTCTCAATTGAGCCCAACGTTATTGACTCTAATGGATCACTAGGTATAACGTGGGACAAATACCTTACTGCAAGATCATATCAGTGCAACCACCAGGGAAGCCAATTACCAATTGAATACTCTAAGGAAAATCAAATGCTTTTTGCCCCTGAGGATATTCAATTAGCAGTCCTATCCCTAGTCATATACTGATTAGATTACGGAACAGCTATTCTTGAAGGCTTACCCAAAGCAAGGCTGGCACTGGTAAGGCCAAATTGAACTCGACTGCTAGGCTCTTCACAGCATCCAGAAGATTCAACCACATTACCACAGACCTAAAACATCTCAAATGGCTCCCGTTTGAAGCAAGGATCCAGTTGAAGATAGTATGCATAACACATAAGTCCCTTCACCATACCACTCCCATCTACCTGGCCAATAAATTAGAACTGTCTGGGGGTAGCAGGTCCTTATGAAGTGCAAACACCCTATTGTTGAAAACACACAAGTTCAACAAAAATAAAACTTACAACTGCTCCTTCTCTGGTCTAGGCCCAAGAATATGGAACACATTGCAGCTTAAAACCAGGTCAAGCACCTCGACTACCTGCTTCAAAAAAGAAGTAAACATGCTTCTGCTGAATAGATTCCTTCAATAGTAACCCTAAAGTCACTCAGCTTGACTATTTTCCTATGGGCATTTACGAATCTTGAAACTCCCAGGCCGATTGTTAATTGTATCTGTATTTTGCTTTCTTATTCCTTACTGTATCTATCCCCTGAATATATGACTTATCTGCTATTTGTACAGTGCTCTGACACCATGACGGGTCATGTAAAACTCATAAAACAATCAAATAAATAGGCTTTTATAGTGGCATTAATTAAATTAGAAAGACTTCTGAATGTATTTTCTGTTTTTTCCTTTTATTTGACCTAAGGTCAAGAATAGTAATAATGAAAGATGCGAGACTGAATGGTACAAAAATGCCAAACTGAAATTAACTAATAGAAAACGTTCAATTTTGACATTCCCATAGGCGCAGTTTCATAGAATATAATGGAGTAAATTGTGTAGTTTTAATCGTAAACTTTTTTTACATTAATAAAATTTGCAAATTAGAATATTTGAGAATTGTATTATTTCATCTGTGTAATGTAGAGGCCAAACCATTAACTATTTTGTCTTATAGTAGAAATTAACAGTGGGAACCTAACCTTGACTTGCATAATGTTTGTAGAATGTTTCTTTTTTAGCACTTAATGCTGTAAGCCTTTTGTCCTGAACTGCTTAGATGACAGAAGCTTTCCTGTTCCCATGATAACACTACACGTTGATTAGCAGAGAAAACTGAAGAATGCAACATTTTACCTTAGTGAGAAATATAAAAATGGTATATATGCGCATTAGAGTAGTGTGCGGGAGAGTGGAGATTCTTCAGACCTTTTCTAGACTCTCTGCAGAACCCTTTGCTGAGATTTTTTTACTTTCTCAGAGACTTACTAATTTCCCTTGCCTGAATCTATGCCACTCTGAGACCCTACATAATTTCACAAACTTCTCCTTATGGGAAGTGCTAACAGATAATAATTGCTTAAAGCTCACTTTGGAACACTTTATGGGTTCTAAAGATTCATTTCCTAGACTTAGAATAGAGATTTAGTTGTATAGAACGCGATTTATATATGTGTTCTGTATTTTATTACTGATGAATTGATAACCTATTTTGAGAATAAAGATAATCATCTAAAAGATTTTAATAAAACTTTGACAACTTACACCCAATCTCACCATTGCCTCCTAAGAAACGACAGTTGAAATCTGATGTACAGAAAGTTAGAATTGATGATTTGCAGCTTCTGATTCTCTTCTTACGCCCAAGTTCTTTTGGCCTTGGGCCCAGTAATGAGTGGCGACTTTCCTCCAGAGGAGTAAAATAATTGATACCGTAAACCAAATATTGATTTAAAGTCATTCTCCTCCAAATTTGGTAGCAGAAGATGGTTTACATAAGAGAAGCTGCAAAAATGTTAATTGTCCCGAGATAGATACGTACATTTCCAATGCCAAATTGCACAAAGCCAGTGTGAAGACTGACAGAGTACAGTTTTCTAAGGCGGTTGCATGTGCTGAATTAGAGGTGTGAGTATCAATAGAGTTATGCATCACAATTGTTGTGGCTATTGTTATTTGTACAAGCATTAATGTTTTGGATGAATTATGGATGTTTTTGATTTGCTGATGTTTATACGCTTTTGTCAAAGAAGTTGATTTTGGAATTCTTGTCAGCTAATGATTTGAAGTGCAGGTCATTAGGCATTGTCGACTGCACAATTGAGACAGGGAGAGTAACAATTTGTTGTGATTGTGCTGATATTGACCAGTGTTAGTGAAACTTGATGCGCAAAGGTGACACTGCATTGATTAGGGGATTTACAGCTGGCTGACATTTTATTGGTATACTTCAAACTCTTTTTGTTTGAAAAAAGTCGGAAGGTGTAAAAACCTGAAAGTCCCACTTGTCGAATTGTTCTTTGTTTCCTTTAGAAGAAGCAGACAAAGATTGTTATTTTATATTGCATAAAATTGTAGATTTTAAGCTGTGTGTGTGTACAAAGAAATTGTAAAGGAGGGTGAGCAACTGTAAAGAGCAGGTTGCTGCATCATATTGTGCAGCGCTGGTATTGGCCAGGTGGAGTGAAATGCCGCGCGGAGATTAATTGAGCTGTGTGAAGAGCAGTAGCGGCTGGCATGGATCGGGAGTGGGGAAGCAAACAAAATAATAAACGCACCTACTTGCCGCCGCATCTCTACTTGTAGTCCGTCCTGTCCTCGCTCTGCTCCAGCCAGCAGCACTCAGGCTCTACTGAGTCTATCACAATGCTACAGTGCAGCGTTGTGGTTTGGCGCTCAGCCAGGGACTGGGAGCCTGGGCATGTTCTTCACCCATGCTGTAATGCAGTCTGCGTGGAGAACATGCAAAGTCCGCATGACAGTTTGGCCGGCCTCAGACGGCTGGCCACACTGTGATATGCACTGATAACAGTGCAGACCACTCCTGTGTGCACCTGTCATCCCCCTGGCCCTGCCCTCAAGATTCTGGGACACAAAATAAAAGGTTTATTATCATTTTATTTTTCTATTCTTTGGGTTGCTGCAAGTGGGGGCGACGCTCCTCCGCCATAGCGGAGGAGCTGGCACTGGTAGAGTCACACTGCTATTGGATAGTTGGCTTCAGAGCCACACTGACATTGGGAGAAGGGTTTACTGAAATCTGACATGTATGGAACAGAAGTAAAACAATGAAGGTTTAGATTTTGTGTTTTGCCATTTGTTGAATTCAATTTGAAATCATAACATTTTTCAAAGCAATCAAGGACTTAATGAGATGATGTACCTATTGCTGTTCTGAAAGGTGAAGCGGCCATCCTGAGGGTCAGCCTGCTTGATGGCTGATGCACGAGAAAGGGTATAAACAAGTGTATTGCTTTGCCAATGAAGGAAGATTACTGACAAAGACGATGTATTGAGATTTCGAAGATGGTAGACATTTGAACTTGTACTAAATAATAGATTGAGAGGCACTTTGAGATATGAAACCACCTCCATGGACCTACCCAATCTGAAGCCTTAAGTGCCTGGGAATGAATGGCGAGAGAGAGAGAGAAATATAAAAGATGAACAAAGCGAGCAGTGAAAAATTATGCAGATCCTGTATGGAATGACAAACAGCAGAACTGGAGAAGGTAATAGTGAAGGTAAATAGATTATATCCTGTGATTACAAATTAGAAAAATGAGAAACCTGAAAATCCCAAAATGGCTAAGGCCAAAGGGGAAAAAGAGACAAAGGAAGAAATAAAATCAGATACGGATACTGAGTCAGGAGAGGACATCATGGACGAATTATTGGCTGCAGCACGTCCACCACCTTATGTGGGTCCCGTGACTGATACTGATAGAATGACATCTAATAATGCGACTGTGGCGACAGCCCCTGTTGATCCAAATGTGTATTAAATTTCTACAACCTTGTCAATGACCCAGCCTGTTGTGGCTCTGTCTGTAGTGGCACAGTTTTTAGTGACACAGCCCATTACACAACCAGTGATATTAAATCAAGTACCAGCATAAGTAGGGACTGTTCAGACGGTAATGCCTACAGGTGTTACTAACTGTACCAGTACCTAGGGGATCACAGCATAGCCAGTCGAGATTTGCATACCAAATGTTTTGATTAACTGTGTCCCAAATGCAGTAGCTCAAGGAGCTGTTGGAGGAGCACCAGTGGAAGCATTTATTCTCGCTTCACAGAATTCACATTTTGTTGTATGGACACCACCACAAACTACTCATTCATTAGGGGAAGGAAGCAGACTTGTCTTTATGACACAAATGACGCAGGTTGAGACAAATTTGTTTGAGGGATTTTTCACCCACGGTTTGCAGATGCTGCCAGAACCAGTATAAAGACAGAATGCACAGGACTGTTGACGTTAATTTAGAGTTTGAAAAGAGGAAGACCAATACATTTCTTGAAATTAAAAATCAAATTAGAGTAAATAAATTGGAGGGCGTTTGGATCTTGAACACATACATTTATATCAAGAAAAATAACTGATTTATTTATGCAAAGAAATTACCAGGAAAGCAGCAACAGTACATGCCTACCTAAGGAGTTGGCAAGCAAACATGAAATCGATCTTCCAAACAACATCCCATTGAAGAGAAATGTCAGCATACATTTAGATGATGAATCAATTGAGACAATGTATTCTTCTAGGAATGTGATTACACATTATTGAATTGATAAGAGTGTTCGCAGGTGGAGTACGTTTGAGAAATTGAAAAACAAAAATGAGCAACAAAACATGTCAGGCCACTTCCAGGTCCTCCGGATGATGGGAAGAGTTTCATCTTACCCATTAAGAGAAATACCTGGTGGAGGGTACGTTTTTGTGCCTTGTAGCTGAGGAGACCCTGCATTATTTACGAACAGTTTTCCAAAATTTAAAGTCATATGCAACAGTATACCCGGGTTGAGGGGTTATTAAGGTTGAAAAGCATTTGTGGATTGACTTTAATACATTCTTGGACATAGTCGTCCCGAATGATTTGTGGGCTGAATACAAACCACTGTTCATTTGTCAGATGCAGAGCCACCAAAAGATTCCCTTACAAATTCACCATCCTCATCTCTGATAAATACAATGAGGCGATTACTTTCTTTAAGGGTAGAGTTCCTCCGAAAGATTTGTATTAAATGAGATTGAACAGAATTTTGCAGGAAGTGAAAGTCACCGCATTAGTATTATGAAAGATTGTGAAAGGTATTTCAGCAGCATACAAGCCAAAAGCATCTTCAGTCCACTGATGTGGGATTCTTTATTTTGCAGTTTGTGCTTAGTTTAAGACAAGATATCAGTCGGCATATACAGCAGAATGTACTTTGTTGGAAAATAAAGTCACTAGATGAGGTCCTGAAGTATGTCAAGTACTGGAGTGATGTACAAGAGATGAAGCAGACAAAGATTAGAGAGAATGAATGCTAGAACAGACAAAGCAGGAAATGTTGGCTCAATGTAGAATGTCGGCTTCCAGAATGAGATAGAGGATGCTAGTCATCAAGGTGCTAAAGGATGTGTAGTTGATAAGTACAGGCCTCAGCAACGCCTGTTAGTGCAAAGGGTTCGCCCTTCTTTGCACGAAGTCCTCAGACTATAGAAAGAAATTGGCACGGAAACTGAAAATACAAAAACATAGTTTAATAAACCTTTAAAGGTGGTACTACAGCCTACACAACACTCTACGGCAATGTACAGGGTAGCACAAAGAACTCAAGCACATAGCCCCCTTTTATACACAAAGAAGGGGTTCATAAGTAGGCGGATACAACTCAGGGCATGATTTACGACCATATATGGACATTTCTGTACATGATCAATACATGGGTGGAGTTAACGGTTCTTGAGACCCGCGAAAAGCACATTCCTATCTACGCTGATCAAAGACAGATGTGACACTTACTGAGCATGCGCTAGATGCACAAAGAGCTAATTATAGACTGTTGCAGGGCAGATCCTAAGGGCGACTAGCGAAGAGGTCGGACTCGTCACATAGCGGGCACATGGCAATATGTAGCATACAAAATGGAGGACAGAAAAACAAGATGGAGTCTGACCGTTACAAGAGTTAAGCGGGAAAACGCAACATGTGAGTTATGATATCATGTCTTCAGCTAATGCTTAACATTATCGCTGTTTTATTTACAACAGACGACCCTTTCAGCATTAGCTGAAGACATTCGGTTTCCTAGGATAATCTAAATACTCATCGTTAATGTCGATGCTCATCATTTCAGCTACCTCTCTAGTTATGCTTTTCTGGTGGACAGCCTCAGCTACAGCTCTTTTATTAGGTACACAAAATGAAATACATAGGGAACGTATCATTGGACTACATTGGATGCATACACAGCATGTAAAAATAATTGCAACAATTATACAAAGGCCAGTTAGAACTTTCCAACCCCATGTGGAGATCAGAGTACAGAACCAACCTGAAAATGTCCAGGTTCCATTTTTGACATGTATATCAGCAGCAATCTTATGTAATTTATTGATTGCTTTGTATACAGAAGGAGTGTGGTCAGGAATAAATACACAACAGCTACTTCCAATAATTCTACAAGTACCACCTCTATCTGCTAACATAACGTCCAAAACCATTCGGTTTTGCAACGCAACAATTCTAGTAATTTGCAGCTCTTCAGTAAGAATTCCAAGGGCTGCAGCAGTTTGATTCGTTACGGCTTCTATAACTCTAGTTAATCGCGGTATCTTTCTACTATTCAGAGCAGCTCCAACAAAGAAAAATAACCCTAAATTAAAATCTATATACTGTTGCAAACTAGTGTCGGTTTGATCTACATCATCAATAGACAGAGTTCGCCTATATCTATTTACAGTTGCATTATTCAATATTTTCAAATCTTTATGATATGATGCAGGTGCTAGGAATACAGGCGGCAGTAAAAATGCTACATAACATACTCCAGACCATCCAGCTGGTAATCGGTAATAACCTCTATTACCGCATACAAAATAGGTGTTATGGGAAGCTAGAAACGTGCTGTTATTCAGACCATCAATATTCAGCACGATAATACAATCGCTAACACCTACAGTGATATAACCTACACTCTGAACACATTAATCTGCTTGGGCCACTGAAATCACAAATTTCTCATTTCCAACAATGTCTCTAGTGTTTGTAAAAATATAAGGTATCGAATCATTGTCCGGTCGATACTCTTCCCCCTCCCATGTAGTTCCGTTGGCTTGTGGATAGCCTTCTTTGTCCTGATGGCATTCTTTATTCGGTCTGAAAAGTAATCTTCCTTGTGGCAAAAAGCAAAGTGTACCATGCTCGACAAGAGCCATTATGAGAGAAAGGGAGAGGTATGAACGGTGTTCCCCCCTTCTTCTGGTGTGCTGGCATCATCCCACAGTTTGTAGAATTAGTAGCAACGTGGGTATGATGTAGCATCTGGATGAAAGTGGTATTCAAATATGACTGTCAATGCTTCAACTCTTGATATGGAAGCGTATAAAAGAAATGCTCATCTGGCATGGGAGTGGAAACAACATACAACTCACGGGCAGGAATTGCATCCTCGACAAACCATGTGATTGTAGCAACAACTGCTACAGCAGCAATGAACCCTACAGAACAGAAAATCTTTTTCTTCTCCATTCGAACCAATGTACGAGCAATATCTTCCTGAAACTAAAAGGGTTGTCAGAACTCTTCCCCCTAGGCAGCCGTTGTTTTCTTCACCAGCGGGCCAAGACGGGTGTCACTACACTAATGCAGGGCTGATACCCCCCCTTGCCTCATCGGCTCTCCGTTTCACTGACCTAGGGGCCGTTCTGACAACTTATCACACAACTGCAGGCTCCTTCCTTGGTCGCAGATTATATATCCTCGCTCCAGGAACTGTCGGGTCCGGGAAGAACTCCTCAGATTCGTCAGGTACCACAGCACGGCCTCTCTTCGCAGTCCGGATTTCTCGATGGTCGGTCAATACAGCAGGCTCCACCAGTCCGGGTTGCACCTTCCGACAATGTACGGAATGGATCCAATTCTTCCGGTAGGTGACTCGGACGGCTGTTCTCGTCGCGAGAAGAACCGGCCGGGACCACACCACCTCGGCTCCAGACTGCTCGACCTCTAGAATGATTTTATAAGGACGAAATCTCCGGGCCGGAGATTATGGCCTTCACCTGTGGACCGGTCAGGGAGTGCTTCTCAAACCTGTTGATGAATAGAAACCAGACTGTCAGTTAATTGTGCCAAATAGTCATTCATTAAAACACAAGGTACATCATACACTGAACTTGGCTTGGGCATTCCCCATATATTCATGGGACGCCCAAATACGATCTCATAGGGAGTAAGACCTGTTCGAGAGTGTGGTACCGATCTGATAAATAATAATGCCAAAGGCAGAGCATCTGGCCAAGTCAGAGAAGTAGAAGCTTGTATCTTTGCTAATTTAAGCTTTAAAGTACCATTGTACTTTTCCACCAAGCCTGCTGACTGTGGGTGGAACACTGCATGGCATTTCTGTTTTATTCCCCATCCTTTCAGGACATACTTGACAACGTCCGCTATAAAATGAGGCCCGTTATCACTCCACAACAATTTACAAACAGCATATCGAGGAAAAAATTCCTTCAATGGCACCTTTGCCGTAGTAATTGCAGTATTGTCCTTCGTAGGGTATGCTTCAATCCATTTGCTGAATGCACAAACCACAACTAAGACATATTTCAGATTATTGCAGCGTTCAAGCTGAATATAATCCATTTACAAAACTTCAAAAGGTGCATTAGGTGTTGCAAATCCTCCTGCTGGAGTTCGTGTCCCTTTTCCTGGATTGTACTTAAGACAAATCATGCAGATATGTACCACTCTCTTAGCCGTGTCAGCAATCTCTGGATGCTCCCAAACTTGCGTAAGCAATTTCACAATTGCCAAAGCTCCAACATGTGCTTGCCCATGTGCCATCTGGACCATAGGTTGTACAAAAGCTATGGGTAACTTTCACTTATCCATATGTTTATTTCTCCAACAACCTTCATCATCCAACTCTCCATCCTTGGACCATTGCTCCCGCTCTTTATCAGAAGTGGTCCTCTGTATCTCTAGTACCTCCTTCCGAGCATTGTGCCATCGCTCAGCTTGTGACTTCACAACGTACATTGGAGTAGAGTCAGACAGCATCGCAGTTTCACGTGCTACTCGATCTACAAAAGCATTTCCTTCTCCCACTTTATCTGTCACTTTCTTGTTGGCGTTGCACTTCACTATAGCTATCTTCTTTGGATACGTCAACGCAGTCAAAAGATTATGTACTAACTCTCCGTACATTATCTGTTCTTCATGTGATGTCAAAAAGCCCCTTTCCTTCCAGAGCAGGCCAAAATCGTGCGCTACTCCAAAAGCATAGCGGCTATCCGTGTAAACATTCACACATAACCCTGCACTAAGCTCACATGCTCGTGTCAACGCTATCAGTTCCGCTGCCTGAGCTTATTTCTGCGGTATGCGTGTTGTCTCCACTATTGTATGTAGCGTAGTAATTGCATATGCTGCTGAGGTAGTACCATCTGGTAACTTCAGGCAAAACCCATCCACCCACAGCTCTTACATCCATAAAGGGCTTGTCCTGCAAATCAATACGACCCTTTGTCTGTTCCTCACTCACAAAAACGCAATCATTTGCTTCTTGCGCCTCCGGCTGAGTCGCCGGAAATGGCAACAACGTGACTGGGTTTAGTGTTGCACATCTCTTCAAAGTAATATGAGGAGCCAACAGTGTCAGCTCATATCTTGTTAGACGAGCGCTAGTTAGATGCTGCGTCTTTGTCTGATTCAAAAGAGCATCAACAGCATGGGGGACCAACACCAACAACTTATGAGATAACACAATCCCCTCACTCTGGCGTATTGACACAGCTGTCGCTGCAACCGAGCGAAAACAACCAGGTAACGCTCGAGAAACAGGATCAAGTACTGCAGAGAAGTATGCGCAGGGGTGCTGCTTATCACCGTGCATCTGCACTAACACTGATAATACGCATCCTTCTCTTTCATGTATGTACAATGTAAAAGGCTTCGTGTAATCAGGGGTACCTAACACTGGTGCTGAACAAAGGGCCTGTCGTAATTGCTGGAAAGCATTCTCACACTCATCTGTCCAGGGAAGGGGAATTGGAGTGTCCTTTGTCAAAAGCGCTAACAGTGGTTTAATTATGTGTGAAAAACCCAGTATCCACTGCCTACAAAAAGAAGTAAGACCTAAAAATGCTCGAACATCCTTCTGTGTAGAAGGTGCTGGTGTAATCAAAATTGCCTGAATACGATCCGATGTGAGTGCATGCCTCTCCTTAGACAAAAGGTGACCTAAGTAGGTTACCTTTGGTCTACAATATTGCAGTTTCTTCTTTGATACTTTGTGATTGTGTGATGCCAGAAAAGAAAGCAAAGACAATGTACACTTTTCACATATCTCAGGGGTATCGGCCGCCAACAAGATGTCATCGACTTATTGTATAAGCGCCACACCTTCAGACAGAACAAAAGAATACAATTGTCGTTTCAACGCTTGACTGTAGATGCTAGGACTCTCAGTATAGCCTTGAGGAACTCTACAAAATCTATACGATCGATTATTCAAAGTGAAGCCGAAGATATATCGGCTATCAGGATGAATAGGGATCGAAAAGAAGGCATTCTTCAAGTCTATAACGCAGAACGTGGTTGCAGTTGGTGGAACCAGAGTAAGAAGTGTCGTAATGTCAGAAACCACTGGGTATTGAGATATCACTATCTTATTCACCTCTCGCAGATCGGTAATAAATCGATAAATCCTATTGTCAGTGTCTTTCTTCAGAATCGGTAAGATAGGACTGTTACAAACATTGTATGGAACCTCTTCTACTACCCCTACTTTAATGAGATCCTGCACAATGTGTGTAAGCGACTCCTCCCCCTCCTGTGAAATACGATATTGAGGAAGGCGTGGCAACACAGGTCCCTCCTTTACACTAATGTGCACCGGGGGGATGACCATCTGTCCCACATCAGTATCTGAAGTAGACCACAAGGTACGAGGTAAAGAGGCCAATGCAGTATCCTCTTTTAACCATACACATCCTCTCCATTGTCGGATAGTTTTCTTTCAAAATAATACGTACTCCTTCAGGGGAGCAACGTATTGTGGCTCTGAAATGCTTTAGCATATCCAAACCCACAATGTTATCAGGCGTGTTTGGGGAGAGCAAAAATGGACATGGTGCAGCAAACTTATCTACATGAAGTGCAAGAGGTTGTGACAGTGGGCTACGGGAAGGAGTTCCATCGAACCCTATTGATGTAACCGTTAAGCCAGACAGGGGAGCCCTCGGAAACAATTGTTTCGACAAAGCGCTACGAGTAGCTCCTGTATCAACCAGAAACCGATCAGTAGAACCCAAAACGTGTGCTGTAACATAAGGACCCCTCTGATCTACTGACACTTCAACTGATTCCTTACCCCATCCTACACAATCCTATGCATACTGTGAATCATGATATTCAGGGTGTTCGTAATCAGATATTTGGCACTGATTTCTCGATCAAAAACATTAGACCCATCTTGCGGTCGCATATTAGAATCAAACCTAGCATGATCATTCGTGTTTCCTCTGGGGCCTGAAAAGCCTCCTCGATTTCTCAGCGGTCCTTGACCACGTCCTTGCCGGTGTTAACGCAGCAATGGACACTCCTTAGCCCAATGGCCCATCTGCTTAAAATACGCACATTGATCCCTAGCCAAATTCAGACGAGCAAAGGAAGAACCATAAGATCCTCGACCACCGCTATCGGTACCCCTATGGGGCGGTCAATACACTTGTGCTAACATAACCTTCGTTTTCAAATCTTTGGACTTCTTCTCTTCATTACCCTTCGCTTCTAATTCCTGACATTCATAATACTGAGCCATCGTCAGGAGGGATGCCGGAGACGAAGTCGTCCAAGAGCTTTCACTCGCTTTTAACCGAGCTTCCACTCCTGGTAATAAATTTGAAACATACTTATCAACAAAAAGATGTCGGCCCGTATCGTCTGTAAGCGACTGACCGCTAAAATCATGAAAAGTTTCCTCAAACCGCGTAAAGAAATCTGAAACTGATTCATCTGCCTTTTGCTTACACGACGCTAAGATAGTCCAATCATTCTTTTTAAGGGGGATAAACGTTTTTCATTTAGTCAAAATGGCAGCAGGAAGTTCTAAAATCAACTGGGGTGGCTTCTGCACAGGTTTCCTTTCTCTATCCTCATCCTCAAGATCTGCCCATTTTGCTTTAAAGGTTACAAGATCATCTACTTTCCGCACAGATCTCCACATATCGGGGGGTAATATAAGCCCAAAAAATAAATCAATATCAGCTAGTGTCATAGTACAAGAATTTAGAGCCCCCTCAACTTCCTCATAAAAGGTGGCAGGATTCTTCGTGGATCGGGTAATGCAGCTTTTAATGCCATAACATCTGCTCTATTCCAGGGAGTGTAAACCCACTTATAAATGAAATACCCTCTTGCATCAGGAGAAGATTTATCAGAACTAGTACCCGCTCCTTTAGGAGGAACATACAAAGGCGCTGCCTCTCGCATAGGCTTAACATGCACTAGCTCGATCTTATCTGAATGAAAGATAGGTGACTGCTTCCCGCCGCCGCTCTGATTAGTTTGCTCCTCCTCCGCTTTCTTTTGGCGCGCTTTGTCTCGTAGCTGAAACATCTTGTCCCGCAACGCAAACAGCCGTCGAACCTCGTCGGGCACATGGGGAGGAAGAAAGAGACCTTTACGCAATTCTTTAGAGTCTGATACCACATCATCAGGTTCAAGAACATTGGAATATTTCAGAAAAGATGTAACCACTACATCAGAAAGAGATTCAGTAAACTATAATTTCTCCCTATCCTGCCATCCCTCAAGAGACTGCATTAACTCAGGAAGAAAAACAGTAGCCTTAAGTACTCAATGAGCGAGCTTTCGAAGGTCAGTCATACGATCGTTCGATAACATAGACCGTGTGTCTGCCTTCCCTGGGGGTGATCCAGAATCCTCACCTCCCCCTCTCGGAGCGGACGGACCAGCGTACAAAGGCGTACGGAGGCGGAGAGCGATCTAATAACGAAAAATCATCATCAGTTTTATTAAGGACAGGATAAAGATGCTGCCGAACAGCATACTGGCCAGATATCTGCAATCTGCGTTACTTTTCCTGTTTTTCTTCCAATTCCTTTGCTTCACGCTTTCTTGACTCTTGCGCTTTCTCACGCTCACTCTTTCGTTGTTCCTTCTCAAACAGCGCTTTCTCACGTTTCTCGCACTCACGCACTTCTTTCACCCACATTCAAACATATCTTGCCTCGCTCGTCGCTTACACATACACTGCTCCACATACTCAATTTTACGCAAATCAAACGATCCATACAAAGGCCAACGTAACTCAGGATCCTTTTTCGTGTATTTCCTCCACAATGTGCTGTACATTATAGGGGAAAGACCAAACTTCACATACATGTCCCTATTAGGCGTCCCCTCTGGGGGAGCCAGCTGTGATTCCTCAAGGCTTAACCAGTTACTTCCAAAACAGCAGCACCACTTACGGAGTGCGCTAAAAGCAGGCATGTCAAGAATAGTGCAAAATATGCAATATTATAATCAAAATGGCACTTAAAACGTTGGGCCGCTCAAATCCAAAGTTCAGGAGAAATATCTCCACATTACCTGCCTATATGTGTTGCAACGCATATATCCCAAATCCAAAACCAAATATGACTAGTCCCATAAAACCAAATAGCCGCAGCAAGCGTATCCTAAAACTGCCTTGCCAATCCAGGCTTCCAAAAGCTCGCAGCAAGTACCGTACAACGGTTCTTACCAATCCAGAGCGTCCAGATTCCAACTGCCAAGTTCCAAATTCGCCCAAACGGCCACTGCCCGGCAAACCGACAGAAGAGGTGTCAGTCGAGGACCGGCGCCACCAAGATGGTCAGATCGGAAGGGAAGGAAGAAAACCTCGGGATGCCAAGACTAAAGATGCCGCTGGCAGTGATCACGTTCCCGGCAAGGTTCCAATCCTTCATCACGACCAATCCTTTCGAGCATCCGAGTCGCCGATGAGCCCCACGTAGGGCGCCAATTGATAAGTACAGGCCTCAGCAAGGACTGTTAGTGCAAAGGGTTCGCCCTTCTGTGCACGAAGTCCTCAGTAGAACAACAATGCCCCTGCACTATACAAGTATGTGAAACATTACAGTAATGACATTTGTAGCAAATGATGATCAGTTAGTATACATCCACACTTTCGGAGTGACTTTATGAGGATCAATTAATCCAGGTTCAGGTACAAGAGTTCCGAAAAAGAAAGAGAAATGTTCTGTTCTTGGTGTTAAATAATTGGTTTATTGTTCCTTTGTTAATGCCAACACGTGTTTCATCGCAGGGAACCTACTGCGAATCTTCAGGGCTTTGTGAGGAAAGTATGACAAATAATATCAGAATAGTACGGAATGTCCGTGTCTGGACAAGATTCTTGTTAGTTGATTCGAGTATATCGAGGTCTGTAGCACGCTGCCTGCGTGATTAAGGGATCTGGGTGGGAACAAGCTTATTCAGTTTAGGTGTATATCAAAAACCGGGAGGAGTTGTCGAGAATATACGAGGTATCTTGGTTAAGACATGGATTCCTTGACAGGCGGGTACACCTTATTAGTGCTGAACTCCCTCTTGTGGTTCCCGGTGCCGTTTTACAACACCGTCATTGTAAAACGGCACCGGGAACCACAAGAGGGAGTTCAGCACTAATAAGGTGTACCCGCCTGTCAAGGAATCCATGTCTTAACCAAGATACCTCGTATATTCTCGACAACTCCTCCCGGTTTTTGATATACACCTAAACTGAATAAGCTTGTTCCCACCCAGATCCCTTAATCACGCAGGCAGCGTGCTACAGACCTCGATATACTCGAATCAACTAACAAGAATCTTGTCCAGACACGGACATTCCGTACTATTCTGATATTATTTGTCATACTTTCCTCACAAAGCCCTGAAGATTCGCAGTAGGTTCCCTGCGATGAAACACGTGTTGGCATTAAGAAAGGAACAATAAACCAATTATTTAACACCAAGAACAGAACATTTCTCTTTCTTTTTCGGAACTCTTGTACCTGAACCTGGATTAATTGATCCTCATAAAGTCACTCCGAAAGTGTGGATGTATACTAACTGATCATCATTTGCTACAAATGTCATTACTGTAATGTTTCACATACTTGTATAGTGCAGGGGCATTGTTGTTCTATTGTTACTTGTGTGGATCCTCTTGGTCCAACTTTGGGCGGTTTTGTGAGATTACCGCTCGCCCTTTTGCCTGTACCTACCACTTTACGGTGCTCTCTACCGTGCGGACACACGGGTGTGCGCCCAATTTCCCTGGTTGAAGTTGAAAATCTCCTTGTTGCTTACACGAAGTCCTCAGACTATAGAAAGAAATTGGCACGGAAACTGAAAATACAAAAACATAGTTTAATAAACCTTTAAAGGTGGTCCTACAGCCTACACAACACTCTACAGCATTGTACAGGATAGCACAAAGAACTCAAGCACATAGCCCCCTTTGATACACAAAGAAGGGGTTCATAAGTAGGCGGATACAACTCAGAGCATGATTTACGACCATATATGGACATTCCTGAACATGATCAATACATGGGTGGAGTTAACGGGTCTTGAGACCCGCGAAAAGCACATTCCTATCTACGCTGATCAAAGACAGATGTGACAACAAAATAGAAGGGGGTTCCCCAGTGGGATAGTTCAGATATAGGCAGGAAAAAGGGAGGGGAAGTAAACAGCTGAATAGAACAGAAATACCCTGCCAAAGTAGATAGCTAGGTCCCAAGGGGGGGATCCTAAAAATAATGGGGGTGGTGAAAAACGAGCTACATATCAGAGACAATAGTACATCACACAAATTCAGTACATCTTTGTTATGAAAAAAGAATTTGTTTATTAATAAAGCAGTGGCTCAGACATGAGTCCATGTGCAAAATTCAGGGCAAATGTGAAAAAGTAGATAAAACATTAAATATACAACAAGTCAAAGTTGATCTTCACAGAGAACAATCCAAGGTTCATGTCCCACACACTTCCACAAACATTCATTCAACAGACACTCACTTTCACGCTACCTCACTATAGTCAAGCACTCATACACATTAGATCATCGGGGTACATATGGGCCTGCAGGGAACGAATTTATAAATATGGAGGTAGAACAATGTGGGTAGAACGTTTTTACAACAACTACATTAGAGGCCATCCACGTAGATCACGCCAACGCGCATTTCGATGCGAGGCCTATTTAGGCTGCACCTTCATCAGGGCGACGTGGACCAGGGGGTGGGAACATGTATACTCTATACACATAGGGGGAATCTAAGGTGCGATGGGCTGCAAAGGTATCACACAAAGCTCTCTGTGTTGAAGGGTGGATAATTCTCAAAAGGTATCCCGATCAAAGGTTGGTGGGTTCGTAGCAGAGGGGGTCCCAGGATTTTCTTGTAGGGCATAGGATATCCTGGATTGTGTCCCACTTTAATTGTTTCTTGCTTTATTTTGTATATATTTAAGCAACGCATAAACCCTGTCCGGCTGGACAGCTGTAAAATATAGTCCTGATTGGGTCTGTATTTATTGTTTACTCACACTAACCCTTGTCTAGGGACCACTGTCTTTAGAAATACTTGATTACCCAAGGTCCCTGACCAATTGTATTTGGGCTTCCCTTGTCTTTTAGAACATGGGAAAAATCAAAGCTATCAATAAGCAACCCTCATTAAGGGTTGTCCCCCTGCGCACAGCTTCAATGTTACCAGTTAGGTATTTCAATCAATAAACAAATAAGCTCAAGATTTTGTTGAAGTTTTTCTTTATAGATTTGAACAAGTTCCGTGTTGCTTATTGATGACTAGTTGACGCTGGATTGTCCAGGAAGCGAAGCCCCAGCCTTGCACGCTACAACTACACACACAGAACACTTTGTTCGCTATATATTGCGGTGCGAGTCCTATACCTTGATTGTATAAAAATCAAAGCTAGTCAGAATCCACTGTACAAAATAGGATGAGTACGATACACATGTCCCATGACAAGTGCTCAACCTTGGGTAGCTTGGCACCGAGCAGTCAGGTTTAACCTCGGGGCCCAAGTGTAAAGGATTGGGCCAGCACCACCCTTGCAACACATTGCATATGCCACCAGAAAGACTCCACACCATATGTATGAACAACACTTTTTGTATTACACACACACACTGAAGTTGGAGCGAGATACACACTGTACATACACTTTACAGTTCTATGTAAGTGTTGAACTTCCCCACTGGAATCAAAATGAATAAATCTATACTACTATTATAAAGGGAGAACAGACACCTTTTGGCAAGGTAAACTCGGGAACCACAGCGCCAATCCACACACCCAATATATTGTTGTAATCCTCAGGGTGTGTAGATGGACATAGGCTGTATAAAATAAAACAAAAAACGTAAATTTAAAAATTTAAGGTTTAAAACTAAGTAGTCCCCTAAAACAAGCGCCGACCGCGACGTAGCGCTAACCGTGACCTACACCTGCGTGATGACGACAGGCGGGGAGGAGCGGAAACATGCGGCGAGGAGTGGCGCGGCACCTCAGGTAAGGCGAGGCGGGACCAGGTCCAGGCAATGTCGGTGCGGGCGGGGGCCCGGGAGTGGGGGCTAAGTCCAGAGCGGAGGTAAGGCAGAGGCGGGAGGCGGGCAGGATGCAGGCGGCGGTCATCTGTATACGTAATGTCGGGGCGGGAGGGGGGGCCGGCCGGGACGCGGTGGCCTGGCCGGGGTCTAAGCAAATGCACATAATGCAGCCCCCAGCCCTCTTCTGCCCCCGGGCAACGCAGGGGCGGGCTGCTAGTATTGTATATACGCTTTACAGTTACATGTACTTGTAGAACTTTCCCATTAGCAGAAAGG
This sequence comes from Lissotriton vulgaris, assembly GCF_964263255.1. Classification (NCBI taxonomy): domain Eukaryota; kingdom Metazoa; phylum Chordata; class Amphibia; order Caudata; family Salamandridae; genus Lissotriton; species Lissotriton vulgaris. Next base: position 2,041,531,473 of record NC_141685.1, on the reverse strand, counting down.
TCAAAACAGTCACAGATCTTTGACTACGCCTTGTGACCCAGTCCCTTCGTCACTCAAATACATCAGCCAGCGATACACGTTGCCCCTGCTGGCGCCCCATTGACTAGACAGTCTGAACCATGTAACACAGATAAAAACGGTTACTGAGTTTTGTTAATCAAGATTAGACTTCCAGGGACCTGCACAAGTGTGGAGTTGCTATCCCTCCCATTGCCAAATGGTTGTGACCCAGGGAGCACTTCCAAGTCTGGAGAAATGTTTTTCCCACATGCGGAGGTGTCACCCGACAGTCAGCTGAAGAAGGCCAAAAGGCTCATGAAACCCAGCAGGCCTCGTCACAATGTTCTCCACAACAAAGTACCTTGTGGCTGTCATGGTTCTACATACCCTTAGCACACATACCCTAAGACATGTGCAGAATGCTCCCTTATGAAAACCCACCCCTGTCCCGTGCTCCCCGCACGCATCAAGTCAGTGTGATTGGGTGTGTACGTATACTTCCGTAATACATGTTTATCACCTTCTTAGGGTTTTGCCAACCTTGCTTTTACTTGTGCCTTTTTTGGCTTGTATACTATTGTGATGCCTTGTGTGGTTATTGGAGTGGGAGGGCGCAGTATACTTGAATTATGACCTTTGCGTATGGCTCTGTGAGAGACAATGCCCCTGCGAAGGTCTCATGGTTCTCTCCCCGCATCCCTACACGCTACCTTTCGGTGCGCGTCTAAACTGGGACTGCAAGCAACGTCCCCGCGCACGTTCAGAGAGCGTGACTGGGAGCGGCTGGGTGCGGTCCTGTATTTAAACCGCACCCAGCCTTCTGGAAGGCGCTTTGCCTTCGGATTTCCCTCGGAGAAGGTCGCGTCTGATGGAGGAACTCACCTGAAGGAGAATTCGATCCTGGCAGGACTCCACGGCGGTGCATCTTATTTCCTGGAGCTAGAAACCTCAAGAACTAAATTTGAAAGCTAAGTACTTTACTTGATTTAAGGCGCCCTTCGCAAGAAAGGTCAACAGAATTTTTGGAACTTTTATTTTTGCGAAAGCCTTCGCAAAGAAAGAGACTTGGGACATTTTATGCACATTAATGTTTTGAAGAACAATTGCCAGTTCTTTTATGTGTTGAATTGTGAAGAGATTTACAATGAGGTTTTAGATTTTATTTGAAAAAAGGGTGATAGAAGAAAGATACGTAGGATTTGGTGTGTCTTTTGGTTTATGCTTCTCTTTTATAGCACAATTAAAAAGACTAGAACCCCGAGATCAAGAAGCAAAGATTAATGCCAAGTAAGTCTTAGGAATAAATAGGAAGAATGCAAAGGGTCTCTTAAAGATTGTAAATTAATCCTTCCTTTCTTTTGCGTAAACTTCCAGACGAACAAGCTGACATTCCACCAGTTGACCATCTATCCTAGAGGACATCTGACGACTTCATCACCACTACCCAACAAAGACATACTGGGCGAAGGCCTACAACTTGCTGATCGCAGGTAGGGGAACCTCAGAAGTGCGCCACTCTGATTTAGGAGCTCTAATTAGATAGAGTTGTAGTGAAGGGGCCAAGGAATAGTTTAGGAGTGTTGAATCTTAAACTGGAATACTAAAGTCTTTGGTGCTTGTTGCTTCGCAGGTCGACAGCAAGAACTAAAGTCTTCTCTTCAACGTCCAGTACCGGCCCTCCTCCCTAATTTCTAGTTTAAACTTTGCTGTGCATATTCAAGTCAGTGAGTTTTAGTTAGTGATTAGGGAAGTTGGTCCCTTGCGTCCCTGCGAAATCATCCACGTCTTCCAAGAGGACATCAGTCAAGACAAGGTAAGGGACGACGTGGTTAGCTTTGACAGAAGGCAAAGCCCACGTAGATAATTTCGCCCGGACGCAATGGATCAAGTTAACATGCAGGATCTGGCCGCAGTTTTAGAAGCAATTAGGCAGGATAACGCAGCTTTACGTAGGGATTTATCCTCTCTTCAGGACTCAATTCAGCAGAAACCAACCACTTTTCAGAGTTCATCGTCCAGTGCTGATACCAAGACTCAGATCCAAGTGGTAACTCCGTTCCCCACCCCCTTAGCCCCACCTGAAAGATTTTATGGGGATTGTAATAAGTTCTCAGTATTTTTACAACAATGTCACTTACATTTTATAGCTAAGACTACAGCCTTTCCAGACGATTCCTCCAGAGTAGCATTTATGTTATCCTACATGGGTGGAGATGCAGCTCTTTGGTCAGTTCCTTTAGTGGAAAATGACGAGCGAATTTTGTATAATTTTAAGGATTTCGAGAGGGCTTTAAAGAAGATGTTTGCAAAACATCTTTTTGTTCAGTCTGCAGACAATAAGCTTTTAGGTTTAAAGCAAGGATCTTCGGATCTGTTACATTATATATCTACCTTTAACCGTCTGGTTTTAGAGGCTGATTGGCCATACGACAAAAGAGTTTCTATCTTCTACAGAGGTCTAAGGGAGGAATTAAAGGACATGATAACTCAGATTCTCGAGCCCCCAGAAGACATAAGTGATTTCATGGATTTAGTGGTAAAACTTAATCATCGCATTTCAGAGAGAAAAGGAGAAAGAGGGAAGACAGAGCATAAGGTAGTTTTCTTTAAGGAAAAGTCAACCTCAAATCGAAAATCAGGTCCAAAGTCTGACTCTGTTGAACCCATGCAAATAGGTTCGATCCGTGGTCCTTTATCTAAGGAGGAGAAGGAAAAAAGGCGACGTTTAAACCAGTGTTTATATTGCGGAAAGACAGGACCCTTCGTAAAAGAATGCCCCACACGACCGAACAAGTTTAAAACCAAAACTTCCGATTTGGCCATCACACAGGAAAAGTCGGAAAACTAGAACACTCGGTAAAGGGAGAGGTCAGTTTATCGGGTGGTCTTTCTAGTTTGGCCTCAACTCTTCCTCCCGTAGGTTTTAGACACTTTTCTATCCTAGTAGAACTCCGAGATCTGCTTCCCGAATCCCACACAAGAAAAGTAGAAGCCATTATAGATTCCGGGGCTACAGGTAATTTTATTGATTCGCAATTTTTCTTACAGTTAGGTTTTAAGTCTGTGTATAAGGATCACCCAGAAACCGTTAGAGCAGTTGATGGTAAAGAGTTGACTTCAGGGCTTGTAAACAGACAGACCGAACCTTTAGAGATGGATTGTTCTCCTATACATCGAGAAAGAATACAATTTGACATAATTGATGCCCCTCAATTTGAGATGATTTTGGGAATACCTTGGTTAATAAAACATAACCCGGTCATAGATTGGGTAACCAGGTTAATTACCTTTAAGTCATCCTTTTGTGCTGAACAGTGCTTCCTCATCAATAGATCTAAGGATGTAGTTCAAGGTTTTGATTTCGGAATTGAATCACCCAATGTCCTGCTTTTGGATGGGGTCCCATCGGTATATAACGACTTATCTGATGTGTTTGACAAGAAAAAAGCCAATACTCTACCTCCGCATAGAGATTTTGACTGTAGAATAGATCTCATGCCTGGAGCAACCTTGCCCTGCAGTCGCATTTATGCTCTTACAGAAGCAGAAAACACTCATCTGAGAGCATACCTTGACGAGTACCTTGCAAACGGCTTCATTAGGCACTCCAAATCTCCGGTATCTTCAGCTCTTTTTTTTATTCCGAAGAAGGGAGGGGAATTGCGCACGTGCATAGATTATAGGGCATTAAACAACGTCACAATTAAGAACAGGTACCCCTTACCTTTGATTCCAACACTTTTGGACCAAATAAAGAAGGCTAAGATTTATACTAAACTGGACTTGCGAGGAGCTTACCATTTAGTTAGGGTAAGAAAAGGAGACGAATGGAAGACGGCCTTCCGCACTAAGTTTGGTCTCTTTGAATATCAAGTCATGCCTTTTGGTCTGTGTAACGCTCCTGCCGCCTTCCAGTTTTTTATAAACGAAGTGTTGCATGAATTCATTGACATCTGTTGCGTAGTTTATATAGATGATATTCTCATCTACTCTGATACCGAGGAAGAACATGTACAGCAGGTCCGCGCCATTCTTCAAAAACTACTCTCCAATTCTCTTTATGTGAAGTTGGAAAAAAGTCTGTTTCATGCCTCCAAGGTGGACTTTCTGGGTTACATTATTAGTCCCGAAGGTATAGAAATGGACCCTAAAAAGGTAGAAGCAGTAACAACCTGGCCCAGTCCAACTTCCGTGAAACAAATTCAAAGTTTCCTAGGCTTTGCAAACTTTTACCGTAGATTCATTCAGAACTTTTCTCAAATAATTACACCCATAACCAGGTTGTTGAGAAAAGGAGTAAAATTCTTATGGACCACAGATGCTGAAGAAGCCTTTCAAAATCTAAAGAAGAGGTTTACCATGGCCCCAATCTTGTGTCATCCAGACCCCAATCAACCGTTTATTGTAGAAGCAGATGCATCTCAATATGCATTGGGAGGAATTCTCTCACAACGAAATTCTGATACAGGCCAAATGCACCCTATAGCTTACTTTTCTAGGAAGTTGTCAGAAGCAGAACAGAATTATGCAATCGCCGATAAGGAATTATTGGCAATAAAGGTGGTTTTTGAAGAATGGCGCCACTACCTGTTAGGGGCTCGTCATCCAGTAACTATTTATACAGATCACCGAAATCTTCAAGCTCTAAGATCTGTAAAAGCTCTGACTGCTAGACAGTTACGTTGGTCTATGTTCTTCAATGACTACACTTTTGTAATAACCTATCGTCCCGGAAAAGAGAACTTGAAAGCGGATGCTTTGTCTAGAATTGGTGAGAAAGGCCCAGAACAACCCGAAATTGTCCATCCTGTAATCCCGACTTCTTGTTTTCAGGGACGTTTATCCATGAGTAACATTATTAATGACATCAAGGAGGCCTTGAAGGATAAGGATGTTGAGATGTGGAAAAAGGATCATCCTTACCTACATGAGAAGGATGATTTAATGATGGTACATGGTTTGGTTTTCGTTCCTAATGAAAAGATTAAAAAATCCATAATCCAGCTTCACCACGATACTATGTTATCTGCTCATCCTAGCATTTTGAAAACTATGGAACTTATAAGACGAACCTTTTGGTGGCCTTTGATGTTCAAAGACATTCAGTTATTTGTAGAAACTTGCAGTGTTTGCATTCAACATAAGACTTCTCATCAAGCTCCTAGTGGTTTGTTAATGCCTCTGCCCATCCCACCTCAACCCCGGCATACAATATCGCTAGATTTTATAGTTGAACTACCTGAAACCAAGAAGGGATTTAATACAATTTTAACAGTTGTGGATCAGTTCACGAGAATGGCCCATTTCATTCCTTTAAAGAAACTTCCCACTGCTTTAGAACTTGCTCATTTGATTATGTCACACGTGATAAGATTACACGGTATTCCTTCAGTGGTCATTTCAGACAGAGGCTCCCAGTTTATTTCAAAGGTTTGTCAAAAGCTGGGTTCATTGTTACAAATGGATGTTCGTTTGTCTTCTAGTTACCATCCCCAAACAGATGGTTTAACGGAACGAACTAATCAAACTATCGAACAGTATCTCCGATGTATGTTGCCCAATGTTCCTGAAGAATGGTCTGATCTTTTAAGCCCCTTAGAGTTCGCTTATAATAACTCTGAACATTCATCTATCAAAATGTCTCTGTTCTTTTGTAATTTTGGATTCCATCCCAAATGTATTCCTGAAAGTCCTACTAACTATGATTCTGTACCCGCAATTTCTGACTATGTATCCAAAGTATTTTCCATCCAAGAAGAAGCTAAATTCAACTTGGCAAAGGCGAAAGAATCTCAGAAAGAGACCAAGGACAGACATCGATCTGAACAACCTCAATATTAAGTAGGTGATAAAGTATGGTTGAGTATGAAGAATTTGAAACTCTGGGGAAACCAGAAATTCAATCCAAGGTTTATTGGTCCCTTTCCTATAGAGAAGGTAATTAACCCGGTTTGTGTAAGACTGAGTCTCCCTCACAAGTACTTGATACACCCGGTTTTCCATGTCTCTCTGGTTAAGCCATTCCATCCCCAGACCCGTATCTCTAAATCTCCGCCTCCCATCATGATTGATGATCACCCTGAATTTGAGGTTAAAACAATTTTAGATTCCGAAAGAGTTCGAGGAAAACTGTTTTACCTCATAGATTGGAAAGGTTACGGCCCTGAGGAAAGGTCATGGGAACCTTTAGACCATCTAAAAAACTCTCCTAGATTGATCCGACTCTTCCATTTAAGACACCCTGAGAAACCAAAACCCATTTCTACTGTTCTTGGGGGGATCTTGAGGAGGGAGTACTGTCATGGTTCTACATACCCTTAGCACACATACCCTAAGACATGTGCAGAATGCTCCCTTATGAAACCCCACCCCTGTCCCGTGCTCCCCGCACGCATCAAGTCAGTGTGATTGGGTGTGTACGTATACTTCCGTAATACATGTTTATCACCTTCTTAGGGTTTTGCCAACCTTGCTTTTACTTGTGCCTTTTTTGGCTTGTATACTATTGTGATGCCTTGTGTGGTTATTGGAGTGGGAGGGCGCAGTATACTTGAATTATGACCTTTGCGTATGGCTCTGTGAGAGACAATGCCCCTGCGAAGGTCTCATGGTTCTCTCCCCGCATCCCTACACGCTACCTTTCGGTGCGCGTCTAAACTGGGACTGCAAGCAACGTCCCCGCGCACGTTCAGAGAGCGTGACTGGGAGCGGCTGGGTGCGGTCCTGTATTTAAACCGCACCCAGCCTTCTGGAAGGCGCTTTGCCTTCGGATTTCCCTCGGAGAAGGTCGCGTCTGATGGAGGAACTCACCTGAAGGAGAATTCGATCCTGGCAGGACTCCACGGCGGTGCTTCTTATTTCCTGGAGCTAGAAACCTCAAGAACTAAATTTGAAAGCTAAGTACTTTACTTGATTTAAGGCGCCCTTCGCAAGAAAGGTCAACAGAATTTTTGGAACTTTTATTTTTGCGAAAGCCTTCGCAAAGAAAGAGACTTGGGACATTTTATGCACATTAATGTTTTGAAGAACAATTGCCAGTTCTTTTATGTGTTGAATTGTGAAGAGATTTACAATGAGGTTTTAGATTTTATTTGAAAAAAGGGTGATAGAAGAAAGATACGTAGGATTTGGTGTGTCTTTTGGTTTATGCTTCTCTTTTATAGCACAATTAAAAAGACTAGAACCCCGAGATCAAGAAGCAAAGATTCATGCCAAGTAAGTCTTAGGAATAAATAGGAAGAATGCAAAGGGTCTCTTAAAGATTGTAAATTAATCCTTCCTTTCTTTTGCGTAAACTTCCAGACGAACAAGCTGACATTCCACCAGTTGACCATCTATCCTAGAGGACATCTGACGACTTCATCACCACTACCCAACAAAGACATACTGGGCGAAGGCCTACAACTTGCTGATCGCAGGTAGGGGAACCTCAGAAGTGCGCCACTCTGATTTAGGAGCTCTAATTAGATAGAGTTGTAGTGAAGGGGCCAAGGAATAGTTTAGGAGTGTTGAATCTTAAACTGGAATACTAAAGTCTTTGGTGTTTGTTGCTTCGCAGGTCGACAGCAAGAACTAAAGTCTTCTCTTCAACGTCCAGAACCGGCCCTCCTCCCTAATTTCTAGTTTAAACCTTGCTGTGCATATTCAAGTCAGTGAGTTTTAGTTAGTGATTAGGGAAGTTGGTCCCTTGCGTCCCTGCAAAATCATCCACGTCTTCCAAGAGGACATCAGTCAAGACAAGGTAAGGGACGACTTGGTTAGCTTTGACAGTGGCGTGGGTCCTGGGAGAGGAAGCCAGCGACCTCGGACAGAGGCTGTAATGTCAGGCACTGTCGTCCTCCTGATCTGGAGGTCAAAGACAGTCTCAGCTACCAACTCAGGTTCTCCCAAAACCCAAAAACCCTTGGACACCACACACTTCAGAGTGCAAGCTACCATAGGTCCCCTTGGTTGCAAGCACGGATCCCTCAGACTCTACAAGCATCCCCCACATTCCTCGAACTCCACATGTCCTAGCATCTCAGATGGCTGCTGATCTTTACAAGCATCATCCTATGCACAGAGTGATGATGGTGTATGTCAAGGCGGTCCTTGTCCAAACCAACTATCATTTCCACCTGTTTCTGCCGCACCCTGTGCAGTCCTAATGATATTGTGGAAACTGAGATCCTTTGAGTCCCTGGTATCTGCCATTCACGTATGCACCAATAACCATTATGTATATGACAAGCACAGCGCTATAGCACTGAATGGCAGTGTCAAACATGCTCAAAGTCTAAGGCTAGCATCCAAATCAGTGGAAAATTGGGAAGGAGAAAAGCAAAAAGTCAAGGGAAAGCACCCTAGAAAGGGCCATTTCCAACAAACACAAAGATACCATCATCATCATCATCATCAATATTCTTTATTTCGGCACATTTGCCATAAAAGATAAAACAACGTTATACAGTTAAAAACAATGAAATGGATCAGATCAATTAATCAAAAAGTCATGGAAAAACAGCAGCATAGTTCCTTAATTCATATCATCATACATTAAACGTTAGTTGATCCAAGAGCATTAAAATTATTAAAATGATGATTGTATAAAGCTTATTGATGACTAGTTGACGCTGGATTGTCCAGGAAGCGAAGCCCCAGCCTTGCACGCTAAAACTACACACACAGAACACTTTGTTCGCTATATATTGCGGTGCGAGTCCTATACCTTGATTGTATAAAAATCAAAGCTAGTCAGAATCCACTGTACAAAATAGGATAAGTACGATACACATGTCCCATGACCAGTGCTCAACCTTGGGTAGCTTGGCACCGAGCAGTCAGGTTTATCCTTGGGGCCCAAGTGTGAAGGATTGGGCCAGCACCACCCTTGCAACACATTGCATATGCCACCAAAAAGACTCCACACCATATGTATGAACAACACTTTTTGTATTACACACACATACTGAAATTGGAGCGAGATACACACTGTACATACACTTTACAGTTCTATGTAAGTGTTGAACTTCCCCACTGGAATCAAAATGAATAAATCTATACTACTATTATGAAGAGAGAACAGACACCTTTTGGCAAGGTAAACTCGGGAACCACAGCGCCAATCCACACACCCAATATATTGTTGTAATCCTCAGGGTGTGTAGATGGACATAGGCTGTATAAAATAAAAAAAAACGTAAATTAAAAAATTTAGGTTTTAAAACAAAGTAGTCCCCTAAAACAAGCGACGACCGCGACGTAGCTCTAACCGTGACCTACACCTGTGTGATGACGACAGGCGGGGAGGAGCAGCGACGAGTGGCGCGGCACCTCAGGTAAGGCGAGGCGGGAGCAGGTCCAGGCAATGTCGGTGCGGGCGGGGGTCCGGGAGTGGGGGCTAAGTCCGGAGCGGAGGTAAGGCAGAGGCGGGAGGCGGGCAGGAGGCAGGCGGGGGGCAGCTGTGTACGTAATGTTGGGGCGGGAGGGGGGGCGGCCGGGACGCGGTGGCCTGGCCGGGACTAAGCAAATGCACAAAATGTAGCCCCCAGCCCCCTTCTGCCCCTGGGCAACGCCGGGGCGGGCTGCTAGTATTGTATATACGCTTTACAGTTACATGTACTTGTAGAACTTTCCCATTAGCAGAAAGGTCAAAACAGTCACAGATCTTTGACTACGCCTTGTGATCCAGCCCCTTTGTCACTCAAATACATCAGCCAGCGATACACGTTGCCCCTGCTGGCGCCCCATTGACTAGACAGTCTGAACCACGTAACACAGATAAAAACGGTTACTGAATTTTGTTAATCAAGATTAGACTTCCAGGGACCTGCACAAGTGTGGAGTTGCTATCCCTCCCATTGCCAAATGGTTGTGACCCAGGGAGCACTTCCAAGTCTGGAGAAATGTTTTTCCCACATGCGGAGGTGTCACCTGTCATAGCCCCCCCGACAGTCAGCTGTAGAAGGCCAAAAGGCTCATGAAACCCAGCAGGCCTCGTCACAATGTTCTCCACAACAAAGTACCTTGTGGCGTGGGTCCTGGGAGAGGAAGCCAGCGACCTCGGACAGAGGCTGTAATGTCAGGCACTGTCGTCCTCCTGATCTGGAGGTCAAAGACAGTCTCAGCTCCCAACTCAGGTTCTCCCAAAAACCCTTGGACACCACACACTTCAGAGTGCAAGCTACCATAGGTCCCCTTGGTTGCAAGCACGGATCCCTCAGACTCTACAAGCATCCCCCACATTCCTCGAACTCCAAATGTCCGAGCATCTCAGATGGCTGCTGATCTTTACAAGCATCATCCTATGCATAGAGTGATGATGGTGTATGTCAAGGCGGTCCTTGTCCAAACCAACTATCATTTCCACCTGTTTCTGCCGCACCCTGTGCAGTCCTAATGATATTGTGGAAACTGAGATCCTTTGAGTCCCTGGTATCTGCCATTCACGTATGCACCAATAACCATTATGTATATGACAAGCACAGCGCTATAGCACTGAATGGCAGTGTCAAACATGCTCAAAGTCTAAGGCTAGCATCCAAATCAGTGGAAAACTGGGAAGGAGAAAAGCAAAAAGTCAAGGGAAAGCACCCTAGAAAGGGCCATTTCCAACAAACACAAAGATACCATCATCATCATCATCATCAATATTCTTTATTTCGGCGCATTTGCAATAAAAGATAAAACAACTTTATACAGTTAAAAACAATGAAATGGATCAGATCAATTAATCAAAAAGTCATAGAAAAACAGCAGCATAGTTCCTTCATTCATATCATCATACATTAAACGTTAGTTGATCCGAGAGCATTAAAATTATTAAAATGATGATTGTATAAAGCTATTATTTAAAATTTTAGATATTATTCTGCAGCCTTGGGTAATAAGCGTCTTCTCTTTATCCAGAAGTTTTCCAAGTATTTGGCCACAGCAAACACGATCATGCCTGAAAGATCGGTTTTAAAAACCCTATATGCCTGCAGACAATGGGTGAAGCCCAGGTTTTTACAGGCCGGTACAATCCAGTGCCTTCTTGCCCGTGCATAAGTTTGGCAAAAGAACAATATGTGCAGCTCTGTTTCCTGCTCATAGTTGCACCCTCGGCAGAACCTCAATGAGGGCCCGGTCCAATGGCTAGTGTAGGCATGGATCGGTAAACTTCCATACCTCCATTGTAGGTACAGTTTCCTAGTAGTAATTGAGAATATGACATCTAGGATTCCCTTCAGTTTATATGTGTCCTTAGTCTGTAGGAAAGAGTCAGTCAGGGTACCAGACTGTGTGCCATGTCTGTGTGCCTCGATTTTGCTTTCGTGGTACAGTAAGAGCAACTGCTTCCGAGACATCATAGGGAAGCAGTAGCAGGATCAGACCACAGATTAGCTAGTCCCAGACGCCCCAGCTAATTTTTTATGTAATGAAACCAGGGGATTTTCCCCAGGTTCGGATAGGTCAAGATTTCCTGCAGCTCAGACCTGTAGTTCATCGGTTCTGGTGTAGTCCAGATTCTGCGCCAAAAGGTTAGAGGCCTGGCACACAGATCTTCGTTAAGTGGTCTCAGTCCCAGATCAAGCCTCATCGGCAACAAGGGGGTACTAGGAGGGAGTGATAGGAGCTGCCTGATAAATTTATTCTCAATTGCCACCATCTCAAGTTTACAGGTGTGCCCCCAAAGTTCACTTCCATACATGACCGCTCCCCTGGCCTGCACTCTATATATCTCTATTGATGGTGGATTTATTTTTATTTACAAGGCTAACACCTCCCGCCAGTTGGGCCAGTTTAAGTTGGTATTTTTTTTATGGTGACTCCAAGACATGTTCTCATTAAGAGTCACCCCTAGATATTCAAAAGTTCGGACCCTTTCCAGCCTATTTACACCAATACACGGGTTTGGACGTGTTTTTGGTGGGGGATTAAAGATCATATATTTGGTCTTGAGAGTATTAATCTCAAGAACATACTCTTCACAAAATGCCTCGAATCCAGTAAGGACTCGTTGAATCCCCATAGGAGATTTGGACAGCAGCAGGGTGTCATTCCAAACATGATTGCGGCACCCTGCTGCCAGCCAGTCTGGGGGCATCGCTGTCCTCTACCCTATTTAGATGGGCAATTACCCAGTTGACATAGAGGCAAAACAGGGTCAGTGCCAAAACACAGCCCTGTCTTACCCCCCTGTCAATGGGGAATTTGTTTGATAAAGAACCATCCCGGCCACATCTGACCTGCGCATAGTTATCCGTATGTAATCGGACAATTATTTTTAAGAGGTGGTGCGGTACTCCCATGTTTAAGAGGACAGACCAAAGTTTTCTATGGGTTACGAGATCAAAAGCTGCCCGTAGATCTCCAAAAACGGTATAGAGGCTGCCACCCTCCATCTTTACCGTTTTCCAGTGCAAAAGGGCCAAGCGGAAAATTTGATCTATGGTAGAGACTTATTTCCCGGACCCTGCTTGGTAAGGGCTCAGGACAGAATGATCAAGCATCCACTCTAGTAGGCGATCCAGGTCAGTCTAGCGAAGACCTTTTGTGGAACATCAATAAGGCTAATAAGCCTGTAGTTGGCTGGGAGAGGGGAGCCCTTCTTAAAAATTGGTACAATCTCTACCCCCAGCCAAGTACTAGGAACCTCCATCCCACCTAGAATTGAGTTGAATAGGACCTGTAAGTATGGAGCCCACACAATTGGTTCGTGCCTGAACAAGTCTCCTGGAAGCATGTCCAGACCCGGTGCTTTCACTGCTATCAATTTAGCAATTGCGGCATCAACCTCTGCCACAGTAAACTCTTCCTGATCTACTCCGAGAGCAGAATCCACCATTAGAGTGCCTGTATCCTCTACATGCTCTATACTAGCCTGTTCATATAAGGTGCGAAAATGATCCTCCCAGACACTAGGAGCAATATTAGCTACTATCGCAGGTATTGGATCCACAGAGCCAGTTTTAACTACCTGCCAACATTTCCCGGGCATCTCTAGTGTTAAGGGCTCCCACCATTTCAGACCAATTATCATTGTCCCATTCAATCTTGGCATTTTGGATAAGATGTTTATAATCGTTCCTTTTAGCCCTGATCAGCACAATGCTACCCCTTTGTGTCATGGCCTCAAGGAGATCAGCTTTGGCCTTCCTACAGGCTGTGTTATACCACGAGGCTTTTATCGGCTTGCTTTTCTTTTTCATTATTCGCGGGATCAGTACCTCCGCTAAAGTGCTAGTGAGCTCCAAATGGAGGTCTCCAAGTTTATTATAAGTCTCCGCAGACGGGGGTAGTATAGTGAGTTCCTCAACTCTTTGTAACACTGGAACTACCATGGCATAAAGCCGAGAAATGATTTTGGGATTCCCTATAACTTTAGCCCACCTGACTCTTCGTCTATCGCTAGTCCGGGGAAACACTGGCCATCTGGGTTAGTAATTGAGAGTGTACTACTCACAGATGGGAGGGAGGTGGCCACTGTGTGGGCTTGGACATGCGGTATGGGGTCCTTAATAATATTTACCGGTTGCCCCTGGTGTGGTTTAATTGCCTTTAGGTAGTCTGCAGTAGCCCCTGTTGCCTGTTCTATCTTGGCTAATCTAGCTTCCATTTGTGCCAGCCTAACTTCTAGAGGAAGGAGAATGGACTTCCGCATGCTACCCCCTCCCCACCGAGTAACACAGGCTGTCATTGAACTAGCTAATGAGGTAGACTGTGTTTTGGGAGCAGTAGCGGTTTGGAGACTACTAACCGTGGGTGCAGTATCTCTAGCAATTTCAGCCGCGGTATTCTGCGGAAAGTTACGATGTTTAGAGACCTTCGCTTCCCCCCCCCCCCAGATGTATGTGGTTCACATTTCCTTTTCGGGATTGCACCCTCCCTTTGTCCTGGGTGCTGCTTATTAAGTAGGCTATCATTATCGTCTGGTGGTAAAACAGCATTCGTGGTCGGGATTAAAATTAGCTCGGAGCTAGCAGCAGTATTCAGAATAGGGTCCCTTGAGCTGTCATCAACCCTCCCCTGGTTCAGCGGAGTACCAAGTATAACATTTACATCTAAAGGCACTAACTGTCTGGTTGGAGATAAGGCATTTGCTATATTACCAAGGGAAGATCTTTTAGCATTCTCAATTCCCTGCAAAATTCTTCTTTCTAGGGTGGTAATTTCATGCAACAAAAGGGAGCTCGCTCTTACAATGAAATTGTTCATAGCGCCAACTGTATGAGCTGCCGATGTGGCGGTTTTACTCCTGGTTTCTCTCCCCGCCATAGTGCAGTTAAGCAGTATCCTCGCACAACGGCCTGTCCAGTCTTACCCCAAATTTATAGATAGTAAAAGTCCAACTGCAGCAGCCAAGAGGGGTCGCCCGGTCTGGTCTTGTCCGGTCTATAACGGGCTAAAACGGGCCCGGCCTTGGCTCAGGCGCGTCCTGCTAGCGCGGTAGTGGGCGTGTTATATATGAGAGGAGGTGGAGCTCGGGAAGAGGACCAGCTGCGGCAGGTATGGGGCCACTAAGCACGCTGGTCCTCGCAGTCCCCTTCCAACACTTTCACACTCTTTGCAGGTACAGCCCTCCGCCGTCCAGGGCACCCGTAGCGAAAACAAAATGTCCTCCTCAAGCGACAATCTCCTGGCAGAGAGCGGCAATAGTGATTAGCCAGCCAGTCCTGTCTGCCCCGTGCACCTCTGAGAGCTGGGGGGCAAGGTTGACGCAGGCTACAAGGCACAGCTGGAGGCCAAGGTTGAAGCAATCTGCACGACTGCATGGAGAAGTGCAGAATGTGGGTTTCTTGGCTCTGCAGCTCTCCCTGCAGTTTGCCTTCACAATGCTCTGCTCTTATCTTAGAAGCACGAACGGGGGATCAGGCAGGGTTGATGGCTCCTATAGCACGCGCGTGGGTAGTGTGGTCGTTGAGGCTCAGCACTTTCTCCCTTTGCCTCTCTGCCCCCTGGACGCGGCTCTCCACTCCCGCGTCTCTGCACCCTTGCCTCCGCCTCTCCCTCTGCTCCGGCCCCCAACACGCCAAACGGGGGTCAGGTGGGATCGCGGTGGTGTTGGGCGGGGGCGGGCGGGCGGACGCCGTGAGTCAAGTCAAGAATCACCCCCTCACTCTTGGCACAGGAGAAAGTTCAGCGGGGGGGGCGACCGCGGGCTAGTGGAGCTGTGGGGTCTCTCTCCTACTCTCCTGCTCTCATCGGAAGGTCTGCGTATCGGCAAATCAGCAACAAAGATACTAACTTTACGCTACAGTCATCGTTTTAAAAGATCTGATTTCAGATAAACCTGTATTCTAACCAGAGCTAGATGCACAATTATTATAGGAATAATATTTTAGTAGTAGTATTAGTAGCCATAGCATTATTATTGGTTATACATTTTACACCTGTGAAAGAGAAATCTGCATTTTCATTTACTAATACAACACTATCACATGATGTGGATGAGAATGAATTGGAAGCCTCATTTGTAGATTACTTGAAAGAAGATTATTCAACTAACGTTTATTCTAGGTTAGTTCAAGACTATACTCATGCCATGAATGCTAAGGATAGTTATGTGTGTTCGCACACGTCTTCCTCAGCTGCTGACAAGGTGACATACCATCACATTCCCTTGTCATATGCAATCAATTTCGAGCATCCTATTGATTGGTTTAGTTTATAGGCAACAGAACTTTGAATATTATTATTCCAATTATGACATGATACTTTTGAAAGTACCTTTACACAAAAGCATGAACTTACACCAAAAAGCAAAAGAGATGTACACTGCTTGCCATAATTTTAGACCTTACCTTCCTATTTACACTGTTAGGGCTTATGAAAATATTGTAACTTGCATAATGAGACCATTAGAGAAGACATTTATCATGATGTTAGAAGAAGGGCACACAGTCCAAATCTGATGTTCTGAAAGATGCATGGAAAAAGATGTCTAAAGAAAGAAAAAACGTATCCAAGATTAAGACAAAAAGGGAAAGTATGTGTTTTTAAGACAAAATTTCAAAATAGAGACTGTGAACATACATTTGAGTTATCAGGAGGAACATGGCAGGTTTAACAGTTTGACGATCTAGCAATACCTGGAGTTTTTTTCATTTGTGGACAGGATGCATATTTAAAATTACTAGCTGACTGGGTGGGGATTTGCTATTTAGACTTACTGTTTCTAAACATGTATCATGCGCATAGTTTAAATGCTTTAACAATGACAACTGCACACTGACATACTAGAAGTATAAATTAAGGAACATAATTAGATTGAGACATTTTTGGTTCTATTATTCTAGCTCTGGGGGTGATATTGAATGCTAAAAATATTTTAAAACTATCAACAGTAGTGGATAAGCTTTCAACCAAAACATCTGGAGCTTTGTTAGTTGCAAACACAAAATTAGTGGCAGTTAGATCAATGGTGTTACAAAATAGACATGCTTTAGTCGCTATGCTTGAAGAAAGAGGCTGAGTCTTAAAATGTTCAAGTCAGAAAATGATAGCACATACATTCCTGTTTAGAGTAAGACAAATCAAAGAATACTCAAAGGACATTTTAGAAATCAAACTTGACATAAGACCATTAGAAAACAATAGTATAGTAAAAAAGCTCCAAAAAGGGAATTTCTGCAATTGGCAGGACAAATCCTGAAAGTCATATTAGCAGTTTTTAATTGTAATTGTGTTTCCTGAATTCAATAGGAGTGTATAAGGCTATCAAATCATATTGCAAA
Organism: Lissotriton vulgaris; assembly: GCF_964263255.1. NCBI lineage: Eukaryota > Metazoa > Chordata > Amphibia > Caudata > Salamandridae > Lissotriton > Lissotriton vulgaris. The sequence goes on along the minus strand of NC_141685.1, from coordinate 2,041,514,776 downwards.
AGAATAGAGAGAGAAACAAACAGATAAAGAAGGATTTAGAACTAAGTGAGTACCTTACAAAAGAATACAACATATTAAAGGTGAGGGAAAACCTAAAACAAAAAAAGAAAAGACGAACTGAAGGTGAGAGCGAGGTATGAAGTGATCTGTGCATGTTTTAGGATGGTTGGAAACCATCAGATGGAAGAGGTTGCTAGACAGTTTAAAAAAAATTAAATGTTATTAGCATGTAGAAAAATACTTGTAAGCCTCAAAACAAAATGTCACACACAAAAGGCAAGTGAGAGCACTAGGTTTTCATAGCTGCATAAATTAACTTGGAAAAACTTCTGAATGCATTTTCTCTTTTTTCCTTTCCTCTGACCTAAGGTCAATAATGTTAGTAATGAAAGATGTGAGACTATAATGATACAAAAATGCTGAACTGAGCATGAACTGATAGAAAACGTTAAGCATGGTTTCATAGAATAATGTCTTAAATTGTGTAGTTTGATTTCCATAAAAAGTTTCTTCATGAATCGCAAGTAAGAAAGAATGTCTGAGAATTGTAGGATTTCATCGGTGTGATTTAGAGGCCTAACCATGAACTGTTTTGTCTTAGGGTAGAAATGAACAGTGGGAACCTAACCTTGACTTGCACAATGTTTATGAAAGGTTTTGTTTTAAACCTAATGTCAGTAAGTCTTTTGTCCTGAACTGCTTAGACCGCGAACGTTTTTCTGTTCCTATGATGACATTGAGCATTGATTTGCTGAGAAGACTGAAGATTGCAACATTTTACCTTAGTGATAGATATTAAAATAATATCTTAGAGGGTGTCCTTTAAGAAGCATATGTGGTAGAGTGGAGATTCTTTACACCCTTTCTAGACTTTCGCAGAACCCTTTCCTGAGATTTTCTCCGAGTTTCTCACAGACCTATTAATTTCCCTTGCCTGAATCTATGCTGCTCTGAGACCCTACTGAATTTTGTGAACTTGTCAATTAACAATTTCTTAAGGATTTATGCTTTCACCTCTTGATTTGGAGTTCTAGAGATACTTTTAGGAGTTCTAAAGATTCTTTTCCTCTCATTTCATAGACTTAGAATAGAGATTTACTTGAATGAATTGCGCTTTATGGAATTATTCATGCATGTATTACTGATGAATTGATTACCTATTTTGAGAAGATATAGTAACTAAAATAATTTTATGAAAAAGTTAAAAACCCAAACCAAATCTCATCATTGACTCCCAATTGAAATCTGATTAATAGAAAGTTAGAAATTTTGATTTGCAGCTTCTGATTAATTCTACTAATATGTGTAAGGTCTTTCAGCCCTGGACGGGGACTTGCCTCCAGATAAATAAAATTGATGAAACCGTAAACCAAATATTTATTTAAAGTCCCTGCTCCACCACTTCCTCAATGTTATATATCTTTGTGAAAGAATAAAGATACACGCTTAGAGAGTGTCCTTAATATTTTGGATTGCAAAGATCCTGAACCTCAGAGTAATTTAGAATCAGGGCAGTTTTCTGCTACAGATCTGGAATGGCTTCAGGATGACCGAGAGGCCTATAAAATGTCATGGTTAAGTCATAGACAGTTATAAGATACCGCTCATTTCAAGCCATTCTCAAGCCGAGGCTTAAAAAAGACACTGTGACCCTAATGAAAGTACGAAAAAATGCCCCATATGCTTTGGATGGAAGTAAATAGCTATAACTGGAATTCAGTAGCCCCCCCTCTCCCCCTCACATTCCTGGTCCTCGGTGCCACCGCACCTGCCGCACTATTGACAGGCACACCCCGCTAAGCTAGCGCTCCAGAGAGCAGCTGAGTAGGACACACTCCACGCGCAGTACTGTCTCGTGTCGACAGACGTCACTGCCAACCTCAGAGTGACGCGTGCATCAGGCCAGTCCCGGCATGCACCTCGGAAGCCGTCGTTGAGAGTGTGTATGGGAGGCGGGGGCTGCTAGGGGAGGAGAGTCGAAGTGGAAATTTCCGTGTAAGCCGGCTCCTTATAACACTAGTGGCTGCATCAGATCGCCTGATTGTCGTTGAAGGGAAAGTCAGGCATCGTTTGTGCTCTTTACACTGTCAGACGGCAAGCAGCACATCACAAAAACCGGGCAGCTGGCAATACACGGACAGTACAGCAGGCGACATTTTTTGTACCCCCTAAAACCAGAAATACCTCAAAATTAACCGCCTCGCCCGCGCCACCCTGCTTTGCTTCTTAAGACCCACCATGTCACATTACATTCACGTCCCTACCGGCTCCCCAGACGTGCCCAGGATGAACCTGACTGTAGATGAGCGCGGGTGCCGCGAAGGAGCGATGCGGCTGCTCAAGGAGCTGCGGCCACATTGGAAACCGGAGGAGGTTACCACGCAGGTAAATACAAATAATCGCCGCGGACTATAAGGCCAGCAGCCCGTTTGACTTTCGAGTTAGGTTACGTATAATTGGAAGTCTCGGGCACAACCGTCAGATTAGGGGCGCCACGCCCATCCCCCCCACAGGATCCGCAGAGAAGTGTCTCCTTGGAGGCCCCACCTCTCGAGTCTGAAGCACGCATGTATAGACAGCGACAGAATATGTTTAATAATCATTGTTCTTTATTTTGTCAAAGACAATTGTAGAGCGATAATCTACCCTCCACCGTTGTGAAAACGTTATCAATTGTAACTCCTCTGCTTTAAAAAATAAAAAAATATTGCACCGATTTATCCGTAAGCATTGTTTGGAGGGTACGTGTAAAAATACTGTAAAACGTAAGATTAAAGTCGGATGCGGTTTCCGATAGTAATGACTCATTGTAGCAAGCCGACTAGCAATCGTGATGGGCGTGTGAGGCCATTGAAAAGGAGCGCTGCATTTACTTCCGCCTTAGTAACGCGTTGGACGGTGACGTCTTCTTAAAGCCCCAGCCATGTACTGGTGTCCATCCCCGTTGTATTGAAAAACGTGTTGTTATAGCTCGTCAAGTTTACTGTGTATGGAGTGGCATGTTTTCGATGTGTTATGTCTTAAATCACTTTTAAATGCTCGAACTCCGTCCAGATCGTGGGTTCTGGTAGCAAGGTGAATGTAATGCATTTTGTTTGGTCCAGTAGCCCCAGCACCATTTTGTTAGTTATTTTGCAACCATCCAATAAATTGAACGCTTTTAATCCAACATTAAAGAATAACCGCCCTCCCTAATTGGACTCATTTATGGGTACTGGACTAAGGATATTGTGAAGTGTTGCCGCCAAATTGTACTTTTTGTTGTATTTTTGTTTTGATACCTGTAGCAATGCTTAATGCTGAAATGCAATACAGTGTGAACCACAAGCAGATTCTCTTTTTTAAATACTGATGCCTAATAACCGTACATTTTGTTTTATTTATTTGTAGCTGTTTTAATGCGCGGGCTTAGTTCCAAAAGAGATTTGAAGAAATGACAGAACCACCTTATTTGTTATTTATTTTATTTAAGAGTTTTGTATTGTGCTGGCAAGATCAGATCAGATAAAAACAGGTATCCGAGCGCTTTACATCCAATAACCTGTTCAGTGTATATAGCCAATAGAACAGGAGAACATCTGTAACCCTTTAAATCAATATTACACCTAGAGGAAGAAAAAAAAGGGGGCGGGGGGGAGGGGGGGATTGGCTCTATTCAATGTGGAGGGATTTCTCCATTTTGCTCAAAGACAGTGACCACAATGTTTTGGCCACCGCTGACAGATGTTTGTTTTGCGCCATGAGTTAGGACCAGCTTCTGAAAACCTTCATTCGTTCCCTTAGGCTACTTATCCAGCAAATAACTCTAGCTTCTCCATTCCGAGACTTGTTCTCTACCACTGTGACTTTTTGGGACGCCCTTAGTGAATATTCAAAACATGTTTTGGCTTAAGTTTCCTTAATGCTTATTGGCAATTTGGAAAGTTCCTGGATGGGGTTGAAAGGCTAACGCCCAGTACTGAACAGTATATTCAGAGCACAAGTCTTAAAAAAAGAAGTGGGGATACTAACCAATTTAGGCAGTATGTAAGTGACATTATGGCACTTGACATCACATTTTATTACATCACGGAACAACACCGCTTCACAGGAAGTGTATCACAACCCATTAGCTCACAGGAAGTGACTTCACATCTTAAAACCATGCTCATACGTTTAGCAGGTCTATCATCAGTATGTTTCAGCACATTAGAATATTTAACAAGTGAGATTTTGAATCTGGGTTGGGTCAAAAACGCGATGCAACCAAACACACCATCTGGGTCTCGGCTTATACGTATATTTTTTGTAAACTCTGCTCAAGGAAATTGGCAACAAGGAGAAATGTGGCAGTAGATCTGTTCTGCCTAGTTGTTTGAAAAGTCTGCATTATAAAATATCTTATGGGGTTAAGGCACCTGATGCATAGATGTTTGTGTGCCAGCTAAATGTAGGTGAATAATATTAATGGTAAGATAACTCTGGAGGTTAACTTATTTGTTGGAGAGATCTGTGTTTTATCTAGTCCCAGTTTTGAATCAAAGTAGCTTAGAGGGTTAATGTCTTATGCAGAGCACATTATACAATACGACGATTACAGATTTTTATTTTATGTAAAAGGGTAAGTGAGTTACTGCTTTTATCACAGAGCTCCTCTAGTTACTTGCAGATCATAAATTGTAATCCTGATGGAGCACAGTGAGCTATTGTCAAAGTATCTGTACGTGTGATGTAAAACTCTCTTGACACCCTTCATTGGGTTGAGTAGCACTATAGCGCTATAAAAGAAATAAAACAAAATAGTGGTATTTAAATTGTTATTTGTGTAAATTTTGGGGCAGACCTCTTACTGTGCATGCATATTTCTTATATAAAGGGACTGATCAAATTCAAACCCATGCCTCTCGAATACCCTTGAAGTGATAAGATGTGTGCCTTTGTTCCCCTCCATTGTATTTAAGTCTGAGGCTCCAGATAGCTCTTAGCCAGCATACTCCAACAAGAATCCTGATTGGCCCCTTAACTTCAGCCTTTGTAATGTGACCAGCTGGAATCTGATATGCCCTCAACCTGCCTGCACTGTGCTGTTCAAAGCTGCTAAATGTGTCCCGGTGTCTGAAAATGATACAAGGACAAGTTAAGCATATTTCTGTGGGGCCCAGCCTCTTGGCAGGGGAGATTGCGTCCACCATAAGAAAAGAGTTATACCCCTTCTACCCGCCTATACCCTCGACTTGTGACCTGAGTATATTGGAAACGAATGTTCCATTAGAACGAACATATTTCCCCCTGACTTTACTTGTACATTACACCCATCTGCATCGTCCTTGGTTTGACAAAATATATATTTTCATTCACTTACCAACCACTATGCCGTCAGCACTGTCTGCTTCTATGTTACATCCCTATTTGGGACCATGATATCATTTTTTAACATACTATGGGTTTCAGCAGGGGTCTAACCCTATACTTGGAGATATAATCAGTTTGTTCAAAAACACTTAATAAAACACATATAAAGAATCATTTTCTTGGGTCTATGTATAAAATCATTGTATCATAACCGTTCATATCAAGATGGTGACACATGAAAATTAACACCTATTTTCTGCTTTTGAAAGTGTCTCTCGTAGCTGGTGTAGAAGGGCTATTGTTCCAAAATGCAACTAAGGGCTAGTGACATACTATGCATGGCAGCAAAGTAGGTAGGCAATATCTAAAGATAAAGGCATTCAGATACGATTACCATGTGTTCAGACGCCTCAACCTCCGAATAAGTTTCACAGATGAGGACTGGGATCATGATGAAAGGTGGGGCTTTGGACCATGGCATTGTCCTAGGGGCCGTAGCCTACCCTGCTACATAGCAAGTACAATTTCAGCTGGGACTACCTCTCAGGACCTGTGAAGGTTTCAGAATCCTAATTTGGATTACAGCAGAGCCTTACCATGTGTTCAGACGCCTCAACCTCCGAATAAGTTTCACAGATGAGGACTGGGATCATGATGAAAGGGGGGGTTTTGGACCATGGCATTGTCTGAGGGGCCGTAGCCTACCCTGCTACATAGCAAGTACAATTTCAGCTGGAACTACCTCTCAGGACCTGTGAAGGTTTCAGATTCCTAATTTGGATTACAGCAGAGCCTTCACATACAAGTCGTAAATGTATTATGCACAAGGGTTTCTAGCTCACTTGACTGTTGATTGTGCGACAATGACTTATCATCTGGTTGCCATGTATTGAATGGCAAACCATATTTCACATGGCGGACCGACGTGGGTGGCAGGTCAGTGTGTGCAAATGCACAGGAGATCGGACATTAAACTCCATAGTGGGGAGTAAAAGGTGACAACCTAATATGGTAACACGACTGTGAAGAGGTGTGTTTAGGGAGATTTCTAAAATTGAGTCTATGGAACATGTCAGAATGTGAGAGAGAGAGACTTTTTTTTAGTCTTGGTACAATGCAGAAAAAGAATGATCTGTACGTTCTCTCCAAGTCTGTTGGATTTCCAGCCCTGGCTGGGATAGGCTTCTGGTAATTTAGGCACCACTTGAAACATTGAGTAAAGCATAAAAATACTGGAGTTTACTCAGATAGACGGCCTTGTAGATTACACATCTGATTTAGAAGTCGATTATGGCAGGAAGAGGACGCATGCATTTCTTCCAACGTAAAGAAGATGTGCTTGTCCTACAAGAGGAAGTCCATCGTCACAGCTAAGTAAAACTCCCTGCATTAAATCACATCATTTAGCAAATATCTCACTGTTTACTGTGGCAGTAAACTACAGAGAGAGTAAACATTTACAAAAGAGAGCTCAAATGGACATCTCCCCATCCCATCATAATTTCTTAATACAACCTTTTTTTGTTTTTACTGCTGTGTTTATCCATTCATATTGCTGTGTAAGTAAAAAAAAAAACAAGCTCAGATTCGTTAATTAGAAAGCACAGGGCTGAATCGCTATTGTGAACACAGCTTTCAAATTTTAAACCCTTCTGGCATGCCCCCATTCAACTTGCTGGATTGAAGTGATAGCTACTCCTAAATCAATTGCTTTTGATTCGTTTTTAGGTCTTGCCTAAGACAGCGCATGCAATTTCGCTTTCAAGATCTTTTGTTTTCTATACAGTGGCTTAGAGACCACCCATTTCTTAACATTGGTAGGCTTTATTGTCACTTTCATTAGTTTGCTGCATATTGGTCAGCTGCTGCAGTCTTCCTTACTGTGTTTGTCCCTCCTCTGGAGCATCAATGCATTATTTGTGTCCTTCCACTGCTCATTTTAATAGCTGCCATTGTTTACTTTGTTTGTTTTTTAGCTTACTCCCTCATGAACTTCTTCCCTCTCCATTTTCCTCCTGCCCTCCCGTGTGTTGCTGCTTGTCCCCACCCTCAATTCCTCTCTTGTCTGTGTTGCTGCTTGCTCCTGTTCACCCTCCCTCTGTAAAAAAGCGATTTAACGTGGACACCTCTACCCATGTCGTAGCACTTTTTCCCGTACCCTCTGTCATTGTTGCCACCCCTCTTCTCCCTCTGCCTTCAGCGATGCCTCCTCCTTCCAGCAATAAAACAAGTATTGGCATAGCCAATAGGTCTTTCTTTTGGAATCTTATAAGTATTTAGTTATGCAGCACAATATCCTTGGTGCAATAACATTTACTATTGCATGGGTAAACACTTACAAGGTCCCAAGGGCGAGACCTATTAGCTATGCCAATGCTTGTTCTGTCTTACTTTGACTTGTGATAGAGCTGAATGCATGGATGGGTGTGAGTGCAGTGAAATAAAAATACTTTACAATGCATTAGTGATGTAGAGGGGATCCTAGATAATTTGTGTAATTTATTCAAAATAGTAAGCTATAAGTATTGTGAGGAAACATTTATCTTTTCAGTAAACTGTTGTGAACTTGTCCATTATTATGTTTTGATCCATGGACATTGAATTATATTGTTGCCTATAGTCTTTTCAACTGAAAACAGTTTGTAAGTAAATGTAACAAAAATATAGTCCGTCCAGACAGATCCATTGTAACACATCTTTTATTTAAAGATTAGCAGCATCTCCTGCAGTTGGTGGAAAAAAATCTGCTCTCGCTGAGTTCTTTGCGGATGGGGTAAGAGGGGGGTATGGGGTTGGGAGGGTCGTTGGAAACCCAAAGCACAGCGACATATCAATGTGCAAGAATTCTGTCTGCATATTTGGCGGTCTGTTGTGATGTTCTCTGGGCTGAGAAACGAAGAGGACAGACGTGCGTACAGGGGTAGGGCGAGGGGATCGCAGCCTTTCAATCTACAATAACTGTACTTTTTTACTATTTCACGCTGACCAGCTCCACCAGGTGCCACTGCCCACGAGCAGACTTCTTCGCAGTAGACATCATGGCGCACTCAGAAGTCATTGAGGTACATTTCACTGCAAAGTGTCAGTGTCCTGTTCGTACATGCATTTTTTTACTCCTCTGTTAGAAGATTTAGTTGTACATTTTGGTTTTTGTTGACACCAGTACGCGTGTAGTGACGTATGAGCCCGTTGCGCCACAGCATGGCACGGAAGAAATGTCCTTCTGTGTTTACAAATGGGCAATTAATCTTGTTGCCGCTGTGAGCGACAGTACACATGGGCAAATAAAAGTAGACCTTATAGGTTTGTCTGATCATGTGATAGAGACTGGAGTAAACAGATTATGCATCCCTACATAATACAACAAGCGCACGCTCGCGCTGCAAGTTAAAAACAAGCAGGATGGAGAAGAGAAAGGTGGCGCATGCTTAAACAGATTATGCTTCACTGCATAATACAACAAGCTTGCGCTGCAAGTTAAAAACAAGCAGGATGGAGAAGAGAAAGGCGGCGCATGCTTGCGCGCGCAGCAGCACTAAAAGTGAAAGTTATCGCGCTCCAGATGGCGCCTCGGGTGCTAAAAGCTGCCGGCTGCACGCCTGCACACGTACGTGCACGCTAGCTCTAGGCCACAGAGGTAGCATTTTCTTAATCCCTTACTAAAAGTCTTGCCAGCTCAGGCAAGACCTAAAAAGCGCTATGTCTCAGTCAGCGCCTACCACTTTTCACATTTTTTTAAAAAACTCTTTCATACTGCATGGTAAATACACTACTCTAAAACAGGGCTAAACCGTGACAATGCCACTAGCTATCTTCTCGTAGACGAGTCCTATTGGCTTTGGCAATGCTTGTTTTTCACTATTACAGGTAACAATATATTTAATTTGTTTTGTAGGTGCACCACCAAATCCGGTTACTTAATTTCTGCTATATGTACATAGCCCTTGAGATCTGTAGTATTGTGTTGTGGCTTTGTGGTGTTTATTTTTTCTGATCAAGCCTACCAGAGAGCAGAAGCTCCATGGTTGCAAATGACGTAGGCTTACTAAGAACTTTTGGGGACTTACAGATCACCATTGTTTACCATTGGTTGGGTTTTTTGTCACTCAGTTGCATGCTTCTTGTTCAATGGCTGTCCTTGTCCATCTTGTGTTTGCCCCTCTCCTAGACCATAGCCTCTTTACTATCTCTCCTGCTGGCTCGATTCTATTCTTCCACTGCTAACTTGTAGAGAACTTTTTCCTCCCCTCCAAATTCTCACCCTGTGCTCCATATTTCTCTCTTGTGTACTTTTCCCTCGTTCCCCAGATGCAGTTACTTTCACGTGCTGCTTGCTCTTTCATAAGCATCACCACTTCGCCCCCACGCTATGTTATTCTTTCCCTGCCCCACCCGCTGTGTTCTTGTCCATGTGTCTTTCTCCCCTGCCTTCGTGTCGTTTTCTCCCTTAAGTGATGCTTGTCTACCCTCCCCACCAACTCCCTCCCCCCCCCTACCCCCATTTACTCCTGTTACCCACATCCCCTGGACCTCAGTGGCGCTTATTTTTATTTTTTATAAAGCCTTGGTCCCCCTTTATTTACTTATCCAAATGGTGTTTGCCACCTTCTATTGGTAAGTAAAATATGAGAGCAAACCGTGCCAGCATGATTTCTTGTGCACATACTTGCGTTTTAACCCATGCATGTGCATACATTTTCACCTGTGCACCTCCCAGTGGAATGAAGTCCTACTTTTTAAAATGTATTTAAGTTTTTTGACAATACTGCTCAGTGTGGATGTGGGGGGTAGGTGATGGAAAACAGCTGCTGCAGAACACGGCAGAGAGCTTTGATAAATTCATTAGATCCCAAATGCGAGACCTGTTGGCTTTGCCAATGCTTGTTTACTCCCCGCTAGTTCCCTATGAATGTTATTTTCCAATATTGGTTCCTTTCTGTGGTTACTAAATTAGAGCGCAAAACGCTTTTACACATAAGACACCAAAAACATTTCCGGTCACAATGATATGTATCCTGACATGTTCCTCAATTATCTCAAAAAAACATAATTTTCATTAAAATCAGATTTATTAAAAGCTTAGTCAGAAGTCAGCATGGTATATAATCCACAGTTTTGCATTTAAAAACAATTACAGTACATTAACATCAAGCACGTATACAAATTCACACAAATTTAAAAAAAAAAATTTTTATAACCAAGTTGTCGACGCGTTTCGGTGTTTAAGATTGATGGTACACCTTCCTCAGGACTACAATCAAACTTCTTCAATCTAAAAATATACGGAACAGTCAATTAGTATACATTCATTGAAAGATCTCATTTACAGAAAGTTTTTACACTTCTATCGGTGTCTAGAGTGTACACAAGAAGATTTCTTACTCAATTCGCAGTGTTCAATTTGCGGTGTCAGTCTAAATCCTGGGGATAGATAAATCTTATCCACTCTTATGATTCTGGTTTCTTCCTTTAAAAGACCTGTATGCACACAATATTATTTTGTGTACAATTAGTGTGTTTGATTTAATCTACACAACTGCATCTTTGTCACCACTCAAGTTAAAATAAATCAATGCTTACTTTATGTTTTCGGGTGCATGCCTTGAGGTTTTTACTTTCAACCAGAAGGAAATTTTTTTCTGTCCACCGTTAACAGTCAGGATGGTTCCTTAAAATAACCTGTGTATACATAATATCAGGTATACCATAAGTGTTATCCTTTTTAAGGCACTGTATTGGAAATATTTTGTAGAACTTGTAAAAGGTATGCTTACAATGTAGTTGGAAATAGGAGCGTTAAATTGCCTTCGTTATATGAAAAAACTCTGGGTGAACCTCCGGTGAGCTTCTTTTCCACTTCTTACTACAGTTTAAAAGGAGATGGAGTGCTTCTTTTTTTAAATTTGAAGACGATTCCTTTTATCTACATGGAGAAATGGAGTGCACATTTTATACTTTGGCATATCACATTCCTGGCGATAAATCAGTTTGTGCTCTATTCATTGATTTGTAGACTTAGAGCGTATACCATTTATAGAGGCGCACATTTAAAGGTTGCTAGCGCACATTAAAGGCTGCTGCAGGACATAGAGATATCCGTGCTTAAGTCATTTTGCTTTATAGACAAGATAATACAGCCCTCTTTCCGGTGATCTTATTTACTGTGGTATGATTTACATAAAGTCCTCATCAGTTTTGTACAATTATTGCGATGTATATTCTTGCGCAAGAGTAGAGTACACCCTCTTTAGGTTATCTCAAATTTACAGGGTGTAGCGTTGTTGTAGACATTGTCAGTTTTTTGCAATTATCCTGATGCCTGCTCATACTACAAAGCAGAATAAACCCTCTTAAGGTTTATCTCTAGTTCTGCAGGGTAAAAAAGTCCATGTTGATAATCATGGTCTTACATGAATTGCCTGATGTAAATTCATGCGCAGGGATAGAGTATGCCCTCAATCCCCATTCTCTTACCTCCGTGGGATTAGCTCATCGCCGCCTGCCTGGTAACCCGGTCTCCAGCGTCAGATACTGTGCTTGGAGAACCGGTTCCTTTTATACTCAGCGGCTGTCTCATTTAATTGAAAGACCGCTTACACCTGTGTCAGTTCTAGTTGGCGCCGTGAAGTCGCCATTTTGGTAGTTTTATTCTCTATAATCCTTGCTTAGTAGTGCCTATAAGCAAGGAAGGACTAATATGGCACGAACGAGTAAATGAACGGAGCAAGTTTCCGATTTGTTTTCATGCGGCGCTTGCTAGTGAAAACTTAGTATTCCGTTTAACTTCGACACGGAAGCCCTATCGGTAGTCAATTATGGGCTCTTATAGGAATTTGTAGGGGACTTGCTGCTAGTTTCGAGTCCCGAGATTGTATCGCCATTTTAGTAGTTTTTTTAGTTATTATTGTACGGGCGAATGCCCTCTGTGATATGTTTCTGCCTACAATTGACAGCGGACTAACGCGGTGTAATGCAATCATGCACACCTTTGAATTCTAGTAGTTCCATTATTATGTTAAGGCTCTCAAGTAAGCATTTCCGTTTATGAAGTATTAATAGAGTTTGCTGCCCGGCGGACATATAGGGCTACAGCGGGGCATATGACCACTATAGGGCCATCGAGTTGATACGCCATTTTGGTAGTTTATTCACAATTTAGTGACAAATAAACCTCTTTCTACAATTCCTTTTCAATACCCAGTGTATAATACACATTACGTACACACATTGATACCTGAGGTTTGCGTATGTATGAGGATCGGAGCATGTGGAGTGGATATTTAGTGCAGAAAATTTGATGTTAATATTACAAGATTATAAATTTAGTCCAAGAATTTGCTATTAATATTACTGTTAACGGTGGACAGAAATTTTTTTCCTTCTGGTTGAAAGTAAAAACCTCAAGGCATGCACCCGAAAACATAAAGTAAGCATTGATTTATTTTAACTTGAGTGGTGACAAAGATGCAGTTGTGTAGGTTAAATCAAACACACTAATTGTACACAAAATAATATTGTGTGCATACAGGTCTTTTAAAGGAAGAAACCAGAATCATAAGAGTGGATAAGATTTATCTATCCCCAGGATTTAGACTGACACCGCAAATTGAACACTGCGAATTGAGTAAGAAATCTTCTTGTGTACACTCTAGACACCGATAGAAGTGTAAAAACTTTCTGTAAATGAGATCTTTCAATGAATGTATACTAATTGACTGTTCCGTATATTTTTAGATTGAAGAAGTTTGATTGTAGTCCTGAGGAAGGTGTACCATCAATCTTAAACACCGAAACGCGTCAACGACTTGGTTATAAAATTTTTTTTAAAAAAATTTGTGTGAATTTGTATACGTGCTTGATGTTAATGTACTGTAATTGTTTTTAAATGCAAAACTGTGGATTATATACCATGCTGACTTCTGACTAAGCTTTTAATAAATCTGATTTTAATGAAAATTATGTTTTTTTGAGATAATTGAGGAACATGTCAGGATACATATCATTGTGACCGGAAATGTTTTTGGTGTCTTATGTGTAAAAGCGTTTTGCGCTCTAATTTAGTAACCACAGAAAGGAACCAATCTCCCTTTGTGCAACTATATTTCCCAGTCCTTTCTGGGTTGGTAGGGAAAACTCTCTCCTTTTTTGAATTTTCCAATATTGCCCTGATCTTCATCCTACTTTTTGCCTGGTTTTCTCTTTCTTTGTTCAACTGTGCTTCCTGCATCAATGCGAAATATAAATTAACTGTATAGTCATTTGATAGGTAACTATGAAGTGAGATAGTGGCATTGTGCGATTTCCACTTGCTCTCATGTCTGGTTAGGGAACGTTCTACAAGGGGCATCTTTTTGAAGTGTATTGTAAGTTTGTCTTATTGAGTGGAGAAATATGATTTGAAAGAAGACCCATTCTAAATTGAAGGTGACATGAAATGGCAATAAGACTGTTAAAAATGACTGGCGCTGAGATTTAATGTTGTTTGCCAACATGGAATACGTGTTTGCACCTCCCAAAGAGGCCTACGCTGCTAAAAAAAATATATATCTAAATAACTTGCTTCTCCTAAAGCCCCTTATAATGAGGCCAGCCAGTTAACACAAAGCTGTACCGGTGTGTCTATGCTTTTCTGGGATTCTTTGTGTTCTGGACTTTGCGACGATGGAATAGGTTTCTGTATCCAGTCAAGATCATACATAAGGATGAGGCTCCCTTGGAAAATGGACACACCCTGCACTCTACCTTGCCAGGGTGCATGGTATCCTGCGGGGTGCACTCTCAGCCAGTTAAAAATTAATTGCAACAGAGAAGCATGCGTCTTAATTTTCGAAGTCTTATTTGTAGAGAATTAATATAATGAGACAACACAGTACTGTCTAAGTTGTTTATTATCCACACCTTGAGTGTAAGACAATACAAATCCAATAGGCAAAATATCATAATACGGAACCAATTACCTGAACCCATTTTTATATTTTTTGTATTTGCTCTTTGCTTGTTATAAATACTTTACTTATGGGGCCGTCGCTTTCTTACCTAAGCATGATGCTGCTTACTAATCGTTAATAACTGTAGTACTTAAACCCAATACTTTCTGAAAGGAAAGGTATTACAAATGTCCTTTCCATTTGGTTCGAAATGTATCATGGCATTGTTAAAATATGAAGGAAATGGAGAAGACCCATTTCATAATTGTTTTTACATCATATAATTCAGTTAGATATATTTTCCATTGGAATGTTCATTCTAATCACTTGCTGATAAAGTCTATCCTACAGATAGTTGGGTAACTGAGTGCCAGTGTCCTAGAGAGTCAATTTAACTGGTTAGCGAAAGAAGGGTAAATGCATACAACTGGGTAGGATCCACAGGTGGTGGCATGGTTGGGTGTCCAGAATCCTATTGACTGCCTTAAAGACCGTACATTATTAGTGCCATTCGTACTCTGTTTTAGTTGTAAAGAGTAAGCCGAGGACTAGACATCAGTGATGACAGTGAATCATTAGGTGATTGAGCGATGGTGACTGAGCAGTAGAAGAGAAGATAAGGGCAGGGCTGAGAACGTGACTACGAGCTTCATGCACTGAAGGAGAAACAAGCATTGGCGTAGCCAATAGTTCTCGCTTTTGGGACCTTATAAGTATTTAGTTATGCAGCACAATATCCTTGGTGCAACAACATCAACTGTTGCATGGCCAAACACTTACAAGGTCCCAAAGGCGAGACCTATTTGCAATGCCAATGCTTGTTTAAGATGTCCTTGTTGCTGTTGATGCAAAGGCTTCTCAAAAGATTCCAACTGGAGGGCGTGGTGTGGCCTATGCTTGCATTGTGTAATCCTTTGTGTATCTCTGAACGTCAGCCGATGTGAAATAAGCTTGTTCTGGGGGAGGGTTGACGAGGAGTGTCTTGGGTACAGACTGAGGGAAATGATACATAGTACTGATTTCATTTACCTAAATACGTCTCGTCAATCAGCAAAAAAGGTAATGGGTATGTCACTAACACCCAACTTTAACAGCTACTTTGCAGTTCAATGTAACATGAAACATTTAAGTTGTTGTTTATGGTTCCTTTCACTTTGATATTGGGGAGAAGGACGCATGATGGATAGATAGTGAAAAGATGACTAGATGGATAGAAAAGAGAGTGACGGATGGAAGGAAGATAAGTTGATGGCTGGTTAGATATATGAATGAAATAAAAAGAAATAAAAAAAGGATGGAGAGAATGTAGGCTGGATATTACAATCATTTGCAATGCAATAGGTCTCGCATTAGGAAATTTTGAGCTATTGGTCTTGTAAATGACAACTTTTTTATTTGTGTTATTTTTGAAAATAGCTCAATTAATAGCTTTGTCATTTAGAATGCCAATAGTTATAACTTTCGCAAATGTGACACCTATAGTATTTGTAATGCAACATGTTTTGTATTTACGTGACTTGGATGTATTGATATTACAAATAACAATGGCTTTTCATTTTTTAAAATAATTATTAATTAAATAAAAGTGATTGTAATTTATAATGGCAATAGCTTAAACTTTTGTAAATAACTTTTGTGAAGATTATGTTCAGTGTATTTTATTGTGACGAAAATCCAAGAACAGAAGTGAAATATTAACATCTTTTTGTGACATTTGTAATAAGGCTTGAAACATTGAGAGAACATATTTGAACCAGTGATGCTGTGGTTGCGCTGAGTGATGCTGTGGTTGCGCTGAGTGATGCTGTGGTTGCGCTGAGTGATGGTGTGGTGGAGCTGAGTGGTGGTGGAGCTGAGTGGTGCTGAGTGGTGCTGAGTTATGCTGTGGTGGTGCTAAGTGGTGCTGTGGTGATGCTGTGGTGGTGCTAAGTGGTGCTGTGGTGATGCTGTGGTGGTGCTGAGTGATGCTGTGGTGGTGCTGAGTGATGCTGTGGTGGTGCTGAGTGATGCTGT
This sequence comes from Lissotriton vulgaris, assembly GCF_964263255.1. Taxonomy (NCBI): domain Eukaryota; kingdom Metazoa; phylum Chordata; class Amphibia; order Caudata; family Salamandridae; genus Lissotriton; species Lissotriton vulgaris. The sequence goes on along the minus strand of NC_141685.1, from coordinate 2,041,498,505 downwards.
GGTGGTGCTGAGTGATGCTGTGGTGGTGCTGAGTGATGCTGTGGTGGTGCTGAGTGATGTGGTGGTGCTGAGTGCTGTGGTGGTGCTGAATGATGCTGTGGTGGTGCTGAATGATGCTGTGGTGGTGCTGAATGATGCTGTGGTGGTGCTGAATGATGCTGTGGTGGTGCTGAATGATGCTGTGCTGGTGCTGAATGATGCTGTGCTGGTGCGGAGTGATGCTGTGGTGGTGCTGAGTGATGCTGTGGTGGTGCTGAGTGATGCTGTGGTGGTGCTGAGTGATGCTGTGGTGGTGCTGAGTGATGCTGTGGTGGTGCTGAGTGATGTGGCGGTGCTGAATGATGCTGTGGTGATGCTGTGGTGGTGCTGAGTGATGCTGTGGTGGTGCTGAATGATGCTGTGGTGGTGCTGAGTGATGCTGTGGTGGTGCTGAGTGATGCTGTGGTGGTGCTGAGTGATGCTGTGGTGGTGCTGAGTGATGCTGTGGTGGTGCTGAGTGATGCTGTGGTGGTGCTGAGTGATGCTGTGGTGGTGCTGAGTGATGCTGTGGTGGTGCTGAGTGATGCTGTGGTGGTGCTGAGTGATGCTGTGGTGGTGCTGAGTGATGTGGTGGTGGTGCTGAGTGATGTGGTGGTGGTGCTGAGTGATGCTGTGGTGGTGCTGAGTGATGCTGTGGTGGTGCTGAATGATGCTGTGGTGGTGCTGAGTGATGCTGTGGTGGTGCTGAGTGATGCTGCAGTGGTGCTGGAGTGGTGCTGAGTGATGTGGTGCTGAGTAGTGCTGCGGTGGTGCTGAATGAGGCTGTGGTGGTGCATAGTAGTGCTGTGGTGGTGCTGAGTGATGTGGTGCTGAGTAATAATGTGGTGGTGCTGAGTGGTGCTGTGGTGGTGCTGAGTGGAATATTAACATCTTTTTGTGACATTTTTAATAAAGCTTGAAACATTGAGAGAACATATTTAAACCAGTGATGCTGTGGTTGCGCTGAGTGATGCTGTGGTTGCGCTGAGTGATGCTGTGGTTGCACTGAGTGATGCTGTGGTTGCGCTGTGGTGGTGCTGAGTGGTGCTGTGGTGATGCTGTGGTGGTGCTGAGTGATGCTGTGGTGGTGCTGAGTGATGCTGTGGTGGTGCTGAGTGATGCTGTGGTGGTGCTGAGTGATGCTGTGGTGGTGCTGAGTGATGCTGTGGTGGTGCTGAGTGATGCTGTGGTGGTGCTGAGTGATGCTGTGGTGGTGCTGAGTGATGTGGTGGTGCTGAGTGATGTGGCAGTGCTGAATGATGCTGTGGTGATGCTGAGTGATGCTGTGGTGGTGCTGAGTGATGCTGTGGTGGTGCTGAGTGATGCTGTGGTGGTGCTGAGTGATGCTGTGGTGGTGCTGAGTGATGCTGTGGTGGTGCTGAGTGATGCTGTGGTGGTGCTGAGTGATGCTGTGGTGGTGCTGAGTGATGCTGTGGTGGTGCTGAGTGATGCTGTGGTGGTGCTGAGTGATGCTGTGGTGGTGCTGAGTGATGCTGTGGTGGTGCTGAATGATGCTGTGGTGGTGCTGAGTGATGCTGTGGTGGTGCTGAGTGATGCTGCGGTGCTGAGTGATGCTGCGGTGGTGCTGAGTGATGCTGCGGTGGTGCTGAGTGATGCGGTGGTGGTGCTGAGTGATGCTGCGGTGGTGCTGAGTGATGCTGCGGTGGTGCTGAGTGATGCTGCGGTGGTGCTGAGTGATGCGGTGGTGCTGAGTGATGCAGTGGTGCTGAGTGATGCAGTGGTGCTGAGTGATGCTGCGGTGGTGCTGCGGTGGTGCTGCAGTGGTGCTGCAGTGGTGCTGAGTGGTGCTGGAGTGGTGCTGAGTACTAATGTGGTGGTGCTGAGTGGTGCTGCGGTGGTGCTGAGTGGTGCTGCGGTGGTGCTGAATGAGGCTGTGGTGGTGCAGAGTAGTGCTGTGGTGGTGCTGAGTGATGTGGTGCTGAGTAATAATGTGGTGGTGCTGAGTGGTGCTGTGGTGGTGCTGAGTGGAATATTAACATCTTTTTGTGACATTTGTAATAAAGCTTGAAACATTGAGAGAACATATTTAAACCAGTGATGCTGTGGTTGTGCTGAGTGATGCTGTGGTTGCGCTGAGTGGTGCTGTGGTTGCTCTGAGTGGTGCTGTGGTTGCGCTGAGTGGTGCTGTGGTTGCGCTAAGTGGTGCTGTGGTTGCGCTGAGTGGTGCTGTGGTTGCGCTGAGTGGTGCTGTGGTTGCGCTGAGTGGTGCTGTGGTTGCGCTGAGTGGTGCTGTGGTTGCGCTGAGTGGTGCTGTGGTTGCGCTGAGTGGTGCTGTGGTTGCGCTGAGTGGTGCTGTGGTTGCGCTGAGTGGTGCTGTGGTTGCGCTGAGTGATGCTGGGGTTGCGCAGAGTGATGCTGGGGTTGCGCAGAGTGATGCTGGGGTTGCGCAGAGTGATGCTGGGGTTGCGCAGAGTGATGCTGGGGTTGCGCAGAGTGATGCTGGAGTTGCGCAGAGTGATGCAGGGGTTGCAAGGGGAAACAAATGAGTCTAACAGGGCAGAAGGGCAGAAAAACAAGGGAAAAACGAGTCTAACAGAGGGCAGAAGGGCACAACTAGTGTTTGTCTGGAATGTCGTTTTTTGTTATTCAGAAAATCAAGAGCGCAGACTTCATTTGGTCTTCTATTTCGCACAGTGGCAGCTTAAGATGATGTGTTTTGCCTCTAATTGTGTTTTTATTCTGTAGCCTCTTCTGTAGGTCGCTGCCACTAAAGTTTGCAACTAGCACTACCAGGATATTTTAGATTTGATGACTTTTGGAGGATTGAGCATGATTGTAGGTAGTAAAGGAAAACTTTTATTACCATTTTGTTACAGAACGCGACTGTTATTTAAAGGGTCAGTGATGCTACGGACTGAAAATATTTACCATGCTTTACATGAACGCTCTGTACTAAAGAAATATACTTTATTATGTTGTAAATTAATTTTAATTGCTGAAGAGAACTGGATAAATGCAAGAAAGTCAACAATCCAGAACAGCAAAATAATGCAAAGGTAAAACAAGTACGGGAAATGCAAGCGGCCGGGAAATGCTAGTGCTGGGAAATGCGCTTTCCTTTGTAGTGAAGCAGGGGCGGGGAGCTTTTACTTTCTACAGCACCGTCTTAACAGGAACAAGGGATGAGGGACGCTTTGAAAGTGAAAGCGGGCATGGCATGTTGTGCGCGTGAAAGGCACGGCATTTGGCTGAAAGCAGTTTCAAAGAGTGGGAGGGAGGGAAGGAGCGAGCATATGGGGATGAGGTGAAAGTGAAAGCGGGCATGGCATGTTGTGCGCGTGAAAGGCACAGCATGGGGCGGCAAAGCAGTTTCAAAGAGTGGGAGGGAGGGAAGGAGCGAGCATATGGGGATGAGGTGTGAGTGAGGGGGAGCAGAAGCCTTTGATGTGGTGATGTGGTGTGCGAGGCCAAGCTCTCGGAGGCAGGCGGCTCGGGGAGCACGAGCGCATGCACTCGACGAAATCCGTGATGGTTTCAGAGCTTGGTTGAGCCTCTATACTCTCGTCCTATTTATCACTTACGTGATAGAATAGGCTAGACCTAAAAATCAAGGGAAGAGAAGGGATGGATGGAAAAGGCAGAATGATAGGTGGATGTGTAGAAGCGCAGAAAGGATGGAAAGTATGGATGAAGCAAGATGGACGAATCCCGGAAGAACTTTAAGGGGAACTATTTCCCAAACACCTGCGGGTTCACTTGCCTCACCCGCCCGCCTCGCACAAGGATATTTGGCTCATATTTCAAAGTGGGAGGGGCGGAGAGGCATTTTATTTTCCTGGCTACTTTCTTGGTACTCACCGCACTGCTCAGCGACATGAATAAGAAAATGTCTCCGTGTTCTTAGGATGCCAGCAGAGCATTCCAAACTAAACAGAAAATGAAGAAAGTGCTTGGGTATGTGACATTTAATGGAGGCATAATGTTTCAAGCGTGTCAGAGACTAGCTAACACCCTGATCCGAGTAGCATAAATCTGCTCTCTCGCCACAGCATATAGGCACGCCGCTTTCACAATGCATCAGACGCCTGTATCTCTGAACGTCAGCTGATGTGAAAGAAGCTTGTTCTGGGGGAGGGGTGACGAGGAGTGTCTTAGGTACAGACTGAGGGAAAGGCAGCACAGCACTGAATGCTCGACCTAAAAATGAGGATTAATGAGGAAGCAGGCGGTGTGCATAGAAATGACATATACAGGACAACAGGGTCCTCCAGGTACTCACCCATGGAGGAAGAGTGTAATGTCACAAAGATGAAGGAATTCAATGGGCAAGGGCAGCAATCTCCTGGTTCAAAATCTGTGTGGAGAGGGATAATATGAGTGAGCCTGTATGATGGAGCTAGAAACTGAAATAAATGTAAATATCCAGCAGATACTTGGTACCGCCTTAGGAATAATATGTAAAAAATTCACGGGGTAGGCACCAGCAACATAGAAAGCTGTGAAGGTGATGTGCATATCTATAAGCAATTAAAGGACCGGCCAGCGTGTGATTACATAAATTATTCATGTGTAAAAAAGTTGTGCTGGATTCTTGAAGGAGGGAGAGAACGTCAGCTCAGAGCCATCTAACTTGAAAAACCAAAAGTAAATTCCACGGGTCATCAAACACCCCGAAACCTGGAGCACAAAAGTGTACATTTCGTGTAGATGCCTGGAGGGGCGTCTACACAGAGTCTGCTGCCGGTATATTATCATGTTCTAGATAAAGAGTAAATACGTCCGGTCTGGTAGGGGGAAGGACGGAGTCATCTATCTGGTACGTCCAAGAATAAATAAACACCACAGGTAAACTGGCACCCCCACGTGGAGCAGTGAGGGTGCTTGCCGTTTCATTATAAAACTTCGATATTTGCTGCCATTCGTGCATTCCAGCAACTTATACATCTGAACAACCATAACGTTTTTGGGAGTTAAAGTTCCCCATAACACCTTACGACAGTAGTCAGACGGAATTCCCTTGCAGAGTGGTTTTTCCTTAGCTGTTTAGCCTGAGGAGTTAACGAGAAATGCTGCTGTTGAGAATCAAGGTCTCCCGTTATGATATTCTACTGATTTGGGGAGGAGTGATGGTAGCAAGATCCAACCAAGGTCAGTAGTCTATTGGCCCCGACCTCTAATTCCTAGATATTCCTTTTTCTACAGTTCACTTCAGATGAACATGCAGTCTAGGTAACTGTGTACAAGGGGTAATGCAACCGTCCGTACAGTTTGTTTTAGTCTTATAAGTTAAACAATGTAGATGGTAGGAGGGCAGGCCGCTGAGTACAGTTCAGACGATCACGTTTTCATCTTGTGGATGAACCACTTAATTTTCATATAGTAAAAGTCCGCGTGACCATCCCTTTTATCTCATTTGTCACATGTGAAGCGTATGCAACGTTGGTTTGTGCTAAACCTGTAAAAAAACATATCTGAAAACATCTCTCTGTTCCAATGTACATGAAGGAATGTTATCCATCCATATGGACTGGTGGGTTACATGCAGACACGAAATAACCATGATTGGTATGCCCGTATATACTGCTGCTTTTCTTTCACACCAAAGACTACAGCCCAGATATGATTGCAACGTTTGAGACAGTGCCACTCTTTAAAAAGTAAAACATGTTTCCTGTGGCAAAAATACATTTAATATGATCTAGATGCAAGATTGTAGCTGAATGGCCTGCACACTTAAAAATAGTGGGCATACTTTTACTTTTTTTTCCGAATCAAATTTCTCTCGATTTTTAGATCAGTCTGGCAGGGTAGAAGGTTTTCACCAGGGTTAGCTGTTTCTGTCAGAGCTTTTGTTATCAATTCTTTCAAAAATAATAAAATGATCTGCTTCAGCCAGAGGAGTATTTTGTGCCCCAACTCATGCTATTGGCAGTTTGGTGTAATCAGTCTGCCTGCTTTGAAGTGTGTACTCCATAGCACGAGGGACTATTTTACATTTAAACAGTACACTCAACCATCACACTTTGCCACATCCATCCATATCTTAGTCACATTAAACAGTATAATAGTAGTGGTGGGGGCTTGGAACATACCTGCTTAATAAAGAAGGTTTGTTCCTAGCCCCCACCAGGACTAGCTTTACACTGACACTCATTTTACCCAGCACTCCTAACCGGTTTACCGCTCTCCTGCACCCTTCACAGCGCAACCCAACACCCCCTGCATTCTGCTCCCCTATCAGGACCTACTTCATGGCAGCTGCAGTGCAGACGCAAAGGAAAGCTTGTCTGCGCTTGGACTGCTCCCGAAACCCAAGCTCTACTCCCATCCGCAATGACCCTCCTTATTCTTAACTTCGGCCACAGCTTGCCACACTGCCTGTGCACTGCACCATACACCACACAAGGAGCTTTCTCCTGTGCCCTCTTCTAATACTCATTTACTCTACCACACAAACCTCTCACTATCCCTGTACTGACCGCACGCAACACCCCTGCCACACACACAGCACACCGCACTCTCATGCATGCTCCTCAAAACCTGCTCAGTGACTAAACATGCAATGGAGATCTGGTACCTGCTACGCGACCAGGCAGCAGACATTATATTCCTCACAGAAACTAGGTTGAACTAAGCCTCGACTCTGGACACTGATACATCTATTCCTGCTAGCCCACAAGACGGGAAGGCAGCACCAGCAGCACCAGCCTTTAGGTGGAGTTGCCGTCTTTTTCAAGGACACCATCCGCTCCACCACCACATTAACACATACACTGACTACATGGAATGCCTCACGTTCAAACTACACAACACAGAAAATGTCAGACTGCACATACCCTTGATTTACTACCATCACAACCTCTCGCCGACTTTATCAACTACATCACAGACATCAACTCTAGCACCATTCTTCTCCTCAGAGGCCTTAACTTTCACGTGGAAGACCTCACAACCTGAACTTGATTGCCTAGAAACAGTGGAAACCTCAGCCTCACCAAGCATGGCATCGGACCCACCCTTGCTGCCAAACACCTCTTGGATCTGATTTCTACCTCCATCAACAACATCCCATTCAAGAAGCCATTACTTATCACTTGAACAGACCACACCCTCGTCATTAAAGATTTCACCTCACCGTCCGCCACCTCTAGCAATACCACCCCTTTTCAAGACCTCTACAACAAACTCTTCAATTTCATTTGCAATCCTATTTGCGTTGCATCCATCATTACCAGATTGCCTACATATATTAGAGGGTAAATGTCACCTGCCGATTTTTGGAGGGAATTACCAGGCACTCAACAAGATTAAAGGTAACTTCATTAAATAAAGGACAAATAAGGTAGGGGCCAGTTCAAAGCTCTGTTGTAGCCCGTTCTTAATAGATATTTGTTAGGGCAACAGTCCTTGATTTATTTCAACTCTTGCACATTTGCCCCCATGTGCTTCCTTCAGGATATCTATTATCCCCTCGGTGACTTTTTTGGTAATAGCTGCTCCCACAGTGTCTCACGATTCAACAGATCAAAAGCTGCCTTAAAATCAACACAACAACAAAATAGATTACCCTCCTTCACTATTGACCTTGAGGCCATCGACCATAGACTAAAACAATGGTCTGTAGTCAATCAATCAATCAATCAATAATAAACTTTATTCGGTTAAAAAGCAAATAACCATAAAAGTAACAGACATAAAACAAAATACAATAATTACAGTAGTTACAATAATTACTTCTCATGATTAGTAGTACAGTGAGGTAGATCGGTAGGGAGTCTAAGATATTTCAATTTGAATTTGTTTCCTAAATTTAAAAACACTTTTTAATTAATTTAAAATCACAGTAACAGTTAAAATCTGTGTCCATTTTCTGTACTTCTAAAAAAGCTGGGCGACATCTGGTTAAATTCATGTTTTTTAAAAAAGGGACTATAATTTTCCTATGTATAGCAGTATAAAATTTGCAGAAGAAAAGGATATGAATATCAGATTGTTGTGACGTACCATCACACAAACAAGTGGGCAAAATATGGTTCCATGAGTTCATGCATGGAAAAGACACTAATCTAAAAAATATACAAAATCTAAAACGAGTTAAAAGAAAACGATCATAGTTAGTCATGGGCAGGGATAAATATGGCTGTACAGTGTTGGTCTCACAGAGGGTAGGAAGGTGAGAGTGTACTGTAGATTTCAAAATTTCCACTCTCTTCCTCTTATCCAGCAGGTGGTCCAGGCAGATAGTTTTTAGTGTCTTCCTTGGAATAGTGTCCATTGAGGTTGCGTCCGAGAAATATGAATGTAGTCCAATCTCGGTCAGAAAGTGCTTTACGTAGCCCAGCCATTCCATTCTATCCGCATGGTCTGTAGTCAAATTAACTTTCTTAAAGCTAAATTGCTTCATCAGCTTTAAATCATTTGTTCCTATCCACTCTTGAACATGGTTTCTAGGTTTGAGAACCCTTTTAAACCCACATCTTTAAGGCTAAGGAGTCTATAACTCGGTCACGTGGAATGCCCTTCTTAAAAATGGGATACTGAATGCCTCCATAGAACAGGCCACAGTTCCTGCCTTATGGAAACATGCTATGGTCAGTCCTCTGCTCAAAAAGCCGGCCGCAGACCCTACGATATTGGCCAATTATCGTCCAATATCATTACTGCCTGCTTTTTCTAAAATTTTGGAGAGGCACATCCATAAGGCTCTTTCAACTTATGTGGAAAATAATGACCTTCTTCATCCGTCCCAGTCTGGCTTTAGGAGTGGTTACTCCACCGAGACTGCCCTGCTCGGGGTCACAGAAAAGATTAGGGAGCTCAGGGATGATGGCCAAACGGTAGCATTGGTCTTGTTGGATCTAAGTGCGGCCTTCGACACTATTTCTCACTCCAGACTGCTTGTCAGGCTGGAGGAGAATGGTGTCGAGGGCAGGGCACTAGAGTGGATTAGATCATACTTATCCCTCCGCACCTTCCAGATCACCTCTTCTGAGGCATGCTCTGAGGTATTCTACTCTCCTCATGGTGTACCACAAGGATCGATTTTGAGTCCTTTATTCTTTAATTTGTACTTACGACCACTGGCCAACCTTGCAGAAAATTTTGGTCTCATTTTAATGACCTATGCAGACGATTCTCAAATCCTGTTTTCACTTTCTAAATCTGACTCGTCTGCTCCATCTGCACTAAAAATAGGCCTTCAGCTGGATGTCGGCTAACCAACTTAAATTAAATGGGGAGAAAACAGAGATCCTCCTCTTAGGGAATAGTAAAGATCTCTGGAGTGATCCCCATTGGCCGTCGTCATTAGGTAAACTTCCACCACCAGCTTCTCAGGTCAGAAACCTTGGGGTCATCATAGATGACAGCTTATCTATGACACAGCAAGCCAACAAAGTGGCAGGCATATGCTTTACCATTCTTAGATGGCTACGCAAAATTGTCTGGATGTTACCATCTACTACCCAGAAGACCGTAGTCAACGCCTTAGTGACATCTCTGCTTGATTACGGTAACATCTTGTACCTGGGCTCAAACAAAGCAGTAATAAGACGTCTGCAACTGGTGCAAAACGCTGCTGCCAGACTGCTTTGCAGAATCCCTAGATCCGCCAGGATCACCAAACATCTTAGGGACCTGCATTGGCTTAAGGTTGAAAACCGGATTCGCTTTAAAACCCTGAACTACCTGTTTAAAATCAAAGCTGGCACTGCTCCCAAGTACCTACAAGACCTTGCTAAGCCCTACCACCCCAATCGCAGTCTCCGTTCATGTACAGCAGCGAACTTCGCGGTGCCGAGGTACAAACGGGCTAGAATGGGTGGGAGATCCTTTTCCTATTTGGGTCCAACTCTTTGGAACACATTGCCCATTCACATACGCAAGGAAGAAAACTATATGAAATTCAGGAAAAGCGTAAAAACCTGGTTGTTCGACAAATAAGTGCCTTTGATTGTTCTCTAGTCAGTTGTGTCCTGTGTTTTGCTAGTCCGGCGCCGGGAAACCCTTTGTGGGTAGCTGTGCGCCTTACAAGTGTTATAAAATATAAAATAAAATAAATAAAAATGGGGGTTATTATTGCCCTTTTTTCAAACAATCTGGGATAAAACTAGTGATCACTACTACTTAAAACACTTGACAAAAAAGTGATGCCAACAAATCACTATTTTCCTTAATGATCACTGAAGGCAAATTATCTGCACTTAATGCTCTCCTGAGTTTTAGTGCCATAATGAACTCTTTGATCTTCTTGACTGAGATAATCTTCAGAAAGCCCTTGTCCTATTTATACTCCAATATGGGTTGATCTCTGTATCCCTTACTCTACCTCTGTTCACTACTCTTCCCAAAGTTCCTGGGATCTATAGATCGAATCACCTTTGCCATATTTTCCAATTTTTCCTTCTAAAATTCCCATATTTTTGATTGATTTAATAAACTATAGTCCTGTTTTACCCTAATTATGCCTTGTGTTATCCAGCTGCAAGCTGATTTCTCCCAGGTCTCATTCTTCTCAGCTTACTCTTGTCCTTCTGACAAGGAGTGTCAAACTCTTAGCACTTTCATGGCATGATTTTAGTTTTTACATACCTTTTACTTTCTTGTATTCTACCTTTAAGCATGATACCACTCTTAACAAAAGTTCATTATAACAATTCCAAATATTTGTGGGCGCTTCCCTTTGTCTCCAAAAGTCTAACCCTATTTGTAATTGTGCACAAAGGTCCATTTTCTTCTCTCCAAGGCAAACTATACCTCTTCTGGTGCATTCAACTCAAAGTGGAATTTAATATCTTATACTTTTGATTATTTCTAACCGAAGGTCCATGCTTAAAGGGAAGTGGCCACTACCATTCTCTTGCAATACGCTAAATCCTGAAACTAAATCAAATTGCTAAATAGGAACATACACATAAGTAATGGGGTATTCTTGTTTCCTGAATTTGAAAGTTCTATTCACGGGTTATTAGTATTAAAATACCCATTCAAAAAAAAATCAGTCCCAAATTATCTAATGCCTGCTTACATTTTTTGTCAAGTGTTGCCATTAACTGATGATTAAAAACTGCTTGGGGAATACCATATTAGAGTGGTATTTAACCCCTCTTCTGCCCTCAAATTCCTTCTTCCTCTTTACGGTGCAATTTAGCATTGAAGTCACGCATAAGCATAACCAAACTTTGCGGAGCTTGAATTAATAACTTACACAGATACTCTTCTAGTCTAAGCATCCGAGTATCATTGTGCAACTTATCACCCAAAAACCCAGACATTCCCTTACACAGTAGACTCCAGCTATGCCGTTTTTGGAAACCATTTCACGTCTCTAACTTGAATCCAGTCATGTTTGGCTTCTAGTGTGGTAACCTCTTTTGCAATTGTTACTGAAGCCAAACACGCTAAACACCCTGACGCTCGCCCAAACTAATTCAGGAACACTGCAGTATATACATGTACAAACTTAAAAAAATATATTCTTTTCTTTTTTTAAATGTTGATTTCCCCACACACCCTTGTTTCTTGAAGACAGATCACATCATATCATGGTTTTAGTTTGCCCCAAATCTTAAGTTTCATTAACCTCTTTAAGACCATGAGCATTCCAAAATAAAACCCTTTGGTAGTGCGGAGTACTTTCATTCTTGTTGAAATCTCTTGGTATAGTTGTGGTGCATTCCTCAATACTCGGGGTTGTAAAGTAATTACCCTTCTTAACTCCTGGATCTCGTGACTTATGAACTGTAACTATGTGGTCCCCTTCCCCATCATCCACTTATTTTTTTGATCTTCCAGGCTCTTCATCCAAAAATTTGTTTTGTTGTTAGGGCTGTGCAATTCCTTAAACATTCACGACTACCAAACTTATCTATCTTCTTATTGCAAGCTATCCTTACACCTTTTTTTTTTATTCAGTTCCTTCTCCGCTTTCAGCACCAGGCCTTTCATTAAAGGGGAAAATAAATAGATCTTTGTCATCTCCTTCTACTGCCAATCATTTACAAACCCTACTTATTTATATGACTTTAATATGATTAATTTAAAGGTCACCACAGTTTTCAAAGACTTGCAACAGTTTTCCCATTTTTAAGGGTTTTATCTTTTTCCACCTTTTCCCTAACTCTACTAATAGCTACATAGAGGTATACATCTTCTCTTTCCACAAAATAATCTTTTGCTTGTTTCCTTATGAATTCATCTTAATTTACACCCTTTGGATTTAGCCATGGCGCATTTTTTACCTTCTCTACCATATTTGGGTATTTTCTATAATCCTTCTTTCTTTTAAAGTGTACTACAGGGACTTTGTCTACTCGTTATTTTCCCTTTCCCTTCTACCTACGTATTGGCCCGATGTGTCATCTTTTTGGGGGACCCCAGCCACACCCCACCCCGACCCACACCCCTCATGTGAAAATGTTGCCACACTGCTCTTGGGAAAACTTTTCTTCTGTTTTCTTCTTCTGTAAAATGATTGCTCCTTTATTTAACCCTTTTTAGGTCGAAGCCTGCGCTGCAGCGCATGCGCTGCTGCAGGCAAGAGTTCTTGTAAACAAGAAGGGGCATGACACTACGCCCCTTCTGCCATTGGCCGGCCTCGCGAAATGGAGGCCTGCCATTGGACAATGCCCCTGTCCAGATGATTTGTCCGGCTGTGATCCCTCCTTTTCGGGACTCCGTGACCTGACTTCTGGTGTCGCAAACCGATTTCCAGAAACGTTGCTACGGCAACCACGAGGCCAGTCACGGAGTCATGGAGGGGAGGGATTCGGTAGCTGTTCCCGCCCCTTGTTTCTTTTTCTTGTGCGTGCGGTTTTCGTCATTGTTGCCTCGTTCTCCTTGCTGGGAGGACCCTCCTTGTTCTATCTGGATTTCCTCGGCTCCCAAGAGTCGCTGCCGCCCAAGATGTTTAACGCAGTATTTTTTTTACTACTAGTATACTATTAAAGTTACCCATTCCCTCCGAAGCTCGAGCAAGGGCGACGCAGCGACGGCTGCAGACGAGGGGCAGGACCAGGTTTTGACAGCGCGTATTGCATTTCCTTGCATGCATACCGGTACGAGGTCAAGCAGCCTATAAGTAAAAGCGGAAACAAAAGACAAGAGTGCCGGGCTGCTCCGGATAACGCCCAGTGTCAGTGAGTCAGGGGAATCTGCCGAAACTGAGAGGAGAAGCCGGTGAGTCACCGATCCTCCTTTCCACTACCGGCGACAGCAGGTTCCGTATCCAGCACGTCCCACAGCCGCACAGTCTGCCGGCCTCTCCCATGGCCCTCAAGCGGATACATAAGGTGGGCATTGCAAATATCCTAACAAAAGAGGCAGGCGCCAGGGCGAGCTCACTGCCCAACTCTGCGCCTCTTCCAGGCAGATCGCTAGTGTTGCTTACAAGGCCGCTGTAGAATTAGACCGTGATCACACATCTATGACTCCTGGGCCAACACTTTGCCAGGTTCACCCGGTAAAGTGTCCCAGTCCCCTGTTTCTGGTTAATGGGTTGGGTTGCGTGGTTACACCGTCACCGATGTGTGCTAGAGGGTACCTTCCTGACTTGGTCCATCCCTCCCATTTGCCCGCCATCTCTCTCTTGCTTCCGCCTCTCGCAGCCTTGAGGACGCGGCTTTGAAGCCTTGCAGTTGAAAGAAGTAAATCAACGCTACCTTGCGCTTTTAGGCTTCACTGGCATGTGCTATAGTTCTTTATCTGACTCCCGTATACCTTCACATATAACCCATAAAGCATGAGCTAACTAAAAGTGCCCTCGCCCCAAACACACCCCATATATGGTAGTGGTCTAATAAATAAATCGCACAGGAAGCTGGAATAAGACATGAATGCGCAAGGCACGGGCGGCATTCGTCTACCTGCCTGTATTTACTGGACTGTAGGAAAGCCGAGATCTGTCGGCACCTAAAAGCTGTTTAAATGGCAGACGGGCTATATGTCAACTGTGTAACATAAAACCCAAACATTTAGAGTAATCTTTTGTTACTTAATGCCTTTAAGCGTGTCATACCTTTGAACAAGCACATGTCTGTTTTCTGGTACTTTGTGTTTCACTATTCAATGGCTTAAATATGTTCGCATGCAAAGTCTTGTTGGTTGAATAGAAATTATATATTTCCATTGATTAAAGTGCATGTTTTGCTAAAAGTCCTCATTTTAAGGGGCCCAACAGCTTAACAGTGACACTCACTGCCTTTTATAAACAGTGGTCTTCAAACAGTGCAGTGGAGAGGAAGAAGCAAAGCTCTGGCCAACAGCAGCACCTACTTTGTCCCTGTAGAAAGCAGTCAAACGTCATGTTTTGAAGCAGTGCTGTGATTTAGTGATAATCTATATAAACACATAGTGAGCTCACTAACGTCCTAAGCAAGGCACCAAGATTCATTGTTCAGTGAATTCAACTAAACACGATTTATACTTATTGTGGCACATCCAAACTGCAATTCGCCCACTACGTAAATATTATTAGAGCACCCTTTATATGTTGTTTAAAGCAGACATATAAGATGCCTCATAAAAATATATAGTCCAAGTGGTTTCACATCATGTCTCGTTCCATGCAGTCAAGGCTAGTCACACAGGCAAGGTTGCTATGTGAAGAAATATTTTTGGTTTCTAGGTGGCTAATTATGAACTCCATCCCAGATTATTTTCGTGACATTTATTGTTTTTTAATCTAATCTCTTGACTTGTGTTCGGTTTCTGATGAACGTTATTTCTGTCTGTAGCCCAAATGATTCTTACTCAATACTTTTGCAAACCAGGAGGCGAAAGGACAAGTAGACACTGCACGAGTAAATTACTGTGTTAATAGAGACTGATTTATGAAGCATTGTAAGACTCTTGAATTGAATCCACTGGGTCAGTGGAGAACTAGAGACGAGCTATCCTCCTGTATTTGTGATTGCACTAGAGGCTTTATTCTATGACTTGCAGTTTATCTACAGTGACTGTAAATGATTAATCAAAAACGGGAATCCCTAATATTGCTTTGTCGCGATAATGGCCTTGGCAGTTCTTGACTGATCTGCTTCAGATTAAAGGTGACAAGACCTGCTTAGCAGCCTCTCGGTATAATAATAATAAAGAGATTTCTAAAGCGCCTGGTGACGCCATCTCGGCGTGTCCCCGCGCTACGGAGAGAGGGAAGTTGCTCAGAGCTGGCAAAAACTCCTCAGTTCAGCTGTGAAGTTAGATGTTATACAAGTGGGTCTTAAGAAGTTTTCTGAACTTGATTTCAGATCCTTCTAATCTTAGGCTGATCGGGAGTTTGTTCCAGTTGCTGGCTGCCAGCAGTCTGAACGAGCGCCCACCCAATTTAGCTCTTTTGACGTGGGGAATTTTTAGCAGACCCGCTCCTACTGAGCGTAGTGCTCTAGTTGGCTCATAAATATGTACCAGTTCAGAAAGATAGGATGGAGCCTTATGCCATACAATCCTGTGACATATTAAGAGTGCTTTATACATCACTCTCTTTCTGACTGGTAGCCAGTATAGCGCTGCAAGAGCTGGCTTAGAAGCTGCTCTTTTAGGAAGTCTCAGCACTAGACGGGCGGCAGTATTTTGGAGGACTTGCAATCGCCCTAGGTTTTTTTCTGTGGTGCCTAAAAGCAGCACATTGCCGTAGTCCATATGGGACGTGACCAGGGCTTGGGCCATGGTGCGTCGAGCCTCCAGCGGGAGTAAATCCAATGTGTGGTTGAGGATTTTCAATATCCCAAAGCACTTTCCCACTAAACGGTTAACGTGGCCCTCATAGGACAGTTTGGGATCAACCCATATTCCCAGGTTCTTTGCCTCCTTACTGGGATTGGGCGTGCCCAAACATGTTGGCCACCAGTCCACTGTCCAGCTAGAGTTGCTTCCTCCAATCACCATAACCTCCGTCTTGGAGCCATTGAGCTTTAGACAGTGTGAATTCATCCATCCTGCTAAGGCCTGCATACAGGCCTTGAAGTTGGATGCAGCTGTCTCAGGGGCTTGGGACAGAGAGATCAGCAGTTGGGTGTCGTCAGCGTAGGAGACTAACTCCACTCTATACGCTTGCACCACTTCTGCCAAGGGGGCCATGTACAGATTGAACAAGCTTGGACTCAGTGCTGAGCCCTGGGGCACCCCTTGTTTTAGTGCTATGGCAGAGGATTTGAAGGAGCCCCTTTGGACCTGAAAACTACGGTCAGTAAGGAATGCTTTCAACCAGCTTAGCGCGGACTCCGTGATCCCTGCTTTGTTTAGACACTGTAGCAAGATGGAATGAGCTACAGTGTCAAACGCTGCACTGAGGTCAAGCATTATCAGTGCCATGGTATGTCCGGAGTCCGCCCCTTGCCGCAGGGTCTCTGTTGCTCTCAACAGGGCCGTCTCAGTGGAGAAGCCCGGTCGAAAGCCTGATTGAGAGGGGTGCAGGAGGTTGTTATTCTCCAAGGGAGCCATTATTTGTGTGTTGGCCACTTTCTCTGCCACTTTGGCCAAATACGGCAGTAATGAGATGGGTCTCAAGTTTTCGAGCACTTCAAGGCTAACGTTTGGTTTCTTTTTGATGGGAAGAACTATCGCTTTCTTCCAATCATCAGGGAGAGTACCGGAGGCAAAAGAGACCTGAAGTACATGCCTGATATAGGGTTCCAGCACCGAGAGGCTTTCCCCCAACATCCGAGGAGGTGCTGGGTCTCTAGGGGAACCAGATTTGATACTCTGACAGATGTTGGTTAGTATCTCTGCAGGGGGTACAGAGAAGACTCTGAGACAGTTCTCTACCCTGCTTGCCCCTACTTTTTCCTCAAAGTCACGTCCACAGATTATGCCGCCTGAGAAGGTGGCGTAGATATCTTGGACTTTTCCAGCAAAATAGTTGGCTATTCTGTTGCATTCTGCGGCTGAATCGTTTTCTGGAGTGTTAGTATTTACTACTACTGAGATTTCTTTAAAAATTTTGAACAATTCTCTCAAGGAATTTTCTGCCTCCTCAATACGATTTTTATAATGTACCACCTTAGTTCTTCGAAGTGTGATTTTATATTTTCTCTGTGCCTCCTTGTACGTAGTCTTAATTTGAGGGCAAAAATCAACTCGCCATTTGCGCTCCAGTTTTTTGCATTCTGATTTGGCATTCTGCAACTCGGACGTAAACCAAGGGGCAGACTTTTTATCTCGGCTTTTTGTTTTTGATGGACACATCGGGGCTGACGCATCTAGAGCGTTTAAAATACGCTTCTCAAGATTGCTATTTGCGCTTTCGCAATCAGCGCCTCCTGGTGGGCCCCCTAACTCTAGAGTTGACTAAAGGTGTATTGTGAAAAACGCTTCCATTTCCGTCTTGGATAGCTGTTTTTTTTCTCCTCTGTGAATGTCTGTATGTGGGCAGTGGATTTTGAAAGGGATTAAAAAGTGGTCCTACCAGGGAACAGGAATGGGCTGATTCACTCTTACTCCATTCCAACTACTAAAAACAGGGTCTAATAAGTGTCCATGTATATGGGTGAGGACCTTGTTATTTAGTACTAGTTGTAGGGCCAGCAAGTCTTGCTTTAGGTCTGTAGCTTCCTTGGATAGTTCATCCTCCAAGTGGATATTAAAGTCGCCTAACATCAGGAGTCTACTCTTTCTAATGGCTAGGTGAGCTATAGCCTCCACTAAATTGGGTTTGAATTCCTTAAGCTTCCCGGGGGGTCTATATACAAGGATTCCCGATAGTGTGTTGGGGTCCAAGTTTAATAGAAAAGAGGCCGGCCTCGCAGTTATCTATTTGCAAGGGCACAAGAGTGCATTCAAGCGGGGCCTTTATGACAATGGCGATTCCTCCGCTCCTCCCGCCTTTCCTGTCTAATCTGATGAGAGAATAGCCTGGCGGGATAGCTTCGATTATATCAGGGTCTGAGTGTTCACTAAGCCATGTTTCCGTTAGGAAAAGAACATCCATCCTCTCATCCAAGAGGAGATCCCATATCTGATTGTTGTGCTTGCTTAATGATCTGCAATTTAGCAAGCCTCCGATGACCCTTCCTTTGTCAGCCTCACTAGCTGGTTCTCTTAGAAATTTGAAGGGGCACATAGGGCAGTTTCGAAGAGTTAGTGCTTCCATCATATGCCAGCACATTCCCGCATTAGAGGGGCATACATCTAACAGTTGTTGTCTTTCAAAGCGTATGTGGGAAGGCACAGATTGCACAGGGGTCGTGGCCCCGAACCCCGTTCGACCGCGGACGGGCGCAGAAGGGCGTGACTTAGGCGAGACTTCGGCGCGCCTTCGTCGCGCCCGCTGCACGCGTCCGCTGCGCGTCCGCTTTCCCATACACATTTATAGGGAGAGGAGTGGCAGCTAGAGCGCTGACCTGACCCCACAGAACCCGGAAGTGCTGGGCTCCAGCTCGCCCTCCGCAACAAATGCCCAGAATGGACGCAGCGGACCGGGGCGGCAGTAGCGAAGGTGAGTGACCCCCGAGCTTTCACTCAGCCCAGAAGTGAGGTGCACACAATTAAAATCAATTTTAAGTTTACACAGTAAAGTTTTAAAAATAGCAGTAAATCGCTAATTTAAAATACGCTCGT
Organism: Lissotriton vulgaris; assembly: GCF_964263255.1. Lineage (NCBI taxonomy): Eukaryota > Metazoa > Chordata > Amphibia > Caudata > Salamandridae > Lissotriton > Lissotriton vulgaris. The sequence continues at coordinate 2,041,479,974 of NC_141685.1, read as the reverse complement.
TTTCAGCGCTCACAGAGTAGTCCTTGTGTCCCACAGCGCAAAGCAGATAGTTAGCCACTGCCACCGGCTTCCTCGTCTCCGCGGGAGAAATATAGTTATGGCTTTTCATAGACATCTTGAAATTCATGTTCTGATGAGTTGATCCAGGGACTGGGCAAGAATGCAGCTTAACTTTAGAAAAACGAAAGAAAGATCCACTTTAGTACTTTATATCAAGTGTTTATTCTATTTGCTCTTTCCATTCACAATCGGAGCCTATCTCTTGGACATGATTGGCTCTAAGAGCCTCCTGATACCAACCTAAACACTTCTCAACAGGGTGGGGTGCTCAGAGGCGTGTTAGTCAGCTGACAAATAGAACACAATAAACTGGGCCACCTACATCATCAATATAGGAAATGGCTGTTAGGATAGCTAACACGAGCTGCATGCTTCTGAGGTTGAAATCCTGACTTTGGCTCTGAATTTTATTGTTCGTGCTTGCAGTTGGATAGAGGGCAACTTCCCAAATGTTTTTACCAAAAAAGAATATTTAACATTGGGTATTATTTCGTATGCAATAACTGTAGATTATTTACACTATTTTTGAATAACTTTTTTTAAATATTTGACTTTGGCTTATTAATTCTTTTAATTTCATGTGTTTTAATTAAATTTTATTGTTATCTTTTATGATTTAAACGAAAACCGAAATAAGATTGACACATTTTTCAAAAGAACTACTCGATTTCCTTCATAACATTGGAGAATGGGGTGTGTCCAATATGGCAACGGAGTAGGAGCCTTGTATCCCCGCTCTGCACCCAAGAAAAGTCGCCCTCCTGTCTTCCTGCCAGGGCCTCATAGTTACCATTGGGCTGCAGATGTTGAGCGAGTGATTTCGAGGTCTGTGTATGAAGAGCTAGGGCCTGCAGCTGCAGTGCGGGGACCTGGAGCTGAGGAAGTGCATGGCGCTCTTGGGTGGGCGGACGATTACTGCCAACTCATCCGCCAGCTATGAAGAGGAGCCGCACTGCTGCCTCAGGGCCTACACTGCAAGTTCCTGCAGTAGGGAGATGCTGGGCAGCGGGCTCCGTGTACCCTTGTTTTCTTTTAACTTGCTGATCCAACTCGGATCAGTAAAAAAATTAACAACAAACAAGCATTGGCATAGCCAAAAGGTCTCGTCTTTGGGACCTTATAAGTGGTTAGCCATGCAACAGTTGATGTTGTTGCACCACGGATATTGTGCTGCATAACTAAATACTTATAAGGTCCCAAACGTGGGACCTATTGGCTATGCCAATGCTTGTAGTATATATTTTCCTTATTCAGCTACCATTTCTATTTATTTTTGCTCTCGTCCCTTGAAAATATACAGTTTCCTTGCGGGGTGCGGAAAGGGCTGGCTTCCCTCCTTGCAACTTTCCTTGACCAGCTGGTCTACTGCTTCTTATTGTAGATCTTTTTTTATAATAAGGCCACTCACCATGCCTTCTTATTAACAAAGGTTTATAAGAAATATAAACTGATGTTTCTGTCTTTGTCCCTGCTTCCTCCATGCATGCATCAGCACTTCTTACCTTTTGCTTTTCCACTGAGGCTTAACTCAACCGCCCCTTACTAGTAATAATAGCATACAATTCCCTTTATTCACATGCAATGATATTTAACAGTCTGGTTTTTGATTTTATTTCATCATTGTAAAAACAATGATTTTATATAGCCCATAGGGTTTTTTCCGTTAAAAAGAAGCATGTCTAGCATAGAAGATGACATTGTTTCTGTAGCATTGAAAGAGGAGGAAAGACCTTGCAAACTATCATACTTTCTCTTCATATTTTCATTACTTCCCAATTCTTTTATGTTACCCAATGTGGCTGTCCCAAAAATAGTGTCTTCACTTCCCTAGCTTTTAGCACTGAGATTTGAGTTTGCCTTTGGGAACTGAGGTGATCTTGAGAATCTTGGTTCTGGAAAATGCATCTCAAAATTGGATCTTCTAAATACGTAGGTAACCATACACCTAAGTCTCCAGAGTGATCCATCTCTGAATTCGGAGTTGGTTCAAACTAGTGCCCCTTTATAGCTGCGCAATCCCCCAACACTTATTTCCAGATAAAGCTGTTGTATTATTAGTTCACCCTCCTCCAGAGTGATCCATCTCTGAATTCGGATTTGGTTCAAACTAGTGCCCCTTTAAAGCTGCGCAATCCCCCAACACTTATTTCCAGATAAAGCTGTCGTATTATTAGTTCACCCTCTCATCCTTTTTAGGTCTCGCACCTGGCAACGCAGCGCAAAGCGCTAGAGAGACGTATTGTGAGCGACTTGCCTCTCAAATGGTACAGACCGGGGCACACGCAGGCGATTGGGGTCTGTGGACACGCACGTACAGGCACGCGCACATCTCCTGTCCAGCTTCCCAGGCAAACCAGCATGCAGTTTCACTTTCGCCCCATCGTTGGAGCGGGCCGCAATGGCGGGTCCGCTCAGGAAATAAACATTGATACTGTGCCTTCATCGGCACAAATTGAGAATCGCCTGGTCTGCGGGGGAGGATCCTCCTCAACGGTGGCTGTCTGCGGCCGGAGCACTCCAGCTCGCTCTACACGTCTGGCTGCACGATGTGGGGCTTTCTCCATAGGCATGGGAGTCCCACAAGGCGGTGTGTCACTCATCCTCTCTGCTGGCTGCACGATGCCGGGCTCTCTCCATAGGCATGGGAGCCCCGCACTACTGTGTGCCTCTCTTTCTCTCTGGCGCCGGGGCTCTCTCTTCAGCACGAGAGCCCCGGAAGGGGACAGGCGCTGCCTGCGCCGGCTGCACGCGCCGCCCGCGAAAGTTGCAGGGCACGCGCAAGTTGCAGGTACCGCGCATGCCGGGGCAGCCCTCGGCCTCCCAGCCCTCGGCCTCCAGCCCTTGCCCTCCCAGGTCTCCTCCCCGCGCCGGATGTGAAGTTGCTTTCTGTTTTGCTTGTTTTTTTAATCCATTTCACGGCGAAGCAACTAAATAAATCAACAGCTGACGTCTTGTTTAATGGATGGATTGGGTGCCTTTGGGTCGGGTGCCTTGGGGTCGAGAGATTTAGAGATAAGCATGTGGGTCTTCGTTCATAAGCGGTCTGGCCTTGGTGGTGCCACCCCCACCCGCCCTTCCCCCTTGCAAGTAGCTAAACTGCCCCATCCCACCACATGTGGGTGCTTTATATGGAAGCCTGCTATCAATGCTCCTGTCCTGGCGTGCCACTGTTGGCATTTACACTGGTATTCAAAGGTGTCGAGCGAGGATGCAGGCATCCTTATGCAATCAGCTCTTTGTGCCTGACCACAAATCATACTGTCCTTTGCAGGGTGCATGTTTTGAATTAATTATTCAGAAGGATGCTCTGCACAGAAATCACTAAACACCACTGTTACTCGCAGCACACGTTTGTGTAGGGCAGCCACTGGGACCTCTGTAAGGCATGTGGGCCTGCAGTGTTGTGCTCAGTGTGCTGCGAGCGCTTTCAATGACCGGGCTGTTGATAACCTAGATGTGCACACAAACCTACCTCAGTAGATCTTCTCGTAATCCTTCAGTCCCCGATTGCTCGTGGTAAACACTGGCAAAGGCAAGGCTGCGAAATGTGTATCTGACTGCATAGAGGGTTAGTGGTGTCTGTTAATACAGAACAATTTGTTGTTGTAGACCGGTACTGCTGCTGAGAAATAACCAAACCGTTCAACCGGTTCGCTTCCGGTGTGGGAGAACTGTTTCTGCTGAAGGTTTGTTCAAATTCGCCTGTTTGCGGCTGTAATATGTTAGAAAGGAAAGAATAAAGTCGCCGATAGCAAAGGCAAATCCAATAGGTATGGTTTTAATGTGCTACAGTCTGCAAACATAGGCATCTACAAATGCACACAGGCCTTTTGTTCCATGTTTGTGTAGCCTGAAGCACAACAAACTGGGAAAGTTTTTAAAACCAGCATTTGCAATGCAATAGGTCTCACATTTACGAGAGTTTGAGCTAATGGCATTGAAAATGACATTGCCTTTTTTATTTGTGTTTTTTTTTACAAACCGATAAATAAATGGCATTGTCATTTACAATGCCATTAGCTCAAACTTTCGCAAATGCGAGACCTATTGCATTGCAAATGCTTGTTTGTTTATTGAGGAGTCTTGGGAAACAACTAACGGGGACCCAGAATCACCCATAGGAGGTCCTTCTGTCATTTTGGACACACTTTTATTCACCACCAACAGTTGGGCCTCACACTTTTCCTTTATGAATTATGGGCTTATTGATTTTCCTTCTAGCACCAGCCATCTCATTGGTCTCAGTGAACTCTATGAACTCTTACATTTCACTATCTACTCTTATGGGTACACTTTATTCATTTCGCGTTATTTCTATGTAGAACGCAAATCCTATATAATGTGATTTCTTTAGTAAAAACAAACCACTTTTCCACATTTGGCTGGTTCACTGATATATATCCCTATGAATCTCTCCTACTGCTCAAGATAGCCTGCTAATATTCCTCCAGCACACACTGGAAAACAAATTATTATCCTGACCAGTGCTGGCATCTGATTCGCCACACCACTTTTACCAGCAACCCACTTCTAGACTATTCTGGGGAAGGGCGGCTGGAGGGTAGGGGCCTGTTTGTAGCCACATATCCCACACAAGGAGGATTACAACCACTAATTCGCAACGCCAGCTGACTGGTTGAGCGACAGTCCTTATCGGTCCTCCAGAAACACCCCAATGCACTTCAAAAGTGCTCCAAAAGGACAGCATGGTTGAGGGTGAGGGGGCAGGCAAGCATTAAGAAGAATTACTCCAAAGCTTTCCATTCGGTGCAGGAGCAAAGCTGTGCATGGCAGCTTCAGCGGGAACAGAACAGTGAATCACAGTTTCAGCGGCAGTAAAGCGTATAACTTGCCATTCAAAGCAGGAACTGGACTTGGCTTTTTGCCCAGTAAAGACTAACAAAACCGGCAGAAGAAGGAGCAAGACATTCGTTTTGGAAGGGATATGGGGTAGATCCCCCTCCAAAAAATGCTGTGCTAATCCTTTATTCAAGATTCAATAGCAGACAACGGTCAACTTTAAAAGCTTCTCTTAATTATTTTAAGAGCAACTGTGTGTCCTATCTGCAGGGAAAGGATTCACCCTTCTTGCAGGAACTGAGATAGCTAATAAGAGGTTTTCACTTTCTATAGATGCATGTCCCAGAGTAACTAACTTCACGTTTGTAGTGGGTTTCAAATCAAGTCTCACCAAGGCATGTGCAGATCTGCAAAACATTTGATCAAGATAACGCAACCATCTAGAAAGAAGTAAGGGCGCAGGCAGTGAGAGGAGGCTGCCTTGAATTGTAGAGACCGTGGGAGAGGCATCATGGCATAATATGTGGCAAAGGCACATGTTGGGCATAAAGTACAGAATGGAAATACATGTCATTTGAAATGTCTGAGCATCTTTTAGGAGAGCAAGCAAAATGAGAGGACTGTTTTTGGGAAGGTGAGTAGGGCCATTAACCAAGGATCCCATTTAATGTGTTAAAACTGCGCCCTATGCACTGAAAGAACATGCTCATCCATGTCCCTACAATAACTGGTCTTTCTGCCCTCTTGCTAGCCTGGTCGCCAAGAGATGTTATCGGTCCTTGACTTAATAACACGATGGACTGGGGAGTCGTGGACTAGCTCAACACTCATGTATAACTCAAGAGGCATTATCAACTCCATTGTCCTCATTATCTCAGGTTGGAGTTTTGCCTGAAGGATTGGTAGGACGATCTGTCTCTTATCATATACCGGGGATCATGAACGCTCAGGTGTCTTTGACTTATGATGTATACTGTATGTCCATAAACTCTTCTTGAATAGGATGGAGGTTCAAGCATATAGGAATGAATGTTGTTGCTAAAGAATGTTTGCCATTGACACATAATATGCTGTGGGATCATGAACGCTCAGGTATCTAATATGATGGGGGATTATGAACGCTCAGTTGCCTTTGACCTATGATGTAAGCTGTATGACTATATAAGACTTGTTCGCCAGCTTGGCTACATTAACTTTCAAACTCTTCTTGAATAGGATGGAGGTTCAAGCCTATAGTAATGAGTGTTGTTCCTACATAATGTTTGCCATAGACATTTAACATGCATCCGGTGGGCATATATGCTATCTCTTCAGCTGATATTGTAGAACTTTAGCTCTATGGTTTTCATCTACAAAGGTTTTGCTACATGTATGGGAAGGCTGTGGTTATTTGCCTTAAGTTGGGTTAGTACAAATATAAATGTTGCACTAATTACGCATGCAAATAGGATGCATTATGCCTTGACACGTTCGTTACATGTTCATGAAGCCCATAATCTTCGTTTCAGCAAATAATGTTCTATCCACGAAGCATTGTTAGAAGTATGGGTTAGGTTACGTCTATTGCCTTAGGTTGGTTTAACTGCAAACATAATGGTCGTACTAGTCACGAATGCTATTTTACGGCATTATGTTTCCGACAGGTTCTTGACAGGTTCCTGCAGTTTACAATGTTTGTTTCCGTAAACACTGTTTTATCTACATTTATAAGCAGGTTACTTAGTTTTCGCCACGGAGGAGGGTAGCTACTGTGGTTGCTTCTCCTTGGTCGCCATGCTCCTGGTGCATTGTTTGGGTGGGGTGGGTGGGTTGGGGTTGTGGGTGCGTTGGATAGGGATTTTGGTTTTATTTTCATGTGTGATTCCTTTCATGTCTTCACTCTTGTTTCTATTCCCTCTTCACCTTTTGTCTCCGCATCCTTGCAGCAACGTACTACACACTGGTAATGATGAGAATGCTCTATGTGTGCACATGTACGCCCGTTCATATTATTCATGGGTCCGAGGCCGCACCTACGAAAGCGTGATGATGTTATGCAGATCTCATGCTATGCATACCATGTTGACTACAAGATCACTCACCTTCTTCTCTTTTGATGGCAACGGATAAGCAGACTATAAAAATAGTATCACTCAACGTTAAGGGTATCAATCACCCAATTAAAAAGAGGAAAATCCTGGATTAGCTATACAAACAGAAGGGTGAAACTATATTGCTACAGGAAACTAAAATAGACTCGTCACAATTCAATTCTATGAAAAACAAACTCTATAGTGAGGCGATTGGGTGTGACGCCCTGGGCAAAAAGAATGGGGTCCTCATTCTCATTGCGAAGCGAGCCAACATAGATGTTTTACACAGTAGTGTGGACACTAAAGGCAGATGGGTCTCTACTAAACTAACAAAGGGTGGGAAGGAGTTCTATGTGACCAATGTATATGCCCCCAATAAAGATGACCAAGATTTTTGGAAGGAACTTGGCTCCCACATTGACACGATCCCAGACACCGCAAAACATATCCCGGGTGGTGACTTAAATCTCCCTATGGTCCCCTGCTAGACAGAGACTCGCCTTGTCCGTTCCGGCCGACCAACTCACATAAAGCACTTCTCAATCTCTGTACTCGTTCTAATCTAGTTGATTCATGGAGGCTGATCAACCCAACAGGCAGAGGTTACACCTTTTACTCCTCACCCCATGGCTCATACTCAACGTATAGATTACCTGCTCACTCTAAGGGGGACATTGAAAACACCTCCATTGAAGCGCGCGTGATCTACGATCATTCATGCCTTAAGATGACTCTGGCATTACACAAAATGGGCAAGAAAACGACCTTGTGGAGATTCAACGACCCGGTACTGAAAAAGGAAGCACACAGGATTGCCATAGAAACAGCAATCACTGACTAGCCACAATAAAAAAGGGGACACCACAGATCTTACAAGGTGGGAAGCACTTAAAATGACAATTAGAGGGGTAATAATCAAAATACGTGCAGCCATGAACAGATATGCGAACTCTACCCTATCACGACTAGAAGAGGAGATATCTGCCCTTGAGAAACGCCATATAATCTCTAAAGACCCGTTGGTCCTCACTGATTTAATGAACAAAAAATATGAGTATAACAAAATCATTAGTGAAAGGGCAGGAATCTGGCTTCAACATCATAAAAACTTTAGGCTGTGCCATACTAACAAGGCGGGTAAAAGCCTTGCCTCATATCTAAAATTAAAACTACAACAATCAACTATCAAATGCATAGTTGACAAATTAGGAACATCCCATTCGGATCCCAACAAAATTGCTGACTTATTTAAGGATTTCTACAATGACCTATATAGTAAAAACAAAGATATTAATAGCTCCAAGGTGGGGACATAACTTGATAAATGTAAACTCCCGGCTCTCACAGACCAAGACCAAATTGCACTCAACCGCCCCATTTCCAAAACAGACATTGTACAGGCCGTTAAATCCCTCAAAACAGGGAAAGCTCCGGGCCCTGACTGGTTCAGTGCTACGTTCTATAAGAGCTCTTCGTCTGTATTGACGGAACCACTCAAGGACCTTTACGAATATTTCAACACAAGTGGCCAGGTTCATGGCACGCCGGCAGAAGCAATTATTGCAGTTCTACCAAAAGAGGGGAAGGACCCATCCGCCCCTAAGAATTACAGGTCGATATCACTGATCAACCTTGATTGCAAGATCTACTCCATGGTTTTGGCAAAAAGGATTCAATCGGTCTTGCCCCAGCTGATACATCCTTCACAGGTAGGGTTCCTCAAAAATAGACTATCGAGAGATCATACTCGAACCCTTGCGCACATTTTAGAAAGAGCGAAGATGACAAATTTCCCCACTGTGGCCGTGACCCTAGACGCCGAGAAGTCCTTCGATAAGGTTGACTAGGCCTACTTGGAAGCCACTCTACATAAATTTAATCTGGGTGCGAATTTCATACGTATGGTGATGGCCTCATATTCCAATCCTTCAGCACGAGTTGGAGCGGGTGGATGCCTTTCGGACTCCTTTTCCTTACGCTGTCCTGTTTCTCCGTCACTCTTTCTTTTGGCAATTGAACCCTTCCTTTACTCTTTAAGGAACAACAAACTGATTAAAGGTATAGATTTCAAAGGCACCTTAGTCAAAATTTCAGCCTATGCATGCGATGTCCTGGTAGTGTCCGAAAATGCCTGGCTATCTCGGCACTGATGTCCACTATTGCCGAATTCTCGGAAGTGTCCGGATATAAACTCAATAAAGACAAGACCGAAGTAAAACTGCTTAGGAGCGTCCTGGGCGACACAGGTCTTTGCTGGCAACAGAAGAGTTTTAAATATCTAGGGATTGACTTCGAGAAAGACTTAATTAGTACTCAAAAAATTAATGAGACTTCATTATTTAAGAAAATATCCACACTCCTGGAAGGCTGGTCCCCGAAGTTTCTATCCTGGTGGGGCAGATTGGAAACTCTGAAAATGATGATCACACCCCTTGTCAATTATTTAATCAGCATGTTACCCGTGGTGCTCTCGGATGACTTCCTTACCAGGATACATAAGCTTTTCAATGGTTTTATTTGGCAGGATAAGAAACCGAGAATCTCCCTGAAGAAGCTTCAATTACCAAAAGACAAAGGGGTTGTAGGTCTACCTAACTTCAGATGCTATCAGACGGCCTTCTTATGCAAGCAAGGAGCGAACTGGTTCCATGCTCATCAGGAATACACTTTCTGCTATAATGACTATGGATGCCTCTGCCTTTACTCAATCCAAATACATATTACTCAACACTAAACGGGCTCTACTCAGCCTTGAGAAGCACTGTAAAGTTAAAATAAAGTTCTCCAAGTCAAATCTATCATCGTTCTGGTTTAATCCGGCTCTGAAGGATGATGGCGGACTCCTCTTTTGGGAAAATTGGCCTAAAAAGGGTTTGAATTCATCACAGGACATTTACGATGGTACCTCTCCTCTTCCTTTCGTCACCCTACAGTTACGGTTTCATCTCCAACCACTTGATTTTTACAAGTTTCTACGCCTTAAAGCACTTGTCTCTGCCAGAGCCATCGTACCGCAGCAACCTACTCTATGTACTAGACTAATTCACCTAATGTCGCACGGTCCATGGTATCAAAAATTTACAAATTCATATCACCTCTCCCCCAGAGAGCACATAGAAAGTGTGAGCGGGATTGGGAAAACGAACCAAACTCCTCTAATCTGGCTTTTGATTGGGACAAGATTCACCCCACTCCTTTCTATAATAAAATATCCCCGATACTCTCCCAGACCAAACTCATGCTGATAAACAGATCTTACTGGACACCTGAGAAACCTTTCAACTTTAAACTCCTGGATAGCCACCTTTGCTGGAACTGCAAAACACATGTGGGTGACATGGCACATATGTTTTCTCACTGTCCGTTGCTCCAAACGTTTTGGGTCTTACATCCAACACACCTTCCATTTTCGACCACCCAGGGACTTCACATATATCCTGCTAGGAGCGATTGACCCAAATATTTCTAGAGAACATTACAGACACCTCCTGGACCTTATGCTCACACTGGCATGCAAAATTATTCTGAGCAGGTAGAAGAGCGTTTCTGATGTCTCCTTCTCACAATGGCAGGAATGGCTGGCTTCCTTGAGGGGAGCGGACAACGACGTCCTACATTCATCCCCCTGGCAAAAGCTTCACGCCAAACTCTGGAGTTTACTTGACTCATTGGAACTCTGTTATGACGCACCTTAGGCGCACTGAATAACATACACCATGCCCCTCGCCCGGTCTTTGATGTCACATCGGGCATTATTCCCGGTAATGTATGATGGATGTCCGGAAACAAACTATGTTCTTCAAGTCATGTTGCTGCTGCTAGGTCTTTCCCCTTCTCCTCGTCTTCCTCGGTTCTCCCTCCCCAGTCCTCCTTTGTCTTGCCTCTTCTCCTCTTCTTACCTCTCTCTCTTCTTCGTCACATCCGCTCCATGGGATCGAGACTGTAGGTATGGAAGTTTTATTCAATGCTCTCATTTGATAATCACTTGTATGGTCCTTTTGTTTTTTTTATGACAGGTATGATATATCACTGACCCCTTATTACTTTCCCCGACTACATCAACTGTACTTTTCCATGCATTGCTGACTGTATCTCTTCTGTGAGCCACTTGTTGTATGTCTACCCTTTTTGTATTTTTGTGTCTTTTAGATCCTAAATAAAAAAAGATTTGAAATAAAAAAACAGCACCCTTAATTTAACCATTACTGACTATTCTTCTGAGACTGACATATCTAGTTTTAAAAGCCAACTACCAAAAGGGATTCCAGGCCATGGAGGGCGGTCTCAGAAAAATTCACATTTATCTGTACAGCTATAAAGGTGTACTATGTTTTTTCTTTTCCTTGACCATTTTTCCTGCTTATCCTTTTCAACTGTAGGTCTTCACAGATGGGATTACCAATAAACTTATTGGGTGCTACGTTGGAGAAACTATGGATGATGTCGTCTTGGTGAGAATTTATGGAAATAAGACTGAACTTTTAATAGATCGAGACCAGGAATTAAAGAGTTTTCGAGTACTTCAGGCTCATGGCTGTGCACCCCAGCTATATTGCACCTTTAATAATGGACTATGCTATAAATTCATGCAAGGGGAAGCTTTGAATCCAGAGCATGTCTGCAACCCAACAATTTTCAGGTATGTATGTTAAAAGTTCTTCTATAGCTCCAACAGGTTATTGGAATTCATGCTCTTGTAAGAGACTATCTGGGAAGGAGAGGCAGACATTTTGATGAATTTTGTAACAATTGTAATATTGTATGTACAGTTAATTGTGTATTGCAAAATGCTTTACACACTGAAGGGACTGAGTAGATGGTGTTGGAGGAACAGAAGCATTTATTCATATCCTATGTTCCACAAATGTTTATATTCATTACAATGTGGTGCAAAGGAATCCTTTTTTTTTTGCCTTATACACCGCTCTTTAAATTGTTGAACCTTAATCTGTGCAACTTGGATGGATTGGCGATTCTTGGGATGTTACTCTCAGGTTGCACAATTATGTGTTGGAAGAAGTATGGGACTTAATTGGATTGGGCTCCTATTGTATGCCCCTAATGTATTGCTTAGTCATTTTCACATATTTCCAAATTAACATGTTTCAGTATTTGCCTTAAACACTGCACAAATGTTTGGCCCGAAAGTGTGATAGTCTACGCTGCTGACAGTTTTAGCTATTTGTTGGCAGATCTATTGCAAATCTGATGTTTCCAATACAATAAATACGCTTCAGTTAGGCTTCGTGACAGTCCATGTGGGAGGCTGGCTCTGTATGTACTTTGCCAAATAAAGGTCTAGTGCGCACCGAGTCCAGTGGAACCCAACGGTAGGCAGAGGTAAAAGTAGATAATACCTTACTCTCTATTTGTGGTAGTGTGGGCGAGCAGTAAGGCTTTATCAGAGGGTAGTGTTAATCATTTATTGTACACACTCATGCAAGAAATGTCAAACACTCAGACTGAACTCAGACCAATTTGTTTGTACAAAAATATTATTTAGTTATTTTATTTCTAGAACCAAGCCATGCCTGGTGCAGGTAAGTGAAACACTACTTTGCAAGATTTATGCAATGAGTTACAGTTGAATGCAGGTTCAAATGCAGGTGGTTGATTTACAGGTAAGTCAACAGTCAAGATTATTTTTCAGTTACTTTGTTGATTATTGTACACTGTACTACTTTTTGAGTTGCTTTTGCTAACCAGGGTGATATTCCTAAATACAACACTGGGACATTTCCTAGACAAACCGTACGTTATTCAGTATTTGGACATTTGCAGTTTTTCAAGGTTTCATACAAACCAACTCTACTCTTTAAAAGAATTTTCAAAGAAAAGCAGTCTGTGCAATCCTATGGTAGTAAGTGAAGTTTATAGGTAAGTAATTGTTTGTGGGAGTTGAGTTTCTAGGGTTAGAACTAGGGTTCCCCCCATGGCAGAGGATGCACTCTCAAAGCACCCTCAGCGGCAGTAGGGTGGCCGGGTGCAGAGTGCTGAGGACCTATGTTATCCAATGGGGTATAGGGGGCCTCCAGTTGGTGGCACGAGGTTGTGGGAGCAAAGCTCCTGGTGTTAGACTCAGGGCAAAGGGGGATCCGTTTTAGCCCACAAAGTGCACCCACAACGCACAGGGGCAGAGGGTGCTTGGTGCTGGTTTGGTGTCTGGTGGCCTGTTGATTTCAGTGGGGATTCCCTGGTTGCAACCAACATTGCCGGCTCGGGACGGAGATCTTCTGGAGGTGACCACCGGTTGGAGAGGTAAGTTGGGATGCTGGGAACGGGTAAATGCTACCCAGAGGGGACGCTTGGTTACCAACGAACCACTGATTTTCCTAGAGGATGAAGAATTCAGACGGGATTGGGCCCTGGTGGCCTGGAAGTGCACCCGGGACTGGCTAGTGTTAATTATTCGTACAGCCTAACGACTAGCCGATGCCCTTCTGATACAAATCCAGACAACGGTAGAAGGACTTCAAGCAACTATTGTAATGGTGACATTTGACCATAAATTAGATCAGATCAATACAGAACTTTCAGAATATAGGGATCATCTGATTCATTCTAAAATCTCAAAGCTTCAGAAGGATTTGAAAAATTTCTCTAGAGAAAAGGCATACCCTTATACCAACAAGGAATATACCGACCAGAAACTAGCAGAAAACAACAAAAGTAACCAACATGTCCGTCCTCGCCATTATACGACCAGTAGCTCCAGCGAGGGCAGTGAAAATGAATTCCTGCCTAAAAGAAGAGGGAGAGGACGTGGGTTCTGGCGTGGCCCAAGGCCACCATTTTTTCAGCAACCCTTCCAACAGTACCCCAATCAGGCATACAACTGGCCTATGATGGGTTACCCCCCTACTGTTCCGTTCCCAAACCAACAATTTGAGAACCAGAGGCTTCAGAACCTGGAATTTCAAAATTTACTATTCCAGAATTTTCAGGGGCCTTTTTTGGGAAGAGGTCGGAACAAGGGGAGAGGCAAACAAAGAGGCCAACCACAAGTAACGTGGGACGACCAGGACCAGGAGATCACGCAGCGAGTGATCAGGAGCATGGCGCAGGGCGCCATACCGAGCACAAGCCGCGGACCTCCTTAGTAGTAAACCTCTCCTCGCACCCCCTCTCCCCACTACAGGAACAAGTACTCTCCCCACTACAGGAACAAGTACTCAACAAGGGATTGGGGTTCGTCCCTACTAATCCTCCTGACCTGTTCAGACTCCGACAGGATCTAGCCATATTCTTTCGCAACTTGAGATTGAAGGTCTTTTTTACTGGTCAAGAACCCCCAGATGGAGTGACCAGAATCCACCTTTACTCCACAGTTGGCCGTACTCCCATCTCAAATAGCTGCGTTTTGAGCAGGCAGTTGTCCATGATTTGGAAACTTCCAACCTAACCCAACAACACCACTTTTCTAATCTTTCCAATTAGAGAGAAAGGCATTGAAAGAACTGGCGGATAATAAAGAAATTATTTTGAAACCGGCAGATAAAGGCGGTGCTACGGTAATTTTGGACACAAGTGTTTACCGTACAGAATGTATCCGCCGTTTGTCAGATCCCAGAACTTATCAGAGACTGTGGATCCTACGGAGTCTATCACAAGGGAGATTACAATTATGGTGGAAGAGGCCAGAACACATGATTGGATTACGGGACATGAAGTAGAGTTTTTAATTAACAAACTACCGAAGACTCCGTACTTCTATGTCCTGCCTAAAATCCATAAAGCAGTGAGACCCCCTCCCGGGAGACCAATAGTCTCCGGGATAGGGTCTCTACTAGAGCATCTATTGCAGTTTTGTGATTTTTACCTAAAGCCTATGGACACCCTGAACTTGTTGAGAGATGTCCCGTTTGATCCTGATGTAGAGTTCCTCATAGGGCTTGACATTGAGGCCCTTTATACTAATATTCCTCAGTTGGAAACTCTAAGGGTGTTGGAGACTTTGTTGTTTGAGGGAGAATGGCCCTATGAAACACCGAGAGCCTTTATTTTACATCTAGTTGAGATAGCTCTCACCAAGACTTTTTTTGAGTTTGAGGGGGTGATGTACCTTCAAACCCATGGGACATCAATGGGGAGTGTGTTTGCCCAGAGTTTGGCTGGGTTATATGTGGGGGCCTTTGAGAATATGACGGTCCTTGACACCAATGGTCCATGGGCCTCCCAATTGAGGATGTGGAAGCGTTACATTGACGACGTCTTGGTGATTTGGAGAGGAGACAGAACATCAGTCGACCACTTCTTGGAGTGGTTAAATGAAAGGAATCCATTCCTCCACTTCACCTCGACCGTCACAAAAACCAGCCTCCCCTTCCTAAATTTGGTGATAGAACCTATTGAGGGTGTACTGAAAACGAGGCTATTCCACAAGCCAACTGACAAAAATGCCTTGTTGGCATTCGAGAGCTTCCACCCACGGTCCCTACGAGAAAATCTGCCTGTGGGGGACAGTTCTTTCGAATACGCCGCAATTGCTCGGAGAGAACTGATTTTGTTTTGGAAGCTAAAACCCTGACACAGAGATTACAACAAAGGGGGTACCCTCCTAGGATCATCAAAAAAGCCAAAAAGCGGGCATTACATACAAATCGGGACTCTCTCCTCTCAAAAACTATTAGACCCCTAACCAAAAGAACAGTTTTTTTTTCTACCTTCAATACAGCATCACAGCAGGTTAGACGACTGGTTTTACGAAACTGGAAAATATTGAATTCAGGGGGCTTGAACATAGAGAGACCACTTTTCTCTTTCAACGTAGCCAGAATCTTAAAGATCTTTTGGTACACACCCGACCAAGAGACATGGCCATAACGAGGGGTACGACTACTGTGGTAGGCTTGCCCAGGGTGATGGGCCACACACGATGTGGCTCATGTAGTGTTTTCATCTCACGCGCAATACCCAATCTATTGATCTTGGACTCCACACACTATGGGAACAGAGATCCCACACCAATTGCTATTCCCAGGGGGTCATATATCCGATTTACCTGTCCTTGCAATAAAATGTATGTGGGGATGACCAGCAGGAAAGTGCGAACAAGTATCACCGAACATAGAAGCACAATAAGGTGCGGTAAATCCAATACCAAACTTACCGCACATTTTCTAGAACTAGGACATAACATCGAAGATCTGAAATGGACTGTTCTAGAGAAGGTACCACTAGGAAGACATCAGGCAGATGACCAGAGAACTTTGCTACTGCGGGAGCAGAAATGGGTCTACCGTCTAAAAAGTCACTTAGTGGGATTAAATGATGACATCCCGTGGCAAACATTGGGGAGACAATAGTGGGTATCATTGGGGATATAAGAGAGTAATAGGCACTGCCATTTCTATACTAACGGTGCACTAGAAGATTCTTGGGTTCTCTAGGATACCTCTCCCGATGAAACCCTGGCCTCATTCGAGCTATCCCTTGCTATAACCCTGCTATAAGGCATATTTATTATGTATAAGGACAGGGCTCCATTGGGCACGTACCTGTTAGAACATTTACCTTGCAGAGGGATTGCGTTTTGATCACAACCTATACTACATCTGCCAACACCCCCACATCTACTTCCCCTGTGAGATATCACAACTCTGTCCGGGGAAGCCGATAAATGGGGGGCCAGTTTATTACAGGAGGTCGGTGATCCACAATGGTCCGTCCCTTACCAGCTCTGACCAAGAATGGGGGTCGAGTGAATTTGGAGATCTCCATGTTGTGAGTTTTCTTACTAACTAGTTCGGACTTTCCTCAAATTGGCAGGGGGTACATGTCTCTTACTCTTACAGGGCCTCCCCCCTTCTGCAGGGCAGGGCCATTGGTTGTAGTCACTGGTGACCTCGGGCGCTTTCCTGTGGGGGCAACCTCTGTGGAGGATTGAACAAGTGGATACTATGCCAAGGACTACATTTCCCAGCAGCCCTATGTCCACTACTCAGGTGCGTCATCGCGTTAGAGGCCCGGCCGGCCGATCACGTGGGCGGAACGTGACGTATGCAGGGGACATGGAAAGACCTTTAATTGTCGGTTAGATGGATCGTCCGGTGACTTCGCGGTGGTCCGGGATAATTGCAGCAGATACAGGGCCAGCCCTCGGAATAGTAAGGAGACTGGATAGAGCGTATGTGTGAGGGGAGTGCTTGGGGGCAGTGGCAGTCTACCGAGCATTGGTTGTTACGATCCCCACATAGAGAGAGACGCGCTTGGGGCTAGTGGCAAGCTACCGAGCGTTTGCTGGTACGATCCTCACGTAGAGAGAGACGCACTTGGGGCCAGGGGCGGGCTACCGAACGTTTGGTGTTTTGAAACTCATTCGGAGAGCCAGCCCCATGGAGAAGCACGCATCGAGCTGGTCTTAAACTGTATTTCTCCTCTCTCTATACCATAGGTTGTGCTCCTGGGAGACCCTCCAGCCTGACACCAGTTCGAGTTTATATACCATTTAAACTCAGTGAGTACCGTAGCGGGTATGGTTTACTACGCTTGGTGTCACGATAACTTGAAGGGAGGGAGAAGTTTGAAGTGAAGGGGTGAGATGACTTTTCATGGAGGAGAGACCTGGGGACATCTGGCATGTCTGGTACACTTGCAGCATGGTGGTAATAATAACTGACTGTAACACCTTTTTAAGTATTTGATTGGGAGCCCTAGACCGAAGGGAATATTTCCTATAATCGGCAAATGCACCGGGAGGGTGTATTTCCACTCCTCTGACCACAATGGGGACATAGCCAGATGAGTTGAAATAATGGTGAATTGTAATACGATCGCCTAATGTGTATTTAGTCTATACCATCTCGTTTTATTTTTGTTCCTGATTAGTTTATGTTCTCCCACATTATTGGGAGCACTCTCCACACGTGACGAGAAGGGCCAGGATCTAATTAGACCAACCCAGTTTTTGTGGAATACCGACCGAAATACGGTGGGGCCAGAAGTGGTACTGGGAGCGACATCAGTCCTGAAGAAGAACGGGGTGACCTCTTGAGGCTCAGTAAGTCGGTCGAAACATGTTGACATTAGCAGTACCAGGAGGGGGGTCTTGAGAAACCTTATCTTTTCTTTAAGACACCACCCATCCTTCTTTTTAATCCTAGTGGGGGAACCTTGAAATAAAGTTTTAGCTGGTATCCTCAAACCAGTTTTAAGTCACTTCCTGTTAACTACACTTTTTTTTCGCACCATTAGTTCCAGTCTCTTGGTGATATGCACTGTTCAGTCACTTTGTATGTTACGTGTCTTAAGTGTTGAGTTTTGTGGTCTTACATTGTGTTGTGTTTGATTTATTATTTTCTTTCCCTCCCTTATGCTCCGCCCCGAGTGTGGCTACACCGGGGCGTATTGCAAGCAGGCCCTATGATGAAGCTTGTCTCATACTTCAGTATGTGAGTGAGGGCAGTTTTTTCAAACGGATGAGTTTTTCTGTTTGTGTCTATTGTGTTATTTTGTGTTCTCTACCCCTCTTGTGTGTGTTTACACCATTGGTTGGGACAGCCAAGGCCGTGGGATGTCTAGTGCAGGGGTGTCTTTAGGCGTCTGGTTTTTCTTACCAGCTCTGGTCGGGGGCATCCTCAAGAAAGGGGCTACAGGCTTTAGTTGGAGACTTGAGGAAGGTCAGGGATCACCAAATCCCAGGTCAGGATCATGGGGGCGACCTCCTTGTGGTGTTGGGACACTCAAACTCTGTCCATGGCTGGTGCAGAGTGGTGCAGACTCCCGAATTTGACCAGAGACTGAGACTGTGGGTGAGCAAATCCGGTGCTCATGGGAGACAAAGTCTTGGTTTGGGAAGGCAGGGCAGATCCTCTGGGTTCTTGGAGGCATCTGGCTGCAGGACACGCCAGGATTTTGCTGGAGCAGGTCGAGGTCAGGGCAGGCTGGTAGGGCTGGGGCCAAAGCAGTTGGTGTCCTCTTCCTTCATCTTCAGCATGGCTCTACGGGGTGGGCGAAATTTGCGTAGTCGCGCTACAGAAAAGCTCAGCGAAACGGTAAAAAATCTCAGCGAGCACGCAAACATTCCGCGAACACACGGAATTGCTTGTTCTACCCATTCACAATGCTTTTTTCCTGTTCGCGAACGCTGTTTGCGTGCTCGGGGAGAAATATCTTGCAAACATGAATTTTGAAAACCCGAACAAGCAAAAAATTCTGCAAAGCTGCAGATCGCGGAATTTTGGGCAATTCCGCGTTCTCCGCGGAACTCGAAATTACCCAAATTCCGCGGGTGGAACGGAATTTGCAGCCTAGGCCTACTCTTTGGTCATTCATTGTTCCTGCTTGTCTGAGGAAGCGAGGTTCGAGATTGCCTCTAAATACTAGCTTTAGGGGTTTACAGGTCCGGGCCAATGGGTCCCTATGTTGGGGGTGGGTACCTCCCTATTATGCCACCCTCCAGTGGAAGGTGGGCATAATCCTCATTCTGGTTGGCTGTGTCCCTCATTTCTGCAGGATGGTGGGGCCAGAGAGTTGTGCTTTACCTCATCTCCCCCACCTGAAGGGTAGGGCTGGTAAAGGCGGGCTCACCTCTCCTCATAACTTGGTTTACCTGCTGATTCTCCCTCCCAAAGTGAGGATCCGAACCTGTGGGGGCCAGTTGCTGGGAGCAGCAAATGGCTGGGGTAGCTCACGAAGGCGACAAGCATTTGAAGCTTCCCCTTTGTGGACCCTGCTCATCCTGGGGAAGGAGGCTTAGCACCTCATCCCAGGATGTGCATTGTTTCAGGACCACGACAGTGGCAGGCTCTCAACATAAGGGTCCAGAAACATGTCTGGTGGTGGTAGCTGGCGAGCAACCACTCAGCCATGACACTATAGTTAGTTCGTTTTTCAGGGGACAGCTCTAAGATGTCCTCTTGCGTGCATTTTTCATTAAATCCTACACTTGCATCAGTGTGGGTTTAATTTGCTGAGAAGTTTTGTACCAAACTTCCCAGTTTTTAGTATAGCCATTGTGGTGCTGTGGAGTTCGTAATGACAAATTCCCAGCACCATGTGCACTTTATGCCATTACTCCACTTACAATGTCTAAGAATTGACTAAGACACTGTAGGGCTCATGCACCTGTACCCTCACCAATGGTATAGTGTACCCAGTTATAGGAGTGGCCTACCTATGCCAGGGAAGTGAATTGTAGGCATGGCACACAAGTATTTTAGGCATGTCGATTCTTCACTTTGTTCTGCACCAAAACACGCAACCTGCAATGGCAGTTTGTGTGTGTAAAGGTACTGGGCCTCTAAGGGTGGCACAATAAGTGCTGCAGCCCTTAAAGCCGGTCCCTGGTCACACTGCCCTTGGTACCTATTTCAAGGTACTGACATGTGGCCAGAGAGGTGCTGATTGGTTTATTGCATCAGTATGGTTTAGGGAAAGAACATAGGCAGACAGAAACATCAACAGTTTGGCAAAAAGTGGAGGGCAACCATGCAAAAAGGGGCACTTCCCTACAGCCCATTGGACATAGATGTATGGCTTTGTTGTATTTCTCTTTTCTACTCTTGATTGAATTCCTCCAGATTCTTTTCTGTCCTGCCCAGGAGCATTTTGTTTTGAGTAGTTGACTTGTATCCTTCCACTGCTATCATTGCTTATGGTCAGTGAATTGCGTTCTTTTTCTTGTAGCACTCCTTGGGGTGCATGTCTTTTTGCTCTCACCCCCCTGCTGCATCTCTCCTCACTTCCCTGCCCAATGTTTATCCATTGATTTCCCTCCCTGCTCATATTAAGCCTCTATCCATTGCCCGTTCCTCTACTCGAGTTTACAATCCTCACTCAGCCACACTTATTTTTAATCTTCCATTGTTGCACCAGCCCTTGGAGCGTGTGACCAATGAAAGTAAAGCCCCAATATCGCCTGCTGAATGAGAGCTCACCGAAACCTCTGAGTACTTCCCCTACCCAGTCACAGCTTTTTGCTTGATTAAGTTGCAGACTTCAGAGCCCAGTTCCTGCTCTTGGTACTGCTTTTGCTGTGCAAACCTGCCAACAGCACTCACTGACCCTGCTGCTTTGGCTTCCTTAAACTATTTCTTTGCTGCTGTTCAAGAAGCCGAGGCCGGATTCTGTGGCTTCAGTTTATACATCGATCAGTTGGCCGCAGGGCTGTTAAACATAAATTTTGCGTTTATCATACATGAGCAAACTAATGTGGTGTTTCAATGCATATGTGCTGTGTCAAACTTACTATGGGTATCTTCAGTCACTTTGGAAATTGGCTCATGTTAATGGGTGTAGTCACAGATTCTAGCTACCATATGATGAATAAAAATGCTATTTATCCATCTGTTTGCAGTATTCGGTCAGGCACTGGGATGTTTTTATTTTTCAGTACGTGCCAGCCCAATCAATCCCAGAAATAAGCATTAGAAAAACAAGTAGATATGCCTGTGCAAGCGGGTACGATAACTAGTGTTTGAAAAATATATTTATTGCAGGATGTGACATGGACGGCTGAATCGCTGAGCATTAGCTCCAGCTGATGAAGTATTGCACCGCCATAAGTTTGTCTCCTCCCTGGCCGCAGGCAGTGGATCTCAGCTGCAGGAGGTGAGGAGCCCGCCTGAGACTGGGGTACAGCTGTGAAGAAGGACAGAACATCGATGCGATCGGGCCTGTCTGGCGGGTGAAATTCAAGATGACGGCTCACTGTGGAGGATAGAGGTGGGCAAAGCTGCTGTGTGAGGATCGGCAGAGGAGGAAGGATACCTGCTGCGGTGTTGGGGGGACACATTATCTCCTACCCATTGCTATTCTTGCACCAGGATCCCGTGTATTGACACAGCACAGTATTTGTGCCTTCAGGCCAAGAACCAGAATATAGATAATTACAAAGACCAGGCACTGCTGCTTGGAGTTGGGGTGACTGCCTTGGACATGAACAGCTCAGGGAGGGCTCATTTGTAGGTGTGCTCCATCTCCTGCTCCCCCTCTGCCCCCAGCTTAGAGCTCCTTTTGGGCGTGCAGAGAGACAATACCCAGTGCTGGTTAGAGACTGTGCCTGGCACCGGGTTTCTACCTCTGCAAGTCAAGATTGTGTGCGATAAACCTACAAAACCCGCGCAAGCCAACAAAATAGACAAGTATGCCTACTGCAGCAGGGTGACCGTGGAATGGGGGTAGGGGGTGGAATCTGCAGCCGGCTCAGAAGTGCTCAAGAGGGAAGGAATAAAACAGATCCTTGAGTGAGCTACTGCTTGTCATTGATGACACCAGATCCATCCTAGAACACAAGATCAACACTGTGGTGGTGGACCTTAATCTGCTCTCTACACGCCTTGGTAAGATCTCCGAAAGGGTCCATACTGTGAAGGTTACAATGACAGAACATCAAGTGGAAGTGCGCCATTTTAAAGTAAGAACCCACTGTCAACACACCGAGGCCGAAGACGTGGAGGGATGGTCTGGATAAGACAAAGTACGCCTAGTGAGTGTACCAGAAAATGCAGAGTGCACGGATGTGGAGCGCTTTGTGAAAAATGTTGTGCTTCATACCATTTAAATCAAGCGATCTCTCCCCCCACATTGTTGATGTACGAACAGGCCGCATCTGAGGCACAGCTGAAACCAGGTGCCAGACCGAAGCCCTTTAGAGTCTGCCGTGATGTGATCGTGAGACAGACCAGTCAACGGAGTCCCCTACAATTTGAGAACCACACCATGATATTCCCGGACTATACTCAAGAGGTGCATGCTTGCTGCAGATTTTTTTTTGGGTGCGGTGAAGGCAGAACTCTTGAAAAGGAATCTGCTATATATGATGATCTGTGCGATTGAAAATTCTGGCTGAAGGGCGTTTCTGGTTCTTGCAATCCCCAGAGGAGACTTGGGAGTGGCTTGAGGATTGCAGGTCTGGTGAGCAAATGGCAAAGGGGACACATCACTGAAGGAGACAAGCGCCGAGGGACCCATGAACGACTTTGCAACTGCAGCGCTTTCAGATGTTGAAGGGTACAGAGCAATAAGGCTGCCATCGCCTTGATAACTCTTTGAGATATATGGTATTGACAGAGAGGGCATGGTAGTCAGATGATGGTGTGATTTGAGGCACAGAAAGACAGAGAGGATAAAGCATCCATCCAGGAAGGAGAACTCGAACACCCAAGTACACGTTAAGGTTCAGGGGGAATGGGTTGGGGTGGGGGCGACAGACAACTCAAGCGTTGGTCATTTTAAACCTTGAACCTGAAGAAGTAGGTAGGAGGGGCATCACTGACAAGTGAAGGAAACACATTCGCAGAGGAGACTAAGGGGGAGGCACACTACCTGCAGAGAACATGACCGCACAGTTGTGGGCTGACTAACCTGGGGGAGAACTCCCTATTTTATCTTTGAATATGAATGAGCTAGAACACAAGTTCAAGAGTGGAAAATCGACTCCACATCATTTTGTTTCAGGCAACTTGCTTGATGTTCACGACCTTCCTTCCCACCTTCAGAGGAAGGCTGGTGCAGGTGATCATGGACAATATCACTGTCATGTGGTATTGCAGCAGGCAGGGCAGGATAAGGTCTTTCTTTCAGTGCCAGGAGGTTCTATGTCTCTGGAAGAAGATGAAGTGCCAGGATTTTCTCCGGTGGTTTAGCACTTGGTGGGATGTCTAAATGCCAGGATGAATATACTTTCACTCCTAGGTGACCACGAATGGCAGTTACACCTGGAGGATGGAGCTCTTCATTTTCTCCTGTAGCTCACCGGTCTGTCACTGACATTCGTGTATTATCTGACTTGCATTTAGAATCTTGGAGCTCTTTTGTTAGTCAATGCTTTCACCCATGTCCAATGTATCCACGGTTGGAAAATGTTTCCTATTCAGGTTCTCTCACAGATGTCCAGCAAGCGACCAGTGTCCATAACACAATCCAGAATCACTAGTATTTAAATGATTATATTGTGTGGCAGATGCTAACATACATCTGCTACATTGGTGGTAATTATTGCAAGTAGAACTTCACTCAAGGAAACTATTTAAATCTGTTGGGTAGTTTTTGAAATAGTAATGTTTTAAGTGTCTGATTATCTGGACCATAAACCTACCTCTATTTGCTGTCTTCATGGATCCCAAAAATACTCAAACCTGATTTGCTGAGGGTATATTTTCTCCTATTGGCCATTTCAGGTTCACAGATGTACAGACAGCTGTGAAACTAGAACAATTCGATTGGCAGGTTGCAACCTAGACAAACATTTTGCTGCTGTTACCGAACTCGTAGACTGTGTCTTCACGTCCTGAAAAAAGGGCCATAAGGGGAAGAATGAGCACGCCCTGACCCCTAGAGCTCAGTGAGGAATTCTCCCCATATTTAAACTTTGAAAACAAATGTTGATTTTACCCCACGGGTTGCAGATCATGTGTCTGAGTTTGCTTTACCCAGCTTACCCAGCACGACCCCCTGAGATCTGAAGACATGGCTGGGGAATGCAAGTTAAGCTCAAGCTTAATGGGCACAGGTTCGAGAATCCACGGCATGCGCCAAGAACTCATGTTCCAAAACCAAATCCCCTGACCCTCTCAAAATTCCATCATGCGTCCAAAAAGCTGTGCACCGTGGTTAGCTTCTGGTGCCCAATCCTTGCTGAGCACTGCGAAAAGCCATCTGCAGCAGGGGGTTGCTAATGGAACGAGGTTGGGGAGCAGGGTAAGGCTGGGGATCATGCGCAGTGGGGATTGAAAAATAAGTGCATCTTAGAAAAACAAAAACACTGAGGGAATGAATGTTTAAGGGTTGGTTACGGCTAAAACGTGACAGGCCACTAAAATTCGTCAGTTATGGTTATCATCACATACCAGCTTATGCTAGCTACCTTGCTCAAAATGCCAATTTACCAAAGACTCATAAATAAAAAGAGATCTTAAAAAAGTAACATGGTAGGTGGTATACGTTATGGTGTGCTTTGCATGTGTTGATAACCATAACTGACTTGTGTAGCAGGGTTTGGCTTTTAGCAAACTGGGCTTGGAGCCTGGCCAATTGACCTATCCCCATTACACATGGCTAATAGCAGAGTAGGCAGGGATTGGCTGCCTAGAGCGGGTTTAGGCATAGGGTCTGGTTCTTTGAGCAAACCTCTCTGCTACCAACTAAAGGCGGTGGACATCAGTGGCTGGCTGCACAGCCTCTGACTCTTTCACTCACTCTCTCCTAGTGTGACTCACAAAACGAACAGCATATGTTTACATTACAAAGTTAGAAAAAGTTTTGGTTCCCCAGAAAATTAAACCACAGGCATAATGATGTACAATCTCCTGAGCTTCAGGACTGCACAATAGCAGTGAGTTCAACTAAACCTGTTATATACTCAAGCACTGTTTGACTGTGGAACAGTTCCACATTCCCACGCCATGAACCAAACCCTTCAAAAGCAGCCACACCCTCATAGACACTGCTTTTGGCAACGCACTTTCAACCTTTCATAGGGGACAAAGCAAGCCCACTGTTCATGGTCTTTGCCTGTGCGCAGCAGGTATTCACTGCAACTCTTGGCCTACTGGTAGACCAAGTGCCCAATCGTGCAGTGGTGGACTGTTTGCACCATGCACAACAGTAAGTTGTGTGCAGTGGTGGTTGGCGGCTGGGGCTACACACAGCGGTTAGCACCTGTGACCAACCCTCCGTAGGTAACTATTTCCTTCTGCTCATGGCCTCTGGCTGTGCTTAGCAGGGGTTACTCTCTGCATGGTCCATTGCTAACCCCAGCCCCTCTTGCATACAGCTGTGTTCCCTCTCTTTTTAGGTCTCGCCTGTCGATGCGCATGCGCATCGAGCAAGGCGAGACTATAGCGAGTTATCCACACTTTATCCACACTGCAAGGAATCGTGGCGATTCCTTGCAGTGCCCGTGACTTTTAAGGTCAATGCGCATGCGCATTAAGCTTATGCGCATGCGCATTGACCTTAAAAGTCACGGGCGCGTGCATGTCCCCTCTCCGCCCCCTCCCCCGTTCCGCCCCCTCCCCTGTTCCGCCCCTTCCCCTTCCCGCCGCTCGCCATATGTTCGCTCGTTCCCTCCCACTGGCAGCCTGCGGCCACTGCTGAGAAGCTTGTTGTTTCTTTTCTTGGTCATCACTGGCAGCTTGAGTGCATTATGATTTGCACGATTTCAAGGCAGGGCTGCCATTTGAAACGTAAGTGCCCTGTATTTTAAATTGATTTCGCTGAGGTTTAAACCCTCTTTTCGGACTACTCAGTCCCGTGCCTCCCCTACTCTCCTCCCCCCTCCTCCTCTCCTCCCCTGCCTGCCTGCCGCATTTCTCCTCCCCCCTCCCCTCTCTTCCCTCCAGCTTGTTGTTTGTATAATTTAACCCGCTCCGCCCCCTCCCCTTCGTGTCGCATTTCTCCTCCCCCCTCCCCTCCGTCCGTCCGTCTTGTTTTCCTTAATTTCCACTAGCTTAAGATAGGTAGTGTGAATGAAAACAAATTGGGATGCTAGCTTTTCGGGTCTTGGCAGAAGCAGAGTGACATTGCGTCTCTTAAAGGTCTACCATAGTTCGCTATCTACATTTCGAATGAAGGATGTTCAGTTGTAAAACACGTGGCATTTTATGGTGATTTGAAGCAGAGTCCACGGACTCACCACAGCCAGCCGGGTTGCTTTGTTTGTTCCCTGCGCAGAGGAGGCGCCCTTGGTTTCAGTTTTCTGGCTGTGGTTGCATCATAGCAGGGGTCAGCCCTTAACGCTGGTAAAGCTAGAATGTGCGCAGATGTTACGGCGTTCGTTTTCAGAATTACTCTTTCTTTGATTTTCTGATGGGCCAGTACTTTGAACATAATCCTTATTTGAGCCCTTGCATTAGTGATTCCATGTCATATTAACTTCGAGCTGTCCGATGCTGGCCTCCCAGGAGCAGGATGAACACAGCACTTTTCCCCTGTAATTTGATAGGCTGGCGACAGGCGTTGCTGCGCACTGTGTTTATCCAGCATCATCGACTTCAGTTACCGAAGCAGGCTGTGGCATCTCCCTTGCCGAAGGGCCTCGATATCCATAGGCTCGACAATGCAGCTTGTTTTAGAGGCTGTTCTCACTCCGATGCCTCGTGTAGTTGTTTTCATGATATTATTAAATTGGTCATGCCTTTGAGTAGTGCGGGGTAAATATCCTCATAGATGGCCTTTCTCGCAAATTACTCTATAATGCTGCATTATTTTTTAATACACTGCCTTTTCATTAGCCTTCCACCAACAAAACATAATTTAAAAGGTAATGTTTTGCCGCATTCTACCCGATTATGTATTGTCCTTTTTATTGTTTAGCTTAGTTTCTAG
Organism: Lissotriton vulgaris; assembly: GCF_964263255.1. Classification (NCBI taxonomy): domain Eukaryota; kingdom Metazoa; phylum Chordata; class Amphibia; order Caudata; family Salamandridae; genus Lissotriton; species Lissotriton vulgaris. Next base: position 2,041,452,774 of record NC_141685.1, on the reverse strand, counting down.
TGATTTTGCACTGTCGGATGTACATATAGTTTCATTTGTTGAAACCCTCACCATAGCTCGATTTCATAGGCCTGAATATATACGTATATTACAGATTGCACATGGACTTAGCAAGAGCGCATGTTACTACTTGGCTGCGTTTAAGGTGTTATTGAGGTCAGTGTACTTTAAAAATTTGAACAGTTTCTTTAGTATTATGTCACGCATTCTTAAGCAAGTAAAGAGGTGCCTCAACTTCTGTTCCAGTGATAGTCAATGTCTTTCTGTAACAGTCTCAGCGAATGATTCTGTATTTTAATGTCCATCCTAGCATTTTAGCAGACAAAGGACATCTAATACTTTGTACTGAATTTTAAAGTCGCCGAGCTGTAATCTAAGCCACTCGTAACCCATGGTGGATATTGAATTGTAAATCCTCATTGTTGACCGACGAGAATGTACTTAATATTTGGACTTAAGATTCACGCTCTTCCAGTCAACATTCAACTGCTTTTTTGCAAAACAACCCATTGCCTCCTACCTCCAGACCAAGATCTCACTCACCCTCACCCTCACTCACCCTCACCATCACTCACCCTCACTCATCCTCACCCTCACTCATCCTCACCCTCACTCACCCTCACTCATCCTCACTCACCCTCACCCACACTCACCCTCACCCTCAACCCCTCACCCTCACTCACCCTCACTCACTCACCCACCCTCACTCACCCTCACTCACCCTCACTCACCCTCACTCACCCTCACTCACCCTCAACCCTTCACCTTCACTCACTCACCCTCACCCTCAACCCCTCACCCTCACTCACCCTCACTCACCCTCAACCCCTCACCCTCACTCACCCTCAACCCCTCACCCTCAACCCCTCACCCTCACCCACCCTCAACCCCTCATCCTCAACCCCTCACCCTCACTCATCCTCAATCACTCACCCTCAACCCCTCACCCTCACTCACCCTCAATCCCTCACCCTCACTCACCCTCAACCCCTCACTCACCCTCAACCCCTCAGCATCACCCTCACTCACCCTCAACCCCTCACCCTCACTCACCCTCACTCACCCTCGAACTCTCACCCTCACTCATCCTCACACTTACTCACAATAACTCAGCCTCACCCTCACTCACCCTCGACACATCACCCTCACTCACCCTCACCCTCACTCACCCTCACCCTCACTCACCCTCACTCACCCTCACCCTCACTCACCCTCACCCTCACTCACCCTCACTCACCCTCACCCTCACTCACCCTCAACGCCTCGCCTTCAACTCCTCACCTTCAACACCTCACCCTCAACACCTCACTCACACTCACTATCAATCATCCGCACTCACCTTCAACGCCTCCCCTTCAAATGCACACCCTCACTCATCCTCACTCATCCTCAACACCTCACCCTCACCCTCATCCACCCTCAACACCTCACCCTAACTCACAATAACACTCTCACCCTCACTCACTCTCACTAACACTCACCCTCAACACCTCACTCACCCTCAACACCTCACTCACCCTCAACACCTCACTCACACTCAACTCCTCACTCACCCCCACCCTCACTCACCCTCAACACCTCACCCTCACACAGTGCAATAGGTCTCGCAGGATTTTTACTTAAAGATTTTACATTTGCTTATTGCTTTTTTGATTTGTAAATCTTTTGCATTGCCTACAAAAAATAAAATGCAAAAGATTTAAAACAAAAAAGATATAAACAATTCTAAAAGCACTAACTCTAATGCTGCGAGACCTATTGCATTTCTAATGCTTGTTTTGTAGGGTATTAAGAGTAATTTCAAAAGCAATATCATGGATGACATCAGTAATGTCATTTAACATGCCATGAGTGATGCCAAATATGTGAGGTCATAAACAGTTCATGACTGGGGCGTGAGTTATTGTAGTGTACCTAATCATAACTTGGAAACTTTAGTACTCTTTGGTTTTGTTTGGCAACGATAAGTAAACGTTGACTGTAGTTTTCTTATGTGAATTTCTAACTTTTTTACTAGTGAAAATGTATAATAAATATTACACAGTGGCAGATGCCACTGTGCAGTTATAACTAGGCCACAGTTTCCATATGAAGAGACTTTTTAATTTGCTACTAACTTGAGCGCGGTTTGACAAATAATAATGTAAATTCACCCCACCCCACCCAAAAAAAATCCACCTCCGCTTTTTCCTTGAACCTTTTGGGGTGCCAAAACGCGTTTTCCTCATAGGAATTTCAAGATGTGTTTTAGAAAAAAAACAGGTGAACAGCATTGCCCAAACAAAAATCTGTACTCTGAAGGCATGCTTTTTATTGTCTTGCTTGATGGCGCAGCTGTCGCCAGGCAATTATTTGAAAATTACCAGAATAGGGGCTTTGGCTCCACCTACATGTTGGGAGCCTAGAGTACATGTTTTGCCTTGTTCTCCACACATCTGTGGTGATTTTGTTTAATCCTGCTGCCTGATATTGAACTTCGAGGGGCACATGCATTACATTGTAATGCTATTAAAGTGTTTTAGATAATTAGATAATTTATAGTGTTTTTCTCTGGTAGCACAGATGGGAGGAGGGCAGTCATTAACCTACAAAGATTTTTAGGTATGGCTTAACAGTGCAAACGTCACCTGACTTTTAAACCTACTCCAAATGTATCCTACAGTCCTTTGCCTCCACACAAATACCTATTCACACATATGCCATCTACTTGTTATGCTTCACATTATCACATTATCGCGCCCCGAAATGCATTGGGTGTACATAAAATGTATTGATATTGAAATGTATGGTAGATGCTTAAAGATAGCAATGTATATGTTGACAAAAAACATGCTTTATAACAAATGAAACATGAATACGAATGTCATGCTGATCTAAGTTGATTTTTTGGTGAAAATTTAAAATAAATGTACTAGCGTTCAAATTCAAATTGAGTAGTGCGTACTGGTGTCCTGGTTCTCAACCAGGCCAAATACACTTTATACTCTATAGTTTGCAGGCTACATACCAGCACAGCACACATACCGAACAAACGCTCCAACATACTCATTTAAAGGAGTGCAGCTACCCTTCTAAATTCATCCCATTATCATACAGCATTCTTCTAAAGCCAGCATTGCCAATGCTTGTTATAATTTGATGGAAATCTGTAAAGCCATTTTTGAGAAATTAACCCCTTCCACGCGGGGCTAATTCCCCAGCGGTAAGAGGGGGTCAGGGGGCCCGTGCGCGGCGTCGCAGTACTCGTGACGAGCTCAGCTCGTCATGGTGCACAGTGGAAGAAGGCCCGCGCAGGAGGGGAATTAACCCCGCGTGGGCGTTTCGCGGCAGTTATGAGGAGCTCAGCTCGTCATGAGCACAGCTCCACTGTTCCTCATGACCAGCTGAGCTCGTCATGAGCATCGACGGGGTTAAGGTTCATAAGTTAGTGATATCTGGATTGCTGGTCCCTCTGAACTACTGCGGTACTCCAGCAGCACTAGAAATAAAATAAAAAATAGAGATCTGATTGGTTGGGAGGGTTTCCCCTTCCCTTTTAGGTACCTTTTAGGTACCCTGGTACCAACCGCTCCTGAGGTACTGAGGAATCTGATTGGCTTGCCACAACAGCCCTAGAAAAAATTAACTATAGCTTGTGCCCTAAAGTAACTGTTACTTGCTCTCCCAGTGGTGTTATCAATTATGTCATAGAACATGTCATAAGTGATGTAATTTCTGAGGTACTTAGCAGTGCATGGTGAGGATAAGAGTGAAATATGCGTACATTTTTCGCCTTAATTTGTCAAAAAATTACTGAACGGATTGACGCCGTATTCTAATCCCATCTGTATGTTTAAGGAATGAAACTTTGAGCTCCCGCTTTGACAACACGGACCCCGTTATTAAATCTTTAAAGATGTTGTGACCATACAGTGTCTTATACCAGTGTTGTATGTGGCATAACCAGGGGATATTTGAGCGGTGATCGAGCTTTAAACAATCAGAAATTACATCCTGAGTAAATTTTGTCTCTTCCTTTGCCTAGATTGAGCGCCATAGGGACAAGGGTCTTAAAGCAATTAAATCATGAACATAATTCATGTCTAGTTCCCTATGTACTATCTCAATTGAGGCCGTAGCCGGGGCACAACTTAATCGTTTTAAAAACACATTTTTCTCGCGCTGAATCAGGTTAGCACTCTGGGCATTATATCCCCATATCCCGGCCCCGTATATGGCTGATGTTATACATCTTGAATTATATATTGACAACATTTCATGTATTCTACGACCCCCTAGTTTAGCAGCAAATCTAAAAACACAGCTTGTGTTCCTAGCCATTTTAAAAAGGACACTTTCTTGTTCACTGGCCCATCTCCCATCTCCTGAAAAGGTGATGCCTAGGTAACAAAAACTCCTAACGGATTCTAATCTCTCCCCATCTAAACAAAAGGACCTACATTTTCTTGGTTTCTTGCCACATGTCATTGTGACGGTCTTTTCTTTATTAATTTTCAGCTTCCTACTTTCAGTAAATATGTGGAACCTATTGTGTTTTATTATTCTATGCTTTGTTTTGTTATGCTATGCTATGTTGTATTTTGTTGTTCTGTTTTGTTGTGTTTTGCTATGTTTTGTTATGCTATGTTGTGTTATGCTATGCTTTGTTTTGTTATGTTATGCTATAGGTCTCGAATTTGCAAGAGTTTGAGCTATTGGCATTGTAAATGGCAATGCCTTTTATTTATTTTAAAAAAATCAACAAATAAATAAAAGGCATTGTCATTTACAATGCCAATAGCTCAAACTCTTGTAACTGAGACCTATTGCATAGCAAAACAGTTATTGCAAAGGCTGCGTTTGCTTTCCCAGTCCTGCCCTGACCTTCAATGATACTTGGAGAACGGCCTGGGGCCCCAAGCGGCCCTCCTGTCCTTTACAAGTGACCCTTGGGTAACAGCAGCATTAGGCTGATGTGTCTCAACTCAGCACTAAGAGATATGTTAAATAAGGGGGCATATAAATGAACTGTACTTGCATGTGTTCTGTCAGGCCCCTAGCCAGAAGTAAGTGTTTTGGGGGGGTGGGGCCCCAGTGACATCATCAACAAACAGTGGTTGTGTGTGTGTGGGGGGCTCACATCAGAATTGTTTTTTGAAAAACCTTTCAAAATGGTGTGGCTTTGAAGAATGAAGTGTGGATGTGCTGATGCAACCCCAGATTGGAATCCAGCCCAACTTGCCATTCTGCGGCAGCCCACGAAGCACCAACGTGCTTTAATGTTAACGTCTGCTCTCGGCGCCTTTTAAGATACCGTCTGTAGGCGCTCTCTAAATTGTGAGTGGTCGCCTGCTTAAAGATCCGTTTCTTACCTGGAAGTTGTGGAAAGTGCCGCAGGGCTGTGGTTTCTCGGCTCTTTCTAGCTAAGATGATGGCTGGTGCCGATGGGGGAGGGGGTGGTGCTGAAGATGTCTCCGGCCCCTGGAGTCATCAGGTAGCGAGCTGCAAGAGAGTTAAGAAACGGAGCGGCGTCCGCGCAGCGCACAAAGGCAGTGGATGAAGGCTCTCCCCCCCCCCCCCCCCCCCCCCCCCAATAACCCCGGCAGGAGGCGGGTGGGGGGAGGGAGGGTTAGTCGCTGGTGAGGGGGTGCAGTGGCTGCTCTGAGAGGTCCGGGCACAGCAGCACCCCTCCCGGCAAAGCTCCGGAGACAGTAGCTTCTCTTGGACCGGCTGTTGGTAATGGATGAATGGGCAGAGGGGAGGCGGTGTGGGAGGGGAAGATGAAAGAGGCTGGGCATGGGCGGGGGAAGGCAGTCAATACACAGAGCACACAGTGAAAGAGGGGTGAGGCAGGGGCGAGTGAGCTGAGAAGAGGAGGAACGTAGGAAGAAGTGTGTTTGTGGTGGGGTTGTTAAGTGGCGTTGAGAGAGGAGGAAAACCCAAAGAAATCTCAAATTAAAAACAAGAAATAGGCTTCTTCTGGCGGGATATGAAAATACAAGTCTGCTGTTGAGAGTTTCTGCTAGAAGAAATCTGTTTTCAGATAGTCGGACAAATCAAACTGTAGGATGCTAAAAGTGACTAACTCGAGCCAGGAGGCAGAGCCAATTTAGCTGCATCTCCGCGTATGTCCGCCCCGCTTAAGCAGCACTACAAAGAAAGACTGAATATTTATTTTAATATATTTAAAAATATATATGTACAAAACTTGGCTGTACATCTAAAGTAGCACAAAACGCTTTTTTTTAAAAACCAAATGTTAATTGCAAAACAGGTTAGGGGAGGGGTTTAAACAGGAGGGCCTGTAGAAAAATACGGATGAAATGGTGGAGTATGGAGATCGGGGCTGTGAGGGTATCTGAGAACCACCGGGGTGAGAGAGAGGGCAGTAGGTGGGGTTTCCGTAGACCCCAGGGTATAATGCAGCAACACGTGTTAGGCAAAGAAGCGTTCAAGGGTGAGAGATAAAACAAATGCACCCTCATAAAGTGCTTTCTAGATAAGAACAATATTTAAAAATATATATAAGGAGGCAAGTGGTGCGTGCGCGGCGTCAGAGTAGCACAAAAATGCTTTTTTTTAAAAAACAAAATGTTAAATGTGAAACAGGTTAGTGGAGGGGTTTAAACATCAGGAGGGAAAAATACGGATGCAAGTTTCCTTTTGCTGTTTTTCTTGGGAGGGAGGGTGTTTAGATTTGTATTTTGACTTTGTTTAGAGCGGATGCGTACGAGACATTGTTTGCTTCTGTGATGAAAATCCTGGTCAGCGTTGAAGGAGTTTTTAAAAGCAGCTTTATCACAACTGCCTGTGAATCCGTCCATTACGTTTCACAAGGAAATTAAACAGCGTTTTGTAGTGGGTCTTGTGTGCAAAAAAAAGACCACCCTTCGTGGATGTGTTATTTAAGCCCACTTCGTAATGTGTGTTTATTCTTTGCATGTATCTTTCCTTGTTATGTCATATAACCGTTAAAAAGAAAAAAAGAAAGGCTTGCGGTTGCATTGATTAAACATAAACTATGGAGGCTGTGAGTGTGTCTGAATGTGTAGCGTGAAGTACAGCATGCACCTTGATTAGCAAGGAGTGATGCATGTCGTACACAAACTAAAGGTGCTACTCGGGAAAATAGAGCAAAGGCACAGAATGTAAACGTTTAAACACTGACCGCACGATGAAGAAAGTAAGGCGAGCAGCTGCCGGTTGTTGTGCTCGACTGATTCACAGGGATAGGGTTGACACTCGTATTTGTCCCGGGCAGAGAGGCATCATCCTGTGCGCGTGACCCTCATGCTTCAAGATGAGGCATGGGTTACCGCGCTTGTTAAGGGCTTTAATCCTGGGACGCATATTAACTCTGATAATCCTATATAACGTACAGGAAGTTGGAAATGTGGATGAGAAGGCAGACATTTTTCCTTTTCGGCTTGTAGGAATGCTGCGCTGTACGAAAGGAAAGAAAGAAAGGCGCGCAGTCGCCTTGATTAAAGGTTTAAAAAAGCTATGACATCCGTGAATCGGTCTGAATGCACAAACTGCTACTCGGGGAAACTGAACAAAGTCACACTATGTAAAACACTGACCGCACGAAGTAGAGGAAAGGCAGTGCTGGGAGGGGGGCTGGGCAACCATGCCAGCATTCCGATTCACGAGCAGATGGTCCTGTTTATGACCTGTGGAGCGCGTGAAGTGGTGGCAAATGGAATCAGAGCGGCTGCGGTCGCTTTGATGTTCTTGTCTTGTCTTGTCTTGCTTTGTGGGAGGGGTAGGGGGAGCGAATTCCTGTGCACGCGCCTGGCTCACATGAACTTTACGCGATCCGCAGTACGTAGACTTTTCGAAACGCTTACTATAAATCTTACCTACCATCCCTACAGGATGGAATAGACAAGACCTAAAAAAGCTGGTTACCAAGCGAAAAACATGGCGGGTAGCATGAGTTGTGCTGTGTATTGCATGCGATTAGCTCTCCACTTCCAGCGATTTTCCTAGTTTTTTTGCTGACCCATGAATAACCTTTAATTGATTATTATTTATGGTATGCTATATAGTTAAGCTTGATGAACTGTTAAAAATATCAATAATTAACTGTTTACATTAAGAAAACAAATAACTGTAAAAAAGTATTATTTAAAAAAAAATGAAACCTTTGTAGTTGATTAATATTACTTAGGAGGCAGGATGTAATGCTGGATAGGTTTTTAGAAATAATTGTACTTGGGCAGAATATCGTGGGAACAAATGTAACTATTAATGGGTTAAGCAAGCAAGTTACCGTAGATTCCCAGCCTGATGATGGGGGAATAATTCAGGCATGTAAATACATGAAAGATAGTAAAGCTAGAAAATTGTTGTTAAAGGTAATTACACGTTACTTCTTGCTGCCAGATTATCTTTCGGACCCATTACAATGTTAGTGATTTGTTGATTCAGCAGAGTTAAATGAATGTGTACGTGCTTTGTTTCCAAGGTTCGTGAATAATTCGTTCAGTCAGTCCATGATTTTTCTTTGTTTTGTGGGTTTAGCAGTCCTGATTACATGATAGGATAAAATGGACTATAAAACCAAACATTAAAAACTAAAGTAAAATCTGCAATGGTCAAGGTAGACCTGTCCGTATCTAGGAAACACGAGAGCCCTGAAGTGGGGGCACAGATTTCTTGGGGAAATTAGAAGTGGAGGCGGCACGGAGGGGCCCTTTGCACAAAGTTTTTGTTTTGTTTGTAGTTTGTGTTCCTAATGGCACAAGTTTCCTGTGATGGTAATGGAAAAAAAAGAGTACAGCAGTGAATTTCCAATCTTTCTTGTTTATTGCAGACTCATTGCGAGGCAGCTTGCCAAAATTCATGCAATTCATGCCCACAACGGTTGGATTCCAAAGTCCAATTTATGGTTGAAGATGGGTAAATATTTCTCACTTGTGCCAACGAAATTTGAAGATGAAGCCGTAAACAACAGGTAATTTGTGCGTCTGCTTATGATTGAATAGGTTAGTTATGTTTCTCGTCTTTCCCTTGCACATAGTTAAAATCCAAGCGCTCTCTTAAACTTAATCATGGTATCGTCATTGTTATTCTTAAATTACCAGCAGGTGACAAATACTGCAGCGCTTGTTTTTTGAAAGAAATGTCTTTTGTTTTCACCAAAAATACAGGTATAAAGTGCTTTATAAACATATCCAGAGTTAAAGAATGTCTTGCTATGTTTGGGTACCAAAATGGCCATGTGACCTTTTTAAATATTCAAATCCAATGTGTCATCCACTGTACATGGGAAGCCTTAGGAAATTTCAGAGGTACTTGATCTTTTCAGTAAACCTTGTGGTCCTGTAATTCGCGACCTTAGTGTTTTGTATGTTGCATCTTAAGCAGCACTCAGCTGATTTGCTTGAAACATTCTATTGTACACTTGCATTGACTTGATTTGTAGAAGCGAAGAACACAGGCTATTGTTTTAGTCATTTGCTTGACTACTCCGTGTCTTCAAATAGATGTACAGTGTTCTCTCGACTTAACTTTGCCTCTGCTCTGTAAAAACTCTCAAGAATGTTCCTAAATTAATTTTAATATTAAATAGGCAGTATTACATCCCTGAGGAAGGTTTTTCAAATATATTACAATTAAAATACCAAGTAGATAAGTTTTATGATTCAATCTGATAACATCTTGGTTCTTAATCCTAAACGTCTGACGTGTGTGGTGGGAGCAGAGAACATATATAATATAAATGACTAATTCATTATTATGTTCTCCTCCATTTTTAGCATTTGTTAAAAATATTTTCACATGTTCTAAATATTGTGTCCGTAGACAACTGTTGATGATAATGATGATTGTCATTCAAGAAATGTTGTAATTTGACTAAGGTTGAAGCTAACTGAAATGTATGTACTGCCAGATCAGGGTACAGATGGCACACTCGACTGGGGCGCATACTCCACTCTCAAGGAACCATCCTTTTAAGGATTTCTATGGTCGATCTTGTTGCATTTCATAAAGTCACAAATAGAGTAGCGAGAAAGCTTCTCTCTTGACACGTGTTATCAGGTTGAGACCTATTCCTCAAGTGCAGACGTGGATTGCAGACTCAGTCCTCTTATTTCTCTAAGTGTAGTGTACCCCTCCCACCACCTTGCTGTGAGGAAAAATAGGGGTTTCTCTTTCCTGTATTTGCACTGTTCCATGATCATTATAAAACATACTTCTTTACGTTTCCATTTGAGACTCTAAGCTATCTGCGTTATTATCTTGCTGCTAACCTTTCTGTGGTTTTGACCCTATTTAGATTGACGGAGTAATTCTTCCCCCCACCCATCACATGGTTTGATTTACCTGCAGGCCCTCTCTGCTTGAGTTCTGAATAAACTTGGAAGTAAAAAGTTACACATAGCAGCATTTGTAGTCGGCCTGGAAGATTAATGTTCCTGTAATTGTAAGCGTTTGGGGCTATGTTTGCACCACAATTGTTACGATCTAATTTGGGTGGGAGTAACTGATAATTACATTTGTCATGGGAAGCATGCACGACTAAATGATTGCCGCAGTCTCAGTATTCTAAGATAGACGCTGTGTACGACTATAAAATGGTTGCAGCATGGAACTATGAGCTTTGCATGTCAGGACATCCATTCTTACTCTGCGTCCATATCAGTTTAGGGGTGTTGTCTTCTCTTCTCTTCCTCCCTCCCCCACTTGCCTCCTCAACTTCAGGTTACACTATTTACCCCGAGGGCAGGCAGAACTCCACAAGGGCAGTCGCATCTGTCATGTGGCTAGTAAAAATAGCCGGCAGTATTCACTGTGGACCAGGCCTAGACCAGCTTGCCTTCCAAGATCAAGCACTACTTTGCTGAACCTAAGGCAACCCTTCTTTGTCTTGCAGCCCTGTGAATCAATGTATCACCTAAATAGCAACCAGGCTGCTTCTCATTTTATGTTATACAGTCCAGCCATGTGTCTTCTTACTTTTCTGATTATCTAGGGTAGTCGGGAAACTCATCAGGCAGCATTGCAGGGCCATTTGCAGCAGTGGGCATTCATGTTTCGGTGTTATGTTTCCCAATACTATTGCTGGGATGTATGGGTTGTGGGGGTTCTGACACTTCATGATGAGCAGGCATGCTTCCGAGCACAATGGGATGTAGAAACATAGCATTTTTTAATGCAACACAGTATTTTTTATGTATCACCAAAAATGCTTGTGGAGATCTTAACAACTGTTTATATTTACCATGTGAAATCGAATATTATTTTTATATTAGCTTGGAATGATGCAACTTTTATTAGAAGAAGCTTGTTCAATTAATGACTATAAACGAAGTATTTAAAATTTTGGTTTGATTGGTAAAGAACTGGCAAGTTATCAACTTGGGAAAACTGCATACGTCTGAATCCGATGCCAGTCGCAGAACTAAACTTCTAGAACTAAAACCAAATTTTCATAGCCTGTACCATAGCAGACTCTCCAGCAACTTTTTGCTCAGTAAATTGAAATATACTTTTGCGACCGAGCCAAGACCAATCTTGTCTTTTACCTTATTGTTTTGTGTTGGTTGGGTGTAGCAGAGTAGGTGGTGTGCAGAGATCCTAGGTATTAGAAAGGGTAATTGTATTTCTGTTTTCATGATTTATTTTCCTCAATTAGGTTCCTCCGCGATGTTCCAAATCCTCAAGTGCTTCAAGAGGAAATGGCCTGGTTGAAGGAGAGGTTATCTAGCCTGAGGTCTCCTGTTGTACTTTGCCACAATGATCTGTTGTGTAAAAATATAATATACAATGAAAAACAAGGTAGGTAGTACAAATCACAGCAAGTCATTTTTATTTCCTAATCCATTTTGGATATTGTAGCAATTGTTTACAGTGCTTTTGAGAGTTTTATTTCTGTTTTTCGTGGTGTATTTTATACATGGTTAAAAGTGTGATCTATTATTCAGTACATTTGTCTTTTATATGTAAGGTATGGATTTTCAACTTGGGTCCGTCTGTCTTTGCCATATCCACTGCACGAGGCCCTTACCTCTTCCTTAGATGCATCATTCACTTCCACTTTTAATGTGCAGTACTTCACCTGAGGTAAAGCACCGACCTACTGGAACCATTACTGTGTTTGAATTCAGCACTGACAATGCCACTATGTCTGACATAATTTGGCAAACTCATACAAACCGTATCTGTGTTTGCGTGTGTTTTTGAGCTTAACTGTTTTAGGCCCTTTATGTTTCGGCAGTAATCCTGATGAAAAAATTGAGATCATGAAAAGTTGCCTGAAACTCTTAAATCTGTGGGCTTCGAGGAAAAGAAGCAATTTTATAGTTCGGAATTCCGGTGCAGAAACACCAGACCACATAGGAGACAGCTGTTTCCATCAGTGGTCTTAATTACCCCCAGTCTCGGGGATAACAAACTCCACATCACTAGACCGTATATCCTCATAGACCTACCCGTTGCAGACAACAGGAGATACAGCAGTCTTTCAGAGATTCCACTCCTGGGAAATCACACTCCCACAGTAACACATAATGAGCAGAACACTCCGTCTAGTGTGTTCGCTACTCTGGTAAGGGAGTGTATCACAAAACCTGAAAGAATAGAAAGTGATTACAACCAACCAATTGGACTTGCACATTATCCAGAAAGGCTATAAAATCAAATTCAAGTCTCTACTGCCCAAAACAAGCAGCACCACACACGCTGCTTCGTCTTCAGGAAAAAATGACAACTGTAGTCCAAAAACAAGCAATGGATCTGATTTGTCTATCTCAAAGAGGAAAAGTTTAGTATCTGAGTGTGAGACTCATAGAAAGCCATATTTAATGGTTCGATATTCAGGTTTTCGACTTAGTTTTGATAATATCAATCGAAAAGGGACTAATACGTTCGTATTTTGAAGCGGCCATATTGGTGCTATTGTTCACGTTTATTGTGGTCATATTGCAAAATTTATCTGCAAGTCACTAAAGTTTTAAGCGTGAGTTGCAATCCTCCGGTGAGCTACAATAAGCCGACATTACTAGCGGCAATCATTATATTGTGTATTATTGTAGGGTTACAAAGCAAAGTGTGAGTGGTCGTGTTTACTCAAAGGATTTAAGACGCTACCATTAGCATTCTTAGAACCAGTGAACATATACCTATTTCTCTGCATTTGTGTGATGTTAATCTGTAGCGATCTTAAGTGTGAACTATCCCCGTAGTTGAGTAAGGGAAATATGTAGAACCAAGAGCTCTCCATCAGCAAAATTTTTAAAAAAACAGTTTCGACATTTCATCCAAAAGCAGCTGTGACTTTATATGTGACAGGAGTCACCATGGTCGAGAGGAAAGTAATTTAACACAGAAGTTCTAATCGATAGTACCAGCATTTCTTGTCATACATCATAATAGAAGACTGCATAATATACTCTGTACATGATACTCTTGAATATATGTAATACATGTCACCTATTGTCACCTAGAAAGTAATGAATCTCCTGGTCGATATTGAGACCACACTCTATGCTATACATCTTAAGTATCCACAAAGCTTCTCTCCTGCGTAGCATAGGTTCTCTATTACCCCCTCTTAAGTGTCTCGGTATGAGATCTTGTAGCAGGGTTTCCGTTCTCCCACAGAACTGTGCATAGAGATCTAGAACCTTAGTGAGTTAGGATGATCCAAAAACTCATCTCAGTGTCAGAAATCTCGTTACCTAGCTAGCTACAGTGTCTCATGGATCATTATGGAATGATACATGTATTAGACAAACCAGAACATGATCTTTAGAATACCTCAGGAGTCGTGGAACACATGAACACTCTTTCGTTATATAATCATTTCAAACCAAAACTGAGAGTCAAAGAACACAAGTGCAAGTTTGAAATATTTATTATTCAATGCAAAGTTCTCAAACGCAGTATCTTGTATAATACCAAAATGCAGATTATAAAAATCAGAGTCAGCAGCATAGTCACTAATCCATAGTAAGCAAAAGGTGCTAGCATGTTATAATGCAATTTCTATAGAAATCTATATCACCTATATTTCGCGCACCCTATCTAGCATATTATATTATATCTAAGAAGGTCTCATTCGGGCTTTAGCAGGGCGACCCCATACCTCTCAATGTCAGTGTGAGCAGTTCACATCAACCGCTACCAGCTCTCTTCATGCGCAGCACCAAGTGTCTGCGTTCATTCCGTGTAACTCTATCTTAAACCCGCGTAGAGCCCAAAATGTTGGCATCAACATTATTTGTGTTATGTCTAATGTCTAATGTGGTGCGAGGATCAGACCTCCTAGCAACCTTGTGTTAGGTTAATCTTAGAGTGTGCAGCTCTCAGTGTGCAGACAGTTGTACCAAGTGTACCAGGCAAAGCTGATAGCATAGGAATAACATATTATTCTCAAATAAAGCAACTCGCCGCTTCTAGGGTGAAAGCTACAACAACAAGTACGTGTCGTGTGCAAAACTGAAGCCGAAGGCAAAACGGCTGTTTAAACATGTAATACACTCATGCTAACTTAACGCAATATATGTAATGAAGTATCCATATGACACCCCCCCATTGGTCCGAGCACCGCCAATCATAAGGGAAAAGGCAATACTAAATCAGATACAAAAATTGAAAGCAAAATTCAATAATCTTGAGCTAAAATAAGCTAAAAATATGTATGAATGAATATGTATGAATGAATATGTATAAATGCCTACAGTGGCCTCAATTCTAAATAAAAAAAAAAAAACCACAATAACCCTTGAATCAAAAGTCATCCGCCAGGTCTCAAAATTACGAAATGTAGGACCAGGTCTCATCCTTTCAAATGTTTGTAAGAGAAAAACCAAGGCACTTATCCGATATCCAAAGTCATGTGCCACCTAGACGTTATCTCCAGCGACATCACGTGAGTGAACTCTCCATCAGCTGAACATAGTTCATCTCTCCAATTCAGCGAGGGGAAAGTCATATTTCACCACAAAGCATTCCTCCCAGGCATCTCACGATTGGAAAGTATATGCAAAGAAAGTTGCAACAGCCTCCAGTATGAAATCACTGCCATCATCCGAAAATAGTTCAGCCATCCAATTTAGCAATGGGAAAGAACATACGTGCTCCTCCAGCATCGGATCCTCCTGCAACGTCAGAGGACAACTCGGTGGGTTCACCAGATCGCTGTGTGTCAGAAAGGCATTCGCCGCTGCAGAGATCTCCCATTGGCCCAGAACTCCATTTATCGCTGCCAAGGCCATAACTCTCTCGCCAGAACAGATCAGCTCGTGAGCCACAACGGGACGCATTAGCTGATCAAAATCGACGTCAGGAGCAGTCCTCAAGCATAGGCATAAATCAATGGCCCAATCGAACTCGCAGCTCAGGCAGTGAAACACAGGTTGGACACACGTGAAGTCGGTGAACCGAAATGACAATCTATAGGCCGTGCTTAATGCTGCAAGCGGCAATGTTCCATAGTAATTGAGCATCCGATTACGGCACAGTGTCAGGAGGCGTTGAACGGCGTCTTGCGCAGGATGGGCATCCATGTTTTATGAAGAAAAACACCAACAGAAAGCCTGCGGCTACAGCCAGCAACACAGGTAGTCCACCAAACAAACTCGAAAAAATAGTGTGGAAAAACGTGGGAATGAGACCAAAAACTTTTTCAAACGTAGTCACGAGGCCACTGCTTACTAATTTAAAAAAATGTGCAAGGCCAGTCGTTGAAGAAGCATTAAAAATCTGGTGTACCAGCTCGCAGAAATGAAATGGCAAATCAGTGTTTAAAAGCGCCTGTACCTCTGTGCGGGTGTTAGTTGAATGAGAACATAGAGTTAAATGATTTTATAAAAGGCCCGACTAAGGGTAGGTCTAAACGCTTTATTCATGTAGCAGGGTTTCCGTTCTCCCATAGAACTGTGCATAGAGATCTAGAACCTTAGTGAGTTAGGATGATCCAAAAACTCATCTCAGTGTCAGAAATCTCGTTACCTAGCTAGCTACAGTGTCTCATGGATCATTATGGAATGATACATGTATTAGACAAACCAGAACATGATCTTTAGAATACCTCAGGAGTCGTGGAACACATGAACACTCTTTCGTTATATAATCATTTCAAACCAAAACTGAGAGTCAAAGAACACAAGTGCAAGTTTGAAATATTTATTATTCAATGCAAAGTTCTCAAACGCAGTATCTTGTATAATACCAAAATGCAGATTATAAAAATCAGAGTCAGCAGCATAGTCACTAATCCATAGTAAGCAAAAGGTGCTAGCATGTTATAATGCAATTTCTATAGAAATCTATATCACCTATATTTCGCGCACCCTATCTAGCATATTATATTATATCTAAGAAGGTCTAATTCGGGCTTTAGCAGGGCGACCCCATACCTCTCAATGTCAGTAGGAGCAGTTCACATCAACCGCTACCAGCTCTCTTCATGCGCAGCACCAAGTGTCTGCGTTCATTCCGTGTAACTCTATCTTAAACCCGCGTAGAGCCCAAAATGTTGGCATCAACATTATTTGTGTTATGTCTAATGTCTAATGTGGTGCGAGGATCAGACCTCCTAGCAACCTTGTGTTAGGTTAATCTTAGAGTGTGCAGCTCTCAGTGTGCAGACAGTTGTACCAAGTGTACCAGGCAAAGCTGATAGCATAGGAATAACATATTATTCTCAAATAAAGCAACTCGCCGCTTCTAGGGTGAAAGCTACAACAACAAGTGCGTGTCGTGTGCAAAACTGAAGCCGAAGGCAAAACGGCTGTTTAAACATGTAATACACTCATGCTAACTTAACGCAATATATGTAATGAAGTATCCATATGACAATCTATTCCATAGTATTCAAAACGCCTATTAGAGGTTTGTAATGGGCAGATTGACATGTGTGCGGCTAGGGGATACCTCATGTCCCCTAGTTTGACTGCCCGAACGTGCTCGCATATCCTTTCCCGTAAGGCCCTAATTGTACTGCCAATATGTTTTCTTACATTTACATTCAATAGCATACACCACATATTTCGAAAGACAATTAATATTGCTCCTTATCTCATATTTTGTGCCATTCGGACTGTAAAATTGTGTGACTTTGGGGTTAGCCCATTTACACGCTGTGCATTGGTTGCAACTGTAAAAACTCTTGCCATGTTCAGTTAACCAGTTGGTATTGGAAGGTGTAGTGGGATAGCTTGGACTTAAAATGTTCCTGAGTGTGCCCCCCTCCTATAGGTTATTGCTGGCCTCTTAGTCACATATTTTTCTAAACATCTATCGATTTGGAGTAAGTGCCAGTGTTTATTCATGCTCCGACTTGGTACTCTAGACCAATCATTATATCCCGTAATTAGCCTAATTGTATCCACCTCCTTATTCTTTTTCTGGGAGTCCTTTAATGTATCCTCACATTTCATTTTATCTATTCTAGATTCATCCTTCCTTAGTGTAATCTTATCATGGCCTCTATTGAGAAATCTCTGTAGGGTTCCTCTTTTCTGTTCATCAAAATCTGTATTGACAATTACGCCTTATCCTCATCAATTCCCCATAGGGGATTGCATTTATTTGATGCGGCGGATGCGCACTTGTGGCATGCAACAAAGAAGTGTATGCTGTATCTTTTCTGAAAGTCTTACTCTCAATTTTACCTTCTTTTACAAAAAGCTCAATATCCAAAAAGGAAATCTTGGTTTTACTGTGTACTGAGGTAAACAAAATATTTAAGTCATTGTTGTTCATGTATTCAATGAAGCCCATTAGCCTTTCCTGAGAACCCGTCCATATCATTATGCAGTCATCTATGTATCGTCCCCAGTATAGGATAGAGTCATTCCATTGTTGGCCCTCTGGGCCCCAGATCCTTCTCTCCTCCAGCCAACCCATAAACAGATTGGCATACGAGGGAGAGAACCTAGAACCCATGGCCACTCCCTGTTTTTGACTATACCATTTCTCCTTAAATAGGAAAACATTATTGTCAAGAATGAGTTCCACCATCTCAATAAGCATCTCTGAATGTCTCAGTGCACTTGCTGCTCTTTTGTTTAGCATCTTCCTCATTGCCTGCAATCCACATTCCCTTTTTATACTGGTATACAAGGATAAGGTAACTAGATACATGTTTTCATCCCAAGTCAAAATAGATAGTATACCTAAAATATGCTTCGTATCTCATATGTATGAGGGTAGGTTCTTCACCAAAGGGTTAATGAACACATCTACATATTCTGAAAGTCGTTCTGTAGAGCCCCCAATACCTGAAATAATTGGTCTACCGGGGGGGAAATGTCATTTCTTTATGTACCTTAGGCAGCGTATAAATACAAGGGTATCTCGGCTTACTAGGTTTTAGATATAGCAGTTCATCATTATCTAATAATCCCAAACCATGCCATTTTTTAATTTGAGTTATCTATTCCGTCAACGCCCACATGGGATTCCCATTTATAGGCTCATAGCAAAGAGGATTACTAAGTTATGTAAGTATCTCTTTGTCATAGTCACTAGAATTCATTAATACCATATTACCCCCTTTGTCTGCCTCTCTTATTCTCAATTCATTATTGTTACACAGATCTTTTAGTGCTTGTCCTTCTCCCCATGTTAGGTTATCATTCCTATATCTTATCCTTTTATGTTTGTCTTCATGTTTGTCTAAATCAGCTAACACCAATTTGTGAAATAATTCTATATTGTTACCCGACGTTAGTGTGGGTGACCATTTGGATTTCTCTTTCAGATTGCTGGATATACTATAGTCATCATTGATGCCTAGATTTCTCATAACTGTTCCTGAAGTTATTGTTTCATCTTCACATTCACTCAGAGATAACAACAATTTGGTATCCAAAACATTTTGTATACTCATTTCGTCAGACACTATCAAGCCCAAGTTTTTATGCAATTCTTTATTGCCAGTTGCCATTGAATCAAAATGTTTCTTTAATTTCAATTGTCGTAATATGTCACCAAATGAATTAGCTAACACAACAGGTGATGGACCGAATGTGGATCAATGTCACACACTCACCCCAGTCCAAAGATCTGGGCCCAAATCCATCGTTTTTTTGCACTCCACACCACCCTGGGTTAGACAATGGCGATATGCAAATCAGCTCTGACCCTGTGTGGAGTGCAAAAAAACGATGGATTTGGGCCCAGATCTTTTGACTGGGGGAATGTGTGACATTGATCCACATTCGGTCCATCACTTGTTGTTTTTACCAAATGAATTAGGGCAGAAGCTCATTCCTTTTTTGAGCACAGTACTAGCATCTTTGGACAAACAGAATTCAGATAAGTTCAAAATATCCATATCTTTAATTTCTTTTGGGTCCAGCATCTGGTCCTTACACCCTGTCTTTCTTCCCCTTGAGCCTCCTCTTTTTCCCCTCCTTGTTTTCTTCCCAACGCCGTACGTTTGAACTCTCTGTTCCCTCTCTTGATTCGTTTTACTTCCAATAAAAAACTATTGTTACTGGTGCGTGCTTCACAGCACGGGATTAACTCCATAGGCTCCACAGTCTTTCTATCTAATAGAGCTTTCCTCGGGTGATCAGGTTGAAATATCAAGGACCATTGTGAGCTCTACGTTTCCGTTCTCTCCATCACCTGTAGATCCAAGCCAGTCGCATCACAATACAAAGGTTCCAATAAGAACACTGAGAAAAGGTAAGACATAACACTTAGCAACCATCAGCCTCTTTTAAATCAGGCGAAAGAAGATCCAGTAGATTCCAGAAGATTCAACGTAAAAGCGAAACCCAATTGAAGAAGGCAACCAGTTGGCTTCCTGGTGATGAAATATCCAAAGTAGATTAAGTAGAAGGGTTATCTGAAAGAAAGGAGACAATGAAAATTGTATCCTAAAGAACAATGCAAACTGTTTGATATCCAGATGACCAATTGAACAATAAATTATGAACATCTAAAATACATCACATTAAGATTATAAATAACAATATGTTAAATTATACCCAATACCAAACAGGGATGTGTTGGGCGGGATAATGTGAGCCTCCGTGTCTTTAATGAAATCTAGATTTTCTAGGCATGATAATAAGAGAATCGCAATTTCATTACAAGAACGGAGGCTACATTATGCATGTTGGTAGCCCTGTAAAACTACATTAGACATGTGTTCAATTGGTTTACAATAATGTCTTGCAAAGGTATTTGCGTTAGACCAGTACAGCTTTAAGAATATCATCCAACTTACCTCCGGACCAAAGAGACTTACTTGCCATGGCACCTAAGAGAATGAGCTTGACATTTGGAAATATCAATACCAGCTAGAGACATAGCAGACTTAACCCATCTGGCAATGGAAGTGGAGGAAATCGCCTTATGAGGCTTAACAAAGGAAATGAGAAGTTGGTTCTCATTAAGCGGTCGAAGATTTTCATACGCTTTCATACATTCAACTACACAAAGTTTCGGAGAAGGATCGAAACGAGGATAGAAGATTGAATCAGACATGGTCTTGGTTCTTCTATAGACCTCAAATTTAACTCCAAATAAATTATATGACCTATTCGAGATCTCCAGAGCTTAAACATCAAAAACTCTACGACAGGAGATTAGGCAAAGAAGAGTTGCGAGTTTAATAGAAAGAAACTTTCTGCTCAAAAGTGAATTATCCGGCCAGGAAGTGAAGAGATCTAGTGTCAAATTCACATCCCAGAGAGAATCATATTTCGGCGTCGGGGGTCTTTTTAGACGAATGCTCTTCATTACCCTACAAACAATCACATTTTTACCAATCGACTTGCCGTTAAAAAGGACATGACCAGCAGAGATCGCAGATCTATAACAGTTGATTGATCTATAACTCAATCCTTTGTCGAAGAGTTCAGCGAGAAAATTCATTATATCAACGATAGGTGCTTGAGTGGGATCCAAATCCCTCTCCATGCACCAACAAAACCAGCATTTCCAGATATTGTTGTATCTGTAGTGAGTTCCCGGTACCCATGACTCTCTGAGGAGAGTAGAAGCTGATGACGAAAGTCCTGAGACTTCGTTAGATCGCCTGACACTCTCCAAGCAAGAAGGTTTAAACTCCCGGATAGGGTCATTAGGTGAGGATCTCCGTTTACGTCCGTAAGGAGATCTTTCAGGGAAGGAATCAGAAATGGAATTTCGAAGGTCAGTTCCAGAACAGTGGGGAACTACGCCTGTGATGGCCAGAAGGGAGTTATTAGGAGTAGAGAGCATCGGTCCAGCCTCACTTTCTGCAAGACTCTCTGGATCATTGCGAATGGGGGAAAGGCATAAGCATTGATCCCTGACCAGGGTTGGAGAAATGCGTTCACTGCCTGTGCGCCGGGATCCGGCATCCAGCTGAAGTAACGCTCTAGTTGAGAGGTGAGACTGGTCGCAAGTAGGTCTATTTCGAATGGACCCCAATAAGAATTTAGTGAGTCGAAGACAGCAACGCTCAGTTTCCAATCGCTGTAGTCCGTAAGGAATCTGGAATTCCAATCGGCCGAAACATTCGACTTCCCTGGGTAGTATTCCGCTCTGAGGGTAATTTTGTGTTCTAAACAGAACATCCAGAGTTTCCTTGCTAGGTTTGAAAGTTCGGCAGACTTCGTACCTCCCAACCGATTGATGTAGGCTACTGCCGAGACATTGTCCATTTTCAGAACAACCGAACTCCCCTGTATTGAGTGCTTGAAACTCATGAGGGCGTAAAGGCCGGCAGTAAGTTCTAGGAAATTTATATGCTGAGTTGACTCCAAACCTAGCGTGATTCGGTCTTCGTACCAAAGACCGGATCTCAACGCCGTTCCTTTTATTCTTTGCAAGGCTCGGTAATTCAGAGGTCCTGGGAATATCGCCTGAATGGAAGAAAAGAGACCTAGGAGTCTTGCCAGTTCCCTTAGAGGGATGTCCTGCTGTCTCAAAACATGACAAATCTCTTTCTTGATCTTCGAGATCTTGGAAGGAGGTAAAAGTAGAACACATTTGGACACGTCTAGAGTGAAACCCAGAAACTCCAGAGATTTGGAGGGGGTTAGAGTAGACTTCTCTTTGTTGACAATGAAACCTAGACTTTCCAGCACATTCATAACCGTTTCCAGGTCAATGCGAATCTGAGGCAGGTCCTGGGACATTATCAAAATGTCGTTGAGGTAAATAAGACGAACACCCCGTTCTCTTAGGAAGGAAGCTACTGCTCTCATTACCTTGATAAAACACCAAGGGGCGGACGAAAGCCCGAAGGGGAGAGCCTTGAACTGATTAAGATGATTTTTCCAAAGAAATTGTAGGTAAGGTTGATGTATTTCTGCCATCGGGATAGTGAAGTAGGCGTCCGTCAAATCGGTAGCGGTGTTATTTTTTTTGGTACGTTTTGCACCCACTTTCTCACCATTAAAAACATCAGACATATCCTCTTCTGAAGGTATTGGTCTCTTATAAGGGGCGAATTGGGCAAAGGTGTCCCTAAAACAGGATTTCATTTCCTTCTGGATCATAGTCCGAAAATCCTCCCTATTAAAGTTAGGGATTGTAGCACTGTTTCCTTCTGAATCTGAGTCTCATAGGTTTTCCATATTGCCGAAGGGCTGATAAAAAAATAGGGATTCTTAAGGAAAGAGATTAAGAATATAGGCACAAATATTCAAATGTCTTTTTTTTATATATTTTTTTTTATAAATCTTTCCAGGGCTTGTCGCTAGCTCTGTTGATAACTAGGGAACGAAAACCGCAAAGCTCTGACGTCCAGAAACAGCTGATTTCCAACTGTCATGGGGGGTGAGGAAAGTCCCTAGGCGAGACACTCACGAAGCGTGAGGCTCGCCAGGGAACTTTCCTCTAATGTACGTATTGCCTGTTACCCTCAGCCGAGGTAGTTAAGGCTCCACGCTAAGCGAGAGGAAAGCTCCACGAAATTCGCGAGGCGGTAAGGGGTATCTCTTCGTTTAATAGAGCCGGCGCTTCAATGCCAAGTTACGCTTCTGCTACGGAGCTGGGGCTCTCTGCGCGCCTCTCCCCAGGCTGCACGTGTGTCAGAGCAGGCGCGCGGCTCTCTGCGGGTCTAATGTTTAACAAACATTTCGAGCTAAAACACAATACAGTTTTTAAAGTTGGGATATACGGGTCTTAAAATCCGAAAGGTAACCCCCCTGGGATACAAATTAGCCTTAACAGACGATCTAAATCTCCCACATAAATTTCCCCTTCAGCGTGCGAGGGGACACGAATGCGCGCTCACGAGGGGGAAGGACCTGGGACTGGAGTGACTCGCTAAAATGGGTATAAGGCGAGATTACTAAAGCCTAGAAAGTGAAAGGAGAGGGTAGGATCTCCGTAAATTGCAGATCCGGGGAGGTGGGAAGGTAGAAAGTGAGGTAAACCTACATAAAGATAGTCAGAAACTAATTCAACAGCAATATGATGTGAGAATTAACTCCCCCTTAAACCACCCCAGAAATTAAGATCCATAACCATATTAAATGACAGTAGTCTTAAAATAAGGGAGAAAGAAGTGAGCTACTTATCTGCTATGAGCCGCATTTAAAAGAGGCTGATGGTTGCTATGTGTTATATCTTACCTTTTCTCAGTGTTCTTATTGGAACCTTTGTATTGTGATGCGACTGGCTTGGATCTGCAATTAAGTCATTGCATAATGTAGCCTCCGTTCTTGTAATAAAATTTTAATTGAAGACCGAACTGTTGACCTATATTTTCTTTGTGTGTCAAATATGTGTGCTTTTGAAAAAGGGAAACCGCAGTTTTGAATATACGGGTGCTTGGGAGTTAGAATTTGTCTTTAAATATATGGCTTCTCCCTTTGAGGCTATACATAAGGTTGCATTGCAGCATCTTTTACTTAATGTTGCTTTCCTAGTTGCCATTACTTCTGCGAGTAGGCAGTAATGCGTTACAGGCTTTATCTGCTTTTGAGCCTTACTTTTTTTCCATTACAAAATGGCAGTGCTCAGGACACATTCTTCTTTTCCACCTTAGGGTCATATCAGATCTCCATATCAATCAAACTTTTTTATCTCCCAGTATTTTTCTCCAATCCATAATTTCCAGCAGAGAGATCTTCACATTTCCTAGCAGTAAGAGTCCTAAAGTTTTATCTGGAAATGATCAAAATCATTAAAAAAACAAGTCCTCTTTTTTTGTAAGTTATGGTCTAACAGATTATTTCTTGATGAATTGTGGTCTGCATCACACGTTAATACCAGTTAGCATACCGAAATCTACCTGGTAGGCCCAAAGCTCAATCCACAATGGGAAAAGAGGCATCCACTCTGGGTGGAATGTCCTTCTCACAGAGATCGATGTAGAGCAGCAACTTGGAAATGTATTCATACTTTTGCTAGATCTTAGTCTCGATGGAGATTCGATATGTTGATGGATATAATTTGGTTAGCTAGCACACCCAAAGCTCATCACATATATACCACAAGCCTTAATTGCAAATAACCTTTTTCCCTTTAAATGGGCAACCTCGTAGTAGGGTTATGCTTTTTTGCCCTATTCCATTTTTTTGACTTTAAGGGAGAATCCTAAGATGCAGAAGAGAATGTTACTTGCAAATGAGCAGTCTTAAAGTTACCGTGTCTGCGGAGTGCA
This sequence comes from Lissotriton vulgaris, assembly GCF_964263255.1. Classification (NCBI taxonomy): domain Eukaryota; kingdom Metazoa; phylum Chordata; class Amphibia; order Caudata; family Salamandridae; genus Lissotriton; species Lissotriton vulgaris. Next base: position 2,041,428,221 of record NC_141685.1, on the reverse strand, counting down.
GCTAATGCACTTTTGACCTGACGGATATCCTTCACAGTTCAAACAGCTTTTTAAAGTTATTTAAATATATATAGCACATTCTATGCTGTAATGTGGTTTATATTTCTCTTCCACGGGATCCTCGTCAAAGTTATTCGCACTGAATATTCCCGCCCACGTGCGGGGACCCTGGAAATAAAATAAATATATATATGGAAATCACATATATCTAGCTCCACATATATGTATGTACATATATCCTTTTTTCTCACACCAATGCAGCCCCAAAACTGAGGCTAAACAAATGTAAATACCTATACATAGTCTGTATTAGCAAGTATATAAACAACACATTAGGTCAAATAGCACTTGAATTCTGTGTTTTAATGAGCAAAACACTCATAAATCCTGAAAATTGCTAATAAATAGACATGGTTAGCCCACAGGCTGCATTGTAAAGCAATAGCATAGAAAACGAAAGCATTTCCAGCAAAAACTGGCACCGTGCCTTAAAGGCAGCCATGACCCCTGGCTTCCTATTATGCCTCAGGGGTGACAGTTAGGTCAGTTGTTCTTACCGGCCCCTTCAGTCAGGACCCTGGTTTAACAGCTCCTACCTTTTTTTGACTTTTGGTCAAAAATACTTTGTAATTTTCCTCATTTTTCGCTTTCACTCAACGTCTTTTAGGCTTAGAGTGTTAGTGCTGCCTTTTTTTGACTTTAAAAAAGGAATATTTTTGTCAAAATGCCTTCTCTTTTTGACACTTGCACTTCCTGTGGGATGAAGAAGGCAAGGACTGATAAACACCCTGTGTGTATCCTCTGTCTCCCTGAGACACACTCTGCAGACACCTGTGAACATTGCAAGACTCTATCTAGGAGAACCCTCAAGGACAGAGAGAGGATAAGGATCTATGGTCTCTGAAAGAGGTAGGTCTCCTAAGAGACAGAAAAAACGAAGGACGCGATCGACGTCGAGAGAAGTCCCGACTTGTTCTCCTTCGGCGTCTGGATCGGCTTCGTAGCTTCCAATGGTGACGATGTCGAAGACGAGTCATCTTCCTTCGACAGCGAAGACTTCAGCATCGAGATCCAAGGTACCTCAACTGGCGTCAACTGGGCGATATTCAGCGTCGAGGGAGAGGTCTCCGTTGACGCACAGGAGCTCAATGTCGAGACAGCCATCGTCGACGCCCCATCACCAGCTTTCGACGGTGAAGTTTCCTCCGTCAGCGCCTAGTCAACAGCGTTCCGCGTTGAGGCACACTCCGTCAACACCTCATCACCGGCGCCCAACGTCGAGGCACTCTCCGTCGACGTCGAAGCCCCGACTCTCGACTTAGTCATATGTCGTCGACTTCTCAACCCCGAAGTCCGGCGTCGAAACAGGTCTCTCCATCAGAATCCCAGAGGCATTCGACGGCGAGCCATAGATCTCCGCAAGGGGAGGTTCACCTATCCTCGGTGCAGCTTCCATCATCGGTGTCGAGGCCGGTACTGGCCAGGTCCACGTCGACCCAGAAAACTACGACGTTGAGTTTGCCAACTCAGTCGACAGGTCGGAGGCCGTCGTCTCAACAGAGATCGCCACAGTCTGCGTCGGCTGCAGAATGAGAAATTGTCTCAGGGAGACGGTCTAGGTCTAGTGAACATTCTCCTGGGTGCAGGAGTCCTTCTGCTAAAAGGAAGAGGGGTCCAGCGGATCAGACATCACGGAGTCACTCCGGATCCCGCTCTAAAGGCCCTTCTAGAGAGAACACGCCTCCAGTGAGCCTTTCATCATCTTCTTCAGGCTCTCGCTCTTCTCACCGTAATAGGTCTACAGATGTGGTGATCTATTCCTCCGACAGTGAAAGATCAAGGCACTCTCCTGCTAGTTCGCTGCATGAACAGAGGAGATCACCTCCTCCAACACGTTCGCCTGCGAGAAGAGACACTCAGAAGTCGCCTTCCGTCAGGTTGTCACCAAGATGGTACAGGCCTCTTCATCACTGGGTCCAGACAAAGAATCAGCGGCCAGGCTGGCAGCAGATCGAGGCAGGCCAGCGTCCAGGCACAGGGAAAGATCGCGCACCCCGGTGCGCTCCAGCAGACGGAGGTCCAGGTCTAGGAGCAGAAGAAGGGAACACAGATCTCCGACTTCTTTCTCTTCCCCTACTCAATCTCATAGGGATTATTCTCCGACCTTGACGGACAGTCCTCCATCGAGAATATCTCTAGTGGACAACATCTTGGGCAGAGGGGCTCCTAAGCTGGGAGTTCCCATGACAACTCACCAGACCAAAACCTCAGTCATTTTCGAGACTTTGCATCACAGGTCTGAGCCCAAACCTCTGCTACCCTTGGTTCCGGGGATTATAGAACCGGTTATGGAGGACTTCCTCACGCCAGCGACAATAAAGGCCGCCCCAGCGAGGATTCTCGAGAAGTATCGCTCGCCAGAGGAGGATCCTCTATTCCTCAGAGCCGATCCGCCACAAGATTCGGTCATCATTGCAGCGGTGAGAAAATCCCATGCTGTAGCTTGCTCCTCCACAGTACCTCCTGATAAGGAAAGCAAGTTGCGGGATTCAAGGGGAAGAAGAGTCTGCAACACCTCACCCTCACTTCTGAAGGTATTCAATGCGGAAGCGCTTTTGGGCCGCTTTGATAGGTCCCTGTGGGATTCTCTGCAGTAGTTCATCGAAAAACTCCAGCAAGAGGATCGAAAGGCCTTTGAGGAGATTCTCTTGGAGGGCAGCCAGGTCTCCAACCAGATCAGCAGCGCTGCAGCGGACGGAGCGACCCTTTCAGCGCATGGCTATGCTCACGGGGTATGTGCAGGGAGGTCTTCCTGGTTACGTCTAACTGCCTTAAAATCCGAAGCTCAGTCCCGGATCTTGAACTTACCTTTTTCAGGAACATCGTTATTTGGGGCAAGTACCAATGAGATGCAGCGGATAAAGGCAGAATTAGACCCTCTTAAAGCCGTGGGACTTAAAAAGAAGAGAGTTTCGAAAAAGGTATCGCCCCTACAATAAGGGCTCTTCCAAGCAGAGGGTTCAAACCCGTCAGTGGCAGAAGGGTCAGGACCAGAAGGGGCAGCTGAAGTCTCAATATAGAGGGAGGCGTAATTCCAGAGGCGGTGGAAATCGGCGCCAGGGCAACAATTACAACAAAGCCCAAGCCAAGTTATGAGTTCTTCCTTCCCCCAGCGCCGTTAACCACTCCAGTGGGGGGAAGCATCGTACATCATATGGAAGAGTGGCATACCATTACAAAAGATCACAGGGTGTTAGCTACACTTCAGAATGGATACTGCCTTCGTTTCCAACATCTGCCTTCACCCGTTCCTCAAATGCCAACATCAAGTCATCAGCTGAACCTTCTGAAAAAGAGGTTGCTATCCTCCTCTAAAAGTCAGCCATCGTCAGGGTGCCAATCTCTCAAAGGGGGAAAGGAGTGTATTCACAATATTTTCTAGTCAGAAAAAAGACCAAAAGGCAGAATACAGACCCATTCTGGACTTGAGAATACTCCATATGTATTTCAAGAAGGACCGGTTTCGCATGTTGGCGCTTCATCCAATATATCCACTTCTCAGAAAAGGAGATTGGATGTGTTCGCTGGACATACAAGATGCATACTTTCATGTACCGATAGCACACAATCACAGAAGATTCCTTCGGTTCTGGGTGGGGACCTCCCACTACCAGTTCAAAGTCCTCCAGTTCGGGTTGAAGTCAGCCCCCAGAGTGTTCACAAAGTGTGTCGCAGTGGTAGCGGCCGCTCTAAGTCGCACGGGTGTCTTCGTGTACCCATACCTGGACGGCTGGCTGTTGAAAGGACCTTCCCCAGACAGTGTAAGAAATCAATTTCTGAGCTGCATCGACCTCTGCCACCGGTTGGGACTGCATGTCAACTTCAACAAGTCAATCTCACAGCCTACGCAGAAGATACATTTCCTAGAAGTAGGAAAAGTGTTTCCTTCGGAGGAGAGTGTTCATAGCTCAGAAGTGGTGCTTCGCAACAAGGACCTAATGGTGCGAAGGGTTGCCTCCCTGCTAGGGTCGATGGCATCCTGCATTTTCCTGGTCTCGAATGCCAGGCTACGAATGTGTCCTCTTCAACAGGATCTGGAGGAAAAGTGGGACCAACAGTCGGCTCGCTGGGTCGACAGAATTGCACTGTCAAACGCAGCTTGAGCATCCATTCCTTGGTGGACAAAAAAGAAAAATATGCAGGTCGGAATTCTGTTCCATCACCCTCCTCCTGCCCAGACGTTGATCATAGATGCACCTCTACAAGGATGGGGAGCACACATGGGTCATCTCCAAGTGCAAGGTCTGTTGTCTCCCAAAGAGCGTACTTACCACATCAACATGTTGGAGTTGAGGGCAGTCCACCTAGCCCTCAAAGCGTTCCTGCCCTCTATTCAGGAGTCGTCAGTGTTAGTACAAACGGACAACACCACCACAATGTACTACTTGAACAAGCAGGGAGGAACAATCTCACTGACTCTTTCGCTGGAAGCCCAGCACATTTGGCATTGGCTCCTGGCTCGCAATTTGACAGTCACAGCAGTCCACCTCCCAGGAGAACAGAATGTGAGGGCGACGCTCTAAGCCGGCATTTCGAGGACAGAGAGGACTGGGTTCTCAACGACTAAGTAGTCGAAGGCATCTTCCAGTCTTTGGGTCGTCCTGCCATAGATCGCTTTGTGGACGACGAAAACACCAAATGCCGAGACTTCGCGTCAAGATTCTTCTGACCAGGATCGAAAGGGAATGCCCTTTTGATAGATTGGTCAGGGGAATTTGTGTACGCCTTTCCAACTCTTCCACTGATCCCGAAGGTGGTGAGCAAGCTGACGAACTCGTGCACAACGATGATCCTCATTGGACCCGATTGGCTGAGACAATGGTGGTACACAGGCCTTCTCCATCTGTCAGTGGCTCCGCACAGGAAGCTGCCATGCAGGCCGGACCTGCGCCCCAAGATGAACGGGAGGATTCATCATCCCAACCTTCCGTCACTGAACTTGGCAGCATGACTCCTGAGGTCATACAATACGGACACCTAGGATTGCCACAGGACTGTATGTCCATTTTGAAAGAGGCGAGACTGCCTTCCACAAGGCATTCATATGCATGCAAGTGGAAACTTTTCTACATGTGGTGTATACAGAACAATTGTTATCCGATCAAGGGTCAGGAGGAGGTCATCCTCCCTTACCTTTTATATCTGGCTAAAGCTGGGTTGAAGTATAATTCCATTAAGGTGCATTTGGCTGCTATAAAAGCTTCCCAACCTTCTTTTTCCAGTTGCAAGCTGTGAAAGATTTTCTACAGGTTTTGAAGGTCTGCCCTCCTGTATGTCCTCCGTCACCCCCCTGGGAGTTGAACCTGGTGCTGTCGAAATTGATGGGTCCTCCTTTTGAACCCATTCATAAAGCGACCTTGCAGCATATTTCCTGGAAGGCTGCTTTTTTGGTAGCAATCATGTCAGCCTGCTGGGTGAGCGAAATTCAAGCTTTCTCTTCCAAAGAGCCTTATATACAGTGTTCCATCTGAATAGGGTGGTGTTGAGGACGCATCCCTCTTTTCTACCTAAGGTGGTGTCAGATATCCATGTAAACCAGACCATCTCTCTACCCAGCTTTTTTCCCAATCCCTCCACTCCAGCTGAGAAGGCCTTGCATTCTTTGGACCTGAAAAGGGTTTTCAAATTCTATCTTGATAGGTCCAAATCTATATGAAAGTCTGAATAACTGTTTGTCAACTATGGATCGATCAGGACAGGGTATGCAGCCTAGAAACATTCTATTTCAAGGTGGATAGTTTTGTGTATCAAGCTTGCCTATCAATTGGCGCAGAAGACCCTAGAGTTTTCTCCCAAGGCACATATCCCGCCAGAGGGAAAGCGGCTTCTACAGCTTTTCTTCATAATGTGCCCATGTCTGAGATTTGTAAGGCGGTGACCTGGAGGTCTGCCCATAAATTTACCAGACATTACAGTCTAGATTCAGACACTAGAGCAGATACTCTGGTAGGCCAGGCCTCCTTGCGGAATCTGTTTAACGGCTGATTTTTTCGACTGTTACAATCTTTGGTTGGGTCATGTGTTTCTCATTTACCTGCAGGTGGTTGTTGGGTTTGAGTGAGTGAGTGAGTGAGGATTTATATAGCGCAACTCAGCCCTTAGGCATCAAGGCGCGTAGAGATGGTACCGCTAGTTGAGAGGTAAGAGAGTGCGCTGGATACAGGTAGACTTCTGCGAAGAGCCAGGTCTTTAGTGCTTTGCGAAAAGGAGGATGGGATGTTTGGCCCTTAAGCTCTGTTGGAAGCATATTCCACAACCTAGGGGCAAGGGCAAAGAAGGCCCTCCCTCCCCATCTGGCCGTAGCGACTCGGGGGACAGAAAGAAGATTCTTGTTGGCCGAGCGAAGAGCCCTACCCGGAGCATAGACTGATACTAGGGACCTTATGCCTTCAGCTCCGGACCCATGCAGGGCACAATGAGTGAGGCATAGGACCTTAAAGTTTATCCTGGCCTGCATAGGGAGCCAGTGCAGATCTTTCCTGATTGAATAGCCAACAAAACTGGCTGCCGCATTCTGCACTATTTGTAGGCGTTGGACTAACTTTTTGTTTATGCCTAAATATAGTGCATTGCAGTAGTCCATTCTTGAGGAAACGAGAGCCACTGTGACCTGTTTACGAGCCTCAAGGGAAAGGTAGTGCGCGATCTTCCTCAAGATTCTTAGGACCCCACAGCAGGTTGAGACCGTCCTACTGATTTGCTTATTAAAGGAGAGCTTGGTGTCCAGGATTACACCCAAATTGCAGGCAAACTGGGAAGGTGTAGGGCAGGCTCCAAGAGCGGAAGGCCACCAGTCCATCGACCAGATCTCCTGTTTGCCTCCAAAGATAAGATCTTCGGTTTTCTCCCCATTAAGTTTCAAAATGTTCTTAATCATCCAGCACGCGACTGCTTCCATGCAGTTCCTGAAGTTTTGGGCCATGATGTTAACTGATTGAGAAAGGGAAACGATAATCTGGGTGTCGTCGGCATATGATAGTACTTCCAACCCAAAAGATCTTATAAGCCTGGCGAGTGGGGCCACATAGATATTGAAGAGTGTGGGGCTCAGGGACGAGCCCTGGGGAACCCCACACTGCACAGGCTTAACAGGGGAAAGGAAGTCACCCAGCTTGACCCTTTGTTTACGCTGATTAAGAAAAGATGTCAGGAGGCTCAGTGCTGGTCCGCCCACTCCCATCTCACTGAGGCGGGTAGCCATAATGGAGGGGGACAGGGTATCAAATGCGGCTGTAAGGTCGAGCAGGACCAGAAGGGTAGACTGACCACTGTCGACCTTAGCGCGAATGTTATTTATAAAATGTAAATGTACATGTATTTATATAGCGCAAATCGCCCACATCGCAGGCATCTATGCGCTTGCTTAGGGAACCCGTCCTGGTATTCCCCTGTGAGATACCCCGGCAGGGTATCCACAAGGTGAAAGCCAGGCATCCCGCCGCGAGGGGCCGTTGTGGAGATTAAGCAAGCTATTGCCTAGAGTCGCAGAGTGTGAACCCGTGAGTCGAGTAGGCACCGGAGCGAGAATTATCGAGTCCGTGGAATTATTGAGCCCAACCCCCGTCAGGGCGGGGAATTGAACCCTGGTCCAGGGCCGATCTCAGCTTCCGGGTCTGCCGCCTCTAACCCCTGAGCCACACTTCTCCACTATGACCACTATGAGGGTGGACTCAGTACTATGTGCCCTCCGGAAGCCGTGCTGAGAAGAATCCAGCAGGCTAGAATTATCCAGGAAGGCACTCAGGTGGTGATTGAGATGGGCCTCTAGCATCTTCGCGGGGGCAGGAAGTAAGGAGATGGGGCGAAAGTTCTTCAGGATCCCGGGGTCTAAGGTAGCCTTCTTTAGGAGGGGCTTGACTATCGCCATTTTCCACAAGGTGGGAAAGACACCTTCGAAAATTGCCAAGTACATCACCTCCAAGAGTAAAGGCAGCACTACTTCCCTACACTCTTTAAGGGACTTAAGAGGACAGGCATCCAAAGGGGATCCAGATTTAAGCTTATCCAGAAGCCGACTCCGCTGTACAAGTGAAAGTGGGGGGGGGTGGGGAGTTGGAGAAGTTGCAGCCTGGTCCCTTTACTAGGCCTTCCAAGGTAGTTGCCACTGGAGAGTGCAACGCTTGTAGGCCTCGATTAAGGGCTTCAAGATTTGAGTGAATATCCATTATCTTGGTGTAAAAGAAAGTGGAAATCTGATCGCACAATTCCTTGGTTGCCACTATGGGATCGGGTTTGTTTGTCTTAGGTAAAGATTTTAGGCTTAGTGACACTTTGTTTGCAAATGTATTTTCCTTTGTTGCCACCTAACAGGTAAAGCCGATTGTGGACGGATAGTGTAAATTGTGATGTGTAAGGTAAATGTGTCGGTTCTGTAGAGTTTTTTTCCTTGTTTTTTTTGTAATGTCCCTCAAATATCAGATTTCATATGCCCGTGTTAATTACCACTTTGCGTAGCACCAATATGTGCAATTAAACTCGAAGATTTAGTGGGAGGCAAGGGCAGAGAGCATGTGTTTAATTTTGAGTGCATAAGTGTTAAAACATCTTAAGAAGAGGGATTGGTTCCTTGAACATACTTGAGATAATTCGCAATTTATGGCATCGTTAATGCTTTCCGCTGCAAATCTAATGGAGTAGCAGTTCCCAATGATATGTGAATTTTGTTTTTGTTGTCAGATTCTATAATAAGAAGAGTTATAACCTTTTGATAAGATCGCCCCCTGGTAGATTCTCCATGTATTCTGATTTTGTTTGCCAGCAGATGCGTTATTGTCCCTTTTGGTGACAGATGAGAAACCCCTGGTAGAATGTCACTCTTCCCTTCTTTTCAATTTATTATTTTGTATCACTAAGCAGCTTTCTAGGAGGAAACCTGCACAGCTCCAGTTTGCTGCTTTTTCAAATCCTAAATGCTATGGTCTGGCTGTTAGTTTTTTGTTTTGTTGTGTAAGTGGCTATCGTTTATAAGATTCAGGTAATGGGGATATCTTTAGCAGTACTTGCTCTCAGTCGATCACTTTTGTTTCCCCACTGGGTCTGTATTTTCTGCCCCTGCTGGCTACGAGTGTTTGTCATGTAACATGAGGTTACTCTGGCCAGGGTAACAGAGCCAGTGGCAGTTTAAGAAGAAGGAACAGAGCATGTGAGGCATGGATGTAGGTCATGGACGTGCTGTGGGCTTGATGATTCCTCTAAGGCTCTAGAGCTGTTGGTGGGTTTAGCACTTCCTTGCAATTAATCCAAAAGCAGTTGTTGCAGTGCCAAATCAAGCTAGCTAATCCTTTGTAGCCTGCACGACTGGCTAAGTTATACTGCCTGCTTTCAGTGCTTGATTTCACAGCGACTAGACCCCTTCATTTCCCACTTGCACATCCGTCTTGAGCATCCCCCCCCCACGACTCGACTGAGTAAGTCAAGGTAAGACTCCGTGCTCATCAAGGGCATGCCAATCGGAACTTGCCTCATTCTGCTTGCCGCCTGCTGGTGCATCCTCCTTGAAAGCACAGTAGTAAGGTTAATGTATTGGAGTGAAACGGAGTAGATATATTCTCTTGACGTTAAAGCACGGATTCTTGTTTATAGTGATCTACTAGTGCGTTCTTTTAAGTTTTGCTTTCTGGCTGTTGTATGTTGTAGTTGATAGTGAAGAAAATCGTAAAACTGCCTGCCTGTGTTTTCAAATGCCTTTGTGTGAGGAAAGAAACATTCGTTTTAGAGGTCATTAAAAAAATTAAATTAGTCATTTTTGGTTGTAAATCATTCAAAACGTTAAGTTATCTAGTATAGGATTGGAAAGGAAATTATTGCCTCGGGTATAGATGTTGCATCCTTTACACTGAATTGAATGCCATAAATGATGCCGATTTTCTAGATTGATTTTAACAGTACTTACAGCTGAATGCTAATGATTCCCGTTTTGGGAAATATCTGTTACTTTATTAGGCATGTAGAAGTTGATGTTGGTATTTTGTTTGTAAATTCTAATACTTTGACTTTTGTCTTACTTAGGTGACGTTCAGTTCATTGATTATGAATACTCTGGGTACAATTACCAAGCGTACGATATTGGTAATCATTTCAACGAATTTGCAGGTAACCGCTTATGAGAATTTACTTTGTTTGGCCTTGTAATAATTGATTGTTTTTCCAAAAATACCATTTGAACGTGTTTTTCCAAAAATACTATTTGTACGTGATTTGACTTCATTTGGGCTGGTGAAATCAATGAGTTTAGTTTTCTATTATGTGCTCTAGTCAAACCCAAAAGAACAGTCTCCTAGCAAGTTTATTGTTTTAAAGAATCTTCATAACAGCTGCTCCTGGGAATTGCGTACGCATGTGGGTTGGCATTTGTGGGATTCACAGGGTAATTTCTTAGGGTGCATAGTTGAGAAAAGTTGCACTTCTTTTTTGTGGTCTAGTTGCAGAAAGCTCAAGCTCTCTGTCGCAAATCCTGAGGGAGCGCATTCCCATTATAGACCCACTAGACCTTTGAAGGCCTGTCCACCACAATCCATACTGAGGTTCACCTCCAGCCTTGCGGGCAGGCCTACGAAGCAGCACACCCTAGAGCAACAGTGATCCAGTCACTGTGACTGTCACTGAGGTCACATGAACCTTGAGCAGGTTAGGGCGGTGCAAACAGTGTGACCGCACTGGGTACCTATTTCGGGTGGATGCGCAGTGTTTGCAAGTATATTATGGTTTAAAAAAAACCTGCTGTCTCCTTCCTGGCCTCCAGCAACTTTCAGCAACAATAAAAATGTTATGATAACTTTGGTGATTAATGTTCTTTTCTTTCTTTTTTTTTTGTTGGTTTTATATAGCGCTCAGCTACTCTGAGGAGTGTCCCAGCGCTTTTAAGAAAAATTGAGAGCGGGCAGCAGGGGCGGACAGACCGAACATAAGACTATTGGACAAAGAGCCAGGACTTTAGCTCCCTCCTGAAACCCAGAAGATTAGTGTTCAATCTCAGGGAGACCGGCAAAGAGTTCCAAAGCTTAGAAGCAAGATAGCGGACAGATGGAAAATGTGCCAAGGCCAGAGAAGCTGACCTCAGAGTCCACGAAGGCAGATAGAAAGCCAATCGGTTTCTGATGTATTTTGCTCCTGCGCCATGGAGAGCTTTAAAGGTCAGCGTGAGAGCCTTAAAGGCAACGCCTTTTTTGATGGAAAGCCAGTGAAGTTTTTTTATTAATGCTGTTGCGCTTGTTCTGCGATGAAAGCCAAAAATGGCTATGGCAGCAGCATTCTGCACAACCTGCAGGCGAGAGAGGAGAACCTCCGGCAGGCCCACGTAGAGCACGTTGGAGTAATCCAGATGCGAATCTATCAAAGCCTGAACAGTCACTTTCCGGTGGCAGAGAGAAAGCATCGGAAGAAATTTCCTAAGCATCTTAACTATGCCGAAACACTTGCCGACGAGGCCCAAGATCTGGGGTTTCATCTTGAGGCCATCATCGATCTGCACTCCCAGATTCTTGGCCTTGGGGGAGGCAGCCGTGGGGGGAAACATGGCCGGCGGCCACCAAGATTGCTATCTGTGGTCAGAAGAACAGCCGAAAAACAGCAGCTCCGATTTGCATTTAAGGCTATGTTGATCAAACCACTTGAAGACAGCCCCCAGACAGCCTCTAATCTGCCCGCCATCGAAGTCTGCACTCTTCTGACAGGTAAAGAGAAGCTGGGTGTCGTCAGCGTAGCACATGATCTGGGCGCTGAAAGACTCCGCCAGAGCCGCCAGGGGTGCCAAATAGATGTTAAACAAAGTAGGGCTCAATACAGAGCCCTGAGGCACCCCTACCTCCAATGGCGGCATCTCGGCAGAGAAGGGGGGGGCTCAGACCGTTTGGCGGCGGCCAGCTAGGAAGGACTTAAACCAATTGAACACCGCTCCCCGCAGCCCGATCTCCCTTAATCTGAGAAGGAGACCGCCGTGGGGAACGGTGTCGAAGGCCGCCGACAAGTCCAACATTACCAACATGGCCTTTCCTCCTACGTCCATCACCTCTCTGATGGCATCGGTGACCTCCAATAATGCCGTCTCCGTACTCCTATTGGCACGGAAACCCGACTGGGTATCATGCAAGATGTTATTCTTTTCCAGGAAGTTTGAAAGAGAGGCGTGGACGTGCTTCTCCACAACTTTAGCCAAAGCCGGGAGGAGGGAGATAGGCCTATAGTTAGCGTGCATCAAAGGGTCTAGATTAGGCTTCTTCAAAAGCGGTAGGATCAGGGCATGCTTCCAGGCCTGAGGGACCACGCCCGTGCTCAGCGAACAGTTGAGCACCGGGTTGATGAGATCATTGATCACTGGGGCCATTTTTCCCAGGCACTTTGCAGGACAAGGATCCAGAGGTGAGCCAGATTTGAGTTTAGAAATCAGATCTAGAGAAGAAGTCAACGAAAGAGGGGGAAAGTTGGCCAGAATGGGACCATCATCAGGAAGGAACATAGAGGAAGGGGCACCTATTTCAGACGGAGTTATTAAAGTGGTAGGGGGAAAGGAATCTTGAATGGTCTTGATTTTAGAAATGAAGAAATTGGCCTGTTGAGACACCCATGGTTCAGAGTGATGGTGTGTGGGCAGAACAGAGCTAGGTGCAGTAAATTCCTTAACAAGGAAGATTTCCTTGCTGGCAGCAGCGGCGGCCTCAATTCTTTAAGCAAGATATGCTTTCTTTTCTAAGGTGATGCTGCAGTGATAGAGCTTGATGGACTCCCTATATACATTCTTGTCCGAAGGATCATAGTAACGGCGCCAGACTCTTTCAGCTTTCTTGCAGCTACGCCGCATATCCGCAAGAGAAGCTGTAAACCACGGGGCAGATGCCCGATTACAGTTTTTGTATTGAGGTCGTAGTGGGAGCTAGTTCGTCAAATCTCTCAACCAACCAGCTTTGTAGGAGGTCTAGATCGGCTTTGAGGCTGCCAGACAGCTGGCAGGGGTGGGAGGAGAGAGCTTGCGTAAACATATCCGGGGATACTCTATTGAAGGCTCTCTGTTTGACGCAAGCATTCTAAAAGTCGGGGTGGATGTTTATTGGCCAAAGGGATCTGGAACTTAACAAAATAGTGGTCCGACCATAAAACGGGTTTGGGGGGGAACACAGCTATGGAGGTGGTGGAAAACACTTGGTCCAGGGTGTGTCCTTATATGTTGGAGTAGTGATGAAAGGAACCAAACCCAATGGGATGGTAACGTCTAATAACTTGATGGGATCAGCATCAGTGCCTGAGTCCATGTGTATGTTGAAGTCCCCCAGCAGCAGACACTGGTCCGTTTTAAGGCACAGAGCTGCCACAGCTGTGTAAAGCTCTTCAAAAAAGAGCCTAGGGGTCCCGGGGGTCTGTAAACTAGAAGCCCAGCACAAGTTTGATGAGGGGATAAGGAGAGAGAAAACCCCAGTGATTCACAGCCCGCAATATCGTCGTGGAAATGATAGTGCAGGGAAAACGTTTATCGACTACTAGGGCTATGCCGCCTCCTCTGCCCAGAGCCCTATCTTTCCTGAAGATAACATAGCCGGGGGTAATGGCTGACGCGAAGTCGGGTCCCGAACATTCACCCAACCAAGTCTCTGTAAGAAAGAGACACAGAAGGTTTGTCGGCCAAGAGATTGTAAATGTCCAGGGAGTGTCAGGTAAGGGACCTAGTATTAAGAAGAAGACAGGACAGAAGTATGGGCAGGTCACGAGGAGATGACACAGGAGGGCTACCCAGACCCCATCCGCAAGCCGAACGTTTTTTATAGGCATGTCTTCCGGGGAAGAATCTGTAGCAATTGCCAGACTTTTCTCTTAAGGACAGAAGCTCCTCAGAAGTGTATGTGCGCATGCTGTAAGAGGCCTAAGACCAAAAAGTATAAAGCTCCGCACGCACCCATTCGCCTCTGGGACGCTGACGGGCGCAGACAGGCTTACCTTAGGCGCTCCTTTGGCGCGATAGTAGGCGCGTCCGCTGCGCGGAGAAGAGGGCCTCTAAATTTATAACAAATCCGGCGAAGGTGAGGAAGACCGCACCACTGGTTCGCCGACCAGCGTGCCAGAAATCCTCCGAAGATGGCCGCTGAATACAGAATGCAGCCTACTAGCCTACTAGCCTACTGGTCCCAGGATACCTTGCGGCCCCTAGTCAGCCGGGCAGGCATGGGGAAATGAGCCAGAAAATCCACTGCGATGCTGATGCCACCCAGCAAGGCGGGGAAAAGAGGTAAGGAAAAGATGCGAAAGTCAGGAGCAGGAGAAAACCCGGCTTTACGCCTCAGGTGGTGAAAATGAGGAGAGCAGGAAAAAAAGATGTACCGTCAGGTAGGCAGTGACACACAAATGAAACCAGCGCTAGCAATCGGCGTGCAGAAGGTACAATACAGCACTAGAGCAGCTATCTGAAGCGCTAGCAATCAGCGCGCAGTAGCGATAATGCACCAAAACAAAAATAAAACGATTTTTAAAGTTTTAAAAGGCGCTCTAAGTCAGCGCAAGTAACAGTTGCTTAAAATAGCTCTACAAATAATCATTAATGCCTCCGTCCAACCGCACCCAGCATCCGCCTCAAAATACAGCGGGAGGGTACTCAATCCTAGAGAGAGATCGGAGTTTTGTCTAGTTGTAGGGTTGCCTCCTAGAAAGGTGGCACAGAGAGTTAATGTGCCTGCTGCAAAGAACATGTACCATGCAGATCACAAAGTGCACATAATGTTAACTAGCTTAGTAGGTTACTGCTTGTGTCAGAGAGATACTATTGTTATTCGCAGTTTATAAATTAAAATCCTAACATAGAACAGTGAGCTATTTAACTATACTACCTACTAGTATGGTTGTCATGTGGCTTCTACACTTTGTAGTCCTTTGTTTTATGTAACATTTCCTATACAGTGATTTACACATGTATAAATAATTTTTTTTGTGTAGTGTGTGAGGCGTAGGTGATCTTTGAAACCAACCAACATTTTTGCACAGGGTGCCACCAGCACTAAAGCCGGCCCTGCCATCGAGACCAGTCTGCCCCACCCATTGGTACCTCCATTGGCCTTCTTTCAGCAATAGTAGCTTCAAATTACCAAGGATCGGCCATGCAGGATTTGCACACACACCAAACTAAGTTTGCAAACTTCATACTCTGCTTCATGCACGCACTTTTAACATGTGCTTCCTGCTCTAGAGCCACTGGAATTATGCCGCAATGGGGTACAAAATGATGCCGCAGTGTTGACTAAATTGATGTTCGCCCTATGTGGGAAGGGTATGCCCAGACGTGGGTCCCGTGCTCACTACGCCACTGGAGTCAAGCTATCCTGGCTGATGATGGCTGATAGCCAGAAACCGGTCCTAGGATGCTTGATTCTGGTCCAGGGAAGACATGGCTTGGCAGTTCGGGCTGGACTGTTCACATGAGGCACAGGGTCAAGTCTGATTTGCATATGGCCATGTCTGAACTGGGGTGGCGTGGTGAGCAAAATAACGATGGATTAAACCCAGATCTGTGACTGGGGGTGAATGTTTTGCCAATGTGCAACTTTCCGTCCATTATCTTGTGTGTTTTGCTGTTCGCTCTATGTGGAAAGGGTATGTCCAGACGTGGGTCCCGTGCTCACTACACCACTGGAGTCAAGCTATCCTAGCTGATGATGCTGATAGCCAGAAACCGGTCCTAGGATGCTTGATTCTGGTCCAGGGAAGACATGGCTTGGCAGTTCGGGCTGGACTGTTCCCATGAGGCACAGCAGGGTCAAGACTGATTTGCATATGGACATGTCTGAACTGGGGTGGCGTGGTGAGCAAAATAACGATAGATTAAATCCAGATCTGTGACTGGGGGTGAATGTTTTGCCAACATTCCATCCATCATCTTGTGTGTTTTGCAGTGTTGACTAAATTAAGCAACAAAAAAAGAATGCAGCGTAATACAATATATTTTCTTATACTTTATTATTTAGACATTTTTACACGTTCAGTCTCTGCAAATAATCTGCCTCATTAGTATCAGTATAACATCCAAATGCAGCAGTGAGAAAGTGATCAGTCAACCTTTGCAAAGGGCCGTCCACTTTGCAGCAACTCAAGTCACGTTTTTTAGTAACTTTTTATCCGTTTGAGCTACAAAATGATTAGTTAAACCTGCAAGATTATGCAGTGGGTGATGTATTATGTGACAAATATGGCAGAGCCATAATTATATAGAAAACATTTGCAAACTAAGATATTTTGCCATTCATGTTTGAACTGCTCTTATGGAAGAAGGGAGGAAAAGTGCTAATGAGAGAAACTGCATGGCTTGGAGACAAATGGCTTGTGATTCCACTTTTAAGTGTATTTGGGACATTGTGTGATTGGAAATATATTCCACTTTGTGAATGTATTTAAATGCCAATAACTCCTATTAAACTTCAAATAATCAAGTGTATCAATTGGTTGAATTAAATAGCACAAGCTGTAACTGGTCTGTGAAATGCCAAACAAATACTAAAATTTGGGATGTTTGGCACATTCTGGCCACACCTCTGACTCTGCACACTGATCCAATCCTTGGGTTATCCCCGCCCTTGGAGTCTCCACCCACAGTTCCCCTACTTTTCCTCCACTTCGACCACTGGGTACAATCATGGACTTGAAACAGTGCTGCAAGGAGATGTATAACTTCTATGTGTGGTGAGGAATTGTAAACTCCAGAAGTTTAACTCTTTATCACCCTGGGATTACGCTCTCTTGCGCACATTCTGTCTCTCGTTTTCCTCTCTCTCTCTCTCTCTCTCTCCCCCCTTCCTTCACTGCCTCACTCCCTCACTCTAGTTCTCTTCTCTTTCTCCTGTTATCATCCTTTCTTTATCTCGCACTTTCTCTCTCCATCTCTGTATCCTCTCCCATGTCTCTTTTATGCTCTCTGTGGCATTGTATGTCTAAAGCACACACGCTAGTCTTTCTCCATTTGTTTCTTCCACCCTCCCCGAAACGCTTGCCTTTTCTTCCCTATCAAATACTGTTTGAACGACGCAAGAAAATTGATATCTTTATTTAAGGTGTTAAGAATATCATAACCTTTACATCCAGAAGGTCTGATTAGAAATCATTTTTGCTTTAAGGGCAATAGAAAGTTTTATTTACATCTATATGCCTAGAAAACATTATAATTTCTAATATTGAAAAGTCTTTTCTCCTAATGGAAATTGGATGTTTCTGATCAAAGCATGTATTTTCAACATTTTTCTTTTTAATCGATGTGTGTAATTTGTAGCTCCATTTACCTTCAGAGCCGTGTGGGTGCAATACAGATTCCATATGCTTTTCTCATCCGTGTTTGGCGGCCTGCTGTAAATCGTGTAAACAACTTGCCCCCAAAAGTAGCTAATCACTCGGGACAGCGACCCTTACTACTTACAAATTGCCACAGACAGTCTCAAAGCTCTCCCTGCAATGCGCCTTGACCGGTCTTGATATTTTGCTCGCTCGGTATACAGACAACGATTCGAACAGCTAAACATGTCAAGGCTGACTCTGGAACTACGTGGCATGTGTTTGCCAAGGACAACTGTCTGGCTTCTCAGGAGAGGAGCAGTAACTCATTTGCCTGGCTAGTTTTGCATGATTTTCTTGTCTGATTGGCACTTCTTAGTGACGCCTGTTGGGTACTGCTTTGAGAAAATTTCTGAAGATTAGATGTTTGGGGAAGAAGTATCCCGTGTCGGATTAAACATCTTTTTATGGTGTATAATCTATCTTCTGCAGATTTTTCACCCCTCCCCCTTCTCTCCTTTTGAGATTGGGCCAGTACTAGAAAGGTTCCATTGTAGGTTGGGTTGATACTTGCATCTGTCTAGTTTCCCCCTCCTTAGGCTTTGGTTGGCTGCCAGGAAAACCAAGAATTGGCATAGCCAATAGGTCTCGCCTTTGGGACCTTGTAAGTGTTTAGCCATGCGACAGTTGATGTTGATGCACCAAGGATATTGTGCTGCATAACTAAATACTTAGAAGGTCCCAAATGCGAGACCTATTGGGTATGCCATGGCTTGTTTTTTCCTGCTCTGAGCGCAGTATTTCCAACAGAGGCACATTTAAACATCGGTTTTCTTGCTTTTGAATGCCACCTAGTGGTCATTAGAAAAACTACTGCAGAATTGGGAGGCACGCCTGTCTTGCCAGACAGTTAACAATGGCAATGCCAACCATTTGGTCTTGTATGTAAATGTAAGAACGATTGATTAGCACTGCCAATATTTGTTCTGTGTAATTCACTTTATCCCTGCAGCTCTCTGCCCCACCTATGCAGTAGTTTGTAAACTTTTAAAGTGTGATGTCGGAGGAACTCCTCGATCTAACTGTCAACTAATAAAACTAAAGTGGAGTTGAATTTTGCTTTTTTCCACTGGCCATCTCCATAGTGCGGTAACTATGATCCCATGAAAGGCTGAAGCACTAATCATTCATTATTCCAGTAGTCCATTTGAGATAGATCTGTGTGACCTGTTTAAATTAAGATTTTGTTTTTTTCACAAGGCTACTTATTTACTGCTCTTCTTTACAAACTCACTGGAACTTCGCGTTTTGCTTTTAAGTCGAGCTAGACAGCGCAAGCTGTCTCTTTGAGACCTGCTGTAATAAGTCTGTGGGATGGAAGTTTTTTTTTAAATTTACCTCCTTTCTTGCTATTTACTAGCAGCAATGTCATTGGTTCTTGTTTTTTATTGGTTTAAGGTATGCATTTGACTTGCCTCTTTTACTAATATCCCTCTCAGAGAGACTTACAAACTAAATGATCATGATTTCCTACAGTGTTAGGGTGTCCTCGATAAATAACTTAGTAGCAATAGTAGAATGGCTCTTGCTTTAATAACACACTTTAATTATGCTACTAGCTGGGTGTTTTTGTTTGAAACTAGCTTAAATTGTTAATGATTTACATTCCTGTACATTGTGGATGTTAGACCTGGCACCAATTGGCGTGGGTCTCGCTTTCATTTTTTGCTGTTTCATCCTATGTTTTTGCTGATCTAGATGCATTGGACACTTTGCCACTGCTATTCAATGCCAAAGTGCAAGTGCTCCCTATTGTAAATTGTTATAATGGATTAGTGACTCCATGATTGGGTTACTTGAGTTACTTGTCGGACCCAAGTACAGTGCACCATGTGTGCCCAGGGCCTGTAAATCAAATGCTGGTGGGCTTGCAGCACTGGTTGCGCCACCCACAGAAGCAGCTTGTAAAATATGGCTCAGGCCTGCCATTGCAGAGCCTGTGTGCAGTCTGGGACTGCCATGTCGACTTGGCAAGTGTACCCACTTGCCAGTCCCTAAACCTTCCCTTTTCAACATATTAGTCACCCCTAAGGTAGGCCCAAGGGACCTCTGTGGGCTGGGTACACTGTATGTGAAAGGTAGGACATGCCCTGATGTGTGTGGCATGTCCTGATAGTGAATTACAGCTATTTTCGTTTTTCACTATTGCAAGGATACCTGCTCCCATAGGCCAGAATTGGCAGTCTGATTATAACATCCTATAATCCTAACTGACCCATGGAACTAAGTAGAAATTCGAGTTTAGTGTGCCTGGACACACAGTGAGGGTCATTTTTACATTCTGTGTTTGAAAATACCACTTTTAGAAAGTAGGTATTTTCATGCCTCTCCTAGGTTTGTGTATTCCATGTCTGGTTTGTGAGTTACAGGGGG
Source organism: Lissotriton vulgaris (assembly GCF_964263255.1). NCBI lineage: Eukaryota > Metazoa > Chordata > Amphibia > Caudata > Salamandridae > Lissotriton > Lissotriton vulgaris. Next base: position 2,041,408,496 of record NC_141685.1, on the reverse strand, counting down.
CTGGAGAGGGCCTTGGCTCCAGCAGTCTGATGGGTCATGGCTGGGCTGAATACGTCCTGCACTGAATAGAGAGTGGGGGGACCGAGATTTCCTTTCACTGACCTGACCCCTCATAGAATAGAATAGGGGGGAGGAGATTTCATTTCTGCTACCTGGGCCAGGTCTGCTTTCAACGATGCTGTCTCCACCTCCTGCCAGGGAGCTGCACAGAACTGGTTTTGGTTGGGCACAGGCACCCTCTGCCTTCAGAGGACAAAGGATTTACTGGTATAAATATTGGGGCCCAGACCCCAGAACTTTATATCACTTCTGGGAATCAAGACAAACCTTTGCCAAGGAGAAGAACCAAGGAAGCTGAAGAAGGAGACTAACTCTGTGCTGTTTGCTATTTCTCGGGTTGGCCTGCAGTGGTTACTTTATTTACCAAGGAAAGGGGAAGAGAACTTTTGTGAACTTTTCATCATCTTGAATAAGAATCTCCAAGGGCTTGAAGTGTGTTTGCCTCCTGCCTGACATCTCAGGGATAAAAGACTTCACACCAGCCTCCCTGAATTCCCTTGCTGGGAATTCTACCTGCTGAGAGGTGCCTACTGTTTTTTGGGCCCTCTGAGAAGACTGTGTGTCGCTGGGAGCTGGAAGCACGATGCAACGAGGAGAAGCGAGTCGCCGCCGCAGCAGTTGCCGTCGCATCACCGAAGAAGCGTACCGCCGCCGCAGCTGTTCCCCGTCGCATCACCGACGAAGCGTGTTGCATCACTGTAGAAGCGTGTCGCCGTCGCATCACTGGATAAGCGTGTCACAGGGCCCGTCGCTGCTCAGAATTTACAGAGTTTGCCGTCGGGTGTGCATGCATCACATCCAAAGTTGTTGCATCGCATCAAAGACACCATTTTTGTCGCATCGCACCAGATCGTCTCATCGCATCGAGGCACCATCTTGTAACATCGTCTCCGGGCCGGAGTAAGAAACCACGCATCAACTCCCCTGCACAGCAGTAAGGAGCATCCACTCCCCTGAATGTAAGGAACGGCACATCAACTTCCCTGCAACCCTTTTGTTTGCATTGCATGATGCACATAATGTACTTTGAGAGTAAAGTGTCGCATTTACAATCTACATTGAACTAAGCTATCTTCTACCATTTTAAAGTCTTATTTTTGATTACAGTATTGTGGATTTTTGTTGTGTGGTCCTGTGTTAAGTCTAGTAAAGATGACTTATTTTTCTAAACTGGTGTGGTGTCCATTTGTAGTGTTTTCACTGTAGTACTGTATGTGTTCACAAATGCTTTACACACTGCCTCTGAGATAAGCCTGTCTGCTCGTGCCAAGCTACCCAGGGGGTGAGCAGGGGTTATTTAACAGTGTAGCCCCCTTACCCTGACTAAAAGCAAGGGGTAGCTATTTGGACAAAGGTACCAACCTCTGCCAACTAGAAACCCCCATTTCTAACAGTGGCATTGAAGAGTACAAAATACAAGTAAGCAAAAGTTTAATTTTTTTTGTCATTGTTTAGTATAATGTTAATGGTAAAATCGTAACTGTTTATTTTTCTAACAATTGGTGAATTTTTCCTCCAGGTGTAAATGAAGTGGACTATGCCCTCTACCCAGATAAAGAACTGCAGAAACAGTGGCTACGCTCTTACCTAGAGGCATTTAAGGAGTGCAAAGGTTTTGTTACAGAAGTCACTGATAAAGAAGTTGAAGTACTCTATGTGCAAGTCAATCAGTTTGCCTTGGTAAGATTCCCACATAGCTAAACACTGACTAGAGTAAGGTTTGCAGGTATTTTGTTATATGCTAAAAGCTGGATGCAAGTAGCCAATTCTTACTGCCTGAGTGCATGCGAATACTCTGCCTGTTTTTAATAATGTCTTTCACAAAATCCCTCATTGTTTTTGTTACTAGCCAAATATTTTTTTTAGGTACAGCTGTAAAGGTCATTCATTGTTAGTTCTAAATTCTAATACGGTACATTTTTGACAAAGTGCGAACCCATTTTACTTAAGAACAAAACTTATATTCAAATGAAACTTGCTAAAGTTTGCAGCACTTATCAGCAATTTACAGCACTATATCAATCTCTGTTAACATAAATACAAGTAAAGTAAGAGTTTAGTGTCCTCCAGAAAATAAACCAACAACCCCTAGCATGTGTAATACATTGGTTTCATTGATATATTGTTAGCGTAGCTTTGTGTATCTGTGCGTGCATACAATTTAGATGTGTAAAAAGACACAAACATCAACATCTCTTTTGCCCCAGTATTGGAACTTTCATTGATTCCCATGCTTTGTATCATTCCCCCGTCGTCGGATTGGGAGCCTCGGTAAATAAAAAATACCATAGCAGTAAATACAAAAGAGAAAACTAGGCCTAGGCCTCATCTCATTTTGTAGCCTATCCGCCTCTTTTTGTAAAAGAGACCAAGAATTCTGTACCAACCAATCAGCACTGTCTCACCCCTTAGAACCCTCCTGAGAGAGCCTCAGAGCCTCAGATTTTTCTACCGCACGTTGTGCTAGGGAGTCTCCGCTGAGCTCTGCTCAGATTTTTTTTCTTCAACTTCAATTCTTTGACTTTTCTCTTCAAAATTTACAATGTCTGACAAGGAAAAGAAGGCACTATTTAGAGCTTGTGCTACTTGTTCTAAAAAGAGGCTGTTTGTGGAAGACAAGCATGATGACTGTATCTACTGCTTGTACCCTGACCACAAGGCCACAGATTGTAAGATCTGTAGGATTTTCTCGACGAAGACCTTGAGAGACAGGGAGGGCCGCCTGTTAACTGGGCTGCAAAAGATGAAATCACGTAAGGAAGTTATTTCGTCTGACAATGAGAGCTCTTCTTCAGCTGCGTCCTCCAGAAGATCCAGAAAGAGGGGTAGTTCACCCCCTTCTACTGAACCTCCTGTCAAAACCTTACAAAAGACCTCTGATAGGTCTGAAAAGGTTAGTCCCATTAAATCTCCTCACCGAGGTGAAAAGGAGAGGCTGAGACAGGCTGCGGAGTCGGACACTGCAAAGAAGGTGAAAAAAGACATTGCTGTTACTTCTCTGCCATCTCAGAAGGAGAGCAAGAAACCTTCTGCTGTCCCTCAGGAAGGAAAGCCTGACAAGAAACCTCGTCCGCCAACGACGAATTCAGCAGGTACGTCGACGACCGTATCAAAGAAAGACCATCATTTAGCTCCGTCGACGGTGACGTCGTCATCTTTCAAAGTGCCTGTTTCCGGCTCGTTGACTATGATATCTACATTCTTGACGTCGACGGTTGTGTCAGAGAAGGTAGTGTCGACGAAGACAACGTCGACGACTGCAGCTGTAATGGTGATGACGACGAGCTAGTCAACAGCTCCGTCGACTATCAATCCACCGTCGACGACGAAAACTCAGACGACGAAAACTCAGTCGACGAGATCCATTCCTCCGTCGACGGTTCTGTCGACGACTATTACGCCGACGAGTCTGGCGTCGACGAGTCAGTCGACGATCCAAAAACTTCGCATTTCCTTGAAAAGGCAACAAATTACTCCTACATGACCTCTCCTAGACGAGTAACACCTCTGCCTCCCACTCTGTTGTTCGATGAGGAGTCTGATGACGAGGGTGATTATGGTCTTTATGGGGATGCCTACAGTCCATCGGACTTAAATGTGAAGTGCCAAGAAACAGATTCGGAGGAGTATTACGAGACAGGACACCAATATACCCAGCAAGTCAGGCCTCCTCAGACCTTACGCCAAGAGATGGTGGCAATGCCGTCTTCTTTAATTACAGATTTACAATTAATATTACAGGATTATAGGAAAAGGTTTCCATCGCAACCTGTTGTACAACAGGAGCATCCTCCTTCTCCTCCTATTCCGACTGCTCCTGCGGCGGCAGTGACACCTGCGGTTTCACGAGTTACGGAACCAGAAACCAGAGAAAGTTACCAAGAGGTGGTGACTGTTCAAGAGGACGATGTCTCCTCGGATGAGAATCCTCAGGAAGATCCTTCTCATGATCCAGATAGATGTTATGATGATGATGATGATGACGACCTTCAGGATCCGGATGCACCAGTGCTGGATACGGCTACCTCTCCTCCAGCTGATATTGGAGGTTTCCATAACCTTATGGAAAGGGCGTTTAAGAGATTTGGCCTGCCGATTACTTCCGTGCAGACATACCGCTTCCTTTATGACTTTAAAGAGCCGTATAGAAAGTCTGTTTGGACGATCCCTATTATAGAGCATGTATGGTCAGAGGGCATTAAGGTTCTGCAAAATCCGGCAACAGTCATTCCCGTTCTGGTTCTAGAGTGAGAGGATATGCCAGCTTGTTCCCTGTAAACTTCAGAGGCTAGAAAAAGACTAGATTTATCACATATTTGATTTCCCAGGACACATTTTATTCAATATATAATTTTCGATTTTGGAAAAAAAGCATTCTTAAAAGACTGCAAATGCCTGCAAGTGGTAGCAGTTGTCTTTTATTAGTGCATCAAATTAAGTGTAGCATATCTGAAAAACAAAATGTTTAATAGATAAAAATAAGAGATCTCCTCTTTTTAAAGCTTCCCCGTCAGGGTATATATTCCAAGAAATGGCGCTCCTAGGTGTTTCGTTATGAGGAAAAACAACAGTGCTACTTTAAATTGTCCAAAAGCAGTAAATTACTGTAATAGCCTGCAAGTTAGTTTATTTTCCACTCCATACAGCAAAAAGCATTAAATGTACCTCTGCCCATTGAGTCTTATTTTTTCTCATATATCAATATTTCGTTTCACTCCACTCTTTAGGCATCACCCACTAAATACATTATTTTCTTGAAGGTTTATTTCCTGTAAATTCTCCAGGGCGACTCTCTCGTCAGTCTTTGCCTCTATGTTGATTTTCTTTTTCTGGTGACATGCCTACGGTGTTAAAAAGTCCTGGAAATATTAACATACAGATTGTGACAAAGCCATTGAAGTGTACAGAAGAAGGTGGGAGATAGTCATTCAGAACCTGTAACTTAAGAGCATTGCCTCGGCAGGACAAACCCTTGATCATTTTAGCAAAGTTGCTTCTAAAAGCTGATGTAAGATCTGTGGTCCCTTCAACACCTCGTATTCTCAAATACTGTTCAGGGACCTTACACAGTACATAGCCCAAACTATACATAAGAGGCAGGAGAAGAAATTCTGGCTCATATATAATCCACATTCTGCAGTGCATCATTATCTACATCTTCAGCTCTGCTTGGCAGTTTAAGGTGGTTGTTGGAGTCTTTTGAAGATAAGCTGTCAAACTGCTTTGCCTTCTCTTCAAGCACCTGTCTCATTTTAACTCCTTTGCTACTATACTAATAGGACTAATAGGACTCATACCTTCTCCATAGAAATTTTATTAAAATTGTTAAGAGAGACATGACACTGCAGAGGTTCTACTGAAGGTGCTGCTTAAGTAGCAGTTCCTGATTTGATTTTGTAATGAGACTTGCTTAATTGCTCAGCCTGACCTCCCATGAACCATAATGTGCAGCATACATTGTTGATCATCTTTCTCATACTTATCGGTCCATGGGCTGCACGCTTACAAAAAAGAATCAGAAAATCAAGCCTGATAGCATTCCCTAAACTGCCATCATTCTAGAAATGTGTGTGGTTGGCAGATTGCACTTGGTAATCTATGGGTAAGATCTTCATTCATGTAAAGGGGCATGATTTTTACTATCATGAGACTAAATGTATAGAATGGAGATGTACTAGAATTTAAAAAGTTTATAGCAATGATAGCAATATCATTTTTGGCAAGTACTAAAATATTCACAAAACAGTTATGATTGCATAACCTCTGTTTAATTTAAAAAGGAGTGAGATCAAGAACAAGTGGTTAAAATACATAAAAATATTTTTTTCTTCAGGGCATCTCCATTTATAATCATAAGTCCCGCACATGAGGTTTCCGAAGCACTTCTTCAAAAACTATTTTTCTGTTAAAACCGGCTATATCGGCCAATTCCATTCATTTACATTAAACTGGAATCCAATTAAAATAACTGACATTGCAAAATAAAAAACTTTCACAAACCTTTTTTAAAGGAAATGAAGAGAAAAAGCCTCTGGACAATGTAGCCTTGTACCCTACAGTTATGGTAAATTGAAAAGCGACACTGCGCTTGTAAGGGCTGTAGGTCATAGAGGTTTTTAATTTTGCTCTGTAGCTAGTTTTATTGTTATTTTTGTATTATTAGTGTCCAGCATAGAATGCAACAACTTCAAAAGGGCCGTTACAGCAATATAGTGCATTCTGCTGAAACATCATGGGTTCCCAATGTCACTGTGAGATGCACAGCAACACCATTTGCTCTCTCGTACCCACTCCCTGTGCCCAGCCATTTCCAGACAGAAAGACTGTAGGTAGAAGTTAGATCAGTTCAATTTTCTGGTTCCTGGTGACTGAATCTGGAGTAATGAGCAGAGCCTTTCCGTGCTTTTTTTTTTCTCCTCAAATTCTTTATAAAAACCTACTTCAAGTAGGCATCACTTGACATCCCTTGGGGCTTAACGTATTTTTCTCTCTTTTCCTGGTAGAAAACTATTTTCTTTTGTGGAACAAAGGTTAAGTTTAAGGCTGACTCCGAAGGAGCACATGTATGATACGAGGCCCAGGCTGGTCCCTGTCAAAGATTTACCTTGCACTTTGAAATATTCTGGGAAGGTGGAGTCCTCAGCAGGGCAAGGCAGCATGCTTGATCTGAAGACTTGGTCATTGATGACGGGTTGGCGAAGAATTAGATTTCGGTGAATCCGTCAATGAAGGAGAGATTGGCACCAGCAGGAAATGTCTGGGAATCGTGCCCAGGAAGCAGTCAGTGTTGATCAGATGTTGTTCGACATTGGCTCTAGTAAAGATTTCTACTTTCGGACTTCATCTTTCGGCTGGAAGTCAGATTCCTTCAACAGGGCTAGGCTGCAGGCTGTAGTCCAAGAGTTCGGCGTCGTCGGATGGCACTAGGTTTTTGGGCCCGATAAATCTGATTGCTGCTGTGGATTCGAATTTAGCAGAACCTGCTGCTTAGTGTGGGCCACCAGCGATGCACCCTCAACAGCTCGGCTGGCAGGTAGATCCCAGTCTTCTGTCGGTTCTCAAGCAGAAATCTTTGGAAAGTCCCATTTTTTAACATTATGCAGAAGTACACCCCAGGATCTTCGGTACACCACTTAGAAGTCAAGACTCTCTCCATTAGAAGCCCCAGCATGGTCCAGGGCAGGCCCAGTTGGACATGGTCAGCCAGGCCCTATAGGAAAGTGGATTTCTTGCTGCTTTTGTGTCCCTGTAGTTTAACAGGAGGTCAGCCAACTGACCCTTGGTGTCCTTTTTTAGTCCTGGGCTCAAGAGAATCCAGGTCCAGCCCATTGTGTTCTCTTCACAGATCACAACAGCAGGTGTCGTCCTTCCTCTAGTCTTCCACAAGTCCATGGGATTTCTGAACAGGGTTCTGGGGGGCCACATTTATGCCCAGTGCCAGCCTTTGGCTGAGGGAAACTCTTTGCCACTCCCTAGCCAATGGGGTTAAACGTTCCTAGGGGCGCTCCTTCCCAGTTTTGCAGCTTTTCCTGCGTGTTTTACTGTAACCTATCCCACAGTGCCCCTCGCTACCTAAATCCAAGATGGCAGAACCTTTCATCTCCTGTGCCCACATGTCACACTCACTGTGCCCACCAAGAGGTGTGACTATGATAATGTGCAAACTCTTTCTCTAGTGGTCACTCCAAACCACATCTGGGGTAGCCTTCCCTCCCACTGAGTTTGGAGACAAGGGGCTATGAAGACAAAGGGGGAGGCAGGCTTAGGTGTGACCTACATCTGCTGGTGACAGTATAGGCTCTTTTAAAGCTTAGCCAGAGACAGGGCGCAGCCCTCCAGGCCATCCTGCTCGAGTTAAAAAAAAAAAAAAAAAAAAAAAAACATCTTCCCACACCCAAGCCCTCTGTCCACTGTTTGTTAATGGTTTTCCTGTTGTGAGATTTGTGTTGTTTACAATCCAGTGTTACTCAACACTGGGAGAAAGGCACATTCAGCTTTTGAAAGAAAATTACAGCTTTCTAAAAGTGTAATTTTCTAAATATTGATATAAAATCCGACTTGACTATTAAGTTGGATTTTAAATTACTATTAAATTGATTCTTGGGATCATATTTCTAGCTACTTCCAAACTGAAGTTACGCATTATAAGGTGTTATAATGTAACCCACTGCTTTAAAAAATATATTTTTATAAGCGAGCCAGCCTTGTCACAGCGATAGACTACTTTGGAGGTCTTTGAATGCTAGGAAATGTAGCACCTTAAATATGAATGTCCTACTTTTTAAATACAATGCACCCTGCTTTTTGGACATTTAGAGCCTACGTGAGGGGTGACATGTTAAAATGGGAGTTTTAAACTGCATCTTCAGGGTAAAGGGCAGGCATGGAGACATGCTTCGCATTGTCACTTTACTGGTGGCAGAATAGGTTCTGCAGACCACTGCTGACATTGAACTCTCAGTCCCTGTGTACGCTTTTGTACCATATATTAGGACTTGTGGGTAAGTTAAATATGCCAATCAGGAGTGTAGCCAAGCATGTTTTAGGGGTTGAGCACATATACTGGCGCCTGGTTAGCAGTGTCCCAGAGCGCAGAGTCCTAAAAAACAGCAGCTTCCTTCCCAAAACATTGGGGGTGACCATACAAAAAGAGTCATTTTTCTCCAGTCTTCGTTGTCTGGGAGAGGTAAAGATATCTAGGATCCCTTTCTGTCGATGCCAGAACGTCTCCGGAGCAAAGAGGTGATAATCCCTCTACCGTTGCTTCTTGTCCACTCTCTGATGACTTCCACGGCGGGAGATCCATGAGAAGCAAGGATGGTGCCATTCTCAGCTGATGTTGCGGGCTTCAGTCTTGGGAAAACATACAGTTCCAACATGTTCAAAGCTGAGTGGGTCTTCAGTGTACATGATTCTCTGATTCCACCGCAGATTATCTCACAAGAATGAAAGTGCTGAGGTTCCTTCAGCTTCAGATTCTGAATATTCAAGTGCCTACTTTCCATCTTGGCCTCTTATCTCCAGTGGGGATACCTGGCTCACTTCTTCTGGAATCTGCTTCTCCTTTGCCAAGACCGCCAAAGCCAACCTATGAATGCAGATCTTCCCTATGGGTGGGGTCTCCAAATACTGCAAGTATGGCTATCCAGCCTCTTTAAACCTCTCCTATCACTAAAGTTCTAGGCGATCTAGAATAAGGTGTTCTTCAAGATTCACACAGCATAGCCAATCTTTTTCTTATATTCGGTGGTCCTTTTCATCTTCATCACAGATTACACAGTACTTCCCAAATTTGATGGATTCCCCCCTCACCACCCCCCCCCGCAACGATCTTGCCTGTTGATGACTTAAACACCTTTCAGGAGGTTCTCAACAGGGGAGTGAATAAACTGTATTCCCCTAATGGCGGCTACTTTTACCACCTTGTTGATTTTTTTTTTAAATGTTTCAAGAGAATTCGATCTCAAGGCTTCTGCTTCAAATTGGCACCATTCATTGATTTAGGCCTCATTACAGCATCGGCTAAACCAGCTCTATAGAGTCTTCCATAGAAATATAATATTTCAGATCAAGATCTGCATATACTCTCCTGATTTCATCATTGTTTCAGCAGCACGGAAACTGCAACCTACTGCTCCATCATCCACAGTCCACCTGGATAAGCAGGGCAAGAATATGGATTTTGTGGGGAGGGAAATGTGAGGCTGCAAGTGCCACTACATGGTTAGGCAGATATGATGGGTTGCTCAGAGACTTCAGCAATTCATCAATGATTTCAAACTTTGTTTTTGATCTTCTTTCAGCATACCAACCAAGGCATAAATACACTGGGCTTGAAAATTCAAAGGGTTTTACCCATTCTATGTCTGTGGGGAAATGCAATAATACATAAGTGCCCCTGTTTTCTAGACTGGCCGGTAGAGAACGTTCTGCCATTAATGGACAAAAGAAGTGGTGATAAATGTTCTCAAAAGTCACATGAAGAAAGAAATCTACTAGCTCTACTTCTTGGTGAAGGGGAATGGCAAAAATAAAGAATATTATTTCATGTTGGTACTTAAAACCAATGATAAAAAATGTTAAATATCCAGAACTCCGATGTTATCTATTCTTGTCTACCACAAAGGGGACAGGATGGTCGCTACAGATTTACCAGATGACTGCATTCATGTTCCAGAGCTAAAAAAGCACACACAATGATTCTGGTGTTTCATACTTGCCATTCAAAATTATCATTTGAAAGTCCTGTTTTATGACTTTAGATCAGCTCTCCGAGTCTTCTAAAAGCACACATCTGTGGTGTCCTCCTACCCAAGGCAAATAGGGTTGTCAGTATCTAGATTGGCTGGTCTAAGCCTCCTGTCAATGAAAGTCCTTCAAGACCTTCAAACAATAGTGAGAATTTCTACAGTCTGAACCTTCAGTTAAAGAGTGACTAGTCCCCTATGCTAACAGTACAATCAATCAGACACACAGTAGGGATTATGGACACAAGGTTGCAGACGTGTTTCTTGTGCAGGAGAGACGGTTATGTTTTTTTACTCATGATGACTGGTCAAAGAAATACTCACCCAACATGGGTAGCAAATAGTCAAGTTCTGGTTTGTGCATTTGCATAGTGGCAACTTTCGGGCTTCATATGGAACTTCTAGAGTTGGAGTTTGGGGGTGATGAGATGAAATTTTAAATGATCTGCTTAGTGAGGCTTACTCATGCCAGAAAAAGAACATGCTGGCAGGAGTGCCATTTCAGAACTCTCGTGCTCCATAGTTGATACAGAGTCCTCACTGGAGAGCTGTAGTCCGCGCATAAACAACCTGACATTCTAGGGAAAATGATTGATCAAAGAACAAAACTGTCATGTAATTATTTCAGAACGCAAAGTAGTCAAGGTTGACCTGTAGCCTCTGCATTCATTATATTGGATGTACCCAGTGTACAAGCAATCTATTATCTGAAAAAACTGACACGAACAAGAGTAACTTTGCTTTCATTCCTTGTTCTCCTGTTTTCTCTGGCCCTCTGTCCCAAGTGCAGCACAATAAATGTGTATGCAGACCGGGTCTCCAGTATATGAAGTTAAGAAAGATTCAGACTCATGGCCTTTAAGTGCTGAGATTGACTTGCCTGGCTTTTGTGTGTAGGGAGTGTGGACATTTCAGTCTGCTGCCAACTGCATCCACAACCTGAAGGAGGTGAAGCACCCAGTGAAGCGATCATGGTTTTTGGAGCATGCCAAAAGCTGACCGCACTGCTTTACCTTTAGTTATGGTTAAATCTGACAACTTCATGAGTGTTAATTACAGATTTTCTAGGTGATTTTAAAATATCTTTTTACTAGTAAGAAAACTATTTTCCTGGATAATTGAGCTTCAATAACGAATCATTGAACAGTTATGTACTCTGCTGTAATCAATTGTGATTAAAAACTCTCATTCCTTCCGAAGTAGATTTCCGTATCACTCAGACAATATCATTACCCTTTTTAGGACGAGCTTGGGCAGTGCATGGCGCTGCTCTGTGAGGCATGCTGTATTAGAGTATGCATGTGAAGCTCCACCCACTCTCCGGCCATATTTTTCATTGGCTTGTGTCTTTGTCCTTTGTAAATGCTGGCTTCTGAATCAGTAATCGGCTTGTTATTCCCTCCTTAGTACCGCCTTGTCATCATTTGTAAACTCCTATGAGGACTGGACCTTTTACTTCTGTTATCACATTGTATATTTTATTTACAGCCTGTGAGCACTGTTCTTTAATGAGTTTCTTCTACTCCAGGCATGACATGCCTTTCAGCAATGGCTCCCCCTTTGCTTGAACCACTCGTGGGATGCTGCGTGCACAATATCTGCTGCTTCTGGTTATCTCTGTGTTTTAATGCCAGTAGCTAGCTTTTGTTGATTGTGGTAGGGCAAAATCTTCTTGTCTCCTTTAGTGCATATTATGAATGAATGCTGCTGGCTGGCTTCCTGTTCAGAGGGCAGCAGGGTGAGAGTCGAGGTTCCTGATCTCAGACACAGCCTGACTCACTCCAACTGATGGCAAAATCTGTCTTAAACCTCGCTGCAAAATGATAACTTTGTTAGTTCGAGGCATATGAGCTGTAGATCGTATACTTGTGCATAGATCGCCATCTGGTGTTTGGCTCTGATGTTAGCACTTTGTATTTGTCTTGGAAGACTTGTCTTTGTAGTCACAAGGGAGGTGATTCCGCCTTAGGACGATAGGCCGCATGGGCATCGACTCCATCTCCAGATTGTTTTTTCCGCCATCGGGTTCGGATGTGATTTGCTGCGCTCCGGGTCGGTGTTGTTTTCGCCCCCCCGTCGACACACAATCCCTCTCCACTCGACAGTATCTTATCGAACTTGTTTCCTTTTCGACGCGTATCTTCAACATATATAAAAACCTCTATCTTCAACGCGGGCCATTGCGCCTATCCGCGTTGACCACGCCAGCAGTCAATGGAAAGGACTCCTTTAAAAAAATGCCCAGACTTAAACGAGGTTTATAACCGCTGCCTCTCCCCAGAGCACGAAGACCAGAACTGCAAGGCCTGTTCATCTTTCAGGTCGAAGAAAACCATCCGTGACCGTCTGGCTCAACGTCATGAAATGTCAGGCGAAAGCAGCTAGATTCGGATATCTTCGGAGCAGATCCTAATTTCCAGCCGGATTAACAAGCCGATGAAGGAGAGATCTCCATCTCCGAAGCAGACGACGAAGACCAGGCAGTCAGCGATCCGTGAGTATCGAAACCGCTCTCCCATCCAAAGCCAAGGATCCGGTAACACCTTCGCCCTCGGGCTCAAGTCGACACAGTCACCACATTTCAGATGCCCGCCCTTGGGCCTGGTGATGAAACAAAAAAAAACGCCTTCCAGCTCGAGCCAACCCGATTCCGGTGCCGAAAAATCACCTTCGGCACCGAAGTCTAAAACCTAGTAGGTGCCACGCCCTTCTTCGTTGGCACCGAAAACAACATCAACGCTGAAACAAACAAAGACCAGCACCCAGAACCGAAAAAAACTCGGAGCTGAGCAAACCTTCGGAACTGAAAAATCTCTGAGCCACAAACTCCTATACCAAAAGCTAAGGAGTCCAAGACACCACAAAGCTTCAGAGACACAGACTAAACAACATTCTGACCTAGTCTTCTTCACAGACAAAAGACATTGTATCCGTACCACAGCTTCTAACAGTTTTTCCGGATCCAAAACAGAAGACTCTACATTGTCCCAGAGGCTGGCAAAGTTGTTGCCAAGCCTCCTAAAAAGAGAAAATTGGACACTTCAGAAGACCCTGAAATTCCAATGAAGCGAAAGAAGATGGACACTAATACTACTCGACCTCTCTCTCTATCTCCAGCTAATCCAAATCTGCTAATTTCTTCAGCACACTCCCCACAACATACATTTTCACCTCAACCACAAGATGATGAAGATGCTTATAGTTATCAGGGTGGGGATGGAGATCCAGATAAAGGTAATGATGCACATACAATCCAGATCCTTGAGATGATTACAACACAGATCCCGGCCCATAAAATGACCCGCACCTCTATATCTCTAGGCCATCACCACCAAATGACAATATTGGTTTTGCGCAACTCATTAACAGAGCTGCTCAGTACCACAGGGTAAAGTTACACTCTTACCCTTTTGATGAAGACTTTACCGAAAACATTTACACCCATACAAGTCCACACACACCCTGCCAATGTTAAAAGGCATGTTAAAACATTCGGCAGAAGTTTTTAAGGACCCCGTCACAGCCAGCATTCTTAACACCAGGGTAGACAAAAAATATAAAGCAGCTCCCAATGACCCAGTTTACATCAAGTCAGGTCCCTTTAGATTCTCTTGTGGTGTCTAATGCACGCAGGAGAGCAAATTCACAAAGCACATGTGACACCCCAACCCCTGATAAAAAATCCAAACTCCTAGACGCATTTGGAAAACACATCGTGCCACAGGCTGCAAATCATTGGCGGATTGCCAATGCCCAAGCTTTGTTAGCCAGATATGACAGAGCCCACTATGATGAGCTTGAAAAGCTAATGCAACATCTTCTTGACCAATTTAAAGACAAAGCTAATGACCTTATACAGGAGGGAAAATTAATAACAAATACATCAGTTGTGCGCTTGATGCAGCTGATACTGTCTCATGCTATTAATACCAGCGTTTTGCTATGCAGACACGCTTGGCTCCGAATCTCTGGACTCAAGCAGGAAGTTCAGTCCGTTATTCTTAATCAGCCCTTTGAACAAGAGCATCTTTTTAGGCCCACAGGTGATACATCTTTGAAAAGATGAAAAAGGAAACGGACAGTGACAAGTCCATGAGGACCTTGCAATCACCTAGAGGTTCATTTTGTCGCTCCTTTTACAGGGCTGGCTCCCAAACCATTGGCTCGGAGCATCCCTCTTCTTCCTATAAGAACCCCAATCAAAACAATTCCTCCAGAGGATACTTTTGTGGAGGGTACAGAGGCAAAAATGGTAAGGGAAGAGGTCGCAGTAACAATGCCCGCAACTCCCCTACCACCAAGCAGTGACTTTCCTTCACTTCCTCCTGATCATTCCACTCCTGTCGGGGAACATCTCTCACAGTTCCTACCTGTCTGGAATTCTATCACAACAGACAAGTGGGTGAGACAAATTAACCAGTATGGTTATTACCTAGAACTCAACTCTACTTGCCCAAATATCCCTCCCAGACAATGCCCAATGTCCCCGGAACACCGGACTCGCATGAAACAAGAGGTTCTGTCCATATTACAAAAACATGCAAATTGTGAATACTGAATAGCTAATATTTAGATTGAATGTGACGTGGAGTCTTGCATGAGCGAAAGCAAGCCCTGTGTTTGGACTAATTCCCTAGTCATTGTAACAGACATACTGGACAGAGTTAGTAACACGCTTGCTCTTTACTTCATACCCAATCTTCTTCAAACCGTGCACATCCAATAGTGTTTGTAACTGTTTCACTTTGATTTGTATTGGACGCCTACCTGTCCATCCTTAACTGTGAAGCGCTCTGATATGCTTCGGAATCATGTTTGCGCTATATAAAACTTTATAAATAAATAAATAGAACCAGTCACCTTTCCATCATCAAGGCACAGGAGTTTACTTCCTCTACTTTCTAATTCCAAAAAAGAACGGCTCTCTCAAGCCAATACTGGACCTCGGACCGTTAAACCTCTACATTCAGTCAGACCACTTCCACATGGTCAATCTCCAACATGTGCTCCCACTTCTTCAACAAGGCAACTTTCTCTCCACTCTAGATCTAAAGGACGCCTACTTTCATATTCCCATTCACCCCGCTCACAGAAAATATCTCAAATTCGTGATACACGGTCAACACTATCAATTCAAAATCCTTCCGTTCGGAGTGACTATAGTACCCAGAGTCTTCACCAAGTGCCTCGCAGTAGTGACAGCTCAATTACGAAGACCACACATTCACGTGTACCCTTAAGTGGACAACTGGCTCATAAAATCCAAATCACACAGCAATGTGCAACACACACACAAAACAATCCAGCTGCTTCTCAACTTGGGCTTCACAGTGAATCTCACCAAATCCCACCTCCAACTGTCCAACACACATGAATACCTAGGACCTACAATAGACACTTAAAAAGCCTTAGCATACCCCAACCCTCTCAGGATAAGAGGTATGCAAGCTCTAATATCCAAATTTTAGCCTCAACACTCATTACCAGTTTGAGTGTTCATGCAGTTGATCGGGATGATGGCCTCTTGCATTCTCATTGTCCCTTATGCAAGACTCCTGAGGCGTCCCTTACAGGAGTGTTTGGCACGTCAGTTGAACCAGGCTCAAGGTCATCTAACAGATCTGGTGTTGGTGGACAGCTGGTATGTGAGCAAAATATCCTAGGCCGTCTACTAAATAAGTGAACAATTAATCTGACCCAGTAGTGAAAGGAAAATTAAAAAATAAAATTATATAAAAAACATGTTTCTAATTAGCATAGTAAAAATCATATAGAAACTGAACAAAAGTCAGACTATATGATAAGGTTAGACAAGTGTCATAAAGCATACAAAAACATCTACAATTGTTATAAAAATATATACAATACATATGAATTATACATAGTTCAATAAAAAATACATTCTGAATCGTAATTATTGCCTAGAGTGCTGGAAAACATAAAAACTCACAGCTGGACACATCGCTCTCTGCAGTGGTGGAATGCACAAAACCTTTCCAAAGGGCAACCGTTCCTCGATCCGGTTCCACAGAAAGTGCTAACAGCAGTCTCATCGCTCACCTGCTTGGGAGCTAATCTTCAAAACCATACCTTTCAGGGTATATGGACCCCTCAACAAAAACAATACCACATAAAATACCTGGATCTACTGGCAATATTTATGGCATTAAAATCCTTTCAACACCATCTAGTAGGCAAATCTGTCCTGGTCCTTACAGACAACATGACAGCAATGTACTACATATAGAAACAAGGGGGGGACACACACTCGCCAGCTTTCATACCTAGCTCAAAGCATATGGAGATGGACCATTCCGCAAAGCATATATCTCCTTGACGAACACCTCCCAGTGGTACACAATCAGATTGCAGCTCTGCTCAGTCGTCCGACACATTAGAGCCACGAATGGGAACTTCATCCTCAAGAACTTCTTCCATTTTTTCACATGTGGGGCCAGCCACAAATAGATCCGTTCGCCACACATCAAAACACAAAATGCCCAAGATTCGCGTCCAGTTATCCACACCCACTGTCCAAAGGCAATGCGCTATTAGTGAATTGGTCAAACAAATTTGCTTACGCTTTTCCGCCTCTCACACTAATTTCATTAGTGATTCGGAAGCTCAAACCGCATTCCCTCACAATGATCCTGGTTGCTCCAACATGGGCCCAACAACCATGGTTCACAACCCTCTTGGAACTATCAGTAGTTCCTCATCAAAAACTGAGCCTCTCACGCAAGCTTCCTGCCCAGAACCATGGAGAAACCTTGCGATCTGGCTCCTGAAGTCTTAGAGTTCGGTTACCTCAATCTCCCACCAGACTGCATGAACATCATTAAGGAGGCTAGACTCCGTACCACCAGAGCATGTTACACCGCAAAGTGGAAACTATTTGTAATTTACTGTACAAATAACAAAATCAATCCACTAGATGCTTCTATTCAAAACATTATATGTTCTTTCACCCGCAACAATGTAACCTAGCATATACATCCATAAAACTACATCTTGCGGCAATAGCAGCTTATCTCCAAAACAGATAACACGTGTCTTTATTTAGAGTACCCGCTATTAAAGCATTTATGGAAGGATTTAAAAGAATAATTCCACCTAGAGCTCCACCCTCTCCAGTATGGAATTTAAATATTATTCTTACCAGCCTCATGGATCCCCCTTTTGAACCTCTGCACAAATGCGAACTACAATTCTGTAGTAGGGGATCTCTGTGTATAGTCATAATCTAGTCAATAGTCCCACCCATGTGCGTGGACCCCGGAGAAAACAAAAATAATCTCTTAAGTTGTCAAAAATTTGCAGAACTGTAAAGACACTTAAGAGAGAATTTAAAGACCGATAATGCAGCTTATATCCACAGGCTACACTGTCCAGTACTTCAACTAGAAATTCCACCCAAAAAAAAACAAACAACGTAGCTTGCCCAGTTTCCTCCACAGAGAAACTTGCCTCTACCAGCAAAAGCCTCTAGAATGATAGAGAGGAAGGTATGGACAGACAAGCCCCATAGGCTGCCATTATGTGGCTCAAACAGGATACTGTGCCTTTAAGAAAACTTTCCAGAACTCTCTCAGTATCCCAGAATGCACAGCAGGTCCCTTTTACTTTCAGTTCTTTTTCCCGCTCCTGCAAGCAGGACCCTGGAGCATTGAGCTCTCCCTTTCAATTGTTTATTTGGTGATTTTTCAAGGAAGAAGACAAAGTCACCGGGCTCGGTGTACTCAGTGGTGTTTACGCCTACTAAACCTAGGACTCCTACTCCTTCTCCTTTGCCGAAAGGTCCGCCTCCGCGGAACCCCACCCCACCCCGCCTCCACCTCCACCACCGCCTCGTGGGCCGGCTCCTCGCCAGTAATCGCCGCCTCAACTCCCACTGCCTCTTCCCTCCGTCCCTCCACCGGTGCCTCCACCCAGAACGGCTTCGTTGCCACGTTATCCAATGCCACCTAAAGGGACCCCTCAGCCGAGAGTCCCGGCTAGGCCAACATCGCCTGCTCCTGCGAGGCCTGCGGATCGGCCGAGAAGATCGCGCTCCCGCTCCGGCCGGAGAGGGAGGTCGCGGAGCCGTGGCCGCTCGCCATCTCGATCTAGAATACGCCACAGGAGGCGCAGATCCAGATCCCGCACAGGCCCTTCCACCAGGGATTATTAGTCTCCAGCGACGAGGGTGTCGCCCGTTGACGATATCGTCTCCTTCCAGGAAGTGCTGTTGAGGGGTGCGGCTGAGCTAGGGATCACGGTGACGGTGCCAACACCTACGACGTCCGTGATCTTCGAGACGCTTCACAAGAAGCATTTCTCAACCGCTGCTTCTGTTGGTACCAGGATTGGAGGAGCCCGCCAAATAGTTGTTTCTCACTCCGGCGGTGACGAAGGCAGCTCCCTCCAGGCTCATCAAGAAATACCAGCCTCCGGAATCTGACCCGGCTTTTCTTCGAATGGACCCAACACCAGACTCCGTTATTGTGACAGCGGCTAAGAAGCAGCATGCCACCACTCCTTCTTCGACAGTACCGCCTGATAAGGACAGCCGTTGGCTGTCTTCGGCGGGCAGAAAGGTCTGTGGGACGGTATCTATCACCATGAAGGCTGCAAGTGCCGGGGCTCTGCTGGGGCGATATGATCGTGCCCTATGGGAGTCCCTCCAGCAGTACGCTGAGCTCCTCCCTCGTGACAAGAAAGAGGACTTTCTGGAGATATTAAGTGACGGGATGATGGTGTCGAACCAGATCATCAGCGCGGCGGCTGATGTATCTCTTCTGGCGGCGCACGGATACTGCCACGGCATCAATCAACGGCGTCACGCTTGGCTTCGCCTCACCTCACTCAAACCGGAGGTGCAACAGCGGGTGGCCAACCTGCCTTTCTCGGGGGATACCCTGTTCCGAGAGCATGCGGACGATGAAATGGCCCGTATGAAAGCAGAAGCCGAAACCCTGACGGCTGTCTGGTTAGAGAAGCCTGAGAAGAAGAAGAACTACCGCCCGTTCCAGAGACGGTTCGGAACTTCAGGCAGAGGGCGAGGACAGACTTCCGGACAGCAGCAACAACAACAACAGCAGCAGTTCCAGAAGCCCTTCCAGAAACGCCAGAGGGGCAGAGGAGGCCAACAGTCTGCAACAGCAACCAAAGGCCCGTCGGCTCTAGGCCCTGAGCGTTTACTTCCCCCTACATCCGTTACCCACTCCGGTGGGGGTGGGGGGTGTTCAATTTTTTCTGGCAGAGTGGAGAAAAATTACTCCGGACAACTGGGTGCTGAATATTGTTTGCGATGGATACAGTCTTCGGTTCACCAGCCCGCCTCCAGCTATTCCGCCGGTGAGCTCGCAGTTTCAGCTGCGCGAGCTCCAGGTAGAGGCCGACATCCTATTAAGGAAAAGGGCGATAGAAGACGTACCTCTGTCTCAAAGGGGAGGAGGTCTGTACTCATGGTTCTTTCTGGTCCGCAAGAAGGACAAGAACGAGTTCAGGCCCATTTTGGACTTGCGGCAAGCAAACAAGTGGATTCACAGAGAGATTTTGCATGCTGTTGTTGCAGCAGATTTACCCTCAGCTGCAGCAGGGAGACTGGCTTTCTGCTATAGACCTACAGGATGCGTACTTCCATGTGCTCATTGCACAGAAACACAGGAAGTTCCTGCGATTCCAAGTCTGCGCCAATCATTATCAATACACAGTACTGCCATTCGGGCTGAAGTCTGCGCCTAGGACGTTCTCGAAGTGCATGGCGGTGGTAGCGGCACACCTGCGGAAGAACAAGGTGTTTGTCTACCTGTACCTGGACGACTGGTTGATCAAGGCCTCCTTCTCGGAAGCTCAAGCACAAGAAGACGTGCGTTCTATTGAACAAGCTGGGGTTGCACATCAACATGTCCAAGTCTGTCCCGACTCCGGTCCAATGCATACAGTACTTGGAAGCCTCCATCAATACGCGGTCAGCAAGCGTGTCTCCTTCGGAGGAGCGACGGTTATCACTCCTTCGGAAGGCTCAGGCTCTTATGACCGCTCCATCTACAACAGTGAGGACGGTGTCTTCTCTACTGGGGTCGATGGCCTCTTGTATCTTCCTCACGCACGGCTGCACATGAGGCCACTGCAGGAGTGCTTGGAGGATCAGTGGGATCAGAGGACTGGTTCTTGGGACGACACGATACGACTGTCTCTGCATGCTCTTCGGTCTCTGAAGGGGTGGTGTTCAGCGGAGAATCTCCTCAGAGGGGTTCCCTTCCACAAGGACATTCCCGCACAGACGATTGTGACGGATGCCACGCTCCACGGCTGGGGAGCACAATCCGGAGACTTACAGATTCAAGGGACGTGGTCTCCGTCTGAGTCTTCAGTGCCAAGTGAACTCAGAGCTCTTCACTTGGCACTGAAGGCCTTTCATCCGTCCTTTCAGACCAACTCTCTGCTTGTACAGACGGACAATTCGACCACGATATATTACCTCAACAAGCTGGGGGGCTCGAGATCACGCACTCTGTCACAGGAGGCGCAGGCGATCTGGCACTGGCTTCTGGCCAGAGGACTGACGATAACTGCTACCCATCTGCCAGGTGTGCAGAATGTTCAGGCGGACGCACTGAGCAGACTGATTCAGGAAAACCACGAATGGGTCATAAACGAAGTGCTAGGAGAAGTCTTCGCAAGATGGGGGACTCCAGACGTAGATCTGTTCGCCACCGCCGAAAACCGCAAATGCCGAGACTTCGCCTCCAGGTACTACCAACAGGGGACGTTGGGGAATGCCCTATGGATCGACTGGTCGAACAGCTTTCTGTACGCTTTTCCACCCATTCCCCTGATTCCGGCAGTGCTCATCAAGCTGTCCCGGTCCAGGGCGCGGATGATATTGATCGCCCCGGAATGGCCCAGACAGTGGTGGTTCACGGACCTGCTTCACAGGTCTCTACTTCCTCACATACGGTTGCCGTGCAGGCCGGACCTTCTCACGAAGTTCGGGGGACAGATGGTGCACCCGAACCTCTCGTCTTTGAGTTTGGCGGCATGGCTCCTGAGATAGTGCAATATGGCCATTTGAATCTGCCCGAAGATTGTATGGACATACTGAAGGAGGCTAAGCGACCTTCCACTAGGACTTCTTATGCTTACAAGTGGAAGAGATTCTGCATCTGGTGCAAGTCCAAGAACTATGACCCTACGACGTGTAAGGAGGATGTCAGCCATTCTTAATTTCCATTCCATTAAGGTTCATCTCGCTGCATTGACTGTCTACAGGAAATGCCCTTCACAGATTTCCTTCTTCCAGATCCCTGTGATCAAAGATTTTTTGGAAGGCTTAAGAAAGTATTCCCTCCTGTCCATCTTCCTTCGCCTTCATGGGAATTGAATGTGGTGCTGTACAGATTGATGAAGGAGCCTTTTGAACCTATTCATAAGGCTTTGTCGCAGCACCTGTCCTGGAAGGCGGCGGTTCCTCGTGGCCATTAAATCGGCCCGCAGGGTGAGTGAAATTCAGGCGTTGTGTTGCCAAGAACCTTCTACTGTATTTCATGCTGCTAAGGTTGTTATGCGTACTCACCCTAAATTTCTTCCCAAGGTTATTTCTGATTTTCATGTCAACCAGACCATAACTTTGCCTACGTTTTTTCAGAATCCTTCATCTCCAGCGGAAAGGTCTTTGCATTCCCTGGATGTTAGGAGGGTGTTGAAATTTTATCTGGATAAAACCAAAGATAATCGTAGGTCAGACCAATAGTTTATCAATTATGGATCAGTCGGGACCGGTCTTGCTACCTCCAAACAATCCATTTCTAGGTGGATTGTGTCCTGTATACAATAGTGTTACCAAAAAGCTAATAAGACCTTAGGAGGTAAACCTAAGGCTCATTCCACCAGAGGCACAGCTGCCACGACTGCTTTGCTACGTAATGTTCCAATTGCAGAAATCTGCAAGGCGGCCACTTGGAAGTCGGTCCATACCTTTGCTAAGCCTTACTGTCTGGACACTGATGCCAGGACAGAAGCTCAAGTTGGGCAGGCTTTGCTGCGAAATCTGTTCGCACAGTAGTGGTGTTATGTCTTGATTCTCCACAGCCGCTTTGGTGTGGGGATGGGCTTGCCATTCTATTCACTAGATTATGACAATACACAGAGTCCCCTACTACAGAAGGAGTAGTTTCTGTCCTGTAAGTCTAGTTCTGTAGTAGGGGTATCTCTGTTCTAGTCATAAGCGCCCGCCCTCCTCCCCGGTGGAGAAAGATATTCATGTAAGGAATGCTACAGGTCTGGCGTGTTATACCTTCAAAAAGAACTGCAAGTAAAAGGGACCTGCTGTGCATTCTGGGATACTGAGAGAGTTCTGGAAAGTTTTCTTAAAGGCACAGTATCCTGTTTGAGCCACATAATGGCAGCCTATGGGGCTTGTCTGTCCATACCTTCCTCTCTATCATTCCAGAGGCTTTTGCTGGTAGAGGCAAGTTTCTCTGTGGAGGAAACTAGCTATGCTGTTTGTGTTTTTTTGGTGGAATTTCTAGTTGAAGTACTGGGCAGTGTAGCCTGTGGATATAGGCTGCATTATCTGTCTTTAAATTCTCTCTTAAGTGTCTTTGCAGTTCTGCAATTTTTTGACAACTTAAGAGATTATTTTTGATTGCTCCGGGGTCCACGCACATGGGTGGGACTATTCAATAAATTATGACTATAACAGAGATACCCCTACTACAGAACTGGAGTTACAGGACAGAAACTACTCCTTCCTCACTTGGAAAGTAGCCTTCCTAGTCGCTATCACATCTCTCAGAAGAGTTAGTGAACTCTTGGCATTAACCATACAAGAACCATTTAGTCCATCATAACAAAGTGGTTCTTAGGCCTAACCCAAAATTTCTACCTAAAGTCGTTTCTGCCTTTCATCTTAACCAGTCTGATGAACTCCCAGTCTTATTCCCACAACCAGACTCAGTGGCCGAACGGGCTCTTCAAACGTTGGACGTTAAAAGAGCAATTCTTTACTTCATTCGGGCAATCCCATTTCCAAAGCGGGGTTCAAGGTGGATTGTTAAATGGATCCAAATCTGCTATCTTAAAATCAAATGCACACTTAACCATTCCCCCTAGAGCTAATTCCACACGCAAACTAGTGGCTTCTACTACATAGTATATAATGTTATTATATGCACTTTATTTAGTATCGTTTGGATATGTTATCTTATTGTTGCACTTTTTAACTTACTTTACATACTTGTCAACTTTAATTTGTTAATTCCTGGACTGTTGACGATGGTATATCCTCCTTTCGCATGTATTTTGTTCTATTGTTTACTTTGACGTTCCTATCATTGTAATTTGTTTCAGGCAATCGTTCAGACTTTTCGCTATGTTATATTCTTCTTTCGCTATGCTTTTGTTTTTATTGTGTATTCTGATGTTATTCTGTTTAGTTCACCCTCATTTCCTATCATTATAATTTGTTCAGGCTAAATTTAACTCCTTCCCCCGTCATATAGCCCTGTCTTCTAATCTCTTGGCTGCCCTTTCTTATATTGTGAAATGTATTTTATTTGATTACGTTGCCTATCACCTATTGTGCTTATGTTTAAACCTCACCTACAATACTCACTGTCTGAGTCTGCTTGGGATACACTTAACTCGACCCCGGCTTCCCCTATCCCCACTTCTTGTCCGCTTCGAGGATCAATGCTGTCTAATCTGCTGTGCAACTTCTTTCTCCCCCTATTCTCCGAATCATGCCGCCACTCACTCTTCCACCCTCGATCTCTACCTCACCCATCTCTAAACTCCGCCCTAACTCTTGGTCCATCCTCTGCTTCCCCCATCTCTCCAAACATGGTAAGAAAAATTTCAAACACAAACTTCTCTGTCTCCACCCAGAAAACGTATTTGTTGATACCCATAACAGCCTTAAGTCCTCACTTATCACCAACTTCATCTTCTTCACCAAATGCCCATCTAAATGGGAAAGCATATTTCTCTGTCACCTCCCTATCTGTAATTCACGCAAAATCCCATACGTTCTAAAACTCTCCACCACACCATCTTCTTCCTTTCCAGGCGAAATAGATATCTCCATCTTTAAATCTGGAACCATACTCATCCAAGCGTCTGAAAACCACCTCGACATCTTTGAACAACACTTTAGCGCTATATCCCGAACCCTCACACAATCCTTGAACCGTGCCCTCTCACCCCCTCTGCCCCATGACTCATCACCCCCATCTCATCCCCGGCCCCTTTGCCTTGTCTCTCTGACCTACCCCAACTTTTATTGCCTTCATCTCCCTTCATTTCTCCCTCCCTCTGATTTTCCTTCTCCCTCTCCTACTACCAACACCGTTACCCTTTCCCAACCGCAACTGACCTCCCCCACTTACATCACTAGTACTAGTACTGATTCCCCCCACCCCATCCCATATTATCCCCTCTCACTATCTCCCCCAATCATATTGACTATTATCAATCCCTACTTACCTCCCCCGCTTTCAACATTATAACCTGTTACGACTCCCTTGTCTCCCAGTCTTCTAGTGTACATGCCCCCCCTCCATTCGCCTCCACCAATGACTCCCCCTGCCCCCCTTCCTACCCCCCTGGAGTCCTCCACATTGACTAATCCCCCTGTTACCCACACGCCTACTCTTGCTCCCCCTCTAACCCCATATTCGCTAAGCTCTACTACACGCGCCTCTCCTTTCGATCTCCTCTTCAACATTCCTCCCCCATGCACCACACCATTCATCCCCTCATCGACAGCTACAGCCTCCTCCACTTACCCCCTGGTCTCCCCCGTTCCCAACAATACACCCTCTTCCACGCTCCTCTCTTCTCCCTCTGCCTCTTACCCCCGGGTACCCCCTTGTTCCATTAATACTCTTCTAGGCTCCTCCCTCCCCCTGACTCCCATATCACTTCTCCCTCTCCCACTCACCCCCTGGTATCCCCCCTTTCCAACCACACACTCTCTTCTATGCTCCTCCCTCCCTATGACTCCCATACCACCTCTCCCTCTGACTCACTTCTTCTTCTCACCCTGCACACATGCATCCCCCACACCCCCCACATATCCCCCACAATCACCCTCTCGCACCTCCCTGCTATCTTCAACAACTCGCAATCCAACAGGTACGCCACATCCCACTTCCTCTATACCACTTTCACCTAACTGTCAGCCCGAAAAGAATACCTTTTCTACATCCTCCTCTTGTAAACTCCCGCTCTCCAAAAAAGATCCTCCCCCATACTATAATCCCCCCCCCCCCCCCCCCCAGGTTTTCCCTCTCATCCTCCAAACTTTATCCCCCCCTTAACAACCCCAACACGACCAACTGCCCAATAAATAAGGGTCCACCGTACGCATCTACCCACGCACTGGCATCCCCTAACATTGAGCTTGTCCTTGCGTCCCTTGTCTTAGAACTCTCCTCACTCAGAAGTGATATCTCACTCCTTACAAAAACCATCTCCTTGCACAACAACACTCTTCTCAACCCATCCACATACTGCCCCCAAACATTATTACCAACATTGACACTCCTCCCCCTTCTAGTAACTACATAACCAGTTCCTTACCCGCTCAACCTACCTTAATCGCCCCTCCCCCTAATGCCAACAAGCACACACCACCACAACTTGGTACTTGACCAATAACCTCGGAAGTTAACATTTCCACTAACTTACCTATCTCTCCCTCCCCACCCTCGTCCACTATCCCCCCTACTCATCAGTCTACTATTCCAGTTCTCTTAGGAACAAGCAGACTCCCCCTTCCTCCGACCTCCCCTAGACCACCCCAACAACGTAGACCTATTCCCCCCCCCAGTCCCTCCTTCCATCTACCTGATCCATCTTCTCTGTTGCATGCTGATTAACTGCCGATCCGCCTCCTGCCATGCTACTGAGATTGCGGAAACCATTCTCAGTGAAAATATTGAGATCGCATTCCTAACTGAAACCAGGCTCACCGCCCACTCCACTCCCATCCTCGCCTTGCTTATTCCCCCTGGTTACTCTATCATTAAGAAAGATAGAATCGAACAAACAGGAGGAGGACTGGCCCTAATTTTTAAAGTTGAACTTAAAATCTCGCCTGTCCATCTACAAGACCCTTCATCCTTTGAATACCTTTGCGCTGATCTCACTATGCCTGGCTCCCCCACCATTCGGTTGCACACTATCTACCACCCCCCTGGAAATAAAATCCCCTTTACTGAAGAGATGACTGATCTTATTATTCAATCATCGTGGGGTGACCTCTGACCCTCTGGGCCAGTCACCCCACGCACCGCACACACTCCCCGTGAGTGAGCCCAGGCTGCCCCCCGTTCCCGCCGAGTGCCGCCGCTGCCCGCAGCTGTGCTCCTGGCCCTCGACCGCTGTTGCTGCATTTGCCCTGTTTGCGCTGTGTTGTATTATCCCTGTGTTAATTTTGTTCTTTGTTTAATTTTTGGTGTATTTCTCCCCCTGTGTGCCCCTTGTTGTATTAATTTTGTTCCTTTAATTTTGGTGTATTTCTCCCTCTGTTTGCCCCTTGTTGTGCCGAGCCCCTGCCGCGTTTCCCGCCACCTCCCCGCCGCTGCCTCCCCCCGTGCCGGAGGCGCGACAAAGGTAAGCCCGTCTGCGTCCAGCGCCCGGACCCCTGGCCCCACCGACGCAAGACGACCCAACAAACCTACGACGCCGCGGCCCTCAACGCACTCCATACCGGCCGGACCCCCACCTGCTGCCAGGCCGCCCCGAAACGCTTCCACGGACCCTTCACCTGCACAACCTGCAAGTTCACCTGCCTCCGAACATGCACCGCGCCCGCCAAGCCAAACCCCAGCAGCGACCTCAAGTGCATCCTGCTCAACACCCGCTCCGTCCACAGACACGCCGTCGAACTCTGGAACCTGCTCGACACAACATCACCAGACGTCGCATTCCTCACTGAAACATGGATGAACGCCTCAGCCCCCGACATCGCCATCGCCATCCCGGATGGATACAAGATCATCAGGAGGGACCGCGTCAACCAGACTGGGGGAGGCATCGCCATCGTCCACAAGAACACCATCCGCATCACGACCGACGCCGACGACACCGACACCGAACACCTCCACTTCCAGATTCACACCGACCCAAAGACGACCCTCAAAGGCACCCTCATCTACAGACCCCCGGGACCACGCACACAATTCAGCGAAGACATCACGGACTTCATCAGCCCACACGCCCTCCCCTCCGCTGACTACATCCTCCTAGGGGACCTTCACTACCACCTGGAGAACAACAAGGACCGCAACACCGTCACCCTGCTGGACAACCTCGCCAACCTCGGACTCCAGCAACTGGTCAACACCCCCACCCACTAAGCCGGCCACACGCTTGATCCCGTCTTCTCATCCAGCAAGCACATCGCCTTCAGCCACTCCACCGGACTTTACTGGACAGACCACAGCTGCGTCCACTTCAGCTTCAGAAAAACCACTACCCACCACCACCCGCAACAGGTTCCTCACAGAAGCTGGAGCAAGATCACCGCCGACCAACTCACCACCTCCCTCAGCCAGAACCCACCTGCCAGCACACCGGACCCCAACGAAGCAGCCCGCAACTTCACGCAGTGGCTGACCGCCTGCGCCGACGACCTTGCACCACTGAAGAACCCTCCCAGCAAACCCAGAAGCAAGAAGGCCCCCTGGTTCACCGACTAACTCAAGGACTCCAAGAAGACCTGCCGCACCCTCGAGAAAGCCTGGCTCCTCGACCAGACCACTGACAACATGACCGCCCTCAAACACGCCACCCGCAAGCACCACCAGCTCATCCGCACCACCAAGAAGAAATCACTGAAGGATGGACTGGGCAACAACACCCGCGACAGCAAGGAACTCTTCAGCATCGTCAAGGAGTTCTCCAACCCCAGCACCGGCAACAACAACATCACCCCATCACAAGATCTCTGCGACTCCCTCGCCTCGTTCTTCCACCGCAAGATTGCCGACATCCACAACAGCTTCGGCGCACCATCCTCGCACCCAACCGTCGAACCAACGCACCCTCCGCACCTGGATCGCGGTGACCACCAAAGACACAGCCCACACGATGAACACCATCCACTCCGGATCTCCGACTGCCCCCTGCCCCCACCACGTCCTCAACAAAGCAGACTCCACCATCGCACCCCAACTCCGAGACGTCATCAACACCTCCTTCGACACCGCCACCTTCCCGGAGAGCTGGAAGCATGCCGAGCTCAGCGCCCTACTGAAGAAACCAACAGCGGACCCCACTGACCTCAAAAACTTCCGCCCCATCTCGCTCCTCCCTTTTCCTGCCAAAGTCATCGAGAAGATCGCCAGCAGACAGCTTGCCGCCTTCCTCGAGACGAATGGATCCCTCGACCCCTCGCAGTCCGGTTTCAGAGCCAACCACAGCACCGAGACCGCCCTCATCGCAGCCACCGACGACATCCGAGCCCTTCTCGACAATGGGGAAACAGCGGCACTCATCCTCCTGGACCTCTCCGCTGCGTTCAACACTGTCTGCCACCGCACCCTAGTCCAAAGCCTCAGCAACATTGGCATCCAAGAGAAGGCACTGAAGTGGATCATCTCGTTCCTCGCTGGAAGAACACAGAGTCCGCCTCCCCCCGTTTCGTTCCGAGGCCACCGAAGTCATCTGCGTCGTCCCGCAAGGATCATCACTCAGCCCCACCCTCTTCAACGTCTACATGAGACCTCTTGCAGCCATCGCACGCCAACACAACCTCAACATCATCTCCTACGCCGACGACACCCAGCTGATCCTCTCCCTCACCAGAGACCCCGACACCGCCAGAACCAGCCTACACGAAGGAATGAAAGACGTCGCCGAGTGGATGAAGAACAGCCGCCTGAAACTGAACTCAGACAAGACGGAAGTCCTCATCCTAGGACCATCACCTTCTGCCTGGGACGACTCCTGGTGGCCCCCAGCCCTGGGCACCGCCCCCAAGCCAACAGACCACGCACGCAACCTGGGCTTCATCCTGGACTCCTCCCTCTCGATGACCAGACAAGTCAACGCCGTCGCCTCTTCATGCTTTCACACCCTCCGCAAGATCTTCCGATGGATCCCGATCGAAACCAGTAAGACGGTCACCCAGGCCCTCGTCACCAGCCGTCTGGACTATGGAAACACCCACTACGCCGGAACAACAGCTAAGCTACAGAAAAGACTACAACGCATCCAGAACGCCTCCGCCCGACTCATCCTGGACATCCCTCGACGCAGCAACATCTCCGGCCACCTGAGGAACCTGCACTGGCTCCCCGTCAACAAGAGGATCACGTTCAGGATCCTCACCCACGCACACAAGTCTCTCCACAACCTGGGCCCCAAGTACCTCAACGACCGCCTGACCTTCCACACGCCCACCCGCCAGCTACGGTCCGCTAGCCTCGCCCTCGCCGCCGTACTACGCATCCGAAGAGCCACCGCCGGAGGCAGATCCTTCTCCTACCTGGCGGCCAAGACATGGAACTCCCTCCCCATCCACCTTCGGCTGACCCAGGACTACCTCACCTTCAGGAGACAACTCAAGACCTGGCTGTTCGAGCAGTAGCGGCCCCCTTCCCCCAAGCGCCTTGAGACCCTTCCGGGTGAGTAGCGCGCTATACAAGTGTTATGATTGATTGATTGATCGCTCTCACACTCCAAAAATCTCTTCCTTGGTAACTACAACATCCACTGGAACAAAAGTGAAGACCCTGCTGTCATCCTATTTAATGATACCATGAACATCACCAATTTACCCAACTCGGCCATTCTCCCACCCATAACAAATGTGCCACCCTCGATGCTATTATGACGAACAACGATCTGGCCTCCCTCTCTAATATGCTTCCCATAGACTGGTCTGACCACTACCTTATCCTCTTCACCGTGAATAGATCCATTACTTGCCCCACCCCCATCAGCTTTTTACCTAAGAAAGCCACACGCAACCTTCACCTTATTCCTCCTAGCAAATTGGAATCACAAATAAGGCCCGCTTACTTCACCCCCCTCTCTCTGACCGCACCAGCGACCTCACTAACCATTATAACAATTCTATTCTTGAAGCCCTCGTCCAAATTGCTCCATTCAAACTCATACAACAAAAAACCAACCCTCCTAAGTCTAGGTTCAATTGCGAACTTAATAACCAACCGTTGATAATCTGGCTCTCCTTAGAACTGTTAGAACCCTATACAAAAAACATATCTTCAACGAAAAAGCCACCTTCTTCCGGTCACAACTTGACCAGGCTAAAACCCACCCTAGAGAACTCTTTAACATTGTTAAAAAACAAACCTCCACCGGCCCTCCTAAAATATTAGCCTCTACTGACAGATGCAAAGAAATTGCCAGCTTCTTTACGAATAAAGCCAACAAGATCGAACTATCCTTCTCTTCCCTCTCTTCCCTCCCCCTCTCACTCCAACCTCCCCCATCCAACACATCCTCCCCAACACTCCTAACTCTCCTTTGTCCACTTTAATAACACGATCCTTCTCAGCCCCTCCCTGCTCTCCCCCAAACAGACCCCTTTCCCAAAGGCCTCCCTGCTAAAAACAATGCCTCATGGAGTGATTTTAGTCCAGTATCTGAATCTACAATCACTAATATCATTGCCAAACTCAAACCTTCCTCCCACTCCAAAGATCCTCTTCCCGCCCATTTGGTTCAAGAACTCAAATTTATCATTGCCCTTATATTGACCAATATCATCAACTATTATTGATGACATTCATCGCTCCCTAGACAAAGGCGAATCCTCGCTACTAATCCTCCTTGACCTCTCAGCTGCATTTGATACTGTCCACCACCCCACCCTTCTCAACACTCTGAAAGATCGGTTTGGCTTGGAAGGCACTGTATTCAAATGGTTCTCCTCATTCCTGTATAATAGATCACAGCAAATCAAGCTCAGCCACTTCCTCTCTAAACCTCAACCTGTCTCACTCGGTGTCCCTCAAGGATCCATCCTCTCCCCAACCCTATTCAATCTTTTCATGGACCAACTCCCCCCCTCCCTCATTCTCAAACAAGCTAACATCAGTTACCACCTCTATGCCGATGATACCCAATTATACTGCAAGATCAAATCCCACAAAGACATTCTTCACCTCAATGACACCTTGACTAGAGTTCAAACCTGGTTCCATCTGAACCATCTCAAACTGAACCCGAAAAAAACTGAAATCATCCTTTTCATCCCCAAAAACAATTCCCTTCCCATTCAACTCTGAATCAATGATATCAAAGCTCTTAACTGCTCACTCCACCTCTAATTCTGTTAAATCCCATGGCATCCGTATCGACCAGAATCTAAATCTCATCCCCCACATTAAAAATGCAGCCAAAAGTGTTCTTTTCACCCTTCCCTACCTCAAGAAAATGAAACCACTGCAACAGATACAGGTACTGCTAAGGAGGTAACTGCTGTATAGTGTATGCACAAGTATATGATCTACAGCTCATATGCCTCGAACGGAAAATGCTACTTACCCGTATGCATCGGTTCTTGGCATCTAGAGCTGAAGATTCGTATACACCCACCCGCCTCCCTGGATACCTCTATCTGTTCCAGTACTATCTTACTTAGATACATTACACATGGACATCCTTTTCTATGTCTTACTAACTCCATCATAACCCTCCATTGCAAAACAATCTGGAGATGGAGTGGATGCCCATGCACACGATCGTCCTAAGGAGCAGTCCCCTACCTCGTGACTATAGAGACTTCTTCCAAGACCAAAATAAAAGTGCAAAAATCCGAGCCCAACACCAGATGGCGACCTATGCACAAGTGTACGAATCTACAGCTCTACATGCCAAGAACAGATGCATACTGGTAAGTAGCATTTTCCCTTTGCCGAGTGCTGTTGCATTAGGAGCCCTGGATGTCAGTGGCACAATCTGATGTTTATTGGGAGCAGGATTGCGGTGCAATGTGGTGTTTATTGGGAACGTTGCCTTTGTGAACTCCCCGGCCCCTCGTCCATGCTGCTTTCCTAGAAAGTGTTCTGGGGGGCAAGGGACGGGGAGGGGGCAGCCTGCTGCAGTGAGCAGGTGTCCTCTTGACAGAATAGGGTCCACCAGTTTGTCCCACACCTCTCCCTGCTGAAGCTTTAACTATGACAAAAAGCTCAGTGCTCACAACTACCATGATCTGCAGTTCACAAGTAAAGCCAACTCGCGCTTTCATCCTTTCGAGGATAAAGCTAGGTTCAACAGCATCCTTTTAAGTACTTCCACTGTGTTACACCAAAAACAAAGATCTGAAAGCAGCCTTATTTTTACGGCACAGGGAGCACACCAAAACAAAATCCTTTTTAGCGTGGAATGCTGAATATTCTTGCGCCATTCCATACTCTGGCTTGCGCTTACATCCTTCATGTAGTTGTCTGCTTTACACAAGTCACACATAGGAACTCCACCATTACCACCTCCTACACCCAATCGCCAGCCACCATTTAAATATCCAATGTAACAAGTAAGGCCAACTCACGCTTTCATCCTTTCGAGGGCAGCAAATGTAAATGTATTTGAGCTTATATAGCGCACAGCTACCCGCAGTGGGTTTCCCGGCGCTTGCTTAGGGAACCCGTCCTGGTATTCCCCTGTGAGATATCCCGGCAGGGTATCAACCAGGTGAAAGCCAGGCATCCCGCCGCGAGGGGCCGTTGTGGAGATTAAGCAAGCTATTGCCCAGAGTCGCAGAGTGTGAACCCATGAGTTGAGAAGGCACCGGAGCGAGAATTATCGAGTCCGTGGAATTTTTAGCCCAAGAACCGCCGAGGCGGGGAATTGAACCCTGGTCCAGGGCCCATCTCAGCTTCCGGGTCTGCCGCCTCTAACCCCTGAGCCACACTTCTCCACTGAGTGCCATTAATTTAAGTTTTAGAAACAAACTGTTTTTATAGCACTTAGAGCCAGTAAATGTACAGTACGGAGTGCCACATAAAAATGTTTTTTTTTTTGGTCCTCTTTCATAAATAAGTAACTTTGAGAGGTATAGGCTCTGGACGAGTCTTGGAGGGCAAGAGGAAGAAGGGCTTGACCACTCGGGGAGGGGGGGGGGTGGGGGGGGAACGGAGGGGGCGCATCTCCATATCGCGTTTACAAACCAAACCTCTTAAAGACCTGGCAGACAGAGGAGTTTTGACAATCTGGGGGTACCACCTCCTCGCTGCAAGGGTTTTACTTATTTATTAATCATTGACCGTAGAGTCCAATGTGATTAATCAAGTTTTTATAACCCACTCCTCTCTGGCCACCCATATAGCTGCTGTTTTTTGGGAAGAGCCGGATCAATCTAGGGTGTTGACTCTGTTAACAGACTTAACCCACCTGAAAAGTCTGGTGATACGGGAATACCCATTTTAAGCGGCTTTTCCTTCATGCCAGTAACATTAAAACAAATAAAAAATTGAGCATGTCGCTTTATTAATTTTACATGAACCCCCCACCAGTCAAAACCCCGAAGATAACCAAAGCCAGATTTACATAGATTTCCTCTCTCAGATAGCCTTACCAATATCTTGCGGAACATTTAAACATCATCTGCATCCCTCGCTGAACACTTTGGGCAGAGTTTGCATTCTCCGCCTCCCAGCTTTGATAACCTTTTTGGGGTCCAATAAGCTGTTAACTGTAAAAATATGATTTCTTCTAATAGGAGAAGCTTTGACCGTCGACCAAAGCATGAGCATTGATACTTGCCATAGGTGTGTAAAGTCGATAGTCAGCAGGTTACTCCTCCAGGACTCCTCCGGTGGTGCTAGAGTAACATCCTCACCTTTTACGTGTATCCAGTACCACTTGGAAACTTCCTTACCTTGATATAGGGGCCCCAGTAAATTATAGTCCCACTCTTCGTTGTCTTCACTATCTTTACCTAGACCGCAGTTCCAGCTGGAAAGAAGGTAGAACTTTAACTTGGAAACATTTTGGTTTGTTACCACGTTTGTCTCCCAAGGGACCATTTTATTGCCCTGCAATAATTGCCCTCATTAATTTATTCCCGCTTTGGATAGTGAGGCTGCCAGTTTGTCCTTCAGGCATGATGGGGGGTCCCTGGGGAATTCCAAATAGATGCACCGGCTCTATAATAGGGTATCCTCACAATTCTTCTAGTCTGATTTCCAATCTTGCTCGCCACTCTTAAAATCTTTAATTTGACTTTTTGAAAAAATGTGGGTGACTGAATTTATAAAGGAACCAATCACCACAATAAGGTAGATTTTTTGTCAAAGCTTGTAAATGTGGGGGAAAGCAAGCCAAATGAATCAAAAGTAGTCTTATGTTTTTTAACTGGAAAGTCCAGCAGTATAGGCGGAAATCGGGGCCTGCGATACCGCCCTCAAATTTTTTACGTCTAAGTTTCCTCCAGGTGATCCTCACTCCCTTACAGGATCAAAACAAGCTTGTAATATCACCCTGTAATACTTATGTCTTTCAAATCAAAAGGTAGCGGGATTGTCTTGAAGATGTAGGTGAATTTTGGTAGAATTGACATTTTCACGAAGTTGGATTGGACTATCATTGAAATCTGAAAAGACCCCTAGACCTTAGTAATACCTTTGTCTCTCATGTTATTATTAACGTTGGTCTGGGGCATCTTAGCAAGATCCTGTGTAACCTGTATTCCAAGATATACACGAAAGATATTATTATTATTATTATTCATCGTTTTCCAATCTCCAAAACAAATCTGATATTTAGAACAACCTTATTAAAACAGCAGTTTCCAAAACATGTGGATAAAGTAATGTGCCGGTGTGATTATTATTCTATTTATTGTATGTCATCTTTGATATTTTACTGACCCAGTTGAACAAGAACTTAATGTGTTCAACCCGAAAATAAAATAATTTTTAAACAATAAAACGGGGAGGCTTGCACATACTTTGCCTGTCCCCATCCTACATCTGTTGCTGTGGCTAATCACTTCCGTGTTGTAAAAATTAACTGTACACTATTTTTGAGCAAGGAGCATTGGATGCGTGGGGTGTGAAGCTTGGATTTCAACACATTTGTGGTTGCGCAGATGTCTGCATGGGCATCACTGTGTGTCAAAGGCCTTTGGGGACGTGGATAGAGGCAGCTCAGTGATAAGTTGCACTGGCTTCCCTTGAAGCAACGAATAGCCTTCAAGGCCCTTTGCTTGGTCTTCAAGGCACTACACGGTTCAGGACCAAGACCTCTTCAACATCTGTTCTCTTGGTACATCCCTACCAGAACGCTACGATCCGCGACCGCCTGCCTTGTGAAAGTACCTAGATTTAAGAAGGCTAGGATCGGGGGAAGATCTTTCAGAGTAGCTGCTGCCAAGCTCTGGAACAGTCTGCCTGCCGACATTCGCCAAATTCCTCAGCTCCTACCCTTCAGGAAACGAATAAAAACATGGCTCTTCCCCCAGCCCTCCACCCCCGCCCCCCTTAATTAACTCCCGTTGCTTCTAACCCAGGAGTAAGCTACCAGCGCCGGGATACCTGCCAGGTGACAGTCGCGCTCTATAAATGTTTTTTTTTTTTTTAAATTTGTTTTTATTGTTGCTGAAACAGGTCAAGCATACTTCAGTTATTTTTTTTTCTGTGTGGCTTCAACATTCAGCCGCAATCAGTCAATTATGCAACTTTTCAAATTAACTTTTTTCATTTTTAGAACTGAAAACCAAAGGGTCACGACACTTTACTGTTGGCAATAAGTTGATTATGACATTTGCGCGAGTATGAGTTTCCAAAGCATTGTACATTTTGTGTCTCAATTATGGAGTTATCAGCATATCTATTCATGAGGCTCCTGCCTCCCGCCGTCCCAGATGTCCCTCCCCCACCCCTCACTCCTCCCTCTCATTCCAGACCCTCATCCTCCTCTTCACTATCCATGTCGTCATCCTCAGGTAGTGGCTCACAGATCTCCCCCCTATATACATTCCACGGAGACCATATCTTATTCCATTTACGTGGGTTATTCCTCTGTTGATAAATCGCTCTTTCAGTCATCATTAACATATCCATGTTTCTACACCATTGGGTCAGGGTCGGGGTGTTGCTCGCCCCCCAGTTCATTGCTATGTCACGTTTAGCCAGCATCATACCAATTATCACCCATTTCCTCCCATGCGGTGTCAGGTCTGTCGGGTCCCACACATTCAGTAGGCAAACCCGGGGTTCAGGTGTGAACGTGTTTTGCAATGTCTGGCCCACCGTGCGTGATACACGCCTCCAATAGTCCTGAATATAGGGACAGGACCACAACGTGTGGAACAGCGTACCTTCCTCCCCACAATTCCTCAGACAGTATGGGTGGTCGGCCCTCTGGATTCTGTGTAGTGTTGTGCGGGTATAATAGACCCTATGTAGTATTTTATACTGCACCAATCTAAAACGTGGGGATATACCCGCCTCCCTGGGTGAAGCCAATGCTGCATTCCAGTTTGCCTCATCCATTTCCCCAATCTCGTCTTCCCAGCGTTCTTTCAATCTTACCAGTGGGTCCGGTAGGTTATTTAACAGTTTACGGTAGGTGAGGGAGGTAGCACTCGCTTCAATGTAGTCTGTAAGCAACCGGTCTTCTAACGGAGCCGATTCTGGGACCGTTGTGCCTGGCTCTAGTACCGATAGGAGTGCATGTCTGATTTGTATATATCTATACGTTTCAATTATTCCCATTTCGTACTGTTCCCTCAGGGCCGCGAATGTGATCACCCCATCTTTCGTCCACATATCTCCTACCGTAGAGATCCCAATGTCGTCCCACTGGTCAAACCCCTTACTGCGTCGCAGAGTGCCTAGGGCCTTGGTATCCCATAATGGTGTGAGCTTGGTAATCACTCCCTCCCATGCTGGTCGCCTTTGGGCTTTATGCCATATAGAGACCGTGTGTTTGGTCGGGCCTCTCAATTTCGTTAACAGACCTTTATTATAAAGCGGTGCCAGCAGGGTATTCGTGCCTAGTTGCCTCCTATCAGCTAGGTATGCGGGGTCATCTTGTGCTATGTGTATCCATTGGTTAATCACCTTAAGGTGTGCTGCCCAGTAATACAATTCAAGGTGTGGGAGTGTGGGAGTGCTATCCCCCCGCTATACCAGTCCCGCACCAGCTTTACCTGTGCGACCCTGGCCGGTTTATCTCCCCACAATAGGCCTGACAATTGCGCCGACACCTGCCTGAAAAAGGATGGTGGAACCATTGCTGGGGTGTTTTCTAGGACATACAAGAAGCGCGGCAGCGCCATCATTTTGTAAAGCGCCGCCCTACCTAGAAGAGTTAAGGGGAGGGCCTTCCAGTGTCGGACGTCTGCCTTGAACATATCCAGCAGTGGCTTAAGGTTCAGGTCCCGAAAGGTCGTATGGTCTCGTGTGATTGGAATCCCTAGGTATTTGAAGGAGAAAGTTTCTATCAGCAACGGGCAGTCCGCCGTCAGGGGCGGTGGAGTGCCATTCAGCAAGTAGAGTACCGATTTCGACCAGTTAATTTTATACCCCGACGCCGTGCCATGTCTCTCACACAGGGCCAGCAGGACCGGCACCCCATGCGCGATGTCCGTGAGGTATACCAACATGTCGTCGGCGTACAGGGAAATCCTATCCTCCCATTCACCTCCCCATTGAATGCCCTTCAGCAGCCGTGTTGTTCTGATGACTGTCGCCAATGGCTCCAGCACTAAGGCGAACAGCAACGGTGAGAGCGGGCATCCTTGTCTCGTGTCTCTCGCCAGCGGGAACTCCCTCGATATGTGACCATTGGCCGTCACCCTTGCTACGGGTTCGGTGTATAATAACCTGACCCACGATATGAATTTTGCGCCAACACCCATATGTGCCAGAACCGCAAAGAGATAGCTCCACTCTACCATGTCGAACGCCATCTTGGCATCCAAGGATAGTACCGCCGCCTGTTCCTCCAGTAGCGGAGCGCACGCCATTACGCCGTGAAGCCGTCGAAGGTTCATCGCCATGCTCCGGTGTGGCATAAACCCCGATTGATCCGGGTGTATTAGGTTCGCCAGATGTGGCAGCAACCTAGTGGCCAACAGTTTCGCCAGAATCTTACTTTCGGCGTTAAGGAGAGAGATCGGGCGGTATGATCCGCATTCTTCCGGGGGTTTACCGGGCTTTGGTATTGCGATTATAGTGGCCGTGCGCTAGTCGGGCGGAAGCTGCCCTTTTTCCCAGCACTCCTCGTACATCTGTAGTAAAGGCGTAGACAGTGTCTCCGCCATGGTCTTGTACCACTCAATCGGTACCCCATTAGGGCCTAGTGCTTTCCCGGGGTGTAGTGCCGCTATAGCTGCCTGTATCTCCTCGGTCGTCAGGTCCGAGTCCAGCTCGTCCCGTTTGTCCTGTGGCAGAGTGTCAGTAGGTATTCCCTCGAGAGACCCCTCCGCCATTTCCCGGGTGACTTCGAATTCAGGGGAGTATACTGATTGGAAATAGTTCGCCAGTACTTCCACTATTTGTGACGGACTGGTCTGCACCACGCCGTCCGGGTCTCTCAATTGCAGTATGGCCCTCTGTCCACCCCTCTTCTCCAACCAGGCCAACAGTTTTCCCGCCTTGTCGCCCATGTCGTATACCCTGTTCGCCGTCGCTGCCACATTGGCACACGCTCTGCGACGCTCATGGTCTGCGTGATGCTGCTGACACAGCCGGAGCGCGTGTTCTGTATGCCCGGTCGGGTCTCTCTCATGATCTCGTGTGGCCCTTTCCAATTGTCCCTCTAAGTCTGCCAGTTCCCGACGCTGTGTGCGTTTATGGTGTGTTATAGCTGAAACAGCCTGTCCGCGCAGCACCGTCTTGTAGGCCTCCCACAAGGTCGCATGGGAACGCACCGACCCTGCATTCTCGGCAAAGTAAGACCTCGTGCCCCTTTTTAATGCCTTGGCCACCGTCGGTTCACGAAGATAACCCGGGTAGATAGGGTAAATGCGTTTATGTGTACTCTCATGACTGGAAAGAGACAGCGTCAGAGGGGAGTGATCCGATATCCCTCGTGGACGGATTTGGGCTTCCGCTACAGTGAGAACGCCCCCCCCCCCCCAGTGTGAGGAGGTAGTCAATTCTTGATAAGCTGTCATGAACCGCAGAATAATATGTATATTGACGTTCGTCCGGGTGGGATTGCCTCCATACGTCAACTAACTCCTGTGCTTCCATGAAGTCCTGCAATCGGGAGGGCCCCGGTGTGTGTGCGCGTACTGGGAAGCGGTCCATAGAGGTATGTGCTACTGCATTGAAGTCGCCCCCTATAATAAGATCTCCTTCCGGCAGTTCTAGTAAGAAGGTCCCCAACTCTGGAAAAGCAGTGGCGTGTAGTGCCGGTGGAATATATACCGAGACCACGTTAAGAGGCCTCCCCTCCCACTGTCCATGTAGCGCCGCGAAGCGCCCCTGTGTGTCGATTTTAGTGGATTTGGCTATGAATTGTGATGTGCGGTGCATTAATATCCCCGTGCCACGGGAACCCTTCGTAAATTCAGAGTGGACAACCATACTATACCCTTTCCTATCTAGGGCCCTTGTCGCTGCCCCCGTTAAATGTGTTTCCTGCAGTAAGACCAATGCGGGATTCAGTCTCTTTATGCCCTGTAGCACTAACCCCCTCTTTATTTTATCTCCCAGACCCCTCACATTCCAGGACATAAGGTTCAACGGGATTGCCTGCCTCGTAACATCACCTCCTCCCACCATGCTGGGACAGGTAATGAGCATTCATGCCATGCCAAGGTACCTCCACTCTGCGCGCTTGTGCCCCGTGTGTTCTGTCCAGACCCTGCAAACATTCTAAAACCCCAACAACTGTCCTATCCCCAACTCCCCCCCCCTCCCTGCCTCCCTGCTCAACGGACTTCGAACTGCCCGCCCCCCCAACTCAGCAGAGTGCCTGATCCCAACCCATAACATAGTACTTGCTCGCTGGGGTGAAGGACTCTCCGAAGTCGGCGGCCCCCTCCTTATCTGCGGAGGCCCTCAGCCCAGTGTCCAAGGCGGCATTCTCAGGCCGCGGTATTTTCAGTTCAAATGGACATTACCCGGGGATCACTGTTCTCCGTCATCGCCCCCCTCCTGAATATCGTTCAGAGGCGAAAGTGGCTCCGTCTCTCCACCGTTTGATTGCTGGCCCTGCTGGGATCCTCCCGTACGGTTTTTGGATTGTCTGCTAGAGCGACGAGGGTGGC
Source organism: Lissotriton vulgaris (assembly GCF_964263255.1). Lineage (NCBI taxonomy): Eukaryota > Metazoa > Chordata > Amphibia > Caudata > Salamandridae > Lissotriton > Lissotriton vulgaris. The sequence continues at coordinate 2,041,367,996 of NC_141685.1, read as the reverse complement.
CTGTCGTCTGCCAACCCTCCATCCAGTCCTGTGCCGCCTCTGGGGTGTCGAAAAACCAAGTTTTATTGTCGGCCACAATCCGAAGTTTGGCTGGGAAAAGCATTGAATAAGGGATCTCCCTGGCTCTGAGTTCTTTTTTGACCTCGAAGAATGTTCTCCTCCTCCTCGCGACCTCCGCCGTGTAATCCGGAAAAAAGGCTAGCGTGGCGTTTTGAATCTTAATGGGGGGTGAGGTCCTTGCCGCCTGTAGAATGGCATCTCGATCTCTAAAATTAAAGAGTCGTGCTATAATCGGTCTGGGGTTAGCGCCCGTCTGTCGGCGCCCTCCAGGGACTCTATGCGCTCTCTCCACTGTAAAAAAAAATTTGAAAGTCCCTTAGGTTGTAGGTGCTGCTTGATTAAGTTCTCCACATATAAGTCCATCGACCTCGTGTCTTCCGATTCTGGCACACCTATTATACGGATGTTGTTCCGTCTCGAGCGCCCTTCCTGGTCATCGAGCTTATCTCTCAGTTCCTTATTTTCTTTTGAGATACGTTCCATATTAACCTGCAACTCCGACACATCTTCCACCAAGGCTTTCGTCACAATTTCCATCGTGTTCACTTTCTCCGACATCTTGTGGAAGTCCGCCCGAATCAGCGTGATTTCGGCTGAGATTGACCCCACCGTGGCCTGCACCTGTGTGAGGGCCCGCATAACATCGTCCAGGGTAGCTTTCTTGCCCCCCGTCGCCTCCACTGTCTTGCCCGTCTGCGACTTGGCGTCTTGCGGGGGGTGGTGGGTTTCTCGTATGCGAAGCGATCAAGGCGGTATTGCGCCGCGTTGTTTTTCGGCCCCTTGCCAGCCATCTTTGTTCGTGGAGCTGTGTACTCCGACCCCCGGGCGATGACACCTGGCCCCCCACACTCCTCCGGGCCGCCCCTCGTTTCACCAGTATCCTGGACGTATATGGCGCACAGTTCACCCTTGGTCGTGGCTCTCAGAGTCTCAGTATGGCACCCCAGGCTCGCCTCCGGCCTTATCACGTGGCGGCGTGCGTTCCCTCTGGTCAGCTACACGTGTGACCGCTGGACTGCACTTTGCTCAATCGTGTGGTGTCTACGGGTCTCAAGCAGTGGAAACGCTCCCCCAATATCTGTTGCGCCGGTCTTGAGTCCTTTGCTTTATTCCCCTGCCGCTGTTGCAGTATTTACCTCCCTATCAGGCACCTCCGCCCGTGTCCGGGGATAGGGCTCCACATAGTGTTGCTCAAGGGCCCTTGTGCCCTTCCGTGTGTGCTGTGCGCCCCCACACAGCGGGGGGGGGGGGGGCGGGAGCCGTGTACCGTTGTAAAAGGACTGTACCTGCGTTCCCTCGGCGTTGCCTGTATCAGCTCGGCTGTGCACGGGGACCCGGCCGGGTCCTCAAGATGGCGGGCACCGCTCCGGGTTCTTCCTCTCCGCACGTCTGCCCCCGACTCCCCTGGTCGTCTGGTCCGCTTCCCGCCACTCAGCGCGGAGTCACCCGGGGTCCCGCCCGGGGCTGCTGATGCCCGGTTATCACTACAGGATGTCGGGGAGTCTCCCCCTCCGTCGTTGTCGCGGGCGGGCGCTTCCGGCTGCCCTCTGCCCAGATCGGCTCACTTCCTGCCGGCTCTCTCGCCCAGGTCAGTCTCCTGCTCGGGATCCCTTCAGGGGCCTGCTCGGGGACCGTGATATCTCGGCTCCCCGGTCTCGGATTTTCTTCCCGCTTGGCCGTACCTCTGCCGCCCGGTCCTGGGCCTCAGTACCTTCCCGCCTGGGTCAAATGTGTCGCGGATTACTTGTCGGATTTCTTTGGAGGCCGCTTCAGCCGCGGAGCTCTCCCTCTAAGCTGCCGCCATCATCGGCTGCTAGCCACGCCCCCCTCTATAAATGTTTTAAATAAATAAATAAATAAGTGTGCTGGTGGGTTGAACACTGGCATGGTGACAGGGGGCACATGCTCACAGACTATATTATCCGCAGCAGCATTTCTGGTTTTATGCAGATCTCCCTGTTTTCTTGCATGTATGCTTCTTATACTGTGATTACAATAATATCAGTTGGCCTTTACGGATGGAGGGAAGAGGGTACCGGGAGGGTGAGGGGGGCTGGGGTAGTTTTAAACAGCCTACCTACCCACTGTTTGCTGAAATGGCCTCCGCAGGAGTCACTCTTCATTGGACACATAATGTCAAAGTCTGGTTTCTTCCTTAGTCTAAATTCACAATTTTTTTGAGCGCTCTTTATTTTGCAAGACGTGGAACTTGGAGAATAAGAGGCATAAAAACGACACCTCGAAGCTCACACAGTTTGGTTAAAGGACAATCCGAGGCTACATATCTATTCTTTGGGTCTGTTGCTGGCAGGATAACATATACAGGACATTCTTCGCCTCTGTCGAAAGATGGCAATCAGAATCAAGGTGTAAGGTTCCTGAGAAACAAAGAGAATAAATACCCCACCAGATTGGATGGGCCTGTGGAATCCGGATGTGGCCAGTGGACCATGCTCTTAGGGTTATTGGCAGAACAACCACACGCAACAGCAAGAGCTACCCACTTTGAGGGCTGAAACGGTTAGCCTGCAGTGGTAAATTAAGGAGCCCAGAAGAGATTATCTCAATAAAGCAACATATTAAGATGAGACCACTGTAACTGTGGTCTCCACCAAGTCTATCCATTAACATGTATGTTTTGTACAGACTACACAGTTTGCAGCTTTACAGCTCTGCTCTTGCTTTGACACTACCATTGCTCCACTATGAGTGTAAGCCTTCCTAACGTGATGCACTGTATCTGGCTTCATTGCTCTTGCTGAACGTAAATCTTGCCACCCCTTGTGTATTTTTTTAGGTCTCACGTGGCATTGCACCCCAAAGCGCTGCTCGCCTCGCCGAGAAATTTTGTGAGAGGGGGATTTCAGAAGGGGACTTGAAGCCCCGCCCCTCATTTCCATTGGCTGGCGTCACCGTTTATGCTAAACGGTGGCCTGCCTTTGGAAATGAGGGATTTTGGTTGCCACCATTTGGCCTGCGATCCGGGCCTGGTCAGCTGCTTTGCTGCTATCGCGAAGCACACCATATCTTTATGGGGCCATGTGTTTTCTAATTAGAAACACACGGCCCATAAAGACAAGAGATGATTCTTGTTTTCAAAGCAAACAAGAACTCATGGAGACCTGGAAAAGTAAGCATATTATTTCAACTGCATAAAAAAAAATACTTAACTAGACGTGGTATGTTTGTCTTTATATAAATAAAACACTTTTAATAATCGAATGAGTGCGAGGTTGCTAGAGTCCACTTATGCACGGGTAGAAAGAATTTCGAACATAGAGCACTAGTGAGTTTTAGCTCGTTAGTCAGCTGTGTGGTATCTATAGCCAGTAATCTTAAAAGGTCACGGAATGTGATACGTAATTGCATTTAGCAGCGTTTGCTTACTCCTGTATGTCCCAATGACAAGCTCTGCTGGAGTTTATGCCCCGCTAACATGCACTGTGAGAAACTCGCCGTCTTCAGCCTCAACTCTAGAGCTCCCAAACGTGACCAAAACTTCACACCACTTCAGCTGAGCGCGCAGTTAGAGCAGAAAAACCGTCCACTGTTTTTGGATGGAATTCACAGTTGTGTAACAGTTTTTGGGTGAAATTTAATCGTGTAACTGTTTCTGGAAAAGTATATACGTTGGTGGCTGGGACTAACAGATCAACTTGAATTCAATGCTCTATAATATCTGAAAAATGTACAAATTACACCCACCTTTATAAACAGCCCCCACGCCTCACCGACCCCGTCCCTCTCCCCCTCCTTCCCCCCCACCGACTCACACTGATAACTATCTACAGGTGACCCAGGTCACTGTACGTGCTGTTGCATAAAATTATCCTCGGTTAAAAGGGCGAAAAGGAAACAAAAAAACATTTCTGGAAAAGATAATGCTCTTGGGAAAGTGTAAACAAAAGGTACCTCGAAGACGTGTTAACGATTTGTACAGCCTTTTAATTATCTTTTCCCCTGCAAAGCTATGGAAGAATATAGGACCCCATATATCTCAGTTTCCGCGTAATCTTTAACTACTGCCATGGAGGGACCCGCTCCACCCAAAGCCCTGTTGGTTGCTGTTTCATTTTATGTGGTTACAGTGTGAAGCTAACGGAAAATAAACTGAAGCCTGTAAACCTCTAACCGTCTACAGACGAGTTCGTAGTGCGGTTCAGGTTCTGCATGGATTGGCAAATGGTGCTCTTATCGCATTGGTGGCCCAGAGCTGCTGACTGAGTGAGAGGGGAAACCAACATCCTGTGATTCTGGGCAAATCACTTTATTATCCCTTACCCACAAAATATGAATGTGCTTCATTGTGTAATGAAACTTGTGCTTGTGCGCTCCAGTACCTTCGGGGCAAATTTGCGCTAAATAAAACTTTAAAAAAGCAATTTGCCCACACAATGTAGTGAAGTGAGGAGACCAGGATTGGAATTCGGTTTGCCCCTCCGACACTGTCATGCTATACAGTAGTGCACTGTGTGTCTTAACCTCGGAAAGGCGACACGTAGCCCTACCACGAGGTAGCCTTAGTAATCCAGAAGATATTTGAGATGTTCATGGGTTTTTTGTCAGGTTGCAGTCAAACGCTGGTTGGAAAGGGCCGTGTGCGCGTGTAGAATCTGAGTTCCCTGAAGTGAAATGCTAATTAAAGTTGGTGTTTAAAGTCGCAAACCTTTTGATAATTCATATTAGTGAAATATGTTATGTTTAATTAAACCACATATGTATTTAAAGTACTTGAATTTCGGGGATACCTCTGCATAAAAACTCATCATTATTGTTATAACGGTTAACATCTGCATATTAAAACAAGCATTTGCAATGCAATAGGTGTCGCATTTACGCGAGTTTGAGCAATTGGCATTGTAAATGACAATGCCTTTTATTTATATTTTGGTTTATAAAACATAAATAAAAGGCATTGTCATTTACAAAGCCATTAGCTTAAACTAGCGTAAATGCGAGACCTATTGCATTGCAAATGCTTGTTCTCACAAAACCTCTTGAAAAATATATGAAAGCTTAGTGACATTACACTTTCATATTGAAATTTTGTGCTAGATTAAAAACCTGTCACACAACAGAGCTCCTCACTCAAAGGTGCGGCGCTGCGTTGCGTGAGAGGGAGACAGGACAGACCATATCTACAGAGGTATGGCACTACACTTCCCTCTCCCCAGTGCTGATGCATAATCATGCTACCTAGCAACACTCGCACCTTTGCACCATAGTACAAAGATGTCTGCGTTAGTCTACCATAGGTTTTGTACTGGAATACTACCCTTCCAGTACAAAATACTATGCTTGGATTAACTTTAGTACATTTTTTTGTATGTGGGTTGTACACTGCAGCACACATGTTGTGTGAAAAGTTCTAAGAAATATAAATATTTCTACTTTTTAACGCCTGCTTTGAAATGACATACATTTTTTACACAAAACCCTGCCGCTGTTAGTATAAAGGGTTTAGTGTAAAAAAAAAACAACTAATGGTGCTTGCACAGGAGCACCTATGTACCCCCTGTGGAACTCCCCCGATTTCCCCCTGCCCTCCCCCCTTTTGATGACGAATAAAACAAAGCAGCACTTTGCACTAATTTGCATTATCTCCTCTACAAACCAATGCAAATACCAATTTTCATTGGTTAGTAAATCCCAAACAGGATTTTAAGTCAGGTCTGCGTTATAAAAGTATATCAAACCCAGAGCAAAACCTTTGTAAATCTGGCCCTCAGTTTGCCTATACTTTGTCACTTTTTTAAGCACGCTCACACCTTACCCACACAAGAATTTGCAATGGAATAGGTCTTGCATTTGTGAGAGTTTGAGCTATTGGCATTGTACATGAGAATGCATTTTATTTGTGTGTTTTAAAAACCTGCAAGCGGTGCATAAACATGCACTTTGTACTTCCAGACCTTGCTTACGAGATGCAAAGGTGGCAGTAAAATAGGCGCAGTTACTGCCCCCTTGCTTCTCTTAAGCAGCGACTAGAAGTACAAAGTGCGTATTAATGCTTGCAGGTTTTCAAAACACATAAATAAAAGGCATTGTCATTTACAACTCAAATAGCTAAAACTCTTGCAAATGCGAGACCTAGTGCATTGCGAATGCTTGTTTTGCTAGCCAAGCTTTCCAGTGGAGATCTCTATGGTCTTACCCTGGGCCCTGGTTTGATCTGTACCAATTATGGGACTAGGTTAAGCCACATAAGTGGGGCACCATTTTTATCAAGAGAAGTGTGCGAGCGCTGGGTGGTAGAATTTTCTGGATCCGGACTGCTTTTAGAATTTTCTCTCACTGAAAAGTGAGGAAAATGTGTGTTTTTAGCCAGAAATGTGAAGTTTACAGGTCATTATGTGAAGAAGGCATAGTGGACGGATACAAGTCACACTACCCTGAACTCCTCAGGGTGTTTTGTTTTCTGAAAGGATAGGGGTTAGTGGGTGTCCTTGGGTGGTGGCTAAGCCCGGCCCAAACACTGTAATTAACCATAATCATCAAAGGAGGTCGTTTTCTCTCAGAATTTTGCTGGCTCTACTTTGCGTTTTGGGGCTTTTCGTGCTGTTGGTGGTAGGCCAACCCACACAAGTGGGATACCTTTTTTATCGAGAGAAGTTTGGAACTATAGAATAGCATAGCATTTGTTATCAATTGATGTTTTTTCAGTTTTTGGCTTCTAAATGTCAGCCAAAGAAAGAACACATTTTGTAAAATACCCTCTGAATTTCATTATGCATAAGCCCAATTCACATGTGTACAAATAACCTCTGTTCCTAAACGAATTATCTTGCGTATATTTAAAAGATACATAGGTTTCCACTATACCCACTTTTTATTCATTAGCTTTTATTACATGAATTGCTCTTTGGTCGGTACACAATGAAATATCATTATAAGCTGCATCGTTATAAGCTGCAGCTGAGTTGTCTATGGGTGTCTTGTATTTTTGAACAACCAACAAACACTATTTGTCCCTGCAACCAGACAGGTCTGGTGGATGTAATGATACAATATTTCACCATTCGAGCATAAATTCAATATTTTCCCTTGTTTTTATTCAGCTATTTCATTGGGAAAACCATGAGCAATGACCACTTGCTGAATTGAACATTTTGATTACCGTTCAGAAAGAATAGCTTTCCAGGTTCTCCCATGCATTTCACATCTGCTTCGACCACAAACTGAAAGTAGTTAGAAACCACAAAGAATGGGAAAAGTAGACTACCGTTGTTGCTTGTTCTTTAACGATGAGAATATGATGATCTTAGCACAGCAAACCTTTTTGTTGAACATCATATACTTTAATGCACAGCATGTTTTTCCCCAAAGAACCTTTTGTTATATTTTGCCTATTTTCTCAGAACCCTCCAAGAGAATCCACCAACCCTGGGTACCTTAAGAATCACAAATATGGGGGAAATAAGGAGGCAAGTCTATGACTGTGCGATGTGCCCTAACATCACAATAAGGTATTGCGAGGTACGGGGGTAACACCAGAATGGTATCTTTCATTGATTCACATGACCCTTTCTCCTCTGCAGTGAAGCAATCTATAAGTAGCACATTTATGCATGGAACATCTTACCATAGCTTTTGAAAATTGAGATTCAACATGTTCACCACAATTCGGCAGTCAAAGGGCACAAGGAATTAGGTGGTTAGGCTTCTTAAAGTATTGCATTAGAAATGCCTGCATTTATTACTGTTAAATATACCAAGGACTTCCACCCAACAATGGATACAAATGTAAACATTTGTGAATATATGGAGAAGTATAGTTAACTTATGTTAGTGATGCATTCACTGATCAAGCTTTGTTTTCCTTTGGCAACAGGCTTCTCATTTCTTCTGGGGCATGTGGGCATTGATTCAAGCAAAGTATTCCACCATTGACTTTGACTTCCTGGGGTAAGTTGTTTTAAATGTAATTTGACGTTTTTAAAGTAAGATGGTTAAGGAAGTTATATTGTTGTATTATTTGTCAGGGTTCTCCAAAAATTCCTATAGTGAGAAGTACTTTTGATCAATAAAAAGCCATGCAAGCCACTGCATTATACATGGATTAGATAAAAGAACATTAAGGCCAGTGCTGTTTCTGGTGAACCGCAGTTCTCCTGCATTAGGTTTTTCATAAGTTCAAATCCTTCCCATCGCCAGACCGGGAACCCCTGGTAAAACTTTTAATACAGCAGTGTAACCTTTACCCTCTAGAAAACTGACATTTCATAGACTATGACCTATTCACATCATTAATATTGAACAAAAGTACAGACAATCGGAGCCCTGCACCCCCAACTATTCCCTTGCCAGAAGCTTCGGACTGTCAGATTTTCTACTGTATGTTACAGCAGAAGAACCTTTGGGAGGAAGCTATCCAAAATAAGAATTTCTTCTTTTTTTCAGAAAGAGCACATCTTTCTGAGCTGGGCCAGAAGAAATCTTTCTTCAGGGCATGCAAGATGTGTGGAAAAATGATCTACATGAATGATACACAAAATGCCTGTACTGCATTCATCCCAGCAGTAATCCTAAATAATGGTACATCTGTGATGTTTTTCAGCAAAGACTGTAAAAGATAAGCAATAGAAGGTTACGTTTTTTTAAGGGAAAAAAATTTAAACCTCATTCAAATCAAGCTAAGAATATTTTGGCTCCAACTGAGAAGTCTATGAAGAAGACTTCTAAGCTGGCCTTAAGATCCTCTAAGGGTCAGACATCTGGTCAGCCACTAACTGCTTACTCCACACACAAGTGATATTCCATGAAAACATTTTTACTTGACTAAAAGAAGGGGAGTCCACTGAAAATGTAATGATGAAAAGGCGTAAGGTTGCTGAAGTTGTCTCTTCATTTTCCCCACTATTGATAAAAAAAGACCAGTGGACACATCCAAAAGCAGGTGAATGTCAGAATCCTTTCCTTCACTACATTAGCCTCTTAAAAAAAGGCAATTGCTGCTGTTGTCATCAGCGGTACAGCCTGCGATAACTCCATAAGCAATGTTGAGGAAGTCATTGGCGATAGTGCAGTTGTCCACCAAAGTAGGAACACCTACACAGAAAACTTTCCGAGACCACCATTCACGAAATCGTTTCCATCACCGTCGGCATCAGTAAAGAAATTCCAGTCGATGACTAGAAAAAGACTTCAGTCAATGACAACATAGGCACCAAATTGCTCACCGTCGACTAGGACACTGCAGTTGACGTCAGTGACACCTTGTCGCCTATACCTTACACAAGATAAACTTTTACAGAACCTCTGCAGGAAGGGCTTTGCTACCAGGCAGCTAGAGACTTCAGGCTAAACAGCATCACCGTGCCTGCAAGAACACCTTTTCCTACTAGGACTGTGTCCCTGCTACCATTGTTCTTTCCAAAGAATATACTGCAAGATGCTTCTTTGGCCCAGGAAGGAAAAGACCTGTAAGAGTCAAATTTGAATGAAATAGAAGCTTTCTTTAATTAAAGAGGATGATCGAGAAAGTGACTAAGACTATCGGACCTTCAGACTTCAACATACAGTATGTGGACTCAGAGCAGGAGTTCGAAGAATTTAATTCTCCACCTTGCAAGATGCACAAACTGCGTTTGCCTAGACTATTGATAGAAGAATTAAAAATCCATCGATGGGATCCGCCTTCCCCAAAGATGGTTAAAGTACCATTAATAATGCTAAATAGCCTGCTGGGTATGTTAAAGGACTCTTTCCACCTTTCAATCCAGGTTTGCTTTGGAAGGGGTATTTATACCTCATCCTCCAATATTTATACCAATTCTGGTGAATCCAAGGCCAGTACGTATACCTAAAAAAACGAACACTGGTAAAGACCACATCACCTAAGGGAGATGCCTCTCCCTTAAGGGTAAATGGTGGCACTCATGGCGAGGTATCCAGTTTAGATGACGACCATCCGGGAGCTATAGGGCCGCTATATGGAAGACAGTTTGGTGGCTCCAAGCAGAGATTCAGATTGGTATGTCTTCATAATTCCAGAAGATGCAAGCCCAGGACCAATACCAAGAAGTTCTCCGCCGGATGATATAGGAACATTTCTTGTCCTGGTTGAGAAAGTGTCTCAAACTTTTAGACTATCAATTACTTCTATGGAAAATAAATGCTTTCCCATAAGGAACAGCGTAAAGACTGATTTGCATATGGCTGGGTCTGAACTGGGGTGGGGAAGTGAGCTGAAGAACGATGATGATTCAACCCAGAGCTGTGATTGGCGACGAGTGTCTGAAAAGTTTCAGCGCTCCGTCCATCATCCCCTTGTGTTTGCTTTGTACGCCCTAAGCTGGCAGGGTATACCCAAACATGGTTCCCTAGCTCACTTTGCCACTGGATTCAAGCTAGGCTGGCTGATAAGGTGTTATTGTGTTTGGTCCAGGGAAGACCTGGTTTGGCAGTTCGAACTTGACTGTTCCCATAAGGAACAGGGTCGAGACTCATTTGCATATGGCTGGGTCTGAACTGGGGTGGCGAAGTGAGCTAAAGAATGATAATGGATTCAATCCAGATCTGACTGTGGGTGAGTGTCTGAAATATTTCAGTGCTCCGTCCATCATCTCCTTATTTTTGCTTAGTACACAATAATACCCTGAATATCAATCTGTCCCCAGGTTCTCCGGGGCCGAGTCCTCCTCCGGGTCTCCCTCTTCATTAAAGGAGTCCAACATTGCCCACCAGATCTTCTGCAGCCCTGTCGTCTTTATGAGCAAGCTGCGTATGTTATTCTGTCTCCCCTCCCCCCTCCCCCCACATTCCAGCACATCTTTGACCCAATGGGCCCTGCTTGGGTCTCTAGACCCCATCCAGCCAATAGCCAGTTTTTGTTTCACCAGGAGAAAGGCCAGCTGCAGGAGTCTATGAAATCTTGCACCCCTTGGGCTCGTCACCATACCCAATAAGCTTGCCCTGGGTATCTCGGAGCGTGTAATCCCGTAGCATCTTCAATGCGGGGGAATAACCTCTTCCCAAAAGTGGTATATTCTCATACATTGCCATGCTAAATGTAGAAACGGGGGGGGGTCTACTCCACAACGAGCACACTGAGCCGACCTAGTAGGGTCAATCCTATGTAGCTGAGACAGCGTTATGAAAGTGCAGTGTAGGAATTGAAAATTCAAAAGTTTAAATCTATGGTTTCTGTATAACTTTTCACCAAACTGCATGCGTGTTCCCAGTCTGAATACTCAATGAGTTCCTCTACATGTAATTCCTATGCTGTCTTTGCTATGGGCTGTTAGTCAAGTCCTTCTGTAAGGCTTTGTAGAATAACGTATTGAGGTGACTAACTTCTCCCCAATTTGGCAGTCCCCCCATTGTTGAGGAAGGTGTAGGTGCAGCCGGGTACATGCACCATTTCTCCCTTCCAGTATCTTCCTATTTTGCATTCTGTAAAAAATGACGATGCCCCACTGCGAAGGTATCGTGCGCCTCTGGAAATGTGATGACCTCACTAGGATAAAAATATCGTGCTACTAGAGATCCGCGTCCCTCCACCTTGCCATAAACGTAACGCGAGCCATACAGTGAAGGGTTCAAGACTCTATAGAGTCCCCAATCAAAAGGGGCCCATCTCAAGATCTTATTTTCCACCTTCTCCCTTATTTGTGCAGTATGTTTTAGCAAATAAGGTATTGAGGTATTGTCTCCTATATTGCCCTTTATCGGACTCTTCTACCTTTTATATGTATCAGTCAGCCATCAAACAGTATGCTGAAGATGTGCAGCATAATATTAAAGTTGCATATCCCCCCTTCCCCCAGTTCCTCCACACACAGCGCGTTCTGAACCAGATATAGGCCGCGTGGGAGAAAGACCCTTTTTGCAATAGTTGCCCTTCCCATAATTGACGTGGGCAAAGTATTTCAGAAGTCTAAGAACCTGGCCAGAACCCTTTTACTAACCTATCCAATCAGCATGATGGTTGGTAAATAGCTGCATTCGTGACCATGACTCTCGGGTACCGAAAACACCATTTGATGCCCAAGTCAGTTAGCTGTTCCCACGGCGACAAGGTCCATCTCCCCAATGGAAAAAGTAGGGATTTCCTAATGTTAGCACGCAGTCCAGACACCTTGCCAATTTCCTTTTAGTAGTGCATCAATAGAGGCACCGCCTCTGCTGGCGAGTGGAGGTATATCAGGGCGTCGTCGGCATATGGGGAGACAACATGGGTTGACTCCCCCACCCATGTGCACCAGGGTTCTGGTTCCAATCGCCCAAGAATGAGAAATTTCCTACGTAACGGAAAGTTTCAATTCTATTAAGGACTCAGAGGCGAGGATTATGCCTTCTTTCTCCACTTTATTCTACAGCAGCGAAGATTTTACAAAGACTACATCTCCCATGGAACCCAGGGAGTATGTAGTTCAACAATGAAAACCAGCAACACCTGGTAGCAACCAATAACAATCATAGTCCAATGTCCAATCAGGGCTCAGGCAGCCCCCACATAGTCCCTCTGCAGTGACTTCTCCTCCTCTTTCTGAGCATGTAGCCAGCCCCTCAACTGCTCTTCAGGTGTCCTGTTTGTTGGAATCCGAGCCTGAGGGTAAGGGGAAACACATTACCAGAGGAAGCACTGATGAAAAACTCAATCAGAAACTGTGCACGATAAATCAAAGCAAATCACACAAAAACATCCTAATATTAAATGAAGCATATTACTTACTGACATACGGGGAGGGATTTCCTCCAGGAAGCCAGGGCGGGATAATACTCACCTCCGAGTCCTTGATAGAATTGAAACTTTCTGTTACGTTAGCTAGGACATTTTTCATTCTATGTCAGGACTGGAGTCGATGATTATGCTTATTCAAAGCTTGCCCACAACAACCTGTGCCATATTCAAGACTGGTTTGAAATAAAACCTCTTGAATGTGGACTCAGAAGACCAGTCTGCCGCGTTGAGAATATCCTCAAGTCGCGCGCCAAGACTGAAGGCCTTTGAGGCCATAGCACCTCTTGCAGAGAGTGCCCCAAATTGAGTAAAGTTGATGCCCATCACCCAGCGAACCCACCTGGCAACAGTGGGCGAGGAAACTGCCTTGAAAGGCTTTCTCAGTGAAATGAGGAGCTGCCTCTCACCCGGAGGGCGGAATTCCTTTGTTGCCTCCTCATAAGCCTTAAGGCAACTCACCACACAGAGCTTCGGGAAATCCGGGAACTGTGGGTAAGAAATCGATCTAGTATGGCATTTAGTGCTCCTAAGCAAAGTAAACGTCACCCCATCTGGAGTGAAGATACTGCTAGAGATATCCAAAGCATGCACATCTGACACTCGCCTGCAAGAAATGAGGCACAAGAGCATGGCCAGTTTCTCCGACAACTCTTTCCTGGAGAGATATCAATTGTGCTGCCAGGACAAAAACAGATTAAGGACAAGATTAACGTCCCATTGGGCGTAATAACATGGTTCCGGGGGTATAGAAAGACGGATGCCACGCAATAATCTGCAAACCAAAGGGTGTTCGCCCACAGGAGCCCCATCCACAGGGACATGACCAGAAGAGATCGCCGACCTAAAGGTGTTAATGAACCGATAGGCCAGCCCCACCGAGGCCAGCTGGGCCAGAAAATTCATTATGTGGACCACTTCTGCGACCAGGGGATCAAAACCCCGTCGCAGACACCGTGTCCACTTGTGCCATGCGGATCGGTATCTCTTGACAGTGCTATCCGCCCATGCTTTAGAGATAAATGACTCGGCTTCTCCCGAGAGGCCAGGGGCTTCCCAACGACCCCGGAAATCGGCCACGCCATGAGCCTCGGCGAGTTCCCAGACACCAGAGGGCGAGGAGACCCGTTCGGACTCAGGAGGAGAGTTGGAAATAGGGGGAGTAGGATTGGAAAATCCCAAGAAAGTTTCAGAAGAACTGGAAACCATACTTGCGACCTCCACAGAGGGGTGATCACCATCAGCTCCGCCGCTTGCCTGCGAACCTGTGCCGTCACCCTGGTGATCTAAGCAAATGGCGGGAAAGTGTAAACCTGTTCCGAACTCCAGTCTTGAAGGAACGCATCCGTCGCAGCTGCGAGTGGATCCGGCCTCCAACTGAAAAACCGTGGGACCTGATGGTCCAGTCTGGAAGTAAAGAGGTCTGCTGAGAAAGGACCACTCAGACTCCTGAACACAGATAGGTCCAACCGCCACAGGCTGGAATCCCGAAAATGTTGCGATTGGAAGTCCGCCTCCAAATAGCCCCAGCCTGGAAGATACTCCGCCGTGACAGAGACCTGATTGTCGAGGCAGTATTACCAAAAACTCGCCTCTATGTCCGACAGGGCTTTTGATTTGGTGCCCCCCAAACGATTTACATAGCGGACCGCTGACATGTTGTCCATCTTTAATACCACACATGACTGCACTAAATCTTTCGTCCAGCATCTTACTGCCAACGATCCCGCCAGAAGTTCCAAACAATTTATGTGTAACTTCTGTTCGTCTGGAGACCACAATCCTCCTGTAGAGAGATCTCCGCACCGGGCCCCCCAACCCAGCCTGCTGGCGTCTGATTCGATGGTCAAGTAAGGAGTAAACCCGAAGATTGCTCTCCCGTTCCACGCCTCCATTTGATCTAACCACCATCTGATTTCGGACCGGGCTTCTGCCGACAAGTCGACTTTGTGAGAATATGGGTACCCTTTCCGAAGGAAGTACCCTTTGAGGCGTTGGAGAGCCCTGTAATGGAGGGATCCCGGGAAAATCGCCTGAATAGAGGCCGACAAAAGGCCTACCATCCGAGCCAACTGAAGCAGAGAGAATTCTGTGGCCTGGACAAAACTCGCCGTAGTTTGTGCCGGATTTTTGTTACCTTCCTGCCCGGAAGACTGAGAGTGGAAGCTGTGGAGTCTATGACGAACCCCGATAATGTAATGCTATGGGTAGGTTGCAACAGAGATTTTTTCTCGTTGATCACAAACCCTAGGTCCTGAAGGAGGGACACTGCCATTTGCAGGTGTTGTGACAGACGGCGTGGACACTCCGCCATAAAAGGATCGTCTAGGTACACGATCATTCGGACTCCCATGGACCGTAGAAACTCCACCGCCAGTTTGAGTACCTTGGTGAAGCACCAAGGGGCTGACGAGAGACCGAAAGGGAGAGACATGAACTCGTAAGTGTGAGGGCCCCAGCTGAACTGCAGGAACCGCCGATGTGGCTGAAAAATCTGGACCACCAAATAGGCGTCCTTGAGGTCCAAACGGACCAACCAATCGCGGGGTCTGAGTACGTCCCTGAGAAGATGGATCCCCTCCATCTTGAAATGGCGGTAAACCACCCATTGATTGAATTTGGAAAGGTTGATCACCGGTCTCTTTCCCCCATCGATCTTGTCGACCAGGAAAATATTGCTCACGAAACCCCGGGGATGCCGAGAGGTACGAGAAATCGCGCCTACTGAAGAAGCGAGGCCACTTCTTCGTCCACCAGAAGGACGTCCTGAGCGGAAAACTGGATAGGACGCGGTAGAGAACCTTGCACCGGAGTCCCCTCGAACTCTATATGAAACCCCCATACAGAACCCATGCATTGTGCATGATGGTAAGCCATACTGGAAAACATCGTGCCAACCGCCCTCCTATCTCTTGAGGGGAATAAGGGAGAATTCTCACCTGGACTAGAGGCTGCAGCTCCTCCACGGTATCCTCTCCCTTTACCCCTTTTTCCTCGCGTGGGGTAAAAGTTTCCGACCTGGACTGGTCTTGGTAGTTTCCGGAGCCCTTCTGGTTGGTCTGCCGCTGCTGGCGACAAGCCCGTCCTCTGCCAGCCCCGCGAAAAACTTTCCTAATCGTGGTTTGAGCGCGGTCTAGTGATGTGAAGGTATTCACAAATTTACCGAGCTCGCCAATAAGGCCACCTTGGGCCACCGCGCCCGCCTCAGAATCCGCCATGATCTCCCAGCTTCGGGTCGATTTTAATAAGGAGAGACCGGCGGTGTTCTGTAGAAAGGGCACAATTTGTTTTGCCCATAAAAATCACCACACGCTGTGCCCAGCCTGACAGGGTTTCAGGAGAGATGACAGAACTTGACCCCTTGGCCTCCTCTGCCATATCTAGGATTTTCGTGATGGGCCCCAGGGCGTCCAAGTGCTTATCCTGGCAGGCCCTCAAAGATCTGTCTATTCCTTTCTTGGGATCTCTGATGAATTTTTGCAGAAAGGTGCCCATTCTCGGGTGTCAGGGCAACTTTCCCGTCCAGGGAGGGGCGAGGGCACTCTGCCCGCAAGCAATTACAAGCTTCTTTCTCTAA
The DNA here is from genome assembly GCF_964263255.1 of Lissotriton vulgaris. Taxonomy (NCBI): domain Eukaryota; kingdom Metazoa; phylum Chordata; class Amphibia; order Caudata; family Salamandridae; genus Lissotriton; species Lissotriton vulgaris. Next base: position 2,041,351,677 of record NC_141685.1, on the reverse strand, counting down.
GGGGCGTCGAATATGCGCGGCCACATAAGCCGCCACTATGTCAGCAGGGGCCCACTCTGAAGACCGTGGATGTACTATATCGTTGGGATCTAGCATATCCGCCGTGCTTGGCGGGTCTTGAGAGGTCCCCGGGACTGCCTGCGGGACCGAGACTGGGACGGACTGGGGGGGGGGGGGGCTGATTGGGGTGGGAGACGGTCCTGGGACCGGGGTGGGGGGGGAACAGCTGGCCTGCTGGCCATGAAGGCCTGCCTAAGACGGTCAAAAGCGTCCCCATCCACACCTGCTTCACGGGAGCGCTTAGGTGTGGGAGAGCCCAGAGAGTCTTGAGGTGCTGTCACAGAAGGCTGAGATGAGGCAGGGGCAATCTGCTGGGACAATTAAGTAAAAGCCTGATCAATTTGGGGTTCCAGCCTATCCTCCAAAGGAGCAATAGCTTGATCGACAGCCCTATAAAGAGAGGTATCAACCGCCTCATAAAAGGCGTCACCCCAGGGCATGTCAGCGAGGGGGTCTTCCTCCTCCTCCTCCTCCTTCCTCCTCCTCCTAATCATCATAATATTCCATGTCTACACACACAGCTGGTAGGTGTGAACAATATTTAACAGTGGGGGTACCCACAAGCCTGGTAGTAGGAAGGCTTTGAAAAGGCTGGTGACAGCCAACTCTTTATGCAAAGCGGTAAACCGCCAGTTAATGGGTTCAGGCCCAGGGACAAGCTGGCTCAAGAACTGTGCAACAACTTCACCCTCTCTGCAGGGCAACCGGCTGGGCAATGTCCCTTAATCACTCGTGACCCCCACAGTACAGACCTCTGAGGCATTCAAGAACGTCTCAAAGCCGCAAATACAGGCTCTGCCTTTGTAACAGAAAAGTTAATGCAGGCACAGAGCGTGGGGCACAAGACATGCGGTATGTAGCTCAAAGAAAATACCGCTAATACACCCTCTGGCGTTCTCCTCAGCCGGCGCTTCCCAAATGACTCGCGCGTGACATTTGAATCTCTCTGAAGAGAGAGCAAACGACGCGCCGCGTCAGACTGCACTCATACGCCCTCTAAGGGCAGGAGGACCGGGAAGCAGGCAGTCAGCACCGGCAACTCCTTCCACACAGCTTTCCCGCTGCGGGGAAGGGACACAAAAAAAACGCGCCTACAAGGAACGCTGAATAAAGAACATAGCGAGCGCGCCAGTTACCAAATAAGCACATACAAAGTGTGCCAGCTACCCAAAGCACACAACGCTATTAACCCCACGTGAAACACATTAATTTCACATGTGGCAAAGGTGCGAGCGAAAGCTGCGTTCGCCAAAGAAAACATTGCACTCATCCCAAAACAGGTTTTTTCCTTTGAACCGGAAGGGTACTAATCTTGCTGCGCAGCAGCAAAGAAAGAGAAGACACTGCAGAGGGACTATATGGGGGCTGCCTGAGCCCTGATTGGACATTGGACTAGGGTTGTTGTTACCAGGTGTTGCTGGTTTTCCTTGTTGAACCACATACTCCCTGGGTTCCATGGGAGATGTAGTCTTTGTAAAATCTTCGCTGCTGTAGAATAAAGTGGAGAAAGAAGGCATAATCCTCGCCTCCAGTCCTGTCATAGAATTGCCATTGGCTCAATTGCTAGGGGGATTTAAACTAAATGTATGTTAAATTAAAGTTAATTAAATTCTTAGCTCTACTGAACTCCACATAAAATTTAGTAGTGTCAATCAACAGTTATTGTCTCTTCAATTGTTTTTCTAGATGGAACATACTCGAGGGCCCAATAGACCAAATAGTATTTGAAAGCGAGGATTCAAAAATTATATTTTTCTCTTCGAAACCATGGAGAATGCAGCGGTGAAATGATGTTCATGTGTGTACTTAGACTGTTTGTTACAGTACATTTTCTTTTTAGCAACAATGATGGAATATCAGCTGTTTCTACTTTATTTTATTCCAGTTGCCACTTTTTTCATGGTTAAACTTCACCATATTTGAGTTCACATCGGTCAGAAGTAGCTATGTAAAACAGTAGTTGAAATGGGTAACATTCGCAGTTTTTTTCTTGCCGTGCCAAATATACAAAGTCATTTTGTGTGGCAAACCCTGCAATCTGCAAAATCACACAATTTTCCGACTTGCAAAATGGGGCCTACCTTCCTTCCTTTGCTCCTCCATCCCACCGGAGTGACATTGCGGTGGCAAAAAGGAGTCAGTAACTTATTCACAAAGTGGAACGTTTTCCCAGTGGACACCTAGCCCTTTATGAATGATGTTGCCAACTTGAAGGCAGTGGTCTTGATCGCTACTGTCTGAAATGTATTCCCCAAATGGGTCCTTTTTAGGTTTCGACTGCAAAAAAGCTGCGCAAGCAGCTTTTACGCAGGAGAAATCTAATGAGTTACAGTATGTTGCTCGGGAATCCGCCCTCTGTTCCATTGGCTAGCTCCATAAATGGAGGCTAGCCATTGGAACAGAGAGGCGTCCGTCATGGCCGGACCAGATTCGGGGGCATTCCCGAGAATTTTTGGCTTTTGGCTACGTCCTGCTACGTCAGCCAAAAGCCGGGAACGCCCCCGAATCTGGTGTGGAGGGGTGCTGTGCCTGCTGCGGGTGTGGAGGGGCGCTGTGCCTGCTGTGGGGGTTGGTGCCTGCTGCGGGTGTGGGGGGTGCTGCGCCGCCTGCTGCGGGTGTGGGCGGTGGATGCCTCCTGCGGTTGTGGGAGATTGGTGTCTGCTCAGGGTCAGGGGTGTTGCTGCGCCTGCTGCCGGTGTTGCTGCGCCTGCTGCGGGTGTGGGGGTTTGGTGCCCCACCCCCTACTCACCGTGCCCGGGGCGCCGCCTCCAGTACGCGGGGGGCCTCTTGTCCGGGCTCTTCTCGTTCTTGGGCCCTGGGGAATAAAGACGCACCTGTGAGCACAACATACACAACACAACCTGCTGCCAGGACGTGCAGCCACCACGAACCCACACCACAGTGCCCCGCCACGGGAGACAACTCCCCCCCCCCCACATCAACACCAACCTCGACCTCAGCCCACCCCCAACCAGTACTGCACGACCCACTCACGCACCTGACACACCTTCCCAATACACCGTACAGCAAGCTCATGAAACGCATCACCACAACACACGTGTGCTACTCAGCACAGCCTCACCGCGCATCACACAAAACCCTAACAAGTTGTGAGCACAACCAACCACGGCCGTACGTCGACATAACTCATCGAAGCTACACCGGACTCCAAAACACAGTTCAACCCGCACAAATCTGCAGACTCCATTCCACTCCTCTTCACCCCCTTCAAACACCACAGCGCACCCACGCACACTACACGTGGCCCCCACGCACCACAGCATGGCCGTGAACCCAGCACCTCCAAGTCTCAGTGCCTCACCACGGGTACCCGGGGTGCCATGGGTGCAGTGGCACCGGGGCTCAGAGGCGCACACATCATCCACATTGTATTTGCGTTTTACTGTGAAACTGAGGGGGCACGGTTTCCTTACTTGTGTTAGGGGGCCTGTTGCCACACAGTCCCACGTGACGCGTTAACACAGCAGACCCTGCCACGCACCAACCAAGGCTCGGAACAGCTTCACAGCTCACAAGAACCGGCCACACGTAAGCACACACCACTAAACAAACACACCAGGCAGCATCGACCGCAGGACTCAGAACATATCACAAAACAACCTCACACCGCGCAACCAACCTCAGCCACCCCGACACATCTCCGCAATGCAAGATCTTGGAAAGATAGCACAGCGAGTTAAGCTCTTGCTGCTGCCCGCCCGCGGCGGCTGCCAGTGGCATGAGGGTGGGGTGAGCTAGGGGGTGGGGGGAGAACTGCCCATCGACCACAATTCCCCCTTCCTGCAAACGGCCCGGGCTCACACCCACCCATGGGTGGGCACTCCGGGCAGCGGCCCGATGTTGGTCCGGGCAGTTGGAGAAAACTGACAAATAAAAGATTTTTGGGGGTCACAGTCGGGTCTTCGGGGCCCTATATTTCACTTTGATCAGATGAACCATCGTTCACCCAGATACGTGTTCCGCACAACTCACATTACATCCCCCACCCAAAACAGAGCGCTTCCCTCCATCACAGCGCTGCCATGCGATCCGTGCACAGCGCTGTGACTCCGCACAGGGGACGTGCAGCGCTATTAACTGTGTTAACCACCTTATTTTTCATGCTGCATTTTCTTTATCGCCGGTTTGCTTCCTTACTGCCTATCTACTATGTTATGCAATTTGCGTCAGTTTTTTTTTTTTTAACAGGGTGTATGTAAAGCGCTTTAATACCTTCCGGTCAAGCTAGCGCTATATAACACTTTTAAAATAAAAATTAAAAAACTCTGCCTCTTCATTGCAGTGTATGTGTGTGGGGGGCTTACCTCCGTGCGCCCAGCTGAGGGATATACAAGCCAACAGCAGCACCGCGCAGGGCAAGTGAGAGCTTCATCGTAGTGAGGTCGATACCAGCCACAGACCCCGTAGAACTGTGTGTCCGAGCGCAAGGTCCGAGTCCAGGTGCAGTCAGAGCCCGGGGTCCGTCAGAGCCAAGAGTCCGGGCCCAGCACCATCCCCAAAGAAGCCTCTTGAGTGCCAAGAAGCCTTTACTGAGCCTCGCTCGCCAGCTCCTGGTGGCTACTTGCCCAGCCTTGATGAGCTTGGACTGATAAGAGAGCCTGTCTGTCTCCCAAACACAAACACCTACCAGACAGGATTAGACCGGCTCTGGGCACACAGGGACTGCCCCCACAGGCACCGCCCCCACAGGCACCCCCACGACGCACCTGAAGTGCCCCCTCCCTCCCAGGGGAGGAGAGGTTTCGGTTTAATTCATGACAAAACCAGTTTGGGAGCTTTGGCAGATTACATTGTCTTCAGTGTGTGTGTGTGTGTGTGTGTGTGGGGGGGGGTCATAGAAGAGGCAACAAGTGAAACCGCGGGTGGCAGCCTCAGGGCTAGTAAACTTCTATCAGAAACAGCCATCAAGGTGGAGGGTGGCTGCTTGCTTCGAGCTCAGCTGCTCTCAGATCGGTGCGGGTCACATTCCCGTCCATCCTTTTTTCGTCCACCGTGCCACTCGAGGCCCGGCGCGTGCACATTAGTTCCTGGGATCCCTTCTAAGATTTAGAAAGAGATTCAATCAGGCGAACATGTTTCAGTGGCTTCCAAACTTGTATAGAACCAAACACCGTCCTGGCTGGCAAGTGTTGCAGCATCAATCATCGGCTCAGCGACCACAACCGAGTGTGACAACAAGCACACGACAAAGTGTGTGGTGCACATGTCTTTGCACACGATGACAAGTGTGAGAAGGACGCAGATTGACACAAAGTGGGAATGTTCAGGCGAGGAAAGTTCTAGTTTTAGACAAAGATAAAATAAACAGTAGTGGTGCTCGGGCATGAGTCAAAAATGTCAACCGCGTTTCGGCCCTAGAGGACGATAGGGTCACCACCAGGGCTCAGTACTAAAAGGGCCAGAGGATAGGACGGTGAACCAGAGGGGCCTCATTCTGAAGGGGACGTCACCCGAGTGCCCGGATGGACGGCTTCCATGGGTGACGGCCAGTGATGAGGTGATTGCAATCATGCCCCCTACCATTGGGGTGACCAACCGTCCGTAAATTTCATGGACCGTCCTTAATTAGGACCTGACGTCCGTTGTCCGTCAGGATTCCTTTTACGGACACCTTTTGTCTGTAATTTTGGCCATCACAGGGGAGCAGCGCTGCTCCCTGTGAGAGGCCTCGTCTCCCTGATGGGGCCACCTCACACCCCTCCTGGAGCACAGCCCATTGTCATTCTGTGTGGGGCTGATGATTGCCACAGACAGAATGACAATGGATCCATCTGGGCTGGTAAAGCATGTGGTGTCCTCTTCCTGCCACAGTCAGACAGAAGAAATGTGCAAACACGGCAGTGCTGCTAGGTGAGAAACCAGTTTGTTCAAAGAAGCTGGTGAAAGAAGTTGATAAAAAGGGGCTGGAGTTCTTTCAGTCTCATTATTTTAGAACTGATGCAGTTTCAATATGATATTCAACGAAGCCATGGTTGCTGCATTTTCATTTTATGCAACTAACCACCATTGCCAAAGCCAATAGTCCTGGCTTGTTGTTGGTGTAATGATACTTGCTGTATTATATATCTGGATGCAATGACAGAAACAACATAATACCAGTCGGGGGGAACACTATGCTAAGCACAGATTTTTATCTTAGGTGTTTTAAGCCACGCCCTTAATTACATCGAACGGCCCCTTTAGAGAGGACCCCCTTTTTTTAGGTTTCGACTGCAAAAAAGCTGCGCAAGCAGCTTTTGCGCAGGAGAAATCTAATGATTACAGTATGTTGCTCGGGAATCCGCCCTCGGTTCCATTGGCTAGCTCCATAAATGGAGGCTAGCCATTGGAACAGAGAGGCGTCCGTCATGGCCGGACCAGATTCGGGGGCGTTCCTGAGATTTTTTGGCTTTTGGCTACGTCATGCTACGTCAGCCAAAAGCCGGGAACGCCCCCGAATCTGGTCCGGATTTTTTTGTGTAAATGAGATTCTGTAGTAGGGGATCTCTCTGTATAGTCATAATCTAGTGAATAGTCCCGCCCATGTGCGTGGACCCCGGCAATCAAAAATAATCTCTTAAGTTGTCAAAATAATGCAGAAACTGCAAAGACACTTAAGAGAGAATTTAAAGACAAATAATGCAGCCTATATCCACAGGCTACACTGTCCAGTACTTCAACTAGAAATTCCACCAAAAAAACAAACACCACACACAGCACAGCCTGCTAGTTTCTACCATAGAGAAACCTGCCTCCCCCAGTCAAAGACTCAGGAATGATAGAGAGGAAGGTAGGGACAGACAAGCCCCATAGGCTGCCATTATGTGGCTTAAATAGGATACTGTGCCTTTAAGAGAACTTTCCAGAACTTCTCCCAGTATCCCAGAATGCATAGCAGGTCCCTCTACTTTCAGTTCTTTTTTCCGGCTCCTGCTTACAGTACCCTGGCATTGAGCTCTCCCTTTTTCAAGGGTTTATTGGAATTTTTTGGCACTTTTGAATTCTAAAAGTGTTGCAGTTTACTTCTTGGTGTTCTCTTCTCCTGTTTTGTGCTGTTTTAGTCGTTTTAGGGCTCTAAAATGCCTGGCCTTTTTGTTAAGTGCCCAGCATGTGAGAGGAAGAATGCCAAGACTGACCCCCATGATGTCTGCATCGTGTGCCTCCCAGAAGATCATGTCCCTGAGGATTGTGTCATCTGCCAGCAGCTTTCTGCTCGGACTCTGAGGGACAGATTGAAGATCAGGCTGGCTGGCCTGGAGGAGAGGCGTCTGCAGGCTGCAGGTGGGTCTGGGCAGGCTGGGAAGGTTCCCTCTGCCTCTGCTGAGGCCCCTGGGGGGCTCCCCAGGGGCAGGAAGTCCAGCAAACGGTCCCGGTCTCCGTCGACGTCGATTGCATCGACGACGACGTCGAGAGGGATGACGGCGGTGTGCTCCCCTTCTCCCCGGGGCTCCGGGTCGAGACGGCGTGACGGCTCGACGTCGAAGGAGAAGCCGCCGTCGACGTCATCGTCTACGTCGACGTCTAGGTCTTCCTACCGACGCCGAAGGCAAAGTGACAGGCATCGGCGCTCGCCGTCGAAGCGGCACCGACGCTCGCCGTCAAGGCGACACCGTCGATCGCCGTCGAGGCGACACCGTCGATCGACGTCAAGGCACCGGTCGACGTCGAGGGGCTCCTCGACGTCGAGAGCATCAAGACGACGGCGACGTTCGTCGTCGAAGACGGAACGCTCGACTTCGAGAAGGCGGCGTGCGACGTCACGGAAGAGGAGATCGACGTCGAGGAGTCGACGGTCGACGCCGAGGAAAAGAGGTCCGACGCCGAGGAGACGGCGATCAACGCCGGAGTCTAGGAAGCGTCGTTCGACGCCGGAGAAGCGTCGCTCTGCGTCCAGCAGACAGCGGTCAGCGTCTAGGAGTCGGTCAGCCTCTCCAAAACGGCGCAAGAGGGATTCTAGTCCCAGAAGTCACGCTGCTTCGAGTGGAGGACGCAAGAGGAAGCGGTCACCTGCTGATGGGACTGGCTCTCCGCACCCTTCGCCGAAAGGGTCACCGGGCTCGGTGTACTCAGAGGTGTACACACCATCTCGGCCCAGGACTCCGACTCCTCCTCCTGTTCCTAAGGAGGATCCTCCGCCCAAACCGCCACTGCCTTCAGGAGACCCTCCTCCGCCTCCGGTCCCTCCGCATGGGCCCACCCCGCAGCCGAAGGTTCCTCCTCCGAGGTCCACTTCCCTGCCGTCCCTACCTGTTCCTCCTAAGGGGACCCCAAAACCGAATCCCCGTGAGGAACCGACGAAACCCCGTGAGGAACCGAGGAAGACCCTTCCACGAAAACCGAAGGAGCGGCCACGTGCAGGCAGGTCTCGCTCTCGCTCTGGGAGGAAGGAGAGATCGCGACGCAGATCATCCACGAGGTCGAGACACCGCCTTAGGAGGCGCGAGTCTCGCTCACAAACGAGGTCCTCTGGGACCAGGGACTATTCTCCCACCCTATCGGGGTCACCGGACACGAGAGTGTCCCCGATAGATGACCTGGTGGCGTTCCATGACGTCCTTTTACGGGGCGCGGCGAAGTTGGGCATATCCCTGACGGTGCCCACTCCGAAAACATCAGTCATTTTTGAGACTTTACATCAGAAACATCTGTCTCGTCCTCTCCTGCCTCTGGTGCCGGGCCTGGAATAACCGGCTATGGCTCTGTTTCTCACCCCTGCGGTGACGAAGGCGGCCCCATCAAGATTACTGAAGAAGTACCGGGCCACCGATTCGGATCCGGCCTTTTTAAGAACGGAACCTCCTCCTGACTCGGTCATTGTGACGGCGGCCCGCAAGCAGCATGCCACCACTCCGTCCTCCACGGTTCCCCCGGATAAGGAGTCAAGGTGGATGGATTCGGCGGGGAGGAAAGTCTGTGGCACTTCCGCTACCTCCATGAAAGCGGCGAGTGCCACGGCACTGTTGGGCCGATACGACCGCGCCCTCTGGGACTCCCTCGCGCGCTTTGCGGAGCATTTACCTCGGGAGCAGCGGGAAGACTTCGTGGAAGTACTGAGTGAGGGGATGCTGGTGGCCAACCAGATTATCAGCGCGGCAGCGGACTCTTCCCTGTTGGCTGCTCACGGATTTTGCCACGGAGTCAACCAACGGCGCCACGCATGGCTCCGGCTTACGTCCCTGAAGCCGGACGCTCAGCAGAGGGTAGCCAATCTACCGTTCTCCGGTGAGACCCTCTTCGGGAAGCATGCGGACGATGAGATGGCCCGCATGAAGGCGGAGGCCGAGATGCTGACGGCTGTAGGCCTGGAGAAGCCTAAGGAGACCAAGAAGCAGTACCGCCCTTTCCAACGGCGGTTCGGCGGACAAGGCCGAGGACGGGGACAGGCTTCGGGGCAATCGCAACAGCAACACCAGTTCCGTAAGCCGTTCCATAAGCGCCAGAAGGGCAGGGGAGGCCAGCAGTCGGCCCCGGCGCCCAAGGGCCAGGCGGGGTCTAGGCCCTAGGAACCTACTTCCCCCGGATCTGTTACCCACTCCGGTAGGGGGAAGCATTCAATTTTTTCTGGCAGAGTGAAGAAAAATTACTCAGGACAAGTGGGTGCTGAATATTGTTTGCAATGGATACAGTCTTCGGTTCACCAGCCCTCCTCCAGCTATTCCCCCAGTCAGCTCGCAGTTTCAGCTGCGCGAGCTTCAGGCGGAAGCGGATATCCTGTTGAGGAAAAGGGCGATAGAAGACGTACCTCGGTCTCAGAGAGGAAGAGGTCTGTACTCCCGGTTCTTTCTGGTTCGCAAGAAGGACAAGAACGAGTTCAGGCCCATTCTGGATTTGCGACATGCGCTATAGACCTACAGGATGCTTACTTCCATGTGCCCATTTCACACAAACACAGGAAGTTCCTGCGGTTCCAAGTCGGCACCAATCACTATCAATACACAGTACTCCCATTCGGACTGAAGTCTGCGCCGAGAACGTTCTCGAAGTGCATGGCGGTGGTAGCAGCGCACCTGAGGAAGCACAAGGTGTTCGTCTACCCGTACTTGGACGATTGGTTGATCAAGGCATCCTCCTTCTCGGAAGCGCGAGCACACTTCCAGAAGACGTGCGTTCTCTTGAACAAGCTGGGGCTGCACATCAACATGGCCAAGTCTGTCCCGACTCCGGTCCAATGCATACAGTACTTGGGAGCCTCCATCAATACGCTGTCAGCAAGCGTGTCTCCTTCGGAAGAGCGACGATTATCACTCCTTCGGAAGGCTCAGGCTCTTATGACGACTCCATCTACAACAGTGAGGACGGTGTCTTCTCTGCTGGGATCGATGGCCTCTTGTATCTTCCTGACGCCACACGCACGGCTGCACATGAGACCGCTGCAGGAGTGCTTGGAGGACCAGTGGGATCAGAGGAAAGGATCTTGGGACGACAAGATTCGCCTGTGACTGCATGCTCTTCAGTCTCTGAAGTGGTGGTGTTCGGCGGAGAATCTCCTCAAAGGGGTTCCCTTTCACAAGGACATTCCCACGCAGACTGTCGTGACGGATGTGTCTCTCCTGGGATGGGGAGCGCACTCCGGGACTCTACAGATTCAAGGCACGTGGTCACCGATGAAGGCCACGTATCACATCAATTTCCTGGAACTCAGGGCTGTTCACTTGGCGCTGAAGGCTTTTCTTCCGTCCTTCCAGACCAACTCTCTGCTTGTACCAACGGACAATACCACCACGATGTATTACCTCAACAAGCAGGGGGGCTCGAGATCGCGCACTCTGACACAGGAGGCGCAGACGATCTGGCACTGGCTTCTAGCCAGAGGACTGACGATAACGGCCACCCATCTACCAGGTGTGCAGAATGTTCAGGCAGACTCACTGAGCAGACTGCTCCAGGAAAACCACGAATGGGTCATAAACGACGAAGTACTAGGAGAAGTCTTCGCAAGGTGGGGAACTCCAGACGTAGATTTGTTCGCTACCGCCGAAAACAGCAAGTGCAGAGACTTCGCCTCCAGGTACTTCCAACAAGGGACTCTGGGGAATGCGTTATGGATCAACTGGACGAACAGCTTTCTGTACGCCTTTCCTCCCATTCCCCTGATACCGGCGGTGCTCATCAAGCTGGCCCGGTCCAGAGCTCGGATGATACTCATCGCCCCGGAGTGGCCCAGGCAGTGGTGGTTCACGGACCTACTTCACCTGTTTCTCCTTCCTCACATTCGGTTGCCGTGCAGGCCGGACCTTCTCACGAAGTTCGGCGGACGGATGTTACACCCCAACCTCTCGTCTTTGAGTTTGGCGGCATGGCTCCTGAGATAGTGCAATATGGCCATCTGAATCTGCCCAATGATTGCATGGACATACTGAAGGAGTCTAAGAGACCTTCCACTCGGACTTCATATGCTTACAAGTGGAAGCGGTTTTGGATCTGGTGCCAGTCTAAGAACCATGATCCTACGACCTGCAAGGAAGACGTCATCCTTCCTTACCTTTTACATTTGGCGCAGTCTGGCCTTAATGTCCATTCCATTAAGGTACATCTTGCTGCATTGACTGCCTACAAGAAATGCCCTTCACAGACTTCCTTTTTCCAGATCCCTGTGATCAAAGATTTTCTGGAAGGTTTGAAGAAAGTATTCCCTCCTGTCAGGCTTCCCTCGCCTTCATGGGAGTTGAATGTGGTGCTGTCCAGATTGATGAAGGAGCCTTTTGAACCTATTCATAAGGCTTCGTTGCAGCACCTGTCCTGGAAGGCGGCGTTCCTCGTGGCCATTACATCGGCCCGCAGGGTGAGTGAAATTCAGGCGTTGTGTTGTAATGAACCTTATACTGTATTTCATGCTGCTAAGGTTGTTATGCGTACTCACCCTAAATTTCTTCCCAAGGTTATTTCTGATTTTCATGTCAACCAGACTATAACTTTGCCTACGTTTTTTCAGAACCCTTCATCCCCAGCGGAGAGGTCTCTCCATTCCCTGGATGTTAGGAGGGTGTTGAAATTTTATCTGGATAAAACCAAGGATATTCGTAGGTCTGACCAGTTGTTCATCAATTACGGGTCGGTCAGGACGGGTCTTGCGACCTCGAAGCAGTCCATCTCTAGGTGGATTGTGTCCTGCATACAGTTGTGTTATCAAAAGGCTAATAAGACCTTAGGAGGTAAGCCTAAGGCTCATTCCACCAGGGGCAAAGCTGCCACGACGGCTCTGCTCCGTAACGTGCCGATTACTGAAATCTGCAAGGCAGCCACTTGGAAGTCGGTTCATACCTTTGCTAAGCATTACTGCCTGGACACTGACGCCAGGGCAGACGCTCAGGTTGGCCAGGCTTCGCTGCGGAATTTGTTCGCACAGTAGTGGCGTTATGTATTTATTCTCCACCGCCGCTTTGGTGTGGGGATGGTCTTGCCATTCTATTCACTAGATTATGACTATACACAGAGATCCCCTACTACAGAAGGAGTAGTTTCTGTCCTGTAACTCCAGTTCTGTAGTAGGGGTATCTCTGTTATAGTCATAAGCGCCCGCCCTCCTCCCCGGTGGAGATTTTTTTTTTCATCATGTAAAGAATGTGACAGGTCTGGCGTGCTTCGTCTTCAAAAAGAACTGAAAGTAGAGGGACCTGCTATGCATTCTGGGATACTGGGAGAAGTTCTGGAAAGTTCTCTTAAAGGCACAGTATCCTATTTAAGCCACATAATGGCAGCCTATGGGGCTTGTCTGTCCCTACCTTCCTCTCTATCATTCTTGAGTCTTTGACTGGGGGAGGCAGGTTTCTCTATGGTAGAAACTAGCAGGCTGTGCTGTATGTGGTGTTTTTTTGGTGGAATTTCTAGTTGAAGTACTGGACAGTGTAGCCTGTGGATATAGGCTGCATTATTTGTCTTTAAATTCTCTCTTAAGTGTCTTTGCAGTTTCTGCATTATTTTGACAACTTAAGAGATTATTTTTGATTGCCGGGGTCCACGCACATGGGAGGGACTATTCACTAGATTATGACTATAACAGAGATACCCCTACTACAGAACTGGAGTTACAGGACAGAAACTACTCCTTCTGTGCTTGTGGTACTATGCTAGTAATTTCACAAAATTTTATCTAAACATATTCCATTGTGATTATTCGGAGCCCCTCCTGTTATTTAGGCAACAGGCAGAAAACGAGGCGTCGGGGACCACCCAGCGGGGCCATCCGGAGCCTGGTAATGAAAGCCTACGAGGTTGTGAAATGAGGCCCATGAATCTGCTACGATATCATGTGAATCTGTCCGGGTGAACTAGCAGAGAACAAGCTGCTCGCATGTACAGACGGAGGACGCCAGGTGGCCTTTATGGAGATGGCGTTTTAATGAAATGTGCAAAATTATAATTGCGCGTGCCCGGAGTTATGTCGGACCGCAATGAAGCGCAGCCTGTGGGACAGGCAGCCGTGAGCGCTCGGGTGCAGTGTACTTGGTAACGCATTTGCATTTGCTTATGACCCCTAACCTTCTGCAGAGCAGCTCTCTGTGGCCGTGGCTGTGCTTCAATTACTGCCGTCATTATAGACTCTGTTGGTGGTACATGCGACATCGGATGGATCCTGTGTTTATCGTTCCTGCTGCTCTTTCGGGTATAAAACGAGCACTGGTCTGGCTTTACCGTGCGAACGTCGGTTTGGACAGATGCACACAGACTATTGTGGAGTCTCTGTTTGCAACTTACTTCGTTCTGTGCCTCGTACCTCTGTGCTCTTTGTTTTAATCATTTCCCAAGTTTGCAGTGCTGCACATGTATTTGAAAACGTTGAGAAATCCACACCTATTAGCTTTACCAGTGCTTCTTGCCTGTGCTTGCGCATGTTCTGTCAAGGATTCCTGGAGTGCTTTAGTTCCCCATCTAAGAATGAAGTAAGCAACGCGAGGTGTTAACATGGAAAAGATGCTGCTCAGAGTGACGTGCCATTCCATCCTCCAAACCCAGCGCGGTGCTTCTTTCTGTCAGTACAGCCCGGAATCACCACCTCCGAAGCGCTAATACCTCCTGCGTGTAAAAGCAGCACCACTAGAACTAGAGTGGCATACGCAGAAGCGAGGATGAATACAACCGGACTTCAACAATAAGAAGCATAGACAAAGCCAGTAGGCCTCACTATTTTAAGAATGTCCACCATTTATAGAAACCGTTACTAACATTCTGCCAATACAGGCATTTCATTGTTTTTGTGAGTGCTAGAGTGCTTGGTTGCCTCATTAAAATAGGCTTGCTTTATTAAGCAAATTTGTACTATGCACCTCTATTTATATTAGAAAAGTGTGTTTCCTACTTGGTGTGCTTCAGTAGTGATGGGTGTGAGTGTTGCCGGTAGTGTTATTACTAATCTGTGAGGGGTGTGAAGGTAATGTGTGACTGCTAATGTGTAAAAGTACTCCTGGTAGCGTGTGGATGCTAGCCGGTGAGGGGAGTGAATATGCTTCCAGTTGTGTGTGGCTGCTAGTCTGTGGTGGATGGGGGGGCTTTTAGTTGCATGTGACTACAACATTCGGTTGTTAGCCCTGCTGGTAGTGTGTTGTGCTAGTCTGTGAGGGGTGTGACTGCTACTCTCGGAGGGCTGTTAGCGCTGCTTGTAGTGTGTGGTGCTAGTCTGTGAGGGGTGTGAGTGCTTGTGATAGTGTGACTACTACTCTCGGAGGGCTGTTAGCGCTGCTGGTAGTGTGTGGTGAGCATTGTAGAGAGCAGTGTTCAGAGGACCTTTGTTTACTGGATTTTCTCCCCGATCTGTACAGCTGCCACATACTACTGCCTGGATCGATCGCCTGCTCCAACATAGGTGGCTCACCACCGCATCTCACTTCAGTTTTTTCAGTCGTGCTCGTTCTGAACACACGGTTTTGCTGGTGCACCTAGATAGAGCAGTTAGTTTGTTTTATTGTCCGCCCTTTCTGATGATCCCTTCCATATGTGCCTCCTGCCTTTATGCTGTATATAGCACCCATCATGGCATTCCTGCAGCCATGATGGGAAGGCACTTAATCTGCTGACAGACGGAGATGCCTTCAGAGGTTGTTATGGAGGCCGAATCACTAAAAGAACATGTTGAAAAGGAGAGCTGCCGAGGCAGCTCTGCTGCAGCGTCCAGGGAACGTTCTGCCTCTTCACCTTGGGGGTTGGACAGGCTCGGAGCTCATGAGCTAAGGAGCTTGAGAGCCACAGCTTCGTTTCTCATCTTTGGGCTCCACGTGCTGCAAAGGAGGGTGCAGAGTAGAGAGAGTGCAGAGTAGAGAGAGTGCAGAGTAGAGAGAGTGCAGGGTAGAGAGAGTGCAGGGTAGAGAGAGTGCAGGGTAGAGAGAGTGCAGAGTAGAGAGAGTGCAGAGTAGAGAGAGTGCAGAGTAGAGAGAGTGCAGAGTAGAGAGAGTGCAGAGTAGAGAGAGTGCAGAGTAGAGAGAGTGCAGAGTAGAGAGAGTGCAGAGTAGAGAGAGTGCAGAGTAGAGAGAGTGCAGAGTAGAGAGAGTGCAGAGTAGAGAGAGTGCAGAGTAGAGAGAGTGCAGAGTAGAGAGAGTGCAGAGTAGAGAGAGTGCAGAGTAGAGAGAGTGCAGAGTAGAGAGAGTGCAGAGTAGAGAGAGTGCAGAGTAGAGAGAGTGCAGAGTAGAGAGAGTGCAGAGTAGAGAGAGTGCAGAGTAGAGAGAGTGCAGAGTAGAGAGAGTGCAGAGTAGAGAGAGTGCAGAGTAGAGAGAGTGCAGAGTAGAGAGAGTGCAGAGTAGAGAGAGTGCAGAGTAGAGAGAGTGCAGAGTAGAGAGAGTGCAGAGTAGAGAGAGTGCAGAGTAGAGAGAGTGCAGAGTAGAGAGAGTGCAGAGTAGAGAGAGTGCAGAGTGACTAGGGAGTGCTAGGGAGTGCAGAGTGACTAGGGAGTGCAGAGTGACTAGGGAGTGCAGAGTGACTAGGGAGTGCAGAGTGACTAGGGAGTGCAGAGTGACTAGGGAGTGCAGAGTGACTAGGGAGTGCAGAGTGACTAGGGAGTGCAGAGTGACTAGGGAGTGCAGAGTGACTAGGGAGTGCAGAGTGACTAGGGAGTGCAGAGTGACTAGGGAGTGCAGAGTGACTAGGGAGTGCAGAGTGACTAGGGAGTGCAGAGTGACTAGGGAGTGCAGAGTGACTAGGGAGTGCAGAGTGACTAGGGAGTGCAGAGTGACTAGGGAGTGCAGAGTGACTAGGGAGTGCAGAGTGACTAGGGAGTGCAGAGTGACTAGGGAGTGCAGAGTGACTGCTAGGGAGTGCAGAGTGACTGCTAGGGAGTGCAGAGTGACTGCTAGGGAGTGCAGAGTGACTGCTAGGGAGTGCAGAGTGACTGCTAGGGAGTGCAGAGTGACTGCTAGGGAGTGCAGAGTGACTGCTAGGGAGTGCAGAGTGACTGCTAGGGAGTGCAGAGTGACTGCTAGGGAGTGCAGAGTGACTGCAAAGTGACTGCTAGAGATTAAGCTAATGGCAATGTAAATGACAATGCCATTTATTTATCTGTTTTCAACACCAACACATAAATACAAATTTTGTCATTTACAATGCCAATAGCTCTAACTTTTCCAAAGGCGAAACCATTGCATTGTAAATGCTTGTTTCATTTTCCAAACTGAGGGGGTGGGGGTGGTGTTTCAGTTTGAAAAGGCAAACAGCTGGATGGTGGTCTGCTGTTCCTTGCAGGCCACCATTCCTATGTTTGTAGTACGTCAAAAGGGCCAGATGGCGACCTGCCAAATTAATTTTCATATGCAAGATCGTTCTTATCTCTAGCCACATGCCACCTGGCTCAACTGGAAATTTCGAGATGCAACTTATTAGTACAGAGGTTGCATTGCAAAATTAACGGCTGGCTAGAAAACTGTAGAATGCAGTATACAACCACTTATTTGTGACTTGTCCTTTAGTCTATCTGGCTCACAGTTAAATATTTCACCGTTTTATTCTGGGAGATAAAAGTATAAGAATAATTATTAGTTGAGCAAGCAAAGTTGATGTTTAATTTCTAATGTGTAACATATGTTTATCTTTATTTTCTATAGGTATGCAATAGTTCGCCTTAACCAATACTTCAAAATGAAGCAAGAGGTCACATTGTTAACTATTCCAGAGTAAAGGAAGCTTTCCGCGCTTGCCCTGGTTTGATGAGCAATCCGCCTGACTCCTTTCTTGGAAGAGGATTGTACAGCTTAATTTTGATATGTTTTGGAATGTTTATTTGCTGTTTTGCTACAAACCGACCCTCTTGTCCTGAAAACAATACATAATTAATTTGCCCTTTAATGTTCTACGAGGCTGTTGTCGTACAGCAGTAGCGCCTTCAGTTTTCTCTATTTTGAAGTTCTCCTAAGATGCCTTTTAATGGTGCTTTTGTACTTTTGGAGAGACCACAACAAGGTTAAATGAACTAAAAAGTTAGTCTTTCTAAAGTCTGAAATAGAGTGACTCGTTTTTTTTGTTTCAGGATGAACGTTGGGGATGTACTTCTAAACATATAATTGAGCACTTTGTGTACTTTTTTGGGGAAATTTGACTCCCTTCCTTCGAAGCCTAAGTAGTAGAAATGTCCGGCCCAGACCACAAGGAAAGGTCTTTAAAAAAAATAAAAATTGCCCAGAAGAAATTGCCATTCCAGTGTAGGGGAGTCATTGACATTGTAATTTAACATATTTTAAAAAATTTATTTATTATAGGTTTAACATAATTCAAGTCCTGCATCTTTCTTTGTTTCTAAATGTTCTTCCAAAGGAAGAATTTGTCTGGTCATTTGTATTTTAACATACTTACTGTTGTGCTCATTAAATTTAGATATTTCACTGTCTTTTACTTTACTGTATATGATAATTGTGCATTCAGGATGATGAATGATTATTTTCTCTAAGTACCCAATATTGATACACATGTTTTACATGCGAGTTTGTAAAATAGATTAATTTATTAAGCCAGTGTGCAGCATATGCCTGATCCATTATGCAATTGCTGCAGTATTTGCTCAGTGTATATTTCTAACATAAATTTGACTTTGTGCAGAACTACATGTTAAAAAAGTGAACTTCTTTATGACATATCCTATTGTTTAGAATAGGCGTGAAACATTAATTTCTGTGTACATTTTATACTAACTGGAAGGTTTAAAATACCTCCGCATAATGTTTGTTGCGAGGCATCTTATTATTCTTATCAAAGTTATTAAAATGCCGCACCTCTTAATTGGCCAGTCCCTAAGTTACTAGTAATGCAATCACAAAATCAACCTAAAAATCTCCATCTAATGTTTTAATCTGCTGAAACGCTATTATAAATGTGTGTTGGCATTGTTAAAGGCACTTTGATTTGTGAAGACATAAGGATATAATCCTGTTCAGATTTTTATTGAGCAGAATACGGTTTCGTAAAGTTAGTTTTCTTGATCAGATTTCATGAGGCTCACTAAAAAATTTTCAAATATTAAATTATTTTTGTGATTATTGAAATGATTAAACTGACAACAGTTTTACATTTGAACAATTTTGAAGGTTACTTATTAGCACTGAGCTAGCTTTCCTGACCAGTTAAGAATGTTGTAAAGTAAACATATCAATGGGTACGTTTAACAGATGTTGCATTGTTAAAGTGAAACTTGCATAACTTTTCAAGCAACTGGCTTCTCTAAGGCTTCGTTTGTATTTATTTAAACAATGTTTACAGTAGTTCATGGTGGTATTGTACACCGATTGGAGAATGGTTTATTTTTACTATTTCATTGTTGACACTGTGAAGACATGTGGCACAAAGTTTGCGTATTAGATATTGAGAAGCACATCTTGGAAAACATATTCTGTTTGCACTCATGCTTTGAGCAAGCCTATTCTCGTTTTCGATTTGATGTTGGACCACTGCAGTCTGCTTTAAACACATTTGATGAAGAAAAATACAGTTGTAAATAGTATTTGCTGCCAGTGGTGCACAGAAAAATGTTTTGATGACCATGTTGAATCTTCACTGCACTCAATCAATTGTCCAAACGTTTTTCTATTTTGTTGAAAAAAATACTTCTTTCTTAGTTGACGTGAAAAGCAAAGGTTAGAGTGCAAGCGTCGTTGGGGATGGTTTAGATATAGCACAGCATTTCTTGCTTCTTACTATTTCAATGACTTACTAGGCAAACATACAATGATATCTAATACACATCCCTATGACTACAGTTTGCAGTCTTTCTGGTAACCGTTTACTCACAATGGATGACACTATTTTCCTAATTTTATGGGTATTTTATTTTAGAACTTTGTTTTCCATAATTTTCAATGAATACATAGCCCCAGAAACGTCACCGTGTGATCCAGCCTTTATGTAGAAATTTTTACTTTAAAAAAAATCCTAAATGACTTGAATGCTACAATTCAAATTTGAAGTTAACAATGTAAATAGAAAATTCGTAGTGGCATTCATGCATGCAGAGAATACACCCATGAATAATAGACCATAGTGGCCTGTTTGCTTTTGTAAAGCAGAACTGAGTAAAGCCTTTTTTCTTCTTTAATGTGTAGCAATTTGTATATACAGCCTTGTAAATTACCATTTGTATATTCATGTGAATTGTAAATTGCCTATGGATTTCTGTATTGCATTGTGTTCTATTCCTTTGTAGAAATGTTTCTATAAAGAAGAAATGAGACTTAGCATCTATTTTCCTGAACCGCAAATACCCATAGTGCAATATTCCAAAGAATGTAATGGTTTTGTATCAGTAGATATACTGCTATCCATAATATATTTTTAATGCTTTTTTTCATGAAAGCAATGTACATGGACCATTCTCTGAAGTCAATAAGTTATTGATCTAGAGTTTGTTGTGCGACATACACATACACAGAATTGCAGAATTTAGCATGCTGTTTATTGTAACTGAGAATGGGGAGAGTCCATGCCTCTCAAGCTCAAGAAGTGAAGCCTCAAGGGGGTCATTGTGCCCCTCCCCTTCCTAAACAATTATAATAAATAGCTTATTATGGTCTGCACATGTGCATATATGTTTTATGCCAAGTCATTTTCATGTGTTTCTTTTTAACATAAGGTATTTAAGCAAAACCAGAATGTGAGGGGTTACAATTGTGCAGTAAGGAAAGCCACATTGAAGAGACCTTGAGAGAATTATTTTCACATGTAAAGTAATTGTAACATGCAATATGTGAAGCAGTATAGAATGATTTTATGCTACTGTGGTGAAAATGGAATTTGACCTTTGCACTGTTCTAATAAATTTATGAATGTGTTTATTAGTACAGTTGCTCTAAATAACATGAGTCATTGATCCACATGCATTTTCACTGCGTGTGTGTGTATATGTATACACACATACCCACACACCAAGAGGTTTCTTTTTTTTCATTGCTACTTTAGTTTTGTCTATCAAATGCTGAAAGACAGTAAACTGATTAATGCATCCAGAGTTTTTCACCATTTTAGAAATTTTATTATGCACCAAAATATAGTGAAATGACTCAGTGAGGCATTAGGAAAATAAAATGGCGTTCTCTCTTGGTTGACATTGTGTTTATCCTTTCTTTAAGATACTTTTTTTTCTGTAAGGAGTGCACTTGAATTACAACCAAGCTGTGCTTTGAATTAAATAAAAATAAATAAAATACATAATTATACATGTCTGTACATACTGTTAAGTCTCCAGTGTCAAACTTGAACAGTGTGAATCAGGTAAAAAAATTAAAAAAAAGGAACAAACTGATTTGAAAGATAATAAAGGGGGCTGGGGGAACTAGTATTGACATACCCATAACCTTGTGTTTTTTTCTGGTAAGGTGCTGGATTTTGTGTCGACTAAAAACATAATAGAAATGTGTTATGAGTACCCACCTAGATCTTTGCTATATAATGAATACTTGTCTTTCTCTTAAAATCTCTTCTTTTCTCCTACCACTGCAGATCAGTTTCATTAACACATCATTAGTATTTTAAGATAATGTGTGTTAATAGTAATTGGTCCTTATTTCATACAGAAGCATAAAGTTCTTCTTGGTTTAGTTTCGTGATGGTCTTTGTTTTACTCCGCATTTATTGGACACTGAGCTATTCGTTTATCACCATTGAAAACAAAATATCGGTCCTCTCACATGTAACCAAAAATATTCTAGTGTCCTTGATGAGCATGATTTTTACTATCTGCTTACATCGTGTTTTCTTCCATCCCCAAAATATCGGTCCTCTCATATGTAACCAAAAATATTCTTGTGTCCTCTTGATGAGCTTGATTTTTACTATCTGCTTACATCGTGTTTTCTTCTATCCCCAAAGCATCATTGTTATCTATTGTGTTTTTATTCCCTGGATTTTTAAATGCAGTGAAGCTATTTCATTTTGACTGTACACTGAAGGCCTGATTATTGCGTCAATTGGCTGACATTTGTTCACATAACTTATACTTCCAATCTTCTATTGATGATGGTGCCGACATTTTGAAACACTAGGTCTTAGTGAAGAAATTACATCAGGCAGTGAGTACCCTTCGGCCATATTTGTGTACAGGTGCATATCGGCCATAAAGCTAAAAGAGCTTCATATCTCTCCCACTGCGAGGAGAGCCCCTGACATATTGGCCTTTGGTTTTCACTGTGTGCAACGCAAAATTGATGCAGTGCAGCCAATCAAGTTGTTATGAATTGTTCGCTCGAGTAGTCAAGCTTCTGGTGCCAGATAGCGTCGCTGACGGTTTAATCCTCCAGTCTGATCAATACTTCCTCGCTAGAACGTAATTCTACATCAAGCACTTCATGATCACCCACCACAGTTGCAAAACATATTGCCTTGAACTGTAGCTTTGAACTAATCCCATTCATGTGCTGTGACTTGAAATTGAATTCAAAATAGCTGTATACTATCTTGAACAGTAGCAGGAAACACCTAATCTAGCAGCGAACGCTGAAGCTTCCATGTAGGGATAGGAGGAATGTGTCTTTCCACACCAGAGTCACACTATCAGAGGGTTGTGGTCAAGAGATTGTTTAGCCCCAGTAGTCAGTCCATGCAAACAGCGAATAGAAGGAGTATATTTTCAAGCCAGCTTGACGCTGTCAGCAAATGTCTTTCAAGGATGATCGGTGCAACCATAAGGCTTAATGTTTAGCGTTACTTGCAGTCTGCACTTTAGGGAGAGGGGGAGCAGAGTTGTATATAGCATGCTATTGTTACTATTGTAGTCCCTACGGAGTATCCATGGGACATTTACCCATTGTGCCAACTCTGCTGACAAATGATCCCAGGAAGCGGCTTGGTCAAAGTTGAGGGCATAAATGCTACCCAGCACAAGCAGCCTACCATCAAGACTCTCCTCCACCAAGACCTATCTCCCCTCCTGATCTGTAACAGCTGAATACTGTAGAAATGGAACACTAGCCCTTATTCACATCTGCTTGCTAGTAGAAACCTTATAACAGCATGTTGCAGGGCTGGCTTTTGGCATTGGCGAGCTGGCTCCCATCTTAAGAGGGTTTCATAGAGCTCTATGCATTAAGGAAATGCTCTCGCTTGGCTCCAGTGTTTCATGTCAAAATGGCTATAATCCTTTAGTTAACATGTCATAGACTGTTTTTACCATCCCATGAGTCCCCTTCCTGGCCCTCCCTTCTCCTTCGCTGACATACATCAACACCACCTCATCAGCGTTGACTGGAGCAAAGCGGGGGGTAATTCAGGGGAGTTGGGTAGTGTGCAGAGATTTTTGTGTTCAGAGGTCAGTCCATAATCAGCCAAGGACTGTCTGTTGAACACAGAAGGGGCTACCTACTGCCTTATTTTACTTACCTACTGCAAGGGTGCCAAATTTCTTTCTGCCCAGGGTCGTATCCTAGCAAAGCTTGTAGCAGGAAACAAAAGAAATATCTGCACGCTCTGGGAGAAAACTTCCAGTGTGTTGGACTTTTTCTTCTTTTTTTGTTTTGTTTTTGGGGTACCCAACAATTTGTGAATTTGTTTTAGATAAACAAAAGCTTCCCTGAGTGGGTTCATTTAACATGCTGCTTGCAGAGAAAAGCTTTAGTGCCTTCAGCAGAGTCCTTGCAGCTCAGCACACAGATCTTGCCTTCCCACCAGAAATCTGTGTGATGCCATACACCATACTTAATGGGGTACTAAGGCATTTTTCTGAATTGCATTTCAGCGAAACCTTGTCTAGCATTCACTATATAAAACAAAGTATAAGAATGAATACATTAATGTATAAACACTTATAAAGCATAAGAAATAGCTGGGAAGATACCCTGGTATTATCGGAGAAAAAAGGAATGGAAAATCAGACAAGAAATTGGGAGCTTATAGGAAAGATACGTTGTCAAAGCTTTCCTGAATGCAAGAATATAGATCTGAACACAGGTGGGATACTTTTCAGGCATTCATTTTCATGAAAGACCATTATCTGTCCATCAGTTTGGATCATTTGATATGAGGCATCATCAGGAAGTGAGCGGATTAAGAAATTGAATATTGGGAAAGTACGTACCTCATATAACGAGTGAATTAAAGTCCTGCTGTAAGAAACTGGGTTACTAGTTGAGTGGGGTGAACCCCTACTCAAGCAGCAACCACAATCCTTGCCAGGGTAAAGTCACAAGCAAATCCCAAATTAACCTCTGCTCAACCTTCAAGTAGTTTGGCACAGAGTAGCCTGGTGTAACTTAAAGGCCATGTTTAGGGGGCTGGCTTAGTATATGGTGCAAGCTTATTTAAGTGAAGCACCGTGCACTAATCCAGACAACCCTTATAGTGATTTAGTGGTCATATACAACCATAGAAAACTCTCTTAATTGGTAGCTGTGGAGAGCAGCCTTCAGGCTTAGTCCAGAAGTATTGTTAAGCAGCTTGTTTTACCAGAACTAATCGTACAGTGTACAGGAATCCAAAGGTGAGGTTGTGGTTTCAGTTGTCTTTTATTCAATCATATTAGACACCCCCCTTCACCAACATGTGTCCAATCTATTGCTGGTCCAATCACAGCAGACTTCATCCGGGCTTTATATTCAAACTGATTTGAATTTAATACATTTGCTCAGATCTAAGATTTCCACATTAGATTCACGTGCCTTTTCATAATCCTTTTTCTGTATCAAGAAAAATAGTGTGGTGGTGATTTGTGAAGTTCTGTCAGTAACGTTCTCTTGTATCGAGTCCGCAGAGTATGCGCGACTAGCGAGGTCACACCGGTCGCGCGTGCTCTGCCACACCACACTATTTTTCTTGCAACAGAAAGAAAAGATTATGAGAATACGCATGAATCTAATGTGGAAATCTTCAATCTGAGCACATGTATTAAGGTCAAATCAGATCGAATATAAAGCCCTGACAAAGTCTGCAGTGATTGGAACAGCAATCTATGAAACAAAGGCGATGGGGCATGTCTAATATGATTGAATAAAAGACAATTGAAACCACAACCTCTGGATTTCTGTGTGCTTGGAGACATAGTTGTTTGCTCATTTTGGACCCTGTCCAACTGAGAAGAGGATGGCTCCTTCTCCTGAAGCCCCTGAAGATTCATGGATTTTTGAATGAACAATTTTATGTACTCCCCATAAGACTAGTGTGGTAGAGTGCGCCAGTTAAACCTATCCATCGCCTCATTGTTTTTCTAATCGTACAGTGTAGGCTAAAAACAAAATAATCATACAGTGTAGTTATAAAAATATTTATATTTATTTACACTCAGTAGCACGTTGGTATATCTCTAGTATCCGGAGATATGAACACCATGCACACAATATTTCAAAAGGAACCAGGTAAGTATGCGCAAATACACAGTGGTCTCTAGGAGGAGACCAACAATCTAATAAAGAAGTGGAATGTAAACTGCGACCGTAATCGAGACTTGGACCAGAAGACTCAGAAATAACGCCACGGAGGCCATGTGCAGAGTAGAAACACAGCTGTGTACTCGATGCAATTCAATGGGGAAGTTGTGTTGCAGTTTTGAAGAAGGACCCTTATTTATTTTATATAGCCCCAGTGGACCTTGAAACCCAGTGGAAGATTGAAAGTTGGAGAGTCAACATACATGTGGATACCCCAGGGACCAGGATACCTACACCAGGGAAGCCAGGGTGCATAGGTATGGGGTGACGTAGACCACAATGGAGGACTTCAGTGAAGATGCCGCTGGCAAAGAAGGTGAAAAAATCTGGTGGCGGAGACGTTGTCACTGCAGCTGTGCAGACCAGGCAACGCTGTGGAAGACTAGGAGCTGTTAACGAGCTGTCCCACGACGGAAGTCGAGAACCAGAGGGTCACTGTCCGGCGGGAGCAGCAACAGATTTGGTAAAAGGAGGTGCAGTGTCTGGACCAGCAAGGTCCAAGGGAATCACCAAGTGTAGGAGAGTCGGAGCAGGCCTGATCAAGCAGGGGAGCCCACTGAAGCCAAAGACCCTCAAGAGGAACCACAGGCCGAAGGCACATAAGTTGAAAGAGAACCTTGAGCAGTTAACCAAGGATGCAGGCCCAAGGTGTAGAAAAGACAGTGCAGGCTTCAAGGAAGTTGGGACCTCAGGAGCAGCAAACCGGTCAGCTTCGTTACGATGCCTGCAGATGCCTTCACTCTAGGGGAGATGGCCACAGGCCGGGAGAATAAACTGGATATGAAGCACAGGCGAAGCAGAAGACTACCAGGATGCCGAGACCAGGAGCAGCAGGAGGCTTCCTTGATGCAGTCTTGGTATCAAACTAATTTCTACGAAGTGTCAGATGTTCTGACTGTTGAAGTGAAAGTGGTTTTGGATCTGAATCTTGTCCCACAATGAATCTGAAGAACCGGCCGCAGGGAAGCCGTTAATTACCCTTGGAAAAGGGTTTGGATGATTCAGTGATCCCTTCCAGAGGAGAGACTGGAGAGAGGGGAGGGTACTCCAATGTCCTTTGTCCAGTTGCACAGGCTCTGAACTGGTTCCAACTGGAGAATGCAAGGAGGGCACCAAATGTACCCTTCAAAATAGTCTGGCAAGCGCCCCCACCCTAAGCTCTATCTGGGGAGGGGGGGTCTACCTTCC
This sequence comes from Lissotriton vulgaris, assembly GCF_964263255.1. Lineage (NCBI taxonomy): Eukaryota > Metazoa > Chordata > Amphibia > Caudata > Salamandridae > Lissotriton > Lissotriton vulgaris. Next base: position 2,041,325,614 of record NC_141685.1, on the reverse strand, counting down.
CTTGCTCAAGCTGGGCTCAGCAGCAGGAGGGCAGAATCATGTCATGTCTGTGGTTGGCAATAGCAATCTTGCTGTTAGGCCCTGGAAGGCTGATCTGGGAATAGAGGGTGGGGGGGTACTCTAGGAGAACCCCCCCAGTACATGGGATCCTACATCCAACATTGGAATCTGTTTAGGTAGGATTCCAATATGTTTGATACCAAACATGACTGATTTTGGTGCAGCCAATATATAGTTAGACACCTCGTAATTGACTTGAAGTCCACTATATGTATGAAATGGCTGACCGCACTTAGAAAACCTGGAGAATCGACTGGGGTTTGTAGGGAGGATCCTGCTCATGCAGGCCCACCTCACAATTATAACCTAGCACCCTGCCTTCAGAATTGAAAGGCCTACCTTAGGCGTGACATAGGTTTTAAATTGCAGTGACCTGTTTTGTGTGGTGCCAGCACCAGCTCACACAGGCTCCAATGGCTGGCCTGTAGCCAGTTAGTGGTCTCTCATGGGCGGCATAACACATGCTACAGTCCATGATAGAGCCCTGTTGTACCTATGTCCTGGGTACCATATACTAGACTTGGAGGGGTACACCAGTAGCCAATGTACTCACCATAGTCTAATTTAGGTAGAGCACAGTGACTGGGGTCCGGATTTGCAGCATCCCAGTCAGACGAGTCAAAAAGTGGGAGTAACCTTGAAAGTAGATCCTACTTTCTGACACACCCCCTCCCCACTATCAAATGAAAGGAGATTAGACTAACTGCCCAGTTGAGTGTTCATTTTCTAAGTGGAAATATCTGGAGAGTCCATCTGTGTTGGCATGGCTACTCCCAGGTCTGTGTTCCACAAAAAAGTCCATCCCCTGTATGGAAATGAACCACTTAAACAGCTTGATTTGTCACCCTTCATCTTTTTAAGCCATAAGAGGGGCGGGCTTATGGTCTGTCTGAACAAAGAAGTGAGTACCAAACAAGTATGGTCTCCAGTTCTTCAAAGCCCAGACCACCGCAAAGGTCTACCTCTCAATAGCTGACCAATGTTTCTCCTTGGGGTCAACCTTCTGCTTATAATAGCTACTGGTTGGTCCTGGCACTCTGCTTTACGTTGTGACAAAACCGCTCTTACCCCTATCCCAGAAGTATCTGTCTGGACTGTAGTGTAGTTCCTATTTTCCCAATAGGCTCTGCGCATTGGAATAACATGAACAGCAGTGTAGACGTAGCACTGAGGTCATCCAGGTCTCTACTGTCTATGTTAGACTTAATTTAGGTTTGCGCCAGCTAGCTCAGAGGTCACTAGAAACTTTCTTGAATGAATAGGGAGGGATGAACTTCCCTGATTCAGCCAAGAAGGGATTCAGTTTCTGACAACCGCATAAACATGATAACTTTGCTCCCTCAGAATAAGAGTGTATCTCTAGAGTCGTGTGAAAACAATAAGCAGCTATTTCACTCAGTCAACCGTGCATACTTAGTTTCACCAGAGTGCAGAGAAATAAAGAGACAGGCATTTTCAATAAAAGGTGTTATTTATTGAGCAGTCTTCTTTCACATGCAAGAGAAATGAATTGCCACAATTGCAGTACTTATCATAAAGTAAAGTGCGTACAGTAAAAGTAGTATTATGAAACAATACTGTAAAAGCATTGATATGGTTTCTTAGCCATATGATACTTTAAAATGGATAAAATATATACATACATAAAAACATTGACTAACATACTCAACTGGTGCTTCTAACTACGCCTACCCCGGTGTACCTGACCCAAGCCTAATACTTGGGAAGGAATAAGTAAGTAGCAGTTTAAGTTAAGTTGGTTAAGATTGTTTTGCCAAGAATCTGCATCAAGAATTCTCTTAAGGATTTTAGTCAGCTCCGTACCTTGGTAATAGAATGTGGGAGGTCTGGTATCTTTCTTCCAGACTCGATCTCCCAGCAACCCGCAAGGGTAGGCTGGAAACACCGGAGCTAAATGTTCTCGGCTGGAGAAAAAGACAGCGTCTCTCTCAGTGCGTCAAAACGGGCAGGGCGGCTTCCTCGGGCTCTCGCATCAGCTGGGCTCTCGGGCAAGTAGATAGCCGCTCTGCTCCAAACCACTGTGTTTGCTTAAGGCAACCGTTGGTATATTTATACCTGAAAGGTGCCGAGGTTGACGTAAGGTTGGACATAAGACGTCACTAAGAACTAACAGTTCTTTCTGGACTCCAGGAGTTCTTGTTCAAATCAAAACAAAAGCAGGGGGGGATTTCCCGGGCTGCTGGAGGCTTGGTTTGTTTAAAGAACGTGTTGTGCTTTCTAGGAGTTGATGGGAGTAGCCGTGCTGTGCTTTGGACTGCATAGGTGATTACTGAATATGGATATGATTCTTATGCCTTTATAAGGATATTATTGGTTTTTACTGCATAAGGGCATGAATCGGGAATATCGAATTAGGGTCCTAGATAGAAATACAACACCCACTACACGGATTAATGTCCATCATTACTAAAAAACTAAGCAATAGTAAACATATAACGATGCATGTGTGTTTTTCAACCCACCCCAAAATACATATTTCGCATTAAAAATGATATATGGTAAATACATGAAAATGTGTTGGTACTGTATGCTTTTCAAGCAGTGTCATCATTCAGTTAAATGCATATATATATATATATATATATATATATATCAGCTGAATGAATTGCGAAAATTACACATGAAATGGCTCTGAATACAGAAAAGAAGGTCGAGACCATTCCATCACATATTTATACAAAAATGCTGTATATGTGCTAGAGGCTGAGGTAAAATATTGTCTCTAGTATCCTAAAAATAGAAGCTCTGTTTTCTAAGAATAGTTCTACTTTAAGCGGAGAACCATGTGCCAAAAAAAAGTAACTATTTTGGAAAATGTTAAAAAAATAATTTTGCTTTCAAGGGAAAAAGTAGTTCCAAATATATTCGGTAGCTTTGTTTATCAAAACTGAAGGCCGAATTCAGAGTTCAGGGAACGCTGTGTGCTTGTTAAAATATTTTCATTCTCGTTGCTCAGGGGAGAACATCATTTCAGACAGACTTGCAAAAAATTGGTCTACAACATCAGGTGAAAGTTCGACCAATGCTCACAGAAGGTTGTACCTGTTTGGTGCTGCTTTCCTCTCGTACCTCACCGCCACCAACTCGTAGTGGTGAGGTCTCAACGAATGCCGTCATCAGAAAAGGTAGCCGCTGGGGACAACACGATGCATGAGTCGTTACAGGACCTAGCAAAGTATCGATATCCATTGATACTGCTGATGGTAGTGTAAGACAGACGTCCAACACGCATTCTTCTCCGCATAGCAGACATCGAAGCACAGGTAAGATGCAATCTTGCCAGATCGGTCTGAATGAAAGAAACCAGGTTGTACTCGGATCTCTTAGCCCGGCCAATCCGAGGACCTTAGTGATACGGTCTCGGTATCGTATTGCTAGGATAGTTTCTTCCATTGTTGCTGGAGTCTTGTCTGTGGATTGGCTTGCCATATCGGTGCAGAAGGAGCAAAAATAAAATTCCTGTCACGAGTCCCAGGATTAAGGGTAGGCCGCCAAAGACAGAATGGACAAAATTCGGGAAAATGCCCAGAACTGTTTCAAAGGGTGCTATCAGTCCCGATAAAACTGTCTTAAATACATGTGCGATGCCACTGGTATCAGACATGTTTAAGATTCGGCTTAATATTTCTACGAAATGCATGGGGCAATTTGTCGATAAAAGGGAATGTATCTCTGCTGATGCCCTTGCCATTTGCAGATCATACGTTTCTTTGGATGACGTTAAAGGCACAGTTGTCTTTAAAAGAATAGACTTCATTCTGCTTAAAATATCAATTCGAATAGAAGAGATATTCAACGAAGGCCATAACGCAGCCCCCATATCTAGATTGCTGTGTGGATACAATACTTGCATACAGCAAACGGCCCTGGAGGTTACGGTTGTCAGATAGGCTTTTGCTGGCAGCATGCCACAACAGCTGTGGTCACTTATTAAAACGTAACTGCCGTTAGAAAGCTGTTTAAAAAATGGCTCTATCTGATTTGCAGGCGTGCCATGCAGGTGACATGAAAGGTTATTTGAAGACCCTTCACAGGCTCCATGCTAATTAATACCTTGACACAGAAGTGTACCGCTTAGTGATTTTTTACAATTGTTACCACTAAGGAATACTTCCTTTTTCCCTTCACTATAACATCTGTGTGTGTATAAGGTAAACTAGGTTGATTTGATGTATTCTTTACCCAACCTTTCATACTGGCCCACAGGTATATACTTTTGGCAGTATTTAAACTGGAAAGTTGTTATTGGAATTGTAATTGTTCCGTGTATTATCCATTCAATGACATGTCTCTCTGACATTGTCAATGGTAATCTCTCGAGTTTTTCAATGCTCAGAATCGTATAGTCTGCTCCTTTTTGTGCCAAACTGATTTGTTTATCAGTAAGGTTAAAGATACCGAATAATGACGTTGTGTCGATTAAACGCCATGGTACGTAGCCTGAATGCAGATTTTGCAACGTCCAACCAAGCTGTACAATAGAACGTAGTTGAGAGTGACCATGTTGTAACATTAGTAAGTCCTGCTCTATTATATCGAAAGCAGATGATACAATGCTGTCCAGTGAATATATTCTGGAGGACAGAGTAGTTAACCCATTGTCCACTACAGAAAGTTATTTTTCCAAATTTATACAATCAATTTCTCGTATTTTTCTGTTTCAATTTGGATTACTTTCCAAGCTTCGTTGTACGCAGCGTATATACCGGCTGCTATGAAACGTTTTTGACGCTGTTTGCGTGGTCCCAATACGAAATCACACAAGTCAGCACCGTCTTTAAGTAAAGTCAAGTGTTGCTTAATTTCAGCCAGTGTGGATTTCTCTAGCCACTCAAGGCATAGTTTCCCTACACTGTATGTTGTAACTATCCCTGGATGTTGTCTCTGGGAGTATCTTGGGTCTAGCCTGGTCATTTTTAACCCCTGTGTTTTGTTCAGGAATCTACCTTGACAGTTATTTGTGTCTGTTGGCCAGATCAACCACTTTTTCCAATCAGGATGTGTTCTGTTTTGGTGTAAAATATGGGATACGTCTATCTCCACATCTGTAGTGCTGTCACTATCAGTTATGGGTTTCGGAATAGGCTGGGTATTTAAGTCTTTTATCTTAGCTAGGCCAAGACAAGTAGTTTGTTGAATTGTGTCATTCAAGAAAATCATTTGTTCTGGGATCATGCAGGTCCTAAATAATGCTTCTAGGCATTGTACTTGCCAATCTTTGGTACCCCAGATCGTTTTGCTTTCAATTGTGTTTTTCCAAAATTCCAAACCAAATGTAGACATTTTGTCATACAATTTTTCAGAATAAATCAATTTAGTATTTGTCAACATTGTTTTCATTCCTGTCCTAGTTAACATTTTCAAATAAAACGTTTCTGGATCACTGTTGTTAAACCCTGAGAAGTACTGGAATTTCTCATAAAATGTTTTCGAGCTGCCTTTTGGCGGAGTTGGACAGTGTTCCCATTGGTTATACGATAAAACATTTCTAGGCTGAGCAGTTTTATGCAAATAGTGATCCCCAAAATGGTTATAACAGTATAACTCTTCATAATTCGATGAACCCTGTAAGTAATCATGGTCTGTAAATTTGGCTGACATTACTAAATCTGACATCAAATTATTAATGTTTTCAAAGTCCCAATCATCAGAAAAGGTACTGGGTCTCACAAAGTCACTTAATGAAACCTTGAACTGGTGTGGATATTTAGAGAGCTCAACCGGTCCGAAAATGTCATATTTAGTTCTGTCCCATGCTACCCCACCGGGTATTGGATTGGCTGAGATGTTTACTGATGACAGTTCTCTTTTCTCGATGAGGGAGGATGTGTGAGGCTTTAGGACCAAGTTGATGTTCTGACTTGCTGTGTCCATTGTACTATAATTCCCATCTATGAATTTTCCCAAACATAGAATCATGATGAGCCAAAGCAGGAGAGTAAGTACACTTAACACAATCCAAAATTCAATCCATGGTGAAATCAGATATGTTTCTTTTAGTTGGTGAAAAAGTTCAATTACTTTGTTTTTGAAAGTTTCTGTTGCAGGCGTTTCTTCATGCTTGCTTTGATCTTCAGAAAAGTCGGCGAAGTTGATGAAGTAGCCAGATGCAGTTCTGTCAATTGTTGGAATTATTTCCGGATTTTCATTTGCTTTTGCATTTGTCTTTGTTTCAGTAGCATAGTCAGAAGCTACATCATTGTAGACTGGTGTTTCTTGACGAACTGTTGCAATTTGGGTTTCAAGAGGCACGAGTTCCATGGCATTACTGCATAGTCCTTTTTTATTCACTGTAGGTTTATCAAATGTGATTAGTCTCTCAGTATGAGCCTCTTTGATTGTTGCAAATTTCGGTACTCTGCTATTTCTTGGGAGTCCACTGGGCCTACTACTTATTATTGGCCACATGATTGTGGTTTTACCAGGTCGATGGATACAACTCTGTTCTCCTTTTTACCAGCAAGAGGCGATAGTACAACTGATCTTGTTCCGCTGACTGCTAAGACAGGTACTGCTTTTCTGTAAGAAGGCCCAAATTCCTTCTTCACCGCGATCTTCTCTCTTACCAGATCTCCAATCTTTGGAATCCAGACATGTCTTGCTGGGACAGGTGTTTTTTCTTCAGTGGCTGTCGGCAGTTGTTTCAACTTTCTGTTACTCAAAGTTCTTGTTTCATTTAAATCCTGTAAAACATCCAAACGGTCTTTGATATCAAAGGATTTTTCTTCTACCACTGAAGTGTGACAATCAAGATCCTGAATGTGCATTCTAGTGCCGAACAATAGTTCGTATGGAGTGAGAGTTTTTAGAGAATTTCTTGGCAGATTATTAAGACTACGTTGGACACTTGTTAAATGTTTGACCCACCCAACAACCGAACCTAATACCCTCGCCGTTATAGATTGCTTTATGTCCTGGTTTTTTCTTTCCACTACCGCATTTCCCTCAGGATGGAAGGGAGAAGAGTACCGCAATGCAATGCCCATGCTGTTCATGGCCTCTTTGTAAGCTCGAGAGCTAAACGCAGGACCCTGATCAGAATGTAGCATGCCAATTGCGAATGTGCTGATAAAGACTCGCAAATCTTTTATAACAGTTCTGGCGTCAGCCGAGCGCTGGGGTCTACTTTTTAAGTGGATTCAATCTTAATAATTATGGGGACGCATTTCTCCGGCTGGATTTCTGCGCTATAGATAGCCTGATGCTATCTATAATAGTGGTATCTGGGCTGTTGTCTGGTCCGGTTCACAACTGCGATCTCTGTTGCAGTCTTCACAATTTCTTGCAAAGTAGTAGATATCTACGCTCATTCCCGGCCACCAGTACTTTGATTGTAATTCTGTCAAAGATTTTAAAGTTTCTTGGTGCCTCGGACCCAATCCCCTGTGTGCGTCTTCAATCAAGAAAACTCTCTGGTTCGTGTTTGGAATTACTCTGTCCCCCACTCCAGGGATTTGAGCAAAAGGAACGGAGTTCGCATTAATTATGTATGTATTACTGAGTGGATAGTTGAGAGGTAAGGCTGCATAATCACCTTTTAATGAGGCTTTTACCGCCAGCATGGTTTCCCCATCTATTTGTTTTTCTGAACGCTTTTTTGTGGCTACGGAAGCCGGTTGAACCGCTGCCGCTGTGGCTGTTAGCCAATGAATTCCCTGCAACGTGAACGCCATCACATTGATGACTCAGTGCGTGTATCATGTGAGTCTTTTGTAGTTCTTTCTTTAAAAGAACTACTTGTTCCCAAAGCGTTTTATGCTTTATTGTGGCACCTGTGTCATCTTTATAATCGTTTTTACTCCATGTCTGCATGTCACTGTTGTATGACTTGACGCAGAAATACGAATCACACAGTATTAGTGTGGGGAATTCGCGATCCGCATTTTCAAGCGCCATCTTTAAAGATCTTATTTCAGCTCGCTGAGCTGAACAGTTTCTGAGTAATTCAGTTTTGGTGATCGGTTTGAATTTACCAGAGCGTCAGCGACCTTTAACAATCATGCACGCTGCATTGTAGGATTTTCTATCTACATCGTAGTGTTTTGCGTGTCTGTCCATATAGATTACGCAGGTATATTGTTCCAGAGGCAGAATTTCGATTGACCGAGGATATTCTTGTTCATATTTTAGATCTTCTAGTTTCTTTAGTTTCGGGTCAAAATAGTATTTCACGTCTTCTGTAGCAAGAGAATTTTCCCATCGTATCCATTTTGGATCTAATGCCACTGTATTCAGATTGCGTGGACTTGTTAGTGCCTCAAGGGCTGATTCTGCTGAAAAAACAGCTATTCTTTTGCCTTGGGCTAGGGTTCTTTCTCTTGTTACAGCAGTTTGAACCGCTGTCAGAATTTTTTCTGTAGAGCTGAATTTCATTTCAGCTTGAGTGTATAAATGTGATTTGTAAGCTATAGGTACCGTTTCTCCCTCATTAGAGGTCAGGTATGTGAATCCGCATCTTCCTGGGATGACTCGGATTACAAGATTGCGTATGTTTTCGCGAGTTTGTAATTTTGTTTTAGTTAACATGTCTGCAATGATCTCAAGATCTCTGTGTGTTTCTGAGTCCAATTTATTGGTTTGAAATCAGGTCTTATCAATTCATTGAGAGGTTTAACCCTCTCTGCTTAATTTAGAATGTATGTTCTTCCGAAATTCAGGAAACCTAGTATTTATTGTAAATTCTTCAGTGTTTTTGGTGCTTGGGGTACAGTACATTTCTCTAAGAAATTGTCTGCTAGGCTTTTGCCTTCACTTGATAACTCATATCCTAAAAACAGGACAGTTAGATGGGCAATTCGTGACTTTTTAAAGTTGAATTTGTAACCCTCTGATGCGAACCCAAGTATTATGGTGTTCACTCTTTTCAAGTGAATCTCCAGGTCATCATCTGTGAGATAGATGTCATTGACATATGATAATGCCTCATCATATATTTGTAGTAACTCTGTTACCCTTGCTGAGAATAATCCTGGGCTATTCTTGAATCCCTGTGGGAGTCTGCAAAATTGTTTTTGCGATCCCATTATTGAGAAAGCGGTCAAATACCTGCTTTCAGGTGCAATGTTTTGACAGAAGAATCTATTAGAGATATCTAATGTCGTTTTATATCTTTTGCGCACAATGTTATTCATTAGTGCTGCACTATGTGAGTTTTGTACTGCAAATGTTTTACAACAGGAGTTAAGGTGTCTGTAGTCCAAAACTAGACGGTATGAATTGTCTGGCTTGTATACAGGAAACCAAGGATTGTTCATTTGTGAGGTGCATGTTTCAATCACCCCTTGATATTCAAGTTGATCTAAAATCTCCCTGACTTGCTTTTTAGCTTCTTGTTTAACTGGGTACTGTCTTTGTGCAGTGGGCTGATTTTTTAACTGGATTTTGTGGTGGGGCGAATCCTCATCCCATGCTACATGATTTTTGTATAAGGCAGGAGCTTGGGCCACTGCCCATTTTTTTGACAATGTGTATTTTTTATGAATCGGAATATGATTTGAGAAGGCAGGCATAATCATTTCTTCGCCATGAGGGCACTCCCTGACAAACTCTGGTGGCCAGTCTCTTTCTGCTAGAAGGATGTCATAGCCTTTAGAAAGTTTCTCCCAAAAGAGACCTTTTATTTTCCTAGTTTTATCTCCCTCTATACGTAATGTTATCTCATATAGTTTATGGGGCACACTAACTCGTGTGTCTGCAGTTTCCACCTGAATGTATTCATTCGTGTCCACTGTCTCCAGAAGATTCATCAGGATCTTGCGAGCTATGGTCACTTTTGCTGCGCTGTCTAGCATTGTCTGTGCCCACTCGTTTTCCAGTTGTGTCCTCAGAATTCTCGGCATGTTTAATCTTAATACTTGCTACCTTCTTTCTGGGATATTGTTATTGTTTACTTTGATGAGCAGGTTCCTTGTCTTTGGACTTGACGTGCTCTTCTCTGTGTTATGAACGTCCTCTTCTTTCAGATTTCTGTGAGGAAGTCTGAAAAGATCGAGAGGGACGTGTATCAATATCTTGATATCTATCAGGTTTTTTCAAATTATCCCTATTTCTAAGCTTGTATCTTTTTTCAGAGGGCTCCCTTTGGGGAGACTAGCCTCCTTGGCCAGGAGATCTTTCTCTCCGTTGAGGAGACCTTCCTCTGGACTGGAATCGTTTTTCCCTGGGAGTGGACTGTTTACGATCCCAACTCCTTTTTGGAGTATTTAAATTATTTTTAATAAATGTTTTTTCAGGATTTTCAGTTAGTTGGGGTTTTACCGGTTTCCCATCCAAACTACCTCTTCCTAGCTCTTCATAGGATTTTTCTATGATTCTGGCAAGTTCAAATGATTGGTCTGCTATATCTGTCTCCTTCAATTTGTGGAGGTACTTTATATCATCCCTTGACAATCGAACTAATTCTCTATATGCCTTTGATAATACTTTTAGTTTAACTAGGAGTTCTTCGCTTGACATTGTTTCAATGTCTGGGTGTGTTGTGTAGCTGGCTAGAACCGGCCCGTGGCTCCTGGTCTACCTAGTGGACCGTGCCTGGTGATGTGATTTTGATGTTTTAGGGTGCCATTAAACCAGAGCAGGTGCTCTTGGTAATTTAGTGGGATTTCAACCTCCTTGAATAGGAGTGTATACATCCGGAGGTTCCTCTATTTTTTAATAGTGGAAATCTTTTGTCACAGCGTGTGCTGCTGGAAAATGTATGCATGAATAGAATACCTCTGTTTGCCGATATTCATGGGCGTCTGCCACGAATATGACTGTACCACCTCGTGATGTCAGTCCATTTTCTATAAGTTTAAGAGTTATAGTTCTCCTTACGTTGACCGGAATGAGTATAGGACTCGGGTCATTTTCTTGGAGAGTTGTGTCTTCCTCTATTAGTTGAGCTGCTATTCTAGCTCTTTCGTCGTCGCTTTCGGACATTTTATTGACTGAAATTCTTTTGTTGCAGATTGAGTTTCAAGGAAACAAAGATTAGGTGCACAATATTTTGGAACACTGTATCCTTCAACGTTGACTAAACCGAAAACTAATACATAGGATTCTCATCCTACTAAGTTTCGGCGGATATCGGTAATTGGCGGATATTAACCTTTCACCCACTCCAGACGTCTTTTGGAGTTTTTACGGGAAAAATGGGTTGTGTGTGAAAAAGCACGACTGAGTTACTCTAGTGTCTTGCGTTAGATTATCGCCTTACCAAACGTTGGGCGCCATGTAGTGTAGTTCCTATTTTCCCAATAGTCTCTGCGCATTGGAATAACATAAACAGCAGTGTAGACATAGGACTGAGGTCATCTAGGTCTCTACTGATTATGTTAGACTTAATTTAGGTTTGCGCCAGCTAGCTCAGAGGTCACTAGAAACTTTCTTGAATGAATGGGGAGGGATGAACTTCCCTGATTCAGACAAGAAGGGATTCAGTTTCTGACAACCGCATAAACATGGCAACTTTGCTCCCTCAGAATAAGAGTGTATCTCTAGAGTTGTGTGAAAATAATAGGCAGCTATTTCACTCAGTCAACCGTGCATACTTAGTTTCACCAGAGTGCAGAGAAATAGAGAGACGGGCGTTTTCAATAAAAGGTGTTATTTATTGAGCAGTCTTCTTTCTCATGCAAGAGAAATGCATTGCCACAATTGCAATACTTATCATAAAGTAAAGTGCGTACAGTAAAAGTAGTATTATGAAATAATACTGTAAAAGCATTGATATGGTTTCTTAGCCATATGATACTTTAAAATGGATAACATATATACATACATAAAACCATTGACTAACATACTCAACTGGTGCTTCTAACTACGCCTACCCCAGTGTACCTGACCTAAGCCTAATACTTGGGAAGGAGTAAGTAAGTAGCAGTTTAAGTTAAGTTGGTTAAGATTGTTTTGCCAAGAATCTGCATCAAGAATTCTCTTAAGGGTTTTAGTCAGCTCCGTACCTTGGTAATAGAATGTGGGAGGTCTGGTATCTCTTTCTTCAGGACTCGATCTCCCAGCAACCCGCAAGGGTAGGCTGGAAACACCGGAGCTGGATTTTCTCGGCTGGAGAAAAAGACAGCGTCTCTCTCAGTGCGTCAAAACGGGAGGGGCGGCTTCTGTGGGCTCTCGCATCAGCTGGGCTCTCGGGCAAGTAGATAGCCGCTCTGCTCCAAACCACCGTGTGTTTGCATAAGGCAACTGTTGGTATATTTATACCTGAAAGGTGCCGAGGTTGACGTAAGGTTGGACATAAGACGTCACTAAGAACTAACAGTTCTTTCTGGACTCCAGGAGTTCTTGTTCAAATCAAAACAAAAGCAGGGGGGATTTCCCAGGCTGCTGGAGGCTTGGTTTGTTTAAAGAATGCGTTGTGCTTTCTAGGAGTCGATAGGAGTAGCCGTGCTGTGCTTTGGACTGCATAGGCTATTACTGAATATGGATATGATTTTTATGCCTTTATAAGGATATTATTGATTATAACCGCATAAGGGCATGAATCGGGAATATCGAATTAGGGCCCTAGATAGAAATACAACAGGACAATGAAGGTTTTGGGGTAATCAAAACTTTGCAGAATAGTAGCAGTGCGCATGGCCTGCTTCAGGTCATCCAATGTATTTGTATTTGTATGTCGATTTGTAGAGCGCGATTGCTGCCCGGGGGCGTCCAAGCGCTAAGAAACCAACAGAACAAGAGGAGGTAGCCCGGTGTTATTGGGCAGCAATGAAGAGGAATGTTTTTAGCTGTTTCCTGAATGAGGTGAGATTGGAATTTTTCCTTAGGTGGAGGGGTAGGGTGTTCCATAGCTTGGAAGCGTTGTAGGTGAAAGTCCTACCGCCAGTTCTGGACTTTTTTATTTTGGGAATTGTGGCCGTGAAGGTCTGGTTGGATCGCAAATTCCTAGTGGGGAGGTAGTGTGACACTAGGTTGCGAGTGATGAGAGGACCCGTTTTCCAGAACGCCTGGTGCGCAATGCATAAGGCTTTGAATTGTATTCTTTGGGGAATGGGTAGCCAATGCAGTTTTTTCAGTCCATTTTTGACTGATTGGCGTCGAGGGATCTGAAGCAAAGTGCGCGCGGCACATTTCTGCACCGTCTGTAATCTCCGTATCGTGTACTCAGGGGCGGCGAGGTAAAGGGCGTTGTTATAATCCAGTCGTGACTGGATAAGGCCCTGAATGGCTACTTGTTTTGCCTCCATCGGTAGAAGATGGAGTACCTTCCTTAGCACTCTGAGGAGGCCGAAGCAGGTGGCTGCCAGTTTGGTAGATTGGGTACCGAAGGACAGAGATCTGTCTAGCCACACCCCAAGGCTCTTGATGCTGTCCTTTGGGGCCGGAGGGGTGCCCAGGCAGGGTGGCCATAGAGTACTGAGGGAGTTAGGGTTGGCAGGGCCCAGGAGCATAAGCTCTGTCTTGTCTCCATTCATTTTTAATGAGGAGGAGGACATCCAGTCCTTGACTTCCTCTAGGCATTTCCTCAGCCCTCCTTTTGAGGTCTGGTTAACTTCCTGTGCCAGTGAGACCACTAGCTGAGTGTCGTCAGCATATGAAATGATCTTAATTCCATACCGACGAACAACTTCAGCCAGTGGCCTCATATATATGTTGAAGAGCGCCGGGCTCAGTGAGGAGCCCTGCGGGACTCCACATTTTAATGGTCTGCTGGTAGAGGAGGAGGTTCCATCAAATACCCGAAAGGATCTGTCCTGTAAGAAGGATTCAAACCAAGACAAGGCTTTGTCCTTTATGCCGATGTTTGCCATGCGGTCCAGCAGAGTGTCATGGCTGACCGTGTCGAAAGCCGCGCTTAAGTCAAGGAGGATCACTGCCACTGATCCTCCCTGGTCCAGGATGTTTCTGGATTCCTCGGTGACCATGAGGAGCGCGGTTTCGGTGCCATGTCTTGGTCTGAAGCCCGTTTGAGTAGGATCAAGAAGCTGGTGGTTTTCGAGATATTTGATCAACTGGCTGTTGATGTGTCTCTCTAGGATTTTACCAAGCCAGGGAAGGAGAGAGATTGGCCGGTAGTTACTGAGGTTCGAGGGATCCAGAGTGGGCTTCTTTAATAGAGCTCGGACCATGGCTTGTTTCCATTGTGGCGGGACTACGCCAGTAATAATGGAGGAGTTAAGGAGGTCCATGATGACGGGCAGGGGTGATAGCCGAGGCTGACATAATGATGTCTGGCGGGGCTGGGTCCCCCGGTGACCCGGATTTTACTTTTTTTGCCAAGGACTCAAGAGTCGAGAGGTTAAGAAGAGCAAAGTGGTCCAAAGTGGGGGTGGAGTTCAGGTCAGAATGGCTTGCGATAGAGGGGGTGTTGGGAGGAGCAGGGAATGATTCATAAATGGTAGTAATTTTTTGCAGGAAAAAATCTGCCATGTTGTTGCAGTGTTCTGCGGTCTTAGTCTCATCTAGACTGGGTGGTAATTTGGTGAGGCTTTTCACGATGCGGAAAATTTCCCTGGGTTTAGATTTCGCCAGGATAATTTCGTTGGCGAAATAGGCTGTTTTGCTGGCCTTGATTTGTTCTTTATATATTTTGAGTAGTTTTTGGTATTGGATTTTGTTTTCTGGCAGAGAGTCCAGGCGCCATTTCCTTTCTGCTTGTCTACACTGACGTTTTGTAGTTCTGAGGGATTCAGAGTACCATGGAGCTGACAGCTATCTACTGAACTTTCTAAGGCATCCTTGTGGAGTCAAGATCATTAAAGGGAGTCCCAATGGACCTGTTAGAAATGGGGGTCTCTAGTTTGCAGTGGTAGGTACCTTTGTCCAAATAGGGACCCTTGCTTCTAGTCTGGATAAGGGGGTGACACACACTTTAGATAACCCCTGTTCACCCCCTGCTTGGAACGAACAGACTGACTTATCCCAAAGGCAATGTGTAGAGTATTTTTACTCTGAACACACAGTAATACAGTGATAACACCACAAATGGACACCACAGCAGTTTAGAAAAATATGGTATTGATCTAAACTCAACAAGACCAAAACGTCAAAAATTCCAACATATATGTAGTAAGAAATAAGAATATGACTTTTCAAAGGTTTTAAGTAACTGGGTCCATAGGAAACTAAGGTTGCGTGATTCTACACAAAGTACCTGTAGATGCGTCAAAATTCACATTGGTAAACAGCCGCAGAGATAGGAAGCGTCTAGAAACAAAGATGCGTCAGTTCCAGAGTCCTTGGGGAGGCGATGCAACAGTCCTGCTGCACACAGAAGTTATGCATCAAATCCGGACTAAAGGGGGAAGCGATGCGTTCACTCCAAGTAGATTCTGGTACGCGGTTGGTGCGTCTGGAAAACTTGCCGCACAGGTGCGATGTGTGAAAATCCGGGATGTCGGTGGTCGATGTGGTGACAAACAGCGCTGCGTCTGTTTCTTCAGCTATTATCCCACGATGTGTCTGCGATGCATGGAGATTTTTCTCGCATTGCGGTGTTGCGGCAGAAAAAACAGCCGCAAGAAGAGCGATCAGTCTCAAGAGGCACAAAACTAGAATAGGAACCTCCTAGCAGGTCAGAACTCTCAGCAATATAGTTCAAGGGGGCTGGGGGTGAAGTCTTTGTGTCCCTGAGACCTTGGAACAGGAGGCCAGCAAAAACAGGCCCTTGGAGATTCAAGAAGGTTCACAGCAAAGTTTCAGTCTTTTTCCTTTCCAGCAACTGCAGGCCAACCCTACACAGGTTCCTCTTGAGTCCAGAAGTGAGCTAAAATTCTGGAGTTTAAGATTTACTACTTATGCCCCGTTTTGGCTTTGTTCTCTTTGTGCAAGGGTCTCTGAGCCCATTCCAAACCTGTTCTGTTTTCGCTGGTGCAGTATGATCACAGTGGGTGGAGACAGCATTGTGCAAGGGAGACTGGCCCTATTTCGATGCAATCAAAACTCCTCTCACTACTCAAAATTCAGCCAAGGTTTATTCCACTCTGATTGAAGTCATCCAGGAAGGACCAGGCGCACCTTAAGCCCCCAGTTGCTGTCTACAGTGAATGCACATCCCCATCCCCTGTTACTCCAAAATCAGAAAGTCAATCCACAAATAGGCAGGAGCACACCGAATGATTATACAAGAAAATGCCTACTTTCTAAAAATGGCATTTTCAAACTCACAATTTTAAAAACATATTTCCTAAAATATGTGTTATTAAATTGATTTCAGAGAGCCTAAACTCTGTCTTGTCCGAATGGGAAGTTATACTTGTTAGAGGTTACAAAGTATTTCCCATTCTATCCTACGGGACAAATACCTTTTAAATAGTGAAAAACTCAATTGTCAGTATTTCATCAGGACATGCCACACACACCAGTACATGTCCTCCCGAACTATGGGAGGCCCAGAGGGTACCTTGGGCCTCCCATAGTGCAGCCTTACATGTAAGACAAGGGAAATTTAGTGCCGGGAATGTGGATGCACTTACTATGTCGACATTGCAGTTAACAAGCTGTGCACATGGACTGCAGTGGTAGGTCTGTATGTACCTTTACAGGGCTACTCCTGGATAGCACAATAAGTGCTGCAGGACCACTACTAGCATTTGATTGACAGGCCCTGGCACACCAAGTGCACTTTACTAGGAGCTTAACTGTAAATCAAAATGCCAATCAGGGAGAACCAATTGTAATCCAAATTTACACAGGGAGCACATGCACATCAGCAGTGGCAGAGTGCCCAAAGCATCTCAGCCAGCAAAAACGAAATCCGGCACAGCATCAAAAATACAGGGGGTAGAGGCAAAAAGTCATGGGAAACCACGTCAAAGATTCCAAGTCTAACACGTGTCCCATCCAGGTGGGGAGAACTACCCACCCTCTTGGGAGTTCTCACTAAGGCAAAAGAATCTGGTCAGACCATCAGCATTTGTGTGTTCTGTACCAGGGCGGAGTTCCACCGTAAAGTCCATTCCCTGGGAGGAAATGGACCACATTAACAGTTTGGGATTCTCAGCCCTCATTTGCACCAACAATCTGAGGGGCCTGTGGTCTATCTGAACTCTGAAGCGAGTCACAAGCAAGTAGGGTCTTCGCTTCTTCAGTGCCCAGACCACAGCAAAAGCTTCTCTCTCAAGTGCACTCCACCTCTGTTGCCTGGGATGTAGCCTCCTACTAATGAAAGCTATGGCTTGGTCCAAGCCCTTGTCATTCAATTGCGAGAGTACTGCTCCAACACCATGTTCTAAAGCATCTGTCTGCAGAACACATTCTTGGGAGGAGATGGGTACCCTGAGCACGGGTGCGCGCACATGGCCGATTTCAGGGCCTCAAAAGTGGTCTGACCGGCATCGGTCCAGATCAATTTTCTTTGCTGCTTCCTTGAAGTCAGCTCTGTCAACTTGACAAACTGTCTGTAGTACCTGGTGAGTCCTCAAACGGCTCTCGCCTCTGTCTGGGTCTTGGGTGGCTCCCAAGCCAAAATTATGTTGATCTTAGGCTGTAGTGGCGCCATTTGGCTGCTTCCTACCTGGTGCCCTAAGTACACCACAGACCCCTGCCCTATCTGGCACTTACTGGCATTGACAGTGATGCCTGGCTTCAGCTGGGCCTTCAACACTTCACAGAGTTGTTGTAAGTGTTCCTGCCAGCCAGAACTGAACACAGCATTGTCATCCAGGTAGGCAGCGCTGAATTCCTTCAGCCCTGACAATACCTGGTTGACCAGTCTCTGGAATGTTGCAGGGGTGTTCTTCAAACCAAAGGGCATGTCATTGAACTGGTAGTGCCCCCTGGCTTTGAAAACATGGTTCTCATCCAGGGGATACTCATCAATAGTCATAATCTATGAATAATCCACGCCCATGTGCGGGATGCTGGAGCATATAGAAAATACATATATATATGTACATATGTGAAAACCTATATAAGCAGCCTAAACTATTTCCAAAATGGCAAAAATGCTGAAATTACATAGGTATGCATAGTAGCACCTATACTTTCCTTGTCTCTAAGGAAGAAAGAGAGCAGTAAACATTTGTCATACAACAATGATTTATTGCCATAGAAAAACCTGTAATTGCAGGCATTTGCCAGCGGGCTGCAGTAGAGTATAAAGAAACCAAGAAAACTGACACCTTTCCGTTAAGGCATTAGAGTAGGAGTACCCTGCCTTTAAGACCTGTAGGCGACCCCCTGCTCCCATGATGCACCACAGGTGGCAGTTAGGTCAGTTCTTTTTTCCGGCTCCTTCTGAGAGGATCCTGGAGCTTGAGCTCTTCAGTTTTTTTTACTAAAACTGATTTTGAAGAGAATTTATCAGAAAATCAGACTTTTTCTGGTTTCTAAAGGCTTCTGCTACTGTTTTTGTGGATTTCCACTTTTTTTTCCAGTCAGAATGCCAGCTTTATTTAGAAAGAGTCCTTCCTGTGATAATAAAATGGCACTGGCAGATCCCCACTCGATGTGTATTGTGTGCCTTTCATCCTGACACAATCCTGTCCACTGCCACCATTGTCAGAAGTTCTCCAGGTGAACCCAGTGCGACAGAGAACGGATAAAACGTTCCACTTCTCCTGACCCCAGGAAGAGAAAGGGGACGAGAGACTCGCCGTCTTAAGTCGCCGTTGAAGAGGCCCAGACACTCTTCAGGAATACCATCTCGACGTCGAGAGTCTCTGCTGCATCCAAGTAAGTCGGCACTGAGGCATCACACTTCGGCCCAAAGTCTGTGGCTGCTGAGAGGACCAAGTCTCCGTCGACATCGAGGCTGACGTCAAGACACTCTCCACCACCCTCAAGGGAGTCAGCGTCAAGAGTAATGACGGCTAACATATCGCTGCCGGCTGTCGTGCTGCTGTCGAGAGGATCATTGATCCCACTACTTGACGTCAAGGAGATCGACGTTGATACGGCGCCATGGAGGGTCGCTGTCGACACGACGTCGTAAAAGATCGCAGTCGACACGACGTCCTGGCAAATCACCATCCACTCGGCGTCATATCAGTTTGACGTCGCAGTCACCAACTCGACACCGAAGGTTGCCGTTGAGGTCACCTCATCGTCGTGGATGATCGACGTCAAGACCTCACTCAACGCCGATGGTGACTCGGACATCATCGACGTCGAAGCACTCGACGTCGAGAGAAGAGGTCACAGGGATTGCGGAGTCCCCGAGGAAGTCGATTCCTGGGTCCAGATTATTGTCAGGAGTCCAGTCATCGACTGCAGGACTGCACATTGTGGAGCTCCCGCCAGAAGTATCCCCCAAACCTGCGGAGGGGAAATCCCGCAGTTTGTCTCTTCGCCGTCCGCAAGGTGCTGTGCCAGGTGGCCGCAGTAGTCCGGACTCGGATTACTCCTGCATGTACTCTCCATCTGGTCCTACTCCTCGGACAAGCACTCCGACTAGACCTTCAAAGTCTTCCCCTAGGAGACCAATATCACTTCCCAGGCCAAGATCACCTTCCAGACCAAGGGCACCTTCCATACATCTGTCTAGGTCCAGGGGTCATCACAACCGTCATCACGACAGGCACCATAAGAGAAGGCGCACAAGATCACCTACATGGTCTTCTTCTACAAGATCGATGGTCCGGGACTACTCTCCTACCTCCTCCACGCCTCCATCACGGGTGTCGCCCATAGATGACATCTCTACATATACAGATGTGCTGGGTAGGGGTGCAAAGAAACTCAACATCCCTTTGCATACCCGGTGGTTCCCACGCCTGTCATCTTTGATACCCTGCATCACGGGACAGGTCCTAGAC
The DNA here is from genome assembly GCF_964263255.1 of Lissotriton vulgaris. Classification (NCBI taxonomy): domain Eukaryota; kingdom Metazoa; phylum Chordata; class Amphibia; order Caudata; family Salamandridae; genus Lissotriton; species Lissotriton vulgaris. The sequence goes on along the minus strand of NC_141685.1, from coordinate 2,041,305,839 downwards.
TGTTGCTACCACTGGTGCGTGGATTCCTGGTACCCGCTATGGCCACCTTCCTCCTGCGACGGTGGGTTGTGTACCATCAAGAATTGCCTAAAAATACAAGGCTCCAGCAGAGGACCCCTTGTTTCTCAGGTCTGAACCACCAGCTGATTCGGTCATTGTGGAGGCAGCCATGAAATCCCACTCCGCTTCCACTTCATCCTCGGTGCCTCCTGAGAAGGATAGCAAATAAATGGACTTGTATGGGAGGAAGATGTGCAACACTTCAGCGTCATACATGAAGTGCCTCTGCCCTTCTCGGGAGATACAACAGATCTCTTTGGGACTCTCTCAAACTTTCACTGAGTAGCTTCCAAAAGAAGACCGGCAAGATTTCACCGAAATCCTACAGGAAGGAGGGCTTGTAAGAAAATTGACACCTGGGTGAAGATGGCGGACTGATGCCGTCAGTGCAGAGAGTAGCTGCGGAGATTCGGCAGTACTATGGCCGTTAGCTGACTCTCTTCGACTTTGCACCCTGCGGTCGAGGCCGGGGCTGAGCGGAGAAGACATCGGGGAACTCGGGATAAACCAACTTATCCACTTACCCGCTAGCATACTGGCTACACAACAACTTCTTAACAGAGCCGGGGCTGGAGCTGCGCAGGGAGCAGGGATCCGCGTAGCGGGGAGGTGAAGGCGGAGCAAGCCAGAGGCGGAGTGAGGCGAAACCTGCGATCTCCGAGCACCGGAGCGGAGCGGACGCATTTACAGTACAGCGGATTTGGAGTAGTGGAGTAATGGAATAATGGCAAACACACGGAACTGAGCGGTGGAGGCTCAGTGTGACCGAGGAGACGGTTTGCCTGCGAGACGCCTGGTGAGGAAACTGCTTTGTGGTACAAGCGGAGCAAGCGGAGTGGGAGCAGCACCTGTGGCGGATATTACGACTGCGATCCCTCAAGAGCCGGGTCAGAGAGATTTTCCGGTCAATCAATCTCCCGCGGCTGACCTTGAAGACCTCACAGAGGTGGACGGTACATACCCGGTTAAGCTTTCTGGTTCATTGGAAGACAGGTTTTGACTGGTCTGGCCCTACAACAAACGTTGCAACAACTCTGCCCATGTTGGCGCATAAGAACCCTGTAAGGAGCACAAGAACCACAAAGCAGAAGGGAGTAAACACTGTGGAACCTGAAGCACTGCCCCCTATAATTACAGCAGCAGCAACAGCGGCGACAGTGGCAGTAGTAGTAGCGGCAGCGGATTTAATCCCAGACGGAGGCAAGAAAGGGAGCAAACAGGAGAAATCTGGCCTGAATGCTGGTAAGACGCTTCCCCGCACGCAAAATTTGAATGTGAACTCTAACTTGATCCCTAATGGGGCACCTAACAATTGCATACCAAGCCTGGCTACTATTGATTCTTTAACTCAACTGAAAGGCAAAGCTAACTTAGCAGGGGGGGGAGCATAACATTATTGACACTGACACGGTTACCGATACTAACACTGATACTGCCTTAAATGCTCCTGTTGCCTCTACTGATGGTAATGATATACAGACTCACCCAGCCACCCTGTCTGCTACCGATGATGACACCAGGTCGCAGCTCAACACTAAAACTTTAAAGGATATAAATTCTTCACCGCTGCCATCGAGCCGCTCTACCTCTATACCAATAGAGGTCATAGAAGATATCTTGGATTATGCCCTGACTGAAGGTAAAAAATCGATATTAGAGGTTGACCAACTACGAGGGAATGGATTGGAGGCAATAGGGGCGGCAAAGCAAGATGATCAGATTAAACCGGCTGAGCAATTAGATGGGTCGGACACGGATGAGAATTATAGTGATTGTCCAGATCAGGGTAATTCCACGCCATTGTACTCAGCCAAAGGAAACGCCAGCGGTATAAGGAAAGGGAAAGGAAAAGTGAAAAATAAACATAAAAAAATGACGAGCAAACCAAATCTAACAATGGTGAAAATGATTGCTGAAAACAGTCCTATAAGGAAGTGGGTACAGGCAAAAGGGGGTGTTAAAACAATGGCCTTGAGATTGTCCGGGAACAGCCCGATTGAAACAGGCAGTACATCAAGGGGGGCAATCTCGGTAGAGACAGCGGCAGTGGATACACTGGAGGATGTTGTTACTGGATCCGATGCAACTAAAGAAGCAACAGGAATGGCAGGAGGTCCTCCTCTGACCTCTGAGACACATATGTGGGGCTCAGGGGTGACAGGGGCAACTCCCCTATTAACATCAATATCAACATCATCTCTGATTACCCCTGTACAAGTCGCATTACCTGTTTCTTCATCCTCATCTTCATGTTCATCCCTAATGGTTGAACCAGTAAAGGGCAATATGTTAAACCATATAAGGCCTGATAATACCGATAACACTCTCACTCAAAGTGTTACACTTGCGGATTGGACTTTGCCGGGGGAAGTTTCTTCATCATTTCAGATGATTTTTCAGCTGCTTAACGAGCAAAAACAGGAAGCTCAATATCATTATCAACAGATGCGAGAAGATAGCAGTAAAACTCAGTCTTCGCTTCTCGAGATGTCTGGAAAACTTGGGACTATGTCTCAGGATATGGAAGAACTACAGCAGAGGGTTGTATCAACGGAGGTAAAAGGAGCTCATTTTGAAACGGTCTTGAATAGACATGAGACTCAACTCTCTCAAATGCAGATCAAACTTGAAGACTTAGAAAATAGACAGCGGAGGCAGAACCTCCGCGTTTTTGGCATAGGAGAGGGAGCGGAAGGGGCAGACGCTAGAGCCTACATAGTGCATTTATTTCAGAAGGCGTTTCCTGAACTCTCGGACTGGGACTCACAAGTACAACGGGCCCACCGACTCCCATTGGTTCAAAGGAAAAAAAAGAATCAATACCCACGACCTATTCTGATCTACATCGGTAACTTTTTACTACGACAAGCGATCTCATTAAAGGCAAGATCAAATAATCCAGTGACCACGGACTCAATTACTTTTTTGTTAGATATGATTTAAGTAAGCTAACTATGGATCAGCGCTGGCAGTTACGACAATTTATCGACCCAATAAAAGAATTGGGCGGTCAGGCATTTCTGCAAGAACCGGCTAAAGTAAAGGTTCTAAAGGATGGTCGAACATATTATTTCTCTGAAGCAAAGGAGGTGGAGCACATTGCAGGCAAATGGAAAGTGGAGAAAAGTGGACATGGACCTAAACATTGATATTGATACTGTAGCTGAAACTGCATACTCCACTGCCACTGAAGTTTTTGGTTATAGCGTGGTGAATTATTGAATCAGTGAATTTTTTGAACTCACCTATTTGTCTTCTTACTTAACTTGCAGCTTAGGTTAAATCAATATTGCTTATTGATTGCTTAATGATTCAATATTGCCTATGCTTTTTTTTTTTCTCCTCTCTTAATGACTGCGGGATAGTATAGGTTACTTAGCTTGGTCATAGTACCGGATACTAAAAACACAACGTAGCCCCTGCACTATATATGGTCGATATCTTCTTGGTAGATTTGGTCTTGGTTAAGCTAGTTAACTGCGCACATCAAGACTTTCATGGTAGGAGAAACTTTAGTGCAAATATAAAAGTTCAAAAGGCGTAAAGTTCTTGGTGTTGTCCACCAGTTTAATGTTCCTCTGTACAGGCCAACACGTGTTTCATCGCAGGGAACAGACTGCGAATCTTCAGGGCCTCATAGAAAATGGGCGAAATTTAGTTGGTCTGAAACACCCGGACCGTCTTCGTCAAACGGCGCCGGGAACTATAGGAGGGGGAATACGAACAAATAGGTGTACCCTCCTGTTCATGAATTGAGTGCTACTGCCTCTAATAAATCTCGATTACATCTCTTCTCCTCCCGGTTAAGGCTTCAATTGATTATAAAAAAGATACAACACACTACGCAAGCAACTTTCACGTATTGTATACTCCACCCGAACCGGGTGTTTCAGACCAACTAAATTTCGCCCATTTTCTATGAGGCCCTGAAGATTCGCAGTCTGTTCCCTGCGATGAAACACGTGTTGGCCTGTACAGAGGAACATTAAACTGGTGGACAACACCAAGAACTTTACGCCTTTTGAACTTTTATATTTGCACTAAAGTTTCTCCTACCATGAAAGTCTTGATGTGCGCAGTTAACTAGCTTAACCAAGACCAAATCTACCAAGAAGATATCGACCATATATAGTGCAGGGGCTACGTTGTGTTTTTGCAATTTGTCTGGATCTCCTTGGTCCACCCTTGAGCGGTTGAGAGGGATTACCGCCCGCCCTTTTGCCTATACTCTTTACTTGATGTTACTTGACACGTTGCAGTTACTCAGGTGTGCGCCTAATCCTTCTGGAACACCCCAAAAACCCTCCTAGCTGTATAACAATAGTACCGGATACTCTGCGCTATGACTCTACGCATGCTGCCATTACAACGGCAGCAAGGAGAAAGGGGGGGGCTGCAGGAAGAAACAGAAGGGGAGGGGGTGGGGTTAGTAAGGGGTGGTGGGGGGTTGTGGCTCAGGGGGGAAAAAAAGCATCTCGAGGGCAAGTAAATTGATAAAAATACTGGTCTGGAAGATAAGCAAGGATGATATTTTTGGGTACATTTGGTATATTATAAATTCAGGTGAGACAAGTGAAGGGGGTAGTAAAGGGAAAACACTAGAATACATTGTAATCAAGGATAGTAAAATCTATTATTTTAAATGTTTCAATTAAAATGTTTAGCGTGGAACGTATCTGGTTTAAATAGTAAAATTAAACGGAACCTTGTGTTTGAAGAACTTAAAATGTATAACCCTCAAATTATAGTACTAACTGAGACTCACATAGCATACAAAGATAGGAAACTACTTGAACAGCTTGGCTATGTGGTCCTAGTATCTACGAACTTTAATGCTTCTATCCGGGGTGTTGCAATTCTAAGACATAAACAACTTAGAGTAGATCTAAATAAATCATTGACTGATAAAGCTGGGAGATGGGCAATGTCACAAGTAATAATTGAAGGCTTTAAATACACTATTTGTGGCGTTTACGCTTCTAATGTGGACGAACCCCGGATCAAATTAATTTGGAACTGTTTGGGTGGGAAGGGGAACTCATTATGCTCGGAGACTTTAACTGTATTATGGACTACAACCTAGATACAACCAGAAGGGGATCTTTCCAAAGGATGCGGAAGACTAGGGCTGCAATTTTAGATCTTGCAGCAACTCATCTAATCAAGGATGCTTGGAGATATCTTTACCCCAATGTAGCCGGCTACACGTACTACTGCGACGAACACAAGCGATGCTCACGCATAGATATGGTTTGGGTTTCCGATTCTATCCTTGAAAATGGCACTATGGCAATCTGCCCTAGAGTCACTTCCGATCATAACCCTATTATGCTTACATTTGAGATAACAACGGAAAGACAAGCTCCCCGGGTGTTCTCTTTCCCTAGATATCTGTTTTCAGATACCATCTTTTTAGGCCAACTAAAAGAACATATAAAGGAGTTTGTAGAATTCAATATCCACTCTGCAGCACCAAAGATAGTATGGGATACATGTAAAGCCAGCATCCGTGGGTTTCCCCAGCAGTATATATGGCAACAGAATAAGGAACGTAGGTATCAAGATGAGAAAATGACAACGGATATACTTTATATGGAAAACTTATTGTCTGAAGCGCTTATAAAAGGAGATGACGAGAAGGCATTACGTCTCAAACTAGTGGATCTAAAATCAGTTCTAAAAAAGGTTCTTAGGAAAAAAGCATAATTAAAATCAAGAAATACCAACTAAGTCAATATGAAGGTGGGGAACAGATAGGGAAAATATTAGCATATAGAGTGGCCGAGAATCGAGCACACACGGCCGTTAAAGAAATTAAGGGGGCCAATAATCACATCTTTCAAGATACAAAGGCTATCTTAAACCAATTTGCACAATAGTACCAGGAGCTATATACCCCGGAGAACGAGGTGGATAATGACAAAATTAAGAACTATCTAAACTTAAATAAAGTCTTACCTATTGACCCGGAGCAATCTGATCAATTAGTTGGGGACATTACGCCAACAGAAATTAGAACAACCATTTACTCTCTGGCATCAGGGAAAGCCACAGGGGAAGACTCAATTCCTATGGAGCTATTTAAAACATGTGCGGAGGAATTAATACAACTCCTGTCCATAGTGATTCAGGCTATTGGGAAAGGGGAGCAAGCACCCAGGTCATGGAACTTAACACAAATTATTTTTTCCTAAAAAAAGGCAAACCAGCTGTTGAAAGAGGGTCCTATAGACCTATATCCCTCACAAATAGCGACACTAAAATATTAGCTAAAATACTGTCTACTAGGTTGGCACCATTAATGGCACAAATGGTATCACCTCAACAACACGGCTTCATCTCTAAAAGGGACACAACGGCTCATATTAATATGGCTATTATGGCTTTCGATGTGGCGCAGATTAAGTCAACCCCACTCGGTATGATATTATTAGATGCAGAAAAGGTATTTGACCGAGTGGGGTGGGATTTTTATGGGCCACATTACTTGCTTTTGGTATAAAGGGTCAATTTTTGAACTGGATTCAGGCACTGTATGATAAACCCACTGGTAAAGTTTGTTATATGGGCAAATGCTCTTCTACCTTTCCGATTGAACGGGGGACCAGACAAGGGTGTCCTCTATCCCCTTTACTATTTGATCTTATAATGGAACCATTTTTGATCGCACTACAAGGTAGGGATCAGATTTCCCCTTTTGTTAATGGAGCAGACTTACTCAAAATAACTGTATATGCAGACGATATAGCGATATATTCCAATGATGTCGAAGAAGCGTTAAAGGGTATTATAAAGAAGCGGGGGATTTCAGCTCAGTATCTGGATATAGATTAAATAGTACAAAGACTCAAATTGTTATGAACTACAGACCATCAAATCCACTACAAGGGGTATGTGATCTGGCTACATACCTGGGGCTAAAGATTTCATCAGATGTTAATTTAATATTGGCGTTAAACTACGAGCCTCTATTAAAGGAAACAGGTATATTATTCAAGAAATGACATAAACTACCATTAAGTATTATAGGCCGAATTAATTTAGTAAAAATGAAAATACTACCTAAGTATCTTTTTTGCTCAATTCCTTTACGTATAAATAATTCTTATTTTAATCGATTGGACGGAATTATTAGCAGTTTTATCTGGGGGTATAAGAAAGCCCGCCGTGCTATCTCACTCCTTAAACTTCCATTTATCCAAGGAGGACTAGGCCTACCGGATATAAAAGCTTACTATTAGGCTGCTTTCTTGACCCGCTTCCAAAGCCTAATAATTCCGGATAAAAGTATGTATTTCCACAAATTTGTGTTAGGGGAGGATGTAAATATGTTCCTCTACAAAATAAACGACCCCAATTACTTTAAACGCGTTAAATTTAAGACTATACAAGATCTTGTTAACATTTGGCGTTCCATTTTGGTCAAATGCAAGACTTCTAACTTTCATCATAAGACTCCACTGTGGTTTAACCCGGGCTTACCCAAAATATTTCATGATCTATGGGCCCTTAGGTGGTCAGAAGTGGGTATTAAAAGCTTGGGAGATCTGTTTGACCACACCGGATTTAGCTCTTTTGAACAACTGAAAGCTTGCTATAACATATCGGAGGAAGCCCGTTTTAAATACTTTCAAATAAGAGACTATCTGGTACGGAAACTAGGACTATTGAAAATTCAGGATTCAGATTTATGGGACTGTATATATAAAGAAAATGATAAAGCATGGATTAGTTTAGGCTATAAAATCTTTATTAGCCATAGAAATGATGACTCTGTCAAACTTGCAGAAAAATGTACTAGGAAACTGGGAATTGCTGTGGCTCCTAACCTAATTACTTCTTCACTAAACAGCCTCCACCGATCTAAACACTCCTCTAATTTAAAACTACAATTATTCAAAACTATATGTCAACTATATTATACACTAGATAGGATTCTTAGATGGGCAAACAGTAATAATTTTAACGAGCGCACAAAATGCCCAAAGTGCAATACGAGTGCAGCGGACATAACTCACATGTTTTTTTCCTGCCCACAATTAGGTGAATATTGGAATGATGTGACTGAAGTTATATCTACGAAATTAGCTTGCTCTATTGATTTGACACCTGTAGACATGCTTGTCGGTTATTCCGGGGGGGATAAAACTAACATTGACTTACTTAATATCGTACTCGCATGCGCGAGATTAGTAATAGCAAGGGCTTGGATACAACATAACCTGCCGACAGTTATGGAATGGTGGAGCTTAGTTAAGGAAATTTATCATATGGAATCTGCTTTAGCTACAACACGGGGTATTCAGGCTAAGTTGAAAGTAGAAAGGATTTGGGGATTGATAATGTCATGATACTTCCCTTTTTCTTTGACTCTCTTTATGCTTTCTGTTATTGTTACGCCTTCTTTTTGGAAATATGTTTTACTTTGTGGGAAGTGGGACTTGAGGGGAAAGCTCTTCAATGGTTCCGCTCTTTCCTTTCGGACCGCTCTTTCCTTTCGGACCGCTCTTTCCTTTCGGACCGGTTTTTTAAAGTGGCCATTCCACCTGGTCAGTCCTCTTTCCATCCTCTGGGGTTAGGAGTCCCTCAGGGATCTGCGTTGAGCCCCACGCTGTTCAACTTGTATGTGAAACCGCTGGCTGCTGTAGTTAGACAATCTGGCTTAACCATGACATCGTACGCAGACGACACGCAGCTGGCGGTGACACTCAGTGGGGACCCTGAGGTGACTGCCCCTAGGTTTCGCACAGGGCTTCTAGCCGTGGCGGATTGGATGCGTATTAACTGTTTACAGTTAAACGCCAAGAAAACCGAAGTCCTGATTTTAGGAAAGCAAGCGGAATTGTGGGGAGATCAATGGTGGCCTCCTGAATTGGGGGTGACTCCCATTCCAGCGGCCGAAGTGAAGAACTTGGGGGTCTGGCTGGACTCCAACCTTTCTTTTACCAGCCATACTAAGAAGATCGCAGCCACCTGTTATGGGATTCTGCGAGGACTGAGACCTGTCCTCAAATTCTTCGACCCCCCTACTCGGCAACTGGTGGTCCAAGCCTCTATTCTTTCCCGGCTGGACTACGGGAGTGCTCTATTGCTCGGCGTTAATCAGGCCAAGGCGACTAGACTGCAGAGGGTGCAGAATGCCGCTGCGCGGGCCATTGTGGGCCTCCCGAGACGGTGCTCTGTATCTGCAGTCTTGACCTCCCTGCACTGGCTGCCGGTCAGACAGAGAATCAAATTTAAGGCACTCTGTCTGACATTTAAGATCTTGAAACTCTCATCTCCTCCTGCCCTGATGGGTCTTGTTTCCCCATATGTCCCCAGGCGGTCTCTCAGGTCGGAATCTCTTCATCTAGCGAACACGCCTAGATTCAGACTGAGTAGGATAGGAGGTCGCTCTTTTCGCGTTATGGCGGCTGGATTATGGAACTCCCTTCCTGTCCATATCCGTGCCCTGAATAGCCTGACTCTCTTCAGACGTGCGATTAAGACCCATCTGTTTACCTCTGTTAACTGATCTCCTCTTCTCAGCGGCGATTTGTTATGTTGTGGTACTTGATCAGGCGCCAGGACGCCCCTTCGCTGGGGCAGCTGTGCGCTGAATAAAAGTTATTAACATAACATAACTTTGGGAAAAAATTGATTATGGTTGCTTTGCTTTCTCCTTTGATGGTATTAGTGAATTTATTATGTTTTCTCTGATCAAATGATGCAAATAAAAAGCTTTAAATAAAAAAAAAGGAAGGAGGGCTTGTAGTCAATCAAGTCATAAGTGCTGCAGCGGATGCCTCCGATCTTGCCGCTCATAGCTACTCCCATGGAGTCTGCTGCGCCTCACAGGCTTCAAGCCTGATGCTCAGAAGAAAATGCTGAATCTCCCTTTCAATGGTTCATCTCTGTTTGGGGCTCACGCTGATGACGAGATGATGAAGATGAAGGCTGAGATGGACACTGTCAAGGCTGTGGGTCTCGAGAAACGCAAGGAGTTTAAGAAGCGTTTCCGTCAGGGCGACAAACGTTCGTACCAACAGAGGGTTCAAATCAGCAAAGATCTCAGTTCCAGCAAAGACGCCCTGGGAGAGGTAGAGGCAATAACACCAAGCAACAGTCCACCTCCAAGCAGCCTCCCAAACCTTGATTCGTTGCTTCCTCCACAACCGTTGCCACTCTGGTGGGAGGGAGTGTAGCGTGTCACCTGGAAGAGTGGAAAACCATAACAAGGAATAAATGGGTGCTGAGTATTTTGAAGCATGGTTACTTGCTGAGGTTCAAGTCTCCTCCGCAAGTGCCCCCGCAATTCAGGCTCCTTCCTCAAATTCAAAGTCAGCTGTTGAAAGATGAAGTTTCTATCCTTCTCGCAAAAAAGGCCATAGAGGAGGTCCCTCCCATGCGAAGAAATCCGGGATTAAACTCCTGCTACTTTGTAGTTCAAAAGCAAGGAGTAATAAATAAAATAGAGTACAGACCTATCCTCGACCTACGCCTGCTGAACAGGTTTATCAGAAAAGAAAAATTTTGAATGCTAGCCCTGCACCAGATCTTTCCACACCTTCACCAGGGAGACTGGATGTGTGCCATCGACCTGCAGGACGCTTACTTTCATATACCTGTCTCAGTAAAGCATCGAAAATTTCTTACGTTTCAGATAGCCCATCACCACTACCAGTATCGATTGCTTCTGTTCGGCCTCAAATCCGCCCCACGGACATTCTCCAAGTGCATGGCAGTGGTGGCTGCCTTCCCCTGCAGGCGGATATCTTTATCTATCCCTACCTAGACGACTGGCTCCTAAAAAGCTCCACACCTGTTCTGCTTCAGAGCCACCTCTCTTACTGTTTGAACCTGATGCATTCTTTTGGGGTTGCAGGTCAACTACAATAAGTCGGTACTCAATCCCACTCAACGAATACACTATCTGGGCGCCTCCCTGGACTCTGCAGAGGCAAGCGTGTGTCCTTCGGAGGAGAGGTTATCATCATTGCTTCTGAAGTGCCACACTCTACTGGACACCCAAAGCCCTACAGCCAGACTAGTGTCGTCACTACTGGGATCGATGGCCTTGTGCATCTACATTGTGCCCAATGCACGCCTTCACATGAGGCCTCTGCAGCAGGCACTCAAGGACCAATGGTCTCAGAGGTCAGGCCACTGGGAAGATCATGTCTCTCTCCACCTAAGTGCCAGAGACTCCATCAGATGGTGGATGAAACGTTCTCACCTACTGCAAGGAGTCCCGTTTCATCAGTCACCTCCATTGCAGACAGTGGTCACAGATGCTTCAATGCACGGCTGGGTCGCTCATATGGACCAGCTTCAGGTACAAGGTCTCTGGTCCGAAACAGAAAGAAGCTACCATATCAACTTCTTGGAGCTACGGGCTGTCTATCTGGCTCCCAAGTCCTTGTACCCGTCTCTGTACACCAACCACATTCAAGTTCAGACAGACAACACAACAACAATGTTCTATCTGAACAAACAAGGAGGCACCAGGTCACGAGTTCTGTCTCCGGAAGGTCAATCCATTTGGGGCTAGCTTCTGGCAAGAGGTCTCTCCATCGTGGCAGTTCACCTTCCCAGAGTCCTGAATGTTAAGGCGGACGGCCTAAGCAGAGACTTCGTAGAAGCGCACGACTGGGTGCTCAACTTAGACGTTGCTCAGGAGGTGTATCGGCAATGGGATGTACCAGACATAGATCTGTTCGCAGACTTGGCAAACGCAAAATGCCCAGTCTTTGCGTCCAGATTACCCCCAGCAGGGATCACGGGGAATGCACTTTTGATCAGCTGGTCTCAGACATTGCTGTACGCTTTTCCTCCACTGCCTCTGATCCCGGCGGTGATACAGAAATTCTACAGGACCAACACCAGGATGATCCTGATAGCATAGCGCTGGAGTGGCCACACCAGTGGTGGTACCCGGATCTCCTCCAGCTTTCGGAGGTTCCTCACAGGAGACTGCCCTGCCACCCAGACTTGCTGACCAAGGACGAGGGGAGGGTGTTTCACCCCAACCTTCCTTCCCTTCGATTGACGGCATGGCTCCTGGGGTCATCCAATATGGCCACCTAGACCTTTCAGCTGACTGCATGAACATTCTTAAAGAGGCCCTCCACTAGAAAGTCTTATGCTTTCAAGTGGAAGAGATTTTACATTTGGTGTATGGACAATTCTCTTGATCCAATCCAAGGACAGGAGCAGGTGATTCTCCCATACTTATTGCATTTGGCAAGGTCAGGCCTGAAGTACCCCTCCATCAGGGTTCACTTAGCGGCAATAACAGCCTATAAGAAGTCTCCTTCTCAGACCTCATTCTTCCTCATGCCTGTGGTCAAAGATTTCTTAGAGGAGCTTAAGAAAGTGTTCCCACCAGTGAGGTCCCCCTCTCATCCCTGGGAGCTAAACATCGTACTTACCAAGTTGATGAGTGCTCCTTTCGAGCCTATTCATAAGGCATCTTTGCAGCACTTGCCCTGGAAAGCTGCTTTTTTGGTAGCCATCACCTCAGCCCGCAGGGTGAACGAGATCCAGGCTCTGTGTTGCAAGGAGCCTTACACAGTGTTTCATGCTAATAGAGGGGTGCTGAGAACACATCCAGGGTTCCTGCCCAAGGTGGTCTCGGATTTCCATAACAATCAGTCAATCACTCTGCCTACTTTCTTTCCCGAACCAACCACTCCCCCGGAGAGGTCTTTACACTCTCTAAATCTCCGGAGGGTTTTGAAATTTTACCTGGCTATAACTCTTCCACTTAGGAAGTCTGACCGGCTCTTTGTTACTTATGGGACAACTCATGCCGGTCTGTCAGCTTCAAAAAGATCTATCTCGAAATGGATCGTCTTCTGTATATCTCTGTCTTACCAATTAGCTAACAAAGCTTTACAGGGCAAACCTCATGCACATTCTACTAGAGGATAATCTTCTACTACAGCTCTCCTTCGCAACATTCCAATATTCCAAGGCAGCTACATGGCGTTCAGTACCTTTACCCGCCATTACTGGCTAGATTCAGATGCACAGGCCAATGCCCAAGTGGGACAGGCCTCTTTAAGGAATTTGTTTGCATAACTGCATTATAAATGTGATGTTGATTCATGTTTTTGCTGTATACTTGATTGCTTGTCCACGAGACTTTGGGTATGGGCTTGCTAATCTATTCATAGATTATGACTATTGATGAGTATCACCTGGATGAGAAGGATTAGTTACTTACCTGTAATCCTAGTTCTCATCCAGGGGTATACTTATCAAAGTCATAAGCGACCCACCCACTTCCCCGGACGAGCATTACTGCAAAGTTATAGTATGTTACTTACAAATTTACTCAGGTGTTCATGCACCTCCAAAAAGAACTGACCTAACTGCCACCTGTGGTGCATCATGGGAGCAGAGGGTCGCCTACAGGTCTTAAAGGCACAGTACCCCTACTCTAATACCTTAAGGGTAAAGTGTCCGTTTTCTTTGATTCTTTATACTCTACTGCAGCCTACTGGCTAATGCCTGCAATTACAGGGTTTTCTATGGCAATAAAACATTGTTGTATGACAAATGTTTACTGCTCTCTTTCTTCCTTAGGGTTTGGGAGAGTATAGGTGCTACTATGCAAACCTATGTAATTTCAGCATTTTTGCCATTTTGGAAATATTTTAGGCTGCATATATATATGTTTTCACAAATGCATATATATGTATTTTCTATATGCTCCGGGATCCCGCACATGGGCAGGGATTATTCATAGATTATGACTTTGATGAATATACCCCTGGATGAGAACTAGGATTACAGGTAAGTAACTAATTCATCTGTCTTGCCCCATCAGTCAAGGCAATCTGCCAGTACCCAGACATTAGATCAAACATACTAAGGTACCAGCAGCTCCCAGCTGATCAATGAGCTCATAAGCTCTGGGGATGGGGTGTGCGTCCGTCCTGGTGACGGCATGGAGACCACGGTAATCCATGCAAAACAGGAGTTCAGCAGTGGCACCGGGTGCTGCAGCTTTCGAAACCAAGACCACTAAACTAGCCATGGGGCTGCTGGAGGGCTCTATCACCCCCAACGCCAACATCTTGGAAACCTCTTCCTTGATGCTGATCCTAACTTTGTCACTCACTCTGTACATTTTATGTTTCAGAGGTAGACTGTCTCCAGTGTCCACATCATGGACACCCCAATTGATGATTCCTGGAGTCAGGGAGGCAAACTGTGACAGCACCTGGTGACAGTCCCTCTGCTGCTCTGAGGTCAGGGTGGGAGAGAGGTTTACTCCATCCACTAACCCATTATGTTCCTTGTCTGACAAGAGGTCAGGAAGAGGATCACTCTCTCCTTCCAATCTATCATCTATTGCCAGGAGCATTATCACTTTAGACCTCTCAAAGTGAGTATGAGGCGGTTTGCGTGTAGGACCTTCAGAGTTCCTTGGAGTTCACAAGTTAACCAAGTAGGTCACATCACTCTTGCGTGCCACCCCCTAAAATGGACCAGTCCACTTGTCTTGGAACACAAGGCTCCACTTTTGCCATCACCCACACTTTTTGGCCAGGCTAAAGCTCAACCAGAGTGGTATTCTGATCATACCGTCGTTTCGTCTCCTGGCCGAATTCGAAGTTCGTCCAAGTGATTTTCCTGAAGCTTAGAGTCTGGTTCCTGAAGGCCAGTATGTAGCTGAACACCTCTTGGTGGGGGGGTTTGTCTCCCAGCCCTCCTTCACCAGAGCCGGAGGTCCTCTGACAGGGTGCCCATACAGCAATTCAAAGGGACTGAACCCATAGGATTTCTGCTGTACCTCCCTGTAGGCAAACAGGCATGGTAGGAAGACATCCCACTAACGTCTCATGGGTTCTTCAAAATTCTTTGTCATACCCTTCAGGGTTCAGTTGAATCTCTCAACCAACCCGTTTCCGTGGGGATGGTACGGAGCAGTGAATTTCTATATTACACCCCACTCCTCCCATAATGACTTCATATACCTAGATATGAAGTTGGTATCATGACCAGAGACCACCTCTCTGGGGCACCCCACATGGGAAAAGGACTTCTGGACTTGCCAAGGGCTTTCTGAAGGCTCAATGACCCCAACTCCAGCATCTTTTAGACCTCAGTCCTGATGGAGTCTCTGACATGGTCAGGCTGTCTGTAAATGTTATTCTTCAGAATAAATATAACAGGTTCATAGTTCCGTGTCGACTGCCGATACGATAATTCCTGCCGTGAATTATCCTACAGGCGGTCGACAAGAAACTGTGGCTCCGTAACTTCTGTTGGAATTTAGAGGCGGTCTTCTTCGATATGATTTTCGAAGGGGAATTTTCATCCTTGGTGATACACCTGAAATAATTTAGTCATGACTATGGTCTATTAAGGGAACTTAATAACCGCTGTTCGTGATATTACGGACAAAACAACTTTAAGTATTCGAGTTGAGACGACCAGTGACTATTTATTCCATTTTTTGATAGATGCCCTATTCTTAACAATAGTGCCATGGTCACAGATGAATAGCGAATAAGCAATCCAATAAGATAGAAGTAGTTTGGACTGGAGAAGGAACTATTACATTTGAAGCCCTGATGATGTCCCTAAAGGGACGAAACGCGTAGGCTGTGGCTGTAGCTGTGGAAATTGTATAGAATACACAACAATTGTTTATGAAAATGCAATGAACAACGTAACAGTGGATTTCACCATCAAAATATATAATTAAAGACTTAACTAAAGAAAGAAGAAAAGCCTGCATTGAATACTTACATTTTTTTTTCTTCTCTGATTAATGGCATAAATTATTGCTTGAATTGTATGTAAAAAATTGATGCTCCTTGGTTATATTTATTTTGATTTTGGCAGTGGCTTTCACGGTGGACGGCTTCAAGTTGAGCGTCAGAGACAGGGTCTAGATAATTAGAGTATTAAGTATCCCACTGTGCACACGATTGAAGTACCCTCATCATACCAGTTTGTTTTACAAAATGTTATTCTTCATAGGCACTGTGTCAACTGTGTCCACTTCATGGGTACACCAGGTGGTTTGACTGGGAGTCAGAGAAATAATGTAGGTAAACTGATTGAGGACTTTTCTGCAATCAATCAGCTTGCTGCTGTTCAGTGAGGCTGCCTGCCAAGACTACTCCATCCAGCTGACCCATCAACAAGGACCTGAGAGAGATCAGGCAGAGGATCATTCTTCCTCCTGTCCCTTATCAGTGGCCATGAGCAAGCTCATGTCAGCCCCCGGTCCCCGGTAGCTTGTCTCCTTTCTGGTAAAGAATTGGCTTGGTAGTTTAGTCTGCCCTGTTCCCATGATGCACTGGGCCAGGGACAGACTGATTTGCATATAGCCATGTTCTGAGCTGGGATGGGGCAGTGAGATAAATAACGGTGATGGATCAAGCCCTGATCTTTGGACTGGGTAAGAGTGGTCTGCTCAATTCAGACACTCTGTTCATCACCACCCCCTTTTGTAAATCGATTTTGGCCACTATAGGTGTGGCAGGGTATACTCAGACATGAGTCCCTTTCTCACTGCTCCATCAGGATTCAAGCAAGCCGGGCCGAAGAGGCTGAAATGCCAGAAACCGGTCCCCGGTAGCTTGTCTCCTTTCTGGTAAAGAATTGGCTTGGTAGTTTAGTCTGCCCTGTTCCCATGATGCACTGGGCCAGGGACAGACTGATTTGCATATAGCCATGTTCTGAGCTGGGATGGGGCAGTGAGATAAATAACGGTGATGGATCAAGCCCTGATCTTTGGACTGGGTAAGAGTGGTCTGCTCAATTCAGACACTCTGTTCATCACCACCCCCTTTTGTAAATCGATTTTGGCCACTATAGGTGTGGCAGGGTATACTCAGACATGAGTCCCTTTCTCACTGCTCCATCAGGATTCAAGCAAGCCGGGCCGAAGAGGCTGAAATGCCAGAAACCGGTCCCCGGTAGCTTGTCTCCTTTCTGGTAAAGAATTGGCTTGGTAGTTTAGTCTGCCCTGTTCCCATGATGCACTGGGCCAGGGACAGACTGATTTGCATATAGCCATGTTCTGAGCTGGGATGGGGCAGTGAGATAAATAACGGTGATGGATCAAGCCCTGATCTTTGGACTGGGTAAGAGTGGTCTGCTCAATTCAGACACTCTGTTCATCACCACCCCCTTTTGTAAATCGATTTTGGCCACTATAGGTGTGGCAGGGTATACTCAGACATGAGTCCCTTTCTCACTGCTCCATCAGGATTCAAGCAAGCCGGGCCGAAGAGGCTGAAATGCCAGAAACCGGTCCCCGGTAGCTTGTCTCCTTTCTGGTAAAGAATTGGCTTGGTAGTTTAGTCTGCCCTGTTCCCATGATGCACTGGGCCAGGGACAGACTGATTTGCATATAGCCATGTTCTGAGCTGGGATGGGGCAGTGAGATAAATAACGGTGATGGATCAAGCCCTGATCTTTGGACTGGGTAAGAGTGGTCTGCTCAATTCAGACACTCTGTTCATCACCACCCCCTTTTGTAAACTGACAAAAGAAGGCATTAGGTGCTTCACATGAAGTACCTTGTTAGGACTTCTAGGATTACCTAATTCAACCAAATAGGTGATCTCGCCTTTTTTTCTCAAGAATGGTGTGGGGCTACTCCTCTTGTCCTAGAGAGCTGCTGGGGTCACAGGCTCCAATACCTACACTTTCTATCCTGGCTGGTAAACAGTCAGTACATAAATCAAAAAAACTTTTGTGAGACAAAAGTAAGAAACCTGGCCAGTAGATAGTATTCACAATGCTCATTGGGGTTGGAATATCTGTGTGATGTTGGTAGAAAGAAAATTATATTTCTTTCTTGAGTCCCCTCACTCACCAGGGTTTCCCCACGGTGACATGCTTCATCATTGGGGCCATCCCAGTCCTCTACGGACTGAGGCGTTCTACGACTTGTGAACTACGTAGGAGCACTTTATTTTGTGATGGACTATGTGTGGTGCAAGTGGTGATTGTGAATATGGAGTGGAAAGGTCTATTTGGGTTAAAAATACCTGCCTAGTGAGCTATAAATGATTTATTCTTCCTCCTGGGTGGTATATTAAAAATGGGGTAGAGAAATAGGAACCCTACTGTCAATGAGTTAGGTATGCCTATTCACTTGTGTCAACATGTTTCGCGATTCCCCTATCTCTTCTTCAGGACTACACAGGGACCAGCCCTGTGTATGCCACTACTAACCAGTGCTATATTAAGAAAAAAGTGAAATTAAAGAAATTAATGCTGCAATAATAAGGCATGCATTAGTACATACGTCCTAATGGTTACGTACATTGAAATGGGACCTAACTCTGCCCCATGGTCTGCGGAGGAATGCTCGTATCCTACCCGAATTTGGTATTCAGGAATACGTGGCTCATTCACCTACAGGGCTACCTCCGGACCGCATCTTGTCAGTCAATACAGCCTTCTGGTCATGCCAAGCTTTCGGAAGCTCCTCGCAGGCCTCAAGGTTTTTGCTGGCCTTCTTGTACTCAGCCATACGTGAACGCAGGCCACAGACATAGTCCACAATATCGTGTTCAGGAAGTTTGAGAGGCTGCTCCCAGCCCTCCTTAACCAGACACACTGGGCCCCTACCTGGATGTCACAGCCACAGCCCATTTGAATTTCTGTAGGCAAAAAGAAGACAGGGTACTTGGACTCCCAGAAAAGCTCAGGCGAAAATGGGATTTGTATTATCATACGTTGAGGGTCTTGTTCTTTACACAACACTCTTTCCAAATGGCAATAATGTAACTAGACATTAATTGTGTACCTCGGTCTTCTGTTAAGACCTCCTTAGGGAACACCCACTCTGGAAAAGACTCACAGAAGGGCCCTAGCCACCATAGCAGCTGTAGTAGTCTTAAGGGAAACAGCATCTGGATACCTAGTGGGACGGTCCACCACCACTAGGATATTACTGTGCCCAGATGCTGCTGGAGGCTTTAAGGGACCAAAGGGAACCCCAACAATTGGGAGTGGAGTTAAGGTGGGCTTTGTAGTGCCACCTGACTTACTGCTGGCTTGGCAAGTGACACAGGAGCGACAAAACTCCTTGGTGTCCTCATCAGGCACATGGGGCCAGTGAAAAATGAGGCACAGGTCTGTGCAAAGTCTTGTTTTTCCCAAGATGTCCTGCAAGGGGAATGTCATATGCCAGGAATAGAAGAAAATGTCTGAGGTATTACCAGCCTTCTGATGACCCCAGGCTTGGGGTCTCTACACTTAGAGAACAGGAGCCCATCTTCCCAATACCAACTGACACTCCTGGCTTCCTCAGCAGTAGCCTGCTGTCTGAGCTGTACAAGAGAGGGGCAGGATTTTGCCTCGAAACTCAAGTCTGCACTGGAAGTTCCTCCTGCCCCCATTACCTATGTCTGGTCAGGAGACTGACTCTCACTGGGTGTTTGGGAGGAGGATAACTCCTTACCCTTCCTGCTCCTTCTCTTAGGAGCCAGCTGGACCATGTTCCCAGGGGCCAATGCTCCCTCAGTGCCTACCTGTTTGACCTAAGCCCTAGTGACAGTAAATGTACTGGCAGCGATTCCCATCATCTCTGCATGTGTCCTAAACTCCACTTTAGACCAGGCTGAAGTTTCTAAATCATTGCCCAACAGACAATCTATAGGTAGATCTGGAGAAACCACAACTCTTTTAGGGCCAGTTAACCCTCCCCACCTGAGTTTCACATCTGCCAAGGAGTGATCAGTCCTGACATTGTTGACAAAACTGTCAGAAAACTGTTTAAAGTTATGACTAAACTCAGCAGCTAGTGCTTTCTTGCTGCCCCCCCCCCCTTGCTTTCCCAACTTCATTGTGATGAGCGAGCGCTGTTTCTTTTACAATAAAGTCAAGTTTACCCATGGCCAACTTGCTGTGGCTGCCTCCCAACAAGAGGATCTAATGTTTCCTGTCAACCTAACGGTGGGGCTCCCTGAATTTTTCCCCCAGGTTCTTGCATCTGGGGATTCCACACATTTTAGTTCATGGCTTCCTTTGGATTTGCCTTCCCTACAGCTGTTGTTGAGATCTATTAAGTCTGGTTCACCTCTTGATCTCCTCCCTCCATGTAAACTTAGTCTCTTCTACGCTGCCTTCACTGTGATCCTTAACTTCCTCAATACTTCTTTAAGTACAGGTTCGGTTCCTCAGAGGTGGAAACATGCACTATTCCTTCCTCTATTAAAAAAAGAAGGCCTTGATCCTCTCTGTTGGTCAACTTTTCACCCTATTTCCCTTTTGCCTGTGTTCTCTAAAATTTTGGAACTGTATATTAAAACTCAACTTTCCTCTTTTGTCACAACTGGTAATTTGCTGCACCCTTCACAGTCTGGTTTTAGACTTTCCATAGTACTGAGTCTGCTCTTCTCTGGGTCACGTAGCATCTCAGACATCAACTTGACTCCAGTGGTTCTTCCACCCTCATTCTGCTGGATCTGAGTACAGATTTTGACAGTGTTGCATTCCATTCTAGTAGACCGTCTTGTGGGTCTGGATCTGAGGTAGTTTATCTCCTTTTTGAAAGACCGCACCTTCTAGGTCTTTTTGAATGAAGTAAGAGCTAACACCCTACTTTAACCTCTGGAGTGCCTCAGGGTTCAATTTTGAGCCCTTTGCTTTTTAACATATATGTTCGCCCTTTCGCTTATATTGCTGAGAAGTCGGGACGGACTATCTTTTATTATGTTGACGATACTCAGATTATCTTTTCACTTTCCACAGCCCAGCACCAAGATCCCTCCTTGCTTCTGCTTGGCTTGAGTAATGCCTCCTTGTGGATGACCAGTAATGTCCTGAAGCTAAACTGTCCTAAAACGGAGGTGCTTGTGGTAGGTAATAACCCTGAGCTTTGAGGAATAAAACATTGGCCTAACACTCTGGGCCCTTTGCCTGCCTTTGTCTCCAAAGTCAAAAACCTGCGTTTCATTATTGATAAAAATCTTTACCTTAAGCCTCAGGTGTCCAGGGTTACGGCATCCTGCTTAGCTGTTCTTAAATGGATCAAAAAAATCCTCTGGCTAATTCCACCAGCAGCTCAGCGAACGGGTTTGCAGGGCCTGGTGATATCCAGGCTGGACTATGGCAATGTGCTGTATCTGAGTGCAGATAAAGCCTCAGTCCACTGGTTGCAGGTTATTCAGAATGCAGCTGCGCATCTTTTTTTTCCATTTGCCTACATGCACCTCTGCTCCACCAAGTTCATTGGCTTGATGTCAATTAGTGCATTGAGTTTAAGGCCCTATGTTACATATTTTCGGTCAAATGTGGCCTTGCTCCCTCCAATATTCAAAGATTAATAACACTTTATGTGCTGGCTCAACAGTTGAGATCTTCCAGTCTCTCATTGTTTTCAGTTTCCAGGTTTCGTCTTGTCCATATGAGGGGCAGCTCTTTTTCTTACCTGGGCTCCAAGCTCTGGAATGCCCTCCCAATTGATCTTAGGAATTGTCACTCACTGTTAGCTTTCCGCAAGCGCTTAAAGACGCTGCTTTTCAGCGACCTGGCCTCACTTCCATTCCTGCCTGTTGCCTAACTCCTGCATGGCCCTGCCTCCACTTGTGCAGTGCCGGGAGACTGTAGCTGGGTAGCTGTGTGCATTAAAAGTTTATAAATAAATAAATTGCTGGTGTTGATCACTTGGTGAAGTTGACCAAGTATGATTTGTACAGAGGATCCAAGTTTCCCTGTCACCATTGTAACACTGGCCCCTGTAAGCCTTCTTGACGATTGATCAAAAGCTGTTGTCTGGGGGGGCGTGGCTAGCTGCCGGAGAGAATGGTCGCTTGCTAGAGCGGCTCCCTGCCCTCGCCCGGCTATCCGCCCAATAAATCTGTCTTTCCGACCGGGGACTCCCTTGTAACTGGGAGACCCCTGTCCTGCAACTGACTGTGCACATCTTGTGCTGCTGCGGGCCTGATTGGAGCCGCCGTGCCTGATATTGAGCCCTTTGCGGAGAGGTCCCCCGGAGCTCGCAAGATGGCGGCCACGCTATGCTACGACCCCTGAGCTGCTCGGCCTCAGAGGTTTGAAGGCACCCGGATCTACTATCGCCCAATATTGCCCCTCCGCTTCCCTTCGAGCCACTGACGAGACCTCCCGCGGCTGCCAGAGCTCACCCCCGTGGCCGCGAAACCAGAGAGAGACAAGAAGAAAAGGCCGGGGGCTGCTGCCGGCCCGCCGGGACGCCATTCACGCGACGTCCCGGCTTTGGGGCCTACACCTGCCGGGGCTCCGACGCGGTAGACGAGGGCTTGGCGAAGCAACTTGGATCCTCCGACAGCCCCCCAATAACATGCCGGCTACCCATGGGAAGGCTATAGCCCGTCTACACAGCCGGGGAGCGGACTGTCGTGTTCAGAAGTTTGGCCCTGCTACACGGTGCCACATATAAGGAGTGAACCTGACGTGGCCCAGAGGACTCCTGAGCCTATATTGGTGAACCTGCACACCGAGCCAGCAACGCAGGACATGCAGGCAGACGCAGAGGCAGGATTCACGTGAGTGCCACAACTGAAACTTTGGGCCTTATAATTTGTTAACCCAACACGTGGTCGCCCTGATACAAATCCTGGTGGAGGCCGGGACCCTCTGGCCACGAAACAACGTGGGGGTTACTGGTCGCTCCCTGCCAGCCCAGCGCCGGTTCTGCGTGGAAGTGACCCCTTGATGGAGCTCTAAGAGCAGCGGCCATATTAAGGTGTGCTGGGCCTCTCTGCAAACTGAGGTGTTGTGGAGGTGGTTTGAGCCCTCCTGTGGATTCTGTGTGTGCTCTGCCTGATCGTACGGGAGCCCTGAGCTGAGGGGCCTGCCTGACACTGGGTGGAACGACCGAGGTGGGGTGGAAGACTTCGCCTGATTCTGCCTCAGTCCATATCGGGTCGCTGCTACTTGGGAGTCCACGATGGCATCCAGCAAGGGAGGAAGGCCTTCGACTGAGAGACAAATAAATAAAAACTCCTGGGCCAAAGGTGACAATAAAGACGCGCCCCCCGTCAAACCGAAAAATGCGTCCCCATTGCAGAGACCGAAGACCCTTACTTTGGAAGACGTCATGGAGGCGATTGCGGGAGTTCGCTCCTCACTAGAAACATGAATTGACTCTGTTAATATTGAGGTAACACTTCTGCGGGCGGACCTGTGCAAAATGGACACCAAAGTAAAGGAAGTAGAGGTCAAAACGGCGGCTCTTATTGACGACACCTCTACGCTTCAGCAACAGGTAGCCCAGCTTCAGAAACAACAGAAACAAATGGGCGATCTGCTGAACAATTATGAAGGGAGGGCACGACGGAACAATGTTTGAATTTTAGGAGTACCAGAAAGAATGGAGGAGCCGGCAGCGGACCTATTCGTGGAAGATTTGGTGGCGAAACACCTTAAACCCAAACAACTGTCGAGCTATTTTTCCATAGAGCGGGCACACAGGGTTCCAGGGGGTAAACCAAGGCCAGGGCCCCCCCGTCCCATCATAGCGAGGGCCTTCAACTTTCGAGATCGGGACGCTATCCTACAGACTGCCAGATCTGGTCCGCCGCTTCTATTGGAAAATGCTCGCATCTCGATATTCCCGCACTTCACTGTGAAAGTACAGGCGAGACGGCGCAGCTTTCTTGAGGTTAAGAAGGCCCTACGGAACCAAGGCATCAAATATTCTATGCTCTTTCCTGCGAAACTCCATATGGAGATGGATGGTAAAGCATGGTTCTTCCTATCTTCGGAAGAAGTGTGGGACTGGCGAGAGGGATGGCGCCGAGCTGGAATATCCCCGCAGACCCGGGCAGACTCTGGAGAACATTCAGGGGAAGACCGAATGCCTATCAGCCAAGACCTATTCACCAGTCCGGGTCATGAAGAGGAGTGATAAATCCCGGGCAAGAAGAAAACAATTTTGTGGGTCTGTAGGACATTGCTCACTTGATCCTCTTTGTTTAGAGCTCTTGATGGCGTGGGACAACTTTTACGCTCTGTGGACCTCTGCTCCGGGGGTGAGCCTTCTCCAGCCCCAATCGGGCCTCACCAGCTGACTTTCAAGTAACTTTTCTAATTTGTGATAATGCAAATGATATCTTTGTGATTTAACACATGTATTTCATATACACTGCTTTAATGTCGGGCGAGCGGCGTTAACGGCCTGCCAGGTACCCCGATCATGGAGGGGAGGACGACATGCACTCTGCCTAGTTGGGGGGTGGATAGTTCTGGATCCACGGGCAGGGAAGCAGGGTGGGGGGAGGAGGGGGCAAGGAAAAGGTTTTCTGCTATGTTATTGTTTCTATGTGTTTTCAGCGGAGTCCTATTTAGTCGTGCTGTTCTGCCCACTCATGGTCCCTTATTGAAAGACTGGCCTCCTCGATGGGCCACAGGCTCCCTTGGAGTCGGAGGTCTTCTTGGTCCCACGCTCCGAGATATCCTAGGGCTTGTTTTCAGGTATCCTGTTTTCAGGTATCCTGCTGAACCCAGCTGCACGCCGATTTAGCGCGCTCTGCACCTTTTTTAATCATTTGGACGTCCCTTGTTTTTAAACTACCCGCGCGGTGACCTTTACCTTGCTTGCGCGTTTGCCCCGCCGTCACCGCCTCCATAGTCCTCGGTCCACCACCAAGCCTTTGGATTGCTGTGGAGGGACAAGGGAGGAGATTCAGGGCCCCGGAAGTGATTCACTACTTCCGGGCCCATCCGCCTATCCGACGCTCCCACAGGGTTAATCCTACCCCACTGGCTATATCTTAGGAGCTGGCAAGCTGTTAGGTGGACTCGCTTGTTTTCAGGTATCCTGCTGAACCCAGCTGCACGCAGATTTAGGGCACTCTGCTCTTTTTTTAATCATTTAGACTTTCCTTGTTTTTAAACTACCCGCGCTGTGACCTTTACCTTGCTTGTGCGTTTGCTCCGCCGTCACCGCCTCCATAGTCCTCGGTCCACCACCAAGCCTTTGGATTGCTGTGGAGGGACAAGGGAGAAGATTCGGGGGCCTCGGAAGTGATTCACTAGTTCCGGGCCCATCCGCCTATCCGACGCTCCCACGGGGTTAATCCTACCCCACTGGCTATATCTTAGGAGCTGGCAAGCTGTTAGGTGGACTCGCTTGTTTTCAGGTATCCTGCTGAACCCAGCTGCACGCCGATTTAGGGCGCTCTGCACCTTTTTTAATCATTTAGACTTTCCTTGTTTTTAAACTACCCGCGCTGTGACCTTTACCTTGCTTGCGCGTTTGCGCCGCCGTCACCGCCTCCATAGTCCTCGGTCCACCACCAAGCCTTTGGATTGCTGTGGAGGGACAAGGGAGGAGATTCGGGCCCCGGAAGTGATTCACTCCTTCCGGGCCCATCCGCCTATATGACACTCCTATCAGACACGTCCATTGGCTGCTTAACCCCTATTTAACAAGATGCCATACAAGTCGCGCAGCGGACGAGCTCAGCAGGCGCGCCGGTGGTGCGCTGACCGGGACCTAGGGCCCTTCCCCCTGTGCGAGTCACTTTCACCTACACCTCTGCTGAGCTAAGGAACCTTCGGGGACCTTGGACTATCATCGGTGAACTTCGTGAAAGCCTCGCCACTACCGGAATCCTGTCCTCGTCCCCTTACATTCCCTCTGCACCCCTTGATGGCCCTCTAAATTTCCATATCATAACCACATACCCTGCCTCGACCCCATCCAAACTTTCTATTTTTTATCTAAATACCCGTTCATTAACCAAACATCAGGTCGAGATCTTCCATCTACTCGACAACCTCCACCCAGACATCCTGTTCCTTTCTGAAACCTGGCTATCATCAGAGTCCACACCAGATATTCTGGCTACCCTCCCCGATAACTATTATATTCTCCAGGCCAATCGACCAGACGGGAAGACTGGGGGAGGAGTTGCTGCCATCATTGTTCATCCACACATTTTCACCTCCCTCACTATCCCCAACACTCCGCTGGCTGAGATTCTCGCAGTCACGTTGCACTCCAAAAAGTTTCAACTGGCATATGTTCTTTGTTACCACCCTCCCAACCCTTCCTTAAATTTTGTCCAATTTTTTTGCAATCTTGTTGCTGAGCTTGTAATTAATGATGCCAAGCTCCTTATTATGGGGGACTTCAATTACTGGCCACATGATCCACTTGAGAGCCCCTGCTCTAGACAGTTTAGGGATCTGCTTTCTGGGCTAAACTTCTCAAAACTACACACAGTAGCAACACATATTAAAGGGCATACTCTGGACCAGGCCTGGAGCCTCAACTTAGACATTTGTGAGCTTCAGGTATCCCCTTGTGCCTGGTCCGATCAGCATTCTGTCTCATTCTCTATCAGCCTTCCGGCCACTATAGCTACACACTCGGTTGCCCCCATCATGACCAGAGATTGGAAGCATGTAGACATTCCTTCCATTTGCTCCAATCTCACTTCCACCCTTTCAGCTTTTCCTGATCTTTTGGATACCCAATGTTCGCCACATGCTCAAGCTGATGCTCTCTCTTCCTGGCTGACCCAGGCGAGATACACTTTTGCCCCCCTTAAGATCTTAAAAATCAAGCGACCCCACAACGCCCAACTCTGGTTCACCAAAGACCTCAGGGACAGGAAGCTCGCCCTGCGCCAACTGGAGCGTAGGTGGAGGCACCACTATTGCCCCCTTAAGAAAACCCTGTTCCTGAAGGCCTTACAGGACTATAAGTTGGCCATCGTGTCGGGTAAGTCAGCACATTATTCGGCGAAAATACTTGGGGCCAGCTGCAAATCCAAAACTATTTTTTTCATTGTGGACGAGCTGGTCAAACCTGACCGCATCACCATTAAATCTCCCCCATCGCAACTTCTCTGCGATTCCCTTAACAGTTATTTTATCGAAAAAATTACAATAAAAACTAGCATTCCTGCTGCTATCACTATACCACACCCTCCCACAGTTGCCCCTAATCACTCGCTTTATTTGGCATTCCCCACCCTCACTGAGGACATCTTCTTCTCTTTCTTAGGGAAGGTGAAGTCGGGCTCGCCTCAGGATTGTTGCCTTCCTGATATCAGTCGAGAGATCTATCACAATATCCCTACACCCCCTTTAGCCCCCTTGAACAATTCCCTCTCCTCTGGAGTGGTCCCCCTCTCCTTCAAAATGGCGGTGGTCTCTCCAATCTTGAAAAAACCTGGATTAGATCCCGATATTCCTTCCAACTTCCGTCCAATTTCCCTCCTTCCCTACCTGGGTAAAGTTTTGGAAGCCTATGTGGGTAGCTGCCTGAGCGACTTCATTGAATCCTCTCACTTCCTTGCCCCCTTCAGGCCGGCTTTAGACCCCAACATTCCACTGAGTCTATCGCCCTGGCCGTTCACGAGGAGCTAAGAAGGGGGGCTGATCAGAACATCTCTCAGGCTCTGGTGCTCCTGGACTTGTCGGCGGCGTTCGACACAGTAGATCACTCCATTTTACTTGAACGTGTCGAGCACGCCGGCATCCAGGGGCTACCACTGAAGTGGATCGCCTCCTTTCTTCAGGACCGCACTCAAGCTGTGTCCCTCCCACCTTTTTCCTCAGTGGCAAAACATCTTACTTGTGGAGTCCCGCAGGGCTCCTCGCTTTCATCACTTCTTTTTAATCTTTATATTCGCCCTCTCATCTCGGAGCTTCAACAAAAATCGGTCACCATCTTCAACTACGCGGATGACCTTCAGATCATCTTCGCTACTATATGTTTAACTTCCTTGTCCAGCCGGGCAAGGAATTTATTTATCAACAAAAAAAAAGTAAATGGTTATGATACATTACTACAGCAGTAGCAAGACACAAATCTGTGCTGTACTGGGAAGAAAGGAGAAAATAGGAAACCGGCACAACAAGGAAGCCGCAAATCCTTGACCTCTCAATAAATAATCAGGGATTCAGCCTTGCTATCTGAGGAATAAGTACCTGGCTGCCCCACTGCCACAAGCCCCGGCGCCGGCATCAGTACTCTGCCCAAGGAAGCGTTAGGACCACTTTGCCTAAACCAACTTTACCATCTGTTACCTCGTGTTAAGAGGCGCTCCTAATTCAGGCAAATCTAATTACATAAGTCCTGAAGATGATCCCCTTTATTAACTGAGCGAGGGATCGAAACGTCGACACCCATGAGTGGTCATACATGAAAATAATTTATATTTGTTGTTGTATGTACTACTCCAGGCGATACTGTCAATATTCCTTACCTTTAACAGTGCCCTGCCTGCTCTTTTCTTTTGCCTGAAAACACCCCTTTCACCCTTTCCTATTTTCTCCTTTCTTACCAGTACTGCACAGGATTGTGTCTTGCTACTGCTGTAGTAATGTATCATAACCATTTACTTTTTATTTGTTGATAAATAAATTCCTTGCCCGGCTGGACAAGGAAGTTAAACATATAGTAGCGAAGATGATCTGAAGGTCATATAGTATATAGTATATAGTATTTGCTCTATCTTCAAAAAAAGCTGAGAACCTTTGTGCTAAAAAATTCAGTTGATACCCATGGTTCATAGCTACCCGCTGGGTCCCCCTTGTTTTTCTTAAAAATACTTCAGATCATCTTCAGCATTGACTCCTCTCCGTCTTCTATACAACATGTCCACTCTGTAATGAACTTCATAAGCTCCTGGATGAATCATAATCAACTCAAACTTAACCCTGACAAAACTGAGTTAGTTCTCACCTGTCCCCACGACCATCCCTGGAGTTCCCTCTTCTGACCTCGCTCACTTGGTCCCTCCCCTTCCCCGGTTGACACTGTTAGGAGTTTAGGGGTCACCATCTCCAAATATCTTTCAATGAGGGCACAAATTAAGACTGTGGTTTCCACTTGTTTTTACCATCTGCGCCGCATACGGAAAATCAGCAGATTCCTCTCCCACGAAGCTCTTGTTCAGGTCACCCTGGGATTGGTTATCTCGCGAATTGATTATTCGAACTCATTATTTGTGGGTATCCCAGCATATCAAGTCAAAAGTCTCCAACTTATTCGGAACCAGGCAGCCAGGTTGGTCTATGGACTGCCCAAATCCACTCACACGAAGCCCCTGTTAAAGAGCCTTCATTGATTCCCAGTGGCCCAGCGCAGCCTTTTCAAACTTGGCTCCTTGATTCACAAAGCTCTTTCCTCTCAGGGACCCGCCTTCATCTCTTCCCTCTTACATCGCCATGTTCCTCAGCGTGACCTCCGGCCATCCACTCACAATCTCCTCACGCCCTGCCCCTTTAGGCGTAAAAAACATGGAGGATTGCGGTTTTCTTCACAGGCTCCCCTTTTTTGGAATTCTCTTCCCCTTGCACTGCGTCTTCTTCCCTCCCACGCTCATTTTAG
This sequence comes from Lissotriton vulgaris, assembly GCF_964263255.1. Lineage (NCBI taxonomy): Eukaryota > Metazoa > Chordata > Amphibia > Caudata > Salamandridae > Lissotriton > Lissotriton vulgaris. The sequence goes on along the minus strand of NC_141685.1, from coordinate 2,041,276,483 downwards.
AAAATCCTTGAAAACTTGGCTCTTTTCGTCTGCATACAACTGAGTTCTTCAGACCAGGTTCAGACAGCTCTCCCACCCCAGCGCCAAGATACCGTAGGTGAACGTGCGCTTGATAAATATCATTTACTATACCATACCATACCAAGGCATCATGGACGACCCTTCTCGAACCAGCCTTCCTATTAGCCCCATTGACACTGCCAACATGCCACAACCACTATCTAGAACCGTTACCATCTTGTCCTGGAATGTTAATGGCCTGGGACATAAAATAAAGAGGAGCGTGGTCCTTCAATTCCTCAGACGCCATTCCCCCGACATTGTCTTATTACAGGAAACGCATTTGGTAGGCAACACCTGTCAGGCACTCCAAAGGGGAGGGTACAAATTGTTAGTCCACGCAGGTTTCTCTTCAGGGTCTCGTGGTGTCGGGATCTGATCAAAAAGTCTCTTGCACTTACCCATACTCGGACTTGGGCTGACCCCCTGGGCCGATTTGCGCTGGTTGAGGCCGCCTGGGAAGGGCGCCCCGTAAACATCATTTCATTATATCTTCCGCCAACACTGGTCAGGGATTCCCTCAGTGAGTTGGATGTTCAGCTGTTAGGCCTTTCTCCGGGCACACTTCTGATGGGAGGTGACTTTAATTCAACAATGAGCGATGATTTAGACCGCAGTCCCAAACGGGGCTCCCATCGCCATAGTTCGGACTTAACTGACTTTGCGCATGCCATGGGGTTGGAGGACATATGGTGCCTTTGTTACCCGGATACACCATATTTCACACACTACTCCAATGCACACAACAGCATGTCTCGTATCGATTATCTATTCTGTCACAGCGCGGACGTCGGAAGCTTTGTTCGCCCAAGAGGCCTTCCCCGGGGCATCTCAGACCATTCACCACTTAGTGTGGACCTCACCTACAATCGTAAAGCGACACGAGGCCCAATAATCATCAATCCCTGGCTAATGCAGATCCCGGACATCAGAGACGCGCTGCATGAACGCACCAAACTCTATTTTGCTGAAAATGTTGGGTCTGTAGACTCAGCGGTCACTCTCTGGGAGGCGTACTTGGCGGTCATAAAGGGATAAGCACTGGCCCTTAAGGTGGGACACTTGCGTAAACATGATGAGCAGATCCGCCAGGCCGAATCTGACCTCATTAGTCTTGAGACATCTCATAATGCGAATCCGTTAGAGGCTACTGCGACTAAACTTCGGGCCCAACAACTGGTCTATAAAACCTTGTCGCAGGAGAAGGCGCAAGCACGGCTTCTTCACACACGCCATAGGGTATATGAATACGGGGATAGTGCGGGGAAATGCTTGCCTGGCTGGAGTGCCGTGACCAGGGGTCTAGATGGGTATCGTCCCTAACCAAGCTGGTTGGTTCTACAATAGTAGACCCACAGGACATTGCGTAGGACTTTGCCGACCATTTAGAACGTGTCTACACAACCGGCGAGGGCTACACGTCCGACGAATCCAGACAACTTCTGGACGAGATGCGCCTTCCAACGGTCTCAGACACAGATAGGGTGGCCTTGGACGCTGACATCACGACGGAGGAACTAACTACGGGTTTATTTGCCGTTAATTCAGGCAAAGCCATGGGCCCAGACAGGGCCCCTGTAGAATTTTTGAAAGGCATGATCCCCAACGTTATTCCTCATCTCCTGAATATGTTCACCAAAAGTCGGGAGGTTGGGGTCCTTCCACTTGCTCAAAGAGTAGCCTCTGTTGTGGACATACTTAAGCCCGCTAAGCCTCCCACTGACTGTGGCTCTTACCGGCCTATCTCCCTGATCAGTGCAGAGGCCAAGGTCCTCGCCAAACTCCTGGATAATCGCCTTCTCCTAGTGCTCCCCTCACTGATACATGATCACCAATCTGGTTTTCTTCCAGGCCGCAACACAGCGTTAAATCTTTGCAGGGTCCATAACGTCTTGAGTCGCCGATCTACTCTGCAACAAGATGCGGCCATTTTGTCCCTTGATGCCACAATGGCGTTTGACTCGATCAAATGGCCCTATCTGTTTGAGGTTCTCCGCCGCTTTGGCTTTGGACCTCAATTTATCAGCTGGGTGCGACTGCTGTATATGGACCTTTGGGGCTAAGTCCGAGTCAACAATCACACATCCCGGAGGTTTCAACTACTTCGAGGTACCAGGCAGGGATGTCCCTTGTCCCCATTACTGTTTGCCCTCACTCTGGAGCCCCAGCCTCACTGGGTCCGCACTGATAACTCCATTAGAGGCCTGCACTGGAAAGAGGATGTTGTAGATAAGATTTCCCTTTATGCGAACAACATCCTAGTATACGTGTCATCTCCCCGATCCTCTATCAATAGCTTGTTCCATGTCCTTTCCAACTTTGGGAAATATTCAGGTTACTCCATAAATTGGAACAAATCAGTGCTTTATATGCTACACGGCCCTCCGCCCCGTCTGCCCAGAGGATTTTCCATTGCAATCGCCACTGAAGGTTTCACGTACCTAGGTATTTTCATTACACCGGATCCCAATGTGTTTTATGAGCGCAACCTGTTGGGCCCCTTGCGTAGACTCTGGAGTGACATTGCCCACTGGCGATCACTCCTGCTGTCACTCCCAGGTAGGGTGACACTATTCAAAATGCTGGCCCTCCCACGCTTCTTATATGCCTTGCAGAACTGCCCTTTTTTGATCTCAGATTCATATTTCCGAGCGGTGGAGAGTGAGCTCCGAATTTTACGCTGGAATGGAGGTGCCGCTCGGAGTGCCCTAACTAAACTCTTCCAAGGGTGGTATGATGGGGGCATAGCTCTACCCAACCTCCGCCTCGATTATTGGGCCTCGCAGCTGGTTGCGATTAACCAGCGGTTGCATGGCTCGCCCTTGAACCCGGCTTACCTCCTAGACAGATGCCAAACGGGTCGAGAGGGATACTTGGGAGCTCTGTACAGTAAACCTTCCAGAACTAAATATGTAGGCCCGATGGCACACACAGTAGCTATTTGGCATAAGGCCAATAAATGTTTGGGATGGTCGGACAGGCTCACCTTGGCAACTCCTCTGTGGTCAACACAGAGTCTGGGCTCCCTCTGTTTCCTCCAGGGCTTTGATAGATGGGATACGATTGGGATTTCGGAACTGGGAGACCTTGTACGTAGGGGAAAACTGCTGACTTTTGCTGATCTCCAGACTAAATATGCCCTCACACCTACTGAACTCTTCCGCTATTTGCAAATTAAACATGCTATTCTTGCGGCAGTCCCGGACCTTACCACATTGCTGGTGACCTCTCCTCTGGAGGACAGACTACTGACAGAACCTCTCCCGGAGAAGGCCATCTCCCTTACATATCGCAAATTGTGTAATAACCTTCCTGACCCCTTTCAATCTTTGCGGGTCAAATGGGAGAACGACCTGGGTCCGTTAGAGGACGAAGACTGGCGCTCGGCCTTATTGTCCCCGAGTGAAACGGCTATCTGCCATAGGTTTAGGCTAATCCAATTGAAAGTATTACATAGAGCGTACATGTCAGCCCTCACCCTGGCTAAGATTGGACGGCGCCCGGATGCCTTGTGCTTGCGCGGCTGTGGCCTTCCTGGTACTTTCTACCACATCTTATGGGAGTGCCCGGAGGTGCAACAGTTTTGGAACAGGGCACTTCGGAAAATGAGCAGCTCCCTGGGTAAGCCACTACTGCCGACACCTAGATAATGTGTCCTTAACATCTGGGCGGCCAACGACCAGACGACTCAGGAGCTCCAGTGGGCGGCATTGGGGTTCCTGTTGATTAAGCGCTCTATAGCAATGAAGTGGGGAACGCCTGACAGGCCATTGGTGGTCGGATGGGTGGCTGAAATGGATTGATGTATGATTGCGGAAAAGACAGTATACAAGATTAGAGGGTGCCCAAAACTATGTGACAAGAAGTGGGGTCATTGGAATGCTTACCGCGGGTAAATATGTGACTCTCCTACAGCTGAACTGGCTATGTCCCTTGTCGGACCTACGGGTGGGAATGTACGGTAAATAACGATTGGTTTGATCTATATTTTAACCTATCACTGTACTGCAGTACTCATGACTGCTTTTTGACTCAGCTTTTATTGTTTGTTCACCTGTTTACTTCTATAAAAAAGAAAAGAGACCGCCATTACCGTCTTACAATGATATTGTAGTTTTGTGTACACCTTACTTCATTACGCCGCCGGAACCCAGGGTTGTCGGCTAAACAGCTGTGTTTATTTACCATCGATGTGCAGATTGCTGCCGGCCCCTGGGATGTAGGCGTATAAATGTGTCTATTGAAACTGCATAACAAAGGTCTTTAAAAAATTTTTTAAAAAGCTGTTGTCTGTACTTGACCAAGTTAGTGGGACTTACAAGTAAAGTGGCAAGATCCTGCCACTGTCACAGACCAGGACAAGACTGCGTGGGTGTTCTGACTAGGCCAGAACCTACCTCAGAACCCTAGGTTGGTTGTATGTCTAAACAACTACTGCCTAAACCACGGCTTCGTAAACCACGAAAGCCTAACCACGAGATTTTCTCAACCACTACCTTTTTTAACACGACTTCCTAAACCACAAAATAAAACATCTCACGTTTTGCCAGTAGATGGCACTATTGTAATTACAATACTTCTTACAATACCACTCGTAAAAAAAACGGATCTAAATCTTTTTTTTTTTTTTTACAACGCATACCATTAGCGCTTTTTTTTTTCCTTTTTTGGGGGGGATACCCCCACACCCCCCCTAATGTTCCCTTAATTCTGAGGAGTGTAGTGGAGAGACTCGTGGTTCAGGGAAGTCGTGCTTAATTAAAGTCGTGGTTTTTAAAAGTCATGGTTCCGGCTTCGTTGTTCTGGTAAGTCGTTATAAAATTATCGTTGTTCAGGATGTTTCCCCCCTAGGTTAACTCAACTAATACCTTGGTGGCTGTACTACCACTAGTGCTGGGGGGGCTAGTTGCCTTTGATGTGGTGGTAGTAGCTTAATTGGTCTGGCCTTAGGGCAATTAGCATCCCTTGGCCTATGGCTTTTCTCCTTACACAGGTAGCACCAAGGTATTTTTAGAGTTGTTGGAGTTTTGCGACACGCCAACACGAGGCAGGTTTTTAGGGACCTTGTGAAGAATCCTTTTTGTATTTACCCTTCTCCCCACCCTTCTCTTTCGTCTTTGATTATCGTGCTTCTGGTCACCGCCACGACCATTATTTTTCTGCTTAACCCTGCTACGGGCCCATTGGTCTGCCTTCTTTCCCAATTCTTGGGGAGAGGTCAGATCATAGTCCACCAGGGACTGGTGCAGTTGTTGGTTCTGACAATTATTAAGGATGTGCTCCCTCTTCAACAAATTGCACACTCCCTCATAGCCTGGTATCTTGCTTCCATGAAGTCAGCCTTCTAGAACCTCAATAGCATTATTTATTAAATCAACTCAGTCTTGGGGGTGTGCCTTCTGTGTGTCCCTGAACTTAAAGCTGTACGTCCCTGAACGTAACTGTACTTTTCAGGAGTTAAACCAAACCCATCTAAGAGGGCTTTCTTCAAGACTGAGTACTTATCAGATTCATCTTCTCTAACAGCGAGGAGCTGGTCTCTTCCTTTGTTAGCTAAGGAAAGCCACAGGATAGCTACCCACTGCCCTTGAGGGACCTTCTGAACTTTGCAGTCCCTCACCAAAGCAGTGATCTATTTATTAATATCATCCCTCTCCTGGTAGGGAGGGTATCAAAGGGTGGTCCCTGACTCTTGGTACTCTGGTGCTGCTTTTTTTTTTTTAATGATTCCACCGGGCACTGTTGATTGAAGCCTGGGGACCACATTGTTTGGGTGTTTCCAAGCAGAGATGTCTCTTCTGTTTATTGCATTCTCTCCACATGGGCTGTTAGGCACTTTAGCTCACTGTGACAGTTCACCACCAATGTTTTTATCCATTGTCTATTTTTAATGATTCGTCCTACGCATTTACATTCACCACTAATGTGTAGTTTTAATATGGAGTCACCATGAGGCTATGTCTCAAATACATATGATGTGTAATACCATGACGTATGATACCTTCTACACCTTTCTGTCTCACACCACAGGTAGTTACAGGTTGTATTAAGGTAATTGTGTCCAATAGACACTTATTGCACGCGCGATTATGTACGCCGCGCTCACTAGTTGTAGATAACATTGAATTAGGTCCTGAAGAATCGCTAGTTTACTGAACAGGAAAGCGAGAAACATGTTGACCAATAAAATTTAACCAGGACACCACCACACGAGCCATTAACCTCGGCGTGTGAGCCTTGTACACTGTTTTTAGTGAGGATAGGAGACACCCAGATTAAAGTTATCCTTCTAGGTACTCAGAATCCTGTTTAATCACTTCATCACATCTAATAGTTCTGGCCCCACACCCGCACTTCACCAAATGGCAGTTGGATAGAAGATCTCCGATAAAGTGCCCCTTTTTAGGGAGCCCGTTGGGTATTGCACCGCCGACCCAACGAGGAGCAGCCCATTTGATGAAGCATGACACCTGAAAGGGTGTGTGAGGGCATTAAGATCCAACATATGGATCCCCACCTATATCCTTCTGTGATATAGTGGGATCTAGTCTCTTGTGACTCCCCCTGTACGCACTATAGAGGAACAGCACAATTTCTCTTTTTGTAGATACTCTAGTGCTGCAACCATGGGACTCCAGTCCTAAATTCTTCCTAGCCCTCTAGACTTCCAGGGTCTCTTTATCAAAGGCCAACTGTTCTTGCTTGAGTCTAACTCTTTCAAGTGTGCTCGGGTGGTATTATCTCTCTAAAGCGGCCTCCCTATCGCTAGAGCTGGAGGTCTCTATGGAATTAACAGTAGTTCAGTAGAACTTACTTCTTTACAAAAATATCTTTATATGTGCCTCATACTAGTGATGTTTTTTTAAATGTAATCTATACCTAGATTAGCTGGCAAAACAGTGCAGTTTTAAATCACAACAGCTGCACACCAATGTAGAAAGCTGGGTAGAAACATGGTGCACACTTATTTAAGTTAAACACCTTGCAATAATCCAGATCACCCTTACCTTGATTTCAGTGGTCCTAGACAACCACATAAAGTTCTCTAAGTGGTAGCTGTGGAGAGCAGCCTTGTGTTAAGCTGCTTTTTGTTCTCCTTTTTTTTTTACCAGAACTAATCATATAGTGTGGGTTAAACGAAAAAGAACCACACAGTTTAGTTCTAAAAATAGTTATGTTTATTATATACACTCACTAACACATTGGTATACCTTCTATTCGGAGATATGGACACAATATTTCAAAATGAAGCAGGTAAGTAAGCACAAATATACAGTGGTCTCTAGGGGAGACCAAACCATATACTAAAGAAGTGGAATGCGAACTGCGTCCCAAGTTGAGACTTTGACCGGAAGACTAAGAAGAGCTGGGGACCCAAGGAACCTACCGAGGGAAGAACCCAGGGAACGGAGGACGTGTGCAGAGTGGAAACTCAGACCTGTACCTAATGCAAGTCAATGGGGAAGTTGTGGCTGCAGTACTGAAGAAGGACTCTTCCCAGTGGACCCTGAAGAAACCCTGTGGAAGATTGAAGGTTGGAAAGTCACCACATGTGGATGCTCTAGGAAACAGGATACCTACACCAGGGAAGCATAGGTACGAAATGACTATGCCCTATTCTGAAGGGTTAGGAATGGATGAGAATGGGGAGGGGCAGAAGGACACCTTAGAAATCCTGCAACCTCAGCACATGGACTGTTATGAGGAGCTGGGTGATGCCAGTGGCCTGGACCCCCCCCCCCCGATTCGGACAATGTGTCTCCACCTAACCTGGCTTTGGATGAGGGGGCATCATTCTTGAAGGTGGTGCATATGTGGTGCGGAGGTCTTGGACCTGTAGCTCCCTACAGTGATAGTCCAGAATAACGCCTCGACAGAGGTCCTGGGGTCTCCTCCTCAGAACCGTATAAAGAAAAATAGAAGGTACCCTGCCAATTATTTACAAAGGTCCCAGCTAGAGGATCCTACTATGATAAAGAAAGGGGGTGGTTAACTCAGGGGCTGAGGCTGCACAGGACAAAAACTAAGTCATTCCAAACAGATTCAACAACATGTTGTGAAAAAATACATATTTTTTTATTATTTTTCTCTTCTTAAATATATTCAAATAACATACATGTATAAATTTATATATTCACTGATATTTCACAAAACTCAAAGACAAAATTTCCTTTCATGATTAAGATCTGCCCACACTACACACAAACTACCACACTCATTCACACCGGGATTTTTCTAACTACAGGGTAAGCATACAACTCTCATTTGTCCATTTCTCTAGTCCTGGCACAGACAACAGTAGTTCTTAATTTAGTTGTCTAAAGTGGGGAATTCAACCAGGAAGATGGTATTGATACGGATCCTGGTGTACTTGGAGAGGATTGCCGTATTCCTGGGACAACGTGCCGACGCGCGTTTCGGTGAAAAGCCAATAAGGCCACACCTTCGTCAGGGCCAGGGTAGTATGTAGGGCAGAGATAAGGAGTAAAAAATCTAGAAGTAAAAAAATCATGCCTTATTATTTCATTCTTGAAAGTTTTACACAAAAAAGACATATTCCAACATTTCATTCTCTTTATATTACTATCACTTTACTGAATACTATTATAAAACGAGTTAATTCAATACATTCCAGGATGACATTTTTTGACACTGTGCAGCAACAGACCACTTGAAGACACTCCCCAAGCTAGAATTCCCTGTTTCGTGGAATCCAACGAAGGCATACAGATAGCCTTAGCCAAATGAATAGTAGACTTTATATCACAACATCGTACAACACCATATATCCTTTTTCTATAATGTCACACATTCAGTTCGATCCACCTAAGACCTCTTATTTTAGCACGACACTTTTCATTTCCTATTATAAGCGAGGAAAGTTATTGCTGGATAAGAAACGTAAATTATCTCACCAGGAGAGTAACCAGAATGTATTATCTACCTAAACTGGCTTATAACCATTTAGACCCATTTAGATCCTGGTATTCATACAAAATTGTGTATTTCCAAGAATATTACCTGTTTGGTTTATTTGGTACGTCTATAGAATAAGGGCCACCATCAACCTTTTCATAAGTAGATCGCTGCCGTGTTATTACCCTGAAAAAATATATATATACATGGGGTTACTATTTCCAGTTAGCGATAGGTAGAACGTTACCACATCCTTTTAGGGGAAGTTTTTAATTACCAAGGTTTTGGGGAATCCACTCACGATCCTTCCTGTTGGATTAACAGAGTCCTATCACTCGACATTCACTCCTCGGTATTTTTATCAAACTATTCTAGATATAGACAAAACAAGGAGATTAGATCTGTTATTCCTTTGACTTAGATAGAGCTGTCCTATCCACTATTAGATACACAGATTAACATAGAATTGTACCTTCCGTTTTGTTGTACTATTAGTTAGTTTGTCCCTTCTTCAGATCAGGTCGCCGGGCATCAGACGAGGCGTAAGTTAGTTGGAGACCCTATTAATAACATAGTGTATTCTGGTTATTTTCAAGGATTGCCTATGTTTCCATGATTTAACGCAGGAGTTTCATCTAACCCTGGTTACCTGCACCCTCTGACCTTTCACTATTGGTGCCATAGGTTAGCTCAAATAAATGCATAGAGTCTTTCTGTCACTAATACAAACAGAGGGTCAGATGGAGATGAGGGATATATATGAACAACCCCTATCTTGTTTATAGTTTTCTTTCCCATTTTGACACACCGGCGATCCCCTTAATTATCCGAGTCGGATTTAAAATGACTCGTTTTATACCTGGCATGATGTTGTTTCCCTTTAGGATCGGATTTAAAGTGCATCGTGTAATAGTTTAAAGGAAGTGGCTTTCCCTTTGTAGTTAATCAGAGAAGAACCGATAGACAGATCTGGACGGGCCCCTCGGGTGACAGTTTTAAATAATTATTGGCAAATTAACAAGCGATAGATCAAGGGTGTATACACCCGGGCTATACATCCGAGATGGGTGGTACGTTAACCGCGGTTTGATTACCTCAAAATTGGACAGAGCCTGATTCCTCGTTAGGGGTTCTACCGACAATGTTCAGGGCCATGGCGGGCTGCCGTTTCTGCAAGTCCCTAAACATAGATAAGAGAGGATGCATATCGCCAGTGATTGTTTCGCGCTATTCTCAATTCGCCACAGCTGTGGCGAATTGAGAATAGCGCGAAACAATCACTATTTAAATGCTAACACAGAGGGGACAGGCGAGTGTCCTGTACCACGCACTTGGCCGACTGAGGCAGCCGGTGGAACCCCTTTGAACGACATCACCCGACTTTGCGACGGTAAGCTCCAAAAAGCGAACTCGAATAACTATGGGTCTGAGCATTTAAAATCCTGCGGAGCCGCTGTTTAACTGGCGATATGCATCCTCTCTTATCTATGTTTAGGGACTTGCAGAAACGGCAGCCCGCCATGGCCCTGAACATTGTCGGTAGAACCCCTAACGAGGAATCAGGCTCTGTCCAATTTTGATGTAATCAAACCGCGGTTAACGTACCACCCATCTCGGATGTATAGCCCGGGTGTATACACCCTTGATCTATCGCTTGTTAATTTGCCAATAATTATTTAAAACTGTCACCCGAGGGGCCCGTCCAGATCTGTCTATCGGTTCTTCTCTGATTAACTACAAAGGGAAAGCCACTTCCTTTAAACTATTACACGATGCACTTTAAATCCGATCCTAAAGGGAAACAACATCATGCCAGGTATAAAACGAGTCATTTTAAATCCGACTCGGATAATTAAGGGGATCGCCGGTGTGTCAAAATGGGAAAGAAAACTATAAACAAGATAGGGGTTGTTCATATATATCCCTCATCTCCATCTGACCCTCTGTTTGTATTAGTGACAGAAAGACTCTATGCATTTATTTGAGCTAACCTATGGCACCAATAGTGAAAGGTCAGAGGGTGCAGGTAACCAGGGTTAGATGAAACTCCTGCGTTAAATCATGGAAACATAGGCAATCCTTGAAAATAACCAGAATACACTATGTTATTAATAGGGTCTCCAACTAACTTACGCCTCGTCTGATGCCCGGCGACCTGATCTGAAGAAGGGACAAACTAACTAATAGTACAACAAAACGGAAGGTACAATTCTATGTTAATCTGTGTATCTAATAGTGGATAGGACAGCTCTATCTAAGTCAAAGGAATAACAGATCTAATCTCCTTGTTTTGTCTATATCTAGAATAGTTTGATAAAAATACCGAGGAGTGAATGTCGAGTGATAGGACTCTGTTAATCCAACAGGAAGGATCGTGAGTGGATTCCCCAAAACCTTGGTAATTAAAAACTTCCCCTAAAAGGATGTGGTAACGTTCTACCTATCGCTAACTGGAAATAGTAACCCCATGTATATATATATTTTTTCAGGGTAATAACACGGCAGCGATCTACTTATGAAAAGGTTGATGGTGGCCCTTATTCTATAGACGTACCAAATAAACCAAACAGGTAATATTCTTGGAAATACACAATTTTGTATGAATACCAGGATCTAAATGGGTCTAAATGGTTATAAGCCAGTTTAGGTAGATAATACATTCTGGTTACTCTCCTGGTGAGATAATTTACGTTTCTTATCCAGCAATAACTTTCCTCGCTTATAATAGGAAATGAAAAGTGTCGTGCTAAAATAAGAGGTCTTAGGTGGATCGAACTGAATGTGTGACATTATAGAAAAAGGATATATGGTGTTGTACGATGTTGTGATATAAAGTCTACTATTCATTTGGCTAAGGCTATCTGTATGCCTTCGTTGGATTCCACGAAACAGGGAATTCTAGCTTGGGGAGTGTCTTCAAGTGGTCTGTTGCTGCACAGTGTCAAAAAATGTCATCCTGGAATGTATTGAATTAACTCGTTTTATAATAGTATTCAGTAAAGTGATAGTAATATAAAGAGAATGAAATGTTGGAATATGTCTTTTTTGTGTAAAACTTTCAAGAATGAAATAATAAGGCATGATTTTTTTACTTCTAGATTTTTTACTCCTTATCTCTGCCCTACATACTACCCTGGCCCTGACGAAGGTGTGGCCTTATTGGCTTTTCACCGAAACGCGCGTCGGCACGTTGTCCCAGGAATACGGCAATCCTCTCCAAGTACACCAGGATCCGTATCAATACCATCTTCCTGGTTGAATTCCCCACTTTAGACAACTAAATTAAGAACTACTGTTGTCTGTGCCAGGACTAGAGAAATGGACAAATGAGAGTTGTATGCTTCCCCTGTAGTTAGAAAAATCCCGGTGTGAATGAGTGTGGTAGTTTGTGTGTAGTGTGGGCAGATCTTAATCATGAAAGGAAATTTTGTCTTTGAGTTTTGTGAAATATCAGTGAATATATAAATTTATACATGTATGTTATTTGAATATATTTAAGAAGAGAAAAATAATAAAAAAATATGTATTTTTTCACAACATGTTGTTGAATCTGTTTGGAATGACTTAGTTTTTGTCCTGTGCAGCCTCAGCCCCTGAGTTAACCACCCCCTTTCTTTATCATAGTAGGATCCTCTAGCTGGGACCTTTGTAAATAATTGGCAGGGTACCTTCTATTTTTCTTTATACGGTTGTTTTCTCCCCCTTGGCCTGCCCTCATATCTCTTAGAAGCCCTACGGGGAGCCCCCTTCTATTGTTGTTGTCTCCTCCTCAGAACCCTTGCTGCCTTTCAATGAGGCCTTAACGGATATTCTTCTGGGAACCTGATCCAAGTCCAGCACAGGGGCTCCTGTGAACAGAACAATTGTCCGTTGCCATCACCTTGCATCAGGCCACCCAGCTTTCCTCGCCACCCACCCCACAAAGCTTGGTGTTTAAAGCTTCTGCTTCCCGTGACTTGTTCCTTCCGCATCACCGGAGAGGGACTCCAAGAGACTGGAAAGCTTTAGAAATAATTTTTCTCTTCTGCCAGTCAAGCAATGCTGTCAGTGAACACTGCATGCCTTTTAGGCCGTTATTCCCATTCAATATGGGACATGGTTGCACAGGTGCTGCCCAGAGTCTCGGCGGAGGACTGGATTCTACGCCCAAGCTATTTCAGATGGGAGAGATGCAGTGAAGTTTGCCAACCAATGTGGCTTGGACACAACAGGCTCTGCTGGATAGAACGATTTCCACAATGGTGGCTGTACTTAGCCATGCCAGGCCTTGGGCCTCACCACAACATCCTGGCCTGAGTCTGCTTTTCACTCCTTTTGTGGCTACGGTATGAGCTTCCACCCGTGCCATTCCTATTCTGGAAGAAGGCCCCTCAAGTTCAGCAAACTCTGCGGGGCTGTGGACGCAGTTCACCCTGACCCTAAGGGTTGGGAGGCCAGAAACCGAGCCGAGCTGAGCCAAGCCAAGTCAAGACATGATCCTCTCCACCACCGCAAAACCCTCCTAGTCCTATCCCCCAGGATCATCCACGGTCAGTTGGTGGCAGAATACGCCATCATCCCCACCACTGGTGGGACATCACCTTGGACAGGTGGGTGTTGCAAATAGTCTAAAGGGACTACTCCCTCCCCTTCGAAACTGCCCCTCCATTTATGCCTCCAGTGTACGATCAGCTGAAAGAGTATCACCTTCCCCTACTCCTCGTGGAGGTCAAAACTCTCTTGGCCGGGGGTGTGGCCAAGCGTGGATTAGGGATGACCACGTAGTGCATTAAGTCCGTCAACAGTCCCGGCCCAGCGTCTATCCTGACATACATCCGTGACAAATGACGACAGCTCCCGAGGTCACAGCAGTGGCGCTCCCCAACCCGGGAGATATCGTCCCCGGAAAGTTGAGGCCGGGCGGAAGCCCAGGAGCCGGGATCCATAGTAGCGAGAAGCGCCGGAAGAGAGCTCCAGCCTGCCTAGCTATATTGAGTGGTGGCACAGTGCACGCGAAGTGCTGCCGTAGCATTTTGGAGCGGAGCTGTGGGGAGGCATTTAGGACCCACGGCGGCGGCGGCGGTTGTCCCCCTGGCCCCTGGATCCGATGAGCGGAATTTGTGAGCGGCGAGGTAGGAGGAGGAACAGCACCAATATCAGAGCTGGGATGGATAACACCACCCTTGTAAAGTGCTCCGATCTCCATGGCCCATGTTCATGCACTATAAACTCGCAACAATAAGAAGCCATTTGCAGCGCTTTTACTATATCTCTCTTAAGAGGACTGCTGGAACTAGATTTGGTTATTTCATAATATGGTCTACAAGCGCCCTCTAGTGACTATTTCAAATAGTAACATCCAATGACATTAAAAGGAATAACTCGCTGGTCATGGCCCTCGAGTGCTAGCTAACAGGGCCATTCCCAGTAAACTTTTCAAAAGAAAAATAAGCGATATTTATGCACTGTTTGCCTTTGCTAAAAACTTTGACTGAGCAAGAGCCTTCCTGCTGCCTGCTCCTTTGGGGCGGATATGTACTGCGCACAAGGATTGGTGACTGCTGTTTATCATAAGCTTGGGCCATTAATATCCCTGTGGTGACTGCTTCTCTGTGCCTCATGACACTGAAACGTTCCCCCCTCCCCTCAGGAGAGACATCGAGGGAGAAAGTTGACAGAATTAACTGTACTTCGCGGTGACACGATTCCACGGCGTCGCTGAAACCACCCAGGGCGAAGCTGCAAGGAGGCGTCCCAGACCCACGGCAGCGGCGGTGACTGAGCTCCCATGCCTGAATCCAGTGAGGCGGGGGAGCGCAACTGAACTGAGGAGGTACAGAGCGCACTTGTCGTGGGTTGGTCAGCGGAGTCACTGCGCTTCAGTAGGTGACAACTTCCCTGCGGCGCGCCCCATCAGCAAAGATACTCTCACTAAACCCAGCGCGGGAGAGATCCTGCGGGCCCCGGTAGTGGCGCACCTAGGCACGCACTGAGGGCTCAATAAGAACTAAGAAATAAGAAAAAAGCTGTTGGCATCTGCAGTTTCCCCAGAGTTCAGGACAGTGTAATAGCAAAGGGGCTGCGGCAAATTTCCCAGGAGATCAGTGAAGATCCCGCTCCTGGGTAAAAAATAAGTAACCTCTACTGGACCCATGTTACTCGTACAGGTTGGTCCCTGAAGTCGCCGCAGCGGCACAGACCGAATCAAGGGACCCATCTCCCTGGGGTAAGAGGTCCTTGATTTTAGACATTTATGGCACGAGCCTTTGTTATCGATACTCAGACTTGTTGATCCCTCTGGTGAGCGCAGTGAAGTTGGTGCCTCCGCCTGCCCCAAATACCTTGCTCCAGTTGAAAGCATATACTGGATACCATGATGGAACGCGTCAAAGGCTCCGGGTCCCGCGGGGCGAAGCCGGTCCAGACTAACAAACTGGACCGATACACAATTACCAAGGACGCTCAGCGGAACCAGCTGTCCGGAGAGGCTAGTCCGGGAAACCCAGGGGAAGAGGAACAGGAGCTATCACTCAGGGATGTTATGGAAGCTATCACTGGAGTAAAAACCTTGTTGGAGCACAAAATGGACACCAAGGTGATCGACATCAATCTTATTAGGGCCGACCTAGGGAAACTCAACGAAAAAGTCTAGCAGGTGGAAATAACGACCTCCAGTCTCGTGGGCGATGTCGCGCAACTCCAAAGGGAAGTGCACGAAGTCCAGGACTCTTGTAAATTCACAGATCTCAAGCTGGATGACTATGAAGGCCGGCTTCGGCGCAATAATCTCCTTATCCTAGGAGTTCCGAAGAAATCAGAGAGGCAGTCCCCGGACCTGTTCGTTGAAGACCTTGTTCTTAAACACCTGCAGCCCAAGGGCCTCAGTAAATTTTTCGTGATCGAACGTGCTCACTGGGTCCCGAGCGGTCGCCCCAAACTGGGTGCTCCCCCACGGCCCATGCTGGCACGAGTCTTGAATTATCGGGACAGGGATGTAATTCTCCAGAACTCCAGGGCGGGGCCCCTCTTCGCTATGAAAATGCTGACATTTTATTTTTTCCGGACTTTACACAGAGAGTGCAGAAGCAAAGGAGATCCTTCCTCTCTGTGAAATGAGACCTGAGAGAGAGGGACCTGAAATACTCAATGCTGTTCCCTGCGCGCCTTCGGGTTGAAGAGGAGGGAAGAGCGTGGTTCTTAGACCAGCCCAAAGCAGTGGCAGAGTGGATCTAATATCGTGGAGCAGAGAACCAGACGGATCGTGGCGCTGGGGGAAACGGCGGACATTTGACCTGCTTGAAATAGAACTTGGAGGATGGCTGTCTTGTACTGAGTAACCGGGAATTTGATGTGGGGGGGGCGGGGTGGGTGGGTTATCTGAGTTTCACTGCGTGGGCTAGCAATATTAATATATGCTTTAAAACATTTGTCTATTAGGGGTGTTACACTTGACATGGATAGGGGCAGGGACACGGAGCACACTATTCCCCCCCTTCTTTCTACCTTTGAAATTTTCTTTTCTAGGGTGACAGGCACTCTGCAATTTTTCGATGGGCAGTTCTAAGCCCTTACTGCAGGGCAGCGGGATTGGGGGTTGTTGGGCTGGGGTATTTTGTTTATCTGCTGGTTGTTACGTTTGTCTCATCGGTGCAATATATGGATATACTCACAAAAGAGTTGCTGGAAGAATATTAATCGGGGATCTCTGGACCTGCAATTTGCATATCACCGACCTCGTGCTCCTTGGTTCTCGGATGATTTAAAGCGTATGAGATCCAACTTTAAGGCCTTTGGAAGAAAATGGAGACGTTCTTACTCCGCCTCTCGTAAAGTGGCCTATAAAGAAGCCCTTAAAGATTACTGCAACCAGTGTAAAATAGCCAGAGCTGCCTATGTTACTAATACGGTTACCGATGCTCAAAATTGTCCTCGTACCCTTTTTTCTATTGTGAAAAAATTAGCAGGAGCAGACTTGGTACCGGCTCCCCCTGCCTTAGATGAGACTCAATGTAATTCAATTGCAAATTTTTTATAACAAAAGTAGAACGTATCTACGACTCATTGAGTTCTCCTGTCTCTGATGATGCGCTGTTGCCAGAGCCAGCATTGACCCTTGACTATCTGCCCTCTCCAACGGCTAAACTTACTAATTGGTCACTCTTTGATGATGCATCCTTTTCTTCCTGCCTGAACAGCATCAAATCTGGCTCCCCACGTGATCCGGTACCGGCCAAACTTTTAAAACTGCTTGATCTTGGTCCACGCCGTGTACTAATGCAACTTCTCAACTCCTCATTATCTGAGTCACATGTCCCACAGGAGTGGAAGCATGCTATGATTGTCCCATTACTGAAAAAGGCTGGAGCTGATGTTTCTAACTTGTCCAACTTCAGACCAATCTCATTGCTTCCGGTTCTCTCAAAGATCCTGGAAAGGCATATTAATATACAACTAACCCAACTTGGCGAGAGCTCGGGATTTTTACATCCGTCCCAGTCAGGCTTCAGAGCACATCATTCGACCGAAACCACACTCCTAGGAGTTACCGAGAGTTTGCGACACAGTGTCGATTGCGGAGAGACATCCGCTCTCATTCTTCACGACCTGAGCACGGCATTCGACACTGTGTCTCATTCCATCCTTTTTGCGACTCTTCGGTCACTGGGAGTGGAGGGTGCTGCACTAGCCTGGATAGCTTCTTTTTTAAGAAGTCGCACTTTTCAGGTTTTCTCTGCCTCTGCCTCCTCTACAATTTGTTCATCGGTGTACGGCGTTCCCCAGGGGTCCATACTCAGTCCTTTATTATTTAATATGTATGTGAGACCCCTGGCCACCATTGTGGAGAAAGCCGGTCTTATTTTATACTCTTACGCGATGACACACAAATTATTTTTTCTCTCTCTAATAAAGAGTGCAATGATATCTCTGCTCTAAAAGAAGGTTTGACTCGAGTATCCGATTGGATGAAGTGCAACTTTCTGAAATTAAACGGTGAAAAGACCGAGGTTGTGATATTGGGCAAGGGTAAGGATCTTTGGGGCCCCCACCATTGGCCCAAGGATATGGGATCCACCCCTCAGCCCACTACCGTAGTACGCAACCTCGGGTTTCTCATCGATGAGAAACTTACAATGAGACAGCAGGCTGTGAAGGTGGCCTCCATTTGTTTTGCCACCTTAAGATGGCTTCAAAAAATCCTTTGGATGTTGCCCTCCTCCACTCAAAGAACTGTAGTCCAGGCGTTGGTTGTGTCCCGCCTGGATTACGGCAACGTCCTTTATCTTGGAGCCGACCGGACAACCATAAAAAAACTCCAGGTAGTCCAAAATGCGGCTGCCCGGCTCCTCTGCAATGTTCCTAGGAGAACATCTGCCTCTCCCGCACTTTGTGACCTTCACTGGCTCAAAATCCCGAGCCGAATTAAATTCAAAACCCTCTGTCACGTCTTCAAAATTAAACAAGGCATAGCCCCCAAATATCTTCAGGGCCTTATCCAGGCCTATAAGCCAAGCCAAACTCTTCGATCATCAGGGAATGGCGATTTCTCCGTTCCTAGATTCAGGCTAGCAAAGATCGGAGGCCGCTCTTTTGGCCATTTGGGTCCTACATTTTGGAATGCCCTTCCTGTGACCCTGAAGACAGAAACCAATCTTTTTCGTTTCCGCAAGGGACTTAAAACTTGGCTTTTTCATCAGTGATTTGTAGTTCCCTTTCAGTAAAGTCAGCATGCAAGTTTTTCTTCTTTAGTCTGTCCCTGAGCGCCGGGAAACCCACTGTGGGTAGCTGCGCGCTTTATAAGTTTAAATAAATAAAATAAATAAATGGGGGATAGACACATTAAAATTCTGAGCTGGAATGTTAAAGGGTTAGGGGACAAATTCAAACGAAGTGTGGTCCTCCAATACATTAAGAGGCACTTATCTGACATAGTCTTGCTCCAAGAGACACATTTGGTCAGGAATGTGTGTAAGGCAATGCATAGGGGGGGTATAAATTGATTGCACATTCTGCTTTCACTTCGGGGTCCAGGGGTGTGGGTATTCTTGATGAGGAACACCTTCCTGCTGGCAGTTGATTCCACGTGGGTGGATGATAAAGGCAGATATGTCGGTATATCCGGGAAGTGAGAGGGCGCGCTTGTTACATTTATGTCTGTCTATGTTTCCCAGGGCTTACAGAGCAGATCATTTCCTGACCTAGGCACGACCCTACTCACTATCCCGGATGGGCTCCTGGTCCTAGGGGGGAACTTTAATGCAGTGGTCTCAGGTACATTGGATAGGTAAACCCCTCAGAAAGTGAGACTATCTGCCCGTTGGTTGCCAGACTTCCTTGAAGCAATGGGACTGGCCGATGGTTGGAGGTTATTTCACCCGGACCAAGTACAGCACACCTTTCACTCTGGAGTGCAAAATAGTCTCTCCCGTTTAGACTCTTGTCTTGTACCAGCTGCACACGCCACATACATAAACAAAATTAAACACTTGGTCAGGGGTATCTCTGATCACTCGCCCATCTGGGTTGCCTGTTCATGGGTGGAGTGGAAAGGTTGGCTCCAATTAACCCTTGGTACCTTTGTAACCCTAAGATCCGTAAGGACCTCATTAAGGCCATTGACGAATATTTCTCCGACAATGTGGGATCAGTGTCCTCTTCCCGGACCTTGTGGGAAGAATTTAAAACAGTAATTCAGGGACAAGTCCTGTCATGGATATCTGGTTTAAGAGAGACAAACAAAAAGAGGTCCTCGAGCTTGAGACAGACATAAATAGACTGGAGAGGGAACTAGAGTCTAGGAGTACCGCCGGAGAAGCTCCATCTATTGAGCCTGAAGCAGCACAACTTTAAAGCAATAGTCTCGGACAGGGCCAAGGCCCTGAGTAGAGAACAGCAGGGTAGGATTTATGATTTGGGTGATAAGGCCAGGAAGCTCATAGCTTGGCTGGATAAAAGGGAATGGGCAAGTCGGCTAGTCCAGGAGCTTAAAGTACAGGGAGGCGTTTCACTCACGGAACCGCAGGAAATAGTATATAGATTCGCTGAACATTTTCACACAGTCTACACAGCAGTATCCTCCCATACAGAAGCAGATTCCTAGGAGCTACTGCACGATATCAAGCTTCCCTGTCTCTCCCTTGAAGCCCTCTTACAACTGATGAGATCGCGCAAGCGATCCGCTCCTTAAATTCTGGGAAAGCTATGGGCCCAAATGGACTCCAGATGAGACCAGATAAGCTGGCCCTCTATTTGAAATCAATGTTTGAAGAATCGAGGGAGATGGGAACGCTGCCCCTGGAACAAAAAATAGCTACTATTGTCACGATCCACAAGTAGGGAAAGCCCAAAACAGATTGTGCCTCATACCGACTCAGCTCACTTTTGAACGCAGAACCTAAGATTTTGGCCAAGCTTTTAGCTAACCGCTAGGTGAAAGTGATCAGCGGCTTAGTGCATCCAGATCAATCCAGCTTTATGCCCCATAGAAATACAACCCTAAACCTACACAGGGCTCACAGGGTGATAGACCGAGTCCACACCCTTCGAGAGCCAGCTGTGATTGTGTGGCTAGACGCGACCATGGCCTTTGATACCATTGAACGGCCCTACTTTATTGGCAGTTTTGGTGAAATTGGGATTTGGACCGGAGTTCATTCAGTGGGTTTGTCTTTTATATTCAGAACCACTGGCTCAAGTGGTAGTAAACACCAAAGTATCAGCCTCATTCCTATTTAGTTGTGGAACTCGTCAGGGTTGCCCACTGTCTCCCCCCTTCTCTTGTCCCTGGCCTTGGAACCCCTGGCTGCTTGGATACGTTGGGATCCAATGATAAGGGGTCTGCGGTGGCCCCCTGGATGAGAGGACCCGCATATCGTTGTATGCAGACGATATATACTGTATTTTGCCTCACCTAAGAAATCTCTTACAGTGGTCCTGGACATTCTTACGGTCTTTGGTAGATTCTCTGGACTTTCCATCAATTGGGGAAAATCCTTAATATTTGTACGGAAGGGAGACGCTCCCGTCCCACCCCGGAACTGCCCAATACTAATCATCTCGGTTGGATTTAAATATTTGGGGATTTTTCTCCCACTGGACCCCTCGGTCCGCTATGCCCAAAATCTCCTTCCCTCTCTTCGTAGACTTAGGAGCGACATCGCCAGCTGGAAGACACTCCCTATCTCACTCTTGGGCAGAGCTACCCTTTTTGAAATGTTAGCTTTACCACGATTCCTATAGGCCCTGCAAAACACCTTAGATTTAGTTTCAGCAAGTAAATTTAAGGAGGTTGAGGACCTGCAGAGGGACCTATTATGGGACGGCAAACCTCGAATCACTTTGAATAAACTAACGCTGCACTGGTATGATGGAGGCATCAGCCTCCCCGATATCGAGAAATACGACTGGGCCTCCCAACTGGCAGCCATTAATCATGGCACGTATGGCTGCGTTGACGACCCGGGTTATGCCATTGACAGATGGCTCCTTATGGGTGGCAAATATGGTAGGGCATTGTACCTCCGTCCCAAACGAATCAAACTAACAGGCCCCACAAAGCACAGATTAACACTGGCCACCCCTTTTTGAAATTCAGAGAAGTTGGGCGATCTGTGGAAAACAAGGTGTTTCGCCAAGTGGGACCTTATTGGGATCTCAGTTATTAAGGATATTTGGGGAAAAGGGGAGATCAAGTCCTTCAGCACGCTACAGAGTGAATATGAACTGGCAGACACAGAATTCTTTCGTTATATGCAGGTCCGGCACTCACTCCAGTTGTTATTACCTAGAGGAGCTGATCCCCCGGAGGCTTCTCCTCTGGAGGACAGAATCTTAGATGATCACCTCCCTGACAAAACGATATCATTAATATACAAAAAGCGAATTAATCACATGACAAACCTCCTCCTGTCATTTCGAGATAAGTGGGTACATGATGGGATAGAGCTAGACGACGAGGATTGGTAGGCAGCAGTGTTCGCCCCCAAAGTGGTGGCTATCCCGGCATGCCTGCGACTTGTTCAGCTTAAGATCCTTCGTAGGATTTACATAATGAGACCCAGATTAGTACACATAGGGTGGTCTGACACTGGGTAATGCAAAAGACGATGCGGTCTTCCCAGAACGTTTATGCACATTATCTGGGAATGCGCGCATATCAGCTCTTAATGGCATCAAGTGCACAACACGATTAACAAAGTAGTGCATGTATCTCTACACACTGAGGCGAGAAGATACCTCCTAAATATCTGGGAGCCCACAAACTTAACACTTCTCAGAAGCAATGGGCCACTCTGGGATTCATGTTAGCAAAAAGAAACATCGCTCAACTCTGGGGGCAGCTCATCTGCCCACATTGGAAGCCTGGGAAAGAAACCTGGACTGGAGCATGTTCAGGGAAAAGACCGTGTTTTTGGCAAGGGGGTGCCCTAAGAAGTGGTCCCGTAGCTGGAGCCCTTGGAATATTTATAGAGGAGAGATCTATACACCGCCTTACAATGTAGATCATGATGGCCCTATTTCTCTGTAATGTTCCTTTCATAAGCACTGTCTATATAGCATTCCGATCATTGTATTGTGAAAAGTAATGTACCATTCACCGATGTTTGTTTAATAAAAAGATCTGTTAAAAAAAAAACTCTTGGCCAAGCGAACTACAGAGAGTGTTCCCAGGCCAGGAACAGGCTGCGGTTGTTACTCCCGCTATTTTCTGGTCCCAAAGGACGGAGGCCTTTGTCTTATCCTCGATTCGAGGCCTCAACTACTTCCTCAAGAAGAAGTTCAAGATGCTCACCCTTGCTCACGTCCTGTCTGCCCTGGACCCAGAAGACAGGATGGTAGCGCTGGACCTGCAAGAGGCCTATTTTCATATTCCTGTCCTGCCTGCCCATTATTGCTACCTGTGGTTTAAGGTAGGCCACAAGCACTTTCAGTTTTCTGTACGCTCGTTCGTCCACACCAGTGCCCCTCAGGTGTTTACCAAGGTGATGGCGGTGGTCGCAGCTCATCTGCGGAGATCAGGGCTTCCGGCCATACCTTATCTCAACGACTGGTTGTTGAAGGCGGGCTCGTCCTAAGCAGTCGTCTCCCACCTTCAGACTACAGCGAACCTCCTGCATTCGCTGGGGTTCCCTATCAACGGCCCGAAGTCACACCTGATTCCCTCTTAGTTGCTCCCTTTCATTGGAGCAGTTCTAGACACAGGGCAGTTTCAGGCCTATCCTCCCAAGCTTTAAATCTAGGACATTCAGGCTATGATACTGATGTTCGAGCCTGTATCCTGGATTTCAATGAGAATGACTGAGGCTTTTGGGCCTCATGGCTTCCTGCATTCTGCTAGTGGACCGTCTTGGGTAGTTGGCGATCAGAGGATTCTGTTCTCCGTCTGAAGCGAGGCTACGCATCAACTTTTGGAGCTTTGGGCAATCTGATTTGCACTGAAAGCCTTTTTTACCATCCATTAAGGGAAGGCTTGTTCAGGTGTTCACGGACAACAGTATCACTGTGTGGTACTGCAACAAACAGGGCAGTGTGGGGTCGTTGACTGTGATAAGAGGCCCTGCATTGCTAGACTTGGCTGGAACAAAAGGGCATTTCCCTAGTGGTGCAACATCTGGCTGGTTCGCAGAAGGCCATAGCGGGCTAACTGAGCCGAAAATGCCTTGCGGATCACCAGTGGCGCCTCCAACCGGAGGTGATACCAGATCTCCTTCAGTGGTGGGGAGAGCCTGGGTTAGATCAGTTCACCTCCAAAGAGAACAAGCAATGTCAGCAGTTTTGCATGTTGGATTTTCCCAAGCAACTTTAGCTTGGTGACGCTTTTCATCGCGAGTGTAACTCAAGCCTCCTGTTTGTCTTTCAGCCCATACTGCTCCTGCCCAGTTGCTCAAGAAGATCAGGAGCCACCAAGCACAACTGTTCTTGTGACTCCAGCTTTGGCACAGAGAGTCCGGTATCCCAAGCTTCTGGCTATGAGCATCAATCCTCCGAACAGGCTTGCCCTTCGGGGGGGATGTTCTGTTGCAACAACAGGGGAGGGTGTTCCACCGGAATCCATCCACTCTTCGCCTCCTTGCGTGGAGATTGAGCTGCGAGCCAGGCGTCCCTCCACGAAATCGGTATACTCCTGCTGATGAAACATATTTTGTAAATATTGAACGGTCTATTGACCCCTTATCTTCCTCTCTGTCAGATGTTCTACTGTTTATCCTTCCTTTGGCCCCATCCGGCTCTGCTTTGGGCACTCTGAAAGGCTACCTTTTGGCCCAATCAGCTTTTCTTCGGCTGCCAGATCAGCCTTCACTTTTCAAATCCTTTCTGGTGAAGAGATTTTTGAAGGGGTTAACCTACTTGTTTCCCACTTATTCATTTCTTATGCCATAGTGGGACTTTAATTTGGTCCTTACTTTCTTGATGTGCGCACTGTTTGAGCCTCTGCACAACTGTCCTCTTGGGTTGCTCACTATCAAAACAGCCTTTTTGGAGGCAATCACCTCTGCCAGATGGGTGAGGCAACTGCAGGCACTGTCATCACAGCCTTCTTACCTGGCTATCTTTCCAGACAAAGTGGTGCTAAGAACTAGGGTATCTTCTCTTCCCAAGGTTGTAACTCCCTTCCATCTAGGACAGTCAGTTACTCTGCTCACTTTCTATGCACCTCTGCACCCTTCCAAAGAAGAGGAGTGTCTCCACTGTCTGTACCCAAAAAGAGTGTTATCATTCTATCTTGATTGCACAAAAGAGTTCCGGGTGGATAACTAATTCTTTATAGGGTATATGGGAGTGAAGAAGGGGTGTGCTGCTCAAAAGAGGACTATCTCTTGCTGGGCTATCCTCTATTAAAATGTGTTATGCCGTGGCAAAGAAATAGCCTTCTGAAGGCCCTAGGGCCCATTCCACCAGGGCAAAGGCAGCCAACACAGCCCTTCAGTGTTGGGGTTTCGATTTCTGATATCTGCAAAGTGGGCGTCTCTGCACATGATTGCCAGACACTATTGGCTGGATTCTCAGGAAAGGCCTGTTTGGCTGCTATGTTCTGCAGGGGTTTCTAGTCTAAAACATTTCCGCAGTACCACTTCCGGGGAAGGTATTGTTTGGGTATCTGTTTGAGGAATCTGTGGCTAGATGTCTCTATCAGATGGACAAGTTATTTACCTTCGCTAACGCCTTATCTGGTATGGACATGATCTAGCCGCAGATTCCTTACCGACCCACCCATCCTCCCCACACTGCTGAATTGTTTTTGTCCACCACAAGCGTGGAAGGGTATACTCAGATGTGAGTCCCTAGCTCATTGCACCATCAGGATTCAAGCAAGCCGGGCCGAAGACGGCTGAAATGCTAGAAACCGGTCCCCGGTAGCTTGTTTCCTTACCAGTATAAGAATTGGCTTGGTAGTTTGGTCTGCCCTGTTCCCATGATGCACTGGGCCAGGTTCAGACTAATTTGCATATAGCCAAGTTCTGAGCTGGGATGGTGCAGTGAGCTAAAAAACAGTGATGGATCAAGCCCTGATCTTTGGACTGGGTAAGAGTGGTCTGGTTAATTCAGACACTCTGTACATCACCACCCCCTTTTCTGAATCATATTTGTCCACCACAAGCGTGGAAGGGTATACTCAGATGTGAGTCCCTAGCTCATTGCACCATCAGGATTCAAGCAAGCCGGGCCGAAGACGGCTGAAATGCCAGAAACTGGTCCCCGGTAGCTTGTTTCCTTCCCAGTATAAGAATTGGCTTGGTAGTTTGGTCTGCCCTGTTCCAATGATGCACTGGGCCAGGGTCAGACTAATTTGCATATAGCCAAGTTCTGAGCTGGGATGGTGCAGTGAGCTAAAAAACGGTGATGGATCAAGCCCTGATCTTTGGACTGGGTAAGAGTGGTCTGCTTAATTCAGACACTCTGTTCATCAACACCCCCTTTTCTGAATCATTTTTGTCCACCACAAGCGTGGAAGGGTATACTCAGATGTGAGTCCCTAGCTCATTGCACCATCAGGATTCAAGCAAGCCGGGCCGAAGACGGCTGAAATGCCAGAAACCGGTCCCCGGTAGCTTGTTTCCTTCCCCGTATAAGAATTGGCTTGGTAGTTTGGTCTGCCCTGTTCCCATGATGCACTGGGCCAGGGTCAGAGTAATTTGCATATAGCCAAGTTCTGAGCTGGGATGGTGCAGTGAGCTAAAAAACGGTGATGGATCAAGCCCTGATCTTTGGACTGGGTAAGAGTGGTCTGCTTAATTCAGACACTCTGTTCATCACCACCCCCTTTTCTGAATCATTTTTGTCCACCACAAGCGTGGAAGGGTATACTCAGATGTGAGTCCCTAGCTCATTGCACCATCAGGATTCAAGCAAGCCAGGCCGAAGACGGCTGAAATGCCAGAAACCGGTCCCCGGTAGCTTGTTTCCTTCCCAGTACAAGAATTGGCTTGGTAGTTTGGTCTGCCCTGTTCCCATGATGCACTGGGCCAGGGTCAGACTAATTTGCATATAGCCAAGTTCTGAGCTGGGATGGTGCAGTGAGCTAAAAAACGGTGATGGATCAAGCCCTGATCTTTGAACTGGGTAAGAGTGGTCTGCTTAATTCAGACACTCTGTTCATCACCACCCCCTTTTCTGAATCGAATTGTTTTTAGTGTCAGAGCTGTTCACTTTCAGGGACCTGGCTGTCTTTTTTAACACACCATGGTTAGTCACTTCATGGCTCCGCGCTTCTGGCGTGGAAAGTTGTGAAAAGTACTGACATCAGTGTGCTGGAGTGGCTGTTCTCACGCAGAGTCGACCGATGCAATCTACTGGCACCCAGGGTTACTGCTAAGAAAATTCTTCAGGATCCAGCTTGATGCCTGGTAAGGAATCTGCGGCTAAGGTAAGGAATCAAAGGTAAGGAATCTGCGGCTAGATCATGTCTCTACTAGATAAGGCGTTACAGAAGGAAAGTAACTTGTCCTTTAATTCCAATCCCATAGACACCAAACAAGTACTGATTACCTGTTCCCATTTGGTAGTAACCACTTATTAAATGTAATAAGGTAATCCAAATGTTATCCTATGGGAGAAGTAGGTGTTGCAAAGGGTGAAAAATGAATCAAGGAGTTTTTCACTATTGGGACATGTAAAACTTAAAAGTATGTATCCAACGTTTTAAATACATTGCATCCTGCCATTTTGGCTATTCATTATCTGGCCTTGGGGTGAGCTATATGTATTAAAAAGGAAGGTTTGGGCCAGTCGGATTACAAGATATGTGCACACGTCTAAGCAGATTTAAGATAAGATGACCGATCAAATCTTGAAGATTATATAGTGATTGAGCACACAGTGTGGTAGACTGGGATGGATCTCCTTAGCAGTTTAGATAAGTGCCTAACCCAAGGTTTTGCAGAAAGAGTTAGAAATAAGTTGAAAAACATTTGCGCAGCACTTTTAATGTTTGTAAACGGGATACAAATATCTTTATCTGGGCAGATACATATAGTCTTTGATTGAAGAGAACACCATGATTTATTGCTCGATCCATTTGAGGAGGATGAGGGTCCTAAAGAAAGACTCAAACCACAAAGAGAAAGAATTGTAGGCACCAGAGAGGATCTCCAATTTCTCACAGTTCAACTTCAAATGCTTTTGGTGCATCAATGACACCTTTTGTATGTAGGAATTTAAAGCTTTTTTTTTTTTTTCAAGACCTTTATTGCAAATACGTGCTCATACACAGCAGTGTGCCCACAACCCTGTATAGGGCCGGCTGCTACCAAATCAACAGTTAGCAATTAGAAGCACATATCAAATGACATCAGGCGAGCACATACAAAGATAGCAGAGGGCAATAATATGTCACAATCCAAACCTAGGCCATCCTCCGCAGCCGTATCTCGCTCATCGTATATAGGTCTTATTTTACAGTTTTTATAACCAACAGGAACAACCCCCAACCCCCCAGCCCAAACATTCCCGGTCCCCGGTCTCAGTAAAAGTCCAGTATAGGAGTACAGAATGGTAGATTAACACAGAAGGTACGTAAGACACCATCAGTGGTCGAGCAAGCTATGCAACCTCGGACACAAAACCCCGCATGAGTCCTCAGTCATTGGGTGAATACCATCAAGCCTACTGAACAAGACAGCCCTTCTGCACGGTGTGCATACATCAAATGGGAAGGACAACTCACCCCTGGCAGCGTCACAGTACAACCATTCAGTTAGGTAAACACTCAGGCTCTCCATCTCCCGGCAACAGACCCTCGCCCTCATCGTCAGAAGCATCATCACCCGTCAGTGATAGCATGTATGCAGTATATGGAGCCCAAATGTCGCGCGGACGCGACCTCACCGGCAGACTTTCAGCATAGCAAGTCAATTGGTCCCTGCAGTAGGCCATATCTCTCAGCCACAACTGGACATCAGGTGCCCGCCTTGCACCCCACACCATAGCCACCCTCCGCTTGGCAAGTTGTAATGCCAGGACAATCAACCTCCGCTCCGTACTAGGCACACCGGAGGTGAGCCCCAGCAAGCACAGGCGTATATCCACCTCAACCTCCGTAGTCACCATCTTAGTCAGTGCCTCAGTCACAGCCACCCAGAATTCATACACTCGTGCACACCCCCATGCCAAATGCACGAAATCCGCATCATCTTCTCCGCACCGGACACATTGAGCAGAGTCGCGTAGCCCATACCTAGCTATCTGCATAGGTGTATAATACCATTGATGTAGAAATTTAAAATGTAAGAGGCGAAAATTGCCGTTGGCCACATACCCCCCAGTCATGGAGCAGCATTCAGTCCATTCATCATCTGTTAATGGCTCTGGCAGACATTTATCCCATCTGGCCCTAGCTAGTACAGCACCCCCTCCTTCGTCCTCCTGAGCAGCTCGGTATAATCTGGAAAGCAATTTAACTCTGTCAGTCGCGGTGAAGAGTAACTGCAAGGCCCCCAATGCTAAAGGCTCCTCCGGATATGTAGGGTATAAGGAGTGTAGAGCCGCCCAAAGTCTGACATAAAGGAACGTAGCCATGACCACATTCGTGGACCGCTCCGTCACAGTCTGTAACAAGAGGAACGTGGCCCCTGGGAAGAGATCCCCCATATTGTGTAGTCCAGCTCCCTGAAGGATCTGCAGACCACCGACTTCACCCAACACCGATATGTCCGAATGGTATAATAGCGGCATGCTTGGGGCGTATAACGGCAACCTGCCCGCTCTCCTACCAAGCAAGCTCCCGCCACGCATTAGCCGTGGAGCGCACAGTGTCCACCTCGCCCTTTTCGAATACTGAGTGATTGTTACCCACCATAGCTCTCAGTGGGTATGGGAGAACAGAACTGGCTTCAAGCGCCACATGCGGGGTATACGGGGGCGCAGACACCCAATATGCAGCAAAATGCGCTTGCGCACACAGATAATATAACTTCATATCCGGCACAGCGTAACCTCCTAAAGTGTATGGTTTAGTCAGCACGTCCCACGACACTCTTGGCTTTTTCCCAGCCCAGGTTAACGTGGTCAGCAAGGATCTCAGCCTGGCAAAGAAGTGCGACGTCAGCGGAAGTGGTATGTTAACAAAAAGATACAAAAATTTCGGTAGCACAACCATTTTAATTAAAGACACCCGATCGGCGAGGGTGAGAGGGAGCTTAGTCCATCGAGCCACCTGATCCTCCAGCTTGGAGATAGCCACGCCATAGTTGGCTCTAATGACTTCTTGACTATCTCGATGAATCCAGATCCCAAGGTAGCGCACCGAGTCCTCCGCCCATTCTAGTGGAAATTCCAAGGGAAAAGGAAGGGTAACATCAGTGAGAGGTAGCATAACAGACTTATCCCAGTTGATGGTCAGACCCGAGTGGCGGCCAAACCGTATGAACTCTCTAAGGATAGGTTCAAGATGGCGAGCAGGCTCGCGCACATAAAGAACCATGTCATCGGCATACATGGACACAGCCAGCGAGCGAAGGGGGAACTTTAGAGCCGCGTCAGCATACCGCTGCCTTAAAACACACAATGGCGAACAGCAAAGGTGAGAGAGGGCATCCCTGCCGAGTGCCCCTCTGTACCGAGAAAGAGTTTGAGACGTGTCCGTTAACCCTCACCCGTGCTATAGGGTTAGTATAGAGAAGAGTCACCAATGATGTGAAAAAGAATGGCACCCCATCCGGTGCAAAATGTCTATCATATACCGCCATGCGACTGAGTCGAAGGCCTTCGCGGCGTCAAGCATGACAGCCACCGCTGCCAACTCCGGTTTGAGCAAATGTAATACAGCAAAAAGAGCCCTGAGATTGTGGGTGGTAGACCGGAACGGCACAAACCCCGATTGATCAGGTAGTACCATTACCGGGAGAAGCAGTTTCAGCCTAGTAGCGAGCACCTTGGCTATGATCTTAACGTCCGTGTTCATGAGGGAGAGAGGCCGGTACGAGTCACATTGGTTAGAAGGTTTCCCGGGCTTTGGCAATGCAACTAGAAGCGCTTCCCTCATTGTAGTTGGAAACTGGCCCTGCTCTACAGCCTCCTCCAGCACCATCGCCAGGTGCGGGAGCAGAAGATCAACATACTCTTTATAAAATTCGGACGGCAAACCATCTGTGCCTGCAGCTTTCCCATTAGGAAGCGCAGCTATCGCCTCCCGAAACTCCTCCTCCGTGATGTGGTGCATTAGAAATTCCTGCTGTCCCCTCGAAAGCCAAACCAGAGCTATGTCCTCAAAATATCGATCTATTTCCTCCTCCGTCGCCATCTCCCGATGCTCATACATACTTTCATAATATTTCGCAAAGCAGCCCAGAATGCCCGGCGTGTCTGTCACAACCTCCACCACATCCACTTATTCCTGCACCGTGCAATGCTTGGCCCAAGGCTCTCATATGCGATCCGCCAGGCCTTTCCCCGGTCTGCCCCCTTCACCATAATAACGCGCCCTGGTATGCTTGGATAAGAACTTCACCTCCTGGTCAGCTAGTTCGTTGTAATCAGAGACTTTCGCACTTAATGTCTGCTAACAAGGCTTCTCCAGGACATTCCTCCAATTGGCGCTTAAGCGTCAACAGGTCTCTTTCCAACCTAGACATGGAATCTCTTAGCGATGTCAGGACCCCAGATTGAAGACCAATGCACGCCCCACGGATAGTCACCTGTAATAAATTGATGTCCATAAATCCAGTATATGTAACAATTTAGGTTTATTGTAGAATAAAATCAGGTCAGGTAGATAAATAGAATAAGATTGTATAATGATAGAAAAGACCCCACCAGGAGCAGATGGACTTCAGCTCAGCCTCCAGATGTAACTGTTCCAGCTTTCAAGCAAATACAATTGGAACACAGATGACATCATAGAGACATGCAGAGATAGAAATGAGAAACAGAAAGGAAGGACAAAGAAGCAGGATGTAACACAGGATGCAGGATGTAACATCACCTTAAAGGCCTCCCACACCGTGCATGCACTATCAACTGTGCCAACATTTTTGTCGAAAAATTCCTCAATAAGAGTTCTGAGCCGCTCGCGCAACACCTGATCAGTCAAGGTTCCCGGCGACAGGCGCCAAGTGAATGGAGCAGGCGTGCCCGACGGTATCCTCAACACCAAGCGGACCGGCGCATGATCGGAGAGCGTGCGCGGCAAATGATCAACATCCATAACCCAACCACAGACATCCCGAGTCACCAACCAGTAATCCAATCTCGACCACGTATCGTGAGCTGACGTATAGCAAGTACCCTCTCTCCTACCCGGGTGCCTCAGACGCCACACATCCACCAGTCCAAGTCCGTCCATTCCCTCATGAACCTCAGCAGCCGCTTTCTTTCGTATGTAGGGCTTGTCTTGTTTCCTGTCCATCTCCCCATCCAGTACAATATTAAAATCCCCCCCGCAAAGCACAGCCGACTGTGGTAACATGTAGACCTTATTCCATAGTGCAACATAAAAATCAGGGTCGTCCACATTTGGTCCATAAACATTAAGAAGCGTGACAGGGGTTCCACACAAGTTACCATGCACTATAATATAGCGACCCTCCTTGTCAATATCCTCATGCAGTTTAACAAACGGGACAGATTTTTTAATCAGAATCATCACACCACGTGCGTAAGAGGAGTAATTCGATGCCGATCTAATTCCCGCCCATCTACGACCCACAGTCTCTGCAGCCCTACCCCCCAAATGCGTCTCTTGAAGGAAAGCAACTTGTGCACCATGTCTGTCTAGAAATGCCAACATTTGCCTAGTCTTTTGAGGGCGATTCAACCCTCTCACATTCCAAGTAACACACGTAATTTTACCCCCCCGGCCATCCATCCAGATCAAATATTTGTCCCAAAGGCTGTAAATCCACCCCATCAGGCCACATTGAGCATAACGCACACAACCATGCTTTCCGTGAGGTCCAGTAAGTAGAGCCACCCTTCCCAGGCACAACAGCGCCCAGTAGCCACCCAACCCCTGCATAGCCCTCACACACCTCCCATCATACTCAAGAAAATACTGCGACCGCACCCAGGAAAACCAAAAACCCCCCATCCTCCCTCCACCCACTTCAGCAACCCCAACCTGCCAAAGCTGACCCCTGCCCCCTCCCCTAGCCACCCCAACCATGCATACATAAGTGTGTGGGGATCTCCCATGTGTGGGGACGCAGTGGCGCACAACCCCCGCCAGAAATCGGACGAGAGAGCGGACCGCGCAAGCAATTAGAACATCCCACCCCTCCCCCCCAACCCTCAGAGCCTCAAGGATCATTGCAAATCTCAGTCGCCTGACGTAGTCAGTAAAGGAAATGACTCTCCCAACACCAGCACATCAGATCCATCGGTACACCAGTATTTAGGAGCTATCAAGCAGCTACATATCAATCACACAACTCCATATGTGCAGGTGCCACTGTGCACAACCCGCTTATCAATCTGGGCGTAGGAGCCCCTAGTAAGTAGGGAACCAATCGACATCCGCCCCACAAATGAAGCACAGTGCAGCAGTACGCCAGTATCAAAGGGTAAGCTAGCAGCTACACAACAGTTCCACAACCCCAGCCCTATGAGCGCGTCTGTGCACATCCCAAGTATTGTTCTGGGCTCAGTCGCCCCACGCAAGGAGTGATGCAATCGCCATCTGCCCCTCAAGTGAAACACCTTGCAGTACAGGAGAATTTACAAAAAACTTTGAAACTGCGTTCCGCAGAGTAAGGCAGGGTATACAACGCAGCAGGGCAACAAGCCACACAGTACCAAGCAAAAACGTCTCTCGTAGGAGCAGCCTCTTCAACCAAGAGTTATTTGCAAGGCGTCAGACGCCTATTCCACATCGTCCATCAGGTCCCCTTCTCCCTCCTGCTGCACATTTGAGTCCCTTTTGCGTTTCCTCTGCTTTTTCGCGTAGTCCATAGCAGCCTTAGGGGTAGCGAAGATTTTATTGTCAGAAGGGGGCCCTATCCGAAGCCGCGCAGGGTACAGCATGGCATATGGAATGTTCTCCTCTCGAAGCAGTTGTTTTACCATAGTGAACTCCTTTCGCGCTGTCTGCACCGCCACAGTGAAGTCGGGGAAGAACTCCAGTTTATTCCCTTGGTATTCAATGGAGCCCTTCTCCCTGGCAAGCCGAAGTATCACATCACGGTCCTTGTAGTTAAGTATGCGAGCGATGATTGGGCGCGGATTTGCCCCAGGTACCGGTCTCTTCGCCAGCGTGCGGTGTGCCCTTTCCACGATGAAGACCCTTGACAACTGGTCTGAGCCAAAAATGTCCACCAGCATTCGCTCCATGAAGTCCTCCATCCGCCCCACATTCGTGGATTCCGGCAGGCCCGTGACGCGAATGTTATTGCGTCTGGACCTCCCTTCCAACTCCTCGTTCTTCGCCTGAATCACCGCCAGCACCCTCTCCATATTAAACACCTTAGTGGTCACTGTGGCCAGCCCATCCTCCGTGGCGGATACCCTCTGTTCCACCTCGCCCATCCTCTTGTTCTGCCGGTCGAACTGCGTCGCCATATGGTCGAGCCTATGATTGACCGCCTCCATGGTGCATTCAATGGACTGCAACGTTTTTTGCATCGCCACCAGCGTATTCTCCAAGGTCGGGCCTCCGCCCGCCGCCCCCGCATTCTCAGTGTCCGGCGGTAATTGTGAGGAGGACTGCGCAGTTTTTTTCGCCTCAAAATTGATCTTTGGCTGATTACGCTCCGGCCTGCCCATGGCGCCGCCTCTAAATCAGTCTCAGCCCAGAGGTAGTAGTCCGTGGGGTCGGTCAGGCACCCCCGCAATTCTGGCCCAGGCGATCTTCAAATCCAAGCAGATGGGCTAGAGCTGCAGCACCAAGGACCCAGTCGGCCCTCTCACCAGCAGCAGCAGATCATGGAGCAGCAGCGTGGTCAAGGCGGCAGGCCAAGGACACCGACCAGAGCAGCAAGTCAGACCTCCCACGCGGGATCACAATGGTAAATGGCCCTCCAAGCACGCGGGGCCGCAACGCTCCCCCAACACCCTTCCGTAGCGGTTCAACACCGTCCCGCACCCCAGCCAGCCGAAGCTTGCGTGACGAGGCCCAGTGCGGCCCAGCGCCGCCTCCGCAGCCCCGGTCTCGCGTAGTCCCTCGCCCCACTCACCACCACCAGCGGGATCGGACTGCAGTCCGCTCGAGTTTCAGGCACCGTCCCGCCGTCCTCAGTGCTCCGCCACCTTCCGCAGCTCAAAGTTCAGGGCACCAGACCGGTCATCCGGGCAGGAAGAGCAGGCAATAAGTTCCAAGCCGCTGCGCGGTTCACGCTGCTGGATCACACGCCTCCGGCCGTCTAGGATGCGGCGCTCGGCACCTCCGGAATCACGGGTCAGTCGACCCTCTCGCTCAAGGGAGAGCACCGCTCTCGAGTCACAGGCACTTCAGGTGAATGTCGCCTTCAAGCTGGGGGGTCAAAGCAGCAGGATGTACAGGATTTTAGCGCATATTAATTACGGTCCCGGCAGAGCCTCACATACGTGCGGCCATCTTGCCCGGCGCCCTCTAGCGCCCCTAGGAATTTAAAGCTTGCTGAATATGATCGCATCTGCAAGCATATTTATTGTCAATTGAGCATTGTACCCATATGTATACTAGATGCTTCCTCACAACATCCTATTAAGGAATATGGGCTTAAATAGATATTGAAATGTAAAGGACTTAAAACAGAGCTGGGAGGCACTTTATTTTGGGGCAATGCTGAATGGTATGGATGAATCTGGACTGCCTGTTCTCTCTGAAAAGAATGAGGAGATCCACAAATAGACACTTTCCCTCACTCCCAACCCTCACAGTTTCTGTCAGAGGATAGAATGAGTGACTGTGTCAAAGGCAGCAGACCGA
Organism: Lissotriton vulgaris; assembly: GCF_964263255.1. Classification (NCBI taxonomy): domain Eukaryota; kingdom Metazoa; phylum Chordata; class Amphibia; order Caudata; family Salamandridae; genus Lissotriton; species Lissotriton vulgaris. The sequence continues at coordinate 2,041,241,193 of NC_141685.1, read as the reverse complement.
TTTAGAAGACTCAGTCTAGTTGAGCATCAGGTAAGTCATCCCGAGTGCAACTAGATCTGATACAGTACTATGCCTATGGTCGAAACTAGCTTTCTGAGAGTCTAGAATGTGGAGTATCCAAAAAGAAGGAATTTGGAGCATTTACTTTGGACTCTGTCACTTTAGCTGCCAAAGCGAGCAGAGAGATTGACAGATATGTGGCCAAGGCTGATTGGTCCATATTTAGTTTCTCTAAAATAGAGGTGATTATTGACTTTCCATGTATGAGTGGTATGGAAAATAACAAATCACAAATTTCCCCAAGGGAGTCACTGGTCTGGTGATATTGTTTTCGTTATGATGGCAGGGCAGGATTCTGGAGAGGAAGATAAATGTTGAGAAGAGTTTAGAGGAAATATGTTTTGCGGTGGTCAGTACAAGCTTGGTTTATGTGAGTGTTGAAAGATCACTGCCTGACTCTGCACCAGAAACGACAGGATCCAAAAAAATAGGAGGAAAGAAGTGTTAATAGTCTGAATTTTAGTGAGTGAAATCCCAGATCTTTTTGTGTCGATAAACTAGAGAAGAGGGAGGATTTGGATGGCAGAGTTCGGAGACCACTTTAAAATCTGCCTTTGTCAATTTAGAAGCTGCTTGAATACGATCAGGGTTGTAGATAAGTCGTTTCCATACAAACACACAATTGATGCTAAAGAAAAAACTAAACATCAACAGTCTGGTCTCAAATTCCTAATTTACTTTTCATCACCTCAACTTGGGTGAAAGACAGCACATTCTATGTGAAGCAATCACTTTAATCAAGGCAACAAATTACAAATCGACAGATAAAAACCATAGGAAGCCATCTTCAGAGATCTGACCGAATACAAATAACTAGAAGCTTCTCCACAATAACCGACCTCCTCTTGCTCAAACCTTCTGATTTATAGACTGCATCTGTCTGAACAATAGAGCTTTTACAAATGTCATCTCCAGAACCGCCTTAAAGCCTTACTATTATTGCATTCTAAATTACCAGAATGCCTTTTTTGGTGAACTCCTCCTTGACCAAGATGCCTCCCCACTTATCTAGAATATCTTTTTTCCTACCACAAAAGCTAACAATACTGTGAGCACACATTTTTGGTTGCCTTGCTTTCACCTTAACAGGATTCCTACCCCTTTCATTTAGCTCCACTGCAACCTTATTCCCTTGATTGTAACACTTACCATGAAAACATCTGCTTCTGTACTAGTTACTTCACTCAACCTGGTACTTGACTTGCATCGATCTACAGTGTCATCTTCCAACACAAGAAGTGGACCCGCTTTATAACTTGCTCTCTAAAGGATTCAAAGGCATTCTTTTCAAGACATTCACATGATTAATCTATCAAGATATGTACCTTTAGCTCTACAAATGCATACATGAGATTTAAACAGAAATATGTGCACTCCTATGTTAGTAAAGTAAATTTAACAACCACTCTGACAAAACTCATCTCCAACCAGATTTCCCCAGCTAAACGCCATACCAAAGAACCTCATGGGACCCTCACAGATAACCCCAACCCAGAGTGCACCATCCACTTGAGCCCCTGGTCTGAAGCATTCTTCAATGCCTTTGTAGGCAACCTAGTTTAAAAAACCAGAGTGGGGGGCGTGTCCAAGATGGCGACGGAGTGAGACGTGTTTTTGTGTCTCTCCGGCGCCACGATTTACCCAGCATTGAGAAGCTGCTTCCTGGGGCCGACATCGAACTCGATCCTGGGCCTGCTGTTACCCGTGACCAGAGGGGAGCGAGTAGTGTAACTTTTCTGCCTCCTGGAGCGAGATAATTGGCAATCCGCGGAGGAGCGGATCAGGGACTGGCTCTGCGGCTGATCCTGACTCCCGCGCCCGAACCGGCCGGGTCAGCTGGGTGCGGTCTGCTTGTGACTGCACGCGGGCAGCTTGGGGCCCCTTGCTGTGAGGCGGCCTCGCACTTCGACCGGAGCCGGAACTCGCGGACCCCTGGTGTGGCGCCACGCCAGTACTCGAGTCTTTTCAACAAAACAAGGGAACCCAAAAGGTACCTAGGGACCATGGGCAATCGATTATTAAGGAGAACAAAGGTCCTTAGGATTAGAAATTCAAAACAATACAATGAAATATAGACTCAAATCAGTACTATATCAAAAAGTTTTTCAGTACCCAGCCGGGCCTGAATTCTTTTAATCAAAATATATAAGCCAAGATAGGAGAGACCACCAGGGGGGTCCAATTCAGAAGCTGATAGGGTACAAGCCTGTACCTATCCAGAGCACACTTGAACAAGGTTCAGAGGTGAGAGAAAATAGGAAAGAGAGAAAAAGTTAAAGAATATCAGTCAAAAAGAAAGTGGGAGCCAACTGTCCCTTGCATCATTAACACAATTGTAAAGCAAGTTCGGACAAACAATTACTGTAACAATATTGACACAATCGGAAGAGATTACAGAATTGTTAAAATGTCGACGACGTTTCGATCCCTGGCTCCTAGTGAACTGGGATCATCATCAGGACTTTATAATAAATTGCCTGTTTGTACTTTTGTCACAGTGACATTTAAGGTTGGCTAAATGGAGCGCCATCTTGGAATGGTCTCTTTCTTGATAAGTATCCACACAATTTAAATGATCCATCGTTTTTCTCCCATTATGGAGTACTTATAAGCATCATTTAATTATATAGGACTTCAGTTTTTACTGTAATCATATAATCATTAGAAATGCGGGCACTGAACATCCTTGAGGCTAATCGTTCTGTCGGCCTTGGTTGGAACGCCATATTGAAGTGGGTTTATTCATCGAAAGGCGACATGTTTTCTAGTCCCTCTTCTTTGGTTATCACCCTCCTACACCTTTCGCGCCAATTTCGGGACTTTAAATATAAGCCCCCTTGAAGTAGCGTAACTTTCCCGGCTGAAGGACCTGACTTCACGATCCACGTCCTTCTGGAGCAGCACCATCTTGCTGTCCGTCTATTCTATCGCTTTATTAAGGTAAGAATTCCTAATCTCAGACGGGAGTTCGTGTCTGCCCACCCAAAAATTTATCCAAACCTCATCCCCGGCCCTCCCGTCCCCTAAAACCTTTCTTTCCCCCTGGCGGCAACCAACGCTCCCACGGTCCCCCTCCTCACCAAATATTAATAATGAGAAAAGAAAAAAGATGGCCATTAGGCAGATACTATGACTGTCTGTACCCTGATCTAGTTTTATCACTTTTTCGCCGTTTTTAGAAAACCGATTTCGCCGCTTCAATCAAGAATCCCAGTCATCAAATGGTGCACAAATACTAAAGGTATGCTCTATTGACCTGTTTATGATGGCGGACGCCACCTACTAACGGTTATTTTATACTTTCCTCGATAGACAGGTACCGCTAATGGCATTTACCATGCTACACTAATCACTGATCACTAATCCCTAATATGCTAACACTACAGGAAGCTTTCTTGTATCTTTGCAGACTTCGGAGTTCCGTGATTTATGAAAACAACATACTCCGTTAAGGACAGTTTTAAAAAACCTCTATTTCAGAACCCCCTGTTTTGAGAACATCCTTATAATAACGAGAGGTAGGTATATGCTCGCCTAAACATATAGCTAAGATTAACGACCACTAAAATATCTTTTTCAGGCAAGTTAATGTTTGTTTTGTACTACCTACTATAGTCCCATATTTTTTTGGGTTTGTTTCAGCCATTTAAAATAAAGTGTCCTACCTGACAACAACGATAACTGGATCGAAATATGAAGCTCACAGTCTAGACTCTCGAAGGTAATCTCTCTCCTTATGGTTAATATCCCTTTATGTGTAGATAGATACTCCAAGTGAATTAATCCAATCGAATAAAATAGCTAAAGGTACATTTTAAACCACAGTGTCTGTTCTGTTTACATCACCAGAGCCATAGGACCATATAAAATGACCCACTGAACATCATCTATATTCCGGAACTACCCATCAGTAGTCCAAGAATCAAACATCGAAGGGAAAATAGGACACTATCTGTTAGAATATAAGGTAATACTTTAGCATCCGACCCTTTAATGAAAAAATAAGACGCTATGTCTAGAATATAAGGTGGTTATATGTGTATAATAGGAGAATACTATGAGCAAGTTATCTCTGAGATCGGGCGCGAACACAAATGCGCCATGATAATGAAATCTCTCCCACATAATGAAATCTTTAGAGAGGCTCCATTTAAAGTTAACAAAATATATTTATATGAGGCATTTTTAACCAAACACCTTATCTTATGTTATTCTGGGCATTAGGTGTGAAAATCCTTCCACTGTTCCCGGTGTGCGTTTTAGGGTCCTATCATCAGTCAGACAGTAGCAGGGACCAAGTAGCTCCATCCATATATACTCATGAAGTCTCCTGTAGTGTAAATGTATATGGTTTAGGAATAGCCTGTTAGTTATGATAAGCACTGTTCAATGTATCTCTATGAATTCTTGTCGATCAACTGACACAAGACGACCAAAATTGTATAAGGTTTAATCTAGTAAGTGTGAGTTGATACAATGTCCCATGTATGATATACACTCATTTTTGTACGAAGGTAGCTGATAAAAAATCCTTTTTAAATGTGTTAAAATAAATATGTGAATTTGTGAAAAGTACATAGACGTATATGACAAATATATTCTTTCTGTTTTTATAACTTGCCTCTCCAGATTACCAACAGACACTCCTGAAGAAGGCGGTTTTTCTGCCGAAACGCGCGTCGAGTTACTTTATGATTATATGTTTTTATTATTATCTATATTCATGAATGTATTGCTTTTGTCACTATATGTATGATTTTGAGAATTTATAGTGGAATATGATATATGTGTTTTGGCTTTTATGAACTGTTTTTTTAGCCCTATCATATAGTTTGCTTGTCTATATGATTTTTTATTAATATATATTAAATTTATATACTGTATACAATTTTAGTCCTTGTTTATTTTTCACACTTGCTATTTTAAACGAATTTGGTCGTCCATAATATGCAGATGTCCTAGGTTTTGTACACACATGTGTACTTTTGTCAAAGCCTTTCCGAGCAGAATGCTCCAATGAGACGGCAGAGAGTGGGGTTCGGTAGATGGCGGAAAAGACGCCTCGGGATTATTATCTGGTGGACAATTTAATTGTCAACCGCTCGTGGTGATGTGTTCAATGGAAAATACGCATTGGATTCCGCACCATAGGGATAGGTGCTCGAAATAACTCAAGGTCTTTGGAAAACAGTCGTTACTGCCTTGCTCGAAATCGGAGCAGAATTCAACCGGCGTGCTCAATGGCCCCGTGCCGACTATGCGGCTCGAAATCGGAGCAGAATTCAACCGGCGTGCTCAATGGCCCCGTGCCGACTATGCGGCTCGCATAGTCGGCACGGGGCCATTGAGCACGCCGGTTGAATTCTGCTCCGATTTCGAGCAAGGCAGTAACGACTGTTTTCCAAAGACCTTGAGTTATTTCGAGCACCTATCCCTATGGTGCGGAATCCAATGCGTATTTTCCATTGAACACATCACCACGAGCGGTTGACAATTAAATTGTCCACCAGATAATAATCCCGAGGCGTCTTTTCCGCCATCTCATTTCTGTCAGGTACCACGAATGACCTCTGACTCTGTGGTGCGTCACCCCAGACCTGTGTTTTGGGTGGACACTGCCTGGTCTCGCCACCCCGACCCTTACGGTCATTGGTGGATGGCCCCCTTGCGGAGCCTTTCATTGTTTTTTTCTCTATGGCCTTTTCAGTCCTGTTTTTTCTAACAGTTTGGGGGGAGAGAGGGAAGAGGGGTGGGGGAAAAGGGGTGGGAGGGTAGTGGTGGTAGCGGAGAGTCTTGTGTGCATGAGTCTTGGTGTGTGGAAGATGTTAGATGGGCTAAGATGGATGGCCTGGAGGGGGGGTGGGGGATGGGGTTGGTCATGGCATAACGTAGTGCAGACTTGGGCCTAAGCTATTGGGCACTGCTTACACTTACAGAGGAGGGAATGTTGAGGGGCACTGGTCCTGGCTGGGGAGGGGGAGGTCTGCCAGAATGATACTGACTGTTGAGCGGGGTGGGGTTCTAATTCCGTGATGCCTCTCACATTAGGTACTTGGAATGTGAAGGGTTTGAACTCTCCCCAGAAACGCCAGAGGGTTTGGCAGTATATCCTTGACCATCAATTAGACGTGGTTGGCCTTCAGGAAACCCACCTGGCAGTGAAGGATGAAACCCGCCTTAAGCATAAGCAATTCCCCATTATTTATAGGTCCTCAGCCCCCACGAAACATAGGGGAGTGGCCCTTCTTTTCCGCTCGGCCTTACACTTCCAACCCATGGGAGTGCATGGCGACAAGGAGGGCCGCTGGCTCATGGTTAAGGGTATAATCCTTGGCAAGCTGAGCATGTTTCTGGTCCTATATGCTCCCAATGTGGGGCAAAATGGGTTTGTGCAAGACCTGCTGCGGATTGTTGAGGACTTCGTCGAGGGGGCTTGGTAGTGAGGGGGGATTTTAACCTGGTATGGCATAAGGAATTGGACAGCTCTCATCACCAGAGAACCGACGCCGGCCTTTTCTCCACCGAGGATGGGGGACATGGGCCTTATAGACAGTTGGCGCTTTCTCCACCCCCAGTCTAGCGACTTTACTTTCTTCTCCCATGTTCATCATTCTTATTCTCACTTAGACCACATTTTTCTGAGTCAATCCCTTCGGGGGCACCTGCGCGACGCCAAGATATTCCCTCTGTCTGTCTCTGATCATAGTTTGCTTACGACTTGCTTACACTGGGCGACAGGCAGCAATGTTCAACGCAAGTGGTACTTTCCAGCCTCCCTAGTCCGGGACGACCCATCCTGCAAGGCAGTATAGAAGGCTATTCTCGAATTTTTTTACTTTAATCACGAGAACGACACCTTTATTTTTGTTTGATGGGACGCATTCAAGACATTGATCCAGGGCAGCTGTTTGGCACTTAATACCGCCCTTAATAAGCGGAGACGGACGGAACGGGAGGAGCTGGAGAGGGAGCTCTCCGCTGTTGAGCTGGCGCATAAACAAAACCCCTCTAGACAGATTCTGAGACCGCTGATGGCTGTCAGGGGCAAACTCAAGGCTCATTATAATAACAGAGCGGAATTTACCTTGCTGAAATTGCAACGCCTCTCTTATTTACAGGGGAACAAGGTAGGGAAACACCTGGCCCGCCAACTTCGAGAGAAGAGGGAGAGAGACTATTTGGGGGGGTCTGAGATGCGGCAGGGACCTTAATACATAGTGATGAGGCCAAGGCTAGCCTCTTCGGTGAATTCTACGCGGCACAGTACTCAGGGGAGGCTCTTGACCCCGGAAGGCACAGATAGTACTTGGACGCGTTACCGCTCCCTCGGGTGTCTGCGGAGTGGAACAAGCTGCTCTCTGCTCCCTTCACCAGGGAGGAGGTATTGACTGCCATTAAAGCTCTGAAGCCCCATAAAGCTCCGGGAGCGGATGGCTTTACAGCTCTCTACTATCAAACCTTTGCCTCTGAATTGGCTGACTTTTTAGTGCAACTTTTTAATACCATGGCGGAGACAGGCATGACTTCGGAGTCCATGGCAGAGGCTATCATATCGATCATCCCCAAACCAGAGAAGGACCCGTCTAAATGTTCCTTGTATAGACCGATAGCCCTCCTTAACGTGGATGCCAAGTTGTATTCCTCCATCATCGCTAACAGACTCCAGGATTTGAGGCCGGCACTCATTCACCCCGACCAATCGGGGTTCATTAAAGGGCGCCAAACTCATGATAACACCAGGAGAGTGATTCATCTGATAGAGAAGGCCAACAAGTTCAAGATTCCAGCGGTCCTCGTAGGCCTTGATGCCGAGAAGGCCTTTGACCGGGTGGATTGGGGCTTCTTATTCCACACTGGCGACGTTTGGCCAAATTCCTAGAGATGCTCAAAGCGAACTATAGCAGCCCCTTGTCTAGAGTAACGGTTAACGGACATCTGTCTGTGTTCTTTCCACATTAAAGAGGTACTAGGCAGGGCTGCCCCCTTTCCCACCTGCTTTTTGCTTTGAGCATCGAGCCCCTGGCACTTGCTGTGAGGAAAAACCCAGATATTCGGGGGCTGCCCTTCAATGGGGAACAACACAAGATCACCCTGTTCGCCAATGATGTCCTGCTGTCCCTTTCGGACCCCGCTCACTCCCTTCCCCACATTCAGGACGCTCTGTCGGGCTTTGAAGAAGTGGCGGGCTTTAAGATTAACCACGATAAATCCTATATTCTCAACCTCATGCTCTCTTCGGCAGAGATGGACCGCCTCCGGACACTCACACCTCTGCCGTGGACCCTCTCCTCCATATTGTACCTGGGGATCCGTTTGACTCCCACGATTGGGAAGCTGTACTCTGCTAACTTGGAGTGGAGTGGAGAAGTGTGGCTCACCGGTTAGAGGAGGCAGACCCGGACGCAGAGGTCAGACCCGGGACCAGGGTTCAATCCCCGACGCAGCAGGTTCTTGAGCTCAAAATGTCCACGGACTCGATAATTCTCACCTCGGTGCCTACTCAAATCATGGGTTCACACTCTGCAACTCTGGGTAATAGCTTGCTTAATCTCCACTACGACCCCACCGCGATGGGATGCCTGGCTTTCACCTTGGGGATGCCCAGTCTCGCAGGGAAAAGCCATGACGGGTTCCCAAAGCAAGCGCCTTGAGACCTTACGGTGAAAGGTGCTATATAAGAACGTATGATTTACGATTTTTATTTACGATTTAACTTCCCTCCCCTATTGCAGAGCGTGCAGGGTGACCTGGCCCGTTGGCGGCCACTGTACATATCTTGGCTGGGGCGGATTCATGCGCTCAAAATGACCCTTCTCCCTAAGCTCTTATACCTCTTCCAGGCGCTTCCCATTGTTCTTGAGAGGGACTTCTTCCGTCGTATCAAAACACTGATGCTCTGCTTTATCTGGCAGGGGGGACGCACTCGGTTTTTGTTTAACATTCTCCGACCCCCGAGAAAGGAGAGAGGGGTAGGCCTTCCCGACATGCAGTTATACTACAAGGCAGCACAATTGCGGGTATTGGTGGAGTGGTACCTGCCTACCTCGGAGAAACATTGGTTACACATGCATAGGAGTGTAGCGGGGAGAACGATATGGGACTTGATATGGAAGCCCAAGAGTGATAGGCCCCTGAATGCTTACATTAGTACTCCCACCAGCACTGTTTTGAAAGTATGGGACTCGGTCTCTGGTGATGAACATTGGACGTCATTCCCGTCCCCCTTTACGCCTATACACTTTAATCCTGCCTTTCCGCCTGCTTTACGGGAAGGCCCCTTTGATGCCTGGAGGGAGGGGGGCTGCCTAGCTCTTACGCATTTGTTCCATGGCTATGCCCCGCTCACGTTTGACAATTGTATGCGGGATTACGAGATCCAACGGTCAGAGCGGTTCCGTCATACCGAATTGTTCCATTGGGCGCTGTCCCCCTCGGTCAGAGATGCAGCCACCAGACCGCTTACCCCTTCAAAACCTTCCTTTCTATGACCTCCACCATGCGGGGGGTCATTTCCTTCCTTTATAGCCTCCTGCTTTCTACGTCCATGTCCCCTAGACCGCGATACATGTCACTATTGGAGGATCTCCTCGGACGTAATATCTCGGAGGATGAGTGGTCACACCTGTGGCATGATATAGCTAAACACAATCATTTGGTGGAGCTTAGGGAGGCCCATCTTAAAACGATGATGGGCTGGTACTTATATCCGGCTAAGTTGAGCCGGATTTTTCCGGGCTCCTCGGATAGATGTTGGAGGGGCTGTGGCCTGTTAGGAGACTTCAGGCACATATGGTGGGACTGCCCTGTCATCCGTCCCTATTGGGAGGAGATACTATCCCATATTAAGGAGATTCTGGGCTACCCGATTGCGGATTCTATGGCACATATTTTGCTGGGCCTTAGGGATCCAAATCTTGAATACCAAACTAGGGCAGACAAAAAGATACTTTGGCTTTGTATTGGAGCTGCCAAACTGACCCTTGCAGCAGCCCGGAAGAAGACGGCAGCCCCAGCGCTTTCACTGTGGCATGCGAGATTATGGAAGTTGTTGAGCATGGAACGCATGGCTGATATCTTTCTGGGCGACTTTCGGAACTTCATTTTCGCTGGTGCCCCCTAGTTTGCTTTCTCTCTAAAGGATTGTCATCTGCGGTTTGCCCGCCTACGGTGCGAGCCCTTCGTTTATTTCAAGTGTGAGTGTTATCCTAGTGGGGAGGGGTTTCCAAAAAGCTGGCTCTACAATTTTGCGCCCAATGTGGGGTGTCTTCGGTGGTCGTCATTGAGCCTGGTGGTCGTAAGGGGTCCGTGATCGAATTCCAAGGGAGGCGCGCCACTACATCGGCTGAAAATTGTCTTTGTGGGCCTAAGTTCTCCGATTGCGTGATTCCTCCCTCCAGTGGGCTACCCGACTGCGGCCCCGACTGACGCTCCAGTTCTGGTTCCTAGTTTTTGGAGATCGAGACCTTTGTGACACTGCCGTGTGATGGAAGATTAACGATCAGGTAATAGTGGGAGTGGCCCACTTCTTTAGTGAATTGTATTTTGGTTTTGGGTATTGTTTGACTTTTGCAAAAGCCGAAGCCAGAGGGTAAGTACAGTTGTATGCTGTAAATATTCAATTTTACCCTTTGATGTTTGGAACCAGGATACACGTTTAGAGATGCCTGGATTTAGTACGTTTCGGAAATGGTGTTGTTGCTATTGTACACAGGACTCCGCATTGGAGGAATCTTGTCCGATTCCTCCTTTGGGGACCCCTAATCATGAAGTCTATGCTAAACATGGTGTTGGCACGATTATGTTTTCCTCACGTTGGCACAAATATACAAAAGGTAGTGCTGAATTACAATGGCCAATGTACAGTAGTTTCGAACCTCCTGTATTAGATCATTTAGAGCAGGGGTCTCCAAACTGGTCCTGGAGGGCCGGATCCATGCCAGATTTTTTAAATTACTACATGTATCTCAATGGGGATATCCAAAAAATCTGGCATGGATCCGACCCTCCAGGACCGGTTTGGGGACCCCTGATTTAGAGGAAAAGTTGTTTCAAAGAAAAGCTAGACCTGCAATGTTTGATTCCTTTTGGGTTGGGCGCAAGGAGTCCAAACAGAAAGAAATCAAACTCAAAAAGAACGAAGCAAACATAATGCGTATGAATGTGATTCAGAAAGCCCAGAATCATGATAATCAGAGAATAGAAGATTGTATAGTAATACAGGATAGATTAAATCGAATGCAGGTAGATGGATATTACACTACAAAAAAGGTCCCCGAAAAGGCCCGGGACAAGGAGGATAACCCTCTCATGAACTTCATGTTGAACACCCCTCCACCCTATACTCCCTCCATTTACCTGGCCCTTGATCCCGCCCAATTGACCCCCGCTACTGCTCCAATTGTTGCCCCTGCCCATGCCCTGGTTTGTCCGATTCCTCAGCCACTTGTACCAACTGTTCAGGCCACTGTACCAATGCAAGTGCACCCTTCTTTTCCTCTTGTCGGACCTTCCACTGGTCCTGTACCTGTCCAACCTAATATACCTTCAACTCACGTTGCAACCAACCCATTTCTTGTTGACAGTCATCCGATACCTTCCCCAGTGCAGGGCTATTAGCGAATGCATGGTCAGTGGTCCGTGATTATATCCCTTATGTAACTCCACATAGAACACCCACTCCCAGATGACGCACCTTGCGCAGACTGGTAGGTAGTACACAGGAACAACTCGCTATGAGTCAACAAGCTTGTATGTGGATGGAAAATAACACTATGTACACCGCTCAGGATATATGGTTGACAATGGATCAGTGGACACGCATTCAATAGATTGAAATTTTTTGTGAAATGTGACATACTGATCCAAATGTGGGAGGATTTTGTAGAATCAGGTCCACCCCCAGGTCTGTCTGACCTTCACCATAAGGTTCAAAAAGGGGATATACAGGGCCCAGCACTATTATGCGATCTAATCACGTTGGTAGCCTACAGAGACCCCTCATCTGGTGTTACGTTAAATAAGGGTTTTCCAATGAGGGAGGTACATCCTGTTTGGAGAGACCGTGTTGTTGGCATAGATGGCAACCCTGACACATTGGCAGGTTTTAGACAATTGTGGGTCCATGTCCCTTGGAAAAGGTCTGACGTCCTCCAACTTAAAAGCCAATTGCCTGACCCGCGTAAAAATCCAGCAGGTTATTATAAGGAATTGACTCAGACACTCCAATCTTGAGTGATGACTTTAGCAGATATAGATATGTTAATGGGACATGTAGTACCGACTGAAGTATGGTCGAAAATACGCCATAATGATCAGACAGAATTTGGCCATACATGGAAGGAATTTGAGGAAGCTGACAGAGCTCGAACTGGTGGTGAGAAACCCGATCCCATGATCTTAGCCCTTGTGGCCCAGATACTTACTACCATGAAAAAGATGTTGACACATCACCGCATCAATTGAGACAGATTAGCTGCTTGCAAGCAGAAGAAAGATGAAAGTGTCTCTGACTTTTTCACACAATTCGAAAACACATTCACCGACTATAGTGGACAGGAAATGACTTTAGAAGGGGGACAGCGACTGTTTGTGGATACATTTGTGTCCAATCTATTACCAGAGCTTGGAACTAAGCTAAAAATGTCAGAAAGTGTATGGCCTATCTCCACCCCGTCTGGCATTTTGACAATGACCCAGTACTATGAGAATAGGGAGAACGAAGAGCGAGATAGAACGGATAAAAAGACTAAAGACTTAGAGACAAAGGTATTACTCCAACAAGCATACCCGACCCAGACCCAAAACAGAGGTGCCCCTACGTTTCAACGAATAGCTCAGAGACCTGCCCCTGTGAAGTGTGATCTCACCATCTTGAGTGGTCTTGAATCCAAATCGAAGTGGACCCCAACATTGACTGGGGGTAACATGATTGACACGTTTCATAAACTGGTCCTACACGACTTAGACAAACAAGAGCTAAAAAGCAAATTTAACAGAAGTTCTAAGCATGATAATCTGACAAAAGGCGAAAGAACAGCATTAAACTTGTTATCCACCAACACTTCAATCACAATAAGAGAGTCAGACAAAGGAAGCCATATTGTGATTATATATAGGTTAGATTACAACAATGAGATCCTGGGTCAATTGGGTAATACTACCTGTTATGAGACACTAAGAGCCAATCCCATTATCGCAATAACTCTGCTCCTGAATAAGCACCTGAAAGCATGGCATGAAGATGGTCTTCTGAGCATTGAGGAATTTTTGTATCTCAGAGTAGAAAAACCCAGATACCCTGTTTTGTATACGTTACCAAAAGTCCATAAAAACCTCCCTTTCCTGCTTGGTAGACCCATTGTCTCCAGCATTGGTGGTCCAACTGAGCGTGTTATAGAAAACGTTGACATGTTTTTACAACCCCTGGTCCAGAATCTGCCTGCATACATTAGAGACACCAAACACATCTCAGGTTTACTGGCAGACTTAACCTGGGATAATGACATCATACTGGCTTCACTAGACGTGGTCTCTCTGTACACCAATATTGATCCCAGTTTAGGCATGTTAGCCATAGAATGGCATTTTGGGAAAAAACCAGTGACTCAATGGAAACATAGTAGGATGCTTCTAACTATGATTGAGCTTATACTCAGTAATAACTGCTTCACATTTGAGGGTAAGTGGTATAAGCAAGTTAGAGGAGTGGCGATGGGCTCAAAATGTTCGCCCTCGCTCGCCAATGTTTTTATGGGTTATTTGAAGCTAAGTGGATTTGGAGTGATAAAGGCAGCAGATTCAGTCAATACATTGTGTACTGGGGGCGTTACATAGACGATTGTCTGCTTCTATGGTCAGGGTCAGAGCAAACATTGCAGGAATTTTTTGTATTTCCCAACACCAATACTCTGGGTGTCCAACTTACACATCATCACAACAACAAAAAACCCTTGTGTTTCTTGATGTTGAGCTGTTTGTTCAGAACGGCTCAATACATAGTAAACTGCACCGCAAACCTATGGCTTGTAACTCTGTGCTGCATGCCACCAGTGCACATCCTGACCACCAAATCAAGGCCATCCCCTACGGAGAGTTCACCAGGGCTAGGCGGAATTGTAGTACAGACACAGAATTCAAGACATGCCTAGAAGGCATGAAGAAGAGATTTAAAGCAAGAGGTTATCAGCAAAAGACACTTGAGGCAGCAGAGAAACGCATACAACAGGTCACACGCGCAGACACGCCCAGGGAGAAAGAGTCTAGAAAAACTACCAGACAGCCTGTCAGACTTGTTACAAATTATAATCAGAAAGCAGACATGTTGACTAGGATGATGTGCAAACATTGGAACGTTCTGAGAGCTGATAAATCCCTGGATGAATTCACCTCATGTAGACCCTTGGTCACTTACAGAAGAGGCACCTCACTGTGAAGCATTTTAAGTCCAACTGTTCCGATGACACATAGGGACACAGATTGGCTAACGAAACGCACATTGGGATTCCATAAATGTGGAACCTGTGGCGTGTGTAAATGGGCATCAAACAACACGTCAAGTTTTAAGGGCCGAATGGGAAAGAGTACCAAATCAAGCAGAACATAAACTGTTTGACTAGATATGTCATCCATGTAATCACATGTAGATGCAAGAAACAGTACGTGGGGAGTACGATACGGATGTTGAAAGATCGCATTAGTGAACATGCCAGAGCTTTAAAACAGGGTGACCCTAGATACCCGATGGCCATACATGCCATGACCTGTAAAGACCAAGGACAATACAGGCAATTCCATTTTTTGGCATAGAAATGACTCCACCACACCAAAGAGGCGGAGACAGGGAACTGTCGCTTTGCCGGGCAGAAGCGACCTGGATCATGCGCCGTAAAGCGGTGGAACAGGGGCTAAACACAGACAATGAGTTACAATATTTCTTAGGGGACTAACACCATTATGAGATATAGTCCACTCTTCCACCTGTAGAGATCATGTAATGTCTGTGCTGTCGATTGCTGGATGAATGATGGAATCTGTAACATCCATCACTGTGGTTTTGTAATATTGTTTTTGCTTATGTAAAAGAAGATACATATATACAATTGTCTGCGTCACCCCCATGATGTTGGTCCTAATATGCTGTACCCTCACGTTCACAGTGAAGTTAATTTGGATGCCATGTTAAGATAGATCTTGTCACATGGGTGTCTCTGTCCACTCTTTTTTAAACTGAAGTCTGTACACTGCCGCCCTTTTTCTCCTTTGAACACAGGAGCTAACTCAATATGTAGTTGATTTGTCACCCTATTTAGGTCTTCCTCATATCAAATCTTTCCTAATGTATTCACAATCATGATTAGGGATATCTTAGTTTGCATGTTGCGCCTGCACAAACTCCTCTCCTTTTGCTCTGGACGCCTAGATAGTGGTGGTTCCATAGCCCTTTTCTGAATTAATGACATAGTGTGATACTGGTGACATTGGCCTTTTGTGATTCGTGATATTGGTGAACGTTCACTGGTTTAAATTTTCGACACAGTGAGGTTTAGATTCATATACTTCGTGACTTTAATTAGGAGCGCTATGATAGATGCATGTGGATCTATTTGATGATCGGTAGCTTTTTTCTGGAAGTACTCAACCGGGGCCTTTCTGGTGTTTTGCATTTAATTTTGGTTGGCTGGCAGTATTGTGTACACAGCAATTGTCCCAGTAACCACTTCGCAATGACGTATACTCACTTCCGAATTTTGACCGACTCCGTGGTACATCCGGGTGAGGTTGGCGTTCTAGTGGTTGCACTTACTTATAGTATGCGAAGCATGCCGGGAAGGTTATTCACTTCCGCGGCAAACACGAATGATGTAATGGCGGCAGTGAACTGGCTGCTGGAGATCTAGAGCTGGAGACATATTTGGTAAGCGTGATGTTAACAGTGCGTGGCGTGTGACGATGTTGTGGACTTTTACAAGGGGCAAATAAGGCCGTGAGGTTTAACTTGACTCCATGTGGTTTGCTACTCTGTAATACCCGGAGGCGGAGGCTTGTAACTGGTAGCCTTGTTTTACTGGACGTATTGAGCTTTATGGGATATAATGAGCGCACTTGTAATGTTACGCACGCATATGGTTGTAAAAACTTTCTCGACCACTTAATTAACCACTACGCTTATTCAATACCTTGGCACGCTAGCTCGTGTTTGATTTTAAACTTGAGCTTTAGGGGTTTTGTCATTTAATTCGGCAACTCAATCACTTAGCTATAATACTGCCCTATGATAGTGTGCACCATTACCGGTGTGGTATACATGGCTACCGGCTATGTGAGTGTAACAGTTTACTTAGGTTTGGGACGGGCGATTGATTGCATTTTACTCATAATGCTTCACATATTCTGTCGACAGAGCTCCAAATTACTGGCACTAACCAGTTGTGATACAGTCCTATCTGGCTACAGTTCGCAAGCATTGCCAACTGCCGGGATGGAAGTACAACCGGCGGAGAGGTGAGATGGCAAGGACATCACAATCTCACCGCTATGCACATATGCACATCTGCACATATGCTCCTGTAGAGACAGGGTAATTTTAGTCTATTTTCAGACTGGCGGTGACTATAATTTACTACCATTTCTGTCCTAGTTGCATTTGCGTTCATTTGTAGGGCTTAACTATGTGCTTTGACAGGGTTTAGTGCCTTTTTCCGTTTTCTCGGGCCTACAGGTCCGAAAGCTAGAGAGAAGCCATTTTGTATCTCTGCCTCGGTTGTCCGAGGCGCTTGCAGGGCAAAGGTAATGTTTAGAATTCATCCTGTTGTTCGTTAGAGAGGAACCGGTTAAGACTGGCCCTTACGGAAGGAATGTGTTTGTCTCCACGGCTCTAGACGCAATACGCAGGTGGCCACTGCAGAGGGCGAAGGGAGCCGGGGACTGGTACAGGAATTCGGTGGGAGTCGGTCTAATGCCGGAATTTTCCATAGAGAAAGTGAGCTCTATATTATCAAGGAGCGAGTAGAGTAGAGAGAGCGAGCAACGTGTGGAGGAGACCGAAGAAGTTGGTCTAAAGGCTGGTGCATAGAGAATGATACCATCAGCTAATTGAAATCCTGAAGTAAGGAAGGAGAGTGATTGAAAGTCCTGTAGTGACATCATACAGGAGTGGCAGAGACCGAGACCAGAAGAGGGTTCAAGTATTCTGGAACCATGGCAGCGTAGACGAGGTGTAGCGGTGCAGACGTGTATTCATGAGCCATAGAGGGAGAGCAGAGTCCCAAGCGCATAGAAGAGCACGAGAGAGAGGGATCAGCTCTGCTGCTGAGATGGAAAGACACACGTCTAAGGTGAGGCGTTCTGAGCTTAGTGTAGAATACATTTAACTACTCATCTTTATTCCCTTTTTAGGTTATAGATATTGCTTTTGCTTACTCTGTCATGTTTGATTGTAGAATAAAGATTTAATGATCAATATCTTTGAATGTTATTTTTATGAATGAGATTAACCTTTCCTTTTAACCAGGTGCTAATATACAGAAGAATGGGATATGCCCTTCTGTAGAGGTAACTGATGATTGGGGGAGAGTGTGGATTTCATTCGGGAAATAACTCTTAAAGGTGAACCCCTATTGGCTATCTCCATTAGTGTAGATCGTCGGGTGACGTTAAACACATCGTCGGGTGACGTTAAACACATCGTCGGGTGACGTTAAACACATCGTCGGCTGACGTTAAACACATCGTCGGGTGACGATAAAAAGACAGTCTTACGGGACTATAAAGATAGATGTTAAATGAGGTAAATATATGATAAGATATGGAATCCGTTAGGTGTTAGTGGTATGTTTGACCATACAGGCATGTAAATAGCTTCTTTTCACTCTCTCAGGTGAATATTCTAGGTGTCTTGAGAAGAGTGTCGTTACGTGACGACTGGGCTAGCCACGGATGGCGAGCTGCCTGTTCTGAGAATCCGGTCGTTACATTTGGCGTCACGAACCGTTTTTGATTGAAGGGTGCGGGTATTCCTTCGTGATTCTGTATGAGGGTCTGTTGGTTCTCGCTGTGAAGGGTTTTGTATATACATTTTATTGATTGTATTTTTCTTATTTGTTTTTGAGTTTTTATTGAGATTGCATGATGTTTTCGAGGAAATCGAAACCTTCTTTTCAATTGCCTTTGGAAGTTCCTGGTTGGGAGTCGACTGCTTATGAAGCGCTTGCTCATGCATGGGCTGATTCTACTGGTTTGAGTGAGAACTGGAATTCATGTTTGGAAGATGCTGAGCCAGCTCAGGTGGTTGTGTGCTTACAGAAAGTTCCGGTGGTGAAAGGTGAAGAGCTTCCCATATTGGGACGTAGAGGTTGGATTTTATTGAATGCGTACAGGCTTGTACATGAGAAATGTTCTCGATTACAGCGTGAGAATAGATCCTTTGAAGAACAAGTTGTTCAGATTCAAAATGATGTTACTCTTTTACGATGTCAAAATAAATTACTTGCTGACAAATTAGAAACGTATCAGGCTGTGGCCGAAAGGGCTGCTGTGCGCATTGCGAAATACAAGTATCGACACAGACGCAGTAGGGTTAACACCAGAAAAGTACGTATGGTTGTTGCTAAAGCATGGCGCGATTGGAACCCTGACGAATGGGATGGTGATATTTGGAATTCGTCTGATTCATTTTCTTCGGCTGAAGAGAATGCTGCGCGTACCCCAGTATGGAGGGCATTGACAATGGAGCTGATGTGATGGGGAATGTAATACGCATGTCTCTAGCTGAACCACTGAATAGGTCCCCGCCTCTTCTCGTTATAGAAATACACACTGTCGGGGAAGCAAGTACCCCAGGAAACGGGTATAAGTTAATAAGCTGGAACATTGCAGGCTGGTGTAATAAGACGAACCGCCTGGGCTGGTTGGAATTTGTCACCAAATTTTATATTCTTTGTCTCCGGGAGACGTGGTGCACTGAAGATATTCTTCTAGACGGCTATGTTGCCTATAACTGTTCGGCACTGAGTTCTAGTATGGGTAGAGCTAGAGGAGGGCTTGTGATTCTGCTGTCAGTGAGTCTCCCGGTACGAGTTAAAACCCACTTGACAGTTGGCTCACATTCACAGGTACTATGGTTAAAGCATAATGGCGGCCGTAATGTTCTATTAATTAACCACTATAATAATGTGTTTAACCATTCCAGCTCTGTAGTGGTTGATGAACTTGAGGAGGCAGTAGATAATTTGTGTGGGCAAATTGGTGCTCCTTTCGAAATTTTGTGGGGTGGGGATTTTAATATTCATATTTGCCCTCTTTCTTTCTCAAGAGTGTGTGCCTTTGGAGGGGAGGATGGGGAGAACCGGGCCCACTTCATACATACGACCTATGGGGATTCACTTAACACACTCTTGCTTAAATTAGATCTGTTGATATTGTCACCAAGGAAAGATAACGAGGGCAAATCGATACCAACCTTTGTGGGAAGGAATTTTGCCACTATCATAGATTATCTTATTGCCTCTGCAAGCATAAATACCCTGTGTACTGTTCCGGGAGTACTAGACATGGCTCTCAGCGATCATAACTGTCTTATAACGCATCTGCTTATGTGGGGGGAGAAGGCTGTGGTATCCCATGGAACAGTGGCGGATTTAATTCCGCACAGACCGAATGGACCTAGGATCAAATGGGGGAGACATAATGAGGAACAGCTATTGGCTAAAATTGTGTCTGCATACTTGCAGGAGGTGGAATGTTGTCTCGAGCCCAATACATGCTTGACAAGTATATTAGCTGGGTTTGACTCAATCAATATGACCACGAAACAGATTTTGACTAGGAATAAGGTAAAGGGACAAGGGGCTCCTAGAGGGTGGTTTAATAGGGCTTGTACAAAATCCCTACAAAATTTAAAATACGCCCTTGCTAGTAAACCCAGGGACAGGGAAGCGGTTAGCTCCCTAAGGAGCACTTACAAAAATGCACCTGAATTTGAGGAAGCAGGAATTAAGAGAGGAAGCTTGGGACAACATGTCCAAGGCCGTGGAACTCCGAGATACTAAGCTATTCTGGAATACAGTTAATAGCCCCTTCCTTCATGATGAGGTTTACCCAGTACTCTCAGCTCAAGTAAGTGAGGAAAACTGGGTATGCCACTTCTCTAGTATATTTAACCCAGGAGGGGCACTTGCAGAGAGAGACACGGATGCGGACTCTGGACCCCCTACACCGCTTAACATTACAATTGCTGAGGTAGATAATGCCATCCGGTGTAGTAAGGGAGGGAAGGCACCCGGCCCTGATGGAGTCCCCATCGACCTATACAAAGCTGATGTATTATTATGGAGCCCCCTGCTGACTAAGGTATTTAATGCTGTTGCTTTGGTTTCTGCACCACAGTCCTGGGGAGAGTCGATTATTATCCCTATTTACAAAAAGGGAGATAGGAGCGAGGCCAAGAACTATCGCCCTATCTCACTCCTCGACTCCTCCATGAAAATAATGAGTAGGGTGTTACTAATTCGCCTGGAGGAATGGGTTGTAGTGAATGGCATCCTTGCGGATTCCCAGTTTGGTTTCCGCAAGGGGTTAGGCACTATAGAACAGTGCATCAACCTAGACCTTATTATAGGCAAGTATACGCGTGCAAAACAGGGTTCGCTGTTCCACTGCTTTGCGGACCTTTCAAGTGCATTCGACTTGGTTGACCATGGTTTACTATGGACAACCTTACTGAATATGGGGGCCCCACCCAAAATCATCTATTTCCTGGCACGTTTGTATGGCAACTTGTCCGCTAACATCCGTTTTGGGCAAATTGGCGAATGTACTTCAAGCATCAGAGTAGGGTCCGGTATCAGGCAAGGATGTGTTCTTGCCCCCCTTCTTTTCTCTCTTTTTATTAACGCTATTGAATCAGAATTGCGTCTAGTTAGTGCCGATGCACCGTCCGCCGAGGGTATATCAATCCCAGTTCTGCTCTACGCAGGCGACACAGTCTTTTTATATAGAACCCCTGTCGGGCTGCAGAGACTAATGGACAAGTTCCAGGATTTTATTAATGGGAGAAAACTCAAGATCAACAATTCAAAAACCTTTATTTTGGCCTGTGGTAGGAAAGTTAAAAAACTAAGATCATTTTCGTTTAAGGATCAACCGATCCAAGTGGTTGAAAATTTCTACTATCTAGGTATTACCTTTAACAGTGGGGGTATTTGGTCTCATGAGATGACCAATGTTAGGGCAAAAATGGGCAAAAGTGTGTTTGGTATTTTTAAATTTGCTTCCAAACTGGGCTCAAGGCGCATATTCGATATGTTATATATATATCGCTATAGATGTGTAGCTCTGGCCCTTTATGGGTCAGGGGTATGGGGACACTGTAATCATCATATGCTCCAAGTTGAAGAAAACAAATTCATTAAGAAACTCCTCTGTTTACCACCTTCAGCCTCTACCAGTTTGATCCATCAAGAGGTTGGTTTGGAACACCTAACAGATCTTATTGGTCTTAGACCCCTACTGGTATGGAGGTCTATCTGGCTTAAAGAACAAACCAGTTTTACGAGGAAAATTATTAATGACTGTCTCCGCCTGGACAAGTGTAACTTGATTCCCTGGCTCAAATAAATTTTTTCTTCATTCGAAGATGTTTTTAAGCTAAATGTCCGCGAAAACCCCTCTAGTGCCTTGGCCATCCCTAAAAAAGAGTTAAAGCACGTGTATATGAGGGCTAAGGCACAAAAGCGTTGTTCTGCCACCAGCCAGTATTCTACACATCGTTTCTATAATACATATAACCTTGCTGAACCTGGTTTTGCAGAATATTTAAAAATGGTAACTATACGCTCACACCAATATGTCCTTACCAGACTACGTATGGGGACTGTTCATTTGCTTGTTGCCTGTCCTCATGTCAAGCATCATACTGTAGCCCCATGTCCATGTGACGGGACATCAAAGCAGAGCACTGAGCACTTTCTATTGATTTGCCCCTATTACTTGCAATTTCGTATTATTTATTTGAAACCACTTTTTAAAAAATATAAGGTATCCTCTATGAAATCAGCCATGAGTCTCTTATTCGCACTTGCTGAACCTGTTGTGTGCTTTTTTACTGCTGTATATATTTTAAAATCTGTATCCCTTAGGAAAAGTATGTCTCTTGCAATTGAATGTCTATAAAATGTAATTTGTAAATTGTAAGTGTTGTGATATACTGTTTGCACTTTTTTTGATTATTTTTAAAATGATCAAATAAAGTTTTTGAATTGAATTGAATCCCACAACTCAGAAATTGTTGAGCACTACTGGTGAAGGGCAAAGTAGCCAATTTGCAGAATTATATGCTGTATACCAAGTTCTAAAACAAGGATTGCCAGGAACATGTCATATTTTTACTGATTTGAGGTCGACTGCAAATTGGTTAGTAGTCTGGTTACCTACATGGCAGTCCCATAATTGGATGGTTCACAACAAAACTATTTGGGGTAAGAAACTGTGGCAAGAGATTTGTGAGGTACTTCCTCAGAGTAATGTAACTGTGTTTCATGTTGATGCTCATATGCCTATTGATTCACTTGACAAGTTATTTAATAACATTGCAGATGAGAAATCTAAAATTTCTGAGGCAGTGGTGGACCGACAAAATTCTGATTTGGCGGGATTGGCGAAATGGGCCCACCAAGAAGCAGGACATTTTGGAGAGAAAATTACTAGCAGGTGGGCTACTGATAGAGGTATTCATATTCCTCTTGATTTGATTAAAACGGCAATACTTCTATGCCCTATATGCCAACATTCCAGACAAAGAGCAGTCCCTAGAATAGTGAAAGGCCAGCTACATCGAGGTAAATCCCCCACACAAATTTGGCAGATCGATTATATCGGTCCTCTACCTATGAGCAGAAATTGCCAATATGTGTGTACCGTTGTTGATACTTATAGCGGTTTTCTAATCGCTTTTCCATGCAAGAGAGCTACACAAGTAAATACCATGAAAACATTGGATTTGATTACATTATATTATGGTACTCCACTTCAGGTGCAGTCTGACAATGCCTCCCATTTCAAAGGACGTCTAGTACAAGATTATTGTGCAGAAAACAATATTGATTAGGCATTCCATATTCCTTATTACCCACAGGCCGCAGGTCTGATTGAGAGTATGAATGGGCTGTTAAAAGACCAGCTATGCAAACTGTCAGACGGTACCTTAAAGAACTGGAGAGATCATTTATCAGATGCTTTAATGATTTTGAATAACAGACCGTATTTGTATGCAAATTCTCCTTTAATGCGTTTATTGTCTCCTCATATTGATGTGCAACCTAATTCAGTTAAAAGCACAGTTTCTTATTGGGAAATTACCCCCGGAGCTTTGGCTCCACATAGAGCTACCCCTGGATCTGCAGGCTTAGACCTGCATTCTCTGAAAATGAATGTTCTGAAAATTAACAGTATTGTGATAATTGAAACAGGAATTGGTGTTCAAATACCAGCTAAACATTTTGGGCTGATTGCCCCGAGTTCTGGTTTGGCTTTAAAAGGCATCCAGGAGGGGGCGTGGCCAAGATGGCGGGCTGAGAGGACGCTCTTGCCGTGAGCTCCTGAGCCCCTGGAAACCCTGCACCGTTTTTCACCGCTGATCTCCCCCGAATCGAGCGAAGAACATGCCCAGTGCACCCCGCGGGTGTGTGGAGCAGTCCGCAGCCCCCGATTTCCCTGTTACGGCGGCGGTGCCGCGCTGGGGCCGGCCCGCGGCGAGAACAGTCTGAAGAACCGCCGGGAAGCCGGAGGCCCACCGACCACGGACCTCCGGGGATCCAGAGAGGAGGCCTAGGAGCACGAGGAGGACTAGCAGCTTGCAGGTGCTCCGGCGGAGAGATCCCGACGTGGCCTAGACGCGGTCATCCCCTGCGGAGCGGAGCCGAGTTAGCGGTGAGCCGAAAGGCGGGGCCGACCGGAAGCAGCTACGCAAACCCGGGGATCAGGTAGGCCGCGAGGCCTACGCCGCTGGGCTCGGCCTCGGGCCCCGCCCTGCGCCCCTGCCGGGTGCTTCCAGACTATCAACCGCCCAGAGACACCCTCGCTGCCTAAGGGGCCTGACCCCTCCTCGGCCCTTGCCACAGAACGATCTACTTGGCCGACCTAGGCACAGTCGTAATCGAGCGGGCCTGGACTCCGGCTACCCAACTGAAATAGGCCCTGCGTCATCCCGCCTTCTCCACGTGGAACCTTTGCTGGCCTGGGCAGCGGCGGATAATTACAGCGAGCCCCGGGAGAAGCGAACTGTCCATAGCCGCGACCTAGACAGGGTCGCTGGCGGTGGTGTGGAGCGGCGACCGGAGAGGGAGCCGTCCTGTGACGCCTCTCCCTGTAACGGAAGATCTCGTCTCCGACCCAGGCCGAAGAGGAGCAGCACACGTTCAGCCCGAGAGACGAAGCTGCGCCACAACCGCGCTGATCCTCAGAAGCGGAGTGCCACCTTGGGCGGGGGCGGATCGGTCACACCGGCCCTGCGAGGCAGCCATCGCTCGGGGCACTTGGAGGCGCCCAGCAGTGCTCCAGTTCGACATCGGTGCTCCGGAGGCCGGAGATTCCGCGGGTGGTGGGGGTTGCCGCCCTGTGACGGAAAACTACACGGGCCCTGACCCCTTCCTAGCCATAGCACTTGGGCCTTGGTGACTCCCCTACCCCGCGATGTCGAATGCCAGAGGGTCGAGAAAAGGAGACCGGACCTTGCCAGAAATGTTGGGCAGAGGCGCCCCGAGACAAGACAGGAACCAGCCGACCCTGAGCCCCCCGATCAGCTCTCGGGGTGCGGAAGGCGGGGAACCTCCGGTGACTAGATCTTTTCTGGAGTCGCTGTTTAGTTCTCTGAGGGAAGACTTTCAAGCCCTAAAAAAGGAGGTGGCCGGAGAGGTCCGAGAGGTTCGTAGAGAGGTTGACTCCCTGGGGGAGAGAGTGAACACGGTGGAGGCGGCTGGCCACTCCAGAGATGAGGAAATCACACATTTACAACAGGAGGTCCTGAGACTACGCGATCAACAGATCGACCTACAGGCCCATGCCGAGGACCTTGAAAACAAATCAAGGCGCAACAACATCCGGGTCCGAGGCGTTCCGTCCAGTGAGGAGGGTGAGGACGTGACCGCCTACCTGGGGGCCCTGTTCCGTGACATTCTGGGAGAATCTGAAGACTTACCGATTCGAATCGACAGGGCACATAGAGTGGGTCGAGTCCGAAGGACCTCGGCACCTCCTCCAGACATTTTAGCCTTCCTGCCGGACTTTCCTCTGAAGGAGCGGATTCTCCGTGAGGCCAGGCGACAGCAGCCATTGAGTTTCCGAGACCACCAAGTTGCTCTGTATCAGGACTTGTCCGCAATAACATTGCAGAAACGGAAAGCCTTTAAAATTGCTACAGATTTTTTGAGGGAACATGGCACCCAGTACTCATGGGGTCATCCCTTTCGACTCATCTTTCGCTGGAATGGGGCTCTGCACCAGCTTCGATCCCTCCAGGACGTCTGCGGAGTACTGGGAATCACAGCAACGGACACAGACACTCCAGCGCCTCGTCGTAGGCGAAGCACACGAGACGGCTGGCTGCTGGCCGGGGGACGGCGATCCCCACCGCCGCCCACGAGACCTGACTCGCCTACAATTCGAGCGGAAATGTCCAGCGCCATACAGGAGGCCTCCAGAACCACGGCGGCTGGTGATGTAGCCTTGACGGCTTGAACATGCTCCGGGGGGAGATCGCAGTAGCCTTATCTTCATTGCAGGTGCGGGGGTTCCGGGGGTGGGGGGATGGCGAGAGTGTTGGAGGTTGTGGCTGGACGTCCACTTGATTGACTTTCCACGGCCTTGTCCGTTACGGACCGGACTGGGACAATGGAGTGCTATGCATGGTTGGGGATGAGGGGGGTGGTCGTGGGAGTTGGCTGGGGAAGTTTGCGGTTTGGGGAGTTCGCTGGGCGACGGGGGGAGGGGGGTGGAGTTGGGCTCTGGGGAGGGGGTTTTTGCAGTGGGGGGGGGATACTGGGACTGTACTGTGCTATGATTTAATTTGCTCTCAATGCGTGCTGTGGCTGCGTTCTGTTGCCTTTGAGTTTAGCCCTACGGGCTGTGCCCGACTTGCTGAGCGCTCCTGGGACTCCCCTCCCTGATGGCCCTTAAGATTGTCACCTTGAATGTGAAGGGGCTGAATAATCCGGTCAAACGGAAAGCTGTACTGTCCTTCCTTGAAGACACGCAGGCAGACATTTGTCTTCTGCAGGAAACCCACCTTTTAGCTAAAGACTGCCACAGATTGCGTTCCCCAAAGTTCCCCACACAGCTTTTCTCTTCCTGCACTTCCAAAATAGCGGGGGTGGCGATCATGGTGTCTAGAAAGTTCAAGGGGGAGATACTACAAAAGGTAGCGGAACAAAAGGGGAGGCTGCTAGCTTATAGAGTCAAGGTGGGAGGTCTGGTGTTCACTATAGGCTCGATATATAGCCCCAACGACCATCAGGAACAGTTTTTGACCAGGGCACTGGAAGACGTGACAACCACCCCTTGATAGACACATTGTTATGGGAGGGGACCTGAACATGGTCTTTGACGCGTCCCTAGACAGGTCAGTGCAAAGACGCCTGCAATCAGGGGAACTCTCGCGCTCGTTTCGGTCCCGCCTGGACGATCTCGACCTACATGATATGTGGCGCCGCTTCCACCCGGCGACCCGTGCCTACTCATACTACTCTCACGCCCACAAATCCTATGCGAGACTGGACCATCTCCTAGTGATGGGTCCGATGTGTGAGCTGGCCTCGGCCGCTGACATAGGAGTCCTGTCTCTCTCCGATCATGCCCCGGTGGAAGGCACCTTTCAACTACCCCCTGTGTCTCCCTCACGAGGGGTCTGGCGTCTCAGGGATACTCTGCTACACAGACAAACAGTAGTAAAACATATCCGCGAGTCAATCGAGGAATACAAGCGCCACAACGATAATGATGACACCACCCGCGCGACATAATGGGCCGCCTTGAAGGCGGTGCTCCGCGGCGAGTTTATTGCAGTCTCCTCAGCGGAGAATAGAGACCGACAGCTAAAAAAAGACGAACTTACGCGCCAGGTGAGGGAGCTGGAACAGGTACATCAGCGGACAGGAGCCCCTCGAGTCTGGAGGCAACTTAAAGCCACCAGGAAGCTCCTGTCCGCGCTCGACATGGACAGGGCGGAATACGCGGTATTACGCCTGAAGCACAAATACTACACTGGTGGAGACCGGTGTGGCCGACTCCTTGCGCATAAGCTCCGCATACAACACCAGCAGCACCGGGTGAAAGAACTGACGATTCCTGACGAAGGGACGGTCACAGAAGATGACCAGATTGCGGAGGGCTTTCGTGGATATTACGCCGATCTCTGCGCAGGTGTCCCCCCTTCACCGCAAGCCGAGACTGCTTATCTGGAGTATATAGCTGCGGTGAAAATGACCCTTCTACCGCAGGTCCTGTATCTCTTTCGGGCCCTCCCGTTGCAACCCCCTACTGGATGGCTCAGACAGACCCAGTCTTATATCGCACGCTTTGTATGGCAAGGCCGTAAACCCAGGTTCAAACGTACCTTATCCACGCTGGCGCCTGAGTCCGGAGGACTGGGCATACCGGACCTGCACAAATATTTCCAAGCCGCACAACTACGTTACCTGGTAGAGTGGAGTCGATGGGAATCTGATAAACACTGGTTGTTTCAGGATCAGGCGGTGGCGGGCAGGACACTGCAGGAAGTACCCTTCCTACGCAGAGTCCATCGTCCTCCCAACCTTTATGCGTCTTTCGTCACGCGGGTTCCGCTCCAAATTTGGGATTCCGTGTCTTCCAAACATGAACTTACCACCTTTCCTTCCCCGTTCACGCCACTGATCGGGAACCCGGACTTTAGCCGTGGTATGGAACCTGGAGCCTTCGAGCTTTGGCGAGCGGCCCGGTGTTCTGCCCTATTCCATATGTACGGCCCGGAGGGTATTGTTTCCTTCCAGGACTTTCGGCAGGTCTTCGTCCTGCCCGAGACAGAGCGCATGCGATACATGCAGGCTCGTCACTGGGCGCTCCAGCCGCAGGCACGTACCTTGGCGGACCGGAAGCTCACGCCTTATGAAAGATGGCTAGTTACACGCTCCTCAGACGCCAAGCTTATCTCGGATCTCTACAAGTTCTTACAGCCCCCCCCCCCCCCCTTTCACATCTACAATCCCGGACGGGAACGCTGGGAACGGGAGTTAGGAAGATCAATGAGCCACACTGATTGGGACCACATTTCCTACCGGGCACGACACTCTGCTTACCACACTGGACTCACAGAAACATTCACCAAAATATCCACTTACTCGTATCGTACCCCCGAGAAACTCCATGAAATGAACCACACCATTCCCCGGACCTGTTGGCGAGACTGTGGACAGACTGGCACACTCACTCATATACTATGGGAATGCCCCCTACTGAATCCCTACTGGGATGAAGTGTTGAATGAGATAGACCGATGCTTTGAGATTGAATTACCCCGCTTCCCTGCCTATGTTCTGCTGGGTTTGCCGAACGGCTTGATGTACCCCCTAAAATCTAAGAAGGGTAGGCAGATAGCGATTGCCTTGGGCTCGGCGATTCAGAACATACTCATTCACTGGCGCACTACTACGCTCCCTACTGTTGTTGGTTGGCTACATAGATTGTGGCATGTCCTAGGCATGGAGAAGATGTCCCTGGTGGTGGCGGGGGATGTGGACACATTTGAAGAGCTGTGGTTGCCATTCCATACGTTGTTACAGTCCGAGTTCCGGGAAATTACTTGTCCTAGATACCTCAGATTGCTACGGCTGACGTCCCAGCCGGCCCCGTCCACCTGAACTGCCTGATATGATAATTGGGAGGAAGGATGGTTGGCCACGCTGCTGCGGGGGAGAGGGAGACCGATCGTTAGCACAGTACAGGGGGTGGGGGAGGGACTCGGGAGGGACGGGAGGAGGGTAGTTGGTTGGGAGGGTGTTGTTTTTCTTTTTAGTTTGCCCCACCCGCAGATGCATTCGCCCTGAAGGCCTGGAGCAGGATGTGCCCAACACACTGTATGAGCGGGCTGCACATATATACCGAACTGTTTGCATTATCTAACGCGGGGCACTTGTGGTTCTTTGTTTGTATTGTTTCCTTTTTCTCTCAATGCTGCAATAAAATGCTTTAAACCTAAAAGGCATCCAGGTGGTTGGTGGAATAATTGACAGTGATTACCAAGGAGAAATAAAAGTCATCCTGTTGAACAGTGGCGATTCTGAGATCACATCCAGAAAAATGATCGAATCGCTCAATTGGTAATTATGCCTGTTTTCAGTGGTGCGAATCAAAAGGGCACTGCTCCAACTCTGTTAACAATTCGTGGAACCGGTAGATTTGGTTCAACTGATAATCCTGGAGCTAGAGTGTGGGTGCAGTCGCCGAAAAATCCCCCTGAACAGGCCGAAATTATAGTAACAGGATAAGATAATACTGTTTTGGTCATGAGGCCAGGGCAGGAAAGCTGGGATGTAGTCCCAGCTGATAAATGTTATCTGCGAGAATGAGTAATGTCAATCCTTTTGTTGCAGATCATTGCCTGGATTGTTGCTGCCGGATGTGTCGTCGTTGGACTCCCTTTGGTCTGCTGCGACGAGAGTCAAGAGAACGCGCAGGACCGGATCAATGACAGACCACATCGTTCTATTGCTTCGTGGGATATCACTACTAAGTTTTGGACGCATTTATCTAAAGCCATTACTAACTCTTCACATTTTTGTTTGGCATCTATGAGATCAGTTAATGATCTCCTCACAACGTGTCTTGTAGCTGTCCCAATTTCAACGGCCTCTTTATTGCATTTCTTCAATGTATCTGAGGTTTATCCCACATTTATCCATTCTGACTTTTCTGCTTATGACTATTGCATCTTCTGCACTGTTCTGAGTGCACCGGAGCCCCCATTACCTTTTCAAATTTCAACATACAATATCACTGAAAGTGATGTTTGCTATACAATGACTTGTGATCCTAAATTTGAATTTGAATTTGAATTTACAACAATTTATATAGCGCACTTATACCATGCGGTTTCATGGCGCTAGGAGGACGCTTAGCCAGAGGTGAGTAGTAGGGGAAGCAAGATGCTAGGATGGAGAAGCACGGCAGAAAAGAAAAGTCTTAAGTGCTCTACGGAAATCAGAAAAGGAGGGGATAGATCTAATGTGGAAGGGGAGAGAGTTCCAAAAAGTAGGGGCGAGAACCCTGAATTTCAGGCCCCTGGATTTCTTTTTCTTAAACCGGGAGACAGAGAGCAAAAATTTAGTAGAGGAGCGGAGTTCTCTGTTGGGGCAATAAGTACTGATGGCGGAGGCGATGAAGTCAGGGGCAGTCACCGCCAAGGCCTGAAAAGTAGTGCATCCCAATTTAAAGAGAGACCGCTCTTTAATAGGGAGCCAATGTAGGGATTGGAGAAGGGGAGTGACGTGATGAAATCTGGGTAGGCCATGGATCAGGCGAGCGGCCTGATTCTGCACTAGCTGGAGAAGGTGGAAAGCATAGGCGGGAGCTCCATTATATACAATGTTCCCATAGTCCAGCCGGGACAGAACCATCGCCATCAGGGTAAGTTTAAGGGCAGGAACAGAGAAGAATCGGGAGATTTTGCGTATAGTGCGAAGGGCAAAGAAACAGGAAGAGACAACAGAATTGATCTGAGTGTGGGGGGTGAGGTGCTTTTTGAGTGAGATCCCTGGAGTTTTTAGGGAGAGAGAGGGAGTGGGGGAAGTACCCAGAGAAGGGGGCCAAAAACTGGGGGACCAAGGACTAGGGGTGCTACCAGTAACAACAAGTTCCGTCTTGTCCGGATTTAATTTCAGATGGTTGCCGTTCATCCAGTCGCTAATGAACAGCATGACCGACTGGAAGTTGCGTATACTGGGAGGGGAATGTGACAGGTGAAAAATGAGTTGGAGGTCATCAGCGTAATTGTATACGGTGACCTGCATGTTTTGAAGTGCAGAAATAAGAGGATAGATATATAGGTTAAATAATAACGGAGAAAGGGAAGAACCCTGGGGAACACCACACCGGACTGAGTGAGGGGGGCGAGGAATTCGGCCAGGTGAACGGCCTGGGAGCGATCTGTCAGAAAGGAGCTGATCCAGGCCAAAGCAGGACCCTCGATGCCCGCCGCCCTGACACGGGAGAGAAGGATGGAATGATCAACCGTGTCAAAGGCGGCGGAGAGATCTAAAAGGACCAAGGCCTGGGGCATATTGGTATCAAGCCCCTCTCTGAGGTCGTCCATCACAGAAATAACCACCTTCTCGGTGGAGTGCTGAGGGCGAAAGCCGGCCTGCAGGGAAGCAAATCCCCCACTTTCCTCAATGAAGGCACCTAGGACCTGAGTAACATGGGCCTCCAGGGCCTTAGCCAGAAAGGGGAGGAGGGAAATGGGACGGTAATTGGAAGGAGAGGTAGGGTCAGCCCCTCGTTTTTTTAAAAGAGGAATGACAATGGCAGTTTTGTGAAAGGCTGGGACGATCCCCTGGTCAAGGGAATCGTTAAAGAAGGTGAGGGGGGGGAGATAGCAGCTCGTAAAGATCCTGCAAAGAATATGCGCTGGAGCAACGTCGACCGGCGAGCCAGATTTGACGCGAGCCAGTAGAGAAAGGAAGGAGTCTCTGGTTAAGGGAGGTAAGTGAGTCAAACGGGAGACCGGAGGGGGAGGCTGGGGGTCACAAAAGGTAGAGGATGGAGGCGGAATTCCGGCCTTAATGAGGGCAACCTTCTCAACGAAGAAATCGTTGAGAGAGTTGCACAACAGCTGGGAAGGAGGAACTTTGGAAGAGGCCCTGTCAGATGAGGACAGTTCCCGAACTATAGAGAATATCTCCCTGGAATGGTTCTCAGCATCAAGGACTCTCCCAGAAAAATACGCTGTTTTGGCAAGGAGAATGTCCTTTTTGTATTCTTTTAGAGTAAGCATGTAACAGGATAAATATATAGGCAAATGTGTCCAACTACGTTTAGAACATTCTAGTCCATCTTCCTCTCATGAAATAATTTTATGTATCACCAGGACTCCTACTGCGTGTATTTCAATCCACAATTCTATGAGCTGCAAACGTTTTATAGTGACTGCTAGTCATTATTATCATGTGTTATTGCCGTCTGGATGGCTCTTTTCCTGTGGTAATATATCCTGGTCCTATATTCCTGCAAACATTTCTGGAGGCCCATGCGCTTTAACGCGCTTAAGTCTTTAAATGTTTTCTTTTAATGAAGCGGCGTCATCCCTCACAGTGCGTGATGCACCCCCACTTTCCAGAGACTGTGATTCTTCTTTACATTTGTTTTCTAAAACTGAATATCTCAGTTTAGCTGCTTCTATTATTGATGTTCCTGCACTATTTGTTTACAATGCTAAAACTATAGGCAAACTTGATTGCTGGATGGTTAAATCCCCAAATAATACTTCTGCTATTTTAACTGACTTATTATCATACTCTCAAGGTGAGCGGCGTGCTATTTTACAGAACAGAGTTGCATTAGATTACTTGCTACTAAAACATGACCATGGATGTTCAGATTTTGAGGGCCTATGTTGCTTCAATCTATCAGATCATTCTAAATCTATTCGATCTCATCTTAACAAGTTACATGAACTGACACAAGAGGTTAGGGAACATTTAGATGTAGGGTGGTTCGATTGGCTTTTCAGTTGGCTGCCAGATTTTCATTCTTTACGCCAGATATTGGGTGGCATTTTTCGAGTTATTCGTTTTTTGATTATTATTTGCTGTTGTATTGAATGCATCCCATCCTTTTTCCGAATGTTCCGCCCCCGAGTTATGGCTAGGTCTTTTAGTATTGTTTCCTATTATTCCTCAACTGATGTACGTCCTGTTTGAGTTCCCCTTTTTATTTTTACTTTGACTTTCAATGCTAGTACATTTAGTCAGGAGTGGAATGTAGCGACAGGGTAATTTTAGTCTATTTTCAGATTGGTGGTGACT
Organism: Lissotriton vulgaris; assembly: GCF_964263255.1. NCBI lineage: Eukaryota > Metazoa > Chordata > Amphibia > Caudata > Salamandridae > Lissotriton > Lissotriton vulgaris. The sequence continues at coordinate 2,041,208,089 of NC_141685.1, read as the reverse complement.
ATAATTTACTACCATTTCAGTCCTAGTAGCATTTGCGTTCATTTGTAGGGCTTAACTATGTGCTTTGACAGGGTTTAGTGCCTTTTTCCATTTTCTCGGGCCTACAGGTGCGAAAGCTAGAGAGAAGCCATTTTGTATCTCTGCCTCGGCTGTCCGAGGCGCTTGCAGGGTAAAGGTAATGCTTAGAATTCATCCTGTTGTTCGCTAGAGAGGAACCGGTCAAGGCTGGCCCTTATTGAAGGAATGTGTTTGTCTCCCCGGCTCTAGACGCAATACGCAGGTGGCCACTGCGGAGGGCGAAGGGAGCCGGGGATTGGTACAGGAATTCGGTGGGAGTCGGCCTAATGCCGGAATTTTCCATAGAGAAAGTGAGCTCTATATTATCAAGGAGCGAGTAGAGTAGAGAGAGCAACGTGTGGAGGAGACCGAAGAAGTTGGTCTAAAGGCTGGTGCATAGAGAATGATACCATCAGCTAATCGAAATCCTGAAGTAAGGAAGGAGAGTGATTGAAAGTCCTGTAGTGACATCATACAGGAGTGGCAGAGACCACGACCAGAAGAGGGTTTGAGTATTCTGGAACCATGGCAGCGTAGACGAGGTGTAGCGGTGCAGACGTGTATTCGTGAGCCATAGAGGGAGAGCAGAGTCCCAAGCGCATAGAAGAGCATGAGAGAGAGAGGGATCAGCTCCGCTGCTGAGATGGAAAGACACACGTCTAAGGTGAGGCGTTCCGAGCTTAGTGAAGAATACATTTAACTACTCATCTTTATTCCCTTTTTAGGTTATAGATATTGCTTTTGCTTACTCTGTCATGTTTGATTGTAGAATAAAGATTTAATGATCAATATCTTTGAATGTTATTTTTATGAATGAGATTAACCTTTCCTTTTAACCAGGTGCTAATATGCAGAAGGATGGGATATGCCCTTCTGTAGAGGTAACTGATGATTGGGGGAGAGTGTGGACTTCATTTGGGAAATAACTCGTAACTCTTTCGCTGCGGCGGCTATTCCGCCGCAGCGCTAACGGTCGCGCGGGGGGGGGGCGCGCGGGTGAGCTGCGCGGGTGACAGAACCATTTCGTCACGGCTAGCGGGTGAGCTGTGCTCATGACGGAACGGTTCCGTCACGGCCCCGCCTGCTCAATTAAACGCGCCGCGCAGGCGCAAAATCAGCGTCGCACAGGCGCGGCGGCCGGGCCGTGACGGAACCGTTCCTCTCTCACGGGCTGAGTGGTCGCTCCCAGTGTCCCTTGCAGACATCTGGTATCGTAGCGCTGCATTGCTTCGTTTTGCTTTAAATACTGCCATTTAATTTTGCCTACTGTGTGCTGGTTTACCACTTTGCTGAAATAGCGCTTTGTGTATGTAATTGTGCTTTTTAAGTCTGCTAGCGCGTTTACCTCTAGCGCTCCGCTGTGCTCCCCCCTCCGCCTCCATTTTGTTTGTTGTTATCCTGCTCGTGTGCCCGCCCCGCCTCCCAGCTGAGACGCCCTCCCACTGAGCAGAAATAGCGCTCCTCTCCCTGAAGGCGCCGTGACTCTCTCCTCTCTCACGGGCTGAGTGGTCGCTCCCAGTGTCCCTTGCAGACATCTGGTATCGTAGCGCTGCATTGCTTCGTTTTGCTTTAAATACTGCCATTTAATTTTGCCTACTGTGTGCTGGTTTACCGCTTTGCTGAAATAGAGCTTTGTGTATGTAATTGTGCTTTTTAAGTCTGCTAGCGCGTTTACCTCTAGCGCTCCGCTGTGCTCCCCCCTCCGCCTCCATTTTGTTTGTTGTTATCCTGCTCGTGTGCCCGCCCCGCCTCCCAGCTGAGACGCACTCGCCCCTCACCCTCCACTATCCATATATGACAGTAGTTCCCGCGCGCAGCGACCGCGCCCAACCCGCGCGAAGGTGCGCCAAAGGTAAGCCCGCCTACGCCCGTCCGCGCCTGGACCGTGCCCAGCGCCAGACCCCCTGCCCCTCGCCCTGCCCAGCCCTCCCGCATTACCTACGATGCCGCCACCCTCCTAGCCCTTAACCCCGGTCGCGCCCCCAACTGCGTCCAAGCCGCTCCTGGACACACCCATGGACCTTTCTCTTGCTACTCCTGCAAATTCATTGGCACCGACAACATCTCCGCTACGACCACACCACAGATTCCCCGCCCCAATCACCTACAATGCATCCTTCTCAACACCCGATCGGTCCACAGGCACGCCATTGACCTATGGAATCTACTAGACACCATCTCTCCAGACGTCGCCTTCCTAACAGAAACATGGATGAACGCTTCCTCCGCCCCAGACATCACCATTGCCATCCCAGAAGATTATAAGATCACACGCAAGGACCGTACCGGCCACACAGGAGGAGGAATCGCTATCGTCCATAAAAAATCAATCCGCATCTCAACCAGCTCTGACGCCAACCTCGCCAACTCCGAACACCTTCACTTCCAGATCCACATCGACCCCAAGACCACACTCAGAGGCACCCTCCTCTACAGACCACCAGGACCCCGCGCAAAATTCAGCGAAGACATCACGGACTTCATCACTCCACACGCGCTCCCCTCCAAAGACTACATCCTTCTGGGAGACCTCAACTTTCACCTTGAAAAGATCAACGACCGCAACACCACCACCCTCTTGGACAACCTCGCCAACCTCGGACTTAAACAACTGGTCACTTCCCCCACCCACATCGCAGGTCACACACTCGACCCCATCTTCACCTCCAGCAATCATGTCTCCTTCAGCCACACTACGGATCTCCTCTGGACTGACCACAGCTGCGTTCACTTCACCTACAACAAGCCAAAACCCATCAACCACCCCCAACCAACTCTGCAAAGAAACTGGAACAAAATCACCATCGACCAGATCTCCTCATCGCTCCTTCTAAACACCCCAGCCCACTCTTCTAACCCAGACCAAGCCGCCGCCAACTTCACCCTATGGTTATCCAACACCGCCGACACCTTAGCACCACTGAAAAAACGTCAAAGCAAACCTGGCAGCAAGAAGGCCTCATGGTTCAACGATGATCTTAAGAAGTCCAAGAAACTCTGCCGCTCCCTTGAAAAGGCCTGGAAAAAAGACCCAACCACTAGCACCAAGGACGCCTTCAAAAACACCACCCGCACACACCACCAACTAATCCGAAAGGCCAAGAAATCAGCATTCAAGGATCGACTTGACAACAACGCCCACAACAGCAAGGAACTTTTCAACATCGTCAAGGAATTTACCAATCCCTCGGCCAACTCCAACGACATCACCCCCTCTCAAGTCCTCTGCGACTCCCTAGCCTCATTCTTCCACAACAAAATTGCAGACATCCACAACAGCTTCGACAACCAACCCGGAGACCAACCCACCCAACCATATGCTGAACATCCTCCCCCCTTGAACACCCTTAACGACTGGAACCCTATCTCCACTGAGGACACCATCCGCCTGATGAACTCCATCCACTCAGGATCCCCCACAGACCCATGTCCTCACCACATCTTCAACAAAGCAGACTCCGTCATAGCACCGCACCTCCGAGACGTCATCAATTGCTCCTTCAACTCCGCCACCTTCCCGGAAAGCTGGAAACACGCTGAACTCACCGCCCTTCTGAAAAAACCCACAGCGGACCCCACCGAACTCAAAAATTACCGCCCCATTTCGCTCCTTCCATTCCCGGCCAAAGTAATCGAGAAAGCTGTCAACAACCAGCTCGCCGCTTTCCTCGAAGCCAACAAATCCCTCGACTCCTCACAATCTGGCTTCCGAGCAAAGCACAGCACTGAGACCGCCCTCATCGCAGCAACAGACGACATTTGAACTCTACTGGACAATGGAGACACAGTCGCCCTCATCCTCCTCGACCTCTCTGCAGCCTTCGACACAGTCTGCCACAGCACCCTTTTACAACGCCTCAGAAACATCGGAATCCAAGGAAAAGCACTTGAATGGATCTCCTCGTTCCTCACCGGAAGAACCCAGAGAGTCCGCCTTCCACCATTCAAGTCCGAGGCCACTGAAGTCATCTGTGGCGTACCCCAAGGGTCCTCACTCAGTCCCACCCTCTTCAACGTATACACGAGCCCCCTCGCGGCGATCGCCCGCCAACACAACCTCAACATCATCTCTTACGCGGATGACACTCAACTGATCCTTTCTCTCACCAATGACCCCAGCACCGGCAAAACTAACCTACACGAAGGAATGAAAGAAGTTGCCGAATGGATGAAACACAGCCGTCTGAAACTGAACTCAGATAAAACAGAAGTCCTCATCTTAGGTACATCCCCCTCTGCATGGGACGACTCTTGGTGGCCGGAAGCCCTTGAAAAAGCACCCATCCCGACAGACCACGCACGGAACCTAGGCGTTATCCTGGATTCTTCACTCTCAATGAACAGACAAGTCAGCGCCGTATCCTCATCCTGCTTCAACATTCTTCGCATGCTCAAAAAAACATTTCGCTGGATCCCCACCGAAACCAGAAAAACAGTCACCCATGCTCTGGTCACGAGCCGACTGGACTACGGAAACTCCCTCTACGCAGGTACTACCGCTAAACTCCAGAAGAAACTCCAACGAATCCAAAACGCCTCAGCCAGGATCATATTAGACATCCCACGCAACGAACACATCTCTGGTCACCTGAAAGACCTCCACTGGCTACCCGTCAATAAGAGGATCACTTTCCGACTGCTAACCCACGCACACAAATCACTCTACGACATCGGACCAGAATGCCTCAACTCACGACTGTCCTTCTACACCCCCTCCCGCCAACTACGTTCTTCCAGCCAAGCCCTCGCCACTGTACCTCGCATCAACAAGACCACCATGGGAGGCAGATCCTTCTCATACCTGGCTGCTAAAACATGGAACTCACTCCCCACTTACCTTCGCCTTACCCAGAACCACCTAGCATTCAGAAAGCAACTTAAAACGTGGATATTTGACAAGTAATCCTCCTCCCCTCCCTAAGCGCCTTGAGACCCTCTGGGTATGTAGTGCGCTATATAAATTCGTTGACTTGACTTGACGTCATGAGCACAGCTCACCCGCGAGCCGTGACGGAACGGTTCCGTCAATAGCCTCGAAGAGGTTAAAGGTGAACCCCTATCAGCTATCTCCATTAGTGTAGATCGTCGGGTGACGTTAAACACATCATCGGGTGACGTTAAACACATCGCCGGGTGACGTTAAACACATCATCGGGTGACGTTAAACACATCGTCGGGTGAGGTAATAAGACAGTCTAACGGGACTATTAAGATAGATGTAAAATGAGATAAATATAGGATAAGATATGGAATCCGTTAGGTGTTAGTGCTATGTTTGACCATACAGGCATGTAAATAGCTTCTTTTCACTCTCTCAGGTGAGTATTCTAGGTGTCTTGTAAATAGTGGCCTGAGAAGAGTGTTGTTACGTGACAACTGGGTTAGCCACGGATGGTGAGCTGCCTGTTCTGAGAATCTGGTCGTTACAGCTCCTTCTATTGGAAGAATAGTGACTTAACTTAGTTCATTTTCTGTTTTGCCCCTCTTCCTTGTACAGTACATACTACGTGTAGATAGCTGTCCATTAGGTAAGACGCATCTTGAATAGCTCAGTTACGGTTTTGGTTCCTAGCTGAATGTACCGAATGCAACTGTTTATGATTCTATATGTGATATCTATGACCATCTGTATAGAATTTATTGTGTTTGTATGTGCACTACAATGATGTATATAGACACCATGATATGATTATTCATCAATGAGACATTGTTTTTCAAATCCTGAATCTTGGGAGATTTGGGTGATCACGAAGGGTGAATTTTGCACTTGAAGTCACAGTTTCTTTGGCTTGCTACGTTGTAATGAATTTGGTATGATTACAATTGTGTAACCTGTTACCATTATGCATTTTGTAGCCCTGAAGAAGTCTTGGGTTAAAACCCTGACGAAACACGTCTTGGCTGGGCATCTGAAATAAAAAAGAGGAATACATCTATCAACAGCTGTTATTGTGTTATTTTGCTAATCAAGTACAGTATTTACACTGTTAACTGAATGAACGTGTGCACAGATCCTATGTACACCTGCCCCTGTGACTCCTCGCGCACCGCTGGGACCCAACCAGTGCGCTTATTGTCGCCAGGAGGGTCATTGGTGCGACGAGTGTCCCTTGTTGGCCCAGAACAACTCTGCCCCCGCTGAACGCTTCACAGGACAACGTCCCCAGAGAGGACGAGGGCGAGGCGGACCTAGAACGCAGTTACAGGACAGGCGCCCCCTTATGCAAGAGAATAGATTTGATACCTCTAATTATGAGGACCGCTATTATTTTACTGAGGATTATGAGCCTGAAGAAGGGACGGGGTTCCTGTCCCACTAGGATTGCCAAGGACTAGAGAAGGGAACCGTCCCTATTCCTGTTAACCAAAAGGGATCGTATGTCTATGTTACAACACTGGGCTCTACGGAAAAATTCTTGGTTGACACTGGTGCAACCAAAAGTTCTATTGCTAGGTCTAAAGTCCCTGGGGCCCCCTTGTCTGGCGCAAATAACATTACAGTGGGGTTTCCGGCACCCCAGTATTTAGCCCCATTTCACAACCCCTGGAACTAACGATAGGACCCTACACAGTTGATTCCCCTTTGGTTTTGACTTCCACATGTGGCAAACATTTGTTGGGGTTTGGATCTATTAAAAACATTACATGCCACCATATACTGTTCTCCTGATGGGGTTTACATCACTATGGGTCCCCCACCACACATCCAGTATATTTAGCCTCCTCAGATCCCATTCCCCAGGAACTTCAGAATGTCCCTCCTGCTCTTTGGGCCCAAGGTGATACTGATTTCGGCCTTTTGTCCATACCCCCCTTTTCTGTTACCCTGAAGGAAAATGCTCACCCTCCCCGACTTCCCCAATACAAAATACCTAAAGAAGGGGAAAAGGGCATTACTCCAGATCATTTCTGAACTTGTTGACAAGGGTGTGGTTGAAGAGACAAGAGGAAATGTGTGCAATAGCCCAATTTTGCCTGTCCTAAAACGCATTGATCCTTCCAAGCCCCCTGTTTATCGTTTTGTCACTGATTTGAGTGAGATAAACAAAATAGTAGTACCCCAGTTTCCTGTGGTCCCAGATATCACAACTCGACTGACTATGGTTCCCCCGCTGCATGTTTCTTCTCTGTCATTGACTTAAAAAACGCCTTCTTTAGTATACCCGTTGATGAACAGAGTAGGGACCTTTTGGATTCTCATTGGCAGGATGAAGTTTCGGGTTCTGGAGAGCTCCACAAGGATAGACAGAGAGCCCCTCTATTTACAGTCAGGCCCTCAAGGGCCAACTTGATTCCCTGACCCTACACCAAGGTACCGCATTACTCGAGTACATTGATGATTTACTTATAGCGGCGGACACCGAGGTGTTATGTAAAGAAGCTATAATGAAATTGCTCCTGCATCTGGCACAGTTCAATCACAAAGTTTCCCTCTCCAAACTCCAATATTTTCGACATGAGGTGACTACTTAGGTCATCTCCTGTCGAAGGAGGGACGCCGCCTCACCCCTGAATGAATACAAACAATCAGTAAGATGCCCCCACCAAAAACGCAGAAAGAGGTACGTGCTTTTATTGGTATCACCTCCTACTGCTGCCAGTGGACACCCAATTTTTCTTTACACATTAAACCTTTATTGAGCCTCACACTTAAAGATGTTCCCCACCCACTCCCTTGGACAAATGAGTGCCAGCGTGCATTTGAAGAACTGAAAACAGCCTTGTGTCCGGTCCCGGTGCTAGGCACCCCTAGTTATCAGAAACCCTTCACTCTTTTTGTACACGAGCATGTTGGTTGCGCATAGTCAGTGCTGACACAGCGCTTGGCGACAGACAATGCCCCAGTGCATATTTTTCTGCAGTTCTCGATCCCGTGGCCCGCGCACTACCCAGTTGCTTGAGAGCAGCAGCTGCAGCTGCCATATCCATTCGCCAATCTGCTGGCCTGGTCCTTGGGACTGCACTTAGAGGTATGGTTCCTCACGCAGTTGACACTTTATTAAATAGGACAAAAACTCAACACCTTACTAGTGCACATTTGTCCGGATATGAATTGACTCTCTTAGCCAGTCATATAACCATCCGCCGCTGCACTACGCTCAATCCAGCCACATTGCTACCCTTTGTTGATGATGACACTAATTCTGATCCGCATGATTGTGTCCTTCGGACGCAGGAAGAGACTAAAGGCCGTGTGGATTTGACTGACACACCCCTAACTGACCCTGATAGTACCCTGTATGTGGATGGTTCTTGCTTCAAACTACCTGATGGTAGCACAAACTGCTGCCTATGCTATCACCACTTTACAGACAGTAGTGGAGAGTGAAAGAATACCTTAACAATCAGCCCAGGCTGCCGAGTTAGTAGCACTAATAAGAGCCTGTGAACTGAGTACAGGGATGGCCGTCAACATCTACACTGACAGCCAATACGCCTTTGGAGTGATCCATAATTTTGGGTGACAATGGGCTGAGAGAGGATTTTTTACTTCTCACAGTACTAAGATACAGCATGGTCATCTGGTCAGCAGGCTGTAAGAAACATTGACTCTTCCTTCAAAGATAGTTGTGGTCAAATGTAGCGCCCACAAGAAAGTAACTGATGACATAGTAAGGGGTGATGCATTTGCTGACCAGACTGCAAAGATAACAGCTAAAGATGTCTCTGCCCGTATGTATGTAGCTGGCCCCTCAAACTGGGTAACGGAGATAGGGATGCACGAGGATACTATTGAGAATGTGAAGGAAATACAGGCAGAGGCGACTAGAGAGGAAAAGGCTCTCTGGGAAGAGCAAACAGGCCTACTAAATGAGAATGGCTGTTGGACGGATCTGTCTGAACAACAGCGATGGTTGTTACCTGATGCCTATGTTTTGCCAGTAGTCACTATGGCTCATGGCCCATCTCACATTAGTGCAAAAGGTATTTGCAAATTGCTAGCTCCGGTATGGCAAAACAAACACATCCCAAAAAATTCTGAAAGGTTAGTCAGGAATTGCACGATTTGTTTGATGCATAAGGTATGTTATGTTATGTTATACAGATTTTTATAGCGCACAGCTGCCCCAGCAAAGGGGCGTCCCGGCGCTTTTGAACAGGCAGATAAACACGCATAACACCACACAGACTACAGGCCAGAGCAAGAAAGGGAAGAGTTAGTGGACCTTAGGGAACAAGTGAGTTTTAATGGCCCTCTTAAATGCGAGCAGGTCATCAAATGCATGGATATGGGACGGAGGCGAGTTCCAAAGTTTAGCAGCCATAACCCGGAAGGACCGGCCTCCAGCTCTACACAGCTTGAACCGAGGCACTACCACCAGATTTTGACCAGCAGATCTCAAGGAGCGAGAAGGGGCATAAGGAATGAGGAGATTCTCAAGAATCTGAGGGGAGGACAGCTTGAGGATCTCAAAAGAAAGACACAGAGTTTTAAAATCAATCCTCTGCTCCATAGGCAGCCAATGAAGAGACCGAATGGTTGCACTCACAGCGCAGAACCTCGGAAGCCCCACCAGTGCTCTGGCCGCAGCATTTTGAATGAGCTGCATACGGGCGATTTCCGCCTGGTTCGCCCCTAACAGGACCGAACTGGCGTAATCGAGCCGAGACAAAATAGTGGCCTGGATGACCAACTGCCTGGTAGGGGCATCAAAGAACTTCAAAATGGGTCTCAGTCCTCGAAGAATCCCGAAACAAGTAGCTGCTACTTTTTTAGTATGAGTGCAGAAACTAAGGGCAGAGTCTAGCCAAACCCCTAAGTTTTTTACCTCCGATACCGGAGTAGGCGTAACACCTAACTCAGGAGGCCACCACTCATCACTCCACATGTCACAATGTTTGCCAACTACCAATATCTCAGTCTTCTTAGCATTTAGCTGAAGACAGTTGGCTGTCATACAGCCAGCCACCGCCAAGAGCCCTGCTTTGAACCTGGGGGCATCAAGGTCTGACTTCCCACTCAGCACAACCGCCAGCTGCGTATCGTCAGCGCAGGAAACGATGGTCATATCCCACTGTTTGGCGACCGCAGCCAACGGGTGAACATAAAGGTTGAAGAGAGTGGGACTTAAAGCCGATCCCTGAGGCACGCCCAGTTCTAACGGATAGGGTTTGGACCCAAAAGGCGGAGTGGCGACCCGGAATGAGCGATCAGACAAAAAAGACTGGAACCATTTTAGTGCCGGGGAAAAGGCACACCAACACCTGCTGGAAATTTTGCACCCCCATCTTACCCCTTCGAAGTGCTCCCAAAAGAATACATACAGATTGAAAGATGCAACAATCTCTGATATGTCCTGGTAGTTGTGTGTGCCTTTAGTAAGTGGTTTGAAGCCTACCCCCTTAAGGAAAACACTGCTATAAGCACTGCCAAAATACTGTTGAAGGAATTTTTTCCCAGATTTGGGATGCCCAGAATTATCTGGAGCGACAACGGAAGCCACTTTACAGGGGAAATAAGGAAGAAAGTGTGTGTAGGGATGGGGATCAGACAGAAATTCCATGCTGCCAATCACCCCCAGTCAGCAGGTTTGGTTGAGCGCCACAATGGAACACTGAAATAAAAAATGGCAAAGATCCAGGCTGACACAGAACTGTCTTCGCCGGACGCCCTGCCCCTTGCCCTACTATCAACTAGAGTCACGGCACATTCTCGCACCAGACTATTTCCGTACAAAATAGTGTTTGGTCGGCCAGCAAATATTTGGGGAGTACCCCGGCCAAAAAAGTTCTCTGACATTTAATACCCATTGTTGATTGAATATTTACATGAATTGACCACTAACCTACGTCTCATTCATCGTCAGGTACAATATATCCTGCCACCCAAACCCCAGGGCCCTGGTCACACCATCCAGCCAGGCGACTGCATCCGCAATTTCCAGAGAACAAAGAACTTGGAGCCGAGGTGGAAGCCGCCCCAGCAAGTGTTGGCCGGCTACCAGGTCTGAAGTGAAGGTGGCAGGAAGAAAAAACTGGGTTCACGGAGTGCACTGAGAGAAGGTGCCTCCACCACTACCATACGACCGGTGGGTCAAGGACGGCCTGGGAGATGACGAATGTGAGAAAGTCCAGCGCTTTGTACCCTTCAGTGATGCCAACATTGCCTGGAGAGGATGACGACATCCTGCAATCTGCCGTTCCTTCGCATCTGAGGTTGCGGGACACTCAACAGCCAGAGCCTTTGTTTCCTGATCAAACAACGCCCAGGTCCACCCGGTACAACCTCCGACCCAGAAAAAAGGACTGAAGAGACAAAGGTCTCTGCCCTCTGCTTGACATGGTCTGACAAATCGCTTCAGAGCTGTGATACACTGGCGCATTTTTGACCGGAGCCGGTACAGCGGACCGGAACGTGCCAATAGGACCGCCGGAATCACTGACCGGTGAAGCACCCACCAATCACAGGCAGCAACTAGGGAAGAACAAGTGAAGCAGACGATGAGCACAATGAACACTGAAAGCTTTGAAGAGCAAAGAAATAAAGAAACAAAAGTACATAAAGACAATACGTGGCCGGTACTCGATCTGTCTAATCGTACTAATGACTATTTTACTGGGACTGGCCTGCCTCGGATGGGTAATACACACTGCCCTTGCAGCACCTGAGCCTCCTACCTCTACAGAATCGCCTCATCAACATGTGTCATTACCCACCCATGAGAAGAACAGAAGGACAGGTTTCTTTAACAAAACTTTCATTCAAATATTACACCAGCACCAGCTTGTGGTGAACACAACAAACTGTTGGGTATGTGGGTTGCTGCCCCATACTGCAAGCACCGGAATGTCTCTGATTCCTGCTCCTTTTTGTCGAGCTGGTTCGGCCTACAGCTGGTACACTGTGTTCTTTGATGCATTCTATTCAGGTTACACATCCACACGATCCCTGGGGAAGATCAGTAGCAGACAAGCATTTCGCCACATCATGGCCGCGGAGTGATCAAGCATGGATAACGATTTAACAGAAAAGAATGAATAGGAGAACAATCATGGGTATTTTTTTCCATCGAACATCCACAATGGTGGGGGAAAGAAAAGACTGCCACCTCTCAGGGATCTCCCAGTCTACCCACATCCCGGAAAATACTGCATGAAAAGCAATGGAACAGTATGGGTGGGGCAAAGTAACTGAGCCTACACGCTCCAGCTCAATGGTTCGTCTCTCCCTGCTCTGGTGTCTTCACTGAATACCTATTTTGTGTGTGGGAACAAGGCCTACCCCTGGCTGCCCAAGTCTTGGGCAGGCACCTGTTACATTGCTTGGTTGCTCCCCCCCCCCCACCTACACAGCCAATGCAAAACACCACATCCAGAAGAGAGGTGTGGTTGATACTGAAGACACAGCTGGACAAGAATTTGGTGACTTTGCTAAAGAGTTCCTCCCCTTTTGGGGCCCAATGGTCAATAGTCGCAATCTCCGACATCTCACCAGGGTGGTAGAAGCCACCATCAACGCAACTGCCGGTGCTCTCAGTAACATCACGGCTGAACTTCAAGCGGACTGCCTCATGACTTTACAGAACAGAATGGTGCTTGACATAATACTGGCAGACCGTGGAGGAGTCTGCACATTGATCAAAACAAGTTGCTGCATTTACATCCCTGATAATGCACCGACAGTTTATCAAGCAATCGAGAAGCTCCATAAGATTGCTTCCGACATCCATCAGGATGAGGGTTCATGGTCCCTAACAGGCTGGTTTTGGAGCATGGTATCTCAGTGGGGCTGGAAGATAATGATTTTCATTGCCATCATTGCAGCCGCATTGTTCTCCTGCTGCCTCTGTGTTCAATGCATGCCCGCGCTGTGTGGGCTCTGTGCCACTTCTTTGGAACATAAACAAGTGAATTCACACCATCACAATGCCATGATGATGATCGAGAAAGAGGTCCAGGAGATGATGGACATTGACCTGGATGATGACTGATTGTTGCCTCTCCATGGCAAAAGGAGGGACTGTTGAACTGTAATTAAAAGTACCCACAAGACTCCATTTTGTGTTGCCATGCTCTCTGCAACCTGGTGAAGAATTGCTTTCTACGTCCCTGTTGAAACCTGCACAACCCTCCTTCCTCCTTGTGGTCGAGCCGATTCCGAGAAGCTGCCTGTGTGCCTCAACCCCCCAGTTGTGTCAGAGACTTAGCCACATCCTGTCCATTGTTGGTAACTAAGCCTGTCATGACCAACTCCTGTGCCCTGTGACCAGACCATCTGGTCTAGGAAGCATGAGGCTGTGCCCCGTGTCCACACCATCTGATCAAGGAAGCACGAGGCTGCACCTTGTGACCACACAATTGAGCAAGGAAGCACGAGGTTGTGTACATTGTGCAATCCGAGACAGATGTTCCCTGGCCACGATTGCACCACAAGACTGGCCAGGGGCGTAGCTAGAGCTTGTGGCGCCCGGGGCTATCCCTTAGATTGCCGCCCCTTGGGGGGGTCGGGGTGCTCAGGAAAAAGGACGGTGAGCCCTTGAAAGAGACACGTAGTATTGGTGCTAATAGTTATCTCGATCATGCAAGTTACAGGCACATACATGTATGGCAAACATAGCGAACGAAGTTGGATCTAAAAGCATTTCATGAATTCTCTGGACTCTCATCAGCAGGCTCTGTTTTTGAGTTTGAAAAAATATTGGCAGCCAAAGCTGGAATCTGGTCAGTTTTGCTTTTACCGAAAATCTCACACTACTCTGTTGCACCCCAATTTTAACATGTGTCTTTTCAGTTATTGTCAGTGTGTTGCAACTATTACGCTTCTAATTACTTTAATTAAACGTGTCTAAGTGTTTAATCCCTATTGCACAGCGCAACTGAAATTCTTACATTGTTAATTTTATTTAATCGGTGTTAGACCTGGCACCTTGGCGTGAGTCTCCCTTCCACTTTTTGCTGATGTGCCTCCGATGTTTTGCTGGTTTTCCGATACTCAGGGCACTGAGCCACGGCTGTCCCGTGCCGCAGTGCAAGTGCTCCCTACTGTAAATTGTACATGCGATTGGTATCCATGATTGGTGCATTGGATTTACTGTCAGTCCCTAGTAATGCGCACTAAAGAGTGCCGGGGCTTGTAGATGCCAATACTGCTGGTGGGCCTGCAGCGCTGGTTGCGCCACCCACCGAAGCAGCCGTAAAGATGTGTCTGGGAACTGCGACCGCAGAACCCGCGTGCGGTCTCGTACTGCCACGCTAGCTGGGCGAGTGCACCCACTTGCCAGCCTCGAACCTTCCCTTGACTACATATTAGTCACCCCTATGGTAGGCCTGCGGGCAGGGTGCGTTGTAGGTGTAAGGTAGGACAAGCCCTGATGTGTGTGGCATGTCCTAGTAGTGACTTACAACCAAAACCGTATCTCACTATTGAAGGCTACCAGCTCCATTAGGCCAGACTGAGCTGCTGGAATTATTACACCCTATAATCCCAGCAGGCTCAAGGAGCATGGTAGCGAGTCGTGTTTAATATGCCTGAACTCAGGATGATAAAATATTTCTTGTAGTCAAGTTTATTTTGGTATCCTGGGTTTGCAAATGCTACTTTTAGAAAGTTAGCATTTGCTTGCTTAACCATTTCAGCCCGCCTCTGCTGGTATGTGTATCCGACTGTCTGGGACGTGTGAGTGACAGGGCTGGGAGGATGACAGGTGGTGAATGCGCAGATTACACCTTAGTGGGAGGTAGGAGTGCCTCTTGACTCGAACTGTAGCTGTGCTCGGCCACCACAATGCTGGCTCCACCCTCCTGGGGAGCGGCGGATGACTCGGCCGGCACCTGGCCCAGGAAGGGCGAAGCCCCCATCAACAAGGTACTCTGGCCGCCCCTGTCCGCACAATGCTGGCTCCACCTCCTGTGGGGCGTCTGATGCGCCGGCCCCTCACACTGAAAGCAGAAGCCGGAGTACACCCACCGGGGTACTCAAGGACTGAGAGTGGCTATGCAAAGGCCCCCCTGGCCTGCGAGAACAAAAGAATTGGCCTATAAAAGAAGGAGCCCTGCTCCTTGAGAATTAGATCCTGTTTGGGCCACAGAAGGACTCTGCCCTACGAGAAGGACCGTGAGAGACAAGGAAGGGTGCTGACTCTTGCCTGTGTCTGGTGCCTTGCTGCCGAAGGAGAGGAAGAAGAAAAGACTACGAGAAGACTTTTGCTTTACTTTGTGCCAAACTCTGCTAAAGAGATCTCCAAGGGCTTGCAACTGAACTTGCCCCCTGACCAGCGTCCCAGGACCAGTGGACGCTACCCCCTGAAAGGAAGCGACTGCGGGTGCTGACCATCGCCGCAGTACCGACGGCGGAATCTCCTCCAAGGCAACGACATCCACCTGACCACCGTGACCGGGGCCCAAAGCAACAGCGAAAGCAAAGTGAGGACCAGCCGCCGCTGGCCCGAACACCGTGACCGCAACTGCACCGGGAGCCCGAGAGCAAAGCAAAGGAGGACCCGTCCGGTCCGAGCTCTCGAGTTGACTGCGCAACGAGCAGCCACTCACCTGCAAAGACGGACAGTTGCCCTGTGAGAATCCGCAAGGTCGGTAGCCTGCCCGACAGCCCAGCTGTGAGCGCACAGCTGCACCGGCACTTGGCTGGGTACGTCCTGCACTTGGGGACCGTACTGCCACTTGCCGCCACCGCACAGCCGCCGCCTCCAGGGTCGGAGCGGACGACGAGAAGAGGACCCTGCCGCCACAGAACACCGCTGCCCCGGATGACCCGTGAACTGCTCGGCTGAGAGCCGCAACGAACAGAGACCCCGGGAAGGCAACGCGACGTGGGACAGATCCCCTGGAAGCCGCCGGCTCCACAAGAACTTTTGCTGACATCGGCCTGAGGGCCCTAAGAGAACGCTTAAACTGCTAGAAAGAACTGTGGTAACCTGAACTGAGTAACTTGCAACCGTTATCGTAAAGTACGCCGACTGTATTCACAAGCCTGCTTAAAATCTATATAAAGATATATATTTTTACAGAATACAGTCTGGTCTCGTTGTGTGGTGGGTTGGTTGTAAAGGTGTACTATTGCAAGTGTTTAACCTATATGCCCCAAAGATTAGCCTACGACTGCTTAAGCCACACTACCTAGAGGGTAAGCAGAGGTTGTCTGGAAGGTAACCCTCAGCCCTGACGAGGAAGAGGAGAGTCCCTGCTTGTCGCTTGTGTTGCACTGCGCCAACTAGAGACTCCCCCTTCCTACATTGGACGCAGCGGTGAGGATTTAGAATTTACACTTGCGATATCTATACCTGAGCTTCTGACCACTACACAAGGATTACGGTCCAGTTACTTAGCCACAGACTTTGCTTTTGAATTTTGCCGAAAAGAAGATTCCGAGTGTGAAAGCCATGCCGGGCACGAAGAGCCTGGATGGAGCGGAGTCCACGACCTCCGAGGTGTTGGAGGTGGAGTGGGATGCCGCGAAGCTGGATAAGTACTCCAAAACGGAACTGAAGTTTTTCTGTAAGAAACTCAAGGTTCCGCACGCTGGTTGCCGGAATAAGCCAGAATTCTACAAGGCCCTGAAAGCCTGGGTAGAGTCCAGAAAGGCCCCGGAGGATCAAGACGCCCTCGCCGAGCAGAATGCAACGGAGGAGCAGAATGCACTTGGGGATCTGATTGACCTCGAAAGGCAAGACAGCGTGCACAGCTTTGGTAAAGGCCTGTCGCCAGAGGAGCTGGCGGACAGGAAGGAAACGAGGAATCACGAAAGAAAGCTGGCAGAATTGAAAATCCAACTGGAGCTTGAAACGAAAAGAATGGCGCTGGAAGAGCAAAAGCACCAAATGGATTATGAAGTAAAAATGAGGGAGATAAGTCTCAAGGAGAGAGACTTGGATCGTCCTCCCTCTGGTGGCAGCGCATCGCCAGTGCAGGTAGAGTCAAGAGTGCACATCCCGAAGTACGTAGTTAAGGAGTTCTTTAAGGGGGATGACATAGGACAGTGGTTTAGGGCATACGAGGTAGCCATGTCCTCCCACCGGGTCCCTGACAAGGATTGGGGAGCGGGGTTGTGGGGAAGGTTCCTTAGCGAAGGGAGAGATACCTTGCTAGATTTGCCTGTTGAAAATCAGAGATCCTATTCCCACATGAAAGAAGCTTTAATGAACAGGTACGGGCTTACCCCTGAAATGTATAGACAGAAGTTTAGGGGATGTACTAAGCGGCCTGGGAATACGTATGTGGAGTATGTGACTTACTTTTGCAGAGCACTGGATGGTTGGGTGAAGGGTAGCAAAGTTAATGATTTTCAAGGTCTCTTTGATTTGATTGCATGGGAGCACTTATCTGATCACTGTTTTCCTGAGTTACGCCAACACCTGATCGATAGCAAGCTGTCCAACCCGAGGAAGCTTGCTGAGGAGGCGGACCGCTGGCTCAGCACCAGGGTCCACAAGGGTCCCGTGGGAGACTCCGCCAAGAGTGGGCAGGGTCCCCAGCAGAAGAGTGGGGGGGACAAGGGGGGAAAACAGAAAGGGTTCCAAAAAGGCCCCCAAAGTAGTTCCCAGGGGAGCCCGCAGCAGGGTTCTCAGCCTCCCCCACCCCCGAAGCAGAATGGAGCCCCGACAGGTAAACCTGTTCCAAAGGGGCCCATCAATTGTTTCAAATGTGGCGAGCCTGGGCACATATCCAGTGACCCCAAGTGTCGCCTGTTTGGAAAACCCGCACCCACTGGTGCTCCGCCCGACAAGTGACTAGCGTTCACCTGGGAGAATAAATGATGGTCCCGGGGGGTGGAGATCCCGTTCACATGACCCTAGTCTCGCTAGGAGACAGTGAGATGATCCCTACGAGCTACCTGCCCTCTAACACTAAGAAATATGGGCAGGTGGTGATCATGAATGGTAAGGAAGCTGAGGCTCTTAGAGATACAGGAGCCAGTGTGACTGCAGTGAGGCAGCACCTGGTGTCTCAAGAG
Organism: Lissotriton vulgaris; assembly: GCF_964263255.1. Classification (NCBI taxonomy): domain Eukaryota; kingdom Metazoa; phylum Chordata; class Amphibia; order Caudata; family Salamandridae; genus Lissotriton; species Lissotriton vulgaris. The sequence goes on along the minus strand of NC_141685.1, from coordinate 2,041,190,124 downwards.
CAGGTTGTACCCCATGCCTACTGTAGGGTTATCAACGCTGATAATTCTGAGAGTCAGTGTCCGATGGCTCAAGTTCCCTTCGAGTGGGGGGGGGTCTCTGGTACTCTGCAGGTCTGTGTGAGAAAAACCATGCCTGTTGACTGTTTGCTAGGGAACGACTTGGAGCACTCCCCTTGGGAAAAGGTGGAGAAGACGACTCACCTGCGGATGGTGGGGGTGCCTGACTGGGCGTGCGTGACCACCCGGTCGATGGCAGCCAGTAGGGGTGATCGAGAGGTCCTGGGGCCTGAAGGAGAGGCCCAGGAACCGGCCTTACGGAGAAGGCGCAGGGGGCGCGGGAAACCGGCCCCTGAGGTTCCCACGGTCCAGGAGGAAGCAGACCTTGAGGGGGATGCCCTGGAGCCTACAGGGGAACAGATCGCCGAACTGGGGGACCTGCCTGAGCTGACCCATTGGCAGCAAGAAGGAGGACCCTCCAGGGAGGAATTCTGCAAGGAGCAGAAAGAATGCTCTTCTCTCGTGGGTATGCGGCAGCAGGCCGCAGACCAGGCCAATGGTGTTCAGGCCAAAACACATTACGTGTACTGGGAGAACGACCTCCTGTATTCGGAGCCTAAGGCTGCTGAACCTGGGTCAGCCCGTGTGCTGGTGGTACCCCAGAAGTTCAGAGCCTTCCTACTGGGTCTGGCTCATGATGTACCTTTAGCAGGACATTTGGGGATGGACAAGACCTATGACAGGCTTGTCACCCACTTTTACTGGCCCCAAATGCATAAGAGTTCAGATGCTCATTGCAGAACCTGTCCGACTTGCCAGGCAAGTGGGAAGACGGGAGGGAAGAACAAGGCTCCCCTCCAACCCTTCCCTGTGGTCGGTACGCCATTCCAGCGAGTGGGTATTGACATCGTTGGGCCTCTGGACCCCAAGACAGCCATGGGCAACAGGTTTATCCTGGTCTTGGTGGATCATGCCACCCGGTACCCTGAAGCCATCCCTCTGAGGACAGTGACGGCCCCCGTGGTGGGACGTGCACTGATGGTAATTTTCTCACTAGTGGGATTCCCTCTAGAGGTGGTGAGCGACAGGGGGACCAATTTCATATCCAAGTATATGAAGTCCCTTTGGCAAGAGTGTGGCATAACGTATAGGTTCACCACGCCTTACCATCCCCAAGGTAACGGGTTGGTTGAGAGATTCAACCGAACCCTGAAAGGCATGATCATGGGCCTAGAAGGTCCGATGAGGCGTAAGTGGGACGTCCTCTTACCATGCCTGCTCTTTGCATATCGCGAGGTGCCACAGAAGTCCCTAGGGTTCAGCCCCTTTGAACTACTGTACGGTCACCCCGTGAGAGGACCGCTGAGTTTGGTAAAGGAAGGCTGGGAGCAATCTCCCAGGAAACCTCCCCAGAATGTATATAGCTACATGCTGGCCTTCAGAAACCAGACCAGATGCTTCAGACAACTTGCCGAGGCAAATCTGGAAGCGAGCCAGGAGGAAATGAAGCGGTGGTACGACCAGAATGCCACTCTGGTCGAGCTTCAGCCTGGACAAGAGGTGTATGTCCTGGCCCCAGTGGAGCCCTGTGCCCTTCAAGATAAGTGGACAGGCCCATTTGAGGTTGTGGAGCGCAAGAGCCCCGTGACATACTTGGTGGACATGAAGACGCCCAGGAACCCTTTGCGGGTCCTACATGTCAACCGCCTCAAGCCCCACTTGCGAAGGTCCGGAGTGGGCATGTTGTTGGCAACTGATGACGGAATGGAGGAGGAGTCGGAGCCTCTTCCTGACCTCTTGGTGGCCTGTGAGAAAGATGGGTCAGTGGATGGAGTTAACCTCTCACCCACCCTGACCGCCGAACAACAGGAGGACTGCCGCCAGTTGCTGGGGCAGTTTCCAGATCTGTTCTCCCTGGTTCCGAGTGTCACAGATTGGTGCGTCCATGATGTGGACACTGGAGACAGCTTACCTGTGAAGCATAAGGCTTACAGGGTGACTGACAGGGTCCGGGCCTGCATCAAGGAGGAGGTCTCCAAGATGCTTGCCCTCGGGGTGGTTGAGTCTTCCAGCAGTCCTTGGTCCAGCCCCGTGGTCTTGGTTCCGAAGGCTGCTGCGCCGGGAGCCACACCCGAACTCCGGTTCTGTGTGGACTACAGAGGACTCAATTCAGTCACGAAGACTGACGCGCACCCCATCCCCAGAGCTGACGAGCTCATTGATCGGCTAGGGGCTGCCCGGTTCCTCAGCACGTTTGATTTAACGTCTGGGTACTGGCAGATCTCCTTGACCGATGGGGCAAAGGAGAGGTCGGCATTCTCTACACCAGATGGGCATTTCCAGTTCCGGGTTATGCCATTTGGAATGAAGAATGCCCCTGCCACCTTTCAGAGATTGGTCAACCAGGTGTTGGCTGGACTGGACGAGTTCAGTGCCGCCTACCTGGATGACATCGCGGTGTTCAGTGGCACCTGGCCAGAACACCTGCGACACCTCTGGGAAGTGTTGATGGCCCTGCGCAGAGCAGGCCTCACAATCAAGGCAAGCAAGTGCCAGATTGGGCAGGGTTCCGTGGTGTACTTGGGACACCAAGTTGGGAGTGGCAAGGTAGCACCCTTGCAGCCCAAAATTGAGACCATCCTGGCTTGGGAACCCCCCAAGACCCAGACTGCAGTGAGAGCCTTCCTGGGGCTCACTGGGTATTACAGGAGGTTTGTCAAGGGTTATGGCACGATCGTGACCCCCTTGACAGAGCTGACTTCGAAGAAGCAGCCCAGGAATGTGATTTGGACTGACACCTGTCAGAAGGCTTTTGACACCCTGAAGACTGCCATGTGCACGGCGCCCGTGCTCCTGGCCCCTGATTTCTCCAAGGAGTTCATAGTGCAAACAGACGCTTCAGAGCATGGTGTAGGGGCGGTTCTTTCACAGATGACTGAGGAGGGCTTTGACCAACCCGTAGCCTTCATAAGTAGGAGGTTACTTCCACGGGAAAGTAGGTGGAGTGCAATAGAGCGTGAAGCATTTGCTGTGGTCTGGGCGCTGAAGAAGCTAAGACCCTACTTGTTTGGGTCTCACTTCCGAGTTCAGACAGACCACAGGCCCCTCAGATGGTTGATGCAAATGAGGGGTGAGAACCCGAAACTGTTGAGGTGGTCCATTTCTCTACAGAGTATGGACTTTACGGTGGAACACCGCCCTGGCACCGATCACGCCAACGCTGACGGTCTGTCCAGATTTTTCCGCCTTAGTGATGTGGAACTCCCTGGGGAAGGGTAGTTCCCCCCACATTTCAGCTGGAGGGGACACATGTTAGACCTGGCACCTTGGCGTGAGTCTCCCTTCCACTTTTTGCTGATGTGCCTCCGATGTTTTGCTGGTTTTCCGATACTCAGGGCACTGCGCCACGGCTGTCCCGTGCCGCAGTGCAAGTGCTCCCTACTGTAAATTGTACATGCGATTGGTATCCATGATTGGTGCATTGGATTTACTGTCAGTCCCTAGTAATGCGCACTAAAGAGTGCCGGGGCTTGTAGATGCCAATACTGCTGGTGGGCCTGCAGCGCTGGTTGCGCCACCCACCGAAGCAGCCGTAAAGATGTGTCTGGGAACTGCGACCGCAGAACCCGCGTGCGGTCTCGTACTGCCACGCTAGCTGGGCGAGTGCACCCACTTGCCAGCCTCGAACCTTCCCTTGACTACATATTAGTCACCCCTATGGTAGGCCTGCGGGCAGGGTGCGTTGTAGGTGTAAGGTAGGACAAGCCCTGATGTGTGTGGCATGTCCTAGTAGTGACTTACAACCAAAACCGTATCTCACTATTGAAGGCTACCTGCTCCATTAGGCCAGACTGAGCTGCTGGAATTATTACACCCTATAATCCCAGCAGGCTCAAGGAGCATGGTAGCGAGTCGTGTTTAGTATGCCTGAACTCAGGATGATAAAATATTTCTTGTAGTCAAGTTTATTTTGGTATCCTGGGTTTGCAAATGCTACTTTTAGAAAGTTAGCATTTGCTTGCTTAACCATTTCAGCCTGCCTCTGCTGGTATGTGTATCCGACTGTCTGGGACGTGTGAGTGACAGGGCTGGGAGGATTACAGGTGGTGAATGCGCAGATTACACCTTAGTGGGAGGTAGGAGTGCCTCTTGACTCGAACTGTAGCTGTGCTCGGCCACCACAATGCTGGCTCCACCCTCCTGGGGAGCGGCGGATGACTCGGCCGGCACCTGGCCCAGGAAGGGCGAAGCCCCCATCAACAAGGTACTCTGGCCGCCCCTGTCCGCACAATGCTGGCTCCACCTCCTGTGGGGCGTCTGATGCGCCGGCCCCTCACACTGAAAGTAGAAGCCGGAGTACACCCACCGGGGTACTCAAGGCCTGAGAGTGGCTATGCAAAGGCCCCCCAGGCCTGCGAGAACAAAAGAATTGGCCTATAAAAGAAGGAGCCCTGCTCCTTGAGAATTAGATCCTGTTTGGGCCACAGAAGGACTCTGCCCTACGAGAAGGACCGTGAGAGACAAGGAAGGGTGCTGACTCTTGCCTGTGTCTGGTGCCTTGCTGCCGAAGGAGAGGAAGAAGAAAAGACTACGAGAAGACTTTTGCTTTACTTTGTGCCAAACTCTGCTAAAGAGATCTCCAAGGGCTTGCAACTGAACTTGCCCCCTGACCAGCGTCCCAGGACCAGTGGACGCTACCCCCTGAAAGGAAGCGACTGCGGGTGCTGACCATCGCCGCAGTACCGACGGCGGAATCTCCTCCAAGGCAACGACATCCACCTGACCACCGTGACCGGGGCCCAAAGCAACAGTGAAAGCAAAGTGAGGACCAGCCGCCGCTGGCCCGAACACCGTGACCGCAACTGCACCGGGAGCCCGAGAGCAAAGCAAAGGAGGACCCGTCTGGTCCGAGCTCTCGAGTTGACTGCGCAACGAGCAGCCACTCACCTGCAAAGACGGACAGTTGCCCTGTGAGAATCCGCAAGGTCGGTAGCCTGCCCGACAGCCCAGCTGTGAGCGCACAGCTGCACCGGCACTTGGCTGGGTACGTCCTGCACTTGGGGACCGTACTGCCACTTGCCGCCACCGCACAGCCGCCGCCTCCAGGGTCGGAGCGGACGACGAGAAGAGGACCCTGCCGCCACAGAACACCGCTGCCCCGGATGACCCGTGAACTGCTCGGCTGAGAGCCGCAACGAACAGCGACCCCGGGAAGGCAACGCGACGTGCGACAGATCCCCTGGAAGCCGCCGGCTCCACAAGAACTTTTGCTGACATCGGCCTGAGGGCCCTAAGAGAACGCTTAAACTGCTAGAAAGAACTGTGGTAACCTGAACTGAGTAACTTGCAACCGTTATCGTAAAGTACGCCGACTGTATTCACAAGCCTGCTTAAAATCTATATAAAGATATATATTTTTACAGAATACAGTCTGGTCTCGTTGTGTGGTGGGTTGGTTGTAAAGGTGTACTATTGCAAGTGTTTAACCTATATGCCCCAAAGATTAGCCTACGACTGCTTAAGCCACACTACCTAGAGGGTAAGCAGAGGTTGTCTGGAAGGTAACCCTCAGCCCTGACGAGGAAGAGGAGAGTCCCTGCTTGTCGCTAGTGTTGCACTGCGCCAACTAGAGACTCCCCCTTCCTACAATTGGCAACTCCCAATTTTAGTTTGTATAGATTGTTAATGTATTAAGAGGAAAGTATACAGGAAACGTCATATTTTGGAGTAAACTATTAAATGCGACAAAACGATCTGCTTTTGCCCTTAATTTATAATATGGCAATCATCTGAAATCTAAATGATAATAAATCATGTCAGATTCTAGTTTGTCTATATCCGTGTTTGGAACAAGTTCAAGCACGTAATAGTTCTTCAGATGACCCAAATTACCTGATGGCACTTGAACATATCCTTTAAGAAAGTGCACACTTTTGTCTTGCTGGATAAACTTGGCGTGTCATACAATGAAGGTTGATAATGTAAGTGCCGTTCAGTGCCGCTTACGTCACGTATTGTGACTTGGCAGGGTTCTTATTGCTGATCTTTTGTTCTGTTTAACCCCTTAACCTGCCGACCATCCAAATCCCTGTGGGGAACCCCCTTCTATTCCTCTGCTTACGTCATCGTCCTGACTGACTTAAGCAGAGGAACTTACACTCCTGAGGCGGAAGCCGGGAGCCACGATTACCAATTTGTTTTAAAAGCCCTGAATAATAGCTGTTTTTTAAAAATTATTTCACCTGTTGTTGCATGTTAATCCAGAGCACTCGCCCCTCTTTTGAGCTGCTCTCAGACCGCGCATCCGAGGTAAACGCTGCCGCGGACGGGACAACTAATTTGCAGCCAAATCGCAGGGAAGTGAGGCCACGCCCACCACCCTTAGGCCACGCCCCCCTGTAGACTATATAAGACGCTTTGAGTAAATCAACCGCATTAGCCTGACTTACACTCCTGAGGCGGAAGCCGGGAGCCACGATTACCAATTTGTTTTAAAAGCACTGAATAATAGCTGTTTTTTTAAAATTATTTCACCTGTTGTTGCACGTTAATCCAGAGCACTCGCCCCTCCTTTGAGGTGCTCTCAGACCGCGCAGCCGAGGTAAACGCTGCCGCGGACCGGACAACTAATTTGCCGCCAAATCGCAGGGAAGTGAGGCCACGCCCACCGCCCTTAGGCCACGCCCCCCTGTAGACTATATAAGACGCTTTGAGTAAATCAACCGCATTAGCCTGACTTACACTCCTGAGGCGGAAGCCGGGAGCCACGATTACCAATTTGTTTTAAAAGCACTGAATAATAGCTGTTTTTTAAAAATTATTTCACCTGTTGTTGCACGTTAATCCAGAGCACTCGCCCCTCCTTTGAGCTGCTCTCAGACCGCGCAGCCGAGGTAAACGCTGCCGCGGACCGGACAACTAATTTGCCGCCAAATCGCAGGGAAGTGAGGTCACGCCCACCGCCCTTAGGCCACGCCCCCCCTGTAGACTATATAAGACGCTTTGAGTAAATCAACCGCATTAGCCTGACTTACACTCCTGAGGCGGAAGCCGGGAGCCACGATTACCAATTTGTTTTAAAAGCACTGAATAATAGCTGTTTTTTTAAAATTATTTCACCTGTTGTTGCACGTTAATCCAGAGCACTCGCCCCTCCTTTGAGCTGCTCTCAGACCGCGCAGCCGAGGTAAACGCTGCCGCGGACCGGACAACTAATTTGCAGCCAAATCGCAGGGAAGTGAGGCCACGCCCACCGCCCTTAGGCCACACACCCCCTTCCGTCCTCATAAAGATGTGCCCCTTCCGGACGCGCAGCGGACGGGCGCAGCGGGCGTGCCGTCAGCGCGCCTAAGGCAAGCCCGACTGCGCCCGTCCGTGCCAGTACGAGCCCAGGGCCCAGCACCCTTACTCCCCGTGCGGGAGCCCCCACTTCATACTCGTCAGACACTATCAGGAAGCTAACACCAAACACCCCTGATCTCTGTCTCCATTCAATCTCCCCAGAGGAGAAGCAAGACAGTTTAGACATTGTGAGTATAGACTTACCAAGCACCCAACCTGCGAAGTATGGACAGTCAAAATGGCTCTACTTAATTGTAGATCACTACCAAAACATAGCACCGAAATAAATGTACTCATTCAAAACTATAATCTGCAAGTACTATTCCTCACGGAAACATGGATCACTGCCTCATCAGATCCAGACATAGTCCAATCCCTCCCTTCAGGCTACACGATTAAACACCTGGACAGACCAAAAGGGACAGGAGGTGGACTCGCAATTATTACTAAAGCTCATCTTACCTGTCAACTTAAGGACAGTCCAGTCCTTAACTGCGAAAATGTTCAATTCTCGCTACAACTTTCACAGGAAAAAACTCTGTCGGGTATACTTATTTACAGACCCCCAGGTCCCCTCGAACAATTTCCCAACTCCCTGGTAGAGACTACCACTTCCCTAGCCTGTTTATCCCCCAACTTTACAGTGCTCGGTGATCTCAACATCCACTTCGACGACCTATTGAATAAAATAGCGGAAGACATCAAGGAAGACCTCTCAGCAATCAGTCTTTCCCTGAAAAACTTCCAGCGATCGCACAAAAAGGGTCACCTCCTGGACCCCATCTTTTCAAACATACAAGAACTGTCTACCTCTGCTCCTCTTCCCATCCCATGGACAGATCACCACCTTATCCTGTTCAACATCCCTACCTCTCGTCAATCCACTCCCAACCCGACACCCCAAGCACCATCCCGCCCGTGGAACGAATTAAACACGGAGGCCTGGTCCCTCCAACTCTTAGCTACCTCCCCCACCCTGAATCATGATCCATCGCTAGCAGACAACCAACTCCGAGAATGGATAACATAGTCTTTGGACGCAGTCCTCCCTATTAAAAAACTACCCAGTAAGAGAAACTCTTATAAATCACCCTGGTACACACCGGAACTACGAGATCTACGCAAAAAGTGTAAAAGACTGGAACGGACTTGAAGAAAAGACTGGACTCCCAACAATAAAGAATCCTATAAAGCAACTATGAAACAATATAAACGTCTCATCAAAAAATCACAAGCCACTTACTACGAAGAAAAGATCATGGCTGCATCCAACTCCTCCAGGGAGACATATCGCGTAGTAAAAAGTCTCTTGAAAGTACCCGAACTGCAACCAGTTGCCGATCCCTCCGGTACTAGATGCACCCAACTCGCTGAGTTTTTCTCAGCCAAAATTTCTAAAATAATAATGACCTTTCCAAATACCAATTCCGCCATGGACCTCCCACCTGGGCCCGTCAACCCAGATTTACCAACGCTTAATGCTTTCCTTCCCGTCTCAACCGAGAAGCTGTTGGATACCCTCAACCGGGTGAAGAGTGGCTCACCAGACGACCCAGTCCCCATGAGCAAACTCAAACTTGTAGCACCCATTATAGCTCCCCACCTCTCGACGCTGATAAATGCCTCGCTCACCAGCGGCATAGTTCCCATCAGCTGGAAAAACGCGGTAGTCCGCGCACTCATAAAAAAAACGCATCTGGACCCTCTGGACCCCTCAAATTTCAGACCCATCTCCCTCCTTCCAGGCATTAATAAGGTGGCGGAGAGAATCGTCAATGAACAACTCTCAACATTCCTAGAGTCTAACGGTCTTCTCCGTCGCTCACAGACAGGATTCAGACCTGGACAAGGCACTGACACCGCCCTTCTGGCAGTGATTGAGGAGGCAAGGTCTATTCTAGACGCAGGAGGATCAGTGGCAGTGATCCTCCTGGACCTGAGCGCTGCCTTCGACACGGTGGACACACCATTCTCTTACACCGTCTCCAAAAAACGGGCATCTCAGACCTAGCTTTAGCATGGTTAAAATCGTACTTGGAAAACAGGACTTTCAAAGTAGCCGACAGCCACGGCCAATCCAAATCTCTCCCCTTGAACTGTGGAGTCCCTCAGGGCTCCTCCCTGAGCCCCACACTTTTTAATGTTTACATGGCCCCCCTGGATGACGTCGTCACTCCATTCGGCATCAAGGCGGTCATGTATGCAGACGACACACAACTAGTCGTCTCCATCAACCAAGCAGACCAATCAATGGACAAACTTGTTTCCTGTCTGCACAACATTTCCATCTGGATGGGCGACTCCAGGCTCAAACTCAATGGAGAGAAATCCGAAGTCATGCTTTTGTGCAACCCAAACAAACTACCCTCAACCCTTGCCTGGCCAGTCAGCATGGGCATCCCTCCAACACCAAAACAAGAAATCAAAAGTCTTGGCTTTTGGCTGGACCAGGAGCTCAACCTAAGAACCCAAGCAAGAAAGACAGCCGGAACCTGCTTTGGGCTCATGCGAATAGTCCGCAAGATCCTCCCGCTCATTCCCCCCCAGTCTGGAAAAATTCTGATGCAGGGCCTTATTTTATCAAGACTGGACAACGGAAATGCCCTATATCTAGGTGCACCCATAGCGACCATAAAGAAACTGCAGCACACTCAAAATGCCGCAGCAAGACTGCTGACGGGAACAAAATCAAGATGCTCAGTCAGACCCTCCCTCAAGGCCCTTCACTGGCTGCCCATCCAAGAACGTATCTCCTTCAAAGCCTTGTGCATCTCCCACAAGATCCTACAAGGCAAGGGCCCACCAATTCTAAGACCCTTGGTTAAGCGCCATAAATCCTCCAGAGAACTGAGATCAGACACCCTGTTTTTAGCAGACATTCCCAGAATAAGAAAGGCTCGCGCCGGCGGTCGCAGCTTCTCTTACAACGCCTCTAGACTCTGGAACAGCCTTCCCCTTAACATACGGAAAGAAAACAATCTCCTCACATTTCGCAGACTGCAAAAAACCTGGTTGTTCCCCAAATAATTCCACCTATTGGAGGTATGTCAAGCTTTATGTTAGCGCTGGGACGCCCAATGGGTAGCTACGCGCTTTAGAAATCCTAAAATCAAATCAATCAAATCAAATCAAATGAAATTACTGCATAAGCCTGTCGATCTTTCAGCCTATACGTGTTTACTTCAAACATATCTAAAGAAAGGTGTTCTTTTTCTCACTTTCTCGCTCGTGGGTTTGAAATCACCAAGACACCTGGAAAGGTGTTGGTGTCATGGTGTGCTGCAAAGTTTTTACACAAAAAAAAGGAAAGCCGTGTTTCTGTGCTTACCCGTGCCCTTGTTAACAACTCTCAAGGTTTGGTGGGGCAAGTGTCATAAAAATCGGCCCAGATAATCTATTCGACTAACTTTTTACAGGAGCATGCTTAATTTGAGGTGGTGGATGCAGGTGTGGCCCACCTGCACTCATTTTTGGGGAGCAACACTTTCTTTTCCACAGCATACCGTGATCCATAGCAAGAGACAGAAAAACACAGAGGGGGAAAAAAGAAAGGAGGAAATGAAAGACGGAAATAAGTGCATAGGGAGGCAGTAGGGATGAAAATAGAGTCACTTAAAAAGGAAGGGCATGTCTGTCAGTGGATTATAGAGGCGTGCGTTACTATCAAGAAAACGCAGCCTTAGTATGCAGCGCCTCTGCTGTTGATAGTACCGGCCACGGGCTTCTGAGCATACCTTTGGGCCCGCAACTAATTCTTTAACAAATTAAGCAGCCAGTTAAATTTTCAGGATGAATCTACTGTGACTCAGCCTTGCACTGGACTCTCCAACATTAGCAAAAATTAATGGAGTTTTCAGAACTGAGATGCTTTGGTCCAAATCATGGTAAATCATTTGTATTAAAGTGAGTGAGAACACTGACGGGCGCAAAAGAAGGGCCCTACCGTAGCAGCTGGGTGTGAGTGCCTCTTTGGAGGAGCTCCAGCTGATGCAGGGCCTAAAGCGCTTTTAAGCTTTAACTGAAGCAGGCAGGCACAGTGCAAACGCAGGACTTTCAATTAAATTGCCAAAAGTAAGTCCCGCCTTTGTGTGCACTGTGCAGGCAGTCTGCAGTTACCCACCGAAGCCGGTCACGTCAAGAAGTGCAGGCTGGAGCGCGGCTTTGCATTGCACACAGTCTTTTACTGTCTGGGCGGCCATAACTGCCAAGGTTTCAGATTGCCATTTGTGACATTTAAAAAATTTGAGTGAAATTATGAGTGACATTTCAACGACTATGAGTGACACTTTCTCGTGAGCAAAAATCATGCAATGAAGATGAGGGAAACTTCTAAATATCAGGAATTACAGCCATTTGAGCAACAAGAAACTCCAAGAACTTTTTGAAACTGCTGCAGAGCACCAGAAATGGAAGGACACTAACTCTATTGCTCCCTCCTGTAACCGGACTGTACTTCATGAATGCATAACCATGATATTACACAAGTTATGAGACTCAGACAGAGCCCTGCGCCTGCTACTGTGATAAATCATGTGACTGCTGAGGTAAAACTAAACCACTAGGATTCAGGCTCACTGACTCCGGAAGGATGATCAGACAGAGCAGCCCTGCAGATCGATGCTTTTTATGTGAAATTATTTTTTTCAGATCATGACTCATGTAGTTAGTAATAGGTCATGGTGCTACGGGCAAGTGGATGTGAGTACCTGACACAGTACTTTGTAGGACTAAGGGGAAGGGTGGGCTGTAATAATGCAGAAGGGTTCCCTCCGCAGTTCTTGCCCCTCTGCATAGTTGCTGCATGTCTCACCTCCTGAATGGCCTAACCTTTATTATTTCTTTTTTCCTCAGAACCACTGTTCCTACATTCACAGCCTTTCTGCCTTTGCATGTCAATGGACAAGCGGCTACAAAAGTTAACCGCTCTTCCTGACTGACAACTGGCCAATCATATGACATAGACAGCCTTAGCCAGTCCTAGTTTTCAGGCAACAATACCGCATTGCTGGCAGCAGTTCAAAACCCATACCTTCGGAAATATCCAAATAGAAGGCCGAGAATGGAAAGTGATGTTGCTTAGAAATCGTACTCTCTAATACAACATCGATCACTTGCTTCCCGGTTTCAAATTCTGTAGACAAAGTGCTGTTTTAGAGTGAGGTTTTATCATTTTGTACCATGATCTACACAGCCTTGCTCATTGCTAAATATAGATTTTTATACCGACCTGAGTGCTACCTCATTACCACAGGGTTACTTTCCACATACATTTAATGCCACTTTTTATCTTGCTACCAATATTTTTTTGCATGCATGATGTCAGTTGCACCACGTGCTAACCACCTGTTACTGTCAAGGACTTACTTAGTCGACTAAATCACTCACTTACTTTTACAGTTCTTGCAGGACTCGCTCTGCTGCAGTCCAGTTCTTCCAGGCTGGCTGCGCCTGCTGGTGTGGGCCCCTCGTCCCGGGTGGCCCCCGGGCGCCACGCTGGCCTGGCTGGCCACCCTGCTGACTGAGCTCGCCAGCTGCCTGCAGTATCTGTTTTGCGCCATGATAATGGCCGGATGATCGCATTGTGTCGGGAGGCTGCGCCATTGAGAAAGAGACTCACTTGAGTCTCGTGCAGCACACGGCCTCAGATTCACCCCCTGCCCTTGCCTACTTACTCTCTCTCCCTCTGGACGTCACGTGACGTCAGACGCACTCTACCCCAGCACATCCGCGGCCGCGGCACTGGAGGCCCGTTGTGGCTGCGGCCACCTTAATAATTTATGGGACACTGTGTTCCTTCCTTCTGGTGAATCGTTCCCAAGAATCCCAAATACATTTTAAAGGCCGCAGCAGCGCAACAGGCCTCCAGTGCCGCGCGACGGCTGCCGCCTCAAAAATGGTGTCGCCTGGGGCAGACCGCCCCCCTCCCCCCCTAGCTGCGCGGGTGAGACTGGCGAAGAACTTGTCAGAGGAGGAACTTACCAAAATGTGGAACTATGTATTGTGCAAATGGGCGTGGCTAGTACCATAAGTATGTCTGCGCTGCGGATTGAAGCAGCAGTATCCATAGAATTGTCTTTGTACAATTCTGGGACCCTGTCCTTAGCTCGAGCTAATAAATACCATACTTCCCTTCACGGCTGGTTGTCCTGGTCTCTTTGGTAATGTATGATTTAAGCAAGAAGAACTCGTAGATTCTAGGTGTCCCCTGCACCGCTGGCTTTGACTCTTCTTGTGGGGGAGGGATCTTCAAAAAGCCGGTTCTAGAGAAGGATGAATGCCCTCTCGGCCACACCCAATTGGCTGGAGGCAATGCAGGTATATTTACCTGCATCGAAGGCCTGCACCCGAGAAATACTGGGAGAAAAGGGGAGGAAAGTAAAAATAACACAGTTGGTTTATGTCTTGCTTTCAGTTACTGCACATCTTCCAACAGTATAGGACAGAGGGGCAGCAACACCCATGGATTCTTGTTGTAAAATGTGCCCTAAACTTTGTTTCACATGCCATTCCCACAATGCATTGCACATTCGAAGGTGATGTCCTACATGTGTGATGTTGTCTGCGCTTCTGTCTCAGTGCCCCCCATCCTTCGACCTGTGCTGTCTCATGGAGCCATAGGACACCATCAAGCGTGCAACGCCCATAGGGCTAAAATGGCTTTAGCCCCCCACCCCGTTATGTCTCACCCTGGGCTGCTGCAGCCAGGGCCAGCTCTAGGGTGGTGCGACTGGTGCGACTGGTGCCACCGCACCCGGGTTCTGGCTTCTGGGAGTGCTGTGTTTGCAAGTACTCTAACACTGTTGCATCCCTCACTGTGCACTCAGATGGGCACTCCTGCCACCCACACAGCGCAGAGAGTTAATGTGCCTGCTACAAAGAATGTGTACCATGCAGATCAAAAAACTGAGTGTGAGTAAACTATGAGTAGCGCTATAAAAAAATGCAATGTTTGTCAGAAAGGTGCTATAGAGAGATGAGGTGCATTGTTGGTGAGTGGTACTGAGGGAATTCACAGAGAAGGAGGAAATGGGGGAGTGTACCACATTTCAGAAATTTGTCAGGTGGTGGTGGGGCCCGACATCTAAAACAATTCAGCTGGGGGGGCACAACCTACAAAAGTTTGAAGACCTCTGCCCTAGGGTAACAGTGTGCTCTAGAAGCTTTATTAACATAACATTAACATAACATAATACAAGTTAGCAGACTACATTTTTCAGCACTGCACCTGTTGTCAAACATACGACATCTAGAGGTTTAACAAGCACATGTCCCGTTCCCATTGGCAGAGCACTCCAACGTGATGTTGCCCTAAGTGAGTATGCAACACCTCTTACTACGCTATGGATGGGACACCACCACATGTGGTATGAAATCTGATAACAGCTAACCGCAGCACACCATTGTGTCCTCTGGTAAGGAACAGTAGGAGTTTGGCCCCGGACATACACCTAGCTAGTATGGATAATTTCCATGAACCACACTGTCTTAAATAACAATGAATTCTGGTCATATTGTTCAGTAAATGTATTTGGGAGCGAATGTAAGGTAGCATGAGTGTGTAACTTGTTGATCACACTCATTAGAACAATGAACATGTGTCTCAAACAATAGTACAAACAATCACGGTTGTCTGTGTTAGCCTGTGACAAATCAGGTGTTTAATGAATTGATTTCATGCCATATGTGCCAGAGTGAAGGGGACAACTTCAACATTCCATTACACAACAATCATTGCCAGACTACAACAGGGCATGTGATGCACTTATGCTCTGCACTGCATTTGTTGAAACATATTGTCAGGTGACGTGTTTGTGAACACAAAATGTTCACATACATCTTGGCATCACTCACGCCAGTCTAACTGCCAACTGGTATGGCAAAGGGTTTAAATTTCAAATAAACAGACAGTTTCAACATGTCTACATGTCCTGGAGAACTTGGTATGTGCCTCGCTGCGTCCAATGAGACGTGCTGATGACAAAACAGAGGCTATGTACCTCAACAGACGGAACAGTTTGAATAACACTGACATTGGCCACATAACTGTGCTCCAGCTTGGATAATGGCCCATACAGCGCTCACAACCTTGCCTGTGTGTCTGATCAGCATTATTGCACTGTCGTTCAACATTATCAACATATGGCCTGACTGAACATTTTACCCTATACACTTGGTGGCCTTCCTACATCTGACATGTACATAGTTGAGCACTGTGAATTGCTATGTGAGGTGTTGTGACATGGCTGACATAACAATAATATAGCCTCATGTGTGTTGCGTTGTTATTGTCACTATACACATCAACAATTTTTCCACATATGCAACTGACATGTCACAATCATCATCAGATCTAATTAGCTATGACTCCACAAGCCATTGTTTGGTATAATGTAACAGAAAACAAGTTTATATTATGACAAACTGATGTGTACATGCATAACTAATACACAATACGATGTATTTGGGCTATGGTGAGATAAGCACATGAGAACACTGATGGAAAGTCCAGAACAGTACTGTCACACATGCAGCAGTAAACTTGTCCATTACATTTAACCGACACACTTTCAAACAATTGGCAACAGAGTCAGATCTTTGTCTCATTGCTAGATTCTGCCCTATGTGTATGGTTAGCTGACATTTTGATTCGTTTTACAGTCAGGATTGTGCTCACCTGCTCCTCTGCTGTGCCATGCAGCTGCTTGTACAGGGGAAGGACCATGTCTGCCAGGCGTTCTAGCTGCTCTGGTGTGAAAGCAGGCTCCCTGCTCCCTGTACAGCAAGTCATTGTAGCTCCCAGAGGATGGGAACAGCAGCAGAAAATGAGGAGTGTAAAAGTGCTGTTTCTCAAGGCTTATATTTAGACCACCTATGCGGCCTTCTGTGCAGGCGCTCAATGGGACAGGTCCGCATCGGTCGCATTTTCTGACTTCATCCAACGGCTGCATTGTTGGCTGACACTCCCCCTACTGCACGGTTCAAAATCGCCGGCGGTCCGCGAGACAGTCAGTGAGTCACAACTTTCACTTTAACAAGTCACAGGCTATGTCTGCGTCTGCCTCGGTTCGGGACCGCCTACAGTGACTTTTGAATTACGGTTTGGTCGCTGTAGATACATTTGCCAATGTTGTAGCTTGGGATTCCACCATGGCTGGATGCACAACATTGTGTGTTGAAGAAGCATCACAATGATTCTCCAACACTCCCATAACAAAGTCACCTTGAGATTAGCCTCACATACTCGTTGGCAGGCTAAACAAGTATGAAAGCACAAATGACAGTTTCAGGTTTACCTCTTTCTCTCAGGCAGCAAGCTGCCCATGTCTATTAACAGGTGTAAATACACCACAGAACATTGTTGAAAGCCACTGTCACCAAATGAGCGATCTGTGTATGTTCAGGTGTAGAGGGAATGTTTTTTTGTTGTACAGAATCCAATATTCACAGAGGGCCAGAACACTTACATTAAAAGCCCCCTATTGATGCATTAGAATTAAATGGAACATTGTAAGTGATCTATGTGCTTTATACTTAAGTGTACATCTAGAGATTAATAAAGATGTACCTTGTAAATTGGAAGTGTATGCCATTGTATATACAATGCAGAAATCCAAAGATGGCAGTTTATACCATGGATGTCTGTATGAAGTGCTGAATGCAACTCAAGATGTATGTGGTGTACAGGATGGTATGCATAACTTGATTCCACTGTGACGTAAAAATGTGCTCAGCCAGTACCCTCTCCTAAGTTGTGTTTTAGGCTTGTGAGATTTTACTGTCTACTGCTTGAATTGGCCTTAACCCAATCTGTCTCTAGTAAAATATGAGTCTAATCAGGGCACAGGTTGGGGGTACATGCAGGTACACAGCATCCACCCACTAGTTACACAGGGTGAACACTGTCCCTCCCTGCCAAAAAGCTGCCCCCCCCCCCTCCAGAAATATGCTGAACTTGTCCCGGTGTAAGACACGGGACACGTTCAGCAGTGCCTGTACATTGTCCGCTTTCAATTCCCAGCAGCAACGTGCAGGCAGCGAGGGAGATTTTATTACACCTCCTGCTGGGCCGAAATTAAGGGGCCATCAGGCCTCTTTTGTTTGAATATCCTGAATGGAGGTGGCGTGGAACCTCACACTTATGTGATGTGCTTTTCAGGAGACACATTAACCCTCTATGCTACTTTGATTCAAATGTGGGACTTCATAAAACACAGATCTCTCCAACAAATGCGTTAAACTCCAGAGTTATCTCACCATTATTACTATTCCCTGAGATTTACTGGGCACCTTTACAGCAGATGCCTTACACCCAATCTAATATTTTAAAATGTAGACATTTCAGACACTCACCCCCAGTCACAGATCTGGGTATGTTTTTTTCGCCTTAAGTTGGCAGGGTACGCCCAGACGTGGGTCCCTTACTCACCTTGCTCACCTTGCTGCTGGATTCAAGCTAGCCTGGCTGATGAGGGCTGTTAGCCCGAAACCGGTCCCAGGATGCTTGTTTCCGGTCCAGGGAAGACATGGCTTGGCAGTTCGGGCTGGACTGTTCCCATGAGACACAGGGTCAAGACTGATTTGCATATAGCTATGTCTTCACTAGAGTGGCTAAGTGAGCTAATGAACGATGATGGATTCATCCCCGATCTGTGACTGGGGTGAGTGTCTGCAAAGTTTCCGTGCTCTGTCCATCATCTCCTTGTGTTTCCTTTGTTCGCCTTAGGTTGGCAGGGTATGCCCAGACATGGGTCCCTTGCTCACTTTGCCACTGGATTCATGCTAGCCTGGCTGATGAGGGCTGTTAGCCTGAAACCGGTCCCAGGATGCTTGTTTACGGTCCGGGAAGACACGGCTTGGCAGTTCGGGCTGGGCTGTTCCCATGAAGCACAGGGTCAAGACTGATTTGCATATAGCTATGTCTGAACTGTGGTGGCGAAGTGATCTAAAGAACGATGATGGATTCAACCCAGATCTGTGACTAGGGGTGAGTGTCTGAAAGGTTTCAGTGCTCCGTCCATCAACTCCTTGTGTTTGTTTTGTTCGCCCTAATATTGCAGGGTATGCCCAGCAGTGGGTTCCTTCTCACTTTGCGACTGCATTCAAGCTAGCCTGGCTGATGAGGGCTGTTAGCCGGAAACCGGTCCCAGGATGCTTGTTTCCATTCCAGGGAAGACATGGCTTGGCAGTTCGAGCTGGACTGTTCCCAGGAGGCACAGGATCAAGCCTGATTTGCACATAGCTATGTCTGAACTGGAGTGACAAAGTGAGCTAAAGAATGATGATGGATTCAACCCAGTTCTGTAACTCTGGAGTGGGCTGTGTTGCACTGGTGATGTTGGGCCCCTGGTAGATTGTGTGTCTTTTGAGCTGTGAGTTGGTAGCTGACGAGGGAGATGTCGCAGTGGACCCTGCTGGACATAGTGGTTCCATCTGCTGAGCCAAATCTAATGGGCCAGGTTCCTCATCCTCGTCCAAGTGTTTAAGAGAGTCATCTTTGCCGCGGGGCTCATTCAGGTTTGGAGTCTGATGGTAGTTGTGGTCATTCAAACACTCCTCCTCCACTTGACCAATCGCTCCCTGCTAGTGAGGGGATCTTCACCTATCTAAACCTGACATTCAGCAATTTTTAATCAAAACTGATCACAGACCACTGTGTGAAATTTTCTCTAAAAAGGGAATTGATTTGATTTCTAGTAGAATAACCAAGTGGGTAATTGCTCTATAAGAGTATGATTTTGGAATCAGATATATTCCTGGTGTTGAGAATTGTGTAGCTGACACGCTTTTGAGATTAGTTGATGTGTCTTCTGATGATAATCAAGATTTTGACAATGATGAGGATAACTTTCAGGTGAGCCCTGTTGCAGTGGAGGTTATTGATGAATGTCAGTGGCGTCTCAAACTGTCCTGAGACCCTGTACTATTAAAAGTTATCTTGTTAATGCAGAAAGGGTTGCATTCAAAGAAACAGGCTACGGAAGAGGGTACCAGGTTCTGCGGAGTCAAGGATGAGCTAGCACTATGTAATGATTTTCTGGTTCGTGGGACAAGGCAAGTACCTCCTTCTGAATTTCCTAAGACACTAACTGATTTGGCCCATGAGTCTCATTCAGAGATGTCAAAAAAGAAAGAGAGACTTTGTTCATCTTACTGGTGGCCGGGTATGGATCTGCAGATTGAGAGAGTGATCAGAGACTGTGTGATTTGCAGCATGTGTGATAAATCTAAGGTAGTGAGAGTCTAACCCATGGTTTTTAGACATCTTCCTAGTGGACCCTGGAAGGAAATTTCCTTTGATATTCTGTGACCGATTCAAATGGGCAACAGGTTTTTATCTTTGTCTTACTAGACTTGCTTTCGAGATGGCCAGAAGTCCACTTTACACCTAGTATAGAGACCATCTGTGTTGTGAAATTTCTTGAATCTCTTTTTGCTAGAGAAGGATACCCTGAGTCCATTCCTACGGATAATGGAGTACAATTAGTTTCAAGGCAGATGGAGACATTCTTGAAAAGCCGTGGTATCAAGCATAAAAAATATTCCCTTTATCACCCAGAAACCAACGGCATGGTGGAAAGAATTAACAAAGTTCTAAAAAAAAGCATTTCTTGGGCTAAGAATTCTGGTCTTAATTGGAAAGAACAAGTGCTTAAAAAAGTGGAGAGCTATAGGCTGACTCCACATTGTTCTACGGGTAAATCTCCATTTGTTCTTTTTAAGGGAAGATCTCCCTGTACACTGCTTGAACCGTCTTGGGTGAGGCTTTTTGAAGATGGTATCAAAGTGTCTTCTCATGATAATGGGTTGAGTCAATGGCATGATAGAGATATGGGTTGGCGTGAGAAAGAAGAAAAGAAATGTTTAGTTAGAAAAATACATTTTGATTCAAAACATTCTACTAAAGAAACTCTTGTCAAAATTGGGGACTTAGTTGTCATCAAACTTCCTGATTCAAAAGTAAAATTTTCTAAACTGGTTAAGGTAATTAAGGTGTTAAAAAATGCAGTGAAAACTCTGGATCACAGAATCAGGACTTTAAATAGAGTTTGTGTTTACTCTGGTTCTAATCCATCTCAAGAACCCATGTCTAGCACAAGCAATAAGGCTTATTCTTTGTCTCCACGTTGCTCTTCCAGATTTATCAAGAGGCCGTACTACTTCAAGGACTATGTACCTTGATTCACATGCATATTTTTATCTCATATTATTGTTGTGTTTTTATTATTATGATAGTTTTTATTTATCTTTATTTAGTTGTTATATTTTGCATTTAACCTTTTATTTTCTGTATTAAAGGGGAAAGGTGTGTAGTATTCTGAACATCTTGAACAAGTTCAGGATGTTCAGATGTGGCATCACACAAGGGGTTCTTAGCTTGCCTGGAGCTTTAGAATGTATCCTTTTGAATTGACTTGAAGCTGTTACCTGACCAGGCTGCGGCTTGGATGTGTCTCTCTTTCCTTGGATTAAACCTAACTAGGTATCAACTATATCCTGTGTCTTGCCTAATCCTTCAGCTGAGTATGAATTTTACACCATACTGTTCCATTAAGTCGTTCATTGGTGCCAGCACCCCTAGCTGATAGCAGTCCCCCACTATCATCCGTCCAACATCAATCCAGGCTGAGAGTTGAGCTTCCAGGAAGAT
This sequence comes from Lissotriton vulgaris, assembly GCF_964263255.1. Classification (NCBI taxonomy): domain Eukaryota; kingdom Metazoa; phylum Chordata; class Amphibia; order Caudata; family Salamandridae; genus Lissotriton; species Lissotriton vulgaris. The sequence goes on along the minus strand of NC_141685.1, from coordinate 2,041,169,138 downwards.
AGTAACTGTGACTGCATGGGGTAGTCCCACCAAGGGCAGTGCTGGGGCATAAAGTGAGGTACCTGTCATCTTTTGCAAGCACCTTCTACAACATCGCAGGACCACCATCAGCAATACGCCCGACTGGGGTATCTCAACCACTGGACAAAGTAATTTAGCCATTAGTGTTCCCTGGCAGTTGACTGTCCCCCCTAGCACCAATTCCTTGTGGTAGGCCCCGTTTAGCCACTGGGTGACCGACTGTAACAGTGCTGCCAGGAAATGCAATTCAAAATCTGGGGTCCCCAGGTATCCCTTGTCTGGGGGTTGCCCTAGAACCTACAGTGACACCCTGTGGTGACCTCCGTCCCAGATCAACTACCTCAGTTGTGTATGTAGTTGCCTGAACCAGGAACCCGGGATATTGACCGGATGGTTAGTAAAAAAATACAGTAATCTAGGAAACATGACCATCTTGGACAGCGTAACCCGAAACATGATGGGGAGTTTCAGTGACTGCCAAAAGGGGACACATGATCTATGGGAGTGAAGGGCATGCCCCAGGTTACCTTCCTTGAGGTCCTCCAATGAGTGAAAGACACCAATGCCCAAATATCAGAAGGTCACTGGAGAACACGTCAGGCCTCCTGGCAGCTTTACTGGTTGTGTAACCCCTGCCCTTAATGGGAATATGTATGTTTTCAAGCTATGGACCTTGAGTTATGACGTGGCTGCAAAGTCACTAAGCAAAGTCAAAACAAGGGCTGTTCTGTTGTTCTGTCATCAAGGTAGAGTAGTATATCATCTGTGTATAAGGAGCTGATGTGTTCACTACCCCCCACCACTATCCCTGCCCTGCCACCTCCCACCAGAAAAGCTCTGCAAATGGTTCGATGGCCAGAGCAAACACTAGGGAGCAGTGGACACTCCTGTCTAGTCCCCTGATATATATCCATTATTGTGTGGAAATCATGTAGCCCATTTTGACCCAGGCATTGAGGGCAGAGTACAGCAGCTGGACCCATGCAATCCAAGTTTCCTCCAGTCGCATCTTGCATATGACCTCAATAAGGGAATCCTACCTCACTGAATCAAAGGCCTTTTCAAAGTCTGACAGAATGATAGCACAAGGGTGGAGTTGGACGTTCGGGTGGTAGAGACTGTGATATAGCCTCCGGAGATTTAGGGAGGTGCTCTGTTCAGGAATAAACCTGTTCTGATCCCCTTGGGTTAACACGGATATGTGAGGGAGAATTCTGAGGGCCAAGATCTTACTTAGGATCTTAAAATCCATGTTTAACATGAATAGAGGGCGTAATGTGGACTCACAAGCGTCCGGGTCCTTGGACTTAGGAAGTGGAATCACCATGGCATTCCTAGTTGATGACGTCAGGGAACCCAGTCGTAGGGACTCAGCGTACAGGGTCTCCAATATGGGAGCCAGGCTTCCAGCAAATTCAGCAAAGAAATTGACTGGTAGGCCTTTGGGGCCTATGATCTTTCCCTTTACCATTCCCCTAATTGCTATTTTGATCTCCTAGGCCGAGATTGGGCCCACAAGGGCTTCCCTGACCCTTGTTCCAAACCTGCCTGGTCTACCCTCCTCGTTGTGTGCCCTAGCAACATAATCTTTAGAATCATAGCAGCACAGACAGCCCAGCACTTCATTGTCTGATCCCTTGGCCTACTGCAGTCACGCTCTTGCACCTTCCTGTGCCCCCAAGGCATTATCCAGGTCATTACATTTACTCTCCAGCTTGCTCAGCTCCCTCTGGAGCTCCCTCTTAAATTCCACTGACTGTGCCGGGCAGTGACCTCAGAAAACGACCTGGAATGCCTACCACTCTACAAGACATGTGGAGGCCATGCCCTTATTATGTATTAAATAATCTGCAATAGCTGTACCCAGGGAGTCACTAAAGCTTGCACCCAACAGATGTAAGAAGTTCAGGCACCACATGGGTACTTCCAGGCGTTCTTCAGTGGAAAAGAATTTCAGTAATACAGGGTTGCGATCAGACAGAGAACGGTCCAGGTACTCTGTATTGGTTACAAATTGGCCAAGCATCTCAGAACAGAGAAACATATCCAACCTAGTGTGTATGGTGTGTGAAAAATATGGATTGTTTCGTGTCTACCCGTGTTGGATCCGTGAAAAATCCAATACCACTCTCTAAAGCCATCTGATGTCTTGTGGGCCAAAGCGCCACAGAGAGGTGGGGTGGAACAATCCAGTACAACATCTGCCATGCAGTTAAAGTCGGCCCTTAGGATAAGGTTGCCTATTACCATGGGAGCTAAGGAAGTCGGCAGGAAGGAAACATGGTCTTGGTTTGGGGCATGCACACTCCCCAGCATAACATTGTTGCCTAGCAGCTTAACTTGAACAAAAACATATCAACCTTCCTTGTGTATCACTGAGTGCAATAGGTGTCCCCCACCCTAACCCATATGAGAGCCCTTCTGACATATGCAGAGTAGGAAGTGGCTAACAATTGCCCCCTCCATCTAAGCCGCAAGCAATTAGCCTCCCCCTGGTAAGATGTGTCTCCTGTAACAGTGTAGTAGTACTGCTTCATCCTGGAGGGCTTTCTTAATGGTGAGGAATGAAAGGCATTGTGCCTGGACCATTGCTGTAAAGTCTGGGAATATCGAGACCTTGCCATTGTCCACTGTGAAAGGGCCATCCACCGCATCCCCTGAAGTGTGATGCCTCTGTCTCGATAGTGAAGCAGTCTGATGTTATTACGGCAGTTGCACCCCTCCGCGTCTTCAGCAAGACTTTCCAGAATGTTCACTCGTGTCAACAAATCTTCCCCTTTTGTGTCAGCACATTTTGTTCAGGCTGCATGCCCCCCACTGAAGTTTCAACATCCTTAATGTGGTCCACCAACTTATGGAGCTCAGCCGCATGAGGCCCAGGCCAACAGAAACTGCACTAATGTCCTCCTGAAGAGAGGCCTTAGTGTGCGCTATAGCTCCAGGGACCTTGTCAAACTGTGAATGCAGGGAGGCCTCTGAATATTCCGGCTCTGTAGCTTACCCAGTTGGTGAGGGAGTGCTCCTGGGCTAAAGTTTGCATCCCAGGCACCTTAGCCTTCAGTTTTTCCATCACAGCCAAGCCCAGTGACCCCTCCGTAGAGCAGGTCGTCAGTCCATGCAAGGAGATGGGGGTGAACGAGGGCTCCCGTTCTCCGGTTGAAGCCACAGGGAGAGGGCAGACCGCAAGCCCGCTAAAGTACACACATGGTCACTCCCAAAGGCAGTCTCCCTCTACCCTGGAGGCTGCAGGTCCCCTAGTGCACTTAGGTGGAGTGCTTTCAGTGTCCACTTCGATCTGTGGCAGTCAGTAGGGTGAGTTCAGGAGCTGTGGTACCCTGCACAGACAGGCATTTTCGCGCCAGATCCCTCAATGTGCCCAAAATTGCATACATGTGAAAAGGAGGGTGTAGAAGAAGGGCCTCAATCGCAAGTACAGCCCGAGGTGCCGTCTGTCCTGAGCCTCATCTTAGCCCCAAAATGTCACCCCACATGAGTTACCACTGCTAGCCGCTTCCTGTGCTGCACCCACCCGTCATCTGCCGCAAGCTGCTCATTGCACCAAAACGCTGCTGTTGTGCCACTGACTCACCTCTTCAGATGTGCCACTGATTTCCTGCAGGCCGCGCCTCTCCCATGAGGCATCAGCAGAGTCTAGAACCACCCAGCAGGAAGAGCAACAGTCTAGCGGAGGCCAAAGGGGCTCCACATCAACAGCCAAGTAAAAGTCCTGAGGAGAGACTTACATGGGAATAGGACTCAGGGCACACAGAAGCACTCTCCCTGCACTGCCCAAAGCAACGTTCGCTGGCAGGCCTCCTTCCACGGTCGACCGTGCGAACCGGCCGCGGCGCGTCCCGCACCTCTGGAAATGGTCAACATAGGATGTGCTCAGTACAAAGAATTTGTCACCCGGGACGGGGCAGGAGACACTCAGTAATACTATGCCTCCATCTTGCTGGGCCTAGTCCGGCAGGCTGTGCAGCCACGGTAACAGCTGCCTCCGTAGTAGCACCAAATTCCTGCCCAATGCTCAATGTGGAGGACCCACAGGGGGAAGTTTTATTTGGCAGAGCCCATGGTCTGCCAGCGACCACTCTGGGCACGGATTGAGTGGGATTAACACTAGGCTGGAGCAGCAGTCTCACATGCCTACCATCTTTGGCACCCAGGCCACGCCCCCTTAGAATCATTATACTTCAGACCATTTTATATCAGTATTCCTACTCTGGGCTCAGCTATATTGGTGAAAGTGTGGGACTCAGTTCAGTTCAGTTCAGTTCAGTGCTTTATTGTACAATTACTAAAAACCATTACAAATAGCCATCGGCAATGATAAAACAACAGATTATAAAACAAGCATTTACAATGCAACGGTTTCGCCTTTGACAAAGTTAGAGCTATTGGCATTGTAAATGACAAATTGTTTATTTATGTGTTGGTTTTGAAAACAGATAAATAAATGGCATTGTCATTTACAATGTCAATAGCTTAATCTTTCGCAAATGCGAGACCTATTGCATTTGCACCCACACACACACACACAGCCACACGCACACAGAGCCACACACACACACACACACACAGAGCCCCCACACACACAGCCGCCTGCCGACTCCTCTCAGCCTGCCCGTCTCGTGCTGGGAGCTATCCTGTTTCAGTGTTTACTTGCACGCCCAGATTTTACACTCCTCATCTGCAGTGACATTTGTCCTCCTGGCAGGGTCGGATTGGGATCACAATTCGGCCCGAGCACTGACGAAAAAAGTGGCCCACATTCAAGAGGCGTGGCCCATATTTAGGGGGCGTGCCCCACATTCAAGGGGCGTGCCCTTTCATGAAACACTATTTGCACAGACAAGGAATGAAAGTGGGAGGATACTGTTCTTGCACAGGACACAGGGCAAAGGTACCAATGGCCTACATGCTGAGCAACTAAAAAAAATAGCAAGGCCTCTTTCTGTCACAAAATTATTCCAGCCCTCCAGCACAGGAGCACCTGAAAAGCAGCACAACCCCTGCTATTACTAACCTACTTAGCCCTCCCCAGACCTTCAGCTCAGGAGCACATGAACAGGTAAGGCCCCTGCAATTATTAAATTAATCAGCCCTCCATGCCTCACGAAAATGTCCTGGCAGGGGAGCACAAAACACAGCTTTCTGGGTCATCCAAGGTAGCCAGGTAGCCAGGGGGGAGGCTGAGGTGAAGCTGGTGCATGGGAAGTGCCTTCCCAGTGTGTTCTGGCAGTTTGAGTGTTTACCATTTACTGTAGTATTACCCTTGTACCTGTGTATGGTACCCTTTTGTAACTTGCACACGCCACTTTTCTCTGGTATCACACTGTATGCTACCTCTCACTTTTGTTTGCTTTAGATACTTGCACAAGTGCCACCATTGCCTACGTAACGTTTGTTCTTGTGCTGGAGTGTCTGCCATTTATTGCAGTATTACACCTCTACTTGTACTTTGTACGCTTTTGTAACCTGCACACATATCACTTTTTCCTCCTGTAATGTACCGATTGCTACCTCATGTATTTTGGTTGCTCACTATTGTCACTTTTGATTCATGTAACTTAACGTTTGCTTTTGTAATTTGTCCACTTGTAATTTTTCTCCTCATGTATTATTGCTGTTCCTTGTGAGAAGCGCTCTGACACCTTCGGGTAAAGTCGGCGCTATATAAAATCGCATAAATAAATAAATAAAATAAAAAAAATCCAAACATCACCTGGCCCCCACAGCAAGACCCATTCTTTCTCGTCCACTATGCCCTGAATGTGAAGGGCTGTGGGCAAGGTGCTAAGACTAACACCGTTTCTGGGCTGCATGGGCGCCAGGGGGCCGAGCTGCAAATGGCTCAAAGGCCTGAGAAACACCTGGCCCCCAGGGAGGCCGATTCTTGCAAACAATCACCCCTCCCCAGCCCAGCCTCAGCTTGATTGCTTGGCAGGGTAGGGGTGAAGGAGAGCCCACAGCTGACAATCGCTGTCTGGCCGCACTGCGAGGCTGCTTTCATTTTCTCAGTCTCTGTCTCCGTGCACTCTGTGGGCCGTTTTTTCTTCTCCCCTTTCCTAGTCCACTCTCTGTGGACTGGGGCAGGGGAGAAAAAAATGGCCCACAGAGGGCACTGAGGCACCGGCCCTTCGGCCCATTCCCGAATGCCCGCCTTGCCAATCCACCCCTGCCTCCTGGGGGAACTCTGTCAGAAATAACACCCCCTTTGCAGTTTGAGACGATCAGATAACGAGCCAAGAAAGAGAAAACACGACGATTTAGAACATGCTTCATTTCAGTGTTTATTTTAAACGGATTGCCAAGCCGTTAATGAGCTTAAACTAGTTCACTTATACCGATAGGGGAGAGTTTGCATTTTCTTCCACTCAAACGTGGTTTTGTTATCGGACAGTTTGAATTGGCCTATTGCCGTTCGCTGCCTCATCTCTTCCTCCTCAGAAGGGTGCCGTGTATCTGGTAATCTTACCACGGGAAGTCTGTCCCTCCTTACCTGGATTAGCGTTTTTAAAGTGCACAAAATTCGACAGCTATCTAAAATGTAGGGTCATGTTAAAGGTGAAAAGTCCAGGGTGACCCTGCAGAAAGCACACATTTCCTACAGCAAGGCACTGGCTGCCAATGAATTGTTGTCTGCATAAAGATCTGTTAAGCACTGTTGAAGAAGCAGCCTCCATAAAGCTTACGGGGCTCATTCCCACTATAGCTAATGCTGCTGCCACTGCTCCAGCACCCGGATTACCAGTCCTGGAGACATATCAGGAGGCTACGTGGATGCGGATACGTAGGTTCACGAAGCACTACAGCCTCGACAGTCAAGTACGTTGAGAGGAGCATTTTCTGCTGGACCTTTTGGCCTGAGCCTGTTCACAGACCCACCACCTAGGGGCATACTGCTATTGTGTCTATTCACAAGGTGAGGAAAATGTGATGCGAAGCATCTGAGGGAGCGGACAGCCTAAGAAACCAACTGCCATCAGCGCACGAGTGGCACTTGTATGCTGCTCTGCCCATCACTTCCAGAGCGGAATGCTGTTGGTGCATAGCTGCAAGAGGCCACCTACTGGTGTGCCGGAGTGCTGCTTTAAAGTTTACGGACCCATTCTGAGCTTGGGAAGTATTCGTAAGATGAAGAATCTGCGGATAGAGTATCCACCATAAAGATTGCAACCAAAAGCAAGTAACTTGTTTTTTTGTCTTTCTCATTAAGCACAGTTCATAGCAGATAGCCCAACACATACGCACCCCAGTAGGTGACATGAAAGAGGGGAGAGATGTAGAAGGAAGATGCTCTTGTTACCCTCTTACTTTTTGACCTAGTTTGTAAAAAGAAACCAGCAGTGAACGTGCGGGACAGGGGGGCAATAGGCTCCAGCACCGCTACACGCTTTTGCAGTCTAGGAATGCGCATCGGCACTTCAGTTTCTCCGTCAGGAATCTTACTTTTCAGAATTCCAAACAGTTCTTCTTGGCTGTGTACGTACGGTACGTAACAATTACATTATTTATCAGCATAAACTATTGTTCTAAGCTCGGGATAGTTTCCAGCGGAACCATGGAGGAGACAAGAATGAGAAACAGCGGCGTAACGCGAAATTATATCGCAGAATATTTCGCGGGTCCCCTGAGCCTCCCATATCTCAGTGATACCCATTGGCCTTGCGTCAAATTGGGGGAAGAAGCGGCCGAATGGCGGCCGCATCCCTGCCCAGCTGGGGCCTCCGTTACGCACCCTTACGAGAAAGAAGATTTTCGGATACATTCATGGCATAAGGTCGAACGGTGCACTGCCTCCAAAGATGATGCGCCCATGACCCTTGATGTGTTAACCACAATGTCACCTGTGCGGTAACTTCCGGCGGATTGATACGAAGGCCCCGAGCCTTGGGTGACCTTCCGCTGTACGGGTCATTGTGGAGGCGGGTTCAGTCGTGGACGTTTGTGTGGTAGCACAGCCTACGGCATTCTGGTGGCAATAGCCTGGGGTCAAAGTGCGCTATTAACGACTGAAAACTGCGATTCTCAGACAGTGGGAGTGAGGAGAGAGGGGTGGAATGGCTAGAAAGAACACAATATTCGGTCATTATTTTGTCGGCCTTTCATCAACAGGCAGCTCCATATAAAATATAAGGTACACACCTGAAAGTGCAGATTAAAGTCATCAGTGGGAAACGCACAAAGCTGAGTTTTAATGCGATCATTAGAGGGTCACTGATTCTGTCTGGTGCATTCAGGAAGAGCAATGTGCATTTATAGTGCTACGAGGCGCCAGAGAGTGACATCAAGCACCGTGCATATCGAAGTAGTTAAACATTTTTATTACAAGCTGCAGCAAAAGGTGTAAAAGGACTCCGTGTTTAAGTGCGTGCAATTACTTTAACAGTCACACTTGCTTCTCAATCATTGGCTTTCCTTCCTCTTGTGTTTGCCCCTCCTGTGCAGCATTCATTGCCTGTGTACCATCCTTTTGATGCACTAACTTGTATCCTATTTAGTGCTCGTAATAAGGGAACAACGGAATCCCTGCACCCCCATGCGTTGCATGTTCCTCCATCCTCCCCCACTCGAGTGCTGCCTTTTACACCCCCCACCCTATTTGCTACGTGTTGCGCTCCTTGTCCCATCCACCCTGGTAATTGCTTCCCTCTCCTAGGTTTTATTTGTCTGAATTCTTAGTTTAACTCTTCCTGCCCGTTCCTTGTCGCTCCCCCTTAGTCCGTTGCTTCCTCACCCGTTCTCTCATGCTTCTCCTCCCACACGCTCGGTCATTGATCCTCCACTGGTCGTAGTAATAAAAAAAAATTAAGTGTCCAGCAGCTACCATTTATTGTCAACTCTGCGGTTAAAAAAAATCATTTTGGACCAGTAAAACAAACATTTTGGGATTGGGGGGCGGATTTGGGGGCGTGTTTGCGTGCTCTCCCCTTCCCATTGGCTGGAAGGTAAAATTCCAGCAAATGGGAAGAGGATAAGGCGGGACTTAAAAAAAGACATGGAAACGCCCCCGAATTGCGTTCCGACGGGGAAAGAATGATTGACAGCCACTCTCTTCCAATGGCTAGCCTCCATTTATGGAGCTAGTCAATGGAAGAAGGGGAGTGTTCAAGTCCCCCATACTGTAAACAAAAGTTTTCGCCCTGGGCGGAGCACTGCTTTCGCAGTGCTACAGCCAGGGCGAAACCTAAAAAGACAGTTAAAAACAGTACGATCTGTCAATTCCTTTCCCCTATGTTTTCCTGTGGGGGGCGGACTGGTCCTCTCCCTAAATAATCGTACATCATTGAGGTGATGCTTCAGTGTTCCGAGACAATTTAAGTCTTTAGGCCGTCCTAATGTTTAGAGGTTGATGGTGTTGCGGGGGTGGTGTCGGTGGGCGTTTGGTATTCCAATGTTTTGAGCCTGGATTCTGCCACTCCAAGATATTTTACCAATCGACAGGCCATTTGCACGTCATCACCTCTGAAGCAGGCCAATGTTGATTCTCTGCAGGTCCTGTTTCCTTTTTTTATAAATAGGGGTCTCAGTAAGTTCAACCGGACTTGCAGCAGCTCTTTACAGATGGTAATGAGGTGTTTGATAGTTTCCTCGTGTATTCCGCACAGGCGGCATTTTGCTGGTTTTGGGGGGCGCAACCACGGGGCCATGTGGTCCGCTGACAGTAGTACTCCCAGTCGTAGTTTTAGAAATGTTTCTTTTGTTGTTTTAGAAAAACTTGTCGACAAAGACGCCTGTGGAGTAAGTTTGTTATAAGTTTGTAAAGTCAGCCAGCCATGTGCTCGTTTAGCTAATGAAGCTTTGTCTTGAAGAAGGGATTCTTTCTTGACGATTTTATTTACAGTTTTTTTGAAGCCTGCCAAGCTCCCTTGCAGTTCCCATAGCTGCCTAGCCCCCGGTTGGTTGATGGCGTCCTCCAAAAAGAGTCTTGCTGGGCTGTCATTTTTACTTTGTAGTTCTTTCCAGAGGAGATCATTAAGGGTGTTTGCGTCACCTCTGCTTATTTTATACCAGGTCTTAAGGTATGTTCCCTTGCGTGCTAGCTCTTCTTTAACCAACCCGAGTTCAAGTCGGATCTGCGCCGGGGAGGAATATTTCGGCAGACCGAACATTATCCGCATTGCTCTTGAGACTACTCCATTCAAAGTTTCGGAGTCCCTGCCTCTCATCGCTTCACTTCCGTATGTAATGGATGGAATCAGTTTTGCTTGGATCATTTGGAGGAGTGGGTTGAGGTTTGGACCAGTGATCTTATTTTTGAGGTTCCTTGTAGATACTGCTATCATTAGGCCTCTCCTTTTTATTTCCTCCGCTTGTGGTTTGAAGCTTCCCCTGTCGTCAATGAGTACTCCCAGGTAACAGTATTTATTTGTGGTTTCCAGTTTGTTGGTGTCCAAGTACCAACTGAGTTTTGGTTCCTTCTTGCGATGATTGAGGCACATGACTTTTGTTTTACTGTAATTAATACTCAGTTTGTTTGCTTTGGAGTAATCCGGGGTGATGTCGAAAAGCCGCTGTAGGCCGATCTGAGTCCGACTGATTAACACCAGGTCATCGGCCTAGTTTTGGGGCATGTGAGTTATTGTCGTTTAGTGTAGTAGATAATTTGGCCATAAAAAGATTGAATAAAGTTGGTGCTAACACACACCCTTGTTTTACTCCGGTGTGGGTTGGTATTTTCTTCGTTAGGAAGTCTCCGGAACCTAGTTTGACCTGGACCCACGTGTCAGTGTGCAGGAGGATAAGTTGATTCAATAGAGCTACCGGTATTTTCATTCTCTTCAATTTTTGCCACAGCAGGTTTCTATTCACACGGTCGAATGCAGCGCTGTAGTCTATGTAACCCAAATACAAAGGATAATTTCCCTCCAGCGCTGAGTCGATCAGTAGTGACAGGGCTAGGATGTATGTGGACGTCCCCATGTTTTTCCTGAATCCAGTTTGGTTAAACGGGATTACCGAAGTTTCTTCAGCCCACAGTGTCAGTTCCTGAAGTAGGAGGCCCGCGAAGTACTTAGCCTCGTTGTCTAATAGGGCTATTAGCCGATAACGTCTTGGGTCTTTTTTGTCGCCTTTTTTATATATTGGTGATATTATTGCCCCCCTCCATGACTGTGGGATTGTCAGAGTTTGGCAACTTTTTTCGAAGATTGGTTTAAGAGTGGTCGCCCAGTATTTTGGGTCCTGTTTGAATAATATTGGAGGTATTCCATTTGGACCAGGAGCTCCCTCTCTTTTCCCTTTCGTGATCCTGTTAATTATTTGTTCGGTCGTAATTAGTACTGCTTTGTTAGCGGTCTGGGATTCTTGATGTGGGGACGGGTATTCTTTGATCTTTTCGTTACTTTTGCCTGTATCTTCCCGTGTTTCGTTGGTAAGACTGAAGTGAGTGCCAAAATGGGTTAACCAGTCCCCTTCTGTCACATTCAGATTCAGTCCCTTGGTTTTGATCATTGATCAAGCCATTGATCTTTTGCCAGAACTGAGCACTGCGATTTGTTTTGGCGTCATATAGGAGTTTTACCCATAATGCTTCGTCGGCGTCCTTTTTTAGCTGCCATATTAGTTTCCTACGTTTGCCTTTAAGCTGTCTGAGATCCTGCTGTTATTTCAGAAGTTGTGGTGCCTCTTCTGTGTCGTGTTCCAGGGTTTCCTAGGACGGGTAGCGTGCTCTTTTCTTTCGGCTAAGTCTCTCATTTTTTTTGTAAACGCTTCCCAACTTGTTATAGGATTTTGTGTGGTAGATTGCGCTTCGATAAGAGAGCGTTTCGCTTGCTCTAGTAAATTTTGTGGGTTGGAGACTTTGCATTTTACTCTTATTTCGTTTGATGTAAAATCCGAACCTAAGTTGGTAGGTCTGGGAGGATTTGGTGTTGCCGAGATGATCATAGTTGTTTCCTGGGGCAAGTGGTCGCTATGATCCATTGAGCCAATAGGGAAGTCTTTGACTCTATTGAAAAGACTACGAGAGACAAAGGTAAAGTCAATAGTGGAGCTTACTTGAGTACTGTGGTATGTTGCTGGTTGTGGTCGGTCTCCTGTGAATCTTCCGTTGAGTGCCCTGAGGCCCAGCTCCTCTAATTTGGCCAGCAGGTTCCGTGTGATTTTTTTACTTCTGCCTCCCGAGGTGTGATCTTGATGATTAAGTTCCCAGGCGAATGGATCCTCGTCGTATTTAGTATCCGTGTCCGTATAGTTGAGCATATTTAGATTAAAGTCCCCTGTGATGATTAGATTATTCGTGGACTCAGTGTTCACTAATTTCATTAGTTGTTCCTTCAGTTGTTGTGCTCCTTTCTTTTTCTTCCTGGGGTGCAAGTATAAGTTTATTAGAATGATGTCTTCATTTGGGTTTTTTGCGCGAAGTGTCAGTCGTAATGCTTGTATTGCATTTGGGGCAGCTATGCTATAGTCTAATTGGACAGCCTTTGATATCACTAAAAGCGCGCAATATGTGGCAAGGCCGCCTTTCTTGTGGCCAAACAGAGAGCTCTGAGTAGGCGGTAGAAAGTTCAAGGTATATCCAGACAAAGCTGGAGGCGAATCGGACCAGGTTTCTTGTAAGGAAATGATGGTAAATTTTTTCAGGTAGCTGTCTAGGTCAGTGTCTGTAAACTTGTCGCCTGTACCGTTGATATTCCATGTGCAAATGCTTAAAATGCTGGTCGTGTTAACTGTTTTTATTTTTGTTTGTCATTGACTTATTTCTTTTGTGTTTAAGGACTTTGCGAGCCAACTCCAGTTGGGTGAGGGCCTCGTGTCATTGGCCGATGATCTGGTTTCAGCCTGGTTTAAGTTCTGTTGTCGCTCTGGGGTTTTGCTTCGTGCTCCTCTTAGGACAGTTCTTTTGAGAGATGGTTCTTTGTCCTTCTTTTGGTAAGTGTCATTTAGTAAGGGCTCTGGGTATCTAGTGTGCGATAGGCTTTGCAGTTTTATTCCCCTAGAGTCAAACTTTGCCTTTTCTTTTTTTATTCTCTCTGGGAATTCACCTGTGGACCGAGTTGTTTTTGTTGATTCAACGTCTGGATGCCTCAGAGATTCAATAAATTCTACGGATTCCAAGTCTGCTGGTGTAATTGTTTTGAGGCTTTCTATTGTTTTCAGTAGCCGCAGGATGTTTCCCCTGTTTAAAATGTCCATCGGGCCTCTTGAGCGATACTCAGGATGGAATATTATTGTCATTGATTAACCATCTGATCTTCTCTCGTATGTATGAGTGTTGACACAGGCGGAGGAGTGTGTTTCCCCTTGAGTGGGGAATACCATAGGAGCTGCTGTTTTAAGTTGGTCGTTCATATTGTTGGCTTCCCGTGGATCTAATCCCGGGGAAATTGTCCTTGTCATTACCGTCAGCTCGGGGCTTACTGGGATTTGTTTTTTGTCTCTATTCTCTGTTGGATTTGTAATGTGGTTTGCCTTAGTCTTTCGTGTTCGTTCTTGTTTATCTCGGTCAGTTGAATCTGAAGTTGATTGTAAATTGTGCCTCCTATCTGTGTCAGTATTTTTTTCCGCTTGGGACGGGATCGGCATGACTTTCGGGCTTTTGGACGGGGTACTGTTGGAAAAACAACTTTGGGGAGCCGGGTCTGTCCCGGGTGTGTTCACTTGACCGGTCTTTTCACTGGTGGTACTTTCAAAGATGTGTACTTTGTTCTTCTTTTCCATCCTAGTTTGTGGGAGGTTAGCTACCGGATGGTCGCTCTTGCAGCCCTGGCACCATGCTATGATCCCTGTTGCTTTCCTTTGGTTTCTTCCCTTCCTTTTCTGTTTTCTTCCCACTTTTCCTAGAGGAGGGGGGCATAATGTTCCGTCTTTTTGGTTGGTTTTACCTAGGGGCGCAGTGGCCGCTGTGGCGTTTTGCCCTTGTTCAGGGTACTGTGTTCTAATGAATGGTGTGTCCTCCTTAATTGATTTCTCCCTTGGCGGGAGTGGGTTAGTAGGTGTCTTTGGGGGGTCATGCTTTGTGGGCTGTGGGACATCTTGCTCAGGTGATATGGTTTCGTGCAGTCTCTCTGATTGATTATAAGTGTTGGACTCTGTAAAGATAATAGTCAATATTTCCCCTCCAACTTTAACCACACTGGGTGAAGTGTTGGACTCTGGATGGGTAATATATACTGTTCCCACGCCACTGTTACCCACCCTGGAGAAATTATTGGACTCCATAGGCATAAAATGTACTACTTCCATTAAAACGTAACTACAATGACGAAAGTGTTGGACTTTGAAGGGATCCGGTTTGCTAGTCCCGCTTCAAAGTTAACCACATTGGGGGAACTGATGGAATCCATAGGGGCCTGATTTACTATTCCTTCTCCAACCTTAATCACATTGTTGAAAGTGTTGGACTGTAAGTGGTTAGATGTACTATTTCTACTTTAACCTTAACTACATTGGGTAAAGTGCTGGACAAAAAAGGGATCAGATTCACCCCTAGTTATGTTGGGGAAAGACTTTGACTCTGGCAGGATCAAATGTAATATTCCCACTCCAACTTTAACCAAATTGGAGATAGTGGTGCACTCTAGAGGGATATAATTTACTATTCCCACTCTAAACGTAGCCTGGGAAAAGTGGGAAAAGTGTGGGACTCCGGAGGAGTTAGATTTACTCTTTCAGCTCCAACTTTTACTATATTGGAGAAGGTGTTGAATTCTGGAGGGGTCCGATTTATTATTCCCACTCCAACCTGAAATACATTGCAGAACGTTTTGGATGCTGGAGGTCCAGATTTGTATTCCCTCTCCAAACTTAGCTAAACTGAAAGAATTGTTGGCCTCTTTAGGACTCAGGCTTACTATTCCAACTCCTTCATTACCACACCAAGAGTTGGATTCTGTATAGGTCAGATTTACTAATTCCAATTCAAACATAACCAGAATGGGGAAATTGTTAGATTCTGAAAAGGTCATTTGTGGGGGTAGGTACACTTGGAATTCCTTACTGATCTGCTCTCTCTTTGAGCTCAGTTTGATTTACCAAGCCTCCTCTGAAAGACCCATCCTCCTCATCTTCAGAGCTCTCAGCATCAGATAACCTCTGCTCTGGCCAGGCCACTTATCACCTAATCAAAGCAGCCTGTCTATGCCTGTTAAGGTTGACCAATCAGCAGAGACCACTAGAAGGATGTATTTTGGCTTGTAGAGAGAAAGTTCTATAGCTTTTCTTCTGTACTAGTTATGATACATTCAATAGTGGCAAGTTGTTGACTTTATCAATACCAATTTTCTAAGTTCTTGAATGATATTTAACTCCTTTCTTAGCAATAGTTATACCTAAATACAATAAGGCAATGTTAGCCTATGGAGCTAAGTATCTACAATAGGAAAAAAATGGGTCATTTCTTCCCCTCACTAGAGCATATAAAACATCTTTTATGAGGTCCCTGCATATAGTTACATGCTCCTCCACCCCTGGCCCACCTAGGAGAGACCTTGGGGTATCTAATATGCAGAAATAAGGTAGAATATCACGTTTAAAGTGTTAATACCACCCACGTTGAGTTTGTACCCTATTTACTTTTAAAGACAGTCTGAAAAGCCGGGCTGATTTTAAAATGGCAGCAGGCACTCATCAGGGCCCACATGCAAGCACAGGAAATCTGCTGGGCCTCTAAACGTCCATGCCCTATTAGGTACTAGAGACTTGTAGGTGGTTTGAAACCCTAGCCCTATTATATACTAGGGACTTATAGGGTTTGTCAATACCAATGGTGAGAAATTATTTTTAAAAACAAGCTGCAAGGCAACACTGCCTTTAAAAGGACTACAGGTTCACATCAGTGCATACATGCAAGTGTAGGAAATCTGCTGATACTCTAAACCTCCATGCCACATTATATACCTGAGATTTATAGGTAAATTGTACCGCGTGGACCTATTATCTACAAGGGACTTATAGGGTCTGTCATTGTAATTCTAAGTGTACCCTATTACATGTACCTCTTTAAACCTAGCACTGGCCCTGGGCCACGTTAGCAGAGTCCAGGGTACAGTGACAGTCAGTTAATCCCAGTATCATTCAGCAAAGAAAATGGGGTCAACAGGACAAAAGGATGACTTTCTAACGTGCCCCACAAGCAAAAGGTGATGGGTAACTAACCTGCATCCTGGTAGTCCCCATCAGCTAAGTGAAAAAACCTAGAAATTCCGTCCGCATTGCCATGGGCATCCCCAGCTCTGTGTTCCACTGTAAAGTGCATCCCCTGTGGAGAAATGGACTACCTTAATACGTTTGGTTTCTCCCCTCTCATCTGCATGAGCCACCTGGGAGGTCTGTGGTCAGTTTGAACATGAAAATGAGTACCAAACAGGTATCGTCTCAGCTTTTCAGGGACTAAATCACAGAAAAAGGTCTCCCTCTCAATGGCACTCAATTTATGTTCACTGAGGAGAAGTCGCCTGCTAATAAAGGCACCTGGCTGATCAAGGCCCCCCCCCATTTACTTGAGCGAGCACTGGCCCAATCCCTTGTTCTGAAGCACCTGACTGAACCACAAATTCCTTTGTGTATTCAGGGGCCAGTAACACTCGTGCTGAACACTTTGGGCCATTTTAAGAGTTTGGCTGTGCATGAACGGAATCGCCCTGCTCCTTCACTGCCAAATCCATGTCGGAACCGCCTGCCAGATCAGGATTTAACCCTTGTCTGGCTGCAGTTCTATGAACTAGGTACCGCAAGGGGAACGTCAAAGGCAGTACCTGCATGGCATGAACTGCTCCAGTCCATGCTGTGCATGTACTGGTGTGCAAGCATACACAAGGGCAAATGTTGTGCCTCCCTGTGTGCATGCACATGTTGTGAGGCACAAAGGGACCCTGTGGGCCCCCCTTTGTTTCCTCACCACCACACTTTTCATGGCGGTCTCACCGCCATGAAAAGTATGGTATTTGGGAAATTCATAATATGCTTGGCATATTGCAACCTCAGTAACCGCCACGCAACCACCAGGTGGTTTCAGCGGTTGCTGTGGTCCCAGGGCGGCCCGACCACCATATTCATAATAGGGTGGTGGGGAGACCACCACAGTGAGTCTTGCTGTCCGTGGACCGCCAGATTCATAATAAGGCCAATTGACTCTTTCAGAGTGTCAAAGGATTGCTGCCACTCTGGGACCACATCACTTTCTTTGGCCTCTTCTTTGAAGTAGGGGAGAGAATGTGGCCTTACCACTAGAGCGGTTGACCTAAAAGCTGGGGAACAGGGTTCGAGTCTCGGCAGGGACTCTCAACATCCTGTGATTCTGGGCAAATCACTTAATCTCACTGTGCCTAACAAAAATGAATACGTCCATCTGTAACAAAACTGGTGCTCATGTAAAGCGCTCTGATACCTGATATCTTCGAGTCAAGTTTGCGCTATATAAAAAGAAAAACACAAATCTGTCAGGGGAACCACAATGGTCCCATAGTTCAGAACAAATCTTCTACAGTACTCAGTCAGACCAAGGAATGCCCTGAACTGTGTCTGGGTAGTAGGAGCTGTCCAATCCAAAATGGTTTGAAATTTGGCCTGGAGAGGCTGTACATGACCAGATGGCCCAGGTACACCATAGAACTCTGCCCTATTAGGCACTTGCTAACCTTAATAGCCAGGCCTGCCTGCTGCATGTCCTGAAGCACTTCCCTCAGGTGGTTTAAGTGAATCCCCCAGGTGGAACAATACGCAGCTATATAATCTAGATAAGCTGTACTGATCCACCCCAGACAAGACCCTGTTTACCAATCTTTGAAAGGTGGCAGAGGCATTCTTTAAACCAAAGGACATTACTTTGAACTGGTAATGTCCCTCCGGTGTGGAGAATGCAGACCTCTCCTTTGCTCCTTCAGTGAGGCCAATCTGCCAGTAGCCTGAATTCAAATCAAATGTACTCAGATTCTTAGCAGCCCTTAACATATCAATCAGGTATAGGGTGAGCATCAGTCACATTGTCCATTTTAGCCAACGCCCTTGATCGAATGGAGCTAATCTACTACAACTTAATTGGGGCATGTTTTTCTATATTTTTCTTCTAGTAATTAGGGAGTGGCTAATACATTTGTGTTCACTATGTTTGCTCAGAATAACTTTATAAGACAAAATAAGTGGAACGAGACAAAATGATACAAACATAAAATCAATAATTGTTGAGAACCTCATTCCAGACAAAGTTGGATTATCTATCTGGATAAGAGAACTACCACATTTATTTCAACAAAATTCCAAATTGAAATCAGATAACAATTCAACCAATAATTCATCCTGCGAAGCATGTTCAAAATGCAGGAAACTCCCTGTGTCACTTCCCACCTCGAAACACACACATGTAAATTAAAATCACCCATGAGAATAACAGGAGTAAAAACTTTGGATTCCTCTCTGAATCGCTGCAAAACAAATGTTAACACTACAAGCTGGTCAGAGCTCTTCAGTGTGGCAACAAAATTATAAAAATGCAACAAAACACTGGTTGATTTAGAGAAAGATAACAGGACTGCTTATAGATAGGGAGACTGTTTTGCAATTTAAACAAACGGAAATAAGGGTGGCTAAACCATCCTTAGCCCTACCTGAAAGAGTAGGAACAGTGGGAGAGAATCAATCCATGAAAAAAGACTTAGAAGTGGCCTAAGTTTCAAAAAGACACACAAAACACATTTGGTAATCTCTAACCACATAGTATTGGTTTCCATACTTCTCAACCCTGCTGTGCTGCAATAAAAAAAAAAAAAACAGTATGGATAGCAATACATCAGTCAGTGTGGCAGGATCCTCAGCCAAGTTCGGTATTTCATTAGAAGATGGCCATCTAACAAATAGATAATTATGTACAGGTTGATCAATAGCAAGCACCACATACACAGCCTCTGAGGGTCATATTAGAGTTCAAAGCCTTCTGTCAGGCAAAATTTTGTGACAAATCCGATAAAGCAGAAAAATTATTGTAAACGGTGACCTGGGGTACAGAGCTTGGAAAAACAAAAAAAAGGATGATCCCAGCCCCCTTGCTGTGTAATGGGCTTCAAATGTCTATAAAAGTTTTTAGTGGTGTCATTTGAGATATCATCAGTGATGTCACTGACCATGGCATGAGTAATATAATATGTGAGGACATAAGAAGTGCATTGCCGGGCGTAAGTTATGTTTAGCTCAGGTAACTATAAGTGCTGAATTTCCATGGTATTGTATTAGTGATATCTGAGCCTAACTATAACATCCCTGTAACCTTTGATTATTTTTAAAAATGTTATTCCATATATATATATATATGTATTCCATACACACATATATATATATATATATATATATATATATATATATATATATATATATATATATATATATATATATATATATATATATATATATATATATATATATATATATATATATATATATATATATATATGTTATACACACTGAGCACAGGGATTTGAGGCTATACGATATTGCACCTATCCACTAGTGTCACGCTAGTATCTGCAATTTTTAGGTGCTAAGGACAGGAGATCCAGACCCCTAGGTCTCCCTGAGACTAAAAAAGTCTCAAACATACACAATTTGTCACAATGTCCAGCACTCTGCAGCAATGTACAAACAATCTATTTCTAAGTAGTGTAGTAACAAAAAAACAATATTCTTTTTGGATGTACACCATAGAGTCGCAGTATTTCATTCAGTCAATCCTGGTAAGTTAAGAGTCTTCAATGGATGAGTGGTAAATTCTTTATTTGGTTCAGAAAAGCATGGATTCTATCTTCATAAAAACAATGTTGTAGCCGGTGCCTACACAACCAGATAACATGTATTTTTACGGTCTGGTGGGTAGAGCAGAAATTATTACCGATGCTGAGAAAATAAGCATAGTATGTCTTACCAGGTAAGTCACTGTCTTTATCTAGGTAGGGCTTATCTGCTTGTTCTATCCAAAGCGTATCAAGCAGAGTATTCCCTTTGCACTCACTTGTTTTGTTTGTAAATCCCGGACTTCGTGGCCGTCTGTGAAAATACACTAAGGAAGTAACTCGCCATTAACTCTCCATATGAAGAAGCAGATAAGCCCTACCTAGATAAAGACAGTGACTTACCTGGTAAGACATACTATGCTTATTTTAATTAAACTGTGATGAATAGGGAATCAAGGAATGTTCTAAGGATTAAAAAATAAGGTGTACAGGCACAACAGCAGAGTTTTTGATTTTTCCCACTCATTAGAAAATGTTACGGCTAGCCTTTTCAAAGAGATGTTATGTTTACTCAAAGGTTTTCTACTTTTAAAAGAAAAATTATGGTCACCCAAATGTTGCTCTCACTGCTTATCTTAGTACCTGTTACAATTTCTGTTCAAATGGTGTTTTCACTGCTTATCTCAGCATCGGTAATAATTTCTGCTCTACCCACCAGACCGTAAAAATACATGTTAACTGGTTGTGCTCTTATGGAAAGGATATATAAAAAAATTCCCAGTCCCAAAATAGAACAAACTGGAAACTATGTAGGAAAGAAAGTCTTCAGTGGAGTTATTTTGAGTTCAATATGTTAAACAAATGTAAAGTATGTAAATAGTATATATATATTTTTTTGACTTTTAAAAAAATTGATAGTATAAGTAGATCATGAAAATTGTATATATGTATAAATTGTAATTAATGTATATATATGTGTTATTTGTAGCCCTGAAGAAGTCCTTTTGGACGAAACGCGTAGGCACCGGCTACAACATTGTTTTTATGAAGATAGAATCCATGCTTTTCTGAACCAAATAAAGAATTTACCACTCATCCATTGAAGACTCTTAACTTACCAGGATTGACTGAATGAAATACTGCGACTCTATGGTGTACATCCAAAAAGAATATTGTTTTTCTGTTACTACACTACTTAGAAATAGATTGTATATATATATATATATATATATATATATATATATATATATATATATATATATATATATATATATATATATATATATATATATATATATATATATATATATATATATATATATATTCACTGAAAAAACCATAGGTTTCACACCGGTTATAGTTAGGAATTAGCATTTAAAAAACCTATTAAATTCACTGAAAAAAACATAGGTTTCACACCAGTTATAGTTAGCTGGAAATTTTACTGATATAAAACCATTGAAATTCCCACGTTATAGTTAGTTGGACTCACTATAACTTGCGCGTGCAATGCACTGCTGATGACATCACATATTACATCACTCATGACATGGTCAGGCCTCCCTGTCTGGTGTTCAGTTGCAGGTTTTTAAGGCTGATTCGTCTTCTCCCCGAGCCCTATATGAGGTTGATCAGTAATGTATTTAGTGTGGTGAAAATTTGTCGCGGTAGCAGGACCGGCAGGTTTACAAAATAATACAGTATGCAGGACCATCTTCGAGACCGCCACTCGTCCCATTACCGATAGAGGTAGGGACGTCCAGAAGCCTATGCTACCTCGTAGGCCAGTAATGGCCTTACGGATATTACCGTCAATTTGGGCCTCCGGGTCCCGGTATACATGTATTCCGAGATATTTAAACGTGGTCGGTGCCACTGGGATTTCATAGGTACCGAACTGTATGTGGGGGGGCTGTTGTCCATCTCGGAAGAAGAAACCTAGGGACTTTCGCGGGTTTATAGCCAATCCAGATATGGTCTCAAAGCGTCTGAAGACAGTCGCCAGGAGCGAATGGTCCCCTCGCAGGTTCCGGAGAAACACCAAGATGTCATTTGCATATATAGAGACCATGTGGTTGGTGCCTTCCACCGGTATGCCTTCCTCCTCGGCTCTATTGCGGAGCGCAATAGCCAGGGGTTCCAGCGTCAGCACAAACAGTAGTGGCGACAGTGGGCAGCCCTGTCGGGTGCCCCTATGGACTTCTTAACTGTCAGATGTGTGTCTTCCCGTGCGTGCCCTAGCCGTCGGACCTGTGTACAATAAGCGGATCCATTTTATAAGGGCCTCCGGGAAACCAAAGCGATGCAGGACTTCGAACATGAAGTTCCACGTCAGGGAATCAAACGCCTGGCGGAGATCCAGGGCTATACAGCCAGCGTGTGGTAAGTTGTGAGGGGTAGTTGTCATGAGGGCCTGGAGTCGCCTCGAATTTTGGGAGGTGCTCCTCTCACTAGCATCGATGGTTATCAATTGCTGTGGAAATTAGGTGTACTGATTGCTCCTCATAACAAATTAAAGGATTCCTCTTCACTCAGTGCATTGTAACTTCACAAAATGGTGACGTATTACTGGTGGCGATATTGAAGGTGATACCCCAGAGGTACTTGGTATTGCTGGTGGTGAAAGTACATTTTGGCACAATCTCGTACATTGTTTGTTATCATAGTTCACATGATGCAGCTATTGAAGGTGCTTGCACATACTAGCAGTGCAACAGCACTATTATTTCTCTGCTTTAAATAAATTGAGGCTGAATTTAATGCTGTCTGTAGTGTAGATGAAAAGGTAAATTCAAGTTGTGAACCCTACTGTGCACAGTGTACATAGAAGCTAGTAGTCAGTATGGTTATAGAACAATGTTTTTTTTTCACTTATTTTAACAAAATCTGAATACATACAGTATAATTGTCTCTACATTAAATAAATCAAGGTTGAATTTCCTACTGTCTATAGTGTAGATGCAAAGGTGAATTCAAGTTGTATACCCTGCTGTCCGCAGTGTAGATCTTAGGGCGGAGTGCATCATCTGCAATCATGATTGAAGTGGAAGATAGAACATATATGCAGCGTGCATTTTATTATTCAACTAAATGTATAAGTGATATAAAATACGTTTTTCAAGGAAGCATAATAAAGGGATATTGTGTAGGGTTTGATACTTAGTTTGGTTTCTACTGAGTTAGTGGTATCTAAAACAAGAAGATTCTGTGGAGCCTGCGATGATGCGTGGTCCGGGCAGGCTGTACTGATAGTTATGTTTTTTGTGTTGTGAATGGTGCCTTAGTAAGGCCACGTTATAACCATTTTTGGTGCACTGAGTTACTAGTACCTTTGGCGCTCAGCGTGTACATATTCTGCGATGATGCGTGGTCTGGGGTGGAGGGGGGCACTGTAATTGGAGTATTGTCTTTTGTCAATTGGATTCTGCATGAATTCCATTTAAAAGTGACAGTATGTCTCACTGTGACATAAAACTGTTCAATTTTCTTTCCGATGATTTATGGTGCACTGAGTTAGTAGTATCTTTGGCGCTGAGCTTGTACATACCCTGCGATAATGTGTAATGCAGGGGGCTGTACTGGGCGCATTGTTTTTTGCCTAGTGAATTCTGCTTTAATAAGGCTACGGGGAAATGACTTGTGGTGCAGTGATTTAGTGGTACCGAAAGAACTCAGCATGTGTGTACCCTGTGATGATTCGTGGTTCGGGGGGGAGTCGCAGTGGTATAATGTCTCTTGTCCACTGGAATGCGTCATGTACAATCATCAATCTTTCTGAAAAAATCTGAACACATACAATACAATTGTCTGCATTAAATTAATCCAGGTTGAATTCCTTATTGTCCGTAGTATACATGCAAATGTGACTTTAAGATGTAAACCCTGCTGTCCACAGAGTACATCGAAGGCTGTAATTGACACAAACATCGAGGAATGCTTTTTTTTTGTTACATACTTCTGATGACACAGTACTATTTTTCTGCCTTAAATAAATCGAGACTGAATTTTATGTTGTCTGTAGTGCTTATGCGCCAGTGGTATCAAGCGTTAAATTCTTTTGATGGCAGTGTACATTTGAAAACAGAACTCACTACAGTCATTGAGGAATGTTTTTTGTGGCATCCTTTAACAAAATAATCTTTGCCTTACATAAATCAAGGATATCTTGAATGCTGTCCGTAGTGTAGATGGAACGCTGAATTCAAGTTGTATACTCTGTTGTACGCAGTGTAGATTGAAGGCAGTAGTTGACACAAAGATTGATGAATGCTATTTTGTCACAGTTAATAGAATGTAAGGACACTGTACAATTGTCTCTGCCTTAAATAAAGCAAGGCTGGATTCAATGCTGTCCGAAATGTTGATGCAAAGCTGAATTCTAGTTGTGAACCCTGTTGTACGCAGTGTAGATTTAAGGCAGTAGTCGACACAAAGATCAATGAATGCTATTTTGTAACAGTTAACAGAATGTGAGGACACCTTACAATTGTCTATGCCTTACATAAAGCAAGGCTGGATTCAATGCTGTCTGTAGTGCTGATGCACAGCTGAATACAACTGGTATCAAGTTGTCAACTCTACTGACCGCAGGATAGATTGAAGGCACTTCTCAGCACAGATACTGAAGACAAATTTAGATCCAAAGTTGAATTCAAGTTGTAAACCCTGCTGTCCGCTGTGTCGATGGAAACCACTAGTCGATACAGACATAAGTCTGCGGTGCTGAGTTTGCAATCGGCCTGTATCGAGGAAGCACGCGGTCATGGCGGCAGCCTAGTGGCAGGGTGTGGATCTTCTCTGCGGCGCAGTCTCTTCTCTTTGCAGAAGTGAACCACGCCCAAGGTGTAACCTAATTATTTATAGTCGTACGATGACGTTGCTTATGTTGGACTAGCCCACACCACTTCTGTTTCAAAGGGGAGGGGGTGAACACAGCTACATGACCGAAATATTCCCTAGTGTCTTAGATAATATGGTTGCGTCCACTATTCAGTACACTACACATATCACTGGTATATCTACACACTGATAAGTTTTTGATTTATATAGTGTATTGTGTATAGTATTTTACCGGTAGTCTTAGCGTTGTGTATATTATTGTTGATGTTCAAGTTCTTTCTCTTATTCATACTTGGTTGCCACATGCTAGTGTGCTGTTGAGGCGATATATTATTTTGGAAAGATTTGTTGCCCTGTTTGCGCTGCCTTTGAGGTAGTAGGAAGGAGAGGTCCGTGGTTGTAGTGGTAGTGGCGCTGAGTATTGTGATTTTGTTGGGTGTAGGAAGTGTATAATTACAGTCTTTAACACATATTGCCCTTAAGCATGGGTGTGAGTTGGATGTAATTCATGTTGTATATGTTCGATGTTCTTACAGTAGTTAAATGTTGATGTTAATTTGTTAGTGGTAAGTGGAACTATTGCCTGATTCTTTAGGTAGCATTGCAGATTTGGTTCCTGGTTGAAAATATGTGGAAGTGAGATGGGTTCAGTCATATTTGACTAACAGACAGCAGGCAGTGGCTCTCCCCCCTTTTCAATCTGACTTTGCTAATATTGAGCAGGGGGTTCTGCAGGAGTCCTCTATCAGCCCTATTTTATTCAATGCCAATATGAGGCCACTGATAGGTATCATTAAGTCATTCAACATTAGGTTGGTAAACATTGCGGATGACACCCAGCTCGTCCTGTTCCTGGAAGGTGACCGTGAAAGTGCACTGGATAATCTCCACACCTGTATGCGGGAAATTTTCAATTGGTTGCAAGATAACTCTTTGAATTTAACAGTGATAAAACTGAAATCTTGCTCTATGCAGCAGGTAGAGAATCACCGGTACTTCCTACTAATTGTTGGCCTTTCACCACGGATGCCCCTCTGGTACCAGTGAGGACGTTGCGAAATCTGGGGGTCAGCTTTAATGACAAACTGAATCTGGAGTCTCATGTCAACAAGCTTTTGGGGAGCTGTTATTCTCTTATCAGAGAACTGCGGAAGGTGTTACCAGTGCTCCCATCCCAGGCCAGAGCTACAGTGGTAAGGAGAGTCATCATGTGCCGCATGGACTATTGCAATGCTCTGCTGCTGGAGTCACCGAGATATTTGCTCGATAGGCTCCAGAGAATTCAGGCGGTAGCAGCAAAACTTGCACTTATGAGATCACGTCGCTCATCTTCATCTTTGGCTTTGGCTGAGTTGCACTGGCTCCCGGTGGCTAAAAGGGTACAGTTTAAAGCGCTGTGCATCGTGTTCAAGGATTTACCTGAAACGGGGCCCAAACCATTACAAAGCAGGTTTGGATGGTATGCTCCCCCATGCAGCCAATCTGGCAACTATACCCAAAACAAAGAAAGCAACCATGGGGGGAAGACCGTTTGGCGTAGCAGCCCCGTGCCTCTGGAACAGCCTCCCCTTTGAACTGCGTGAGGTCCAGGATCTGATGCTGTCACGCAAAAAAATATGAAGACCTTGCTTTTCCCCACAGTATAATCGTCTCAGTATCACCTTTCAGCATTTACCGTTGGTAACACCTGTGTATCACAGCACCAGGATGCCCATTGGGTTACAGTGCGCTTTATAAGTGGGCATACAATATAATACAATACAATACAATACAATGAGTGTATGAAAGCTCTGTTGGCTTTTTAGTGGGTGTTAGTGTGTTTGAGGTTCTGAGAGTGGCTGTATGGCTTTGTGAGTGGTGTGTGGGTGTGTGAGTGAGTGAGTGTATGAGTAGGTATGTGAGTAGGTGTGGGGGTCTGTGAGTGAATATATATTTTTTTTATGGGGGTCTGTACCCGCTCATCTGCCCGAATCCACCAGAATCCAATGAGACCCGTGAGGATCCATGGATATTCACTTTGAAAAAAAAGATTTTTGGATAATTTCTTGCCCATGAGGGGTCCCTCACAGACCCTGATCCCATCTATCACTTTTTCATTTTAGTTTTAGTTTCCCTGCTGGGAACCAAGTCCCGATAAACAAAATGTCAGCCACAAATTTTCTCTCATGTTGCAGCCAGCTAATTACAGCATTGCTGTTGGCACTTGAGGATCGGAGGAGGATCTGAATCCCTCAATATACAAATTTGTTTTTAAGTTAATATCTCTAAAACCACTGAATGAATTTACACCAAATCACAAAAAGAGTGCTTTTTAGGCCAAGAGCTAGCTTTCTGCCAAATTTGGTGTAATTACATCCAGCAATTCGGGCTGTAGTCATCTTCAAAATCTGTATGGAAATTAACATGGAGACAGCACGTTTTGGGACACTCCCTTTTTCTCGCCCCTCGCTTGATGGCTCACTCAAAGACCTTCAGGACTGCAGCTGAAGTAAGCAACAAATATTTTTGGAACATTTTGTGACGATTCATCAACCGTCACCAAAGATATAGGCAAGCCACAAAACGCATTTTATTTGGAAACATGTTCCTAACTTTAACTACATACTGGTGATAGCCAGTAGGTAATATATTTCCATGGAGGATTTCCCCATTATTATGAAGCATGTGAGGTGAGCAAGGGAGGAAAAAGGCGTATGTTACTGCCTCTCTTCCGTTTTGGATTGATTATGGGTGCTCCGTTCCTGAGTGTGAAGCCACCCTGCATGGTCAAGGGGTCCCTTTCAATGGAGGAATTGTCTTTTGTTTGTTGCACAGGACTTTGGGAGCACGATTCGCTTACCTCCGTTTCAATACAGAATTTCCCTATTTTTATGAAATAAGTGAGGTGAGCAAGGGAGGAAAGAGGCGTATGTTCCTGCCTCTTTCCCAATCCCTCTGTTTTAAATGACATTTTTTAATGTGGCAATTGTGCACAAGGAAATGTACTTTCATATTTTAAATGCACGTACTCACTTCATGGTGCCAGCACAAGCCGTAGTCAAAAAATGAGGCCACTGCAGTGCTTCCATGTTTTCTTTTTTGTTTTGGATTGATTACAGGTGCTCTGTTTCCCCGGGAAAAAATTTATTTTTTAGGGGGAGGGGGGCAAATGGCTCCACTCCCCAGACCAATTGTAGCCCTAGGGACCCCATCCCCCAGAGCCCAAATGATGTTTTAAGGGGGGTGCGCACTGCCCCCCCCCCCTGAGCCACCTGCAGCCCTGAGGACCGCATCCCTTGGGACTTAATATACATTTTAGGAAGGGGGTGCATGGCCTCATCCCCAGGCCATATTTGGCTTTGGAGACCCCATAACCAAGGACCTACTGTAGTTTTTAGAGGAGGGGGCCCCAGGGATCCCCATCCCATAGGGCCGTTAAACTTTTAAATGGGAGGGGCCCACTTGACCCCCCGCTTCCTGAGTCATTAATGGTCCGTGGACCGGCTCTCATGCTGGGTTCCGGGGAGCCTATCCCAGGACACAATGGTTTCCCTACCCACACCGGCAGGAAGCTTGTTTTTATTCCTACCTGGTGGGAGCATTTTAAAAACTCCTGCCACCTGGGAGCAAACACAAAGGGGCAGATTTATGTTGGGAATGCGCCACGTTTGCGTCACGCAACTGCGGCGTAAACGTGGCGCATCCCTACGACCCATTTACAACGTGACGCATCTAGGCAGATGCGCCACGTTGTAAAGCCCTGCGCCACTTGTGGGCGTTCCGGCACAGGGTGGGCGTTCCGGGGCAGGTGCGCCTGCAAAAGTGGCTGAGTGAAATCTATAAGATTTCACTCAGTCACTTTCAGGCCAATGCTGTGCCAAAACCCTGCACCTGCTTGAAGCAGGCGTAGGTCTTGACGCAGCATTGTAAAGATGGGGCACCCCCAAGCCTTTCTGGAGCTGCGTCGCTCATGCGACACAACTCCAGCAATGCGGCACTTTTACGGCACAGATGCGTCACGCATCTGTGCCGTTTTTGCCCCATGGTGCGCCGCTTTGTAAATGCGGTGCACCATGGGTGGCGAAGCAGCGGCGCAAGATAACTGGCGCATCCCTGGGGATGCGCCAGTTATCATAAATCAGCCCCAAAGTCTGCTCGCAGTCGGCAAGAGCTTTGAAAATGCTTCCGCTGGTTGGGAGCAGACTTGAAATCTGTTTCCCTGCCAACACAATTGCGGGCAGGGAAACAGATCAAAATATTGCTGTTGTCTGGAGGATAAAGGGTAAGGAATGACTACATGGGATTTTGTTTATCTGATTATCTTAGTTGATTCACTGATATGTATCTTGAGAGTTAGTTGTCACAAATCTAACCCAAATGTATCAATAGGATAACGACACAATTCTTCAATAATTGTAGGTCAAGAACAAGAACAAGAAAGGAAAAAGCACACGGAAAATTGATTTAGACTGTAAAAGTATTGTATTGAGTAAATCAGCAAGTTCGTTTACGGGGATATAGTGAACAAATCAATGTAGGCAAAAAAAGTCATGAACAGATGTGTACATTAATCAACAAATCAGTTCATAACAACTCATCAACTCCTTTGATAAATAAAAATTAACCAAGTCCAGTAATGTACAAAGGTTAACACTTGGTGAAGATGAATTGCTTTGGAGATGATGATATGGTCTGATTTGTTGATTAATGTATACATCTATTCATGAATTTTTTTGCCTACATTGATTGAATTGAAATTCAACATTGAAATGGAACATTTTTGCAAGGTTACCCCAAACCTTTTGTTTTCCTCCTCCTCTTTTTCTGTCCTTGTTTTTGTTGGCTCTAGGACTCTGAGCACTTTACCACTGCTGACCAGTGCTAACATGCCTACACTCTTCTCCTAAATGTGTATCACTGGTGTATACCTGTTTAGCATATTTGTTATGCTAATACGTCCCTTGTAAAGTGGTTAAACATATATCCAGGGTCTATACATCAAATACTACTAATGGGCCTGCAGCACTCATTGTGCCATCTGCATAAGTAGCCTTTCAAATCTGGCTCAGGCAAGCCAGTGCCTGTGTGAACAGTTTACTGTAAATGTAAATGTACATGTATTTATATAGCGCAAATCGCCCACATCGCAGGCATCTATGCGCTTGCTTAGGGAACCCGTCCTGGTATTCTCCTGTGAGATACCCCAGCAGGGTATCCACAAGGTGAAAGCCAGGCATCCCGCCGCGAGGGGCTGTTGTGGAGATTAAGCAAGCTATTGCCCAGAGTCGCAGAGTGTGAACCCGTGAGTCGAGTAGGCACCGGAGCGAGAATTATCGAGTCCGTGGAATTATTGAGCCCAACCCCCGTCGGGGCGGGGAATTGAACCCTGGTCCAGGGCCGATCTCAGCTTCCGAGTCTGCCGCCTCTAACCCCTGAGCCACACTTCTCCACTGCCACTTCAACTTGGCATTTGAAATTATTTGCCAAGCCTTAAACCCCCTTTAATTACATATAAGTCACCCTTAAGGTAGGCCCTAGGTAACTCTAAGGGAAGGGTGCTATGTAAGTAAAAGGCAGGACATGTACCTTCATGTTTTGCATGTCCAGGTAGTGACAAACAGCCTATTTAATTTTTCAGTACTGTAAGGCCTACCCCTCTTATAGGCTTGAATTGGGAATTCCTTAATGGGCCTTTAAGCTGTAATGCCTGATCAGAGAGGAGTAGCTTTTTCATACTTGATATGTTTGGAATGGTAATGACAAAGGCTCCTCACTGTTGAAGCAGAATTTAACATTACTGTTTCAGAAATGCCACTTTTAGAAAGTGTGCAAAAGAAAAACATTCCGTTCATCAATTGTTTCTTTTGCATATGTTGCCCTAAGTGGGAAGAGTATGCCCAGACGTGGGTCCTGTGATCACTACACCACTGGATTCAAACTAGCCTGGCTGATGAAGGGTGATGCCCTGAAACCGGTCCCAGGATGCTTGTTTCTGGTCCAGGGTGGTCCTGGCTTCACAGTTCTGGCTGGACTGTTCCCACAAGGAACAGGGTCAAGACTGATTTGCAAATGACTGGGTCCAAACTGGGGTGTTGTGGTGAGCAAAAGAATGATGGATTAAACCCAGATCCTTGTGACTGTGGTGAATGTTTGCATTGTTCAGCATTCCTTCAATCAGTTGTTTCTTTTACTTTTAGAAAGTGGACATTTCTCTTTACTTACTGCTCTTTGTGCCTAACAGCTTGTCTCCAAAATATGTCTGGGTTGGGTGACAGCTACACTTTGTGCATTCCCTTTAGACAGCCATGGACACAGGAAAGTTAGACTCATCTGCAGTCTGAGCAACCATCTGCATTCTGATAGCCTTCCTGGGCAGAAAAGGGGAGATGCAGTGTTTAATTTGTAAAATATTAAGCGCCAGGGTTCTGACCAGGATGCCACTGCAGCTTGTGCCACCCATCACCCTTGTCATCGCTGCCAAAACAACTACTAACCATCTCTCTCATATGTAAATGCAACAGTTCTGATTATTGCAGGTCTCCAGAGCTAAAGGAATGGCTGGGGAGGCAGGTGTGAGCAATTTTAATGTATATTGTGTTCATAAACAACTCATCTCATCTCAAACTTAGATGAGCAGCGCCGCCATGTGGTAGACTGTTCTAAGTATAGTGTTGACAATTAGGTGCCGCTGCCGAGCACCTGAAACCAATTAAGTGCCTATGCTAAGCACCGGAAAGCACCGGCTCAAATTGAGCACTGGGGAGAGGTGACTCACACTTATATCGGAATAGGCTGTGTCTTGTCCTCACACAAAGCACTGATTTACCCCCCAGGGTTAGCTTGGCATACAGAACTGGGCTGAAAGGGATCATTGTGCACTTCAGAGAGTTCTTTTGAATTCCCCTCTACATCAAAGGCACTATTGGGTATAAGTACTGGGACTCTGAACCCACCACAGCAGACACTTTTTTGACCTGTAATCAGACATCGCTGCCTCTACATATGCACATTCTAGAAGGTACTGCTGTGCAGCCAGAAGGGACTGTCACTTTGCTAACTGCTCTGATGTGTTGTCCTAATGCCTACTGCTGTGCTTTACTTCAAGTGTTCTTCAAGGGTTTATTGGCTTGAACCCTGTTTTGGAGTTCCAGGACCATCAAGGACTACATTGTATCATCACTGCCTTGGAACTCTGAGTCTGGCAGTTCTAAGTAACTCAGATCAACACTTCCTCTTCCAGCGGGAAGGGTTCTGGTGCGGGTGACCCAGTATGTGTCCTATCAGTGACTTGGTGCCACCCAACATCAAGATCCGGCGCTCTGTTTTGTCTGGGATCAAATGACTGCTTTGTGGCTAGAATGTTATGATCATTCTCAATGATAAAATTATGTCGAGGACCATCTGTTGTCTATACTTGTGGCTAGATTGAGCATCTGATCATCACCTCCGACGCCGCAGCACCAAGGGAAGCCCCGTGAATGCGGCCTCACCTGGTCCCCATGATGACATAAGCTTTGCGTCCTCCAGCGCTGGCTGCACCCATTGACGGAGCCGACGTTGCACGCCCGCAGTGACCACTTCCCTTTGGCAAAAGACTACTACGTCTGCTGCCAGCACCAACGTGAGTGATCCAGCACCTTCCTTCAGGAGACCTCCTGTGGCGTGGACCCCCAGTGAGGTTAGTAAGGTACTGTATACCTGAAATGGAACCCACGTGGCCCCATTAACCAGCCTACATGTTTGCGTAACCTGGAAGAAATCCTCATTTACACTGGTCCCGGAGACCTGTGGAGCACTGAGACGTTCGGTGCCGGTGCAAGTATTCTTTTAAGCCCTGTACTTAGCTGATTGGTTGGGCTGTTGTTATCACTGTGTTCCATTGGGGGGATTACATTTGCACTCCCACCAGGAAACAGTTCATATGCTTTCTTTCTAACGTAAAGAACCCAAAAAATCAAAGGAGCGTCTGAAAATGATGGTAATTTTATGCCCTTAATGTGATATTTTACAAACTGCCTAACTGTAAGAGTTCTTATCCGATTTTAATTGTTTTACCTTTGTTTTGAAGGAGTATACTTATATATTTGAAAGTGCACATCTTGAAAAGTATATACATGTATTTTTATCATTTTGGTCTAAATGTGCTTATAATAAAATAATCTATTTTTATGAACCTGTGTGAAGTCTTTTTGTGACATATTCATTGTGTTACTCTGTGTGTGAATGTGTGTTGCACAAATACTTTACACATTGCCTCAGATGATAAGCCTGCCTGCTCTGCGCCAAGCTACCAGAAGATGAGCACAGGCTATCTTCATTGTGTATCTAGCTTACCCTGCTAGAGTGGTGGGTTCTGCCTGGCTGAGGCACCTACCTTAGTCAACCAGAAACGCAATTTCTAACACCGCCCTCACCAGTTATTTTCCACTCTTAGGGCAAATTTATCAAGAAACCATGCAGTGCAACAAGCCACCTTGCTGCGCTGCGTGATATGGAAAGTGCAGGAATACGCCATATTTAACATTATATGGCACATTCCTGTATTTTCCATGTGCTGGAGCACAGTGTGTTGCATAGCACCAACTCAGGCACCCTTGCACTATGGTGCAAGGGTGCCTGCATTTTAAACAGGATTGGTTTTGTGCAGGAAAGGACACCTTTGTGCACAAAAACAATCCTGTGAAGCATTTTCCTCTTTCTATGTATGCTGCAGAATGCAACACACATAGAAAGAGGAAAAACTAGGAGAAATAAAGAGATTTCTCCTCCTTACGCTTTCCCAGGGGAGGCACAGCATTTTGGTGCATTGCCAGGTTTACCAGTGTAGGTAAGTTTGCGAATGCATCAAAATCCATGGGTGGATGTGTTGGAACACTCAAGCTCCACCCATGAAACGCCTTCCTGGGCCCCACAAGGTCCTATCTTCACAAATCAATGAAGCAATTGGACCTGCATGGCCTGTTGAAGGCATCAGGAATGCATGCAAGCTTCAAACAGCTGGTCAACAAGACATTAAGCCTGTTTCCCTGATAGAAAACAAGGTGACACTGACAGCTGGAGCGCACAGTTGGTTGTGCTCCATAGATACTCCAAGGCAGCACCTCAGCCCTATCTGTGTACAGTGTTTTGTCGAGCTGCTAAAGAGAAGTATCAGCGTTATAGTATTGGTTTCCTTCCTTCTTTGTTTCATCTTTCACACCTTACATATGCAAAGAACTCCTGAGATGACCAAATCTAGATGTGTTCACTTTTCACTCATAGAGGCATTCCTACCTGCAGGCAGGCGGTTATGGCAGGCTTTACTGCAGAGGATTTACAGATAAACTGCCGCCTTGTGAGATATTTGAACATAGTCAAAAGGAGACTAAAAGACAGAACACATCCCGAGGACATACAGGATGCCCATTAGGGGTGAAGGCAAAGAGTTCCATGGACAGATGGTGCTCTTACTCTGGGTGGTATGTAGATCTGTTATACCTGCTGCTCAGCCTAGTGCGAGTGTGGAGTGGAATGTTGGTGTGAGAGGTTAGCGTGGAATGTTGGATGAGTGAGGATGTCAGTTGGTGATGGGCTGAGCAGCAGGGAGGCTGCTCCTGGTTGGGCTCTCTTCTACTTAAGATCTTACTTGGAATAAATACTTAAAGATACTACCTGGACTGGACTACTTCTTTACAAGACATTTACACAAACTCACCCCGGAATAAGTCCAGACAAGGTTTTTAAGACTCACCTGAAGAATCCACTTTATCGCTTTCATCTCTTTTATTTTCAAGTGCAGCACATATTGACTTTATTCATCCTGTGTCTCGCCAACATAGGGTTGGGAATGGTCTTGGGGTCTTGTTGATGTTCGTATTACCTGTTATGCACCTGCTACTTTTGTATATACTGCTCTCATTGATTTTTGAAACGCACTCTTGAATCAAAAGCATCCATTTTACGGAAGATTTGGCTACTCTTGCACATGAGACGGCTGGACCCGTACTGTTATCGTTAATAGTTGTAGTAGGCAATTGGGCCTGGAAACATGCACTTTAAAAATGCCTCTACTTTTTTTTTTAACACACTGCATATGAGTCCGCACTGTAATGTCAACAAAAATGTCTGCCAGCTTCTGAGCATTGCTGATAAGATCCAGCCAGCTGCCCAGCAAGAATGATGTATGGAACGAACGGTCATGCTCTCTTTGCACAAAAGACAGAAGAACAATTATAGAAGGTGACTGCAACTGAAATTAAGTATTTTAATAATTGTTTTTATCTTTATATAAGACAATAACAATATTTAATATGATTCTCTGCACAGCAGAACTGTTTTTTAGACTTACTGTTTTTTCTAATACAGTTTACTGTTGCATTAGTTTTAATTAACAGAGCAAAATAATACACTTACTTACTGGGGCAGAGTAAAGCAATGCAGCAATGTGCTCTCCGTTGTGTTACTCTAGATATATCAAGCCACGCAGCGCTATGCAAGGTGGGCTTGGGTGGCTTGATAAATCTAACTTAGTAGTTGCGTCGTCCTTGCACCCCATTGCTGTGTTGAAGGGCAACGCAACTCCTTGATAAATATGTCCCAAACTGTTCAATCACTGTCCTGATTCACAGGCACACCTTTCTCAAATATCCTCAAGACTCTCCTCATGATTCATAGGCACTTCTACCACAATGTCAGGATTTCAATCCCGGAGCACACAGGCAAGGGCTTAAGTACTAAGTGGATCCCCCTATGTGCATTTTGGAATCACCAGACTCTGCCAGGAAAGAGAAAGGAGGCTTTGCACGACTGCCAATGGAGTCAGGAAGCTAAACCGCTTACCACCACAGGGATGGGAACTTCCATGGTGCTGTGCACTTCTGGGACAATAGTGGCAGAGCACATCTAACTGCTTACATACAAGTCTCCGTGCCTGGCAATCAGTCATAGCTGTATTAGCTTTCTCTACTTCATATAGATTGTCCACCCAATCTTGCCTACCTTAACTTTGTTATTTTTATCCTTGTCCTGTTCCCTCATGTTAGAAGGTGGTTGTGATAATATGGGCTGGCCATATTTTTCACTTTTGGAGCACCTAATTGTTGAGCTTTTACTGCGGGGGAGCCTTTTAAGTTGGGACTCACCCACAGTAAACTCATAATAAAAGAGACTGCATGGGGATTTTACTGGTGTCCCCCTGGCTTACCAGGCCACTGCGCAGCAGCTGGAGTAAGGGACACCGGGCAGGTTACATGCAGACACAGGTGTACATGCGTGTGCACATGTGTAAGGGCTGCGCAGGGGAGATTCCTAGCGTGAGCAGTCCAGGAGCAGCTACACAGTGAATGGTGTGGCAGTACTTGGGTGGTGACATGGAATAGGCTTTATGCACTGGGAAGGAA
Source organism: Lissotriton vulgaris (assembly GCF_964263255.1). NCBI lineage: Eukaryota > Metazoa > Chordata > Amphibia > Caudata > Salamandridae > Lissotriton > Lissotriton vulgaris. The sequence continues at coordinate 2,041,133,251 of NC_141685.1, read as the reverse complement.
CATGCCAACGAAAGTCAGTGTGTTTTACTGTTTTTCACTTTATTATTCCCCTATAGGGGTGTGGCGGCCATGGGCTAGAGTAACTTTCATAAGGCCTACAGATTCCAGACACACACTAAAGTCCACTGTAACGGATGTGAGAAGGAGTATTCTGCAGAGTCCAAAGTCATATTTGTACTGCTTTTGGGTCATCCAGAAATGTCACATTTCTCTGAGTTAGTCATAACCAGGGCCTGGCTGAGGGCTGACCTTAGCAGGATGGATTGATAACCTTTTTTCATCAAGCTAAGGCCTCCTCTCCATGAAGAAAAGATGGTGGGGCTACAGGATCATCCATCAGTAGCTATCACTGGGTGCCAGGCACCAGGCTGCACCAAGGAGGGAAGGCAGCGAGGGGGGAAGGGGCTTTTTCAGAGACCATGTGTCAAGAGACCCTGGACGACGCCATTTTGAACAAACCCAGAAACTGTGCAGGAAGGGGGGAGCAGGGGCAGTCAAGTGATGTGTTGCTTTTTGATAGGACAAACAGAGACTTCCTGCCATCCCCCTACTCAACTTTCAAAAAAGTGCATGCACAGGAAGAGAAGGTCTTTCTGGGGTGTGGTCTGCTGAGGTAGAACGTGCTAGAGCCTGGCACAATGGGTAGTTGGAAGGAGGAAACCCCTGACTGCCCCCAGAGTCCTGAATAGCGCCAGGAGAAGAGTACAGGACCAGTGCGCAGCAGCAGGGGCCTCTACGCAGGGAGAAGAGGCCCAGGAGGAGAGCAGGCAAAAGGATGGTGCAGGGAGCCAGTGAAGACCGCTCCCTGCAGAGTGCGCCCTCTTGGAGACAAGGAGGGCAAAAAAGAGTGCTCAAAGTGGCTGGGGAGCGCCACAAGGAGCAAGAAGAGGCCAAGATCATCCGAATTGGACTTCTGGGGGGCGAGATACGCCCCCCAGAAGGTAGGCGACCTTTGACCTCTGGAGGGACCGATCACGAAGTGCGTTGGGCTCTGCCGCCGGTCCATCATGTGCCCCCAGGGTGGGTCAGGTCCTGGGGGATGCCCCCAAAAGAAGGGAAGCTGGGAGCGCAGTCATGAAGATGCCCTGGAAGGGGGCCAGGAGCCCACTCTGGCTCCTGTCGAAGACGGAGGCAGGGGAGGGCCGTCGCCCCCCTGTGAAAATGTGCCCTGGGGCCCGGGACCCCGAAGAAGTAAAGTCAGGGGAGCGCCGTCGCACCCCGCCGTGAAAATGTGCCCAGTGGCCCGGGCCCCATCCCCTGGCCCGAAGAAGAGGGAAGTCGGAGGGGTGCTTGGACCCTCCCCCGTGAAGAGGAGGGGCCCGGGACCCCATCTCCTGACCCCAAAGTGAGGAGGAGGTGGGGGAGTTACCACCAAAGAACCGCCAGCGAGGAAGCAGCTTCCGCGTCTACCCGCCCAAGTGGGCAGACCAGGATGCACATGCCGGCTTTCGCGGCCACACACAAGGGTGCGGGTCGGGAGGGAGCCGGCAGGGACAGCCGGGGGATGAGCTCCTTGGGCACCACTCAATTCAGCAATCAGCGCGGGGTGTCCAGGTGGGACTGGGACCTCGCAAGCAGAAGAGGAACGGCATGGGCCCGGGTAGGACCAGGCCCCCACACCCAGCGGAGTGGCCAGGGGTGGGCTCCCCGAGCTGCAGATTGACTCACCTTGGGGGTCCGGGTGGGACCGGGCCCCCCACCAAAGCCAGGAGACGTGGCAGGAGGCCACCGGGGGCAGCGCGACTCTCCCCGGAGCAGCGGGAGAGCCGCTACTATAATAGGCATGGCGAGGACAGGAGCGCCCCATAATGCCTAGCCATGCTTACAGAAGCTGGCAAGGAAACCTGGTGATTTCGGTGTGTGGTGGCCCTAGGAAGATGGGGCCACCACAGTGTGTGTGCCAAGGGGCAGGGGGAGCTGCTGGAGAAGCACAGTCTCCTGCAGCACAACATGAAAAAGTCCCTCCCTAAGTCTCATGAGGACTAAGAAGAATAACCCCTCAAGGGCTCAGCAAGGAGTCATCTGCATTCCCATGGCTGGAACATTTGTTCTATACCTGGGGGTGCTCTAGGGACTGCCTCAAAGAGTGAAATGCTGGATTGGGGATGTCTGGAGAAGGGCATTCCCTGGAGGTGAAGAGGTGTAATTGCACAAGCAATGCGTTTACTATGGTTATTTCTTAAAGAAGGACTGAAGGTCACATGTGTAAGGTGAAGTACCTGTGTAAGGTGATGTCATAGGCAAAGTGGGGTTATGTTGCCAGCCATTCCTGCTATGGTGTCTGGCTGTATATGCGTAATCCTGTGATTTAATCTGTGATACCTTTAGGGGCTGTAATTGCAATGCATTCTATTATACACAAATGTGATATGTACTGTCATTCTAAAGTGATGCTTAAACATGTATTCTTGCTGCTGTGCTTAGGTGAAGAGCCCAGACTGCTAGCCCTTAAGATGTAGAGGTGTATACTTCAAGGTCAGTAGGAAATGCTCAGTCAGGGTTGTGTGTCACCAAGGCAGGGTTACCTATTTTAAATGCTTGTTGGGATAATTTATTTATTTTATTTGCAGACTTTTATATAGCGCTGCTAGACCCGGGCTGCCACTGGGATGGTGCCAGTGCGCAGGGCCCTCTCTCCAGGTTATGTTCAACTAACTGCATTGGGGGCAAGATAATGTGCATGCATGGGAGTGGTGGTACTAGACCCCACCCCACTGCGGGAGGGGTGGAAATGTTCAATCAATCAATCAATCAGAGCATTTGTAAAGCGCACTACATACCTGTGAGGGTCTCAAGGCGCTAGGGGTGAGGAGCGCTGCTACTGTTCAAAAAGCCAGGTTTGAGGAGTTTCCTGAAGGTTAGGAGGTCTTCGGTCTGCCTTAGGCAGATGGGGAGGGTGTTCCACGTCTTGGCGGCGAGGTGGGAGAAAGATCTGCCGCCGGCTGTCACTCTTCGTATGCTGGGGACGGTGGCGAGGGTGCAGTCTGCAGAGCTGGCGGGTGGGGGTGTAGAGGCTGAGTCAGCTGTTGAGGTATACTGGTCCGGTGTCGTGGAGTGCCTTGTGTGCGTGGGTGAGGAGCTTGAAGGTTATCCTCTTGTTGATAGGGAGCCAGTGCAGGTCTCTCAGGTGGGGTGTAATGTGGCTGCGGTGGGGGGTGTCGAGGATTAGGCGCACAGAGGTGTGCTGGATGCGTTGGAGCTGTTTCAGGAGTTTGGCATAGAGTGCGTTGCTGTAGTCCAGTCTGCTGCTGACGAGGGCCTGGGTGACCGTCCTTCTAGTTTTGGTGGGGATCCACTTGAAGATCCTGCAAAGCATGCGGACGGTGTTGAAGAAGGAGGAGGAGACGGCGTGACCTGTTTCGTCATGGAGAGGGTAGAGTCGAGGATTACCACTAGGTTGCGTGCATGGTCGGTGGGTGTAGGAGGTGCTCCTAGTGCTGTCGGCCACCAGGAGTCAGCTTCAGTCGGCTGTTTCTCATCCAGTCGGCGACGGCCTTCATTCCTTCGTGGAGGTTGGTTTTGGCGGTCTGGGGGTCGTTGATGAGTGAGAAGATCAGCTGGGTGTCGTCGGTGTAGGAGATGATATTGAGGTTGTGCTAACGGTGATGCAGGCAAGCGGAGCCATGTAAACGTTGAACAGCGTGGGGCTGAGGGTTGAGCCTTGGGGTACGCCGCAGATGATTTTGGTGGCTTCAGAGCGGAAGGGGGAGGCGGACGCTCTGAGTTCCGCCGGAGAGGAAGGAGGTGGTCCAGTCCAGTGCCTTTTCTTGGATTCCAGCGTTGTGGAGGCGTGCTTCTTTTGTGCGGTGGCAGACAGTGTTGAAGGTGGCTGATAGGTCCAGGAGGATGAGGGCACTGATGGAAAGGGGGCACTTCTAACTATATTTTTAGAGGGACCCATCGAATACGCGGATTGTGGGAGACTATCTCATGTGGGCTCTGCCCCTGGGGATTGTTAAAAAGAAGCTGCTGTGCTGGTGGGCGAGAACTTTGAGGCAGAAGATTGTAAACAGCTTGTGTCACTTATTGGGCTAGCATGAGACATGGTGACCAGCCTTAAAATAGTAAGATGTAGTTTTATTATCAAATGTGCCTTAAGGGTCTTACAACTGCGAGCGTTGCTCGGGAGAGTTTTATAGCAGGTTGATGATGCTGCATCTCAGAAATGAGGAACATTGACAGAGGTACTTGTAAAGAACCGGGGGCCAGATGTACAAAACTTTGGTAGCAAAACATTGGTCGCAAAATACTAGTCTCATATTGCGACCAGTATTCCTGCAACAAGTTGGGAATTTTGAGAACCGATCTATCTACTGACAGTTTGGTTCTCAAATTTTCATCTCATGGTGCATCACAACCTGTGCTATCTCATCAATATTCATTGAAAATGGGATTATTATTTTTAAAAACGTTATTTAGCAAATCCTAGGCTTTGTCACGGCTACATAGCTTTGTACATCTGTTCCCTGTTTCTAGGACAGCAGTGCAGTGGTGCTGTAATTCAGATCTTGCGTGCATTGGCGTACCTGTGTTGTGGTAGATTAGGATTCAGGTGCTTTGGTAGAGCTGCTTGTAAGGGCTTTAATTTTGAGACAGTAGGACTAACGGTGTCACAAGTTAGGGTTGACATGCATTGTCAGATTTGCTCAAAAGGCCAGGTTTACGCAGCATTGTCAGATTTGCTTATGTCCCTGATTCTGCAAGAGTATAGGTGCTGCAGGTAAAGACAGAGGTGCATTCGAACACCTTTTTGTTAAGGTTGAACTATTGCAATAGTACGTTTAGTGACAAATGGGACCATGTATTGCAATCACTGACTTTTTACTTAACAATTTACTACATTCAAGAATCTGTATCTCTGGTCCACTTCAACTGGACTGACCCACTGGAAAAAAGCATCTATAATAGTACATAACTGGACTAGGTTGTCCCCGTTGACATGGAGCATCTGGTAATGCTCCCAAGACTGCAGGTCAGGCTTGAGGCGTGTTGGAAATGTTATTATTCATTTGCATGCGATCCCCTGGGTTGTCTGTGATCTTGTTGAGGTGTATGAGTGCAGTTTACATATGTTCAAGAAAGGTTTGTGTTACCTCCAAATGCATTTGTTATGAGCCAAAACATCTAGCAGCATGTCCTGGGATTTTAGTAAGTCAGCTCCCTCCTGAAGGATAAAACATGTCACCTGTTTAGTGAGAGAGTTTTGCACAGAGAATTCCTATTCTGTGCATACTTTGTGAGTGAGACCGTATTTCTTCTACCTGTGTTGTACTTGTTTAATGTGAAGAGGTCTTGTACACCTACTGGCCAACTGGCACTGAGGTTCTATTGGCACATATATTTTTTTTTAAAACAGACCCCAATGTCCAAAATGTACGGGGAGTTTTCTCTCCCTTTGCCCAGAATACTTTGGGTTTTTTGTTTGACCGGCCTGCCACTGTTGTCATGGTGAACGTCAATAGTGCAGTTACCAGGTACTACCGTTCTCTCTGGTGTCAGTCCAAGGCTTTTCCCAATCGTAGATCCAGCCCTGCTATGCCATCAGAAACTTAATGTTCCTTTGGTCTGTAAATGAAATATGGAAGTGAGGTGGATGCCTGAACGTGATTCTGAGGTGAGGGTCACATAGTCTGTAAACTCCCAAGTTGTGAATAAAAACAAACTGGCTTTGATTGCAGAGCATGATAAAATTACATGGCTATAGATACTCTCCTTGACTCAATTGCATTACTGGACCGAAGAAATTACGTAATTATGTAATTCCGGCTCTGACTAATCAGCCTTTTTCTTAAATGACAATACGCCTTGGCATAAGTTTATATACAGATCGGACTTGAGTAATATTCAATTTTTTTTTACAATTTTTGAGAGATGAGAGGGGTATCATTATCCACCCAAAGCCTCCCATGAGCCAAGGCCTTCCCTACACCCATGGTAAGAAATAGCACGATTTCTCTCGCACATCTGTATACGTAATATAGTACTTTTTATTGCTATTAATTACATTGTGGTCCCTTTCTGTGATCTATTTCTGATACACCAAAGGCAGCACAAGAACTATTAAATGTTGCTTTGTTCTAATAAAGCCATGGACATTGCTTTGTTGCTGGAGTCAGCTTTCTGGTTGCCAAACATCCTCAGGGAGAATTTATTTTGACCCCCGCTTGGGGCAAATGATGTAAATAGGTCGGTGAGTGACTGCTTTTGTCAGAGAGATCCTTTTGTTACTTGCAGTTTCTAAGTTACAATCCTAACATACAACAGCGAGCTATTAACTGTCATCTAAGAGCTGGATGCAAACTGCAACGAAAAAATTGGAGCATTATGTTTTTCCCCCACAGTCTGTTTGATTACCCTACTGTTTCAAAAGTAAATTGTTATCTTTTCATTTTCAGCACCTGACAACCTGAAACATTACCGCATTTTGGTGCCATTTCTCAGCAAACAACAAGAGGACCCCAACCTCCTTTGCTGCTCTTGACTTTCACCCCGGCTACCACCCAGCAAACACCAGTGTTAAAGGTAAGCAAACTGATGCTATATTTTTTTACATGGGACTTAGGGCTACCTATGTATGTGGTCACTCTCAAGGCCCTCAAGCAGTGTCTTTCAGTGCCTCCAGCAACCACTAAGGCACAGAGAGGCAGCAGCGAGTACGGCTCTATTTTTAGCAGTCATTTGAGATGTATTAGGATAATGCACAAGATATATGTATAATGTATTTATACTGAAATTTGATATTATTGCACTGCACCTTATACGTTGTACTTTGATTATTGACAGGTTTCTTTAATATATATATATTGGTAAGGCCAGCAACACACCATCATGAATACAGTACAAGAGCTGATTGCAAGGTCATTCCAGTCACGGCCACTTGAACAAAAACTACAGATAAAGCAATTAGGATCTCATCAGCCTGAAATAAACCTACAACAAACTACCCAGGACAGAGGAAAAATGTCAAAACGTACATTCTCGAATGCCTGGTACACAAAAGCTGATTGGCTTACAGGGTGCCCTATAAGAAATTCTCTATTCTGCTTCCCCTGCTTGCTGTTTGGCGGTGGCTTTTCTTGGACACGGCAAGGATTGGTAGGCCTAAAGCACATCTCTGAAAAAATAAAAAAGCATGCGCTCACAAGAAATCATCTGGAAAACCGGACAAGATTGGGAATGTTGGGGGAAGACGCACCAATTGAGCAGCAGATAAATGATGCGTATCGCAAATCCATTCAAAAACACAATGAAGCTGTTGATAAGAACAGACAAAATCTATCCAAGATCATTGATTTCATTCGTTTCTGTGGTGCTTTCGAACTGGCATTGCGAGGCCATGACGAATCAGAAACATCCTCAAAACCTGGGATCTTCCGAGGCCTAGTGGATTTAATGTCAACCATAGACCAGGATTTGGAAAGACATTTAGCACGTGCTACAGTCTTTAAGGGCACCTCTAATACAATACAAAATGAACTCCTTGACTGTATGCTCGAAATTATAAGAAGCCATATTGTGCAAGAGTTGCGAAACACAGACTTTGTGGCTATTCAGGCTGATGACACCACTGATGTATCCACTAAAACACAGTCCGTGTTAGTGTTTCGGTACCTTGACAGTGACAGAAACGTTGTGGAGAGGTTTTATGGCTTCACGCATTTAAGAGACTCTAGTGCAGCAACCATCACTGAAGCAATACTGTGTCAACTGGACTTAATTTTCCCGGACCTGCCTCAAAAACAAAAACTTATCGCACAAAGCTATGATGGTGCGTCCGTAATGAGTGGAAGCCTTAGTGGAGTACAGAAACGAATTAGAGATGTGTACCCTAATGCTCATTTTGTGCACTGTTATGCCCACCAACTCAATCTTATTATGCAACAGGCGGTATCAAAGATCAGAGAGACACGAGTTTTCTTTCAGGATATCGGAGGCATAGCAGCATTCTTCACACGTTCCCCCAAAAGAACAGAAGCCATTCATGAGATTGTGGACAAAAGCGTACCAAGGGGATCCTCAACTCGTTGGAACTTTCACATTCGTACAGTCAACTTAATCTTTGAACAGAGGGAGGGCCTTGAGAAATGTTTTGTCGCCATAGCATCCAGAGAAGACTTTGATCACACAAGTCAGAATAAAGCCCATGGCTTTATTAGAACACTACAAGACAAAGAGTTTCACTTCTTACTGTTTTTATTTCATGACATAATGAGTCCTGTTGATGTGGTATACGATCAGTTGCAAAGAAAAGACCTAGATACTGTCTCTGTGAAAGCCAATACATCTGCATTTGTACAAAAGATTATGAAAGTGAGAGATGGGGTTGACGATTTAGAGAGCAAACTGCCGGAGCATTCTATTTTTGCAAACCGCAGACAAAACATCACCTCTCTGGTTTGAATTGGAAAGGAGATATGTAACATTGTAATTGTGCAGGCACAAGAATGTTTTTCATTCACAAAACATTTGGTGAGTGCAACTTTATTGCAAAGTAAAGAGTTTGCACAATATGATGAATCCTTCCCTGAGCGTGCTCTGAATCAGGCTGTGGAAGCATATCCTATGCTCAAAAAAGAGCAGCTGAGAACTGAGTTAACTGTGCTCTACGGAATGCCTGTGTACCGGAAGGCCACAAGCGCCTTGACTTTGCTGATTTTAATTCATAAACTGCATATGGAAAACTCACTTACAGAGACAGTGACTTTACTAAAAATTGTGATTACGACTCCAATGACAACAGTAGAAGCTGAACGATGTTTTTCAGCCTTAAAGCGCATAAAGACATTCCTCAGGAATACCATGCTAGAGGAAAGACTAAATGCTTTGGCGATGCTATCTGTAGGGAGCAAGCTAGTCCAAAAGATACCGGACTTCAACATGAAAGTAATTGACAAGTTTGCTACACTGAAAGACAGACGTCCTGATTTCATTTACAAAAAGTGAATGCTGCTACTTGTTTGTTGAATACAAAAAATTCTGAATGAGGTAAGAAATGCATTGTTATCTCTGTTTTTAAAAGTTTTGTAGTGTTTGTTCTATTTGGAGACTACACAGATTTGCTCACCTTTGTTCACTGGCTGGACCTGTCTCCCGCAGGGTGAACGATTCGTTGCTTGTGTTGCCTATCAAACCTTTCCCCTTGGCAAATTGCGAAAACCTTTATACCATTTATGTTTGGGGTACTTGCGTGGACCTATGTGAAGTGTGTGTACAAAGCTCAACTCAACCAGAATCACGGTAACAGCGCGTTGCGCTGCCTATTTTATATTCAGTATATTGTAAGACTGTTTTTCTTCCCCGCCTTTCCTTGTTTTGTTTCCCTGTTTTCCTCTTCCGTGCCATTCGTTACTCTAGAGTCTAATAGAGTCGGAAGGCCGTAGGGGAAGACTGTGGACTTTTCTTCAAGTTCCTGATGCTCCTGCGGAATGAGCCTGGCAAACATTACACTGCTGTGCAACTTCTTCTACTCTTAGAGCTGATATTTCCATGAAAGTCTTATAGTCTGAATTCAGCACCTGAGCATAATAGGACGGAATGTATGAAGCTCTGTGGTTATACTGAATAAGCAGCTACCTATGTTATGCCATCTATTAATGTAATAACTGCACTTTCACAATTGCTTTATTAACCTTCCTGCTTTCTCAAATTTGCTTGGAAATGCACGATTTTTCTTGTTTTTTCAAATTTTTCTGGGGGGGGTAACCCCCCTGAAAAGCCCCCTTTTGGGGTTCGGGCTCGCTCGCTGCGCTCACTCGCTACGGTGCTGTATGCTAATTAGTTTGCGCCCCACCACTTTAAAATCTCACCCACCGCCCCTGCGGGCCGGATGCAGTTGAAGCTGCAGTTCTGGCAGGAGAAGGGTCCTTGGGTGCACATCGGGATGGCTAGGCAGCAGGTGCGTGATTGTCTGGCGTTGAGTTTTTGGAGGGTGCTGGAGTCATAGCGGAGGAGGGCGTTGTGGCGTTTGTGGGGGCCAGGGGTCCGGGCGCTGGGCGAGGTCCAGGTGCGGACTTCGGCGCACCAGCGGCACGCCCGCTGCGCGCGTCCACTGCGTGGCTTCCAAATGAGGGGATGTGGGAGGGAGGAGCAGCTGGGAGGCAGGAGCGAGGTGGCGAATGGGCTTGCAGGGGTGCGGGGCCCAGGGGACGCAGTGGCGGGAATCCTAAAGGGGGAGCAGGCGGGGATCACAGAAGGCAAGGGGACACAAGGGAAAAAATGGAGGCACAAGAAACAGGGGCACAAGGGTGGAAAAAACAGGAAGAGAAAGACAAAGGGGGCACAGTAAAACAGTTACAGCAAAAGCAGGCAGTAGGCACAAAAACTAAAAATGAGTGGCAGCAACACAAGGGGGCAAGGGGGCACAAGATTGTAAGCAGGAAGAGAAAAATCGAGGGAGCACTGTGGTACAATTACAGAACAATGCAGGCAGTAGACACAACCAAAACAAGTGGCAGCAACACAAGGGGGCTCAGGTCACACAGGGGGCTGCATGGTGGTGAGGTGAGCGACCTGCCTGGTTACAGGGTCAAGGGTCGCTCTCTCTACAAAGATGTTATGCAATGTCACAAAGTAATTCCAACAGCTCATGTATATTTATAAATTGGTGCATAGTATTGAGTAGTGTGTGTGTTTAATAAATGTACTCTTACTTTTATAAAGCAAAGTACAGCAAGGAAAATCAATTATTGAGTGTTATTTCTGCGCACCTGCAACTGGCGATTACTGGCCCACACCACCTCCCTTGAGTAAGCCTCAGACTGCTCTGCAACGCTACCCTCTGAGAGTCAGGCGCTATAATTGGGTGTTTGGTTTCCAGTGAAGGACAAATGTAGTAATGTTATTTGTGCAGGCCTCACAGATGCTGCCTCATTTTCCAGCACCTCGCAAAACGATTTCCTATATTACCTTCTTTGAGTTTTCCTGTTTGCCTTGTATACTTGGGATAGGAGCAGGCCGTCTGCTCCTGATACTTGATCTTCTATGCTTGGGCATCCTGGAGAGCAATGCCTGTATCCTGGTTGTTATCTTCTCTCATGACTGTACCAGATACTGGGCGTTTGAGTAAGCTTGCAGCTATGTTGGGACAGAGGTCTCTTTTTATCCGATATATTTAAATACTACCTGATTACTGACCTTTACCTCTTTCTCGCACACATTTAGCCTTTGCTTACTATGAACTCTAAAAGCAAAACATTAGGTTCCTTTGTCATCTCTCTCTCTTCCCCGTTTCTCCCTCCCTTCTCTAGTGGGGTATTTAAGTGGTTTATACCTCCAGAGAGAGTCGAGGACAGCTGGGACTCTCAGCAGATCTAAATCTTCTGCTTAATCTTGACAAATAAATATATTCTAGAAATCAAATAAGAGCTGCTCTTGGTAGAGACTTGGAGTAGTTTGTATATACAAGTGACTGGAAATACATAGAGATATTAGAGTGACGACTTCCAGAAAATACAGCGGATGCACTTAGACCTTGATAATGACTATCACCATCTTAACCTAGCTTTGACATATTTATTTAGGACATAGAAAAGAAGCTCAAGCATTAGACTTGCAAACGTGTATTTGCAAACTAACATTTTGAAGCCATGCTGTGAGAAATTGCTTGTTAATAGGGGTGTGAGCCTACAATCTCATGTGTTCAAAACTGTGAAAGAAAACAGTAGGAAAATGCTTTTTTTGTATGATCACCCTCATTTTTTCTGGACTGATGCTGTTGAATTTTTGACACTGCGTCCTGAGACACTGCTAACTAGACACACTTTTAATTAACCTGTGCTCATTCTCTGGTAGCTTGCCACAGAGCAGTCAGGCTTGACTTATGAGGCAATGTGTAAAGTATTTGTGCTACACTGCAAACGGTAACACGGTGAAAATACCACAAAAAGACCACACCAGTTTAGAAAAATAATAGAGAATAATTTTATAAATAAAACATGACCTAAATTATAAAAACTCAATCAGTAGAAGTTGAGACATAAATTTGTTAAGATTCAATGTAAAAATAGCACTCAGAAGCAGTAAGTGCCTAAAGAGTTAATCAATATCGTTGAACCACGACAAAGTCAAGAGTTCACCCAACCATGATGGAGAGAGGGCTGGATACAAGACCCACATAGGGCCCGCTTAGCCAAAGTATCTTGACCCTGGTCGCCAGCTGCGGGGTGCGTCAGTGATCCCCATGCAGTTGGGTTGATGCGCATATTTATTCTCTTAACAGTGGTGATGTGTTGGTTCTGTGAAAGAAAGATGCGCTGGCTCTGAGGTGCGATTGTTCCGCTTGTGATGCTCCGAGTTCCTCCATGCTGTAGAGGCAATGAGTTGATATACTCCACGCAGTGGCCGTGATGTGTCAGCTCCGATGTGGCAGTTCAGAAGGTGATGCGGTGGTTGGAAGTGTGATGCTTTGATCTGGTTCCGACAATGGCAGGGAAGCGTTGTTCCGATCAGTGCAACAATGTTGATGCATGGATTCTGGCAGATGCAGCACTTTATACTCACTTCCAAGGGCCAAGGACTGGATAAGCACCACTTGGCAGGGCAGGACTCACAGCAGACAGAGTCCAGATTCTATTTGCAAGTTGAAGTGAGAAGAATCTGATATCCCTGAGACTTCAGAAAACAGGAGGCAAGACAACAATCCCTTGGAGGTACTTTGGTTCTGGGATGGAGCGATGCAAACCCAGTCCATCTCACCCAGCAGTACTTCTGAGGGCTGCAGGAGGCATGCCAACACAATGAAGAAGTTTAGCAAAGTGGCAGTCCCTCCAGCAGGACAGCAGTCCTTTTTCCTGGTAGAATTTCCTCAGTTCCAGAAGTGTTCTGATCTGGTGGTGTCAGAGGTCCAGTACTTATACCCAGTTGAGTCTTTGCAGTGGGGGTGACTTCAAGAAAGTGCACAGAGTTCCTTCCCTTCCCGCCCTGGCTCCAAACCCACTACAGGGGGGTATGCAACCCTTTGTGTGGGGACAGGGCACAGCCCATTCATCGCTGTCGGCCTTAAACATACCCTCCCTGACCAGTTACATGTCGTAATAAGATTAATATGTTAATGGCAATAAATGTGATTTTAACTTTACAGGTATGAACCCCTGACGAAGGGCCATAACGGCTTTAAATGCATTGGGTTAAGCATTTGTATTTACTGTTGAAACAAGGGCTTTTACATGCTGTTTTAAAGGCGATTTGGCATTATACACGCACTTGAAAATTGGAATCACCTTGCTTTGAACAATTCAACAAACGAACAATAAAAACTAAAAATATGAACCAAAAACAGTGGATTGTGGATTAAATTTGGTTTACGCTAAAGTTCATCATCCAACATGGTTTGATGCATCCTGGGGCTGATAGTACTTTGTATATCAGTGTTTTGTTTGATGTATACTACCAACGCTTTAAGGATGAAGAGTATACCACGATAGCTCCCTAAAAGAATAAATTCAGACGACCTTGTTAAAAAGAGGTGTGCGAGGCATAAACTTTTTTCATTAGATGATAATAAAACAGCACAGTTGAGTTTTTTAGCCATTGAGTCTTTCTACTTTCAACAAAAAGTGACATTCAAAGGAATTATGCTCTGTTCATAATCATAACTCACTGGTGTTGAGAGAACAGTAATGCATACTTGTGGGACCTCTAGCGACGGCTTAAGAGTATTACAAAAGGGGCTTTTGTTAGACCTTAGCGCCTCTACTAACAGCCTAAGGCACTGCACTGATACACCAATGATTTATGTCACTCGAGGTACCTCTAATAATGGTTTAACTACTAATAATGCATTCATCAGGAAAGTGACAACTGCACCTTTTCGAAACTCAGAGGCCATGCAAATACTGAATTTGGCTGAGATTTTTTTGTGTGTTTTATGTTTATTTTTTTATTTTGCGCTAAGGCAAAATGAATAGAACGAACTAACGTGTAATATGAACAAGCATTGCCAAAGCCAGTAGGTCTGGCTTGCATGTTCGCCTATAAACAAGCCTCTTGGCTTTGTCAATGTTTGTTTTAAAAAGAAGCATTTTGGTTTTGCTGATTCTTGTGATATATTTGTTTGTTTCATTTTTTATATCATTATCTGATTTGCGTTATTAATAAGCAATTATAAGTCTTTTGTTAGTTTACACACACGTTGCCCAAAGGGTCTTTTACAGTTGCCTTGCAGTTAGGTGTAGCCTAACAGTTTCTGTATTCACGTTGTAATAATTAACTGCTAGATTACATGTACAAGCGGTTCTGCTTCATAATCTTAAATGCTATCAAATGCAAAATTAGCCAAAGTTTGATTGTTTGAGAAGTTTAAAAGTCTATAATAATAATTAAATTAAATTAAATAAAAAATAGAGAACCTGGCACCCAGAAATACATCGATACACTTAATATTCTCACACCATAGGTCCTTTCCCCACCTTGATGTCTGCCCCCAATCTGCTGTTGAGTACATACATACTTGCATGTGGCCTGTCTGATCACTCTCCATTTGAGCTGTGTACCGGCCAAAAAGATCGAAGTCCCTGGCGTACGTGGCCTTTGAATGCCTGGATGATCAATGGTTTGCAGATAGGTTTTGGGAACAAACTGAACTCGGCATCCAATAAAATGCCAGATCGACGCAGCCAGTTCACACTATGCTGGAGGCATACAAGCCAGTTTTCAGGGTGAGGACAATGGTATATTTGGGCAAAACTGGCAAGGATAAGTAGAAGAAGTATTTTGCAGAGTTTGAAGACCTGGCTCTAGATCTGGAAAACCATATGTTGCTGCCTGTATAAGGGAAGCTGTGAAAAGTATGGAAAGGACCATGCTAACGCTAGCTTTACTGCAGACCATTCTGGTTGAAGTCAGGGTCTGCTGGATGGCATTCCTAAAACATTATTATGAATGTGGGGTTAGGGAGAGAAGCTATTGTACTAGTTGAATAGAAGACTGGAGGACTCACTGCATATTGGGAAGAGGGCATGGATCTGGCTGGTGTGCCCACTGGTATTGACAAGGGTTTTGCTAGTAGCTGTGCAGAACACTTCCTGGCCCTGTATGGACCTAGCAACACGTCAGAATGTACCCGAGTTTTTGCAAGGCCTTGTAATTGAGAGACTCTTTGGTAGTGGGAAGGACCCACAAAGGGTGCGCTGTCAATCAAGGAGTTGTCTATTGCACTAGGAGAGCCCCTGCTGGTGAACCTCCGGCCCACCTGGACTTCCAAAAGTTTTCAAATGACTGTCGTAAGGACATTTTAGGGATTGATTTTTAGGGACTGATCTTCAAATAGCTGAAAAGGGCACGCTGCCACCAACATCCATGACACATCCAGCATTGTGATTCCAGATGCTGTTGTACCTCTGTCGATGTGCCCTAATACAGGCTTATATATTTTACTAACATAGAGCCTAAAATGTTGGTAAAAGCACTGGTGAGCTGCTTGCTTAAGGTTGACAAGTCTTTGGGCCATAAAGACCAGAGTGGCTTCATGCCCAGATGCTCAACTCCTCACAATATTAGATGCCTCCACTACCTACCGGCAATGGCACAATGTCTGTGAGGACCCATTATTGTTGTGTAAGTTGATAGATAGAAAGCATTCAGCATACTAGAATGGGATCCTCCTCTTGCCATCGTCCTTCACGTGATGAACATCTGCCCACAATTTTAGAGATATCTTAAGTATCTCTATGTGCGGTCAATGACCATCTTTCTGATGCGTTCCCGAGTTGTAGAGGGAGTAGAGAGGGATGCATACGGAACCTGCTATGGATCACCCTGGTGGAAGAGCCATGAGTGGAGTGGATTTGGATGGATTTTCACCAGCTGGGTTTTGTTTTGGTATTGGCGCTTAGAGACGCGTGTCTTTCCAAGCAGGTGAATCGCTCCAAAAGCAATTCAGATCCTTCACACTTTCGCAGCTTTGTCTGGTTTGTATGCTAATTGGTCTACATTTAAGATCTTCCCAGTGTGGAAAAGAGAGGGCCTGGTGGTCTTGTATAAGAGGCTTTGAAAGGAGACAATGCTGGGTGAGGCCATTCAAGTATCAAGTACTTAGCATGTTTGTTGCGAAAATGAATTAGCCTGATGGACAGGCAACATGGTTCCAGTTCTCAGCTATCTAAAGCTCGATCTTAAAGGATAGTCTGTTTTCACATCTAAATACCAGGTCAGAATGCATTATTTGAAGCACTGCCACTTCCAGGTGTTTTGTATTTGTTCCAAAATGACCTATTCAACTTCTTCAGAGTCTTTATTAGGCAGAACATTGCGGTGGTGAAATGAGGCATATCTGTGAGGAATGCGCAGTACTGACATGCAATCTTACTACTGAGCCTCTCACCTGTTTAATGTGAATGACTACCTGCTTGGTGCAGCCCACCTTGAACTATGGGCTCATGCAGGCAGGCTCCAGATTCATGTTCTGTAATGATAATGGAGGTTGATCTTCGTCATGCCAAATAAAAGCTTAGGGCCAGATGTACGACCAGCGAAATTGCGCCTCACAAATTGCGACTCATTTGCAAGTCGCAATTTGTGAGGTGCGATTTGCCATGTACAACAGTGTGTTTAACACTGTTTGCGATTCCCAATGGGGTCGTAAATTGCGAGACTCTCGCAATTTGTGAGCCCATTGGGAATGACAGGCCCTCCCAGGCATGGTGCCCTGCTGGGTTCAGCAGACCACCATATCTGGGACTGCTTTTAAATAAAACAGAATTTTTTTAATGCATCCCGTTTTCCTTAAAGAAAAAAGGGGTGCATTTAAAAAAAAAAAAATGTTTTTGTTTAATTTTTTAAGGGCAGGTAGCATTCCCTGGAACCACTGCCTGCCCTTTACATATATCTTTAGAGACAGTCACAAAGTGGGAAGGGTCCCTTGGGGACTCCTTCCAAATTGTGACTGCATTATTACCACCCTCTTGAAGAGGGTGGTAGTTTGTGAGTGTTTTGCGACAGCAATTGCGGTCACAAAACATTCATACATTGATATGGGGATGCAATAGGAAGGGAACGCCCCTACCTAATTGTTATTCGCAATTCCTAAATAGTGAGTCGCAAATAAATTGCGACTTGCTATTTAGGAATTGTACATTGCCCAGGGCCATTTTGCATGCGCAAATGGGTCGCAAACCCGTTTGCGCATGCAATTTAGGGTCGTACATCTGGCGTTTAGTATTCTATGTGTGGCACAATGCAATGACGGTTACCTAACCAAGGAGATGCCTCTGGGTGGGGATGTGGTTACATCAGGTTGAGAGTGCTAAGAGTTTGCGGGGGGTCGTCATTGTCATTTCAAGAGTGGGTGTCGGGAGAGTCAAACCCGCATGAGTTCCTCTTCTGACCTACAGAGAGATGCTCAAAGGTCAGATTTATCGATAACCGCAGCTCTATATGGGGGCAAGGTCTATAAAGACCTTGCCCCATATTTCCAGAACCCTACTGTTGTTGCCTGACTTATTCCACTCCAGTCCAAAAGTCACTTCAGGCAAACACATCTCCAAGAAGACATCAAAGGTTTACTGCATACTCGTTTTGCATAGACCACATGTTTGTGAAACTCATAAAAAGTGTGAATCTGACATAGGGGACCTTGATGACGAATACTGCACAGAGACGCTTTTGAGGCCCAGAGGAACGGTGATCTGTGCATGTTTCCGTTGTTTACAATGTAAGTACCTCCACAGGATCTTCTACTCTAGATATTGACTCTGGTGCATGGGATAAAACACCGAGCTTGCCTGCCTGCGCCTTCCACAGTAAGGAGAGTTTGGCACTGCTCTGTATTTCAGATCTTCTGGGAGTTAATGGCTGAGGTGATGTTTTGATGTTTCTAGGATGCAACTCGCAGCCATCCTCAGGTGCGCACTGTTAGATCTACAAGGCAAAAAGGGGGACATTGATAGGAACAATTTCCATAAATCTTATATAATAGCAAAAAGGCCGATCATACAAAACTGGCACCCAATTTCGGCTCCGGAGGTTGGTAAGAGGGGAGATGTATGGTACCTGCCGTCCCCATTTATAAGAGAAACAAAACATCAAAAGGTCTTGTAGCCATGGAAATTATAGCTCAATGTAGACTAGATCGTGTCTGTACCATTATCACGAGTGAGGGTGCTGTGGGGCCCATGCAACGGTGCTGCTGACGTTACCTTGTGACTGTGAGACACTTTCAGGTAGAGAATACACCCAATGCTTTATCTTTGGATCTGTGTGTATTAGGTTTGTATGAATTTTCTGTTTTTCTATTCACTATTTGTTCTTAAGGGGAAAGGAGAAATACCTATGAAATAGTTTATAACAAATACATGACAGGAAAGGTATTTCAGCACAGCTGAAGGGTTTGCCATGATGGATGACACAAAAAGGAGGAGAGGAAAGATTAAACAGCGCCCCTTGCAAGCAGTGTCTTCAGTTTGTGTGTTTTTCAGTTTAGGAGCCAGAGGATGAGGTCTGATGGAGCACTAAGGGTCTCTTTAGATTTTTGAGCTATGTGTTTGAGTATGGAACCTGTTTTAATAATGCATCTGGTCTCAATAGGTTCGAAACTGTGTAATATGGTTGAGACTATGAACCAGAAATCAGATGTATAGCTGCATGGAGGCCAACTCTAAGAGGGGTGAGTTTGATTTCATGGGGTTTTCAGGTTTGGTGAACTAACACGCACACATCCCACCACCAACTCATCTCCAAGGGATTGAAAGTCTTACCTACTGAGGCAGAGCTTATTCGCATGAGAGCCTGCAGAATATCCCTGGGTATATGAGTCGTGCTATTGTAGCACAGGCCGTGTGTAGCGCTTGACATCGTTGTAGCGCTCATGTTGCCATCGGCCTCTCAATAATTATTTGAGCATGACTTCCACGGCAGCGTCCACTCCTCATTTCTGTCAGGATCTGGGTGGTATGGATTAAACGACACACCAACATTTGAATTTTCTATAAACCTATATATTTTTATGAATATGAAGAAAGCACTTTACATTTTTTTGGATGTTTTATATATTATCGTCCAGAGTGGAAACTCCGAGTTGGTGCGCGGCATTGGGCTTACACAGAGAGTCCAAGGAGGTGAAATAATGCGCAATGCTACAGATGTAAGTGGACATGTACCTGCGAGTGCCTCACCTGTGGGAGCTGCAAATTGTCGAGATCTAAAAGATTTCTTTTTAGTATTCTCAGTCGGACTCCTCGTAGTGAGCAGGCTTGCCTGTGTGTAAATAACCGATGCAGTCGTTTCCAGAACAAAAGGTGCGCGCCGTTTACTTGATAAATGCATGACCATGAATGATTCTAGCTAACATTTTGCAAACCATTTTTGGCAGTGCTTTGTGCTTCAGATTGTGTCGTCGTTTCATAATAGTGCATCTTACGAACACACAGAGGTTTGAATTCATGTTTTGTTGTGCCAGGCAAAGCAGTCTTTGCTGTGGCGCTCACTTAAAAGAAAATAATGATTCACTTATCGTTTACGAATTACTTGGCGCGCCAGGGTGGATTTCAAGATGGCAGACGG
Source organism: Lissotriton vulgaris (assembly GCF_964263255.1). NCBI lineage: Eukaryota > Metazoa > Chordata > Amphibia > Caudata > Salamandridae > Lissotriton > Lissotriton vulgaris. The sequence continues at coordinate 2,041,113,757 of NC_141685.1, read as the reverse complement.
TGTAATATTGACGATCATACTGTACCGTGTGACAACCTGCTCCCTTGTTCTACATCATCAATGTGTTCAGCTGTTGCGTCTTGCCTGAGAACTAACAATGTTTGTTTTTCAACCTGTAATTATGAGTAAAAATTTACTCTTTGTGCGCCACAGTACTCATCTGTTCATGTGCGGAAAGCCTGGTGGAACAAACGAATTTAATCAAACTACAGGACTAATAAAGACTACTTTGCCTGAGCTAAATGATGTTATTGCAGTCGCAGCCCAAAGTCTTACATTTAAGAAAGAGGGTCAGGGTGTACATTCATCTTGATTAGCAGTGCCAACCTAATTACTTCTGGAGGAAACAGCAATTAGATGGAGTTTCACCTCATTAATCATGACATTCTTCTAGCAGGGAAGTGTTATCTGATAAATGACTTGGATTGGAACAAGGTGTGTATTCGAATTTCACCTAATCGTACACACCTTGCTTTTCAACTTTACAGTTAAAAAAAAAAATCATTTTACCATTCACCTCCTGTAATTGTCAAAGCTACTGTTGTTCTCTGGTTTATATGTTTTAGTTAAGCGCCACTTTGTAAGTACAATGTAACTCATTCTCCAGACTGCACATAGGAAAAACAGAGGAATTCTGCAAGTCTACTGGCTAACGAAAGCATATAAAGGGGCCTTTTGAATGCAAAACATTCTAGAAACACAACTACATTCAAAAACTGTTTACACGTCACTTTTCCTCCTGGGCGGCCGAAATTGGTACATAAGGGTCATACTCATCAGCTCCTATTAGTGGCAATCCCCGTATGCCCTGTAACTCATATTGACTAGTACCCCTGTGGCAGTCGCAGCAGCCTTCGCTCCAGGCCTTTGCACTGAACTGTTGCCCGAATTTCTATTACCTCTGATATATGCACCTCCGCGCCTAATCTGAAAAGATACTTGTGACTGTATGGCAACTATGTTTTTCTAAAAATGCCAATAAAGCAATTTAAACAAACAACAAACAAAAAATGAAGGAGGCATCTCCCCTTTCTAGATTATTTGTATGATGGAAGATGTTCCTTACAACACAAAATCAATCGGCCCGCAACAATGGCACCCTTGCACCATGGCGCAAGGGTGCCTGCGTTGGTGCACGGCATCCATTGTGCACCAATGTTGGGGAGAGAGACAGGAATGCACCTTATCTTATTGATATGGTGCCTTCCTGCCCTTTTGCTTTGTTGCACAGCAGCGCAGCAAGATTCCTTGTGGAGCTGTCCTGCACCAAAACCTATTAAATGAGGCCCAAAGTGTGTTTACATAATTTTTAAGACTTAGGGGCATATGTATCAAGCAAATTCGCATTCGCAAAGGCCGAAATTCGCCGAATTTCGGCCTTAGCGAATGCGAATAGGCCGAACGGCATGTATGAAAGCAAAAGCCATGGAAAATAGGGAATCGCTAATAATGTGATTCTGTAGAATGCGAAAACAGCCATTCTGCGAAAAAATTTATAGCACTAGAACAGGGTATAGGGTGGGACACTTAACTGCACTCAGTCTAATGAGTCTTGGTCACGTTATAACTAGGGGTGCCAAGAACCTGAGGCCATATACCCCTAGGCCTCCAAAATTAGTGCCAAGGCACTATATACAATTCACAGAGATAGTTCGACACACCACAGAATATTCAATGAACAGTATCAGAGAAGTCAAAAAATATCAATAAGCCATTATGTGTTCTTTTCTTTCTTTATTTTCAGTCTTCATAAAGTAGCCAAAGTAGCCAACGCGTTTCGTCCAGAGGACTTCTTCAGGGCGAATTAATGGGATGTGGTATGGTGTACAGGATTTTGTCAATTGGAACAGTTTTCTCCAGCAATAAAAATTAGACCTGTCTCCAGATGCTGTGTTGGCAGCTATCCTTTTGTTATTGTGGTTGTAGGTTTTAGAGAGAAGAATATGTTCCAGCGCAGAGGAATATCAAATGCGCATACGTACTGTGATGAAAGTGTTCACCTTCGCCAGGTTGGTCTTGCGTGTTGTCTCCTCGGTGTCGTCTCGTAAAGTGGTTCAAGGGTGCCTGCGTTGGTGCACGGCATCCATTGTGCACCAATGTTGGGGAGAGAGACAGGAATGCACCTTATCTTATTGATAGGGTGCCTTCCTGCCCTTTTGCTTTGTTGCACAGCAGCGCAGCAAGATTCCTTGTGGAGCTGTCCTGCACCAAAACCTATTAAATGAGGCCCAAAGTGTGTTTACATAATTTTTAAGACTTAGGGGCATATGTATCAAGCAAATTCGCATTCGCAAAGGCCGAAATTCGCCGAATTTCGGCCTTAGCGAATGCGAATAGGCCGAACGGCATGTATGAAAGCAAAAGCCATGGAAAATAGGGAATCGCTAAAAATGTGATTCTGTAGAATGCGAAAACAGCCATTCTGCGAAAAAATAGCGATATTGAATTTTTGCGATTTTCCTGTTAGCGAAAATCGCAAAATGAAAATCGCTAATGTAGGAATTCGCATAAAATTCGCAGAAAGGCAATTTTCGCAATATACAGAATCGCAATGATATGTATGAAAAAATCGCAATTAGCGATTTTCGCTAATTCGCAAAATACAGAATCGCAATTCCACCAAGTAGGAGCCGGTGGTAACCAGGTGCAAACTATTTAAGCAGCAACAGAATTCAAACAACTGTTTACCACAATGGCGGGGCTTTACATCATAGCAAGGAGGATGCGTCTGAGAGCTGCTGCACAGAGGAGGCTGCGGCAGGAGAGGGTATTCCGTTTGCGCATCAGCATCTCCCAGCGCCTTGAGGAGGACCTCTACACCCATTACAGGCTTGATGAAGACAGCATAAATGATTTAATAGCAGAACTCAGGGGCATATTATCAAGGGGGTTTATCTCCGCTTTTTTGGCTTTAAAAGCCAAGAAAGCGGAGATAAAATTATCTCCCTATTACCTAGCTGTCGCTAACACCAGCTAGCGACAGCTAGTAGGAGATAACAACCATCTTGGGCCCCACTTTGCATGTCAGTGATATTTATCACTAATGATATGCAAAGTGGGCGTGCCAAGATGTTAGCGACTGAAAACAGTCGCTAACATCGCTATCTCCTATTACCAACTTTTGTAGATATTCGCGCTAAGCACGAATATCTCCAAAAGCTAACACCTGCCCTGAGCAGTTCTTAGCCATGTTATCCAATGGGAGGTGGATAACATGGCTAAGAGCATTAGCTCGGTAATGCATGAATATCGCTGACTTTTCAGCGATATTCATGCATTGCGGGATTTTTATCGCATTTGCGATAAACCTTGGTAATACCAAGGTTTATTTGCAGTAAAAATCGCCGCAGCGCAGCGGTAAATTTTTGTTTCTAACCAAGCAATAGCGATAATTATCCCTATTGCTTGGTAATATGCCCCTCAGGCTCTACCTTGAACTCCCCATCCGCAGGACAAATGCCATTCCCACTGAAATACAGGTCCTGTGTTCACTACACCTCTTGGCCTCTGGAAGTTTCTAGGGGGTGATAGCGTCAGCAGGAGGGGTGTCACAAAGTTCTCTTTCGCGATTCTTCCATGCCTTCCTAGATGCCATGGTTCGGAGGATGCACCATCACATTTACTTCCCCAGCACACCTCAGGCAATTGCACAGACAAAGCAGGACTTCTATCAAATATCGCATTTCCCACACGTGATAGGATGTATTGATGGCACACATGTTGCTATATCCCCCCCCTCATACAATGAATACATCTTTAGAAATCGGAAATGCTACCACTCAGTGAACATTCAGGTGGTGTGTGATGCCAAACACATCATAACTGACATTGTAGCAAAGTACCCTGGCAGCACACATGATGCTTTCATCTTCAGACACAGTGGGATATATCGTAGACTCTCAAGAGGGGAGTTTGGCGAGGGATACCTACTCGGTAAATACCTTCAGACATAGGCGTAATTAGTAACAACTACCATGTGCATGTCACAGGCTAACATATTTTTGTCTAACCCACAGGTGACAGTGCTTATGCTGTACGTGATTTCATCTTGACTCCATACCTCAATCCCAACAATGCAAGTGAACGCAGATACAACAGAGCACACATTGCTACCAGAGGCACCATCGAACGGACATTTGGTATCCTGAAAAGCAGATTCCGGTGCCTCCATAAGAGTGGAGGTGCACTCCAATACAGCCCCTATACGTGTTGTAAAATAGTGGTGGCTTGTGCCATGCTTCATAACATTGCCACAAGAAAAGGGACACCAGTGGAACTGAGTGACTCTGGATCCTCTGATGTAGAGCGGCCAGGACCTGGACTTATGGTAGCTGGTAGAGCTGTTGCAGCAGCTGGGCGACAGAGTCGTGATGAGATTATGCGTAACTATTTTTAGGTAAGGAAAAGACAACACAATGCCAAGTAATGTAAGTGTGAAAATTAGCTTTTAATCCTTAATAGCAGGATATGTATGACCTGAAAACGTACAGTAGTGTACAAGAAATCTTTTGCACATGTTAAATTCACAGTGCCATAAAAAAAATGGAAAGAAGTACGAGCCAAATGTTGCACGGCTTATTGTTCATTTGTAGGTGCAGCCCTAGTGGTCCTGGCACTACGGCGTCTCTCTAGGGTTGGCGGTGGGGTGGTGCTGCTCCGAACAGACTGGTTTTCTTCCTCACTGGGAGTCAGCACTCCCGGCCCTGTTGCGCGTATTTGGCGCAACTCATCTACAGCTGTGGTCACCTGCAAAAGTGTGTTAGCAATGTCTTGTGCAGCATGAGTAAATTGGCGCTGCATCTCAATGCTGTGCCTGGCCTGGATGCTAGACATAGCCTCCAAGCGGTTGATGGCCCGGGTGTACCTGTCTTGGCATTGACTACCTCTGCGCATTTGATCACATACGGCCTGTAGTCCATCCTGCAGGTCCTTCCTGAGTCCACGGAAGCCCTCCCTCATCTCCCTTTGTAAGAGTTTCATATTTTTTGCCTGCAGGCGCTGCACCTGCAACATGTTCAGTTCTAGTCCTGCATACACAGATTCATCGCCTTGCCCTTCAAATAAGTTGGCTGCGCGTCGTCTGCAGATAGACTGATTCCTCTGCACCTGGCTGCACTACGTGGGACGTGCTGGTCTGTTGCAGGTCCCTCTTGCTCTGGCTGTGTGTCCACATTGGTTTCATTGTCACCAATTACATCTGCCTCATCCTGGATTGACCCCAGAGGCCTGACAATGTGTCTCCTCCTATGTCTGCGGGTGGTCACTGGGCTGTCATCCCCATCTGTGTTGACATCTTGGCAGGCATCTCCTGACTCGTGACTCTCAGCCACTGTCCCACTGCTTGAGGGCTGTGTTGTAGATGGTGCTGTGAATAGAACAGCACACATTAATTTACTTCACTAACTTGCACTGTGTAAATACATTTTTCACAAATATTTCTTTTACATTGGGCTCTTGTTTCACTGTCAAGACCAGCAAATTATGTGGTAGACTATTTTTTCTGTAATTTGTACACTTTGAATTCCATGTGACTACATCTCCCATAATGCATTGCTATGGCTGCCTGTGTGCCTGCTCTGGACTACCTATCTTGTTTCCCGCCCCTGGCTCACTGCTGGGGGGTGTTAGGGGGTGTGAGGGGGTGTGAGGGTTGTGAGGGCATGATTCTTACCTTTTCCTGCTGCTGCCTGGTCAGAGCTGTCAAAATCAGCCACTCATCCCACACTCTCTGGTTGCAGGGTCCCCTCAACTAGTTCCTCCAGGGGTGTAGAATCAGGTACAGATGAGGTCCCACCAACTGTTAACCTGGACTGTTCCAGCCTGGAAGCTAGTTTCTCCTTAGAGCGCAGGCGCAGGTCGTTCCATCGCTTTCGGAGGTCCTCTACACTCCGGGGTGTCACACCCACAGCATTGACCTTGTGCTGGATTTCTTCCCAGATCATCCTCTTGCGGCTCTCTGGCACCTCCCTGGATTTTCTTCCAAAAAGTAGTTCATGGTTTAACACCATTTCATGTATCAGAGCCTCCAATTCTGCCTCTGAAAACTTTTGTTTTCTCTTCCTGGAGCTCTCAGTCTCCTGCTGCTGGGAATCCTGCCTGGGCGTGGCTCCACTCTCAGCCATGTTTCTCCAGGTGCACACTGCTCAGTTCCAAACACTCCTTCACTCTGCCTCAGATTCAGGAAGTCAGGTGCAGCATGGGAAGTCACTCACTTCCTGGTTGTGATGTCATCATGCTGCACCAGAGTTCCTGATTGGATCATTTGCGAAATTCGCTAAATTGCGATATTTTTCCCACAATTTGTGACTTTTTTCGCTATTATTGCGATTTATAGGTGCGATTTCTAAAATTGTGCGATTCCTACTGGTTCAGGAATCGCATTTGGGGAAATCGCAAATAAATAGCGATTTTTAAGGAATCACTATTTATTTGCGATTTCTTTTATACATACCGATTTGCGATTCTGAATGTGCGATTCGGTAAGAATCGCAATTCGGAACTCTCATACATATGCCCCCAGGTAATTTCTGCTGTTAAAAAACTGCCGCTAATGGGACTTAGCAGCAGTTTCTTTTTTCTAGCGATGTACAAGGAAATCAATGTAAATATCGGATTGTGTGTTTTGCAGATTTTACACGGGAACGCCTACCTTGCTTCGCATTTTCGGTAAGTCACACTAACAGAAGTGTAAATGTGACAAATTCCCGTTAACGCTGAAAAAATGCCTCTAACTGGACTTTGTGGCAACTTGTAAATATGGCAATAAAAAAAGGAGCCATAACGTAAAAAAATGTACACTGTGGTGGCGTTAAATCCTTGTAGATATGCCCCGTAGTATAGAACCACATTCGACGAACTATAAGAAAACCATCACTTACTAGTGCTGGAAATGAAATAGGTTTACTATGGGTTCCCATCAACTTCATCTGCCAGACAGTAAGTGGTTTCATAAGGCACAAAGTTATGAAGGGTGGAGCCAATAACAGGTAGCTTACCTGTCATTAAGAAATGGTCAACAAGGAACAATGTCATAGTAAAGCTGTTGACTTAGTTGATCTAAAAAAAGGCAGAATTGTAGGATATCCAAGAGGGTTTAAAAGTGTTTTAAGAAGGTTGAAAACTGATGGGATCTCTGAAGGATCTGTGGCAAAAAGAGGAACTGTTTAAGAGATGTTCTTTATTACTAAGGCATATCATTATATATGCAGCCTAGAATCAGATTGGTCTCTTTTTCTTGACACTCCTCTTCCTTCTTGTCCTCATCCTCCTAGTCGTCCTGTCTCTCCTGGTCCTTCTTCTCATCAGCATTATTAACCTCCTGTTCCTCCTCCTTCCTCAAGCTCTTCTCCTTTCCTTTATTCTGTCATTTGCCTCTTCATGGCTCTGTCACTTTCCCCCTACTCCCGGTTCTCCTCCTCTTGACTTTCCTCCTATTGCTTCTCCTCATCACACTTTTCTTTTGGGTCCTGGTCCTTGTTCTCTTGACCCTCTTAATACTCTGATCCCTCTCTAAATCCTGGTCTTGTTCGTCTTGGTCTTGATCCTCACCCTCCAGATCCTGGTGCCAGTGCCACTGGTGTGCGCCCCTTTCTTCTCATCCTCATCCTGATTCTCTGCGCCTACTGTTTCTGCTCCACTTCCTCATCCTGCTGTTCTTATTTCCCCTGTTCCTCCTTGACCATATCATCCTGGTCTTCCTTGGCCTAGTGTCCTAATGCTCCTTATCTTTGTACTCCTGGTCCCACTGGTTCTGCCGCTACTAGTCTTCCGCCAGGTCTCAATTCTTTAGTGTTCCTGAGCCTTATGGGTATGGGCATGCTCCTCTCCTCTTGCTGCTTAAGCTCTTGTTATTTCGAATTCTCCTGATGTCGGTTTTGCTGGCACTGATCCCCATGGCCATGGTCCACCTGGTTGAGATATCTGCTGCAGAGAGCTATGTATAACAAGGTATACTAGTGGTAAATTAACCTTATAGTTAATGCTGGATTATTATTTGTACTATTTCTGAGTATAGTAGTAAAGCATCATACAGAGGGGTAATGTGCCCGCATCAGAAAATGACGTGCAACATCTACGTCACAGATATTTATTTTGATAGGTAGCCCAGTGGGTTAATAATATTGTTACAAAGATCCTTGTGTTACTTGCAGGTCACATGTCACAACCCTTGTAAAAGAGTTGAATGAGTAGTGTCCTGCTGCATGTAACCCACAATGTATTAGTTTGTAATCTTGCAGGTGTAACTCAGTCTTCTGTTATTCTATGATTGATAAAAAGGGTTCCACAGGGCAGTACTTATCAATGCCTAAAACTTCAGTCCATATTGATTCATAATAATGTTTAATTGTGGTTATTATGAGAGTGCATTGATGTACCTGTGCATCTTACGGAGCAGGCACAGACGCTTACATACAGTGTGCTCAAAAACCCTCAGACCTCAATGATTCTTTTGAGTTGTGTCCTGCCTGCTCCAAGTGGGTTGGTCGTTTCTTGAGGGAGGTTCTTGCAACCCTCTGCTGTCTGCCGACCCTCTCGGGGTAGCACACAGAAGAATGCATCCTCATGCCGCTGTATTGTGAGCACACTCACCAGAACTGAGGCCGGACGATTCGCTAGAACCAGCCTGGATTCCAGATGTGTTTCGAACCAGTCAATTAGGATTATTTGCAGTTATCCAGAGCTGGGCCAACCTTCTAACAATTTGATATCCAATAGACCTTTTTCGCCGACTGAGAGGTAAAGGGAGTAAGTATTTAATAAAACAAATTTAATTTACATTGAAACCCATTTGGGGTCCCAATAGGGACTATCAAGCAGTGATTTATTACAAGTTAGCAGTCAAGTTAAGGTGAATTAAGCTCAATACCATGATGTAAAGATACAGAATAACAACTGGATAACCCAAACTCGTCAAGAAGTTCAGGAGTACCAGAAAAAGGCACACAAGAATTCAGTCACAGCAATCCGGAAAATTAATAGCAGAATTTGATGCTCAGAGAAAAGTTTCTGATCCTCTCTTCTATACACGAGTATAGTATAAAAGCATCCTATTTAAAGCCCAAACAAATGTAGATGGTTAAATCTAAATTGATCTGAAAAATACAGGAAATGTGGAGAAATGCGGGAAGGTGTCAGCATTTCAGAAGAGTTCAGAGTCTTCTTGGTATAGGAGTATAAGTGCTCGCCTAAGCCACACTCAGCAAAAAGTCAACTCTCAAAGTCAAAAGGAAAGTGCCCCAGACATCAGACAGTGTGAGCATCAGTTATCACTACAAGAGTCTCCAAAATAGCCCTCTCTGTTCGCATCATCATGGGCTCCATTGATCTTTTAATTCTCACTTTGTGAGCTGCAACATTTACCAACCATCCCAGATCAAACCTGGGAACGATATAACCCTTAGATACCTGCAGCTCCTACTATCATAATAAATGGAAACTTTAAGCTGACGCTCAGGCTCTTCGTGTTCCTTGTCAAGGTCCTTTTCTCAAACACTCTCTTTCTATCACTAGTACAGTGTTGTATATATTCCCAAACTATCAAACCATGTAAATGTTCCTGCAAGGAAAAGACATGCAAGCAGAAAATAGAGCCAGTATCTATGCAGAAAGAAATACTGGCCAAGTCATGGCAATTTAACCTATTAAAACAATGGTGCACATTCTATATATATTTTCACATTAAACCACAAATGAATGGAAAATGTCAGGACATTAGATTCATGTTACACATTCCATACAGATAAAATAACTTGAGTACTTGTATTGAAATGTGACTAAGGACTACAGTGTAAATGCAAATATGAAGCAGTAATGCACACATTACAAAAATCCCTTTCATTCCTAAAGTAATACATTTTAATAGTGTGACGATGGTTTTATTCAATCACCTAAACAATAAAAGTCTTTTCATAAGGTTAAGTCACACAGTATATATATGAGTCTGTAATCTGGCAGTATAGGCACTTCAATAGTGATGTCAAGTGCAACATCTTACAATAATGTCCACCTTACAATAATAGAACACACAGAGCACATGTGCTAAGTGCACTTATAAATTGTGTGTTTGTAACCTGTAAGGATGGAGCCAAAATTATGCTTCTCCAGTAGCGATTGCCACGCTGGGAGTGCCACCCCTTTGGAGCAACAGCCCCTTAAGAACTGTGATATTGATTAATGAGAACCATTGTTCAGTGAGTACAGTGTACCGAGGGCGAGAGATCCAGAAAACTTCCACAGGTAGGAGACATTAAAACTTGTGTAGTGTAAATCATAAAAAACTTTGTTCAAGGATGAGTTAATGAACATATCTTTGAATATAGAACAATCACAGCATGCCCAAAAGTGATTAAAGCTTTGAGTTTCAAAGGATTGCAAATGGAAAGAGCTTGAAGTTAAGACACTTACTAAGTTCATAGTTATTAGTAACTGATTTTAGTTGAACGAAAGAAGAACTTTAGACACAGGTATTCATACTGTGACCCAGGATCTGAGGGCCTGATTTCGAGTCTGACAGTTTTTTAACCGCCAGACTCACGGTGGTGCAGCAGTAGCGGTCCACCGTCCACTGTATTACATTTACAACTCCTAAAGTTGTTGCAGCAGTGGACCATCAGCTGCTCCAAGAAACAGCTGTTCACTGGTGATGGCCAGGAGTACCACAATGCAATATGATGAGCGGGGATTGGTGCAGTCCAGCCAGCAAATTACGAGTTCCTGGATCGCCAGCCTTCTCATGGCAGAGCCCTGCCATGAAAAGGCTGGTGGTGCATGAACAAAGGGGGTCCCACAGGTCCCCCATGTCCCCCTCACCATGGGGATATATTCAGTCTGTACCCTCACAAAGTTCAAGCACGGCATGGACATCCACATCCACGATGTTCTGATTGCGGTGCCTGTTTTCCAAGCAGCACCATCGGAATAGCAAAGGACCGCCTGCTGTAGTACGAGATACACATTTTGACTCGTAATACATTAGGCGGTGCTTGTGCAGCTTTGGCTCAGCGGAGGTGGCATTTCACCGTCCCCGCTGTGCCAAAGTCATAATCAGGCCCTGAGTCCTGGGTGAGTTGAGGTTTGTGATTAAGGAGAGAGTCCAGATTATGGAGAACGATTTCTCTCTCTTAGTGTATGAAAATATTGAAATAAGTATGGGTAATTGAAGAAATCGAACTGGGAGAGTGTTGAAGTTGGCATCTGGTAATTTGTGATGATATAAAATATCATCAAAGAGGGGATTGATGGCGCAAAGTTTCACATATACAGAAACTTGCTTGGACTCAGCCCTCTCAAAATAACTTATAATTTATTAACCAACATGTTTTGTCTATTACATTACACAACATATTTAGTATCTAGGGGAAGCTTGCCTATGTGCTTTTACTAACATTAACCCAAGTGTCTTAAAATGGCCGCCGAAAGCACAGGAACTTTACTGTGCATCTGTCCGCCACTTCTACGTGGTGTGACATCTTTCTGCTTTGGAGGGAATTTCTCGTTTCTGCGCACTAGTGCCAGAAATGGCCGCTTCAAACCTTGCATGCTAACGCCTATGCTGCAGCTTTTATTAAGCTTGTTTGTTTTCCTTAACTATTAATGCAAACGTTAAAATAAAGTAATGGGGTTAGAATAGAGATGCGTGGTATACAGTGCATTGATTTTATTTTTGTATTCTAATATGTTTCTCCTTGATTTTGCTGTTAGCTTGTACTTTGGCCTGAATACTGACACATTCTCCATCTTGGACAAAGCTGCACTTGGGCACTCAAACTCCGAAATTGCTGAAGCATTAGCATTGAATGACTGCCAACACCCTTTTTACCCAAAATGTTCCTGGGAACCTGCTTGACGGACCTTTAAAGAGGAAGCAAAAAGACTCAAATAAATACAATGTATATAATTTGTATGCCAATATTGTTGGGCGGAATAAAGTCATGAGAAAAATAAATGGTGGGTGGAGACTTAATCAATACCAGCCAATTGAGATGATCTCATCTTAGTATGGTGTGATGACCTCTCCTCGTCTTTCTGACCAATCACTGAAGGGGAACACATAGATTTGCAACATTTAGGGGTGGTACATTGCCCTCAAAATGGTATAACTAAGGTAGGTTTAGATAGAGAAATTGTCCGACTTGTCCAAATAGCTGACCTGTGACTGACCCAACGTACTCAAGAGCAGAGGTGCTGGTAGAGCACTCTGTCAGAAGAATCGATGACCCAATGAGGGTACTAATTGGCTTTCCTAAAGAGAGGGGTGTGATGCTGGAGTTGCACTTTGAGGAGGTCACTTGTCCTGATCTGTACCTGTCTGGTCCCTTGGGCACCTGATTAGTCGGGAGCCTGGTCCATATTTGCCCCAGCCCGTGACCAGGATTGGTCATTGCACCATTCTAGGTAAATATAATCCATGTGGTATGTCCTTGTGCTATTTCCTTTTCTCACCCTTCCCAGGTACCAATGTCTAAAGGTGTTACTGTGATTTCTTTCAAACTTTATGTCCTACTGGTTATATTCTTGCTTGTAAAATTCATAGTCACGAGATTGTGGCTTTTTCCAATTGACTCAGAAAATCTTTCATAGATAAATCTTTTAAAACTTTCCCCTGAGTCTGTGGTTATTAGAGAAAAGGTAAATGTGTTTTAATACTGCCTATTTAAACTAACTCCCTTTTCGATCCCTAGGACTTATAGCTAAGGTGACAAGGATTGGTAAATCATGGTTTACAGGTATAAGTCCTAAAAGGACTCAAAGTACTGATAGGGTGAATAAATTAGTAATTAGTTAGGCAGGACTGCTAGTTTAAAGTGTGAATGTTATATGGGCCCAGGTGAGTATGGTAAAATTGAGCTAGTAGGTCCCTGCACGCTCTATCAGTATACTTTTCTGGTAGCAGAGCTATGGTTAGGGATTAGTTAAAATTAGGTAATTACTTGTGTATCGAATATTGATTATTGATTGATTTTATTGATTTTTAGGTACTAACCAAAACCTCATTAGAAAAAGTACTTCAAGAAAGAGAAAAGGAAGCTTTAAAAAACAGCGTAGTGAATAAATTAAGAAAATCTCTCAGTTAAATACAAGTCCTGAATCCCTGACAATACCCGTAACAATAGGTCCTGTAGTTCCTTTATATGGAGATAAGCAAGCTAATCCTAAAGCTCCCAATCTGACAACATCCATAATACAGCCTAGAAAAGAAACCCTAATAGTTGAAGATCAAGCAAGTGAATGTGAATCGGTAATTTCCCTAATGGATTTACCTATACGAGAACCAGTAAAAGACTCGATCAGAAAAATTACTCCCCGATGTTCAAAAGAAGTACAGATTGAAACATCCTCAGGAAAGAGGCATGCAACTGTAGTAAGTCCAGAAGAATTAGATAGATGGACTCGAAACATAGAAAAACCTAAATCACTGTCAACTGTATTGGACATATTCAAATTGAGGGTGGAATTAGAAGAAATGGTAGCGGGAAATGTGGGACTCGACAGATTAAACTCATTTGATGAAGATGAATGATTGTTTATATGCAGAAGATTCACACGAAATACAAAAATATATCATGAAAAGTTAATGAATTTGGCTTTGGAAATGGGAATTGTCATTGACAAATCAAAGGTATTGCAGAAACCATATAGAACTTAATTTTCTGACCAAGATTTGGAAAACATGAATGTGTCAGGTCGTAAATTGCAGCTAAAGGAATTGTTGTCGTTGTTGCAAAAATGGGGAGCTTTAGACAAATGGAAAGCTAGCTGGACAAAGAAAAAGGAAGAGGCACAGGCAAATAAAACGTCTTCTGAGTATTTACTAAAAGAAGCAGAAAAAGTCAAAAGGTTGTGTCCGATGAGAGAAGTGCCTGGAGGAGGTTATGTACATGTTCCCTATTCCCGACAGGATATTTTATCATTTACTAATGATTTCCAAAAGCTTAGAGAAAAACCTGTAGAGTTGAACCGACAAGTTGAAAGGTTTGTGAAAGTGTTGAAAGTGCTGTTAAAGGATTTGGATGGTTTATTTGACAATGTTGTTCCAGCTGATTTGTGGACCCAGTGTAAAATTGCAGTAGATTGGCCAAATGATGAATGCCCTAGATATCCTAAAACAGGAGCCCCATCAGAAGATGTGATAAATGGGGAGATTTAGACAAATGGAAAGCTAGCTGGACAAAGAAAAAGGAAGAGGCACAGGCAAATAAAACGTCTTCTGAGTATTTACTAAAAGAAGCAGAAAAAGTCAAAAGGTTGTGTCCGATGAGAGAAGTGCCTGGAGGAGCTTATGTACATGTTCCCTATTCCCGACAGGATATTTTATCATTTACTAATGATTTCCAAAAGCTTAGAGAAAAACCTGTAGAGTTGAACCGACAAGTTGAAAGGTTTGTGAAAGTGTTGAAAGTGCTGTTAAAGGATTTGGATGGTTTATTTGACAATGTTGTTCCAGCTGATTTGTGGACCCAGTGTAAAATTCCAGTAGATTGGCCAAATGATGAATGCCCTAGATATCCTAAAACAGGAGCCCCATCAGAAGATGTGATAAAGAAATACAATCAGGCGATAACTTACTTAAAGGGAAAGATTCCGCCAAAATAAACCGATTGGACTACAATAGACAGAACCACACAAAATAAAGATGAATCTGCACATGCATATTATTAATGCCTCTTGCAGGTATTTAAACAGTACAGTGGTTTAGACAGTGCTTAATTTGTGCTGGTGCTTAGCACTAGCACTTATTTCCCAGGGCCGGGTTTATAGATTTTTTCACCCCTTTGCACTGGGCCCCGTAATTATTACTTGCCTATGGTCAGGGCCGGCTTTTGGGCGGTGCGACTGCACCAGGTGCCAGGGTCAGGGGGGCGCCGGGCGCCACCATACCTGTATCTTAAATCGCAGTCACTCCAAAAGCCTGCACTGTTAAACGGTTGTCCCTCTTTCTTTTCTACGATGTTAATCTTTGTAGAAATGGAAGAGAAGAAAACCGTGTTAACAAATCAGGAGGGACGCTTTTGCCTTCCCATGCGTTGCTCTGTAAGTGTTTTGATTAGCTGCTGCCTGCCTGTAACTTAAAGTACATCGCGGGACTCGGGCATGGGCGGGCGATGGAAAAGTCAACAGATACTTCGGCGGCTAACCTTCCTGGCACACGCTCTCCAGTCCACGGGATTTTTGGCACAGAGAGCCTCTCTGCAGTATAAAGGTGAGTTAGGTCAATTTTTTTTATTAATCAAAAATGAGGTCTCTCGAGCTGCACGATTACGATGTGATATATGAAGGCTGTGTTACTCCCCACCATCTTGATTAGACTGTGCGGCATCTGCCTATTTATTGGCTGTTATCGCTCGCCCCTCCTTTCTTTCCCCCGTGCTTGTGTGCCTTTTATAAGATAGTGTTACCAGAGCCGATTGAGAGCTTAAAGCAGGCCAGCCTGAAAAAAAGTCTTTCTCTCCCTCTCTCACGATCGTTCCCCTTTCTTTAAATCAGCTCTGTTAAGGGCTTTAAGTAGGATGAAAAAAGCGGAGGAGGAGGGGGGCGAGGGAGAATATAATTAGGGCGTGGCTTTAAAAGTAAGCGTAAAAAATCGTGTTTAGCATAGTGTGCTGCCTGACTAACAATTTGCTGCTTCTGTCATTGCATCCAGATATATAATACAAGTAAAAGTACACCTAAAACATGCCAAGACTATTGGCTTTGCTAATGGTTGTTAGTTGCATAAGATAAATAAGCAACAACTATGGCTTTGTTGTATAGAATATTAAAAATGCCATTGCTTCAATTCAGACATTTTGAGACTGTGAAAGACCTACAACGAGTCATTTTGAAGTTGCGTCAAAGTCAGTGAAGGTTGATACTGTTGCAGAGTTAAGATTATTTTTATTATCCTGAGGGTGAGGGATATATCAGAGAGCCCGATAGGGACCCATCCGAGCACCTGCTTTTTAGAACTGCCGGTCATGAGCACCTGCAGGACCCGGGCCACTTAAAGTCCTGCCTCCGTTTGTATTTCCCACTTTCTCCCTCTGCTTATGCTCTTGCCGACCCTACTGAAATCAACTCTGGGGAGAAGACGAGACTGCAAAGTTATATGTAACAGATACCACCACTCTCCTCCATCACCCGCATCTCCTGGAAGGTGTTTTGTCACATAAGATCAGGGGATTGTGAAGAGCTTTCAGACATGGTTGTGCGGCCAATTGAATATTGCAAACATGTAGTAGTGTGGTCTTTTGAATACTTCCATATGAGCAGCCGTCTTTGGTGTTGGGATGGTTCCTCAGTTCCTTTTGGTCCCTTGGACGGTTTGCTGTCCGGGTACCCTATTTTGTATGTTTTTTTCTTGTTTCGACCAGCTAAGCAAGTCAGCCAAGGTGCGTGAGGTGGCAAGAGATAGTTCATTGGGTTAAACTCAACCTTTGTATTGTTTTGAGGGTAATAAAATGAGTGTAATTAATCTGAGTAATAATATCAAAACCTATTTTTTACGCAGCAAGAGACAAGTATTCCGTGATGTTATTAAGTTGCTGTTATTGTTCTAAAATGATCTGCGTGGAAAGAAGCCATGTGCAGGGGGCCTTGTACAGAGTGAGAAAGGATGGGTAGCCCTCAAACCTGCCAACTTGAACAAAAATCCCACCGTGTGAGACAGGGCCTTGGAGGGGCCTTGTGCCGAGAAGTACCTCAGAGGCACTTTTCCCCCCACTCTGCCACCAAAGCTTGAAGAGGCTGGTGCCTATGGCCCGGATGTTCCCACACCCATTGAACTCCTTGAAAAAAGAGATGGAAATCCACTATTTACAGTGGTTTTCAGCTCTTTTTCAATGCCAAGGTGGTGTTATATCAACTCCTCGACAGGTAACCATGTGATAGCAGCTGATATCAAGGGCAGGGTCAGCTCTAGGGCTGTGCGAAGGCTGCCACCATAGTGGGTGCTGACTTCGGGTGGGGGCGCCTAACAATATGGTTTAAAAGCATCTGCTGTTGCATTCTTTGCCTCCAGCAATTTTCAGCCAACAGTCAAAATTTCAGAATAACTGGTGATTAACTGTTATGAAAGAGCTGCATGAAAAATGCAAGTTATATAGGCTGAGCTTTATGCTTTTTCCCCAAGCATTTCATTATCCTAATGTTGCAAAATGTGTTTATTTGGGTAGAAATCAATTCTTATTATTAAAGTGAACCCCCAACCAAGGTATTCCATTTTAAATTCTGAGTTTGTGCTTCTCCAGACCAAGTACTCAAACTATACTGTTCACTACAACCCCTTGTAGTCCTCTGTCCTCTGTAAAGTTTCCTATAAACTGATTTACACATGTATGATTGATTGTCTCTGGCTAATGTGTGTGATGTAAAGTGCTCTGATAATCTACACTGGTATGTGTGGCGCTATTAAACTAATAAATGCATCTTAGAGAGAGTAGTTTTGGAGACTTTAGGGGTACTGTTAAAGGGTGGTGATGAGGGAATCCGTGGCAGAGGTGGTCATGGGGGGCAGGGGGGGCATCAACAAACATTGTCACACCTGGCACCACCAGCGCTAAAGCCGGCCCTGCCTGTGGTGCACATTCCCTGTTCTACTCCTATTCATGAATGAAAACGTTGTTGATTAAACTGCGCAGCCACGCAAGACGGATTGACCTTTTCTCTGGCTCGTCCAACCAGTTATGCACACTTTGAGGTCTCCCAGCTGTACTGTCTGAGAGCCGGAGGAAGGAGAGTACGCAGCTCCCAGTTCTCAGATGGAGTGCTTGAATTGCGTGTCCCAACCAATCTAGATGCCCCTCTGAAGTTTTTAATTGTAGTAAAGAGGAGAGTGGCTTTACTATTGGATGGGCCTGCCTCGATGCAAATCAAACTCTATAGACACGTGCACAATCAGGAAAGGTGGAAGCACCTACAGTCTCTCCCACAGTCTCACCAATCACAGTGTTGCTTCATTATGAAGGCACATAGTGATTGGATATGTTTTTCTGATTCATGTCCATACTGATACTGATACTGATACTGACTACTTTCTTTACGAAGGCATTTGGCAACTAAAAATATTAAGCATAATCCTGTTGGGCGCCTAGCTAGTGGATGCAGAAAGGTGCTTGGGAAATAGAGTGGTGCATGAAGTAGTTAGGTGTAATATTTAGAAAAAGGGCTGTAAAGGAAAGTATGTATCTGGTCATTATGAAGGTAGACTTACTTATTTCAATTTTAACCATGATGAAGAGGTACATGCATGGTTTTGCTGGATGGCGGCACTGTGTTTCCATTTCTCTACATAGAAGTGTCACATGGCTTTTCTTCCAGGTGGCCACATATCTTTTCATTTAGTTTTGTATGCCTATGCCGTCATCGAAACCATCATCGGACAAATGACTGAATCCTAGCATTTTACGTGAAAGCTTATTTTGGTTTAATTACATAATTTGTGTGTCTGGTTGCAACTCAACTATTTCTCCTCTCCTTATTTACCAGCTAAGCCAGTGACAAAGGCAACCATGTGTGCAAAAAGAAAAAGTACTACTTTGGTCACTGTACACATTTGTCAAATTATTTATTTATGTGCATGATATAGTTTTCACCAAGGGAAAAAAATATAAAGACACACTTAACCTTTCTTAAAATATTATGTACAAAACGTCATTCTGCTCTATTCTCAGATATTTACCTTGCTTTGCTCTCTCAATTTGAGAACATTATTTAACACCACCACTGCTGCCAAATTACACTGTGTTTTTATAGTCTGTTTTCTATTTCTCTACATCCCACTTTATTGCTGGGCCACTGTCTTGGCTTCTGAAATGTGAAAGTGCTGAGTGCTTTTGATTCAGTCACATTTTCTTCTTTCCTCTGATTGTGAAGGCAGAGGCTGCTCTTTGACTTTGACATTCATCGTGCTGTAGGCCCGACCCGAGGGAGGCTGAAAAGCGTCACTGAAATCTCACTAGGCGTTTTCCTCATCTAGGGCCAAATACTTATGCATACATTAAATCACAAGGGACTTGTACATTTCAGATTTATATTCTATACACATGCAAGTCTGTGGGGTATTTATCTAGCAGAAAGTGAGCTAGAAATACACTAGGGTTGTACAGAGACCGGTGTAAAGACAGGGAGTGCATCACACAGGCTCATATAGCCGAGATACCCGCCACCCCCTCTCAACACAATCCCCAAAAGGAGTGAAACCGGAAACAGTTCTTGAAGTTTTTGGAAGTGGGATGGAGTGACCATCCCGGCCGTATTTATTAAAACAAAATTAAAACATTAAACGTTTCATGTTATGTACAATTTCATTACCATATTGCGATGTTTGGCTAACCTTAACAGATTCTCTAATACAGAGGTTCTCCTAGCCGAACTAGCAACCTACAAAAACATTTCTTGACATATTGAAATTGTACAACCTAACGTTTAAGGGCCAACGGCAAGGTCATAACCGGTGTCAAGATCCCTAACCGGACTTACCCCTCCCACTTGGGATGGGCGACAGCACGGAGGCGTACCTCAAGTGCAACTACTACCAATTTCCCTTGACTTGACGGGGGCACCTAAAACTCGACGCCAGTTAAAGGTCGTTCGAATACTCGTGTGAGGTATCTATAAGGTATCGTGGCCCTTATCCCAACCCCACACAACTTACCGCATCTGCCGTCGCAGATGTCACTGGCCCCGGGAAATTCCCCAGGAGGGGGCTGTAACCCCTCCTACAAAGGAAGGGGCCTTGACCGCCTTTCCTTTACTTCCGGCGACCCATCCTTAGAAGGGACCGCCTCCCCATTGAGGGGCCAATGGCCACCTCTCCCGAGCGCTCCCATCCGTGTTGGGTGACGCCCACTCATAGGGATCTACTAATTAGTGCTCACCGATCATGACCTTACCGCCTACCAAAATAAATACGACAGTGCAAATTAACCTAAGAATACATTGGCCACTATGACCGAAAGAGCATACATCAAAATTCGACACTAACTGAATATCTTTAATGGCAAACATACTCAAAACGAACATTCTTTATTAACTCAAAATCAACATGGCACTACAACCTGGAAACGAAAACGAAATAAAATTAATCAACTTTATTATACACAACTGGCTGTCTTCAGGGGCTGGTGGGTGGGTCAAAATTGGCTCTTCGTTCTGTCCCGAGCTCACGTGCAGCGAGGAGGTGCAGCTTCAGAGCACAAGAACAAGAGGATGTCTTCTGGTCTTGCGTCCCTTTTTATCTGTCTTCAGGGCGGGCGTATACCCGCCCCTGCCTGCCCCTGAGGGCGTGGCTGGCTGCGTCGGTGTCTAGGCCAGCCCACTCTAGGGCGGGAACGAGCGCGCCCCAGCTACGCCGCTTCGGGCATACCAGCTGAGACGCGCCTCCCGCCCAAAATGGCTTCCCGGGGGGATCGAGGCACTCGGCCATAAGTTCGGGGGGACCGATTCGGTCGCCCCTTTCCATATAGCCGAGATACCCGCCACCCCCTCTCAACACAATCCCCAAAAGGAGTGAAACCGGAAACAGTTCTTGAAGTTTTTGGAAGTGGGATGGAGTGACCATCCCGGCCGTATTTATTAAAACAAAATTAAAACATTAAACGTTTCATGTTATGTACAATTTCATTACCATATTGCGATGTTTGGCTAACCTTAACAGATTCTCTAATACAGAGGTTCTCCTAGCCGAACTAGCAACCTACAAAAACATTTCTTGACATATTGAAATTGTACAACCTAACGTTTAAGGGCCAACGGCAAGGTCATAACCGGTGTCAAGATCCCTAACCGGACTTACCCCTCCCACTTGGGATGGGCGACAGCACGGAGGCGTACCTCAAGTGCAACTACTACCAATTTCCCTTGACTTGACGGGGGCACCTAAAACTCGACGCCAGTTAAAGGTCGTTCGAATACTCGTGTGAGGTATCTATAAGGTATCGTGGCCCTTATCCCAACCCCACACAACTTACCGCATCTGCCGTCGCAGATGTCACTGGCCCCGGGAAATTCCCCAGGAGGGGGCTGTAACCCCTCCTACAAAGGAAGGGGCCTTGACCGCCTTTCCTTTACTTCCGGCGACCCATCCTTAGAAGGGACCGCCTCCCCATTGAGGGGCCAATGGCCACCTCTCCCGAGCGCTCCCATCCGTGTTGGGTGACGCCCACTCATAGGGATCTACTAATTAGTGCTCACCGATCATGACCTTACCGCCACAGGCCCGGATAGTTGACCGGCTATCCGGGCCCCCCACCAAAACTCCTAGCTAAAGGTCATGCTCCAACGTTTTTAACCATGCTAAGAAGTCTCCTATGAGTAACTCATTTCCCACCCGAGACAAATGCACACCATCCCCCATATACATACTGTCATCATTAATACAACCGTGCGAGATAGAATGCAATGTCCTGGAACGGAACAACCTACTCATTTTGTTATTAAGTTTCCTAACAGAATGGTTCAAAGCAGGGATCGAAATAGCCCCCCGCCACACTTTTCGTGGGATCATATGAGACCACGCAATTATGCACCCCGGAACTTTCCTCGCCAACCAACTTACGGTGGAAAGCATTGCCTCCAGGAGAAGTCGTCTACCGGTGGTGACTAAATCATTGCCCCCTAAATGTACTATGACTATAGACGGCGGTGACCTCATCCGCCCTAACAAACCCTCGAAGTAAGCTTGAAACTGGTCAATACAGAGACCGCCCCTTCCGTAGAAGGACATCCTGTACCCGTATTCCCCAGCTACGTGAATCATGTCACCTGCTTTGAATACGTCTGCGGCACGCCTCACGTATGAGTGGCCCACGACCCACACCTCCTTTCTCACAGCCGGTGATGTCTGACCGCTGGCCCGGTGTTGGGTCGACTGCATAGTCCGCCCCGCCTCGAAGGCTTGCGTAACTGAAAACCAAACAAAAGACAAGAAGCGTGAGTACATTGTTACAGCTTCACAACATGTGCAACCGCACATACCTCTTATAACAACTGGAGGACCAACGCCCCACTCGTTTTACTTGTTCCACATTAAGACCCCTGGCTGCAGCTTCAGTGGCAGCCCCTATCCGAAAGGAGTTGGTCCCAAACTCACCCGGGTCCAAGCCTGCTGCGGTAATTGACATCGCGAGCACCCGCTGAAACTGAAACTTTGTCAGTGGGGTGGCGTCCGCGTGTCTCAACATTGTCCCCCCCCATGATGCCACTCTTTGTGCTAGGTAATCCTCTAAACACCTCACCGGACACATGGAGGACCCTGGAATCCTGCGAATGACTATGCAGTCTCCCACCCCACTTTGATCGGTTTTTGACTTGACAAAGGATACCGTCATAGTCTCACCCCTGATCTGAACGTGTTGCCGGCACAAACCCCCCGCCACATCCCGCTTGCTCCTTGCCACCAGCTCACTTATCCTCATAGCCCCGTGAAATGCAAGCGTAAAAGCGGCTCGGAACAAACAGGCCTCGAACTGAGACGAGCATATGTCGGGGAGTGTGGCCAGCAACTGGGACAACCTATCCAGACCTATCGGGCGCCTCTCATCTACTCTGCGACCCTCAAGGCGTTGCCACCCACGCAGCGCTTTCTGTACAGCAAAAGACGCTGTCGGGTCCTGGATATTATGAGCCCTGGCAACAAAGGAGATGGCAGCACGATGCCTCTGGGCTGTAGCCACCGACTTCCCAGCCTTACGCAAGGACATCAGAAAATGTACTACCCAATCCTCATGCCCCCAAAGTCCCCCTCTCTCAGTCCCCAAAAAGGCCAAATAAGCCCGAAACGCCCCTTCGTATGCCTTCCTCGTCCTTGGTGCTAGACTCTCTCCCACGAGGTAACGAAGTTCGGGGCACCGAGAGACCAGAGAGCTTCGGGAAAGGGTGCTGGCTCGGGGTCCGCTGAGGGAAGGAAACCCGAGAAAGCCTGCATTTGAAAACGAGACAGTGCATCAGCAGCCTGATTCATCACCCCCGGGACATGTTTTGCTCTGAATACCACGTTCAGTTGCATACACAGTAAGACAATTTCTTTAAGCAGCCTCAAAATCATTTTACAACGTGCTGCCTGACTATTAATGCATTCTACAACGGTCATATTGTCAGACCAAAATATGACAGAATGATTTTTGAAACCATCGGGCCAGGATCTGAGGGCCACCAAAATAGGAAACAGCTCAAGGAAAGCAATATTACTCGTCAGCCCCTCATCGTGCCACCATGTTGGCCACTTTTGTGCCGACCATTTTGTGCCGAAGATGGCGCCGAAACCCATGCTTCCCGCTGAATCCGTCCATAGACCCAGCTCTTCAGAGGACAAGGCCGGTTTGTTCCAGACGACTCGACCATTAAAATCCGCCAAAAATGCTAACCAAATACGCATGTCTTGGCGGACCTCGGCCGATAACCTCGTGCGATGGTGACCCTCCTTTAGGCCGACCATCGCCTGTGCAATCGAACGGGAGAAGGGGCGGGCCATTGGGATCACCCTTAAGGCAAAATTCAACTTCCCCACCAATTGCTGCAATTGAAGCAGCGTAACTTTAGAAGCAGTGATACACATTTGCAGGGCTGTCTTGAATTTCGATACTTTGGAAGCTGGTAAACGAAAACAACCCTCACTAGAGTCCAACTCGATCCCGAGGAACTCGAGGCAAGTCGTGGGACCCACAGTTTTACCTGGTGCCAACGGCACGCCAAATTGATTCATTAAAACACAAAATTCAGTCAAGGCCCGGGCACATTCATCATCCCCAGCGGCCCCAAGGAACAGAAAGTCATCGAGGTAATGCATCGCATTCCGAAAACCCGTTTTCTTCGTGTAAACCCATTGCAGAAAACTACTGAATTTCTCGAAATAAGCACAAGATATCGAGCACCCCATTGGCATACACCTGTCCATGTAATACAAACCTTGAAACATGAATCCCAACAAACGTTGGTCATCCGGGTATACCGGGAGCAAACGGAACGCTGACTCGATATCTGATTTCGCCATCAGCGTCCCGGGCCCCAGGCGATTCAAAATGGCTACGGCCTCATCGAATGATGCGTACCGCACCGAACACATTTCTGGATTAATTGCATCGTTTACAGAAAGGCCATGAGGGGCTGATAAATTGTGAATCAATCGAAACTCACCCGGGTCCTTCTTGGGGACCACCCCTAAAGGAGAACAAACAAAGTTCGGTACCGGGGGGACAGGAAACGGGCCGGCAACCCGACCTCGGGCAACCTCTTTCCGGATCTTATCCTGTACTACAGTAGTATGCTGCAAGACGGAAAGTTGATTTTTGCACGTCCCGACACCCAGAAAGCTACCCACCGGGATGCGGAAACCATATGAAAAACCGTTTCGTAGCACCCCAGCAGAAGTACGATCTGGGTATTCGCTGAGCCAGGGAATCATCGCCAGGGTATCAATCGGGGTTGGTAAAGGCGCCCCTCGGACTATATTAGACCTGTTTAGCGCCTCCCCTACCCCCATTTTCACCCGATTTGGCTCTGCACGAGGACTCAGGATGGGGTGCCCCACAACCACTACATTCGTGTTTGAACTTACAAGATCCCGGGGGCCTAGTACATTTACTTCTGTTGAAATTGAAACATAACCCCCTCTTCCCTGTATTGCCGGCGGGTCTCGGGTAATCGTCTGTACCCGTACCCGACCGAAAGGGCGTCCCCCCATTTTGGCGGGAGGACTCACTAACAGCACTCCCCACCAATGGCACTTTCAACATTCCCGACTCTTTCATCTTATTCCATGTTAAAGAATCGTAACAGTCCCAGGTTAAACTTTTGTTATGCTCCATCGCTTTCCTGAAAAGGTTGTCATAACAGAACCATTGGTTACCTTGGTGTGATGTCGAGTACCCCATAATTCGTGACTGATATACTGGAAATTCAGGGAGCAAATCAGGCCTACGTTCACCCAAAATTGCCGTGAAAATTCCCCAAGCATTACCCCAGTTACCAATATTTTCATTCACTTTAAAGGCGGCCATTTTTGCGCGCCAAACACTCGGATGCATCAGATCCTTTTGACCTTTAACAGTTTCGACCTCATAGTGATCAACGAGCAGGGAGAAAATGTTAACGTATTCCCCCGCCCAAATCTTTTCTTTTATTGGCAAAGGAACATGTTGCCCCAATCTTTCTCTACGAGAGGGTGTTGACTCATCCCTTGCAATCGGCAATGGCCGCTTACCTGCACCGGACGCTGCTTCCGTCCCTCGTGGCTTGTCTATCGCCGCATCCGGCGCGGGCACCTTGGCTTTCTCGCGCAACTGCTTCATGAGATCTTGCGCTTCGGTAGCCATGGCGCCCCCATTACTGTCCCCCAACCATGCTGCTAACTGTGCCGCCAACTCGGGAGGCATATCTCCGGCAGACGTCGGGGTGACTATCACGGGAATCGGATTCCCCTCATCCGGTACCGGGGCCGGTACCGGGGCTGGCGCCTCGAGCGGAGAACAGGGAACCGGGACGTCTCCCCCGACCGGCCCCCTTCTTGGCCTCTTTGGCTTCCCTCCGGCCGGTGGACGCCCCGATCCCTCCTCGCCGTCTCGCTCCGCCAACCGCTTCTTAATTTCGGACATGTCCTTCATGAGTGCCCGAACCAACTGGTCAGTCGACATTCTCTTTGCTCCTTTCTTGGGCATCCTTTCGACGAAGTATCTAAAAGACAAAGAGAGAGATTAAAACGCTCAAAATTGGCTCTTCGTTCTGTCCCGAGCTCACGTGCAGCGAGGAGGTGCAGCTTCAGAGCACAAGAACAAGAGGATGTCTTCTGGTCTTGCGTCCCTTTTTATCCGTCTTCAGGGCGGGCGTATACCCGCCCCTGCCTGCCCCTGAGGGCGTGGCTGGCTGCGTCGGTGTCTAGGCCAGCCCACTCTAGGGCGGGAACGAGCGCGCCCCAGCTACGCCGCTTCGGGCATACCAGCTGAGACGCGCCTCCCGCCCAAAATGGCTTCCCGGGGGGATCGAGGCACTCGGCCATAAGTTCGGGGGGACCGATTCGGTCGCCCCTTTCCAAACTTACAGTACAGAGGAAAGGGTACACAAACGAAGAGGGGGTGGGCAGTGGCATAGCAAGGCTCCCATGGACACTAATTCTAGCAAAGAAAATGAGCCCTAAACATTCCTGTCGGCAGTAAATAGAACAATAATTGGAGTTCTGAGGGGCCCTCACAGCCACTGCATTTGCTGCACAATTGACAGCCCACCCCCTGGACTCCCAAAAGAGTATTTCCCAAAAGAGGACCAAGCCTTAAAACAGAATGGTGCTGAAAGTTACAGGTGAAGAAGGCATGCTGCTCTATTGATACAAAACTTTTAGGTCAAAGAATTTTAGATCACACCAAAGCTGAAAGGTACCATCAAATATTACCAAGCATCAAACTATCTACCAATTGTTAAAGCAATGTGCATGAGAGGCTTTAAGGGGCAGTGGAGAAGGAAAGGAATGCGGACTGGTAGGGGTACTAAGCGAGATAAATTACAATACATTGAAAAATACTCAATATTTTTGAAGAGTTTCAAAACTGCGAGAGGGAGAGAGCGTGTGTGCGATTTTGAGTGTATGTAACAATTCTTGGTAAAATGTTTGATCTCAGGGTCATAAATTTAAATCTCGGTGTGGCCACTCAGCCTTTCATCCTTCTGAGGTGGATAAAGTTAGTGCCTTTGAGTTGGTAACAGCGTTTTGAATTTGGTTGCAAGGCCTCCTCTGGCGAAAATGTGATTTACAAACATAAAAGGTGTGCTAAGGACACAGAAATGTATTTTATCCTTTTTTTTTCTTTCAATTTATTTGCAATTTTACTCTGTCATAATTTCCTCGGTCCCTCCTTGCCTCAGTACTTTTCATGCTTGTATCCATTCCCCTGACCTCCTTTCTTTCCTTTTCCTCATCTTTTTCTTTTTCTCTTCCTCAGCACCTCAAGCCATGCCTCCTTTCTTCTTTCTATTCTTGCTTCCTTACATCCTCATTCATTCAACAACCTTCCTCCTTTGGTACATATCTTCTTTCTTCCTCCTTTTGCTCCTTTACTTTCTTTTTTCTTGATCCTTCCTTCATCCCTTCGTTAATGTGTTCCTCTCTTATCCTTCTGCTTGTCTTCCTCCAATCCATTCTTCTTTCTATTCTTCCATCACACACACTTCATTTCTCCCTCTATCCCTTAATTTCTTCCATTCACATTATTTCCATATTTCCTCCACCTTACATCCATTCTTATTTTTTTCCTCACTCCTTTACTTCCCTTCCTGCCTGCATTTGTCGGTGCCTTTTTTAATGTACTTCTTCCTTCATCTTCTCCTTTCTTTTAAATAGCACTGTACAAGAACATTCTCTTCAGTTTGCCAAGTTGCCTCAAGTCCTCAAATGACTTTTCCTAAAGCACCATTTTGAAATGTACACACATTTGCTAATTTGAGTTCACTTTTGAGTTGTTTTCATAGGCTTTCCATAGGTTATGTTATATTGATTTGCATAGTGCACTAATCCCCTAAGAGGGTATCCAGGCGCTTGGGCAGGTGTGTAGGTGTGAGGCCCCTGTGCTGCATATATGAAGAGCCAAGTATTCAGCATTTTGGAAACTCAAGAAGTTAGGAGCAGGCTCTGAAGTGTTGAGGCTTGTGGATGAGGGTGGAGCCAATAAAGGAAATGGGTGGAGCCAGCAGAGGAAGTGGGTGGAGCTGAAAATAAATCTGAGCACCTGCACTTAATATTTTACAAATTAAGCACTCGGTTTAGAAAACATTGATAATAAGGACATGACACACTTTATTTATCGTTTTGTGTCTGGACTAAAACCTGAAATCTCCCAAATGATTAAAGAGCATGAACTGTGTTGGAAAGCAAAGCCTGTCGATGAAATTCTCAAGTATGCAAAATACTGTGAGGATGAAATTGATAATAAACAAAAGAAATGAGGAGAAAAAGTAATGTGGGCTCAAATAAAAATGGCAGAACAATAAGAGCTTGAATTAAGTCAGCAGGCAAATAATCAGAAAAGAGGGGAAGGCCAAGGTAAAGGAAGTGGAGGAAAACCTAGAGGGAAAATGAGTAAAGAAGAGGGTAAGAAAAAGTTTCCTTGTCTTGGGTGTAGAAAATTGGGACATTGGAGAAACGAGTGTAAATTAATACAGAATAATAATGTCCAAAATCAAAATTTAAATCCACAGATGCAGAATGAGGTGTCAATAAGACAGCCTTAACAGGTAATACAGAATCAGTTACCTCAAGCCCCTAGGCCAGATTTTGTGAGTCAACCCAAATACAGTGTGGACACTGGATTTCGGGAGGGAAGTGGTAAGAAATATACGGTAACACCACAGTACATTTTTTGTAGACAATGCGTATTGATGGTGCTTGAGAGGGGGGGAAGAGGATTGCGTACTTGGCGCATCCTTATCGGTAGATCAGTCAGGTCCTTACATTGAAGGGAAAGTGGAGGGAAATGATGTTACCTTTTTGTTGGACACTGGTGCTACCCGTTCTACTGTGAGATCAACAGACATCCCAAACCTTCCCCTCTCGGGAGAAGCAATACAAGTAGTGGGTGTTTCAAATAAACAAATTAGGACCCTGTCACAGAACCTATGGAAGTTTGTATTGGCAACTTCCGAGAAATGCACAATTTCGTAGTGTGCGATTCTAGCCCTGTAAACTTGCTAGGAAAGGATCTACTGTGCAAAATGAACTGCACAATTTTTTGTACACCAAATGATGTTGAAATACAGACTCCAGATGAAGACAGAGTGTACAAAATTATGCACACAAGTAACAGAAGTTAAAAAGATGTGCCTAGAAGATTTACCAGGAGAACTAAAAACCTTTGTAAATCCTGATGTTTGGGATTTTACAGGGGTTCAATGATGAAATATCGATTACAAAAACATCGTCCTACAAAAATATCGTCACTATTTTATCGTCTACAAAAATATCGTCATCCTAGACTTAAACAAGGATTGACACAAATATCGATATTTTTTTATCGACTACTCTAATATCGTTAACACTTATATCGACTACTTAAATATCGACTACTACATTATCGACATTCTGTAAAATAACATTACCTTCTACAATAATATCGACAACACAAACATCGACTACCTCTCTACTTATATAAATATACAAATAATATCGTCCCATTCTAAACAACCAAATATACACAATAACTTTATTTTATTCACATTATCATAATAATTTAATGTAAAAAAATACTTTTCGCACATATATGTATGTACAAAACCTATAATTTATTTATATATAAAATTAAAAAATACTTTAGTAATAAATACATTAACAAACACTATCAGACACTCTTATTGGATAACTTTAAAGCACATTTAATTAATTTTTGCATTTTAATAATTTCATTCCATTAAAAGAAAACACATATAAAACATTTCACAATATACATCCGCAAATAATTATTGATGCAACAAACTCTTTACAAAATAACGGCTTTTAAATTCAAAATAATGTTCTCAACCAATGAATTTAAAATATATTTAATTGAACTAATCAAATGCTACCATTAATTAACTCACTACTATAAATACAATTACAAACTTAACTTAATTTACCTTTTTTGGCCCAAACTTGGAGAAAAACGGTTACCTTGCTGAAGAGAAGAGAATACACACCTACTACAACAACTACAACACTGCATACTACAATTCAAGTAAGTGAAATCCCATTTTATTTATCATTCAAACCTGTCGAAAACTACCTGAACTCCCTAATGTATAAACCTGGTCTTCTTTTCTGTTAAAATATAACTACAAAAACCTATCAACCACCACCACAAATTAATAAGTAAAGGAATTTATGAACTGCCTTATCCATGTCTACTCAGAAAGCTTTAAAATATTAAAAAAATTAGCAAACTATACTTGCAAAAGACTGCATATGTTATTAACTACTATTATCCTAATACAATAAATAACACAAATACATTTTTTTTACAGATTATACAAACTTAATCTACCAATCTACAACTACACTACCAACATCTTCTACTACATTAAGTAATTATACTCACTGTATCTATTAAAAATCAGAAATTAAAAACAAACAACTATAACACTAAATCATGTTTTTGTATTATTCTTTAACAGAACTACAGAACATTAAAGAGAGAAACTCAAGAAAGAAAAACAAGAATAATATAATTAGCAGGAAAACAACATTGTAAGTACGTTTTTGCACTTTTTCCTTCTCATATACACATCTCAATAAATGTTTTTCATTTTAATAAATATACATATATATGTCTCCACAGATCTACCTTAGACATGACAACTGGAGCTACTTTTATTACTTCTCAAAAAGGGAAAATAATGCTGAGCTACATCGGTTACACCTACACCCAAGAAAGAATCAAAGGGAATAAGACCCATTGGAAATATAGTAAATATTACTCAAGTGCATGCTGTGGTAGAGCAACTACTGTTGATAACAATGTTGTAAATGTATGTGAGCATAACCACCCACCCAATGTAACAGAAGTCGAAGTAAGAGAAGCACTAGAGACATTGAGAGATGCTAGTACAGGCTCACAAGAAACAAGCACTAGTATTTTGAAAAATGTTTTAAGCAAAGTGCCAGAACATGTAACAGGACAGTTACCTTCAATCCCCAACTTGAAAAGATTAATAGCTAAAATAAAACGTGCTTCTGATCCAACTCCACCAGCCCCTGAAACTTTTCAAGACATAAAAATATATCCTGAATATACTATTACACACAATGAAGATACATTTTTTATGTATGATAACCACAGTCATGACAAAAGAATTTTACTTTTTGCAACAAATAGCAATTTGCAAAAACTAAAATCATGTGAAACCTGGATGATGGACGGAACTTTTAAAGTATGTCCCAAACCTTTCTATCAACTTTACACCATCCATGGTGAATACCAAGAAACAAATATCCCTTTAATTTATACTCTGCTGCCAAATAAAACAAATACTACCTACTTTGAAATTTTAACAACTATCAAAGAATTTACAGATAATTAATATCCACAAAGAATCATAATTGACTTTGAAATAGCCATGATTCAAGCTATCCTTAAAATGTATCCCCACACCTCTATACAAGGGTGTTATTATCACTACAACCAAAGTATATGGAGGCACTTACAAAAATCTACTTTAAGCATAGAATATTCAACAAACAGTAACTTTGCTTATCAGATTAAAAAATTAATTGCATTGGCATATGTGCCTACAACAGAAGTTGCTAACTACTACAATTTACTACTTGACAGCCCTTTCTACCGCACCAATGAGAAAAAATTAACTCCCTTCTTAGACTATTTTGAAGATACCTGGGTGGGAAAATTCCATGGTGGAATGTGTATGCTAGTACTATAGCACAGAAAGCAAAAACTAACAACGCAGTCGAAGGATGGCATAATGCCTTCCAAGCCACTTTAGGAAGAACACAACCCACACTTCATAAACTAATCCAAAGCATAAAAAAAGAACAAAGCTACCAAGAACTCAGAATAGAGCAATCTCTATCTAAAATCAGCCCTAAACTAATTAAACAAACATTAAATATGTACGAATACTTACAGCAAAAAACCAGAATGTACCCAAGTATCAAAGCTCTAGAATACTTAGACCTAATAGCAAAATCCATCCTTTAACAAGCAATACCTAAAAACGTTGCAAATAATTAATAAAGCAAACGTTTTTTTTCAATGTAGTTAAATTATGTCATGTAAAAATAAATGTAATATATTATTACAAGACATAATAAAATAACATTAAACAAAAATGCACAATATAGCACAATCCACCAAAAAATTAAAAATAATAATAACTTACGGATCTGCTGCTGTAGAATATATTCCAAGAAGATAGTTTCCACAGGAATAGATCCAAAATCAATCCATATAGTTTAAAAAAATCCCCACAAAATGCAAAAATACAACTGTTTTATAAGGATCCCACGTCGCAATCCTCTGAAGAATGGAACCATTAAAAACCCGAAAAATAATGACGACAAAAAATCGACTAAATCCCGAAAAATCAGGAAATGTAATTAAACATTTATCTGGATTTTAAAAAAACCGAGATAAAATCCATCTGCTCACCAAAACGAACACCTGTAAATAAATACAAACAAAACCCACCTACAATGCATACAAGAGTAACAAAGCCTAAACATTATATATAAAACATAGGAAAACACCTGAAGTAATTCATTAATACAATACATAAACTTTTGTTTCATGAGAAATACCTAACAAAGTACGTTATGAATAACGACCTGAAATAACACGTACTTATCACATAAACTGTAATTCACAACACATATCGACACGCACACACTACAACTACCTCTAAAATACCTTAAAATGTAGTTATAATTAAAGTAAAATAAACTTACCTTCACCAACACGAAGCAGCTCCCAACCGCGAGGTTCCGTTTTCTGAAATGACCCAAACAACGATGTCGATAGACTAAAAAGTGAAGTTCCAAAAAGAAAATGGCAGCAGAATAAAAACAAAAATAGGACTAAATACCCATGTTAAAATAAAAAATTGTGAGAAATAGCATTTTATTTTTCCATGTTTACTAATTATTTTCTTATTATTCTGAAAAAACATATGATTAATGTAAAATATACAATATTATTTTTAATATAATTATGTATTAAATAATTATTGTATATTACAATATGTTTCTGATTATTAAATATTTTTTTATAATGTACAAAAAGATGCACTATTTTATGTACATATTTTTGGAAAATACAATTACATGTAAATTAATTAACATATTAAATTTTAATAAAAAAATTTAAAATTTAATATACTAATTAATGTAATATAAAAATGTATATATAGCAAAAATTGCAATGTAAATTGTAAAAAATAATTGAAAAAAATGTATTCAAATTATATAAATGTTAGCATCAACAAATGAAACTATGAATAAAAAATTATTGTACAAAACTAAATAACTATTTTACTTAATAAATGTTGAAACTTGTGATATGTATGTAAAAATATTTAAACAATTAATAATTGTTTATTTTATTAAATAATATTACAACATTACATAAAATATTATTATTATAACTTAAATGAATTTTTTTAATAAATATATTTATAAATGTTAATAAAATCATATAAAATAAAATACATATAAAACATAAATCATTGAAAATACTTCAGAGTAATCAACAATAAATCATCACTATTTTAACTCCAATCCAACATAAGTCAGGGAAAGTGATGGATAATAAACCATAATAATGTACTATTCTAACTCCAATCCAACATAAGTCAGGGAAACAGATGGATAGTAAACCATAATAATTTACTATTCTAACTCCGATCCAACATAAGTCTGGGAAAGTGCTGGATAGTAAACCATAATAATTTACTATTCTAACTCCAATCCAACATAAGTCAGAGAAAGTGCTGGACAGTAAACCATAAAAATTTACTATTCTAACTCCAATCCAACATAAGTCAGGGAAAGTGCTGGAGAGTAAACCATAATAATTTACTATTCTAACTTCAAATATAACATTACTCAGGGAAAGTGCTGGATAATAAACCATAATAATTTACTATTCTAACTCCAATCCAACATAAGTCAGGGAAACAGCTGGATAGTAAACCATAATAATTTACTATTCTAACTCCAATCCAACATAAGTCAGGGAAAGTGCTGGACAGTAAACCATAATAATTTACTATTCTAACTCCAATCCAACAGAAGTCAGGGAATGTGCTGGACAGTAAACCATAGTAATTTACTATTCTAACTCCAATCCAACATAAGTCAGGGAAAGTGCTGGACAGTAAACCATAATAATTTACTATTCTAACTCCAAATATAACATTACTCAGGGAAAGTGCTGGATAATAAACGATAATAATTTACTATTCTAACTCCAATCCAACATAAGTCAGGGAAACAGCTGGATAGTAAACCATAGTAATTTACTATTCTAAATCCAAATATAACATTACTCAGGGAAAGTGCTGGATAATAAACCATAATAATTTACTATTCTAACTCCAATCCAACATAAGTCTGGGAAAGTGCTGTATAGTAAACCATAATAATTTACTATTCTAACTCCAATCCAAGATAAATCAGGGAAAGTGCTGGACAGTAAACCATAATAATTTACTATTCTAACTCCAATCCAACAGAAGTCAGGGAAAGTGCTGGACAGTAAATCATAATAATTTACTATTCTAACTCCAATCCAACATAAGTCAGGGAAAGTGCTGGACAGTAAACCATAATAATTTACTATTCTAACTCCAAATATAACATTACTCAGGGAAAGTACTGGATAATAAACCATAATAATTTACTATTCTAACTCCAATGAAACATAAATCAGGAAAATGCTGGACAGTACAAAAAAACATTTATGTTATTCTAATAAAAAGAACAACACTTAATATATATTACTAACAACTATTATCTATGATACTACAAAATGAACTATTACATTCCAACTATACAATATTCTGTTTTTATAATAACAATAACAAATAATTTTTACAAAATTTGTGTTGAAATTTCGAAATAAATTTTTTATTTTCATAAATTTTTATTCTTTATTTATTTTTCAAAGTTTTAGATTTTTTTAATTATTCTTATCATATATTATAACAAAAACAGATAATTAAAAGAATAAACAAACACTTATTTACATAGTATTAATTGAATAAATTTCGATTTTAAAATTAAATTTTCTAAATTTAAATAGTTAAATTTCGTTTTTTTTCTAACATTTTTTTTGGAAACATGATATTACATTTATCACACACTTTATCTGAAAATTATTACATAATACATAAAAATGAAATCGAAGAAAACAAAAATTTTTGTTTTCTAATTTTATTTTATTTTCATTTAAATTTGCATTTCATATCACTTAGTATTATTATATACTAGCCACTTTATCCCCTATATCAACAACAACCCGCTACTAAATTTTTTACAAATAAAATAAAATTACGCAATTTTAATTTTTTTCAAAAAATGTAAATTTCGCATTTCTAAATACATTTTTTTAAATATTTCAATTTTGTTACTATTCTATACAAATTATTTACACTACTTTTTTAAATTACTACCCACCCTTATCCCCTATAATACTATTAACCCGCTCCTATAATTTTTACTATTATTTTTTTTACATTTTTAAACAATATAATTATAATAATATACATTTTTTTTAATGATTTAAACATAAAACATACTTTTAAACACTTATATAACACATTCTATTATTTTGTCGATATTATATACAACAATATTTTCCTTAACGATATTCTATACAAAGATATTTTATTTTGACAATATTTTTTTTAATTCTAAACAACGATATTTACAACTACGATATTTTTGAAAATCGATATTCTTATCTCGATATTTATGCTAGTCGATATTATCCCGTCGATATTCCTGCTTTATACCTTTTACAGGTAAATAATTAGGCCTAATGGCAGATGTCGATCCCATAAAAGTGACAGTAAATATTCGACCGTACTAAATGAGTCCTGAAATAAAGGCAAGAGTTGCACGAGAAATAGGGCGTTTGGTTGCACAGGGCATTCTAGAAGAAATAATGAGCAGTTCTTCTAATTCACCTATAATAGGTAATCCATACAATTAATAAAATTGTCATCCCATGTTGCCTAAAAGTACCAAATCCAGCAGTGATTCTGTATCAAATACCATGGGGAGCAGGATGGTTCACTGTAATTGATTATGCCATGCCTTGTTTTCCA
This sequence comes from Lissotriton vulgaris, assembly GCF_964263255.1. Taxonomy (NCBI): domain Eukaryota; kingdom Metazoa; phylum Chordata; class Amphibia; order Caudata; family Salamandridae; genus Lissotriton; species Lissotriton vulgaris. The sequence goes on along the minus strand of NC_141685.1, from coordinate 2,041,077,991 downwards.
TCCCGCTGCATTCAGATAGCAAATTTTTATTTTCGTTCAAATTTGATGAGCATGTTTACGTTTGGAATCGTGTTCCTCAAGGGTACACGGAAAGTCCATCCATCTTTAATCAGATTCTGAAAAAGTGCCTTGATTAACTGGTGCTGCCCGGACAATCTGTCCTGGTGCAGTATATCGAAGACCTATTGTTGGCATTGAGAACAAGAAATGATTGTGTGCTTTCGCAATGGAGCAGAAGGTACATCAGGAATGAATCTGTCCGGCAGGCTGCGGGCATGGGGCGTTGGTACCACCTCACACCTGATCACATATCTTGCAAGATGTTGCATATGAGGACCTAACAAAAAAAAAAGAAAAGACTGTGTGATCGATTCTATTGCATTGCTGAACCATTTAGCAAAAGGTGGACATAAAGTGTCCTCTGAGAAATTGCAATATTGTACAACCTCAGTAAAGTATCTGGGACACCAGATAAAAAGAGGGGTCAGAAGAGTGACATCTGAAAGAATTAACAAAATTAAAAACATGAAATTACCCCAAACACAGAAAAAAATCAGAATGTTTCTCGGAGTTGTAGGTTACTGCAGGCAGTGGATTGTGGGATTTGCAGTACTCGCAAAGCCATTGATTCAAATGATAAAGAAATTAGCAAAATACCCAGTTGAATGAGATGACGAGAGCATGACTGCCTTTTTAAACTTGCCTAACAGACTATGTGAAGCTCCAGCATTAGGTATCCCAGATTATTCAAAAGAGTTTGCACTATTTTGTGACACGAGAGACAATTGTGCTTTTTCAGTCCTAACCCTGACCCATGGGTTAATGTGACGACTTGTGGCATATTTTTCTGCCACATTGGATCCAGTGGCATCTGCACTGCCAGGTTGTCTAAAAGCAGTAGCTGCAACATGCATAAGTCTTGAGCAAAGCAAATCTATTGTCATGGGACATATTGTAACAGTGTACTTTCCACATTCAGTTGTGATTCTGTTAACCAGAACACATACTCAGCATTTAACACCTAGTCGGATGACTAAATATGAAAGAATTATCGTTGGTTCAAAAAGTGTGACAATAGTGAGATGCACTATTTTAAATCCAGCAACCAGATTCTCATTTTGAGGAAGTGAGAGAGGAAGTCGAACATGATTGTATTGACTTAACTTAATTCAGTACTAGACCTCGTGCAGACAAACAGGAAGAACCTTTAAAAGACCCAGAACATGAGCTGTTTGTAGATGGCTCATGCATGCGCCATGAGGTAGGAGGACTAAGCGCTGCTTTTGCTGTATGCACACTATCAAATATAGTGGAAGCATCTTACCTACCAGGAGTCAAGTCTGCACAAGAAGCCAAATTGATTGCTTTAATAAAAGCGTGCAAAATTTGGAAAAATTGGAGAGTAACCATTCACACTGATAGCCAGTATGGTTACGGGGTTATGGATGACTTTGGCCAGCTATGGATGCAAAGGGAGTTCATGACTTCTTCAGGAACTCCTATTAAAAATGGACAATATGTAAAAGAATTACTTGAAGCAATCAAATTGCCCAAAGAATTGGCCGTGGTCAAGTGTGCTGCTCACCAATCTGGAACTGACAGAGTGACAGCCGGCAACCAATATGCTGACCAGGTGGCTAAACATTGTGCCAAATTTAAAATGGGAATAAATAAGAAAATGAAAGCATGTGGAAACAGCTGCCAGCTTATGCTATTGAGAGGTGTGAATACATGGGAGGAAGTGAGAGATTTACAAGTTGAAGCAGAGCCCAAAGAAAAGGAAGACTGGCAGAAAATAGGGTGTCAGGCAAGACCTGAAGATGGCATAATAGTCTAACTAGATGGCAGACCAGTACTACCTGATTGTATGCTTGCATCAATGGCCAGAATGTACCATGGGGACACACACAAAGGGAGAGATGCAATGGTGAGGTTATTCAGACGGGACTGGTTCAATGCGACGTTCAGGAACATAGCAGAGAGTATTTGCCAGAGATGCCTAACATGTTAGTGATTAAACCCTGGTAAGAAAACTGTAGTGTGCCCTGGGAAAATCGGGAAAGCAGAAGGACCCTTTGTTAGATTACAAATTGACTTCATTCAGTTACCTGCTTGTCAAGGATTAAAATATGTCTTGGTCATTGTCTGCCTATTTTCAAAATTGGTGGAGGCATACCCTACCCACAGGAATGAAAGCTTAACTGTAGCCAAACTCTTTTTAAGAGAACTAATTCCTAGGTTCAGTTTTCCAGTAATGATTGAGTCACACCGAGGAAGACATTTTAATAATGAAATAATTAGTCTAATCTGTGAAGCATTCAAAATTGAGCAAAAGCTGCACTGTGCATACCGCCCAGAGGCCTCTGGAGTGGTAGAACAATTAAATGACACGATTAAAGCAAGATTGAGGAAGATGTGTGAGTCTACCCAATTAGAATGGCCTGATGCTTCACCTCTTGTCCTGATGGGACTCAGAAGCATTCCAGACAAGAAAACAGGCTTAAGTCCCATGAGATACTCATGGGAAGGGCAATGAGGCAAGTATGTGTGCCAGGACAACAGCTGTTAACTATATCTGATGATTTAGTGTTGGAGTACTGCAATGACTTGGCTGACCAAGTGTGTTCTATCTCTCACCAGGTTAGGGAAGACGCTGAAGTCAGACATTCAACTCCAGCAAATGATTTGAACCCAGGAGATTGGGTAGTGATAAAAAATCACACTCTGGAATCTTGTCTAGCACCAAGGTGAGGAAAGCCAGAGCAAGTGATACTGGTTACCACCACAGGTGTAAAGTGCAAGGGAATCCCCAACTGGATCCACACAAGTCATACTAAACGGATACCATAACCTGATGAAGTTGAGGCTGAAGGTTGTGCAGCTGAAGGGCCTCAAGAAGTTAATCTAGAAGTAGTTGACGAAGAGCAACCGAGCACCAGTAAGGATGAATGGATCCCAGTGGTTGACATACCTGAAATAAGTGTAAGAGCAAGAAGCCAAACATACTTAGATAGTCAGACTGATAGTGAGGACGAGATTGGTATAGAAGAACGTACTCAGATTACAAAAATTCAAGCTAATGGTAATCGTGAGGAGGACCAGATAAGGAAAAAGCAATATACTCCGACCAACAAAACCCCTACCAGAGCTCCATTGTCTGAGGAGGGACAGATAGGTACTAGTCAAAACGCACAGGCAGAAGACAATCAAGAATCTGCAAGACCTGAGCAGGACCAGACAGGATTAGTAAAACGGGTTCAGGACAAAGAAAAAACTCCAGGCCCAACAAAGTCATATCCTGAATCAGGTCAGATTAGACTAGAATAATCCATCCAGGCGGAACAGTTAACAGTAATAAGCCCTGGACAAGGTGAGTTAGAGAGGAAACCTGAAGTTGACAAAAATCAAGTTGTGCCACAACTTAAAGAAAACAAAAGAACTTTGGAAGAATCAGAAAGCGCAGTGCCAGCTAAAAGACTCAGAAAAGGTGATAAATGGCCTGGTTTTGTTAAAAGACTAAAATATCGCCTAGTCACAATAGATGAAGAGCCAGAACAAGTAGATGAAGTGACAAGTCAAACGAAACCGTCTACAAGCAATCACAGAAGGAGAAGTCCACGCCTGAAAAAGCTTAAACAATAAATTCAAAGGCCCGGAATGGATATACATCATCCTTGAAGATTTCAAAAATATGGAAATCTGTGAAGACAGTGATGAAGAATTGATTGATGATCAAGATATTGAAGAAGTAAGGCCAACTTGAGATAGAACACAGGTGTATTCTGTGTAAAATTCTCAAAGAGGAGTTAAGCCTCCTTAGTCAAAATGGCTGATAAAAGAGTTACTGGAAACTTGAAAATAAGTTGTATAAAGACATGCTGTAGGATATGTATATGTAGTATACTCATAGTACTTGTAGTGTGGTTAGGACTGACAATAGCAATACCGGTCTTGATGGCTGCTAAGCAAAATGACACTAGTATACACTGAAAGATAGCGCACCACAAACAAGATAGAGTAGATTTAGAAGCACCAGATGAGATAGAATTACATCACGTTAGAAACAGAAACGAAACTGATATGAATGTATTCGCTAGTCTATTAGTACATTATGTAGAGACTAAGCAAATTAGTGATTGTTATGTCTGTATGAAATTACCCACTTCAGTAGCTGAAGGTGTTACCTACCACCATTTACCCCTGACCTATGGTATTTCCTGTAGCTTATTAACTAGCCTGTTTTACAAAACTGGAATGTTACAGTATTACTGTTCTAAAATATATGTAATTTTCTCTGAAATTACTATTTGTAGAAGAATTAATCCTGTCCCTACTAGTAAAGACTCACAATGTATGGGTGAATATTTTCTAACAATGGAAACAATAGATATGGCTGATGCACACAAAGACAATTTATCATGTAAACTACACGAAGAAGAGTTGATATTTTTAAATTTATTAGAGAAAAGGAGACTGGATTTCCATAAGAAAGCCACTGAAACTAAACCCCAGATACCCAATGGGGCAGAAAGGGCGAAATTTATGGCAACCGGCAAACCTCATGCTGCTATGTCTTTGGACTTTGAAAAGAAGGGGAAAATCTGTCTCCTTAGAAAGAAAACTGAGTATAACAATGTATTAATCGGTTCCAGTGAATGTGAACACAATTTCCTCATAATTCGGGGATGGGGACTGAAAGGTTGAACTGATCCAGTGTTCCCTGGAGTTTATTACATTTGTGGGAACAAAGCTTATTTTAAGCTGCCTGATCATTGGTATGGGAGTTGCCATTTCGGAATAGTGTTCCCAAAAGTGTACCATGTAAAAGAATCACTGGAAACAATGAACACGAAAATGAACTAACACGATATAAAAGAGCTAGTTTTGCAGAAAGTGTAGGTGATATATTTAGTGCATTGATAACTTCAGTGGGAGTAGTACTGAATACTCAAAGAATCTGTAAATTGTCTACAGTGATGGATCGCTTATCGACTGACACTGCTGGAGGATTCTTATTGATCAACACCAAATTGGTTGCTATCAGATCAATAGTTTTACAAAATCGACTTGCCCTTGACATATTATTGGCAAAAGAGGGCTGGGTCTGTAGAATGTTGGCAGTGCAACATTGTTGCACTTACATACCTGATAAGAGTGTTAAAATTGGAAGGTATGTAAGAAATATTGTTCATTTGGAAGAAGAACTGAAACCACTGGAGGTTGATAGTGCATGGAAGAGACTAACTGATGGTCTCTCCTCTATTGGTAATTGGATTTCTAATGTAGGCAGACGTATTGTAGCCAAAGTACTGATGCCAATAATGGGAATATCACTAATAATATTGGTGATAATGATTTGGTGCAAATGCTGCAGAAATAGAAAAAGATATACAGTAAATGAGAAAAAGAAGAAACGAAAATTAGATGAAATTCAAATGGAAGAACTAAAAGGAGACATATATAAAAGAATGAAAGTTTTCCATAATGAGAGTGAGAAAAGAACTCCTAAAGTAATTGAAGAAATCGAACCGGGAGAGTGTTGGCATCTGGTTCCTTAATTTGTGATGATATAAAATATCATCAAAGAGGAGATTGATGGAGCAAGATTTCACATATACAGAAACTTGCTTGGACTCTGCCCTCTTGAAATAACTTATAATATATTAACCAACATGTTTTTTCTATTAATATTTACATTACAAGACATATTTAGTATCTAGGGGAAGCTTGCCTATGTGCTTTTACTAACATTAACCAGAGTGTCTTAAAATGGCCGCCGAAAACGCGGGAACTTTACTGCGCATCGGTCCGCCACATCTACGTGGTGTGACATCTTTCTGCTTTGGAGGGAATTTCTCGCTTCTGTGCACTAGTGCCAGAAATGGCCGCTTCAAACCTTACATGGTAACGCTTATGCTGCAGCTTGTACTAAGCTTGTTCGTTCTGCTTTACTATTAATGTAAAAGTTAAAATAAAGTAATGGGGTTAGAATAGAGATAAGTGGCATACAGTGCATTCATTTATTTTTGTATTCTAATATGTTTCTCCTTGATTTTGCAGTTAGCTCCTACTTGGGCCTGAATACTGACACATTCTCCATCTTGGGCAAAGCTGCGCTTGGGCACTCAAACTCCGAAATTGCTGAAGCATTGACATTGAATGGCTGCCAACACCCTTCTTACCCACGATGTTCCTGGGAACCTGCTCTACTGACCTATAAAGAGGAAGCAAGAAGACTTAAATAAATACAATGTATATAATTTGTATGCCAATATTGTTGGGCGGAAGAAAGTCATGGGGAAAAATAAATTGTCGGTGGAGAATTAATCAATGCCAGTCAATTGAGATGATCTCATCTTAGTATGGTGTGATGACCTCTCCTCATCTTTCTGACCAATCACTGAAGGGAAACACATAGATTTGCAACATTTAGGGGTGGTAAATTGCCCTCGAAATGGTTTAACTAAGGTAGGTTTAGATAGAGAAATTGTCTGACTTGTCCGAATAGCTGACCTGTCACTGACCCAACGTACTCAATAGGCAATCGAGAGCAGAGGTTCTGGCGGAGCACTCTGTCAGAAGAATCAATTACCCAATCAGGGTATTAATTGGCTTTCCTAAAAAGAGGGGTGTGATGCCGGCGTTGCACTTAGAGGAGGTCACCTGTCCTGATCTGTATCTGTCTGGTCCCGTGAGCACCTGTTTAGTTGGGAGCCTGGTCCATATTTGCCCCAGCCCGTGACCAGGATTGGTCATTGAACCATTCTAGGTAAATATAACCCATGTGGTATGTCCTTGTGCTATTTCCTTTTCTCACCCTGCCCAGGTACCAATGTCTAAAGGTGTGACTGTGATTTCTTACAAACTTTATGTCCTACTGGTTATATTCTTGCTTGTAAAATTCATAGTCACAAGATTGTGGCTTTTTCAATTTGACTCAGAAAATCTTCCATAGATAAATCTTTTAAAATGTTTCCCCGAGTCTGTGGTTATTACTGGAAAGGTAAATGTGTTTTAATACTGCCTATTTAAACTAACTCCATTTTTGATCCCTAGGACTTATAGTCAAGTTGACAAGGATTGGTAAGTCATAGGTTACAGGTATAAGTCCTGAAAGGACTCAAAGTACTCATAGGGTGATTAAATTAGTAATAAGTTAGGCAGGACTGCTAGTTCAAAGTGTGAATGTTATATGGGCCCAGGTGAGTATGGTAAAATTGAGCTACTAGGTCCCTACGGGCTCTATCATATGTGTGCTAAACATCTTTGTCTCTACCGGTTTTCAACTCTGTGATTCTCTCCTTCCACCAACCTACGAGAGGTAAATCAAGAGTATGTCCAATCATTTAGCTATCGCTGTTGGTATCAAGTCGGAGTGTATACTTTCCAAATTTTGACACAATATTGCCAACTATCTGGCAAATTGGTTCAAAAGAAATCATGAGCTTCTGCATTTGTTGCATGATCAATCCACTTATGACCCATCTCTAATCCACACTCCCTGGAGCTTGCAGTGGTTTGCCATTTGATACATCTGTGGCTATCAAGGTAAGAGTTGGGAAGGAGTCCTTTCTACTCCTGCATAAGTATCTTGGCCATAACATGTCATGCACGTGCAGATAAATGGGAAGACATATGTGGAGTCTGGCTATCCGAAAAGGCAAGAGTTGTACATGAGATGTGTTGGAGTGTTTTATAATGTTGAGAAATATAATGTAACAATGTGCAGAATTAACATGTAGGCTTAATGAAAATAAATGTGTTTAAATGCAAAGATTGTAGTAGGTAAACATATTTACTCACTAGACCTGACTAGCTAAAGTTACCTTGCCTGGCAAAAGCTGATATGACAAAAAAATGCTGACATAACCTAAAATGTTTATTTTTCTCACCTTCCCATGGACATGTTAGTAATAATAGTTGCCTAAATGTTTTCAGCTAACTCTGCAAATGTTTCTACTTATGCAAAGAATAATGTTAAAAAATAAATAGAGGTTCCGGGCAGATATAGAAGAAACTGATGCATCTGTACAAATGTGTAAATTTCCCTCTGCCTCCATGCGAAACTCTTGCTCCACTATGGGTGCGCTGTCTTTACAATATTTTGTATGACAGGGAGATAGGTCCTTGGGACGTAAGGTCAGCTGGACCATATATAATATTTGTGAAAAAACAGGTAGTAGTAGTAAACATTGAACCCCATCCACTGATGACGAATTGTATAAGGTATGCATATACTAGCGAGAGCTGCTATCATATGAGGCTATCCAACACAAAATAGGAACTGACGTCATTCTTCTTTTTTATTCATATTTTTTGCACAACCCTTGCAGGATAAAGTCATTACGCCCTGACGAGAACACGCAAAGTTAAATAGCGAGTTCGAAACGCATCGGCCAAATGGAGACAAGTATCTAACAACTGCTAAAAATAAGTTGTTTTTTTGTAGGACTGATGTTGTGATTTATTCCCTCAGCCATACTTGTATCATTTTTTACATCCACTGTTTTCTCATCTGATTTCTTCCTTATTTGAGAAAGATAGTGCAAATAATGAATAATGATGTTGATGCACATATTTGTGTTAATGTATATATGAAAATTTCCAGATAGATGTTCTGTGTTTTTTATATGCAATGTGTTTTTGTACGTGTGTTTTTGAATAAGTGTATGTCAAACGTATTTGGTATGTCTTTTTCGTACAAATGAATTGCCAAATCTAAAAAACAAAAAGAAAAAGGGGATAAAATAAATAATACCAGACAAATTTAGAAATATTCTTTATTTGTCACTCCAAAGAAGGAGAGTACTTCCGTATGGTCGTCTTTACAATATGGCACACCATGGCGCAAGGATAGGCAGTGGTGTCAGAAATGTTGATGCATCTGTTGGCACAAAAGTCACGCATTGCTGGAGTCTTGTCTCAAGCATGACGCAACTCCAGTAATGCACAGGTAGGCCTATTTCCAATACACTGTGTCACTCCTTATGTCTGCTCCAAGCAGGCATAGCGTTTTGACGCAGTGGCATCCTAGAAGTGGCGTGTCGATTCTACGAGGCTTTCCTCTATGTGAACATCCACCCTGCATACATTATACCTGGCGCAGGTATAATGTGGCGCAGGGCTTTACAAGGTGACGCATCTCCCTGGATGTGCCATGTTGTAAATGGGCTGCAACATGGCGCATTGTTTACGCTTCCGCTGCATCACAATAAGTGACGCAATGGTGGAGCCAAAGATTCACAAGAGGCTTGTAAATCTACCCCTTGATATTTAGTCGGGTAATGAAGAAGTTCATGTATGAAGATGCAGCATTTCTAAAGAAAATGAATGATGTGAAAGTCTAAGAGAGTTAACATTGTTTTTGATAAGAAATGTTTCATTTGAAACTGCTTAAGCTCAGTGTATTCTTGTTGAGAGAGTGAGAAGTAAACCTGTTCCAATGAGTGAATGGGAACCGAGGAGAGAATTGACAACATGAAGATTGTAACAATATTTTGTTTGTTTATATAAGTGCATGTCCCTAGAGCAGACATTCCATACACTCTCTGCTTCCCCATTTTCACACCTTGTTTATGCTGTTCTGAGACTACTGAGTTTCTTGAACCTTTCTTTATGTGAATGTGAAATATCAAAAGATTTTAAAAAATGAAATAAAATTTGGAAGAATAACTAACCATTCTGTGTGGAGAATAATGTTCTTAATGTCGTAACTTTAAGCTTTAAGAAGCTGTAAGTCAAAGAAATGTAGGTCTAGAGGGAATGTTACTTTTGTAGTTTTGATTGTAGAGACTTCCTCCCATAGTCCACAATGAGGACCATTTTATCCAATGAGGATTTTGTTGCTACACATAATGTTGATTTCTGTTTGCCAGATTTACATTAAAGTTGAGTGCCTAGTTTTGTAATGCTCATTGAAAGTACAAAATTACTGGCAGGCCACATTGACCTGAAATATCTTGCAGTCTTTTCGCTTTAGCTCGCACAAAGGATGTGTTCTGGGCTGGTTGACACTGATCATAATGGCTATGTCTTTGGTAATAATGTCTTTGCAATTGATGGTTGTAACAGCGTACTCCCCCCATCCCTCTTTCTAGGTTGCCGTTGTGGAAAGAATGAACTAATTTTGCCTGGGTAGCAGTCCTGAAAATTATGTATCAATTTAGGGGCATAGTGGTTTTAGGCTTGCTCCCAGAATCATATTTCAGAGCCAAAGCATTTCCAGTCCAATAGAAAATAAAAGTGAGCTCAACTGATCTTAGAGTCCAACATTTGATGGAGTTCATATTCCTGTTGTTCAAAAATTCCACACTACACCTCCTCTCTATGAGGAGGTGTAGTCGGACTCATGTTTATATGGCATAATTTGACTACTGATACATGGCATACCGATTATATTAGAAATGTTGGCAGTAATTTTGGTGCAACTGTGACTGGGTTGACTATTGGGTTAATCTTATTTGGGGGTCAATGTATTTGGGTTTCGATTTTCATTAACCTTTTGCAGAGAGATTTTTTGTGTGAATCAAACTTCATCTCCAATTTTGTATAAAGTTGCCTCTTTTCTTTTTTTGGCAGCCTAAGCTTTGCAGTTTCTGTTAGCATCCTCTAAGTGTTCCTAGACTGATTTCAAAATTAAATGTAGGTGGTTATGATATACCTAAACTGAAGGCAAGGGAGAATGGGCTGGTAATTTAGAGGTAAGGTATAAAGATTGATCTCCTTGTGAGCAATAGAAGGGGGTCAGTCAAAGAGGCGAATGTTAGGAGTTCTTGTAGACAGATTTAGAAATTTTTAGTGTCTCACTCCAACTCTTGCCCTAATGCAAAGCCTGATAGTGTGGGTATTGCTCAATTATTTGGTTCAAATCCTTTGTTTGCCCATCACTTTCTGGGTGGAAACTTGTGGATAAAACAACACCCACTTTCTTAAGTCTGACAACAAACATGAGGTTAACTAGTTTGTCCCATTGGTGAATAAAAAAGTTAGGAATACCATGCAATTAGATTACGTGTTGAGCAAAAGTATGAGCCAATTTAATGGTGAATGGTATCTTTGTTAGTGGCATGACATGGTCTACCTTAGTTAAGTAATCTACTACCTATAAGATATTTGTATGCTTGTGACTTTCTGACATTTGTACCACGAAGTCCATTGACACTGTGTCACTGATCCGTTGGTAGAGGGATTGGTTCACAATACAACCTGCTGGTCTGTTATGTTCTGCTTTTATTATTGCAAAGACTGTGCAAGCATTTACATGATTTGCCACATCTCTTATCAAAGTTGTCCACCAAAAAGTTCATTTTACTGAAGGAACAGTTTTCTTAATACCAGGAGTACAGCTAAATCAGTATCATGTAGCACTTGATGCTTTAATTCTGTTGTTGGTACCAAGAGACCATTTCCTTGATATAATTGACCTTGGGCATACATTGATTCAGATCAGCATAAAGTTAAGAATTTAAATCTAAGTCCACTATGGCTAGTTTCAGAGAGTCTAATAAAGCCTTTTATATTTGAATAATAGCTATGTCTTTCTTATGAAGAGTGTTTCATTTCAAATTATTAGTGGGTTTACTGCTGGTTCTTTAGCATCAATCACCTCAGCATTTACCACTCAGGAGAGTGCCTCACATGACATATGTTTTATCCTTATGTTCATCAAAGAAGGAGGGATGAGGAAAAATAGTGTCTGTTTCTTTCCCCTGGTATGAGACAAGTTAATCAAAAAGTGAAAAAGGACACTAGTTACACCTTCTAACCATCGGTTTAAAGGATGAAGAGTACCCTCAAAAACTCAATGCATTCGGAGGTGCGGTATATATGGTTCATCCGCCCGCATTGTAGTTGTGGCAGTTATCATCGGGTTGATCTTCTATGTGTAAGCTGCCAGCCTCGCCCGAGGCACCTCTGGGTTATATGGTGCAGTGTCCAGAGATATGAGGGTTTCCCCACTGTACACAGTGCGAAAAGAAAAACAAAAAAAAGAAAAAGTGATGTGCAAAAAATTGGTTAAAAAAGGGGAAATTACCCCAAGGATTTATTTTGGGGGTATATTTCCACTATGGTTTAAAAATGGACTGTACTTTACGTAGACCAAGTTACTGGGTCTACAAGTATTTAGTAAGAAAGGGGTCTATGGAGCCTTCGTCAGGACTTTTACAAACAAAACACACAAACATAGAAGTTGTACTCACACTATTTGTGCAGTATCAGTTTGTCATTTTTCGAATTCTGAAAGAGAATTGCATATTACTACACAGATACATTTATATCACAATACAATTTCTTCGCATTTAAGGGGGAAAAGGTTAAACATTGTTCTATTGTGGAACAGGTTTAAGTCTTACTCTGTTATTAGAGAGTATAGTATCCAAGGAGGGGGGGAGGGTTTCAGTAGTTGCAAGTGGCAGGGAGAATGTGTGTTACTCAATAGGTGTTATGAAAGGAGTACATTTTGTTTAGGACTCAAAGAGGACGTTAATAACGCTGAGAAAATGCTATTCCATTATAACAATGCTGTAGTGCCCAACAGAAATATATAAATAAACAGTGCGTAGTTTTATAACGGGGCTTTACAAAGTAAAATTCAGGGCCCAAGTAGTTAGTGCAGGGAGACAATGTCCTGTCTAGATTGGCGCGATGCCTCTCCGTTACAGAGAGAACATAGAAAATACTGCGCGGTGTTTTTTGGACATTATGCATAATGCCTGCGTCCTACCTTTAAAGTAAGGGTATTTTGCCTCTTCAGGGGAGTTCGCTTCTTAAAGCCCAGAGCTGTTGAGAAGAGACGAATAGGCACTTTAGCGGGACGTGGCTTAAGAAGTGTCTTACCCGTATAACGCGTGGTTCTATCTCAATCGCCATTACCCGCGTGTAGGACGTCTCCTGACTTGTGCTTGCTCTGCCCCCGGATACATTGGTGTTCCGGAAGCGCTGTTTTTAAAGGGGCAGTGTTACAGAGAGTGAAATTATTTAAAGGGGCCTCTTTATTTACGAGGAGGCAGTGTTCCTATGACTTTATTAATTGATGGAAAATGTTACCGGTGGTCAAATGTATAGCGAGGACTCATTATATACATGTAGATACGTCATCTCGTTATAGAAAAAGCTTGTATATTCATAACGAGGGGGCCTCATTATTTGCAAGAAATGTGCCCTCATGTTCCTAGGATTTATCGATAGGTTTGTAAGTTGTCAGGAGAAACGGGCCTTAGCATTGTTTAATATGGGCATATAGTTATTGAATAGGTAGTGTTGAAAAACATTAGTATTACTAAGAGGCATCAGCATATGTTATAATGGGCATATAGTTATTAACTGAATGGTGTTTACAGGCAGTTGGTTAGACGGAGGATCTATCGTGCGAAATGGTGCCATGCGATATCGTCGTTTAGACCATACTCACAGGTACGCAGATGGTCCACCCACCGCTGCTCTTTTTCATATAACACCTTTTCAGCATTGTTTGACTTGTCGGTCAACATCTCAATCACTGTCCAATGGATGTCATCACAGGAGTGATTCATTTCTATAAAGTGTGAACACAATTTGATAGTATTTTTCTTCAGCTTGATGTTACTTTTGTGTTCGCTGATTCTTGTTTTAATTTTTCGGCATGTCATCCCTATATATTGTTTTTTACAGGGGCAGCTCACCATGTATATAACATGGGAGGAATTGCATGTAGTGTGTTGTCTTTGTGTCCATGTTAAACTTTCAGATAACTGTAGTGTTTTGGAGGCAGATGTTGTCTTGCAGGCTACACAGCTCCCGCATGGATAATGTCCTGTTACTGGCCTCATTGTAGCATCTCTCATTTCTGTTGATGATGGTGGTTTTTGAGGGCGTGTGTGCACCAGAGTGTCCTTTAGGTTCTTTGATCTCCGGTTTGCAAACCTGGGTTTTGGCCAGTCGAATTTACCTGTGTTCACAATATGCCAATTTTTATTTACAAGTTTCTGTATAGCATAAATTGCTGGACTAAAGGTTGTCACACAGGTGGTAAGGTCTGGTGTTGGTTCCTTTGGGTGAGTTTGTAGGAGACACTCTCTGGGTTGGTTGCCGGCTCTTTTCTTGCATTGCCTAATAGTTTTATCAGTGTAGTCCCTTTCTTTCAGTTTTAAGCTGAGTGCTTCTGATTGAATTTTATAATCCTCACTTTTGCTGCAATTTCTTTTCAGGCGTAAAAATTGACTGTACGGCAAATTGTCCCTGAGAGGTTTAGGGTGAAAGCTTTTATACGATAATAAGCTGTTTTTGGCCGTTGGCTTCGTATAAGTCTTGGTTTGCAGTATGTTGTTTTCAGAGAAAATAGTGAGGTCCAGGAAATCCAATGTCTGATTATTGCAGGTATAGGTGAAATTCAGCCAAGGATCCAAGCTGTTGAGCCAAATTATAAAGTTGGGCAGATCTTCTTTGATGTCCCAAATCAGGAAGATGTCGTCTATATATCTCTTCCAGTATAAAATACTGGAAGAGAATGGGTTGGTTTCGTTTAGGACATATTGGGATTCAAATTGGCTGACATACAGTCCGGCCACCGAGGGCGCAAAGGCACTGCCCATGGAAGTTCCATGGACTTGCATATACAGATGACCATCGTATTCAAAAAAATTCTCCTTTAGAGCCATTTTGCAGCATTGTAGAATAAAGTGTCTTGGTGTGTTATGGTGCCATTCCTCCATGTATAATACATCCTCCAGCATCTGTAAGGTTTCGTCCTGTGGTAGGCTTGTGAATAGTGACTCAACGTCTAGTCCAACCAAAGTCATAGTGTTCGGATCAAAGGGGGTATCCATGATCTGCACTAAGAGGTCTCTGGTATCTTTTATGTAGGTTTCTGTTTTTTGTACCAATGGTTTGAGAAACTCATCGGCAAATTTAGATAGGGGCTCCAGGACGGAACCTATCCCTGAAACAATAGGTCGACCAGGGGGTGGTGACCTATTTTTATGAGTTTTTGGAAGGGAATAAAAATATGGGATTTTTGGTTCTTTTTGTATAAGGAATTCTGTTTCCTTCTTTGAAATCCACATTTTCATCTCTGCCTCATACACCATGATGGAAATGGCGTTTTGTAGTCTTTCTGTGGGATCGGTGTTTATCTTTTCGTAGAACCTGGTGTCTGACAGGAGGGCTAGGCACTGTTGGTCGTAATCAGATTTGTTAAGGATTACTGTGCTTCCGCCCTTGTCGGCTGGTTTTATCACGATACTGTAGTTATTCCTTAGTGTCTCTAGAGCCATACGTTCTTTCTTTGTGAGATTCTGATAAGTTCTTTTTTCTTTTTTAGTTATTGTGTCTACACCTTTAAGTAGGGCTTGTTCGAAAGTGTGGAGTTCTGGAGGTATGCTCCCTGTTGGTGAGTTGAAGGTGGATTTCCTCCTAAGTTGCGTATCACCTTCATTGGGTAGTGTTTCTTTTCCCGAAAAAAGGCTTTTAACTTAAGAGTTCTGCAGAACTCTGACAACTCACACTTCAGTTTGAAGGTGTCTGTGCTGGGGGTCGGTACGAATCCCAATCCTTTATTCAGAACAGAGGTCTGTTCCTCCGTTAAATCAATATTTGAAAGGTTCACAATTAGGGATTGGTCTTGCTGGTTGACGGTTGGGCAGCTGCCATGCTCCGTGTCTGTACATTTCTCTGTTGGTCGCGCCAAGTTAATGACTTTCTTTTTCCTCTGGGTTGGTTGTGGCCCCTGGATAAAAAAGGCTGCTCTTGTTGGTGTGTACCTTGTTGGTGATCTCCAGTATGCTGCATCTGTTGCATCCCTTGGTTGTAGGGGTCTATCCATCCACCATATTGTGGGATGAATGTCGGATAATATGGAATGTTGTAATTCTGGCGGTATGGTCGTTGCCATTTGTTACCCCTTCTGGGTCGTTGGTACCTGAAGTTGTTTCGTCCTCTCTTATTACTGTTGTCATCTGAGCTGAAGGAAGAGTTAATAGAGGAGTGATGTGAATGTTTCATCCTGGCAGCGAAATTCCCCCAAATTATTTTATCACTCTGGCAAGGTTAGCCTCCCATAGACCATAATTGGCTTACCTTCCTTATAGGTGGGGAACAGCTAGAGAAATACTTCTTCCACCCATTTTAAACATAATTTAAAATCCTCTTTAATGGTGAAGAATGTATCCTTTTGGAAATGCCACTTTTAAAAAGTTGAAATTTCCCTGCCTAAAGTTACTAGGGCCTTTCTGAGTAGCTAGTTTCTCTGGGGCCGGTGATGCCCCCTCTCCCCAGTGGGATATGTGTACTGGAGCCAGAACGTGAAAAAAGGGGCATGGATGTAGAGGGGAGTGAATCTTCCTGACAGGATGGCTGAGGAGGAGCTGTGCCCCTGTCCTGATTGCACTTCAAAGAGTAGCCTTGGGTCTGTTTCTCTAGAGAAATTCTTCTCACTTTCTTTGAGAGCTCTAGTTTTCTGGTTCAACACTGTAACCTTCATCATTTGCTACAGCTGCCTGAGTGTCAGGGTATACTTTTGATTTAGGAGATCTCTCTTTAGCCTTAAATACCCGCTATGACCACGTTAAATACCTAACTTTCTCCTTCTTTCACACTTATCAGCTGTTAAGGGGCATTTAATTCACTCACATTGGTTCTGGACCATTAGATTCTTCATTACCTTCAACTGAAACAGTCTTATCTGCTCATACAAACATAATCTTGTTTTCTGTTTTAGTCTTACAACTTTTCTTTTCCAATAGTCTGTGGTCTAACTGTACCACTGGTTCCAGTAATTCTTCACATGAACTTGGGAGGCTCACAACTCTATCCAATACATCTGTCATCATAGATATATGAGTCTCTTATGTTCCTGGAAGTGACTGTGGTGCCTTGCTCATCTGATCATCACAATTCACAGAAACCTGTGCATGGAGGTAACCTTTTGTTGTAATGTAAATGCCCAACCTGTGTCAGCACATTGAATAAGGTATGACCATTCTCATTGTGGTTTACACAAATATGTGAGGCATGATTTTATTGGAGCAAACAAGAGTGAAAAGCCATACTATAATACCCGCAATATTTGACATCAAGATTGAGGGCTTGCTGATTTTTGCTTGCTCATTGTGTCACTGTTAGGTCTTAGCCGTGCTGCTCAGTGTTATGATATGTATCTCATCAGCCAATTACAGGCATGCTAACTCTGGTCATCTGTCACACTGACCTGCCACATGATTGTGTGGAAGATTTCATTCTCTCCATTCAAAAGAGTGAGTCCATGTGTTTGACTCTGTTACAGTGACAACACATGCCATTCACTGACAAACACAGGTGGTCACTGGCTGACCCCTGCCTGAAAATGTGTTTCTGATGTTAGATACACATTCATAACAGTTTTAATGTGTGTAAAGGCTGTTGACTATACCTACTTGGGGCTTTGGCAACCATGTGTATGATGCATCTCTGTCAGCATCATAGTTGTTAGATATGCATCATCTTGAAGTAATTTAAAAAACACTAACATGGTACAAAAGATTAATTTAAGCTGCCGGAAGTGTGCAATGTGTCTAATGGAAGTGAGAGACATTTAGCCTTGGGACATACAAAAGCGGATTTCTGAAGTCTAGAGAGGATTAGTACACCATGTTGACTCGACTCATGAAGAAGGGAGGTTCAGTACTGCTAGTCTGTACAGATGGGCCAGTGGCATTGTGTTCTACCAGAAGCATTATGAAGATGCAGTTATTGGACTTGGAAGTGTGTTGACCGTTGTGAAAATGGTGAGCTGTTTACAATGTGCAAAACATTGTGATTCATCCTCCTGACACTGTTCATAGATGAGACTAGACAGTAGGCCATGCACCTCTCACACTAGCTATGCCTACTACCCTGTTGAACTCAATCATAGTAGTCATATGTGTAAATTGACAGTGGAGAACATAAATTGCAGCAACAATGAGCACAGTAACTGTTACGTGTGTGACATGACCCATGTAATGAATATGGAAGCTTTAAGTTCAACAAGGATGTCAGTTAACCTGTGACATTACAGGCAATATTTCTCAATTGGATGACAAGGTATCACAGAATGGATACCATATCTCAATTCAATTGTGTGAATCCTATTCCCATTGTGACCTCTATACTCCCTTGCAGATGACGAGACAGGTATTTCATGACACAAGACCGTCAGGTTCAAAAGACGATACATCACCTGCTACATAGTGAAGTAGTTGACATTGTGGACCTGGCAAAGGATCTTGATACACCCAATGTGTCAGAAAACCACATGTGTGAGGGGTCTAGGGTTGATTTGCGTAATGAAAAGTACCATGTATTTAATTGTATGTAGAGGAGATAGCATTAGTGAAACAGATGTATTAGGTTGAAATGTGATGATTTGTGATGTCACCCATGTGTCAAGTAGATACAGATGCCTTATGTGATTCTTTTACATTGTTATTCACATCATCAGCACCAGTAACAGGAGGCGACAGTGCCACGGATGTAGGGGGAGCAGAGCGCTAGTCTGGCCACAGTGCCGAATTTGATATCAAGGCATCCACTGGCAGGGAGGATGAGGGGAGCCACACTTAGGGCAGTTCGGCATGTCCACATGACACATATGAGGACCAGTCAAGCCCAAGTGATGACTCCCTGATGGTGGAGCGAGGAAATGATTCACTAACATCCGAATCCACCACCACTCCCATCTCCATCCTCAAAGCTGCTCCCCCATTTCACTGTCTGTGCCACTCCCGTGGCACAGGAGCTCCCTGATTTGGGCCAGGCACCTCACCCCTGTCTCCCCTGCTGCCCTCAGTGTGGAGGTAATAGACATCCTGAGGCAGATCTCTATAGGGAAGACATCAGTGTTGAATGCCCTCCATGTGCATACCAGTATTTTGACACAAATGCTGTCACTCATGGAGGGCATTCACTCTGAACTGTCTGCCCTACACAGATCCAATCAGGCACATGTCTCCACACTGTCTGCAGAACTATCTGAACTCCAGCAGTCCCTCAACCCTCCTACCTCTTCCCCATCCACTGTCCCAACTACCCTACCTGTACCAAGCACGCGCAAACACACACATACACACACCTCAACAGCCAAACACGCACACAGACACACAGACAGAAGGGCATACCCACACCCACCCACACTCAGGAGACAGACCACACACTCACCATCACAGACACACCATCTGATAGCATACATGTATCCACAGATACTCCGCATACCTCACAACCCTCTCCCTCCACAACCCCTACCCTTTCCTCTCCTGTTCCCCCTTTACCCAGATAGACTTCCTTTGTGACCTTGGCCTCTTGCCTACCGACCCATCTTACCCCCTTCCAAAGAAGAAGAGACAATCCACCCCTCCAGCCATGACATCTACAAGTGCCACCCCCTTTAAACGTCAAGCACCAAACCCCCACTGCAAATCCCCCAGGTCTCCCAAGTTCAAAACATTTCCACCAACCAGTACTTCCCAAGACCAGCCAAGTACCTCCCACACCCAAAAAACCCCTCCAAAACACTCTGTGCCCCTCCCTTTCACTTGACTGCCATTAAGGGGTATACCATCCCCAAAATGGTAAAACCAAGTCCCTCCCATTTGCCAAAAAGCCCTCACACTACACCTGTCCCCCCCCTGAGTCTGAGCCTGCCACTGCAGTGGACCCACCACCCCCTCAATTGGACACAACCACTGCAGTGGACCCATACACCACTCCCAATCCCATCCCTCCCAAAACACAACCCAGTCCTCCCTAGTTTTATCCCATTGGTGCCTGGCATACCCCCTAGATGCTCTGCCCAGGGGAGGTGATCCCTTGCAGTTTTGGTGCAGGCAAGAGACATTGGGCAAGTGGTTTGTACCCATTAGGCATATGGGAATTTATGGACTAGCCATTGGATTTGTGTTATTTATTTTCTTAACTTATGATGCTGAATAAAGCAGGTTCAAATTTGCATTTGCAGATTTCTGTAATCATCAAATTGTTCTTTAAGTCAACTGGTAATCATGTACAAATAGTACTGTAAGTCTAAAATGATGTTAGTATGGCATGGATTGCATATGGTCCATTGAGTATGTGCACTTTGACAACATGTATTCCAGACTTTGGTGTCTACATTTTCAGGGTGTCATTATCCACATCAATTTTGACTATGAGTGTGACATGAAGTCACAAACATTTACTTCTTCACATCATAATTGCACATAGGACATGCTTTCATATGTCACCATAGTGCAAGTGTCACTAAGTACTACAGTTTAGGAGGAGCATGCTGTACATCTTTGTGATGTACAGAAAGACACCCGCCTCATTGATACACCTGGGTAAATATGAAATGTTAGTACATGGTAGTGACTTTGGACACACCCATGTATACCCATGTACACAGAGTAATGATACAATACAAGTATGTAACTTGATAGTGATGCCAAAGTAGGCAAATACATTTCATGGCTGTGTACTCATCTGATACATTTTCTGAGACCATGGTAAGTGTAAGGTGAGCAGTATTCTCACCGTCTTCAGATCCTCTTGCATCCAAGGACTCCACTCTCTGCAGTGACCAATGTTAGTCAAGGTGTGTGTTATGTTAATAGTCCATTGGATTCCAAAATAGATGTTATTCATGCCATTCTGCTTATGTTCGTGTACATCACGTGTATGGTGTTTTTTGTCTCTCCAAGCTTACATATCATATTTACAACCACAGAGCAATCACATTTGAGCATATGATTTGTGTATAGTTTGTCCTTTGTGCATGACTGACAATGGTGTCTTGTTTAGCTATGCTTCATGCTGTTCTAGTTCACATGGAGCTGACCTAGGTGTGCTGAAATGTCTGTCACATTGCCCTGTGATACATGTGGTAATCTGAGTGGACAGTAAGTGCACAGGAGTGTTGTCCTGTCTGCCGTGCAGATGCCAATGGAGCCATTGTCACATCCATGCTCTCAGTTGCCACACAGCGGAGTAGGTGGTATTTATGTTGGAAAGCCTAGCTGCAGATGCTTTTTTCAAGGTTGACGTTGCTTGTGCTAAGCTGTCTCAAACAAGTGTAGAGGTGAGAGCGACTGGTGTTTACAACTTTGATATGGAGTGAAGACTCCTACGTAATGGAGCCAGCACGCATTTTGCATTTGACATGGAGTGTAAGGTAAGTGTTATGTTTTTGAGCAGTTCTTGTGTATGAGACGTGATGTAGCCACATTGTCCCATTGTGGTTGGTGTTACATGCAGGGATGTGAATCAGAGTATGCAAGCTTGTAACACTGATTTAATCTTGAACAAGGTATGGTAGGAATACTTCAATGTGAGAGAGAGATATCCAGCTAGACATGATTGGATTATGGCAGGTGATGAGAGCTGTAGTCTGTGGCACTATTGCAATGAGTGGAGCAGTGCATTTACAATGTGTGAAGTTAATTGTTAATGTGCATAATTCAATGGGGTTATTATGCATGGAAGTCATATGTGTATGTGACAGGGCCACAGTGAGACAATGCTAAACTATCCATATGTGACAAAGTGGATAAGTATATGTAAAGGGCATATACCAGTTGTGTATTTTAGGGTGTGGAACGGTTACCTGTTAGCTGTTGTATAGTTAAAGTATTTTTTTGTTTTGCATCAGTGTTTGCATGTGTTTTAGACATGACAAACTGTAGAACTTAAGCAGAGTATGGTGGGTGTGTGGTGATAGGTGAATAACTGAGGACATATCCATTGAGCAATGTAAGTGTCTAGTCGTGAGTTGTGGTGACGTGAGAAGTGTGTATGTTAGAGTGTGCTGTGATGCTGCAAGTTGTGATATGATTGTATTCCAAGCATTTATTGAGGGTGAAACTGGTGATGAGCATTGTCCATTTTACATGTTACGCTTGATGTCTACAGAGGAGGCGATGAGTACATTACATTGTGTGCATGTCAGGTATGTGAAAGCTGTTGAGGACATAGTGATGAATAGTGCCGCTGTACATGTAGGGGTGGATGTGAGAAGTGCAGCACCAGTGTGAGATTATGATAATCATGTTTGAAGTGTTTGATTACAAGGGTTTAGCGTCTGTTGCAGACATGTTTTTCCATCTAACTGCACCAGTGGGGGCTTTATGAGGTGCTTGTGTTTATGTTAGTATTGAAAGTTAAGCATGTACTTTGGGGTGGATGTGAGAGGGGTCATACCTGCACAAGTAGAGTTCATGCAGGCCATGAGATAAGGTTGCTGTACATTTGTGTAGATTTTATATATGTAAGTAATCATAAACTGTTGTCTGAGTAAATGGAAGATGTTGAATGCGTTGTCTGCAGCTTGCTGTCTGACAATGGATGCTCATGACTGTAGTTTTAATGGCCCCTTTGAATACATTGTCATATGCAAAACATATTGGCATCACTGGAAAAGTATGCTCCACCTAACTTTGCCTTGTCTAAGTTGTGTGTTGGCATATGTGGTGTTTCACCCATTGTAGGTATTTATACTCGGTTACTGTTCATTTTTGCCCTTGAAAGTTGACATTGCTAAACTAGCAATGTTATGATTCCAGAACAATGGATTACAGTCCATTTCTTAGAGGAGTACAGCCCCATCAATGTTCATGTCATGTATCTGTGTTGTTGTGCCACATGGAGTCTGACTACTCTGAAACGCATTGCCACACTTGCCACTACACTACCCATGCATTGGTATTGCTGGCATTCTGATTTTGAATGCAAAAAGAACAATTGATGGACAGAATGCAGAACAATGTTATACATTCACCCCAGTACAGAGATCTGGGCCTAAATCCATTGTTTTATTGCTCACCGTGCCATCCCAGTTTGGACCCAGCCATATGAAAATCAGTCTTAGCCCTACACCCAAAGGGAACAATCCAGCCCAAACTACCAGGCTAGGTCCTCCTTGGACTAGAAAAATGCATCCTAGGACTGGTTTTTGACTTTCAGCCCTCATCATCTAGGATAGCTTGACTCCAATGGCATGGAGAGCATGGGACCTACATCTGAGCATACCCTTCCCACTCGGGTTGACAAATGCAAACAGAACAATTGATGGACAGAATGCAGAACAATTTCATACATTCACCCCAAGTACAGAGATCTGGGCCTAAATCCATTGTTTTTTGTTCACCATGCCATTCCAGTTTGGACCCAGCCATATGCAAATCATTCTTGACCCTGTACCTTGAATGGTGATGGATTCAACCCAGATCTGTGACTGGGGGTGAGTGTCTAAAAAGTTTCAGCGCTCCGTCCATCATCTCCATGTGTTTATTTTGACTTTGAATGTCTGTGGGATGGGGACAGCAAGTGAGATGGAATCATTGTAATGATATCTCTAATTGTGCTGAGGAAAACACATTGCACTGTAAGCAAACACACATGACACTGGAACAGTACATCTAGTTCCATAAGTGTTTGCATCCTCTAAGTTTATATTTCTCTGATCTCTTTTTGCAAGGGTAGTCCTTGTGTGTGTGTGCTTGTCTGCGTTTTCCCATTGTGCCCTTTAGATACTGTCCTAGGCACTCATGGTACTATGTGTTTGTTGAGGGTCTCCTTGATGTTTCCATTATTTTCTTTACAGTGTATCAGTGACAAAAAGGCATTCTGCACGTCTTTCATCCTGACAAAATTTACCCATATCCCCTGGCTTGAAAATTACTATGTCACTTTTGTAGGTGAGCCACAGATTGAGCCACCACCCAAGCATCCTCTACCGAGCTTCCAGCTTATCTTACCCATTGAGTTGTGCACCAGACATACCAACACTGTTTGTGATTCGTAAGTCATGAGACTCATGCACACTCAGACTGCTGTCCAGGACACACTCTGAACATTCCCAAAGTGCTTATTATTTAGAAACACACACTGCAGCCTGATGAGGTAGATGCTGTCTCGCTGTTATTGACATTCTCCAAAGATGACCCTAGACACATACAGATCAGATTGTGAGCTGTGTGCAACTTCATCAGTCCACACATAGTGACTGTATCCTATATTTTTGTGGGCCCATGCATTTTTCAAATCCAAGATGTATTTGGTACAAAAATGTCCATGACGACTGCGACACAACCAATTTTGTGTTGTATTTTGAGACACAAAAATCAGTACAGAGTGGCTCGGTCTGTGGACATGTGTGTTGTCATTGCCAATATCCTCTGTACTTTGCTGCACACAGACGCATCACAATGACAGACTATTGTGAGTATATTGTAGTTCAGTTGTCCTACGATGTTTCTGTGTGTGTTGTTGTGGAGTCATGCATTCAGTTTGTGATACATACATATGTGTGGTTATGGCAATTCCTGTTCCATCATAAAATGTGTGTTTCCCCTAGTAAATTGTGTTTAAGTGTATCTACCTGATGATGACATTCCCTGGTTGCACATACACAGCATGCTATGGACCCACGTTCTGATTGGGATCACAATGATGCTCAGGTCCTCAGAAAGTAATTGGCACACAATCTGTTATTATCTCTTTTATTCTGGCCTCTGTGCTTTTACCTATCAAGTTTTTTTTAAAGGCACACTGCTGCTGATCAAAGGGGTGGTGTGTAGGTCAGACTGTCTAGATGTGACTTGCCTCCCTGCAAGGCCCCTACATACAAAGCAGCCTCCCTGCACCTTCTATGACCTTAAAGTGAGGGCTGTGTGGGGGAGATGACACCACCTCTATTAAGGCATGTGAGGCAGTGCACCGAGGTGAGTATTCTCTGTCCCCCAACCTCAATTTACGGCACAGCTGGTGATCTGAGAAAATCCTGTCACAGCATTGCAGTGGCGTGGTGGTGACTGCATAAGTGAGTCAGTCTCTTGATGTGGTTTACAAAGGTTCATAAATTGTGGCCCACAGGTGACCCTGGTGCACCAGCCCATCAACCAATGCCCAATTGCCATCATGGCCAATTCAAGGCTGCGCTGAACACTTTCTGAATGGACTCAACACCCATAGGTCTGTACGGTCTTTGGACGCCCGTCGTGTATGTCAGTCCAGGCTGAGACAGCTTCTCCACACACACATACAGTCCATTGAGCTGCTGATGGTGGGTGGTGTGTCTTGTTAGCGTATCAGCCCCCCCCAGTATTTTACATCATTTAAGGCACCATTTAGAAGATGTTGAGGTTTGCCTTTTTTTGTTAAGGTTCCTAGAGCACTTGCATCTCCACTCTGCCCATTCCTCAATGTTGCCAGTTACTTTGGCTGCAACAGTGTGGTGATGCATTTAATGGTAAATTACTTTTGTGTTTGTTTATTCATTCATTCCTGTAGCATATACTTCACCTTTAGGTATTGAGGCACTTTGCGTTGCACAGGTACATTGTTCAGGTACATATTACTGGTTGTTTTGGGCCCAAAACAAATATTTGCACCTACATTCCTGGGTGTATTTGCCACACATACCCGAAATTAGCATCAAGATTACTGGGGGTATTTGCCACAAAACACCATTTTGTATCTAGATTACTGGGGTATTTGCCCCACAGACCCCAAAGTAGCATCAAGATTACTGGGGGTATTTGCCCTAAAAACACCATTTTGCATCTGCATTACTGGTGGTATTTGTCCCAAAGACACCAAATTAGCCTCAATGGTATTGGGGGTATTTGCCCCCAAAACTCAATTTTGCATCTAGTTTACTGGGGACATTTACACCACAGACCCCAAATTAGCATCCAGATGACACGGGGTATTTGCCCCACAGACCCCAAATTAACATCCAGATTACTGGGGGTATTTGCCTTAAAAACACATTTTTGCATCTAGATTACCGGGGTACTTGCACACAAAACCCATGGTTGCAGCTACATTAATAGGGGTATTTGCCACCAAATGCCAAGATTACCTCAACATTGCTGGGGGTATTTGCCATACTATCGATAATATGTGTAATCATTGCTGGGGGGATTTGCACCCAACACCAGTTTTCACTCTGCATTGCTGTGAGTATTAGACCTCCACCAACCAATTTTGGCAGGATATTGCTGAGAGTATTGGCCCGCTGCCTCCCCCCTTTGTGTCTGAATTGCTGGAACTATTGCCCCCCACCCCAATTGCCTCTACATTGCTGCAAGTATTCCCCCACCCCAAAATTAACTGAAGTTTCACCCCTGCTTTATCTTCTGTTGTCTTTGGTGGGGTAGTTTGTTATTGTGTATGGGTAGGGGTCGGACTTACCTTCTGCGACAATCGCATCGTTTGGGGTGGTTCATGTATTCTCCATAGATGTATAGTATAGGGATGATGTGCATGATGGAATACATGACTGCACAGTCTTGTTCGCAGGAATTGTATTGTGCCGCGATTCGGTCCTGAAATACTCTACTCCCGGGTGCTCAGACGTGTTGGTTGTGGCGACCAATTCAGGGAAATCGGAATTACCCATCGTACTTGGGGATTCAGAATCGGCCTGTGAAAATGCCGCCGGACAACTCGATTGTACGTATCCGGCGGCTTCGCGCTTGGAAAATGAAGACGGAATAACAGTTTGTTATTGTGTATGGGTAGGGGTCAGACTTACCTTCTGCGACAATCGCATCATTTGGGGTGGTTGTATTCTCCATAGACGTATAGTATAGGGATGATGTGCATGATGGAATACATGACTGCACAGTCTTGTTTGCAGGAATTGTATTGTGCCGCGATTCGGTCCTGAAATACTCTACTCCCGGGTGCTCAGACGTGTTGGTTGTGGCGACCAATTCAGGGAAATCGGAATTACGCATCGTACTTGGGGATTCAGAATCGGCCTGCGAAAATACCGCCGGACGACTTGATTGTGCGTATCCGGCGGCTTCGCGCTTGGAAAATGAAGACGGATTCAACGTGACCAAGTTGTTTGGTAAGTGAAGGGTTTATGACATCGTACTTCGTCATTAGATTAAACTGCGTCCCAGCTAGATTGGGTTGGATGGTCTGCCTCCGGATGACTCTGGGATGGCCTTCCTAACGAGATCGGAATTGTGCCCTTAATATGGTGGAGGACACTATCCCAACTCCCAGTCAGAACATACCAACCTCAAGATACTCACCGTCCTTTTTCTTCTCTCGAGCCTTCTGGGGGATGTCCACCTGAAGACGAGGGACCTGAAACAGAAAAAGAAGAAAAGAAAGAGCAGAAATTACACAGAGGAAAACTAGAGAAGGACTGATAACAAATATATTCTGTGACTAAAAAAGCAAAAATTGATAAGCATATCAAGCCTGCTAGCTTCTATTTCCGCCAATCCCTCCCACAGGTCAACACCCCGTGGGCAAATTCTGCAGCAGAACGTTCTGGGAGGTGGTGGTCATTAATCAAAAGGAAAAAACTGTCATGAATCCAATCCACATGAACAAACATACCATAAAACATGATCCAGATATAAATTGAAGGTGGAACCAGTTAAGTGCATTTCAACCAGGAGATAAAAACACAAATCTATGCTATTGGTGGAGATAAAACTGAAGATAATGAAGAACTGTCTGAAGAAAAAATATCTTGATCGATGTTGTAACCAGAAGAACTCAGCTGAAAAAATAATGGAGACTGGGATTCTGGATGTTGGCTTGAGGCTTTCCCTCCCAAAGGGGCCTTGAGGGGTGGATCAGAATAAACGGTTTCCATTGTGGAGTGTGAATTAGATAAAATAGGTACCAGGTCAACTGAAGACTCAACATCTCCTCCAGCAGCCGGGGAGAAACAAAGCTCAAAGGCTGTAAAAGAATATGCAGTCTTGGAACACCCCGAGTCATACTAATTAGTATTAGTCAAATGGTGAAACTTGTCATGTTAAATCAAAACAAAGTGATTTTCTTTGTATCCAGGGAGTGGAGGTAAAATCACAGTTCGGGTACTCTGAAGACCAAGCACTAGAACAAGAGCATGGTAGAAGGGGCTGAATTTTTTCTTGTAAGCCATTTTTTCACGAACCAAATCACCAACTTTGGAAGCCAGCCCGAAACAGGAATCAGAGTCGCTGAATCAGAAGGCTGAGTCGAAGGCAAATTGGTTTTAGCCAGAGCGTTATGAAACTTTAGTTGATCCTGTAAGACAGCACAGTGGTCATCTACGTCAAATGTTGCGGCAGCCGCCACAACCTCTAGACCATCTGGAACAAACATCTTGATGCCAAAGAGGAATTTGTATGGGGTCTTGCCACCTAAAGAACTTCTTTGGAGGTTATTAAGAACACATTCAACCCAATAAAGATGAGTTAGCCAGCCAAGGCTTTTAGCTAATACCCTTGCTGTTAAAAATTGCTTTAAGTCATGCTTTATCCGCTCCACAACATTATTGCTGTCGGGCCTATATGGAGACGAGAAATGCATGTAAATAATATAAAAGTTATTGAGAATATTTTTAAAATTAAACAATTATTTTAAAAAAAGTATGTTAGTAAAATTATATTTATTTTAATGTATATATTTTGTTATTGTATTTGTTTTACAAATTTTCACAATATTATTAATGCTTTTAATTTGTTTTATTTGGAAACATTTGGAAATTAACAGTTTTATAAAAAATTAAGGGAAATATATAATGCAAACGTTACATTTTTAAAATTTTTGAAAGAAATGAAAAACTCAAATTTTATTATCAATTTTTTCTTTAATATTGTAATTTATAATGTATCGTTTTTGTTTACTTTTTTGGTTCTTTAAAAATGTTTTTAATAATTTTTGTGAATGTTTGTGTTACATATTCTAATTTAAAAAGAATAAGTATATATTTTTAAATTTATATTATTTTCATAGCTTTAGAATTTTCAATATTTATATGTTTCACATTTTTATATTAGTTTGCACTTTCTCTTAGTTTATTTGTTTTGGAGATTGAATAGTATTTTTTTTTGTTTATTATCCAGCACTTTCCCTGAGTTTAGTTGGTTTTGGAGTTGAAATAGTAATTTTTTATGGTTTATTATCCAGCACTTTCCCTGAGTTTAGTTGGTTTAGAGTTGGAATAGTAATTTTTCGTGGTTTTTTATTAAGCAGTTTACCTGAGTTTAGTTGGTTTGGAGTTGGAATAGTAATTTGTTATGGTTTAATATACAGCACTTTCCCCAAGTTTAGTTTGTTTTGGAGTTGGAATAGTAATTTTTCATGGTTTACTATCAAGCACTTTGCCTGAGTTTAGTTGGTTTGGAGTTGGAATAGTATTGATTATGGTTTAATATCCAGCACTTTCCGTGAGTTTAGTTGGTTTGGGGTTGGTATTGTAATTGTTTATGGTTTATTATCCAGCAATTTCCCTGAGTTTAGTTGGTTTGGAGTTTGAATAGTAATTTTGTATGGTTTATTATCAAGCACTTTCCCTGAGTTTAATTGGTTTGGGGTTGGTATTGTAATTGTTTATGGTTTATTATCCAGCACTTTCCCTGAGTTTAGTTAGTTTGGAGCTGAAATAGTAATTTTGTATGGTTTATTATCAAGCACTTTCCCTGAGTTTAATTGGTTTGGGGTTGGTATTGTAATTTTCTATGGTTTTTTATCCAGCACTTTCCCTAAGGTAGTTGGTTTGGAGTTGGAATAGTAATTTTTGTCATGGTTTATTATCCAGCACATTCCCTGAGTTTATTTGGTTTTGGAGTTGGAATAGCAATTTTATATGGTGTATTATCCAGCACTTTCCCTGAGTTTAGTAGGTTTGGAGTTGGAATAGTAATTTTGTATGGTTTATTATCTAGCACTTTTCCAGAGTTTAGTTGGTTTGGAGTTGGACTAGTATTTTTTATGGTTTATTATCCATCACTTTCTCTGCGTTTAGTTGGTTTGGAGTTGGAATAGTAATTTGTATGGTTTATTATAAAGTATTTTCTTAGACTTTATACGTGAATTAAAAATAAAAAGAAGACATGTCAGTTTTTATTGTTAACATTTTTATTCACAATTTTTTTTACATTTTTGTTTTTCACAATTAAATAATTTTTATTCAGTTTTAATATACAATTATTGAAAACGAATATTAACAAATCTGGATGTAAAACATTTAAACATTATTTTTAATGGATATGTACAGCATTACAAATATATTTTTAAATGCATAAATATTTTTTTAGTTTTGAAAAATGTTGCATTTTTATGCAGACATGCTTATGCAGTAGTAAAATAAGTATATGTTCAGTACTTTCATTATATACTTTTTGACTTTTGCTATTTATCATTTATTTTAAAGAAAAGTAAACATTTTAGAACACTTTTTTTAAATACATTTTAGATCATTTTATTTTTGTAATAACGTTATATAATATGCATTTTACACTGTTATAGTTTTGTACATTTTTTTATTACTTAGTATATCAAATAATATTAGTTAAACAAATAAAATTTAATATATTAAATCATTTACACATTTTTTAAAGAATATATTTTTATATTATTCTTTTGCTTAAACATTGTTATATTGTTTGCTAATTCACAATACTTTTCTTGTAATTTTATATGTTGAAAGTAAGTACATCAAATACATATATATTTAATCTATATTAAATATTAGATTTTATGTTTTGTGTTAATGTAATATTTAATATATATTTTACATTTTTGTACATTGTTTGTATATTTTATATTTTTTTACAAAAGATAAAAATATGTATTCATTTTTTACATTTTTTTAAACTATTTTTCCATTTTTGTCTATTGGGAGGTAGTCTTTTTTCATTTTATTAGGCAGCCATTTATTTTATTTCCTTACTTTTCTATGTGTTTTGTTTTTAGGTCATTGTGGAATACAGAACCTCGCAGTTGGGAACTGTGTTTCATCGTTTATGCTAAGTTTGATTTAATTTGCTTTTAAGGTAGTTTTAGGGCAGGGGGAGGTAGTAGTAGTATAGTTAGACTTGGTAGGGTGTTAAATGTTTTTTTGTGTAGTTTGGTGTTGTTTTGTTACTTTAGTGTTTGATGTGGTAGCCGTACTTTTGAAGAGAAGCAGAGTGTTAAATAGTGTTAGTTATGTGATGTTTAAATATGTTATGTTGTATTTAATGTTGTAATATTGTGTGTGGGTTTGTTTATTGTGGGAGGGTGTTGTTTATTTTTTTGTTGCAGGTTTCCTGTTTCCTTAAATTAGGGTGCCAAAGACGCGTTTTTGCATTTTTTTAAACAAAGGAAAATATATTTTGTTTCTTTGAAATGAATTACTGTGTTACATTTCCTTTTATTTTTCGGGTTTGTTGGAACTTTTTTTTAAACTCATTTTTGGGTTTTAGAGGGTTTCGTTATTGAGAGGATTGTGTTGTTGGAGCGTTTTTTCTACAGTTGTATTTTTACATTTTTTTTGGGAGCATTTCTTTTATAATGGGTTCGTGTTTCGTTTTAAATACTTAGATTTATTTGTTTTTGAGGACAATCTACTGCAACACAACTGTAAGTTATTTTTTTATTATAATGGGTGGGAAATGTTTTTTGTTAACATTTGGTTTTCTTATTTTTTTCTTATAATAATTATATGATGTCATATATTTGTATGTATGTTTTTAATTTTTAAATGACAAAATTATCATTGTTAATGTAAAAAAGAGTAGAAATTTGTTGTTTGTTTTGTCATTTTTAAATGCTACATGGTATAGATTTGGCTATTGTGTCTAGGTAGTCTAGTCCTTCAGTGTTTGCGTAGAGTCTACTTTTGTATTATATACATTGTTTTTGTTTGTGTACTAAGTTTAGGACTTATTTTAGTGAGGGATTGTACTAGCCTTAGTTCTTTATTACTTTGGGGCTTATTACGATGGTGGACTAACTTGAGTCCATCTGCCATCGTCACTGTAATTGAGACCGTCCGCCTATATGGTGGCAGTCCCGACCATGGAATTACAATGCGACCGACACTGTGGCGGTTGCTTGGGCATGTTTACTATTGCGACGAGTGCTGCGGGCTACGGTACCCACCGTAATGGTAAACATGAAGGTCTTGCATTTCTCTGCACTATGTTGCAGGCACCATTCGGTGCCTGCCACATGGTGCAGGGAAATGAATGGGATACCATGGGTCCCCCCAGTGCACCCACACCTCCCCCAATACAAGGGGGGGCCTGCAACAGGCCCCCAAAGTCAATCTTTGCCAACCTGTGAATGTCAGTTGAACCGCCATCTACCGCTGGCGGAGATAAAGCATCCTAATATGATGTACAGTGCCTACTAGGCACCGCCATCATTCTGGGTATGTTTTTGGGGTCTGCCAGGCAATCGAAACGATTGCCTGTGGCATACCCATGGTGGAGAGAATTCCCATCTGCCAGCAAACCGCCTGCCATCATAATATGGCAGTGAAGAATGACTGCAATTTGGCGGTAAATGCGCCGCAGAAGGCTGCCAGTGGTGGATTCACCGCTATTGTAATGAGCCACTTTGTTATTTTTTGATGGCTTCTATTAGTTTGTGTAAAGTTGCTTGTCCTCTTCCTATTGTGGCTTGAAAGGCATTATGCCATCCTTCTACTGCGTTATTTGTTTTAGCTTTTTGTGCTGGGGTGCTTTGGTAGACGTTCCACCAGGGGATTTGGAACTTGGGGTGTCTGCGGTACCCTGACCGTTGTAGTCTTCCTACCTAGATGTCTTCAAAGGATTCAAGGAAGGGAGTTAGTTTTGCTTCATTGGCTTGGTAGAAAGGACTTTCAATAAGTATATTACAGTGGTTGGCTACTTCTGTTGTTGGTACATGGGCCAGGGCTATTAGTTTTTTGATTTGTTAAGCAAAGTTGATGTTTGTGGCATAATCTATACTTAGGGTACATTTTTGGAGATGTTTCCAGATACTTTGGTTGAAATGATAATAGCAACCTTGTATTCTACTATGTTGATATATTTTTTAAATTGACTGAATCATTGTGTGTTCGAAATCTATTTGTATTTTTTGTGGGAAGTAGTTTTCTGTCTGTTATTTTATTATTGTGAGGAGTTCTATGTAGGTAGTATTTTGTTTGTTGTGGAGTAGTGCGCACATGAAGGGGGTGTTAGTTTCTTCATATTTTCCATGGATGATAGATGATATAGCATTGATAAAAAGGCTTAGGACAAACTTTAAATGTCCCATCCATGTTTCACATTGCTTTAACTTTTGAATGTTGGTGTTGGTGGTAAAGTTAACAATTCTTTTTTCATGACTGTTATTGTCATAAAGAATGAATTTTTCATCTTTGTGTGTGACTGTGTATTCTTGCAAAATGTTGATTTCTGCAAAGGTTTTGGGGGTGGGTGGTGTTTACGCAGTAGATCTTTTAGTTTTTGCTATTATGCATTTTAGATGTGGCATGGAAGGTAATTGTCCTGTCACATGTTCAGGAACCCTCATTAGTAGCTTTTTTAATATTTGGGTACTGGTTTGTGTGGAGCTGGTGCTTGCTTCTTTGATAATCTCTAAAGCATCTCTCACCTCAATTTATGTGACACTGGGGGAGGGTTGTGTTCCCTAACATTTGTTTCTATTGTTGTTGCTCTCCCATAGCAAGAATTGGAGTAGTATTTACTACATTTCCAATGGGTTTTATTTTCTGTTATTCTCTCTTGTGTATAAGTATAGCCCATGTTGCACAGAAGTGGTTTTCCTTTTTGTGAGGAGATGAACTTTGCCCCTTCTGTCATTTTTCTTCGCACATCTGTGAATGTATTTGTATATATATATATTTATTCATTTTTAATGATTGAAGAGTAAACATGTTTATATAATTAATACAATTCAAAATATACTTAGATATATCTTGTTTTGCTTTCCAGGTTGGATACTTTTTCGATGTTTGTAGTTTATTTACTGGTTTCTTTTGTTTCTTTTGGTTAAAAAGGAACATTTTATTTTTATTTAAGTCTCTATTTTTATTTAGTTATTTTATAAAAAATACTTACTATTTTTAGTTGATGTAGTTTATTTCATTGATGTTGTTTTGTTGAAGTCTGTATAAGCAATTAAAATAAAACTATTTGTTAGTCATGTTTTGCTTTTTTAATATTTTTTTAGTTTTAATCAGTTGACTTTATTAGTTTAAGATATATACTTACTATGTTTTATATTTTTGGTTAATGTTGATTTTGTAGTTGTTTTGGAAGTAAATTGTTGTTTTAAATTTTCTAAGTAGAGTTTTAGTTAAGTTTAGTCTGTGAAATATAAAGGAAAACATCTTATATTTTAAGTTAATTTGTGCTATATTTTTTTAAGCACATTTTTGTAAATTACTTAAACAGTTTTGTTCTTAGTTTTGATGAGAGTTTTTCTGTTTAGTTGTTTGTGTAGATGTTTTTCGTTCTGTTTTCTGTCTCACAAAGGTTTGTACTTCTGCAGTATTTGTCCTTTTCAGGGTAAATATTGTGTTAATGATTTGATTGCTTTTATAGTGTTTATTTAATTAGTTGGAGTTTTCTATTGATTTGTATTGGTGTAGTTCAAATTCATTGATTGGGATAACTTTTTTAGAATTTTTTGGCAGTTATAATTTAATTTGTTTAATGTTAATTACGTTTATTTAATGTTTGTTTTTATTTTCTTTAGTACAATAATTAAAATGTATGCGTTATTAAATGTTTTGTATTTTTTATATATGTAAATTATATATTTTTGATAGTTGTGATATTTCTTACGCTGTAGTGTTTGTTTATTTATTTGTTTTTTATTTTTAAGTGTATTTGTGTTTTAGTTTTATTAATATTGTAATTTTTCTAGTGTTTGTTTTTATGTTTGATATATGTTATTTGTTTATATTATTGAAAATAGTTTATTTTCATGATTAAATGTTATTTGTTATTGTTATATGCATTTTATCGATGTTGTGTTGTCGATATTATGCATATTGATGTACTTGCTGTAATATATGTTATTTAATTTTTTCGACATTTTTGTGTTCTTTTTTCTGTTGTCGATATTTTTGTCATAGAAAAAAATGTTAACGATATTTTTCTACCGATGTTTGTGTTATTTTAGTTTTGTGTATTGGTGTCAATATTTTTGTATACAATATTAGTGACACAACAATTTTGTAGGTTGATATTATAGGAGTCGATGTTGTGTCAGTGATCCCTCTGGGTCACCTCCCACTCCACTCCAGGGATACCAGGTCCCTGGGAGGACAAGGACCTGCCTGAGGGCCTGGGTTATCCTGCACACCTGAACATTGCACTTCACTGAGGAGGCCCGCATGGTCTGGCTGGTCCTGGTGTCCCTCAGAGCAGAGACTGAGACCCATTTCACCGTAACCTGATGAAAAACGGCACACACACGGACCTGTCAGACCAGCCCATTGGCACTGCCTAATTGCGCAATAGGCCAGTCCTACCCTGATGGTGGGCCTACATTGATCTCAGCAATTTTCTGGTTGGACCATGTCCTTAGTATCTGATCCAGCCTCTTCTGACTGGGCATCTTTCACTCCTTTCACAAAAAACATAACTTTACATACTCATTTTGCAGGGACATGGCTTTTTCTCCTGTATGGACTGTGATATTACAACTTTGGGGCCAATTCCGATCTGGCTCGGAAACCGTACTGACCGACACGGATTGGGACAGAATTCCGACCGACGCGTACCCGCGCCGTACAATCTGTGGCGTATGATGTGTTTTGTATGAAATACAAACGACTCGCACCGAGTACATTCAGTTTGAATTAAACGTACGGAAAACATTGTCTCGCTCTTAAACGGACCAGGAACCCTTCTGACCGGCACGGACGGTGATTAGTTCCAACGACACGAACATGCGCAGTGTGACCTGCAAAGTACGATGCAATGCGTGTGAAATTAAACCTATTCGCACGGATCTCAAGACATAAAACCGACACGTACGGAACATAGGGAATAGCAATGAAAAGAGCCCGTTGCACCCGACGGGTACGCGAGCACTGCAACATAGCACAATTTGAGTGTGAACGACTCCGATCACCCCGCAATTGACGCTACAAGCGTCCGTTCCAGTCAAATGAACGTCTCCGTCATGCTTCAAATAAATCAACTAAAATAGTCAGAAAAAGCACAAACAAGCACTGACAAACACAATATATATTCAAACTAAGACACACCCACAACTCCACCTATATAAAGTTCCAAAATCAATACTCTGAGCCTTTGAAAATTCAGCAGACCTGCCAGCAGAGAACAAAACTATACTGCACTGAGACATACACCCATAACCCACTCACCACAAAACCTGCACAACACCAGCACCTCTCAAAAAGCACACTCACAAACACCCAGCATTACTTTTACTCGCTCACCCTCATTTTCACACCCACATCCATCTCCACCACCACCCATCACCATGTCCCCAAAGAAGAATCTAAAGTTCACCAATAGTGAGTTGGAAGTCATGGTACTCAGAGTAGAGCCACAGTTATTTGGTGCATTGGTCCAACAGACCCCCCGTGTCCCAGAAAACAAAGATGTGGGAGAGGATTGTGGACAAGGTGAACGCACAAGCAGCTTGCCTGCGCACAAAGGACGATCAGGAACAGGTGGTACGACATACGCAAAGGGGTCACAAAGCTCATTGACTAAGACCATGCCCTGAGCCAGCGCACTCGCGGTGGCCCGGTAAACATCGTTTACCACGAAGTTTTGACAACGCGGTACCTTTACCACGCATCCCTTACAACGCAAGTCGTTACCACGACTTGCGCTGAGGGCGCTAAAGGTTTAAAAATAGTTAATTTACTATCCCAACACCTTCCCTAGGGTCCATGGGGACTGGTGTTAGAATAGTAAATTATACTATTCGAAATCTGCACCCCCAACGCAAGTCGTGGTAACGACTTGCGTTGTAAGGGATGCGTGGTAAAGGGATGCGTTGTGACGGTACGCGTTGTACCGTCATACATCCGGTGGCCCTCTTGCCAAACCTGTGCATTTGACTTCCTGGGAGAGGAAGGTGCGGGCTATACTCCCACTGGTGCACATCCATGAATTATCCTGAATACCAGAGCCGGGTGAGTACACACACAACTAATCTAAATTGTAGGCAATAGCAATCCACACTCACAGACATTAATATCAGGGGGTCAGTGAAACTATTCACTGTCATCAAGCCACTTCAACCCCAAGCAAAATATCCTGTGATGTGTCTGCCAGTTAGATCAACACAATACCTGCAATGTCCCATGAACGTGTAACTATGCCAATACCTGTACAAACATACTGACAAACACAACAAGGATTTGGCTCCAAGCAACCACAAACACTGTCAGCCATTTTCCTAGCACAGTAACACTCACTCCCAGGGAAGCACAGTCCCAGGAAGGAAATTATGGTTTGTTGTAGTCACAGCCCAAAGTCCACATCCCACATGGATCAGGAATACCCCCATGCACCATGCTCACCTCACAGGGAGTGGAAAAGAACTGCCAAGATGACTGACACTGGCCTCTGCTGTGGGGGCACAAGGCCCAGCTAGAACGTGAGTTCCAAAAGACAGCAGGACACCACTGTTTGCCATCTTGCCAACACTGCATCACTCCCTCCCAGGGAAGCAGAGTCCCAGGAAGGGAGGTATGGTTTGCTGGGAAGGTGGGTGTACCCAAAAGTATGATGGGAGTCGTAGTTACAGCTCACAATCCTCCACCCACATGGTCCATCAAACACACTTTAAACTATGCCCATCTCACAGGGAGTGGAAAAGTACTACTGTGGGGAGCACTGGGCCCTGCTGAGACTTGGGCTCCAAAAAACAACAGGACACCACTGTCAGACAACTTGAACATAAACTTTGACTCACTGTCATGGAAGCATGGTCCATGTGGCCTATCTGCTCCAAGGGGTAGGAGGAGTGGAACCTCAGACAACAACTAGCAGCAGACCCTGTCACACACACCACTCCCACCAACACAAAACAACACACCTCTGTCTGGCACTTGAGTGCACTTGTGTTTCAATGGCCATGTAAGTCAATTAATCAATACATCAGCTGTTCATGCACACAGCTCAACATGCACATAAAAATGCATCAGGTTTTAATTACAATGTTCTAAACAACATTGGCATCTGCCTGTGACAATTTAGGACAATCCAATGCAC
This sequence comes from Lissotriton vulgaris, assembly GCF_964263255.1. Classification (NCBI taxonomy): domain Eukaryota; kingdom Metazoa; phylum Chordata; class Amphibia; order Caudata; family Salamandridae; genus Lissotriton; species Lissotriton vulgaris. Next base: position 2,041,040,045 of record NC_141685.1, on the reverse strand, counting down.
ATACACTCATCATGAAGCACAGTAGCAACTTTAATATGTGTGATACGTTGATGTGTGCTGAACCACAACATACTTTGTGTGTCTCTCCCATATACAGGGGTAGCTGGAGAAACTGCAGGGACATGAGAAGAAGAATTCCATCCCGAGACTCTGGTTGAAGCAGAGCTTTTCGGTGTGGATGCCTCTCAGTCCTCTTTGGACAACGATGAACGACCTGGCTCCTCCGGTGTGGATCAACATGCAGCACCAGCAGTTCTAACATCAGCACTCACTGCCACCACTCCTGCTACATCTGCGAACACCCAGATTACCCCTATCAACACGGACAGCACAAGTCAACATAACACTGAGGGCACACCAACACAGGGCACCCTGGAGGTGGTGTACAATATCACCAGTGCCAACACAGAAGGAGGCCCAGTGTTGTCTGTGCCTGCAACAGCATCGTGTAGGTAGGGGTGATGGGAGTGGGTGCAGGCTGAGGCCATGGCCTGAACATGGTGCTGCACCACAAGCTGACCCACAGTTGGGATGCATCATACAGGCCTATCAGGCATGTTCTGGAGACTTTGGCCAGGTAGTGGGGATCCTCAGGGACATCAAACAACAGCAGGCTGAACATTACGCCAGATTTGACTCCCACATGTCCTGGATGGAGACACACATGGCCTGCATGGAGTCCAAAATGGACAATTTGGATGGACTCACGGCGGTGCAGGGGGAGATACTGACATGCCTACGCCAGATTGCAAACAAAATGTCCACACTTCCCTGTGTGCCCGCTACATCTGTTGCCACTATATCTGCAACTGCCATAGGGAGGGATGAGGACTCTGGTGGAGAGTCCACCGAACTGCCTCAGCCTGCACCTGAGGGTCCCCTAAAACGAAGAGGGGTTGTCCAAAGAAGGACAAGTGAGAACCAGCTGGCCATGCACATTCCCCAGGAAGTGAACACCTGCTCCTGATATCACCAATTGAGAGCAATTATTCACCTTGTTGACTGTCACCCAAGTCGCCCACATGTGATGGAGGGGCTACGCTGGAACAATGAATCAAATGACTGTGGACTTCACTCTGGAAAAATCATCTACCAACACTACCAACTCCTCTTTGAACTTTGGATTTCTATTGCACTGTACAGCACTTTCTACCATGTATACCATTCACACACATGTATGTAAATAAATCATTAATTACACAATACTTGCCTCTGTTGTAAATTAAACTGGGTTTGTCACATAGAGATGACGCAATGCTAAAGAAAGACTATGCACTGAAACTACTACAGCAAGGTAAACACAGTTCTGTTACTCATGTTGATGTGAGATATATGAGAGATAGACACCACTAGGTTAACACAAAACTTTTTCACTATGCCCATCATACGCATTGCCTCCAACATTGTGAACTGAAACTACACAGAAATACAGAGGCTGTGGCAATCAGGCCACAGGTATAGTATGCCAAAGATTGTCAGATGTGTGGATACAGAGGTGCACACCTTTATTACACATACACAACAAGTGAACTGACTGACAGATGCAATGTATCTACACATGACAGTGAGCACAAAGTAACCCAGAGTGCCAGACATGCCAGGACTGGGTTGTGTGGGATAATGCATACGGGTCCCATGAAAGGTTGTACTCTGTAACAGAATTTTGTATTTTTGGAGGTCACATGTCACCAGACAACAGCCAAAGGACCCTGTGAAGGACAGACATACAACAGTATTGTTATCACAAAATGACTACATACATCTACAATACACATTACATACACAAATCCCAGTATTTGTGTAAAAACATGTGAATCATGTCAACACTGTTTGGGAGAACATACTACCTCGAAGGACACATTAATGCAATGATCATGTCAAGTAGCATCCAGCCACACTTATGCACCCACATTGCACCACATAAACACATATCAGGCAAGGGAAAAACCTAGACAATTGGTCACTGCATACTAAAAATTATGAGAAAAAGTTGTTGATGAGCTGAGTCCGGACATCCCCCTCACCCTCATCGTCACTCGCTACATGACCCAGGCCTGGAACCTCCCCTGCTGGCGGTTGATGGTCATCATCATCTTCGATGAGAGGCACCTCCTCCCTCACTGCCATGTTGTGTAGCATGCAACACACAATAAATATCCTGAACAACTTTTCAGGTGCATATTGCACGGCCCCTCCTGTCTTGTCCAGGCCGCGAAGTCTGCTTTTCAGGAGTCCAAATGTCTGCTCTTTCACTCGCCAGGTCCGCCCATGTGCTTCATTGTAACATAGCTGTGCTGGTGTGACTGGGTTTCTAAGAGGTGTCAGCAACCACGGCATGTTGGGGTATCCAGAGTCACCTACATACAACCATGTCATGGGTCAGGAAAGAACGTTAAATTCCAAAATTAAAAAAATCACAGGGCAAACAGAGATCACCCACGGACAAGTCAGGCACGCTAGTTCTGCAGTTGTTACAACATCTGTGGGATCCTGCTATTCTTCATGACTTAGGCGTCATGTGCAGAACCAGGGAAACAAGCACAGACATGTGATATTGTAATGTTCAGAAGACATACCACCAGGGCATTAATGGAGCGAAAATGTTTCCTGTTTCTGTATGTCTGTTCATGAGCGTGTGGTGGAACCAAAGCCAAATGTGTACCATCAATTGAGCCTATAACATGTGGCATCCTTCTCAGTGCATAGAAGTCAGCCTTTATTCCTGGCATTTGTTGTGAAGTTGGAAATTTTATGTATCTGTCCAGATGACACAGCATTGCCTTCAAAGCATCACATAGCACACGGCTGAACATGGTCTGTGTCATCCCACCAGCCACAGTTTATTGGAAGGTTTCCATGGCAAAGAAATTTAGGGCTGCCATCACCATCACCTTGGGGGTCGGCGCAGTAGGATACACCTGTCCAGGTTGTAAATATGGGGCCAACTGCTCCGCCAAATGCTCAATCAGTGGTCCTGTGAAGCGGTACCGTCCGATGCAGTCACGTTCATCCTTGGTTGCCAGGTCTGGGAAGGGTCTGTGGACATTTGCCCTCCTGCAGTAGATAGGAAATCAAAGAAAGATTGCCAGTTCCCCAACATATGTGGCAATGACCATGCCAAATGACACATGCTACATCATATCAAGACACAGCTGAGAAAGGTGTGGCATTTCAGCATGGACACATATGCCAGCAATGTGCCCCTTACCTAACATTTCAGCTCCACATGGTGAAACAACAAGTGCTTTGCTATGCTGTCGTCAATCTATGAGCTCTGCCACAGTACAACTGAACAAATGTCACATACCACACACAAACCTCAGTGACTAGTGAGGATAAATGTGTTGGCAAAATGAGAGGTGTGTGTAAGTTACACACACAGGGATCATTTATTGGCACATGGACACAGTCCTTATGTAAAGTATGATGTACATGTACCAACATAACCATTAAACACCCATGAGGTGCTAACATGCCTGTTTGCAGGGCAAAACAGGTTGCAGTATACATATTGGTATCTCAAAATAATACACATCCACCTTAGTAATCAGTTTTTGTCCATTTTATTTTCTTCACTTTTCATCATAATTTTTCTCTTGTTTTATTTTCATCACGTCAAAAGCTGCGAAATTCGTTGATAAACTTTTAGCGTGTAACTTGTTCTATGTATTGCCCATCCAGGCCTATGCATGAACATATTCGAATTTCCTCCATCATATTCAATTCACATCCTACTCAATGCATTTCGGTAAAAGAACCTTCGTCAGGAGTATCTACAAGTTGTAAAAAGTACATGTCAGTCACGTTGCATTTCTGTCCCACAAAATATAAAATAATTGCCTCCATTAATTTCCCGTTCATCTTTGATACCAAGTGATTTTTTCAAAAGTGCCCATGACCCGATTCCATCTCCCATAACGTGACTCCCACCTCAATCTCCACATCCAAACTGATGACTAGGTGTGTCTCTTACCCTCTTTGACATGTGTCATTTGGGTTGTGTGTATTTACTGTTGTCCACATCTGCAACAGAGGCATTGAATTGAGCAACATGGGTGGGGCTATTGTGTGACATGTGTCAGCAAATTGTTTGACAAATGGCCTGCGCTCTGTGTGTGCTCCCCATATATGCACAAATTGCTGTTGTGGGTCAGCATAGGAGTGTGAGCTATGGACTACACACCCATGAAGCAGACATGACCAAAGTTGAGGCTTCAGAAAAATGGTGTGTATGAGTGTCACCAATGAATGGTCACCTGCATGGGGCTTCCAGTAATCCCATGTATCACATGGCCCATGGGCAGGTATGCCTACTCCGATCATCTGAGACACTCTGGCCTCATAATCTTGGGTGTGAGCCAACACTTTGCTCATTGTGGATGTATCTATCATGTGTCTGACTCTGTGTCATGGTGGACTGGCACAGATTTCTGTAGTTCTTAAGTCTGCTATATGTTTGTCATGGACAGTCATCGAACATGTGGTTAGTGGATCTACACATGACAAAACATATGTGTGTAGACACTTGACTGGGCATAATGGTGGGTTGCACTGATATGTGTAAGCAGCCTTACTATGTGCCTGTGAGGCCTTTATTTGTTCAGGTATCCATAGTAGTTGACTTACAAACTGAAATGTGTAATTTGTATAACGAAGCATTAGCAGATTCTCTCAAATGTGTGTACCATGTGGTGACCATGTATATATGACCACTACCAGAGTTCCATTCACAGTGCGAACATGAGTGTGGCATTGTGCTGACTGTGGAGTCAGCATGCACTGCCCCGGGGACAGGAGTCTGTACTGACTGTTTGTCCAGACAGGCCGGTGGCCTTGTGTTCCACACTACAATCTGGAGCATGCAGTATTGGAACTTGTCTGTTGACCTGCAGCCACACTGTTGTATCTTTGCATTTCAAGACATGAGGTCATCATGGTGTCTGGGAATGGAAGTATGTTTATCATATCAACAATGAGTTCGACCACACAGATGCTGTCCCAAATGCAGAGTCAGTGGTCTGAGATGAGACATGTCTGTAATGACACATGACAGTAACCATCAGTGCATATCAGACAACTGGGTAATTAGTGAATGCCTGCCCATGTGATGACTGACATCATACATACTATGGAGTGATGGGTCCATTGCCGGCATGTCTATGCGAAGCATGGTTTACTGGCAGTGCCAAAGTTCACATATCTGTTTTCAATTTAGCTGTTGTTTTTAAATGATGCCAGTGGTTGCACAGTGGTGTGTTTCATTGTGTTGCACCATCATCTCCACCCTCCCAGTTACTCCCATGTCTGATGTCCATGGAGCCTTCCATGTTAGGGATCATGTATCCTTCAGTCCAGGCACAGCACCCCCTGCACCTGTCTCCCCTGCGTCTCTGAGTGCAAAGGTCTGTGGAATTGCTGAAGCAAATCCACGTGGGGCAGACATCGATGCTCAGTGTCTTCCATGCTCACACTGGTCTATTGACACAATTGGTGTCATTAATGGAGGGCATCTCAGCAACCATTTCTGCCCAACAGCGGATCAGGTAGTCCATGGCCTCCACAGTGTCTCTCTTCCACAAGTCCCTCATCCCACCTACCTCTGCCCCATCCACAATCCCCACTACTCTACCGGACCAACGTACACTCACACAGGCCCCTGCACGCAGAACAACAGACACAAGTAGTACACTGCAAGGTCAGCCAAAGCAAACATGCACAAACATGCACACTCTGGGGACTGATGGTACACACACAGGGATAGAGTACAGACACACTGACAGGCATCCACAACCACTCCGCAGTCCTCAGATACCTCTACCTCCAAAACCCCTTCCGTTGACTTACCTGCAACCCCCCTCACAGAAACTCTTCCTCTGTGAGCTTGGCCTCTCCCCCACAGATACATCAGGTCCAACTCACAAGGGCAAGAGGAAGCCAACACAGCCAGCCACCCCAGCACACCCTCCCCCAAGAGAAGGGACACTGAGACTCCCACCCGCAAATTCCCCAGGACCAGGAAGAGCAAGACCCACCACAATCCCGTACTCTCACCACACAGTCTCCGTCATCCAGCACCCAGGCTACCACTCCTTGGGTTCCCACGCCACACACAGGCCCTGGTTCACCCACACACAGGTACAACATCCAAAGGGAGATGACCCCTGGCTCTAGCAGTGCAGGCAAGCAATGTGTGATGAGTAGTCATATGTCACAAACAATCCGTACAATTGCTATTGTCCTTTGGATTTATCATCAGATCAAACTGTTACATTTTCGAACGCTGAATTAAGCTAAAGTTTATTTTTGGCTAGTTTTGCATTTAATGTACATGATGTTGCTGATGATTGTCATTAAGTTGCTGATGCGTTTCTGTTTGTTGTAAATAAGTGATTTGGTGATGCGATGGACTGCATGTGGTCCATGGTATATGTGTCCTATTATAGTATGTAGCCATGTCATCCTTTGATGCAAATTGAGTTGGCAGTCTCTGGGAGGGTTTCCACGCCGGCTGAGCCTACCTCTTGCTTGCTGAGGCTCCGCTGAGGTGTGCTGCTTGTTTATCATGGCTGTGGGGCGGCCGGGCTTCGCTCCGCCGCAGCGCATCTCCCTGCACTTCCGGCTGGCCGGGCTTGGCTCCGCGGTCAGGAGATAGCGAACTACAGCCCCCAGCAGCCCTGTGACCAGGACGCCTCCCCCATCATCATCGCGCAGCGCCAGGAGGCGCATAAAGTAACACCCACTGCCGAGGACCGGGTGGCAGTCTCTGGGAGGGTTTCCACGCCGGCTGAGCCTACCTCTTGCTTGCTGAGGCTCCGGTGAGGCGTGCTGCTTGTTTATCGTGGCTGTGGGGCGGCCGGGCTTCGCTCCGCCGCAGCGCATCTCCCTGCACTTCCGGCTGGCCGGGCTTGGCTCCGCCGGTCAGGAGATAGCGAACTACAGCCCCCAGCAGCCCTGTGGCCAGGACGCCTCCCCCATCATCATCACGCAGTGCTAGGAGGCGCATAAAGTAACACCCACTGCCGAGGACCGGGTGGCAGTCTCTGGGAGGGTTTCCACGATGGCTGAGCCGACCTCTTGCTTGCTGAGGCTCCGCTGAGGCGTGCTGCTTGTTTATCGTGGCTGTGGGGAGGCCAGGCTTCGCTCGGCCGCAGCGCATCTCCCTGCACTTCCGGCTGGCCGGTCTTGGCTCCGCCGGTCAGGAGATAGAGAACTACAGTCCCCAGCAGCCCTGTGGCCAGGACGCCTCCCCCATCATCATCACGCAGCGCCAGGAAGCGCATAAAGTAACACCCACTTCCTCGTCCCGCAAGGATGCGCGTGGGACATGTCGGGCTAAGCCCGGGCAAAGGGTGGGCCCTCTGAGGCCCTCAGAGACCACAGGAGACTGGGCTGGGCCACCCACCTTGACTTTGTCAACATCCTACCCAAGGTAATCCCCTCCCGTGTTTAAGTATAAAAGAGTTGCGGTTTGCACCAGCCCTGATGGAGGGTAAAAGTAAAAGTAGAGCGGTGGTAAAAAAAACTCCTATGCATACACGTTCGGCTACAAGAAAACAAACATTGGCGCCAACTCCTTTACCTACCCTAACCGCAATCGATAGAATGCTGCAGCAAACAATTGGGGTTGTTGTCAACGCGCTTGAAAATACGGAAAGAAGACTATCTTTACCAGCTAGCATGTGTTTAATAACCCAATCGCCAAAAGTAGTCAATACACCTGTTAACATCACAAATGAAACAACATCACATGACTCTCTTTTATTACAAGCTTTTGCAGGCCTGCCATGGAATGACCAAAATCAAATTGTTGTACCACAACCTTTAGAACCTACTGTGTTCTGTGTTAGGGAGAGCAGATTGTCAATAACGCCCGATTTGACAACAAGTGTCATACCGCAACCCACAACACTGAACGAGGTGTCTGATGACATAGGGGAATTAGATGGCTGTGACACCAATGGTATTATCCCCATTGTAGAAACAAGTGACACTAGTTTGCTAAGTAGTGAAATTGATTATGGGTCTGCCCGGCCTAAAAAGAAATCTACTCACAGTAGGAAAAGGTTGATAATCAGGAAGCAGGGTAAGACATATAGACGCAAAAGGAAGAGAGTAGTACAAATTCTAATAGACCATGAGAGGGAGAGTGAGGTACACCAAAATAGTGGAAATACACACTTAAAGGAAACACTAACTCCAACCAGTATCGAGGGACTGGTGCAATATTTAGAGAAAACGATAAAATCCTACATTGCACCAGTAACAGAAATTCTAGAATCCCTAAGTAAAAAAGTAGAGAACTTGGAAAAACTGGGCATAGCTAACTTGGACGTTCTAGAACATCTGGGCACGAAAGCTAGGTCTCTTATAATTAATGTACCAACTTTGAGACTGAGCAAAAATACATCAAGTATAGTAACTAGAGTTCCTAGTGTGTCCACCACGGTAGTGAATTCGGTAACAACCACAAGTGGAACGAATAGGTCAGCAACCACCGTCCCAAATATAACAACTGGACAGAAAGCCGCTGGGGGACAAAGGGATACAGGTGACCATGCTCATAACAACAAGAACTTGCCAGTTCCCAGGCGCCACACTAATAATATCATCCCAGCCACAATTAATCTACCACCGGAAAGCAGACCATATGTAGCTATCCTTGCAAATGTACCCAAACTTCAGCCTATCCAATTTGAAAATCAGGAAACCCTAAAAAATAAAACTCTGCACTGGCTAGTAAAAAACTGTGGTTTCCCAATACGAGGGGCTAGCCAGATTATTTCCACGCAGAGGGTAGGATGGGTGGGACCAAATATAAGGAGATAAATGGGGATTGCATAGTTATAAATTACAGGACTACTGAATGGGTGAGAGATTTGATTTTAAATGCACCTATACCATCCAATCATGAATATAACACCACGTTGTTCCCACTTGATTATTTTTATAGGAACCAGTCAGGGAGACAAATTACAACGCATTCTTTCCAGCATCCCAGAGCTATACACATCAACCACCCCAATGTTCCGCCGTTCCTTCTTCACTGTTTAATATATACGACAACTTTACAGTTCCGATTTCAGGTGTTCAACTCACTAGAGGAGAACGATTGACTGAATGTTTCATCTATGGTCCCACACCCTGAAATTGTTGCATCTGGCGATATAGTAACCACGGAAAAAGAGTTGGGGGGCCAAAGCCGTGTAGAAGTTGTAACTAAGTTAAATTTAAACCTGACTAGCAATGAACAAAGTAAAGATAATGATGTAATTGTGACAAATGTAAACGTATCTGCAGATATTAATATGATAGCGAGTCTAGAAACATCATTATTGACTAACCATCCTGAGGCTATAAGAGGCAGCCCTGTCGATTCCCTTATAATCACCACTTGGAACATAGCGGGAATTGCCGCAAAATTAAGCATTCAGTTTTGGGACAACTTTATTATACAGGGCTATGATATAATATGTCTGCAAGAGATGTGGCATAGAGAACAAATACAAGTTGATGGTTACACTTCTTATAGCGTGGCAGCAGTAGCATCTAAGGCTGGTAGAGCAAAGGACAGCCTACTGACTCTGGTTTCCGCTAAACTAATGGAATTTAATGTTGGGGGATATGTGGAGGTGGGTGAGCACGCGTCAGTTTTGCGATTAACACACAGTAAAGGTAGGGATCTAGTTATTGTGAATTTTTATAATAGCATTGAGGGGCCCAATGGGGGTAAGATTTTTCCGGATGTTGAGTGTGCAATAGAGGAAGCAATCGCACGTTCAAACAAAAGCACTGTAATACTCTGGGTAGGAGATTTTAATATCAAAGCATGTAGTCACGCCCGGAAGGGGATTTGTGGACATCGGGAAGAGTACCCGGGTGGTGACAATATTATTGTTAATCATTTTCCACACAGTAATTATGGTAGTGCACTGAACAATCTGGTAGCTAAATTAAACCAGGAGCTACTAGAATGTACAAAGAATAAAAATAACGAAAAGTGCCCCACATTTAGAGGGAGAGACGCCCACTCTAACATTGATCATATTTTGGTGTCCAATGGCTCTGCTTACTCCAACGTCTGGGTAATAGAGCAGCCTGTGAGTGACCATAATAGTATATCAGTGAAACTAATGGGTTGGGGCCCAAAATAACAGTGTATGGCAGGCCTGTCCAAGGGATCACGGCCGAGAGACCGAATGGCATGAGTTTCAAATGGTCCAAAATAGACCCCAATAAATTGACGAAGGATACTATCTGTAAATGTAGTAGAGAGGTCGATTGTTGCCTAGCACCAAATGTGACCGCGCCCACCTTACTCTCTAACTTTCTAAAAATAACGAGTACTGTTGAGAACTCTTTGGCTGTAAGGAATAGAAAGCCCAAGAGAAATAAAACTGTGTGGTTTGATAAACATTGTGCCCAGACTCTAAAAAAGCTAAAAATAGCGATTGATGATAAACCAAGAGACAAAGAAAGAGTTAGAGAAGAACGAATTAATTATAAGTTTGCTTTGGCATCCAGGACAAAAAGAGTTGCAAAATGATGCTTGGTACAAACTGGATATGGCTGCCGAAACAAAAGATCACAATCTATTCTGGGAAACTATTAATGGTCCTTTCCTAAAGAATGACAATATTCCCAAAGTCAGTTCTCACGTCAGATGCCACGCATGGATTGTTCATTTCTCAGAAATTTTTAACTCTGATTTTAATTTAGATGGGTCTATTTTTAATACAGATATAGTATCATGTACTAAATGGCAGAAAATGCAGTTATTTTTAACTTTGGATGAAGTCACAGAGGCAATTAAAAATAGTAAGGGGGTAAAGCACCTGGGCCTGATGGGGTACCCATGGATTTTTATTAACATGAAATGACTCTATGGGCTCCAATTTTAACACGCTATTTTAATGCGGCCGTGGAAGACAGTTTACCACTGACATGGGGTCAGTAAATTATTGTACCCCTCTACAAAAAAGGATCTAGGTCCGAAGCTCGAAACTACCGTCCCATCTCACTTTTGGACTCGACAGTTAAAATCCTTAGTCGAGTCCTATTAGGGAGATTGGAAGCCTGGGTTGAGGAAAAAGACATCTTATCCCCAGTGCAGTGTGGGTTTCGTAGGGAGATGGGTACAATGGAGCAGTGCGTGAGCCTGGAACTCATAGTCGACAAGTATACCAAAGCTAAAGCTGGTAATCTTTTCCTGTGCTTTGCTGACTTGAGTTCAGCATTCGATCTGGTGGAACACGCACTGCTCTGGCCTAATCTGTTGGCGATGGGTGCTCCTACTGAAATCATCCATCTGCTTGCCCGACTGTACAACAATTTGTCCAGTAAAGTTAGATTCGGAACAGATGGAGAATGCACCCCTTTTTTTTAAATCAGGAGAGGTATCCGTCAAGGATGTGTACTTGCCCCTCTACTGTTCTCCCTTTTTATAAATCAGGTTGATCAAATTTTAAGACAGACTAAAGCAGATGCACCTACCATTAATGGTAACCCGATCCCAATCCTCCTATACGCGGATGACGCAGTCCTCCTTTCTAGCACTCATAATGGACTGCAACATCTAATTAATCAATTCCATGTATTTACTGTAAGTAGGAAGCTGAAAATTAACAAAGGGAAGACGGTTACAATGATATGTGGTAAGAAACCAAGAAAATGCAAGCCCTTTTTTTTAGACGGGGAGAGATTAGAATCTGTCAGTAGTTTCTGCTATTTAGGCATTACTTTTTCAGGAGACGGGAGATGGGTCAATGAACAAAAAAGTGTCCTTTTTAAAATGGTTAGGAATACAAGTTGTATTTTTAGATTTGCTGCCAAATTAGGGGGTCGTAGAATTCATGAAATGTTATCCATATTCAATGCAAGATGCATATCTTCAGCCATATATGGGGCCGGGGTTTGGGGGCATGATGCCCAGAGTGCTAACTTGATGCAGCGCGAGGAGAATGTGTTTTTAAAACAATTAATTTGTGCCCCGGCTACGGCTTCAACCGAGATAATACATAGGGAACTTGACATAAATTATGTTAATGAATTGATTGTTCTACGTCCTCTGTCCCTATGGCGCTCAATTTGGGCAAAGGAGGAGACAAAGTTTACTCAGGATGTAATTACTGATTGTATTAAACTCGACGCCGATCAAATATCCTCTGGTTAAGCCACATACAACATTCGTATAAGACACTGTATGGTCTAAACATTTTCAAAGCTCTACCAACAGGGTCTACACTGTCGAAGCGGGAGCTTAAAGTCTCACTCCTTAAATATACAGCTGGGATTAGAATGGAAAGATATGCAAAACAAAGTACGTTTAATCTCTACCTGGAATACAATATTAATGAAGGCTTCCAAACTTATTTTACTGTTGTTAATATTAATTCCCATCGTTTTGTATTGACCCGTCTCCGGTTGGGAATTGTGCATCACTTAGTGGCCTTCCCCGTGGTTAAGAAACCCGGCACCTGTCCCTGTCCCTGTGATGACAAATCCAAACAGAGCACCTGTCACTTTATGCTATCCTGTAACTTTTATACTTCTTTTAGAAAATTTTCATGTGGCCACTTAAATTTTAAAATGTATCTTTGTAAGAAAATCAATTATCGTATGAATTCATTCAATGATGCTTTTTTTAAAAAACCTTTTGCTAAGTTGAAAAGAATACTTTTATCACGTATACTACTTATAGTTAGTTGAAACGTAGTGAGTTAGATTTTTAAGTATTCGGATTTGTGCTGCTAAAATGCATATTGCACTTTGGGAAGGATGGTATTGACATTCCGCACTTTATCATGCTAATTGCACATATACTAACGCTGTAGCATTGCTGCTACTGTATATTGTGCACTGAAAGAATGGTGTAGTGCTTGCACTTTATTTTGACATAGTTAGACTTTTTAAGTATTCGGTTTTGTTTTGCTAAATGCATTTTGCACTTTAGGAAGGATGGTATCGACACTCCGCACTTTATCATGCCAATTTGCACATATATTAATGTTGGACAAATGCTGCTATTGTATATTGTACACAGAAAGAACTGTATAATGATTTGCGTTTTACTTTGACATATTTTGTACATATCTTAGTGGAAGTATGCCCTAAATTGTAGCTATGCATCTGTAAGGATGACAAAACCTTTTTGGAATCTAATACTGCTAAAGATGCATAGACATTAGAAGATAAGTGTACGTGCATTGGTAGAAATTTGCTCCAATGCAATTTATACATCCTTGAGGATGATATAATTGATCTGCACCTTAACATTGCTAAATTTTGTACATACATTAGTAGACAAAAGATTGTTGGATATGTGTTGCCACATGTATAATGTATTTAAGCTATTAAGGTATTTTGCAAATCAAATTGATACATATGTATGTTGTACCTACTTAATTTTTGTTTATTATGTCTGTTGGTATATGGTTGTATCTTTACATACCGAATAAAGCATCTTTGACTTGACTTGAGTTGGTAAATATTAGAATTTCTTGGCACAGTGTGACTTTCTTCTCACAACTTCACATCGTTGGCTTACACTGATGCACATTTCTTGGGGAAACATCACTTACAACGCAACTTTTACAACGACATACCATTACAACGCAACTTTTACATCGCAAAAACTTTTACAACGCATGTATTTACAACGCAGGTACCTTTACAACGCATACCATTACAACGTAAGTATTGGTAAGTATATAAATATTTTTTATATGTTATATGTTTGGGGTAAAGGGGTATTTTTAGGGTTCAGGGTCAGTTTTGGGTTTTTGGGTAAAGGGGTATTTTTGAGGTTCAGGGTCAGTTTTTAGTTTTTGGGTAAAGGGGTATTTTTGGGGTTCAGGGTCAGTTTTTAGTTTTTAGGTAAAGGGGTATTTTTGGGGTTCAGGGTCAGTTTTTGGGTAAAGGGGTATTTTTGGGGTTCAGGGTCAGTTTTTAGTTTTTGGGTAAAGGGGTATTTTTAGGGTTCAGGGTCAGTTTTTAGTTTTTAGGTAAAGGGGTATTTTTGGGGTTCAGGGTCAGTTTTTAGTTCTTGGGTAAAGGGGTATTTTTGGGGTTCAGGGTCAGTTTTTAGTTTTTGGGTAAAGGGGTATTTTTGGGGTTCAGGGTCAGTTTTTAGTTTTTAGGTAAAGGGGTATTTTTGGGGTTCAGGGTCAGTTTTTAGTTTTTGGGTAAAGGGGTATTTTTGGGGTTCAGGGTCAGTTTTTAGTTTTTGGGTAAAGGGGTATTTTTAGGGTTCAGGGTCAGTTTTTAGTTTTTGAGTAAAGGGGTATTTTTAGGGTTCAGGGTCAGTTTTTAGTTTTTGGGTAAAGGGGTGTTTTTGGGGTTCAGGGTCAGTTTTTAGTTTTTGGGTAAAGGGGTATTTTTGGGGTTCAGGGTCAGTTTTTAGTTTTTGGGTAAAGGGTTTTTTTTGGGGTTCAGGGTCAGTTTTGGGTTTTGGGGGTACAGGGGTACAGGGTAAAAATAAATTAAAATTAAATTTAAATTAAATTACATTAAATTATATTTTTTTTAATTAATTTACGATTATAAAATTAACATATACTTACCAATACTTACGTTGTAATGGTATGCGTTGTTAAGGTACCTGCGTTGTAAAAACATTTGTTGTAAATACATGCGTTGTAAAAGTTTTTGCAGTGTAAAAATTGCGTTGTAAAAGCATGCGTTGTAATAACATGCGTTGTATCAACATAGATCCCATTTCTTGGGCTCAGATTTGTGCACATTGTACTTTTTCTAGACTGTTGGACGAGCTACACTGGACATGCAGATTGTCACATCTATGATGAACAAGTGATGTGTGATTTCAGTGCAACTTGCTAGCCATGTGTTTTGATGTTGTGCAGATGACTTAAAAGTCACTCCTGTACACAGTTTGATGTGACCAGAGCTTTCAGGGTGTCTTAATTGGTGTCTCAGAGACCAATTTTTATGCTGACATGACTTAGCCCTGCACAGACAAAGTTTGACACAGCTGACCTTACACATGAGTGGATTCACCTCATGACTTCCGTGACATTGACTGGCCCCACATGGTGCGAATATGAGCATCTCTCTGTGGGTAACCTTCCCTGTTTCTACACAGCTTATATTCTCTGCCGATGTTCCGGTTTGTGATGCTTGCTGATTTGTCCTGTGTTTAGCCAACTTCTTTGAAGTAGGTTTTCTGGGACATAGGTGCATGGTGGAGTACTGGTCCTTCGGAGGTAATCCGTGGGTCTGTTTGATGTAAGGACCTTGAATGTGGGCAAATGCACATGGGACATGTTCAGGATTCACCATTGAACATTTGTGTTTCACACATCAGGTTGTTTCACTATGTGGTGTTTTTCTGTGACTGGGTCACCTGTATGTGTGTGCGACTGCTCACGCTAATCAGATCAGAAACTTCAATGTTGGGTGATGTCAACATGTGTTCTTTGTGGGTCTCCTAGGGCTCTTCATTGGTCTGGGACTGTGACAAGGATCCTGATATATTAGATACCGTTCACGTCATGCACATGTAACTCATACTGTGCATTGTGGAAAACATTCACAAGGGATGTTGACTGGCCATGTGTGATGTGTTTGTACACCTTGGATCCTCACTCCACCCCTGGGATTGTCATAGGTGCATGTGCAAGGTCACCAGTCCATGTGGGCTTTGCTGCTTCACATTGTTGTAGAACATGGTGTTTGGTATTGAGAGTAGGCATAACTGAGTTGTCTTATGTCTAGGCCAATACCTACATAGTGACCTTAAATTGCAGGCCATACACAGTGATTTTTCTGTGTGAGTGTGATGGGAGTTTGTCTGTCACAACATGACAAGGTGCGCACATGTGACTGTGGTTCACAGTATTGGTTACATCCAAATTAGTCATCACAGAGGGATTATCATACAGGCTACTGTCACCACAATGTAAGGTCATTGTGGGTACTGATGAAGTGGGTCTGTCTCTTGCTGTGTTGGTTTATGTTCCGGCCAGCTTATGTCACATGAGTCTGTTGTGAACCCACTCATCTGATAATGCCTGATTGCCCACATAGAGGTACCCAATTCCTGTGTAACTTCTGAATTGCACTGTGTACACATATGTCTCATTGGAGATCAGGCACACATCATGTGTATCATACGAGCCTGGGTACACTGAGACACACACACACAAGTTGTGTTCAATATGCAGTGTGAGGCTGAGTGGTTGTGTTTATGCACCTGCACCCATGCGTTGGTATAGTTTTTGTGAGCCATTGTCTGGAAGTTGGTTGTAGATTTTTCATACTGTCCCTGTGACTCCTACCTCATCAGTCTGCACATTCATCATTGTTAGTGTGTCCCATTGTTGTCATGGTATGGGTCTTGATCACCAAAAAGCTGTAGTCTACATAGGATTCCTTAGTATGTGTGTTTCTTTGTGTGCATATGTGTGTATGGATTATGATGGTCACTACTTACATTGGGTATTTGTCCATTGAAGGCATTGTCAGCCCCCATGTGCAATGCTTCTCTGCACATGGCAGAGGATATTTAGTCGAAATCTTTCACTCAGCAGCTCAATGTTTGTTAGCAACACAACCACTACTTTGTCACTACATTGGCTGTGGTGTTACAACCAGGAATCATATATGGTGGTTTGCAGATGCGGGTGAATTTGGGCTTGCAATCACCTTTTGGTCACTGAAGGGGAGTGGGGTTAAAGCCCATTACCACAATGTTCATGATATGCAGGGGTTTCTGGACCCCACACATCTTTTGGTCACTGTGGAGAGGGAGAGGGGGCGGGGGGTTAACCCCATTACCACAATATTCATGTTGGGCTGGCGTTTTGTGCCCCGGAATTGCAGTTAGGTCACTGTAGTGCGGGGGGGTTGAACCCCATTGACACAGTTTTACTCAACATGCTTGGGGTTGGAGCACCACATTCACCTTTTGGTCACAACTGTGATGTGAGTTACAGTATGTGCTCCCTTTCAGTGTCACTGTGTTATGCAGTTCCCACACAATACAAAATCTTGCCATGATGGTAGGGAGGGTGTGTTTGGCCTACAACCGCTATGGGTGGAAATGATAGTGGTCTTAGCCTTTCCCCACCCTATGAGGAGGGACTACTGGTAGTGATGGTACCCACCCGTGAATGGGGGAATGCTGGTAGTGCTATCCATCCCCCACCCTATGAGTAGGGGCTATTGGTAGTGATGGTACCCCCCCTATGATTGTGGAGTGCTGGTAGTGTTAGCCATCCTCTACCCTATGAGTAGGGGCTACTGGTAGTGATGGTACCCCCTATGAATGGGGAGTACTGGTAGTGTTAGCAATCCCCCACCCTATGAGTAGGGGCTACTGGTAGTGATGGTAGCCCCCTATGATTGGGGAGTGCTGGTAGTGTTAGCCATCCCCACCCTATGGGTAGGGGCTACTGGTCATGATGGTAACCCCAGTATGATTGGGGAGTGCTGGTAGTGATGGTATCCCCCCTATGATTGGGGAGTGCTGGTAGTGCTATCCACCCCCCACCCTATGAGTAGGGGTAACTGGTAGTGATGGTAACCCCCTGTGAATAAGGAGTGCTGGTAGTGTTAGCCATCCCCCACCCTATTAGTAGGGGCTACTTAGTGATGGTATCCCCCTCTATTATTGGGGAGTGCTGGTAGTGTTAGCCATCCCACACCCTATGAGTAGAGGCTACTGGTAGTGATGGTACCCACCCCTATGATTGGAGAGTGCTGGTAGTGTTAGCCATCCCCCACCATATGGGTAGGGGCTACTGGTAGTGATGGAACCCCCCTATGATTGGGGAGTGCTGGTAGTGTTAGCCATCCCCCACCCTATGAGTAGGGGCTATTGGTAGTGATGGTACCCCCACTATGATTGTGGAGTGCTGGTAGTGTTACCCATCCTCTACCCTATGAGTAGGGGCTACTGGTAGTGATGGTACCCCCTATGAATGGGGAGTACTGGTAGTGTTAGCAATCCCCCACCCTATGAGTAGGGGCTACTGGTAGTGATGGTAGCCCCCTATGATTGGGGAGTGCTGGTAGTGTTAGCCATCCCCACCCTATGGGTAGGGGCTACTGGTCATGATGGTAACCCCAGTATGATTGGGGAGTGCTGGTAGTGATGGTATCCCCCCTATGATTGGGGAGTGCTGGCAGTGCTATCCACCCCCACCCTATGAGTAGGGGCAACTGGTAGTGATGGTAACCCCCTGTGAATAAGGAGTGCTGGTAGTGTTAGCCATCCCCCACCCTATTAGTAGGGGCTACTTAGTGATGGTATCCACCTCTATTATTGGGAGTGCTGGTAGTGTTAGCCATCCCACACCCTATGAGTAGAGGCTACTGGTAGTGATGGTACCCACCCCTATGATTGGAGAGTGCTGGTAGTGTTAGCCATCCCCCAACATATGGGTAGGGGCTACTGGTAGTGATGGAACCCCCCTATGATTGGGGAGTGCTGGCAGTGTTAGCCATCCTCTACCCTATGAGTAGGTACTACTGGTAGTGATGGTTCTCCCACTATGATTGTGGAGGAGTGCTGGTAGTGTTAGCCATCCCTCACTTCATGAGTGGGGGCTATTGGTAGTGATGGTACCCCCACTATGTTTGGGAAGTGCTGGTAGTGTTAGCAATCCTCCACCCTACGAGTAGGGGCTACTGGTAGTGATGGTACCCAATTATGATTGGGGAGTGCTGGTAGTGTTACCCATCCTGGTCCTATGAGAAGGGACTACTGGTATTGATGGTACCCCCCTATAATTATGGAGTGATGGCAGTGAGAGCTATCTACCCCCTATAAGTAATGCTGGTTGTGTTGACCATCCACCCCCTAGAGATTATGGCTGCTGGTAGTGATAGTCATCCGCCACCATATAGGTTGTGACTGCTGCCAAGTATTGCTATCTACCCCCTATAGGTGTAGAACTTACCACCTACGGGGTACGCGTCAATTCCTGTTGTTTTTTCGCTCATAGACGTACAGGACTGGGTTCACATGTGCGATCAGATACATGGTTTGTTTGTCTTACAGCCGTTGATCGTATTGTGGTGCAATTCAATGCAGAGAGACTGTTGTTCGGACGCCGGAATGTGCTGTAAGTGGCGACCCGTTAGGTCGACTCGATTTCAGCATTTCTAGTTCCGGCTCGTACGGAACATGTTGCTTGATTCCGAGTGTATGTGTTGGTTGGGTTTGGGGTACATTTGCGCACCGTACTTCTTCGTCTGGACTGACCTGCTCCGGAACAATTTGTGAAAAATTGTGTACTTCTTATAGGGTTTCTCCCCTCTGTAATCTTCTAGGTGCCAGGTTTCTTTCTAGTAGTAGTTGTTCCAAATTGCAGGCAACTCTTTATTATTCATAACTAATCATAGCATGTTTCTAGTTTTGGTCATTCACCAATGCACAGTTCTCCAGCAATATTTTCTCCATCCTTTCTAACTCATGAAGTTGAATGATGAGCTCTAGAGTAGCAGTTTGATTTACCAGTACCAGTAGGATCCAATCTTTATTCACATTCAAAGTTAATTTTTATTTTTAAGCACACATACTTTACAAAGGCACATATGTCTTATTTCATCTGCAACCTCAACGACCTTATTTTATCCTTATAGTCAATCATGGAAACTGTGCCATGAGATGCCATGGAATTGAAGTCAATTAAAGGTGGATCCAGAGTACACTTTTAAGGCTTCGTCTGTATATGGATATGAAAATAGTTAGAGCTCCCTTCCTCCTCATGCATGCCCACATTTTACCTGGTAGCAAATTGAGGGGTATATTTTTCAGAATGTTTACATTGGGTTTGCACCACGCAACGTGGGACTTGTACTACACGAACCTTAAGTAAGATTTATGAAACCATACAAAGCAACTTTGCGTGGCCCTAAGTGGCTTCATAATCTGGAGTAACACAACGCAGCATAAATCAATGTGTTGCATTATACTGGTCTGGAAAGGCATTCCATGGGTGTTGTGTGGCCGTTCCCTCACACCTCCCATGGTTTTTGATGCATTCTCAGATTTACCAGAACTGGTAAACCTGGGAATGCCTCAAACGTTATGCCTTCACAGGGGAGGCATGAGAAGGAGAAACATCTCCATTTTGCCTAGTTTCTTCCTCTTTCTATGTGTGCTGCATTCTGCAGCACGCATAGGCAGTCGCAGACGGCATGACTCGCAGGTGGGGTGAGGCGTGGGGATGGAATCACGCGGGGCAGGGGGGTTAATTTAAACAAAATAAAAAGTTAATCTACCTTGACGGCCAGGTCCGGGTCCCGCGTCGTCTATGCTTCTCTGCTCCTCTCCTAAACAGGAAGCAGGCAGCCTTTTCCGCTCCCCTAAGCCAATCTCAATGATGCAACGGCAGTGTTGTGATTGGTCATTGGTCGGGACGCTCACTAGCCAGGTGTCTATGGGTAGGCCATTTTCTCCATGCAGCCTACATGGAGAAAAGGCGGAGTGTGCATGACTGATTTGGTCAGCCCTAGAGGGCCGTCCAAACAGTCAGCACCCTCAGAGTCGGCAAGCCCCTCCTCTCCTGCCCTAGACCAGGACAGCCCACCTGCCCGCCCAATCAAACACTTCGGCTTTCTTGCAGTGCTAGAAGCAGAAACATAAAATGGTATTTATAATACCATTGTATGTTTCTGCTTCTCGCACTGCGAGAAAGCAGTGGGGCGGCGCTCCTCTGCCCACATGGAGGAGCCCCCCTTCACATAGGAAGCAGAATATGCCTACCGTGATGCAAGGGTACCTGCATTGATGCTAGGCTGCCAAAAGGGAAAGGACAGGATTGAGCCGTATTGACTTCAAGTTTTTTTTCAAATAAAAAGTTTTTCAAGTTTATTTTTTATTTGTTTGATTAATTAAAATCTTACAATTTTTAAAAATATAAAACAATCAGTTTTTCAATTATTTTCCAGAGAGTTAAATATATATCATACACATATAATTATCTAATAGTCTGTCCTTTACAATTAAAAAAAACTGTTTTATATACAATCCATATTTTCATAGTCAGTTGTTTAGTCAAACGATAGCCTCCAATTTTTTCTGTACAATACAAAGGAATTTGACAAGTGCAGAACTCATTGGCAGATCTTCTGGATTTAGACTTGCAATCAGGGCCTGTCTGCATGTCCTTACACCACGCATGTTGAACATTCTTTTAAGCATAGATTTTCTTTCAATTTCCAGATCCAGACAAAGACACAATAGATGTAAAATGTTTTCTTCTCCTAGCTTACAAAGCCTGCATAACTTATTTTCTTGTAATCTTTTCCATGGAGCTAAGTGACATGTACCTGGAAAGGCGCCACATCTAGCATTAGTAAAAGTGTGTTTATTTTTCTTAGACCATGGTGTTTCAAGGTAAGTTTGAACCTTTTTATTCTTAAATCCAGATACAATTGACCATGCATGGCTGCGTTTAACCAAAATATCTTTATCCTTAATCGGGGTAAGATAATTAGTGAGTTTGTTTATGCTTTTTTGAAGCTTTCCAACGTAATTGTGGTCTTCCAGATGGGTGTTATTCCAAATTCTGCAATTGCGCTATTTAAGTAGGAGCCGACTTTTGTGTTTGTTTTATTTTTTACTTCTTGCCACAATAAACGGGACATTTTGTTGTCCTGATCGTTTTTTATTCTGTTCCATACTTTTAGTATGTGCCCTTTCCTTGCCTAAGATTGTTTTTTTAGCTCAAACTCCAATCTCACCTGGGCTTGTGAGGCATTCTACGGGAGAGAGAATAAAGATCTATATGTTTTGGCCACGGCAATATTAATAATCTCCGCATCTTTACCATTGAGTGCCTCACTACCATAAGTTAGGGCAGGCAATAGTTTTGCGGCAATTATTTTTAATAAAGGATGATAAGAGAAATCTCATGTTGTTTTCTGAATGATTTTAAAAGCCCCTACTAGGGAGTTTGCTTTTCTTGTAATATCCATTTTTTGTGTCTGGAAGTTGCTGTTGTCGTTAAAAGTAACTCCCAAGTATTTATAATCAGCTACTTGCTCCAATTTTTTGCCATCCAAAACCATTTATGTTTGGATTTAAGGTGCACATTTTTTGAGATGGCCTTTATCTTGGTCTTAGCTTCATTTATTCGCATACCATTTTCTTGTGAATACCTAAAAACTCCATCGATGCAAACTTTGGTTTGACTTAAAAGTACAATGTTGTCTGCATATAATAGATTAGATATCGGTTTGTGAGCTTACCTTGGAGGGTGTGCATTGATTTTGTTTAGCTCAGTAGATTTGCCATTGCTGTAATCTCATCCATATTTTCAGGCTTCCATGTAAGTTTCTTATTGTTGATGGTACCGATCTGACCTTGAAGTGTCAAGTACTTTTCAGATTTTGGGCAGAATAGCTGTATCTCAATTATTGGCTGACTGTGGTCGCTGTTTAAAACTTTTTTAGACAGTAGGATGTCACTCTGTTGAAAGTACACAATGATGTAAGTGTGTAATTAATACATAAATTATTAGTTGAATAAAAAGAATAAGAAGGTGGACAGTCCGTTGTGTATCTACCACTTAGTATCCTGAGGCCTAGCGCTTCCATGTCCTTTACCAAGTTTCTACCTGTTCTGTTTTGTTTATTAGGTGTTCTAGGTTCCATTATTGATCCGGGATTCTCCATTGTTGATTTTGAAATTAGACAAAGTCATCCCGCACATAGGATGTCAACAAGTTTGTATTGAAATCACCTGTTACTATGTAGTCAGCAAACTGTTCTTCCAATATTTGCTCCAAAAGTAAATTATTTATGGCAGTAGTCATCTCTTTCCTTGATATCTGTTTCGAAGGTATGTATATATATATTGACTAAAATTAGAATTTTATATGACCCAGTTCTGATCGTTTTGTATCATAATTTTACTACGAGTATATTTGGATTGTTCGTCTGTATTTGCTCATGTTTTGCATCTAATACCAACTGAACATATATTGCTAGACCTCCGCAGGGTCGGCCAAACTTCTTGTATTTAATTGCCGGTACAAAATATCCCTTGTAGTTTTTTAACATTGGTGGGTTAATTGCCCATGTTTCCTGTAGTAATATTAATTGGTTTTGATCTGAGAGGCCTTCTATTTTGGCATCAATTAACTTACTACAAATCCCCTTTATGTTCCATGAGCATATCTTTGTTATAGAGGTGGCCTACTCTGCTCTTGTAATAGAACTTGTGACGATTGTTGTCAATGTTCCTTTTTACCATGCAAGGCTGCCGTAATCCATTTTTCGTTTACCTCATTGCCATCGTCTTTCTCTAGGTTATTGAGACATTTGTTATCTTCAATGTTTGTTTTGCCAAGGGGGGTTTTTAGAATAGAAAAAACACTCTTGATTCTTTGAGGCTGTGATTTTTTTATTTGACTTTCTGTGTGTAGAAGGGCAGTTGGATAGACCTTTGGACGTGGCTGGCTGATTAGTATACCCCATTCAAGAAAGGTACCATGCTCTTTCAGGATTGAGTCTGCTAATGGTCCTGTGGCCACTGTTAGTAACGTTAACGGTAGGCTTCCTTCAGGGTTAGGCTGAAAGCCCACACATATAATGTCTTCTGAAGTTATCTTTTCAAGCGTTGTTATCGATTTCAACAATCGGAGGATATTTCCTCTATTTAGAACATCATGTGCTCCTTTTGATTCATAAAGTGGTTTGAGGATAAGTTGTGTGGACCTATTTTCTAGGTGAGTGATATCACCATTGGTGTCTCCATTTCTTCTGTATTCCGTATAAATAATTTGCCAATTCTGGCCTCTTCTTTCAATTATTAGGTTATTTTGGATAATTGGGTGAGCCAGGTCGTCTGTTGGTTCTTTTTCATTCCAAGATTTTGACTTTGTTCTCTTAATCCCTGTTTCATCCCTTGCCACCAGATCGTCTTTTTGGTTACAATTCCTAAGGACGGCAAACAAAGGTTTTTTATCTCGTTCTGTTAGCATCAATGTACTTGTGTGATTTTGTCGGTCGTTCTCGTTAGGTGATGATGTTCTGGGTTCCGGTATAGTCCCTAACACCTTTTCTTTGGTCATACATTTAGTTTGGCCACTTCGGATATCGGAGTAAGTAGGTTCTTTTATTATGCAACCATTTCCCTTAATTTTTTTGTGTTACTTCTTCTTCCTGAACTTTGTTTTGTTTACCTTCATGGGAGTTTTCAGTTAGTGTACTGATGTTAGCTTGTACCAGTTTTTGTTTACTACTAGAAACTAGTGGTTTTGAAAAAATCTCGTAGTATTTATCATCTTCATCAATAGTTTTTGTACATTTTGGGCCTCATTAGGATGGCGGGCGGGCTTTGCCCGCCCGCCAACCTAGCGGTAAATGGGACCGTCCGCCATAAGGGCGGGGGTCCCGGGGATGGCATTAGGATGTGCCCGCCACAGTGGCGGGCACATCCTGTACTTTTAGCATTGTGGCGGGCGGTGCTCTCTGCACCGCCCGCCACAATGCTAAAATGCATTGCAGCATTTGCATAATGAAAGCGGCAGGCACCGCGCGGTGCCTGCCGCTTTCATCATGCAAATGCAGGGGGGTGCCATAGGTATCCACCCGTGTGTACCCCCTACTGTGCTTCACTCTGGGGGCCCGCAGGGAGCCCCCAGAGTGAAGTCCGTCTGCCTTTCCGTGGCGGCATTGCCGCCACGGAAAGGCATTGTAAAATGCCTATAATAATATGGCTGGCGGAGTCTGATAGACACCGCCAATCCGCCCGCCATCATAATGGACCCCAGAGTTTGGTTCTTCCCAATGGTGTTAACCTTTGTTTTATTCATCCCATTAGTATTACCATCTGTTATTTTTGTTTGTATATGTTTTTTTCCTACTTCATTCCTATGTGGGCAATGAGTCAGATTTAATGTCTGTTGTTGTTCCTCTTTCTTTGTTAGATGTGGACATTTCAATATTAAATTGCGAAGTGTTTTCCTTTATTGCCTTGTTTCTTGCTTTTCGCAGCTTTTTTCTCTGTCTTTTTGTTGGTTCAAAGGCTACCGTGTCCTCATCCTTTAATCCTTCTTTATTCGATTAATATTGTGAGTTCAACAGTACTTTGTCATCTACAATAGTTTTTATGTCTCGGTTTTTATTCGGTTTTATGATCCCGTTTGATATATTATCGTTAGCAGTACCCATTTTAGTAGTACTTGGTCCTGTTTTCCTACTGTTGTAAATTCACTAATGTTAGATTGATGACCGTCCTCCGTACAGGTGTCCTTTTTTCTTTTGCGGACACTTTCTTTGACATCCTCCAAGATTGTTTTCATGACCTCCGGTATAGTTACCAGTTTGTTGATTATTGGGGGACATGAGCACTCGATGTAACTTGGTGCTGATGCCCTTTGTGCTTTTATTATTAGATTATTTAATTCAGCTAGTTTATTCTCAATTCCAGCAACTGCGTTGGCCATAAATCCCAGAATATCTATTTGACTGTCCATTTTTTTTGACCGTGCTGCTAGTGCCTCAAGAGTTAATACTGAAGTTTGGTAGTGTATGTCCCATATTGTTCCTGCGTCCAGTTTTTCTTGTTCTTTTGTTTTTTTGTTTCCGTTTGATTCATTAAGATCCAACGTATTTTGGGTATCTTCGTGGTTATTTTCTCTCTCTAGAAATTCATTGTCTGGAATTGTTGATACATATTTTGTAGCTGGGACCCTGGTTTTATTAATGGGACTTTTAGGTACAGTTGCAAATTCATCTGTCGATGCTTGTAGGTCATTACTACCTATTGTGTCGTTAGTGTTAAGTGGTGTCTGTGATTGGTTTAAATTCATCTGTTGTAATTGTTCTTTACTTCTGTGGATTTGTACTATGATGCTTTCTCATGCCAGCTTTTATTTGTGAGGTTAGGCCATTTTCCAGTTTGATTAATCCAATGTCTGCTTGTTGTTTACCTCGTACATACTCAACTTTTTCCTTCTCGCAGTTCTTTCGGTGCCCTACTGGTAAAGCTGGTAGATATTCTTCCGATATATCATCCTGTTTATTCCTAATGACCACTATGGCCTCTAATGGGATTGGAGCTCCTTCGTTGAGTATTTTCTTGGTGGTATCAATGTCATTAAGATCCTTTGGTCGTTAATCTGTGTATTCATTAAATACAGAGAATTGTCTTTCCCTTTGCCCATTCCCAATGGATACTTGTTGGTTTAAAATGTGGTCACTGACCCCAACTTCGTCAGATAGGTCCAAGTTCTCTTTCGATGTATTTATTGGTTTGATTGGGGACTGTAGTGTTTTTATTTCTGGTTCTAATTGCATTGACATAAGTGCCGTAGCTGGATCTTTCATAAAGTCAAATTTCTGTGGGATTTTGGTAGACCTTTCAAACATCCTCGCTATAGCTGAGATTAGCGTCTGAGTCGCCCTCCTCATATCCGCCTTAGCTCTAGATTTCTTTAGTGCCTTGGGAGCTTGATTTTTCGGGTGCGTTTCTTTGGACTACCCACAGTTCTTTCTTTGCCTGATCGCATTTCTGATTGATACCTCACTTAGTCAAAATTTTATAAGAGTTGTATTCTTCTATTGTTTTCTATTTAATGGTGAGTCGGTGAGTCCCATGTTTTAGAGATGTTTTGCTGTGCTTACTGTGTTTGGACAGTGTACCGTGGTGTACCCGTGAAGGACAACCCTAGTCTCCTAGTTCCTGCTCTCCTACTTCCTGCTCTCGTGCTCGCAGTCACCACAACCAACAAATACCGTGACTCCTTCCCCTCTTGCTAGACACTGGGATCTTTGACCTGCCTCTTCAGCCTGGTTATGTGAGGAACCAGTGATTCAGCACAGACTCAGCGTCCCTCCGTGTCTCGCGGTGTGTGTACCCACTGCAAACTGTTCTGCCTCCCCAGCCTGTCTGCTCACTGCCCGCGCACCCCGCCCTCAACTGCCAGAAAACGGCCAAGCCGTAGGGGCGCCAACAACCTCACAGCACGGCACAACACAGCTTGGCAGTGGGACGCAATGGCAGTAGGCAGGTACTGAATTATACACAATAAACTTAGGGGTCTAAGAGCTAAACCAGATAAGTGTTTGCTAATGTAAGTCCTATGTCTAATGAGTACTATAGGAATACACAGAATGAATAACAGACCAAATCGCCAACAAATGAAACACCTGTAATCGTGAGTCACCCCAGTTGTTTTGGATTCCCATCAAAGTCTTATAAGATCAATATTATCATTTGGTAATCCTTGCCGGGTATTGTGTCTCCTGATCATTGAGATCACATGCATACCCTCTCGGATGGTTCGGGGTAGCGACCACAATCACACAGGTATCACAAATGGTGTCGATTCGATGGGAAAAGTGCAGTGCAAAAAGAAAAAGTGGTGATTTAAAATAGGATAGGGAACTAACAGAAAACTTTTAATAGGCGTTGGCCCCTTCCTGATTAAAAACAAGAACAGTCTGGCAAAATCATCGCAGTGATAACAAATAACTGCGAAGAGACCAACATGTTTCAGCCCCAGAGGAAGATACCTCAGGCTTTCTTCAGGGTCTCTGTTCTTAGATATGCTACTGCCTATATATGTGTATTAACAAGTGTGAAAAATTATACAAAAAAACACACAAGTGGAAAAAGCCAGAAAAGGATATAGTGTTCCTTCTTCTGTGCGAACTCCTCTTCGGAAACTGGTACTTAGTTACTGTAATCGGGGGACAAACATACAAGTGAGACACTTCCAGCGACTCTGGTCTGTATAGTACAGTGCAAGAAGTCAAAAACTATGTCATCCTTCGATACTCACCCAGTGCTTCCGGGGAGTGGACCTCACCTCTTCCTGGACCTGGCTCAGGATATGTGAGACCCCGCTCTACGGGAACAGAAACCGACCTCATGGTTATGATAACGGAGGGATCAAGGGTAGATCTACTCTCGTGCACACTACATGAAGTCAAAGGTGTTCTGAACGTAGAGTATACTGTCATACACCAACACGCTCCCGCACCAGTGCCATTCGACGCACCAATCCAACATAAGTTAATGATTTCGGAATTATTAGGCTAACATGACTAGAGGTGTCATTCAGATCAGTGTCAAACGCAACCCACAAGAAGGACTGGTGGAGCTAGCGTCTTACCTGTCCGTCGTTGTCTCGAGCTGTGACTGAGTCAGGGGGAGGCTCAGACCTGCGTGCGTCATTCTTACTTGAATGGTTTGGAGAGGAGCTCCCGACCAATCAGCAAGAGCTGCAACGACGTAACCTCATACTGAGGGCCGAACTACTCGATGACGTCATACTCAACTCTCGGGTAGTTCTAATGGTATTCAAAGGACCCCGCAATTTTTCAGTGGCTGGTCAAGATTGCCTGTCGGGGTGTTTAGGAAAGGCTGAACCACGGTATGTCGTCATTCAGTCCGTGTTGGTCAGTGCCTAATTTGTACACCCATCTCTGTTCTTTACGAAACAAGAAATTCGACACATCGCTAACATGGGCAGGAATGAATGGTTTCTCAAGAACATGCCATTTGAAGACGGTTTCACTATGATTAAGTTCAATGAAGTGTTTAGTGAGTTTGGAGATGTCTTTTTTGCAACGGAAAGTGCTTTTATGTTCCTGCATTCTCACTCTTACTTTTCTAGTAGTCATACCCACATACCGTTCGTTACAGATGCAGGTAAGGAGGTAAATCAGGTTATTGCTGTTGCAATTTGAAAATTGTCTCAGCTCCCAAGGTCGATCTGTTCCGATGTCCACACTCGTGATCTTGGATGTGAGTGGGCAAACAGAGCAGTTTCCACAAGGATGGTGACCTGTTACAGGCGGCAGGTCCCAGAGGGTGCCCACTTCTCTCTTAGCAGCGGCTTTGGGACGGGTGTGTACCAGACGATCCCTCAGGTTTTTTGAGCGTTTGAACGCAAACAGAGGGAGTTCGAGTTTGTCTTTACCGCTGTTTAAAATGCGCCAGTGTTTCTTAATCACTTTCTGAACGTTGTTAGACTTGGTGTTGTATGTGCTTACAAGAGTGAGTCGTTCAGTAGGAGGTTTTACAGGTTTTGGTTCAAGTAGAGCAGCCCGGTGGTTATTGGCTGCTCTTTTGCATGAGCGATTCACCAGTATTTTTGGGCAATGTCTGGATATGAGCTGTTTAGGCAGGTACTGACAGGCAGTCAGGAGCAGCAGCCGTCGGGGAAAGGGAGTGGTACGAGCAGTAGGTAGGCTGGCAACCCAAAAGTGTGGAAAATGCGAGTGGGCAAACAGAGCAGTTTCCACAAGGATGGTGACCTGTTACAGGCGGCAGGTCCCAGAGGGTGCCCACTTCTCTCTTAGCAGCGGCTTTGGGACGGGTGTGTACCAGACGATCCCTCAGGTTTTTTGAGCGTTTGAACGCAAACAGAGGGAGTTCGAGTTTGTCTTTACCGCTGTTTAAAATGCGCCAGTGTTTCTTAATCACTTTCTGAACGTTGTTAGACTTGGTGTTGTATGTGCTTACAAGAGTGAGTCGTTCAGTAGGAGGTTTTACAGGTTTTGGTTCAAGTAGAGCAGCCCGGTGGTTATTGGCTGCTCTTTTGCATGAGCGATTCACCAGTATTTTTGGGCAATGTCTGGATATGAGCTGTTTAGGCAGGTACTGACAGGCAGTCAGGAGCAGCAGCCGTCGGGGAAAGGGAGTGGTACGAGCAGTAGGTAGGCTGGCAACCCAAAAGTGTGGAAAATGCGAAAGTGCAGGAGCTCTGTATTTCAGCATCTAAACTGGACTCACTGCAACTTTTAGCGTCACAGCAGCAGGGGCACGTCTTCTTTTGGGTAAGTCAAGTCAAGTCAAGTCAAAGGATTTATATAGCGCACTACATACCCGGAGGGTTTCAAGGCGCTTAGGAAGGGGAGGAGAATTACTTGTCAAATATCCACGTTTTAAGTTGCTTTCTGAATGCTAGGTGGTTCTGGGTAAGGCGAAGGTAAGCGGGGAGAGAGTTCGATGTTTTAGCAGCCAGGTATGAAAAGGATCTGCCTCCCATGGTGGTCTTGTTGATGCGAGGTACAGTGGCGAGGGCTTGGCTGGAAGAATGTAGTTGGCGGGAGGGGGTGTAGAAGGACAGTCGTGAGTTGAGGCATTCTGGACCGATGTCGTAGAGTGATTTGTGTGCGTGGGTAAGCAGTTGGAAAGTGATCCTCTTATTGACGGGTAGCCAGTGGAGGTCTTTAAGGTGACCAGAGATGTGATCGTTGCGTGGGATGTCTAGTATGAGTCTGGCTGAGGCGTTTTGGATTCGTTGGAGTTTCTTCTGGAGTTTTGCGGTAGTACCTGCGTAGAGGGTGTTTCCGTAGTCCAGTCGGCTCGTGACCAGAGCGTGGGTGACTATTTTCCTTGTTTCGGAGGGGATCCAGCGAAATGTTTTTCTGAGCATGCGAAGAATGTTGAAGCAGGAAGAGGATACGGCGCTGCCTTGTCTGTTCATTGAGAGTGAAGAATCCAGGATGACGCCTAGGTTCCGTGCGTGGTCAGTCGGGATGGGTGCTTTTCCGAGGGCTTCCGGCCACCAGGAGTCATCCCATGCAGAGGGGGATGTACCTAAGATGAGGACTTCTGTTTTGTCTGAGTTTAGTTTCAGACGGCTTTGTTTCATCCATTCGGCAACTTCTTTCATTCCTTCGTGTAGGTTGGTTTTGGCGGTGCTGGGGTCATTGGTGAGGGAAAGGATCAGTTGAGTGTCATCCGCGTACGAGATGATGTTGAGGTTGTGTTGGCGTGCGATGGCCGCGAGGGGGCTCATGTATACGTTGAAGAGGGTGGGACTGAGTGAGGATCCTTGTGGTACGCCGCAGATGACTTCAGAGTCCTCGGACTTGAATGGTGGGAGGCGGACTCTCTGGGTTCTTCCGGTGAGGAACGAGGTGATCCATTCAAGTGCTTTTCCTTGGATTCCGATGTTTCTGAGGCGCTGTAGAAGGGTGCTATGGCAGACTGTGTCGAATGCTGCAGAGAGGTCGAGGAGGATGAGGGCGACTGTGTCTCCATTGTCCAGTAGAGTACGAATGTCGTCTGTTGCTGCGATGAGGGCGGTCTCAGTGCTGTGATTTGCTCGAAAGCCAGATTGTGAGGGGTCGAGGGATTTGTTGGCTTCGAGGAAGGCAGCGAGCTGGTTGTTGACAGCTTTCTCGATGACTTTGGCCGGGAATGGGAGAAGCGAGATGGGGCGGTAATTTTTGAGTTCGGTGGGGTCCGCTGTGGGTTTTTTCAGGAGGGCGGTGAGTTCAGCGTGTTTCCAGTCTTCCGGGAAGGTGGCGGAGTTGAAGGAGCAGTTGATGACGTCTCGGAGGTGCGGTGCTATGACGAAGTCTGCTTTGTTGAAGATGTGGTGAGGACATGGGTCTGTGGGGGATCCTGAGTGGATGGAGTTCATCAGGCGGATGGTGTCCTCATTGGAGATTGGGTTCCAGTCGTTAAGGGTGTTCACGGGGGGAAGATGAACAGCAGATGGTAGGGTGGGTTGGTTTCCGGGTTGGTTGTCAAAGCTGTTGTGGATGTCTGCAATCTTGTTGTGGAAAAATGAGGCTAGGGAGTCGCAGAGGGTTTGAGAGGGGGTGATGTCGTTGGAGTTGGCCGAGGGATTGGAAAATTCCTTGACGATGTTGAAAAGTTCCTTGCTGTTGTGAGCGTTGTTGTCGAGTCGATCCTTGAATGCTGTTTTCTTGGCTTTTCGGATTAGTTGGTGGTGAGTGCGGGTGGCGTTTTTGAAGGCGTCCTTGGTGCTGGTGGTTGGGTCTTTTTTCCAGGCCTTTTCAAGGGAGCGGCAGAGTTTCTTGGACTTCTTGAGATCATCGTTGAACCATGAGGCCTTCTTGCTGCCAGGTTTGTTTTGACGTTTTTTCAGTGGTGCTAAGGTGTCAGCGGTGTTGGATAACCATAGGGTGAGGTTAGCGGCGGCTTCGTTAGCGTTGGAAGAGGGGGCTGGGGTGTGTTGGAGGAGCGATGCGGAGATTTGGTCCGTGGTGATTTTGTTCCAGTTCCTTTGCAGGGTAGGATGGAGGTGGATGCTGGGTTTTGGTTTGTTGTAAGTGAAGTGAACGCAGCTGTGGTCAGTCCAGAGGAGGTCCGTAGTGTGGTTGAAGGAGACATGGTTGCTGGATGTGAAGATGGGGTCGAGTGTGTGACCTGCGATGTGGGTGGGGGAAGTGACTAGTTGTTTAAGTCCGAGGTTGGCGAGGTTGTCCACGAGGGTGGTGGTGTTGC
The DNA here is from genome assembly GCF_964263255.1 of Lissotriton vulgaris. Taxonomy (NCBI): domain Eukaryota; kingdom Metazoa; phylum Chordata; class Amphibia; order Caudata; family Salamandridae; genus Lissotriton; species Lissotriton vulgaris. The sequence continues at coordinate 2,041,007,857 of NC_141685.1, read as the reverse complement.
GGTCGCTGATCTTTTCGAGGTGAAAGTTGAGGTCTCCCAGAAGGATGTAGTCTTTGGAGGGGAGCGCGTGTGGGGTGATGAAGTCCGTGATGTCTTCACTGAATTTTGCGCGGGGACCTGGTGGTCTGTAGAGGAGGGTGCCTCTGAGTGTGGTCTTGGGGTCGATGTGGATCTGGAAGTGAAGGTGTTCGGAGTTAGCGAGGTTGGCGTCAGAGCTGGTTGAGATGCGGATTGATTTCTTATGGACGATAGCGATTCCTCCTCCTGTGTGGCTGGTGCGGTCCCTGCGTGTGATCTTATATTCTTCAGGGATGGCAATGGTGATGTCTGGTGCGGAGGAAGCATTCATCCATGTTTCCGTAAGGAAGGCGACGTCCGGAGAAATGGTGTCTAGTAGGTTCCATAGGTCAATGGCGTGCCTGTGGACTGATCGGGTGTTGAGAAGGATGCATTGTAGGTGGTTGGGGTCGGGAATCTGTGGTGTGGTCGCAGCGGGGATGTTGTCGGTACCGCAGAATTTGCAGGAGAAGCAGGAGAAAGGTCCATGGGTTTGTCCAGGGGCGGCTTGGACGCAGTTGGGAGCGCGACCGGGGTTAAGGGCTAGGAGGGTTGCGGCATCGTAGGTAATGCGGGGGGGCTGGGAGGGACGGGGGCCAGGGGGTCTGGCACTGGGCGCGGTCCAGGCGCGGACGGGCGTAGACGGGCTTACCTTTGGCGCACCTTCGGAGCGGATTGGGCGCGGTCGCTGCGCGTGATCGCTGCGCGCGGGAACAGCTGTCATATATGGATGGTGGAAGGGGAGGGGCAAGGGCGTCTCAGCTGGGAGGCGGGGCGGGCTACAGATGACCAAAACAACAATCAGGCAAAATGGAGGCGGAGGGGGAGCACAGTGGAGATGCGCACAAGCAGGAAAAGCGGCGATTTCACCAATGTAAAGTGCAGATTAAATACAGCGTCTACCAGGCACACAGCGGTAGCAATATATGGCAGACAGAATAAGCAAAGCAGCAGCAACGATACCAGTGACACAGCAGGACACTGGGGAGCGACCACTCAGTCCAGGGGAAGCGAGCGAGTCACGGCGCTTTCCGGTGGTGGAGCGCTGATATGGTCAGTGGGAGGGCATCTCAGCTGGGAGGCGGGGCGGGCTACAGATGACCAAAACAACAATCAGGCAAAATGGAGGCGGAGGGGGGAGCACAGTGGAGATGCGCACAAGCAGGAAAAGCGGCGATTTCACCAATGTAAAGTGCAGATTAAATACAGCGTCTACCAGGCACACAGCGGTAGCAATATATGGCAGACAGAATAAGCAAAGCAGCAGCAACGATACCAGTGACACAGCAGGACACTGGGGAGCGACCACTCAGTCCAGGGGAAGCGAGCGAGTCACGGCGCTTTCCGGTGGTGGAGCGCTGATATGGTCAGTGGGAGGGCGTCTCAGCTGGGAGGCGGGGCGGGCTACAGATGACCAAAACAACAATCAGGAGTACAAGGGGAGCTTGGCCCTAGTGGACAAGTGGGGAGGCTGGGCCTAGTAACTACAATCAGAAAAAGGAGTGCCTCTCCACAACTCAGTGATACCCCTATTCATGGGCCATTGAAAACGCAAGCTGTAGTTTCCAACAAGGTACTTTTATTTATACCATTCAATTAGACATTTATAATTAATTTGTCGAAAAAAACATATTAAATGCAGACAAGACTTGTGTTAAACATAAGGTCAAACCAAAAAAGAGACTTTTGAAACAGTGTAAGCACAATTTAACAAACACACTATATATGCAAACAATGTATGAGAGAAACAATGTATGAAAAGACAATGTATGAAAAAACAGACAGTGACATTTGAACATATATCACAATAAATAATGAATATATCTTAGCATTTGATTGAAGCAAAACAGAAAGAATGGAAAAGAGTAGAAAGAGGTTGAAAAAAGATACGCGAAAAATGAATTCGAGAATCTTATAACACCAGTGGTAGCTGGTGTGTAAATTGTCTTTTTTCAAATTAGCCGACGCGTTTCGAATCCTGGGAATTACTAGCCGGATTCTCTTCAGGGCATGGTTATTCTGTCTGTAAAGTTATCAGAAAGACAATGTATGAGTATCTTAAAAAAGAGGGACAAGGACTCCCTATGTCGTGACTCTAAGCAAAAACGACCTACCGCTGTTCAGAGAAGGCTAAATCATTGGAAGTATGGCAGTGCAGATTGTGGAGGGGTCCAAAGAAATGGAGCTACCTACAACAAAGTGAATTAACATTATACCAAATGAAACACTAATTGGTAAACTGGAAGCGCGATATGAATTGTTCAGAGTTGGACATACCGTCATTTATTTGAAAATAGATGTTGGCGGTTGTCTCTAGGTTAGATGCAGGTTCTTCGTCACACTTGTATACGTGAACTGGCCTGTGGCGCTGTGTGCGAGAACAATAATGTGAGTCAAGGTGGGGGAGATTTCGAGATGAAAATAGACCGTGGAACTGGTTTGTTAAAAACATACCTTTGGTTCAAAGTTGAGGCGGGGAAGTCCTAGTTACTTGAAAGCATTGTTAGTCAAAAACCGGCGTGTTAAATTTCACACGGGGTCCATTCCCGCTAGAAGAAAAGCGGAACAATTGTCAATATAATTAGCGCGTTAAACCGCGGCTATAGCAGAGGGCAACGGCGGGTGCTGAGGAAGCGCCGCTTACCTTCGTGTCTCTCGTACTTGGCTCCCTTCGATCTGGTGAATCCACAAGATGGATGCTAACGTCGTTGTCATGGCAATAAGCCTTTGGCACGGCGCTGAGCCTTGTGGGACTCGTGGTTCGCGCTAGTCTAGGCATTATGGTAATGAAGACTGTGTTACAGAGAGACGAGTTTACTACACAGAGACGCGACCCGTCCGGGCATTAAGTACCGAGGCACTGTGGGATCAAAGTCTGGCAATTTCAGACAGGCTGTTGAGGCCTTTCTGGACACTATTAAATTTCAAAATCAAATATGCTTCCATTTTGAGGAGCATTCTGTCAAAATCAACGTTGCTCTGTGAGGGACGTAACGTATGTAGAACCGTCCATTTCAAGTCGTTGGCATCATGGTTGGCATTTATAAAATGTTCCACCATGGGGGCAGTCATGATTTTATTTTTAATCCTTGATCGATGTTGGCAAATGCGTGTGTTAACCTGTTGTGTGGTTTTACCAACATAAATGAGGTCGCAAGGACATCGGACCAAGTAAACCACATTTTTGGTTTTACAATTTGAGAAGTCCAAATGTTTCCATCTGACGGCGCCATGCTGGAACTCATCGCCCTCAATTGTGTTAGGGCACATGACACAGGTGCCACACTTGTGGTGCCCCGTGATGGGTTTGAGTTTCCACTGGCTCACAAGGTCGCTTTTCTTTTTCGGTAAAGACACCTCTGCCCTCATGATGTGTTGTCCAACATTTTGATTCCTCTTATACGCGAACAAAGGTTTTGGCAGTGGACATTCTAAGTTTGCCATTAGGTGCCAATTGCTCAACACAGCTTCACCCCCAGAGAAACTCTGTTACAAGTACGGCCCAAACCCACACTTGAAAGATTGGTCTGTGTGACCACGTTTGGACCAGACACTCATAAATTACGAAAAGCTGTGTTGAGCAATTGGCACCTAATGGCAAACTTAGAACACATCATGAGGGCAGAGGTGTCTTTACCGAAAAAGAAAAGCGACCTTGTGAGCCAGTGGAAACTCAAACCCATCACGGGGCACCACAAGTGTGGCACCTGTGTCATGTGCCCTAACACAATTGAGGGCGATGAGTTCCAGCATGGCGCCGTCAGATGGAAACATTTGGACTTCTCAAATTGTAAAACCAAAAATGTGGTTTACTTGGTCCGATGTCCTTGCGACCTCATTTATGTTGGTAAAACCACACAACAGGTTAACACACGCATTTGCCAACATCGATCAAGGATTAAAAATAAAATCATGACTGCCCCCATGGTGGAACATTTTATAAATGCCAACCATGATGCCAACGACTTGAAATGGACGGTTCTACATACGTTACGTCCCTCACAGAGCAACGTTGATTTTGACAGAATGCTCCTCAAAATGGAAGCATATTTGATTTTGAAATTTAATAGTGTCCAGAAAGGCCTCAACAGCCTGTCTGAAATTGCCAGACTTTGATCCCACAGTGCCTCGGTACTTAATGCCCGGACGGGTCGCGTCTCTGTGTAGTAAACTCGTCTCTCTGTAACACAGTCTTCATTACCATAATGCCTAGACTAGCGCGAACCACGAGTCCCACAAGGCTCAGCGCCGTGCCAAAGGCTTATTGCCATGACAACGACGTTAGCATCCATCTTGTGGATTCACCAGATCGAAGGGAGCCAAGTACGAGAGACACGAAGGTAAGCGGCGCTTCCTCAGCACCCGCCGTTGCCCTCTGCTATAGCCGCGGTTTAACGCGCTAATTATATTGACAATTGTTCCGCTTTTCTTCTAGCGGGAATGGACCCCGTGTGAAATTTAACACGCCGGTTTTTGACTAACAATGCTTTCAAGTAACTAGGACTTCCCCGCCTCAACTTTGAACCAAAGGTATGTTTTTAACAAACCAGTTCCACGGTCTATTTTCATCTCGAAATCTCCCCCACCTTGACTCACATTATTGTTCTCGCACACAGCGCCACAGGCCAGTTCACGTATACAAGTGTGACGAAGAACCTGCATCTAACCTAGAGACAACCGCCAACATCTATTTTCAAATAAATGACGGTATGTCCAACTCTGAACAATTCATATCGCGCTTCCAGTTTACCAATTAGTGTTTCATTTGGTATAATGTTAATTCACTTTGTTGTAGGTAGCTCCATTTCTTTGGACCCCTCCACAATCTGCACTGCCATACTTCCAATGATTTAGCCTTCTCTGAACAGCGGTAGGTCGTTTTTGCTTAGAGTCACGACATAGGGAGTCCTTGTCCCTCTTTTTTAAGATACTCATACATTGTCTTTCTGATAACTTTACAGACAGAATAACCATGCCCTGAAGAGAATCCGGCTAGTAATTCCCAGGATTCGAAACGCGTCGGCTAATTTGAAAAAAGACAATTTACACACCAGCTACCACTGGTGTTATAAGATTCTCGAATTCATTTTTCGCGTATCTTTTTTCAACCTCTTTCTACTCTTTTCCATTCTTTCTGTTTTGCTTCAATCAAATGCTAAGATATATTCATTATTTATTGTGATATATGTTCAAATGTCACTGTCTGTTTTTTCATACATTGTCTTTTCATACATTGTTTCTCTCATACATTGTTTGCATATATAGTGTGTTTGTTAAATTGTGCTTACACTGTTTCAAAAGTCTCTTTTTTGGTTTGACCTTATGTTTAACACAAGTCTTGTCTGCATTTAATATGTTTTTTTCGACAAATTAATTATAAATGTCTAATTGAATGGTATAAATAAAAGTACCTTGTTGGAAACGACAGCTTGCGTTTTCAATGGCCCATGAATAGGGGTATCACTGAGTTGTGGAGAGGCAAAACAACAATCAGGCAAAATGGAGGCGGAGGGGGGAGCACAGTGGAGATGCGCACAAGCAGGAAAAGCGGCGATTTCACCAATGTAAAGTGCAGATTAAATACAGCGTCTACCAGGCACACAGCGGTAGCAATATATGGCAGACAGAATAAGCAAAGCAGCAGCAACGATACCTGGTGATGTGAAGTTTATTTATTTATTAGGTTTAACTACTTAGCGTTTGTTTGTCTTTTTCTGAAGCTTTTCTAAGCCACTATGTTAGCGTCCATAAGCTTCCTGGTCTAGAGCGTGGTATGATGGTTTGCTGTGGCATTTGCTGGTCTCTGCTCTCTTCTGCACTACTACTCTCTACTGGCCAACATAAAAACAAAAGCAGCTGATCCTTTTTTTAAAGGCTTTAAAAAGGCTTCTTTTTAAAGGCTCCTTATTTTGTGAGTTTCTATACCTGTTCTAAATACCCCGGCCTACTAGGGAACATTCATTCTATTCTGTTAAGTGTCAAAGCGCCGAGCTGCCAAATGCCGGAAAACGCTGAGCTGCCAGACTCCAACCACAAGGGCAGTACGGCACGATGTAGTGGGGTAATGGCGGCGTAATTAGGTGTAATTAGGCGTAATTAGGTGTAACACAACCGTGCAGTCATAGGTACCCTGAACTGCTGCCGCCTGGGCTAGCGGTGGAGTTAGCTTGGGGGACAGACAGGTGGATGAGAAGGGCAATTCAATCCAGCAGATGCGGCAAACCACCAACGTTTTCAAAGGATGTGTTAATGTATTTAGATGTCCAGAGTGTTTGCCCCCACAATAGGAATTTTACGTAGGTTTGGGATGGTGTCAAACTTAAAAATAATGCTATGACAAATTATGCCTCCCCCCTATTGGAGGTAGATTGGGGTACAGGTGGGTGGATGAGAAGGGCAATTCAAGCCAGCAGACGTAGCAAACCAGCGACGCGGCAACTCACGGCACCCCGGCTCTGCTCCGCTCCGCTCCACTCAGAAAGAACGTGACTCCTCCTCCAGCTCTCCAGTAGCCCGGCAAACCAACAGTTCTGCCTCGGGCCTCGCGGCAAACCAGCGACGCGGCAACCGCGGAAACCACGGCACCCCGGCTTTGCTCCGCTCTGCTTCAGCAATCCAACAGCCCTGCTTTGGGGCCTCGCGGCAAACCAGCGATGCGGCAACCACGACACACCTGCTCCTGCTTTGCTCTGCTCTGCTCTGCAGAGAACGTGACTCCTCCTCCTCCGTGTGTGAATCCAATTTGGAGTTACAGATCGAAGACCAAACTTTAGTTCTGACTTAAATATGCACATTCCTGCCCTTTCCATGTCACGCAGGGCAGCAAGGGCTTTCCCGTAAATGAGTCAGAAAGTCTATATTTTATCAGTGCAACAGGTGCCTTTACTGAGTGTGTGTAGATACAGCTCGATAGTCAGATTCCTTTTGAATAAGTAGATAGAGTTTCAGCTTCTAGGGGTACCAAACAATAATTTTAAGCAGACTATATTTAAAATGTCTCAAATTAACAAAAATGGGGGCCGGGGATTATGTTTTGTAGAGTCAGGTAATCAGGTAATTCCAAATTCAACAGGACACCTCTCACCCATTTAAAGCATGGGATTCTATGGATAGAATTGGATTCAACCATGGCAATGAAAATACACTTACTGTCAGACGAAGTCTTCCTCGGAATCTGATGCGATGATATAAGGGCCCACCTCTCGATACCTCCAATTCTGATTGTAATTATTACACAGAATATTGAAGTGATCAAGCGGGGGGAAAAGGGGAGTTGGGAAGGGAACAGCTGGGAGGGAGATCTGAAAAGGAAAAAGTTAGACACACACTAATACCTATTTACTTATATTTCAGTAAGTTTTCCATAATGCAAGCAGAAATCTATGCATGGAGTTTTCATGTAAAACTAGATTCACTTCACAAAATTCTGTGGAATAATATCGCAATTAAACCTCTTGCAATTTGACCTTTTATACTAATTATTCTCCAAATGCTTGATATTTCTTTGCACATAAAACATCTGTACTTTTCTGATAAAACTCTCTCAGAAAAAGTAGCACGATTTACATTATCTTCTGTAAATTGTTCACTGTTAGATAGTATCAAAACCTTTAAACTTGTTCACATAGCACGAAACTGTGTATTGCAAAACACTCTAATTTTGTCTTGTTATAGCTTCATAATCAAGTTACATGTAGAAAACATAAGCAAGAGATTTATCTTGTTTCTGTGCTAAAACAATAACTTTCTATTCGAAATATTATGTTGGTTTTACTTCATACCAAAAACATTGAAGATTTCTAATTCCTTAAATAACATGATATAAAAAACTGAAACAGCGTTTAAATAAAAACCTTTTTGTGCATTAAATCGCCTTCATACCTAAAGAGTACGACCTACTCTTAATTATAGGTTCATCTGCAAACTCTGGACCCCAAAGGAAGAAATTCCTCGAAGAAATCCGGTCCAAAACCACCTTCTCAAAGACTGCCGGAGAAGTTACCAACTCAAGAAGCTCCTCCGGAAAGGTCTGCTCCAGCGCGGCACACACAAATCTGCATCAAAGGGTTAAACAGCATACCAAAACACAGAGCCTGCCTGGAATCAACCTCCTTCTCAGAAATCTCCAGAATAGTGAGCACAGATCCTTGGGTGTGGTCACGTACATCAACGTAACCACACCCGCGTAATTTCCCCTGCTTGCGGCGTTGAAATGCGACAGCATGCCAAATTGCACGCATCTCGCGGTACGCGGTTGCCAAAAAGCACGCATCTCGCGTACCCTGCCAAACCTCACTCATCTCGCGGACCATAGGGAATCAATGGAATTTTTAAGGCAAAATAAATTTCCAAAGTTTAGCCTGCCCTAGCCCTATAACAAAGCAACCACCAATGTCCAGCAGGGGAAGACCCATGAGTCTTTCCACATAAACGTTTGGGACATGGCCGAAGGCCAAATGGGGCGGGCCCTAGACTGCAAGCGCCCCTGGGCCTGACACTTACCAATTTATTTGTCACACTTTTATCCTCAAAGGTATTGGAACCCATACTTTGGAAATCCTTATATAGGTTTGCAAAGCTCAACGTGTATCATTTTGTTGCTAGAAGAGGTCTCTATACCTACTTTATAATTTAGGATATGTATACACAATTTACAGAGGAACTGCATTTTCCCAGCCCTTGATTCAGCCCATATTTGGCTTCTATAACACTATTCGGAATTACTGTTTTGACTAAAATACTCGTCTTCCGTACTGCTTATAAAAACTCTGGGTCTCATTTATGAGGCCCCTTAACCCGCTGGAATGTCACTTTTTGTGATGATCCGTGGTGCAGGAGCCTGCTCCATATTTATGAGGCAACACTAATTCACTTTTTTTGGCTTAATGCTGCATTGTAAATATTGTTCCCTTTAATGCAGTTTTCTGCGCTTAAGGGCCATGCAATGGGTGTTGCTGGGGACCTTCCTAGCAACATCCATGGATTTTTGACACTGCCCCAGAGTTAAGAGTAAAGAGTAATAGTAACTCTCAGGCAGCGGCAAAAATGTACGCCTCCCCAGGGGAGTTGTAAGGGAGGCAAAACGTGGAGGAATATCTTTATTTCTCCTCGTTTTTTCTTTTTCTATGTGTGCTACAGGGAAAAAGGACAGGAATGCGCCGTATCTGACAGATATGGTGCATTCCTGCTCTTTTGTTTTGCCGGAGGGCAGTGCAGCAGGAAGGACTGCGGCACTGCCCTACTGCAAAACCTCTTAATTGAGACCCTCTATATTGACAGGACTTTTTGACTAAGCAAAATAGTGGCTTTAGAAATTGGCTTTGACCACCGAAAAGCAAGCAAAGTACAGAGCCAATTTGAGAAATGATGACATATCTTCCAAAATGTCACATGAGCAATTGTTTAGTGTACATTGAGATCTAGTAATCATCATTTTAGTTTTATTGGCATTTGGTCCAAGATCAATACTAATGCAGAACTATTAGAAAAAGTTGAAATTGAAGTTGTAAACATATGTACCAATATTGCTATTACCCCAAATTTAAGAGTGCCTTGATTCATTTTCTGTAATGCCGTGGACAAACCATTAAACACAGGTTAGGGATAGACAAGGCTAGAAGCGAACACCTATTTTGACAGCAAATGGCTAATGGCTTCATTGTAGTTCCTGAAGAGGTAAAACACACCTTTCCAGTATTTGTAGAGTAAAGCTCCATCACAGCACCCCTCAATGATGGCTCGTCTTTAACCTTAAGGCGAATGTATTACAATTTAGATTGATTGACAGTATTGATTGTAGCAAGGTGGTTCAGGAAGGTCATGATGATCTTCTCTTTTTTGAATACATGACCATGTTATGGCCAGTAAATATGATTTGAAGGACGGATCAACAGGTTTGGGTTTACCTCTCAAAACTGACTGTATTTCTGAGATTACATATATATGCTTCAGCAGATGCTGCAGTCTACCATATATCTTGGAACTTGCATCCTGTAATGGTATTGTATAATAAGAAGATATTCCCAGCTTTTCTTTAAAATTGAGATCACAAAAGCCTGATGCCACAATGAAAAACTTATGCCACTTTTCAAATCAACAATTAAAATTGTCATATAACAATGGAGAGCTGAACATGTCATCTGCCTTTGTAAGGTCTCCTAGTGCACAGCTTTGGTCCAGAAAATGGCTGCTTGTTTCTGCTTTTACTCACCTACCCATTTTTTTATTTTTTTACTCTTCCTTTCAAACATGGGCATCAGCCAGGCTGGAACAGTAAAGGTAAGTATGCAAAATGGCTGCTTGTGAGTTGTGGTACATACAGGTACCTGTGTCACGATGCACGTGCACCCATGCCACTTAAAGGTGTTCTTATTGAGTGATTCAGAGCTTTGTGGTATTAGAGGAAAATATCTGAAAACAATTAATGTGATACAAAAATTTGGAGTATTAAGAATATCACAAATATTACAAGTTTCAGGATCACAGAAATTTCATCGACAGGAATAGCAAAGGATAAAATACAGTTTTAGTATTGTTTTGAATATGTTTGTAAAAAATATTCTTGTATGTAATATTGTTTGTTAGTGTTAATTTGTATGTAAATGATTGTAATGAGTTCTGTTGTATATGTTTGTTAGTTTTATTATTTGTACTTTTAGTAAGATATTTTATTAGTTACGATGTTGAAGTTTTTATTTTTAGTTACTTTAGTGTATATGAATAATGGTTTAATATTTTTTTAGTTCTAATGTTCACTAATGTGAGTCTAACGGACGCATGTCTGAGAAATGGCATTCTAATCTTGGTTCATGGACCTTAATTCCAAAAGCTGCCTGGCATTGAAGTGCAGGATTATTGAAACTAACTTTATGGTATGATTGTGTCTATATGTTTAATGAATGGCTCATGTTCAGCTTGTATGTAAGCTTGTGGTAACACTATTTGTTCTCCTTCACAGAATCTAGAGCTTTGCATCACAGAAGCTGAGAATCCTTGGTTCTATAGATTGCAGCCCAAGCACTGTGCGCTCCAAATCACCTGTGACACAGCCTAGTATCTAGTGTCTGGTACCTCTTTCTCTCACTCCTAACCCCCTTCTCCCTTGGGGTCTTCTGTTGGAGCAGGTTACTACTATCACTGCTTCCTACAGTTAGACCTCAGAACCACCTGGAGTTTCAGGTGAGTGGCTCACAACATTTTGACAGTAGGGGGGGTTAGGGTGACGGTGTACATGTTAGTTATAGTGTTAATTATAGTGCTGTGTGTGTATTTTTGGTATAATTTGATGCATTAGTAGCAGTGTCTTTCACTAGTTAGTAGTTTTGGCTTTTCGTACACTATTTTAATAATGTATCCCAATGTTATGTTACGTTTATTTCATTTCTTTTGGGTGGGAATATGATATTATACTGTTTGTGCAAATACTATGTGATTACTATTGGAATTGTGTGTTTTATGTGCTGTAATTAATTTATGTGTTTGATTGAGTTTGTTTTTAGTTTATTGGTTAATGACATTTAAATGTTTTATTTAAATAACTCAAATAATGTTTTATTATCTCAGTCTTCAATAATTGTACAATTATATTAATTTTGTTTGTAATAACATTTATATTTATTATTTTTAGCAAAGGATTTGTCACCTTGGTTTACATTTTGTGATAACTGTTTTCTACTTTGGTAGGCAATTATTTATTTTATAATATGCTTTTGGCTATTACTTCAAACAAACCCACTCCTTTGGTATTTATGAAGATTCTGACTTTAAATTATAGCATGTCATATACATTCTTTTGGTTTGTTTGCTAAGTTTAGAAGTAATTAGGCTGACAGATTGCTCCATTTATAGTTGTTGGTTTGCCTAGTGTGGATTGGAAGGCATTGTGCCATCCTTCCACTGCAGTGTTTGTTGTGGCTTCCCCTAATAAGGTGCAGTCATAGACATTCCACCATGGCATTTGGAATTCGGGTTAGCATTTGTGTTCAGAGCAATGCAGTTTGCCAACATAAATGTCTTCAAAATATTCCATTAGGGGACTTAGTTTTTTGTTGGTAGAAAGGGCTTTCTATTAGTAAATTGTCAGGGTTGACTACAATTGAATCTTGGCTTTCTAAAAGTCTAGAATTATATTTTAGGAGTTGCAGGTATTTTATGTTTAATGTGGCTTAAGAGGTCATAGTAAGTGATGCTTTGTTTATTTGGTAGCAGGGCTTATTTAAATGGGAAATCTGTATTTTGATATACACCATGTATGATGTATATCTGGAGGATATACATGAAGACTGTTTGCACTTGGAGCAATGGTATTAAGATAATCCTATTCAAGCACTGGAACCTGGTTTCAGATGAGGTCAACACTATGGGCCTTATTATGACTTTAGAGGTGCGATGCCGGGTCCACTCTGCCGCCGCACTGCCTAACCCGCGGTGAGCCTGACGGCCATATTAGGAGTTTCCTCCTGCCTGGCACGCTTTTTTTGGCGTTCTCATGGCGTAGCCTCTAAATAAAATGGCAATGCAATGGGAACAGCAAAAACATTTCCTTCATGGCATTGACTAAATAGTTGGTGTGCCCACCTGTGTCCATCCACAGGGTGCAGAGGCACCAGAAGGCCATGTAGGGCCCCCTTTGTTTCCTCTTCACCAGGCCTCTCATGGACGAGGAATCGACATGAAAACCCTGAAGAAGACACAACTCCTAATATGCTTTGTGGGACCAATGTAGTCCCAATAAGCATATGGATGCCTCTACACCGCCACAACACCACCAGGTAACCACGGTTCCCTGGCTGGATCAGGGAGGTGTGTCACTGTCCCACTGCCCATCTCGTAATAGGGCAGTGGGGAGACGACCACCGCTGCACCCCACAAGTCTGGCGGTCTGTGGACTGCCAGACTCATAATCAGGGCCTAAGGAAGCACCTATTCATGCTTTCTAAAAAGGCAATTGTGTCAAAGACCATCTAGTTAGTTCCCTCATGGAGGTGCTGTCAAACACAATCTACTCAAACATTGGAACATACCCCAAATTATCAAACACTTCAGACGTGGCAAATGCAAAGCTTGTGCGCTGACAATTGAGACGAAGGGCTTGATTACAACCCTGGTGATCAAGGAAGCGCATCACTATTTTGACAGTCCTACCACTAGCCTACCTGGCAGTCAGACTGTCTGGTTAGGATGGTGGCAATAACACTGCCTCTAGACCGCCACCACCACCGGCATTTGTGCTCCTGCAGGAGTTGCGGAATAGATAGAATCTGGCCATGGAGGCATGCCATACATTTTATTTGCCGGCCAAATTAGGAACTGCCTTTCCGCCGAACTTTCCTGGATGGAGATTCCACTATGCGTGGGCCAGCAGAAAGACAGCTAATGTACTCTCAAAAATGTGCTGTGGTTGATTGTGCCAGTGTGCACTGGCAGTGGATTGCAGGTGGAGCGCTCCAATACCTTTGATTAGGGTATGCAGCAGCAGGAAACACCTCCTCTAAGACAACAGCATACAGCTGAATGACTTTCACATATAAGGATAATATCTACACACAGAGGGGGTCACGCTAATTGCAACAGTGCCAATATAATAATAATAATAATAATAATGATAGGGAGATTTGTAGAGCGCATGGTGACGCCGGCGGCGTGTCCCCGCGCTGAGATCCTAGTGCAGGTAGGAGAGGTGGAAGATGGTACACTATTGGGAGTAGAGAAGTATGACTACTGTTATGTTGGACAAAAATGCCAGAGGGTGAAAGAACGCATTCTGCAACACTGTAGCAGAATACACTGCAATGTACAGGGTGCGCCACTGGTTGAACATTTTACCTCTCTTGAACACCCAGCTGAGAGTTTGAGATGGCATGTGCTGGAGAAAGCTACTGGCAACCCAAGTGGTGGCAATTTCGCCAGCACATTGAACTTGAGGGAGTGCAAATACATACACACATTAGATACAGCATTTAGTGGTTTGAATTAATTTTAGGCAATAGTGAGGCAAGTTGCTGAAATTAACAATGGTTGAATAATGCCTCAATTTAGACATTTTGCTTTCAGTTTGTAAGGTCCCTCTAGTGACGTCATACCACTTTGCCATGATGTGCTGTGACAAATTGTGTTTTCCTCGCCATATATGACCTCTACACTTGTCAATCCTAAAAAAGAGTGGTCAGTTCATATCCACTTTGGCACTGGGTCGCTGATTGACTCATTTGTGTATTGGCCCAGTATTGTCAACACATAAATGTCTTTAATAACAGTTTTCGAGGACATTTCACAGCTGTACTTTCATTTGATCAGTTACCAGGTATACGATTTGTATTTTCCTTAACATATGTGTCTGCTGCAATAGTCAGACAATTACAACCTTGAAGCTAGTTCACTACTGGACTTGCATTTGATTGGTTATCAATATAAACTATTGTGTCCTACCATGTATTACAGCTGCACTTGTCAGCCCTCAAATGATAGTATTTTAAATGATCATGTAATGGGGTCACTGATTGATTCATGTGTGAATTTGACCACTACTGAACACAATGTAATGACCCAATAATGACAACACAGTAATATCATTGCGCCTATTTCACTATTGCATTTGTATTTAATTTACTTCACTTCTGTATTTATATTTGATGAATTTTCAAGAAGCTATTTAGGTCATATTCCAATTTCTTGACCCGCCCCGGCACGTAGGCTTGTACAATCGCTCCCCCTCATCTTTTGAACTTGAACCGTGGCTCAATAATTAAGGTTCGAGCAGTCCCACAAGGACTACAAAAACACCTATCTAGACCGCTCCGAGTTGACATGCCATTTTGGAAAGATCGCTTTCACGAGCTGCATCTGATGACGTGCATGCTGATGCCACGGAGTGAATCCCTTCATATCGGGCACGCTGTCAGTGTGGCCCCATGCGAGAAGGAGAGGCTTACCGTCATTACAGTCAGAATGGAGCATTCTCACTCTATGAAACTTTGCTGCCTCATTGCATGCTACAGTGTTTCCGTTTGTGACACACTGACAATAAGAGTATATTTATTACTTTTAACAGCCCATTCTACATTAATGGAGACAGTCTTGTCTTCTTGTAGCACTCACAAATAATTCACATAGATGTGGGTGAATGTTTTTTTTTACTGACCTTTTCCCCTGATTTTTTGGCACATATAATGAAGCATTTATGCTCAACACGGCTATGTTGCCTTAAGTATTCTCGCAAAATACGTTTCTACATTTCATTCTACAGCATTTTCTACATCCATGAAGAAGGGGCTGATCTACTTCCACACCCACAATTAAATTCTTTTGATGTGGGTGAGTGCCTCCACAGAGCATTGTGTAACCTTTTCTTATATACTCTTTGGTACATATATTGGTGAACATATGGATTTTGAAACAAAGCCTTATATGATGAGCCCACATTCCGTTGCATTTATCTAAGATTAGACCCATGTGAGGGGTGTCCTGCCATGCGACTCTAGGTGAGTTTCACATCTGAGAGTATATATTGACATATGAGAACACACTAGACATGATTTTAATTGACCGTATCCCCATACTGGTTGCCACATTCACTCGTGCTGATGAAGACCCATGTGAAACGTTCAGAGTGACCAAGTATTTTCTGGGTCAAATCGTCAACAATCTTCCCCTTGGCCTGGACTGTAACTTTGTCCTTTCAGAGGACCAAGATTGAGTAGAATATTACCTCTATCAGGATACAGACAATGATATGTAAGCCCAGCCCAGACAGGCTTTATGCAGTTGCTTGTATGCACTGCGATTCACTTTCCATCTCATATTTGCAAATATTTATTGCTTGTCACATTGCACAAGCACTTTTTTGCACTTTTTATCACCCAATGGAACAACCCCTGTCATGCTTTGAATTATGTATTTAACTATATGAATTACCCAATGTATTCAATATCTTGCAAAGTTTGCCTCTGATGTTGTATATCATTTCCCCTTTTTTATCCACAGAAACTGTTACACACCAGTTAATATCCTCCTGATCTGAGCTTCAAGGACATAAAAGGCTCCCCAATCAACCCCTCAAACCAGTTGCATCATGTTCCTGACCCTCCAAGTGGTATCATACAGGTCCTGGACCCTTGGTATGGCTCAGGTCTCTTACATTTGACTCTTGGCATCCGCAAATGGGCCAGTTCACTTCAGACCATGTTGCTCGCATCGAAACCCAACGTGAGTGGACACTAACTTGTCTCTGTAAACAGCAGCATTGGCCACCCACGGAGGACTATCAATGCAAAGCTCCAGCCCCTCACATCTGTGATGCCCGGCCTGCCTTACGTGCCATGCCGACAGCCTCACATGATGCTCTTCTTGCTTCTTGCAGCCCTCTCCAATGTGAACGGGTCTCTTGGCACAAAACGTAAGAAGGTAAACCACCAGAGGGACTAATATGAGACTGCATCGACCTGCGCTCCTTCACGGTTGACCTGAGTTTTTACCTTTGTCCTGGTTCAGCTTGACCAGAGAGCAGCGGTTGGCGCTTTGTGCTTTTGGGTGTAGTTTTACACTTTAGTCTTTAAAATTCATAACTCTGGTTCTACTGATTGGATTATTTTTTGTTTTGTTCTTTTTTTATTTATTTCATTTTGCTTTAGTTTTTGAACTTGGTGTGGGATCCTTTTGTGTTGTGTTTTCACTGTTTTACTGTTTGAGGTGTTGCACAAATACCTTAGACATTGTCACTAAATTAAGCATTCAATACAAACCTCTCATACCCCCTGTATCAGGGGGTATGAGAGGTCGCAGCTGGTTGAGGTTTCCAAAATAAAGATGTGCAGTGACCGATTGGTGAACCCTGATGAATCTGCCATAAAATACACAAGGCAGTGAAACATGTCGGTTACAGGTAGTGGTATGCGACAGTAAGCTACCAGCCTTTTTACTTCACCAGCACAAACCAGATTTAGTAATAAAGGTGTACAATTGGTGTGGCTGTTGATTTTAATCACTTTGTTTGTCACATCAAGGAGTCATCACTTCTTGTTTAGCACCTATTCTTTAGCACTATTTGTTTTGGACTTTATTTTCTTTTTGAAAAGGAATGGCAACCGATGATGAGAAAGGGGCTTAGAATTGGTAACATCTGCAAAGTTCCCCAAGGGTTGTTCGCCCGTGAGGTGCCTTCCTTTTCACCACACATTTTTTGTTTGTTTATCATTTAAGTGTGGATGGATGTACTGTCTCAGTGGGCAGCCAACATTGGTTGTGTCGAGTTGAACTTTGCCCGGAATCTCCTACTTGCAGTTCACAAACAGAGTTTTGATGTGGACTGTCAGGCATTAACCACATGGATGCTAGTCATTTTCCCCCCCTGTGCTGGAAAATGCCATTTTAGTGGCACCATGACGAGCTCAGCTCGTCATCAGCACACGACACCCGTGGGTGATGACGAGCTGAGCTCGTCATCAGCATCGAAAGGGTTAGAGAAGATACACCATACCACAAATATAGAGGGGGTGATGTTGGACTTAAACAGTATTTTTTCCAACCAAGTAGAGTCTCATGCCTAGTAGTTGAACACTAACCAATGTCCAGGGTACAGGGATTTTTTGTATTGAATTTAGATGAGTGGAGGGCTATCCCACTTGGACCCGTTTTCCCTCTTGGCTCCTCTTTGTATTATACTAAATTAAGCATGACTGCTCAGTGCCAAGCTACCCGGGGGGTTGAGCATAGGTTAATATGGGGTTTGTTTGTGCCTTACCCTGAAAAGGATTGTGATTGCTGCTTGTCCAAAACTCATACCCCACTCAATCAGTAACCTAATTTCTCTCAATTGGCAACAGCCGAGAAACACCCTTTGAATTTCCTTGTGTTCTAGAACCACCTTAGAGATTACTTTGCTTGTTCTGACTTAATGTTAGTTTGCTTATCTGGTTGTTCATTGTACTTACACATTATGTCTGTAGTATAATTGGCACATTGTACACATGGCACAGTGTTGAGTTTGCACTTCTAATCTGTCCATATTTATCATCTTGTATGTCTGTAGTATATTTGGCATGGTGCTGATCTTGCATTTCTCTGTTGACCATAGTTGGCCCAATGTCCCTGTTAGTTCTGCTCTGGAGGCATTACTAAATGTATATAGGACCCGGAAACCTGTCACTCAGGGATGGGGAAGACTCCTTCCTTGCTGGCCAGCAAGTATGCATGTATTCAGAGAAATATATTTAGTTTGTTCTTGAGCAAACTGCAGTGATGTGTGTGTGTTTTTTCATTGCTCAAAGGTGTGTGCAAAAGTATTTATTTTCCTAATAGAAAGATTCTAATGTTCTAGCTTATTAACTCCACTGCCCTACCACAGCACATTTTAATTTACACGAATGTAATATTTCGCACGGCTTCTTTTGTTGAGTATAATGTTATTTTATTAATATGCAAAAGAGCATCAGCCATATTGTAAATAGAAACATGTAAATCAAATCAAATCAGTTCAGTGTGTCATCTTTTCAAAAGCCACAGATATGTTTAAGAAAGCAGGGGAAAACTAGAGTTTACGGTCACAAGTCTGATGTGAGATAACTTTGGTTGAGTGGTTGGGGCCAGAAGCCTTATTGAACTCTAATAGGAAAATTGTAGGCACGAGGAAAGGATGTTCATAGAAGGACATTTATTAAAGTATACTGAGAAGTCCAATGAAAACACTGAAGTTAGAGCAGGAGACTGAAGGCAGAATTTTACAGTAAAATGACAGTGCCATTGGTGACACATGGAAAAGAGGCCTTACACCGCCTGATTTCAACAGCGTGATGATAGCAATGTGCAATGAAGTAGTTCCTTCAATAACTTTGTAGTATTTGCAGTAGACAAATGAGCCTAGATGTGGATCCCGTGTGCACTATGCCATAGGACTCAAGCTATATGTCACTGAGGAGACCTATGTATGTCAAAACAGGTCTGGGGTTCTATCTGGAAAAGGCTGGTCTGCTTCTAGAATGGTACTGTGGGCAATAAATGTTGGTCTGGAATGTGGCCCAGAGCGATCGCCAGTAGCTGAGATTAATTCAAGCAGCTCTTCCATCACCTTGTTGTTTTTGCATTAGATGACCAAATTGCGATGTGTGTGCCTAGACCTGTGTTCAGTGTTCACTGTGCCATAGGACTCAAGCCATAATTCACTGATGAGACCTAAGTAGGTCAAAACTGGTCTGGCATTGCTTGTGCTCCAATCTGGAGGGAACCTTGCCTGGCAGTTTGGGCTGGACTGTTCCCATTGTAGCAGGGCTAAAACTGATTTGCATAAGGCAGGACTATGACTAGAATAGCACAGTGGGAAATAAATGTTGGTCTGGAATGCAGCCCAGAGCGATAGCCAATGGCTTAGATTAATTCAAACAATCATTCCATCACCTTGTTGTGTTTGTGGTAGATGCCCTATGCGCCATGGGTTATGCCTAGACATGGCTCCAATGCTCACTGTCCCATATGACTCAAGATATAACTCACTGATGAGACTAAGTTGGCCAAAACGTTTCTGCGTTGATTGTGCCATTATTTGGAGAAAACATAGACTACCAGATCAGGCTGGACTGTTCCTATTGGAACAAGACCAAGACTAAATTGCCTAAGGCGGGTTCCAGTCTAGAATGGAACAGTCGGCAAAAAAGATGGTCGGAAACGTGGCCTGGAGCAATTGACAGAGTCTGAGATGAATTCAACTATTCCTTCTGTCACCTCGCAGTTTTTAGCAAAAGGAGCACAGCAATAGTAATTATTTTAGTCTATACTCCATGCCAATATAACGAAAGGAAAGTGAAATAATAGTTGAACTGGCCCATCTCTAAAAATGTTTTGTTGGAACTGTAAGAGGACAAGTTTTTCCCAAGAGAAGGGCTCGCAGAAGCAGAGATGCAGAGCCATGCAGCTAAGCGTCTCTGAGGACAACATGGACAAACTATAACATCTTTCCTGTAGAGATATTTTCAACCGAACACCTGGCTTGCAATTACGTGTAACACCACTTAAGATCGTGGAAGACTATTCTGTATGGGGAGATTGAATTTACATGATATGTTAGGCTGCAGGAGCTTCTGGAATCTCAATGAATCGAGATTATGCGGCTATAATAGCAGCCACAAGGTAAATCTCATCTTCTGTAATTAGTACAGAGCTCTGAGGGGAAGGATTCTATTTAAATTATGTAAGGAATCAGGCGTCAGGAGCAACAAAGGGATGACTGCACTCTTACTGGGCATTGTGACAAGCAGCCCATCAGCCCCAGCAGGTGGATATCTAAAACTGGTGATAAAGGAGAGGAAAACAAGAAAGCCTGTTTCAACAGAACAAGAGCGAGAAACCAAGAACATAATATTAAAACAATGATTCGGTGGCACAGCTAATGGATATTCGCACCCTTTTATTCCATTTCTTTTAGATGTCTTTTTTCAGTGGAACCGATTAAAAAAACTTAAAAAGCAAAAGAGTCAAATATGCTGAAATTTAAAAAATGCACTTACACTTTTTGACTAAGCTGGTAGTTCATGGTGTAAGGAAACGAACCTGCAAACTAGTGTGAAGATGCTTTAATTGTGCTAAATGCCATCTCTAATGATGTAAGTTCCCAGAAACAATAGTGGGAGGAATATTGGTAGGAATGGCCAAAATTGACAAAGCATCCTGGAACATAGGTATGTAGATGAGATAACCACAAGTAGGATCTGTCCTTCAGCAAATACCTTTAGCTGGGTCCACCACTTGTATCCTAGCTCTGTCTGATATGATTCCCACAACTAACTAACCCATTTAAAAAAAATGTTTAAACCACCTTATCTGCACGATCCTTCACTACTTAATCCTCCTGGTCCTTTTTAAACATCCCACTGTGCTGCATTAATTTCACACTAATGTATTTAATTTTCCTAGACAACGTCCTCTATTAGGCTTAATTGAATTGAAATAAATGAGATAAAGAAGCATACTTCACAGGAAAATAGTAAAGAATTGAGAATAGAGAAGAAAATTCGACAAGGTATGACTGTACTTTGCATAGAAAGACTAAAGCATATACGATTGTAACTAACCAGAGTTGCATAAAGTTCAAAGATAGTATTGAAAGAAATAGCAGCAACATCAAGATGCAAATTAAAAGGAGGTGCGCCGCGATACAAGATGGCCACCCTCTGAGAAGCTCTGCGACACCGAGCTACGGTCTGCGCTGAAAGGCTCCTTTTAAGATTGCGGTCCCGTTTTCGAAACATTGTATTGGAGGTTGCGGGGCACATTGAGGCAAGTTTATAGACCTGTAAATGGTCTTTTTTAGTGCTTTTTCCCCTGAGCTTGCTACACCTCAGTGGCTCCGTTTTGCATGGCCACCATCTTACACATTTGCTGTCGGCGATTTTCTCTTCCACAGCATTGTTCAAATGCGTATAGTTTTGGGTTTCACAGGATAGTGCCAGCAAGTAAATAACCCGGTTTAATAATTGTTCACCAGAACGGATCAGCAAATGTCACACACTTGTTGGACAGATCAGACACTTTTAACTGTCTGCTGTGTAATGCTGCATATTAATTGAAGGAAAATTTGTCATAATGGTTAGAGCGCTGATGGGCTCTTCTTGCGATTGTGACTCTGTCTTTAAAACATGGCTCCTTATCTTGGTGGTCAAGAGGCACACTGAGGCAAATTTAAAGACCTGGTATTGGTCTTTTTCAGTGCCTTTTCCTGCCTGTTTGCTTCACCTCAGTGACCCGGTTTAGTGCGGCCGCCATTTTGCGCGATTGCTTCAGAGTTTTCTTTTCCACAGCAATGTCCAAATGCAAATAATTTTGGGATTTACACAACAATGCCAGCAAGTAAATTACCCTGTTTAATACCTGCTCACTAGAACTGATCAGCTAATGTCACACGCTTGTTGGATGGATCAGCCCTCCCATATTTGATGGTCTGCTGCGCTGTGCTGCATATTGTTTGAGGGCAAGTTTGTAATAACGTCAGACTAGGCACTTATTTGAATTTTCATCGCAAGTTTTTGCATTGTCTACCGTCACTATGGATTATACTAACTCAGGAGATCTGCTTTTTTCTCTGTATCCTGCTGCCATTCACTCTTCAAGTATGGATTCCTCTCATCCTACCAAATCCCTTGGAGCACCTAGTTATAACACTAATGGTCACAAGGACTCTTCTGGGAATACAAATAAATGTGCCAAGAAGGACCCGTCCTCCCCAATGAAATCACCTCTATCGTTGACTCTGGAGGACATTATGGAAGAGCTTCGCAAAATTCGACCTTTTCTGTCAAAAACCACTGAGACACTCCAACGAATTGAGGAGAAATGGTCTGGTTTAGACTTAAAACTCACAGACATTGAGCAAAGGATCAGCGACACCCAAGACGTTGTTGCTATAGTAGACAGTCTTTATTGTGAAGTTGAACAGTTGAAGAAATCCACATAGGATTTAGAAAACCAAAATAGGTGCAACAACCTCCGCGTTTATGGTGTTCCGAGGGCTCTGAAGGCTCAGATATTATCTCCTTTCTGTAGATTCATATTCCTCAGATCGTCGCCTGCCGAAATCCACTGATTTCAACATTCAAAGGGCCCACAGGATAGGCCCTCAACATTCCTCTTCTACTAGCAAATCACGAGGAATTATTGCCTATTTCCTACTATATACAGATATCATGTAGATTCTCAATGCAGCTCGACAGCGTAAACAGATGCTCTGGTCTGGACAAAAAGTCATTTTCAGCCAAGATGTCTTGAAATCCACTGTCAACCATCGTAAGGAATTTCTAGACCTCAGACCGTCATTACGGTCCATGAATGCCCGTTATGGTTTGATTCATCCATGTTTCTTTAAATTCAGTTAAAAAGACAGAACCTACTCTTTTGAAGATCCTGCTGAATTGAGGAAATGTATTCACACTCATAGAGGAGAAGCTATGGATTTGAACAAAACCTGAATGTTTTCTTATATGTCTTCTCTTTTACTCCGCAGGCTTCCTTTCCTGTGTCTTGTTGGGTGATGCAGTTGGTTTCCGCAATGTTCACCTGTTCCGTTTTGTGTACTCCATTCGTTCTGTTACCCACTTTATTGTTCGGTAAGATCCCTTCCTTTATGTACGCTTTTGTTCATGTCTACAGTTTTCTATAAATCTGTTATGGTCTTTATATTTATTCTTCTCTGTGTTCCTCTCTTGGGGCTGTCTCTGTTCTTCTGGCCCCCCACCTACTTCAATGTCTTTTTATCTTATATGGTTACTATGTCTAAAGTTTTCCAACTTCTTGTCATCTTCTCTCTGGCTTTCCCTCAAAGGAGACAGTGTTATCCCTATTCTCTTTCTCCTTTTGCCTCTTTCCTTTCTCTCATTCTTTTTTCTTTCTATTTCGTTGCAGCTTTTTTCTATCATCATGTTTTTTCTCCTCAAATTATATTTTTCATTATCTCCTTGTCTTCATTTGTTCTTTTCTTTTTCAGATTCATTTTTATTCTGGATTTGTATTTTTTAATGCTATTTAGCATCCTGTATTTCACTTTTGATACTTTTTTCAAGTTTAATATCACTAATTGTTTAATTTGCAGTACGTTTTTTTTTCAATGAGTGGTTTACATATTATTTCTTTGAATGTTAAAGGGATTCTACTCTTATTGCTAATTACTGTGATATTGACCTGTTAATAATATACAATTCTACCTCATAGAACTTGACTGTATGACTATGACACAACCTGACACCCCTAACGCTAACTGATCAGGCGTTAGGAATATATTTACCTAATCACCCTAGATAGCACATTACCTCCTTACCTCCATATCTGTTTTGCTGCTATAACTGCTACTTTAATGCAATTTATCTTCTATGCCAATATGTAATCCCCTATCTAATCACCCTAGATAGCATACCGCCTTCTACCTCTATATATGTTTTGATGCTATAACTGCTACTATAATGTCAATCTGTAATCTCATATGTTAAGCGCTCTGATACCCACGGGTCTTGTCCGCGCTATATAAAACACTATAAATAAATAAATAAATAAATTTGGAACCAAATTAAAAAACAACGTGTATTATGTTACCGTGCCAAATTGAAATGTCAGTTTGCGTTACTGCAAGAAACACATCTTAAAGAACAAGATATGTCTTCTTTATGTAAATTATGGGTTGGCAATGTTTTCTGCTCCCCGCAATTAATAATAAGAATGGTGTTGTAATACTGTTTCACAAATCATTAAACGTTTGTATACAAAATGAGATTAAAGACACTAATAGTAGATGGCTTTTTCTAAATGTCAAAGTTAATGATACTAATTTCTCCTTTTGTAATGTATATGGACCTTATATATTGACTTACTATTTTGGAAGCACTTTTCCACTCTCCTCTCTTTTCATGCTTCTCAAACCCTGATTTTGGGTAGTGATTGCAATCAACGTATGGATCCTTTTTTAGATCGCAAATCCCAAACCAAATTTATCCCTAACAATTTGCCGAAGTCTTTTCACAAAGCAATGACAGCTAGAGGGTTGATGGATGCATGGAGGGTTTCCATCCATATGTTCTTGAATTTTCCTTTTTTCCCCCGCTCATAGGTCTCACTCCTGAATTGATTACATATTCCTCACTCAATCCACCCTTCAATTCATGTTGAACGTTGAGATTGGTTCCATTCTCATCTTGGATCATGCCCGGTCATACTAGATATGGATTACCCCTCTCATCCACCTATTTTACACAGATGGCGTTTTAACAATGCACTTTTGTTAGACACTCAATTAGTTGAACAATTCACACACTTTATAGACAAATTCATTATTTAATAACCTTTCCTCTGTTTCACAAGTTCACGCTTTTAAAGCTACTGCTAGAAGATTTATAATAGACTTTGTTTACTGTAAGAAGAAGAAGACATTTACTGCGGCTACACTAATTCTAAAATAAATCAAGGCCGTAGAACATGCTTACATTACCACAAGCTGTCCAGAAATCTCTCCAAATTACACTATAACAAACAATCCTGGGATAATGCTTGCAATAATCTCCTTGAATTTAATGCAAATATATGTGGTGGTCAGAATAAAGCCGGCAAATCCTACACTCTTCCTTTAGATTTTTCAATGCAGTTCAAAGCCTCTCATACAAGATTCTGTCTCTTCCCTCTATCCCTAGAACCAAATCTAATACTGAACTCTTTGGGAAAAAGATCTGGCACATGAATTCTCATTTCAAACCTGGGGTTTCATGTGGGCACAAATCCACACCTCTGTACATTAGGCAAGTATTACGAAGACTCTTTATTACTTTTACAATAGGCTTTTCCTTACCCCCACTGACCTTTACATGTTCATACTGGTGGAGGATACAAAATGCTGGTCTTGCTCACATGGTAATAGTGACTTACGTAACATGTTCTTCCTCTGTCCTGTAGTTAAGAGTTTTTGGTTACTTATTTGGATGAAGTTGAAGGACATTTTATCTACCAATGTTACCTTTGATATTGTAAACATTTTTCTGGGTGGTTCCTCTACTATATGGAATGCCCAGAGGAGCGTTGGCAAATTTGTTGATTTGATGATAGCCATTACTTTGCAGATTATCACCTCTATTTGGAAGGACACTAATAAAATCTCCTGCGAAGCTTGGTGGAACTTACTATGCCATCATCACAGACTAGATTGTGCATATGCCACCGCTACGCCCTTACTGATCAAAAAGGACTTGCTATGGTTACCACTTACCACATTTCTCTCCAAGTTGCCGCTTGTATGTTCTGTATCACAAATCTTTTTGACAATATCATGTTGTATTTTCTCTTTTTTCGGCTCTTTCTTCATTCAAATCTAAAAGATAGTCTTTTCTTCCTCTATCTCTCTTTTTTTCCTGTTTTCTTTCTTTCCCTCCTTCTTTTTCTTCCTTTCCTTCTTAAATACTAAATTGCACTTTTGTAAGTATAGATTTAGAAGATTCAAATGGTTTTGAGCAAATGCTTCTTAATATATTTCAATTTTTTTTTTATTTCAATTCTTGATATTGTTTATATTTGAACGTTGTTTGTACAATGTATATTAATGTTTTACTTGGTATTTCATCCCAATAAAGCATTCTAAACTTTAAAAAAAAGATGCAAATTAAAGCCTCTTGGTGGAGCATATGCAATTGAGGGCCCGCACTCATAACCAGCAGGTTGGACTACGGAAACGCCCTCTATGCCTCTACGCCGGCATCAACAAGTCTCTAAACTGCAAGCTCCAAAAGATACCGAACACAGCAGCCAGACTCGTCCTCATCATCCTCGACATGACCACATCAGCCAACACCTACTGAACCTCCACTGCCTCTCTGTCGAGAAGAGAGTCACCTTCAAGATACTCACCCATGCCTACGAATGCCTCCACAGCACAGGACCCCAATACCTCAATGAGAGAATGGCCTTCCACGAACCCAAAAGAAACCTCTGCTCCACAAACCTCGCCTTTGCAGAAACTCCGTGCATCTGCAGAGCCAGAACGGGGGGAAGAGCCTTCTCCTACATCAGGGTCAAGACATGGAACGAGCTCCCTCTCGACATCAGATGTGCACCCTCCCTGAACACCTTCAGGAAAGCTCTCAAGACCTGGCTCTTCGACTAAGCAAAACTGCTGTCCCCACCCCCTATCCCCCTCCCAGCGCCTTGAGACCATCACGGGTGAGTAGAACACTTAAAACCCCTGATAGTTTGCTTGATTAATTGAAAGGACATAATATAAATAAAGAGTGCATTTAAGAAGGGACAATGTGACACCTGCTTATCGTCCTTTTCTGTAGCTATAAATTGTCTTTGTTCAATGGTAGTTACCCATGCACAAATGTACCCCTTTTATGCAGAAAACATCTTTAAAAATCAAAACTGAGTTCACAAAATGTTTCCAGGAGTACACATGGAAACCTACAACTAATACAGATGTCTAAACTTAGGGCCTGATTATGAGTTTGATGGTGTGGGGGTGGGCTGTCACACCAGCGCACGACTCCTACACTGCCAAACTCGACCGCACACCAACCGCCAGATTACGAGTTTCCTCGTGGTCTGGTGAGCAGTCCCACGGCAGTGACTATTAGAAAGGGACCTCAATGGGAGGACCAAAGTCCATTCCTGCACTGCATGCACTGTGCAGTCCATGCCGTGCAGGAAAGGAGGAGCATGCACACATGGGTCATACCATGTGCCGCCCTGCATGTATCCCCAGACTGTGAGGCAACATGGGGCCACTGAATTCATAATATAGCAGTTGGACTACGGTGCGACCCCACCCCACCTCCACCGCAAGCTTGGCAGTCTGATGGGCTACCAAACTCAGAATTATTAAAGAGAGGGGGTCCCAGTAAGGAGAAAGTATTTTTATAAAAATAAAGCAATTGAGAAAGTAAATACATCTATAATGTTTTATTCACATTATAGGAGAAGGTACTCAAAACCAAATTAAACAATTGACAGTTGTATAAGTGCCCCTGGGGGTAGGGAGGACGTGCAGTCGTGAGGGTGGTGTAAGGAGGGATAGTGCGAGTAAAAACACGTATTCATCAAACAATAGTATCAATTCGCTGTCTGATAAGCAGTAGAAAGATCACAAATCAACATAAACATTTACAAAACACATGCCTCATTGTCCATATTATACACAAATTAAGGGTAGGAGGAGGCTGTGTAGAGAGGGTGAAGAAGTCGACGTTTCGACCCAAATAGAGCAGGTATCAATGGAATCCTTGCAGGAGGGTCTTCATCAGGACGCAAGGGGTAACGGGGCAAACAACCTGAGTTAAATAAATATATTCGGTAAATGAATAATATTTAGAAAGTGACCATATCGCACCCACCCTCTATAGAAAACCATCTGAGAGGAACTCCCTACTCCAATACAGCAGCCACCACCCCGTGCACTAAAGGACAATCTGCCTTTTGGGCAGTTTCTGCGCATCCGCAGGAACTGTTCCACTAAGGAACATTATTTCCAACAATCAGAGGATCTACTGAATCGCCTAACAACACGTGGATACCCTAAAAGACTTGTTACGAGGGCAAGAAAGAGAGCCTGGTTCAACCCTCGTGAGGAACTTTTGAAAGGAAAGGACTCTACCAGCAATCAAGGAGATCGCATTGTGTGCATCACTACCTTCTCAACCAAGAGTAATCTAATCAAGAAAATCGTCAACCGCCATTGGCCATTGATTTCAGATGACATTGAACACCCCGACAACACTCTTCATGCTTTTAGAAAATCTAAGAGTGTAAAAGACTATGTGGTACGCTCTTTACTTCCCACCAAGGAAGCACCGTCTATTATGTCATTATGGAATCTTCAACCCATAATGGGGCACTTCAGATGCAATCAATGCAAAGCCTGTGACAGCACTATACAGACCAAAGAGTTCCAACATAACCACAATAAGGTCCAACTGAAAGCTCTAACTAATTGTAACACCTCCATGGTGATATATGCCATTGTTTGCCCATGTAATCTTATTTATATTGGTCAAACCCAACAAAAGATAAAACAACGCATCCTACAACATATGAGCAGAATACGGTGCGAAGTGGTAGGGGCTCCCCTTGTAGATCACTTTAAATCAGCTGCACATCCACCAGAGAGTTTAAAATGGGTTGTGATTGAGAAAGCCACCTTAGGCCCCAGGGGTGGAAATATCTTTACTATACTGAACATCAGAGAACTTAAATGGATGTTCTTTTTTAATTCCATCCATCTAGGATTAAATGAACACGACAGTTCTTTCTCTCAGCTTGCTACTCTACCGTGAACACTGTATATCTTGTCCTAAGTCCTTACCACATTCGGTATACTGTATATGTGTTAGACGTACGGTCCATGACTAGACTGCCTTTACCATCATGAGACAGGTCTGCAGTTTGTGTTATGCCTTATAATTCGGGTGTACTAACATATTTTGCTCATAATGTTTATATACTGTGTTTCCCTATGGTATATCTCGATTTGTATTCTGCTTTGCTAATCTACACTGCCTTGACCATCATGCGATAGGTCCGCAGTGCAACTGGCCGAATTTGTTTGTTAACATCTTGAATACATTGCCATGGATGCTTCGCACCCTAATGTGAGTTAGGGTCTTAACATGCTCCCCCGCTCACCGCCTTGACCATCTTGTGATAGGTCCGCGGTGTAACTGCCTACCTATACGTATCTGTATTGTTGGACCTCTCTATCAAGTCTTTTATTTACTCGCACATGCGCTATTCGAGGAGTTGATCTCCCCAATCAATATCTCTGTGTTATTTAATTGACCCTTCGGGATAATTTGAACAATCATCCAACCTAGGGATGCATTGCAATCACAGGCGACTTCTTCTGACCAAACTGTATTTATTCCTCCCACTCATTATACGTGGTTTATGACATGATCGTCATTTAAAACTCTTCCACCATTTCCAAATGTATGACCAGTTGCTCTGACAACGGGCCACTTCCTTAGTCTTTTTTCATTCTTTACAGTCACGTGACCCTCGGTTGCTATGACAACCATAGCACCAGGAAGCCCGGCGTTCTCCTCGAGGAACCCGAGAGAGACGCCTGACTTTCACTGAATGACAAACCGACCGGTAAGCCAGATATCGGTTCCCGATATTAGCGCGCACTATAACTTTCCAATTCCAGCAGTCGCTAACACTGACTCCCCTTCCCCTCTTCCTTTTAGGATAATCATCCTGATTTTATCGGACATTTTTCTACAGCTGGGGACAGACTTACTCTACCCAATTCGGTAAGCCTCGCCGACCTGATTTCTCGTATTTAACCTTGAGCATTGTAAACTCGGTCGACCCCCCTCTGAATAATGTTCCCTCTTTTAGATAAGTAAAGCCGTTCCGCCCAGTCCAGTACCCGGATCGTTTCCACCATATCCCCTTTGGGATACTGTTATTTTCCAAGTAAGTCCACACCTTCTCTAGCCCTTTTCTATGAATATGACCAGTAATAAACGATCATTACTCTAATAGGCAATTTATTGATTTCTCCCAGGATTGAATGCTCAATGTTGATTCCTCCACTGAATCCCATACAACTCTGATTAAATCAGGTACGCCCACCTTATATCGCCTACCCTCATAATATTTGCGATATGGTCACTTTCTAAATATTATTCATTTACCGAATATATTTATTTAACTCAGGTTGTTTGCCCCGTTACCCCTTGCGTCCTGATGAAGACCCTCCTGCAAGGATTCCATTGATACCTGCTCTATTTGGGTCGAAACATCGACTTCTTCACCCTCTCTACACAGCCTCCTCCTACCCTTAATTTGTGTATAATATGGACAATGAGGCATGTGTTTTGTAAACGTTTATGTTGATTTGTGATCTTTCTACTGCTTATCAGACAGCGAATTGATACTATTGTTTGATGAATACGTGTTTTTACTCGCACTATCCCTCCTTACACCACCCTCACGACTGCACGTCCTCCCTACCCCCAGGGGCACTTATACAACTGTCAATTGTTTAATTTGGTTTTGAGTACCTTCTCCAATAATGTGAATAAAACATTATAGATGTATTTACTTTCTCAATTGCTTTATTTTTATAAAAATACTTTCTCCTTACTGGGACCCCCTCTCTTTAATGCTAGACACCCAGGTCCCAGTGACTTTATTGGGTTAACCCTCCTTCTTGATACTAAACTCAGAATTAGGCCCTTAATTTTGAAACTGTGTTTAATTTGTAAAAAACAGAAGTGCCAGGACCCTTACCAGTAGGCTATTGCTGCCTATGACAGTACTATTACTACTAGCTTTCACACTCATTCAAGTGTGACAATTTAGACTGTAAATATACATTACAATGACTGATACTTGCCACCCAAGCTATTCTTATAGCTTTGGGTCGCAATTATTCGTGACATTAATGCATATTTAATTACTAAACAACAGCTGGTGTGCTCCTCAAAAATGTAGACTAATATCACCACCACTTGTTGACAATAAAGTGCTACTGCCGAGCAAAGAAAGTCACTGACTAAAATTAAGCACTGCTTGAAACCTCCATGAACTCTTTAAATCCTGAACCCATGTGAGGTTAGTGATCTGCGGTGCAGGTTTTCGATTTCTTTTATTAATTGGTCCTCAAGAGTGAAAATGTAAATGAAAATGTATATAAACACGTGTGGTTTGCTTGTTTTCTTTTTTTTCTTCTTGGAGATGATCGACTTTTACATTCATAATGTAGGATGTGGTTCTCATTAGCATATCATGATCTTTTCCTGGCTTTGGACTTCTTATGTTTCATGCGGCTAATTCTTTGATGGCAGTCTGTGTTTGACACCTCAATCATTTCGAATATACAGGCATGTAAGGTACCTATTTCTAATTCATGTACTGTGCCATCGCTTACTTATAGTTTGAGGCCAGATGTACAATGTATTTTTGCATGCGTAAACGGGTGTGCGACCCGTTTGCGCATGCAAAAATACCTAAGGGCCATGTACAAACCCTAATTAGCGTGTTGCAATTTACTCGCTATGTAGGATTTCTGACTTGCTATTAGGAAGGGGCGTTTCGAGGGTGTCCCTTCCTAATAGCGAGTCTGCAATTTACCACCTATTTCAAGTAGGTGGTAAGGTATTCGCAAACAGGAAGAGGTACCCAGGGGACCCCTTCCCCTTTGGGAATGCATAGGAAAATATGTTTTAAGGGCAGGCAGTGGTCCCTGGGACCAATGCCCTTAAAAAAGAAACCGAAAACGGTTTATTTAAAACATTTTTTAATGCACCCCATTTTCCTTTATCCCGTTCTATGAGTCGGACGGCTAGGAGCCATCGGCATCACTGTGGGTGTGTGTGTCAGATGGCTTCCGGCCGTTCTAGCTCCCACCCGCAGGGAAAGCGCTAGCGCCCCCCGTGGGCCGCCCTTTATGATGCCCCCACTGTGGATGGCAGGGGAAGCCCGTCCCCTGCCTCCCCCACACTTCCTCTATGTCATCTAATGACGTCAGCGCGCATTAGAGGATTCCTAACGCAATGGAAGCTATTTGCTTCCAGTGAGTTGGGAAGAGAGGAGGCATGTTTCTCATCGCGGGAGGGGGGATTTAAAGGCATCAGGGGAAAGGAAAGGGTTTTTCCTTTCCCTTGATGCCTCTTTTGAGCATTCCTGCTGTACGATCATACGACCTTGCAGCAGGAATACCCACCAGACCCCCGGGATTTTTTTTAAATTAAAAAACAGTTTACCTGTTTGGGGGAGCGTCCCCTTAGGCAGGGGTCGCTCCCCTGTTGGGGGTAATATGTTTTGGCTGTGTCTAGCCCCCTAGGGGAGATCGCGCCATTTATTTTAAATTAAAGTGGCCCACTAGACCACCAGGGATAAATTTATGGGGAGTGGCCCCTTGGGCAACGGTCGCTCCCCCTTGGGGGCAATGTTTTTGACTGTCTGTGCCCCTCTTGGGGGGCAGATCTCACAATTTTTTTATGTAGTTGCCCACTAGACCACCAGGGATTAATTTGTGGGGAGTGGCCCCTTGGGCAACGGTCGCTCCCCCTTGGGGGCAATGTTTTTGACTGTCTGTGCCCCTCTTGGGGGGCAGATCTCACCATTAATTTATGTAGTGGTCCACTAGACCATCAGGGAATAATTTGTGGGGAGTGGCCCCTTGGGCAACGGTCGCTCCCCCTAGGGGGCAATGTTTTTGGCTTTCTGCCCCCGGGGGGGGGGGGAGATCTTGCCATTTTTCTTAATTTAGTGTTCCACTAGACCACCAGGGATTAATTTGTGGTGAGAGGCCCCTTGGGCAAGAGTCCCTCCCCCTTGGGGGCAATGTTTTTGACTGTCTGCACCCCCTAGGGGGGAAGATCTTGCCATTTTTTATGTAATGGCCCACTAGACCACCAGGAATTAATTTGTGGGGAGTGTCCCTTTGGGCAAGGGTCGCTCCCCTTTGGGGAGAATTAATGTGGCCGTTTCTGCCCCACCGGGGGGCAGATTGGCTGATTTTATTTTTTATATGACCACTAGGCAACCAGGGATTTCTTTGTTACGTTGGGATGCGGCCCCTTGGACATGCATGAGTATTTTTATCATGCATGAATGAATTCTTTTGTAAGTGGTGTCATATTGGCAACATATTTAGTTAGTGTTCTGAGCATGAAATACTTTGCGATGTTTTTTGCATTGTCTTATGTGTAATTTTCTTTTTCTTTTTTAGTGGGATATTGTTGATCCTTACTGTGTCTGTGCAGAGTAGGTGGTGGTGAGTCTAGCTGCTTCTGTCAAGTGAGTGGTGTAGTTTTGGAGTATATAGGTCTTTGTGATAGAGACACATTTTGTTTATTGCTTATTTTACAAAGTGTTTGTTGTTGTTGACTTGTTTGACAAGTTACCTTTATTAGTAAGGATTATGGCTAGCCTTAGAATTACTGTTCAGCAGGTGGTTGGTATGCTTTTTTAATCTTCATCTGACGCGGATTATGAGACTGACAGTGCGTCTGAAGGAGAGGAGGGAGTACAAGATTCTGGCAGTGTTTTCTGTCCACGAGGAATTATCTGATGATGAAGCTACTCTCTTTGCAGAAGAAGCTACTCTCAGTGCGGATGAAGTGCCTGTTTTAGAGGAGGACACTGATTTGTCAATGGTGCCGCAAGAGACATTGGTATTGCAGCCTGAGACTGCAAAGGTTCCTACTGGAAGTGCTGGACTCTGGGTTGATCCAAACATGGTGCAGCCAGTGTTGCCTGCCTTTAGCGGTGATGCAGGGTGTAGAGTGGATTGTGAACATTTTTTGCCTATACAGTTTTTCAGTTCTTCATGGATGATGTATTTTTGGCTGAGATTGTTGAGCAGACTAATTTGTATGCTGAACAGTTTTTGAGGGACAACCGTACCAGACTTAGGCCCGCTCTTGAGCTATCCGGTAGACTACAACAAATCTGGATGAGATGAAGAAGTTTTTGGGTTTGACTTTTTTAATGGGATTGACAAGGAATCCGTCTATGGCTTCATATTGGTCTACCAGTCCCTTGATGGCAACAGTCAAATTTCCTGCAATTATGGGTTGTGATCGGTATTTACTTTGGCATTGCCACAAGATCACCCTGACTGTGACTGTCTTTTTAATATTCGACCTGTTCTTGATCACTTTCCGGATCGATTTTCAGAGATCTATACTCCAGGGAAATAAACAGCTGTTGATGAGTCTTTGGTCCTGTTCAAGGGTTGTTTGGCTTTTAGGCAGTACATTCCTAGCAAGAGGGCATGTTATGAAATTAAGATGTATATGTTGTCTGAGAGTAGGACGGGATATGTCTATAATTTCCGGGTGTACACTGGTAGGGATTCCACTATTGACCTTCCTGGTTGTCTGTCCACTTTTGGAGTGTCAGAGAAAATTGTGTGGGATCTTGCTAGAGGACTGTTTAACGGAGGCCACCATTTGTACCTTGATAACTTCTACACTGATGCGCAATTGTTTGAGGAATTGTTTAAAGTGGACACTTTTGCTTGTGCTACAATCCGCTCTAACCATAAAGGTTACCCAAAAGAGCTTGTTTGCTAAAAGCCTCAGTGGGGACAGTGCAGTGCCTTGCGTAGTGAGTAACTGCTAGCTGTAAAATTTGTGGACAGGAGGGATGTGTATAAGCTGACTACCATTCATGATGAGAGTACTTCACCTGTGACTGTTTGGGGTCAGGTTGCTGAAGTGCGCAAACCTGTTTGCATTGTAGACTACAATAAGCACATGGGTGATGTCGATAGAGTAGATCAGAGGTTGGAACCTTACACTGCTGTTCGCATGGCTTACATTTGTTATAAGAAGTTGACCACCCATCTTTTCAATTTAGCAACTTTTAATGCTTTTGTTGTGTTCAAGGAGTGTTTTCCTGATTTAAAGATGACTTTTGTTCAGTTTCAAGAGTCTGTGATAGGCAGCCTTGTTGTTGTGGAACAGGCAAGTGTTCCTAGAGTTGGTGTGGTGGAGGATGTGGCTAGATTAAAAGATCACCACTTTCCTGATTAAATTCCTCCCATGTCAAAAAAACCAATCCCTGTAAGAGATGTAGAGTCTGCTTGCGAAGAGGTATGCAGAAGTCATATGCACTGTGCTGATTGTCCTTCTAATTCTGGGATGTGTGTGGCCACATGTTTCCGATTGTATCACACTCAAAAGAGTTTTTGGGAGCAACCGTGAGTCTAATACTGTACTGGTCTGTATGGTTTTATATAGTTGTTGTTCAGTTTCATGTTTGGCAATAGAAAGATGTCTTTAGTTACTGCTGTTGTTTTTCGTAGTTATTGTTTTGTATCTAGTTGCAATTGGTTTGTATTTTCTGTCTTGTTAAAGGTTTTTTAATGATTGTGTGCATGGACTGGCGCTTGGCTGGTGGTGTGCGTGGACTGGCCCTTGGCTGGTGGTGTGGGTGGACTGGCGCTTGGCTGGCAGTGTGCGTGAATTGACGCTAGGCTGGCGGTGTGCGCGGAGTTGTGCTTGGCTGGCGATGTGCATAGACTGGATCTTGGTTGGCAGTGTGCGTGGATTGGCGCTTGGCTGGCGGTGTGCGTGGACTGGTGCTTTGCTGGTGTGGGTGAGGACTGGCGCTTGGCTGTTGGTGTGTGTGGAATGTAGCTTGGCTGGCAGTGCGGGTGGGATGGTGCTTGGCTGTTGGTGTGCGTGGGCTGGCATTTGGCTGGCAGCGTGTGAGTAGTGACTTGCTGCTGGTCATTGCACACTCTGCTAGTCAAATGCCACTGCAGGCACTATGTCAACTACCAGCCGGTGTGATTGCTGTGTCATTCCGTGGGCATATGAAAGTGATGGGCCCTTGAATGGTGCTGTCTGTTGATGTAAATGTTGTAATGTGCTGGGCCCGCGGCTGGCGGTGTGAATGGTCTTGTGAGTCATGTATGAAAGGTGTGTTAATGGCCTGTAAAGAGGTTGGTGCCTTGCTGTGACTTTACAGCTCACGAGCTGCGAGTCATTGGTTCAGGTTTTTAACCTTTTAATTATTAACAGTGCATTTCCTTTTTGTGAAATCTCTTTTTAATAAATTATACATTTTGAACCTTTCACTCACCCTCGTGCCAAATCCAACCATTATGTGTGTGTACTTGAGGAATAGGTGGATAGGCAGTCATATTTGTCTCATTTGTCTTTCTGTGCTAAAGTGTAGTCTGTCTCTAGGGAAAATGTATCAACTTTGTATATTTTTGTAAATTAAAAAAAATTGGGAGTGCTGGGTGGTGTGCCTCACATGGATCCCAAAATTCTTTTTTACTCACAATGCCATGCAAACCTCAAAAAGTGACTATAATCACATATTTTTCTTGCATTACTGTGTCATAATATTATGTTGTCAGAAAAACTACAATTTTCCTACCACCCAGCATTCCCCCCAGGTCTCTTGATAAATTCGCTACCTCACTGGTACGGGTGGGTCAAGTACCCTCGAGAGGAAATTGCCCAAATCCTACTGAGGCGACATCAAAATTACCTATCGCGAAACAACCTGGGTTTGTAAGGGGGAGTCCCATGAGTTTTTGGCCCTGGACTCGGCGGCCATGTAGGGAAACCTACCAAACCCACACATTTCTGAATACTAGACACCCAGGGGTGTCCAACAAGGTATGGCTTGCGTGGGGCCCCCAACATTTTGATACTCAGAATCCCCTGCAAACCTCAAATTCAGCTGAAAAATTCACTTTGTTCTCAAATTTCTGTGTGAGAAAGTTCCAGAATCTGTGTGGATCCACACATTTCCTCCCATGCAGCATTACCCCAGGTCTCCCGATAAAAATGATACCTCACTTGTTTGTGAAGGCATAGAGGCTGAAACAGGAAATGGTGCAAATTGTACTGTGGAGACTTCAAAATTATCTGTAACAAAACTAACTGGTTTTAGGGGGGGCACCTGTTTTTTTGGCCCTGGGCTCACTGGCATCTAGGGAAACCTACCATACCCACACATTTCCAAAAACTAGATACCCTGGGGAGTCAAATGAGGTATGGCTTGCGTAGATCCCCCAATGTTTCCCTACCCAGAATCCTCTAAAAACCACAAATTTGTCTAGTTTTCAGAAATGTGTGGGTTTGGTAGGTTTCCCTAGATGGCGTCGAGCCGAGACCAAAAAACAGGTGCCCCCTAAAACTAACTAGTTTTGTTATAGGTAATTTTGAAGTCTCAACAGTACAATTTGGGCCATTTATTATTATTATTATTATTATTATTATTTATTTTTATAAAGCGCGTAGTCACCCGGGAGTATCCCAGCGCTAATAAAAACCCTAATTCAGCAGACCTGAGGACCGGGAGCTGAGAGCAGAGGAGAGGAGGGGTAAGGAATCAACAGGGGGGAGCATGAGAGCTAGGGAAAGAGATGCGTCTTTAGCAGCTTCCTGAAGCGCAGATATTGTGGTTCAAGACATAGGTCGCGAGGGAGTGAATTCCAAAGACGAGCAGCTTGTACCGAAAAGCGTCTTCCTCCTGATCGGGCTTTCCTGAATCTTGGGGTATAAATGAGGTTTTCTGCGTTAGAACGGAGGGATCTGGTGGTTATATAAGGGGTGATAAAGTTGCTGAGAACCGGGGGGCCTAGGTTATGCAACGTTTTGTGGACGAGGCACAAGGCTTTGAATTTGACTCGCTCCCTTATGCGGAGCCAATGGAGGAGTTTGAGAGCGGGTTTAGCAGATGATCTGGCCGGGGTGTTTGTGATGATCCGGGCAGCGGTGTTCTGAATTCTTTGAAGTTTATTCAGGGTCGCTTCAGGAGCGCCCAGATAAATCACATTACTGTAGTCTAGTCTCGATATTACGAGACCTTGGATTAGTAATTTTTGGGATTTAGGGGGAAGAAGGGGCAGGACTTTCCTCAAAGATTTTAGAAGACCAAAGCAGGTCCCTGCTACCTTCTTTGCTTGCGAAGTGAATGAGAGATCAGAATCGATCCATACACCCAGACTTGTCACCTCTGTTTTTGGATCGGGGGGAGGACCTAGACAGGCTGGTCAGCTGTCCAGGGGGTGTGAGGTTCCTTTCGGGCCAAGTATAAGGACCTCGGTTTTTGTCCCATTTAGCTTTAGGGCTGATCTATTCATCCAGCGATGGACCTGCGTAAGGCAGTTGAAGAGATCAGCTTTCTGTTGTTTGGGATGGGACAAAGACACCACTAGTTGTGTGTCATCAGCATAGCTGACGACGCTCACTCCGAATGGGATGATAACCTCCTCCAATGTGGACATATAGATATTAAATAATGTGGGGCTCAGGGAAGAGCCCTGAGGCACACCACATTGGAGGGGCATTTCGGAGGAGCGGGCGTTCTTCTCCCAAATCTGATAGGACCGTTGGGCCAGGAAAGATGAAAGCCAAGATAAGGCTGTGCCTTCCACTCCAACTCCTGTCAGTCTTTCGATAAGGAGTTGGTGGTCAACGGTGTCGAACGCCGCGCTAAGGTCGAGGAGGATCACTGCCACTGATCCTCCCCCATCCAGTAGCGCTCTGGCCTCCTCTACCGCTGCCAGGAGGGCGATGTCAGTGCCCTGCCCTGGTCGGAAGCCCGTCTGGGAATTTTTTAGTTTGTTATTGGCCTCTAGAAACTGAGAGAGTTTCCTATTAACTAATTTTTCCGCGATCTTGCTGACTCCTGGGAGTAAGGAAATGGGCCTGTAGTTCGCCAGATTCTCAGGGTCGAGAGAAGGTTTCTTCAGTAGGGCTTTTACAACAGCCTTCTTCCAGCTCGAAGGCTTTGAGGAAGAGGGGGTGTTTTGACAAATTTTGAGGTTGGCAAGGGATTCTGGGTAACAGAACCTGGTGGGAGCCAGTCAAGTCCCCCCATCTTGGATTCCCCTGGGTGTCTATTTTTTAAAAATATATAGGTTTGCTAGTTTTTCCTTGGTGCCAGCAGGGCTAGGGTTCAAAATCTACAGCTAGGCACTATGCAAACAAAGGGTGCACTAGGCCTACCCACACAAGTGAGGGACCATTTTTCTTGGAACAATTTGGGGAAAGCGGTGTGTCTAGAATTTTGTAGATCCATGCCGATTCCAGAACTTTTCACCACATTAATGTGAGGAAAAAGTATTTTTTTGGACACATTTTGAGGTCTGCAAGGGATTCTGGATATTAGAACCTGGTGGGAGCAAGTCAAATTACCCTATCTTGGATTCCTCTGGGTGTCTAATTTTCAAAAATGTATAGGATTTCTAGGTTTCCCTAGGTGCCGGCAGAGCTAGGGTTCAAAATCTACAGCTAGGCACTTTGCAAAAAAAGGGTCAGTTTTCACTGTGAAAATGTGGTGTGTCCACGTTGCGTTTTGGGCTGTTTCTTATCCCGGGCACTAGGCCTACCCACACAAGTGAGGTACCATTTTTCTCAGAAGACATTGGGAAATATGGGGTAGGTGGAATTTTGTAGATCCATGCAGATTTCAGAATGTTCCACCACAGAAATATGAGGAAAATGTGTTTTTTAACAAGTTTTTAGGTTTGCAAACAATTCTGGGTAACGGAACCTGGTGAGAGCCAGTCAAGCCACGACATCCTAGATTCCCCTGGGTGTCTAGTTTACAAAAATTTATAAGTTTGCTAGGTATCCCTAGGTGCTGGCAGAGCTAGGGTTCAAAATACACAGCTAGGCACTTTGCATAAAAAATGGTCCGTTTTCACTATGAAAATGTGGTGTGTCCACGTTGCGTTTTGGGCCATTTCCTGTCACGGGCACTAGGTCTACCCACACAAGTGAGGTACCATTTTTCTCGGAAGTTTTTGGAGAATACTGGGCTGGTGACATTTTGTGGATACACGCAGATTCCAGAACTTTCCATCAAAGAAATATGAGGAAAAAGGGGATTTTTTGACAAATTTTGAGGTTGGCAAGGCATTCTGGGTAACAGAACCTGGTGGGAGCCAGTCAAGTCACTCCATCTTGGATTTACCTGGGTGTCTAGTTTTCAAAAATATATGGATTTGTTCGTTTTCCCATGTTGCCGGCAGAGCTAGGGTTCAGAATCTACAGCTAGGCACTTTGCAAAAAAGGGTCAGTTTATACAGTGAAAATGTGGTGTCTCCACGTTTCATTTTGGTCTGTTTCTTGTCACGGGCATTAGGCCTACCCACAAGAGTGAGGTACCATTTTTCTTGGAAGACTTTGGGGAATGCAACGTAGGTGGAATTTTGTGGAACCAAGAAGATTCCAGAACGTTCCACCACAGAAATATGAGGAAAACTGTTTTTTTTGGACAAGTTTTTAGGTCTGCCATTGATTCTGGGTAACAGAACCTGGTAAGAGCCAGTCAAGCCACCACATCCTGGATTTCCCTGGGTGTTTAGTTTTAAAAAATGTATAGGTTTGCTAGGTTCTGTAGTAGGGGATCTCTGCGTATAGTCATAATCTAGTGAATAGTCCCGCCCATGTGCGCGGACCCCGGTGCAATCAAAAATAATCTCTTAACCTGTCAAAACATGCAGACCTGCATAGACACTTAAGAGAGAATTTAAAGACAGATAATGCAGCCTATATCCACAGGCTACACTGTCCAATACTTCAACTAGAAATTCCACCAAAAACCACAACAGCACAGCCTGTCCAGGGTTTTCCACAGAGAAAAACCTTGCCTTTAACAGCAAAACCCTCTGGAATGATAGAGAGGAAGGAGTGGACAGACAAGCCCCATAGGCTTCCATTATGTGGCTCAAAACAGGATACTGTGCCTTTAAGAGAACTTTCCAGAAGCCTCACAGTATCCCAGAATGCAGTGCAGGTCCCTTTCACCTTCAGTTCTTTTTTCCGGCTCCTGCTAGCAGGACCCTGGAGCATTAGCTCTTCTTTTCTGAGCTTTTTTCTATAATTTTTGTGATATTTTTGGATTTTTGTAGCTTCACTCGAAGTCTTTGGCCTTTATCTGCATTCTGCTGTGTTTTTTTGGCAGAATTTCTGCAGTCTTCTTGTCTTTAGACTAGTTCTGGTCTGACATGTGCTTTGTCTGCAGCTGAACTGAAGGCCAAAGCTGAAGCTCACAGGGTTTGTACTCTGTGCTTGCCTGTGTCTTTGGACACCTGTCTTCTCTGTACCTTCTTTTCTAGGGGGCTTCGGCTTCCAGGTTTCAAACAGAGGAGTTTGAAGGCGTCTTCAGCCTCTGGGTGAGGTGAGGGTAGGTCCTCTACCGAGTCCCATGCTGTAATCTCTGGGGTTATCCCCAGTAAGGGCACGTCTGAGCTATGACGCGGTTCCAGTCTGCGTCGGGCCGTCGTGGAGTGCCTGGACATCATGTAGTGCCTCGACGTCGACGTCATGGAGTGCCTCGACGTCGACGTCATGGAGTGCCTCGACGTCGACGTCATGGAGTGCCTCGACGTCGACGTCATGGAGTGCCTCGACGTCGTGGAGTGTCTCGACGTCGTGGAGTGTCTCGACGTCATGAAGGGCCTCGACGTCGACGTCATGAAGTGCTTTGACGTCATGGAGTGCCTCGACGTCGACGTCATGGAGTGCCTCGACGTCGACGTCATGGAGTGTCTCGACGTCGACGTCATGGAGTGTCTCGACGTCGACGTCATGGAGTGTCTCGACGTCAACGTCATGGAGTGTCTCGACGTCGACGTAGTGTCTCAACGTCGACGTCATGGAGTGCCTCGACGTCGACGTCATGAAGTGTCTCGACGTCGACGTCATGGAGTGTCTCGACGTCGACGTCATGGAGTGTCTCTATGTCATGGAGTACCTCGACGTCATGGGGTTCCCCGACGTCATGGGGTGCCTCGACGTCATGGAGCAGTGATGCTCGACGTCATGGAGCGGTGATGCTTGACGTCATGGTGCGGTGATGCTTGACGCCATGGAGCGGTGATGCTCGACGTCATGGAGCGGTGATGCTCGACGTCATGGAGCAGGGATGCTCGACGTCATGGGGCAGGGATGCTCGACATCATGGGGCAGTGATGCTCGACGTCATGGGACAGTGAGGCTAGACGTCATGGAGCGGTGAGGCTCGACGTCATGGAGCAGTGATGCTCCTTTTGGGGCTTTGGTCGCTTGGGCTCTGCTCTCTTCCGTTGGGTCTGGACGTCTCCATTAGGGATGGCTCGGCGTCTCAGTGTTTGACACTGTAGTGACATTTTGACGTCTGAGTGTTGGTTGTCGTAGAGACAGTCACTGTCTTAGTGATGGTGAGGTCGTAGTGAGGTCGGCGTCAGGGGTTACAGCCGCAGGGTACTGCTGGCTCTTGTCACCTGGGTCTTGTTCCAGGCCTCGCTCCTTGGTGAGCCTCCCGTCGTAGGAGGGGACTTTGTGTTCCCGCCACCTTCCACTCACGACGCAGAGCAGTTGATCAGCGTCGAGGAACCCTTCTGATGGGGAGTCTGTGGTTACTCACCATGTGTAAGCGAGGGACGTTTGTCCTTTCGCTTAGTTTTGAGTGCTTGCATACCTGCACGTCTGCTAGGTCACCTCCTGCTCGACCACTACTGGTTAGACCACCGGGGATGTTTCAGAATCCTCTCGGTTCCCTCTTCCGCCCACCACCCCAGGGGCCTTTTGCCCCTCAGTCTGCTACCCTCCGTGCCTTGATGCCAGGGATGCGTCTGCCATGAGTACGGGGAGTCCCTGTCCGACTCTTTACTGGTTGGCGGGACTTACCTTTCGCCCACTACCGCCTGACAGGAGGTTCTGGCTCCGACCGTGCTCCTGACTTGGTCGCAGGGGTGGCGGCATGTAGACCTCGCGCTGTGGCCCGCTGTTGGTGGACCGTTGTTGTGAGATCCCTCTGTTGGGGGGTTTTCTTCACCGATTTGTGGTTCCTCTGCCGGGAGATAGAAGGGAAGCCTTACAAGAGGTGGTCTAATGGGCCTGATAGTTTCGGATCTAGGCATCGGTTTCGGAGCGGAGTTTTTCTCTCCTGTTGACCCCCAGGTATTGTGGGTTTGTCCTACGTTACCATACTTTTCTTCGCCTGACGTCTCTGCAGCCTGCGGCTCAGCAG
The DNA here is from genome assembly GCF_964263255.1 of Lissotriton vulgaris. Classification (NCBI taxonomy): domain Eukaryota; kingdom Metazoa; phylum Chordata; class Amphibia; order Caudata; family Salamandridae; genus Lissotriton; species Lissotriton vulgaris. The sequence continues at coordinate 2,040,964,852 of NC_141685.1, read as the reverse complement.
TGTGCTTCTACTCTCCCGTTCTTTGTGCAACCCTTGGGCTGCCATGAGAGTAGTGAGTGGCTCGCATGAAGTCTGAATCGGAGACTTTTGGACGGCTGTGGGTTTGGGGCATGGAGTACGGCCTGAGGCCTTCTGCCCTTTCTAGCGGCGTTTTTCCTCCCAAGATTTGCCGGTGGTCCCGGGCCGCCATTTAATGCTTTACAAGTATATTGTGCGCATACGCGGGAGTGCTTGTTGCTCCTCGGCGAACAAAGGCCGGCTTGGTCTAAGTCAGTCTTCAGTTCATAGGCCCTCCTCCAGCACTTCCTCCGGTCGGCTCGCGGTTTCAGCTACGCGAGCTCTAAGCAGAGGCCGTTATCCTGTTTAGGACAAGGGCGATAGAGGACGTACCTCTGTCTCAATGGGGGAGAGGTCTGTACTCCCGGTTCTTTCTGGTTCGCAAGAAAGACAGGAACGAGTTCAGGCCCATTCTGGATTTGCGACACGCAAACCAGTGGATTCTCAGTAGAGGAATTTCGCATGCTGTCGTTGCATCAAGTTTATACTCAGCTGCAACAGGGAGATTGGCTTGGTGCCATAGATCTACAGGATGCATACTCCCATGTGCTCATTGCACACAAACACAGGAAGTTCCAGCGATTCCAAGTCGGCGCCCATCATTATCAGTACACAGTACTGCCAGTCGGGCTGAAGTCTGCGCCCGGACCATTCTCGTACTGCATGGCAGTGGTAGCTGCACGCATGAGATATACGAGGTGGTTTGGTTGATCAAGGTTGATCAAGGCCTCCTCCTTCTCTGAAGCTCAGGCAAGCTTCCGGAGGATGTGCGTTCTCTTGAATGAGCTGGGGTTGCACATCAACATGTCCAAGTCTGTCCCGTTTCCGGTCCAGTGCATACAGTACTTGGGAGCCTCCGTCAATACGCTGTCAGCAAGCGTGTCTCCTTCAGAGGAGAGACGATTATCTCTCCTTAGGAAGGCTCAGGCTCTTGTGACTGCCCCATCTACAACAGTGAAGACGGTGTCTTCTCTACTGGGGTCGATGGCCTCTTGTATCTGCCTCAAGCCACACGCACGGCTGCTCATGAGACCTTTGCAGGAGTGCTTGGAGGATCAGTGGGAGTAGAGGTATAGATCTTTGGGTGACAAGATATGACTGTCTCTGCGTGCTCTTCAGTTTCTGAAGGTTCAGCGGAGAATCTCCTAAGAGGGGTTCCCTTTCACAAGGACATTTCCACACAGACTGTCGTGACGGATGCGTCTCCCCACGGCTGGGGGGCGCTTTCCGGAGACTTGCAGATACAAGGAACATGGTCCCCGATGGAGTCCACGTATCGCAACTTTTTCCGGGAACTCAGAGCTGTTCACTTGGCGCTGAAGGCGTTTCTTCCGTCCTTCCAGGCCAACTCACTGCTTGTACAGATGGACAATACGACCACAATGTATTACCTCAACAAGCAAGGGGTTCGAGATCGCGCACTCTGTCGCAGGAGGTGCGGGCGATCTGGCGCTGGTATTTAGCCAGAGGACTGACGCTAACGGCTGCCCATCTGCCAGGTGTGCAGAATGTTCAGGCAGACGTGCTGAGCAGACTGATTCAGGAAAACCACGAATGGGTCATGAACGACGAAGTACTAGGAGACGTCTTCAGCAAATGCCGAGACTTCGCCTCCGGGTACTGCCTGCGGGGAGGCTGGGGAATGCGTTCTGGATTAAATGGTCGAACAGCTTTCTGTACGCTTTTCCACCCTTTCCCTTGATTCCGGCGGTGTTCATCAAGCTGTCCCAGTCCAGGGCGCGGATGATCCTGATTGCCCCGGAATGGCCCAGACAGTGGTGGATCACGGACCTGCTTCACCGGTCTCTCCGTCCTCACATACGGCGGTCTTGCAGGCCGGACCTTCTCACAGAGTTCAGGGGACAGATGTTGCACCCCAACCTCTCGTCTTTGAGTTTGGCTGCATGGCTCCTGAGATAGTGTAATATGGCCATTTGAATCTACCAGAAGTTTGTATGGACATACTGAAGGAGGCTAAGCATCCTTCCACTAGGACTTCTTATGCTTACAAGTGGAAGAGGTTTTGCATCTGGTGCAAGTCCAAGACAATGACCTGACGACGTGTGAGGAAGATGTCTTCCTTCCGTATCTTCTTCACCTGGCGCAGTCGGGCCTTAATGTCCAATCCATTACGGTTCATCTTGCTGCGCTGACTGCCTACAGGAAATGCCCTTCAGACTTCCTTCTTCCAGATCCCTGTGATCAAAGACTTTTTGGAAGGCTGGAAGAAAGCATTCCCTCCTGTCTGGCTTCCTTCGCCTTCATGGGAATTGAATGTGGTGCTGTCCAGATTGATGAAGGAGCCTTTTGAACCTATTCATAAGGCTTCGTTGCAGCATCTGTCCTGGAAGGCGGCGTTCCTCGTGGCCATCACATCGGCCCGCAGGGGGAGTGATATTCAGGCGTTGTGTTGCCAAGAACCTTATACTGTATTTCATGCTGCTAAGGTTGTTACGCATACTCACCCTAAATTTCTTCCAAAGGTTATTTCTGATTTTCATGTCAACCAGACAATAACTTTGCCTACGTGTGTTCAGAATCCTGCATCTCCAGCGGAAAGGTCCCTACATTCCTTGGATGTTAGGAGGGTGTTGGAATTTTATCTGGATAAAACCAGAGATATTTGTGGTTCAGATCAATTGTTTGTCAATTATGGATCAGTCAGGACCGGTCTTGCTACCTCAAAACAGTCCATCTCTAGGTGGATTGTGTCCTGTATACAATTGTGTTACCTACAGGCTAATACGTCCTTGGGAGGTGAACCTAAGGCTCATTCCAACAGGGGCAAAGCTGCCACGACTGCTTTGCTACTTAATGTTCCGATTGCAGAAATCTGCTAGGCCGCCACTTGGAAGTCGGTCCATACCTTTGCTAAGCATTACTGCCTGGACACTGATGCCAGGGCAGATGCTCAGGTTGGGCAGGCTTCGCTGCGAAATCGGTTCGCACAGTAGTGGTGTTATTTCTCGGTTCTCCACCGCCGCTTTGGTGTGGGGATGGGCTTGCCATTCTATTCACTAGATTATGACTATACACAGAGATCCCCTACTACAGAAGGAGTAGTTTCTGTCCTGTAACTCCAGTTCTGTAGTAGGGCTATCTCTGTTATAGTCATAAGCGCCCGCCCTCCTCCCCTGTGGAGAGAGGTGTTCATGTAGGAAATGCTACAGGTCTGGCGTGTTACGCCTTCAAAAAGAACTGAAGGTGAAAGGGACCTGCACTGCATTCTGGGATACTGTGAGGCTTCTGGAAAGTTCTCTTAAAGGCACAGTATCCAGTTTTGAGCCACATAATGGCAGCCTATGGGGCTTGTCTGTCCACTCCTTCCTCTCTATCATTCCAGAGGGTTTTGCTGTTAAAGGCAAGGTTTTTCTCTGTGGAAAACCCTGGACAGGCTGAGCTGTTGTGGTTTTTGGTGGATTTTCTAGTTGAAGTATTGGACAGTGTAGCCTGTGGATATAGGCTGCATTATCTGTCTTTAAATTCTCTCTTAAGTGTCTATGCAGATCTGCATGTTTTGACAGCTTAAGAGATTATTTTTGATTGCTCCGGGGTCCGCGCACATGGGCGGGACTATTCACTAGATTATGACTATAACAGAGATACCCCTACTACAGAACTGGAGTTACAGGACAGAAACTACTCCTTTCCCTTGGTGTCAGCAGAGCCAGGGTTCAAAATCTACATCTAGGCACTTTGCAAAGAAAGGGTCAGTTTTCACTGTGAAAATGTGGTGTGTCTATGCTGCGTTTTGGGCCGTTACCTGTTACGGGCACTAGGCCTACCCACTACCATTTTTCTTGGAAGACTTTGGGGAACGCGGGCGGGTGGAATTTTGTGGATCCATGGAGATTCCAGAACTTTTCACCGCAGAAATTTTGAGGGAAATTTGTTTTTTTTTCAACAAATGTTGGGGTTTGCAAGGGATTCTGGGTTACCGAACCAGGTGAAAGCCAGTAAAGTCATCCCATCCTGGATTCCCGATTGTCTAGTTTTTAAAAATGGATAGGTTTGCTAGGTATCCCTAGGTGTAGGCAGAGCTAGGGTTCAAAATAAACAGCTAGGCACTTTGCAAAAAAATGGTCAGTTTTTACTGTGAAAATGTGAAGTGTCCACGTTGCATTTTGGGCCGTTTGCTGCCCTGGGCTCCAGGCCTACCCACACAAGTGAGATACCATTGTTCTCGGAAGACTTTGGGAAATGCGGGGCAGGTGAAATTATGTGGATCCATGCAGATTCCTGAACTTTCCATCACAGAAATGTGAGGAAAAAGTGGATATTATGTCAAATTTTGAGGTTGACAAGGGATTCTGGGTAACAGAACCTGGTGGGAGCCACTCAAGTCACCTCATCTTGGATTTCCCTGGGGGCCTAGTTTTCAAAAAATTATAGATTTGCTAGTTTTCCCTTGGTGCCAGCAAAGGTAGGGTTCAAAATCTACAGCTAGGCACTTTGCAAACAAAGGGTCTATTTTCACTGTGAAAATGTAGTGTGTTCACGTTGCGTTTTGGGCCGTTTACTGTCAAGGGCACCAGGCCTACCCACACAAGTGAGGTACAATTTTCCTCAGAACACTTTGGGGAAAGTGGCGTGTGTAGAATCTTTAGGATCCACACAGATTCCAGAACTTTCCACCACAGAAATGTGAGGAAAAAGTATTTTTTAACACATTTTGAGGTTTGCAAGGGATTTTGGATAACAGAACCTAGTGGGAGCCAACCAAGTCACCCCATATTCGATTCCCCTGGGTGTCTAATTTTCAAAACTTTATAGGTTTGCTAGATTTCCCTAGGTGCCAGCAGAGCTAGGGTTCAAAATCTACAGCTAGTCACTTGCAAAAAAGGGTGAGTTTTCACTGTGAAAATGTGATGTCTCCACGTTGCATTTTGGGCTGTTTCCTGTCGCGGGCACTAGGCCCACCCACACAAGTGAGGTACTATGTTTCTCGGAAGACTTTGGGGAATGCGGGGTTGGTCGAGTTTTGTGGATCCAAGTAGATTCCAGGACATTCCACCACAGAAATATGAGGAAAATTATATTTTTTTTACACGTTTTTAGGTCTGCAAATGATTCTGGGTAACATAACCTGGTGAGAGCCAGTCAAGCCACCACATCCTAGATTCCCCTGGGTGTCTATTTTAAAAAAATTCATAGTTTTGCTAGGTTTCCTTTGAGGCCGGCAGAGCTAGAGTTCAAAATCTACAGCTAGGCACTTTGCAAAAGAAGGGTCAGTTTTCACTGTGAAATGTGGTGTGTCTATGTTGCGTTTTGGGCCGTTTCCTGTTATGGGCACTAGGCCTACCCACACAAGTGAGGTACCATTTTTCTCTGAAGACTTTGGGGAATGCGGGCGGGTGAAATTTTGTGGATCCAAGGAGATTCCAGAACTTTCCACCACAGAAATTTGAGGGAAATGTGTTTTTTTGAACAGATTTTGAGGTTTGCAGGGGATTCTGGTTTCCCGAACCTGGTGAAAGCCAGTCAAGTCACCCCATCCAGGATTTCCCTGGGTGTCTAGTTTTTAAAAATGTATAGTTTTGCTAGGTTTCCCTTGGTGTCAGGAGAGCTAGGGTTCAAAATTTACAGCTAGGCACTTTGCAAACAAAGGGTCTGTTTTCACTTTGAAAATGTAGTGTGTTCGCGTTGCGTTTTGGGCTGTTCCCTGTCAGGGGCACGAGGCCTACCCACATAAGTGAGGTACCATTTTTCTCAGAAGACTTTGGGAAATGCGAGGTGGGTTGATTTTTGTGGATCCAAACGATTTTGGGTAACAGAACCTGGTAAAAGCCAGTCAAGTCACCCCATCCTGGACTCTCCTTGGTTTCTACTTTAAAAACATTTGTAGGTTTGCTAGGTTTCTCTAGGTGCTGGCAGTTAGGATTCAAAATCTACATCTAGGTAGTATGTAAAAAAAGAGTCAGTTTTCACTATAAAAACGTGGTATTATCACGTTGCATTTTGGGCTGTTTCCTGTTGTGGGCACTAGGCCTACCCACACAAATGAGGTACCATTTTTCTCTGAAGACTTGGGAACGCGGGGTGGGTGGAATTTTGTGGATCCACTCAGATTTCAGAACTTTTCACCACAGAAATGTGAGTAAAATGTCTTTTTTTGACAAATCTTTAGGTTTGCAAATCATTCTGGGTAACAGAACCTGGTGAGAGCCAGTCAAGTCACCCCATCCTGGTTTCGCCATGGTGTCTAGATTTAAAAAATGTATAGGTTAGCTAGGTTTCCCTAGGTGCCGGCAGAGCTAGGGTTCAAAATCTACAGCTAGGCACTTTGCAAAAAAAGGGTCAGTTTTCACTGTAAAAATAAAGTGTGTCCAAGTTGCGTTGTGGGCCATTTCCCGTCGCAGGCACTTGGTCTACCCACACAAGTGAGGTACCATTTTTATCAGGAGACCTAGGGTAACACAGAATTGTAGAGCGACTGTTATTACGTATTGACTTTTGATGGATTTCTGCCTTCCAAATGAGACAATGTCTAAAAAAAAGTCATTTTGCAAAATGACCTATAATTCTCATGCTTGTATGGGTACTCACAAATTTGAAAAATTGAAAATATCTACTGTTTCTTAACTCTATATTTTATTCCAATTTCAAAAATACATAGGTATCTTTTATACCAATTTTTCCATTTATATATTTTCCCAAATTAATTGCTATATACCCCGTACATAATGAAAAACCATGGCAAGACGCTACTCAGTTATTGGCTCTGGGTTTGTCAGGTTCTTGGTGAATATACACGGTATATTGCTTTCAAAGAGCTGTCACAAATAGAAGAAGTTACAGGTGAAAACGTTTGCACAAATGGCTGTTCTTTTCAAATAATTTTCAATTTTTCCTCTATTTAACTGTTAGTTAGAAACGTTGAAGGATCTAACCCTTGCTGAATTCAGAATTTTGTCTGCTTTTCTGAAATGTATAGCTTTCCAGGATCCAGTATTGCTTTCATACCCATTTCTACCATTAACTGTTAGAAATTTGAAAGCACAAAAAATAGCAAAAATAGGCTGTATTCCAGTAAAATGCCAAAACTGTGTAAAAGATTTTGGTTTTCCTGCAAAAGTATGATTGTCCCTGAAAGCTGGGAAAATCGTGATTTCAGCCCCAAAACCCTTTATTGTTACCATTTTCAGGAAGAAAAAAACAGATGCTTTCATTTGCAGCAAAATGTAGCTGTATTTTGGCTAATTTCTGGGTCCCCTTCAAGGGAATCCACAAATCCTGGGTACCTTTATAATTCCCATGATGTTGCAAGAAAAGGACGCAAAGTTGGCATGGATACCTTATGTGGTCGAAAAGTTACAGGGGCCTAAGTGCGAACTACCCTACAAAAAAGGCTTAGCATAGTGGGGAAAAGGCCTAGCAGCGAGGGGTTAAGAAAAACGGGCTGCATTTGAAAAAAACCCTGCTTTATTTAAAGGTAGTCCCAGACATGGAGGTCTGCTGAGGCCAGCAGGCCACCATCCCTGGGAGGGCTAGCCATTCCCAATGGGGTCGCAAATTGCAAGTGTCTCATTAAAATTCATTCATGAGACTCACATTTTGCGACCTCATTGAGAATTACTAACAGTGTCTTTGACACTGTTGTAAATTTGCTTTTGCAATTTGCGAGTGGCAAAAGCAAGTGGTTGTACATCTGGATCTAAGTCATGGTAGTGTTGAATAATGTGTTGATAATAAAACAATATTTCAGGAAGCCCTCCAGTCTAATATGTGGTTTATGCAAAAACAAAACACAAGCAGCACAGCGGTTAATTAAACAAAACAAACCTGCCTTTTCAACTGACCAGAGCTCACAATAGAAAAGGGTCAGTTGGACCGTAATGCTAAAATGCATGAAATGAATACAACATATATACGTTTTCTTTCACCACATGTCTTTGGAACCTAATCATGTGACAGAAACTAGTTTACTTTCAGTGAAAATATTTCTAAAGAACAAGTGGCGAGTGCTTCTTCTGGGGGAAGCGTAAACTGCCCTTGAGGGGAGGTTATCATTGATTAATACAATACTGAGTTGATTATTCTCCTGAAATCTCGCTTCTTGCTGCCATCCCTGAAAAGGAGGTTACACTTTGCAGAAATATGTCATTGTATAGCCTGAATAAAACTGCATCTGTATCGATTAGAGTCATGAAATTTAGCAAGCACATTTGAGGCTAAAGACATTTCGGCTCAACAAGAAATAACATCCATATTTGAATATGAAATCATCTTCCCTCTTTATATCTCCGTTGTAACTTTTATCATTATCCTTAGAAAAAGCAAATGAAGACTTGTGTCAGTGCCTTTATGGTGATCCATGTCGTCAGCTGTTTGTGGAATTAAAGCATTGACGTAACTCTGATGTGCATGGTCCATGTTTTACCAGGCTTTAAGGTCAAGGTAGGAGAAGGCATGACCGTTCAATCTAGTTCTGCATGTTTGAGGGATGTTTGTGAGTAGTTATCTGGCTGAGAGGAGGTGTCTGTGGTTTTTGGTTTGTGGAAGCTGTTGCGGTCGTTACGGTATTCTGCACCTGTGTTGTGTAGTACTTTGAAGGTGTCCTTGAGGACTTTGAAGAAAGCTTGTTAATGTATACGAAGCCAATGGAGCTCCCTGAGATGTAGGGTGATATGTGTATGGCATGCTAGGTTGAGGGTGAGCATGGCTGCTGTGTTCTGTATGGTTTGGAGACGTCTAGTCAGTTGCTTGTTGATTTTAGCAAAGAGTTGGTTTCGATAGTCCAGTTTGCTGGTGATGAGGGCTTGAGTGACGGTTCTGCAGGTGCTGGAGGGGAGTCCTTTGAAGTATTGTTTAAGCATCCTCATGGTGTTGCGGGGATGACATTTACTTGAACAATCATAGAGAGTTGATTGTTGATGATTATACTGAAGTTTTTGTCATGGGTGGTAGAGGTGAGTGTTGGTCTGAGTTCCTCTGACCATTTAGAGAAGTCCCTTGGCAAGAAATGGCTGCTGAAAATCACTAGTTCTTTCTTGTTGGTGTTCAGTTGGTGTTCAGTTTGAGTCAGTTGGTTTTCATCATGAAGTTAGAGAACCTAATCTTATTGTTAGGTATTTTGTTGAAGAGGGAGAGTATCAGCTCTGTGTTGTAGGCATAGGATAAAATGTTGATTCTGTGAGCAATAATGATTCTGGTAAGCGGAGTCATATTTTATTTATTTATTTTATTTTTATTTATTTAATGCGATTTTATATAGCACAAACATTACCCAAAGGTGTCAGAGCACTTTACATAAGAACCACTTGCGATACATAAGAATTTAGGATTACATGAGTTACATAAAAGATACAAACAGAAAAAATTGCAAATGTGCAAGTTGTAAAGTCACACAAGGAAGAGATACAAACAGAAAAATTGCAAATGTACAAGATGTAAAGTCACTCAAGGAAGAGATACAAATGGATAAACTCTAAGAATCACATAGGAATGGTAGTGAGTACAAGGGTCTATTACCTATACTAGTGGCCTTGAGGTACTCTAAAGGTCAGGTTGCGGGCGTCAGAGCAATGGGGGGGCAGAGCATACTCAGAGGATGTCAGCATAGTTCAGTCATTGGATGAGGATGGGGTGGAGATAATGCTGAAAGATGCAGAGACATCGAGGAGTATGAAAGCAGTGGTGTGTCCTCTGTCCCACAACATATAGATGTCATATGTTGCTGCAATGAGAGCTGTTTCCATGGTGTGGTTAGTCCTGAATCCAGATTGAGGGGCATTGAAGAGCTGTTTTTGATGAGGGGTAGGCTAGGGCCCTATTGATTAGTTTCTTGAAGACTTTGGCTGGGTAGTGTAGCAGAGAGGCAGGGCAGTAATTGACTAGCATTAATACATTTGACATTAGGGTCTACAAGTGCTGTTTTATTTTATAAACATGAGATAAAACTTGGTGATCAGATACTGTAATATCCCAGTTATGTGATCATGATGTGGGCGGGGGGAGGTTTCACAACAGAACTGTCAAGCCAGAGGTCACACAAGTTTGTGGTGACAACCTGCCTCGATCATGGGCTGTTCCGATAGCTGTGCAGAGAACTGTCCTTCAGCCTTGGACTGCTTATCATTACCAGGTAAGGGCTGTGATGGAGAATATCCAAATAGCTAAGTTTTACAAAGAAAGCTTTTGTGTGCTCCATCTTCAGAAACTTGATTTGGAATCCTGCTATTTTCTACTTCTGCTAAAAAAGAGCACAATGCTTAGAAGTAGCATTAGGGTGTTAGGATGCTAGAAACTTGCCAACCAAATTATGGCATCCATGTAGAAAACAGTGAACACGGCTCCTATGAAAGTATATGGGTTAAATTGGGAGACATGCGATTTCATTTTATGTTATGCAGGAGATGGCTGATCTCATTCAGTAGTGCAAGTAATTCACTTTTATGTTATCAGGGTATATTTAGGAATACACGTTCTGAAGGGGCAAAATACAGCCCAGAGTAACTTGCAGAGAATGTCCCTGCCTAACAAATTAGTTGTAGAAGTTGGGCTAAGCAAAAAGAAATGCTTATCGCTAGGGGACCTACAAAAAGCGATATGGGGCTGTGACCTAATGGAGGAACGTGTTGCTTCAAACTATCATCTGCATCTATAGACATACCAGAGAAAGGTAAAGTAGTGAAATCTGTGGTTTGTAAACCGAACGACTACTGAGACAAGTCAAGTAATATGCTTGCCATTCAAGACACAATCTACATGAGGGCCCTCCTGATATACTGCGAATAAAGTATTTATGGTACGGTTTGAACCTCTTGGGCTGCCCTAAAACTCAGGGTATGAGTTTTGAGTAATCTAATGAAACCCAGACTCATTAGATACAATGTTGTGACAGTTCAGTTTTTAATGCTCCCGCTGCCTGCAGGCGAAACATGGCCCTCCTGCTTCTGGAGCTTCTCCCAGTGTCGTAATTTGACAATGATTGGGTTAGCATTTAGCTCAGCTACACGAATTTCTCCTTATCTTGACTATGATGTTCGGAGGCCATTTTTAATCACTGGCGTCCATTTTATATGAACGCGCTGCCTCGTGGTCAGCATGCCCTTTTGTCCTTCCTCTGTACCACTGACCCTCTAACTTGCCCAGCAACAGGCTATTTTTAGTACTGGTCAAGCTTACAAATGCGCAGTCGAGCCCTCTGTACTAGTGGACAGTCATTACTTAGGAATGTTCCCCAAACTGACCAGTGGTGTTAAAACTCCTCCCATAAGCTGGCTGTGTTCCAAAAATTTCCTTATATGTACCTAAACTGAGGAAATATGTTCCACCCATTCTTTTTATTACTGTAAAACTGTATAAAAGAGGTCTCGCACCGATGTTCAGTGTGATACTTCTTGCATTACCGAAGGGTGCTGTAGGAATGTACCACCACCCCATGGGGTCTAAATAAACTTGTCTTTTGCATTTCCAGTTTCCGTGCCAACTTCTGTATTACTGTGTTATGGAATTGTTGCAGAGTATGTAGGTCTGAAGAACCCAATACCACACCAAGTCCTACCTATTTCTGCTCCTGTTTGTTACTCTCTTTGAGGGGCTCCCCGTTTGTTACTCTGTTTTTGGTGCTCCCTCCACCATACAATTAACAGCTCCCAGCATGTTCTGCAACTTCAATGACATGAGTTTTGATTTGACATTCTCTTGCTTTTTCTCTAGCAATGCTACACAGCGGTTAGTGACCATCACCAATTAGGCTAACTTCTTAGGCTGCCAAAGGATGCAGATAATCATCAACTGATTCTTCAAATCATCTCTGCACAAAGACTACCTAGAGCTTCCTGAGTCATCTCCTAGAATTGGCTACGCCTGAGTATCTCTCAAATACGTCCTTATGTCTGCCTAATAATCAGCTGGGACTTCAATCTTATTATGCTTACAACTTGAGACCTTAGGCCAGTAGGGTTTCACCATGCACACCATGCACACATCCTCAAATAAATCTGCGAGGTCCTGTGTTATGGGGGGGCAACCTCCATGGACATAATCAGCTACCCCCTCTAAGGCTGAGGCCTACAGTCTTTCTTACCTCCTTGGGGGTTGGATAGGGGGTGTTTACTCACAATATGATCGGGGGTGCTCACTAGGCACTAGGGTATGTACATGGCACTGATTTTGGGGTGTGGCATACATTTGAATGGGCCTGTGCTCCACCCAACCAGCAACAACACCATGATCGGGCGATATCCAAAAACCCAGGACATGTATCGGGTCTAGAGATCATCAGTTCAACAAGTACCTACTTGCACCCACTGGGGTGAACCACTCAAGAACTCCATGTACCAGAGTCCCGAGGGGCGATCCGGAGGAGGGGATAGCGGTGTGCGGTCCATTGCGATTGTTTGAGCAAGGGACCCACGTCTGGGCATACCCTGCCAACGTAGGGTGAACAAAGCAGACACAATATCCCAATCTGCCCCCAGGGGGCAGAAAGCTCGCTAGGCACCAGTGAATCTGCGAGGTCCTGTGTTATGGGGGTGGCAACCTCCATGGACATAATCAGCTACCCCCTCTCAGGCTGAGGCCTACAGTCTTTCTTACCTCCTTGGGGTTTGGATAGGGGGTGTTTACCCTCAATCTGATCCGGGGGGGGCTCACTAGGCACTAGGGCATGTACATGGCACTGATTTTGGGGTGTGGCATACATTTGAATGGGCCTGTGCTCCACCCAACCAGCAACAACACTCTTTTTGCCCTTCCCTGGGGTGAGAGAATAGGGGATTTTTGTAATCCCAAATCTGCCCCCCGGGGGTGTTAAAAGCCCACTAGGCACCAAAGGAAGTCATTTTTGCAGAGTTTTGTGGTAGGGGAGCAGCTTCCCATGGACATGGGCCTGTGCAACCACCCCAAGCCTGGGCATACAAGTCTTTCTGCACCTCTAGGGGTGTATAGAGGGTTTTCTCCCTAAACGACCCTTCCCGTGGGGCAGACAGCACACTGGATACCAGGGACAAAATATATATTTTTTAAATGGGGTACAGGAGGCCCTTCCCTGCCACATATCGAGCTGTACACACACCCAGAATGGGCCTTACACTTTTTCTGTCCCCCCGAGGGAATATTAGGGGAGTTTACATCCAATCTGCCCCTGGGACATAAAGCTCACTAGACCTCCAGGGAAACAATGATTAGAAAACAGGAAAGTGTTGGGTGTCGCCCTCCCAGGCATCTGATTGCTTTCACACCACAGAATGAGCCCAACAGTTTTTGTGCCTCCCCAGAGATTGATGGCGGCAGGGGTTCATACAATTCTGCCCTGGAGAGGGGAGTGCAACAAGCCTAATAAACAGCAGAGATAATGTTTTTGTTTTAGAAAAAAAATATGGGGTGTGGTCAGACTTCCCTGGCATTTGGCCTATCCCCCACACTTAAAGCACAGCAGTATTTGCCCACTTGGGGTGCACGGCATCCCCATCTACATGGTAAGCAAGAGAAAACATGGAGTCTTTTGGATGTAGGTTTGGCATATGGACCAGTGTAGTGGGGGTAATCCCAAATTCCCTGTTATTTGCCATCCTTATTGGCTGCACTATTCATGCTGAGCTGTTTCCCAGCAATCTACTAAACACAGAAATTTCAGGAAACTGGACATCCAGGATGATGTGCTTTGCATTAATCTCACAATGGATTCTTAAACACAATGCATGATTTCAGGCAATGTTTTAGCATGCACTGAATTGTCAGTAGGATTATGTCATGGGATCCATGTAAGTCAGCCATCTTTGGCTACCCTCGGTATCTAGTTTTAGAAAGTGCTAGGTTTTTGTAGTTTTTCTTGGATGTTGGCTGAGCCCAGGCCCAAAATCTAATGCTAACCACTTTGGAAAAAAATAGTTGGCTTTAAGTGGAAAAATCTGATTTGTCCATGTTGCATTCTGGGGCCCTTTCTGGTGTGGGCATTGGGCCCACCCACATAAGTAGGATACCATTTTTACTGAGACAAGTGTAATGCGTGCTGGTAGATTTTGTGGATCGCTGAAGCTTATGGAACATTCTCTTACACAAATGTGAGGAAAATGTGTGTTTTAGGCAAAGTTTGAGGTTTGCAAGGACTTTTGGGTAGGAAAATGTCATGGAATCCATGTGAGTCACATAACCCTAGACTCCCCTGGGTGTCAAATTTTCAGAAATTTCTATATTGGTAATTTTCCCTGGGAGATGGTGATCGCCTGGCCCAAATTCTGCAGCTAGCCACATTGCCCAACCAGGTTGTTTTTTCCAGATATTTTGATGTCTCCACCTGGTGTTTTGGGGCATTTTGTGTCTTGGGTGCAAGGCCAAGCCACATATGTGGGGTGTTGCTTTTATTGGGAGATCTGTGGGAATGTGGGGTGGTAGGGATTATGTGAATCTCCACAGATTTTGAAGAATACTCTCAAAATAATTTGAGGAAACTTGTTTTTTAGCCAAGGTTTAAGGTTAGCAAGGTCTTATGGATAAGAGAACATCATGGGATCCACCGGAGTCATGCCAGTCTGAACTTCTCTGGGTGCCTAGTTTTCAGATATGTCTAGGTGTAATAGGTTTTTCTTGGTGTCAGTTAAGGTTCAAATTCTGCAGCTACCCACAGTGAAAAGAAAGTGTTGATTTTGCTGTGTGAAATGAGATGACTCCAGGTCTCATTTTGAGATGCTTTATGCCATGGCCGCTAGGCCCAGCGACACAATTTAGCAAATTGTCCTTTGCATCACATGATAGTATGGGTAACCCCAAATACTTAGGGCCTTATTTATGAGGCCTTGCAACAGTTTTGCGCCGCCATTGCATCACTTTTTGTGACGCATCGGCGGCGTAAAACATACCTCCTGTTGCGCCCTATTTACAAAGTGACGCATCTAAGCAGATGCCTCACTTTGTAAACCCCTGCGCTACATTATACCTGCGTCAGGTATGATGTATGCGGGGGGCATTCCCACGCAAGTAAGCCTCGTAGAAGAGATGCAGTGAAATCTGTCAGATTTCATTTTGCCACTACTAGGACGCAAATGCATCAAAACCTTATGCCAGCCTCAAGTCAGGCGTAAGGGTGACGTAGTGCTATAATCATAGCCCTCCCCCTGCATTGCTGGAGTTGCATCACACGTCTGATACAACTGCAGGAATGCATAATTTTTGCGCCCACAGATACGTCAGTAAAACTGACATATCTGTCATTCCTTGCGACATGATGTGCCATTCAGGAAATATGACACATCCATAATATCGCAAGGAGGGAACAATGAAAAGTGACACATCGCTGTTTTCATGCAGCGATGCATCACTTTTAATAAATGAGGACCTTAGTGTTGTGTGTACATTTCAGAAATACATAGGTTTCCTTTATACCCATTTATCATCATTAGATTTTACCATATGAATTGCTGCATGGTCGGTAATTGATGAAAAATCATCATAAGCTGCAGTATGATACCCTCGGAATATCCCCTGTTTTTGAAAAACCTACAAACCTTCTATAATCTTGTGACCAGAATGTTCTGATATACATAATGATATATTGCTTTAAATTGGCCATTTTGACAAAAAAACTACAGCTAAATTGTCACTAATTGCTTTTTTTAACCTATCTTTATTCTTTTTTAATTCAACAATTAGTTTTTTAGTTTTTAGGGAAAATATTCAGGAATCGTAACAATTCAGATTTGTGTCTATTTTTCTGAATTGTATCTCTTTCCAGGCTCAACCATGGGTTTCACATTTCTATCCACCACAAGCTGCAAGTAAATTGAAACCACAAACATTATGAAAATTAAAATCCTCTTTGAAAAATGCTTAATTTTGGTAAAAAAATTGTTTCTTTTGCTATAACTTAGTTTTTTATTGAAAGATGGGAACATAGTGAACAAGCATCCTTTCGTTTATGTCATGTTTAGATGATATGTTTAGCCTTTTTTCCTATTTGTCTTAAAAAAAATGTAGGTATATTCAGGGGCGGCCTCTCCGCAATGGCGGAGGAGTGTCACCTCACAGGCTCAGAGCCAGCACCTAAAACATATAATGATATTTGATTATCGTTTTATTTTTAAGCAGCTGGTTCAGCCAGCCTGTGCATGGAGGGGAAGCCTGGGGCATGAGAGTGGGTAGGAGGAGTGCTATGTGCACTCTCTGAGGGGAAGATTTACAAGCCCCTTGCTCCTCTTTTATGCCACCGTTGCGTCACTTTTGTGATGGAGCGGCAGCACAAAAGATGCGCCACGGTGAGGGGTATTTACAACGTGACGCATCTGGGAGATGCGTCACGTTGTAAAGCCCTGTGCCATAAGGATGCGTTCCTGTGCAGGGGGGGCGTTCCGGCGCAGGAACACCTCCGAAAAGTGTCTGAGTGAAATCTACAAGATTTCACTCAGTCACTTTAAGGCCAATGCTGCGTCAAACCCTGCGCCTGCTTGGAGCAGGCGTAAGGCTTGACGCAGCATTGGAGAGATAGGGCCCCCAGAGCATCGCTGGAGCTACGTCGCACTTGCAACGCAACTCCAGAAATGCACCACTTTTACGGCACAGAGGCGTCACGCATCTGTGCCGTTTTCGCCCCATGGTGCGCCGCATTGCAAATGTGGCGCACCATGGGTGGCGGAGCTGTGGCACACATAAACTGGCACATCCCTGGGGATGCGCCAGTTTTTGTAAATCTGGCCCTGAGTGTGTATATGTGTTTGTCCGACTGTCTCAGGTCGACCAAAACACAAATATGCACTTAGTTTTCTCCGACCCGCTGCATTGAACAGCCAGGGTGGAGAAACCCCACAGACTCCCTGACCTGAGTGGAACGTCTGTCCAGCCTGCTCAGGCCAATCCCCACAGCACGGGGATTGGACAGGGAGTCTGATGCATCCCCAGTGCCTTCTGGGACAAGGAAGAGGAAACACAAGGTGCACCAGGTGCATCACGGGATGTGGCCGGCAGCTTAAGGTAAGTTTTTTATTTTTTATTATTACACTCCCCCGTGCCCTCCCTCCCAAGTAACCGCCCCCCCTCCCACTTTTTGTATGTGGCATCCGCCACTGGGTATATTTTGGTTATTTTCTTAGTTATCTCTAAGTGAATCCACAAACTCTGGGTACTTTTGGTATCCCCAACATTTGTAAAAAAGGAATGAGCCTCTAGCAGTTTGCACAGCAGCTATTTGCACATCGCAAGTCCTTTCCCTGGACATTCCGAGCACTGCAGCACTTTACTGGGCAGGAGTAGGAGCCTTTGGTGTACAGCGCATTTCAGGGAACCGGACTACTATGCCCAGCAGCCCTCGCGCTAGGAGCGCGTGTTGCGTGCGTCAGCTGGCGCACTTAAGGGGCTGCGGGCTCCCGCTGGGCGGGAGCCTCTAGCAGTTTGCACAGCAGCTATTTGCACATCGCAAGTCCTTTCCTTGGACATTCCGAGCACTAAAGCACTTTACTGGGCAGGAGTAGGAGCCCTTGGTGTACATCGCATTTCAGGGAACCGCACTACTACGCCCAGCAGCCCTCGCACTAGGAGCGCGTTCTGTGCGTGTCAGCCGGTGCACTTAAGTGGCCGCGGGCTCCCTTCTGCGCCTGTCCATGACCAGATGAGGCTGAGCTGGGCCAGGACCCTAGGCTGTTTGATACGGAGAGAGGAGCACTGGTTCCAAGGGGAAAGTAAGACTGCAAGGTAAGGAGATGGGGAAACTTGGTAATGACATCCAAGGCTAAAACTCTAACATCGTCAATCACCAATTTTTTAACCACCACGATGTGGGCAATAACGAGTGAAATTGAGTCAGTGGAGGAGAGACTGGGGGAAACTCAAAGAGCAATGCAACATGGCATTCCAAAGGTTATTGTTTGTGAGAACTATAAAACATCGGAAGATATTTTATCCATTAGCCTGGAAGGTAGCGGAGATGAAGTCAACACTGGCACCATTCAGGAGAGGGGTTTCATGGATACCCTTTGCCCACCGCCATCTAAAAAACCTAAGGCTTGTGGGAAAGCTAAGAAAGACACATTGCCCACAGTGACACAAATGAAAATCATAGCCCCATCGCGAAAGACCGTTTTAAAGACATGAGTAATGGGTTCTGTTACAGACCCCATGAATACAAACATCGGGCCAATGGGGGATAATGCGTTAATCAAACATCCCACAAGCATGGTGGAGGTTATTATCAAATCTATTTTAGATCCTTTGGTAGGGGTATTAAACAGTATTGATGTTTTGCTTAAAATACTAATTGGTTCCACTATCTCGAAGGCTACTTTAGGCAAAGAGGTACCGACCAACTTGAATGTGAATGTGAATGTAAATTTGAACTCCTCACAAGCCCCTGTACCTCACCAGCTAATGATCCCTGTGGCTGGTGCTACTAATAACATTTATATTTTAATGCACTCATCGAAACAACTCGATAATGCACGCCCTGGACCTTCAACAGCAAATGGGGAAAAAAGTGAGAATACCCCACTGGCAGAAATTATAATAAACTTTTAGTTGATATTAACAAAAGTAACCTGAGAACACTCCATCTACCGCCGGAAGCTACCCCCTATGTTATTATTCTTAAAAAGTGTCCCACACTTGCCCCCTAGCAAGACAGAAGACTGGAAACAGCTCAAAAATAAAACGATACATTGGCTGGCGAAAACCTTGTATTGGTCAGGATGTGACGTTCCAAATGACAATATCAACAACGTAGAACGTGTACTATGGATGGGTTCACAGGTAAAAACCGAAATAGGGGATTGCGTTGTTATAAATTTCAGGGAGAGGAACTTTGCACATTGGCTTATGGACAGACTCCCTTGGGGCAACAGTAACAGTTTGGGGGGCCTATAGAAGCTGTACCACTTGGATATTTCTATAGGCCATCGTCTAATGCAGGCACTTGTTGTGCCCATTTACAACCAAAACTGTTCTCCCCATTTATCATCCCAACTTTTAACTACTTTTCTTCCCTAAATCAAGTGGAATGACTGAACCATCAGTCGCTGAGGGAGACTGATGTTGGAAATTCAAATTTATCTCTATTGCATGTCCCTGTTGAAAGAGAAAGAGATAGTCATGGTGTCCCAATAGCAATCTCCTTGTCATTTTTTAATATCAAAATGGCTATTGATGTCTGTCATCTTAATCAGGCTGGCATTTTAGACCTGACACATCTCACAGGGTTCAATTCTGACAATATACCCAATGATGGTATGCCTGATCGTTTGCCAGTAAGTCCGGAGGCACTATCAGCTAATGTTCCAAATCTTAACGCATCAACAAATAGGTTGCTACCAGAAGGCGATGACATAGACATTGGCCGCCTAGTGAGTGCGGACACTCCTCATACCATCATAATTACTCACGGTAGTCTTTTTGGGAACATAGCGGGTTTGTCGATTAAATTAGACATTAAAGACTGGGTAGAGTTTATTAGTGAATTTAGAATAGTCTGCTTACAGGAAATGAGGATGCGCAATTTAGCCCACATAAAGGGCTTTTATTCGATGCACACACCTGCTAGACCGTCTGTAGGTGGTCATGATAAAGGAGGCCTATTAACTCTGATTTAAACCACATTAAATTGCAGAGTTAGGAAAATGCAGTTAGAATCCTCGCACTTCCAGATTATTAATATTTTGTTTAAGAAAAATGTAACACTTCTGGTTATTAATTTTTATCAAAATAATATTAATAGTGCAAACATTACTATTGTCCAGGAATTAGTAACTGCTCTGATGAAGCATATTGAGAAGATAAAAATGGAATATGCAATACTTTGGGAGGGTGATTTTAATTGCAAACTGTGTGCACGGTCCCATTAAAACCTCTTATCGCATCAGCTAATGCAGTCCCACTTTCTTATACCAAAAACAAGGGGCTAACTCGGAAGTGGTGTACTATCAATCCAGATTTTGTTGTGGAGAAGATTATAAAGATTAACCTCTGGCAAGTATTGGATTGTTTGGAAGTAAAGTTGAATGCCTCAGTTATGATCAAATCGTATGAGGCAATAACTGAGACAATGAAGGTACTCCTAACAAAGAACCAACCTAATAGAATACAGAAAATGAAAAGTTGGTTCAAAAGGGAATGTTCCCAACTACATAACAAATTAGTTAGGACCTTAAAAGTTAAACCACAAGATAAGCTGGAAGTGAGACAGTTGCGTATAGACTACAAGCACGCACTGGAGAAACGTAATAGTGAGATTAGACAAGAAGCATGGGGCCAACTACATCTAGCATCCCAGTGTAAAGATTCCAAACTCGTCTGGAAAACTGGTAATGAAGAGTTTTTTAGTGATACAAAAAAGGCAATATTGAAGTAAAAATGATGCCTCAAATGTGGGTAAACCATTTTGTTGATCTCTATAGTAACAGCACTGAGACACAATGTGAAGCTCATCCCCAATACGTGGCATC
This sequence comes from Lissotriton vulgaris, assembly GCF_964263255.1. NCBI lineage: Eukaryota > Metazoa > Chordata > Amphibia > Caudata > Salamandridae > Lissotriton > Lissotriton vulgaris. The sequence continues at coordinate 2,040,944,432 of NC_141685.1, read as the reverse complement.
ACCTTTGGCACCTGAAAGAATAATCAAGCGGAACCGCTTGCCCTCTACGCACTGTTGCGTTTCCAAAATTGGATGCTAAATTAGTACATGAATCAAAATATCACAAATATTCAACATACATATAATTAGTGAAACCACATGAATCTTTTGAGTTTCAAATAAATGTTTTTACTATCATATCAATTTTATCAAGCATTATATGCATTACATACGATTAGGTACCGTGAGTTCATAGTTGAAAAAAATACATATGATGTTTTACAACACATCAATATCGTACTAATATATCTAACAAGTTTTGCCCTGCCCAATGCATTTCGGGCCGCTTGGCCCTTCCTCAGGGGCGGTACCTGAAATGACACAAAAAAAAAAAAAGCTCTGTCACTTGGGCGAAAAGGTTCTTTAACCGCAAAGTTCATAGATTGCCACAATGATAAATTCCATCAATGAGTTCTGTTAGAAAAGTTCCTAGTGAATCAATTGTAACCTCTAGAATGAACTATCATGTACTGTGCACTCACTTGTTTGAATGGAAAAGAAATGGTGCGATGAAATGACCGGATAAGGTGGGGCGTACGTGAAAGACTTGTAGATTCACTCTAAGGAAAGAAAGCATACACCCTAAGTCAGGTGGTTGAAATTAGGTAATAACAAAAAAAATTTCATGTAGCTCGACAGCTCAGAGAGAAAAAAACCACAACTCACTGAAAAAAGATTGCCTGCTAGGTGATGTGGTCATAGCCATAACTGATCCAGAACTGGTGCGCACCAACTCACTCGTCTCTATTGAAAGTAGCGAAAATACTCCTGTGTCGAACCTTGAGAAACACAAATAGCGCCCAACTTTAGTAGACGATCAAAACTAACACTTCTATAAAATTACCTTTCACAATAGCCTACAAATTCCTAAACTTGTATGTACGCTAAGAACACAAAGAACACACCTTGTGTACACTGCGCTATGCAGTGAACATCAACGTTTTCTCTTAACTACTCTCGCGAAATTTTATCCATTTTACCTACAAGACAACAACATCGTCAGCATAAAGCTTAATGACTGATATCCTTTAAAAGACGACTATCACAAATGTATAAGCTCAAATACCTTTAGCCGCTCTTGTCGGTAACTCAATACTCCACGATCCTGCCTCTCTCTCTATTCCCGTAGACGAACGTCTTGAGTGTGCATAGGTGCGAACGGCAAGCTAAGTGTGACGGCTTGTTTAAATGACGTGAAAGGAAATAGAAAGTGGACTGCAACCAAAACAAAGGTGACGGGGATACTAAAGGAGCTGAGGCGCCATGATTGTGTGATGTAGAGTACATAATAAAGAGGTATGGTGTGCATTGTATGTACAAATCTCTATTTAGAAATGACATTCATTATAATACATAAAAGTTCTTCAAATAGTATTATGCACGTTCAGTCCTCCAGCGTGCTAGTCTGTGCAATAATCAAAGAAAACAGATTAGATCGACTCGCTCATTGATCCCTTTGGGATCTTGTGTCTGTAATTTTCTTATCCAGAAAATTTCTCTTTGCAAAAGAGTTTTCGTGAGGCTCCTCCCGGGTGATGGGACTACTACTTCCAGGATCTGGAATTTCATATGGGCAATGGTGTGTCTGTTTTTGTCCCAGTGCACTGCCAAACTACTGTTAGTGTTCTTATTGCGAATAGTACTTTTATGCTCAGATATACGTATCTTGATTTTTCTTTCCGTTTTGCCCACATACAACAGTCCGCAGGGGCACTTGATAGTGTATATTACGTTCATAGTGTTACAATCCGCTTTGATTCTAGTGGGGATAGTTTCTCCAGTATGAGGATGTTTCACTGTGTCAGACATTATCACATTGTTACAGTGAACACAATTTTGACACTTTTTCATACCTTTGTAATTCACTGTTATTGTCTCTGGGTTAGGTTTCAATAGCTCCTTAATGTTGCGCGACCTTCTGTATGCAAAAATTGGTTTGTTGATGAACAAGTCTTTGAAGTTGCTGCTTGGTTTTATTGATCAACAAAGACTCCCTTGGTAGTTTTTCAGTCTTTTCTTTAGCTGTTTCTAGTACTTTAGATGGGTACTTTTTCGACACGAACTTGGTAATGATAGTGTTGAGATTGGTCTGCAAAGACTCTTCTTGCGAACAAATCCTTTTGGCTCTCAACATGAGGGAATATGGCAGATTGTCAATGAGATTCTTTGAATTAAAGCTGTTGTAAGAAAGAGCTGTGTTTTTATCTGTTGCCTTATGGTATACTTCAGTATCAAGGGTGTCATCCCCCAATTTCACAAGTACATCCAAAAACGGAATAACTTTCTCATCAATGTTGTGTGTGAATTGGATGTTCTCATCATGCAAATTTAGCTGGGAAATCTTATGTTCCAACATCTGTCTTGAGTTCTGCCATATGAGGAAAATGTCATCAATATAACGACAGTAAAGAATTGTGTTGTCAGTCCAATCTTTATCTGTTGTCAAGTACATGTCTTCGAACCTTGCCATATAGGTATTAGCATAGGCTGGGGCCCCAGAAAAGCCCATAGAGGTACCTTTGTTCTGTAGATAATACGCATTTTCCCACTTAAAATAACTATGGTGAAGACTGAAATGTAAAAGTTCCAATAGAAAAATGTTGTTGACAGGTAAGTTCTCTTGTTTCAGCAAGGCCTATTCTACTGCCTCTATTCCTGCAGAATGTGGGATAGAGGTGTATAGGGCTTTGACATCCAAAGTGCACAGCAACATGCCTGGTTTCACTGCAACTTTCATAAGTTTTTGTAGGAAGTGTGTTGTATCTTTAGTGTAAGAATACAAATGGTTGCAAAAATTGATCAATGAATTGACCCAGAGGCTCGAAGATAGTGCCACACCCGGTGACGATGGGATGGAATGGTGGATTTGAAAGATTTTTGTGGACCTTTGGCAGCATATATAGTCCTGGCTGCTTAGGAAATGAAACTGTGAGAAATTGTCGAGTTTTGTTGTTTATCCATTTCATGTCTTCAGCCTGATCTAATATTTTGTCTAAGGTTTCTTTTAGTTCCTTAATGGGATCTTGTTCCAATTTTAGATAGGTATGAATATCAGATATGTGTTCTGTAACTTTAGATTCATAAAATGTCCGATCCATAACAACAATAGCACCACCCTTGTCAGCTTTTTGGATATGTATCTTCGGATTTTCTGCTAGTTCCTTCAATGTGTGTTTCTCATGTTTGGAAAGATTCCAGTAACATTTTTTGTTGGTATTGATTTGTTTCAGGTCATTCAGTACTAAATTTTCGAATGCATCCAAGATCTTGTGGGATGTGGGTGCCTGAAAGGTGGATTTAGGTCTGAACTCTAAATATTCTGATGGATCCGACTCCATGGTTTGATCTGTGAGATTAGAAAAGAAATATCTCAAACGCAAAATTCACATGAATTTGAAAAAATCAATTTCAATCTCCAGTGTGTTTGTCTGATATGTTGGTACAAAATTCAATCCTTTGTTTAAAATTGGGGGATGACACCCTTGATACTGAAGTTTTGGTTGCAGTCCGCTTTCTATTTCCTTTCACGTCATTTAAACAAGCCGTCGCACTTAGCTCAACGTTCGCACCTACGCACACTCAAGACGTTCGTCTACGGGAATAGAGAGAGAGGCAGGATCATGGAGCATTGAGTTACCAACAAGAGCGGCTAAAGGTATTTGAGCTTATACATTTGTGATAGTTGTCTTTTAAAGGATATCAGTCATTAAGCTTTATGCTGACGATGTTGTTGTCTTGTAGGTAAAATGGATAAAATTTCGCGAGAGTAGTTAAGAGAAAACGTCGATGTTCACTGCATAGCGCCGTGTACATAAGGTGTGTTCTTTGTGTTCTTAGCGTACATACAAGTTTAGGAATTTGTAGGCTATTGTGAAAGGTAATTTTATAGAAGTGTTAGTTTTGATCGTCTACTAAAGTTGGGCGCTATTTGTGTTTCTCAAGGTTCGACACAGGAGTATTTTCGCTACTTTCAATAGAGACGAGTGAGTTGGTGCGCACCAGTTCTGGATCAGTTATGGCTATGACCACATCACCTAGAAGCCCATCTTTTTTCAGTGAGTTGTGTTTTTTTTCTCTCTGAGCTGTCGAGCTACATGAATTTTTTTTTGTTATTACCTAATTTCAACCACCTGACTTAGGGTGTATGCTTTCTTTCCTCACATACGCCCCACCTTATCCGGTCATTTCATCGCGCCATTTCTTTTCCATTCAAACAAGTGAGTGCACAGTACATAATAGTTCATTCTAGAGGTTACAATTGATTCACTAGGAACTTTTCTAACAGAACTCATTGATGGAATTTATCATTGTGGCAATCTATGAACTTTGCGGTTAAAGACCTTTTCACCCAAGTGACAGAGCTTTATTTGTTTTTTGTGTCATTTCAGGTACCGCCCCTGAGGAAGGGCCAAGCGGCCCAAAATGCATTGGGCAGGGCAAAACTTGTTAGATATATTAGTACGATATTGATGTGTTGTAAAACATCATATGTATTTTTTTCAACTATGAACTCACGGTACCTAATCGTATGTAATGCATATAATGCTTGATAAAATTGATATGATAGTAAAAACATTTATTTGAAACTCAAAAGATTCATGTGGTTTCACTAATTATATGTATGTTGAATATTTGTGATATTTTGATTCAAGTACTAATTTAGCATCCAATTTTGGAAACGCAACAGTGCGTAGAGGGCAAGCGGTTCCGCTCGATTATTCTTTCATGTTTCAGTTCACTGGCGCAGTATGGACATTGCGTCTTCCTCCACAGCACGCGTGATTTATTAATGTTATAATATTGAGTATTGAGTGCAAATTTGTTTAAAATAGGAGTGCCTCTCCAATTACTAATTGTTGTGATCACCTTTGGCACCCCCAACTCTAGCTGAGGTAAACAGGGCACTCTCCCAGACTGTAAAGAACAAGACCCGGGGCCGGATGGTATACCTGCTGACTTGTTTTAGCAAACATCTCCCTGTGGTTACCGTTGTTAACCAACATATTAAGATACGCAGTCCAGGGCCCCCCAGGAGTCTTGGAGATCTGTCATAATAGTCCCCATATATAAAAAGGAAGACAGGTCGGATCCTAAATGTTATTGACCGATCTCACTGATCGGCAGTTCCTGTAAGATTATGGGACGTGTGATATTGGACAGACTGGAGATCTGGATAGCAGAACATAGGAAGTTCTCTGCTGTCCAATACTGATCCAGGAAAGGCATGGGCACTGTAGAACAGTACCTTAACCTGCATCTGGTCATTGGCAAGTATAACACGGCTAAGTCAGGGTCCTTATACCTTGGGTTTATTAACCTGAAGTCTGCCTTTGACTGAGTGCATAGGGGGAAATTGTGGGAGAAAATGCTGCTCATGGGCATTGACCCATCTATTGTTCACTTTTTAGCCGCAATACATCAGGAAGTCACAGGAAGAGTACGATACGGAGTAGAGGGCGAGCTCACCACACCCATAAAGATGGATTGTGGGGTTTGCCAAAGATGCGTACTTGCTCCATTCCTATTCTGCCTATATATAAATGACTTAGAAAGTCATCTCAGAATCGGATATGTAGATGCACCCACAATAGGCCGTAGGTCTTCACCTGCTTTATTATACGCTGACGATTGCGTCCTAATGTCAAGAACCGGGGTGGGATTACAAAGACTTTTATCCAGTTTTAACAAATTTATGTTTGATCTTGGGTTTAAAACAAATGTCGCTAAATCACATGTTTTGGTAGTAGGTAAATCACCATTTAAAACTAAGACATTTTCTTTAAAGAATGAAATATTGTGTCAGGTGCCAACTTTTTATTATTTAGGCATTCTTTTTAATGAAAAAATACATGGTCCCATGTAGTTTACGCAAGGATTAGGGACTTTAATAAAAATGTGGGGAAACATCACTTACAACGCAACTTTTACCACGGAGTGCCTTTACGACACAACTTTTACAACGCAAACCATTACAACGCATTGCGCTGGGGGGCGCTCTAGGATAGGGAATAGGTTTAATTTACTGTCCAAAACCTATTATCCACGGGGACTGGAGTTGGAATAGTAAATTAAACTATTCACTATCCAGCACCCCAAAGCACTATGCGTTGTAATGGTATGAGTTGTAAAACCCGCGTAGTAAAAGCATGCGATGTAAAAGCATGCGTTGTAATGTCGTACATCCAAAATGTAGAGGCAATTTTTAGATTTACAAAAAAAATTTGGCTCTCACCCCTTAAAAGCAATCATAGATATATATAAAGCACGAACATGCGCCGCAACTCTATATGACACTGGAGTTTGAGGCTGCACCAATACTCTGGGTCTCCGGAGAGCTGAGAATATGATGTTAAAACATGTGCTGACACTACCTAAAAGTACCACTGCCATTATGTGCCATAAGGAATTGGGCATAACACCATTGTCCTTTCGTTTGTAATTAGCACCTCTGATGCTTTGGCGTAGCATCTGGGTAAAAGAGGAACCAGCCCTGAACCGTGACATAATCTCAGATTGTTTGAAACTGGATTGTGCAAAAAAAACAAATCCCTGGCTCTCTTACTTGCAAGATCAACTGGAGAAGTTGGGATTGCAGGATTATTTTAATAGTCCTGGAAACATATCTGCAATTCCAAAAGATAAGCTTAAAAATGACTTCCTATTATATTTAAATTATGTAAGAGATAGCCAGGAGATGGTTAAAAAAAGTGTTGCAGAGCACTCATTGTTAATTAGCTCCCCACGAATTGAATCTTATCTTTCTTTTTATTTTAACCAAGCCAAGATGTTTTAATTGATTAGGTTCAGGATGGGAATTGCACACCTGTTGGTGACTGATCCAAGTGATGCATACTGTGATGCTAAATTAGATTTGTGTCCATGCAACTCAATGTCTGCACAGAGCACCCTGCACTTTGATTTTTTGGTAAACTTTACCTTAGCCCGAGATGCACCTTTTTAAAACCATTATTAAGATTTTTAAACATTAGAAAATGTCAACCTGCATTATGTCACCTACTTCTTTTAAATGATGAATTTACTTGTTTTATGGTTTATAAGTACATCTCCACTGCAGTTTGGCTCTGCAACATCGTTGAAAAATGAATTCCTGGGTATTGAGTATGTCGGCTAAAATGTTATCATGTTTTTTTCTTTGTAAAACAATGTTTTATTTTTCTCTTTTATGGCCATTATCTAGCCAACTAAAGATCTATGAACTGAACTGAACTGAACTGAACTGAATGCAAATTTGGCCTGCATAACTTTTGTGGAAATAAATATAAGGGCCTAACAGCCTGATTCATCAAAGACCCGTTTTGCGAGTCTATATTAGCGATTCATAAGGAATCGCTATTACAGACTCGCAAAACAGGATTCATGTAGGAATCGCAAAAAGAATTGCGATTCCTACACATTCCTTATTTGCGATTAGCAAATTGCTAATCGCAAATAAGGAATACTCCCCATTCATTCCTATGGGCCAAAAGGCCCATAGGAATGAATGGGGAGTATTCCTTATTTGCGATTAGCAATTAGCTAATCGCAAATAAGATAGCGATTTTAAGGGTGCCAGGGGTGTCCAAAGGACACCCTGTAGCACCCCTGAAATGAAAATTGAAACAGGTGTTGCGCACACACATGTCCAAAGGACATGTGTGTGCAACATGCAACTTAGAAAAATGCTTTTAAAAGCATTTTTCTAAGTTTTCGCTATTTACCACGAGGTTTGACCTCGCGGTAAATAGCAGGCCGAAATACCGAATTCGCAATTTTTAAATGGATGATGAATTGCATTTAAGAAATCTCAATTAGAGATTCCTTAAATGTAATTCCTCGCAAAATAGCGAAATCGCTATTACCGATTTTTGCATTTGGGATGATGAATCCCAAATGCAAAAATCGCACTCGCAAAGGGCCAGATTCTGAGAATCTGGCCCTTTGCGAGCCGATTTCGGCTTGATGAATCAGGCTGTAAGAGCGAAATGCTGCAAACATCAAAAAGGGTCTCAAAACTGGAAAGATTCTCCAATATCTCAGAGCCTGCACTACTGTTGATAGACTCAAACCATTGAAGAGGAGTTATTTTCCCGCTAAGTGCTCAGTGCCTTAATATTCAGTTAGCCTTTAATTGATGTTATAACAGCTTGCAAAATACTGTCTTACTTACTACTTATCTGCTCTAATACTGTCAGTGCCAGAAAACTTGTTATGGAACACAAACACACAACTGGTTGAGCCCCATGATTTATGCTTCCTTTATAGTGTTTCAGGTAGCCAGATTTCAAGTCATAGTGATATTTACTTCCAGTTTAAATTACAACCATTTTAAGCTCAGCTCCTCAATTTCTCCACAAAACACGCTCAGTGAGTGTTGTGTCTACATGAAGCACCATTTTCATCTTATTGTTGAAGCACCTCCCATATATGAATCTGCCTTCTACTTGAATATTTGACTGATTTTCTCTGATGATAATATTTCAGCATATTTTAAGTGTGACTATCCAAGGTGTTACTTGGAGCACTTTTCTGTTTAGATCTGTCAGTCTTTTCAAAATCAAGCACATCACAGTCTTGAGAACTTGCAGAATTGAATAAAGGTCCGATTCACCAGGCCTTTATTTATTTATTTACATGAGTTTTATATAGCGCTGGCTAGACCTGAGGTATCAGAGCCCTTTACATGAGGAAAGTTGCATTGGTTACAAAAAACATTGTTAAAGAAAATACATAAGTTACAAGTTATATCTGTTGATTAGTGGTGTGTACAAGGGTGAGGGGGTAAAGTAAAAGGGTAACAGGGAGGGGATACTGCAGAGAGACGAAGGAAAGTCTACTCAAAGTCTGACTGGGTAGGTGACGGCCGAGGGGGAAGTCCTCAGTCCATCTCTTCAATCGCTGTGATTCACAAGCAGAATATCCAGTGTAACCTGGAACCAGCTGAGATCGCTAACTGCGAAGCAGGCTTTTTTTCGATATCAGTTGCTAATAAGTGTGTGATCAATGGATATTTAGTTTATCGCCAAACCCCCCCGGTGGAGTCTCTGATTTTGCAACTAGCATTGTTCAAAGTCTAACGCAGCCTGCGCTCCGATATGGAAAGCTGCTCCTGTTGGGTGATTTGAACCTGCATTTTGAAGATCTGTCTGACAGGATAGCTCAGGGGCTTCGCCGGGAGCTGTCAATTTTGCATTTAGCCACTAAGTCTGAGCTCCCAGCGCACCAATTGGGCCACCTTTTGGATCCAATTTTTGGTAATTGGGACAATATTAGTATTGAACCACCGCTACCAGTAATATGGTCTGACCATTTCCTTATCCCCTTCCGGGTCAGCGATATAGGTGACAAAGTACCAGAGGAGAGGGGAAGTAAGTGCAGACAAAGGAAGTGGTCAGGGTTCTCATGTGGGAAGTTTGAAAGGGCAATGATGCGGGGGGTCCTCCGAGGGAAGGCAAGGTGGATATCCTCGCTGTCTATGATTGAAGCACATGTAGGTGGTTCCGTGGCTTCCTGTAATCAAATAGCAGAATTCTTTGCAAATAAGGTGGAAAAAATGTATGCTACCTTTCCAGCGGATGCTCGGGGGGGCTGGGGGGACTCAGCTGTGATACGGTGCCTAATGGTGACCTAACAGAGATAGAATACCTGACTAGGTTTGGAGTGCCAGCAGATGATATGCTGAACAAAATAGCTCTCAGCATTAACTCGGGTTTTCCTAAAGACCCTGCCCCTGCTAGAATTTTACGGGGGCAGTGAGATACTAGTACCCTTTATTAGCCATGTGCTTGAACTTTCTTTCGGCTCAGGCAAGGTTCCAAAAACCTGGAAGGAGGCAGTGGTGTTCCCTTTAAAGAAAAAAACGAACATTAGTATAGAACACCTAAACAATTTGCACCCGATTTCCCTTCTACCCTACTTCTCTAAGATTGCAGAGAAGGCGGTCAATGTACAGCTGACTACTCACATTGAAAAGCACGAGTTGTTTCACCCTACGCAATCGGGCTTTCGGGCTCATCACTCCACAGAGTCCGCTTTACTTTTCTCTAGGGAAAGCCTCCGGAGACATGCGGATGGAGGGCAGAGAGCAGCACTTATTCTTTTAGATCTGATTGCCGCTTTTGACACTGTGGCACACCACACCTTGCTGCAGTGTCTTAGTAGAGGGGGAGTGGTAGGCTTTGCATGGAAATGGTTGGAGTCTTTCCTGCAAGACTGCAGCTTCCAAGTGGCTCAGGGGCCCATTCGCTCAGATGCTATCGCTCTGAAGCAGGGCGGTGCCCATGGGTCGAGCCTTAGCCCTACTCTTTTTAATCTGTATGTGGCGCAGGTGGCCACGGTCACCGGAAAATATGGTGTGGAGGTGGTGACATACGCCGACGATACTCAGCTGGTTGTGGCTTTGACACAGCCAGCTGAGAACGCCATGAGCAACTTCGCATCCTGCCTTCAAGAACTGGCGGTCTGGATGGCTGATAACTGCCTTAGACTTAACGGTGATAAACCGAGGTTCTGATTGTGGGGAAGGCTCCCTCTATCTGGACGTCGGCTTGGTGGCCTCAGACTCTTGGGCATCTCCCTGTACCTAGTGATCAAGTGAGAAACCTCAGGGTCTGGATCGATTCCAGGATCTCATTTGATTACCATACCATCCGTGTGGCGGACGCATGCTTTGGCATACCGCGGGGCCTAAGAAAGATCTTGGATCTTCTCCCTATAACAGCCAGGAAGTCATTGGTCCATGCTCTGATCACTTCCAGATTAGATTATGGCAATGCCCTCTATTTGGGGGCGAACGTGAGATGTCTTTAAAGGCTGCAGCAGATTCAAAATGCGGCGGCACAGCTGGTTTTGAGGCTGCCCAAGAGAGCGCCCTCACGTAGGGCTTTGGAGCCGTTACACTGGCTCCCTGTCACAAAGCGGGTAGAGTTCAAGGCCCTATGTGCAAGCCACCGGATTATTCAGGGGAAAGGCCCTCATTTTCTTCGGAATCTGTTAGTGCCCCACATCCCGACTCGGCAATTAAGGTCTAGCGGGGCAGGTCTTGTACAGGTGCCCAAGGTCAAAAGAGCCAGAATGGGGGGGAGATCATTCCGGTTCTGGGCTACGCAACTGTGGAATGGCCTGCCCAGTAACCTGCGCCTGGAAGTCTCGGAAACAGTATTCCGCAAGGAACTAAAAACCTTCCTTTTTCCAAGAGGATGCCTTTAGAGTCAGAATAGGTGGTGCTGGGTCGCCTGGGGCTACACGTGAGCTTATGCACTAGTGCGGGGACACACTGTTAGTGTAACCAGGCGCTTTAGAAATTCAGTTTACTTACTTACTTGCTTACAAGGATGCTCCACTGGGTAATGGACAAAAAGCTAGGTCTCCACAGCTAGGCCTTTCATGGCTGTAAACCTCTGTTTATAGTCGAACGTGTCTCTGTGACCCTGATGGTTTGTGAATACCCACAAACGTTGAGTTTGTGGGCATTTACAAAGCCCTCTGTGACCCTTGCTAAGCAGGATAGGATTAGATATTTACTCCGGCAAACAGCTGGTGTAACTCCTTTTAGTGTGGGAAGTTGAACAGAGCAATCCCATATTTCATGGAGAGCAGAGAAGGGGGTTCTCCGTAGGGAAAAAAGATTCCACATAGAGGTAAACACATATTTATTTTCTTAGAGAAGCTCTTTGTTCAATGTGGAGGTGTTCTGTGCCTACAAATCAGCATTGAGGATGCAGCATATGTCATTTGAAATTCCCAGCAGTACAGCTGGACTCGTGCAGATTTTCTTGAGTACTCCTAGGACCATATATGAATCCCCAAAGCTCATAAATCAACACCAGGACATTGGAGTAAGTGTACAGGGACATATTTCGACATTTTCTTTGTGAATTGAGCCCAGAAAATGTAACTATATAGCTGATGGTCCTGAATTTGATTTACCAAGCAGCATTTCTACAAAAATCTATAAAGTAAGCACTTAAGGAGTTATTTAGAGATGGGAGATTATAATACAACAAACAATCTCCATTTCACCTCTGTGTGCATAGGCAAACTGCTAGAAAAACTAGTGTCTGACCAACTCCAGACATTTGTGTAAGGTAAATACCTTCTTGGCTCCTTTCAAACAGTTTTATGTCTGGGCTCCAGGACTGAGGTAATACTACTCTCTCTGTTGAGCCATCTGCATAGTCTAGTTATTCAGACTTGTGACATTTTTAGACCTGTCACGGGCACAGTGATTAAGTGGTTAGTATAATTTCTGAAGGAGAGAAAGCAGTCGCTCTCCCCATTTCAGCTCCAAAGCAATTGAAGTGATGTGTTGTCTCCAGCAGGGTCTTATGCTAACGCCTCCTTATTGAAATGTATTTGTGGCCAATGGCCAATTTACTTCATCTATCGAGGTTCTATTTTTACTTCAACACAAATTACACCCAGCTTCTTTGGCCTTAATCACCAAGCAATGGAAGCGTCAGGCCTTAGCTATCGAGCAATGGAAGCATCAGTTTATATTTTGGGTGTTTTCATTGACTCATACTTAGCCTTGGAACCATAAGTTAGGTGGGTGGCAAAAACCTGTTTCACCCAGCTGAAAGTTCTTAGAAATCTTTCTTTAAGTCTAACTTTGAAGTTAAAGGCTGATAGAGATGCAGGGAGGCCCAGACCTCAGTTTCTGGTAAGACTCTGATCTTACGCATTGGTATACCGGGATATTTCAGGAGACACATGAAAAGAGATTTGTGGTGACATGTGGTCATGTGGAGGCCACCTCTGTAGCAGGTAGGGTGCTTATGCTGTTCCTCTAGGTCCCCTGTCTCTGAATTATTTCGGTTCTGCCACCCCGGCCCTCGGACTACGCTGTTATCGATGCCAATTATCCTGACACCTTGCCAGCGGCGAAGTTTACTGGTAAGCTCAGGTGGAGTGTGGTGGTGTTGGCATGTTGAATGGCCTGGTAAGAGGATGGACAGCGGTGGTGTTGATTGGTGATCATGAGGCAGGTAGGCTAAGGGCAGCTGGCAGCCATAGTGTTCCTTGTGGCTTTTCCAAAACCTATTGAGTACCACTAGGACCTGTGGTGTCGCAAAGTGACCCATAGTGAGGCTATAAGGAATACACTGAAGGTTCTCCACATCTACGTTGAGTCTGTTCTGTGTCACAATATGCTAAAGTTCCCTAATCACAGTTAGAGATTTCCACTTTGGAAGGATTCACTTAGAAATAAATCTCTGAATTTAAATGCCATGAAAGACCTCAATTCAATCCCTTCTTTCAAAAAGAAAATGAACGTGAAAGCAGTGGTCCTCAATTACAAGTGATGGAGCATTTGTCCCTAGAATTCAAATAACCATGGAGTGTACAACCTTTATTGATAAACCTGCCGAATCAGTCACGCCTCTGATTGAGACGTAGTGTTAATATTCCACTTGCGTTCTGCTCACTAATATGTTAGCATTCATATGGCTAATACATTATATTTTCATAGCAAGTGTAAGACTTATTCAGTTGATACAGATGTCATGTCAGTTAGGTTGACATCTGTGCCACCATTTTAGTTGGAAGGACACCATGTTCTGATGCAATCGGAACTGTTGCTTGCCTACTTGAAACTATTTTGCTCATTTACGAGAAATAGTCCGTGGTAAGTTTTGTTTCTTTAATGCCAATGTAAGCTCGTTAGCGCATGCCTTTCCCAACAGATCAAGGCCTTCTCCCACCTATCTAGAGGGGAGAATAGGCCAGACAACCTTGAAATGTAGATAGTTTGTACCAGGCTGCACAATCGAAACTTATGTTCTGTATCCCCATTTTATTACGACATCTGCCAGTGTTTTTCCATGATGGGCAGGTCTTTGTGGACTTTGCAACGTACATAATGTAACTTCATGCTTGTAAAGGGCAGTCCCTCATCAGCCATCATAGGAGGCTGGTCTGATTAGACTCCAATGCAGTGTATTGTGGGAATAAACTAGTTTGTTTGTATTCTCTACTGCGACATCGACTCTTCATTCTTGGAAGGCCAGAGGAGTTTGAAAATGGCCCGGATGACCCTAATCAGGTCACTTTCTTCACCTCTAGTGAACCTCCCTGTACTTGTGGATGATAGTGTGATATTGGAACCCCTTTATGCTGCTTTCACATTCCCGGATATTGACATTAAATCAATAAGTAAATCGGCATTGGACCAGTTCTGGCTATCACTCCTCTTCACCCGCAAAAAACTATGAAGAAACTTTTTATTTTTACATCTAGTGGTAAATCTTTGATGGTTTCCAAAACATCTGCAATGCCAAACCTTGACTTGCGAACATTTTGTAATTTGACAAGGAGCCATGAACAGAACTCTGAATCCCTACAGTGTTTGGAAATAATGCTGCATTCAATTCTAACCTTAATGAAAAGGCTGCAAATAATTCTGATCACATCTTGAGGTTCTTATCGGCTATTCTCCAATGCCTGGTTGATAAAGGAGAGGACATAGCCAAGAATTTAATTCTACAATCTGAATCTATAATCATGGGCACAAGGGGTCTCTAATTGCTCTTCAACAGAAACATCATTTAGCTCCAAAGTCTTCCCGTACAGATGTTGAGACGCCAGCAGGCCAACCATTGTGTGGAAAATGGAAGGAGAATGGCAATGAGTGGCATAATGGAAAGAGAATACAGACCTACTCTCTAAAAATCCCATTTAATACTCCTCCTTCAGAGCCAACTGACTCAGTGCCCGCCCCCCCCCCCCCGATACAGGCTATAAGGGTCCTTTATTCCCAATCTTTATGATCAAAGGCCCATTAAAGCTACGAAATTCAGGTCTGCGGCACCCCCAACGAAATAAAGTGGGAAAAAACTGAAAAAAAAACAATGAAGGATACTTAAAAAATGGTCTTAAAAATGTAAGTGTCCAAAAAGGAAAAGGAAACAGACAAAAACATTTCTGTGATGGTGTCTGGCATTGACTGCCAATCGGTTGTTTGACCGTGTTTTACACTCCGGTTCGGTCTATATTATTAATGGTCTAATAAAAGGTGGATCTACTGCTGTTAACTTTAACGTCTCTTTTAATGCACAAGCCAAGGCCTTTTCGCTGTACATAAATGTTATTATTGGTAAAAGTGTGAAAATTTCATGTGCACAAATATTTTCTTATGACCTGGACTTACTCTTTATTTTGGATTCTCTTTTAATTTTGGATGATCAGGAAGCACCACTAAATAGATCTCTTGTGTTGAATATTTTTTTTATATTGTTTCATTGAAGATGGTGCAAAGTAGTGATATACATTTAGGGGAAGATTTATCAGGGTTTGGCGAAGGGCAGCGCAGCAAGTTAACTTGCTGCGCTGCCCTATGGCAAAGTGAAAGGGCTGGAATGCACCGTATTTATCCAATACATTGCATTCGTATCCTTTCCCCTTGTGATTGCCATGTTCTGGCAGCCCAGAGCCAATGCAGGCACCCTTGCACTATAGTGCAAGGGTGCCTGTGTTGTCGGCTGGATTGTTTTTGTGCAAAAAGAGGCCCCTTCCTGCACCAAATATTGCTGGGAGGCTTTTTCCTCTTTCTATTTGTCCTGCACCTCTTTCTATGTGTTCTGAAAAATGCAGCACACATAGAAAGAGAAAAAACAGGCAAAAATAAAATTATATCTCCTTGTTGCACCTCCCTTGGGTAGGAATAAGGTTTTGGCGTATGCCCAGTTTTACATAGTATAGTAACTCTGGGGATGTGTCAAAATCCAGGGGTGTTGTGTGGAAACATCCACTGCAATGCCCATGGAACGCCTCCCTAAAGCAGATTAAGGCAATGCAGAGATTTACACTGCCTTGCCTTACTCCATGTCTATGAGGTCATTCAAAGCCAAGCAAAGTGGCTTTGTGTGGCCCCATGATTTTGTGATTTGGCCCGCAGGAGCGTCACAAAAAGGGACGCTACGGTGGCACAAGGGGCTCATAAATACGCCACTTAGTCCAAATATTGAATTCACTTTCAGACTACTGATTGAGAGGCACATTTAATTCTACAGAGGCAGTGAACCTAATTTTGCAAAATTGCAATTACTCTCTGAGCTAGTGTATCAATGGTCTACCTTTCTACCCTGGGACTAGTAAAACATGTAATTGGCTCCAAAATCAGAAGGATGATGACTGTCAAGTAAATGCTACATTTTCTATTTTTGATGAAGAGGTGATGTTGGGGAAAGCAAAATATGCAATACTGTCTGTAGGAGAGGGGTTACATGGGTCTCTATGTTAGAAAGACATGATGAGATGATTCCCACTGATGCTGAGGATGAGGACAGAAGGTGGAACTGGCTGGCCGTTGCATTCAATTTAAATCACCCTCTGAGAAACATGCACTATTGGTGAAGCTAACAGTGCTCTAAAAGGGATTTCTGGGAATATGGCAGGCCTCTCTTGTGTAAAATTAGCTTTTTTAATCCGCATGGATGCCGTTATTAACTGTATCCAGGAAACCTGGAATATCGCAAATTTTGATATGGACAACGATTATGCGTTCAGCCGTCAAGCTAGTCCTTCTGGGAGGAGACATGCTAGTGTGGGAGTAGCAGTATTATTAAGCAATAAGTATAGTTGGTCATTTAAAAGTTTAATCCACTCATTCAACCTAGGCTAAGGTGTAAAAATTGACAGAAAGTATGAACAATGCTTTAGTGAATCGGTGCCCAATGTAAATGCTTATATCCCCCTGAAGCCTTTCACTCCTCGATGATTTAGCACTATTTTCATTCACATCCTAGATTATGGAACTGGATGATTATGAACAAGTAGTTCTAGCAGGAGAACTTAACTCCAAAGTGTCTAACTACACATTAAGGGTATTTGCAGACCTAGATAGGGAAATGGCTCTAAACCCCCCAGCTAAACTACCAGCTTAAAATAAAAATAGACCAAACAGGATCCATCATCTTGGACTCTGAAACGAGAAAGTCTAATAGTAAATGGTAGAATTGATGATGATATGCCTACTAAATACACTCATATAAGGGCTCTTCTATCATCGATTATCGGATTGTCTCCTATTCAGTCTTCAGCTTCATCTCTGAAATTAATGTAATTGACTACTTTTTCAGGGACCACAAAATACTCCAATTTTGGTTAGATTTAAAGCCAGTTTAAAAACACAAAGAAGTGTGATCACAAATGGATAGCAGCCACTTCTCTCAAAGATACGCAGACATTCTGGGAGATTATTTCCCATTGTTGAAATAACTGAGCTAGCTCATTCCCACATCTAATCACTGGTGAGGAAGGGGTTCTTTATATGAATCTGCTTTATGCCCCCTTTCAATGTGGAGAGCGGTTTTGTTGGCATACTGTTTTATCTTCTGACTAACAGTTGAGATAAGGCCCCCATTCAATGTAACAGGTTGAAAATATTAATCAGGGAGAGAGAAATTCTAGTGCAATGGGCTCGCATGAGATCTCTATATCAGTAATAAAAAGGAACCACACCGTGGTTGTTTTTTAAACCCAGTGTTTGACTACTGTTACCACCATTGTGTAATCCCTACATCCTGGACAGGGAGTGTTACAGTTCCACTATATAAGATAAGGGTGCACAACCAACCTGATAATTGCAGGCAAATTGCTTCATGATACTCAGTCAGAAAGATCTTTACGAAAAGCATTTTAGAACGTCTCCACACTTGGATTGATAAGGAAATGATAATTCCAATTGAACAACCTGGTTTCAGGAAAAAATATTGTACATTGGAATATATAGCAATTCTTCAACTTATCATGGAAAAATATGTCACAATTTGGGGTCAATGCAGCCTTTATCGATTTTTCCACAGCGTTTGGCCTTGTGGATCACCAATATTGTGGAAAAATTGAATAGGTTAGGTATTACAAAAAACCTCCAGTAAATAATCATTGCTCAACACTTCTAGACTTGGCAACATGTTCTTTCATAGGGGACCAGGGCTTATCAACCACAATCTACACCCATAAATGACTGAAACAGGGTTACGTTTTGGCTCCCATAATGTTTTCTCTATATGTTCTGGCTTGTTTCAAGTTTTCTATGGCAGTAGGTGTGATACCCCAAGAATATGGCCTCATCCCCTGCCATGTTTGTTGTACGCAAATTACATTGTTACCTTAGTTTTAATACCCAAGGGCCTTAATAATGGAGATTTTCCAAGTATCTATGAAGGAAAGTCTTAAGGACACGAAGGCGAGCATTATACTTTCTAATCTTGCTTTAATGGGGGTGAATGTCTTGCCATTGTGCAACATTCTGTCCATCATCTGGTGTGTTTTGCTATTCACCCTATGTGGGACGGGTATGCCCAGACGTGGGTCCCTTGCTCACTAAGCCACTGGAGTCAAGCTATCCTGGCTGAAGACGGCTGATAGCCAGAAACCGGTCTTAGGATGCTTGATTCCGGTCCAGGGAAGACATGGCTTGGCAGTTCGGGCTGGCCTGTTCCCATGAGGCACAGGGTCAAGACTGATTTGCATATGGTCATGTCTGAAATGGGGTGGCTTGGTGAGCGAAATAACACTGGATTTAACCCAGATCTGTGACTGGGGGTGAATGTTTTGCCATTGTGCAACATTCCGTCCATCATCTTGTGTGTTTTGTTATTCACCCTATGTCGGAGGGTATGCCTAGATGTGGGTCTCTTACTCACTAAGCCACTGGAGTCAAGCTATCCTGGCTGAAGACGGCTGATAGCCAGAAACCGGTCCTAGGATGCTTGATTCCGGTCCAGGGAAGACATGGCTTGGCAATTAGGGCTGGACTGTTCCCATGAGGCACAGGGTCACAACTGATTTGCATATGGCCATCTCTGAACTGGAGGGGCTTGGTGAGCAAAATAACAATGGATTAAACCCAGATCTGTGACTGGGGGTGAATGTTTTGCCATTGTGCAACATTCCGTCCATCATCTTGTGTGTTTTGCTATTCACCCTATGTGGGAAGAGTATGCCCAGACGTGGGTCCCTTGCTCACTAAGCCACTGGAGTCAAGCTATACTGGCTGAAGATGGCTGATAGCCAGAAACCGGTTCTAGGATGCTTGATTCAGGTCCAGGGAAGACATGGCTTGGCAGTTGGGGCTGGACTGTTCCCACGAGGCACAGGGTCAAGACTGATTTGCATATGGCCATGTCTGAACTGGGGTGGCTTGGTGAGCAAAATAACAATGGATTAAACCCAGATCTGTGACTGTGGGTGAATGTTTTGCCATTGTGCAACATTCCGTCCATCATCTTGTGTGTTTTGCTATTCACCCTATGTGGGAAGAGTATGCCCAGACGTGGGTCTCTTGCTCACTAAGCCACTGGAATCAAGCTATCCTGGCTGAAGACGGCTGATAGCCAGAAACCGGTCCTAGGATGCTTGATTCCGGTCCAGGGAAGACATGGCTTGGCAGTTCGGATTGGACTGTTCCCATGAGGCACAAGGTCAAGACTGATTTGCATATGGCCATGTCTGAACTGGGGTGGCTTAGTGAGCAAAATAACAATGGATTAAACCCAGATCTGTGGCTGGGGGTTAATGTTTTGCCATTGTGCAACATTCCGTCCATCATCTTGTGTGTTTTAATTTAAATAGCAGGAGTCAAGAACATTAACTGAACTACAAGTCCCATGAGGATTAGCAACAGACAACCAATGGGTACAAAACAATAGTAATAAGTTAGCCAATCAGGTCCATGGAGCCCTTTATAATACCTATTTGACTGTGAACAGTCCTCTTTCTTAAGCGAGAAGTTTTCAAGAAGTATGAAAAACAGGCAAATTGATAAACCAATAGCAATAGCTAAAATGAATGTAAACAGCTCTTGTGCAAAGTTCAAAACTCTGGATCCAAAATTTGATAGAGGGTTGCTTGAATTTATTTTTTATTTTTTATTATTTTTTTATGTCCTCATCATCCCCCCCACCCCTCCCCAATAATTTTTTTTCACAACACTCTGGCACTTGCCGTCATTATGAGTAGTGTTGCTTAAATTGAGAACGATGGGAGAAGTAGAAGTGGAGGCAGCTGAGTTGTTGATAGTGAGAAACTGCGCTGGTGTTTTATGTTGAAGATGATCTCGTCGGAGTGAATACCATAAGGGGAGGAAAACACATTATGAATAAAGATGTTGCAGCGCGATAATACTCGCCAATGTGTCTTTAATAAAATTTAGACTTTCCTTTTTAGATACCAGGAAAAATCTACAATTTATGGCAAGACCCGAGGCTCATATTATGCTTGTTCAAAGCACACTTCCTACCACAGAAGAACCAGTACGAACAGGTTCACAATAGAGAGTTTGGAAAGTGTTATCATTTGACCAGTCAGCTGATCTCAGAATGTCCTCTAGGCGAGAACCCACCTAAAAGGCTTTAGAAGCCATGGCTCTCGTAGAGGAATGAACTCCAAATATGGAGGTGTCAGTATCAGAAACCCATCTAACCCATTTGGCAAGGGTGGGGCAAAAAATAGTGTGAGGTTTAATAATGGAAATAAAAAGTTGAGAATCCGAAGACATTCTAAGATGGTTGTTTTTTTGTTCATATGTGAGACTTTTACATCAGATAATCATTTGATGAAAATAAAACATAATAACATTGTCAACTCAGCAGAAAGAATTTTGAAAAGAGATGTCATCAGGCCAAGCCATGAACATTTCTAATACCAAGTTAACATCCCACAACTGTCTGTACTTTGAAGGGAATGACTGGAAAATATTACTCCCTTTAAAAGAAGACAAATAAGTGGATGGTCTCTGACTGGTTTTCCGTTTGTGTCGATGATTGGCAAGATTGCAGAACAATATAGGTTAACCCTTTCGCTGCTAGGCCTCCCCCCCCGTGCTAGGCCTTTTTTTGTGGCTATTTGGGGTAGTTTACGCTCAGGTCCCTGTAACTTTTTGACCACATAAGGTATCCATACCAAATTTGTGTCCTTTACTCCCAACATCATGGGGTTTTTAGAGGTATCCAGGGTTTGTGGATTCCTCAGGAGGGAACACAGAAATTAGCTAAAATACAGTTAAATTTTGTTTTTTGAAGAAAAATGGGAAACAAGTGCTGCAAATCAAAGCGTCTTGTTTTTTCCCTGCAAATGGTATCAAAAAATCGTTTATAGGGCTGAAATCACCATTTTCCCAGCTTTTAGTAAATGACAGACGTTTGTCAGAAAACCAACATTTTGAACACAGTTTTGGCATTTTCTGGGACGTAGCCTATTTTTGCTATTTTTAGTTCTTTCAACCTCCTTCCAGTTAATGGTAGACATGGGCATGAAAGCAATAATGGATCCTGGAAGGCTATACATTTTAGAAAAGTAGACAGAATTCTGAATGCAGCAAGGGGTCAGTTGTGTAGATTCTTCTTCTTTATAGAAACTAACAGTTAGATATAGGAAAGATTGAAATTTACTTGAAATAAACAGCCATTTGTGTCAATATTTTCACTTGTAACTTCTTCTAATTATGACAGCTGTTTGAAAGCAATATACGGCTACATTTGCTGCACCTTTCTGGTTGTGGGGATATATAGGAATTGTAGGCTCACCAAGAACCCTACTAACGCAGAGCCAATAATTGAGCAGCGACTTGCAATGGTTTTTCATTATGTACCGGGTATATAGCAATTATTCTGAGAAAACGTATACATGGAAAAATCGGTATGAAAGATTCCTATGATTTCTGAAAAGGGAACAAAATATTGAGTTTATTAACAGTAGATATTTGCACATTTCTGACATCGGGAATACCCATACTAGCATGAGAATTATAGGTCATTTTTCAAAATGACTTCTTTTTTCACATTGTCTTTCATTTGGAAGGCAGACACCCATCAAAAGTCAATCATTAATAACAGTTGCTCCAAAATTCTGTGTTACCCTAAGTCTCCCGATAGATATGGTACCTTACTTATGTGGGTAGGCCTAGTGCACACGACAAGAAGCGGCTCAAAATGCAACATGGACACACCACACGTTCACAATGAAAAATTGCCCCTTTTTTGCAAAGTATCTAGCTGTAGTTTTTAACCCTAGCTCTGCCGCCACATAGGGAAACCTAGCAAACCTATACATTTTTGAAAACTAGATACCCAGGGGAATCTAGGATGGGTGCCTAGACTGGCTCTCACCAGGATCTGTTACCCAGAAACCCTTGCAAACCTAGAACATTGTCCAAAAAACCCACATTTTCCTCAGATATCTGTTGTGGAAAGTTCTGGAATCTGTGTGGATCCACAGAATTCTACCCGGCCCGCATTCCCCGACGTCTTACAAGAAAAATGGTACCTCACTTTTGTGGGTAGGCCTAGTGTCAGCGACAGGACACAGCCCAAAACACAACATGGACACACCATATTTTCACAGTGAAACATTACCCTTTTTTTGCAAAGTGCCTAGCTGTAGTTTTTGTCCCCTTGCTCTGACGGCACTAAGGGAAACCTAGCAAACCTATACATTTTTGAAAATTAGACACCCAGGGTAATAAAGGATGGGGTGATTTGACTGGCTCTTACCAGGTTCTGTTACCCAGAATCACTTGCAGACTTAGAAAATTATCAAACAAATCTCATTGTCCTCACATTTCTGTGGTGGAAAGTTCTGGAATCTGCGTGGATCCACATAATTCCACCCACCCCGCATTGCCCAAAGTCTTCTAAGAAAATGGTATCTCACTTGTGTGGGTAGGCCTAGTGCCCTTGACAGGAAACGGCACAAAACGCAACGTGGACACACCACATTTTCACAGTGAAAAACAACACTTTTTTTGCAAAGTGCCTAGATGTAGTTTTTGAACCCTAGCTCTGCCGGCACCTAGGTAAACCTATCAAAACTATACATTTTTCAAAACTAGACACCCAGGAAAATCCAGGATGGGATGACTTGACTGCCTCTCAACAGATTCTGTTACTCAGAATCCCTTGCATTCCTAAAACAATGTTTAAAAAAACGCATTTTCCTCACAATTCTGTGGTGGAAAGTTCTGCACTCTGCCTGGATCCACAAAATTCCACCCACCCTGCGTTCCCCAAAGTCTTAAGAGAAAATTTGTACCTCACTTGTGTGGGTAAGCCTAGTAGCAGTGAAAGGAAATGGCTCAAAACGCAACGTGGACACACCACAGTTTCACATTGAAAAATGACGTTTTTTTTGCAAAGTGCCTAGCTGTAGTTTTTGAACACTAGCTCTGCCTGCACCTAGGGAAACCTAGCAAACCTATACATTTTTGAAAACTAGACACCCAGGGAAATTAAGGATGGGGTTAATTGACTGGCTCTCACCAGGTTCTGTTACCCAGGATCCCTGGCAAACCTAAAAATTGTCCAAAAAAACAAATTGTCCTCACATTTCTTTGGTGGAAAGGTCTTGATATCTGTGTGGATCCACAAAATTTGACCCATCCTGCATTCCCCGTAGTGTTTTTAGAAAAATGGTGCCTTACTTGTGTAGGTGGGTGGGTCAAGTACCCGAGACAGACAAAGGCCCAAAACCTATTGAAGCGGCATCAAAATTACCTATCACAAACCAACCTGGGTTTGCAAGGGGGATCCCATGAGTTTTCCCCCGGTGCTCTGTGGCTATCAAGGGAAACCTACCAAACCCCCACATTTCTGGAAACTAGACACCTGGGGGAGTCCATCGAGGTATGGCTTGTGTGGTTCCTCTGACATTCTCCTACCCAGAATCCCGTGCAAACCTCAAATTTCAATGACAAAAAATCACTTTTTTTTCTCAAATTTCTGTGTGGGAATGTTCTGGAATTTACATGGATCCACAAATTTCCTCCCACCCAGCGTTCCCCCAGGTCTCCTGATAGAAATGGTAAATCGGGCTGTGGGGACTTCATATTTACCTATAACAAAACTACCTGGTTTTGGGGGGGGCGGGGGTGGAGGGCACCAGGGGTTTTGGTCCCAGGCTCGGCGACCATCTTGAGAAACTACCAAACCCAAACATTTCTGAAAGCTTGACACCCTGGGAGTCCAATGAGGTATGGGTTGCGTGGATCCCTCATCGTTTTCCTACCCAGAATGCCAAGTAAACCTAAAATTTAGCTGAAAAATCAACATTTTCCACATATTTGTGTGTGGAATCGCTGTGTCGTCACAAATGTCCTAACCTACAGTGTTCCCCCGAGTCTCCCAAGTAAAATGATACCTCACTTGTGTGGGTGGCACTGAGAATTCTAAGAGCTACATTTAAAAATAAATACGTTTTTAGCCAATTCTGCATTGGACACCCACAAAAGTGAGGTATCATTTTACTCAGGAGACTCAGGGGAATGCTGTGGGGTAGGACATTTGTGCTGGCACAGTGATTCCACCCCAAAATGTGTGTAAAATGTGTTTTTTGCAGCTAAATTTGAGATTTGCATGGCATTCTGGGGAGAAGAACGTTGGAGAGCCATGCAAGCCATACCTCATTGGACTCCTCCGGGTGTCTAGTTTTCAGAAATGTTTGGGTTTGGTACTTTCCCAATATGGCCACCGAGCACGTGGCCAAGACCCCAGGCATCCCCTCCAAAACCAGGTAGTTTTGTTATAGGTAATTTTAAAGTCTCCACAGTATGATTTGGGCCACTTCCTGTAGCAGCCACTATGCTTACTCACACAAGTGAGGTACCATTTTTATCGGGAGACATGGGGGAACGCTGGGTGGGAAGAAATTTGTGGATCCACACAAAATCCAGAACATTCCCACACAAAAATTTGAGAAAGAAGTAATTTTTTCAGGAAAATGTGAGGTTTGCAGGGGTTTCTTGGAAGGAGAATGTTGGGGGACCCACACAAGCCATACCTCGCTGGGCTAGTTTCCAGAAATATGTGGGTTTGGTGGATTTCCCTAGATGGCAGCCGAGACCCGGGCCAAAAACTCATGGGACCCCCCTTGCAAAATCTGGTTGGTTTGTGATAGGTCATTTTGATGTCTCCTCAATATGTTTTGGGCCCTTGCCTCCCACGGGTACTTGACACACCCAAGAGAGTAAGGTATCATTTTTAGCGGGAGACCTGGGGGAACAATGGGTGTTAGAAAATTTGTGCATACACGTAGATTCCAGAACTTTCCCAGACAGAAATTGGGGAAAAAGTAATATTTTTTCAGCTATATTTGAGGTTTGCATGGGATTCTGGGTAGGACAACGTTGGGGGACCCAGGCAAGCCATACCTCACTGGACTCCCCCATGTGTCTAGTTTTCAGAAATGTTTGGGTATGGTAGTTTCCCAAGTTGGCTGCCGAGTCGGGCCAAAAACCCAGGTGACCAACATTGCAAAACCAGGTTGTTTTGTATTCGGTCATTTTGATGTCTCCTCAATATGTTTTGGGCCCTTGCCTGTCACGGGTACTTGACCCACCCACGTGAGTGAGGTATAATTTTTATCAGGAGACCTGGGGAAACGCTCCACATCAACATCGATTCCAGAACTTTCCCAGACAGAAATTTGAGAAAAAAGTGATTTTTTAAGCTAAATTTGAGGTTTGCAGGGGATTATGGGTAAGAAAACGTTGGGGGACCCATGCAAGTTATACCACACTGGAGTCCTCCGGTGGTCTAGTTTTCAGAAATGTGTGCGTTTGGTAGGTTTCCCTAGATGGCTGCAAAGCCTGGGACCAAAAACTCATGTGAACCCCCTTGCAAAACCAGGTTTTTTTTGGATACATAGGGGGCATCCGTCTTTTTGGTCGTGGTGTCCGCATCTAGGGAAACCTACCAAACCCACACATTTCTGGAAACTAGACACTCGGGGGAGTCCATAAAGGTATAGCATGTGTGGGTCACCCAACGTTTTTTACCCAGAATCCCCTGCAAGCCTCAAATTTGCTGAAAAAATCTCTTTTTCCTCAAATTTCGGTCTGGGAAAGTTCTGGAATCTACGTGGATCGACAAATTTCCAACCACCCAGCATTCCCCCAGGTCTCCCGATAAAAATGATACCTCACTCTTGTGGGTGAATCAAATACCTGCGGCAGGCAAGGGCCCAAAACGTATTGAGGAGACATCAAAATGACCTATCACAAAACAACCTGGTTTTGCAAGGAGGATCACCTGGGTTTTTGGCCCCGGGCTCGGCGGCCATCCTGGGAAAGCAACCAAACCGACACATTTCTGAAAACTAGACACCTGGGGGAGTCCAGCGAGATATGGTTTGCGTGGGTCCCCCAACATTCTCCTACCCAGAATCCCCTGCAAACCTCAAATTTCACTTAAAAAGTCAAGTTTTTCTCTAATTTCTGTCTGGGAAAGTTCTGGAATCTATGTGGATCCACGAATTTCCTACCACTCAGCCTTTCCCAAGGTCTCCTGATAAAAATTATACCTCACTCGCGTGGGTGGGTCAAGTACCCGCGACAGGCAGGGGCCCAAAACGTATTGAGGAGACATCAAAATTACCTATCACAAAGCAACCTGGTTTAGCAAGAAGGGACACTAGAGTTTTTGGCCCCAGGCTTGGCGGCCATCTGAGGAAACTACCAAACCCACACATTTCAGAAAACTAGACACCCAGCGGAGACCAGTGAGGTATGGCTTGCATGGGTTCCCCCAACGTTTTCCTACCTAGAATCCCCTGCAAACCTCAAATTTAGCTGAAAAAATCACTTTTTTCTCAAATTTCTGTCTGGGAAAGTTATGGAATCGATGTGGATCCACAAATTTCCTACCAGCCAGCATTCCACCAGGTCTCTTGATAAAAATGATACCTCACTCGTGTGGGTGGGTCAAGTACCCATGACAGGCAAGGGCCCAAAAGGAATCCAGGAGACATCAAAATAACCTATCACAAGCCAACCAGGTTTTGCAAGGGGGGTCCCATGAGTTTTTGGTCCGGGGCTTGGCGGCCATCTAGGGAAATCTACCAAACCTACACATTTCTGGAAACTAGACGCCGGGGGGAGTCTAGCTAGGTATGGCTTGTGTGGGTCCCCCAACATTCTCCTACCCAGAATCCCCTGCAAATCTCAAATTTCGCTGAAAAAAAACACTTTTTTCTCAAATTTTGGTGTGGGAATGTTCTGGAATCTGCGTGTATCCACAACATTCCTCCCACCCAGCATTCCCCTAGGTCCCCCGACAAAAATGGTACTTCACTTGTGTGGGTAGGCATAGTTGCTGCAACAGGAAATGGCCCAAATCGTACTGTGGAGAATTTAAAATTACCTATAACAAAGCTACCTGGTTTTGGGGGGGGGGACCTGGTTTTGGCCATGGGCCCGGCGGCAATCTTGGGAAAGTACCAAACCCAAACATTTCTAAAAACTAGGTACCCGGGGGAGTTTAATGAGGTATGACTTGCGTGGATTCCTCAACGTTTTCCTTCCCAGAATTCCATGCAAACCTCAAATGTAGCTGAAATAACAACATGTTCCACATATTTTTGTGTGTAATTACCGTGCCGGCACAAAAGTCCTACCCCACAGCGTTCCCCTGAGTCTCCCGAGTAAAATGATACCTCACTTGTGTGGGGGTCCAATGCAGAATTGGCTAAAAACTTATTTTTTAAATAATATCACACTTAGAATTCTCGGTGCTATACCCTTATTCCCTATGTTTTGGGCGCTTACCAGTCACATGCCCTTGCCCCACCCACACAAGTGAGGTATCATTTTACTCGGGAGACTCAGGGGAACGCTGTGGGGTCAGACATTTGTGCCGGCATCTTTCTACATGTAGAAAGTGAAACTGGAATGAGCCTAAAGGCTCATTTCAGTTCGGTTTCAGTGAAATGACGTCAGCGCGGCGTGCGTGCAGATCGTCATTTCACTGAAATGGGGGGGGGGGGGGGGGGGAAAGAAACCCCTCAGGTGCCTGCACCAGAGGGATTTCCGGAGCCGTGTGTCATGACAGCCGGGAGCAGTCGTGTGCACACGGGCACTGTTGCGCACAACGGCTCCCGGCCGTCGGGCGCATGGAAGGGGTTAACTGTTCCATAAGTTTTAGGTACAAGGGTGACATCTGCTGAAAAGGGATACAAAGATTTTCCCACCCACAGTTTTGACCAAACCGACCAATCTTATTTGTCGGCTTTTCTTGTGTATTCTATAGCTTCCAACAAAATGCTTGGATTAGAATGGGCTGACCTGCAGCCTTCCAGGCCTAAATAGTGAGAGGGTTTTGTACAAGACTGTTGCCCTGCCAATCCAAAAGAAGGTTGAGAAACTAAGGTAACAGAATTGGATAATCTTCCGCGCATTCCGGAAGAGGAGGATACCTTACCTGTGATTGCCAAAACTGAACCACTATGACGAGAATTGCTTTCTGTCTCACGACTTGGGCTAACACTCAGTTCATCATAAGGAAATGATGTAAAGAATAGTTAATCTCTGGAGTCCAAGCCTTAAGAAAAGCATCCATCGCAAGAGCATATGGATTTGGTCTTCAGATGAAAAACTGAGGAAGATGAGAGTTGAACTTGGAAGTGAAAAGGTCGATTTGGAAAGGGTCCCATTTATTCCTCTAATTGTTGGAGTCTACAGTCGCTTGAATCATGAGGATAACAAGAATGCTAATCTGAGACTGAATTGAGAACCTCTGAAAGATATTCTGCATGAACTGAGATCTTGTGATCGAGACAGAATTCCCAAAAGCTTTTTGCTAGTTCTGCGAGACACTTGAACTTTGTTCCCCTTAGAATATTGATATACGTTACTGCTATGAGGTTGTCCATTCGAAGTAGAACTGAACACTTTACCTTGTGTTTTGTGAAGCCCTGGATTACAAAGAAGACGTCAAGCATTTCTAAACAATTTTTGTGCAAAATTGACAGTGTAAAAGACCATGTACCTCCAGTTGAGATCTGACCACACTGGGCGTCTCAACCTGTCAAACTTAACTTCTGACTCAAATACAAGTTATGAGGCCAAAGCGAAAATAGTTCTGCCATTCCAGGCATCTAAATCGTCTATCCACCACTGAAGCTATAGACGAGACTCGTGATCTAAGTTTATGAAATCAGAGTAAGCTAAGCCTTTGCAAAGGTGACAATCTGTTTGTTAATGCAGAGCTCAATAAAGGGAGGTCCAGGAAAGTATCTTGTATGGAAGAAGATAGAAGGCTCACAATCCCTGCCAGAGACCTGAGGGAAATGGAAAACTGACTGATTTTTCTTTTGATACTGAAAAATGCAGTGTTGTACTCCCTGAATTGATCAGGAAACCCAGGAATTTTGATTTGTTTTGATGGAAGAAGAGTAGATTACTCTTTGTTGATTAGAAAACATGTACCTTGTAGAAGAGAACAAGTAATGTGAATTTGAGTCTGATGCAATTGGAAATTTTGACCGATTAAAAGGATATCGGGCAGATAAATAATTAGTCTGATCCCTTGAGATTTGAGATGTGCCACTACCAGTTTCATAATCTTTGTGAAGCTCCAAGGTGCTGAAGATAGACCTAAAGGAAGAGAAGAGAACTGATAATTTCTTCCTACCCACTGGAATTGAAGATCTTTCCTGAAGTTGCGGTGAATGGGGATCGTTAAATATGCATCTTCTAAATCTATGGACGAAGATACAGCCTGTTCCACAGAAGACAGGATAAAACCATTTAAATTACTGCAAAACTCCTCCCCCGTCAACATCATTTTCAGTAAATACAGACATATTGCCTAATTCCATGATGGAAAAACTGCTTGGGAAAAAGCTTCTGTGGTAAATTATAGTACAAATTGGGCACAGGAGTAATGCTCTTCCCATTCAGGGAGAGATACGTCCTTTGTGAGGAAAGTAGGAGGGGAAAAGGGTAGAGATTCGGAGGTAAGCCACATCCTGGGTTTCACTCGAAGTTCCAGTGTGAAAGGGAAGTTGACCGGGGCAGCACAGGGAAGGAAAGGAGGCTGCTGTGGTGCAGAACAGGTGAGAGAGTGCTTCAAAAAGGAGCTTTTTTTTATGCCAGGTTAAAATAAAGCGGGTACTCCCAGCAAACTGCTTCATCGTTACTGCACATTGTCTGAGGAAGAGAGTGCAGTTAATGGTCAAGTGCGGCAGGGAAAATCCTAGCGAGCACACCGCACTGTGAAATGAAATGTGAATTCTGTCAGGAAAAGAGGATAAATAATGGTAAAGGGCCAATACAATATATTGGAAACAGTTAAATAACCAATGACAATGCCGAATTAAACAATAAGTATTACTTATCTTGACTCCGAGCAGCAAGAAAAGGGGATTGGAATTATAAGGGGTTCCATGGCCCTAACTGGCTAACGTTAATGCTACTATTTTGTTCACAATGACTCCCTGTTGCTAAGCCTCATGGGACTTGTAGTTTGTTTAATGTTCTTGACTGCAGCTATTTCAATAAGCAAGATTAGAAAGCATAATATGAGCCTTCGGTCTTGCCATAACATTGCTTGTCATCTCTCCATCAGTTTGCTGATTCCCGTTTCTTGAAAATGAATGTTTCTAAAAATAAAGGGGCATATTACCAACAACTAGTGATAATTATCGCTATGTTGGCTTAGCGGCAATATTTTTCTCGCCGAGCTGCAGTGATTTTTATCGCTTAGGAACCTTGCTATTATCAAGGTTTATCTCCTAAGCGATAAAAATCGGCCGAAATGCATGAATATCGCTGAAAAGTCATCGATATTCATGCATTGCCGAGCTAATGCTCTCAGCCATGTTATCCACCTACCATTGGATAACATGGCTAAGAACTGCTCAGGGCAGGTGTTAGCTTTTTGAGATAATAGCGCTTAGCGCGAATATCTCCAAAAGTTGGTAATAGGAGATAGGGATGTTAGCGTCTGTTTCCAGTTGCTAACATCATGGCACGCCCACTTTGCATGTCATTAGTGAAAAATTTCACTGACAGGCAAAGCGGGGCCCAAGATGGTCTCTATCTCCTACTAGCTGTCGCTAACTGGTGTTAGCGACAGCTAGGTAATAGGGAGATAATTTTATCTCCGCTTTCTTGGCTTTTAAAGCCAAAAAAGCGGCGATAAACCCCCTTGATAATATGCCCCACAGTTTTAATTTTTAAGGAAATTAACCTTGGAAGCATTTTAGTTATCAGTGGCACAGGATTAAAGAGGAGTTTGAAGTATTGAAGTTCTACCCCTATTTAAGGAACCTTTTTTTGTGGCAACCTTTAAAATGAGATTTTTTAAAAACATTTGAAGTTCACATACTGAGAGACCTAAGATATGTGTACATGCTTGCTGTTATACAAGCTATAAGACTAGAATTTGAGTTAATTGGTGCCTTTGTGTAAGGCCTCACTGCAATGGTATGATGGGGATACCAGCAGCTGAGGAGTGAAGAGAACACACTAAAGTGCTTTAGTGTGCATAAATCTTTTGAAAGGAAGAAAGAGCATGTTTTATAGGAATTTTAAGTATGTTTTTAGATTGTCTAAGTTAAATCAGGGAATCTCTTGTTAGATAGTCAGCTTTTCAGTTAAAAATCTTTTTTAAAGCAGTTCTCAAGGAATATTAACTGATGCCTGAGAAGAAACCACAAAAATATTTGACCTGGAAACTTGATCAGAGAAGTTTCGAATGAATATACTCCCCTTTAAATCAATTTTCATTAGCTGGTCAAAGACACAGGTTAAGGATAGCATATAAGATTGTTGTATCAATGGCATACAGGATATCAATCTAAGGTCCTTATTTTTAAAATATTATGCGCACACCATGGATGAAGCTTGCCATTTTCTCTTTTTCCCAGATAATGAAATAATCTTTCAAAAAAAGTAACCTTTGTAAAATGTTTTTTTTATTTGTATTGAACTCTATTATATTTATGAAATGTGAATTTCTCTTGTGGATCTCTTTCTAGATCCAAATCTTGAATAAAAAATATTTCATAATTTTTGAAAAAGTCAATTCTAGGTTTTCTGAATTTCGGAAGAACTTACATTCTAAATTACGCAGCAAGGTTTAAACCTCTCTACAAATTAATCAAACCTGATTTTAAAATAGTAAATTGGACACAAAAACACAGAAATTTTGCATTCACTCCAAACAGACATGTCAGCAACTAAACATTTACAAACACGCGTAAATGTACCCAATTTAGTGATCCCAATCATTCCAGGTCAATGCGGATTCACCAATTTAACTTTTAACAAAGGTAAAAAAATTTACCAATTGCATTTGTACACACAATCAGAAATGAAATTCACTTCGACAAAAAAAATTCTGACAGCTGGTCAAACCGCTGTAGCAAAAGAAAGAGTCCTAGCACAGGGTAAACGCATTTTGGTTGTGACACCAGTACCTGCCTTAGAAGCAGTGACAAAAACAAGCATTCCAAATGCTAAAGCTTTACATCCGAGATGGATACAATGGGTTAATTATTTTGGTGCAACTGATGTTGAATACTTTTTTGATCCATATTTGAAAACACGAGCATTTCTACAATACGAACAAGAATGTCCTCTGCCTACTGAAATTCTGCCTCTAGACCAGTATGAATATATAATGTATACTGATGGATCAGCAAAACCCGCTACGGGGGGTAATGCGCGACCGTTAAACGTCGTATGCACGATGGCCAATTCCGAGCTATGGTCACAAAAATACAATCTCTAGGAGATTGTACAGCTCAGCAAGTTGAACTACAAGCATTCAAAAGGGCACTTGAAAATACAGATCACGTATTCCCCATACTCATAGTGTGCGATTCTTTCTATTGTGTTCAATCATATCATGAATATTTACAGAATTGGCTTCAAAACGGTTTCAAAGATGCAAAAGGGGGCTTAAAAAATGTAAACAAAACAGGAATGAAAAGTAAGTTGATCAATACAAAACAGATTTATTCTGCAGTCTTTTATGCCCAGCTGTCTAAACTAGGTTTCGACTTTTGGAACAACAACATTGAGACAAAAACTCTCTGGGGTTCGAAAGATTGGCAAGTGCAGGGGGTAGAAGCTTTGTTTAGAGCCTTTATCATCCCTGAGCAAATTATGTTTTTGAATGACACTGTCCAACGGACTTCTTGCCTTGGGTTAGCCAAGATCAAAGACATCAACAATCCATCCATACCTTCACTTACACCTAAGAGTGATAACACTTCAAAAGGGGAGGTCGACGTACATACTGTAGGAGAGTAGGGTCTGCTATCCTATGGTCACCCACATTTTTGCTTTTTGCTTCACTGGTTTATGACTTAATGTGGCTGTGGGCCTGCTAATCAGACCCACAGCCTGCTGTTTTCTCTCTAAATTACTTCCAAAGCACTCTAGGTGCATTATGAATTGGAACTGGTTCACCTTACTGGCCCCTGTAACAGTGTACCCTAGGTACCCAGGGCATAGGTGTTTCCAAGGCCTACCAGGGGCTGCAGCATGTATTGTGCCACCCCTGGTCTGGCCTCCATATTTGACACAACTGGCTGATCACTCAGCTGGGGTAAGTTGGTGTAATCACCTCTTGCTTAGGTGTAGTATATCTATACCTAACCTAAACTGGGCACATATGTTCCTATCAGCCACTTCTATGGAAGGCCACATCAATCCTGGAGGCAGAGTGCTTGGAAATATGTGAGATGGTGCTCTAGCATGAGCTGAGCCTGTCTGCAGCTGTCGGGAACAACTCCCTTAGCTGTTCCGGGATATTGCCATACCATACACTCTTAAGTGCATTATAATCCTCGCGGTTATATGCTAACTTTGGTTTGGCTTTATCAAAACATGTCGAGTAAGGTGTCATACGATTTGGAATACTATCCCCTTGACAGTTCTATCGACGGGGATAGCATTCCACCCTTCTAGGGGGACACGACATGTACATAGCCTTAACCCCGGTTAAAGTTAACCAGAGCCTCAGCATCACAAAATGGATGCTGCCACCACAGACACAAGTCTGACCTCCTGCTGCTGGGAGTCCTTCCGGCGAGGGAGGCTTGGACAAAGGGTTTCCTGCCTTGGGAGGTGCGAGCACCACCCCAGACAGGATTTTGTGTATTGGGTAGGACATGGCTGAATAGAATCAGACATGCCTGGGGCACACAAGGTGTCCCCGTGCATAAGCCAGCCCAAACTGGTCCTGGGACTTTCCAGACCCAGGCCTGGCGAGGAGCTGGACAAAGGAAAGGGGGTGTAACCGCCCCCTTCCTGGTCCCACCCACAGGAGGGACCTAGCAGGTGATCCACCCCTCAGATTGGGAATAAGAGTGGGAGCAGTGCCATAGCACCTCAGATCATTCTGAATCAACTTGAAGCTAAGAAGACGACTGGACTTCGACATTCTGCTGCACAGAAGACTAAAGAGTATCTCCCTTGTGGCCTAGGAGTGGCCAACCTGTGAACACAGGCACCATCCAGCAACTCGACGTCTGCTTTGCCGCCACCTCCCGCCGGAGCCCGAGCCCAGAGCCTGACAAGACCCAGACTACCAGACTTCTCACTGCCCAATCCACAGTCCCTGCAAAGAAGGGACCAGTGGAGGCACCGAGAGACGTGGGACCGGACCTCTTGAAAGACCCAGAGACGCTGACTGCGCAGCACCTGAGGCACCCTCGATGCTGTGCTTTGGGGTTTGAGAAGCCCCACCACCGAGCAGCCCTTGCACCGAAGATCAGCCCCCTAGCATCTCCACGATCTGCGTGGGGCCCTTTTGCATCGTGCCACTCAATGTGCCATCCCGGCCACTTGCCACGTAGTCAGCGGCCATCTTGGCGATGAAACCTATAATCTACACTGCGGGTCTGGTTGCTCCAGACTTGCCCTCACTCCTGTAAAAGGGAGCACCCGCTCTGACCTTGCTGGTCCGAGTAATAAGCCTTTTTCATTTCCTGCGTGGCTTGCATTAGCCAAGGCCTGTTTGCTCCGATCAAGTTGCCGACACTGCCATCAGCTAGAGCCTTTGTGGGACAGCTCGTGACCGATGCCTGGACGTCCTCAACCTCTCCGTGTCCATGTGGATGCTGAGAGAAGCTTCACCTCAACGCCTGTTTGCACCCGACATCGCCTGGTTCCAATCTGGTTCCACGGTAGTCACTGGCTAGTGACTTTGAACATTGTCCCCTCTGCTTTCAGGTCTTCATCACTTCAGATCCACCCTTGGATTCACCGGAACTCTTCACATCGAGCCGCCTGCATCATCTTCACCTCCAAGCACCATCGACCTACGTGACGAAACCCGACACTACTGCGCACCTGTGGGTGAGGTAACTCAACAACACCAGAGTTCCTACACTGGTACACACCTCTAGTGTCTGTGTCTAAAGTTTCACTCCTCTAGGTCACTCGGAAGGTTCCTAAAACACTAACTTTGTAACTTTTACGCACCATAGACAATGCATTGGGGAACGTGCACACTTTAAGCACTGCACCCGAGTCCCGCGGGCCTTTCCCGACTTAGTCACTACTAGCCCCGATCAGCTCCAGCGATTTCCAAGGCCCTAGGCCTACTTCCTTTTCGATTGGTATCTCTTATACCACTTTCTTAGTATATGGTTTAGGTGGCCCCTAGGGCTCATCCATATTGTACAACTTTTGTGTATTTAAACTGTGTTTTGTTTTAACGCTTGTGCTTCTGTGCTCATAAAGAGTATAGGGGATATTTGTAGTTAATAAATATATATATATTTTTAATATATATCTGTGTGGTGTCCTTTCATTTGGTATTCAAGGGGGTTGTATATGGTAAAACAGCTTGCTTCACATGCCTTCCAGAGTTTAGCCTAAGACTGCTTTGTCCACGCTACCACTAGGATAGCTGGTCTATAAGGTTGACTTACAACCAATCATCATAAGGATTGCTTGGCATGGTACAAGGTGATCACTAGAACTAGTGAGCATCATATACCAGGCCAACTTCTCACATTGGTGAGCAGCGGATTGGGGTCTGAGCTTGCTGTTTGTTTTTACCATTACAATCTTTGAGATTATCATTTGAAAGATCATACAGGTACCTGCTAGATACATATAAAACAAGACTAGTATACTTAAGTTCTTCTGAACTTAGTTGTTGTAGAGGATAGGGAGTAGCACACCCTGACTACAACTACTAGATAGGTTTAGTAGGTAAACACCAGTGTAGGTAGATTGCAACATATCCACCCACACTAGAGCAATGTCTGGAGCAGAGTGTTCCACTGGGAATGTCTCTGTTGAGAGTGACCCTCCAGGGGCACCATCCAAATTTGCTATATTCTCCTTTAAGGAACTAAGGCAGCGTTGTGCCTTAAGAGGTCTTAGGACAGGGCCTACCCCTACTACAGACCACCTTAGAGAGATCTTAGACCAGTCTGCGACTCTAAAGACCTCTAAAGCAAACCCCACAGGGAATGCTGAGGGAGGCTCTCCCACTGAAGATGACAATACTGACGCCCCTGTCCCTGTAGTCCAGTTGGATGAGGATGAGCAAGTCACTGGAGATACTCAGCCTGAGGAGGAGGAGGAAGAAGAGGAGACAGAAGGGGAGAACAGTGATTCTGATGATGGCAGAAATAGTCAGGTGCTAGCCAGAAGGCTTAACCAGGCTAACTTAAGTGTATTTGGGACTGAGTCAGGAGTAAACCCACTCAGACCCCCAAGTGGACTTAACCAGGAGCATAGGAGGAGGAGGAATCACGCAGGTGAATCCAATACCTCCCAGACTTCTAGAGGTTCTCATGGTCACTCCAGATGGGGGTTGACTAGCCCTCAGAGAAGGGAACATGAGGCCAAAATGAGAGAGGCTGAACTTAGGATCCAGAATCAAGAGTTAGAGGTTGCCCTGGCCCAAGAGAAACTTGCTAGAGCAAGGCAGCCTAGAGAGAGTGGGTTAGTACCCACTGGTGGCAGCATTATACCTAAGGATAAAGACAGGTCTTTTGATAACAGAAACCTGAGTAAGATTGTGCCCATCCTACAAAGCTGGGGATGATATCCACAAATGGATGACTGCACTTGAGAGAGCCTGCAAGGTACAGCAGATCCCTCAGGAGCAGTGGGCAGCAATCTTGTGGCTCTCCTTTGAAGGTAGAGGCCGAGACAGACTCCTCACAGTTAGTGATGGGGATTCTAGAAACTACCTGGTCCTGAAGAGTGCTCTGATTGATGGGTTAGGCTTAACCACTGAACAGTACAGGTTAATGTTCAGAGATACCCAGAAGACACAGACTCAGGACTGGTCTGAATTTGTTGAATGTGCCACTAAGGCTCTGGAGGGATGGTTGCTGGGAAGTAAGGTTACAGATTATACAGGATTGTACAATTTGCTTATGAGAGAACAAATTTTAAATAATTGTCAGAACCAGCAGTTGCATCAACATTTGGTTGACCAAGAATTGGGAAAGAGGGCAGATAAATGGATTAGAACCAGCGTTAAGCAAAAGAACCAGAACAAGGGTGGTGACCAGAAGAAAACAGACCAGAAGGGTGGGGAGCAGAAAGCTAAAGACCAGAAGTCTTCAACAGGGCCCCAAATTAATACAGAGGGTGGGTCCCATACTTCCAAGAAGAAGACGAAAGAAGGTCAAAGAAAACCCTGGTGTAGTACTTGTAAAAACACCTCTCACTGGACAAGTGAGTGTAAAAAGGGTGGAGCCCCCAACACTGCAGCCCCTAAGGCACCTGCACCCACTAGTACAGCTGGCAGTGTTGGTCCACAAACTAAGGGGGTAGTGGGTATCACCTTGGGAACTGAAGGAGATTCTGACCTAGTCAGAACCCTTACACAGGCTGTTCTAATCTGTGAGGGGGACATTGATTTGGCCCCTACCATCAGTCCCAGTAATATGGGCAAATACAGACAGACACCTTTGATTAATGACAAAGTGGCTCAAGCATACATGGACACATGTGCCAGTGTCACTATGGTGACACCTAGCTTTGTGGACCCTGGACAATACATGCCAGGTGATAATTACCTGGTGACCAATGCCAGCAATGTCACTACTACACATAGTGTGGCAATTGTTAACTTTTCCTGGGGAGGGGTAACTGGCCTAAAAAGAGCTGTGGTTAGTGCTGATCTCCCAGTTGAATGTTTGTTGGGCAATGACCTGGAGAGCTCTCTATGGTCAGAGGTTGAGTACAGGACTCATGCAGAGATGTTAGGGATATCATCACATGTCCTTGCTGTGACCAGGTCACAGGCCAAAAAAGTGCCTCTCTGAACCTCAGGTCTTGGATCCTGGAACAATGGATCAAGCACCTTCCAAGAAGAAGAACAGGAGGATAAAGGCTGTGCCTTCCCAACTGCCTACAAGTGAGGATCAGCCTTCACAGGAAGCTGATCTTGAGACCCCTGAAGGAACTGTCTCTGAAGAACTTGAACCTGACCAGGTTGAGTTTCTGGGGACAGGGGGACCTTCTAGGACAGACTTGGGGCAGGCTCAGTTAACCTGTCCTTCCCTTGACCCCCTCAGACAGCAGGCTGCTGCTGAGGCTGCTGGGAATGCTCAAGGTGCCCATAAAGTATATTGGGATGATGAGCTCCTTTATTCAGAGGGTAGAGACCCCAAGCCTGGTACAACCAGGAGGTTGGTTATACCTCTGCAATTTAGGGGCTTCCTTCTTACCTCGGCCCATGATATTCCTTTAGCAGGACACCTAGGCCAGAATAAGACTTGGGACAGGCTTGTCCCTCACTTTGACTGGCCTCACATGTCTGAAGATACCAAGGAGTTTTGTCGCTCCTGTGTAACCTGCCAAGCCAGTGGTAAAGCAGGTGGCACCACAAAGGTCCCCCTGATACCACTACCTGTGGTGGGGGCTCCCTTTGAAAGAGTGGGGATTGATATTGTAGGTCCAATGGATCCCCCTACAGCATCTGGGCACAGATTCATACTGGTGGTGGTGGACCATGCCACCAGGTACCCAGAGGCAATTCCACTTAGGACCACAACAGCTCCTGTTGTGGCCAGGGCCTTACTTGGAGTTTTCTCCAGAGTGGGTTTTCCTAAGGAGGTAGTATCTGACAGAGGTGGCAACTTCATGTCAGGATACTTGACAGCTATTTGGAAGGAATGTGGTGTCAACTACAAGATCACCACTCCTTACCATCCACAGTGTAATGGGCTTGTTGAAAGATTTAACAAGACCCTAAAGGGTATAATCAAAGGATTACCAGAAAAGCTCAGGCGGAGAAGGGACATCCTTCTACCCTGCCTTTTGTTTGCTTACAGAGAGGTCCCTCAAAAGGGGGTTGGCTTCAGCCCCTTTGAATTGTTGTTTGGGCACCCTGTAAGAGGACCCCTATGTCTGGTGAAGGAAGGATGGGAGTTACCTCTCAAAAAGCCTAAACAAGACATAGTGGACTATGTACTTGGTCTCTGCTCCAGGATGGCTGAGTATATGGAAAAGGCATCCAAAAACCTTGAGGCTAGGCAAGAATTGCAGAAAGCTTGGCATGACCAAAAGGCTGTCTTGATTGAGTATCAGCCAGGACAGAAGGTATGGGTGTTGGAGCCAGTGGCCCCAGCAGCACTCCAAGACAAATGGTCTGGACCCCATACAATTGTTGAGAAAAAGGGAGAGGTTACCTACTTGGTGGACCTAGGAACTCCCAGGAACCCCCACAGGGTGCTCCATGTCAAAAGACTGAAGGCTGCTGGGAAGACATGGGCTTGCTCATGGCTACAGATGAGGGACAGGAGGAAGAGAGTGACCCTCTCCCAGACCTGCTCACTCAGAACCCTGAGGATGGCTCAGTTGATGGTGTGGCCTTAGATGGCAGCCTCACTGAACATCAGCAACATGACTGTAGACAAGTTTTGCAGTCATACAGACATATGTTCTCCTTGACACCCAGTCAGACTAACTGGTGTACCCATGTGGTGGACACTGGTGACAGTCTTCCTGTAAAAAGCAAGATTTACAGGCAACCTGACCACGTCAGGGACTGTATAAAGACTGAGGTGCAAAAGATGCTGGAATTAGGTGTTATTGAGCTTTCAGAGAGCCCCTGGGCTAGCCCAGTGGTTCTTGTCCCCAAACCTCACACCAAAGATGGGGAGAGAGAGATGAGGTTCTGTGTGGATTACAGAGGACTCAATGCTGTCACCGGGACTGATGCTCACCCTATTCCAAGGGCAGATGAGCTCATTGACAAGTTGGCTTCTGCCAAATATTTGAGCACATTTGACTTGACAGCTGGCTACTGGCAAATCAGGTTAGCTGAGGAGTCTAAAGCCAGAACTGCATTTTCTACCCCCAGTGGGCATTATCAATTTGTGGTGATGCCCTTTGGTTTGAAAAATGCACCTGCCACCTTCCAAAGGTTGGTGAATCAAGTCCTTACTGGGTTGGATGACCTTTGCACAGCATATCTGGATGATATTGCTGTCTTCAGCTCCACCTGGGAGGATCACCTGGTCCACCTGAAGGAAGTGCTTGAGGCTCTGCAAAAGGCAGGCCTCACTATCAAGGCCACAAAGTGCCAGATAGGGCAGAGTAAAGTTGTATACTTGGGCCACCTTGTAGGTGGAGGCCAAGTTCAACCCCTGGAGAGTAAGATCCAGACCATCAAGGACTGGTCCCCTCCAACTACCCAGACTCAAGTCAGAGCTTCTTGGGCCTGACTGGGTACTACAGGAAGTTTGTTAAGAACTATGGGTCCATTGTGACTCCTCTTAATGATCTGACATCCAAGACGATGCCCAAAAAGGTTCAGTGGACAGTAAACTGTCAAAATGCATTTGATGACCTGAAGAAGGCCATGTGCTCTGCACCTATCCTGAAGAGTCCTGACTACTCAAGAGAGTTCATTGTCCAAACAGATGTTTCTGAGTTGGGAGTGGGAGCAGTGCTTTCACAGCTTAATGTAGATGGTCAAGACCAGCCCATTGCTTTTATTAGCAGAAGGCTGACCCCCAGAGAGAAACGTTGGTCAGCTATTGAGAGAGAGGCCTTTGCTGTGGTGTGGGCCCTGAAGAAGTTGAGACCATACTTATTTGGCACTAACTTCAAGATTCAGACCGACCATAAGCCCCTCTTATGGCTTAATCAGATGAAGGGTGAAAACCCCAAACTACTCAGGTGGTCCATTTCCCTACAGGGGATGGACTTTACAGTGGAGCACCGCCCAGGGACTGACCATGGCAACGCAGATGGTCTCTCCAGGTACTTCCACTTAGAACATGAAGACACAACTGGTCAAGGTTAGTCTAATGTCCCTGCGTTTGGGGGGGGGGGGTTGTGTAGGAGAGTAGGGTCTGCTATCCTATAGTCACCCCAAATTTTTGCTTTTTGCTTCACTGGTTTATGACTTAATCTGGCTGTGGGCCTGCTAATCAGACCCACAGCCTGCTGTTCTCTCTCTAAATTACTGCCAATGCACTCTAGGTGCATTACAAATTGGAACTGGTTCACCTTATTGGCCCCTGTAACAGTGTACCCTAGGTACCCAGGGCATAGGTGTTTCCAAGGCCTACCAGGGGCTTCAGCATGTATTGTGTCACCCCTGGCCTGGCCTCCATATTTGACACAACTGGCTGATCACTCAGCTGGGATAAGTTGGTGTAATCACCTCTTGCTTAGGTGTAATATATCTATACCTAACCTAAACTGGACACATATGTTCCTATCAGCCACTCCTATGGAAGGCCTCATCAATCCTGGAGGCAGAGTGCTTGGAAATATGTGAGATGGTGCTCTAGCATGAGCTGAGCCTGTCTGCAGCTGTCGGGAACAACTCCCTTAGCTGTTCCGGGATATTGCCATACCATATATTCTTAAGTGCATTATAATCCTCGCGGTTATTTGCTAACTTTGGTTTGGCTTTATCAAATATGTCGAGTGAGGTGTCATACGATTTGAAATACTATCCCCTCAACAGTTCTGTCGACGGGGATAGCATTCCACTCTTCTAGATGGACACGACATGTACATAGCCTTAACCCCGGTCAAAGTTAACCAGAGCCTCAGCATCACAAAATGGATGCTGCCACCACAGACACAAGTCTGATCTCCTGCTGCTGGGAGTCCTTCCAGCGAGGGAGGCTTGGACAAAGGGTTTCCTGCCTTGGGAGGTGTGAGCACCACCCCAGACAGGATTTTGTGTATTGGGTAGGAGGGACCTAGGTGGTGATCCACTCTCAGATTGGGAATAAGAGTGGGAGCAGTACCATAGCACCTCAGATCATCCTGAATCAACTTGAAACTAAGAAGACGACTGGACTTCGACATTCTGCTGCACAGAAGACTGAAGAGTATCTCCCTTGTGGCCTAGGAGTGGCCACCCTGTGAACACAGGCACCATCCAGCAACTCGACATCTGCTTTGCCACCGCCTCCGGCTGGAGTCCGAGCTCAGAGCCTGACAAGACCTAGACTCCCAGACTTCTAACTGCCTGATCCACAGTCCCTGCAAAAAAGGGACCCTTGGAGGCACCGAGAGACGAGGGACCGGACCTCTTGAAAGACCCCTGAGACGCTGACTGCGCAGCACCCGAGGCACCCTCGACGCTGTGCTTTGAGGTTTGAGAAGCCCCACCACCAAGCAGCCTTTGCACTGAAGATCAGCCCCCCAGCATCTCCACGATCTGCGTGGGGCCCTTTTGCATTGTGCCACTCGACGCGCCATCCCGGCCACTTGCCACGTGGTCAGCGGCCATCTTGGCAACAAAACCTATAATCTACACTGTGGGTCTGTTTGCTCCAGACTTGCCCTCACTCCTGTAAAAGGGAGCACCCGCTCTGACCTTGCTGGTCCGAGTGATAAGCCTTTTTCACTTCCTGCGTGGCTTGCATTAGCCAAGGCCTGTTTGCTCTGATCAAGTTGCCGACACCGCCATCAGCTAGAGCTTTTGTGGGACAGCTCGTGACCGATGCCTGGATATCCTCGACCTCTTCATGTCCACGTGGCTGCTGAGAGAAGCTACACCTCAACGCCTGTTTGCACCCGACATCGCCTGGTTCCAATCTGGTTCCACGGTAGTCACTGGCTAGTGACTTTGAACATTGTCCCCTCTGCTTTCAGGTCTTCATCACTTCAGATCCACCCTTGGATCCACCAGAACTCTTCACATCCAGCCGCCTGCAGCATCTTCAGCTCCAAGCACCATCGACCTGCGTGACGAAACCCGACACTAATTCGCACCTGTGCACCCGCTTCCTGTGGGTGAGGTAACTCAACAACGCCAGTGTTTCTACACTGGTACACACCTCTAGTGTCTGTGTCTAAAGTTTCACTCCTCTAGGTCACTCGGAAGGTTCCTTAAACACTAACTTTGTAACTTTTACGCACCATAGACAATGCATTGGTGAACGCGTGCACTTTAAGCACTGCACCCGAGTCCCGCGGGCCTTTCCCGACTTAGTCACTGCTAGTCCCGATCAGCTCCAGCAATTCCCAAGGCCCTAGGCCTACTTCCTTTTCGATTGGTATCTCTTATACCACTTTCTTAGTATATGGTTTAGGTGGCCCCTAGGGCTCATCCATATTGTGCAACATTTGTGTATTTAAACTGTGTTTTGTTTTAACGCTTGTGCTTCTGTGCTCATAAAGAGTATAGGGGATATTTGTAGTTAATAAATATATATATATATATTTTCAATATATATCTGTGTGGTGTCCTTTCAATTGGTATTCAAGGGGGTTGTATATGGTAAAACAGCTGGCTTCACATGCCTTTCAGAGTTTAGCCTAAGACTGCTTTGTCCA
Source organism: Lissotriton vulgaris (assembly GCF_964263255.1). Taxonomy (NCBI): domain Eukaryota; kingdom Metazoa; phylum Chordata; class Amphibia; order Caudata; family Salamandridae; genus Lissotriton; species Lissotriton vulgaris. The sequence goes on along the minus strand of NC_141685.1, from coordinate 2,040,900,883 downwards.
CGCTACCACTAGGATAGCTGGTCTATAAGGTTGACTTACAACCAATCATCATAAGGGTTGCTTGGCATGGTACAAGGTGATCACTAGAACTAGTGAGCATCATATACCAGGCCAACTTCTCACACATACTATTTTGCATCACAACAGAACAGATCCAGATTGCAACAGATGGTTAATCTGGCCCACAGACACAAACAGCTGTCAAGATAGATTCCTGAACAAAACACAGGGTTTCACATTCAATAGGGCAGACACTAGATATGTTCAAAGACCGCATCCTGGAATAGTAACAACATAGTGTAGGGAAGCTCTGCCGGTGTCAGAAACTAATCCCTTCTTGTTAATTCGAAAAAGTTAGCTGTCACACACTCAATTAAGTTTAATATACTCGATCTCAATCCTATGTCAAATCTGTAGTGTTTGTTATTTCAATGCGCAGAGCCTATTAGGGATATAGTAACTACACTGCAGTGGATGATGCCAGAATTAAGAGCCTGATTAAGGAGACATTGCAGGAGATGGGGGGCAGTTCAACCCACTCATTCTTCTGATTCTGAGAGGGATTGGATGGGGGGGCATAAGGTAAAATACATTGTTAAGGACATACGGAAACATGTCATGTCCAAGATAGCTTTTCCTGGCGAGGACGCTCCCAGAACATCCGGTGGTTCATTGCTGCGCCAATTTTCAAAGCTCAGCGGCACTGGATGTGCCTGTCCATCCCTACATCCATAAGGTGTTGAAACAGGAGTGGATGGACCCTGAATGTATTATGATTCCCAGATTCATGGCCAAACTGTATTCTCTTCCGGACATGTCAAAAGACTTGCTAGACTCCATCCTGATTGACTCTTTTGAGATGTATGACGTTACAACACATGCTTTTACCACTCATGCCTTTACAACGCGGTTTTTACAACGCTTGCCTTTATAACGCATAGTGCTTTGGGGCGCTGGATAGTGAATAGTTTAATTTACTATTCCAACTTCAGTCCCCGTGGATAGTAGGGAAGGTGTTGGACAGTAAATTAAACCTATTCCCTATCCTAGAGCGCCCCCCAGCGCAATGCGTTGTAATGGTTTGCGTTGTAAAAGTTGCGTTGTAAAGGCACTGCGTGGTAAAAGTTGCGTTGTAAAGGATGTTTCCCATTCTTTTGGGGCTAGTCTGGTGGGTCGGACTTCAACGGCTGAGGATGCAGTTATTAGGGATCCTGTAGATAAGAAGGTGGATAATTCCCTTTGGAAGGTTTACTCAGGTTTCCATTTGGCTCTGCAGGCTTGCATTTATGGTACTTATGTTGCAGAGTCTATGATTTTGGTTATCAAGGCTCTATATTAGCCCCTGGATAATACGACTGACTGTTCTGGGCTTTTGGAGCATATCGAGCGGCAAGTTGAATTCCTTTCTGATGTGTCCCCGACATGGTGTGGGCCACCGCCCTTTCTGGGGCAGCTGGTGTGGCAGATCACCGCGATCTGGTTTTGAAGGACTAGGAGACTGATTTGGCTCATAAGGCTTCTGCCCTACGCTTGCCTTTTCAGGGGACTATGATGTTTGGGGAGGAGTTGGAGGGCAAATTGCACAAACATTTAAGGAGAAAAAGCACTGTTCTTTTTTTAAGCAGTCCTCCACTATGGCTGTTTCATCTAAGACTAAAACCTTCTTTCATTTGCACTCTCAGAGGCAGTTTTGTAGAGGTCATGGGAGGTTTTCATCTGGCAGGGGGACTGGAAAGCCTCCCCAGCTGAAACCTCATTCCTGACTATATGGCAGCTGACTCAGGATTGTTAGTCGGAGGTCGGTTTCAGCTATTTCTTCCTGCCTGGTTGCATTCATGTTCTGATGTGTGGGTGCTGGACATTGTTCAACTGGGATATCGCATCGAGTTTTTAGAGCCTCCTCCGGATTAAGGGGTTCTTCTGACTCCTAGACCGTTGTGTCTGACCAAGAGGGCAGAGCTGTCTCTGGGGGTCGAGTCCCTCTTGGCGAAATGGGGGAGATTTAGGAGGTACCTCCTCTGGAGATGAGGAGGGGGTTTTACTCACTGATTTTTCTTCTTCCCAAAGTGACAGTGGGGCTCTGTCTGGTCTTGAAGTCTGATGTCTGAACTTAAAGTCCCTGAACAAGTTTGTGGTTCAGCTGCCCTCAAGATGAAGTCTTGCCAGAGGGTGATTCTGTTGGTTCTCCCGGGCCATTTCTTGTGCACTCTAGATCTGAAGAACACATACTATCATGTCCTGGTTTATCCCAGCCCTCGCAGGTTCCTGAGGTTTTGACTTAGGGCCGTCATTTTCAGTTTTGGGTCCTACCCTTTGGCCTGAGATCCGCCTGAGGGTGTTCACCAAGGTGGTGGTATCATTGGTGGCCTCGTTCCATCTTCAGGGTATCCTCATCTAGCCATACCTCAATGATTAGCTGATATAAGTTGTTGATAGATCAGGGGTTGGAGTGTTCTGCTTTGTGGGCTCATGGGTTTTCCTCTGAACCTTCCCATATGTTTACTGGAGTCCTCTCAGGACTTGATTTAAATCTGTGCTGGCTTTCGCACCAATCTGAACAGGTTGTTCCTGCCTTTCTCTCAGGTGTTGACATTGGGTTCCGTTGCTCTGGAATTCTTGAGGGTTTTTTCAGTCCTATCCATCTCTGGTTGAGGCTTCAGGGTCTCATGGCAGCAGCAGTGTTCAGGGTGCCTTTGGTGCAGTTTCGACTACGGCCTTGGTGGTTGCATCTGTTGGCCCTTTGGAATCCTTTGTCTCGCAATTTCGCCCTTCTGGTTCCGGTGTCTCCTTCCATCTTCCCTGCCCTGCCCTGGTGGACGGTGTCAGACAATATTTCCAGGGGTCTGCCTTTGCAGCCCTCTCCTCCTGGTCCTGCAGATGGATGGCAGTGCTTTTGGGTGGGGGGCAACATTAGAGTTTGGCTTACTTCAGGGTCGTTGGTCCCTTGAGGAAGGAAGGCGTTCTGCAAATTGGCAGGATTTGATAGCAGTGTCCCAGGCTGTTATGGACTCTCGCAGTTGGTTGTTGGGGCGCAATATGGTGGTGCTTTCCGACAACATGGTATCGGTGGCCTACCTGAATCATCAAGGGGGGATCAGGTCCAAGCCTCTAAATGTGGTGGTGGTTATATTGTTTTTTGGGGGCAGAGGGGCATCTGTTGTCTCCGGTTGCTGTCCATATCCAGGAGTGGACAATGGGGTGCCAGATGCCCTCAGTCGTTATTTCCCCACCTCCCAGAAGTTATCTCTGACTCTGCAGGCCTTTCGGCTTATGTGCAGGAGGTTTGGTTTTCCCTTTCTCGACCTATTTGCTTACTGGCACAATGCTCAGTTGCCTGCTCCCGTATCTGTCAGAAGGGGCATGCGGTTGGATCGCGCCTGTTGTATGCCTTCACACCCCTTACACTGATCCCCCGGTTTTTGGCTCACCTGGTGCTGAGGCCCCAGGAGATGGTGGTGCTGTTTTTGCCTTGGTCTTGGTTTCCCACTCTGGGGCTGTTGACGTTGCAGGGTCCCTAGTTGCTCCCTTGCTTTCTGGCTCCCCTGCGGTTGTCTCAGATAATGTCTCTCCCACGGCTGCAGCTGTCGGTTTGGAGGTTTAAAGGCAGGGGTGGTGATGTTGGGGTTTCACCGAGCATTTAACCTTGGTTCTGCAACAGTCTCCGAAGCCTCCTACTCTCAGGTCCTATGTGCGCCATTGGGAGAATTTCCAGCGCTGGTGTCGTGCTCTGGAGTTGTCCCCCCTGGGTTGCTGTAATTTCTCTGGGAGGTGTTTGAGAATAGGTTGTGCGTTTTCAATTTTGGGCCACAATGAAGATGTTTTGTTTCCGTTGGCGGAATTTGTCGGATGTGGATGACTTGGTTTCTGGTTGTTGAGGAGTTTTTCTTTGACCCGTCCTGTGGTGCTACCGTCATTTCCTTTTTGGGACCTTTCCTTGGTGTTGCGGGCTCTGGTAGCGTCTCCCTTTGAACCTTAGGCTGAGGGGGACATCAAATTTGTGATGTTGAAGGTGTTTTTTATAGTGCCATTACTTTGGATGGGTGCCGCTGGGAGTTGGGGGGTCTGATGGCTGTGGAGCCCTTTTTGTCTTTTTCAGAGGGTGGGGTGGTCTTCCGGTTGAATTCGCTTTTGTCTCTAATGTGCCTTCTCAGTTCCATCATTCTCAGGAGTTGGTGTTACCTGCTTTATGCACTGATCCGGTGTCTGGCGATGACCTTCATTGGTGTTTGCTTGATGTTTGCCGGGCTTTGCGTATCTATCTGAATTGCACACATTCTTTTCGGAAGTCTGTCTCCCTGTTTGTGTCTTTTCTGGGTTTCCTCTCATGGAGGGAAGGCTTCTTCTTCCATTGTCACTGGCTGAAGCAGGTCATTATGTTAGCCTCCTCCCTTCGGGTTCCCCTCCTCCAGCACGTGTGCAGGGGCGTTCTACCCAGGGGATGACAGCTTCCTGGGCTGACGTTCAGGGGTTTCCCTTTCTGAAATTTGTAGGGCTGCTGCTTGGGTGTCCTCCAATACTTTTGTGAGGCACTATCAAATCTAGAATTTGCTGGGGAGATGATGCTCATTTTGGTTTGGGACTACTGCAGGCTGTGTGCTTCTGACTTCTTATTTTTCTGTGCCAATAAATCACTGGGTATTGCTGTCTGCCTTGTGTCCTAGTGGTTCGTTGTTGATGTATGCTTGTGTTGCTTGGATAATCTCACTTTTTTTTAATCGAACGATGGCTGGTGGGACCCAGGGGTAATGCCCTATTACTTACCAGTAATCTTCATCACTCCTCGTCCCATTGTCCTCATTCCATTCATTACTGCCTTCCTTTCCAAACATGCCGGCCTTCATCTGTGGCTTGGTAGTGCAGAGGGAATGCTGGGTAAGGTATGTTTATGTACTTCCGGTGGGGGGGGGTGGGGTAGGGCAAGCATTCTTTCATTCTTTTCTTCTGTTGGTGAGATAGGATTATCTCACTTGTTTTTTAATGGGACGAGGACCAAAGGACCAGGAGCAATGAAGATTACTGATAAGTACTGATCAGCAGGCTTTCATTCTGACTCGATTTATGGCAATTATATTACAGTTGATGGGAAGGGTCCCAGATAATTGTCATTCCATGTACTGTAGTGCAGTTCCTTTATCCCTAATAGGCTCTGGGCATTGGAATAACATACACTATAGATTTGACATAGGACTGAGGTCACTATGTCTCTATCGAGTATTTTAAACTTAATTGTGTGTGTGTGCCAGCTAACTCAGAGGTCACTAGAAACGTTCTCAAATAAACAAGAAGGGATTAGCCTCTGACAGCTGCATAAACATGACAACTTTGTTTCCCCTAGAATCGGAACAATATCTTCAGAGTCGTGGAAACAATGATAGCTAATTCACTCAGTCAATCGTGCATGCTTCGTTTCTACAGAGTTGCCTAGAAATAGAGAGACAGGCGTTTCAATAAAAAGGGGTTTTTTGAACAGTTTTATTTCTCATGCAAAAGATATGAACTGCTACAATCGTTAGACAGAATGCAAAGTAAAATGCGTACAGCATAAACAGTAATATAAAATAATACTGAAATAGCATTGTCTGTTACAATGACATATATAAAAATACATACATAAATAACACATGTTAAAATACTCAACTGGTGCTTCTAAAATACGCCTACCCCGGTGTACCTAACCTAGGTGTAGTATGAGGGAAGAAGTAGGTGCTGTTTTAGCTAAGTTTAGTTTTGCCAAGAATTGCCAAACGTTTCTCTAGTTTCTAATCAGCTCCATACCTTAGGATGAGAGACTCAATTTCACAACACCTCGCAAGGGGAGTCAGACACACCGGAGCTGGATTCTCGGCAGGAGGATGACAGTGTCTAGTCAGTGCATCAGATGGAGAGTTGGCTTCCTTCGGGACTTGCTGTGTGGAGCTGCGTCATGCAAGTAGGTAGTCGAACTGCACCAAACCACACCATGCTTTGCCATAGCAAGTGAAGGTATATTTACACCTTGAAGGTGTTTAGAATGCCAGTATTGACGTAAAGTCGGGCATATGAACGTCATGAATGAACCCCTAAGGAATAGATGTTCATGCATAATAAATGAGTTCTTGGAGAATTCAATATCCAAGCATGGGGAAGTCCCTAACGGCTTTAGAGTCTGCTTTTCCAAGAACTTGTTGTGACGTAGATGAACGGATGGAAGTAGCCATGCCTGTATTTGGGTAGCATGGGCTATGCCTGAATAAGGACTGGATATCTATGCCTATATAAGGGCAATGTGAAATATACCTATACAAGGGCATGAATCTGGAAATGCATACAGAATCTAAATCGATACACAACAGTACGAGTTAGCAAAGTGCCTGTGTGATAGTGTCACTGATAACTAATTCGAGCATTATATTTTTTTGTTCATTTTATGAAATACCAAGGAGGAGATATATTTTATCTGTTTTTAAAACACGTAATTTTAGACAAGGTAGGCCAGCACTTTTATTTTTACAACATTTACGTATCCCACTTGTATGCGGTGCAATATCTCCTTATATGTGGCAGGAATTGAAAATAAGGTAAAGCATGTGGGAGGGCAACATTTTAGGAAAAATTTTACTTCCTTGAAGAGCCACTCAAGGGCATAGACTGGCTTATATTTTTGTATTTGATTACGCCCCTGACAGTTAACAAATTGCATTGTATATATGAAGTGTCATTTAGAAAAATGTTTTATTGTTTTATTTCACTTAGTATTATACTTTTATGTTACTGAAAAGTATTGAATGAAGTTATAACTGAGTGAAGTAATAGGGCATTCTGCAGCACACTTATAAAAGAAGAAAATGCCATCAATTATTGTTTTTGTGCAGAAAGGTTTCCCTTCCTGCACAAAAACAATCTACCCTGCAACTCAGGCCAGCTTGTTACATGGCGCAAGGGTGCCTGTGCTGGCGCATGGCAGCCAATTGTTCGCCAGCACAGGTGAAAGCCCCCGGTTGCCTCAAATTGTTGTTATTACGACTCATCCCTGTGCTTTTAGGATGAAGTGGCTTGGCGCAGCAAAATGGCTTTTGGTGCCGCGCTGTGTCATTTGTTTTGTAAATGAGGTCCTCAGTGAAGAAACCATTCACTATTTACACACTTGATTGATATTTAGTAACGTATTAGAGTGTTTCAATGACCCAAGATAAATGATGCCCTCGAGGCAGATTTTCTTGATCTGCCCCTTCCATGCATGATTTGTACAACCCTTTGCAAGCCAAATATAGTGCTGCTCGGTTTATTATTGTTGTGTTTTATTTAGGTAAAACATCTATGAAAATCTAAGAGGGAAACCATTTTTGGACTCGCTTCCACAACTCCCTCACAATCTGCACAACCACAGTCCAATAATCAAATTTTACATAGTTTGAATTCCTATGCTTATTTCAAATGACATGTGTTTATATACATATATATTTATCTAATTTAAGATGACACTGGGTTTTCAAACTTTGTAAAATATAGCATTTCTTCCCTTTTCTGATTGCCTTTTCTCCATACCTGTGTGTCGTGTCCTGTAACCCAGGAACTCACACAGGACACGATGTGGATTTCTGCAAGTATTCTTTTATTTCTTGGTTTACATCATGCATGTATCATGACCTCCTTCCTTGAGGTCCAACTTCAGAATGTTTTCCCTCCTCACCCCTTGACCGGATGTGGTGTCCGGTGCCCCCTCGCCCCTGCGCTGTCCTAGTGCCCTTGTCCTGGACACGATCTCTCTCTCTCTCTCTCTCTCTCTCTCTCTCTCTCTCTCTCTCTCTCTCTCTCTCTAGAGAGAGAGAGAGAGAGATTGAGAGAGATTGAGAGAGATTGAGAGAGATTGAGAAAGATTGAGAGAGATTGAGAGAGATTGAGATTGAGGTTTCCTTTGTTTGTTACCCCCCTCAGTGGGGTGCTTGTGGCAGCATCATCTTTGATCTTTTTGTCCCTATGTGCTATTTCTTCTGTGAACTAGCCTCGCTCCATTTCCTTTGCGTGTGCTGTCGCTCTGGCCTCCGCTCTTGCTAGGGCCAGGATGTTTTCTACTAATGTCGGTCTTTTGAAGTAGTGTGGCTCACTGGTTAGAGGCGGCAGACCCGAGAGCAGAGGACGGCCCGGGACCAGGGTTCGATTCCCGGCGCGTCAGGTTTCTGGACCAGGGTCAGCGGACTCGATAATTCTCTCGCCTCGGTGCCCACTCTGATCAGCGATCACACTCGGCAACTCTGGGCATTAGCTTGCCTCATCTTCACTAACGGCCCCACCAGACCGCCGGGGATGCCTGTCTCACCCTGGAGATACCCATTAAGGGACCATCTCTCAGGGAAGCCAGGAAGGGTTTCGCAGCGGTCGAAGCGCCTTGGGACCCTACGGGTAAGTAGTGCGCTATATAAATGCCAATACATTTACATTTACATACTTTTACTATTTTTGCACGGAATCCCGTGTCACGGCAGCGTTCTATGATTCGCAATCTTATTGCTTGTTTGTTGTCAAATTCACAATGTGTTACAAGTTTCCTCAGTCTGGTCGCAAAGTCATCTGGTGTTTCGTCTATTTGTTGAGACGCGGTTGCGAAAGTGTATCGTTCGAGATCAATATTTCTTTGCTGGTCAAATTTTGTTGATAAGCATTTCTTTAGTTTCTTATAAGTAGTTGTTTCCTCTGTTGGTGGCGTCACTAGACGGTCCTCAATGTCATCGCCTGCAGCATTTATTAATCGACCCAGTTTCTTTGCCTCTGTCACATCAGTCGCTTCCTGCGTTCTTCTCAACCCTCTTTTGTTATTTCTTCTATTATCTTTTTCTTTTGTCTTCTCTTCTTTGCTTCCTGTTTATTTTGGCCTCTTTATTTTCTCTTTGTTATCCGTGCTTGTTCCTCTTTTGTGTCCGTTGTATCTCTTTATCTTTTCTTTTATTTTCTTGGTGTCCTTTCTCTTTGTTTGTTTGCTCCTTAGGCTTCTTTTTTCTTCATTTGTACTTTCTTTGTCTATTTATTTCCTTTCTCTTGATGTTTTCTTTGTTGCTGTTTATTTTGTCCTTAATCTTATTCACTTTATTTTTTTCTTTTGCCTTTATTTCTCTTTTCTTCTCCTTTATTTCTCCTTTTTCGATCAATTTCTTCTTTTTTTTTTGTTGCTTCTTTTGTTCTATTTCCGACTGCGCCTGACCTCAAAATGGCCACCGCGATGTTCTCCGCTCCTATTGGTCCGATTCACCTGACCTCAAAATGGCCGCCGATATTCTCGCCAGACTTCTTGTCCAATCCGGGCGCTGCCTGACTTACAAATGGCCGCTCGCGTTTCTCGCCCAGTGATTGGTTCTCGCGCCTGATCCTAAGATGGCCGCCGAGACTCTCGCGAGAGCTCGCGCCAGTTCTTTCGATTTCTTTTGTTATTTCGGGCTCATTGCACGGCGCTTACCGGATCTTGCACTCTTCTTTTTCTTTGATCGGGGTGGGCTCCCGCGTCGTTACTCTTCGTCTGGGAGCACTTTCCTTTTGTTCCTTTTGGTCTTCCTGCACGCTGCGATCCAGGGTGGGCTCCTGGTATGAAATACGATGATCTTCCGAGAGGGCACGGCGTGAGTCCATCCCACCTTCGTCGCCAGTTGTCGTGTCCTGTAACCCAGTAACTCACACAGGACACGAGGTGGATTTCTGCAAGTATTCTTTTATTTCTTGGTTTACATCATGCATGTATCATGACCTCCTTCCTCGAGGTCAACTCGAGAATGTTTTCCCTCCCCACCCCTTGACCGGATGTGGTGTCCGGTGTCCCCTCACCCCTGCGCTGACCCAGGGTCCTAGTGCCCTTGTCCTGGACACGATACCGTGTATCCCTCCCACCCTCCCTTGGTGCTCTGACTGCATCCCCCCTCCGACCCCACTTAATGGAACTCTGCTTTTCTTTATGTACAGATAACTCTAATCACTAGTATATGCAGTAGACCTGTGTACTCTACCATTCCTATGTGACTCTTAGAGTATATCCATTCGTATCCCCTCCCCATGTATATAGAGATAACTCTAATCACTAGTATATGCAGTAGACCTTTGTACTCTCTATTATTCCTATGTGACTCCTAGAGTATATCCATTCTTATCCCTTCCTTATGTATATAGAGATAACTCTAATCACTAGTATATGCAGTAGACCTTTGTACTCTCTACCATTCCTATGTGACTCTTAGAGTATATCCATTCGTATCTCTTCCTTGAGTGACTTTACTATTTGTACATTTGCAATGTTTGTTTCTGTGTGTTTCTCTTCCCTGTGTGACTTTACATCTTGTACATTTTCAATTTTTTTCTGTTTGTATCGTTTATGTAACGCATGTAATCAATCCTTAGTCCTTATGTTTTGCAACTGGATCTTATGTAAAGCGCTCTGACACCTTCGGGTAAAGTTCGCGCTATATAAATAGCATTAAATAAATTTAAAAAAAAATGTTTTGAAGTATAATATCAATTTCGCATGATACGCAAACACATTCACGCTACCTAATTTAGGAAATTATTTTTTTCATATTTTAGGAAATGTACTTAGAAAGTGTCTCTGTTTAAAATGGAGGTGTAATAAAAATATAAAATATACATCAAACATACGCAATACATACTTGTATGCGATACCTCCGGATAGAGCGAGCCTGTTTTCTTTATTCCATTTACGTTCAATAAGAAATAAAGAAGGCTAGGTGTAGTTGGTACTAGTTTCCACCAGATGTCACCCTTGAACTTGCAAAACATTTTCTGCCACTTCAAAGCTTCAAGGCAGCATGCTATTAATTTATAATAAAAGGTATCTGACAGATTTATTCTGAAGAATTATGTGAATCCAAAGCATAATTCCAAGGCTTTGGTTTATAAATTGTCATTGATTTTAATGTTCTATGTAAAGTTGAGGCAGGCAACAAATTTTCCTGCCAAGAGCTGTTAAATAAATAGTCGTCCTTTGCTCTGGAAGTACATTCAACTTGTTAATACAGATGAGTAGAATGAATTGATGCTTATCCATAAACCATTTGTGACAGAATGCACAGTGGCAATTCAAAAAATATTGAATGCTTTTATTACTATTTTTTTTAAATACTTCACTAATCCTAAAAGAATATTAAGATGTAATAGGCAGTAGCAACTTCACACTTCCTTACAGGAGACTACTGTCAGATGACGATTACTTTTCCCACAGCTAAAGCAGGCAAATTGTTGTTGTTTAATTTTTATCTGCGATTAGATAACAAAAGCTACTGTTTCTAAAGATGTAAGTCCTTTGTGTTTTCTGCACTCCGTAACCACACGCAGAAGCTTGTTAAATCTTATTTTCAAGGTGTATCTAAACGAAATTAATGGTTACATTTACATGTTGATTGTGAATAGGTGAATACTGGTGAACCGAAGACATTCGAGTTTATTTTAATTTGTCACTTCAGTTCATTTTTCAAAAACGGTTTGGCTAATTAAACAAAAGAAATCTATAAAAGTATTTGTTGCCTTGCCTTACTCCTTGAACACTTTTCAGTAACATATTCAGAATCTCTGGAATTATGCGGAAACGGAGCACCAAATTATCCACAAGCAATGACTAAATTATGTGGCGATCAAATGAAAATTAGGTAGCAACTGTTTGCACGAAAGAAAACTCCCTTCAGAGCAATACAGATAATTTCATGTGTGTTATAGACCTGTCTTACTTCCTCGGTGGTAATTTAGGATTCAATACATTGGACCTTAAATCTGATTATTTTTTAATCTTGAAACATCTGTTCTGAGTGTCCTGTTGAATTAAGGGCAGCTTTGAAGGTAGTGTCTGCTGTGAGAGCTTCGATCTGTGTTAAAAATGTAGCAAAAAATCACGATTTATAAATAATTTATTATTGCATCCACCTTGTCTGATTTCGATTTAAGTGCATCCTGCTGCGAAGATAAACCCATTTTACTGTTCATCAAGTGTGAATGTTTATAACAACTAGGGGACATTGCCGTCTTTCTAAATGGTTGATTGCAGCAATCAACAGCTGAAGGAATCCAGCTAAATTTCATGAAGTGTCTGGCATGACATTTCATCTTTTGAACGACCATTTTACTAACTTTTGGTTCGACCGGCAGACTTGTTTGTTAAGATCTGCAAAATATGCAACAGATGCTGTATTATGTGGCAAGGGCAGAAAAAGTCACACTGGCTCAAAACATGTTGAATCCGGAGAATCTAATTTTTCAGTGGCTCTAATAATACATACTCTGTGATTCATAGAAAAGAGGCACACAAACCCATGTAAAGCCAGACTTTGAATAGTAACCAACTACAGCAAAGTACACCCTTTAGGCACACAATTACACAGCAGTCAAAAAGACATGTTTGAACATTCCACTTCTCCCTATTATAATATGACAAGACCGAAAGATCCTAGTACGCATTTCTTCTCTTCAGTAATTATAATAATGGCCAGGTAGGCAATAGGCAGAGAAAACGGATGGGGAAGCACAGCCCTTAAACGAAAACCCTACATCGCCTAGCAAACTCTTGGAAATTAGCTTGAATGCAGATGTGGTCCATCAGAGTACTATAAACGTCACCCATAAAGGCCGTCCTTACTCTTTATTGCTGCAACCCGTCCCGGAAGTCTTTTGTTCACAGTTTTCTATTTGATGATTATGTTTTTACAACAATTTATTTCAATGTGTGAATATTTATTTTCAACAACTGGACGTCAACGGCACTTACCAGTTTCTTCTTACTTTTAAACGATTTTGGTGGCATTTTCTTCATTGCTTTGTGGCTCATTCTGAATTTTCATTTGGAAGACTGCTGGGGCTGCCACATATTTCAGAGTAGCCTTTCTCCCCTTTACCCAATCTTATTCGATGAGCAACCCTTTGTTGTTGCTGTTGTAGGAAGCTGGCTCTGCATATACTATACCAAAATGAGGTATAATGTGCACAGAGTCCAGTTGAACCTCAAAGGTAGGCAGAGGCAAAAGTAAATAGTACCTTACTCTCTATTTATAGAAGTGTGGCAGTGGACGAGCACTAAGACTTTATCAGAGGGTAGTGTTAAGCATTTGTTGTACACACTCCAGCAGTAAATGATGTCGAACACTCAAAGACTGAACTCAGACCGATTTATTCGTATCAAAAATATTGTTATTTTATTTCTAGAACCAAGCTACCCCTGGCAGCCGCAGCCCGTGGAGGGAATTTCGGTAGGGCAGAGAGGTGGGGTGGGGGAGGGGCAGGGGGGGTGCTAAAAACAGGAGTATGGATAATTGAAAGTAAGTAAACAATTTAATTAATAAAACGAATTTCGTAGCGCGCCCTGCATCGCAAAATGCGATCCAGGGTACACTACGAAATTAGTTTTATTTATTAAATTGTTTACTTACCTTCAATTATCCATACTCTGGTTTTTAGCACCCCCCACCCTGCCCCTCCCCCGCCCGCCTCTCCGCCCCACCATAACTCTCTCCACGGGCCGTGGCTGACCCCTGGTGCAGGTAAGTGAAATAAATGCTTTGCATAATTTTACACACTGTTTCACTATTTAATGCAGGTTCAAATGCAGTTGATTGAATTACAGGTACATCAATGTTTCAATATTACATTTCAGTTACTTTTTGGATTACTATGTATGTTACTTTTTAGATTACTTTTCAGATTACTTTTGCGAATCAGGGTGATATGTCTAGATATCACACTGATACATTTCCTAGACAAAAGGTAAGTAATTCACTTTTAGTACATGTCCAGTTTTTCAATGTTCCATAAAAACCAACTCCACAAAATTTTCAAGAAAAGCAGTCAATGCAATCCTATGAGAGGAAATTGAGTTATATGTTTACAGGTAAGTACACGTTTATGGGAGTTGCCATTCTGGGGTTCCCCCATAGTCGAAGGTGCACTCTCAAAGCACACTCAGCAGAACTAGGGCGGTCGGGCTGAGTGCTGAGGCTCAATGTTATCCAATGGGAAGGGGCCTCCATTTGGTGGCTGCTCACGAGCTGGCCACAAGGTTGCGGGAGCAAAGCTCCTGGTGTTAACACCTTGGCTGCTAGGTGTTTTCCCCTCCTGTGCTGATCCTGGATGAACCCCATTGTTCATGACGAGCTCAGCTCGTCATCAGCACAGCTCAACCGTGCCTCATGACGAGCTGAGCTCGTCATGAGCATGGAAGGGGTTAAGCTCAGGGCAAAGGGAAATCTGAGTTAGCACCAAAAGTACACCCGCAGCAGAGCAGGGGCGGCTGGTTCCAGGAAGTGGCTGCTTGTAGTGGGAGTGCTGCGGGATGGTGAGCCTGGGCTGGGGAGGGGCTGGCTGGGGGGTAGTAGAGTTGGGCATATGATGTCCATGAGTAAAACAAGTAAATAAATAAATAAAACTATTCACCTGGTGCTCGCTGCACGCCGGCTTGGCAAAGCAGCGAGTGCAAGGTATATAGTTATATTTATTTATTTATTTACTTGCTTTACTCGTGGATGTCATATGTCCGACTCCACTACCCCCTACCCTGTCCACCCCCAGTCTCACCGCCTCGCAGCACTTCCACTGCCAGCCGCCACTGGGTACAGGATGCTGTTGATTTCAATGGGGATTCTCCGGGTGCAACAAAGACTGCAGGCTCACGGACAAAGATCTTCTGGAGGTGACCACCGGTTGGAGAGCTAAGTTAGGATGCCTGGGGATGCTGGGACACCGTCGGTTGGACCACCCAAGCCCGTAGGACATCGGGTGCAGGGGTGTTTTTAGGCATCAGGTTTTTCTTATCAGCTCTGGTCGCAGTCGGGGGGATCCTCCAAAAAGAGACTGCATGCGTCGTTTGGAGATTCGAGGCAGGTCAGAGATCACCAGACCTCAGGTCAGGATTGCTTGGGCGATCTCCTCGTGGTGTTGGGCCACTCGAACTCGGGCTGTAGGCGTCGGGTTTAGAGTGGTGGAGACTCTGGGTTTTGGCTGGGACCAGAGTCTGTTGCCGAGCAAATCTTGTGCTCACAGGAGACAAAGTCTTTGGTTTGGAAGGCAGGGCAGGTCCTTCGGGTTCTTGAGGGTGCTGGCTGCAGGACACACTGGGATTTCGCGGAAGCAGGTTCGAGGTGGGGACAGGCTGGTAGGACTGGGTCTTAGTCAGTGGGGGTCCTCCTCTTCTTAGTTTCAGCACGGCTTCTACGGTCCTTCTTCTTCTTTTATTCTTGTTGGTTCTTGTCTGAGGAGGCAAGGTTCAGGGTTGCCCCTAAATACTAGATTTAGGGGCATTACAGGTGAGTAAAGGTTGGAACCAATGGGTACCTTCATTGGGGTGGGTACACCCCCTATTATGCCACCCTCCAGTGGGAGGGGCATATACCTCTCTCTGGTTGACTGGGTCCCCCCATCTGCAAGATGGCGGGGGCTAAAAGTTGTGCTTCACCTCACTTCCCTCACCTGAGGGGTGGGGTAGGCAAAGGTGGGCACACCACCCTTTCTCACTTGTTTTTTTTGCCGATTCTACCACCCAATGTGGGGGTCAGTACCGGTGGGAGCCAGTTCCTGGAAGGAGAAAAGAGCTGGGGTAGATCTGAAAGGCAGCAAGTCTTTAAAGCCTCCCCTTCGTGGACCCTGCCCATCCCAGGGGCGGAGGCTTGGCACCTCGTCCCAGGATGTGCATTGTTTCAGACCCCCCAGAACAGCAGGCTCTCGGCCCAGGGGTCCAGAAACATGTCTGGTGGTGGCAGCTGGCAAACAGCCACTCAGCCAGGACACTAGAGTTAGGTCATTTTTCAGGGGGCATCTCTAAGATTCTCTAAGATACCCTCTGAGTGCATTTTTTATTAAATCCCACACTGGCATCAGTGTGGGGTAATGTGTTGAGAAGTTTGATACCAAACTTCCCAGTTTTCAGTAAAGCCATTATGGAGCTGTGGAGTTCGTGATTACAAACTCCAGCACCATATACTCTTAATGGCATTACTGCACTAACAATGTCTAAGAATTGGCTTAGACACTTTAGGGGTACAGGGCTCATGTACCTGTATCCTCACCACTGGTATAGTGACCCCAGCTAGAGGGGTGGCTGAACTATTCCAGGGCAGTTGGTTGTTGGCATGGCACACAGGGATGTGTGCCATGTCAACGCTTCACTTTGTTCTGCACCAAAACAGGCAGCTGCAATGGCAGTGTGTGAGTGTAAAGGTACAGGGCCTCTAAGTGTGGCAAAATAAGTATTGCAGCCCTTAGAGGGCTACCCTGGCCACAGTGCCCTTGGTACCTGTGGTACCATTTACAAGGGACTGACATGTGGCCAAAGAGTGCCAATTGGGTTTTGTCTCAATGCAGTTTTAGGGGAAGAACATAGACACTGAGTACCTATTTGGCAGGAACCCAGGGTACACTCAGTCAAAGTGCATCATCAGTTTGGCAAAAAGTGGGGGCAACCATGCAAATAGAGGGCACTTTCTTACAGCTGTCACTCAAGCAGGACTTTATTGAACTAAGCATTTTTTCGCTAAAGGTGCTAGTGTTCTTATGCATCATTTTTTATTTCTTAGGCAATTTTATTTGCTAGAAATGTGAATTATGTCTCAGCAAAATCAGGACAATTTTGAAGCAAGCATTGACAACGGTGAAGAAATATTTAATGGCAACTTACACTATTTTATTAATATGTTTGTTGGCAGGTCAGTTAAAAAAATCAATCACCAATACTTTTTATTTCTGTTCAGGATATTGGAAAAATATCAAGGATGTCATTTTTGTTCAGACGCAGCCACCTAGAGCAGTACGTCTACATTCTCTGAGTCTTAGGAATGTCTCCATGATACTTACTGGTTAATTTGTTCTACTAAACTCATTAGGGGTCCATTTAAAAAACATGCCTGTAAAACAGAACACCCTTCCAAAAATGCTTTGATGGTCTCCCCCATTCTGATTTCAAAAGAGTAACGGTGTCCACTTTTTTTAGGTACTAGCAGTCATCCAGATACAAGACCTTCTGAGGGAGAGGTGGACTCTGTATACTTATTTATTTTTATTTTAGAGGTTTTCTATAGCGCTAGTCAGACCCAAGGGTATCGGAGTGCTTTACAACATGATGTAGAGAAGACAAATGCATGATAATGGTGTGGTGGAAAAATGCAGAAGTGTGGCAAAAGACAGAACAGATCTGCTTAACGTCAGAGGTGCGTCGTTGAGGTAGAGAGGTCTCAGGATCCAAAGAGTAGGATTGCGGTAAATACGTCGGGAGGTAGTCTCAAAGACCAGGGACCACAAGTCTAGTGCTGGAGTTATTTCTTAGCGGTGCTGACCCAAGGGGTGATTGTTCGTGCGGTGTCTGAAGGTTGACCGGTGGGGGCATGGTGTCCGGAGCCTCCCAGCTGGGGGCATGTGATTCACCTGATTGCATTCGGGAAGGAGCGGTTGAGGTAAAGGGCTTTTAGGTGGCTTTTGAATTTTGCAAAGGAGGGGGTGGTTCTGATGTCGACTGAGATGATGTTCCAGATTTTCGGAGCATTGCCAGCAAAAGAGAGGGCTGCAGTCTTTTGTTTACGTGTTTTCGAGGGGATGAGGAGGAAGGCGTTGGAACTCCTGAGGTTTCTTGTTTGGCCGGCTTTCTTGAGTTTGGAGGCTTGGTATTCCGGTTTCCCTGTGTCCATGCTTTGTGTGTGAGACAGGCAGTTCTGAAGCTGGCTCGCATTTCCACGGGGAGCCATTTTAGATCTCTGAGAGAGGCAGATATATGGTTAAAAATTCATTTATTCCGGTGACCATTCTGGCCGCTGCATTGAGGGTGGTTTTGAGAGGGGCTAGGTGTGCGCTAGCTGTGCCGGTGAGGACTGCGTTCCCATAGTCCAGTCTGGACAGCACCAGGGATTGGATGGATTGTTTGAGGTCACTCAGAGGGATGTGGAGTTTGATTTTGTTGAGGAGCTTCAGATTGAGGAAGGCGCTCTTTGCGGAGTTCTTGATGTGATTGGTCATGGATAGTTTGGGGTCAAGGGTGATTCCCAATGATTTGACCGAGGATGCCAGTGTGAGATTTCCGTTGAGGGCATCAATTGCTTTCAGCCATTCGTTGATTTGCGGGTTTTCTTCCTTGTTTGAGATGAGTAGGATTTTGGTTTTTCCCTGATTAAGTTTGAGGTGGTTCTTTGATAGCCATTCTTGGACTTCTCTGAGAGTGTTGTTGAGTCTTAGGATGTCGTTATAGGAGGAAGTTTCCAAGTAGATTTGAGTAGCATCTGCATATAGATGAAAAGGGATGTTTGCTTTTTTCAGCATGGAGGTGATGGGTTCAATGTATATGTTGAACAGTTGAGGGGAGAGAATGGATCCTTGAGGGACACCTCTGTTCACAGGGAGGAGGTCAGAAGCAAATGATTTGATTTTTACTCTTTGTGAGCGATTTTGGAAAAAGGAGGAGAACCATTGCAGGACCACTTCATCTGCATCGACCCTCTCTTTGAGAGCTTTGATGAGAAGACTATGGTCTACAGTGTCAAAGGCTGCTGACAAGTCTAGGAGGATGAGTAGACAGCAGTGGTCTGAGTCGAGGGAGTAGAGGATGTTGTCCATGCTGTGTAGGATTGCAGTTTTGGTGCTGTAGCCTTTTCTAAATCCTGATTGGTGATGGTCTAACAAATTAATGTTGTCAATATGTTTGTTCAGTGGACGGAGAATGCATTTTTCTAGGTTTTTGGATAAGAAGGGGAGATTGGAGACAGGTCTGAAGTTGTTCAGGTCGGTGGAGTCTAAGCCAGGTTTCTTCAGAAGCGGAGTGACTTGGCCGACTTTAAGGCAGTCTGGTATGGTGCCCGTTTTTAGAGAGCTGTTTATGATTTCGCACCAGAGTGGAGCCAGGGTGAGTTTTAGCTCTTTGGCCATTTGAGAGGGAATGGGGTCGAGGTTGTGTGCAGAGGGTTTGAAGGCGGCAATGAGGTTAAGGACCTCTGCTTCTGTGATGGGGTTGAAGGAAGACCAAGTCATTGCCGGTCGAGTTCTCCCGGTGTTTTTGCTTGAGGTGAGGCAGTCTATGTCGGGGGGCTGGAGGTTAATGTCCAGTGAAAGTTCTATCTTGGAGATTTTTTCGTTAAAGAAGTTGGCAAAGTTGTCACATAAGGCTTTAGAGGGTTGGACACGGGAGTTCACTGGCTTGGATGTTTGTTTTTTGATGATGTCAAAGAGTTTTCTTGGTCTGTTTTTGGCCTTGTCCAGTGTAGTGCGAAAAAATTTGGATTTTTCATTGTTGATTTGTTGTTTGTATTTTCGTCTTGCTGTTCTGAGTTCTTCGTAACGGCTGGAGGAGGGTTTCTTTCTCCAGAGACGTTCTGCTGCTCTGAGCTGTCTTCTTTTGTTGAACCAGGATCGGAGGGGGTGTTTCTGGGTTTTTTCAGTTTCAAGGGGGCTAGTTCGTCTAGGATGGAGGTCAAGGTAGCGTAGTAGTGAGATGTGAGTTCTTCAGTGGAGAGGCCTTCCAGGGAGATGGCCAGGAGGGAGGATATTTTCTCTTCTAACTCCTCTGTGTTGATCTGCGATATGTTTCTCGACCATGTGGGTGGATCAGAACTAGAGGGGCGAGTTATTATCTATTGATGGAGGTGGAATAGGATAAGGTGATGATCTGACCAGTCGACCGGAAGGATGTGATCTAGAGATTGCCTCGTATTGGGCGATGATGGCATCCAGGATTGCTCCTTTGTTATGGCTTTCTTTTGAGCAGTGCATCTAGAGGTTGTTGGGATGGAGCACCTCATTTAGGTTTTGTACTGGAACACTGTTCTTATCATTCCAGTGGAGGTTAAGGTCGCCTAGAATAAAGTTGTTGGTATCTCGGAGGGAGCAGTGAGCAATTAGGTCTGATAAGTGTTCCACGAATGTGACGGTGTTGCCTGGGGGGTGGTAAAGGAGGTGGCAGTGCACTAGCTTGTTGTTAGAGGTTTTGATTTTGGCAGTTAGGCATTTGAGGGAGTTGTAACTTGTGTCATCAGTTTCGGCCACTAATAGGTTATTGTTGTGGATAATTGCCACGCCTCCGCCTTTTTGGTCTATTCTGTTTTTGTTGATGATAGAGAAGCCCGGAGGAACAAGCATATCCAGGATCGGAGGAGAGGAATCAGTGAGCCAGGTCTCAGTGATGAAAGCTATGTCGACATTGTGATTGAGAATGGCTTCTGCCAGCCCTGTAGCGTGTTTCGTGGCGGACCTGCAGTTTATGAGCATGCAGTTAGTGCTGTGAGACTCTTTTTTTGATTCCGTGGGGATGTTGATGAGGAAGGCTGGAGGTCTGGGGGGGTTTATGGGAAGAGTGTTTGCTTCTGATCCCAGTGATTACCTGGATTGCAGATTGCGGGTCGCTGGTTGGGGGGGTGAGGTAAGTGGAGGCCAGCTCGAGCACTTCCTCCTGGGACATGGCCTCCATAGCCCTCTTTGGTCTCTGGCCTGGGCAGAGGGGGGGTGAGTTGGCTGGTTGGGGGGCAGGCGGTTGAGCGGCCTAAGGTGGGAGTGAGGGGAGGAAGTGAGGCTGGGGTTGGAGATATGGGACGGGTTGGGGCGGGTCAAGAGCATGGATAGGATAAGATTCAGGCCCTGTATTAAGGTGGTGAGTTGGCTTTCAATGCGTGTGAGGCGGCAGTGTGACTCTTTTTGAAGGGGAGTGGGCTGCCCCTGGGTGTGACCTCTTCAGCGGGGGGAGCGTTGTCAGAGTTGTGTTGACTGTTATTGTTAGGTAATGTGGCAGTTTGGTTTATGGGGGGGTGATGTAAGCTGAGAGTGGTCATGGTGGGGTAGTTTATTTCTCTTGCTAGGGAGAGGGTGACGGGGAATGGGAGACTCGGGATGTGTATAGTGGTCATTCGCAACTGAATGAGTGCGGGTCCTCGGAGTGGGATATTCTTGGAGGAATGGTAGAACAGGTGAGGGGGCGGTGTCGTTGGGTGATGGGGGATTGCAGAGGGGCAGGGGCTCGGCGGTGGCTGAGGTAACGGGAGACGGACTAGAACGTGTGGGGGATTGGGTTCCCCGTGTGCGGGAAGCGGTGGGTCGGGGGGCAGAGTGTGGGTGCTGTTGGTAAGTAGAGAGGGGAAGAGGAGTTAGAAAACCTCAAGGTTGGCATTGTTGGCTTGGATCAGGACTGTGGCGTTAGAGTAGATGGTCGCTGAGGTGGTCCCGCGGAGCGGCAGGGGGGTGTAGAATGTGTGTTTGCAGCTATGTGTCGTCTTGGTCATTTTGGTGATGTGGCATCTTTCACTCATGGAGGCCATCCAATAGGCAGGACTAATTGTGTGGAATATGAGGTCCATTTTTATTTGGCCTATGGTGGAACAGTGGTATAGGTCCGCAAAGAGGGATTCAGTGAATTGCCTGATCAGTTTATGTTTGAGGGTTTTTTTAAATTTCGGAGAGAGGTTGGGAGGGAGGGTGATCGCGAAGGAGTTCTGGCTGTGCTATTTTATGTAGGGGGTGGAGAGAGGGGTGAGGGTGGGCGACAAATTGGAAGGCATTCTAACTAGGTGATCGTGAGGTTAGTGAGGATAGTGTCTTTAGTGTTGTCTTTAGTGGGTATTCTGCGGCAATGTGGCAGGGGCGGCTAGACATAGTGGGACAGGGCTGTTAGCAGAGGTTAGGGACAGGTTTGTTGGTGGAGGACGCTCTGTCTATCGGTATGAGTGGGTCGAGTGCGGAGGAACTGCGGTCAGGAGTACCGAAGGAAGAGGACCTGGGTGGGCCACCATAATAGAGTCAAGTGCGAGTGAGCGGTGGATTAGGGACTCAGGTTCAGGAGCAGATAGCTAGGAGAGAGTACAAGGTTCAGGAGCAGACACCTAGGCGGGGGTGCGGGGGCAGAAGGCAGTCTTTAGGGCTTGATGCGCATCGTGGTTCGCCTGTTCTTCCTTCCGGGGGCCCTCCAAAAGGACAGAGTCAGGAGTTCCTAATTAGGCAGTACTGGTTCGGCTGCCATTTTGAGGTCAGGCAGAGAGGAGAGGGCAAATAAGAGCTCTGTGACTATAGGGGATTGCTTGGGCGGGAGGCAGGGACAGGCGACAGTCTCTGAGTGTCGCGGTCCAACGATGTTTGTCTTCGGTAGCTTCAATATGCCCTTGGGGAGGTAGAAGTCGGGGGAGTTTGTGAGAGCCATCCTTGCTGGGCTGCCATTTTTAGGTCAGGCAGGGCGAAGTGATCGCGCTATTGGTTCGGTTCGGCGCTGGAGGTGCCTGGTGAGTACACATATACATACATTTAAAATTCAGTGACCAGGGTAATGATAATTCTGATGTTGCATTGTATTCATCAGGCACTGATTCAGTAATAATGGGGCAGATTTTAATTGGTTTGGCTAAAAAAGAATACATTGAGAATGGTGTCAAAATTTAATAATGAGAATTCCTTTCAAAAGCTTAAAGAAATATTTGAGGGGGCTGGTGATCCTTTGTTCAATCCAGCTATGATTTTCACCCTTTATGATCTGATTGGTCGATTTTACCCTATTTGATGGATTATATTGACCCTAGGATTTGATGTCCATTAGATAAACCTGCAAGGAACAAACTTACACCTGAATGCCCAAGACCTACAAATTCTAATCAGGTCCTCGTGACTCCTGTTACTGATCCCTAACTATTGTCCTTTTCCTCTGATAATGGAAGAGGAATCAGATCTGATATGGTGCTCCTGACAAAATAAGTCGGTTGACATTGTGGGTTTAGATTTGTGGAATTATTCAGAGTTTGGTGGATAGGGTACTCCATCAGAAACATGGTGGATGTCCCGTCTGCATTATAGCCTATGCCTCTTATACAACAGTGGAGGGGATACCTGTCAAACTTTCACTGAGTATCTCATCAGTCAAACTCTAAATAAGGTCCCAAGATTTATCCCAAACTTGTGGAGTTGATTTGCCATCTGAAGGTATTTTATTTGGTAGCAATTTCAGAAAAGAAATTTCAAATTATGTTCTTGCATTTACCCCTATTCATAAAAAGTAATTTTCACTCTGTAAAGATTTTCCTTTAATGGTAGAAGAGTGGGCCATTCTACCAGTTGTATCTCATTCAAAACAATTGGCAACCAAAGAGACCAATATGGTTACTAGTGCATCAGACCCACTTTCGTCCCGTAAAGATACAGAGGATTCTGACAAGGATCATACAGAGGGGAATCAAGAGAAAATAACACTAACATTAAGGGGCATATTTACGAGGGCATTGCGCCTTGCTTGCACCACGCAACATGGTACATGCACGATGCACAGCTCTAAGTCATATTTATGAAGCCAAGCAAAGCCACTTTGCGTGGCATTGAATGGCTTTATAAATATGGAGTAATTGAACACAGAGCAAATCATTATGCTGTATGACTCTGTACAAGGGAGGTGTTCAATGGGCATTGCGGTGAGTATTCCCACACAAATCCCATGGATTTGTAAGCATCCCCAGATTTACCAAGCCTGGTAAACCTGAGGATGTGCCAAAAAGATACACCTCCCCTAGATGAGGAGTAACGAGGAAACATATTTTTATTTCTCCTTAATATTTTCTCTTTCATGTGTGCTGCAGTCCCCCGCACACATGGGAAGAGAAAACGCCTCCATGGATTGTGTTTGTGCAGGAAAGTGTCCTTCCTGCACACAAGCAATTCTTGCCATACACAGGTACCCTTGCACTATGGTGCAAGGGTGCCTGATTGGCACTAGGCTGCTGAAATGGTGCAAGCACAGGAGGAAAGAACAGGAACGCACCTTACTGTATAAATACTATGCATTCCACCCCTTTCCCTGAGACTCAGGGCAGCGTAGAAAGGTAACTTGCTGCACTGTCATGCACCACAATTCTGGTAGAAATGCCACTAAGTGTAAAACCTTGTCCTCTATAAGTGAAAGTTTGAATACCTCTTTTCTTAAAGAAGTGGCTTTCCTTTCCTGCAGTGCCATGTATCATTCAGACAATTCAAGGGTATAAAATCTATTTTTTCAGTATCTGAATTCAAAGCTCTTTAATTAAAGCTAGGAAGAAATGCATAATACTCACCTCCATGTCTTTAATAAAATTTGGACTTCCAGCATTAAAACTTGTAAGATCCGAATTTCTTGCCGAAAGATCTTAATTAAGGGATGCTCAAGTTTTGTTTCAGAGGCATAAAACACTACGCAAAGTTTAAATTGAAATTTTCATTCTTAGAGACAGGTTTGGTTTGAATTTTAAAATCATGCTGTGTTCTTATGAATGAGGAAATTCTGCCAACATGGTGGAGTTGCTGCATTTTAAGTTAAAGGGTGGGGGGAGGCTAGAAAACAGTAATTTCTGTGAGGGGCAAACGTAAATATATGAGTCTTTCTATACTGGAAAGGTGCATGCATTTGCCTCAGTTAAACAGAGATATTTCTCCTAATGGAATATCTGCATTCATAAATTGTGAGCATTGGAATACTGCAGGATTAGCAAAGATTGTCTTATATTTCCTAAAACATGATTAAAATTCTTTGTGAATCAAGATAATGTGTACTCAAAATCTTAAATTAACAACTTGAGAGTAGTTATCTGTTGGATTTGGAGGTCTCTGGTCTGCACAGTTAGGTACTTGTGACAAACAGGGACCCTCTCCTCTAGTCAGGGAAAGGGGATTACACACCTAAAATAACCCCTGCTCACCCTCTAGGTTGCGTGGCGCGAGCAGTCAAGGCTTATTTCAGAGGCGTTGTAATTTTAGCAGTTGTGAACCACACATAGCAACCCAGTGACAACACTACAAATGTACACCACACAGGTTTTATATAAAAAAATAAGTAGACTTTATATAGAGTTACCACAAGACCATAAACAACAAAAATACACACTATGATGACTTTAAGATGGTAGATTTAAGCTTAGTTCAGTTCAGTTCTTAAATGCAACACTCTGCGTCAATGTACCTTAAGTTCCGTTGCACTTTCATGTCAAGCAATGTCGCAGCGATGGGAGATGCGGCAAATTCAGGTGCAAAGAAATAAAGACCTGAAGATCTTCCAGATGCAGTACGCTTCTCGGGGATGCGAGAAGCTCACGGTTCGATGCGTGGACTGCAGCGGCGACACCCTTACGATGCGACGTCAACAGCTCCAGTGGCAACACTCGTCTCCACAATGCATGAAGCTTCCACTCGATGCGACAACTACAGCGGCGACATCCAAGATGCGATGGCAGCAGCTCGACGGTGGCGCGCTTCTCAGGGATGCGAGGTGCTCTTGGTCGATGCGGTGCAATGCGACAGTTCCAGCGGCGATACCCTCCTTCTCTGGTGTTGTGACGGCAGGCACAGCGATGGCGACACGCTCCAACCTCGTTGTGAGATTCTTCTCCTGATGCGGTGCAGTGCGACAACCACAGCGGCTACACCCTCCTTCTTCGGAGTTGCGACGGCAGCAGCAGCGACGGCGACAAGCTTCCTCTTCATTGCGGCATGCTACTCTCTGAAGCGGTGCATTGCGACAGTGTTGTGAACATATCTAGGACCCTAATTAAATATTCCTGATTCATGCCCTTATGTGGTTATAGCAAATCATATCCCAATAAAGGCATAAGAATCATATCCATATTTAGTCATAGCCAATGCAGTCCAAATACAGCAAGGCTACTTCCCTAGACTCCTAGAAAGTACAACGCGTTCTTTAAACAAACCAAGCCTCCAGCAGCTCAGGAATTCCCCCTGCTTATGTTTTGATTTGTCCTAGAACTCCTGAGAGTCCTGATAGAACTGCCATTTCTTAATGACAGTTCTTAGTGACGTCTTATGTCCAACCTTACGTCAAACTCGGCACCTTCCAGGTATAAATATACCAGCATTTGCCTTAATCAACACACAGTGGTTTGGAGCAGAGCGGCTATCTACTAACTCAAAGCCCAGCTGATGTGAGTGCCGAAGGAAGCCAACTCTCCCATTTGACGCACTGAGAGAGACGCTGTCTTTTCCCCTGTCGAGAAATCCAGCTCCAGTGTTTCCAGTCACCCTTGCGGGTTGCTGGGAGATTGAGTCCTGAGAAAGAGATACAAGACCTCCTTCATTCTAAAACGAAGGTACGGAGCTGATTAGATCCTTAGAGAATTCTTGATTCAGATTCTTGGCAAAACTAACTTAACTTAAACTGCAGCTCACTTACTCCTTCCCACGTACTAGGCTTAGGTTAGGTACACCGGGGTAGGCGTATTTTAGAAGCACTGGTTGAGTACGTTTAGTCATCTTTTATCATTGTATGTATTGTATATATTTTATCCGTTTTAAGTATCATATGGCTCAGAAACCATATAAATGCTTTTACAGTATTATTTCATAATACTCCTTTTACTGTACGTACTTTACTTTATGATACGTATTGCAATTGTGGCAATTCATTTCTCTTGCATGAGAAAGAAGACTGCTCAATAAATAACAACTTTTATTGAAAACACCCGTCTCTCTATTTCTCTGCACTCTGGTGAAACTAAGCATGCACGATTGACTGAGTGAAATAGCTATCTATTGTTTTCACACAACTCTGGAGATATACTCCTCATTCTGGAGGGAGCAAAGTTGTCATGTTTATGCGGTTGTCAGAAACTAAACCCTTCTTGTCTATTCAGGAAAGTTAACTCATTCCTGTTCACTCGAGAAAGTTTTTAGTGACCTCTGAGCTAGCTGGCATTCATAATTAAGTCTAACATATTCAGTAGAGACCTAGTCGACCTCAGTCCTACGTCTAAACTACCGTTTATGTTATTCCAATGCGCAGAGCCTATTGGGAATATAGGAACTACACTACATGGTGCCCAACATTTGGTAAGGTGATAATCTAACACAAGATACTAGAGTAACTCAGTCGTGCTTTTCACAGACACCTTTTCTCGTAAAAACTCCAATAGACGTCTGGAGTGGGTAAAAGGTTAATATCCGCCAAAACTTAGTAGGAAGAGATTCCTATGTATTAGTTTTTGGTTTAGTCAACGTTGAAGGTTACAGTGTTCCAAAATAGTGTGCACCTAATCTTTGTTTCCTTGAAACTTGCTCTGCAAACTTTCATTAAACAATGTCAACCAATGACGACAACAACGAAACCCGTGGAGCTGCAGTAGATGCGAATCAACCGGATTCAGATGTTACAGAGTTTAATGAAAATGACCCAAATGCTATAATCATCCCGGTCAATATAAGAAAAACTATAACTATGAAACTTATAGAAAATGGAGTATCATCAAGAGGTGGTACGTTCATATTTGTGGTAGAGGCCCATGAATATTGGCAGACAGAGGTATTCTATTCCTGGATACATTTTCCAGCAGCACACGCTGTGACACGCGAGTTCCACTACTACAAAATAGAGGAATCTTAAGAGGAATACGTTCCTTTCGAGGACGTTGAAATTCCACTAACATACCAAGAGCACCTGCTCTGGTTTAATGGTGCCCTAAAACATCAAAATCACATTACCAGGCTCGGTCCACTAGGTAGACCAGGAGCCACATGGCCGGTTCTAGCCAGCTACACACCACATCCGGACATTGAAAAAATGTCAGACCGAGAACTTTTAGTTCAGCTAAAACAACTAATTAAAATACATAGACAATTGGTCCAATATGTCATGCGGACTTCAACAGTCCAACCTGCAATTAGAATTCCACAAAACACCCCTCAACAGGGGAACACAAATAAATTACACCATAGAATATACAATCATGTATTGGTAAAGTACCTGCAAAACGGGAACAAATTCCATTCTGGTTAGCTCAAAAAATTACTCAAATAGAGGCAGTATTTCCAGATACTACCCCTCACGACAAACACAGAATTGACTATCTGTCTCCCAATGGGGATCGCACCACATGTGGAGGACTGTGACACTTGGGGCACAGTCTTTGCTTCTATCTACACAAAAACACATGGTGTTCCGTCTATGGCGGTTATACCAGACGTACTAAGACAGATTCAAAATGAATACGGTCCAGAACCTGCTTTAGCTCTGGGTATGAAATTACTGAAAGACTTTAAGCAGGTCTCGGCTATATTACTAGCCAACATAAAAGGAGAAGCAGCATCTGTGGCGATCCGCCAAAAATTGAAAGAAACAGACATAGCAGACCAACCTTTTGAACTTGCCAGAATAATTGAAAAATCCTATGAAGATCTCGGTAGAGATAGTTTGGGTGGGAAACCACTAAAACCCCAACTAATGGAAAATCCTGAAAATACTTTCATTAAGAATAATTTAATTACTCAAAAGAAGAAGTGATAGGGTAATAAACAAACCTCTCCCAAAGAAAAACTGTTTCAGTCCAGAGGAAGGTCTCCTCGACGAAGGGATAGAACTCCAGAAGGAGGAGGCAAGTCTCCCCAAAGGGAGCCCTCTGAAAAAAGATACAATCTTAGAAAAAGGGACATCTTGAGAAAACCTGACAGATATCAAGAAATTGATACACGTCCCTCTTGATCTTTTCAGACTTCCTCACAGAAATCGGAAAGAAGAGGACGGTCAGAACATAAAGAAGAGCACGTCAAGCCCAAAGACAAGGAACCTGCTCATCAAAGTAAAAAATTACAATATCCCAGAAAGAAGGTAGCCAGTATTAAAGTAAAACATGCCGAGAATTCTGAGGACACAACTTAAAAACGGAGAGTGGGCCCAGACAATGCTAGACAGCACAGCAGAAGTGACCATTGCTCGCAAGGTCCTCATGAATCTTCTGGAGACAGTAGTCACAAATGAATATATTCAAGTGGAAACTGCAGACACCAGAGTTAGCGTGCCCCATAAACTATATGAAATTACATTGCGTAGAGAGGGGGACAAAACTAGGAAAATAAAAGGTCTTTTTGGGAGAATCTATCTATAGGCTATGATATCCTTCTAGCAGAGAAAGACTGGCCACCAGAGTTTGTCAGGGAGTGCCCGCATGGCGAAGAAATGATTATGCCTGCCTTCTCAAATCACAATCCAATTCATAAAAAATACACGTTTGCTAGAAAATGGGCAGTGGCCCAAGCCTCTGCATTATATAAAAATCATGTAGGATGGGATGAGGATTCAACTCACCATAAAATACAGTTAAAACATCAACCTACTGCACAGAGGCAGTATCCTGTTAAGCAAGAAGCTGAAAAACAAGTCAGAGAAATCTTAGATCAACTTGAATATTAGGGGGTGATTGAAACATGCACCTCACAAATGAACAATCCTTTGTTTCCTGTCTCCAAACCAGACGATTCATATCGTCTAGTTTTGGGCTACAGACACCTAAACTCTTGTTGCAAAACATTTGCAGTACAAAACTCACACAGTGCATCACTAATGAATAACATCGTGCGCAAGAAATATAAAACGACATTAGATATTTCAAATGGTTTCTACTGTCAAAACATAGCACCAGAAAGCAGATATTTGACTGCTTTCTCCAGCATGGGGACCCAAAAACAATTTGTCGTCTCCAACAGGGATTCAAGAATAGCCCAGGATTATTTTCAGCAAGGGTATCAGAGTTACTACAGATATATGATGATGAGGCATTATCTTATGTCGACGACATCTATCTTACAGACGATGACCTGGAGACTCACTTGAAAAGAGTGAACACCATCATACTTGGGTTCACATCTGAATGGTACAAATTTAACTTTAAAAAGTCACGAATTGCCCACTACACTGTCCTATTTTTAGGATATGAATTATCAAGTGAGGGCAAAAGCCTAGCGGACAATTTCTTAGAAAAGTGTGCAGTACTCCAAGCTCCAAAAACAGTGAAAAACATACAATCAATTCTAGGTTTCCTGAATTCCGGAAGAACATACATTCTAAATTATGCAGAGAGGGTTAAACCTCTCTACGAACTAATAAAACCTGATTTTAAACCAATTAATTGGACTCAGAAACACACAGAAATTTTACGATTGTTACAAACAGACATGTTAACTAAAACAAAACTGCAAACATGCGCAAACGAATGCAACCTTGTAATCCGAGTCATCCCAGGAAGATGCGGATTCACCTACCTGACCTCTAATGAGGGAGAAACGGTACCAATAGCTTACAAATCACACTTGTACACACAAGCTAAAATGAAATTCAGTTCTACTGAAAAAATACTAAATGTGGTTCAAACTGCTGTAGCAAAAGAAAGAGCCCTAGCCCAAGGGAAGAGCATATCTGTACTAACAGCAGTATCAGCCCTTGAGGCAGTAACAAGACCAGGCATTCTAAATGCTAAAGCTCTCGTTCCAAAATGGATACAATTGGAAAATTCTCTTGCAACAGAAGACGTGAAACACGCATTTGATCCGAAAATGAAAAAAATAGAATATCTGGAATATGAAAATGAATGTCCTCTGTCAATCGACATTCTGCCTCTCGAACAGTACACCTGTGTAATCTACACGGACAGATTTGCACAACACTACATTGTGGAAAAACAAATTTACAATGCTGCGTGCGCGATTGTTAAAGGTCGCTGGCGCTTAGGTAAATTCAGACCGATGGTCACTAAAACTAAATCAATCAGCAAATGTACAGCTCAGCGAGCTGAACTACTAACTTTGAAGGAGGCGCTTGAAAATGCCGATCGCACTAATAGTGTGCGATTCGCATTACTGTGTCGAATCTTACAATAATTTCATGCAGACCTGGATAGAAAACGGTTACAAAGATGAGACAGGTGGCACATTAACATATAAAAAACTATGGGAACAAGTAGTTCTTTTGCAGAAAGAACTACGAAAGACTCACATGATACATATGCAGAGTCTTCAACGTGATGGCGTTCACGTTGCAGGGAATTCATTGGCTGACACCGCCACAGCGGCAGCGGGTCAAGCGGCTTCCGTAGCTACAAAAAAGCGCACGAAAAAACAAATAGACGGTGAAACGCTACTAGCAGTAAAAGCCTCATTGAAAGGCAACTATGCAACATTACCTCTAAATTATCCACTCAGAAATACATACATAATTGATGCGAACTCCGTTCCTTTTGCTCAAATCCCTGGAGTGGGGGATGGAGTCATTCCAAACACGAACCGGAGAGTCTTCTTGATTCTGGAAGCACACATGGGATTGGGTCTGAGGCACCAAGAGATCCTGAAATCTCTAATAGAATTACAGTCACGATACTGGTGGCCGGGAATGAGCGTGCAAGTTTATAACTTTGCAATGGAGTGTCAGGACTGCAATAGAGATCGCAGTTATGAACCGGACCAGATATCTCACTCTAACACAGTAAGACCAGCCCAGACACCTTTTTTAGACAGCATTAGACTAACTATATGCAGGCGTCCGACCAGACAAATGCGGTCCCATAAATATTAAGACGAGATTCATTTGGATGTGGCCCCAGCGCTTGGCTGACTACACAACTGTTATAAAAGATTTGCGAGTCTTTATCGGCACATACGCAATTGGCATGCTACATTCTGACCAGGGTCCTGCATTTAGCTCTCGGGCTTACAAGGAGGCCATTGCCTGCATGGGCATTGCATTGCGGTACTCTAGTCCATTCCATCCCGAGGGAAATGCGGTAGTGGAGAGAATAAACCGTGACATAAAGCAATCTATAACAGCGAGGGTATTAGGTTCAGGTGACGGGTGGGTCAATCATCTAATAAATGTCCAGCGTAGTCTTAATAATCTGCCAAGAAATTCTCTAGGAGGTATCACTCCGTACGAACTTTTGTTTGGTACAAGAATGATCATTCATGATCTCGATTGTCACACTTCAGTGGTGAAACAAAAAACCTTTGATATCAAAGAACATTTGGCTGTTTTACAGGACCTAAATGAAGCAAGAAGCAGTCTAAGTAACACAAATTTCTAAAGCCAACGACCACTGAAGAAAAACCACCTGTCCCAGCAAGACCTGTCTGGATTCCAAAGATTGGGGATCAGGTCAGAGAAAAGATCGTGGTGCAGAAGGAATTTGGGCCTTCTTACAGAAAAGCAGTACCTGTCTTAGCTGTCAGCGGAACAAGATCAGTAGTACTACCGCCCCTTGCTGGTAAAAAGGAGAACCGAGTTGTATCAATCGCCCTGGTAAAGCCACAATCATGTGGCCAATAATAAGTAGTAGGCCCAGTGGACTCCCAAG
This sequence comes from Lissotriton vulgaris, assembly GCF_964263255.1. NCBI lineage: Eukaryota > Metazoa > Chordata > Amphibia > Caudata > Salamandridae > Lissotriton > Lissotriton vulgaris. The sequence continues at coordinate 2,040,868,850 of NC_141685.1, read as the reverse complement.
AAGTAGCAGAAGACCAAACCTGACTACAATCCAAGAGTTTAAACTGAGAGACTAATCACATTTGATAAACCTTCAGTGAATAAAAAAGGACCATGCAACAAAGCCATGGAACTTGTGCCTCTTGAAACCCAAATTGCAACAGTTCGTCAAGAAACACCTGTCTACAATGATGTCGCCTCGGAATATACTAACTTGAAAAAGGAAGAAACGAATCAAAAGATCAATGGAAATCAGGAAGCAATCCAAACAATTGACAGAACTGCATCTGGCTACTTCATCAATTTCAATGACTTTTCTGATGATCCAATTGAACATGGAGACAAGCCAGCAAACAAAACTTTCAAAATGAAAATTACAGAGCTCTTTCATCAACTCAGAGAAACATATCTAATTTCACCATGGATTGAATTATGGATTGTGTTAGGTGTACTTTTCCTCCTTCTATGGCTCATCTTGGTTTTAAGTTTGGGTACAATGAACACAGCAAGTCAGAACATCAACTTGGTCCTGAAACCACACAGATCTTCTCACATCGAAAAAAGAGAACTATCATCAGTGAACATCACAGCCATCCCTATACCTGGTGGTATCGCATGGGACAAAACTGACTACAAAATCTATGGCCCGGTTGAGCTCTTGAAATATCCACACCAATTCAAGATCTCTTTAAGTGACTTTGTATCACCTAGTGCTTTCTCTGATGATTGGGACTTTGAAAATATTAATAATATGATGTCAGATTTAGAAATGTCAGCAAAATTTACAGAACATGATTATTTATAGGGTTCCATCGAATTATGAAGAAATGATTTGCTTCAATCTCTTTGGGCATTATTATCTGCATAAATCTGCTAATCCTAGAAATGTTTTCAGTTATAATCAGTGGGAACATTGTCCAACCCCGCCAAAAGGCAGTCAAAAACATTTTATGACAAATTCCCATACTTCTCAGGGTTTAATATCACTAATCCAGAAACGTTTTATTTCAAAATGATAAATAAGTCAGGAATGAAAAACATGTTGACAAATACTAAACTGATTTATTCTGAAAAATGTTATGAAAAAATGTCTACATTTGGTTTTGAATTTTGGAAAAATAACATTGAGACAAAAACCATCTGGGGTACAAAAGAGTGGCAGGTACAAGGTTTAGAATCATTATTTAGAGCCTGCAAGATCCCAGAACAAATAATGTTTGTGAATGACACCATTCAACAGACAACCAGTCTTGGCCTAGCCATGATATAAGATTTAAACAACCCGTCTATACCAAAGCCTATGCCTGATAAAACTACAGATGAAGGGTTAGACGTGTCCAATATTTTACAACAAAACAGAACTATTCCTGATTGGAACAAATGGTAGATCTGGCCCACAGACACTAATAACTGTCAAGATAGATTCCTGAGCAAAACACAGGGGTTCAAACAGAACATCCCAGACCCAAGATATTCCCAGAGACAACATCCAGGGATAATTACAACATACGGTGTAGGAAAATTATGCCTCAGTTGGCTACAGAAATCCACACTACCCAAAATTAAGCAACACTTAACTTTACTTAAAGAAGGTGCTGACTTGCGAGATTTCATAATGGGACCTCGCAAACAGCGTCAAAAATGTTTCATATACGCCGGAATATACCCAGCTTACAATGAAGCTTGGATAATAACACAAATTGAAACTGCAGAAAAATACGAGAAATTGATAGTATTAATTTGGAAAAATCACTTTCTGTAGTGGACAATGGGTCAACGACTCTGTCCTCCAGAATTTATTCACTGGACAGCATTGTATCATCTGCTATTGATATAATAGAACAGGATATGCTAATGTTACAACATGGTCAATCCCAATTACGTTCTATTGTACAGCTAGGCTGGACGTTACAAAACCTCAGTTCAGGCTACGTGCCATGGCGTCTAATCAACACAACGTCATTATTTTCTATCTTTAACCTTACTGATAGACAAATCTCGTTGGCACAAAAAGGAGCAGACTATACGGTGCTGAGCATTGAAAAACTAGAAAAAATGCCATTGACAATGTCAGAACGACCGGTCATTGAATGGATAATACATGGCACCATTACAATCCCAATAACGTTTCAGTTTCAATACTGCCAAAAGTATATACCAGCAGGCCTGTATGAAAGGTTGGGTAAAGGATACATCAAGTCAACCTGGAATTTACCTTATACACATAGATGTTATAGTGAAGGGAAAAAAGAGGTATTTCTTAGTGGAAACAATTTTAAAAATTCACTAAGCGGTACACTTCAGTGTGAAGGTATTAACTTGCATGGAGCCTGTGAAGGTTCATCAAACAACCTTTCATGTCATCTGCACGGCACCCCTGCTACACAGATAGAGCCCTTTTTCAGACAACTTTCCAACGGTAGCTACGTTATAATAAGTGACCACAGCTGTTGTGGCATGATGTCAGGAAAAGCCTATCTCGTGAGCGTTACTTCCAGGGTCATTTGTTGTATGCAAGTATTGTATCCAAACAGTAATCCAGACATGGAGGCAGCAATATGGCCTTCTGTGAATATCTCTTCTATTCGAATTGATACTTTAAGCAGAATGAAGTCTATTCTTTTACAGACAACTGTGCCTTTAACTTCGTCCAAAGAGATGTATGATCTGCAAGTTGCAAGGGCAGCGCAGAGATACGTACCCTATCATCGACAAATTACCCCGTGCATTTCACAACAACTCGCACACCTGCCGCCTCTTCCCGTGTCTCCTCCCCTCTGCCTATCTGATCAGTCAGCCCTTTTAACACGACTCGCGGCCCCCGCTCCACGGGGGCCGCTCGTAGTCGGACTTGGACTTTGTTGGCTGCTATTCCCTAACGTGCCGGAGGAAACCCGCCTTTGCCTTTACTGGGACGGTGAATGAGCAAGGATCTTTGGTGACCAGCAGGAGACAGGGACTGCTAGGCCCACCAGGAAGTGTGCTCACAACAACTCGCACACCTGCCGCCTCTTCCCGTGTCTCCTCCCCTCTGCCTATCTGATCAGTCAGCCCTTATAACACGACTTGCGGCCCCCGCTCCGCGGGAGCCGCTCGTAGTCGGACTTGGACTTTGTTGGCTGCTATTCCCTAACGTGCCGGAGGAAACCCGCCTTTGCCTCTACTGGGACGGTGATTGAGCAAGGATCTTTGGTGACCAGCAGGAGACCGGGACTGCGAGGCCCACCAGGCAGTGCGCTCACAACAACTCACACACCTGCCGCCTCTTCCCGTGTCTCCTCCTCTCTGCCTATCTGATCAGTCAGCCCTTTTAACACGACTCGGGGCCCCCGCTCCACGGGTGCCGCTCGTAGTCGGACTTGGACTTTGTTGGCTGCTATTCCCTAACCTGCTGGAGGAAACCCGCCTTTGCCTCTACTGGGACGGTGAATGAGCAAGGATCTTTGGTGACCAGCAGGAGACCGGGACTGCGAGGCCCACCAGGCAGTGCGCTCACAACAACTCGCACACCTGCCGCCTTTTCCCATGTCTCCTCCCCTCTGCCTATCTGATCAGTCAGCCCTTATAGCACTACTCGCGGCTCCTGCTCCGCGGGTGCCGCTCGTAGTCGGACTTGGACTTTGTTGGCTGCTATTCCCTAACGTGCCGGAGGAAACCCGCCTTTGCCTCTACTGGGACGGTGAATGAGCAAGGATCTTTGGTGACCAGCAGGAGACCGGGACTGCGAGGCCCACCAGGCAGTGCGCTCACAACAACTCGCACACCTGCCGCCTCTTCCCGTGTCTCCTCCCCTTCTATTGTTTCTGTACTTTAGCTGCCCCATTGTGCGTTAGCGGGATGCGTGTGCGGGACCCAGCCCGGGACGAAGCCCAGACAAAGGGCGGGCCCTCTGAGGCCCTCCGAGGCCTGCAGAGCCTGGACTGGGCCCGACCCCCTGCCCTTTTATCTGTTCCCTCTTTCCGCTGTTGTTCTAGTTAACACTATTGATCTCAACTGGTATTATTTTGGCTGCTGTTATCACTTTTGCGTTTCTAGTTTTGTCTACTTAGTGTTTCTTACCATTAGGCATTGTTAATTGTAACGGTATCTGATACCAATTCTTTCGTAATTATTTTTTTTTTCTTTCATCACCAGTCATAGTTGATAAATATCATGTCTGCTCGCGAAACCCGAAGCCAGACAGCGGCAAGTGCAAAAACCAAAAAACTAACAGGCACTTTGGATAATTTTATTCTCCGCACCAATTCTTTATTTGATCAGGGAATAATACTTATGGAAAGGAGGGTTTCGATGGACCTTGCTCAAGCCAAAAGGTCCTCATTAGGCAATATAGCCCTAGCACGCTCCCTGACCAAAGCTCTAAATAGCTCTGATCCCCATCCTATACAGTTAGATGCTAGATCACACATTCCAACTAGTTCCCTAACATTACTCTCTGACCCTCCATCTTTAAATGAACCAATCCCAACTGCCCCCTTGGTTAACAACCTATTATCAATACCAGTTATAGTCCATCATGAGAACAATCGATCCCAAAGGGGCAGTTTGGAAGGTGCAGTCCCAAAAATAAACCAAACAACCCACAAGGTAAATATTACCAACCCTGTCTCACAAGAGACGTTGGGACATATCGACGGTAAGATAGGTGCAAGTGACCCCGTCGAAGAAGGGAGGGACCAATTGGGTAACAATGACAACGTAGGGAGTGATAAGGCCGAACTTGTATCTCATCCCTTACCATTGGGTATCCCAGATGACACAATTTCCAACAGCAGTTTGGTTAGCATCCCAGATGACAGCAGTTGTGATGAATCCTCAGTCGATCAAGAGGATAGGAATGCTTCTATTTTGACTTCTTTGTCTGACCTTATCAAGTCCCTACTTTTGCCCCTGGAATCCAGATTACAGAGCATTGAACATCAGCTTGAGGCCATTGTCTTGGCACAAAAACCCAAGAAAGTAAATCTTGTCCCTAAAGCCTCTACTGCACCACCTTCTGCTCGTAATCCTGCGTCTAACTCTAAGAAGCATTCTACAGGGGATAATCCCACCCCTAAGACCCACCCGCCTAAAATACCAATCCCTTTGAGTAACAAAGTTTGTACTAACCAGCTAACCACTGTTGCTCCCATTACCACTCAGAGTGAAACTGATCCTATTAGCCCAGCCTCCAAATCCCCACTACCCCACCATGAGAAGTCAAACCCACGTCGGAACATTAGTCTACCACCAGACGCCTGTCCATATGTGATAGTCTTGACAGGCGCCCCTGAACTAGCCCCTGCCATTTCTGAACCATTCTGGGCACTTAAAAATAAAATTTGCCACTGGTTAGATAGAAACTATCCTCCACCTCCTGGAATAAACAATAAAATGCTCATGGTGGAGAGAGCCCCCTGGGTAGGTGAGAAAAAGAAAAGCTTAAAGGGAGATTGTGTTGTTGTCACATTTGAGGACCCGCGATTGGTGGAATATATTTGTTCTGCTCCCCCATGTGACAACAACACCACGATTATGGTTAAATCTCTGTCATATTTCTATATGCATACGGAGCACAACGACAACAGGTGGAGCTGGCTGAGGTTGTCCAATATGGGGAGAGGGAGGAACAGGAGGGAGCATTCTAACTACCAGATACCCTCCAAGTGGGGTGGGAACGACGAGGAAGGCTGGAATTTAGTACGAAGGAGAGCAGGGAGTGCCAATTTGGGTGATCGACAGTTTAATGGGGATTGGTCGGGCCAATGGCTTAACTATCCTTTATTCCCCTGTTATAATCGTTATAGTGGTTTGGAAGGGGTAGACTGACTTCCAACACAGTCCCCTGGACAATCTGGAGAGAGAGTGGTGCCCGCTTCCCCAAGGGCACGAGTTAATATTAGTAGGGATGATTCAACTAATATGGCTACCACCAGCCCAGGCAGAGTTGAAAGGGAATCCAGTATACTGAACTCATCAAAGGAATTATCTACAGCCCGCACCTCTATTAATATCCTGTCTTGGAACATAGCAGGTTTAAAAAAAAACCTTGATAATCCTGATTGGAATGACTTTATAAATACCTTCCACATATGCATGTTCCAAGAAACCTGGTGTCCACTGCCACAATATAAAAATGGGTACTCAACCTTCTTTATTCCCGCACTTACGACTGGGAAAGGACGTCCCTCTGGTGGTCTACATATCTGGGTAAAGTTAAATTTGAATTGTGATGTCATTACCCATAATACAAACTCAAATGACATTCTGCATATCTCTATAAAAAGCCCGTCCAGTAGCACTATACTAGAACTATTTTGTGTATACGCAAGAGGTTTACTGGGTGGCCAAATTTCACCTATACTAGAGCTGCTAGATAGAAAGTTATCATCCCTCCCTTTGAGATCTAAAATACTAGTGGGGGGGACTTTAACTGTACCTTTGAGCCCCTGGACGATGAAGATTCATTGGTTTTTAATACCGAGGATTGGAGACAGATTGTACCACCTCTAGCCCTTACCCCCATTAAGAAATGGACTGTGAGAGAAATTCAGTTAAATGCTCTGGTTTTGGAACACAACCTACGGGCTTTGAATGGGCGAACTGTCTCCGACCGCAATGGAGCAATGACCTTTAATAGGTTAGGTTGCCCTTCCCGGATTGATTATATCCTTCTGGACATTCAGTCATGGGTTAATCTAGTGGATATGAAGGTCAGACAAAGAACAGATAGTGATCATAACCCCTTATGTATGGAAATCCTTTGGGATCACGGGACCAGTAAAAGGGGAATTCCAGAGATGATCACTAAAGAGGTTTTTCCCTCAAACTGCAATCGTAGGCTTAAGTGGAACGCAGTTAGGTGTGATGAGGGGAAACTTGACAGTATTAAAGAGCTAGTTATGGCCGAAACTCGTGGCTTGGCATCTGTTGCTCTAGTGGCCCCTCATCCTTCGGGGTCAAATTTACCAGCTGTGTATAAGAACTTAACAGAGAAAATAAGAAAGTTCTTTACTAAAAAACTTTTGGGGACGTCATCAACACACCAAAAACTAATCAAGGCCAACCCCTGGTACACAGCTAACTGTAGGAAGAAGAGGAAAGCCATTACGTTGGCCATAAAAAGCAAGGACCCTTTAGCAGTGAGAATAGCTAGACAAGACTATCACAAAAGCATAGCAACAGCCAAGAAGGATTGGGAGGAGGAGCATTGGCAGGAGCTCAAGGATGCTGCCTATGGGAAAAACTCCATTCTTTTTTGGAAATTGATTAACACTCTTGACAGAAGAGGGGCAGAGCAGATTTCAAACCACATAACTGAGCACCAATGGTATTCCCATTTTTTAAATCTGTATTGCGAGGATAGTGTTGAGGGTCAGCCAAAATCCCCAGCCACGGTTACTGTGAGTGAGATTAGCATGGAGCCTGGTATTAATGAAGAGTTTTTCTCACCTCGAGAAGTTCAAGACGCCATCCTTAAAATAATCCCGGGAAAGGCGCCTGGCCCTGATGGCCCGCCGGGGGACCTACTGTTGTATGACCCCAAATTATGGGCACACCTTATAGCTATGTTAATGAATCTAATCCAGTGCGGCCACCCAGTACCCGAATCCTGGAAAGGTGCAGAGGACATTACCATATTTAAAAAAGGTGATAGAGAGGACCCTGCCAACTACAGACCAATTAGTTTAATTGACACCATCCAAAAAGTAGTTGGCAGGGTCATCATAAACCGGACAGAGATATGGTTAATGGAAGACGACATCTTGACCCACTTCCAGGCGGGGTTTAGGCGCAATGTAGGCGCCATGGACCAGGACTTTCGGTTCTGTGCAGTCTACTGGAAGTCAGTGTCTATTACCAGGGGTAGTTTATACCTGGCTTTCTTAGACCTGAAAACGGCTTTCGACGTTATTCCATGTGCTAAACTCTGGGAGGTCCTCTTGGATATGGGGTTCCCTAGCTATTTGTTACAGTTTATTATTAAACTTCATGAAGGAAATTACGCAAGGATTTAATAGGGGAACCAGGGGAAATTAACCAGGAGGATCCCTGTCAGCAGAGGGGTGCGGCAAGGTTGTGTGATGGCCCGACCTTGTTCTCCCTCTTTATAAATGGGGTGGTGGACCACTTGAGAGAGGACCCAGCGGATGCCCCTGTCCTTGCCGGGGAGAAAACACCCACACTCCTCTTTGCTGACGACACCCTCCTGTTGTCCATAACCCCCAAGGGGCTGCAAAAACTCCTTGATCTTTTTAATGTTTTTTGTAAAGACCATGGGTTAACAGTAAACACTGCAAAAACGAAGTTGATGGTCATGTCTGTAAAAAGAAATCATAGGAAGGTTTATCTTTCTCTGAATGGGTCCCCTCTAGAGGTAGTGGATGAATTTGATTATCTTGGGGTTAGAATCGGCAATAACATGAACTGGGAATCCCATTTGTGCAAAATGGTTTTAAATCTTAAAAGGGTCTCCGGTGCTATCCTAAAGAATCAACGTCTTTCAATCAGCAGATCAATAGCCCCTGCCCTAGCAGTCTATGAGGGGAAGGCGTTAGCCTCTGCGGTCTATGGATCCGAATTATGGGGTGCTGAGAACACCAAAGCACTGGTGGTGGCAGAGAATAAGTTTATGAGAGACTTAGTCCCGCTCCCTCTCTCGACCCCTTTGAAACCACTATTTGCTGATATGGACAAAAGATCGATTTCTGAAATAGTCCAACTCCGACCACTACTATTCTGGGTGCGCCTCAGAAGGACCCCGGAACTAGCAAAATACGCTTTAGTGCTGGATGAGCAAATTAGCCTGAATGCTTCAAATAAAATAAAGTGGCTAAACAATTTAAAGCAGCTTGTGGTATCTTTAGGATTGAGCGACTCATGGGCCTCCGAATCCCTCCCACCAAAACAAACAGTAAAAAAACTATATTGGGAGTGGGTAGAGGCCAAGGTACTGCTCAACCCAAATTGGGGTCCCTTAACGGACAATTTATTTGAACACAAGCTTCTTGTAAAGTTAGAACCATTCCTGGACTATATACAGACTCCTCGAGACAGAACCTTATTTTTGAAACTAAGATATGGAATTCTCCCTCTTAAAAATGTCCTGGCGGGGTGGAAAGACAGGAGGGAAGAGGACTTGAAATGCCCAGGTTGTCCATGTCCGGAAGAATCTCTAGGTCATTTCTTTTTTGCATGTAAAGCATATAAACATGCCAGAGATAAATGGTCGAAGCCAGTCTGTAGAATGCTAGGAGTTAGGGACCATAGATCAGCCCTTCGCATTATTCTTACCAATACAACTTGTATGTTTATTGTTTGCGGGGTCGCTAAGTTTTTGGCTAGCGCCTGGATTATTCGGTCAAGGTTGTTGTCCCACTTGTGCATAGATCATGATTCAGTATGAATTTTAATTATGATATTTCCCCTCTAGTTTTAATCGTTTGTAATGATGCAATGTTTTTAGGAGGAAATGTAATACTCAAATCTTTTGTATGTATTTTTATGTTTGTACTTTTATGATACATGTGTCGAATAAAGTATTACAACAACAAGAAATGTTAAGCCAAATCTTTAACATGTGAGATACCAGTGTCATCGCACATGTATTTAAGACAAATTTTTCGGGACTGTTAGCACCCTTTGAAACAGTTCTGGGCATCTTCCAGAATTTTGTGCATTCTTTTTTCGGTGGCCTGTCTCTTATTTTGGTATTCGTAGCAGGAATTTTATTTTTGTTTCTTCTGCTCCGATATGGCAAGCCAAGTCACATACAAAACTCAGGCTACGATGGAAGAAACGATCCTAGCAATACGATACCGAGAACGTATCACTAAAGTCCTCGGATTGGCTCGGCTAAAAGATCTGAATACTACCTGGTTTCTTTCATTCAGACCAATCTGGCAAGATTGCATCTTACCTGTGCTTCGATGTCTGCTATGCGGAGAAGAATGCGTGTTGGACGTCTGTCTTACACTACCATCAGCAGTACCAATGGATATCGATGCTTTGCTTGGTTCGGTAACGGCTCATGTCACGTGTTGTCCCCAGCGGCTACCTATTCTGACGACGGCATTCGTTGAGACTTCACCATTACGATTAGGTGGCGGTGAAGTATGAGATGAAAGCGGCACCACACAGGTACAACCTTCTGTGACCATTGCTGATCTAAACACCGATGATGGCAATGCATCGCATGTATGCACTATTTCCGATTTCTCTGAGTTGGCCCAACTTTCACCTACTGTTGTAGACACATTTTTTGCCAGCCTATCTGAGGTACTGTTCTCTCCTAACAATGGGAATAATATTTGAAATAGCTAGCACATAGCGTTCCCTGAACTCTGAATTCGGCCTTCAATTTTTATAAACAGCACTTCTAAAAAACATTGAGACTATTTTCTTCCCGAAAGCGAAATTATTTTTCTCCAGTTCACAAAATATTTACCTTTTTTTTGGCACCTGGTACTCTGCTTAAAGTAGAACTATTTTTAGAGATCAGAACTTCTATTTTTAGAGACTCTAGAGACATTATTTTGAATCAGCCTCTAGCACATGTACAATCTTGTATAAATATGTGATGAAATGGTCTCGACCTTCTCTTCTGTATTAAGAGCCATTTCATAAATGTACTTTCGTGATTCATTCAGTGAAGATTATAATGCACTACAAAAAATATTATCTGAATGATATCACTGCTTGAAAAACGTACAGTATAATACTCATTTTTTCATGTATCTATACCATTTCAAATGTATTTTATGTATTTTGGGGTGGGCTGGAAAACACATGCATACTTATATGTTTATATATTGCTTAGTATTTAGTAATGATGGACATTATACGGGGAGTGGGTGATGTGAACGTATCTAGGACCCTAATTAAATATTCCCGATTCATGCCCTTATGTGGTTATAACAAATCATATCCTTATAAAGGCATAAGAATCAAATCCATATTTAGTCATAGCCAATGCAGTCCAAATACGGCAAGGCTACTTCCCTAGACTCCTAGAAAGTACAACGCGTTCTTTAAACAAACCAAGCCTCCAGCAGCCCGGGAATTCCCCCTGCTTCTGTTTTGATTTGTCCTAGAACTCCTGAGAGTCCTGAAAGAACTTCAGGTTCTTAGTGACAGTTCTTAGTGACGTCTTATGTCCAACCTTATGTCAAATCCGGCACCTTCCAGGTATAAATATACCAGCATTTGCCTTAAGCAACACACAGTGGTTTAGAGCAGAGCGGCTATCTACTTACCCAAAGCCCAGCTGATGCGAGTGCCGAAGGAAGCCGACCCTCCCATTTTATGCACTGAGAGAAACTTCTAAACTACTGTTTATGTTATTCCAATGCGCAGAGCCTATTGGGAATATAGGAGCTACACTACAACAGTTCCAGCGACAACACCCTCCTTTCTCCAGAGTTGCGACAGCAGGCACAGCGACAGCGACACACTTCTTCGCGTTGAGTCGTGCTTCCAGCTTCTTGCGACATGAAGTTCCTCAGAAGGCCCAAAACAGCAGCAGACACTTCCAAAAGAACTCTGGGGAGCTGGGGGGTGAAGTCTGTTGTCCCTGAGACTTCAGCAGGAGGCAAGCTCTTTTCCAAGCCCTTGGAGATCCTTCACAAGTTGAAAGCAAAGTTACAAAGTTCCTTTCTCCTTCCTTTGGGAGTAAGGCAACCACTGCAGGCCAATCCCTCGAGCAGCACTTCAGCTTGGGAATAGTCTCTCCTCAGTATCTTCAGGTTCCTCTCCTCAGTAAAGGTTTCTTCTTGTAGTCCAAAGTGATCTAATTTCATGGGATCAGGGTCCCAATATTTATACCCAAAAATCCTTTGTTCTCTGAGGAGAGAGGGGCCTTTGCCCAGTCCAAACCAGTTCTGAAGCACTCTGTTTACCAGACTTCGCCTTTCCTTTCACAGTGCAGGGCATGCACATCAGGCACTCCACAGGAGGTGGAGCAAGCATTGTGGAAGGCAAGTACAGTCCTGGAGCACTTTGTTGACAGGACTCCTTCTCTTCTTTCAGTGTGTAGGGCAGAGACATCAGCCGCTCCCCAGGGGGTGGAGCCAGCATTGTGGAATACAGGCACAGCCCTATTCAGAGTTCATGTGCACTCCTCTCGCCCATCAAGATGCAGATCTCTCTATTCACCACTGGGTGACTCAGCCTGTCTCCTGGAAATCCCCAGCCCTGTCACTCACAGAAACCAGACATACGAATACACAAACTAGCAGAGGCAGGTTTGAATGGATAGACAAGCAAATACCTACTTTCTAAAAGTGGTATTTGCAAACACAGAATATTAAAATAAACCTTACTAAAAGATGTATTTTATTATTCTGAGTTCAGGCATTATAAACTCGAATTTCTACCATGTTCTCTGAGCCTGTTAGGATTATCAAATGTAACAATTCTACAGCCCATTCTGGCCTATGGAGAACAGGTAGCCTTGCAATAGTGAAAAACAAAAATGGCTGTAATTCACTATTAGGACATGCCACACACATCAGGGTTTGTCCTACCTTATGCTTACAATGCACCCTGCCCTTGGGCCTACCATAGGGGTGACTGATATGAAGAAAAGGGAAGGTTTAGGGACTGGCAAGTGGGTGCACTTGCCCAGTCAGCATGACGGTACCAGACTGCATGCAGGCTCTGCAATGGCAGACCTGAGACACATTTTACAAGGCTGCTTCTGTGGGTGGCACAACCAGTGCTGTAGGCCCACCAGCAGTATATGTTATACACACCCTGGCACACTCAGCACACTAGACTAGGGTCTGACAAGTAAACCAAAGTAGCCAAACATGGAATCACTAATCCATACATCAATTTACAATAGGGAGCCCTTGCACTGTGCCACTGGATAGCAGTGACACAGTGCCCAAAGCATCTAACACCAGCAAAAATACACGAGGTAATAGCAAAAAATGGAAGGGAGACCCACGCCAATGGTGCCATGTCTAACATTATCAAATGTTTTTAAGTTGGAGCTTTGTGAATTGAGGCAAAGTTATGAAATTTGAACCCCATTTCACAATATCAAATCTGAAGTCAGTTTCCTATATAGATGTCTGCTCTTTTAGGATGAATACACCTATTTCCATTTACTTCATATTCACAACTTTCATGTCAAGTGGTGAGATTGGAATCTTTGGTCCACTGTATTAGGAATAAAGGGATCTCCCTTTAGTAATTGTGAATAATTTCTATTTGTCCACTGACAGCAAGGTTCTGGTGTCAGAAAGGCTGGTGCAAAGACATGTCAATTCTAGATTGTGAATGGTTGGGTTGTAGATTATTCAAAAGCACCTTTTATCTCCAACTGTCATTCCTTTTTCAAGACTTATCACAACCTTTTTACTCCTGTCTTGAAATAATACAGGCAGAGGAGGTTCCTGGAGCTGGGGCCTGGGCTCAGTTGAGAGTAGAGAGTTATTGTGCTATCATAACACAATAGAACAAGCATTGGCATAGCCAGCAGGTCTCGCCTTTGGGACCTTACAGGTATTTAGTTATGCAGCACAATATCCTTGGTGCAACAACATCAACTGTTGCATGGCTAAACACTTATAAGGTCCCAAAGGTGAAACCAATTAGCTATGCCAATGCTATATTTCTGATTACAGTGAGGAAAGTGTGCTGTCTCGCTGTATTAACATGCTTCGACACTTTGAAGCCACTTTGCATTATGTTCCCCGGAAATTCTTGTGCAGCAAAATAAGTGCCGCCTTTTATACAGCAGAGCGTGGGTGCATATTCCGCCGCAGAGGCCAACGCTCTTTCCAAGCGCAGACACAGAACTACGCAGATAAAAAAGTCTACTTGTGGAGATATTGAGGGGGAATGTACACAGGGATTTTGATACACAAATTCAGGAAGACAAGCAAAAGCTTCAGCCATATCGTAGACCGTGGTGCGCAGGCCTAGGTTCTAACCCCGCTATTTCCACTTGTTAAAGCTGGTGTTCGAGCTCCCTCCCCAGTTTTACACAGTTTCCAGATGGCGCCCATTTGGGAGCCCTTAAAATACGCTCAATGCAAGCTTCAACTGCTAAATTTACAGTAAAGTGATTTAACGCCAGTTCGGCACTGCACATAGAAATGTCAAGCATGTAGCATTAGGTGTTATGGGAAAGAAATCAAGATTTTTAGGTACCATGACTGAAGTGAAGATATAAAGGTGGTAACGAGCTACCAAAAGAATAGTTACCTCACACATATTGAGCCTAAGCTCGCCATAAGGGCCTACCCTTCTTCTCTCCAGTCCCTTATTTCCCCTGAACCTCAAAAAACAAGTGGCACTTGCGAGAGCAAGCTGCAGGGGGCACGCTGCCACCCACGCTTTGTTTACATATCCTCACGATGCCTGAATGGCGGGAGGGGGAGGTGGGCCGACCAAAGCAAAGGACTGTGGCATCAGAGGGTCAGAGATGCACCTCGCGTAAGAGCCGCAGTGACATTACCTCCTAACAGCTGCAAAAACATCACTTTACACCACTCCACCAGGTTTGAAAATAACACCCTCACCCTCAGTGTTGTTTCCCATCCTTAAACAGTTTCTCCTTTCTTGAAAGAACAAAACAGCAGGGGCGCACCCCTATTGACTACTTTCATAATCAGTGCAAGGCTACCCTATACCTACGTGTATGACAGTTAAGGGTGGGGATACGAGGTTAAGTCCCAGTGCAAGGTTAACAGGCCCTTGTATCACTAGACTCAATGGATCATTCATATTCTGAACCTTTATGGATGAAACTCTTAACTGGCAAAGAGATATCCAGGCACGCACACATAACAGCTTCAGGCCTGTTTACCTGCTGAAATGTCTACCCAGCAACAAGTACACGGTCTTAGTATTTCGAGTGAGCTCATTGGTTCTTCGAGGGCGTAGCATAAAAAACAGCTGTTACAGGGTTGGATGTGACCTTGTGACTCAGGTAAGAGGTGCAGGGTTGGTTCCAAAATGGGTTTCCAATTCTCAGAGCGTTTATCCCTTAACTGCCGGCCGCTGCTGAAAAAGAGCCTCTCTTGCTGCAGCCCACATTGTTCCCGCTCTTGTGAAACTTTTTGAAACGCGCTTTAGTACATTCACGAGTGAGGCTGCGGAGAGGTTCCTTAATGTGGGTCATTTTATGTTACCTTGCTATAGTGCCGGGCGTCTAGCAAAGCTTTTGTTGAGGGCCACTGAAAAGAACCATTACCTGGGCCGCTGCATTTTATTCCGTCTCATGGCATTAATTTTCATAAGCCTCGTATTTATCCAGCCACTCATTTGACTACTTGTGTAATGTGCAGATCAGACGCCCTTGCCCTGCTGGAATAAAAAGAGCATAATGGACCCCGCCGGCAAATGAAGACCACATTAAAACGGAACAAGTTTGACGAGGAGAGGAGGAGGCAGCAAGGGGAAGGGAGAGAGGAGGGGGTCTGCGCCTGTTTCCCTTGTGGGAGCGAACACCATCTGTTTGAAAGTTAATTACAAACAGATGGTTTCAAAGCTCGCTCTCACAAGGGAATCGCCAAACATGCATGCGTTGCCATTGAAAGCAATGCAATGCGTGCACATTTTTGGCAGAAAAAGCTAATCGATTTCAAGAGGTCTCATCCTATGCAGCGCATGCACGTGGCGTAGGCGAGACCTGAAAAGGACTATGAAACTGACATTTTGAAGAAGCACGGATATGTTTAAGTACATGGCTTGGGACAGGATTTCTAGACCTCCTGGCACTGAGGACTTCGTTAATGTGCCAAACCGAGACAGAAAACCATTTAGATTTCATCCACCCCACAACCCTCTCAGCAATATTTGAATGAGATGCGTTTCAATTACCAATCAATACTGAATGATATCATAGGGATAACTAGTGGAAACAAACACTTCCTTCATTATGGAAAGGCACACTCACGAACAGTAGGAAACAAGGTATATAGTATAAATATAAATTTTTTAAATTAAAATCCTATCCAAATGCATGCAATATGAATAGCAACTAATAAAAAGATCACCAAACTGTAGCTACAGTTTACAAAAACTGCAAAAAATTATGCAAACTATTGCTCAATGCATAAATCTTTAATTACGTCAATATTTACAACCCAGCCCTCGCGTCTTTGTCTAACTAAAAAAGTTTTAGCACCATGTTTCCAAAGTGGATTACATCTACAAACCTCCTCTGAACAATCAAGCCAATGTTAAATGAAATCGCAATGTCTGCTATTCCTGTCTGCATTTACAAGAGTAAGGCTGGTAAGCCCACGAAGCGAAGTCTAGTGCACCTCCCTGCATCCTTCAACAAAAGAAGATAAGATGGTTCTGCAGGGCTCTGTCCTGAGTCTCTGGTATGAAGTCCCGTTTATTCTTTCAAACTCTTGTTTTAGTTTATATGTTGTGCCTTTTTGATGCTGAGTCTTTTAGAATAAATAATTACTTGAAAAGGACCTTAGCACCCTTTCACTTACTTTTACATGTTGTGAACCTATGCTCCTTTTTTGAATATCAGTAGATGAGAAGTGACCATATTTGTCTTCCATGAAACCTTATCAGTCATGCAAAACAATCATTCGGACAGGATACTTGGGAAAGCGATTTTACAGTAGCAAACGTTAAATCTGAGCCTTTGTAACCGCACAATGGTACTTTTAAATGTAGAAAACCTAAATTTAATTTCTGTAACATTACCAAACTGCAATGGTAGTTTCAGGATAAATAGAGAATCGGTATAGTGAAAGGGCGTCCCTTCCAAATACTGATTCCTTAACTTATGTATTGTTTTGTGACCGGAAACTGATTGCAATGCATTAGTATTGTACTACCAAATCCACACTAGTGATAACAAGTCTCAAAAGGGACCCATTCCCCTTTCTGAATGTGGACAACAACACTTTTAGGAGCAGGCAGTGGCAATTATTAATTTTATATTTTTAAATACATCCCATTTTCCTTTTTGGAAAACGGACTGCATTTGAAAAAAATAAAAAAGGAGTGCTTTATTTAAAAGCAATCACAGACATGGTGTTCTGCTGACCCCAGCAGGCCACCATGCCTAAGCAGCCACGGTCGGTAGTGGCAGTACCTGCAGGGCGGTGACGTGGGGAGGGGGAGGGGCAGGGTGGGGGTATTTATCTATAGATGACGGAGATTTACAGGTAAGTAAACATGTAAATAAATAAAACGAATTTTGTTGCGTGCAGTGCATCCCCAAATGAGATGTGATGCAGTGCCTCCCCCTCCCCATGTCACCGCCCTGCAGGTACTCCCACTACCGACCGCGGCTCTGCCTAAGACCATTATAAATCGTAGTGGGTCTCAATTTGCTGCTTACCTCATGCATATTAATGACGTAGGTTGCATTGCAACTCACCACAAATTGGTATTTTGTGAATCAGCCTATTCATGCATAGGTTGGTTCACAAAATACCAATGCATTCGGTAGAAGTCGGTGTGCAAATTGCACTCATTTCTACTGAACCCATTTTAGTAGATTCCTAATAAGAAAGCATAAATTGCAGATCATTATTTGTTTCAATTTATGATTGCTTATGAGGAATCCTTGTATATCAGGCCGCCGATTCCTAGAAACGAATATGAATATATTCAAACATATTATCACATGGATAAATAGCATGAATAACTGTGCAGTTTATATTTCAACATTATACCTAATAACCAGCATACATAATTCAGAAACGGGGGATATCTGAAAGGAAAAGACAATAATCATAACAACACCAGAGATCCATTTATGCAGTACTTAGCAGTAAATCCTATCAGGAAGAATTTTGCCAGTTAATC
Organism: Lissotriton vulgaris; assembly: GCF_964263255.1. NCBI lineage: Eukaryota > Metazoa > Chordata > Amphibia > Caudata > Salamandridae > Lissotriton > Lissotriton vulgaris. The sequence goes on along the minus strand of NC_141685.1, from coordinate 2,040,851,097 downwards.
AGATGCATATATGGGAATAGTGCCATGTCAGTGAATAGATCAGACAATTCTTCATAATAACTGACAAAAACCTGATCATAGATAAAGCAAGCAAAATAAGCAGACCATGGTTTTAACATCCAACCCAGCAGATACCAACCAATAGGAACAATTGCCAAGCAATGGATTTCTTAACAGAACTGATTGTAAAGACAAGCAGGGCATATGAGACCTCTTCACACCGGCTTTGTGTCTATGTCACTCTTGGCTGTGACTTCCTCATGTCCCAGGCTAGACAGTAGAGCTCCAATGAGCTGCCAAAGTGCCTGGCACATCACAGCACAATCACAGTGTACTCTTCAGTGCAGCCATCTAGATCCTATTCATCTTAGACAAAACAACTGAACTTACGGTGTATTCAAACAGCACACCAATAGTATCCTGGCCCTGTGCCAGGCAGGGCACCGTTGATGCATATCAAATCCCCTTCTGTCAATGGGACTTCCTTTCAGCAGCATACTAGTGAGGGAGCCATCATTTTCCAAAGAAATATAGTTTTAAAATGTTCTAGAATTTGAGTTCTCAGCCCCATTTAAACATAATCTGAGTACTACCTTCATGCAGTACTGCTGGGGGCTTGCTAAACCTTTGCAAGGCCCAAATGTGCAGGCGATGTTTCCCTTTGTTGTCTATAGACCTTATTGTTTGACTGAACTATTACCCAAACACGTACACAAATTTGAGACTGAACTCTTTCCTCTTTCCAGGTCCCCAGGTGTGCTGAGTGTGTCATCAAAAAATCCTCATTTCCATCACTTTCATGCTTGATCCTTGTTAGACCTGGCATCATTGGTGTGAGTCTCCCCTCCATTTTGACGGATTTTCTCCTCTGTTTTGATATGTTTTTGCTGGTTATATGCTCCGGGCACTGTGCCACTGCTATTAAGTGAGTTAATGGAAAACAAGGGAACCCAAAAGGTAGTTAAGGACCCTGGGTGTCAATCTAATTTTATAGCAACGGTCCTTAATACATGAATGAGAGCATTTAAATACATATAGTCTGTAATAAGCACTATATTCAATGGTGTCCAGCCGGACACATTGTTTAATTTAGTCAAATATTTTCAATATTTTCAAAAGCAACCGACATTAAAGTGGGATACAAACCTGCATCCAATGCATGAAAAACAACAACAAAACATACATAACATTTGGAATTTGCAGGCAAACAAGGAAGGAAGCATCAGAATAAATGAGAATAAAGCAAAAGCTATCCTAAATAGTCATCACAATAATGAAACGCAATGGTTGACTGTGTGAAACTATTTCCAAAGGTCGACGACGTTATGATCCCATTTATGATTGTCGGGATCATCATCAGGATGGTTTAATAGACATGCCTGAATAATTAGAACACTGCCTATATGGCGTGTTTGTCAACTTTTCAAGAGCAGAGCTGAGTAGCGAGGTGAATCATCGAAGCGATAACGGGTCCTAGGCTTCGGTGGGGCCTCTGGGCAATTATTTAGGTAAAGATCAAGGGTCTGAATTCGCAATGCCGGTAACCGCTGGAGAATTCCTTAATACTCACGATGGGGGATCGATGCTAAATAGCAATACCTCCTTGACCGGCAACAGTGGCTGTATCTGGGATTCTGACTGCGCGATGGCCCCGTTATCGCTTCGATGATTCACCTATTCAATATTGAAAACATTTGACTGCTATTAAGTGCCACAGTGCAAGTGCTCCCTATGTTAAATGAATGTACTAATTGCTGATTCCATGATTGGGTTATTTGATTTACCTGTCAGCCCCTAGTACAGTGAACCATGTGTGCCCAGGGCTTGTAAATCAAATGCTGCTGGTGGGCTTGCAGCACTGGTTGTGCCACCCACAGAAGCAGCTTGTAAAGTGTGTCTCAGGGGGCCTGCCATTGCAAGGCCTGTGTGCAGTTTAGCACTGCCATGTCGACTTGGCCAAGTGCACCCACTTGCCAGTCCCTAAACCTTACCTTTACTTCATATTAGACACCCTTATGGTAGTCCCAATGGCAGGGTGCATATAAGGTAGGACATGCTCTGGTGTGTGTAGCATGTCCAAATAGTGAATAACAGCCATTTTTGTGTTTCGGTATTGAAGGCTACCTGTTCTCCATTGGCTAGAATGGGCAGTTAGATTATTACATTCTTATAATCCTAACGGACTCAAGGAACATGTTAAAAATGTGAATATAGTATGCCTGAACTCAGAATAATAAAATACATCTTTTAGTAAAGTTGGTTTTAATATTCTGTGTTTGAAAATACTGCTTTTAGAAAGTAGGTATTTTCTTGCCTAACTGTCCAGGCCTGCCTCTACTAGGTTGTGTATTCCTTGTCTGGGTTTGTGAGTGACAGGGCTGGGGGATTCCAGGAGACAGGCTGGGGAAGCCCAGTGGTGAATAGAGAGATGTGCATCTAGATGGGAGGGAGGAGTTGCACCTGGGACCTGAATAGGGCTGGGCCTTCCCTCTACAATGCTGGCTCCACCTCCTGTGGCTTGTCTGATGACTCTGCCCTGCACTTTGAAAGAAGAGAAGGAATCATGTCAACAAAGGGCTCCAGATATGTATCTTCCGTCTCCTGTCCTGGCTCCACCTCCTGTGGGGCAGCTGATGTCTCTGCCCTGCACAGCGAAAGGAAGAAGAGAGTAAACAAAGTGCTCGGGAACTGGTTTGGACTAGGCAGAGGCCTCTCTGCGTTCAGAGAATAAAGGATTTTGGGGTATACATATTGGGACCCTGATCCCAAGAAATTAGATCACTTATGAAACAAGTAACCTTTTGCAAAGGAGAAGAACCAAGGAAGCTGCAGGAGTTTTACTGCCCCTCTGCCAGTGTGCTGTTTGCTGTGTTGGCCTACAGTGGTTTCTTCATTGCCAAGGAAAGGAGAAGGAACTTTTTAAGGACTTTCATCATTTACAGAATATTCTCCAAGGCTTGAACTGTGCTTGCCTCCTGCTGAAGTCTCAGGGACAAAAGACGTAATCTCCAGCTCCTCCCTGAATTTCCTTGCTGGGAATTCTCAACTCCAGCCATTTGCGTGTCGCTGGGAGCGCGACCCATTGAGAAGAAGCGTGTCGCCGTCGCAGCCGAGATCGTCGCATCGCCAGAGAAGCGAACCTTTGGCGCATCTCCCTGGAAGCGTGTGTTGATCTCTGCCTGCTGTCGCATCACCAAAGAAGAGTGACGCCATCGTAAGAGTCACCATCGCATCACCGGAGAAGCGTGTCGCAGGGCCTATCCCGGTTCCAAAGTACAGAGCCGTCGCAAGGCAGCTAGGGCGTCTACGCATCATCATCGCCACACAGCATCAAGGGCACCATCTCTTCGTATGGCAACCGGACCTTCGCATCGCATCAAGGCGCCATCTTGCGCACAGCAACGGGCCCGCAGGTCGAGAATCTATGCATCACCTCTGCACCGGTAAGGATCCCAACGCATCCCCTACTCTGCGCAAGCATTGAGGCATGAAGTCAAGTCAAGTCAAGTCAAAGGCGTTTGTAACGCGCACATATCACATCCAAAGAGTCTCATGGCGCTTGCAGACGGCTCTGATGAGAGGTGGACAACTTAGTTTGCAAAAAGCCATGTCTTCAGCTTCTTACGAAAGCAGCTGTGTTCAGGGGCATTTTATTCAAAAAGGAAGGGGCAAGAAAGGAAAAAGCACAACCCCCATTTCTGGAAGTTTGTATTCTCAGGGGAGTGAGCAACAACTCAGTACTAGATCTGAGTTGCCTTCTGGGTGCGTACCATGTAAGCTTATGGGACCAATATTTTGGGCTATTTCCGTACATATGTTTATGGACCAGACATAGTGTTTTGAACATAATTCGCTTCTTCGCAGGGAGCCAATGGAGGCTTTTGAGGCATGGGGCAGAGGGCGATTTTCGGGGAAGGTTTAAAACCAACCGCGCTGCGGTGATCTGGAGAACCTGTAGTTTTTTAAGGTGGTGCTCATTTATAGCTAGTAGGAGCGAATTACCATAGTCTAGCCTGTTTATAATTAGACCCTGCATTAAGGGTTTCCGTGCTTCTGCTGGAATCCACTTGGAAACTTTGCGCAGACTGCGCATGAGTCCAAAACAGGTTCCTACGATGTGGTTAATTGGGTCTTCATGGATAGTTTGTTGTCCATGTAGAAACCCAGGTTCCGTACTGATTCCTTGGGGGTTGGACAATCGCCAAGCTGTACTGGCCACCAGTCTTGAGCCCAGTGTTCAACGGCTTTGCCAAAAAGCATGATCTCAGTTTTATTGCCGTTGAGCTGCAGATGGTTGATACCCATCCAATTCTTGACCTCGATCATGCAATTTTTGAAGCAGAGTTTTGTCTCATTAAGGTCAGGGCCTAGAGTGATTAGAATTTGGGTATCGTCGGCGTAAGATAGGACCTCAAAGCCGAACGCTCTGATCACTCTGGCCAAAGGTGTCATATAGACATTAAAGAGCGTAGCGCTTAAAATGAAGCCTTGTGGAACACCCGTCTTGACAGGCCGTGTATTTGCTATGTTTTTGCCAATTTGGACAGTAGTTGTACGGTCAGATAGATAGTTGGTAAACCATTTCAGGACTTTTCCTCTGACACCAATCTCCCACTGCCGTTGGATTAGAATGCGGTGGGAGATGGTGTCGAAAGCCGCAGACAGATCAAGCAGGTGTGGATGCAGAGATGCCAGTGTTTTCAGCAAGGGGAGGGGGACTCTCTCCACCTGGCAGCAGTATCTCTTCCAAAGACCTGTCCCCCAGAGGGTTGGAAGACAGGGAGAGAAATAGGGCACTGAAGCTGGAGTTGGCTAAGCTCAAGATGGAAAGTCAGTGGGAAGCTGAGAATAACAGGTTGTCTTTGGAAAGAGAGACAATGAGAATGGAACATGAGAGGATGTTGAGGGAGTTAGAAATCAAGGCCAAGGGATTAGAAATCAATCCCTCTGGTGGCAGCAAACCATATGTGCCTTCAGAAGGCAGGGTACATATTCCCAAGGATGTCATCAAAGATTTCCACAAAAGTGAAGATATTGGGCAGTGATTTGCAGCAATGTTGGCCCACCTGGTCCCTGATAAGGATTTGGGAGAGGGTTTGTGGGGCCGCTTTTTAACTGAAGGTAGGGATTCTTTGTTAGACTTGCCCAGTGATCATAGGATGTCTTATGCCCACATGAAAGAAGCACTGATAACCCCAGAACTCAATAGACAGAGGTTCAGGAATTGTAAGAAGCTGGAGGGAACCACTTGGGTAGAATATGTGTCTTTCATTTGCAGCCAATGATTTAGTAAGCTCACCTTGGGTTAAGGTGGAGAAGAAGGCTCATTTGGAGATTTTGGGTCTGCCTGAGTGGGCATGTGTGGCCATTATCTAACCCAGGGTGGTGTGGAGTGCAAAAAATGATGGATTTAGGCCCAGATCCTTGTACTGGGGTGAATGTAAGACATTGATCTACATTCTGTCCATCAAATTGTTTTTTGTAATTTTCTCCCAGAGTGTACTGGGGTAGCTCAGACGTGGGTCCCAGAGCCTCCACACCACTGGAGTCAAGCTAGCCGGGCTGATGAGAGGTGTTACCTCGAAACCGGTCCGGTCCTCGGATGCTTGATTCCGGTCTGGGAAAGATATGGCTGTGTAGTTCGGACTGGACTGTTCCCATGGGGCACAGGGTCAGAGCTGATTTGCATAAAGCCATTATCTAACCCAGGGTGGTGTGGAGTGCAAAAAACGATGGATTTAGGCCCAGATCCTTGTACTGGGGTGAATGTAAGACATTGATCTACATTCTGTCCATCAAATTGTTTTTTGTAATTTTCTCCCTGAGTGTACTGGGGTAGCTCAGACGTGGGTCCCAGAGCCTCCACACCACTGGAGTCAAGCTAGCCGGGCTGATGAGAGGTGTTACCTCGAAACCGGTCCGGTCCTCAGATGCTTGATTCCGGTCTGGGAAAGATATGGCGGTGTAGTTCGGACTGGACTGTTCCCATGGGGCACAGGGTCAGAGCTGATTTGCATAAAGCCAATATCTAATCCAGGGTGGTGTGGAGTGCAAAAAACGATGGATTTAGGCCCAGATCCTTGTACTGTGGTGAATGTAAGACATTGATATACATTCTGTCCTTCAAATTGTTTTTTGTAATTTTCTCCCTGAGTGTACTGGGGTAGCTCAGACGTGGGTCCCAGAGCCTCCACACCACTGGAGTCAAGCTAGCCGGGCTGATGAGAGGTGTTACCTCGAAACCGGTCCGGTCCTCGGATGCTTGATTCCGGTCTGGGAAAGATATGGCTGTGTAGTTCGGACTGGACTGTTCCCATGGGGCACAGGGTCAGAGCTGATTTGCATCAAGCCATTATCTAACCCAGGGTGGTGTGGAGTGCAAAAAACGATGGATTTAGGCCCAGATCCTTGTACTGGGGTGAATGTAAGACATTGATCTACATTCTGTCCATCAAATTGTTTTTTGTAATTTTCTCCCTGAGTGTACTGGGGTAGCTCAGACGTGGGTCCCAGAGCCTCCACACCACTGGAGTCAAGCTAGCCGGGCTGATGAGAGGTGTTACCTCGAAACCGGTCCGGTCCTCGGATGCTTGATTCCGGTCTGGGAAAGATATGGCTGTGTAGTTCGGACTGGACTGTTCCCATGGGGCACAGGGTCAGAGCTGATTTGCATAAAGCCATTATCTAACCCAGGGTGGTGTGGAGTGCAAAAAACGATGGATTTAGGCCCAGATCCTTGTACTGGGGTGAATGTAAGACATTGATCTACATTCTGTCCATCAAATTGTTTTTTGCAAATTGTTTTTTGTAATTGTTTTTTGTAATTTTCTCACTCGGTCTATGGCAGCTAAGGGTGTTCAAGAGACCCTGGAGCCTGAAAGTATGGCCCAGGGACCTGCCTTAAGGAGAAGAGGTAAGGGGCACGGGAAATCAGCCCCCATTGTTCCCACAGTCAAGGAGGAGGCAGGCCTTGAGGGGAATGCCCTGGAACCTAGAGGGGAGCAAATTTCTGAACTGGGGAATCTACCTGAGCTGACCCATCGGCTGCAAGAAGGGGGTCCCTCCAGGTAGGAATTTTGTGAAGAGCAGCAAAATGCCCTTCTCTTGTGGCCACAAACCAGGCAGCAGGTGATCAGTCTGGATCACATTGGATCTACTGTGAGAACGATCTCCTGTATAGCGAGCCTAAGGTTGCTGAGCCTGGGTCAGCCCGTGTGCTAGTGGTACCCCAGCGCTTCAGAGCCTTCCTGCTGGGTTTGCCTCATGATCTTCCTTTAGCTGGTCATCTAGGGCAGAGCAAGACCTTTGAAAGGCTTGTCTCCCACTTTTATTGGCCCAAGATGCGGAAGAGTTCAGATACTCATTGTAGGACCTGTCAAACTAGCCAAGCAAGTGGGAAAAGTGGAAGGAGGCACAAGGTCCCTCTCCAAACTTTCCCTGTAGTCAGTACCCCCTTTGAACGGGTGGGCATTGACACTGTGGGGCCACTGGACCCTAAGACAGCCATGGGGAACAGGTTAATCCTGGTCTTGGTGGACCATGCTACCCGGTACCCGGAAGCCATTCCACTCAGGACAGTGACGGCCCTGTGGTGGGACGTGCACTGACGGGGATCTTCTCACGTGTGGGGTTCCCCAGAGAGGTGGTGTCTGACCGAGGTACAAACTACATTTCTAATTATATGAAGTCTCTGCAGAAGGAGTGTAGTGTTACCTATAAGTTCACCACGCCTTACTACCCACAAGGTAATGGGCTGGTTGAGAGATTCAACTGGACCCTCAAAGGCATGATCATGGGTCTAGAGGAACCAATGAGGTGTAAGTGGGATGTTCTCTTGCCATGCCTTATATTTGCCTTCCGTGAGGTACCACAAAAGTCCCTAGGGTTCAGCCCCTTTGAACTTTTGTATGGTCACCCGGTAAGAGGACCTTTGAGTTTGGTCAAGGAAGGCTGGGAGCAATCTCCCAGAAAACCTCCCCAGAATGTATTAGTTACATGCTGGCCTTCAGGAACATACTTAGCGATTCAGAGATCTCGCTCAGGCGAATCTGGAAGCCAGCCAGGAGAAAATGAAGCGGTGGTAAGATCAGAATGCCACTCTGATTGTGCTTCAACCTGGACAAAAAGTTTGGGTCATGGCCCCTGTGGAGCCTTGTGCGCTCCAGGACAGGTGGACCGGTCCATATGAGGTGGTGGAGCTCAAGAGTGATGTCATCTATCTGATGAACTTGCAGTCTCCCAGGAACCCCTTGCAGGCCCTGCATGTTAAGTGCCTAAAGCCCCACTTAGAAAGGTCCGAAGTGGGCATGCTCCTAGCAACAGATGATGGAATGGAGTCGGAGACCGAGCCTTTTCCTGACCTCCTGTCTGCAACAGAGGGAAATGGGACACTGGATGGTGTCAGCCTCTCTGCCACACTGACCCCTGATCAACAGCAAGATTGTCGCCAGCTGTTGGGGCAATTCTCTGATCTATTTTCCTTGGTTCCTGGTGTCACAGAGTGGTGCGTCCATGATGTGGATGCTGGAGACAGTCCTCCTGTGAAGCACAAGGCTTACAGAGTGACTGATAAGTTTAGGGCTTACATTAAGGAGGAAATCTCCAAAATGATTGCTTTAGGGGTAATTGAGTCCTCAAACAGTCCTTGGTTCAGCCCAGTAGTCTTGGTACCAAAGGCTGCCGTGCCAGGTCCCACACCTGAACTCCAGTTCTGATGCACACCCCATCCCCAGAGCTGATGAGCTCATTGATCGGTTAGGGGCAGCATGTTTGATTTGATGTCTGGGCAGCCACAGCCCACGGAGGGAGTTCCGGTGGGGCAGAAAGGCGGGGCGGGGGAGGGGCAGGGAGGGTGGTACTAAAAACTGGAATATGGATAATTGGAGGTAAGTAAACAATTTAATAAATAAAACTAATTTTGTAGCTCACCCTGCATCACAAACCTGTGTTGTGTCCATCTGTAGTGCTTTCACTGTATTACTGTGTATATTCACAAATGCTTCACAAATGCTTAACACACTGCCTCTGAGATAAGCCTGTCTGCTCGTGCCAAGCTACCAAGGGGGTGAGCAGTGGTTAATAAGGAGTGTAATCCCCTTATCCTAACTTAGAAGTAAGGGTCCCTATTTAGACAAAGGTGAATAACATTGCCAAGTAGAGACCCCCAGATCTAACAATCCTTCTCCTCTGCTTTCTCCTATATGTGGCTCATCTTAAAAGGATCCCTTTCAATGTCCTCCCATCTTCTACACCCGTTTTGGTTTGGTCTTTGTTAAGGTTGACTTTGTGCATGATTCCCTTGTTCAGAACTCATGCCTGGGGGCGTGGTCTGGCCACGCAGGAAGATGGCCACCTGAGGATTGGGCTCCACTGAGGGACGGACACCTAACGAGCTCTCCTCACTTACCTGGACGCCTGGATCCTCCTCTACGTGCTCCGCTGCTGTCGAAGACCTTGTAGCCCGCATTGGTGGTCTTCCTTGGAGGCCAGTGGCAACACCTCCTATTTCCTGGCATGACGGTGAGGTGGTCGGCTCCCTTTGTGCACGCCTCGGGATTCGCGTGTCACTGAAGCCACGCCTCCTCACAGAGCAGGCCGCGCCTCTCCCTAATCCAGGGCCGTGCTTCTTCATGCTTTAGGCCGCACCCCCTCAAGAAACGAGGCAGCGCTTCTGTGACAGAGTTAGCTTTGCCTGACATTGTGCGCATTCCTAATACACGGTGTCCTCTCCAGATACACTAAGGAGAGATTTTTCTTCAGCGTTTTTGGCGGAGTCCTTTGAGGAATACACTGGAATAGGGACTTTCACTGTCTTCATGACGCATGAAGTTTTCTCTGCAGGAATTTATGTTTTTCTTTATTTTTGCTCCTTGGCTTTTTCAATCTGAATTTTGCGCTCTTCATTTTGCTGCCTTACATGACATTTGATACAGGACATATTAACTCCATCATGTTTATCATTTTTCCAACACCTCTGTTACCTCAGGTTGTCTCCTCATGATGACTCAGTACCACATATAGGGTCTCAATTAGGATGGCGGTGAATCCGCATCCTCCGGGCCGGCGGAAGGCAACGCCGGCCTGGAGGATGTGGATTCACCACCGCGGCCACAGAATACACCCACCGCCAGATTAGGATGGTGGTGGGATTGCGGTGGGACCAGCGGCGGATGGCAGGTCCATCCGCCGCTGATCTGCGGGGTGTGGAGGGCCATTTGGTGGCGGTGTCTGCAAGACACCGTCAGCCAAATTAGGATGTGCATCATCACATGCATTTCCACGGCGGCTTTTCCGCCGTGGAAAAGCATGTGGTCTTTGGTGTTTGGGGTCCCGTTGCGGGCCCCCAGGGTGTTGGCAGGGTGGTGGGTGCACATGGGGGCACCTATGGTACCCTCCAGCATTTACATGCACAAAGCGGCAGGCACCGCGCTGTGCCTGCCGCTTTGTGCATGTAAATGTTAAACATGCATTTTTAACCTTGCAGCGGCTGCTGCTTCAAGCAGCACCGGCCGCAATGTTAAAGACACAGGATGTGACCGCCAGGGTGGCGATCACATCCTAATTGCACCGGAGGGACCGCCGCTGCCCCTGCGGACGGTCCCTCCACCTTGGGGGTGGCAGACGGACGCAGGTCCGTCCGCCATCCTAATGAGGCCCATAGTTTTGGAGTATGTTCAAATCTTACTTAAAGTCCATATTTTCTATACCATTGCTATATGCTCATATTTCATGATTCTTGACGGACTTTCTCAGCATGTAAAGGCCTTACTACTTTGAAAATTGTTTATATATTTTTACCAGTCTTTTGCTGCTCTCACCATTTTTATGAAACTGCTTTCCTTATGGGGTTCTTTAGGAGCGCAATCTTTTACACTCTTGAATTGCACCTGTTTTGTATAACAATATTTGCTGTTTCTGTGACAATACCATAGTGCTGTTTCATTTTGATGAATTATCAGTATATAACATATACAGGGCACTAATTTGTTGCATATGTTCCATTATTATTAGCCTGGAACCTGTTTTTCATTTTCTACTTTGTTATTTGATGCGCCATTGGTTTCATCATTGCTTCATATTCTTATATTCCATCAATCCGCTTTTGTAGACCACCTGTGCAGCTGTGTGCTACAATGTCTAACAATCGGAATGGTAGCAGGGCACCTAAACAATCACTTTTTACTGAAGTGGTGAAGCAAACTCCTACTTTGCTAGTGAAAAGTAGCATATCCACATCGCCTCCTACATCCCAAGCGGTACCACCTCTGAGTGACAAGGTATTATCTGATACTATGCAACGCATCTTGCAGGAACTTTCTGGGGTTAATCGACGATTGGAGGGGCTAGACATCACCATGACATCATTGGCTGCAGAAATTAAGTCCATTAGAGCAGAACTTTTCATACAAGGATTAACAACATTGATTCTAAAATATTGGATATGGAGAGTCGACTGGATACTGTTCAGAGTTCAGATCAAGACCTCCTTTTTTTGCATAGCAAACTCATTGATTTGGAAGACCGCATTCGTAGGGATAATGTTTGCTTTTTTGGATTTCCAGAAAAAATTGAAAAACAGGACATGAAGTTATTTCTCTATGAGACTCTTCCTATTCTGACTGGTATTTCCTTTGCTCCTCCTCTTGAGATTCAATGTGCTCACAGAATTGGTCCTCCACGTTCAAATGCTTCTGCACAGCCCAGACCAATTTTTGCTTGTTTTCTTCGACATGAACAAACTCGACAAATTTTGTCAATGGTCCGTTCACGTGGTTCCTATCTCTTTCAAGGCCATACCATTCATATGGCTGCAGACTTTTCAAAAGAAACGAATGTAGGACGAAGGCGTTTCTCTCCATGCGGCCTCAGTTGCGTCAAATGGACATCAAATATGGGTTGTTTGAGCTTGCACGTTTCCGTATTACTAGAAATGGAGAATCCAAAGATTTCTACGATCCTGCACTTCTCCAGCAATTTTTGGATGACATCAAATCCAATGATATGGAAACCCAATCTTCTTCTTGTGATCAGCCCCCATCTTTTACTTCTCCATCTCCAAACTTGCCGACGCCAAACTCAAACACCTTTAATGATTCCAGACAACGTGGTCGGGTTTTCACTCGTCTGAATCGCTCTCAGGATGATAAGGCTTCAACTCTGCACTCCATCTCCATCCTTACTAATGCACTGCAGAGAGACAAAACTAGATCACCTCTTAAAAAACCTTCAGATGCTGACTGAATCCTTTTTTCTGTTCACTTGTATACTTTTGTGATTTCTTGTTCTTACTTTTTTTGACCATTACAGTCATTGATTGATATAATTTTTACTGTTCAATTGCCCTTTTGAGGCTTTATTGCATTATATAATATAGTTACTTTTGCTTCATGTCTCACATTGTGATATCTGTATTAATTCTATTCTATGATTTCAAGTTTGCACTGTTTTCAGCTTTTGAAGCATATTTATCCCTTCTAAGGTGTTGCTTATTGCATGTTCCGTATACGGTAATCACCTCTTGCATATCTTTTTCTTTTTCATGACTATGTGTTTTACAATACTATGTTACGGTTTATTACGGTTATGATAATGTTATTTTACTCTATTGCGTTTCATATATTCCATATTATCCTTTATTCATTGGATCCCCATTCTTCTCTCCTCGGATGGGGTCCCACCTCCTCGGTGCTGCTTCAGTGCGCCCAGACCCGCGGTTAACAGTCTTGGTTTCTTCTTTATTTTCCGATTTTGTTCTTTCTCCACTTCTAAGATCTTATTTCTTTATTCCTCTTTACTTTTTCTATTTCAGATATTTACTCTGCCTTTCTAACCCTCTTCGCATTCCCCTTTTATTTTCTCTATTTTTCTTTCTTTTTTCTTTCTTCTTTTTCTTTCTATCTCTTTCTTATCAGTTTCTCAGACTTTTGCACACTGTCTTATGGCTGAGATACCCGCCACCCCCTCTCAACACAAATCCCCAAGGATGGGAAGACGGAAACGGTTCTGAACTTTTGGAAGGCGGGAGGCAGTTACCCTCCCGGCTGTATTTATTAAAATATGAAACAAAATTAAAACATTAAAATAACAGTTTCATATCATGTACAATTTCATTTACACATTACGATGTTCTTGGCTGACCTTAACACATCTCTAATACAAAGGTTCTCCTAGCCGATACTAAACATCCTGCAAATGCATTTCTGAACATTGAAATTGTACATCCTAACGTTATGGGCCAACGGCAAGGTCGTAACCGGTGTCAGATCCCCAATACCAGAATTCCCCCCTCACTTGTGAGGGGCGGTCGCACAGCGGACTGTACCTCTGTGCCTACTTCCAATTTCCCTTGTCTTAGCGGGGGCCCCCTGTTAACTCGACGCCATCTTAGTGGTCGTCCGAGGACTCGTGTGAGGTGTCTAGAAGGTAGCGTAGACCCCCCTCCCACCCCACACAACTTACCACATCTGCCGTCGCAGATGTCCGGGCCCCGGGAAATTCCGAGGAGGGGTCCGTAGCCCCTCCTCCCCAGGGAGGGGCCTATGGCCGCCTTCCCTTTCGGCGTCCCCATCCTTAGAGGGGACCGCCTCCCCGTTTGAGGGGCCAATGGCCGCCTCCCCCCGGGCGCTCCCATCCATAATGGGTGACGCCCAAACCTCTAGGGATCTTCCAATTACTGCTCACCGATCATGACCTTACCGCCCGACCAAAAAATAAATACGACAATCTAAATCTAAGCTAACAAAAAGGAAAAACAATCACATTTAAGGAATTAAAAGTATAAACTCTACTGAGCATCACTGTTTAGTTCAATTGCAACCATTTCTGCTGAAAAAACAGGTTGAAAAGAAAATGATCACTTTATTACATACCACATTACCAACTTTTATTCAAAAACAACCTGTAAGAGAAACCATATCACGTCACTCAACTTTATTCAAACAAATCGCTGTCAACAGGGGCTGGTGGGTGGGTCAAAATTGGCTCTTCGTTCCGTCTCGAGCTCACGTGCAACGAGGAGGTGCAGCTTCATAGCACAGGAACAAGAGGATGCTTCCTTGGCTTGTCGCTCCTTTTATCCTTCTTCGGGCGGGCGTAGACCCTCCTCCAATCCGCCTCCCGGGCGTGGCTGGCGGTGTCGGTGTCTAGGACAACCCTCTCTTGGGCGGGAAAAGGCGCGCCCCAGCTACGCCGCTTCGGGCATACCAGCCGGGACACGCCTCCCGCCCAAAATGGTTTCCCGGGGGGATCGGGGTACTCCACCATACGTTCGGGGGGACCGAGTGGTCGCCCCTTTCCATATGGCTGAGATACCCGCCACCCCCTCTCAACACAAATCCCCCAGGATGGGAAGACGGAAACGGTTCTGAACTTTTGGAAGGCGGGAGGGAGTTACCCTCCCGGCCGTATTTATTAAAATATGAAACAAAATTAAAACATTAAAATAACAGTTTCATATCATGTACAATTTCATTTACACATTACGATGTTCTTGGCTGACCTTAACACATCTCTAATACAAAGGTTCTCCTAGCCGATACTAAACATCCTGCAAATGCATTTCTGAACATTGAAATTGTACATCCTAACGTTACGGGCCAACGGCAAGGTCGTAACCGGTGTCAGATCCCCAATACCAGAATTCCCCCCTCACTTGTGAGGGGCGGTCGCACAGCGGACTGTACCTCTGTGCCTACTTCCAATTTCCCTTGTCTTAGCGGGGGCCCCCTGTTAACTCGACGCCATCTTAGTGGTCGTCCGAGGACTCGTGTGAGGTGTCTAGAAGGTAGCGTGGACCCCCCTCCCACCCTACACAACTTACCACATCTACCGTCGCAGATGTCCGGGCCCCGGGAAATTCCGAGGAGGGGTCCGTAGCCCCTCCTCCCCAGGGAGGGGCCTATGGCCGCCTTCCCTTTCGGCGTCCCCATCCTTAGAGGGGACCGCCTCCCCGTTTGAGGGGCCAATGGCCGCCTCCCTCCGGGCGCTCCCATCCATAATGGGTGACGCCCAAACCTCTAGGGATCTTCCAATTACTGCTCACCGATCATGACCTTACCGCCACAGGCCCGGATAGTTGACCGGCTATCCGGACCCCCCACAAAAACTCCTACTTAAAGGTCATGGCTGCAAATTCCTCAACCAAGCTACGAAGTCTCCTATGAGTAAAGCATTCCCCACCCGGGACAAATGAACCCCGTCCTCTAGATACATCTGATCCCCCCGTATACATCCATGCGGAATAGAATGCAATGTATTTGTACGAAACAATCTACCAAGTTTGTTATTCACTTTCTTCACAGAATGATTTAAAGCAGACACAGAATTAGCCCCCCGCCACACCTTCCGTGGGATCATGTGGGACCATGCAATTGTGCACCCCGGGATCCTTCTCGCCAACCAACTTACAGTGGATAGTATCACCTCGAGAAGTACTCGTCGACCAATGGTCACCAAATCATTGCCCCCAAGATGCACTATGATTATAGATGGCGGTGACCTCGTCCGCCCTAACAAACCCTCCATAAAATTTTGAAACTGGTCAATACAGAGCCCGCCCCTTCCGTAGAAGGTCACCCTGTACCCGTATTCCCCAGCCATGTGAATCATGTCACCTGCTTTGAATACGTCTGCGGCACGCCTCACGTATGAGTGTCCCACGACCCACACCACTCTTTCCTCAGCCGGTGATCTTTGACCGCTGGTCCCCAGGTGTCGGGTCAACTGCACAGTCTGCCCCGCCTCGTAAGCTTGCGAAACTGTAAACCAAACAAAAACAAGAAGCGTGAGTGCATGACATTAGCTTCACAACATGTGCAACCGCACGTACCGTTTATAACAATTCGAGGACCAACGCCCCAACTGTTTCACTTTTTCGACACTCAGACCCCTGGCTGTGACCTCAGTAGCAGCCCCTATCCGGAAGGAATGGGTCCCAAACTCACACGGGTTCAAGCCCGCGGCTGCAATTGCCATCGCCAGCACCCGTTGGAACTGAAACCTCGTCAGTGGGGTGGCGTCGGCGTGCCTCAGCAAGCTTCCCCCCCATGATGCCGCCCTCTGCGCCAAATGTTCCTCAACGCATGCCACCAGGCACATGGGAGATCCGGGACTCCGCTGGACTTCTACACTGTCCCCGATCGCTCCCTGATCGGTCTTGGACCTGGCAAACGAGACTACCATTGTCTCCCCCCTAATTTGGATGTGCTCTCGGCACAGACCCCCCCGTATCCTGCTTGTTCCGTGCTACTAGCTCGCTTACCCGCATAGCCCCATGGAATGCTAATGAAAAAGCGGCTCGAAATAGTACTGTCTCAGATTGAGATGAACATGTTGCAGGGAGTACGGACATTAACAGGGCCAACCTTTCCAGACCTATCGGGTGCCTTTCGTCCACTCTGCGACCCTCAAGGCGTTGCCACCCTCGCAGCGCCTTCTGTACCACAAAAGATGCTGTGGGGTCCTGGATACCATGAGCCCGTGCCATGAAAGAAATGGCGGCCCGGTGCCTCTGGGCCGTGGCCACTGATTTGCCTGCCTGATGCAAGGATAAGAGAAATTTCAGGACATACTCCTCTTGGCCCAAAAGCTCCCCCCCAGCAGAACCCAAAAAGGACCAATAGGAACGGAACGCCCCTTCATACGCCTTCCTTGTCTGGGGTGCTAAACTCTCTCCCACGAGGTCTTGTAGTCCGGGGCACCGAGAGACCAGAGAGCTTCGGGAAATGGTGCCGCCACCGGGTCCGCTGAGGGTAGGAAACCCCAGAAGGCCTGCATACGGGAACGAGAAAGCGCATCAGCGGCCTGATTTAACACCCCTGGCACATGTCTTGCCCTAAAGTGGACGTTTAGCCTCATACACAGCAGAACAATTTCCTTCAGCAATCTCAAGATCCATCTGCAGCTGGCAGCCTGACTATTGATACACTCCACAACGGTCATATTATCAGACCAGAACACCACAGAGCGGTCACGAAACCCCTCAGACCATGTTTTCAGGGCCACCAGAATAGGGAACAGCTCGAGAAACCCAATGTTACCTGTGAGCCCATTCTCGTGCCACTCTGCCGGCCAGATTTGTGCTGACCAATGATTACCAAAAATTGCGCCAAATCCAACACTCCCTGCCAAGTCCGTCCACAACCCCAGCTCCTCAGAGGAAACCGCGGGTTTGCTCCACACGACTCGACCGTTGAAATCCGCAAGGAATGCCAACCATATGCGCATGTCCTGGCGAACCTCTACCGAGAGCCTTGTGCGGTGGTGGCCTTCCTTAAGGCCAACCATGGCCTGAGCAATGGAGCGGGAAAATGGGCGCGCCATTGGCATTACTCTAAGGGCAAAATTGAGTTGACCCACAACCCGCTGCAACTGATGCAATCTTACTTTTGTCTCGCTAATACATGTTTTAAGCGATGCCTTAAAGTTCGTCACCTTTTCCTTAGGCAAACGGAAGCACCCTTCTTCGGAATCGAGCTCTATCCCAAGAAACTCGAGCGAAGTAGACGGCCCCACTGTCTTACCGGGTGCCAATGGCACGCCAAAGCGTCTCATGAGATCACAAAATTCATTCAAAGCTTGTGCACACTCTGTGTCCCCGGCTGCCCCCAGGAATAGAAAATCATCAAGATAATGCATCACATGTGTAAACCCTGTTGTTCTTGTGAAAGCCCATTGCAAACAACAACTGAACTTCTCAAAATACGCACAGGAAATGGAGCAACCCATTGGCATACATTTATCCATGTAATAGCGACCCTGAAACATGAAACCAAGAAGATGCTGATCATCTGGGTGTACCGGGAGCAACCGGAACGCTGACTCGATATCTGATTTAGCCATCAGCGCTCCGGGCCCTAGGCGATTCAAAATGGCGACGGCCTCATCGAAAGATGCGTACCGCACCGAACAAACTCCCGGGTCGATCGCATCGTTCACCGAAAGACCCCTCGGAGCTGACAGATTATGTATCAACCTGAATTCCCCCGGATCTTTTTTGGGGACTACACCCAGGGGTGAACAAACAAAATTAGCAACTGGCGGGATGTCATATGGTCCAGCAACCCGACCTCGGGCCACCTCTTTACCAATGTTTGCCTGTACCACCGCCGTATTCTGCTGCACCGATATTTCATTCTTACAGTGTGCTCCACCCTGAAAATCCCCCGCCGGGATGCGGAAACCATATGAGAAACCATCTCGCAACACCCCAGCGGAGGTATGATCTGGGTATTCGTTTAGCCAAGGGATCAGTGCCATGATATCAACCGGGGTAGGTAGAGGCGCCCCTCGGACTCTCTCAGACCTGCTTGGTGCCTCCTCTACTCCCCGTATCACTAGCCTTGGTTCTGCACATAGTCTCAGAGTGCGAGGACTGCCCACACCCCGCACATTCGTGCCTGAACTTACAAGAACCCTGTGGCCTAGTACATTTTCCTCTGTTAAAGCTCCAGCAGACCCCTTTCTTACCTGAGCTGCCACTATTCCTTGAGTTCCGGTCATCACTGGAACCTGCCCGAAAGGGCGCCCCTGACGAATGGCGGGAATACTCAACCCCATCACCCCCCAACGATGGCGACTTCCCCACGCCAGGTTTTTCCATTTTTGCCATGAAATGGAGTCAAAACAATCCCACGTCAGGGATGAATCGTGCTCCTTGGATTTACGAAATATATTATCATACGAAAACCATTGATTACCCCCATAAGTTTCATAAAATTCCATGATACGTGTCTGGTATACGGCCAATTCTCCCAACAATTCGGGCCTACGTTCCCCCATAATTGCAATGAACATTCTGAACGCTCTGCCCCAATTGCCTATTGATTCATCAACTCTGAAACCGGCCATCCTGGCTCGCCATACACTAGGATGTAGAAACTCTTTTTGATTTTTTACATGCTCGATCTCGTAGTGATCGGTCAACAAGGAAAACATGTTCACATATTTGTCTGCCCATATCCTCTCTTTCACCTCGATCGGGATATGCTGAACAACTTTTTCCCTCCTCGAAGGTATCGATCCTTCCCCCACCATCGGCAATGGCTGCTTACCTGAACCTGCCGTCGTAACTGTAGACCCCGCCGAACCAACGCCCGATCCTGGTTGACCCACGGGAGCCTGCGGGGAAACAAAAGGACAAGGTGCCTTTGCAGCATCTCGGGATTGCCGCAACTGCTTCATTATTAGTTTGGCCTCTTCGGCCGTGTCCCCCGGAGCAACAGAACCCTCGTTATTCCTGCCCAACCATGCCGCCAGCTGGGCGGCCAACTCTGGTGGCATATCCCCTTCGTTCACAGGGGTAACTACGACAGGGATCGGCTGCCCTGCGTCGGGGACCGGCACAGGAGCCTCTACCGGTCTGGGCGGGCTTGCCTGGGGAGCCTCCGGAACTGGAACCTCGTCTCCATTTGCCCTGTTCCTGGCCCTTTTTCCTCTCCCGGAAGGGACCACCCCCGGCAATGCTGGCCCGATGATTCTTTTTGGCCGGCCCGTACCGTCCCTGGCCGCCATCTTCTTCTTCATCTCGGCCATGTCTTTCACCAGCATACGAAGCATTTGCTCGGTGCTAACCTTCTTTCCGACCCTTCTGCCCGGCATTTTCTCACGATAGGTGACTGAAAGGTCCTGGACAAGGCTTCTAGCGCTAAAAGAGAAAACAGAAAAATTACTAATTTCAAAATTGGCTTTTCGTTCCGTCTCGAGCTCACGTGCAACGAGGAGGTGCAGCTTCAGAGCACAGAAACAAGAGGATGCTTCCTTGGCTTGTCGCTCCTTTTATCCTTCTTCGGGCGGGCGTAGACCCTCCCCCAATCCGCCTCCCGGGCGTGGCTGGCGGTGTCGGTGTCTAGGACAACCCTCTCTTGGGCGGGAAAAGGCGCGCCCCAGCTACGCCGCTTCGGGCATACCAGCCGGGACACGCCTCCCTCCCAAAATGGTTTCCCGGGGGGATCGGGGTACTCCACCATACGTTCGGGGGGACCGAGTGGTCGCCCCTTTCCATTTGTTCTCCAGAGTAACATCTTTCTTTCTTTCTTTCTTTTCTTATACTTGATTATTTTCTTCTTCTTTATCTTATTCTCAACTTCTTCTATTATGTCTACAACTCATCCATTACCAGTGATTTCCTGGAATGTTCATGGTCTCACCCATTATATAAAACGAAAGAAAGTCCTTTCATATTTGCACTCTAAGCATGTGGACATTGCTTTACTGCAGGAAACACATTTGGATGATATTGAATCTAGTAAACTCAGCAGAGATTAGGTCGGTAAAGTTATTCATAGTAGTGTTTCTAAACCGGATCCCACCAATCCTAATCCTGTTTGTAAATGTGGTGTAGCCATCCTTTTCCGCAAGTCACTTCCCTTCACAATTTTCAAGGCATGGTCTGACCCGGAGGGTCGATGTGTTTTTGTTAAACTGAAAATTGGGAACTCTTTGATTTGTCTCGGTTCTATATATGCTCCACTTGGTACCAAAAAACAATTTTTCCTCAGAACAAATCGCCTTCTCACAGAAATAAATGCCTCTCAATTTCTCATTGAAGGGTATTAGAATTTGACTCCAGATCTTGCCCTTGACAAAACAGGCTGCCTTGATACTGTTCAGATAGAGCCATTTTGCGTGATATTCTCGCCGACAATGATCTTGTTGACCATTGGAGACTTAGTCACCAACAGGATAAAGAATATACGTTCTTTTCTTCTACCCATGGCACATTCTCCCATCTCGACTATTTCCTTCTTTCGCAAAAAGGCAGTTCAATTGGTTACAGAGTCGAGCATTTTGGAAGCATGCCATATCCGATCACTCACCTGTTCTTTTGTCTCTCAATTTAGGTCTCTCTAGTCCAGGACGCAAACCATGGAGATTGAGCATAAACAAATATAAAACACCTGCAGGTAAACTTCTTTTACAATCACATCTCCAGGATTATCTCACTGTTAATGAGGATTCAATTTCCTCTAAGAGAACGGTCTGGGCAGCTGCTAAGGAGACCATTAGAGTTCAACTAATGTGCAAAGCTGCTCTTATTAACAGGAACAACGCTGCCAAATAAGTAGATCTTGAGCAAGACATTCAACGGCTTTCTCACTCATATATCTCAAATCCTACCCTCCAGAATCGTAAATTATTGGAACAGGGACGAATGTCTCTTAATAGTCTTTTTAACTTCTAAGGCTGAATACGCCTTGCAAAAAATGAGAGGGCGACACTATGAGCAGGGGGAAAAAGCTGGTTGGTTACTAGCTGCGCAACTGCGCCAGAGGGAGGCCGCTATGGCGATTCCAGCTATTAAATCCAGTTGTGGCGACGTACTTACTAGACCACAAGAAATTGTTGAAGAATTTGCTTCCTTTTATAGATCTATTTATTCTTCAAGCACTCATATAGATAAACTCAAAATGTCCACATTTTTAGATGCGATACATTTTCCACGACTTTCAGATGACGGTAGAGCTTTACTTGATGGTATCATTACAAAAGATGAGATTTCTTCAGCTATAACTGCCTTACCATACCATAAAGCTCCAGGAGACGATGGTTTTCCTCCTGAATTTTATAAATGGACTGGCCAGAGCATGACTGATACCTTACACGCCGCGTTTAAAGAAGCCGTTGAGGAATCCTCTTTCGGATCTCTTTCTAACAAAGCAATTATAGCTGTTTTACCAAAATCTGATAAAGATCCATTGTTGTGTGGCAGTTATCGGCCTATATCTCTCTTGAATTCTGATATTAAAATACTGACTAGCATTCTTGCATCGCGTCTTCGTAAAGTTTTACCTTCTTTAATTCATAATTCACAAGTAGGCTTTGTTCCAGGTCGTTCGTCTCGAAATCATCTCCGTACTTTATCTCATGCTCTATGGTCAGCTAAACATCTTGCAGACGATGCATTACTTCTTTCCCTTGATGCTGAAAAAGCATTTGATCGCATTGAATGGGAATATCTCTTTACAGTCATGCAAAGGTTTGGCTTAGGCGATCAATTTATAGATAATGTGCGTCTGCTCTATGATAGCCCATTAGCTCAAATTAACTGCAGTGGTTTTCTGTCAACCCATTTCCAATTCGACGAGGTACTCATCAAGGTTGTCCACTTTCCCCTCTCCTTTTCCTCCTAGCAATGGAACCTTTGGCTGCAGCAATACGACAATCTGCTGAAGTAATAGGCGTCCCTCTTCCAATTGGCCATTCTAAAATTTATTTATATGCAGATGACATTCTTCTTACCCTTACTGATCTTCCCCGTTCTCTTCTCGCTCTCCTCCAAATTATCAACGATTTCTCTTCTTTCTCAGGTTACAAGATAAATTGGGATAAAAGTGAAGCATTACCCATGTCCATTGGTACTACAAAAGCAGCAATCTCTGTCTTTCCTTTTCATTGGCAACCATCCCGGCTTAAGTACTTAGAAATATTAATTAATAGCGGTTTGGATAATGTGGTCACGGATAATTTAACTCCTTTAATCACGCAAATGCAAAGAGACTTTGATAAATGGAAAGCTCTGGGATTATCTGTTTGGGGACGGGTTCAGGCGGTTCAGATGGTTACTCTACCACGGTTTCTTTATGTTCTAGGTATGCTCCCTCTCCACATTCCCCTAACTACTCTTCGATCCATTGACTCTAAAATAAAACTTTTTATTTGGGGTACGGTTAAACCACGCCTTGCTTTGGCCAAATTAAAGGCTGATCAATTACATGGGGGTTTAGGTCTTCCCTCCATCAAGCATTATTCACTTGCCCTTCATATCTCACAACTCACTTTTTTTTGCACAAATCTAAAGATATACCCCAATGGGTTCCACTTGAACGTCACCTTTTGGCTCCTGGTTTAGGTTTGTCCCTTCTATATGGTAAGGGGACCAGTTCTTCCGATCTTAAAAACCCTATCTTATCTGCAATGCATAAATCTTGGCAGAGAGGTCATCGTATACGTAAATCTAATTCGTGAGTTCACGTTAAAGCTCCTTTATGGCTTAATTCAGCTATTCGTATTGATGGTCGCACTTTGTCCTGGGCTTTATGACAAGAAGCTGGCATCAGTTCTATAGATCAACTTTTTTATGATGGAAATTCTAAGCCCTTTTCCCATCTTAGCGAGGAATTCCATTTACCACCTACACAATCCTATAAATATACCCAACTTCAACAAGCTATCACAAAGCACTTAGGTTCTCCACCAGACTTACTCTCAGTATCTGCTATTTTGTCTTATTTGCAGTTATGGGGAAACCTTAAAGGTGTGACTTCTGGTCTTTATAAGACATTTCCGCATCCTCTATTTTCACAACCTCTCTCACAAGCTCTTCAGCTGAAATGGCAATCCCGTTTATCAGTTGCATATTCCAATACTCAATGGGATCAAATTTTAGAAGGGCTACATAAGGGGGTTCGGGAAGCTCGTCTCAAATTCTGTATTTTCAGAATTATCCATGAATGGCATTGGTCTCCTGTTAAATTACACCAAGCTAAATTGTTATCACATACTTCCTGCTGGAGATGTTCAGCTTCCGGATGTGATATTACACATATCATTTGCGAATGTCCTCGTACTAGATCCTTTTGGCTTTTTGTACGAAATCATTGGCTTCCACAATGTCATTACCTTTACCTTTTACACAGGCCAACATTATTTAACATGACTTTCGAGGTTTCCCGAAACTTTCCAAACCGCAAATTCGTCTTTTTCATACTGCTTTGGCTACGGCCAAAATGTGTATACTGCGTCACTGGAAATCCCCCTCGACTCCTTCTCAGGAAGAGTGGTTGGTGACAATGATGCAAACAGCTTTACATGAACGCACAATTTATAATTTACAAGATCAGGCTTCCTTTTTTCTCCAAATTTGGTCCCCTTTCCTGGAAACCACTGTGGATGATGACTCTGCTTCTACTCCTTCCCCTTCTACACATACTGTTTCTGCTTACCTCTATTCTTTCCATGGTCCCTTTCCTGTTACTTTACTATTGATGCCCTTTCCCCTTCCTTTGTATCAATTCTCCTCCTATCTGTTCTTGTTACTCTGGTACTCTTTTCTTTTCTTTCTTTCTTTCTCTTTTCTTCTCTTTTCCTTTTTTTCTTTTCTTTTCTTTATTTTTCCTTCTATAGTATGATTTACCTATTATTCTTTTTTATTGTTACCACATATAGGATTATGGAATATATGTTATTTCTGTTTCCTCATATTTGTTATATCCTATGTAAGTTTTCTTCTCCTTTGTATTTACCATTATATTACTCTGATTTATTGCTGCATTTGTATTCGTATTTTCATCTGTAAATTTTACTAAAAAATGTCAACACAGAACTCATGCCTGTGCAACCCTTTCTTCAAATCTCCTTACTGTAGCACTCCCTCTGCAGATCCATTTCCATTCTACTGTATCTGCAACGGTCACATAGATACCACTCAATGAACAATATTGTAATTAACTAAATAAAAATGAGTTGTTTACCTTAATATGTATTAGTTAAAGCTATCAACAACAGAGGTATCAATGAAGATATGGGAAACTAAACAAACCAGCTAAAAAAATGGTCTTAATTATTGTTCTAGTTGAAGTGCAGTACATTGTTAGTGTGAGTGAAATTAATTGCCAAATATGAAGAAGGAGTCACCACATTTCAATGCAATGAGAAATTGCTTCATATGTAAAAGCTCCATTTATGGTCATTGTAATTGGGTTACTGGCTGACAAGGGTGTGAGCCTTGGCCCCGCAGCAACCACGATCCTAGTCTGGGTAAGACACAAGCATACCACCAAATTACCCCTTGGTAGCTTGGCACAGAGCAGTCAGGCTTAACTTAGAGGCAATGTGTAAAGTATTTTTGCAATACTTCAAACAGTAAAACAGTGAAAAACACCACACAAAAAGAATCCCACACCACATTAGAAAACTAGAGCTTAATAAACAAGACTAAACCAACAAAAATCCAATTGGTAGAACCAGAGATATTACGTTTTAGGCCAAAATAGCGACACAAATCACTAAGTGCCCAATGTGAATATCCGGTCGCACTGGACCGAGACAAATTCACACGTTCTGATTGTACGCGATGGAGGCTGGTGAACAAATGACCTCAAATCCTAGTTGCAGAGCATTGCGTGGGTACGCATAGTTAGACCCTTTGTGTGAAGACAGGACAAGGATTATTCAAGTGTGAGTGATGCTTGGCCAAGGTCCTCCCTCCCATCCTGCCAGTGATGGCCCTACCAGTCACACCTAAGCTCCGCTTATGTGTGGCTGTCTTTGGAGGAGTACACCAAGTCCCACTGCAAACTGCACCTAGTCATGTGATCAGAGACAGGCTGCATGCACCAAATGGGTAAGGCAGGTAATGCCAACTTTCTAAAAGTAGCATTTTCAGAATTGTAACTTAAAATCCAACTTTCCAATAATTTAGGATTTGATATTAGGATTCCAGGGACATCATACATGAACCAGTTATCTCTTCCCATTTAGAAATTACACATATACAATGTAATAAGGCAAAACCAATGTTATACTATGGCAGAGATAGGCCTTGCAGTCATGAGAAACAAAATAGAAGGTTTCGGCCTGGCAAAAGGTTCATTTTGCCAGGTCGAAGTGACAGTGGGAGTTTAAACTGCACACACAAGCTATGCAAATGGCAGGTCTGAGACATGTTCTAAAGGGCTACTTAAATTGGTGGCACAGTTACTGCTGCAGGCCTACTAGTAGCATCTAATTTACAGGGACTGCGTACATATAGTTCCACTTTACTAGGAACTTATAAGTAAATGAAAAATGCAAATTGGTTATCAGCCAATATTACCATGTTTAGAGGAGAGAGTACATGCCCTTTAGCACTGGTTAGCATTTGTAAAGTGCTCAGAGTCCTAAGGCCACCAAAAGCAAATTCAGCAAAATATAGAAGAAAAGCAAAAAGTTGGAGGAGGACCACCCTATGGCTGACAGGTCTAACAGAAATAAAACACAGAGCCACTTACACACATGCACAAACCCAAACACAAAGACACAAACACACACGATTATAAGTTCCAAAATGAACTGGTTAGCATAAGGTAATGAAAGCTCTGATATAGACATGGCAACGCCTCTCTTTTATCACAAGCATTTATGGGCCATAAATGATTTTCTCTTTGGGCGACTCTTTCTAAATCTACAGTTAATTAGCTTTTTCCATGACCCAAAGATCTTGCTGCATGTTCATGGAAAGTGGATGGTTATACATTCTTGTGCAACTCATTGTAGGTACTTTTGCACCACCCACATTGGCTTTGTTAGGAAGGGTGATAAAGGGAAGAGACACAGAGTTAGTGACAAGGGGCTCAGGCAGGAATTACTGGTGTAGGAGTCATGAGGCTGGGAATAGAGAGGTACAGACAAAAGGGCCAAAGTCACAACTATTGAACATGGGGAAAGGGTCACACCAAATGTCATCAAGTTTTTTACCTGGCGCAGGTGCTGATATTCATAAATCACATGAACTTATCTAGTGCTATCATAGAAAGGTTTGTGTCTCTGCTCACACATCACCATATTGATGTGTGAGTGTGTGGTGCTGCATCTTGCAGGTATGTGGGTGGATACCTTATGCCGGCCAATGCTTCACTTCCATCTTTTTGCAGAACAGATGTCTTCAAACTGTGAGTCTGGTCCCCCTAGTCCCCTGGCTGAATTGATGTCAGGGAGGCAGCAGGTTCTGACCAATAGTAGCATTTAGTTTACCACTTCGAAACACTGTGAATCATGTTGAAAAACAGTGCTGTAACTTTAATTAAAGAAAATAGTGATGGTGAGTCACTCTGTAATTGGAGACAGTAATGTATTTTGAGAGTCATCCCATCTGGGAGTAAGTGTCAAAAGGGAGCTTCCCAATAGCCCCGATAATCTCATCCCCTCATTTCAGATTAAAGGTTGACAGATCTGCCTATTGGATGCTGGCAATTGTGCATTAGCCTTTGCTTTCATGAGGAATACTGACTATAATTGCAATGTTCAAATAGTTAAATATGTTCATAGCTGCAAAATGGTTCCATTTCTTGTCCATAAACTTCAGCCAGTCATGTTGTTTTAGGCAACAGTGTGTTGCATTTGAGGCTTGTAGTTTTGACTTGAAAATTGTAAGGATGGGCTCAAAAATTCAGCTTGCAAACTGTTTTCTTTACTAAAAAGCCACAACTGGCTGTTAGTGCCACACATAACATGGACCTGTTGTCAGTCGGCTATGATAATGTGAAAAGATTAAAGGCAAGACAGTGTCATCTGTGGTCAGCATTGTGTGTTTACTACCCACATATAGGGAACAATATATTTTTCAAACACACAAAAGGTAATGAGAAGAATGGTTGCAATAAGTTCAACCACTGGCAATCATTTGATGCAGCATTCCAACACTTTGTTCTTTAGCCCACTATGCCACCTCGGTTTGGACCCAACCATATGCAAATCAGTTTTGACCCTGATCCAATAGAAACAGTACAGCCTGAACTGCCACGTCCCCCCTGAATCGGAACACAAGCATCCAATGGCTGTTTTCGCCCTGATTGGGGCTAATCAGTTAGGTGTAGCTTGGTTTCAGTGGCACAGTGAGCATGGAACTCACAACTCAGCATACTCCTGCCACATCAAGTAGTACATCAGACACAGAAAAGTTGGTGAAATGAATGCTTGCAATATGCCTGACCAATGGCTATCACTTTGGTAACATTCTGACCCATAATTGTTTTGCTCACCGTGCCACCTCAGTGTGGATCCAGCCTTATGCAAATCAATCTTGCCCCTCCTCCAATAGGATCAGTCCAGCCCGAACTGCCAGGTCAGGTCTTCCCTCAACCAGAACCCAAGTAATCCAAGACAGTTTTATGTCGATTGGGGCCCATCAGTTGGATGTAGCTTGGTGCCAATAGGAGGTCAAGTGCAAATAGACAGAGGTAGTTCTAATAAAAGTTAACAAGTAAAAAAGTGGTAAACTGCAGAGTCCTTGTTGGAAAATGAATAACACCTCCATTTTGACAAGCTCTCACTTGTAAGAAATATTAGTGGATGGGTCTAAGAAGGTGACTATATGATTATACTTAATCAGTTGCAAATAAAATAGGGGCGTAAGAACGTACAGTGTCAGGATAAAGACAGATAGGACGTTAGATCCATTTGTGAATTGACCCTTGAGCCATAAGGCCACTCAATGGCAGGCAAGTCCTATCAACTGTCATGAGTAAGACAAATTTGGTGTGCAGCCCTTTACTTCTGGCTCTGGATGTTCTTGGACAGTTAACTGAGGTCTTTTGCTTAACAAAAAAAATCACCTCAAATCAAGTACTTGCGGTTATTGTCAGGACAATTAAACAGAATGAGTCTCGTGAGTGAGTAGGCTCAATACAGCATTTTACTGCACACCAGAAATGTTTGGAGACTGATATACGCACAGGTTTCCAGGGAGAAGTAGCAGATGCTTGGCAATCTTTTTGAGGGAGGAGCCTCTAGAGCTGAGAATCAGATGTTCAAGCCAAATATTTGCCAGACTTTTTCAACTCACTTATGGAAATGTACTTGACCCATACCTCTGGCTAACATGGTTCAAAGTACGATCCTCTGGTTTTCCAAATGCTTCTGACTACTTGGAGCCATTTGGATGTATACTGTTTGGCCTAATTTCCGAAGAAGCAGTCACACAGGTTCTTGAGTTGGCTGGTCCATACCAAATTTTGGGGATGAATGCCTTCCTAAAAGAGGGGACTTGCATCAAGGCTGCACATATCTGTCATTCATGATCACCAGAGACCACATTTGAATCCCACCCCTACTAGAAAGTACAAAGACAATTTCTTGCCTTCTGCCATCCATCTCTGAAGGGATCTCCTTAAAAGGCAATCTCACCGGCCTGGCCTGGAATGATTTGTGGTGCTTAATAATGGGGTTGACCTTTCGATTGAAACGCTTCATCTTGTGAATTGGTCTTTTGCCACTCGCTTCATGTGTGTCTAAAGATCTGCCTGGTCGGCTTGGATTCAATGGTGTCGGGAAAAGAATGTGCATTCCTGTAATGCCACTGCTTCCCAGCTATCACACCTTCTCGCGGGACTCTACAACTGGGGCTCATGTATCAAATTATTAATGTTTACTAGTCAGTTGCAGTATCTTATCATTCTCATTTAAATGTTATTTACAAAATGATGGATCAGGCAAGGGTACAGTTAGTCCTAGCTGCTGGGATAGTGTACCTCTGCTTGTGAGAAGTAGAGCCCACAGACATAGGATTTTGGCATAAGATTTCAGATAGACTGTCAGGGTCTTTATAAGAGCAACATTGCTGAATGTTTACTGCATCCATGTAGGACAAATGATCGAGCACATGAGTGAATGTCCTTTGAGACTGCAGGGTACTTGTGTACTCAACAATTGATAGATGACCTTAAAAAGAATCAGTTGAAGATTTCTCTTTAGAAAAGGGTTCGTGCACAAACATGAGGTACCTCCCAGTAATAAAATAACCAGAAGGATGAACTTCTCACTCGTACAGAGATATGTATGCTGCAAGGGACTAGTGGTAGACTAGCCAGGGCATATTGCATCAGGAGTTTATTAACTGAGATGGGTGTAGTTGATTCAGAACAGTCCGCTACTTATGTATTTAAAATGCTTTTAGGGACAGTAGGAGGAACTTAGCAAGTGCCTAGGGAAATAATATATAAAGCACTGGTAAACTTAGGAAATGTGTTTCTATTGAGAAACAGTGAGAAGAGGGCAATGTATAAGTAGCTTAAGGAATCCCCCCATCAGATGTACTGTTTATGCAAACCTACCAACATTCTGACTGGAATAGGGATGTTGGGAGATAGAATACTGTTATGAGCTAAATGCCCAAATGGTGTTTCATTGAGAAAGCCAACCTCAGAGCAAGTAATGATAATAATCATGTCTACAATTGATAGTTTTGGTTTTGCAGACAATCTGCATTTATGGAAAAAACAACTTAAAAAGATTCAAATATGTTCATAAATCCATTGAGGAATAACTGGATATTAATTATATTTCATAGTTTATAGAACTCAAGGAGAAACTCTAACCCATCTTCACAATCAATTAATCAATCAAACAATCAAGCATAGAGCATCTACTCACCCATGAGGGTCCCAAGGCGCTAAGGGTGAATGGCTGCAGGTTGGACTCAGTGGAGGATCATTCGAAGAGCCAGGTCTTGAGTTCCTTCCTGAATTGGGTCAATGACACCATGCGCCTGAGGTAGACGGGCATGAAGTTCCAGATCTTGGCAGCAAGGTGGGAGAATAAACTTCCTTTGGTTCTGGTATTGTGGATCCTGGGGATGGGAGTCACAGGAGAAATCGGAGAATTTGATTTGTCTGGCGGGTCCGTAGAATGTGACGAGGTGGTTCACGTATGCTGGTCCTTCGTCGTGTAGAGATTTGTAGGCGTGAGTGAGGAGCTTGAAAGTTATTCTCTTGTTGACTGGGAGTCAGTGGAGTTGTCTAAGGTGTTGTGGGATTGGGCTGGGGGAGGGGATGTTGAGTACCAGTCTGGCTGCGGTGTTTTAGACATTTTGTAGTTTCTTGAGCTGTTTCTGGGCGATGCTGGCATAGAGTGAGTTGCTGTAGTCAAGTCTGCTGGTGATGGGTGCGTGGGTGACCCTCTTTTTGGATTCTGTGGGGATCCATTTCAATGTCTTTTGAAGCAGGTGGAATATGTGGAAGCAGGCTGAGGAAACTGCATTGATTTGGCGGTTCATAGTGAGCGATGAGTCCAGTATGATGCCAAGGTTGCATGAGTGATTCGTTGGGGTGGGGGGAGATCCCAGAGCCGCTGGCCACCAGGAGTCATCCCAAGATGAAGTAGTGGGTCCCTGGATGAATACTTCAGTCTTGTCTGAGTTCAGCTTGAGGCAGCTGTCTTTCATCCAGGTAGCAGCAGCCATCGTTCCACTGTGGAAGTTGGTTCTGGCTGTTGGTGGCTCGTTGGTGAGGGAGAGGATTAGCTAAGTGTCATCGGAGTATGAGACGATGTTGAGTCCCTGGCTTCTGAGATCACTGCAAGGGGGGCCATGTAGATGTTGAAGAGGGTGGGGCTCGGGGATGAACCCTGGGGCACTCAACTGCTTATCTCTGTGGGTTTTGAGAGTGTTTAGCGATAACACTTGAGGTAGTTATGAAAAAGAATAGAGGGCATAAAGAGACCTATATCAGAACCACTTTTGAGATCTGTTTTCAGGAGTCACAAACCTCATATTGAACTGCAAAGAGTTTGTTACACAGAGATAGAGTTGAGATATGTTTATTCACATATTCATGAAAACATTTACTTCTATGAATTACAGAAAATCCCTAGATTCTGCAGGCTAATTGACCAGTTCGGTGATGATTTGGGTGACAAGGCAGAGTGGTGAAGTCCTGGGCTTCTGTTTTCTTAACCCATTGCCTTTTCCCTGTCTTTACCACTGGCACTGTATATTTCCTTCTATAAGGTAATTGGTCTACATGCCTGAGCTAAATGACCTTTTTTCCCACAGTATCTGCATGACAAGTTGCAGGTAGAACAACTTAGGATGTTTGCGGGTTTGCCACACATATAGCAATTAACCTTAGAATCCTTACATACACTCTCACCATCTTTTTTAAGATACCAGTCTGCACTTTTTTTACAATAGATTTGTTATCACCATTTATGCCTCTGATAAATCCTGAGCCAACGATCCTTTCAATGGCACATGTTGAGCCAATTTGTGTCTATGACCCGACCTAATGTATATTCTGTTCCTTATTCAATGTCAATGGAATCTTTTTTATAAAGGGATTATCAGCCAATACATTTTCTTGCCTCCTGGGTCATTAGTACAATTTACCAGTAATTTCTCTAATATGTGGGGTCTGCAAAATTTCCAAATTCACAGGTACATGCTAGGCCTTTAAAAGAAGCAGCATAGTTCCTAACTGTTTCCGCGCAGGAGAAAATATCTCCCCAAAAATTGCCATTAAATATGAGTCAAATAATCTCTTTTTTTCTATGGGACTCAGAGAGAAACTGTGGAAGTTGTGAAATGCTTGCTGCTGCAATAGTCTGTTATCACTTGTTAACACAATAACTAAAACAAGTTGTTAAAATAGTAACCTAACACAATAAATGAGAACAATAAGTTAGGGTAATACATTAATATTAGATAAAATATTATTTACCATAGTATTATTACAATCTTCTATCTTGTGCAGTCTTTGTAGTTTCAAGTGCTATCCAATGCCTCAATTATACCTTTTCACCTTATATGCAGTTTTCAATAAAAGGTTGAACATAGACTTGGTAAGATTATCGAACAACTTTGTAGAGTTTCAGAGTGGGAGTTTGAGTGTGCCCAAGCTTGTTTTTCACATGAGTTTCACTGCCTTGTCACCTTGTGAAGATCGATGTGAGAACCACAGGAAGATTAAAAGTGCAGTGAGTTGGTCAGTGTGTTCCATCTATGAACCTGCAGTGCTCATTCCATACTGCGGTAGCTGCTGCACACTGTAAATGTGGCATATCACAGTGACGCATGATGAATTAGTTCTGTGATGTGTCATGATGCTCATGAAAGGCCTACAGGGTCAGATTGGGATCACTGTTCGGTCCGGGCACTCCCAAAAACGTGGCCCCGTTCATGAAACAGCATGTGGCTAGTGTCATAGGGCTAATTTTTAGAGAAATGTTTGATTGATTATGTATTTTAAAGCACATAGAGCCATAAACATAGGTGAAAACTAGAAGCACTACATTTTGGCGAGGGCAGGCAAAGTGAAATAAAGTGGCCCAAAGGCCACAAATCCTAATATGGCTATGTTTGCCACCTATGCAAAAACCACAGTTGATGGACAGAATGCAGAACACTGTCATACATTCACCCCAGTACAGAGATCTAGGCCTAAATCCATCGTTTTTTTACACTTCACACCACCCCAGTTCAGACATGGCCATATGCAAATCAGTCTGACCCTGTGCCTCATGGGAACAGTCCAGCCCGAACTGCCAAGCCATGCCTTCCCTGGACCGGAAACAAGCTTCCAAGGACCGGTTTCTGGCATTCCAGCCGTCTTCAGCCCGGCTTGCTTGAATCCGGTGGTGTGGAGAGCATGGGACACACGTCTGAGCATACCCATCCCTCTCGGGGTGTCAAATGCAAAAACCACAGTTGATGGACAGAGTACAGTACAGTACAGTACAGAGATCTGTGGTTTTTGCATATGTTTGCCACCTTGCCACCTTGCCATTTTTTAAACCAGCATTTTTTAAACCAGCATTACCAGTATTTTAATGTCTTTGCAGGTACGAAAATAAAGAAAAACACCTAACGCTGGTATTTTTCTCCCCTGATTGATATGTACTCTAAAGTTTGAACAGTAAACATAAGGTGAAAGCAGTTTAAAATGTGGTCTAGAGATTATTTAATGATCTATGACTGATAGTTAAAACTAAACAAAGGAAGAAAAGCCATGTTAAAAATGAATTCAGCTTTTTTATTATGGAATAAAGACTCCTCTCTCATTATTAAGTTCCAGCCTTTGCAGATTCTTAAAACATGAGCAAACAGAAGGTTATGTTTTTTTATTGTAGTTTTATATAGCGTAAACGTGGCCAAAGGGCCCAGTTATATGAGCACTAGTTACATTTCAGAAGGTCAAATTCATTTTTATTTTAGGCCTTGTGCAATTAAGTCATTTGCCTAGAATCAGAGGATGCTGAGGTGAGGCTGGGATTCAAACCAATTTCCATAATTCCACATTCAGCAGCTCTGACCCTAACATTGCATTATCTAAATTTCTGCTCTGGGAAAGGTGCTTCACAGCGAGGTTTATGCAGACATACCCCCCAACCACCAATGTTGCTGAGGTGCCAACGACAGGCCCTCAGAAAGGCTATTCACTTACTCACCTCAGCCCAGCCAACTGTAGCCTCATGGAGATGACCTGGCAGGGGAGGGGTGAAGAAAAGCACAGAGCCATTGCTTCTGGGCATCTGGCCCACGAGAGGCTAAGATAAAGTCTGCAGCAAACAGAACAATATTGGCCTAGCAACGCTGTTGAAAGCAACCCCCTCAGAGCCTCCTTTCTCATGATGCTGCCCCCCTTACAGTGCGGTACAAAAGGGGGTGGTGATGGATGGAGCATCTGAACCAATCAAACACTCACACCTAGTCAACAGATCTGGGTTTAATCCATCACCGTTCTTTAGCCCACTCTGCCACCCCAGTTCAGACATGGCCATATGCAAATCAGTCTGACCCTGTTCCTCATGGGAACAGTCCAGCCTGAACTGCCAAGCCATGCCTTCCCTGGACTGGAAACAAGCTTCCTAGACCAGTTTCTGGCATTCCAGCCGTCTTCAGCCAGGCTTGCTTGAATCCAGTGGCAAAGTGAGCAAGGGACTCACGTCTGAGCATACCCTGCCAACTTATGGCGAACAAAGCGGTCCAAAAGGGGAAGGTGATGGACAGAGCATCTGAACCAATCAAACACTCACACCCAGTCAACAGATCTGGGTTTAATCCATCACCGTTCTTTAGCCCACTCTGCCGCCCCAGTTCAGACATGGCCATATGCAAATCAGTCTGACCCTGTGCCTCATGGAAACAGTCCAGCCCGAACTGCCAAACCATGCCTTCCCTGGACCGGAAACAAGCTTCCTAGACCGGTTTCTGGCATTCCAGCCGTCTTCAGCCAGGCTTCCTTGAATCCAGTGGCAAAGTGAGCAAGGGACTCACGTCTGAGCATACCCTGCCAACCTATGACGAACAAAGCGGTACAAAAGGGGGTGGTGATGGACGGAGCATCTGAACCAATCAAACACTCACACCCAGTCAACAGATCTGGGTTTAATCCATCACCGTTCTTTAGCCCACTCTGCCACCCCAGTTCAGACATGGCCATATGCAAATCAGTCTGACCCTGTGCCTCATGGGAACAGTCCAGTCCAAACTGTGGCCTGGTGGGAGAGACAATAGGGCTTTATCGACTGGTTGACAAAAAACGGCCCACAGGTGACCCTTAGGCACCGGCCCATCGGCCAATGTCCGACTTCCCGCCTTCCCAATCCCTTGCTGAAGGTCTATTGTGATGTGATCATTCGTGAGCTAAAACCGTCATGAGGATTGCGCACGCACAGCTGCCGGACACACTTAAAAGGCGCAGGCACTGTGCTGCTGATATGTGTTTTCTTTGTCAGCATATCACCTCAGACACTTTTCCTTTTTTTAATAGGGTCAAAGCATTTTAGAACAACCATATCACACCATACCGAGTTTCAGTTCAAGAATTGCTCTCTGACATAGTTGTCTCTGACAAGCGGGCAAAATTTACAGGGAGATTTTCAGCAGTAATTAATGGGCAACCATCAATCATTTTCTACTGGTATTTTATTCAACCGCATCACGACCAATTTCCTCATCTTAGCATTCTCTCAATTTAAACACTTTTGTCATAATTTTAAACCATATAATATTGAGTCTAAGTATTCCTCACATACACTGGAGACCTTGACTAAATCCAACTTCTACATATTTTCCTTCTTGCCAATAGTACCAAGTAGAACCACAATTTGCCATATTTTTTAGATTTTGGAAAAGGTGCGTCGGTTTCTTCAGACACACCATAAATAAATAATTAGTGAGACGCTGACCTAAACTTCTTGATGCAAAATTTGTGTTATTGCCTTTCCCACTTTTCTTCTCCAAAAGAGTTGTAAACAATTTGCAAACATGTGTACATGGTCGTCTACTGTTTTCATTTCACACTAGTCTCATTTCCGCGTTATTTGATTCCTGATTCTTGGCAGCTTCTGGAGTGTCCAATGGGCTCTGTTTTGAGTAAACAGATGGTTCTTTCTAAGAGAGGCTTTAACTAAAGAAAGTTCATTGATACTTCCATTTATTGTTTAACTCCAGGAATAGCAAGTCTTTTTCCCAAAGTTTTTAAGCCAAGTTGATATTGCCATCTATTGCATCTATCATCATACAATTCCATAATGCTATTTCTTTCTTTTCTGCTGAGGTTTTCCTTTAATTTCTCTTTCAACATGCTTGGGCTCTTTGCTTTATTTTCCACTTTTGAATACCAGTTATTCAGCTGGCAATATTTATATTTGGATATCTCTTCTTCCATTCAAGTCATCACATCTTCCCAAAGGAGTATTCGATTATTGTGGAAAATATTTCCGCAAATGTCAGTCGCAGCTGTTCTTAATGGCTCTCATAGCACATCTCTCATAAACTCTGGTGTTCTCAGTGGTTTCCAGATCGGGGCATACTCATTAAAGTAGCATATTCCCACCACAGTCCTTATATCAGACCACAATCTCACTGTTACCTGTAGGAGGTTTAACTTTACTTTCTTAAATAATGTTGTTGCTCCAAATTTATAAATTTATATAAAAAAATTAAGTTCAATTGCTTTATATCTTTTGTCATGACTTCCCTTTATTAATATTCTAAAAATGTTCAATTGGAAAGCCCAGCAGTAGTATTGGAAATCAGGGGAAGCTAACCTTCCTTTTTTAGGTCGTGCCTGGGTAGCGCAAGCTCTGCTTTGCGACATGCTGTACTGGAGTATGGAATAGAAGCCCCGTCCACTCTCCGCCCGTATTTGTCATTGGCTTGTGCCATTGTACTTCGTAAATGCTGGCTTCTGATTCAGTAATAGGCTTGTTAGTCCCTCTTTAGTTCTACCTTGTTTTCATTTACAACCTTCCATGACGACTGGCCCTTTCATTTCGGTTGTTACCCAGTCATCTTTTTTTAGTCTGTAAGCACTATGTTCTTTAATGAGTTTCTCCTACTGCACGATATGCTTTCCTGCAACATTCAGTGTGCCTTGCGTGTTTTCACTTTCTGAGCAGCCGGGACAATGGCAGCTGCTTCTTTGAATGGGTCTTATATTTACAACAGTTTGAGCTCTTGGCATCGTAAATGACAATCAGGCTCATGCATCAAAGACTTTTGCGATTGCAAATAGTGCAATTAGCAAAAATTGGCCGATTGCGATCGCAAAATTAGCTTTTGCGATGCATCAAGGGTCAAGGCCCTCGCAATTTGAGAATTCGCTATTAATTGCGAGTTCTCAATTTGCGATTCTTTAAAAGCAGTGCAAGAACTACTTTGAAGTAGGGATTTCGCTACTAGGTTGCACAAATTACCGTGAAGTTGAACTTCATGGTAATTTGCAAAAACTTTGAAAAATGCACTAAAGTGCACTTTCTCAAAGTTCCATTCCACACACACACACACATGCCCTTAGGGCATGTGTGTGTGCCGGATGTACTCATATGGAGATTTCAGGGGTGCAACAGGGTGTCCTTTTGACACCCTGGCACTCTTGAAATTGCTTTCTCAATTTGCGATTCTCTAATTGAGAATCGCAAATTGAGAATGTCTTCCCATTCATTCCTATAGGACTCTAGGCCTATAGGAATGAATGGGGAGGTATTCCTTAATTGCGACTCCCAATTTGAGAGTCGCAATTAATAAATGTTCAGAAAGTGCTATTTTTTTAAGTGATTTCCACATGCATAGGCTTTTGCGATTCCTTAATTGCGATTACTTAAAAATCGCAATTAAGAAATCACAAAATCCAAAATTGATGCATGTGCCTGAATGCCTTTTACTTATGTGTTGATTAGCAAAACACATACATAAAAGGCATTGTTAATTACGATGCAAATTGCTTAACAACTCGCAAATGTGAGACCTATTTTATATTGCGAATGCTTGTTCTATTTTGTTACATAGCTTTTTCCACAACAATCTGGCCCCTTTGGAAGCTCATATAATCGAAATTGAATTCTCTTGCAGTTTTTGTAATATCTCCCTCTTACAAGTCAGGGGTATGGTTTTAGATAAGTAAATGCATTTGACAGAATTTACATTTTATTCAGACTCGATCTGCCATTAAGAGTTAATGGGAGGCTGGCCCATTTTCTCAGTAGCTTCTCCATTTTTTAAAAATGCTTCATTAAAATCTATCTCTGCTAACTTATCAAAATCATGTACTACACTTATTCATACATTTCTCATCTAATTTTTACTTGACTGCTTTCTGTGTTTATATTCCTGTTTTTTGTGAGGTTCATAGAGTAGCCAGGAACTTCACCAAACGTGTCAATTGTTTTTTTTATATTACGGATGGATATCAGAAGTATGTATCATCAGGTCATCTGCATACAGCACAACCTTCCTCTCCCACCTATTACATTATTACAGGACACTATCTGCTGCAATACCTACAAACTGCTCAGGGCAAGCCTCTCTCCCATAGTACCATGACACCGGTACAACTTTTGCAATTCTACCCATCCAATGTCCTGATGAGGCTCAAATGTGAAAGAGCCGGAATGCATCAACATTTTTATGGGGGTAGCCTTCAAAACTGAAATTCTTCACAATCTCTGGATGCACAATAAAGGAACAGAGGACTAATTGGACCTCAATGAGTGATCCCTGTGTAAATATTACCTCTTAATGTGGACTTACTTTTGAATCAGCCATGCAAGTTTAAAATACATGGAAGATTGAAGTGAAGTTCTGATATTATTATACTTGTAATCTCTTGCCTACACATTTCTAACAAGTTAGTTAAGTGTTTTTGTTTATGATATCTGTTGCAATTGTGGTGTCATTTATGTATTAGTGTGTGTGTATATAGATATATATGAAAATGTGTTTTTGTGTTAAGTATCCTCGATGTAAGTATCAAGAGAACCAGCTATCGAGCTTATCCTTTTGTAAATAATAAATCTTTATCAGTGTTTAATAGATACATTTTTTCAGTGACTAATCTGCGTTTTACTGTAGTATGCTAATTTTAGTTAATTTGTCCCCACAATATACCATTCTTCTCTAGTTCACTTTACAAAAGTTAAAGTCAGCCATGTTGTTTTGGATTCTTTGTTTTGACTTAGATATAGGTTAGTAATAGGTTTGATATTTGTCCCCTACCTATTACCTCTATATTAAAGTGGTAGTAAGTAGGTAAAATATTGGTAAGTTTCTATATTGGTAAAACAAAATTGTATGTAGTACTGGAGTACTGCCTAGAAAGTACCACACTGCAATACACTATATTTTACGTAAATAGTGTACTGCAGTGTACTTTTAATTTTAAATTACTTAAATATGCACAAAACGTCTACAGGGTACCACAGTAATTCCTACAAATTACTGAGCTACTTAATTTTTTTTTTAAACCGTGTAGTTCTCCCTACACTGCTGTAAAACTATATAGAAATGTATAAATACATTCCTCTACCTATTAACACTTTAATAAAGCAGTAATAGGTAGGCTACAACAATAAAACCTATTACTTACCTAAATGTTCGACTTTACCCCACAAAGCAGTGAACTATAGAACCCAGAATACAGCCAAACTGTGCTTAAAGGTACTTGGCTGCCTTTAACTTTTGGTAATTTCACCCATTAGCCAAGAACACACTGTCGTTTCATCAGTATCTACCATGGTATACCACAAAACTACTGTGGCATACCATGGCACACTATAAAACTAAGGTTTTTAAAACTTAGAACTTTAACACTACTTGCAATTTTCACCTATACTACCAAAAACAAGCATTTACACCTCATAATGTATACTCCTGACATGTTACATCTACATCTGTTCACACCCTTTTGCACTATGTCTGTTTGAGCCACCTCACTCCATTCTATGCTATTACACAATACCCCATTCCATTCTATGTCACTCCACTATACGCCACTCCACTGTACTCTAAATCACTGTACGCCACTCCGCTCCACTTTACTCCACTCTACTGTTTGCTATGACACTCTTTGCCTCTCCATTTTATAACACTCAAATCTACACCACTCCAGCGTATGCCCCTCTACTCTAGGCTACTTCTCTGTATGGTATTCCAATGTATGCAACTCCACTCTACGAAATTACAGTCTATGCTATTGTACTCTATGGCACGCCAATGTACACCACTCAATCTAAATCACTGCACTATATGCTTTACCAGTGTACAACATTCACTCAATGCCACTCCACTTTACACCACCCAACTATATGCCCCTCCACTCTACAACATTCCGCTGTATGCTATTTCACTATACACTACTCCATTCTATGGCATTCTACTCTATGACATTCCATTCTAGGTCACTACGTTCTATGTTATTCCACTGTGTCGTACGGCTTGTACCAAGTGCGATGAAGATGTGCATTTTCCGGACAACATAAATGCTGATATGGAGCAAGTCATATTCCCTTCCTTATAGACTTGGTAGCTCACACTGCACCATCCAAACCCCTAACCTTACAGGTTAACAAATGTGTGTGCAACCTCAGAGCATGACAACCCTGACTTGTAGGGAAATCGTGGTAACAGATCTAGAACCACTTTGTTTGGACTCTTGCGCATAACCACATTACAAGAAGAGTGAAAAGAATAAATATTTCCACGATTGTGCTAAGACAGTGTATATAAGCAGGGATATATATGTTCTGGGCATAGATGAACTCCTAACAAGCGCTCCCTAATGTAGTCCTACCTAGGGTGGACCATGTGCCAAACCCCTTTCTGGTTGATTAATGCCCCATTACTTGTGGGTAAGTGTCATCAGGCTGTCAATCTTGGTGTAGAGTTGAACATCCCTTGTGTTGGTATGCAGGAATTTGCTGAGCTGTAATTCTGACATGTGGTAATCCCACAGTGTCAGCTGAGTGCTCCTATGTCTAACAAGGAAGTGATTGTGTATTTATAACAATAGAACCCATGTGGCCATATCACCACACCAGGTTGGGCTACAGTTGTTTATTCTAGTTGGATATCGGTGTTGCTAACTGGACAAATAACAAATGTGTAATTTGTGCAGTGAACTTCATCCCTTATACTAGATGTTCAAGGTACCATGATAGAATACCCATGAGGTTGAAATTTAAGCAAAGCGGATTCAGAGAATATTATTCTGAATTGACATGCACACAAATGTATGCCAAAAGTCATTGTGTGCAAAAGAGAAGGCAACTTAAGAAACGTGAGCATGTAAATGGTGCAGATTCTGCTAGACCCATCCTGATCACATGACACCCATTCCTTGGATCGAATGTTGAGAAAGCTATCCCTAGACAAATGCTAAAATATAAGAGTTAAATCGAAACAGGGAATCTTACTAAATTCTAAAAAAACATCATGCTCCTTTAAAAACAAAGAGTATACTGAAAGCCAATAAAAATTGCCATTTAAAAAGCAACTTAAAAAAAAGCCAAATTAAAAATTGTTTCACGATTTGAAACTGCCAGATTGTTATGTTTTCCGAGAGATAGACAAAACATTGCTGTTCCCAGCAACCGTGATGATGACCCCAGAGTCACCCATAGAATCAGATCCATGTTCCCATCCATCCAGTTCAGCAGCTGCTGAAGAAGGAGTAGCCAGTGTGAGATCTTAAGAGCCTGAGCCAACATTGAGATCACTAGGAGCATAAGCATCCCAGGACGGTTTGTAGAATACATTTAGAAGCAACTGCAAGTTCAAAGGGCAAAAGTACAAGTGGGCTGTTAATAGACTCACCAGCATGTCAATGTCCAAAGATTGAACCAGGTGCGTTCCTTGGCATAAATCCAGTGAAGACTAAAAAGTGCACAGAAGACAGCGGAATACAGGCTATATGCAGTGTAGCAACAGGCTGAAAGGACACAAACCAGTGCTGGTTTATTTCCTGAAGCAAGGGTAAGCCAAAGCACTGTATCATGCGTTCAAGACACAGGAGCACATGCACAAGTGCTAGTTCCAATTGGCCTCTTACTTGTTCATCCATTGCGGAGCAGAAAAAGTAAAAACAAAGTTCCAATAATTAGGAACAGGGCCAGTAGAAGATCTCCAAAACTGCTTCCCAGCACAGTGTGTGTAAATGATGGAATAACTCTGAAGACTATCTGGAAGGTATTTACCAAGCCAGAGCCTATTTTCTTGAAAGTGTGCTACTCCTGCATTACTAGTCATGTTAAAAATGTAGTGGACCAGCTCCCCAACATTAAACAGGAAATTAGTGTGAAGTAGCCACTATATCTAGAGGAAGACCTTGTAACTTGAGGATCAAATGTCTCCTCTGCAGATTTTGAGGCCACATCCTTCTGGAACAGAAAGGCTTTTAGTCTGCTCAAAGCGTCAAATTGCATGTTTGAAAGCTTTATCGAAGGCCAAAGCTTTGCCTCCCTAACTGTGTGAAACAGTACTTGTGTGCAACAAGTCACAACAGCAGAAACCGTCACCAGATAAGCCATTCCAGGTTTCACTCTGCAGTAGCCTTAATGGTTCAACAGCAAATAACTCCCGTTCAGGAGCAATTTGAAAGCCAGATGTATCACAGCAACTGGGGAACCCTTCAGATAGTGGACACATTTGCCATTTATGCACTACATGCGCCATGAGATTAAACTTCTCTGCAGGAGGAATGTCCGAATATATTCTTGCAGTCTGAGCAGCCGAGAAAGACCTCAGTTTTGCCATTCTCACAGTGATATCTAAAAGGTGTATTCCATGACACAGATACCTCTCCTAACACTTCATATCTGCCTACTTGCTTTTAATGCAAGTAGTATTGGAGGTGAATCTTGCTACTGGAAGAGAAATACACTTGTGGATTATCCAATACATGGAAGGTATTTCTGCCACAGAAATGTTTTAATTTCTCTAGCTTCTCTGTGTGTAACATGGTGTATGTTGTATCCTTCCTTGCCATGATTGTCTGTTGTTTTGGTAGATTGTAAGGTAAAAACAAATTTGTAGCATTATGGAGTTGCCATGGTATGCAACACAAATGAAGTGTCTGCAGAGTGCATCCTAATATCATAATTGATCTAAGCTGTGACTGCCCATGCAGTAAAGAGGACATGTCATTCTGTATGATGTCTATCACAGATGAGATGATGTTATCATGAGACTATATCCTAGTGGATAAAGTAGTTATGCCATTATCTAACACTGCAAGGGCGCTTTCTAATTTTGCCCCATCAACCTTGTGCAGTCTCTCAGCAGCCTCCTGCTGGGTACCTTTCCTCACCTTGTTTTATATTACATACAAGAAAGAGCTTTTGATGTGGATTCGTGGACCTACTAGAAGGTCCTGTAGTCCCATGTCATCAGAAATAAGGGAGAAGTGTTGCTTCACCTGGGACAATGTTGAGGTTTTTAGTCAACCAAGGCACAGCTTCTCTACACAGTAAGTTGTTACCGCCCCGAGTGCTGTGTCAAAACGTAATGTGGGTTGGGTCTGCTGATCTTGAACTCTCTGTTATTACCCAGGAAATGTGAATGACGTCTGTTTGAATTTGACAGCCACACTAACCATCCCCCAATTGGACCCTAAATAATTGTATGAACCGTTGTGAAGCATGGTATCTAATGTTCCCGCCGTGTGATTTGTGAACTGTTGCCAATTCGCTGGACATGTAAATGTGGGGATTGTTAGGTGTATTCAAATCTTTTATGTTAGCCAAGCCAAGACATGATGTGTGTTGCTCTGTTTTGTTCAGGAAAATAATTTGGTATGGTATCTGGCATGCTCTGAACAGTGCCCTATTCCCCTGGACCTGCCAAGCTTTAGTCCCCCAAATTGATTTCAACTCAATTGTGTCCCTCCAAAAGTTAAACGCTTGTGTGAACAATTAGAAAATAAAAGATTCAGACTATATCAGCTTCGTGTTAGTGAGCGATGATGGTGCAAGCTTATAATAATCAGAAACTGGGTCAGTTGTATTGCTCAAAATCTCAACAATAAGAGAGGTGTTC
Source organism: Lissotriton vulgaris (assembly GCF_964263255.1). Lineage (NCBI taxonomy): Eukaryota > Metazoa > Chordata > Amphibia > Caudata > Salamandridae > Lissotriton > Lissotriton vulgaris. The sequence goes on along the minus strand of NC_141685.1, from coordinate 2,040,807,317 downwards.
TCCTTAACCAAAGTGACAGGACACCAATTTGACCGTAAATCATAACAGCAGTTCCCTTTGTTTGTATTCGCACACAATATCAGTGACTTGTACCACAATCATACCAACCATACCACTGTCACCAGGAAATGTGACTAGTTCACCAAAGCCAATATACAAATTTTTTATTCAATAAATTCCAGGTAAAAAAGGCATATAAAAATACAAGAGATAAAAACACATCAGTTATAGCACTGTAGATTCACTTTCAATGTGGAAAATCACATACACAGAATCATACAATCATACATATAAAGTTCAGTTTGGGAGAATATATTAGACATTAAAGGTTTGTCATGTATGGCACTAATCCAATAGCAAGTCAATGGTTAAACATTCATTGTGTACAGTTCCTTTTTTGACCCAGAAAAATTCGATTTAATGCGTTTGTTGCAGCAGCGCTACACGTGGATTAAAATGTTCCAACCGCCTTCTTCAAAGTTGGCGGCGTTCCTTCCCATTTTACTAAAAGACACTCGTCTACCATCTTTATCTCTATGAAGGAAGGGGGAGGGCCCTATTTATAGCTGAGACCTGATCCTTCCCGGGTTGCTAACTGAAACTAACAACGACCGGAGGGCGTCAGGAGGCTATTAAGTCCCGGTGAGTCTTTGCCAAGCCGTTTTTTGGCACAAGTATTGAGAGGTGATTGATTGGCTCAGACAAAACATGGAGTGTTGGGAATCCTTGCTAAAGAGCACCTGTTAAATTTTCCCAAACACAAAATGTGGCGTTTTCAATTGTCAGGGCGACACAAGAGTTACACCTTACTCTCTATTGGACCCTGACACAAAAAATGGGTTGCGTAATTGTAATATCCACAAATGTGATATTCTTGAATAGAATACTGACTGATGGTAAAGTGCTTGACTGGCCAATGAAAACTGGTAGCCTAGTTTGCATGAGCACCCTTTTTATATGCCGGAATAAATAGATTCATATATATGTTTCTTGCCCCAGCATAATATATATGTTTCTTGGCCCTATATTATATAGTGATTCTGAGATTAGGAAACAATAATAAGATATTGAGTGTGGAAGGATAAAGTTCCTATTAAAACAAATATAAAAACAGAAAGGATATAAAAGGAGCATATGTTCTTTTGACACTAACAGGTACTTGGCTCTTATCCTGAGAAGAGCATTGAAGATAGAAATTCAAGAAATTTAGAGATGATTTAATCCCAGATTTATATTCGGAAGATTTGTAGTTTCACTTTCACCATTGTGACTCAAGGTAACATTTTTAAGAAAGTACCTTCTTTGTATTTTGGATTATGTGCCTACAGGGTGGAGCATTATAGATGTGTTCTTATTTTATCCCTCAGGCTCCTAGAGAGAGTTTTTAAATCAATGGACACATCTAAGAAACAACTTGCTGTTCTTTTACCTTGAGGAGCCAGATCCAGAGAGGAGTAATTGATAATACATCACCATTTTTGGTGGGTCAACCTTTATAGCTGCCTTTGCAGTGTGGGGTGTTGAATATTGTATGTGATCTGGTGTGATGCTTGTATTATGAAATTGAGAATGACATTAGTATGTTTGAGGTTGTAAATTGAGACTTCAGAATCACCAAAGGTTGTGTGTAAATGTAGGCTTTTTATATATTCTCCAAAAAAGTGCAATATTAGTTGTTTTAAAGCGCAGTGTGAGCTATTTGTACTGTGGAAATGATATGTATAATAAACAATATGTTGTTATGAGAAGATGATATGTTGTATAATTATGAATTATGAAATCTGGTTTTATATGATGTTTTATTATAGGTTTGAAGCTTTGGGAGATATCAAATTTTTCTTCCTGAGGAAGGTGGTTGGAACATTTTAATCCACTGAAACGCGTCACACTGCTGCAACAAACGCTCTAGATCGAATTTATCGTGGTCAAAAAAGGAACTGTACACAATGATGTTTTGACCATGGAATTGTTGTTGGATTAGTGCCATAAATGACAAAATTGTAATGTCTACTATATTCAACCATACTGAATTTTATACGTATGTTTGCATGATTCTCTGTATGTGATTTTCCACATTGGAAGTCAAACTACGGTTTTTATCTCATGTACTTTTATATGCATTTTTAACTGGACTTTATTGAATGAAAAATGTGTATGTCGGCTTTGGTGAACTAGTGACATTTCCTGATGACAGTGGTGTGCTTGGTATGATTGTGGTACAAGTCACTGATAGTGTGTTCGAATACAAACAAAGGGAACTGTTGTTTTGATTTACTGTCAGTTGCATTGCAACCAGAGAAATATGCACACTTCAGTGGAAACATTTGTCAACTACCACATGGTGGTGTAGGGCAGTGTTCTCATGGCATATGATTAAATATTGCATGTGGAGTATTTGCTTTATGCACAAGGTGATCCACATAATGTTGAAAACAGAACATTTCATCAGAGTTAGAAGTGTTTTTATACATTTCTTCTGAATTAAAGACAATTGAGTACTGAATATCGTTCAACATTTCATGCATTGTATCAATGTCCTAATCATCAGAGACGGTACTAGCAGTTTCAAAATAATTGTAAAGAGATGAGAAATACATTTGGAATTTACAAAAGTTCATTAGGACTTAATATGTCATACAATACCCTATCCCAAACAATTCAATCAGGAACCCGGAACAGCAGAAATATTCACCAGGGAAAGGTCTCTTTGCACTTTGTGTGTGGAAGAATGGGGTGTTAAAACCAACTTCATCATTTGTACTGCAGAGTGTTCTGGGAGATAGTGGCCATTTAAAAGCAATAAAAAGACTCTCACAAAACCAATCCACTTTTACGAAAAACAATGGCCCTTGACACAAAAATAGAAGATTATATTAATTATAGGCCACAATGTGCGCTATAATAGCAAAAAGTCCAGCCGGACTTGCAGATTTATTCAATAATTCAGTAACCAATTTAAAGGGAACAATAAAACAGTGGGACACAGTCCTGTATCCACAAAGCTTACACAAACTTAGAGACAATACAAACATATATAATATATCAGGCATGTAAACAAAAATGGAGCAAGAAAGGGAGACTCTATAATACGCGTGCTTCACATATGTGGGGAACAAAACATATTATGCACATAATAGTGAACTAGTGTTAAGCCCACATATCATGTCGACGGCGTTTCGATCCTTTCACGGATAGTGGATCATCATCAGGACTACCATTGTCTGCCTGATTAAAAGCATCAGGGCGATGAGAGCTGCCACGATAAGTCCAAAAGGGCTGGGGCGGACTGGGTCACAGCTACTTAGCCGTGGTGCGCCAAGGTGCTTGTACCTGAGGTATCAGTTTTGGGACAGCTGTGCGGGGATCATGGAAGTGCTACAGCTGGAGGCGAGGTATCATATGAGTTGCGGCGTGGATCTTGGGGTGACCAGGATGGCGGCGCTTGTAGAATTAATGCAAGGTCGCTTGTAGGGAATATGGACCAGTAGGGGTCCAAGAGGATGGGGGACCCGTTTTTTCAGCTATCGGATACGCTGAGGCGGTTCCTTCATCCTTAGTAGAACGGCAGGAAACGTCCCGGTGCACAATCGTGCCGTTCCACGGCGCGATTGTGCACCGGGACGTTTCCTGCCGTTCTGATACCTCAGGTACAAGCGCCGTGGCGCACCACGGCTAAGTAGCTGTGACCCAGTCCGCCCCAGCCCTTTTGGACTTATCGTTGACATGATATGTGGGCTTAACACTAGTTCACTATTATGTGCATAATATGTTTTGTTCCCCACATATGTGAAGCAAGCGTATTATAGAGTCTCCCTTTCTTGCTCCATTTTTGTTTACATGCCTGATATATTATATATGTTTGTATTGTCTCTAAGTTTGTGTAAGCTTTGTGGATACAGGACTGTGTCCCACTGTTTTATTGTTCCCTTTAAATTGGTTACTGAATTATTGAATAAATCGGCAAGTCCGGCTGAACTTTTTTGCTATTATAGCGCACATTGTGGGCTATAATTATTATAATCTTCTATTTTTGTGTCAAGGGCCATTGTTTTTCGTAAAATTGATACCCCAGGTCCTTGCCTACCTAGCGGGTTCCCTTGTTCCTTATAGTACAAAACCAATCCACAGCATGAGGAAAATTAATGAAATGGTAATCCACTGGTATAGCCATGGAGGGGAACAAAGTACCTCTTCTTTAACCAAAAGTAGAAAACATGTAATGTAACTCAGAGGTGAAATTGGGGGTAGTATTGGTCAGATGAGTCAGAAGAGAAGTCATTTAAGTCAACAAAGTAGCTGAAGGCTGTTTGATCTATTTTTGTCAGTTCTTAATGTTGTGTAGTACTTGGAGTAGACTCGAATGGTGGTACGTTGACATAAATGCTTCATTAATAAACATTGGGGCATCCACAGGACAGGCTACCTGCACTGGGAGAAAACATTTTCTCTTTCAAAAAAGCAAGGAGTTTGAAAGATTCTTTGGCGAGCACACGCCCAACAAAGAAAGAACATGACAGCGCACACTCTGTTCTGAACGCATGGGGCCTACCTAACATCGTGGGCCATTTCCCCTGCGAGAACCTCACCAGTACAACAACAACGCTTACACTAGAACCTGGAAAAGTGTGGACACAACAGGCACATACGAATTGCAACAGTGTAAAAGTAGTTTATCTGATAACATGCCTGTGTGGCCACCAATATGTAGGCATGACCAGCAGAAAAATAAAACAAAGAATCTGTGAATATTGCAGCACCATCAGGTGCAAGAAAGTGACAACAAGGCTGACAGAACATTTTATTCAAGTGAACCATACGACCAATGATATGAGGTGGACAATAATTGAGCAAATCAAAACGGGAGAACAGGTCCAACAACTCTTATTTGAAAAAGAGCTGGGTTGGATATATAGACTGTCCACACACAAAAATGGATTAAACAATAACATACTGTGTAACTCAGTACAACAAAGATAACTTCCTGTAAAATTCGAACCATCAGATGAGAAAGTAATTCGCTTGACCATCATACCAACCACTAGAGCCTTATTAGGGTCACTGATTACTACTTGCTGGAATTCGAGGAACCTGGGGTAAAAATAGGAAATGACTCAACTCATAATCACTTTATAAATAGCCTCCACGAAGGTGTTTTTTGCGATGTATTGATCAACAGGGAGTTGATCTTGAGGCACACCCCTCAGTTGCACCATATTTTTTGTCCACATATACCACTTTATTTCAGGCAAATACCATTACAACCTGATTTTATGGACCACCTTTGTTTAGTAATTATGGTACCGTTCCAACCCGCGGGAGTGCCATCCTGGCTTGTTACGAGGGATCCATTCAATTATAAAACAGAACGATCCATTCTTGACCACTGAGTTCTTATAATTATGGTAACACTACTACCGTTGAGATTGTCAGTTATGCATGCCGCTATGGGTAGGACTTGTTTAAATGACCTTTCTTCCCCCTGATTTCCAAATTTTTTCTAGCAATAATATCAATGGAATTTATTACCCCATTGCATATATTATAATCTGCATAATGTTTTTTACACTGTCTAGAGCATTGCCCACGATCGCTCTAGCAAACCGCACAACCCAGCGCTTAGCCACGTCCTCGACTGATGTTGCCACCGGTAGTCGTGATCACGTCACATGTGACGTACTCGGAAGTACCCCAGATCCAGTCCAGGTTAAATGCCGATGATGTGTGCACACGGAGATCCTCGGGTCACTGTGAAGGGTTCTCTGAATAGGCAGACATGTGGAAGGCATGGTTTGATGGAGTAAGTAGACCAATTGGCATGCGGGGGTGGCTCTGCTGCTCAAATAACTGTTCACAAGGTACGTGCTGTGAGAATACTGCAATGTCACGTCTTGCTTACCTCCATAGAGTGTGACTAGAGCCAGTGCCATACCCCAGCTACCATGAGGCACGACTGATTCCAGTCTCTAGTAAGCCTCCCTTTTTTGTCCAGCAATCTTTTAACACAAAACATGCATGCATGCATTTCAAAAAAAAGTTTGCACCTTAATATACACTCATTTTGGGAATTGAGCGACAGGACACCCACCGTTAACAATGTTGTGTGTGGGTTGAAATGCCTAAATGGGGTGATTTTTCACCCCGGGTTAATGATGGATGGCAGACACCATTTACTTTTATTTCACAAACGCATGGTACTCTGTGCATGGAATGCTTGAAACACAGTGCGTACTACGTTTATTTGAATGACTTGACTTTGAGCCATGCATGAGAGGATCACATTAAACAACCCAAGGTCAAGGCACACCCAATTGACTTGAACTATGTGCAATTGTTTATTTCTCTTTCAGATTATTCCCTTTCACAGACTGATGAGAGGTCGCCATACTGTGAGGAAACGGTGTGGTATTTTTTGATTGACCCAGGGCTGGTTACACCCTAGCAGGTGTATACCACTCAGGTCACAGAGTTAGGTCCTGAAAAAAACCTGATAATATCACCAATAGTTTGAAACATGTAGACCACAATCACTTTTTATCACCACAAGATACCATAGGTCAATCTAGCCGAGTTAGGTATCTCACATTGCTTTTAATATTGTCTTGTTACTCCATAATAAAGTTTTTTAGGGAGTTAAATTAAGACCATTTTTAAATTCACTCTTTTTCACTTACCTGCACCACTGTTGAGACTAACCATCTCCACTGTAATCAGGTATTGAAGCACACCCGGATAGCATTCAGCTATTCGGGTGGGACCCCAATAATGAAGCATGTCACTAACTAGGTTGGTGAGTGAGGGGTCTTTTTTTTCCTTTTGTGTGTCCTCCTCTATACGACGTGGACATCTTATGTCTTCATGGTAGACTCCTTCTTTTGTTTGATACGAATACCTTAAGGGGACTAGGAGTATTCCCTTTGCTATATATAAAACCCTTTCTCTCTTTTTTGTTAGTTAACGTTGACATACACACCATCTGTGTCAGGTTTCGAATTAAAATCTTTGTTTATTTGCATGTTATTTGTATGTAGCAGATAGGGGAGATAGTTTATTGTTTGCTATCCCCAACCAAGTGAGGGGGATAGAAGTTTTATCGCTGACCAAAACTTCCAATGGGACTTTGGGGATAGTAATGAGAGGAGACAGGTAACAACGTAGGATCCCACGTGGCCTGCTGAGTAGGACCAATCACATGACGCAGTTTGATGAGATCTATTGACACAAATCTCTTGTTTTTGCAACCAGCAAGGGGTGGTACACGTCCAGTTCTGGTAACTCCAACAGCCAGGACAGGTTCAGGCCCTCTGTAAGATAGCCCAAACTCTTTCTTGTGCACAATTGTCTATCTGGCCAGTTAGCCAATCTTGGGGAACTAGCTGTAGGCTGCTGGTGCTTTCTTTAGTTCTCCAGTGGCAGTGCGTTTTATTTGGATGTTGCTCTACACATCCTGGAAATTGTTCAGTTTCTGTAAAACAGCCATAGAGCACACACAATCAATACAAGACCCATGGTAGAACATGCCTAGAAAAAATGCCCCATGTATTCCAAATAAATGTCAAACTGGGCCACACCATACTCGACATGCAGATGCTGCATTAGAATCCTAAAGTTACCTTGAAGGACGAACTTAATAAGGGAAGTGTTATCGTCCAACCTTGTGGTTAAAACACTGTGGAAAAAAACAACAAACGTAAATTACGCTCAGGACGAGTGGGAACTACATTATAGAAGACTCAGAATCAATTGGAGTCCATGACCCGCTGATATGTGATATTAAGCGTTGATCACCTGTCCCTGGAAAAATACACAGGCAGGGGACGCGCGGATCAAATCAATGAGGTGCTAACGTTGTCATCCTTATAAGACATCCCTATAGATTTAAAGATGGAATAAAACTATCTCAAAGTGTTGACCAGTTCGTGGCTAAGCTGCATATAATACACTCTAATACGGCATTCTACCGTTAACATATATTGATACCCGCTCACCTGTACTTGTCAGTTATAACGAGAAGGGCGGGGGGCAGCAGGACCTTCCCCTGATCGTAAATGGATGGTGTCTAATCAGTTGAAATGCCTATAAAGTGGAAAACGCCCCATAGTTACAACGGACATAGCGCGTCTCTAGTCAAAACATCAGATTAAAACAGAGGCCGCACTTCGGGGTGAAACCCTTACCTATTGAGAAATTTCGATAAGGCAAAAGGAGTTTAGTCCGTATTCTATCCGAGTCCACAACATGCTCGCGAACGCGGGCTCAGTCAGCTTACACCGTTAAAAAATGGGGGGGCCGCATGACTACACGTAAAAAGTGAAGAAAGATTACATTGCGGTTGTGGTTACTTGGCAACCCTGTCTCTATTGGGAAGATAGACTATTCCCTTCGTGCAAACTAGTTCTGGAATATGTACGAATCACCGGTACTCCCAGGGAATTTCGCAACGATGTCTGTGATGTTGCCAGCATTGCATATGACCTGTACATTGATGGAGTGCGTTGACTTGCGGTTCCTGTATGTGTGTTCTGTGGCTGCAGGTGGACAGAGTGGTACATGGGTGCCATCTATGCAGCCTATCACGTGAGGGAAGTGTGCCAGTTGATAGAAATCAGTCTTGGTTTTTGCAAGCTCCGCAGGTGTGTCAGGTAATGAAATATAATGCTCCATCCTCTGCATCACATCCTCTGCATCATGGCATCAAGGAACCTCCTGAGGAAGCGGGACAGGCAGCTCTGGGACACACCACCCACTGCAGCTATCACGCTCTGGTAGCTCCCGGAGGCAAGCAGGTGTAAGCTACACAGCACCTGCACATGGGGTGGGATGGTGTGGGCCCTGGGTGTTGGGTGCTCCAGGAGTGGGTGTAGGTCCCTGATCAAATCCATGATGGTTTGGGGATGTAGCCTGAACCTCTGGAGTATTTCAGGATCTGTCAGTTGGAACAGTGTTATCCTCTGCCTGTACACTTGTTCCTCCCTTTGCCATTCCCTCTCTTCTGCTGCCTGTAGTCTCAGCCGCCTTGCAATGCCGTAGAAGGCCGCCATTCTGAACCCACTGTTGCATTTTGGGACTCTTTTTATAGCCTTCACCTGGTTACCACCTGCATTCATTCCATGTAAATACCGACTCATAAATACTGAATTTCCGTGAATTCGGTATTTTTCGGGTTTCCTACATCTCCATGGCCATTTTTTTACCGTTTCTTATTTACCGATTCGGTAAATAAGAATTCGGTAAATATGTATTCGGAAAATACCGCTTCGGTAAAAACCGCCTCATATTTACCGAGTCGGAATTTTACCGACTCATAATTACCGAGTCAGAATTTTACTGACTCATGTTTTCCGATTCGGTAAAAAAACAGCTCCTACATCTCATTTCATGGATACCGGTCGATAACGGCTGAAATTACCGATTTTCGGACGTTACCAACCGGTATTGGGCGACCTACATCTGGCCCTTAGTCTTTTCGTTATGATTTTTTCTACTATACCTCTTGTTCTTCTTTGAAGAGTTGTGCGCTTGTTTTCAGTTATTTTTCTCAGAATTATTCTAAATTTGAGGTTTACTTGGTCTGTCTCCCAAATTATCTCTACCCACTGATGCCTTCCTGCAACTGCTTTACTTACCCTCCCTTATAGATGAGGGCCGAGCCATCTTAGAAGGTGATGTTGGACCCGGCATCTTTTGACATGGTTTTCTCTGTCTTTTTTGATTCTGGTCTCATGTTTTTGACTGTGTGCTGAACTTCGTTTTTGCATGTTTTAGGACTCTAGGGACTTTACCACTGCTGACCAGTGCTAAGGTGCATGTGCTCCTTGTCTAACATGTTATGGCATTTGGTTTCTCCATGATTGACATATTCGATTTACTAAGAAGTCCCCAGTACAGTGCACTGTGTGTGCCCAAAGCCTGTAAATCAAATGCTACTAGTGGGTCTGCTGTTAGAGGCAGGGGAAACCCAATAAACCCTTGTAGGCTTGGGTACTGTGTAATTACGGTCAAAGGGTGCTACAAGGGACTTATTTAGAGAGGATTTAAATTAAGTCATGAGCTGTACATATGTAACCCACTCAAGTGTATCCACGGGATAACCGTCTTATATCAACTAGATGAAATATATTACTGGAAGGAAGAGAGAACACATAGAGCAAGAATCGTATTCAGATTCAAAATTTTTTACTGCAACAAAAGTAGGGAGACAAATACAAACAAAATAGAGCAACAAGTCATGAACAGAGGTAAATGAAATTTTCACTACAGTTCACAACTAAGGACATATAGGGAGTTTTTCCTGCATAGAAAAACACCGTCCTGATGATGGTCTATCCGACGACTGCCATTTAGACCGAAACGTCGACACTCCATCATCTCCTTTTTTTTTGTTTTGCCACCAATTCACAACCATTTTTTATTAATTAATTTGGGTTGTGTTTTTGATTATTTGGAGTTGATGTCCTTAGTTGTGAACTGTAGTGAAAATTTAATTTACCTCTGTTCATGACTTGTTGCTCTATTTTGTCTCCCTACTTTTGTTGCAGTAAAAATTTTAGAATCTGAATACGATTCTTGCTCTATGTATTTTATTTAGTTGATATAAGACGGTTATCCTGTGGATACACTTGAGTGGGTTATCTATGTACAGCTCATGACTTAATTTAAATCCTCTCTAAATAAGTCCCTTGTAGCACCCTTTGACCGTAATTACTAGTGGGTCTGCAGCACTGATTCTGCAACTCACGAGTAGTCTCTGGCCTGCATGCACAGTTTTTAACTGCCATGTCGACCTGGCAAGTACACCTACTTGCCAGGCCCAAACCTTCCCTTTTATTACTTGTAAGGCACTCAAAGATAGGTACTAGGTAGCCCCATGAGCAGGGTACCATGTATTTAAATGGTAGGACATGTGGCTTTTCATTTTACATGTCCTTGAAGTGAAAAATGGGTAAATTTGTTTTTCACTGCAGCAAGACCTATCTCTCTGATAGGTCAGCATTGGAGCTGACTTATAACACTTTATAAGTGTATCTTCCAATTGGGAACAGACAGAAAATTGGAGTTTGATGTCTCTGGACTCACCATCTAAAACAAATATTTTAATGAAGTTTGTTTTTAAATGGCAGGTCTGAAAATGCCACATTTAAAAAGATGTAAAAGAAACAATTGATGGCCAGCATGCTGGACAACACAAATATTCACCCCCAGCCATATGAAAGTCAGTCTTGACCCTGTTCCTTATGGGAACAGTCCAGCCCGAACTGTTAAGCAGGTCCTCCCTGGACCGGAATCAAGCATCCTGGGACCGGTTTCAGGGCATCACCCTTCATCAGCCAGGCTAGCTTGAATCCAGTAGTGTAGTGAGCACGGGACCCTTTAAAAAGTTGGCATTTTCTTACTTAACCATTCTGTGCCTTTGCCTGTCCCTAGAATACACGTCTGGGTTGGATGGTAGTGGGGCTTTGTGAATTAAATCTAGACAGTCCTACTCAAAGGGGGCTGAAGTTTTCCCTTTGAGATTTGACTTTGTCAAGTCTGTCGTTATAGCCTCTGCTGGAGCTATTGTGCTTCTGAATGCTAGAACTGCATTGAATATTGGAAATGTCATGCTTTGAATTGTATAGTTTTCATTTTTATCATTTTGGTCTTGTTTTAATGAGATACATCTTGGCTACTTTTCTAAACTGGTATGGAGTACTTTTGTGGTGTTTTCACTGTGTTACTGTGTGTGCACACATATTTTACACATTGCCTATTCAGTTTAGCCTGGTTGCTCTGAGCCAAGCTACCCGAGGGAGAGCACAGGTAAACTTTGTGTGTACTACGCTTATCCTGACTGGGACTGTTGGTCCCTACATGGACAGGAAGCAAACCTTTGACAACTAGAGCACCATTTCTGAAAGGGGACATTACAGAAGAAGAAGTAGCAGAGACCATCTTGCTCCTTTTCACTTGCATATCATCTGGGGAATATGGACTCCGCATGGAGTTCAACAAAATAGGCAAACCACTCCTGACCTCACTCCTCACCCACGCCTATAAGGAAGTTGTTAATGCAAGCTCCCTGGGCTTGGTCTCTAATACTGCCACCATCCTGGTGATTCCTAAAGACATTAAAGACCCATTCGAATGTGCTAGCTACTATCCCATTTCTCTCATCAATATTGACTTTAAGATCCTAGCCAAGTACGTGGCCATCCAGCTGGGGAAAGTGACCCCTTAACTGATTCATCCATCTTAGGTGGGTTTTGTCCCGGGGTGTACATTGTGCGGCCACCTCTGCACCCTTTCACATGTTCTATGGTATGTTAGAGAGGGCCTGGATGAAAGAATTGTACAGTCCCCTGAAGCTGCGAAGGCATTGGATTGCCTGGAATGGCCATATCTTTTTACGATACTGGAAAAGAAGGGCCTGGGTGATGAGCTCATCTTGTATGATACCCCATCGCTGAGGTTCAATGGAGGGTCTTTGTGTCCCGAAGGTTTCTAGTCGAATGGGGCACACATCAGGCTGCCCTCTCTCCCCACTGACATTCCTCCTTGCGATGGAACCCCCTGCCCTGTGCCAGTCTGATGAGGTGAAGGGGATTACTGTGGGACCCCTCAAGGTAAAGCCCCTAATATTTGCAGACAACATCCTCTTCTTCTCTCTCGACCACAATCTTCCCTGGAGACAGTGATAATCCTCATAGCTTGCTTCTCCCGACTATATGGTTATAAAATTAACTGACAAAATGTGAGGCAATACCTTCGGCAACAGGGACCACAATAGCTTGCATGCATACAAACAGGGTCCAGTGGGATCCCAGTAGGCTGAAATATTTGGACAATCCCTAATAATAGCAACCTCTGTAGGATGGTGGAGGACAACCTCTTCAGTCTGTGGGAATAATCTAAGCAGGACTTTCTTAAGTGGGGCTATCGGAATCTTTCCTTCAGGGGATGGGTGCAAACAATACAGATGACAGTGGCACCCATGAATAAAAATGTCTTTGGCTTGCTACCTCTGAAGATACCCATTTGCTCCTGCTGGGTATAGACAGATATCCACTCCTACATCTGGAGCAGCTGATACCCCAGACTGAGGGTCTCAGGTCTGTGGGATAATATGAAATCTGGTGGAGTTTGCCTACGCCAATGTGGGTAGCTATTGAGGGACACCTCACAGGCTCAGCGTGCCCTACCCCACTGTGCTATCTCCCGCCTTCTTTTCCGCCTGGAAGGGCAACCCGATACTGGCAGCTACTGATGCAGTCAGTAAATTGACCAGCAGCCTTATGGGGATTGATACTCTCCTCCGCAGCACATCACCTGTTTGGCACAATGCTGCTCTTTCCATAGCCAACTTCACCTTCTTTTGGCAGACTTGATGCAAAAAGGGAGTGTTGCAGAATGGCCACCTTCTAGATGATGGTGCCCTTATGCCCTTTCCTTTGCTTAGAAGGGAATTGAACCTCACCCAAGTGGACTACTGGAAATGTCACCAACTCTACCATTATCTCTGCTCCGCACATGGCCCACTGCCAGTAGAACTTGAAGTCTCCCACATTCAATGTTATCTCAGTTTTTAGAGGGGGGGCATAGGGGTTTAGTTTCAGGCCTATACAGAGTTCCAATTGATAAATTCCACTCGAAACCTACCATGACTGAGACCAGGACCAAATGGCAAATTACCCTGGGTAGAGATTATGTCCGGACTGGGTGGACTAACTCCGCTCCCACGACAGGGAACTCCAAAACTCTCACTTTAAATTCCTTTACTTCAAGGTACTACGCAGTTGGTACGGGTCCTCAAAAAAACGATCCCGGGCTGGCTTATTGCCCTATAGTCACTGCTGGAGATGCCCAGTGGATGAGTGTGAGTTATTCCATATTTTGTGGATTTGCCCACAGATCCAGATATTGAGCTGGGGTGTGGATGCACATCAGTCGGTTTCACCCCCAATGTATCCGGCTTTTGGCCCACATTGCCCACATTCACTGACATTGGTGACTGCCCAAGATAGATACTCCCATCGATGGCTCGCCACTGCAATGGCCAAGTTATGTATTCTTCGACATTAGTGCCAGGCCCCAGGCCCCACTCTGACGGAATGGAGGATAGAGCTCCTTAAAGTGGCCTCTCATGAAAGATTCACATACAGAATTAATGAAAATTGGAGATTTTTGAGAGGGTTTGGGGTGACTTCCTGGAGGCGGTTCAGCATTTAGCCTGAAACTAGCGATACCTATACAAAACGTCTTTCCCTTTGTTAATGCGTGATTTTGCTCTTTCATTTTTAGGTGTGCATTGTAATCATGGGTTGTGTGAACCTGCATATAATCCTTTGTGGTGTTAACATTTGGGTCAGGAAAACGTGCACTGTAATTACATAAAAAGTGAAGTGTTAGGGATATTCCAATGTAAACCTGAAGAACCTAACATAGCAATTGTACATGATTAGACAAACTCATTAACATGTAGAATTTTTACATGTAGCGAACAAGCAGTTATACAATTGATGTGCTCATGCAATGTGTTAAGTGCTCAGTAATAATGTTCATTTTATAAGTGTGCCTTCATGAAGTTCTGTGTCATTTCTTATGTTGGTCGAATTCTGTAAGCCTGAATTCTATTTTTCCCCTGGAAGCTCTCGCATTAAGGACATTAGTGGATTTCATATGCATGTGGAATTTGTCCTTTCTCACCTTTCTGTTGCAGGTGGAGAAATTCATCTTTGTTAGTTAGAACATTGTCTTTGTTTTAGGAGATAGGCTTAGGGAGTAGAAGACACCTTGAATTGCAATGCTGATAGTACAGGACGGCTGTACTTTCTCATCGGTGAGAGCCTGTGAATCAAGGTCATCGAGCCAAGGCCTGGGTGCATCGCTGCTGTGTGGAAAGTTACCTAAAAGGAGGTGGCTTGCTTGGATGGTGTGATATCACGTTGCATCATGGGATACTACCTGCCCGTTCTTGTGTTGAAGTAAGGGACAGAGTACGGGGACTTCTGCCTTGCTTTGAGAAAGAGAGCATTTTGAACGAGCTCTATAGCTTGTGCTACTTGACCTATTCATGTAAGTGCACTTCTTAGGAAGGCCTCACAGGCTGACAACTTTACAGAACTTGCCTAGGGGAAATGCTAAGTAGGGATGTCACATCAGTGGTAGTGTAAGGACAGACTAGATGCTTTTCACCTACAGACCTCCAATGAAGGGAAATTTGGATGTTGGAGCTACCAATTACTGTATTCCGATTCTGGAACTGGTTATTCTGTGCATGTTGCACCGCCTTATTTTCACCCGTAGGTTTGGCTTTGTATTAGTTCCAATGTATTTCTACACCCTCATATTGAGGTGCTTGTATGTTCAACTGTTCTTGGCTTTGTAATAAATTAACTAAACTTAGTTGGGAATCTATGATTCTTCAGAGTCATAGTTCATTGGAACAGCAATTTTCTAATGGCTAACGATTTCCCTCCCCTCCACACTTTCATGCAGAGAAAAAGAGACATTGGCTTGGGGTTCCAGAGAAACATAGAATGTGGAACCTGGCTCCTTCATCCTCTATCCCCTCTCCAGCATCTTGAGGGAGCAGTGTTCCATCGCCTTCGCGCCCCCTTCTTCTACTTTGTTGCTGATACCATACAACTGTCCCATTCTCTTTTAATCTTACCTATATTTCCCACTAATTAAGGTTATTTGCCTGGTAACCGTAAGGTAATTTTAATTCACTGATCTGGATCCCTATTTTATCCTGTAGTTGTTTATCTGAAAACTCCTTCCATCTCCGAGTCCAAACAGAGGTCAAGTCCACCCTGATGGTATTGCCCTACTAGGGCAGATGTTGCCAATGATGAAGAATGACAAAATTATCTTCTATAAGAATGACCTTCCCTTCTACTTGCTTTTGTACAGGAATTCTGTGTATGTCCTATTTGGACATCTGTGTGTCTGTTTTAGGGCAATAATACTGTAATTTGTATTCTACCAATAGCTATTTGTGGTGGTTGGGTTGTCATAGGAGGGCGCAGGGTAGCTTACCTTCTCCTCTCCCTTATGTGTTAATAGTTTACAATACAGTACTCCATGGTGCAAGGATTCACCAATGCATCAGAAATTCTTATTTATCATTTGGTGGGAAAGTGCAGCATTGCTAAAATTGGTCGCAAGACTGACGTAACTCCAGCTATGCGTGAGTACACAGAGGCGAGTCGCATGTTAAAAGCCCTGTGTCAATCATATACCTGGTTTGAGAAGGTGTAGGTATTTTGACGCAGTCAAGTCATAGAGTGACGCAGAGAAAAGTTGTACATTTCACTGCGTCAGTTATACGTGACTTTTAACATGAGAATGCCTACACAGGAAAAATGTGACACAGGCCTCTACAAACTGCCGCATTGGTCCCCCATAGAGTACAAAATACACCAAAAAAGGCTGCCTAGGTGCTAGCTTCTTGCAAAAAATACCGCATAGAGAACTTGGATCAGCACTCTTCATGCATGCGCCATCTATAATTTATATTTTGCTGCCACCCAGGAGTCTTCTGGAATATCCTCCGACAGTTACATGCATGACTAAGACAGGTATTTACCATAGCTTCACGATGATAACTTTCTCACAGTACATCTTGGCAAGGCAACTGCGTGCCCCAGTATGTGTTTACTCTATCTATCTGTGACGGTGCAGACAAGGCCTGGTTCGAGGCAGGCTGCTAATATACCTGCCAGCCAGAGTTTTAACTTGAACGGACTGTTTCTAGATTTGCGAATTCGGCCCTACATTATCATGTTTCCTGGTGTTTAATCAGCACTTTGTTGGACCATCAGATGTCCCTTAGGAAAATATAGGAAGTAATTTACTTCCCTTTCCTTGGTCTCGATATTACTTCTAAAGTGGTTTCCTGAGGAAGGCGGCAGGTTCGCCAAAACGCGCGTTGATACCTCCAAGAATCAGTCCCACATTTTTTATATGCGAATGCATGTTTATATACATTTCTTTTTCCGCTCTAGTGTGGCAAAGTATCTGTACATTTGTATTGTCCACATGTTGTGTGATATTTATCACACTGTACTAAATATTGTACTGTAAACAAATGTGGGATCACACTGCTTCACCTCCCAGCGGGTTCGCCACTAAGCATTATGGTGGATGCAGTTTATATAGTGTGTGTCCTTGCACAAAAGTTCTTTTGAGTGTTTCACCAGGTTGGTGCAGATAAATGCTGGCCATCTCTAAACATGTGTTTCTGGATTATTATCCGTCATCAGTAGAGATTAGGCATAAAAATATTTGGGGTTGCTGAGCAGGCTGCCAAAGTCTTCTTGGGTCACAGTACTTGTACAGGCGCGCAGGTGCCTCTGCACGAGCTCCTCAGCTCAAAGCAGTTCAAGGGAGCCTTTTAACCCCTTCCATGCGGCCGCGATTCCCCTGGTGTGCTGTAAACAACACGAACAGAGGCGGGCCGTGACGAACCCCAGCCGTCATCAGCACACGAGCACCGTAGTGCATGACGGCTGGGGTTCGTCATCAGCATGGAAGGGGTTAAACAGGAAACAAATATGGGATCACACTGCTTCACCTCCCAGCGGGTTTGCCCCTAAGCATTTTGGTGGATGCAGTTCATCAAGCGTGTGTACTTGCACAAAAGTACTTTTGAGTGTTTCACCAGGTTGGTGAAGATCAATGCTGGCCATCTCTAAACACGTGTTTCTGGATTATTATCCGTCATCATTAGAGATTAGGCATTAAATATTTGGGGTTGCTGAGCAGGTTGCCAAATTCCTCTTGGGCCACAATACCTCTCTAGGTGCGCAGGTGCCTCTCCATGAGCTCGTCAGCTCAAAGCAGCTCAAGGGAGCCTTTTAAACGGGAAACAAATGTGGGATCACACTGCTTCACCTCCCAGCGTGTTCGCCACTAAGCATTATGGTGGATGCAGTTCATCAAACGTGTGTACTTGCACAAAAGTTCTTTCAAGTGTTTCACAAGGTTGGTGCAGATCAATGCTGGCCATCTCTAAACACTTGTTTCTGAATTATTATTCATCATCAGTAGAGATTAGGCATAAAAATATTTGTGGTTGCTGAGCAGGCTGCCATAGTCTTCTCCGGTCACAGTACCTCTCCAGGCGCGCAGGTGCCTCTCCACTAGCTCGTCAGCTCAAAGCAGCTCAAGGGAACTTTTTAAACAGGAAACAAATATAGGATCACACTGCTTCACCTTCCAGCGGGTTCGCCCCTAAGCATTATGGTGGATGCAGTTCATCAAGTGTGTGTACTTGCACAAAAGTTCCTTCAAGTGTTTCAACTGGTTGATGCAGATCAATGCTGGCCATCTCTAAACACATGTTTCTATATTATTATCCGTCATCAGTAGAGATTAGGCATACAAATATTCGGAACAATGAAAGTGGCCGAACCCCGAGATGGCCGCTGGGACTCCAATACGCACCAACAATATTTAAACAATATTCCTGTTATTTAAACACTTTTACTTGTAAAGACTTTTTTCAAGAAAACAAACTTATTTTCATTTTGTTTTCACAAACATATCAAAATGATAGACCAAAATTGAGAAAAAAACAAATACATCAGTTTTCCAAATTATACATTTCAAAATGAATGATGACCCAATGCATTTCGGGACACTGGGTCCCTTCGTCAGAGGTTTTCTGTTGAAAAAGAAGAAAACAAGGGAACATTTTCAAACGATGCACAAAAAAATAGTGGTCAATTTTGTAAGTATTAGACACACATATACGTCATGACAATATTGATAGCTCTACCTTAACCACATGTGACTCAAGGGTAAAAGTATACCGACGGCACTTACGAAATTCTTGAAGTGATGTCCTTGCGTAGGGCTGGGAAGTCGGTGGCTACAGCCCAGAGGCATCGTGCTGCCATTTCCTTTGTTGCCAGGGCCCATAATATCCAGGACCCGACAGTGTCTTTCGTGGTACAGAAAGCGCTACGTGGGTGGCAACGCCTTGAGGGTCGCAGAGTAGATAAGAGGCGCCCGATAGGTCTGGATAGGTTGGCCCAGTTGCTGGCCACACTCCACGCCACATGTTCGTCTCAGTTCGAGGCCTGTTTGTTCCGAGCTGCTTTTACGCTTGCATTTCACGGGGCGATGAGGATAAGTGAGCTGGTGGCAAGGAACAAACAGGATGTGGTGGGGGGTTTGTGCCGGGAACACGTTCAGATCAGGGGTGAGACGATGACTGTATCCTTTGTCAAGTCAAAAACCGATCAAGGTGGGGTGGGAGACTGCATAGTCATTCGCAGGATTCCAGGGTCCTCCATGTGTCCGGTGAAGTGTTTGGAAGATTACCTAGCACGAAGGGTGGCATCATGGGGAGGGACATTGTTGAGACACGCGGACGCCACCCCACTGACGAAGTTTCAGTTTCAGCGGGTGCTCGCGATGTCAATTACCGCAGCGGGCTTGGACCCGGGTGAGTTTGGGACCCATTCCTTTCGGATAGGGGCTGCCACTAAAGCTACAGCCAGGGGTCTTAATGTGGAACAAGTAAAACGAGTGGGGCGTTGGTCCTCCAATTGTTATAAGAGGTATGTGCGGTTGCACATGTTGTGAAGCTGTAATAATGTACTCACGCTTCTTGTCTTTTGTTTGGTTTTCAGTTACGCAAGCCTTCGAGGCGGGGCGGACTATGCAGTCGACCCAACACCAGGCCAGCGGTCAGACATCACCGGCTGTGAGAAAGGAGGTGTGGGTCGTGGGCCACTCATACGTGAGGCGTGCCGCAGACGTATTCGAAGCAGGTGACATGATTCACGTAGCTGGGGAATACGGGTACAGACTGTCCTTCTACGGAAGGGGCGGTCTCTGTATTGACCAGTTTCAGGCATTCTTTGAGGGTTTGTTAGGGCGGATGAGGTCACCGCCGTCTATAGTCATAGTACATTTAGGGGGCAATGATTTGGTCACCACCGGTAGACGACTTCTCCTGGAGGCAATGCTTTCCACTGTAAGTTGGTTGGCGAGGAAAGTTCCGGGGTGCATAATTGCGTGGTCTCATATGATCCCACGAAAAGTGTGGCGGGGGGCTGTTTCGATTCCTGCTTTGAACCATTCGGTTAGAAAACTTAATAACAAAGTGAGTAGGTTGTTTCGTTCCAGGACATTGCATTCTATCTCGCACGGTTGTATTAATGATGACAGTATGTATCTAGGGGATGGTGTGCATTTGTCTCGGGTGGGAAATGAGTTACTCATAGGAGACTTCTTAGCATGGTTAAAAACGTTGAAACATGACCTTTAGCTAGGAGTTTTGTGGGGGGCCCGGATAGCCGGTCAACTATCCGGGCCTGTGGCGGTAAGGTCATGATCGGTGAGCACTAATTAGTAGATCCCTATGAGTGGGCGTCACCCAACACGGATGGGAGCGCTCGGGAGAGGTGGCCATTGGCCCCTCAATGGGGAGGCGGTCCCTTCTAAGGATGGGTCGCCGGAAGTAAAGGAAAGGCGGTCAAGGCCCCTTCCTTTGTAGGAGGGGTTACAGCCCCCTCCTGGGGAATTTCCCGGGGCCAGTGACATCTGCGACGGCAGATGCGGTAAGTTGTGTGGGGTTGGGATAAGGTCTACGGTACCTTCTAGATACCTCACACGAGTATTCGAACGACCTTTAACTGGCGTCGAGTCTTTAGGTGCCCCCGTCAAGTCAAGGGAAATTGGTAATAGTTGCACTTGAGGTACGCCTCCGTGCTGTCGCCCAGCCCAAGTGGGAGGGGTAAGTCTGGTTAGGGATCTTGACACCGGTTATGACCTTGCCGTTGGCCCTTAAACGTTAGGTTGTACAATTTCAATATGTCAAGAAATGTTTTGTAGGATGCTAGTTCGGCTAGGAGAACCTCTGTATTAGAGAATCTGTTACGGTTAGCCAAACATCGCAATATGGTAATGAAATTGTACATAACATGAAACGTTTAATGTTTTTAATTTTGTTTTAATAAATACGGCCGGGATGGTCACTCCATCCCACTTCCAAAAACTCAAGAACTGTTTCCGGTTTCCCTCCTTTGGGGATTGTGTTGAGAGGGGGTGGCGGGTATCTCGGCCATATGGAAAGGGGCGACCAACTTGGTCCCCCCGAACGTATGGCTGAGTGCCTCGATCCCCCCGGGAAGCCATTTTTGGGCGGGAGGCGCGTCTCGGCTGGTATGCCCGAAGCGGCGTAGCCGGGGCGCACCTGTTCCCGCCCTAGAGTGGGCTGGCCTAGACACTGACGCAGCCAGCCACGCCCTCGGGGCAGGCAGGGGCGGGTATACGCCCGCCCTGAAGACGGATAAAAAGGGACGCAAGACCAGAAGACAGCCTCTTGTTCTTGTGCCCTGAAGCTGCACCTCCTCGCTGCACGTGAGCTCGGGACAGAACGAAGAGCCAATTTTGACCCACCCACCAGCCCCTGAAGACAGCCAGTTGTTTGTAATAAAGTTGATTAATTTTGCTTGTGTTCTCGTTTCCAGGTTGGAGTATCATGTTGATATTGAGTTAATAAAGAATGGTCTGTTTGAGTACGTTTTGCCATTAAAGAGATTCAGATTTAGTGTTGAATTTTATGCATGCCCTTTCGGTCATAGTGGCCAATGTATTCTGAGTTTTAGTTAGCACTGTCGTATTTATTTGGTAGGCGGTAAGGTCATGATCGGTGAGCACTAATTAGTAGATCCCTATGAGTGAGCGTCACCCAACACGGATGGGAGCGCTCGGGAGATGCGGTAAGTTGTGTGGGGTTGGGATAAGGTCTACGGTACCTTCTAGATACCTCACACGAGTATTCGAACGACCTTTAACTGGCGTCGAGTCTTTAGGTGCCCCCGTCAAGTCAAGGGAAATTGGTAATAGTTGCACTTGAGGTACGCCTCCGTGCTGTCGCCCAGCCCAAGTGGGAGGGGTAAGTCTGGTTAGGGATCTTGACACCGGTTATGACCTTGCCGTTGGCCCTTAAACGTTAGGTTGTACAATTTCAATATGTCAAGAAATGTTTTGTAGGATGCTAGTTCGGCTAGGAGAACCTCTGTATTAGAGAATCTGTTAAGGTTAGCCAAACATCGCAATATGGTAATGAAATTGTACATAACATGAAACGTTTAATGTTTTTAATTTTGTTTTAATAAATACGGCCGGGATGGTCACTCCATCCCACTTCCAAAAACTCAAGAACTGTTTCCGGTTTCCCTCCTTTGGGGATTGTGTTGAGAGGGGGTGGCGGGTATCTCGGCCATATGTGAACAGGCACAAGTTGTGCCCTAATGGTTTCCAATATGTAATAGAACGGATCGTTTTGCGCAGCTTGTCTATTTCACAACCTATTTTCAGATGCAGAGCTAATAATTTATAGATTTAACCACATTAACAGATGGCTGAGAACATTACAATAACAAGGCTATGAGTCACCGAATCTCGAGTGAGATAGCTCAGTCAGTTAAGCACCAACTGCTAGTATCTGTGTGTCATCGGCAACAAAGGTGCAAATCCTTTTCTGCGGTTGCAGCCTTTTATTCTTACAATGTTGATAAACTGATAGCACTGAAGTTCAGTGATAAACATTTTTAATAATAGTGCTATGAAACTACATCAAATTTTCCTAATATGTGAGATGCAAACACATTAATATGTTATTTTTCTCTCACTGCAGAGCAATTGCATGCTCTCCTGATGATTGTTATCATCAACAATGATATTGACATTAATAATAAATAAGAGCAGAAAAAATAGCTTACATCAATGGAACGCTTAGGATCTAATCTTTGAAGCGAGATGTTAGGTTCAGAACAAAGACAGCTGATTGCAATATTGAATGTAAAGCTGATGAGCGAAAAATAAATATTAGTAGAAAAACATCTCACTTTGTTTCATTTTTAAAGACTTCAAAGCGTTTTAAATTCAGGTAAGGTGCTGTACTATTTATTAAGAAGAATACATGAATAAAGTAATGTGTTAATTGCTTATTCCTACACTCACCAGTCGTCACAAAAGATGGCTTTTGTGCGCGTTTAAATGAAAAAAAAGCAATTTTTTGAAACATCGAGAACATTCGTACTCCCCATTACGCCCTTCTTGGAGTTTTGAACTGCGGGACCAATAAAGGCATGAGTAACAGCACTTCCTCCTTTTTAAAGGGAGACTATTTATACTTCCTTGTAGAACTTCTATATTTTCTAGCAAACTTCTCAATAATGTATGGAGGTATCCTAAGACAGTGGCACGCACGAGAACGTTTTTCCTGAGTCTAAATATTAAAGAGATCTGAAGTGGCTCTGTTCACGCTACTATCTGTGCATTGCAGGCATCAGATTGGGCAAACAGAGTTTTTTAATCTCAGCCGATATGTGAGGTGCCGTCTTTCCCAATAGAACTTCTTAGTGATGGACCGTCTCACTTTATTGATTTTTTTCCAGTCTTCTCACACTATGATAAAATTAATAGCCAGGTTCATACAGCCATGCATCAAAGTGTGGAACCACTCCACAATTACATTATGCATTATGGGGTAAGCTAGGTGCTGCTACAATTAGTAGCACTTAAGTGCCCACTTCTTTGACTGCAGCATTCATTAAAACAAAAGCACAGGGCATACACCGGATGGCTTTACCAATGGTGATAGATTTTTTGAACTAGTGCAACCACTTTATTGTTTTTGGAGAGTGCAGCCCATACAATTATTGCACAAGGAATGTGGCGGTAGAACTCTCATTTTTCAGGTGATGCGCTGTGTAACTAGTATTTAGGCTCAAGTTTAATTAAAAATGTCAAAAGCATGCATCTTCACCTATACATAGCCATGAATCATAGTCAAACATGTCCAAGCCCCCCCTGACACCTCTGGTGCTTGCCCCCAGTTTATTACAACCCAGCATGACCTGTGAAATCCCATCAATCTCTGTTTTTGCTAATTGCATGCATTACCCTAACATATGCCCATCCATATAAGGTCAGAGAGTAATCCTAGTGAATGTCAGATTCGTTCAGCAGTTCAGAAAATTGAAGTAATTTGAGTTTGTAGGAGGCCCTATAAGTTGTGGGTAGGACTCTCTGGTGCCACAGTGAATATATGGCCGGGATGCCCTCACCCCCTCCCAACACAATCCCCAAGGATGGGAAGTCGGACACAGGCTTGAACTTTTGGAAGGCGGGAGGGAGTCACCCTCCCGGCCGTATTTATTAAAATATGAAACAAAATTTAAAACATTAAATAAAAGTTTCATCATCATGTACAATTTTACATTTATTACATTTCGATGAAGACATGTTCTTTGGCTAACCTTAACAGATCTCTAATACAAAGGTTTCCTAGCCAAATCTAACATCCTGCAAATGCAACCATTCTAAATTAAAATTGTACATCCTAGCATTAAGGGCCAACGGCAAGGTCTTAACCGGTGTCAGATCCCTACTACCAAAACTCTCGCCCTCACGGTGTGAGTGGCGCATGCGCAGAGGACTCTACCCTCATTGCCAACTGTAACTTCCCTTGTCGTGGTGGGGGCCCCTTTTCCACTCGACGCCATCTTAATGGTCGTCCGAGTTCCCGTGTGAGGTATCTGTAGGAAGGACAGCGTGGACTCCCCCCATCCCCACACTCTCTATCCGCCGTCACGGATATCCGGCCCCCGGGAAATTAGTAGGAGGGGCATATAGCCGCCTCTTCCCCTGGGAGGGGCCTATGGCCGTCTCCCCTTAGGTGACCCATCCTTAGTGGGTGCCGCCTCCCCATGGGAGGGGCCAATGGCCGCCTCCCCCGGGCGCTCCCATCCATTCTGGGTGGCGCCCCCCTCTAGGGACCTTGAAATTACTGCTCACCGATCATGACCTTACCGCCACAGGCTGGATAGTTGACCGACTATCCGGCCCCCCCTACTCCTCCTAAAGGTCATGCTTCCTCAAACCCCTTAGCCATGCGATGAAGTCTCCTATGAGTAAATCATTCCCCTCCCTGGACAGGTGAACCTCATCATTCAGATACATGTGATCACCCCGAATACACCCATGAGGAATGCTATGCAACTGCGAGGAGCGAAACAATCTACCAATTTTATTGTTAACCCTTTTCACCGAATGGTTCAGTGCTGACACCGAAAGGCCCCCCCGCCATATCTTCCTGGGAATCATGTGGGACCAGGCAATCGTGCACCCCGGGATTCTTCTAGCCAACCAGCTAACAGCAGACAACACTTGTTCAAACAACTCTCGTCTACCCAGTGTCACCAAGTCATTGCCCCCCAGGTGTACTATGACTACAGATGGCGGTGACCTTTGCCGCCCTAAGAGACCCTCAAAAAATGACTCGAATTGGTCAAAACAGAGCCCACCCTTCCCATGGAAGGCCACTCTGTACCCGTATTCCCCAGCTGCGTGAGTCGCGTCACCTGCTTTGAATACGTCCCCAGCGCGCCTCACATATGAG
This sequence comes from Lissotriton vulgaris, assembly GCF_964263255.1. Lineage (NCBI taxonomy): Eukaryota > Metazoa > Chordata > Amphibia > Caudata > Salamandridae > Lissotriton > Lissotriton vulgaris. Next base: position 2,040,781,915 of record NC_141685.1, on the reverse strand, counting down.
TGGCCCACGACCCATACCACTCTCTCTACAAACAGTGATCCTTGACCGCTGGTCTCCTGGTGCTGGGTCGACTGCAAATTCCGCCCCGCGTGACAGGCTCGCGAAACTGTAATTCAAACAAAAGACAAGAAGCGTGAGTGCATGTCAATTGATCTTTACAACATGTGCAATCGCACATACCTTTTGAAGCAATTCGAGGACCATCGTCCCAACTGTTTCACTTCCTCCGCACTCTGACCCCTGGCTGTAGCCTCAGTAGCAGCCCCTATCCTAAAGGAGTGGGTCCCAAAATCGCACGGGTCCATGCCCGCAGCAGCGATTGTCAGTGCTAGCACCCTCTGGAACTGAAACCTCGTCAGTGGGGTGCCATCCTTGTGCCTCAGCAGACTCCCCCCCATGTAGCCGCCGTTAGTGCCAAGTATTCCTCTATACACTTTATCGGGCACGTGGGGGGACCCTCGCGCGCGCTGCACGACAACACTATTTCCCATAGCCCCCTGGTCGGTCTTGGACATGGCTATCGATACCACCATCGAATCACCCCTAATTTGGACGTGATCCCTGCACAAGCCTCCCTCAACGTCTTTCTTATTCCTTGCGACCAGTTCGCTCACCCGCATAGCCCCATGGAATGCTAATGCGAAAGCTGCCCGGAACAGAACTGCTTCGATATGGGAGGAGCACGTCTCGTCTAGTTTTGCTACAAGTAGAGACAACCTGTCCAAGCCAATCGGGCGCCTCGCATCTTGCTTGCGACCCTCGAGGCGCTGCCAGCCGCGAAGGGCCTTCTTAACCAAAAAGGAACCCGTCGGGTCTTGTATGCCATGCACCTGCGCCATGAATGAAATGGCCGCCCTTTGCCTATTGGCCGTTGCCGCTGATCGGCCTTCTCTGTGCAGCGCTACCAGGAACCCCAGGAAGGATTCCTCCTGACCCCAGCTCTGACTCCCTGTCGGACCCAAAAATGTGCAATAGGAACGAAACGCTCCTTCGTATGCCTTCCTTGTCCTGGGGGCTAAGCTTGTTGCCACGAGGTCTTGTAATCCGGGGCACCGATTAGCCAAAGTGCTTCGGGAATGGTGCCGCCACTAGGTCCGCTGTAGGTAGATAACCCCTGAATGCCTGCATATGTGAACGAGAGAGTGCATCAGCTGCATGATTCAGTACGCCCGGCACATGTTTCGCCCTGAACTGTACATTCAGTCTCATGCAAAGCAGCACAACTTCTTTCAACAATCTCAAGATCCATTTGCAGCGTGCTGCCTGTTGGTTAATGCATTTGACAACAGTCATATTATCAGACCAAAACACCACTGAGCGGTCCCTGAAGTCGTCTGGCCATGCCATCAGAGCAACCCAAATGGGGAATAACTCCAAGAACCCAATGTTACCTGTGAGACCACTGGTGTGCCACCACGTCGGCCATGTTTGCGCCGACCATCGATTACCAAAGATGGCGCCAAATCCCACAGTCCCCACTGAGTCAGTCCACAGACCTAGTTCATCTGAAGATGCTGGCGGCTTGTTCCACACGACTCGACCGTTGAAGTCCGCCAGAAATGCCAACCAAATGCGCATATCCTGGCGAACTTCTGCCGACAGTCTCGTACGGTGGTGTCCCTCTTTGAGACCAACCATAGCTTGTGCAATAGAGTGTGAGAAGGGGCGGGCCATTGGTATCACCCTCAAGGCAAAGTTAAGCTGACCCACTGTTTGTTGTAACTGGTGCAGGGTCACCTTCTCCTTGCCCAGGCATTGCATCAAGGAAGCCCTAAACTTGGCCACTTTTTCCATCGGTAAACGGAAACATCCCTTCACCAAATCGAGCTCAATTCCCAGAAACTCCAGTGAAGTAGATGGTCCAACCGTTTTACCTGGTGCCAATGGGACTCCAAACTCCTTCATGAGGATGCAGAAGTCATGCAGCGCCTGCGCACATTTCGTATCGCCGGCTGCTCCTAAGAACAGGAAGTCATCAAGATAGTGCATAACATGCCTATGCCCTGTGGCCTCTGTGAATGCCCACTCTAAAAAATAGGCACAAGAAACGGAGCAACCCATAGGCATGCATTTATCCATGTAATAACTCCCTTGAAATGCAAAACCTAGCAAACGCTGATCCTGCGGGTGTACCGGGAGCAACCGGAACGCCGATTCGATATCTGATTTCGCCATCAGCGCCCCGGGGCCCAGGCGATTCAACATGGCCACGGCATCATCGAACGATGCATACCGCACTGAACAAACTTCTGGGTTAATGGCCTCGTTCACCGAGGAACCCCTTGGGGCAGACAGGTTATGAATAAGTCTAAACTCCCCTGGGTCTTTCTTCGGGACAACCCCTAATGGGGAACAGATGAACTCCGCCACCGGCGGGTGATGAAAAGGCCCTGCCACTCGCCCTAAGCTGACTTCTTTTGCAATTTTTCTCTCTGCCAGGCTTGGGTTGTGTTGTACCGATAACTGGTTTTTACAAAATGAGTCCCCCCGAAAATCCCCCGCCGGGATGTGGAAGCCGTGTAAGAATCCCTTCCTCAACACCCCAGCGGATACATGATCAGGGTATTTGTTCAACCAAGGAGTCATAGCCATGAGATCAACGGGTGTAGGCAATCGGTCACAACGTTCTACCTCACTCCTGCTTGGACCCTCCTTTTCCTCCCGTCCCGCTATTTTTTGATCTACATGAACTCTCCGGGTGTGAGGAATTTCCACAGCCCGCACACACATGCTTGAACCTACATGTTCCCTGCGGTCTGTTACAGTTGCCTCGATTGAAGCCCCAACAGACCCCCTGCTTGCCGCCATTCCCGCCGGTTTTCGGCTGGTAATCCCCACCGGCGCCCGCTCGAAAGGGCACCGCGGGCTTTTGGCGGACAACCCCGACCCACTCCTGCCTGGCGAGGATGTACCTGCCGCCCCTGGCAGGAGCTGCTTGTGCCATGACACCGAGTCGAGGCAATCCCATGTCAGAGAAGCATCATATTCTTTCGCTTTCCGGAATTTCATGTCAGAACCTTTCCATTCCTCCCCCTCATACATTGCATAAAAATCCATAATACGATTTTGATAGCAAGACAGTTCAGTTAACACCTCGGGTTTACGTTCCCCCATAACTGCAGTAAATATAGAAAAGGCCTTAACCCAATTTGTTAGTCAAGTCAAGTCAGAGAATTTATATAGCGCACTACATACCCAGAGGGTCCCAAGGCGCTTAGAAAGGGGAGGAGGATTACTTGTCAAATATCCACGTTTTAAGTTGCTTTCTGAATGCTAGGTGGTTCTGGGTAAGGCGAAGGTAAGCGGGGAGTGAGTTCCATGTTTTAGCAGCCAGGTATGAGAAGGATCTGCCTCCCATGGTGGTCTTGTTGATGCGAGGTACAGTGGCGAGGGCTTGGCTGGAAGAACGTAGTTGGCGGGAGGGGGTGTAGAAGGATAGTCGTGAGTTGAGGCATTGTGGTCCGATGTCGTAGAGTGATTTGTGTGCGTGGGTTAGCAGTCGGAAAGTGATCCTCTTATTGACGGGTAGCCAGTGGAGGTCTTTAAGGTGACCAGAGATGTGTTCGTTGCGTGGGATGTCTAATATGATCCTGGCTGAGGCGTTTTGGATTCGTTGGAGTTTCTTCTGGAGTTTAGCAGTAGTGCCTGCGTAGAGGGTGTTTCCGTAGTCCAGTCGGCTCGTGACCAGGGCATGGGTGACTGTTTTCCTTGTTTCGGTGGGGATCCAGCGGAATGTTTTTCTAAGCATGCGAAGAATGTTGAAGCAGAAAGAGGATACGGCGCTGACTTGTCTATTCATGGAGAGTGAAGAATCCAGGATGACGCCTAAGTTCCGTGCGTGGTCTGTCGGGATGGGTGCTTTTCCGAGGGCTTCCGGCCACCAGGAGTCGTCCCAAGCAGAGGGGGATGTGCCTAAGATGAGGACTTCTGTTTTGTCTGAGTTCAGTTTCAGACGGCTTTGTTTCATCCATTCGGCAACTTCTTTCATTCCTTCGTGTAGGTTAGTTTTGGCGGTGCTGGGGTCATTGGTGAGAGAAAGGATAAGTTGAGTGTCATCCGCGTAAGAGATGATGTTGAGGTTGTGTTGGCGGGCGATGGCCGCGAGGGGGCTCATGTATACGTTGAAGAGGGTGGGGCTGAGTGAGGATCCTTGTGGTACGCCACAGATGACTTCAGTGGCCTCGGACTTGAATGGTGGGAGGCGGACTTTCTGAGTTCTTCCGGTGAGGAACGAGGTGATCCATTCAAGTGCTTTTCCTTGGATTCCGATGTTATTGAGGCGTTGTAAAAGGGTGCTGTGGCAGACTGTGTCAAATGCTGCAGAGAGGTCGAGGAGGATGAGGGCGACTGTGTCTCCATTGTCCAGTAGAGTTCGAATGTCGTCTGTTGCTGCGATGAGGGCGGTCTCAGTGCTGTGTTTTGCTTGGAAGCCAGATTGTGAGGAATCTAGGGATTTGTTGGCTTCGAGGAAGGCGGCTAGCTGGTTGTTGACAGCTTTCTCGATGACTTTGGCCGGGAATGGAAGGAGCGAGATGGGGCGGTAATTTTTGAGTTCGGTGGGGTCCGCTGTGGGTTTCTTCAGAAGGGCGGTGAGTTCAGCGTGTTTCCAGTCTTCCGGGAAGGTGGCGGAGTTGAGGGAGCTGTTGATGACGTCTTGGAGGTGCGGTGCTATGACTGAGTCTGCTTTGTTGAAGATGTGGTGAGGACATGGGTCTGTGGGGGATCCTGAGTGGATGGAGTTCATCAGGCGGATGGTGTCCTCAGTGGAGATTGGGTTCCAGTCGTTAAGGGTGTTCACGGGGGGAGAATGTTCAGCAAAAGGTAGGGTGGGTTGGTTTCTGGGTTGGTTGTCGAAGCTGTTGTGGATGTCTGCGATTTTGTTGTGGAAGAATGAGGCTAGGGAGTCGCAGAGGGCTTGAGAGGGGGTGATGTCGTTGGAGTTGGCCGAGGGATTGGAAAATTCCTTGACGATGTTGAAAAGTTCCTTGCTGTTGTGGGCGTTGTTGTCAAGTCGATCCTTGAATGCTGTTTTCTTGGCCTTTCGGATTAGTTGGTGGTGAGTGCGGGTGGCGTTTTTGAAGGCGTCCTTGGTGCTAGTATTTGGGTCTTTTTTCCAGGCCTTTTCGAGGGAGCGGCAGAGTTTCTTGGACTTCTTAAGATCATCGTTGAACCATGAGGCCTTTTTGCTGGCAGGTTTGTTTTGACGTTTCTTCAGTGGTGCTAAGGTGTCGGCGGTGTTGGATAACCATAGGGTGAGGTTGGCGGCGGCTTCGTTTGCGTTAGAAGAGTGGGCTGGGGTGTTTAGAAGGAGCGATGCGGAGATCTGGTCTGTGGTGATTTTGTTCCAGTTTCTTTGCAGGGTTGGTTGGAGGTGGTTGGTGGGTTTTGGTTTGTTGTAGGTGAAGTGAACGCAGCTGTGGTCAGTCCAGAGGAGCTCCGTAGTGTGGCTGAAGGAGACATGATTGCTGGATGTGAAGATGGGGTCGAGTGTGTGACCTGCGATGTGGGTGGGGGACGTGACCAGTTGTTTAAGTCCGAGGTTGGCGAGATTGTCCAAGAGGGTGGTGGTGTTGCGGTCGTTGATCTTTTCAAGGTGAAAATTGAGGTCTCCCAGAAGGATGTAGTCTTTGGAGGGAAGCGCGTGAGGGGTGATGAAGTCCGTGATGTCTTCACTGAATTTTGCGCGGGGTCCTGGTGGTCTGTAGAGGAGGGTGCCTCTGAGTGTGGTCTTTGGGTCGATGTGGATCTGGAAGTGAAGGTGTTCAGAGTTGGCGAGGTTGGCGTCAGAGCTGGTTGAGATGCGGATTGACTTCTTATGGACGATAGCGATTCCTCCTCCTGTGTGGCCGGTACGGCCCTTGCGTGTGATCTTATAATCTTCAGGGATGGCAATGGTGATGTCTGGGGCGGAGGAAGCGTTCATCCAAGTTTCTGTTAGGAAGGCGACGTCCGGAGAGATGGTGTCTAGTAGATTCCATAGGTCAATGGCGTGTCTGTGGACTGATCGGGTGTTGAGAAGGATGCATTGTAGGTGGTTGGGGTCAGGAGTCTGTGTTGTGGTCGTAGCGGAGATGTTGTCGGTGCCGATGAATTTGCAGGAGTAGCAGGAGAAAGGTCCATGGGTGTGACCGGGAGCGGCTTGGACGCAGTTGGGGGCGCGACCGGGGTTAAGGGCTAGGAGGGTGGCGGCATCGTAGGTAATGCGGGCGGGCTGGGCAGCGCGAGGGGCAGGGGGTCTGGCGCTGGGCGCGGTCCAGGCGCGGACGGGCGTAGACGGGCTTACCTTTGGCGCACCTTCGGCGCGACTGGGGCGCGGTCGCTGCGCGTAAACGCTGCGCGCGGGAACTACTGTCATATATGGAGAGTGGAGGGGGAGGGGCGAGGGCGGTTCAGCTGGGAGGCGGGGTGGGCTAAGGAGGAGGACAATAACAACAAGATGGAGGCGGAGGGGTCAGACCGGCAAGAGGGCTTGGGGTAAAATGCTATTTCTGCACAGAGTCGTGCTAGCAAGTCCAAATGTTAATGAGCAAAGCGGCGAAATGATCAAAACAGTCTGCAACAAAGTAACGTTGTCAATTTCACAATGCAGATCGGCAATTAAACTATGTGAATGGCCAGCGCGGTAAATTAAGCAAGCAGGCGGCAATCAGAGCACACAGTAGGCAGTAATTAAGAGTCAGAATACAGAGTGTCTGATATGCGCAGCACAACGATACCACAACAGCAGCAGGGGAGCGACCACTCGGCTTGGGAGCGAAGAGTGAGTCACGGCGCTTCCAGGTCAGGACGCGCTGTTTGTTGTTTGTGGGAGGGCGGTTCAGCTGGGAGGCGGGGCGGGCTAAGGAGGAGGACAATAACAACAAGATGGAGGCGGAGGGGTCAGACCGGCAAGAGGGCTTGGGGTAAAATGCTATTTCTGCACAGAGTCGCGCTAGCAAGTCCAAATGTTAATGAGCAAAGCGGCGAAATGATCAAAACAGTCTGCAACAAAGTAACGTTGTCAATTTCACAATGCAGATCGGCAATTAAACTATGTGAATGGCCAGCGCGGTAAATTAAGCAAGCAGGCGGCAATCAGAGCACACAGTAGGCAGTAATTAAGAGTCAGAATACAGAGTGTCTGATATGCACAGCACAACGATACCACAACAGCAGCAGGGGAGCGACCACTCGGCTTGGGAGCGAATCCACCCTGAATTCCGCCATCTTGGCGCGCCACACGCTCGGGTGCCACAAATCTTTCTGGGTTTTAGCATATTCCATCTCGCGATGGTCAGTTAATAATGAAAACATGTTGACATATTTGTCTCCCCATATTAACTCTTTCGTGGCCATAGGGATGTGCTGTGCCACCTTCTCCCGCCTTGAGGGTAATGAACCCTCCCCTGCCATTGGCAAAGCGAGCTTACCCAGTTCGGTCGTTGTTCCCGCCGTTTTCTCGTGACCAACTGCAGGTCCCACCGGTGCCACCTGTGGGGAAACAAGAGGAAGATTCGCCTTTGCGGCATCTCTCGACTGCCGCAATTGCTCGATTAGTAGCTTGGCCTCTTCGGTCGTGTCTCCAGGTGCCACTGCACCCCCTGCCTTCTTATTGAGCCATGCAGCCAACTGAATGGCCAATTCAGGGGGCATTTCCTCATCGCTAGCGGGAGTAATCACCACCGGGATCGGCTGACCCGCATCTGGGATTGGTACCGGGTTGTCTGCCGGTGTGACAGGGGCGACTGGGGGTACCTGTGGGACCGGAACCTTCCCTGAAACCGCCCTCTTCTTGACCCGCTTCCCTCTACCCCCGGGGACGACTCCCGGCAAGGCCGGGCCTATTACCTTCTTAGGGTTACCGGGATTGCTCAGTGCAGCCAGCTGTTTTTTGACCTCCGCCAAACCTCGACCGATCGATTGGACTTGTCCGAGTTTCCGGTCCATGCAAGCCATCCGGTTCGACAATAGGCGTAGTACCTTATCCATCTCGGAACCCTTTCCTGCTTTCTTGCCAGCCATGGTTTCGAGTATCTGCTCCTAGCCGATCAACGAGATCCTGGACTCTTCGACTCCAAATAACTGAAAGAGAAACAACAAAATTACAAGTTCTCAAAATTGCTGCTTGTTCCGTCGAGGGCTCACGAGCAACGGGTGGGTGCAGCATTCAGAGCACAGGAACAAGAGGACGCTTCTTCGGATTCCCGCTCTATTTATTCTTCTGCGGGTGGGCGTGTACCCTCCTCCGGTACGCCTACTGGGCGTGGTCATCGGTGTAGGTGTCTAGGACAACCCCTCTTGGGCGGGAAAAGGCGCGCCCCGGCTACGCCGCTTCGGGCATACCAGCCGAGACACGCCCCCCGCCCAAAATGGTTTCCGGGAGGATCGGGGCACCCAACCATACGTTCGGGGGGACCGAGTGGTCGCCCCTTTCCATTTGCGTGGTCGTAATTCGGTGTTTTCTTGGGACCATAGTTAGGCTTTATTGGCCCTGTGGAATGCTCACCTGACATACTGTTGATTAAGATTGCATACATTTATTTTGCTGGTTGCTCTCAACATTTGTTCTCTGTCCTGTTGATAACCTAATGAACCAAAATGAAAGAGGAAGCATACATTTATTTTTTTGTTCTTGTCATTTGATGGATTTGTTTTGTGCATTTTTTCCCTCTGCCATTCTTTTTCTGTTTACACTGTGAATTAAATATGTAACTATTTGTTTTGTGTAACTTCTTGAGCATCATCTATGTCATCATGGTCACAGTACCAAATCGGCTCTGTTGGAGGTCACGGAGAACCTTAGGCAGCAGCTTAACCGTGGGAGCACAGCAGCTCTCATTCTACTGGATTTTAGCGCTGCCTTTGACGTGGTCTCCCATTCTATTCTGGTGGATCGCCTTGAAAGCTTTGGCATTGTAGGTATAGCCTTGCAGTGGCTGATTTCGTTTTTAAAGGATTGCTCCTTTAAAGTCTTCTCTCACACTGCTAAATCTAGTCCCGTGGTATCAACCACTGGAGTTCCACAGGTTTCTATCTTGAGACCTCTGCTTTTCAATCTCTACTTTCGCTCTTTGGCAGACATTGCTGAAACATCTGGGCTGACCATCTTTTCATATGCTGACGATACACAGATTATCTTCTCTGTGTCTCCATCTCAACACCTGGATCCTTCCTTACTTAACATTGTCTGTGTAACATCTGCTTGTGATTGTCCAGAAATGCTTTAAGGCTGAATGGTTTTAAGACTGAGATTCTCCTCCTGGGGAACACATTGGCCTGACCCTATGTGTCGTTTGCCTACCCCGGTTCCTAATGTTAAGAACTTGGGTTTTTCCATTGATAGCAAGCTCTCCCTCTCTGCTCAGATCTCGGGAGTCACCTCGGCCTGCTTTGGTGGTCCTCAAGTGGTTAAAGAAAATCCTTTGGCCAATTCCACCGGCTGCTCAGAGGACTGTCCTGCAGGCCTTGGTGATCTCCAGACTTGATTATGGTAATGCACTGCATATGGTTGTGGATAAGACCTCTGTACACTGTCTTCAGCTCATTCAGAATGCGGCATCCCGCCTTCTTTTTACTTTGCCTCTGCCCACAAGGATCCCCAAGCCACCCCCCAATTTTTTTTTGAATAAATTGCGGGGTACGCGTAGGGTACACGTACCCTGCCGATAAAAAAAAGAAATTTGCATAATGTTATTTTTTTTTTAGCCCCCGGGGGGCCAAATCCAGCAGCTCTTTGTAAAGGGGGACCCAGATGGGCCCCTCAGCCCAGGGGACAGCTTCCCCCGGGGCTTATTTTAATATTTGCAATAATGGGGGGCCGAGAGGGACCCTCCAGCCCTGGGGTCTGCCACCCCTGGGTCTTCCATGAAATGTATACGGGGGGCTCACGGCCCTCCCACATGCCCCGGGGACCGCCACCTCCCCGGGGCACTAATATTCAAAATAGGGAGGTCCGTGATGGACCACCCAGCCCCATGAGCCACCACCCCGGGGCTTTTAACTGTTCGGAGGGGGGCCACGTGGCCCCCCACCTGGAGCCCTAGATGGGCCTGAGGACCGCCACCCCCCCCAGGGCCGGCTCATGCAGTGTCCCGGGGTGCCTTCCCCCGGGACACAGCTGTTTGCTATGGTAGGGCGGGAGCCGAGAGGCAAACTGCTTTGGTTTTTGAAATCTCTTTAAAAAAACAAAGCTGATTGCTTTTCTGCATGGGGTTCAGCATGTTAGCTGCTCCCCAAGCAGAAAAGCAATGCCGGCTCCCGCAGGATGCGTGAAGCCGGCAGGGACCTTGGGGGGCTTGGGGACCACCCACGGCCCCCAACGAGGAGGGCCAGACCCCGGGGGATGGGGTCCCCGGGCCAAAAGTTGCCAAAGAATGGGGGCAATTCAATTTTTTTTTAAAATGTCTATGCCCCAGGGGATGGGGTCCCCGGGACAGAGTACGGCCTTGGGAGGAGGGCCACGCGGCCCCCTTTCCCGATTTTAATTTTTTTTTTTAATTAAAAATTGGGAGCTCGCCCTGGGGGATGGGGTCCCCAAGGCCAAAAAAAATGAAAAAGAAGGGGGGCTACACAGTCCCCTTCTTAAAAGTAAATTTAAAAAATGGGCTTGGGAGGAGGCCACGCCCCCTCCCTGCACCTCTCTGCCAACTAGCCCACCAGGAACCTTCAGTATGCACCAGGGGCCTGCGTTGCAGAGAGGTGTAATGAGGCCACGCCCCTTTTAACACCTCTTTGCAACGCAGCCCCCTGGTGCTTACTGGAGGTTCCTGGTGGGCTAGTTGGCCCCCAGGGACCCCCAGTATGCAAGGGGACTTAATCCCCCAACTTAGAAGGCACTACGGGTGTGTTAGCACAGTGGTGAAGGTAGGGGGCTGGGCTTGAGGTGATATATGTGCAAACATGCCCTGTGGTGCGTTTTCAGTTGTGGAATTAATTCCTCTTCAATCCAGAGGTCCCCTAGGGGCCAACTAGTCCAACAGGTACCTCCAGTAAGCGCCACGGAGCTGCGTTGATGAGTGTTGCAAAAAGGGGGCGTGCCCTCTGAACACCTCTCTGCAACGCAATTCCCTTGCGCATCATGGAGGTACCTGGTGGGCTAGTTGGCTCTCAGGTGACCTCAGGATTGAAGAGGGATTAATTCCCCAACTTAAAACGCGCCACAGGGCATGTTTGCACACATGTCACCTCAGGCCCGCCCCCTTCCTTCACTATTGAGCAACATATTCCTGTAAAATCAGCCTAACTACGAATTCCGATTTACTCACCTGTTATCACGAGAGACCTCAGTGCTGCATCTTTGAGTCCAGTACGGACCCTGAAAAGTAAATCTAAGCGTACGTACCAGTAACTTGTATTTCCTTTCATAGGAATCTATTGTGTGGTTTTCACCAGAAAAGTTTCAAAGTGTCTATTTTCGAAACGTACAAATATTCCTCTAAAATCAGCCAAACTTCCAATTCCGATTTACTCACCTGTTATCAGGAGAGACCTCAGTGCTGCATCTTTCAGCTCACTACTGATCCTGAAAAGTAATTCTTTTTTTTTTTTTGTTTAGAAATTTTTATTGAGTGTTAGCAAAAACATAAACAAAGCCATACAATAATGTAAGTGAATACAATAAATTAAGACCGAAGGCATTCAAGGTAATGTAAGGACATTTTTTTTTTCATAAACACAAATGAGGAGAAGAAATAAGAGTAAAGAAAAGAAGGAGAGAGAAGAGAGGAAAGAGGGAAAAGACAGACCTCAGTGCTGCATCTTTCAGCCCACTACTGATCCTGAAAAGTAATTCTAACCGTACTTACAGTAACTTGAATTTCCTTCCATAGGCTAACATTGACTGGTTTCACTTGGAAATTCTTCTAATTTTGGAACTTAAAAAAAATCCTCTAAAATCATGACTTGAATTTCCTTCCATAGGATATTATTGCCTGCTATATAATATATATATATATAAATAAAAAAATATATAAAATAAAAAAAAACAAATATTACAATTTCGATTTTTTTTAAAAACATTTTTTTTCAATTTATATAAAAAATATGTAATGTAATATAACAAATAAAATTTTAAAAATAAATTGTTAAAAAACAATGTAGTAAATCAGTATAAAAAAATATAACAATTAATACATTTAAAATTTATCATTTACAAAACCTTTGAAATTCACTGAAAAAAACCATATGTTTCAGCCACGTTATAGTTAGATATTAGCATTTAAAAAACCTTCCAAATTCACTGAAAAAACCATAGGTTTCAGCCACGCTATAGTTAGGAATTAGCATTTGAGTGAATGAGTGGATGTGAATGTAGATGTTGGAATTACTGAATAGGTCGTTGTAACTGGTATTGGTATCTCCATTTTTTTAAACATTTTAATTTCTATTTTTGAATGTGTGTATCAAAGGTTATATTACGGTGAGAGGAGGTCTGCCACTCTTTCACAAGGATGATGTCATCAGTGATGTCATTTGAGATGTCATCAGTGATGTCATGAGTGATATCACTGACCAGGTCATGAGTGATGCAATATGTGACGTCATCAGCAGTGCATTGCGGGTGCGCAAGTTATAGTTAGCTGAACTAACTATAACGGGGAAATTTCAATGGTTTTGTATGAGTGAAATGTCCAGGTAACTATAACATGTGTGAAACCTTTGTTTTTTTCAGTGAATTTCTAAGGTTTTTTAAATGCTAATTCCTACCTATAACGTGACTGAAACCTATGTTTTTTTCAGTGAATTTCTAAGGTTTTTTAAATGCTAATTCCTAACCATAACCTGGCTGAATATATATATTACCTACTGGCGGTCGCCAGTAGGTAGTTATAGTTAGGATTTTTTTCAATGTTAAATCTGAAAATTCTATTTGGAATAACTTTGGCGCCGGTTGACGAATCTGCCTGAAAATTTCCTCAAAATGGCCTCGCGGCGTTCCGGTCCTTCCCTGAAAGTTTGGGGGGGATTCGTCAAGCCGGGGCCGAGATAAAAGGGGGGTCCCAAAACGCGTTTTCCCCATGTTAATTTCCATAGGGCGGTCGATTTCACTTTTAGCCCGAACGGCTGAATGGATTTGCACCAAACTTGGCAAAATTGTAGGGACTGGTAGCCCGATGTGCCTTTGCTATGTCTCAAGATATGTGCTCCAGTGGATTTTGAGTAATTAAGGTTCAAAAAAATATATATATCTATAGCCGCGCTCCGGTGCGCGCACCGGAGTGCGCTCCAGGCGCGACACGCGACTTGCGCGCAGAAAGCTGATTGGCTCTTGGGTGTCTGTAAACATTCTAAACAGTCTGGAGCGGCCGCCATCTTGTGTCTCGGTAAAATCGAGACACAAGGGGTTTGAAAAAAAAAGGGGCAAATGAGACCGCCAGTAGGTAGTTATAGTTAGGATTTTTTTCAATGTTAAATCTGAAAATTCTATTTGGAATAACTTTGGCGCCGGTTGACGAATCTGCCTGAAAATTTCCTCAAAATGGCCTCGCGGCGTTCCGGTCCTTCCCTGAAAGTTTGGGGGGGATTCGTCAAGCGGGGGCCGAGATAAAAGGGGGGTCCCAAAACGCGTTTTCCCCATGTTAATTTCCATAGGGCGGTCGATTTCACTTTTAGCCCGAACGGCTGAATGGATTTGCACCAAACTTGGCAAAATTGTAGGGACTGGTAGCCCGATGTGCCTTTGCTATGTCTCAAGATATGTGCTCCAGTGGATTTTGAGTAATTAAGGTTCAAAAAAATATATATATCTATAGCCGCGCTCCGGTGCGCGCACCGGAGTGCGCTCCAGGCGCGACACGCGACTTGCGCGCAGAAAGCTGATTGGCTCTTGGGTGTCTGTAAACATTCTAAACAGTCTGGAGCGGCCGCCATCTTGTGTCTCGGTAAAATCGAGACACAAGGGGTTTGAAAAAAAAAGGGGCAAATGACCATAAGGGGGAAGAGTAGACCCCCTCTGACCCCCTAGGTTTGATGTAGGGACTAAAATAGGGACCTGCAGGGCATTAAAAAAAATTTTTCCTTTTGCGCGGGGGAGGCGCATGGTACGCGCACCGGCGAAGCACGGGGAAAATCCAGGACCATATTTATGAAGGCCTTGCGCTGTTAGTTTTGCGCCTCCTGTGCGTCAATTTTTGTGACGCACAAGCGGTGTAAAAAAATGCGCATTGTTATGCAATATTTAAAAAGTGACGCATCTATCTAGATGCGTCACTTTTTAAATATAGTGCAACGAGGTACATTTTATTACACTGCTGGTGTTATGCGTCACTTTTCTGTGCGCACTCCTTATGACATTCCAGATGTGTCATATTTGGTGCGCGCACCGGAGTGCGCTCCAGGCGCGACACGCGACTTGCGCGCAGAAAGCTGATTGGCTCTTGGGTGTCTGTAAACATTCTAAACAGTCTGGAGCGGCCGCCATCTTGTGTCTCGGTAAAATCGAGACACAAGGGGTTTGAAAAAAAAAGGGGCAAATGACCATAAGGGGGAAGAGTAGACCCCCTCTGACCCCCTAGGTTTGATGTAGGGACTAAAATAGGGACCTGCAGGGCATTAAAACATTTTTTTCCTTTTGCGCGGGGGAAGCGCATGGTACGCGCACCGGCGAAGCACGGGGAAAATCCAGGACCATATTTATGAAGGCCTTGCGCTGTTAGTTTTGCGCCTCCTGTGCGTCAATTTTTGTGACGCACAAGCGGTGTAAAAAAATGCGCATTGTTATGCAATATTTAAAAAGTGACGCATCTATCTAGATGCGTCACTTTTTAAATATAGTGCAACGAGGTACATTTTATTACACTGCTGGTGTTATGCGTCACTTTTCTGTGCGCACTCCTTATGACATTCCAGATGTGTCATATTTGGTGCGCGCACCGGAGTGCGCTCCAGGCGCGACACGCGACTTGCGCGCAGAAAGCTGATTGGCTCTTGGGTGTCTGTAAACATTCTAAACAGTCTGGAGCGGCCGCCATCTTGTGTCTCGGTAAAATCGAGACACAAGGGGTTTGAAAAAAAAAGGGGCAAATGACCATAAGGGGGAAGAGTAGACCCCCTCTGACCCCCTAGGTTTGATGTAGGGACTAAAATAGGGACCTGCAGGGCATTAAAAAATTTTTTTCCTTTTGCGCGGGGGAAGCGCATGGTACGCGCACCGGCGAAGCACGGGGAAAATCCAGGACCATATTTATGAAGGCCTTGCGCTGTTAGTTTTGCGCCTCCTGTGCGTCAATTTTTGTGACGCACCAGCGGTGTAAAAAAATGCGCATTGTTATGCAATATTTAAAAAGTGACGCATCTATCTAGATGCGTCACTTTTTAAATATAGTGCAACGAGGTACATTTTATTACACTGCTGGTGTTATGCGTCACTTTTCTGTGCGCACTCCTTATGACATTCCAGATGTGTCATATTTAATGTATGACGAATCATGTTGCAAGGAGTTACAGATACGTCAGTATTTCTGACATATCTGTAAACATAAAAGTAATGCGAGGCAGGTGCAAGATTTTGACGCAACAGCATCCTAAAAGTGACGCTGAGAAATCTTATAGATTTTAGTACGTCGTTATTACCAAGCTTTTTGCGGGGGAATGCCCCCTTTGCATACATTATACCTGACGCAGATATAATGTGGCGCAGAGTTTTAAAAAGTGACCCATGTACCTAGATGCGTCACTTTTTAAAAATAGCGTCAGGTATAATGCATGCAGAGGGGGTGTTCTCCCGCAAAAAGCTTTGTAATAGCGACGCAGTGAAATCTTTGAGATTTCACTGCGTCAGTTTTAGGATGCTGTTGCGTCAAAATCTTGTGCCTGCTTTACAGCAGGTGTTAGACTGAGGCAAGACCTTTCACATGCTGCTTTCCCCATTTGGAAGGACACATTACTGGAGTTGCGTCACTTTTGTGACGTACTCCAGCAATGCGTTACTTGGAATGTCATAAGGAGTGCGCACAGAAAAGTGACGCATCGCACCAGTGGTGTAAAAAAATGTGCCTCGTTGCGTTATATTTAAAAAGTGATGTATCTAGGTAGATGGGTCACTTTTTAAAATCAAGCGCCACATTATATCTGCGTGAGGTATAATGCATGCAGAGGGGGTGTTCCCCCACTAAAAGCTTTGTAATAGCGACGCAGTGAAATGTTTGAGATTTCACTGCGTCACTTTTAGGATGCTGTTGCATCCTTTCAATATAGTGCAACGAGGCACATTTTATTACACTGCTGGTGTGATGCGTCACTTTTCTGTCCACAGTCCTTATGACATTCCAGATGTGTCATATTTAATGTATGACGAATCATGTTGCAAGGAGTTACAGATACGTCAGTATTTCTGACATATCTGTAAACATAAAAGTGATGCGAGGCCGGCGCAAGATTTTGACGCAACAGCATCCTAAAAGTGACGCAGAGAAATCTCATAGATTTCAGTACGTTGTTATTAGCAAGCTTTTTGCGAGGGATTGCCCCCTCTGCATACATTATACGTGATGCAGATACAATATGGTGCAGAGTTTTAAAAAGTGACCCATGTACCTAGATGCGTCACTTTTTAAAAAATAGTGTCAGGTATAATGCATGCAGAGGGGGTGTTCCTTGCAAAAAGCTTGGTAATAATAACGCAGTGCGTCACTTTTAGGATGCTGTTGCGCCAAAATCTTGCGCCTGCTTCACAGCAAACCTTTCACATGGTGCTTTTTCCATGTGAAAGGACACATTACTGGAGTTGCGTCACTTTTGTGACGCACTCCTGCAATGCGTTACTTTTGTGTTTACAGATATGTCAGAAATACTGACATATCTGTAACTCCTTGCGAATTGATTAGTCATATATTAAATATGACATATCTGGAATGTCATAAGGAGTGCGTCCAGAAAAGTGACGCATCGCTGTTTTCACGTAGCGATGCGTCACTTTTCAGAAATGAGGCCTCCAGTTTATTCACTGTGTCATAACTTTCTTTTCTAACACTCACCTTCTTTCATTCCTCCTACTTCACTTCCTTTCACCTCTCATACCTTTCTGTTCTTTCTTACTCATTCTCCTTTCAATTATCAATGCACTATATTTCACTTACTCTTCATTTTTTAAGATTATAGCTCTTTGATGAGAATTGGAGGTAGTTCTGAAAAGAACTTTTGGTTTTCTTCTTTTAACTGAACAGGAACAAAAACAGGGAATAGAAACTGCTCAACAGGAGCAAAAAGAAAAGAAAAAAATTAGGGGTGGGAAGGGCAGTGATGGTTCTCCAATGCCCGAACCATGAGCAGGACACTTTGCTCCCCATAGGTGAGGAGTTGATTGCAGTATCTGCATCTGACGACCCCATGGTTAAATGCAGGTTGAATGTTTGCTACCTGCCCCTGAGATTGTTCTCTTCCAGAAGAAGTTGCTCCTCCTGTTGATGTAGAGGCCCCATCTCTGGGAACCTCTTGTGCCAGAGCCCTGACACTTTCCCGGGCAAAATTCTGGGGGTGCCTCCTCTCCACATGGCGAATCATGGTGAAGTTGCCAAAAGAGTATTTTTTTGGGGGGTTACCCCGTGACAGGACCTGTTTGCAGATCCTGCACTCTACTTTTGGTGCATTCACCTTCTTCTGGTCTGCTGGAAACTTAAAAAATTTCCAGATGAAATGTTCTTTGACCTTCGGCTGAGGAGGCTCTTCATCAATGAAATCATTGGAGTCATCTTCACTGCTGGATGGTCTGGCAGCCATGATGAATCCAGGAATATGGAGCAGCAAAAAAGGCAGGTCTTTCAGTCACAAAAGTGAAAGAAGAAGTGAAGGAAATGGGTGGGGATTTCATTCATTGTAAAAAAAAACTGTTAGCAACCAATGAAAAGTGTTATTTTAGGGTCACATGACCCGACGCGTTTACGCTGCGCGCTCCGGTGCACTTCCGGGTGCGTTTACGCAGCGTGATCGTAGGCGCTTCCGGGGCGCAAACGTGGCGCGATCGTAGGCGCTTTTGCGTGCGTTTATGCGCCGCGCACGTAGGCGCTTCCGAGGGCACTTACGTTGCGCGCCGAAGTGACGTCATCAATCTTTCATAGAAATGCATAATCATTTTCCTTATTAAAAAAACCCAATTTTATTTGTATGGTACGAAATGTTTTGCATTATTATTAACTTTTCATTCATATTTTTTTTCACGAACGACAGTTGCGCTCTGGGTGCGCTTTCAGATGAGCTCTCGGAAAAGCTTACCGGAGAGCTTAGCTGAAAGCTTCCCGGAGCGCGCACCCAGAGCGCAAAATAAAAAAATTATATAAAAAAAATGAATACTTAAAAAAAACAGCAAATTGTAAAAAAAAAAAAAGGTTAGAAACTCGATATACAAAGGAATTAGCATTTAAAAAACCTATGAAATTCACTGAAAAAACCATAGGTTTCACACCAGTTATAGTTAGGAATTAGTATTTAAAAAACCTATGAAATTCACTGAAAAAACCATAGGTTTCACACCAGTTATAGTTAGGAATTAGCATTTAAAAAACCTATTAAATTCACTGAAAAAACCATAGGTTTCACACCAGTTATAGTTAGCTGGAAATTTTACTGATATAAAACCATTGAAATTCCCACGTTATAGTTAGATGGACTCACTATAACTTATATATATATATATATATGTATTACCTACTGGCTATCGCCAGTAGGTATATATAGTTAGGATAAATTCCCTATGGGATTTCTGAAAATTCTATGCCTAATAACTTTGGCGTTTGTGGACGGAATTGGCTGAAATTTTCAGGAAAATGGCACATTTTGTTTCTGAGCAGCCCCTGAAAATTTGGTGGGGTTTCGTCAAGGGGGGGCTGAGAAAAAAGGGGGGTCCCAAAACGCGTTTTTCCCATTCATTTTTCCATAGGGCGGTTGGACTCACTTTTAGCTCGAACGGCTGAATGGATTTGCACGAAACTTGGCAAAATTGTAGGGACTGTTAGCCCGATGTGCCTTTGCTAGGTCTCAATATATGTGCTCCAGTAGTTTTTGAGAAATTAACGTTCAAACCAAGATATATATCTGTAACAGCGCTCCGGGCAGCGATCCGGTCCGCTTACTTTTCGCGAAACGGAACTTTGCGCGCAGAAAGCTGATTGGCTCTCCGGTGTCTGTCAACATTCTAAACAGTCCGGAGCGGCCGCCATCTTATCTCTCGGTAGGATCGAGAGAGAAGAGGTGAAAAACGAAGGGGGAATTTATTGAAAGGGTGCAAGGTATACCCCTCTTGACCCCCTAGGATTGTTGTTGGGGTTATTAAAGGGTCCCGTGGGGAAAATAAAAAAAAAATTATTTTTCACGGTAGAAGCGCTTCTCGGGCCGCGAACTGGGCCGCAAACTGGTAGCGAAACGGGAATTCGCCATTTTGTGCTTCGTTTTAATTGTTTAGAGTCAAAAATTATCGCCGCACATCGGCCACAATGCATGAATATCGTTGAAAAGTCAGCGATATTCATGCATTATCGAGCGAATGCTCTTAGCCATGTTATCCACCTTCCATTGGATAACAGAAAGCTGATTGGCTCTCTGGTGTCTGTCAACATTCTAAACAGTCCGGAGCGGTCGCCATCTTGTCTCTCGGTAGGATCGAGAGAGAAGAAGAGGTGAAAAACGAAGGGGGAATTTATTGAAAGGGGGCAAGGTATACCCCTCTTGACCCCCTAGGAATGTTGTTGAGGTTATTAAAGGGTCCCGTGGGGAAAATAAAAAAAAAATTATTTTTCACGGTAGAAGCGCTTCTCGGGCCGCGAACTGGGCCGCAAACTGGTAGCGAAACGGGAATTCGCCATTTTGTGCTTCGTTTTAATTGTTTAGAGTCAAAAATTATCGCCGCACATCGGCCACAATGCATGAATATCGTTGAAAAGTCAGCGATATTCATGCATTATCGAGCGAATGCTCTTAGCTATGTTATCCACCTTCCATTGGATAACAGAAAGCTGATTGGCTCTCTGGTGTCTGTCAACATTCTAAACAGTCCGGAGCGGTCGCCATCTTGTCTCTCGGTAGGATCGAGAGAGAAGAAGAGGTGAAAAACGAAGGGGGAATTTATTGAAAGGGGGCAAGGTATACCCCTCTTGACCCCCTAGGAATGTTGTTGAGGTTATTAAAGGGTCCCGTGGGGAAAATAAAAAAAAATATATTTTTCACGGTAGAAGCGCTTCTCGGGCCGCGAACTGGGCCGCAAACTGGTAGCGAAACGGGAATTCGCCATTTTGTGCTTCGTTTTAATTGTTTAGAGTCAAAAATTATCGCCGCACATCGGCCACAATGCATGAATATCGCTGAAAAGTCAGCGATATTCATGCATTATCCAGCAAATGCTCTTAGCCATGTTATCCACCTTCCATTGGATAACATGGCTAAAAACCGCTCTGTGCGTGGTTTTTTTTTTTTTTTTTTTTTTTGCTGCGTGACGTTTGTTAACGTTCGATTCGATGGAAATCAGGAAGTGTTGAACACCATTTTGTCACTGCGAGTAAATATTTTGTTATAAATGAATCCTTATTGATAAACATTGTCTGCGCCTTCTTGCGTTTTTGTCCAATGCCACAATTTTGTCGTGCACGGCAGCTATTTTAGATGCCTTGACCAGACCCACTCTCTGCACGCCGTCGATTCTCAGCATGGCTCCCCACCCTCGCACGCATCTCCCCCACGCAATGGTCACCCCCGCTCTCTCTCTCTCATGCATGGGCCATATACTTCCCCCATCTGCGCTGCTCTTCTCTGAGAATCACACCCTGTGCCCGTTCGACACCTCCCTTTCACCCTATTCACTACCGCACCCTCTGACACTTCTCTTCCTCTGTGTCCGATTGTCCAGGCCGGACCTAGGCTATCACCTAGCCCTGCGGATGTAGTGTATGGCTCCAGCTGTAGAGTATCCAGACATGCCAACCCTCCCGATTCAGGTGTGAGACTACTGATTTCAGTGCTAGTCTTTCGCTTCTCGATTCCTGCAAGGAAAAATGCGGGGGCATATTACCAACAACTAGCGGTAATTTTTGTCTCTAACTTGTTTAGAGAAGAGGCGAATTTTATCGCACATAAACCTTGCTATTAGCAAGGTTTTTCGCAAATGCGATAAAAAACGGCCGCAATGCATGAATATCGCTGAGAAGTCAGCGATATTCATGCATTAGACAGCAAATGCTCTTAGCCATGTTATCCACTTCCCATTGAACAAGCGCATGGTCTTTTAAAGATTTGTGAAGTACTCGGGGCGGGGGGGGGGGCACTGGCACAATTTGCAGGCCAGGCAGTGTTCAACACGTGCATCACCCTTTCTCTGCCTGCTATTGCGCTCCATGTTTCGGAAAGGTAAGAAAATGAACGTGCATTTGAGTTTGAAATGTCCGATCTTGTAGCAGTACACTTGCAAAGCCCACACATGACAATAACCCGATTCAAGGCCCCATTCACCCGA
The DNA here is from genome assembly GCF_964263255.1 of Lissotriton vulgaris. Classification (NCBI taxonomy): domain Eukaryota; kingdom Metazoa; phylum Chordata; class Amphibia; order Caudata; family Salamandridae; genus Lissotriton; species Lissotriton vulgaris. The sequence goes on along the minus strand of NC_141685.1, from coordinate 2,040,760,503 downwards.
TTTTTAAAAAAAATATAGTACTCCAAGACAGTTACATTTTAAAACTTTATTAATATTTAAATATAACGAACGCAACAAAAACTGTAAATATATTTAACCATTTTTTTAAATTAACCAGAACTATAACGATAACAACAACAACAACAATAATATAACTTTTATGTATAAATTACGCAAACATTTAGCTAATCTGCTAAAGGGGGGAGTCGCCATTTCTTTACAATAATCAATAATGAAAAATCCACATCAATAGGGTTGCCCGTTTTGTCGATGCAGCACTATAGTGCAATATACACAGCACCTGGGGTGTCAAGAGTGAACAGGTCTTTCTTTGTTCCTTAAGATGTTATCTCCGAGAATGCTGATGCATTGGTGTCTGTACACTTCTTTGTCAATTCTGTCAAGATGATAACTGCTTTATAAACAGACGATATCTTTGTTTCGTCATTAGTGTTAAGTGTGTCTGAAACTACAGTGCCCTTCTGGTTTTTTTTCTTCAGGCTCTACAGAGTTTTGTGTGTTGTTCTTTTGAGCGACAATTATTCCAGAGGTTTCAGGTTCACTTGTTTTGTTCTGCAGTGAGTTAACAGCTTTAGAGAGTTCATGTTTATTTGCTATGTCCTGCTGTTCGTGAACTGCTTCAGAGACGTCAGCCTCATTTTTTATGTTTCAGTAGATCCTGGACCTGCCCGGCCGCGCCCAAAATGGCGCCGGTGTAAATGGGACTCGTAACTGCTTGTTGTGTACTGGTTGCCCAACCTTGATATCACGAGATACATATGCAGTTTTGAAGCACATGGCGGAGGCTTGTCTGCTGTAGTGGGGCGCCCCTTTATCGTTTCAGTCGCCATTCCGCCCGCTTTTGCTACACTGTGCCTCATCCGCCATTCAGCTGTTTACCGCCCGCTCTTACGGCTACAGCGTCTCGCTCACCATGTAGTTGAGTTGCTCCCACTCTTGCGGTGCAGCGGTAGGCGGCTTCCACAGGACTCTTAAAATGGCGGCCGGCTCTTCGGATTTGGGCCTGGTCCAGTAAAATGGCCCTGGGACACCTTGGAACTCGGTCGCTTGTCTGCCAGGGCTTGGGTTCCATTCTCGAAAGCGTCCCCTCAGCCTTGAAGATTGTACAAAAGTCTTGGGGGCCCTCGACTCCCGCAGGCTTCCGGTGGAGAGCGGCTGCCATGATTGCTTGCGGAATGGCCACGACGGAGCTACGAGATGGTGGTGCTCTCATGGTGACGCCAGCTTCAGTCTGAAACATCCAGAAACAAGGTGGGGCTTTTATCGTTTGGGGAAAAAAAATGTTTTAATCCAATGAAAAGTGTTATTTTTAGGTCACATGACCTAGTCTTACATAATTAGGAAAAGAAAAGTAAAATGAACCAATGAAAAGTTTTATTAACAAGTCACATGACCTGTTATGCTTACGTTACGCGCTGCGCGGCGCGCTCTGGATCGTTTCCGGGAAGCTGCGCCTTGCGCACCGGAGCACATCCGGGTGCGCTAACGCGTCGCGTCATATGACGCATTACGCGACAATGCAGGTGCAGAATATAGTCAAAATGTCTCCACCAACCAGCGGTCGGAATTCCACCGCTTTCAGCAGTCCAAAAAGTTCGGTCAAATCTTAAGAGCGGGAGCACCTCAACTACATGGTGAGCGAGACGTTGTAGTTGCAAGAGCGAGCGGTAAAGAGCTGAATGGCGGAAGAGGCACAGAGTACCAAAAGCGGGCGGAATGGCAACTAAAACGGTAAAGGGGCGCCCTGCGACAGCGTGTCTTCAGGTGAAACGGATTGTGGGACAAGGTCCAGAATGAAAGATTCTTCAAAAGGGAAAAAATTCCGCCGGACCCCGGGAGCCGGCCACCTATGCCGGGGGCGATCTCAGGCCTCACCAGGGCAACACGACTTGGGGAGGGGGCAGGAGCCAAGCGCCCCCTCTTAGTCCGCGCCATCTCACCGCCCCTCGGGAGCCTCCGTCAAGCGGTTTAGGGAGGCACCGTATCACATTGTTTTCCAATGCAGTCAGGTCCACAAATGGACCCCACTACTTTGAATAGTGAAGCTGCAGCAGGTGCAAATAAGGTTTAAACAGTGTTACAAGAACTGCTTAGAACTCTGAAGTATGGCACTCAATAACCAGGACTTATGCCATTTATTTAAGGCAGTGACATGGAAGCAACTCTGGGACAAAAAGCATGAACGAACATTCACGTATGAAAATCTTATTTGGAGAAGGGGTAGAATCCAAACGCCCCCTGCCAGTTCGCGCCACTACACTGTATGTGGAAAATCTGAAGACATCATTCTACAAACTCTCAACGCTTGTTATCAGTGCATGACTTTCATGCTCGATCGATTGAGCTAGCCGGATCGGGCAATAAAAAGTATAAAATAGTTATGTAAATAGTTATTTAATAAAATGTTTTATTCTGTTTCTTTGGTGGTGTGTTGTGTATATTTATAATATTTGCATAGGGTTTGCCGTTATTTTTGGCGGTGTGGGTGGCGGAGTCGAGCTGTTTTGCAGCCCTCATGGTGTGGAGCTCAATTCATTTCACTATTTTCGTATTTCTCATGAAGGGTTATTCCTAATGTTTGTATTTTACCGAGGTTAAAAAGAGATCGAATTAGTGGTCTACTGATTTTGCTCGATTACTTTTATTTTTTTACACGATTTTTCACTATCTGCAAAGACTAAACAGAGTATTGCGACTTTGTGCTTGTTTGTAAATAGAGAATGATCCAAAGAGAACCAATTGTAAAACAGTAAATGCTTGGATAATAATCAATCAAATGGAGAGACAAGCAGGTACGACGGATTACAACAGGGGTAAAGGTCTGCGTTAACTACCGTTCACTATCTGCAAAGAGAGAGTACTACTAAGAGAAAAGAGGGGAGTGGGGGGGGGGCAGCGTTCAAAGCACATCAGCGTGCATAAACACGAAAACGTTTTTACCTATCACGTACTTGACATTTGACAGCTTTTGATGTTTGCTATTAAAAAACCATTGAAATTCACAGAAAAAACCATAGGTTATACTCGATATATAGTTAGGAATTTGCATTTACAAAACCTTGAATATTCAATGAAAAAACCATTGGTTTTAGGCCATATATAGTTAGGGATTTGCATTTAGAAAACCTTATTTTACTCGCATAAAACCATTGAAATTCCATATATAGTTATAAGCGCTAACTATATATCGCGCACCCGCAATCCACTGCTGATGATGTCACATATTACATCATTCATGACATGGTTAGTGACATCACTGATGACATCACTGATGACATCTCAAATGACATCACTGATGACATCACTGATAACATCTCATTTGACATGACTGATCACATCACTGATGATATCATTCATGTGATAATACCATGAACCTCTTCAGACTCTAATATAACCTTAGATACAATCAGTGTAAACAGACAGTCACTCATCCATGGAGTTACTCACACACCTAGTCAGTTATGCCAAAAATCAATCACACCTCCATTTTCTCAACTATACAGTTATACACACCTTACTTATTCAAACATATACTAACACATATTTACTTTACTCTCTTATACAATCTCTGATACATGTTCACAATGATCCATACAGCCACTCACACATTCACTAGCTCTTATGCACAGTTATTTATAGATGTCAACTCTCACATGTACTGTGTTTTACATATGTACTTAATTTGACATGTAGCACTGAGATATCCATTCACTCACTAATACACTCATGCACAGTCAACCGCCCATACAGCTGTTTCCACATGCAGTTTTGAATCTATACATATAGTGAATCAACTACTCACACATCTATGTACAGAGTCACACACCTTCCAGCCACCCATACACACACACTCAGTTTCCCATACAAATACTTGGGCAACCAATCAACCCATACAGTTACTCATATAGCTACTGATCAACATATGCAGCAGTTTGTAGAACAACAGATATAATGATGCACAAATTAAAACAGTTTAGTCACTAACCCATGCACTCAGTGAGACACATTTAATCACTCACTCAATCAGTCAGTCATGCACCTAGTAAATCCTTCATCCAGACACTTATATATCCACACATTCATCAATATGTAAAATATATTTTAACTTTACAGAAACATACAGTCACTGGATGTTGTAATCAGTGATGTCATCAGTGATGTCATTTGAGATGTCATCAGTGATGTCATCAGTGATGTCACTAACCATGTCATGAATGATGTAATATGTGACATCATCAGCAGTGGATTGCGGGTGCGCGATATATAGTTAGCGCTTATAACTATATATGGAATTTCAATGGTTTTATGCGAGTAAAATAAGGTTTTCTAAATGCAAATCCCTAACTATATATGGCCTAAAACCAATGGTTTTTTCATTGAATATTCAAGGTTTTGTAAATGCAAATTCCTAACTATATATCGAGTATAACCTATGGTTTTTTCTGTGAATATATATATATATATATATATATATATATATATATATATATATATATATATATATATATATATATATATATATATTCATAACCATAGGTTTCAGGCCTTATATAGTTAGGAATAGCTTTTAAAAAAACTTTGAATTTCACTCAAAAAGTTTTAGGGGTGTTATAGGTAGCTGGACATTTCACTCATACAAAACCATTGAAATTGCTCCTATATAGTTAGTTGTACTAACTATATTTCGCACACCCGCAATCCACTGCTGATGATGTCATATATTACATCATTCATGACATGGTCAGTGACATCACTGATGATATCTCAAATGACATCAATGATGACATCACTGATGACATCATCCAGTGAATGTGGTTTGCTTCGTTATTTAAATATGTATTATATATATACCAATTTGCATTGAAGTATGAGTGGATATATAAAAATAAATATTTGGATGGAGGACTTTAACAATGTATAGTATCTCACTAAATATAGTGGATAGTGACAAAACTGTGTGAATATCTGTATCACTTTGTCAGTTGTTGTGTAAACTGGTTCTCCAGTTGGTTACTAGCTATGTGAAAGTCTATATTAGTTATTGATTAGTTAATTGAGTATTTGTATGGGAGAGTGAATGTGTGTGGTTCGGTGGAGGGTGTGTGACTCCCCAAAGATGTGTGAATAGTTGATTCAGTAGATATATGAAGTTAAAACTACATGTTCTAACATTTGTTTGGGTGAGTAAATATCTTTATGAGTGTGGTGATGAGCAAATATATTTCTCAATGGTACATGTCCAACAAAGTAGAAAAATTAAAGGCAGTGTATGTGTCAGTTGTTTTATATAAATAAGTATACATAAGACTCAATGATTGTGTGAGAGACTGTATGGATAACTGTATACTTGTAATAATGATTTCATAATATACTAAATATGACCTACTATCTAATGAATAGATGAAGTAGTCTTTGTATAAGTGTGTAGCTAAGTAAGTATGTAAGTATGATCCATTGTTTGCATAAGTGAGTAGGATAACTTCATATGTGAATAGGTTGTGTGCTGGTGTGTAATGTCGATATGGGTGTATAAGTATTTTTGATAGTGTTCTATTGTTCATTGACAGTATGTATGAGTGAATCTACAGGTAAGGTATTAGATGTGTGTATACCTCTAGGAATCAATGAGTGGGTTTTTAGATACTTGTATTACTGTGTCAATGGATTCAAATAAGATACTCTGTATTTTACAAAGAGTGATGAAAGATTTTACTAGTGTAGGAAAAGGTGTATGTGATTGTCACATGGATGATGTCATCAGTGATGTCATCATTGATGTCATTTGAGATGTCATCAGTGATGTCACTGACCATGTCATGAATGATGTAATATGTGACATCATCAGCAGTGGATTGCGGGTGCGCAAAATATAGTTAGTACAACTAACTATATAGGAGCAATTTCAATGGTTTAGTATGAGTGAAATGTCCAGCTAACTATAACACCCCTAAAACTTATAGTTTTTTGGGTGAATTTCAAAGGTTTTTTAAAAGCTAATTCCTATCTATATAAGGCCTGAAACCTATGGTTTTTTCAGTGAATTTGCAAGGTTTTTTAAATGCTAATTCCTAAATATATAAGGCCTGAAACCTATGGTTTTTTCAGTGAATTTGCAAGGTTTTTTTAAATGCAAATTCCTAACTATATTAGGCCTGAAACCTATATTTTTTTCTGTGAAATTGCAAGTTTTTTTTAATTGCTAATTCCTAACTATATAAGGCCTGAAACCTATGGTTTTTAATTGAATTTGCGAGGTTTTTTTAATGACAATTTTTAAATGTAGTAATTTGGTTTTTTTTTATACTGATTTACTACATTTTTGTAGGCAGGTGTTCAGAGGGCATGCCCCCTTTTTACAACACTCCGCAGCGCAACCCCTGGCGCGTTTGCAGAGGAGGAACTAATTCCCCTTGCATACTGGGGGTACCTGGGGGGCAACTAGGCCACCAGGAGCCTCCAGTATAAGCCAGGGGGCTGCATTGCAGAGAGGTGTAATGAGGCCACACCCTTTTTTACACCTCTCTGCAACGCAGCCCCCGGGCGTGTTTGCAGAGGGGGAACTAATTCCCCTTGCATACTGGGGGTCCCTGGGGGCCAAGTAGCCCACCTGGAACCTGCAGTATGCGCCAGGGTGCTGCATTGCAGAGAGGTGTAAAGAGGCCACACCCTTTTTTACACCTCTCTACAGTGCAACCCCTGGCGTGTTTGCAGAGTAGGAACTAATTCCCTTTGCATACTGGGGGTCCCTGGGGGTCAACTAGCCCATCAGGAGCCTCCAGTATGTGCCAAGGGGCTGCATTGCTTTTCCCCGGGGGTGGCGGTACCAAGGGAAGTGTGGGGGGGATTGTGGACCCCCCACACTTCTTTATCACTATGACCCCGCGATTTGGTCCCCCCAGGGTGTAATTTTTTAAAAAACAGACCAGGTTTAAAAAAAATAAATTAGGTCTTTTTTTGCCCTTGTGCGACCACCTGGGCAGGCCAAAGGTGTCTGGGTGTATCTATCCTGCCCCCTTTTTGTGTTCTTCGTGTTTGGTTTTTTGCTTTCTTTTGCCTTTGTCTATCGAGCACAAGATGGATGTCAACACTTCCTGGTTAGAAGTGTTGGCAGCCAATGAGCATGCAGCTTTCTCTGGAAGGCATGCTGATTGGCTGCCACTGTCTGTCAACACTAGCACAAGATGGATGCCAACACTTCCTGGTTGAAGTGTTGACAGCCAATGAGCATGCAGCTTTCTCTGGAAGGCATGCTTGCTTGCTGCCACTGTCTGTCAACATTCCAAACCAGTGTTTGCAGCCATCTTGTGCCTCGGTAGAACCAAGGCACAAGAAAGCAGTGAAACAAAGGTGCAAAACACGCAAAGGGAGCAAGGTAGAAGCACCCTGACCCCCTAGGCCTGCTCAGGGGGTCCCACAAGGATGCTGTACAAGGAGAGTTTAGGATAAGAAGGTGACAAGTTTTTCAACGGGTGCATCCGAAAACGGTATCCCTTCTGTGCGCCGGATATGTTCACCATATCCGGCGCACAGAAGAGATACTGTTTTCGGACGCACCCGTTGAAAAACTTGTACCGCTATTTGGGATTGTTGATCCACGTGCTTTTACCACGCTATGGTTCTATCCTTCTGACCACACACGAAGTTGACCGCTAAACTCAAAGTGTATTATTTTCTATGACCCTACTGGATACCCAATAGGACACTTCCTTTCTGGTATCTACCTATCGACTAGATGATTTTTACCTGGTCCAAGGTCCTGTCGGGCCGGAATTATCACCGACAGAGCGACCTTCTTATCCTAAACTCTCCTTGTACAGCCCTGAAGAGTCGCAGGCTGACTGTCCCACACGCGACGAAACACGTGTTGGTTGGTTTTTCCGTGTATGAACATTAAAAGACACTTCACATCAACGCCTGAATCATCTAAATATATAATCGTTATTGTGTGTTTTTTCAGGCCTTTGTCTCCGTAATGTTTCACATGTCGATACTGACATTACTGTCTAACTTATTTTAGATTGTGCATGGGTATTTTGTTTTTGTAATTATCCAGTGCTAGTGCCAGTTATACTTCTTTTTGGGGGGTTATAGGGCTTATCCCCCTCACCCGCTTGCACCTCAACTCTACAGGGAATCACCACTTTTTGGTATATTAGCGTTATTACCTAGCTGTGCTCCCTCTCCTAGAGGAAAAAACCCTTGCTCTGACCCATAAGAACCCCTGCTCAAATACCCTCCTCGCCAGGAGCACTTCTTGGACAATATTAAAGCCAAAATAGCAATCCAAGGCTAAGAAGGCCCCAATACAAAAGGGAGGAGGGGGTGGTTGTAAATACTGGAACGTGAAAGATATAATCAGAGTAATTAAGATTATCGGAAAGGTATCCGAGTATTACCCCCTCAGCTTCTTCTTCGTCCCATTCTTTACAAAGATGAGGATATGCAAAGCTGAGGTCATCTTATCATATCTCAGAAAAAAACATAAATGGACAAATGAACATACAAGAATTGAACAATATCTGCTTATTGCAAATTGAAATGCACACCCTACTGTAAAAATAAATCACAGAATTGCGGTTAAAAAAAACACATACTTAGTTATTGAGAACCCTGAGAGAAGGCCTTAGCAAGGACCCCTGAACCAAAATCCAACACATGCCCTTGCACCAAGTTGAGCCTGTAATGAGAAATGAAGGTGAAAGAAGAGGCCCATTTTGCAGCATCACATATATCCATTAAGGAACACCATGTCTACTCAGCCCAAAAGGCAGCCATGCCCCTAAGGAATGAACCACCCTTTTATCAGGGAAATCTATACCCACAAGCTTGTAGATCAAGGAAACCACCAACTTGATCCATCAAGCTAAGGCTGATTTAAAGGATTTACAACCCTTGTTAGCATTGCCAAAACTGATAAACAAGCAATCAGATTTCCTAAATGAAAAGATTCTCTTTAGATACATAGAATGAGCCCTTATCACATCCAAAAAGGATTCAGAGGAGGAAGGAGATGAAGAATGTAATGTGGAAGGAAGAACAATCAGAATTTATTTTAGGAATGAAAATAGGACCCAGGAACAATACCTCACCATCTTATAATATTTTTGATTAGTGATAACGGTACTGAAGGGATCACAGTTCTTTCAAGTGCCTGGCGGAAGTAATGGCAGCTAGGAAAAATACCTTAAAAGTCAAAAACCTTTGAAGCTTCCAAAGCCTCTAAGGGAGGATCGTACAAAAAAGACAATACCAAGGAAAGATCTCAAGGAGGGAACATGTGCTGTTGTTTACGACTTAATAAGGGAAACCCCTTGAAAAGCCAAGAATTCGATCGTCCAGCCTAGCAAGACTAACCCAAGGAACCCGAAAAGCTTTGATGGCCGCCCATTGGAGTTTCAGGGTTAAAATAGATAAGTTCTTATCAAAATCCTCTTGAAGGAATTCCCCCAAAAATGTCAGGGCTACTGTCCAGAGGAGAAAAAGACTTCCAAACACACCATTTATAAAAATCAGCCTGATGGTGACTATAAGATTTTTTTGTGGAGTCTCTCCTGAAAGTTTGGATGAGAAGAGAGACTGGACAAGAAAGACCTCTCTATAGGAGACCCTCCCTCCCAACCTCTATGCTGATCGATAGTAACACTTGAGAGATCGGAACAAATCCACTTCCTCTCTATAGCCAAAGATCGGAGAAGAGGAAACCAAGCTCTTCTTGGCCAGAACGGGACCCCCAGAATGACATACAACCCCTTACTCTGGATTTGTAACAAGACTTAGAGAAAAATTGTGGGAGCTGAGCATTTGCTTGGTCTACGAAGACATCTATCAGCAGAGTACCCTACTTGAAACTAAGCTCCTGGAAAACAAAGGCATTCAGCCTGTAATTCTGAGAAGAGTGAAACACACAACTCAGAGTTTCTGCATGAATTGTATTGTATTGTATATTGGATTTATATAGCGCTTATCACCCAGGGGTCTCTAAGCGCTTGCCTTGGGAACCCGTCCTGGATTTTCCCTGTGAGATAGCCCCTACAGGGAATCCCCAAGGTGAAAGCAAGGCATCCCGCCGCGGGGGGCTGTTGTGGAGATTAAGCAAGCTTAATGCCCAGAGTTGCAGAGTGTGAACCCATGATTAGGTCCGGCACCGAAGCGAGAATTATCGAGTCCATAGACATTTTGAGCTCAAGACCCTGACGCGTCGGGAATTGAACCCTGGTCCCGGGTCTGACCTCTGCTTCAGGGTCTGCCTGCTCTAACCAGTGAGCCACACTTCTCCACGTATGTGTATGAATGTACAGATAACCCTCAATATGAACTGCTTTTACGGAGAAAAGATTTTTCTCTGCCCACATCATAATGTCTGAATAAAATTGATTGAGACAGATGTATTTGGTCTCAAACTGACGTTTGAGATATGCTTTGGTCACAAAGTTGTCTCTCCGAATAACTAGTGCAGAGTCCCTGTGATGGGGAGAAAAGACATGAAGGCCTCACTGAACCCCCATTAACTCCCTCCTGTTGGAAGACTTTCTTGATTCCTAGGGAAGCCAAAGACACTGATCTGAGAGATCTCCGAAAGCTGCTCCCAATATTGATTGCTGGCATCCATTGCCAGGATTAGAGGATTCGGAAGACAGAAAGAGGATCCCTGAGAAAGAACTTGAGTCTCCAACCCCTTGCCATCTTTTTGAAAATGAAGGAAGTCACTGGAAGGCTGATGTCATATTCCTCTGTAGTGGTACACCAATACTGTAGATCGTGCAGAACCACCTGACCCAGGTGAAATCGAGCCCAAAGTATAATAAACACTGTTGATGTCTCTGAAAAAAGGGAAAAAAAAGAAGAAAACATGGGTCTCACTCTCATCCGGCCAAACATATTAAGATTACAGAGGCCAGAAATTATGCAAAAAAAATTAATTACTATATCCTCCAGGACTTGCAACCACCCTCTGACTGGACCCTGCTGCTTCTGTAGAATATGGTTTAGATGGAGGCATAACTTGATCTGTCTCTGTGGAGGAAGGACACCTTTCCCACATCCATCCTGAAGCCCATACCAATATAATCCAGAGTTTGAGAGGGAACCAGAATACATTTTTTCAAATTTACAAAGGAACTAAATATGTCCACTTCTTGGCAGATTCTCAATGTGTGATTCAAAGACAGACAGCGAGATGATGATTGACAGTGTGGATATAATTGTTTAGATCCTTCAAGTCTATATTCAGAATTCCCCAGATGACTTTTGCAGAAGAAACACTTTCGAATACCATATGCATCTCCTTTGAATTACCAGACCAGAACAATTGCCTTCTTCAGAAGTGAAGAAGCAATGCTGTCCATCAATGATCGTCTCTTAAACTTATTTACCTGCACCGGAGAATGAAGGAATCTGTTCACTGGGGCAAAGGAGCAAATATGACTGTAATGCCTGCAGACACAACCCTCAAGACCCATGTGGCCGAGATGTTGGAAATCCACTGACCTGAAGCAAAAGAAGATGACCTTCTACTGGGTTCACTTTACTGGCATAGTCAGGATCACTGATTTGGGTTACCTTTGCTCCCTGAAATACCCTGAGAAGAGTCATTCCCCAATTCTTGGGCTGAAATCTATATATATTAAAGGATAAGCCAGATCTTCTATTTCTGCTCTTGTCAAAACAGTTCCTCCCCTAATGAAAGGCTTTATGTCTAAATCTAAAGGGTAGGGGAAGTTTAGGATTTTTGAAGGACTTCTGTGAGTCATCCTCCTACTCTTCCCCAAACAGAATTTTACCAGCAAAAGATGCAAAGAAGACAGGTCTTTTGTGAGGATTCAACCTTCCATCCTCCCAAATCTAGGTGGCGTCTGGCTACCACAACCCCAGCTGATGTCATAGATGAGTACCTAAGATTATCAAAGACCACATCTGAAAGAAATTTGGCCTGAACCTCATTCCGGATAAAACCTGGGGAAAATCTTCTACCTCCTGAATTGCTGAAGACACAAACTGAAAATCTTTAACAAGAGTTTGAGATGTATAAACTGAATAGATGTCAGACCTCATAGAGAGATGTAGTCCAGCGTGCACTCTAATTCAAAGCCCCATCGGCCTTTTTGTCAACAGCATCAGCAACCACATTATCTTCATTCAATTGAGAAGGCTGCCCCATTAATTTATCTAATAGAGGGTCAATAGAAAGGGACTGTAGTAACTCAAGCTTCTCCTTTCCTAACGGCTACATTCTGCCCAGAAACCTAGGAACAGTCAATCGATCTGTGTCTTTTCATTCCCCCTGAAGCAAACCTTGAATAGTTGAAATGACAGGAAGCATAGGAGTCAAAGGCCTCTAAAATGGATGAAACCAGTCGCTACTCAGGGAAGTTTACTCTGAATCCTGAGGCAATTGTAGGTTGGATGAAAAGTAGGTAAAATGGGTTGCATTTCCTCCTATTGTATATACTTATCTCAAGGAGCATAAGGACTCTCTTATTTGTCATTATCTGGAGAGGCCCAACAAGACATCGAAGAAGGAGAGGAAACTTGCGAGGAAGGGAAAGAAACAGGAGAGCATTGAGGTGAGACTAATATGCCTCTATACAGGTCAGACATTTCAGAAAGAGAACAAACCATCTCCTACAATCTCCTATCAGCCACAGAAGAAGAGTGAGACCCAACCTCGGAGTGGCCTCTCACCCCCCTAGGAGAATCATTAATAGGAGACAGAGGAGTAGAAATGATGCCTCTCCTGTGTGTGCTTCCCCATGGTTCCTCCACTGAAATCAAAGTCAAAATAAACTTTATTTGCTTTTGTACTAAAATCATGAAAGCATACATACACAATTTATCAGATAAAATGTTCAAAACAGAATTACTTGATCTATCGGGATAAGTACAAACAGTGCCTAAGTATATCAGTTCATTATGGTATAACAGGGCCATTGCAAATGTAAAAAAGTTTCCTCTGATTGATCATAGACAATAACTAGGTATACATGGTGCAGCAGATCGGAGGGGTGGGCAATGATTGTAAAAACAAATACGCAGGACGACATTGTGCACATTTATATTCAGGCAGACAAGGAAATGAAATACACTTCCTCAAGGTGTTATCACATTTGCAAAATAAGACAATATTCATGGTACTTTGATCTGACAAATTGTCACAAGGGCATTTACCAAGTGTATTAGACAAATCATTAAAATTGGGAAAAGTTATGAATCAGTAAAAAATATCCAGCCTAAATCTTGTTAAAATAAATCTTTGTCTGGCATTCTGCATACATTTAAGGTATGGTTATATATCATATGTAACTTGCAACATTTGATTTTTGAGAATACTGGGACTTAATATCTCTGTGGTTAGTCTAAGATCATCAAACAAGGAAAAACAGGCCTGTTTCAGATAGTTTCTGCTTGTTAGCATCTGGGGAGAGGATGATATCTAATGGCTAGAGTGGTTGGCCTCGAAGCTGGGGAACCAAGTTTGAGTCTCTGCAGTAATGCTCAACATCCTGTGATTCTGGGCAAATCACGTAATCTCCCCATACCTAATAAAATGAACGTGTCTGTCTGTAACACAACTGGTTCTCATGTAAAGCACTCCGATACCTTTGGGTCTAGTTTTTGCGGGGTGTCGGGCTTATTAAAGTACTTTTGGTGACCCTAAAATCAGAGCAGAGGTTTTTAACAAAGTTCAGCCATGGGATTTGCAATAAGAAAGTTGGTTTAAAACAATCCATAATGATCTCACAGTTAAGTGTGTTGTACTCTGTAGTCAAATGTTATACCATGGGAGGATTGGCCTTGTTCTAGCAACATCTGTTAAAAAGGAACTACCAGTTCTGAGTGGCAGATTAGAGAGGAACCTCTTTGAGGTATGGACAACAGGTTCCTAAGAAAATAATTTTTCACAGTTTGAAGAGGCTGGCAATCGCTGTATGTACCCCAAGACACCAGTCCCATATAATGCAGTCGACCAACACTAGGCTTTTCAGAAGGCTAACATTTCCTTAGGTGGCTTCTTGTCTAGTTTTGTCGCAAAGTTAGAGAGTGTGTAATGGCTGTTTCCAAGATCCTTGTTTTTCAAACAAAATGCCCAAGTAAGAAAAGGATGATCTTAGTGTCCCTAATCATAAAATCTCAGTATTTCGGATGTCTCTTCCCACATCCCACATTTTATTATAAAAGTTTTACCTATATTTACTTAAAGTCCTAATCTCTGCATATAATCTATGAAACAAGAAAGTAACAGTTGCAAGGCCAAGGGAGTTTGGGCCATACAAATGGTGTCAACCGCATACAGGAGGGACGGATTCGAATGATGGCTGATTTGAGTGAGATCAGTGCAAATTATCTGCCAAAACAGATTATTATATATAGATTATATACATTATTAATGTATAGGTTGATCAGAAAGGGGGCAAGAACACCTGTCTGACACCCCTTTCTATGCTGAAGGGATTGGTCCATTCTCCTCCTAAGGCCATAAATAGCCCTGGACATGCTCTCATAATACAATACCCACAGGAACTGAAATATGGATGGATCCACGCCAAGCTCTGTCGTAATGGTCCACAACTTGTCTTGCAGAACTAAATCAAAAACTACTAGATAAAACGGACAAACTCCCTCCACTTGATCTGTGTATACTTTCCTACTAAAAGATTATGGTTAAGTCCCTGTAGTATTGTCCCTCCCCCACTACGGAAACCATATTGTAAGTCAGATGGAATCTCATTGCTTGCAGCACAAACCTCTGATATATCCAGGATATGAGCCATGACTTTTTACCAGTGAGTCAAGCAGTGAGACTGGGCTGTAGCAAGCCGGTAAGTAGCAATCCCCCTTCTTATAAATTGGGACAATAAGTGACTCTAACAATCTGCTCAGAAAACCTGCGATGGAGGATGCATGCAACACCTAGATTAATGGAAGGCCCCAAAGAGAAGAACATTAGTCTTAACCCCTTCAGTGCTCATAACAAGGTCAACTTGTCATGGGTTTTACCTGTCCTGTGCTTATGACGAGTTGACCTTGTCATGAACAATTGGGATCCTGTAAATCCAGCGCACAAGGGGAAAACCCCCTAGCAGCCAAGGTGTTAAAGAGGTCAAGCCTGGTGCTTTCCCGCTTTTACTAGCCATAAGAGCCCTGTTCGCTTCCTCCAGAGAGAATGTGAGACTAGAGATACTACTAGTGGGTTCTGCAGTAGCAGCATCCAAATCACGGGGTACTAACTCTACTGACTTTTTATTGAGAATTAAATCAATATTTCTAAAGTGAGCCACCCACTCGGTTTTGGCAATAGCAACCTCGGGTCTTGGGGCAGTCTCTTCTCTGAGTTAGGGGCTATTGATCACGTCCCAGAATGCTGCAGTATCTTTGTTCGAGTAGGGACTCCCATGATTCATCCTTATGCATTATTTCCTCCTCTTCAGGGCAGATCTATATTTACATCTCCTCACCTGCACTTTCTTAATACCCTTTTGTTATGTCAAGGAAGGCCTTACTAATATCGTTTGGGGTATCTGTATTGTATAGACACTTTTCAAAAGCCATTCTCTGTATGGAAACCAGGCTTTCCCAAAAATTGTTGGAATTGTTCTGCGACCAACAGAGAGTGACACCACCGGGAGAATCAATCTCTATATTGTCAACAATACATGATTTAAAAGGCTTAACTTGGGAAATCAAATGATTAAAGTTAAAAACTATTCTTTGTGGGTAATGGTCACTCAGAGTAATACTGTATGTGGTAAAATTAGATATCAATAAGGAATGCCTGTGGGAGGATAATATATAGTCAATGACAAATGTTTTCCCCTCTAACATTAAAAGTACACTGAAAGACAACACTAAGCACACAAATTTGCTTGCAAAAACCAAACTCGGTTTAAATAGCCTTTTGTTTAATTTATCACCATAACCACTGTGAGTAAAGTGGGATAAATCACAGTCATGAATATCCATCAAACCACAAATCTTGTTCGAAGTCGAAGGCCACAGATATATATTAAAATCACCACCCCAAAGTGTAATAACATTCTTCATATCGCCCTTACAGTGATGTCAACTCAAGGTTGTGATCAAGCTGGCCAAGAACAGTCAGAAGTTTACTCAGCAAGGCATTGTTCTTAAAATAAACCTTGACCGCGTTAAAAAGGGGCAACATTTGAATGCTAACTGATTGAAAATACTGTCAGGTTGTCACACATGATACATTATTGTAACTAGTCATAATATCGAATTAAAAATATTGAGTGGACAAAATATCGAGTTTTTAATATTGAGTGGACAGGATATCGACTTGCAAAAATATAGTGGTTAAGAATATCGACATGCAGGTGAGAAATATCGATTTAAGTAAAACATTTTATGTTAATTAACTTTTGCGTAATTTAATTCCGTACTGGGTTGAGGGTTTATTGGGGAATACGGTGGGAAGTAATTTAATTATAATATATTTTTAAAGAATTATTTAGAATTAATTATTTATATTTTAATTACTTTTTGCCTAATTTATTTCTGTAGCGGGTTGGGGGTTTATAGGGGAATAGGATGGGAAGTAAATTAATTGAAATTAATTAATTATTTTATTATGAATAATTTAGTATTTAATCATTTATGTTGTTAATTAAGTTAAATAATTAATTATTAATCGATTAGTTACAAATTGATCAATAACAATAATTAATTAGTCATTATGTTAAGTGTGTTAATTTATTTTTTATTAATTTGTATTATTATTAATAATTAATCTGTAAATATGTTAATTGTATACTTTTTATGCGTGGGTTGAGGGTTGGTGGGGAGTAGGGTGGGAAGCAATTTCATTTTAATGTAATTTTTATTATTTTTATATAATATTTATTAAAAGGTATTTTATAGTGTTAATTGTGTGAATTCATTTAGATTTGATGGTTATTAATTTTATTGTTGATTGTTATTAGTTAATTAATTTTTAATTAAATATGTTAATGTATTAATATTTTGCAAAATTGTAGGTGACGCTTATAGGGGAAAATGGTGGGAGGTAAATTAATTTAGAAAAATTCCCACCCGCTATCCAGCACTTTCCCTACTGTTGCATTCGCTGGAGTGGGAATAGTAATTTTTACCCTCCTGCTATCCAATACTTTCCCTACTGGTGCACTCACTGGAGTGGGAATAGTAACTTTTACCCACCTACTATCCAACACTTTCCCAACTGTTGCACTCGCTGGAGTGGGAAATAGTAATTTTTACCCTCTCGCTATCCAACACTTTCCCTACTGTTGCACTCGGTGGAGTGGGAATAGTAATTTTAACCCACCCGCTATCCAACACTTTACCTACTGTTGCACTCGTTGGAGTGGGAAAAGTAATTTTTACCCTCCCGCTATCCAACACTTTCCCTCCTGTTGCATTCGCTGGAGTGGGAATAGTAATTTTTACCCACCCGCTATCCAACATTTTCCCTACTGTTCCACTCGCTGGAGTGGGAATAGTAATTTTTGTCCACCCGCTATCCAACACTTTCCCTACTAAACTACTCATTGGAGTGGGAATAGTAATTTTATCCCCTACGCTATGCAACGGTTTAAGTATTGCTATATTTAATGCAGTGTAAAATATTATTTGAAAAAAAAGATTATTTTAATGTTTTAACATAATATAAAATATATTTTTACATGTATATTATAGGTATATTTATACATATATATGTAATTATATTTTAAATTACGTTTTTAACATTTAATAATAACAAACATTTATTATATTGTAATATTATTAAATTAATATATGTATAAAAAATAACACTGCTTGTTTTCACGTTACATTTATTATTTATTAATTTTAATCTTTTAAACTTATTTTAAGTATGTTTTACTTAATTATATCATTAATTTTATATTATTTTTAAGACATTTAAAAAAGCCGATATTTTAGCAAACTATAATATTAACAACGATATATAGGATTCAATATTTTTGTACTTACCTGCTTGTAAATAGGAAGTCGATATTCTGTCACTCGATATGTTTACCTCTATATTGGGGCAGCTCAATATTCTTCTCCTTGATATTCTGTCAGTGATCCAGTGCTTGCCTTCCCACGAAATCCTGCTACATTCCAGAATCAGATACTACAGGGTGAATGTTGCATACTATCCTCGGAGCATGTGTTTGAAGTACAGCAAACAAACAAATTATTTACAGGTGAGAGAAGAAAGGAGCTAAAACTGTTAAGGGACTCTTCTTGTGTTAAAAGAGAGGGTTGTGAACACCTTCCCTTCGTATGGCATCATCGTTTCTAGATATAACAACCAAGGATGTTTCTTCTCCAAGTCAGTCAACCCCATCTAGCGATGCCAGTCTATCAAAATGGTTATGAGTTAGAATTGCAAAATAAGGTACAAGGGTATAGCTAAATGCGGTGGATGGTATAATGGGTTTATTTGGCCGCTGGCAAAGGATAGTCGCTGGTAAACGTAGCTAAGGGGAGGACTGACATTTGTTGTGAGGGCATGGTGGGAGATCTGGTTCTGTGCAGAATGTTATGCACTAAACTGGGTGATTTAAAAGGCTGAAATACACAATCACCTGTAAACTTTTTGTGCCCATACTCACCCATTGTACCCTTCTTTCCATTTTGAATTTGTCAAAAACTACCCTTACATAGACCTGTTTTATTGCCAAGCCAACTTAACAGCTTATTTCTCAATGATTCTGTTTCACCCCCTTGTAAAATAGGTGCATTTGGCAGTATTACAACATAGGGTGTTGCTACAGGAGGTAGAACCAGCATATCACAGTTACCCCTTGCCTTGCGACAACTCACTGCAACAGTGTGTATCAGAACGAACGGAAGGTGGTGGCATATGGCGAGATGTGGGAAGGAGATTGCTACCTCAAACCAGTGTAGGTGATGTAGTATAACCACCAGCACTGAGATTTACATTCAAAGTATTAATACCACCGATATAGGATGAACATCCACAATTTGAGAGCGAACAGTTAAAACCGTTGTAGGAACTTCTCCAGCAGTAGGCATGAGCTGGATAGTAGCTGGGTTTATGTTAGATTTCAGCAAGTGTAGACAGCTAGAAGAAATACTCTCCACATGAGTCAATCTAGTGGCATGAGAGTCCAGAGGGACCATGACCATAGATTCCAAAGCTTGAACCATATCAAACTGACTTATAGGTCTCCCGATGGTGGTCTAGGATTTTCTAACCTAGGTGTATTGCGAGGTGGTATGAGAGGTGCTTTAGACTTAAGTGATGCTGTATTCCCAATCAATTGATTGCTCTCTTTTATGTGAGAATGAATCCTGGGTTTCCTCAATCGTTTTGAAGGTGTTTGGGGTCTGGAATTAGGTGGGGTGGAGCAGACTGAGGTAGATTTTGCACAACCATTTGCCCCAACTGTTGCAGCCTACCCCGGGGATTTAGAGGAATCATCATGTGTAATATCATGTATTAAAGTGCCCGCTAATCCTTGATTACATGTAGGCAGTCTCCTTTCAATGCTATAGATTTTCTTTACAATATCTGCCATGGCCCCTGTTAAATAGACCGTGATTGTAGTGCAGGACTTGCCAGGTGATTTAGAGACTGTTGGACCCGGCCCTTTTGACAGGTTCACCCCGAAACTTTTTGCTTTTGCCTAGCCTGTTTCTGTAACCTGGTGTTGGTGATTTTAGGTCTCTGCGCACTTTTTCACTGTGGTTCAGTGAAAAGTGCGTGCGCTCTCTGTGTGTATGGTGAGAGTGACCTGCCCTCCCATAGGAATGCATGGGGAATAAGTGTGACCATGGTAGTTCCTGATGTGTGGGGAGTGCAGGGTCGAGTTTGGTAGGTGCGAACTCGTGAGATTAAATGCTTCACAATGATGTATGCGGCATGATTGTGTCTAGTGTGGAAGTGCCACTTCTAGAAGTTGGCATGTTTGTGTAATTTGTGTCTGGCGTGTGATTGGCTGGAGCTGGCTGGTGAGCCTGGCTCCAGGAGTCAGGATGGGTCTGCCCCAGTGGTGAATGGAGAGATTAGCATGCTGATGTGAGGGAGTGGTACACCTGGGACCTGAAAAGGGCTGGGTTTTCCCTCCACAATGCTGGCTGTGGTGCGTCTGATGTCCCTAGCCTGGCCAGTGAAAGGAGTTCCCCATAACCAGTTGTAGCTGGTTCTCACATGGCCTGCACCCTGCTAGACAAAGGATTTTGTGAATAAAAAGAGGCTGTGACCTCTTGTAAAATGTTCTTGTCTTGCTACTTGAATCTGCCAGAGGCATGCTGCTGCTGGGGCCCAGGGGAAGGCTTGCCTCCCTGGGTCCTGCCCTGCCCCTGGATGCCTGATGGATTCCCTGAAAACTTTGGGGACTTTGTGTCCTTGTTTAGGGACCTTTATGCACTGTCCCTTGCCTTGGAACCCTGTCTGCTGCGCTTTTGAAATGAGGGGCTGGTGAGTGCTGGATCTTCCCTAGAATTATTATCAAAAAAGTGAGCAACCCGGAATACCCTTGAGGGCTTGGGTAAATAAATGTAGAAAGGTAAAGGTGCCTTCAAGGGACTTTATTCAATCTATGTTTGTTAGTTAAAATTAATATAAGAAGAACCAATTTATCGTCCTTACAGTGAGTTAATCAAAACTGATCAAATTGTATTATCAACATAAAACATATAAACAAGGACACAAGGTGTATACGAAAAAAGTGTTTTTATCAAATAATTCATTAAGAAGAATCAGCTTCATATACAAATGGACAAAAAGACATTACGCCTTATCCCCTTCTTTGTTTTACTCAATGTGTTTTGGGATAGGTGTTTTTTAGGTTCTGTTGAGTCACTTAGTAATTTATTTTTATGTGTACCCACAGTCCTAAAATCTTATTTGTTTGATTATCTGTATATGAAGCTGGTTCTTCTTAATGAATTATTTGATAAAAACACTTTTTTCGTATACACCTTGTGTCCTTGTTTATATGTTTTATGTTGATAATACAATTTGATCAGTTTTGATTAACTCACTGTAAGGACAATAAATTGGTTCTTCTTATATTAATTTTAACTAACAAACATAGATTGAATAAAGTCCCTTGAAGGATCTTCCCTAGAGGCGCTTTATTGCCAGCCTTGCAGCACTGGGCTGCATAGTGTGCCTGGCGGGTGCCACCCCGCTTATTCCATTACCCTGGGGTGCAGGTGCCCACCCTGCGTCTTGCCACGTATTTTTCGGCGCGGGGGTGCTGCCTCGCGGTTTATTTTCATTTAAGGAGGGAGCCTACCCCTCTGGGATGCTGCCGAGAAATGTCGCCGCGCCCGCCCCGGAAGCCAGGCCAGCTTGCCTGTGACAGGGGCGGGGCCGCGGCAGGACAGGAAGTGTGGAAGGAGGAAGTGGTGCGAGAAAGTGGGGCGGCAGCCTACCCCGCCTCCCCCAGCATGGCGGAAGAAGCAGAGAGAGTCTTTTTCAAACAGGGTTCCGGTGTGCCGTTGGGAGCCCTGTGTGTGCCCGCAAGAATGGTGAGCAGAGGCGGAGGGGGCGCGGGGCACATTGCGGTGCCCGCCCCTGCCACAAGTCAAGGCCCGGGTGAAGGAGCAGCTGTCCGCGGGGCTCCCAGGTGTCAGGGAGAGCCCCGCCTTTGCCGGCGAGAGAAGCGCTGCTGCCGAGCAAAAAGGAGAGGAGCCCTGTATCGCCAGTGAGTGAGGGCTGAGGGGGGCATCGGCAGTCCTAGAGCCAGGAAGCTCCTGCAAAGTGCTCGTGCAGGGTACGTCCCCGTAAGGGGCTGGGGCCATATTTGGTTACTGAGTCCCTCAGGAGGGGCTCCAACGAGTGGGCAGTTTGGTTACTAAAAAGGGCCCGAGTGGCCCAGGAGCAGTGTCAGGCCCCCCAGTTATTTACAGAGCCTGCGGGCTTCAGTATTTGGGGGCATGGTTATTCCAGGAGCCTCTGTGGCTCCCCTGCCCCCCATCAGTGTTTAAGAGCCTAGAGGGCTCCAACATGTGGGCGCAGATTTGTTCAGAGCATAGAGAGCTCCCCCAAAATGAACATGATCCTGTTCTAACGTTTTGGCGCAGTCTTTTTCTCCGAGGGCCAGTGAGGGCCCATGTTGCAGTTTTGAGTTTTCAGCTTCCCAGCAAGTAGTGGGCAGCTGCACCATTTAGGCTTTTGTTTCTGTTCAGGGGACCTGTTCTTGGTGAACTCCGGAATGAGTCGCACTCCTTCGCCCCTACCTTGGCCTGTCACAGCTGCGCAGCACTTAGTGCCAGCTGCAGCGTTTAGGCCCTTGTGATTTGTCCCAGCTGCCCAGCAATTAGTGGGCAGCTGCAACGTTTAGGTTTGCGCCGGTGGCGCAACCCTAACTGGCGCTGCAACTCAGCGCGCCCTGACATTCTGGACACAGGACATTTGAGCCCCTTCTTGAGATGGCCAGTTGGCCAGGGGCTGGTATGTGGGTAGGGCGCAAGGCCCTAAGGAGATTTTTGCACAATGTGATTTTACTATGCTTATAATGGTAATTGCCTAATGTGATTTTTGCGCAATGTGATGTTACTATGATTATGAGGTTATTTTACCTATGTGGGTTTATGTTAGTGAGAGTTTACTTCACTGTGAGTTACGCCCCTAAATGTGATTTATTCGTAGGAGGCAGAGTCTAATGTGTTTAGACTAGTGAGGAGATTGCCTACTGTAGTTATACTGTTTAGGCCTTAATGTGATTGCTGCGTAATGTGCTTTGCCTTTATGCTTGTGTTATACTTCTAAAGGGGCTCATGCTTAGATATTTGCTTTGCCTAGTATGTTATACTAGAGAGGTTATGTGTCCATGCGTTATCTAGGCCTATGGTTATTAGTATTGCGTAGTGTGTACCTACCTGTTACCAGTGGTTACTGGTTGTGATCTATAATTGTTATTTGGTGTTACAGTTATTCTAAGTGCTAGTTCTACTAAGTGTTGATTTTGACAGTGGCCCATGTGGCCCTGTCCTGGTATAAATAATCCCTTGTGAATATTGCCCGTGCCAGTTGGCACAATGTATATTGTGTGATTACTATCTGATGTGTTTTGACAATACAAAAGTTATTTTTATTTAACCTTGTGTGTAGTTCCTTTTGTGGTGTGCCTAGGATGTTGTTGCTGTTGTGTGCGTGCGCAAATGCTTTACACATTGCCTCCGGGATAAGCCTGTCTGCTCGTGCCAAGCTACCAAGGGGGTGAGCAGGGGTTGTCTTGGCGTGTGACTTCCTTGCATTGACTAGAATGGTGGTTTCTGCCTGGCTTTGGTGTAAGCCTTAGCCAACCAGAAATCCCAGTTCTAACAGAGACCATACTAGGAGATTTACTTTTGACTGTAGCAGACGGATGCTTTCTCTTTCTCATGATAGAATAAACAACAAGAGCAAGAACAAATCAGGTTGTATCAAAATGTAAGCCTAAACCCCAGGGATAAATGAGGCATGGTCACGAAACAATGCAGCACAGAAACTATCTGCTCCTGAAAGCAAAAGGCTGCCCTTTTATAATCCCTGCGAGCCTGTCCAATACAGCACGTCAAATATAGCATAGCGAGTATGTGTGAAGACTAATCGATCGGCTACTCACAAGACTCCTTGAGCCCGGTGTAATCAGATGCCTCAGGCATGAGACCTGTAGGATGGAAGTAAGAGAGTTGGCCCAGCCTGGCCTCCTACGGTCGGTGACATGTGCAAGATGGACCCGCCCTTGACCCGGGCTTTACTGGGCACTTCCTGCGGTGCATAGGCCCCCTCTTCATGGACTGCAGAGGCAGCTGGTTGTGTGACAAAAACCTCCGAGGTAATGTATTCTCACCCCAGCTGGTCAAGAGTCACTCAAGGCTGAAGTCAAGAACAGAGTTAAAGGTTAGGACCAAAGAGCCTTAAACAGCTCGAAAGAGACCTGAAACAAAATTAAAATAAAGGCCAATAACTTAAAAAGTGAATCAAGTAGCAGAGGAGTAAATCATATTTTAACAATGTCCCCCTGAAAAAAGGGTCCAAATAGGAAGGACAATTAGAAGCAAAATATTAGGCAGAAAATTAGTCAGCCATGCAAGGAGACAAAAAGGACACCTCTTATCCTTCTCCTCCTTTAGTATCCCTATTTAAATATGGCCCAGGATTCTGTCCCGAGCACATACCCTGGTAAGTTTAGCGATTAAATCCAAACAATAAAGAATAATGGGCCTATTTATGAAATTCAACGCAGGGCAGCACAGCAACCACCTTGCAGGGCTGCACTCAAAGACAGGCAATGGGCAGGAATGAACCGTATTTAAGGCAAAATGCCACATTCTTCCCTTTTTCTCTGCCCTGGCAGCATTTTGGCAGCTTGGTGCCACTGTGGTTCAAGGGTACCTGCATTGCATGCAGGATTGTTTTTGTGCAAAGATAATCCTGAGAGGCATATTCCACTTTCTATGTGTGCTGCTGAATGTAGCACGCTTAGAAAAATGAAATAAGGAAAATGGAAGTAACAACCTGTCTTTCTGGAGCATTTCCAGTGTAGGAAAGTACCCTTTTTGGCATGGTTACCCCCACTTTTTGCTTGATTCTGATGCATCTCTGACTGACTGTGCACTGGGTTGCTGCTAACCAGGTTCCCAGTGCATGTGTTCTTTCCGAAAACAATACCATTGTTTCCACAGTTGGCACACCTCTGGCTCACATATAAGTCCCTTGTAAAAGGTGTCAGTGGTACCAAGAGCCTTGTGACCTGAGAGGGTCTCTAAAGGGTGCCACATGTATTGTGCGACCCTAAGAGAACCCTCGCCAAGTACAGGAATACTGCCACTGCAACCTGCGTGTTTTAATGCAGATAAAAGCCTAAAAACTCTTTTGTTTAAATTACCTACCTAACTGCTCCCACCGCCTTCTGCTTCTGCTCTCCTCACATTCCTTTACGCGACAGGATACTCGCGAGTAACAGAGTGCGCTACAAATGTAAATTGATACTTGTATAGCGCACTACTCACCTGCAAGAGTCTCATGGCGCTTGTACGAATACCGCTGTGAAACCAATCCTTGCTTTCCCTGTGAGGCGTCCACTCCTGGGCACCACCAAGGTGGAGGCCAGGCATCCTTAGCGTTGTGGGGGCCGTTGTGGAGATTAAGCAAGCTATTGCCCAGAGTTGCAGAGTGGGACTCCATGATTGCAATAGGCACTGAGGCGAGAATTATCAGGCCCGTGGAATTTTGAGCCCAAGACCCGCCGAGGCGGGAAATTGAACCCTGGTCCCGGGCTAGACCTCTGCATCAGGGTCTGCCGCTCTAATCATTGAGCCACACTTCTCCTCAAAACACTTAATAATAATAATAATAATAATAATAATAATAATAATAATAATAATAATAATAATAATAATAATAATAATAATAATAATAATAATAAAAGTGAAGAGTCGACCTGGCACACATCCCTGTATACCAGGCCTACCAGCACTACAAGGAGCATAGGTAAGTCACCCCTACAGCAGGCCTTACAGCCCTTAGGCAAGGTGCACTATACCTCATGTAAAGACATAACTGCATGAGCAGATATGCCCATGTAGTATCTAAGTCCATTCTTAGAAAATGTAAGTGCACAGTGATGCCATACAGAGTACATGGGCTGGGAGCTTGTCATTACGAGTTCTACAGCTCCATGATGTCTTCACTGAATTCCAAGATGTTTGGTACCAAACATCCCAACTTAATAAACTAACACTGATGCTAGTGTTGGATTTATTAACAAATTTACCAAGTCAGTACTTAAGAGGTGCCCCTTGAAAAGCTACCAACTCACTAGTGTGTTCCTGACTGGTCCCCACCAGCTTGCTACCTGTAGACATGTTTCTGACCACTTGAGGTGGGAGCCTTTTGCTTTGTGGTTCAGAAACAAAGCCTGCTTTGGGCGGAGGTGCTTCACACCTACCCCCGAGCAGGAACAGCATAGAAAGGTGTGAGCCTCAAATGCTTCCTGTGCTTTATTATGCTGACCAGAACCTCTCCAGCTAGTTGAGTTGCCCACCCCCAGATCAAGCTACACTTCTGGCAGCAGGTCAGGTGGGAAGATTAGTAAGCAGAGGAGGAGTGTCCACTCTCTGCCAGGGCCACCCTTAAGGTGCCCTGAGCTGCGTTGAACCCATTTTTCCCAAATCCTCCATATTGGTTCAGAGGAGACTAGCCAATAGGGTCAGGAATGTGCCCCCTCCACCAAAGGGAGAGGACATACATTAGGTGTAGTTACCCTAAAGATAAGTACCCCATTGGTTACGACATTCTAATCCCTGTAATGCCCCGAAATTGGGTATTTAGGGCAACCCTGAAACTTTATCCTCGGATTCCTGATGATCTACAAAGAAAAGGACTAAGAAGAGTCCAGCAATTGCCCTGGTCCCAGCACTGCCAGCCTGTCTGCGAATTCCAAACTTTACTAACTCCCAAGACTCCTCTCTCAGACCAGTGACCAAACAAAAACCTGGGAGGACTGCCTGCCTTCCATAAAGACTCCCAATCACCCATGGACAGCGGACCTGTCCAGAAGAAACCATCTTTAAATACCAAGAGCTCTGCCCTTCGGAACTGCGAAACTGCCTACCGGATCCAACTTTGCATTCAACGCCCACAGCCCGTGCCCAAGTAGCCTACTGCTCCTGCAGAGGTTCCCCAGCGATTTTAAGCAAGAGTCCATCATGGGTTGACCCCTGCCATACTCCACGTCAATGCCTGTGAATGCGTCAAAAACCATAGAAGTAGTGCGGAACATTCACACAATGCCCATGGAATCCCCTCCCAAGGCAGAGTAAAGCAATGCAGCAATTTGCACTGCTTTTCC
This sequence comes from Lissotriton vulgaris, assembly GCF_964263255.1. Taxonomy (NCBI): domain Eukaryota; kingdom Metazoa; phylum Chordata; class Amphibia; order Caudata; family Salamandridae; genus Lissotriton; species Lissotriton vulgaris. The sequence goes on along the minus strand of NC_141685.1, from coordinate 2,040,733,684 downwards.
TTTCTCCAGATTTATGGAGCACTTTGGGCCAAGCAAAGTGGCCATGTGTGGCTTCATAAATCAGAAGTAAGGTTTGCATTACGGAGCAATGCAAACTGCCTCATAAATAGGCCCAAAAGTAACTTAGATCGGGCTGTGCGCATCTTACAAAAGGTGAAGGGATTACAGCTCCGTATGCAGATAGAACATCTCTTCTGGCAGCATCTAATAATGTGAGCTACATGCACTGCTATAGCCGCGGCTGTTTCCCTGCCCTCGCAGGAGAAAGACGCAGCCATCTGCACACATCTAAGGAATGTGGAAGAAGTTGACCGCCCGTATCCCGGCAACGCTTCCTAAGCCCAAATGCTCGCATTCCTCCATAGCAAGGCATTCTTTAAGAAGTAAAATAAAACTAAACAAAAAGAAAACAGAAAGAGAAATGCTAAGGGTGCCAATGCAACCTTTAACGCCGTTCATGATTGTGAAGACGGCACACACAAATCAAAAAACAGGAAGTGTTCCTGGGAGGATGGTAATTCAGGAGGAGTTTGTTTAGTAGAAAGAGAAGCAAGCATTGGCATAGCCAATAGGTCTCGCCTTTGGGACCTTATAAGATGTAATCATGCAGCACAATATCCTTGGTGCAACATCAACTGTTGCATGGCTAAATACTCCCAACGGCGAGACCTATTGGCTATACCAATGTTTGTTCTTTTCAGTCTGGGATTTGTAGTCAGTGTTTTTCAAAGGCGAGAGGTCCTAGAATACTAAGAAAATACCTGGACCTGCACAGAGTCACGCGTGGACTTTGAAAAACCTCACAAGGATGCTTGCTACACCCAGATTTTTTAAAAACGGTATTATCCATCGCTTTCTTGGTTCTTTATAGAATTTACAAAAAAGGACCATATGGATTGTCGATTGAATCGATACTTTATCGCAAGTGCAAGTTGTTAAGAGCTGCGACCAATCGTTAATTCTGGGAAAAATTACCAGGCGATGAAAAATATTCCTCCTGAAATGGATCAACAAGTATGTTTCAATGGGGTCCTGGGGGGGGGGGCCGACCGAAGGGAGGCCTTCCCCGCCCGGGGAAATTTGGGGGCCGGGGAAAGGGGGGGGATAGGGGGAGAGATGGCGCCGCCCGGGGACAGGTCCCGTTTGGTAGCGTTTGGGCTGGGGGGCGGGGCTTGGTTGGGCTTCCTGTGGGCTGGGTTGTGGATCCGCCCGGTCACGCGGCAGAGACACCATTTTAGGTGAGGTGTCTCGGCCTCCGGGCGGGGGGTGGCGGGTTGGACGATTTTGAAAGAACTTTCGTGTCTCCTGGTTGCTAGCGGCACGAGCGGATGGCCTGCGGAGGGACGGACTTCACGAGGGTGTATATGATGGGACATTGCAGGCTTGCAGTGGAATGGCATTCACGAGGTGTGGGTGCGAGGGGACATTGCAGGCTTTCCAATGGGACGGTGAGGGCTTGCCACGAGGATTTCCCGACGCGGGACACATCGCTGGAAGTGAGAAGAGCTCGGGAGAGCAGCTTGCGGCTCCACCCGACCGAGCGGATGGGCCTGTTCTGGCTAGTGCGGGCGGTCAGGCTCCAATGTGGGACTAGGTGAGTCCCTTCTGCCCCTACCCGAAGGGTCCATACGGCCGCCGGGTTCTACTTTGGGGCAGGGGAGAGAGTGAAGAACCTTCCGCGGGACTGTGGCAGTTTGCAAATGTGATTTATGGTTGTTCAGATGGGGTTGCGGTTCAACAAATGGGGTTCTTGTTATCCAGATGTTTGTCATGGTGTTCTTATTGGGGGTGTAAATGTGGGGAGTGTACGCTGGGGGTATGGGCCTCTTAGGGGTGTTGGAGGTGGAGGAATGGGCGTTAGGGTGCCGGTGGCGTCCACGGTGCGATGTGTGCGGATTTCGGGGTCTGACTGCTCCGCAAAAATAGGGGGGCGGTGGTTTGTGGCCTCGGGGGCTCCCGGAGCGGGTAAATGGCTCCCGGAGCGGGTTAATGGAGCGGCGCGGAGGAGCTTTCCATCCCTGAAGGTGGGTGGGGGAGGGTTGCGGGCAGGCGCGTTACCACAGCGCTGGCGGCCGCTTGCAGGAGGCGGAAGAGCGGCGCTACGCTGACACGGGCGCAGTTGCGCCTTTTCCTCACGGGCACGGCCTGGCGCAAAGGACAGGATCATGTAATTACCCAGCCTCAGATTTGAAGACAAATGTGCGCATAGGCCGCGGTGAGATAGGCGAAGTAGTTTCTACCGGCTTCTTCCATGTCTTGTCGCGTGACTTGACCCCATGGGGCTTGCTATTATTGGCGCACAAATCGATTACGACTTTGAGATACCTGTACTTATCACTATTTGGGAAAATCGACAGGGGGGTAGCGAGTCCCAAACTATGAGGTAGGGATAGACGGGAGTCTGCGTATTGCGTGGGGTGGTCTGAGGTGGTTTTCAGGGCAGTGTAGCCTGTGAAGGCGGCTTTGAAACTGTTGGCGGCTTGCATCTTCTGGGCATTGGTTGAGAGAAAGCGGAAAGGGAAGCCCGTGCAAGGTGTCACGGACAGATGGAGTGTCCAGCAAATGATATGTGTACACGGTTTGGGTTATCAGCCCTGCAATTGGTAGTTGTCATTAGTGGGTTTTGCGTGCCCTCCACGCACTGGGGGAGTTGTACAGCTCCCAGGTTTGAATTGAGAGCGTTCCATGGTTTCTGTGCTACAGGCACGGCTGCCTGCATTTGCCCATTTTGTCCGGGCTGTCTGAGTCGTTACGTGCTGCCACCCAGAACAGCCTGGTGAGTACGCGCAATGGTGGGAGACGGTTTCTCAGGTACTCCGGACCCCTACTTCATACAGCCAGGCATAGGAGGCAACGGGCCTTTGTTTTGATACAGTACGCCGCCGGAGACTAATGGACTGCTGTTACGGTGGGTTCAGTATGTCCGTATTCAGGGCTCAGTTATTAGGGGGAAAGGACAGGTGTCAAAATTCTGTTGCATTCCTAAATGGTGAATACCAGGTGATCGTAGTTTTTTGTAATTCCTAACGCTGCAACTTCAAAGCCTTTCGTGCATGTTGATAGGCTAATGTTATTGGCAAACAGGCGCAATTACGGCTGCACAGCATGGGGAACGGCGATTTGTTTGATACAGGTGGAGGGAAGTGTCAGTGCCCACACATTTGACCGGATGCCGGCGACTGGCACTGTCGAATTGGCAGGGGGTCGGGTGGCAGGAATGCATAGTTGTGATTTCACTTCATCCCTATATCTTACCTACCGGACTCTCCCTGCGTCTCCCATCTTACTCCTGCAGTTTCATTTCATGCTGCATTACTTCTTTGTCGCTGTTTTACAGTTTCTCCTCCTCTTCTGTCCCCCTTTTGTGTTTTTTATTCGGGACTGGTGCAGCGCACATGCGCCGCATGGAGATGACTTGCGGAATTGATCTGTGTGGCTTGGAGAACTTGTGTAAAATGTGGAGTCATGTGAGTGGTGGATTGGTTTGGGGGCTATTTGGATTCGGGGGACAGCGGAAGGTTAGTAGCGGGCAAAGGGTTAGCCTTTGTGTAGCGCACGTACAGTCTGTGTAGCACGAGTGCCATGAACGACCTACTTGAATGGCAACTCTTGGTAAATTTGGGGCTACACGGTGTTTTAGTGAGCAAGGCGGAGTTGCACTTTGCGCCTCCGTTTCAGGGCAATATATATTAAATATGGGCCCCGGTTATTGGGCTTGCATTTTGTGTTAGAATCCCAGCTCTGTATTATATACATACTTTTCTTTGAAGTTTACATAGTGCTCATCTTTTCTATGCAAAGGGCCATTGCGGAGTACCACGCTGTTGTCCTCTGTAGCACCATTTCACTAGTATGAAAGACGGAGGCAAGAGCACTAAGTTGTGAAAGTGACACTTTTCACAGTTGAAGTCCTAGAGTGCACAACTTTACAAACTATCTGCAAACGCACTTGTGCATATGGCAAACCAAATTAAGTTTCAACATTTCGAGCTGCGCGTGGGTAGGAGGTACGTTCGTCCATTTTATCAGTAGGGAACAAGGAGGCAAGCTCTTAAACTTTATAAAGGTGACGATTTTCACAGTGGAAGCCCTAGGGTTCAACACCTTACAGGATATCGGGAAATGCACTGGTCATACGGGAACAAAATTGACGTTTCAATGGCCCGCGGGCGTTTAAAGTCGCGCGGGGGGAGGGGTGCGTTCTTTGCAGTGGGCTTTTTCCTGGCGGACAGGCTCTGGGGGTGACGCACTGTGTGGAGGACTTCTTGCTGGGCGCCAGAGAGGAAGCACGGTCCCTTGTCGGTGTGGGCATTCTCCGTAGTGAGCTCGACTCCGTGGTCAGGGAGCACGCCCGCCGGAGGACCGGGGGGTCGCAACGCGCGGCGGGGTCTGACGCTGAACGGTGCGCTGCCGTGTAGGGGGGGCTGCAGGGTAGGGTAGGTGACGGGGGGGGGTTGGGGTGCTGCGGCAGGGGTTTCTTCCGGGCGGACGGGCGCAGGTGTGGGACACGCATCCGGAGGGCTTCTCTCTGGTGGGACGGCCGGCTGCAGCGGACTGCTTGCAGGCGCTGGGCGGCTTCTCGGGCCTGGTTGACAGGGGGGGCCCCGGGCGCCAGAGAGGGGGCACGGCCCCGTTTTGGTGCGGCATGCCTGTAGGGAGCTCGATTCCGCGGCCAGGAAGCACGCCCCGGGGGTGACGTCGACTGAGGGCATGGCCCTATACGGTTAGTGACGGAGGGCATGGCCCCATGCATGGGTGACGGAAGGCATGGCCCTATGCTTGGGCGACGGACATCATGGCCCTATACATTAATGACGGAGGGCATGGCCCTATACATTGGTGACGGAGGGCATGGCCCTATACGTGGGTGCGGAGGGCATGGCCCTATACCTTGGTGACGGCGGGCAGGGCCCGATGTGTCGGTGACGGAGGGCATGGCCCTGTACGACTATGACGGAGGGCATGGCACTATACGTGGTGACGGAGGGCGTGGCCTTGAAGCTTGGGGACGGAGGGCATGGCCCTAGACATGTGTGACGGAGGGCATGGCCCTAGCGTTGGTGACGGAAGGCTGGCCCTATACCTGGGGGCGGAGGGCACGGCCTATACGTGGGGACGGGAGCATGACACTAGACTTTGTGCGGAGGGCATCGCCCTGAGGTTAAGGGGCCTGCCGACTGGGTCATGCGGCACGTACGGGTTAGGGGAGGGGGAGTCCTAGGGGGGGGGTCGAGGACCGTTAGCACGTCCCTCGAGTGGCGGTTCTTCCTAATATTGGGGGAAGAGCAGGAGAACTGGTTGGATTATCGGGGGGTAGGTCAAGCACAATAAAGTATTTAGCCAGGTGGAGAGGCAAATTGACGTTATGCTAATTGTTACTGTTTGTGGATTGGGGGAATCAGTTAGGGGAGGGGGTGGGGGTGAGGCAGGAAATTACATATTCATGAGGTTTAGATTGTGCGGCGCAGGCCAAGGATGTTATTGTGTAGTATGCACCTGCTTCCAATAAAGCGGCCTTTATCACACTTACATTGAGTCCCGGGTCGGTGCTTTCTCCCCCCCCCCCCCTTTCGCCAATGGGCCCCAATGGGGTCCTGGGGGGGGGGGGCGACCGAAGGGAGGCCTTCCCCGCCCGGGGAAATTTGGGGGCCGGGGAAAGGGGGGGGATAGGGGGAGAGATGGCGCCGCCCGGGGACAGGTCCCGTTTGGTAGCGTTTGGGCTGGGGGGCGGGGCTTGGTTGGGCTTCCTGTGGGCTGGGTTGTGGATCCGCCCGGTCACGCGGCAGAGACACCATTTTAGGTGAGGTGTCTCGGCCGCCGGGCGGGGGGTGGCGGGTTGGACGATTTTCCCTCCCACCCTCCCTGGGTCATGATTCGGGGGGGGGCCCAAGGGCAGGCATCGCTACTTACGGGGGAACCCCCCCTTTGCGGGGGTTTTTGGGGGTGACAGGGAAGCAGGGCAGTGTTTTGTTGGAGGCTGGTGCACAGGGGGAGTTTTTTGGATTGGGTGGGGTGGGGGGGGGTTTTCACATGTCGCTGGAGCAGGTGTGGGGTGCATTCTGTACGTAGGGGCGGTTCTTCCTAATATTGGGGGAAGAGCAGGAGAACTGGTTGGATTATCGGGGGGTAGGTCAAGCACAATAAAGTATTTAGCCAGGTGGAGAGGCAAATTGACGTTATGCTAATTGTTACTGTTTGTGGATTGGGGGAATCAGTTAGGGGAGGGGTTGGGGGTGAGGCAGGAAATTACATATTCATGAGGTTTAGATTGTGCGGCGCAGGCCAAGGTGTTATTGTGTAGTATGCACCTGCTTCCAATAAAGTGGCCTTTATCACACTTACATTGAGTCCCGGGTCGGTGCTTTCTCCCCCCCCCCCCTTTCGCCAATGGGCCCCAAAGCCACTCAAATCGCAAGTTAAATACGGCTGAATAGACATGGTGGTTTGGATCAATATTGAGTGTTGGACTGAGCTTTTTTTCACCTCGGTAACCAGGCGCAGTTCTTCCAAATGAGACAAACATAACTTTTTCAGCCCTTTTCTCGATATCTCTGCAATGCGGCGGGGTTATAATAAAATCTTTCTAAGCCCAAGTCATACTAAAACTTTTTAACGTACGAAAGCCAACCAATCTTATGTAAGTTTTCCAGTGAGAGGCAGTCATTCAGTACACTTTGATTAAAAACTGTCTTTGGAGAAGGCCAAAGACGATGCCATAATAGAATCGGTTGCAATTTTACAATATCGGTGATATGTGATAAACCTAATTCTAAGTGACAGCTAAAGGTTGATGTACCCCGCCGAACCGCAAGGAGAAACCTCAAAAAAATGTTATCCACCTTTTGGAGGGCTTCCCCCTGTCCGTAACCCCACACCCCAGCTCCATATATCGCGGTGCTGATGCATTTAGCCTGATAGATTTTGATCATATCTACCGGGGGCCTTTTTCCCAATCTTTGTGCAAAACTAACTAATGCAGAGGTGGCCCTTATTAATAGCAACTTTCTAGCCTCAATTTCTTTCCTCCAAGTACATTTGTCGTCTATTAGGATTCCCAGATATGGGTAGGTGTTGGTATTCTCAACCTTTGTATTTTCAATATAGATGTCTCTCCTTTTCTAATTTCTAGGCCCTGAATTAAATATGAATGTTTTTTAATGTCGATTTGTAAATCTAAATTAGTAATATAACTGTTATATCTGTTGAGTGCGCCTTGGAGCTCCAGGGGGGTGCGTGCAATTGTTACGGCGTCGTCCGCGTATAATAGAACAGGTATCGGGCATCCAAGCAAGGGCAGGTCCTGGCACCCTTCCAACATGGCTCATTCCAGGCCATTAGTGTAGAGTGAGAAGAGGAAGGGGAAGGGTAAGGTTATTATTGAGGCGTTATGTCACGAGAGGCATGAATCTAAAGCACATCCAGAGCCACTAGAATTATGCAATTCTGATGGTTTTCGCACATAATGATGGATTTGGTGCATTCGCCACATAATCTATTATCTACTGCAAAATCTGCATTTTTACCTAAAATAGTTTTTAGCTCAAAGGGATCAAAATGTACTAAAAATGTGGCAACGTGAGATAGCGTGCAGTGGAAGGCTCTAAACAACGTTTAACTGGCCATCTTTCGGCTGCTTTTACTGTACTAGGGGCTAGATGTAGGTAACTTAGATTTACCAATTCTAAAATACAAAATTTTACCGATTCAGTATTTTAGAATCGGTAAATCTGATGTAGGTAATAATTCGGTATTTTTTACCTAATCGTTAAGATTCGGTATTTACCGATTTGGTAAATACCGAATCAGTATTTGCTATTGAATCCTATGGGCCATGAAGCCCATAGGATTCAATAGCAAATACCGATTATGTATTTACCGAATCAGTAAAAATACAGAATTGCCAAGGGGGACAGGGTGTCACTTTGACACCCTGTTACACCCCTGTTTCTGGCTTGTGTGCCATGTGGCACACATACATGCCCTAAGGGCATGTATGTGTGTCACATGGCACAGGTGTACATGTACAGATGTGCATGTACACAAGAATTCGTTATTTGCCATGCAATTGTATTACATGGTAAATAACGAATTCTAAAGGCCCTGTAGCACTGTTAGAAGTGCTACCTACATAGGAAAATACAAATTCGGTAATTTTACCGATTCGGTAAAATTACCGATTCGGTAAAATTACCGAATCTGTAGGGTTTTCAATGCCCTACATACCAATGTCAAAATACCGGTCGGAAACGGCTGAAAATCGGTATTTTCGGCCTTTTCCGACCGGTATTTTGACACCTACATCGGGCCCTTAGTTGTTAAACTGGTACAAATGAAGTGAAATATTTTGGCCCAGGAAGTATTACCAAATGTAAAAATTTTAAATAATGAAGGAATTATATAAAAAAAATGTGCTGCATTACGCTGAATGTGCTTTTTCTTGCCACATAATTTTGTCAACCCTACCGCATAATTTAGTGATCTTGTGCCGCATAACGTGAGTGTCCATGGGCATACCCAAGTGAACTTACTTCAAACGTTACCTTTACCAAATCCATTAAATTGCTTTCTGGGACTAGCAGTTTTGCATTTACCATTTTAATTAGGGACTCAAATATCCAGGCTCACAAAGTGCTGTGACTAAAAGGCCAGCTACATGGCACCTATACTGAGAGAGGACCACCTCAAGGTATTTTTCATAAAGACCCCATTATATTACAACGGTGCCAAACAAAGCCATCTGTGAGCGGTATGGTTCTAAGGACTGCAGCACCTCAATGAACGTCAATAAACAGTGCATATCTGGAGCACAGCGTGAGGGGGAGACCTGGAAAAATGTCACTCTGATGCAAAGTCTGTTTCCCCATGTTAAAAATAACTCAGGTGACCCTGTGTAATTAGTAAGAGTGCTCAAAGCCTGTTGGCCAAACCAGTGCGGGCGCACTCGTGTGTGTGGACCAACCTGGGCTCGAAAAGGACGCGACGTCAGTGGGTGAGCACGCACTGTCTGGGTAGTCAAATAGGGTGCAGAAGGGATGTCACTGGAAAAGCGGGCACCTGTGACTCACAGCAGCAGGCATGCAAAGCAAAGGGCGCTCCGGAACCCGCATAGCTTCCATTTGTGCAGCAGGTACAGTGGCAACGCTATCCAGGTCGGAGAGGCCCAATGCCCACCATGTATCGGCCACTGGGAACCCATGGCACTGAATAGTGGTCGGCTCTGTGAAGTTCAGTTCTACCAACGTGTTCATTACATATTCTATAAGGAGAAATAAGCCAAAAACTCATAATCTTCAGACAGACGTCGCGTTGAGTGCGAGAGATTCTGGGATTGTTTTTACAGTTCTACTTGCACCATTTGCATGCTTACGGCGCGATTTCTAAAAGGGGGCGGGCTTTTACGGTTTAGATACTAAGATGACGTTATTGTACGTTACTTGATTATTTTATGTTTAGAGTGGAGTTACACGCGACTGACACAATGGATAAAGTGTTTTGAAAGTGGTTCTGCTTTCATCCGTCTTAGTCAGTCTAAAAATAGCACACAAATGCACTTCTTAGCCTATCTCAACTCAATCACCACACTGATTACCGTAGCTTTACACTCAACAGCAGCAGCTTTTAAACTACGAGCAACTCTTACGTGGAAAGTTATTGTGATGAAAGATGTAGACTGGTTTAGGGTACTCTTTTCCTCTCACCGTTATTTCCTTTTTTCGACGCAATTCATCAACTTCATACTATCAAGACAAAGTAAACATTGCGTTGATCACATTGGCATTTAAAAGGTTGCAAGCTACCCTCACCCAGCGTCTACGGTAAAGCAAACTCACAGGCATCATGCGGGCCACGTCGGGGTGCTCCACATAGAAGTTCTTCTCAAATTTTGGCAGCTCGCTTAGGTCCAATTTCTTCTTGCTCAATCGCTCTCTGGCAGTGCCAACCTTTTTTGGTGGTGGTGGCGCTCCACGACTTGAACCGAAGCAAGGACTTGGATAATGAACAAAAAGTAGTGTAATAATAATGGGCATTGTGCATATGTAGTTCTACTGGGGCTTGACATAACTTGCCTCAACGTCAATTCCTTGCACCACGGATTCACTTTATTTGTCAACTACAGGGAGAATTCGTAACCCCACCAACTAGTTTAGTTGATTCTAGGTGCGCTACAATGGTAAAATGGCGACAGTCCAGATTTCATACTATAGAGCTCATATTAGTGGACCTCAATCAAGTCAAGCTGAAATAAGAAAACAATGACTGCACCGTTTTTTCGCTCGTTAACTTCCCTTAGTGTAAAAACTGGCATAGACAGAACTGCCATAATCGCATATTTCTTTTGCGACACTCGTCTGCCCTCTCCTAGGTCGGGATGAAACTTAACCGTAGGTACACTCAGGCAAATGGGAAGACAAAAACATGGTACCTTCAAACTAAATCGACTGGCGAGCTACCTTTTGGAGGATGCAAAAGAAGCTCGCGCTGGGGCAGCAGGAGGAGGAGGAGGGCAGTGGGGGGTAGGGGGGCCTGCACTTGCGGGAGTGATAATTGCTGCCATCTGGCGGCGTGCGCTCCCGCAATTAGATCGCTTCACGTGCACGCGTTGCCATTGATGGCAATGGAACGTGTGCACATTTTTGGGCCAAAAACCAAGTCGATTATATGAGGTCCCCTCCTATGCAACGCATGCGAGTTGCGAAGGCGATACCTAAAAAGCTTGGTAGGGCTGTGAGGAATTCAGGTGCACTGAATAACCTCATGTTTGTAAAGAATGGGACAAGGGAGAAGATGAGGAGGTAATGAAAAGTGTGGTTACCAGTGAGACTGTCTGAGAGAGTGGAGTCTTCGAATGCAATTGATGTTAGATGAAGGGTATTATTGAACCACATGGGATATTATGATTTTAAAACGACACATCTTAAATGGTTTGACTTACCCTCATTGGGGAGATATTATCTGAAGGAGAAAGTTAAAAAAGTAGGAAATGTTAGCGGGCCAGTTTCCAAATTACAGTGGTACAAATAACGTATGCTTTGAAAACCTTTTAAGAAAGGGGATTGGAACAGCCCAAAAAATATTTATGTGAATGGGAGGCCAAAGGTGTAAATTAAAATCACATTTTTATCTACTGTACTGTAAGCCTAGGTCTGAATGGGGGATTCCATTTATTCCTCATTATATCAAATATATAGTCTCTGTCTATGCAAGTTTTCTTAATAATATCCCAGTGTGTGCATCCGAACTATGTATTATTCTCAGAGCCTCCAGCTCAATTTATCTCTCTGTGCTGCTTCACAGAATCAAGACTACTTCCAACCCTCCACCCGAACTTTCATTATGTTGCTGTAACAGAAGATGTCAGGTGTATCCAGGTGATTACCCAGCACGACTCCTATGAACATAAAATGTCATGTGAGTTCCGTACCACGTTCACTACTTTCTAAATAGTTCTTCACAGGAGCATCACTGCCTACAGAGTAACACCAGCAATTGCATCGTATTTCATTGTATTCTCTACCAAGTCCTTTATATTCTAAGGGGCTCATCTATGGAAAAGCCACGCAGGGCCATGCAACAAGTCACCTTGCTGCACTGCGTGACAGGGAAAGGGCAGGAATGCACCATATTTAAGGCAACATGGTGCATTTATGTCCTTTTTCATGCACTGGTGCCATTTTGGCTGCTTAGCGCCAACGCAGGCACCCTTCCACCATCGTGCAAAGGTGCCCGTGTTGCATGCTGGATTGTTTTCATGCGGGAAGGTCAACCTTCCTGCACAAAACCAATCCTGGGAGGCATATTGCTCTTCCTATGCGTGTTGCCGAATGCAGCACACATAGAAACAGGAAGAAACAAAGAGTTATAGAGATATGTCTCCTCGCTATGCATCCCCTGGGAAGGTGTACATTTTTGGCACGTTTCCAGCTTCATAAGTTCTTGTAAATATGAGCATGCATCAAAATCCATGTAAGTTGCATGGGAACACCCACACAATGCCCATGGAATGCCTGCTCCTGGCAGGGTAACGCAATGAAGAGATTTGCGCTGCATTGCATTTATGAAGCCAGTCCGCGCCACTCAAAGTGGCTTTTCTTGGCTTCAGAAATCTGACTTAGATGTTTGCTTCACATAAACAACGCTGCATTGTGCAAATCCAACACAAGCCTCTCATAAATATGCCCCTTAGTATTTGCCAATATAAATTGGGAAGTATTATTTGATGGCTTCTAATGTGGAGAGTATTGTGCAAAAGCAGCTTGTCCTCCTGAGACAAAAAATACATCCAGTCCACTATTCTGCAGAAATGGCATGCAATTTACATGTTGTTCTGTACCAACTCCACTTACACACTTCTTTCATTTGCCTATGTGCAGGCAGGTTATCTTAACATCCAGTCACTCTGACCAGACCTTTGCAGGGTGTAGATGGCCAGATCAGCCCACAATAGGCTAATTCAAACCAGACAGGTCTGTGCCATCCTCTTGGCCTGAGAATATAACATTATCATGCCAAATGCATGTGCACACACAGGTCACCTTCCCTTTCATGAAAATGCAAGTTTCAATTCTGACCTCTTCATTGGGCTGCTGTCACTGCATTGAAAAGGTTAAAATGCCTACACGGAACCATGGCCTCGATACCCTCGCCCGCTGCTTTTGAAACTATCACCTAGCTGCTGCACATGAGAGCATAAACCAACCTTGTGGAAGGATTCTCCACTGGACATAGAAGTTATAAAAGTAACACATTTTGTCTAGAATCCAATTAATTGCCCCTGGATGGCCACATTATAATACCTCACACTGTTCTTCAGTGCCTTTTGTAGGTTGATAAAACATTTCACCTGAAAAAAACACTTTCTTATTTTAATACAGGCTTTTCTGTTGGGGTCTGAAGTACTATACCACAACACATTGAGCACCAGACACCAGCCGCAGCTGCTGCAGGTAAGAGAGGTAGGGCCGGAGGGGGGGATTTCGAGAGATGACCATATGGGAAAATGGAATAAATAATGTTCCCTCTTGGTCGTCTCTTAAAGTCCTCCCCAGCCAGCCCACCACTCTTACCTGCAGCAGCAGCGGCTGCCAGACACTATGCTGTCAATATGTCACACTTTATATTGGTAAACACTGTTGTCCCTTCCTGCACATGTACAGTCAATTTAAAATTGATGAGCTGCAACTTCTATGTGTGCTGCACAAAGCAGCGCACATAGAAGTTACAAATCTCCATTTATTATTATTGTTTATGGTCAGGCAGGAACACTTTCCAGCACATAAACAATCATTCCTACAACTCAGGCACCCTTGCACTATGGTGTTAGGGTGCCTTGGTGGTCATTAGGCAGCTGTAATTAGGGGTAGGGGGAAACGCAGGGCTGCACCGTTTTTTTGTAAATATAGTGCAGCACTGCGTTTCTAAAGTGGCAGAGCACGGCGTTAAGCCAAGAAAGCTAACGCTGCAATTCGCTACTTCCCTTGTAAACATACCCCTCAATCTAGAAACAAGGCTTGGATGCTGATAAGACTGCCAAGGTTGACTCAGTAGTGATTACAAATAGCACAGTACGGGGTAACTAAATCTTATAGATGAGGAGGGACAAAGAGTTAATTGAAAAACATAAAGAATATACCTTTTTTGTGTGTGGCTGGACTTTCTTGGTAATACATACATGTTACATACGAGCCAGGCCTATCAACATAAACACCTTTATTCATTAAGAGAGTGCATGTGACGGGCTAAGCATTTAGAATGGCTTTTGCCCTAATCCCTAAGGTTCTCAGGAAGATTCAGTGGTAGAAACCCAAGGTCGTACTAAAAGCACCATAATTTCCCCAAAGATGTTAGTTTGCCTTACTGGGAAGTTTGTTAGTCAGTCACCAGAAATTCCAATCTCCTCTCTAGTAGCTGGACCTTCCTCTTCGTGTGATCTAGTTACCTATATTCAGCTGAGCTGTATGACCTTCAGTACAACATGTTATGTTTGGTATTAGATATATTTTTCTCAATGGTGCCTATCCAGATGGGTGGAAGGAGCTACCTGTGATCCATTTCTTGTATCGGGTTTGCTTAAGGATGGGGGGCCATATTATTATTGACGGCGTTAAAATTATCGCCGCTTTAGTGTCAGGAAACTGCCACTAAAGTGGGGATATTGGGCATGATAATATGCCCTTGTGAATTCCCATAGACGTCCAGGTTCACACCAGAACCTGGGCTTCTATGGGAATTCACAAGGGCATATTATCAAGCCATTATCGCCGCTTTAGATGCAGTTTCCTGCTGCTAAAGCGGCGATAATTGTAACGCCGTTCTTGAAAATATGCCCCGAGGTTCCTTAAAGAACTGGTTGTAGCAACTTTCTGAGTTCAGTGGGCTGCTCTAGGAGGTTTTAGAGAGCCAGGATTATCTCTGGCTCCAGTGGAATATTTAGGTAGCAGGCTCGTGAAGAGTAAGGAATGACAGCATATACTCTTCTTTCATAGGAGTTACCGCTTGTCCTTAGGGGGTTATATGGACATCTTGTCGAACCGTAATAATCTGTTCCACTTTCAATTTTAATATTTAATATATGCTTCCTAATAGCCACTATATTGGCTATAAAAGATTAAAATGAACCTTATCTACATATCCTTCCATACCATGTAATTCTAAAACCTGTTCCAGTGCTTCATTCTCATATGTATTCCAAATTCTGTTTGAAAAGGAGATTTTTTATTCATAGTTCTTTTAAAAACATTCCGTCTCCGGGAGGAAAATAATTGCATCTGCTGGAGATTAGACGGGTAATAGCTTTTTTTGCCTCTGGCAGTATCATCTGAGTTTAAGACTTCCCAATCTGGGTCAGTTACCTTCAAAAGTATTGGAAACTGGACACAAAACATCTACCTCTACTATTAATAAGTGAGCTCAATCTGCTAATACAAGCACCTCCAAATATTGAAGCTATTATTAGTTATTACTACAGGTATTATTGCGAGGTCTACAAGAGATTGCAGTTTCTTGGGTGGAAGCAAGGGGGTGCTTCTGACGGATATTTACAGGACAGCAAGTTCTTCCTAATGGCTTTGTAAAAAATCATCGTTTATATATTTTTCATGTCTTTCTGTTTCTTGATAAAGAGTGGGCCATTGTGAATAACAATTGTTGTTCTTTGCATTAAAGAGCTGTGCAGAAGTATTATTCCTAGACGATGTTGAACAGGCTTGCTACATCTTCAAATCATAAAGACTATTACAAGGAAGAGAGAGTAGAAGAAGTAAAGCATTGGTTACTTACTGGTAATCTTCATTATGCTTTTCCGAGTCATAACTAACAGAACGCTATTTCCCACCTCATCAAATGTCTCGTCTACTGTGGCTTGAAATAAAAAATAATTCGTCGCTAACTGCCAGCTCTTACTTAAATCTAGCAATTGAAGAGTTAGGTGTAACACCTATTTGGAACACCACTGTTGCGCAGGAAAGTTTAAAAAAAGCGGTAAATAAACTAACTGGTTATCTCTCCTTGATAAAGGACAAAGACATTTTTGTTAAACGAAAGCATGCATGGCCAATTGTGAATGGTTTTAAGAAAAAGAAGATTCAAACTTACCTGGAAACTTCATGGTAAAAAAAAAACAAGCAAGTATTTATGAATGCTAGGTTTGGCCATTTTCTGGGCTTATGCCACTTGGCACCATGGAAAAGATCAGACGAAGACTGCTTATGTAGACTATGTAAGTCAGGTCAAGAAGCTATTCTACACTTATTGTGTCTTTGTCCGGACTTGAAAGTGGAAAGAAAAAGTACACTCAAGAAAATGTTTAATGAACGTAGTGTTAGGACTTGTAGGCAGGCACTAGTGGCAAGCTTAAACCCTGATGACTTGCCAATGAACTCAGCTTTTGTTAAATTTCTATTTATGGTCCAAAAAAAGTTGGAAGCTTGTGCTTGATTAATTTACGAGATGTGTGAATATGAACCTATTGAATTAACCAAAAATCCAATTTTAATCCATTGACTTTTATATCACCTCATCAACCCCTTGTTGCTATAATTCATCACTAGCTATAGAAGGCAGATCGCATTAATAGAATCATTGGGATTTATAGGTAGGGGAAAAGTATGGGGAAAATAGTAATCAGACAAAGTTGCTAGATTACAGCAAAGAATCACGGGAATTTAAGTACTCGAAAAAAATTAATAGTCTTTCTCTCAGGTGAAAGTTCCCTGAAATCATAAGGGTTGTGACAAGGAAGACTTGGACAGAGTGTAATGAAGTCTATAGAAAATTGAAGCACAACCCACACACAATGGGGCATGGTGGACATCTATTCCCATGTTGTGAGGGTGTAACATGTTTTCAACACCCTATGCATTTTTTTACACGTCATCAAATCGGTCTACTCCATTCTAACCTTTGTCTTGTCTGGCTTTCTGCCTGAAGCCCAGCCACAAAATAAACCCCAGCACATGGTTTATTTCTCTGCATTGTGACCCTATACAATAGGCAGTACCCTTAAGGAAAACTGGAGGAAATCTAAAGTTCCTAAAAATGTTAAGTCCTATTTCAGTGTCTCTGATTATGTCAGTGTTGTGTAATTGGCACTGGTAAGCGCCAGGGCCTTGTATGCACTGTTGGGCCTTGCGCGGCGCAGGATTGTAAATTATAACACTAATGCTCAGGTAGGGTTCTTGGGCTGGACTGTCTCTGTGCAGCCCTGCCTGTTTATTTATAGCCATAGTCAAATGACCGCGAACAAAACCAAACAGGCACGGTCAAGCTGGGGTGTGAACATCAACACCCCTGCACGGCCTGCCAGATTACATTCCTCCTTAATTATAAATAAAACAAACAAACTCATCCGCAAACACAATAAATCCATATGAACATAGAAAATAAGAAGAATTAAAAGTATACTGCTGATTCCCATCTCAGGTCACTTCTGCCGGCCTCCCCTTCTCGGTCAGTCCATCATATAGTCCTGGAACAGTTGGGATGGTATTGGGGTCTGCCAGAGGTGGCACCGCGGAAGACCACGATCAGGTCAAGGTAGCTCTGAGCCAGGGTGTCCCCTCTCTGCTTCCTCATGCATGGTGGTGGGCTGACTGGGTCCGGCTCAGTTTGGGAAGGTGGTGGAGGAGACAATCTCTCTGGAATGTGTAGAGGTGTTGACAGATCAGCGCCATCTTGGTCGTCCATGGGCTCTTGTATCTGTTTATCCAAAGACTCTGGGAGGCTGTTATCATAGTCCCGCAGATCTTGGAGATTTTCCAAGGGCGCAGAACAAAAGGAAGCTGGAACTTGCTTCCTGGGTGCTGGTCCTTGATGAGCACCGAATCCCCTCCAGAGAGTTTTGGGGCTTGTGCTTGGCCGTGCTGTGACACCTGGTGGTTCTGCTCTTCAGAGTAAGCCTGGTCATGGTTCAGTTGCACTGGGGCTTGCTCGCAAGTAGGGTGGCGATAGATGACGTTGGTGATCCTTCGCACAAAGAAGAGGGTGCTTGGTGCCACTCTGGCGGTGGAGTGCGGCATCCACTGGTAGCCCTTCAAGAACGTGTAGTTGGCACTCTCCACACATCACTGCTTGGCCTGGGCAATATGAATGGTCTTGGTGACTGTTGACATGAACCGCTCAACCTTGCTGTTGACTTGAGGCCGATGGGGGTAATCTGAAGGTGTTTGGTTCCTCTGCTCATAATGTAGTTCTCCAGGTCATGGCCATTGAAGGGTGGGTTTGCCTTTTCCCCATTTGGCACAATGATGTCGGCTAGCAAGATGGGAAGAGGAAGCAACTTCTCCACCATGACTCTCACATACTTCTCTGTCTCTTCGGCCTCCTATTTTTCTCGGGAGTGGCGGGCCAGGCATGCCTCGAGAGGTAATTGGGGGTTTCGAGCCTCAGGCTGGTAGTCCTCTGATAAATGGTGGTCTTGGAGCCGGTGGTTCCACTTCTAGATCCTCGGTGGAGGCTTAGACACTGAACCTTTGAAAAGTGGCAGTAGAGGTTTGTGGTCCATGTTGAAGATAAACTGGTGTTCATTCAGAGAGATGTGAATATATCTGCCACCCCAATGTATTGTATTTTCCACCTTCTCAATAGGAAAGTACTTTTGTTCGGAGGAGGTTAGGGAACGGCTGGCATAGGCAATGAGAGCTCACTTTACACACTGCTGGTTCTGGGACAGGACCGCTCCAGATCCTTGGATAGCTCAGTGTCCTTGCCGGAGTCGAAGTAGGCAAGAGTGGTGTTGGCGGACAGAGCTTGCTTTGGGTTTCAGAATGCCTTTTCTTGCTTAGGACCCCACTCCCAGGGAGTTGACGCCTGGGTGAGTTCCTGTGGTTTGATAACCATGATGACTCAAACATTGCTTCCCTCCTGGAGAACCTCACCAACATATGACTGAAACAACTTGTCACCGCCCCCACGCACAGAGCGGTACATACACTTGACCCCATCTTCACTGGAGGAAACAGTGTCTCCTACAGCCGCACCATGGAACTTCTCTGGACAGATCACCACTGCATCCACTTCTCCATCAAATAAACCACGTACACAAGCACGCCCACTGCCTCCCCTGCAGAATTTGGAACAAAGTCACGTAGACTGGCTCACCACCGCCCTTATCAGCACCCCACCACTGACTACGTCAGATACAAACACCGCAGCACACAACCTACGCCGCTGGATCGTGAACTGCACCGACACACTCGTCCCCCTCAATAAAGCTACCAGAAGCCAGATCAAGAAAGCAAGTTGGTTCAGCCCTGCATGCCAAGAATCTAGATGCTCCAGCAGATGATTTGAACAGACATGAAGGAACAACAAAGCCCTGGAAACACGTGCCGCCTACAACGCAGCCACCACCTCATACCACCAACTCCTCAAATCCACATGGATGAAATCCCTTCAAGACAGAATCCTCACCAACGCACACAACACCAAGGAGCTCTTCACCATCAGCAAGGAATTCACCAAACCCTGCAGTAAAACAACAGACTTCCCACCCTCCCAAGACCTCTGCAACAGACTCATCACCTTCTTCCTCCACAAGATGAAGATGCTCTATGACAACTTCAACAATCAAGACCACCTCACCGCTCCCCCCTCGTGTGACACCACCCAACAGATCCTGCTCAAATGGATTTCGCTCATGACAGAAAATACCTTGAAGTTCATGAAAGCATCCACTCCAGATCCCCCTCAGACCCCTGCCCACACCACATCTTCCACCGACCTGCCTTTGCCATCACACCCAAACTACGTCAGATGATCCACTGCTCCTTCGAGACTGCCACCTTCCCCAACAACTAGACATACGCCAAAGTCAACGCCCTCCTGAAAAACCCTCCTCGGATCCGACAGACCTCAAGAACTTCAGGCCCATCTTCATCAAAAAGGCTGTCAACACCCAGCTAGCAAACATCATCAAGGCTAACAATGTCCTGGAATCTCCCAATCCAGATTCCAAAGCAACCACAGCATCGAGACCACTGGACTCACTGCCATCGATCCGCTTTCTCTTCGACCAGGGCAAAATGGCAGCCCTCATCCTAGTGGACCTCTCGGCTGCATTCAACACCACCTCCCACTACACCATAGACACCAGACTCCACAGAGTCAGCATCTGCCATAAGGACCTCGACTAGATACGCTCCTTCCACCAGAAGGACTCAGCAGGTCAGACTCCCTCCCTACCTCTTGGAACCGGCAGAGACCAACTGTGGAGTGCCCCAGGGCTCATCCCTCAGCCCTACCCTATTCAATGTCTACATGTCCCCATCCGAACCATCGTCGGTCAGGAACCAAGGGCTCAACATCGTCTCTTATGCCGAGGACACCCATTAGGTCCTCTCCCTCTCCATCAAGCAAACATCACCAAACAAAACTTCCAAGAAGGGATGAACGCTGTCATCACCTGGATGAAGAACAGCTGCCTGAAACTCAACTCGGAAAAGACAGAAGTCTTCATCCTTTGCTCCACTCCTTCCACACGGAACGACTCCTGGTGGCCCTCTGCTCTCGGAAATCCCCCCACCCCAACAGACTACGCATGAAACCTCGGCATCATATTAAACTCATCGCTCATAATGAACTACCAGATCATTGCTATATCTTTAACCTGCTTCAAAACCCTCTGCATGCTTTCAAAGACTTTCAGATGAATCCCAATCAAATACAGAAAAACTGTCATGCACGCAGAATGGACTACAGCAATGCTCTTTACTCCGAAACCAACAAGAAACTCCTTCGCAAACTCCAAACTTTCCAGAACGCCACAGCCAGACTGTGGCCAGTGGTCGGAGATTCTGAGGACCCCTGTGATCCCATACAAGGTAATTATATGTAAATTACCACCTAGATATAGCAGCTAATAGATATTTATATCTAGCCTTATCGCATAGAATGTGAACAAATGAACTTCATGCCTATCGGCAATAGTGACTACAATAATGATAAAAATTGAATGTGGGCAGGGTCAAGGTAGTAATATTTCCTGACGATATTTGTACAAAAACATCATGAAAAATGCTGAAGTTATATATGTACTGTATGGGTTACTGACCTTATTGTAAATTTGTTTTGTATTTCATGGCAGTTATTGGAAGGCTGTATAACCAGATTCCTCTATTATTTATCATATAATAATCAGGTCAAATCGGAAGATATGAGTTTTGAGTGTGACTGGGTATTACAAAGTATGGAGCATTGAGGAATTGTAAAAGTATAAATGTTGTATTTAAAAGTGTATTAAATGATAATTTGTCTTAGTCATGTATCTTATGTTGTTTATTGTTCTTGTATTTCTTTTTTAATTGGGTAGGTAATAATCTTTATTTAGATATATAACAATATCTTTAAAAGTTTTTCCCAAATCACATTGTGTACAGTTTTGTGAGAAAAATGATTTAAAAGAGAAACCCATACGGGCGCAAAAAGCATACAAAATAGGAATTTAGACTGTTTTGTAAAACATGACCTGGCGTGTCTCAAACAGCCCCCATCATATTCAATGATAAAATCAAACCATAAAGATACATGCTACAGAATTTCAATTTGTGTTGCGACCCTGCTGATCGTTGGAAATTCTGTTACAGTACATTATTTAATCTAAAAGGTGGGTAGCAAAGCCATGACAGTTTTCTTTGTATTAAGATTGCGATACGCTTGCTGAATACATTTAGCAAATTTTATATTCAAAACAGTATTGTCCGCGGACAAAGCAGCAATGATGGCATGCCTACAGGTCCGAACCCCCAAACTGTTCCATTCTGACCTAAGCATGCACCTGCGTTGAGAATTGAAGGTAGGGCAGATGCAGACCACGTGCAAAATTGTTTCTATCGCTAACCCACATCCTCTACAGGTTGTATCCTCCTCCATACGACGCCAAATGGGTAGATTTTGAAGAAAGCGCCAGTCCCCCATTCTTAGGGCTATAAAACTGCGCTTTAAACAGAGTGAAAATGTGGTGGAAAAATACATAGCTGCAGATAGTCGTTTATAGGAGTTAACTACTGCCCAAGAATGGCTGCGTTTCGTGAGGAGAGCTTTGTCAGTAGCGAGAGATATAGATCTCACACATTTTTTTATTGCGTTTTTAAAGGCAGGCTGACTGGGATTTAGGGCCCAGAGGTCAGCAGCTGACATCTGGTGGATGTAATCCTTCAAAAGACAGCCAAATGATCCTCCTGGGTTACTCTCATTAATTTCTTTCCAAACTAGAGACTCTAGTGTACCAGGTTCAGCTTGTCTTAATTTGTGGCAGAGCTTGAGGTATGTACCTAGGTTAGAGGCTCCATAATTAGTTAACCCCAACTCTAATCTGATCTGTGCAGGGGATGCGGAACTTGGCAGATGGAGTACCTTTTTGTAAATTTTTGTTGTATGTTTATTTAAGGCAGTGTTCATTTTACCTTTAAAGGTCTCTATATCGTATGACAGTGTGGGGCCAATCTTTGCTCTTAAGACTTCTAATAGGGGAGAGAGAGTTGGGCCTGAGAGTTTCTTCGACAGCTTGGACAATGATACCACTAGTGCAGTGGCTTTGGCTGCGATCACATTACTCTGCTTTATAAACTTGCCCCTGAAGTCCAAATGAACGCCTAGGTATTTATATGATTGGCCAGTGGTGAGGCTTCTTTTGTTTAGTGACCAGCCACCACCGCTGTAACGTTTCTTGCCAAACGGAACAATCAGGGTCTTATTCATATTAACTTCTAGTTGGTTAATAGTCGTGTATTGCATCAGTGAGCCAAGAAGCCTTTGTAACCCTACCCTTGTGAGGCTAAACAGGGCCAGGTCATCGGCATATAAAAGATTACATAATGCCGTGCCTCCTACTTTGGGCGGGTGACTGTTTACTTTGTCTAGGGTGCTTGGCAAGTCTGCTATGAAAATATTGAAGAGAAGGGGGGCCAGCACGCATCCCTGCCTAACTTCTCTTGAGGTCATGATTTTTCGCTAGAGATGCGTGCCGGACCCTAACTTCACTCGGACCCAGGTACTAGTGTGCAGTTGGATAATAGGGTTCAGAATTTTGTCTGGAATTCCCCACTGCCTCAGTTTTTCCCAGAGTGCTGCCCTGGAAACCCTGTCAAATGCAGCTTTGAAGTCGACAAAGCAGCAAAATGCTGTCCTGGATGTTGAAAGGGCTTTGTCGACGATGGTAGAAACTGCTAATAAATTTGTCATGGTTCCTGAGTTGGGAACAAACCCTGTTTGATTCAGTGGTATCAGGTTATGGTCCTTTACCCATTGCCCAAGGTCCTCCAGAATAATCCCCGCATAATGTTTAGCCTCTATATCCAACAGGGCAATTCATCTGTAGTTTTTAGGGGCAGCGCGTGATCCAGATTTGTAAATGGGGTGGATATTTGCACCACTCCATGAGTCCGGAATTGTAGCTGTCCTCAGAGTGTAGTTAAAAAGGTTTGTTAGCTCCGTGGACCAGAAAGGAATGTCCGAATTAAACAACCTCTGTGGGAGGCCGTTCGGGCCTGGTGCTCCGTCTTGTCTCCCTTTTGTCACTGCTTTGATGACTCTTTCTTCGGATAATACATATTCCGCGGCGGACCCTTGTGTTAGATCAAAAGGAGTACTCAATAATACACCAGTGCCAGTGCCATATGCACTGGCTGACCCAATAAGGCCCGAATGATCTTGTTCTCAAACAATAAAGGAGCTTAGAGGGAATACGGAAAGGGTCGCCCTCCACTCACAGTCAATAATATACAATGAGACCCAATCCAAATGGCGAGTAAATCTATCAGTGACATAAGGGGGGTCCAATACATCCCACTCCCCACTACTCTCTTATCCACATTATAATGAGATAATGCACTGTGCTCTGCCTTGTTTAAAATATCTGTTCTCCAAGACAACCCAACAGAGCAAAGCTCTCAGAGTGACCCCAATCTTGGTTGTTCACAACAGTCCACACCACACATTGGACCTTACTCTAAATAGAGGAAAAATGCGCGAGAAGCAAGTGACCCCTCACGGAAACACCACCAAGCGGGGTAACTGGTATGCAATTTCCAGACAGGCCCCTGTCTCATCATCGGTGGTCACTCGCTCCTCGGGAAAATAAAGGTGATAGAAAAGAAGACGTGTCCAAAACAAACAACGTATAAAGTGCTACAGTGAAGTGCAGAAAATTCTGCTAGTGACAAACACACACAAACATAATAATAGAGTGCCTAAAACCACACACAACACACCAATCCCTTATCCACTTTTATTCGTAGGGTGGTGATTACGTGCTCTTGAGTATTAAAAAGGCTGGTAGCTAGTCATGCATACCATTACCTACAGTGCCGACATGTTTCACTGCTGTATAGCGTAGAGCAGTTTCATCAGGGCTGCACTCAAGTGCTGCCACTTCACTCTTTTTGGACACTCAGTTCTGTAACGTGCCAGGAGCAGCAAAGCTTTGCATACCAGCCACTCCGGTATCAAACTGGGACCCTAGATACTCCAAGCGTGAGTGTGCCCCTTGATTTGTAATAAAAATATTATATCGTGACGATCTGGGAAGACGGCTGAGGAAAGGCGTCTTCCCAGATCGTCACGATATAATATTTTTATTACAAATCAAGGGGCACACTCACGCTTGGAGTATCTAGGGTCCCAGTTTGATACCGGAGTGGCTGGTATGCAAAGCTTTGCTGCTCCTGGCACGTTACAGAACTGAGTGTCCAAAAAGAGTGAAGTGGCAGCACTTGAGTGCAGCCCTGATGAAACTGCTCTACGCTATACAGCAGTGAAACATGTCGGCACTGTAGGTAATGGTATGCATGACTAGCTACCAGCCTTTTTAATACTCAAGAGCACGCAATCACCACCCTACGAATAAAAGTGGATAAGGGATTGGTGTGTTGTGTGTGGTTTTAGGCACTCTATTATTATGTTTGTGTGTGTTTGTCACTAGCAGAATTTTCTGCACTTCACTGTAGCACTTTATACGTTGTTTGTTTTGGACACGTCTTCTTTTCTATCACCTTTATTTTCCCGAGGAGCGAGTGACCACCGATGATGAGACAGGGGCCTGTCTGGAAATTGCATACCAGTTACCCCGCTTGGTGGTGTCGCCGAATGATCTTGTACCTGGAAGTGGACCATTAGGTGTGTTGCCCATTCCGCTTCCTGAATATTTGAT
This sequence comes from Lissotriton vulgaris, assembly GCF_964263255.1. Lineage (NCBI taxonomy): Eukaryota > Metazoa > Chordata > Amphibia > Caudata > Salamandridae > Lissotriton > Lissotriton vulgaris. Next base: position 2,040,709,044 of record NC_141685.1, on the reverse strand, counting down.
GAGCCAGAGTTTGTCAGGTTCGAATTGGTGCGGTTCACGAGAGCCCAGAATTTCCTCGAGTTTTTTTTCTTGCTCTCCCACACTGGTTCAACCCAGTATTGGGATTCCTGCACCTTTTTCTCTTGGATAATTGCCCTCTTGAATGCTTTTTGAGCTTGTTGGTATATGATAAGATAGGCGCTATTCCCCGGGAATTTTTAAAGTGACCTTAGAGCATTATTTCTTGTTCTCTTTAGAGACTTTGTGTCAGTGGAAACTGTGAGCCGAGCTGATAGGGTGCGGCTTGAACCCTGCACTGTCGCTGGAAAGCAGCTGATCAGGTGAGAGCAAAACAGCGGCCATTTCGCTATCGGGGAGGCGTCTTGATCGAATCTGCCTTTGATAAAGTCCTTGCTTACTGTTAAGATATTCTTACTGTTATTCTCGCTCCATTTGAGATGCTTTAAATTTTCAGAATGTATTCCCTTGTAGGTTGCAGGCGCCGTTTTGTGAAATTCTATCTTTGTGTTAAGAGAAATAACCTGCGGCCTGTGGTCACTTTCAGACCGTGGATGGATGCAAAAACTGTCCATATTGAATAATAATTCAGAATTACAGATGCAGAAGTCTAGGTAAGAGTTTTTGCTTCCATTGGACCAGGTCCAATTTGGGGGAGTGTCACCGGTTGACCTGCCATTCATTACCAAATAGCCTGCATTGTAGAATCTCATCACGGAAAGCTCACCCAATTTATTGAGAGCTTGATTCGAAGGTTTAGTTTGAGTCATGGCCTCAATGATGTTTGTCAGGGCGGGCCCTTCCATGTCTGCAGCTTTCCCCTGGAATAAATTGGTATGAAAGCCCCCCGTGACAATGCAGTCCGAATTGGGGTGTTCTGTGGCAATGTCATTCATGATTTCACTAAGGCGGGCCAGGTGGTCTTTTTTGGTACGGGTGCTGGGGTTAATATACACGTTTATGAGGAAGAGTGAGCGCTGCTTCCTCCACGGGTTAATTTTGACTCCTAGTAACCAGTCTTCTTTGAGTAAAAGTTGGTCGAATAAACTTTTTAGGTTGTTAGAAATATATGTAGACAGACCGCCTTTAGAGTGACCGTAGTGGCTGTCCCTAAGTGCTGGCTTTCAAAATTCAATGTAACCTGCGATGGGGCGGCCCTCTGTGGCCCAAGTTTCCTGTAGTGTAATTGCTTCGTGTTTGCATAGGAAGGCCAGAGTGTCATCATTGGACGTTTTTTGGTGGAGCCCGCTGATGTTCCATGAGCACAGTGAGAAGGGCAACGACCCGTGCCTGTTATCTGTTTTTAACTGTAGTTCTACTGCCGAGTATGGTTTTCCGGGGGATTTATGTTTTTCTGCCTTCATCTCGGCCAAGAACGGTCAGTTTGGGTTTTTAGAGGACAGGAGTGCTGGCAGCACCCCCCAACAATGGCTTGGATCTACATTGACACCATCTTTTACAAAAGATTTGATTTGGACTTCTGGTCCTGACGCGTTTTTTAGAATGGAGTAGGGCCTCCCATGTACTATTAATTTAGTAGTAGCCGGTTGTTTGGGTGAAGTCGATCTGGTTAGCAGGGAAGTTGGATACCCTGGCGTGAAATATGGGTACACTCTAATTCCCCAGTTTCGCAGGATGGACTTATGTTCCAAAAACGCTCCTACCCAGCTGGCCGATTTAAAGGTCGCCACAGTGACCTTTGATGGTTGGTTACCTCTGGGGGGGAGGAATTTGATGGAATCTATGCTGTCCGTAGAGAGCCCTGCGAGCCTTGGGATACCTTCCACAAGTTTTATCAGGTTCGATCTGTTAAGAATGTCGTGCCGACCCTTGGATTCGTATTCAGGAGCCAAAAGGATCTGATGGCGCGATGGATAATTTTTGCTCCTGTCCGGTACACTTAGAGGCAGGTTGTCAAGTTTGTCGAGTAACATAACTGGTTTAGTTTTGTGTGTCTTTTGTGTCAATCTTTGAAGGGCAGTCTTCAACTGTGGGCTGTGGCTGGTCAAGGTTGTTAGATTATTACAAATGGTTTTAGAGTAGTTTGATCTTAACATTACATTGTCCGTTCTGGATGGGATTGAAGCCGTCGGTATTTTGGGTTTTCCTGTTACCGTTTTGGGCCCAGTTGCACTTATCTTATCTGAGCTCCTCATTATGTTTTCTATGGGTACGCCAAGGTCGTCCATTTCTAGGTCCATGATTGGATTGCTTTGATCCTGGTGACTCCTCGCTAGTTGTTGAGTGGATGTTCCTAGGAGTTCTCCATTGTAATTTGTCGTAGGCGATAATGCACTAGTTTTGGCGGGAGATTTTTTATTTTCTACTTTTACAAAAAGAGGGAAGAGTTTCTGGAGGACCACATTGGTGCTTGCCCTGAGCTTGTTTCTAGTTTTACGCTGGCGTTTGTGCTCTCTCTTACTGCATAATGGGGGGAGCGCTGGGGGAACTTCCAGTGTTGGAGCGGTCTGGGGCACTGGGCTATCTTTTGACCCAGTCAAAAGTTTGTCTGGGCTGATTGTAGGCCCGGTTGAAGTCGATGGTGGACCGTTGTCGTCTGTCAACTTTGGTTTTTAATTGACCATGGTGGCTCTGCCCGTCTGACTCAGTTGGACCGGTGGTTGTTCTTGCTCTTGGCGCCACCCCTTCGTTCATATTTGCGCTCTGTTTCACAAGGTCTTGGGTAAGATGTTGCTGTTCTTGCTGTGGGGGGGAGGAAGGTATAGTGCGGACGTTTCCTCCCCTCATCAACTTCACTTCCCTTATGACGGTAGTCAAGCATTCTGGAAGCAGAGAGAGAGAGTCTATGATTAGGGAGCAGCAGCAGACTGATTGGGAAAGCTTCGTAGAGGCTTGTGCACTAAAGATTAAATTGTTTAATTTATCTAGTTTGCTGTCGATCCCAGACGTGAATAATGCCAAGTTGTTTAGTAGGTCAAGCTGCATCTCCAATTTTACCGAGTGGTAATTTAATGCGTTAACAGTTTGTTGGAGGGTCTGGAGGAGTTGCGGCCAGGCACTGGTTGCTGTATGTTCTTCGGTGTTGGACTTTTCGTTTAAGGTGTGCCTGGGGGAATTTTGAGTGGTCTTGAAAAAGAGAGACCAGTCTGAAATGAGCTGATCATTCGAATCAGGCGGTTCTGGCTGATTTTGCAGAGAGTCCTTTGTTAATCCAGGTGGCGAAAATATCATATGCAAGGGGCTCAAGACTGGTGATACAGTTGGAATGATTGTAGTTGGTGATGCTGAGGGCTGCTGACTACTGTTGAGAGGCACAAGGTTGACTTGCCCGTGGATTTGCGCCGTCGTTGTTTGCCGGTGCACAACCAATGAGGGCTCCATTGGAGTCACCAGGCAGGTATCAGGGGGCTGTGTTGGAGCTGAGCAGGCCTTTGTTGTACACAGGATACCCTCCAACTGGGTTTGCGATAAATGAGATGATCCTTTGTCCTCTGCTGGGGACGTGGAAAGCTTGCCCAAAGGGGAATGAGTGTATTGAAAATTTTTGCTATTACAATAGAGGTTTCGTCGTTTCGCTGCTTCCTCGGCAAATTGTTGTGGGTGGATCCAAAGATGTAAACTTCTGATGGTTTTATCGCCTTTTTGGTTTCAAATGCCCAGTGTTGCGGTGAGGCCAATTGGATCGACCCTTATTGAGCCGGGGTTGTAGGTGTAGGTGTAATCACCTCCGGAGGTTGAAGGCGTGATTGTGACAGTGCAACAGTCTTTGCTGGCGTTTTTCCAAAATAATCCCGCAAGCTTAAAGGTTTTTGAGATTTTGGTCTATAGTTGGCCTCGTTTAATGCCTCGGCGACATCAGATTGATTGGATTTCCTTCGCTTTATTGGCGCTGTGTACTTCCTTACTTTTCCGGACCTCATATTCCGAGGTATGATTGGGGTATGGTTGAGCTCTTCTGAGTACTCCCGGGACCAAGGCTCGACTGGACTAAGCCGAGCTTGCGGTGGCTCACAGTGGCTTTTTGTTGCAGCGTAGTTTTGAAGTTTGGCCACCGTGCGTTGTAACTGTGCAATTATAGCTGTATATATGTATAGCTAGTGGCACCCCCCTGCTCACATAATCCAACCTACCCTAGGCCCCCCAAGCCCCCCAACCTGGCCCCCACCAGCTATCACCACCTCCCCCCTCCAACTCAAACCAAAGGCCTGAGATCAACTAGGGTTTCGTGCTATACAGGCGCAATGTGGTCACTAAGCGCTAAGTGCAAGCATGTTGGGTGGGGTTGGGTGGAGCCGGAAGAACCTGGCCGAGATGGTCGAGACCTGGGCGGGCTCTAGGATGAGGAGCAAGAGGAGCAGCCCTAAAACTAGTGATTGCTACGGCAGGCTAGGTGGCGGGCGAGGGGGTAGGGGATACCTGAGGGCTGGGGGCGCAGGGAGTGGAGCCACCCGCCAAGAGCCCTAAGGAAGCACTGGGGGCTGTGAGAGGTACTCTAGGCAGAGAAAACTCAGGGAAGAGGTCTGAGCGCGAGGGGCTACTTGCGCCAAGCAGCTTGCGTGGTTCGGGGGGGGGGAGCAAGAGAAAAAGCCGCCGGGAGCACCTACACACCAGAACCCGTCAACGACGGGAATGGGGATATTTGCCTCCCAAACAGCCCCTATACCCCTGTGCCTCACACCCCCTCATGTGTGCTAGTTACGCGCTCCCGCCTTACCGCGATTCAACCGATCTCCGAAAACTGCAAAACGTACAGCTGCCCAAGGACCTCGCAGTGCCTGGCTCCCTGCTCCCAGCTTTTTTCGGTTCTCGAACGCCGCGGCTCACACACGCCGCCGCGCACTCACAGCCTACAGCCTCTCCACCCACCTACGTCACCACGCCTTGCCTGACGAGCAACAATAACCACACTAATGGGACGCGGCCAGCAACAGGCTCTTGTATTTCAGATATTAAATGTTTATGTGGGATTCAAATATTATATCCTGAAGAAGGTTTTCGCTCTTTAAATATGTGCCCACCGAAACACGTCAATTCATTTTTTGAGTTGAAATACGCTAAGTCTATGAAGCAACAACTCTGACCACGAAAGAGACATATGTGTTAGAGTGTGATTGTGTTTCGACTATTGTATTTGCTTCATTACAATAGGAACCAATTATTCCTTACTTCTGTTTCCCACTTTTGTGTTTTTACTGTGTATAACTATATTTCTATGTATATTGGTTTTATCAATGAATAATGTACTTATGATAGGGTATATTTTGTTTTTAACATTTGTTTGAATAAATTGTATACTTTTAATGAAGTTACTTTTATATTTCCTTTTTGTTCCCCTTTGAATTTAATGTTGTGTATGTAAGTATAGATGCTATAGAATCTCACCCAAAGGGGAATTCCTGTTTTGACAGCTATAGGCATACATCCTGGTGTTTGTAGGGCGCAACACCGGAGGTGCAGCCATCTCTTTGTGCAACAACAGAAGTAAGATGTTGATCGAGGCCCCTGTGTCGTTCAGCACCACTAACATTCAGGGGCCTGGTGTATGTCACTTGGGTTTGGTTCCACATTGTGAATGACATGTACTGTGCCATCTGATTAGTCATCATCTAGGCCGTCGTCATCCACCCGCCCGGGCTCTGTGTCCACATGTCTTCTCTTTAAGGGTGATTGGTTGTAGGAAAATAGCGCTCTAAAAAACTCCACACAATATTTGTTGTTCTGTACTGTAGATGTGGTGCTCATGAGGTAGGGAGATACACTCTACTCCAAAACAAGTGATCAATGATCAGCAATATAGTATAATCAGTGGGCCCGATCCCACAAAGGTAAAGTGAGACGAAAGTCTAACTTTTTGACTTTCGGTATTTACAAAGAGCATTCACTAGTCTTAAAGTTCATTTCTCCTTTTTACCAAGTATGCATGCATAGTGCACACATACAAAGTAGGAAGCTTTCAGGTGTGTCTAGCTACAGTAGTTCGTACAGGAAGATTACCCTTCCAGTACAAAATCTACGGTGTGTGCCTGGCACACTGCAGCTGAAACCAGTGCCGGCACCAGTGAGAGGGGAGGAGAGAACCAAATCTCTGTGAATATGGCGTTCTCCTGCTCTCTCCCTGTCACATAATGTGGTGCAGCGTTTTTGGCTGCTGCGCTGAGTTCCGCGGCACCTTTCAAAATCTGGGTCAAGGTCTTGTAATAATCTGAAGGCATAATTAAAAGTTTAAAAAACAGTCAAGCCTGAAAAGAGCCTCTAGCAATTCGCATCTAGTTGAAAGGAATTTAGAGTAGAAGCTACGAAAGAAATTAAAATTAGAACTACTTGAATGCCTTCATCTTAGATACCTGATTGTGATCATCTAAGCCTTTGAGAATAACCTTGGTAAAGAAATTGGCATATTACTATGCAGTGGTTTGCACAACATAATCTATGGACACCCGTCCACTCTGTATTTCTAAGATTTCAGGCCACATGACCTGCAATGAGTGGACTGGCATGACAGTGGAAGTCAAAAGACAGCTATTAGGTGTAAACTGGCAAACCTTGAAGCCTGTTGCTTGCATCCTGAGATACTCACTCACATCTATATGACTTGAAATGGTGAGTTAGGAGGTCTCACCTACTTATACCCTCATTTTGAGAATATCAATAATCCAAATTTGGGCAGGGCGAGGCCACGGCGGCGATCGGAATGGCTGCCTTTCCGTGAAGCTCCTCCATGCGGGCTCCCGGCGGCGACGATTGAGATGTAATCCGCTTCTCCTGTCCCCCACATCCCTGCAGATCTGCATGCTGATGCCGCACCGACCATCTGGGTGACCCGGGAGACCGTTGGAGCGTCCTTAAGAGGTGTGCATGGCGGAGGAGAATCGAGGCCTCCGGACCTCGGCGCCATCTTCTCTCTCTGCGCCGGATCACTGGGTGAGTGCTGCGCGGTTCTCGGCTGCCGGGCCTTTCACCCTTTCAAGCATCGCCTGCGGGCTCTCTCACGAGTTGCCCACCCTTCTCGGGCTCCCGGGTGGGTGCGCCTGATTCCTGGGCGCGACCGCGGCCTGTTGGCCTAGGGGCGTGCTGGGACCGGGGCCTTGATTTGCGGGCCTGCGTCGGGACCTGGGCGGTGGGCGGGAGCGCTCGATAGGGGATGGAGGGGTGGGGGATTACGGTGGTTGGGAGGCTGGGGGGCGCTCACTGGTGATCAACGGCGGCCCCACCTCAGACACACTCGGTGGGACCTATGACTCCCTCCCTCCCTCCTGCTCTGGACGACAGGAGAGGGTCGCTCCCCACTCCGCAGAACACAGCGAGTGACACCCCATTACCAAAACCCGGCCCACACAGTTATCTGAACCTTGGCCTCCGATGCTACCTGCCGCCATTGAAGTTCACATGCGAGGCTGGAAATAATCTTACTCACCTCATTTCGCCCAGTCTCGAGACGAACTCTGAGACCTGCCTGGTCATGGGGCTGCCTGGCGCATCGCATTGCCCTGCCACATTCCCCCCTCGCTGTTTGGCGCTCTGTTTTAGTACACTGCGACTGCACCCTCCGTACAGCCGCGGCGATGGGGAAGAGGGACCCGAATCAGAGGAAGCTAAGCTTTGATAAGACCCCCCTCCTCGCTATGGACCCTCCACCTGGCTCAGCTGCTGGGGCTGCCAGCTCTGCAGACATGGGGGACGCCGCAGCAATGGTCACCACCATGATGGGAGAAATGCGCGCTGGCTTTAAGGCGCTTGACACCCGCTTCGACAGCCTCGGACAAAAGCTTGCTGACATGGGCACCAAGGTGCAGGCCCATGACCGACGACTCGACATGGCGGAATCCAGGATATCGGATGTTGAGGATGGAGCCAATAAATCGGTGAAATGACTGGAGGGTGTCGAGAAAATCCTTAAAGACGTGGCCATAAAAAATGAGGATTTAGAAGCGCGTAGCCGGCGCAACAACATTCGTATTCTTGGTGTGGTGGAGACAACTGCCACGGGCCGTTTTGACACCTTTGTTGAATACCTCCTCATTGAACTATTCGGCAAAGACACCTTCACTGCAGGCTTCGTTGTCGAACGAGCACACAGGTCACTGGGACCTAAACCTCGCCCTGGACAGCCACCACGGCCTATTATTGCCAGGATCATGAACTTCCGTGACGGAGACGCCGCGCTTCGTGCTGCACGCGAGGCCGGTGAAGTGCGGTGGCAGGGCAGCAAATTGTCCTTTTTCCCTGATTTCACACTAATGGTTCAAGAGGCACATCGCAAATATAATGGAGTTAAGTCCACCCTCCGCAATCTTTGTTTAAAGTACGGCATGCTGTATCCGGCCAGATTGAAGGTCGATGTGAACGGCAGATTCCGCATTTTTGACCCTCCCGCGGAAGCACAGGACTTTTGTCAAGGCTATAAGAAACAGGGCTCACCATCTGCTTCAGGTTCCGCGCCACGATCTCCGCCTCGCAACGACACACAGTCCAGTGCTTATCTTTTTGCTGAAACTGGCCAGGGCTGAACGTTCAGCGTTACCTAATCTTTGAGCCCTACTCGTTGTGTTGCTTATTGGATGTGGACTTTCCCGTGTTTGTTGAATGGCCACCAGTTCAGGAGTCGCTTTGTTGGGGCGCCCGCATGGCGTGGCATTGCTACCCCCTATGGCGAATGCCTTATTGTTTATCTTCTCTGGGGTTTTATCATTTATTTTGCAGCGACACTGTTTCATTGAATGGTTACTACTTGCATTTTGCACTGTTGTTCAGCGCTTGTTCGGGGATTGCCTCTCCGGGGACGTTGGGAGGCTGGGTGGTGGGTGGGGGTTGGGACGCGCTTTGTTTGTGTGGTCATTTATGTTTGTGAGTAATTGCAAGACTCATGGGAGTAGATTGACGGATGCACGCCTGCTGGTGATTGTCTTTGGTGTGGTGTTATGGCCAGGGTAGGTCTACAGTCTGGCCCGTCCAGACTCACTTTGATGTCTTGGAATGTTCGTGGTTTGAAAACTACACGGAAGCGTAAACAGGGACTGAACTATGCAGCACGGCATAAGGTAGATGTCCTCTTTTTGCAAGAGACTCACTTGGTGCAGGCAGACACGATCTCCGTGGCTAAGGGTTGGGGTACACACAGAGTATTTTCAAATTACAGCAGATACGCAAGAGGTGTTGAAATTCTTGTGCACAAACGTGTTCCCTTTGTGTTGACTGGTAGTAAGACTGATGGGGAGGGCAGATATGTGCTGATAACAGGGGTGTTGTTTGGGTACAAGATCGCAATGGTGGGAGTCTACGGCCCCAACGTGGATTCCCTGGGTTTTTTTCAGGACCTGCAGCTGGCGCTGCTTCACTCTGACGTAGATTTGTTAGCTATGGGAGGGGACTTTAATCTATTAATGAATCCAGACAGAGACAGTACTTCTCCCTCTCCGGACTGCAAACCACAGGCCCGCTCAGTGATGGCGGAAATTTGCTCACACTTTTCCTTAATAGACATAGAGGCTCAATTGCACCCACACGCACCTGATTACACACATCACTCAGGTTTCCACAACACTAGCACTAGAATTGACTATTGGCTCCTCTCCCCAGGCATTTTAGGCTGGGTGGATGGCCTTTCCACTATTCTGCGCACGCTATCGGACCACTCTCCCATAGAGTTAACTTTAGCGATCCCTAGGTTGGGTGGCTACGAGAGACAGTGGCGGTTCCCTGGTAAGGCCCTGCTGGACCCTGTTTTTAAGAGGAGATCCGTACTGCCATTGACGACTATTTTGATATTAATACCGGGTCTGTAGCTTCCTGGGCCACGTTATGGGAAGGTTTCAAGGCCACCATCCTCGTGGTTTGTATTGCCAAACATGTAGGGACTTTGCATGAGATTTGCTCCACCTTGACTCGCATTGAAGCGGATATCTCCACGGTAGAGAGGGAAATGGTTTAGGATCCCTTGGCTGCCCGAGAAGCCAAACGCCTTGAGTTAGGCTTGGAATTTTGGGACATTGCAGACAAGGAACTGCGGTTCATGGGCAAGCACTATACAGCGCGTCAATACGGGAAGGGCGACAGGCCGGGCAAGATACTGGCGCAAATGCTCCGTCCGCTACACCAGGCAGCTTACATTACTGATGTAGTTGACGCACAGGGCACACAACATCACTCAATTCCCGATATATGTACCACCTTTCTATCATACTACAAAACTCTTTACACTTCCACGCTCTCTGGGAAGCATCGCAACCCAGGACCTTATTTGAATGAGATTGCCATGGTATACCTAGACAAAAACATACAGGAGTTTCTGGCCATGCCCATAACGCCGGATTTTATAATTGAGGCCATTGATTCATTGAAGAGCTCCTCGGCGCCGGGCCTTGATGGTTACTCGGCCGATTTTTATAAAGAATACAAGGAAGAACTTGTACCTAGGCTTGTCGAGGTTTATGCGGAGGCACTGGAGTCGGGCGTTCTCCCGCCCACGCTCCGGGAAGCGGTAATCGTTTTACTACCCAAACCAGGTCGTGACCCCTCTTTATGTAGCTCTTATAGGCCCTTATCCCTCTTGAACTTGGACTACAACATTTTGGCCAAAGTTCTTGCAATCCGCTTGGCGCTACTCGTGGAGACCATCATTTCGATGGCCCAGTCCAGATTTGTCCCACATAGATCCACCTCCCTCAATCTTCAGCCACTGTTCTCTGTTTTGCACAGAATTGATCCCTCCACCCCGGCTGCGTTCAACACCTTGGAGTGGCCCTTCTTTTTATCGATCATGAGGCAATTGGGCATGCCCGCAATGTATTTGGCGACAGTGGAGTTGCTGTACTCGGCACCCACCGCCCAGATACGTTTAAATGGCACCATCACTGAAAGCTTTACACTTTCCCGAGGTACCCGTCAGGGATGCCCCTTATCCCCGCTCCTGTTCATCAATGCGATGGACCCCTTGGTGCAACATTTTCAAGAGAAACACCTCCCCAGAGGGCTTCAGTTTCGCAACGGGCCACTCATCGGCTCGCAGTACGCAGACGACACTGTCTTGTATGTTCGGATTGCCATTATCAAAATGACTGTCCTCCCTCGGTTTTTGTATTTATTCAACAAAATTCCGATCCCTCTCACCAAGATCTTTTTTTCACAACTTCGTTCCTTACTATTGCGCTTGGTGTGGGGTGGTAAAACCCGTGAGTGGCTTGGCGCACATTGACGCTCCCTTACGAACGGGGAGGATTATGGGGTACCAGATTTTATTCTTTATTATTTGGTGGCACAATGTTCGTATTCGCATCCCTGGTTTCACCCGGATGCCAGAATTCCTTATCTGAGGCCTGAGACTGATATGGCGCTTCCTGTGGCCCTTAATTCCATCCTCCCCAGAGGGCTCCCCGGGGACCCACAGGACATACTGCCAGTGTCCACTACATGTAGGGCTTGGGATAAACTGCGTCGCCTGCTTCGCATTGGGAAACTGTACTCTTCTGCACTGCCGTTGCCTAACCCTCATTGTCTCCCCATCACAGGCGAATCGGTGGTACAGCGCACATTATCCAAATACTAACTGCACAAAGTCGGAGATCTCTTCCCGGATGGTCAGGTTTTCTCCCTGACGGAAGATCACTGCTTCGCTGACCGAACATTTATGGACTCTTTCACACTGACTAGACTTCGATCCATGCTCCGTGCTGAATTCCCTACATTTCCTCTCCCTCCTGAGGATGACCCCGCACTCACATTTGTAGTACAGAACCAGACGGGGTCACACGTTGTCTCTAAGCTCTACAAGATATGTCTGGCCTCAATTCCTTCCTCAGACGCAGCGGTGCGCGCCGCTTGGGAGGGCGACCTGGGCATTCTGATTGCAGATGACCAATGGGCGGCATGCTGTGCTATCACTAGGGATGTGTCCATTAACAGCAGACATAAACTTATACACTTTAAGTTCCTGAAGAGGACGTATCCCACTCCCGCACTTGCTCATAAAATTGACTCTAACAGGCCACACTGCTGCCCTAAGTGCATCTTTCCTGGACATGCCCGCGTTTGTATGAATACTGGCTAAAGGTGCACCGGGTTTTGGGAGACATATTGGGCATTGAGCTGCAACCCACCCCTGAAATTGCGTTGCTTGGCTACGTTGCCAATTTCCCATGCTCTCTCCGCAAACTGGCGTCCATTGGCTTTCTTTTGGCAAAAAGGGAGATAGCGCTGCACTGGTGCGCTAGGCGCGCTCCAACCGTCCGCGCTTGGCTCTGTAGTATGGCCTACTGCAATGTTAACAGTTTAGAATATTCTGAACAGATTCCGGTTGCTTCCCGACCAGTTGACATTTGGGGGCCATATCGGAAATATGTTGCGAAACTCACTCAGGAGACACAATCCCAATCGATTAATTCCATTGTACCGGAAGGGGTGGGCTAGGGTGGGCTCCATGGCGGTGTTGTGACCAACTCCACCACTATTTCAGTGTAAGTCACGCGAGATAAACGCAGCAGTATATTGCTGTTTGGTGTACTGGTTGTTAGCATGGGGGTTCCATGGGCTGACTTATGTTGTACCTGTGTCACTGTTAAATCCCACTCCTACTCAGATGGTGTTAAACGAAAACTGGCCAATAGCTGAATGTATTGTTGTTTACATTTTTCGATACGCCATGCTAAGAATAAGACTGCTATTGTGCTGATTGATCTGCTCTACTGTTCTCGCAAACTTACTGATATGATTTGCTCTCTGTATGTTGTTTATTCTTTTTTTCCGTTCCTTTATGATTTTTGTATTTATGGTTTCATCAAAAACAAAATTGTACAACTGCAATGTGTCATTCAAGAAGTCCGCAATCCCTCTGTGCGAATATCTGATTACTGGTTAATGTTCCACTTGATGCTTCCTGTCCATTCACTTGATTCTTCTGTATGGGCGGAGTGGATTGCTTATTTGTGCAATAAAAAAAATATTTAAAAAAAATAATAATCCACATTTGGGCAAAAACACTAGTTTGTGCTCAAACTGGGATTCTGAAATCTACAATTTTAACACAGCTGCGGAATTTTTTACATAGACACATTATGCCAGGAAAACTTTGGGTCAATATTGTCATTGGAAAGCTGCACATAATGTGGGAGAAACACGTGTGAATAACATTGGAAAGATCTATTTCCTCAATTATCCTCAGTTTCTAAGAAACAATCTTGTAAGGATGCAGATCCACCTGTATCCCACTCCCCGTGGCTCAGTTCACTCTTGTCATTGGTCGGCTTATACTATGCCGCTATGCTGCAGATGCAAGATGCTAGCCCATCATTAACTAGACAGGCCAGCAAGACATTTACTGTAGCCATATACACTAATGATTTTTATGAAAAACCGTTCCACAGTACAATCATGTCAAATCATTCCAGTGAAATGCTTTGTTAGGTTATGTCATGTTATATTTTTATGCTGTGTTTATGGTATGTTTGCTACTCTATATTATATTATGGTAAGCTGTTATTTGTTACACAATTGTATTATACTGGTATTTAGTGTATTGCACCTTTCCTGCTTCTCTGCTTTGCTGCTCAGCCAGTGTGGATGTTCTTCGAATGTTGGTATGTGTGGTGAGGTAATAGAATGCTGATATGACTGTGTGTGGAGTGTCAGTTGAGAGGATGGACTGAGCAGCAAGGAAGCTGCTCCTGGTGGGACTCGCTCTGTAGAGAAGACCTAATCTACATCTAATTCTGTACTACTCCATGTTGTGATTCCTGATCTACAATATCTACAATAAATCTACATGGAAATCCAATTGGTCTCAGTTCTATTCACTTATTACAGGAATACTATGTCTTATTTTGTTAAGTTATTCCTTTTGCATGTTCCTTCATTATCAACGGATGCAAAACTGAGTCAACAGTTTATGGAATATTTTGTAGTTGCCCTGCTCCGACCAATAGTCGGCTGTATGTAGATTTTCACTTTCTCTGCTCAAATTTAAATTGTGTATGTGTGTATGACGGGGGAAGACCCAGTAATGTAGATTTTTTCAGCTAGATTGGCCATCAACAGTTTGATAATTATTTGACTTTTATCTAGCAACCATGTTCAATGTTGTAGGAGGAAGGAGAAAGTAAAGTATTTAAAAAAACACCTATTACATTTATTTGTCCTCAATTTGCCTGAAAATATGTAAATCACGAGTATGCAGGTAAAACAAGCCCACATATTGATCACGTTTCTTTAGGGACCAGGGGAAGAGCCAGACAAAGTTTAGGGCCAATCTCATTGACAGAAATGGCCAAGTTCAATTTTGAGGAACTCTGCAAATTCTGTGGATATACCTGAATCATAGCATTTATTGAACTGCTTGGCGAACCAAACAGCTGCAAAACAGGTGTGCTCCTGAAGCGTTGAATACACCTTCACCGTCCAACTGTAATATATATTTGATAGGTATAGACCCAGTGAGGAAGGCTTGTGGTTGGATGGGTATGAGCAGACTAAAATAGTTGCCCGACTGGTGATATTATGAACAATTATTGCAACTTTAGCAAAGACTACAGTGTAGTGACCTGCTGGTCATGCTCTAGTGTTTAGAAGTAATGTGCTTCCATCAGCCACTCCCTGAGGGCTGGCCTCCACCGTCACCCTACACCCATCCATCACAGGTGTCACATATGACCCTGCTAATAAAAGGGGCAGAGGGCACGTCCCCTGGGGCAGTTCCAGATAGTAGCTCTAGTGTATGTGTGGTCATTATAAGTACATAGGAACCTAGGGCCTGACCCTTACATTGGCAATGAGCTTGTCAAGCAATGCGTGTGGCTTGTAGGCCATTTGATAATTGGTCATGGGGAGGAGTGTGCAGCTTACGAATGAGGCTTCCCGGTGCATGCGGCCAGTAATAAGATGACATAGGCAGCTTAAGGCAAGAAGAAAGCCACCCTGAGCAGACACGGTCACCCGCCCGGGGTGGCTTTGCAGCTGCCGGCATGAGATTCCCTGGCATGATAACACCCCATTCAGCAGAAGTATGAAGCAGCCTTGCAGTATTAGGGCAGTAAAAGAATGAGTTGTTGCAGCCACAGCTGTGCTCAAGGTGGTTCAACGCCAATTATCAATCCTGCTAGATTTGAGAGGGCACCTCCACTATGGTGGCAGTGTGAGAAGACAGCGCTTTGTCCAAGAGTGAGGCGTTTGGACATGGGCAGTCTGCACCGAAAAGCCCGAGGGCAAAGTGAACGAAGAGCAGCAGCAGCGCAGTCAGCGTATCGCTACCCGTACCTGTGTTGGCGTATGTGGTACGCACTAGCCTCCCACTATCTGTCCTGGTAGGTGAGGAGGAGAGCCATTCGCCGACATGAGAACCCTTGGTGTTTGTTTGTGGAGCGACGTGTGACGGCCCCAACGGGGGCTAGAGTTGTGACTGCATCACTGTACGTTTCATGAAGGTGACCCAGCGGCATGGCCAGAGGATGAAAGAGACTACCACGGAGGTTCAGGAGCGGCAGCATCACTACCCAGTGGCCTATGTCTGGGGGTGAGTGTCTGAAAAGTTTCAGCGCTCCATCCATCGTCTGCTTGTGTTTGCTTTGTTTGCCCTAGGTTGGCAGGGTATGCCCAGACGTGGTTCCCTTCCTCACTTTGCCATTGGATTCAAGTTAGCCTGGGTGATGAGGGGTGTTACCCTGAAACTGGTCCAAGGATGCATGTTTCGGGCTGTACTGTTCCCAAGAGGCACAGGGTCAAGACTGATTTGTAAATATCTGGGTCTGAACTGAGGTGGCGAAGTGAGCTAAACGATGATAGATTTAACCCAGATCTGTGACTGGGGGTGAGTGTCTGAAAAGTTTCAGCGCTCCGTCCATCGTATCCAGCGCCACTGGGGGGGGGGGGGGTAAGTCAAATGTGAGGTGGCCCAATGTGGCTGCGTAGGACACTGAGTCAGGCCTCCCCATGACAATTGGCCAGTGCATGCCCTCGCCTAATGAGGGGATGCAGTAGAGACTGCTGAGAGGCCTGCAGCTCCCGCTTCAAGCAATGTGATTACCTTCTGCCTCATGGACGGGAGTAGGTGGGTGGGGCCGCTGTAGAACATGGGGCAGCGCCAGTGCCCCGCCCAAGGAGAAAGACGCCAGCATCACTGCAGGTGGGGCAGCATCTGGTGTCTCCATGAGGCCTACATTCAGAGGAGATAATGCTTCATCCTAGGAGGAGATCTGGTCACAGTGCCACCTAGAGGACGGGCGAGGGATCGTGACCTGCAAGAACAATGAATAGGGCACATGGTGTTGGAGTGCCACCTAGAGGCCATAGGTGGTTTACTACAAGGGATCAGATGGAACATTTTATTGAGGAGACTACCCAATACTTCGTCTGAAGTGGGGGAAGCACCTAGATACGTGAATGTGAAGGGGGAGTGGGAGGCTATATGTCCCCATGTCAAGTGGCTCCCAACAGGAAAGCTGTCAAGAGAACAGTGTAAGCAATTTGAGTGGAACCAAGCGCAGCAAAGTAAGGCTGAGCTGGTGATGCCACGTGCCCATGGAATAGAGCCTGAGCGAAGGGAGATCTTAGCAGACACAGACTGTGCCAAATCTGTGGGAGGTGGAAAGACCCTGCAAGAAAGGAAAGCATGAAATCAGAAGGGCGCAGTGGGCTGACAGTACGGTAATGAGCCCGGGAGTGAGAGCCCTGTGAGAAAGAGTGCCAATGCTGTTACAGGATGTGACAGAGCCTGCGAATCCTGCCTGAGAGGAGGCAGAAGAGAGTGCCTTGATGGTGTGGCCTTGAGCTTCAAGGAGTGCTTCATCAAGTGAAGAAGAGACCTGTGGGAGGTCACTAAAGAGACTTGTGTGAGGTCGATGAAGAGGCCTGTGACACGTCGATGGAGAGACCTGTGAAAGGTCAACAGAGAGGCCTGTGAGAGGTCGAAGAAGAAACCTATGAGAGGTCGAAGAAGAGACCCAAGAGAGGTCAATGAAGATAAGGCCTGTGATAGGCTCTAGAAGAAGACCTGTGAGAAGTTGTGAAAAGAAGAAGGTCACGACGAGAGGTCTGGTCAGTAGACGAGGAGAAGGCTCTGTCCTAGGGGTAGGTCGTGGCCAGGGAGACCCATGTGAAGTGCATGTTACATGAAGAGGCCTGGTCAAAAGAAAGAAGAGAAAGACATGATGGCTCCAGATCACATCAGGAAGAGGAAGAAGATGAAAGTGTAAATGTGGCATGAGGCCACAAGTCTGAATCAGGAGGAAGAAGAAAAGAAGATGCAAGAAAAAAGAGAAACGTGTGGCGCCAGGCCACAGCATTAGAGTGTGAAAAGAGAATGGTGTGTATTAATCACCTAGAACACCGCCAAGTACAGAATATGAACTATGAATGTCATCGCAATCGAGTGGATCCCTAATACCATCTAAGGAGACTTGGACATCTATGGTGGAGCACTGTGCCTAAGAAACACCAGAGGTCAGTGAGGCATCTTTGGCCACCCAGAAATCTTCGATAACAGCAAGTGAACCTAAAGCCTGTGGAAGAGAGCATGCTGGACCATTTGAACCATCCATCTTTGGGGTTACACGTGAAACTCGGTGGAGGTCTTGTTCGGACGTCCTGAGTGACCGTGGTTGTAGGGCCTAAAAGAGGATTTGAGCAATCCACACTGGCCCGTGGCAATCCTAGGGCAAGTTCCTCAGAGATTGCTGGGAAGAGAGGAATCCCAACACAAGAGATGCATCTGCAGCACCTACACAGCAGGTAGCGAGAAGCACGAAAGTCTTGGTTAGAGTCTGGCTACCTCAAAGACTGCCCTGTAAATGTCGGTGCACCAGAGTCAGGATGGCAGGAGGACACCGATCTGGGAACAACTACCTTTGAGACAGGGCGAGGGACTTGAAGGTTTGGACTTGTAGCAATTCCTCCATGGGCTTACAGTTTGGCGTTGGGGAGACATAGCGCAGTCCACACGGTCCCGTGGAAGCCCAGTGAAGAGGGCCTCAGGGGACTCCCATGAGAGGGGAATCCTGGTGAGAGAAGGAAGCTGGAAGTTGCTCCACCATCAGGCAGCTGAAAGCACAGCAGCATCCAAGGTAGAATCTTTGACAGTCGCCGGTTTGTCATCTGTCTTTGGAGGATTGCTAGCTATGGAGCCAGGGCACCTTTAAAGACGTCTCAGTAACAGACTTCTCTATTTCTCCAAAAACACCCTCAGAGTGAACATTGTAAATAGACTTCCACTCAGTGAGACCCGGTGGGACAGGACCCAAAGTGCCCAGGTAGACTGTAACTACTTAGACTGGTGAGTGACAAATCCAGACTTCATTTACACTGCCATTCGTGTCCAGAGTAGTCTGGTCAAAACGGAGGAGGCGTGCCGTGATGCCTGGTGGAACCAGCTGCACCTGTCCACATAACCTGTCCTACCAGCAACTTGAATGGACTCAGTGGAGTTGTTGATTTTGCCATTTTGTTCTCTCCCACAGTTTGGACTTGTTGTCCCTTTTTTATAAAGATTGGGAAGGATGTAGTGACCTGCTGGTCACGTTCTGGTGTTTAGAAGTGATGTTCTTCCACCAGCCACTCCCTGAGCACTGGTTTCCACCATCACCTCACACCCATCCATCACAGGTGCCACAGGTCATGTCAGCATGTCATTTAAAGGGGACAGGCACACTGCCCTGGGCCAGTTCCAGAAAGTTACTCCATGTATCTTTGTGGTCATTATAAGTACATTGGGCCCTACCGCCCGACCCTTATGCACAGTAGCATGGCTGTTATTGCTCTTAGTTCTAGGTATTTAGGGCCAGTGACAGATGTTTAGTTTTCTTTGGGGTAAGTGTTTAGGGGGTACTGTGAATAGTCAATTCAGTAAGGAATTATGTCTGACTGTCAACAGCAGCAAAATAGACATGAAGCTGTTAATCAGATTTTCTGTTTTTGTCATAATTCAGAAGTGACAGCATAGAAATGGAAGGTTAGGTAAAAATAGGCTGATAGGGAAAGTTATTAACATCATGGTAATGATGACAGTAATCAATCAATCAATCAAATAAGTCTTTATTTCGAAGCATGTCATAAAAGACTGCACAATACATAAATACACATTTTAAAAGAACCAAGACGCTACAATAAAACCCCAGAAGTAACTGGGACGCGAAGTTCCTACCAAGACCTACAGATTTTTCCTATACGATGCGATTATAATTATATTTGTTTTTAAAAAGAACAATATACAATTTAAAAACCTAGTGTAATTTAGTTTAAAAGGATTTGGAGGTCAGTAGGCAGTTCATGACACAATAGTGGTAGTATATAAAGTTAAAAGAAAAAAAAAATAACCCAGGTTCAGTTAGAACAACATAACTTTCTCCTCCTTATAGCCCACATACAATGCAGGAATTTAGAAACAGCGATGACAAAGATCCTCAGTGCCACTGTCTCACTAGTAATGCCTTTCAACAAACATATTGACTTTAGCCACTTTTGACGTGGTAGTTTGTACTCTGGACAGATAAAAAGGATGTGGGCTAAACTCTTCAACTGGGTGCTACAGAAAGGGCATGATGAATTTTTACCTACAAGCCATTTACTTGTGAAGGAATTAAGGGGAAGGGTGCCCACCCTGTACTGATGGAACTGTTTCCTATCTTCAGGAGATGTGATAATGTCTCAGTAGCCTTCGTATGGTCAGTCCTGCTTGAGCTCTAAAAAATCTCTTGTTAGGGATGGGCCAGTGCACGTTTGGAAGTTACGCATTGACACCATTGACCAATAATGCTCTTTTAGGACCTTGCGTGGTGGGAAGGTGTTAGCTGCAGGATTCTCCCACAGTATGCCCAGGCCCATTTCATTGTAGGCGGCCTTGACTTCTCTGAACCAAGGGATTTTGTTTGCTCTATCAGTGCTCCGTACTTCGAGGAGGGCCAGGGCGTACTAGGAGAGTTCCGATGTTACCCAGAGCCTCCTCCAGTATGCCACTGGTCTATACCTCGCCACTTCCTCCAGTCGTTGGCATCCCAGGTCGCAGTATAAGGGTAAAAGAGGCGTGGAAGATGGTAGACCAACTAGTCCCTTCACAAACTTATTTTGGGAATTTGCTAATAGAATGATATTACTATACCCCCATAGTTTGGCCCCATACAGGATGGAAGCACTTATTTTGGTGTTGTAAATTTTAAGTGCTGGGGCAATAGGTTTGGTGGCCGACCGTCGCAATTCCTTTAATAGTGCTCTTGCTAGTTGGGCATGTTTGGTGGTTAGGTGGTTAGTGCGAAGTGACAGTAATCAAAAGGCATTAAATCTAAGCCAGAAAAAAAGAAGTGATGTGACATGGATACTGTGTCAGAAACAGCAGTTGCTGGAACAAAACAGAGAACATATTGAGCATGGTGTTGCTGATGAAACACATATTTTGTTACTTTTTGAGGAGGGTTAATCAGGAAACTATGGACACAGGTCAAAGATTCAAACTCTAAAGATCATGGCCCTCACAAATTAGAACGTTCTTAGCCATAAAGGGGTTTTGTTTAAAAGAAACTGTACATCCCAGAAATTGTTTCCTGGAGTCAAATGTTGAGTAGGAGTGAGCGCTAGCGAAACACAGAGTACTTCCTGGGCACGGCTGCAGGAGAGTTCTAGTGGTTTATGACATTGAAAATAGCAGAAATGTCCTGAGAGACGAGTGTGTTTACTCCAATGACATTGGCTGCCATCTTGAGCTTACAAAGAAAAGGAACTAGGAGAGAATCAGTGTGTAGCTCACTGTAGATACCACGTTTCCTTCTCTGATGAACCTGGAGACTAGATGACCATAATGCAGTGGCAGGAACAGCGCTTTGATAAATGGTATGGCTGAACATAGTCCTCTCTGTACACCATTTGAGGTAAAAAATAGTCGGAAGGTGACATTGGCATCCCTGGTGCTGTGGACCGTTTACCTAGGCTGCATGAATATATTGCGAAGAGAAGAAGTGAGCTCATATGAATGAGAACACATCTACAAACAGGTGTAGGCTGGTCTGCCACAAAATGTCAGTTGTTTGATAAGAAACCAGCATTTCAGATTGCAGGAATCAGAGCCAGTGCTGGTTGCGAGAAAAACTGGCAAGTGACTGCACATTTTTCTGTACAGGTGGGTTTGTGTTACTCTTGAGGATCTCTGCTTTAGGTGGTGAGTATTTGTGCATGGTGAAAGCTTTGGAGGAGCAGAGAGCCTGCCGCCTGCCTTGAAGGCAGGGACTTCCAAGCAGGCTACCTCTACACTGGGGTTTAGGTAAGCACTTTTTTGTTTTCGGTTCAACAGGAAATTGCCTTCCGGGTCTAAGGCATCTCCCTTCCTGCTCATATCACATAAGGAATCGCATAAGGAGGTATGAGAAGTAGAAGTCAGGTTAACATTGTTGGCTCGAATTGTAGACATCAAGGGCCTTACGATATCGGGCAGACACTGCAATTACAATGCTACTGCACATGGTGCGGTCAGATAATCCGATTTGTCTATGGGAGTGGGTGCTGTGGCTGTTAACCCGGCCGTAGCACAAGCTCCCATAGACAAATGGGAGAATCTGTTCATCCCTGAACTGCGTGGCAGGCCCCTCAGGGAAGCTGCCACACGGTGCAGGGATTAACAGGAGGGCACCATAGGTGCCCCCTTGATCCCCAACCGCAGTCTGAAGGGTGAAGTAGGCCCTGATAGGGGCCCCCAATGTCGCTTTCCGACAGACTTTCCATGTCGGAAAGCCCGACATGGAAAGCCTGTGGGAAACAGACATTGTAATGCCTACAGCAGAAACTGCATCCACAGGGATTACAGGCAGGCCTATGACTGGCCGACGGGCCCCTTGAGCCGGTCGTAATCCAGCTGGCATGATCAACTGGCTTCACTTTCGACGGCCTGCATCGTAATGCAGCGGTCAAAACTGAAACAGTGATGAGACTATGAAAGCCTCTGACCTGTGGTCAGAGGCTTTCCAACTCTCATCGTAATTAGGCCCTCAGTCATTCAAGACTCTTTGTTCAAGATAGAAGCTTGGACTCCGTGAAGTCCCAGTGGAAAAGCTTTTCTTAAGAACTGACAATGTCATACCAGGATAAAAAAGAGGTGGTGATCATCTAAAACACACTGTTTCAGGTTATTATAAATAATTAAAACATATCTTGCCTGGTACAGATACTCTCTGTACGTCTTTACAACCAGTGATGTGGCACTTGATGAGGCCTGACAAGGTGGGCAATGTTGCTGTCCAAGAGAAAGAGGTACTATTTCTTCTGTTAGAGCATAAGCTTCCTCAAGGTGTTTTATACTACTGGACCCATACAAGCAACTGTTAAATTATTAAATTCTACACTTCACCCTCAGAGGGGATGGTTCTCAGATGGATCTTTATTTGTTGTAATGGGGGTGAGAAATCAGGATGTCCAGCTGTCGGCCACCAAATGAATCCCAATATTTGGCAGCCAACTCACAAATTAAAGATCATGTTCAAATATATTACTCTCAGAACCATGCTACAAAAATAGATGATTGAAACTTGAAGACCCAACCTCCTAAAGAAGTTCAGTCTGACAAGAATCATACAAACCAATAGCTCGGCTGTGGCTACACAAAACAAGAGCAAAAGTACCTGATCGTCTGAAAATATTCTATGAATTTCTTTATCATGCATTTAGAAATTAGATAGTGATAATCACAGTTTCTGTAGAAAGAACATTGAGACACAATAAAAAACTCAGATAAATTTGGTTATTCTATTAAAGATACAAAATCAATGCATATCAGTAACATTTTAAGAACCTCTGTCATAAGTTTAGCAGCTTGAAATATAAAACCACACATCTAGTAAAAGTACATAAAGAGGATGCTTTAGAATTAATTATTCTTACCACCAACAAAAGTAGGAGGGTGTTTCATAACTGTTCTGTTGTAAACTAAGAAGACGTGTGCCAGTTCAGCAAGTAATACTCGGTTTATTTAGTAACACGCATAGAAAACCCGACCAGCAGTGCCAGGCTTCCAACTCCTTCTAAAGGCTACATGACAGAACCCTGGGCTCGTAGGCACGGGAATATGCCGACACGAGCCCAGCGCGAGTGACAAGCCTTGCTGAAGATTAGACACGAAGATAAAAATAACACATTTCCTTTCTTTTAACATAAAAATTATGACAAAGATAAATATAAATTGAATACATAACAATTGAATTATTGTTACACTCTAATGACAAATATTGTAAGATAAAAATCAAAAATAAATTAGATAAACATTTATACACTAACAGTGGAGGTGACTACAATACTGTCTATCCACTCCTTTCTTAAACATTTAAACAAAATCCTTTAAATGCGCAGGAAACATTTTCTTGCGAGTAGGTCTATTCCCCTTTACATCAATAACCCTCTGAGGTTGTGAAGTTTGTGACTGTGACACACAATATTGCGGTTTCTTATAATTCTTTTGATATAATGCTACACTGCGAAGATTCCATGTCTAACCATTTTGTAATCTAACACAATCACCACATACTGACTTTTCCTGAAAAGGCCCCCTGAATTGGTTAAACATTTTATGATTGCCGCCAGGTTTGACCTTAACTAGATCGCCCTCAGATATGTTTGTTCTGCTGTAGGTATCTGTGTGATGATCCACCAACAAATCCGCTTTTTGCAGCCATGTGGGGACCAATTTTGTACCAGATGATCTTCCCCTCATAAGCTCAAAAGGTGTCTTATTCATGTTTTGGTGTATTGTAGTGCGATATGCCCAAAGCATTTCTTTTATTTCCTTCTGAACAGACAGATTTGAAGCTAAAGCAAGTTGCATAGTGCCTTTGACCAATCTATTCACTCTCTCGCACAGGCCATTGCTTTGGGGATTGTATAGTGAAGTATGCAAATGTTTCAAACCTACATGAGCAAAATAATTCTCCATCTCTCTAGACGTAAACTGTGTACCATTATCTGATAAGATCATAGCAGGAATTCCCTCTTTTCTGAAAAATATCGGTAAGTACCTTGATAGTGGACTGTGCATTAATACTTTTCATGAATGCAACTTCAACCCACCTTGAAGCGGAATCTACTAACACCATAGCAAATTTTTTACTGTCCTGTAATTCATGAAAAGGACCTATAAAATCAATACAAACTTTTTTCCATACACCCTCCTTGGATACCACTTGTCCACAAGAATGGGTACTCGCATCTACTTGAAACCTCTTCTCAGACTCCCTACATAGCTCACATTGTTCTACCCAAGACTTAACCTGGGAATCTATACCCGGCCACCAAAAATTCTCTTTGAGACATCTGGCAGTGAGGTTCTGGCCCAAATGATCCTCATGGGCCAATCCAATGATGCGAGACTTAAGAGATTCTGGTGGTATGTACTTCTCGCCTCTCACTTAAATAAAATCTCCATGCATTGAGATCTCATGTTGTAGTTGGACATAGGGTAAAAGACTGAGTGACACTGTGCTTTGCCTGGACACACCCTCCTTACGCATCCTAACTAAATTTCCCATGAGTTTGTCTTTCTTCATGGCTTGTATCCACTCGTCTTTGGATATTGATTTAGAAAGATCCTCTGTAAGATCATCCAAATAAGCAACTATATTCTCAGTCACTAACTCCTCTGGTTTAACTTTTGTGTCCGGTAACTTTGATAAACAATCTGCAACACTATTACAAAAGCCAGGTACATATTCGTTGCATGTAAAGTCCTGAATACTGACTGCTAATCTGGCCAATCTACCTGAACAATTTTTGATGCCCCCAGGAGCCAACACTTTTAATAGAGGTTTGTGGTCGGTCCTGAGTGTGTATGAGATCCCTCACAAATAAACTCTGAAATATCTTGTTGCCCATGCAGCCGCCAACGCCTCTCGCTCGATGACAGAGTAATTTCTTTCACTCTCAGTCAAGGAATGAGATGCAAAGGCAACCGTGTTTAGTTGACCGTGATGTTTTTGGGTTAAGTCAGCCCCAATGCCCACAGAGCTTGCATCCATGGTCAGAACAGTAGGTAAAGATTGTACAAAACTGGAAAGAATATTAGCATTTACAATGTTCTCCTTGATTAAGTTAAAAGTGTTTCTTTCTTCAGTGCAAACATTTTCCCTTTGATCAAGATATTCCTTAATGCTTCAACTTTCTCTGCAATTTTTTTTACAAATTTTGCATAGTATTCCACCATGCCCGTAAACGATCTCAATTTATCTTAGTCGTTTGGCTCTGTTACATTGAGTATGGCAATAACTAGATCATGTTTAGGTTGGATTCCATTTCCACTAACGTGGTATCCTAGATAGTCTAATTCTTTGGCAGCAAAAACACATCTGTCCCTGCGCAACGTTAGGCCAGCTTTAGATACACATGATAAAACGTTATCTAAAATGGAATTGTGATCGGTGTAATCTAAACCGTAGATTAAAATGTCATCTTGGAAGAAGACTACACGTTCAATGTTCTTAAGGATGTCCGTAATAATTCTCTGAAAAGTGCTTGCAGACGAACATAATCCAAAGGGAAGCCTTTTAAACTGGTAAGTACCCTCAGGGGTGATGAATGAAGTATATTCCTTTGAGTCTTGGTGAAGCTTGATCTGGTGGTAAGCGCTTCGTAAGTCGAGCTTTGAAAACACCTTTCCACCACCCAACCCTAAAACAATTTCATTGATGTTGGGAAGAGGAAAATTGTCCATTATTACAGCCTTGTTTAGACTCCTCTTGACCACACAGAAGCGCAAAGAGCCATCCTGTTTCTGTGTGATAACTACTGGAGATAACCATTGTGTGGCTTCCACAGGCTCAATAATATCATCATCAAGCATTTGTTTGATAATTTCCCTTACTTCAGCCCTAGCAGACAAAGGTATTTTGCGTGCAACATGTTTGACAGGTACAACATTCTTTTTAAGCTTAATAATATGTTGATAGCCAATTGCTTCTCCCAACACTGTATTAAACACTTTCCCATGCTTGCTCAAAATAGTTTCTAAATCACTATTATCAGTATCAACGCACATGACCGGTGGGTCACCTCTTGGATCTCCTCTGATATTTAAATCATATTGGTGCAACCAACCTAAAATGGCAGGACCATGAGGTGAAACATAAATTTTGCCACGGGTAACTCTTCCTTTAAATGTAATGCATGCCTCAAAATAACCTAACACTCCAATGCTTACTCCCTGATAACCTTTTAAAATGACATCTGATGTGAATAAGTTATCTGTACTGCAAGAAGTATCATATAACTTCTTTGGAATAATCGTGTATATTGAACCTGTATCTACCATAACTGATAGAGTTCTCCCATTTACATCAAAATCTGTTTTCAGGAGAGACAAGACAATATTATCAGTGTTGCTAATGTCATTATCAGATGTAATCATCATGATTTCTGCTTCATCATAAGTTGTATCACACTCAATCTTCGCAACTTTCTTAGTTGTTCTACACATACGCGCAAAGTGGCCCTTTTTCCACATTTTAAACATTCTTTTGTCAAAGCAATACAAGTCTTAGAGTCCGCCAAATGGAAAGGACTACCGCACCTATTGCATGAACGTGTATTTTGTCTATACCTGTTTGGCATTGTAGGTCTAGTATATGAAGTGGTACCTCTATTTCCTGTCTTAGTCTGTAAACTTTTTGCATGTTTTGTAGGTATAGGATTTACTGTCTCACTAGAATCAAGTTGTAGTGTAGCAACATCTGAAGTGTTAGCTTGTTGAATTGTTTTCAACTCTTTCATGCACCTATCACTTTCTTCAGCTACCTTTGCTATGGTGATAGTCTCAGTAAGGGAAGGATTTTTTGCAGCCCATAACTTCTCTCGTTTTACTATAACACTGCACAATCAACTGGTCCCTAATCATTTTGTCTTGCATGTTACCAAATTGGCATTTCATGGACAATTCTCTTAATCTGGAAATAAAATCATCAATTGATTCATTCTGTTTCTGAGGTTGAGTGTAGAACTTGTGCCTCCGCATTACAAAATTCTCTTGTTTAGCAAATCTTGTATATAATCTAAATAAGGCATCTTTGTAAACGTCATCAATCTCGACTGGTGGAGTTGGTGAGTATTTAAAAATTCTCTGACCCTCTTTTCCTAATGCTCCTAATAGCAAAGCTTTCTTTCTAACAGCAGAAAATGTAGGGCCATATAAGGCTGCAATATAATTTTCAAATGCCTCACACCAGTCATCCCAATCCATGGAAGTCTCTCATGGAACAGTCAAAAACGGGACTGGCGCTTGAATGGTATTATTAACATTCATTTTAAATAGCACTATATGATGTGACACACGTTGTATTGTGTGTGTATCACAGCTGCAGAGAATATGACACACTTGATGAAAGTGTGTGTCACAGCTGTACATTCAAACAGATGTAGCAATTTTCAACAAAAAAAACTTAAACTGTTTAGTTGAAGATGTTTCAATATGAGGCACTAGTTACGTTCCAACACAGAACATTTTCAGCAATTTACTTAACTTCTTAGTAGCAGGGCGTTGGTTTTACTTAAGGGTTTTCTATGCTGTGAGTTACTAAATAAATGAAGTTATTACTTGCTGAACTGGCACTGGTCTTCTTTATTTACTTAGTAACTCGCAGCATAGAAAACCCGACCAGCAGTGCCAGGTTTCCAACTCCTTCTAACGGCTACTTGACAGAACCCTGGGCTCGTAGGCACCAGAATATCCCGACACGAGCCCAGCGCAATCCACAAGCCTTGCTGAAGAGTAAATACAAGATAAACATAACAGGTTCATTTTAGAATGGACAAAAGGATCAAGTCCACTAACGAAAGTCCATGGGCATGGGCAAAGTCAAATGGGACATAAATCAGAAAAATTCAAGTCAGGTCTCTCACCAGAGAGCTCCAAATTGTCCAGCAGGTAAGTTCCTCAACAAGGGTAAAAAACAAGGGGCATGAAAGAGAAAGTAAGGCAGGCAGTCGACAATCGAGGAGAGAGGGAACGAAGAAGCCTCTCTTCTCCTAGGAAAGCCACTTTTTATACTCCATTTTGTTTGTTATGACATCAGTAGTCACCATACAATGGATTGATCATCATGTGACCAATTCTTTGTGTACTATTAATGAGGTAGGTCAATTTATGACCCATTAGGAATTGCTACATGGAGTTTCATGTATTCAAATAGCGATTCACTAATTGCGATTTGCAGAGAATCGCAATCAGGTTAACTGCTATTTGAAGTAATTATACATGTAACCCTCGGTACACGTTACGGAATCACAATTTGTGCTGTGTACATATGGAAAAGCATTTTTGGAGTCTGTTACTGTCCCATTCTGTGAATTATGTTGTTTCCAACTGCAAGAATGCTTTTACACATTTGACCTCTCCCCTTTCCACTGGGATAAATATAACTAACACAGCCATTCTGGTTCCTTGTCACATTTTAGCTAAAACTTTATTTCCTTTCTCTAAGGGATGCTGCTATAAACACTACAGGAGAGTGCCCCAAAGTTTTGGGAACCATTAAACTACATAAGACATCTAGGGCCACATGTACAAAAGGTTTTAGTATTCCCAAACTGAGAATCAGGCTACTTGCGACTGCTAAGTAGCCTTTTGACATGTACTAACCCTATTTTGCGAGTCGGTAACCTATTATCGTATCGCAAAGTATGGTTTTCAAGTTGGTATTAGGTAGGGATGTGTTAAGGACGTCTCTTTCTAATAGCGTGTTGCAGGGGATGTATGAATGTTTTGCAACTGCAAAACATTAGCAGTTAACCATAAAGTTGGTGGTAACCCATTCGCTAATGGGAAGGGCCCCGAAGAGACACTTTCCGTTTTGTGAATGTGGAAACAACCATTTTTAAGAGGAGGCTGCAGTCACACAGGCCACTGCATACTCTTAAAAAATTAAAAGAAAACTTCATTTTTGTTTTTGAAATGCATCTCGTTTTCCTTTAACCCGTTTACCGCTGCAATAATTTTGCCGCAGAGTGGGGGGGTTCTATTATGTGGGCGGGGC
The DNA here is from genome assembly GCF_964263255.1 of Lissotriton vulgaris. Classification (NCBI taxonomy): domain Eukaryota; kingdom Metazoa; phylum Chordata; class Amphibia; order Caudata; family Salamandridae; genus Lissotriton; species Lissotriton vulgaris. Next base: position 2,040,680,125 of record NC_141685.1, on the reverse strand, counting down.
TCCGTCGGCCAACGGACGTGTGCAGCACTACCAAGTTAGTGATTGCGACGGTCGTTGGCCGACGGCAGCAAGGAAAGGGTTAAGGAAAATAGGGTACATTGCAAAATAAATAAATTGCTTGTTTGAAAAAGCAATCATAGACATGGTGGTCTGCTGACTCTAACAGGCTACCATCCCTGTGATTTTGGCCATTCCCAATGGGTCGCAAATTGCAACCTGCTTTATCAGGAGGTCCATTTGCGGCCCACTTTGAATCGGAAACAGTCTCAAACACACTGTTATACATCGTATTTTGCGACTTCCTCATTGTGATGTGCAAAAAGTCGCAATTAATAACTCGCAAAATGAAGGGATCGTACATGCGGCTCCTAATGTCTGCCATAAATTGTTCAGGAGAAGCATATGTATATTTTAAATGTCTAGCCTATTTCACACTCAGTATATCTGTGCCCAGTATGACTGTGCTGATGTTAAAAGTCTGGCCCACCCTCTGAAATGCAAACCATGGCATTTAATACAGGTTAAAACGAGGGTGCTTTCTGAGAAAGAACATACTTTACCACTGCAACAGTCTGCGATGCGTGTGGAATCAGCTCCAGCGACTTGTTGGCAGGTATTAACACATCCTAATGGATGTTTTCTCGGAGTCAAAGGTTAAATCATGCGTTGCAAAAACTGAAGAGCTCCTAGTGTTAAACTGGGTTTCAGCTAATTAGTCCCTGTTTCCGCTTCATCATCAGAATGAACACCGACTTACTTTGGTATCACGGTGGTACATAATGATATTCAAAACGCCAGCACGCAAGGTATACTGTGTAGATCGGTGGAGCGTCTCCCAGTGAAATGTCTCGGGTAGCATTCTAGCTGTCAGAGCCTTCAAGGTGATATTGTCACTTTCAATATGACATTCAGTACCCTACATAGTCTAATAAAAATAACGTGTGCCGTTGAGCATTTGTTTGTAACTCTTATGTGCAAGATCTATCCTTAATAGAAGATATTCTGAGCGCTTTTATCTAACAATTTGCACTTTATTTAAATACCAGCACATATCAGTTCTATGGTATTACTTATACATGCACAAACTGATTGCTATGCATATATTCAAAAAGCAGGTGCATCTATTTGTCAATTATAAATGTGAAACTTAGCACATAGTATATGTAGGATTCATCTGGCATTATATGTATACAGTGCATTTCTCCTCTTTGATTTACCATAACACCAAGGTGAGCGGATGCGACATCACATGGCCTTTGACCTCTCAAAGCCAAAAGAGTGATGTATTTGCAACACTCATGGACCTCGACTGAGTGCAAGAAACATCATTTATTATAACAAGTTCAAATGATGATCGACCAGGTAGTGACTGAGGGCCAGACAGGATAAGGTACAGACACGGAACGTGCAGGATTCAAGGAAGGTAGAGCCTGTGAGAGCCCAGCAGCATGAAACTGTCCTCGCACACTTCTAGCCACTCTCTGGCTTACTCTCCCCCTCAGCTGTGGGTGCACCTGTCGTCATTGACAGAAGAAGAGTGGCATTACCAGTGGCGTCACTAGGGCTGGTGTCACCCGGTGCGGGTAACTCATGGTGTCACCCCCTCACAACTTACCGGATGGACCATCTCAACCTCTGCCTGCACCATCTCACCCTCTGCCTGCACCATCTCACCCTCTGCCTGCACCATCTCCCCTCTGCCTGCACCATCGATCCCTTTGTCCGCACCATCTCCCCTCTGCCTGCACCATCTCTCCCTTTGTCTGCACCATCTCCCCTCTGCCTGCACCATCTCCACTCTGCCTGCACCATCTACCCTCGCCTACACCATCTCACCCTCTGCCTGCACCATTGATCCTTTTGTCCGTACCATCTCCCCTCTGCCTGCACCATCTCTCCCTTTGTCCGCACCATCTCACCCTCTGCCTGCACCATCTCACCCTCTGCCTGCACCATATACCCTCTGCCTGCACCATATACCCTCTGCCTGCACCATCTCTCCGCTCTGCCTGCTCCATCTCCCCTCTCAACCAATAGACCTTTCAAAAACAGCCCTATAGTTACATTAGTCCATTCCTGATTTGCTATTTGATTTAATGCGCTTAGACTCTCATATCTGCAACTGCATGGTTTATATTTGATGGTTTGAACAGGAAAAACTAAAGACATGCATGGTTTTGTTACCAATGCTTTGTCCTTTACTTTGCATTTTGCTATTCCTGCAAACTCATCCTTAGGCTGTAGGCTTGCTATCCAGCTCCCAACAGCAACTTCTCAAGGTGATATTCTCAATTTAAGGTAGTGGTTGCAGAAATACAGTTGGTGCAGTGCCAGCCATCAAGCAGCTACAGAACAGACTATAATAATAAGGACTCACCTTACCTTATTCTGTGCATGGCCAACTCTGGCCTTGCGGAGCGTCTATACAGGTCGTGCCCCAGCCTACTCAACAAACATGTGTAGGCCTCTGACGCAGCCGTGGACCCTCCGATTGTGGAGGTGTGGGGGGCATGTAGAGGCCCGAGCAGGTGCTGCGTCGAAAGTTTATCATGACCCCATCAAGTGCAGGCTTTCTAATCACAGTCACTGGAGCACTTCCTGTGTGCTTAGGATTCTAAAACGGGCCGATAATGTGGCCGCTAACTCGTGTTCTGCTCTGCTCCCAAAATAAGCCACGGATTTGATAACCTGGCATGTAGTGACTAAAATGCACATCATAAGTGACAAAGAAAGATCGGAGATGTTGCCTAATAATCCTCATGCTTACAGTGTATCTGCTCCTTTCCCTTGAGCAGCGACGTCCCCAGCTTTGGAAGTTTTTTGACCATCCTGGGCAGGACTGCAGCAGAGGAGCATTTCAATGTTTTTTTTCTAGTGGGTGCAGAGTCGCATTCAGTTCTCCTCCAGGTGGGTATAACGCTGGAAGGGCAGGCGGCAGCGCCACGAAGTGTATTTGAATATTTTAAGTGTCAACAGCAGGCACACTTAACCTCGTAATTCCTTGTTTCGCGCTCAATGGCTTTCTGCTCCACGGAAATACGAGACCAGACAGAGCAGGAAGCACAGCCTCTTCCAATGACTTTCTGAGCAGCCCCGCCCGCGCCGAAGATTCGCAACTATGTTTGTTCCAGGCAGGCTAATGGGGCTGACAGTCTGACAGAGGGAGCAGCAGGAAAATACACAATAGATCCGTGGCTGGTGGCAATCAGAACGAGTCCTCCAAGCCCAGCGCAGGCAGGAAGGATTAATTTCTCGAAGGGGGCCCCTTCAAGTACTGAAGACTGGGGGGCTGCAGGGGCGTTTGTTACGCCCCTGCACAGCGTAACCGTAACCAGATGGTGTCACCCCATGTGAGGGTGTCATGAGGGTGTCACCCGGTGCGGTCCGCACCCCCCGCACCCACCTAGTGACGCCACTGGGCATTACTACACCTTTACCTCACCCTTCGTTGCCGAGGGCCGGGTTCAACACAAGAAGTGGAACAAGAAGTAGGCAAAGAGGGGTCTGGGCTCGGTGTTTGCCTTCTTTTCCTGCTACTGCCTTCATGGCGCCTGAGTCAGGTGGCAGCGAGAGGTTACTGAGAAGACAGAGAGAGGGAAGGCCAGTGGTAGCAAATGGAGAGAGCAGGCCAGTGGCAGCAGCTGGAGGGAGCAGGCCAGTGGCAGCAGCTGGAGGGGGCAGGCCAGTGGCAGCAGCTGGAGGGGGCAGGCCAGTGGTAGCAGCTGGAGGGGGCAGGCCAGTGGCAGCAGCTAGAGAGTGCAGGCCAGTGGCAGCAGATGGGGGGAGCAGGCCAGTGGCAGCAGCTGGAGGGAGCAGGCAGTGGCAGCAGCTGGAGGGGGCAGCCCTGTGGTAGCAGCTAGAGGGGACGGGCCAGTGGTAGCAGCTGGATTGGGCAGGCCAGTGGTAGCAGCTAGAGGGGGCAGGCCCGTGGTAGCAGCTGGAGAGGGCAGGCCAGTGGTAGTAGCTGGAGAGGGCAGGCCAGTGGTAGTAGCTGGAGGGGGCAGGCCAGTGGTAGCAGCTGGAGAGGGCATGCCAGTGTGAGCAGCTGGAGAGGGCAGGCCAGTGGTAGCAGCTGGAGAGGGCAGGCCAGTGGTAGTAGCTGGAGAGGGCAGGCCAGTGGTAGTAGCTGGAGGGGGCAGGCCAGTGGTAGTTGCTGGAGGGGGCAGGCCAGTGGTAGATGCTGGAGGGGCAGGGCTGTGGTAGCAGCTGGATTGGGCAGACCAGTGGTAGCAGCTGGATTGGGCAGGCCAGTGGTAGCAGCTAGAGGGGGCAGGCCAGTGGTAGCAGCTAGAGAGGGCAGGCCAGTGGTAGTAGCTGTAGGGGACAGGCCAGTGGTAGTTGCTGGAGGGGGCAGGCCAGTGGTAGAAGCTGGAGGGGCAGGGCTGTGGTAGCAGCTGGATTGGGCAGACCAGTGGTAGCAGCTGGATTGGGCAGGCCAGTGGTAGCAGCTAGAGGGGGCAGGCCAGTGGTAGCAGCTGGAGAGGGCAGGCCAGTGGCAGCAGCTGGAGGGGGCAGGCCAGTGGCAGCAGCTGGAGGGAGCAGGCCAGTGGCAGCAGCTGGAGGGGGCAGGCCAGTGGCAGCAGCTGGAGGGGGCAGGCCAGTGGTAGCAGCTGGAGGGGGCAGGCCAGTGGCAGCAGCTAGAGAGTGCAGGCCAGTGGCAGCAGCTGGGGGGAGCAGGCCAGTGGCAGCAGCTGGAGGGAGCAGGCAGTGGCAGCAGCTGGAGGGGGCAGCCCTGTGGTAGCAGCTAGAGGGGACGGGCCAGTGGTAGCAGCTGGATTGGGCAGGCCAGTGGTAGCAGCTAGAGGGGGCAGGCCCGTGGTAGCAGCTGGAGAGGGCAGGCCAGTGGTAGTAGCTGGAGAGGGCAGGCCAGTGGTAGTAGCTGGAGGGGGCAGGCCAGTGGTAGCAGCTGGAGAGGGCATGCCAGTGTGAGCAGCTGGAGAGGGCAGGCCAGTGGTAGCAGCTGGAGAGGGCAGGCCAGTGGTAGTAGCTGGAGAGGGCAGGCCAGTGGTAGTAGCTGGAGGGGGCAGGCCAGTGGTAGTTGCTGGAGGGGGCAGGCCAGTGGTAGATGCTGGAGGGGCAGGGCTGTGGTAGCAGCTGGATTGGGCAGACCAGTGGTAGCAGCTGGATTGGGCAGGCCAGTGGTAGCAGCTAGAGGGGGCAGGCCAGTGGTAGCAGCTGGAGAGGGCAGGCCAGTGGTAGTAGCTGGAGGGGACAGGCCAGTGGTAGTTGCTGGAGGGGGCAGGCCAGTGGTAGAAGCTGGAGGGGCAGGGCTGTGGTAGCAGCTGGATTGGGCAGACCAGTGGTAGCAGCTGGATTGGGCAGGCCAGTGGTAGCAGCTAGAGGGGGCAGGCCAGTGGTAGCAGCTGGAGAGGGCAGGCCAGTGGTAGCAGCTGGAGAGGGCAGGCCAGTGGTAGCAGCTGGATTGGGCAGGCCAGTGGTAGCAGCTAGAGGGGGCAGGCCAGTGGTAGCAGCTGGAGAGGGCAGGTCAGTGATAGTAGCTGGAGGGGGCAGGCCAGTGATAGCAGCTAGAGGGGGAAGGGCAGTGGTATCAACTGGAGAGGGAAGGCCAGTGGTAGCAGCTGGAGGGGGCAGGCCAGAGGTAGCAGCTGGAGGGGGCAGGCCAGTGGTAGCAGCTGGATTGGGCAGGCCAGTGGTAGCAACTGGAGAGGGCAGGCCGGTAGTAGCTGCTGGAGAGGGCAGGTCAGTAGTAACAGCTGGAGAGGGCAGATCAGTGGTAGTGGCTAGAGTGGGCAGGCCAGAGATAGCGGCTGGAGGGGGCAGGCCAGTGGCAGTAGCTGGAGAAGGCAGGCCAGTGGTAGCAGCTGGAGAGGGCATGCTAGTGGTATCAAATGGAGAGTGCAGGCCAGTAGAAGCAGCTAGAGAGGTCAGGCATGTGGTAGCAGCTGGAGAGGGCAGGCCAATGGTTGCAGCAGGAGAGGGCAGACCAGTGGTAGCAGTGAGAGAGGGCAGGCCAGTGGCAGTAGCTGGAGAGGACAGGCCAGTGGTAGCTGTTAGAGGGGGCAGGTCAGTGGAAGCAGCTGGAGAGGGCAGGCCAGTGGTAGCAGCTAGAGAGTGCCAGTGGTAGCAGTCAGAGAGGACAGTTCAATGGTAGCAGCTAGAGTAGGGAGGCCAATGGCAGTGGCTGGAGAGGGCAGGCCAGTGGTAGCAGCTGGGGAGGGCAGGCCAGTGGTAGCAGCTGGGGATGGCAGGCCAGTGGTATCAGCTGGAGGGGGCAGGCCAGTGGTAGCAGCTAAAGAGTGCCAGTGGTAGCAACTGGAGAGGGAAGGCCAGTGGTAGCAGCTAGAGAGTGCAGGCCAGTGGTAGCAGCTGGAGAGGGCAGGCCAGTGGTAGCAGCTGGAGAGGGCAGGCCAGTGGCAGTAGCTGGACTGGGCAGGCCAGTGGTAGCAGCTGGAAAGGGCAGGCCTGTGGTAGCAGCTGGAGAGGGCAGGCCAGTGGTAGCAGCTAGAGAGGGCATGCTAGTGGAAGCAGCTGGAGAGGGCATGCTAGTGGTGCCAGCTGGAGAGGGCAGGCCAGTGGTAGCATCTGGAGAGGGCAGGCTAGTGGTAGCAGCTGGAGGGGGCAGGCCAGTGGTAGCAGCTGGAGAGGGCAGGCCAGTGGTAGCAGCTGGATTGGGCAGGCCAGTGGTAGCAGCTGGATTGGGCAGGCCAGTGGTAGCAGCTAGAGGGGGCAGGCCAGTGGTAGCAGCTGGAGAGGGCAGGCCAGTGGTAGCAGCTGGAGAGGGCAGGCCAGTGGTAGCAGCTGGATTGGGCAGGCCAGTGGTAGCAGCTAGAGGGGGCAGGCCAGTGGTAGCAGCTGGAGGGGGCAGGCCAGTGGTACTAGCTGGTTCCACTATACTTCCTGCTTGTCTGTGTCCACTTTAACTCATCTCCGTGATAACACACACGAAGAGCGGAAGTGACTGTTGTTTTATTATATTTCCTTTCTTGCTCCCTGAATCAGGGCTACTAAACACATAGACAAAATCGGTGAATGTTACAAAGCCTGAAACTGAGTGCCCTGTGACAAAGCAGGGTGCAGGAGCACAAAGTAGGCGTCTGCGCCTTATGGATATATGGATTACACACTAGCCTCGCTGCAAGACATCGGCATTGTAAACCCATTTATTCAGGGTTGTTTCAGAAAGCCTGCCTCCATCTCTCTGATTCTGAGCTACGTTGCAGTGTATGAAACTGAACATCTGAAAGTAATAATTAAAGAATTAATTAATTACCCGAGGCAGAGGCTTATTTCGCTGACTTGGTCATCTGCCGGGTTAGTAAAGCAGTCATGAATATGAATGCAGGATCTTGGAGCAAATGGTTTCCCAAGATCTTAGATAGCCCACATTCTGTTCCAAAAAATGCAAGTGTTGTTGCCCTGTTTTAAGTCGAATGCAATGATTTTTAGTTGAGACCTTGTTGCTTTTAGTGTTTTTAAGCTGGGCTGATTTGAATTTAGCGTTGTAGGACTGCATGCGGAAGAGGTTTTGCTCGAGGTCACCTTTACCTCAAATGCACAGCAATTTTCTTAGTTTTTTGTTTTGTAGTTAAAGATAATGCAGAAAAATGCACGGTTTTCTGAACAGGATAATCTGTTATTGTTTAAAAGGTAAATGTGTTCTGTTTACATTTGTGAGGTCAGCATTTAAGACAAAAATGGAAATTATGCAAAATTCAAATATGCTACAATCTATGAACAAGTTGAAGACACCTCTTTAAAGAACCCTACAGGAAAAATGCAGTAACAATTTAATAACATTTAATAACCAGCTACTTTTCTTTGAACTCGCTGATGTTGTGCTTGCCTTTGACCTTCGAGAGTGGACTCCATATAGCACACCGATGTGTACAATATGTTCCTTACTAGAGCCCACGGGAAGCCTGGTTCCTCAGTGATGAGATAACACACAGTGACACGATCAACTTTCTTTATTCAAAAATACCCTAAGTCTTGTACACGTGGCCAACAGAGCGGGGAGCTGCCCTCCTCAACATCTTGCCTAATCCTCGCCCTTTTAGCTCCCCCTCTTTTGCTTATTTTTCCTGTCAGCCCAGCAGTTCCTGTTGGTCAGCTGCTGGACTGCTGACCTGCATTGCGTTCGGATCATTATGGCCGGCACTACACCTGCATTGTTAACTAGGTTTGCGCTATACTATCGCAATATGAATACATCAATGCACCATTGTAAGCTTAAAGATGCTAGTTCTAATCCTACAGTGACTCACTATGTTACTAGACAAAGGCTGGATACAATGGAAAACAGAAAATATAGAGTTTGGGGAATGTATTGTACACTTCTAATGGCCAACATAGCCCAGTACTGGGGCAACTAAGGCATTATTATGTATATGAAGCCCACAACTGGAGCTTAGGAAATCGGACTGGGAGCACGGTTTGAAAAACGTACTGAAGACTTTTCTGTTGAGTCATGGTTAATCTAGTGGTCAATGTCTCATTGCTAGTTAAGCGCTGGGACGCTTCTTCGAACCAACTTTTTACATTATATAAAGTGGTATTTCATTCATTCATTCATTCATGAAGGGACAGAGGTGCCACCTCTTTTACCTGCAGTTAAACCACGAAAAGGTCTGCTATATGAAGTCCACTCTGGAGCAACAGGGGCCGCTCCCCTTGGTGGCGTTGTTGAACCTCTAATCCCCTTTTCTTGCATAGAATTTGGAACTCTAACTTTTCAGTGAATCACCAGTTCAATCTTGCAAACAAATTTATTGGACACAGCAGTAGGTTGAAATAATTAACATTATTAATTGTGGTTTGATTTGATTTCAGGCTTCATCTTGTTATAGAATCTTGCAGACAGACCAATACATTCAAGTAGGTAGAGACAGATAGATAGATAGATAGATAGAGAGAGAGAGAGAGAGAGAGAGAGAGAGAGAGAGAGAGAGAGAGAGAGAGATAGATAGATAGATAGATAGATACTGATTATGAGCAGGTCAGACTTTTCTGACCCCTGTGCAAACCCCTGTTGTGCAAGGGGGTGGAATTCCAGATTGTTTAACCCCTGTACAAACCCCTATGGTATTTCCTGCACCTGGTGTGATAAAGACCACACCCTTCATTAAGGTTCAGTAGGTCAAACATTTCGGAATTTAAAAGGGGATATGTGTACAATATTTGGTGTAACATAGAGATCATAGTAGGAAAATCACCAAAACTCGAAGTTATGTCCCAAAAACTCGAAATATGTGATAATTATTGCAACAGATACATTCAGAATACCTTACTGTCAGATTTCTATTGGATAATTAAAGCTTTCCAGTTAGGCCACTCGTATTCGTGGCTATAGACTCAGGGTCAGATTTTCAAAGAAGTCACGCAGCACAGTTGCCATAAATGCTGTGTTGGAGAGCGCCATTTCTACAGAGATATGGCTCTCTCCTCCCCTCCTCTCCTTACACGGCGCTGATTTCAGCTGCTGTGAGCCATGCACAAACCATAGCGCCATAGCATTAAGGTGCGTGCCTGAGTCTAGCATAGTTTTTTTTAAAGGAAAACACTATACTTAGACAAATTCAAACAATTTTCCCAATTTGTATGAGTTCTGCACTGTGCAGCACACATGCAAAGTAGCAAAAGAATGGAGAAATGAAAACATTTCTCCTCTTAAAGCCTTTTTTCAGATGGCATTAAAGTTTGGCATTAAACTCTGTCTACAATTGTTTGTAGATAGGGTTTTGCGTCAAAATGCATCGGTGGTAGCATGAGATCGACAATGTACCACCCATGTAACGCCCCCTTGGCGCTAAGTAACACACAGCAATGGCTTGCGCTGCTTTGTGTTACTTGTAGAGTACTTTCCAATGCGAAAGAAGTTTTGCGCTGGAAAGTAATGTGGAAAAAAACATATTTTGTGCTGGTTAGCATCCTTTTTGTGACGCTAACATCGCAAAATGTTGGAAAATCTACCCTTCAATGTTGACATTTTGCATTTTCAAAGCATTTTTTCCCATGTAACACCGCGGTTTTCGACGAAAACTAACATCTGCAAAAATGCTGACTTACCTATACTTTATATTTGAGGTGGATTATGCTGATACGACCACAGGGTCGTATCAGCAAGTTTATCGCCGTTTTCCATGGAACCAGCGATGTTCCATGGAAAACAACGCTATTGCTGGAATAATTATTGCCATTGCGCTATGCGTTGTTAACACAGCGCTAGCATGGCGATAATTGTCAGCGATAGCCGGCGATAACAATTCTCACGCTAAGAACGGCCAGTGATAATTATTGTGGGCCGCTGATAAAATGCTCTGAGGTTCTATGGGGCATATTTACAATAACTGGTGCATCCCTGCAAATCAGCAGGGATGCGCCAGTGATTGTGTGCCACAGCTCCGCCATCATGGCTGCGCTGCATTTACAATGCGGCGCACCATGGGGCAAAAACGGCAAAGATGCGTGACGCATCTGTGCCGTAAAAGTGACCCATTGCTGGAGTTGCGTCGCAAGCGCAACGCAGCTCCAGCAACGCTCTGGGGGGCCCTATCGAGTTAATGCTGCGTCAAACCTTATGCCTGCTTCAGGCAGGCGCAGGGTTTTGACGCAGCATGGGCCTAAAAGTGACTGAGTGAAATCTTGTAGATTTCAATCAGCCACTTTTAGGAGGCGTTCCTGCACCGGAACGCCCCCTCCCCCCTGCGCAGGAACCCCTACATGTAGCGCAGGGCATTACAACGTGACGCATCTCCCAGATGCGTCACGTTGTAAGTACCCCCGCACCATGGAGCAGGATTAGCAGGATTAGCGCCGCCGCTGCGTCACAAAAGTGACGCAACGGCGGCGAAAATGAGGCGCAAGGGGCTTGTAAATCTGCCCCTATATGTTTTGGGATCCAAGTCCCTTTATCGTGTGCTCTGCATAATTGTCCTGTCGCTACCTCCCTGAACTCTGAAGCTGACATGACGTGATATTAAATACAGAGTGCAAAACTGGGAAATCTAGCAGGATAAATACTACATCTACAAATATCGCGTCTCAACGCTGTAGTTTTTGAAAAGTATTTCATTTCGGCTTAACTTTATGATTTTCTTTGCTTAAAATTTACTGTTAAATGTACCTTACTCTTTATTCAAGTTTTCAAATCGAACTTGAAGTGGTATTAGTGCACGAGCATTCCTCTTCAGGTTCACCTGAGCACACACCAAAATGCACTGAGTGCAAATTGAGAAAAAACATAAGAAAAAACTGACCCTCCAGCCAGTCTCCCAGAATACCTTTCACTTCCAGTTTAAAGACGTTTTAGATTATCCATTTACGTTTTACGCACCAACTAATTTAACGTAAAAAAATATATCTTCACGTTTGAAAATGTAGTGCTTTCAGAAATTCAGGTGCATTTTAAAAGACTGAAATATAGAAAATGTAACCTTTCCAAGTTTATTTTCTCCTTAAAAAAAATTCTCTTCCTTCGAATACCTGATTATAAACCTGCAGATGAAGGCGTGGTATGGTTTTACAGAATAAAACAGACTATGACCAGAAGATTTTGCGACAATTGAATAATGGTACCAATGTAAAAATGTAAAAAATTAGAAAGTGATCCTACTACTGCAATTCATATTTTTTTCTTTTTAACTCACAACACATGGTCACAGTAACAGTAGCGGTTGGTGGTGGGAGTGCTGCCGGGCGGTGACGTGGGCACGGAGGGGGAGCAGGGTGGGGGGAAGTAATCTATGGATTACGGAGATTTACATGTAAGTAAACATATAAATAAATAAAACGAATTTTGTTGCCTGCACTGCATCGCATATGGGGATGCAGTGCGCGCAACAAAATTAGTTTTATTTATTTATATGTTTACTTACCTGTAATCTTCTGTAATCCTTAGATTACTACCCCCCACCGTGCCCCTACCCCTCCCCACGTCACCGCCCGGCAGCTACTCCCACCATCGACCGCTACTGCCCAGTGAATCCTGGCTGAGTGATATAGGGTTCACCTATTTCAATAAAAAGGACTTCCCAGCCTTTTATAGATTACCTAAGATCCACAACACCGACAATAGCCCCAAAGCCACCCCTTTGTTGTCTGGATGCAATTCTATACTGCAACCTTTAGCGGAATAGATGATTTTTTCATAAAACCATTTGTTCCACTGACCACATCATATCCCAAAGACAGCAGAGCATTTATGAATCAGTTAGAGGGGAAAAACATTGATGCAACCCATGAATCATTAGTAACTATGGACATAAATCTTTGATTCACTATGGTGTATTTCAGAGGGAAAATTAAATAAATAATTAATTTTCCCTCTGCATCGTCCCTTCAAATCCCCCCCTTACATGGCTCCATCGCCCCACCGCTGTTACCTGCACGGACCATGGTTGTTTAATACCTAATGTGTTCAGTCCGATGGTTTTATATTTCATTGTACAGATAAGGTCTACAGAATGGTGCAATTCGACTATTGGTCCGGAGGATGGTCTCCTTGACTGTTAAGACGACTGGAGGCTGAAACTTTGATGATTTGGCCACCACAATCATACAAAATTCTTTATGGACTGACAAGTTTCTTCTGCTTGAATACACATTGCTTAACCTCATTGGCAGCTGGGGTAAGTCCCCCACAGTGCAGGGGGTGAGGGGGGGAACCGCAGCCCAGCTGTGCTCATGACTCACAGTGGAGCTGTGCTAATGACGAGCTCAGCTCGTCACAGACCCGCCCACTCATTCATTCTCCCGCACAGGCAGGGAATTAGCTGCGCGTGGGCGGTCAGCGGCCGTTATGACGAGAGCAGAGCTCCACTTTGACTCATGACGAGCTGAGCTCGTCATGAGCACACAAGGGTTTAAACTTAAGCAGGATGATATGATTGTGTGGCCTCCAGATGTGTCTTTCATTGCCACCAAAATTGAGACACATAATATGAGGTGATCAGCTCTTGACATCGGGATAGTTCTTATTTTTTACCCATTTTATATATTTTTCTTGTGATTAATAAACTCATGTTAATGTAAAAGAAAGTACGCCCAGTCGTTATTATTGCTGTAAAAATGACTGTTGCTTATGTGTATGGGAATGGATGCATGGTCAACATATCCCTTGACCAAGTAACAGAGTTGTATAGTAATTTCTCTCCTTCAGGAGATAAGATTTATTCTTTCTAACTGGGGACCGACACACACTTCAACAAGGCTATCCAAATTAATGGTGTATGTCCCTCCTCAACTAGAAGTGCACAAAGGCAGTGTCCATTCCTGAATGCCTGCTTAACATGAAATTCTAGATATTAACTGTGGGCTTGTTCCGTTGCTAATTCGCTGTGATTTGGAATAGAAGTAACTCAGCACTTTGTACCACATAACCCTTTTTGTGGTCCTCTTGGTACTTTTGTCTCATATCACTTTGCATAGTGTACCTGCTAACAGTTATTTTACAAAAGTTTTCTCTGGCCATTTTAAACGGTGGATTAATGTGACAGCAAAATGCCACACCAGCATCCTTTATGCCAGGCATACCTGTCCTTGAACTGGAAACACTGGAAGAAAGAGTTCAAAGGTGTTGGACTTGGCCCTCTGTGCAGGGTCATCCCTGAACTTTTTGACTTCCTACTAGCCCTTTTTCTGACATGGTATTGGTGGTTTTAGGACTCTGGGCACTTTAGCACTGCTATCCAGTGTAAAGTGTGTGTGCTCTCTGTGGTAAACATGGTAAGATTGTTCTACACCTGTTTGGCTTATGTAATTTACCTGTCAGTCCCTTGTAAAGTGGTATCTCAGATACCCAGGGCCAGTAAATTAAATGCTACTGGTTGGCTTGCAGCGCTGATTGCGTCACCCTCCAAAGTAGCCTTTCAAACCCGTTTCAGGCCTCTGCCATTGCAGAGCCTGTGCGCACAGTGTTACTGCCGCTGTGACATGGCACCTAAAGTGTTTGCCATGACTGTGACCCTCCTTTAACTGCATCTCATTTACCCCAAAGGTAGGCCCTAGCTAGCCCTATGGGCCGGGTGCATTGTAGGTTAAAGGTAGGACATGTACCATAAGTGTGTGACATATCCTTGTAGTGACAAACAGCCATTTTGGTTTCTCACTGCTGTCAGGCTGCCTTCTCATAGGAGTGCATTGGGGATTCCCTAATAAGTGTTTCAGTGGTAATTCCTGATATGAGAGGAGCAGCATGGTCAAGTTTAGTATGGTTGGAATAGTAATAATAAATGCTATGCAATGGTGTGGCAGATTTATTATTACTATATTAGAAATGCCACATTTAGAATTTGGTATTTATGTGTGCTATGTTTGCGACTGATGTGGATTGCATGTCTGGCTTTGAAGTGATAGGGGCTGGCGAGGTGTGTGTGGATCCAGAGAGGGCAGGGTGAGTCAGTGCTAGGCTGAAAAGGGGATCTGCATTTGGTGTGGTGGGTGGAGTAGTCCACTGACCCTGAAAAGGTTTGTGCCTGCCTGGGTGAATGCTGGCTCCGCCCCCCTGTATTGTGTCTGATCACCGAGCCTCCACCTGACAAAAGGGAAGAGGAGCCTTGTTTATAAAGTGCTCCAAAACCCCCAGAACCAGTTCAGACTGGTTTCACCAAGCCCTGTGCCAGGGCAGACAAAGAAAATGATGTATATATACTGGGGCTGTGATCCCATGAAAGTGTGCTTCTTTGTGACTGGGGACTGCTGCTGCTGTGCCCCAGGAGGAACCGCCACGAGGGACTGCCTCCCTGCTGGAGGACCCTGTGTGCTGGCCTTCCTGGGCCCAGCTTGGCCCCTCTGGACTCTGGGGGTCTAGCGCCTCGTGAGTGCTGCATTTTGGCCCCTGCTACACTGCTCCAGAACGAGAGGAGCGTTTATGCTCTGCAGTGCTGAGCTGCAGAGGCATCCTGAGGGAATCCCAGCGTGGGGATTTCCCCAAACGGCATCCAAGTGAAGTGGGAGCCTACCCCGCGTTTATGCCACCCCGCATTTTAGGGATACCGAGGGAGGAGGGTGCCTACCATGCATTTGTGTGCTCATCTGGTAGGAGCCCACCTGCCTTTCGAGTTAAGAGCGGGAGCCCACCCCGCTGTTGTGTGCCCCTCCGAGTGGGATCCCACCCCACATTGGTATTATTTTTGGCGGGTGCCCACCCGCACTGTGCCCGAGAGGAGAGGCCTGGTGGCTGTGCCTGGTTGGGGGCATGCCAGCCGGCAGGAAAGAGGATGCTGGAATCCTGACCGGGCGTACTGGGAAAAAGGCGGGAGCCCGTGTGCTGGTGGGAGCCTGAAGAGGAGACGGACCCTCCAGGGAGCACCCCAAGAGGAGACGGAGCCTGCAGGAAGAGCACTGTGAGTGGAAGGCGAAAGGGGAGGAGCCCCAAGCGGAGAAGCTTGACCAGAGCCTCGAGGGCTTCCAGTGCCGAAGCTTCCTCAGCGTGAGGGAGACGGAGCCTCCAAGCAGAGCTCCTGTGAGTGGGGCTCAAAATGGGCACAGTTGGTGCCAGGGCTGAGTTCTTTTTGGGCCTTGTTGCGGCCCAGAGCAGACGCCTGTGGCAAAGGGGCATTGTTCCAGGAGTCCCCGAGTCGAGGCACGCTAGTGCCCGTGCCTGGTTGTGTCCTACAGCTGCCCCGCCGGACAGAGGGCACCTGCAACTTTTGGGAAGTCATTTTTAGAAATCCCGGAGAGGGACTTGGGGCAAGTTGGTAATTAGGAGTCCCAGAGTGGGGCTTTAAGAGCACAGGGGTGTGCAGGCTAATTTTGCACTCAGCTGTACCGCAGTTATGGGTAGGTGCAACACAGTGGCATTTTGTGATCATGAGGAGAAGGGGGTGAGATGCACCCCACGCTCCAATACCTTGCGCACTGTGGTTCTTGCTGCATTAGCAGCCAGAGGGCTAATTGAAAAGCCCAGGAGTAAGCTCTGACACTCTGGACAAAGGGTATTTTGAGCCACAGTGAAAGGCAAGTTAGCCTGGGGTCATTTTGGATGGTGATGCCTAATATGATTGTGGCATCCTGTGTTTCAGGCTAATGTTATGCTTAGGATTTTTATGCGTAATCTGTTAATGGCTAAAGGGATTTCGTAATGTGATTTTATACCTGATGTTTGTTGCCTAAGGTGTTGGTACGTACAGTATTCTGCCAGTAGTTACTGATTGTGCGTTATATGTGTTACTAGTGTTTTTTAAAGGTTCTGACAGTGTCCCGATTGGCCCTGTCATGTGTATATAATCCCCTGTATATATTGCCTCGTGCCAGTTGGCACAGTGTATATGTGTGATTAATGTGTTTTGGATAATACAAAGGCTATTTTATATAACCTTGTTTGGAGTTTTTTTTGTAGTGTGCCTAGTGTGTTGCTGTTGTGTGTGTGTTGCGCAAAACGCTTTACACATTGATTCTGGGATAAGCCTGACTGCTCATGCCAAGCTACCAAGGGGGTGAGCAGGGGTTATCTTCAGCGAATTCCTTGCCTTGATAAAAGTTGTGGTTTCTGCCTGGCTTAGGCGCATGACCTAGCCAACCAGAATGGGTACCGGGAAAAAACATGCATTTTGGAACAAAAAATGGGTCTTCAAGGCTGGAGCATACCACAATATTCATAAAAGGAAGGGTCAACTATAAGAATTGCTGAAGGAGATCTGACTGACAAGTATGTAGCTCTAATCAACATTTTTCACAGAAGATTTGATTAAAAAAATGTAGTGCTACAGAGGCATACATTTTTCAAAGGTCACAGTTGCATACAGGGATCGACATGTATGTGCAACAGATGAATGTATAAAGTAGATTGAGCTGATCTAGATTGTACAAATGTGTCTACCAATGCTTGAAGCAACAAGTAGCAGGACCATAGTAAAGGATTAAAGGTGAGACAATAGAAGATGGCGGTGTGAGCGGACGTGCTTTGCCGAGCTCCCGCCGCCGGCCGCCGTTTTACAGCATAATTACAGCACTTAATCCGGCCCGAACGCTTTACTAGCGGGCCTGAAGTCGGCACTACTGTGACGGAGTGCTGGAGAGCAGCGTTGCCGGTCCTCGGCACACGATCCCCGCTGATCCTGCCCGGTGCTGCTGCGGCCGTTGAGGCCTGAGAAGAGCGGAGCAGCGCAAACGAGGCCGTGGTGGGCGGAGCCCGAACGCCGCCTCAGGTGCACCCGAAGCCGGCGGCTGAAGCGACGGCAGGCCCGACCCGCGCTGCGGTGCGCGAGGCCCCCTGTGATCCCTGAACGGGGGCTTCTGCGGGCCTGCCACATCTCCTCGTCACCTTCGCGACACAGCCCCGAAGGCCACGGGCGTAACCAGTGCCGTCGATGGAGCGCGTGGAGGTGCTTGGAGGACGGCCCTGAGTTAGGAGGTGAGGAGCGGGTGGACGGGCGGCCCCCCAGCGCCCGGCGAGAAGGCAGCGGAGGAGCGGGGACCACGGAAAGCAGACAGCGGTCACACTGGACCCCCTCCCGGACTGAGTGGCGGCTGCCCTCGCCATAAGCCCCGGCGACACTGAGGAGCTGCAAGCAAGCGCCATTTTGTGACCCAGCACGCCCTGCCCGGGCCTAGCCTTGCACCCCCCCCCCCAGTGCTGGCTCTCTCCTGTGGCTCTGCCCCCACCACAAAGAGCCCACCGAACACAGGCACAACATCGGGTCTTTGAGTCCAGCGAAGGGCAGCAGTGGCCCAACAGCTTGGGGGACGCCTCCTAGCTGGGGGATACGGAGGGACGCTCCCGCGTGGTGCTGGACTCACGAGGCCTCCTACATCGGCACTTCTTTTGGCGGCCACCGTGGCTGGTGGCCTGTGGTCGCACGGGATCCCTCGGAGTAGTTCACCGCCCTGAGACTGGGCCCCGACAACGCCTTGCGCTCCCACACAGCGCGGTGGGCCCTGGGCCGCCCGCTTGCCTGGCCCTGCGGAGCAGTCCACGCTCGAGGCCCTGAGCCCTGCAAGTAGCTGACATTGGTGGCGGCCAGCCGGCGCTCCGGAGGGGGTCCGGAGGGGGCATGTCCGGCGGGCGGCTCCGGAAAGACCGCACCATAAAGGACCTCTTCACCCCTACCACAATGGGGAAGCGGACGGACCCCACGACTACCGGCCACCGGGGTGACGCAGAGAAGAAGGTGACGGCCTCCCCGCCTTCGGGACGGACGGACCCCGAGGGCCCCGTCACACGGTCATTCCTGGAGTCCCTATTCACCGGCTTGAGGGAGGACATCCACGCCTTAAAGAAGGAGCTCCAGGAGGAAATAAAGGAAGTCCGCCGAGACACCGACGCCATTGGTGAGAGGGTAGCGGACTTAGAGGCCAAAAGCGACGTGCGGGATACGGAGATAGAGGCCCTACGGCAGGAGCTGGCCCGCATACATGATCAGCAAGTGGACCTCCAGACGCATGCCGAAGATTTGGAGAACCGCTCCCGGCGGCACAACATCAGAATCAGGGGAGTTAAGCAGTCACCAGACATGGAAGACCTCTTTCAGTTCACGCAGGGACTGTTTAACCTCGTTCTAGGCCGGCCTGCTGACACCCCATTGCGACTCGACAGGGCCCACCGTACGGGCCCGCCTAGAGCCAACGGAGCCCACCCGGCGGACATTCTGGTCTGTGTACAGGACTTCAGGACGAAGGAAGAAATCCTTGCCAAGGCGCGCCAGACGGCTCCAATCACCTATGGTAACCACTCCCCGACTTTGTATCAGGATCTGGCCGCTATTACCCTGGAGAAGCGACGCACCTTTCGACCAGTTACAGCGGAACTGCGAAAGCCCAATATCTCTTACAGCTGGGGTCACCCCTTCCGCCTGGTGTTTCGGCTCGGCAACATTCTCCACCAACCGCGCTCCCTCAGGGACGCCTGCCACCTGCTAGGCATTGAGGAGCCGGCGGTCGACGAGGGACCCACGGGAGAAGGTGCCTCTGGCGCGGAGATCCCCGGGAGATGGCAACAACAACGACGCAGTCGCAGGCCAAGACGCCCCGCGGCTACGGAGATAGAGGAAGGGCAACGGGCCGCGGTGGAAACTGTGGCGCAGGGCCTGGTGAAATTGGACAATGGCTGACCACCGGGAGGACAGCACGCTGGCCCTGACGAGCAATGTATGGCCGGGTCTGACTGGGCCGGCGGCGGGGGCAGTGGCTGAGTGCTTCCCACTCTTCCCCGATGGAGATCCAAACACTTCGCCTACGGCGGTGGACGGGGGATGGGTCGGTTTGCTCGCACCGTCACCACTGCCTCCACACTTTGGACACACCTTACCACAGGTCCAGTGGACTATTAACTGGACCTGGGACTATTTTGGACCGAGTTTTTCTCACAGTTGGGGCGAGGGGTTGGTGGGCGGGACGGGAGGGGGGTGTTGTGAATAGTGGGGTTGGAAGGGAGTTGGAAGGGGGGTGGGAGGGGGGAGGGGGCTCTCCTTGTCCAGGGGATTTTGGCACTGCAGTGGGAGTTCCAGGACGGCTGTGCGTCAGACGAAGGGCCGTCCCACACCGTGCTTCCATGGCTCAAGCGCTGGCCATAGCTTTCCACACATTACCCCCACCATGACATGCCAATTGCGAATACTTTCACTTAATGTGCGAGGCCTCAATAGCCCGGTCAAACGCAAGGCGATCTTGTCCTTCCTAGACCACTCGAAGGCCGACATCTGCCTCCTGCAAGAGACACACCTGGTATCTAAGGACCATCACAGACTGCAGTTGCGCTCCTTCCCGTGGCAGTTTTTCTCCTCCACTCAGAAAAAGGTAGCTGGGGTAGCTATACTGGTAGCCAAAACCTTCGAGGGACGGGTCATGCAAAAGGAAGCTGAGATCAAAGGGCGGCTCCTCGTCCACAGCTTCCAGGTTGCGGGCCAGACATTACTAGTGGGCTCAGTTTACGCACCGAACGAAGGTCAGGAAAGGTTCCTACTCACAGCACTGGAGGCTGCCACTGCCACTACACATCCACACTTACTGCTTGGGGGGGACCTAAACCTGGTTTTCCACAACACGGCAGACCGCACAGGCCAAAGGTTCGGACAAGTTGGGGCGCTCTCAGCGACAGGACATGCACATATTTCTGATCTAGACCTCACTGACCTATGGCGACACTTTCACCCACACATGGCGGCATACACCTACTACTCGGCGGCCCACAAGACCTATGCGAGACTGGACTATTTTCTGTGCTCCTCACAGCTGATGGCGCAAGCTGAGGACGTGGAGATCCTCCCAGCCTCCCTGTCTGACCACTCCCTGGTGATAGCGACCTTCCGGGTGGCACCCGTGCCGGCACCTCAGCGTCACTGGCGGCTCCGAGATGGGCTCCTGCTGCGCCCAGCCACACAAGATAGGCTCAAGATTGCACTAATACAATTCATGGCTCACAATGCCAATGGCGACATGACCAAAGCCACTCAATGGGCTGCGCTCAAGGCGGTCCTGAGGGGCGAGATCATCTCCATCGCCGCCGCTGACAATAAGGACAGAGCGCTGAAAAGGGCTGAACTCACTCAGCGAGTGGCTGAATTGGAGCAGATGCACCAACGCACCGGGGCCGCGCGGTCGTGGCGCCAGCTGTGCACTGAACGGAAGATGCTAGCAGCCCTGGATCAGGATGTGGCCGAATACGCCGGCATGCGCCTCAAGCATGCATACTACACCGGAGGTGACCGCTGCGGGAAGCTCTTAGCGAGCAGACTACGGGCACAGGATCAGAGACGGCACGTACGCTCCCTCAACTCCACGCTCGGGACACAGGTCACGGAGGACGCGGCTATAGCGGCGGCATTCGGCAAATTTTACGCCACCCTCTACGATGCGGATAGCCTTGATCCGAAGGCAGGCCTGGATTACTTGCGCGACGCTTCCCGCCCTTACACAAGCGCAAGCGGACTTCCTAGACCGGCCCATCGGCCTGGAGGAGGTCATATCGGCAATATCCCACCTTAAAGTGGGGAAATCCCCAAGGCCAGATGGCTACACGGCGGCCTTCTATAAAACGTTTTGCTCACAGGTTGCCCCCATCCTGCGCGACCTGTTTAACACGTTTGATCAACCCGGCGCCATCCCCCCTGACCTGCTTGAAGCGGCCATATCAGTGATCCCCAAGGCCGGCCGTGACCCGACAGACTGTGGCTCTTACCGGCCCATCTCCTTGCTGAACATAGATCTGAAGCTCTACACCGGCATCCTCGTGAGTCGCCTGGCGCCGTACATGCAGCAACTGGTAGACCCTGACCAGTCGGGCTTCATCCCCCAAAGGCAGACTAGCGACAATACCCGGCGAGTCCTCCACCTCATCGTGGCCGGCTCATGTACGAGACCAGGTTGCATGCTCCTTACCATCGACGCAGAAAAGGCGTTCGATAGAGTGCACTGGCCTTATCTTGAACAGGTATTGCAGCACTTCGGTTTTGGGGAAACCCTCCGCCACCGCATATTCAACTGCTACCGCCGTCCCAATGCAGCGGTGCGAGTTAATGGCCATACCTCTCCGAGATTTGACATTGGCAGAGGCACCCGGCAGGGCTGCCCACTCTCCCCCCTCCTGTTCGCCCTCTATATGGAACCGTTGGCACAGAGAGTGAGACAACACAACTGCATCTCAGGTATCCGCTTTGGCGGTGACACGCACAAAATTCGTTTATACGCAGATGATGTGCTGTTGTCCCTCACTAACCCGATGCAATCTATGCGAGCGCTCTTTGTGGAGCTCCACTCCTTCGCGCAGGCATCGTGCTTTAAGATCAATGAGGCGAAATCGGAAGCCCTGAATATCTCGATACCCCCCGACACCCTGGAGGAGGTCAAAGCGGAGTTCAAGGTACAGTGGTCGACCGCCTCCATTTCTTATTTGGGCTTCCACCTGGCCCCGACGGTGCGGGCCACCGCAGAGGCCAACTACGTGACCCTGACGACGAAAGTCCGGGATCAATTGCGGCGTTGGAAGCCACTCACGCTGTCCTGGCTCGGCCGGATCGCGGCTGTTAAAAAGACATTGCTCCCACAGATTCTATACCTGTTCCAGACGCTTCCCTTGCGACCGCCACTCGGGTGGCTACAGAAAACCCAAATGGAATTAACACGGTTCATCTGGAATGGTCGACGCCCGCGTTTCAAGCACGCTATTGCGACCCTGCCCCCGGATCATGGGGGAGTGGGGATACCCGACCTCGCGTTATACTTTCAGGCGACACAACTGCGCCCGCTGGTGGAGTGGCATCAACTAGAGTCGGACAAACACTGGCTCTTTCAGGACCAGGCAGTGGCTGGCAGCCCACTACAGGGAGTCCCATTCCTCCCACGGTGTCACAGACCTCCCAACTTGTATGCCTCTGAAATCACGGGTACTGTCCTGGGGGTGTGGGACAGGGTGGCCGTGTCTAAAGAGCTGACCTCCTTTCCGTCGCCGATGACGCCAATTTTCGATAACCCAGACTTCACGCCGGGCCTGGACACCAGGGCATTTGCGGCATGGAGAGCAACCCCCTGCAGAGATGTGGGACACATGTTTGACCTCAAGGGTATACTTCCATTCCACAAAGTGAAAGAGGACTACGGCGTTGCCGAGACAGACCGATTGCAATATCTGCAGGTACGACACTGGGTCCTTCACCCCTCGATCCTGCCAGGCGCCCAACGACATCTCACACACTATGAGAAGTGGCTGCTGACATGCACATCAGACAAGAAATTAATCTCAGATCTCTACCAACAGTTACTCCTCACCAACACTCACACATACAATGCGGGTAGGACCAGATGGGAAAGGGACTTGGGGCGCCAACTCACATTGAAGGAATGGGAGGGGGTTTACTACAGGGCCAGACATTCGGCACACCACGCGGGTCTCACTGAGACGATGACCAAAATTGCCACATATTGGTATCATACACCGAGAGGCTACACCAGTGGGATCCCAGGTGAGCGACCGTTGCTGGAGGGGATGCGGGGAGCTGGGGACACTAGAGCATTTACTGTGGAGCTGTGACAAACTCCGTCCGTACTGGACTCCCATTCTGGACCTAATTGACTCTCACCTGGATACGCAACTGCCCCGTTTCCCAGCATACATTATACTGGGCCTTCCTAACGCTCTTATGTACCCCCTGAAATCCTGGAGGGGGAAACTGATCGCACTGGCTCTGGGGGCAGCGGTACAGAACATAGTGGCTCGTTGGAGGGCAGCCCAGGCTCCACTGCAGCTAGGCTGGCTGCATCGGCTATGGGCGATCCTGGGAATGGAGAAGCAATCATTGACCGCAGCAGGGAGGGGAACGGACTTTGCAGCTTTATGGCAACCCTTCCTCTCCCTCCTGACCGGGGAATTCCGGGAAGTGAGCTGCCCCCGATACCTGCGGCTGCTGTGACTCGCAGATATCCCACTACCGGAGCCTAAGTCTCGCACACATAAACGCAAGGGCCCAGTGCGCGCGGCACCGACTGGCCCGTAGACGAGGCGGTGATGGCTTGTCACCCTATGCTTGACTATTGGACAAGGAGAGGGGAGGGTGGGGGAGGGGGGGGCTACAGGGGTTGTTTTGTCTTGTGTTAAAGACTCCTGTTAATTCTTGCATCATTATTGGCTCCGCTTGCACCTCTAGGGCACCTCTTTTGACGCGGCCGGCCCGGATGGGTTGTAGGCGGCTTGCTGTGTTAATTAAGTAGGCCTGGTGTCACCATTTTAGGCGTAAGCAGTGCCTCTGGTTTAGACTGCCTCCCCTCGAGGCCGGTGCTGATGCTTTTTTGAGAGGTGCAGTGCGATTATTTTCTGCTCAATAAAAAGATTTAATACTAAAGGTGAGACAATAGGCTCTAATGATGGTAGAATTGTCTCTTGTTTTAAGTGCAGAAGAGAAAAATTACATAGGCAATGCTAAAAAGTGTCCTGCTTACAACCAGTTCACCTGTGTGTGCACTGGTGACAAGTGACAATAAGGCTGTTAATGCAATTGTAAATAGAAGTAGGGAGAAAGGCAGCAATGATTTTGAAGAGTACCTTGTAACTATACAAGGTAGAGTGAGCAATGCTTCCAATTGTAAATGTGGTAGCAATGATATGGATCCAAGGTTGGTGGTGGAATCAGGGTTGCCATATACTTTGAGTAGGGAGGAGGAGCAGGGTAAATTACCTGGTTTAGTTGAAGATCAAATATGTTTGCTTCTGCTTGAACACAATAGAATTTCTAGGATAATTTGACACAGAATTCAGTTTGATAAATATGATCAATGACATAATGCACATTGCTAAAGATGTTTTTTTCATGATGTGGTAGGGAGAACAGAAAGGATAGAAAATTGCCCTCCATCTCAGCTATACCGAGTTTGTGTTCATTGTGAGTGATGCCTGGAAAGTACATGATTGTGACACTGTATTGGTGAATAGGTATCCAAACATATTGAACAACAACTTACAAAGGTTGAAGGAATTTAGGACCACATGTTAAAATGTTTCAGCAGTTGCAAACAGAGAATCAGGCCATTTGCATCCTCCAAATTGCCTGTTGACATGTAGGAACCCAATTTTCTGAGTCAGTAACCTATTAACAAATCAAAAAATAGGATTTATGAGTCGGTAATAGGAAGGGCTTTGTTAAGAGTGTCCCTTTCTAAATAGCGAGTTGCATGGGGATGTATGCATTGTTTGTGACCGGAATGCGGTAACAAAACATTTGCAGTTTACCACCAGCTTCAAGTTGTTGGTAACCCATTTGCAAATAGGAAGGGGTCCCTCAGGGACCCCTTAACCTCTGCGAATGTGGGTGCAAACATGTTTTAAGAGCAGGCAGTTGCCACACGGACCACAGCCTACTGTGAGAAAACAAAAAGAAAACTTTTCAGTTTTGTTTTTGAATTGCTTCAACACTCTTGCCGGGAAAAACAGTGTGCTGTACACTCCCCAGGCGGAAGTTCTTTTTGTTGCCAGAGCCCGTGGTAGGACAGGGGGCTCAACGCTGACCGCAGCGCACGGGACTCCAGGTACCAGGAGTCCGTGTACCTGAGCACCTGAGCACCCGAGCACCTGAGTGGAGCCCCACCCGAACCACCACCGACGCTTCTTAACTGATCGCATGTCCCACTGTTGCGGGTCCCGCTTCAACACTCTTGCCGGGAAAAACAGTGTGCTGTAAACTCCCCAGGCGGGGAAGCAACGTGAAGTTCTTTTTGCTGCCAGAGCCCGTGGTAGGACAGGGGACTCAACACTGACCGCAGCGCACGGGACTCCAGGTACCAGGAGTCCGTGCACCTGAGCGGAGCTCCGCCCCTTCATCATCGCGGTATTTAGTGTTGTGCAAGGTCACGCATCGCGGGACGCAGCGCGGAACGCAGCGCGGGACCAACGCCGGACTAAGCCCGGGACAAGGGCGGGACAGTCTGCGACAGTCCGCGACTGGTCAAGGTTGGGCTGGGCCACGACCCCTGCACGACTGTACCCAGATTCAACAGACTTAATTACCGTAGAGAACTGTGGACTACATATGGTAATTCTAATTTTTATAAGTGAATTAGCTGCTAGCGCTAATCATTGCAGTTGTACCCCGGACTATCATTTATTAATTTTTACCTGGTTTCTGCTTACTTTCATTTCAGTGCTTTTCGGATTTTTTAAATTTGATCTATTTTCTTAACATAAGGCTTCCTATCATCGTATTGGTGATAAGTGTTTTTTCCCTTGTAAAATGTCTAAAAATCAGGGAGGGAACGTCCGACCCACTGTAGCTACACTCGACAACTATCTGGTGAAAGTTGTTGACAAAATTAACAAAGAACGTAGATTATCTTTGGGATGGGGGATTGTCTTAGATCCACCGATCAGCGCCACTGAGATACCAATTCCCTTGTCTACCTCTCAGTCCATCCCAGCTATAGATGATAGCGATGTGATAGGTTCTCCTGACAATTCAATTATCCAGGGCAGCATTGCCTCGGCGATACCACAGGACAACCAAGATACTAATGTTTCCATTAACGACTCTGAAGTTCCCAGCACCCCAACCCCTAAAGTGCAAAGAGTATTGAGGTCAGGGAGACATTTAAGTAGACCCATGCTGCCAAAAAGGGGGGTAACCCGTAAGTACAAAAGAAACACTGATTCTATATCAAAAGGAGTAGTCAACGACCTACATAGATCCCAGGATGATATAAGCCCCACCAATTTCACACTAGCTCCTGATCAGTTAGACGCTTTGATTGGTATCATTGATGCCAAGCTAGAAAAAATTGTACTACCCATATTGGATAAATTCGAGACAGTTTCTAGGGAATTGACACGCTTGGGGGGATTGGTGCAATCTAGTTTGAGTCCAAACATTAGTCCCCCACCGGCCCCTATGGCGAGTGGTGGTACCAGTATGCCCATGCAGCTCAACAATAGCCCCTTAGGAGCTGCTGCGGTTCGGCCTGACTCTTGTCCGCCCTCACAGCAAAGAAATATTCCAAACACAGCTGCCACGGTTCAGGGTCAAACTAATAAGCCTCCGCAGCCGACCACCAAAGGTTTAGCTAAAGTAACAGCGGTGATACCAGTATGCTCCAATACCTTCCCCTCGTCTCTGCCATCTACCGTGATTTCAGGTAATCGGACCACCAACGCAGATAGGGGGAAGTCCAAAACTCATGGCTATTCACACCCGAATCTTCCACCTGACTGTGCACCCTATGTGGCGGTACTGACTAACGTCCCGCCAGTCAAGGAAGATGGGCCCCATTGTGTAAACGAATCGCAGGAATCGCTTAAACACAAAACCGTGAATGTGGCTTCCCAGTTGCCCTGGCGGACCAGATTTTGGTCACCACCAGAACCAACTGGATTGGTACTACCCCTAAGAATATTTCTGGAGATTGTATCATTATAAACTTTAGTAATCCCCACCTTGCAACTACTACTCTGATTAGAGCCACCTCCCGCCTCTGTAATGAGAATGGTATTTCTCTTCGCCCCCTGGGTTATTTTTATAGACAGTTCATAGGCCAACCCCACAGGGACGATGGGCGGATGAATAGGAGGGGTGCAGGTTTTTATAGCGATCAAAGTGGATTCCAGGTGGATATTTCCAACCGTTTCCAATGTCTAAGTGGGCTAGATCTTAACGATTGACTGGAGCCTGGTTTGACTACTATTATTGTTAACAGGGAGGAGCAGGGTCCATGTGGTGGTGGACAGAGTTTTTATCCACTGGGGTGTACAACCATTGCCAGTGAAGTATGTACCACTGTAGATTGTATGCCTGTGGCTATGGTGGGTGATACTGGTGGAGGTAT
Organism: Lissotriton vulgaris; assembly: GCF_964263255.1. NCBI lineage: Eukaryota > Metazoa > Chordata > Amphibia > Caudata > Salamandridae > Lissotriton > Lissotriton vulgaris. The sequence continues at coordinate 2,040,652,933 of NC_141685.1, read as the reverse complement.
GGAGAGTTCACCCAAGATTACTACCTCCGAGGTTAGCCCACAGCTTGCACCTATTCAGCATGGTAGTGGTCGACCACCCTCTGGAGAAGGTTTTTGTAGCTGCCATATTGCTAGTTGGAATATCGCAGGTATTAGGTCTAAATCGGATTGTCTGGGTTGGACAGAATTTTTAGCCTTATTTGAAATTATATGTTTGCAGGAAACTTGGTGCCAGGACTTTAAGGGCTATGACGGATTTGTCTCATATCAGCTACCCGCTATTGGATCTTCCTCGGGGAGAGCGAAAGGGGGCCTCCTGGTTTTGATTTCTATTGAAACTCATTTATTGGTTAAAAAATATGTAAAAGTGGGGGTGCATTCTCAGATCCTGTGGTTGTACAATGCGGATGGTAGGACATCCTTTTAATCAACTTTTATAATAACACTTTTGACAACACTAGGGACCAGGCGGTAAAAGCACTATCAAGTGCCCTCGACGATATTATTAAAGTTTCTAATGTCGTCTTTGATCTGTTTATGGCAGGGGATTTTATTGCTGCCACTTGCCCTTTTTCTGATTTAAACCTATGCGGGGTGGTAAATTGTGAAGGAGAGGGAGTATTACATTTTCAACATAATCACTATGGGGAATCATTAAATCTCTTTCTCCATGGACACAATATGAATATTATGGATAATGAGAAAAATTATTGTGAGGAACACACCCCCACCTTCACAGGCCGTGGAGCTTCCTCAGTGATTGATTACATCTGTATCTCCTCGGGCCTAGAACCTTGGATTATGGCACCTAAAGTTGTAGATATGCAGCTTAGTGACCATAATTGCTTGACTGTAGAGGCCCTGCTATGGGAAAACAAAGGGACTCCCAATACGGGGAGTATTAATAACATCGAACCCCACCGCCCCAATGGCATGAGAATCAGATGGAAAGGGAAAAAGGCTGAGATCACGTCTGATTCCATTATTAAAAGTTGTTTGTCAGAAATAGAAGGGATTTTAGACGACGGTGATGCCACTGCAAACTCTATTAAACGATTTATTTATATTAACTCTGTAATTGATTTTAAACTCACCATTACCTCTAAGCATAAGGAAGGTCGCTTGCGGGGATGGTTTAACCAAGCCTGTACATCAGTTCTTAAAGAATTAAAAATGGCACTAGCAGCCAAACCCAGAGACAAGAGCTTGGTTTTAAACCTCAGAGGTAGTTATAAGGAAACTCTAAAACACAGGAAAGCGGAGCTCCAGCAGGAAGCGTGGGACAATTTGGCACAGGCCGCTGAACTGAAAGACTGTACCCTGTTTTGGAAAACAATTAATTCCCCTTTTCTTAAAGATGAAAAAATCCCTGAATTAATGACCACTGTTCTTAGGAAAGAGTGTATTTCTCACTTCTCTAAACTTTTTGACTCAAGCACTGTAAGGGAGGATACAGCGGTTAGATGGCCTTACCTGCCACTTAACATCTCCGTTCCAGAGGTCTTAGATAGTATCAGGGCTAGTAAAGGGGGGAAAGCACAGGGTACGGACAGGGTCCCAATCGATGTTTATAAACTAGTACCCGAGGTATGGGGTCCACTTTTAACTAATATTTTTAATGCCGCATTCTGCAATGAAGTGCCCTCCACATGGGAAGAATCGATTATTATTCCAATATTTAAGAAAGGCAATTGTGGGGATGTTAAGAACTATCGCCCAATTTCCTTACTGGATTCTTCCGTAAAAATCATGAGCAGAGTTCTCATGGTAAGATTAGAAGAATGGGTGGAGGAGAATGGTATACTGGCTGACAGTCAATTTGGTTTTAGGAAAGGCCGTTGAACGATAGAGCAATGTCTTAATCTAGACTTGCTTATCGGCAAATATACCCTAGCAAAAACAGGCTCTATTTATCTCTACTTTGCGGATTTAAGTAGTGCCTTCGATCTAGTGGATCACGCCATCCTGTGGGCCAAGCTTATTGAAATGGGGGCTCCTGAGGGTATCATATTTTTTCTGGCACGACTGTACACCAATTACGTGCTTGTGTACGCTACGGTACCAAAGGGGAATGTACCACCAAGTTTAAAATCGGGCGTGGAATTAGACAGGGATGTGTGTTGGCCCCACTGCTTTTTATTCTTTGTATTAACGAGATATACTCCACCTTAAAATCTATGTCAGTGGATGCTCCCACAATACACAGAGACCACGTCCCAGTTTTATTATACGCGGACGACGCAGTTCTAATTTCACGCACCCCCATAGGCCTTCCACGGTTGATGGATGGTTTTTCCCTATTTATTAAAGGAACAAAGCTAGTTATTAACAAATCCAAAACCTTTGTAATGGAATGTGGGCGGAGGAACGGAAAGAAGCCCTTTTCATATTTCATTGACGGGCAGAAGGTTCAACTTGTTGATCATTTTTCCTATCTAGGGGTTACATTTTCAAACAACAAATATAACAAATGGTCTAGCGAGCACAATAATGTAAGGTCTAAGATGGCCAGGAGTTAAAATGGCATATTTACGTTGGCCACGAAGTTGGGTGACAGACATGTCTATGACATGCTTAAAATATTTCAGTCCCGATGCCTATCTACGTCCTTGTACGGAGCGGGTATCTGGGGCTACGCCCCGGTGGGACCGCTTCAAGTAGAGGAGAATACTTTTCTAAAGAGACTTTTGTGTCTACCCAGCTCAGTTTCCAACGTTTTAGTGCACAAAGAATTGGGTATTTTCCATCTTTCCGATTTGATTCTCCTGAGACCACTTATGCTTTGGCGCTCGATATGGATGAAAGAAGAGACGTCATTGTGTAGATCAATTATATCCGATTGCTTGTCCATGGATAACTATCAAAGGATCCCATGGCTAAAATATAACGTGGACAGTTTTCGGGAGGGTTTTGGCCTGGATGTTTTTACTGACCATTGTGGTGCCTCTGATTTAGCCAAACATGAAATCAAGAACTCTTTTTTAAATCACCAAGCTAACAGACGGCACCAAGACAGTGTTGAACTTTCCTCTTGCATTCTATACCATGATTTAAATGATTTTTTGGGCTTTCAACCGTACTTATCGCAGGTGACTTGGAAGGCCCACCGGTATGTGTTGACTAGATTGAGAACTGGGATAGTCCACAATTTAGTGGCCTTCACACAACAACGTTCACCCCCTGTTGGCCCCTGCCCATGTGATAACATTTGTTTACAAAGCACTATGCACTTTCTTTTGTTTTGTCAACTGTATAAATACTTGCGGATTGCTTATCTTAAACCTGTGTTTGTAAAGTTTGGAGTCAGGACTGTAAAAGACTCCATGAGACTGCTTTTTAACCTTCATCACCCTGATGTCTGTTTTTACACAGCTACCTTCCTTTTAAAATCAATTAATGCTAGGAAAAGTATCCAGTTTTAACTTTTATTAATGTATCTGTATAGTTTGCGTTAGTATGGTCACCGCTTTTTTAACTGTATTTTGTATGTTGTGCTTTTATGGACTTGTTTCTTGTTCCGAATAAAGCTTTATGAAATGAAAAATGAAATGAATTGCTTCCCATTGTCCTTTAAGGAAAACGGGCTGCATTTAAAAAAATCCTTTATTGAAAAAGTAATCATAGACATGGCAGTCTGCTGACCCCAGCAGGCCACCATCCCTGTGATTTTGGCCATTCCCAGTGATTGCAAATTTAAACCTGCCTCATGAATATTGATGAAGCAGGTCCATTTGCAACACACTGGTAATTGCACATAGTTTTAAACACACTATTGTACATCACCTTTTGTGAATTCCTAATTGCGAGTCGCAAAAAGTTGCAATTAGGAAGTCACAAAATGTAGTGATCGTACATGTGGCCCTTAGTCACAAGATAATTTTAAAGGATGACACCCTACCCTGTGCATAAGGCTAGGTGGGCTCTGTATTGTTTGTGGAATTACTAAAACTTTGTAGACAGGGAGTGATTGAGGAGATTCAAAACTCAGAGTAGTTGGCACCGTTTTTTTGGGCACCCAGACAGAATGGTACTCTGACAATGTGTGTCAATGGCAGTGGCAGACTGTAATTTTACCAGAAAGGGGTTGTGGGCCATGCACGCACCAACCATAAAAACACATGTAACATACCTTAACTGGAACTTTCCGAGAGGCGTCAGAGGTGCCAGGAGAGTTGAGTCGCTGTCTCTCATTTGCCACAGAGTGGGATCGGTTCAGTGAGAGTTGTTGACCCCACCCCACTCTGTAATGAGGTGTCACTGATTGACACTGAGCCCTGGGCACTTCAGGGCTTAAAATCGAAGCACAGAGGTCTGAGGCAATCAGGGACGCTCCCACTCAGCATGAGTGGTAGGGCCTCAAGACACTTTTGCCAGGCTCAGGAGGTCACACCCATATCAATCGGATATTCTCAGCCTGGCAAAGTTCAGTGCTGACTGCTTAGCTTTCAGACTTTCCAAGAAGAGAGTCTGTTTGTCCTGAGGTCCTGTTTGTTTTTCAAAGGCTTGACATTACTTAACTGATCCTACGGACCAGACTCCATTGTGACATCTACCTTCTGTCCTAACAACTTAAGTCAACTTTTTTGCTCAAAGTGATCACCTGGAAAAAAATAAAAGAGGCAGCCATTATTTACAAGGTAAGGGGAATTACAGAGCGCTAGTGCTGGCCAGAAAAAAGAGCACAGCGACTGAAAAAAGAAAGGCTTGTTGGACAATGGTGGGCTGAGTTATTTCTTTAGGTACTTATTTTATAGCAGCAGCAAAAGACATTCACAAAAAAGGCCACAGCAATTAAGCCAGAAGAGAAGAACTGAGAGGACCCTGAAGGCGAGACACCACTCCGAACTGGCAAGTCATGGTGAAGGTCCCACAAAAGAGGTAACTGATTAAAAGGAAGTTCACACTTGTATGGTATTGGTTAACGAACCCTAGTATATTTGAGGAATAACAAAACCTCAGACTCTCAATGGCAGGGAGATACATGATTATCAGCCAGGGTACTTAATGACACACTGCTACAGAAGAAATCATCTATAGCCCAACACTTCATCGCTCATAGAGACATGGTACATGACCAGGAAGTGGGGATTGGGTGGAACCTGTTGGGAAAGGGCACTAGTTACCGAGTATAATCTTTCCTCTACTTCCTCTTAACAGAAGGTATCCTCCGCTCCACTAACAGTTTTTTACTTGGGGGTTGCTCCCTGTACACAGTTGTCAGAGCAGTGTCATGGTCCCAGCCTTCAAGGGGATTCAGGGTTTGTGCTTCACTCCCAATGATTCCTGGAACAATTCAGGACAGTGCTTTCCTCATCCTGGCACCCGTTACAAAGACCCACATCACCTCCAGATTCCTCGGAACCAATGCATCTCCCCAACAGCCTGGTGCATTGACAGCCCAAGTCCTTGCATCTCTTGTCGACAGCAGCCTTGACGATGATGCTAGACAGCACATCGCAACCTTGCAGCAACTCAGAACTGATTCATCACCAGCCACTTGCCCACATCCACATCTGTAGAGATGTGTGGCTCAATGGTTACAGCAGCAGACCCTGATGCAGAGGTCTGGCCTGGGACCAGGGTTCAATTCCCGCCTCGGCTGGTCTTGGCGGATCTTGGGCTCATAATTCCTCGGACCTGATTTCTCGCCTCGGTGCCTATTCTAATCATGGGTCCCACACTGCAACTCTGGGCAATAGCTTGCTTAGTCTCCACAACGGCCCCCTACAGCGATGGGAATGCCTGGTTGCACCCTGGGGATGCCCAGGAGTGGACATTTCACGGGAAAAAAACAGGAAGGGTTCCTTAGTGGTATGAGTACAGCACCAGGATACTCAGGAGTATCAGTGCACTTTACAAGTACGGCTACATTTACATTACATCCCAGATTCCGGACCTCATATCCCAAGCCACGCCAACAGGATCTTGGCGATGCAACAGGACCTTGCACCACGGCATCTTCAACATGTATCCATGCAACACTCCTCAATCAGGATTTGAGGTACTCTGTTCAGAGGGCCTTGTAGCTGGACCACACTTCATCACGGTCGGTCTGAACTTGCGACTTTCTACCACTCCGGTACAATCAGATGTCCCCAGTTGGCGCCTTGCACTTTTTGGCGCTATTTTCACAAAATATTGTAACATTTAATATCTCAAGTTCTATTTATTAGATTTGTGGCATGTTGGCCTTGTTTTATTTAAAGTATTCTATTTTTCTAAATCTGTGGTGGACTCCTTTTGTAGTGTGTTTTCACAGTGTTACTGTTTAAAGTGTTGCACAAAGAGTTTGCACATTGCCTCTAATTTAAGCCTGATTGCTCTGTGTCAAGCTAGCAAGGGGGAGAGCACAGGTTTATTTGGGGTTTTCTTGTGCCTTACTATAACAAGGATTGGGGTTGCTGCTTGACCAAGGCTCATATCCCAGTCAACCAATAACCCAAATTCTTACAGCATGTGTACAGTGATTTAGCTCAAACATATCAGATACTTTTATAAAATATTCAAGAGATGAGTTGCATAATCCACAATGTGCTTAATGAGAAATATATATGTGCATAAACACATAGACATACTGCAAATTAGCATGGGGAAGGAATGATAACCTGATCCTTTTGCTTGAAACTATGAGATATATTTTCATTAAGCAAAGGAGCACTGGACTCTCCAATGTCATTTCAGATTTTCTGCAACCCAACCATGCAGAAAAGGACTTGTCAAGGGGTTTGGCAGCATTATTAAAAAACTCTGTTTAATCCAGGATGTTATTTATTATAAATTGGTACAATGTGTTAAATATAATGCTTTGTCATGTGCTGATATTTTTTCCTTACCGTTAACTGACATTGTAAGTGATTTTGAAGTTAGTGATGAAAAGTGAAGTGTGGAAATTTGGCAGAGATCGCTGTTAGAATTTAACTGAAGCCATCTTGTCTTCGGCAGCCATCTTGTCTGATCATGTGCTCGCCATGTGCTCTTTCCTTCTTCGCTGTTGCTTGCCCTTGTGCTGTGCTCAAGAACTGGCTATACTTAGCCCTTGCTACTCTGCACATGCTCAGAAGAATCTGTAGCTTCTCATGCACCTGCTTAGGTTTGTTACTGTCAGGATGTTTTACTAAAGTCAGCAACTCATGACTCCTCCTTCTATGTTGACTGTGCATTCTCTGTATGACCATCTATGTATGTAACTCTTCTAACTCTTCCTATGTGAACTTGTACCACCTCCTTTTGTGCTCCTGTGTGGGTATAAAAGACCCATGGTTCTTCTACTCCTTGTGCTACTTCATACACTGCCGAAGGGTGTTGTGTGAATGTAGTCCACCTCATGAGTTTCCTTAAATAGTTCTCTTGACATTTCAGATCTGTGCTAACTTCTATTTATTGGTCTGAGGACTTGTGTGCAGAGAAGGGCGAACCCCTAGCACCGGTAGGCCTTGCTGAGGTTTACTTCTACAAATTGGCGCCCACCTGTGTGGCTCATCGGCGACTCGGATGCCAAAAGGAGTGGTCTTGATGGAGGATTAGAATCTCGCTGCGGATGACCACTGCCTGAGGAGGCCCGTGTCTTGGCAGACACAGTGTTTTTGTACTGTTCCCGATCTGACCCTCCAGGTGCTGCCGGTCCTCGACTGAGATCCCTTCTGGTGTTCGCCATGCAGAGACCATTTAGTCGATTCAGAACTAGGCACTTGGAATCTGGAGACTCTTGCTTGGTAAGGTTGTTTGAGGCGACACGTCTTGTATTTTTGGCCAAAATCTTGGAACTTGTTTGGATATATATGAATTGCAATTAATATAGACAGGTAATGCAGAGATTTTCCTGAAACATTTAAAAAAAGTTTAACGGCACACATTACGTTAAGTGGCATTTTGCAAATAATATTGTATATGCTGCAATATTCTTGGCATGCCTGTTCTTAGCACACTTCGTAGAATGTGTTGGTTTCATGGAGGTACCAATATAGAACTAGAGCAGAATCAGCCGGCTCCCCCCGAGGGGGCACCAAATAGGGACATGTATATTAAAAATGCTATTTCTTCTATAATGTACAGCACATTATGGAATAAATATACTAGTAAGGAGTTGCGATGGCCTATAAACGCCAAAATATCCATGCGAAAGTGCTGGAACTGAAAAATAAAGAAATGAAGGCGATAAAAGAGAGAGAGGAAACGGAGCGTCAATTACAGATAAATGGTCAATACCCTGTCCGGTGCCCCCTTTACCCTCCACTTAATAATCCGCAGGCTGATTCCATTTTGTTAGATTGTCGCTGCCTCCATATACTCTTCCCTCTGCCCCTACCCTTGATTCTGATGATGAGATTTCTCCTTCAGATCAGTATCAGTTAGGATCCGATGCTCAGCGACAGACTCACTCTTTTCTGACAGCTAATCGTGCAGCCACTCTTAGATCTGCTGCTCCCAAAGCAGCCTGTGATAAAATTTCTACTTCAGACCTTGCAGCCGATGTACAACAATGGTAGGATAGAGAGCAGTTATATTTTTTAGAAATGTTTACCACAGAAGTAATTGCACAGTTTAGAAAGCATTACACAGAGTTAGAGCCTGTTGAAATAGCAAACGATTATAAACAATTGCGCGATGGTCTTTTTCTCCCCTCCCAGGTGGCTGACTTAATTAGAGGCGTGGTTAACCTACGAGCTGATACATTCCATTTGAGAGAGTAGAAAAAGGCAGCTGCTGCAGCTGAACAAGCAGTTCAGACCTCCGTGCTGCAGGATGACACTTCAGGGACAGGTACGAATACTGTGGTTCATGTGAAACCCATGTGGCAAGCCGCGCCTTTGTATGTCCCTCCTCGGGTGCGGGGACAGATGATAATAAAGATTCCACTGAAGCAAAGTTTTTTAAAATGTATAATTGGGTTTATACTCCTTGCAGTACAGCAGATGTTATGGCTCTTAAAGCTGCTTGCCTGATCCTTGGAAAAATCTGTCCTCTTTTTATGAAGAAGTTGAAGGAGCCATTAGTTCTTGTACCATCACTTTGACTGATATTGATATGTTTTTTGGGCTTATTCTACCACCTGATATGTGGAGGTCTATTCGTAAAGTCGATGACCATGCAACTTTTGGTGATGTTTGGAAGGAACTAGAGAAGATAGATGCAGAAAGGGAACCCGCACAGAAACCACAACAAGAAATTTAGATCTTCCAAAGGCAATACTAGTTCAATTGAAAACTCTCATTCCTCCTAAAAAGATAGATTGGACTGTGTTAGCATCCTGTAAGCAAACGGCAGACAAATCGGTCTCTGACTTTTTTACACGTTTTGAGGAGGCATTCCATGACTTTAGTGGCCAGTCATTGACAGATGACATGGGAAGGCATCTGTTTGTCGAAAAATTTGTTGCGAACATGTTGCCAGGAATGGCTAGTTGCCTAAAGGCCAGCAAAAGTACATGGACTACGTCTTCCCCAGTCTCTCCTTTGACTATGGATCATTATTATGAACAAAAGGAAATATGACACGCACTGCCAAGATGTCCCAATTTTGTGAACAATGTCACGTGCTACTGAGGAATCACTTTCCAATCCTCCAAGTGTTGTGAGTGAAAATCTCAAAGAAGCATCTCCTGATTAGGAGATGTCCCTCAGTGCACAGCCATGAAGCCCCACTGGGTGTGTGTTTTTAGAACAACAAGTAAACTTGGCGAAGAAATTGATTGTAGAGTAACAGTTATTTCACATTAATAGTGTTTTCAAGAATCTTAAATTCAGATACTCCATCAGCATTTTTCAATCATGTACATCAGGGGACCCATCTGTAAATGAAACCAAACATATGTGTCGCTTATATCATGGGCGTCCCATGAGGTCAGTAATAAAACAAAATGTAAGATTCTTGAAAACACTATGAGATTTTCAGTATTATGAAAATCAGGAATTGGAAGTTAAGGGCAATAAGGATAAAAAGGCTAAGGAGTTAAAAACAAGGGTTATGTTAGCTCAGGCTTATGGTCCATCCTATAGAGGTGGTGGCAGAGGCGGATGTGCGTCGTATTGCCCAAATACACCCTCTTCTGCTCGGCCTACTCTGTCTTCTGATCAGTGCACTTATTGTAAGAATATTGGACATTGGGCTAGTGACTGTCAAGAATTGCGTGCTTAGCAGTATCAGCGCGTAAGGGAGCAAATAAAAAGCCGCCTGGGGTATTCAGGACATAGGAGAGGCATGGATGATCGTGTTGCGCATACTCACAATTCTTCTAATACTTTTGGTAGACGAAACCAATATCAAATGTCTGATTATTTATCTTATGATTTGAAGGATTCTGCTTATGCATAGGAATGCCTAGGATGGGGTAAGGAATCAATTCAATTCAAAGAACTTTATTTGGTTATTATACAGAACAAATATTCATAAAAGTAAAATTTAAAAAACACAATCGAATTCCATTATTAAAAATAGAGGAAATAAATGTAGCTAAAAACATACGTATAATAATTAATATCACAATTGATTCACGAAATTTAAAAATAGTTTTTAAAAATGCAGTAACAGAAGCAACAGTGAACACATTATCTAAATTCTGTATCGCCAGGAATGCCAGGCGACATCGTCTCAGTTCCTTTCTCTTTAACACTGGGACTATCCATCATTTTCTGGGTATGGAGTAAAATGTGCAAAAGAACAAGATGTGTATGGACGACTGTGCTGATATATCATCACATGGGCAATTACAAAGTGATCTTGACCACTCGTTTACCTCAGGAAAACTTAAAGTTCTATGCAAGATGTTAAGTCTGAGGCGCGTTACCAAAAACCTGTCAAAGTCCTTAGTAATTAACAGGATGTAGGGCTGTATATTGACAGTAATCAAGGTGAGATGATGTGCCACCACCGTGGTTTTGGTCATTTCACTAGTAATTCTAAGTTCACTCAGGTATGACATACATAGATTTTTAAGATCCTTTCTTGGTACCCGACACATAGAAGAGAGGTCATTAAATATTCCTTATGGCCTAATTGAGTTAAAAACATCTTAACATAATGTAGCCATATTATCTTGTTAGCCTCATCAATTCCCATTGCGTCCTTTAAGATAAGGCAATTAGATGCAGACTCTTCAGTGGTCTAAACCCTATGCCACAGAAGGGCAGGTTGTATTTAAATCACATCCTCAAATAAGGAAAACCAAGTTCTGTGTGGCAGATAAGTGTAGACGTACTGTCCGGTACTTCCAAAAAATACATGAGGAAAATATTTTCTGCCACTTGTAACAAATTAACATTAGTATACCCCCATATGCCTGCACCATAACTAGCAATCGCTACACATGTTGCCCTATAAATGCACAACAATTCCCCTGGCGAACGTCTACCCATTGTCCTGCTGAAATGTATTAGTGCCATCAATGATTTTCAAAATAAGAGCCTTCTAGTTTTAATTGCACTGCACTGGGAGCCGGACTGATCAAACAAGATCCTTAAGTAAGAAAATGTGTTTGTAATCTCTAATGCCTTCGAGTTAATAAAAATTGAATTTTTCTTTTTAATTGCCCCAGGCCCACATTTCATCGAACACGATTTGGAACAATTAATTGTAAAGCCCAAATCATAAATTGTGAAAAGGAGGTTACGACCCTTTGCAGACCAATGGGCGTAAGAGCCATCAAGACCGCATCGTCTGCATAAAGGAGTGCGAGGATAGGGCGAGCAGCTGCCAAAGGCAGATCCCTGCACTCCTTAAGTAAGGTGCTTTCTAGATCATTAATATATAGTGTAAATAGGAATGGGGCAAGGACGCTGCCCTGCCGCACTCCTCTCAAGATTTAAAAGTCCCTGGTACAGCCCCCATCCTGTCCAAAGCTGACCCTCGCCCTTGCCCCCGAATAAAGAAACTATGTGGTGGTCCACCCCCAGCCTTTCCAAAATTGCCCAAAGCTTTTCGTGAATGACGCAATCAAATGCTGATGTTAAATTAACAAAAGTTAAAAACAGCCTCTCCCTTTTGGCTTTCGTATATTTATCTAAAAGAATGTGGAGGTTTAGGTCCTGATCTATAGTGCCCAAACCCTTACGAAAGCCATATTAGAGATTACTGATAATTGATTGCTCCTCCACCCACGTTTGAAGTCTATCTAAAACCACACGCCCTATAACCACACGCCTTATTATCTTTACTGTAGAATCCAATAAAGATATTGGGCGATAGCAGGCTGGATTTGCTCTATCGCCCTTTTTAAAAATAGGGACAATAGTGGATTCATACCATGACGTTAGCAGCCCCATAGAGCAGCAAGCATTAAAAAGTTGCGTAGGCAGAGGTCCCCATAGTGCCACATTGTTTTTAAACAAGTCAATCGGGACACCGTCCGGGCCCGGTGCCTTACCACCCGTGCTAGCTATTATAGCCGAATTAACTTAGCTCAAAGTGAAGTCCATTCTAGAGTTATGAAAAGTGAGGATGAACTCCAAGTCAGTTTCTACCTCCACCGGCACCTGATCATCTACTAATTGATTAGTGTAGAGCTTGGAGTAATGTGATACCCACTCTTCCTCTGAGATGGCAAATGGGTAAGGAATCAGTTGAAGTCCCAGTAAATCAGAAGGGTCCCTATGTTAACACACATGTTTTGGGTTCTACTGATCGGTTTCTGGTTGATTCAGGAGCTACTGGTAGTGCACTGTCTAAACAATTGGTTCCAAGGGCTCCCCTGTCTGGCTTAACCATTACATCGATAGGTTTCGATGGGACAGCTTCCCTTAGCCCACTGTCACAACCATTTGCATTTCATGTTGATACATTTTCTATCCATTTTTGCTTTTCCCTAACACGCCAGACAATATTGTGGTTTGGCTTCACTCCCTATTACTCTGTGGACTACATCAGATACCAATGTGGGGCAAATGGGTATTCCACCAGTGCATATTCAGGTGGATGAGGGTGCTTAATTACCTTAATTGCCTCAGTATAACATTTCTTGAGAAGGTCAAGAGCCACTCGTACATATTGTTCATGATCTGATTGTAGTGGGGGCAGTGGAAGAAGTCCCTTACAATATTAGCAATAGCCATATCCTTCCCATTCTGAGGAAAGGCACGGACACTAAAATCTACAGGTTTATCATTGATTTGCGACAGGTTAACAAGATCGTAGTGCCCCAATACCCGGTAGTCTCTGACATCACGACACTCCTTACTATCTCCGACTGCGACCATATTTACTGTGATTGATTTGAAGAATGCATTCTTCTCAATCCCTATTCATCCTGACAGCCGATATTTGTTCGGCTTCACTTTGAATAATCAATACTTTAGATTCTGTAGAGTTCCCCAAGGGTATACAGACAGTCCTAGTATTTACAGCCAAGCATTGAAGAGACAGCTTGATTCTTTCCCTGTACCAACATCGGTGGCTCTCATACAATATGTCGATGACATCTTGTTGGCAGCTGATATGTCTGAACAATATGAAGAAGGAACACTGTCAGGGAGGTGCACTTACACCAGACTGCATTCAAGCTATTTTAGACACACCAGTGCCCTGTACTCAGAAAGATGTTTGTGCATTCATTGGTCTTACTTCTTTTTGTAGGCAATGGATACCAAGCTACACACACATTGTTAAACCTCAGTTGGCTCTTCTAACTAAAGACACTCCAATGCCCCTTCCACGGACGACTGAATGCCAGAATGCTTTCCAACCTTTTTGCATCAAGCTCTTTGTTCTGCACCAGTATTAGGCACTCCAGACTAGACTAAGGCTTTTACACTCTATGTACATGAGAGAGATGGTTGGGCACTTTCAGTTTTCGTACAGACACACAGTGACAAGCAGCGTCCTTGTGCATATTTTTGCTCGTGCATTGCCTGGGTGTTTCCGTTCTGTTGCAGTGGCAGCTGTGTCCATACGTAAGAGTGAAGGGATAGTCTTGTCACATAGACTGTTTATGTTAGTACCCCATGCACTTCATGCCCTTTTGAACCAACCCAAAAAGCAGCATTTAACTATTTCTAGGTTGATTGGATACAAATGGACACTTTTGGCCCCTCATATCACTTTGAAAAGATGTTCAACCCCGAATCCAGCTACTCTGTTGCAATATCCAGCTACTCAGACCCAGTCTCAAGAGCCTCATGATTGTATATTCCTTACTGAGGAACAGACAGAGGGTTGTGTCAACTTGCAAGATACGCCCCTCTCAAATGTTGATGGGAACTGTGGGTTGATGTGTCCTTTTTGAAATTTCCAGATTTCACAACATATGCAGCGTATGCAATCACAACACTTCAGACGATAGTTGAGACAGCTCGTATCCCACAGAAGTCAGCTCAGGCAGCTTAGGTAATAGCTTTGATGAGAGTGTGTGAACTTAATACTGACTTGTCTGTGAACATCTATACTGATAGCCGCTATGCCTTTGGAGTGGCTCACAATTTTGGGTTACGCTGGAAGGAAAGAGGCTTTCTTACATCCCATGGGATGCAAATAGTGCATGGAGAATTGGTACACAATCTTCTGACTGCCTTGACATACAAGAAGAAAATAGCGATTGTTAAGTGTAGCGCACACAAGAAAGTGACTGATGAAATAGGAATAGGTAATGCCTTTTCAGCTCACACAGCCCGTGAGACTGCAATGCAGTGAAGCACCACAACTCTGTATGTGGTAAAATCACAGGCTAAACATTGGCATGATGCCAGGCAGGAAGTGCTAGTCATGCAGAGATCTACTTCTGCAGAAGAACTTGAGCAACTGTCTAAGGAGGGAACATTGGATGATGAGGGCTGTTGGAGGAATAAAGACATGACCAAGTGGAGACTGCCACAACCTATTTACAGCCTATGATTCATATGGCACATGGGCCGGCACATGGGCCGGCACATGTGTAGCCTTCTCGATAACGAAATTGCTTGTGCAAGTTTGGGAGCATTCAGAAATTGCCGGTAAAACTAAAAAGATAGTGTAGTCCTGCTTGATTTGTCTCCAGTACAATCCTGGAAAAGGGAAACAAACTCCTACAGGAGGGTTTGCTACACCAACTGATTTGATTTGATTTGATTTATCTATTTCTAAAGCGCGCGAATGCCCGGAGGCGTCTTGGCGCTATGATATGTCCATAGTCCTGAACTGGTCTTAGGTTTATGCAGTAAACAACCATGTTTTAATTTGCTTTCTGAACAAGTCCAGAGATGGGCTGTTTTTTATATCCAATGGAAGTTGATTCCATGTCCTTGCTGCGTGGACGAAGAAGCTTCTTCCCCCCCAGTTCGCTCGTTTGAACTTAGGTATTTCTATCAGTTTTTGTTGCCCAGATCTTAGTAGTCTGGATGGTTCGTATTTCCTCAACTGGGTTTTTATGAAGATAGGTCCTTTGCCCTGGAGGGCCTTATAGGTCAAACATAGTGATTTAAATTTGACTCTTTTGGCGACTGGAAGCCAATGAAGAGATGCTAATTTGTGGCTGACGGACTGAAACTTTGGTATGTCCAGGATCAGTCTTGCTGCAGCATTTTGCAGGCGTTGCATCTTATCTATGACTTTTATTCTGGCTCCTGCATACAGTGCATTTCCGTAGAAGTTCTGCAAATGGATTACATCCAGCTTGAACGTTGTAATAATCTGAAATATGTACTAGTAGTGGTATGTGTCTTCAGTAAGTGGATAGAGGTGTACCCTACAAAAGATAATACAGCTCTTACTACAGCAAAAGTGCTTCTAAAGGAATTCTTCCCCAGATTTGATGTTTGCAAACTTTTGTTGAGTGACAACAGACACCATTTTATTGGGCAAGTTGTTGAGTATGTCCTGAAAGGATTAGGGATTAAGCAGAAGTTTCATACTGCCTTCCACCCACAATCAGCAAGGCAAGTGGAGCGATACAATGCTACCCTCAAGCTTAAGCTAACTACAATTCAGTCACCCACATCCTTGAAATGGCCTGACGCACTACCCTTGGCATTTTTGTCCATTAGATCAGTACCACATTCACGAACTGGCCTTACACCGTATGAGGTGGTATTGTATTTGGAAGTCCTATGAATATTTGGGGAATTCCTAAGCCACGCCCCATACATGATATACCTTGTGTCTTAATGAATGACTACCTATCACAGTAGACTGACAGTTTATTTCTATTCATCAATAAGTTCGAGAAGCTTTTCCTGACAGGTCGAATGGTCACAAACTATGGCCCGGTGATCATGTGATGATCTGTCACAAATAGAAAATACCTCTGACACCATAGATTGAGCACTTAATTTTGTCCAATGTCGTAATTTATTGACATTGTCAGCAATTTTTACTTTTGCGTTTTTCTTCAGAACTATTCAGTAATACACAATTGGGTGTTAGCACATTACTTATCATCATCTCCTTCAGTTAGAAAAACATTCAACATATATCAAAAAAGATATAAGAACAATAAATTCATAACATAGACATTTTGACATTACTCTACACAACGTTTGACAATACTCAACATATATACAAAATTTTACAAAACCCTATTGTCGAGTCCTACTTGAGATCAATAGAATAACTATCTTTGGGATATAGATACTTCTCCACAAAGAGACAATCAATGTAATCCTGTATGAGGTCGGAGAGTTTTTAAAAAAAAGTTTTTGTGGCCGTGGTGTGAGATGCGTCTCTCACTAAATGTCCTGTTGATTTGTCAGGTCATAAGGCATACACTTCTCCTGGCCTGAATGGTGGTAAGCCTACGCGTTTCGACCTTCTATAGCAGGAAATAAGTTGGAAAAGGTCTTCATCAGGGCTCAATGTTGTTGATGTAGGACATTATGTTACACCCTTGTGCAAAAAAGAGGGTTCCTCTTGTGTTGTTAATGTCTTGAAGTTGCATCGATCGCTGAGCCCAGCGTCGTGACGTTTTTCTGTGTTGACCAGCGAGGTGGGGTATTGGTTAGAATTGATCGTAGGTACGCTGCTGCAGCGTTCCTTGCAGCCGGGCTCATCTGCTTCCAGATTCAAATCTGGAAGCAGATGAGCCCGGCTGCAAGGAACGCTGCACAGCGAGCAGACGCCATCCAGAACGGAACGGAGAAATTAATGATTTTCGGCAGGACGCACAAGAGTAAAGCAGCAGCGTACCTACGATCAATTCTAACCAATACCCCACCTCGCTGGTCAACACAGAAAAACTTGATTCCAGCCTCTGATTACCTTAACTGAATCAATCCCCTGTGATCATGTGATGATCTGGTCCTTTCAGAGATCGAGCAGCTTGGAACCTAGGTGGCGTGGCCCAGAGCAGGTCCTCTTAGCGACGAGAACTGCAGTCTGAGTGATGACCAGGAGGAACTGGGTGCATTCCATCCACCGCAAGAAGGTGCCGTCTACCCTGGTGGAACCTGCTACCCTGATTGACCATCGAGACATCCTGGACACAGATAGAGGCCAAGCTATATCACCTGAACAACCAGAGGAAGTCTTCCCGGACCATAAATCCCTGGTGCATCTCGATATCAACTGCAGCCCTGTAAAGAAATATCATTGTTAAAAAAGACTGGTTGAGCAACCGTCCTGGGTTAGTGAGAAACTGAGCTGAAGGGGGCGGGGGGGTCTTTTGCTTAGTGACACCCGACTTAACCCTCAGTGAACAAACCAATGGCTGCCCTGGACTTTAGAGCTCCAACTGCTTTGTTACTTCAACAACAAGATGAATATGCATATGGAGAAAACAGCAACTGCTGCAAGGATTTATGACAAAAGGATAATGTGTTTTGTTGGGTTTACTGTCACTGTGATCACTATGGCAGGTTTACCTTGGGTTGTAGAGGAAGTGGCCCCTACTCGACAAATGCTGACTGACCCAGTGAACGCCACTATTTTACTCTCCCTTATCATGAGCAGAAGCATAGACAGTCTTATTTGAACAACACGTTCATCCAGATGTTGCATCACACACACAATGCTATGAACATTACTAACTGTTGGGTGTGCAGAATGATGCCAGCTCATCAGAAAAAGGGAGGAACACCTTTTATTCCTCTTCCATTTTCTCATAATGGTTCTTGTCAAGCCTGGTTTGCACTTCTATTGGCTTCTGGGGTGGCTAAAATTACTGATTTCGGTGTAGGAGTATTCAACTACCATCTTAATAAAGCATGTTATCCTGATGAAGAAGTTACGCTGCAAGCTAAAGGGACTAAATGGAAGATGGAGGAGTACCAACGAGGAAATGCTTCTACATATTATGTTTACCCAAATACGCGAACTGCTAAGGGTAATGGACCATTTGTCATAGCTGTTACTAGAGTCCGAGCAGATTTATGTGTGAGTAGTGTTGGCAAAATAATAGTGGGGAAAAGTGAATGTACTATAGTTCTAAACATTGCTAGTGATAATAATAGTAGCTTCACGTCTTCACATAATACCTATTTATATGTGGAAATAAGGGATATTAACTGTTTGGTGGTCTGGAGTCTGCTATGTGTCCTTTTTATTGCCACCTGCATTTTTGGCTCCTGCATCGTATCACAGAGACTCGAAACTGTTTAATGACATTTTCAAAAACAGATTGAAGAGGACAGCAAATCACGACGAGGTGGATCATACTGACACCGCAGTACAGCAATATGTTGATTTTTATTTGACACTGTTTTTCTTTGTTGGTGCTGCATTGAACAGTAGGAAAATCAGATGTTTGACTAGTGTCATAGAGGCTGTGACCAAGCAGACAGCTATGACACTTGGAAACATCACAGAAGAACTACAGATTGCATGGATTGTGGCGCTCCAAAACCATATGGTTCTGGACGTGGTCCTAGCTGAAGTGGTGCATGTTGCATCATGGGAAGTAGTTGTTGCGGGTACATTCCTGATCATGTCCCTTCAGTTTTTGATGCGATCTCTAAATTACATAAGATTGCTGCTGAGATTTACCCTGATACTGGCACATGGACTTTAGCCAGCTGGTTATGGACATTGTTTACTACTTGGGGCTGGAAACTGTTAACAGTTCTATGTATATTACTTGTGATCCAGCGCTGCTCTCAAACAACCCTTTAATTCTTCACTGAAACCCTAGGAATTATCACACTTTACTCGTCGGTGGGGCCCATAGCACCGCAAGTCATTTATTCACACAAACCACACTGCTCCTAGGATCAGCGAAAAAAACCAAAGGATGAGTTGCTGGATAGCGGAGTACCTTACCTCATCTATTTAGTTAAATTCTTTTTTTTTAAATATCTTTATTGGATTTTATATATGCAGAGCCACCCCCACCCCCCTCCCTCCCCCACCCCCGGGTCAGACAAGACAAAAGGAAATCAAAGTTAAACAAAAGATAATTCGGATACAGACACATAGGAATTGAGGAAATTGGATTAATAGTTCATACAATAGTAGCTTAACGAATAAAACAATCAAATCGTTTCCCTTCTATTTAGAGAAATACAAACATAATCTGAAGAGTTGTAAACAGCCAGAAATTTACAGACGTTACAGGTTGATATTTTACAGTTTTAAATCAAGCTGATTAATAAATCAAGTTACATTTTGCAGGGGATTGCCTTGGAGTTGGGACCATTCAATTAATGGATTCCAGATTTTCAACCCCCTGCCCCTCCGCCTCCTGTCTTTTCTTTTATAAATAGCCATTTCTAGATTAAATATGGCTAAATATGGTCAAATATGGTCTAGTAAACCATTGTTGAAAAGATGGAGGATTAGGATCCAGCCAGGCGGAGGCAACCAAGATGCTTAAAACCGCCATGGCAATAAATACTAGTTCATGTCCCAGGCATGGTTCAGCGAGACTAGTAGCCCCGAGCATGATCAATTCATCAGAGCGGGCTAGTTCAGTTTTTAATACACTCGTTAAAAACCGTTCAGTTTTAGGGAGGATAAGTTTATACAGGAAGAAAATGTATGTATGCAATCAGCATTAGGTGTCATACATCTAAAACAACAAGTGCCCCTCCCATTCCCCCATTTAGCGATTCTGTCAGGGGTGTAGTACATGAAAAAACAAATTTTATAAAATTGTGTTTGCAGTTTTGTTGACATAAGAATGGTTTGGGACAGACTATACGCATAATTAAACTCTTCCGTAGTGATAGCTATTTTCCCCTGCCACTTCTGTGCTGTTTTCTCGAGGTTATCTCGAAAGAAGGATAATAAGAGAGAATAAATCCCCCAATGGTGAATTTCTTGGAATTTTTTAATGTTTCAGCTGCCATTATGTTATGAAATGTGGTATTTGCTCTGATCCGTTGTAATAAAAAATATCTGATTTGCAAACATTTAAAAAAAATCCTTCCACTCTAATTGATATCTTTCTCTTAAGGTTTCAAAAGAATATAACCCCTCATTTGTAGTAAGACAGCCAATATGCGTGTTTCCAGCTGTGATCCATCTATCAATACAGGATCCTCTAAAGTTTTCGGGAAGGATCGTATTGCTGCATAGAGGGGAATAGTACGAAAGTCACCTTATACCCAACAGTTTCCTCATGGCTTTCCATGCTTTAAACCCCCCAGCTGGGTCTTTAGACGGACCTTTTTGTGATAACTATCATAGAGAAATCGCCATAAATAGCCCTTGCTCTTGTTACCCAAAGCTAGCTTATGGATTGAAGGTTGGTCTTCCCCTGAGGCGGTCTCCTTGTTATTTAATAAAAAAAGTTTGTGATTGTATAATAGCATAGATGCCCAATAATAAACCTTGAGATTAGGGAGGGCTAAACCTTCTTTTTCTTTGGGAAGGGTTAGGAGCTTGTAAGCTCTTCGGGGTTGTGAATATGACCAAATAAAACTAGAAATAGTATGTTCCATCAATTTAAACCAATGTTCTGAGATTTCCAGATTAAGTGCCCTGAACATATAGAGTAATTTGGGGAAATAGACCATTTTTAATGAATTTACCAAACCTATCAAGGATAGATGTAGGTTATCCAAGCGGCAGAGATCTTTATGCATTTTATATAGCAGGGGGCTCATATTTAGGTCAACAAGTTTATCAAGTTTGGAAGGGATTCATACTCCCAGGTAGGTCGCTTTTGATGTCACACGAGGGTCTATCATAATGCATTTTTCATTTAGGACCACTTGAGTTTTACTCTGGTTGAGAGAGTAGCCGGCCACATTGCCAAAGTTTTTTGTCTCAGTTTCAATAATAGGTAAGGCTGATGCGGGATCAGGTGTAACTGTGGAAATGTCGTCGGCATAGGCGAGAGTTTTGGTCATATAGCCTTGGGTCAAAATAGGAGCAATACCAACATTGGTTTCCAAGTAGCAAATAAGAGGATCAATGTAGATTGCGAATAGCAATGGGGAGCATGGGCATCCCTGTCGAGTTCCCCTTGATATTATTAGTTCTTTGGAAAGATTACCATATATCATCACTACTGCTTTAAGGTCGATGTATAGTTTTTGTACCGCGTGGATAAATCCCTGTTTAAATCCCAGTAGGCCCATTGCCAACCACAGAAAAGCCCAGGAGACCTTGTCGAAGGCCTTTTCGGCATCTAAGAGTATAAGCGCCATTGGGTCTCCTGTCACCTCTGTGTTGTCAAATAAGCTGATCACTCAATGGATGTGATCTGTGGTGCCTCTTCCGGGCACGAACCCGTGCTGGGATTTTGAAACAAGTTTGTGGATTAAAGGTGCAATACGGTTCGCTATTAATTTGGAATATATTTTCGAGTCCACATTGATTAAGGTGATGGGACGATTGGAGCCCATCTGTTCTGGAGGTTTATTTTTTTCAGAAAAACTACTATTTTGGCTTTTGACCACGATCTAGGTGGATTACCCCCTAGAAATATATATACACATAGATCTAGCAGAATCTCTTTAATTTGATCAAGAAAGGTAATATAAAACTTTAAGGGGATAGAGTCTAGGCCATTTGCCTTCCCTCGCAGTAAAGATTTAACTGTCTCTAGAATTTATTCAAGGACTGGAGTCTCCTCTGGTGCATCTCGGTCTTCATCAATAAGTCTACTAGGTGTATCTTGATCTAGGTATTGGCTCATGCTGCTTATGTCAGCCGCTCCTTCCTCAGAATATAAAGTGCTGTAGAAGCACCAGAATGCTTCTCTAATCTTATCGCTCTCTGAAACCAAACCTTCCACTGGGTCTACTATTTCCCGTATGAAGTTCTGAGATGTTTGTTGCCTCATACGTATAGCTAATTGATGGCCGACCTGTTCGCTTACTTCATAGACTTTCTCACTATGGGCGGTGGCTTTTTTGACCACTTTGGTGGTGAATGTATTCATGATAGCAGCTTTATTACTTGCCACCTGATATTGGATTGCGGTCAGTTCTTCTATTGTTAACAAGTCACGGGTGGCCCGAATAAGTTCTTCTTCAGACCCCTTTGATTTCTCGCCCAGTGATCTATGGGAATCCCTAGCCAGTTTATTAACTCTCATTGAATATTGCGCGGTTTCCCCGCTTTTAGAGCATCCCACACTATTTCTATAGAGGTGCTCCCTACATTATCTTCTAGAAAGTTAGAGATCCATGCTCGCATATGATTACAATAGTCTTCTTCGAGGAGCAGTGATCTCTCAAAGGTCCACATTCTAGGTTTCTGGCCCGTTTGAGTTAGTCCTAGAGTGCATACAGGGGGGTTATGATCAGAGAGTATGTGGGGCAGTTTTTCTATTTGTATGATAGATCTTAATGACTGTGATACCAGGAAGTAATCAAGCCTCACATAAACCCGATGTGGGTTGGAAAAAAAGTGTTACCAGGATCCTCAGAATTAGAAATTTGCCACCCATCCAGGAGTCTGTGCATTTGACATAGATTTTTTAAGGCTTTACAGACTTTAGGTTTTCGCCCATGGTACACCCAGTTATCATTTATTGACTAATGGGAGGGTAGGTTGATATTAAGATCCCCGCAGATGAGTAATGGTAATGGCCAATGTGTGAGCTCACTGGAGACCTCATCGATCACGGTAGGATCATCACAATTGCTCCCATAGATTGAGCAGATGGTAACTGGTTGTGATTGTTCAACTTGGCATTCTGTGATTGCCCACCTGCCGAATGTGTCTGTTTTGTGTCGGTTGAAGCTAAGTCCTCCGCCTCTGGCTAAGATTGCCACCCCCCTAACGCAGGCTCCCTGAGAAGTAGCACAGACTAATTTGTACCCAATGATTTTAACAGATGTGTCTGTGAGCCCTCGATATGCGTCTCCTGCATACAAACTATGTTGGGGCTTGCAGTTTGTAAACCGACGGCAACAGTTTGCCTCTTCTTGATATAGTTTAGGCCGCAGATGTTAAGTGACATAATCTTCAGTGCCCCCATTCATTTGTCAAAAAAAAAATCGTAGAAAAGCATTCCCCCATAGGTAAAGTATTAACTATAGTTTTGTAGTTTCCTTTTTCACTATAATTTTTAAAAATCCTGTCTGACCTTCCTCATGAACCCACCCTCCCCCGAAGCCCAAACACCAATGGAGGTTTCCTGGCCCCGGGAGGGCCAGGGACGTGACATCCGTCGAGAGCACCCCAGTGATCCCGCCGAGCTCCCCCCGAAAGTGAAACAAATATATAATTCAAATAGCCTGAAAAAAGGAAAAAAAATACATAAATATATATATACATATAATATTCCCGACCCGCTATACCGAAGGTGCAGTCTATATAACAAGAGAAGCCTCTCTTAGTATGAAGTCTAACATATTATATGCATCAATAACTTGTAAAACCTGCTGTCTTTACTTATTTTTCACAGTCCTTCCTAGGGCATAAATAGCGTTGAGCATGGAGGGAAAAGCAAAGTTATGTTATGTTATGTTATGTTATGTTATTATAGGTCTTCTATAGCGCACGGCTACTCCAAGGAGTGTCCCGGCGCTTTGTACTACCAGACCTAAGAAGGAGCAGACAAAACATAACAATGAAAATAAAAACCAGCAGTCACAAATCCTAGAACAGGGCAGGTAGTCTCTAACAGGTAAAGAGCCAGGTCTTTAAACCCTTCCTGAACGCAAGTAAGTTAGGCGTGGAACGCAAGGTCAGAGGTAGGGAGTTCCACAGCTGAGGGGCCAACAGCCTAAATGACCGTCCTCCAATGCGGGCTTTTTTTATTCGGGGGACTACCGCAAACAAAAGGAACTCCGATCTCAAGGATCGTGCCGGATGGTAAAAAGCCAGCCTCCTTTGCAAGTATTGAGCTCCCGTGGCATGCAGAGCTTTGTGGGCCAGCGTCATAGCCTTGAATATTATCCGCTTCCGGATGGGGAGCCAATGTAGAACTTGCAATAGGCTCGAGGCACTGGCTCGCCTATGAAGGCCGAAGATGGCTCACGCGGCAGCATTCTGGGCCACCTGTAGGCGTTGTAGGAGGTACTCTGGGAGGCCAAGGTAGAAGATGTTAGCATAATCCAATCTGGATCCAATGAGGGCCTGAACTGTTGTTCTCTGTGTTCCTCCGAAAGTAACGGAAAGAACTTCCGGAGCATCTTGAGGATGCCAAAACAAGTTCCTGTAAGAGCCAGCACCTGGGATTTAAGTGTCAACCTGTTGTCGATTTTAACTCCCAGGTTCTTGGCTGACTGGGATGAATGAGCTGGGGGGAACATGTCGGCGGGCCACCAACCATGCCAATCCGGATCAGATGGACATCCGAAGAAAAGTATCTCAGATTTGTCTGAGTTGCACTTGAGGCTGTTCAGTTGGAACCAATTAAAGACAGCCCCAAGGCACTCCCGGATACTTTCACCATCAAATTCTTCACCCTTCCGGCAGGTAAAGAGAAGCTGGGTGTCATCGGCGTATGAAACGATCTGGGCCCCGAAGGACTCCACCAATGTCGCCAAAGGGGTCATAAAGATGTTAAATAGAGTAGGGCTCAATACAGAGCCCTGAGGAACTCCGACTCCCAAAGGCGACATCTCAGCGGATCCAGGGGAGACCCAGACCATTTGTCGGCGGTTGGCTAGAACGGAGCAAAACCAACTGAGCACCGTCCCCCTCAGACCGATGTCATGAAGTCTTACAAGGAGATCCTCGTGGGGGACGGTGTCGAAGGCCGCCGACAGGTCCAACATGATTAGCATCACCCTGCCTCCAACATCCAGCGTCTCCTTAACGACCTCCGAGACCTCCAATAGCGCTGTTTCTGTGCTTAAATTGGGGCGGAAGCCTGATTGAGAAGCGTGCAATAGCTAATTGGACTCCAAAAAATTGGAGAGCACACCGTGTACATGCTTCTCAAGGATTTTAGTAAGTGCCGGAAGGAGCGAGATGGGCCTGTATTTGGCAGGGACTTCTGGGGCAAGGCTCGGTTTTTTGAGAAGAAGGATAACCATAGCCTGCTTCCATGACTGTGGAATAGCCCCCTGACTCAGGGACAGATTCAGGATAGGGTTGGCTAGAGGGTTTACAATGGCTGCCATTTTAGCTAAGAATTTGGCCGGGCAGGGGTCACGTGGCGATCCAGATTTAAGATTCGTCATAAGTGATAACGACGAGGATATCGTGAGAGGCGGAAAGACCGCCAATACAGGACCAGAAGAGAATGAGTGAGCTGGTCCCTCCAGAAAGGTCATGGAATCGACCATCGGTCTAGTGGGGAAAGAATCCTGTATCTGCCTGATTTTTGTAGTAAAAAAATTTGCTATAGTGGCGGCCCAGGTCTCAGACGGAGCTTCCTGTGCTGAGTTAGAACGCAAGGTTGTAAATTCCCTGACAATCGAGAAAATCTCCTTGCAGGAGTTTGCTGCTTCCTCAATTCGCCTGGCGTAGTAGATAAGGAAAGAAAGAAAAAAGGGAAAAAAGAAAGAAAGAAAGAAACATGTAATTTACGGAATTTAACCCGCCGGTTTATGGTCCTAAAAAGAAAAGAAGGAAAAGAGGAAAAAGGAAAAGAGAAGCGCAATATTCCACAGTTTTATCATACTATCCACTGCATTATGCAAACTAATTGTATGAATAGTTTTATCTATATTCTTAGGATTTTACTGAGTGAATTCTCCATCTCCATTCCGGTTTATTTATGTCCAGGTGATTTTTTGCTTGAATCTCAGAGACAAAGCTGCGCGTCCGACTCTGATAAACAATCTTTAACCTTGCAGGGTTCTGGAGTAACACTTAAGCTCCTATTTTTTGGAAGGGGTCAAACAGTTGCCTCAGACACCATCTCCTCTCAACTGTTGAGTGCGCGAAGTCTGGCCTTGTAAAAAATGGTTACCCCTTCAAATGTTCTCTTACTGGTGGGTCAGGCTAAGTCATAGAGAGCCTTTTCGAGTAGGAAGTTTCCGAAAAAAAGAAGCATGGCTCTGGGATGTTGTTGAGATGAAGTTTGATGGGTTTTGATCATTAAGGGAAACCTATGAGCCCGCTGGACCTTTTTCTCCCAGTCCCAGGATTGAAGTTCCGGAAAAGAGTTTTTGAGGAGAGTGATCATGCACTTCCTTGCGTCGTCCTTTTCAGCCCCCTCGGGTATACCGAGGAAGTGGAGATTGTTTTGTCGTTGCCTATTTTCCTGTTCTTCCAGTTTCCACATAATGTCTTTGACGGCTTCCTCATGTTCCTCAGATTTGACCTGGAGTGATGTAACGTTTTTCTCAAGTTGTTCTATCTTTTCCTTAACAGCCGCCATCCGACCTACGATCTCTGCGCAGGTTCTGCCCACCTTCCTCACTGCCCCTTGAAGTTTTTTTGCTGTCATGCGGGATCTACGGCTGTCTGCCTTGGCTTCAGCTTGAAAGCTTTTAATGGAACCCAAGATTTCAGCCAGGGCAGGTTCTTTGTCGTGCCTGTCTTGAAAATCCTCTGATTTGATGTTAGCATCAACGATGGTCTGGTTCCCCCCGGACAGGTCGGCAGAATTCGAGTGTACTAACAGATGTGGGGTTCCGCTATAATCCCATTTTAGATCAGGAATGGCCTCTTTATCGGAGGAGTCTGGCTCTTTGCTGTGGCGTAGGCCACCCCTTTTTTTTCTAAATAGTTTTTTAGAGGGAGGATACGGCTCCTGCTGCCCAGAGTTTCAAGCTTTTGTGCCAGTCTCCAACCGCGGCCTCATCATGGATGGATAAGGAGATGCTCAAATCTGACATTACAGAGTCGTCAGTTCGAGAATAGCAGAGGTCAATGATACCTGGTGTGTTCATCAGCCCTCCATGGGGCTCTCTCCCCACATCCCCGGATAGTTGCCAAGGGGCCGCTCCTTCAATTCTAGGGGAGGTAGAATGGGGGGATGGACTTCTGGCTGCTGGATGGCAGGGAGCTAGTAGGTATATCAGGGCATAGAGCTGTAGCTGTATTAGCACACTGTGGGGTCGAGGTTGCTGCGATTTGTGGAGTGTTGGTTACTGCCCCCTCAACCGGTTTTTGCAGTCTTGCTGCGACCACCTCGTTATTCACTGCTTCAAAGCTAGCAGTGATTAGAGGCTGGCAGCCGACGGGTTTTTTCAGGGAGGATAGGGTGGGGGCCGAGGAGCTTTCCCCAGCGAGTCTGGCTGCGGCGAGATCTTTTTTCTGTACTTTCTCTATGCCAGCTCTGCTTTTTGTGATCGTGCCTCTGGCTTCGAGATATCCTGCCTGAGTGCTTCAGTTTTCCTCTGCCGGAGAGGCATAAAGGTAGCGCCCGCATTATTCACTTTGTTTGCAGCATTAGCTAGATTTTTTGATTTAATCATCGCTCGGCCCCCCTTACCCGACATCTCCGTTGTTAAGGTACAGACTTCAAGTTCGGTGAATTCCCTTTGCTGTGCTGCGCTTCACTTTCTTCGCCCGCCTTTCGCGTTGGAGCTTCCCCACCGAGCTTCAATCTGCCATTGCTGACGCCGATGTGCAAGGCTCAACCGCATCAGCCTTGACGCGCACGTTCCGTTAGATCCGGAGGAGCCGTGAATCCGTCTGCTGCTCGGCAGGCCTGTGAGGGGCTTACTCAGACCTGGCAACATCCATGGAGCCAAAGCCCGGTCCAGACCGTTACGGCAAAGCAGCGGCAGCCGCGGGAGGCTGTATTCGATCTGTAAGGAGCAGGTAAGGACAGTGAAAACCTTTGTCCTTTGGTTTAAGTACCGCATGCCTTCCTGGATTGTCTCAGTCCTTCTTAGGCATGTTTCAGAGCTTGATGATCAGGTCGGTGATAAGAAATCGGGGATGCTCGGCGGAGCATCACTGCCGTACAACTAGCCGGACGCCATCTTGCCTCCATCTATTTAGTTAAATTCTATATATTATATATATATATATATATATATGCATTTCATTATTTTCACCATGGTATTTACATTTTGTGAACAGTGTTTAAGGCACCCTATTGTGTGGTTAATGGATCAGCTGGTAAAAGTTATTAGTTAATGGACAACAAGACCAGCTTAATTCTCCATTTATTTAAATTTTTATTTCTTTAAAGTGTCCTAGCATGACCTTACGCTTAAGAATTCTAATCTTTATTCAGAAAATTAAGTTAAGCATTTCTTTAATCACTTCAAGTAAAGGATAAAATAAGTTCAATTAGATTACGTTTATTAGCAGTATAGTTCGGAAATGAGAAAATTAAAAAAAACATATTACCTATCTTCTTAGACAAGAAATCAGGATTAAATGACAAAGTTCCCAAAACACAGCCTCTCTATCTTCCTCGATGTTCACCTCCAATCAGGACACCGACCGATCAAAATTTAAAGTCAGTACAAAATTTAAAGTGTTTGCACCCAGAAATTGATCAGTCCGACAGCATGTCGTGGTGCGAAAAATAATTCAAAGAAAGCGTTTTTTCTCTCTTCCAAACAGCCTCTTTTATATACTTTTCCCTAACTATCTAACAAAAATGTGAAACTCTAGGTTCCACACTCATTTCCCATTGGTCCATTCGAGGGTTGGATGAAGATCACCTCATCTCCTCATTGTCTGGATTTTGCTAAGTCACTTCCATCAGTCTCATACAGTCATAATTGTTCATGTTGCAATAATTAATTTCTGTCCTTATATCGCCACTTCAGTCAACTTTCCCAGGCTCACAACTCGGACAATCCATTTGGCATCATTCTGCTCTTCAAGCCACGCTGACCTTGACATCAGCAGCCCAGCCACAGGCCTCTCGCACATCTCTCGAGCATAATTGCGGATTAGTAGTACACTCTCTTGGAGTCTCGCAAACCCTCCATTTTTATTTAGGCCGCATGGGCCACAACAGGGAACTATAATAGAAACAACACCATTAAACGTTTGATTTCGAAGTGAAGCCCTTCTGTTTACCTCCCCCGATTCTAAGTTTACCCTGTTAGTGATTACCTAGCTTTTAAGCTACAAATATGTGTTGTTTTCTTACCATTCGCCTTCATTTTTGCCACAGTGAATATTACTAATAAGCAGACATATGTACCTTTTGTTATATTAGAGCATTATTGCACTGTATTAGTATGCCACATTCACATGATTAATATATTATGATTTGCAGCACAAGCAATTCAGTATCCCACCTGTATTTTTCTGTGTGTGTTTTCTTTTTGTTGATTAGTACTAAAAATTCACTGAGAAACTAATTTGACAAGGGGTATACTACATTTTTTGTTTTCACCCTCGCTCAATCACTTGCACTTCTACTGACATTCTGCCTATGTATACAATGTGATCCAATGCTTTGCTTCATCTACATCACTGCTTGTACACCTACCAGATGTAATGTTAAGCAAATTAATGCCCAACGTATACTGGACAAAGAAGTTGATGAAATGATGCAGATTGATGTACATGATGTATACTTAGACTCTTCTAGATTATAGATGTCTTCAGTTAATGCTAAAAGGGTCATCTATGGAAATTTGGCAGAGATTGCTGTTAGCATTTAGCTGAAGCCACCTTGTTTTCGGCAGCCATCTTGTCTGACCAAGTGCTCGCCATATGCTCTTTCCTTCTTCGCTGTTGCTTGCCCATGTGCTGTGCTCAAGAACTGGCTATATTTAGCCCTTGCTACTCTGCACATGCTCAGAAGAGTCTATAGCTCCCCATGCACCTGGTTAGGTTTGTTACGTCAGGATGGTTTACGAAAGTCAGCAACTCATGACCCCTCCTTCTTTCTTGACTGTGCATTCTTTGTATGACCATCTATGTATGTAACACTTCCTACATGAACTAGTACCGCCTCCTTTTGAGCTCCTGTGTGGGTTTTAAAGACCCATGGGTCTTCTACTCTTTGAGCTACTTCATACACTGCCGAAGGGTGTTGTGTGAATATAGTTTTACCTCATGAAGTTTATTAAACGGTTTTCTTGACATTTCTGATCTGTGGCAACTTCTATTTATTGGTCTGAGGACTTGTGTGCAGAGAAGGGCAAACCCCTAGAACCGGTAGGCCTTGCGGAGGTCTACTTCTACAGAAGTACCCAAAAAGCAACTTTGTTGGAGTGATTGGTCACGTATTTCAGCAAGCACACAATTGTTTCAAGTATGTTATCTGTCTGCAAATGGTGTCCTGTCCTGCTTCAACATCTTATTGGCATTACACCAGAAGACTAGACAGTGCTTCTTGGTCTAACTTAATGTTCCTAATTTCAGACTTTAATATATTAGGAGATGTTGGGTGACAGAGAGGATCGACAGTCTGAGGAAACAGAGGCTGATTGAAGATGCTGCATGTAAGTGGGGACCTTGGGGAATGTTTGGCCTTTTAATGCTAAAAGTTTGTTTGTGGTATTAGCGAGAGTAGCAAATTTGCCCTGTTTGCACAATCACCCCAGATGCTTTGCTGCTATTAAGAATCTATGGCCTGTGGCATTGCTATCTAGGCTAGATGTAGCTCGCGGAATACTGGTCGGTAACGGCCGAAATTACAGAATGTTGTCTGTTACCGACCGGTATTGGGTTTTTGAGATGTAGGTGGCATTTTTTAAGGATTCTGTATTTTACCGAATCAGGATTCAGTAAAATACTGTATTCTTAACATACCGATTCAGTAAATTACTGAATCCAGGATGTAGGGAGCACTCAAGTTAGTGCATTCCTCAGTTAAGGATTCATTATTTACCACCAACTAGAAGTTGGTGGTAAATAATGAAAACCTTTGAAAAAGCATTTTTTTTGCTTTTCCAACAGTGCCATGTGCCATGTGTCCCTTAGGGCATGTATGTCTGCAACATGTGCACCCATACTTAATTGAGGGGTGCAACAGGGTGTCAAAGTGACACCCTGCCACCCTTCAATGTTTCCCCCTTTTACCGAATCTGTATGTACCGATTCAGTAATCGACATTCATTCCTATGGGCCTCCAGGCCCATAGGATTGAATGGCAATTACCGAATCGGTAAATACCGATACGGTAATTACCGAAACTTACTGATTCGGTAATTTGTTACGAAAAATTACCTACATCCCATTTACCTGCTCTTAAATACTGAATCGGTATGATTCGGTATTTAAGAGTCAGTAAACTGGGATTACTGGGCCCTAGTGCCTATGTCTGTGTACTCTGGACCTAAAATGGTAGGGTAGTTGTAAAATGTTTAAACCCAACTGGTCTATTTAACTGTAATGTAAAACCATTATAGATGATTCAGAAAATGCACCTCTGGTGTGGAAGTTAAATACATTTGTGAGCAGCAGTGTGTGCATATTCACCACCCGCACATTTGACAAAAAAATATGCCTGCCAAAACCCCCACTTCTGCCTGGCTGGGCTGCAGTTCAATTATGCAGGGCAGGGAAAACTGTCTTTGCCAAGTATGAAAACTCTATTTTTTTACATTCATAAGTAAGCCCTAAAATTTGCCTTGTAACCTCACAGGATAGAGTACTAGAATATAAAAACATCTCATACTTCATATTGGGATTAGTGTGCTCACACAGTAAAATAAAATCCAACATCTATTTGCAAGAGATTAGATTACTGATTGAGGGAGTGAAACCCCTACTCAAACAACAACAGCAATCCTTGTCAGAGAGAACCACAAACGTCACTAAATTGACTTGTGCTTAACTCTCTGGTAGTCTGGCACAAATGCAGTCAGACTTAATCTAGAGGAACTGCATTAAGTATTTATGCAGCACACAAACAGTAATAAAGTGAAAACAGAAGAGAAATCCAACACCAATTTCGAACAAAGAGACCATTTTTATAAATTAAATTACACCAAAATAAGTTAAATCGAATTGTTAGACCTGGAATTATGAATTGCTAAAGTTTTAGTGAAATCTAGCTTCCAAAACATAAAAGCACCAACTGCGGGCGTATAGTTGAGCTAGACCAGGGCACAGTCAAAATTTCATGTCAATTGTGTTTCAGATACACAAGGTGTATTGGGTCTGGTCTAGGCTTACCTTTAGACCTAAAAGAAATGTAAAAGAAAAGTCCTGGAGAAGGTAGAGGTCAGCGGGGCAAGGTAGCAAGCATTATTGAAAAGGAATCGTCACGGGGGAGCGCTGGATGAGTTCTTGGTGAAGCCATCAATGATGATGGGAAAAAGCTTGGAGCAGGAAAAGCTGGATTATCAGGCCGAGGTGGTCATGGGCACCGATGGGGAGCCTGCCGTCATTGTGCCTGGTGAAGATTTTTACACAACCTTTAACAAGTCGAAAACCTACAGTGGGACTAAGTTGCAAGCCATATCCGCAGAGGGCTTCACAAGGCCGGATACAGTAGTTTAGAGGTCCCACTGAAGGATTTGCTATGTGGAGAAGAACATAGCAGGAACTAATATGAAGACAGGCCAAACAGCGATGTGCCTTGGGACTATAGACTGGAAGGTAGGTCCTGGTTTATTGGCACTACTTCTAGCACTATTTGATGAAAGGTTTTCTAAGTCCCAACTTTTAGGGTTAGGCAAGAGCAGCCTTTCTAACACTGCTTCCAAGGGCCCAGGACCTGGGGGCACAGCCTAGGCGGTTAGTGCAGGGTTCAAGGTCTCTGGAGCTTGTTACATCCCTGTAGCTCACACAGAATGTTAGCCAACAAGCCATTGGAGTCACTCTGGGTGCACTGGGTTCATAGAAGATCTTCTCTCCTTCAAGAACCAAGTCAGGCTTCAAGCAGCAGGGCAGTCCTGCGAAGAACAAGGCAGGCTGCAAGCAGCAGGGCAAGCCTCTGAAGTCTTGCACAGGTCCAGGAACATACTGAAGAGCTGTTCTGATGGTTCAATATTTACACTTGGTGTCAGAGTTTGAAGTCGGGGGAACATCTTGTTTACCCCTACATCTGGTTCTGGAAAGTTCTTCCTTTACCTTGCCAAGGCTCCAAGTAGGCTGCAGTGACAAAGGACTAGTGTCAAGTTTCTTTGTGTGTGTGCTGAAGGCAGCCATTTGAAATGAAAGTGGGACAGAGGACAGCTCCACCCCACCATCCTGCCTGATGGCTCATCCTACCAAAACATAGCCCCTCTTTGTATCACTGTTTGGAACTAATACACGAAGCCCAACAGCTAAGCTATTCGCATGCATGTGACCCAGGACACAGGCAATAGGCATAAAATGGTTAGGACAAGAAAAGGTCAACTTTCTAATAGTGACACAAATAGAAGTTTAACTGTGACTTAAAAATATTTTTACATGTTTTAATTACAAATCATTTGAGTCCAAACTCAACATCTTATTCTGTTTCCAATCAAATGTTAGCACTTATTAAATGTAATAAGTTTGTGAAAAACAGATTTATGAGTTTTCACTACCTGGACATGCAAAACTTGAAAGCAAATGTTACTTTCTAAATACAATGCACATTGTCCTATGGGCCTTTAGGACCTACCTTAGGGGTGACATATATGTACTAAAATGAAGGTTTAGGCCTGGCATAAGGTTTAATCTGCCAAGTTAAATTTGCACTTTAAAACTGCACTATAGGCTGCAGTAGAAGGCCCATAACATGTATTAAAAGTCTAATTTAGTAAGTAACATCATGAGTTCTGCAGGCCCACTTGTACCATTTAATTAACAGGGACTGGTTACTTGCATTACCACTTTACTAGGGACTTACAAGTAAATTAAATATACCTATCCAGTGTAAGCCAATCTCACCAGATTTAAGTGAGTGAACACAAACCCTTTACCACTGTTTAGCAGTAATATAGCACTCAGTCATAATGCTAACAAAAGCAAATTAAGAAAACAGGAGGGTTGGAGGAAAAAGGTGTAGCGTGACCCTAAGTTCCAAGTCCCACACTATTGTACTGTATAGGCCTTGCTGGCCTTCTCTCTGAACAGTCATATATGTGCCTAAAATCTTTCTTTTCTAGCTTTTCTGTGGAAAATGCTATAAACATACTTCACAGTTATTTATTTCCTACTTCATTGTAAACATTTTATTTATTGGTGAAATCAGATTTTGATACCTTAAACTTTCAAACATGTACTATAGGCTGCCAGAATTAGCTAAAACCAGTTCTGCCACTCATCACACCTCCAGAGCTAGAACAGATGTCCTTCGCTGGGAGACCTAATGATTCTTCTGGTTTAGAAGACAGTAGATGTCTCTGAGCCCATAACTACTGACCACGTAGCAGGAATTAGCTATCTGGAAGGGAATAGGAGCAGGCAGCAGAACAAAGGACAGCTTTCGCATGACCCCCACTGACTTAGAGATGCCAAGTGGGATAATTCTCCTATTCATCCCAGGATCATCCTAGACAGCAAGGCTCTAGAGACAATAGAATAAGGACCTGGATTTGACTCTTTGAGGAGAACTTTAAAAAGGAGAGTGGCTAAGGAGCTGATGGCTGGCCAGCTGGATTCTGTCTTCTCGAAACAAGTGTTCTGAGGTAACTTTCCAGTAAGTCAAATTGGTCGTGCTGCATAAGCAGGTGGGGAGATTATGAGTAAATATTTAAGATTGGGTGATTGAATTTATCCAGTCACTGAATAGTGCACAGGATAAATATGCAACCTCAACCACCACATCCTCAGAGCATTGCTGGAAATGTGAAGGCTCCATCTAAAAAAGGAGACCTGTTGAGAGAAGAGGGCTCACTTAAAGACTCAAGAACTCCTGAATCCTGCTGGAATCTGTGAATTGAAACTGCTCTCCAAACATTAAATCATTGTCCTCCTGTTTGCCTTCTTAAGGGACACAACAATCAGAAGGGCTACTGGTTCTAAGCTGGCCAAGCTAACCACATACACTCAAAAGTGCTTGAGTATTCAAAGTACTTGGAGATACAATTGTCTTCCCAAGTTAACAAAACCTACCTAATTATTGGCTCAGAAATGAAAATTTCACCCATAACTTATTGTGGCATGCTTCATCCTCGGCGACCCTTCTCACTGACATAAGATGGTACTACACCTGTCAACTCAACCAATGCTGGGAGCTCTTTGATTTTATTTTTAGCACTGTAGACACAGGTCCAGATAAAAATACCTATGGGAATACCCAAAGAATAATGATTTAATGCACGGTACCCTTGATATATGTTAAAAACAAACAATACGTGGTTTAATTAGTGAAATTGGTATTTCCCCTAACCGCAGATGATGATGTGCAGTGGATACAGCTTTGACCGGTTTATTAGGTCTCGGCTAAACGCGCGGAAGCGCGTTGTCGCCGAGAACTTATTGTTAGCGAGTGTGTTTCCCAGGAGACACTCCTGGCCGCGCGCATCCCCTTGGAGGGCGATTTGAAATGCGCACGCAATCGCGCTCGCTATGGGCAGCTGCTGTCGTGCATTCACACAGACACACACCAGCGCCCATGCACGCACTTGCTCATACAGTGCCATGCTTCAAGGAAGTAAAAATAATGTGGACAGAACGAATAAAAAGAAGTTAAACATGAATGCTAAAGCTGTGATGGGCACTAAAAATCGAAAAGCTTAAATCAGATGTGTGAAATAATAACGTACTGAAAAAACCCTGAAAAATAACATGTGCATGAAAGCCAAAAAATGAAAAGCAAGTGTTTACCTGTGGATGCAGTCCGTGCGAAGCATTAATACAAATGTTTACATGCTGGCTTATGTGTTTAATCAAACGGAGAAGAGAGGATAAAAGCACAGTGCTAGTGCAATGAGTGAAACAAAAATGTGCTATATATGTCCTCCTAGATCCAACACACAGTCTTACATCGTAGGTGCCAAGAAATATATGAGAGTACCTACATACTGCATCCGGCCGTGAAGGGCATTTACACTATGGAAGGGAGAATGCAGAGTAGTGAGTGCAGAGTAGTGAGTAGTGAGTGCAGAGTAGTGAGTAGTGAGTTCAGAGTAGTGAGTGCAGAGTAGTGAGTAGTGAGTGCAGAGTAGTGAGTGCAGAGTAGTGAGTGCAGAGTAGTGAGTAGTGAGTTCAGAGTAGTGAGTGCAGAGTAGTGAGTAGTGAGTGCAGAGTAGTGAGTGCAGAGTAGTGAGTGCAGAGTAGTGAGTGCAGAGTAGTGAGTAGTGAGTGCAGAGTAGTGAGTGCAGAGTGCAGAGTAGAGAGTAGTGTGTGCAGAGTAGTGAGTGCAGAGTAGTGAGTGCAGAGTAGTGAGTAGTGAGTGCAGAGTAGTGAGTAGTGAGTGCAGAGTAGTGAGTGCAGAGTAGTGAGTGCAGAGTAGTGAGTAGTGAGTGCAGAGTAGTGAGTGCAGAGTGCAGAGTAGAGAGTAGTGAGTGCAGAGTAGTGAGTGCAGAGTAGTGAGTGCAGAGTGCAGAGTAGTGAGTGCAGAGTGCAAAGTAGTGAGTGCAGAGTGCAGAGTAGTGAGTGCAGAGTGAGTGTGCAGAATAGTGAGTGCAGAGTAGTGAGTGCAGAGCGAGTGTGCAGAATGCAGAATAGTGAGTGCAGAGTAGTGAGTGCAGAGTGAGTGTGCAGAGCAGTGAGTGTTGAGTGCAGAGTGCTGTGTATTGGCAATGTAAATGACAATGCCATTTATTTATGATTTAAAGAAAAAAAAAGAAATGTCATGAGCAATGCCAATAGCTCTACCTTTAATGATGCCGAGACCATTGCATTGCAAATGCTTGTTTCTTTTAGTTTCCATCTCTGGCCCTTTAAGCACAATTATTTTAGCAACCTGCAACCTCCTCTTACTGATATTGCAAAGATCTTTGTTCCTAAGAATTTAGTCATTACACTGTTCTTTATCTCCTGAATTGTGTTTTATGTTGGTCAAGTTCCCCTTGTGTGACTGGAATATCCTTGTGAGTGAGGCTTACGAGACAATGTGCACAAGCGGGCCTGTTTAGACCTTTTTCTGTATATCAGTATTTCTGTAGGACAAATCGTTATCTTTTTCACTCAATGGACTTCCTTTCCCACAACTCTTTGCTATATGCATCATACAACATTGGTACATGCATGTGTAAGCTCGCTGAAATGCTACAATGTTCCTTATTTTTGTTTTTTCTGGTCTTGTTCACCTCATATTAAAAGTACACCTTAGCAACTGGGGTCTTTTCAGACATAGTGCTGAGGTATGCCATTTTCAATCCCGATTCTCTTTTTTTTCCACGGTCTCTGTATTGTTTTAAGCACCTCTTCTCTCTCTGTGTACTTCATTTCACTTAATCCAAAGCAATACGACGTTGCACAACTAGTACGTGCACATCTATCTCCTCGTGGAAATACTACAAAACAGAAGACTCAATGCAGTATGGGTGAAAATAGGTAAAACTACCACGTCTACCTAATGAGGAAGTATGTGTTTCTCTAATAATTAAGTGTTGTGATGTTTGAGATGTCCATTTATCCCTTGATTTATTCACTGTAATTTCTTGATGTTTTCTCAGGTTTCCAGCATAACAACAGATATATGAAATATATATGTTTGTGGTGTCCTTTTCCATGTCATTTCTTTCTATATTTTTTACACCTGTATTTTTATTGGTCCCAGTGCTGTTTCCAAGATTTTTTTCTCACAAGTTCTTACCATACACTTGGTGTGTGACTGCAGGTGAGAAGCCCCCTACTTTGAACCATGAAGCTCAGCTGCATCCCCTAATAGGGTAAGTCACTATAGATTACAACAGTGAAATCCACTTGCATTTAAATACACTCTGTTTTTGTTTTACCGTTATTGTTGAAGCACAGGACTCGCTCACTCTTTGTACAGAATTGGGGTGCCTACATGTGGGTGAGTATGCTAAGAGTCACATAAATTGGTACTGGAGAACACACTATTGACAATTCTAACAAGAGTTCTTTAGGATTTGTATCATCAATTAATGTATAATAAGTTAAGGCTCCTTGCTACTGGCTCAGTGTTGAGTGTCAACAGATAGGTATGAGAGCTACATGCCTCATTTCTGCATGCTTTGCACTCACTAGTTAGGTAGGGAGTTCCCCAGCCTTTTAACCAGTTTTTGGGCTTTTATTTTGGTTGAAACATGTTGGCACTTATCTGTGGATAGGGGAAACATTAATTTCAACCATTAAACCACTTATTGTTTTTTTTTTGTTCAAATCTGTTTTTATTGTGAACACAGCGTTAAGCCTACAACCTCATGTCGAGGCCGGCCGCGTATATGATAGCTCTTGTGTTTCTGCGCCAACTAGGACGGGGAAGAAGCTTTAACACAGCGCCTTGCCTACAACCCTCTAGGGAGGGCCGGTCGCGTGGCTTAGGAGTGAGGGTCGCAGGGGCTTTTCGCATGCAAGTGTATTTCCGCTCCATAAGGGAGGCATATGGCAGGTAACTGGCTCAATTGTCACAAAAAAGAAAGCCCAACAGGGTGTAACTGCCTCATAGAGAGACGAAAGCCAGATTGGCAAGTAGGAAAGAAGGAAGTATGTGAGGTCAGAAAGCCTGAGAGTAGGCAGAGAAAAGGAGAGAGGGCGGTGGTTATGTGCGGCTTGTCAGGGAGAAGGGGATGGGGGGACATGTGTAGCAGCAGCAGCGCCTGTAATGTGGATGATAGTCAAGGGCATAGCCTGGCAGGGTCCGCAGGGGTGATGGCGTCTTCAAAGAGGTGTAGAGCGCGGAGTCTAGGTGGCATATGTCGTGCATAGCTTATAGAGAAGAGATATCCCACTAGGGGCTCCCAAACCGCTTTGAAGCGCGTGTCCCTCGCCTGTAGCCTTGCCATGAGTATTTCCATTGCCAGGACC
Organism: Lissotriton vulgaris; assembly: GCF_964263255.1. NCBI lineage: Eukaryota > Metazoa > Chordata > Amphibia > Caudata > Salamandridae > Lissotriton > Lissotriton vulgaris. Next base: position 2,040,614,038 of record NC_141685.1, on the reverse strand, counting down.
TGCCAGAGATGCACAAACCAGGAAGTTATTGGTCGCGCCTCAGCCCGCTTCCAGTATAGGGCGATGAGTTGTTTAGCTGTGCCCAGCATTTGGAGTGTAAGGATCCAGTCGCTGCGGGTGAGTGCCCTAAGTGCGGTAGGCCGAATGCCAAGCAAGATCGTGCTCACTTCTTCACGCAGGGGGAAACCCAGCACCCCTTTGATGTGGCTGAGTACCTCTTTCCAGAAAACAGCTAGGGTCGGGCACGTCCACCATATATGCACAAAATCACCAGTCGCAGAGCCACACCTCCAGCACATCGGCGAGGCGTTGGGGAACATCTTACTAAGTCGCAGCAGGGTGTAGTACCATTGGGTGAGTAACTTGTAGGCGTTTTCCCTCTGTGGGACACTGAGGTAGATTTTGGGGATATTACGCCACAGTCTGTGCCATTGGGAGGGTTCGATGTCTGTGCCTGCCGCTAATTGCCATTGCCTCTGGTAGGGGTGCGCAGGTGTCGAAGTAGGGTGCTGCAGTATGTGGTATATTTGTGAGATTAGCCTCTTCAGCCCCCCAAGGGAACGTGCTAGCTTCTCGAAGGGCGTGTAGGCCCTAGTGGCCGCTTGGCACATGTCTTCACCCATAATCCAGTGACGTAGCTGGGCATGCTGTAAGCCCGCCATCGGTGGTATCCTGAATTCCTCCCTGCAGTCCTCCCAGGTTTTGGGCGAGTTCCCGAGAAAAAGGTCCCCAATGACTCTGCAGTCCCCGTGCATCCATTTTTCAAACGTCCGAGTCCGGTAGGCCGGGGGGAATTGTGGGTTTCCCGCTATCGGGGTGTGTGGAGATGGGAACGTAGTGAGACCTCTAGACACAGCTACCCTGTCCCAAATATCCAGGACCGTTTTTGTGGGGACCGCCATGTACGCACTTCTGGAACGTGCCATCCGCGGAAGCCAAGGCAAGTCCCATATGGTGCGTCCTGTGACCATGTGGTACCAATGCTTGTCGCTTTCACATGCGACCCATTCCACCACGAAGCGGAGGTGTGCTGCCCAATAGTAGTGTACCAAGTTGGGGCACGCCAGGCCGCCTCTATCTCTCGGTTCCATAAGAACCTTCTGCGAGAACCGGGGGTGCTTCCCACCCCAGATGAAGGACGTGATCTCATGCTGAAGGCTCAGAATGCAGTGAAGAGGGATCGGGGTGGGCAGACATTGGAAGACATAAAGAATTCTGGGGAGGATCGACATTTTAACCACGTTAAGGCACCCCAGCCATGAGATCATCAGAGGCTTCCACTTCCGAAGGTCCTCCAGCACCGTTTTGCGGCACTCCGTCCAGTTTACCGAGGACCAGGAGTCTAAGTGGGGTGTCAAGTCAAGTCCCAAGTACTTGATGCGGGTCTCCGCCCATTGGTAGGGTACAGCCTTCTTTAGGGATGGGATCTCCTCTTCAGGTATAGTGAGATTGAGCGCCCAAGATTTAGTATGATTTATTTTAAGGCCTGACGCCTGTTCATATAAGCAGAGCACCTCGTGGACCGCTAGGAGGGATTCGCGAGGGTGCGTGAGAGTGAGGATCAGGTCGTCCTCGAATAGCGCCACCTTGTTGTCTCTCCCCCCATGGGCTATTCCGTGTATTCTGGGATCGCGCCTTATCATTGCCTCCAGTGGTTCCACCACAAGGGCGAACAAGAGCGGCGAGAGTGGGCACCCCTGCCTTGTGCCTCTGTGTATCGTTAGTGGTGGCGTTAGTTGACCGTTGACCCTGATTCTGGCTTGTGGCCCTAGGTATGGGGCCATGATTCTCGCGATCATTTTGGGGCCTAGACCGAGCTTCTGGAGAGCCTCTTTCAGGAAGGCCCAGTCCACTCGGTCAAAGGCCTTCTCCGCGTCGAGCGAGAGAAGACAAGCCGGGATGTCACAGTGCTGCACTTTGCCTACCAAATGCGCCAGCCTACGCACATTGTCAGCCCCCTGCCGGTCCCGGATGAACCCCACCTGGTCCGGGTTCACCAGCCCTGGCATGTATGGGTCGAGTTGTTTAGCCAGTATCTTGGTATATATCTTTAGGTCGGTGTTGAGGAGGGTGATAGGGCGGTAGGAGGCACACAGTGTAGGGTCCTTTCCTGGCTTTGGTATCAAAGCGATCTCCGCCATACCCATGTCGGGGGACGGGCCAGAGGCGACCGAGAATGAGTGGAACAGCCTCAGCAGATAGGGGCGAAGTTGAGTCTGGAAGGTTCGGTAAAAGGTCAGCGGCAAGCCATCCAGCCCCGGGGTTTTCCCGGTGGGAAGATCTTTAATAGCCACAGAGACCTCTTCGTCCAGTATGGGTTCTTCCAGCTCATCTGCGCAAACCGGCGGAAGCAGAGTCCCTTCATAGTCAGCGAGGATGGCTGCTCGTGCCTCCACTGATGTAGTTTCCCTCGCATATAGGGAGGTATAGTAGGCAACAAAGGCGTCCTGTTTGGCTCTTTCAGTGACGGCGCTAGAGCCATCCTGACATTGTACATTAGTGATATGGGCTCTAGCTGTTCGAGCCCTTAGTCTTCCTGCCAGCAGACGCCCCACCTTGTCCCCTCCCTCGTAGTATTTTTGTTTTAGTGCCAGTAGAGAGTGTTCCGCCTTGTTGGTGCGCAGGAGTCAGAGTTGTCCCCTAAGGTTAGCAAGCGTTCTCCTGGACGCCAGAGAAGGTCGGTCCCTGTCTCGCGCCTCCGCCTGTTTGATCTCACCCGCTAGGTCAGTCTCTAATTTATAGGCCGTCCGTCTCCTCGCTATCGCCAGGGAGGTAATGTGGCCCCGTATGGTGGCCTTAAAGGCATCCCATACCACCGGGAAGGGCGTTTCCTAGTTGTCATTAATGGCGAAGTATGAGTCTATGGCCTCCCGGATGCTGTTGACATCCTCCGGGTCCCGGAGGACGCTCAGTGAGAGGGCCCATCGCCGCTCCCGAGGGGTGCGAGCTAGTGGGTCCTTTATCAGTAGTTCCACATGCGCATGGTCCGATAGCGAGATGTCTGAGATGGCAACCTTCAGTGTGTCTCAGGTCAGGTCGAGAGAGGTAAAGATGTGGTCGATACGCGAGTTGGTTCTGTGGGAGTGCGAATAAAAAGTATAATCTCGGACTCCTGGGTTATGAATACCAAGCAAAGGAAGATCATTCACCTATGTAATTTTTTAATACATAAGTGTTGTGGAAGTTTGTATATAAAGCAAGAGTGTGGTTAGTTTGGCTATCAACCAGAAAGAGTTCAAACAATCAATTAGTTAAATTAAAATAGAGCACACCAGTATAGTTCCAAGTGATCAAATTGACATGCCAGAGGGATGTGAAGTAGGAAAAGAGGCTTTACAGTTAGTGCTGCATACCTATGAGAAGTAGGAAGAGCAGGAAAAGTAGGAAAGTAGAGAACACGTAGAAGGCATACAACCGCAACAGGCCAACAGGGCCATAGTATAATGTCCCAGGTTCCGGGCATCCTCTACCCGAGGGTTTGGATGGTCTCAGGAATGTCACTTCCTATGGGACAAAATGGGGGGTGTTTTACTGGAGATATGGGTCTCGGTTGCCCCGCAGCCCGTCTGCCCCGTTGTCTCGGGCAGGTTCGGGGATGATGAATTCAGGGGCCTCTCAAAGGTAGATGCGTCATAGCTGTCGGTTCGAAAGCGTCGGGCCCCGGTAGTGAGGGTCCGACCTCTGAGGGGGAGGGCCACTATACCTGACCCCCACGGTCACTTTTAAGGGGGCGTCGGCGCCCCATGATGTTTGACTGCAGCCCCATTTATCGCTGTTAACTTGACAAGACCGCCTCCAGTGCTCGGACGGTCCCAGGTACTGGCGCGGCGAGCTCAACGCCAGGAGTAAACGCCGCCTATACGATCAGGGTAGGTGATCCCTGATGGGCCGCCGAAGTGCAGGAGTCGCTCTACCTTATTGCAGGGGGTGAAGGTCGCGATCATCTTCTAGAGAGCGGGAGTGTGTCAGGGCGCATCGGTGAGGGGGGCACCGTCCTCGGTCTCTTTATCCTTCTCAGTGGTGGATGTAGAGGTCCTTGGTCAAGAAGTATGGCGACGTGTTCCTTGCCAGTCAATGACCGCCTGAGGTCAGGGGCTGTTCTTCTTTGGTTCCCGGAGTGTGAGGCCGCAAGATCTGTTCCTTGCGATCATCTTCAAGGAAACGGATGTGCGCTATGATGTCCTGCTTGGCCTGAGACGCGGAGCAGTCATCCGCTGGGGGGCTCGGCGACGTCGGTGCACTGTGGTCCAGTCCGGACAGGCTGGGAGTCTCTCTTGGCGCTTAGAGCGGGAGGGGCTGTGCTCCGGGGATTCCGACAGTTTAAGCAGTTGTGCCGCCTCGCGGTAGGACCGGATGACTCTGCGCTTGTCTTCCCATCGGAAGATGAGGGCAAAGGGACGCCCCCACTGGTAGGGAATATTGAGAGCCCGCAGCCTCTCAGTCACTGGGCAGAAGACTTTCCTTCTATGCAGAGAATTGGGGGCCAGATCTTGGAAAATTTGGATCTTGTGTCCTCCATAGCGTAGGTCCGGCTTGTCCCTCGCCTCTTTCAGTATGGCCTCCTTCTCTGTAAAGTAGTGCAGTCGGGTTATGATATCCGGGAGGAGGCCTGTCTTGCCTCCCACCCCAAAGACTCGGTGAGCACGGTCCAAGAGCGATGGGGAGGCTTCTTCGTTGCCCCACACCTCGTGCAGGAGTTGGGCCACATAGGCCATGGCGTCAGTCCCCTCTTCCCCGAGCGGCACACCCCGTATACGGAGGTTGTTGCAGTGCCCCCTATTTTCGAGGTCCTCCTGTTTGACCTGGAGCTCGATGTTTTGTTCCTCCAGGGCCGCCACTCTCTGCCACAGCTGCTCCAGATCTTCCGTGCGTGTGTCGACAACTTTCTCGAGTCCATCAATCCTGTCGCCCAGCTCGGTCACCTCCTTTCGCAGCTCTTTGATGCAGGAGTGCACTTCTGATCTCAGGGACCCAATTTCCGTTTTCAAGTCTGTCATGAAGGAGGACATGAAGGCCTGGGACACCGGAGGGGAGTCGGCGGTAGGTTGTGGCACTCCTTCAGTTGGTGCTGGTGTTCCCGCTTTGCCCCACATGGTAGCCACCGACGTGCCCCTGGACGCCGCCGCCGGGTCCGTCTTGCCCCTTCTGCCACGGGTCTTTGTCAGCCCAGAGCGCAATGTTCTGCCACCTGGTGCGTCGCCCGTCGCCGTGGACGCAGATTCACTATGTTGCCACAGCAGCGTGGGGGTTGGTTAGCTCACCACCTGGATCCTCCTCACCTCCCGAGCACCTTCTCACGTGGAGACCCACTCTGCCCAACAGGTGGAAGTCAGGCCTGAGTCCTCAGGAGTGCTGAAGGCGCCCCCATTGCACGAAAGGTCCGCTATGGGGGTTAGGCCTCTTTTCTAGTCGGGGGCGCTGCACCGCTCCCCCCAGCAGGTTGTAGCAGCTCCCCCGTGGGCCGCCGGGGCGCCCCCCAGCTCCCCGGCCACTGTTGTCTTGTGCCTCCCAGATGGCAAAGAAGCCGGGCACCGGTCACCCAGGGTCCCCCAAGCAAGTGGAGGGGTACTCACGCGTCCTTGGTAGTCTTTCCCCCTCTTCTCCGGGCCGGTCAGCCAGGCCGTGTGGCGTAGGCACTATCGGGTGTGGCGTGTCGCCCAGCCAGCCGACGACCTTGCTATCTGTAGGCAGGGGGAGCCGGGCAACAACTCCCCTGTAGCACCCTCAAGCAGCCAATCCCAGCCCGACTCGCCAGTGAGGGGGGAAGTGCACAATCCGCCTCCACAGCCCCCCAGGCAGTGTCGTCTGCTCCGGAGTGGGGGCGTAGCGCTTCAGGGTCAGCGCAGGTCCGTAGGCAAGTACAGCAAGGCTGGGCTGTGAGGCAGGGTCTGTAGGGGGATAGTGAGTGTGTTAGCAGTAGTTCTTTATATCATTAGGCTGAATCCTTGCTCATATAATTTGAATCAAAAGTCCATTTTGTATAGAAAGATGCTCTTTATTTATTTAGGTAAAAAACATGAACAGCCGACACGTGTTTCGCCCCCTGTGGCGATTCGCGCCAGGGCTTTTCCAAGGCTGTAAAAGATCAGAGGTACATGTATGAAACGAGTGGCCTGAAAACTGACCTTTGACCCCAATACCAGTGAGTGAAAAATGGAAAGGAAAATGATTGGAGTGAGACAAAAAGCACCAATTTCATTCTAAATTGAAGTTTCTGATTAGTGATCAGTGTAGGGAAGAGCCTCGGTGACAAGTTTAGAACATAAGAAAAGGTGAATACCAAGCAAAGGAAGATCATTCACCTATGTAATTTTTTAATACATAAGTGTTGTGGAAGTTTGTATATAAAGCAAGAGTGTGGTTAGTTTGGCTATCAACCAGAAAGAGTTCAAAAAATCAATTAGTTAAATTAAAATAGAGCACACCAGTATAGTTCCAAGTGATCAAATTGACATGCCAGAGGGATGTGAAGTAGGAAAAGAGGCTTTACAGTTAGTGCTGCATACCTATTTACATTACAATTTGTTCTTTTTAGTTCTTCATCATAGTTTGTATTACTTTTCAAACAAAGTCCGGTTTTTCAAAGTAAAAATCTGTTAATACAATATTTACATTTAGAGACAGTTTTATCCACTATATTCATAACAGTACATTTAAAGCGTTTTTCCTTAACAGGCAAAGATTCTCTTTATGAAATATGAGCTATTACTAAACAATTTAATTGCCTTCTCTCTACGAAACTGGTAAAAGAACCATTATCTATATTGTAGTGTATTTGACTTCTTTGCGACAGGTTTAATTGAGAGGCAGTGCACAGCGATGTTTGTTGTTTAGTCAAAGGGAGTAGAATTCAGTAGCTTAAATCATCTTTAATTTTACACTCAGAAAATGTAGTACTTAAAAAGGGGGACACTATTGTTTAAAACTAATTAGAAAAACAAGTTTAGTAGTTGGGAATAGTTTTGATAGTCTGGCATGTGGGTTCCGGTATATGATATTGGCAGAGTATTACGCTAACAAAATTGTTAAATATCGGCGTATTGCCCACGTGCGAAGGACAAAATGGTCCCGTATTTTGACAAGAGTAAAGTCCTACGGACACAGAGGAAGTATTACAAAAGGAAACCTGTCCATAGAGACAGTAGGCGCACTTACTTGTGAGGGGAAATCCCTGAGTTACGTAGTCGGGAGCCTGCGGGTCGTTCCTTCCGCTTTCGCGTGTGTGTTTATGTATGACTACGGGCTGCCTCTTTTAAACCGGAAGGAAAAAAATTAACCTGGAAGGCAAAATCAGTGCTGTATTGCGAAAAAAGTGTTTGTTTAGTTTATTTCTTATATTTCAGATAAGCCATGCACGGTATGCGTTTTGGATTAAGTAGATTCGATAATGTCTAGGAGCTGATCGTGCTATATAATTTATTAGTTCCTTCATAGGTATTATCGCCAGTTGGCCCGGAAGTTTCAGACATGCTGACGTATTTGGTAGTAATCAACAACGGACTTATTAAAGATGTCGGGTCATATTTTTAGACTCCGCCATTTCAAAGTAGCATTATTTAAGTGAATTCAATGGTTGAGGATAAGACTGGACAGTACTGGTGTCCGTAAAACAGCGTTTTATTACGGCACATAGCAGGGGGAGTATTTAACATTACTTCGATATTGTTCTATTTGCTGGGGAGGTGTGCAAAGTTACACCGAAGTAGTCTAGAGCAGTGCTAAGTGGGGTAAGAGGTCCCCATACTCAAGTTGAGGCAGGGTCCAGGCTGGCGCACGTCCCTCTAGGCAGGACCCTCACACCTCCCTCGAGACCGGCAACGGAAGCAGGCAGGGTCGACCCTCTCGCCCCCGGTTCCGCTCAGTTAGGAGGTTGCCACTCACCGGGGGCACCAGGTGGGGGGAGCAAGATGGTGGACAGTACCGTCAGCGGGCCCAATCACAGCTCTACAGTTCAGGGCGGGCCCGCAGACATCAGGACGCATCCGTGTGTAGGCGGAGGGGGGAGACGCAGGGCAGCCGGCGGCTTTTCCGCAGGAAGAGCGGCCTTTCGTCTCCGCCGAAGCTGGGGCCTCTCCTAGAGTCTGTAGCTGGGTGCCCTCAACGCCTCTGCACGGGGTGACCCCGACGCCGACAGTCTCGTCCCCTCCGTCCGCCGATCCCTCGGTGAGCAGTCCGCCGCAGATGATCCGCCTGCGTCCCTTGTCGCCTCCTCAGCGCTGGAAGCCATCCACAAGGGAGACGAAGCCAGGGCTCCTGTCGCCAGGCTCGGTGACAAAATGGCGGGCGGAGTCCGGCAGTAGAGCGTCCAGACTCCCAGCTGCCCCCAGCAGGGTCTCCCGCACCAGAGTGGTCTCCCCGAAGGTCGCGTCGTAGACAGGACTCACCTAGCAGGTGGGGCCCCCCAAAAAGCCCCCCGAACTTCGCTCAATATAGCTTATGTAGACAGCGGGGTGACGGAGCTCGCTCAAGGTGCGCCCGTTCACATTGCTGTCTTAGCCACGCCCCCCTGTTTTTTTTTTTTAATATACCAAGAGTACCCCCGAACAAAGAAATATTATTTGGGCATACACTTAGGCAATTTTATCTGGACCTGTGTCTACGGTCCGGAAAACAATACCAAAGAACTCCCAGTTTTGGTTGAGTACACTGGTACAGTACAATCTTACATCAGTGAGGGGGTTGTCTAGGATGAAGCATGCAACAATACGTTGTGGGTGAAGTGACCTCTCACATTTTTGGAGTCAATAGATAAGGAAGCTTTGTCAACTTGGAAAGAAATTGCATATATCTAAGTACTTTGAATATCAATGCACTTTTATGTGTATGCAGGTTAGTGGCAGGAGGATGAGGCTGGTTGTGTTACCTCTGACCCTTCCCTTTTGATTAGATCCCAGCTGACCACAGACATCTAGCCCCTACTGAGAACGTGGTTGATGAGAGACATGGTGCTTGAAGCCTTCCCTGAGGATCTAGGGGCTGCAGGACTGACAGGATAGAACATTCCCAACACTTTGAGAAATTTGGTACTTAGAGCTCAAAGTACCAACCCCCCCAGTTAGTGGAGAACCTCACACCTGCCACCCTAATAGACATGGGTCCACCCTAATAGACATGGGTCCATCCTCATTATATTGCAAGAAAGGAACTACTGTCAAGGCAGATCCCTTCAAAGTATAAATTCTTTGGCGGACAGCAACTAATGATTTTTGATCATTCTTTTTGTTTTTAAACAACAAACTCTCAAAGTGAGAATTTCTTATTGAAATCAAAATAACAACCCCTCAAACCCTGGAAATCTTCTCCCAGAGCGTGAGAATCATTTGTTTCTTTACTATCCTTTACAGACACATTTTTCTGGTGGAGTTGGATAGAATAATAAACACAGGACAATTGAATCTAAATTAATTGGGCAGTGTGATGGCTTTATCCCTACGGGCCATAATCTGTCGGGCTGTTGGAGGTAGGTTCCCCTGACAGAGCCAAATGGGCGTTTCATCAATGGAAAGCTGATGGTCCACCCATCTCTGAATAAGGTCTGCGGACTGGCAGTTTGGCAGACACGGTACTCTGTTGTCTATTTGTCATCATTTTTTTTCTCCGTTGAAGGACTAGTACAAGGTGCTTGTGTTGGGAGGCTGAACCTAAAGTGGGTAACAAAGCCAGATTCTCTTGTTATATTCCAGAGGTATGCCCATGTAGAAAAGAAGCTTATTTCTTACATTGTCCTCACAAATAACATTTACAGTTGTGACCTTTTGCACATATTTGTATGCACAACAGTGTTTAATAAGTGTTTCTGAAACTAAACTTGTTTTCACATCTAGCTACGTACAACATTATCACAAAGCCCTGAACATCATGTACAAGGTCTTCTTTCGCAATACGTACAAATGTCATTGCTATCTTCATCCACGGATCGACAGTGCTATCTATCACAAAGCCCTGAACATCATGTACAAGGTCTCATTTCGCAATACGTACAAATGTCATTGCTATCTTCATCCATGGGGCGACAGCGCTATCAACATTCCATAACATCACTAATCTATGTGCACATCCCAATGCTGCTTTTTATTATAAAAGATGAGCATCCCAATAGATTAGTAGAGAAGGTTCTACCTCTGACACTGAAGGTCCTTATATGCTGAGAAATAACCACACAACGTTCTGATATCTCGTGAGAGGGTGTCAAGTTCGTGACCAACACAGGGTCCTTCATGCTATCCCATCAGATAATGGGGTTGGATCATCCCTTGGGGGGATTCTTGGCTTTACACCTGCACACAATCTAGGTACACTTAGAGTAGGGTACGCATCGTAAGAGTACGCTCGATTACTGCCTTGTATTCAATGCTTGCATAGATACATTGTTTTAGCACCATGGTAGAACTATATCTACTATTTACACTATAGGTGCTTGTAATGATGTTTATCTGCTTCTGTCTACTTATCCTTGCAGCAAACGTATTTTATGCAAGAATAAGGTTGGTTGAATAAATATTATTGAAAACGTCCCACTGTGTATTCTCTGTATATTTCTCTGAGAATAAGTGAGCATGAGTGACTGAGCAAAAAGTTCTGTACTGTTTCCACAATCCCTGAGGTGTCAGGGTTGTCATGTTCAGTGGTTGCCAGAAACCATCCACTCCCTGGTAGGTTAGGGGGGGGCTTACAATGGTACTGTGAGCTAGCTGGTCCATAGGCCGACATATCCTGCGGGGGTGCCCAGAATCAGTCTTGACTCCAAGCCCCTAGTTTATGTTGTCCAAACAATTTGCTGATTCTATAGATTAGTAGGAGCTACACAACATGGCGCCACCAGCAATGGCTATGGTCTTATTTAACCATCAAATCTGAGTAGTTCAGTCATGCTTTCTCAGAGACCCCTACTCACAATTTAACCAGAGAAGTCAGAAGCGGGAAGGGAAACAAATCCGCCCCAGCTGAATTGGTATATCCTATGTATTGGCTGTAGGTTATTCAAGCTTGGAGGATTAGAAATTCCCACATTGTGCATACCACATCTCCATAAAAATCTATTTAAATAAAATACCACTTCTCTTTACACAATGTCCTTAAATGGAGAAGTGAGTGATGACACCGAAGAGCAGGTGGTTGCTCTAAAGATTTCAGAAAATTGCAGGCAGTTACCATAAAAATATTACAACATGGTCATCTCGCAATGTAGGAAGATTTTACCTTCAAGGTTGAGGCACACAAAGCATTCAGAACAGAAGTTTTCTATGCTGGGATTATAGTCCGGCCTGCAGATGCACATACATACACACACACTGTTGTTTCATGAATACAATGAAGTTGAACCACCTGATGTATATTTCCCATATGTGGACTATTAACTTAGCAAGAATGCATTAATTGGTTAAAAGGCGCCCTAACCCATACCACAGAAAATGTGAGACTCGATCCGCTCAGCAGAGAAGGAGCAACTTGGGCGATATTAGCTTCATACACACCGGATCCAGACGTTGCTTTTTCAGCAGCAAGAATGTGTACACTCTACAGAGATTTAGTAAAAATTTGCAGACATCTTACACAATATATTATGAGAGCAGTTCAACCTGCAAGGGCAAATTAGGCTACACAAGCACACATGGTTACTACAGGTATTAACCCACAAATAGTAAACACCATAAAGGGAAATGTTCCCACCAGCCGGGATCTAATTCTTTTCTGGATAACACAGAAACCCGCAAAGCTTGAGGCAGTTTTTCCCCATATGGGCCCGAAGGGAAAACACAGAATACTGAAGACATGCTTGCCAATGGGGATGGCTCCCCCGATAAAAGACTGTGTCACTTGGGGTACAATCTTCGCTGCTGTGTATACCAGAACACAAGGTTCCTCTACAATAGCAGTCACACCTGATGTACTAAAACAGATTCAGAATGAGTACAGGGTAGAGCCTGCCTTAGATTTGGGAATAAAACTGATTTTCCCTAGGTATTGGTCATTATATTAAGTAACATAAAAGGGGAGGCAGCAGCAGTGGCTATATGCCAACACCTGAGGGAACTTACTCCCGCACAGCAGGAGTGAGAATTGCCTAAGATTATCGAAGACACATATGCTTCGCTTGGTAGAGATAATCTGGGAGCCAGACCTGGAAAACCAATATTTAAGAGCAATTCTGTGAAGGATAACTCTAAGCAGGCACCTGATTCTTCAAAGAAGAAACAGGATTCCAAACAAAAAAGAAACAAAATAAAACACAGTCATGGGGAGGGTCTCATCAACAGGACCACACTGAAACAAAATACAATCTGAGACAAAGTGACAGTATTAGAAAACCTGACAGGTATCAAGATAACTTTCCTCTCGTTCCTTTCAGGATTCATCTAGAAACATTTAAAGAGAGACCTAAGGTTAAAGCTCAAAATGGAAGAGTGAGTCAAGCCGAAAAGAGAGACACATCACACTTGGGACGACATCATAAAAAAGGAGCACAAACAAAAGACTTCTAAACTTCAATTTAAAAAGAAGGTAGCCAGGATTAAAATTAGAAATGACCAAGCTACTTAGGGCGCTGCTTCTTTTCGGGGACTGGGCAGTGACGATGCTGGACAGCGCGGCAGAAGTCACAATAGCTTGCCAGAACCTGATGAATTATCTGGGGTAGTAGCGCTGCGTGAACATATCACAGTGGAAACACCTGATACAAGAGTGAGTGTCCCACATCATTTATATGAAATAATGCTCTAAATGGAAGGGGACATACCCAGGAAGGCAAAGGGTCTCTTTTGGGAGTATCTGACCTATGGTTAAAACATTCTTTAGGCCAAAAATGATTCACCACCTGAATTCATAATGGATTGTCTAATGGGAGAAGAAGGTATTTTAACTGCTTTCTCTGATCTCATACAAAAATCAGTTAAAATTTCATACGCGCAGGAGTGGGCATTAGCATTAGCTCCTGCACTTTACTGCAAGCATGTTGGGTGCGATGATGAGTCACCTCATCACGAAATCCCGTTAAGATCAATTCCTCAACAACAGAGACAATATCCAATCAAACACGAAGCAAAGAAACAAGTAAGGGAGATCCTAGATCAACTTGAATACCAGGGTGCAATAGAAAATTGCACCTCACTAATGAATAATCCCTTGTTTCCCTTAAAGAAAAATTATAATTCATGTAATCTAGTTTTAGATTATAGACATTTAAACGCATCCATGCACACATTTGCATTACAAAATGCACATAGTGCCTCGCTAACAAATAACATACAAAACAACTTGAGACAACTCAAATGGATGCTTCTGCCAAAATATAGCACCTGGGATCAGATATTTGACAGCATTCTTGGCACTAGGCTCTCAATGTCAATATTATCAATTACCCCAGGGGTATAAGAATAGCTCTTGGTTGTTTTCAGCCAGAGTGATGCAGTTACTTCAAAATCTTTATGAGACATGTGGATTACATCTCTCTGATGGAAGATGAATTAATCGAACTCTTGTCTAGGGTGAACCATATAATTATTGGGTTTACCCATCTGGGATACACATTTTATTTTTAAAAAATCAAAAAAATCCCCACCTCAGTGTCCTAAGTCAAAAAGTCTGGCAGCCCACATTTTAGAAAAATGTGCTCTGCTCCAACGTCCAACGACTCTGAAAAGCCTACAATCCATTTTATGATTTTTTAATTTTGACAGGACATACATTTTAGATTACGCAGAAAGAATGAAACCTTTCTACAACTTAATTTACTCTGATTTTTCAGTGCCTCATTAGACACAGGAACATACTGATATTCCACATTCGTACAAGCTGACATGATAGCTTCCAAATATTTACACATGTGTGCTAACGCAACTAACCTGGTGATATGAGTAGTTGCTGGTCCAACTGGGTACACACATATCACGTTAAATGAAGGTGTTACAGTCCCTATAGCATACAAATCACATTTGAACACCAACGCCTAAATGTGTTTTGCACCAACTGTTGCATAATTGTGGTGACCCGGTTGCGACCGTAGAGGCGGTTACAAAGGAAAGCATCCCGAATGCTAAAGCATTACATGCATGGTGGATTCAATGGGCTAACTCTCTCACTGCAACAAATGTAGATTACAGATTTGACTCTACATTACAAACACAAGCATTCTTGCAGTGCGAACAAGAGTACACTCTGCCTGATGCAATAATGCCTCTAGCTCTATATGAATGTATCATTTATACCGATGGATCTGCCCAGCCGGTAATAGGTACAAAACAATAATATTTTACAGCATGCGCAATTGTAAAAGGGCGCATGCAGGACGGAAAGTTCTTTCCTGGAAAGACACACTTAAACGGTGCCGCAAGTCATTTTGCTGCGCCACACTGCATTCGTTTTGAAGCATATTTAAAACAATATGCCATATCTCTGTTCTCTTCCCTGAGCTGGTGCACAAACTGTTGCCATGAGCCAGTGCAGGCAAACTTGCATCATGGTGCAAGGATGCCTGCGCCATAGAGAGATTGTTTTTGTGCACAAATGAACACCTTCCTGCACAAAAACAATCAGTTGAGGTGATTTCCTCTTCCAATGTGTGCTGTGGAATGCAGCACACACTGAAAGAGGAATAAAAAGAGGAGAAATGAAAACATTTCCCGTTGTACCTCGCTACTCCATCCCTTGGGTGGCACAGCAATCTGATGCAGTTACAGGTTTACGATTGCTCGTAAATCTGGAAATGAATCAGTGGACATGGGTGTTGCATGGGAACACCCACAGCAACACCTATTTCATGCCCCTAACATGCAAAGTGTTGCGTGAAAAGGGGGATATTTACAAGCACATGTAAAGCTACGCAAGGCAGCTTTGCGTCTTCCTGTAAATATCACGCAGCAGGTTACACCGCCGGTGCATCATGCAATGTGACGCACCAGCCTTGCAAGGGGCTTGTAAAGAAGTTCCTCCGTCTTTAGGGGACTTACAACACAGCTAGTGGAGCTAAAAGCTCTGATACTGGCACTACAAAATACGGATCATGAATACCCCACACTCATATTGTGTGATTTATTTTACTGTGTCCAGTCCTATACCAAATATTTACACTATTGGGGCCAGAATGGATTTAGGGATTCCAAAGGTTGCACAGTAAAGCACAAGATGCTTTGGGAACAGGCGTCAAAGCTGAAAGATGGCCTGCCACAGGCTCATGTTATTCGTACATTAAGTCATCAATGTGTTGGCGTTCATGTTGAAGGGAATTCAATGGAGGATGGAGCTGTCAAGGCAACAATATGCACTGCTGCCATTGCTGCAATAACTCGCTCCAGTACCAGAATAGAGAGAACAACTATATAGGCTGTCAATGCCATGCACAACAGCTTAGCCCTGCCGATAGGCTTTCCACTCAAGTATTCCTACAAGTTAGAGGCACAAAACATTCTGTAGGCTCAGATTCCAGGAGAGGGAATAGAGTAATACCAAACACTAATGGCAGATTGGAATTGATACTGGCTGCACACAAGAGTCTGGGTTCAGCACATACAGGGATCACTGCAACAGTTTCACTACTAAATCAGCACTAATGGTGGCCAGGTCTTACTAAGCAGACCAAGGATTTTATCCTCAAATGCAAAATCTGCCACCAGTTAAAGGGCTCCAGCAAAGCACATCCACCACAAACACTTCAGACAAACCTCTCACGTGGGTATATTTGGAACAATGCAACCCCTTACAATGTGACGGGCCTACATCTAGGTGGCAGTGGATCATGCTCCAGATTCCTGTGGGTTTGCCCCAGTGCTCGTCTGACACTTAAACTGTCATAAATGGTTTGCGAGTCTTTATCAGCACGCATGCAATTGCCACACTACATTCCAACCAGCATCCGGCGTTTAGCTCTCAGACTTACAAAGAAGTAATGGAAAGTTTGGTTGTGGCCATGCTGTACTCCTCCCCATACCATCCAGAGGGAATTTCAGTAGTTGAGAGGAAAAACCTTGACTTAAAGCAATCCTTGATAGCGAGAGTATTAGGCTCGGGTGGCAGTTGGGTCAATCATCAGAGAGCACTTAACATGTCCGGGAAAACCCCAGGGGGCCGTACACCTTATGAACCCCTGTTTTGGGTGAGGATGTGGGCATCTGACCACGATGGTGTCAGCAAGGTGGTGGCTGAAACCCAATTTGACATCAATGGACCTTAAAGAATAAAGAGGTTTACAAAGCAATGTCCAAGTAAAATGCACCACCACTGGGGAAGTGAAAAACAGTACCAGTAAGACCTGGCCTTTTTAAGGTACCAGAACGGTACTTCTTCTTCCCCTCTGTGCCGCCGTATGATGTGGATGGTCATCCTGAACTTTTGAAAATTCCTTATTGGTTTAAAATTTCTGTAAATGACATATTACCTCTAGTACTTTCTTGGATGATTGGGACATTGAAACCGTGCATAATTTGATTTCAGACGTACATCAATCAGCTGTATTTTCTAATGATGATTTGTAGGGTGATACAAGTAATTTTGGAGACATGTTCCGTTACCAGCATTATAGTCACCATTTTTTACATAAAGCTAGCATTCCAGGTGCTGTTTATAATTACACACAAAGGGAACACTGCCCAACACCGTCAAAAGGTAGTTCAAAGACTTTTGAATAGAAAGTTTGCTTATTGTTTGGAAACATCAGACCCAGCCTCCTATTACTGTAGGCTTGAAACTACACCTGCAAAGAAAAATATGTTAACAAACACAAAGCTAATATTCTCTACTCCTTTTATTTGCCAACTGTCTATACTGTCTATACAGGGTTTCAATTTCTGGAAAGACACCATAGACACAAAATCTGTCTGGTGGAATATAAGATTGGCAGGTTTAGGGAACTGGGGCTTAGTTTAGAACATGCCTCATACCACATCAAATGATCTTCCTGAACAAGACAGTGCAACAAACCTTATGTCTGGGTACAGCAAAAATAAAGGATTTAAACACATCAGGTATTCCCGCATTCTCACTTTCGAGAATGGGCAGCACTTTACACTTCAGTGAGGATACACTAGATACCATGGTACGTAATTGTTCTTTCAATTCATCAGACCCCAATTGGAACAGATGCTTGGTTTGGCCTGTGAACATGAACAAGTGTCCGTTTAAATACTGGGGTAACACTGAAGGGTTTAGGATCAATAGGCCTGATCAGCGGTATGTACAAACAGAACCCTCGGTGGTGATGTTCAATAGTGTTGGGAAGTTATGCCTAGATTGGCTATAAACCTCAACACTTGGTGAAACAACACTTGTCCCTTTTTTTTAATGGCATGGATCTCAAGGATTTGTTGATAGGGGTGCACAGACAAAATATCGACTCCAAAATATCAAATGGACAAAATATCGAGTTAAAAATATCGACAATATTAAAATATTGCCAACAAAAATATCGTTGGTCAAAATATCGATTAAAATAATGATAAAAAAATATCGAGTACAAAAATATCGACTCAAAAAAATTGACAAGACAAAATATATATAAATAGTCAAAGTAAAAAATTTCGATAATATGTAGAAAAAAGGTTAAAAAAAAATTATTAATAGTAATATAAATTGTAGTTAATGTTTAGGAGCGGGATGTTGGGTTAATAGGGGATAAGGGTGGGGAGTAATTTAATAATAATTAATTAATTAATATACGTTTGTAAATATTTTTAATTAATAATTATTTGGTAATTAATTAATATTAATTAGTTAATTAATTAATATAATTGTGCACATATTTTTAATTAGTAATTAAATAATATTAATTAGTTAATTACATTAATTGGAGTAATTTATTTATATATATAATTTTTAGTTATTGTTAATTAATTAATTGGGAAAAAATAATATTAATTATTAAATTAATTTAATTACAGCTAATGTGCTAATATATTTACTTTATTGTTATTGTTAATTAATAATTAATTGGTAATTAAATATTATTAATTAATTTTGGGTAAAGGAGTATTTTTAGGGTTCAGGGTCAGTTTTCAGTTTTTGGGTAAAGGGGTATTTTTAGGGTTCAGGGTCAGTTTTCAGTTTTTGGGTAAAGGGGTATTTTTAGGGTTCAGGGTCAGTTTTCAGTTCATGGGTAAAGGGGTATTTTTAGGGTTCAGGGTCAGTTTTCAGTTCATGGGTAAAGGGGTATTTTTAGGGTTCAGGGTCAGTTTTCAGTTTTTGGGTAAAGGGGTATTTTTAGGGTTCAGGGTCAGTTTTCAGTTTTTGGGTAAAGGGGTATTTTTAGGGTTCAAGGTCAGTTTTCAGTTTTTGGGTAAAGGGGTATTTTTAGGGTTCA
This sequence comes from Lissotriton vulgaris, assembly GCF_964263255.1. Taxonomy (NCBI): domain Eukaryota; kingdom Metazoa; phylum Chordata; class Amphibia; order Caudata; family Salamandridae; genus Lissotriton; species Lissotriton vulgaris. Next base: position 2,040,595,752 of record NC_141685.1, on the reverse strand, counting down.
GGGTCAGTTTTCAGTTTTTGGGTAAAGGGGTATTTTTAGGGTTCAGCGTCAGTTTTCAGTTCATGGGTAAAGGGGTGTTTTTTGGGTTCAGGGTCAGTTTTCAGTTTTTGGGTAAAGGGGTATTTTTAGGGTTCAGGGTCAGTTTTGGGTTTTTGGGTAAAGGGGTATTTTTAGGGTTCAGGGTCAGTTTTCCCTACTGTTGCACCCACTGGAGTGGGAATAGTAATTTTAACCCTTACGCTATCCAACGCTTTCCCTACGCTTGCACTCTTTGGAGTGGGAATAGTATTTTTTACACTTCTGGTATCGTACGGTAATATAATAGTATCTTATTTAATTATAGTATGTTACTATATATATATGTTTTAACAAATAAGATTGGAAAAAATTATTTTTATTATTTTTATTTATTATTTAATTATTGTAAGTTAATTTAAGTATTTTTAAGTATATTTTAGTAATTACATTTTAATATTAATTTAATTTAACACTGTTTTTAATAAAGTCGATATTTTTTACAACTATATTATTGTAAACGATATTTTGTACTCAATATTTTTGTACTTACCTGTTTGTAGATACAAACTCGATATTTTGACTGTCGATATTTTGTCCACGATATTTTTGCAAGTCGATATTTTGTCCCTCGATATTATTTCAGTGATCCGTTGATAGGCACCCGGAAACCATGTCAAACACGCTTTTTGTACAGAATATACAATAAGCTGTGGAAGACAGGAAGCTGCTTAGAGATTATACAACATTGCTAGGTTTAATGTAAAAAAAGGCTTTGTCTATAGTTGACAATTGTATGACCACTTTATCATCCAGAAATAATTCACTGGGCAACGTAGTGTCTTCTGAAATTGACATAATACAGCGAGATATGTCTATATTACAACATGGACAGTCACAATTACTGTCAATTGTAATAGTGGGCTGGACGGTATAAACATTACTTTCTAGCCACCTGCCATGGCGTTACATCAACAGTACAAATCTGTTTTCAGCATACGATCTGTCAGAAATACAGATAAAGATGGCGCATAGAGATTCGAAATATAGCATGTTGCACTTTGAAAAATTAGACCAATTACCTTTCACCGTGGCTGAGACACCTTCCACTGACTAGGACATCCATGGTTACATCACCCTATCAATCACTGTCATGAGCTCCACACCACATGTTATGATTCTTAGTTCACAAACTTCTCATTTGTGCATTCATGTACAGTTGGCTGCATTAACATAGCAAGTTTATGAAGAGGTATCATTATCAGGAACTATTGTGTTTGTAAATAATCAGTTGGAATCCCTTGCTGCACATGACTTAGAAAAGCAATCATTCACAAGGACTGCCATGTGTATTTAAATAAAAATGCACATGGCTTAGAAAAGCAATAATTCACAAAGACTGCCATGTGTAATTAAATGAATATTTAACCATTATACACACACTTCCTCCAGCATGTGTAGTCAAAGCAGGTGCCTTCTGCGCAAGTGATTGCAGCCATCAAGCACCTGCTGGTGGTTTAGCATGTATAAGCAAATTAATCTCCATCAAGTGTGCCCTCAACCTATTTAAAGCTCAAGCATACAACTGAACATTGCTTAGCTTCTTTTCCGGAAGAGATTCCACCTACCTGAAATATCCGGTCCTGTGATCCTGAGTCATCTTGCTCCCTTCTCCAGTTTACAACTTCGGAGGAGCTTCCTGTGGCCTTCGGCTCTTGGTGGCGTCTCTCTGATGCGGAGCTTCTCATTTCGAAGGCGGTCCTTTTTCCGCTGCCCTCTTTGGCCAGATACCTGCAGAAAAGAAAAAGAGGACAAAGTTTACGGTAATGGCGAGCCATTGTATTTTGAGGCATTATTCAGTTGTCAACAAACTATTACTTTGTGATAACTGCCTTGGAAATTAGAAATATTTGAAAACCTTCATTTTGACATAATTCTGTGACATTCAGTGAACCGTTCTGAGATCAAGAAATAGTCTAAGAGACGCTAGAGAGATAAATCGTTTTGGGAATATTTTATAAATTCATTTGTGATTAACGTCGTTCTATTATTTAATGGTATAGTGTTTTTCCCTTTATTATAATAGTGTAACAGGTACAAAGTGAAAGGAAATAACGTCTAATTATTATTATTTATTTACTCACAGATCTCTTGTTGACTGAACAGTGTTCACAGATTTCTATCTAGCCAATAGCAGCTTCTAGCAAAACTCATGTATACCATTGTTGATTCCTTGATGTTAAGGTAATAGTTTGACTCCCAGTGGCATGCATATATTTTGTACAACAGCACACAACAGGAGAAACTCATGGTGCTTATTGCTGTTTCTTTCATTCAGCAAACCTGATCAAAGGGTACTATAACATATAAGGTGAAAATTCAGAAGCCAGTAATTGAACGATCGAGAACCCCACTAACAGCCAGTTTGAGTTCCCTGAAGATTCTAGTTCCTGTCCTGAAGCAGCTGTCAGCCTTGTTTTATTTCTTTTGTTTTTCTCTCAATCAATAAACCCTTCCCCCTGGAAGATCATAACAGTTTGATGTTTAATAAAAATCAGCATTCTTTGCATACTTTCACAGGGATTTGGGAACTGCCCTCGTCCAAGTGGATTCACCTGGATTTCAGGCGAGTGGCTATCTTGACAGTCACACTTTCCAATTCCAATATTGTCTAAGCAGATATGAAGCACTAGGGGAAGGATATGTGCACCGGTAGTGGGAGTGACCATACAGGTTTAGATCCAGGTGTGGGGAAATTTTCTTAGGCTCCAACTCTGAAGATGCTTTAAGCGGCTCCTTAGATACGCTATTCGGGGGCTCCAATTGGTGCAGAACCAAGCTGCCCGTCTGGTCTATGGTCTACCCAAATCTCACCGCTGCTCTCCCCTTCTTAGATCCCTCCATTGGCTCCCCATCAGAGAAAGGGCCCTCTTTAAGATGGGTTGCATTACGTTCCAGGCCCTTGCGGGAACAGCCCCATCTTTCATCACCTCCAAAATCAGACCCTATACCCCCAGCAGACAACTGAGGTCTTCCTCTCAATCCCTCCTGGTGGTGCCCAGGTTCAAGAAGAGCAGAACGGGAGGCATGACGTTCTCCGTCCTTGCTCCACAATTTTGGAATTCTCTATCTTTCCAATTGAGATCAACAGCATCCTACCTGGAGTTCCGCAGCACACTGAAAACCTATTTGTTTGCACAGGCTCTCAAAATCTAAAACTACACCCTTCCTCTCAGGACTCACTCTCCTTAATAGCGCCATGAAACCATCTGGTGTACGAGCGCTCAATAAATACTTTTAAATTCAAATTCAAATTTAGATTGTTAGGACATTTCTCTCCACGGGGCATGCAATACTTCAGTAGTGAACATGCCTTGTTATCTAAAGGGTTCTCCACCTGCCGTGATTCATCCTATGCTCAGACTGCACTCTAATGAGAGCTATTTGATTCTGACTGATCAAGGTTGCTGCAGAATGGAACCAGGCATCGCTTATCTGCTAAGGGTTAATTCCATTGTCACTTGTACACAATTACTATTTCCACTTCCCTGCACAGTTAGAGAGGCATCACCATGGCTTTTAATAAATGTTTCCGACATAAAATGTGAATCACTAAGCAGTCTTAAAGCCAAGCTTTTGCAAAAAGATGTGGCCTTAACTTGAGCCAAAAGACGTTTGATATCCAGTTTGCATGGTCCTCGTCTGAGATATAGACACTACTCAACATTAACATCCCACCATTTTGGGGAGCTGGTCCATCATATCTTTAACATGTCTGATACAAAAGGAATAGTCCACTTTTTAAAATGTTTGGCTTTCATTTGGTTAGCACATTTCAGATGATTTTAGGAGTTATACCATCTTTCATACACTCCGTGTTGGGAAGTGATTTTTGGGATGGCTCCCACTTGTCCTACTACTTGTGGCAGCAATCCTGATTTTATGCTATCTGCTCTGCAGTGGACTTCCCAGCTCCAATTGGAATGGAGACAGAACTGCTAGTGCTTCTTTGACCTAAGTGAATGATACACTGCTTCGCACACATCAGCTTCAAGAACTAAATGAACTCTGGTTCTTGTCAATCAGGCCGGTATGGCTTGACTGCAAACAACCTGTCTTCTGGCTTCCTGCTTTGCAGCCACGAATGCATCCTGGATATATGTCTTGGATCACAATTGGTTGTGCCACCATACATTGAAGTACTGATTGACCCCTTAAAGGCCTATCCACATTGCAGTCCCCAGCGTATTCCATTAACGAGAATGCATTCTAAGAGCCACCCTGGGATGCTTCAGCTCCTAGCTATGTGAACAAGGCTCTGTGTAAAACTTGTGGGATTCAACAACTCCCTCAGTGATTGCTGTGGGAATATGATGGAATCACCTTTGCTCCATAAACATGCTACGAGGTGCCCCTCTGAAAATGCCTGCAGATGTGGAACAGAACACATACAATTGGCCTTTTCTGTGTGGGAACAATTTGGTGTCGTTTTATAACAAAATATACCAAAACAGTTTTTTTCAAGGCACCATGGCTTTCTGAGTGCCTGGGATCTGAGGAGTATGCTTGATTACTGCCTTGTCTTATATGACTGCATATATACATTGTTTTAGCACCATGGCAGAACTATATCTACTATTCTACTATTTACGCTTTTAGTGCTTATAATCATGCTTATAATCATGTTTATATGCTTCTGTCTACTAATTGTTGCAAAACACATATTTTATGCAAGGATAACATTGGTTAAATAAATATAATTGAATATGTCCCACTGTGTATTGTCTGTATAGTTCTCCGAGAATTAGTGTGCAAGAGTGACTGAGCAAAATTTTCTGTACTGTTTCGATGATTCCTGAGGAGTCAAGGTTGTCATGTTCAGTGGTTGCCAGAAACAATTCGCTCCCTGGTAGGATAGAGGGCTTATGGTGGCACTGTAGCCTAGATGGTCTATAGCCGACATATCCTGCGGGTGTGTCCGGAATCAGTTTCGACACCAAATCCCTGGTTTATTCTGTCCAAACAAAGCACAGATACAATGGAAAAGTAGGGACTACATAACACTCCCTACTTGGAGCTTTTTGCCACACTGGCAACTAGTTTAGGAGAAATCTATGATGTGGGATTTAGTGTTGTAACCTCGGATTCTATTGGGGTCGTAAATAAGAGACACAGGGATTTTTGCAGTCTCTCCAACAAAGTTTATTCCAAAAGATATTAGAAAACATAACAAGCGCAAGAGTAAAGCTGCTGCCACGATAAGTGCCAAAGCCAATTGACTTCAATAACTCAAAGCATCATTTTCTAAACCCCACGTCCACACAGCTACTCTACTCACCTATCATGACACACTGCACTTTCACACAACTTTTTCCCTTTAGGAAAAGCAAGATAGAGATAAAAGTGAGGAAAGGAGATCACACCGCGAGGTGAAAAGTCCCACTCCATGACAAAATCATTTAACTTAAAAGCCAAGCACCTGCACTGTAGCTCATGGCCCAACTCTGGCTTGCCACCAACTGGGAAAAGACAACTTGAATATTGGCATTCTCGACCAGATCTGATCTGGGTCCTTGAAGGAGGAGTGTTAGCACCAGGAACAATTTCCATTTTGTTCAACATAACGTCAAAAAAAACATTGTTAGCTTCAATCACCCGAGCTTTTTGCCACTGGACTTTCAAATAACACACAGGTGTGATACTTGATAAAGATTCTAATGTTCCCTGACTGTGGTCTCCCAGTTTTCGTAAGAACGTCAATAACACATACAGGGTCTGACCACTCGGGTGACCCTGTTCCTAAGAAAACAGGTAGCTTAATTGTAAACAAATCACTGACCAGGAAAATCACACTTGTATTTCTTCCCATTTGTTTAAATTTATAAAGTTGACTCCCGACGCTACATGCGCTATGTGATCTCAAGGGTCCACAATCTAAGGGCAGCTAGAGCTCTGGAGTGGAGCTCCTACGGTGAATGACCCATTCCCCAGGAAATTCAGAGCGTGCGGGATGGTTTGTGTGATCAGTACTAGAATGCATGGCTCACCTTATAGGCCACACAGCGCATGTGGTGTCGAATGGAGTGATTCCTATTATTAGCTTGTGCTCAACGTCTTGCAGGCCGTGGCATCAGCTATGCCATCTCTCAGTTCCCTAACATTAAAGGAATTCCACACTTTCATCATCCTTTGGACCCTTGTCATTATTAAGATGTCTCATACAGGCCTATGCAAAACGTCTGAAAGGATATATTACCTGGCACTTATGCAAAGCCTCAGTGTTCTAGGCCATGATGCCGTTGTCTAACCATCTGATGAGTGCCTTTGTAAATATCCCTTAAATCTCTCTCTTGCTCTTTATTCTTAGAGTCCTGATGATGACAGCATATCTCTGAAAGGACTGATACAACATTGACTTGTCTTGCAGACTCATAATGAAATTTTGTACTATAATTAAACTGATGTCCTTTGTCTGGTCTGGTTCTACTAATGGGGAGGCAGAAGTGGAGGCTAGGTTTAACTCCTTGCAGATATGTTTGTCACAAAAATTGAAAGATTCGTAGAAAACCTGCCCAGGGAATGGTGTGTGGAATACAGCAGAATTCAACTGTGATTGTTCAGTTGGAAAAAAACTTCATTCATAGAGACCCCTCACCCACCAGTATTACCCCTTTGTGGCAAGCTTAATCATTGGGGTTCATCCCAATCCTCCACGGATTGAGGCATGCGATGACTTAATGGTTACTGAGGAGCACTTATCGATGTAGTAAATGATAAAGATAGTAAGGTGGGAGGCAGTGGGAAGTAAAGTTAAAAATACACGACTAGTAGGACAATTAATTTTATTCCAGCCCCTAGCTGGTAATGTTAAAATCAGGGTCTGTGACTGAAGACATGGACTGCAATGAGTCAGTTCTCTTCAGAAATGATCAGTCAACATGCTTCGAGCCGTTCCCCTATTGGCTCTTCTTCAGGAGCTATAGGGAATCTAATCCCTATGGTACCACTACTCAAGATCAACTAATGAGGAAACACTGGGTAGCATGCCATGCACATTCAGCTAATATACATACAGTTACAATTGAGTTGTTCTGCATCTGCAATGAAAAGAAGAATAATATTTAAAAACATCAGCTCATCAGCCTTGGCTGACAAACCCAATTACTAACAAAGGACATAAATATGCAACACCCTTTAGTGTGGGTGCTCAGTCAAACTAAAAACCAGTGATCACTCCTTACATGAAAAATCGTAGATTACACTCAGGGGCTGTAAAAATGCCTCCACCATGATAGGGAGGCATTGTGAAACAAAACAAGACAAGACAACACATAAACATATAAAATATCCGATTACATACATTTTGGACGCTATGCTATTGCGTCATGATCTATGCCAGTGAGGAGGGGCCTGTAGTCAAACCATATTTTGCAGGGAAAAATGGGACACAGGATCGTCAAGATACCTGTGTGGAAATGAGGCAGAGTATTTCTTCCTCTGCTCGCGGCCAGCGCGAGGTATGACCCATAATGCCATCCTTGTTACTTACTTCATCAAGGCCGTCCTCTACTTACTTGCCTAATTGTTTTCCTGGAGACCCCATCTTAGCGATGTGTGTCTCTGGTTCCTGATTTAAACTGAAACAAAGCGGTCCTGACACGTACAAACACATACGAGGAAGAGGACTAGACCGCTAGCTGTTATTCGAAAAAGCGGCTTACCTTGGGTCCCTGATGGGGCCATATTGGAATGACTACTTCGCATTGATTACTGCTGGAAAAGTGTGGCAGTGAGAATCCGCGAATCAAGAATTCATGTTTTTGAAAAAATACTAGAAAGGAGAGGAGATGGCCTAACGGCTAGGGCGGTCAACTTCAAATCTGAGGAACTGGGTTCGAGTCTCGGCAATGACGCTGAACATCCTGTGATTACGGGCAAATCAATTAATCTCCCCGTGATGAACAAAAATTAATGTGTCCTCATGTAATGCAACTGGTGCTATGTAAAGCGCTCTGATACCGGATTCAGGTTGGGTTCACGCTATATGAAACTCTGGAAAAAAAATCTTAATTTATGCCCTAAATGTCACATTTTAAAGTTCAAAGTAGTGATATCTGTTTTACCTCAGTTGGGGAGAGAAAATGGAGATGGTAAAATCTCTTGGATCACTGATGTCCATGAAAAGGTTCTAAAAAAGGGGAATTGTTGTTGAAAAGAATTCCAGAACTAATATGTGACTCACAAGATTACAATAGTGTTCCTGTCATTATCACGTTCACTGTAAGGAGTAGGACCTGGAAGGGTAAAAATACCCCAGTGATTAGACTGCTATTTGGGGTTTTTTATCACATAGGCAAATAACTTAAGAGTGGAAGTAGGATCCTATGGGAGTATCTACAGAAAGATTGCTGCACAGAGAACGTTTTGAGTGCAGTGCGATCTCCCATGTTACTAAAAGGGTGACTCAAAATGATTAATTTCCTTAGGTCTATGTTGACCCGGTGCTGGTTACTACCCTCTTGATTATAACCTGGGGTGATGGTAAGAGGGCAACGGGGTATAACTTGGAAAGTCAGATGAAAAGGCCCTACGGGATATTGTCATTAAGATCCTGATTATCTGTTATGAGTTTAGAAACCCCTCGTTGCTCCCTGTTATCTATGCTTGTCATATGTTTCAGAATCACCCATTTCAAATCATGAGGTTAATGTTTCAGTTCGACTAAATGTGATGAGATTTTTTGTAATGCATTGACATCAGACATTGTTGCGGTGTTCACAAATTCTGGTGCTCACTTTGCGAGTGGTCATGCCCACATAATGTAGGTTACACAGGCATGTGACGAGATAGACCACGCCTGCAGTGTTGCAATTTGTCAGGTTTCGCAGTGCCCAACTCATACCATTATTGAAAACCATAGTCTTAGTGATCCTGGTGAGATTGCAAACGCTGCAATTCCCACAGGGATAGTGGCCTATTGGTGGAGTTGTGGTGGAGAAAACGTAGGATTTGGTATGTTCAAATTTGAATGTGGTGATGCAGATTGGCCTTGTTTCCTCTTCTTGAAGGACTGGGTTTTTGCTAAGACCCAGCGGTGCCAGGGATAACACCTAAAACCTTCGTGGGTAACCTGTTCCGGCGTACCAATGACAGAGACACGGGACACTTCCTTCGGCGTCAAAGATTCGAGGTTTATTACTGCAGGGAACACAGAAGTCACAAGAAGTACAACATGTGTAGGTTCGAGGAGACTGCTTCAAATTGCATCTGTCAATCGCTCCTCTTATACAGTTTTCGAGCATAGGATAACATGGTGCACAAAGGTTTACAACTTGGTTCTCATCGTAAAAGACATAAGGGGTCGCTTTCATGTATTCAGGGTCCGGAACATAACTACAGTAACATTTGGCGTTTCCCAACTGTAAAAGTACATCTTCCCACCATTAGTACATTCCAATCGGCAGTAAACGAATCAAGGAAGAGACAGAAACAGGTGCAGAGGAAGACGGAAACAGCGAACAGATCGAAAAGGGTGTAAAAGGGATGGCGTCAAGAAACACGAGTTGCAGGCATCAAAGGGGACGTGCTTAATGAATGCACAACTGAGACAATAGAGCGGCACGGCAAGATGAGCCTCGAGCAGGGCCATCTGCCTTACAGTGTCATCCCCCCCATCATAAAGACACCTTCAAAGGAGACGTGTCTTCCGCAAGAGTTTGGGAATCCCAGGGTCGCGAAGCGGACAGCGTCCGTTCGCTGGCTACTTGAGGGCAAGAAACAAAATGGATGCCGTATCTAAGATGGAACCCGTGGGCTCAGATGAAGAAACCCACGAAACAAACGAACGGTTCAGGTTAGCACAGCGTAAACGCGTACACCCACTAAACTCGTCATTTGCGGTTCATAGATACCAGACTCGACCATATTCGTGCGAGTCGAAAACACCACTTACAATTGTCACGGAACCTCAGACGCTCCTTTTGCCCTCATGTAGGCAAGCACTAGTCGGAATCATAATCGATCTCGATATTCATCAGACCATCTAGATGCTGCTGCAACATAATTCTATCCATCAGAGTTCCTTTGGTAACAGGCGGCTGCCTTATACACGTCGTAGCACAGAGGCCACATAAAGCAGGACCACACTGCACACAAAGGCAACACGTGAACAGGAATGCTACAACAACCCCGATGATCATCAGAATCTTCCAACCCCAAGTCGACATCAGGCCCCAAAACCATCCGAGTAGCGTCCAATCCCCTACGTCCACGTGTATGGATTCAGAGATCTTATGCAACTTCGAGATGGCTTGATAGACAGTCGGAGCGTTGTCTGGAATGAATACACAACAACTCGAATGGATCACTCTACATACTCCACCTCGATCTGCTAAGACAACGTCTAAAACCATACGATTTTGCAACGTCATCAACCTATCCGCCTGAAGCTCTGCTGTGATATTACCAAGGGCACTAGCAGTGATGTTAGCTGTCGATTCCACCACTCGAGTCAACTGTCTCAGGTTCCTACTATTGATCATAGGCCCCCAAAACGGCAAGAAACCCTTGAAAAAGTCTCCTGCCTCTTGACCGGCAGTGTCCTCTTTGCTAATCACGCCCCTCACAACTCTGGTCTTGTGGTAATCGGAGGCGACTGTAAAAGTCGGTGGCAACAAATTCGCAATATAACAGGTGCCCGCAAAGTCAAGGGGCAACCATGTATATGCACGGTCGTAACAGACAAAGTACGTACCCTTGGCAGTCAGGAGAACAGGGGAAGAGAGCATTGGTAAGACATACGTCTCAGAGCAAGCACTCTCTCCAAGGTGACCCCTCTGATTTCGACCACGGCCGTTCAGACAGAAATTACCAAGGTGGGGTACGACTGAGGTAATTGGAATTTTTATGGTCAGTTATGTCCCCTAACGAGTACCCCATCGTCTCCATGTACGAGTTAAAGTGCATGTAACTTCCCTCCGCAACCGAATTTGAAGACGCAAATACATTTGCGTCCAACGTTAACATGTCCTCTTTCAGATCCACCATGAATGGATTGATAATTCAGTTCCTAAGTATGCCGTGCCACCGTCTTTACATGGTGCACTTTCACATTTTCCTGGCTCTGCCGAGTTAGGCCCTGATTCCTGCCATTGAACCACTTTTCCGTCTCTGTCTCCGTAAGCTGCAACGTGGAGATGAAATGCATCCCTGACCTCTGCCTTACTTCCTGCCAAGCGAGCGGTGCCCGGCTCGGCCTGCTCTGCCTGCCAAAAACAGTATTTTGCCTTCAAGTTATCAGCGTAGCCAGCTCAGCCTCCTCGAAAACACATTCCTGTCTAGTAAAATAAGTAAACAGTTCCCCGGCTGCAGAGTAAAGGGTGAAGCCTTCCTGTCCTCCTCATGTTATTCATTGCTCCCGTTACCATGGTAGGCCCTGGCTCCGCGCATCTGCACCTAGACACACATACATTCAGCGTAGTATAGCCTCTGTCTGAAAGACCTTTTCCTCCAGTATAAACATCCTCCAAACACAAGATATCAGATATGTTTCAGGAACAGGTCGACCTGACATGCCAGTCTTATGTCTCCTTTACTAGTGTTAAAAGTCAGACTCTTAGCTCCCTCTAGACGCACGTCAATCACACGTCATATTAGCTGCGCGCGCATCCAGGCCATAGGTTTCAGCTGACTCTGCAAGAATTCACTAAGCATCCACCCACTTATGACACTTTTCTGTGACGTTTATAGTTCACGCCTCTGTGCACACCCATGTTCACGCCTTTTCGCTACGCACATGTGTTCTTATCATATACATTTCACTTGTCACGCCTACTGTATGCAATGCTATTGTGTCATTTTACTATATATGCCATGTACTATGAATAAATCGTTGACATCTTTCCTGACATCTTCCCTTGCGTACCCGAACCCTTGTATTGATGGAATAGATCTCCATTGACTCGAGTCATTTCTGAATTAAAGCCCTTTAAGACTCAGACACCCCGGACTCTGCCTTTCATTTTATTGAGCTATTCTTGAACTTGTAATTATATGGCAAAAATTATACGGTAAAATATTTACCACATAATTTGGCGCCCGAATAGGGACCCCTCCCCCACCCCACGCGCCGGAGATGCGTCGCAGGCCTAGCCCCCTGCCACGGCCGTGACGGACCCCAAGCGCATCCGCAGGATTTCCTGTATCTCCCTCAGGCCCACGGAGGTGACGGAGACTGCGATCGACATCCAGACGAGGCGGTGAGGAGTGCGGAGGATCCCAACCAGAGCCCAGCCGAGAGAGCAGCGTCCGAGGTATCGAGAGGCCCACCTGTAGTGCCGAGGCGCATGCGTAGTGCGCAGCAGAAGCGGTGACGTCAGTCCAGTCCAGTCGAGTTTCCGAGGCCTTCCGTTCCGTGCTTCCCGGTGAGTACCGTTGCTGGGGACGCATCAAGACGGGTGCATTGATTTGTATCCGGTCAAGACGGGTTTGGGTACACAGACCCGGTCTGCACTGTTTTAGCAGTGTATCTGTACTGTTTAGCAGTATATCAAGTAATTCCTGTATTCAACGGTTCGATTTTGTTCTCATTATAGAATTAGTGGGTTGTCAATTTATGTCTGAAATGTTTCAATGTGTTTAATGTCGTGGTATGAGTGACTGTTTGCATATTATATTGTGTTCATTGTTTTCGTGTCCATTTTAGAGGCAGCAATGCCTTTATTCTCGAAGTTACGACAGATAGGAACTAGAAAAGGGATACTTGAGGAAGCTGTTCCCATCCCACCCAGGGACACCCCTGGTCATTTTATGTACCACAAGCACGGCTTAGATGCCATATTATATCTAGATTTGTGGGTGGATTACACAAAGGACTTGTCAAAGAATCAGAGATGGCCCGCTACAGGGACATGGGATGCCGAGTGCATCATGAGAGTAGAAGAAGCGTTGTGGAAAAAGAAAGCCAGACAGTCACAGAAAGATGCCATTGAATTGTGGCGTAATGAATCACATAGACGAACAGAGAAAGCACTCAGAAAAGCAGAGAAAAGTAGAGAGGATTCCGAAAAAGCCAAAGAAAAAGAACTAATAGAAGAAGGAGAACGAGTTAGAATGGAACAACACGACAGACAGAGTAATGCCATTATGACAGGACTGTATCCAGTTCTGGCCGAGGGCCTGCCCAAGGCAACCCCGGAAATACCGAAAGACCTACCCCCTCCATTGGTTCCGACTAAATTACGTCATAAGACCGCAGCGGACATTTTCCTTTCTTCCTATCTAGACGATGTAGCTCCCGCATATACTAATGCACCTGCCCATGTACCCGTACCACCTGCTGACGTTAACCTACCCCACGATCATCTACCCCCAGGTCCGCAACAGCAAACTCCACCCGCACCACATCCTGCTCCACATCCTCCACCTGTTCCCGCACCACCTCCTGCACCTGTTGTCACTTCCCCGGTAGTTTTCCCTGGTGGTATTCATCTACTTAATCCTTTTGCCCAGGGTCCTATCCCGCCACAAATACCGACCTTACAGTCAGGTTATGCTCAAGCCTCCGCCTCAGGAGGTGCTAGAGGAGGTTTCCGTACCCCGCCACAGTTACAACGTATAACAATGAGAGATCTCGCAATGTCACGAACACCTAAAGGAGCTCCAGCTAAAAAACTTCAAGAACAGCTTACTGATTGCAGATATGATCCAGTGCCTGGTAGAACAGGACCCATGTTGTTAGCATCCTTACGTTTAAGACGTGTTACCGATTATTTAGTTTTACTGCCAGAAATGCCAGAACATCTAGACAATATGTATCATTTTATTAGAACAGGAGAAAGACCGGAGTCTGTTGGTGACGCCATGTCACGTCAGAAAGTTGAGAACAAAGGTTTAATCATGCGCTTTTTGGTAAATTGTTTAATAAGGGAACAAGATCAGGCAGGTTTTCCACAAGATGAGATGAATAGATTGAACAGATGGAGCCAGAATATTTCTGAGGGTAAACATGATAAAGAGAAATGTGTACATGCTATGGTTAGAAAGATCCGTAAAGAAATAATAGATATACATGCCCGTCGAGAACCTGAAGAGCCACTCGAATCAGACGACTTAACCTCCTCGCAGGAGGAGGATGAATCAGAGGATCTAGCAGAAACCTCGCAACAGACAGATAAAAAAAATGATAGCATATGTAGGTAGAGAGAAACTCCTTAGACCGTATCCTTTTGATAGGCCCTTCGATAGACCCATTCGTAAACAAGAAACGTTCGAACACAAGAAACGTTACCTTTGTCCGATACCAGAGCGATGTACCCTTGAACACGTATTCCAGATGACTGACAAAGTACTAAAAGAAAGGATAGGTTATCAAGAACTCAATACCCTACGTGATCAGGAGCTAGCCCGGTCCGCAGTACAGTGGGCCGGGGATGACAGTATATATAAAGACGATTCAGTAGTACAAACGTTTTTAAGTCTTTCTCCAGAAGAACAGTGACTAGCTGGTATATACATGACACAACACCTTATTATACAGTATGAAAACCAAGCATCTGATCCAGGTCCGTTATATAGTTTATTGCAAGACTTACTCCTGAGACGATGGAGAGGTCTAGGTACCGATCTAATTGAAAGGATTTTAGAGCAACGTCACAAATATAGAACATTCTTGACTCCACATCTTGTTTCCGTTCCACCCCCAGTCAGGCAATCATATGACTTTGACAAACAGAATCCTTTACGTGAAGTACATCCAGTCAGGAAAGATGATAATACCCTTGAACGTGTGTTTGTTTACACACCTATAACTAAAATGGAATTATTAGAAATGAAGAAAATAGTGCCCAGTCATGATAAAGACCCCGCAGGCTTTCACTGTGAAATAAAAGACATGTTACTCATGGGGGATTACACCTATCCCGACATTATGAAAATATTGAAAGTATTGTTGCCCGCCGGTATTTACGAGAAACTCAAAGAAAAGGAATGGGAGGTGGGAGACAAAAAGATTATTTGGGCTGAATTAGAAACCGAAGAAACTGGTCGAACCCCAGGTTTAGGTCTTGGGGACAAAACTAAAGCATTACCAGGATTGTTAGTACAGGTTTTGCCAAGATTGTTAGCAACTAAAAAGGAGGATTGGGATGCAATCTCAGCCTGCAAACAGAAACCCGATGAAGACACTAGTGATTTTTATTCCCGATTTGAGAAATGTTTTACTATTAATAGTGGCTTGAAAACAAGTAGCGAGTCATATCCACACCTTTTTGTATCCAAATTAGTCGAAAATTCATTGCCCCAGGTTAAGAACCGTGTACTGAAAGTTGAGAGCACATGGCAAGCCAATTCGCCTTCCCAAATGTTACAAATGTTACAATATCACCAGAACAGAATTAGAGAGGAACATGATCACGAACAGAGACGTATGAAAGACACGAAAATGAAAATGTTAGTTGCTCAGTCAGTTCCAGCAGATGGTAAGAAAAAGGGCGCGACACATTCAAATAATTCAGCGGCTCCCGTTAAAGGGACATGCAACTATTTTAAACAGCCAGGTCACTATGTAAACGATTGCGCAGTCTTGAAACACAATATCTCCACAGGTAAAACCAAAGAGAGACCACGTCCGCCCAAACAGGATCAGGTCCAGCAGCATGTTCCACAAAATGTACAACCTATGCATGTTCCACAGCAGGCCGTAGCGGTACCACAGCCCCAACCCATTGCCGCAACTCAGCATGTCACACAGCAGATGTACCAGTTTGCTCAATCTGATTACCCCGATTATCAGCAATACACATGAAACAGCCTAGAGAGGGAGGTTGGCTTGCCCCTTATTGAGGTCCCTGTAGACCAAGAGGGTCCTTATGTACATAGCCAGGTATTAGGGAAAGATAGAAAGTTTTTGATTGATACAGGGGCAAGCAGAACAACCATCAGTCATGAAGAGGTTCCAGGGGCACCCCTCTCAGGCTCACAGAATGTTTCCCTTGGATTTTCAGGAAAGCCTATTGTTAATGAAGTATCGAAACCAGTGCCCCTTGCAGTTGGTCCATTGTCTCGAACTACTGATTTATTGCTCACGAAATCATGTCCAGAAAACTTGCTTGGTATAAAAACCCTGAAAGCTCTAGGAGCTGTAATTTGTTGTTCTCCGGAAGGAGTCAGGCTGTTCCTTCGTGACTTCAAGGGCCATTATGTGTTGAGAGATTTTGATCCCAGGTTACAGAACATTCCTGCACATTTATGGGCGAAAGGCCCCACTGATGTAGGTTGTATGCACCTTACACCATACCGTGTTACACTCAAGCCAGGAGTTATACTACCACGTATTCGACAATACAAGTTACCACCAGATGCTGTAGTGGCTTTACTGAAAATCATTGACGAGCTCATTGCACAAGGAGTGGTTGTAGAAACCGACTCCAATGTTTGTAATTCTCCTATCATTCCGATTCTTAAACGTACTGATCCAAATGCACCTCCAGTTTATCGACTGATTATTGATTTGCGCGAATTGAATAAATGCGTGGTACCCCAGTATCCTGTGGTCCCGGATATCTCTTCCTTATTGACAGCTATTGATTCAGAGGCGACGTTCTTTACTGTAATTGATTTGAAGAACGCCTTCTTTAGTGTCCCCATTGATCCGGAAAGCCAGTATCTTTTCGGATTCTGTTTAAATGGCCGAAGTTTCAAATTTGCACGCGCACCTCAAGGATTCACAGAAAGCCCCAGCATCTACAGCCAAGCACTGAAACGACAACTTGACGATATTCACATGCCTCCCAATACTGCCTTATTACAGTACGTCGATGATCTACTGATCACCGCCCGAAGTGAACCTGAATGTGAACAAGCATCACTGACAGTATTGTTTTTCTTGGCGGACAAGGGACACAAGGTGTCTCCTTCGAAGCTACAATTCTGTGCCCAGCAAGTTGTGTACCTTGGGCACTTGCTGTCCAAAGAGGGGAGACAGCTGACACCAGATCGTATACAGTTAATTGCACATCTTCCACAACCCAAGACACAGAAAGAAGTACGAGCCTTTATTGGACTCACTTCCTATTGCAGACAATGGATCCCACAATATGCATTTCTAGCTAAACCACTCATACAGTTGACAACACAGGAGGCAGCGTCTTCGTCTGTCCTCCCTTGGACTCAGGAACATACACAAGCTTTTGACGAATTAAAGATAGCCTTATATCAAGCACCTGTTTTAGCGACACCATGTTACAGCAAACCTTTTACACTTTTTGTCACAGAACGCGATGGCACAGCGTTGTCGGTTCTCACTCAGCTTCAAGCAGACAAACACAGACCGTGTGCTTATTTTTCGAGCACATTAGATCCAGTAGCCCAGGCCTTGCCTGCATGCTTAAAATCAGTTGCAGCGACAGCTCTAGCAATCAGACAAAGTGATTCCATTGTATTGGGACACCAAATGACAGTACAGGTTCCACACTCTGTGGAAGTTCTCCTAAACAGAACACAGACCCAACACTTGACTATAGCACGACTGACAGGTTATGAACTGACGTTATTCCAGCCACACATAGAAATCCGACGTTGTAATACACTGAATCCTGCTACACTTTTACCGTCAAGCACAACAGATCCTACTCCACATGACTGCGTAGATGTAGTTGACACAGTTACGAAACCCAGACAAGACTTGACAGATGTCGCATTACCCGATCCAGACCTGACACTCTATGTGGATGGTTCATGTATGAGAACAAGTACAGGAGAGCTAGTGGCCGCATATGCAGTGACCACTGAAACTGAAGTCATAGAATCACATCGCATTGACACCCTGTCAGCCCAAGCAGCAGAGCTCATTGCTCTGACCCAAGCCTGTATACTAGCCAAGAACAAGAAAGTAAACATATACACAGATTCACGTTATGCATTCGGAGTCGTACACGACTTCGGTGTCCTCTGGCAAGAGAGAGGTTTTCTGACCTCTCACGGAGCCAAAATCCAGCATGGTCCCCTCATTCAAGCACTGTTAGAAGCAATACATTTGCCTACAGCCATAGCCATCATGAAGTGCAAGGCACATACGAAAGTAACAGACAAGATTTCACAGGGTAACGACTTTGCAGATCAGACAGCGAAATATACAGCACAGACTCATACACAGACGACTGATATGACAAAGACTGATGTATCATCACTGACACACAGCATGACAGTCAGGGACCCCGCATTAGATGTCATTGATATACAGACACATGCTACTCCAGACGAAATCAAGAAATGGGCTGAACAAGGAGGGGTCCAGACAGATCAAGGTTGGATGACGAGGGGAAAAACCACATGGTTCCTCCCCGACTCCATGGTTCAAGTTATCATCAACACTGCACATAGCCCAGCACATTTAGGAGAAAAAGCCATGTTCGACAGTTTACAGAATCTATGGTTCAACAAGCATTTGCGAGCAGCAGCAAAACAGAAAGTGCGTACCTGCATGATCTGTTGTCAGTTCAATCCAGGAAAAGGGATTCCCGTAGAGCAAGGTGGATTTCATCCTCCTGACTATCCTTTTGAAGTCCTCCAGATGGATTATATCCAGATGGACAGATGCCAAGGATTCAAGTATGTCCTCGTAGTTGTATGTGCCCTATCCCGATGGACAGAAGCATATCCCGTCCCAGATTACACTTCCCCGACCACTGCCAGGCAGCTGGTTCGTGAGTTTTTCCCTCGATACGGTTTGCCCCGTGTCGTGTATTCAGACAACGGTCAGCCATTCTCGTCTGAACTGATGAAGCAGATCTCACTCCTATTGGGGTATCAGTGGAAGTTTCACTGTGTCCGGCATCCAGAGGCAGCAGGTCTCGTGGAGCGCCACAATCAGACTCTGAAAACTCGCCTTGCTAAAGTGTGTAAAGAGAAAGGCGTAGATTGGATAGTAGCATTACCAGTTGCACTGTTTTATATGAGGATGGTAGCCCATTCTAGGACAGGGCTATCTCCGTATGAGGTGGTCTTCAGGAGGCCTCCTAATATGTGGGGGATGCCTCTGCCGAGGAAAATAACCGATGTCGAAAGTACTATGCTGACAGATTACCTTGCTTCCTTGATGTCTGCACTACAATCTTGTCGTTCACAGTTTGCTGCAGCCTTCCCAGACAACTCCGAGGTGAAGCCACATGCACTGGTCCCGGGAGACACTGTTGTTGTTCGGAACTTCGATAGGACGAGCCCTTTGGAGCCCCGCTGGAAGGAGCCGAAGATTGTTTTGTTAACAACCCGGACTGCAGTAAAGCTAGAGGGGAGGAAGGGCTGGGTACATTCCAGTCACGTCAAAAAATATCATGGACTTTCGCCAAGCCCTGACTCCCAGAACTCTCACGTACCAAAGACAGACACTAAACTCCCTTTTCGAGAGAAAACTCCCCAAGAGGAGTACAGACAAAAACTAAGGTCTAGTAAGTCAGACAGTTTAATTGTTTAAGTCCCCCTCGGGTGAAGCGGTTAGGCAGTTTCTGACAATGTACAAGCTAGATCCAAATAGAGAGAGAGATAGACAGGAGATCATGAAAAGAAATCGTTACTGTAAAAATCTCCGTAGTAGGTGCATCTGCACCCTGATTATTATGTTTTTTCTGAGTCTTACGTTAATTGGCATCAGCTTGATGTTGTACATGTATTTTCCGATTGCACATTCTTTTTCTAATGACACTGCAGAACACACGTTTAGTGAGCTACCTCCACACGAACTGTCTTATCTACTTGCGCTGCGCAACAATTCATTCATCAGTATGTTACACCATTCCCATCAGACCAGCAATGCTACCAATTGTTGGATATGTGGCCGACTCCCTCCCTATCAGAAATATCAGGGAGTTCTGCCCCTCTTTCCGTATCCGTTTACACACAATGGTTCCTGTGGTGCATGGTTTAGTTTAATTAACTCTGTAGATGCTGATTCCATAGTTTTCCAGGGCAAGTGGGTATGGGGAAATCTGAACACAGTTCTAAATAAGGCATGTTTCCCAGACAAGGAGGGTCTCCCCCAAAGGACAGGGACCGACCTAGAAAATGAAGTGTAGGGATTAGGCAATTTTACACTCGACCTCATGATTCTAAATGTTCAGTCAGAAACTAGTCCAGACTTGCCATCTATGTCAGTATTACCAGTCAAAGGTGAATTATGTGTCAGAAAGAATGGTTCAGTACACCTAGGTCATAGTGAATGTACTACTGTGATCGAATTCGGTGATAAAGGCAAGTCTACATTCAAAGCTTCCCGCCATTCCTATTTCATTTGTGGCCATACAGCCTATATACGTTTACCCCTAGACTGGGATGGTACCTGTTACATTGCATTCCTACTGCCACCTGTTTTTCTAGCCCCTCCTGATTATCACAGGAATTCCCGCCTCAATCTAGTTAGGCACAAAAGAGACCTTCCATTAGTTGATTATACTGAAACCGCATGGGAACAATATACAGATTTCAATAAAGGATTCTTTCCCTATCTAGGCACAGTGTCCAATAGTAAATTGATACGCAAATTAACCAGAACTCTCGAAGCAGTAGTGAATGAGACTACTTCAGCTTTGGGCAACTTAACAGATGAGCAGTCTGCTATGAGACTTGTTGTTCTTCAGAACCGCCTTGTCCTTGACGTCATCCTGGCCGATAGGGGCGGGGCTTGTAGAGTCATCGGATCCAGTTGTTGCGTGTTTATTCCTAATAGCGCGCCTTCGGTCTATAAGGCCATCACCAGACTTCACGAAATTGCCCATCAGATACACCAGAACCCAGGCTCCTGGACTTGGTCCGGTTGGCTCTGGGGTGTAGTAACAGCCTGGGGATGGAAGCTATTGTCATTCCTAGGGATTATATTGGCCATTGTATTCAGTTGCTGTCTATGGCTTCAATGTGGGCCAGCGATTTGCGGCTTGTGTGCCACATCTTGTATTCCCCGCTCAAGTGCACGTTCCCACTCCCGATTAAAGAAAGAAGAACAAATGATGTTATACGAACAAATAGATGGTCTCATGAAAATAGATATATCCTAATGGGTCCGTAGGGGACAAGGAGGGAATGAGGTAATTGGAATTTTTATGGTCAGTTATGTCCCCTAACGAGTACCCCATCGTCTCCATGTACGAGTTAAAGTGCATGTAACTTCCCTCCGCAACCGAATTTGAAGACGCAAATACATTTGCGTCCAACGTTAACATGTCCTCTTTCAGATCCACCATGAATGGATTGATAATTCAGTTCCTAAGTATGCCGTGCCACCGTCTTTACATGGTGCACTTTCACGTTTTCCTGGCTCTGCCGAGTTAGGCCCTGATTCCTGCCATTGAACCACTTTTCCGTCTCTGTCTCCGTAAGCTGCAACGTGGAGATGAAATGCATCCCTGACCTCTGCCTTACTTCCTGCCAAGCGAGCGGTGCCCGGCTCGGCCTGCTCTGCTTGCCAAAAACAGTATTTTGCCTTCAAGTTATCAGCGTAGCCAGCTCAGCCTCCTCGAAAACACATTCCTGTCTAGTAAAATAAGTAAACAGTTCCCCGGCTGCAGAGTAAAGGGTGAAGCCTTCCTGTCCTCCTCATGTAATTCATTGCTCCCGTTACCATGGTAGGCCCTGGCTCCGCGCATCTGCACCTAGACACGCATACATTCAGCGTAGTATAGCCTCTGTCCGAAAGACCTTTTCCTCCAGTATAAACATCCTCCAAACACAAGATATCAGATATGTTTCAGGAACAGGTCGACCTGACATGCCAGTCTTATGTCTCCTTTACTAGTGTTAAAAGTCAGACTCTTAGCTCCCTCTAGACGCACGTCAATCACACGTCATATTAGCTGCGCGCGCATCCAGGCCATAGGTTTCAGCTGACTCTGCAAGAATTCACTAAGCATCCACCCACTTATGACACTTTTCTGTGACGTTTATAGTTCACGCCTCTGTGCACACCCATGTTCACGCCTTTTCGCTACGCACATGTGTTCTTATCATATACATTTCACTTGTCACGCGTACTGTATGCAATGCTATTGTGTCATTTTACTATATATGCCATGTACTGTGAATAAATCGTTGACATCTTTCCTGACATCTTCCCTTGCATACCCGAACCCTTGTATTGATGGAATAGATCTCCATTGACTCGAGTCATTTCTGAATTAAAGCCCTTTAAGACTCAGACACCCCGGACTCTGCCTTTCATTTTATTGAGCTATTCTTGAACTTGTAATTATATGGCAAAAATGATACGGTAAAATATTTACCACACAACCCATATTGGAGACGAGCTCCTAAGCTGTCTCTCGCCCACGAGCGCACTATACTCAACCTCACTGAGATCCCTATAGGCTCGCACCTCTTCCTCTGGGATGAGCGACGGCTCATAGATATCCCTATCTAAATCTGCAATCGCTATTGCCAAAGACTTATGGTACGGGCCAGGACCAAAGTGTGGAGAACGTGGCTCTCGATTGGGGTAAGAATCTAGTGCACTTCGAAACATTGTTTGCAATGCTCGAGCTGAACCCTGGGAACTATAAGGAAGGACCAAGTACGGAATTCCCTTATCGGTGGTATGTGGCATTAACCCACACACCCAACAATTGGTAGTATTCATCACCAACTGATGTTGATGAAGGAGTTGGATGAAGGAATTATTCATGAATTCCGCACGCCTAGCCTGCTCGTGTTGGGGTAAGATGTGGAAGGAATGAGGAGAAACAGTGGTAGTAAGTTTAGGTTCAGGAGAAGGGGTAGGTGAGGCAGAAGGCAACAATGACTGTATCATGTAATACACCCCACCCACCAATAACGAAGAAACAGTTAAAAATAGAAGGAACACCTGAAACATGAAGCATTTTGTGTGTGCGATTCTGCGCAACTCGAGTCTTTTAGCCAGAGCCTTTTCCATGTCCGACAGCTTTGAGAAAGCCATCCTCTAAAACCGTCCGCTACGTTCTTGACGCACTTCGTTCTGTGTAGCAATAGTCAATCCCTAGGAGTTCCTAGGAATCGACGGTCTCTGACCTAGTGTCAAGACCTACTAACCAGAAGGAAGTACCCGCGCGGCCCTACGGTCCACCCGGATGTAAGGTATCTTTAATCAATAATATATACAAAATCTGCTAGCTGTGGAGGCAAAAACACATATATGGAAAAAGACTCAAAATTTTCAAAATTTACAATTTGGCAAGTGTGTTCAAACCTAGACAGTGGCAATGGGGCAACGTGAATGTCAGGGGAGAAAGCAAATATTCTTATTTTATTAGTCTCTAGTACTGGATCGAAGAAAATATCGGCTTTTCCCAGGACGTGTCTGCTCGTCAAACAATTGGTCCGATGATGAGACAGAGTTCTGTTGACCAGTCAATTGTTCAGATCTTGAGTTTTGTGATGACAAATGTTCAACAATATCGTTCTGCTGCACTGAGGTATCTCCGACAGGCTGAGCGTCGCTAAAAGGGACAAAGTTCGAAGCAGCTTCGGTTTCAGACGATGCAATGCCCTTCTTCACCCACGAGTCTGCTGGCAAAGGTATAGGTACCTTTTTAGTATGGGTGGCATGCACCCAATTCTTGCGCCCTTCCAAACGAACAGCAGTCCTCGTGGCAAGGAGAACTTGGTAGGGTCCAGTAAAACGAGGCTCAAGGCTGTGCTTCCGGCTGAAATTCCTCGTCACAACCCAGTCTCCAGGCTGGAGCTGGTGGCCTGGACCCTCCGTCTGCGTCTGCAGTGCTTCAAAGACCTGTTGGTGAATTAACCTCAGTTTAGCAGTTAGATCATGAAGATAATCGATCAACATTGGGTACTCAAGATCAGAGAACACACTGGGTCTAGGGACCCCCCAAACATTTGCAGGGCGGCCGAACACAATCTCATAGGGACTGAGTCCTACTCGGGAGTGTACAGTCGCCCTGGTTGACAGAAGAGCTAGGGGCAAAGCGTCAGGCCACGAGAGACCAGTCGTAGCCTGGATCTTCGCTAATTTCAGTTTAAGGGTGCCATTATACCCTTCAACCAAACCTGCTGACTGGGGATGATTGGCGCTGTGGAATTTTTGTGTAATTCCAAGGCCCTTACACACACTCTTCATCACACTCCCCACAAACTCACTTCCGTTATCAGACCATACAGTTCGTGGCATTCCATACCGAGGAAAGTATTCCTTCAGTAGGATTTTTGCAGTGGACAGAGCAGTGTTGTCTTTGAGAGGGTAGGCTTCGATCCATCGGGAGAACACGCAAACCACCACTAAAACGTACTTCAGGTTATTGCATCGCTCCATATGGATGAAGTCTAACTGAATCACCTCAAAGGGACATGAAGGGGGAGCAAAATGGCCAGGGGGTGTTGGAGTTACCTTACCAGGATTGTACAGCATACATATCATACAATTCTTAACCAATCTCTCAGCACACTTAGTAATACCATCATTCTTCCACACAGGGGACAACAACTTACAGATACCTTTCGCACTAATATGTGCCAAGCCGTGTGCCATCGTCACAACAGCCAGCACATACGCATCCGGCAACATCCACCTCTTATGTTCCGACAAATCAATCCAGCAACCATTCGCATCCAACTTTCCCGTACTCTCTTTCCACTTCGTCTTTTCAGTCTCGGTGGCCTCGTTCTGAATCGCTTTCACACTCTCAATAGTGTCCTCACACATACCAGTTTCTGCAGGCCACCTTACCGAACTCATCACATACATTCTAGTGCTAAGGTTCCGGGCAGTCTCCTTAGCAATCTCATCCGCAAACACATTGCCACGACCAACGTCATCCGTCACCTTACGGTGTGCACTACATTTAATAATCGCCACCTGCTTGGGCAATGTAAATGCATCCAAAAGATCATTCACGAGTTGTCCGTGCTGAATCTTTGTACCATGCGATGTCATGAAACCTCTCTCTCTCCACAAACGTCCAAAACTATGCGCAACACCAAACGCGTGTTGACTATCAGTAAACACATTCACCCGTTTCCCTTTCGACAACACGCACGCTCTAGTCAAGGCAATCAACTCTGCCGCCTGTGCAGAATTCTGATTCAATCTCGCAGTCTCCACAACCGTACTCAATGTCACCACAGCATACGCAGTCGTCACATCACCATTCGGCAACTTAAAACACGACCCATCCACATACAGGGTCCCATCGGGATCTTCCAATTGAGTATTTTTCAAATCAACACGACCTTTTGTTTCCTCCTCAGTTCGTAAGTAGCAGTCGTGAGGCGCTACTTCGTCTGACTCCATACTAATCGGCAACAACGTCGCCGGATTCAGGACATTACAGCGCTTTATCTGAATGTGACTTGCCAAAAGTGTCAACTCGTACCCAGACAACCTTGCACTCGTCAGGTGTTGGGTTTTCGTACGATTCAAGAGAGTGTCAACTGCATGCGGAACCATCACCGTAAGCATATTATCCATGACCAATCCTGCAGATTGTCGGATGGACACCGCAGCTGCCGCCGTTGCTCTCAAACAACTCGGCAATGCTCTAGCTACCGGGTCCATGGTCGAGGAAAAATATGCACATGGACGTTGCTTACCGCCGAATTGTTGCGTTAAAACACTCAACGCACAACCTTCCTTCTCGTGAACGTATAGTGTAAACGGCTTACTGTAGTCAGGGGTACCTAACACAGGGGCCGAACACAACGCGTCACGCAATTCAGAAAAACTTTTCTGGCATTCTTCCGTCCATGGTAAAGGAGTTGGGACATCCTTGCACGTAAGAGCTACCAATGGTTTCGCTAGCAATGAAAAATTTGGAATCCATTGCCTGCAGTATGACGTGATACCTAAAAAGGCACGCACATCTCTCTGAGTTGTTGGCACAGTCATACGAGCAATCGCTGCAATTCTCTCTGGGGTCAACCTTCTTCCCTCCTTTGACAATAAGTGACCTAGATAGGTTACTTCTTAACAACAATATTGCAGTTTAGAAGGTGACACCTTGTGATGTAAGTCACAGAGATGCTGCAACAATGACACCGTAGCAATTCTGCAAATGTCCTGAGTATCTGCAGCCACCAATAAGTCATCGACGTATTGGGTCAAGGCCGCACCAGCCGGCAACATAAACGCATCAAGTTGGCACTTCAAGGCTTGGCTGTATATCGATGGACTCTCACAGTAGCCCTGAGGAGCGCGTTTAAACCTAAAGCTGCGGCCACCAAGAGAGAAAACGAAAAGGTCCCTACTCTCTTCAGCAATCGGAATGCTAAAGAAAGCATTCTTCAGATCGATCACTGAGAACCAAGATGCAGAGGCTGGAATCAGAGTCAGTAGAGCCGTAATGCCAGGCACCACAGGGAACTGAGGAATCACAATTTTATTCACTTCCCGTAAATCGATGACAAAACGATAAACAGGGGGTTTCGATGGGTCAGTGCGTTTCAGAATGGGCAGCACAAGGCTATTGCACACGTTTCCCCGAGTCTCTTCGATAACATCTTTCTCAATCAAATCGTAGATGATGGCTAACAGCGCTCGCTCACCATCAAGAGAGATACGATACTGGGGAATACGTGGCAAACGCACATTAGATTTCAGATGAACAACATAAGGGGAGATATCAAGCAGGCCCACATCATTGGGACCTGTTGCCCACAAAGATACAGGAAGAGAACTCAATTCCGGTGGGAGCTTGTGGATGGACAAGTACATAGGAGAGATAACTTTCTCACCCAATGTAAGCTTAACTCCCGCAGGAGAACAATACAAAGTCGCATACAGACGTTTGAGCAAATCCAGGCCCAAAAGATTCTCACCACAACCAGTAGTCAAAATCAAAGGAGCTTTCAGCTCACGCGGCCCAATTGCAAGGGGCAAAGGGCACGAAACCGGATTGCTAACAGGGGCGCCAGAGAATCCAACGGAAACATTTGTTAAGCCAGACAAAGGTGCGCCAGGGAGTTTCGAATGCATGATAGAACTTTTCGCTGCACCAGTGTCCAACAGAAAAGGCTCAACGACGCCCGAGGTGGCAACTGCGACGTAAGGCCCTCTCTGATCAACCGGAACTGATACTACTCCCTCTCCTTGTCTATGGCTGTCCTAGTAATTACCGTCGTCAGTGTTCTGATCGACGAAATAATCGTCTACATTGTACTGAGCAGATCTGCTTTGTGATGATCCACGCTGATCGAAACAATTATTAGAATCGGAAGAATTATTGGAACGATCATTTTGAGCACCGCGACCTCTACCACGTGATGCTTGTTGGGGACCACTACGACCTCCTCTAGATGAATTACCACTATTACGCTCATTCAAAACTGGACAATCGAATTTCAAATGACCCTCGTTCCTACAATAGGCGCACTGATTGTACCCCAACGTAGATCTCTGCGAAGAGGAGTCATTTCGTGTTTGCGACCTATTCGGCTGAGACTGCGATCGATTCCGCTGTTGCGAATCATTCTGATTCGAACGTGGAGGATACACTTGTTGCAACAACACCTTCGTTTTGAGCTCTTTCGTCTTTTTATCGGCACGATCATTCTCCTCTTTCTCTCTATTCTCATAATATTGGGCCATGGCCAATATCTGAGCAGAAGTGGAAACAGCCCACGCACTTTCCGAATTCCGTAATTTGTTGCTTAAGTCCGGCAACAAATTTGATACAAACTTGTCCACAAACAACCTCTGACCTCCTTCAGTGCCCATATCCTGACCACTATGATCAATGAATGCCTCCTCAAATCTCGTAAAGAAATCAGAGACACTCTCGTCCTTCTTCTGTTTGCAAGCGGACAACTTGTCCCAATTCACCTTCATAGCTGGCATAAGCGTTTTCATAAGAGTGATTATTCTCTGAGGGAGATTAGCAATCAACTGTTCGGGTTTGGCCCCACCAACTTACAAAGCATCCGCGGCAAGAAGTGCAGCCCAGTCACCGCCTAATTCTGCTGCATGGTCTTGCTGACGAATCTTTGCCCATACCGGTTGTGGTACGACATTGCCAAACAACATATCAATGTCGGCAAGATTCATTATCGTAGCATCCACAAGCTGCGACAATTCTTTATAGTACCCTGCAGGATTTTTGCGAGGGTCAGGCAAAGATTGCTTTACCTGTAAAACTTCCGATCGTTTCCACGGAAGATGTATCCACACTCTCTGGAAATGTGGCAAGATCAGTGGAGCTTGAGTAGCATCACCCGGCATCCACACTGGTGGAACTTCGCGCATGGGATACTGACCAGGCGCTGCTGGCGATCCCTCAATATCTTCTACAAACAATGCTCGAGGCATTATACAAGGACGAAAAGATAGCAACTGCTCGACAGCACGTCGAACATTGCTACCCACTATCATTCCGCTCGCAAACTGAAGCTGAAGATTAGTTAGAGCAGTCAATGTATCGTCAGACGCATCCACCGATATTTGATCACGCAAAAGCTTGCACATCTCCTCAAAGACAAACCTCTGTGTCGGTACGTTGAACTGAGAGAACGTATCAAGCACCACACGTGGAGGATTCCTAAGGGGATATTTGGAAAGGGGCGACCAATCGGTCCCCCCGAACGTATGGCAGAGTACCACGATCCCCCCGGGAAGCCATCTTGGGCGGGAGGCGAGTCTCGGCTGGTATGCCCGAAGCGGCGTAGCCGGGGCGCGCCTTTTCCCGCCCTAGAGTGGGTTGGCCTAGACACTGACGCGGCTGGCCACGCCCTTGGGGCAGGCAGGGGCGGGTTTACGCCCGCCCTGAAGACGGATAAAAGGAGGAGCAAGACCAGAAAGCATCCTCTTGTTCCTGTGCTCCGAAGCTGCACCTCCTCGCTGCACGTGAGCTCGAGACGGAACGAAGAGCCAATTTTGAGCGTTGTAATCTTTCTTGTTTGTTTTGCAGATACTCTGTAGGAGAATGCCGAAGAAGGCGGGAAAGCGAATGACTACCGAACAGATGCTGCGTGTTCTCATGAAGGAGATGACCAACCTAAAGAGGCGGATGGATAAAAATGAGGAAGGAGGCCCGAAACGTCCTTTGGAGGGTACGGCCCCGGGTGGAAAAGGCAAGAGGCCCAGGAGAGGAGCAGCTGGGGGAGTTACCCCGGGTCCCAGTGTTCCGCTCGAAGCACCCACTCCTGTGCCGGAGGAAGGGAATCCGATTCCCGTGGTGGTCACCCCCGTGTCCGGGGAAGATATGCCGCCCGAGCTGGCAGCACAATTAGCAGCGTGGTTGGGTAAAAGTAGCGAGGGCGCCACGGCTGTAGACGCGCAGGTGTTGATGAAGCAACTGCGGGAAACTCGTGAAGCAGCGAGGGTACCCACGCCGGCCGCGGCAGTAGGGAAGCCTCAGGGGACGGTTTTAGTCGCAGAGACAGCGTCCAGTTCAGGTAAGCGGCCATTGCCGATTGCGAGGGAAGAATCGGCACCCTCTCGAAGGGAGAGGTTGGGTCAGCATGTTCCTTTAGCTATTAAAGAAAAGATATGGGCAGGGGAATATGTAAACATCTTCTCGTTGCTTACTGATCATTATGAGATGGAGCATGTTAAAAGTCAGAAGGATCTCATGCATCCAAGTGTTTGGCGCGCAAAGATGGCCGCCTTTAAGGTTAATGAAAACATTGGCAATTGGGGCAAGGCATGGGGGATTTTCACATCGATCTTGGGTGAACGGAGGCCCGAATTGCTACCCGAATTGCCGAGTTATCAGTCACGGATCATGGGGTACTCGGTATCACACGAGGGTAATCATTGGTTTTGCTATGATAATCTTTTCAGAAAGGCAAAGGAACATGATAAAAACTTAACTTGGGATTGTTATGACTCTGTGTCCTGGTCCAAAATGAAGGAAACTGGTATGTTGAAAGTGCCATTGGTAGGGAGTAATGTGGGCGAATCCTCCCGTCAGTATGCGGGGACGCCCTTTCGATCAGGTACGGGTACCGACAATCACTCGAGGCCTACCGGTAATACAGGTAAAAAGGGGGTGTGTTGGAATTTTAACAGGGGTAAATGTACTAGGCCCCAGGGATCGTGCAAGTTTAAACACGAATGTAGTGGGTGTGGGCAATCATCCCATCCTGAGTCCACGTGCAGAGCCAAAACGGGTGATAACGGGGGTAGAGGAGGCGCCAAACAGGTCTAACATAGTCCGAGGGGCGCCTTTACCTACCCCGATTGATACCTTGGCGATGATTCCCTGGCTCAGTGAATACCCGGATCGTGCTTCTGCTGGGGTGTTGCGGAACGGGTTTTCATATGGTTTCCGCATCCCAGTGGGGGACTTTCAGGGTGTGGAACGATGCAAAAATCAGATATCGGTCTTGCAGCATACGACCGTGGTACAGGAAAAGATCCGGAAGGAGGTTACTCGTGGCCGAGTCGCTGGTCCGTTTAGTGTACCCCCGGTGGCTAACTTTGTTTGTTCGCCTTTAGGAGTGGTCCCCAAGAAGGACCCGGGGGAGTTTCGGCTGATACATAATTTGTCAGCCCCACGTGGTCTTTCCGTAAACGAAGCGATAGACCCAGAAATATGTTCGGTACGGTACGCATCTTTTGATGAGGCCGTGGCCATTTTGAATCGCCTGGGGCCCGGTGCGCTGATGGCAAAATCTGATATCGAGTCAGCGTTCCGGTTGCTCCCGGTACATCCAGACGATCAGCGGCTACTGGGTTTCACGTTTCAGGGACAGTATTACATGGACAGGTGTATGCCGATGGGATGCTCTATTTCTTGTGCCTATTTCGAGAAATTCAGTTGTTTCCTACAATGGGTCTTTACTAGGAAGACGGGTTTTCAACATGTTATGCATTATCTTGATGATTTTTTGTTCCTGGGGGCAGCCGGGGATTCGGAATGTGGGCAAGCTTTGGATGCATTTTGTGTTTTAATGAATCAGTTTGGCGTGCCATTGGCACCAGGTAAGACGGTGGGTCCTTCGACCTGCCTCGAGTTTCTGGGGATCGAGTTAGACTCCAGAGAAGGTTGTTTCCGTTTACCAGGTGATAAAGTGTTAAAATTCAGGGCATCCCTGCAAATGTGTATGAGTGAAACTAAGGTTAAACTGCATCAGCTACAACAGTTAGTGGGGCAGTTGAATTTTGCCCTAAGAGTTATACCAATGGCCCGCCCCTTTTCCCGTTCGATCGCTCAAGCCATGGTCGGACTGAAGGAGGGCCATCATCGCACAAGGCTCTCGGCCGAGGTCCACCAGGACATGCGCATTTGGTTGGCATTTCTGGCGGATTTCAATGGTCGAGTCGTCTGGAACAAACCAGCCGTGTCCTCCGAGGAACTGGGGCTATGGACAGATTCGGCAGGGAGTATAGGTTTTGGTGCCATTTTCGGTACTCGATGGTCTGCACAAAAATGGCCAGCATGGTGGCGAGATAGTGGGCTGACAAGTAACATTGCCTTCCTGGAACTCTTCCCCATTTTGGTGGCCCTGAGAACGTGGCCTGAAGGGTTCAGAGATCACTCTGTGGTATTCTGGTCTGACAATATGACCGTGGTTGAGTGTATCAATAGCCAGGCAGCACGATGCAAATGGATTTTGAGACTGCTCAAGGAAATTGTATTATTATGTATGCAATTGAATGTACTATTCAAAGCGAGACATGTCCCGGGGATAATGAACCAGGCGGCTGATGCCCTTTCTCGTTTTCGTATGCAGGCTTTCTGGGGTTTCCTTCCCACAGCGGACCCGGAGCCTGCACCCTTTCCCGAAGCTCTCTGGTCTCTCGGTGCCCCGAGCTTCGTAACCTCGTGGGAGAGAGTTTAGCACCCAGGACGAGGAAGGCATATGAAGGGGCGTTCCTTTCCTATTTAGCCTTTTTGGGGACTGCTAGAGGGGAGCTTTGGGGACAGGAGGAATGGGTAGTGAATTTTTTGATGTCTTTACATCGGGCAGGGAAATCGGTGGCCACGGCCCAGAGGCATCGGGCCGCCATTTCTTTTGTTGCTAGGGCTCACGGGATACAGGACCCGACAGCGTCTTTCACTGTGCAAAAAGCGCTACGAGGGTGGCAACGCCTTGAGGGTAGCAGAGTAGACGAGAGGCGCCCGATAGGTTTGGATAGGTTGGCCCAGTTATTATCCAGACTCCCTACGACATGTTCATCTCACTTTGAGACAGTGTTATTCCGAGCTGCTTTTACGCTAGCATTTCATGGAGCTATGCGGGTAAGCGAATTAGTGGCAAGGAACAAGCAGGATGTTACGGGAGGGTTGTGCGCAGAGCACGTTCAACTCAGAGGGGAGACGATGACGGTCTTGTTTGTAAGGTCCAAGACCGATCAAAGCGGGATGGGCGACGGCATAATTATACACAGTATTCCCGGATCGTCCATGTGCCCAGTGAAGTGTTTAGAGGATTACTTGACACAAAGGGTGGCATCATGGGGGGCCATATCATATAGACAGTCACGTTCCCTACTACCGGGAAGCTGACTTCGTCTTTGGGGACCATCAGAACCAGTGGACTCAAGAATCGGTCCAAGAGAATTGAAAAAGTTAGCAGCAACAGAGGGAACACGACGGCCAGTAGATGGGGTATTAGGGTAACACAACGGGGTAACAAGAGAAGTATCAGAAACAGAAGGAACAGCAGGAGTAACCAGATCAGTAGGGGTAGCGGGAACAGGAGTATGAGGAAGTACAAGTGGAGGAGCAGTAGGGACAGAAGTAGGCAGAGGAGCAGGAACAGTTGAAGGTACAGGAACAGGAGCAGGTTGAGGAACAGGTACAGGAACAGGAACAGGGGGAACCACAGGAACTGCGGTACCCTGCGCATACGGAGGTGGTGATTTCAAGAGATAGGACAACCAGGGGTCCTCTGCTACTTCCTCCTTCTTATCCATACCCGTCGGTAAAACGGGGTAACACTTATCTATAGTCATGCGCTGCAATCTATCGAAAACTTCCTTTTCCTTATCCTCCTTATCTCGCTGGAACTGCTCTGCGTTTCTTACCGTAGTAACAATACCTTCTCTCTTATTACGTTTGATCTGTTTGATTTCTTTCTGCTTGGCTTCTTTACGCCACAACCGAAAGGAATCAAACATGGCCGGCCTTGCTTTTCTTTGGAACAATTTAGCTTCAAGATTATCTAAAATCGGAGTCTCAAAACTACCATGAGGTGGCCAACTAAGGACACCGTTTTTCTTAGTGTATCGAACCCAACACTCATTGAACGTAATTGGACCTAAACCGTGTCGGCTGTACAACTCATAAGTTGGAGTTCCAATCGGAGGTATCGGACACGAGTCCTCCAATCGGGAATCCGTACCACAACTTCTAAAGCAACTGAACAAAGTACTACGGCCAGGCATCGCGCACACTAACCGAGTTTCACAAACGTCAAGGGTTATAGGATTACAATATCCCTACAAAGAGCAAAAACCCTCGGTTTTTGGCGACTGCAGACGTCAAATATCACAACAAAGAACAAAGTACCAAGAATCACAAATGCAATGGAACCATGCAACAACTAAGCACCCACAACAAAGGACTCTGGGAGCGACCCACAAGTACTTAACTCAAAGATCAATGGCGTCACCAGGAAGGGCCGTCAATCGTCTCGCTGTACCAAGGTCTACGCCAGGCGCCAAAACAGGTCTACAGTCAGGGCAGCAGTCCGTCGCAGCCGTCAGGAGGTGGGGATCTTCGCGGGAAAAGTCGTCGGGCCACTCGTTTCGACAACAGGATCGATGAAGCGGGGTGCACCTTCCCTCGGAGATTTCACACGAAGTTCCTCATGATCGTCGGGCTTGGACCGGTACCACTGATGCAGCCCCATGTTGGGCGCCAACTGAAGGACTGGGTTTTTGCTAAGACCCAGCGGTACCAGGGATAACACCTAAAACCTTCGTGGGTAACCTGTTCCGGCGTACCAATGACAGAGACACGGGACACTTCCTTCGGCGTCAAAGATTCGAGGTTTATTACTGCAGGGAACACAGAAGTCAAAAGAAGTACAACATGTGTAGGTTCGAGGAGACTGCTTCAAATTGCATCTGTGGATCGCTCCTCTTATAAAGTTTTCGAGCATAGGATAACATGGTGCACAAAGGTTTACAACTTGGTTCCCATCGTAAAAGACATAAGGGGTCGCTTTCATGTATTCAGGGTCCGGAACATAACTACAGTAACATTTGGCGTTTCCCAACTGTAAAAGTACATCTTCCCACCATTAGTACATTCCAATCAGCAGTAAACGAATCAAGGAAGAGACAGAAACAGGTGCAGAGGAAGACGGAAACAGCGAACAGATCGAAAAGGGTGTAAAAAGGGTGGCGTCAAGAAACACGAGTTGCAGGCATCAAAGGGGACGTGCTTAATGAATGCACAACTGAGACAATAGAGCGGCACGGCAAGATGAGCCTCGAGCGGGGCCATCTGCCTTACAGTGTCATCCCCCTCATCATAAAGACACCTTCAAAGGAGACGTGTCTTCTGCAAGAGTTTGGGAATCCCAGGGTCGCGAAGCGGACAGCGTCCGTTCGCTGGCTACTTGAGGGCAAGAAACAAAATGGATGCCGTATCTAAGATGGAACCTGTGGGCTCAGATGAAGAAACCCACGAAACAAACGAACGGTTCAGGTTAGCACAGCGTAAACGCGTACACCCACTAAACTCGTCATTTGCGGTTCATAGATACCAGACTCGACCATATTCGTGCGAGTCGAAAACACCACTTACAATTGTCACGGAACCTCATTCTTTGTCTGGTTTTGGTGAGGGTCAAAGGGGCTATACCTGTTGTTGTTACCGGCGCGTTTCTGCCTGTGTTCTGTAATCGTTGAGTTCTGTACCATTTCTCGTTAATCTTAGAAATTGCCTAAAAGGTAGGTTTTCTTTTAGGTGTCTGAGATGGAAAATGTCTTAATGACTTAAAAAATCTGGAGTAACGCATCGCAAATCGATGCACTGGTTTACATTGCCCTGGGAAAGCATTCCAGGGGCTGATCGTCAACGTCCCCTGCCGCAGCCACATCACCCCCCACCTGAGAGACCTACACTGACTCCCCGCCAACAAGAGGATCACCTTCAAGCTCCTCACCCACGCACACAAAGCACTCCACAACACCGGACCAGCCTACCTGAACAGCAGACTAAGCTTCCACAACCCCACCTGCCAGCTCCGCTCCGCCAGCCTCGCGGCTGTCCCCCACATCCAACGAACGACGTCCGGCAGCAGATCCTTCTCGTACCTCGCCGCCAAGACCTGGAACACCCTCCCTACCCACATACGGCAGACCCAAAACCTACTCGCCTTCAGAAGACTCCTCAAGACCTGGCTGTTCGAGCAGTAACAGCACCCCCCCCTCCCCTCAGTGCCTTGGGACCCTGAGGGGTAAGTAACAAGCTTTACAAGTACTCTGATTGATTGATTGATTGATTGTGTTGGTTTTCCCACATAACTCCCAAGGATTTTGATGCATTCCCAGATGTGCAAGAACTTGTAAACCTAGAGTGTGGCAAAACCTAACACCTTCCCATGGGAGGTACAACAACAAGTAATATCTCTATTTCTCCTCGTTTCGTCCCCTTTCTATGTGTACTGTATCATGCACCACACGTAGACAGAGAAATATGCCTCTCAGGATTGTTTTTGTGCAGGAAGGTAGCCCTTCCTACACAAAAATCTTCCTTACAACGCAGGCACCTTGCACATTGATGCAAGGGTGTCTGCGTTGGTACAAGGCTACCAAAAGGGCACCAGCGCAGGACAAGAGTTCACCGTATTTCCTTAAATATGACACATTCCTGCTCTCTCCCTGTCACATAGTGCAGCACAGCAAGGTGACTTGCTGCGCTGTGTGACTTTCCCATATATGAGCCCCTACATTTACACTTGTACTGCTATTGCAGAAGTGCACAAAATGTCCTTTTTGTACACTTAACTACAGCGTACATTTGCTGACATGGGAACTGCTGTCAGAGTGGTAAGAACGAACATGTCATTTTTCCTGTAAATTATTTTGTATTCCTTCCCTTGATAATCTGTTCTTTTGACCCACATGAGTATCTGCCTTGAGAAACTGGGCATAATTGACATGCTCAAAATTGCATGTGGCAGTTAAAGAGTTAATAAAAGAACCAAATGTCACCTTGACCTTGCCTTCTAAAGTATAATTTAAGCCTCTTCATTACATTATGGGACTTTCTTCCATACAT
The DNA here is from genome assembly GCF_964263255.1 of Lissotriton vulgaris. Lineage (NCBI taxonomy): Eukaryota > Metazoa > Chordata > Amphibia > Caudata > Salamandridae > Lissotriton > Lissotriton vulgaris. Next base: position 2,040,559,594 of record NC_141685.1, on the reverse strand, counting down.
TATTTCCATCTGCTTAACAGCTGGATACAAATATCAGAATTTTCTGGATTCACTAATGCTGGCACAGCTTGAAATGCCTTCAGACTCTGCCCTCCCAACCAGCATTTCAGCGAGGATAACTTCCTCTGCAGTGTGCACTGTTGCCTTTTCAGCATCTCTGCATACGCCAGAAACATGCTTAATCATATACCCCAATCCATGGGCGGATCACCTGGCCCCTGCAGAAGAGGCGGAGGAGAAGCAATACTTGAAATGCTACTTTAAAAAATGCGTGGTATATTGTCCTGGTGAGCACCGGTATGCAGTGATGCACAGGTGAAGACAGAACTCCTTAATGGTTTCTACAACAGCCAGTGGTCATTTACAGCAGCCGCTGACAAGCCTCACATAACATCATGAAGCGCTATTTTCTTAGGAAGCACCCTACTAAACAAAAGAAGGTCATTAAGAGCACGGATATGGACTCCTAATGAGTTCCAGAGATTTGCCGCTAAATAGCAGAAGGAGCGCCTTCCAGCTCTACAATGTTTAAAATGCGGTACCGTGACCAGGCCTTGTCCTTTAGACCTCACAGAGCGTGAAGGGACATGGGGGGTCAACAGGTTCTCAAGGATTTTGGGAGTGTCCTGTTTGAGAATTTTAAAGGATAGGCACAGTGTCTTGAATTGTATCCTGTGGGCCATTGGGAGCCATTGCAGCTCCGGATGGTTTCCTTCGCCGAGCAAAACCTAGGTAGGCCAACCAAGGCCCTGGCCGCAGCGTTCTGTATGCGCTGCATCCGGGTGATTTACGCCTGGTTTTCCCCCAGCAGGAGAGAGCTGGCGTAGTCCAGCCAGGACAGTATGGTGGCCTGAATTATGAGTTGCCTGGTGGGAGCATCAAAAAATTTCAGGATCGGTCTGATACCACGTAGAATGCCAAAACACGTGTCTGCAAGTTTTTTGGTGTGGCCAGAGAAGCTGAGGGAGGGGTCTAGCCAGACCCCCAGATTTTTTACCTCAGTCACCGGTATGGGTGTCTTATCCAGGACCGTAGGCCACCACTGATCGCCCCACAGATCGCTGTTCTTACCGACGATCAGGACCTCTGTTTTATTGGCATTCAGCTGGAGATAGTTAGCTGTCATCCAGCCTGCCACTGCCGCCAAACCTTCCCTGAACTTGTCCAATGGGGAATGGGTCTATCACCGTCACCCTGTGCCATGTTCCTGTCACCAACAACCTCCATTAGCGGGGAACAAATGACATCAAAATTGAGTCAAGTGGAATAACATTCTACAGTCGGGCTCATCTGCAGGAACAGTTTCTTGGTACTCCCGGCGCTCCTCAACCATCACAGCTCGTCGCCAGTAATGGGGTGGCAAACTAGAGAGACAGGACTCTTTGTGATCTCACCAACAAAGTTTATTCCACAAGTTATATCGGGGGATTTTTATGGAACGCCAGAAGAGAGCTGCAGCCAAGGTAAGAGCCACAGCTAGCTGTCCTCAATAACATTCCACCACTGAAATCGACACACCGTCATCCCCTCCTCCACAGAGCCATACCGCAGCCCCCAACATTCCATAATCGACACTGCCACATATTCCAAATGCATGCAAAATATACTATAAATGTTTACATGGAGGTTAGATGCAAAAAGCCTGCAATTCTAATTTATCGTCTGAAGCAGCCATTTCACTGATTGCTATACTATACTGTTTTCCATTTGCTAATAAATCAGTATGCAAAAGTAGTTTTAGTCGTGAATTAGGCCTTCATTGAATAATACACAAATTATGCAGTAGCTGTCATGCATGCCTGTAATTAGTTGTCATAAAGCCTCTTCCCATTTGAATTTGCTTCTAGTTGTTACATGTTCTTTATATTTTTCATCAGTTACTACTGACATGTCATTTATATATGTATATCAGCTTCTTTTTGTATGCATTTTGTGCGCTATTTTACCTGTTTTGCAGTGCAATCGTGGCATTCTGAGGGCCATGCCCACACAATTACAGAGTGTCTGCTCACCTAAAGATCGATGCTGTTTGAAAATGTGATCACTTGCCATGTTCTTACTTCTTTTCAGAATATCGTAAGCACCAGTTCTATTTTCACCGTACTCGACTTGGGAAATCTGTTGAGAGATTTAAATTAAAGATGGATCTGCCTCTTTCGTACGTTTACATTCTTTCATTTAAATATTTCATTTTACATAAATACCATGAAATACTATGAAACAGCAAGCAGTTGTCCAAGACGGGTATGCTTTTTCCAGAGTTGCATGACCCTCATTGTGTCAGAGCTAGGAGTGAATGAAATTGTGATTTATTTTCCTCACGTAATAAACGTAGTCCCATATTTATCATTTTTTCATGCAGCACAACGCAGCAAGCAACTTTACTGCACTCTGTGAAAGGGCACAAATGTTCTGTATTTATCATTATTTTGCGCAATACTGTCTTTTCCTAGCATTGGTGAATTGTTAGCTCCCAAGTACCAATGCAGGTACCCTTTTGTCATGATGCAAGGGTCCCTGTTTTGTAGGCAGGATTGTTGTTGTGCAGGAAGCTGTTGTTTTTGTGCAAGAAGGGACAACTACCTGCACAAAAACAATCCTCAGAGCGATTCTCCTCTTTCTATATGTGGTGATAAAGATATTTCTCCTCGTTACACATTACCTGGGGAAGAATAGCATTTTGATGCATACCCAAGTCTGCCACTAATGATACATCTGGGATCTGGGAATGCACCAAAGTCCATGAATTGATGTGTGGGAACACCCATGCCCCACCCATGGAATTCCTCCCTTGGGCAGAGTAATACAAGGCAGCAATTTGGCGCAAGGGCGACGCAAAACATACGTACATTTAGTATATCATTTTTGGTCGTCTGCGTGAAACTTGAACATGAGGGTATGCTACGTGTAAAGAAATTAATAGTGTTGTGTAGCTCCTACCAATCCATAGGATCTGCACATTGTTTGGACAACATAAACTATGTGCTTGGTGCCTAGACTGATTCCGGACAACCCGCAGGATATGTTGGACAGGAGACAAGCTAGCTCACAGTGCCACCGTAAGCCCCCCTAACCTGTCAGGGAGCAAATGGTTTTCGGGAAACCACTGAACAGGAAAACCCTGTCCCGTCAGTGATCGTGGAAACAGTACAGAACGTTTCGCTCAGTCATTCGTGCTCACTTATTCTCAGAGAAATATACAGAGAATACACAGTGGGAAGTTTTCAATAATACTTATTGAACCAACGTTATTCTTGCATTAAATACATGTGCTGCAATGAATATTAGACAGAAGCAGATAAATGTGATTACAAGCATCAAAAGCGTAAATAATAGATATAGTTCAACTATGGTGCTGAAACAATGTATATACAAAGGTATATAAAACAAGGCAGTAATCTAGGGTACTCCCATGATGCGAAACCTACTCTAAGTGGACCTAGAGGGTGTATAGGTGGAAAACCAAGAATACCCCCAAGGGGCGATCTAACCCCATTATCTGATGGGAGAGAATGTAGGACCCCGTCTTGGTCACAAACTGGACACCCCTCATAAGATGTCGGACTGCTGCATGGTGATTTCTCAGCATGCAAGGACCTTGCTGTCTGCAGAAGTGCCTCCTCCTCTGCTAATCTATTGGGATGCTCGTCTTTTATGATAGAAAGCAGCCTTGTGATGTGCATATAGATTAGTGATGTTATGGATATGTAGCCCCTTTCGCCCCGTGGATAAAGATAGCGATGGCATTTGTACATAGTGCGAACATGATTGTGTGCATGATGTTCAGGGCATTGTGATAATGTTGTGCAAAGCTAAATGTATGAACACGATTAGTTTAGGGGAAACTAATCCAACATTGTTGTGCACGCAAATATATGCGTGCTCAACATCACCAGAAAATGCTAACATACCTTTACACATTGCAGCCCATTGCGGAAAACAGCCCCGTGTTAACGTGGAATTCACAACACCGTGGTACCATGAAATATTCCGCTGAAACCGCTGCCAATGTTTTGTATCTGAAGATGTACTGCCATCAAAGGTAGACCAGGAGCCAGAGATGTAGTCAAGTAAATGTATTAGTTAAAATAGGTTGGTACAGGGTGCCCCACCGGGAGCAGCATCCTTCTGCTCAGCCCCACTCAATCTAACTGGTCACTCACAACTACTACTGAGCCTCGATGTGGAGAGCTTGTACACAAGCTTACCTCACGACGAAACACTCTCCATAATCGAGGAAGTACTTTTTACCATCCCATGGAAGTACCAAACACCCAGGGGTTTGGTATTAGAGTGCATTTCAATTGCACTCACAAAAACTTTTTTCAGGACAACACCACCATCTATCTACAGAGTCAAGGGGCCAGTATGGGCAGCACTGTTGCTCCAAGCCTAGCTGGTCTCTATGTCCACCACATGGAAACCAATAAAATATTAAACACAGACAACCCCTACAGACATAACATCTTTGTCTGGAAAAGATACATAGACAACATTTTTGTCGTCTGGCAAGGGGATGTACAATCTGTAAAGAACTTTATGACATGGCTAAATACCCAAAACTCTGAAGCTCACAAGCGAGGTCTCAAAAAAATCACTGATGTTTCTAGACCTCAATATCTATCCAGAAGAGGGAGCACTAAAAACAACAACCCACTTCAAGCCGACTGTCGGAAACTGTCTGCTTAGATCCGACACCTCTGAATGAATCTTGCGTACGGACAATTTCTATGCCTACGGAGGAATTGCACTGATGTGGCAAAATACAAGGCACAGGCCAGTGACCTGAAAGTAAAGCTTCATAAAAGACAATATCCAGACCGGATAATAAGCTCTGCAATGAAGCGGGCAAGAAACAATAACAGCGACGCTCTACTAGAGGAAAAAGTTCAAACAACAGCAGTCCAGAAGAGACCAATTTGTGTAACCACATATAATACGCATTCAAATGAGGTCTCTAAGGTCATCAACAATCATTGGCGAATATTAACATGTGGCGCAATGAAATTAGAAAAGCCAATGTTCACACATAAAAGGGGTAGGAATCTGAAGGACATACTTGTCCATACCCATCCTAAGGAGAGCCAACAACCTACACCACCTCTGCATGGGATACAGGGACATTTCCCATGTGGAAACTGTAGCAGCTGCCACCTCACAAGGAAAAGCAAACAACTTACATTTAGGAATGGTACTACCTCCGAACAGAGAAAGCTAACTAACTGTAACAGCAAAAACGTTGTCTATATGATCACTTGCCCTTGTGGACTTGAATATATTGGAATGACCACAAGAGCGGTCAAAACACGGATGAACGAGCACAAGAGCAACGTGAGATGCAAAAAAAGCCCCACCAAAATGGCAACTCACTACCTTGATGCCCAACATTGTGTAAACGATCTCCACTGGACTGTCATAGAACAACTGAAGCCTGAACAAGGATTGTTTCAAAAAGAACAACGCTGGTTGTTCCATTTTGGAACCCATGTCAATGGCCTTAACGATGAAATTCCGTGGGGCCAACTGAATTAAAAAGTAGATACAGTCCCTCCATTGTGTTTTTAGAAATTCTTTTTTTTTTAAATACGCTTATTTCTAAAAACATATCTCTGTGACACCCACCTTGTGATCATATGCCTGTTCCCCCTCTAATTGCCGCAAAGGTGAACCATCCGCTTTAGATAAGTCTGCAGTTGGTGTTGGGATATCCATGCCGATATCCCTCTGTTTTCACTGCCTCTCTTTCCTCTTCTCTATTTTTACCACTACCTAGCGGACTGTGTAATTGATTTAACCCGTCTTTTCCCTCAGGCCCGGGTTTATCATTACTTAGGAGGCCGGACACATTCACAGACCTCTTTCAGACTGCACACGCGTTGGGATGGAGTCGCTTTCCATCGCGTTCACTCCAATTACACCCGATGCATGCGCCGGACCAAGACCCACAGGTCTGGATGCCACGCATGCGCACCAGGAACTAGCAAAACCGAGCCTGCGCCCCATGCAAACACAAGACAATGGTCATCTGTAAATACGCCGGAACACCCAAACAAGGGTATACCGGCCATCCTGTCCGAGCAACCCTTGAGAGCTAATTATTATCAATTAACAGCACAAGGCGAGTATATAAACCAGACACTAAGCACACCACCGGCATTCCCAGCGGAGCCGCGTGAGGAGGTAGAGGGATATTTTCTCCCATTGAGACCGTGAGAATATTGCAAACCGGAGCAAGAACACCTGCCAAATTGTAAGTAATCCACTAATGCTCACTTTGTGCATTACCTTTTTAGGTAGCTGACTGGCACGCCAACCCCCAACGTTCGAAGGCTCATGAGGCTTATGATATAGATGAGACAAGTAGGCTTTCTAATTAATCTATGTTTATCCCACTAATAAACACCTGTTCCGGAGCCACCAAGGGACATAAATAGAGTGTGTGTTTTATGTTATATGTGTGTCTGTCTTGTCTTCGTCCTTTTTATTACAGGGTTCACCATCACTCATAGAATGACAATACTTGTCTAGTGAGCACAACCCACACTATACGTTTATCTGAGGTGACTTCACCATGAAAGATATGAGGCACAAAAGGCAAAATGTATGTTCTTTTTCCTTTTTCCACAGGTTATGCAAATAGCATACTCTTGAAATTTCTGCTGTAGGTACATTGTAGCCTGCACTTAATTTTCACTTTACTGTAAATATCAAATACTTTTTTACATAGTGAAACGTGAGTAGGGGTGGGGATTTGTGCATCCCGTCCTGAAGAAGGAGTTGATCTCTGAAACATGTCGACGCACACCCGAGGTGATGTACATAACATTACATAGACACCTCGCACTTCACCTTTTTTTAACAGTTCCAGCCCGGGGACCTATTAAAGTTTTTTTAGTCCACCCCACGAGCAAGCTATTTTTAAATTGTGTCACTCACATATAACCCCGCAAGTCACATCAAACCCTCACATGCACCATGCATAGTCTTTAATAAGTGCTCCCGCGTAGTCGTAGGTCGTAGCACGCCGCATCCCGTAGAGGGGTGCAAAGACCCCAATGATGAAGCATGACACCAAGGGTCCTTTTGGTGTGTGAAGGGTATTTTAAAAACACTAAATGCTCCATTCTTTGATGTGTAATTGTGCACCAAAATAGATATGGTTGGACATCGTGGACAAGGTGAATGCCGTTGGGGAGCACAAGATGTCAATGGACGAGGCCAAGAGCCGATGGATTGACATCAAGCAGAAGACCAAGGAGAAACTTGCAGTCAACCAGAAGGCAGCAATGCAGACTGGAGGTGGGAACCCAGCACCACAGCTCGTGCTGGATGACATGGAGAAGCCGGTGTCAACAGTCATCAGTGTGGAGACTGTGGCAGGAGTCGAGGGAATGAACACTGCTGGACAGGACACACCACAACTGCAACAGGGTAAGTGACCACCAGGTACTGGGGACGGGTGGAGAGGCCCACAATGGAACACCTGCACAATCAAGCAGAGCACAGTGCACACCCACAATAACTCTGGGTCATGGCCCTGATCTACAGACTGTCACAATGTACAATGCCATGCTGTCTGAATGTCAACATGTGCCATGCGGCCACATACATGTGGACACATTGTAATACACCCACTCCCCTTCACATTGCAGGGGCACCATCAACAGCCCCTGCACAGCAGTCCCAGCCACTCTTCACTGATGACAAGGAGGAAAACCCCTGCATCGACACCCAAGCCCTCCAAAACATCATGGACATGAGCCGCAACTCACCTCCAGGATCAGGGCAGCCCAGCTGCATTGAGGAGACCCCACCCACTAACCAAACCACCCAGCAGGAGGCACTCACAGCCCCGGCAGTCTCCAAAGGCGCCCAGGAACAAACCATGGCCTTCCAATGCCGTGCACTGGAGGGCCAGTGGAAGACACCTGAGCAGGTGCGGGTGGGGTTCTGTCTCATGGCTACCAAACTGGACACCATCCATGGGTGTCTAGGTCCCATGAGAGACCAGCTCCAGTCCCTAACGGACCCCCATGGCCCGCTCCATGGTCTCCAACGAGCCCTGACTGACATTACTGGAGTCATGACGTGGAGAGAAGAACATCTGTCCGCTCAGACTGGCTCCAGCGATTCCAGTCGTGTGCTGGCACACATGCAGAGGCTCATGGAGGACATGGTGCGGATGGAGGGGGAAAGGATGGCAGTCACCGCTGCACATCAGTGAGATGTAGCTGGGATCTACCATGCCCTGCAGATCCTCATCATGGCATTGCTGCCACAAGGTCTGGCGCTGATGAATGCTGCTGCCCCCACACCGTCCACATCTCCGCACCCGGTGTGTCAGTGCCTCACAGTGCGGCAGGTGTATCCTCCCCGGCACCTGATGTGTCACTGCCACACAGTGCACCTGACAATCCTGCTCCTGCCCCTGAAATGTCAGTGGCACACAGTGCCGCAGGCGGTACTGCAAGACACACAGGTGGGGCAAAGCACACATCCGAGGACGTGGCTGGGATTGTTGTCAGAAGGAGGCACTAACATTCATTTCTGCCACCTGGCCTGTTATTGCTTGGTGCCGCACATGGCCCCATGACCTTCCACTGGCCCCCGATACACTCCGCTGCACTCACCTTGGACCACAACATGGACTGCCACATCCTGGTTGATGAACAATGACACGGTGACTAGACTGCGGACTGTACCCTTCCTCTTCCACAGTGCTTGGCATCTCCAGATGGACTCTGGCTGGCCCTCCACGGGCCCATATTGTGTAGTGTGATTGGCATGGTCCTGCACCGCACCAGCTGCAAAACTCTACTGGATGTGCAATAAACATCCAGTAACGCACTGCTGTGTCAAGTCTTTCATCATCCATGTATGTATGTGTGGATGAACGTGATTTCCCTTACGTCAATGATGCCCATCTAGTGGGATGCCAGTCACAGTGTGCTAAGGTGCCCATTTTGTCCCATGTGCCGTGGACACTGCAACAGGGACACACACATTAGTCACTTCCTGGTCCAGACATGGACTGCACCACGCCCAGATCCCCAGAGTCATAGTTGTAAGCCCAGTGCTGGTACGACATAGGCCAGGCCAGATCACTTTGCTTACGCTCCGAGGGGAGGCCCACATAGCAACCTGTAGCAGGCCTTTATTCTGGTGGTGTGCAGGTCACTGGTCTAGTTGCCAGCATGTTAATGCCACTCCCTGAGGACAGATTTGCACACACACCACACCCATCCAGCACAGGCATCACAGGCCATGTGACCGCGCAAATATAAGGGGCCGACGACGTTACATTCCCCTCTGCCGGTGGGGTCGGACGCTCCACAGTGCTCAATCATAAAGGGCCCATGAGATGTTGCGCACAGGGTTAGTGGCACCCGAGGCCTTTCGGCCGGTAAAGGCCTGCCACCACGTGGTGCTGACTTGGGGTGCACAGGGTTAGTGGCACCTGATGCCTTGCAGCCTTGCAGCCATCACTGGCCTACCACCACGTGACATTGGCTTGGGTTGCACAGAGTTAGTGGCACCTGAAGCCTTGCGGCCGTCATGGGCCTACCACCACGTATCGCTGACTTGGGTTGCACAGGGTTAGTGGCACCATACTAGCTGAGTGGGTGGGCATCCTTCGATGATGACGAGTCACTTATGTGGTCTCCGCCATTGATGACTAAGGACTCAGCATCATATGTGGGACCTGCTGGGCCACCGGGTGGGCCCGCATGATGTGGACTATGCCATGGTGGCGGGACCTGGGCCCGGAGCTTGCACGGGCACATGGTGTGCCTACTGGTGGACACACCGGCAGAAGCAGGTGAGCAGTGGGGTCTGTGTGCGCACGGGTGGTGGTGTCTCTCTCTCTCTCTCTCCCTTCCTTCCCCCCCCTCTCTCTCTCTCTCTCTCTCTCACTCTCCCTTCCTTTCCTTCCCTCCCTCTCTCTCTCTCTCTCTCTCACTCTCCCTTCCTTTCCTTCTCTCTCTCTCTCTCTCTTGCTCTCTCTTCCTTTCCTTTCCTCTCTCTCTCTCTCCCTTCCCTTCCTTCCCTCACTTTCTCCCTGTGGCTCAATTTCCTTCTCTGTTTCTCTGTGTCTCGCTCCTTTGATGTGCGCATGACACACACCCTGATTTTGTGCTTTGTTTTCCAGGCTGTGACTTCGAGGTTGTTCCTGATGGACCCGACAGGATTGATACGCATTGTTGTTTTTTGTTGTGTTTCAATGAAGTTTTTGGTTGGTACTTCAGTGCTGTGTGACTGTTTCTCGTTCTTCTGGTCACACATGTGTGTATTTATTTTGGCAATGTGCGTCATAATGCGCTTTTTGTGGCTCTTGTGTCGTGCACGGTATGTGTATGTCCAGGGTGGGAGTCCGGGGGATCTGGGAGTGGTGGTGGGGGATGTTGGGAACCTCATGGGTATCGGTGCTGCATGGTCGTTGTCTCCATGGCATCTGTGGTTCTTCAGGTGCGGCTCTTGGATCGACTCCCTTTCATGCTGTGGGTAGTCGTCCTGCTTAGCACCAGCAAGAGGCAGGCATTAATTCCCTGATGCTACCGCTGCTTAGCGCCTTTTTTTGGTTCACATCACAGATCTGGCAGTTCATTGTGAAAGTGGTGTTGTGTCTTTTTCATGTGTTTTTCCATGGGTGGGAAAGCCTACTCTGCATCTCATTAGGGTTAGTTGGAGGTGTCCACCATGGAGCTACATTTTGGTGCAGTTATTGTGGGAATACATGTGATGTCCACAGTTTGCCCCAGCTTGTGAAAGGGGTGTTAAATCTATCTCCACTTTCGATGCGGTAAGGTGGGGATAAATCAGAGTCATGTCCTTGTGAATATCCCCCCTAGTGAGGTAACATAGGTCGTGATACAGAGTCCTCCCAGAGAACAAACAACAAGGCCAAAGGGCCGGAGTCTGAGGAGGGCTCATGAAAGGGGTCAAAAGAAGGCTGCCCATATAGAGTCCGAACACCCAGTAAAAAAGGAACGACACAGCAACTTGACTGAGTATACAATAAAGACTAAGTGGCTAAAACTCCTATGTCCTGGACGGTATTCCCACCCCATGAGTAACAATATCACATTGCAGCATGAAGAAACAATCTATACTTCAGAAAAAGCTAACTAAAACAACCAACAAAAGGAAGACAGAAATTGTAGGGAAAGAAGAAAGAAAAAAGAATAGAAATAGAAGAGAAGTAGTTCCACAGAGAGAGAGGGCAGCCCCACACATCTACATTTTAACATTCCAGTAAAGTTCCAGGTGGGCCTTGAATCTTAGAAAAAGGCAAGAAAAGAAGAGCGATGAGCTCCGAGTAGTAAATCAGTATCCAGGTTTAAGCATCAAAAATGAAGCCCTGAATGTGAGCGTAGGAATGTAGAATGGTGGTAATTGCGGCATATTTTAAAAAGTTTTGATTAAGAATAAATAAAAGTAGAAGAATGACCATTGCAGTTGCGACTGATTCTAATTTAGAGTGGTTGGGTGGGTGGAGGGGGCGTTAATGAGGGTGCAGGGGAGCGCGCGGGGTTAATAATGAAAAGAACTTACCTGGTGTTGCCGGCCACTTCGCACTTTTCTGCATTCAATTCCTGGTCCCAGCAGTCCCCGTGCCAGACTCCCCATCTAATCCCTGCACTGCTCACAATCATGAGAGCAGCGTGGAGATTGGCCTGAGTCTGCCCGATCAATGCTCCCTCAGGCACAGGGAGTCTGCGCTGTTTCTCCAATAACCGGGTTGAAGACACCTATGTGCGCATGTCAGTTTGGCCAGACATCCTCACTTAAAAGTGCACATCTACCACTCCTCCTCCTCACATGGCTCGGCCCAGCTCCTCCCTGCGCACGCTGGCTTAGAGCCAGCAGCTGAAAAATAAAGCAATTTATTTTTCAGCTGCTGTCACTGAGTCAGTGGGGCGGCGTTCCTCTGCCATTGTGGAGGAGCGGCTCCTGGACCATTGAGAATACAGGGTGTACCAACAAGTCATAACTTCATGAGTCTGTACATACATTTCAATGGTTTACCACACCCAATTTACACACCTACCCTTTGGCTGCAATATAGAGGAGAACGAAAAGGAGCTCCTTGACAGAAGATGGTGGAATTCCCAAATTTTAGTGGTGAGGGATGGCAACATCTCTAGAAGTGGTGGTGGGCATCCATTTAGGTCTACTGGCTCACTACAATGTTTTTTCATGTTCACACTGTAAAAGATGGCCATGGTAATGATGCTGGACTTCTACAGAACGGTAAACAGATGCCCCTTATTTACTGGGAACCCCCACCCCATCACCCTAGCAACATTTGGAGTGCGAATGCTGGCGATATGCAATACTTTGGGTGTACATTCCCAAAGCCCTGAATACGTGGTAGAATTCCCACGATTCATAACAGACGTAGTGGAATTTCTTCCTTGAATTTCTTATCCTAATGTGTATCATTTCAATGTGGAGGCAGTCATTTTGAGAGGAAAGCAGCCAAGAAGGCAGAATTCCTTAAATGCAATGCATAATGTTTTATGATTGAAGTGGAAGTACTGCATCTGACACAATGGAGGACATTAACTACGCCATGTGAAACATAAATGGGGTCATTTGTGCCAAAAAAGCATGAGTTAGCATGCAAATTCAGTGTAAAAATACCCAAGCACTGCCTAATTTTCTGGGGTATAAGGAACGTGAATTATTCACACTGAACATATTTTCCAGGACTAGGAAAAAAAAATTGTTAAAATTCATGTGTACATTAGCCATAACCAATGAAAGGCACATTGCCTGCCCGCACAAACATGCAAATTTACAATTTTACTAGATTTCCATGAGTAGCTCATAGGATTGATGTGACTCTTGAGTAAAGATAACTTCACAGACGTAACAGGCAAGCATTGCCACTTAGAAAGATATCGTTTTGAGTTCCTACTGCAGGTATTCGAATCCATCAATCCTTCCCTATAACCTGTTGTGTGCTGCCACATTATACACAATAGCTACTTCCTGAGATCTTAGCCCCCTCATCTTTCTCTCCATTACCGTGACCTGACATTACCACCAGATACAGACTATTTGCTTTATCACTCCTTACTCTTTCCATCTCATCACCCTCTTCCTATTAAACAGGGAAACTAGGCTGCCTAAAGAATAATCTGAAAACAACATCTCAGATGAGAGCAAAACTGGCCAGTGGAAAAGGTGAGACAATGAAGCTGCCACAGGTTCAGAGCCCACCAGACTATTTCAAGCCTCAAATGATCAATAACTGTTGATCTCATTATTGTCAAGTATTGTTTAGCTTGCTAATCAAACCCTCAAAATGTCCTTAATGTGACCACCCATCCCTTGGCTCAGTACCACAAATTGTAACTGCAGTGTCCTGGATTACATTGTTTTACTGTGCGGTGAAGTTGCCACACTTCGTGTGTGTTAAAACATGCAGCTCTTCCAGGGTAATTATTAATTATGGGCGAAATTTTCTGTAAAACACTTAATTGTCCAAATCTGTTTTTTGTTAATATGAGGATTGCGGGGGAAAAATATCCATCTAAATCCACTTCACTGGCGGACAATAAAAAAATGGCGGATTTCTCGCCAAAGCTAAGGAAAGTTGCTTGTTCTCTGTTTTTTTCTGCTTCTCGAATAGTAAATCTGTAAAACAACCACAATGTATTCATTAACTTGATGTTTCAAGTTGTTTCAGCAATTCCTTAAGTGCCTTAACCACGTGACTCGTGCCACCATGCTCAAACAATTCGGATTTGCAGATAGCACTAACCCTGAACACCATTGTTTCAATCACACTTTGTATCTCTGTATCTTTATATCTTTTTAAATCGAGGTATTCTTTATTTCGGGCTTTCTGCCTTGCGGAAGGACTAGCAGTTCCAGTCCAGTAGTAGAAATACAAAGAAGCCAAGTTGCAGCAGCTGTTCCGAAAGAGCTGCACCACACTGCCATCCTCAAATTATTTTGTTATGTGAAGCAGATGTGCTGCATCCCTGTGTTCGAATCATAGCATAGTTTATGAAAATACCATATGGTGCAACGTTTGCTTTCGAAGCTATTGGGATAACATATGATGTAAGGAAAGGTCTGCAGGGTGCCAGGAAAGTACCAAAATACAGATGCTTCAGCAGAGAACAGTGTGGAGCAAGGTTTGGGCAAATGATCACACACTGCAAAACACCCAGCAGGTATTCTCTTTTAAATGTGTAAGTTAAGTGGGATCAGTAGTTAATTTGTGCCGGTGGGTAACAGTATTTGAGGGAATCGTTAGTCCCTCCCTTGAGCAGAAGCTTGAAAATATTGTTTTCGGCCTGCCTAGCCCAGGCTACCTTTTCTTCTAGGTACGCAATGGACTTTAAGTGATTAAAAACTGACTTTGAGTTGAAGCTCTACATTGATTAACTTATGAGCGTCAGCTGTAAAATATATAAGGTAATCCATAAGGTCAACATTACATTTCTTGTTTTCATTTTACGTTTTACTTCACCTTGCATTCAGTAATAGTATTTGTTTTTCCAGTTTTTCGATAGTTTCTTCATACAACATAAGACCCTTGTGAGGTGAAAACCGTTGCTACTAGATATCCAAGTGAGTTCAGGCTGTGTAGCTCTAGGGTTGAGGCTGTAGGCAGTGTGAGTTTCTCACTGTTGAACCATAACTCAACAACTGAGCCAATATAGAGACATTTAAAATCCTACACTACATCCCACGTACACAGGAAAAAATGGGCACAAGCTACCCGTTGATCACTGGATCCCTCTAGAACAATGATGGCCTCCTTACACTAGAATAGCATAAACATGTACTGAGACCTATGAACCTCAAGGTCCCACAGAAAATACAAACAGGGCAAATCACATCCAAAAGAATCTATGGAGCTATGGTTTTATCCGTAGGGTCGGTCCAACCTACACTCAACCCAGGTGCAGCCGCGGCCCATGCAGGTAAGCGCAGTGGGGCCGGGTGGGGGGATATTCCGACGTACAATGGCGAGGGAAAATGAAATAAATAATAGGTGACTCTGGGCTCACCTGCCCAAAGTATATATTTTGACACAGACATTTTCCTTCTATAACTAACATAAGAAATGTTTCATACTCTCTATTGTATTTGTAAAGCGCTCTGACAACCTTTGTGTGGTAATAGTCCGCGTTTTATAAAGAACCACAATTAAATTAAAAATTCATATACACCAATTTAACTAGCATTTTATATGAGAGTGAGTGAAAGAAGTGCACAGCAGGCCAAAATATGGACAGCTCAAATAGGAACAAATGTTGAGCCAAAACACAGAGAGGAACCAGTATAGCAGTCTGGTGGAAAGAATTCCTAGTTACTTCTCTTTGGTCATTCAACTTTTAGAGACCTCCCACCTCTTTCATCCAATGTAAGGCACCTGGCACTCCAAGCCTGTCATTCATGGTATGCACTTTGTGACAGTCGGATACACTTCTGGTGATGTCAGAGACTAGGAGTACGTAGGCCAGTGTCATGCTGATCCAGCGGAAGGCCAGGGATGAACACTTCATAGTCAACAATACATTCAAATTGGGCCCATATACACATTCAAGTTTCCACTTGGGGGTCAAGTTGTATATTCACTTTGATCTTGATTAGTCAACTCCTAACTAATCTTCACAGATCAACACTCTTCCTTTAGTCAATGGGCCATTAGTCGAGGTGTAGTTAATGGTGATATTAACAAATTTTACAAATTATAACTTACAACTTTCATAAAAATGATCACAGACTCTGGGTAAGATTCAATTAATTTTTATCTAATAACTCAGTCAAAATTGAACACTCATTTGTACAGATTCACAGCGCAAACTCAATCAACTTTCAATGGGAGAGAAAATTCATTCATCAAGTACATTCAATTCACAAACTCATGCAACAATTTAATGCATTTAGAGGGGATAGATGAAGAGAAAAAGACATAATAAATCATACATTTGCAAAAGATATGCAAATTTAAGACAGGATAATAATTATCCAATGGTGAAACGGGAAACCCAACCCTCTGGCCAAAGGACTGGTGGAGGTCTCCTGATTAAGAATCAGGAGACAAAGACTAAAGGACAGGATCAGGATAGGATATTACTTACTAAAACTTCTCTAGAACCCCCACGCACTGGAGCGCAACCGTCTCTTACTCTCTCTCCCTCCTCAATATTCTTCCGCAATCTTCAATCTAATCAGGTTGTCTTTCAGGAATAAATCTTCCCAGTCTGTTCTCTTCTTCCAGCAGCAGCTCTTGCCTCTCTGTCTCTTCATCGATCAAACTACCATAATCAACCAACTACTACTCTTAAGTCCCTTTAGTTATAGTCTTCATTTCTGTATGTCCCACCCTCAAAAGTTGCAATTCATGATATAATACAAACTTGATTGGTTGAAACTAGGGGAGTTCATATCATACTATGCTGTCACAGCCAATTTATTAAGACCCTTTTGTCTTGTAAATCCTCCCCCTTTAGCTTATCAATGTCTTTCTTTCCCATACACATTTTGTAACTTATTAAATAACATTTTATTCAAGCTCCATTGACAAATATCACACGTTTCCATGTTCACACAGTTACTGTCCTTGATCTTTGGTAGTTGTTCAACTTTCTAGGCACTATGTCACATTCCATCTCTTTCCGTAAATGCTCAGTACAATCTTTCTTCCAGCGCCATTTTCTTTATTTGTCAAGATATACCGGCCCAAATGTACACTATTAATAAAAGAATCATAAATAGATATTAATTTCTCAAATATGAGATTATCACTGTTCACCACCCACTCCTACTCTATCCCATGTTAAATTCTCTTTCATTAACCCCTTCCATGCTCATGACGAGCTCAGCTCGTCATGAGGCACGGTTGAGCTGTGCTGATGACAAGCTGAACTCGTCATGAACAATGAGATTTACAGATAGCTCAGCACCGGGGGGGGGAGGGGGGGAAACCTCTAGCAGCCAAGGTGTTAAGCAAAAGCAGTAGCAGCAAAAATCTTCTTTTAAAGTTTAGGCAAGCATATGAAGACCTAAGGTTAGTAATTCTTGCACATGTGTGAGAGTTTCCCTCTCAAACAAGTTAATCACATGATCATTTACGTAGGTTCTGGTTTGCACATGCGCAGAAACATTTTCGATTTAAAGTGGGATTTGATCACGCTCCAAATTATTCTTTGTTATTTAAGCATGAAAAAAGCTCTCTTCCCCATATGTGAATGCCGTGCATATGTTATTTTTCACTTCTTTTCTATATCTAGAGATTAGTACTAGTTAATGAAGAATTGATCCGAGCAAGTTCTGTTTTCTTGAATCCTTGCTCCATCAATACTACTGCTTAGTCTTTTATTGGTGCGGATGTGACATTCACTGTCACTGTCATTAGTTGGTCGCCACTGCCTGCACTTCCTGATATAGCTCTGGTGGCATGAGAATGGGCCATGCATGTGCACTCGCAAGTGGCAGAAGATAAATACCCCTTAATTATGGCTCCTTCCTCGTGCCGTGTACCATGGGCCACCCAGAGGTAGGCTTTCTCTGAGCCAAGCCTCACAGCAGCCAATGACCACTAGTCAGCTTTGGACTAGATGACAGGCTGAAAAGGTCAGTGCATATTTGCACCCTGATTACAATATTTTACTTTGTGTTGTTTGTTATGCTATGATGTTTTACGTAATATTATGGTGCATTAATGATAGGTTCCACTGGTATGAGGCTCCATAAAAAACAACATGGTGCTGAAATTGGCCCAGCAGGGATAACGTGCTCCTGGTAGTGACTGCACGCAGAATGCACTTTCAGGGTATCCAGATAGAGAGCTGTGGTCTATAGGCCTGTTCAGTCCAATGGGTCCAGAGAGAACAGGTTACTTTTTAGACTTTTTGTCCAAAAAGTGGGTTCTGAAGTGGGTTCTGAGTGAAATGTGTTTGTGCGCCTGGGGTCTCCAGGAGCACAGCAATATCAGGAACATACAGGACAACCTCATTCCTACAGCTGACAAAGAAGTAAAAACACTTTTTTAGAAGGGAAGGATGCTTTAGCATAAAATGACTGGAGAGCACTACCCATTACTGCCGTTCCTGGTTACTGCATCAACCTTGTCTATGGAGAAGAGGAGAGAGAAGACCCCCCCTCTTTCTCTTCTCACAAAAGGTTGGTGCAATAACCAGCAATTCCTGTTCTGATTTTTGTGCTGCACTGACCTCATACAGGAGAATGCAAATACTCTCTTTCTTTGCTTGCATTAGGTATCTGCAGTAACCAGTACTGCCAGTACTAGTTACAGTATTGTGGCAATCTCATATAAGGACAGAAATTACAGGGGCACTGGATTCTCTTTCTCTTCCTGTAAGAATTGGGTGCAGTAAACAGTACTGTCAGTACTGCATACTGTTGGGAGAGAAAATACTGTAGTGTTCGACTTGTCCTTTTCTGTAGGGTCATCCACAAAATGTTTGCGTTCCCCCTTGTATTTTATGAGCCTGTTTTTGTTGACTTTTAGGGCTCTGCACACTTTATCACTACCAACTAGTGCTAAAGTGCTAGTGCTCTATCCTTAAAACATAGTAACATTGGTTTACACTGAATAGGCCCATTTAATTTACTTGTAGTCCCTCGTAAAGTGGTACTAAATATACCCAGGGCCTGTAAATTAAATGCTACGAGTGGCCCTCAGCACTGATCGTGGCACTCACTTGAGTAGCCCTTTAAACATGTCTCAGGCCTGCCATTGAAGCCTGTGTTTGTAGTTTTTAAACTGCTGAGCAAGCCTGACAAAATAAACCTTTTATCAAACAAAATATTCCTTTTTAATACAGATAGTTCACCCGTAAGGTGGGCTGTAGACTGCCCAGAAGGCGGGATGCAGTGTATTTAAAAGTTGGACATGTATGTTTATGTTTTATATGTCCTTGTAGTGAAAAACTTCTAAATGTGTTTTTCACTACTGCAAGGTCTACCTCTCTCATAGGATAAAACTGGGTTGCCTTATTACATTTAATAAGTGATTACTTCATTGGGAACAGGTGCACAGGTTGAGTTTGGTGTCTACACAACTGTAGGTAAAAGTCCTTAATAATGGTAAAGTCAGATGTTTTGTCACAATTCTGAAAATGACACTTTTAGAAAGTTAGCATTTTCTTATCCTAACCATTGGGTGCCTACAGTCTGATCCCGGGTCACATGACTAGGTGTAGCTGGCAGTTGGTCTTTGTGTATTGCTCCCAGACAGTGAGACAAAAGAAGATATGTTGGCAAGATGGGCAAGTGTATGTTGATAAGGGGAAGGAGCTGTCATCTACCACACTTGCATATCACATAGGCTCGGCCTGGGCACTCTCATCACAGGTTTGTCACTAGTCTTTATGGCCCCAGAGAAGCTGGGCCCATGACAGGGATGCCTGCCACCCAGGGAGTGAAAACTCTCGAAGCTTTCTCCACTTCAAAGTGGGCACTAAGTATACGATCCCACCTCTTCAGTACACTTCTAGAACTAGGGACTATGCCAGGAAGAAGGACTGCTGTGCTTCTGAAATGGTTGCTATTTTGAGCGACTGATGCCCCATTGTACTACCTGCTGCCTTGCTGCCTTCTTCCTGGGTAGGAAGGACTGGACCTGCACCTCTAAACCCAGGACCCCAGAATGACTCCAAGGGCTAGTAGGCTGACCTCCTGATCAGAAGCCTCAGGGATGTAATATGATTCCAACAACCTTAAACCGAGCACCTGGACTCTGCCATCTGTGAGCCCTGCCTTCCCAAAAGGATACCTGGCCAGTCTTGTATTTATGAAAGTGGGTGTGAAGGTGCTCTGCCAGCCCATCTGTGGATCCAGCAGAACCAACACATCTCTTCAGCGTGGAGCATCTTCCGCAGAACCGAAGCATCGCCTTTGCTGCTCGATGCATTGCCCTCAGAACCTATGCATCGCCTCAAATTAACTAACACAAGGGCTTCGCATAGTCCATTGCAGCCAATCAGAGCCAATCCATCTCCATGAAAGGACAACGCCTCGCCCAACACACCCCATCGGAACCACCACTGCACGACGCATCTTTTCACCCAGACCTCGATCGCCTCCGCTGAGCGACGCATCCTTGATACATGACTCTGCATTTCTTTGTAACCAGTATTCAAGATATTGTTGGGGATAACTGTGTCCCTGTAGCCAGCGTGCTCCATCACGGTCGGCTTGAACTTGTGAATTTGTCCTGCTCCAGTGTGACCAGATCACCACAGTTGCCGCTTTATGCTTTCTGGGTCCATTTTCCCATAAATCTTTAAAATTGCATATTTCTGCTTCTACTGATTAGATTTTTGTTGTTCTGATCTCGATTTATTTATTAAAATGCACTCCATAGTTTTCTAAATTGGTGCTTGATATTTCTTTTGTTTTATTTTTACATTATTACTGTTTGAAGTGCTGCATAATTTCTTTACTCCTCTAAGTTAAGCCTAACTGCTCTCTACCAAGATACAGACAGGTTCATTTGTGGTTTCCTTGTAACTTCACCCTGACAAGGATTGTGGTTGCTGCTTGAGTAGGATTTTACCCCCCTCAAACAGCAACCCAATTTCTTACATGCAGGCACTCTCTTTCTCGCTCTGCACATGGTCTGTGACATTACCGCTACTAATTACTGTATTGCCCTGACATCATGCAGGGAGAGAAGGAGAGTGCAGACACTCTCGCTCTCTCGCTCTGCATGAGGTATGTGCAGTAACTAGTAACTAACCTCATATAGGGTACAAATTAGGTATCACATCCCTCTCTTTGAACTTACTTCAATGTGACATCCCAAGTGATTCGTGCATAACCAGATGTATGTTTTCTGATCATTGTGCCTTGGGACTCAAGGTACACCCAACGGAAGAGGCTAAAGTAGGCAGAAACTGGCCTGGGGTTGCTTGTGTTCATGTTCAGAGGTCACTGAACCTGGCACTCTGGGCTGAATGTTTCCTATTGGGGCAGGACCAAGACTGATTTGAATATGGCTGGTTCCTTTCTGGGGATGTGGCAAGCTGCACAAAGGACAGAAGGACTTGGATGCAGCTCAAGTAATTACCAGTGGCTGAGATTAATTCAAGCATGTCACACATCGCTCTTTTGTTGTCGAGGGTGCATGTGTGCTACATTAGGCATATTTGCCCCACAGATCATTTTAGAGGTGGAATCAAATATGAAGACCAGGGGAGAATGTTTTGACTCTGCTACAGTGTGACATATTATACACAGTAGTATATGGCTATGAAGGTTCCTGGTGAGGTTCCCCGAGCATTATTTCTAATGGTGATTTAGAAGACTATTCTAATCTATATGTTTTTATATGTACAAGCTCTTCTCCCTACATGAAGTCTGTGTCGTAATCGCTACTACTGGTGGTTACTGTACTGCGCTGACCTGCGGGGAGAGAGAGGTTGCAGGGCTCCTGTACTTTGTAGCTGTGTTTGGACTGGCTACTGGCACTGCCATGATCTCTGCCCGAATTAGTCCCAGCCTAAACTAATGTGCATTTTTGTTACTGTGACTTTTATTTATTTATTTGTTGAGATTTATAAAGCGCAGCGAATACCCTTGGGCGTCTTGGCGCTAGTAAAATCCACCGGTCCACACTCATTGCATGAGGCTCATTGGTTGAATAACCATGTTTTTAAGAGTTTCCGGAATTGGTAAAGGGACGAGCTCGTCCTGATGTTGTACGGGAGGGTGTTCCAAAGTTTGGGGGCAGCCACTGTGAAACGACGGTCACCCCAGGAAACTTTCTTTGATCGTGGGATAACTAGATGGTACAAAGAGGAGGAGCGGAGCTGCCTTGAAGGTACATAAAGTTTCAGTTGGTTTTTAAGCGAATGTGGTCCTTGATTGTTTAAAGCCTTGTAAACTATACACAAAGACTTGAACTTAATTCTATTTTCGATTGTAAGCCAATGATACTGCCTGATTATTGCTGATATGGATTCAAACTTTGAAGTTCCTGAGAGCAGACGTGCCGCCGCATTTTGAATTGATTGTAATTTGTTTTTGACCCTAACCTGAGCGTTGAGGAAAAGACCGTTACAATAGTTCAACGCTGTTAGAACTAAGGAACTCACCAAGGTTTTGATTAAGGTCTCCGGAAGAAAGGGTCGAATCTTTCTGATCATTTTCAATCTAAAGTGTGCCGTTGAGGCCACTTTGTTTGCGTGGTCCATGAAACTGAGTCCATCATCGAAAATGACGCCTAAGTTCCTGACTTTTGATGTGGGGGTGGGAGGGGAACCAAAGGCAGCTGGCCACCAGTGGGAGGACCATGCTGGAAGAAGTGGACCAAAAATAACTACCTCGGTCTTCTCCGAATTAAGTTTGAGGCAGTTAATTGCCATCCATTCTCCGATTGCGAGCAGACCGTTTTTAAAGTTTTGCGCTACTTCTCCTCCATCACCCTTGATAGCCAACACCAACTGCGTGTCATCCGCGTACGATGTTAGGCTCATCCCATAAGCCCTGATGACATTGGCAAGGTCCGACACGTAGATATTAAATAGTGTCGGACTAAGGGATGAGCCTTGGGGGACACCGCATGGCAGCGAGAGTTGGGCAGATCGAAAAGGTCCAAGGGTGACCGCTTGCGTTCTATCTGCAAGGAAGGAGGCAAGGAGATTTCTGGCTGAGTGACAAATGCCCAGTTTTTCGACACGGTCGATCAAGATGTTATGGTCGACCGTGTCGAAAGCTGCTGATAGATCTAGCAGTACTAAAATTGCAGTCCCGCCTTGGTCACGAATGGCCCTGACATCATCGGCGGCCTTTATAAGGGCGGTTTCAGTCCCATGATGTCTGCGAAAGCCAAATTGAGAGTCATCTAGCAGTCGGTGTTTCTCGATAAAGTCTGAAAGTTGGAAATTCATAGCTTTCTCGACTACTTTAGCTAAAAACGGTAGGCTCGCAATTGGCCTATAGTTTTTAAGCTCGCTTTTATCCAAGCCGGATTTTTTTAATAAAGGTTTAAGCAATGTATTTTTTAAGGCATTTGGGTAAGTCCCTGAGGACAGGATGGCATTACAAACTTCGGTCAGCACCGGTATAATGGAATCCATGACTGAGGTTAGTGCTGAAACTGGACAGGGATCGAAGGCAGAGCCTGATTTAATGGTTGAGACGATGGTCTTCGTTTGGTCGTCTGTAAGTTTGTGGAAACTTGACAGTGTAGTGACTAGGGATGGACAAGGAGAGATGGTGCTCGTCCTGGATGTTTTGGAGGTAAAGGCTTGATAAATGTCATCCACTTTGGTGAAAAAGAAATTCGCCAACTCATCGCAGAATTCTTGGGAGGGAACCGGGGTAAGGTCAGAGATATTACCTGCCAAGATTTTAGTTATTTCATATAGGCGTTTACTTGAATTTATGGCTTGGTCAATTTGGTTAGAGTAATATGATTTTTTTGCATTGGTGATCAAAGCTTTATAAAGTGCCAAAGCTTCTTTATATTCTTTCTTACTGGCCAGGTCATAATTTTTCCTCCACTTCCTTTCCAGATTTCTATTACTTTGTTTTTGCCGCCTCAGCTCGTCGGAGTACCATGGGGCAGTCGGATTGGCTCGGTTTCTGGACAAAGATTTCGAACACACTGTTCGTTCAGTCGCCTGGGCTAGCCAGGTATGGAATTTTAACGTAGCTTCATTGGGATTGTTGGGCACCGTAGGACGCATATTGTCCAGCTGCATTTTCAGCTCTGTCTGGTTTATATTCTTCCAATCTTTAAAGCAGCTTTGCTTTGAGATGGAGTTGTTATTTTGGACAGTTTTCATGGAAATTTCCCCACATATGGCGTAATGATCAGTCCATGGCATAGGTACAATGTCCGTTATATGGAAACAGTCAACATTGGAGAAAACACCGTCTAAAATATGACCTGCTGTGTGTGTGGCCGAGGTGACTAATTGTTTTAACCCTAAGATCTCCAGGTCCGATATCAGGGTGGATGTGTCAGCCTGGTCAAGCTGGTCTAGGTGGAAATTTAGATCACCTAGCACTGTAAACGAGTTTTCCGTTGCTACTGTTTCCAGCATGTTGCTGATACTGGCGAGAAAAGCTGTCCTAGTTCCCGGAGGACGATAAATCAGTATTCCCTTAAAGTTAAAAAGGGGGCTGAGTTGTATTCCAAATTGCATTGCTTCGCATGAGTTAGAAGGAATAAGGGTGGTTCTAACAGGAAAACACTCCCTGGCTATAATAGCCAAACCGCCTCCTCTTTCCCGTACTCTATCCTGCCGGTGAGCCTTATAACCAGCTGGTACTGCAATGACCATATCTGGTTCGGATGACTCATTAGTCCAGGTTTCAGTAATGAAAAGGATATCGAGTTTATTGTCTATAATGAGGTCCGCAACTTCCTGGCTGTGTTTACACAGTGAACGGGCATTGATAAGTGAGCCCCGCATGTAAAGAAACTCTTTACATGCGGGGCTCACCCAGTACACTGGGACACACATACGTGCTGAACAGGTACCACATTATAAATTGCGCTACAGCCCTTTCCCTCCTAATAATTCACAGGTGTGTGGAGGCATTGGAAACCTTTCTGCAGAACAATAAGCCAGCACAATGAGTAACTCGGAGCTCTGCCAATGTATCTGATTTCTGATCCTCTGCTAACACTTTGTTCCCTCCAGTACTATAACTCACACACAGGTGTGCAATTGTATGTATGCATATATTGGTATTTCTATAGAGCAAACCTAGCCAAAAGGCAGTGGAGCACAGTAAAGGGTCAAAGGCAAGCATAAAGTCGATGAGTGATAGGAGAGAGATCTGTTTTGAGGATGGTTAAAGCATTATAAAGAGATGGGTCTTCAACTCAAATCTAAATTAAAGCAGCATGGGGTGGTCATGATGGATACAGGAATGTTGTGACAGATCAAGGGTGCATGAACTAAAACAGCCTGCTTCCTTGCCTTTTCCTAATTACACTTCTTAATCTGCAGTCTGAGTGTGCCGTAGCTGCAGTGTGTGGCCAGACTGCAAGCGTTGGCGAGCTTGTCTGCAAGATGTGCCAAGGTGCTTGTCATGATGGCCATGTGAATGATGCAGCTGGATTTTGAAGAGAGTGCAAGCCGGCAATTCTGTCTTGCTGCACACCGTAATATTTCAGTACTGCTTTTTCTCCACCACATATGGGTTTCTCAATACTTTTTAGGGCCCCAGAAATCATAGCTTCATCCGTCTGTCAGTGGATACATTGGTGCATGCGTTCTATTGTGGGTTCGCAGCCTCACACACATTGTTACAGACTTACCAGAGTGAATTATTTTACCGTATGAGTAGCCATCATGTTCTAGAACCATATAACAGAACGTCCAACATAGTTCCAGGAGGGTTAGATCCTTGAAAGATTTTTAGGATACCTTTTGACTGTATAAATGAGCTCTATTCACGGTTATTGTATTTAAATGTCTCTTGTAAGGACATCCTGAACATCTGAAATCTGCCATAGAGTTGGAACTCTTTCACCTAAGTTGGGCACCACTACTGTATTACATCTATACTATCTTAACACTAATAGTCCTGATACCGAGCACAGTGCAGCCACCATTGAGCACAAACTGCCAGAGGGTGAATTACTCTTGGTGTCGCCAGCAGTGTTACTCATTCCTAATTTTGAAGATGCATCCTTCCATCTTCCACTTGCCATAACCTCAATGGCCTCTGCACAAGGCGGTAAAAAATGCCACATCATTAAAATGTTGTTGATTTAATGGGAAGATTGCCTGATATTTGGAGATAACCCAAAGAACAGCCACGCTATATATTTTACAGGTCGCCGACTGCCACTAAGGCCCCTCACAACGACGAATGAAAACCTTGCACAGGGGTGGGAATCCTGTTCTCAGCACAGTGCTGATTGCAGAGCGAGTTGCAAATAGCTGCCCACAAGAGCACCTGGGCTGCAGAGAGCAGGTGGTGTTTACTTCTCCTCGTTTTGTTTTTGCATCATGGTGATGATAGAGGGCCGTTCAGCAGCCCCGTAGCCGTGCCACCCACAGGATCGATGCTCCTGCATGAATTCTGAGCTCTTCCTCCATGCCAACTCCATGCCCCAACATAGTAATGCTGATACTGTCCTCAGCCACTGCCTACCCCTCATGTCCCCTGTGGTCCCTAAGTCAGGATCTTGGGAACATGTTCAAAATAGATTGTGCTGTGTGGATGCTCGACCTTTCCTCAATTGAACCGCCTCTCACCCGCCACTCACCTTTAACAAGCCTTTCCTTAAAGTGTCGTGATTTCGCTCACTTTGATTGTTCATGGCGTGTTTTACACCCTTTTTCATTTACATGGCGCATCATAGGAGAGAAATAGCCTCCCCAACCCCTCAAACCTCCAGAAAGTGCATGGTGGGTTTGTTTGCTTGACTCACTTGCTGATGTCTGAATTTTGCCATTGTCCATGCAAGTGGAAGGCAGCGCCATTGTGGTAAGTGGGCAGCGCCTTTGGGAAATAGGTGGCAGGAGTGATGGGAGTTGGCTGCAACTTCCTAACAAACACTTTGGGCACTTGCACCTATATAGATAATATTTTTTACAAATTAAGCACTGAATAGGCTCTGTATGTTTTAGAACAAGTTACAGATTTAGATATTCACTGAAACATAGTAAATTGTTTCCTAAGTAGCAATTGAAGTCAAGGTAATTTCAGAATTGTAATTCTAGGAGCACCTCAGAAGTATATAGCTTGGCTCCTAATGTTACTTCCTATAACATCAATGCTCAGACTCACACAGACACAGAATCTCGTGCACAAGATAAGAAGCTTTAATGATTGGAGGCAAAGTCTTGTTTGTCAGTTGAGCACATCCGCTTTTTGTCTCTTTTCCAAGCGTTCTCTCTCGACTTCTATTCTCATTTGCCAACATCTGCCCTCCGCGCCTTTCTCTTCAGTGGCTGGACGTTTCTATGGCTTGTCTAGCTTCCGACTTATGTCTTTCAATTCCTTTCCCATTCTTCAGTTGCATATCTTTGCCAAATTCCTTGCGAGGCGCATTCTAAAAAAAGTCAGGCAACAGATGTGCAAACGAGCATTTTCTGAAAAATTGCATATTCAATACCCTGAAGAGGGAAGCAACGTTTATGATCTTTAAAAACCTTGCCATGGCAGTCATTTTACTGCTAGGGTCGCTCTTTTCTACCAAGAAAGCAAAGCATCCTAAAAGGATATAAATGCGTGCAGTGACTTTCAGTAGGAAACGATGTAGACAAAGATAATACATTCTCTACACCATAGGTACAGCTGGCATTTTGGGCCATATGTATCAACATACCCTTTTGCGATTCCTTAATAGCGATTTTTACGGAATGGCTATTTAGAACTCGCAAAATGGTATGTATGAAGAAATTCGCAATTTTTAAGCGATTCCTTAAAATTCCTTAATTGCGATTAGCAAATTGCTAATCGCAATTAAGGAATCATTTCCCATTCATTTCTATGGGTCAGGAGGCACTTAGGAATGAATGGGAAATTATTCTCAATTTGCGATTCGCAATTTGCTAATCGCAAATTGAGAATAATTTCAAGGGTGCAGGGGTGTCTCAAGAACACCCTGCTGCACCCCTGAAAATGACATGTGTGCGCATATGGCACTCAGAGCCGGCCAGTGGGACTCTGGCCACTCGCCTGACTCGCGCTACACTCGCGCCTGATTTTAAAACTTTAAAAAAAAAATGTATTTGCCTAACCTGATTTTTGTTGTGCAGGGGTCACTTGGAGGCAGCTCCACTCGCCGCATTTGTTCTGCCAACCTCTTGCCAGCACTCGTTTCCACGGGAGATTACTTCCCGCCGGGACGCGCTGTTGGCCGCCATCTTAGGTGAGGAGGGGGAGGAGGTCAGCGGTGCAGCGCTCGGCCCCTCACCACCTCAGACCTATAAAAATCATTGTGCTGTGGCCCTCAACTGTTTGGACACTCAGAGCCGGCCAGTGGGACTCTGGCCACTCGCCTGACTCGCGCTACACTCGCGCCTGATTTTAAAACTTTAAAAAATGTTTTTATTTGCCTAACCTGATTTTTGTTGTGCAGGGGTCACTTGGAGGCAGCTCCACTCGCCGCATTTGTTCTGCCAACCTCTTGCCAGCACTCGCTTCCACGGGAGATTACTTCCCGCCGGGACGCGCTGTTGGCCGCCATCTTAGGTGAGGAGGGGGAGGAGGTCAGCGGTGCAGCGCTCGGCCCCTCACCACCTCAGACCTATAAAATGGCGCCCCGATATAGGGAGCGCAGCGGACGGGCGCAGCGGGCACGCCGTCAGCGCGCCGAAGTCGCGCCTAAGTCCAGCCCGTCTGCGCCCGTCCGCGGCCGGACGGGCCCAGGGGCTAGGGATGCTGCCATTTCCATTCCTTATTCTCCCTTTGCTCTTAAGTCCCTACACGCCTTTGCCAGCCCTCTCTCCCCCGACACCTGGACTCGCATTACATCTCTCGGCATTGCAGGCACTCCATCCCCCCATCTTGCGTCGATGCCAGCACCTATGGCTTTGGCTCCCATCGAGTCACAGATACGGGTTCTATACCTAAATACCCGCTCCATGGTCAAGCACCAAGCCGACATCTTACACTTACTTTTGACTGAGAGTCCTGATGTCCTATTGTTATCAGAGACCTGGCTCACTGATGATTCACTTCCTGACATCTTGGCTGCATTACCCCCAGACTACTTTCTGCTGAACACCAACCGTTCAGGAGGTCGCTCCGGGGGAGGGGTGGCGGCGGTAATACGTAAGGATCTGAAGATCATTACCTCCGCGGCTATGACCCTGCCGGAAGTAGACACCCTGGTCCTCAGTCTCGGGACTGAGGCAGGGGCAGTCACCCTGATGGTACTCTATCGCCCTCCCCACCCTATGCCGTCCTTTCCTTCATCTTTCATTGATGAGCTAACCAACATCGTTACCTCCTCCCCCCGTATTGTCATCATTGGTGACTTTAATTACTGGTTCCAGCACGAGGACGCTGGCCCGCATGCTTCCGAATTGTTCGAGGGTCTTTCGAGCCTGAACTTCATTCAACTAGTCAGGTCTGCCACCCATAAGGGCGGCCACATCCTCGATCATATCTGGACTCATGGGGTCAAGGCCTCCCGCCCACTAATAACACCTTGTGTGTGGTCAGATCACCACATGATTGACACCACAATATTGGCGGTCGGCCAGATCAGGGTCCCCCCGCGGGAGGGTGGCATGGCCCGCAAGTGGAAGGCTGTCGACTCCCCCAAACTGCTAGCCCATCTGCTTCAAACTCGTCCCTTGTTACCTAATGACACCGGTACCGATAAGCTTTATGGGTTGGTAGCAGACTGGCTTACGACAGCCAGTGACATCTTTGCCCCCCTAACTAAGTTCCCTCAATCCCGGCACAGTAATTCCCACAAATGGTTTACCCCCCATCTCAAATCCCTCCACTTGGAACTTCGCCAACTTGAGCGCAAGTGGAGGAGAGACTACCACCCCCTAAGTAGAGATGCCTATGTGGTCGCCCGCAATAGGTACAAACTTGCCATTCTCACAGCAAAAGAAGCCTACGCCTCAGGAAAATTTTTATCTGCCCCCTGTCATTCTAAAGAAATCTTCAAAGTCCTCAATGAATTTACTTCCGACCCCAGGACGCTCCCTACCCAGGCCCCCACACAGGAAGCATGTAATATTCTTAGCACCTATTTTATCGAAAAAATTGTATTGATTAAGGACAACATTCCAGTTACTTCTCCTGGCGCTGGTTCTGCTTCCCCTCCTCACAATACCTTTTTTTTGTTCACACAATTCCCTCTCCTAGACCCCATTTCCCTGGCCACTCTTGCCACTCGTATCAAGTCTGGATCCCCAGACGACTGCTGTCCCCCGTCCACACTTCGGGACATCTGCCACTCCTTACCCGACTGCATTCTCCCCCTGTTAAACTCTTCTCTTTCTTCCGGTACGGTGCCCGGCTCCTTCAAGGAAGCCGTGCTGGTGCCCCTTTTGAAGAAGCCAGGGGCCGATCCCGCTGTCCCAGCGAATTACCGTCCTATTTCCCTTCTACCTTTCTTTTCTAAAATCCTGGAGGCCCACGTCACTACCTGTCTCTCACAGTTTATCGAGAGCTCCAACTTTCTCGAGACCAACCAGGCTGGCTTCAGACCCGGCCACTCTACGGAGACAGTGATCTTGGCCGTGCTGGATGCCTTGAGAGACGGGGTTGACAAGGGTACCCCCCAGGCCCTGGTATTATTAGATCTGTCGGCCGCCTTCGACACGGTGGATCATAACATCCTCTTCCACCGTGTAGAGCAGGCTGGCATCCAGGGCCTGGCGCTGGCCTGGGTCAAATCCTTCCTGACCGGCAGGTCTCAGACCCTCAGCCTGGGCACTTTCAGGGCTCCTAGGGAGCACTCGCCCTGCGGGGTCCCCCAGGGTTCTTCCTTATCCCCTCTTCTTTTCAATCTCTATCTTCGCCCCCTTCTTCTTTCTTTGAGGCAGTGGGACGTCACCGTGTTTAATTACGCGGACGACCTGCAACTCATCTTCCCTCTCACCTCCTCTTCTGCTATTCCCAACTTCCAGGCAGTTATGTCCCACATTCTCCAGTGGATGGGCCACAACCAGCTAAAATTGAACCCCGGTAAGACGGAACTCCTCCTTCCCGGTAGGAGCGCCACCTCCTGCGGGCCACAATTCTGGCCGGCGGAACTTGGTCCTTCTCCCACCCCTATGGCCTCGGTGAAGAGTCTAGGGGTCACAATTGACTCCGGTTTATCCCTTGGGCCACAGGTGGGGACGGTGGTCTCGTCCTGTATTTACCAGCTGCGCAGGATCAGGAAAGTGGCATCCCTCTTCACACCTGATGCCCTCCTGCAGGTCATCATGGCCCTCGTCCTCTCCCGCTTAGATTTTTCTAATGCGATTTATCACGGTCTGCCCAAAACATCGGTGGCTAGACTGCAAGTGATTCAAAATCAAGCGGCGAGATTGGCCCTAGGGATCCCTCCTTGCCAAACTCCACTGGCTCCCTGTCACCGCAAGGGCGGCCTTCTAAATCGGCTGCCTTACTTTTAAATCGCTAACCGGGCCCTGTCCCGCTTTTGTGAAATCTCTTATTAGACCCTACTGCCCATCCCGGAATCTGAGATCCTCTTATCTTCACTTCTTGACTGTCCCCCCCTACAAGCTCTGCAGATCCGGAGGCCGGAGATTCGCACACCTGGCCCCCAAGCTCTGGAACTCTTTTCCTCTTTCTCTTAAAACCTCTAATTCACTGACACTTTTTCGTAAGTCCTTAAAAACTTGGCTTTTCCCTCAATCTGGTTAGTCCCTCTGTCCTCTCTATGTCCAACCAGCGCCAGGAAACCCTTGGTGTCAGTGCGCTCTATAAGCACCCCTTACAATACAATACAATACAATATGGCGCACATACACGACCTAAGGGCATGTATGAGCGTCACATGGCACCATTGGATTTTCAAAAAAATGCTTTTTTAAAAGAATTCGCAACTTACCACCAACTAGAAGTTGGTGGTAATTTGCGATTAATAAAGGGCATTTTGGAATTTTTTTTCCTTGATACATTGCATTTAAGGAATCGCAAAATTTGCGATTCCTTAAATGCAATCGCAAAATAAGGAATGGCAAATTTTGCGATTCCTTATTTTGCACCCAAATTGTTTGATACATACCATTTCTACGAATTTCAGCGTTTGAGAACCCATTTGGCCTTGATACATGTGGCCCTTTGTTCTTAAGGGATAGTACATCATTGCTACATTGTCACATTATTTGTAGGGTTGATTTGGTCTAAAAGCCTTATTGTTAAATAAAGTGGCATTTTTTGAATGCCTCAGCAGATAGGCCTGGTTGATTCTAATGAACACTTGGGCACTATTTGGGCGCAGCTACTTCATTTCTTTTCAGGAAGTGATTTAAAATGAAATCTTGATGATTGATATTTCAAAGTTAGTTTTTACTCTTCTTAGGTTTAGACTTTCAGACTGGACTGCTTGTGATATGGCAATAACGAAAGTCTGGCCAAGATCCCATCGATTAGGAGGAGCCCTCGGAGCCCTTACCGATGTTGTAGGGTGTGTTTCTCTGTGTGTTAGAGGTGCATGATGCCAGATGGCAGAACAGTTACACCACTAGAAAAGACAAGGTTACCAGCCTACAAACAAAATCATTGAATACCTCCAGTATACTCTTTATCTTTCGATGAGCCAGTGGGAGCTGTAACTTGATTGAAAGAATTTTCGACAATTGAAACGCTATTTACCAACTACTTTATTAAGGGGATTGATAACATCTTCATGAGGAAAAGCAGCTTCATATAACACATTGCCTTTGCGCTAGCCCTGAATTCCCTGACCACCAAGCAAAAGAAAAGGAACACCAAGACCTAAACCTGGACACAAAATATTTATGGGAAATACATAAAAGCATTTTTCATTTTTGTGTGTGATTCCTTATAAATTGCACGTAGTAGGCTGTGTGAAAGTAGTGTCCCCTCCAAATTGCGAATCACAAATAGAGGTAACAGGGGTTTAAACCTACAATTGCCTTTACAATCCATTGATGTTACCAACACATTAAAGGAGGTGGTAACCAATCCAAAAAGGGGAAAATGTCCCCAAGGAACAGCTTCCCATTTGTCAATTCTGTTTTTGCCTTCCCTTGTTGAACCACTTTTTGTTGACTTTAAAGACTTTGTAGATTATTTCCCTGCTAACCGATGGTAAAGTGTTTGTGCACTCCTTTGAAAGCATGGTAGAATTGGTGTACAACTAATTGGCACATTTAATTTACCTTTAAGTATCTAGTAAATGGTACTACGTGTAGATTAAATACTACTAGTGGGCAACAACACTCCTTCTGCCAGCCACTAAAGCACCACTTGCAAACGTGTCTTAGCCTGTAGCACAGTTTTAAACTGCCATTTCGACGTGGCAAAAAATCCTTTTGCCAGAAATACACCTTCCTTTTTCTTATATATAAGTCATCCATATGGTATGCCTTAGAAGCTCATAGGGCAGGTTGCATGGTATCTAAAAGGTTGGACATGAAGGTTTAAGTCCTACATGACGTGGCATTAAAAAACGGCTTAGGTCATTTTTCACTTTTTTGTCCTACAGATTAGAACAAGATTGCCCTGTTGAAATTAATAAATGCTAGCTTCAAAATATAAGCAGATAGAGAAATACTGTTTACACTTAAATTAATTGTAATTTAAAATCCTCTTTAATGGTAAAGTCGGATTTTAGATTATAATTTTGAAAATTCCACTTTTAGAAAGCTGGGTTCAGTGTGCCACTGGAATCAAGCTATCCTCGCTGAAGAGGAGTGAAACCCCGAAACAGGTCCATGCTTATTTCCGGTCCAAGGAGGACCTGGCTTGGCAGTTCAGGCTGAACTGTTCCCATGGGGCACAGGGTCAAGACTGATTTGCATATGGCTAGGATCAAACTGGAGTGGCTTGGGGAGCAAAAAAACGATGGAGTTAGGCCCAGATCTCTGTACGGGGGTGAATGTATGACATTGTTCTGCATTCTGTCCATCAACTGTTGTTTTTGCATTTGTCACCCCGGGTGGGATGGGTATGCTCAGATGCGAGTCCCGTGCTCTCCATACCACTGGAATCAAGCTATCCTGGCTCATGAGGGCTGAAAAACCCGAAACCGGTCCTAGGATGCTTGTTTCCAGTACAGGGAGGACCTGGCTTGGCAGTTCGGGCTGGACTGTCCCCATGGGGCACAGGGTCAAGACTGATTTGCATATGGCAGAGTTCAAACTGGAATGGCATGGTGAGCAAAAAAATGATGGATTTAGGCCCAGATCTCTGTACTGGGGTGAATGTATGACATTGTTCTGCATTCTGTCCATCAACTGGAGATGGAGATGGAGAAGTGTGGCTCAGGGGTTAGAGGCGGCAGACCCGGAAGCTGAGATCGGTCCTGGACCACGGTTCAATTCCCCGCCTCGGCGGGTCTTGGGCTAAAAATTCCACGGACTCGATAATTCTCGCTCCGGTGCCTTCTCGACTCACGGGTTCACACTCTGCGACTCTGGGCAATAGCTTGCTTAATCTCCACAACGGCCCCTCGCGGCGGGATGCCTGACTTTCACCTTGTGGATACCCGCTGGGGCTATCACACAGGGGAATATCAGGACGGGTTCCCTAAGCAAGCGCCGGGACACCCACTGCGGGTAGCTGTGCGCTATATAAGCTCAACTACTACAACTGTTGTTTTTGTATTTTTCACCCGGAGTGGGAAGGGAGAGTATGCTCAGACGTGAGTCCCGTGCTCTCCATGCCACTGGAATCAAGCTATCCTGGCTGATGAGAGCTGAAAGCCCAAAACTGGTCCTAGGATCATTCTTTCCAGTCCAGGGAGGACCTGGCTTGGCAGTTTGGGCTGAACTGTTCCCATGGGGCACAGGGTCAAGAATGATTTGCATATAGCTGGGTTCGAACTGGAATGGCATGGTGAGCAAAAACATGATGGATTTAGGCCCAGATCTCTATTCTGGGGTGAATGTATGACATTGTTCTGCATTCTGTCCATCAACTGTGTTTTGTGGACTGTTCCCATGAGGCACAGGGTCAAGACAGATTTGCATATGGCCAGGTCTAAACTGGGGTGGCATGCTGAGCAAAAGAATGATGGATTTAACCCAGATCTCTTGACTGGGGATGAATGTTTTGATTTGTTCTGCATTTCGTCCATCAATTGTGTGTCTTTTACTTTTAGAAAGCTGGCATTTTCCTGACCAATGGTTTTGAAGCCTTTTTAGGAGTTACCAGCTGCCTGGGCTTGTTAATGTCATATATAAAAAGCATTGTTCATAAGGAATCATTCAAGGAAAGACATTCAGTTATTTTGCAGGAGCTATCTATCTTACTCACTGGCTACCACAATCAATGTAATACAAATTTTTGAGATTATTAGTTTAATGTTTTTCAATTGCTGTATATATATATATATATGTGTATATATACATATATATATATACATATATATATATATATATATATATATATATATATATATATATATATATATATATATATATACTAGCAGCCCGTCCCGATCTTGTCCGGGAGCAATCAGGCTTCCCCGCCCCCGCCCGCCCTGACATTGTCCGTGGGTCCCCTTACCTCAGCCGCCACTCCTCCCCCACGCTCCTCAGTTTACCGGTCCGCCGCTCCTTGCTCCTCACCGCCGCTGTCCGCTGCTCGTCACCTCACCGCTCTTCCCGCCTGTCCACTGCTTGTCACCTCACCGCCGCTGGTCACCGCTCCTCTGGCCTGTCCGCTGCTCCTCACGTCACCGCTCCTCCCCTGCGCCATGTCCGCCGCTCCTCGTCGTGCTCCTGGACGCCGCTCCTCCCCGCACTCCTGAAGTGAGCACGCACGTTGCGGCCGGCGCTACTTCGGAGTGACTACTTTTTTTTTAATGTACATTTTTTAAATAACGTTTTTTAAAATTTATATAGCCTATAACCATCTGCACACCCTTACGATTACAACGGTGTATTGGGTGTGTGGATTGGCACTGTGGTTCCCGAGTTTACCCGCCTCAAAGCCTCAAAGTTCTTCCTTTATTATAGTAGTATATATATATATATATATATATATATATATATATATATATATATCCACCTGGCGAACAGAGACACAAACCCAGCGATGTGAGGCCAGATGTTATTTATTAAAAGAACCTCGAACCTGACGCGTTTCGGGAACCTAATACCCTTGCTCACAAGGATATTTTATATATATATATACAGTCTAATGACAATTCCAAAAGTAAATAGGTGGTTCACTTCACAGTGTAGTGTAAGTGCTTATCTTCAGCCTTCAGCCTCTTCCTCCACAGTCGCCTTATCCTCCTCAGGGTCATTGCCATGTGAATACATAACAAAAGAAAAATACCAAGCCAATTTTTTTAAATAAATAAAATGATACCAGAATGAACAAAATCCATTAGGCAGAACCAGAGAAATTCAGTTTCAAGTTTCAAAAAAGCAGAAGGCACCATTCACTGTTATCTGGTTGCGATAGACTGGGGAAAATTCACAAGTTCAGGCTGACAGCGATAGGGTGGTCAGATATAGAGACCATGTCAATAAAGCTGAAGAGTTACCTCTACAAGTCCAGCACGAAGAGTTCTATTGTAGGAGGCCTCGAGAAGGAGGTTTCCTGTGTGAAGAGCAGGTCTGGCTTTGCAGACAGTTGTTGCTGTAGCACAAAGAGCCAGTCGTCGCTGGATCTTCACATTGGTTGGTGGTTGCATATTGTCGATATGGGCCAAAAGTGCAGGTCTCATACTGCCAGTCACTTACAGACTGTTGATGTTGCTGTGAAGAGCAATTCTCACCGACTTCACATTGTCAGTCATATGGGTGGCAGAGTTTTTGTGCGGACAGGCCATTTCCGGTCACGATGAGCCCAAGCTTCAGGATTTTCACTTTTTTTTTCTAGAGGAGCACTCACTGATGCCAGCATTCAGTCCAGGACCTGTGAAACACTCTTTGGTGATAAGGACTCACTCCAGAAGCAGCCACTTGAAGTGCTCAGGCCGGTCCAGGCAGGTCCAGTTGGTGTAGTTCAGCTAGGCAGTGCAGAGAGGATGGTAGCTCATACAGGAGGACAGCCAACTGACCCTTGATGTCACTCTGTGTAGCCTGGGATAAAGAAAAACAGGTCCAATCTTCCCTCTTCAAACAGCAAGGCGGTCCGTCAAGCAGCTGGCCAGTCCTTACAGCAGCAGGGAAATCCTTCCTATGAATCTTCCTCAGTTCTAGAAGTGTTCTGATGAGTAGTTCCGAGGGTCCTACCCATACTTTGAATAGGAAATTCCCTGCCCTACCTCCAAAACTGGTCCTAGTCAGTTCTTCCCCTTCCATGGTCCTGGCAACAAACTGTAATCAGGGGAGGTTACAGCTCCTCCCCAGCGATCCTGCCAGGAACACTCTCTCCCTGCTACCCAGGTCCTATTGTTCACTGTCTGCACGTAATAAACATCCTTGATCGGGGAAACATTAACAGGCCAAAGCAGATGAGAATCCACCCGAATGACCTTTTTTAGGCTCCTCAGATAAACACAGATCCTCACATCTCAATTCTTTTTTTTAGCAATGACCAACAGAGAAAGCTGTATGGATGACTCCACATGGACAATTACTTCATCTCTGGACATTTTCCTTAACATCTTTGCCAATTATTCTCTAACACTGAATGGCACACCTCTCATCTTGTGTTTAATCCTGTGCTTGAAACCCTTGATGTTTCCTAAACCTCCGCTAAAAACATTCTTAAAGTTGTCCAACCACCTCATGGTCATTTTCTGATGGAGATGTTTTCATCTGCCAGTATGATTTGCTTATACCTTGTAAGGCAGCTGCTTGTCAAGTGCTGAGTTCTAGTAGAGGTCAGCAAAATTTCAACTGAATAAGGAACAAACACAGTGAGCTCTACAGTGCGTCCAGTGGAGGTCGCAACCTGCCCCCCCTCAGGTAAAGAAGTCAAGGTTGTAGGCATTAGCAATAAACATATTATTATTCAAGTAACAGCATATGTCCCACTCAAAATAGGGTCAATGAACATTAATCATCACTTCATATTGTATGATTACAGTCCTGTTAACTTACTTGCTTTTGACTTAATTAGCAATATGAACTGTCTGATTTATTGCACACTGGATGGCGTTGCTATTGAAAACCAAAATGACTAGTCAGTGTTTGTTTAAAATATAGCCATTAAACTCAAGAGTTCAGTTGTTTTTAGTTTTCACAAAATGTGACCTGCCTTTGGATTTAAGACATGCTGTCAAAGAAGAGATATTGATTTTCACAGGTGAAGACAGTCAACTGATGAAAAGTGCATTGTCCTTAGGTTTCAGGTCAAATCAAATGCTGTTTAATCCTATAATTATAGTATACAAACTTTCAAAAGAAGTAGAAGATGGAATGAAGCACATCATAGGCATAGAAAAGATTATAGAACAATGTATTTTACTTGAGGCACTTGGTTGTCCTCATAACTCTGCTGTGATGGGCTTAAAAAAGCAGAGTGGTAAGTGGAGGATCGTTCAAGCTCTCTGTAAAAAATTAGGTTATTGGGTGAGTTGGGTGTTAACCATGCTCCATGAAACAGCCACAATCCCTGTCAAGATAGGCTGCAAAAGTCACTAAATTAATCTGTGTTTAACCCTCTTGTAGCTTGGCACTGCGCAAAGTATTTATGCAGCACTCAAAGAGCAATAAAAATTCCACACCAATTTAGAAATATAGAGTACATTCTAATAAAGTATTTGATACCGTAATGACAGAAATCCAATTAGTAGAACCAGAGTTAACATTTCTAAAATTAAGGTAAACATTTGCACCCAAAAGGTCAAAGTGACAACCATAGATATCCAGCCACATGAGACTGAGACAAAGATGAAAAATATGGCAGACCATTATGGGGTGCAAGTTGGATAGAAGAAGTGGATTGGGTCCAGTTGGTGCTTACCTTCGGACTTAGGAAAAAGTTGAAGAATAATTATCTGAGAAGGTAAAGTTCAGCAGGCAAAGGTGGCAGGAGGGGTGCGAGGAAGGCACATTGTCACTGGGGAGCGACTGGACAAAGTTGCAGTAACGATTTCTTCATTCTGACGGAGTCACCTTTTCAGTTGAAAATCTCCAGCAGGACAAGGCTAGATGCTGTAGCTGGCAAGAGTTCCAAGAGGTCAGATACCCCTTTGGCGAAGGACCTCTGTAGAGGATTTTCTGCTGTGGAGAAGAATGTAGTGGGAAGTTTCATAAAATCAGGCAGACCGGCGACGACACTTGGGTGGACAGACGAGAAGGTTGATCCCAGTCTCCTCTCGATTCTCAGAGTAGTTTTAAGCCAAAAATTCTTTACGTCCCAAGGTTGGATGTTGGATATCTGGGCACCTTTGACACCACCACCACTTGGGTGGTTGGGACTTCCCCAGGCTGGGACCAGGCATGTGTTCAATATAATCAGAGACGTTTCTGTCTCTGAGGCTTTGATCAGGAGGGCAGCCAACTAGCCCTTGGAGTCACTCTAGAAGCCCGAGTTCAGCAGTAGAACAGGGCACAAGCAGCAGGTAGGACTCTGAAGGTTTAAGAAAGG
This sequence comes from Lissotriton vulgaris, assembly GCF_964263255.1. Taxonomy (NCBI): domain Eukaryota; kingdom Metazoa; phylum Chordata; class Amphibia; order Caudata; family Salamandridae; genus Lissotriton; species Lissotriton vulgaris. The sequence goes on along the minus strand of NC_141685.1, from coordinate 2,040,520,462 downwards.
CTTCAGGCAGAAGAGCAGTCCTTCCAGGTGCATAAAAGCAGTCTGCTGAGGTACTTAGCAGGCCACTACAGCAGGCTATCCTCTGAGAGTCCTTACACAGGTCCAGAAAGTTAACTGAAGAGTGGGAATAAGAGTCCTATTTTTGTACTGGGAGCATCCTCTGAAGTGGGAGAAATTTTGAGAGAATTTCTTTAGAAGTGTTCGACGTTTCGTGCTTCCTCTGCCCTGACTCCAAGCTGGCTGCATGAACAATGCAGGGGATGACAAATCCTTTGTGTGAAAGCAGAGCACCACCTATTCAGTTGAAAGTGGAGTTGTGCCCAGCCCCACCACCTTCCTGCCAGTGCTGGCCAATCCAAGCACACCTAATCCCTCTATTGTTTGGCTGTCTGCGAAGAGTAAACAAGTTCCAACTGCCAACTACACCCAGTTATGTGACACAGAAACAAGCAGCAGGCTCCATATTGTTAGGATAGAAAAATGCCAACTTTCTAAAAGTGGAATCAAGGGAGGCTTAGGTCCTGCCACTACTCGGTCTGAACCACTCAATTATTGTACAACAAAACATTGGCCGGATAGGTTGTTTACTGATTCCTTAAGTATGAGCTCAGACCAAAAATTCTAAGTTCATGTGATTTATTTCACATCACTTATGACTTATTTCATACACATGTAAATCAACTATCATTAATGTCATAAGGTAGATAGCACATTGTTCAGTATACCATGCTTATGAAAATATAACACAGTTCAACATTACAAGTGAAAAACATAAATAATATACATGTGAAAAAATATAAACGCCAATCCAATTAAAAGTGTCCTACAAGTGTCCTACACATAACCAGTTCCAGTTGTCCTGCCTGTGTATGGGGCAAAGAACTACACAATTAACATGAGGTTTTTCTGCTCATTGGGAAAGAATTTTCTTCTAACCAATTCCCATCCAGCAACCCCAAGGCTCATTCGCCTTTGCACTGATGTCAACGCGTTTCAAACCCGGATTGGTTCTAAGGTTTTCCTCAGGGCTCGGACTGGGGATCAGTGACTAAAAAACAAAAATTACAAAGCGTGGCGTCAATAGAGTTAGGGACCACTGCTTTTTTGGGTACACAGACAAAATATCGAGTTTTAAATATCGATATACAATAATATCGAAGTTTAAATATCGATGGGACAAAATATCGAAGGTAAGTAATATCGACAGTCTTAATATTGATATTAGTATGATATCAGTAATATCGAAGTTTTAAATATCGATGTCAATAATATCGAAATAAATAACTTCGATGTTACTAATATCAATTTTTAAATAAATTTAGTGTATACTATATTGTATTTATTATGTTTTATTATTTATTTTTAATGTAATTTAATTAAATATTGTCTTTTACTACTGTAGCGGGTTGTGGGTTTATAGGGGAATAGGGTGGGAAGTAATTTAATTATGTTAAATTAATTATTAATTAGTAGGAATTATTAATTAATTAATTGAGAAATAATTTTTAATTAATTTTAATTAATTGATTAGTTGATAAATATGTTCTGTAGCGGGTTATGGGTTTATAGGGGAATAGGGTGGGAAGTAATTTAATAATATTTAATTAATTAATATATGTTTGTACATATTTTAATTAATAATTAATTGGTAATTAATTTATATTATTAGATAATTAATTAATATAATTTTGTACATATTTTTAATTATTAATTAGTTGGTAATTAATTAATATTAATTATTTAATTACATTAATTATAGTAATTTTTTTATATATAATTTTTTGTTATTCTTAATTAATTAATTGGGAAAAATAATATTAATTATTAAATTAAATTAATTACAGCTAATGTGCTAATATATTTACTTATTGTTATTGTTAATTAATAATTAATTGGTAATTAAATATTATTAATTAATTTTGGGTAAAGGAGTATTTTTAGGGTTCTGGGTCAGTTTTCAGTTTTTGGGTAAAGGGGTATTTTTTGGGTTCAGGGTCAGTTTTCAGTTCATGGGTAAAGGGGTATTTTTAGGGTTCAGGGTCAGTTTTCAGTTTTTGGGTAAAGGGGTATTTTTAGGGTTCAGGGTCAGTTTTCAGTTTTTGGGTAAAGGGGTATTTTTAGGGATAAGGGTCAGTTTTCAGTTCATGGGTAAAGGGGTATTTTTAAGGTTCAGGGTCAGTTTTCAGTTTTTGAGTAAAGGGGTATTTTTAGGGTTCAGGGTCAGTTTTCAGTTTTTGGGTAAAGGGGTATTTTTAGGGTTCAGGGTCAGTTTTCATTTTTTGGGTAAAGGGCTATTTTTAGGGATAAGGGTCAGTTTTCAGTTCATGGGTAAAGGGGTATTTTTAGGGTTCAGGGTCAGTTTTCAGTTTTTGGGTAAAGGGGTATTTTTAGGGTTCAGGGTCAGTTTTCAGTTTTTGGGTAAAGGGGTATTTTTAGGGTTCAGGGTCAGTTTTGGGTTTTTGGGGTACAGGGATATTTTTAGGGTTCAGGGTCAGTTTTGGGTTTTTGGGGTACAGGCGTACAGGGTAAAAACAAAAAAATATTACATTAAATCAAATAAATAACATAAAAAAAATTACATTAAATTATTAAGTGTTTTATTTATTTTAAATGTATATGTATTAGTTTTAATTTTGTTTTAATATTTTTATTTAATATTTGTAAAATTATATGTATTTTAACATTATTTTTACATTATTATTAATACATTTAAAAAAACGATATTTTTGATTCCGATATTTTTGTACTACGATATTTTTTTTTCGATATTTTTGTACTTACCTTTATGAAGATAGGATTCCGATATTTTTGATGTCGATATTTTTGCTCTGATATTTTTGTATTTCGATATTCTGTCTGTCGATATTATGTCAGACATTCGCTTTTTTGGTTACAATATTGTGAGCATTGCCAATTCAAAAGTACCTGTTATAATGGATGCGCAGACGTTTATATATTGTTGTGCCAGTGGTGCACTAATCCGTTATTTACAGGAGCTGTGGGGGCAGAAATCAATCACAGAGGCTCATCCATGAAGGGGTATAGTACCCATGGGGATAACTGAAATTGCTATAAAGTAATGGAATCGTACCATCTCAATTTGTGATGGATATTCAGTATCCATATCCAATAAGGGGCTGCATGCACCGGGTAGAAATTCAGTAAAATCAATTGTCAGAGTTACTCTGTAGAAGAAAAGGCTATTTTTAGTGGTTTGAATGGTGGCCCTGGTGTGAGCATGCTGCTGCTAGAGTTTGTGTGCATTCGGGAAGTAAAGCCATGCTTTTTAATCCGTTCAGATGGAATGCATGTAGTTAAATAGCCCCAGGTTTGTATATTGCATGGCCCACACACGCATCAGTACACCAATCACGCTTACAATACGGTACCTGCTGGTAATCGCACTGCGTAAGCCACTTGCCGTCCATTTTCAGAATGGAGAAATCCTTCAGAGTCTCAGCATGTTGCTCGACCGCTGCAGCTCTGGAGGGTATGGGCCTACCGATCACACTTTTAAACTTGGAAGACCTGGACTGGAATTTCAGCCCCCACTGCATGATGGGTTATGTAGTGTGTTGCATCTGTGTAATTTCAGAGAGTTCATTGAGCCCACGGATGACAGTTTCGAACTTCATTATTAAAAAGGCTTCCTTTCTTGCTAGCTGAAACGCCGGGTCACCACCCCTGGAAGAGGTTTTGATGGCTGCCAATACATTCCACATAAAATCGTGTTGTGTATGATTCATCGAAACAAAGTGATCCACCAATGGGGTGGCAGCTGTCTTTGCTTTTAGCCTGGAGCGATGTTGCACAATGCGTTGGCCCACCTCCTGGCTCATTTTCCAATGTATACTTTCTTGAATGGGCAAATGATGGCATATATGACATTCTTTGATTTACAATTCGTGAAATCGTTATGGTGCCAACATTTGTGGCAAATTGGCAGTTTAAAACTGCATTCAGGCTGCAATGGCAGACCTGGAATAGGCTTTAAAGGGATATTTAAGTGAGTGACACCATATGTATTGCAGGCCGACTAGTGCATTTAATTAACAGGTATGTGGTATACCACTTTACTAGGGACTTATAAGTAAATTAAATATGCCAATTAGGTGTAAGCTAATGTTACCAGGTATTAGGGAGTGAGCACAAGCAATTTAGCACTGTTTAGCAGACGTAAAGTTCCCAGAATCCTAAGGCCAACAAAATTAATTCTGTAAAAATAGGAGGGGTGAAGGCAAAAAGTTTAGGGCCAACAACCTACTAAATATAAACCAATTAGTGATTCCATGTTGTCTGGTGATACCATATCCTGCTGTAATATTGTTTCAGATTCCTACAGATGCAGAATGGTAGACATTCGTTGAATTATGTCAAGAATTCATCTACATTTCTCCAAATGCGCTTTGTCAATATCTTATCACATTTTGGTTCCAAAATAAGGTCCTTGGTAGTGTCAAATTCCAAATGGATATACTGAAAGTCTCTTGATGTTTAGTCAGATCAAAAAGAAAAATGTTGAACATTTGCAGTTACCCTGTGACTAAATCTTGGCCCTTCAGATTGATGACCTACCTGTGGTGTCGAGACAAAAGAAGACTCACAACTAGATAGAAGTGCACTGTTGAACCATCTTTCTGACATGGTCACAAGGTTTCATCTACAAAGAAGCTGTACTAGTAGCATCAGAAAGACATCTGACTCACCCTCAACTTTGAAGACTTATGTAAGAGATATATAATCAAATGAAAACTGCAACATCATCATGGTTGGAGCATTAGAAAATAATTTAATCAAAGCACAGCAAATTAGAGCGTCATACCACTTTAGCACCTAAGCACTATCCCACTATGTGAATACTGATTTAATTCACACTATTCTAATATCATCTGGAGATGGCCACAAAACATCAGGAAAGTATTGTAAATGAATGCAATACTTTGAGCAAGTAGAAAAAAACCTTTGAGAAAGATACAATACCAATCCCATGTTAGAAAATCTTCTTCGGGAACAAACAGCAAGGCCATATCACATGATCGTAATCTTCTCCTGGGTGTCTATGGTTTGATTTTTGATTGCAGATATCTGGGTCTTTTGCCTCATAATGCGATATATGTAAGAGCACAAAGCTTGAAAATGCACCTTTTTCCACAGTCATCCAGTGCAGCTCCTTTTACATTGGAGCAGAGGAGGTGCCGGGAGAGAGGCGGAAAATTGGCCTGGCTGCCGTGTTTTGAACTGCCTGTAATTTGTCTACCAAAGTATCATTAGCTGCCGCCAAGAGAGCTTTGCCATAGTGTAATATGCTCACTACTAGGGCTTGGACTAACATTCATCTGACGGATGTAGGAAGATATGGAAATATTCTGCGCAGAAGATATACAGTTCCAAGTGTGGGTGGGAACAAACCAACTTGTGTTGGCACTTCTGTTGAAAATGTTGTTCTTGACATTGATTGTGCCGGAGTAGGGAGACTAAACATGGATTCCAAGAAAAACACTAATTGGCTAAGGGATTATGGGGCACATGCATCAGCCCGCATTTTGCGATTTCTAAATAGCGAATTTTACCAATTTGGTATGTAGAAATTGGAAAATGCAATGCATGTAGGAATCACAAAAAGAAATGTAATTCCTTAAAATTCCTTAATTGTGACTCGCAAATTGAGAGGCGCAATTACACCCTATGAAAGGACATGAAATCAAATTAAAAGTAAATGCAACATGCGACACACCTAATGTCATATATGCATTAAAGTGCCCCTTGTGGCAAGTTGTACATCGGAAAGACTGAACGGCGTATCAAAGTCAGAATCACAGAGCATAAGCCCAACATTCGACTTAAGAATGTCAAATCCATGGTTGCAATGCACTTCATGGAGGAAAAGCACAATATTGCTCAACTGAAATTCTTAATTTTGGAAAGTGTCAAAAAGATAGAAGGAAGAGACAATACCAAATATCTTCTGCAAAGAGAAAATTCCGGGATATATAGATTATGCACCCAAAAACCGAACGGACTTAACGATAGGATAGAATTCTCATGTTACCTATGAACTTGCTTCATCGGTGCCACTTGGCACGACTGTGATTGTTAAGAACTTTTTTCAATACTGTTGTTTATGTACCCATATGAATTCACCATTGTGACTCGTACCTATACATAGCTCACCGTATTAAGTCATACACTTTTCCCCCATGACAGGGTTCGAGGTCACTCTTTCCTTTTTCTAATTTTATATATCAATTTTCACTTATTTCGACTTACTCTATTTTCTTCACATTAATGAAACTTTTCATTTATGATAAACATTCTTGTCATTACCAAGTAAATCAGACCCGTCTAGCAACAGCACAGCCTTTCATAGGTCAGTCTGTTTTCAGTCACCATTGATCACGTGATCGCAACTAACACTGATTAAACAAACGCAATGGCGAACACTCCTGATAGTGGCGTCTTCAAGCAGAAGGAACCCGTGTTGCGGCAACTAAGATTCCCCACTACACACAGCAGGTCAGTGAATCACCATACCACACATTACGCCAACCACTTGACGGCATACAAACCCAAGATAGCTATCAACCATTTCCTTCTTCTTATTTTTAGCGTTTAACCTAACACGAACAAGGACAGGCATGTAAGTTGTCTTAATCATGAAATATTTCCGTTTTTCATTTTTTCTTTTGATGTCTACTGCATCTATATATTATCATGCATGTAAACAGTATATGTGTTTGATTACTACCAGTTTTATACTTACTATGGGTTAGATACTTTAGATCATATGCTCACAAATATGTCGTATTTTTACTTTCTCAACAGTATTATTCCCTGATGAAGGGCTACACGCTAGCCCGAAATGCATTGGATATAATTTAAAAATGATGATGCCTCATTTATGAGTTATGGAATTATGCAAATGAACTTTTTGAAAACAAATTTATTAAGAATAAATAAATCTTTTCAATATCACGGATAAAATTGTGTGGAATCCTCTGACTTCATAAGAGGAGAAACTAGTGTTCCCACAGGGATGGTCCCAGTGACCCACTGGAATCACGTTCTTATCATTTACAAAGGCGTTTTTAGGGGTAATAACGCCACCTGCGGTGAACCCGCAAAAACAACAAACCTATAATAAACTCAAAAAGCTGTGCACCCATCCAAATCAACCCTCTTTGCAATTACACAATTCGCAATTCGTTCGTAACTGATATTTGACATGTGCTCTGGTAACCAGTTTTACGCTATAATTTCCAGGTTGGCTGTTACGTTGATTACATTAGGTGCTTTCCATTCCTGGACAAATGGTGTGTTTATTGAATTTTTCATAAATAGTTTTTTAATTCTTTAGTTTGCATATTTATTTTTCCCATTTTTTTGTTACATTCTATTGTACTGTCTATATTATGTTATTGTCTGTCCAATGCAATGTCTGGTATTGTTGTGCTGCTTTTGAAGGTGAGAATCCTAGACATGCCATAGGGTTCTAGATTGCTGGCAATGAGCTGGGGAAACGGTTGCTGCTGGATCATGAACCTGTACATTCAGTCCTTTACTTGCAACTTGAGAACAAAGAGCAAGAATTTACTGACCTGGTTCTTGCTTGTATTATGTGTACAGAACATAACTCTAGGTAGATAGACAGTTATGTATAATACAGTGAACTCTAAAAAGAATTGTGTTGTGGATGGGATTGCTGGAGTCAGGTTAATTAAGTTGAATGGTTTACAAAATCATGCCGACTAACCCTCACTTGATCAGGCTGATGGCTGGTGAAGCGAGAGGAGAAATCAAAGCATTAATCACTTCAAAAATTCATTATAAATAATTAATCTTAGTGGTGAGTCAATACAGAGAGTTTAAAGAAGTTTAAAAGATTTTATTCATCAGTCTTGAATGGCTTATTGTTTATCCTGGTCAGTTTTTTTTATTCATCAATCAGTATTCATCAAATAATATTTCAAATAAGGTCAATCAATGCAATACATAAATCATTGATAAGCGTGTTTCATGAAGGAAAGAATTCCTATTCTAGGGATTAAGAGAAAGGAGTTAATTTGTACATATAAAGTGTTCTATGTTGTGAGAGTGAGACCCAGCATTTAGCTTCCATAGATTCAATTAAATATCAGCAAAATCATCAAAGTAAAACATCCCATAAAGGGAGGTTCATGAACTCAGTGGAGTCCTAGCTAAAATAGCACAGGTTTTAGAGTGAAAGGGAAACGTTCTCATCAAAGCGCTGCAGACCAAAGTCTGTGCATGCGAGCCAGGATGAGAGAGAGACAAGGGAGATAAGCTGAGAATTCGGAGAAAACGAAAGTCTGAGTCTCTGAATTAATTAATGTATTATAATCTAGAAACACGCATCTAAACAACACATTGTGTTAGTATCAGCAATTGTTGGATCTTCAGTCTGCCTCCATCCAATCGTCATCCGAGGTTTTCCCGGTAACCGGATTACTCCTCACCATATTTTTGAGAAGACAATGAACTATCAAATATGTTAACTAAGGGGCATATTATCAAGCCTCTTATCGCTGCGCTATCAGCACTTTTCTGCCGATAGCGCGGCGATATTTACATCGCCCTATTACCAAGGCAGCGTTAAGTCAATTAACGTGGCTTAAAGCCACGTTAATTGCCTCAACCCTGCCTTGGTAATAGGGCCCCTTTTACGATAAAATCATCGTGAAAGGGGGCGTGCACTAGGTGTTGCAGGGGGCGTTCCACCGCAACACCCATTCACTTAAAAGCTGGCACCTATTATCAAGAGAGGTGGCAGCACCGAATTTAAGAACAGGAAGGACCTGCTCTTAAGGTGGCTAAACGAGGAGAAATGCTTCATTTCTCCTCATTTTTGCTTTTTCCATGTGTGCTGCCTTGTGCAGCACACATGAAAAAAGCAAAATGCCAAGGTTTGTTTATGTACAGGAAGGTGTCTCTTCCTGTACATAAACAAACCTCTTTATAAAAATGCCAATTTCTTACTTACATGTGTGCTGCATGAAGCAGCACACATGTAAGTTACAAAATGGCATTTAAGCTTTGTTTATGTGCAGGAAGGAACACCTTCCTGCACATAAACAAACCTTCCATGCCTGCGCTGGCGTTAAGTTGTAAAGGGGGAAATGCTAGGCTGCTTATATCCTTGGTAATATGGTGCAGCCTAGTATTTCTGAACTGGCAAAGAGAGGCGTTAAGCCAAGGCGGCTAACACCTCTCTTTGCCACTTTGTTGGTAATATGCCCCTAAATTTGTTGCAACTAGTCTAATATCGAACAATTTTCAGCTCTCTTTAGGTCTGTGCTTTCCCATGTATAGTTATACCAATCTACCCTTCAAACTAAAGTAAGTTATGTAGAAGTTTAAACATCTTTCAGGAAAAAAAACCCATATCAACATTTTACAATGACATGACCTGGAAAGGCTAAAACAAGCAAATTCAAGTTTCAGAATTCAAAATATTTGCTAATTTCTTATATGAGGTTGCACAGTTTCCATTTTAAATACTACATTCTAATCAAACCTACCAATAAGCTTCTAGCAGAATAGCAACATTTCTACAAAGTTTGTGAATCGTGTTAAAAAGTTAAAAAAGTTTAATCTCATTATGAAATAGCATCTATTAGTGAGGGTCAAGAGTATTGTAATGATCTAATTCTCAAAACAATTTGTATTTGTTAGCATTTCTAAATGATCTAAATGATCAACTTTTAGCATTGCAATAGAACAGTTTGAGGCCTAGCATGTGTAATTGTGACAGCTGTGTACATTTTCATTGTTTTAAAGCATTTTATTTTGTTTTTTGCTCTCACATTAATTACTGCACATTTACTAAAATCTGAATTATTGCTTTTTATTTAAACACTCTATTAATTTTCCCCCTCAAATAGTGTCAACCAATATACAGCCAGATTCATGAAGGTACCATTCTGCGATTAGCAAATTGGGAAAGTTTGCGATTCGCAGTTTGAGAATCGCAGAATGGAATTCATGTACAAATGCGATAAAAAAATGCGAATTGCAATAGATCGCAATTGCCGATTGCGATCTTGCCGCAATCGCAAAATAATTGCAGAATCAGCAATTTTCTATGTTGAAATTGCGATATCGCAAATTGCGATATAGCTATTTGCGATCTCGCTATTTGCGATCTCGCTAACTGTGAGATCGCAAAAACGGGAAGTCGCATTTCGAGCCCACTGATGACATCACAACCAGGAAGTAGGCTCACCACACTCACAAACAGAACACAGAGCCAGGGAGTGGCAGCAGGAAACTGAGGAGCACCAAAACTAACACTGTGCAGCACCCCAGCCAGAAAAAAAGTATCCCAAGATGTCCCAGGATGCAGCAGGGAGCAGTGGGCAGGAGAGAACGAGGAAAATTAAGTTTTCCGAATTAGAACTGGAGCACCTAATTGAGGGGGTCTGCGAGGATCATGCCCGGTTCTTTGGAAAAGACTCCCGGAGGGTGCCAGAGGCAGAGAAGCGCAGGATCTGGCAGCGCATCCAGGTCATACAGGTCAATTCTGTTAGTGTGACCCAGCGCTCAATTGACGACCTAAAAAAGCGCTGGTACGACCTGGGAGGTCGTTCTAAGGAGCGGATTGCTGAGAGGCTTGGGGAGCGACTGGTCACCGGTGGAGGGGAACCTGTAGCCACACCGAACACCCCATTGGAGGACCTGATTGAGGACACCATTGCGCCAGAAGCCTGCGTGGGGGTCCTTCAGCTGGACTCATCTCGACCCAGCCAACAACCTGAAGGTAAGTGCCATGCGACTGCGACCCAGTCCCCCAACAATGCCCTTAAGTCCTGAGCTAGCAACATGACATCCCCAACAATGCAGCCCATGCTCACCAAAAAAGCCCCATTGCATTGTGGAAGTTGTACGCCGCATGCTGGCGGTGCATCGCACACAGGCGCGTCACATGGCAGCAATGCTCACACAGATGCAGGCGAACGGCCAACACATAGCCCAGATGACCGCTGCAGTCCGTGAAAACAACCAGCTGCTTGTAGCCCAGCAGGACATGACCCGCTGACGCCACCGCCAACTACTGGCCTGCCTATCGGCCTACACTAGGTCCAATCATGTAGTTGGTAATGCTACATCACAGCTGGAACGAAGGTCACTCGCCATGCAGGCCCAGATGGTGCAGTGTTGCCAGGATGTGGCCAGGTCACTAGACCTACTCACCGCAGCAGTGCTCGGCAGCCAGGCCACTGCCCATGAAGAAGCAGAGGGGGCTGACGACGCAAGTGAGGCTGCGTCAACCAACAGCAGTGCATCCTTGCCACCGATGCCTGCACATCGCAGCAGCAGCAGGCCAACATCAGCAACTAGGGCCAACACCGTCCCTCAGGATGTGGAGAGACGACTTGGGGCATCTCGTCATCACCAACCGTGAGGACTCAGACACTCTGAGGGAGGCCATGCAGTCAACCCCTGCAAACCCCTTGGCATGGGGAGGTATGGAGCAATACTCTCTCCATCAGACAGTTGAATAATTAAAGGCCAATTTATTGTGCATAAACAATAAAGAGTAATGGTCAAACTTGATTCACACTCATGTCATTATTACATTTGTCATGCATGGGTGCAGTGTTGTGATAGGGGAATGGGTGCACTAGAAACAGTTAATAGTGATGTGGTTGCAGCGCCTGTGTCCTTCAGCAGGATCTTCTCCGCGTGCATGACGTACATGTGGAGGCGGCCGGTTGTCACCTTCAGACTCACTGCCAGATATCTCCACTGGTATTCTGCGCTTGTTATCAATGTTGTGGAGTATTGCACACACGGCCACGATGCGGCAGCAGACCTCAGGTGTGTATTTGATGGCCCCACCAGTCTTGTGCAGTATGCGGAAATGGCTCTTCAATAGGCCAAATGTCCTCTCTATGCAATTTCTTGTCCGTATGTGTGCAGCATTGTAACGCCATTGCTGTGGTGTGGCAGGGTTGAGGTATGGGGTGAGGAGGTACTCACGTAGACCGTAGGCGCTGTCACCTGCGGGTAATGTAGTATTTGGGGACATGTGTACTTACCCAGTAGGTGTCCTTCGCCAAAGTCTCCCCTTGCCAGTCGTGTGTGAATGCCGCCGTGCCGGAAGATGAAGGAGTCATGTGTGCTGCCCAGATATTGTGCCACTATGTCCGTGATGTAATTCTTTGCGTTGCACACCATCTGGATATTGAGGGAGTGGTAGGACTTGCGGTTGCGGTACATGTATTCCTTTTGTGCTGGTGGGCAGATGTGGATATGGGTACAGTCAATGCATCCAATAACATGCGGAAAATGTGCAATGTTGTAGAATTTCAGCTTGGTGTCATTTAGGTCCTGTTGGGTGGTGGGGAATGAAATGTAGTGGTGTCGCCGGGTCAGCATTGCATCCAGGAAACTCCTTAGGCAGCGGGACATGGTGGGCTGGGATATACCCCCAGCGACAGCAACTATTCCCTGGAAGCTTCCGGAGGCCAGTAGGTGCAGGCTGCACAATACCTGTACATGGGTGGGAACGGCATTGGTTCTCCTTGTTGGATGCTGAAGCAGGGGGTCTAGGTCCTGGATCAGCTAAATGATCATTGGGCCACTTAGGCGGTACTTGGCATTGATTTGCTCCCTGGTTTGGCCGAGAAGGTTGACCCGCTGCCGGAATATCCGCTCCTGGATCCTATGCCTGTTCTGTGCTGCTCGCTGCAGCCTACGCCGCCTGACCACCATGTAGAGTCCTGGCATTGTGAGAGTCCTCAGTCTCCAGCTGCATGTCCTTTAGTGTGTTTGGTCAGGCCAGCACCTGTATGCAGATAACTTTTTTTTTGCTGGTTACCACCTGGTTTGGGTTCTCCTTAAATTGCGCGTCGCTAATAGCTATTTTCGTGTTTTTCGCAATCTGCGAATTTTCATGAATGGCAATAGCGATTATTTAGCGATTTCGCTAATGAATTCGCAGAATCCTTGGTTTCTCACTATTTCTAAATCGCAAATGGGCAGGTTTCAGGATTCTGCGAATTTATTTGCAAAATCGCTATTTTTATTTAGCGTTTCCACACTTTTGCGACTTTCAATGTCATGAATTGCTTTTCCTCAATTTGCGATCGCAATTGCTAATTCGCAGCAATTGCGATCGCAAATTAGCTTCATGAATCTATCTGTTCATTTCTTACAAATTTGCTTTTGAGTCATTCCTTTTTCTTTTCAAAATCTCAAATTGTTTTGCTTTTTTAAAATGTTGATTATTTTGTTCATGCAATCTTTTATCTTTACTTTTTAAAGAATACATATAAGCAATAAGCAACACCTTATTATTAGTATGGGCAAACATTTAGCTTTCAGTATTCCTCCTCTGGCAGTTGTAAACCAATTGGAAATTGTCGAGATTCCCTTTCTAAAATTTTCTATATCACTTGGTGCCTTTAAGGACGTTAATTCAGGTTTCAAGTCAGAAACGTTGATTGTAAATTCTTTCATTTTCATTCACTCATCCGGTATGTAAGAGCAACAATGCTGGGATTTCATCATCCCTTAGACTCTAATCTGTTTTGTAAAACCATTGATCTAATTACCAGTAATTCAATGTTTATTACTAGCAAAGCTCCGGTTGTATTAGTTACCAGCTTGTTGACAACGGTTGATTTTTTTCAGATTTTCTCATCTTTCAAAATAACTCCTACTGGTGGAACTATTGCTCCAAATATGTTTCCAACTAGTTTGTATTTTGTATACTAAGTGTGGGTCTGTCGGTGTGCATGGGTCATGGTTAAAGCATCTTTACCGTATACATGACACATTTTCAGAAACAAAACCGCTAATAACAAATACCCATCCAGTCAGTAGGAAGCTGCAAGTATGCATCCTGTCCACAAATGAAATAGACGCCAGGAATCATCGTCCTGTCTTCTTGCAAAAACAACCATTCCCCTCCCATTACTTCAAATATGTGTTCACACCTATTAATTCCTGCAGGTTGTATTATATATATATTTTTTAAACACACAGGGGGATATGTACAAAAAAGTGGCTTTGCCACTTCTGAAACGCAAGGCTGCTCCATATTTATTAACCCTGGGCGTAGTACTTCGCTACGCCCACGGAGTAGATGCAGTGTTGCCTACTTCGCCATTTGCGAAGTAGGCGTAGCAGGCAACACTACGCCCACTCCGTGGGCGTAGCCAAGTTGCCCGCCACCCGCCTCCCTCCCGCCCTCCCGAAATACTTAAATAATGTTTTTAAAAAGAATAAGCACCACTTACCTTGTCGGCTGCGTCTCCGCGGCTCCCTCTGGTAACCGCGCCGCCATCTTGAATACTAATGCGCATGCGCGGCCGCCCGCGCATGCGCATTTCTATTTGAGAAATGAGCATGCGCGGGCGGCCGCGCATGCGCATTAGTATTCAAGATGGCGGCGCGGTTACCATAGGGAGCCCCGGAGACGCAGCCGACAAGGTAAGTGGTGCTTATTCTTTTTAAAACCATTATTTAAGTATTTAGGGAGGGCGGTAGGGAGGGGGGTAGTATTTAGCGAGGGTGGGAGGGAGGCTGGTGGCGCGTAGTGGGGCTACGCGAAGTGCGTGGGTGGACGTAGTTTCGTTCCCACTTCGCGTAGCCCCACTACGCCTACTACGCCCAGCCTTAATATTTATGTGGTGCAGCATTGCATTTCCACCTGCAATGGCGCTAAGTTTAGCAATTTAGCACCAACGCAGGCACTCTTGCACCATGGCATTTTTCGAAAGGTTTGTTTATTTAAAGGAATGGACACCTTCCTATACATAAACGATCCATGGCATTTTTCTTTTTTCATGCGTGCTGCACAAGGAAGCACACATGGAAAAAGCAAAAACGAGGAGAAATAATGTATTTCTCCTCATTGCACCAACTTAAGACCAGGGTTTTCCTGGTCTTAATTTTGTCACTGTCTCCTATGTACGTCACCCTTGTACATAGGGGGCAGTGTCAAATACAATGTGTGTTGTGGTGGAACGCACACCACAACACCCACTGCACGCCCCTTTCACGCTAACAATAGCGTGGAAGGGGGCCTTATGTACAAGGCAGCGTTAAGCCACCTTAAGTGGCTTAACGCTGCCTTGTACATAAGGCACAGCCCCTATCGCCACCACAACATCGGGAAAAGTGACGTTGTGGTGTTGATAGGGGCTTGTACATATGCCCCACAGATTTTACCCTTTTGTTTCCTATCTAATATCTTTTTTAAATCATCTTCTTCTTTCTTCCAAACATTTAGCAAAACATCCTCCTGTCTATTCTTACTGTGTGTAATATTTTGATGTCCTTTCTCCAGTGTCATGATGAATACATTTTCTGTTGGTGGCATTAAGTAGGTTAAACTGTAAGCTTTAACATTATCGATTGCATAATAAGGTCCACAATATTGCCAAGCTGTGTCCAAGTCCTTTGCTTGTCGTTGTAAATTCATGCTTTCCTGTAATGGCACTCGTGATAGAAGTAAATCATAGCTAGAAAAAAAAATATTCACTATGTCCTTGCATATACACTACTTTAAGCAAAATATTACATGATATTGTGTACGACAATGGAAGATGGGAATAAGTGGTCCTTCTGTGGCTGATGAAGGCAAATGTGCACACACATAGTAGTCCTTTGTGTCTATTACTTGTTCTAACATATAATAAGTATTAGTAGGATAATCTTCTAATTCATGAATGATGCTTTTAACTTCATCTAATCTATTGTGTGTGTATCTGAATCAGGAGCAATTGTTGATCTGAATTCCTGTTCTGGTGTGAAATAATAACCTACTAATGCTATTATTATTGCTAATACTGTTACTACAAATTTAATGGAGCAAACACACGGAAATGATGGACGGAGAGCTGAAACTTTTTACACACGGAGATGATGGACGGAGAGCTGAAACCTTTTAGACATTCACCCTCAGTCTCAGATCTGGGTTGAATCCGTCATCGTTCTATAGGTCACTATGCCACCCCAGTTCAGACCCAGCCATATGCAAATCAGTCTTGAACTTGTTCCTCATGGGAACAGTCCAGCCTGAACTGCCAAGCCAGGTCCCGGGATGCTTGTTTCTGGTCCAGGGAGGACCTGGCTTAGCATTTCGGGCTGGGCTGTTCCCATAAGGAACAGGATCAAGACTGATTTGTATATGGCTGGGTCCAAACTAGGGTGGTGTGGTGAGCAAAAGAATGATGGATTATACCCAGGTCCTTGTGACTGGGGGTGAATGTTTGCATTGTCCAGCATTTTGTCCATCAATTGTTTCTTTTGCATATGTCGCCCTAAGTGGGAAGGGAATGCCCAGACGTAGGTCCCATGCTCACTACACCACTGTATTCAAGCTAGCCTGGTAGATGTTATGTTAAAAAATGTATACAGTGCACGAATACCAGACGGTGTCTTGGCGCTAGCAGACCAACAAGGGCAAGCCGGATCACTATTCAAGGAACAGCCAGGTCTTAATGGCCTCCTCTCATGGTAAGAGGGAGGGAGTTCCAAAGCTTTGTAGCTCCCACAGCAAAGCTTCTACCCCCCCCCCCCAGTTTGACTTAAAGACTCTTTGAGTGCGGATCACCTTTGCCCCTTGAGATCTGAGGCATCTGATTGGTGATTACCAATGTAGTGATCGCTCAGGAAGTGAGGACCGGTCCATGAAGTGCCTTGTATGTAATGCACAAGGTTTCAAATTTGATACGACTGAATTGGCAGCCAGTGCAAACTCTGGAGGTGTTTGCCCAAGGACTGACATTTTGGAATCCCCAGTAGGATTCTTGCCACCTCATTTTGGATCATCTGGAGCATTCTAACTTGCTTTATGGGGGTACTAAGATATAGTCCATTACAGTAATCGAGCCTGGACAGTTTTCTTGCTTTCTGGAGGAATCATAGGCAGATTTTTCTTGATTGCTTTAAGTATGCAGAAACTGGATGTTGTAACTGTCTTGACTTGGGCTTCAAGGTCCAGTTTTTGGTCTATCATCACACCTACATTTTTTGCTTTGGGGCCTGGGATTGGTGCTGTTCCCAGCTCATCTGGCCACCAGATCTGAGACCAGGAAGGGGAGAAGTTACCGAACAAAATCACCTCAGTTTTCCCGGAATTGAGCTCAAGATAATGTGAGCTCATCCATGCGCTGACTGCTGTCATACACTCCCTAGACCTTTATACTGGAGGTTGGGTATTTCTACTGATGGATACAATTATTTGGGTATCATCTGCATAGAATGTTATTTCCAACCCAAAGGATCTAATTAGTAGTGCTAGCTCAGAGACATATACATTAACAAGTGTGGGACTCAGGGAGGGGCCCTGTGGGACAACGCATGGGAGTGTAAAGGACGGGAAGGTGACGTTCCCCAGGGCGACTGATTGAGCAGCAGCACCCTCTGCATCCATTGCTGCAAAATTCCTCTGTGGCTTTTGTAAGCTCTGTTTCGGTGCTGTGTTCAGCCCCGAATCCGAATTCTGATTCGTTTAGCAAGTTGTGTTTATATAGATATGAAGAGAGCTGGTGATTCATAACCTTTTCAATCAGTTTGGCTGGAGCTGGGAGGCATGAGATAGGCCTGTAGTTACCTGGGCCAAGCACATCCAAGTTGGATTTTTTCTAAAGGGGTAGAATTGAGGCCCTTTTCCAGATAGAGCGAAAGACACGCTCACTGAACATGGCGTTAGTGGAAGAGGTGTGGCACAGCGGCCAGGGTGCCAGACTCCAGACTACAGGGTTCACGGTTCAATCCTCGGCTCCGGCGGCAGGTTAGCCCATCACCATGTGGCTCTGGGCAATTGCTTGCTTTGGACGACTCGTTGGAGGTAGCTGTGTGCTTTACAAATGCTGGCTTTTATTTTATTTAAAGAAGGGGGTGAGACTTAGACCCAGAACCTCCGGCACTTGTAATATTTTAGAGATGTGGAGGGTTATCTCGTCAGTAGTTTCTGCTCTGAATTCTGTGAAGGTGGGGGCTTTGCAATTTTGTAGGGTTCTGGTGTGGTCTGAGTTAGACTATGCCCCTTTGTCGAAGGTGGTGAAGATTTCTTGCACTTTAGTTTGAAAGTGCTGTGCGAGTGCATTGCAGAATTCTAGAGAGTGGTCATTTCCTTTACTTTCGGGGGAAGTAGACAGTTTCGGTATTACCTGAAAGAACTCTTTAGAGGAGCTTTCTGCCTCCTTGATTTGATTGAAGAAGTAGGAACTTTTTACAGATATGATCAGTTTTTTGTTATCCGCAAGTAAGATTTTGTATTTTACGAGTTTGTGTTCCTCGTAGTTACTTCTCCAGCATCTCTCCTGTCTTCTGCACTCTTGTGTTTCTTTGTCCGAGAGTGTCAGAGAACCAGGGGGCCGCGGGAGTGGTCCTGATGCCAGAAGATTTTTTGAGGGGAGCCATGCTATTCGCAGTTGTAGTGAGACATTGATTAAAGTTGATAGAGGCATGTTCTGCTGATTGTGGTGGTTTAGTTAATGAGCTAGTGAGCTGGATGTTAAGCTGGTTACTGTCAACTTGTTTCCAATTTCGGTAAAATCCAGTTGACTGTTTGGGTTAGGGTAGGTTGGCCCTTGTCTGAGTTATAAAGCTCAAAGGTAATGTTGCTGAGGTATGTCCAACTAAGTGGTAGGATCTACTTAATCTCAAGGGTGTCATAGTTTGAAAATAAACTGTCCAGGATATGGCTGGCCTGGTGTGGGGGGCTCTTAACCCTTTGGTTTAGCCTGGCAAATGTCATGGTGTCAAGAAGGGACGTGGTGCTTGAGTCCATAATCGCATCCAGGTGAAAATTAAAGTCACCTAAGATAGCAAAATAGTTTTACAGAGAGCAGGTCTCCAGAAAAGTATTGACAAATACCAGAAACACATTTCTTTGTTCCCCAGGGGGCCAGTATAGTAGTCCCTTGAAAGAAAGACGATTGACTATTTTAAAATTGAATGATAGAGCCTCATAGTCTGAGGAGGGAATGGTCTCAAAAGAGGCTGCATATGTGTCCAGATAAATAATCGCAAGACCACCCCCTTTTTTGTGTTCCCAATCTTGTCTGAATACTGTGTAGCCCGGTGGATCAGCCGTGCAGAAATCTGGACCTGATGTCAGATCGGCCAAGGTTTCAGTTAGGGGTGGGCGTAGTTCGCGAAGTAGCGCTACGCGAAGCTACGCGAAGCTACGCGAAGTGCACTTGTCACTACGTGAACTTCGCGTAGCACTACGCGAGCTGCATAGTAGCATGTTTGCACTGTGCAAGATGCATTTTCAATGATTGCACAGTGAGGACAAGCATCCGGCACTGTGCAATCATTGAAAACGGCATCTTGCACAGTGCGAGCTGTAATTTTCTGCTGCTCGAGTAGATTATTACTCGAGCAGCAGCTTTCTCAACGCGAACTGGTAGTTTCTCATTGAGTGCGGTCGCGAGCATGCACAACCACTCACAATGAGAAACCTGACCTCCCCGCGTTGAGAATCTCGCCGGGATGTCATTTTGCTTGCTCGCGGTCACAAACATGATGTTGAGGACCGCGAACAAGCAAAAAATTACCGCTGCACTATGCTACGCTGCACTATGCGTGTTCGCACTGTGCTACGTGCAGCTCGCGTAGTGCGAAGTTGCGCAAACTTCGCAAACTCCACGAGCGGAGCGTAGTGCTTCGCCCAGGGTTAGTTTCAGTACTTAAAAAGCAAGTCAAGGCCCTGAGTTTCAAGTAGCTCTGCAATATCTAATTTATGTTTTGGCAGGGATCTTGCATTTATAAGGGCTCCTTGAGGTATTATCTTAGGCTTGGAGCTGACATTTGCAGGGAGCCAAATATTGGAGTACTGTTCACATGCTGTTGTGCTAAGTTTTAGTAAAAATATGCAATTGGCGCATTTAGGCGGCTTATATGTGTGGCAATTATCCAGGATAAAATATGTGCATTTTCCGGCATTAGAAACTGAAGAGTGATTTAATATCAGTAAACTCCTGCTAGAATAACAGAGACGTTTAGTTTGGTGGCTAAGAGGTGAACCAGCATCTCTGGCGCTGTCCAGGCACGGACGATCTTGCCTTTGGCGCGTCTTCGGCATGGCATACCATGTATGTAGGGCTTGAACCACTCGCACGTCATCCTTCCAGCTGGAAGTGAGTGCGGCCAGTGGGGGCGGAGTTGCATCCCTCCGCTCAATCGGCAACATCTACCGTGGTGGACCAAGGACACAATCCGATATGATCAGTAGCAAGTGCAAAGTGTGGTAAGGTAAAATTATTTAAAAGATTTGCCAAGTTGAAATTAATTCAAAAGATTTCCCCAGTTTCCCAAGTTAAAATTAAATCAAGATACAAATGAACAAGCAATCTGGCAGCAGAAAGAAAGCTTTAGGTAACACTCAGCGTGCTTGTCAGTCTTCTGGTTCGCTGCACGTCTGGCCTGGCATACTGTTTATGTAGGAATTGAACCACTAGCACGTCATCCTTCCAGCCTTAAGTGGGTACGGCCAGTGGGGGCAGAGTTGGGTCCCTCTGCTCAATCGGCAACAGCTGCTGTGGCGGACCGAGGACGCAATCCGGCGTGATCAGTAGCAAGTGCAAAGTGTGGTAAGATAAAAAATATTTAAAAGATTTTCCAAGTTAAAATTAATTAAAAAGATTTCCCAAGTTAAAATTAATTCAAGATACAAACGAACAAGCAATCTGGCAGCTAAACGAAAGCTTTAAGTAGCCCTCAGCGTGCTCGTCAGGCTTCTGGTTCACTGCGCGTCCGGCGTGGCATACCGTTTATGTAGGGCTTCAACCACTAGTACGTCAACCTTCGAGCCGGAAGTGAGTGTGGCCAGTTGGGGCGGAGTTGCATACCTTCGCTCCAACGTCAACAGCTGCTGTGGTGGATCGAGGACGCAATCCGGTGTGATCAGTACCAAGAGCAAAGTGCGGTAAGATAAAAATATTGAAAAGATTTGCCAAGTTAAAATTTATTTAAAAGATTTTCCAAGTTTCCCAAGTTAAAATTAATTCAAGATATAAATGAACAAGCAATCTGGCAGCAGAAAAAAAGCTTTAGGTAGTCCTCAGCGCACTAATAAGGCTTCTGGTTCGCTGGGTGATGCCCTGAAACCAGCCCCAGGATGCTTGTTTCCGGTCCAGGGAGCTCTTGGCTTTGCAGTTTGGGCTGGACTGTTCCCATAAGGAACAGGTTCAAGACTGATTTGCATATGGCTGGGTCCAAACTGGGGTGGTGTGGTGAACAATAGAATGATGGATTAAACCTAAATCCTTGTGACTGGGGGTGAGTGTTTGCGTTTCATCCTTCAATTGTTTCTTTTGCCGTTTTAGATTTACAGCAATCTTTGTATAGTCATCTTTAATCCTACTCTACTTTCTTCTAAATGTTATCCCTGCTCGTCTTACTCAGGTGTAGGGGAATCTTAAAATATTTTTTTTTTATCTCAGTTTTTGATAAACGTTCACTTAGAAATCTCTTCAAACAACTTTTCTGAACTTTTCTCATTTATAATGTCATGCAGGCTCATACAATTCTGAATTCAGGTCTCCCAAATCTCATATAGGCATGGCTAATACTTGATTTATGTAATAAGTCCATTCAGGTGCAGAATGCCTTCGACAAGGCACTCTTACTCTTTTTGATATTGTTCAGTGTCACGCACACCACTTGACTCTGGTTCTTCAATGATTGTTTGTGGTCAACTAACAGTGTTCTGTGACCATAAGGTCTTGGCCACTCAGCATTTCAAGTGGCTCTTCTTGTTTCAGCCCTTGTTCATTCACCATAGTATTCCTGCTGTTCTAATGCTGTTTTGGCTACCACTTCAGATGGTTCAGAAAGGTAACGGAATCTTGTTTGTATGCTTCTCATGTTTCTGATGCCACAACCAGGTCCTCAATTTACGGTACCCCCTATTAAGATGGTAGGCAAATTTATGACTGATTAGTTTGCGCAATAACCTCGGCTGCCTGGTCTGGATGGACTACACTCTTCTTTATTATTTTTTTCATTGAAGAATTATTTTTTGGTCATAGCAAAAAACAATTAATAAGAGCAATTCATGCTGATATATGGATAGATATAGCCTGTTTACTGCGTTAAGTTAGCATGAGCTTTTTGTGAGTTTACACGCAATTTTTCCTTTCTGCTGCTTTTGCACACGACATGCATCTGCTGCTTTAGCTTTGAGCCTAGTAAAATGTTTTCGGTTCATACGAGAATAATATGTTGTTACACTGATATCAGCCTTGCTTGGCGAGCTGTGTCTGTACAGTGAGTGCTGAAACCTTCAAGGATATCTCAACACAGTAGTTGTTATGAGCAGTGATCTTCGCACGTCCCTAGACATAACATAAATGCAGCTGCAGCCAAGTTCTGGCTTTAGGCGCATTTTATATTGCTTTGCACAAGAGCATACACACACACTTGATGGTGCTTCGCATGCAGAGAGCTAGTTGCTGATGATGTGATACCTTACCGCTAGATCTTGGGGCCGCTCTGCTAAAACCCACAAGAGACCTTCTTAGATATAATATGATATACCAACTAGGGAGGGTGAGAATTAGGTTTTGTTAAACACTATTCATTTTGGCATAATACTATGCTTGCACCGTTAGTGTTCTATGGACTAGTGACTATCCTGATTACTTTGTTTCTTATAATATGTTTGCTTGTATTGACTAAGATACTGCGCATGAGAGCACGGCATTAGTGAATAAACATTTCAAATATGCACGTGTCCTCTTTTACTCCTTGTTCTGGATTGAAATGATTGTATAACGAAAGAGTGTTCATGTGTTCCACGTTACCTGAAGTGTACTACGTTCATGTTCTGGTTTGTCTAAGCATTGGGAGTTTGTAACAACCAATGAGGCACTGTAGTTAGTCCGGTAGGGGAGTTTAGGTACTAAGGTGAGTTTTGGTACACCCTAATTCACTGAGGTTCCAAGCCTCTATGCACAGTTCGGTCTGAGCATGGAATCCCTGCGACAATACATGATAAAAAAATAAAGCATCAAAGGCAGAAGAATCAAGCAGGGGCAAATATCCTAAATTAATTTTATTCCTCAATTCATAAAAGATAAACTAATTGATTAAAATCCTGACTGAAATTATAATATAATGTATTATATTAGAGGGACATGCACACAAAGGCAGTTAAACAATTTCAAAATCCTATTAACTGTTGTCGGGATGGTTATACCCTGTCTAAAAAAATTCAAATCTTATCAAACTGTAGCAGTGAGGAAAAGCCACTTGCTTTAGCCAAAGCAAATTTTAATTCATATATTTGATAGATAAAAGAGCACCGTTCTGATTCTTTAGGAGCACTCTCTGAGCTCCAAGCTTGTGAAAAACAGAGTTGGTCAGATGCCAGCATAATTGTAACTAATTTCTGCAGACCTCCTTGAAATTTGTTTTTAACACCCATCATTTTCTCTTTGGCAGATAATTGTATGGGAGAACCCAGACTTAATGACATATAGTTTGCACCCCTTCCCAGAATGTTTGTAGACAGGGGCAGAGCACAAACATGTGCAGGACATTGGCAGGAAAAAGATCACATAGGACATCCTGATCTATCTGTCCTATCTATAGAAGGGGTTTCTCCCCATTTTAGAATTACATTCAGAGTATAACATAAAAGACACACCATGCACCATGGTGATAACCTAAGAATAGGGGAGTATACAGAGCGGCCCAGCAGATCTAAAATCATCTGAAACCTCCCCAGCTGAAACCTCCAATGTGAGAAGTCTATTTCACTGCTAATATTGGAGTATCATCTATAACAAACTGTGAGAGTGCCTTTTACATCATACTTATAGTAGGTTTAATATCAGGCTTAAAATAATATGAAGAAAACTCTGAGATCTCGATGCCCTCCACATGCCCGAGACCCGTCCCTATGTAATCCCGCAACTGAAGGTATTTAAAGAAAGAATGATGAGGCAGTTCATAGGCAGCTTGTAAGTCAGAAAAGGATCTAAAACCATTTAAATCAAATAATTGGCCCATTATTGTAATCCCGCAGTCAGCCCACACTTTACAGGTTAGATCGTGAGAAATATAAGGAAAAGCAGGATTATCCCATATAGAGTATCCTTGTTGATGAAGCCTGGAGAATATTTCTTGCAGACCCCCTTCCAAATAAAGAAGAGATCTTTGAGTACTTTAAAACGTACCCTCTTGTATTAGTTGGGATCATCTAGCCGATATATGAAAAGCCTAGCTTCTTCTCCTAGAGTGTGCTGATAATAAAGTGTGAAAGGTTAGGTCCCCCATAGGTCAGTAAACTATGCAAGCGGCCAGTAAACACAGCCCAGAAGTAGAGCTTAAAGTCTGGCAGTGAGAACCCTCCTGTTTTATAGGGAGATTTCAAAAGTCGGCTATCACGCCTAGCCCACTTGTCGACTCAGATAAAACTACTGATAGCTCCTTCCAGCCATCTAAAAAATGGATCCTAGACCCTCAGCGGAATTGCCCTAAACAAATAAAGACATTTAGGGAGAATATTAATTTTAATAATATTTAATTGTCCGATAATGGTGAATGGTAGTTTATTCCATGATTTTAATTTGGTGATTGTTGCAGATAGTAGAGAATTATCATTTAATTTTACAGAATTAGAAACTGCGGAGCACAACATAATACCTAAATAGACCGTAAAGGTAGTAGCCCCTGAATTGAGGAGTCAGGGGTAAAATTCAGGAGAATCTGTGTTTTAACTAAATTCATCTTATAGCCAGAGAATTCCCCGAAAGTACGGGCTTTGAGAAAAATATGAGTAACAGCTATTGCAGGGTTGCAAGAAACAATTACCACATTGTTAGCACCGCCCGCCAAAATGCCAGGAATGCAGGATGCGCCTGCCACGGTGGTGGGCGCATCCTAATTGCCCCCACTGGACGCCTGCCCTTATGGCGGGTGGTCCCTTTTACAGTGAGGATGGTGGGCGGACAAAATCCACCCGCCTTCCTAATGACGCCCCAAGTATCTGAAAACCCGGCTGGTCATAAAATTCTGAGCCAGAGTGATAGCCCAAAATGAGTGCAGTTTAGCTTTAAAAACATCAGCTTCACACGCAGATACCGGAACTAGCACACAGTCAGGCAAAATCAGTTCCAGCTCAGCGGGCGGAAATATCGCAACGAACGCCGGACTTGAAATATATAAAAGTGGTGATTCTCCATAACCCCAGTAATGTCGGAGCTTAACTCTCACGTGCAGTTCCATTCACCACGTTGCCGTATGCCGGACCGCGTGGAATTAGAAGGAGCGCCGGGCACCGAAAAATAAATCTAGTGCATAGCCCCGAACGCCCGGAGAACAGGAGCCGCCTGTGCAGCGATGAAGAGCACTTGACCATGTGCAGGTACACCCTTGCTTCAATCACTACGGGCAAGCACTTGGTGGCATGCGGAGAGATATATCCTGCTCTAATGCACCTTTTGAGACACAGAAAATATCATAACATTGTGCCGTTTCACCTGGTATAAACACGATGGGAACCCTCGAGGTGCCACGATCATAGTAAACAATTGCCCTAAGACACTCTATGCGGCATACCCCACACTCCTGGGTCATCACATAAAACATTAAACCCAAGTAGTCACTAAAACCTTTAATAAAAATTAGAAGTAAAGCATACCCTTATGGCGCTATATACACTAGTGACATTGACAATGTATTATTATTTTTTCCAGCCCTTCAACCCCCTTTGAATGTTTCTTAAAGAAGTTCCACGCGTTTGCTACGACAGGAAAAAACTAAAACAAGAAAAAACTAAAATTGGTATGTAATGCTCCCGTTCATTAAATTCACTAATTTGTAAACAATACACATATAAGTAGCATTTCACTAGCTCCCGATTTTTAACCACACAGGTACCACAGGTCCTCCTTGAAAAAGATTTACCCTGATGAAAACCTTTGCTATAAGAAGTGCCATCTAGAAGGTCGAAACGTGATGATTACATACTTTCGAGCGGCTCGCTCAAGAAGCTAGTACAAATTTTGGTCCCAGACTTTGACACAAAAGAGCCTATGGTGTACGGCCCTATATCTAGGTTCAAGATAGTAGTGCGACCTCTCATTGGCGTAAAACATTAGTGTACCTTGAGGACATAAATGAAAGGAGTCCCTGTACTTTGTCCATTAAGAAAGTAGTAGGACTATTATTTGCCTGGTGAAATGTACAGCTTTTGGTGCTTGGTGGCACCAACATGTTTTATGTTTGTTAAATGTACAGATGTTTGTCTATGGTAAATATTGTTCAGATGTAAAAAGTATGTTCTTTTGTTTATAATTCATATAAAAAACAAGGCAAGAAGGTAATTGTCTAGCTTGTCCTGCACAGGGCGAATGTGTTTAAGGCAAAGTAACAAAAAAACGTTTCATATATTTAATTATAATCCAGGGTTAAATAAAAAATCCAACTGGATAAAAAAAAAACTTGGATCTATGGTGTTAGAGGTAATTTGTTTTCTCACAAAGAGCGTCTCAGTTAGCGCCACCAAATGCAGTTTATAATATGCAATCTACTCTTGGACCAAGTGTCGCTTAGACCGAGCATTAATCCCTGACATATTCCAGCACATACATTGAATCTGTGCCATCTTAGCCATCTATATAGTATAAGAATATCTGAATTCTCATATCTTGATATTCCAGTACAAACTTTGCATATCCAATGATATATATTGCATATATCCTGTATGAGATCCCTTGCCTATTACCTATTTCCTCCTCCCCCAGACCTCTGCAAATGAACCAAACTGCCATCAAGAGGGACTTGGTAAGTCCCAACTTGAACCCATCCCCCACCACACCCGACAACCTACTAAGACTTCCCAATCCTAAGGAAGGAATCATGTCAATCTGGGGCCGTTGGTGAAAAACGGCCCATAGGAGAGCCCCCTGCCTGCCCACCCCAAATCCCCTGCCCACCACCAATTCACCAAATGAAAAAACAGGATAAAAAAAGAAATAAAACAGAGACCAGACAAAACTAAGAAAGAAGAAGGAAAAAATTGGAAAATGGGGGGATAGGCTTAATATCTCAGCTTGTCATCCAACCCCCTTATAATAAGTCAGCATGGATAATACGAACAAGTAGAAAAGGGGAAAATCCAGGCTACACTCAATTCCATATATTATTCAAAATTTTTAGTGTGCTTATTTGTCCCCTTTAGCCGAGCGACCGCCTGTGATGCATCTTGTTCAGGAAAACACATTTGAGTGTGTCCATCCATAACAATTTTGAGAAGAGTAGGTTCCTGTAGGAAAGCTTGTGCACCCAAGGTCTTCAATGGGTCAATAAACTGCTGAAGCTTCCATCTCCTGTCCATTGTGGCTCCACATAAGTCAGACCAGGTGACAATTTACATACTATCTACTGATACCAGGGATGTTGGTTGGGCATTCAGAGGGATGACCTGCCTCAAAAGAAAGTTCCTGATATATATCACCATAGGTCGAGGCTGAGAACCTTTAGAGCCGGAGGCATTGCGGTTAAGGGGGAGCCAGTGGACGTGTTGTACTTGCGAGTCCCAGTCACTCAGATCTGGAAAGGCCCTTCTGAATAACTGTACAATGTGCTGCTGAGGATCAGAACTTCCCTCACTCTCCGGTATCCCAAAAATCGTTAGGTTATTTCTCCTATGCTGGTTTTCAATATCCTCAATCTTGGTTTGGAGGAAATGGAGCTGACCCTCATGGCTCTCAGTAGACTTAACTGTTGTTGCCACTGTCTCCTCATTAAAGGCCACTCTTTGCTGCAAATCACTAACATCTGTTGTAAGATTACTAATCTGGCTGGAAACCACCTCCAGCAATTTTTGCATCTGCACATTGTCCACTCTTGCCTGTGTATAGTAGGCCTGCCCCTCTGCGTGATGGGCCTATAAGGCTAATATAATCGATCTCAAAGATGGTTTCTGTATGGCCTCTTCCAGTTCTCCCACAAACCCCATTGATTGTAAGCAAAGGAGAATAATCCGATAGTGTACCTGAAGATACATCTGAGGGTAAGATAAAATAATACTGCAATAGCATGGTTTGTAGCTATGATATATATTCATAAAAATACATATATAAATAACACAGGCTTAAATGTGAATACTCATCTGGTGCTTCTAGCTAGTTCTACCCCAGTGTACCTAACCTAAGTGTAGTATGAGGTAAGAATTAGGTGCTGTTTTTCTACAGTCTAGTTTAGCTATAGTTTGGATTGGTGTTTCCAAGATTTGCCAAATAGCCCTCTAGGTTCTAGTCCGCTCCATACCTTAGAATGAGAGGGGTTGGAATCTCTTTACGGGACTCGACCTCTAACAACCCGCAAGGGGAGTCAGAAACACTGGAGCTGGATTCTCGGTGAGGAGTCTGACAGCGTCTGGTCAGTGCGTCAGAGGAGGACTTGACTTCCTTCCGAACTTGCCCTGGTGAACCGCGTCGTGCAAGTATGCAGCCGAACCGTGGTTAGCCATGGCAAGTAAGGGTATATTTATACCTTGAAGGTGTTTAGGAATGTCAGTATTGATGTAAAAGCCAGACAGATGAACGTCATGAATGAACCCCTAAGGAATAGATGTTCATGCATAATAAATGAGTTCTTGGAGAAATCAATAATCCAAGCAAGGGGAAGTCCCAAAGGCTTAAGAGTCTGGTTTTCCAAGAACTCGTTGTGACTTAGATGGACAGATGTAGGTGGCCGTGCCTGTATTTGGTTAGCATGAATAATGCCTAAATAAGGGTGGGATTTCTATTCCTAAATATGGGCAATGCGAATTGTGCCTATATAAGGACATAAATCGAGAAACCTATATAGGGTATCTAAATCGACACACAAGATCCTAAGTGGACTGCTCTAAGCCCCCTGGCTACTCGCCTTACCAAACTGCCTCTTCTTTGTAGGCTTGGATAACGGGTGAGCCGTGCCTTGCTCTGTATTTTTTTTCTGCGTGGGTTGTCCTACTATATTCCAGTTTTTGGTGAGCAAGCCCCCTTGGGTGGAATTAAAGTCTGCTTGTGAGACGTGGCATGCAATCCAAAAATTCTGTGGCAGATAGGTGATCACTTTCACTTTTGGCCATCACTTTTAAATCCACCTCTGCCTTACAATGATGCCTTGAGGCTCCCAGCTTTCCCCCGGGTGATACACCCTCATCATCCTCTGTAACCTCCCTTGGTGCACTACATAGTTGACCAACTTCATCAGTACCTCTCCCAGGTTAATTTAGAATGTCAAAAGCAGCACTTATATTTGTTGGTTGTGTAGTACACCACAAAGCCTCTCATGAGGATTCCTTCACAGCAGGTACTCCAACTACCCCAGATGAGAGCCCTATTTTAAAAGGAATCGATAAGCCAGGGTTAGAGGATTGCGGAGGATTCGATGTCGGCACTACTGTGATCTCGCCCAATATCCAGGTTGTGGTCGAAATCCTGACCCTGGCCTAGTACCTGGAGCAGAGGAGGAGGTGAGCTCACCACTGTAATTGCTGCAGCTGCCGCCATTAAAGAATCTACCAAGTGAGATACTTCTCCTGGTAGCAGCTCCTTAGATGCGTCCTCAATCAGATCTTGTGCTGCCCGGTTTTTTGCAGCTTCAGAATCAGGAGCCCCACTTGTGAGGGTGTGGCAGCTAGGGGTATAGCTGCCGGGTTGGATCCCAGGCCCTCCTCTAGCTGAGTAGCAAGGTCTTCATCCCAATTGCTTGCAGCCCCTTGGGTAGCCTGGGTTCCTCTAGAGACACTAGCCTACTGTGTGGCCATCACTGAGTCCTGGAAGATAACTCTGCTCAAGTACAGCTGAGAATATATAGCCAGGTATACATGGCTGTGTGCTCGGCTCCAGCAAAGCTGCAGTATCAGGAGGGTAAAAGAAAAAGTCAAATAGAAGCCTCAGCCCCGGCTTCGCTGACAACAAGCCAGGGTCCACCGGAGAACACAAGACAAAAAGTGCTGTTTCAAGAGTCACTGGCCTCACACTGGTGGTGGTGAGCAGAAAACCATGGGGCGGATTGGAGCTCTTGGCGGAGACTACCCGCCATCTCTCTTCCTACTCCAGACTACACTCTTCTTACATAGAAATTATACTGTAAAGCGTTTCAAAATAGTCAAGCCATGATCCTATTGTAGAAGCCACTATCTTAGTTATATTGAATGATAATAAAAGCAGAATTGTTCTAATTTACATAGAAACAAGGATCAATAAGATACAACTGAGAAGACTTGTAAATTAATTTTCAAGTTGGAGTCAAGTTTAACGCCAAACTTTTTACATAAGGTTTTGACTTCTGATGGGGAGCTGAAACAGTCATCCAGGGGACAGTGAGGAACGATGCATGATCCTTGCCCATTACAAGAATTCCTGTTACATCTATGTTAATTTTTAACCCTTTAGAGTTCAGTATTATATAAGCAGTCCGGCAAGTGTGGCAGGGGCCGATCTGATCCTGTCACACGAAAGTTAAGCTTGTGTCATGAGCATAAGAATGTATAAGTTGCCTAGAATGAGGCAGAGAATACCGAAGAGGTACAGAAGAAACAAGTGGGGTGCCTTTCAGTTAAAACATGGTCAAAGATTGATTACTGGAAAATTAAAGATCTGATCCGACGCCACCGTTTTCCGTACAGGAAAAGAGTTACATCATCATCAAGGAACTTATGCATGATTGCATGTTTAATAAAGCTTTACATCACTCCTGTCCTCTTTTTCAAAGCTGCACGTGTGCCAAAGTAGCCTTTGTATTTCTATCACTGGTAACTGTAACTGTAATGGAGGACCAACGAGGTAGCAGGGATGTCGATGTTATGTAGCAATTATGTACCAAGAAAAAGCTAATTATGAGGAGTTCTGAGGCAGTGTTATGTCACTACTTTGTCATTTTGACATACATTAATATGGTCCGGGCAAAGTTTCACCTGATTAGTACCACCTTAAAATCCGAATACAGGATTCATCAACTAAAAGATGACCAGTTAAACTGTGCAAGGCATCTGCCACTACACCGCACCACATGTGAACACTATTTTTGGTACTGTTTTATCTGTTTTAGTTTATAACAATATTTCGTTGAAATCTGCAAATTATGCATCTGATAGTGGATTACGAAGCGAATGAAGTAAATACATAATTATGTGGACGTTGCTGTAGTGAAAGACTCGCACCATTTCAGTGGCCTTGCTTCTCACGTTATTTTCATGTTAAATCAATCGCATAAATATACTTTAAGCCACTAATTCATCAGTTGTATTTACAAAAGGACATTGCACGCTACATGTCCTGCAGTGTCTGCTTAGATCAAAAAGAGCAGTGTTTAATTTATTCTCGTGGTTGCAGGACATGGGGAGCAGCACTCATTTTTAGGACTGGATTTATTGTTTTCATCTCTTGACTTTGACCCAGACAATGAGAGAGAAAAGCACGAAAAAAAGAGAAAACAGGAGATCGAGAACGATAAGGAAACAGTAACAAATACAGAACAAGGGACGACAATGAACCTGCCAGAGTGAGGTAAAGCTACAGGAACTGTAGGAAGGTGGAGGAAAGAGGCATGAAGGGGATTCAGAACTTGGCAGCTTTGATATTTGGCAGCGCTCGGGGCAAGCTTTTAAACTTTGGGCACCTGCACTTAATCTTTTAAAAACTAGCCACTGAACATGGCAACAGTTCCAAAATTTCCTTTGCCATAGAGTCATCTTGAATGAGTGACGGATACGATGAAAATGAAATGACAAACTCCCCGGCCACAGACCGCTTCATTTCCCAGACATTGGGAGGACTCCTTTGTGACACTGCAACTGAAAGATATATTGTTACCTTTTTCTTTCTTTCTCGGTGTAATTTGTGCTTGATTGTGCTCTTGAAAATTGATTGGCTGTTCTGGAACACGAAGAAACAAAAGTTGATGATTTATTTGCAGAGTAGGCTTACAGCAGACAGCTGCATTGTGATATTGTGCTCTCAATAAGCAGGGCGAAAGGTTTCCAAGCAAGCTCAGAAAAATAGAATCTCCTTGTTCATAGTTAAAGAGTTGACAAGCGCACAAAGGGGAACCTCGGGGTAAATGCAGGGCAAGAACATACAATGATAAAAATGGAATACAAAAAAGTACAATTACTGAGCAACAAAGCAGCTCCATGGCCCATAACCAACAAAGAAACCAACCTTGTAATGAAGTTTCTGAAGGGATTGTGACAGATCGGCTAGATGTCTTCTGCACTGTTTGGAACTGTTCGGTTTTCTTTCCTTAAACAACCCCCACTTTACTGCATTTTTTTGTATTTTGTTCATATTCTGTTCCCTTCGGCCATTCGCCTTCTGGTTAGCACTTCAAAAGCAGCAAGGAAAAAAATACTTGAGGCGATAAATGAACTAGCCCAAAAATATAGACAGCTGTCAGATGTCTGTAGAGTCGTATGAAAATAATATGAAAGGCAACTATCAAACAAGCTAATGCCTACCGGGGAGCTGTGTCCACAGTCCACACTGTCGAAAACGGTGCGTTGTGGCTGAGAGGAAAACGTCCACAGAAACCTGGCTTTGTGGAGATTTACGAAAAAAACGAATATACACACCTAGAAACAATATACAGCAGTGGAAAACTGCAAACGGGTGTTACCCGAAGGTACTGTAATATGTTCGTGGCCGAAAGGGCTGTCCTGGCTGCTAAAGGGCAGAGCTGTGGTTTTGAGGAGAGCCACTTGTCATGTGCACCTTCTGCCATGCCATTTCACGTTTGATAAGTCATCTTCTAGGAGCAGGGGTCCTATTGTACTGTTGAGAGAGGGGTTGTAAACTCACTTTGTATACTGGATGAACACTGGAAGTCTTGGTTGAACCACCAACGCAGTGGTATCCAAGTGGGAGCTCGCCGCCTGTCAGTAAGTAGCTTCCATGAATGCAGGTCAGCCTTCTATGCCATTCATACGGTCTGGTGCAGAGCGATGACGTTTCCTACACAATGTAGGAGTCAGCATTTCTCAGTTCCAGACCCATAGAGGGACGGTCATCTCAGCCCATGACAACGGCTCACAATCATAACACACAGTGTGAATGAATCTACGACATACCCAACTATCACTCAGCAATATTGCGGCTGGTTTACAGACCGTACACGGTCAGTGAGTAACCAAGGGGCTGGGAAAGTTGTCACAGCAGAGTGGCTCGAATGGAGCACCAGAGAAGTTGAGTGAATGTTTGGGGTTGGGCTGAGAAGGAGCCTGGAGATGAGGAAAGGAGGGACAGGAGCACGACTGGAGACAGTCAAATGTCCCTCTTGCTGCAGAGTGGCTCTGGATTCTGCACACAGTTATCCATTTGTGTATCCGTTTGTGCCCTTGTAAGTGTACATTTGTGTGCGTGTTTTCACAACAAACACACATTCTGGTAGCTCACAGACACAGCATCCTATCACTTTCACTGGTGTGTCCCTTCTACAATGTTGGTTTTAGTAAGATGGCATGCCATTCTAGTAAATTGTTATTGTTAGATTATATTTGTAGAGAGCACCAATCACCATAGGTCTCTAGGACTCACATCTTTCAATTTCAGTATTCATGCAGCAGTAAAATACTGATCAATTGTGAATGAAGTAATTTCCTTTCGTTTATACAGTTTCCAATTTCACTTAAATTATTGCCTGATATCATGAAGTTTCGCTTTCATTAAAGCTCTTCAGAGATACTTTGACTACATGGGGTCATTTTATCCTTGCGTCTTTCATACCTTCCCTCAAGATTATTTTTTAGATTTATGTGACAGAGTTTTCTATTGATTGCCACTGGATTTTTTAAATTTTATTAAAACACTTTAAACCACATCTTATCCTTATTTTGTGCTATTAAATGTTAACTTTTTTGGGTCAAACCTTGTTTTTAAGCTTTGAGTCCTGAAATTACCGTTATTTTAGTTGTATGTTACACACACACACACCACGTTGCAACTTTTCTCAGTAAAGCACCTATATCCTTGGGACAAGCTACCAAAGGTGCGAAAAGGTTAGACATAGTGAACCCTGCCTGCCTGCGTGGGCCCTCCTGTTTGGGCCAAGGGAGCGATCGAGCATAGCTCTCTGGAAGCTTGTCACCTCAGATGTGCATTACCAGACTGCAGGATTCCCTGCACCCGCACTGTCTACAGTCGTTCTCCCAGATCAACGAACCTTTTCTTGTTCTTCCCTTCATGTTCCTCCAAAGGCACATTTAGATGATGGAAAAGCAGCAAATATCACTAAACAGCAAATTTAAAGAGATATATATTTTGCCTGACAGATTATTTTTTGCTGCATGATGAGGCCTGGAGGGAATGCATCTTGAGCTGCATCAATTTGTCACTGCAGAATGCTTTTGGCAGGCTTGTTGATTTTGAGACTGTGAGCATCTCAATTATTTCTGTCTATAAAAGGGGTGAATTCACAAAAGCTTGCAGTGAGAGGGATTTCACATGAACATCAAACTGTGGTAGGCAGTACATGTGGGTCCATAGTGTCCCAGGTGAGTTGTCTTGTCATTGAACATGCCTTAAGGTTTTCACCTCATAGCTTGGTGTGATTTCTGGAAGTGGTTATCATAGATCCTATAGTTCTTGCAATAAACAGAGGAGCTGTACTATCCATGACGGTGATGCAGCAAGTGACTTTATCACGGTATAGACTGGCTTTCTCCTCTTTTCTTTGAATCCTCTTCCATGGTATTTCATCTCTTTATTGGCTAGGGAGTCGGCAGATTTGGAGTGCTTATATTGTAGAGGTGAAGGTCAATGGGTGGCTTGTACCACTGCATCTTCAAGTGGTGCATGAGAGCCTTTGCATTGCTGGTTTCTTGTGGTTTGATGATAGGAAAGCTTTGGAGGAAGTCAACTCCGCTGCTCTTTTTGACGTTTCTCAATTGTGCAAGACTGGCCCATCATATTAATTGACTGATGAAAGCCCGGTTACTTCTAGCACAAACAACAAAGCGTTAGACGGAGCTCTTAAATTCAGCTTAACTTCTGAGACTAAACCTGGTTTGTATACGGCTTGTCTCTGTCTACAGGCCACAATGGGTAGAACATGATGGACTAGTGCATGTGTACACTGAAGCCAAGACGCTATTCAACGCCATCTTTGACTGCTACTGTGTACATTCATTTCAATACAAATAATGCATAAACATTGCACATCCCATTCTCGGCTCTTTAGGAAAGGTAAGAGCTTTTTATATGAAATAATGTTTATTGGAAAGGCGTAAACAAAATTAACATTGCAAAAAATACCTTTGAAATACTTGATTAAAATATAGAGGCATTTATAAACTGCAAGATGATCGGAAGTTAAAAGGGGATTGACAAATATGTTTTTCGTAAATAATTCAATAAACTCAGTACTCTTTAGCCATAGATACTGTTTTTTGAGTCACTGAGCTCTATACATGGATTGCAAATGTCCATTCACTTTTAACTAATTTTTACCGCCTAATGTGCTATTGAAGGGCGGCAGTCTCAAAATGTTTTTTGACCATTTCAAGATGGCACGAGCAGCTGGCAGAGACAGCAGTTAATCACACTGTGGTCACAGAGTTGCTCTGAAGTCATTGTAATATTGTACACTATCTTTGTCCGCTGCTGTTTACATTTATTTCAATATAAAGAATGCATAAAAGATGCACAGCTTCTTTTACTAATCGTTTTCAAACCCAAGTGTTCCTATCCAAAATTTGCGTTTAAAGACATAGTGGAAATAAGACAGTGTGGAATAAAATCCCCATACAAAAAGTACCGTTTCAGTACTTCAATACATTATGCAAATATACATGTACTGTGAAGTAATCAGAAGGAAGCTGGTACTATAGATTCATAAGTTACTTTATTAGTTATAAGATGTTAAGTCATAAGATATAATGTCAACCCCATCAGGAGCAGCTGTCCTGCTGCTCAGCCCTCGCCCAACTGACATTCACAGCACACCAACATTCCAACCATCTAACATTCCACAAGTGATACATACAAGCTGAGCAGCAGGAAGATGTAAGATACAACATACTGCTTTGATGTTGAGATGGGTCTTTTAATGATTGTACTTTTCGATGTCGAGAAGGGGCTTTTAACAAATGTACTTTTCAAGAGTGGTGTGGCTCACTGGTTAGAGGCGGCAGACCCGGAAGCAGAGGATGGCCCGGGACCAGGGTTCAATTCCCGACGCAGCAGGGTCGTGGACCAGGGTCAGCGGACTCGATAATTCTCGCCTTGGTGCCTACTCTAACCAGGGGTCGCACTCGGCAACTCTGGGCATTAGCTTGCCTCATCTCCACAACGGCCCCACGGATACACCGGGGATGCCTGGTTTCACCTCGGAGAAACCCAGTAGGGACCATCTCACAGGGAAAGCCAGGACGGGTTCCCCATCGGTCTACAGCGCGGAGACACCCCATGTGGGGTGATTCATGCGCTTTACAAGACATCAATGCAATACAATACAATACAAGAATAGTTCAATAAACTCAGTATTTTTCTTTCAAATGCATTTCCTGGCTTCACGGACCGCTGTCTAAAGAATAAGAGGAGACAAGGTAGATTGGGAAATATTCAGATAATAGCAAAAAGCCCCTGTCATAAAAAAATTGTCAATAGCTGATTGGAATCCCTTGCACCAAGAAATACATTTAAACAAACATGTCACCAAGTTAGAAAAACAAAATAAAATAATGCATCATGCATTCTATTCCCTATTTGCATGGCCACTGGAATTATACGATTGTGTAGCAAAAGCGATTTTCGCATGATTATGGATTTGTCGAATTTGCCATATAATCCATCATCTGCTGTATAATTTAAAGATTTTGACAAAAAATGTTTTGTTTCTAGCTCAAACGGTTCAAAAGTTACAAAAAATGTGACACCATGTGTTGCTGCACAGTGGAGAGACCTTTGCAAAGCTGGACCGGTCACCCTTCAGTTGCTTATTGATATATTTGAGGGTTAAATTGGCACTAATGTAATGCAACCAAGGCGCAGAAAATGTTACCTTGTTTAAAACTGATGACATAAGTAAGTAATACTATTACAGAATGTGCCACATTATGCTGCATAACTTGCCTTTCTTGCCGCATAATTTACTCAACCCTGCCACATAATTTGGCCCTCCCCTGTCGCATAATTGCAGTGGCCCTGTCTGTACGTTCTGAGCACAATACCTTCTATTTCTGTAACATAAAAAATCCATACAAAATTGAGGTTATGCCCCTCAACTCATTAGGGGGAATTGTGAAGCACGGAATGCAGTTTTTTTACTCAGCCTTTCTCTTTCAGTTACGTAATAAAAGCCCTTCATGTTCTATAAATTACAATGGACACTGTATTAAGGAGAAAACATTACCATGGTACCAATTATGTCCCTATGTCATCAATGAAGGAATTGAGAGCTCAATATTAAAAGAGGTCCTACCCATATGCTCTTCCTAGGAATCAGTACACTA
Organism: Lissotriton vulgaris; assembly: GCF_964263255.1. NCBI lineage: Eukaryota > Metazoa > Chordata > Amphibia > Caudata > Salamandridae > Lissotriton > Lissotriton vulgaris. Next base: position 2,040,483,027 of record NC_141685.1, on the reverse strand, counting down.
ACCATAAAGGCAGAGTAGTACTTCGTCAGTGGTGGAGTCACAGGGTGGCGGAATCACAAAACTGCCCACCTGGACCACCATGGATCCGAATGGTCAGATCTTAATCCCTCACACACCTGGTAGGGTGTCATGCATCATCATAGGGCATTCCTCATCAGGCCGGCACTGCAATGCCTGACGGGCCTAGGGGCTCTTTATCAGAGATCTTTTGATACATAATCACTGTCAGGTGAATGCATGAGAGGGAACTGTGCGAAAAGAGCGGGGTGTAAAATAGACTTAGGTACCCAGAAGAATGCTTTTATGGGGTGAAGGTACATTGACTAAGTAAAAGCAGTGGTGCTATCCTCCAATATCAATGTACCTTGATAGCTACAGATTATAGTGATACAGTCGGTTTAATGTGTTTCATGCCTAAATTGCTCTAAGGGTCAGCTCAGATTTCGTCAGGACCAAAAAAAACGAGTTAAATCCTACCTTCTATTAAGCAAAGGGGCCCCTTCCAAATGAAGGGTGGCCACTTCTGAAGTACAATACTGCACCTGGTTATTTGCAGCAAACTGATTCCATCTGAAGGTGTTCAGTAAATAGCCCCTTAGGCAAAGCAGAGGATCCCAGTATAGCTGCGGGACAATTGGTGGACACAGCACGTTATCCCTCAACCTACCCTTCTCCGGTTGCCTGTAGGATCTGACCATTTGGATCCATCGTGATCTAGGTGGTCAGCTTCGTGATTCCATCACCTTGTGACTCCACCACTGACGAAGAACCAATTATGTTCCATCAGAAGCACTTTCACTCCCAAACCTTCCTTCACAGGAAATTATACCATATTGTAAAATAAAACACCTAATAAGACTAGATGTCCCAAAATAAAACAATAAGCATTGTGTTAATTCTCTGCTTTATCCTTTTTACTCATTCCCCCTTCTTTGTATAGCTACCTTGCTTTGTTTCACTTAGAACGTTGTGCTTGGAAGTTTGGGAATTGTCAGTCAACGGCCAAAGTGTGGGAGGTTCGTGATGACACACAGCTCTCTTTGATTTATGCCTCATTTGTTTATTAATTCAGTGCTTCTCCTGCTTACTCTCTCCAAATTTACTACACAAAGGCAAGGCCAGTAGTTCCGTCTCAGCTGTAAAGCCATGTCCTGGGCACACCTTCTCCGGCTCACATCAACTAAGCTTTCTTACCACAGAATATTTGAATCTCGTCGCAGGTTACCTCATAAAAATTGTTATAAAACTGTAATGGCTCATCCAGGTAAAGCCTCAATGACAATCATGTACATATGTGGCCCATAGTCGTATCTATCTAGCAGGTAGGACAAAGATAACAAGCAAACAAATAGAAGAGGAAAAAAGCCAGACCGAGAGGGAACCAATTGGATCGACTGACTCTCTCTTGGACAAGGGGCTAGACGAGACACAATTATTGACAAGAAAGTAACATGCAGTGTAGTACTGGTTACTGCTGTAATGCAAGGTGAAGAGGCCTTTCTAGACTTCAGAGGAGAACGGTCCTGAAAGTAGCTTTCTGCCATCCATTTTGTTTGCTCAACGTGACACACTTGATCTTGCCTTCACTTTGCAACCCATTACAAAATGGTTCTCTTACCCGCACCCTTTGCATATTTGTCCAAAAGCGGTACATTTATTTTCATATGAAAAGGAAAATCCACAATGAAAACATTACTTCTTTTTCATTGGGGAAATTACTTTGTGGCCTTCTAGCTTGTGTTTTCGCTTGTTTTTCACATTCAGGGCTGATTCATTTTGGGCCATTCCAGCCTTGATGTTAAAGCTTGCCTATCAGCTCTTTCTTCCATTCTAGCAGCCATGAATACTTGCTCCAACCTTAGTGTCTCTTTCAGCATTTGTCATCTGAAAGAAATAGAGAGACAAGCATCTATTACTCTGAGACAGTTCACTGACAAATCATTGAACACCCAAAACATCCCCATACCATTATATCGAGTCATAAATATAGATGTCAAAATATTGACATCTTATATTCATAAAGGTAAATACAAAAATATTGAGGACATTAATATAGATGTAGAAAATATATTTTTTATATGTATAAAATAAAATGATAAATATTAAATATATTAAATAATAAACTTAATTTAAAAAGTAGGGAAAAGTGTTGGATAGCGGAGGAATAAAATTTGCTATTATCACTCCAGTCAGTGCAGCAGTAGGGAAAATGCTAGATAGCGGAGGGATACAATTTACTATTCCCACTCCAGTCAGTGCAACAGTAGGGACAGTCTTGGATTGCAGAGTGGTAAACATTACTATTCCCACTCCAGAGAGTTTAACTGTAGGGGAAAGTCTTGGATATGGATAGCGGAGGGGTAAAAATTACTATTCCCACTCCAGTGGGTGTAACAGTAGGGAAAGTGTTGGATTGCAGAGGGATACAAGTTACTATTCCAGTACAGTCAATTCAAAATTAAAAACAAACAAAATATCAACAACAACAAATGATATTTGAAAAACAAAATACATTAAAAACATATCACAAATACTTACAAATATTACATTAAACAAAATATAAAAATATTTTTCAAACAAATACTCTTAGAAATTATTTGTAAACAAAAATATTATTACATACATTTATTTTATTTACATCCTACTCTATAACAAAACAAATGAAAACAATAACAAATTAATTAACTTCCCACTCTTTACCCCTATAAACCTCACAACCCACACCTAAAAATAATTACACACTTCCCATATATAATTTTCAATTAATGAAATAATAATAATTAACAAATACTTATCAATTAAATAAAAAATAAATTACTTCCCACCCTTTACTCGTATAAATCGCCCACAACCCGCATGTAAAATTAATTACACAATTTCAATATTTAACCCCTTCGATGCCGCCGCGATTCCCCTGCTGTGCTCTAAACAGCATGAACAGGGGCGGGCCGTGACGAACCCCAGCCGTCATCAGCACACGAGCACCGTAGTGCATGACGGCTGGGGTTCGTCATGAGCATGGAAGGGGTTCATGTTAAATTAATTAATTAATAAATAATTAACAACAAATGAATGATTAATTAAAAATAAAATTATTTCCCACAATTAACACTGTAAAATTACAATTAAATGAATATAAATAAATAAAATATATAATTAATTTATTTTTTGTGTTCAAATCATTTTTATTGAGTAAGGAAAATAAAGTAAATTAGCAAGACAAGAAAGAAAAGAAAATAAAGAAAAATGCAAAGGATGAACGTACATACATTGGTGACTAGGAAAAGTGCAGTAATGTGGTACAATACAAGGTTTACAGGATATACAGTCACAAACGCAAAACACCCAGAGTAAGGACAATTTGGATTACGCATGTAAAGCATGTAAAGCAGATCTAACATTACAAGTATTAGTAAGCATACATTCATGACGTCTTGAGTTTGATGGCAGTATTTAGCTCAGGGGTCAGAAAGTTGTGCCTCTTCAAGGGAGTCAGAAGAACAAGCATATACGGTCTAAGAAAAATAAGACTAAAGACAGCAAGCTAACATGTTCTAACATACACTGTGTTTCATCAGTTATAGACTTAATGAGTATCATCTGTAAATGCAATAAATACATTATTTCAAGGTGGCTCTATCGCAGGTGTTGACATCATAGGAGGCAGTCCGGGGAACCATACGGGTTACAGGTATACAACACTAATCAATTTATCATGGCGGTTCAAATGAAAATGAAGAAGCGTCAAGTGCACTCCACAGTTTTTTGTTGGACACCCTCCAAGGAGAGGAGTGTAAAGCAGGGTTATCAGTTCCTCTGATGCATGACACCCATTCTTGCCATTGTCTGAATGAGACCCCCGAGGTATTTTTCCAGTTGCACAGGACAACTTTGCACGCTAGTGTGAGTAGCAGGTCAAGGAGATGGCGGTCATGTTCTTTTGTGAGTGTTGGCTCTATGGCACCTAACAGTATGTAAATAAATTCTCTCGGCGGTTTAATTTTAAAAATGTGTTCAATGCAGTCAAAGACATTGGACCAATATTTTTGTAGTAGGGGGCAATGGAAGAGCATGTGTGATAGGTCTCCGTCTGCTGAGGAGCAATTCCAGTATTTGGGGGTGTCTCTCAATTTCAGTTTGAATAGCCGTTGGGGAGTCCAGAAGACCCTGTTGATCAACAAGTACTTAGTTTGCGAGAGAATCGGGGAGACTTTATGAGTAAGAGCTGACATGTGAATTTTATCCCAGTCAAGATCTATTCCAGTGCTATTATGCTCTTCTTCCCATTTAACCTCGTTCTTTCTATGGACCTTGGTTAGTTTAGGTAAAAGCATTTTATAAGCTTTCGAGACAAAGTGACCTGTGTGTAATAGTCGTGGGAGGGTAGTTTTCAGCCAAGGGTTTGGGGGTGCAAGCGGGTGGGCGGACAAGGCCACTTTTAGCTTCAGGAAGGCGTAGAAGTCTATTGGTTGAAGGCTATATTTACTTTGGATCGTGGAGTACGGTAGAGGTAGGTGGCCAACGTATAAGTCCGAGACCAAGTTGATACTGCCGGATGACCAGTGCTCCCAGAAGGTTGTCTCCCCACTAATCTTGATGGAAGGATTATGCCCTAGGGATGAAGAGGTCATCTTTTTTATCTGCAAGCCAGTTTTGTGTGTTTGGTCTAATCTAAGGAGTGCTCTTCTGGTGTTAAGCAGAATGTATTTGGAATGCGCAAGGTGTGACAGGTCCATGGTCAGTATCGTCAGGAGAGGGGCATTGCCTATTGTGGATTTCTCTATGTCAATCCATAGTGGTGTGTAACCCTTGGATTCAACCAACCAGTATACCCCCTGTTTACATAAAAAGGCCGGTTGATAGTTCTTAAAGTTGGGAAGGCCCATACCACCCTGTGATTTAGCCAACTGTAGTTTTTTCATAGCTACCCTAGGTCTTTTCCCCTGCCACAAGAACGTATTGAATAATTTGTTAATCTTATGTAAAAAGTCTTCTGAAAAGTTCATTGGGAGCATACTTGCTAAGTAGTTAATTAGGGGTGTAATCATCATCTTTAATGTCTCCGCCCTTCCCCACCACGAAAGATATTTTGGAGACCATCCGTCTAGAAGTTTGTTAACTTTCTTAAGAAGTAATTCTTCATTGATTTTCAGGGTTGTGATCAGGTCTTTTTCGAATTCTAATCCTAAGCACTTAAAGCTCTTTGGCTGCCAGGTAAGCTCAGAGTCTCCTAGAATTTCTTCACCTCCCATATTATTTAAAAACTTGACCTCAGTTTTATCTTTGTTCAGGGAGTAGCCCGATACCTCTGAAAATTCCTGTATGGTGGATAGTAGAGCAGGTATCGCTTCATCAGCTTTCTCAGTAAGCACTAAGACATCATCAGCATACGCTGTGAGTTTGATAATGCAGTCACCAAAGGGAATCCCGGGAATGCTGCCATTGTTGCGGATTTGATAACGAAAAGGCTCAATCGCCAACAAGAACAGAGAAGGGGATAAGGGGTAACCTTGCCTAGTGCCCTGTTGTAATTTGAATGAAGACGAAAAGGCTCCTCCCACTCTTACTCTTGCCTTAGGGCAGGCATAAAGTGACATCACCATTTTGATGAAAAAGGGACCCAAGCCGAACTTGTGCAGGACAGATTCTAAATATGACCAGTCTACCTTATCCAATGCTTTCTCTGCATCAAGTGTTACCGTCGCAGTAGGTGTTAATAGAAATTTTGCCTTTTCGATAACATGAGCTAGTATTCTAGTATTGTCACTTGATAGCCTGTTTTTAAGGAAGCCGGCTTGTGAGGGGTGTACGAGTGAGGGAAGGACTTTCTGAAGTCGTTGAGCAAGTATTGAGGCCAGAAGTTTACAGTCTAGATTAATTAATGAAATAGGTCTATAATTTTTGGGGAGCTTAGGATCTTTCCCTTCTTTAGGGATAACGGCTATGACTGCTTCGGCTAATGTTCCTGTGGCTGCCCCTGTCTCGCCTATTCCATGGAACATGTCTAAAATTGGTGACGTGAGTGAGTTAGAAAAACATTTATAAAACCTTGCCGTAAATCCGTCCGGTCCTGGGGCTTTCCCACATTTAAGTGATTTTATCGCGATTGAGACCTCCAGATCAGATATCGGCTTATTAAGTGATTCGCGTTCCACCTCAGCAAGTGCCGGTAGGTCACATTTCCTGAGGTAGTGTCCCACCTTCTCCACCTCCACCCTGTCATTCCTGGCATAAAGTTTCTCATAAAACTCTTTAAACAATTCCGCTATTTTGAGGGGGTCTGAATTGGGTTTACCCTCTTCGTCTATCAGGGAGTTTATTATGTTTTTTTGTATTTTAAATTTAAGGTACGCTGCTAGCCCTTTTCCTGCCTTGTTAGATTCGCATATTTTAAACCTCTTATTTCTGTTCAGCCTAATACCTGCTCTTTCACTTATTAATTTATTGTAGGTGTATTTCTGGTTCGTTAGTTTGTTAAGCGTTGCAGCAGATCTGTCATGTAGGTACTCAGTTTGAAGTTGTGATATGTCTTGTTCTAATTGTAATAGTGCAGCATTATGGTTCTTGTTTGCAGCAGACGTTATTTTTATTAAGAGTCCCCTGATGGTGCTCTTAAGAGCTTCCCATCTAATGGAATCAGTGGTATCACCTTTTTTGTTGACTAACAAGTATTCTTTAATGGCTGTTTCCACGGAGTCCCTATTTTTCTCATCACTGAGTATGGCATCATTAAGTCGCCACATTGATTGATGTAGCATTGGTTTTATATTAGTTATAGTGAGCGAAATACAAGAGTGGTCTGAGACCACCCTCGGTTCAATACTTGTGTGTTCAATCCTGGCTATAGCATTTTTGGTAATGAATAAATAATCGATTCGGGAAAAAAAGTTGTGTGGTGGAGAGTAAAAAGAATAGTCCCTACCAACAGGGTTTTGCAGTCTCTATGTGTCTATCATTGTGAATCTGTTACAGAGCTTGGTAAATTCTTTATGGGCTTTGTTGGGTCGGAAAGTACACTTAGAATCTCTGTCTAGAGTGGGGTCTAGCAGTAGGTTGAAGTCACCAGCGAGGACATGGGTCGCTGTATCCGGAATGGTGTCCAATTGTTTCGTTAAACCTGACCAGAAAGAGGGTTCATATGAGTTAGGTGCATATACGTTTGTAACATAGAATTCAGTGTCATCTTTAATCAATTTAGCAGTCACCCATCTACCCTTTGAGTCCGTTGAGGAAGAAACAATATCTATGTTGGCCTTTTTTGCTATCAGCATTACGACCCCATTTTTCTTGGCGATGGCTTCAGATCCTATCAGTTCTGTGTAGAATTTGTTACGTAGTGTGTGGAAGTGTTTAGCCTCTAGTTTCGTCTCTTGTAGGAGGGCAATGTCTCCTTTCTGTCTTCTTAAGTAACTCAAAATTTTCTGCCTTTTAACCGGTTGGTTTAGGCCCTTTACGTTTAATGAGAGGATTTTGAGACCTCCTACCCTCGCTAATCCTATGGGCGTGTCAATGGCGGTAGCCATCATGTAGCAGACTTAAAACTTTGGAAGCAGAGATTGACACCTGCTGCACATGGAACTTCACTTCTGAGGAGCCCCATATTGGGAAATCGGTTCCTAGCTTGAATATCGCTGAAAAAGCTATAACTACAATAGGTACAGTAATTACTTGAGGTTTCCCGAGCTGTATTAGCGGGAGGATTGTGTGTGCGTGGCGCACCTGTAAAAATACATAGTTCTTGGTAACAGAGTATGCAAGAGCATCAGCAGATTCGTGAAACACAGCAAAAAGTATTGCAAAAAATAGAGAAATTGTAAATAAAAGCAATGAACAGCAAATCCCCCCCCCATCCCCTGACCCTGGATCCCCCCGCCGCCACCCCCACCCTCCCCTTCAGCCCTCCCCTCCCACCCCAAATGTGAACAACGAACATGGCGACTCTGGAACGACCACAAGACCGCCTCCAAGCAGCTCACTGTGTGTAATTGCTTTTAGGAACTGTATTAACATAGCTGAACAAGAGAGATTAAATTGTAGATAAGTCGTATCATATTACTGAACCAGCAATTCGATCATATCACTAGGCTGTATAGAAAGACCATTTGTAGATGTCAGATAGATCTGGACAACATACAGGCAGACCATACAATAGGTCACTAACATGTGTAACTTTTATGTAAACTTAAAGCATTGAACAACGAATGGAGAACCGAGCATAACTTTAGAGGTGAAGAGATACAGCATGGGTACAATAGCTAAGGTGTATCAAATCAAAGACAAGAACGATAACATAGGCGCGGGCAGCTGTGTGTAGGGTGAAGAACAAAGCGTACAAGGATTACGCTGAGACATAGTTGATATGGAGCCTAAGGGACTTCTGGTAGCTGGTCACTTGTAGCCAGAAGCAGTCGCCCCCACCAATTCCGGGGAGGTAGTTTCCATGGTTCCGTCATCTTGGTCATATATTAGGCGTCTAAGTTTTTGAGGATCAGAGAAAACATGGGTTGCACCGTTGATTGTCACCTTAAATCTCGCAGGGGCGATTAATCCATATTAATGACCCAATGCTTTCAGTTGTGGTCTCAATGCAAGGAAAGCTTTCCTAATATCCATGGTCTCTTTGCTATAGTCTTGCGAAATGTATATTTTGTGACCTTTCCATAGAACATGGTTGTGTTTACGGACAAATGTAAGAATCTGTTCGACATGTTGGAACCTCAGGGGTTTACATATAATAGCTCTTGGGCCTTTTTGATCCTTGGTCAGTCTCCCGGGGACTCTATGAGCCCTGTCGAACTCCAGTGGTTGGGCAAAAGTGAGGTTTGTGGCCTGTGTGAACCATTGTTCGAGAAAGGCTACGCATGTGCCGTGGGAGTCCTCTGAATTCTCCGGAATACCGAAAATTCTCAGATTCCCCCTCCTATTTCTATCCTCCAAATCCAACAGTTTCCTGGAAAAGTGATCAGAGCTATGGGTGAGATTTTTAATGGCTCCAGAGGTTTTATTCTCAGTGTCTTCTAGTTTGCTTATTCTACTCTCAGTTTCTGCCAGCCTAGAGTTGATATCCCTAATGTCCTGTCTGACCGCGACAACTTCTCTTTAGTGGATTTTTCAAGGTCTTTGTCTTCCTCTAGTCTGTTTAGAATCAGTTCCATTGCCTCTCCAAATTCCTTCTTCCCTTTGAAAGGTGAGAGTGGGAGTGGTGGGTCTGCTTTCAAGCGCTTAGAAGTTTTCCCATTATCTTTATCCCCCATTTTGAGGAGAAGACGTTGAGAGGATATGAAGATATTTGGGTCTGTGATACTCTTACTTTAGGCAGGATCCCAGCCACTCGTTTTATTAGCGTTGCGCAGTTGATCAATTCTCTTGCTTAGTTGCGGGTGCTTACCACATTATTCGCCACTTGCAATCGCCTCCTCGGGATGTAGAAACACACCTTATTAACAACGATTAGCACTTGCGCTCTTATTGGCAGGGACACAGCTGCTATCTTGCAAACATCGACTAGAGCGTTCATCCATGTGGCATGGTCTCTGTGCCACATTGACTAACTTAATGGTTTTGCATGTGACCTACAGGAGTTCACACAATATAGTGTAGTGCAGCAGTATTCATAAGCCTATGGACATCTATTTAGGCTTCTCAAAGTGTTTCTCGCTGGTCCTAGCCACCCAGTGTTAGCACAACAGTTTGCACACAGACTTAATGGTCTCCACAAGTAAAGTTTCGCGACCTCTGACTTCAAAGGCTCGTAATTCACTTCACTGGATTTCAGTGACCTTTATTTGTTAGATCAGTCATTAATCACACAGAGCGTTAGCCAGCAGACGCAAATGTGATAGGTTACATGCTCGTGCGAACAGTTTATGGTTGGGATAACTGGCAGAGAGTAGCGTTTCGTGCTGCCATTTTGCGAGGGAGGTTTCGCGCCATCAACGCACCATTAACGCTGTTTTGCCGATTTTCGCTGCCGCTGTACAATTCAGTTTGTCAATTTGTGACTGTATACTTGCTGTTTTTTGATGTGTGGCGTCGAGTCAGGGCCTCGCTTCCGACTTTGATGAGGTCCGCCACAACCGATGCTCACGATGGTTCCTTACTCCGAGGGCCACGCCACATTAGCCACCGCCGACGAGCTCCGTCATTTCCATACCCACTGGGGGTCAAAACGGAAAAGTCGCTCGCTTCTCTCTCCGGTCACGTAGTTGGACCAAACTTGCTCCGCAGACGGGGGAGACACTCCAATTTCCAATTTAAAACATTTATAGAGCGCAGCATGCACCGTACGGTTTCTTGCCGCTAGTGGAGGGTTCGGCAACAGAGGCAAAATAAAACCTGTCGTAGAGAAGAAGGGGAAGTTACATGGAGAAGGCCTGTTTGAAAAGGAACGTTTTTAGGTCTTTGCGGAAAGAAACATAATGAGTGGCAGAACGAAGGTGGTCGGGGAGGGAGTTCCAGAAAGTGGGAGCTAAGGTAGAAAAGTTGGTCCCACCCCACTTTTTACGTTTGAAACGTGGGATTTGAAGGAGAGACTTGGAAGAAGAGCGAAGCTCTCTGGTGGGGACGTATTCTTTTATTAGCGAGGAAATGAAGGCGGGGGCAGTGCCTTGGCGGGCCTGGAAAACCATGCAGCCGGTCTTAAAAAGGGAACGTTCCTTAACAGGAAGCCAGTGAAGCTCCCTGAGGAGGGGTGTGGAGTGGTGATAACGCGAGAGACCATAGACCAACCGGGCCGCCTGGTTCTGGACCATCTGGAGCCTCCGCAGGCTGTATGCTGGGATGCCGTTGTAAAGGGCATTGGCATAGTTCAGCCGCGATATCACCAGTGCGGCCATGATCAACTTGAGAAACTGGGGGGAAAAGAAGCGGGAGACAGTGCGGATGGTTCGGAGGGTGAGGAAGCAGGAGGAGACTACAGAGCTGATTTGTGAATGGAGGGTGAGCTGGTTGTTCATTTTAACACCCAGTGTTTTGACTGTGGTTGAAGGAGTGGGGGCGGGACCAAGGGAGGGGGGCCAGAAGAGAGAGTTCCAGGGACTGGAAGAACTACCGGTGAGACCCAACTCGGTTTTATCCGGGTTCAACTTGAGATGGTTGTGGTTCATCCAGTCCCTGATGAATATCATAGTGGACTGGAAGTTAGAGACAGAGAGGGGAGAGGAGGATAGGTCAAAGATGAGCTGGAGGTCATCCGCATAATTGTACACGGTGACCTCCAGCTGCTGAAGTGCGAAAATGAGAGGAAAGATATAAAGGTTGAACAGTAAGGGGGAAAGAGAGGAGCCCTGGGGAACACCACGAGTGACGGGGAGTGAGGTGGTCGTGAAGTCTCCTAGCCGGACCGCCTGGGTGCGGTCCCTCAGGAAGGAGGAAAGCCAGACCAGGGCTGATCCCTCAATTCCAGCCGCCTTGACACGGGACAGTAAGATGGTGTGGTCCACCGTGTCAAAGGCGGCGGAGAGATCGAGTAGTACCAGCGCCTGGTGTTTGTTATAATCCATACCCTTCCTGAGGTTGTCTAGGACCGAGACCACAACTGATTCCGTCGAGTGCCTGGGGCGGAAGCCAGCCTGGCGGGAAGCCAGTCCCCCATTGACCTCAACGTGGGCGCTGAGTACCGCGGTGACATGGCGCTCCAGCACCTTGCCCAAATAGGGCAGCAGGGAAATGGGGCGGTAGTTGGCTGAGATGGACGGGTCAGCGCCAGGTTTCTTTAAAATGGGAACTATGGTGGCTGATTTGAGCGCAGGGGTCACTACTCCCTGCGCTAGGGAGCTATTGAGGAAAGTAATGGGGGGTTCAGGACAAGAGGAGTAGATTTGTTGCAGGATTCGTGCCGGACAGATGTCTGCCGGAGAACCCGACTTTACTTTGGGGAGTATCTCCAGGAATATTTCCTCAGTGAGGGGGGGAATGGAGGTAAGATGACATTGAACGGTGGGAGGGGAGGGATCAACAAAGGCAGACGAGGGGGGGGGGATGTTGGCCTTGATGGTTACGATCTTATCCAAAAAGTAGGTGTTAAGTTGGTCGCATAGAGGCTGGGATGGAGGGATTTGGGGTGAAGCTCTGTCGGAATAGGCCAGGTCATTCACTATACCGAAGATTTCCCTAGGTTTATTTTCGGCTGATATTATTTTTGTTGAAAAATAGGTGGTTTTGGCGGCGAGGATTGCAGTTTTGTATTCGGCAAGTGATTTGAGATAAAGGGTTTTTAGTGAGGGGCAGTAATTTTTTCTCCACTGCCTCTCTGCCTGTCGAACGGTCAGTTTTAGCTCTTTTAAGTGGTCGTTGAACCACCTGTTGGAGTCCTTGGGTCGCCGGATGGAAATGCGACGCAGGGGAGCCACTGAGTCACAACCTCCAGCCAGCCAGGTATTAATAGCGTTGGCTTGAGAGTCGGATGAAAGACCGGAAAGGGTCGGAGTGGAATTCCGAAGCAGGAAGGTCAAGGAGGGAAGGTCAACTCTGTTCCAATTCCGCGCCCAGGTATTTTTGGCGTGTGGGACTTTGGATACCAGGTTGAGAGAGATGGAGTAAGAGATAAGGGCATGGTCGGACCAGGGACAGGTAGATACAGTCACCGAGGAAACTGGAAGGTTGAGGGACCAAACCTGGTCAAGTATGTGACCGTGAGAATGAGTGGGGACAGTTATGTGCGGAACAAAGTTCAGAGAGAGAAGAGATTCTGTGAATTCTTTCGAAGCAGAACACTCAGAAGGGTCCGAGGGCCAGTAGTTAAAATCCCCTAGCACCAAGACCGAAGCGTAGTTGACCACCAAGTTGGCCCGCAGGTCTTGGAATGCCGGTAAGAACAGAGACGAAGACTGGGGTGGGCGATACATTAGGAGGCAAGTAATAGGGGGGGAGAAGAAGAGGGAACGGACTACAAGAAACTCAGTGGGGGCGATAGGGGGAGAGGGAAGGGTTTGAAACTTCAATTCAGACCGAGCATTTAACGCAACACCACCTCCAACCCTGCCCCTGGGCGATCGGCACGTAAGGCAACGTAGGAAGGGGGGAGGGTAGCCAAAAGAACAGGGAGGGAAGAATCACAGAACCAGGTTTCGGTCAAGAGCAGTAAGTCAGGCTTCTCAGAATCGAGCAGGACAAACAGCTCATGATGGTGCTTGACCGCTGACCTGGTGTTGAGTAAAAGAACAGATAATGACGGAGTAGGGGGGGGGTCAGGCGGGGAAGAGCAATGTGGCGGAGAGGCCGGCAGAGAAGGCGGCGATGTTGGAGTAGAAGGAGGGGCAAGCCCTAATGAGGCAATGTGCCTACGGACGGATTCTGAGAGTGGCCAGTGGCCTTGGAGGGTGGTAAGCTCCTCAGAAGAGTATGATGTAAATTTGGCATGGAGTCGTGCCCCTGGACCCGTCCGGCCGCGGACGGGCGCAGACGGGCTTGCTAGGCGCGCCTTCGGCGCGCAAACGGCGTGCCCGCTGCGCACGTCCGCTGCGTGTTCTGAAGTTGCACATTGAAATAGGAGGCCTCAAGGGCGGGAAGGGGGCGTGGCCTAGAGGTGGGCGTGGCCAGCGGCGATGGAAGCCGGTGCAAGGGGGTCACGTGAGCGCTAGATCGGCTCCACAGTGCCCTTAAAGTGCGAAGTGCTTAGCAGAATAACAAGTAAGGTTTTAAAATCACATAAATCACAATAGCTTCTACTCCCGGCTTTTCGCCTCCGGTTTCAGAATCTCCCTTCAGAGACGAGGGAAACACCCGAAAAGACAGTGCCCGCAGTCATGGAGTGATCCTGCTTGGAGGAGCAATCGGGTTACGCCGCCATCTTCCCGGCGTCCAAGCGACGCCCCCCATATAATAATTTATAACAATTAAATTACTTCCCACCTTATTCCCCTAAAAACCCACAAACCGCTACGAAACCAAAACACACATTTGATTGAAGTCAAATTGATTACTAATAAAAATGTAACACATATTTTAAAAAACATAAACAATACGTACACAAAAAAATAAATCACATACATTTAAAATATATACTAAAATATAATAACACTAATTAAAAAATAGATATTTTAAACAACTTAATTTTTGTTAACATATTATTCACTTCCATATTTAAAAAAATTATATTTCTTACCTTCAAATAGATATTCTTGAACACGATAATCTTGCTGGCGATATTTCTCATGGACGATATTTAGGAGTAGATATTCCTATAGTTCGAACTTTCCAACTAAATAGTTTGTCTGCACATCCTCTCAGACACATGGCACTTCATCGTTGAACTCGTGGAACTTGCAATACAACTTACACAAGTGTATTGTATACTTGCTCATATAGGTCTCTCTTTGAAATGCAGCAAAGTGTGAGTTTCATAAAGCAAAACTCAAATTCTTTTGGTTATATCATTTCTGATGGGGAAATAACTCCAAATCCAAACAAAGTAAAGGCTTTGTCATCCACTACTTCTCCACAATATGTAATTATGCAGTGATCCTTCCTTGGTATGCCCAGTTACTGTTCAAGGTACATACATGACTTTGCCACTGTAAGTGCCACATTGAGAGACTTAAAAAACAAAAAATGCTCTATTTCGATGTTCAGATGAATGTGAACAAAACTTCAAGAAAATTAAACATGCGAGTGAGAATGCCACTGAAATGGCATACTTTGATCCAAAACTCCAGTGGAGTTAGGTACCATACTTTCCCAGCACAATTGACATCCTAATGCACCAAGACACATTGTGGCTAATTCTAGCAGGAGTTTGTTACCAGGGGAAAGTTCTTATTCACAACCTGACAAAGAAAGCCTTGCTGTGGTATGGGCTTGTGAACATTTTTATGTGCACCTGTATGGAAAGAACTTCACGGTTTTCACTGACTACCAAGCATTACTCACCTTTTTCAGCAGTTCTAAAGCCAAGATGTCCCCTTGCATTGAGATGTGAGGGTTGCGGCTGCAAGAGTATAATTATATGATTGTGATATGTCCTGGAAAAGATCAAAACCCTGCTGACTACTTCTCACATGTACCAATACCGTGTCATGGCTCCACTTCTAAAGCGTTAAACATAATGGGGTAATCCAGTATCCCTCAGAACCTGGGCAATTATGATAAGTACTACAATGTGTTCTCTCAGGTCAAACATTTGCTTAGTGTCAAGGATAATAATCATGATTAATCAATTAAGCATTGTAAATTTTCCAGAAAAGATGGGACACAACAGACAGGAGTACTTATTTATTATGTTAGAATTTATATATCCATTAATTCATGGAGTATATGGCTGTTAACCAGTTACATCATAGGACAAAAATAAAAACAGAAAAATACAACATAAAATGTGGCTGTATAGCATATATATTTACAACAAATAACTGATGAATGGATCGGTACTACAACAGAAAATGATTTGGACAAGTTGTCCGATTATTACAAATGTAGTTCGATCTGCATCCAGTTATCCTTAAGAATGATTGAAAGGGTGAAGTGACTCAGGATGTGATGTTGCTAAGCGTAGACGTTTTGACCCAGGATTTATGTGTTAATTGGAAATCATCACTGGGGTCTTCTTCAGGACAATTGGGTGTCCTGTCAATAGCTTATATAGGTAGAAAAATGATTACAAGTCAGTGTGGTGTGTTGATTGGTGGGGGTATAAATAGCATCTATTTAGGCAGCTAAATGAGGTGACTCACTGGAACACAAATTTAAAATAATATTGACTCTTCATGGTTTCCAATTATAGGTGACATTTGTTATGTATTCATGTCCTAGACTCGAATTGCAAGATTGACATATCCAATTAGGTGAAATCTACAAAATGAAATAAATTAAGTCACTTTAAAGAGGACATAGAACTGCATGAATATACCCTTTAGAAATGCAGGCAATGATACCATTGCATTGCGGTGGATGGGTAATTCTATCCTTTATGGATTATCAATTGGTCTGATAATGGTCCTTACTAGTCAAGCTCTATGGTAAAATACTGAAAGTGAAATTATGGACACAGACCTAACTAAATAGGTGGGGTCGTACAACTGGTAACGCGACTCCCCCTTAGCTGAGTTAGCAGTTGGTGGAGGGTCCTGGCTCATTTAATCAGCTTCAGAGTGACCTGTACAATATAGGAGATTAAAGTAACTCTATAGCCCTTCAAAACTGAATTTAATGAAATGAAAGGAGTTTGGAAGTAACTCACCTTTCTGATGTATGGCACAGAATGTACGGAACTGGAAATGCGGGCTGCGTGCAGTCAGCAGGCTGCTCACTAAGAGGGGTGAGGACGGCTACTGCGCCAGCGTATACGTCTGGGAAGTATGTGCAGAAGGCATGACTCATGACTCATAATGTCATTATGGCTAGCACCATGAGACCCTCATTGGTGAGTAGCGCGCTGACAATTCCCCGGATTGATTTGATTGATAATGTAACGTAATGTGGCGTGGCTTGTGAAGCTACGAGCAAGACATACCATCGTATATTGGAGCATCAATAGGTGCGATGGATTACAAGGTTTGGAAATTGTTTTTCGGCATGCACCTCCTGTGAGGAATCGAAGGACACAATGTTCTCATGGAAAAAGCAAAGGGTTAAATTCCCTTGTGTCTTAGCCGGCACTAACTGGTGGACGAGTCATGTCTAGTACTTTATAGTGTGACTATCATGTTTGAAGGAAGACACACAGTGTTACTATGACTGATGGAAGGTGCCTTGTATGGATTTGTAAACAGTAGATCTGAGGTGAATAAATCAATTACTTGAATACTAAACTTAGCTTGAATAGTGATAAATCAATATATTATATGGAGTGGTGAAAAGCGAGTTCCTGGTAGCAAGAGTCAATAAGATGGATTATTTTGTGGGACGAACATAGTGTATTACACTGCTGCAGCAATTTACAGGTACTGATAATGACATTACGTACCGATTTGTACAGAAGGTATATAATAAAACATCAGTGGCCTATGTAGTACCAAACCAACTTTTCAAGGTGACGAGTACATAAATCAATTTCTCATTGTTATCCCCTCGTAGCGGATGCTTAATATCACACGGTGTATTAAATAGCAAAAACGATTCGAAAGTGCTTAAACCACAATTGTTCAGGTATAAAGAAATACATTTTGCATTTGATTCACAGGAGATACAATAATACGTTGGTATCTATGACCTACTTTGTAAAAAGTGACTTGTGTGACAACATTGGTATAATTATATTACTTGATCAAAAAGGTGACTTATGTGACATCCCACTTTAAGAATCCGATTGTACTTCAAAAACTACATAATGACACCAAATCATACACAGCCGTCTAACGCGGCTGGTGTTTCTGGTAATTGTAAAATCCAGTACCTTTGGTGCCATATCAGTGGAACAAATCATTGCTGCCAAAAGTAGTGACAGCAGCTTGCTAACACTCAAAGACATTATTACACATTAATCTTCAAGAAAAATACTGTACCTCATCAGGATAACCATGAATATCAGAAATAAAAAAATTTAGCAGGAAGAACTTTCAGTTACCCCAAAAGGCATTAAGTTAGGAGGGTTGAGAATTGTTATGCCTGGGAGCCTGAAACAACAAGTAATTAAAAATTGCACATGAGGGACATCGTAGAGTTGTTGTTACTAGTGAGCCCTACAGGACTGATTGTGGTACCCAAGTTGGAAAGAAATTAAGGACATGCCATTTGTGCAACTGCTTGTCATCCAAAACAACCTTGCATCCATTAAACATGTCTGATCTTCCAAAGCATGCATGGGGGAAGATTGCAAATGATTTCTTTGGACCCTTTGACAATGCACATCATCTAATAGCAATTGTTGATGAATGCTGTTATTTGCCCTTTGTGGAAGATCTATCATCTATCACTGACAACAAAGTCATTGAGAGATTAGAAAGTATTTTTGAAACAGGGGGTGTTTCTTCCATTTTGAAATCTGACAATGGCCCACCTTTCAATAGTCAAGAATGTAAAGATTTTCTCACTCAGCTAAATGTTAAGCATCAGAAAAGCACCCCACTCTGGCCCCAGGCGAATGGTGTAATCGTGCGATTTGTGAGTACCCTCAAGACTTGAACTCAAATCAGTTCTTCACTCTACTCTTTGTGCATTTAGGGCATCTCCCTATTCTACCACAGGCCCAAACCCTGCCACCTTAATGTGTGCCCAAACCCTGCCACCTTAATGTGTGCGAGAGACATGGGAACCAAATTGCCACAATGGTCCACTGAAAGATCTTTTGAAATTGATAAACTTCGCACTACTGATTCACCAAACAAATACAAAATGAAGACCTATGTAGATAGACCCCTGTGTGCTCGGAGTACCGTGTTAAAAACAGGAGACCAAGTCACTGTCAAGCAGTAACAGAAATGCAAGTCTGATGCTCTTTTTGATGCTGACCCACTGAGGGTTGTGACCATCAAAGGATACATTGCGACTGCTCATCGTCCTGTAAAGTCCATCAGAAGAGATAGATTATTTTTCTAAAACTTGCCTCGAGGTTTGTGGACTCCAGACCTTTAGAGCGAGACTGTTCTATCTGGGAATCAGGAGAGTCCAAAGACTGCACCTGAAAAGGGGGGGCCCTCGGCCCCCCCGCACGCATGGCGGCGCGGCGACCGTCGCCCCCACTCTCTCCTTTGTCGCCATTCGGCGGTGGGGGCGTGCCCTGGGGGGCGCGACCCACCGCCGATTGGCTGGCGGCCTCCCTGACCCGGATCCTGGGAAGTGGGTCCGGGTCAGGGGGGGCGGGCAATAGGAGGGGCCACCTGGCCCCTCGGGAATAAAGAGATAGGGAGCGCCCAGGAGACCCCCTTGTCTCTGGACGCTCCCTCGCCGTAACGGTGTGCCCCGCGCTCGGGGCTTCTTTGTTTTTTTTAATTTTTTCCCTTTCTATTTGCAGGTATGAGCGGGTGGCGTCGTGACCATTCAAAGGATCACCGCCACTGCATCGATGCATGGAGGCTAAAGCGATCCGTGATCCGCGAGAGTGAGGAGCAGCTGGTCCAGTCGGCGGAGAAGCCTACGCGCCTTGGGGGAACAGCTGTGTCGGTCTCCGGCGGTGCGAGCAGCCACCTCCACCTACCGCTTCCAGTTTTAAAATGGTGAGCGTGCACATGGTTGGCGACATGGGGTTTTCGGGCCTCATTGTGGGGATGTGTTCTTTCATAGACGGGCCAGCTGCTTAAGGGACGGGTTCAACGTGCGGGTACTTTTGCCCAGGACGGGGCCCGGGGTTTGTTGCTGGGAGCCAGTACAGAGGGGGCGGGCATCAGACGCTCTCTGCCCCTGTTGGTTCTTTTTTGTATGGCCCAAGTTCTAGTTCCTCCACCTCCGTGAAAATTTCAAACGTTTATTTAATTTAACTGGACTGTGACTGGGAGCATTGATTACAATTAATAGGTGGAGGGGGGGGGGGGCGGGGGGGTGTAAAGAATGGTCGCGGTTTGCAATATGCATCTGTGACCGACTATCCGGGATTCAAACCGGCCAAGTGATACATTCAGGTTGGCTGAGGTACTGGAGTTCACTCGGCTTTCGGCATCAGGCAGCTGTTAATTTATAATCGCTTATTTGGTGCGACACACGATCACGTAAGGCGGAGAGGAGTTGGCCTAACGGCTAGGGCGCTCGACCTCGGTCCCGGGGGTCTGGGTTCGAGTCTCTATAACGACGCCAAAGAGTGTGTCTGCATAAAATAAAATGCATTCAGGTACGGGAAGTGAAAGAATTGTATTTCAAAAAAGTGTGTGCTTACTATAGCCTGCTGCCCGACTTGGTATTTTTTGAGTTTCTGCCAGTGCAGCCAGAAGGATGATACAACAAGTAACATCAGAAGCCCGTTGCACATGCGTTGTTTATTTATATGTTCGTAGGGTCATAAAAATAGGTGGGTTGAGCCTAGGTCACTGTGTTATTGATTAGCAGCTCTAGGTATGCACCTCTGGCATTTGGGAAACCTGCAGGGCACATTAATGCTGTATTGTGCAGTAATTGCGGGAGACACTGTAACTTCTGGGCTTTCACGTAGCAGCGGTGACACAAACAAATATATTTTCCTACAATCTTCCTTCATGGAACTGAACTCGGTCGCATTGGGCTGCAATGATCTACCGATCAATACGTGTAACCGGCTGCTTAATTCTAATTGTGTGCGTCTTCGGTGGGTTTGCAGGCGACTCCCGCGCAAAATTAGTTAATTAGAGCCCCTGAAGGACTTATTCAACAAGTCGTCACGAGATTAGGAGGGCAGCAGACCACGATTAAGCACTGTTTCATTCCCTGGTCTTTACTCATCAACACTCATCATGACGGTATTAATTAGATGGATCCTAGGGCAGATATAGAAACTTCCTTCAGATGAAACCATTTGCTAAGACGACTGCCATGTCCCACAGTGAAAGACATTTCCTGTTTTTCCGGTTTCAAGCCTACTGACAGGAATAAATCAGCAGCTGTGATACGCTGGGATCTGAACTTGAAATTAACAGTGTGCTGCCTAACAATTACTTTGTAAACCTTTTCGTTCCAATCAATGGCCCTTTTAATTTTGGCGATTAACCCCTGACCTCGACTAATAGTGTTCTCTTTCCATCTTACCTGGAGTGAGCGAGGACATTTATAGTACAGAGCGAGCAGCATTATCAGGCTTAAGGGAAGCCGAGACAAGACGTAAGGAACACAGTGGGCATACCGCTTGTTGAAAGGGGCAAACTAACTTTATAAACACCGTGTAGTTAGAAAAACGAATATTACAACCAAGGGCTGCTGAGCCCATCAGTTTCCATCATTTATTTCCAGCTGCCTTGCATCCACTGGAAAGCCCTGAGCCGCTGTATTTTGATTGGTCTCAAATATCTTATCTAAAATAATGCAGGTGTACAGAAATCGTTGCTGTTCTTGCCAGCGCTAGATTTAGGCCCCAATTTAGTGTTTAGCGATTGGAATACTTCGTCACAAACACACCAGATGTGATGTTAAAGTCAACATTATCACCATATTACTAGTGCATTCTAACCTTGGCACTCGATGTGGTACCCGCATATGACTCATTCCTGTGAAAGAGAAACCCATCCAATAGGAGGCCTAGCGTGTCTGCCTTACTTTCTCACCTCCAGGTGGACAGAACCTGAACATTCTGAACACGGGCTGTTCATCTTTCAAGTGCATGTTGTGTATTGGGGTGGTACATGAATACTTGTACGACAAGACCTCGTAGTGTTAAGAGGTGAACATATGGCAGGACAAGGAGCGGGGGGTGCGGGTTCGAACCTCGATACATCCTGTGGTGAATTAAAGAGGGATGTGGGGTCTCACAGAGAAGGTTCTTTAGGTAAGGTAACTGGCGCTTTGTACGGCGCTCTTATTCATGATTCATGAAAAAACCATGGCTATCAGGTTTTCAGATTGCTATGGGTAATGTTTAAACACTGATTCCATGTGTGAGGTAGGTTGTGGCCATGTACTAATTTTATTAAGCAACTTCAAAGGGGGGGGAAGGATGAGTTTTAAACACAGCGCAGCTGGCACTGCCTTTAGCGAGATTCAGGACCTACCCGTCTGCTCCATAGGACATTGGGGCATGGAGATGGAGACGGGGCACCGTTATCAATGCATATTGGGGTTACAGCTTTATAAGTGGCTGTACAGGTATCTCAAGGATTTCACCAATGCGTATGTATGGAATGCAGGTTTAGTAGTGGACTGTATTTGATCGTGCGGGAGGATCCCCCTGCACAGCGAGCGTATAATGCATTCATATAGCATAGAATGTTTGGTACTGGGGACATTTTCAAAATAATCCCCCCCCTGCTCAGACCTTGCCTGGACTTGCGTTGGTCCTTCGGGAAAAATAAGCGCTTTGGGTTCATTCCTGGGCTTCTTTATTGATGTCATCCAGGCGCTTGCAATAATTTATCCAAGCCTGGGTGGCTAATTATTTATCTTGCGCAAGGAACAACCAGTGCCATACGTTAAAGTTTGACACTCTATCATTATTATTATTGGTGTCGGCTGAGGTGATAGTTGGAACGATCGTGGAACGATTCACGTAAAGGGTATACCCACCTTCTCTTGGGGTCCTCCTGGGGATTAACGCACATCACTATCCCATGTTTGTAAAACTTTGGCACGGTGATTACAAGTTTCCTTGGATCACCCGGGTGCGGGCGTTAAATACATTCCTTAATATCCGTGATGCCCGGGTTACATATGCCTTTTTGTGTTCATCCCTGGGCTCCTTTATTGATGTGCTCCAGGCACTTGCAATATTTTATCCAAGCCATGGTGGCTGCTTATTTAGCTTACGCAAAGAACGGCCATTGACCTAAGTCAAATTTTGACGCTCTAGAGTGACTATCATTGGTGTCTGCTGAGGTGATAGTTAGAACAATCATGGAACCATTCACGAATAAGGTATAACCAATGGCTTATTGCACTGTGGAGGTAAGCACCATATGAGGTGCTGGTGACTATTCTAGGGGGGGCATTGCACCAGTCCAAACATTGCACCTGTCCATAGGACCCTTCATGGATGATAGGTTAAAGTCAACATTATTAGTGAGGGTTAGCTGTATTGCGTGCAGCCTTCAGCCAAGTCATGAGGGAATATAGAGCAGTTTGTTTTACCAGTCTTTAATCTCATGAATGAGTAAATGGAAAAGAACAGGGGTATGCCAACAAATAGGTGTATTTGTACTAAACACACCCCTTTTAGTTCAGTCAGTAAACTTATTTCACACACAAGTAAATTGGCACAAGATACGTTGAGCCTATGATGAGATTTGAGCCGAATATTTACAGTGTGGAAACTTATATAGCACACTGTAATTTAGCACCATATACGTTGAGCTCTAGGGGGGTACCAAAGCCACGTATTAATAACATGGTGGGGGAACCACGAATGGCATAGAGACAGGGCCTAGAGCCTTTGGACAGACTACTTGGGGTCCTGATAGTGATACACGCCCTGATGTCCCACCTAAAAGGTGCCCAAGAGCCTGGTTGCGGCATCGGATAGTTCTGGGGATCCATGTGATCATGTCCGGTTGGCTGGGATGATATCTCCCAGAAGCCAAGGTGGCGAGCGGAAACGGTCCTTGGGCCAGCGTAGGGCCTGGCGGAGATGGGGCTGTGCTAATTCTTTTAGCTAAAGACTGGGATGCTGCACTGTTAAATAGGCTGTCTTGTTTTACACATAAGATCCTATGCATGGAGACGTGGGTAGAAAACCAGGATTAAGAGGCGATGTCCTCGCCCGCAGCACAACTTTCTCGTGTAACAATGATTGTGAAAATGGGAGGCCAATTTTACAGCCTACCAGGGTTAACATTTTCCGTCGACGTGTTAATGTGTGGTGACCTGGCACTAAGATTATCTAAAACTTAGCGACTGATGGTAATGTAAGTTTAATGCGTGTACAGCAGTTATTGCCGGAACACTAATGGCGTGTGTCTATCTTTCCAATTTATGTATGACCGGGTCCATGGTGAATACCTGGAGTGCCCCACATTACAATGGCTGCAACAGGTGGACAGCCCAAGGGATGCTTACGTCAGTCACGGCTGGGTCCATGGCGGATATCGGAGGAGTGCTCCACACCGCAACATCAACAGCTGGTGGACAAAAAAAGGGGAAGCAAACGTCAAGAAAGAGGACACCAAGGGCCCAGGTATTCCTGGCAGGTGTAAGTGCTACCCATTCCCTACGGTGGAAGTGGGAATTTGTCACCCATGTTTTCTTGGTCTTTTCCTGGTTGCTGCAGTTTTCTCAAACCTGTCACGCAGGGGAGGGACTCATCACCAGAGGTGGTGGAGCTACAATGGGCCAGCACAAACAACAAGCTGGATGCAGGACAGGGAAGAGTTGGTTGGAGGGTCTGTGCCATGGTCAGTTCAGGAGCTTCTTTCAGGGACCTATAGCTCAGCAGCCCGACCTCCTGTCAGCGGTGATACTTCACCTAGGGGGGGCTGAATTGGCCAAACTGGGGAGGCGAATACTCATTGATGGGTTCTTCTCCACTGTGGGTGGGTCTTCAGGACTTGGGTGGCACAGTAGTAGGGTCTCAACTTATCCCGGGGTGGCAGGGACGCGGTCAGGGTGTTGAATCACTCGATAAAGGGGATCAACACACAGTGGGACAAACTATTTCAAGCCCCCACTCGGCTTGCAGATGATCCAACATGGGTGTATTGGTTCTACCTGGTAATGGGTGTATTGGCGCTGCCTGGTAACGGGATGTGATAGAGGAAGGGAGGGTCCTGTGGTCTGATGATGTCGGGGCCTGGCTGGAAGGGGTTACTAAAGGGAGAACTTTGTCGGGTAGACCTAGGCAGGGGGAGGCCAGATCGTCGGTTAACAATGCTGGCCTGTGGCGGTAAGGTCATTATCGGTGAGCACATATTTGAGGTCTGAGGGGGCGGGCATCATCCTATGGAGGTTCCCGCCCAGGGGGAGGAGCCTGCGGGCCACTCCCACAACTCCAGGGGCAAGGTAATAGATGCTGCAAAGCAAAGGAGCGCGGGTAGGAGTAGTTCACGCTTTCCTTAGGCTGGTAGCCACCCCGCGCGCGTGGACTCATGACGCCACCGGCGCAGAGTAAGGGCCCTCCTTTAGTGGGTAAATGGAGTTCAGGGCGTAGACCGGGCAATTCCCGGGGTAACACTGCGCATGCGCACATCCAGAGGGGAGACGCAGCTTGTAGGACCTGACACCGGTAGTGACCCTGCCATATGGCCAGAAATGTACAAAAATTCTAGATGAGGATGTTTAGTATAAGTTAGGTAACTACATGTATTAGAGTTTTGTTAAAGTCAGGCTCTCAAACTTGTTGCTAAGAAGTATGTACCTAAATGTCCTGCTGAATTTTTGTATAAATTGTTGATTATGCAATTAAAACCTTTTTTAATTTCATACTTTAATAAATACGGCCGGGCGACTAGCGCCCGCCTTCCAAAAAGTAAAGACGTCTCGTGTCCACGTTCCTGGGTATTGGGTGCCGGATTGGGGGGGAGGCGGCAGCTAGTCGCTGACCATGTGAAAAGGGGGGGCCCTCGGCCCCCCCGCACGCATGGCGGCGCGGCGACCGTCGCCCCCACTCTCTCCTTTGTCGCCATTCGGCGGTGGGGGCGTGCCCTGGGGGGCGCGACCCACCGCCGATTGGCTGGCGGCCTCCCTGACCCGGATCCTGGGAAGTGGGTCCGGGTCAGGGGGGGCGGGCAATAGGAGGGGCCACCTGGCCCCTCGGGAATAAAGAGATAGGGAGCGCCCAGGAGACCCCCTTGTCTCTGGACGCTCCCTCGCCGTAACGGTGTGCCCCGCGCTCGGGGCTTCTTTGTTTTCCCACCCACCATCCCTTGGTAGAAAAGTTTTGTAGCAGATTTATGTCTGATTGAATGGTAAGTTTTGAGGGTACGGTCCACGGGTCTCACAGGATAACAGAGGTGGAACTGTTGGTATATTGTTGATGCTTTTGTCTAGGAATTTTATCCCTTTTTAGCAAAACAGGTGTGAAGTGAATTGTATTTGAAGCTATGTGTCTTTAGGCCTTTTTTCCTTTTTAGCTATACGTTGATACTGTTATTTAGCGAAACATGTCTGAAGCGAATTGTATTGCAATGCCATGTGTCGTTAGGCCTTTTTCCCTTTTTAGCTACACGTTGATACTGTTATTTATTAGCCAGTGTAGCTGTCCTTTAGAATTTTTTCCCATAGGTCGTCGTATTTATTAGGTATGGGGCATGCGGTAAGGTCATTATCGGTGAGCACATATTTGAGGTCTGAGGGGGCGGGCATCATCCTATGGAGGTTCCCGCCCAGGGGGAGGAGCCTGCGGGCCACTCCCACAACTCCAGGGGCAAGGTAATAGATGCTGCAAAGCAAAGGAGCGCGGGTAGGAGTAGTTCACGCTTTCCTTAGGCTGGTAGCCACCCCGCGCGCGTGGACTCATGACGCCACCGGCGCAGAGTAAGGGCCCTCCTTTAGTGGGTAAATGGAGTTCAGGGCGTAGACCGGGCAATTCCCGGGGTAACACTGCGCATGCGCACATCCAGAGGGGAGACGCAGCTTGTAGGACCTGACACCGGTAGTGACCCTGCCATATGGCCAGAAATGTACAAAAATTCTAGATGAGGATGTTTAGTATAAGTTAGGTAACTACATGTATTAGAGTTTTGTTAAAGTCAGGCTCTCAAACTTGTTGCTAAGAAGTATGTACCTAAATGTCCTGCTGAATTTTTGTATAAATTGTTGATTATGCAATTAAAACCTTTTTTAATTTCATACTTTAATAAATACGGCCGGGCGACTAGCGCCCGCCTTCCAAAAAGTAAAGACGTCTCGTGTCCACGTTCCTGGGTATTGGGTGCCGGATTGGGGGGGAGGCGGCAGCTAGTCGCTGACCATGTTTGTCTATGTCACCTGTGCCAGTCACATGTGCCTCTCCAATGTCTCTTCAAACTCACTCAATGGGATCTTGAAGATTGTTTCAAGCACCATGAGGACTCATTGAGGAGTCATGATGTATATATGTATTTTGTGTATTTTTCATTTGACAAGGGAGATGTAGTGTCGCTTGTGTTAGAGATAGCGGGACCCCTCTGGTCCCTAACGGACTCCGTAGAATAGTGACATAGTGATTGGGTGCGGTTGATAAAATGATGTAGTACTGGCACTTAATGGTTACCCTCTGAAGAATAAAGACGTGTAATACCAGGCTCTGTGTGTGTCATGACCATTTACATGTACTTTGCCTGGGGAGGAGGCTACACCAGTGTTTGGAGCAGACCGTTGGACTGCACCTCAGAGACGTCATAGAAGTTTTGCCCTTGCCTTGTCTCTGCCTACAGTAT
This sequence comes from Lissotriton vulgaris, assembly GCF_964263255.1. Taxonomy (NCBI): domain Eukaryota; kingdom Metazoa; phylum Chordata; class Amphibia; order Caudata; family Salamandridae; genus Lissotriton; species Lissotriton vulgaris. The sequence goes on along the minus strand of NC_141685.1, from coordinate 2,040,456,196 downwards.
ACCTACAGCCTGCCTCACATCACAATACCAATTAAAAATAGGCATTCTAAATGGTAGTGTGAAAGGCAGGCTAGTCTTCAGATATGACTGGAAAAAACGGACCTGTGTGAGGCCCTACCCACATCCTGTAGTCATCTTAGTCCTTCCACTTTGTTCTCTCCTAATACGTAGATGTCACAGAGGACCCACTCTGGGAATTTGCTCTTCCTGTCTGGGAAACCAAGTTTACTGGATCAGGCGAGGCCAGACGTTGCCTATGATTACCTGTAAAAGCTCAGTGGGAAAGCCTGTGCATCCGTAGCAATCTTTAAATGGGTAAGAAACCTATTCCGAAATTACCATCCATGCGTGCACATGCTTTCGCATACCACTGCCAACAATCATTGTCAAAGCTAATAGCTCGGCCTGTTAAAGCTGAGGCCTATTGGGTTTGCCAATGCTTCTTTAGCTAGCATTTAAAGCAGAGGAAGATAATTGACTTGCCCATTTAGAAGCCTGTAGCCTGAAGCACTAGCGTCCACCTTTTCCGATGAGACGAAGACTCAGAACCAATGTGGAGACTGGTCTTTAATTTAAAGGTTCAGTTTTTCCAGGCCAGCATGGTCGAGTGATCCTATTTAATGAAAAGTAATGCGTAAAAAAAAATGAATGTACTCTATCAGGAACATGGACGACTGTATGTAATGATCATTCTCCTGAATTGTGCAAAAATACACAAGCAAAGACCAAGAGTCATTGTAAAAGTTGGAACCAGCCTGATGCTTAAACGTAACGTTTCCTTTTTGTATCTTAAGTTTATCTTAGTGGTGCTTCTCATGAGAAGAGAAGGGTGTTGGTCGTCTGGCTGGTTCATGCGCACGTTCTTTCATGTTACCCATTTCTTTCTTTTTCTTTTCTTATAGTGGGTGCTGGTCTGTACTCATTTTTATTAATGAAGGTTTTGTATGTATATACACCTGCACCCTTTATGTAGACTGATGTATTATGTAACCCTATAGTGTTCGGAACCTCGGACTGAGACACACTATGCATTGATTTTCGCATCATCGTCTCTGCTTTGCAACCATTCCTGGGCACAATGCAGACACTCAAAGCTAGTCATAATATTATTTTCCTTTAGCAATTGTTATATTAATAGAATTTATGTAATGTGAGTTGCTTTAAGAAAACAGTCTGACACGTTTCACACATTGTGCTTTAGTCAGACCACGGAGTGTTTCTCAATATAGCACAAAGGTGTAAAATAACTGTTAGCAGGATAATAAGTAAGTCACAAGATACAAACGCCTACAATATTAGCAAATGTAATAACAAGTTTAATAGTTCAGATCATCTTAATTGGACTAGAATGTAGACTCGGGGACTTTTTTCTAGCTCCCTTATACTATTAAATAGCATTGCCTATTTTGTTTGCTTTTGCCGTTTCATATTCAGCGAATTTAGTACAATATTGTTTGCGGCATTATTTACCTTGCTGTGCTGTGTGAAAGGGAAAGGGAAATGGCAGGAATGAATGTTATGTAATGTTATAAAATTTGAAAGCGCAAAGCTGCCCCAGCGTTAGTCCATTGCAAGAAAAAGACTACAGCAGTAGCTTAAAACAGTGAGGAGAGAAAGGGACCCTAATTAGAGAAGAGCCAGGTCTTCAGTTTTTTCCTGAACTCAAAATTGTTACGAAAGTTCCTGATGGAAAGAGGAGAGAGTTCCAGGGAGCTGGGGCCTTTGCACGAAAAGAGTGTCCTCCCACTCTAACGGCCAGATGTAGGTAGGCAAATACCGGTCGGTGACGGCCGAAATTCGGTACATTTCGGCCGTTACCGACCGGTATTTGGAAAATGAGATGTAGATGGGCATTTTACTAATTCGGTAATTTACCGAATCGGTATTTTAACCCCTTGCACGCGGCTGGAATTCCGCTCCTGTGCGGCACATTCTGATTGCGGGCGTGGTCATGAGGGCCGGGAGCCGTCATCAGCAAACGAGCACTGTGTGCCATGACGGCTCCTGGCCGTCATCAGCATGGAAGGGGTTAAGGAATCGGTAAATTACCGATTCCTTAAAATACCGAATCTGTAAATTACTGATTTGGCTATGTAGGGAGCACTCAAATGAGTGCTTTTCCCCTTTTAGGATTCGTTATTTACCACCAACTACAAGTTGGTGGTAAATAATGAAAACCTTGGAAAAAGCATTTTCTTTGCTTTTCCAACAGTGCCATGTTGCAGACACCCATGCACAATTGAGGGGTGCAACAGGGTGTCAAAATGACACCCTGCCAGCCTTCAATGTTTCCCCCTTTTACAGAATCGGTAAATACCGATTCGGTAATTGGCATTCATTCCTATGGGCCTCCAGGCACATAGGAATGAATGACAATTACCGATTTGGTAATTACCAAAACTTACCGATTTGGTAATTTTTTCGTTAAAAATACCTACATCCCATTTGCCTGTTCTTAAATACCGTATCGGTATGATTCGGTATGTAAGAATCGGTAATCTGGGATTACCTACATCGGGGCCTTACTCTCTTAACACGTGGAATAATGGCCAGATTAAGATCCGCAAGCAGAGAAGACATGAGGGTCGGTAAAAAAAATATCCGGTTCGACAAGATAGGAGCCCCATGAGAATGGAGAATCTTTCGGGTGTTACACAAGGTCACACACTGTTCCACTGGGAGCCAGTGCAGTTTGAAAAAGAGACCAGAGGAAGAGGAAAATTTAGGAAGGGAAAACAGCAGCCTGGCCACATTGTTTTGTGGCAGCTGGAGTCTTCTATTTACAGACTTATTGGCTCTCAAATACAGAATGTTGCAGTAATCTAACCAACATAAGATAGCTGCCTGAATAATGGTTTGTCAAATAATAGGGTCAAAAAGACCATGAAGGGATTTAAGCCCTCTCAAGTGCCCGAAGCACGTGCCTGCTACCGATTTGTCTTGTGCTCCGAAAGTTAGAGTGCTGATAACCTGGACACCTAGATGTTTAATAGTTTAATAGAGGTCCTGGATGGGGTATGGTGAAGTGGGAGGAAGGCCACCAGTGGTTACCCCAAGACTGGACATGTTTTCATAGTAGGAGAATTTTCGTTTTGCTTGCGTTTAAATGCAAACAATTGGCATTATTCAACTCTACAACATCAAGTATTCCCTTTTGAAATTGGTCAGGTTAGACATATGATTGTCAGAAAAAGAAAGCACAAGCTGGGTGTTGTCTGCATACGAGAATAGTGTGAGACCTGAGGATTTGACGACCTGAACCAGAGGTTGGATATAAATGTTAAACAATGTAGGGCTCAGAGCAGAGCCCTGGGGAACACCTTGTCGCAGAGCATGAGATTGGGAGCTGTGGTGGTGGTAAGGAATGACCTAGAAAGATCAAGCATATAAAAAAAGAGGCAACCCAGGACAGAGTAGATGCACCTATGCCTATATCCTGAAGCACGAATTTATGGAACACTGTATCAAATGCAGCACTTAGGTTGAGCAGAATCAAGGTGGAGGATCTGCCTTCGTCCAGAGTGCTATAGAGTTGCCTCATGACCGCAAGAAGTGACGATTCCGTACTATGCGTTGACCTAAAGCCATTTTGTGAGATGTTCAGAATCTGATTGTCTTCGAAGAACTGAGTTAGAATGGCATTGACATGTCTCTCTCTTATCTTAACATTAAAAGGCAAGATAAGAGATGGAGTGGACATTTTCAGGCTTGGAGGTATCTAAAGACAGTTTATTTAAGAGGGGGATAGCTGTGGCATGCTTTTAGAGGGCTAGGCACAGAAGCAGAAGACGGCGAGAGATTGGCCAGTTCCAGACAAGCTGGGAGGAGAGAATCCTAAAGTTTAGGGAACAGATCTGGTTTTAACAGATCAGCAGGAGAACCAGATTTAACTTGTCTGCTTACAGTCAACAACTCAGCCCAAAGGGGATAGGCAATTGAGCTTAGGTGAGGCCTTGCAGTTGAAGCATCAGAGGTAAAATGCAGGGAGATATCCTCTATCTTGCTAGTCAAATATTTTGCTAACTTCTAGCAATAAGCATTGGTGGTGTCCATGGAGTCCGCTGAAAGCACTGGCTGAGTGAAGCTATTTACTATATTAAATATTTATTTTTCAGGGTTATTACTATTCTTAATTTTATGTGCAAAATATTCTGCCCTATATTTCTGAATCAATTTATGTTAGGACATATTAGCTGCTCTTTAAAGAGGAGTCATGTTATTTCCTCCATGAGAGTTCTAGGGCCTTACAGTGCTTTCTAGCAGAGATCAGGGTTTGCATTGAACCAGGGGGCAGCATGCTCTTTCTTACCACAAACCTGTCTATGAGGGAAGAAGACTTCTAAGGCTGAGGTAAGCCAAAATTGCAAGATGTTATTCGCTGCCTCTACAATGGAGGCCAGCTGAGGATGGCAGGACTGAATAAGGTCCCTACATTTTTTTAGGTGGATCAAGTGCCACAGGCGTTTGATGGTAGGTCAGAGATAGGTATCTGCCATTGGCCGGGCAGGCAGATGGACACAGGTATCACAACATGGTCGGTCCAAGACAAGGGGAGATGTTCTGTGACCCTAATAGAACATAGATTCGAGAAAACTAGGTCTAACAGGTGACCATCTTAACGTATGGCATCAATAACGGCCTGTATAAGCTGCAGCGCAGCAAGGCCATCAATAAAGTTAGCAATATCGCTATTGATGAAATTAGTATCCAGATGAAGGTTGAGATCTACCAGGATGCAAGGAGGCCTTGTATCGCTAAAAATAGTGTGAATTTCTACCTGCAGAAATTGGGAATAACATACATTATTTGCATGTTATTCCACATTTCTGTCTAATTGAATGGAAATTATGCATTCACAATTTTTTAAATAATGCATTAGCTCAAATATGTGGGTGCATACGTTGGCTCCTCAAAACGCAACCCGATCATGAGTGTGGCCAATATGCTTTTTCTGACATATCTTAGACTAAACATATAGGGAACTCTGAATTAGATATATTTTTAAAATATTGATAATTAATTTATAGTGATTCTCACTCCTACAGATTTAAATCCTGAAATGCTAACAATATTAAATTGTCCTGAATGTTGTGAGTCTGATAATGATAGAAAAAGGTACGGGTTTACCGGGAATCCAATAGTTTTGACTGTTTGGGAAATTAGTATATTATAACAGAATAACTGGTTACAGTCCATTTTTTATCTGAGAGATTACCACAGAACCCTAAAGAAACATGCCAGTACTACATATATTTGTATTGTACAGACACCGTCATGAACCTGCATGTGGATGGCACTCAGTAATTTTCTCAACATTAGAAATCTTTTCTGCTAAGGTGTATCTCATTGTTTCTGATATGATAGCTTGGTAATTTGCATTTGCAAAGCACCAGCCACACATTTATTTATGTTATTTTTATCCAACTCTGTAAGTAAATTTGACTTGTCATCGTGTAGTACCCCACTAATGTTCCACTATTCATGTGGCCACACGTTGCTGCTCTATGGCCAGCTCTCATATCTTTGGTAGCACTGAACTGCCAACTCTAATAAAGGGACATTTATTGATCCATTATGGTCATTTGGCACAGGGTACAAGTGTTATTATAGAGGCTATATTCAATTTTGAGTGACACTGCATTCACTATATTACTGGGGTGTAAAATGACTTCACCTTTGGTGACATTACAAACATGTTATTTTTTTGACGTGCATTGTAGTGGGATTTATTTTTAATTTTTGGGGTTCTGCTAGATCTTGAAAATGACCCTGAAATAGTCCACCCTTCAAAGGGGAGAGTGGGTGGTAACGTTTTTTTTAACCACATTCTTTACATTATAAAATTGAAAACCCTCAGTTGCCCACTCTCTATCATACCTGCTCACTCGCTGTTGCCTGATTCTTCTTAACAATGAGCTGAGAAGGAGTACTAGAATCCATTGGAAGGTGTCTAGCCAGGAGCGGTGAACAATTAAGGTTTAGACCAATGCTCACCCTGTGAAGTGCCCAGTAGACCCTGCCACGCATTTCATTTTGCTTCCGTACAATCAGGATTATCACATCCATCGACAGATAACATTACCGTCTACTAAAGATTTCTCATTATCCTTCTTCATAACATAATGGAATGCATCTCATCACACCCCTCCATATTCAGTGATATACAAGGGAGTGCCATGATGTCACGCGATCTTGGTCACACCAGCAGATTTTTCTACACTGGCTTATTTACAAGCCCCTTGCACTCACAGTACCTCACTTTTTCCCATGTTGAAAGTGTTGCACAGATGGCCAATAAACCTCTCCTGTAAATTCCCTGAAACAGATGACATTAAAATGAATGTGCAAGAGACAAGGATATTTTTTGGGGTTTGCCTCACTCAGCACTCACACAAGATATGTGGGGTAGGGCTATGGAAGGGTTTCATTAGAAGGCAAGCTAACACAAAATATATGGGAAATAATAGTGTCACATTACATTTCATATGTTATTAGACATTTTTTGAAGAGAGTTGTACATGGTATTCTTGATATTTCTCTTTCCTACTCAGTCTCTGCTTTTTAATATGTCGTAGCTAAAAGGTCTGATATTGTGAGAGTTGGACTAAAGCAATCCCATACATGCTGCAGAGAACAACACAATCTCCGCTCTCACGGTCCAGTCTACTGCAGTCTGGCAGTATTGGCAGTAGAAATCTTCCTCGTTTATCGTTTCATTCCTCCTTGGAATGAAACGATATTCTCTCTGCCTGAGACAGCTCATGTTGTGCTATTTGCATTTCTGCACGAGGGTCATGAGAAGGTGTTCTGTGAATTTGTGCAATCTTTGTAGCTCTCACTGATCTTTTGGGCTGCTCCAGCTCGAAAATGCTCCCAGAAGGATTTCAAAATAAATTCCCAAGAATCTAAAGAACATGACTTAGATCGCTTACTGATCAATATAATTAACCAAGGATGCAGTAAACTTTTGGAGATAAATAATTTTGTAATATCCAACAGTCACATGAACGAATCTAGGGGCATATTACCAAGCAATAGCGATAATTATCGCTATTGCTTGGTTAGAGACAAAATTTTACAGCTGAGCTGCGGCGATTTTTATCGCAGATAAACCTTGGTATTACCAAGGTTTATTGCAAATACGATAAAAATCGTCCGCAATGCATGAATATCGCTGAAAAGTCAGCGATATTCATGCATTACCGAGCTAATGCTCTTAGCCATGTTATCCACCCCCCATTGGATAACATGGATAAGAACTGCTCAGGGCAGGTGTTACGTTTTGGAGATATTCGCGCTAAGCGCAAATATCTCCAAAAGTTGGTAATAGGAGATAGCGATGTTAGCGACTGTTTCCAGTCGCTAACATCTTGGCACGCCCACTTTGCATGTCATTAGTGATAAATATCACTGACATGCAAAGTGGGGCCCAAGATGGTCGCTATCTCCTTCTAGCTGTCACTAACTGGTGTTAGCGGCAGCTAGGTAATAGGGAGATAATTTTATCTCCGCTTTCTTGGCTTTTAAAGCCAAAGAAGCGGAGATAAACCCCCTTGATAATATGCCCCCTAGGTACCAAAGTGCTGAAAACATTTTACGCTGTTGCTTGAGGGGCAAAAATGGCTCCCTGGCACGCACACATTGGAAACTACCTCACTTGTTCTGAGTTTACAAACACTGATGCCAGGGTGCATGCCTTCTAATACAGCAGTATAAGAAATCAAGATTAATGAGTCACACTTCCCTGGTGAATACAGGGTTGCGTGGTGTGTTGTCAGGCAGAAAAGATGCATTGAAGAAAGGCACATACTAGTTCAAGTGGAAGATAATCCTGTTCATTATGGCAATCTGGGGTGGCTCACCGACTACAGAATTTTGACTCATAGCCCCAAGTACCCTAACATCCAAATTATTTAAGTCGGTCAGAATGTTGTCAAGCATGGTCAAAATGCTAAGAATGCAACACGAACATACAGGCAAAGCAAAAATGCCACAAATGCACTATTTCAGGGATGTCCCAATTTAGAGGCCCAAAATCCCTGGGTATGGCAAGTTATTTGGCGTAGTGACTGACACATTACCAGATTCAGCCAGAGGCAGATTATCAATATTTAAAACGGCAAGTTGTACATGATTTGTTTTCTTTAAAACTAGGAAGATGAGCATCAACATTTTTTAAATCTCTGAACAATTTAGCTAACGAACAATTATGCCACTAGTGATTAATAGAGAGTAAGTCTCTATACTATGACTTTATAAAGACCTGCCAGGAGAAATATTTTAAAAAAATCCTGCATAGAGACTGACACGGAACTCGATTTCAGGTAACAAATAATATGTTGACTTACAATATTGTAATAAGAATATTCAAAGTGGGATTAGCACTAATACTTGATATACAACATTATGTCGATACAGTGGACAAAATGCAGGGATGGTTTTAATTTTCAGTCACTATCCAGTCGCAACTTACCAGTTAACATAAACATGCTCCTTGACAGGCCTCCTGCCTTTTTTAACTATATAGGCAAGTACATTTCTATTTTCTTTGCATATAGGCAACACTGTGTTAAAATATAAGGGGCACAATAATTAGTATTGATTTATCTTTTTGCCCAAATAGTACATGTTTTTATCCTGCTAAGACGGTGGCTCCAACGAATGTCCCACTATTCTGTGCATTGACTCAATGGTAGGTAAATTAAATCTGCCATTCGTTTATTTTAATGAACCCGAAAACTACCACTCGGTGATGAAGGCAGTACTAAGTAAACTTGTGTCTTGATGTAATACAGGTTTTAACACTTGGGATATCACCAAGATCCCGCGCCATCATTTCTTTGATGTAATCCTAATAAAGAGGAAGCTCAGCATTACTAAGAATAGAGTTATGAGACCCAAATAGTTGTTCTCACGATACTCAATATGAGGCGAATACAATTTTAAATATAGTGATGTCTAGTTGATATCTAACTTTTAATTTTTAATAAAATGTCTAAAGCACAGTGTGATAAGAAATTAGATTATATGTTTAAAAAGAAACATCTTGATTATATAGATAACGGTATGTCCCTTGTTCAATTTGAATAGGATATTCTAGAATATTGATTGTAAATAGTGAATGTAGTGGTTTCATCAGCAACACAAGTATGTATAAATAATAAATTGTTTCCATTGTCCAGAAAACTGTCCTGAAGAAGGTGAACATCAGCTAAGTCACCGAAACGCCGCGTCGACTTTGTTTTCTAAAAAATGCCGCAATGAAACGTTTTTTATGTACTAAATGTTTTTAATCTTTGATTGTAATAAATACATGGAAACTTTTTTTATACTAATTTTGTTGTTGTTGTACATTGATTGTATTGTGTTGTTGCTGACGTACCATAGATTGTGAAACTATTAGTTGTCAATAGGATTCTTAACAAAGCATTGTGATATAGCCTGGGGATTTTGTGCCTCTAAGTTGGGACACTCTTTGACTTCTGAACCCACCCTGAACCTATTTAAAAAATTAGGGTACCTCCCTTTTTTTGTTATACTATTTCAGGGATGGACAAGCATTAACAATGTCATAAATAAAACCCAACCAGTGGAGAATCGTGGCTCAATGGTTAGAGCGTCAGACCATGATGCAGAGGTCTGGCCCGGGACCAGGGTTCAATTCCAGGCTCGGTGGCTCTTGGACTCAATCTCCCTGGACCTGATTATTCTTGCCTCGGTGCCTTGTCTAATCATGGGTCCCACTCTGTGACTCTGGGCAATAACTTGCTTAATCTCCACAACGGCCCCAGCAGCGCTTGGATGCCTGGCTTCACCTTGGGGGTGCCCAGGAGTGGACATCTCACAGGAAAGCCAGGAAGGGTTCCACAGCGGTATATGTGCAGTGCCAGGAGACCCCGAAATGGGGTGACAGTTGCGCTTTACAAGTGCACTTACATTTACATTTTCCAGAGAAATTAACCTACAATAAAGCTTGGTGTGTCCTATTTACCTTCTGCAGGTGTCACCTTAAAGGATTCAAAAGATATTTAAGAGAATGCCTGACCCACAATTTATCGTGGCATACCTTCTTCCAACTGGGCAGGTGAGTCTCGGCCCAAATACCTCTGCTGCAATAATAACTCGACTGCAAGACCACCCTGTTGCTTAGGCATTTCATAATGTATATTGATAAACATTTTATGATATCACTACAACTTTGTGATGCCTGATCATGTCTGAGGCCTCAATTCTAATGTGGAAATTGTTCCTGCGGTGGCCTGCTAATTCACTTAAACAGCTAAGTTTATAAATATCTAACCAGGTGACAAAAAATAGAAAAAATACTAAAATTATTCAAAACGTATAAAATTTATTTTTCTCTTTTTTTCTCTTTTAGTTTATATGAGTTCTGTTATCAATCAGAAATCACAGGACATACATTTTTCAATTCATATCAAAAACTTTTTTTCAGGACAAATACAGTTAAATCCTAAATATCTACAACAAAAGAATATGTACAACATACAAAATTATTTAATAATAACCCTTGGTAACACCCATATCTCTCAACACACTCACGTGCTAACAATCATACCACACTCAAACTCCAGACTAGGATGGTGAAAGGAACTGAATTAATATTTTAGCAAGATGACAAGCTGTCTGCTAAGTGTTTTAAATTAAATAACTGAATTCAACACTTCTCCTGTGAGTGCCTGATTTTCTTTCCTTGGAATGGGAGACGATCGGAGCGGTAATATATATATATATAGCGGTAATATATATATATATATATATACATATATATATATATATATATATATATAAATATATATATATATATATATATATATATATATATATATATATATCTGCTCCCAAGTTCTCTTTGCGTTCAATCCATGATCAAGACACAGCACTCGCAAGGGGGGGGGGGGGGGGGGGGTTAAACAGTACCAATACTCTTTATTGGCAACCCAGCACAAACAAGACGCGTTTTGGCGCTTAGCCTACGTCAATTGTGATTTTCGAACGTGCCGCCATTGCATTTAACATTTCATTGGTCATGCACAGAATAGAAGGTTGCATAGAAAGGGGACTAATGTTTTCTATATCCTTCGCCATGACTAGAAACAACTCTAATATCTCGAGTATGGAATGGCAAGCCATTAGGTCACTTAAGGAAGATTCTACAATTGAGATCAAACCCTCCGACAAGGGGGGAAATATAGTGATTTTTGACAAGGAACATTATAAACTGGAAGCCCTGAAACAACTACAGGATAAAGACTGCTATGAGGTTATCAATAAAAAGGATTTTGACAAATGTATCTCTGATTATCATGAGTTACTTAAGGGATGGCTGGATGAAGGCATGCTGAGTAAAAACGAACATGAGTACCTGCACTGCGAACATCCAATCATCCCTACCTTCTACCACCTGCCAAAGGTGCATAAATATATCAAGCACCCACCAGGGAGACCAATTGTCTCGTCCATAGGCAGCCTCTTAGAAGCCACTTCCAGATTCATTGACAACTATTTGTCTCCTTTTGTCAGAGATCTTCCCTCTTTTGTGAGGGATACCCAGGACTTCCTTAGGATTATTTATTTATTTATTTTTTTCTTTTATCCTCATTTGCGTGCATGGCTCCAATCTATCAAACCCAAAAGACCGCCACAGAGCAATAAGGCCTATGGTCGTGTTCTGTGCTGTCTCAGCATATAGCTGGTGGGAGAATTCATTAGGGAGGGAGGAAGACCAATTCCCATCAGCACCATTCACACAGGCCAGACATGATCTTGCTTAGGGCTGCGCCTTAGTAGATAGTGCCCGAGTTATCGAGACCCCCATAACACCAAGACTCTTAGTCATGGTAGCAAGGATAGGCAATGCGCGCATTAATCATAGGACCTGGGGAAAAAAAAAACCCCAGGTTTATCGCTACTATCCAAGCATAGCCCAAAAAGCTCTCCTATTGGGATTTCCTGCTCTGGCGAGGTCGAGTTTGGAAATTTGAAGAAGTGATGCTCGCCATTCGTGCACTGTGGGTGGTTGAGCATCTTTCCAGTGTCTACATATCTCCCTATGTGCAGCTAGAATGGCATAAAATAGCAGATTGGTTGCGGCATTGCGGGCTTTACTTTTAAGACCAAAGATAACAAGAGCGAGGTCTATAGAGATGTGTTCACCCAAAGATTGTGATAGCTTATTACTAATGGCTTCCCAATAAGCCGATAGGTTTGGACAGTCGTAGAACATATGGATGTCTGATGCTGCGATTAACCCGCATCTTGGGCATAAGACTGGGCCTGTTAGAGAAAACTTAGTCAACCTATGCGGGGAATAGTATGCCCTATGTATAGTAAAAAGGTGGTTCCTACAAAGCCACGCAGGTTTAACTAGGTCCCAGAGTGTTGAGCAAGAAGCCATCCAAAGCTCCTCCACATCTAAACCTGGCATTGGGGGGAAAACATGGCGGCAGTCGGCTAACTGCAGCGGTGCTCCGCTCCGTCTCGGTCCCAGGTGCCTGATCTTTTGCGTTTTTGACTCGCTCACTCGTTAAGTTATGCGGTTGCTTTGAGCAGGTTTTGCTCACAGATCAAATACTTTTGTTTTTGAGGTCCGTGACATAGCTCAAATCAAGCTTTTTGTTCTTACCTCGATGTGCCTAGATCAAACGGCAAGCTTCGGTGCTCAGGAGGGAGGGCGCAGCAGCTCCACGGAGTCGATCAGCTGCAGCAGCGGAGGTGAACGCCCTTCCAGAGGCAAGCCCACACCTGAGCTGTTACGTTGGGAACGAGCCGCCCTGGAGCTCCGCAGAACCAGGCGGATTCGAAGTCTCCGCAGGGACTCCTGTATAAGCGGCGCATGTCAAAATAGCAAGTCGGCATTTGGAGTTAGTGCTTTATCGCCCATAAAATCTGACGGCAGTTTTGTTCTGCAGCTCACAGGAGCCTCATATGAGGGCGAAGTTAACGAATTAGCCACTGGAAGTGAATACTACGCCAAAGAGGTGAAAAATACCAGAAACAATCGAAAATCCACAAGCTCAACTTTGGCACACATGAGCACTGCAGAATCTGCTAGGAAGTTAAGAGGTAAGAGAGCAGCAAAGGGCTTGGTGGGGACCAGTATATCCCGTAAAAAGAGAGCTAAAGGCGCGCTGCAAGTTACTGAGGAGGAGGCTGGCAGGGAGGTTTTTGAGTTAGGAAAAAGCCCTCAAAACGGAGCAAAATTAAACTCAGATCAGGAAACATCCTCTTACCTTTCAACTGAAGTTAAAGCAAAAAGGGGCAGGAAACGCAGTAAGGCGAAACCCCCTACAGTTTCCATACCTAATATCACTCCATCTCTGCGCTCATATTTCAAGGTAGTTCCCCAAGTCCTGAAAATTGGGAAAGAACACCAGCAGTGTAGTAATACTATCACAGAATTCAACCCAGGTTCAGAGATCATGCCTACCAATGGGCAGGTTTTGTCCCCTGCGACAGAGGCTGCAGAGGCCGCCTCAGCTAATTCTTTAGACAATCAGCTACAAACGGCTAATACTGACTCCTCTCATGTATTACAACTAGCAGAGAAGTCTTCTATAGAGGAAGATGGAGAGGGATTATTGCTTAAAAATCCAGCAGACCTAGGTACAAAAAACTCTGATGTGACAATGACAGTGGATGAAACAGTACTACCCTCAGTACCAGTAGATGGCTGCAGTGACCCTATCAGCGATCCTATCAGTGTAACTACAGTTAACATGAAAGATAATTTTGAGGCTGGAATATTTTCTGAACCCCCTTTGATAACGTCCCAAGAAACAAATGGCGCCGCAGGGTCGTGTCCAGAAACTATCTCTGTAGCTTCAATACAACTAATGTTTGCAGCTCTATCTGCGGAGATTAAGCAAGGCTTTGCTGAGTCAGCCTCTAATCAGAGGGAGATAAGGAGTTTCTGCGAGTCTCTTGATGAGAGAATAGGCACCTTGACGGTGAGAACCCAAGCATTGGAGGAAACTGTGGGGCAAATATCGATGAGGGCTGAGGGCACCGAGGAAGACATCACAAGATTAAAAAAAGAAGATCAAGCCCTTTCGGAGAGAATGGAGCTCTTAGAAAACAACGCAAGGCGTAGCAATATACGCATCCTGAATGTTCCTGAAGGAAGCGAAGGCACGGAAATCAAGAGCTACATAATCACTCTACAAAAAGAAACTTTAAATCTTTCCCATTCTATTGAGGAGCTAGCAACAGATATTCAACGCATACATAGGGATCCTTTTAGACGCAACCCACAGCGGACTAAACCCAGGAAAATTCTTGTAAACTTCCATACCTACTCCTTGAAGGAGCATATCCTAAATCAAGCGCTTAAGCTAAAGTCACAATCATTTAAAGGCTTTAACTTTCAGATTCGCTCGGATCTGTCCCGGTTCACTTTAGACAAACAGTGGGAGCTGGGCCGGAGGATGGACGCTTTTCGCAAATTTGGTGCTACAGTACAGATGGGTTTCCCCGCATCTCTCAAGATAATGCTAGACAACAAAATGTACAATATTAGATCAGTGCAGGCTGCAGATGATCTTCTACTCTCTTTTGGCAGCAGGAAACAGAGGGAGTAGAACTGAGATGTGTTGAAACACAGCTATTAAAAGCGCCTTCAACTGTTAATGCCTTAATGCCTTAAATTACCAAATCTTCATTAATCAAGTAGGGAGGATAAAATATAGTATGAGAAAATAAAGGCGTGAAATCACCTCGGGTAAAAAAAAAAAAGAGAGAAAAGGGAAAAAAAAATAGGTTAGGGAAAAAAAATAAATAAATAAAAACAAAAATAATACTTGCCCATAAAACAAGTAGTATATTCAAAGGCGAGTCACACTATAAATATAAGAGGCACACAGGGTCGAGATGGGGAAGAGCTAGGGGCACTTACTTCCGGAAAACTTCCGGTTGGTGAGTACAGGGTTTTCCCAGGGTAGTTGGGGGGGGTGGGGAGGGTACGGGGGGGTGTTGGGGCACAACCACACTTCAAAGAATGAGCTCCAATCTTTCTATGTAAATAAGTTTTTGAACATAAGGTTTTTTACTCATCTCAAGCAAAACAACATGAATTCATACAAATTGTCACATAAACTACTAGTCTTACTGTCAGTCTCACCAAATAATCCAAACTCACAACACAATGAGTAAACTCAAATTATTATCCTGGAATGTTAACGGTCTCCGCACCAGGCCTCGTGCTAATAAAATCATGCAATATCTTCGAGATACCGATGCGGGGATCATTATCCTCCAGGAGACACACTTAATCGATAGCGAGATACTCAAGTTGGTCCGAAGGAATAGATGGATAGAATCCTCGATTTCAACAACACAAGGATCTAATACACGGGGGGTCTCGATTCTTTTCAAGAAATCCGTAAGGTTTAAGATAATACAACAGAAAGTGGATTCTGGAGGGAGATGGGCCATTGTAGCAGTAGAGTTAGGAGAAATGAAGTTAACCTCTTAAGTGCTGCGCCTATACCAGCGGCCGACGGCACCACTACCTCGGGAGTGCTGCCGTCGGCCGTTGGACGTTCCAGCTGCACCTGCGCAATGGAACGTTCAGCACTGGAGCTGGACGTTCCAAAGCAGCTAAGGTGTTAACACTAGTGGGCTATTATGGTCCAAATATTGACGATCCCTCAGTACTGAAAACCCTATTCAACCACTTGTTAAGTTTCCCAGACCCGGTGATTATAGCCGGGGATTTCAATATCACTTTGAACCCACTTCTGGACAAATCCCCTAACAGTAGAAAAAAAATTATCTCTAAATCCAGAAACTGTCTTTTAGGTTTAATGAACCAGTATGGATATATTGACATCTGGTGGTTTAGAGAGGGTCAAAGGCAAGACTTCTCATTCAGGAATTCTAAGTATAGACACAAATCTAGAATTGATTTTATTCTTACTAGTAGAGCTTTGGCTGGTGACATTACCTCAATACACTACACTCCAATACATCTCTCCGACCATTCGGCAATCGAGTTAGAATTAAAACTGGCTATGGCACCTCCTACAAGAATGTGGTCCTTTGACAGGTCTTTACTCTCATCAATAGAGGATATTGAATTTTTACAGTTAGAAACACGTTACTTCTTTAACACTAACAATGGTACAGCCTCAACAGGAACTATATGGGATGCATTCAAGTGTACATTAAGAGGCCTCATTAAAAATAAAGTAGCCTATAGAAGAAGGCAGTATATAGAGGAAGTAACTTCTATAGAAAATAACATTTTGGCAGTTCAGTCTGATATCGACAATATTGGTTTAATAGACAATCACGACCTTGACGAAAAACACGTAGAGTTGGATAGGCTAAAGAACGCATTATCGGCAATTCTAGAGAAACATGTCTTGCAGAGATGGGAGGCAAGTAAGCTTTCACATTTCCAATATGGGGAGGGGGCAGGGAAATTACTTGCCTGGAAAACAAAATCTGACCGGGTCCGAAACAATATTTCCTCTGTTACATTCGCGAGGGGCACCTTTTCCAGGGACGATGAAATCAGAGTAGCTTTTAGAACTTTCTTTCAATCCATATATCAGGACGATCTTAATGCTACTCAGAATGACATCATGAGTTGGTTGGAAGGTATCTCTTTACCATCTTTAACATCAGAACAGAGCCGCTCCTTGGATGAGGAAATAACCATTACAGAGGTAGAGGAGGCTATAAGGAGAGCAAAGGGTGGAAAGGCTGCAGGCACTGATGGTCTGCCATGTGAAATATGTAAAGAACTGATCACAGAGGTCTCTCCAGTCCTAGTTACCCTATTTAATCAAATTCTAAGAGACGGCAAATTGCCACCTGAATCATGGGATAATGCCTCTATAACCCTCATCTTGAAGCCTGGCAAACCCTCTTCAGATTGTGGCTCAAATCGGCCTATTTCTATTTTAAACGCCGACTACAAAATCTTTGCCACTATACTGGCCAATCGGTTGGGCTGGGTAGCGCCTGATATTATAGCTCCGAACCAAAAAGGGTTTATAAAGGGGAGACAGCTTTGTGAGCTCACTTATGAATTACTAGGCTCTATAGATATTGCTATAAAAGAGGCTATCCCCTTGGCTGTCCTCACGTTGGATGCTACCAAGGCCTTCAACAGGGTGAATTGGCTGTACCTGTCGGAGGCCTTGAGGAAGTTCAATGTAGGGGATAGATTTCGCAGAACGATAAATTTGTTATATCGTTGCCCATCTGCTTCACTCTTGATAAACGGTGGTTTGACGGAGCCATTCAGGGTTACGAGAGGAACTAGACAGGGTTGTCCCCTGTCCCCCCTCTTTTTTGATGTATACATCGAACCCTTTGCCCAAACCTTAAGGGACAATATACTCATTAAACCTTTTATTTTTGGTGGATTGGATAAAAAGGTGGCACTTTATGCGGATGATATTATGATTTTTACTACAAGTTATGATGAAGCATACCCAGAGATAATCGATCTGGCTCTCAAATTTGGTAAAGTCTCAGGGTATGAGATTAACGCCTTAAAGACAGAGTCAATGTCCTGGAATATTAATATAACTGACAATAACGGGACATCCAAAACCCAAATTCGCTACCTGGGGATAAACATAATTAAAGACATCAACTCGATTGCTTCTCTAAACTTCACCAAAGTAGCTACAGAGTGCCGGAAACTTATGAGAGACTGGTCACATCTTCCGCTTACTGTTTTGGGTAAGGTTAACCTGGTGAAGATGAGTATCTTACCGAAAATTTCTTTTTTGTTTAATTCAATTGCACTTCTTTTTGATTCAAAGTTAATCTCAAAGCTACAGAGCGCGATTACCAGCTTTATTTGGAATAGTAAGAGCCCCAGAATCTCGTGGAAAAAAATCAGACGTCGTAGGGAGAAGGGAAGGCTGGCTGGTCCAGACCTTCAAATCTATGCATGGGCGTTCCAGCTCTCGCATACACGTATGTTGCTTAAAACTCCTACATCAACAGGGATGGGCCTTTTTTTTCTACACTATTGGAATGTGAAAGAGTAGACCAATGTGGTTTTTTGTTCAAATTTGGTGACCCCAAATTCTTTAAGAAAATAAAATTGAAAGTTTTACAAGGGATTGCATCTACTTGGTATAAAGTGAGGCAAGCAACTAAAGTTGGCTACTATTCTGGGAAGGCTCCTATATGGAACTTACCCGCTCCCCCTCATGGACAATGGATGCACTTACCAACCCGCTAATAGAAGCTGGTATCAATAGTTGGGATGATTTGTTTATGGATGGATCATTGCTTCCATGGGACTATTTAATTAATAAAGTATGCCCAAGTTTGTCGAGATTTAAATATATTCAGATCTCTAGCTGGTCACAGTCATATAAAGAGCAGCCAGCACGGATTAGTAAGCTGCCTATAGGTGGTTACAGTGATTTGGTAACTTGCCTTTTAGACAGCCCAGCGGCAAAGAAAGAAATTTCACGTTGGTATAATAAAATAATCGATGAAATAGACGCCAACTTCCATTTACCGACATCACTATGGGCTGAATTAATTCCTTAGGATTATTGACGGCATCCAATGGTAAGCAGATATGCTTCTCATTACTCTAGATGTCGCCAATTTATACACGTGTATTGGACATCAGGAGGGACTTTTAGCAATTGAATGGTTTCTTGGGAAGAAAAACATACAATTTCATCAACATAACCGTATGCTTCTCAAAATGACCGAGTTTTGTCTGTACAATAATATTTTTCTGTTTTCAGGTGTACTGTATCGTCAGATCAGGGGGACCACCATGGGCACGTGCTTCGCCCCCAGCTATGCGAACCTTTTCGTAGGCTGGTGGGAGAAGCACGTGGCCTGGGGGGGACCAATGAGGAGTGGTTGGATCATATCATGATCTGGACTAGATACATTGATGATCTGTTTGTCGTCTGGCGGGGCGACAGACCCTCGGCTGAGAGGTTTGTGGCAACGCTGGATGACAACAGTCTCAATTTAAGATTTACCAGCACAATCAGTGACAGATCAGTCCACTATCTGGATCTTGAGGTATTTGTGGCAGGGGGCACCATTCAAACAAAACTTTACCGCAAGCCAACGGCAGGAAATGCCGTATTACATGCGGCTAGTCACCACCCTAAAACCATGATAAAAAACATTCCGTTTGGTGAACTATTGCGCCTGAAACGAAATTGCTCAGAACATAGCGATTTCCTACTGGCACAAGAAGCAGCGGTCTCTAGATTTTTAGAGAGAGGCTACTCCAAGATATCGCTTGTTGAGGCCTCTAAAAGAGTGGAGCTTACGGACAGGAAAGATCTCTTACAGAACAAAAACCTGAAAAAGGCAGTGGAGTCCAAAACAGTGACAAGAATGATCACAACCTACAATATGAAATCTAAAGAACTGGTCCAGATCTTTAATAACAATTGGCACATCCTCCAAACGGATAGTGTCTTGAAGAATCGAATACCCCCCAAACCTGCTATCACCTATAGACGCTGTCAGTCCCTGAGTGACCACCTGACGAGGAGTCACTATAAGGATCCCCCAAAACCATCCACATCAAAACCTATCCAGGGTTTTTACCCTTGCATGCACTGTAAAGCGTGCAAATACAGTCATAAGAAGAACAAATATGACGGTAGACCCAATGATCCACGGCCCACCAGAAACATCAACAAATTTCTGAACTGCAATTCAGAATTTGTGATTTATTGTCTGGTTTGTCCGTGCTCCAAGAGATATATTGGGAGTACGATCAACCCAGCGAAAAAGCGCATCTTGGAGCACATGCGTGCCATCACTAACAAAGATAAGGATTACCCGGTGGCACGCCATTTTGAAACTCACCACAACAGCAACAGAGACTTACTTTCCTTTTATCTCATTGATCAGTTGGAAAAACAAGAAAGAGGTGATGACAAAATAAGAGCATTAAGGGCTATGGAGTCAAAATATATTATTGATCTCCAGACGATGAAACCTGGAGGCCTAAACAATGACGAAGAACTTTGGGTACACCTAGAATAGATAACAGGAAGAGGGTCAGGATGAAATAAAAAAATGGGGGGTAAAGATTCCAGTAGCCAGACAAGACACAAAACAAAAACTATGAGAACACCATCCGCCAATTCTTCTCCCACTCCCTATGTCCATCAGACTCCAAATTTTGTAAATCTGGGAAAAGGGAGAGCAAAGCCCATTCAGGGTGAGAGAAAAGAAAACAGAGAATTAGCCCATAAAGGGCATTATAGTCACACACTTGCGTGGATCATGTATGATAACATAAGGAAAGGCTTTGGAGAAACACGATGTGTCACTATGTTGCATGTGCAAATACATTAACTGTGAACCTCGGACAGGATTTCTTACATTGTGTATTTATAGTTTTATAATATACAAAATAAGTATTTTTAATGTGAAATCCAATCCTGAGGTATTTTACACATTGAGTTTTGATTATGTATCGTGTTACCAAATCCCTATACGAATTATTCTTGTTATAATCAACTTTTTCCACGCAAACAAAGTATTTCAAAATGAATTATATGGGGTTTTCCCTTTTGTTTTTAATTGCACGAGCACTTTTGATCGCCATTCTCCTTGTATAGCCTAAAGGTTGCTAATTTTCACATTGTAAGATGTCTGCCAAATCATTTACATGGTTTTTGTTAGTCCTCTCTCGATGGTGATAGAGAGGTGGAGATATAATGGCGTGAGTTGTTATGGATACTGACACTGAGGAAGCCGTTTTTCGGCGAAACGCGTTTGTCTTTCTTTGGGGGCAGTGGGGTCTGCCCCCAAAGAAACGTAGAAAAATGCACTTTAGTGCATTTTTCTAAGTTGTCTGTGTTACACACACACATGTCTTTGGACATGTGTGTGCGCAACATCAGTCTACATTGACATATCAGTGGTGCTACAGGGTGTCCTTTGGACACCCCTGGCACCCTTGAAATTGCATCCTTATTTACGATTAGCAATTTGCTAATCGCAAATAAGGAAGCTGTAGGAATCGCAAATAATACTGCGATTCCTAAATTAATCCCGTTTTGCGAGTCATTAATAGCGATTCCTTAATAATCGCTAATAAGGACTCGCAAATCGGGACATTGATGAATCTGGGGGATTGTACCTTACATAAACCTCGCAATCCCATCTGCTTCATTCATAGAATATCCATAGCACTGACACCTCCGTAACATTGGCACTTCCACAAGGGGTTGTTGTTGCAAAGGAAACTCACCTGCTGCACAAGCTTGCTCATTGACAAATTCTTCTGCTGTGTTGTTACTGAAAAGAACTGCTACTGATCCAGCTTCATCTGGTGTTTTGTTATGGTTTATTAGCAAACATAAGAGCAACACCAAATAGACCCTACAACTGCTAGGTCCTCCACCAACTGAAACCGCCTCACACAACATTTCCTCCCAACATTCCAGGTGACATAGAGAATATTCCAACCCCAAGTAAAGAACATAACTAGAACATAACAGAAAATTATGCTATAAAATGTATGTTTTTCAAAATAGTTTTGAGGAAGCTACACTACTAATATCTCAGGGTTAAGGAAAGCTTGACTGACTTACTATGACGGAATTAGAATTTTTATTATTGACATTCTCAAAAGTCTCTTTCTAGACAATTGATGTGGAAGTGTGCTCTGATGTACCATTTCACTTTGTATTTTTCAAACATTAATCAGAGGTATCAGTTCATCAAATCTCAGTGGAGAACTACGACTCACAGCTGCTCACTCTCATGCTCAGGGCAATTCTGCTGGTGTTTCTAAAGTAGACTAGCAAAAAGGCATGAGCTATGGTGCTGATGTTCTCTCTGTTGTATGTTGTGGTCACAATCTTCATGTAATCTTTTCATCTCTTTCAGCCTTGGCTATGGTTGAATGTGTCCCCTTGAATTTTTTTGGCAGGATTTGTGATCATTTGGAAAATAACAGTAACATTGATGAGCTTTTGAGGCATACGTAGCAAAGTACTCTAGCACCTGCTTCTTGCAACTTAAACTGCTCAAAATATTCAACCTTTTTTGATTTGGAACATCTTATGCCAGTTGTAAATTCCTTGGTACAATCATGGCAGAATTATAGCAATTTAATATACCTAGGTCATACAGACAAATTAATATGAAGGCTGCAGAAAGTTCAAAATCCAGCAGTGAAACTCATTATTTGTAAAAGGAAAATGTATCATATTATGACAATTTTGAATTATTTGCATTGGCTGCCTGTTGAAGAACTTGTTTTGTGTAAATCTCTTCTTATCACCGACGAGGCTATCCAACAAACCTCCCCTGATTCGATGATGACCAAATTTGTTAATTTTAAGTCACAACATACTTACCCCCACAAGCATCAAGCATTTTTGGAGTCGCAAACGGTGCGATTCCTTAAAATCGTCCGTTTGCGACTCCAAAAATGCTTTTTCAGATGCATCATTATTTTGTGATGAAAATCGCTAATTTTGCGACTTTCCAGAATGCGATTGCATTTAAGGAATCGCAAATTTGCGATTCCTTAAATGCAATGCATCATTCTGAAATCAAATTGTGAAAACAAAGTTTGGAAGTGCAAATTACCACGAGGTTGAACCTCGTGGTAAATTGCGAAAAATGTTCTAATTTACATTTTAAACAATGTCATGTTACAGACACACATGTCCTTAGGACATGTGTGTGTGAAACATCCATTTAAAAATACATTTCAGGGGTGCAGGGGGGGGGTCCTTTGGACCCCCCCCTGCACCCATGGAATGCATCAACATTTGCGAATTCAAAATTGCGAATTCGCAATTTCCATTGATTCCTATGGGCCTTTTGGCCCATAGGAATCAATGGGAATAGCGAATTCGCAATTTTGAATTCGCAAAATATTTGCGATTCGGTAAAAATTGCGATTTTTACCGAATCGGAAATATTTAGCACTTTCTATGATGCATCCCGTTTTGCGAATCCATATTTGCGATTCGGTAAAAATCGCAAATTTGGAAACGCAAAACGGGAGTTTGATGCATGTGGGGGTTAGTGATCTACCAACAATAGTTGCTGAAAATCCCTAAGACTTAAATCGTAACTGTTAGTGATAGGACTTTTGCAATTGCCTTAGTATGGGCTTGAATACCCTTTCATTTGATCTATATGCTCTTCCTCACTTCAAATATTTTCACAGCAAACTAATAACCCTGCTTTTTAATTATTAAGTGTTCTGGTAGCACTTACTTTTCCCTTTTCTATTTACTAATGGAATTGTGTTCTTTGATCTATACCAACAAGAAACCACGGTCCAAGTATAAATCCTTCCAATGAATGCATTTCATGTTTCCCACCAGCTTTCATACCCAAGAGTAAAGCGGCAGCCTGCTTCTATGCTCACCATTTGTAGATGATACATGGTGGGAGGAAGTGGATTAATAGCTGGGTGGACATTATTCTACCACGAGCAATAATGCCACTATTCTTGTTAGGTCCAGTTAAGGTTTCAGTAACTTAAACCTAAATTCAACCCCCGGTAGCTATGGCGGAGGACAGACAGGCTTAGTTTAGTAAAATGTGTAAAGCATTTAGAAGTACTAAAACTGTTAACAAGTACAATATGCAACACAATAAAATTCCTACTCCAATTTATAAAAATGTAGCATACTTTAATTAACAGAATGACACTATTATGACAAAAAAATTTTTTTTTGTGGTATTTTGTGGGTATTTGTAAAGCGCGAGCGTTCGCTCCCAGGGGAGCATCATGGCGCTGGGCGAGTTACGGAGGAATAACTGAGAAAAGTGGTGAATAAAAGATAGAGCTAGCTGGCAGCCAGGACAGTGGAGTCTGATAGTTTGTAGACCCATGTCTTAAGAAGTTTCCTGAAGTTGTTCTCATTGTTGATGACTCTGAGGTCAATGGGTAAGGTGTTCCAGGCTTTAGCTGCCAGAACATTAAAGGATTTTCCTCCTCTGGTCTTATATTTAAATCTGGGGATTTGGACAAGGTTAGTCCCAGAAGATCTCAGGCAGCGCGAAGGATTGTAGCGCTTGAAGCGGTTTACAAAATAACGGGGTCCTGTATTTTGCATGGTTTTGTGGACTGTGAGAAGCAGTTTGAAAAAGATTCTTTTGTGCAGTGGCATCCAATGAAGTGAATTCAGGGCTGCAGATGCAGATGACCTTCTGGGGAGTTGTAGAACCAGTCGAGCTGCAGCATGTTGTAGACTCTGCAACTTCCTGAGGGTAGATTTTTTCACCCCAGCCATAAGGCCGTTGCAGTAGTCAAGTCGGGAGAGTAAGAGGGCTACCGCGACTGACTTTCTGGCTGCAATTGGGAGGAAATCAAAGAATTTCCTCAGAGATTTTATTAGTCCAAAACATCGACCGGCAGTGATCTTGACGTGGTCGTCAAAAGTAAGGGAGGAGTCAAATTGTACGCCCAGATTTCTGGCTGATGTAACTGCACTAGGAGGAGCCTCGGAGCCTGTGGGCCACCAGTCTTTAGGGGGAAAAGAAATATTCTTGCCTATTGGGATGATCTCTGTCTTTGCGCTATTGCATCTAAGATGATTAGTGTTAAGCCATACAAAGACATCGGAGAGGCAATTTTTAAAGCAGAGCTCTGCGTCCGTACGCTGTTTGTCGATGGTGACGACCAATTGCGTGTCGTCAGCGTAGGACGTAACCAGAATACCATGTGACTCTATCACAGCTAAGAGGGGTGCCATGTAGATATTAAAAAATAGGGGGCTCAATATGGACCCCTGGGGCACTCCAGATGTAATTGGCTTTTCGCTGGAAAGATATGGTCCTAGTGCTACGGTCTGGGACCTGTTTGATAGGAATGATGAGATCCAAGCCAGGGCTGAGTCTGTCACGCCGATCTCTCGCATTCGATTGATTAAAATAACGTGCGAGATGGTGTCGAATGCCGCTGTGAGATCCAACATCAAAATCCAATAAGGGAAATCTGGGATATGAATTTTGTAATTCAATATTAGCGCCCAAAATGTACATAGCACAGACCAAGGGCAGCTCCTTTGCAGGAGACCATGACAAAGGTAAGGTTTAAGACTGACTGATATAGAGCGTGGGTCCAAAATGAGGCCCATGTTGCTCTCATTAAAAGAGTTACCTTCAAACTTACAAATGTTCTAAGGAGGTGGAGCTTCAGTCGGGTAAGGTGGAGCTTTAGTAGGGCAATTAGAACAGATACCCTATGCACACATATAGATAGTAGTTTGATCTCTAGCAGTGCGCCCATTTTTTACTGACATCAAAACCTTTCTTTGCTTCAACTTTAGTAGGGCAAGGCAGCCAGCTGGATCTGATGAGGAACTTGTTGATTGTGGTTTGATGAAGTGAAGCCATTGACAAAGTTGGGAATAGCTTCTAGCTTACATCTAGGAAGCCGTCAACTTCGATTGGGTGGTGCTCGGCATCGATTCTGGTGACGATATGTACTTTTGAGCTTAGTCTCTTTTTTAGAAGTCAGATTCCTTCAGTAGGGCAAGGTTGTAGGCTGTGACTGGAGAGGGTTTGATGTTGTTTGATGCCTTTTGCCTGGTCTAAAACTCAATTTTTAATGTGTATAAATCACTCCAAAAATAGGCCCTAAATGTCCATAGGGCAGGGTGCATGGTACTTGAAATACTGGGCATGTGTATGTTATGTTTCAAATGTCCTGGCTGTAAAATAAAAACCTCTAAAGTAATTTTTCACTGCTGCAAGGCTAGCAGTCCCAAATGAAAGCCCTGGGTTACATACTTTTATTACACTGTATTATGCCTAATTTAATTTGAAGAGTGTTAGACCTGCCAGCCTTAGGGTGGTATTTGCCTAAACATTTTGTCTTCCTCCTCCATTTTTTGCTGATCTTGTTTTGCTGGTCTTAGGACTCTGCAACTTTACCACTGCTAACCAGTGCTAACGTGAATGTGCTCACACATGAAAACATGGTACACTGACTTATGCCCAAATATTTAATTTACTTGTAAGTACCTAGTAAAGTGGAACTACATGTGCCAGGGCCTAAAATGTAAAAATGATATCACTGATTGTTCCACCCCTTTAACTAGCACTATAAACCCACCTCTGGCCTGTCATTGTGGCATGTCTGCAGTTTCAAAACTGCCATTTTGAATTGGCAAAATAGAACTTTTGCCAGATCCAACCCTGCCTTTTTAATACATATAAGTCCCTAGGGTAGCCCCAGGATAACCCAGAGTGCAGGGTTCTGTCTATTTAAAAGGTCTATTTAAAATGTAGGAACATAGATGTAAATATGTAAATAGGTAGAACCACTTTTGAGTTTTTTTTACTATCATTTACCCTTTTACACTATTTCTTTAGTGTCTTTTTCTTTCTTGGTTGGAAGGAGCCAATGATGATAAGAGGAACAAACTGACGAGTACCAGTCAGCAGTTCCCTGGTGGTTGCTCCCGTGAGGTTCCTTCCTCCTCACACACATTTTTTCATAGACATATAGTATATCATCTGGATGATAGCCTCGCAGGCATATGTAGACACATACTGGTTTTATTAGTAAGATAACAAAAAGGTACACCCTGTCTAGAAAAATAATGTGGGTGATAGATTTAAATAGATCCACACACAGCAATAGACAGGTGATGTAAGAAGAATTACCTATGAGGATCAGGACCAGGTGTTGTTGTTGAGTACAATGTGAGTGGAGGGTAACCTGGGTCTTTTGCTTGTCCCTCTATGCTCCTAATTGTGAGGATAGTGTATTTAAAGGTTCAGCCATGTAAATTAAGTTTAACAGGTCTTGTTAGTGAAAAACTCCTAAATTCATTTTTTTCAGAACTGCAAGGCATACCCCTCCCATATAGACTAACATTGAAGTTACCTTTTTAGATTTAATAGGCTGTAATATCCAAATTGGAGCAGGCTACCCAGTCTTTAGAATTGTAGTAAAAAATACTAACTTATGGTGAAGTCAGATTTTAAATTACAATTTTGAAAATGCCTCTTTTAGAAAGTTGCCATTTTCCTTCCTTAACCGTTTAGTGCTTGCAGCTTGCAGACTGGACCCAGTCACATGACTGGGCTTAGCTGACAATGGAGCTTAATGTATTCTTCTAAGACAGACACACACAATAGAGAGCTAAGGTGGGCCTGGATGGGCCATCACTGGCAGAATGTTTCAACTTTCTCCACCTGAGGCAATGCTATAAAGAAGGTTATTAACAAACATTGGAAAGCTAGTGTCGGATGACATTGGTCAACCCACGCCACCCATGCACTCTTTTAAAGAAGAGTATCAAGGATCACGTGGTCCACTTCTTTTCGGAAACTAAAGAAGAACCCACAATTCAATCACTGTGGAATCTGCTAACGATAAAGGGACACTACAAATGTGGGCATTGCAAAGCATGCCACACTACAATTCAAACCAAGAACTCCATCTACAAACAACACACGATTGCCCTACAATCCTTCACAAACTGCAACTCCATGAATGTTGTCTATGGTATCATTTGCCCATGTGGTTTCCATATGTAGTGGCCAGACACAGCAGAAAATCAAGGCCAGAATATTTCAACATCATAGGAGGATACAGTGCTCGGTTCAAGGGGCACCATTAATTGAACTTTTTGCAATAAAGGGACAAAACCCTGACCCAGCTACAGTGGCTGGTTATAGAGAAAGCTAAACTGGGACCAAGAGAGAGCAACATTGCATTAATCTTAAACACACGTGAATCCAAATGGATGGTGCGGGCTGGACAGCATGACCAACGGGCTCAATGAATTGGATATGAGAAATGCCCAATTGGCATGCCTAACCAATGAATGATCAGAACCTATGGACACATACCCTACATGGATGGCACTTCCATGGCCATCTGATGGACATCAGTATCTTGAAGCCAAGCTAGGCCCTAAACCTCCTATGTAACCACGTAAAGACCTAACATGAGGTTGTCATTTCCACTAGTCTTCATATGAACTTTAGGATCTTTGTTAATTGTATTGGTCTACACTCTGGATGGAATGAGGTTCGTCTCCAGGTATCGGCTTTGCCCACTGATCTGACACTCCTGTTCAGACACAATGATCTTACATATTAACCTACACAAAGTTGTGACATTTTTGTGAAATGTGAGCAGTAACACGTCTCTAGGGTTATATACTTCTAGGTGACAAGTATTGAATTTAAATACATCCTTATTAGTGCTGTTGCTTGACTGTGATATATGAGCAGTTATTATTTCACCATGTCTATTCTGGGTTACAATACTGTTTATTATAGACCTCCCTCATGGCATTATTTTCACATGTGCTTCAATCACTATATATGAACATTAGGATCTGACCGATGTTATGATACTTGTTTGCGCTCTTGTAACTGTATATCTGTGATGCATATTAGTTCATTAAGGTCCTCTCCACAGAAAATGTTTAACTTTAAATTGCACTTTATTTTTGCTATTGATTGTTATAGCTGAGTTAATATACATAAGACTAATGACAGGTGAGTCTGTCTTCATGGTTAGTTTGTCTACTCCAACACCGGCATCCAGGGCCTGCACCACGTTCAACGTCACGCAGCTCCCGGCTTTTCCTGCACTCCGGCTCTATTTAGTGGAGCCGATACACCGGCGATATCTTGGTCACAACTCTTGGTGAACCACGGATTCATCACAGTGAGTGCGCCTGCATGCATGTTAAATTCAGGCACTTCTGCTTTAGTTGGATCGAGCATGTCTCTCTTAGTATCGCTTCCATTTTTAATGCACTCTCCTTTCCAAAAGGTACCACTTGATGCTAGCGGACGGCTTACAGCCCGAAGAGTGCGCCCGTGAACGCACGCGAGAATGTGTCTTTTAAATGTAGGCACTTTTGCATCAGAAAGCCTGAGCATGTCCCTTTTAGTATCGCGTTCACTTTTAAAGTACTATTTTCCATTAGTTAGAACTTGAGGCTAGCAGGCGGTTCTCAGCATTAGAATGCATCAGTCTAGGCATCTGTCTAATTTGACACTCTCCTCCGCCAGACTCAGCACTTTTTCAATGCAGTAACACACCCACCGTGTCAAACACTCAGCGTCAATTCTGAACGTGCATGTCTGTCCCACTTCAACTTTCCCTGGGCTTGCATTCTAATGCTTTTATTTTACCTTTTCCCATGTCTGCGCGGTGGTATTGAGACCACTCCGGCCATTGAATGTAATTTCTTGCATTTGTGTCTCTACACAAACCGGGTCCTGAATTAAGCAATGTTTTAATGGTTTTATGTTTTCCCTCCTCAAATTAAGATTACAGATTCCACAGATTAATTGAGGGATCTGCTCCTACTCTTATGATATGGAATTCTAACCGC
Organism: Lissotriton vulgaris; assembly: GCF_964263255.1. Taxonomy (NCBI): domain Eukaryota; kingdom Metazoa; phylum Chordata; class Amphibia; order Caudata; family Salamandridae; genus Lissotriton; species Lissotriton vulgaris. The sequence goes on along the minus strand of NC_141685.1, from coordinate 2,040,426,866 downwards.
AGATTACTGGATTAAAGCCTATTGAGTGCGACCTTATGGACCAGATGTATAGGCTCCATTGCATCTCATGAGTAAGTCCTTCACTATATTACGCAATTTTTCACTTGACAAACCTCTAAGCTTTCACGGCTTACTGACAGACACCTTATTTTTGCAGGTGTTCCTCACTCTCTTCTTTTCACTTTTATCTTGGAGCCGCGGAGCCCATACGACCTAACAACATTCAATTTTGTGAGGTCCCTCCTTATCCATTCACGGTAAATATAGTGACCAGTACTCTTTCATGTCACTGTCTTACTCTATTTAGAAATGGATATGACGATCCATCCTTTTATTTTACGCATACGTGCCCGGTCCCTCCCACTCCCACATCAGTTCTGAGGAAGACCCCATCAGTAACGGTTAGAAGAACCTAAACTCGTACAGTGGTCGAAACGTTGACTCGCCATTGATGACAGTTCCTTCAACATTACTTGCTTTACAGTGAACTCTTGTGTTACATGGCGATGGAATTTATTGAATACATGTGTTATATATTATGACTTAAATTTTTGGCATTGAATAGATATACCTGACAATTTGATGGTGATATTCATCACCACTTATTCTTCACGCACCTCACTACCTCACTTGAATCACTTTCCTTCCCCTTCCACTTATTCATCTGGGCACTCCAATGATAATTTTTAAATGTTTTTGCTCTAAAATGTCACTCAAAACTGTAACTTATGTTCAGTGTGATTAAACAACACTGTAGCATCAGCATAGTTATTTTTTGACTTTCTATTTAAAATACTTTTGTATGTTTTCCACTGTTTTGATGTTATAATACTGGGACCACCATGCTTTATACTGCCAGTCTCATGACTGAGCCTAGATGACAATTGAGCCACACACAATAGAGTTCTAAGGTTTGCCTCGATGGGCCATTACTGGTAAAATGGGAGGAAGGTGCTGGGCACAACCCCAATTATACTTGAATAGGCTGTTTCTTGCCTCCACACACAGGACTGCATATTCCCTGTAGTTAGCCTGAAGCCAGGACAGGGAAGGCAGGGTGCTTGAAGACTTCAAAGGGAAACCTCTGGAAGCTTCTCTCCCACTTCGAAGACACAACCGGGTATAATTACTCTACCTCAGATACCAACTCCTCCTCCTCAGTACACTTCTGGACCTGTGAATACTCTGCCAGGAAGATAGACTGCTGAGGAACCCGAAGTAGAACCAATTAAACACTGCTACTGCTTGGATCGGAACCATTGCAAAGACTCATATCGCATTGCAGCCCATTGCCGCATCAGAACCACCACTGTCCTATGCATCTCCAGGCCCTTGTACCCTCTTCAGCTTCAGCTGCTGCAACAATTTAGGACTTCGCATTGCAGCCTCACATCTCATCATGCCAACTGCGTAACACATCCTCGACGCCAGACTTTGAATCACAAGCCCTCGTCAATGGAATTTCCGATGACGATGCACCAGGCCCACTTACTGTAGCCTTGCCACATCTTGGAACCAACACATGGTTTCAGCTGTGCAACACATCTTTGGCGCAAATCCTCGCAACACTCTACAAGCCAGGATTTAGGTACTCCATACAATGGGCCTAACTGGGTCCCTGTAGCTAACCTGCTTGCCATCTTGGCCAGCCTGAATTTGTGAATTTGTGCCGGTCCGGCACCACCAGATATCCACAGTATGTGCTTTATCTTAGTTGCTATTTTTACTAAAAACTTTAAAATTGAATATCTTCAAATCTACTGATTGGATTTTTACCATTTTGGTCCTTTTTTATTGATTACAATTTCATCTGATTTTCTAACTCTATTGTGGACTCCTTTTGTGGTGTGTTTTCACTCTGTTACTGTTCAAAGTGTTGCACAAATACCATACACATTGCTTATAAATTAAGTCTGACTACTCTATGCCAACCTACCCGAGGATTAGGCACAGGTTAATTAAGGGTTTGCTTGTGACTTCGCCCTGAGAGGAGTTTTGGTTGCCGCTGGAGAAGGGTTTCACCCCCCTCAATCAGTAACCAAGTTTCTTACAAGGACCACTTGGAAACAATATTTAAGGGCTCATTGTAAAAGTAACTTACAATCCAACTTAATTGTCAAGTTGGAATTTATAATCTTATTTCAAAAATTACACTTTTTAAAAGTTGTCAGTTTCCTGCCTGAGCCAAAAGGGCCTTTCTGCAAGTGTTCACTGCCACCCATGAGCTGAATGGCTCCTTGATGCCTTGATGCCAAGTGCCTCATGGAGCTGAGAAAAAGGGAGAGGGGTTAAAACTTTTTCAAGTATTTTTAACTGGAGAATCAATCGAAGATCAAGACCAACTTGGCAAGTCGATTTGCTGAATGTGCGGTCGGTGAGTCTGATTTGCACATGGCTGGGTCCAAACTGGGGTGGCGTGGTGGGCAAAAAAACAATGGTTTAATCCCATATCTGTTGACTTGGGGTCAATGTTTGCATTGTTCAGTATTCCGTCCATCATCTGTTCTTTTTGTTTTTGTCACCCTAAGTCGTAAGGGTATGCCCAGAAATTGGTCCCAGTGCTCACTGCACCACTAGCCTGACTGATAAGGGATGATAACCCAAAACTGGTCCTAGTATGCTTGTTTCCAGTCCAGCGAGGACCTCGCTTGGCATTTTGGGCTGGACTGTCACGGTCAAGTCTGACTGCCCACTATAATACAGCACGGAACAGTGGGTCATCCCACTTCAGCAATAGCCTTTTTTCATTGTGAGTGATGTCATTCTACTACAGAAAGTAGTTCCCTTAAGTGACAGGGATTACTAGGACAATGTGTACCTTTTGTGACCAAAAACACTGTTTTGTTTTTTGCAAAAATATATTTTTTTAGATTTATTAGCTTCTCCATCAATACATTTTTGAAAAACCATGACAAAAAAAACAAGCATTTACAAAACTAAAAGGCTAGAGTTCAAAATTAGACCTCTTAGCTTTGCCATTGCTTGTTTTTAATTGGCAAGGGCCTGGCAACTCCCCCAGCAATTAAACACAATAAAAGGAGACAAATGAAAACAAGCTTTGACAAAACTAAAAGACTGGCAGGCAAAACCAGACTTTCTGTCTTTCACAATTTTTGCTTCAAGTTTGTCTCCAGCTTCACCACAGGGAACCCTACTTATATGTTTGGGATCCATTTGCACATTATTTGGGATCTGAGATCCCTTGGTGTTAGCGGGGCAGTCTGGCCCAGTAAAATGCTTTTGGTGCCTCTGAGGCACCGCCAAGCATATTCTGAGATTCTTCTCAATCACAGTTTTCAGGGCCATGAGCCAACCTTGAATACTGTGGTAGTGAGGAAACTAAGTCCCCTGTTTCCCCTAGGGATGCATGCCCCCATGTGCTTTCACCCTCTGTTAAAACACAGCATGGTCTTTACCTTTCTAAGGCTCTGCTATGAGCCTTTCAATGTCAGCACAGTGGGCAAGCCACTGTGGGACTACCCGACCTTTATTCCACTCAGAATACAGTAGGTGCTGTCAGTACGGATTTGGCTGTGTGGCAGCGAGGTGCTGGTATGGTGGTCTGCTGCCACACCGGCAAACTTCTACTCAGGCCCTTAGCATGTACAATCCGAGTGAACGGGGTCCTATGGAAAATGCTCACCCTGACATACGAGTTACTTCACGCCCATTTACATAATACAAAATGAAACCTTTCACTTTGAACTACCTTCTGTGAGGTTGTCCTTCCTCTGTAGTTTGAAGCAACTGTAAAGAATAACAAGTATTAGTAAAGACAATAGGATTGGTATTGGACACCAACCTTTACTCAATTCTTTTTTTCTTTCTCATGATTTTTATAAAATTGTATTGTTTGGGAAGCTGCCTGACCCTCATCAAATCTATAACAAAATTGGCTAAATAAAGCATATAAGAAGTAAGGACGACAAAAATAAAGAAAGAAGGAAATAGTAAAGAAGGCAAAAATAAAGATACATAAAACTAAAAAATGAAAAATGGAAGAAAAAAAATGAAGGCAAAAATGGAAAAGAAAAGGACAGTAAAAACAGAAAGAAGAAAAGAAGGACAAGAAAAATTAAAGTAGACAACAAATAACAAATGAAAGAAAGAATAAATGAAAGAATGAAAGTAGGCAAAATAAAAAGAAAGAAGAAAAAGAAGGAAAAAAGCAAGGTAAAATAGAAAGAAGACAGAAAAAAAGATGGAATGAAGGAAGAAAAAATAAAGAAGGACAGAAAAAGGAAAGGAAAATGAATGAAGGAAAAACAAATACCAAAGAAAGTGAGAAAGAAGGAAAGAAGTCAACAAAAGAAAGAAAGGAAGAATGGGAAGGTAAGAGAAACGGAAGAATGCAAAAACAGAAAGAGAAGAGGAAAGAAAGAAGGGAACAGAAGAAGAACAGTTAAAAGAAAGAATAAGGCATAAAGAAAGAAAGGAAGAAAGGAGAGAAAGAAGGAAAGAATGAAAGAAAAGGGAAAGAATGAAAGAAAATGTAATGAAAGAATGAAAGAGGTTCACAGTGCAAAATATTGGATACTAAAATCCAATCTCCGCCCCCCCCCCCCCATGTTTACATAAAACTGTCACAATACAGTTTGGTTGTGCCGCCTTGTGAAAGAGCTAAATGCAGTGGTAGTGGTACAAAGGGATGTTAACCAATGGTTTAAGTAGGCTGACCCATCTCCCCATGTGTATGCTGTAGTGGGTGGAAGCAAAATTAGAATGACACAACAACAGAACAAATAGATGAAGAGTGGGTGCTGAAAGCTCCTTTAAGTAAGTATAATATACATATTACTCTAGTAAAATCAGGAAGCGCCGGCTGACGCCAGACATAAAAAGGTGCAAATATGAAACAAAACAAAAAATGGCTAAATACATTAAGAAAATACCTTGAAAACGGTCTCTGAAGCTTTAAAGACACCGTGTGGCATAGATGAAAGGTTCGCACATTGCCAACAGCCTTCTCGCTTGTATTAACTGAGTAGTTCTTGTTAGGGCGGAAAGAAGGAGGTTCTTATTGAGAGTTTTCAACATTACAGAGTCACTCAAAAACAAATAGAAATCACTAACAAGCTTCATCTTACAGCACTTCCCACATTTTGTATTTGCAAAGATAGTTTTACACATGTACAGTGGGGAACATCTGAGCAGTAGGAAAGATGAAGGGTGATTTGCAATAGACTGTTTAATTAGAACAAGTCTTCCAGACACAGGACTTAAACCACTGCATTTCATGACTCCCACCTTATATCCGAAGCATAATTGCCGAAATCTCAACTCACATTTAATTTGAGATACACTGACAGAGTAGAATAATGTGAAAGGTATTCATTTAGGCTTACGTTTAGAGGTTCACCGGATGACGGGTGAGAACGATGAAGTGTAAATTACTATTCTCAAGATTCCTCGGTTGATGCAGTGTAAAAGAAAACTACTGAGAACACACGCTTTAGTTTATTGGCCTAGAAACTTCATTATACAGTTTTCTTAAACTTGAATGGATTATGCATTTATGAGGGTAAAACACACCCTGGACTTTCATTGCGATTGTTGGGCAATATAAAGCAGATGTCCACTAGTGTTGTGCTTTCTAGTTTAATTAAAATGAAGTGACGGGTTTGAAAACGCTGCACATCCCAGTGAGTTCCTCACTCACGTGCACCTAAGTGTTTCATATTGACTTTTGGGATGTTGTAATGCTAAGTAACTACACACTCACACAGGGATGCAAATGCACATACAAGCACACATAAACACACATAAACACAATCATACATCTAAGTCTCCATGCACACACACACATGCATAAATATATATATAAATATAATGGAAAGCCCCGAGGTATAGGGTCTCCCGGGCCTGAAAAGGGTTGGGGAGGGAGGCCGCACAAATCTACTTCCCTTTAAAAACAAGCATTTGCAATGCAATAGGTCTCGATTTGCTAGACTTCGAATTATTGCCATTGTAAATTAGACTGCCTTTTATTTATGTGTTTTGAACATCTGCAAATGGTGCGTAAACACACACTTTGTACTTATAGTCCTTGTTTACAAGAAGCAAGGCTGGCAGTAAAAAAAGTCACATTTGCTGGCAGCCTTGCTTTTTAAAAGCAAGTACTGTAAGTACAAAGTACGTGTTTACGCATCATTTGCAGGTTTTTAAAAACATAAATAAAAGGCATTGTTATTTACAATGGCAATGGATCAAATGCTCACAAATGCGAGACCTATTGCATTGCAAATACTTGTTGTTGGAAGTACTGAAGGGATTTTGGGTGTAACTAAAACTCTGTAGTCTGCTTCACCTTGAGCTCTACCCTGCTACCTTCAGACCATTAGTTGTGTTAACAATGACGGCAAACTAAATAGAGGTACGTTCATAAAAGCACCAAAACAAACTCAATGTGCAGCCAAATTACATGGGTGGGTGCAAATCCAGGGTGGCGTCAAATGCCTTGTTTGCCCAACCTTCTCTCTCATCACTTCTGTGAGCATAGTGGTGCATAGAGAACAAACACGTACTGAAAACCCTACGTTGCAAACAAAAAAGCTCATACACATAATATGAGCGACACACTCACACACGCAACACTGAAACACAAAGTACAAATGCACAGAGCACCCTGATGAGTACAAGTGTACCCACAGCACCACATGCACCATATAAAATATAAATGTGCATAAAATATCTTACACGATATTCACGGAACATGCGAAACACACTACTCGTGCAAGGGAAAAACGTACAAAACACTCATTCACGCAGTACGAAAGCAATGTACACAGAATTAATAAACGTGGGAACAATTTGCGAGCACATGGACGTTCATGCATGCAATGCACAGACACACAACCTCTATACAGTGCAGCACAGATGCAGAGATGTGTAACCCAGTCAACGAACACTCTAAGGCACACACAGTAAGGCATGCAAAATAAGGCACACAAAGACTCACAGTATCTTAACAGTCAGCATACACGTCTATTCACACAACTCACACACTCAGACTCGTACTCAATAGCACCGGTAGGAGAGCAGATAAAAGGAAGCCATTTCTTTTACTCACGCCTGCACAATATATATATAGACACATGTAAACATAGCGAACATAAAGAAATACAGATACACAGTGAGAGAGTGGGTCTGAATGCGTACTGCACGTGCGTGTTAGTGTTAGCACGCGTGAGGGCGTGGGTATATGTTTGTGTGTTTACGACACCACAGCAAGAAGGAGAAACAGGAATATGGCTGAAATCAATAGAGGCCTCGGTTCCCAGCAATTGCTCATTCCTCCGCATGGACCGAGTGGAGACCGCAGCATTCCAGGAAATGCATCACAAGATCAGCCCAGAGAGGGATACTAACGGGTTGTGCTGGTAGCATTAGACAGAACATGGGTTATACAGAAAGACATGCTTAATTTCAGCCAGTGGGGCTCACTACCACTAGTAAGAATTTTTAGGGGTCAGTACGTATTTTTCCTTAACAGCCATCGATCTAGAAACAAATGACAAAAAACTCCAAATTGGGGGGATGGCGGAGATCGGGAGAGGCTTAAGACGGAGAAATACTGTCAAAAGGAGGAGGAAGGAAAGAGGACTTGCTGAGTGAGATAAAGATATAAAGAAAACAAGCAGCATGCGCTGCCCACCCTTCGCGCACACCTGCTCCTTGCGCATGCGCCACTGCCATGTTTAGGTCAGCCAGAGATGCGCAAGACAAACAAAAAGTTCGAACAGTGCGAACGAAAACTGTAGTTGGTGGCCGCTGGTTCCGGACTACACGGAAGTCAGCTGGACATCAACAGCCACTGAAAACAAAGGTAACAAAAGCAATAACAACATTTAGCAAATGGCAAGCTGCAGGAGAAACTACCATCTGCTTGCCAACATATAGAGATTACTTTAGGTCTCACTGACACAGCGCAGACAACGCATGCGCCGCCAAGGCGAGACCTAAAAATGAACGGCCCGGGGGATAGGGTCCCTGGGGTGTGATAAGGATTGGGGATGGAAATGCGTGGTACCCCCTCCCTTTCATTATAGTATTTAGCACCAGAGAATGAGATCCCCAGGGCCTAATAGGGCTCGTGGAGGGGGGCCATGCGTTTCTGAGGAACACAAAGAAATACACTGAAAAAAACAAAGGTTAAAGTAACGTTACAGTTAGGTGAATATATCAGTGACAACATTAATGTTTTGAACTAAACAAAACACAGAAATTCACCAGTTATAGCTAGCAAAGCTAACTATAACTTGCACCCCCAAGCACTTCACATATTACATCACTCATGACATGTTCTATGACATAGTTAATGACATCAGTGATGACATCATCAACGATTCTTTTATACACATTACTGTATACACTAGTATGGCATTAGATGCCTGACAGTAAGTACAAAATAGCTAGAAATAATATGAAGCATCATTAATGAAATGATAGATACAATTCTCTTTGTGGCAAGCATGTGTTATGTGTAACATTAACCCTATACCATGCTGTTAGAAATGGTGTTTCTGGTTGACTAGGGTATGCACCTAACCAGGCAGAGCCCACCACTCTAGTGGGGCAAGGGAGTTACACACTGATGATAACCCCTGCTCACCCCCCACCTAGGTAGCTTGGAAGCTTGGCAGCTTGGCACAGCAGTAAGGCTTATCCCAGAGGCAATTTTTAAAGCATTTGTACAACACACTTACACAACAGTGACATCATAGGCACCCGCAAAAGACTCCACACAAGGTTATATAAAAATATTCTTTGTATTATCCATAAAAACACATTAGGTCACAATCACATATATTACTGTGCCACTAGGCACTTGTCATGACTTCACGGTGATTACATAAATCACTTGGGCAATCGGGCCAGGGTCATAAACATCACAGTTAGGGCGACCAGTAACTACTGGTAGGATCACATTGAACATAACACATTATGCATAAACATCATCAGCAGTGCACTATAGTAAATACCTTTAGAGTGCACACATAAGAAAATCACCACTACGGTACATATTCCTCCAATAGGCAACATTACATAAGGGCACAAAACCTATGAATTGCCAGATGTTCACAAACCATCAGCTGCGCACATGAAGCAGGTGGTGGGTACAATTGCCATCACCAAAGAGGGATGTATGTCGTTACAACGCATACTTTTACCATGCATACCTTTAATATGCATTTTTTACACCGCAACATCCATTACAACGCATTCCATTACAACGCATGCCATACAAACGAATTGTTTAAAACTACCTTTACAACTCATTCCACTACAACGCATACTACAATTACAACGCATACCATTACAACGAATACCATTACATTGCATGTATGGTAAGTGTTGGATAGTGTAGGGGTAAAAATTACTATTCTAACTCCAGGGGGTGCAACTGTAGGGTAAGTATTGGATAGTGTAAGGGTAAAAATTACTATTCTAACTCCAGGGGGTGCAACAGTAGGGTAAGTGTTGGATAGTGTAGGTATGCGTTGTAATGGTATGCGTTGTAATGACTGCGTTGTAATGACATGTGTTGTAGTGGTATGAGTTGTAGTGACATGTGTTGTAATGGTTGCGTTGTAATGGCATTCGTTGTAATGGATGTTGCGTTGTAAAGTTTTGTTGTAAAGGTAGTGCGTTGTAAAAGTTGCATTGTAAGTGGTGTTTCCCCCAAAGAGCCTATGATGCAGCTTCTCCACACTCCAATTACCCTTTATCTAGTAATATTTTCCACAGCAAGGAGCACAGAAGCATCGGGCCTCTCTTGTGGGAAATGCGGTAATTACCACTCCTGACCACGACCTTCAATATTACACCTCTTTTCAGATGAGGAGAGTGAGCCACTGTCAAGGTCTTCCCTGAGCCATCCAAGAAAATGCTCCCCCCCAACAGCATGTAAACATGCATTTGCCCGCAACCATGCAGTGCAGCTGCGATAATGTAAGGAATGCATTGGGTATCCTGCGGGGAATCGGAGACCTCCGTCAACGTTCCACTCCATCCCGAATGATACAGCAACAATGCCCCCAGTAGGTCCAAGCCAAGGAGAAAGGGACCCGCACTGGCCACACATGGCGGGAGCCCTCCACCTCGAAGGTCTAGTTCCCGCAACATCACAGTGCCAGCACACCCAGGGTTGAAATGGAGCTGGCTGTGCTACCTGGCGGTACAGCTAGTTGCTGTGACGTTGCTCCGCTCTAAACATAGACTAGCTTGAGGCCCTCAGGGGCATCCCTGTCAGCAAGATCACAAGACCTGAAACGCTGCTGTGGGCCCCAGCCCCCAGTCTGTGCGATACGGTCTGAGCAGGAGAGCATCCTTACTGCTCTTGGCGATCGGCTGCATCTCCGGCTGGTGGGGAATACAGCTTCCTTACTCGCACGCCGCTGGCTTCTGCTGGTTGCTAGTTGATGCCTGGCTCTCCTGTAGAACTTGATCCCTCATGAGCGGCTGCATTAGTGCCTTCTTTTCGTTCGGGTGGGGGCTCAGCCCAGAACTCGATCCCAGCACATAGCATCCTGGGGAGCACACAGTAGCCTCCCGATTAGTGAGAACACATGGAGCGCTCTAAGCCAACACGAAGTCTCTGATTCTAGCACGGCATCCAAAAAGTGAGGTACCCCAGAGGAACTTCCCATGAAGCAAAAAGATCCAAAGAGTCTCCAACTGAAAAGGCGCTCTCCACGCTATTCTCTTTCAAGGACAAGAGGCATAATGGCACTCCTGCAAGAGCACTGGGACCCCCATCATGGTGCATGCAGGCAGGCCAGCCCAAGGTTCCTGGACTCCTGGGTGCAAAGGGGCCATCCTGATTCCAGTCAACAGGCAGCAGATCATCCCTCCCAGACTAATCAAGTTGCAAGGCGGTTCTTCCTCACAGTTCAGCAGCCTTCTGGTTACTAGTCCACATAGTGTCTTCTCAACCTTCATGGGGTCATAGCCTTCATACTTATAGTCCCAATGTCTTTGTTCTGGGGGCACTTCATACACTATTGAAGTGCACAACATCCCCATTTAGATTGTAATCCCCGGCCACAGACAGACCACTAGGGGAGGTGGAGCCAGCATTGTGGAAGGCAGGTTCAGCCCTATTCAGGTGCAGGTGCTACTCCTCCCACCACTCCAAATGCAGACCAGGCCTATTCAGGTGCAAGGGAAAACCCCTCCTGCTACTCTAAATTCAGTCAGGGTCTAATCAGCCAAGACCTGAGTCACCCAGGAAAGACATAAAAAAACACCTCAACACCCCCCCCCCCCCCCCGGGTTTGAAATTCCTTGCCCTTTTGCATGCTTGAGCTACTGCCTGATTAGGATAGTGCCTCTCATTCAGTTTGTTACTGAGTCTGTCTGCCTCTAGTTTAAAATCGCTGATATCTGAGCAGTTTCTGTGGAGACATAGAAACTGTCTTAAGGGCAGATTCTCTCTTAAGGATCTGGGATTGAAGCTTTCAAATGCCAAAAGATAGTTTCTATCAGTAGGTTTATGGTACACCTAGGTCACTAATTTCACATCACTGGCCTTGATCTTCAGGTCCAGGAAGGGCAGTGACACATTAGTGATGGTTGAGGCAAAATTTCAAAGTTGATATCACTGTTGAGCTAGTCCAGGAAGACCTGTGCTGATTGTAGGCCATAATGCCAAATCAAGAGGACATCATCAATGAAGCGACTCCTCACTCTAAACTGTATGCTCCAAGGATAAACTCTCTCTCAAACTCTGATATGTACAGACACTCCAGACTTGGTACGAATGTACTTCGCATGGAAGTCCCATGGGACTGAAGGTAGATCGTGTTGGTAAATAGGGGTGGGTCGTGTTCTCTGCTCTGCTAGCAGAGTGTGCTGAGTTTTTCCAACTCTGCTTGAATTTGGCAAAAAACTCCAATTCCCTCACATGGCAGAGTTTGCCCGCACCACCCACACTAAAACATATTCACCAAGGTCTTCTTGAGCTGCATGTGAACTCTTAGTCCTGCTACATCACCACTTTAATCCTGCCCCCTTCACCTACCGCCTGAGAACACGCATCAGGCCTGCCAGCCTGAGGTCTCCTTTAGTGCACGGGGGCAATAGGCAATTGCATGGCAAACTCTGATCAGGACTGTGGTGCTCCACACTAAAACATATTCACCAAGGTCGTCTTGAGCTGCAAGTGAACTCTTAGTCCTGCTACATCACCATTTTAATCCTGCCCCCTTCATCTGCCTCCTGAGAACGCGCACCAGGCCTGCCATCCTGTAGTCTCCTGAAGTGTGCTGGGGCAATAGGCAATTGCACGACAAACTCTGATCAGGACTGTGGTGCTCCGTGGGCCCCCGGGAGTTAATTGAGGTGGAGCAATCGGGACCGAATGCTGATGAGGTGTAGTGGGTGATGGCACAGTGCCAACTGATACAGGCCCTAATAATGGGAGGTGGGCGTCTGCTGGTGATGGGAGTCGGTGATAGACCTGTGGAGATGAGTGAGGTCAGAGCACTCCGACCTACCCCTGTGGTGGACCCTAGGACTGCTATCTGACCAGAATCATTTGGGGGACCAAGATTGCCATTTACTACCAGAAGAGAAAGCTGCCGGCTCCCTCCTGATATACCTTAGGAAGTTGTCTTGCTTTCCCGTCAAGGGTGTTGTGGTAGTTCAGTGAAAGCACACAAAATATCTTGTTGTGACCCAGGAATTACTAATAATGAGACTCTTACATGTGAGTGCCAGTGTTTCTTGGAATAAGTGCTACAGCCAGTGAACCGCGAACCGTGACTCCCAATGTGAACAGCACATCAATGCTGCTCGTGTACCATGCGTCTTCACCTCGCTGCCTTAAGCAGTGTACCCCTGCTGCTCACCAATCGGGAGTTTTATTATTTTGAACCATTCCAGTTCACAGGCCATAGTGCCCCATGCCACTGGACACATTCAGCATAAACCATCCATCTTACAGCAGACCAACTGACCGACCAGGTATTATCAAGCTTTTTTACATGTCTCCGCATTATCGAGCTAATTGTGTTGTAATATGACTGTCACGGGCACCATGAAGTTCCCTCCACTAGCAAACGCTCCACTGGCCTCTTCTTCATAAGCATTCTTCTTCCCTCAGGCATATTTTAAGCCCTGATAATGGTCCCCATATTCTGATGAGGGACCGAAACGTTGTCGACCAAAAAGTACCATGACTATTCTAAATGTCATTAATTGAAGACATGAATGGCATGGGTACTACAAAAAGTGGTGCTAATTCAATATTCATAAAGCCACACTGTGAATGGCTGAGCTTTTGTTTATATAAACTTGTTCAGTTTTTCCTGTTTTCTTTCCAAGCCACAAATGGCTTTGTGTGTTCTTTTGAATATTTATTAAATTTACATAATATATGATCCACTACAGAAATCATTAGCTTTCTATATGTACTAGTAAAAGGTTTTTCTGGAAGGGACCTCTTTTTCCTTTATAAATAACTTTAAGAAAGTTTGACATGTTCCTACTCATAGCCATTTGGTGTCTCCTGTCTGACTCTGATCACTGGCTGAGTTGGGTGACAGTTCACTTCATGAATTCCTTCTAGACACCCAAACACAAAGGAAGGCTGGGTCTGACTTCATGCATCTTCATGGGAGAAAAAGAAGGAAAAGCTGGGTATAGCCTCAGACTTACACCTGAATAAACTGTGCATTGTCAACACACCAAGGGCTGTATACTCCCCTGTAGTGAGTCTGGAGCCAGGGCAGGAAGAAAAACCTCTGTGCTCTTCAAAGTTCCTTGTTTGGAGTCACCTTTCCTGCAAAAGCACCTCTGACCCTACCACCTCAGTACACTTCTGGACCTGAATTCCAACTTGCCAAGAAGAAGAATTACTGTGCTAAGTACTGCTACTTTGCTGGACCGCTGCTCTGGAAGACTGCTAGCTTGCTGTGTTCTCTGTTGCCTGCTACTCTCTCTGATTGGACTTTCATCCCTTGACCTGAAGTGACTCCAAGGTAGGTGTGAGCGGGAAATCCGTTGCGCTCGCGGATTTTGCGGATTTTTGGGAAATCCACAATCCGCGAATTTTGCGGGTTTCCCGCAAAATCCGCAAAAACAATCCGCGAACGTAACGGGTTCAAAAGTTGAACCCCCACTCATGCAACTATTTTACAATGGCGCCAGCAAGCTGCCAGCGCCGTTGTAAAATAGTTACAAAGTTAGCTTGCACAGGAACCACTAGATAAAACGAAGCAGGTGCTGCTTTATTTTATCTCAGTGCTTCCTGTGCAAGCTAACTTTGTAACTATTTTACAACGGCGCTGGCAGCTTGCTGGCGCCATTGTAAAATAGTTGCATGGCTGGACACAGGTCAGGTCTGCAGCTCACTCAAGGGACCCCTGCGCCCTTCGGGGCGATTGCATAGTAACACACACATGGTCGCTCGAACTAGTTGATGCTCAAATTCAGTGACTCATTCATTAGCCCAAAAACAATCGTGAGCGTCGTCGAGGCTGGACAGGTGTGCCTTCTTCCCAAATCTACTGTGGAAAATCAGCTGTGATGCTGGATAGGCTTTGCATCCTTGACTTTCACGAGCGCAATACCCGAGCTTCTTTCTCTTCATCTGCTGAACTGATCTTTCTCTGACCTTTTATTCACACAAGAGGCACATACCCTACTGGGCACATTGTGTTCGCACAGGTTTCTGCAAGTTCGCACGCGTTTTGTACAATTTCGCAATTTGCGAAATTGTACAAAACCCTCGCGAACTTGCAGAAACCTGTGTGAACATAAAAAAAAAAATCCGCAAATACGCGGGAATTCGCGGATTTTGCGGATTGCGAGTTCGCAAATCCGCAAAATTCGCGAACGCGAGATTCGCAAAATTCGCCTATAGCTACTCCAAGGTCTAGCTGACTAGCCTCCTGTTCTTTAAATACTCAGGGACATCAAAGTCTTTTACCCTACTCCAGTGCCTGGTTCATTGGAAGTGAACCCAGGTTCTGTCTCCAGCGGAATGGACCCATTTTCTGCTGCGAGGGTGTAATCAACACATTGTTGCTGTTACAGGAACAGCACAGGTGAGCCACACTTGGAACCAGAACACCACCATCGGAACCGCCACATCGCCTCCACTGCTAAATGCATACTTTATTCCACTCTACACCACTCCAATGTTCAACATTCCACTCTAGGCTTCTCCACTTTACCCTAATCTATTGGATGCCACTCCACTCTACGCTATATGCAACTCTACTCTATGCGGCTCAACTGTATGCCACTCCACAATACACTATTCTAGTGTACGCCACTCCACTCTACTCCACTCCATTGTACAACTCTCCACTCTAAGCCACTCCATTCTACACCATACCACTCTATGTCATGACACTCTGCTCATCTACACTCTAGTCCATGATACTCCCTGATACTCTTCGATACAACACTCTACGACACAACAGTATTTGTCACTGCACTCTGCACTATTCTAGTGTATGCCAGTTGAATCTACACCACCCTATCACCCTGTGCTCCACTCTACACCACTTTTCCCCTCCACTCTACAAAACTCCACTCAACTCTATGGTACTCTACTCCTCCAGACTAATTCACTATTCACCACTGTTGTCCGCTCTATGCTACTCTACCACACTCTACTTATTTAATCCGTTCTACTCCACTACCCCACGCTGTGTCACTCAGGCTGATGGTACAGTGCGATACTCCACTCTAAAACACTATACCCCACTCTATGCCACTCCACTCTACTCAACTCTGCAACAGTTTCACACACTCTACGACACACCATACCACTCCATTGAACGACACACACACATCTTAAAGTTGCCCTCTTGCCATTTTCTAAGGCATCTACTTCCACAATTAATTCCCTGGAGATGTCAGGAGCCTTGAGAACAGGGGCTGTGCACATGGTCTGCTTTAGGGAGTCAAATGCTTTTTGGCATGTCTCTGTCCAAATAAAACTTCTGGGCTGCTTCTTCAAAGTCAGCTCTTTTAAGGGGCAACAATGGTGCCATATCCATTGACAAACCTCCTATAGTACCCTAGGAGGCCTTAGAAGCCTCTCACCTCATTTTGGATTTTTGTGGGCTCTCAGACCGTCACAGTCTCTATCTTTGCATGGAGGTGCTGCACCTTACCCAACCTCACTAGGTGCCCTAAGTACTCCATAAACCCCTGCTCAATCTGACACTTACTGGCCTTGATAGTAAGACCTGCCTGTTGCAGGGCCTGAAGTACTTCCTGCAGGAGAAAAAGGTGGTCCTTTCTGCTGCGACGGAAAACAGCTATAGCATCCAAGTAAGCAGCACTGAAGGTCTCCATACCAGCTTAGAGCTGGTTAACCAGCCTCTGGAAAGTGCCTGGGGCATTCTTTAGTTCAAAGGGCATTACCCTCAATTGGTAGTGGCCCTCTGGAGTGAGTAAGGTTGATCTCTCCTTACTCCATCAATTAAGGCAATCTGCCAGTACCCAGGTCAAAGGTACTCAAGAACTGGGATCCTAACCAATCAGGTCATCAGCCCGAGGGATGGGCTGAGCATCCGTTTTGGTGACTGAATTGAGTCCTCTGTAATCTACACAGAACCTGAACTTAGGTGTAGTGACAGGTGTGGAAGCTTTTGGTACCAGCAACACAAGGCCCAACTCCAACATCTTAGAAACAAGAGGGTATAATTACAAGGAATACTCCCTGAAATGGAATGTCGGGTCAGAAAGACAGGTTAAAGTAAAGCACACGCCAAGTTCATGCTGCGCAGAGTCTTCGGAAAGCAGGAGAGACATGGAAGACTCCCAGGCAAAGAATCCAGTGGGGAATACCATCCGCTTACGACGGAACTCAGACCCAAGATTGTCAAGCACTTTTCCCAGGAAGAGGAGGTGTTTAAGTAGGGGCCGTGCTACAAATGAAGTTTGTTCCTGTGATGTCCCACTGCCTCCTGGGAACGGTAGTGCAGCAGGCTCCTGCTCCATTTATACCGGTGTCTTTGCATACAAGGAAGAATATTATGGTGTGTGTTAGCCTGCCTTAATGTCTCCCACAATGTAATTGCTACAGTACCCCCTCTCAAGGAACGCCAACTCGGCGGTCGTCCAGGTTTTCCTGGTTGAACTGAATGGAAACGCATTACCAATTCTGGGTAGTGGAGATTCTGTACTAGTTCCCAGGTTCTGTCCTCAACTCCAAAACCTTTCCAATCCTCTAGATATTGAATCCACCCCCTTACTAGTCGGGAATCCAGTATTACCTGTACTTCCTACTCTTCCTGCCCATTACTCTCCAAAGGGAGAGGTTGTTCTGGTAATCTCATACTGGTAGGGCATGGCTGGAGTAAGGATACATGAAAGACAGGGTGGATGTGCCATGAAAGGGGTAAGGATAATCTCATGGCTACAGGGTTAATGACCTCCTCGATGCTGTGAGGGCCTACACATCTGGGTTTTAACTTGTTGATACCCTTAAGATGTAAGTCCTTTGTGGATAGCCAAACCTTATCCCCTACCTGATAAATAGGTTCTTTGGTTCTTTTCCTGTCAGCGAAGCACTTCTGCTCTGATTGTGCAGTCGCAAACTGTTGTTTGGCATCGATTAATACCGCCCTGAGATGAGTATGATGTTTGTGAATGCTCGGAAGCCTGGATTCGATAGGCCATTTGAATGGGGGCATGTTAGGATGGTGGCTGTAGAGACAAAAGCGTGGAATGTTCAGAGTTGTTGTAGGCAAACTCGACCATCCATAACAGTGTGAACCAGTTCATGGTGTTTTGCATGGTAAAACAGCGAAGGTATTGCTCTAATGTCTGGTTTAGGCATTCCGTTTTACCATCTGTTTGTGGATGGTAACTGGTGGAGAGCCTGGTCTCGATGTCCATGGCTTTGCATAATGCCCACAAAAACCGGAAGTGAACTGCGATCCCCTGTCTGTGATAAGAACGCTGGTTATTCCGTGTGCTCTGACCACGTGTTGAAGAAACCCTAAGGCTAGTTCTGAAAATGTTGGTAAGTGTTCCAAAGGAATGAAGTGTTCCATCT
This sequence comes from Lissotriton vulgaris, assembly GCF_964263255.1. Lineage (NCBI taxonomy): Eukaryota > Metazoa > Chordata > Amphibia > Caudata > Salamandridae > Lissotriton > Lissotriton vulgaris. The sequence goes on along the minus strand of NC_141685.1, from coordinate 2,040,408,844 downwards.
TAGTCAGGTGGTTTACTAACACCAGAATGATGGTGTATCCATCACAGGGGGGCATTTCCACAATGAAATCCATTGACACGGTATGCCAGGGTCGAGGAGATGTAGGTAATGTATGTAGTAGAGCTGTGGGTTTAGTATGACAGGCTTTCCCCTGCGCACACACAGAACAATTTCTAAGGATTTCTTTGGTATCCTTCCTCAAAAAGGGCAACCAAAATGAACGCTCATTACAGGCAAAAGTATTGTATATTCCCATGTGTCCTCCCAGTAGTGAATCATGAGCCCAAGTTAGAGATGCAATACCGTGTTTGGTACATATAAAGCGTGATCATGGTATAATAAGTCCTCGATCTCTGCTCGATGTTCCGGATCTCCTGAAGTAAAGAAATTGTAAAGGAGAAACCCTTTCAAAGAAAAGGGATGGGGTTATTAGATGCTCTAAAAAAACAAAAGTTCCCTTTTCGTAAGTTTTTTGAAGAGGCTATGATACCTCTGAGGGATTTTCTACCAACAGGTTAAGGATGAACCATATGATGTATTCACGGTTGCGTAGAGATTAACAAATTTACACAAATAACAGTTTTTACATAAAGTCTGTCTGAGATTATTTAAACCCCCAACTCTAAGGATTGCATACAAAGTTACTGCACACTAGTATCCTAATGAGAATATGCACACTCACAGGGAAAATTTCATTATAAAAATATTTTTATAATGAAATTTTATTTGTGTAAATTTGTTAATCTCTACGCAACCGTGAATACATCATATGGTTCATCCTTAACCTGTTGGTAGAAAATCCCTCAGAGGTATCATAGCCTCTTCAAAAAACTTACGAAAAGGGAACTTTTGTTTTTTTAGAGCATCTCACACATAGATAAACACTTTAGGGCGTGTAGACACATAGTCTGAATCACACACCCACTAGTTTAATTACACACACTTATTTATATATTTTTTAATCCGTCCTGAAGAAAGCCAGCATATTCATAAGGCACTGGCTGAAACATGTTGACTCATCTAAGGATGTGGGAGGTCGTAACTCGCCTCTAGCATCCAACAGCCTTATTTTTAACCGTTGAAGGTGGCCCAGGTATTAAAGTTTAATTTACCTTCGGGTACTGGGACCTCCGCCAAGCCGTTTTAAACTCACATTTATAACACTCTTCACCGCACACTCAGCGATATACTTGCTCCGCTGTAATCAGGGGTCGAAGCACACCCGGGACATGCTAGGTGTCACTGGGTGGGCCTGATGATGAAGCATGCCACCACATAGGTTGGTGGGTGAGGGCTTCATGAGCACACTCACCAGGTGCCACTAGCCCCTGACGAAACATACCTGAGTCATTTAAATTTAAAATTAAATTTTGTTAACCCCTTTACTTAAGCTAGTCTCTTTTTGATTAACTCTATATAACCCGGGGATATGGACTAGCTTTCTGGTCCTCTCTCTCTCTCTTGATACACGATCAATAGTTGGCAAATCCCATAAAACATTGCATTAATTTCACGTTATGGGGGTTTTCCACTGAGTGATTGCATCGACCTTGCCTGTGTCCATCTTGAAACCTTGAGCATGATGACGTAAATCAAAAAGTCTCCTTCTTGGACATTGAACAAGCAATTCTCTAGCTTGGCATACAACGAGTGCTGTTGGAGTCTGTCCAGGACTGCCTTTACGTGAGTCTCATGTTCTTGGAGAGTAGACGAATAGATGAGAATATCATCTATATAGACTACACAGAACATCTCCAGGAATGTTATGTTATGTTAACACATATTTATAAAGCACGCGGCTACTCCCGGGAGTATCCCGGTGCTAAAACATCCAAATGTCAAGTAACGCAACACAACCAAAAACTGCCAACAACTCACTGCTGAAGCATCTAGGTTTTTAGCCCTATCCTAAAGGTAAGAAGGTCAGGACTCTGTCTGATCACAAAAGGGAGACTGTTCCACAACTGTGAGGCAACTGCGTGAAAAGATCTACCCCCTATCCTTGCCCGAAACACCCTGGGAGTAGTGATCAAAAGTTGGGATGAGGATCTCAGGGAGCGCTGAGGGAGATAAGGCTGAAATCTTTCCCTAAGATATGGATTGTAGTACCTCATCCATAAAGTATTTGAAAGCTGCTGGCGCATTGAAGAGCCCAAAGGGCATCACCCTGTATTCAAAGAGACCGAACTCGTCACAGTCTTTTACTCGTACCAAATGGTAGGAGCCTCTGAGGTCAAGTTTGGTGAAATAACGAGCCCCTTTTAGTTGGTCCAAGAGCTCAGGACTTAGCTGTAACGGATAACAATTTTTTATGGTTACACGGTTAATCGCTCTATAGTCGATGCAGGTTCGTAGTTTGTCACAATCTTTTTAGGAATAAAGAAAAGAGGTGACGATGCCAGTGATGAGGAATGCTTGATGAACCCAGATGCTAAGTTCTCTTCGAGGTATGCCTTCAGGTAGTGTATATCTGGTTCGGTCAATGCATACACTCTGCTGCACGGAATTTCAGCTCCTGGCATCAGCTCGATGTGACAGTAGTATATTTGGTGGGGTGGTAACTGTGTTGCCTTTTGTTTGTCAAAGAGAGGTTTGTATTCTCTGTATATGTCAGGCACGATGGTAGAACAGCAATACAGGTCTAGTGCATATGCAGTTGCCAAATAGTTTACGTGTGAGCCCCCGTTTCTTCCTGGATGAGTCGCAAGCTTGGTGCAATGTTTTCTACAGTAGTCAGAATTCATCGTAACTGTGCGGGCTGCCCAACAAACATCAGGATCATGCATGGTCAGCCAAGGCATGCCTAGGATGAGACGAAACTGTGGGGCATCAATAAGGTCGAGCTGGATGTATTTGTAATGATCAGAAGAGAACAGAATCCTGGACCCATCCCAGTCAGGGGTCCGCAGCAACCACAGCACTGAGACCGCCCTCATCGCTGCCACCGACGACATCAGGACCCTGCTAGACAACGGGGAGACTGCAGAACTCATCGTCCTAATCTTCTCCACCGCCTTCGAAACCGTCTGCCACGGCACACTACGTGCATGCCTCTACGCTACAGGGATCCGTGTCAAGGCTCTGGAATGGACCACCTCCTTCCTCTCTGGCAGAACCCAGAGCGTTCGCCTCCCCCGTTCCGTTCCAAAGCCTCTGAGATCATCTATGGCGTACCCCAAGGATCCTCCCTCAGCCCGACACTGTTCAACATTTACATGGCCCCGCTTACACACGTCGCCCTACAGTACGACCTCAACTTAATCTCCTATGCCGACGACACTCAACTGATCCTCTCCCTCACCAAGGACCCCATCACCACCAAAGCCAACCTCCATGAAGGAATGAAGGCCATCGCCGACTGGATGAAGATCAGCCGTCTGAAGCTGAACACGGACAAGACGGAGGTCCTCATCCTCGGCTCCAACCCGTCAGCCTGGGATGACTCCTGGTGGCCAACAGCACTGGGGGCAGCCCCGACCCCCATCAACCACTCACGCAACCTGGGAATCATCCTCGACTTATTGCTTCCAATAACCAAGCAAGTCAACGCTGTCTCCTCCTCCTGCTTCAACACCCTCCTCTTCCTCCGCAAGATCTACAGATGGATCCCGACTTATACTAGAAAGACAGTCACCCAGGCCCTCGTCAGCAGCAGACTCGACTACGGAAACGCCCTCTACACGGGAGCCCCGACCAAGCTCATCAATCGACTACAACGCAACCAAAACGCCTCGGCACGACTAATCCTTGACACTGCCACATCACCCCCCACCTGAGAAACCTGCACAAGCTCCTCATCCACGCACACAAGGCACTCCACAAGACCAGCCCAGCCTACCTCAACAGACGGCTCTCCTTCTACACCCCCAACCGCCACCTACTCTCTGCCGACCTCTCACTCGCCACAGTCCCGCGCATCCGAAGAACAACCACCGGCAGGAGATCCTTCTCCCACCTCGCCGCCAAGACATGGAACACCCTCCCACTGAGCCTACGACAGACCCAAGACCTGCTGACCTTCAGGAGGACACTGAAGACCTAGCTGTTCGATCAGTAGCAGCCCCCATCCCCCCCAAGCGCCTTGAGACCCTCACAGGTATGTAGTATGCTTAACAAATGACTGATTGATTGAGTATCGAAATGCATCAAAAGGGGGAGAGTGCAGTACTTAACGCGTCCAGAAGTTAGTGCAGTTCCGTCGACTGCCTTCACATTTTCGGGGGTCTCCTTTTTCTCCCAGGAATCACCTATGTTCAGAGCGTACTTCTGATCGATGTATTTTCCAGTTGCACTGGAGTCCAATAAGGCATCCACCTCTAGTGGATTATCTTGGGTGACCCATAGAGTAATACTGACGTTCAAGTGTACCACGGTTGATTGTAGGGTATTGGCAATTGCAGACGAGATCGCTATACGTCGCTCGCCCAAACCAGGGCTCTCATCCTGACTCAGGCTTTTCAGTTTTCCGACGGTTCTCCTTGCCCCATTGCTGCTTTTACCCATGACATTGGGTTTCTCCCTGAGGGCTCTGCACAAGCACGACAATCTCTGATGAAGTGACCTCCTTTTCCACAGTACAGACATACCTTCATCTTCCTTGTTTTTTCTTTTTCTTCAGTAGTGAGGGGACCCCGAATTTCCCCTATCTGCAAAGGCTCGGGTCCTTCTGAGGGTTTGGGGTGTTCTTCGGCTGGGGGTTTTATTTGAGAATACAAGAAATGATTATCCCCTCTGTTTTTGTCCCCTTTCCTTTCCTGTAATAGGTGGTCTAACTGGACTGTTATACAACGAATGATATTATGGTGTGTGTTAATGTCTCCCATAATGTAATCGCTACAGTATGGTGTAGAGTGTAATAGTGTAAAGTGGAGTAACGTACAGTGGAGTGACATAGATTGGAGTGGAATACAGTGGAGTGCCATAGAGTGGAATTGTATACAGTGGAGTGGCATACAGTGAATAGCGTAGAGTGGATTGGCAAAGAGTTGAGTGCCCCACACGTTGGACTAGCGTAGAATGGAGTGGCATACAGTGGGGTGGCTTGGAGTGGAATTGCTGAGAGTGGAATAGGTTTCAATAGGGTGGTTTACAGTGGAGTGACATAGAATAGAGTAGCATACAGTAATATAGGGTAGAGTGGAGTAGCATACAATGAAGTGGCATATAATGGAATATCATGAAGTGGATTGGCGTAGAGGGGAGAGGTGTATAGTGAAGTGGCATAGCATGGAGTGACGTACAGCGGAGTGGCATACAGTGGAATAGCATACAGTGCAGTCGTGTAGACCGAAGTAACAAACAGTGGGGTGTCATTAAGTGAAGTGGTATATAATGGAGTGGTGCACAGTAAAATAACGCAGAGAGGAGTGCTTTAGAGTAGGCTGGTGTACAGTGGACTACCATAGAGTGGAGTGGCGTACAATGCAGTGGCATACAGTGGAGTTGTGTACAGTGGTACAGCACATATTGTAGTAGCATAGAGTGGATTGGAATACAGCAGAGTGGCCTGGAGTAGAGTAAGTTAGAGTGGAGTGGCATTCAGTAGACTGGCATACAGTGGAAATGCCTCATAGTGGAATAGTGTAGAGTATAGTAGCATAAAGTGGGGTGGCCTAGAATGGACTGACATTGAGTGGAGTATAGTGTAATAGTGTACAGTTGATTGTTGTGGAGTGAAATAGCGTATGATGGAGCAGTGTACAGTGGAATAGCATAAACTGGAGTGCCATATAGTGGAATACCGTACAGTGGAGTGGTGTACACAGGAGTGGTGTGCAGTTGAGTTGCATACAGGGGAATAGCTTAGAGTGTAGTTTCATAGAATGCTGTTGCATACAATGAAATTGCGTAGAGTGGAGGGTGGTGGAATGGAGTATTGTAGAGTGAAGTCCTGTAGAGTTGAGTGGCATACACTACACTAGCCTATAGTGGAGCTTTGTACAGTTTAGCGGCATAGTGTGGAGTGGCATATAGTGTAATAGTGTAGAGTGGATTGGTGTCCAATAGGATTGTACAGAGTGGGGTGGTGTAAAGTGGAGTGCCCAACACTGGATTGGTGTAGAGTGGCATATCATGCAGCAAGGTTGCATATAGCGTAGAGTGGAGTGGAGTAGATTGGAGTGGCATATAGTGAAATAGCATATAGTGGAGTTGCATACAGTAGTGTGGCAGAGAGTGTGATAGTATAACGTGGAGTAGTGTACAGAGGAGTTAAATACAGTGGAGTTACCTATATTGGAGTGGAATACAGTGGAGTGCCATAGAGTGGAAAAGCATACAGCTGAGTGGCGTGAAGTGGAATGGCATACAGTAGAGTGTCACACAGTGGAATAAAGTAGAGTGGAGTGGCATAGAGTGGAGTGGCATACAGTGGAATAGCAAAGAATGGAGTTCATATAGTGGAATAGCATACAGTAGAGTGCTGTACAGTGAAGTGCCATAGAATGGAGTGGCATACAGTGAAGCAGGGTAGAGAGGAATAGCATACAGTGGAGTAGCGTACAATGGAGCTACGTAGAGTGGAATAGCGTGAAGTGGATTGGCGTAGAGTGGAGTGGTATACAGTGGAGTGGCGTGAAGTGGACCGCCGTTCAGTGCAGTGGCGCAAAGTGCAATAGCCAAGAGTGGAATAGCTCAGAGCTGAGTGGCGTATAGCAGAGTGCTGTAGCTGTGAGTAGCATACAGTGGAATGGCATATAGTGGAACTGCATACAGTGGATTAGCATAGAGTGGAGTGGAATAGAGCAGAGTGATGTACAGTGGGGTGGCATTGAGTGAAGTGGTTTATAATGGAGTGGTGTACAGTAAAATAACACAGAGTGGAGTGGTATAGAGTTGGGGGTTATACAGTGGGCTAGCATAGATTAGAGTGGCATACAATGCAGTGAAATATAGTGGAATAGAGAAGAGTGAAGTGGCTGGAGTAGCATACAGTTTAATAGCATGAAGTGGTGTGGAGTGGTGTACAATGATGTGGCATAGACTGAAATAGCATAGAATGGAGTAGCTTAGAGTTGAGTGGCATACACTGGAGTGGCATAGCTTGGAGTGGCACACAGTGGAATGAGGCACAATGAAACAGCATACAGTGGAATGGCGTAGAGTGGAGTTGCATACATTAGAATCGCATAGAGTGGAGTGGTGTAGACCAGAGAAATAAACAGTGGGGTGGCATTGAGTGAAGTTATGTATAATGGAGAGGTGTACAGTAAAATAACATAGAGTGGAGTGATGTAGAGTGGGGTGGCATTCAGTGGACTACCACAGAGTGGAGTGGTGTACAATGCAGTGGCAAACAGTAGAATAGTGAAGAGTGTAACAGCGTATAGTGGTGTAGGGTATAGTGGAGTGGAATACAGTGTAGTGGCACAGAGTGGAGTACGGTCGAGTGGAGTGGCATAAATGTTGACTGGCATCAGGTGAAAGTACATAGAGTGTTGTGGTGTAGAGTGGAGTGCCTTACAGTGGAATAGTATAGTTGCATATAATGGAGTGGTGTAGAATGGAGTGCCCTAGAGTGGACTGGCATAGGGTGGAGTGTTGTATAGTGTAATAGCATACACTTGATTGACGTAGAGTTAAATAGCATATTATGGAGTGGCGTACAGTGGAGTGGCTAAGACTGGAGAGCCATGCAGTGGAATACCATACACTGGAGTGGTGTACAGTTGATTTGCATCCAGTGGAAGAGCTTAGAGAGTAGTGTTGTAGAGTGGCATTGCATGCAATGAAATTGTGTAGAGTGGAGGGTCGAGAAATGGAGTGTTGTAGAGTGGAGTAGTGTAAGGTGAGGTGGCATACACTAGAATGGCATTTAGTGGAGTGGCATACAGTTTACCAGCATAGTGTGGAGGGCATCCAGTGTAATAGCGTAGAGTGGAATGGTGTCCAACTGCATTGCACAGAGTGGAGTGGCATTGAGTGGAGTGGCGAGAGGAGCCACATATAATAAAATTGTATAAGGTAGAGTTTCATGCAGTGGTGTGGCGTAGAGTGTAATAGTGTAAAGTGGAGTAGTGTACAGTTGGGTGGTGTACAGTGGAGTGACTTAGATTGAAGTGGTATACAGTGGAGGGCCATAGAGTGGAACAGCATAGAGTGGAGTGGCGTGAAGTGAAATGGTATTAGGGGGGGCGTCAAATTCCGTTCCGCTCGTGGACATTACGATAGTTTGACATTTTCGCGTTCAGCGGAGAGCGCGAAAATGTCAAAATTTCCGCAATCCGCATCTTACCGGAAATTTTTGTCTTACTCGTGCTGTAAAAAATACATTTGCGCCTTACCTGAATCCTTGCGTTCGCCGACATGTTTTCCTGATCCGGTAGCGTTCTCCACGAGATGTTGGATTGTGGTAGCCATTTCCGCTAGTTCGCGCCTGCATTAACGTCATTCGTTGCGCGATCACTTCATTCGTCGCGCAATCACGTCTTTCTTCTCGCGATCATGCACCACGAGAATATGAGATGATTGAGATCTCGAACACGTCATTCTCCAACGCGAGCAAGGGCATGAGGATGCGGGCACGTCATATCAAACGCGACAAGGAGCGAGAGACCCCAAACACATCATATCCAACGTGACAGGGAGTGAGAGAACGCGATCACATCATTTTGGACGGGCCATTGACATCCTGCGAAAGTAATGTGAATCTCGAGAACTCGAACGCGTAAGATTTTCAATTTTGGGAAGAATAATTAGCTCTAGCAGCATGAAACCTTCTGCAAATGATGATTTGGATGAAAAAAACTAAGTATGGGCGTAAAATCCGTTCCGCTCGCGGATTTTGCGGATTTTCGGGAAATTCGCAATCCGCGAGATTCGCGAATCTCCCGCAAAATCCGCAAATCCGCGAGCAGCGGATTTTGCTCGCACTGCTCGCACTGTTCGCGTGAGTTCGCGCCCCGCGAATAAGTGCAAAATTGCAGAAATACGCTCTTAGCAAAACTGAAAGTAACTACTTACCAGGTTCAAAAGTTCAGGCTCATCATTAGTAGCCATTTCCTGTAGTGCTTCCTGAGGGGCCCCTCCAGAGTTCAGTTGCCAGTTGAAACTATTATGTGACCCTGCTCTGAACCTCAGAATAGTTACACATATGCCACAAAGGTCCTGAATTACAGCTAAGGGAGACAAGCAGGAGCCAGGCTGGAAGTTAAAATCCATTAATCAGCCCCTAATTCATTATTGTCAGTTGGGGCAGGGCAGGTGTTGTAACTAATTTTGCAACAATGAAAGCACTTAGCAAGTGCAAAAGATCACTAATCAGGGCGCACTAAGGAAGCAGGTGCCAGCTAAAAAAATATTCTGTGACACATTAATCAGCCCCAAATTAATTCAGGTCACTTGAGGCAGGGAAGGTGTGCTTTGCTTTGCCGAAAATAATGTACACTGGACAACCAGAGGGTGTGGTGATGAAACAGAGGGTGGCATGGGTGGGCCAGAGGGTGGCATGAGTAGTCAGAGAGTGGCAGTGGTGACAGAGAGTGGCAGTGATGAAGAAGAGTGTCCCAAACAGGCTGGACACGTAGAAACAACAAGTTCGCAAAACTTGCGACCCGACAGGTAAGTTCGCAAATTGCGAAATTGTAAAAACCCTTGCGAACTGGCAGAAACACGGGCGAACACAAAAAAAAAAAAATCCGCAAATTCGCGGGAATTCGCGGATTTTGCGGATTGCGAATCCGCAAATCCGCAAAATTCGCGAACGCGAGATCCGCAAAATTCACCCATGCTTAAAAAAAACTCCTCAGATTGACATTTGGCTGTCCTTTTTTGTGCAAGGAGTCCTTTTTTAACAAGAATTTGCAATGCAATAGGTCTCACATTAGGAAAGTTTGCGCTGTTGCTATTGTAAATGACAAATTTTGTATTTATGTTAGTTTTGAAAATCGCTAAATGAATAGCTTTGTCATTTACAATGCCAATAGTTTTAATTTTCGCAAATGTGACACCTATAGCATTTGTAATGCAATATGCGTTGTATTTATGGGACTTAGATGTATTGATATTACAAATAAAAATGGCTTTTATTTTTTGTTAATATTAATACTTAAATAAAAGTTATTGTAATGTATAATGGCAATAGCTCTGAGTAGACCTATATTACTTTTTCAATGATATTCTTCACAAATACTTTGAGAGTAGGATGCTCTAAGTTAAAAAAAGTCATGTAATTTATTCAATACATTATTTTATTATTTTTCTTTTTTGTTTTATAGTTTATCTATTTATACATAAATACAAATTACTTTATCACATACAAAAATGATTTTAGATAACAAATTATCTGAGTGCAATTAAACAACACATGGTACAATTGAAGCAAAAGAACCCCAAACAGTTCATCTTATCCTATTATCATTCATTCCATCATACATACCTCTACACTCACTACCCATTCTAAAAAGACAGATATGGACATAATAACAAAACCTCAGGTTGAACTAACATAAAAATATTCAAGATAGACCTCTATGGATATTGAGAGAGAAGTCCAACAAATTAATCACATTTTAATCTGTACATTATTTACAAAAAAAGTCCTTCTTTCTCTATATATGTAACAAATTTATAGTGCATGTAAGGGTCTTTTGATGCGTACGGCCTACGTACGTTTCGGGGACTGCTGATATTTAAATCACCTTCTTCAGGGCCAAAATAAAGAACAAACAGATTGGACAAAAGACAAATACAACGACTAAAATACGGGGGTTATTCAATTTCTATTTTTAATAATAGCAATGGGTCCACAGTCCCCTGCTCTATAGACTTGAATGAGGACACCATTTATCCAAATGACAGCTGCATCTGTTAGGCGATATCTCCTATCTTTGTCTTTATTTCTAGGAGTTATGTGAGAGCCAGTTATACGCAGAGTTCACAACAGAATGCTTCTCAACATAGTGCTTCTGATGATTCTACCTGATAGTTATTCTTGTGCTATCGAGAAAGGCAGGTTAAAACTTTCCTTCCTGTCCCAGTTTTGAAAGTAGCTGATGACAACAGTTCACATCGCCGTCATTTTCATTCGAAATGCACTCGTCTGCCGGGAGTCCTCCGAAATGCGTGCCGCTACATGACTTTTTCTTACTTATAGCATCCTTCTCTCAAAGTATTTGTGAAGAATATCATTGAAAAAGTAATATAGGTCTACTCAGAGGTACCCCCCAGTTTTAATAGCTTAAACTTTTGTAAAGAACTTTTGTGAAGATTATGTTTAGTGTACTTTATTGTGACGAAAATCCAAGAATAGAAGTGAAATATTAACATCTTTTTGTGACATTTGTAATAAAGCTTGAAACATTGAGAGAACATATTTGAACCAGTTGTTGTTGATCGGTTGCATGAGTGTTGTTGTGGTGGCGAACGAGTGATGCTGTGGTGTTCAATGAGGATGTGGTAGCGCATAGTGATGTTGTGGTGCCCTTGAGTGATGCTTTGTTGGTGCTGAGTGATGCTGTATGCTATGCTATGTTTTGTTTTGCTATCTTATGTTTTTTTTTGTTATGCTATGCTATGTTTTGCTATCCGATGCTTTGATTTGTTATGCTATGCTGTGTTTCGTTATGCTATGCTATGTTTTGTTATGCTATGCTATGTTTTGCTATGCTATGCTTTGTTTTGCTATGCTATGTTTTGTTATGCTATGCTATGTTTTGTTGTGTTTGGTATGCTATGCTTTGTTTTGCTATGCTATGTGTTGTTATGCTATGCTATGCTTTGTTATGCAATGCTATGTTTTGTTATGCCATGCTATGTTTTGTTGTGTTTTATTATGCTATGCTTTGTTTTGCTATGCTATGTTTTGTTATGCTATGCTATGCTTTCTTATGCTATGTTTTGTTATGCTTTGATTTGTTTTGTTATGCTATGCAATGGTTTGTGATGCTATGCTATGTTTTGTTGTGTTTTGTTATGCTATGCTATGTTGTGTTATGCTATGTTATGTTTTGCAATGCTATGCTATGTTTTGTTGTGCTATGCTATGTTTTGTTGTGTTTTGTTATGCTGTTTTTTGTGTTTTGTTATGCTATTCTATGTTTTGTTATGCTATGCTATGTTTTGTTATGCTATGCTGTTATGCTTTGCTATGTTTTGTTTAGCTATGCTATGTTATGCTATCCTGGTGTTTGTGTGGTTGTGTGTGTGTGGTTGTGTGGTTGTGTGTGTGTGGGGTTGTGTGTATGGGGTGGTGTGTGTGGGGTTGTGTGTTTGTGTGTGGGGGGTTGTGTGTGTGCGGGGGAGATGTGAGGGGGCAATGTGTGAGGGGGCAGTGTGTGAGGGGGCAGTGTGTGAGTGGTCTGTGTGAGTGGGCAGTGTGTGAGTGGGCAGTGTGTGAGTGGGTTGTGTGTGTGGGGGGTGTGTGGTTGTGTGTGTGGGTATGTGTGTGTGTGGGGTTGTGTGTGCGGGGTTGTGTGTGTGTTGCTCCAGACTGAATGCGTTTCCCCCATAGAGGTGCCCCCGGAACAGGAGACTGTGCTCCAAATAAGGACCTCGAGAAGTGATGCAAAGCTCCAGGCTGGGTTTCCAGCCTTCAAGCAATGCTGGCGCTAACCCATAATAACGGACACAAGGCGTGTGATGAGGATGCCACTGGCGCGCCACGTACCGCCCGGCTAGTTGCAGTTTTCTAATGTATAGCTTTGGCAATCCTTGGACCTTCGGTAATGCCAATAAAGCATTATTGCATAGCATTGCATTGTATCGTTGTCTGTTTACATTCCTGGCCTACATACATTATGCAAAGTTTCTTTGAAGTTACCAGTCCGGACAGTTGTTGTTGTTTGTAATGGCTGCTTGTCACCTTAATAACTCTCCCTGTCTCCACCAGCCCCCTCCCGCCCGGCCCCCGCAGGTCCCCCTCCCCTTGTTGTCAGGGCCCACTGAGATGCCACATGGCCACTGATAAGAGTGATGGATGGACTGTGGCTGGCTTTACTGGGTCCAGTGCTCGGCTGGGAGCATCTTAGTGCACCGGTGGCCAGGAGTCTGGCAGTGTTTGAGAAGGAGAGAGAGGGAGGATAGGGGGGATGGAGGGATGCGATGGAGAGAAGCAGGGCAGGGAGGGTGGTGTAGATCAGGGCAGTCTTAGAGGGAGATAAGAAGTATGAGGGAGGGAGTGAGGAATCTGGAAAAGAAAGGATTTAAAAGAAGAATGACAAGTTGAAAGAGAGCAGTGGAGGGAATGAAGAGGGGAAGGGGAAAAAAGAACACAGCTACGGATGAAATAAATTGGTATATAGAGGAAAGAGACATTGGAGGGAAGAGTAGAATGGAAGAGAGAATGGAGGGAAGGAAAAGAGAGGGTTTAGATTAGGGAGAGAGGGAAAGAAGGAGAGGGCGGAGGAAGGGAGCATGACACAGGGAAAGAACCAGGGAGGACAGGAAAGGAGGAAGTGACTTTGTCTCACTGGAAAAGTAACAGCTGCAGGAATGTTTCAGAGGACAAACAAACCAAAAACAAGGGAGAAGCCCTTGGCAGACCAGAGGGTTTAAACAGAAAGGGCAGGTTTAGCCGAGGGTCACAAGGGCATGTGGATAGTGCCAAGAACTGTTGAGCTGGGGAGGAAATATGGCAAACCTGGTGTTTGTGAGCCTCTGCAGGAATAGAAAACAGTGACCTTTCAAGTGGGAAACTGGTGGAGTACAGAAGGGTAGGAAGAGTGTGGTGTTAACCATCCAGGAAGGCATGAAGGGGAGCCAGAGAGCCCCAACTGATTTGGCTGATAGGGAGTATAAAGAGACATTGTTGAGGTATAAGTTGAATCCGGGTTCACAGTGGAAAATGAGTTTTCCAGTCGAGTGCTGTGCGCCTGTGATGGTCTAGTTGAAAGATGCATGGATCCTGGTATAATTGAAATTTAAGGCCCTCGTCTGAGTAACTGTTCTCAGAATGTCCGCAAAATAGACAGTTTTTTAGGAAAATATAAGTGGGGAAAAAGACCTTATAACAGTGGTTCCATCAGAAGTGGGATAATCTTTCCTTTGAAATATGTACCTGTACTTTTATTTTTGGTATTCCCATCTGCCAGGCTTCCATAATTTTTATGTAATTTATTTTCCCATATTGCACCTTTTTTCCATCCTTTGGATATCACTTCATTAAGATGTGTTGCATTCCCTCAGACAATATGCAGAATTGGATGCATTCTAGGGGCTCACTATAAGTTTAATATTGAATTGCAAAATTACCCTTCAGTTAATCACTTGAAAGATATCTTTTAGTTTGCTAATGCAACTACTTGTGCATGACAATTGTAAGAACAGGATGTGATGCGAGCAAGTAAGATACCAAATGTAAGTGTATCGGGGGAGAGGGAGTTGGGAAGCAGGAGGGGGGTTATTCAACCAAATTTGGGGTATTTTCTACTGGCAGATTACTTGCTTCCATGTTCATCTAAGCTGGAGGGGGCCGGGTTTCTGGTCGTTTGTGGAAATCCCAAGTTACCCATTATCAGAGTAAATATTGGCTGCAGGTATCAGAGTTATGAACATAGTATCCAGTGTGTTAGATTATAGCTTAAAAAGGTACACATACATAAAAGCAACGTTAAGGTCCTGCAGAGGAAAAAAAGCATTTCTAAGAAATATACATGTTAATACATGTTAATACATGTTGGAGCATGTCTGATAAAAATAGGCTAAATGGAAGCCTTCAGAAAAAAACCCTGGATTACTCTAAAACTGATGAGAGCTGGCAGGTCCAATTATCCACGCGGACCTCCCGGGCCCAGCCTTTTTAACTCCCAGAGCCCAGAAGGCATGCTCGCTCTGAATGCCTTTGCTGTGCAGAGCGTGACTAAGAGAATAGCTTGGCTCTGTTTGTGTCTGTGTCTAGCGTGACTACTGACTATGTTAAAATCGAGGGGTAAAAAACTGTTGGGTAATAATTGTCCACTACTCACGCATGAAAACAAGTGAAAGAATTTAAGCAAAGCGGGAACAAGAAAATGGAAGTTTGTGAGAGAGAGAGCGAGAGACAGAAGAGAGTATGTGAGACAGAGCGAGAGACAGAGGAGAGTGTGTGAGAGAGAGCGAGAGACAGATGAGAGACAGAAGAGAGTGTGTGAGACAGAGCGAGAGACAGAAGAGAATGTGTGAGAGAGAGCGAGAGAGAGAGAAGACATGGTGTGAGAGAGAACACGAAGCCAGAAGATATGACATGAAAAGGGGGCATGTTTGAGAGAGAAGGGGGCAAAGAATGAAAGAAAGGGAGGGAGCGGATGTTGGGATGGAGGCGCAGAGAGGCGTGGACTAAGAGACACAGGTTGAGGCTGAACAAACAGAAGTGTGGTTAGAGAAAAGGAAGCATAGCAGCAAGTTAGCAGAGCTGGATAGAAAGGAGAATTCTGCATGAGGGTCAGAAGTGAGTAGGGTACGGAATGCAGGAGATGGGGCAAGCCAGTGGGGAAGAGGGACAGCAAGTGAGAGCAACCATGCCAGCATTCCAATTCACAAGCAGATGGTCCTGTTTATGACCTGCGGAGTGCGTGAAGTGGCTGGGGGCAAATGCGGCTGCGGTCACTATGATGTTTTTGTCTTGTTTTGCTTTGTGGGAGGGGTAGGGGGAGCAAATTCCTTTGCATGCGCCTGGCTCACATGAACTGTACGCGACTCGCAGTGGTTAGACTTTTCAAAACGCTTACTATAAATCTTGCTTACCATCCCTACAGGATCAAATAGACGAGACCTAAAAAGGTGGGGAGAGGGAGGAAGTGCCACAGAATCTCCAACTTCCTGTTCCTGACCAGCAGGCTCCTCCCAGTGCTTGTCCATCTCCTGCTCATTCTGCCTTTGGATTTTGAGCTGGAAAGATCACTCTTTTTGTCTGCTGCATCATTGCAATTGGACTTGAGTATTTTTGAATTGGATATTTTACAAATAAGTGGTTGTTGTGTCTGTTTGATTGGGGTCATTGAAGTTGTTGCAACTACAATTTAATTTTTGTAACTATCAATCCTTTTTTTTAAATGTTGTGGGTAGTAGTAGTCAGTAGTAGGCTCGAGCTAGTCATGGCCTCATGGGTGTGTGCATGATGAAGCAACTGTTCCTTTGGTGATTTGTGAATGTATTTCATTTTCAAGCATCATTTAGGGCCTGGATGGCATTGGATTGAGTTGGGGAATGATTGGCGGGAACGTAGAGAGCGGCGTTCTGCCCTCCAACCGAGCTGTTTGATGTCCGCCTCGACCCTCACACATCACAGGCTCCGCTTCACACACAGGCCGCAGGTGCTCATGTGGGGCTGCAAAGCGAAAGAGGATTGCACTGGAAGAAATCTGCACTCTCATAGGTTTGAGCTTTAACTTCTGCCCTCATTACCAGGCTTAACGAAGGGTTCGGATTACCTGACTGTTCTGCCCTGTTGGGTTCACCAAATCGGCTCTGCACCTGCCCATTGTGGTGCAAGTGAAGGCTTCCACAGGACAGCTCCAGGGGGACTACATTGCCTAGCATCCTTCAGTGGCGCGCCCCGTCTACGTCATCTCCAGTGCCCGGAGGCGCTCAAAACACCGAAACCTGGGCCAAGTGTGGGCCCATCCCGTGCCTGGAAGAGGCTGGGATGGGGCCCCCCTCTGACGCCCACCGCATGACAATAAGTAAGCAATACAACAAAGACTGTTTTTGGACCAAAGGGGGTGTGCTAACATGTAAAACTTATTTAACATCTGGCATTAACATATCCCCATATTGATTTGTTATTTTGCTCCCACTTGGGAATGAGTAAGAACTTACATAAGGGTGAGGTGGGAATGGTAGGGACCCTAGACTTTTTCCTAACCTGAAATAGAGATAACAGAAAGGCGGCTTTCACTTGACCCATTAAATTCACTTATAGGACAAACTGTCTCTAAATATTGTAGTACAGATTCTGTTGCATGTCTAGATTCACCACAAATTACCATAGATCAGAGGTATTCAAACTTTTCCAGGTTGAGCCCCCCCAGCTGAATTCCCCCAGATGTTGGGCCCCCCCACCACCCGACCGAAACCTCGGGAATCCGGCACACCACATGATCGACTGCAACGCGCACACCTCGGGCCATATCCGGCAAACAATGCTCAACACAACAAGAGTACCTATCAAACTGCAGGCCTGTGAGTGGGTGTGGCGAAACGACAGAGGCGTACCACACAGCTCAAAACACAATCCTCCAAGGCAAAGGAAGTCATCACAACCCTCCCCATCCATCATGTACACCTTGTCATCCACCAACACCCCCACCATTCATTCCGTCCCTCCATCTGTGCCCCATCCACATCCAAACCCCTTCAACTACTTGCAAACCCATCCACCATCCATCCATCCCTCCATCCATCCATCATCTCACCCATCCATCCCTCCATCCACCCCCTCACCCATCCATCCATCCCTTCACCCAATCCATCCCCTCACCAATCCATCCACTCTTCCACCCACTCATCCATCCAACCACTCACCCCTTCACCAAAGCTATCCTCCCACTCATCCATCCACTCCTCCATTCATCCATCCACTCTTCCACCCATCCATCCACTCCTCCACCCATCCATCCACTCCTCCACCCATCCAACCACCCACCCTCTCACCCATCCAGCCATCCCCCCACCCACTCATCCATCCACCCAGTCACTCATCCGTCCACCCACTCAACCCCCCCACTCATCCATCCACTCACCCATCCATCCCTCCCGCTCTCCACCCTCCCCCCACTCATGCATGCACTCTCTGACCCATCCATCTCCATGCTCCTCTCCCATCCATGCACACACCTGCCCATCCACTCTGCCAATCATTCATCCATGTCCTCACTCATCCATCCATCCATCCTCCCCCTCTCTCTCCATTCCCCCCTCACTCAGCCACCCATCCCTCCATCCACCCTTCACCCATCCACCCACTCATGAATCCATCCATTGACCTCACCCACCCCTTCACTCCTCCATCCATCCCCCGTCCATCCACCCTCCTCAATCACCCATCCATCCCCACATCCACCCCTTCACTCATCCATCCATCCATTCATTCTTTCATCCCTTCACCCATCAATACATCACTTCATCCATCACCTCTCATCCATCCACCCACCGACTCGTCCACCATCCACCCCCTCATCGATCCATCCACCATTTCATTGATCCATCCATCCCTCCACCCATCCATCTACCCTTCCAACCATACACACATCCATCCACTCCCATTCATCCCTCCACTCATGCATCCATCCTCTCTCCCACCATCCATCCACCCCTTCACCCATCCATCCCCTCACTCATCCATCCACTCTCCCACCCATACATCCACCATGTCACCCACACATCCACCATGTCACCCACACATCCACCATTCCACCCATCACTCCACCCATACATCCACCACTCCACCCATACATCTATTCACCCACATGGCAACATAACGGACGTCTGGTGGCCGGCTCCACCCGACATCCCTCACACATTTGATGATTCAAATTTGAATCTGCAGACCAACATCCCTGAACACAGACACTTCGGTGCCCCACACAAAGATCCTCATGAGTTGATGACTGCAGACCAGAGCCCACCGTCCCGATTCATGGCCCAAACCCAGATTGCAACCTCTGCCTCCCTTCCCAAAATAACTGAAGGACTCCCGCCCCCCCCCCTCCCCCTCACTCCCACCCCTCTTGAAAGGCTCGGGCCCTGGGCCAGAGCCCACCCCTCCCGTGCCTCAAACCCTCTCCGGAAATCTTGTGCAGACCAGGAGAACCTCCTATAGCTTGGCTACAATGAAAGGAGTATTTTTTAAATTACAAAGTGACTATTGATTTTGGGGACAAATTGTCACCAGAAAGGTAAAAACGTTTATTACTGTGTTGGGCCCAAAAGGTTTAAGAATCTACGGTCAACTGCCTAAAGATATCCTGCTGAGGAATGGTAATGTTTTTCTTGATGCTATTACAGTGTTGGACAAGTATTTTTCTCCCAAGGTGTGTACTGAGGTCACCATATACGAATTCTTTCACAGTAAATAACGAAAAGAAAAAACAATAACTGAATATGTCACGCCATTAAGAAAATATTTATTAGATTGCAGTTTCTGAGATTTGCTTGAGGAATTGATACGGGATCAAGTAGTAATGCATGTGCATGATTCAACAATGACAGAAAAGACTGCGGGTTAAAGGTGATGCAGAATTAAATGATGTAATTTCCTTAGCACACAAAGCAGAATGTAAGGAAGGTGTGCTAATGCGATTAAGAAAACTAGTGAATCCCTTCTGGGAAGAGCTAACTCTCCCAGGAGGGGGCCAATTCACGGAGTCGACAGCTTCAGCTTCAGTGGGAGGCAATGGGTCTCCTCTGCTAAAGCTGAAAGCGTCTATTTGTTTGCTTTCGTTTTTAGCAGAGGAGACTCCTTGCCTGCACTGCAGCCGAAGCTGTCGACTCCGTGAATTGGCCCCCTCCGGGGAGAATCTCCCAGACAAAGGAACGGGCACAAAGGGAAGATCGGAGTGGAGCGCGCGCCCCCCATGGGATGGTGCCGCGCCCCCCCAGGGGGGCGCGACCCACAGTTTGAAGAACCCTGCCATAGATAGTTCCCAGATAGGTGTTCTAGATGTGGATAATGAAACCGGAAAAATACCCATCCCAGCTGATATTACTCTAAATGTTTGCACCAGACAGAGAAAATCAGCAGCCATCCCAGGAAATAACACCCAGGCTAAGAAAAGGAAAGCGCGGAGCGCACCAAAAGCTAGTACACAGGCAGAAAAACTAGCTAAGAACAAGAGTGGCCTCAGTAAGGGGAGGGGCTCCAGCTTCATTAGTTGAGGAGGAGCAAGACGGAGTGGGTCTAGAGCGAGCTGATAGTAATCAGCCTGACCCCCAATCTTCTTCTGTAGAATCTAAAGATGAGTTTCTTAACCAAATGGAAGCTAAACTAATGGCATTAATTGATCCTCTAATGTCCAGACTTATGGCAATAGATCAGATATTATTTAAAATAGAGGAAAATTTGGCGAAGGACCCAGGAACTCGGATTCGTAGGTCCAACACAAAAACTACGGAGCATGCCCGGGTAGGAAATAGTTCTAGATTACAACACCAGGCAGAGGTACACCCACACCCCCCTTCCCTCACTTGAGAGTGTCCGCTGAAACAGCCTGTGCCCCTATCGATTGTTACTAACACCCCACATATATGTACCCAAGCATTACACGGACCTGCAAAAAGAACGCAGAGGGGGGAAGGGGATAAAATAAAAGGGGTTGTTCTCGACCTCCCACCCGATGCAACGCCACATACTATAGTGTTAGCAAATGTACCGAAATTGAAACCACTAGAGGAGGAACACTGGTCATCACTAAAGAATAAGGCCCTCCATTATTTAAATTTAAAAACTGGGCTTGGTAATCATTTATTTAATGACTTCTTGATGGTCAGAAGGGTTGCCTGGGTGGAAAAATGTGAAAAAGGCCTGGCTGGGGACAATGTGCTTTTAAGCTTTAGGTCGCCGAACTTGGGTGAGTCCCTTGCTCACTTTGCCACTGGATTCAAGCAAGCCGGCCTGAAGACCGCTGGAATGCCAGAAACCGGTCCTCGGAAGCTTGTTTCCTGTCCAGGGAAGACATGGCTTGGCAGTTCGGGCTGAGCTGTTCCCATGAGACACAGGGTCAGACTGATTTGCATATAGCCATGTCTGAACTGGGGTGGCAGAGTGGGCTAAAGAACGGTGATGGATTAAACCCAGATCTTTTGACTGGGTGTGAGTGTTTGATTGATTCAGATGCTCCGTCCATCACCACCCCCTTTTGTACCGCTTTTGGCCACCATAAGTGTGGCAGGGTATGCTCAGACGTGAGTCAATTGCTCACTTTGCCACTGGATTCAAGCAAGCAGGGCTGAAGACGGGTGGAATGCCAGAAACCGGTCCTCGGAAGCTTTTTTCTGGTCCAGGGAAGACTTGGTTTGGCAGTTCGGGCTGAGCTGTTCCCATGAGGCACAGGGTCAGACTGATTTGTATATAGCCATGTCTGAACTGGGGTGGCAGAGTGGGCTAAAGAACGGTGATGGATTAAACCCAGATCTTTTGACTGGGTGTGAGTGTTTGATTGATTCAGATGCTCCGTCCATCACCACTCCCTTTTGTACCACTTTTGGCCACCATAAGTGTGGCAGGGTATGCTCAGACGTGAGTCCCTTGCTCACTTTGCCACTGGATTCAAGCAAGCCAGGCTGAAGACGGCTGGAATGCCAGAAACCGGTCCTCGGAAGCTTGTTTCCGGTCCAGGGAAGACATGGCTTGGCAGTTCAGGCTGAGCTGTTCCCATGAGGCACAGGGTCAGACTGATTTGCATATAGCCATGTCTGAACTGGGGTGGCAGAGTGGGCTAAAGAACGGTGATGGATTAAACCTCGATCTTTTGACTGGGTGTGAGTGTTTGATTGATTCAGATGCTCTG
This sequence comes from Lissotriton vulgaris, assembly GCF_964263255.1. Lineage (NCBI taxonomy): Eukaryota > Metazoa > Chordata > Amphibia > Caudata > Salamandridae > Lissotriton > Lissotriton vulgaris. The sequence continues at coordinate 2,040,387,425 of NC_141685.1, read as the reverse complement.
TCCATCACCACCCCCTTTTGTACCGCTTTTGGCCACCATAGGTGTGGCAGGGTATGCTCAGACGTGAGTCCCTTGCTCACTTTGCCACTGGATTCAAGCAAGCCGGGCTGAAGACAGTTGGAATGCAAGAAACCGGTCTTCGAAAGCTTGTTTCCTGTCCAGGGAAGACATGGCTTGGCAATTCGGGCTGAGCTGTTCCCATGAGACACAGGGTCAGACTGATTTGCATATAGCCATGTCTGAACTGGGGTGGCAGAGTGGGCTAAAGAACGGTGATGGATTAAACCCAGATCTCTTGACTGAATGTGAGTGTTGGATTGATTCAGATGCTCCGTCCATCACCACCCCCTTTTGTACCGGGTCTGGCCATGTGGCTGGTGCCCAATTTGAAGCCTAGGCCTGCAAGCTCATCTGGCCTTGGTTGCCAACAGCCCTGCTTTCATCCAGTAGACTCAGAGCAGGTAGCCACAGATTTATTAATCACGTTTTTCTGTGTGGTCTGTTGAATTTAGACATTCATTTAGGGCATGGATGGCATTGCATTGAGTTGGCAAGTGTGTTGTTTTTTGGTGGTGGGCTTTCTGATGTTGTTGGGCCTGGCCATGAGGCTGGTGGCCATTTTGAAGCCTAGGCATGCAAGCTTGGCTGGCCTTGTATGCCAACAGGCCTGCTTTCATCCAGTAGGCTCAGAGCAGGCAGCCACAGCTTTATTAATCAAGTTTTTCTGTGTGGTCTGTTGAATTTAGACATCATTTAGGGCATGGATGGCATTGGATTGAGTTGGAAAGTGTGTTTTTTAGGGGATGTGCTTTCTGAAGTTGTCGGGTCTGGCCATGTGGCTGGTGCCCAATTTGAAGCCTAGGCCTGCAAGCTTGTCTGGCCTTGTCTGCCAACAGGCCTGCTTTCATCCAGTAGGCTCAGAGCAGGTAGCTATAGCTTTATTAATCAAGTGTTTCTGTGGGGTCTTTTGAATTTAGACATCATTTATGGCATGGATGGCTTTGGATTGAGTTGGGATGTGTGTTTTTTGGGTGGGCTTTCTGATGTTGTTGGGCCTGGCCATGAGGCTGGTGGCCATTTCGAAGCCTAGGCCTGCAAGCTTGTCTGGCCTTGTCTGCCAACAGGCCTGCTTTCATCCAGTAGGCTCGGAGCAGGTAGCCACAGCTTTCTTATTCAAGTGTTTTTCTGTGTGGTCTGGTGAATTTAGATATCATTTAGGGCATGGATGGCATTGGATTGAGTTGGCAAGTGTGTTTTTTTTGGGGGGGGGGCTTTCTGATGGTGTTGGGCCTGGCCATGTGGCTGGTGGCCATTTTGAGGCCTAGGCCTGCAAGCTTGTCTGTCCTTGTCTGCCAACAGGCCTGCTTTCATCCAGTAGGCTCAGAGCAGGTAGCCACAGCTTTATTAATCATTGTTTTTCTGTGTGGTCTGTTGAATTTAGACATCATTTAGGGCATGGATGGCATTGCATTGAGTTGGGAATTGTGTTTTTTTGGGGTGGGCTTTCTGATGTTGTTGGGCTTGGCCATGTGGCTGGTGGCCATTTTGAAGCCTAGGCCTGCAAGCTTGTCTGGCCTTGTATGGCAACAGGCCTGTTTCATCCTGTAGGCTCAGAGCAGGTTGCCACAGCTTTATTAATCACGTTTTTCTGTGTGGTCTGTTGAATTTAGACAATCATTTAGGGCATGGATGGCATTGCATTGAGTTGGCAAGTGTGTTGTTTTTTGGTGGTGGGCTTTCTGATGTTATTGGGCCCGGCCATGTGGCTGGTGGCCATTTTGAAGCCTAGGCCTGCAAGCTTGTCTGGCCTTGTCTGCCAACAGGCCTGCTTTCATCCAGTAGGCTCGGAGCAGGTAGCCATAGCTTTATCAATCAAGTTTTCCTTGTGGTCTGTTGAATTTAGACGTCATTTAGGGCATGGATGGCTTTTTTGGGATGGGCTTTCTAATGTTGGGCGTCTTAAAGACATGCCTTTGTTGTGTGTGTCTGGTGTGTGTTGGTATGCAATGCACCCTGCAAAACGTTTGGGGGCCTGTGAATTTTCGTATTTGCATTTTGTTGCATTAAAAATGCAGAGCAGTGTGCTTTAGCATACATCCTTTGCCTGGCTTTTTTGTCAGCTCCTGGTGTTTCCCAGCCCCCCAGGCCCCCTGCTTGTTGTTTGTGGTTTTTTGAGTGTCCATGTGGCTGGTGGCCTTTATTTGTGTTGGGAGGTATTAATGTCCTGATTTTGCCATAGAGGCCTGCATGGTTTTCCTGTTTGGCTTACTGCTTCAATCCATCCACTCCCTTTGCCAGCAGCAGCTTCAAGCATGATGTGATGCTCTAATAATTTAATGGCAAATAGGGGCCACCCCACTTCCGTTACATTTTTAATTTGGTGGTTCTTATTCTCTTTCCTATCCTTCCTGAGAGTGTAGTGTGTGCAAACACAGTAGTATAACATAGCCCTTGTTGACAAAGTCTCAGAAATGGCTAGACTATATCTTTAGTAAAGTAGTGAGTAACTGAACCACAACAACAAATGCAACATTCACTGATGTTCTTCTCCTGGCTTATTTGCTTTTAGGTGCACAAAAAGCCAGAGGAGGAGGTGTCATCATCATCACCCGTTGCACTGCCAGCCAGTCAGAAGTCCTGCTGTGCATCAGGTCCACGTGTGAACACAACTTGTTGTGCATCTGCGTCCTACCTGACATCTGAAGATGATGGCCCCAAAGAAAGGTACCAGGTCCAGTACCAAGAAAGTTCCTGGAGAGAAGAAGGAACAGAAAAAGGAAGTGCCATTAACCATGACTGGTGTGCTGGCCAATGTTTTTTTGGGAGCAAAAAAGTTACGCCTGCACCAGTGTTGTCCGGGAGCCAAGCTGGGAGCAGCACCTCTGCACCAGCTGTCCATCCTCACCAACCTAGGCCAAAGCCCTTGAGTGTCACAGAGGTAGCCAGTATACTAACAAGCAGCGATGTTTAAATGTCATCATCGCAAAGTAGTACACAATCAACGCAAGTAACTCAGCAGATAAGTGTGCAGCAGTAACAACAACAACAACAGCAGCAGCCACAACAACAACAGCAGCAGCAGTAGCCGCAACAACAACAGTAGCAGCCGTAACAACAGCAGCAGCCGCAAGAACAACAGAAGCAGCCGCAAGAACAACAGCAGCAGCCGCAAGAACAATAGCAGATGCCGCAAGAACAGCCCACAAAAGTAGCTGTTGCTCCTGACGGAGGGGTATTTCAGGAAATCGAGCTTCCTGCAGACAAAGTGGAGCAAACCATTGTTTCGGAAGATCTATTGTCTTCCAGACCACGAGCAAGGAAAAGGAGGCTTAGTCTATCATCTTTTTCTTCAAGCCCGCTTCTGATGACCGTGATGCCACTTGGCAGCCACCAGCTCAGTCTGAGAGTGATAAACGCCACAAGACAATGCTTCTGAAAAGGAAGGTTCCCGAAAAACTTACAGTTATGGAGGTAGATGTAGAAGAGGGGGATTATGTTGATGAAGACGAGCCAGTCATCACGCACATCTCTCCCGCCCAAAGGGAATGGAGACCAACATTCTCACCCTATCCAGAAAGGCTGCTTCTGAGCGGGATGTAGCACGGATACCACCAACGCAGGTTACACCACCATGACCTCCAGCTACCATATTTTCCAAGGCCCGGCAGGCACCTACATCCAGCTCAACCATCTCAGTATGTAGTAGTAGTGTAAGTCACAGTGTAGCTGCACAGAGTCACATTCCAAGCACACCGTCCAGTTCATCTGGTATTGAAAGTGGCACATCCTGCAGTGCCAGAAAGTTCTCCTCCCCAGTTTGGGACTTCTTTTCTATTAGGACCAAGGAGGGGAACGTTTGCAATATGCTCAATTTGTCGCACAGGTGTTCGGCGAGGTAAGCTTGGTACAAACTATGGAACCGGAGGCCAAGCAAGTCATCTCAGAATACACCACACTATTGTGTGGGAGAATCACCTACTTCAGTTAAAACAAAGTAGAAAAACTCAACCCATTGAAGTTGGTCAGGAAGAATCAGGGGTGATATTATTGCTGTGGAAGGTGAAGGAGAGGAAGGCATTTCTAGCCCTGTCCCCAGTAGTGTAATGGTACAGCCCACATCCTCCTCAGTAACATCTGAGTGGCACCGCAGTAAGGGCCATACTCAGAGTCAGGCTGAAACACCAAGGCGACCGAGTACCGCAATGAGACAAACTGCATTGTTGACCCTAAGTGGGTTAATAAAACCAACAGCACCACAAAGGAAAGTAATCCAGCCTACCATTGAGAGCATGCTTATTTTGGAGGGGCAGTTCCAACGCAACCACCCAACGGCACGGTTGTGCAATTTAAAGCTCGCTAAAATGTTAGCACTGGACCTGCTCCCTTTTTCACTTGTGGAAGGGGTGGGTTTTCTTTGAATTTGTGTCAGTCATCTGCCCTAAATGGAATGTTCCCAGCCATTCCTATTTCGCAAGAATTGCTGTTCTGGCACTGCATCATGATGTGCTGGAATTAGTTGGACAAGCTTTGCAGCAGAATGCTGTTCACAATATCCACCTGACAACAGACATGTGGACCAGTTGCCAAGCCACAGATTACATGTGCATCACTGCACACTGAATCTCTTTTGTGGGGGTTAGAGATAAGCTATCTGAACGAGGTGCTGTTGACACAGCTGAGATTTTTAAAGCTACTCGGAAACATGTAACTGTAGCCATGTTCGCCATGGAGAAATCTCATACTTCTGTAAACATTTTGCAAGAGTTTTGCAGCAAGGTTTTTGAATGGCTGCGCCCAAGAGGGCTTAGTATTGGTTTTGTTGCCACAGATAATGGCAGTGATGTACTTAAGGACATGGATCTTGGTTCCAATTTAAGGGTTCTGTGTTTGACGCACTGCATAAACATTATAGTTCAAGACTTTCTGAAAAAAGAACCCATAGTCAGCAACTTACTGACCATCTGCCGAAGGATATGCACTCATTTCAGCCATTCTTTTAAAGCTCAGAAGCAGCTGATGATCATTCAACGTGAATATAGAATGCCAGTTAAAGCACTCATCCAGGAGGTTGCAACACATTGGAACTGAGCGTATTACATGCTTGATCGTCTGTTTGAGCAGTACAGGCCACTCAATGAATATGTCATGCAAAGAGGGGATGCCACTGTGAAAGGCATGACCCTTCAGATGGAGCAATGGGGCCTAGTTAAATGCCTGACTGAGATACTTCGTCCTTTTGAGGTCTTCACACGTGAAGTCAGCAAGGACAACTGTACAATGGGCCAAGCTATCCCATTATTGCAAATGCTAGAGCATCAGAGGAAGAAGGTGTCCGAATCATACAAAGGTGTAGAGGACAAAAAGGAAGCCTATGACTTGGTGGAGAGCTTAGCCCGTCGCTTAGCTGAAAATACAAGGATTGAAAATAAAATGTTGTCACAAGAACATTACATTTCTGCCACAATTCTGGATCCACAGGCAAAATTGGGACTGAAGACATTCTTTCCTTTTTCAGAGATTGATGTTGCCCGCTACAAAACTTGGATAGCTGAGGAAGCTTGTAAGTTGGAAAATGAACGGCTGCTAATTAAAAGCCCTCAAGATCAACCCACAAGAAGTACTGCAGAAGGGCATGCTGCATCAAGTGCAACTTCGGAGGCTGAGGGCAGTGCATTTGGTTAACAACACTCCCCATCACTATCGACAACAGCAACAATAACTGGATCTTTAGGCCCAGTAGAATCGTTAGACGATTGGTATTTACAGTTAGGCATTAATAAGCAATGTGCTGATGCACAGAGAAAAGAGCCCGAAAGGTTAGCAGCAGCACCCCTGAACATTGAGCTATCTGGACATCCCAACAGAGGTATATATTGATCAAAACCCATTGCAGTATTGGTATAGGAAAAGGGCTGAATGGCCACTGCTCATCAGGCTGGCGATAAGCTATCTGTCTTGCCCTGTCGCAAGTGTCTCTTCCGAACGTGTTTTCAGTGCTGCTGGTTCCATTGTAACAGTGAGAAGGACCAGTCTCTTGCCCAAAAACGTGGAGAGGTTAACAATGATCAAAATGAATCAGCACTTCATACCACTGAATTACACAATACATGAAGCAAGTGAGGAAGATGAGGACAGCGGCTAAGGTGATGGAATTAGTGTGTCACATCATGACAGTCAGTCAGTCAGACGCGCCAGGACAGTCTTGACTATCGGAGCGCGTTATAAATCCACATATAACATAACATATAACATTACCTACTACTGGCTGAACCCCCAGAGTTTGGGGACGAGCTGTACTTCCCTGACAATTAGGCTTGCACTTACTGTCTTCCTCCCTTTTTTTCCTTTATTTGTGTGTCTGTCGTTCCAGTTACAGACTTTGAGCTACAACAAACCCATTACCACTGTCTTCTACTCTTCTTATTTCAATATACAAGTTTCAGGTGTCGGCATTTGACAGTACAGTCCTCCGAATCCAGCTCCTCCGCTCCATCATACTGAATCTCCCGCCTAAATCCATTGCCCTCATGATGATTGGATGATGGAAAATAAAATAAAAAATATAAACTTTCATAATCCCGCCAAAAGAAGTGGAACATGATGACTACTATAGCTATCCTCCTTTCAGAGTCAAGAGAGACTGCCCATTAACTGAAAATGAGATGGAACAGGTAATGATTGATGCCATGCATTGGACGCAGACTGAGTGATTTTGTTGTTGTTTGTTGTGCATGAAGTTATGCCATTGTGCACTAATCATCTTTCTACAGTACACACTAAACGTAACTCTAGGTGAATTTTCCCCTTCTTGCAAATAAGGAATTTGTACTTCTACTGCAACTTGATACATTGCTTTTGATTGAATACAGGAAGGGGACTCAATCTGCGCACTGAGTATGATAACAGCACCGTCCATGATGATGATGGTGAAAAAGACAGCCTGTTAACTTACGATGAGAAGGAACAGGTAATGAAAATGAATGGCATGCATTGGACACATGACTCTGAGCGATTGGTGTTTGTGTTTTTGTTGTTTTGTTGTGCATGAAGTCTTACTGTACACACTAAAGAGTGACTCAAGTCAATAATAGTTCTACTGTTGTTGTGTAATAACAAAATGTTACTTCTACTGCAAGCCGACCTTCACAGTCAGTCAGTACAAGTATCGGAGATGATTGATGGAATAATAACAAGTCAGGAGGACGTTTCATGAGTGGCATAAAAGCCTAAAGGTAAACACGTCAACAACAACCACAGCAGACCGAAATGTCTGTGTAGAAGTGGAGTTGAGTGTTGTGGTGGGATGACTGCGGTGTTTTTAATTAAATAACTTAAATTGTAAAATGCTATGTTTGGAATGGATATGTGCTTTGCCTTTGTCCAACTCTTTTAAAAAAATTACTCTAAACGAAGGATGTGCTAAGCAACGTGCTGTCAGGCCTGTCACTGTGGGCCTGCTCTGTCCTGTTGTTGTTGAAGGTCAATGCTGGAGCAGACTAGAGTAGAGATGATGCATACATGCCGCCTCGTGAAGTGTTCTTGTTGCACTACACCATAACTTATGCATTTGTTTCAACTTTGTTTCTCAATATCCCCTTTGTGTTTCCATATACAATTAAAGGCCGGCCTTGCCCTATACTTGGGAAAACATTATAATGCACACTTACCTTACCAATAAACCTACATTTTTTTCCAAGCGGGCAGTGGCCACTGGCGAGTAGCGACACCCAAGATTGATGGAAGAGAGGACCAAGAGGAATGCCGAGATGCAAATCCAGTCTACATTTTTGACCAGGATAACACAGTAACAGTATCAACTTTCTTCTTCTTTTAAATAATTTGATTAATGTTTTTGTCTACAATCTTTACAACAGTGTGTTCTTATTGTTATTATCATTATGTTTGCTCTCTGTTTATGGTTCATCCCTACCAATATTTAAAAATTCTATTTGCTATCCGTAAAAGTATTAAGCCCGGAACAACAGAACAAGAAGTGTATGTAATCCAGGGCTCCTTATCAATCATCATCATGCATGCATTTCCTTTTTCCCCCTTAACATATTGATGTGGATGTGGTAGTCTCCAAAGATTGTATTTTGTTTACCCATGCATATGGTTTTTCACTGTCAAACCTTTCCCCAAACCCCCTTCCCATCCATTCAACAAACCCTAACCCTCTTCCCCTGGGCTGTGTGACTTATTGAGGTGTGACTAAACTAAATGTACACCAATAATTAATCACACGCTTGCTGGGGCGGATATGGCGAAAGAAACAGTACTTCAATTTCAAGGCAGAGCGATGATCTTGTTCTGCTTGCCCACCCGTGAGCAGTATATTTTAGAGGTGATTTTTAACAAAGGAACATGTACCTCAGCCTTAATTGCCTGCATTGATTGGATTTGTTGTCATGATCATCCTCATACACAGCACTAACTGTTACGCTGTAGGCCTAGTCAAGTGACTCGACACAACTATAGTTTGTAACTCTGTCTAGTAGGCTATCCCCACCACCAATATTTTAGCATATTATTGTTGATCGGTAAGTTCTGTACTGTGCTTCATTCTACTACTCCTGGAACAGTCTCTCAAAGGCGACTGACTGTCTCATTTTCTTTTTTTGCATGCAGCCCGGCCAGTGTCTACTACTACTACTATACTACCACCACCAACCCAATCATGGCATGTTACAAAAAGTAAACCATCTTCACCATGCAGTCATCGCTGTGCCTAAGTTAAACATCAGCAAGGGTAAGAGAAGTTTGGGGGAGGCATAATTAATAATGGACATGTTTTCAATGAATTTACAGACCCCTTGGAGTCCAGATAAAGAATGCATAGACTAGAAGAGAGAGACTGAAAGTACTGGTAGGACAACTCAATCAGTGAGGGGTGTTGCATCCATCTGTTTGTGTCTTACACAATCAGACAATTATTTAAATCAAACACTGTCTATGGGTGGACCAGCAAGGAAACAGTAACCCCACCTACAAAACATTAACAACATTGCATGTATAGTATAAATATAGATGTAATGTACCCTAACAAAAATAAACTATGTAAAACCCACAAAAGCTGACCCACCCCCTCCCTAACCCCAACCAATGTCCATAAGAAACTTAAGTCCAAATGTCCAAATCCCCAACGCCCAATTCCCACCCACCCAAACAAGAATTAAAAAGGGGCATAAGAAAGGGACACTAAGATGAGTGGAGGGATTGGAGGACGACACGCATTTGCTCCTCTAAACAGGCGACATGGCGCTTGAGAGCGCGGCAGCTGGAGCAACAGTGGGGGGGCACCAGTAATGGTATTGCGGCGGCGGACGGCCGCCAGACAGTGGCGCCGTACCGCTGGAAGGCGGTGGCTGGGGCCGGGGGCACTGAAGGAGGCTCCAAGTGCTGCAGCAGTCTCCTCCCCCTCTGCCAAGACCACCAGCCGCCGATATTCACACTGGATTGCCTCCAGCTTCCGGCGCTGTGCCTTGGCGGCCAACTCCTTCCTATCAACTTAGCTATATATCAAAAAGAAAAAACAAGACAATTGTAAAATACACTCTTAGAAAAACAGTAAGACAAGTTTATTATACACATAGTGGCATGGTAGCACTATAAAGCACAGTACATAACATTTATTAAATCTCGCCCGTCCTTCTTCCTTCCACCCGTCTTTCACTTTTTAGTTGAACACCAGGTGATCTGATCTGACTTTTAGTCTTCTCCATAAAATTTTCAAAGCGGAGTTGAAGTCACAGATAGATGAGGCCATAGTTACTCAATACTCCCGCCCCTATGCCAATTAAACAGTGTCTTCACTCTTCAAATGTTCCCAACAACTCTTACTTACTTAGGACATCGAATGGCGGACGGACAAAGTCCGCCCCCCCTTCCTCGCGCTAAAAAGGGACCGCCCGCCATAAGGGCGTGGGTACCGTGGGGACAATTAGGATGCTCACGCCACAGTGGCAGGCGCATCCCGTATTTTTAACATTGTGGTGGGCGGTGCCGAAAGCACCGCCCGCCACAATGCTAAAAATACATGTTGTGCTTTTCCAAGTACAACGTGACAGGCCCCGCATGGAGCCTGCCACATTGTGCTTTGAAAGGCAGGGGGTACCATAGCACAGGTACCCTCCATGGAGGCCCGCAACGGGCACCCCAAGCATACTAAATGCAGATTATATGGCTGGCGCTGTATGCAGGCACCGCCACCATATTGAAACCTTTTCCGCCCGGTCGACATGTCGACTGTGCGGAAAATCGGCGGACGGTTTCTATCCGCCGGGGATCCCCCTGCCATTGTAATATGGCGTGGGGTCTTTTCTACAGGGTTTGCCCCAGCGGGTTCGGCAGTGGCTACCGCCGGCCCGGCGGGGGCAATCCATCCGCCATCCTAATGGATCCCTTAGTCTCAACAGTACAGTATACATACAGTACACCCTTGCAGTGAGTGTAATGTCAACAATAGTTAAGGATTATGAATCTAACTTATGACCGCCAGCCACTGGTGCTGGCACTCCCCCTACCGCTCCATCAGTATCGTCGGCAACTGCCGCATCCTCTCTCTCCGTGTTGCCTTAGCTGGCCCCAGCAATGGTGGTCGTGGTCGGTAGTGCGCCTAAAAAACATTACATATTACATATCAGTAGCAAGATTGAAAAATGAGTTAATAGTATATAACATACATCACTAGTACAAATCAGGTAGAATTAGAGTAGACACTAGTAGTTAGCCCGAGCCATGCAACCGTTTTACCTTTGTGTCTTTTATTTTTGCACATATGACGTTACCTTGCAGCTTGTTGTATAAGACAACTTTGAGCCCACATGACCTCACACAGCTACTGTCTAAGCGCTGCGTGCAAGCAGTCAACCAAAACATTAACACGCCACTTTTTTATGAAGTTATGGTGTACTGCTAGTCCATATTGCTTATCCATAAATGCTACACTTTTTGGCACGGCTAAGAAATGCTTGCAATATACTAATGCGCACAATTTCATTTTTCGCATTACAGATGGAAGATTCCCTTCTACGAACCAGAGCTTTCCAGAGCTTATGATGCAACAACTAGCAGTACTAGGTTTTCTAAGTTAAGGGGTCCCTTCACTCAGAGATCTTCATTGATAAATTTATATAAACCAAATTCCTACCTAGGCGTTGGTGGTGCTTCCACCACTGTTCAGTAATCATGATTTAATTCCCAACTGTAAGTATGTGTAACAATGTTTATTGTTTTAATGTTATTGATTTACCTGTTGGTGCGGCATTATAATAGAACAACGTACAGAGCTTGTCAATAAACATTTTGAACTTAAATAGACTTGGTGGTATTTGGTGTTGACTTACACGAGTGAGCAAATTAAAAGAAGGGTGTGCAATGCATGTGCATTGCTTCCACGACGGAGAGATTGGGTGTGTTATGTTATGTTCTGGGTTGTCTACTTGTTTGGTATCTTGGGGGGGAGGGTTCGGAGAGCTAATAGTTATGACAAGACACTACTATAACTAGTCGGGCAGGGGATTGTGCTGGGTTCTGAACTTCTGATTGAGGTGTGTGAGTAAGGTCCAACCTACCATCACCAACATCCTATTTTCTTGTACAATGATCTGTATGTGCAAAATCCCTACAACAGTAGAAGTATGTCCTATCATATCAAAATAGTAATACATCTGGTTGGGCATTTGTTGGTGTGAATTGTCAAAGCCTCAAGATTAACAAAGACTCAAGATTAATAAGACTAGAAGTAGTACAAGAGGACTACCCAAATGACTGGACTCAATGGCTAGAGCTACTGGTGATTCTGAGTTTTATTTACAACCTTTTAAATAAAGTGTGGCCAACTGGGCAAGCTTAGCCACTACAGTACAGACAAACTAATAGTAGTAGTAGTACAGAGAGTCATCAGAGCAGAGGCAGGGATAACAAGATTTTCGAAACAGTACAGATCGAAGGATAGTTGTTGGTAAAAAATAACATTAGGAAACTGAAACAATAGTTCGGGAAAAATATGGTGCAGTAAAAGTTCTGGAATAAGGATTATTATTAAAAACAAGAAGACTTACTAGGGCCAGCAGAGGAGCCCTCGTTGGTGTCCTCCTGATGTTGTTCTCCTGCCGACTGTGTCCCACTCCCTGTCTGCCTGCCCCTGGGTGCTGAACAGGAAAGGTATAACAAAGAGACAAACATTGATGGATGGTGACAAACAAATAAAATATTTTTAAAGAACGGTCAAAAAATACTTATGTAAACAACCATTGCAAAAACTATATTGACTGATCTCATGTGGTCAACAAGTAGTATCGGGGGATTCGCGGATCGACTACTTACTATTTATTAACACTAATCCAGTCTTCCATTCTGATTCCAGAATACTAAATAAGCATAAGTACGACCTACCACCGACCTAGCCCACCTATTCCAGGCGTGCCAATTGTACATTAAGTATGTATTTCCACTTCTTTTAGTCCTCAACAATGCATATGGTCAAATGGCGGACACATGACTACATTTTTTGTATACACCAAATTTTGGGTTGATTGATTGATGCTGATGGTCTGCTAGTGCTAAGCCCATTAACACCACTCATTGAACAAAGTAGAAAAGGTTCTAATAAAGACTGGGGTACTAGCAGCACATGACGTAACTGAGGGGGCATCACGCTTACCACAAAAAAATTACAAACTCATACAAAGTAACTAAGCCTAAATACCAATCTGCCCCCATCTCTTAGTGACAGGATAAAGTAAGGACTAGAGTCACTATAGCAGTACGTAAATTAATTTCTCTAAAATAAACTCTTACATAATCACGCTAAGCGAGTGCAAACGCAAAGTTGCAAACAAGTAAGATTAGTAGTAGTGCAGAGGAGCACTTGTGTCATAACAATCACAGAAGACTTTTAAACGTAATTAACCTGGAATTTAAGCAGCAACATTCTATCTGGTTGGAAGAATAAAAGAAATTCACAAAATTTAACACAGAGCAGAAGAAGAGACACAAAGTAGTAATAATTAAATAGTTACTCACCAAGATCCACTCCTAGCAGGTCCAGCAGGTCCAGCAGGTCCAGCAGGTCCAGCAGGTCCTGCTCACAGTCCAGGATGTCGGACCACCGGTACGTCAGCTGCGCCTGGGTGCGAAGGACCGCAGAGCAGAGGAACACTGCCCGGCGCACCTCTCCCCAGCGCAGTCCACGCTCCTGGAGCCTGTACCCCGACCCAGGCCTGCCATTTGCTGCCAGGGTTGAGGGGAGGTGGCGCTGCACAAAGATGAGTGCAGCCAACTCCACCTCCCCAAATAAGGCCAGTGCCTGCACCTCTTGTGAGCGCCGCCTTCCGCAAGGAAGGCGGTCACGGCTCTGGCTGCGGTGAGGCCTACCCTTCGACATGGTTCTGGGGAGAGAGAGACGGGGCGGGAAAGAAATGGTAATAAAATTTAAAAAGTAAGTAAAGGAAATAGCAGGCAATAGAAAAAGAGTGAAAAAGTAGCTAAAAGACACAAAACAAGTAGGCAAAAACCAAAAATATAGAAGCAGGAAAATAGTTCGAGATAATGAATAAAAAAGATTAAAACATAGTGGCTTGAAACAAAGGATTGTAAAGATACAGGGAAGATTGAAAATCAGGCCCCAAAACCATGCAATAGAGTGAAAAACAAGATGGCCGCTCCCATTGCGACCACGTGCGCAAGTTTGCGCAATATTTTCTCCCCAAGCACGCAAAAAGCGCAGCGAACAAGTAAAAGTGTGCCCGAACAGGAAATATTTACTGAGAACGGGCACGAGCATGCATTGCATGATCCGGAACAGGAGGTAAGCATCGCGGGCGGGCAGGACAAGTGAAAACAAAATGGCCACACCCATGAGCAACCGCATGGGTAAGTTGGCGAGCCGCAATCACGCAGAAAATACCACGAATGGGTGGGAAAAAACATCTGTGTCTTCGCGATACTTCCACGTGTTTGCGGAGATTTTTGACATTTTCGCGATAGTTTGCGAAAGTGAAATTCGCAATTTCCGCCCACCCCTAAATGGTATTCAGCGGAGTGTCAAACAGTGGAATCGCATGGAGTGGAGTGGAGTGGCAGAGAGTGTAATGGCATACAGTGGAATAGCATAGAATGGAGTGGCATAGAGTGGAATAGCTGAGAGGAATAGCGTACAGTAGAGTGCTGCACACTGGAGTGGTATAGAATGGAGTGATATACAGTGAAGCAGGGTAGAGTGGGATAGCATACAGTAGAATGGCGTAGAGTGGAGCTACATTGAATGGAATAGCATGAAACGGTTTGGCGTAGAGTGGAGTGGTGTACAGCAGAGCTGGGTACAGTAGAGTTACATACAGTAGAGTTGCGCAAAGTGCAACAGCATAGAGTGGAGTAGCTCAGAGTTGAGTGGCGTATAGAAGAGTGGTGTAGCCGGGAGTGGTGTACAGTGGAATGGGGTAGAGTAAAATAGCATACAGTGGAATGGCGTAATGTTGAGTTGGGTGCAATGGAATAGCATAGAGTGGAGTGGTGTAGAGCGGAGTGACATACAGTTGGGTGGCATTGAGTGAAGGGGTGTATAATGGAGTGGTGTACAGCAAAATAACATAGAGTGGAGTAGTATAGAGTGGGGTGGCATACAGTGTGTTTTGTTATGTGTCTCTCCTTTGACACAGTATAGGTATTTTCATGTTCTCTTTTGTATATATAACTATGGACTGTGTATAGAGTATGTAATGTTTTTCTTAAGTTTTTATATATAAACTGTTTAATTCTATTGCCATAAATTGTTTTTATGAATTAATAAATATTGTTTTTTAGCATTTGGGATTTGTGCATTTATGTTCTGATGATGTGGTATGGCTATACTGTGTGGTTGTAAATGAACTGACCGACTTTGCCAAGTGGAAATTTGTTTTTTGTCTTGAGTCTATTTGGTGCTCTATCTTATTTGGTTTTAAGGAGCCCCTCTCTGTTTTGAGAGAAGTAGAAGGATGAACTGCACCGGATGAGTTGGAGTGAGGAAGGGGCCGGCTGTGTTTGTCTACTTGAGTGTGTCACTGTGATACCCTTAAAAGATTGAACCTAAGGGCCAATCCAGCCCCTGAGGCCCTGTCCTTCCACTATGCAACTATGGGGAAACGCAATAGGATGGTGGCAGGCGCTCAGGCACCTCAAGGGACCACTATGGACGTTTTCCTCGTGAGAGCAGTGTGGATTATTGATTAGGAGATTGAGCTTATTGCTCGATGCCTGTCCCGCTCACCGGTCCCCTGTCCTCAGCTCTGCTCATTGGTTTCCTCAAAGGCCAGCACAGATTCACGTGAAGGGACTGGCATAGTGGATTTGGGTTCCTTGCTGTCTACCTCTGGCTCCAATAGATCAGGGGCAGACTCTTCCTTCATAAGAGCCTCTGATACCTTTGTTGCCTGGAATAAGGAGATTCAGAATGTTGAACGCAGATCTTCTCTGGCGGACCGATCACCATTACAATTTGATTATCTTAGCAAGAGTATCTTCAAAGAGATATTGACTGTACTCCTAGCTGATCCCTCTACCATATCCTCCAAATCTGTCTCAACTCATCTGAAACATAATATTTCCTGCGCTGCTGACATATCCCATAGTCCATCGCGACTCGCTGAACCGCCCACAAAGAGGAAAAAAAAAGGGGGAGGAAGAGTAACTGCCAAGGCAACCACTGTTACCCCACAAGGAACTGTGTTATTTATTCTACCTTTAACGGACGATCTGTGGCCAAAAATTGAACAGTTACTTATTAGCTTATTACACCCACTTACAGACAGATTGTGTAAAATTGAGGCTAGCTTAGAGACCTTAAATTTCCCTCAAGAAGGCCTAAGTCACCCTGATTGGGATAGGGCGACACAGTCCATATAACCCAAACCATATGCAATACCCCAGTGTTCCGCTATTAATGGCCTGGCCAACTTGGGCCCCATAAGTGGGGGCGATCCGACCACAGCTCCTCCCACTCAAGAAGCTATGTTTCCCTGGGCCACCAAAGACCTTCTAAACTGCCAAACCAATGATCCACTCACTTGTCCCCTGAAATGGCTCATGTAAACTGTAAGATTCTGTCTTCACAGTGGCAAAAGTTGTACCCACAGTGGAACACAACTCAATAATTGGGGGTTAAACATCTTGCGATTCAAGACTCGACCTTCCCCCAGCTGCCTGTCTTCACGTGTTAGTTTTGATGAATGCTCCTAAACTAGCTAACACACAGAAAGAATCTACGGACCAGCTTATCACTAAAGCATGTCACTGGATCTGAAAATAAGTAGTAGGTCGGGGGGAGATATTGCCTCGCATTCTGATGGCTAGAAGGGTGTCCAGTGTAGGGGGGGTTCCGCAAAACTTTCCAGGGAGATTGCATGATAGTTAATTTTAACTTGCATCTTCTGGTTCAAAAACTGTTCACCCACCTACACGCTAGCCCATCACAGAATAGCCAAATGTTTTTGCTGCCACTCTAGTTTTTTTTTATAAACCAGCTAGGCCTTCCTACTGGAAGCATGTGCCTTCAATATCATCTAGTAGTAATTTCTATGAGCCCCCTCATTTTTTTTTCATTGGGTTGTGTTGGAACTGGCCCTTCTTGCAGGGTCATCCCCAAACTTTTTGCTTCATCCTCCCTTATTTTTCCTGACCCATGGCTGTTGGCAATAGGACTCTGCGCACTTTACCACTGCTGATCAGTGCTAAAGTGCATATCCTCTCTATGTAAATTGTTATTCTGATTGGATATACATGTTTGGCATATTTGTATCACCATGAAGTCCCTAGTAAAGTGCACTGGGTGTGCCAGGGCTGGTGATGACAAATGCTACTAGTGGGCCTGCAGCACTGATTGTGCCACCCACAGGAGTAGCTCTAAAAATGGTGTCTCAGGCCTGCCACTGCAGCGCCTATGGGCAGTTTAGAACTGCCATGTCCTCCTGGTCCACGTCCCCGCTGACCAGGCCTAACCCTTCCATTTTCGTGCACATCAGTCACCCCTATGGAAGGCCCCAGGTACCCCCCTGGGCAGGGTGCCGTGTATGTGAAAGGTAGAGCATGTACTAGTGCAGGTGACATGCTCTGGTAGTGAATTACAGCCATTTTCGTTTTTCACTATTGTAAGGCTATCTTGCTCCATAGATTAACATGGGGGATGCTGGCTACAGTGGTTAACAGCATTTCTTCCCATAGGAACAAGATAGGACATAAGTATCTAGTATCCCTGAACTCAGAATTTAATAACGCATCTTTTAGGAAAGGTGGTTTTTAGATCCTGTGTTTGAGAACAGCACTTTTAGAAAGTTGCTGTTCTCTTGTCTGACCCTTCTGTGTGCCTGGGCCTGTTGTGTATTGACTGTCTGGTTTGTGAGTGACAGGAGCTGGGGAATTCCCCCAGAGGCTGGATGAGTCAGCACTAGGCTGAATGAAGCAATTGCTACCTGAGTGGTGGGAGGAGTTAGCACCTGGGCTGAATAGGGCTGTGCCTGCCTGCCACAATGCTGGCTCCACCTCCTGTTGGGCGGCTGAGGACCCTGCCCCTCACTCTGAAAGGAAAGATGCAGCCAGCAAAACAAAGTGCTCAGGATCCACCCAGAACTTGTTCAGACCGGGCTCAGGGCCCACATGCACAGAGAGAACAAAGACTTTAGGGGTATAAGTACAGGACCCCTGACAACAGAAAATTAGATCATCCTGGAAATCAAGAAGGAACCTCTGCCAAGGAGAAAGCTGACGTGGAAGAAGGAAGACTGTCCTGCTGTTGCTCTGCTGGACTGACCTGCTGTTGCTTTGCTGCCAAGGAGAGGGGAAGGACTTTGCTGTGAGCGTGTGTCCCCTGTCTTGAAGGAATCTCCAAGGGCCTGAGAAGAGCTGGCTCCCTGTTTCCGAAGTCCCAGGAACAAAAGGACTTCACCCCCAGTCTCCCTGAACTCTGCTGATAGAGTTCTGTCCTTCGTAGAGTGCTTGATCCAGTTGTGGGGCCTCTAGAAGTTGAACCTGAGCTGGGAAGCTTGAGACTAAGCTTGAGAGACTTTGAAGCTGAAAAGTGTCGCATCGCTCACTGGCGGAGCGCATCCCCGACAGTGCGAGAAGTTTCCCGCCGCTACGAAGGTCGAGATCGGTGCAGCGCCTGACGTCGCTGCCGGAGCCGTCGCACCCTTCGTTTGCGGGACGCACCAGACCGGTGCGGGAGAATCGAACATCGCTGCGAGTGTCGTCGCAGAGCCTGTCGTCTGGGTGAGAGTGCCGCACCGCTTGCTTGCGGACCGCATCATGTCGCTGCGAACATCGTCGCAGAAACATCACATCGAGGAGCTGCGAGAGAGAGGATCCCCGCTGGCCGCGCATCGTCGCCCCGGAGATCGTCGCAACCCCTACGAGATCATCGCATCGTGCCTTTGCGAGAACAGACTTCCCACGGAACCTACGCACCGGAATCCACACAAGCGGCCTTCCTCCCCATACAGACCGGATTCGTCGCCACACGCCCGCTGCTGCAGCGGGGCTGTCGCATCGCCTCCCCAGGGTCTCAGGAGCAACGCATCGCTTGTTTTCCACCGCACCAGCTTCCTGCTTGTGGAACTTTGTTGCATCTAAAGGTACTGTGAGTCAACGTGACGCAACTGTGAACTTTTCACGCATCAGTGGATCATTTGATCGCAAATTAAAGAACTTTGATTACAACCTGAAGAACTCTTTTTGAAATCATAACCTTGCATTGTGTATGTTGGATTTTTTGACGTTTTGGTCTTGTGTAGTTTAGAATAAATATCTTTATTTTCCTAAACTGTTGTGGAATCAGTTTGTGGTGTTTTCACTGTGTTACTGTAAGTGTTGGTACAAATACTTTACGCATTGCCTCTGGTTAGCCGAGACTGCTCAGGCCAAGCTGCCTTGAGGGCGAGCAGGGGTTATCTAAGAGGGTTATCTCCTTGCCCTGACTAGAAGCAAGGGTCCCTATTTGGACAGTGGTACCTACCTCTGCCAACTAGAGACCCCCAGTTCTAACAGGTTGACCTTACATTCTTTTCCCTGTTCATAAACAAATTAGTGTCCTAACGGATCTCGATGGTTGCGTTTGACAGTGGGGGGTTAGGAGCATTTCCATCTCCATCCATTAAGAGCCAGAGACTGCTTGTTCTTCTGGCATTCAGGAAAGCGTACACTAAAGTGGCAACCTTTTTACACATGGCCCTTTGGATTTCTATTAATTTGTTTTAACTCATTTTAAATTCTGCCTTTCTGATTTTACTGTGTTATTTTGCCTTACTGTTTTACTGCATCATTCTTTGGCATTTCTAGAAGAGATTTCGGCCCCCAGCTCAGGTACCTAAGCTCCAGCAGGCCATATCTCATTTGTTGCAAATCCTCCCCGGTCCACCACAGCCATTGCTGTTTGAGTGGAGGGAGGATTACCAGCCAGACGTCTCACTTCCTGCTTGCCACACAGCAGGCACCATCTTGGGAGAGTGACGGTCTAGTCTCCTCCTTGGCCTTTAGCATTTGTGTATTTAACCCCGGCATGCCACGGATGCGCGCAGTGGGAGCGCTGCCTGCGCTCCAAAGGCACACCTAAAGCAAGCCTGTCTGCGCCCATCAGTGTCCCGAAGGCGTCAGCCCATGATGCCTGTTGCTCTGGTGAGTTGAGAAATTTCCTTAGTTACACTTGTGAAGCATTACTGGACCTTGGCAACTTCCACAAATGCAGGCATACTGTGACAGTTATGAACATTATTAACTCATTAGTTTTCCCTTGTTGTAATTGGTTTCTGGGCAAAGGAGGGGGGAGGCATAATCGGCACGGGTCCAGAGGGACACAAGCACTAGCGCAGGCATACAGCAAAAATCCTCAGCACACGTATGTTTATTGCAATACTGTGGACATGCATAAAGTAAGCACAGATTAAATGCAAGTAGATGCTTTCAGTTCTTTTCTTTTTATTTCTGGGTGTTCAGAAAGCCGACACATGTTTCGTCGCATACATGGGAATTCGTCCTGCGACTTTATCAAGGCTACACAAGAAACAAAACAAATACTCACTGTATCATCTCTCCAACATTGGGTGTATACAACAAATGCAATGCATTCAGTGGCCAGTGAAAACGTATCACAATGAAGTGATGCTGCAGTAGTTTTGTGCCCACATGCACAAGATGTAATCCACCAGTAAACAACAAGACCTACTGAAGTGTCATGTCAATCTCAAGATAAAAGGATCCAGATTCCCATAACACGGACGGAGTGAAAAATATATTAATTGTGAAATCTAGGCAAAGGGGTGCACGAACAAGAATATATATATAGTGCATATACAGAATACATCTTGCGCATGTGGGCACAAAACCATCCATGTATGTGACGAAACATATGTCGGCTGTCTGAGCACCCAGAAATAAAGGGAAAAGAACTGAACGCATCTACTTGCATTTAATCTGCGCTCACTTTATGCATGTCCACTCTATTGCTATATACATACGTGTGCTGAGGATTTCTGCTTTATATGTTTTAGTTGGCTTTTGCCACTAGGTTTGGGGAGGTCGGTGGTTCTCCTCACCTTGCAGCACCATAAAATCAAACAGCTCAATACCAATATTTGTGTTATTTCTCCTGAATGGCACCTCCTTTCCCCATATCTAATACCACTGTACATTACATGCTTACACTAGAGCAGGCAGTCAGGGAAGGCAAATCAAAGCAGCACTTCTTAATACTCGCTCCCTCCAAAAGCACAAAGCACAAGTCAGTGACTTCTTATTGGACAAGCTCCCCGACCTCATGTTCCTCACCGAAACATGGCTTATTGACTCGTCCAATCCTACGATTGCTTCAGCTATTACTAATGGCTATAATATCTTGACAATTGACAAGCAGGTGGGGACAGGAGGGGGGTTGCCATGGTCTACAAACAGGTACTAGCTTGTTCCCCTATTCTACTGTACCAGGTAGAGGGTGCAGAGTGTTTAGGTTTTCGATGCGTGGTCTCACCACACCAATGCATCACAGGAATGCTTATCTACAGACCCCCGGTTGCAGCAGGGAATTTTATTAACTCGCTACATGAATACATCACTTCATTCACACTAAGATATGAGCACCTACTCATTCTGGGGGACCTGAACTTGCATTTTGACAAGCCTACGGACCCTCAGGTGATGGCCTTGTTAAAAATCATGGCAGCCTGCACTCTCAGACCTTTTGTTTCTGGTTCTACCCATAAATTTGGACAGATATTAGACCACATATCTGTGACTTACAGATGGTGGTGGATCCTCCAATGCAGCTAGTTTGGTCAGAGCACTTCCTGATAAACTTTTAGATTCCTGTCATAGGAAAACCTAGGCCTTTAGGGGAGATTAAGTTAGAGCTCACTTACAAAGCTCTCCATAAAATGGATACTCCTTCCCTTAAGTGTGCATTTGACTCCTCTGCCCCCTCTCAGATGGGCAACCATGAAACAGATGTCCACTTGGTAGAGGATTGGTTGAGGACCAACATTAAGGCAGCTGCTCCTATGGCCAAACGCACCTCTATGAGAATTGGCCATTCAGCTCAGTGGTTCCATGAATCGCTGAGAAAGAGCAAAAGTAATTGTAAAAGATTAAAGAGGAAATGGCACAGGCAGTTTCTTGTAGAGGGCAGAAACATTTACAAGGCCACGCTGAAAGCACACTATAAACTATCAAGGAGGGCCAAAATTAGTTATATGGAAAGTAGAATTGAAAATTCTAACAACTAGAAGGAAGGATTTTTTTTTAATTGTTATATCTTTCACAGCCCCCAAAGCAGACATCAAAGTAGCTCTGCCATCAGCCAATTGGGAAAAGCAGGTAGCCTGCTACTTCCATGATAAAATAAAGGCGATCCAACACTCATTTTACCTGGAGGTGGGTGAAATCACACTCTCTCCCTACTCTCAGGTGGGATGTGTCCTTCCAGTCTCCTCCGTGGAGGTACACTTACAAAGGCCACCACTGTCACAAATCCTTGTCATCAAACTGCAAGACTCACTTACATATCTCTTGGGTCTCAAGTCTGGATCACCTACTGATGCGTGTCCTGCTAAACTGATACCGGCACTAGCAGCCACTTTAAACGCACCTGTCAACAAGGTACTCAACTCCTCGCTGATAATGGACGTCATGCCATCTATCTGGAAGCAGGCCAAAATCTTGCCTCTCCTGAAGAAACCTAACACAGACCCCAACACTCCAATCAAAAGTAGACCAATTTCCCTGCTCCCTGCTTTTGGCAAAGTAGTGGAGAAACATGTCAACAACCTACTAACGGAGTATATGGAGGTACACAATCTCCTGCACCCCACGCAATCGAGGTGTAGGGCTAACTACAGCTTTGCGTCCGCCCTGCTGGAAGTAACTGAACACCTCAAAGATCAGCTGGATTATGGGGGAATAGCAATAATAATCCTGTTAGATCTGTCAGCGGCATTCGATACAGTGCCCCCTGGGATGCTCTTACACAGACTAAATGGCATGGGCAAAGAAGGGAATGCATTGGCATGGATTACATCCATTTTTGGAACATAGGGAACAGATCTTCTAGACCCCTCCCTCAGCCACAATGTCAAGCATAAAGGTGGGAGTCCCCCAGGGCTCCGCTCTGAATCATACCCTATTCAATCTATACATGTCACCGCTAGCATCATTAGCTGAGGCACATGGCGCAAAAATTGTCTCTTATGCTGACGATACTCAGCTGATTTTTTCATGGAAGAAAGGGGTGGATTTTAATGGGGATGCAATAAGATCCTGTCACACCAACATTTTAAAAGGCTGAAGCAGAATAAGCTTAAGTGCAATCTCGACAAAACTGAGATCATATTTTTCGGCCAACCTGTGGAGGACAATCAATAGTAAAAAACCTGGGCATCTACATTCTTTTCTATTCTTCGGGGAACTTTGTACTTTCTGCATTCATCTACATTGAAAACAAGCTCTTGATGCAGACCCAAGTTCAAGCCCTAGGAGGATCCTGTTTTGGAGTGCTATGGATGCTTAAGAAATTTCTGCCTCTTCTCCCCCAGGATTCCAGGAGGACAGTGGTTCAGTCTCTTATCACTGGACTATGCTAATGCCCTATATCTGGTTTTGCTGGACTACCTGCCCCAGCATTTCCAGGTAGTGCAAAATTCCACAGCAAGAGCGATTCTTAAACTGACACCCAGGTCACATAGGATCCCCCATTGGAAGTCCCTACACTGGCTCCCACTTAGGGAAGAAATAAAATGTAAGGCTCTGGTTATCTTTTTTTAAAGCCTTACATGGCACAGGTGCCACATATCTTAGAAAACCAGTCAGCCAATATATGCTCACCAGGACACTCAAATCGTCCAACGCCGACCTTGCCTGCGTCCCCAAAGCTCGTCTGGCATGCAGAGGCGGCATATCTTTCTCCTTTTTGGGAGCCCACTTCTGGAATAAAGTGCTACTCGGAGTTCATTAACAGTACTCTCCCACTTTAAAAAACAGCTGAAAGTTGGCTATTTAAAAACTAAGCCACATAGGGTAGGCACATGTGAACTGTCAGCGAATATATGCTCACCAGGACACTCAAATCGTCCAACGCCGACCTTGCCTGCGTCCCCAAAGCTCGTCTGGCATGCAGAGGCGGCATATCTTTCTCCTTTTTGGGAGCCCACTTCTGGAATAAAGTGCTACTCTGAGTTCATTAACAGTACTCTCCCACTTTAAAAAACAGCTGAAAGTTGGCTATTTAAAAACTAAGCCACATAGGGTAGGCACATGTGAACTGTCAGCGTTGGGACACTCCAGACGGAGTAGCTGTGCGCAATACAAAATCTGGTTTCATTATTCCGTAACTATTCCCCTTATTATTACTTCCTCCACTTAAAGGGCCCGGGCGGTGATTCAAGTTTAGTATTTAACTTCTATAATAATAATTTTAATGGCAATATGAAACAGATCATTGATTAGTTGGAAGGGGATATTACCATAAGTTTTAACACTCATAAGCTGCCCCCAAAAATTCCATGGGTGGGCTACTTCAACGCGCACTACTGCCCTTCCTCAAACTAATTAGTATTCGGTATACAATGAATTAGGTGACCCTATTCCAAATTTCTCGTAAGACCCTTATGGTGATGCATTGAATAGATTGTTCTTTATTTATGATTTAGAAATAATAAATCCCATAGACACTAAATCTGGGCTCTTAAGAAACACTTTTGGCTCGGCCCGACAGGGTTCAACTCTAGACTACCTTTTGGTCTCACTGTCTTTTAAAAAGTTTATTGTTAAAACTACAATCAGGTCTTTTGGTTTTAGTGACCATGCCGCCACAATTGGAAACTTGGAATGGGAGGAATCCCACTTGGTGCAGACGAGACAAGTTCAACCCAAGATAGCTAGGAAAAATGGGATAAACCTCAAATGGGTACTGGTCAAAAAAGCAATAGTTGCCCCACCTGTGATCGGGAATAGATCAAATGACATAATGTGATGCTTGGCAGCAAATCCAGATCCAATATCGGTAACTATGGCTTTTGGCCGAACATTATTGGAGGCTAAACAGGCCTTAACTAAGAAAAGACCAACTTCAATTGCATTAGGCCCTAGATGGTTTGATCACTCGTGTACAAAATCCCTGTAAAATTTACATCAGGATTAGATCCATCCCTAGAGATGTGGAACTAGTCAAGTCTCCGAGCCTAAGTTACAAAGAAACAAGGAAGCTGAGAATCAAAAATCTAAGGAAGAAACCTGGGATCAACTGCTTCAAGGAGCTTCCTCAAATAACGTGGACGCGGAATCCTGGATTGCCCATTTTTCATTAAAACAAATGCTGAGGGTGTAGATAGCCAGCAGGCACCTATCACCTCCTCTATAACTTCTCCCTTAACCGTTAATTTTTCTGGGATAAGAGAGGCTCTAGCGCAGTTGTCCAGTAACAGAGCCCCTGGCCCGGAGGACACCCCAATTGACTTTTTTATGGAGCAGCCAGATCTATGGGGGCAGATGCTGACCAATGTTTTTAACTTTATTGCTACAGTGGGCCCACTGGCCTCAAAGAAGAAGTCAATCCTCATCTCGATTCATAAGAAAGGAGACAAATCGGAGCCCAAAAACTATGGGGCTATTTCCCTCCTAGACAGCAGAGCCAAACTGATGGGACTTGTTCTGTTAAATCGGCTAGAGCAATGGGCTAACAATAGCAACATTCTGATCCCGATGCAATATGGGTTTAAAAAGGGGAAAGGCACCCAGGGTCAAATGTCTCAACTTAAGCCTACTAATGGCCAAGTATACCCAGGTAAAGCAAGGGAAATATACTTGCCATTCATGGACCTATCTGCGGTATTTGACTGTGTTGCACATCACCATCAGTGGAGAATAATGGCTGAAATGGGCATCAATGAGGCTGTAATCAATTTTATGAGACAGCTGTATTCTTCGGCCTCAGCCTGCCTCCACTACGGGAAACAGGGGGAGTGCACTAGGTCATTCCCAATTAATAGGGGAGTTCGTCAGGGTTGTGTGCTCACCCCATTTCTCTTTTCCATCTACACAAATGGAGTAGAATCACCCCTCTTGAACTCAACCCTGGACGTCCCCAATATTAATAATGTGCGCTCCCCTATTCTGCTTTACGTAGATAATGCCGTGTTAAGTGCCAGTAGGGGCCGTGCCTTACAGCAGCTATTAGAAATGTACTTAAGCTATATTAGCGGCCTAGACCTAAAAACGAATGAAGCGAAGTCCTTTATTTTGGGCATAACAAAAGGAGGGTCCCAAACTTCTATATAGCAGGACGGAATGTAGCTCACACTGACACCTTCTCCTACCTTGGGATAACCTTTGACAGTAAACTATCTTGGGCCAGTATGATCTCTAACAGGGGTTTATCACTGGAAAAAAGCATTATCACTTTAAATTTTCTTATAAAGAAACTGGGCGCAAAACTCCTCAAAATGATCAAAAAGGTCTATTCTGTCTAATCTATATCAGTTGCACCCTGTGGGGTCAGGGATTTGGGGAGTTATTAACTCCCATAGCCTACAGACTATTGAGTATATCTTTTGGAAAAACTGGTTAGTCTCTGAACAAGTTGCTCCAATTTTATCTGGCATGCAGAATTGAATGTCCCTTATATCAATGACATAATTAGATTGGCGCCAATACTATTATGGCATTTGATATGGAGAAGAGAATCAGTGATTCTTACCCAGCAGCTAATAGAAGACTGTTTATCCCTTGAACACATGCATAGGCGTCCGTACATACATTAACCCCTCTCATGCTCATGACGGAGCTGCTCCGTCATGAGCATCGGATGAGCGGCTCCGTCACGAGCATGCGAGCGCCACTCGGGCCCCCCCCCCCTAGCGCTGCAGCGGAATTGCCGCCGCAGCGAAGGGGTTAAAGAAAGCCTCTTTTCCCTCGGCTTTCAGCATCTATTACATCACAAACAAATTGCTCTACTTTTTCTAAAAAAGAAATCAAGTTTCTATCCCTTAAACAAAGGTCCACCGCAAAAGCAAAAATGAATTCTTATAAAGCATTTGTAAAACTGTATCTAGAAAGACTAATTGATCAGGAAGGTGCAGCCCTATATTTATCTTTTGTTACAAATTTACGTCACCAATTCATTTTAATGCAGTTTCATTTCAATTTAATCCCCTGCATGTTTTCCTACCCAGCGGGAATTTATTCTATCCACGCTCTTCCTCCCTGTCCTTGTGATGGCATTTCTACGCAATCAAATTTGCATATATTCTTTTTTTGCAAATTGTATAAGCAACACTGCAATAGATTTATCCAGCCTCTTGTGTGTAGATATATTTACTCAATGCTGCCCAGGTATGTCATTTTTACAATTGCTGCACGGTCACCTGATATGTTAGTCTGTGGCTTCTTTTTTACTTCCTTCATGGAAGACTAGACAATCGTGTACTAACTCCATTTGACCTTTGTGTTGTTATTCTCTTATCTGTTTTTAACTGATGTTTTATATACTTTTGTTTAGTATTTACCGCTAATATTTGTACTATGAATTCCATAGTTCCAATGTGCAATTTGTACTTTTATGATCTTATTCTTAAGAATTGAATATAGTGATTGATTGACTGACTGGGGGGAGTGATGTATAATGTAATAGCATACAGTTGAGTGTTGTAAAGTTAAGTAACATATAGGGGAGTAGTTTACAGTAGAGTGGCATAGAGTGGAGTGTTATACTGTGGAATACCGTACTCTGGAGTGGTGTACACTGGAGTGGTGTACAGTTGAGTGGCATACAGTGTAATATCCTAGACTGTAGTATCATACTGTGGAGTTGCATGCAGTGAAATTGCTTAGAGTGGAGGGTAATAGAATGGAGTGTTGTAGGGTGGAGTGGTGTAGAGTGGATTGGTGTACACTAGAATAGCATATAGTACAGTGGCATACAGTTGAGCGTCATATTGTGGACTAGCATGCAGTTGAGTGCTGTGGTTGTGGAATAGCATACAGTGGAATAGTGAAGAGTGGAGTGGCATACAGTGGAATAGCGTAGAATAGAGTTGCATACAGTGTAGTGGCATAAACTCAAATAGCCAAGAGTGGAACAGCATCTAGTAGGGTGCTGTATAGTGGAGTTGCATACAGTGAAATTGCGTAAAGTCGAGGGCTGTAAAAGGGACTGCTGTAGAGTAGAGTGATTTAGAGTGGAATAGCACAGAGTAGAATTGCAGAGTGGAAAAGCATACAGTATTCTGGTGTACAGAGGAGTGGCTTAAAATAGAGTAGCATACAGTGGAGTGGATTAGAGTGGAGTTGCACAGAGTGCAATAGAATAGAATGGATTGGCATAGAGTAAGTGGTACGGTGGAGTGGGGTGAGGTAGAGTGTTGTACAGTGGAGTGGTGTACAGTGGAGTAGCATACAGTAGAATGGCATTCAGTGGAATGGTATAGAGTAGAGTGGCGTAGATTGGGGTGGCATACAGTTCAATAGCGTATAGTGGAGTTGTGTACAGTGGAGTGGTGTAGCCTGGAGTGGTGTGCAATGGAGTTGGGTAGTGTGGAACAGCATATAGTAGAGTAGTGTTTAGTGGAGTTACATAGAGTAGAATAGCCTACATTGGACTGGCATACAGTGGAGTGGCATGCAGTGGAGTGGTGTTGAATGGAAGGGTGTAAAATGGAGTGGCATACAGTAAAATAGCGTAGAGAGAAGGGGTGTAGGGTGGGGTGGCAGTGGATTAGCATAGAATGAAATTGCGTACAAAGCATCAGCATACAGTGAAGTGGTGTAGAGTGGAGTGGTTTAGGGTGGAGTGGTGTAGAGTGGAGGTGCGTAAAGTGACGTGGCATTAAGTGGAATAGAATGGAGTGGAGTGGAGTGGCGTAGAGTGAGTTTCAGACAGTGGAATAGCGTAGTGGAGTGGCATGGAGTGGAGCGAAGAACAGTATCATAGCATACAGTAGTTTGTCGTAGAGTGGATTAGCATATAGTGGAGTGGCGTGCAGTGGAGTGGCTAAGAGGGGAATGCTGTACTCTGGAATGCCATACAGTGGAATGGTGTACACTGGAGTGGCATACAGTTGAGTTGTATAGAGTGGAATACCGTAAAGTTGGTAGACTAGCGTAGAGTTGAGGGGTGTACAGTGTAGTGGTGTAGTGTTTAGTGGTGTAGTGTGGAGTGTGGAGTGGTGTAGACTGGAGTGGCATAGAGTGTAACAGTGCACAGAGAAGTGGGGTAAAGTGAAGTAGAGTGACAGAATGGAGTCGTGTAGAGTGGAGAGTAGAACAGTCAATTAGTATATAGTGGTATAAAGTGGAGTGCCGGAGAGGGGAGTGTGGTACATAAAACAGAAGTAGGGTGAAAGTGGTGAATGGATAAGAGGTAATGTGTCAGTGATATAGAATATGAGGTGTAAATAGTAATTTATGGTAGTGTGTGTAAATAGTGTAAGTAGTATTAAAGTTATAAGTGTTAAGTTAGTTAGTTATAGATTGTGCCACTATGTACAACAGTAACTCTGAAGTATACTCCAGTACATGCTGATAAGGCGGGAGTATTTGATGGCTAATGGCCATCTTTACAAATTGTTAAAAGGCAGCAATGGCATTTTAAGAACACTTCTGCTGCGTTCTGTGTTTCACTGTGTTCTAGATTAGGGCCTCATACATAGGTAAGTAGTAGGAATGTTGTTGTTCCTAATACTACTTTAATAAAATGTTAATAGAGAAATATGTTAATACTTCTACATATTTTTACAGCACTTTAAGGAAAACCATGCTTTTTAAAAAACAATTGTACGTAGTGCGAGAATTTTTAGGTATTACTACGTAACTCCGTAGATTTATTTGTAAAGAATTACATATGTAACAAAATGATAAAAACAGTGTAGCTCACTTAGGGCCAGATGTAGGTGGCTAAATACCGGTCGGTATCTGCGTTACTGACAGGTATTTAGCCATGTACAATGTAGGTAACACCAAACGCCATCTCAAATAAGGAATCAGTAAAAATAAGGAAAACCAGTCACTGATTCCTTAATTTGCAATTAGCAGACACCAAAACCCCCAAATACCGAATCACTAAATAAGAAATCCTTAAAAACTCACATATCGATGTACCAAAAATCGGTAATACCGATATTTCAATTTTTCGGTATTTAGGAGTTGCTAATTACCACTGACTCAAAGCAGGTGGTAGTCAGGTGCACTGCATTTAAACAGCCCCAAAATGCAACAGTGTGAACACAACGGTGGCCCTCTACGTCATTGCAAGGTGGCTATGTATGCAAGCAGCATGATTGAGGATCTGGAGACGGGAGGAGTGCATGTACAGACTGCGCGTTACACTTCTCTAACTGACTGAGGTTGAAATCCATGAGAGAAACAGGCTAGACCCCCAAACCATCCTAGACCTGATACAGGACCTGCACCTACTCCTGGAGCATCAGACACCAAGGGCACACGCTATACCAACACATCTTCGGGTGCTCTGTAGCCTGCGCCTACTTGCATCAGGTAGTTACCAGGGGGAGATAGCTGTGGCAGGTGGTCTGTCACAGAGTTGCCTGTCCCATTTTTTCAACACTTTCCTGGATACCATGCTGCAAAGAATGGATCACTACATACGCTTTCCCAGCACACAGGCGGAACTGCAGAAAACAAAGGTGAATTTTTACCAAAAGGCACAGTTCCCACATGTAATAGGGTGCATTGATGGGACACACATACCAATCTGCCCACCTGCTGCTACAGAGTACATATATCGGAACCGCAAATCTACACATTCCATTAATGTGCAGGTAATATGCAATGCAGAAAACATCATCACTGACATTGTAGCCAAATTTCCAGGGAGTACCCATGACTCCTACATATTCAGGAACAGTGGGATCTACACACATTTTGCTGGGGGTGAATTTGGAAGAGGATACCTGCTAGGTAAATCAATGTGACACAACCTGATGTATACCTTGGATGAATGTTTTGGTGACTGTTGATAATGGCACTTCCTTTCTCACTCAAGTGATAGCGCATATGCCGTGCGGGCATTTATCCTGTCTCGATAGCTCAACTTATCCACCCCAAGTGAGAGAAGATACAATGTGGCACATAGAACTACGCGCAACGTTGTGGAGCGCACATTTGCACTCTTAAAAAGCAGGATCCGCTGCCTCCACAAAAGTGGAGGTGCACGTCAGTACCACCCCATCATCTGCTGTAAAATAATAGCAACATGTGCCATGCTGCATAACCTTGCCACAAAGAAAGGAACAGCAGTGGAACTAACTGACTCTGAGGACGAGGGTGAGGATTGTCCACAGCTAGAGCACAGCGCAGCAGGTGTGGCAGCAGCACCAGATGGGGGACACAGACGGGCTGAGATCACATGCAACTATTTCTGAGTAAGTAAGGAGACACAGCCAGTTACTGCCATTGTGTGACCGTGTTTTATTAGCATAGCACATCGCCACAACATGAAGGGCTTAACATGCTAGCCCAATATGCAATGCAGATTACAAAGGCAAAATGGGTTAACTCACCCATTTTGCAATACAATGTGATGGCTGGCATTACTTCCTACGCCCACATGCAGCACTGCTGCGTTCTCTGGGCACACTGTCCTCACTGGCAGTCTGTCCTGTGGTAGCGCTGTGCCATTCGCTGCGCCTCATGGACTCGGTTATAGGGGTCGTGATGATTCTGTTGCTAGTTGCCTCTTCACTTTCCCCCCCATCACCTGCACCTGTAGTGACTATCTGGTTTGTCTGTAGCACTTCCAGTGCACTGGTCACTGTGACCAGCCCCTTGCCACGTCACGGCTGCAGTGGGCCATCTCCTCCTACATGGCCACCAAGCGCCTGCAGAGCAGAGATGTGGCAGTGAAGAGGCAGTTCACCTCCTTAGTGTAATTATCAAGTTTCTGCCTCTCCCTGCGCCTCACCAAAAGGTCCTCATCCATTTTGCTGCACAGCAGCCTCACTGCCTCGGACATGTCCCTCATGCACTCAGCCACAGCAATGGTCATGCTGCTGATGCCCTTCTCGATTTGCAGCATGTGTCTATTCATGTGTACCATCTGACGTTGGATTGATCCTATTGCTTTGCCTTGCAGGTGCTGCACCTTGAGCATGTTCCCCTCAAGACCGGCAAATACACTTTGATCCTCGCCCTGTGAAACTGGACTGGCTGCCCTTGCTCTGCGGCGTCTGGCACCTGTGTGGAAGATCTCGTGGGGGACTGTGTGCCTGCACTGTTAGCATTGTCTGCCAATGTGGACTTTTGGCCTCCCATGCTGTCCTCCTCGACACCTCCATCTGCTGGAGGCTAGCTACAGTATGCCTCCTGGCTCTTGGGGGTGGTGTTGGTGATGGTGGTGATTAGGGTGGTGGTGGTGATGGTGGTGGTGGTGGTGATTGTGGTGGTGTGGTGTGCTCTGCAGGTGACAAGACCTCCTCCTCCTGTGCTCTCTCTCTCTTGGGTGCCTTTCCCATGTCCCCTTCTGCAGCCCTGCTTGATGGCTCGCCTGTGGAGACAGAATGTACATTTGCTCGCTTGTCTGGCAGCATTTATGTAATAATACATTTCATGACTGCCAATAAAACTGACTGTCCTCTGCTTGCTAATTGCTGATGTGTGTCACATGCCTTTGGGTTCAGTGGACTGACTGTTATGATATGTGTTACTTCTGACTACATCTCCTATAATGCAGTGCAGGTTAGTAGTAAAACATGTACTAGAGTGGGATTCATGCTGCCTCATTGAGGATTGGGATTAGGGAGTGGGGGCACAGCATGCTGTGCATGCATCTTACCTTGCCTGTTGCCAGCTCTGGCTGAGCTGTCTGCATCCCCAATCCCACTCACGCTCTCCGGCTGGAAGGTGGACTCCACCAGGAGATCCAGGGCAGTTGGTGCAAGTGCTGTGTTTCTCCCTCCACCTGTCTGGTTGGCTTGCTTCATTCTCCCTGCCAGCCTCTCCTTTGCAAGCTTCCTGAGGTCCTACCAGCGTTTTTTAAGTTCTTTAATGGAGCGCTGGGTTACTCCGATGGCATTAATCCTTTCCTGGATGACCTGCCATATCTGCCTCTTTTGAGATCCAGGCATGTGCAGGAGATTCTTGCCAAACAGTTTGTCATGGTCCTTAGTAACCTCCTCAATAAGGACCTCCAGCTCCCTCTCACTAAATTTGTGTTTCCGATTGAGTTCAGCTGCCTCCTTTTCCCTCTCCTGTTTGTCCATACCTTGGCTGTGATGTCGGCAAAAACTTTGAAAAGTTGCTCCTGTGTTGTTTGCTGTGCTCCCTGCCTCTCCAACAGCTTCAGGATCAGTGCATCTGCATGGGTGTAGCCACTTCCTGGTTGTGAGGTCATAAGGAAGCACAGGATTGGATAATTCAACAATTTCCCGTTTTTTAAAAATACTGACTCGCTAATTACCGAATCTGTATTAAGGAATCGGTGATACTGATTCGGTAATGGGGATTCAGTATTTTTTTTGTGCGATTTTTATGAAATCGCTAAATATTACCGATTTTTACTGATTCAGTAATTTTTACTGAATTATTACCTACATCGGAAATACCAACTTCTTAATAGCGAATCGGTAAAATTCGCTATTAAGGACTCGGTATTTCGGAATTAGCTACATCTGGCCCTAAGTGTAGTACAGTATATTTTTTCAATTTTTAACATACTTTTGTGATTTTGTTGACTGCCACAATACATCCTAGAAAGTACCACAGTACCTACATGTATTTCAAAAACATAGGAACTCATAAACAATTTTCCAACCCATTGCCACTTTATTAAAGTGATAATAGGTAGGGGAATAATATAAAACCTAATACTTACATATATCCAAGAGTGTAATGCAGAATGCAGTCAAAGTGTACTTAACACAACATGGCTGCATTTAATAATTGTAAAGGAAGTCATCAGCCTATCACATAATGCCTTGTCATGGCCATGTACTGTGGTAGCTTCATTTAATACCACTTCATTTTGTGAAACTATTGCGACAACAGATATCATTAAATTTAAATGCTTTATAACTTAAAAATTACTTGAGCCTCATACCTGTATGACTCTCACCACTAGTTTTTGCAGCAAAGTCACTGACGTCCCATGCTGAATTGACTTGCTTGATATCTGCTCTATATTTGCACTACATATCATAAACCACATATTGTATATTCCACCCCCTCCGCTCCCTGACCCATGCATCTAAATGACCGCTGCGTACTGGTCTTATGCTCTGTGACACCTATTGGTATATTGGTTCTTGATAGGAAAGTAACTTCAATGCTTTATTGTATGTCCTGCTTATTTGGACACCGGAAAGAATCATATGATTCAGCATGGATACCACCCTTACCAGAAAGATGAACGCTCTATTATCCCCATAGGAAATAACTTGTGTCTTATAAACTGCCCTCCCAACCTAATTAACAAGTGCTATGAGAAGTTTCAAACACAGAATCATCCGCCTAAACAAGAAATTAAACTCTTGCTACTGACTCCTACTTCTGTCATAAAAAGGATTCCCTACTAAATTACCTCATCTTCTCTACAAATCAGCACGCTGAATGGAGTAATGTCCTCTCTTCCTTACTAAACACCACCATCAACAAAAAAAATCCACACAGATAGAAAGTTTTTAACACCATCGCTGCTGATGGTTTTCCCCTCCTGTGCTGCTTAGTAGGCTTTCCCATTGTTCATGACGAGCTCAGCTCGTCATAAGCACAGCTCAACCGTGCCTCATGACGAGCTGAGCTCGTCATGAGCATCGAAGGGGTTAATGCTCCCTCCACAATATACAATGCAGATGCCACCATCTCCATCTACAATAACGGCACGGTGCTCATTCAATCCTCAGATTGCAATCTTGAACTTTTCATCTGTCCTACCTCAACAACAAACTAGACATGACCTCCTCCCTGACTACCCTCTCACACCACCCCTTTGTCTCCTCCTCTTCCAACAACCCTACTTCTCCCTCATCCCACCACCACACGTCCTCATTGGTGATCTTGCTCCCTCCCTCCATGCAGTCCGTCACCCGCTCTCCTCTAGAGAAAATATTAGACCTCCCTCTCACAACATAACTCCGACATCCCCATCACCCACTCTTCTATAGTCCCAGACACTCACACTCCCATCAGTAATGTTCATACATCCACTGCCTCCTCTCAACCAACGTGTACTAAGTCCCCTCTGGTGAACTTTACCAAAGATTGGCTCCACAACCTGCCATGATTTGGCTAGCTCTCTACACTACAATGCTTTCCCTTGCCTTGATCCTCTCAGACGTTGCTCCACCAACTCTATACTTCACACTATATTTTCTGAACTACAGTAATCAAGGCTGATGTCCTTGAACTAGTTCAGATCACCTCCAACCATGAACATAACTGGTGACCACACATGACTCACCACCAGATTAACAACTCTTTAATTCCTAATTACCACTCCGCCTCTATCTCAGCCTCCAATCCTTATTGGAAATCCACTCTGAACCGTAATCATTCCTCCAAACCCAATAAGCTAGTCAGACAGTTATCGGACCATGCAATACTTTTCCACCTAGACACCTATAATCATGATTCAGCTGACCTCGCTATACCCTACACAAAAATTGAGACTATCATCACTCACCCTCTCAGGACAGCCAATAGTTGTATAAATAATATGAATCCTAAACAAGTTCCATTTCATACATGCCCATGACCACACTCAAAACCTCCCTAAAATATGTTTTACTGAATATTTGGTCAGCAGTCATGGACTGAGGCGAACTCAGTCTTAACCTTGACCTGGACATCCTTGGGCTCACTGAAACTTGGTTGAACAACTCCTCTACCTCAATCCTTGACATAATAGTCCCCCCCCCAGTCATGACATCATCAGACTAGACCATTTAGGCTGTTCTGGGGGCTGATTAGCACTTTTTTTCTGTAAAACTCCCACACCCTCTCTCTCACTGCCGTCCTGTGAAGACCTAATATTTAACATCACCACAAATGACAACTCAAGATGTTCTCTTGAGACTGCATACCTCCTGAGGCAGAAAGCCAGAAGTAGGAACAAAGCTGCTGCTAGTTTTAAAATTCTTGTGTTATTTTTTACCTGTGCATCTCCCTGCCAGTGTGCAGCAGATCCTCGTCAGAGTCAAACACCACGCCGACATTACCGGCGAGTTTGCTGGCCACACCCACTTTTCAGGCCACCCCCCCCCCACCCGCCTTACTTAAGGGTCGCTGATTACAAGCGCCTTTAGACTGCATACCTCCTGAGGCGGAAAGCCGGGAGTAGGAACAAAGCTGCTGCTAGTTTTAAAATTCTTGTGTTATTTTTTACCTGTGCATCTCCCTGCCAGCGCGCAGCGGATCCTCGTCAGAGCCAAACACCACGCCGACATTACCGTCGAGTTTGCTGGCCACGCCCACTTTTCAGGCCACACCCCTTGCGTTGTTTTCCAGCTTATATAAAATGTGTAACCCCAGGAAGCGCAGCGGACGAGCGCAATGGGCGCGCCGTTTGCGCGCCGAAGGCGCGACTAAGGCAAGCCCGTCTGCGCCCGTCCGCGACAGGCCGGGACCAGGGGCCACAACCCCTACATCTCCCCTTACAAAGATCCGGAAATATACATCTGGAGAATTCTGCCCTGTGCTCATAAGTACTATCCGCTTGACCTACCTACCCAATGTAGGGACTGTAAGACTCACTTCAGGTCTAAACTCCACACACACAAAGAACAACTGTTTAGAATGTTCCTGTTAAACTGTAGGTCACTGCCAAGACATTGTACAGAGCTATCTCTGTTAATTGACAAGAGAAAACATGATGCTCTTTTTCTGACTGAGTCATGGCTATCTCCTCATTCCGATCCTGAGTTGGTTCAAACCCTGGGGCAGGGATACCAAATCGTGAGACAGGACAGTGGAAATGAAAGAGGTGGTGGCTTAGCAATTATCTTCAGAGACTGTTTCACCTGTCGCTGCACCCCCAACCCCTTCCCGGAATGTGAAAGCATGTTTTTCACCCTGGAATTTCCCCCCAATATAAGTTTCTCTGGAACACTTATATATCGCCCACCGGGCTCAAGCAAACAGTTCTACGAATCTCTGCCCCCGCTAGTCGCTGATTTGGCTTTATCACCCTCTAACTTTACGTTATTGGGTGATCTCAATATATATTTTGATGAACCTAATAACTCTACCACCAATAAACTAATCGGGGATTTCTCCGCTTTGCAGCTGCTTCAGCTGGTCTCATCACCTACGCACACCAAAGGCCACTTGCTGGATCCAGTATTCAGCAACTGTCCTAATTTGAAGGCATGCTCCCCTATAGTACTTCCTTGGACAGACCATGCATTAGTCCCGCTGCTATGGATAACTGAGAAGTCTTTACCCCTCACACCTATAGCTCAAGAAACACGAAATTGGTCCAAAATCCCGCTGGCTCAGTGGACTCAGGAGTTACAAAAATCAACTCCCTTAGTTGGTCAAACTCCTTCACAGGCCAATGAAACATTTAACGAATGGATATACAATTCTTAAAATGCCACGTTTCCCTTGAAGAAAACTGTTTTCAAAAGATCCAAGATTTCTGCTCCCTGGTACTCTAATGAACTACGGGAGAAAAAGCGCTATTGTAAGAGAGTAGAACGCAAATGGCGACTAGGATATGCTGAAGCAGACAAAATTATCTATAGAGAGGTCATTAGGGCTTATAAAAAAGACATAAAAAGTGCGCAATCCCTATATTATTCTCACCATATCGCAGAGGCCAGCTCCAGCTCCAAAGAGATTTACAAAATAGTAAAAAGTCTTATCAACCTCCCCACACCTCCACTTATCAATGAAAATCCTCAGCTCCGTTGTGAAGATCTGGCCAATTTTTTCTCCCAGAAAATAAATCTCATCTATTCCTCCTTCCCATCTTCAGAGCAGACTACTTTGACTAAAGCATCTTTATGTCCCCCTCAAGAAAATACATCCAACTGCCCTCCAGTGTTAGCGGAGTTTCCCCGGTTAGAGGTGGATCACCTTACCTTCCTTATGCATCAAATAAAGTCAGGCTCCCCTAGTGACCCAGCACCTCCACATATTCTAGTCTCTGCTATACAGACCATTCTTCCCATACTGCTTGGAGTACTCAACACCTCGATCTCTACCAGCACAGTCCCAGTAGCTTGGAAATAGGCTATGGTGAGGGCTCTTGTCAAAAAACCTAATCTGGATACCAAGAATCTCAACAACTTCTGCCCGATCTCCTTGCTGCCTAGGGCAGCTAAAATCTTGGAGAAATATATATATATAAATATATTTTCTCGAGCAAAACCAGCTGCTCGATCCCTCCCAGACTGGCTTTCGCCCCAAGCATGGGACCGAGACGGCACTACTGGCAGTCACAGAGGAGTCCAGGAGAATCTTGGATCGAGGAGGATTGGTGGCAGTCATCCTCCTCGATCTGAGCGTGGCATTCAATACCGTTAACCACAGTATCCTTTTGCAGCGTCTCCTGGACACCGGAATATCTGACAGGGCTCTGGAGTGGTTTAGGTCCTACCTGAGTGACAGATCTTTCCAGGTGTATGAGGGCAATGTCACCTCCTTGAGCAAGCCTCTGGGATGCGGAGTCCCGCAGGGATCGTCATTAAGCCCGACGCTATTTAACGTCTACATGAGGCCACTGGCTGAGATCGTCCGTCCGTATGGTATTAAGATCGTTACCTACGCGGACGATACTCAGCTGGTGGTCTCTCTGGCACAGGCAGGTGGATCTTCGGCATGTGTAGATCTTGCTGGTTGCTTGGAGACGGTTAAGAGCAGGATGACCAAGTCTTGTCTCAAACTCAACGGAGACAAGACTGAGCTCATGCTCTTAGGTCACACTGCACCATCTTCCATAGACACTCTCTGGCCATCCAGCTTAGGTCCTGCCCCTGTTCCCAAAGACGCCATTAAGAGCCTCGGTGTCTGGCTGGATAGGTCCCTGTCATTCGATCAATAGGCAATAAAACTATCTGCCATCTGTTTCGGCATCCTGAGAGTCATTAGGAAGATCCTACCTTTACTCCCCTTCGAAGCAAGAAAGACCGTGGTCCTGGGCCTGATCCAATCACGGCTGGATTGTGGGAATGCTTTATATCTCGGAGCTCCTGATTTTACTCTGCGCAAGCTGCAGTTGATACAGAACTGCGCAGCACGAACACTTTTACAAATCCCCCACAGATCCTCTGTAAAGTCCGGACTAAGGATACTGCACTGGCTTCCCGTTAGGGAAAGAGTCGATTTCAAATCATTATGCATTGCACACCAGGCCTTCTGGTCCTTAGGGCCGGCAATCAATCTCCCCTTTATCACACCCTATCTTCCCACCAGACAGCTGCGCTCTACCTCTGCTAACCTGGCCATTGTGCCGCAAATAAAGAAATCAAGATCTGGAGGCCGCTCCTTTTCTTATAATATAGCCAAGCTGTGGAATGCCCTTCCCCAGCATTTAAGATCTAACCCCGACATCCTCTCTTTTCGTAAACAGCTGAAAACGCTCCTGTTCACCATTTAAAAGCCTGAGCTGACACTCCTCTTTCCCTACTTTAGCTTCAGTTGGTATTTTTAGCGCTTGGACGCCTCAAGGCAGCTATGTGCGCTCTAGAAATCTCAATTAATTCATTCATTCTTGACACTTTTTACCACCTACCAGGAGATAACCACACATTAATCAAATGAACCATGCAGATTATCTCTCCCAATAATGATGACACAACAACCAGATTGTTTGTGTTGACTTTAACATTCGTTGGAACGATTCCAATGACCAACTTGTGAGCAGTCCTCCTCTATGGATAACACGATTGACCGCATCAAGCAATATATAAATTCCCTGTCCAAAATCATGGACACCCCTGCACCTAAACAACTAAAAAGAATCCTGACTAAACGAACGACCCCTTGTTCAATTGTGACCTTAACAAGGAACACTGTCACCTCAGAACTGCAGAAAGAGCTTGAAGACATACCCCCTCCTTCTCCAACCTCAAACTCCTACAACAAAAAGGTAGCATTTACAAAAGGCACATCAGGAACGCTGAAGCAACCTACTTCCAACATCAACTAGAGCTAGACACATAAACTAATCGACCAAAAAATGGTTCCACATAAAAAAAACTTTTGCAGACAACAAAACACTACCCAATTGTGAGAGGAGACGTTGACACTGTCGTCTCCGCCATTTCTTGGAAAGGTCGGTTGAGTGAGATAGAGTCCACCTGCGGGAAAGAAGCTCAGGAATCACAGCCTACTTCTTACGGAACCCGCTCCGCGGGTCCCGCTGCGACAGGAGTGCCGCCTGCTGCTTCTTTCACGGGGACAACGTGGGATTGGAATTGCCGGGGCTGCGAGCGTGTGAGCGCGCTCTACTGGGACTGCATATCCCAGGAGCGCCCACCTGCCTGACTAGCTACACCTGGGCCGCTCTCCCCGACCCCTCCCACCCCTTCACCGAGCCTTCTTCTACTGTGCTCGCAGAGCTTGCGAGCGGGACGCCTTGCTGAACCTTTGTTGCTTCAACTCACCAGGAATCACAGCCTACTTCTTGCGGAACCCGCTCCGCGGGTCCCGCTGCGACAGGAGTGCCGCCTGCTGCTTCTTTCACTGGGACAACGTGGGATTGGAATTGCCGGGGCTGCGAGCGTATGAGCGCGCTCTACTGGGACTGCATATCCCAGGAGCGCCCACCTGCCTGACTAGCCACACCTGGGCCGCTCTCCCCGAC
This sequence comes from Lissotriton vulgaris, assembly GCF_964263255.1. NCBI lineage: Eukaryota > Metazoa > Chordata > Amphibia > Caudata > Salamandridae > Lissotriton > Lissotriton vulgaris. Next base: position 2,040,347,158 of record NC_141685.1, on the reverse strand, counting down.
CCCTCCCACCCCTTCACCGAGCCTTCTTCTACTGTGCTCGCAGAGCTTGCGAGCGGGACGCCTTGCTGAACCTTTGTTGCTTCAACTCACCAGGAATCACAGCCTACTTCTTGCGGAACCCGCTCCGCGGGTCCCGCTGCGACAGGAGTGCCGCCTGCTGCTTCTTTCACGGGGACAACGTGGGATTGGAATTGCCGGGGCTGCGAGCGTGTGAGCGCGCTCTACTGGGACTGCATATCCCAGGAGCGCCCACCTGCCTGACTAGCCACACCTGGGCCGCTCTCCCCGACCCCTCCCACCCCTTCACCGAGCCTTCTTCTACTGTGCTCGCAGAGCTTGCGAGCGGGACGCCTTGCTGAACCTTTGTTGCTTCAACTCACCAGGAATCACAGCCTACTTCTTGCGGAACCCGCTCCGCGGGTCCCGCTGCGACAGGAGTGCCGCCTGCTGCTTCTTTCACGGGGACAACGTGGGATTGGAATTGCCGGGGCTGCGAGCGTGTGAGCGCGCTCTACTGGGACTGCATATCCCAGGAGCGCCCACCTGCCTGACTAGCCACACCTGGGCCGCTCTCCCCGACCCCTCCCACCCCTTCACCGAGCCTTCTTCTACTGTGCTCGCAGAGCTTGCGAGCGGGACGCCTTGCTGAACCTTTGTTGCTTCAACTCACCAGGAATCACAGCCTACTTCTTGCGGAACCCGCTCCGCGGTTCCCGCTGCGACAGGAGTGCCGCCTGCTGCTTCTTTCACGGGGACAACGTGGGATTGGAATTGCCGGGGCTGCGAGCGTGTGAGCGCGCTCTACTGGGACTGCATATCCCAGGAGCGCCCACCTGCCTGACTAGCCACACCTGGGCCGCTCTCCCCGACCCCTCCCACCCCTTCACCGAGCCTTCTTCTACTGTGCTCGCAGAGCTTGCGAGCGGGACGCCTTGCTGAACCTTTGTTGCTTCAACTCACCAGGAATCACAGCCTACTTCTTGCGGAACCCGCTCCGCGGGTCCCGCTGCGACAGGAGTGCCGCCTGCTGCTTCTTTCACGGGGACAACGTGGGATTGGAATTGCCGGGGCTGCGAGCGTGTGAGCGCGCTCTACTGGGACTGCATATCCCAGGAGCGCCCACCTGCCTGACTAGCCACACCTGGGCCGCTCTCCCCGACCCCTCCCACCCCTTCACCTACGTCGAACTATACTATATTAAGCACCTTGCTCTCCCGCTGCGCGGGAGCGCGCCGGGAGAAGCCCGGGACAAGGGCGGGACCGTCTGTGGCCGTCCGGGGTCGGACGAGGTTGGGTTGGGCCTAGAATCCTGGTCCTAACCTTTTGATACCCTGACCAACTGTACACAGAGGATCCAATACCTGTTCCTAAACATGGCCCTGAGATCTGGCAAACAACGTCTAGTGCACATTCAAACTTCAAAGGGTGTTGTTTCAGGCCCTTTAGATGCCTTTATCACGAGAGCTACGGGAATATTGGAAAAAGAAATTGAACTGGTTGAGCACAGATTGTCCCTGGACTTAGTCACTGGGAAGCGTTCCTCTATAGGTGCTTTGGCTCGTGCTAAAAGCCCATTAACCAACGCAGCGTTTAATTGTATTTCTACATCAGACGCCGAAATTATAGTACATGTGGATGGGGTTGAAGCCTTATCACCTAGGTCACTTGAAAATTTGGTTCCGAACTCTGGTAATAATTTGACTAGTATAGAAGGGGATAGCCCACTTAATGAGAATGATAAGCATAGTTCACCAGGATCCCCGCAATTACATGTCCCTTCCCCACCTAGTATCCCTGTCCTGCCACCTGTAATTACCAATCAGGTCTCACGAAAAAGAAAACATGTTTCAAGCCCACAGGGAGTCATGATACAGAAACAACCTAAATTAGATCAAACTAACAGCTCTTCCCACTCCCAGACCGTTCAAGTACCCCCAATAGTGTATTGCCCCTCATTGGCCCATTCTGGGTCTTCTAACCCCTGTCCAACCTGCCTTAGTAGTGATGACGTCCTGTTGGCAAAAATGGAAGCAATGGTTAAAACTTTATTGCTGCCGGTCTTAGAGAGTACCAGGATAATGTCCGCTAAAATAGATGTTTTAGAAGCAGCTATTAATATTAATATGGACCTCTTACAAAATTTAACAGCTACTGGTACTAAAACGAGGGGACCAAATCCAACAGGGGGAACAACTATAAATACGGGGAAAACTTTAATCAATCCCTCAGCGACATCCACAACTAATCTAAATAAGAAACTACAAACGGGGGCAAAAACACCATCTGCTAGTAGAGTCCCTATCAAAGAAACACCCAAGGCCAAACATCCATTGGCAGCCAATAATGCTCAGGGAAAAAGACAGCAAGCGAATGGTGTAACAAACCAACCACAAAACACCCCAGCACATACACCCGCATTGGGTAGGGATAATAAAACCCCATATCCAGATAGGAACAAGAGGATAAATATTAGAACTTCACGAAATCCACTGAGGGTTAACCTACCCCCAGAAGCGTCTCCATACACTATCGTACTAACAGGAGTGGCCCCCCTTAGAGAGGGTATTAAGGAATCCCAAGTGGACTTACGAAACAAGGTCACATTTTGGTTGAATAAACACCGCCCACTTCCCCCCTCGTCCCCCACCGAAATCCTCTATGTAAGGAGAGTAGAATGGGTAGGAAAGGGTGAAAAAGATCTGGAGGGGGATTGTATTTTAGTTTCATTCAGAGACCCCTGGGTAGTGGATAGAATCCAGAGGAAAGCCAGATTCGCCCGTTTGGGTGATGTTCAGACCCTACACCTTGGCTACTTCTACCCCCATACACACCAAACTAATCATATGGGCCACAATCCTTGGAAAGTCAAAGGGGGAAGACCTCGAGAGCCTGCAATATATTTCCCCCAATATTACCCTCCCCTCTATAACCATTTTGAGGCACTGTCAGATCTGGAGTGGGTTGACTGACTAGGTGCACAGATCCAGTTACCTAACCTAGTATCAGTGGAAGTTGACGGAGCGTATACCCCATCCACCCTTACCCCAAAACTAGCGAAGGAGGTACAGTTTATGCCCCATAATACCGGGACGCAGAGGGGGGTTGTGGGGATTAATGCCACCCCTTCTAACACAGAAGAAATTGGACCAACAGTTACATGCCTACTGAGTAGCCATTCCCCTCTCTCTGTTAGTAACAACCACGCAGAGATAGATTCACAAATTTCGCATATGGTGTCTTGGAATGTGGCTGGAGCAAAGTCACGCCTGGTATCTGAGGATTGGATGGGGTTTATAGGCAATTATAAGGTTGTACTTCTGCAGGAAACGTGGGCTACAGCTCCGTTTTATATGGCTGGATATATAAATTTCTCTAAACACGCAATAAAAGGTATAAAGGGGCGGGCATCTGGGGGATTAACTATATGGGTGAAGCAGGCCTGGTGTTTTTCAGCTGCCGAATTGTACATAGATAATCCCGATATACTGGCCATAAGGTTGAGCAAAGCAGGGGGGCAGGATATGCTCATTATCAACATTTACTCCAGAGGCCTCCCTGGCGGCCGGTGCCCCAAGCTGATAGGTGCTTTAGACACATTACTAACGGGCTGGAAAAAACCATCATTCATTATTTTAGCAGGGGATATCAATAGTACGATTGAGCCATTGTATCTGCCGGAAGACAATTGGGGGTTTGAAGAGGATGCCACGTGGAAAATCCCAGAACTTTCCAATAAAATTCCAGTTAAAGCAACGGAGGCCGCTCTGAACTGGACAGCTTTTTGCCTCACATGGGGCCTAAGGGCTGTCAATGGCCGCACCAAATCGGACATTGAAGCTAATCCCACTTTTGATAATGGTGTTAGAAAAAGTCGTATCGATTACATCTTTATAAAAATGGAATATTGGAATGTAATCGATGATATGGAAATCATAATACGCCCAGAAAGTGACCATAACCCCCTGTCCCTGAAACTTAAAATGTGTAATCAGATAAGAATAGGGGAACTAGATCCGAGGGGGCAAGGGGTGGTAACCTTATCTAATGATCGGAGGAGGGTGAAGTGGTCATTAATTTCAAATGATGTAACGATACAGGCCAATATTGAAAATGTGGTGACAAATGCTTTAAATAATATGAGGACCGTTGCTGTTGAGCGGGACCAGGGCGAATTACATAAGATGATGGGCTTACATGACAAATGTTTTTCCGAACTTAAAATTATTTTATCAAAGCCTTGTAAGTCTAACACTGGGCACCTGAATCCACCAAGAGCAAAATGGTACAATAGAGAGTGCAGAGAGGCCCATAGCTATCTCATCGAGAAAGTTAAATCTAGAGATTCTGTTGCAGTTAAAGAGGCCAGGAAAAGGTATAAAAAAGTGCAATGGGTGGCAAAGAAGGAATGGGAGGACGATTTTTGGGCTGACCTTCTGGACGCCAGTAAATCCAACGACCAGACCAAATTCTGGGATATTGTTAAATGTGGAAAGGATGGTGAGTTTCGTACCCCATCTAACCATGTATGCCCGGAAGATTGGATTAAACATTACTCTGCCCAATTTTGCCCAGTAGCCGTTGACTCCCTGTCCAGATCGACTATGTTGCCGGTAATAAATCCTAGCAATACGACTCTGTCTTTTACTGAAGCAGAAACGGAGTATGCATTAAGGCTAACAAAGAGGGGGAAGGCACCTGGGTTGGATCAAATTCCGGCAGACCTATTCAAAGCAAATATAGGCCTTTGGGTACCTTACTTAACAAGCATAGCTAACACCATAGCGAGAGGTGCCCGTATCCCCAAGACATGGAAAGGGGCGGAGATTCTCCCCATACACAAAAAGGGCGATAGATCAAACCCAGGGAACTACCGCCCGATTAGCCTAATTGACTGCTTTCAGAAAGTGTTTGCTCGCATGATCTTGGTGAGGGTTCTTGGGTGGATGGAGCTTGAAGGAATACTGTCCCCATTACAGGCGGGCTTCAGATCTGGTACAAGTACCATTGACCAGGTCCTGAGGTTCTGTATGATCTTCTGGAAGACTGTCATACTTGGCGGTGGCACCATCTTCGCTGCTTTCATAGACTTGAAATCAGCGTTCGATTTGGTGCCGAGGGGAAAACTATGGCAGGTATTAAGGGATTTAGGAATGCCGGGGGAATTAGTGGACATTATTATTAGATTACACGAAGACAATTTCGCCAGGGTCAGATGGGGGGTACAAGGGCAAGTTACGGACTCATTCCCAGTGTCACGAGGAGTCCGCCAGGGGTGCGTTCTCGCACCCACCCTATTCCTACTCTTTATAGATCAGGTAGTGAAATTCTTTGGGTCTACTAACACGGATGCACCATCCCTGGCGGGGACTAAATTCCCAATGTTGATCTTTGCGGACGACACCCTCCTCCTATCAAAGACGAGGGGGGGTCTGCAGAGGGCCCTAAATCACTTTGAGGAATACTGCCACCAAAATGACCTCCAGATAAATGTGGGGAAAACTAAATTTATGGTTTTCTCCAGGAAAAAACCCATACGCAGTTGCGTGCAACTTAACGGCGTCAACCTGGAACAAGTTGACACGATGACCTATCTGGGGGTCACTTTGGATTACTGCTTGTCCTGGAAACCTCAAATAGAGACCCAGCAGTTAAAACTGGCCCAATTGACTGGTTGTCTTCTGCGAGAGCAAAAGAAATCGATCACCAAAAGGGTCGCCCCCGCCTTACAAATTTATGATGTAAAAATTAATGCTGCGACACTCTATGGGGCAGAGTTATGGGGCTTTATGGATCTCTCAAGCCTGTATAAAATCCAGTGTAGGTTTCTTCGCAATCTGGTGGGGCTTCCCCAATCAACTCCATTGATCCCTCTTTGCCATGACATGGGTTGCCACCCAATAACAGACATGGCAAGGTATAGAGTAGTGTCTACCTGGAGGCGTCTGTGGACTACGGAGGAGTTGGCACTCTTTGTAAAGGAGTTAACTGAGGTGAAGGCAATTGGAGGCTCCGAGCGGATCCCCTGGCTTCGCTCGGTGAAAAATAGCCTGTTTGATATGGGTCTTAGTCATCTTTGGGTTTCGCCAGGCACTAACAACTTCCCCCCGAAAAAGGAATTTAGGAGTTTATTTTGGGCCTCAACTCGTCATTCTTTGGCACATGCATCCAGTTCTGAAGATCTGACGGGGCGTTTTTTAAGATTTAAATTGGACCCGGCTCGTGAGATATATTGGGACCTTATCTCCAGGCCATTGGACAGAAAACTGTTCCACCAATTTCGGGTGGGTTCATTACCTCTTAACTCGTTCACCACATCCTGGCGCAACAACACTACCAGTTTTTGTAGCTGCTGCCCTGGGTGTAAGGAAACAGAGGGCCATTTTCTGTTCGCCTGTCCTCAATATAGAGAACCACGCTCAAAATGGCTAAAACCCATTTTTAAACGTATGAAATGCAAAGACTCATCAGATGCAATATGGGCCTTAAAAACAATTACCACTGATTTCACTGTGATATGTCTGGCTAAATATTTAGGATGGGCATGGGCAATCAGAGCAAGAAGGAATTCAACCGCCACATGATTAGATAAAGTGTGTAATTTGTATAGTACCTTTGAGCAAATGCTAAGCATATTTTTAAGATCTGTTAAAATTAATGTCTTGTTTCTTCTCTAAAGTGGTTTAATAACTTTTTAACTGTGGACCCTAAATTGAGGTTAAACTGTTGATTATAAATATTTTATAAGATTTTGTATCATGTAGGGATAATGAAACTGTTTTTAAATGCTTGTTAAAATTGTCTTTTATGATTTTACTATCGAAATAAAGACATTAAAACCTGAAACCTGAGACTTTCACCACCTTGTTTGCTGAGAAAACCACACTAATCTCCTGCAATATCCAGATTGATATGTAACTCCTACCATCCGTACCCCTCTTCCTTCCTGCACCTCATGACCAGCTGTCTGCGAAACCCCCCATGCTCACCCAAAATAACTCCAGATGGTCTATCTTCAAAAGAATCAAAGAAACTGACATCCCAAACATTTTGACCTCTCTTAAATACTCCAACCACTTCAACAACCCTCTCCCCTCCAAATTACTCATTGAGTCCATCCACCTCCTACTCTCATTATGGACCATGAGAATCACTCCTCACTCCTCACTCAAGGCATCCTTCCTGATTGCCTCAAAAGAGGGCAGGCCGCTCCTATTCTAAAAGAAAACCAACTCCCTCTTTTTCAATCATGATAATTACCACCCTATCTCCAACATCCCTACTACCTTAGCCAAACTCTATGTACATTTACAGCTTTGCGATCACATTGAGCATTTCCAACTCCATGACCAATGTCAATCTGGCTCCCAACCGGGTCATAGCACATAAACCGCCTTGGTCCACATTGTCGATGATGCCCTTCACTCACTCGACCAGAATGAATCTTGCTTACTAATTATTCTGGACCAGACAGCTGCCATTGACACTCTCAATTATGAAATGAATGAAATGAAATTAGATTTGTAAAGTACATGGCTGCCCGCAAGCGTCCCAGCGCTATATCGGCTCCATCCGAATTCTGAGTGGGAGAGCATTCCATAAGGTCGCTGAGTTCACTGAGAAGCGGCGACCCCCAGTCCGCATCCGCCTAACTCTCTGAACAATTGCCAGATTGGCATGATTGGAGCGGAGTGATTTAGTGGCCTTGTATGGGCGAACAAAATGCTCTAAGATAGGGGGCAATGCATAGGGCTTTACATTTGACCCTTTCACGAATTGATTGCCAGTGAAGGGCTTTGAGTGCTGAGGTGCGTGATCTGCGTGAGGTGCCAGTCAGTAGTCTCGCTGCCGAATTCTGGACGAGTTGAAGAATGTTGATTGTATATTCAGGGGCAGCCAGGAGGAGAGCGTTGCTATAATCCAGTCTAGATAAAATGAGACCCTGGATAAGTAGCCTCCTTGAGATTTCTGGCAGTAGGGGGAGTATTTTTCGAGCAGAACGGAGTAACCCTATGCAATGCCAGCTGTCTTTTTTGCCTGGGTGTTAAATGTTAAGTCCTGCTCCAGCCATACTCCCAGACTTTTTAGTTCATTCTTTGGGGTCGGTGCAGGTCCCTGGCAGGCAGGCCAGATGGAATTTGGTAGAGATGTTATATGGTGGCCTAACAACATGAGCTCTGTTTTAGTCCCATTCAGTTTGAGACGTGAGACATTCATCCACGAGTGGATTTCTGAGAGGCGGGTGTGAAGGTTTTTTGCGCAGTGTTTTTCTTGGGAGAGCGCGACGACCAGATGGGTGTCGTCAGCGTACGTGACTATTTTGATCCCAAATGGACTCACCACATCTTCGAGGGGGGCCATATAAACGTTAAATAAGGTAGGGCTCAGTGATGAGCCCTGTGGGAACCCACACTCGAGAGGGGTTATCTTGGAGCGTGCTGATCCCTCCCACATCTGGAAGGTCCGATTCTCCAAGAAAGATGTGAGCCACTGCCGCGCTTTACCAGACACTCCCAGATTGCTCAAACAATGGATTAAGATCTTATGGTCCACCGTGTCGAACGCAGCGCTCAGATCCAGGATGATCACCAACGTTGATCCCCCTGAATCCAGAATGCACCTTGCCTCCTCTACAACTGCAAATAGGGCGGACTCTGTACCCTGCCCTGGGTGAAAGCCAGTCTGGGAATTACGGAGCAGTTTATTCATTTCTAAGTAAGAAAAAAGCTGCTGGTCGGCTATTTTTTTCCGCTATTTTGCTGACACACGGCAGCAACGAGATTGGTCGGAAATTACCCAACTCTGCGGGGTCAAGCTCAGGTTTCTTCAGAAGCGCTTTAACCGTGGCGCACTTCCAGCTGGGCGGAACGATTCCCTGGATGAAGGAGGCATTGATAAGGTCTGTAATTATTGGGGCAGTGATGGCAGCTACCTGATTCAGAACATGCATGGGGGCAGGGTCATTGGGAGAGCCACTCTTTATGGTGTGTGAAATTTTTAGAAGGTCCTCCCTTGAGATCGGGACAAACGAGTCGAGGCAAGGGCCTATAGTGGGGGACAAAGGGTAAGCCCAGTCAGAGGCTTGACCACTCTGCGGGAGAGTTTTAAGTATCGTTTGAATTTTATTTTCAAAGAAAGCGGCCAATTGGTTGCACCTAGCTTCAGATGCCACTTGTACCGTCGAAGGAGTTGGTGCTTTGTGGAGATCTTTGACGATTTTAAATGTCTCTCTAGATGAATTAGAGGAAGTTCTGATTTTCTCCTCATAGTAAGTGGCTTGAGCCAGTTTCGAGATGATTTATAAGTCCTCATGGCTTCTCTATACTCTGATTTATCATGGGAAGCCCAATTATTTTCTCCATATGCGCTCGGCTTTTTTACAGATCTTTCTTAGGTTTCGAAGTTGAGGGGTGTACCAAGGGGTTTTAAAGGTTCTGCTCTTTTTTTCCACTATTTTTTTAGGCAGAACAGAATCGAGGGACTCGTTGAGCCAGTTTGAGAGGTTTAGATCCGCCTCCACGGGATCAGGGTCAGATAGGGGAATTGGCTGCTCCAGTCTGTTAATCCAGCTTTCTAAAGGAAGTTTAGACCAGACTCTCTCTAAAGTACGTGGCACCTGTGTTTGTGGGAGGTCCAAATTTGTTTGCCACTCAAATGAGACCAAAAAATGGTCCGACAAAGGTAGGGGGAGGGAGGACCTTGAGACCAGATGTGAGGCATTCGTAAATATAGGATCAAGAAGATGACCTTTTATGTGTGTGGCATCTTCATTTATTAGCTCCAGCTCTATAATTTTCAGCTCGTGCTTAAGATCCATAGCCCCCTTATCAGAAGGGTAGTCGAAATGAAAATTTAAATCTCCTAATAAGATAAAGTTAGGTGCAGCGCTGGCTAAAGCAATAGTATTCTCTAGTAGTGAGTCTATGAATTGACCTGGGCTGCCTGGTGGACGATATACCAATAGGCCAGATAAGGATTTATTCGGTGAAATTTGCAAATGAAAATGAGTGCTTTCGCAGTCCTTAACACCACCCTCTGCTATTCTACAGCCAGATCTGTCTCTATGTATTATTGCTAGCCCGCCCCCTTTTCCAAGAGGTCTATGTTGACCTTGCATGTTAAAGCCGTCTGGCAATGCCATGACGATATCAGCTCCAGAGTTTGGTGACAGCCATGTCTCTGTTAAAAACAATAGGTCCAGTTCCAGATCTTGACACCCTTTTGAACCTTCTAGAGTACAGGATGGGTCTCTCCGGCACTGTACTAAAATGGTTCTCTTCTTCTCTCCACAACAGATCTCAATGCATCCTAATGAACCATGCTCTCTCCGGCCAGTCACCAATGCCGGTATGCCTATCCCAAGGCTCTACTCTCTCCCTGACACTGTTTAACTTATACATGGAGCCTCTAACTGAAATCCTCAAACTATCCCACATTTCCTACCACATGTATGTAGATGATGCCACACTTTATCTGGAAACCTCCTTTCCTGAGGAGATCAATATCCTCAGCATCACCCTGACACAAACACCACACCGACTGACCCCTTACCAAATCAAACTCAATGCCCTCAGAACAGAATTCCAACTGATCTCACCATCCACCATCGCCCCCATTATTGAAGACTGGCTCCCTCATCTTACTGCATAAATTGTACCCACATATCACCTTGGACCAAGCCCTCTCCATGCAACAACACATTAATTCTACCACCAGAGGAGCTAACCATCAATTACACGTCCTAATGAAACGTAAACCTTTCCTCCCCTTGGCAGACCTCCAAACAGTGGTTCAAGCTCTAGTGCTATCAACAATTAGACTACAATAGTGCGACCCTTGTAGGCCATCTGAAAATCGCACCTGCACCCCTAAAGTCTACCCTAAATGCAGCTGTTAGGCTCATCACTGGCTCAAAAACGTGATCACATCACTCCCGACCTACAATCCCTGAAATGGCTACCCTATGAAGCCAGGGCCCATCTCAACATTGCATGTATGACATTTTAAGTGCTGCACCACACTACTCCCTCCTACCTGACCCAGTAATTGACCTTTTTGAATGGAAATAAACCCACTAGAAGCACAAACACCTTACTATGCCAACTACAATAAAAAGGAAAATCTACAACTGATTATTTTATGGCATTGCCCCATAATATCGAACTCTCCCCGCCTGAGGTCAGATGCAACCCGACCACCTCCATCTTCAAGAAAGAAGTAAAAACTCTACTTTCCGACAAATTCCTCTCAAAATGAGGTTTACCTCCTTCTCCTCATGATCGAGCATTCTTTTCTACTCTTCTCATTTATATTTATATGTATGATTATTGTTCTATTATTTGTGTGATCAATTCCATGTTGTACATTATCACAGTTTGTGTCACAGTGTACCCTTGTTCCTACTTGTAAAGTGCTCTGTCACCCATAAGGGTCTTTTGCGAGCTACACAAAGTTCTAAATAAATACCCTGCTTACTCATGATGCCAAAAAGTGGCATCTGAATACCATAATCTACAATCCTGCCAAATTTCATGGAAATATGACTCGACATTTGGTCACTACATGTGAATATGACATTTAAGGGAAAATGCATTGGTGCCCCAAATGCATTTTGAGATTCCCCTTTCATCTTGGCACCCCCTTGACCACTCACCACAAAACTTTCCACCACCCGCCAATGTAGAAAAAGCAACAGGTGTAGAAGGTTTTGTGGAGATTTGTGAAATAGTGGCAAAGTTATTAGTGAGTAAAATCTGACTAATTCATATACCTGGGAATCCTAACTATAACTACAGAGTGGCTGCTGCCACGCTGTTATATATACACACAAGCTCAAACACTCACACAGATACATACACCAGCACATGCCTTTGCACACCATTAGGTAACTAGACATACTATTACACTGGATTTGGATTGGGGTAAAAGCATGCTGGCGCGCCACAAATAAAGTGGCCCACATTTGTAGTTAGTGACCATTTACAAAACATTACTTGGCAAGTACAGGGGGGTAGGTATTGGAGAAATGTAAGCAAATTTAAGACAGTCAAGGCCATAAACCGGGGAGCTCCAAAAACTGAGTACTTTGCTGTTGCAAAGTCTATTATTAGCAAAATACCAAAAGCTGCAATCGCAAAATACCATTCTGCTATTTACAAAACAAAATAATTTCTATGAGCAGTAGCGGCCCGTGGTGGGAGTGCTGCTGGGCGCTGACATGGGGCGGGGGAGGGGCAGGGTGAAGGGTAGTACACTGCGGATTACGGCCGATTAGAGGTAAATAAACATGTAAATAAATTAAATGAATTTCGTTGCTCATGCTGCATCGCATTTGGCGATGCAGCGCGGGCAAATTAAATTGTTTCATTTATTTATATGTTCACTTACCTCTAATCGGCCGGTATCTGTAGTTCACTACCCCCACCCCACGTCAGCACCCAGCAGCACTCACACCACGGGCCGCTACTGTCTGTGAGTCAGAATTTTTTTTCCAATTCATAAAAGGGGGTTTTGTGACTCTACCCTAATTGCAAATAGAACAAAGTGAAAAAAGGGAATCCTCTTTCTGTGCTGCCAAGAGAAATTTATCAATGGTGTGTGACAATTGTGGTCGCAAAACAATGCTAGGATACTAACACCTTAAAGAAGGTGGCATCTGATTCGCAAAGAGCATTTTTTTCCTGTGGGACATCTTCACCCATGGGAAAATTAACTACACAATGGTATGTCATGTCAGAAGTTTTTTCGTTTAATGGCCCTTTATTGGCCACCTGCTGCTTTAGAAAAAATAAAAAACTTGTTTTGGAATGTAAATGCAGACAACCACGAGTGGTCTCAATCTGCAATTTGCCTAATTAATATTCATTGTGCAGGTTGTTTTGTGACCAACTACAAATGTACAATTTGCAATGTGACCTATTTGTACGTAGGTTTCATCGCAAATCGCATTCCCATTTGTAATAGCAAATCAGGTGGTGTACAAATTACACCTTCCTGGTTTGTGAGTATGAATAGTACATAAACACCATGTCCTGGATTCCAATTAGCACAGAAATCTGAAATGAAATATAAAGTTGATTGAACCTACAATAGCAAAAAGAAAAAAGTCAGATTGGAATTATTCCTTTCTTGATGGATCAGAATATAGCGGTTTCAGAGAATTCGGCCTTGTCATAAAATTCATCTTCACTCGTGGAGGTTGTGGAGTTTTCCCACTTTGCGCTCCGATTAGTGCGAGGAGTTCCAAAAGCAACCTTAAGTTGGTGAAGGGGAGTGAGGAAAATCCTACTCCAGACCACTTACTGGTGAGATTTCTCAACATGGGCAGTTGCAGATGGCCACTACCGCTCACGTGGAGAAACCTTAGGGCATATTACCAAGCAATAGCGATAATTATCGCTATTGCTTGGTTAGAGACAAAAAATCACCGCTGAGCTGCGGCGATTTTTATCGCAAATAAACCTTGGTATTACCAAGGTTTATCGCAAATGAGATAAAAATCGGCCGCAATGCATGAATATCGCTGAAAAGTCCGCGATATTCATGCATTAGTGAGCTAATGCTCTTAGTCAAGTTATCCACCTCCCATTGGATAACATGGCTAAGAACTGCTCAGGGCAGGTGTAAGCTTTTGGAGATATTCGCGCTTAGCGCGAATATCTCCAAAAGTTGGTAATAGGAGATAGCGATGTTAGTGACTATTTCCAGTTGCTAACATCTTGGCACGCCCACTTTGCATGTCATTAGTGATAAATATCACTGACATGCAAAGTGGGGCCCAAGATGGTCGCTATCTCCTACTAGCTGTCGCTAACTGGTGTTAGCGACAGCTAGGTAATAGGGAGATAATTTTATCTCCGCTTTCTTGGCTTTTAAAGCCAAAAAAGCGGAGATAAACCCCCTTGATAATATGCCCCCTTCTGTTTGTGGTCAGGAAGCTGCTGCTCGAGTAGAACATCTATTCGAGTGGCAGAATGAAGCAGCGCCCCCTTGTGCTGCATTTGGTGCCATTCATGCTGATTTTTCAGCTCGGGATGAAAAAAAACATTCAGTAAAAGTGGCACCGATATGTGCACCAACTTTTATTGAATTAGTTTTTTTATGAACCATCATATGTTTAAAAATATTGTTTGGCGAAATTCCTATTCAGTATGTAATTGCCAACCAATTATTTGATTCAGTTACAAGGTAATGTATCAAAATTTGGGTTTTGAAAATACCCAAAAGCTATTTTGTTGTAGCAAACGCTCCGATTTAACTAACCAAAGCCTTTAAGACTGCAAAATGGATTTGACCATAAGGCCCTACATTTTAAATTCTAGCCTAGACTCTTGATCTTGGCCAATCCCAGAAATCTATTGAACATGTGTGATAGCTAAAAGAAACAAGAATCTAATGGGAAAATACAAGTAAGTCTTCTAAAGTTTTTTTCTGGGGTATGCAAACGATAATCCGATATTCGTACATTCTGGCCAAGGCTCAAAGTACTGCCACGTCTGAAAAAAGGCATCAGGTTGAACTCTTTCGCACAAAATGAAAACTCAAAATAAGTAATGAAACTGGGGGCGCTAGAGGGCGCACTGCGGAATGGCCGCACTGTCGTGAGGCTCCCGCTGCCCGGAGCTATTATCCGCCTAGGGATCCTGATTGCCATCGCTGCGCCCTGATCTGACCCCACAGATCTACTGGGATATCGACTGACTACCCACGGTCCAAATCCTGGGCCATTCGGAGGTTGCTGGCCGAAGTTACGGGGATCCCAAGTTTCCCCGACTTGCGCTCTGGAAGTCTGATGCCCCCTGGCCCGGCGTCATTGTTCATGCCAGTCCGGGGCTCTGCACGTGGGGTGTAGGCCTTGCTCCGCCCCTCTCCACCGGGCCCGCTCGCTGGCCGGGCAAGCCGTTTGGCTCTTCCTTGCTGTCGGACTTATCTCTTGGCTCCTACATCTGCCTGCCCAGATACCATTGCTCACGGAGGCGCAACGGATCTTCTTCCTGTTTTCTGGGGGCTCGCCCCTTTGAACTGGAAGCGGAGATGGCCATTTCTCGTCGTTGGGAGTGGCGGGGCGCGCTGGCCTGCTCGTGCCCCCACGATTCGAGCTTTTTTTTGGCCGTACCCTTTGTCCGACCTATATCCTGACTCCTATTTGCTTTGGTCCCCCACTGCATCACTAGCGCACCATTATGGGGAAGCCAGCCACTAAACAATCCAAATTGTCCTTTGACTCTGGAGGGGCTAGGCGGGGGACGCGTTTGCTCCAGGAAGCCGGGACTTCGCGGTCCCCCCCCCCGAATGTCGCTGATAGTGTCCCGCAACCACCACCACCGGACTTTACCCAAATGATGCAGGAAATGAGGCAGGAGTTTGCCACTATAGTGGACAAAGTGGACAAGATATCGTCGCGCATGGATGCGGTCGTCCAGAAGTTGGACGTGCATGAGGAGCGGTTGACGGCGGCGGAACAGCGCATTTCGGACCATGATGACACGGCGGCCACCCATACCACCCAACTGGCGAGAATGGACAATATCTTGCGTGTCATTGCCGCTAAGAATGAGGAGTTGGAGGCGAGGAGTAGGCGCAACAACGTGCGCATTGTAGGTGTGCCGGAGTCCACGAATGTGGGCAAAATGGAGACTTATGTGGAGAGGCTACTGGTGGGCGCCATTGGGGCGGAAGTGTTCTCATCCCAGTTCATCGTTGAGAGAGCACATCGGACACTGGGACCTCGGCCGGCCTCTGGGGCTGCACCGCGCCCCATCATTGCGCGCCTTTTGAACTATCGTGACCGGGCCGCCGCCCTCCAGGCTGCCCGCACTAATAGGGCCCTTTCCTTCGAAGGGGTGTCTTTCACCATTTATTTATTTATTTATTTATTTATTTATGCATTTTTATATAGCGCGGACTTTACCCGAAGGCGTCAGAGCGCTTCACATTAGGAACAGAAATGAAGCATAATGAGAAACATTACAGAAGAGCAGATTACTAAAACATACGTTACTTACATAAGGTAATAGTGACAATTGTGAGCAAACAAAAACATGAGGTAGTAAAAATTGTGAGCAACCGAAAATACATGAGGTAGTAAAGGTAATAGTGACGATTGTGAGCAAACAAAACATGAGGTAGTAAAAATTGTGAGCAACCATAAATACATGAGGTAGTAAAGGTAATAGTGACAATTGTGAGCAAACAAAATACTTGAGGTAGTCAAAATTGTGAGCAACCATAGATACAGGAGGTAGTAAAGGTAATAGTGACAATTGTGAGCAAACAAAATACTTGAGGTAGTAAAAATTGTGAGCAACCAAAAATACATGAGGTAGTAAAGGTAATAGTGACAATTGTGAGCAAACAAAATACTTGAGGTAGTAAAAATTGTGAACAACAAAAAATACATGAGGTAGTCAAAAGTGCACAAGAGGAAAAGGGCAAAGTGTTGTGTGCATGTTACAAAATGGCACCGAACACAAGTACATGGAGAATACTGCAAAAAGGCAGACACTCCCACCACAGGAAAACACTGGGAAGGCACTCCCATGGTCATGGAAAGTAGTAAATATCAGTAGTGGGAAGTCTTCCTCCGAATAGCAAGAGGACGTGAATTACTTTTGGAGGTGTCTCTGGAGGAGGAGAACTTTGAGGTCCCTTTTGAAGGCCTGGGAGGAGGCGGTGGTCCGGAGCTCAGGCGGAAACGAGTTCCAGATTCTCACTGCGTTGCCTGAAAAGGATTGGGCCATTGTTCTTTCCTTCTTGAAAGTGGGAGGTTCAAGCAGTAGATTCTCTGCATTGCGTGAAGGTCTAGAGCCTCCAGAGAGTTTCAGTTTATTCACCAGGTAGCGGGGAGAGGAGGAGTGCAAGGCTTTGTGGGTGATACAAGCGGTCTTGTAGATAGCTCTAGCCTCGAAGGGAAGCCAGCGGAGGGTGGATAGCAACGGTGTGATGTGATCGCTTCTTTTGGCCCCATAGATGAAACGAGCTGCTGAATGGAAGACAGACTTAAGTGGGGACAGGTGAGATTTGGGGAGGCCAGTAAGAAGAGAATTGCAGTAGTCTAGTCTGGAGAGGACCAGCGATTGCACCAGGGTTATAAGGTCCTGCTCCGGGAAGAAGCGACGGATTCCCCAAAGAAGGCTCAGTTGGTAGCGAGCAGATTTTGCAATAGAATTGATGTGGGGAGTTAGATTGAGTTTTTTGTCTAGAATGACACCAAGAGATTTTGCGCTGTCGACAATGATGGGTTTGTTGTTTAGTAGATTCATCTGATCCATCCATGATTGAACCGGGGGAGGAGAGAGTGAGGAGGAGAAGAGGAGGAATTCAGTTTTGGAGGGATTCAAAATTAATTGATGAGATGACATCCAGTTTTGAATGGAGTCAAGAGTAGATTTTAGGATGGAGAGATCATGAGTGGAGGCAACCTTGAGGTAGAGTTGAGTGTCATCTGCATAGAGATGATAGTGATAGTGAATCCCGGATTTGCTTAGGAGGTTTCCCAGTGGTTCTAAGTAGAGATTGAACAGTGTGGGTGCAAGTATAGAGCCTTGGGGAACACCTTGACCCACCGCCACAGGAGAAGAAAGACTGTTCGCTATTTTGATCATTTGAGATCTGTCAGAGAGGAAGGATGCAAACCATTTAAGCACAGTGCCCTCCATGCCCATTCTCTGTTGAAGAATATTGAGGAGGGTGTTGTGATTAACAGTGTCGAAGGCTGCGGAGAGGTCAAGGAGAATTAGCAGACAGGACCCCCCTGAGTCGAGTATCCTCAGCGCATCATCAACCACTTGCAGTAGGGCTGTTTCAGTGCTGCAGTTTTGGATGAAGCCGGACTGACAATTGTCAAGAAGATCATTGTCCTTGATATGACGAGAGAGTTGTTTGGCTACACATCTTTCCGTTATCTTTGCAAGAAAGGGAAGGTTAGTGATGGGGCGGAAGTTGTTGAGGTCATTCGCATCAGCAGTGGGCTTTTTCAGCAGAGGGGTGACCTGCCCAGTTTTGAAGGGGACAGGAAGGGAGCCTTGCCAGAGGGAGAGGTTGATCAGAGTGGACCAATAGGAGAGGGAATGGGTATAGAAGTCAAAGGCAATGGCACTGGGGATAGGGTCAAGCGAATGGTTGGAGGGCTTTGTTTCGCGTATGCATTTGAGAAGGGTATCTTCAGATATGGGGTCAAAGCACTGCCAAATGGCTAAGGATTTGCGCTCCTCTGGAGGTGTAGGATGAGCAACCTGACCTACAAGTGATTTCACCTTTCCATCGAAGAAAGTAGCGAAATCCGCTGCTCTCTTTGTAGAATCCTCCACCTTGGAGGTTGGGGGAGAGCAGCTCGGATTCTTGATGAGGTCGAATAGTTTTTTGGGTCTATTTTTGGCGGAATCAAGGAGGGTTTTGAAGTGCGTCGCTTTCTCAAGGAAGATGTGCTTGTGGTATTTGGATCTTGCTGTGCGAAGCAAGGCTAAATTGTCAGTGGAAGGCAATTGCCTCCATTGCTTCTCCAGGAATCTTAGCTGCTTCCTTTCCTCATAAAGGGATTTGTTGAACCAAGGTGCTGAGGGAGTGGGCCTTATCCTTTTGCTTTTGAGTGGAGCGACGTTATTAATTTCAGCTTCAAGAACTGTGAGGCATTGGGAGGTGAGATCGTCAACAGCTATGTTCGGGTCTAGCCTTGGAAGTGAAAGCAAAGCTGATTCACAGAGGGGACCGACATCAATGTTTTTGGTATCACGGAACCAGGAGATGGCCCTCTTGGGTTGGCCAAGAGTTATAGAGTGTGAAAGTTGAAGAGAGAATGGGATGAGGTGGTGGTCAGACCAATCTACATGAATAGGGGTAGTAGTAGAAAGCATGCCTGCTTTAGAAATAACAAGGTCCAGGATTGCGCCCTTAGAGTGGGTTGGTTCAGTGCAGTGTTGGATAAGATCATTTGCCGAGAGGAAGGTGGCCAGTGAGTTCGCAGAGGAGTCTTGCGGTGCGCCCCAGTGGAGATTGAAGTCACCCACGATGGTCTGATTGTCACTTTGAGAGTATTGGTCGCTGATGAAGTCTTTGAGATCTTCTATGAACGAAGAGCTACTGCTACGAGGCGGGCGGTAAATGATATGGAATCTGAGCGGTGAACGGTGTTGCAATTGAAGCTCAAGAGAAAGGCATTCAAAGGTGTGGGAGGGGCTGCTAGGAGACGCCTTAAGTTGGAGGGCGTTTCTGAAGATGACTGCAACACCTCCCCCCGTGTTTTCAGTTCTGTCATTCCTAAATATGGAATAACCTGTGGGTAATAGGAGATCAAAAATAGAGTGAGAGGTATCTTTGAACCAGGTCTCTGTGAGGAAGAGCATGTCAAGTTTGTGAAGGGTGATGGTGTCGGAGATTTCAAGTTTGTGTTTTACTGCAGATCTGCAGTTGTGAAGCATACAGCGCAGCTCTGTCAAGACTGTTTTGGTGACGGGGGCACTTGGGCTCTGAAGAGTGATCGGGATATTGTACATTTGCGGAGGTGCTCGGGAGGGTTTAGGTGGACGCTTTGTTCTGACAGAGGTGATTGTCGGAATAGTGTAGACCATGTACCCCGACTTCACGCCGATGGTGCAGGACCAGCGTCGTAAGTTCCTGGGGGTGAAGAAGAAGCTTCGGGATCTACAAGTGGACTACGCCTTGCTTTACCCTGCTAAACTTAGAGTGACACACCAGGCTAAACAACATTTTTTCACCAACCCACAGCATGCTGAGGATTTTGCGAAGCGCCTCCAGCGCGAGTGAGCAGCTGCGGATCGGGGAGGCGATCGAGACCCTGAGGGTGAACATTCGGCGGCTGAGGAGGAGGTCGCCTGATTGTGGTGACTTTGGACTTTGTCTCTCTTTTTACTGTTTTTGGAGTATTCTGGACGTGTATCTTTTATATTGAGTTCTACTGTCTTCCTTCTCCGCATTTGTGGCCTAACTATTGCCCGCTTTTATTTTTGCTGGTGTGGGGGTCATGTCTTTATTGGGATGAGTGAGTGAGTTTTGTTTCTTGGGGTCGGTATGGCACCGCAGGATGGTGCTTTCTGGTGTCGCGCTCTGCCTGGGGCCGTCTGACACTTGTTGGCGCGGACACTGGCGTGGCGTGAGGGAGTGGCATCGTGCACCTCTGGAAGGTTCCCCGGAGGGTGTGCCCCATGTGTACCTTTGGTTTGGATTCTAGTCCTTTGTTGTTTGACTGGATGTGTGTTGGGGAACGGGGGGGGGGGGGGGTGGGGGTGCGTATGGCCTGATAGTTGGGGTGGTATTAGGTGGGTGGATGGGGCGGGAATGAAGCTGTCCATGTTTGTTTGCCCAGGACTCCTGGATCGATATGAGAGGTGCTGCTGTTGTTTGTGTGCACAGGTGTGGTGTCGCGCCCGCTATCTAGGCTGGTCCACTTTTCAATCTGGCGGAACTCATCCTGGGGTCCATGCTCCCGTCCATCTTGGGCCCGAGTGCACCGGCCGCCATCTTAGGCTGCCACGTGACGGGGAGCGCTATGCAAGAGAAACACGTGTGCGGGTTGTGGGTCGCGTAAGATGGATTGGGGGCGTGCAGTATGTTCTGAGTGCTTGTTGCATGGATGGTTTGGTTGGGGGGGAGTTGTTGTGGTTTTGGTTGATTGGTTCGGAGATGGCTGGGGAATGTGTGGAGTGTATGTGGGGGGTCGTCCGCGCCCTAGGGTGTGGACCTGTCGCTGGCTGTTGCTGGTAGTTGGATGCCCTGTATTTGCTTATTGGGTCCCGTGGGGCCCTGAAACTGGGTAATGTCGACTGCTGTTATAGATCAGATATCGATTCTGTCCTGGAATGTACGGGGACTTAATGATGCCAGGAAATGTCGTAGTGTGATCCAGTACCTGGACAGGCATGCTATTCATGTTGCTCTCCTCCAGGAGACGCATCTGCGTCCCGCTCCTTCCCCCAACTTTGGCGGGAGGTGGGCTGCAGCCAGGAGGTTTGCTTCCTATTCTTCTTATGCTCGGGGGGTTGTCATCCTTGTTAAAAGATCGCTCGCATTTCAGGAACTGGGATTTGTGGGGGACCCTGAGGGGCGCTATGTGCTACTGTGGGGGCGGCTTGGGCAGAACACTGTACTGTTTGTTAATTGCTATGCTCCTAATGTCGATACGCCAATCTTTTTTGTCACTTTGTGGGGTCATGTCCTCGCTGTGGATGCCACTTACATTGTGTGGGGGGGTGATTTCAATTTTGCATTTCATGCCCAGTCGGACAGATCGGAGGGGAGCCCTCAGTATAATGTACAGGCTAAAGAAGTGTTGCGTGGGATTGTGGAGGAGGCTGGGTTGGTCAACAGCTGGAGGTACGCCCACCCTGCCACCAAGGAGGGCACTCATTACACCAAACATGCTCGTTCATGGGCGAGACTGGATTATGTGTTTCTCTCTAGAGGGTTGGTAGCTGGTCTACGGGAGGCTACACATCTGGCTCGGACGTATTCTGATCACTGTCCGGTGAAGGTTGTTCTATCCGTCCCCGGGCTGCATAGGCCGCGCCCACCTTGGCGTCTATTTCCGACTGCTTTGCTTGACCCGGTGTTCAAGGAGGAGCTTGGTGTGGAGGTGGAGGCGTTCTTCCCTAGAAACAAGGGTTCTGTGGACAGCGTCGAGGTCATCTGGGAGGCGTTCAAGGTTACGATCCGGGGTGTCACTATTTCTAAAAGTTGTGGAGTACTTCGACTGATTGTTCGGACCCTCGAGAGCTTGGAAGCTGACTTGCGAGACTTAGAACACAGGATGCAGGTTGACTCTGATCCCGATCTTCTGGCGCAGTTCCGTACTAAACTCTCCGAGTACGAGGAGGAGGCTGCTAGAGAGGCTAAGCATAGGGGGAAATACTGGACGTCGAGGCGATACTGTGAAGGGGAGCGACCCGGTAAGGTCCTCGCTGCCCTTACTAGACATCCAAGGCATGGGTCGGACGTGTTGGAATTGGTGTCACCGGATGGCACTCGCTGTCGGGACACTTCGGAGATTCAGCGTACTTTTATTGATCATTATGCACACCTTTACACGACACAGCAGACGGGTGAGACTCGATACGGCGGATTTCTTGATGAGCTGGCACTTTGTTGGTTATCGGATGGTCATCGGGAGTACTTAGGCAGGCCCCTAGAGGTGGAGGAGGTCAGGAATGACATCATGTCTCTTTCTAATGTGAAGGCCGCCGGTCTGGATGGCCTTCCTGCTGAATTTTATAAGTGTTATGTGGACACCATGGCCCCTGTTCTCCGTGAGGTTTTTGAGGAGTCCCTGGAGGAGGGACGTCTGCCGGGCTCCATGCGGGAGGTCGCCATTACGTCGCTGCTTAAGCCGGGTAAGGATCCGCTGGATGTGGGCTCCTATAGGCCCCTCTCATTGCTTAACTGCGATATCAAAATTCTCGCGAAGGTCTTGGCAGTGAGACTAGCCGAGCTCATGCCCGTTATTGTATTGCCTGACCAGTCGGGATTTGTGCCCGGCCGTGCTACCTCCCACAATCTTCGCACCTTGTTTTCGCTTGTATCGACCATTGCTCCCACTGTCCCGGTTGCCGCTATCTTTCTTGATGCCACTAAGGCGTTTGACTCTGTTGAGTGGGGCTATCTTATTGATGTTCTTTGTCGGATGGGTTTCCCCAGGATCTTCATCTCATGGGTTAAGCTCTTATATACTGATCCGATGGCGAGGGTAGTGGTGAATGGGGTGTTATCCCCCTCGTTCCCTCTTACGAGAGGGACCCGACAGGGATGCCCCCTCTCGCCCCTCTTGTTTGCTATAGCCATTGAGCCGCTGGCCTGTAGGATTCGTCAGTTTCACCAGCAGAGCGCCTTTAATTGTCTTCAGCGGCAGGTCGGTATTTCTTTATACGCCGATGATGTTACACTCTACGTCAAGGACCCTGAGAACAACCTTAATTCGCTCTTACGAGAGCTGGCCGCTTTTGGAGGTGTCTCCGGTGTCCATATCAACTGGCGGAAGTCTCAATTTTTCCCCCTCACTGCTGCTGTAGCTAGGTTTCCCCTTGACTACCCTCTGGAATGGTGTGATTCGGAGTTGCGATATCTCGGCATTGTCGTGTCCCTGGACAGAGAAGAATCGGTTCGGCTTAATTACGGTGTGGCTATTACTAAACTTGCAGATGATGTCACCAGGTGGATGTCCTTGCCTCTCTCCATGGCCGGTAGGGCGTCCCTTATCAAGATGGTAGTTTTGCCCCGCTTTCTTTATCTCTTTCAAAACCTTCCGTATCATCCTGGTGCTTATTTCTTCCGCAGACTTCGTTCCGAGCTCATGCGGTTGTTCTGGGGGGGCAAGCAGCCACGGGTGGCTTGGGCTACCCTTACGTTGCCCTATGCTGATGGCGGTTTCGACGTCCCTGACTTTGAGCTGTATTATCTCAGCGCTCAGGCGCATTACGCTTATCACTGGATGCGCCCCACGCCGTTTATGCCCCAACTTGCTGCTGAACATTGGGTTGCCCACCCGCTCCCACTGGAGGGGATGGTTTTGGGCAAGGTGTCAGATGTGGAAACGCCTTGCACGACGGTGACGTGCACAGTGGATGCTTGGAAACGGGTGGCTCAATTGCTGGGCGTTTCCTTTCTTTATTCGCCGGCCTTGCCTCTGTCTTATCATCCTGCTTTGTCGCTGTTGTTGGAAACGGGGTTTCAACGAATGTGTAGGCGGCTAGGCATCCTCACGTGGGGCGACTTGTTTCATGAAGGTGCCTTCCGTACGCAGGCTCATTTCTTCGGAGCGGCTGCTTGTTCCCCTCTGGAACTGTTCTACTTTATCCGTTTGCGGCAGGGCATGCGTGCTCTGCTACCGGATTTCCCTTCGGAGCCTGGGGTTACCCTCCCCCTCCACGTGCTGTTGGTTTCAGATGGGCGACACCTGGTGTCGAAATTATACGGGGCTATTCGTAGACAGCGTTCGGTCCCGGCCAATCGGGTGCGCGAGCAGTGGGTTGCCGAGTTGGGTGCTCCTATCACCGACGGGCAATGGAAGTACTGCTGTGGGCTCACGGCCAATGTTTCCTCTAGTTGTCGCCTTAAAATTATCCACTACAAGTTTGTTCAGAGGTACTATTATACCCCGGCGAGGAAACTACGGTTTCATTTAGCGGAGGATGACAGGTGTGCTAGGTGTCGGGCGGAAGGCGCTGACTTCCTGCACTTCGCTTGGAGCTGTGCGGGGGTGTTAGAATATTGGACCCAGGTTCATGAAGCCCTGCAGATTATGGCGGAGGATGGGGTGGCGTTTGACCCCTTAGTGATGTTGCTGGGCTACTCTAAGGACGTGCCTGCCTCTCACCGTAGATTTGTTGACGTGGCCCTGCTGCTAGCTAAGCGTAGGGTTGCTTGTTGCTGGGGTCGTGGCAGGGTGCCGCGCTTTCAGGATTGGGTGACTGACCTCATCTACTGTCAGGATCAATACAATATCTATTCTGATCTGATGCCTGTCAGGTGCAGACCGAAGGACTTTTGGAGCCCGCTCCAGGTGTACCTCCTAACCAGAGCTGTGCAGGACTCTGATTCTGAACCTGGGGACCGTGAAGGGATAGGTTGATGGCAACATGGTGGGCTGGGATTTTACATTACACCTGCTGATCTTCCAGTATCGGGGGAGAGGCTGAGCTGTCTCCTTTACATGCGAGCTATTGGGGGCTGTAGTTCCCCTTACGACAAGTGTATGGCTGGGAATTGAGATCGTATCCCTGTAAGGCACCTTTATTTTATGTGTCCCTTTTATCTGAGTTTCCTTTGTTTTATTTGCTGTACGCTAACGGAATGTGTCCATACTGTATGGTCTTATTAGCTTGCCTGGACATGCTGGATCATTGCTCTCTAATTTGCACTGTACATTTCGCTGTTGTTCCTTGTATTGACTGGTATCCTGCCCTGTACTTGCTTGTATCTCCTTTTTTGGTTCTGACGTACCATTGTAATGGCCATATGTGACTGTATGTATTGTGTATGCACTTCCCTTGACCCTGCTTGTCTCCAAATAAAGGTTTAAAAAAAAAAAAAAAGTAATGAAACTTAAAATTTACCAGAAGCATGCTATCCTACACCTAGAGCAGAACACTTGGCTTACACATAACTTAGGCCCTCCTTACGATGGCGTTCGGATGAGCCTCTGACCACACCGCCGCGGGCAGGTGTCCGTCCCATAATGAGTCGGCAGTCCCCCATGCCCTGGTATGATTGGACTACTGTGCAGACAGTTGGAAAGTGTCTTCTCCTACTGCAGCTTGCACGGCTACCCAGGAAAAGGGCTGCAGTACAAGCCATAGTAGGAAAAGGCACTTTGTGCACATCCATGTACGATGTACCAGGTACCATGTTGTGCTTGGCACAAGGTGCATTGATGTGTTGGGGCCCCTACATGCACCCCATAGGACACTCAGCAGTGGCCCATGAGGGCCCTGCTTGTGGTCCCTAAAATCCCTTTCAGCTTCCTTTTCAAGGAAGTCGGACCACAATGAAAAGGCAGTCGTACATGGACATCCAAATCCCAACGGGTGTGCCTGCACAGGCACCGCCTCCATTGTAGGGATATAAGTCCGACCACCGCCCAGCTGGTATCCTAGATCCTCCCGGAGGTGGCAGTCTACCCCCGACAGCAGATGGTTCAACCGCCGGTATTATAATCTGGCAGTCAGAGTGAAGGACTGTCAGCCGGTCACACCGTCACTGACAGGCTATTGGTGGTGGTCTGCCCGGCATCCAAATGAGGTCCACAATGGTTATTCGTAAAGCACACATTTACCAATGGGAATCTTAATGCTGAATAATGGATGTCTGTTGTTACCCCACTCATTTCCATCCTGCTCTCAGCCTACTTAGTCAGGTCAAACAGCAAGAACATATAAGGCACACTCGCTTACTTCTGGGGTTCAGACTTCTTTAATAAGACTCCCTTTTTCCTTTGCACACTACCAAACGCCACATATTTATGCCAAAGAGAACTGAAGGGTATATTTACAAGCCCCTTTGCGTCAATCTTGCATCATGCAAAGTGGTGCAAAATTGACACAAATTAAAAATGAGATTTATGAAGCCATACTGGGCCACCTTGCATAGCCTTGAGTGGCTTCATAAATCTGGTAGATACACAGCGCAAATCACTGTGTTGCATTATTCTGCACCAGGGAGACGTTTCCATGGGCAGTGCATTGGCGTTCCTAATCAACATCCATGGATTTTGATGCATTCCCAGATTTACCTGAAGTGGTAGGCAAGGAAATGTGCCAAAAAACTACTCCTCCAAGGTGAGGCATAACGAGGAGAAATATGTTTATTTCTCCTTATGTTTTTTCTTCTTTAAATGCGTGCTGCTGCAGCACACTGAAAGAGGAAAAAGCCTCAGGGGATTGTGGTTGTGCAGGAAGGTGCCGCTTCCTACACAAAAACAATCCTGCTTGCAGTGCAGGCACCCTTGCACCATAGTTCGAGGTTGCCTGCGTTGGTGCGATGCAGCCAAAAGTTCGCCAGTGCAGGGGAAAAGTCAGGAATGCTCTGTATTGCCGTAAGTACGGTGCATTCCTGCCCTTTCCCTGTCATGCAGTGCAGTGCAGCAAGGTGAGTTGCTGCGTTCCACTGCGTGACTTGGCCATAAATATGGCCCTAAGCATTTTCTGCTGCTCAAGCTTCAATTTCAGTAACATAGCTCAGTTAGTTAATTTCCCTGCTTCAGAAATCAAGCCTACTGTTTACAGGTTTAGGTATCTGTAACCTACCCTAATGGATTAATGCGTGTGCATTATAGTTTTGTGTAGCCTGAAAATCGTAGGCTCTAAATTCAGCATGATTTCTCAGTTCTTTAATGTGCCAGGTGCAGAGAGCTGTTGTGAGTAACCTTCAAAATACTATTTCCTATCCAGACAGCCTTTCATCCTCTTGAAGTTGATAAAGAAAGACCATAGTGTTTTGACTATGATTTCCCTACTCATTTGATTTAAAACACGGGTGTCCACCAAAGGAACAGGAGGATTGAATCTATGCCAGATTTTCAGCTTCACCTCTGTGTAGGTCTTTGAGTTCCATCTATATTCATTTTATCTGTTGTTTAATTCCTGAAACTCTGGCACACATTGCCCTAGGTTTGGCATCCCTAATCTAACACAATCACAGAATAGCACAAAAAATGTCTGTCTCAAATCTTCAAATTACAATAGAATATAAATACAAAATAATGCATGAACGGATGGCCCTTTGCCTGAATTGTACAGAGTTAAGCAAACACGGAGCTCCCACTATACAGTCAACAATGCATCTCATTCATCTCCCCTGGCAGGCCTCTGTGAATATGCCTGGGGGTCTGACCCTTGTTAGGTGTAAGCAATCCTTATTGCCTCGTTCACACCCATGTTTTTGGCATTGGCCTCACTGTACCTCTCCCTCAAAGGACGCAGGGTGCCCACAAGCGCTGTCAGAGCTGTCAATGTTCCCACGTATTAACATGATTAGCTCAAAAGTTTTTAATTTTGTGACTTGTAGTTAAGATTTAATAATGGTATAAATAGGACTACAAACTCCACAGGACAAAGAAAAAATACGGGACTGATTGAGCTACTCAGGTATGAACCTGGCAAATTTGAGAGTTTTGCGTTCCACACCCTACCCCTGTGAAGTGGGAACAATGCCATATTAATGGTACCGTGGGTCTTAGTGCATTAAGGAATATGCCCTCACCCACCAATGACTGAAAAGCAACAGACAATATTCATGATTCAATCAGTCCCTCGGCCTTCTGGCCCACTGTGCCACTGCATCTGATGCTTCACAACACAAAACAAGGGCAGCCCTACTCAATAAGAACCAGAGCATTAGACAATAACATGAGAACAAAGGTTCTTATAAGAGATATGTATGAATAAGAAATGTAAATCAAGCTCAATCGCTGGTTACAATTATACTGTTCAAGGATGTACCAGGGTTTGTGTTGACAATTATTGTATTTTCTTATATCCAGGTGCGTAGTGTGCAAAGTGTTCCACGTGAAAAACTGAACAAAAAAGTACAATGCATATATATATATATATATATATATATATATATATATATATATATATATATATATATATATATATATATATATATATATATATATATATATATATATGTATATATATATATATATATATATATATTAATTACTGGCGGTCGCCAGTAGGTAGTTATAGTTAGGACCTATTTTCCATAGGAAATCTGCAACATTCAATTCCCAATATCTTTGGCGTCGATTGACGAATCTTCGCGAATATTTTTAAAACGTACGGTAAGCTCCGGTCCGCTCTATCCTAAAAGTCTCGGGATGATTCGTATAGAGGGGGCCGAGAAAAAAGGGGGGTCCCAAAACGTGTTTTCCCTATGCAATTTCCCATAGGACCTTTAGCCGCAGCTAGAGCCCGAACTGCTGAACGGAATTATTCCAAATTTGGCAAAGAGGTAGTCCTCAGTTCAGACTCGTGCCTTTTGCTTAAATGGTGTCAATCTGTTCAGTAGTTACTGAGAAAATTACAGTTAAAAGTACATATATATCTATGGCCGCGGTGGATCCGCGCACCCTGAGCGCACTGTGTGCGCACCCTGAGTGCACCCTCCTGCTCACGCGCTGAATGCTAATTGACTGTCAAGTGGTTGTCAACATTCGAAACCAGGAACTGTTGGCAGCCATTTTGTGCCTCGATAGAAGAGAGGCTGAAGAAGTCTGTGGAATAAGTGTGCAAAACGTATAAAGGGGGCAGGGTAGAAATACCCTGACCCTCTAGACCTGCTTAGGGGGTCCCAAAAGGACTCCCAGGCCCCCCCATTTTTTTTTAAATGCAAAGTGCGCGCAGTGTGTGCGGATCCTGCTGAAAAAAAAAAAATAGAGCTTCTTTTATAATTAGACCCCGGGGTGCCAAATCCTGGGGCAAAATTATCACATCTAAAGGGGTCCCAGAGGGGCCCCCCAGCCCTGGGGACCGCCACCCCTGGGGCTACAAAATAAATTGTTGGGAGGGGCTCAAAAGCCCCTCCCAGTATAATTTGTGGGGGCTCAATGGGCCCCCAAGCCCCGGGGACCACCACCCTCCAGGGCTTCATGTATTGTGGGAGGTGGCTATGTGGCCCCCATCCTGGAGCCCTTGAGGGCCCTTGGGACTGCCACCTCCCAGGGCCAGATCCTGCAGTGTCCTGGGGTGCCCACCCCCAGGACACTGTTGTTTGCTATGAGAGGTGCTATGGGAGTCTCCCACCCTCCCATAGGAAATGTAATTTGGATTTTGAAAGATAGAGCAGGGAAACATGCTCTCTCTTTCAAAATTCAAACCCTATTGCTTTTCCTCACGGAGAGCTGCATGTTAGCAGCTCCCCATGTGGAAAAGCAATACCGACTCCCGAAGAACGGGGAGCCGGCTGGGACCATGGGGGCATTGGGGCATTGGGGCTCCCCCCATGGTCCCCAACTTTTTTTATAAGCCCCGGGGGATGGGGTCCCCGGGGATAATAAAAATGTGTGATAGGGGCTATTTTTTTTAATGGTAAAATTAGGAGTCGCGCATCCAGCGCGGCGCTCAGCGCAGCCCCCTGGTGTGCGCGCGTTGGAAGCACAACTACTAATCTTTAGGGTGCGCGACTCCAGCGCGTTTGGTGCACAACCTCTGCTCGTTGGATGCATGATTCTAACTCGTTGAGTGCGCGACTCCAAGCCAAAAAAAATTATAATTTTTCAGATATACATCAAGCCTTCCTCGGAAAACGGCACCGGGAAACACAAGAGGGAGTCCAAGACCAAGAAGGTGTACTCGCCTGCATTGAACGGATGTCCTGATTCAAGAGACCTTGCGTATTATCGTCTACTCCTCCCGGCTATAGACACACATAAAACCGAACAAGATTCCGCGAACACGCGGGCAGCGTGCTACATTCTTCTTCTCTACATGGTTCTACTATTTAAAATTTCGTCCTGACACGGACGTTGCGCACCGCTCTGATTTAAATTGGCATACTTTCTTTTGAAGCCCTGAAGATTCACAGTATGTTCCCTGCGATGAAACACGTGTTGGCATTAACAAAGGAACAATAAACCTATTATCTTACACCAAGAACTGAACATTTTCTTTCTTTTACGGAACTCTTGTATCTGAACCTGGAGTAACTGATCCTCTACAGTCACTTTGAAAATGTGGATGTGTATTCACTGATCATCTTTCGCCATTAATGTCATTACTATAAAGTGTTACACTATTGTATAGTGCAGGGGCATTGCTGTTCTATTGTTTGTGTGGATCCCCTGGGTCCAACTTTGGGCGGTCTGGAGAGATTACCGCTCGCCCTTTTGCCTATACCCATCACTTGATAGTGCTCTCTACCGTGCGGACACACTGGTGTGCGCCCAATTTCCCTGGTTATAATTGAAAATCTCCTTGTTGTTTACATACATCAAGCCTATGTCTTTAGATCTTTGGTGGCTCTAAAAAGAGCCATTGTTTTTATTGACAAGAGTTTTGGTACCTACAAGTAAGTACCGATGCAGAGTCTGAAGTTTATGAGGAAGACTCTGTTTCCCTCATCTGTAAAATGTACACCATCTCTCCTATAGATGCCATCCATATTGAAACGCAGATTGTTGTGGTAAATGGACCTCATTATAAAGTCTTGGAGAAAACCAGAAACAGATGTATTCACATGTTTCCTAGCTTTCTCAATCTGTGGAAAAATTTATTGAACCAGTTCCATTTCTGCCTTTGGCATGTGTTAGAATAGACAAAAGCAGTTTGGGGGGAAAATGACATCAATTCTCTAAAGATATCCTTCATAAGCATTTCCAGACCTAGCCCAGTCAAAGTGCCTAGGTCATTGCCACCACAGTGCACAATTATGAGGTCAGTGTGTTGGAGATGCGAAAAGGATTTAACCAATGGCATCAATTGGTGCCACTTTAACCTTCTCTGTCCAATCCATCTAATGTCTACATTTGGCAAACCTAGGTGTTTGTGAATGCCTTTCTTTTCTGCATATCTTTGGCTCCAGGAAATATAGCTGTGTCCCACAATCAACACTCTGAGCATCTTGAAGAGAGGTCTGTATGCACTCAGATGGACTCTGTAAATGAAATGGCAGTTTGAAAAGTAAGATTTTTCTAAAATGTTGGATAAGATGCAGTTTTGATAAAAAAAGAAATGATTGATTGTTTGACAACATTCTACACTGAAAACGGGTGCATATTTCGGTTTTTGAAAAGCATGATTCTTATTGGTTAACAAAATCCGATTGAAAGGAACATTACATAAGATAAGCTGATATGTTGAAAAGTCAAGCACACTTGCTGTTTTGATTAGCAACATTGTGTGGTGAACTTGTGACCTGTGTGCTCAGTTAGGTGTTCCATTAACTGTTTCTATGGTAACAGGGAGAAGGCAGATTGGGGGTAGGGTTCAAATGTATGTCAATTGGAAAGGGTTGAAATGTATAATCAATAGAAATGTGTGTTTGCTTTTGCATTAATGTGGGAAGCAATGTGATTTGTAGTTTAGATGTATATGTGTTGAAAATGAGAGGGAAACTTTGCCATTCTTTGGTTTTGGTGAGAGGTGTACAGAACAGAGATTCTGTATAAGAAAATCTGGTGTGTGACTGACATACTTCTTAATCTACAAAACAATTTCAAAGGTGAGTTATTAATTTGTGAGGGGATGTATGTGGAGCATTTTGATTTTAATCAGACTAATGTGTTTCTCCTGCTAAAGTGCAGGGCATACTTTTTTCTCTAGAATCTTATTGTGAGTGTGTGTGCATTTAGAAACCATTCTGAGATAAGCATTTGTGTATTTCATGTGTTTGCAGACAGATGACTGTGCTGTTCTCATGTTTTTGTAGAATTAGAAACCAGTCATTGTTTATGTATTTGCAAAACGAGTCAAGTTTCTATACTAAAATGCATTACTCACTCTAGACTATGAAATGTGTTTTGGTAAAATGCAAGGAATAGTGTTGTCTGACTAGAATCACACAGTGAGTCTTGTGTGCATTTAGGAATCATTCTGACAGAAGCACTCTATACAAATGTGTAGTAGAAAATGTTGTGCAATGTGTGCAGCCACCGTATGTTTTGTAGACAAGTAAATGTGTTTTGGTAAAATGCAAGGGATAGTGTTGCTTGTCCAGAATCACACAGTGAGTCTGTGTGCATTTAGGAATCACCCTGAGAGAAGCATTTTGGTTCTTCATGTGTTTGCTGACATGTTATTGATTAAAAACCTATTGTGTTCTCACATTTTGGTAGAATTAGTAACTAGTCATTGGTTATGTATTTGCAAAATGAGTTTAGCTTTAATAGTAAAATGCAGAAATGAAATATGTGGAATGGATGTTTGATCTGTTTGCAGACACATAAGTACATGTACTCATGCAGTGAGCCAGGCTTTAGGGCACGCAGTGCTTCAAAGTCCTATGTTCTGCATGTAGTAGTCTAACCACCTTCACACTCGTGATTCAGGCCTACAATTCCCCAGTTAGTATCAATACACTCCAGTAAGCACCCTGTGAGTGCTCTTGCAATCCCATAGTGACTATGTCAGTAGCATGTAGTAATATTTTCAGTGAAGTGCAAGGGATACTGTTATTTGTCTAGAATCACACTGTGAGTCAGTGTTCATTTGGGAAAATTGAGAGAGAATGATTTGGTTGGATGATGTGTCTGCAGACACATAAGTACATGGACTCTTGCAGTGAGCCACTGTTTCAAACTCCTATGCAGTATGGCTGTAGTGGTCTAACCAATTTCACACTTGGGCTTCAGGCCTACAATTTCTTATTCAGAATTTATATAAAATGTGTTTGTATAGTAATAGAAAAGTATAATTTGAAAAGTTATTAATAAAAATGTATTTATGATTCTTTTTTGCAGATACTGTTTATGATCATTAAAATAAAGTTATCATGCCGGAGAAAATAAGAGAAAGAAAAGTGACAGTTACTTGAAGAAACATGAAAGAATAAAACAAGCGGGACCGCTTGCCCTCTACGCACTGTTGCGTTTCCCAAATATGGATACTGAATCAATCCAACTTCAAAAATTATTCAAATTTTTAGTAAATTAGTGAAACCACACCATTTTTTAGTTTCAAAAAAGGATGAATGTATTTGCACTGTTATGTCAATCACATTATCTATGACATGTACATAAATTCATAAGAAAAAACGAAGGATTCATAAGTGAACAAGAACATATGCTTTTTAGCAACACATCAATGTCATTATTCATCATCTAACAAGTTCATGCCCTGCCCAATGCATTTCGGGCCACTTGGCCCTTCTTCAGGGGCGGTACCTGAAATGACATGAAAAACAAAAAAGGCTCAATCACTTAAGTGTGAAAGGTGAATCAATCATCAAGTTCATAAGTTGCCACAATATTCTATAACGTTTATAAGATTCTGGTGTACAGAGATATCCCTCTATATAAATAAAGGTGTAATATGCACTCACTTGTATGTGAAAAGAAAAAATGGCGCGATGAGATAACTTGACAGAAAAGGACGTGTTTGGAAAATTCATGCTGAAAAGACAAAGCGGATGTCCTAAATGAAATACGTGAACATCTAGAGATAGAGTGTCAAAAAACCACGTAATGCTCTATAACTTACTGAGAAAAGGAGATGCTACACAGGTCCGAATCTTTGCTGAGCGAAGTTCAAACTAATGCACACCGTAACTGTTGCCGGTAATCCCACCGCTTCAGACCTTGAAACACAAAAACGCAAAACTACTCTTACAGCATTGCCTAGTTTCATTCGCAGTCAATTTAAACACTTCTGCACATTGAGAGCCCGAAATACACACTTTAATGGCACTATACAGTGCAGCTAACTGCCAACTATTCTCTTATCCGCACTCGAGACCGTTCATCTATTTAACCTGAAAAAACTAAAATCTCCGCTTTAAAAACAAATTGCGTACGGGACTAAACAAAGTAACATACGCGTGCGGCTCAAATTTCCTGCTATCCGATACATTGTAGCCTTGTCCTGTCCTTCTCGATACTCGCGTGAACACGCGCGTCTGATGTCGGTGAAAACGAACGCTATGCTAAATGCGACGGCCTTGATAAATGACGTGAAAAGTGCCAGAACCATGGAAAACGGACTAATATCACGAAGAGCAAAATAAACAAAGAGTGTGAGCGCCATGTTTATGTGGTGTAAGATGTTAAGAGGGAAAAAACATAGGTGATATATACAATTCTATATAACAAGCACCAAACAATATAATGCATGGAGATACATCAATTATTCTGATACAAGTACAGTCCTCCAGCGTACTAGTCTGTGCAATCATCAGAGAAAGCAAATTAGATCTACTCAATCATTGATCCCTTTGGGATCTTGTGTCTGTAGTTTTCTTATCCAGAAAATTTCTCTTTGTAAAAGAGTTTTTGTGAAACTTTTACCGGGTGATGGAACTACCACCTCCAGAACCTGAAATTTCAACTGAGCAATTGTATGTCTATTTTTGTCCCAATATACCGCCAGACTACTGTTGATGTTTTTATTGCGAATTGTGCTTTTGTGTTCTGATATGCGCGTTTTGATTTTTCTTTCTGTCTTGCCCACATACAACAGTCCGCAGGGGCACTTAATAGCGTATATCACATTTGTGGTATTGCAATCCGCGTTGATTCTAGTGGGGATGTTTTCACCAGTGTGTGGATGTTTAACTGTATCAGACACTATTACATTATTGCAGTGAACACAATTCTGGCACTTCTTCATGCCCTTGTAGTTGACTGTAGTTGTTATGGGGTTATGTTTCAATAACTCTTTGATGTTACGTGATCTTTTGTATGCAAAAATAGGTTTGTTGGTGAACAGGTCTTTAAAATCACTTTCATTGCTCAACAATTCCCAATGCCGATTAATACTTCTTTTTATGTCATACGAACTGGTTGAATATTTGGAAACAAATACCTGGCGTGGAATTTGCGATTTGGTTTTTTTGGTCAACAAGGACTCCCTCATCTGTTTATCAGTTTTATCTTTAGCCATTTCAAGTACTCTGGATGGATACCTTTTCATCGCGAACTTAGACATAATGTCTTTGATATTAGACTGTAAAGAGTCTTCTTCAGAACAAATTCTTTTAGCTCTCAACATAAGAGAATATGGCAGGTTGTCAATTAGATTCTTAGAGTGAAAGCTATCATAGGAGAGAGCTGTGTTTCTGTCTGTTGCTTTGTGGTAAACTTCAGTGTCAAGAGAATCTTCTCCCAACTTCACCAATACATCCAGGAATGGAATAGCTTTTTCATCTATGTTGTGTGTAAATTGGATGTTCTCATCATGTAAGTTGAGCTGAGATATTTTATACTCCAACAACTGTCTAGAGTTCTGCCATATTACAAAAATGTCATCTATGTAACGACAGTATAGGATAGCATTTTCAGTCCAATCTTTGTCTGTTGTCAAATACAAGTCTTCAAACCTTGCCATATAGGTATTCGCATAGGCTGGGGCCCCAGAAAAGCCCATTGAGGTACCCTTGTTTTGTAAGTAATAGGCATTTTCCCACTTGAAGTAACTGTGATGTAGACTGAAATGTAACAATTCTAATAGAAACACTTTGTTGACCGGTAGATCCTCTTGTCTCAGCAAAGCCCATTCTACTGCCTCTATTCCCGCAGAGTGAGGGATTGAGGTGTAGAGGGCTTTGACATCCAAAGTACATAATAACATACCAGGTTTCACTACCACATTCATAAGTTTCTGTAAAAAATGTGTTGTGTCTTTGGTATATGAATACCATGTTTGAACAAAGGGTTGCAAAAATTGATCTATGAATTGACCTAGAGGTTCGAAGATGGTGTTGCACCCGGTGACGATTGGGCGAAAAGGTGGATTCGAAAGATTTTTATGGACTTTAGGCAGCATGTATAGTCCTGGCTGCTTAGAAGATGTGACTGTAAGAAATTGTCGAGTTTTACTAGTGATCCATTTCATCTCTTCTGCCTGATTCAATATCTTGTCTAGAGTTTCTTTCAATTCCTTGATATGATCTTGCTCCAATTTCAAATAAGTGTGACTGTCTGATACATGTTCCAGGACCTTGGATTCATAAAATGTTCGGTCCATTACAACAATGGCACCACCCTTGTCAGCTTTTTGGATATGTATCCTCGGATTTTCAGCTAAATTTTTCAAAATGTTCTTTTCGTGTTTAGAAAGATTCCAGTGGCATTTTTTGATAGTGTCAATTTGTTTCAAATCATTTAATACTAAATTTTCAAAAGCATCTAGGATTTTGTGAGATGTGGGTGCCTGGAAGGTGGATTTAGGTCTAAACTCTACATATTTGACAGGATCAGTGTCAATAGTTTGTTCCGGAAGATTAGAAAAGAAATATTTGAGGCGCAAAATTCTCATACATTTAAAGAAATCAATCTCCATCTCCAATGAGTTAGTTTGATATGTGGGCACAAAATTTAAACCTTTGTTAAGGACTTTAATCTGTTGGTTTGTCAAATCTTGTGTTGAAATATTAATCACTAGGTTACTCGAGTGCTCCTCAGATTTGGTTTTGTGACTTCCTTTACCTCTCCTGGTTTTCCTTTGGTTTTTCCAGGTGGCTGGGTGGTATCCGCGTCCTGGGCGGAAAAAGGCGATTTAGAAGGAACCGCTCCTTCTGTAACTGTTGTGTCTGTTGCACTAGCTGTCGTTGTAATTACTGTTGGTGGTGCTCTATTGGCATTGGTGTCTCCTTCTGAGGCCATACTTTCTTGAGAAGAAGTGTTTGGGGTTCTTTTTGTGAAGGTTCTCCTTTGGGCGTACACTTCCGCCCACGTATACACTTCATTAAGTTTGTAATCTAAAGTGTCCCTCTTGTATTTTCTGAGTTTGCCCTCTTCAATCTCTTTAGAATGTTTCTCCATTCTGGCATTCATTTCTTCCAAGAATTTCTTCCAATCATCTGGATCCATTCGGGATTGTAGGTCTGATTCAATGGATGCGATTTCATCAGTAATTTCTTTTATGACAACAGCCAATTCTTCTAATAACAACAAAATAAAATCTAAGGAACATTTGTTCAGCACTGCATACCAGCGGTCCATAAAATCTTTCTTCATGTGAAATCGAAATAACATGGGTTTAATGGGCATTCTTAAACCCCTCGGTATTCTCTTGGCACGATGGTATTGCACAAGGGTTGACGCGTGGAGGCGCTGATTCAATTGTCTTTTAGTCAAGAACTCAAGTTGTTTTAGTTGCTGTGGCAAGCTACTCCCCTGTACATTGAAGGACCTTACATCCTGAATCAGGGAATATATTTCGGAAGCTTGATCATTTGTATAAGCTAAAATGTTAGCTGTGTTGTCCGTAAGATTAGTAATGGCATCAAATGACATTTTTATAGCAATGGGTGCTCTCTCCCTGTGGACAGGGTACAAAACAGAAAGTTAGTGGTTTGGAGAGGCACTCCTTGTTTTACAAATTCACGATATTATGAACAAATTTATAACATTAATAAACCAATGCGTGCAGTGGAGGAGGACGCACTGTCCATCTTGTGCGCCTAAAACCTAAACATGAAAGAATAAAACAAGCGGGACCGCTTGCCCTCTACGCACTGTTGCGTTTCCCAAATATGGATACTGAATCAATCCAACTTCAAAAATTATTCAAATGTTTTGTAAATTAGTGAAACCACACCATTTTTTAGTTTAAAAAAAGGATGAATGTATTTGCACTGTTATGTCAATCACATTATCTATGACATGTACATAAATTCATAAGAAAAAACGAAGGATTCATAAGTGAACAAGAACATATGCTTTTTAGCAACACATCAATGTCATTATTCATCATCTAACAAGTTCATGCCCTGCCCAATGCATTTCGGGCCACTTGGCCCTTCTTCAGGGGCGGTACCTGAAATGACATGAAAAACAAAAAAGGCTCAATCACTTAAGTGTGAAAGGTGAAACAATCATCAAGTTCATAAGTTGCCACAATATTCTATAACGTTTATAAGACTCTGGTGTACAGAGATATCCCTCTATATAAATAAAGGTGTAATATGCACTCAATTGTATGTGAAATAAAAAAATGGCGCGATGAGATAACTTGACAGAAAAGGACGTGTTTGGAAAATTCATGCTGAAAAGACAAAGCGGATGTCCTAAATGAAATATGTGAACATCTAGAGATAGAGTGTCAAAAAACCACGTAATGCTCTATAACTTACTGAGAAAAGGAGATGCTACACAGGTCCGAATCTTTGCTGAGCTAAGTTTAAACTAATGCACACCATAACTGTTGCCGGTAATCCCACCGCTTCAGACCTTGAAACACAAAAACGCAAAACTACTCTTACAGCGTTGCCTAGTTTCATTCGCAGTCAATTTAAACACTTCTACACATTGAGAGCCCAAAATACACACCTTAATGGCACTATACAGTGCAGCTAACTGCCAAGTATTCTCTTATCCGCACTCGAGACCGTTCATCTATTTAACCTGAAAAAACAAAAATCTCCGCTTTAAAAACAAATCGCGTACGGGACTAAACAAAGTAACATACGCGTGCGGCTCAAATACCTGCTATCCGATACATTGTAGCCTTGTCCTGTCCTTCTCGATACTCGCGTGAACACGCGCGTCTGATGTCGGTGAAAAGATAAAACAGATGAGGGAGTCCTTGTTGACCAAAAAAACCAAATCGCAAATTCCACGCCAGGTATTTGTTTCCAAATATTCAACCAGTTCGTATGACATAAAAAGAAGTATTAATCGGCATTGGGAATTGTTGAGCAATGAAAGTGATTTTAAAGACCTGTTCACCAACAAACCTATTTTTGCATACAAAAGATCACGTAACATCAAAGAGTTATTGAAACCTAACCCCATAACAACTACAGTCAACTACAAGGGCATGAAGAAGTGCCAGAATTGTGTTCACTGCAATAATGTAATAGTGTCTGATACAGTTAAACATCCACACACTGGTGAAAACATCCCCACTAGAATCAACGCGGATTGCAATACCACAAACGTGATATACGCTATTAAGTGCCCCTGCGGACTGTTGTATGTGGGCAAGACAGAAAGAAAAATCAAAACGCGCATATCAGAACACAAAAGCACAATTCGCAATAAAAACATCAACAGTAGTCTGGCGGTACATTGGGACAAAAATAGACACACCATTGCTCAGTTGAAATTTCAGGTTCTGGAGGTAGTAGTTCCATCACCCGGTAAAAGTTTCACAAAAACTCTTTTACAAAGAGAAATTTTCTGGATAAGAAAACTACAGACACAAGATCCCAAAGGGATCAATGATCGAGTAGATCTAATTTGCTTTCTCTGATGATTGCACAGACTAGTACGCTGGAGGACTGTACTTGTATCAGAATAATTGATGTATCTCCATGCATTATATTGTTTGGTGCTTGTTATATAGAATTGTATATATCACCTATGTTTTTTCCCTCTTAACATCTTACACCACATAAACATGGCGCTCACACTCTTTGTTTATTTTGCTCTTCGTGATATTAGTCCGTTTTCCAGGGTTCTGGCACTTTTCACGTCATTTATCAAGGTCGTCGCATTTAGCATAGCGTTCGTTTTCACCGACATCAGACGCGCGTGTTCACGCAAGTATCGAGAAGGACAGGACAAGGCTACAATGTATCGGATAGCAGGTATTTGAGCCGCACGCGTATGTTACTTTGTTTAGTCCCGTACGCGATTTGTTTTTAAAGCGGAGATTTTTGTTTTTTCAGGTTAAATAGATGAACGGTCTCAAGTGCGGATAAGAGAATACTTGGCAGTTAGCTGCACTGTATAGTGCCATTAAGGTGTGTATTTCGGGCTCTCAATGTGCAGAAGTGTTTAAATTGACTGCAAATGAAACTAGGCAACGCTGTAAGAGTAGTTTTGCGTTTTTGTGTTTCAAGGTCTGAAGCGGTGGGATTACTGGCAACAGTTACGGTGTGCATTAGTTTGAACTTAGCTCAGCAAAGATTCGGACCTGTGTAGCATCTCCTTTTCTCAGTAAGTTATAGAGCATTACGTGGTTTTTTGACACTCTATCTCTAGATGTTCACATATTTCATTTAGGACATCCGCTTTGTCTTTTCAGCATGAATTTTCCAAACACGTCCTTTTCTGTCAAGTTATCTCATCGTGCCATTTTTTCTTTTCACTTACAAGTGAGTGCATATTACACCTTTATTTATATAGAGGGATATCTCTGTACACCAGAGTCTTATAAACGTTATAGAATATTGTGGCAACTTATGAACTTGATGATTGATTCACCTTTCACACTTAAGTGATTGAGCCTTTTTTGTTTTTCATGTCATTTCAGGTACCGTTCCTGAAGAAGGGCCAAGTGGCCCGAAATGCATTGGGCAGGGCATGAACTTGTTAGATGATGAATAATGACATTGATGTGTTGCTAAAAAGCATATGTTCTTGTTCACTTATGAATCCTTCGTTTTTTCTTATGAATTTATGTACATGTCATAGATAATGTGATTGACATAACAGTGCAAATACATTCATCCTTTTTTGAAACTAAAAAATGGTGTGGTTTCACTAATTTACTAAAAATTTGAATAATTTTTGAAGTTGGATTGATTCAGTATCCATATTTGGGAAACGCAACAGTGCGTAGAGGGCAAGCGGTCCCGCTTGTTTTATTCTTTCATGTTTAGGTTTTAGGCGCACAAGATGGACTGTGCGTCCTCCTTCACTGCACGCATTGGTTTATTAATGTTATAGATTTGTTCATAATATCGTGAATTTGTAAAACAAGGAGTGCCTCTCCAAACCACTAACTTTCAGTTACTTGAAGAAAACCTAACCACAAGTATTGGATGTCCAACATAATGTTGCTAAAACGATAAAATCTTCTGGTAAGACCACAAAGCAAATTATTAAGAATGTCTGTAAGGCCAGACAGAATGTACAGAATGCAGAAACTACTGACAATGCTTCAACTAGAAAAAATAGTCAAAATATTATGA
Source organism: Lissotriton vulgaris (assembly GCF_964263255.1). Taxonomy (NCBI): domain Eukaryota; kingdom Metazoa; phylum Chordata; class Amphibia; order Caudata; family Salamandridae; genus Lissotriton; species Lissotriton vulgaris. The sequence continues at coordinate 2,040,306,142 of NC_141685.1, read as the reverse complement.
AAGGGAAAAAATCAAATGGACAGTCAAAGGACACGATGTATGGTAAAAGAAGAGAAAATCAGTATAAAGAAATCCTCAAAAAATTATTTTACTACAGAGTAGTACATAATTTGATGAACAATACGAAGAAATATAAAAAGAGAACACTATTTTGCAAAAAGAAGAAGCATATCGAATCCATTGTGAAAAGGCTTTTGAAGTAAAAGGGAAACTATTCATTTTAGTATTAAACAGAATTCAATCACTAGTTAAACCAATCTATTAAATAAAGGCTAAAAGTAAGAAAAAAAGAGTAGTTAACAGAAGCAATTTTTGCGATTTTTTTTTAGGGGAATGGAAACACAGTTCAAGATCTGAGCCTTTTCTTAGTGAAGAGAGTTATTTTCAGACCAATGATTTGTTGCATGCAGTTGACACCAGTGGTCGAGCTTATGAGGTTAGAAATGGTCGTCCAATTGAGAAAGAAAAAATTATTCCCAGAAATGCAGAAGAAGTGATAGCTGATGAAGATCTAGACAGACGTCCTAAATCCCCAGTGTACCCTTGGGATTGCAGTAGTATTTGTAGAGTACGACAAGAATCTATTGATAAATTACGCAGTTTCTTACAAGCATATAGTAAAAAAAGTGTTAAACAAAAGATTATGGTGTTGCAAGGACTAGACCCTTGCAGAGTGAGAAAAAATACTGATTTGCATAGTCATTCTCTGGCTTATCTTTCTAGGAAAGTATGTTAAAGTGTTTTTCACCATTTCAGGATGTTGGCAGTACATCATACTCAAATGCGGAGGTTAGATTGTATTATGCACAAAGTCCACCACTAAAGTTAAATGAGTTGAACAGTGCTCTTTTGTGTGGGTCAGTATCAGATGTGAAAAAGGTTTATGATGATAATGAGTTTTGTTACTTTGGTCCTGCACAAGAGTGTGAAGAAACTGAGACATTAATAGAAGAAAATGTTGTAAAGAATGTTGAACATAGTTGTACAAAAAATGTTGAAAGTGAAATTACAAAGTTTAAGGTGATTTCAGGTGAAAGGCCAAATATTTCTTGTATTTGTTGTCGGCGAACTCACTATAAAAATCAGACTAGGAGTGATGATCTGTATTTAAAACGTGAAAAAGAAAATAATGATAAGTGGAAGGAATTTGCAACTTATTTGTTGGTAGAGAATTGTTTTGATTTGGGTTCTTATCAGCATATTTGTAAATATTGTTATAACAAATTAGATGACAATAAAATGCCCGCTAGAGCTGTGCATAATAAGTTAGTTGCTATTCCTCCAGAATTGATAGATTTAAACACCTACGAGTCTATTCTCATTCAATGTGTGCACCTGTTTCAGGCTATTGTTTGTATGGAGTCTAAAACAGGTAAATTGCCTCCTTCAGATTTACAAAGAGGATTAAAAGTAAGAGTTGTGTTTTTACTGTTAGATTTAAAGAAAAATATTGAAAATATTGGTGTAGACAGTGTAGAAAGTGAACCACTAGTTCTTCTTGTTAAAGGTGTGCCAACTAAGAACAAGAAAATCTGGCAGGAGTTAGTGGATGTTAGGAAAGTTCAAAAGGCAACATTGTATATGATAAATAACAATGAGTACTATAGAAATGGGTATGTGGGAGAAGAAGAAATAGTTTTAGGAGAAGATACTGAAATGACAAGTGGAAAAATTGAAAAAGTGGACATGTTAAGATGTGAAGAAATCTATGAACATTACAGTGTGCATCCATTTCATTCAAAAGAAGTGACGGGGAACACTATTGAGTTGTTCCAAATGAAAAAAGCAAAAGGAAGTCCCATAAGTGTATGGGAAGAGAGCGTGGATGCTCATTGTTTTCCGCAGTTATTCCCAACTGGAAAAGGAGGACGATATGTTGAACGTCCTGTGCAGATTCCAGCATCTGAATATCGGACAACAAGATTATATGCAGAAGATTCAAGATTTCGACAATGTTTTACTTATATATTTCATCTTTTGTTTGAGAGTGACTTGTCTGGACTTTCATATGCAGTCAAGCACATTTAAAAAATGGAATACATCTGCAAAATGTAGCTGCAAAAGATTTTATGGATAAAGTACACCAGAGAGATGATCATTTAGAATCTCAGCTCCTTAATCTGATGGCATGTCAGCGTGGGACTAATGAATATTGGTACAGTCGTCATGGAGAACTGAAATGTAGGCTATGGAACTTAGGAACTCCTACATGGTTCCTGACCCTAAGCTGTGCTGAGTATGCTTGGGATGATTAACTTGAATTTCTTCGAGAGACAAATTGCAATATAAAAAGTATTGAATACAAGACACCTGGGGAATTGTGCTCTTTGGATCCTGTTAATGTATGTAGGTAGTTTAATCATAGATTTGAAGCTTTGATGTATTTTATATCCTCCTCTTGGAGAAGTTGTGGATTTCTTTTGGAGAAAGGAGTTTATGGATGTCCAAGTTTATTAACTGTGCAATTAATTAAAATCTTTACAGTAAAAAGAGAAAGTACAGAGGACAGTAATTCTAAAAAACTTCTTTGCTTGTTTAAAAAAGGTGTACGCCTATACTAATTAAAAGAATGGTATAAAAAAAGCAGAATGAGGAAGAAGGATACAGCTCCCACAGTCTTAGTCCCATTGAAAGGCCTTTCCAAGCCATTGTATGCGTTGGGACAAGTCCTTACTTTCTTTCATATGGGGGCGTGCAAGTGGCACTGTCAATGAAACTACGTGACGAGTATACTTCAACTCTGATCAGTTGCTTTTGAGATGAGCTTCTTGAGTGTTGAAATACTCTCATTATGGGTTTTTAGTGCTAAACTAATTTGGTGAACAAGAAAGGAGTATCAAGCAAGAGGTGGTCCTGATATACATATGCTGTTATTGATTAAGGATGCCCCCAAATTTGGAACAGATGCGGATGATACTGTTTTGACTTTTATTGAACAATATGCAACATGTGCTGTACCCATGTGCAAAATACCGTCGACACGTACAAATCTAATATGGCTGAGATACCCGCCACCCCCTCTCAACACAATCCCCAAGGATGGGAAACCGGAAACAGTTCTGAAGTTTTTGGAGACGGGAGGGAGTGACCCTCCCGGGCCGTATTTATTAAAATATGAAACAAAATTAAAACATTAAATAAACAGTTTCATATTATGTACAATTTCATTACCACATTGCGATGTTTGGCTATCCTTAACATATCCTCTAGTACAAAGGTTCTCCTAGCCGAACTAACATCCTACCAACATTTACTTAACTTTTGAAATTGTACATCCTAACGTTTAAGGGCCAACGGCAAGGTCGTAACCGGTGTCAAGATCCCTAACCCAGACATATCCCCCTCACTTGTGAGGGGCGGCACGGAGGCTTACCTCAAGTGCAACTACCAATTTCCCTTGTCTTGACGGGGGCCCCAATAAAACTCGACGCCACTTAAAGGTCGTACGAGGACTCGTGTGAGGTATCTAGAAGGTAGCGTAGACCCCCCCCCAAACCCCACACAACTTACCACATCTGCCGTCGCAGACGTACTGGCCCCGGGAAATTCCCCAGGAGGGGGCTGTAACCCCTCCTACCCATGAAGGGGCCTTGACCGCCTTCCCTTTCCTTTCGGCGACCCATCCTTAGAAGGGACCGCCTCCCCGTTGAGGGGCCAATGGCCACCTCCCCCGAGCGCCCCCATCCGTAATGGGTGACGCCCACTCCTAGGGATCTTCCAATTAGTGCTCACCGATCATGACCTTACCGCCCGACCAAAATAAATACGACAATGATAACTAAAGAACTAAAGACTAAATATAACAGACAGTAGCAACAACAACTTTATTCAAAGCATGCCTACTGATGAACACTAAAGCAGAATTACTTTATTTGCAAAACATAACACAAAACAATCATTCTTTATTGCATACTCAAAATCTTCACGATAATACCGCAACCTGTAAACGAAAATCAGAATCATCAATCAAACTTTATTTAAAACCACTCGCTGTCTTCAGGGGCTGGTGGGTGGGTCAAAATTGGCTCTTCGTTCCGTCTCGAGCTCACGTGCAGCGAGGAGGTGCAGCTTCAGAGCACAGGAACAAGAGGATGCTTTCCGGTCTTGTTCCTCCTTTTATCCGTCTTCAGGGCGGGCGTAAACCCGCCCCTGCCTGCCCCAAGGGCGTGGCCAGCCGCGTCAGTGTCTAGGCCAACCCACTCTAGGGCGGGAACAAGGCGCGCCCCGGCTACGCCGCTTCGGGCATACCAGCCGAGACTCGCCTCCCGCCCAAGATGGCTTCCCGGGGGGATCGTGGTACTCTGCCATACGTTCGGGGGGACCGATTGGTCGCCCCTTGCCATATGGCTGAGATACCCGCCACCCCCTCTCAACACAATCCCCAAGGATGGGAAACCGGAAACAGTTCTGAAGTTTTTGGAGACGGGAGGGAGTGACCCTCCCGGGCCGTATTTATTAAAATATGAAACAAAATTAAAACATTAAATAAACAGTTTCATATTATGTACAATTTCATTACCACATTGCGATGTTTGGCTATCCTTAACATATCCTCTAGTACAAAGGTTCTCCTAGCCGAACTAACATCCTACCAACATTTACTTAACTTTTGAAATTGTACATCCTAACGTTTAAGGGCCAACGGCAAGGTCGTAACCGGTGTCAAGATCCCTAACCCAGACATATCCCCCTCACTTGTGAGGGGCGGCACGGAGGCTTACCTCAAGTGCAACTACCAATTTCCCTTGTCTTGATGGGGGCCCCAATAAAACTCGACGCCACTTAAAGGTCGTACGAGGACTCGTGTGAGGTATCTAGAAGGTAGCGTAGACCCCCCCCAAAACCCCACACAACTTACCACATCTGCCGTCGCAGACGTACTGGCCCCGGGAAATTCCCCAGGAGGGGGCTGTAACCCCTCCTACCCATGAAGGGGCCTTGACCTCCTTCCCTTTCCTTTCGGCGACCCATCCTTAGAAGGGACCGCCTCCCCGTTGAGGGGCCAATGGCCACCTCCCCCGAGCGCCCCCATCCGTAATGGGTGACGCCCACTCCTAGGGATCTTCCAATTAGTGCTCACCGATCATGACCTTACCGCCACAGGTCCGGATAGTTGACCGGCTATCCGGACCCCCCACCACACTCCTACCTAAAGGTCATGTTTAACGTCTTCAGCCAAGCTATGAAGTCTCCTATGAGTAACTCATTCCCCATCCGAGACAAATGAACACCATCCCCCAAGTACATACTGTCATCATTAATACATCCATGCGCGATAGAATGCAGTGCATTGGAACGGAACAACCTACTTACTTTGTTATTAATTTTTCTCACAGAGTGATTTAAAGCAGAAACCGAAAAAGCCCCCCGCCACACTTTCCGTGGGATCATATGGGACCATGCAATCGTGCACCCTGGAACTCTCCTCGCTAACCAACTTACAGTGGAAAGCATCGCTTCCAGGAGAAGTCGTCTACCAGTGGTGACCAAATCATTGCCCCCAAGATGTACTATGACTACAGACGGCGGTGACCTCGTCCACCCTAGCAAACCCTCGAAAAATGATTGGAACTGGTCAATACAGAGACCGCCCTTTCCGTAGAAGGACACCCTGTACCCGTATTCCCCAGCCACGTGCACCATGTCACCTGCCTTGAATACGTCCGCGGCACGCCTCACGTATGAGTGGCCCACGACCCACACCTCCTTTTTAACAGCCGGTGATGTCTGACCGCTGGCCCGGTGTTGGGTCGACTGCATAGTCCGCCCCGCCTCGTAGGCTTGCGTAACTGAAAACCAAACAAAACAAGAAGCGTGAGTACATCATTACGGCTTCACAACATGTGCAAACGCACATACCTTTTATAACAATTGGAGGACCAACGCCCCACACGTTTAACTTGTTCCACATTCAGACCCCTGGCTGTAGCCTCTGTAGCAGCCCCTATCCTAAAGGAATGGGTCCCAAATTCACCCGGGTTCAAGCCCGCAGCTGTAATCGACATCGCAAGCACCCGCTGAAACTGAAACCTTGTCAGTGGGGTGGCGTCCGCGTGTCTCAACAAGGTCCCCCCCCATGATGCCACCCTTTGTGTTAAATAATCCTCTAAACACTTCACTGGGCACATGGACGACCCGGGAATCCTGCGTACAATTATGCATTCACCCATCCCACTCTGGTCGGTTTTGGACCTTACAAACGAGACAGTCATCGTCTCCCCTCTGATCTGAACGTGCTCTGCGCACAGTCCTCCCGTCACATCCTGTTTGTTCCTTGCCACTAATTCGCTTACCCGCATAGCCCCATGAAATGCCAGCGTAAAAGCGGCTCGGAATAACACTGCCTCAAACTGAGACGAACAAGTTGTAGGGAGTCTGGATAATAACTGGGCCAACCTATCCAAACCTATCGGGCGCCTCTCATCTACTCTGCGACCCTCAAGGCGTTGCCACCCACGTATCGCTTTTTGCACAACGAAAGACGCTGTCGGGTCCTGGATCCCATGAGCCCTAGCAACAAAGGAAATGGCAGCCCGATGCCTCTGGGCCGTGGCCACCGTTTTCCCTGCCAGACGTAAAGACATCAGAAAGTCCACAACCCCTTCCTCCTGGCCCCAAAGCTCCTCACTAGCAGTCCCCAAAAAGGCTAAATAGGACCGGAACGCCCCTTCATATGCCTTCCTCGTCCTGGGTGCTAAACTCTCTCCCACGAGGTTGCGAAGTTCGGGGCACCGAGAGACCAAAGAGCTTCGGGGAAGGGTGCCGGCTCCGGGTCCGCTGTGGGCAGAAAACCCCAGAAGGCCTGCATACGAAAACGAGAAAGGGCATCAGCCGCCTGGTTCATTACCCCAGGGACATGTCTTGCTTTGAACAACACATTCAGTTGCATACACAGTAATACGATTTCCTTAAGCAGCCTCAAAACCCATTTGCACCGTGCTGCCTGACTATTGATACACTCAACCACGGCCATATTGTCAGACCAAAATACCACAGAGTGATCTCTGAAACCTTCGGGCCACGTTCTCAGGGCCACGAAAATGGGGAAAAGTTCCAGGAAGGCAATGTTACTTGTCAGTCCACTGTTATGCCACCATGTCGGCCATTTTTGTGCAGACCATCGAGCACCGAAAATGGCACCAAAACCTACACTCCCTGCCGAATCTGTCCACAGCCCCAGCTCCTCAGAGGACACGGCTGGTTTATTCCAGACGACTCGACCATTGAAATCCGCCAGAAATGCCAACCAAATGCGCATGTCCTGGCGGACCTCGGCCGAGAGCCTCGTGCGATGATGGCCCTCCTTCAATCCGACCATGGCTTGAGTGATCGAACGGGAAAAGGGGCGGGCCTTAGGTATAACTCTCAGGGCAAAATTCAACTGTCCCACTAACTGCTGTAACTGATGCAGCTTAACCTTAGCTTCACTCAAACACATTTGCAGGGATGCCCTGAACTTTAACACTTTATCACTTGGTAAACGAAAACAACCTTCTCCGGAGTCTAACTCGATCCCCAGAAACTCGAGGCAAGTCGAAGGACCCACCGTCTTACCTGGTGCCAATGGCACGCCAAACTGATTCATTAAAACACAAAATGCAGCCAAAGCTTGTCCACATTCCGGATCCCCGGCTGCCCCCAGGAATAAAAAATCATCGAGATAGTGCATGACATGTTGAAAACCCGTCTTCTTTGTGAAGACCCATTGTAGAAAACTACTGAATTTCTCGAAATAGGCACAAGAAATTGAGCATCCCATCGGCATACATCTATCCATATAATACTGACCCTGAAACATGAAACCCAGTAGACGCTGATCGTCTGGATGTACCGGGAGCAACCGGAACGCTGACTCGATATCCGATTTTGCCATCAGCGCCCCGGGCCCCAGGCGATTCAAAATGGCCACGGCCTCATCGAAAGATGCGTACCGCACCGAACACATTTCCGGGTCTATCGCCTCGTTTACGGAAAGACCACGTGGGGCTGACAAATTATGTATCAGCCGAAACTCCCCCGGGTCCTTCTTGGGGACCACTCCTAAAGGCGAACAGACAAAGTTAGCCACCGGGGGTACACTAAACGGACCGGCGACTCGACCTCGAGTAACCTCCTTCCGGATCTTTTCCTGTACCACGGTCGTATGCTGCAAGACTGATATCTGATTTTTGCATTTTTCCACACCCTGAAAGTCCCCCACTGGGATGCGGAAACCATATGAAAACCCGTTCCGCAACACCCCAGCAGAAGCACGATCCGGGTATTCACTGAGCCAGGGAATCATTGCCAAGGTATCAATCGGGGTAGGTAAAGGTGCCCCTCGGACTATGTTAGACCTGTTTGGCACCTCCTCTACCCCCGTTATCACCCGTTTTGGCTCTGCACATGGACTCAGGATGGGATGATTGCCCACACCCACTACATTCGTGTTTAAATTTGCACGATCCCTGGGGCCTAGTACATTTACTCCTGTTAAAATTCCAGCAAACCCCTTTTTTACCTGTATTACCGGTAGGCCTTGAGTGATTGTCGGTACCCGTACCTGATCGAAAAGGCGTCCCCGCATACTGACGGGAAGATTCGCCCACATTACTCCCTACTAAAGGCACTTTCAACATACCAGTCTCCTTCATATTGGACCAAGACACAGAATCATAACAATCCCAAGTTAAGTTTTTATCATGTTCTTTTGCTTTCCTGAAAAGATTATCATAGCAAAACCAATGATTTCCCTCGTGTGATACCGAGTACCCCATGATCCTTGACTGATAACTCGGCAACTCGGCTAGCAATTCGGGCCTCCGTTCTCCCAAGATCGATGTGAAAATTCCCCAGGCCTTGCCCCAATTGCCAATGTTTTCATTAACCTTAAAGGCGGCCATCTTTGCGCGCCAAACACTCGGATGCATGAGATCCTTCTGACCCTTAACATGCTCCATCTCATAATGATCAGTAAGCAACGAGAAGATGTTTACATATTCCCCTGCCCATATCTTTTCTTTAATAGCTAAAGGAACATGCTGACCCAACCTCTCCCTTCGAGAGGGAGCCGACTCTTCCCTCGCAATCGGCAATGGCCGCTTACCTGAACTGGACGCTGTCTCTGCGACTAAAACCGTCCCCTGTGGCTTCTCTACGGTTGCAGCCGGCGTGGATACCTTCGCTGCTTCACGAGTTTCCCGCAGTTGCTTAATTAACACCTGCGCGTCGACAGCCGTGGCGCCCTTGCTACTTTTACCCAACCACGCTGCTACTTGTGCTGCCAGCTCGGGCGGCATGTCTTCCCCGGACACGGGGGTGACCACCACGGGAATCGGATTCCCTTCTTCCGGCACAGGAGTGGGTGCTTCGAGCGGGGCACTGGGACCCGGGGTATCTCCCCCAGCTGCTCCTCTCCTGGGCCTCTTGCCTTTTCCTCCCGGGGCCGTTCCCTCCGAAGGACGTTTCGGGCCCCCTTCCTCGTTTTTATCCATCCGCCTCTTTAGGTCGGTCATCTCCTTCATGAGAACCCGCAGCATCTTTTCGGTAGTCATCCGCTTTCCCGCCTTCTTCGGCATTCTCCGACAGAGTATCTGTAAAACAAACGAGAAAGATTACAACGCTCAAAATTGGCTCTTCGTTCCGTCTCGAGCTCACGTGCAGCGAGGAGGTGCAGCTTCAGAGCACAGGAACAAGAGGATGCTTTCCGGTCTTGTTCCTCCTTTTATCCGTCTTCAGGGCGGGCGTAAACCCGCCCCTGCCTGCCCCAAGGGCGTGGCCAGCCGCGTCAGTGTCTAGGCCAACCCACTCTAGGGCGGGAACAAGGCGCGCCCCGGCTACGCCGCTTCGGGCATACCAGCCGAGACTCGCCTCCCGCCCAAGATGGCTTCCCGGGGGGATCGTGGTACTCTGCCATACGTTCGGGGGGACCGATTGGTCGCCCCTTGCCAGGATAAGTTCCACACCAAATGTTGTTTGGCATTTCCACATCCTGTAATATCCAAAGGAAGAGTGAACTGTTTTATGTCATCTTTGCAATATACTATCACATGAAAGTCTCCAAAAAATACCTACAACTTAAGAAGAAATGAAGAGTCAAAATACATAAATGACTACAACCCAGTTATTTTGTCCATGTGGAATGCTAACATGGATATTCAGTATGTTGCGGACAATTCCATTGCTGTTGCTCGAGATGTAATGTCCTATATTACAAAATCTGAAACAACAGAATTAAAAGAAATGTGGGAAGAGATTTCTCACGAGAAGACTCTAAGTAAGAAATTATACAGTTTCAGTTTGAAGATGTTATCCCATCGAGAAATCGTAGCATATGAATGCTCAGATTGATTATCATCTGCAAGTCTATACTTCAAATCTAGAAGAATCATTTGGGTGAGTCTATGTCTTGCAGCAATGCGAAATCAAGTACTGAAATCTGTACAAGAAATTGAATATTTAGCAGAAAAAGTTCCAGAAAGTACAGATATTTTTAAAACAAATATGTTGGACACATATTACCCAAACAGAAGTCATCATCTTGAGAACATGTGTCTCTACGAAGCGCTGCAAAAGTTCACTTTTAAACGGAATACTACAGTGATGGAAAATATGGAGTCATTGGTTGCGAAGGATGTTTGGTGAAACAAACAAAAGGAAATTTGATTAATCACAGAAAGCTGAGTTGCGACACTGCTGATAAAAGGGAATTTTACTATTTAGCCCTTTTACAACTGTTCAAACCATGGCGTTCAGAACTGGAATTACTTGGAGATTTCCAGAGCAAGTGAGACAACAGATTGACCATGGATTACTTCTTGAAAAGAAAGAGTGCTCATGCACGTCATTTCAACCTGTCCAAATGTACGTGAGTGGACAAGCTAGAACAGGAAAAAGTTTTTAAATTAAAGTAATTACAAGTAAGGGTGGGCGTAGTTCACGAAGTAGCGCTACGCGAAGCTACGCGAAGCTACGCGAAGTGCACTTCGCACTACGCGAACTTCACGTAGCACTATGCGAGCTGCGTAGTAGCATGTTCGCACTGTGCAAGATGCGTTTTCAATGATTGTCAGTGCGGACAAGCATCCGGTACTGTGCTATCATTAAAAACGGCATCTTGCACAGTGTGAGCTGTAGTTTTCTGCTGCTCGAGCAGATTTTTACTCAAGCGGCAGCTTTATCAACGCAAACTGGTAGTTACTCATTGCGAGCGGTCGCGAGCATGCGCAACAACTCGCAATGGGAAACCTGACCTCCCCGCATTGAGAAACTCACCGGGATGTCATTTTGCTTGCTCGCGGTCGCGAACATGACGTTGAGGACAGCGAACAAGCAAAAAATTACCGCTACGCTGCACTACGCATTTTTGCACTGTGCTACGTGCAGCTCGTGTAGTGCAAAGTTGCGCAAACTTCGCAAACTACGCGAGCGTAGGGTAGTGCTTTGCCCAGGGTTAATTACAAGTTATCTACAGAAAACAACTAAGTCGCATTTGTCTTGTGTTGTCACTGCTCCAACTGGGTTCGCAGCACACAACATTAAAGAAATTACTTTACATCGTTTACCAATGCTACCAGTAGAGCATGACAACAAATTGGAATACCACTACCACAAGCTATCTGGAGAAGCTTGTTGTGAAGTTTCAAGAGCCTTAAAGAAAATGAAACTTCTCATTATTGATGAGGTAAGCATGGTATCAAACTTAATGCTTGCCTTTGTGCATTTAAGAATGCAGCAAATTCTTAAAACAGAGTATGACCTGTTATTTTGAGGAAAACACGTCATAGTTGTTGGAGATCTACTGCAACTGACTCCTGTAAAAGGACAACCAGTATTTAAAACACTTGCACATGAAGACACCAGAAAGTCTCTGGGTAGTGTTGGAAGCGTGAACATTTGGTCATATTTTGAATACAAAGAACTCATGACAAATATGCAACAGGCAAATGATGTTGATTATGGAACTATTCTCCAAGATATAATAATTGGACTACTGACTGAAAATGGCAAACAAGCTTTGCAGAGTCGATTACTTTCCAATTTGTTTCCAAATGAAAATGTAGTTCCTGAGAAAATATACATGAAAATTGCAAAAAAAATCTGCTTGATGTCAACACTAAGTGAGTATTCTATATTCAACGAACAACTTTTAAAACTGGAAAATGAAGAAATAATAAAATGGAAGCCATCGATAAAATAGGGCATGAAGGAATCACTATTATTTTGGCAAAAAAATTGATGACAAAATTAGATTCTTTAGAAAAATCAATATCTAAAACTGCTGGTTTAGAAAACAATCTATATGCATGTAGAAACTGTCGAGTCATTTTAAGGTGTAATTTGGACGTAAAAAACAGGTTTAGTTAATGGAGCAATAGGCAGTCATGGATTTTGTTCATTATCAAAATAAAGATGGTATTGAATTCTTAAAAATGTAATTTGATCAGATTGAAGAAGTTGAACAAATTGGTCGTTGTTCAGTTCATTTTTTGCTTGTTAAAGATTTATATGTCCGTAGAAAACAGTTTCCAGTTCCTCTGGCATATGCAGTGACTATTCATAAATCTCAAGGTTTTGATAGTGCTTTGGTGAACATTGTAAATACTGTGTTTAAAGAGGGTATGGCATATTGTTTCTTTGTGGTGAGTCATTATCTGGTTTGTTTTTGATTGATTTTGATGACACAACGGTTACTGCAGATGCAAACTGTGTCAAAGAGTATAACAGGTTAAGAAGAACATGTGCTCCCAATTTAGGTCAATATCCTGTATTTGAAAAGTGTGTGGTTGCTCAAAAAAGAAGGTATGAGAATATCTGTACTGAAGGTGTAGAGAAGGGAAAAAAAAGCTAATGTTGTGATTGCAAGCAGAAAGAAAAAGGACACTGTTGAAGAGATTGTTGGTTATCAGTTTGTAAATAGTTCAGGTGTCAACTGCTATGCTAATGTAGTGGTCAATGTTGTTTTTTTCTTGAAGGTTTGCAACAGCAAATTATGGAGAATCAGGAAAAAAGACTTTGTTCCTTGTTGCATTCTGTTTATGAAAAATTGAGAACCGATACAAGTAAAATACAAACCGTTTCTGATGTTCGTAATCTTTTGGTTCTACACAATTTACACAAAATGTCCAACAAGATGAGCAGGAATTTCTAATGTATATGCTTACCGTATTGGAAAATGAAGATGTAGAAATAGAAAATATTTTTGGCCTTTGTTATGAATGGGAACATTATTGTGAAAATAGTATGTATACATGTGCACTAATGTAGACACTGAAAGATTTCTATATTTGACATTACCAGACTGTAAATCAGTGTCTTTCAATAAATTAGTTAAAGCTGCAAATCAAAACATGGAATGTAGCTAATGCAAATCAGAAATGTTATCAACATTATTTTTACAAAGATATGGACAATATATAATTTTAATGAAGCAACGTTGTACAGCTAATGGAAGAAAACTGGACACTTTAATAAAACATTTTGCTGCTACTCAACTATCAATATGAGGAAGGACTTTTGTAGCAGTAGCAATAATTTTCCATGATGGTTCTTCCACAACATCGTGACATTACACTGCCTATCTAAAATGTAACAAAGTTTGGACACTTTGTAATGATGCTCAGTTGGTTTTTAAACAACGTTTGCCTAGCGAATTACCAAATTCCTACTTAATATTTTCAAAGCCAAAGTTTTAGGAAGATAATTCAGCCTCTTAGGAATTCATTATTATGATTTAATAGGATTACCACTGGAAAATTTACATAAAAAGGAGTGCAAAAATACCAGTTGTTCTCAAGGAAAGGTATATGTTTGAATTATGGACTTTTTCTTGCACATTGTCTCGGTGTATATTTTTAACCAACAACATTTACAGTGTTTATAAATTTAAGCTATCCAATTTTCTTAGCAGTAACCATTTTATATATGTGTGATTTGTATTATCCTGTACTTTACTGAGGATGGATTGTTGTTTTTTTTAAACAATCTAATTGATTGTTTTTTTTAGCCCGCTGTTATGTGATGAGTACGATTGAAATCACTGTTTGTAGTGAAATTCAATATATTCTGAGAACAGCAAAATAGGCAAAGAAATTACTTTGTAAAATGTTAAAATTATGCTGTGCTGTTAAACATGTATTATTACATGTTATAACTATTTTTCTTTTCTTTTACAGATCCTAATTCTAAAATATGGAGTTTACTATATTTTACATTATAAAAAACAACTGAATAAAATGTGTAGCGTTTTTTAGATGTATTACTGCTGAGGTAAGATTAAGTAAGTCTTAAAATGCACAATGGCCTATGTTTGCACACAGTTGAAAAAAAGGAAGATGGATGGACTAGATTTGTGCCAGAGAATTCCATTGCAGACAGGTATCACATAGGAGACAGCTTCAGAGCACCTGTCTGCAAGATACATGGTGTAGTACACAATAGAGACATATGGTGGTCTTGTAGGTCTTGGTAATTTTAGAATTATAAGAAATAAAACTATTTAACTTAAAGGACATCATTGAGTGTTTTTGCACATGTCACAGTAGGCCCTATCCCTTCTCTTCAGTCATATATAAATATGTGCTATAAGTTTCCTAAAACATAAGTACTTATAAATGTATCTTGTTCTCTGTTAGCAGTACAGAAATGTACTCCTATAATAAGAATTGGCCTAGCCATTAACTCTCTTTCTTATTTAAAAGGTGAGTAAAAGGCATTCTGCATACCTTTTGTTTTCCATGTAAATATAATCTCATCATACACACCACTTTGAGTTGAAAAGGCGTTCTACAGGTTTTGCTGTGCATGTTTGCACAGAACTCTCATAGAAAAAGACATATGTCCCGTTTTATCAAAAATCATAAATCTGGTCATGTTTGTGAATGCTGCACCATCCTCCAATTAGTGCAGCAAAGTACAACGAGAATTGTTTTCACGTCTCCTCATTTTTTCTCTTTCAATATATGCTACAATGCACAGCATACATTGAAGGAGAAAAATGCCTTAACTGATTGTTTTTGTGCAGGAAGTTGTCCCTTCCTGCACAAAAACAATCTCCGCATGACACAGACATCCTTGCACCATGGTGAAAGGGTGCCTAGGTCACCACATGGCTGCAGTTTAAGCAGCTGTGAAGAGGGAAGCACAGACATGCAACATATTTATGTACTTATGTTGCATCCCTGTGCTTTGGAAGTACAATAGCATGCTGTAGCTAAACAGTTTACAGTTTCATGCTGCAGCACTTCCTTATAGTTCTGCACATTCTTTCAGTCAATTATGCACTACACATACATTCATCTAAACTTTCACACACTAGCATACAAGTTTAGCTCTTTTTTTAACCAGAGTAGGTAGTTCTGAAAATAACTTTTTTTTTGTTTCTTAGTTGTGTACTTTTATTTTTTTGAACAATTTTTTGACTTTTTGGGGTTTTTTAAATGAAAAAAAACTGAACGGGACGAACAGAACAATGAACTTTAGGGCAAAAAAACTGTCTAACAGTGATGGTTCTCTAGAGCCCTGCAAACCAAATCAACTGATTGCTCCCCATAGCAAAGCAAACTATTGCATTTTATGCAATGAATTTTGGCATTTGCCAGTTGGGGCCGGATGTCCAAAGTAGATGCTGAAGTGGACGCCCCAGAAGTGCTTGCAACTTGCGGTGGTGGTGGTCCAGTCTGTTGCAGTCTCCTGCCTTCCTCTCTTGCCAGATTCACAGGATACAAACTTTGCAGATGTTTAAACATACTGGCAGTTCCACAAGAATATGTAAATGGGTCAATGGTTTGAAATATGGGATTCCATATTTTATAATTAGTGTTGACAGGTTATACTAGTGTATGATGAGGTATATCAGATTGTCACGTGGATGATGTCATCAGTGATGTCATTTGAGATGTCATCAGTGATGTCACTGACCATGTAATGAATGCTGTAATATGTGACATCATCAGCAGTGGATTGCGGGCGCGCGAGTTATAGTTAGTACAACTAACAATAACGGAGGAATTTCAATAGTTTTGTACGAGTGAAATGTCCAGCTAACTATAATACCCCTAAAACCTATGGTTTTTTCAGTGAATTTCAAAGGATTTTCAAATGATAATTCCTAACTATAACATTTCTAAAACCTTTTGTTTTTTCAGTGTCTATATATATATAAAAAAGAGAATTGCCAAGCCGGAGGTGCGAGTGGAAGCCCATTGGTGGGCTTGAAACAGCTCAGACAGCGGCACATAACTGAAGACACACTACAAGACCCACAAACCGCGTCCGGCGTGAATCGTCAGGCATACAGTAAACTCGATCCGCTCGCCAATCTGGCTTTTACCTCATGAAGGTTGCTGCAGTGGATGTCTGAGTGCATCTCCAACAGGTGGGAACCTTGGAGCTTTGATTTATACACTGCCTCCCAGCCGCGGGAGGTGCACCACCAGGTAATTTGGGACCACGAAGTTCCGTATCACAGAGTCTCAATGTGGAGGCATCCGTAAAAAAAAAGAAGGATTGACAAGCCGGAGGTGCGAGTGGAGGCCCATTGGTTGGCTTGAATTGCTCAGACAGCGGCACATAACTGAAGCACACACTACAAGACCCACAAACCACGTCCGGCGTGAATCGACAGGTATGCTGTATACTCGATCCGCTCGCCAATCTGCTTTTTACCTCAAGAAGGTTGCTGCAGTGGATGTTTGAGTGCGTCTCCAACAGGTGGAAACCTAGGAGCTTCGATATATATATATCACTCCACACCTCCTTCAGCAACGAAGAAGCAGGGGCCACACAGGGGAGACGTTTGGAAGCTCTTTAATTAGGTATGCGGCATAATGCATTTCGGCCTGGCGGCCTCCTTCAGATGCCTTGCAATGTTCAGGCGACTTGACCACTCACTTAAAAATGTCCTGCATGTTCTCCTATTGGTCTGAGCCTGCCCTGCCCCCCCAATTAGGCAGTGTGCTCACCACTCGCTGTAGATGAGGACTGCGAGTCCCAGAATCCCATTCTCTGGTAAGTGCTGCACGGGACCTATTTTTTTCAGTGAATTTCAAAGGTTTTTCAAATGATAATTCCTAACTATAACATGTCCAAAACCTTTGGTTTTTTCAGTGAATATATATATATATATATATATATATTCACTGAAAAAAACCATAGGTTATAGACCATATATAGTTAGGAATTAGCATTTACAAAACCTTGAAAATTCACTGAAAAAACCATAGGTTATAGACCATATATAGTTAGGAATTAGCATTTACAAAACCTTATTTTACTCACACAAAACCATTGAAATTTGCATATATAGTTAGTTGCACTAACTATATATCGCGCACCCGCAATCCACTGCTGATCATGTCACATATTAGATCATTCGTGACATGGTCAGTGACATCACTGATGACATCACTGATGACATCTCAAATGACATCACTGATGACATCACTGATGACATCTCAAATGACATCACTGATGACATCTCAAATGACATCACTGATGACATCACTGATGACATCTCAAATGACATCACTGATGACATCACTGATGACATCTCATTTGACATTACTGATCACATCACTGATGACATCATTCATGTGATGATACGATGAACCTCTTTAGACTCTAATATAACCTTAGATACACTCAGTGTAAACAGACACTCACAGACTATCACTCATCCATGGAGTTACTCACACACCTAGTCAGTCATGCAAAGAATCAATCACACCTCCATTTCCTCAACTATACAGTTATACACACCTTACTTATTCAAACATATACTAATACATTTTTACTCTCTTATACAATCCCTGATACAAGTTCACAATGATCCATACAGCCACTCACACAATCACTGGCTCTTATGCACAGTTATTTATATATGTCAACTCTCACATGTACTGTGTTTTACATATGTACTTACTTTGACATGTAGCACTGAGATATCCATTCACTCACCAATACACTCATGCACACAGTCAACCGCCCATACAGCTGTTTCCACATGCACATTTGAACCCATACATCTAGTGAATCAACTGCTCACACATCTATGCACAGAGTCATACACCTCCCAGCCACCCACACACACACTCAGTTTCCCATACAAATACTTGGGCAACCAATCGATAACCCATATAGTTACTCATATAGCTACTGATCAACACATGCAGCAGTTTACAGAACAACAGACATAATGATACACAAATTAAGACAGTTTAGTCACTAACCCATGCACTCAGTGAGACACATTTAATCACTCACTCATACAGTCAGTCATGCACCTACTAAATCCTTCATCCAGACACTTATACATCCACTCATTCTTCAATATGTAAGACATATTTTAACTTTACAGAAGCATACAGTCACTGGATGTTGTCATCAGTGATGTCATCAGTGATGTCATTTGAGATGTCATCAGTGATGTCATCAGTGATGTCACTGACCATGTCATGAATGATGTAATATGTGACATGATCAGCAGTGGATTGCGGGTGCGCGATATATAGTTAGTGCAACTAACTATATATGCGAATTTCAATGGTTTTGTGTGAGTAAAATAAGGTTTTGTAAATGCTAATTCCTAACTATATATGGTCTATAACCTATGGTTTTTTCAGTGAATTTCAATGGTTTTTTAATAGCAAATATCAAAAGCTGTAAAATGTATTCTTCTTTTAAAGGAAAAATATATTTTATATGTATTTAATATAATTTTTTTATGTATATAAATTTTTTGAGGGAACGAATTTATCAACTATCATGCTGAAGAAGAGTGTGGGGGAAAAAAACCAAAGAGGAGGACTAAGAGGAAAGAACAATCAGTTCAAAAATACAATTGCTTTAAAGCATGAAGTGCTTTTCCACACATTTACATTTAAATAACCCATATTAGAACATACAAAATATCTACAGAGGAGACAGTGTACATTGAATTTTAGACTCTTCATTGGTACCTACATGTTGGTACTTACATCACCCACACAACACAACAGCTCTATTCAGAGCTACCCTACCTCAAAGCACTCTAAAATATTATTTTACTATTTCCCTTGGTTTTCCCCTTGTTACGCTTTCTGGAACGCTACCCGGTGCGCGGACCGGGCGCTAACCGTGCAAAATTTTTTTTTTTTTACATATATGGGCCTCCTCAGCCACCCTCAGAAAACCTAGGGGGTCAGGATATGTCTCCCGTGCCCCCTTATATCCATTCCCAACATTGTTTATCCTCCATCTTGTGACTAAATTCGTCCGAAACACAAGATGGCGGACTCCCGTTACGCTACCGGTGAGCTACCCGGTTCGCGTACCGGGTAGCGCTTCCACCGTGAAAAATCGAAAAAAAAATTATTTTATTTTTTTCCCCGCGGGGCCCTTTAATAGCCCCCACATCAATCCTAGGGGGTCAGGAGGGGTCTACCTTGCCCCCTTTCATTCATTTCCCCCTTCGTTTATTTCCACCTCTTGTCTCTCGATCCTACCGAGAGACAAGATGGCGGCCGCTCCGGACTGTTTAGAATGTTGACAGTCACCGGAGAGCCAATCTCCTCGCGAAGTTCCGTTACGC
Organism: Lissotriton vulgaris; assembly: GCF_964263255.1. Classification (NCBI taxonomy): domain Eukaryota; kingdom Metazoa; phylum Chordata; class Amphibia; order Caudata; family Salamandridae; genus Lissotriton; species Lissotriton vulgaris. The sequence goes on along the minus strand of NC_141685.1, from coordinate 2,040,286,596 downwards.
GTCTGGTACGCGAACCGGGGCGCTAACCGGGACGCTGTCACAGATATATATATTTTTGAACGTTAATTTCTCAAAATCCACTGGAGCACATATCTTGAGACCTAGCAAAGGCACATCGGGCAAACAGTCTCTACAATTTTGCCAAGTTTCATAGAAATCCATTCAGCCGTTCGAGCTAAAAGTGAGTCCAACCGCCCCATGGAAAACTCAATGTTAAAAACACGTTTTGGGACCCCCCTTTTTTCTCGCCCCCGCTTGATGAAACCCCCCCCAAACTTTCAGGGGACGCTCAGAAACAAAATGTGCCATTTTCCTGAAACTTTCAGCCAATTCCGTCCATCAACGCCAAAGTTATTCAACATAGAATTTTCAGAAATCCCTATTCCATTAAATCCTAACTATATATACCTACTGGCGACCGCCAGTAGGTAATATATATATATATATCCACTGAAAAAACCATAGGTTTCACACCAGTTATAGTTAGGAATTTGCATTTAAAAAACCTATTAAATTCACATAAAAAACCATAGGTTTCACACCAGTTATAGTTAGCTGGAAATTTTACTGACATAAAACCATTGAAATTCCCACGTTATAGTTAGTTGGACTCACTATAACTTGCGCGTGCAATGCACTGCTGATGACGTCACATATTGCATCACTCATGACATGGTCAGTGACATCACTCATGACATCACTGATGACACCATCCAGTGAATGTGTGACTTTATGAAAAATAAATATGTTTTATATATGTATTTGGAAAGGTCGATGGAACAATACATTTTTAAAAAAGTGTCTTAAAGGATGTTTTTTTTTAATGATTGGTTAACTGGCTTATTAAGTGTATTTTAGTGAATACATATATTAGGGAGTAATGTTTAAAAATTAAAAAATATGTATCAGTGTTTCACTTTGTGCATAAGTGGCTGCATGGGTTGGTGAGTAACTACATTTGTGTGTGTATGGGTTATTAGATGTTTTTTTAGTATCAGTATGAGTGACTGTTTTGTTTAGTGTGGGAATTACTTACTACACTGACTCTTTTTTTGTATGTATTTTAAAGACTGCATATGTGCAGGACTGCATGGTTGAATAGTGTGGATAAGTGTATTTTAGTGAGTAAATGACTGTCTCACTACTGTTTTTAACAGTAACTACATATGTTTTAATATAGAATATGTGAATATTGATGTATATCAGTGAGTATATGTGAGAGTAAGAGATTGTAAGAGTTCCTGTTTAAATAAGTATGTGTTTTGAAAAGTGATTGTTTAAGAGATTAAATATTTGTAATTTTCATTAGAAGTAAGGTGGTAGTGTGTGTATTGCTCGATATGCAAATAAATGGATGATCAATAGTTTATTTGCATGTGTGAGTATGTGTGTGAGTAACTTTTGGATGACTGTCGGTGTGTAACAGGATGTATAGGTGTATCACTTCATATGATGGGTGAGTATATGTATGAGTGACTACAGAGAACTGTTGGTGAATGAGTGGATGTGTATATAGATGGTTGAATTACTGAATTGGTTGTTGTAACTGAAATGGGTAAAATTACAGTGAAAGGAGATCTGTCACTAAGTTACAAGAATGGTATCATCAGTGATGTCATGAGTGATGTCACTGACCATGTCATGAGTGATGTAATATGTGACGTCATCAGCAGTGCATTGCACGCGCAAGTTATAGTGAGTCCAACTAACTATAACGTGGGAATTTCAATGGTTTTATGTCAGTAAAATTTCCAGCTAACTATAACTGGTGTGAAACCTATGGTTTTTTATGTGAATTTAATAGGTTTTTTAAATGCAAATTCCTAACTATAACTGGTGTGAAACCTATGGTTTTTTCAGTGAATTTCAAAGGTTTTTTAAATGCTAATTCCTAACTATAACTGGTGTTAAACCTATGGTTTTTCCGTGAATTTCAAAGGTTTTTTAAATGCTAATTCCTAACTATAAATCTCAGTTTATAAGTAAGACTGTTAGCGCACTAGTTGTTCTCTGGGACATTCTGTTATTGAGCTATATTTTGACTTTTTTTGGCTGTTTTTTTGGCTACATTTTTTTTTGTTTTTTATCTCTGGTGACCATCTTTGGGCTACATTGGGCTACATTGGGCTACATTTTGGCTCTAATATATATATAGCCCAATGTATATTTTTCAAAGTTCATTTTCGTAAAAACGACGTGAGCATATATCTTGAGACATAGCAAAGGCACATCGGGCTACCAGTCCCTGCAATTTTGCCTATTTTTTAAAAAAATATATATAAATATATTATTATTATTATTTTTTTTTTGCCTTGGTGCGCTCCCGGAAAGCGTAATTAATTGAAGCACCCCGGGGAGCGCACCGGGGAGCATCCCGTAAGCGCCATTATCGTTTTCTTAAACATGATAGTGACGTATCGCGTAGCCGCGTCTGCGTGAAACGCATGGCGTAAGCGCACCCGGAAGCACTCGTGCGAATACGATCGCGCAATGTAAACTTCCAACGCGCTTACGCGACGCGACCCGGGGCGCTCCCCCGGGCACGCCCCGGGGCGCGTAGAGTAAGCGCGTCAGGTCATGTGACCTGAAAATAACACTTTTCATTGGTTCATAACAGTTTTGGGTTCATAATGATGAAGCCCCTGGTCATGTGACCTGAAAATAACACTTTTCATTGGATCTAACTTTTTTTTTTCCTTCTGATGAAAGACCCCACCTTTTTCCTTTCTTCTGACTTTGTCCTTTGACTGAGGAAAACCTGCTTGTACCTCTCTGTACAATTTTCATCTTCATAATGGCTTCAGTAGCAGCAGCAGCTGGTGCATCTGCACCACCACCACAACAACCAAAAGGACCACCACAAGTGTTCATTGGTGGTCAGGAAGAGGAGGAAGAGGAGGAGGAGGAGGAGGAGGAAGAAAGGACGAGAACATTTCTCCAAGAACACAATACCCCATACCAGCCTAGACCACACATTATTTGGGAGTTTTTTTCTCTTCCACAGGGGAAGAAAAAGGTAAATGCAGCCAAGGTGACTTGCCTAATCTGTGGCATGGAACTTTCCAGAGGGAACCCTCTTAAAAAATATTCCTTTGGAAATCACACAATGATCCGCCACATGCAGCGCAAGCATCCTATAAACTATTCTGCTGCAGAAATGAAGGAACTGGCCAGTAACCCTTCCCCATCAACAAGAACCAGCTAAAAAGAAAGCAACATACTCCCTCAACACCAGAAGAAAAGGAAACGATGCGTTGCGTTCAGCCACGATTTGCAGATTTCAGAATCACATGCAAATATTGTGGGAAGACCATCTCCTACGGAGAACAGAGCGTAAAGCTCATCGTCCTTGCTGGGGACAACCACAAATGCCCCAATCGACCCCAATTATTTCTTTTCTTTTTTTTCGCTCCAGTTGAGCCATTTCCAATTCCCTATTTTTTCGTTTCTCCCCATGAAAAATACAAAAAAAATATAAAAGTGTTCTGAAAAGCCCAAAAAAGTTCAAAATGTTCATAAAACATAAAAAAAATATAAAACAACAAAAAGAAGAAAAAAACAGTTCTTTTCAGAACTACCTCCAATTTCTAATAAAAGGCTACTTCTTTTTAAAAACTGTCATTCTTTTTTCCCCATGGTAAGCTTTCCGGTACGCTCCCCGGTGCGCGTACCGTGTGCTGCCCCCGCGCAAATAAAAAAAAAAATAATCTTTTGCCCCGCAGGGCCCTTTTTTGGCACAAACATCAAACCTAGGGGGTCAGGGGGGTCTATCCCTGCCCCCTTATTGTCATTTCCCCCTTTGTTTTAGCGACCTCTTGTGTCTCGATTTTACCGAGACACAAGATGGCGGCCGCTCCGGACTGTTTCGAATGTTTACAGACACCCGAGAGCCAATCAGCTTTCCATGCGCAAGTCGCTTAGCACGCCCGGTGCGCTCCCCGGGGCGTACCGGGGCGCTGTCATAGATATATATATTTTTTTTAACCTAAATTACTCAAAATCCACTGGAGCACATATCTTGAGACATAGCAAAGGCACATCGGGCTACCAGTCCCTACAATTTTGCCAAATTTGGTCGAAAATCCATTCAGCCGTTCGGGCTAAAAGTGAAATCGACCGCCCTATGGAAATTAACATGGGGAAAACGCATTTTGGGACCCCCCTTTTATCTCGGCCCCCGCTTGACGAATCCCCCCCAAACTTTCAGGGAAGGGCCGGAACGCCGCGAGGCCATTTTGAGGAAATTTTCAGTCAGATTCGACAACCGGCGCCAAAGTTATTCCAAATAGAATTTTGAGCTTTAACATTGAAAATCCTAACTATAACTACCTACTGGCGACCGCCAGTAGGTAATATATAGATATATATATATATATATATATATATATATATATATATATATATATGCACAAACCTCCGTTCTCCTGCTACAATCACACTCGATATTGATCGCGCTGGAAACAGACACGGACCACACGTTGGATGCTGGTTGTTATCGTTTATTCAGCTGTCGCCATTATATATATATAGATTACCAATCCAAACTTCGCATTCAAGTAAAGGCACTGACACCATGAATCTCCAATTCAAAGTCAATTTTTATTCCCTGTTCTGCTTCTCAGACGCGTTTCAAACCACCTTAGAGCATCGCCTGTGACGCCGATGTTGCATAGACGGTTCAGCAAGGTGGCATAGCTGACCGTGTCAAAGGCCGCACTTAGATCAAGGAGGATCACTGCCACTGATCCTCCCTGATCTAGTATCTTTCGTGACTCTTCAGTGATCGCAAGCAGGGCAGTTTCAGTACCGTGCTTGGGCCTAAATCCTGTCTGGGTTGGGTCTAGGAGCAAGTTATTTTCCAGGAATTTACCAGCTGGGTATTTATGTACTTCTCCAGCACCTTACTTACCCAGGGGAGTAATGAGATTGGGTGGTAGCTGGAGTGGTCGTCTGTGTTGAGAGTGGTTTTTTTTAGTAGTGCCCGAACCATAGCTCTCTCCCATCCAGAGGGTACTGTACACGAGGAGATGGAGGAGTTGAGTAGGTCCAGTACCACGGGGAGGATGGCTTGGCTGGCCTGGAGCATTATCTCCGGAGGGGCAGGGTCGCAGGGGGAGCCGGATTTAACTTGCCTTGCCAGTTTGTGAAGAGTGTCCAGTTCCAGTGGAGGGAAGCGTTCCAGAGTAGGCTGGTCTGGGAAGGGGGAAGCGCTCAGAGGAGGATGATTGGGTGTTCCTAAGTTGTTGGCTGCTATCGGGAAGGAGGAGTATATTTGAGAGACTTTATTATGAAAAAAGTCAGCTAGCTCGTTGCATTGTTCCAGCGTTTTTGTCAAGGGGGGGCAGTGTTCACTTTGGTGCAGCTTTTTACTAGGTGGAAAATCTCCTTAGGTTTTGAGTTCGCTGCCATAATTTTGTCTGCGAAGAAAGATGCCTGTGCCGTCCTAACCCCATTTCTATAGGCTTTGATTGCCTCTTTATATTGGGATTTTTTGTCAGGGTGGAAATCAAGTCACCAAGCTCTCTCTTTTTTTCTGCAGAGGAGTTTTTGGTCTCTCAAAGTGTCTGAGAACCAGGGTGCGGTTTTGTGAAGCCTTTTAGGTATGCAACATCGGCGTCACAGGTGATGCTCTAAGGTGGTTTGACTCATTCCTCAACAACAGATCTTTCCAGATCTTTGACGGGGACACAGTATCAGCCAGTAAATCCCTGAACTGTGGGGTACCGCAGGGCTCCTCACTGAGCCCTGCGTTGTTCAACGTATATATGAGACCGCTGGCTGGGATCGTCGAACCATACGGTATAAAAATTGTATTGTATGCCGACGATACCCAGCTAGTGGTCTCACTGGCTCAAGAGGGTACCAAACACACCTCAGCAGGCCTGATGAAAGGCCTTGAGGACGTCAAGGAGTGGATGACATGCTCCTCCTTAAAACTTAACGGAGACAAAACTGAGCTCATGCTGCTGGGCTCAGTATCCCCAGTGTCTCTCACCCCCCTTTGGCCTCCATGCCTAGGTACCCCTCCAACTACCAAGGACAGCGTAAAAAGTCTAGGAGTCTGGCTCGACAAAAATCTCTCCTTCTCCACTCAAGCCACCAAACTTTCCGCCACGTGTTTTGGCCTACTAAGAACACTAAGGAAAGTCCTCCCCCTCCTACCCATGGAAGCCAAACAAGTGGCAATACAGGGCCTGATTCAGTCTCGGCTAGACTCAAACAACGCCCTGTATGTTGGAGCTCCAGAGATGACCCTGCGAAAGCTGCAGGTGGTGCAGAACTGTGCAGCTCGCACCCTGCTACAGATCCCATGGACGCAGTCAGCTAAACCCGCATTGAACAGCCTACACTGGCTCCCAGTGAGACAGCGAGTGGCATTTAAGGCACTATGTATTGCCCACCGGGCATTCTGGAAATCGGGCCCAGTTATCCTGGACAAACTAGTCACGCAATACCACCCTAAGAGAAACCTCAGATCTACGGAGGCTTTTCTGGCCATAGTACCAAGAATAAGGAGAGCTAGGTCCGGAGGTAGGATGTTCTCCTTAAATGCTTCTAAGATGTGGAACTCACTGCCCTTACAGCTCCGGTCTAACTCAAACCTACTCTCCTTCCGCAAACAATTGAAAACCTACCTGTTTGCGAGGTCCACCGAACTCTAATCTCTTCCTTTTCATTCAGCTCTGTCTTATGCTTCAGCGCTTGGACGCCCACCGGGCAGCAACCGCGCTATACAAATTACAATACAATACAATACAAGCCTCCATCTTGATCACTACATCTGATACAAATTGCACACTCGTTATATACGTGTACCAGGACAAAGGTTACTCTGTTGTCCTGGTGCTGCTAGACTTATCGGCAGCGTTCGATACCATTTCCCATAACATCCTTATCGAACCCCTGTCTGTGAGTGGAATCGGCGGTAGAGCACTGGAATGGATCAAAAGCTTTCTCTCCAACCGCACCCAATCTGTCACCATGGGTGACTTTAGGTCGGAGGAGGTTAATATCACCAAGGGGGTCCCACAGGGTTCCTGTTTGAGCCCGACCCTATTCAACACATATGTGGCTCCCTTGGCAGATGTAACCAGAGCTTTTGGATTCCATCCAGTGTCCTACGCTGATGATACGCAGCTGCTCTTCCCTTTTAAACATCTTACCCCGGAGATTAAACAATCTTTCTCCGATGGGATGAAGGCAGTCGCAAGGTGGATGTCCTCCAATTTTCTCCAATGCAATGTTGGAAAAACGGAGTTGATGCTTTTTGGTGAAGTGAGGGTCCAATGGTCTCCTGACTGGTGGCCTCCTGATTTGGGCCCAGTCCCAGAGCCCAAAGCAATAATCAAGAATCTGGGGGTCAGATTGGAACCGGAGCTGACCATGAAACAACATGTCACCACTACCGTAGGATTTTGTTTCCACGTAATAGGTCTCCTCCGTAGGATTTTTCCTTTCCTCCCTGACTCCTACAGGAAAACCTTAGTTCAGGCTCTTGTTATCAGCCGCCTTGATTATTGCAATGGTCTCCTGGCAGGAGCAAACGAAGAGGTTTTGGATCGCCTGCAGGTGGTACAAAATACAGCAGCTAGGTTGGTGCTTAATGCACCACCTAGATCCCCTTCTAAACCATTACTGCACAAACTACACTGGTTGCCAATACGGCAACGAGTGAAGTTTAAGACTTGCTGTATTATCCATAAAGGTCTTAATGAACTGGGACCAAAGTATCTGGCCAGTAAATTTGTTCCATACGTTCCTACCCGTACCCTTAGGTCCAGTGAACAGCTGCTGTTAAGCATTCCTAAGATAACTAAATCTAGGCTAGGTGGTAGGGCTCTGTCCGTGGTAGGTCCTAACGTCTGGAATTCACTCCCGCTCTCATTGAGACAATGTCGGAATCACCTTAATTTCAGAAAATCTTTGAAAACTTTTCTGTTTAGCTCATTTTAACCAAGTATCCTGTCGGATCTTAGTAGTTCTTTTTGACACAATTTAAACTTATGGCATCTTCTCAGTTTCTCTACCGGGTGTCAACAGCCCGGAGATACTCCTACGGGAGTTTATTCACAGCGCTCTACAAACCTGCAAATAAATAAATAAATAAGCACTTCCTCCATGACAGGCCTCAACTGGTTTCAGATGCTATGACAACCCTGTCATGACGCTTGTTACTGACATAGAAGAGTTTTATTTAAAACCGTGAGTCATGGTGCATAGAACTCTTCTAAATTACAGCACTGGTGATTATTTAGCACGTGTATTCATTACATAGAATATACATTGTGTGACCTTGCGCAGCACGGGGTGTCAGCAAAAATAGAAAAAATTATGAAAAATACAAAGTAAATTCATATATATATATATCTCGAACACCAGTCCAACTTTTTGCTTCAGAAAGAAGGTGCTGACTCCGTGGATACTCGAAATAAGAAAAGGTTTATTCACCAATGATTTGCTCAGATGCGTTTCGGTGGACAGAACCACCTTGCTCACTACATCAGAACTCAAAATAGTGACATTTATGTAGATCAAATCTGACATGCTAGAACTGATTTTGGTTGTCATGACAACCCTGTGACAACACTCTAAATAAACATAGAAGAGTTATTTGCCTAGTCACTCTCATGTTACTTTTCACCAATTATATTATTTTGTACTTCACATTCTGTACAACCTGTACTTTGATTACATGTATTTTGTAACCTAATGCTTCAGTACATTTCTTTTTTGTTAAGGAAAATTAAAGATTTAAGAAATATATTTCAACATTAGAAAGTGAAAAGAGCAAATGAAAAAGGCATGTACTTGCACACGGTGAGCTGTATATCCAGTGATCATTTTGTGTACCCGTTAAAGCCAATCCCACAGATTTAATCTCTGATGTGACCGGCATGTCTGGTTAGCATGTGCATGTTATTATAAACATCTGTGGTTCGGTGGGCACTTAGGGTCGGCATCCCCAGCTCATTTGTATTAGGCTAGCAGCGGGAGACAACCCCGCTGGTATTATTTCCTCAGACATGCTGGAGTTTGGTGTCAGCGAGAAATGCTAAGTCAGGCGTCAGAGTGGTCACAGCTACACTCATCCGGTAGTCGTGAGTTCCAAGCTCATTGTATACATCACGCTTGTGTCTAAACTTCTCGTACTGGAGTGTACCAATGTCATGTATTTATGAGTGGTAAGCCTGACTGACCTGAGTGACCCAAGTGGGTAGAGGTATCGCTATTTGTGTATTGCAAATTATTGGATGCCTAACTCCCAAATTATCTTTATTGTATGGAGTTTCTGTGTGCCTATTCACATGCTCTACCACAGGTGCTCACATTGTGCAATGCTAAAAGGTGAAAAAGGAAACTTATGTGATCCTAGTGTCAAAATTTGTTTAAGAAAACTTGATGATCATAAGTGAGTTCTAGATGTTTTAACAGGGGGGTTAGACTGCTCTGGCCAAGGGGCAGAGGACTAGAGGTGTACATTAAGCGCCTCGAACACATTTAACCCGTTAGGGATTTTGGAGCGGAGAAGAATGATATATCTCGACTCCAGTCTTCTGAGTGCCAGCAGACGATTCCCACCCCTAATGTTCTTGGGGATGCTGTCTATTACAAAGAAAGTAAGGTCTTTGGCATTTCCTGCATGATGTGAATTAATGTGTCTCGCCACAGGGTATGTCTGATCGTTATTGGCAATCGCCCTGAGGTGTTGTAGTATCCTCATGTTGGCCTGGTGTATCTTGATGCCCACATATCTACTCCCACAAGTGCATTCCAGTACATATACAGCGTACTCTGTTTTGCACGAGTAGCTGCCCCTGATGTTATAAGGTGTGTGCCTGAATGGAAGTCTGACTGAATGTGTGTTGACGCCATGTCTACAGGCTTTGCACTTGGAGCATCTGAAGAAACCCTTCTGTGATTGTAACCAAGTGGTGTTTTTAGGGTTGTGGGTGCGTTGCACACTAACTCACTCCTCATGGACTTAGCCTTCCTAAATGTGAGTGAAGGACTTTTATCACACAGGGGACCTACAACTAGGTCGTTTGGAACCAGAGGCCAATGTCTATTCAAGATTTTACGTAAATTGGCATGGTAGCTATTGTAACCAGTAATTAGCCTAGGGGTCTGGGCTGAGCTAGCTTTGGTTTGATGTGTTTGATGTTCTCTTCGTTCAGGGAACAGAAGATCTTTCCTGTTTATTGGTGCACATTTTTTCTCAGCATTAGTCAGTGTGACTTGGTTGTATCCCGTATTCTTGAGTCTAGTGAAAAGTTCCTGTTTTGACTCTTGCAAGTCCACTACCCTGCTACAGTTTGGGGTCATTCTCAGACACTCAGCATAGGGTATTGATTGTTTTAGTTTAGTCGGGTGGAATCTCTGGGTGTGTAGTATTGCATTGCCTGCTGTGGGTTTCCTGTAAGTGCGGGAATGTATTTTATTGTTTGCCACAAACAGTTCTAGGTCTAGAAATTGGATGGATACTGGACTGATGGTACTAGTAAAGCTAAGATTTAGACTGTTGTTATTTATTTCAGTGGCAAACCTCAGAGCATTCTCATTGGTTCCCTTCCATAGAATGAATATGTCATCTATGTATCTGTGGTAAATGATTACATTCTCTGCCATGGCTTGGTGTTGCGAGACCCTCAATACTTGCTCCCCCCACCAGCCCATGTGCAAGTTCGCATAGCTGGGGGAGAAGCAAGTACCCATGGCCGAACCCTGCATTTGTTTATAGTGCAGCCTATTGAAAATTAATGTGTTATTAGTCAGGCACCATTCTGTCATTTCCAGTAGCATGCAGGTAGGTTGATGTAATGTGATCGGCCTTTGCCCTAGGTAATGTTGTAAAGCTCGCAGCCCATCAGAGTGTCTAATGCTGGTGTATAGCGATTGTACAGCTAGGGTCATGAAAACATAGTTCTCATTCCAGTCAAAGACATATATTTTAGTTAGGGAATCTCCAGTGTCTTTTGTGAAGGCAGGTAATTCTTGGACATATGGATGTAGGAAAGAGTCAATAAAAACGCTGGTATTTTCCGAAGAGGTTCCCTATTGCCGATATTATCAGTCTACCTGGTGGCTGTTGTGCGTTCTTATGTACTTTTGGTATCAGGTATAGCTGAGGGGTGATGGGATAGTCATTTTTGAGGAAATCAAACTCTGGTTTGCTTAGAAGCCCCATTCCTTTCCATCTGTACAGTTCAGTATTGTATCTCTCTTTTATTCCTGCGATGTTCGTCGGGCTAATGCGGTTGTAGCAATTGTAATCCTGTAGTTGGGATTGTGCTTCTTGGTTGTACATTGAGAGCAGCCACAGCACTATGTTTCCCCCTTATCTGACCACCTAACCACAATGTCAGGTCGGGCTTTGATTTTGGCTACAAGGTTGTTGTACTCCAATCTTTGGTTGTGGTTTTTTGCGAGGAAATTCTTGGTGGTGGTCAGTGATAGGTTTTTAGATCCCTAATTACATTGTCCGAAAATAAATCCAGACCATCTTTGGGTAGAAGTTGCATAAACACTGATTTGGGTTTAAACGATGTATGTGCTGTTTGGTATATGTCCAGTCCTGACCTACTTGCAGCGTCCCCTGGTGATAGCTAGCTTGCCATCTCATCTGGGTCCAGGGTTATTAGATCTCTAACTAGGTTCATGTCTTTGGTTGTTAGTAGGACTACTGCCACGCTCTCAGTGTTTGATTCAGTGGTCTTCCTTTGGTTGTTGATACAGTATTTTTGTAGTTTTCGTTTCCGCACGAATTGGAACAAATCGATCCTAGTCTGTGCATAATCCAAGTTTTTTTCGGTGCAATATGTGATTCCCAAAGATAAAATTTCATTTTCTTTTTGGCTTAGCTCTATGTCTGATAGGTTTATGACTATGTTATCAATGTTTTAGGTTTGAGGAGTTATCTGTGTTTGTTTCTCCTGTATTGTTTCTTCGTGGTTGTTGTTTTTGTCCCTGGCATCTGTTCTTTTTGCGTCTGCTCTTTGTTGGTTTGGATTCTGTGATTTTCCTTTTGTCCAGTCTTGGTGCTGTGGCCGTGGAGGTAAGCTTAGCATTCGCCCCATCTGTAAAAAAGAAAATTCTTGCACTGGTGTAGGTGTTTTGCGCCTGGGGTTGCCACTTACATTACTCTCTAGGTCCGACTCGATTTCCGAACTCCATTCAGATTCGCTTTGTCCCACTGTTTTGTTAGTGGCTCCTGTCGTGTCTGAGAGTTGTTGGCGGCGTATATTTTCAAACTTCTTAGCAAAATATATATTCTCCCTTTTAAGTAATCATTCCTATCTCTGTGGAACTTTATTGCCTTCCTTTCTGTTATTCGAAGTAAAGAGGGACCCCCTGATGCGGATTGGTTTCCTGGGTCAGGGCAAAGAGCAAGTGTGAGTAAATTACCCAGGCAAATTCCTGAACCAACTAACACATGAAAAGTAACTCAATACATATTCAAAAAATTATCATACACTATTGCATGTACATATAAAGATACAAATTTAATAGCATGATACTCAGTAAAATTGATACATAATTATACATAAAGGATAAAAAGATTTGTAGTATTTAAACATATGCATATTTTCAATCTAGTAAATAGTTCATTGATATAAAATATAGATGGTTTCCTGTTTTTTGTTTTTTGACAAAAAACAGGAAACCATCTATCTTTTATATCAATGAACTTTTTACTAGATTGAAAATATGCATATGTTTAAATACTACAAATCTTTTTATCCTTTATGTACAATTATGTATCAATTTTACTGAATATCATGCTATTAAATTTGTATCTTTATATGTACATGCAATAGTGTATGATAATTTTTTGAATATGTTTTGAGTTACTTTTCATGTGTTAGTTGGTGCAGGAATTTGCCTGGGTAATTTACTCACACTTGTTCTTCCTTTCTGTTATGCCATCCTTGTATTTTGTTACTCATGTTTGGATTTCCTTCATGTACTTTTGAATCTCCTCTTGATTTTCACCCGATTCCGACTCCTTTAAAATTTCAGTGATGCATTCTAGTAGTTTTCCCTGTCACTCCTGCATACTTTATCAGGATATTGAGCATGTTTCGTGAAGAATGGGCACTGTTATCCGCCCAGTCTTGAAGCATTGCGGGGTCAGCATTCTCATTCGATGGTGCCACAAGTATCCTCAGGCCTCTAGGCACGCACCCCACACCCACATATTTCTTTAATGACTTACACTCCGGCCATTTGGAAACCTCTTTTTTGCAGAGTTTCTCCAGTTCATGGAGAAGTTTTTTCATATCATTCTGTGCAGGTTCTGATTCAGTACTTGAAGATTTCTGTGCGGTAGATGTGCCTGTGTCTGCATCACAAAAAATGTCCAGAGCCGCCTCTTCCCGCTGTCTAACCCACTCCTCAGCCGTAATTGGAAATATTCAAGTATCACTTTGGTATTCACTGCCCGGTACACTTAATTCCTCCGGGACTACCTCTCCCATAAGCCTGTGCGGGACCACTGTACTTTTCCCCAATGCACTCGCACTCTTACCTGAGGCTCGGACTGCTCTTCAGTGATCTCTCAGGTCAGGCAGAGTATCTCTGTGCACAGGGATAGTCTTTACAGTCCAAAATCGCGGCTTCGGGAGGCACTGGATTTCTTTCCTGGCAGAAAGCGATACCACTTGGTTTCCTGGCAATACAGTGCTCCAGAAAGAGGAGGGTCAGCATGAGAGTTTCCAGGAATGCAACTCTTAAATCTCGAACACCAGACCAACTTTTGATTCAGAAAGAAAGCGCTGACTCCATGGATACTCAAAATAAGAAAATGTTTATTCACCAATTATTGCTCAGATGCGTTTCGGTGGACAGAACCACCTTGCTCACTACATCAGAGCTCAAAACAGTGACATTTATGTAAATCAAATCTGACATGCTAGAACTGGTTTTGGTTGTCATGGCAACCCTGTGACACCACTCTAAATAAACATAGAAGAGTAATTTGCCTAGTCACTCTCATGTTACTTTTCACCAATTATATTATTTTGTACTTCACATTCTGTACAACCTGTACTTTGATTACATGTATTTTGTAACCTAATTCTTCAGTGCATTTCTTTTTTGTGAAGGAAAATTAAAGATTTAAGAAATATATTATTAGAAAGTGAAAAGAGCAAATGAAAAAGGCATGTACTTGCACACGGTGAGCTGTATATACAGTGATCATTTTGTGTACCCGTTGCAGCCAATCCCACAGATTTAATCTCTGATGTGACCGGCATGTCTGGTTAGCATGTGCATGTTATTATAAACATCTGTGGTTCGGTGGGCACTTAGGGTCGGCATCCCCAGCTCATTTGTATTAGGCTTACGCGGCAGACAACCCCGCTGGTATTATTTCCTCAGACATGCTGGAGTTTGGTGTCAGCGAGAAATGCTAAGTCAGGCGTCAGAGTGGTCACAGCTACACTCATCCGGCAGTCGTGAGTTCCAAGCTCATTGTATACATCACGCTTGTGTCTAAACTTCTCGTACTGGAGTGTACCAATGTCATGTATTTATGAGTGGTAAGCCTGACTGACCTGAGTGACCCAAGTGTGTAGAGGTATCGCTATTTGTGTATTGCAAATTATTGGATGCCTAACTCCCAAATTATCCTTATTGTATGGAGTTTCTATGTGCCTGCTCACGTGCTCTACCACTGGTGCTCACATTGTGCAAAGCTAAAAGCTGCAAAGGAAACTTAAGTGATCCTAGTGTCAAAACTTGTTTAAGAAAACTTGATGATCATAAGTGAGTTCTAGATGTTTTAACAGGGGGGTTAGACTGCGCGGGCCAAGCGGCAGCGGACTAGAGGTGCACATTAAGAACCTCGTACGCATTTAACCCGTTTGGGATTTTGGAGTGTAGAAGAATGATAAATCTCGACTCCAGTCTTCTGAGTGCCAACAGACGATTCCCACCCCTAATGTTCTTGGGGATGCTGTCTATTACAAAGAAAGTAAGGTCTTTGGCATTTCCTGCATGATGTGAATTAATGTGTCTCGCCACAGGGTATGTCTGATCGTTATTGGTAATCGCCCTGAGGTGTTGTAGTATCCTCACGGGGGCCTGGTGTATCGGGCTTCCCACATATCTACTCCCACAAGTGCATTCAAGTACATATACAGCGTACTCTGTTTTGCACGAATAGCTGCCCTTGATGTTATAAGGTGTGTGCCTGAATGGAAGTCTGACTGAATGTGTGTTGACGCCCTGTCTACAGGCTTTGCACTTGAAGCATCGGAAGAAACCCTTCTGTGATTATTATACATATATATATATATATATAGCCAACACAACATCATAAATCCAAGCGTTTCCAAAAAGACAACAACCAACGTCATGGAAAGATTGTCAAATGAAGTTGAGCCTTTGTTTCAAATAAGGGAATCGAGTAGTTGGTTCGTCTGCATGTGTAAGGACGTTTCGCCCCCTTTAGGTTATTAGGTCTCATCAGGGTCATCAGAATAATGGGACAACTGATGTTATCTAAGGGATATGTAACCAGTGTGCACACCACCCACAGTGCACAAAAGAGGGGAAGGGTACTCACTAGGGGTACCCAGTACGGGAACCCCAAGGAGAGCCAACTCGGAAAGCAGATGCCTACGTTTTAGCGGACTGGAGCAAGAGCCACGACAGAGGTCTCACTGATGTCGCACCAGCGTCAGGATGTGAGCATTCACTGCGTGGCATAGTCAGAAGGAATCTCCGTCAGTCAGGGTCCTGACTTTCAAATGTGCAACAAATAATCAAACATTGTGGGCTTGATTCATAAAGGTTAACTTACACTTTTGTGTAAGTTTACAATTGTTTCCTATTCACAAAGGTATTTTGTGAGTAATACTTTTACGACTGTAGAGCCTCTGCACATAAAAAGATAGAATAGTTCCACCTTTTTATGCGTGGACACTCTGCAGTTTAAAAGATTCACTTCTTTGAATCAGGCCCAAAGTGTCTTGCCTTTGAACAGCTGCCCCATCTGCCTGGACCAGCTGAAATAGCCCAGGAAAATGGGGCTTTACCTAGTCAGCTAAATAATTGTCCATGGTTGACCCAGGCAGAGGCCTTGTGGACATGGGCTTGCTCTCACTCACTACAGCGCGAGGACACGCCATCTGGCGTAACCAGGCACTTTACAAACTCCCTTATTATTATTATTATTATTATTATTATTATTATTGAATGGTCATATGGCCAGTGGTAGCCTGAATTGCACACCAATTTGAGTGATCATGGCTCTTTGATAGCATGAATGTGACAATCAAGCATTGTATTAAATGATATCAAAAGCAGCACACACTCAAGCAACTACGAATGTGATCAGACTGCAAGGAATGTGATAACACATACATACATCCCAACACAAACCCATGCATGCAAGCAGACACCCATGAATTTAAGTAATTGCATATCCACACACAGATTCAGATAACCAGGCACACATTCAACCACCTATTATATCCACATTCAACATAGATGCTCCCTCAGATTCTGCTTAGTACACTTACAGACACAAACACACACCATTATACACACAAATATTCGGAGACATCATGTTGCGCCCCACGTACACCCATATTCCCATAGACACTGAGCAGGTTACCACGGTAATTTCAAACTCAAGAAACATAGTGAAAAAGGATCACAACAGCAGAATACAAAATCTCTTTATAGTGCCACCAGAACAGGTGCCCCAGTCCCTAGTGGCCTGGACCATTTTGCAGATTTAGGAGTCTGACAACAGGCACCCAGTTTGAAAAGGGAAATCGCTGATAGGGAAGTTGGCAGCTGCCGTTTGAAAAACAAGAGGGTCGATGATACATGGCAGCCGCCCAAGTGAATGGTTCATATTTGAAAACAGGAAATCAGGTCAGCTGTTATCTGTCCCAACTCTCTGTGACCCATTAAACATTTGTTTGAAGGAGGCCCAGGACGGGTGACAGGTGGACCTGTGGCTTTTTGTTGTAGCAAAAAAGCCTTATTGAAAATGTAGGTGACATGAAATACTAAAACATTACAAAAAAACATACGAAATCCATAACAATTAAAATCCATTAAAAATCTAAATTGAAGAGGAATTAAGATTACAGTGAACATAATTGTGGCTACAGAACAAAACCTTAAAATACATGAAATTTACATGAATTTCACATGCTCTCACCCACAACATACACTATTAACTTTGATTATGTGTAATCTTTCTAAAATCAAACACCATCAGAATACCATTTTTCATAATGTAAAATATCGCAAAATATATCTATCATTAAAATACATAGATGAGGAAAATATTGTAACATAATTCATAATGTATAATGTCATAAATTAAACTAATGTATCTTGCTGAAGATTTGGGGAAGCCAGGAAGGAGAAACAGGTTAAAGCTCGCCAATGCGTCTGGGCAAGGCAGGTGGAAACGAGCAGACTACGTGTCTTGGTCAATGTGTGTGTGTGTAGGGGGTCTTAGCCTTCCTAATGCTCCCATCATTAAGCGAGGTGGAGTGTAGTAAGTGATGCCCCCAGTCCTTGTGTAAGGCAGTGATGGTAAACTATCCCACCCTTTGCAAGTAGGCACTGTCTCACGTTTTGATACATCATTTTGATATTCTTGTTTGGGGAGGTTGCTTTTATTAATAGGCCCAGCCCATAAACCTCTACAGACTCTTTGACATGTTTGCTAAATATGTCTGAGAATAGAAAAATGCATTTTACACGTTTTCCCTCCAACAATAGTTTTTGTGCCATTTATTGGTTAAACATTCTGACTCAAGGCGAATGATTCCTAACATAAAGTGCAATAACATATCTTATTATTATTATTATTATTATTATTATTATTATTATTATTATTATTATTATTGGGTAACTATGCATACTATTGTTTTTGCTACTATTGTTTCTCGTGTACTTTATATATGAAATATTATAAACATAATTTCAAATTTACAATACCCTTCAGAGTATGAAAATGAAATCATATCAATTAACAAATGACAAGGTTACGACTTTCTACAAACAGCCGCATACATCAATATAGTTCACTCACACTGTAGTAAAGGTTTGAAATATAATTGTTGTTATTATCATTATATGTGGAAAGGGAAAGTGTAATCACCCTAGTAACTGATATCCATTACTTTCTTATCACAAGTACATTCTAATGTAAGAACACGCCTTCATTAACATAATGGACTTATTGCAAGTAAATGGTGATGCGGGGTGTCACCCACTGCTTGTGAAAGGGCTTCCCCTCATCCATATGTGATGTGCCTCAGCAGGCGCCTGCCCTGCCTGTCTTCCTGCCGCCTCTCAGTGATTGGTGCTGGCTCATCTTAGAAGATGCACTGCTGGAGAAGCAGTCAGGAGGAGGACAGACTCTGCCCCATCCTATGAGCTGCCCTATTATCTCCAACAACAGGTCTGCAGTATGGGAAACCCTAAAACTGTCCATCTTCATTCCCTTTCCAGCATTAATGGAGCTGGCTTTGCTGCACAACCGTTCTAAAATCCAGATGTTCCTTCTTCCTGGCGGTGCTGGATTGCTGCCTCACTGGTGGTCGTTAAACTTTTCATACACCCTTCACTGTAGGCCTCTCAAGTGAGAATGATCTTCAGAGTACATGATTCGTTAGAGGTTTATATTTATTGTAGGATCTGGGCCTCTTTGTTCGACAGAGGGCGATGCTCTATTGCATAACCCACCTGCATGAATTCTTATCTTGGTCTGAACCAGTGGACAGAGGCCCCCACAGCCCCAGCAGTGTGGGGGGCCCGAGCTCCAGGGGGGGGGGGGGGGGGGGGCTTCAGCAAAGTACCCTGGCCTAAACGCTCCTGAATGAGTCTGAAGCGGGGCCCCTCCATGTACTTTGCAGGGGGGTCCTCACGTTTTGTTACGCAGCTGGTCTGAACCAGCACGCGCAATGCTCCTGTGAACTCTTTATGGTAAAGCTGAATATGTACCCTATGCAACCTTACAGGGTAACTAAATCAAATAGCTGCCTGGAGGCTGATACCATATCTTGATCTTATTCCTTGTGACCTGAATGATCTTAGATGAGCCCCTCCATACGCACCCCTTTTAATGTGACACTCTCGAACCTCCGAGCCCGGATTAACCTTCTGTTACCCCCTCCAAACACCTTTCGCTAATATCTGACCCTTGACAGCCCACTCATATATAAGTACCACCTATGAACCGTTCCACCCGTCGATGGCTGTTGTCGTTAATGCTTTCAGCACTAGAGCTATGTGAAGTGAAATTATTGGTGTAGACGTTGTCATGTATAACAATAATATGAATAGTTGATAAAACCTTCAAAATGACTTCGAAAAAAGCAAAACCATCTTGCAAGCTACTCCGAGTTTTGTTACCTTATAAAGGCACTGAGTCTGCTGCCTCGCTATCACTGTGGCCAATGAACTCCTTGGTGACTCACAGCATCATTAAGCATTCTATTTCTGATAAAAGACGTGTCTTAGTGTTCAAACGACCCAACAATCAACGCAGCCTTCTCCTGATCTCTCTTTTTTATTTTGCTCTCTCACCACTACTCATGACCACTAGCAGATGCCATCAATCATCCATGTGAGAAACCATTAATCGCTCCCTCTTAAAGAGAACACAAATGTAATTGCTCTGAAACTGATGTCCCTAAGGCTTCCAGGAATCTGCAACCAGGTGAGATTCAACAGAACTTTGCTTTCTGAAGATGAAAAGCCACCGAAGACATACTATTTCATGTCAAAAGAAAGATTTTGTATAATGAAGCTGGAGACAAACTGGGTGAGACAGTCTATTAGCGTGCCTGCCGCATAAAGCAAGCAAGCACTGAGTCCAGGAGTCAGCATGAAAATGGACGGTCACTGTGATCCAACATTTAACCATCACTTTTAATCAACCCATCTTTTCGAAGCAGGAATGCTTCACTTCCTCTGATAATCAATGCAATTTGAATTAAAGGACGCTGTTGGCGCCTTTAAAGTCTACTTAAGTGGCTAAGTTATTCTGGCATTAAACAAACCATTAAGAACAGGAAGGCATTACAAATGTGATAAATCACAGTGCATAACTGACATACCTGTAGTTTCCAAAGAAGTGTAAAACACTGTGTATGCCTAATTAAAAACTTGACAAGTTGTTAACAATCATGGTTACCAGTTTGAAGCATACAGTTCCCTTTTGGATTGGTCTGCCTTTGCTGGAGAAAGCAAGCTTCACGTTGGAATTGTTATTGTACTGAAGTTCGAAGTCTGTGGAAAATCTTATTTTAAACAATTATGATTTGAGATTTTGATTAAGGGCAGAACACAAACAGTGAAAGTGTCAAAGATAGATGTCCATCCAATGATTTATTCTTCATGAAGTGTTTTGTTCAGCATAAGAGCAAGATATATATATCTAAGGTTCATAAGGACATCCAGACTCCCCCAGGCAGACCAAAAATTTCAGCGAGGGGAGGGTTATTAGAGAAAACATCGCGCTATGTGGATTATTTTCTACAGGACCATGTCAAAGCACTCCCATCCTATAAAAAAGACACAAGTGACTTTTTGAGAAAATTAGGGGAAATATCATGGGAGGATGGTTGTCTTTTAGTAACACTGGATGTCAACACACTGTATACTAGTATAAATCATCATGATGGTATCCGTGCAGTGGTGTACTATTTAAATACTAGGCCTGATGATATGAACCAGCACAGTAAGATGTTGTCAACCATGATTTTAACTTGTCTCGAGAATAACTTCTTCCTTTTTAATAACCAGATTTTTAATCAAATTAGGGGAGTAGCTATGGGGGCCTGTTTCTCCCCTAGTTATGCCTGCCTGCACATGGGCTATTGGGAGAAACAGGTCCTCAGCAATGAATACACTGAAGTTTTAAAGAGTCAGGTTTTATGTTGGTATAGATATATTGACGACATCTTTTTAATTTGGCGGGGATCAGAATCAACTGCTCAGAAATTTGTAGATAATATCAATTGCAATGTTTTTAATTTGGGTTTTACTGCTCAGATGAGCATATCTACTATTAATTTTATAGATGTTGAAATTTATACTGTAGATAACATCATAAACACCAAATTACACTGAAAGGCCACAGCAGGAAATACCATGTTACATGCCACCAGCCACCACCCTGTCCATCTTATCTGGAGCATCCCTTACGGGGAGACGCTCCGGATACGCAGGATTTGTAGCGACAATCAGGAGTGTAGAAAGGCGCAGGAGGCTAGTAAACAGAGATTCCTGGAGAGGGGGTACTCGTAAAGTGTCTTAAACACAGCAATCAAAAGAACATCTAACCTACAGCAAGCAGAGGCACTGGTGGAGCGCAGCAAACCTGAAATCAATAAGGCTGAAGCCCCTACCAGATTAATCATCTCTTACAGTATTCAGCACAAGGCCATACGTAAAATAATAACTAAAAACTGGCCTTTGATAAGGAGTGATCCAGTCCTGAGCACTCAAAGTATAAAGTCACAGACACTAACATTCAGAAAAGCTCCCTCCATGAGCAATGCCCTGGTAAAAAGCAGTCCGGAGGTGATAGTGCCAACTAATTGGTTAAGTCCTAAAGAGGGTTTCAGGAAATGTAAAACATGCAGAGCCTGCAAATACGGCAAAAACATGAGGGAATATAATACTCCATTCAAGCCCAAACCAGTACCTATAATGAAGAACTTAGACTGCAAAACAGAATTCGCAGTATATGTACTGGAGTGTACATGCAAGCTAAGGTATTTAGGAAGCACTAAGCTTCAAGTACATAAGCGAGTTCTAGAACATCTTAGAGCGATTACAAACAGCGACACAACCTACCCAGTGGCCCATCACTTCAAGGAGTCTCATGGCAATAACTTAGAGGATTTAAACTATTATGTCGTCAACAGTGCATAACAAAAAGCAAATGCACTGTGACTATGATTTAGAGAATATCCCTAGCCTTTGAATACCTGCTGCTGTTGCATATACACATGCTTAATCATTTGTGTGGGTGCTCACTAAACTGACTGTATTTATTAATGGGCTAATTAATGATGTGGTGCATTATGCCGGTGACATACCGATGCACAGCAATATCTATAAATATGCACCGGCAATGGCGGCTCTCATATCCGATATGGGATGAAAGGAACTGTGAAATATTTATTGTTAACCATTTAGAAATGGCCGCCATACTTACATGCACTATTGTATTAGTCAGTTGTCAGTTACATTCCGATGACGTAGATATAATGCTGTCAGGCGGTTAAAACTGTAAACACTGACAAAGGACTTTGGTCCGAAACGCGTTTGTTACACTTTGTTTGTGGGCTAAATAAATCTTTGCCGCTTATACCCCTGGAGTGCGTGTAACGTTTCTCATAAACGGAAGCGAGTTGGAGCTACGATATATATATATATATTCACTGAAAAAAACATAGGTTTCACACCAGTTATAGTTAGGAATTTGCATTTAAAAAACCTATTAAATTCACATAAAAAACCATAGGTTTCACACCAGTTATAGTTAGCTGGAAATTTTACTGACATAAAACCATTGAAATTCCCACGTTATAGTTAGTTGGACTCACTATAACTTGTGCGTGCAATGCACTGCTGATGACGTCACATATTACATCACTCATGACAATGTCAGTGACATCACTCATGACATCACTGATGATACCATTCTTGTGACTTAGTGACAGATCTCCTTTCACAGTAATTTTACCCATTTCAGTTACAACAACCAATTCAGTAATTCCACCATCTATATACACATCCACTCATTCACCAACAGTTCTCTGTAGTCACTCATACATATACTCACCCATCATATGAAGTGATACACCTATACATCCTGCTACACACCGACAGTCATCCAAAAGTTACTCACACACATACTCACACATGCAAATAAACTATTGATCATCCATTTATTTGCATATAGAGCAATACACACACTACCACCTTACTTCTAATGAAAATTACAAATATTTATTCTCTTAAACAATCACTTTTCGAAACACATACTTATTTACACAGGAACTCTTACAATCTCTAAATCTCACATATACTCACTGATATGCATCAATATTCACATATTCTATATTAAAACATATGTAGTTACTGTTAAAAACACTAGTGAGACAGTCATTTACTCACTAACATACACTTATCCACACTATTCAACCATGCAGTCCTGCACATATGCAGTCTTTAAAATACATACAAACAAAGAGTCAGTGTAGTAAGTAATTCCCACACTAAACAAAACAGTCACTCATACTGATACTAAAAAAACATCTAATAACCCATACACACACAAATGTAGTTACTCACCAACCCATGCAGCCACTTATGCACAAAGTGAAACACTGATACATATTTTTTAATTTTTAAACATTAATCCCTAATATATGTATTCACTAAAATACACATAATAAGCCAGTTAACCAATCATTTTATTTTTAAAAAAAAAACATCCTTTAAGACACTTTTTTAAAAATGTATTGTTCCATCGACCTTTCCAAATACATATATAAAACATATTTATTTTTCATAAAGTCACACATTCACTGGATGGTTTCATCAGTGATGTCATGAGTGATGTCACTGACCATGTCATGAGTGATGTAATATGTGACGTCATCAGCAGTGCATTGCACGCGCAAGTTATAGTGAGTCCAACTAACTATAACGTGGGAATTTCAATGGTTTTATGTCAGTAAAATTTCCAGCTAACTATAACTGGTGTGAAACCTATGGTTTTTTATGTGAATTTAATAGGTTTTTTAAATGCAAATTCCTAACTATAACTGGTGTGAAACCTATGGTTTTTTCAGCGAATTTCATAGGTTTTTTAAATGCTAATTCCTAACTATAACTGGTGTTAAACCTATGATTTTTCCGTGAATTTCAAAGGTTTTTTAAATGCTAATTCCTAACTATAAATCTCAGTTTATAAGTAAGACTGTTAGCGCACTAGTTGTTCTCTGGGACATTCTGTTATTGGGCTATATTTTGACTTTTTTTGGCTGTTTTTTTGGCTACATTTTTTTTGTTTTTTGTCTCTGGTGGCCATCTTTGGGCTACATTGGGCTACATAGGGCTACATTTTGGCTCTAATATATATATAGCCCAATGTAGCCCAATATATATTTTTCAAAGTTCATTTTCGTAAAAACGACGTGAGCATATATCTTGAGACATAGCAAAGGCACATCGGGCTACCAGTCCCTACAATTTTGCCTATTTTAAAAAAATATATATATAAATATATTATTATTATTATTTATTTTTTTTGCCTTGGTGCGCTCCCGGAGCGCGCCCCGGGGTGCGCCCCAGAAAGCGTAATTAATTGAAGCGCCCCGGGGAGCGCACCGGGGAGCGTCCCGTAAGCGCCATTATCGTTTTCTTAAACATGATAGTGATGTATCGCGTAGCCGCGTCTGCATGAAACGCACGGCCTAAGCGCACCCGGAAGCACTCGTGCGAATATGATCGCGCAATGTAAACTTCCGACGCGCTTACGCGACGCGACCCGGGGCGCTCCCCCGGGCACGCCCCAGGGCGCGTAGCGTAAGCGCGTCGGGTCATGTGACCTGAAAATAACACTTTTCATTGGTTCATAACAGTTTTGGTTTCATAATGATGAAGCCCCTGGTCATGTGACCTGAAAATAACACTTTTCATTGGATATAACTTTTTTTTTCCTTCTGATGAAAGACCCCACCTTTTTCCTTTCTTCTGACTTTGTCCTTTGACTGAGGAAGACCTGCTTGTACCTCTCTGTACAATTTTCATCTACATAATGGCTTCAGTAGCAGCAGCAGCTGGTGCATCTGCACCACCACCACCACCACAACAACCAAAAGGACCACCACAAGTGTTCATTGGTGGTCAAGAAGAGGGGGAAGAGGAGGAGGAGGAGGAGGTGGAAGAAAGGACGAGAACATTTCTCCAAGAACACAATACCCCATACCAGCCTAGACCACACATTATTTGGGAGTTTTTTTCTCTTCCACAGGGGAAGAAAAAGGTAAATGCAGCCAAGGTGACTTGCCTAATCTGTGGCATGGAACTCTCCAGAGGGAACCCTCTTAAAAAATATTCCTTTGGAAATCACACAATGATCCGCCACATGCAGCGCAAGCATCCTATAAACTATTCTGCTGCAGAGATGAAGGAACTGGCCAGTAACCCTTCCCCATCAACAAGAACCAGCTCAAAAAGAAAGCAACCCACTCCCTCAACACCAGAAGAAAATGAAACGATGCGTTGCATTCAGCCACGATTTGCAGATTTCAGAATCACATGCAAATATTGTGGGAAGACCATCTCCTACGGAAAACAGAGCGTAAAGCTCATCGTCCTTGCTGGGGACAACCACAAATGCCCCAATCGACCCTAATTATTTCTTTTCTTTTTTTTCGCTCCAGTTGAGCCATTTCCAATTCCCTATTTTTTCGTTTCTCCCCATGAAAAATACAAAAAAAATATAAAAGTGTTCTGAAAAGCCAAAAAAAGTTCAAAATGTTCATAAAACATAAAAAAATATAAAACAACAAAAAGAAGAAAAAAAACAGATCTTTTCAGAACTACGACTAATTTCTAATAAAAGGCTACTTCTTTTTAAAAACTGTCATTCTTTTTTCCCCATGGTAAGCTCCCCGGTACGCTCCCCAGTGCGCGTACCGGGCGCTGCCCCCGCGCAAATCAAAAAAGAGAAATTATCTTTTGCCCTGCAGGACCCTTTTTTGGCACAAACATCAAACCTAGGGGGTCATGGGGGGTCTATCCCTGCCCCCTTATTGTCATTTCCCCCTTTGTTTTAGCCACCTCTTGTGTCTCGATTTTACCGAGACACAAGATGGCGGCCGCTCCGGACTGTTTCGAATGTTTACAGACACCCGAGAGCAAATCAGCTTTCCATGCGCAAGTCGCTTAGCACGCCCGGTGCGCTCCCCGGGGCGCGTACCGGGGCGCTGCCATAGATATATATATTTTTTTGAACCTAAATTACTCAAAATCCACTGGAGCACATATCTTCAGACATAGCAAAGGCACATCGGGCTGCGAGTCCCTACAATTTTGCCAAATTTGGTTGAAATCCATTCAGCCGTTCGGGCTAAAAGTGAAATCGACCGCCCTATGGAAATTAACATGGGGAAAACGCGTTTTGGGACCCGCCTTTTATCTCGGCCCCCGCTTGACGAATCCCCCCCAAACTTTCAGGGAAGGACCGGAACGCCGCGAGGCCATTTTGAGGAAATTGTCAGTCAGATTCGTCAACCGGCGCCAAAGTTATTCCAAATAGAATTTTGGGATTTAACATTGAAAAAAATCCTAACTATAACTACCTACTGGCGACTGCCAGTAGGTAATATATATATATATATATATATCACCTCCAATCCCGCTTTTCTTAAAAAACGGGCTGACACATGCTGGATTTGTTGCAATATATATATATATATATATATATATATTGGTAACACCATGGACACGGCACCCATTTGGGTAGCAATACCACACTACAGGTCCCAGAATCCTGTGAGGGACTATGGATCACCTGTTTATTTTCAACAGCCTATCAGTAGGCAGTATTTTTTGAATAAAGGGTGTGGATAAAACTCTGTGTGTTTGGTGAACTATGCCTTTGAAGAAGGGAACCAACCCGAAATGCGTCAGGCTGCTCCTACCTTGCGCCTGATCTACTGGAGATTCACTGCACCTCGTGTGCTCCCTCGCCTGTGGGTGACTTTGGAGCTTTATATATATATATATATATATATATATATATATATATATATATATATATATATATATATATATATATATATATATATTCACTGAAAAAACCATAGTTTTCACACCAGTTATTGTTAGGAATTAGAATCTAAAAAACCTACTAAATTCACGGAAAAAAACATAGGTTTCACACCAGTTATAGTTAGGAATTAGCATTTAACCCTTTCGATGCTCATGACGAGCTCAGCTCGTCATGATGCACAGTTGAGCTGTGCTGATGGCGAGCTGAGCTCGTCATGAATAAATGGGATTTTAAAAAAGTCAGCACTGGAGGGGAAAACGCCTAGCAGCCAAGGTGTTAAAAAACCTATTAAATTCACTGAAAAAACCATAGGTTTCACACCAGTTATAGTTACCTGGAAATTTTACTGACATTAAACCATTGAAATTCCCACGTTATAGTTAGTTGGACTCACTATAACTTGCGCGCCTGCAATGCAGTGCTGATGACGTCACATATTACATCACTCATGACATGGTCAGTGAATTCACATAGGCAGATTCCTCAACTGGTGACAAAGTTATTCCCAACAGAATGTTGCGGATTCCCTATGGAAAACAATCCTAACTATAACTACCTGCCAGTAGGTAATATATATATATATATATATATATATATATATATATATATATATATATATATATATATATATATATATATATATATATCCAACCAGAGAGCCGCTGTGGATCACTGCCGCTTCCAGGGGCGGGCCTCGGACGGGATAGCGAGTCCCTGAATATCCATCACTTAAGTGATATATAAATATATATCTATATACATACATATATGAGAAAAACAGCGACTCCCTTCTTCTCCGAGGTTGGAGAGTCAGGGACCTAGTCTTCGTGGCAGAAAACAGTTTGTTTGATATTAAGCCGTATGACGCGTTACGGTCAGGGAAATGCCCTTTTATAGATATACACTGTAAAACCATAGGTTCCACACATGTTATAGTTAGATGGACATTTCACTCATACAAAACCATTGAAATTCCCCCGTTATAGTTAGTTCTGTCATTAGTGATGTAATATGTGACGTCATCAGCAGTGGATTACGGGCGTGCAAGTTATAGTAAGCAGAACTAACTATAAAAGGGTAATTTCAAAGGTTTTGTATGAGTGAAATGTCCAGCTAACTATAACATGTGTGAAAACTATGTTTTTTTCAGTGAATTCCATAGGTTTTGTAAATACCAATTTTTAAATGTATTAATTGTCATATTTTTTTATACTAATTTACTACATATTTTATAATAATTATTTTTAGCTATTTTATTTTTTAAATTACATTACATATTACTAATGTAAAATAATAGAAATATTCAAAAATGATTTTTTGTATTGTATATTTTTTCAATTTCTGAAAATTAATTTCTATTTCTTTTGCATTTTTTTGTAGTAAACGTAGGGTACGCGTACCGTCCTAACACACTGCTGCGCAAGTATAATCGTACTGTACGTGTACCCGCCCATACATCATAGATACGGTTTGACGTTACCCACTGCTTCCGCAATTCCACGTGATGTCATGTATGTTTGTACAGTGATACCCCGTACTTTCAATGTTGGCCAAGTTGTGGAACTTTACAGATATAATGATAATTTACTTTTAAGACCCGGGTGACGTCAGCACTACAAAACGGACATCCGAATCACATGATTTTTCATATAGCTCACGACCGAATCATCCCCATAGCTCCGGAATCATGCTTCAGAGCCTTGCGCAGCAGTAGTGTACGTCAGGCCAGCCCACTCCGCTTACGCTACCAGGAAAACACAACAACATTACAATGTCATATTTCCATTGTAGTGATTTGTTAGTTCCAGGTCTAGTTGTCAGAACAGTACACACACTCCCTCATGGCTGGTGTACACCCACACCACACCCATCCAGCACATACGTCACAACACACGTGACCCTACCTATAAAAAAGACGGGGCACATGTGCTCTATGCCATTTTAGAGTTGCTCCAATCGCAACCGCTGTGATGGTCTGTCCTACTGGTTTGAAAGCTTCATGTAGGCCAGAACTACCGAACAAGGAAGCCCACTCGTCCAGTTCATCGTGTGCATCCCTCATTCGTCCAGTTCATTGAGTGCATACCTCATCTTTTTCCTCTCCTTGCAAGGTGAGAAATTTGCTTTATTTTTGTAATTGTCTATACTGTTACTATGAGTACTGTATTGCTTCCTGTTCATCGTTGTGTATTTTTGTGTCGCATTTTTGTGCTGTGCCATGTGCCCTGTGCTTCCTTGTATGGAATGATAGTGTAAGGTTTAATCCTAGTTCTGTGGTGGTCCAATCACTTAATCCTCCATTCACTTTCATATTTATTCCTGCGCCGCGTGGCCGTTCCTGGCTTGTTTTTTCAAATATCCTGCATGTCGGATGCTGAACTTAATGTAATGTGCTCCCTCTTAATACTCCCGTGATAGTAATAGTTGTTGCTGAATCACATAGTCCCTCAGGCCTCTATTCTTATAAATCGTGCATGCCATACCCCGAAGTTAATGTAAGTTTTCTCCCACTCAGGAAACTGATTCTGTGAATTTCTGTGTCGCATTTTTGTGCTGCGCCATGTGCCCTATGCTTCTTCGCATATAATGGTAGTGGAAGGTTTAATCCTAGTTCTGTGGTGGGCCAATCACTTAATCCTTTGTTGACTTGCATATTTATTCCTGGCCTGTTTTTTCAAATATAATGCATGTCTGACGCTGAACTTAATTTAATTTGCTCTCTAATTTCTCCCGTGTTTGTAATAGTTGTTGCTGCGTCACGTGGCCCTCCCAGCCACTATTCTTTTAAATCGTGCATGTATGACTTTAATACTTCTTGCTGCATCACATGGCCCTCCCAGGCCTCTATTCCCATAAATAGTGCATGCCATACCCCGAAGTTAAGGTAAGTTTTCTCCCGCTCAGGAAATAGATTCTTGTGAATTTCTGTGTCGCATTTTTGTGCCGCGCCTCGTGCCCTGTGCTTATTCGCATATAATGGTAGTGTAAGGTTTAATCCTAGTTCTGTGGTGGGCCAATCACTTAATTCTCCTTTGACTTTCATATTTATTCCTGCGCTGCGTGGCCGTTCACGGCCTGTTTTCTCAAATATCATGCATGTCTGACGCTGAACTTAATGTAATGTGCTCTCTCTTATTTCTCCCGTGTTGCTGCGTCACATGGCCCTCCCAGGCCTCTATTCTTATAAATTGTGTGTGCATGACTGTAATAAATCTTGCTGAGTCACGTGACCCTCCCAGGCCTCTATGCTTATAAATCGTGCGTACATGACTGTAATACTTCTTGCTGCATCACGTGGCCCTCCCAGGCCTCTATTCTTCGGAATCGTGCATGCATGACTGTAATACTTCTTGCTGCGTCACGTGACCCTCCCAGGTCTCTATTCTTATAAATCATGTGTGCCATACCCCAAAGTTAATGTAAGTTTTCTCCCGCTCAGTAAATTGATTTTTGTGAATTCCTGTGTCACATTTTTGTGCTGCACCACGTGCCCTATGCTTCCTCACATATAATGGTAGTGTAAGGTTTAATGCTACTTCTGTGTTGGGCCAATCACTTAATCCTCCCTTGACTTTCATATTTATTCCTGCGCCGCGTGACCGTTCCTGAGCTGTTTTTTCAAATATCATGCATGTAATGTACTCACTCTTAATCCTCCCGTGATTGTAATAGTTGTTGCTGCGTCACATGACCCTCCCAAGCTTCTATTCTTATAAATCGTGCATGCATGATTGTAATAGATATTGCTGCGTCACCTGGCCCTCCCAGGCCTCTATTCTTATAAATCGTACGTGCATGACTGTAATACTGATGGCTGCGTCATGTGGCTCTCCCAGGCCTCTATTTTTATAAATGGTGCATGCATGACTGTAATACTTATTGCTGCATCACATGGCTCTCCCAGGCCTCTATTCTTATAAATCATGCATGCATGACTGTAATACTTATTGCTTCGTCACATGGCCCTCCCAGACCTCTATTCTTATAAATCGTGCGTGCATAACTGTAATACTTCTTGCTGCATACATTTCACCTTCAAGAAACCAACCATGCACCACCGCACCCAACAGCTGCCTCGCCGCTGCTGGAGCAAAGTCACCGGAGACCAGCTGATCACCACCATCGCCCAGAACCCACCCGACGACCCCATAAACTCAGACGCCGCAGCCAGCAACCTCAGACAGTGGATCGACGACTGCACCAACACCCTCGCCCTGCTCATGAAACCCTCTAACAGCCACGCCAGCAAGAGAGCCACCTGGTTCACCAATGAGCTCCAGACCTCCAAACGCGCATGCCGGAAACTGGAGAAGATATGGCTCCACGAACGAACAACCGACAACCACACAGCCCACAAGGATGCCACCCGCAGACATCACCACCTCATCAGATTAGCAAAGAGATCCTCCTTCAAAGACCGCTTGGATAACAACGCACACGACAGCAAGGAGCTCTTCAGCATCGTAAAGGAACTCTCCAACCCCACGATAACACCGACATCGCGCCCTCACAAGAACTGTGTGACTCACTAGCCATCTTCTTCCACCGCAAGATCGCTGACATCCACGACAGCTTCAACACCATGACCAGCCCGACTATGCCAGACTCCACCTCCCCTGTAAACAATATCAGTGCCAACCGCCTAATCTCCTGGTCCAACATCAACGACGACGAGACACGCAAGGTCATGAACTCCATCCCATCAGGATCTCCATCAGACCCGTGCCCACACCACGTATTCAACAAAACAGATGCAGCCATCTCACCCCAACTACGGAAGTTCATCAACATCTCCTTTGAAACAGCGACATTCTCGGAAAGCTGGAAGCACGCCAAAATCAATGTCCTCCTCAAGGAACCCAAGGCAGACCCCAAGGACCTCAAGAACTTCTGGCCCATCTCCCTGCCACCGTTCCCAGCAAAGGTCATCGAGAAAATTCTCAACATGCAATTGGCCCGCCACCTGGAAGACAACAACATCTTGGACCCGTCCCTGTCCGGATTCAGACGAAACCACTGCACCGAGACAGCGCTCATTGTCGCCACAGATGACATCAGGCGCCAACTAGACGACGACGAAACATCAGCCCTCATCCTGCTGGACATGTCAGCCACCTTCGACATGTTCTGCCATCGCACTCTAAAGAAACGACTCCTAGAAGCCAGAATCCAAGAGAAAGGCCCGTGACTGGACAACGTCATTCCTCTCCGGCAGAACCCCGAGCGTCCGCCTCCCACCCTTCCGATCCGAAGCCACCGACATCATCTGCGGCGTCCCCCAGGGCTCATCTCTCAGCCCGACGCTGTTCAATGTCTACATGGCCCCCCTCACACAAGTGTCCCGCCATCACAACCTCAACATCATCTCCTACGCCGACAACACCCAGCTCATCCTCTCTCTCAGCAAGGACCCACACACCGCCAAAATGAACTTCCACGAGGGAATGAAGGTCGTCGCGGACTGGATGAGGAGCAGCCGTCTGAAGCTGAACTCGGACAAAGCGGAGGTCTTCATCCTCGGACCCGCCCCCTCAGCCTGGGATGACTCCTGGTGGCCGACCACACTGGGAACAGGACCAACACGCACTGACCATGCACGCAACCTAGGATTCATCCTCGACTCCTCCCTCTCCATGTCTAAGCAGGTCAACGCCATCTCCTCCTCCTGTTACAACACCCTCTGCATGCTCCGCAGGATCTACAAGTGGATCTCGACTGAAACAAGAAGAACTGTGACGCAGGCCCTCGTCAGCACAAGACTGGACTACGGCAACGCACTCTACGCAGGAATCCCAGCCAAACACCTATGACGACTACAACGCATCCAAAACGCCTCCGCCCGACTGATCGTCAACATCCCCTGCCACAGCCACATCACCTCCCACCTGAGAGACCTACACTGGCTCCCCGTTGACAAGAGGATCACCTTCAAGCTTCTCACCCACGCATACAAAGAACTCCACAATGCCGGACTAGGCTACCTGAACAGAAGACCCAGCTTCTACTCCCCCACCCACCAGCTCCCCTCCGCCAGCCTTCGCCCTCGCTGCTGTCCCCCGCATCTAACAAACGACCTCCGTCTGCATATCCTTCTCCTACCTCGCCACCAAGACCTGGAACACCCTCCCTACCCACATATGGCAGACCCAAGACCTACTCGCCTTCAGAGGACTCCTCAAGACCTGGCTCTTCGAGCAGGAGCAGCTCTCCCCTTTCCCATTGCGCCTTGAGACCCTCACGGGTAAGTAGCGTGCTTTACAAGTACTCTGATTGATTGATTGATTGATTGCGTCACGTGGCTCCCCCAGGACTCTATTTTTATAAATTGTGCGTGCCATACCCCGAAGTTAATGTAAGTTTTCTCCCACTCAGAAAATTGATTCTTGTAAATTTCTGTGTTGCATTTTTGTGGTGCACCACGTGCCCTGTGCTTCCTTGCATGTACTGGTAGTGTAAGGTTTTTTCAAGTCCTGTGGTGGGCCAATCACTTAATCCTACCTTGACTTTCATATTTATTCCTGCACCACGTGGCAATTCCTGGCCTTTTTTTTTAAATATCATGCATGTCTGACGCTGAACTTAATGTAATGTGCTCCCTTTTAATCCTCCCGTGATTATAATACTTGTTGCTGCGTCACGAGGCCCTCATGGACCTCTATCCTTATAAATCGTGTGTGCCATAACCCCAAAGTTAATGTGAGTTTACTCCCAATCAGGAAATTGCTACCTCCATGTAATGCTAGGTATTCTCTGTCCCTCGCTTAAAATTCATGGGCGGATTGAGCTGTGAAGACGAAGTGACACTTGTTTTAGTAATTGTGTATTCACACCTTTATAGTTATATATGTCTTTGTAATTAAATGTGAGCATGTACAATTTGTTCTTTACATCTAACATGCAATTCTCTTCGGTTTTTATCTCGTTTATCTTTATTTGAAATATAAATGGATGCCACTAAATCCCAAGAGTTTATGGATTATGTAAGCCGTAATCTGTATCCTGATGGTTTCAGTAATATCCAGAAGCATGGATTGCGTAGCCTGTCTAAAAAATTCATAGTTGACGTTAGTATAATTATCTGAGTATTGATTTATCATTGCAATGTGAAATGTAGAGTACTCCAATGTGTATTTTAATCTGCAAATTTATGTGATATGTATTTATACATACATTTACTTGTTGAATACTTGTTAAAAACATTACATATATTTTTTTCTGTGCTAATTTTCCTGTTTTTGTCATAAAATGTATTTATAAAAATGTTACTTTTTTAAAATTTGAATAGAGTATATATTTTTAATTGGTAAATATCAGAGTTTTATGTTTCCTTTATTACCTTGAATTTGCACTACCAACAGAAAGGGAATATACAGGCATTATAACAGAAAAGAACATTAGAGAAGCAGAATTGCAGAAGCACACAAAGCAGAATATTGATGTTGTCCAAGAACAGCATATAGAAAAATATAAAAAGAGAGTTTCCAAGAAATATAAGCCGTGCACCTTCAGAGAAGGAGATTTAGTGCTTCTAAAAAATTGCAGTCGAACAACGAGGAAAAGAAGGAATTTTGGAGCCCAACTTTACAGTATCCTACTCTATTTCCAAAATGCAAGGAAAGCATGAAAATGTAGTCAATGGTAGCAACATGCCTTTACGTAGAACATATATTCTCGACATGTTGAGGCCTTATAAATCGAGTGAAAGGTAATCTATTAAAGGTTACCTTTTTTAAGTAATAGGACATAATTTAGATGTGTGGTGTAATGATGTTCCAGTTACCTAGCCATAAATAATAATTCTTCATCAATGTGTGTACTGAAAACCTTTTATTTTAACGTTAGTGTTCAGCAATCTCAGCAACAGTGTTGTCCTGTATATTCCTCGCCAAATATCGATCTTCTGCTTTTCGGCTAAATATTCATATCTGTTATGTGACTTTTCAGTGTTACAGGTGCAAAGGAATATTGAAAGTTAGTGATTCTTTTAATTAATGTTTGAGAGTAGAATCGAGTAATGTTTATAAGACTATGACAAATCTAAGATGTTTTTCAAGGGAAGTTTGTTTGTTTTGAATATATATTGCATTGATATTCATGTTTTCAAATTGTTGTAATTCTAAATGTATGTATTTGGGTTGTAATGTAAAGTTATTCATGATTGTATTTTTAACTCTACTCTTGAGAAAATGGACATTGTTCCTTGCTGACAAATATTGGCTGTCATTGGATACTTCTGGTAACTGCAAGTTTTTCAACATTTATCAGTCCGTTTTGAAAGTTATTGTTGGAAAATATGACTGGCTGTAATAGTTTGAAGTGCCTAAATTTTTTTTTCAAATAACTTAGGCCTAGATGTAGGTAATTTTATTTTACCACTTCTTAAATACAGAATCTTACCGATTCGGTATTTAAGAAGTGGTAAAATAGAGGGTGGGGTGTAGGTATTACAGAATCGGTAAATACCGAATCGTTAAGATTCGGTATTTACCGATTCTGTAAATACCGATTTGGTAATGCCATTGATTCCTATGGGCATTGAAGCCCATAGGAAACAATGGGCATTACCGATTCGGTATTTTTCCGAATCAGTAAATTTACCGATTCGGTAAATTTACAGATTCGGTAAAATTGGCCCCCTACATCCCAAAAACCCATTTACTGGTCGGTAATGGCCGAAATCGGCCGTTACCGGCCGGTAAATGGCCACCTACATCTGGCCCTTAAAGACTAATATTTTTTAATAATTTTCTAATGTATTTAGAGTAAACATCTGTACCATACTAAAAATCTTATTTCTATATTGTTATTTTTATAGATTTTGAAACCTTTAACCAAGACAATAATCGTTCATGATTCACTGAGTAACAAATTTCAGACCTATCAAGAGTTTTTACTAAATTGAAGGTAACTTTTCCCTAAAGAAATCTCAGTTATCTCTTTAATATTTCCTATATTGCATAAATATAAAATTGTCAATATGTTTTCTCTTTATGAAATCAAAAAAGCGAAATATTTAACATAACCATTTGTATGTCTCTAAAGGGTTTTCCTACAGCAATTGAAGTGTCCCGACTATGACCAATGGCAGTTAGTCGTAGAATGTAACCAAAAGCAACAGGACAGCTACAATTGTGGTGTCTTTTGAATGCTGGTAATGATACTTCCTGTTAGAACTGGGGGTCTCTAGTTGGCAGAGGTAGGTACCACTGTCCAAATAGGGACCCTTGCTTCTAGTCAGGGCAAGGAGATAACCCTCTTAGATAACCCCTGCTCGCCCTCAAGGTAGCTTGGCCTGAGCAGTCTAGGCTAACCAGAGGCAATGCGTTAAGTATTTGTACCAACACTCACAGTAGCACAGTGAAAACACCACAAACTGATTCCACAACAGTTTAGGAAAATAAAGATATTTATTCTAAACTACACAAGACCAAAACGTCAAAAATCCAACACACAGTTCAAGGATATGGTTTCAAAAGAGTTCTTCAGGTTGTAAGCAAAGTTCTTTAAGTTACGATCAAATAATCCACATATGCGTGAAAAGTTCACAGTTGCGTCACGTTGACTCACAGTACCTTTTAGATACAACAAAGTTCCACAAGCAGGAAGCTGGTGCGGTGGAAACAAGTGATGCGTTACTCCTGAGACCCTGGGGAGGCGATGCGACAGCCCCGCTGCAGCAGCGGGCGTGTGGCGACGAATCCGGTCTGTATGGGGAGGAAGGCCGCTTGCGTGGATTCCGGTGCGTAGGTTCCGTAGGAAGTCTGTTCTCGCAAAGGCACGATGCGATGATCTCGTAGGGGATGCGACGATCTCCGGGGCGACGATGCGCGGTCCAGCGGTGATCCTCCCTCTCGCAGCTCCTCGATGCGATGGTTCTGCGAGGATGTTCGCAGCGACGTGATGCGGTCCGCAAGCAAGCGGTGCGGTGATCTCACCCAGCGACGACAGGCTCTGCGACGACACTCGCAGCGATGTTCGATTCTCCCGCACCGGTCTGGTGCGTCCCGCAAACGAAGGGTGAGACGGCTCCGACAGCGATGTCAGGCGCTGCGCCGATCTCGACCTTCGTAGCGGCGGGAAACTTCACGCACTGTCGGGGATGCGCTCCGCAAGCGAGCGATGCGACACTTTTCAGCTTCACAAGTCTCTCAGCTTAGTCTCAAGCTTCCCAGCTCAGGTTCAACTTCTAGAGGCCCCACAACTGGATCAGGCACTCTACGAAGGACAGAACTCTCTCAGCAGAGTTCAGGGAGACTGGGGGTGAAGTCCTTTTGTTCCTGGGACTTCGGAAACAGGGAGCCAGCTCTTCTCAGGCCTTTGGAGATTCCTTACAAGACAGGGGACACAGCTCACAGCAAAGTCCTTCCCCTCTCCTTGGCAGCAAAGCAACAGCAGGTCAGTCCAGCAGAACAACAGCAGGACAGTCTTCCTTCTTCAGAGTCAGCTTTCTCCTTGGCAGAGGTTCCTTCTTGATTTCCAGGATGATCTAATTTTCTGTTGTCAGGGGTCCTGTACTTATACCCCTAGAGTCTTTGTTCTCTCTGTGCATGTGGGCCATCAGCCCGGTCTGAACCAGTTCTGGGTGGATCCTGAGCACTTTGTTTTGCTGGCTGCATCTTCCCTTTCAGAGTGAGGGGCAGGGTCCTCAGCCGCCCCGCAGGAGGTGGAGCCAGCATTGTGGCAGGCAGGCACAGCCCTATTCAGCCCAGGTGCTAACTCCTCCCACCACTCAGGTAGCAATTACATTCATTCAGCCTAGTGCTGACTCATCCAGCCTCCGGGGGAATTCCCCAGCCCCTGTCACTCACAAACCAGACAGTCAATACACAAACAGGCCCAGGCACACAGAAGGGTCAGACAAGAGAACAGCAACTTTCTAAAAGTGCTGTTCTCAAACACAGGATCTAAAAACCACCTTTCCTAAAAGATGCGTTATTAAATTCTGAGTTCAGGGATACTAGATACTTATGTCCTATCTTGTTCCTATGGGAAGAAATGCTGTTAACCACTGTAGCCAGCATCCCCCATGTTAACCTACGGAGCAAGATAGCCTTACAATAGTGAAAAACGAAGATGGCTGTAATTCACTACCAGAGCATGTCACCTGCACTAGTACATGCTCTACCTTTCACATACACGGCACCCTGCCCAGGGGGGTACCTTGGGCCTTCCATAGGGGTGACTGATGTGCACGAAAAGGGAAGGGTTAGGCCTGGTCAGCGGGGACGCGGACCAGGAGGACATGGCAGTTCTAAACTGCCCGTAGGCGCTGCAGTGGAAGGCCCGAGACACCATTTTAGAGCTACTCCTCTGGGTGGCACAATCAGTGCTGCAGGCCCACTAGTAGCATTCGTCATCACCGGCCCTGGCACACCCAGTGCACTTTACTAGGGACTTCATGGTGATACAAATATGCCAAACGTGTATATCCAATCAGAATAACAATTTACATAGGGAGCACTTACACTCTGGCACTGATCAGCAGTGGCAGAGTGTCCAAAGCATCTAAACCAGCAAAAACGAATCCAGCACAGCATCAAAAAATACAGGAGGCAGAGGCAAAAAGATAGGGGTAATCACGCCAAAGATGCCAGGTCTAACACGTGTCCCCTCCAGCTGAAAGTGGGGAGAACTACCCACCCTCTAGGGAGTTCTCTTCACTAAGGCGGAAAAACCTGGACAGTCCATCAGCGTTGGCGTGTTCTGTACCAGGGTGGTGTTCCACCTTAAAGTCCATTCCCTGTAGGGAGATGGACCACCTCAACAGTTTTGGGTTTTCGCCCCTCATGTGCATTAACCACCTGAGGGGCCTGTGGTCGGTCTGAACATGAAAGTGAGTCCCAAACAGGTAGGGCCTCAACTTTTTCAGAGCCCAGACCACAGCAAAAGCCTCCCTTTCAATCGCACTCCACCTCTGTTCCCTGGGGAGTAGCCTCCGACTAATGAAAGCTACCGGCTGGTCTCCATTCTCCTCAGTGGCTTGTGAGAGTACTGCTCCCACACCATGCTCTGAAGCGTCCGTCTGAACTATGAACTCACTGGAAAAGTCAGGGGCCTTGAGCACCGGTGCTGTGCACATCGCAGTTTTCAGGGCATGAAAATCAGTTTGGCAGGCGTCAGCCCAGTCAACTCTTTTGGGCAACTTCTTGGAAGTGAGTTCTGTCAAGGGGGCGACAATGGTGCCATATCCCTTGACAAACCGTCTGTAATACCCGGTGAGTCCTAAAAAGGCTCTCACCTCTGTCTGGGTCTTGGGGGGCTCCCAAGCCAGAATGGTATCAATCTTTGCCTGTAGGGGCGCCACCTGGCCGCTCCCCACCTGGTGTCCCAAATACACCACAGATCCCTGCCCTATCTGGCACTTGCTGGCCTTGATAGTGAGGCCTGCCTTTTGCAGAGCCTTCAACACTTCGCAGAGGTGTTGCAGGTGTTCCTCCCACGTGGAGCTGAACACCGCAATGTCATCCAGGTATGCGGCGCTGAATTCCTCCAGCCCGGACAGTACCTGGTTAACCAGTCTCTGGAACGTGGCAGGGGCATTCTTCAACCCAAAGGGCATGACACGGACCTGGAAGTGCCCCTCTGGCATCGAAAATGCTGACCTCTCTTTGGCCCCATCAATTAAGGCAATCTGCCAGTACCCCGAAGTCAAATCAAATGTACTGAGGTACTTGGCAGCTCCCAACCGATCCACGAGCTCATCAGCTCTGGGGATAGGGTGTGCGTCAGTCTTCGTGACCGCATTGCGCCCACAGTAGTCCACGCAAAACCGGAGTTCTGGAGGGCCACCGGGGGTAGCAGCTTTCTTGGGGACCAAGACCACTGGGCTAGCCCAGGGACTGCTGGAGGGCTCAATCACCTCTAGCGCCAACATCTTGGAAACCTCTTCCTTGATGCTGGCCCTGACCTTGTCAGCTACCCTGTAAAATTTTTGCTTCACAGGCAGACTGTCTCCAGTGTCCACGTCATGGACGCACCAGTTGGTGACTCCTGGGGTCATGGAGAACAGAGAAGAGAACTGACCCAACACTTGGCGACAGTCACTCTGCTGTTCTGGGGTCAGGGTGGGCGAGAGGACCACACCATCCACTGACCCGTCTTGCTCTTTGACTGCCAGGAGGTCAGGGAGAGGATCGCTATCCTCTTCCATTCTTGCATCTGTAGCCATGAGCATGGTTACTTCAGACCTCTCAAAGTGTGGTTTGAGGCGGTTCACGTGCAAGACTCTCAGGGGCTGCCTGGGAGTCTTCAGGTTAACCAGGTAAGTTACCTCGCTCTTCCTTTCCACCACCTCATATGGCCCAGACCACTTGTCTTGGAGCGCGCAAGGCTCCACTGGCGCCATCACCCACACTTTCTGCCCAAGTTGAAATTCGACCAGAGTGGTATTCTGATCGTACCATCTTTTCATTTCTTCCTGGCTTGCTTCCAGGTTCGCCTGAGCGAGTTTCCTGAAGCGTTGTGTCTGGTTGCGGATGGCCAGCACATAGCTGAACACATCCTGGGGGGTTTTCCCACGGGACTTTTCCCAACCCTCCTTCACCAGCGAGAGAGGTCCTCTGACAGAGTGGCCATACAGGAGTTTGAAGGGACTGAACCCTAAGGACTTCTGAGGCACCTCCCTGTGGGCAAACAACAGGCATGGTAACAAGACGTCCCACTTCCGCCTCATGGGCTCCGCTAGGCCCATAATCATGCCTTTCAGGGTCCGGTTGAACCTTTCAACCAGCCCATTTCCTTGAGGGTGGTAAGGAGTGGTGAACTTATAAGTTACCCCACACTCCTCCCACAGAGACTTCATGTACCTAGAGATGAAGTTGGTACCCCGGTCGGAGACCACCTCTCTGGGGAACCCCACACGGGAAAAGATCCCCATCAATGCACGGCCCACCACGGGAGCTGTGATTGTCCT
Source organism: Lissotriton vulgaris (assembly GCF_964263255.1). Lineage (NCBI taxonomy): Eukaryota > Metazoa > Chordata > Amphibia > Caudata > Salamandridae > Lissotriton > Lissotriton vulgaris. The sequence goes on along the minus strand of NC_141685.1, from coordinate 2,040,245,845 downwards.
GAGAGGGACTGCTTCCGGGTACCGGGTGGCATGGTCCACCAAGACCAGGATGAACCTGTTGCCTGTTGCGTAGGGGCCCTACGATATCTATGCCCACCCGCTCGAAAGGGGTGCTCACCACTGGGAAGGGTTGAAGGGGGGCCTTCAACTTCATTCCAGTCTTGCCACTAGCTTGATAGGTTTGGCAAGATCTGCAAAAGGAACCGACGTGCTTTCTCATCTGGGGCCAGCGGAAGTGGGTGACAAGCCGGTTCAGGGTCTTGTCTTGCCCCAGATGTCCTGCGAGAGGCACGTCATGAGCCAGACCCATTAGGAAGTTCCTGAAGTGCTCGGGTACCACCAGCACACGGGCTGCACCGGGCTCAGCAAACTTAGGCTCACTATAAAGTAGGTCACCTTCCCAGTAAAAATAGTGATCTTTGACTGCTCCACCTGCTGCCTGATCTACAGCCTGTTGCCACAGACCAATGACGGAAGGGCATTCCTTCTGCGCCTGGCAGAACTCCTCCCTGGAGGGACCACCTTCTTGCTGCCAATGGGTCAGCTCAGGTAGGTCGCCCAGTTCGGCCACCTGTTCCCCTGTAGGTTCCAGGGCATCCCCCTGAGGTTCTGCTTCCTCCTGGACCGTGGGAACGGCTGGGGCTGGTTTCCCGCGCCCTCTGCCTCTTCCTCTCCTGGCAGGTCTCTGGGCCACTGTTTCAGGCTCCAGTTCTGCTGATTCGGCCTTACTGGCTGCCATTGCACGCGTGGTCACGCAGATCCACGCAGGCAGACCCAACATCTCCAAGTGAGTTCTGTGTTCTATGTCCTTCCATGGAGAACTCTCCAGGTCGTTGCCTAACAGACAGTCTACAGGCAAGGCATCACTGACAACTACCTCCAAAAGACCAGAGACTCCTCCCCATTCAAAGGAAACCTTCGCTAGCTTGCAGAGGCGCACTGAGCTGTCAGCGGCCACTACAGGGCGGAGTACGCCAGGGATTATTTGCTCGTCAGACACCCACTGACACCTCACGGATGTCACACTGGCTCCGGTGTCTCTTAGTGCCTCAACCTCCCTCCCATTGATGGTCACATTCTGCCCATACTTCTTAGTGTTAGAGGGCAGTAAGGTTTCCGGGACCATCTCTCTGTCTCCTAGCGAGACAAGGGTCATGACTGCTAGCTCTCCCCAGTCACTAGAAACCAAATCCCCACCCAAAGCTACACTAGCTAACGCTGGGGCGGGAGCACCAGTGGGTGCGGGCTTCTTCTGGGGACATTTCGGAGCAATATGGCCCACCTCATTGCAGTGATAGCAGGTAGGGGGACCCTGGTTATTCCTCCTGTCTCTATTGTCCCACCTGCCCTTAAAGGACCATGGCTGTTTAGATTTGGGGGGTTGTGAATCCTTTTCCTGGGAACTATTTTGGGGCCCTTGTGAGAACTCCTTTTGGTTACCCTTGTCCCCCCCACTCTTCTGCTGGGGACCCTGCCCACCTTTGGCTGTGGTACCCACAATTCCTCTGTGGACCCTGGTACTGGTCCAGCGGTCCGCCTCCTTAGCAAGCTCAATGGGGTCTGTCAGCTTGCTGTCTAAAAGATGCTGGTGCAACTCTGGAACACAAAGACTACTCAAGTGCTCCCAACTGATTAAATGCAACAACCCCTTCAAATCAGTTACTTTACTGCCCTTCATCCAATCTTCCAGTGCACGCAAGTACCCATTCACACACTCCATCCAAGTCTCAGACTCTTTCTTCTTGGAGTTTCTAAACTGCAGTCTGTACTGCTCGGGAGTAAGGCCATACCTGAGACATAAGGCCTCCTTCATATTGGGGTAGGTCATGGCACCTGCCAACTCTAAGGGCTCTAGAGCACTCCTCCAAGAAGCCTCAAAATGTTTCCACAGGCCCGCCCCCCAATACTTATCAGGCACACCATTCATCTTCAATGCAATTTCATACGAAGTGAACCAGGCATAAATATCCTCACTCCTATGGTAATTCTGTACCAGGTCTTTGGGAATATGTCTTTACCCCCATGCACTGGCTGCGCGCTGCCACCATTTGAACTGGCATCCACCTCCTTGTTTTTCAGATCCAGCTCTTCCATTCTCAACTCATGAGCCAAAAGCAATTTCTTTTCCTCTAAGGCGCGGGCATTCTTGCTCTCCTCCGCCGCCTTCTCTACTTCCAATTGCTTCATTTTCATTTTCATGACCTCCAGGTCATATTCTCTTATTCTTTGATTTTCCTGTAACTCTTCTGGGGTGAGGCCCCTACTGGAGTGGTTGCTGCAAGCTCCTGAGCCTACTCTTCCCACTGGCAGATCTTTGCCTTGAAAAGCACTGTCTACATCCACAACATCATTTCCTTCTTGTGCCTCCCAATGGGTTTTCAAGATTCTCTGCAACTCCTCCTTCCTGTAGGCGCTCTTTATGGGGCACTCAAACTGCTGGCAGAAGTACCTAAGATGCTTTACCGGGTAGGAGTACAGATCTTCAATCGAGAATTCCAAATCTAGCTCTGCCTCGTCACTGGGCGCCTTCCCATTCATAGACATGATGCTTTTCGAAGAGTTACTCAAAAATAGAACTCAACAACTCAAAAACCAATAGTATGCGGTGGCGTAGTGGTCTGCACTCACTAGTGATGTACACCAATTACTGTGGGTCAAGTACAAATACAAGTTCAAATCCCACCGCCTGACCACCAATGTTAGAACTGGGGGTCTCTAGTTGGCAGAGGTAGGTACCACTGTCCAAATAGGGACCCTTGCTTCTAGTCAGGGCAAGGAGATAACCCTCTTAGATAACCCCTGCTCGCCCTCAAGGTAGCTTGGCCTGAGCAGTCTAGGCTAACCAGAGGCAATGCGTTAAGTATTTGTACCAACACCCACAGTAACACAGTGAAAACACCACAAACTGATTCCACAACAGTTTAGGAAAATAAAGATATTTATTCTAAACTACACAAGACCAAAACGTCAAAAATCCAACACACAGTTCAAGGATATGGTTTCAAAAGAGTTCTTCAGATTGTAAGCAAAGTTCTTTAAGTTACGATCAAATAATCCACAGATGCGTGAAAAGTTCACAGTTGTGTTACGTTGACTCACAGTACCTTTTAGATACAACAAAGTTCCACAAGCAGGAAGCTGGTGCGGTGGAAACAAGCGATGCGTTACTCCTGAGACCCTGGGGAGGCGATGCGACAGCCCCGCTGCAGCAGCGGGCGTGTGGCGACGAATCCGGTCTGTATGGGGAGGAAGGCCGCTTGCGTGGATTCCGGTGCGTAGGTTCCGTAGGAAGTCTGTTCTCGCAAAGGCACGATGCGATGATCTCGTAGGGGCTGCGACGATCTCCGGGGCGACGATGCGCGGTCCAGCGGTGATCCTCTCTCTCGCAGCTCCTCGATGCGATGGTTCTGCGACGATGTTCGCAGCGATGTGATGCGGTCCGCAAGCAAGTGGTGCGGTGATCTCACCCAGCGACGACAGGCTCTGCGACAACACTCGCAGCGATGTTCGATTCTCCCGCACCGGTCTGGTGCGTCCCGCAAACGAAGGGTGCGACGGCTCCGACAGCGATGTCAGGCGCTGCGCCGATCTCGACCTTCGTAGCGGCGGGAAACTTCTCGCTCTGTCGGGGATGCGCTCCGCAAGCGAGCGATGCGACACTTTTCAGCTTCACAAGTCTCTCAGCTTAGTCTCAAGCTTCCCAGCTCAGGTTCAACTTCTAGAGGCCCCACAACTGGATCAAGCACTCTACGAAGGACAGAACTCTCTCAGCAGAGTTCAGGGAGACTGGGGGTGAAGTCCTTTTGTTCCTGGGACTTCGGAAACAGGGAGCCAGCTCTTCTCAGGCCCTTGGAGATTCCTTACAAGACAGGGGACACAGCTCACAGCAAAGTCCTTCCCCTCTCCTTGGCAGCAAAGCAACAGCAGGTCAGTCCAGCAGAGCAACAGCAGGACAGTCTTCCTTCTTCAGAGTCAGCTTTCTCCTTGGCAGAGGTTCCTTCTTGATTTCCAGGATGATCTAATTTTCTGTTGTCAGGGGTCCTGTACTTATACCCCTAGAGTCTTTGTTCTCTCTGTGCATGTGGGCCCTGAGCCCGGTCTGAACCAGTTCTGGGTGGATCCTGAGCACTTTGTTTTGCTGGCTGCATCTTTCCTTTCAGAGTGAGGGGCAGGGTCCTCAGCCGCCCCGCAGGAGGTGGAGCCAGCATTGTGGCAGGCAGGCACAGCCCTATTCAGCCCAGGTGCTAACTCCTCCCACCACTCAGGTAGCAATTACATTCATTCAGCCTAGTGCTGACTCATCCAGCCTCCGGGGGAATTCCCCAGCCCCTGTCACTCACAAACCAGACAGTCAATACACAAACAGGCCCAGGCACACAGAAGGGTCAGACAAGAGAACAGCAACTTTCTAAAAGTGCTGTTCTCAAACACAGGATCTAAAAACCACCTTTCCTAAAAGATGCGTTATTAAATTCTGAGTTCAGGGATACTAGATACTTATGTCCTATCTTGTTCCTTTGGGAAGAAATGCTGTTAACCACTGTAGTCAGCATCCCCCATGTTAACCTATGGAGCAAGATAGCCTTACAATAGTGAAAAACGAAGATGGCTGTAATTCACTACCAGAGTATGTCACCTGCACTAGTACATGCTCTACCTTTCACATACACGGCACCCTGCCCAGGGGGGTACCTTGGGCCTTCCATAGGGGTGACTGATGTGCACGAAAAGGGAAGGGTTAGGCCTGGTCAGCGGGGACGCGGACCAGGAAGACATGGCAGTTCTAAACTGCCCGTAGGCACTGCAGTGGCAGGCCCGAGACACAATTTTAGAGCTACTCCTGTGGGTGGCACAATCAGTGCTGCAGGCCCACTAGTAGCATTCGTCATCACCGGCCCTGGCACACCCAGTGCACTTTACTAGGGACTTCATGGTGATACAAATATGCCAAACGTGTATATCCAATCAGAATAACAATTTACATAGGGAGCACTTACACTCTGGCACTGATCAGCAGTGGCAGAGTGTCCAAAGCATCTAAACCAGCAAAAACAAATCCAGCACAGCATCGAAAAATACAGGAGGCAGAGGCAAAAAGATAGGGGTAATAACGCCAAAGATGCCAGGTCTAACACTTCCATTATGGTTTTTTAAAATCTTTATTTTGTTAACCCTTTCGCTGCTGATGACGAGCTCAGCTCGTCATCACCCACGGGTGTCGTGTGCTGATGACGAGCTGAGCTCGTCATAACTGCAGCAAAAGTGCAATCTGCAGCACAGGGGAAAAATCCCCGCAGCAGCCATGTGGTTAAAGATACATTACTTTATCTTAATAGCTTACTTCTTTACAATACTCGTAAATAGCAAAGAGGGTTTTTAGGGATGATATTTGTGAACGTCAACCGGATGTATCTATAGTGTCCGTCAGAAGCATAGTGCTATTCGCTTATGATTTTGTCTGACCACTATTATGGTCCTAAAGCGGTTGATCTGAAACCTATGATTGCTTTTCAACCCCAATCCTATTGCAAACAATTGTTTTTATGTAAATTAAAATTCAGGTTGGACATTTGTACAACATATATATTTATAACTCTCTTTTCAGTTTGCACAATGTTACATAAGTCAGCTGTCAGTTGCCCAGATTTTTATTAATGAAATATTTGTGGAGAATTATCTATTGAAAATTGCAATGGACCTAATGGAGTCATAAGGTTTGACTTTAACATTTCAATGATTAAAAAGGTGTAATACTCTAGTGATGTCATGAAGATTGGATTATTTGGTATTTTGTTTTGTCATATACATTTTTTTAGACAAAGGCATAACTTTACATTTAAACATAGTATGGGAAGACATTTTCATTATGTTTGTGAATGTTCAATTATGTTTGTTGTCTAGCCATTACAATTTCTTTGGAACAGTTGCCACTGACTCATTTCCTTCATTTGAAAACACTTGGAAACATGTACAATATATAACAAATTACATTTTCAATGGTTAGCATTGCTGTTATGATACTGTAACGACCGGATTCTCAGGACAAGCAGCTCACCAACCGTGGATAACCCAGTCGTCACGTAACAACACTCTTCTCAGGCCACTATTTACAAGATATCTAGACTACTCACCTGAGAAAGTGAAAAGAAGCTATTTACAAGACTGCATAATCAAAGATACCATTAACACCTAATGGATTCCATATCTTATCCTATAATTACCTCATCCTATATTCTTTAACGTCACCCGACGATATCTTTAACGCTATATTTATAGTCCCGTAAGACTCTTATCTTTAACGTCACCCAACGATATCTTTATCTTATCTTTATCTTTATCTTATCTTTAACGTCACCCGACGATATCTTTATAGTCTCACGACTGTCTATGCTATGTGGGGTAGCTCTATCAACAATTTGGGCATTCCTGCTTAGGAGCCGATTTCCCTTCACCAGAGAGGAATTACCCATCTCTTTGTCAGCAAAACGGGGCCCGACCTTCCTCCACAGAAACTAAGGGCCAATTATATGTTCTGTCTTGCAACCATCCCTGATCCTGAGTAGTGTACCTAGTTATTAACAGTTACCCGCAAGTGGGGGTGTCTCCCAGCCCCTTTTTTTTTGGATAAAATTGCCACGATTAAAAATAATATTCCCCCCACCACTACGTCTCACCTGAGTGCCCTTCCTCCCTCGAATCCCCACTCCCTGAATGTTTTTCCCCCGATCTCTTTAGACACCTTCCGCTCACTACTCTCGGCTGTGGACTCAGGCTCCCCCAAGGATTGCTGTCCTCCCAAAATTCTTAGAGACGCCTTTATGGCATGCCCTGACCCTCCTCTGGACCTTCTAAACCGCTCACTCTCCTTAGGCTCTGTCCCCAATGCTTTCAAAAGCGCTGTGGTGGTACCTATTTTGAAAAAACCCGGTTCCGACCCCGCGGTTCTGGGCAACTACCGACCTATCTCCCTTCTCCCATATCTGGGGAAAGTCTTGGAAACCTATGTCACCCGCTGTCTGAGCACTTTCATCGAGGAAACTCATTTCCTCGATGACCAACAGGCCGGATTCAGACCCTCCCATTCCACGGAGGCAGTGGTGATAGCGGTTATGGACACGCTGAGACAGGGGGCCGATAAGAACTTGGCCCAGGCCCTGGTGTTACTTGATCTTTCGGCCGCTTTCGACACGGTCGACCACGACATCTTGGTCGACCGTGTCAGAAATGCTGGGATCTCGGGCCTGGCCCTGTCCTGGATTGTGGCCTTTCTCCAACTCCGGACCCAATCTGTACACTTATCTTCCTTTTCTGCTCCTTGCACTTCACTTTCCTGCGGTGTCCCCCAAGGTTCTGCTTTATCTCCCCTTCTGTTCAATCTTTATATGCAGCCTCTGTTGGTCTCCCTCCGCCACTCTTCTGTTACCACTTTTAATTATGCAGATGATCTGCAACTTATTTTCCCTATTGACTCCTCTCCTCTCTCCTGCTCTAAATTCCAAACCACCATGCTCTCCATCTACGAGTGGATGAACTTCAGCCAGCTGAAGCTCAATCCTAGCAAGACAGAGCTGGTCCTGATCGGTGGGCCTTCACATCCTTGGACTTCCAACTTCTGGCCCCCTGCCCTCGGCCCCCCCCCCTGCCCAGTTGACTCCGTGAAGAGCCTAGGTGTCGTCATCTCCAGCGACCTCTCGATGCGGCCGCATATCAATGCTGTTACCTCGGCCTGCTTTTTCCACCTCCGCAGGATCGGTAAGATCCGAAGGTACCTCTCTCCAGAGGCTCTTATTCTTGTCATCTTGGCCCTGGTTACCTCACGTTTAGACTATGCCAACTGTCTATACGTGGGGATCCCAGCTTACCATCTTCAACGGCTTCAACTGGTGCAAAACCAGGCAGCCAGATTAATCTTCCAGCAACCCAAACATCAACATGTCTCCCCGCTGTTAAAAACCTTGCACTGGCTCCCGGTTGCGCAACGCTGCATTTTCAAACTTGCTTGCACTGTTTTTAAATCTCTTTTTGTTTCTGCTCCAGCTTTTATTTCTTTCTGCCTTCACCCTTATGTTCCCCCTCGACACCTCAGATCCTCTGCCCACAACCTGTTGGTCACTCCCAGGTTTAGACGCAAGAAGCATGGCGGTGCTGCCTTTTCCTTTCTTGCCCCATCCACTTGGAACTCCCTTCCCCTCCCTATTCGACTCATCTCTGACTACCCCACCTTCCGTAAATCTTTAAAAACTCACTTGTTTCGTCTTGCCCACGGCTAGCTGCCTACACCCCCCACGCCATAGCCCACTGTCTTTGAGCGCCAAGAAACCAATTGGTGTATGTGCGCGGTATTAAATTTTTATTAACATAACATAACATAACATATACATCAGCATCTGGTCAAAAAGGAACCCTTTACTCTCTCTCAGAGACAATAAACAAACAGGATTGCAAACGGGGGTCTCTTTATTACAATGAGAAGGATCTAAATGACTAATGCTCTAAATAGCGCAATGATAGAATGCAATCACCAACACATACATTTATATAAAGAACTGAAAAGTAAAGATGGTTAAACATTAGAATAGAATGAAAACATTATAACAATGATATATGTATAAGCAATACAGTAGGAAATTATTAATGCAAGTGGAGACCTAAACATAACCTAGGAAGCAAGAAGAAGTGAATAATTATATAATGCAAATTATTTAAGAGCACCTCACCCTATTAAGGTCCCAACTCTCTGTCCCTCTCTGGTGGAATTAGGACTCTCTCCATCACCATGGCACCACTACCAACGGACCAACTTCTGCTGTCTGTTTCTCTCTCTCTGGTGAAATCAGGACTCTCTCTCCCCTGCACCATCACCAACGTGCTAACTCCACTCCACTGGTTCAACTGCTCCAAAAGCTCCAACTGGCAGCTCCAACCGTTCTCCATCTGATCTCTCCACTGCTGTAAACCATCTGACTGCTCTCTTCAGTTTCATCTGACCACTCTCTTCAGTTCCAAAAACCATCTGACCACTCTGCTCTTCTGTTCTCTGATAATATGGGAGGCTCTCTGCTCATGGAAATTTCCAGCAACCACCAGGCCTCCCACCGAATTCCTGTGCCAAGCCCCGCGGTCCCTGCGCTCCCACAGTAGCCGGCTGTAGTTGCTTCTAAAGCCCAGGGAAAAACACATTCCTTCGATAAGGGCCGGTTGTCACCGGTTTCTAACTAGTGAAAAACAACTCAACTCTAAATATCACTTCTAACCTACAAAGGCCTCAGACAACTGAGGCAGGAAGACAAGATGGCTGCTCTCTAGTTTAGGCTTTTAGGCCAGAAAAGGGCAAAATAGGCATAGAATCATGCCAAAGCCAAAAGGCAAACCCTACAAATAGGCTAAAATAAAGGATTCATAGCAATATACTGAGATGGCAGTGGACCATAGTCATCACCAATCCAAATTGGGCAAATTATCCTGTTGACACACCTTCTTCCACAGAAACTAAGGGCAAATTATATGTTCTGTCTTGCAACCATCCTTGATCCTGAGTAGTGTACCTAGTTATCAACAGTTACCCGCAAGTGGGGGTGTTTCCCAGCCCTCTACACATCAGCATCTGGTTAAAAAGGAACCCTTTACTCTCTCTCAGAGACAATAAACAAACAGGATTTGACTGTGGTCTCTTTATTACAATGACAAGGATCTAAATGACTAATGCTCTATATAGCGCAATGATAGAATGCAATCACCAACACATACATTTATATAAAGAACTGAAAAGTAAAGAAAGTTAAACATTAGAATAGAATGAAAACATTATAACAATGATTTATGTATATAAGCAACACAGTAGGAAATTATTATTGCAAGTGGAGACCTAAACATAACCTAGGAAGCAAAAAGGAGTGAATGATTATATAATGCAAATTATTTAAGAACACCTCACCCTATTAAGAAGGGTCCAACTCTCTGTCCCTCTCTGGTGGAATTAGGACTCTTTCCATCACCATGGCACCACCACCAGCGGACCAACTTCTGATGTTCATCATGGTCTCTGCACTCCACTGGCTTCAACTGACTTCTTCATTGACTGACAGCTTCACCTGCTCAAATCCATCTGACTTCTCTCTTCACTTCCAAAAAAACCATCTGACTGGTAATTGCTCCACAGCTCAGCTGTCCAACTCACAGCTCCAGCTCTCCGCTCCAGCTCTGCAAACCAACTGACTTCTTCAATTCCAAAAACCATCTGACCTCTCTTTTCACTTCCATCTGACCGCTCTCTTCAGTTCCAAAAACCATCTGACCTCTCTCTTCACTTCCATCTGACCGCTCTCTTCAGTTCAAAAAACCATCTGACCACTCTGCTCTTCTGTTCTCTGATAATATGGGAGGCTCTCTGCTCATGTAAACTTCCAGCAAGCACCCGGCCTCCCCCCGAATTACTGTGCCAAGCCCCACGCTCTCTGCGCTCCCACAGTGGCCGGCTGTAGTCGCATCTAAAGCCCGGGGAAAAACCCATTCCTTCGATAAGGGCCGGTCCTCACCGGTTTCTAACTAGTGAAAAACAACTCAACTCTAAATATCACTTCTAACCTACAAAGGCCTCAGACAACTGAGGCAGGAAGACAAGATGGCTGCTCTCTAGTTTAGGCCTTTAGGCCCGAAAAGAGGCAAAATAGGCATAGAATCATGCCAAAGCCAATAGGCAAACCCTACAAATATGCTAAAATAAAGGATTCATAGCAATATACTGAGATGGCAGTGGACCAAAGTCATCACCAAACCAAATAGGGCAAATTATCCTGTCGACACAGATACGCTAATGTACATCTTTTTTACATTTAGACTTTGTTGAAAAGTATTGTGGTGTCTGCAACCAAAAAGCTTCAGCAATATATATGGAAAACTTTATGGTAAGGGTCTTTTCTGAGTTGCGTCCGCCATGTTGGTTCATTGGCTATGCAACCTTCCTAGTGCCACTGACTGAGATCAGTTCACTATGTTTACTATGTAAATACGTTTAAGTTAACATACCAAAAAGCTATTGACCTTTATACAATGCAAATAGAGTAACAAATTAATTTTCACTTTCTTCCCAACAGGCAAAATGTTTAGAATGCTGCAGATGGGTCCACCTTGAATGTATCAAAATTAATGCAATATCTTAGTTACCTTTTTCATGTTACAAATTTATCAAATGTATGTATTAAGAAAGTAAAGATGTGAAAGCATGCCAGCTGTAGAATTACATGTCCTGCATACTCCAGCAATCTAGTGTTGTGTCCGGATTATTATCATAAGTAGTATTTATTTGAAGAAGTCTTTCAAGTTGCGAGTAAGGTCACTCCTCATCTTTTTTATTCTGTGTGGGCATCTACTACATTGATTCTATTCACACACGAGTTTGATAATGGAGTAAGTATGTGTTAGATAGAGTTGTTAATGTAAATGTGAAATAAAAATTAACATGAAACAACCACAGGTGTTGACAGGGTAGGCAGGAGGACACATGTTAATGAATAGCTGAACATTCCAACAATACATGCTGACACTAATAATGTCCCAGATATTGACCCTGTTTGCAGTTTCTTACATAAGTCAACAGCCCAAAGCAGATATTTTAAGAAGTTTGCAAAAACCGAGCTGTACAACGACTAAATTGTTATAGTTATTTAATTTGATCAAATTTGATTTTCAAAAATTACTGGTTGTCCTTTTACAGAAGTAAATTGTAGTAGATCTCCAAAAACTATGACTTGTTTTCCTCCAAATAACACATTGTACTCTCTTTTAAGAATTTGCTGCATTCTTACATGCACAAAGGCAAGCATTAAGCTTGATACCATGCTTACCTCCTCAATAATGAGAAGTTTCATTTTCTTAAAGACACTTGAAATTTCACAACAAGCTTCTCCAGATAGCTTGTAGTATTCCAATTTGTTTTCATGCTCTACTAGTAGCATGAGTAAACAATGTAAAGTAATTCCTTTAATATTGTGTGCTGCCAACCCAGTTACTATTTTAAATGGGGTAAGGTGAATAGACATATTCGAAATGTTTTGGTACTGCATTTTAGTATAACAGCCTGAGTCATTTTCCATAGTCATAAGCAGTGATTGGTTTTGAATTTTACGAAAACTAAAGAACAGGATATCTTTATAAGCAATTATATTTATATAACCTTATAAATTACTAAAACTCTACTGTTGGAATGTTATTAGACAACTGTATTTACATAATATTTTTTTGGGGTCAAAATAGTTGGTTACCCTACTTTTGTATTATGTACTAAGAAAACTGTTGAAGTGATGTTTTTATGTTTCTGTGCTAGGACCTAGAACATAACAGATTTGTTATGGATAAAGATGCCAATATTACAGAAGAGACAATAAAAATGAGTAACAGTGTAATTGAACTACAAAATCAATCTATAACAGGCAGCGAGACTAATTCAGAGGACATCAGTACTGTAGATGTGAGGAAGAAGAAATTTTACATGGCCAATGTGTCCCCTGCGTGTACCCCAACGTTTAGTGTATGTGCATGTCATCCATGTATTTTCCCTCTATGGCCTGCAATAATAATGCCTCTGCATTTCCGTCCCACATTAGAATGTCAGTCACCAAGTCTTTTATGAAAGAAACGTTAATTCTGCACTGAGGCCCATGCTGCCCATGTATTTGCACTGTGCACGTTTAAAGTCGAGATGAACCCATTTTTGTGGCTCAGCCTGAGCCAGGACCCGAATTAAGGTTTTCATGCCTCCAGACACTCTGAGAGCTACAGCTATGTATCCCTGACCTCTCGCATACTTTTGGCTCAGCCGAGATGAAGTAATTCGGGGTTCCCAAGGCCTACACACTCCAGAGATAACCCACTTACACTCAAGAACTGTTGGCACGGAAACTGTAAAAGGCAAAGAACAAGTTTATTAAGACCCCATGGGGTGGTGGTACACTCAAACAGCACCCTTCGGTAATGCAAGAGGTATCACACCGAACACCGGTGTGATCCCGTTTATATACAGTTTTGGGGCAATAAAAGATAGGCGGCACGAGTTAAGACACATTTTAAGGACATATATGGTCATGTTTCGAAATACTGCCAGCTCATTGGAGGGGGCACAACTCTGCTGGTCAGTTTAGTGCACATTCCAGAAGGTTTACGGATCAGTGGGAACTGCGCATGTGCAGCTTGACCGGTACTAAAAATAGCCTGTTGCTGGGCAGATTGGTATGGTCAGTGGAACGGACAATGGACTAAAGGGCACGCTGGCCACGAGGCCGCTCATGATCTAAGATGGCCGCCACAACATTCAAAATGGCGTTTTCGTATATAGCCAAGTTAAGGAGGACAACGTGTAGGTTCAGCTAATCGCTAATGCGGCCGGGCCAATTACAACAGACGACCCTTTTAGCGTTTAGCTGAATCTACCTCATAGTGAACATAGTCAGGATGTTCGTCCTCGATGTCTATTAACATTATTTGTGTTACCTCCTTGTGAAGCATCATTTTGTCATGGGCAAGAGCTCGTCTTGATGGTATACAAGCTGATAAACACATTGAACATAAAGCTGGACCACATTGATTACATAGGCATATAAAAAACATGGCCCCTACAAGTATACAGAGAATCGTCAACAATTTCCAGCCCCAAGTTGCAAGTATGGACCAGAACCATCCCGAAAGTGTCCAAGTTCCATTGTCCGGGTGAATCTCAGCTGCGATTTTGTGAAGTTTGGAGATGGCATCATACACAGATGGAGAATTGTCCGGAATGTATACACAACAGCTGCTTCCGATAATTCTACAGGCCCCCCCACGATCAGCTAAAACAACATCCAATACCATTCCATTTTGGAGGGTGACAATCCTGGAAATCTGTAGTTCCTCAGTAATATTCCCCAGGGCAATGGCAGTGTCATTTGCAACAGCCTCGACAACACGGGTCAGTCGTCTGATTTTCCGGCTGTTCAGTGCAGCCCCCACAAAGGAGAATAGTCCCAGATTAAAGTCCACATATTGTTGTAATGCAGTGTCCGTTTGGTCAATGTCCTCCAGGACAACAGTTCGTTTAACCCTATTCAGAACGAAATCATGATACAAAGTATAATCATTGTGATACATCGGAGGGGCAATGAATACGGGAGGTAACACAAACGATACATAGCACGTGCCCAACCACACCAATGGAAGCTGATGGTAGCCCTTCGTTCCACAGATAAAATATGTATTTCGTGATGCAACAAATGAAATGCCATTTGGGCTATCAAACGTGAGAGTAGTATTACATTCGCTTTTTCCCACTGCAATCGAACCCTTGTTCCTAATACATAAATCGGCTTTTGTAGCAATGACATTTATAACATGGGCACTAGAGACATTGATGTTCCTCTGATTGCTGTATACACGTGGGGCAGACACATTATCAGGCCTGTACTCTTCCCATTCGAAACGAGTGCCCTCAGCCCGGGGAAACCCATCCTTGTCGTGGAAACATACTTTATTCAAACGGAAAAGCACCCCCCCTTTAGTTGGCCATCTCATAGTAAAGAGGAGGGTGTACCAAGCGTTGCATGACCCATTATGCGAAAACGGGAGTGGAATAAGTGGAGTGCCCCCTCTCTTCTGGTGCCCTGGCAACATCCCACACACCCAGCAATTTGAAGTATTGGTCATGTTATGTGTGTGGTGAAGAATCTGAATGAAGCTGTTATTTAAGTACGTTTGGCGATGTCGCTCTTCATGAAAGGGCAGTGTAAAATGAAAATGTTCAGACGGAGCCGGGGTAGTCGGCAGCAAATGTTCACGTGCAGGCACCACAAGTTCAAGTACCCAGGCTATAACAGCTATCACCACAATGGTCAAAACAAAGAGAAAGGCACCCAATATTTTCTTATCACGGGATGCCGTTGATGCCATAGTTCAAGAATGTTCATGGAAAGTCTCAAATAGCACAAATTGTTCACAAATTGTTCACCAAAGTCTCAGATACACGTACGTGTATACCTAAAAAAGAAAAATACGGTGCTGAACTCCGAGGTAGCCGTTGTTTTCTTCTCCGGGCCAAGGCGGGTGTCGCTACTCTGGCAGAACTGATCCCCCCCCTTGGAATTCCCGGTTTCCGTTTCACAAACCTGGAGCGGTAACCAACCAGTCAAAAAGGCAAAAAAAAATCTTCTTATCGTGGACGCAAGTTGTAGCGCTCTCTTCCGGCAGCAGCTTGGTCCGGGAAGGCTCCCTCAACCTCGGCCGACGTCACAGCTGGGCTCTTTTCTTTCTCCAAGATCTCCTTATAATCAGTCAGCACAGCAGGAGTCACCAGATCCGGAGAGACACGGCGACAATGTGTCGAATGCACCCACCGCTTCCTGTTTGTCACTCGTACTGCGGTGCGGGTCGCAAGGAGGACCTGCTCGGGGCCCTTCCACCTGGGCTCCAAACTGCTTGCTCTCTCAAACGAGCGTATCATCACATAATCTCCAGGGCGGAGATCATGGCCCTCTCCAGTAGAGTTGTCAGGGAGCGCTTCTCGAACCTGTTGATGAATAGAGAGCAAATCATTTGTTAATCGTGCCAAATAATCATTCATCATAACACAAGGCACATCATATATTAATCGCGGCTTGGGCACCCCCCAGATATTCATCGCGCGGCCAAACACCACCTCATAAGGCGTAAGGCCAGTTCGTGAGTGGGGTACTGATCTAAGAGAGAGCAGTGCTAGCGGCAAAGTGTCTGGCCACTTCAACGATGTAGACGCCACAATTTTGGCCAGCTTAAGCTTCAATGTGGCATTGTACCGCTCGACCAAACCTGCTGACTGAGGGTGGAATACAGCGTGGAACTTCTGCTGAATCCCTAACCCCTTCAGTGCATATTCCACAATCTTTCCAACAAAATGGGGCCCATTATCGCTCCACAAACATTTACAAATTCCAAAGCGAGGAAAGAATTCCTTAAGCAACACCTTAGCTGTTGTCAAAGCTGTGTTGTCTTTCGTGGGGTAGGCCTCAACCCATTTGCTAAAAGCACATACCACCACTAGGACATACTTCAGGTTATTGCAACGCTCAAGTTGGGTGTAATCCATTTGAAGCACCTCAAATGGCGCAGAAGGTGGAACGAACCCTCCTTTCGGAGTATGGGTCCCCTTTCCAGGATTGTGTTGCAAACACACCAGGCAGGTCTGCACTACTCTCGTTGCAGTATTAGCAATCTCGGGATGTTCCCAAACTCGTGTTAAAAGCCGAGTGATTGCCAGAGCTCCGACATGAGCCAGTCCATGTGTCATCTGGACCATCGCCTGTAAGTAAGCCGCAGGCAATTTCCACTTCTCCATGTCTTTACTTCTCCAACAACCCTCATCATCTAGTACCCCGTCTGCTGCCCAAGCCGCAAGTTCAGATTCAGTAGCTGATTTTTGAATATCCAATATTTCTGCTCTAGCATCATTCCATCGCTCAGCCTGTGATTGTACCACATACATGGGGGAGCTAGTTCGGGACATAGCCGTTTGTCTAGCTATGCTGTCTGCAAAGGCATTCCCTTGACCCACTTTATCCGTAATCTTTTTATGGGCACTGCACTTCACTATCGCAACTTTCTTAGGGCCAAGCAATGCATTTAGGAGATCACGCACTAGCTCTCCGTGCATAATGTGCTCTCCGTGTGATGTCAGAAACCCACGTTCCCTCCAAAGTAGCCCAAAGTCATGGGCCACTCCAAAGGCATACCGGCTGTCCGTGTATATGTTCACACATAATCCAGCACTTAATTCGCAGGCTCTTGTTAAAGCTATCAGCTCTGCTGCCTGAGCCGACTTTTGTGGTATCCTAGCTGTTTCTACCACTGTCTTAAGTGTCGTGATCGCATATGCTGCGGAAGTCGTGCCATCTGGCAGCCTCAAACACGATCCATCAACCCACAGTTCCCCATCCACATCTGGAAGTGGCACATCCTGTAAGTCAACACGACCCTTTGTCTGTTCCTCGGTCAGAAAAACACAGTCATGATGTTTTTCTTCCTGACCCTCCTCAGCCGGATAGGGCAATAAAGTGGCAGGGTTCAAAGTAGCGCATCTTTTCAATGTAATATGTGGCGCCAAGAGTGTCAGCTCGTATCCTGTTAGCCGCGCACTCGTGAGATATTGGGTCTTGGTTTGGTTTAACAGGGCATCTACTGCGTGAGGAACTAACACCAACAATTTGTGTGATAACACTATTCCCTCACTCTGTCGTATGGCTACTGCAGTTGCTGCTACCGCTCGAAAACACCCAGGCAACCCTCGTGCTACAGGGTCCAAAATGGCAGAGAAGTATGCACATGGTCTCTGCTTATCCCCGTGTAATTGCACTAACACTGACAACGCGCACCCATCATTCTCATGCACGTACAATGTAAAAAGTTTCGTATAGTCTGGTGTACCTAACACGGGTGCGGAACAAAGGGCCTGCCTCAACTGCTCAAAAGCTTTCTGACATTCATCTGTCCATTCAAGAGGCATTGGTGTGGCTTTGGACAGTAATGCTAGCAAAGGTTTTATGATATGTGAAAAACCCATGATCCATTGCCTACAAAAGGACGTCAACCCTATAAAGGCACGTACATCTCTCTGCGTGCGGGGGACTGGTGTGTCTAAAATTGCTTGAATTCGATCAGATGTTAATGCACGCCCCTCCTTAGACAACAGATGACCGAGGTAGGTCACCTGGGGTCTACAGTATTGAAGCTTTTTCTTAGAAACCTTGTGATTGTTTTGTGCCAAAAAGGAAAGCAACGCAAGTGTGCTCTGTTCACATTGTGCATAGGAGTCAGCGGCAAGCAGAAGGTCATCCACGTACTGGATGAGCGCAACGCCAGACTGCAATTTAAACGAATCTAGCTGCCTTTTCAAAGCCTGGCTGTAGATGCTAGGACTTTCAGTATATCCTTGGGGAACACGACAAAATCTATACGATTTATTATTGAGCGTAAAACCAAACAGATATCTGCTATCAGGATGAACAGGGATGGAAAAGAACGCATTATTTAGGTCAATAACACTAAAGGTGGTGGCTGTCGGTGGAACCAAGGTAAGCAAGGTCGTAATATCAGACACCACCGGGTATTGGGGAATGACAATTTTGTTGATCTCTCGCAAATCGATAATAAATCGATAGACTTTACCATCAGTGTCTCTCTTAAGAATCGGAAGAATAGGACTGTTACAAACATTATAAGGGACCTCCTCCACAACCCCCGCAGAAATCAAATCCTGAACAATATGTATCAATGCAATTTCACCTTCTCTCGAAATCTTATACTGTGGCACTCGTGGTAGAGGGGCCCCCTCCTTAACAGTAATGTGAATTGGTGGAATACGCATCTCTCCCACATCCGTATCTGAGGTCGCCCACAGCGTATGCGGTAGAGAGGCCAAAGCTGGAATGTCTAAAATAGCATAAAATCTGTCAGGGTCAGGGTAATTGTCATTCAGGATAACCCGCACTCCCTCTGGAGCGCAACGTATTGTCGCTCGAAAATATTTAAGCAAATCAATGCCCAGGATATTGTCTGGGGTATGGGGTGATAACAAAAATTGGCCAAAAAGTATTTGTCTATGCATAGTGCAAGGGGCTTGGACAATGGGCTGGGGGAGGGTGTGCCATCAAACCCTACACACGTAATCATTTCGCCGGACAGGGGAGCCCTCGGAACCAAGTTTTTCGACAAAGCGCTACGAGTAGCTCCTGTGTCGACTAGAAACTGATCAGTAGAACCCAGAATGCCCGCTGTTACATATGGACCTTGCTGATCTACCGGCACTTCAACTGATTCCTTACCCCATCCTACGCAATCCTATGCATGCACATAATCCTGATGTTCCACATTCTCTCCTTCCGAAATCTGATATTGGTTCCGTCTATCAAACGTATTTCGTTCATCCTGGCCACGGCCCCTCTCCTCAACCTGTCTACGATCACCTCCGCCACCCCTCGCTCCAGTAAACCTCCTCTTGACCTTCCACTTCCTCGACCACGCTGACTACGCTGTTCACGAAGTACCGGACAATCTTCGGCCCAATGCCCAAACTCCTTACAATAAGCACACTGATCCTCCGCAATATCCGTACGACCATACGATGCGTTTCCTCCACCTCGTCTACCTCTATCATTCCCTCTACCCTGTGTTCCCCGAACTTGCGCCAACATCACCTTCGTTTTCAATTCCTTCGCCTTTTTCTCTACACTTTCTTTAGCCTCCACCTCCTGCCGCTCATAATACTGAGCCATAGTTAACAAGGACGCAGGGGTCGCCGTGGCCCAGGAACTTTCACTCGACTTCAATCGTTTTGCAATCTCTGGTAGGAGATTAGCTACATACTTATCTACAAACAAATGCCGGCCCGTATCGTCTGTTAAAGATTGACCACTGTAATCATGAAATGCTTCCTCGAAACGTGTAAAGAAATCTGAAACCGTTTCCTCGGGTTTCTGCTTGCACGACGTTAGCATAGTCCAATCAATCTTTTTGGATGGAACAAGCGTTTTTAATTTATTCAAGATAGCTGCCGGCAGATCTAGAATTAACTGGCAAGGCTTACAGGCTGGTTCTCTATCTAAATCTGCAGCATTTATTTCCTTCCATGTTCCCCCCAATATCGTTTCATCATTATTTTTACGAATTTGCCTCCACATATCAGGTGGTAATATTAACCCAAAAAACAAATCTATATCCACAAGAGTCATCACACAAGATGATATAGCCCCCTCCACCCCTTCGTAAAATGCCGCCGGATTCTTCCGAAGATCAGGTAGAGAATTTTTCAATGCCATGACATCTGCTCTATTCCACGGCGTATATACCCAATTATACACAAAATACCCTTTCGCATCCTTCGACAATTTATCATCATCCGTACCTTCCCCTTTTGGTGGAACATACAAAGGTGCGGCTTCACGCATAGGCATAACATGCAATGCAAAACTCTTATCTGAACCACGGAGAGAACACTCTTTGGCCTGCCCATTTTTCTCCAATTCGGCCTCCTTTTGCCTCTGTTTCCGTTCCTCCCTCAATCGGATTGTCTCATCCCGCAGCTTGATCAATTGCGCAAACAGGTCATCAACATCTGAAAGATCAAAATGACCTTTAGTCAAATTTTCACGATACACTGACAATGCTTTGGGCTCAAACGTATCAGAAAGGTCACGATATGCGCCTACAACTTCATCCGCCAGACTAGACAAAAAATACATCAATTCAAGATCCGACCACCCTTTCTTTTCTGTTAACAATTGCTCCTGAGTAATACTACGCTTATTCACTTTACGAGCCCAACTGCGTAGGTGAGCGGACCTCTCCGTAGTGAACCTGAGAGCGGATATACCCTTCTTGTCCGACTCATCCCGTCCGTCGTCCCCTGAATCCTCAGCCGGAGCCGTCGGCGAAACATACGGAGGCGGTGACCGTTCTAACAAAGAAAAATCATCAATTTCATTATTAAGGACAGGATAAAGTGGTCGACGAATAGGAAATTGACCAGTCGTTTGCAATTTACGTTCCCGTTCCTCCCTTTCTTTCTTCTCCTGAGCCTCCTTTTCCTCAAGCTGTAAAGCCTTATCCCGAGCAGCCTTACGCTGCTCTTTGTCCGCCAAGGCAACTTCACGCTTCATTCGCTCACGCGCCGCTTTCTCCCACATTCGCACACAATCAAACATATTTTGTCTAGACCTACGTTGAAACAAACATTGCTCTACAAATTGTATTTTACTTAAATCAAACGACCCGTGTAGAGGCCATTGCAATTCAGGATCGGCCTTAGTGTACTTATGCCATAATTTACTGTACATAATAGGGGGAAGGCCAAATTTTATATACATGTCCCTATTTGGTGTTCCCTCTGGGGGAGCCGGCTGTGCTTCTGCTAACCTAATTGAGGTACCTTCTCCAAGACAACACATTCCTCGGAGTGTGCTGAAAACAGGCATGTTCAAAAAGTATCACGAAAACGTGACACCACACAAAATGGCACTTACAGTTCTTCACACAAGTGTGCCGCTCAGGGGAAAAAAAACAAAGTTAGAGAAACATCTCTACATGCCTGCCTATGTGAAGTGCACTACACATATAAGTTCAAAGATCACAAATTCACAATGTTAGCTAACTCAAATCAAAGACGTAGATCGTAGGACTTCGGCAAGCGTCCAAGGACTGCCTTACCGATCACAAATCACAGAGTTTCAGTAAGCATCCGAAAACTACCTTACCGAACACAAATCATAGGACCTCAGTAAGCGTCCGAAGACTACCTTACCGATCACAAAGCTTACCCAAATTCCCAAATGTCCAGATTCCAACTGCCAAGGTCTTGTAAGCCAAATCAGCCAAACGGCACTTTCTCAGCGATGCAGACACTTCGGAAACTCAGTCGGAGACCGGCGCCACCTGGAAGGTCAGATCGGAAGGAAAGGAAAAAACACCGTGGCAGCCAAGACTCGGGTCACTCGTGGCAGCGCGCGTCCATGGCGAGTTTCCAAGCCTTCGTCACGACCTTTCCTTCGGGCATCCGAGTCGCCGATGAGTCCCTTCGTGGTCGCCAATTGAAGTAATTCGGAGTTCCCAAGGCCTACACACTCCAGAGATAACCCACTTACACTCAAGAACTGTTGGCACGGAAACTGTAAAAGGCAAAGAACAAGTTTATTAAGACCCCATGGGGTGGTGGTACACTCAAACAGCACCCTTCGGTAATGCAAGAGGTATCACACCGAACACCGGTGTGATCCCGTTTATATACAGTTTTGGGGCAATAAAAGATAGGCAGCACGAGTTAAGACACATTTTAAGGACATATATGGTCATGTTTCGAAATACTGCCAGCTCATTGGAGGGGGCACAACTCTGCTGGTCAGTTTAGTGCACATTCCAGAAGGTTTACGGATCAGTGGGAACTGCGCATGTGCGGCTTGACCGGTACTAAAAATAGCCTGTTGCTGGGCAGATTGGAATGGTCAGTGGAACGGACAACGGACTAAAGGGCACGCTGGCCACGAGGCCGCTCATGATCTAAGATGGCCGCCACAACATTCAAAATGGCGTTTTCGTATATAGCCAAGTTAAGGAGGACAACGTGTAGGTTCAGCTAATCGCTAATGCGGCCGGGCCAATTACAACAGAGAGGGGCCCAGCCCGGGGTGCCAAGACAGTATTTTGCACACAGTTATCTGCTTGCTCTACAGAATCACATTCCTGCCTGGTGAAGAAGGTAAACAGAACCCGTCTGCAGAGATAGGGCCTAGCCTTTCTGTCTCCGTTTAAGTGACTTGCACAGCTCGCATCCATAGAAAGCCCAAAGCCCCCACGCAATGAACAAAGAAATATATGCCCACACTGGCTCTTGGTGATGAGCAACCTTTGCTTGAGCGACCTTTGCTTCAGATAATACATCCCCGGACCTAAGATATCAGATAATACCAGACGTGCAGGTCGTCCTGACACTGAAGGCCTCTCTACTAGACCGAAAGTCAGCTCCCCCCAGCTTCCCCCAGTTACACGTCAATTACACGTCATGACCAAGTTGCGCACACAGGTAGGGCAAAGGTTCCAGCTGGCCATGCAGACCCCCTCCATGTATCCACCCACCTATGACACACCTATGACTCCTCAAGTGAACGCCCTCATGCACGCCCACATACTCTTATCTCTTTCTTTCTCTTGCTCTGCCTGGAGCGCTCCTCCTTCTCTATGCAATGTAATGTATAAATATTGTACTATGTGAATAAAGTTCAGAAGACCCTTCCTGAACCTTAGTGGTGATGGAACCGATTCTCCCTTAACTCGAGTTATTGAAATAAAGCCCTTTTGAATCGGACAACACGGACTGTGCCTCTCATTTAATGCATGACCCTTTGTTTAAGTATAGAAATTATGACAGGGTAATACTTTATTTACCACATAAATCTGGCGCCCGAATAGGGACAAATCCCCTTCCCCATGCGCCGGCGATGTAGGTCCAGCCCTTGCCCCCTTCTACAGCCATGACGGACTTCAAAGTGTACACGCCAGCGGGACTTCCTGCTTACTCCCTCAGGCCCACGAGGAGGACGGACTGCGACCAGGCATCCACACGAGGCAGTGAGGATCGCGGATCATCCCAACCAGAGCCCAACCCGTGAGAGAGCAAGGTCCGAGGTTTCCGAAGGTCCACCTGTTCCGCGGCGCATGCGTAGTATCAAGTTCCCGCAGTATCAAGTATGCGCAGTATCAAGTTTCCGAGGCTTTCAAGTTCTGCTTCCCGGTGAGTACCACTAGTGGGAACGCATAAAGTTCAAGACGGGTTCATTTATTTGAGCTCGGTAAAGACGTGTCCGTTCACACGGACATGGTAAAGACGGGTCCACGGTAAACGTGGGCACGGTAAAGACGTGTCTCATTTACGAGACCGGTATGGTTGTACTGTATTCCAGTGCATAAAGTTAACTGTTTTCAAGTACATGTTTTTCTCCATGTATCAGGTTACACTGTATCTGTTTTAGTGTTGTAACGTTTTAGTGTGAATGATTGTTTCAGTCAGTCTATTTTAGTGTGTATTATGTTTTCATTACGTTGTTTTCAACATGCCACTGTTTTCAAAGTTACGTCAAATAGGGACCAGGAAAGGAATATTAGAAGAGTCAGTTAACATCCCGCCTAGAGACACACCTGGTCATTACATGTATAATAAGCACGGGCTAGATGCCATATTGTTTTTAGACTTATGGGTAGATTACACGAAGGATTTAGAGGAGAAGCACAGATGGCCTATCTCGGGAACGTGGGATTCTGAATGTATTATGAAAGTAGAGGAAGCGCTATGGAAAAGGAAATCAAGACCCTCACAGAAAGATGCTATTGAGTTATGGCGCAAAGAGTCACATAGGAGAGCAGAGAAAGAATTCCACCAAGCAGAGAGAAGTAAACAAGCAGCGGAAAAAGCCAAAGAAAAAGAACTGCGGGAGGAGGGGGAACGGGTCAAGGCAGAACAGGCTGATAGAGAAAGAAATGCCGTTGTTACCGGTATTTATCCCGTTCTCTC
The DNA here is from genome assembly GCF_964263255.1 of Lissotriton vulgaris. Lineage (NCBI taxonomy): Eukaryota > Metazoa > Chordata > Amphibia > Caudata > Salamandridae > Lissotriton > Lissotriton vulgaris. Next base: position 2,040,221,796 of record NC_141685.1, on the reverse strand, counting down.
AGAAGAACTTGCTAGAGTAACCCCCTCAGAAACACCCTGTAGGTCGCGAACGCCACCACCTGTACGCTATGGAGTACGTAGAATAAAGCCAACAGCCTCTGAGTCTTTTATTTCTTCCTATCTAGAAGAGCCCGCACCGGACTACGTAAACGCAGATTTCCCTCCGCCCCCATCAGCGGATCAGCTCCAACAGCTTCAGCAGGTCGTGAAAGACGACGTAGGGCCAGGGGCCGTAGGGGGAGGGGGGCCACCGCCAACGCCAACAACGCCATATAAGTTTACTGTAGATGTAACAATTTCACGTTGTATATATGATCCAGTACCAGGAAAGGGTTCAATGCTCGTGTTTTCACTAAGATTAAGAAAAGCTGTCGACTATTTGGTCACATTACCAGACATGAAAGAACACCTAGATAAAATATACCGTTTCATTAGAACGGGAGAGGGACCCGAGTGTATAGAACAGGCCATGGACCACAGAAAGGTGGGGGTTAAGAACTACATCCTACGTTTTATGATTAACTGCCTGATCAGGGAACAAGACCAAGGAGAAGGGGATGTAGAGCATGGTTTGACAGAATGGAGTGATAACATAGATGCCGGTCGGCATGACAAACAGGGTCAGACAGATAGCATGACGATGAAAATTCGAAAGGAAATATTAAAAATACACAGAGTGTGGTCTGACGAGAAGGGTGAGTCATCAACGGACGAGTTAGAGGAAAACGAGGCGAAGGACAAAATGAATTATGTAGGCAAAGCACGACAGTTTGACTTTCCCAAGTGCCTCGACTACCGTAAACAGGGGTCGGCTATAAAAGAAAGATATTCCCTAGAGAATTTATTCCAAGCTACTGAAAAAGCACTGAAACGACGGATAGAGAGCGAGCGATCTCACACCCCACACGAAAAGGAATTGGCCCGGTCAGCCACCCAGTGGGTGTCTAATTCTAATATATATAGCAATGATATAGTGGCCCAGACTTTCTTGAGCCTTCCGCCGAACGAACAGCGTTTTGCTGGTATTTACATGGTCCAACATTTGATAACGTTGTATGAAAGTCAATATTCCGAACCCGGTCCGTTGTATAAATTACTGGACAACATAGTTATAGAAAGATGGACAGGCCTGGGTACTGACTTAATTAATGTCATCCTGGATCAACGACATAAGTACTTGAATTCTCTGACCACATGCATGCTTCCCGCCCCACACCACGACAGAAAGCCCCTGTACATAGACAGACAGAACCCCCTACGAGAGGTACATCCCGTCAAAAATGCAAACAATGAGCTTCAACGAGTGTATGTTTACACCCCCTTGACGAAATTAGAAATACTGGAAATGAAAAAGATGCTGCCCTGCCATGATAAAGACCCGGGGGGGTTTCACCGAGAATTAAAAGACATTCTCCGCATCGGAGATTACACGTATGCTGACATTCTGAAACTATTGAAAGTACTGTTGCCTGCAGGTATTTATGAAAAGCTTAAGGAAAAAGATTGGGAGGTGGGAGAGAAAAAGTTAAGTTGGACAGATTTGGAAACAGAGGATAAAGCCAGGCTTCCGGGGGTTGGTCTTGGGGACAAAGCTAGAGAACTACCTGAACTCCTAATACAGGTTTTGCCGAGATTATTGATTACTAAAAAGGAAGATTGGGATGCTATTTCAGCCTGTAAACAGAAACAAGACAAGGACACAAGTGATTTCTATTCTAGATTCGAGAAATGCTTTTCTATCAATAGTGGCCTTAAGCCCAGTAGCGAGTCATATCCACATCTTTTCGTGAGTAAATTAGTAGAGAATTCCTTACCCCAGATCAAGAAAAGAGTACTGAAGGTTGAGAGTACTTGGCAAGCGAACAGCCCTTCACAAATGTTGCAAATGCTACAATATCATCAGAATAGGATTAGAGAAGAGCAGGATCATGAAAAGAGACGCATGAAAGAGACAAAAATGAAAGTGCTGGTTGCCCAAACGGTACCTGCAAACACGAACAAAAATGGCACGATACCTGTCAAAGGGAACTGTAATTATTGCAAAAGATTGTGCTGTCCTGAAATACAATATAGCTAAAGGCAAGACAAAGGAACGACCACACCCTCGTAGGCAGAATAGCACCCCACAGAACACACAACAGACAGTAGCGAATTTTCCACCCCCACCACCGCCTGGTCATGCCACGCAACAAATGTATCAGTACACGCAGTCAGACTATCCAGGATACCAACAGTTCTCATGAAACAGCCTCGAGAGGGAAGTTGGCTTGCCCCTTATTGAGGTTCCTGTAGATCAAGAGGGTCCCTATGTACATAGTCGTGTATTGGGACGAGACAGAAAATTTCTGATCGACACAGGGGCGAGCAGAACTACCATCAGCCATGACGAGGTTCCAGGGGCACCTCTCTCGGGCTCACAGAATGTTTCCCTGGGATTTTCAGGAAAGCCTATTGTTAATGAAGTATCGAAATCAGTCTCCCTTGGAGTTGGTCCACTGTCACGTACCACAGACTTGCTACTTACTAAATCATGTCCAGAAAACTTACTTGGTATAAAGACATTAAAGGAACTAGGAGCAGTTATCTGTTGTTCTCCGGAGGGAGTACGACTGTTCTTATGTGATTTTAAGGGACATTATGTGTTGACAGGTTTTGACCACAGACTCCAGAATGTACCACAGCATCTATGGGCACAAGGTCCGACTGACGTAGGTTACATGGACATAACACCACACCGTGTCACTCTCAAAGCAGGAGTAGTACTACCACGTATACGACAGTACAAGTTACCACCTGATGCCGTAGTGGCCTTATTGAAAATTGTTGACGAACTCATTGCACAAGGGGTGGTAGTGGAGACTGACTCGAATGTATGTAATTCACCTGTCATTCCTATCCTTAAACGATCAGACGCTAATGCACCACCAGTTTACAGACTAGTTGTTGACCTTCGAGAATTGAATAAATGTGTAGTCCCTCAATACCCAGTGGTCCCAGATATTTCATCATTACTGACTGCTATTGATTCGGAGGCAACGTTCTTTACTGTCATTGACTTGAAGAATGCTTTCTTTAGTGTTCCCATTCATCCAGATAGCCAGTATCTTTTCGGATTCAGTTTAAATGGATGCAGCTTTAAATTTACGAGAGCTCCCCAAGGTTTTACAGAGAGTCCTAGCATTTACAGTCAAGCATTAAAAAGACAACTGGACAGTATTAATATGCCTACCAACACTGCACTGCTCCAGTAAGTAGACGACATCCTAATTACAGCACGTTCAGAAACAGACTGCGAAAATGCATCACTGACAGTTTTACACTTTCTGGCAGACAAGGGGCACAAAGTGTCCCCTTCAAAGTTACAATTCTGTGCACAGCAAGTGGTGTACCTTGGACACTTGCTGTCCAAGAGGGGTAGACAGCTGACACAAGAACGTATTCAGTTAATTGCTAACCTTTCACAGCCCAAGACACAAAAGGAAGTGCGGGTCTTCATTGGCCTCACTTCATACTGCAGACAATGGATTCCCCAGTATGCCTTTCTAGCCAAACCGCTCATACAGTTGACAACACAGGAGGCAGCGTCTTCGACTGTCCTCCCTTGGACACAAGAACATACCTTGGCATTTGAAGAATTAAAAAGAGCCTTATGTCAAGCGCCAGTTTTAGCGACTCCTAGGAACAGCAAACCTTTTATGCTTTTCATAACTGAACGAGATGGAACAGCATTATCTGTCCTCACACAAGATCAAGCAGGAAAACACAAGCCTTGCGCTTATTTTTCTAGTACACTGGACCCAGTGGCCCAGGCTCTGCCTGCGTGCCTGAAATCAGTTGCAGCAACAGCCCTAGCCATAAGACAAAGTGACTCCATAGTGTTGGGACACCCCCTGATAGTACAGGTACCACATGCAGTGAAAGTTCTCTTGAACAGAACACAGACACAGCACTTGACTGTAGCGAGACTCACAGGATATGGACTGACGTTATTTCAGCCACACATAGAGATCAAACGATGCAACATTCTTAACCCTGCTACACTTTTGCCCTCAAGTACAGTAGACACCGCACCACATGACTGTGTGGAAGTAATGAATATAGTGACGAAACCAAGACAAGACCTGACAGATATTGCACTGCCAGACCCTGACCTAACACTCTATGTAGATGGATCATGCATGAGAACCAGTTCGGGAGAGTTAGTGGCAGCATATGCCGTGACCACTGCTACTGAAGTCATAGAGACACAAAGAATAGACACACTGTCAGCACAAGCAGCAGAGCTCATCGCTCTGACACAAGCCTGCATAAGAGCTAAGAACTTGAAAGTGAACATTTATACAGATTCACAATATGCATTTGGCGTTGTTCATGATTTCGGAGTTTTATGGAGGGAGAGAGGTTTCTTGACCTCTCATGGTGCCAAAATTCAGCACGGCCCGCTTATTCAGGCTCTGCTAAAAGCAATACATTTACCTGCAGCCATAGCTATCCTGAAATGCAAAGCACACACCAAAGTTACAGACACCATTTCCCAGGGTAATGACCTGGCAGACCGAACAGCTAAACTTACAGCCCAGATACCAACAGACACGACAAGGACAGAGGTACCATTACTGACAAAAAGCATGACAGTCAGGGATCCTTCACAAGATGTACTCGACATACAGACACATGCCACTTCAGATGAAATAAAGAAATGGACTGAACAAGGAGGGGTCCAGACTGACCAAGGTTGGATGACTAAAGGCAAAGCTACATGGTTTCTTTTAGATTCCATGCTACAAGTAGTCATAAACACAGCACATAGTCCAGCACACTTGGGAGAAAAGGCAATGCTAGACAGCTTACAGAATATCTGGTTTAACAAGCACCTGCGTGCAGCACCGAAGCAGAAAGTACATGTATGATCTGTTGCCAGTTCAATCCAGGCAAAGGCATTCCGGTGGAACAAGGAGGATTTCATCCTCCTGACCATCCTTTTGAAGTCCTCCAGATGGATTATATCCAAATGGACAGATGTAGAGGTTACAAGTATGTCATGGTAGTTGTGTGTGCACTCTCTAGATGGACAGAAGCCTACCCAGTCCCAGATTATACTGCTGTGACAACCGCCAGGCAATTGGTGCGTGAATTCTTCCCTAGATACGGATTGCCCCGTGTCGTGTACTCAGACAATGGTCAGCCTTTTTCTTCTGAATTAATGAAACAAGTGTCCCTACTGTTAGGATATCAGTGGAGGTTTCATTGTGTACGACACCCTGAAGCAGCAAGACTTGTAGAAAGGCATAATCAGACGATAAAGACGAAACTAGCAAAGATCTGTGCAGAAAATGGCGTGGATTGGATGGTAGCCTTGCCGGTTGCCCTCTTTTACATGCGTATGGTAGCACATTCCAGAACAGGCCTATCTCCGTATGAAGTGGTTTTCGGTAGACCACCGAATATGTGGGGGACACCTATGCCTAAGAAAATAACTGATGTTGACAGTAACATGCTGACAGATTACCTGGCTTCCTTGATGTCTGCACTACTCTCTTGTCGTTCACAGGTTGCTTCCGCCTTCCCTGACAACACCCAGGTCAAGGAGCATGCCATAGTCCCTGGTGATTACGTCTTCGTCCGGAATTTTGATTGATCAAGCCCCCTTGAGCCGCGTTGGAAGACACCGAAATTAGTGCTACTGACCACGAGGACAGCCATCAAAGTCGAAGGAAGAAAAGGATGGCTTCACGCCCAGCATTGTAAAAAATACTTTGGAGACTCTGGAACTTTGATAAAGACAAAAGACAGTACAGACTTTGAGCCCCCTTTGCTAGAAAAGACTCCGCAACAAGAATATAGGTCCAAGTTACGATCTAGAATGTCAGACAGCGTTTAATTGTTTAAGTCCACTAGGTGGTGAATCGGTTAGACAGGATTTCTGACATGTATAGGATCGTAGACCAGAATAGTAAAAAGAGCAGAATGAAAGAAAAATACTGCAAGATATTACGCAGTAGATGTATAGTAACTTTGATTTTTCTGTCTCTTCTGTGCATCACTATATGTATCAGCTTAACACTACATGTTTTCTTTCCTCCTATTGCCTCACATATGCACTTTTCCTTTAATGACACTGTAGAGCATACATTCAGTGATCTGCCACCCCATGAACTGTCATATCCACTAGCCCTGCGCAACAATACTTTTATTCGGATGTTGCACCGTTCTCATCAGACCAGCAATGCGACAGATTGCTGGGTATGTGGCCAACTTCCACCTTATCAGAAAACGAAGGGAGTTCTGCCCTTCTTCCCTTTTCCGTTTTCGCACAAAGGTTCGTGCGGAGCATGGTTTTCTTTAATGTCATCACTAGACAGAAAGTCCACATTTTTCCAGGGCGACTGGATATGGGGTAATTTGAATAAAGTAATGAATGAGGCATGTTTTCCAGACGATGACGGACTTCCCCAAAGGAAGGGAACCGATCTAGAAAATGAAGAGTACGCGCAAGGAAATGCTTCCCTTAGCTTTATGATTCTGAATGTTCAGCCCAAGCAAAATGCAAGTCCACGATCTATTACAGTCCTACCAGTAAAAGGTGATTTGTGCGTTAGAAAGAAAGGATCAGTACATATGGGACACAGCGAGTGTAATGCTGTAGTCGAGTTTAATGATAGAGGAAAGTCTTCTTTCAAAGCATCACGCCATACCTATTTCATTTGCGGTCAGACAGCCTATGTACATCTGCCCTTAGACTGGGGTGGAACATGCTATATAGCGTTCCTGCTGCCACCCGTCTTTCTAGCCCCATCCCATTATCATCGAGATTCACGATTAGAGCATGTTAGACACAGGAGAGAGACCGATTCCCCAGTGATTGATCAGACTGAGACAGCCTGGGAGCAATATACAGATTTCAATAGAGGATTCCTTTTCTTCATAGGTCCCGTCCAAAACAGTAAACTCATACGCAGGTTAACAAGAACTCTGGAAGCAGTAGTGAATGAGACTGCATCTGCCCTGGCTAACTTGACCCAGGAGCAGTCTGCCATGCGACTTGTTGTTCTTCAGAACCGCCTTGTTCTTGACGTCATCCTGGCGGATAGGGGCGGGGCTTGTAGAGTGATCGGCTCCAGTTGCTGCGTTTTCATACCAAATAACGCGCCATCTGTGTACGCAGCAATAACAAAGCTCCACAAAATTGCTCATGATATACATCAAGACCCAGGCACATGGACTTGGTCCAGTTGGCTCTGGAGTGTAATATCAGCTTGGGGATGGAAAGTGTTGTCGTTTCTAGGAATGATACTGCTTATGATATTCGGCTGCTGTCTCTGTCTGCAATGTGGCCCGGCGATTTGCGGCCTGTGCGCCACTGCCTGTGTTCCACATCCACGTATACAAAAGATCAAAGACGAACAAATGATGCTGTATGATCAGATATACGGTCTCATGAATATAGATATATCCTGAAGGGTACAGTAGGGGACAAGGAGGGAATGAGGAAAAAGAAATTTTACATGGCCAATGTGTCCCCTGCGTGTACCCCAACGTTTAGTGTATGTGCATGTCATCCATGTATTTTCCCTCTATGGCCTGCAATAATAATGCCTCTGCATTTCCGTCCCACATTAGAATGTCAGTCACCAAGTCTTTTATGAAAGAAACGTTAATTCTGCACTGAGGCCCATGCTGCCCATGTATTTGCACTGTGCACGTTTAAAGTCGAGATGAACCCATTTTTGTGGCTCAGCCTGAGCCAGGACCCGAATTAAGGTTTTCATGCCTCCAGACACTCTGAGAGCTACAGCTATGTATCCCTGACCTCTCGCATACTTTTGGCTCAGCGGAGAGGGGCCCAGCCCGGGGTGCCAAGACAGTATTTTGCACACAGTTATCTGCTTGCTCTACAGAATCACATTCCTGCCTGGTGAAGAAGGTAAACAGAACCCGTCTGCAGAGATAGGGCCTAGCCTTTCTGTCTCCGTTTAAGTGACTTGCACAGCTCGCATCCATAGAAAGCCCAAAGCCCCCACGCAATGAACAAAGAAATATATGCCCACACTGGCTCTTGGTGATGAGCAACCTTTGCTTGAGCGACCTTTGCTTCAGATAATACATCCCCGGACCTAAGATATCAGATAATACCAGACGTGCAGGTCGTCCTGACACTGAAGGCCTCTCTACTAGACCGAAAGTCAGCTCCCCCCAGCTTCCCCCAGTTACACGTCAATTACACGTCATGACCAAGTTGCGCACACAAGTAGGGCAAAGGTTCCAGCTGGCCATGCAGACCCCCTCCATGTATCCACCCACCTATGACACACCTATGACTCCTCTAGTGAACGCCCTCATGCACGCCCACATACTCTTATCTCTTTATTTCTCTTGCTCTGCCTGGAGCCCTGCTCCTTCTCTATGCAATGTAATGTATAAATATTGTACTCTGTGAATAAAGTTCAGAAGACCCTTCCTGAACCTTTAGTGGTGATGGAACCGATTCTCCCTTAACTCGAGTTATTGAAATAAAGCCCTTTTGAATCGGACACCACGGACTCTGCCTCTCATTTAATGCATGACCCTTTGTTTAAGTATAGAAATTATGACAGGGTAATACTTTATTTACCACAGATGTCATCTGTGAATTTGAAAATGAAAGCAATGATGCTGATTTTTTTTAAGCACTGGATGACGTAGAGATACTGGAAGCTATCAACTCCAAAATTGCAAACCAGCAGACATTATTAGACAGCTGTATTTACATTTGAAAACTCTTCATCCCCACAATTAAGCGAGAGCTGCATGCGACAGGCTGTGGAAACACCCTCCACCAGCTGTAGCCAGCACTTCCACAGCACCATCAACTCCGCATCTGGACATCCGGACCGATTTTGTAGACTTTATTATTTCATGCGATAATACGTTTTTGGTAACTACTTACCCGACAATACAATGAGCAATTTCCGCATGTGCTGCCTTCGTTGGATGTGGTTGCCAATTCTTATTCCAATTCTAATTCAAATTACAGGCCCTCGGCAGAGCCCAGTATTGTTGATTTTTGATACCATAGTAGGCACAGAAAGTAGCATCAAAAGTTGATAGTGGAGACACCTCAACATTTCGTCGTCTTCAGGGGAATGTGCGATCGTCCCAAGGTTATCTATAGTATGTATTTTGTATGTATTTTAATGAAACTATTACAAACACTTTTCCATTGTAACACACACACACCCACACACCTACATTTAAAAATGTCTAATTTTATTAAAAAAGGCAGCACAGTTATCGGGCATTTTCTTGGCGATGGCCAAGGCGTCTTCCATCTTTTTCAAACGTTAGAGGATACTTTATTTTTTGTTTCAAGTTGTCAACTTGCTCAAATCTTCTTTCATATACAGAGCCACTTTAATTCTTCTTCCAAGTTAAGCGACAGGAAATGTAAACTTGCTCATTCCAATTACAGGGCCTCATAAGAGCCCTGTCTTATTTTTTTAAACTACGTGACTGAGACGGGAGTGTGTAGTTTGCACTTCTGCAGCCTTCCTTGCATGTGGCTGACGCTTCTTAGACTCCCTCTTCGGACTCATACTTTATAATTCCTTTTTATCTTATTTAGCATTCGCGTAGAATGAAAAGCTAACAAAGCCACTTCAATTCTTCTTCAAAGTTACTAAGCAACATGAAATGTCAACTTGCTCATTCAAATTACAGAACCTCGAAAGAGCCCTGTGTTGTTATTTTTTGTGACTACATCACCAAGTCGGGAGTGTGTGGTTTGCGCTTCTGCAGCCTTCCTTGCATGTGGCTTACAGACTTTATTTCTTCTACCAAGTTGTCAACTTGCTCAAATCTTGGATATTTCACCATGGTAGGCACAGCAAGTGGCATTGAAAGTTGATAGTGAAGACATCTGAACGTTTTGTCATCTTGAGGGGGACGTGTGATAATCCCGAGGTTATGTAGAGTATGTATTTTGTATGAATGCCTTCAACGCCGAACGGCGACCTGACAATGGCGGGGGACTTCTACTCCTCAATGCCAATTGACTACTACGTCCCATGTTGGACACATCTGTGAAATAGACTGGAAATCTAAACATTCTACAAGAGACACAGACTTTATTTTTTATTCCAAGTTGTCAACTTGCTCAAATCTTCCTTCATATACAGAGCCACTTTAATTCTTCTTCCAAGTTAAGTTATCAAGTTCCACTGTAAGGAGGTGTCTGTGCGCTGTTTTTCTTCCAAAGTAGTAGATCCCATGCACTCCCACTGCATACCGGTAAGTTCTCAATATTGTGTACCTAGACTGTTGCACCCCAATGACTCGCAGATTCATAGAGGGTGCACTAAGTGTCGAAGCAGGCTTTTCAGTTGTTGTTACAAAGGCCACGCATCATCATTGTAGGTCTTTAGATTATGTTACAGACTTCGCAATAAACAGCTTTCATTTTTCACCTTATTCAGCATCCACACAAGGCAGTGGTTAAATTGCGCATCTCCTGCCTTCGTTGTATGTGGTTGCCAATTCTAATTCTAATTATAGGCCCTCAATACACCCCAGTATTGTTGTTTTTGGCAACTACATCCCCGACAAGGCAGTGGGTAATTTGCATGTCTGCTGTCTTCATTGGAGATGGTTGTTAATTTTAATTCCAATTACAGGCCCTCGATAGAGTCCAGTATTGTTGTTTTTGGCAACTACGTCCCCAACAAGGCAGTGGGTAATTTGCGCGTCTGCTGCCTTCGTTGGATGTGGTTGCAAACTCTTATTCTAATTCTAATTCCAATAACAGGCACTCAATAGAGTCCAGTATTGTTGTTTTTGGCAACTACATCCCCGACAAGGCAGTGGGTAATTTGCGCGTCTGCTGCCTTCGTTGGATGTGGTTGCCAATTCTAATTCTAAATCTAATAACAGGCCCTCAATAGAGCAGAGTATTGTTGTTTTTTATAACTACTTCCCCGACAAGGCAGTGGGTAATTTGCGCGGCTGCTGCCTTCGTTGGATGTGCTTGCCAATTCTAATTCCAATTACAAGCTCTCGATAGAGCCCAGTATTGTTGTTTTTGGTAACTACTTCCCCGACAACGCAGTGGATAATTTGCGCGTCTGCTGCCTTCGTTGGATGTGGTTGCCAATTCTTACTTTAATTCTAATTCTAATTCCAATTACAGGTCCTTGATAGATTTCAGTATTGTTGTTTTTGGTAACTACATCCCCGACAAGGCAGTGGGTATTTTGTGTCTCTACTGCCTTCATTGGATGTGGTTGCCAATTCTTATTCTAATTCCAAACCCTCTATAGAGTCCAGTATTGTTGTTTTTGGTACCTACTTCCCCGACAAGGCAGTGGGTAAATTACGCATCTGCTGCCTTTGTTGGATGTGGTTGCCAATTCTAATTCTAATTACAGGCCCTCGATAGAGTCCAGTATTGTTGTTTTTGCTAACTACGTCCCCGACAAGGCAGTGGGTAATTTGCGCATTTGCTGCCTTTGTTAGATGTAGTTGCTCATTCTTATTCTAATTCCAATTACAGGCCCTCGATAGAGTACAGTATTATTGTTTTTGGTTACTACGTCCCCGATAAGGCAGTGGGTAATTTGCACGTCTACTGCCTGTGTTGGATGTGGTTTCCAATTCTTATTCTTATTCTACTTCCACTTGCAGGCCCTCAATAGAGCCCAGTTTTTGGTGACTACATCGTCAACAGTCGCTGCCTTCCTTGGATGTGGTAGCCGTTTATCAGGCACCCACTGTGGACTCCGACTCACACTCTGTGTAATGACCTGGAAAACCAAACATCCAAAAGGCCTTAGTTGGATGTGGTTGTCAATTTTAATTCTAATTCCAATTACAGGCCCTCAATATAGTCCAGTATTGTTTTTGGGAACTACCTCCCCGACAAGGCAGTGGTTAATGTGCACGTCTGCTGCCTTCTTTGGATGCAGTTGCCAATTCTTATTCTAATTCTAATTCTAATTCCAATTACATGCCCTCCAGTCCAGTATTGTATTGTTGTTTTTTGTAACTACGTCCTCAACAAAGCAGTAGGTAATTTGCGCGTTTGCTGCCTTCGTTGGATGTGGTTGCCAATTCTTACTTTAATTCTAATTCCAATTACAGGTCCTTGAAAGATTCCAGTATTGTTGTTTTTGGTAACTACTTCCCCGACAAGGCAGTGGGTAATTTGTGCGTCTGCTGCCTTTATTGGATGTGTTTGCCAATTTTTATTCTAATTCCAATTTCAGGCATTCCAATGCTACCCAAAGACTTTCTGGTATTTTCAATCACAAGTATTTTAAATACTGGTTGTCCTTTTACAAGAGTACGTTGTAGTAGATCTCCAAAAACTATGACGTATTTTTGTCCAAATACCACGTTGTACTCTGTTTTAAGAATTTGTTGCATGCTTAAATGCACAAAGGCAAACATTAAGTTTGATACCATGCTTACCTCATTAATAATGAGAAGTTTCATTTCTTCAAGACTCTTGAAGCTTTTCCAGATAGCTTGTGGTATTACAATTTGATTTCATGCTCTACTAAACTACTACAACTCTACTGTTGGAATGTTATTCTTATTGTAATTCGAATTCCAATTACAGGCCCTCAATAAAGTCCAGCATTGTTGTTTTTGGTAACTACTTCCTTGAAAACCATCTCTTTTCTGAAGCTTCTGTGTTTTTGAAAACATCTTTAATATGGCTGCACCCCAGGAGGAAGATACATCTGAACAATCTTCAAAAAAAAAATTTCTTGCGGAGGATGCACAGCCAAAAAGGAAGGTCCTAACTGTAATTACATCATTACTTTACAATAACAGGATGTGCATGCAACTCCGAGACTCGAACACTGATTTTTAGCATCAAGTTGTACAGTAAACCTGAATGACCACATACGTATATACGTTTTATCCCTACCAACCGGAGTCGGGAGTAGGTAATTTGTGCATTTGCTGCCTGCCTTGGATGTGGTAGCCGTTTCTCAGGCTACAAATCCGGACTCCGACTCCCACTCTGTATAATGGGCTGGAAATACAAAGACCCTACAGGAAACAGACTTTAGGTCTTGTACCAAGTTGTCAACTTACTCACATCTTCTTTCATATACAGAGCCACTTTAATTCTTCTTCCAAGTTAAGCAACAGGAAATGTCAACTCATTCCAATTACAGGGCTTTGTAAGAGCCCTGTGTTCTTATTTTTTGTAAGTACATCACCAAATCGGGAGTGTGTAGTTTATGCTTCTGCAGCATTCCTTGTATGTGGCTGACGTTTCTCAGGCTCCCTCTACGGACTCATACTTTAAAATTCCTTTTGACCTTTTTTAGCATTTGTGTTCAATAAAAAGCTTAACAAAGCCACTTCAAAGAAAGGTCTGACCCTTTTTTATTGAAGAGAGTTATTTTCAGAGCAATGATTTGTTGCATGCAGTTGACACCAGTGGTCGAGCTTATGAGGTTAGAAATGGTTGTCCTATTGAGAAAGAGAATATCGCCTGCAAGATATGTTATTTGGACCATACTTTCTACAGGTAATCTGAATAAAAAATATTAATTTGGAACCACAAGCATGTTGAGACATGTGAAGACTTCATCCCCACAATTATGTGAGAGTTGCATGTAGCCCGCACTTCCACAGCACCATTGAGTCCGCATTCAGACATCCGGCCCGATTTTTGAGACCTTATCATTCTTTGCAAAATTTGTAAAGAGACAATATGTTATGGCGAACAGTCCATTGCTTTGATTTGCAGGCGGTGGATAATTCTACCATATGTCTTCACATTTTGTTTAAATAAGTGACAAAAAGCATTCGTCCATATCTGTGTCAACAACTGCCTTCAATCTACACTGCGGACAGCAGGGTTCACAACTTGAATTCAGCTATCCATCTACAGTACGGACAGCATTCAAGTTAGCCTTGATTTATGTAAGGCAGATACAATTTTTTTTATGAATGCCACAAAAAACGTTCCTCAATGTATGTACTAAGTACTGCCTTCAAATGTACACTGCGATCAATTGTACTATGTCCTCAGATTCTGTTAACTGTGACAAAATAGCATTCATTGATGTTTGTGTCGAGTAGTGCCTTCGATCTCCATTGCGAACAGCAGGGTTCACAACTTGAATTCAGCTTTGGATGTAAATTTATCTACAGTATTTGTGCTGAGAACTGCCTTCAATCAATTCTGTGGTCAGTAGAGTTGACAACTAGATACCAAGAGCGCCAGCACTACAGCAAACATTCAATACAGTCTTGATTTATTTAAAACAGAGACAATTGCACAATGTCCTCAGATTTGCTTAAAGTTTGGACAGTAGGAAATTCAGCCTTCATTTATTTAATGCAGAGACAATTCTACTTTATGTCTTCACATTTAACTTAAATAAGTGACAAAAAGCATTCGTCTATGTCTGTTAACAACTGCCTTCAATCTACACTGCGGACATCAGGGTTCACAACTTGAATTCAGCTTTCCATCTACACTCATGACGGCATTCAAGTTAGCCTTGTTTTATGTAAGGCAGAGACAATTTTGTTAATGGATGTCACAAAAAATGATCCTCAATGTTTGTACTAAGTACTGCCTTCAAATGTACACTGCGATCAACAGAGTTTACTACTTGATTCCAAAAGCGCCTCAGCACCACAGACAACATGGAATTTAGTCCCAATTTATTTAAGGCAGAGACAATTGTACTATGTCCTCAGATTCCGTTAACTGTGATAAAATAGCATTCATCGATGTTTGTGTCGAGTAATGCCTTCGATCTATATTGAAGACAGCAGGGTTCACAACTTGAATCCAGCTTTGGATGTCAATTTGTCTTCAGTATCTGTGCTGAGAACTGCCTTCAATCAATTCTGCAGTAGAGTTGACAACTAGATACCAAGAGCGCCAGCACTACAGAAAACATTCAATACAGTCTTGATTTATTTAAAACAGAGACAATTGCACAATGTCCTCAGATTCCCAATAGGCTCTGCGCATTGGAATACCATAAACGATAGTTTAGACGTAGGACTTAGGTCGACTAGGTCTCTATTGAATATGTTAGACTTAATTGTGAATGCCAGCTAGCTCAGAGGTCACTAGAAACATTCTCGAATATACAAGAAGGGATTAGTTTCTGACAAGCATATAACATAACAACTTTGTTCCCCAAGAATAGGGAATATATCCCCAGATTCACGGAGACAATAGATGGCTATTTCACTCAGTCAATCGTGCATGCTTCATTTCACCAGAAGTGCAGAGAAATAGAGAGACTGGCGTTTTCAATAAAAAGATTATTTATTGAGCAGTCTTCTTTCTCATGCAAGAGAAGTTAATTGCAACAATCATAATACTTGCTATGAAGTAAAGTGCGTACAGTAAAAAGAGTATCATGAAATAATACTGTAAAAGCATTTGTATGGTTTCTAAGCCATAAGGGGTCAGATGTAGGAGCCCTAATACCGGTCAGAAACGGCCGATTTCGGCCGTTTCCGACCGGTATTAGTGTTTTCAGATGTAGGGGGCTGAAAAATACAGAATCAGTATATTTACCGAATCGGTAAAATTACCGATTCGGTAAATTACCGAATCGGGAAATATACCGATTCTGTAATTACAAATGTAGGTGGCACAGTTTACAGTGCCACAGGCCCTTAAGAGTCGGTATTTTACCACACAATCCTATTGTGTGGTAAAATACCGAATTCAGGTGTGCATGCACATCTGTGCATGCACACCTATGCCATTATACAGACAGATATGCCGTTAGGGCATGTCTGTGTGCCACATGGCACATATGCCTGTATTTGGGGTGCTAGAGGGTGTCAAAGTGACACCCCCTGCACCCTTGCTGGAATCGGTATTTACCGAATCGGTAAATACCAATTCGATAATGCCCATTAACTCCTATGGGCTTCAATGCCCATAGGAATCAATGGGCATTACCGAATCGTTATTTACAAAATCGGTAAATACCGAATCTTAACGATTTGATATTTACCGATTCTGTAATACCTACATCCCCCCCCCTCTATTTTACCACTTCTTAAATACTGAATCGGTAAAATTCTGTATTTAAGAAGTGGTAAAATAAAATTACCTACATCTAGGCCAAGATACTTAAAATAGGTAAAATACATACACTGATAAATAATGACTAAAAGTACTCAACTGTTGCATCTAAAATACGCCTACCCTGGTGTACCTAATCTAAGTCTAGTACAAGGGAAGAAGTAAGTGAGGTGTAGCTTGAGTTAAATAGTTTCTGCCAAGAATCTATCCAAGAATTCTCTAAGGGTCTAATCAGCTCCGTACCTTGGTTATAGAATGAAGGAGGTCTTGTATCTCTCTCTCAGGACTCGATCTCCTATTAACCTGCAAGGGTAGCAGGGAAACACTGGAGCTGGATTTCTCGGCAGGAGCAAAGACAGCGTCTCTCTCAGTGCGTCAGCTGGAGGGTCAGCTTCCTTCGGCACTCGCTACAGCAGGGTGTCGGGCAAGTAGTTAGTCGATCTGCTCCAAAACCACCGTGTGTTTGTTAGGGCAGATGTGGGTATATTTATAGCTGGAAGTTGCCGAGTTTGACGTAAGAGTGGACATAATAACGTTACTAAGAACTCGAAGTTCTTTACACGCTCTAGGAGTTCTGGGACAAATCAATACTGAAGCAGGGGGAATTCCCATGCTGCTGAAGGCTGGTTGTCTTCAAGAACTTGTTGTACTCTAGGAGCTTAGTGGAAGTAGCCATGCCATATTTGGACAGCATTGGCTGTGCCTAAATATGGTTATGATTCTTCTGCCTATATAAAGATATGATAAGTTATACCTATATAAGGGCATGAATCGGGAAAATTTCACTAGAGCCCTAGATACGTTACAACACCCACTCCATGTAGAATGTCCTTTTTTACTAAATACTAAGCAGTTATAATACATAAAATGCATTTGAAATGGTTTGTACACAAAAAACGAGTATTGTACTGTACGTTTTCTAAGCAGTGGTATCATTCAAAATAATGCATATAGTTTTACATTTGGAATGCATGCTGAATGATTCACGAAATTACATTAATGAAATGTCTCTTAATACAGAAGAGAAGGTCGAGACCATTTCATCACAGATTTATATAATACTGTACATGTGTTCGAGGCTAAGTTTAAATATTGTCTCTAGGTATCAAAAAATAGAAATCTTGTTCTCTAAGAATAGTTCTACATTAAGCATATTACTCTGTGCCAAAAAGTAAATATTTTGGTATTGTGAGAAAAAAAATAAAAAATTGTTGTAGTAAAAAATAGTTCACAATTTTAGAAGCTCTGTTTATCAAAACTGAAGTACGAAATCAAAGTTCAGGGAACGCTGTGTGCTTGTTTCTCAAGAGTTATTCTCGTTGTTAGGAGAAAACATTAACTAAGATAGGCTGGCAAAGAATTTGTCTACCACAGTAGGTGAAAGTTAGGCCATTTCCGAAAAAGTAGAAATAGTGCATATGTGAGATGCATTACCGTCAGCGTTATCTAGATCAGCAATGTTCACAGAAAGTTGTACCTGTGTGCCACTTTCATCTCGTACCTCACCGCCACCTAGTCGTAATGGTGAGGTCTCAGCGAGTGCCGTCATCAGAATTGGTAGCCACTGGAGACAACACGTTGCATGAGCCGTTACTGAACCAAGCAAAGTATTGACATCCATAGGTACTGCTGATGGAAGTGAGAGACAGATGTCTAACACGCATTCTTCTCCGCAGAGCAGGCATCGTAGAACAGGTAAGATGCAATCTTGCCAGATTGGTCTGAATGATAGAAACAATGTGGTATTCAGATCTCTTAGACGAGCCAAGCCGAGGACCTGTGTTATCCTATTTCAGTACTGCAGTGCCCTGGATCGCTTGTTCCATGGTAACCTGGGTATCGCTGGTGACTGGACTTGCCATATCAGAGCAGAAGCAATAAAAATAGAATTCCTGCTACGAGTCCCAAAATGAGAGGCAGTCCGCCGAACACAGAGTGCACAAAATTCTAAAAAATGCTCAGGACTGCTTCAAAAGGCGCTTACAGCTCCGAAAAAAGTGTCTTAAATACATGTGCGATGCCACTGGTATCTGACATGTTTAAAATTTTACCTAACATTACTACAAAATGTACAAAGCAGTTTGCTGATAATAATGTATGTATCTCTGCTGAGGTCCTTGCAACTTGCAGATCACACGTTTCTCTAGACGAGGTCAAAGGTACAGTTTTTTGTAGAAAAATGGCTTTCATTCTGCTTAATGTATCAATTCGAATAAAAGAGATATTCAATGAAGGCCAAATTGTTGCCTCCTTGTCTGACTTGCAGTTTGGATACAATACTTGCATACAACAAGTGACCCTGGATGTAACACTGACGAAATAGGCCCTTCCTGACAACATGCCACAGCTGTGGTCACTTAACATAACGTAGCTGCCATTGGAAAGCTGCCTGAAAGGAGGTTCTATTTGTGTGGCTGGAATGCCGTGCAGGTGACAAGAAAGGTCATTAGATGAACCCTCACAGGCTCCATGTAAATTAATTTCTTGACACAGAAGTGTACCGCTTAGCGAGTTTTTACAATTTTTCCCACTAAGAAATACTTCTTTGTTACGCCCACTCCACCGTCTATGTGCGTATCGTAAATTCCATGTCAACTTAATGTATCCTTTACCCAACCTTTCATACAGGCCCGCTGGTATATGCTGTAGGCAGTATTGAAACTGGAATGTCGTTATTGGTATTGTTATGGTACCATGCATTATCCATTCAATGACAGGCCGCTCGGAAACTGTTAATGGTAATCTTTCTAGTTTTTCAATGCTCAGCACCGTATAGTCTGCTCCTTTTTGTGACAATGAGATGTGTTTATCTGTAAGGTTAAAGATAGAAAATAATGACGTTGAGTTGATTAGACGCCAAGGCACGTAGCCTGAACGCAGATTTTGTAACGTCTAGCCTAACTGTACAATAGAACGTAATTGGGACTGGGCATGTTGTTACATTAGCATATCCAGTTCTATTATATCAATAGCAGATGATACAATGCTGTCCAAAGAATACATTCTGGAGGACAGAGTTGTTAACCCATTTTCCACTACAGACAGTGATTTTTCCAAATGAATACGATCAATTTCTCGTATTTTTTCAGCAGTTTCAATTTGCGTCACTTTCC
Source organism: Lissotriton vulgaris (assembly GCF_964263255.1). Taxonomy (NCBI): domain Eukaryota; kingdom Metazoa; phylum Chordata; class Amphibia; order Caudata; family Salamandridae; genus Lissotriton; species Lissotriton vulgaris. The sequence goes on along the minus strand of NC_141685.1, from coordinate 2,040,202,623 downwards.
AAGCTTCGTTGTAAGCAGCATATATACCGGCATATACGCTGACGCTCCCACAGTGTACCGCACAAGACAGCACTCCCCAGGAGAAGAACGGACACCAAATCCGGTAATGGATGCAGCAGAGTTTTTTTATTTATTTAATTTCAGTGTGTCAAGGGTGCCGCGATATGACGTGTTTCGGCGATCCTGTTGCCTTGCTCACCAGATACCGGCACATATGAAACATTTTTGACGCTGTTTGCGAGGTCCCAATAAGAAATCCCGCAAGTCGGCACCTTCTTTAAGTAAAGTCAAGTGTTGCTTAATTTCAGGTAGTGTGGATTTCTGTAGCCATTCGAGGCATAGTTTTCCTACACTGTATGTTGTTATTATCCCTGGATGTTGTCTCTGGTAATATCTTGGGTCTGGCCTGTTCTGTTTGAACCCCTGTATTTTGTTCAGGATCTATCTTGACAGTTATTAGTGTCTGTGGACCAGATCAACCATTTTTTTCCAATCAGGATTAGTTCTGTTTTGGTGTAAAATATGGGACACATTTAACCCCTCATCTGTAGTGTTATTTCTATCAGGCACAGGCTTTGGTATAGACGGGCTGTTTAAATATTTTATCTTAGCTAGGCCAAGACAGGTTGTTTGTTGAATGGTGTCATTCAGGAACATTATTTGTTCTGAGATCATGCAGGCTCTGAATAATGATTCTAATCCCTGTACTTGCCAATTGTTTGAACCCCAGATTGTTTTTGTTTCAATGTTATCTTTCCAGAATTCAAAACCAAATGTAGACAATTGTTCATAAAATTTTGCGGAATGTATCTGTTTTGTATTGGTCAACATATTTTTCATTCCCGTCTTATTCACATTTTTGAAATAAAACGTTTCTGGATCTGTGACATTAAACCCTGAGAAGTATGGAAATTTCTCAAAAAATGTTTTCGAGCTGCCTTTTGGCGGTGTTGGACAATGTTCCCATTGATAATAAGTTAAAACATTTCTAGGTTTTGCAGATGTATGCAAATAGTTGTGCCCAAAATGATTAAAGCAATACATTTCTTCATAATCAGATGAACTTCTAAATATTCATGATCTGTAAATGTTGCTGACATTTCTAAATCACAGATATTCTGTATTACTTCGTACAAAAGTTCACCACATATATATATATATATATCATAATTCCTTGATAAACAACGTGAACAATAAAGCTTGCAATATTCAAGATTTGATTGTATTTATTCTTACAATCGTGTAGGATATAATTACTGCATCACAAAATAAACTTTTACTCTTCATAGTTAAATGCGTAATTTTTAAATCATTACAACGATGGTGCTCTCAAGAAAGGAGGGGGTGTGATAGGGTTTGTGAGGGACTGGGTAAATGTAGTGTGACATTGATAGCATCACATTGGAATCAGTAGGCCTTTACACTAAAACTAAAACACATGTTCCTGAATCACATCACACATAGGCTAGACAAATCCATTGCGTTGAGTCCTATGGTTTGTAGCGTTGGTGTAGTCTACGTTCCGACCCCTGTATGTGTGTAAGGGTTATTGTTGCCTCATGCTGGGGTCTTCGTCAGTGTAGATTGAAGCAAAGACTGTTCCCCAAGTGTCACAGTCCTCTACATGTGGTGCGATCCCCTTTGGTAAACAGATTGTCAGAATTCTGTGTTTTTCATGGGGTGTACTATCAGGGAATACTGCCTCTATTTGAGTAATCTTTTGAGCTAACCAGAAAGGAATTTGTGCCTGTTTTGCGGGTAATTTACCAATGACTGATTGTATAGTCTGTGGTTTAATTTTGTTTGTATTCCCCTGGTGAGGGGTGTGCTGTGGAATTTTTATAGTAGGTTGGACTGTTAAAGTCCGCATGACATATTGGACTAATTGTCTATGTATTTTAATTAACTGTTTTAGTTGAACTAACAGTTCTCTGTCCAACATTTCTTCAATGTCAGGATGTGGTGTATAGCTGGCTAGAACCGGCCATGTGGCTCCTGGTCTACCTAGTGGACCAAGCCTGGTAATGTGATTTTGATGTTTTAGGGCGCCATTAAACCAGAGCTGATGCTCCTGGTAAGTTAGTGGAATTTCGACGTCCTCGAAAGGAACGTATTCCACTGGGGTTTCCTCTGCTTTGTAGTAGTGGAAATCGTGTGTCACAGGATTTGCTTCTGGAAAATTTATCCATGAATAGAATACCTCTGTCTGCCGAACTCATGTGCCTCTACCACAAATATGACTGTACCACCTCTCGATGATACACCACTATTTATTAGTTTGTAAGTTACAGTCTTTCTTACATTTACCGGGATGATTATTGCATCTGGTCATTTTTGCTGAAAACTTATGTCCTCTGCTATAGTTGAGTTGCTATTCTAGTTCTCTCCCTTTCGTCGTCACTCTCCGTCATTTTGCTGACAGAAAGTTTGCAGAATATGTTTTCAAGGAAACAAAGATTATGTGCACAATATTTTGGAACACGGTATCCTTCAACGTTGAATAAACCAAAAACTAATATATAGGATTCTCGTCCTACTAATTTCTGATCGATACTAACCTTTTACCCACTCCAGACGTCTTTTGGAGTTTTTACGGAAAAAGGGGTCTGTGTGAAAAGCACGACTGAGTTACTCCAGTATCTAGCACTAAATTATCGCCTTACCAAACATTGGGCGACATGTAGTGTAGTTCCTATATTCCCAATAGGCTCTGCATATTGGAACAACATAAACAATATTTTAGACGTAGGACTTAGGTCGACTGAGTCTCTGTTGAATATGTTAGACTTAATTGTGAAAGCCAGCTAGCTCAGAGGTCACTAGAAACTTTCTCGAATATACAAGAAGGGATTAGTTTCTAACAACCATATAACATGACAACTTTGTTCCCCAAGAATAAGGAATATATCTCCAGAGTCGCGGAAACAATAGATGGCTATTTCACACAGTCAATCGTGCATGCTTCGTTTCACCAGAAGTGCAGAGAAATAGAGAGACCGGCGTTTTCAATAAAAAGGTTATTTATTGAGCAGTCTTCTTTCTCATGCAAGAGAAGTTAATTGCAACAATCGTAATACTTGCTATGAAGTAAAGTACGTACAGTAAAAAGAGTATTATGAAATAATACCGTAAAAGCATTTGTATGGTTTCTAAGCCATAAGATACTTAAAATAGATAAAATACATACAATGATGAATAATGACTAAAAGTACTCAACTGGTGCATCTAAAATACGCCTTTCCCGGTGTACCTAACCTAAGTCTAGTACAAGGGAAGATGTAAGTGAGGTGTAGCTTGAGTTAAATAGTTTCTGCCAAGAATCTATCCAAGAATTCTCTAAGGGTCTATTCAGCTCCGTACCTTGGTTATAGAATGAAGGAGGTCTTGCATCTCTCTCTCAGGACTCAATCTCCCAGTAACCCGCAAGGGTAGCAGGGAAACACTGGAGCTGGATTTCTCGGCAGGAGAAAAGACAGCGTTTCTCCCAGTGTGTCTGCTGGAGGGTTGGCTTCCTTCGGCATTCGATACAGCAGGGCGTCGGGCAAGTAGTTAGTCGATCTGCTCCCAAACCACTGTGTGTTTGCTAGGGCAGATGTGGGTATATTTATACCAGGAAGGTGAAGAGTTTGAAGTAAGGGTGGACATAATAACGTCAGTAAGAACTCAAAGTTCTTTGCACGCTCCAGGAGTTCTGGGACAAATCAATACTGAAGCAGGGGGAATTCCTGTGCTGGATGGATGCCACAAAAACGTTCATCTATGTCTGTACTAAGTACTGCCTTCAAATGTACACTGCGATCAACAGAGTTTACTACATGGTACCAGTGGCCCAGTAGCACTAAAGACAATATTGAATTCAGTCTCAATTTATTTAAGGCACAGACAATTGTACTGTGTCCTCAGATTCTGTTAACTGTGACAAAATAGCATTCATCAATGTTTGTGACCCCCTTTACTACTCATTATAACAGGGTACGTACAAGCTCAGCGCCAACCATACTACTAACTCAGTGCACCATAAATTATCGCAAAGAAAAAGGAACAGTTTTATGTCAGAAATGAGGCATACTATCACTTTTAAATGGAATTGATGTAGAATTCAATCGACAAAAGACATTACTTCAATTACTGTGCCTCTCCCCCTGACCACGCATCATCACAGGGTATGTTCAAGCTCAGCGCCAAAAGAATTACTAACTCAGTGCACCAGAAATCATCGCCACATGACCGTATTGAATGAGATCACTTATTTAGAACAAAATATTTCATAGTTTTTTGAGATATACTTCAACTTACTTCTGTGAATGGACAACCAATATTTATTAGAAAACTTGATTTTATAGACTTTTCTACCAATGCGTCCTGCTTAGACCACACATCATCACAAGCTCCACAGAACCTTGTTGTTTCAGGTACCACTACCTCAGTAAAAACCAAACTAAGTATAACACCTATCAAAACCAAGACAATATTCCTTTAGTATCCTTCCTTCAAAAATATATTTTATATCACTTACAGATACTTGCACTATGATTGCTGATGATGCACTCCACCCTAAGATGTACACTATGGACAGCAGGGTTTAAAACTCCAATTCACCTTTACATCTACACTATAAACAGTACAAAATTCAGCCTTGATATATTTAATGCTGAGACAATTATACTGTATGTATTCAGATTTTGTTAAAAAAGTGAAAAAAAAAAAATTGTTATTTAACTGTTCTTCTTCTTTCATATTTCACCATGGTAGGAACAGAAAGTAGCATCAAAAGTTGATAGCCAAGAATCTATCCAAGAATTCTCTAAGGGTCTAATCAGCTCCGTACCTTGGTTATAGAATGAAGACGGTCTTGTATCTCTCTCTCAGGACTCAATCTCCCAGTAACCCGCAAGGGTAGCAGGGAAACACTGGAGCTGGATTTCTCGGCAGGAGAAAAGACAGTGTCTCTCTCAGTGTGTCTGCTGGAAGGTTGGCTTCCTTCGGCACTCGCTACAGCAGGGCGTCGGGCAAGTAGTTAGTCGATCTGCTCCAAAACCACTGTGTGTTTGCTAGGGCAGATGTGGGTATATTTATACCAGGAAGGTGAAGAGTATGACGTAAGGGTGGACATAATAACGTCAGTAAGAACTCAAAGTTCTTTACACGCTCCAGGAGTTCTGGGACAAATCAATACTGAAGCAGGGGGAATTCCCGTGCTGGATGGATGCCACAAAAACGTTCATCTATGTCTGTACTAAATACTGCCTTCAAATGTACAGTGCGATCAACAGAGTTTACTACTTGGTACCAGTGGCCCAGTAGCACTAAAGACAATATTGAATTAAGTCTCAATTTATCTAAGGCACAGACAATTGTACTGTGTCCTCAGATTCTGTTAATAGTGACAAAATAGCATTCATCAATGTTTGTGTCCCCCTTTACCACTCATTATCACAGGGTACGTACAAACTCAGCGCCAAAGTTACTACTAACACAGTGCACCATAAATTATCGCAAAGAAAAATGAACAGTTTTATGTCAGAAATGAGGCATACTATCACTTTTAAATCGAATTGATGCAGAATTCAATCGACAAAAGACATTACTTCAATTACTGTGCCTCTCCCCCCAACCACGCATCATCACAGAGTATGTTCAAGCTCAGCGCCAAAAGAATTACTAGCTCAGTGCACCAGAAATTATTGCCACATGACCGTATTGAATGAGATGACTTATTTAGAACAAAATATTTCATAGTTTTTCGAGATATACTTCAACTTACTTCCGTGAATGGACAACCAATATTTATTAGAAAACTTGATTTTATAGACTTTTCTACCAATGCGTCCTGCTTAGACCACACATCATCACAAGCTCCACAGAACCTTCTTGTTTCAGGCACCACTAACTCAGTAAAAACCAAACTAATTATAACACCTATCAAAACCAAGACAATATCCCTTTAGTATCCTTCCTTCAAAAATATATTTTATATCCCTTATAGATACTTGCACTATGATTGCTGATAATGCACTCCACCCTAAGATGTCAACTACGGACAGCAGGGTTTACAACTTCAATTCACCTTTAGATCTACACTATAAACAGTACAAAATTCAACCTTATTATATTTAATGCTGAGACAATTATACTGTATGTATTCAGATTTTGTTAAAAAAGTGAAATAAGCATTGTTCTATACCTGTTCTTCGTCTTTCATATTTCACCATGGTAGGAACAGAAAGTAGCATCAAAAGTTGATAGTGCAGACATCTGAACGTATCGTCTTTATCAGGGGGGCATGCGATCATGCCCCAGTTAGCAGATTCTTACATAACTCACTTCCAAAACCAGATATTTGAATAAGTTATACATTTTTTGAGGATTTTACATTGAACATTGCAGACCTTTATTCACATTGTTTTACACCTTCTTCACCTTAATAGTTCTTGTTCACAAATAATATAGAAATGTTCACTTTTTGTGTCGCATTTTTTGCTACGTCACATGACCTGTGCTTCCTCGCATTTAATCATAGTGTAAGGTGTAATCCTAGCTATGTGGTGGGCCAATCCATTAATCTTCCAGTGACTTTCATATTTATTCCTGCGCCACGTGGCCGTTCCTGGCCTTTTTTTCTAAAAAATCATGCATATCTAACACTGAACTTAATATAATGTGCTCCGTCTTATTCAATGTGTGACAGCAGGAGGTGTGAGGAAGGCAGGAAATTGATGGGGTAGCAACAATTACACTTAGATACATTAAGCGATGATTACAAAGTCTGTAAGGGAACCCCATTGAGAACAAGTGGGATAGGTGCGATGCTGTTTGTATGACGTTAAATCAGGCAGCTCCCTGACAATAGAGTTTATTCCCATGCAGAATATCATTAAAAGGAGGAGACAGCCTTACCAAGTGACTAAATAGACTTCTTCAAAGAAAAACAACTTGCAAACATCCTAACAGAACACGATATGGAAGGACTATGGAAACCATATGAATCAACACCACTACATGCCAAGAAGAAATGCTTACTGTGTAAGTGGCATTTTCCATCTGTAAGATGTAAGATCTGTCAGTAGTAAAGAAACATGTTCTCATTGAAGTGACATAAGTTATTCCCAAAAAATTGAAAGTATTTTCACAACTTGGTTACTGTTCTATCAGTGTTTGTAGTCCTCACGTTTAATATTTTGAGCTACACTCCAACTATTTTTACAACCTCTTTACTGTAATATCAGTGTTTGAGGTGCTCACATAACATGTTTTGTAATACATTGAAACTATTTTAAGAACTTCTTTACTGTAATATCAGTGTTTGAGATGCTCACATAAAATATTTTGTGAAACATTACATTTATTTTTACAACTCCTTTACTGTAATATTGGCGTATGTGGTGCTTCCGAAGAAATGTATTTAATATTTATTTTGAAAATGAAGGAACAAAGTGAACTTGAGTGGAAATTATTATGAATACATTCAATTAATAAATACAATAAATAAATACAGTGTCACTATGCATTGTGTCAATTGCTTAATCTTAGTTTTGCAGGAATATGGTCCCTTTCATTGTCATGACACACAAAGCCAGACAAGAATGAACAGTGCAACTCAAGCACATTATTGAATGGTACAAAGCATGTAATTTAATGATTGGGTATTAGGATGGCAGACAGAGATCACATATAAATTGATTCCCTAACTTTCTTACTTTTTCTCTTAAAGGGTTGATACAGTCTTTCCAAGAGGATTTGAATATTTAAAAGGGGAAAGTAGGAGGTAAAAAACAGAGGTAGGAGGTTACATCTCAAGATGCAAGAATGGATGAAAAGGGTCGTCCAAGGTCTGCATGTACAATGGCCAGTGGAGGCGTCTTGAGGGCGGATACACTCAACGTGGGCAAGGGCCGATGAAATGATAGATTGTATGTGCTTGGACTATGAGGAGAATGCACTAGAGGAAGACCAGGTCAAGTGCAGAGATGTATTAAATAAGGCATAGCAAAGGAGGTGGAAACAAGGGGCAGGAGGGTCCATGAGTGGTGGAGGCGGGATTCCTTAATCCGAGTCCTACCTACTGTGTTGCAAGCTTCAGACACTGACGACCACAGACCCTTACTTTGTCTCCCCATTACGTTGTAATTTAGGGTGGAGGCAGGGAAATGGAAAGGAATAAAGTAAATGTCAACAGATGTACTGGTATGTGCAGGACACTGAATTGAGCACTAAAGAACCAAGGTCAGATATAAAAGACGATACACAGAAGGCTGCACAAATAGGACGGTGGAAACATGTACACAAACTGGTAAGTCAGCAAAAGAACAACAAGGCTAAGCACACTGTAACAAACGGACGCTACACTGTGGAACTGATTGACATAAGAGGTAGAAGAATGCTGTAAATAAAAGCCAGGTTCAAATACAAAAAAGAGAAAAAAGATATCATATATGATGACAAAGACACTGGGGTAACACTCTGTTGTCCAACACAGAAAATATCGTACAGAAATTATATGTTAGAATGTTTAAGGAACTGCAAAGGGGGTGCACAAATAAATAAAATATAAATATATTTACAAATAAATACAATAAAAAAATAGGCCTCTATATATTCTCTCTTCTGATTTAGGGGGTACACAAAACTACGGGGAATACAAATACTATCTGCTCCCTATCAGCGACAGCCAAACCCTAGTCCACGCACACTGCCAACCTAGAATAGGCCTGTAGAAGCTCTCTCTTCCAAACAGGAAAGCTGTTTCTAATGACAGGGTGGGAGCCGCAATGCTCCCGCCCTGTCATTTCAAACGGCAGTGTCCCGGGGGTATACACCCCGCGACACTACAGGAGCCGGCCCTGGGGGGTGGCAGGCCCTGGGGCTGAAGGGGCCTCAGAGACCCTCATCAATTAATGTTTTAAAGCCCTGGGATGTGGTGGTCCCCGGGGCGGGGGGATCCTAAGAGACCCCCACACATATATATTTACTGCAAGGGGGCTGTGAGCCCCTCTGCAAATTTATTTGGAAAAAGCCCCGGGGGTGGTGATCCCCGGGGCTAGGGGGACCCTCTGGGCCCCCATTATAATAAACTACATTGTCTCCTAGACTTGCCCCCTCCCCCGGGGCTAAATAGCACTAAAGCAGGCTTCAGGTTTTCTTTTTTTTTTACGCAATACGCGTATCCTATGCGCATCCCGCGATTTTAAATAAAAACAAAAATTGCCTTGGGGTCCTTGTGAGACCCCCTGAGGAGGCCTTTGCGTCTATTGCGCACTTGTTTTTCAGTTTTCTTGTGCCTCGGTTCTACCAAGACACAAGATGGCTGCAAAAATATCCTGGTTTGGAGCCAATTAGCATGCAGCTCGTGCTCGTAAGGGTACGCGTATAATCCTTGGACAGTACTTTGTCTATAGATATAGCTATGATTTTACTTTTGATTTTCTTAGGAACTACTGCACAGATTTACACCATTTAACAAAAAGTGTCATCTGCAAACCAAACTCTACCTCTCTGCCAAATTTGGTGTTATTCCGTTCAGCACTTCGGGCTGTAGCCCGTCTTAAAGGTCCCTATGGAAAATTGCATGGGGAAGACACATTTTGGGACCCCCCTTTTTTCTTGGCCCCCGCTTGATGAATCACCCCCAAACTTTCAGGGAAGGAGCGGAGTGGAGCAGGCCATCTTCTTGGAGAATTTTGTAAAGATTCATTGACCGGCGCCACAGTTATTTCAAATAGAATGCTGCAGATTTCCTATAGAAACTAGGTCCTAACTATATCCTCCTACTGGCGACCGCCAGTAGGTAATATATTTATATCTATGAAAGGCCCAGGAGACAGCATCCAACTCTGTCTTGATTCAAATACAAACATTGAGCATTCCACTGTAGAGCATGCAGATACCCAATTTATTTGTTTACATTTAATTATTTGTTTAAATTTGTGTACCAGCGCACAGTTACCCCTAAGGGTTTCCCACGCCAACAAGGAACAGCAGAGGAAGGAGAGGCCTATTGTCTGAAAAGCCATGTTTTAAGGGATCTGCGGAAAGACATAAGGTCAGGTTGTGTGCGGAGGGGCAATGGGAGAGCATTCCACAAAGGAGCTCCCTCCCATATGAGAAAGTCTAACTTTCAGAACTCAGAATTTCTCTTGGGTGGGGGATCTGAGAGTATGAGAGGGAACATAGGGGCAGGCTAGATGTTGCACATAGCGGGGGACTTAGCATGCTTGATACAGAACATGTAAGTAAGTGGAGATCGACCAGTAATCCGACGTTGGTGCAGTTTTGGGTGCTCGGCAAAGCAGTCTAGCAGTGGAGTTTTGTACTCGCTGCAGTTTACGTGTTATATCTTTGTTGACACCTAAATAGAGAAAATTCCCGTAGGCCAGCCTAGAAGTAACCAAGGCTTGGACCCCAGTGCACTGGGCATAGGATGGAAGCATCCACACGATCTTCCTCAACCATTTCAGAATGGTAATGCAGGTGGCAGCAACCTTCTTAAAATGTTGCAGCATAAAAAGAGAACGGTCCACAATGAAACCAAAGTTGCGCACCTGACAATGAATGTCCAACCATCTTATTATATCATTATGACCTACGCTGTACATACCAACACATTAGCCCAGATAACCCAGACACCACATATCTCCCCTTTAACAACAAGTATGCATACAAGGAGAATAACAACCAAACCACAATAAGACAAAACTTCATTGAAAGAAAGAGAAAAAATAAAATAAACTACTAAAGTGAGAAGTAAATAAAGTAACCTATACAAACAAAATGTTTGTACGAGTAAATTAGTACTTTTCTAATTTCTGGGGGCCCCATGCCTCAACGAAAAAAACGGTTGCAAACGGTCAGATTATGCGACCAGTATTTTTGCATTTGGGATGCATCATCCCAAATGCAAAAATCGCAATTTAAGTAATCGCAGAATTTGCAATTACTTAAATTGCGATTGCATTTAAGGAATCGCAAATTGCGATTCCTTAACTGCAATGCATGTTGCAAATTGAAATAGCGATTTCGCTCTTAGGGAGTCGCAAATTACGGTTAAATGAAACTGGACGGTAATTGCGAAAACTTTGAAAAAAGTACTACAGTGCATTTTTCAACGTTACATGCTATACACACATGCCCTTGGGCATGTATGTGTGCAACATGTGGTCACATGGCAATTTCAGGGGTGCAACAGGGTTTCCTTTGGTACCCATCCACTACCTATTTGGGACTTGCAAAATGGGCAGGTAATTTCCATTGATTCCTATGGGCCTCTAGGACGATAGGAATGAATGGGTAGGAATTCCTTAATTGCGACTCCCAATTTGCGACTCCCAATTGAGGAATGTTTGGGAATCGCAACATTTTTTACATGCATAGACAATTGCTATACTTTAATTGTGATTCTTTATAAATCGCAATTAGAGAATCACATTCGCCTATTTTGATGCATGTGCACTTAAATCTAGAAAGAATTAGTCTACTTTTTGTTCCTCTACGTGGTTTAACTTTTTGTTCCATTATCATATCCTTGTAACTATTTTTTGATTGCAAATTATTTTGAACTTGTTTCTCACTCAAACACACAAGAGAGTCACCCTTATTCAGAGAAAAGGGACATGGTTATATCAAGTCTAACACAAAAACAAATTCCCTTTTCACTCATAAAATATTGTATGTATAAACATTTTGATGAAGAGAGTAGAAAGATAATGGAGCAAATAAAAAACAATCCTGGTATTTGTCGGAAAAGCAAGTGAACATAATCATTCAATAATCTAAATCATAACAGTAAAAAACCTATTAAACTTGAGAAAAAGTGAATAGATATATAGGCATATGTTTTCTTTTTTATCAACAATTAAAAATATATCTATACACTCAAGAGTATGTGCACTGTTGAGATCACAATCTATCAACGAGAGTTTGATTACAAAAAATACATTAGAATATTATTAAAATCATGTACTTAAATGAATTATTTGCAATCTTATGTAATTTGTGTTCATTAAAAAACCTTAGCAATTAATTATCACAATTTTTGTAAAAGAACATAACGTATATTTTATATTTAAAATATTATTCAGAACTATCTGTTCATTCAAAACTGTCTGTGTTCAAAACTGGCAGTGTGGTGTTTCACTGAAAGTTAAGTTTTTCATCACCTTCTTCAGGACAACCAATATATATTCAAAAGATTATCACTTTTTTCATTCAAATAGATTCCTCCTTGAAAGAATGCCTATATGGCATCAGTTTCGTGTACAGATCGCAAAGACTCTAGTTAGGGCACTGTAGTTTCGAGTTAAAAAAAAAAACATGTAACACATGCTCCGAAGTTCTGAATTTTGAAGTCTACTAGTAAATTCATGAATATATTCCATGAAATAAGGTCTTTGTAAAATTGACCCGAATAGTTGCAATATGGAGTTCCTGTCCAGACGTGCTCTGTATAGTTTTCTTTTGATTATTCCCAGTCTAGACAAAAGTTTAGACATAGTATTTGAAGTAAATTGAAAACCATTGTCTCTAATAAGCATGGGTGGAAAATCCGTTGCGCTCGCGGATTTCGCGGATTTTTGGTAAATTCGCAATTCGCGAGATTTGCGAATTTCCCGCAAAATCCGCGAACGGAAATTCGCGAACGGGATTGGGTCAAAAGTTCAAGCTGACTTTTGTAACTCTTTTAGAATGGCGCCAGCAAGCTGCCAGAGCCATTCTAAAATAGTTACAAAAGTCAGCTTCAACAGGAAGCTCTAATAGATAAAGTAAAGCAGGTGCTGCTCAAATTCAGTTACACAATCATTAAACACCCCCAAACTTTGGGTGATTAATGATTGTGCAACTTAATTTGACCTTCAACTTGAGCACCTGCTTTACTTTATCTATTAGTGCTTCCTGTTGTAGCTAGTTCTAGCTATTTTAGAATGGCGCTGGCAGCTTGGCGGCGCCATTCTAGGTGGGGCTGAGGGCAGAAGGGCACAAAAGTGGGACAGAGGGCAGAAGGGGACAAAAAATTAGTGGGGCAGAGGGCAGAAGGGCACAGAAACAAGTGGTACAGAGGGCAGATGGGCATAAAAAACAAGAGGGTGGCAGTGATTAAGCAGGCAAAAAAAAACCCTGCGAAATTGCAAAAGCGCCTCGCGAACACCCGCGAACACACAAAGCGCCTCGCGAACACCCGCGAACACGCAAAAATTTAAAAATCCGCAAATTTGCGCGAATTCGCAAATTTTGCAGATTGCCAATTCGCAAATCCGCAAATTCGCGAATTGCCAATTCGCATAATTCGCCCATGCTTAGTCTCTAAGTAGTTCTTCAGATATTCCTTCCTTATCAAAAATTTCTTGAAAGAGACAAATTACTGCTTTTGTGTTTGGTCAGACACTCTGTTAACCTCCAACCATCTTGGTAAATGATCAAATAAAGCAATGAAATATCTCATGTGCTAGGTAACACATGAAAAGGACCCTAAACATCCACCAAACTCTCTCTGGACATTTTACAGGAGTAGGAGGAGGTGTAGATATGACCACATGATTATCACTGTTGTCACATTGTACTCATTCTTGTACAAGCAAGTCAACTTCACGATCTAAATCTGGCCACCAAAAATCATACCTTACTCTGCGTTTAGTGGTTGTCACACCCAAATCGCCTACATGTAAACTTTCTATTTTTTTTTTGCCTGAAACAGCCAGGAGGAATCAACTTATCTCTCCTCATTAATACACTATTCTCCATAGACATTTCATCAGCTCTCTAGCAAATTGGTTGTAGAGAATGATCTAAAGATTTTTCTTTGGACAACCAGTTGCCACCATTTTCATAACTTAGCTCAACATTCTGTCTTTCTTTAGAGCAATCCTCCATATATCCATGTTGTTACAAACAATACAATCTTCTACACTAGCTATAATGTATTCCTCAACTTCATCCATTATTTTCTAATCATCTAACTCCTCACAAACTGGCATCTTTGATAAAAGATCTGCTTTTACATGTTTTCCTCCATCAAAATGATTTACTGTGAATTGAAATTACAACAGTTTAGTTGCTAGCTTTGCTAAACTTGCAGCAAAATTATTTGATTTGTTGCCTGAAAGAATGTCTATTAGTGGAAGATGACCAGTTCTTAAACAAATGTCTTTCCCACAAGTAAGATGTGAATTTTTCTATGCCACATACACAGGCTAACATTTATTTTTCTATTACTGAAAATCTTGTTTCTACATCTCTCATTCTTCTAGACACAAACCCAATTGTAAATTATTTTCCCACTTCTAACTGGGATAGAGTGTGGCTCACTGGTTAGAAGCGGCAGACTCCGAAGCAGATATCAGGCCAGGGACCAGGGTTCAATTCCCGACGCGGCAGGGTCTTGGGCTCAATGTCCGCGGGCTCAATAATTCTCGCCTCGGCGCCCACTCTAATCATGGGTCCCACGCTGCAACTCTGGGCAATAGGTTGCTTAATCTCCACAACGGCCCAAAAACACTGGGATGCCTGGCTTCACCTTGGGGGTGCCCAGGAAGGGCATCACAGTGAGGGCCAGGAAGGGTTCCACAGTGTTATACAGTGCCGGGACGCCCCGTTGCTGGGGCAGCTGTGCACTTTACAAGTATACTACATTTACATTTACATAATACCGCACACATACCATAGGCACTGGCATCCACTGTAACAAATGTCTCACAACCTTCAACATAAGTTTGTAATGTTGGTGCTGCTATTATAGTGTTTAATAAGTTCAAAATTATGTTGACATGTATCATTCCATACAAATTCTGTCCCATTTTTTTAGCCACAATCTGAAACATTCTGTGAGATTGGAATTTTATTTGACATTTAGAATATAATTCACATATTCCAATGAAAGAACGTAGTTGCTCTTTGTCCATAGGATGAGGTGCTTTGATGATCCCTTCTACAATACTAGGCTTGGGTTTAACTCCTTCACTAGATAACACATGGCCTAAATATTCAACTATATTTACAGAATGTATGCATTTGTCCTTTCTTAGAGTAACTCCAAGTAACTCCATTGTTTTGCAGGCTATTAAAGCATTTTCAATATCTTTTTCATGTGAGTCACGTGTTTCAAAATGAATTAGTACATCAACCTGAAATACCACTACTTGTTTCATGTAAGCAAACATTCTAGATATGAATTTATGACATACTGACGCTGCTGAGGCCAGTTCAAATGGCATAAGACAAAACTGAAATGTTCCATTAGGTGTTAAAAATGCAGTAAAATGATGTGATTTCTCATCTAATGCCACCTGTGGGTAAGCAGACTTGAGATCTAACTTCGTAAGTAATTTGGACTGGCCAATAGCAGTTATGAGATCTTCAATTCATGGTAATGGATAATTTTCCGCCCATATAGCTTTGTTTACAGATCTGAGATTCACACATAATCACAAATCCCTTGTTTATTGCGGTCAGCGAGGGGAAACATGCCGGCCAGCTAGCGTGCAGGTGGCGGGTGAGCCCGGAGCCCAGAGAGAATCAACAAAATATGCTATTTGAGATGAACTATGATTGGGATTATGAACACTCACCAGTTTATTGGACAGCGCAGGGTATACTGGTCAGGGTAGATACAGTGGAGTTGCGAACGGAGAGTTTCCTGCTGCCTGTGTCGGGATTCAGCAGCACGGGGGCAGATCATCCGTGACTGAGAGCGGCACTGGAGTTCCGCAGGGGACGACGCGCCGCAACCAGGATTCCTTTCCGTGGCAGGGGAGGAGGAAACAGGCAGAGCAGCAGTAGCCCGTGAAAGGTTGGCTGTAAGATGCAGTTGGAATAAAATTCAGGCACTGGAGATAGAGCGGGTCCTCCAACTCTAACACCAATAAAGGTCCAATTTCAGGTAGGGGCAGTAAAATGTGATTTTTTCAGCATTAATTTGGAGTCTTCCCAGGCAGGGGCTGTTAATTTGGAACCCGCTAGCATCAAACTTGGTAAAGACAGGAAGAAGGTGCAGAGGGGCGGCACGGGTGCTGAATAGGTGAAGGCGATTTCCAGGTATACTCTGAGAAGCACCAGGGCTGGTAACTCTGTGGCAGCTGAAGTGTCAGCAAGTGTTGTTTCCCAAGTAGAAACGAAATTAGGGGAAAAAGTGGAAGAGTGTAATGAGGATAAGGCAAAACAAGTGAGTAGGGCCAGGCCAGCGAAGGAGACCATGATTAAAGAGGCATTAACATAAAAGAAGATATTTTTTTTTAACTATTCCCGAACGGAAAGTTAAGGTCACCCCTCACTCAGGACTTACTTTAAAATCTTGCTAAAAACCCTTATTCTGCATGACAGTGTCCTAATAGACCGATACCAAAGGGAATGATGGACTGAGCATTTGAGCAAATCAAACACTCACCCCCAGTCAACTGATCTGGGTTTAATCCATCACCATTCTTTAGCTCACTCCACCACACCAGTTCAGACATGGCCATATGAAAATCAGTCTGACCCTGTGCCTCATGGGAACAGTCCAATATGTTTATTAATTTTGGAAGGACAAGGAACAAGCAACTCGTCTGCATGGACCACTCTTTCAGTCAAGCTTTGGTTTCTGAAAACGTTTTATTAGTTTGATCTTATATTAAATAGTTTTTGTGTTTTTTACAATATTTTACAAGAATTTTCAATGTTTGACAGTTAATTCAAGTCAAACAACACCATCAAGTTCACAAGGGAAAGGGAGGAGAACTCTTAATTTACTATGTGCTAATATGTACAGAAGTGTGATGAAAAGAGTGTTAATGACAAAGAAGGAAAAAGAAAAGAAATTCAAGCGTACTTCTAGTGTCAATCTCAATGATCAATATCAAACTGTGATTTATTTATTTATTTCAAAGGTTTTATATAGCGCTGCTGGACCCCAGAGTATCAGAGCACTTTACAAGGAAGGTGAAAACAAACACTGAGGTGGAGTAAAAAACAAGCCATAAAGCGTTACATTGTGTTAGTGAGTTCAAACAAGTCTAGTGCGGCAGAGAAGCATGGAAATATAAATTAAAATGTATACAGATAAAGATGGGAGGAGAGAGATGGAAGTGAAGCGAGGGTAAGAAAGAGAAGGAAGGAGTATAGAGGAGGAGGGAGGGGAGAGCATAGTATGAGAGAGAGGAGTGACCAGGGATGGTGTCGTACTACAAGTATCCGTGACATTAGATACCCCAGTATTTGTTGAAAAGCAGTATTTTAAGTCCTTTTTTGAAGAGATGGTAGGAAGGGTTGCAGCGGATATCCTTTGGGAGGGAGTTCCAGATTGTGGGAGCGTTACCAGAGAACGCACAGGATTGGGTCCTATGACATTTAAGTCTGGGTGGGATCAGGACAAGTGAGTTAGTGCTTCTCGGGGGTCTGGAACAACCTGCTTTCTGAAGTTTTGTTGCAAGGTAGGAAGGGGTGTTTTGGTGAAGAGCTTTGTGAGTGATGCATGCAATTTTGTATGTGCATCTCCCTTCTTTTGGTAGCCACTTGAGATTTTTGAGGATGGGGGAGATGTGATAACATTTTCTGCAGTCGGAGATGAGTCTAGCCGCAAGGTTGAGGACAGATGTAATTGGGGCAAGATGGATTTTAGGAGTGCCAGCCAAAGTGGCGTTGCCATAGTCGATCCTGGAGAGGACCAGTGATTGGACAACAAGTTTGAAATCTTCTGCTGAAATAAAAAGTTTGAGTTTTTTGAGGTGGAGAAGGGTGAAAAGATCGCTTTTGGATGCATTTTTGATGTGGGGGATGAGTTTGAGATTTTGGTCAATACTGATGCCAAGGGACTTAATAGTATTAGAGTTGGAGAGAGTGCAGTTTAGTGCTTTGATGCCATTTAGCCAGAGTTGGATGGGAAGAGGATTGTTTTTGTGGGAGAAAATTATGATTTCTGTTTTTTTGGGGTTTAGTTTGAGATGGTTCAGATGGAACCAGATTTGAATTTTAGTCAGTGTCTCATTTAGGTGAAGGATGTCTTTGTGAGATTTGATCTTGTAGTATAATTGAGTGTCATCAGCATAGAGATGGTAACTGACATTAGAGTGTTTGAGGATGAGGGTGAGTGGTTCCATGAACAGATTGAATAGGGTAGGGGAGAGGATGGAACCTTGAGGACCTCCAAGTGAAACAGGTTGAGGTTTGGAGAGGAAATGGCTAAGTTTGATTTGATGAGATCTGTTTTGTAGGAATGAGGAGAACCATTTGAGTACCGTGCCTTCAAAGCCGAATCGATCTTTGAGAGTGCTGAGAAGGGTGGGGTGGTGGACGGTATCAAATGCAGCTGACAGGTCGAGAAGGATAAGTATTGAGGATTCACCTTTGTCAAGGGAACAATGAATATTATCCATGATATTAAGCATAGCAGTTTCTGTGCTGCAACCCTTTCTAAAGCCGGACTGGAAGACATCAAGGAGGTTGAATAAGACAATGTGTTTCTCTAGTTGCATTAGACACATTTTTCAAGGGCTTTGGAGAGGAAGGGCAGGTTAGAGATGGGACGAAGGTTGTTTGGATCATTGGGGTCAGCAGTGGAGTTTTTGGGAATAGGCGTAATTTGGCCAAGTTGGAGGGAGGCAGGAACACAGCCTGTGGAAAGAGAGGAGTTGATAATTTTAGTCCATATAGGGGCAATGGTAGATTTGAGTTCTTGAGCTAATGTGGCGGGGAGAGGATTTTTGGAGTGTGCAGAAGGCTTAAGTTTGACAATGATATTAGTGATCAAAGATTCAGATACTTGGCTAAAATCATTTCAAGAGGCGGTGTTTTTAGCGGGGGAGTTTGTTGTATAAAAGGTATTATGCAGGAGTAGATCAGGTAGGGAATCAGAGGTATCAGGCGAAGTGAAAGAAGTGATCGACGTAGACTATGAGTGTTTGGAAGAGTGTGTAGGGTAGTGGTAGGTTGAAGTGAGAGAGGGAGGGAACAGAAGGATAGTTCAATCATGTTGATTTTGTTCATAAAGAAGCTAGCTATTTCTTCACATTTGTCCGTGGAGGCTAATTTTTTAGGAGAGCCAGTGGATGTTTGTTTTTTTACAATATTGAAAAGTTCTCTAGGGCGGTTTCTGGCTTGATCAAGCTGAGATCGTAGAAAGGAGGCTTTATCGTTAAATATGTGTTTTTTGTACTGGGCACGAGCAGTCCTAAGAATAGACAGATTTTCCACTATAGGGTGAGATCTCCAGACCCGTTCACAATGTCTAAGTGACCGTCTTTCATTATTTCGTTCAGAATTGAACCAGGTCTTAGGGGGTATATTTTTTTGTTGTTTGAGTTTGATATGAGCAATTTTGTCTAAGGCTTCAAGAATAGAGTTGTTATAATGGTTGGTTAGGTCATTTGTGCTGTCAGAGAGAGGTGGTTAGTCCAACCGCCGAACACCTCCACTTCCAGATCCACACCGACCCTAGGACCACACTCAGAGGCACCCTCATCTACAGGCCTCCAGGAACCCATAAACAATTCAGCGAAGACATCACTGACTTCATCAGTCCACACTCCCTCGCCTCCGAGAACTACATTCTACTAGGAGACCTCAACTTCCACCTGAAAAAGAAAAACAACAGCAACACCACCACCCTTCTTGACAACCTGGCCAATCTCGGACTCAAACAACTTGTTGACACAGCCACCCATGTAGCTGGACATACGCTCGACCCAATCTTCACCTCCAGCAAACACATCTCCTTCGATCGCACCACAGCTCTCCATTGGACGGACCACAGTTGTGTTCACTTCAGCTACAAAACCACCTCGACCCACAACCCCCCACAACCTATTCCCCGAAGAAAATGGAACAAAATCACCTCCGACCAACTCCTCACATCGCTCAACCAAAACCCACCCGCCCTCTCATCGGACCCAAACCAAGCTGCCATCAAATTCAAACAATGGATCACTCACAGCGCTGACGAATTAGCACCCTTGAAAAACCATCACACCAAACAAGACAGCAAAAAGGCCCCCTGGTTCAACGATGACCTTAAGAAATCCAAGAAGCTATGCCGTACTCTCGAGAAAACATGGAGAAAAAACCCAACCACCGACAACATGACCACCTTCAAGGCAGCCACCCGCAAACACCACCAGCTGATTCGATCCACCAAGAAATCAGCATTCAAGAATCGACTCGACAACAACGCCCATAACAGCAAGGAACTATTCAACATCGTCAAAGAATTCACCAACCCCACCGCAGCCTCAAACGACATCACTCCCTCCCAAGACCTCTGCGATTCGTTATCCTCCTTCTTCTACAACAAAATTGCAGACATACATAACAGCTTCAAAAACAGTTCCAACGAATAATCCTCTCCACCCCCCTCAGAACCTAAACCGCCCTCGAACAACCTCAGCGCCTGGAACCCAATCACCACTGAAGAGACCATTGCCTAATGAATTCCATCAATTCTGGCTCGCCAACCGACCCATGTCCCCACCACATCTTCAACAAAGCAGACTCCATCATCGCACCCCATCTCCGTGATGTCATCAACTGCTCCCTCAACTCTGCTACCTTCCCAGAAAGCTGGAAACATGCCGAAGTCAGCGCCCTCCAGAAGAAACCCACAGCAGACCCCTCTGAACTTAAAAACTACCGCCCCATATCCCTCCTCCCATTCCCGGCCAAAGTAATTGAGAAAGCCGTCAATAACCAACTCGCCGCCTTCCTCGAATCCAACAACTCCCTCGATCCCTCACAGTCCGGCTTTCGAGCCAAACACAGCACCGAAACCGCCCTCATCGCAGCAACAGACGACATCCGAACACTACTGGACAACAGAGAAACAGTGGCCCTCATTCTACTCGACCTCTCCACCGCCTTCGACACTGTCTGTCACAGCACCCTCATACAACGCCTCAGCAACATCGGCATAAAAGGTAAAGCCTTGGACTGGATCATCTCGTTCCTAGCTGGGAGAACTCAGAGAGTCCGACTTCCCCCATTCAAATCAGAGGCCACCGAAGTCATCTGCGGTGTACCACAAGGATCATCACTCAGTCCCACCCTCTTCAACGTTTACATGAGTCCACTCGCTTCCATCACGCGTCAACACAACCTTAACATCATCTCCTACGCTGAAGACACCCAGCTGATCCTTTCCCTCACCAAAGACCCCAACACCGCCAAAACCAATCTTCACGAAGGCATGAAAGAAGTAGCCGTATGGATGAAAAACAGCCGCTTAAAACTTAACTCAGACAAAACGGAAGTACTCATCCTAGGATCATCCCCCTCTGCCTGGGATGATTCTTGGTGGCCTTCGGATCTGGGCTCAGCACCCATACCCACAGACCACGCACGTAACCTTTGCTTCATCCTAGACTCCTCACTCTCAATGACCAAACAAGTCAACGCCGTCTCATCCTCCTGCTTCAACGTACTTCGTATGCTCAAAAAAATCTTCCATTGGATCCCCGCCGAGACAAGAAAGACTGTCACCCAGCACTGGTTACGAGTCGACTAGACTACGGAAACACCCTCTACGCCGGAATTACAGCCAAATTACAGAAAAAACTCCAACGCATCCAAAACGCATCAGCGAGACTTATTTTGGACATCCCTCGCCAAGATCACATTACCGGCCACCTGAAAGACCTCCACTGGCTTCCCGTCAACAAGAGAATAACATTCCGTCTCCTCACCCACGCACACAAGGCTCTCTACAAACTAGGGCCCGAATGCCTCAACACTCGACTATCCTTCTACACACCCACCCGCCAACTAAAATCCTCCAATCAAGGCCTCGCCGCAGTTCCGCGCATCCAAAGATCCACCATGGGAGGTAGATCCTTCTCCTACTTGGCGGCCAAGACCTGGAACTCACTCCCCACTCACCTCCGCCTTACACAGAACCACATCTCATTCAGAAAATAACTTAAAACCTGGTTATTTGATAAATAATGAACCCCATCCCCAAGCGCCTTGAGACCCTCTGGGTGAGTAGTGCGCTATATAAATTCTTGAACTTGAACTTGAACTTGAACTTGAACTTAAGTGAGCCTTAATTGTTATTTCGAGTTCACCGGGAGGAATAAGGTGAAGGTTGCGTGTGGATTTTTTGGACAGTATGTTGGTGGGGGCTGGTCGAGAGGTATTTTTGATCAAGGTGAAAAGGATGAGGTAGTGGTCAGACCAGTCAACTGGAAAAATATTTGTGAGGGAGGCTAGACCGTTGGTCGTTATAATGGCATCAAGGCTGGCACATTTGTTATGAGTGGGAGAGAGGCAGAGTTGGGATATATTGGTGATGTCCATGGTATTATTAAGTAGGATGACAGCAGGATCAGCATTGTTGTTCCAATGGATGTTATAATCCCAGAGGAAGAGGTTATTAGAATGGGAGAGTGACGATTGTATGGTAAAATCAGTCAATTCTTCTGTAAAGGAAATGTTGTTACCTGGGGGGTGGTAGATGACGTGTAACCGGGTAGTGGGGGAGTCAGGTATGGTGAGATTGGCGCAGAGGTATTCAAAGGATGAAGGGTCTTGAAGATTGCCTAGTGAGATGTTAAGTTCGGCGTTGAAAATTAAGGCGAGTCCACTGCCTGTTTGATCGATTCGGTCTATTCTGATGATATCATAACCAGGGGGGATAAGTAAGTCGAGGATGGGGGTGGAGTGGGGTGTAAGCCATTTTTCAGTTAGGACAGCAATGTCAATGTCTTCACTTAGAATAGTTTCAGCAATCTCCGTAGCGTGACAGGAGGCCGATCTACAATTTATCAACATGCAGCAGAAGGGGGTGGGGACTGGTGGAGGAGAGGGAGACAGATGGGGATCTGTTTAAGTAGTTGGGGAGGTCTGGGGGAGGAGGGAGGAAGGGGGGATTGCTTGTTCCTAAAAGAACTGGAATAGATGACATATGCATCGGGTAGGAGGTGGATCAGCAGTTCATCATCAAGCAACGTTGAGTAGTGGGCTCAGGTGATTGGGAGGGGGGGCAAGGGGGGATAGATCTAAGTTGTTGAGGAGGTCTGGGTGAGGAAGGAGGAAGGGGGAGACTTCTCTTTCCTAGGAGAACCGGGATAGAAGCTTTATGACTGAGGGGTAAAATGTACGATGGTGGTGGTGGAGAGATAGTTAAAATCGAGGGAGTGTAAGCTTTAGTGTGTGGAGATGGAGAAATAGTTAGATTAGAGGAAGTTTTAGCTTCTGAGTTTTTTGCTAGAGTTCCAGGTTGTTGTTGAGTGGATTTGAGTGGAGACACGATTTGAGAGGGTTGAGAGGGTAGTGGGTAGGTTAAATGGTTGTTGGAGTGAGGGGTGTTATTGCAGGTGATAGAGTTAGGCAGACAGTGTGTAGGTGTGTTGGGGAGGTTATTATTGAGTGAGGAGATGGTTTTTGAGAGGAGTGAGATATCGCTTCTAAGAGAGGAGAGTTCTAAGATGAGGGACCAAAGGGCAGGTTCAGTGTACGGGGAGGCTAGAGTGTGAGTTGATGGGTGCGGGGGGACAGTGTTTGGGGGGAAAGGTGAGGGTAGGTGAAGAGGGGGATGTGGGGTAGAGGGGTAGAGTTGTTTGGATGTAAGAAGTGTTGAGAGGAGGGGAGATGTTGGTGGAGAGGTTGAAGGGAGAGGTGAGTGTAGCGGAGCAGGGTGACTGAGGAGGAGATGTTGGGGGAGAGGTGAGGGTAGAGGATGGGTGGGATGTGGGGAGTACTGTTGTTTGGATGTAAGAAGTGTTGTAAAGAGGGGGAGGTTGGAAGGAGAGGATTGTGTAACATCATATCGAAGTGGGAAGATGCAAAGAGGGAAGAGGGGCGGGGTTGGTAAGGTCGGTGATGAATCAGGCGGTAGAAGGTGTGCAAAGGCCGTGTTCAAGGATTGTGATATGGTTTGGGATGGAGTGCTAATAGGAGGTGTTGAATCAGTAGGGAGCGATGGAGTGGAGAGAGAAATTAAGGGAGATGTGGACACTGTAGGTTGGGTAGGGTCAGATAGGAAAGGTGAAGGGGAAATGGGGGTTAATGACTCTAGGGTGAGATGTGGTGAGAGCGCAGGGTCAGGGGATAGTGTGGTGGTTAGGGATACTGTGTTAATATGTAAATCATTAGAAGTTGGAGAGGATGGGGGGGGGTCCAGAGGAGGCGATAGTGGGTAAGGCGCAATAGGGGCGGATGTAGAAACTAAAAGTTTTTTTTTTTGGAGAGACAAGATATTAATGGTAGGGGTGGAAGGGGGGGAGGTGAGTCTAGGGGAGGGAGTACTGGTGGTCAAGATTCGAGTAATTTAAGAGGGTCTGTGGTAAGGCGTTGAAGTGTTGTTCAAAGATGTCAAGGTGTTTTTCAGATGCTTGGATGAGTATGGTTCCCGATTTGAAGATGGATATATCTATTTCCCCGGGAAAGGAAGAAGGTGGTTTGGTGGAGAGTTTAAAACAGTAGGGGATGTTGCGTGAGTTGGAGATCAGGAAGTGACCTAGGAATATGCTTTTCCATTTAGACGGGCGTTTGGTGAAGAAGATGAGATTGGTGACAAGAGAAGAGTTAAGGCTGTTATGGTGGTCAGCGAATAGGTTTCAGGGTGGAGACAGATAAGTTTGTGTTTAAGTTTTTTTTTACCATCTTTAGAGAGATGGGGTGGGTAGATGATGGACCAAGAGTTTGGGCCAAATTTGGAGATGTGTGGGGCTGATATTGATGGTGGAAGAGTGAGTGGGGGCATGGTTGAGAGAGAGGAAAAGAGGGGGAGGAGGGGAGAAGCACACTGGAATGAGAGTGAACTAGTACACCAAGGTAGTATGGTATGGAACAATGTCCTGGGAAAATTTATACAGTTAGGGAACAGAAGCAAAGGTGATAGGAGGATTAAACATAAAGAGCAATCTGAGCAGTTTCATGGGACACGATTACAATGAACATAGGTGGGGGTGGACTGAGCAAAGGAATATCATAGTATACATAATGACAACAAAAATAATAAATAACACAATGAACATTCCAATTTGCAATGAAAAGAATTAGGAAGCGTCACAATAAAATAGCATATCTGACATGAAATCAAAATGAGAGCAAAATAAGTATAAAACAATATGGATAAAATGTGATCGAATATGATAAGTAGAGTAGATTAATAAATCGGATAAAAATAGTAGTTATACATAATGACGTAAAATAATAAATAACACAATGAACATTCCAATTAACAATGAAAAGAATTAGGAGGCGTCACAATACAATAGCATATCTAACATGATAACAAAATGAGAGCAAAATAGGTATAAAACAATATAGATAAAATGTGATAGAATATGATAGGTAGAATTGATTAATAAATAGGATAAAAAATAGTAGTTAGTTCACTGAATGTGAAGAATATAGATAGGAAAGAATTGAAATAGAAAAGAGTGACAGAAGAGTTAGGTAAACATGAAGGGAGTAATAAGATGTAAAGCGGAGTAAGAGTGATAGTGGAGGTCATAGATTAAAGAATTAAAGGTGATGGGGAATAAACAACGGTGATTGTTGAATAAAAACAAAGGCAGCAATGAAGTGCAACAACCGAACACAAATTAGTAAAGGGAACGAAGTGAACAACATTGAAATAACAAAACCAAATACTAAGTCAACAAGGAGCGCAAAGTAACATAGTAAAGAGCAATGTGCAGATCAAAGGGCAATCAAGTAGGGGGTAGGGATAAAATAACAAGTAGATAAATATATAGATATGACATAAAGTGAGGGTACTGAAGGAGAGGGAGGATAAGTGAGAAGAGGAATGGGGTGATGAATGGCTAACCAAGAAAATGAGTGGGTATAGAGTGAGCACAGATACATTCAGAAGAGCAGGGATTGTGCGATGAAAGAACGGTGGTAAAAAGTGATATCGGGGCTACTTCAAAGATGGCCGCCGTATTAGAATAGGAGAAGCTAGTGAAGCTAGTCCTTTCACAGTGTCTAAGTCTCAGGTGGGCAGGGGAGATCAACAAAATGGTGACTCTGTCAAAAAGTTGTTGTTGACCCGGGGTATCGAAAGGAAACAAAACAAAATGGGTTCCATAAGTACGTTGAAACACTAGACTAACATATTTCTATTCTTAATTAAAAAAGAACAGGGCAGGAAGAAATAAAAATAGCGAGGTATCAGGTTGTGTCGACCTTTTCACAGTCCGTGTCTTAGACCAGTCCAGTCACAACTTTTCACAGTTTTTGATTGAGAGGTGCACTCAGTGAAGTCAATAGTACAGAGAGTTCATATATTTTGTAAATCTTCTGTTCTTTCTTTAATGGATTCTTTATTTTCTCTTAAAATACACAGGCACAGCCAACGCGTTTCATTCCCTTTAGTGCCTTGGGAATTTCGTCAGGGCTGCAAAAGATTTTAACATGCATAAGCATTTTTCGCCTTGTGTTTAAATAGACATAACAATAGCCTACATAACATACAAAATTAGATTAAAAGAGACTAGAGGTTACACCAATAGACCTAGTCATATTAAAAATCCATGCCAAATAGCACATTCACTAATTTATTATAAAAGCAAGTACACCCTCACCAGTACATTGCTTCCACGTTGCCAATCCAAAGAGGGTAACTCAACATAATCTAATTTCGCCGACACGGCACCCGAAAAAAAATTGTGCCACCGTGCAGAGTATAGTACTAGTTAAAAGCCAGAGGTAGAGTGTAAAGTGAAACATGTATTGTCCAAGATAGGAAATGTAGAAGATCGCATTGTGCAGGGTCAAGTTGACCGAGATCAAGATATGAATAGAACGTCAAAGTATCGATAATTTCACAATTATTGCCTTGATAGACATGGGGGATAAGGTATTGTGATAGATGTCACCCATATTCACCACAATATAAATCCAAAAATGGGCTCACCATGCAAAAGGATCATTCAAATCCGATGGTCCAAAGTGTGATCGCACCTTCAACGTTGGTGCTGAAGGATTATTGTCGGTAATATGATCCCAGTGTTCCTAAAAGTAAGATATGATGGTATAGTTTCATGAGCGACAGTTCGGCCGTAAGCAATGCGAGATTTTAAGGATGACCATAGACATTTATTTGTCTAAAAGCTATACTGCAGCTTTAGTCATGTGTGTCCCAAAGATATTTAATAATACAAAATACTGTATCTCACTATAGCACATATGGAACATAGAGCGAGATATATTCTATATACACAGCCGGCCACTGCCTCATACATGCAAGAAGAAAGAAAAGTGATAAGAATTGTAAAAAACTGTGTATGAGTGTCCCTACACTTTTTTTGTTCTAGTACGGCGGGGCACTTATCACAATGAAATATTTTCAAATACTCAAAATATTAGGCTATCGGACAGTTTTTTAAAAATCATAACAATTTCAAATGATTAGCCTAAATGAGAAAAGAGGAGGGTCGACGCGTTTCAAATCCCAAATGCTGGTGGGATTCTCATCAGGACCAAACATGGACTAAATCTGAAAGACACAAAAATTGGGGGAACCTTACTATCCATGATGTGTCTTCAGAAGAATTCTGTGGGAACAAATAGGGAAAACTATAAGCCCTATACCGAGAGAAATTAATTATATCCAATTGGGCGAGACAACCAAGTACTCACTTGTTGATGCAGAAAGATGATTATGGATTAATTCTCAGTACGATGATGACTCTCTGTTGAAATACAATGTATGTATACGTAATCCAGGGCAAGTCGTTATAATGCTTGACACCCAATTGTTGTGTCCATCTTTTGTACAATCTGTGGATATCACAATAAAAAGAGGGGGGTTTCAGCTTGTGAATATACGTTCCTGTGCATGTCCATTTGTTGAAATTGCAGCTAAACGACATAACAATGAGTTTTAACCATTACGCACCTACTATTATCCTAAAAAATGCTTGCTTTGAAGAGCCAGTTTACATCTATGTGTCTTAATATTTTAAATGCATAAGTCGCGTTGTTTGGTATCTCCAACGTCGCTCGAACTTCATACGAGTTCGTGCTTAGACGCCACGCCAACGTGCTCTGGGCTAAGATTGTTGTGCTTTTCGTAACATATCTCATATCCAGTTTGCAAGTCGATATTGTGTGGTGCGAAGAGGTAATTTGAACCACAGAACAACATGGAAGCATTTTAAATAAAGTTGTATGCGCTCTTCTCGTGCATCGTGTTTCCGTTTTCATTAACCGGTTATACACATGGTGCGCGCAAATATTTATATCTGGAAAACAACGAGGTTGGGCTACTCCAGCAAAACGTACCTTTAAGTTGGAATCGCTGAGTCTCCTTCGAGCAGTGTATCAATCAACTAGCCGTTCAATATCTTCCAGGTCAAAACTTCTAGTTAAATTAATAAGTACTTCCGGTATATAGATGGGTGTCTGGGTAATGTAGTTTCTTTAGGGAAGATGTTTTTGAAACGAGAAAGCAATGATTGCTGCAACGATGTTTCTTGGCAAAACACTGCACTCCAGTGTATTTATAATATTCGCGGCTTCAATTGTCGTTTGTATGTATATATTGCCTTTATTCGTCAACAGAGTTTGGATATATCTCTCCTCGAGATTGTACAGATTGTATAGCTCAGACATTTCATTTAATCCATTTGTTGCTGGATTATATTTTAGAATTAGTAGTGCCTCTCTTTTTCGAAGCTTAGCTTCTAGGTCACCACCTCTTGAGTCAGGCTCAACTTTGGAAATGACTGTCCATTTGAGGTCATTTTTTCTGTGGTCATTCTCAATCCAATGTTGGACTAGAGGGGCTGTGAGGACTTTTCTCTTAATCCTTGACTTATGCTGGGAAATCCATTATCAGGCTTCTTGATTGGTCTTACCGATGTAAAGTTTATTTCAAGGGCAAAGAATGCCATATATCAGATTCCGCGTTTTGCAATTTGAAAAGCAATCATGCTTCCAGGATATTCCTTCATGTTGGAATAATGAGCCTTCAATTGTAGATGAACAACATAGACATGTGCCGCATTTATGGTGGCCTATGATTGGAGGTAAATTGACATAGTCCCTTAATGTAGAATTTCTAGTTTTTGGTAGTGCGGCACGCACAATTTGATTGGCGATGCTTATGTCTTTTTTAAAAGCAAACAATGGTACTTCTCTGAACTGTGTGTCAAGCTCTTTCACTAAGTGCCAGTTTTTGTGAATTACTTTCTTTAGCCAGTTAGGCGATGGACAATATGTTGATACACATACTATGCAAGTTTGAGTTTTGCGTTATTTTCTTGTTAAAAGTTCCTCTCACGGTGTCCACCACGCTCTTTTTATAGCATGTTTAAGAAGTTTTGAAGGATAGCCCCTGTTTAGTAGCTTTTCTCTTAACACATTCGCATGTTCCATATACTCATCTTTGAAAGAGCAATTCCTTTGGATGTGAAGAAACTGTCTTATCTCTAGATTTTGTTTCAGACTCCTAGGATGATTGCTGGAGTAATGTAGGGCTTTGTTTCTATCTGACTTCTTATTGAAAAGCGTTGTTACCAGTTCTCCATTTGAGCAATACACCTCCACGTCCAGAAATGCCATTCTAACTCTAGAAAATTGTATGCTGAACTTGATATCTTGTGTCCGGTTGTTTAACCATCCATGAAAGGCAGTTAGTTCTTCCTCATTACCTGTCCAGGTTAGGAAGACATCGTCATTAAAGCGGATCCATCCGCCTATCCCTTTTTTGAATGGATTGTTATTATAAACAATTGCCTCCTCATATTGGCTCATGTATAGAACTGTTAATTCTGGGGCAAAAGGACACCCCATATCGACTACTTTGATATGAAAGAAGAAATCATCCTTAAATTTAAAGTAGTTCTTTTTAAGGGCCATTTTCGCTTACTTTAGAATAAAATCCGTTGGTATTTTCGTTGGTCAATCTCTCATATTTAGGAAAATTTCTAATACTTCTAAGGTTTTGTCGTGTGGGATTTGTGTATATAAGGATACTACGTCCATGCTAATGAGGAGATCTTGATTTTCCGTTAATGGTATTGTTTGAAGCTTATTAATAAAGTCCGTCGTGTCCTGAAGGAAAGATTTAACTTTCCCTAGAGTAACTACATTACCCAGACACCCATCTATATACCGGAAGTAGTTATTCATTTAACTAGAAGCTTTGACCTGGAAGATATTGAACGGCTAGCTGATTGATACACTGCCCGAAGGAGACTCTGCGATTCCAACTAAAAGGTACGTTTTGCTCGAGTAGCCCAACCTCGTTGTTTTCCAGATATAAATATTTGCGCTCACCGTGTTATAAACGGTTAATGAAAATGGAAACTGATGCACGAGAAGAGCGTATACAACTTTATTTAAAATGCTTCCATGTTGTTCTGTGGTTCAAATTACCCCTTAGCGCCACACCATATCGACTTGCAAACTGGATATGAGATATGTTACGAAAAGCACAACAACCTTAGCCCAGAGCACGTTGGCGTGGCATCTAAGCACAAACTCATATGAAGTTCCAGCGACGTTGGAGATACCAAACAACGCCTTATGCATTTTAAATATCAAGCCAGATAGATGTAAACTGGCTCTTCAAAGCAATCATTGTTTAGGATAATAGTAGCAGCGTAATGGTTAAAATTCATTATTATGTTGTTTGGCCGCAATTTTAACAAATGGACATGCACAGGAATGTATATTCACAAGCTGAAACCCCCCTCTTTTTTTGTGATATCCACAGATTATACAAAAGATGGACACAACAATTTGGTGTCAAGCATTATAACGACTTGCCCCGGATTACGTATTCATACATTGTATTTCAACAGAGAGTCATCGTACTCAGAATTAATCCATAATCATCTTTCTGCATCAACAAGTGAGTACTTGGTTTATCTCGCCCAATTGGATATAATTAATCTCTCTCGGTATAGGGCTTATAGTTTTCCCTATTTTTTCCCACAGAATTCTTCTGAAGACAAGACAGCTCAAGTATGACAGGTATTGAATGAGTGAGGCTTGGTCTGAATGTCAAGTAGAGGTTTGCCCAGTAACGTCATTGATAGTAAGGTTCCCCCAATTTTTGTGTCTTTCACATTTAGTCCACATGTGGTCCTGATGAGAATCCCACCAGCATTTGGGATTTGAAACGCGTTGACCCTCCTCTTTTCTTATTTAGGCTAATCATTTGAAAATTGTCATGATTTTAAAAAAACTGTCTGATAGCCTAATATTTTGAGTATTTGAAAATATTTCATTGTGATAAGTGCCCCGCCGTACTAGAACAATAAAAGTGTAGGGACACTCATACACAGTTTTTTACAATTCATATCACTTTTCTTCCTTTTTGCATGTATGAGGCATGGATGTTTTTTAATGTATCACAGTTTGATATTGATCATTGAGATTGACACTCGAAGTACGCTTGAATTTCTTTTCTTTTTCCTTCTTTGTCATTAAAACTCTTTTTCATCACACTTCTGTACATATTAGAACATAGTAAATTAAGAGTTCTCCTCCCTTTCCCTTGTGAACTTGATGATGTTGTTTCACTTGAATTAATTGTCAAACACTGAAAATTCTTGTAAAAAATTGTAAAAAATACAAAAACAATTTAATATAAGATCAAACTAATAAAAAGTTTTTAGAAACCAAAGCTGGACTGAAAGAGTGGCCCATGCAGACGAGTTGCTTGTTCTTTGTCCTGCCGAAATTAATAAAAATATTGAGCAGTATTGGCATATTGTTTAGTTTATCATAGTATTGGCGCAGCCTTACTGCGCTTGAGCCAAACCCTTCTTGTTGATTATCATGGGAATAGTCCAGCCCAAACTGCCAAGCCATGTCTTCCCTGGACTGGAAACAAGCATCCTGGGACTGGTTTTGGATTCATAATCCTCATCAGCCAGGCTATCTTGAATCCAGTGGTAGAGTGAGCAAGGGACCCACGTCTGGGCATACCCCGCCAACTTTGGGCGAACAAAGCGATACCAAAGGGGATGATGGGCGGAGCGTCTGAGCAAATCAAACACTCACCCCCAGTAAACTGATCTGGGTTTAATCCATCACCATTGTTTAGCTCACTGCACCACCCCAGTTAAGACATGGCCATATGCAATCCCCTTTGGTATTGCAGTGTTCTAACAGACACCAGCAAGATGGACTTGAAGGGTCTTCAGGGTCTTCAGGATGCTCCAAGTGAGGTGCAAGGGATAACTCGTAACACTGAAAAATTCCCAAATATGGGAGACTGGTCTAAAGTTAAAACCCCTAATGGTTATCAGGTCCTTACCCCAGATATGGGGCTCACTGTGGAGTCTCCAGCCCCTGCACTCCCTAAGGAAAGGGAAGCAAGGAAGCACGAGTTGTTAAAAAAAAACCTGGATAAAGAGGACATCTCTATTAGCGCTCTGCTTACAACCTTCACGCTGGAAATTAAAAAGCAATTTGAGATGTCAGAAACAAATCAGAAAGAAATCAGGGCGGTGTGTGACAGTTTGGAAAAACAAATTGATGACTTGAGATGGGGAACTGTGATCCTAGAAGGTGAAGTAAGGGACCTTAAAGAAGTAGTGAAACTGAATGCTGCTGAAATAGAGGTTCTAAAAATGAAAGAGTGAGAACAACAGGAGAGGGTAGAAATGTTGGGAAACTTTCAGAGGAGAAATATTTTGAAGTTCTTAACCCCTTCGATGCTCATGACGGAACGGTTCCGTCATGAGCATCGGTTGGGCTGTGCTCATGACGGAACCGTTCCATCATGACCACACCCATTTACATTGGGGCCCAGCACCGGGGGTAAATCTGCACCGCAGGGAAGGTGTTAAAAATTCTGGAATGCAAGGAGGGGGAGGACATTAACTCATTTATAGTCCAGTTGATCAAAAAGGAGCTACTTCTTGAGGAGTCAGAAGAAGAGATCAGCGAAGACATTTCTCTCCTCCCTTTCCTGGGCAAGCTTTTGGAGAAACATATAAACACCCATCTCTCCAACCATGTCGAGCAGACGGGCAGCCTTGATTCATCTCAATCAGACTTTTGCCCAAAATACAGCACAGAATCAGCCCTTATAGAGGTAATCAATAACATCAGGATGACCCTAGATAGAGGCCACTCCACGATTCTGGTGCTGTTAGATCTGTCCGCCGCGTTCGGCACAGTATCCCATGGGATCTTGTTCAGGAAATTGGAGGACGTCGGACTTAGAGATTTGGCCCTTCAGTGGTTGATGTGTTTTCTTTCCTCTGGCTGCCAGGCGGTTAACCTTGGTTCATATTGTTCAGCCGCAACATAACTGTCCAAGGGAGTCCCACAGGGCTCCTGTTTGAGCCCTACTTTGTTTAACATCTATGTGGCTCCCTGGGCCAATCTGTTGAGGAACAGTGGGTTTATCCCTGTTTCTTATGCGGACGATACCCAACTGCTTTTTCCATTTGCAAAGTTTACTCCATCAGTGCAGGCCGCCTTCTCCCGGGGAATGAGAAACATCTCTCAGTGGATGAGGAATAACTTCCTTCAGTGCAATGTGGGGAAGATGGAAATATTGCTTTTCAGGGAAGCTAAATTACTGTGGACCCCGACTGGTACCCTTAGATCTAGGTACTCGACCTGCTCCAAAAACCTGTATGAAAAACATAGGTGTTCACCTTGAGCACACCATGAAAGAGCATGCGACTCAGATAGCTGGCTCATACCTTCACGTGTTGGGTCTACTGCGCCGTATCCCTCCTCTACTCCCTGATTCATCCAGGAAGACACTAACCCAGCCACTCATATTAAGCCGCCTGGTTTTTGCAATAGCCTTCTGTTGTCTGCCAATGAGGCCGCCCTTGACAGACTACAAGTTGTCTAGAACAATGTGGCTCGTCTGATTCTGAACGGTCCACCAAGGACAGCCTCTCAGTCCCTGCTCTGCCAGCTCCACTGGCTCCCGATACAGAAGCGTGTACAGTTCAAGGTTTACTGCACCATTCACAAGGCCTTGGCCAACTCTGGCCCTAGTTATCTGGCAGATAAATTTATTCTTTACATCCCTCAGCGGTCTCTCCGCTCACGATCTAAATATCTGCTCACAGTGCCTAGAATCAAACGAGTTTGTTTTAAAAATTGAATTTAGTTAGTTGTGTAACTAAATTAAATTCAGGTAACTTAATAGTCCTGAGTGAAATTAATTTCAATAAATCAGATAAACACACATATAATTAAGACTGAATAAACATGACAATACTTAACATTAAAACAATAACCAATAGACATGTGTATAGGCAAAATAGTAAATTTTATCAAAATTGAATCATAAAGGGAAAAATACAATACAGAAAAATATATGTACAAAACAGGAATACAGGACAAGTATCTGAAGACAAATCAAAATCTCTGTAAAGCCTGTAAACCGCCTATCCAAAATACAGATGTATAAATTCTCCTTTGGATAAAGCTGAAAGTCGACGTTTCGGTCTTTATGGGCAACTCTTTAAGACCATCATCAGGACAGAAGAAAATTAATATTGTAACTCCCTATTAAAGATAAAACGAAACATTTTCACTTTGGCATGAAGACTAAATCCAAAATTCATTGTTGCGCTATACACACAGATACAAACAAAGAACATCAAAACTATACTAAAATTGCATTTATCAAGACATGAATATAATCAAATGGACAAGATGACATTTAGACAATATTTACAATGAAAACAGAAAATTCTATTTGGTTGTTCAAATCATGTGTATTAAAAATTGCAAGAAGAATTATTTACAGTGAATTTAACGAACTTAATTTAAGTAATCTTTTCTAACAGGTTGACCAAAGCGGTCCGTTTGGAAAAAACTTTGGATTGGTCATTAACTTGAAATCGATTAAAGGAGTTTCTAGGATACCTTATTTTGTAAAATAGAAATCAATGGTTTAGCAGATAATGGACATAGCCCATAGGTCGGTTCCACTCAGGTATATTAATTCAAAAATGTTGACATACCCAAAGAGAAGATCACTGAGGTATCGTATGCCTTGAGCTCTGTTGGCATCAGTAGTGTTACTTCATGACGGATCTGAAAATATTTGAGTGACTCTAAGTAACATCACTATGATAAGCTCGAGTGTAAATGCCATTCTATTTGAACATGATTTAGTAAGTACCTTAGTTCGATAACCATCAATCGATATGATGAAAGAGGAGACGATTTGTAAAAGGACTCGGGCGGTGGACAGAGGTTAATCTGTAATATTAAAATAGGCTGTCAATACCCTATTCCATTACATTTACTTAGGTGGTCTAGCATTAGTATTTTTATATTGTTACCTTAAGAATAGCGAAAAGGTAGGCAATTAAAGCTCTCCTCCTGGTTAGTTGCGCCTCACACACTCGTCAAAGGGATCACAATGTGTTTCGAAGTCGTCAAAAATGTACGATCTAAGAAGGTGGAATGGGTAGAAGGTTACAACCCATCCCAAGGGTGACCAAGTTGGATGGCCAAATGCAAGTGAGTCAAAAGACTCATCTTGTGGACAGAGAGCATTTACCTTTAGGAATCCTGAGAGTTCGAATAGCGGGGTGTATCAGCCGTCACTCTGCAAGCAAGACACTGCGAGTGAAGATCTCGAGTATTTAAACTCGCATTGTTTGGAGATCGAAAGGGGATATGCTCCCTATTTTTGAGCGCCATCTTGGAACAGTGAAATGTTTATTTAAAATGTCAGAAGGAATCGTTCGCCGAATTGAACATTGAATACGATTTATACATTTATCAACATACTATTATTTCAAAAAGACGTGTTGTTAAAGACCTATTACAATTAGAAACATGTTCACATAGTTTAATGTACCAAAACAACGATCGTCAAAAAATGCATTGCATGTGTGAAGGAAACACATCAACCTTAGGAGAGTTATAAACATGTAAATTCACTCTTTTCAAATAATATACATTCAGTTACTTTTGAATCACACAAAGGTTGTAATTCCAATGGGCACCATATATTGGAAAATAGATGTTATCTAACAGCCTGAACAATAACATTAGCTGTATGATCACATTATTTAAGATCAAGTTGATTGAAATTCACAAATTGAAAATGGATGGTATCTAACAGCCTAAACAGTAACATTAGTTGTATGATCACATTATTTGAGATCAAGTTGATTGAAATTCACAAATTACAACAGATTCCATTGTGTAGTGTCATACATTTACTGTCATCTTTATGTGAAAGTTCTAATCATATAGAGGGAACTAGAATCTTATGGTAAGCATGCCAACGCATGCCATTCTGTAGAGGAATTAAGTCCCTTATTGACAGTATCTGTAATACATATCAGTTTGCCCTCTCTCAAAGAGAGTATTCTGTCCATATTGTTATGTCTTTTATTTAGTTTAATGACCTCCAGAACCCACCAGATCATGTCGGTTTCTTTGTGGTCAAAACGAAGGTAATGCTCAACAAGTGGTGCATTTTCCTTCTTGCACCTAATGCGTGATTGGTGCTGTAAGATCCTTTTTTTGACCGGTTGGATTGTTTTACCGATATAGTAGAGTTGGCACGGGCATTGGATACAATATATTACAGTAGTGGTGTTGCAATTTGAAAAGCTCTTTGCTGTAAATTTGATACCGTTGATTTCACATGACTTAACTGTTGTGGTTGTGGAACAGGCTGTACAATTGTTGCATTTAAAGTGACCTAAGAGAGGTGTTGTTTGTAACATATTGGTCAATGAATTTTTTACAACAGGTTCTTCATAAGCATGACTCAGTCTGTCTCGAATATTAGTGCCTCTTTTGAAGGTCTGTTGTGAGCCGCTTAACCAAGTGGTCTTTCTCTTTTTGCTTTAACACTTATGTCTGAGGCAGAAACCTTAGCCTATTCAGATGAATATATTCTAAAAGTTGCTTCTGGTCCTTCGTTGCTTGGCAATAAAGGTCCAGTCACACAACTTCCCTATGAATCAGATATTAACCAGTTGGAACGTTTAAAGAAAAAATTGGTACGAACTGAACTTCATGCAAAGTTCTTGACCGACTGTTTAAGCTCTAATATCATACCTGCGGGTCTACAGATTCGCAATATTCCAATCACCTTTGTCGACGATGAGGAGTTCAAAATAGGTTTCAGCTTCTCCGCTAATCGCTGCTCAAGAACATGGATGGTTCTAAGCATCGAAACAGCGTTTAGACAAATCAAAATCCTCACCAAAGAAATTGAGACCCTAGAAAACAAGATCACAGGCGATAGTACCATCACCAACAGTAAGGTCCTCCTTGACAAAGTCAAACAAACAGTAAAAGAATTCGAAGAATTTAACTCTCATAAAAAAACTGAGAAATTACAAAACGATATCAGGCGATACAATAAAGAACGCACGTATCCCTATCCTAGAAAAGACTTCTATACAAATCAAGGAGCTAACCAGCAGCAATCTAAAAGAGTCACCTTTTCTGATTCAGGCTCTGAATCGGGGAGTGAAAAATCTTATGACCCCAATTACCATCGGTACGACCAACAACCATCCACATCCAACAAAGGTTTTTTAGCTCAGGACCAAAGATCAACCAGACCCCCTCGGAGACCACAGCCACCCAAGCGAGGATGGTACCGCAACCAGTACACCCCAGGATTTCGGCAAACACGGAACCAATACTACGAATGGTCGAAACTGATCAAACCATTCCAATCTTCAATCTCTCCACCCATCTTCTATCAGAACATGAAATATCTGTATTATCACATGGATTAAGCTATGTACCAACATATAGAAATGATATTTTCAATACTAAACTTGAATTATATTGTTTCTTTCGTACCATTCGCCTTCGTAATTATTTTGCCAATAACATCTGTGACCCCAAGAAAGGCATTACAGGTTTAAGAAATCCATCTACTTTTTATCCTACCAATGCGATGGTACGCAAAGAAATCCCAACTTTTGAAAATGCAATACTCATTGAAATAGAGAATCTTTTCAAAAAACCTTTAGGTTATAAACCAAACCTAACTAAACCACAACAACAGGCCTTAAAGAATTTGCAGAATCTCCCTACTGCTTTATTAAAACCCGCAGATAAGGGAGGAGGAATTGTACTCTGGGAAAAATCAAAATATGAGAAAGAAATGCATAGACAATTGACAGTTCCATCTCACTACAAAAAACTGAGTGGAAATCCCTCCACACGCATAATGAAAGAAATTGAAACTCTCAGCAAACAAGGTCTTGAGGGAGGTTGGCTGAATGAAAAAGAAGCTTCATTCCTTGTCAACAAGTCAGCGACCATTCCGGTAATATATCTATTGCCAAAAGTACACAAAGACCCGGTGGACCCCCCAGGCCGCCCAATTGTTTCAGGGTGCAATTCAATTCTTAAGCCCCTGGCACAATATGCCGATTTCTTTATTAGACCTTTTGCAGTAGATAATCCCAATTACATCAGGGATACCATGTCAGTGATTAATGCAGTGGAGAACCTGACATTTGATCCTATTGGTGACATCCTAGTTTCTATGGATATAGAAAGCTTATACACCAATATTCCTCAACCTGAAGTACTGGATCTCCTGAACAAAATTCTAGAGTCAAGACCCCGACCACATTCGGTGCCAACGTCATTCATTATGGAATGTATCAGAATATCCCTTTGCAAAAAAATTTTTCTTTTTCAAAATTGCT
Source organism: Lissotriton vulgaris (assembly GCF_964263255.1). Taxonomy (NCBI): domain Eukaryota; kingdom Metazoa; phylum Chordata; class Amphibia; order Caudata; family Salamandridae; genus Lissotriton; species Lissotriton vulgaris. The sequence continues at coordinate 2,040,164,080 of NC_141685.1, read as the reverse complement.
ATTTCCAGCAACTTAAGGGGGTAGCAATGGGAGCAGTCTATGCTCCCGACATCGCCAATATTTATGTCTCCTTCTTTGAAGATGAACATGTTCTCAATGTAGCTAATCCATTTGTTGACCATATACGCAGATGGATTCGCTACATCGATGATGTTTTTATGATATGGCATAGTAACATTGAAGAACTTGAATTATTCTACCAATGGCTGAATGCTAGAAATGTTAACTTAAAGTTCACCTTAGATCATAGTTCAACAGAAATGCCCTTTCTAGATATCACCATCAAAATTGATGATAATAACTGTCTGTATACAACTCTTTACACAAAAAAACTGCTAGAAACACTCTTCTCAGCTACAAAAGCCATCATCCTCAAGCCCTCAAGGATGGCCTTCCTTTTTGGCAGTTTCTTCGCTTGCGGAGAAACTGTACCTTTAAAAATGATTACTTTTCAGAGGCAAACAAACTAAAATTGAAACTTATGGCACGTGGTTACCCCTCACGGCTACTTCGCAAATCTATGAAACGGGCCTGGTATTACAACCGGGAAGCCCTTTTGTGTATTCGTGAGCGCCAAAACAAAAAAAATATAGTATGTGTGTCTACTGTTGGCACACATTCTAACATCATCAAGAAAATAATTACCAGAAACTGGAATTTATTGACATTTATTCCTGAATTAGCACAAAAACCGTTGTTTGCCTTCAAAAGAGGCACTAATATTCGAGACAGACTGATTCATGCTTATGAAGAACCTGTTGTAAAAAATTCATTGACCAATATGTTACAAACAACACCTGTCTTAGGTCCCTTTAAATGCAACAATTTTACAGCCTGTTCCACAACCACAACAGTTAAGTCATGTGAAATCAACGGTATCAAATTTACAGCAAAGAGCTTTTCAAATTGCAACACCACTACTGTAATATATTGTATCCAATGCCCGTGCCAACTCTACTATAGCGGTAAAACAATCCAACCGGTCAAAAAAAGGATCTTACAGCACCAATCACGCATTAGGTGCAAGAAGGAAAATGCACCACTTGTTGAGCATTACCTTCGTTTTGACCACAAAGAAACCGACATGATATGGTGGGTTCTGGAGGTCATTAAACCAAATAAAAGACATAACAATATGGACAGAATACTCTCTTTGAGAGAGGGCAAACTGATATGTATCACAGATACTGTCAATAAGGGACTTAATTCCTCTACAGAATGGCATGCGTTGGCATGCTTACCATAAGATTCTAGTTCCCTCTATATGATTAGAACTTTCACATAAAGACGACAGTAAATGTATGACACTACACAATGGAATCTGTTGTAATTTGTGAATGTCAATCAACTTGATCTCAAATAATGTGATCATACAACTAATGTTACTGTTTAGGCTGTTAGATACCATCCATTTTCAATTTGTGAATTTCAATCAACTTGATCTTAAATAATGTAATCATACAGCTAATGTTATTGTTCAGGCTGTTAGATAACATCTATTTTCCAATATATGGTGCCCATTGGAATTACAACCTTTGTGTGATTCAAAAGTAACTGAATGTATATTATTTGAAAAGAGTGAATTTACATGTATATAACTCTCCTAAGGTTGATGTGTTTCCTTCACACATGCAATGCATTTTTTGACGATCGTTGTTTTGGTACATTAAACTATGTGAACATGTCTCTAATTGTAATAGGTCTTTAACAACACGTCTTTTTGAAATAATAGTATGTTGATAAATGTATAAATCGTATTCAATGTTCAATTCGGCGAACGATTCCTTCTGACATTTTAAATAAACATTTCACTGTTCCAAGATGGCGCTCAAAAATAGGGAGCATAGTCCCCTTTCGATCTCCAAACAATGCGAGTTTAAATACTCGAGATCTTCACTCGCAGTGTCTTGCTTGCAGAGTGACGGCTGATACACCCCGCTATTCGAACTCTCAGGATTCCTAGGGGTAAATGCTCTCAGTCCACAAGATGAGTCTTTTGACTCACTTGCATTTGGCCATCCAACTTGGTCACCCTTGGGATGGGTTGTAACCTTCTACCCATTCCACCTTCTTAGATCGTACATTTTTGACGACTTCGAAACACATTGTGATCCCTTTGACGAGTGTGTGAGGCGCAACTAACCAGGAGGAGAGCTTTAATTGCCTACCTTTTCGCTATTCTTAAGGTAACAATATAAAAATACTAATGCTAGACCACCTAAGTAAATGTAATGGAATAGGGTATTGACAGCCTATTTTAATATTACAGATTAACCTCTGTCCACCGCCCGAGTCCTTTTACAAATCGTCTCCTCTTTCATCATATCGATTGATGGTTATCGAACTAAGGTACTTACTAAATCATGTTAAAATAGAATGGCATTTACACTCGAGCTTATCATAGTGATGTTACTTAGAGTCACTCAAATATTTTCAGATCCGTTATGAAGTAACACTACTGATGCCAACAGAGCTCAAGGCATACGATACCTCAGTGATCTTCTCTTTGGGTATGTCAACATTTTTGAATTAATATACCTGAGTGGAACCGACCTATGGGCTATGTCCATTTTCTGCTAAACCATTGATTTCTATTTTACAAAATAAGGTATCCTAGAAACTCCTTTAATCGATTTCAAGTTAATGACCAATCCAAAGTTTTTTCCAAACGGACCGCTTTGGTCAACCTGTTAGAAAAGATTACTTAAATTAAGTTCGTTAAATTCACTGTAAATAATTCTTCTTGCAATTTTTAATACACATGATTTGAACAACCAAATAGAATTTTCTGTTTTCACTGTAAATATTGTCTAAATGTCATCTGGTCCATTTGATTATATTCATGACTTGATAAATGCAATTTTAGTATAGTTTTGATGTTCTTTGTTTGTATCTGTGTGTATAGCGCAACAATGAATTTTGGATTTAGTCTTCATGCCAAAGTGAAAATGTTTCATTTTATCTTTAATGAGGAGTTACAATATTAATTTTCTTTTGTCCCGATGATGGTCTTAAAGAGTTGCCCATAAAGACCGAAACGTCGACTTTCAGTTTTATCCAAAGGAGAATTTATACATCTGTATTTTGGATAGGCGGTTTACAGGCTTTACAGAGATTTTGATTTGTCTTCAGATACTTGTCCTGTATTCCTGTTTTGTACATATATTTTTCTGTATTGTATTTTTCCCTTTATGATTCAATTTTGATAAAATTTACTATTTTGCCTATACACATGTCTATTGGTTATTGCTTTAATGTTATGTATTGTCATGGTTATTCAGTCTTAATTATATGTGTGTTTATCTGATTTATTGAAATTAATTTCACTCAGAACTATTAAGTTACCTGAATTTAATTTATTTACACAACTAACTAAATTCAATTTTTAAAACAAACTCCTTTGGAGGCAAATTTACCCATCCTACTACATTTTACCCAAGCCCCCAAAGGTACATTGGGTCGCTCACTATATTTACTATAGAATCAAACGAGCCAGACAAGGTGGGAAGGTCTCATCTTATTTGGGTCCCTGCCACTGGAACAAGCTCCCTGTACACCTAAGACAATGCACGGAAGATCTCCTCTTCAGGAAACAGCTTAAGACCTTTCTGTTTACCTCCGATCCTTAGTTGTCAGGACTTTCCTCTCGTGTCCCGTCTAGAGCGCAGAGATACCCCTTTGGGGGTTGATTCTGGCGCTTTATAAGTAAGTAAATAAATAAATTCAGTGGATACATAGAGATCCTTATAGACTTAACCCAAATAGGGGCAAGCCCAGGAGAATTTGAGTAAACGTTCTCACATATACCCTAAAGGAGAAGATCTTGTCTAGGGCCTAGACCAAGAAGGTGTTGGAGATTGATGGGGCAAGGTTTGAAGTTAGATCGCACGTGTCAAGTGTAACCTCCAGGAGGCTTCAACTTCAAAATACTTTTTTCGATTTTTCATATTTAAAAACCATAAAAGCAAGGTTACAGCAGGAGGCTGTGGGAGCTAGGGAAGAGAATTGAACCTCTAAGGAAGCTTGGTGCATCAGTACAGTTAAAATTCCCAGCTTTGTTGAAGTGAATGCTTAATTATAAAATGCATTCCTTTCGTTTTGTTGAAGAGGTTGATAAGTTCGTTGAAAATTTGCAGCCTAGGTGTTAGCAAAGGAGGATATAGGAGATTAACTCTGCGGACTCCGGTACATTAATTTTAGACTTTGTTGTATTTCAATTAGCTTCTTCTTTTCTTTTTCCTTTTCCTTTCTTTTTATGTAATGTTTTTTACGAGTGGTGTTTGAGGCAAACTCGTGGGAGGGGTAACCATTGGAGGGGGGTGCAGGGGGCACAGGGTGTGGAGCATGATGGGAAAAAAAAAATCCCTAATTTGCAGTGTTGGCTTTTAACTTGCAATCAATGGTTAACTGTAAGAGGGACCTAATAATCGATGGCTAAGAAAGGTGCAAATGAAATAAAAATCTTATCTTGGAATGTGAACGGTTTGCGGGTAAGAGCAAGACGTGAGAAAATACTGCAATACTTAAGGGATTACCAGGCGCAGATTTTTATTATGCAGGAGACTCATTTGATAGAGTCTGAGAGTCTGGAGTTTTTTAAGGCTAAAAAATGGATCTCTCAAGCAATTGTTACAAAGCAGTCAATAGTCACTGTGGTGATTTTGGTGAAACGGGATGAATATCACAGTAGAAGGTAGTGTTTCAAGCATTGAAGGTAGGTGGCTTGTGGCAAAGTTAAAGATTTATGAGCATAAATGTAAATTGGTGGATTACTATGCCTAAGATCAAGATGATACAGGCCCCCTGGAGGCTCTGTTTGCCACATTTTTAAGTTTTCCTGACCTGATTATTATGGCAGTAGATTTTAATGCCATTATGGATCACAAGTTAGATAGATCCCTAAATAGTAGGGCAGTGGTAAACCCTAAAATGTCAGTGTTGATACACCAAGTCATGAGACAAATGGGGCTCTGTGACATCTGGCGGCAGAGGGAAGGTTCTCAGAAGAGTTTCACATTCCATAACAAGAGATACAGGCAACACTCTAGGATTGACTGCATTTTAATTGACAATAGGCTAAAGGACTTAGTATTAGAAATTAAATGCGTAGGTGTACACCTTTCAGACAACTGAGCTATAATACTCCAGATGAAATTGGGCTAGGGGAGGGTCTAATCAAGATGGCCTTTAGATCGTACCATCTTCTTAGATAATGAGACTCTTGGTATTTTAAAAAAAGAGACAAAATAATTTTTTAGCATTAAATCTGTTTTATTAGGTATACTCAAAACAGCAGACATAGACAAAAGGGCGCCTACAACCCAACGGGCCGGCTCAGTAATGCGATTCCATGCAGTCGTAACAATGAATCACGGTGCGTCACCACCTAATTAACACAGCAAGCCACCTATAACCCAATCGGGCCGGCCGCGTCATGAACAGGGGAAAGAGAGGAGAAGGGAAAGGCGCGCGCCCAGGGCTCCGTGTCTCCGTCGCAATGGACTCTAGTAGTTACATGGGCACCACCCACCCCGCTACCCCCGACACCCACCGCCCCAACCCCACATCCTGAGCTGTGTGTCGAAGAATAGGACCGGTGGAGGCCACCAAACCCAATGCCCCCAGGCCGCTCTGCATACCCCACCCAGGGCCTCCAAATCATGAGTCTCTTAGGTGACCCTCTAATGTGGATTTGATAGAATATTCAATGCCGACATATAGGCCTCGGTGTTAGGCAAGCAGAAAACAAAGAATCATAAAGAAGAAGAAAAACACCCCACCTCCTACCACCCCCCTCCCCCACCCAACGCCCCGCCCACCCCAGCTCCAGGTCCAAACCTCCCCAGCCAAGGGAGTCATCCTTCCGCCTCCACAGCCATCCGTCTGGGACAGACACAGTAGGCGCAGGTACCTAGGACACGCGATTTCTCTACATTCCGTGGGTAATAGGGAAAGGAATGGCTGCCACAGTTCTGCATATTTGGCCCCCTCACCCACTTTGATCAGTGATAGTTTTTCCATACCCAGGACCGCCCATAAGCGATAAAGCCATCCCTGGAACGTAGGAGTATGTTTCGTGCTCCATAGCGACATGATGCTCTGTAATGCGGATCCAATAGCGATGGTGATCAGTCTGCCCCTGCGGGACCTTAGTGGGTATGTTATGGGATTTGGCAGGCCCAACAGAATGTAAGAGGAGAATCGTGGGATTTCAGTATCAAAATGGGAATCTACTTCATCCAGGACGGACTTCCAATAACCCCGGAGGTAGACACAGTCCCAGAGGAGATGGACTAAGGACCCCCTTTCCCCGCAGCCACGCCAGCATGTCGCCTCTCGGCTGTGATCCATTTCCTGTAGTCTTTCTGGGGTATAGTACCAGTAGGATACAATTTTAGTGAGAGTTTCAGTCAAGTCCATGTGATAGGCGGAGTGGCGTGCGCGGTAGTAGATACCATCCCAGTCTTTGGTGCTTAATGTGCGTCCCAATTCCCTCTCCCAACGAGCCCTACCCGAATTGTACACCTAGGAATACCAGTCTAATACCATGCGGTAAAGGTCAGAGATGACGTGCTTATCCGCCGTCCTCATGATCAACCAGTACTCATAAGGGCACAGACGCCTATCTGCCCCTGCTCGCACCTGACTATCAAGCGCCCAATGCCGAGCCTGCAAATACCGGAGGCGTTCCGTTTCCGGCAAGCCATATTCTTGCTTGAAGGTTTCGAAGGGGATGATCCCTTCCCTGTGGTACATGTGGATCAACGTTCCACATCCCACAGGATGCCATTTCCCGTAAGCCGTGACATCCTGTCCCGGAGTAAAATCCGGGTTCTCCAGTAAGGGAGTAAGTGGGGATGGGAAGGTGGTCAACTCATGTTTCAGATTTGTGCTATCCCACACCTCCAGTGGTACCCTCGTAATGTAAGAGGCGTAAAGGTTAGGGGGTCTATGTTGCCTGCGGAGAAAGGGGACCTCCTGAAGCGGGCAGCCCACCAAGGCCTGGTCTTGGAAAAGCCGATGCTTCTCTGATTCCCATCTGCTCCACTCCACAAGCGTTCGCAGTTGGGTCGCCTGGTAGTATAACAGGAGATCCGGTAGCCCCAAGCCCCCTTTTTCAGGAGGCAGCGTGGCCAACCTGAGTTTCATTCTGGGCTTCCTGCCGTTCCATATGAATAGGTGCCAGTTTGGCTTCCGTCTGACGAAGCCAGCCTTCCGGAGGGCGCAAGGGGAAGCCCGGAAATAGATAAAGAATCTGCGGCAGAACCGTCATTTTTACGGCTGCACTTTACCCAACCATGACAATGGTAGATGTTTCCACCGGCTCAGCTCTTTGCGGATAAGGAGACGCAGGCGCTCATAATTGACCCTAACCGTATCGAGCAACGTAGGTGCTAGGTGGACACCTAGATAAGAGAGGGACGTCAGGGACCAACGGAATGGAAAGCACCTTTGTAGTTGGGACGGGGTGTGCGGGTCCAAGGAGAGGTCCAACACCTCCGATTTGGCCATGTTTACCTTAAACCCCGACACTCTAGCGAAGGCATCAAGACTTCAAGACTTTCAACGCAGGCAGGAAGAGAGGTGCTCTGGGAAGATAGAGACAGAAGGACGTTGTCAGCATAAAGGCTGATAGTATATTTATATGCCCCAAATTTAATACCGTGCACCTCCGGGTTGAGCCGCATCAGTTGTGCCAACGGCTCCATGTATAGGGCAAAGAGGAGGGGCGACAGCGGGCACCCCTGTCTCGTGCCACGCTCTATGGGGAAACGGGGAGATGCGCACCCATTAACCCTGACCGTGGCTGTGGGGAAAGAGTAGCAGTTAAGGATCCATGTGCGAAATTTGATGCCCAGACCCGCCTTCACCAGCACCTGCTCCAGATAGGGCCAATGGACCCGGTCAAACGCCTTCTCGGCATCTATGGCAAGAAACATGTACTCGCCCGTTGTCCTTGTGGCCTTCTCAATGAGATGGAGCGCTCTCTTGGTGTTGTCCACTATCTGACGCTCTGTGATGAATCCCGCCTGATCCGGGTCGATCAGATCCCGCATCAGCGGCGCGAGTCGAGTCGCCAGAATGCTAGTGTAGAGCTTAAGGTCCACGTTGAGTAAGGAAATGGGCCGTTAGGCCTCGCAGCGTGAGCGATCTTTCCCCGGTTTGGGAATGACCGAGATGGTGGCTTCGAGGAGGTCCCCCGGGATTGAACTTTGATCTACAAAGGAATTAAAGAGGGCGGTCAGCAACGGGGCTACCTGCGGGCAGAATGTCTTATAAAAGATGGCGGAAAAGCCGTCCGGACCCGGAGCCTTGGCAAGTTTGAGACGTGAGATAGCTGCAATCACCTACTCGGGCCTATTAGGGCTGTCCAGGGTCTCCGCCTGTTCTGAGGTCAGGGATGGGAGGGGAATGGATGCCAGAAAACTCTCTCCCTCCACAGGATCCAACGACGACCCCGCGTACAGGGAGGTGTAAAAAGCACTGAAGGCCGCTGCGATGTCCGAGTCCTCGGTGACCACCCTCCCCTCCTGTGTCGTGATTCTCTGAACCGTTTGTCGTTGCTTCACTTCCCGAAGCACCCGTCCCAGCAATCTGCCACATCGGTCCCCCCCAGTGTAATATAAATGTTGCACCTGTAGAGCTGCATACTCCGCCCGATCCTGATCTAGCGCTGCCAATTGTTGCAGAACCTGTCGCAGCTGCTGCCATATTCTCGGAGCCCCCGTGCATTGGTGCATGTGTTCGAGTTCCTGCGTCCTCCGCGACAGCTCCTCTCGTTTGCGCGCGCGTTCCGCGCTTTCGTCCACCGAGACCGCGATCAGCTTACCTCGATCAACTGCCTTAAGAGCCGCCCAGCGCGTCGCCAGCAAGGTGTCCTCGGTGTTGTTGTGCATTAGGAAATCTTTGGTAACCCTTTGATTTTGTTCATGATCTCTTTGCGATGCAGTAGTGTGTCGCGCAGTTTCCATGAGCGTGGTGTGCGAGTCAAAAGCGGGAAGGAAAAAACCGCCACTATGGGCGAGTGATCAGACAAGGCTGCGGCGTCTATTGCGACCTCAGAAGCAAGCGTGTACATGGAAGAGGAAGTTAAAAAGTAGTCGAGGCGGGCATAAGTTTTGTGTGTGTGAGAGTAATATGTGTATTCCTTCTCGTCTGGATGAAAGCTACGCCACAGGTCTACCATACCCAATTCCTTCAGTCTAGCCAGTCCTTCGTCGGAGAGGGCACCTGCCTGTGAGTAGCGCTGACCAGACCTGTCCTGTAGGGTGTCCATCACTAGATTCAGATCCCCACCAACCAGAATATGTCGATCAGGGGATGTGGTGACTTCAGTGAGGGCTGTGTGAAGGAACCTTTCCTGTTGTTCGTTTGGGGCATAGACAGAACAAATCGTGAAGGTCGCCCCGCCTAGTGAGAATCTATTGGATAACAGCCTCCCTATCAGCTCTACCCCTTTCTGTAGGACCTTCCCTCTGAAGCGCTAGGCCACCAGTATCGCCACGCCCGCCGTTTTAGTGGGAGAATAGGAATAAAATTGGTGTGGGAAGCAGCGAGACCGCATCCTAGAATAGTCTTTCTGCAGAAGGTGGGTTTCCTGCAGCAGGCAGATGTCCGCTTTAGAAGCCTCCAGTAAGGGGAGCACCGCCTTACATTTCACTGGGTTGTTAAGCCCTCTCACATTAAGTGTGAGGACCCATAACTCAGTCAGGGGATGGGGCATTATATGGGGCGTTGTGACCCCCCATGGGTCGTGTGAAATGCCAGCCAAAGACCGCTCCTCCGAAGCCAACAACCCTTGCCTATAGCAAGGAAAGGCCCCCAGTGCCACACCAAGGAAGCCCCCGGACCTGGAACCCACCCACCCCAATCCCCCATCCCAACAGAACCCAAAAATAAGAAAACACAAGTAAACAAGCAGTTCATAACATACTTATTGTCCATCATCCAAAGGTGATTGGTGAAGAAAAGAAGGGGGAACGCTTTCAGGTGGTACAGGAGATCTTTACCCGGTCTCCTCCAGCTCCTAGCAAAACAAAACCCTCCTTACGTGCCCGAGTAGTGCTGTGAGGATTTAGGCGTCCCCAGGAGCCACCGTCACTAACGCCACTGAGGCCACGGCGTCTCCATGCTCTTTCAGGCTTAAGGACCGGACAGGCCTCGACGCTGTCGCTTGTTTTCCCACTAGTTGCCATTCCGCAGAGCGCCTGTGGCGTCTTTGAGATGGGTCACTGACCTCAGACGGGGTAACTGAACTGTCCAGACCCACAATGGAAAGAGCCTCTTCTAAAGACCGGACCTGGACCAGCTTGGAGTTCCACTTAAAGATGAGTCGGAACGGATGTCCCCAGGAATAAGGGATCCCTTGCTCCTTCAAATGCGTCATGACAGGCTTGAAGCTCCTCCGTTTAGTCAAGGTGGGTGCTACTAGGTCTTGGAATAACACCGGACTATGATTCCAAAACTGGAGGAGGAGACGTCTCTCGCTTGCCGTAGTATTCTCTCTTTTAGTTGGAAATTGTGAACACACACGAGAATGTCCGGAGGGGGGGCCTTGGGGACCCGAGGCAGGCCTGCTCTGTGCACTCGATCCATCTTGATCTCCAGCGGTTCCTCTAACTGCAAGATATGCTAAAAGAGGGCCTCCACATGCTCACGCAGATCTTTTCCTTCCCCTTTCCAGGGGTCCGCCCTGATTCGAATGTTGTTCCACCGGGATCTGTTTTCCAAATCCTCGGCGTGGGCTTGGAGGTCAAGATTTTGTTCTGTAAGGCGGATCACATCCTGTTGTAACCTATGGATGTCCTCCGCGGTCCCCAAATCGTGCTCCTCCAGGGTTGCAACCCTCTCTCCCACTCCATCCACATCTTTTCGCAGGTCTCTCATGTCTGACGCGAGTTGGAAACGCAGTTCCGCGATGTCCTCTTTAATAGCCATGAACAGTTCTAGCATGAACGCCTTTGTCGCGGGGGGCGTCGCCATCCTCCCGGCACAGGGATTTGTCAACTCCCGGTGAGGCTGGGTGCATGGGGGTTTTCTGAGCAGTATCCTTTGCTGGTTTGTCCTTCTTGAGCCTGGCCGACGCCATTTTGTCTCTCCTGGTGGTTCACCCCGGCGACAGCAGCAGGGCTATCCCACCCGTGTGGCCTCGGGCTCCTCTATCGGCCCGCTCTGCCCCCCGGGTCCAGTCTGCCGTGCCAAGTGCTGCTCCCTCGCTCCCTCACTGTTTGCCGCTACAAGTTCTTCAGGCGGGGCCCCCTCCACTCAAGGGCCCCTGCGGCCTAGTCGCGCTGCGGCCGGGGACCAATGCTTAGGGAGGGAAGCCAGATAGGCCAGCCCAGCCCCAACCGAACCAATGCGCCTAGGAAATTTCTGTGCAGCAGGGAGGCCACCCAGGCGTGTGGAGAAAAGGGGGTAAGCAGCGGTCCCCTCGCTGGACAGCAGCGAATCTCCTGCCAAAATGCTGGTCACGTAGGACCCGGGGGGTCTACCGGGAGCAGGGGCCAAGGGGCTCCGGGGTGCATGGAACGTAACAGGCCGTGGAAGCTCCCACCCAGGGCGGAATGGAGCAGCTGTGCCTCGTGTCCCCGGACCCCTGCAACTCTCCTAGGTCAGTGCCGTCTGCCGACCTGCGGACCGAGTTCCGAAGTACCTTGTGGCAACCCCCGCCGCTCGCACCTGTCTTAGTGCGCTCAGCTCCGCAGCGCCGCGAGGGAGCACTCACCCGCAAAACGGGGATCTCACCACCGTGGCCCCAGGCAGGCAGGTCTCCGCCCTATGGCCCGCAGATCAGGCACCAAGATCGCTGAGGCTGGGCTGTCTCTCCCACTCCGTAGGGGCCAGGCACCCCTCAGTAGGTACAGATGCTCCAGGGGCACCGACGGGCGCCACCTTGCGAGGCCCGCTCCACACTCACGGGGCACGCTGATCGCACTCGGTTGGGCTGGCAGCAGTGCCCGCAGCCGTTCGGTCGGGACTCGTCAGATCTCGTAGCTCCCTCACCGCTGCGGGGGCAGCGTCCAAGCCGCAGGCAGCCCGCCTTCACTTCGCCGGCGTCACCTGATGCAGGGGACCAGCGCCACCCCGGTGCGCGTCTCGGGAAGGCCGCACCATGCTGCGCCGCTACGAGTGATCCAAACTGCAAAAGGAGGGCACCGATCAATGCCAGGCAACTCTCCGTGATGCCAAATCGGCTTTGTCAACTCCGATGGGCAGCGCACAGGGTGATATTCAAAGCTTATATTCTTGCGGCACCGGAGGGACCGAGAAACGCGTCCTACTCCGCCGCCATCTTGGCCACGCCCCCCCCCCGACAAAATAATTTTTTTACAGCAATTAGGGCTCTTCTTCGGTGCTATAATGTGGGATTCTTACTAAGCCTATTTGAGAGGTAGATTGGGCACTTTAGTGGCAGCTAGAAGAAGATCCTATCAGAATAAGATTCTAGCGTTAGAAGAGCAAATTCGGACTCTTGAAAATTCCCTGATTAGCTCAAGCAACCAGAGAGAATAAGATACCAGGTTGAGTAAAATAATAGAAAAAAAGGCAACTCTATTAGCTATTTTACAAGATAGGGTCAGGAAAAGGTGGGAGACAAGTCGCCTGGCACACTTTGAATATGGAGATTGTTGTAGTAAGTTACTAGCCTGGAAAGTTAAGAGTGAACAAGTGATTAACATGATTAAAGAGATCAGGTGTGAACAAACGGGATTATTACTCAGAGACAATCAGGCCATTGAATCAGCTTTCCATAGATACTTTGGTGAAGTTTACCAGAAGGATTTGGATGTCACGAAAGGGGAGGTGATGAACTGGCTGAGTCAAGATCCTGCTGAGCCTCGAAGAGCAGAGGAGATTGAGGTCCTGAATGAGAGGATAAATATCGCGGAACTACAAAGAAATAGGGGAAGGTAAGAAAGGGAGGGCACTCGGACCAGTTGGTCTGCCCCATGAGGTTTACCAGGCCTTGGCTGATATATTAAGGCCCATCCTGATTGAACTGTTTAATGCAATTTTCCTGACTGGAGGTGAACTTTCAGAGTCTTGGATAGATGCTACCATCACTCTAATCCCAAAACCTGGCAAATTCCTTAAGATTTGTGACTCTTACAGGCCTATATCACTTTTAGATTGTGATTATAAGGTTTTTGTAAAAACCAGAGCATAAGGGCTGAATGGGGTCATGCCTTTGTTGGTCCATGAGGATCAAAAGGGATTCATTCGAAGGAAGAACACTGAAAGAACTGACATTTACCGATATGGGATCAATTGACCTGGCAACTACCTACGGGCTCCCTTTAGCACTTATGGCACTAGATGCCGCTAAAGCTTTTGACCGCGTTAACTGTTTTGTTTTAAAAGCTGTGGCTAAATCCCTTAACCTCAGTCCTAATGTTTATAGAGTCCTGGAAGGAATCCATGCTGCTCCCATAGCCAGGGTTCTAGTTAACAGGGTCTTGACAAAACCTGTTCAGATTCTGAGGGGTACGAGACAAGATTATCCCCTGTCCACTCTTCTTTTTGATCTATACATAGAGCCGCTGGCCAGAAGATTCAGGAACAACGTAGAGATTCTACCATTCCAATATAATGGCTGGAACGAATAAATTGGTTTATATGCGGACGTTTTTTGATCTTCACTGCGGATATACAGAGAGAATTAAAGTGTGTTCTGACAGACACTGCTGACTTTGGGGAAATTTCAGGGTACGATATTAACAAACAAAAAACAGAGGTTATGGCCTGGAACTTGGAGGTAGGCAAGATAAGATGTAAAAAGGATATGAGGTATCTAGGGGGAAGATTACAAATGATATTACAAGCCTCACAAAAGAAAATGTTGAGTTAGTTAAGAAAGAGGTGGGTGCTATGCTAAAGAACTGGGCACATCTCCCCTGTAACCATGTTTGGTAGGATACATCTTATAAAGGTGGTAATCCTCCCAAAGTACACCTTTCTTTTTTAGTCCATCCCACTTCTTTTTTATGAAGAGTGGTTTGTAAAAATTCATAGTCAGATTAGTGCCTTCATCTGGTCCTCTAAAGGTCCATGGATTGCTTGGAAAAAGCTGAGAAGAAGGTTGGAGAAAAGAGAGCTACCATTACCTGGTTTGCTTTTTTATTCTTGGTCCTTTTTGTTAAAGAATGAAGAATGCTTTTGGACACACCCACTAAATCAGAGATTGGCAAGACAGAAAATGGAGGGGAAGGTGGTTTCATGTTCAAATACGCAAAATACTTTAAAAAAAGTGGTATTGCGGTGGTATGGTGACTCAGCCCCTATCTGGTAATATTCAATGGTCCCAAGCACAGTTCTGTTCCTGGGCCCAACTAGCCCTAGCCCTAGCCACTATCCTATGGATCCTGAGCAGAATACCTGCAACACCACCTCATCAGAACAACAAAGAAAGTAGCCATACATTCACGCATCAACGCCAAAGTACACAACAGCAAAGAACTCTTCGCCATGGTCAAAGAATTTGCCAAACCCAGCAGAGACAGCAGACATTACCCCCTCTCAAGACCTCTGCGACAACCTCACCACCTACTTCACCTGCAAGATCAAGGAGATCAACGACAGCTTTGCAACCCAAGAACCATCCTTCACACCCACAACCACTGCACCCAATGTCTCCAGACCCCAACGGACCCTGCCCAATTGGACTAAACTCACCTCTGACGACCCCCTCAGGATCATGAACAGTATCCACTCTGGAGCCCACTCGGATCCCTGCCCTCAACACATCTTCAACAGAGTCAGCACCTCTATCGCACACAAACTCTGCCACACCATCAACTGCTCCATCGAGTCCGCCACCTTCCTGAAAACTGGAAGCATGCAGAGATCAACTCCTGCTGAAGAAACCCTCTGCATATCCAACAAATTTCAAAAACTACAGACCTTTCTCTCTGATCCCTTTCCTACTCAAAGTCATTGAGAAAGCCATCAACGCCCAACTCTCCGAGCTCATTAAAATGAACAACATCCTGGACCTCTCCCAAACAGGCTTCAGAAGCAACAACAACACCGAGACCACTCTCCTCGCCGCTACCGTCAACATCGCACTCCCATCGACTGAGGCAAAATAGCCACCCTCATCCTTCGGCACCTCTCAGCCACCTTTGACACCGTGTCTCACCACACCCTCAGTGCAAGACTATATGACGCCAGCCTCCGCAACAAAGCCTTAGAATGGAATTGCTCCTTCCTCACTGGCAGAACACAAAGAGTCAGACTTCCATTGTTCAACTCAAAACGCACAGAGATCAGCTGCGGAGTGCCTCAGTGTTCCTTCCTGAGCCCCACCCTCTTCAATATCTACATGGCCCCGCTTGCAGCTATCATCAGAAACTACGGACTCATCATAGTCTCCTATGCCAATGACTCCCAGCGGATTCTCTCCCTCACAGAAAAACCCACAGCCACCAAGAGCAACTTCCACAATGGGATGAAGGCAGTCGCCACCTGGATGAAGGACAGCTGCCTCAAACTCAACTCCAACAAGACCGAAATCCTCATCTTGGGCTCCACTGCCTCCAACTGGGATGACTCCTGGTGGTCCACAGCGCTCAGAACCCAGACACCCACAGGCCATGCATGAAACCTTGGAATTATGCTTGACTCCTTGCTCTCAATGAACTTCCAAATCAACCCGTCTCGTCTTTCAGCTTCCACACTCTATGCTTCAGAAGATCTTCAAGTGGAACCCCACAGAGTCCTGGAAAATGGTCCCCATGTGCTTGTCAGCAGCAAACTCAACTACGGCAACGCCCTCTATGCTGGCACCACCCAGAAAATCGTACGCTGCAGCCACATCACCGGGCACCTAAAAGACCTTCACTGGCTACCTTTCAACTACTGAATTACCTTCAAGCTCCTCATGCTCGTCTACAAAGCCCTCCATGATGCCGGACCTGCATACTTTAACCACCGCCTCTCCTTCTACATTCCCACCAGACATCTTTGCTCTGCCCAACTAGCCCTAGCCACCATCCCACGAACCAGCAAGACCAGGGCTGGAGGAAGAGCATTGTCCTACCTCGCTGGGAAAACCTGAAACTCCTTGCCTCTGCACCTCAGGCAATCACCATCGCTACAGCAATTTAGGAAGGAGCTCAAGACCTGGCTCTTTGACTGAACTGCAGATTTCCACCCCTCAACACATTTAGACCCTATGAAGGACTGGGCTATTCTAAGGCCCAGCGGTGCCAGGGAACAACACCTGAAACCTTCGTGGGTTACCTGTTCCGGCGCACAAATCACAGAGACACGGGACACTTCCTTCGGCGTCAAAGATCAGCGTTTATTTACTGAAGGGATACAGAAATCACAAGAAGTACACAGCGTGTAGGTTCTGAGAGACTGCTTCGAATTGCAACAGTGGATCGCTCCTTTTATACATATTTTAGTCATAGCACAACATGGCAAACAAAAGGTTACAACTCAGTTCCCACAGTAAACTTCAAAAGGGTCGCTTTCATGTATTCAGAAGCCCGGAACATAATTACAGTAACATCGCCGGTTCCCAACTGTAAAAGTACGTTATTCCACCATTAGGTACATTCCATTCTGGCTGTAAACGAGTTAAGAAAAGAGACAGAAACAGGTGCAAGGAAGACAAAGATAGACAACAGATTGAAAAAGAGTGTAGGGGAAGCACGATTGCAGGATCAAAGGATTCGTGCCTAATGCATGCACGGCTGAAACAATAGACCGGCACGGCAAGATGAGCCTCAAGCGGAGCCATCTGCCTTTGCTGTGTCATCCCCCTCGTCATAAAGACACCCTCAAAGGAACACGAGTCTTCCGCAAGAGCTTGGGAATCCCAGGGTCACGAAGCGGACAGTGTCCGTTCGCTGGCTACTTGAGGGCAAGAGACAAAATGGATGCCGTATCTAAAATGGAACCCGTGGGTTCAGATGGAGAAACCCATGAATAAGACGAACGGTGCAAAGTAGTGTAGCGAAAACGCATACACCCACTAAACTCGTCATTTGCGGTTCATAGATACCAAACTCGTCCATATTCAAACAAGTCAAAAACGCCATTACGATTCTCACGGAACCTCAGACGCTCCTTTTGCCCTCATGTAGGCAAGCACTAGTCGATATCAGATTCGATCTCGATATTCATCAGATCATTCAGATGTTGCTGCAACATCATTCTATCCATCAATGCTTCCTTGGTAACAGATGGCCGTCTTATACACGTTGTAGCAGAGAGGCCACATAAGGCAGGACCACACTGTACACAAAGACAACACGTGAATAGGAACGTCGCAACAACCCCGATGATCATCAGAATCTTCCAACCCCACGTCGACATTAGGCCCCAAAACCATCCTAGTAGCGTCCAATCACCTACGTCCACGTGTATGGACTCGGAGATCTTATGCAACTTCGAGATGGCTTGATATACAGTTGGAGCGTTATCAGGGATGAAAATACAGCAACTCGAATGGATCACCTTGCACACACCACCTCTATCTGCAAGTACAACGTCTAAAACCATACGGTTCTGCAACGTCATAAGTCTATCCGTCTGAAGCTCTGCTGTTAGATTACCAAGAGCACTTGCAGTTATATTAGCAGTCGATTCTACCACACGAGTCAACTGTCTCAGGTTCCTACTATTAACCATAGGTCCCCAAAATGGCAGGAAACCCTTAAAGAAATCTCCTGCTTCTTGACCGGCAGTGTCCTCTTTGCTAATAACGCCTCTCACAACTCTAGTCTTGTGATAGTCCGAGGCAACTGTGAAAGTTGGTGGCAAATGATTCGCAATATAACAGGTGCCCGAGAAGTCACGGGGCAACCACGTATATACGCGGTCATAACATACAAAGTATGTACCCTTGGCAGTCAGGAAAACAGGGGAAGAGAGCATTGGTAAAACATACGTTTCAGTGCAAGCACTCTTCCCAAGCTGAGCTCGCGGATTTCGACCAAGACCTTGCAAGCAGAAATTACCGAGATGGGGTACGATCCAGATCGGAGACGAGCTCTTAAGCTGTCTATCACCCACTGACATGCTATACTCAGCCTCACTCAGATCCTTGTATGCTCGCACCTCTTCCTCCGGAATAAGCGATGCATCAAAAATATCTCTATCTAAGTCTGCAATTGCTATTGCCAGAGTCTTGTGGTACGGGCCGGGACCAAGACCTGCAGAGCGTGGCTCTCGATGGGGGTAGGAATCTAGTGCACTACGGAACATAGTTTGGAATGCTCGAGCTGACCCCTGGGAGCTGTAAGGAAGAACCAAATACGGAATACCCCTATCAATGGTATGTGGCATTAACCCACACACCCAGCAGTTAGTAGTATTCATCACCAACTGATGCTGATGTAGGAGTTGGACAAAGGAGTTGTTCATGAATTCCGCACGTCTAACCTGTTCATGTTGGGGTAGGGGATGAAAGGAATGTGGAGAAACAGTGGGAATAGAATCCAGTTCAGGAGAAAAAGAAGTAGGTGAAACAGAAGGTAATAACGACTGTATTCCAAAATACACTCCACCCACCAATAGCATAGAAACAGTCAGAAACAGCAGGAATACCTGAAACAGAAAGCATTTTGTTTGTACAACCTTATACAATTTTGATCTTTGAGCCGACATCCTCTCTACTTCCGACAGCTTAGTGGATGAAAGGTTTTCTTAAACAAACATTGAATTTTAATGCAAATCTCCTAGCTGTACAAAAAGAGGAATACACGTGAAAAAGAACTCAAAAATTAGTAAAAGATGCAATTGCTCATAATGTTCATAGCAACAGTAAGGGGGTAATATGAATTCAAAAGGAAAAACAAAAAGGGATCTCTTTATTAGTCTTTGTCACGTGAACGAAGAAAATATCGACTTCTTCCAGGTTGAGTCTGTTCTTCAAATAACTGTTCAGATGGCAAAACAGTGTTCGATCGTTCTGATGACAGTCCAGGCCTTGAATTTTCCAATGCTGACGATTCAACAGATGTATCTGGCTGCAATGAATTGTCTCCTACAGGTTGAGCATCACTAAACGGCACAAAACGTAGAGGGGTCTCTGTTTCCGTTGCGGCAATACCAGTTCGGACCCAGTTATCTGCTGGTAAAGGGATCGGGACTTTCTTGGTGTGGGTGGCATGCACCCAGTTCTTTCTGCCCTCCAACCGAACTACAGTCCTTGTCGCCAGCAGAACTTGGAACGGTCCCACAAATCTTGGCTCCAGATTATGCTTTCTCCCAAAGTTGCGGGTTACTACCCAGTCACCCGGTTGGAGCCGATGTCCAGGACCCTCTGTCTGTGCCGGTAGAGCTTCAAAGACCTGTTGATGAATTAACCTCAGTTTAGCAGTCAGATCATGAAGATAATCAATTAACATTGGATATTCGAGACTATCAAAGGCCTTAGGCCTCGGGACTCCCCAAATGTTCGCAGGACGGCCAAACACAATCTCATATGGGCTAAGCCCTACTCGAGAGTGCACAGTCGCCCTGGTCGACAAGAGAGCTAGAGGCAAGGCATTAGGCCATGACAGACCAGTCGTAGCTTGAATCTTAGCAAGTTTCAGTTTCAGAGTACCATTGTACCCTTCTACTAAACCTGCTGACTGGGGATGATTGGCGCTGTGGAATTTCGGTTGTATTCCAAGGCCCTTACACACACTCTTCATCACACTCCCCACAAATTCACTTCCGTTATCTGACCATACAATCCGTGGCATTCCATACCGAGGAAAGTATTCCTTCAGTAGGACTTTCGCTGTGGATAGGGCAGTATTATCTTTAAGAGGATAGGCCTCAATCCATCTGGAGAACCCGCAAACCACAACTAAAACGTACTTCAGGTTATTGCATATCTCCATATGGATGAAGTCCAATTGGATGACTTCAAAGGGACATGTAGGAGGAGCAAAATGGCCAGGTGGAGTGGGGGTGCCCTTGCCAGGATTATACATCATACATACCATACAATTCTTAACCACTCTCTCAGCACACTTAGCAATACCATCATTCTTCCATACAGGGGACAACAACTTACATATACCTTTCGCGCTAATATGTGACAAGCCGTGAGCCATAGTCACAACGGCTAGCACATATGCATCCGGTAACATCCACCTCTGACATTCTGACAAATCAACCCAACATCCATGCGCGTCTAACTTTCCCGTGCTTTCTTTCCACTTAGTCTTTTCAGTTTCGGTGGCCTCATTCTGAATCGCTTTCACGCTCTCACCAGTGTCTTCACACATACCAGTCTCCGCAGGCCACCTTACTGAACTCGTAACGTACATTCGGGTTGCAAGATTCTTAGCTGTTTCCTTAGCAATCTCATCCGTAAACGCATTACCACGACCAACATCATCCGTAACCTTTCGGTGCGCGCTGCATTTAATGATTGCCACTTGCTTAGGCAATGTAAGTGCATCCAAGAGATCGTTCACGAGCTGTCCGTGTTGGATCTTCGTACCATGCGATGTCATAAATCCTCTTTCTCTCCACAAACGACCAAAGCTATGTGCAACGCCAAACGCATATTGACTATCTATAAACATATTCACTCGCTTTCCCTTAGACAAAACACACGCTCTCGTCAACGCAATCAACTCCGCCGCTTGCGCTGAATTCTGACTCAATCTCGCAGTTTCCACAACCGTACTCAACGTCACCACAGCATACGCAGTCGTCACATCACCATTCGGCAGCTTAAAACAGGAACCATCAACATACAAAGTACCATCGGGATCTGTCAATGGAGTGTTTTTTAGGTCAACACGACCCTTCGTTTCTTCCTCAGTTCGTAGATAACAATCATGTGGTGGTACATCATCTGATTCCATACTAGTCGGCAACAATGTCGCCGGATTCAGCACATTACAGCGCTTGATTTGTATATGACTTGCCAAAAGCATCAACTCATAACCAGACAACCTTGTGCTCGTCAAATGTTGAGTTTTCGTCCGATTCAAGAGAGTGTCAACTGCATGCGGAACCATCACCGTAAGCATATTATCCATGACCAGGCCTGCAGATTGCCGGATGGACACCGCAGCTGCCGCTGTCGCCCTCAGACAACTCGGCAAAGCTCTAGCTACTGAGTCCAAGGTCGAGGAAAAATATGCACATGGATGCTGCTTACCGCCAAATTGTTGCGTCAAAACACTCAACGCACAACCTTCCCTCTCGTGAACGTATAGTGTAAACGGCTTACTGTAATCAGGAGTACCTAACACAGGAGCCGAACACAACGCATCACGCAATTCAGAAAAACTTTTCTGACACTCTTCAGTCCATGGCAAAGGAGTCGGAACATCCTTGCACGTGAGGGCTACCAATGGCTTCGCTAGCAATGAAAAATTTGGAATCCATTGCCTGCAGTATGACGTGATACCTAGAAAGGCACGCACATCTCTCTGTGTTGTTGGCACAGTCATTTGAGCAATCGCTGCAATTCTTTCTGGGGTCAACCTACTTCCCTCCTTTGACAATAAGTGACCTAGATAGGTTACTTCTTGACAACAGTATTGTAGCTTAGAAGGTGACACCTTGTGATGTAAGTCACATAGATGCTGTAACAACGATACTGTAGCAGTTTTGCAAATCTCTTTAGTGTCAGCAGCCACTAACAGATCATCAACGTACTGAATCAACGCCACGCCAGCCGGTAACACAAACGCGTCAAGTTGACTCTTAAGGGCTTGACTGTAGATCGATGGACTCTCACAGTAGCCCTGAGGAGCGCGTTTAAACCTGAAGCTGCGACCACCTAAGGAGAAGCCGAATAGATCTCTGCTTTCCTCAGCAATCGGAATGCTAAAGAAAGCATTCTTCAAATCGATTACCGAGAACCAAGAGGCAGAGGCTGGAATCAAAGTCAGTAAAGCCGTAATGTCAGGCGCCACAGGAAATTGTGGAATCACAATTTTATTTACCTCTCTCAAGTCAATGACAAAACGGTACACAGGAGGCTTGGATGGATCAGTTCATTTCAAAATAGGACTATTACACACATTTCCCCGAGTTTCCTCAATAACATCCTTCTTGATCAAGTCATAAATGATCGCTAATAGCGCTCGTTCACCATCAAGAGAGATACGATACTGGGGAATACGTGGTAATCGCACATTCGATTTCAATTGGACGACATAAGGTAATATGTCCAGCAGGCCCACATCATTGGGACCTGTTGCCCACAAAGAATCAGGAAGAGAACTCAATTCCGGTGGGAGCTTATCAGATGACAAGTACATAGGAGAGATCACTCTCTGACCCAATGTAAGCTCTACTCCCGCAGGAGAACAGTATAGAGTCGCATACAACCGTTTCAACAAATCCAGGCCCAAAAGATTCTCGCCACAACCAGTAGTTAAAATCAAAGGAGCTTCTAGCTCACGAGGCCCAATTGTAAGGGGCAAAGGGCTAGAAACCGGATTGCTAACGGGGGCGCCAGAGAATCCAACGGAAACATTCGTTAAGCCAGACAAAGGTGCGCCAGGGAGTTTTGAATGCATGATGGAACCTTTCGCTGCACCAGTGTCCAACAGAAAAGGCTCAACTACGCACGATGTGGCAACTGCGACGTAAGGCCCTCTCTGATCAACCGGAACTGATACTACTCCCTCTCTTTGTCTGTGGCTATCCTAGTAACTACCACCAGCATCAATATCATGCTCGACGTAATAGTCGTAAAAGACATAGAACGTTCATTCTGATTCTGGGTAACACCGCGACCTCTACCACGTGATGCTTGTTGAGGACCACTACGATCTCCCCGAGCCGAAACGCCATTATTTCGGTCACGTAGAACCGGACAATTAAACTTCAAATGGCCCTCACCCCTACAATATGCGCATTGATTATATCCAAGCATAGATCTCGGCGTAGAGGAGTCAGTACGCGACTGCGTCCTAGAAGACTGTGATTGCGATCTATTTTGCTGCTGTGAGTCATCTTGATTCGAGCGCGGAGGATACGCTTGCTGCAAGAAAACCTTAGTTTTAAGCTCCTTCGTTTTCTTATCTGCACGATCACTTTCTTCCTTTTCTCTGTTTTCGTAATATTGAGCCATGGCTAATATTTGAGCAGTGGTCGAAACAGCCCACGAACTTTCGGAATTTTTCAATTTGTTGCTTAGTTCAGGCAACAAATTCGACACAAATTTGTCAACAAACAGTCGCTGACCTCCCTCAGTGCTCATATCCTGACCACTGTGATCGATAAAGGCCTCCTCAAATCTGGTAAAGAAATCGGAGACACTCTTGTCTTTCTTTTGCTTGCACGCAGACAGTTTATCCCAATTAACTCTCATTGCTGGCATAAGTGTCTTCATAAGGGTAATTATTCTTTCGGGCAGATCCGTAATGATCTGTTCAGGCTTAGCCCCACCAACTTGTCGTCCGCCAGCCGCTGCAAGAGCAGCCCAATCACCGCTTACTCAGCTACGTGATTCTCTTGACGGATTTTTGCCCAAATTGGTTGAGGTACTACGTTACCAAACAACATATCGATGTCAGCAAGCTTCATAATGGTAGCATCCACAAGTTGGGATAACTCCTTGTAATAACCTGCCGGATTTTTGCGGGGGTCAGGCAAAGATTGCTTCACCTGCAAAACTTCCGACCGCTTCCATGGGAGGTGTATCCAAACTCTCTGGAAGTGTGGCAAAATTGCAGGATTTGCAGCAGCATCACCTGGCATCCAAACTGGAGGAACTTCTCGCATAGGATACTGACCAGGTTGTGCCATCCACTCCTCAGTTTCGTCATTAAACAATGCTCGAGGTTGTACTGTAGATCGAAAGGATAAGAGACGCTCTAAAGCACGACGAACATTACCACCCACAATCATTCCGTTCGAAAACTGATTCTGGAGTTCAGTCATTTCAGACGGTACATTTTCTACCTCATCATTATCCCACTGCTCTCTTAGGGATTTACACATTTCCTCAAACACAAATCTTTGTGTGGGCTCATTAAATTGAGAGAACGTGTCAAAAACTATGCGCAGGGTGTATTTAGCAGGATGCCTAATCCATTTACGCATCATTTTCACTAACGTCTCACTCTCCCTACCACCAGGAATTTGACTTCGTCTCTGAGAGACATCAGAAACATCGGACCCAAGGATCGGTCCAAATGGAGAGTAAAGATTGGCAACAGCATTAGGTATGCGACTACGGACAGCAGGAGAAGAGGAGAAAAGTACAGGGGCAACAACATGAGGGCTGAACGTAGGAGCAGTAGGAGTAGCCAAGAGAGCAGAGGTAGCGGGAACAATAGACGGAGAAGGTATAGGCAGTGGAGCAGTAGGAAGAAGGGCAGGTAAGGGAGCAGGAACAACTTGAGGAACAAGAGGATTCGGAAGAACAGGACCAACGGCAGGCTGACCAGCAGCTGCCGGAACAACAGGTTGAGGGACAGGAGGAACCACAGGAGCCGTAGTATCCTGCGCGTATGGAGGTGGTGATTTCAATAGATAGGACAGCAAAGGGTCCTCTACCGCTTCTTCTCCCTTCTTATCAGAACTTGACGGTAAAATCGGATAACATTTATCCACCGCCATATGTTGCAGTCTAGCAAAAACTTCCTTTTCCTTCTCTTCTTTGTCTCGCTGAAACTGCTCTGCATTTCTCATCACCGTAATGATACCTTCTCTCTTATTTTTTTTAATCTGTTTGATTTCTTTCTGCTTGGCCTCTTTGCGCCATAACCGAAAGGAATCAAACATGGCCGGCCTAGCTTTCTTTTTAAACAATTTAGCTTCAAGATTATCTAAAATTGCAGTTTTGAAACTACCATGGGGTGGCCAACTAAGGACACCATCATCTTTAGTGTAACAGATCCAATATTCATTATATACGATAGGGCCTACTCCGTGGCGACTATAGAGCTCATAAACTGGAGTTCCAACTGGAGGTGTCGGACATGAGTCCTCCAATCGGGAATCCGTACCGCAACATTTAAGGAAACCAAACAAAGTACTACGGCCAGGCATCGTGCATACTAACCGAGTTTACAAACTTCAAGGGTTATCGAATTACGATGTCCTTGCAAAAATGCAAGACCCTCGGTTTTTGGCAATTTCAATCGTCAAATAAAACCCAACAACTAAGAACCAACAACTAAGAACCACAAATGCAATGGAACCATGCATACAACCAAGTTTCAACAACAAAGCAAATGTCCCAAAAAGGAACCAACAACTAAGGACTGGGAGCGACCCACGAATACTTAACTGAAAGAACGATGGCGTCACCAGGAAGGCCCGTCTATCGTCTCGCTGTACAAAGGTCTACGCCAGGCGCCAAAACAGGTCGACAGTCAGACCAACAGTCCGTCGCAGCCGTCAGGAGGCGG
Organism: Lissotriton vulgaris; assembly: GCF_964263255.1. NCBI lineage: Eukaryota > Metazoa > Chordata > Amphibia > Caudata > Salamandridae > Lissotriton > Lissotriton vulgaris. The sequence goes on along the minus strand of NC_141685.1, from coordinate 2,040,138,743 downwards.
GAATCTTCGCGGGAAAAATCTTCGGGCCACTTATTTCGACAACAGGATCGATGAAGCGGGTTGCACCTTCCCTCGGAGATTTCACACGAAGTTCCTCACGATCGTCGGGCTTTGGACCGGTACCGCTGATGTCACCCCACGAGGGGGCCAACTGAAGGACTGGGCTATTCTAAGGCCCAGCTGTGCCAGGGAACAACACCTGAAACCTTCGTGGGTTACCTGTTCCGGCGTACAAATCACAGAGACACGGGACACTTCCTTCGGCGTCAAAGATCAGCGTTTATTTACTGCAGGGATACAGAAATCGCAAGAAGTACACAGCGTGTAGGTTCTGAGAGACTGCTTCGAATTGCAACAGTGGATCACTCCTTTTATACATATTTTAGTCATAGCACAACATGGCGAACAAAAGGTTACAACTCAGTTCCCACAGTAAACTTCAAAAGGGTCGCTTTCATGTATTCAGAAGCCCGGAACATAATTACAGTAACATCGCCGGTTCCCAACTGTAAAAGTACGGTCTTCCACCATTAGGTACATTCCATTCTGGCTGTAAACCAGTTAAGAAAAGAGACAGAAACAGGTGCAAGGAAGACAAAGATAGACAACAGATTGAAAAAGAGTGTAGGGGACAGTATCGGAAGCACGATCAAAGGATTCGTGCCTAATGCATGCACGGCTGAAACAATAGACCGGCACGGCAAGATGAGCCTTGAGCGGAGCCATCTGCCTTTGCTGTGTCATCCCCCTCGTCATAAAGACACCCTCAAAGGAACACGAGTCTTCCCAAGAGCTTGGGAATCCCAGGGTCACGAAGCGGACAGTGTCCGTTTGCTGGCTACTTGAGGGCAAGAGACAAAATGGATGCCGTATCTAAAATGGAACCCGTGGGTTCAGATGGAGAAACCCACAAATAAGACGAACGGTGCAAAGTAGTGTAGCGAAAACGCATACACCCACTAAACTCGTCATTTGCGGTTCATAGATACCAAACTCGTCCATATTCAAACAAGTCAAAAACGCCATTACGATTCTCACGGAACCTCACCTAGCTGGTGAGTAGTCACCCTTTAAACGAAACATGATTGATTCATTGGACCTTGCTCTCCTGATGGCCATTATTTACAAGCCAACAGTGTCCTTTTACTGTTCTTGTGCTCCATTGTAGGACAGGCCATTTTCCTCTGCTGCCATAAGTAGAGATAGATTTTTGCTTTTGCAGTGCATGCTGCATTTCAATATTAACACCCAGACCCTTCCAGAGACCATCAAGACTCGAATTGGCTATTTAAAGTTTATCCTGTGGTGAGCCTCGTTGCCGGGCCTTTTAAAGAATGGAGGAGTCTTTCATTCATACAAAATCAAGAGAGTTCAGTATTCTATTAAATTATACCTTCTTTGTCAAAGCTGTGCTGGCTATACACAGAGCGACAAGTATACAAATAGAAGAACTCTGGCATTTGACCAGCAGGTTGCCCTGAGCCAGTAGCTACCAGTGGAAAAATAGCTTTGGTTGTTATGAGTCCCCTATTGAAGAACTGGCACCACTGATTCCACCATTCAGGGAGCTGTTTCCTTTTTGCCACAAATGCCTGTGGTACAGTTAGGAGCAACCAAATAGGGTTTCCAGTAGAACTGGTTAACAGGAAGGTTTTAAATGGGACTTTAATGAGCACATGCATCAATATTGCATTTTGCGATTCCTTACTTGAGAAAAATAAAGAATCGCAATTAAATCAAATCAAATCAAATAAGCTTTATTCGGTTTTTGTTTAAAAGCAACAAAGAAATAAAAAACATGTATAAATGACTCAACATATCAACAGTAAAAAAGAAAAACCAACTATTATAAACAAACTAAAATCAATTTGTCCCTTCAGGTGAATAGAAAGGTACTTGCAAAAATCGAGAAAAAAGGTAGTTGTTGGTAGCACACGGTTCATGGCATCCCCTTTTACCAAGAATTATGGTTCCATGTCGATTGCCTTAGGGACGGGTAGGGTCGGGGGCCGGGGTAAAAATCGTACAAGTCCCAGATGCGAATGGGACCATCTCCCTCTTTGGGTTGGGAGGATCGCAAATAGGGGACAATGTTCATAGTCTTGAATTTAATTAAAATAAGGTCGCCCGGGATGTCTTTGGGCGACGTACCAAGCCACCCCACCCTCCTGACCCTCAAAATGCCGCCATCTAAAGCAGGTGGCAATGGTCTGTGTTGTTTTAGCCAGGAGATGGTTTTATTTAACAAGTCCTGATGAGATTCAAATTTGCCCTGAATAGGTGCAGGGACCCCAGAAAGAACAGTCACGTAGGGGGCAGATTCTGGAGGTAGGTTGATCCAATCCCTGCTGTCATGTGCAAACCTGGGTAATCTATGGGGTACAGGTACGGAGTTAAAAATAATGTTCCGGCCTCTTGGATTGGGTGGAGAGATGAGGGGTTCAGGAATTTGAACTTTCATAAGTGTCGTGGGTTTGAAGTTTTCATTGTTGCAGGGGAGAATAGGGTGAATGGGTGTGGCAGTTGTTTCAGTTGAGATAAGGTTCCTTGATAATTTCTTTTCAATACTGGTCAACCTATCTCCCAGCTCATTGATTTTAGTAATCAGGGGTGATAGTGCGGTTGTTAACAATTGTTCGATCTGTGCCAGTAGGGTCAATTGAAGTGGTGATACTGGGTCAGGTGTTTTGTTCACCGCCTCAGTTGGCAATGTTATTGGTGGATTGGAGGGTTGTAGTGAGGGACTAGTGCACATTTTGTCGGTATTCTCAGTGTCAATGTCATTTACCTCATTGGCATCTCTACCCACTATAGGGGGGGTAGATACATTCTGGGCGTAGTTCGTACCACACAGGGCATTCAGCTCCTCCCAGATGGACATGTTGTGAAAACAGTGCAATGTCAGAATCGATATGAAGAGATACAGTACCTCCAACCTCGTAGCAGCCAAATGGGGTGGCCCGACCCGGCCTCTTCGTGCCTCTGAGGGCCGTAGAGGGCCCGCCCTTTGCCCGGGCTTAGCCCGGCGTCCCGCTCGTGTCCCGCGTAGCTCTCCCTTAAGGCGCCTCCTGGCGCTTCCCTGTTGCGTGGGAGCAGCGCCGGCGCTAGGGCCGCCGGGATCTTTAGTCCCGGAGCAGCGGCGCTGTAGGCTGTTCAAGTGGACTCCTGGCGGTGGCGGCTCGAGTGAGGGCTTGCTCTCCTCCCCCCTCCTTGTTGGTGCCGGTAAGTGTTTTTCTGCCCCCCCAATCGCAATTAAGGAATTGCAAACTAAAATGCATCAAGAAATCGCTAAAAAAATAGCGATTTCTTAAAATTCCTTAATTGCGATTCTGTAATTGAGAATCACAATTAAGGAATACCTCCCCATCCATTCCTATGGGCCTAGAGGCCCATAGGAATGAATGGGAAGACATTCTTAATTTGCGATTCACCATTAGAAATTAGCAAATTGAGAATGCAATTTCAAGGGTGCAGGGGTGTCCAAAGGACACCCTGTTGCACCCCTGAAATCTGCCTATAAGTACATTTTGCACACACACATGCCCCAAGAGCATGTGTGTGGGTGAAGGTCAACTTCATGGTAATTTGCTCCCCTTATTTGCGAATTCGCAAATTTTTAAAGTTTGATGCATTGAATTTAAGGAATCTCAATTTGAGATTCCTTAAATGTAATCGCAATTTAAGAAATCGCAATTTTGCGATTTCTTAAATTGTGAAAATTACAAAAATGATAATGCATCCCAAAAATTGGAATTGCATTCGCAAACGGCCGAATTTTGCGATTCGCACCATTTGCGAATGCAATTTCCATTGATGCATGTGCCCCTTTGTGTTTTACGTTGTGAGGAAATGCTGCCTTTATTGCAAGGTATCAGGCAAGTGTACCTTTTGACTGCTGTACGTGAAGAGACAACATCCTCAGTCTCCTTGCATGATCAAATAGCTGATATCCAGAAGACAACTTGCATTCTGGACTACAACAGATACATGGGTGGGGTTGACCATCATAACCGGATGCTTCAGCTCTACAATGCTGCACATACGACCTGCTCCTGGTATAAAAAGGGGGCTGTTGAAACTAATGCAAATGGGAACTTACAATGCATATGTTGCATACAGCCATTCATCTCCTGGCTGCAAGATGAGCTTTCTTGACTTTGAGAAGGCACTCTTATGCAAATGTGTTTCAGTTGAAGTTGCAGTTGTTCCAACTGAGTTGGAGAGAATTTTAAGATCAGTTGGGTGAGACTTTCCTGAACTTCTTCGTCCAACAGAGAAGAAACCCCGCCCTTACTGGAAACGCAAATTTGTGCAATCAGACCGTAGAACAGGAACTACTAAAATCCTTCTCTATGTCACTCCAAATGTTTCATTTTATGTCACACAATGGAGAACATTTGGGAGACCCTGTGATAAAGGAAATTTTGTAGTGGTAAATCTCAGGCACTGAGGGCCTTAACCACAAACTGCATTTTGTATTATGTAAAGTAGGACCACAGTGATACTACATACTTAGTAAAAAATGCAATTAGCAAACCTATGACTGTAAAGCTCTATATCCACCCATCCTATAATTTCTATAGGGAGATCCTCACACATGTAGGTTTACTATTTATTAGAACATGTGGGTGGGCATAGGGGGAAGGCTAGAAAAAGGGTATATTTATTACTAAATGGGACAGGATTAGGGAGTTGTAATGGGAGAATAAGGAAGAATTGAGAGGAGTTTAGGGAGGTACGGCACTCACCCACAAAAGAGGAAGCCCATTGCCATTCACAAACTGGTCTTGAAAATTTACTCCAAGCCATAAAGGAATCCTAAAGAATAGTATATTACTGCATGTGGCCAACCACTTGTATTGCCACACCTCCCATAATAAATATGGATATAGAGATTCAAACTAAAGCTTCATAGGAAATATAAAGAAATATACTTTAATGTTAAAATATATAAGAATAAAACAAATGTATTATTTAGTTCTGATATATTTTAACACACTTTTTCTAATTTTAAAATTAATGTGGCATCAAATTATAATAATATGAATGTACATCACTTTTAATTATTTCTCTACTTTACATTTAATTATTACCACCTGATGAAAATAGTTTTTCTTTTTAATTGGGGGTTTTTGATTTAATTTAAACCTAAAAAAAATGTCTAATGTATTTAAATTTATGACAATTTTCATTCAATAATGTTATAGTTATACAGCAATTTCTATTTTCTTTCTACTGTTCTTCATTTAAAAATACATTTATATAATTCATTTACAATAATTGTTAACATAAGCATATATTTTAATATGTTTTGAAAGTGAAATAAACATTTTTGCTCTTCACTATAATATCATGAGGAGTGTCCACAGCTGCAATGGAGAACTCCATGCGGTGAAGTGTAGGAAAAACTAGAAAGTTTATTAAACTTGGAAAACAGTCAGTTTAACATCGCTGTTAATTACTTCCATTTATTTATTTTAAATGTACAAGAAAAGAAAAAAATTGATGCAGCACTATCATCCTAATTTTGACCTACATTATTAAATTAAATTACAATTATCTTCTGAAATTTAAAAACAAATTCCCACCTAAAGTAAAATAATTTGTTTATTCATTATGCATTAATAATTATTACACATGAGAAGTATTATATATTTGATTAAAATGTAAGGTTACATCAATATATAAACTGAAAAAAGTTGTTAATATATATTATAAATAAATTATACATAGATTTTATTTTTATATTTTTTTACATTCAATTATATTTGTTTATATTTTTAACTATTTTAAATAATTTTATTTACTTCAACATGTGGTTTCCTTTTAAGCCCCTGGCTCCATTACTTACTATGAGAGAGTTTGCAGTATCAGTGGTTGACCATGTGTGGTGGCATATTTACTGCTGTTTCTTATTGGCAGTAGAAATTTGCACTTGTAAATTACCTCCACGTCCTTCTTCAGGGTGTGGAAAAGTACAAGTCTACACTTTTGAATAACTTTACATTTGGATTTTGTGAATTGCCAGAAAGTGTTAAGTTACTCAAAGGTGAAAAAGAAAACTTACACATGTAAACGCCTCATAAGTGTAAGGTACTTTTGTGAATAGCTCATTAAGTTGTTACTCAATATGATAGGTTGTCCCTGGTATTGATTTGATCAGTTTCTATAGTGGGCACTAGGCCCAGCAACAAAAGTGGGGTTATATTTAAACAGGACAAGTGTGGGAATGCAAGGTGGTAGGAAATTTGTGGATCTCTAATTTGCTCAGGTTTCCATCAGAGAAATGTGAGGTAATGTGTGTTTTTAGCAGAAATTAGAGGTTTAGAAAGGCATTTTGGTAGGAAAATGTCATGAGATCAATGGATGACACATCACTTTGGACTCCCCTGTTTGTTTAGTTTTCTGAAATGCTTTGGGATGGTTGGGCCCCAGAGTGGTGGCTGGACCCAGGCTTAAAATCCACACCTACTGCATTGAATAAATGATATGGGTTTGAGTGAAAAAATGTATTTGCCCATGTTGCATTTACTTGGGCACTTCGTTTGCCCACGCTGGGTGCACCCAGACAAGTGAAGCACCATTTTTATTGAGAGTGGGAATGCTGGGTTAATGGGAAATGTCTGGATCTCAACATATCCCCCCACAAGGGGAAAAGGCATAGTTTTAGCCTAATCCTGAATGTTGCAATGGCTCCTGAGTAAGAAAACATTGTGAGATCCATGCAAATCCCTTAGTCAGTAAGTTAATAAAGTGCTTATAAAGCAAGCGAATGCTATGTTGTTTTGGCGCTAGAGAAAGCGAGAAGGTGCAGAAGTCAGGAGGTGCTAGGTCGCTATTGAGGAGGGAAAAGCCAGGTTTTAACCAGGCTCCTAAACTGGGATCTGGATGATAAAAGCCTAATGTTGGGTGGGAATTCATTCCAGAGCTTAGATGCCTAAAAAGGAGAGACATCTGCCTCCCCATCTGGTCTTCTTGACTCCAGGGACGTGGACCAGAGCTTTAATGGCAGACTTTAACATCCGGCGTAGGGAATGCCATTGAAATAATTTATGGTAGTCGTTAGGCCCCCCACAATATAGAGCTATATGCACCAAGCATAGTGCTTTAAACTCAGTTTGCTGTTTAACTGGAAACCAGTGCAGGTTTCTGATGGCGCCAGAAATGTGACTATATTTTGGAATGCTTAGCAGTGTACGTGCTGCCGCATTGTGTAGGGATTGAAGTTTAGACAACTGGCATTTGTCAATGCCTAGGTACAAGGTGTGACAATAGTCTAGGCAGAAAATAATAAGAGCCACCACCACCGTTTTCCTCAACTCCATAGGTAGAAAAGGTAGGATTTTATGTAGCATTTTTAGAAGGAAGTAACAGGCTGATGTCAACTAATTGATCTGCCCTGAGAAGGTGAGCTGAGCATCAAATAAAAAAGCCAATGTTTCTCACTTTGGTAGTAGGGACAGGACAAGCTCCTGCCACTGCTGGCCACCACAAATGGGTCCAAATAGGAGGACCATTTACAAATTCCATAACCTCAGTCTTGTCCATATTTAATTGTAAGTATTTCTTATGCATCCATTTCATATTGTGGCCAAGATAGCTGTGGAACCTGTCTGCCGACGAGTCATCCATGGATGAGATGGAGATAATAATTTGAGTATAGTCAGCATACGATACTAGCGAGAAGCCATGGTCCCTGATTAGTTTGGTCAATGGGGTCACATATATGGTAAACAACTTTGGATAGATTGCTGACCCTTGTGGAACTCCACCAGGGAGATAACATTTGCCTGATTCTAGGGAATCCCAGAATACCCTCTGTTCTCTAGCTGAGAGGAAGGAGGTGAGAATGGTGAGCACGGTGTCTGCACTTCCTACTGCCTCCAGCCATCGCATAAGTACAGTGTGATGAACCATATTGAACGCAACTGATAGGTCAAGTAGGATCAGGATAGCCCTGCCACCCCTATCAATTTGCCATAGTATTTCCTTAGAGGCCATGAATAATGCAGACTCCGTGGAGTGGCCCGAACGAAAGCCATGTTGTGTTGAGTCTAAAGGGTTGTTGGTATTTAGGTAGTCTGTGAGCTCTGAGTTAATGTCTTCTTCCAAATACTTGGCTGCCAGAGGCAGACAGGAGATCGGGCGGTAGTTTGTTACTGCGAGAGGATCAAGGGAAAAACTGGTCAAGTTACAGGTGATCGATGTCAGGTCTTCTGTAAGTGTGGCCTGAGGGGAGGGGGACCAGAGCTCTGGGTCTCTAATTCCTGATATATCATTTGAACCTTTGACTGAAAGTGGCCATTTTATCACAGAGCACTTGATCCGGGCCAAGTACATTGCCCTGTTGGAGTTTGAATAGTGCATTGACAGTCTTTAAGAGTTCTCTAGCAGAATGTTTGGCCCCCTCTATTTTGCAAGTGTTGAAGTTCTTTTTAGAGCTGATGATAGCTGCTTTATAATCAGTTAGTGCTTGGTTGTAAATCTTTTTTTGTCCGTTGTACTGTAGTCTATCCTCGATATGAGTTCTAAGCGTCTGCATGTGGATTTTAATGTTTTCAGCTCAAGGTTGTACCATGGGGTGGTGAGCTTATTCCTGCGTTGTTTGACAGACCTTTCTGGAGCCAATTGATTAATGGCTGATTCTCATAGCTTTTGGCCTCCATGTTGGAGTCTGCAGCTAAGGTGGGCATACTGTTTTACAGCAGGTCTGTTAGCTCCTCAGACCACATGTTTTGCCAGCATCGTACTTTAGTCAGAGCGGGGTGTGATAACGGCGGGTCTTTATTGAGCCCGTCAGGTCGGTTGAAAAAAATTGCCATATGGTCAGTCCAGGAAAGTGGCAGAATTCTATTAATACTAATAGAGGGGTTATTTGTGAAAATCCCATCCAGCATATGCTGTGCCTTGTGAGTTAGTTCTGAGACTATCTGAGTGAGGCCAAAGGATTCATTAGTGTCTACCAGCACAGAGGTACACACATCATTCCCACGTTCTAGGGGAAAATGAAAGTCCCTAATATGGTGAACGTAGGCGAGTGTAGGCACAATTCCAACAAGGAATGTAAGGCTTGAGAATATAGGGATTTGGGTCCGGGCTGTCTGTAGTGGAGCAGACCAGGAAAAGGTAACACAGTCTGGATTTTGATGTTGAACGTCAAAGCTTCTGCTCCTGCTCTGACGGGTGCAGACGGGCCCGCCCTTGACTGAGCTTTGCCCGGGCAAGGCCCAGGCACGCCCGCCTGTGTCCCGCACTGCAGGAGCCCTGTGATGAATTTAAGCTCCTCCTGGTGTGAAACAGATACTGCGTTGGCTGCGGGGCCGCAGGACACTTTGGGGGATGGAGTCCACTTGGAGTCGGTAGGTGAAAAGGGCATAAACAGGTTTCAGTACAGCAGGAGCCCTGTTATGAATTTAAGCACCTCCTGGGACAAAACCGATCTGGCGTTGGCCGCGGGGCATGTTGGAGGATGGAGTCCATTTGTAGCAAGCAGGTGAAAAGGGAAGAGCGCGGGAGCCCTGGGATAAATGTAAGTGCCTCCTGGTGTGAAACAGATCCGGCGTTGGCTGAGGGTCCGCAAGGCACATTGGGGGATGGAGTCCACTTGGAACAGGCAGGCGAAAAGGGCAGGAACAGGCTTCTGTTGATTGATTTTACTGGGTGTAATGTGATGTCTGAAAGCTGAGTATTCAGGTGTGATGAATTACGCCCTCTAGGCTCAGCCACAAAATTGGGGTACTGTTTCTATTTAGTGATGGGTGGTAATGCACAATAGTAGAACATTTGTAATTACAAATTGAATTCCTATGCATTTTTGTCTTCCAAATGTAAAGTGTGCAACTAAGAAGACACTTTGCAAAATGCCCTCTGAATCACCTGATTATATGTACAAATAACTACTTTTCATAAGCTCAAGATCTTTTACATAGGTTTCCTACATACCCATTTTTTATTAATTATATTTTACTATATGCATTGTTACATTGCTCGGTCCACCATCAAAAATCATTCAAAGCTTTAGGTCTGTTGTTGACTCTGGGTGTCACATGTCCCTGCTAGGGGCCCCAAAAGTCAATTTCCGACAGCCAATCCATGTCAGAAAGGCCGACATGTATTGGTTGTCAGATACCGCCATCATAATGGCAAAAAAGCTGTCATTAAACAATGATCTTTCATCATAATACAGCGGTCGGACTTCCAACCTACGATGTCGGTCGGTAAGCCTCCGACCAGTGGTCAGAGCCTTTCCGACCGACACTGTAATCAGGCAGAATGTTGTGGTAAACACTATTATTGACAATAATATTCTGTAAAAAATATTGTTTTCTACAGTATCGAGTTTTATTGTTGCCACTAAAATGTTCTACAAATAGACAAAAATATTGATTTTGTAAAGTAATGAGTTTAAAGCAGTAAATGTTAAATGTTTTATTATATGCATTTAATGTAAATGAAATATTCCAATAATATAATTTAAAAGTAGCTTCTATATGGCAAATTTTAGATTGAAAAAGGCAGTTGTACTGCTGAAAAACGTATTTCCTGTGTCCCTGCAACCGGGGCAACCTGATCCAATAAAAAGGTTTATTTACCTGACTTTGAGTGTCGGCTATCATTCTCTTAGAGTTTGGAGTAATCTTGATACAATAGGACTAGCAGTCTTTAGAAATACTAGGCAGGCAAGCCCTCAATCTTGGAGTGGGATGATGGAGACGAGGAGTTGGCCGAGATGGAGAGGGAATGGCTCAGCGCTGGGAGCAGATACTCCCATGGCGGCGGCTTTGGATCTTCCACTTCAAGTCGGGCCGCACTCTAGAATTGCCACCCAGGCTTGGAGTTGGGCACTGTAACTGTATTTAAGGTACTGGCGAAGTGGCGAGGGCTTGGGACCTTACACAGATTTGAGGATCCTATTAAACCGGACGAATGAACTGAAGTTTACTATTCTGCCGCCTCAGTGAGTATTCCAGTCGGATATGAAACAGAGATTTTGAGAGCAACGCTCATTATCCTATCAAGACTATGAGGAGAATTTATTACCTTGAAGGTGGTATTAATCAATCATGAGTCTCTGGACATGTGAAAGGCAGCATTACCGGTATCAAAGAGTGATTTTTGAACGTTAAAAAAAAAAAAGAAGAACAGGACTAGTGATACATCCCAGCCCAGGTTTTGAGTATTCCAATGCGATTCGTTATGGAATACTGTAATAGAAATGATTTTCATTGATAACTGAAACAGCACAAAGTGAAATGTGCCGGATATTTTTTTTAAAAGACTAATTTAAGAGCTTTATGCCAACATTTGTTGAGTTAAAGTAATGTGTTGTATTCATATTTAAATTTTGTATGATGTACCAAATATATTTTTTAAGTTTCCGCTATGAATTATAGTATATTTTTATGTTTATTGTAGTTTAAGTTTAAAAGGAGCTTCAATATGGCGAATTTTAGATTTAAAAAGACAGTTGTACTGTCGAAACGCTTCCTGTGTTACTGTGCCAGGGGCACACTGATCCAATAAAAAGGTTTATTTCCCCTGACTTTGAATCTTAATACTTTAGCGCTAGTGGTAGCACTGTCTTCTGAGCACCACCAGGGATTAGGTAGCACACTAGCATTCTCTTCTTTTGAGATATATATATCACCGGCAAACTCCTCACAAAAGAGCAGAGGCCACAACGGGGGACAGCCACATAAGCATTTTGTTAGCAAAATATTGTCGAATACATTTCGGTACAGGCTTGCCTTCATCAGCGGCCAAATATTCAGGAGGCTTCCATCGTCACAAGGTGTAACTTCTGCTGCCTTCTTATTCATGTAAGACGGCTTCGCCCCCAGAGATGTGAGTTCACCTGTTCCAGTTCACGGGGTGTTCGTGAACTGCAATACCCAGAATGCAGAGTTCTGATTCAGGTAGGTGATGCGTGGGATGTTTGTTCCACCTAATGGTTTGGTGGAATGCGGGGTTGAAATGTTTTGAAATCCCAATTTTCCTACTCGGAATGAAAACAAAGCGCCTCATCGGGTCCCCACCTCGCTTCAGCCACAAAGATCAGGACAATACTCGGCGGGGGAACCAATGGCAAACCATACCTCCCAGCATGAGGTTAATAACCTCACAACCACCCTGTCTCTCCCCAAACATTGCGGCGGGCCCAGGCCGATCCAATATATATTGAAAGACCATAAACTCTCCGAGCCTTCACACGGCGAGAAGAGAGTTACGAACTCCAGTGGGTGAAATGGCATTAGTTCTTTATTGCTCACAAGCCTCCGTAATATATATATATATATATATATATATATATATATATATATATATATATTGAGGTTCACAGGTTGCCCATTTGCGGGGTGCACTCCACTCGGCGTTCATGAGGTCAGGAAGATTTGTAGCACACCCAGCGTCTTGCAGCACCTGACGCGTTTCTGGCTCCGCCCTTCTTCAGAGGTGCTCTGCTACATAGCAAGTGCTGACACGTGACCATCCAATCAATATCCCAGTGCTGTAACCAATCTAACTCCAGTGAGTGAAAGCACACAGTCTTGTGGGATTGGAAGTCCAATATGCGCCCCAGTGGGCTGGCAGCACTTGCAATGCACAAATTTAAAATATTCACGAGCGTGCTGCAGTTATCTCCCCCATTCAGCCAACGCCTGTTCGTCCAAGAGCTCACGGAGAGCCCAGGAGCCGCCTTCTGCGCGGCGGTGCGACCCCCCGACCGGACCGGCCGGATCTATTGAGGTTCACAGGTTGCCCATTTGCGGGGTGCACTCCACTCGGCGTTCATGAGGTCAGGAAGATTTGTAGCACACCCAGCGTCTTGCAGCACCTGACGCGTTTCTGGCTCCGCCCTTCTTCAGAGGTGCTCTGCTACATAGCAAGTGCTGACACGTGACCATCCAATCAATATCCCAGTGCTGTAACCAATCTAACTCCAGTGAGTGAAAGCACACAGTCTTGTGGGATTGGAAGTCCAATATGCGCCCCAGTGGGCTGGCAGCACTTGCAATGCACAAATTTAAAATATTCACGAGCGTGCTGCAGTTATCTCCCCCATTCAGCCAACGCCTGTTCGTCCAAGAGCTCACGGAGAGCCCAGGAGCCGCCTTCTGCGCGGCGGTGCGACCCCCCGACCGGACCGGCCGGATCTATTGAGGTTCACAGGTTGCCCATTTGCGGGGTGCACTCCACTCGGCGTTCATGAGGTCAGGAAGATTTGTAGCACACCCAGCGTCTTGCAGCACCTGACGCGTTTCTGGCTCCGCCCTTCTTCAGAGGTGCTCTGCTACATAGCAAGTGCTGACACGTGACCATCCAATCAATATCCCAGTGCTGTAACCAATCTAACTCCAGTGAGTGAAAGCACACAGTCTTGTGGGATTGGAAGTCCAATATGCGCCCCAGTGGGCTGGCAGCACTTGCAATGCACAAATTTAAAATATTCACGAGCGTGCTGCAGTTATCTCCCCCATTCAGCCAACGCCTGTTCGTCCAAGAGCTCACGGAGAGCCCAGGAGCCGCCTTCTGCGCGGCGGTGCGACCCCCCGACCGGACCGGCCGGATCTATTGAGGTTCACAGGTTGCCCATTTGCGGGGTGCACTCCACTCGGCGTTCATGAGGTCAGGAAGATTTGTAGCACACCCAGCGTCTTGCAGCACCTGACGCGTTTCTGGCTCCGCCCTTCTTCAGAGGTGCTCTGCTACATAGCAAGTGCTGACACGTGACCATCCAATCAATATCCCAGTGCTGTAACCAATCTAACTCCAGTGAGTGAAAGCACACAGTCTTGTGGGATTGGAAGTCCAATATGCGCCCCAGTGGGCTGGCAGCACTTGCAATGCACAAATTTAAAACATTCACGAGCGTGCTGCAGTTATCTCCCCCATTCAGCCAACGCCTGTTCGTCCAAGAGCTCACGGAGAGCCCAGGAGCCGCCTTCTGCGCGGCGGTGCGACCCCCCGACCGGACCGGCCGGATCTATTGAGGTTCACAGGTTGCCCATTTGCGGGGTGCACTCCACTCGGCGTTCATGAGGTCAGGAAGATTTGTAGCACACCCAGCGTCTTGCAGCACCTGACGCGTTTCTGGCTCCGCCCTTCTTCAGAGGTGCTCTGCTACATAGCAAGTGCTGACACGTGACCATCCAATCAATATCCCAGTGCTGTAACCAATCTAACTCCAGTGAGTGAAAGCACACAGTCTTGTGGGATTGGAAGTCCAATATGCGCCCCAGTGGGCTGGCAGCACTTGCAATGCACAAATTAAAATATTCACGAGCGTGCTGCAGTTATCTCCCCCATTCAGCCAACGCCTGTTCGTCCAAGAGCTCACGGAGAGCCCAGGAGCCGCCTTCTGCGCGGCGGTGCGACCCCCCGACCGGACCGGCCGGATCTATTGAGGTTCACAGGTTGCCCATTTGCGGGGTGCACTCCACTCGGCGTTCATGAGGTCAGGAAGATTTGTAGCACACCCAGCGTCTTGCAGCACCTGACGCGTTTCTGGCTACGCCCTTCTTCAGAGGTGCTCTGCTACATAGCAAGTGCTGACACGTGACCATCCAATCAATATCCCAGTGCTGTAACCAATCTAACTCCAGTGAGTGAAAGCACACAGTCTTGTGGGATTGGAAGTCCAATATGCGCCCCAGTGGGCTGGCAGCACTTGCAATGCACAAATTTAAAATATTCACGAGCGTGCTGCAGTTATCTCCCCCATTCAGCCAACGCCTGTTCGTCCAAGAGCTCACGGAGAGCCCAGGAGCCGCCTTCTGCGCGGCGGTGCGACCCCCCGACCGGACCGGCCGGATCTATTGAGGTTCACAGGTTGCCCATTTGCGGGGTGCACTCCACTCGGCGTTCATGAGGTCAGGAAGATTTGTAGCACACCCAGCGTCTTGCAGCACCTGACGCGTTTCTGGCTCCGCCCTTCTTCAGAGGTGCTCTGCTACATAGCAAGTGCTGACACGTGACCATCCAATCAATATCCCAGTGCTGTAACCAATCTAACTCCAGTGAGTGAAAGCACACAGTCTTGTGGGATTGGAAGTCCAATATGTGCCCCAGTGGGCTGGTAGCACTTGCAATGCACAAATTTAAAATATTCACGAGCGTGCTGCAGTTATCTCCCCCATTCAGCCAACGCCTGTTCGTCCAAGAGCTCACGGAGAGCCCAGGAGCCACCTTCTGCGCGGCGGTGCGACCCCCCGACCGGACCGGCCGGATCTATTGAGGTTCACAGGTTGCCCATTTGCGGGGTGCACTCCACTCGGCGTTCATGAGGTCAGGAAGATTTGTAGCACACCCAGCGTCTTGCAGCACCTGACGCGTTTCTGGCTCCTCCCTTCTTCAGAGGTGCTCTGCTACATAGCAAGTGCTGACACATGACCATCCAATCAATATCCCAGTGCTGTAACCAATCTAACTCCAGTGAGTGAAAGCACACAGTCTTGTGGGATTGGAAGTCCAATATGCGCCCCAGTGGGCTGGCAGCACTTGCAATGCACAAATTTAAAATATTCACGAGCGTGCTGCAGTTATCTCCCCCATTCAGCCAACGCCTGTTCGTCCAAGAGCTCACGGAGAGCCCAGGAGCCGCCTTCTGCGCGGCGGTGCGACCATATATATGCCCTCACCCATGGAGGGTGGCGCGTTCGCAGGCGGAAAAAAAACGGCTGACAAATCCAAAAAGTAAAACGTGCTCTGAGGCCAACAATCCAGGGAAAGATTCAAGCAAAAGGGGATTTATTATCAACATTAATCCTCTGTGACTCGTTTCGACCAGAAATGGTCTTGATCACACAACAGAGCAATAATCTCGTGCCATTTACATACACTTGCATTAGAAATCAACATAGGACTATACAAACATGATATCTCAAAGTGATCGGAAATAGAAGCCATGATGGAAAGGCAAAGTGTAAAGAGAGATCGTAAACACCAGCCAAGTAGCTACTAACTCAGTGGATGCCTCGTATTAATTTATTGGTGGAGGCAGGACTAGGGCTGAAATAAGTGGGCAAGGATGAAGATAAGTGAAATATATATGTTCGTCGGGTGTTACTTATGCTGTCTGAGTGGCTGGTGGCGGGATGCCATGAGCTATGCAATCGTACAGTATGAAAGAAAGAGATGGCGGCCATCTTGTAGGGGTTATTCTCAATGTGTAAGGCAAATAGTGATTGGTGTATCATATATACACAATAACACCATAAAAATATAAACAAGTGAATAAGAAATAATATACTAATTATTGTAGACGATCAATAAAATGTTCAAATTAAAAAATTATTATCAACATTCAAATACATGTAAAAATAAAGACAAATAATATAAACTATAGAAACAACTAATTCTAATAACATCTATTTAACCCAATAATTTGAAAAGTATTGAAGACTAAGAATATTAAATATACTATTCTCACTCTAGTTTATGTAAAATTAGGGAAAGTGCTGGACTTCAGAGGAGTTAGATTTACTATTCTTACTCCAGTCATTGCAACAGTGGGGAAAGCGTTGGATTATGGAAGGGTGGCATATACCATTACCACTCCAGTCTAAGCAATACTAGGGAAAGCGTTGGACTTCAGAGGAGTGAAACGTACTATTCCCACTTCAGTTTACACAACGGTATGGGAAAGTGTTGGAGGGGTTAAATATGCTAATCCCACTCCCAAAAACAAAACGGTATGGAAGTATTGAACTTCATGGGGGTTATATTTACTAGTTTCTCTCCAGTCAGCATAAATGTTGGGAAAGCGTTGGGCTTTGGAGCGGTAGAATTTACTATTCCAACTGCAGTCTGTGCAACAGTAGGGAAAGTGTTGGATTTCAGAGAAGTGAAATGTATTATTTTCTCTCCAAAGAGGGCAAAAGTAGGGAAAGTATTCGATTTCTGAGGGGTAAAACACCTATTCCAACTCCAGTCTGTGCAACAGCTGGGAAAATGTTGGATTTCAGAGAAGTGAAATTTACTATACCATTAAATGGTAGGGAAAGTGCTGAACTGCAAAGAGGTTCATTTTACTAATCCATCTGCAGTCCAAGCAAGAGTAGGGAAAATACTTCACTTAGAACACATTGCATATATGAGAACCCCATAAATGTAGAGAAAATATATATTTCTCAATAAAAAATATTACATAACATAAATAACATAAAAATATATATGTATTAAAAAACTAAAAACAATCAACTTACATAATTACTCTTCAACAAAAAAAATCAATGATCAATTAATAAATAATTGGTATTCAATTATTAATTAATTAGCGTCCTACCCTGTACCTCTACAAACCTAGCAGCCACACTTAAAATGTAACTACAAAAACTATTCCACAACTTACATATTTACAATAAATTAAATATTTAATTAATAGTTAATACCTAATTGTTATTAATTTTTACTTACTTAATTAACTTCCCAACCTATACACCTACAAACTTAGCATACTGAAACTAAAATAAAATGAAATTAAATAAGTAATCCACAATTTACATATTAAACATTCAATTAAACAATTTATTTACACTTAATTAATTGTTATATAATTATTTCTCAATTAATTTCCCACCCTGTTCCGCTACAAACCTAGCATCCAACAAATAAAATATAAGTAAATAAATCAGTTTTCCTTAACATAATTAAAAATGAATTACATAATTATTTAACAATTAATAATACATTATTAATTAGTTATTACTTAATTAACTTCCCACCCTACTCCTTTACAAACTTAGTAGCCCACCCACTAAATCTAAGTAAAACAATACGTATTACTTACATTCCTAGAATAAAAAGCAATCACGTAATCAGTTAACAATCAATTATTACTTAATTAAATTCCTACTTTAAACCCCTACAAGTCTAACAGCCTCTTAATAATATATAGCAAAAATAAATCAGTATCATATAAATGACATAATAAGTATCAATCATATGATTAAATAAAATGTATACAATAATTCTTAATTATTTATTACCTAATTAACTCCCACCCTATCCCCTAAAAACCCAACAACCAACAATGCCACTATAAATTACTATTACAAATGTATAAAAAATTCTAAATCATTTAACATTTCAAGTTATATTTAAAACAATAAATAACATTTAGGTGAAGAATAGTTTCATAAAATGAATATATCAGCTAAAACTTGTTAAAATAATTAAAAATGATATTTTTAATTTCTATATTAATGAAAATGATATAAAACATCAACATTATTTATAACAATCTTACTTACCTAAACAAACAATTTTCTTGACACCAATATTTATGCATCACGATACTTGTGTGCCAAGGTATTTTATTTTTAGATATTTCTGTCTCGCTATATCTTTCAATCAATATTTTCTCCAAACACCAAAAGAGTTCATCCTATGTGTATGATGTTAGAAAGTCATCCTTTTGCCCTGTTCACCCCCATTCTTTGCTAAATGATACTGGTGGTAACTGACTCTGACTGTACCCTGGGCTCTGCTAAGCAGGCCCTAGGGCCAGTGCTATGTGTGAAAAGCAGTTGCTTGCAGACACTTTCAGATGTGCCTTGCTGTGTGCCTGCTTTCTTCTTAATGGTAGTCCTGTTTTGTAGTCTGTCTATAAAAGTAAGTTCTCACAATTGGTATTGACAGACCCTATAAGTCACTAATATATAATAGGACTAGGGGATTCAAACTACCTTTATCTCCCTAATATGCGATAGGGCATAGAAGTGTAGAGGCACAGCAGATTTCCTGCACTTGCATGTGTGCAATGCGGAGTGGCTGCTTTCATTTTAAAGGCAGCCTGGCTTCTAAATTGTCTTCAAATGTAAATTGTATGCAAGCTTGACGTTGGTGGTATGAGCACTTAAAAAATTATAATCTGCCTTATTCCTACATATTAGGTACCCCAGCGTCTCCCCTAGGAGTCTCAGGGTGGGGGGTCACAATACTATAAGCAGGGGTCTTATAATAGATGTTTTATATGTCCTCAGAAGGGAAAAACTGCCCATTCATTTAATTTTTCCCCATTGTAGATACCTAACTCCATAGGCTAACATTGTAATATTTTATTTAATTATAAATATTGCTAGGAAAGGAGTGAAATATAATACAAAGACTTAAAAGATTTGTATTGATTATTCCAAAAACTTGCCAATGTTGAATTTATCATAGCTAGTACATAAACGAAGTTATGGAATTTTCTCTTACATAAGCCAAAATCCAGCTTCCTACTGGTCTGTGCTGATTGGACAGCTAAATAGACTTAGCCAGGCTGCTTTGATTATATGATAAGTGGCCTGGCCTGAGCAGACATCATCGATAGTTAGATCTCTGCAGCTGCGGAGGATGGGTCCTGCAGTGGGAGCTGGGTAATTTAAAGTGAGCTCAAAGGTAGAGCAGATCAGTAAGGAATGCCAGGAGTACCTACCTTCACTTTTTGGGCCTCAGCCAGATGGCAGGTTTAGAAAGGAATTTGCAGAGATCAGGGGGAGAGCTGATGTAAATGAACCACATGGTGGGTTGGTTTAGCTAGCTCTTACTCCTCTGTAGAGAAATCATCCATTTTGGACTTTGTAAGAGCAGTGCTTCGTGGGACAAGAAGATGCCAAATTTGGAGGAAGTTGTCATCCTTTTGGGTAACACTCAGCATCTCATTGGATAGAAATGCCTCTGCTTGCCACCCCATAACACTGAATAAATATCAGAGAGCTGCATGGTCTCTCAGTTCTGCTGCCCTAAATTACAGAGAAAGAAGGACTGCCCTGCTGGAATCTGGATATGCACCCAAAGGTCTGCACTGTGACAGACTGCGCCTGCTGCACAATCTGGTACTACAGCCCTGGGGACTATGCCTGGCTTCAAGAAGGCTTAAGAAGTGGACTCCCTGCAAGCTACAGGCTAACAGAGCCCACCTGTCTCATCTCCACCAAGTGTCCTCATCCTGAAGTGACTTTTTTAAGGATTTGGCCAAGTGCATTGTGGAAGTTGTGTACAGAAATCCCAGAGACCATCTAGAAGATTCCAGACCTTTGGATTGGTGTTTTGGACACCTGGTACCTGCAAGGATACCTTCAGAAAGCACCTCCTGAAGTTTGGAGAACTTTTGGGAAAAAGCTCCATAAGCTGACCAATCCGATCATGAGAGACAAGTTGATTGCCTTCAATAGTGACCCAGACAGGGTTCCAGGTTTGTACAGCTCTCCTCTCGATTTCCAGGATTTGACCAGGTCTCAAGGAATGTGAAGCTGGTGAACCATCTCCAAATCCATCCTGCTGTGGGGGATCAAGCACAGTCAGAAGAAAAAGCTTCAGAAAAGCTTCTAAGCGTAAAGGTAACATTCTGACCGGGCCTCCCACTTAGTGTATCTGACCAGGACTCGATCTCGGTCTGCCTCAAAATTTGACTCCATCCCGGTAAGAGCTACCAGATGTCCCAGAGTGGTGGTATATGTTTTTAAGCCCTTTAAGTGATTAATCTTTAAAAATTCACTTCTCCGGTTCCCTACATTGGATTATTGTTATTTTGATGAATTTTTGTTCATTAAAATATTTTCTATTTTTATAAATTGGTGTGGGATTTTTATTGTGTGTTGTGTCTTACTTATTTGATGTATTGGTATTTTTAAATGCTTTACAATTCTGTCTCTTAAGTTTGGCCTGACTGCTCGTTATCATCTACCAAGAGTTGGGCAAGAGGCTAATTTACTGAGACCATTACTGGACCCTGTACTGTGCTAGTGGCCTTATTACTAGTGGCAAGTGCATACTCATCCCTACCAATAATCTACTTTCTAACATATAAGTGCCAAGTACCCAGCCCCAATGGGTAAACATATCCTCAGTGTCCAAGTATTTATAAAGGAGGTTCTAGTCAGGCAACAGAAGAGATACATTTTCCCCATAAATAATGAACAACACACTTATAATCAGAAGTAGAACAGCCCTCAAGAATTCCACTCTTTACTCAGAAAGTGTATTCTCACACTAAGGGCCCGAGTCTGATGTCGGACGGACCTGAGTCCGTCTGACATCAGCCAGGAACTGTGACTGAACGACCTACTGACTTACACCTTTAGCTTAAACCATCATCTATGTAATTTGTACTCATGTAAAATTTTAAAGAATGTGAACTTAAGGGCCAGATTATGATGACAGCTGTCACAGGATTGAGGTCACATTTTCAGTGGTCTGACTGCTGCCTCCTTGGCAGGCCGACCGCCCAATTACAATATGTGCAGTGAGACCACCACAAGACTGCCGCCACCGCCGACATTTCGAAGTCACAATTAAAGGGTTGACCCAACGGTACTGGGACCTTGGTGTTAAGTAGTACAAAGAAGGGGTCCCAGACTAATTAGAACATATATATACAAAAGATTCTATAAACTTTAGATACATATTACTCGTACCCTGAGTTTGAAGAGGAATGTTGTTTATTCACATCCTCTTAGTTTGACATTTCATGTATAATACATAATCCACATTTACATTAGTGCCCATGAGAAGAAGGAAGGGAAAAGGGTTTGTGAGGGTAAGGTGTTGAAGGAATATTGAAAAAGTTGCATGTGATAAAACAGCAATCCGTAAGTTTGAATCACAGGGGTGTTATAATCAATCACCCAATACATAAGTACAAACACATTCCATCCTATCCCAGTCGTTTAGTTACACAGTGGTTATACATTGTTGTAAGCTGGGCAGGTCGTTGGTATGACAGTCGACGTTTTGACCCCTGTTGTGTGTAGGTTGTTTTCACCTTACAGTGGGGTCTTCATCAGGACGTGAAGGGAGGGGGGGCACCTAAAGTTAAAAAACAGGGAAATTTTAGATGAAGGGACTATGAGTGGGTCAGATTATAATACAATTAATGTGAAATATTTACCAAAAGGGGGGTTTCTTGGAAAGGGCCAGCAGGCTCCTCTTGTGGGTGAGCGTGGGAAACTACCTGTGAATGGTAAGAGTAGTCTACTAATCATCATAAACCAATTAAGGGTTGGTTGCACAGTTAAACCATGTATATGTCCATTTCCAAGGAAAGGAAAAACTAGTTGATAAACACATACATACTGAGGCATAACATTAAAACCAAGACATTAATATTCATACTGCAATCCACAATATGTATAGTATTTCTGTACAATTATGCAAAACTGATGAAACCCAGCCGGGTTAAAAACTGTCATGCAAGATAACTTACTAAAAAACCAGCCGGTTCAAATTACAATAACCGTGATTGGGGCAGAGCCAGCAGTATAGTCAAAGACAGCACCCTTGAATATAAACCATGAGCATATTTATTTAACAGGTTTAAATGGGAACACAATTGCACACTGCCTAAATGGTGGGGGAGAGGGAAAGAGAGAGACCACATGGGGACGTTCTCGTCGGAAAAGTTGTAACAATAAAAGTTACAGAGTTTCAATGAACAAACACACATCCTAATGCACCTACTATATATGGGTTCAAAAATTAAATACCTATGTACTGTCCATCAGTGGCAGTGTAGGTAGAGTCAAATTCAGCGATCCCCGCCGGATTGCCGATTTTCGTGTGAATCTGAAAGTTAAAGGCGGGATGGAAAGGTTCACGGCCTTGTTGGTAAAGGAGCGGGGGGGAGGAGGGGGTACAGGGACTCAAGCAGAGTCTGCATGCGCTTACCGTACGGGAGAGTAATCATCCCAGGGATGGATCGGGGAAAACATCCGTGGCCCAAACAAGGTCGTGTTTATGTTTTACACGCGCGCACGAGCAGCAGCTGGATGCTGGTGCTGCGCGTCCATAAAAGAAAGACTGAGTGGACGTGGCGCATTGAAGGTGTTAAATTCAACCTCCATAATACGATGAACCGACAATTAAGGTTAACTTCAACCTCCACAATACGATGAACCCACAATTAAAGTGAATATTGATGTAAAATTGCATCAGTTGTTTGGACAATTAGAGATAGCACATGAATTACAATGTAACATTAAAAAATGGAACATGTCATTCTTCTACATTACTGAGGGCAGGATGTTAACCACATGATCAGTATAACAAATAAATATAATATAACAAATACAGGCATTGAATACATGATAGCAGAGGCCTGGAGAAAAATGACAAGCAATTCTTATATGTTGCTGAGGGCAGGATGTTAACCACATGATCAGTATGACGAGTACAGGCATTGAAAACATTGTAGTAGGGGCCTGAAGAACAATGACACAGTTCAATTCGGTAAGCCTCGAATTTTTCAAGTTGTGATTAAAATGTGCGGTATATCTATTAGGACTTAAACATGACAATCAATTGAGCACTGCTTTAGTGAGGAGGTAAACAGAGCAAATTATTATGATGAATACAGGAAAACACCAGTGTCAAAGTTCAACATAAACAAGCTAATTGTGCATAACTAGCATCCTGTTCATTGAGCCCGCTATGGATAGTATCTAGTGAAGTCATCCATTTGCTTTCCCTAAGATTGAGAATGCCTGAGATATTACCTCCTCTAGGGCCTAAAGTAACCTTTTCGAGTACAACCCACTTGAGTTCATTAGGTGTATGATTCTTGATTTTACAGTGGTCAACTAGGGGCGCCCCCTGAACTTCACATCTTATCCTACTTTGGTGTTGTAAAATGCGTGCCTTAATGTTTTGTTGGGTTTGGCCTATGTAGGCTAATCCACAGGGGCACGTGATGCAGTAGATGACACAGCTGGTGTTACAGTTTGTAAAGGATTTGAGTCTGATGGTATGCTGTTGATAAGTAAAGTATTGAGTTTGGGTGGTGGTTTTGCAGGCCTTACATTGTCCACACTTGAAATGCCCTATCATTGGGGGTAGATTCCACATTGTTCTTAAGGTGGGCTGTGCAGGGGTGTCCAGAAATGAACACACTACATGGTCGCGTACACTTTTAGCCCTTTTAAATGCGTGCATAGGAGGGTCACTTTGATCTATCTCATCAGATATTAGAGGCCAAAGTTTATTCACAATTTTGCGGATCACATTGCTCTGTGTGCAGAAGGTGGTTACACATATCAAACGCTCCTGTTTGTCTTCATCCCTGGATTGAACTGTTAGTAAATTCTCGCGAGGACTGTACCATGCCCGCTTCTGAGCTTTTTTAATGAGTCTGCGAGGATCTCAATGGATCCAGCTCTACACGTATTCCCGGTGCTGTACCTGATACACTAGCAGCAACTCATGCACCGTTGCAGATGTCGCCGCAGGTACGCAATAACACAACTCTGCACACAACAATACACAATACTTGGGCAGATATAGGGTCCCTGTCACACAAGACACCCTGGTGGAGACAGGAACATATCCACAAGTGTACCCACACATTGCCTACTTGCCTACAAATCACCACTCCGCATCCAGGTCACCCACCAACCTCGATATTGATGTTATGTCCCGGTCATGTCACAGCAGCGGTGAAGACGTGGGTAAACATGCGCACAATGAAGAAGGCAAGACCAGCGCCTGGCATGGGCAGTGCACAAAGAACAAAGGGCCACACCTCCACCCTCCATACAACAGGCCCCCATCTAAACATAAAGAGACATGCTTTGTGCCCCCGTGCACCCCCATGCACAAGAACCAGCCAGGTGAATCCACACCCTGCACCACACACCAAACAACAAGGGTCTCAGCAGAGTCCAAGCACAAAATGAATAACCACAGAGAACAGGAACAGCAATCCAATTGGACACACAGCCTGCCAAGTCACACACACATACCCCACGCTGACACACAGCCACATACTCAGACCAGATGTCAGCAGCAATGGAGGCCAACAAAATAAGAAAGCTAAAGTGAGGTGCACACAAATAGAAGGGCAAGGACACAACCACTATGCAGGTGTACATCACGTGCAAGAGAAGGAAAATATAACAACACCCTGAGCACATCAAATCACACTTGGCTGGAACAGTAAAACCAAACCACAGTTACCTCTGTGCAGCAACTCAGGGAGGCAGCAAGGCAAACCATGCTTAGGCACAGGGATGAAAGGAAGTCTCTGAAGTCAAACAGTGAGCAGCCACACATCTGCATCCAACTACTTGACAGGTGTATGGCAGCAGCACAACACACAGGGCCCATGGTCACACTCCATTGTGTCAGGACTGTCAAACATAAGAAGGATCCTTCACACACACCCCCAACCTATCACCTGCAGCACACAACACCAGTGTCAAACACACAGAAGGGTGCCAATAATGTCCAGTCAATACACTGAAAAACAATCACACTCCCTGGGGGGCATACAAAAAAATCACACACATACCTAGGGGTGCATGAACCATTGCTGGCACCAAAACAAAAGCCAAACACGCACCACACAAACAACATACACAGAAGGACAACAAGACCAGATGTGTGCAGTAAAACAGTGGAAAGGCAATGGGAGCAAAGACAGAACAGGAATACGCGACATCATCACCCAGGAACAATGCACTGACAACATACCCTAACACAGACAAGAAGTGCATCATCTCAAAACAATCATGGACACAAACTAGGACTAATTGGCCTACAATGAAACACAGACAGACATACCACACCACCAATCAAGTCAACATGGTGTCATAGTGTACCACAAACATGCACATGCACAATCCTGACAAATGTCAGGTCACATATGAGATGAGAAATCCACAAGGATGCACCCAAAACAAACCCAGGAACAAGATTAGCTCTATGTGCATGTGACAGACAACAAGTAATGCAAACCACACTGGCAACATACATCTGAATGAATCACAACCCACTAACAAAACAAACACACTGACATGCAAATAAAACATCACACAGAGAGCATCTGTCAGCTGCAAGAGACAACACAGGCCAAAACTACACACATCCACATCAAACACACTACAGATGCACATGCTAATACAGCACATTGCAAACACAGCAATACATCAGGGGGAACACCAGGCAAGGACAAGGCAACATACACTCACAGGACAGCATGCACAACAAGCAGTGTGTGCACAACAAACATACCCGTTCCACACATAAATGAGTGACACACCATGAACCCCCATAACACTAATCAGCACAGCACACAGACAACATTACACTCCGGAAGGGAAGCAGTACCTCAGCAAACACACACAGCTAACCCAACACCCACAGATGCACAAGTCTGGGACACCCAGGTGAAAAGAACATGACCAGAGGACTGTGAAGCACTTACAGATGAACTGCATATTAGCAACCATGGCTGCAAAACAGTACAAGAAAATCACATACAACCAATTGGGAAACTGTCCTGAGTGGCACATTGATCCTGTGCACAGTACAGCACCACAAAGCATGGTGTAACAAAATGAAGTAATGGGTATGCACACACACTGGCAACCCAAGGGGACACCTAACATGAGAGTGTGGTGGGGTGTAAGTCAGTAGTGGACAGGTTGGGAGTGCACCACACTAAAATTGATAGAGTGCATACTCACAATGGGTAGGCATCAGAGGCACAGATAGGGTATGGTATCACTGCATACCCCACATGCCATAATGGAGCCAAAGATGCCCCAAGTGACAGCAATGCATGAGAAAACACACCCACAATGTCAGTGTGGCTGAGCATGGCTGCACAGGGAGTGCAAACAGTATTGAGACACATGGCTGAACAACAAAACAGAACACTTGACTTGGCAGTAATACACTCTGCATACTCACACTTGCCACTGACAACAAGTAGGTGTCCCCCAGAAGTGCAAGGACATACCAACACACTGCACAGTGCACAACCTATAAATCCAACATGTGCACACAATCACAAGCACAGGGCTGACAAATTCAAATAACAGGCATCCAATTCCTGGACTCCACATGTGTGCAGTTGACATTTTAAGGGCACACACACATCAACACCACTGACAAAGATACCCCATTCACACTGCACACTTCTTGACCAACCAGGTGCACATATTGAAATTCACCCACGTGACTAGGATGACTGGCCATCACAAGATGAGCATACACCAACACTGCTGGTCGCATATCAAGAAAGATCATACATACATGATTACCCTGGCCAGCCACCCTGTAATCCTGTGGCTAGAATTCCACTTTGTCCTGACAGTGCATACAGACATATAAAGAGAAAATTCTCCCTCACAACGTAAAATCTTATTTCATCTACATTAATTAAATTACAAAATGTGAGCACCAAGAAGATTTCAAATACTCAATCAAATCACAAAAATATATTATTTTATTCCATTTCTTTTCTTAAAAATTGTTTTCATCGTCTTGTTCTTTTTTTTGGCAAAGATTTTTTAGAACATACATTTAGACAACACCGCACAAATTATTCCAAATAAAGATACACATATTTCAATAGAAAGAATAATAAAGCATTATATACAAGAAAAATAATTATAATAAACCTTGGTAGAAAGACACAAACCAAATACACACACAACCATTCATACCACACTCTCAGCAACCTTTACACACATCACATATATCTGAGAAGCTCAGCTGCAGAATAACATTGTAGTTTAAATGACCAAGTCCAACAACTGCATATAGCAGGATCTTAACAAGGCTATGGTCGACGCATTTCGGTGGCTACAGAAATGATGACATGCCACCGTCCTCAGGACCTGCAAGATATAGAGCCTTAAAAAGAGCCTCTCAACCCGGGGGAAAGGCACAACCTAGAAAAGTATAAAGATAATAAGAACAACTGGCCCACACAAGGAAGATATATAAGTTACAATATTTTATGCAAGTCTTGGACCACCAAAATTATACTCATTACCATTGCTTTGACATTCAAGTATTGCGAAATTCATACCAATGTACTACATTAATCCCAGAGTGAAAACCACATATACCAACTCATTGAGCCCCTACCTACTCAGGGCTACTAATGAGTTATACAATACCCAATGTGTACATATACCACCACCAATAACACGTGAATAGACACAAAAGTAACAAAAAACAAGATGTGACAACTTAACCAATGTTCAAAAATCCACAACAGAACCAGACCCATGACATAATGGATACTTACTGATGAATCATCTGGCTTTTGCAAAAGTACATCCAATTTTATGTATATCCAACACCAACTAAGGGAAATGTTCTATTGTCCCTCCTATGGATTGCCAAACTTTAAATTGTGTTCTACTATCCTGTATAAACAGACCAAAAGATATTCTCATGTCCAAGTCCAATCATACTCTAATGGGGACAAGCCCATAACCATATGATTACTAAGTCAAATGGTATAAAGAAACCAGCATATATCAGCAAGATCAACAACCCCACCAAATTAAAAAATAGTATCACCTATCAGGGGAACACACTTTCGTATGATCGGCGCACTTAACTGGTTTACACACTCTCTTACCTGATAATGACTGAGAAAGATATGCTGCTGCTTCTCATATAAATTGTATTGTCCTTTCTGAAGGCCAAATGTTGCTGTTGATTGTACTTCTCCAATAGAAATAAACGTTGTATCGGCGTTCTAACACGGTCACCAGGTTATATCCCTAAGGAAAAGATTGACAAGGTGCATACCATTGATATAGATAGATTAGCCCTTAGCTACATTATTGTCACATGCCAACAAATCTCATATCAGGAGAAAAGTACCTTGAAAGGTGAAAAAAGGCTGATCCCAGCAAAACCTCAGTCTCCGTGTTTAGCACAGGTCCTTTTAAGCAAAACAACTCCTACTCAGCTCTAAATATAACGAAACAATCCACAATCTCTCTCTGATCAATCCAAGGTACAGTGTTTTATCTCAAATGACTCATTACTGGTATTTACCTTTTAAATAACTTTCTCCTCTTGTAAATCAAATCCTGTTCCCCAGCAGTGTGCTACATCCTCTATCGTTCTGAAACAAAATAGAGTACTACCCCTAATTAATGAATTGCCATGCTACTCTAACATGAGGCACTAAACAAGATGACAATATCCCCGTATTGCACACCACGTTGTGTAGTAACAAAGTGCAAAGTCACTAAAAAATTCAATTTTGCGTGTCATCATTCAAACGTGCAAACAAAACGATGGATTTGGGCCCAGATCTTTGGACTGGGTTGAATGTGTGACATTGATCCACATTCGGTCCACAACCTGTTTTGTTTGCAAATACCGCCATAAGTGCGCTGGGGATGCTCAGACGTGGGTCCCAGGCACTCCACACCACTGGAGTCAAGCTAGCCGGGCTGATGAGAGGTGTTACCTCGAAACCGGTCCGGTCCTCGGATGCTTGATTCCGTTCTGGGAAGGACATGGCTTTTGTAGTTCGGACTGGACTGTTCCCATGGGGCACAGGGTCAGAGCTGATTTGCATATCACCATTGTCTAACCCACGGTGGTGTGGAGTGCAAAAAAACGATGGATTTGGGCCCAGATCTTTGGACTGGGTTGAATGTGTGACATTGATCCACATTCGGTCCATCACCTGTTTTGTTTGCAAATACCGCCATAAGTGCGCTGGGGATGCTCAGACGTGGGTCCCAGGCACTCCACACCACTGGAGTCAAGCTAGACGGGCTGATGAGAGGTGTTACCTCGAAACCGGTCCGGTCCTCGGATGCTTGATTCCGTTCTGGGAAGGATATGGCTTTTGTAGTTCGGACTGGACTGTTCCCATGGGGCACAGGGTCAGAGCTGATTTGCATATCGCCATTGTCTAACCCAGGGTGGTGTGGAGTGCAAAAGAATGATGGATTTGGGCCCAGATCTTTGGACTGGGTTGAATGTGTGACATTGATCCACATTCGATCCATCACCTGTTTTGTTTGATCATTCAAACGTGGCAAATGTGAGCCATGTGATGACCACACTGCCAAATAGCCTGCCGTTGGCTCCATTTAACCAGACACACATATCCCTCTGAGCACACCCAGGGCCCTAAGGGAGGCAAAAATTCACCTCCAAACATGCTGCCACTCTCAAATCTGGAGGGAGCAGAAGTGGACAACACAGACACAGACTCAAGCATAACAGTCAACAATTGCCATGAGCTCATGTCATCCACCAGGTTGTTCTTTGGGGCACAACTACAGTTGCACATTGGTGTCAGACGTCTAGTCCTCACAAATCTGATGTAAGGCAATGCACACATTGAGGAACGCATACTCAGATGATGCACACTGCTGTTCCCTTGGAATTGGAATTGGAATTGGCATTTATAAAGCGCGACTGTCGCTCCGGAAGAAGCATCCTGGCGCTGACTGGAAGGTGTGTAGAAGGATGGAATTGGGCAGGATTAGATGGTGTCCCGCACATACTCGTCAGATGGGATGTCCCTGACTAACCCACTGCAGACGATGCCAGAAGTCCAGGAGTAAGAATGCAATGTCAAGGGACATTACTCCAATGATATGAGGCAACACAGAGGCCACTTACAAGCCACTGCAGCATACTACTAACATCACAGAGAGCAGCGCTGGCCCAGGCTTGGACCACATGCAGCTACTCACAACCAAAGTCACCCCTCCCAGAATACTCACCCCCATCTTGCTGCTGATGCTCCCTCAGACGTGCATCCAGCTCAGACTGTTTCACAGCTAAGATGCAGGCCATTAGTGGTGTCATGCTCCAGGGCACCAACCTGCCAGTCCATGGGAGCAGCCCCAGTGTCATCTCGGCCACGTTCTTGCTTAACCGGCAGATGTCCTCCCACCTCTTGTGACAGTGGGTACGTCATCGGTTGGAGACACCCAGAGCCCTCACCTTGTGTGCAATGGCCCTCCACACGGCCCATGAGCTGCAGGCATGGGAGACAGGAGGGGGAAAATCAGTGACAGTGTTTTGTACCCCTATTTCTCAGTACAGGTGCATGGTGCATGATACTAAGTCAGCCCAACTTCACAGATATGCCAAGCTGAAACCATACTGCATCTCATATGGCACATTTGCATGGGAGAGTCATACGAAAATGCATGCTGGCATGAGTGTGGACACAGTACCTGGTCATCTCTGACACATGCAGTATGCCAGCTCAGAAAGTCATGTGTAGGCTGCCAAATCTACTATCCAGTCTGAGGTTGAGTAAGAGATAGAACACATTTCAATATTTTTTTAGGGGCTGAGTCACTGTGTCCAACACTGTGCAGCCAACAATATCCTATATCTGTGAATCTCTCACTGTGTCATGGAGGTCACATCGAGGGACATGATCTTGGGATCCCACACCCTACTCACAAGTCCTGTTGTGTGCACTCTACAGGGCTGAGACAGCTCTTTGATGAAGAGTCCAGCAAACCACCCACATGGTACACTCTGTACATTCAATGATGTGTCCTAGTCTGATTGGGCAGTGACTGTGTAGGCCAACGTGGGCCAAAAGAAATGTTGCATGAAGGGACAATATGAGAGCCAAAACATTGCCTACACATGCCAGTCAGGACACATGCTGGTGGAAATGGAAGGGGCTGTGCACAAAAGTACGACAATCTGCTACATCATAGGTGAATGAACCCCAGGAGTGTCACCATCTGGTATTAAAGTCCTGAGCATACTGCTAAGCCATGGCTCGTGCAAAGTCAGACACAATTCCACCACTACCCTCTGGATGTAAACCCTTGCTAAGGCCACAGATGAGCCTCTGAATTACATCAGGGACCCTCACATCCATACACACAAGCAATTACTGTCCTGACTCCAGCATTACCAACTTGCTGCATCACTGTATGGCTGACAAGACGATACATTTCCCTCCAATCTCGATGTGCAGGCAGGGAAATGTGTGAAGTAGGCTGCACATCTCTTTCCCCTGGGGAAAGCATGCTAGGCAGTGCATGACACAACCCCACAACCTCAGGCACATACTGCAGCAGATGAACGTCATGTGTGCCCCCCTACACTCTCACTTCCACTCTGAAACACTTACCACGACATTTGGAGCACCATATAGCCTCGGATACCTTGTGAGCACCTCGTCCACCAGGACCTCCAGCTCCTCAATGGTGAAGGGACTGGCCCGGATCTTCTCATTCCTTTCCATCTCTGTGTCCAGGAGATAGGAGCAGCAGCACCTGCAGTTGGTGGCGAGGGGTGGCAGGCAGCAGGCTCTGGAGACAGGAGCAGCAGCAGGTGGTGGTGAGGAGTGGCAGGCAGGCAGCAGGCTCTGGAGACAAAAGAGCAGCAGCAACAGTTGGTGGTGAGGGGTGGCATTTAGCAGTCTCTGGAAACAGGAGCAGATGCAGTTGGTGGTGAGGAGTGGCAGGCAGCAGGCTCTGGAGACAGGAGCAGCAGCAGGTGGTGGTGAGGGGTGGCAGGCGGCAGGCTCTGGAAGCTGTGGAAATGTGAGGCTCTCTCGCACACATATATAGCCCCCTAGGGCAGTGTCAGTGGTTCTAAGCTGCTGAAATTTGTGTTCCAGGTCAGCCTTTTTCAAATGCATCCAATGACCTGCTCCGCGGTGGCAGAGCACGCCTACAGCAATTTTAAAAATTGCAATTGTCTACTGCGATTGAGGTTTCCATTGGCTGTAAGGGCATGGTCCATGGTGGTGACACACCGTAGGGGCCAGGCGTCACTACCGTGGTCGTGCATTTTTCAATTGCATCCAATGACCGGCTGCGCTGTGGCGGAGCACGCCTACCACGATTTTCAAAATTGCAATAGTCTACCGCGATTGCGGTTCCCATTGGCTGTAAGAGCATGGGCCATAACTGTGACACACCGCAGTGGCCAGGCGGCCGCAATTTATGTGCCATACATTTCTATGGATGACCCGGATTTGGGTGGCGGTGCATGCTAACCGCCATTTGACCATACTCACAACACTATCAATTCCACTATTGTGTATTAAACATTGGCTGGGACATACCACAGTGGCCAGACGGTCGCTACCACGATTTGTGTGCCATACATTGGTATGGATGACAGAATTTGAGTGGCAGTGCATGCCAACTGCCATTTGACCATACTCACTTCATTATCACTACCGCAATTGTGTATTGGGCTTTGGTTGGGACACACCGCAGTGGCCAGGCTGTTGCTACTGTGATTTGTGTGCCATACATTGCTATTGATGACCAGGATTTGGGTGGCAGTGCATGCCAACTGCCATTTGACCAAGTGTATATGCCTATCACTACCGCGATTGTGTATTGGGCATTGGCTGGGACACACCGCAGTGGCCAGTCGTTTGCTACCATGGAATGGCTGCCATGCATTTGAGCCAGTGACCGTGATTTGGGTGACAGATCACCTTGACAGCACCTATGGACACGTCATGCAGTGTGTATGGCCATTGGCCAAATTTCAACAGTGCACATTGGACAAATTAATCATGGCACAAGATTGTGCACTCACTGCCAACGTAACCTTAACCCCACTGCTAACTTCTCATGCCATATTGTTGAATATGATTAGTAACATTTGTATTTACTCCCTCACATGTCACCTGTGATTTTGCTGTGCATGTACACAGAACAGTGTAGTGATGGACTCCCCATTGGATACACATGTCAATGTTTGAGAGTGCTGAGCAACTCACAGTGATGATTGTCTGACTTAACAATGTGCAGATATGACGGTCTACTTTTCTTAGATCATGCACATGTTTGTCAATCTACACATAGTTTTGGGTCATTGTGTGGTTGATGTGTGTCCTGTGTGACTTACTCAAGAGGGTGTGGCAGGTACAGTAGTTAGGTAGGAGACAGTAGTGTGGCAGTTTCCAACATATGCTGTTGACACTACTCTCAAGGCTGTCCATGCAACATGTGGCCATATACCTTTGTGCATTCACATATTTGGATACAGTGTGTGAGGTGCTAGCTGTGTGAAAAGTGCACAGGTGCATGGATGTTGTAGCTAAGGGTGTCCCTACATATAAGTTGTGCCATAAACTGAACTGTGATGCTAGTCATTGTTAGCGTTGTGTCTGTAAAAACGTACGTTGTTGGACGCATCTCCCGGTGGATTGCTTTGACATGTTTCCGCTTTCATCCCACCTATGAGGAGACCAAATGTGCATCGTCCCTTCACAGTGCTGGCAGACTTGGAGGATGAGGAGGTCATACGGAAATTCGGTCAGGATCGAGATACCATCCAAGACCTATGTGCTATATTGGAGCCCCACCTGCAGCCTCGCAGGACATATTCAGGTGCTTTTACATCAATGTCTAAGCTGATGGCGGCCCTGCATTTTTTTGCTTCTGATCTTTCCAGTACATGGTGCTCAGCACAGGTGGGATGTCGCAACCTATGTTCAGCATCGTGCTATGTGATGTCCTGTCCACTATGATGATCTACAAGGACAGATATATCCATTCCCCGAGGGGACATGAATTGGCAGCTGTGAAGGGAGATTTCTATGCACTTGGCCACATCTCCAATGTTGTTGGTACCATTGACTGCCCACATGTTGGGTTGGTACTACCAGAGGCACGTGAGCACATCTATAGGAATAGGAAGCATTTCCATTCCATCAATGTGCAAGTGGTGTGCCAGGCGGATATGATCATCTCACACGTCTCTGCCAAATTCCCAGGCTCGGCCAATGACTCGTACATCATGCGTAACAGCATTGTGCCCTGACTGATGCATAATCTGCTTCCGGAGCATGCATGGATTGTGGTTGAGTCCTGAGAGTCCACTGGCGTGCTGTGTGTGTGACATGCTGTCCTCTGCCATAGTTACATTACAAAGTTGCTATGTGTGTCTCACACCTAGGTGATTCAGCATATCCCAACCGTCTTGGTTGCAGTGCCCACTGCGGAATCCCAGGACGCCAAACCATCAAGGGGCCGTCCGAAGAAGGGTGAAGTCCGCTACAATCATGCCCATGGGAAGACATATTGTGTGGTTGAGCGTACTTTCTGTCTCCTGAAGTCACGTTTTTGTTGCCTGGACAAGACCAGAGGTGCCCTGATGTACTCGCCCAAGAAGGTGTGTGAGATTGTAGTTGCATGCTGCATGCTCCGTAACCTATCCTTGTGCAAGGAGATCCCCCTGCTCCTGGATGCTGATGATCAGCCAAGGCCCCCACCTGAAAACCAACCCATGTCTAGTGATGAGTATAGTGGAGAGGAGGAAGGTGTCGACCTGCGTCAACAGCTCATCAACCGCTACTTCACCTGAAGGTGAGTGACAATGTACAACAGAGCCATTGTCTGCTGATGTTGTTGTTGGCAAGGTATAAGTGAGCTTTGTGACTGAAGCCTGTTGTTGACTCAGTGGTGCCTGCCAATGTTTGTGGGACAGGGGAGTTTGACAAATCTTCTGTAAATGTACAGGAATTTATATAGCGCAAATCACCACTGGTTTCTAAGCGCTTGCTTAGGGAACCCGTCCTGGTATTCCCCTGTGAGATAACCCCGGCAGGGTATCCGCAAGGTGAAAGCCAGGCATTCCACCACGAGGGGCCGTTGTGGAGATTGAGCAAGCTATTGCCCAGAGTCGCAGAGTGTGAACCCATGAATCGAGTAGGCACCGGAGCGAGAATTGTCGAGTCCATGGACATTTTAGGACTCAAGACCCCGCCGAGCCGAGAATTGAACCCTGGTCCCAGGCTGACCTCTGCTTCCAGGTCTGCCTCCTCTAACCAGTGAGCCACACTTCTCCACTGATGTATATGTTGGTACTGCAGCTCATTGTAATGTGTGCATATTGGAGTACCTTGATGACCAATTTTGTGTGGTGGCTGTGATGCCAATATCTGACTAGTGAACAATGTTCTGTTGTGTTTTCCTAGATCCCTTCAGCCTCTCCTCGCCTACATACATTCCATACTCAAGGTACATTGTAAGCATGGTGAAGACTGCACTTTCTGGAATAAACGTGGAGCAGACACAACGACATGTGTATATAAGGAGTGTTAATTTACTATGGGGACATGTGACAGGGGGGTGTATATTTACAATGAGGTGATTGGTGAGGCAGTGAGTTGTCAGTGATGGTACATGAGACAATCGAGTAGTCACCACATTGATGTGGTGACCCAGTCCAACAGACGTATGGCATTGACAAGGCAGTGTGAGGAAGGACAGCCCAAAAAGTCAATGCAGTAGAGACGAGGGTTGCCACCATGGCTGGCTCTGTGACCGTCATTTGGCAGGTGCTTCGCTGCAGGATCCTTCCTGGTTTTTCTTCGGACGGCCCCTTGATGGTTTGGCAGGGGGGCCTCTGCTGTGGGGCCAGTGGGGTCTGAAGTCGCCCCCCTCTCTGTGGCCGCAGGGGAGGATGGTGACTTGTCATCCTGCAGGCCACCAGAGGGAGGTGGAGGTGTTGTTTATGATGCACAACTGTCCCTGAGTAATGCCACTAGGTGGCCCAAGAGTTCCACGATTTGGCCCATGTGGGTATCCATGGACCTCACCAGAAGAAGGAGCTCGTGTGAATCTTCCTCGGCCTGGTCCGTTCATCCCTGTGCATGTTTATAGGCTTGATGTTGTCCAGGGCTTTGGTCCCAGTGCCTGGTTGTCTGTGACTGACCATTGCCCTTCCACCTGTCCTGCTGACCTGTTGCCTCACCACTGTTGGCACTCGCATCCTCTCCCTGCCATCCTCAGTTGTTGGTGTGTGGGTAGAGTGTTGCAGGCAGCACTGGTGGTGGTGGAGGCCGCACAGGCTGTTACAGCAGGGGTCTGCGTAAATGTTGCTGTTGCTGCAGATGTTGGGGGACAATGGGTTCGTTCCTGGGACCTGCTGTACCCTGGCACACTAGATGCGCGCTCTGAGACCGAAAGTTCCAGGGAGTCCTCATCCGAGAGTCCATGTTCCGGGGGGGGAGGTGGGATTGGCTCTGCAGGTTGCTGTTGTTGTCCTCTGCAGTCAGTTCTTGGTCACCTTTGGGACAGAGGGGAAATACTAATTGAAGTGCACCCCTCATGCTTGGTGTTATAGACATCTTATTCACAGGTTATATACCGCACAGTTTACTAGTTATCACATTGTTGGTCTGCACACTCGTGCCCGCCTGGCAGATATTTCATCAGAGCATTCACTAGTCATTGTTGTTTCATGCATGCGTTTGTCATGTCATGTACAAATCTCAATTTGTACTACAAACCATCCTTGCTTTGCTTTTCACATGGCCATTGATGCTCTGCCCACATGGCACTTACGCAAGGTATTCAGTGGTCTGCATGATTGTGCACATACTTTCTTCTACGTGTGAATTGGTGATTCACACTGTGGATGATGTAACAGTTACATTTGCTTAGCTGTCTGCACACTGTAAGTGGGAATTGGATATGTGTGAATTTTTGTGGGATGAGAGGGCTGGTTTTGGCATATGGCAGCATGTTTTTTTATATGAATGGCAGGGCGCTTGCACTGTCTACTTACCTATTCTGTCATCAAATATAGGTTTAAATTATGACACATCTCTGTGTGTGTGTGGTGGGAGGCTCCATCCTGCTCAGGGGTGGTACAAGAGAGCAGGAGGTGGCTACCTACCTGGTATTTTGAAGTGCCCAATGCAATGGCTGCCACATGCATCCAGGAGGGAGTGTCCGTCCTGCTGAGGGGTGGGACAGGCGGCATGTGGGAGTTGTAGTGCAGGCCTCTCACCCCTAAACTACCTTCCCTGGGAATATGGCTACCCACCTGTTAGATGAAGGTGAACACTGCAATGGCTGACACATGCTTTTGGGTAGGAGGCAGTGCTCCTTCCTGCTCAGAGGTGGGATGGAGGCATAGTGAAAATAGTGGGGCAGGCCTCCCACCACCAAACAGCCCTCCATGGCAAGCTGGCTACCTACCTGTTAGGTGAGGGGGAACAGTGCAATGGCTGGCACATGCTTCTGGGTGGGAGGGAGTGCTCCATCCTGCTCAGAGGTGGGACAGGAGGCATGTTGGGAATATTAGTGCAGGCCTCCCACCACCAAACAGCCTTCCGTGGCAAGATGGCTACCTACGTGTTAGGTGAGGGTAAACACCGCAATGGTGGACACATGCTCAGGGGTGGATCAGGGGGCATGGGGGGAGTTGTAGTGCAGCGTGCCTGTACACATGCAACCCTGGGAATGTCACAGGCTACCGTTGGGGTGATTTAGATGGAGTAGAGGTTCCATCTCTGAGACCGGTTTTGGATATTGTGGTGCATATGGATGTACTTGGGCCTTTGTAGTTGTGCAAGACAGTACATGGCAGTGTTATGGTTTACAGTTGTTTGTTCTTACCAGCCTGCACTCCCCCTGGGTATTCATGTGAGACTCTCTGGATGCAGTATGGCAAGCCCCTTCTCCTACCATGCGGTAAATATTTTTGGTGGGATGGGTGGGTCATCGCCAGTCCTCTGAGACAGCTCAAAGTTCTTGTTCCTCTTTTCTTTGACAACGCTCTTCAAGCCATGCTACCGCTTCATGATTTCTTTTCTGGAATGTGGGGTGGTCCCTACTGCATTCACCTTGTCGAATATCCTTGCCCACATTTGTACTCTGTTGGCTAATGGTGTCTGTTGGACCTGACTACCAAACACTTGTGGTTCTACTCTGATAATCTCATCTACCATGACTGACAACTCACTCTCTGAGAATTTGGGCATTTTCTGTGGTGCCATTGTGTGTGCTGTGCTAATGTTTTGGGGTGCAGTTGTGAGGGGGGTGGTGGTGGTGTAGGTGGTGTGTGTGTGTGTTGTTGTGCTGGTGTCCTGTTGTCAGGTTTGCCTCTCCTTTGTCCTGTGGTGTTGATCACTTCAGTTGTAAAGTATAGGAAAGGATTCTGGTCAGGGAAGGGACTGGTTTTATGCTCAGCTATGTGGGTGTGTCAAGATGAGGTATTGCTGTCAGGTGTGTTGTGTGGGTTGTCCTGGAATGATACTTGTTGAATTTGCGATCGCGGTGTGTCTTTGGGATGTATTAGGTGTTTTGGTAGGCCTTCTAGTAAATTTTTTGTCGACCACCATTTTTTTCACGGAGGGTCCGCAGCGATGTCTGTGCTACAGACCTTCCGTCGGCTCTCCCATTCATCACTATTTGCAACCGCAACGGTCGGATACAGCGTAACGTTTCACATTCACATCAGGTATATCATAATTTCCAATGCTGTCTCTCCGCAGTCCTGGCGGCGGGTTGGTGTGTTTTCACCACGAATCTGACCGGCACGGACGGAATTTTGCCTTCTCTGCATGGTGCCCTCATTCCACTGTAGTCAGATTATTTGGGCGGTTGATCTTAATTGGACCACCAGTTTTGCCGCAGAACTGGCGAACGGTTGATTTCTGCTACCATGGCACTCGGGGTGGTTTTCCGACCACCATCCTAATAGACCCCTAGGTGTCCTGTCTGCCCATATAAAATCTTTATACTCTTGCCCATTTGATTGACTAGGGAAGCAGGAACTGGGATGGACAATATGCCAAATAAGTATTTATTTAATGGACCTACTATCATTATAGCCACATGTACCCATCTTCACAGAAAGAGCTGCATTGAGAACCATATGAAAACATCATTGTCTATATTCGCCATAAGTAGTTTGAAATGTTAAGTCTGTCCAATAGCCCCCTATTGACTTGCATACACAGCTGTTTCAAATGTCATGAAACTCAAATGAAACCAAGGCCAGTCACCACTACCCTTGTGGTCCCTCCAGAAAAAGGATGATCTTTGCATTTGCCCTAGTCAATTTTGTAACTCAAGTAGAGCAAGAACTTTTCAATCAGTGAGATAAAAGCAGAAATTGATTTTCTTTGGTTTCCTAGGGTGAGCCGGATATCATCTGTCTAAAACATGAGTTTAGAGCTTCCTGAAATAATATCTATCCCTTTTATGTTAACTTCCTGCCTACTGCTGTAGCCCAATAGCTCCATTGCCAACAGGAACAGGAAAGGGCTGAGAGTTCTGCATACCTCTAAATACAGAGAAGGTGACCGTTATAAATCCCATGCACGCAATGTGGGCTGTTTAACCTTATCAATAAAGGAATGACCTATACCAGTACGTAAAAGAGGCGTAATATGGATTTTACCGATCTTTTATAATTCGCTGGAAAGCTACTTCGTTTCCGGGGCTTTGCTGTACAGAAGTTTAATGAGCACCCTCTCAAGTTTCTCCACAGGAATTTCACTTTCTAGGAAGCCTGCATCAGTCTCAGATAGGGAAGGTAGCTGGTTATTTACCAGAAAGTTTTCTTCTGCTCCCAATGTGACATATTCTGACCGGCAAGTACCAAGCAAAGGTGTTAGTGCTCAGGGCCAGGTGCGTGAGAAGACCTCGGTCTTCATCAGCAATGGCAGGAATGCCTATTTCTGCTCCTCTATGTTTCAGTTATCAGCCAACAACAGCCCAGTCTTTCACCTTGGTTATAGTGGCATCGTTTTATAGGTGATGGGGCATATCCAAACACGAAATTGAATAGTACATTAAGGTAAACTTTTCTTCTGTTCTAACAACCTCAGTTTGCCATGAATATTCATCTCAAATATCGCAATTAAACTTCCCCCACTGTCACTAGGATGTACAATATAAATAAAGAACAATATAAACCAAATATCAGGGAAATAACACAGCCCATTCTTTTAAATTAGGTGTGTGAGACATTAGTGCACATGGGCCAGAGCAATGCCAGGGTTTCAGAATAACAACATCAAATATACACATTCACAATGACCCTAAATGGAACTGATTTAGATAGTAAGTGGTTATCCTAAATGCCTGGCATGGATCTGGGCATCCCAGACATATGCGGAACACACATATTCTAAATATGTTCCCCTAACCCAACTGTAGTCCAGAAGAGGTTGGTAGCAATGGCATACCACCACCCTACAACCCTGCCCATTGAACCCCAAATATCTGTTTAAAAGTGGTTTTTAATGTCCCTCACAGGTCAGGTCAGACTGATTTGCATATGGCCATGTCTGAACTGGGATGGTGGAGCGAGTTAAAGAATGATGATGGATTAAACCCAGATCAGTTGACTGGGGGTGAGTGTTTGATTTGCTCAAACGCTCCGTCCATCATCCCCTTCGGTATCACTTTGCTGGCCCACTAGTAGCATTTAAATTACATGCCCTGGGTATTTATTTATTTGAAAAGTTTTATAAAGCTCAAACATGACCCATGCAGGTTTCAGAGTGCTGTACACAGAGGCTGAAGCATGCATTAACTCAGAACAGTTGAGGTCAATATTGTAAAACAACAAGGAGTAAACTGTCAGATACCGGATAGAAGGCCCTTCTAGTTCAGTGTCTCATATAGTGCAAAATATTTCCTGTAACATTCAGTGAAACAAACAAATAGTGGCTCGTCACAGCATAGTAGAGTAAATGACAAATCTGTAATTGGTCCACGAAGTATTCTTCAATTTTAGTTCCGAAAGGGCCCTAGAGTAAAATAACAGTTTAACAACCAATCAAAAATACGTAGTGAGAGATACGTTGGGAAAAATGTCAAATCTGTCAACAAGGGGACTAGAGAAAGAGTACATTAAGATGCAGTTAATGTCCAATCAGGAAAAGCCATTTGGCCTGTTTCTTGAAATAGGCACTGGAGGGATTGGTTCTCATCTCCTTAGGATGAGCGTTCCAAATTCTAGGTGCAAGGACGGAGAAAGCACATTTTTACATACTTTTCTTTTTGAATTTAGGAGGTTTCAAGAGTAATGTGGACGTACTTCTTAAGTTCCGACCAGATCCAAAAAGAACAAGCTTGTTCGCCAGATAGGCCTGAGGTTCTGTGACAATCATAACGATGTTTTTTTATTCATTCGAATATGGACGAGTTTGGTATCTATGAACCGCAAATGACGAGTTTAGTGGGTGTACGCGTTTTCGCTATGCTGGCCTGAACCGTTCATTTTATTTGTGGGTTTGTTCATCTGAACCCACGGGTTCCATTTTAGATACGGCATCCATTTTGTCTCTTGCCCTCAAGTAGCCAGCGAACGGACACTGTCCGCTTCGTGACCATAGGATTCCCAAGCTCTTGCGGAAGACTCGTGTCCCTTTGAGGATGTCTTTATGACGAGGGGGATGACACAGCAAAGGCAGATGGCTCCGCTCGAGGCTCATCTTGCCGTGCCGGTCTATTGTTTCAGCCGTGCATGCATTAGGCACGAATCCTTTGATCCTACAATCGTGCTTCCGATATTACCCCCTATACTCTTTTTCAATCTGTTGACTGTTTTCTGTCTTCCTTGCACCTGTTTCTGTCTCTTCTCTTAGCTCGTTTACAGCCAGAATGGAATGTACCTAATGGTAGGATAACGTACTTTTACAGTTGGGACCCGGCGATGTTACTGTGATTATGTTCCGGGCTTCTGAATACATGAAAGCGACCCTTTTGAAGTTTACTGTGGGAACTGAGTTGTAACCTTTTGTTCGTCATGTTGTGCTATGACTAAAATATGTATAAAAGGAGCGACCCACTGTTGCAATTTGAAGCAGTCTCTCAGAACCTACACGCTGTGTACTTCTTGCGACTTCTGTATCCCTGCAGTAAATAAACGCTGATCTTTGACGTCGAAGGAAGTGTCCCGTGTCTCTGTAATTTGTACGCCGGAACAGGTAACCCACGAAGGTTTCAGGTGTTGTTCCCTGGCACCGCTGGGCCTTAGAATAGCCCAGTCCTTCAGTTGGCGCCCAACGTAGGGCGACATCAACGGTACCGGTCCAAAGCCCGACGATCGTGAGGAACTTCGTGTGAAATCTCTGAGGGAAGGTGCACCCCGCTTCATCGATCCTGTTGTCGAAATAAGTGGCCCGAAGACTTTTCCCGTGAAGATTCCCGCCTCCTGACGGCTGCAACAGTCTGATGCCCTGACTGTCGACCTGTTTTGGCACCTGGCGTAGTCCTTTGTACAGCGAGACGATAGACGGGCCTTCCTGGTGACGCCATTGTTCTTTCAGTTAAGTATTTGTGGGTCGCTCCCAGTCCTTAGTTGTTGGTTCCTTTTTGGGACCTTTGCTTTGTTGTTGAAACTTGGTCGTATGCATGGTTCCATTGCATTTGTGATTCTTAGTTGTTGTTTCTTAGTTGTTGGGTTTTATTTGACGATTGCAATTGCCAAAAACCGAGGGTCTTGCATTTTTGCGAGGACATCGTAATTCGATAACCCTTGAAGTTTGTAAACTCGGTTAGTGTGCGCAATGCCTGGCCGTAGTACTTTGTTTAGTTGCTTTAAATGTTGTGGTGCTGATTCACGATTGGAGGACTCATGTCCGATACCTCCAGTCGGAACTCCAATTTATGAGCTCTACAGTCGCCATGGTGTGGGTCCTATCGTATATAATGATTATTAGATCCGCTACACTAAAGATGATGGTGTCCTTAGTTGGCCACCTCATGGTAGTTTCGAAACTGCAATTTTGGATAATCTCGAAGCAAAATTGTTTAAAAAGAAATCTAGGCCGGCCATGCTTGATTCCTTTCGGTTATGGCGCAAAGAGGCCAAGCAGAAAGAAATCAAACAGATTAAGAAAAATAAGAGGGAAGGTATTGTTACGGTAATGAGAAATGCAGAGCAGTTTCAGCGAGATAAAGAAGAGAAGGAAAAAGAAGTTTTTGCTAGACTGCAACATATGGCGGTGGATAAGTGTTATCCTTTTTTACCGTCAAGTTCTGATAAAAAGTGAGAAGAAGCGGTAGAGGACCCTTTGCTGTCCTATCTACTGATATCGCCACCTCCATATGCACAGAATACTACAGCTCCTGTGATTCCTCCTGTTCCTCAACCTGTTGTTCCGGCAGCTGCTGGTCAGCCTGCCGTTGGTTCTGTCCTTCCGAATCCTTTCATTCCTCAAGTTGTCCCTGTTCCCTTACCTGCCCTTCTTCCTACTGCTCCACTGCCTATACCTTCTCAGTCTGCTGTTCC
The DNA here is from genome assembly GCF_964263255.1 of Lissotriton vulgaris. Lineage (NCBI taxonomy): Eukaryota > Metazoa > Chordata > Amphibia > Caudata > Salamandridae > Lissotriton > Lissotriton vulgaris. The sequence goes on along the minus strand of NC_141685.1, from coordinate 2,040,095,000 downwards.
CGCTACTTCTGCTCTTTCGGCTACTCCTTCTGCTCCTACGTTTAGCCCTCATGTTGTTGCTCCTGTACTTCTCTCCTCTTCCCCTTCTGTCCGTAGTCGCATACCTAATGCGGTGGCTAATCTTTACTCTCCATTTGGACCAATTCTTGGGTCCGATGTTTCCGATGTCTCCCAGAGACGAAGCCAAATTCCTGGTGGTAGTGAGAGTGATACGTTAGTGAAAATGTCGCGTAAATGGATTAGGTATCCTGTTAAATACACCCCGCGCATGGTTTGTGAGACGTTCTCTCAATTTAATGAGCCCACTCAGAGATTTGTGTTTGAGGAAATGTGTAAGTCCCTAAGAGAAGAGTGGGATAATGATGAGGTAGACAATGTACCATCCGAAATGACTGGACTTCAGAATCAGTTTTCGAACGGTATGATTGTGGGTACTAATGTTCGTCGTGCTTTAGAACGCCTCCTATCTTTTCGATCTATAGTACAACCTCGAGCATTGTTTAAGGACGAAACTGAGGAGTGGATGGCACAACCTGGTCAGTATCCTATGCGGGAAGTTCCTCCAGTTTGGATGCCAGGTAATCCTGGTGCTAACCCTCCAATTTTACCACACTTCCAGAGAGTTTGGATACACCTCCCATGGAAGCGGTCGGAAGTTTTGCAGGTGAAGCAAACTTTGCCTGACCCCCGCAAAAATCCGGCAGGTTATTATAAGGAGTTGTCCCAACTTGTGGATGCTACTATTATGAACCTTGCCGACATTGACATGTTGTTCGGTAACGTAGTACCTCAACCGATTTGGGCTAAAATCCGTCAAGAGAATCACGTAGCTGAGTTAGGCGGTGATTGGGCTGCTCTTGCGGCGGCTGACGGACGACAAGTTGGTGGGGCTAAGCCTGAACAGCTCATTACTGATCTGCCTCAAAGAATAATTACACTTATGAAGACACTTATGCCAGCAATGAGAGTTAATTGGGATAAATTGTCTGCGTGCAAGCAAAAGAAAGACGAGAGTGTCTCTGATTTCTTTACCAGATTTGAGGAGGCATTCATCGATCATAGTGGTCAGGATATGAGCACTGAGGGAGGTCAGCGACTGTTTATTGACAAATTCGTGTCAAATTTGTTGCCTGAATTAAGCAACAAATTGAAAAATTCCGAAAGTTCGTGGGCTGTTTCTACTACTGCTCAAATATTAGCTACGGCTCAATATTATGAAAATAGGGAAAAGGAGGAAAGTGATCGTGTAGATAAGAAAACGAAGGAGCTTAAAACTAAGGTTTTGTTGCAGCAAGCGTATCCTCCGCGCTCGAACCAAAATGATTCGCAACAGCAAAATCGATCGCAATCACAGTCTTCTGGGACGCAGTCGCGTACTGACTCCTCTACACCAAGATCTATGCTTGGGTATAATCAATGCGCGTATTGTAGGGTTGAGGGCCATCTGAAGTTTAATTGTCCTGTTTTACGCGATCGAAATAATGGTGTTTCGGCTCGAGGAGGTCGTAGTGGTCCTCAACAGGCATCACGTGGTAGAGGTCGCGGTGCCACTCAAAATCAGAATGAGTGTTCTACCACTTCATCAGATTCAAATAATTGCTTTGATCAGCGCAATTCATCATCTGGTAGATCTACACAGTATCATGTGGACGACTGTTACGTCGAGCATGACATTGATGCTGACGGTAATTACTAGGACAGCCACAGACAAAGAGAGGGAGTAGTATCAGTTCCGGTTGATCAGAGAGGGCCTTACGTCGCAGTTGCCACATCGGGCGTAGTTGAGCCTTTTCTGTTGGACACTGGTGCAGCCAAAAGTTCCATCATGCATTCAAAACTCCCTGGCGCACCTTTGTCTGGCTTAACGAATGTTTCCGTTGGATTCTCTGGCGCCCCCGTTAGCAATCCGGTTTCTAGCCCTTTGCCCCTTACAATTGGGCCTCGTGAGCTAGAAGCTCCTTTGATTTTAACTACTGGTTGTGGTGAGAATCTTTTGGGCCTGGATTTGTTAAAATGGTTATATGCGACTCTGTACTGTTCTCCTGAGGGAGTGGAGCTTACATTGGGTCAGAGAGTGATCTCTCCTATGTACTTGTCAACTGATAAGCTCCCACCGGAATTGAGTTCTCTTCCTGAGTCTTTGTGGGCAACAGGTCCCAATGACGTGGGCCTGCTGGACATATCACCTTATGTTGTCCAATTGAAATCGAATGTGCGATTACCACGTATTCCCCAGTATCGTATTTCTCTCGACGGCGAACGGGCGCTATTAGCGATCATATATGACTTGATCAAGAAGGATGTCATTGAGGAAACTCGGGGAAATGTGTGTAATAGTCCTGTGCTACCTATTTTGAAGCGAACTGATCCATCCAAGCCTCCTGTGTACCGTTTTGTCATTGATTTACGAGAGGTAAACAAAATTGTGGTTCCACAATTTCCTGTGGTGCCTGATATTACGGCTTTACTGACTCTGATTCCAGCCTCTGCCTCTTGGTTCTCAGTGATCGATCTGAAGAATGCTTTCTTTAGCATTCCGATTGCTGAGGAAAGCAGAGATTTATTCAGCTTCTCATAAGGAGGTCGCAGCTTTAGGTTTAAACGCGCTCCTCAGGGCTACTGTGAGAGTCCATCGATCTACAGCCAAGCTCTTAAGAGTCAACTTGACGCGTTTGTATTACCGGCTGGTGCGGCCTTGATTCAGTACGTAGATGATATGTTAGTGGCTGCTGACGCTAAAGAGATTTGCAAGGCTGCTACAGTATCGCTGCTACAGCATCTATGTGACGTACATCACAAGGTGTCACCTTCTAAGTTACAATATTGTTGTCAAGAAGTAACCTATTTAGGTCACTTATTGTCAAAGGAGGGAAGAAGGTTGACCCCAGAAAGAATTGCAGCGATCGCTCGAATGACTGTGCCAACAACTCAGAGATATGTTTGTGCCTTTCTAGGTATCACGTCATACTGCAGGCAATGGATTCCAAATTTTTCATTGCTAGCGAAGCCATTGGTCGGCCTCACGTGCACGGATGTTCCGACTCCTTTGCTATGGACTGTAGAGTGTCAGAAAAGTTTTTCTGAATTGCGTGATGCGTTGTGTTTGGCTCCTGTGTTAGGTACTCCTGATTACAGTAAGCCGTTTACACTATACGTTCACGAGAGAGAAGGTTGTGCGTTGAGTGTTTTGACGCAACAATTTGGCGGTAAGCAGCGTCCATGTGCATATTTTTCCTCGACCTTGGACCCAGTAGCAAGAGCATTGCCGAGTTGTCTGAGGGCAACAGCGGCAGCTGCGGTGTCCATCCGGCAATCTGCAGGCCTGGTCATGGATAATATGCTTACGGTGATGGTTCCGCATGCAGTTGACACTCTTTTGAATCGAACAAAAACTCAGCACTTGACAAGCGCAAGGTTGTCTGGTTATGAGTTGATGCTTTTGGCAAGTCATATACAAATCAAGCGCTGTAATGTGCTGAACCCGGCGACATTGTTGCCGACTAATATGGAATCAGATGATGTACTACCACATGATTGCTATTTACGAACTGAGGAAGAAACGAAGGGTCGTGTTGACCTAAAAAACACTCCATTGGCAGATCCCGATGGTACTTTGTATGTTGATGGTTCATGCTTTAAGTTGCCGAATGGTGATGTGACGACTGCGTATGCTGTAGTGACGTTGAGTACGGTTGTGGAAACTGCGAGATTGAGTCAGAATTCGGCTCAAGCGGCAGAGCTGATTGCGTTGACGAGAGCGTGTGTTTTGTCTAAGGGAAAGCGAGTGAATGTGTTTACAGATAGCCAATATGCTTTTGGCGTTGCACATAGCTTTGGTCGACTGTGGAGAGAAAGGGGATTTATGACATCGCATGGCACGAAGATCCAACACGGACAGCTCGTGAACGATCTTTTGGACGCACTTACATTGCCTAAGCAGGTGGCAATTATTAAATGCAGCACGCACCGAAAGGTTACGGATGATGTTGGTCGTGGTAACGCGTTTGCGGATGAGATTGCTAAGGAAACAGCTAAGAATCTTGCAACCCGAAAGTATGTTACGAGTTCAGTAAGGTGGCCTGCGGAGACTGGTATGTGTGAGGACACTGTTGAGAGTGTGAAAGCGATTCAGAATGAGGCCACCGAAACTGAAAAGACTAAGTGGAAAGAAAGCACGGGAAAGCTAGATGCGCATGGATGTAAATGTAAATGTAAATGTAAATGTATTGGCATTTATATAGCGCACTACTTACCCGTAGGGTCCCAAGGCGCTTCGACCGCTGCGAAACCCTTCCTGGCTTCCCTGAGAGATGGTCCCTTAATGGGTATCTCCAGGGTGAGACAAGGCATCCCCAGTGGTCTGGTCGGGCCGTTAGTGAAGATGAGGCAAGCTAATGCCCAGAGTTGCCGAGTGTGATCGCTGATCAGAGTGGGCACCGAGGCGAGAGAATTATCGAGTCCGCTGACCCTGGTCCAGAAACCTGCCGCGCCGGGAATCGAACCCTGGTCCCGGGCCGTCCTCTGCTCTCGGGTCTGCCGCCTCTAACCAGTGAGCCACACTACTTCACTATGTTGGATTGATTTGTCGGAGTGTCAGAGGTGGATGTTACCGGATGCATATGTGCTAGCCGTTGTGACTGTGGCTCACGGCTTGTCACATATTAGCGCGAAAGGTATATGTAAGTTGTTGTCCCCTGTATGGAAGAATGATGGTATTGCTAAATGTGCTGAGAGAGTGGTTAAGAATTGTATGGTATGTATGATGTACAATCCTGGCAAGGGCACCCCCACTCCACCTGGCCATTTTGCTCCTCCTACATGTCCCTTTGAGGTTATCCAACTGCACTTCATCCATATGGAGAGATGCAATAACCTGAAGTATGTTTTAGTCGTGGTTTGCGCGTACTCCAGATGGATTGAGGCATATCCTCTGAAAGATAATACTGCCCTGTCCACATCGAAAGTCCTGCTGAAGGAATACTTTCCTCGGTATGGAATGCCACGGATTGTATGGTCGGACAACGGAAGTGAGTTTGTGGGGAGTGTGATGAAGAGTGTGTGTAAGGGCCTTGGAATTCGACAAAAATTCCATAGCGCCAATCATCCCCAGTCAGCAGGTTTAGTTGAAGGGTACAATGGCACTCTGAACCTAAAACTTGCTAAGATTCAAGCTACGACTGGTCTGTTATGGCCTGATGCTTTGCCTCTGGCCCTCTTGTCGAACAGGGCGACTGTACACTCTCGAGTAGGGCTTAGCCCATATGAGATTGTGTTTGGCCGTCCTGCGAACATTTGGGGAGTCCCAAGGCCTAGGGCCTTTGATAGTCTTGAGTATCCAATGTTAATTGATTCTCTTCATAATCTGACTGCTAAACTGAGGTTAATTCATCAACAGGTTTTTGAAGCTCTACCGGCACAGACAGAGGGTCCTGGACATCGGCTCCAACCGGGTGACTGGGTCGTCACCCGCAACTTTGGCAGAAAACGTAACTTTGAGCCCAGATTTGTTAGTCCTTTCCAAGTACTGCTGCCCACAAGGACTGCGGTTCGGTTGGAAGGCATGGAAAAATTGGGTGCATGCAAACCACACCAAAAAGGTTCCGATCCCTTTGCCAGCGGATTCTTGAGTGAGGACTGGGAACTGGGATTGCTGCAACGGAGACAGAGACCCCAACAAGTTTTGTGCCGTTTAGTGATGCTCAACCTGTAGGAGACGCTTCATTGCAGCCAGATACATCTGTTGAATCATCAGCATTGGAGAACTCGAGGCTTGAATTGTTGCCTGATCGATTGAACGTTGTTTCGCAATCTGAACAATTGTTTGAAGAACAGACTCGACCTGGCAGAAGTCGATATTTTCTTCGTTCTCGTGACAAAGACTAATAAAACAAACCTTTTTCTTCCTTTTGAATTCACATTACCCCTTATTGTTGTCACGAACATTATGATCTATTAATTCTTGAGAGTTTTTCCATGTGTATTACTTTTTCCACAGCTAGGAGATTTGCATTAAAATTGAATGTTAGTTTAAGAAAACCTGTCATCCGGGTTGACCGTAGGGCCGTGCGGGTACTTCCTTCTATTTAGCAGGTTCCTGACACTAGGTCGGTTACTTTTGTCGATTCCTGGGAACTCCTGGGAATTGATAATCGCTACTCAGAACGAAGTGCGTCAAGAACGTTACGGACGGTTTTTAGAGGATGGAGTTCTCTAAGCTGTCGGAAGTAGAGAGGATGTCAGCTCAAAGATCAAAATTGCATAGGGTTGAACGAACAAAATGCTTTCTGTTTCAAGTATTCCTGATGTTTTTGACTGTTTCCATGCTATTGGTGGGTGGAGTGTATTTTGGAATGCAGTTGTTATTGCCTTCTGCTTCCCCTACTTCTTCTTCTGAACCGAAATCTATTCCCACTGTTTCTCCACATTCCTTTAATCCTCTGCCCCAACATGAACAGGTTAGACGAGCGGAATTCATGAACAACTCCTTTGTCCAGCTCTTACATCAGCATCAGTTGGTGATGAATACTACTAACTGTTGGGTGTGTGGGTTAATGCCACATATCATGGATAGGGGTATTCCGTATTTGGTTCTTCCTTACAGCTCCCAGGGGTCAGCTTGAGCATTCCAAACCATGTTCCGTAGTGTACTAGATTCCTACCCCCATCGAGAGCCACGCTCTGCAGACCTAGGTCCCGGCCCGTACCACAAGCCTTTGGCAAGAGCGATTGTTGATTTAGATAGAGATATTTTTAATGCATCGCTTATCCCAGAGGAAGAGGTGCGAGCATACAAGGATCTGAGTGAGGCTTAGTATAGCATGTCAGTGGGTGATAGACAGCTTAAAAGCTCGTCTCCGATCTGGATCGTACCCCATCTCGGTAATTTCTGCTTGCAAGGCCTTGGCCGAAATCCGCGAGCTCAGCTTGGGAAGAGTGCTTGCACCGAAACGTATGTTTTACCGATGCTCTCTTCCCCTGTTTTCCTGACTGCCAAGGGTACATACGATCGCACATATACATGGTTGCCCCATGACTTCTCGGGCACCTGTTACATTGCGAATCTGTTGCCACCGACTTTTACAGTTGCCTCGGACTATCACAAGACTAGAGTTGTGAGAGGCGTTATTAGCAAAGAGGACACTGCCGGTCAAGAAGCAGGAGACTTCTTTAAGGGTTTCCTGCCGTTTTGGGGACCTATGGTCAATAGTAGGAACCTGAGACAGTTGACTCGTGTGGTCGAATCGACTGCTAATATAACTGCAAGTGCTCTTGGAAATCTGACAGCAGAGCTTCAGGCGGATAGGCTTATGACGTTGCAGAATCGTATGGTTTTAGACGTTGTACTTGCAGATAGAGGTGGTGTGTGCAAGGTGATCCATTCGAGTTGCTGTATTTTCATCCCTAATAACGCTCCAACTGTATATCAAGCTAACTCGAAGTTGCATAAAATCTCCGAGTCCATACACGTGGACGTAGGTGATTGGACACTACTCGGATGGTTTTGGGGCCTAATGTCGACGTGGGGTTGGAAGATTCTGATGATCATTGGGGTTGTTGTAGCATTTCTGTTCACGTGTTGTCTCTGTGTACAGTGTGGTCCTGCCTTATGTGGCCTCTGTGCTACAACGTGTATAAGATGGCCATCTGTTACCGAGGAAGCATTGATAGATAGAATAATGTTGCAGCAACATCTGAACGATCTGATGAATATCGAGATCGATTCTGATATCGACTAGTGCTTGCCTACATGAGGGCAAAAGGAGCGTCTGAGGTTCCGTGACAATAATAACGATGTTTTTTTATTCGTTCGAATATGGACGAGTTTGGTATCTATGAACCGCAAATGACGAGTTTAGTGGGTGTACGCGTTTTCGCTATGCTGGCCTGAACCGTTCGTTTTATTCGTGGGTTTCTTCATCTGAACCCACGGGTTCCATTTTAGATACGGCATCCATTTTGTCTCTTGCCCTCAAGTAGCCAGCGAACGGACACTGTCCGCTTCGTGACCCTGGGATTCCCAAGCTCTTGCGGAAGACTCGTGTCCCTTTGAGGATGTCTTTATGACGAGGGGGATGACACAGCAATGGCAGATGGCTCCGCTCGAGGCTCATCTTGCCGTGCCGGTCTATTGTTTCAGCCGTGCATGCATTAGGCACGAATCCTTTGATCCTACAATCGTGCTTCCGATATTACCCCTACACTCTTTTTCAATCTGTTGACTGTTTTCTGTCTTCCTTGCACCTGTTTCTGTCTCTTCTCTTAGCTCGTTTACAGCCAGAATAGAATGTACCTAATGGTGGGATAACGTACTTTTACAGTTGGGAACCGGCGATGTTACTGTGATTATGTTCCGGGCTTCTGAATACATGAAAGCAACCCTTTTGAAGTTTACTGTGGGAACTGAGTTGTAACCTTTTGTTCGTCATGTTGGGCTATGACTAAAATATGTACAAAAGGAGCGACCCACTGTTGCAATTTGAAGCAGTCTCTCAGAACCTACACGCTGTGTACTTCTTGCGACTTCTGTATCCCTGCAGTAAATAAACGCTGATCTTTGACGCCGAAGGAAGTGTCCCGTGTCTCTGTAATTTGTACGCCGGAACAGGTAACCCACGAAGGTTTCAAGTGTTGTTCCCTGGCACCGCTGGGCCTTAGAATAGCCCAGTCCTTCAGGCCGGAGTGTTGAAATGCAAGGCTTTATGTGTGAGGCAAGCTATTTTGAAATAGATCCTGGCTTCAATAGACAACCAGTTGAGCTGCAAAATGTCAGGTACGATGCAATTGTGTTTTTTGGAGCCTGTGATGAGCCTGGCCGATGCATTGAGCGTGGTTCTGATAGGGGCCAAGCTCACTTTAGGAAGACCTGCAAGGGTCACCAGCCCATATACCAGTTGTGATATCACCAGGGATTGCAGGCTGTAAGTCTTCTGGCAGAAGGAAAGGCTTGAGTTTCTTAATTATGTTACGATGAAAGTTAGCACCCCTAATGGTGGTGCTGATGTGAGTTTGCATATTAAGGTATTTGTCCAAGGTAATGCCCAATGAATCAACCACGTGAGGTGTGCAGTTAAGGGCTGTGAGTTGTTTTAGCCATTTGTGGATCGTTGCAGAGTGGTTGTGTGGGGCAATCAGCAGTAATTCAGTTTTGAGGGTATTCAACAAAAGATGGTTCTGGGCTAACCATTGTTGAGTTTGCGAGAGAGCCTCATTTCAGATTTTAATTTCCTCCAAAGGGGAGATCTTCAGGTACAGTAGCGTGTCGTCCGCATACATGTGGTAATGAATTTGAGAATTGTTCAGAATGGAGGTGAGAGTCTCCATATAGAGGTTAAAGAGCGTCGGCGAGAGTGCAGACCCTAGCGGAACTCCAATCCTGACCGCAGTACTAGATGCAAGAGACTGGTTGAGTTTATTCCTTTGAGTGCGGTTATGTAAAAAAGAGGCAAACCACTTTAGGACCAGCCCGGAGAGACCCATCCTAAGTTGAAGAAGATTAATCAAGTTTTCATGTTTGATGGTATCGAATGTAGAAGACAGGTCCAGAATGATCAGAAGACAGGGGACATTTTGATATAGGGATTTCAAAGCGTCATCCACAATGTGCGTAAGAACAGTTTCGGTACTTTGCCCTGCTCTGAAACTAGATTGATAAAGGTCAAGTAGTTGAAATGTCTCAATATGGTTGCATAGCTGCTTGTGAAAGCCTTTCTTGAGGAGTTTGGCTAGTGTCATGATGTTGGTGATCGGTCGGAAATTGTTAGGATCCAATAAATCTGAGGTGGGCTTCTTAGAGATGGGAGTGATTCATGAATGATCCGCTACCAAAGCGGTAGAATGGCCGAGTTGAGGTCTTTAAAAAATGTTGCCGGTAGAGGATCATTAAAGTGGTTGGCCGGTTTAAGAGTTGTCATAGTGTGTAGTAGTTCTGTGTAATCTGGCAGGATGAGGGAATTCCAAGAGGCATCATTTTTGGGAGAACAACCCAAAGGTAGGGCGAGTGCAGGGGGAACCCTGAGCTCCCTTGATGATGTGGTGTAAATTAGAGGAGGCACCCTGGGAGTGTTAGGTTGCCACACCTGTTCAATTTTCTTTGTTTTTTCAGAGAAGTGCACTCTGAAGTCCTCCCCGCTAGGAAGCGGAGTCAAGGAAGCCAGGTTGGAGTTGGACGTGTGGTTTGATTGCTGTTTGATGATTTCAAATAGTTTCTTGGGTCTATTTTTAGCACCATCCAGCTGCTCCCTAAAATGGTCAGTTTTAGCAATGCTGATTTTTTTGTTTGTATGTTCTTCTTATTTTCCTAAGTTGATAGAGGCTAGTAGTGGAAGGCTCATTTCTCCAGATCCTCTCTGAAAACCTAAGTTTACGGCGTTCGTCATTTAGGGTACCATTAAACCAAGGTTTGGATCGTTTGAGAGGGATCCTTTTAAGTTGTTTCAGCACAATGGTGTCAAAGATATTTGCGACAGTGCTAATGTAGTGCTCAGAAAGATCTTCAAGGTTGGTCATGTCAGGGGGTGGCTGAAGTCCATTCATAGTGATGGAAGTAAGATCCTTAATGTTGATATCTCTCATGTTGCAAGACAATTGTTTAACTTTAAAAAGTTGTCCCTTTCTGCGAGTGATCTTTTCCAGAATGTGGAAGGCGATTTGATGATGATCCGACAATTCACAAGGTAGGATGTTATCCAGTTGGATGATATTGTCTCTAGCAATAATGAGGTCGAGGGTTGTTCCTTTGTTCTGGGTAGGTCCATTACAGCTCTGAGATAAGTTGAGATCCGAGAGGAAAGACTTAAAGGAGTTGACTAAAAGATCATTGGCATCAATCCAATGGAGGTTGAAGTCTCCGAGGAAGATATGGTATGGTTGCTCCAAACAAGAGCTGATAACCTCCATGATTTGCTCTATGAAGTGCAAATTGTCACCCGGTGGATGGTAAATCGTGTGAAGCACACAGACAACCTTGCTCTTACTCCAAATTTCTGCTACTAGTAGTTCACAGGAAGATAGCAGAGCATTCTGAGAATGTTTTATAGTGAAGCTGGAGTGATGAATGAAAGCAATGCCCCCTCTTGATTTTCCCCAGACGATCACACCGTATAATGGCACAATCAGGCGGGACTAATGTAGTGCTCAGAAAGATCTTCAAGGTTGGTCATGTCAGGGGGTGGCTGAAGTCCATTCATAGTGATGGAAGTAAGATCCTTAATGTTGATATCTCTCATGTTGCAAGACAATTGTTTAACTTTAAAAAGTTGTCCCTTTCTGCGAGTGATCTTTTCCAGAATGTGGAAGGCGATTTGATGATGATCCGACAATTCACAAGGTAGGATGTTATCCAGTTGGATGATATTGTCTCTAGCAATAATGAGGTCGAGGGTTGTTCCTTTGTTCTGGGTAGGTCCATTACAGCTCTGAGATAAGTTGAGATCCGAGAGGAAAGACTTAAAGGAGTTGACTAAAAGATCATTGGCATCATTCCAATGGAGGTTGAAGTCTCCGAGGAAGATATGGTATGGTTGCTCCAAACAAGAGCTGATAACCTCCATGATTTGCTCTATGAAGTGCAAATTGTCACCCGGTGGATGGTAAATCGTGTGAAGCACACAGACAACCTTGCTCTTACTCCAAATTTCTGCTACTAGTAGTTCACAGGAAGATAGCAGAGCATTCTGAGAATGTTTTATAGTGAAGCTGGAGTGATGAATGAAAGCAATGCCCCCTCTTGATTTTCCCCAGACGATCACACCGTATAATGGCACAATCAGGCGGGACTAAGATGTCAAGAATAGGGGAGGAAGCATTTTTGAGCCAGGATACTGTGAGAATCAGTAAGTCCAAGTCTTGCGCTAATATGAGTGCAGAGATGTCGGCAGCATGTTTCAATGCTAATCTGCAGTTGATCATCATCACATGAATGTAGGGGGAGGTGTTAATCTCTTCCTGATGAGTGGTAGTAATTTGGAGTAGGTTATCCTTGTTAACCGATCTAGCGTTGAACCTGGGTTCCATGTCAGGGTCCGGGGAAATAGCGGGGATGTTAATAGCGGAGTTAGAGGAGGCGCCTGACCCTGTGCCATTGTAAGAAAGTACACGAGCGAAGGTCTCCTCCTCCGAGAGCTGAGGTGGAAACCTACGCGGTCTGGATTGATGGTTAGGAAGAGGCCTAGCATTCTAGTCGGAACTAGGTAGGAATTGGGTAAAGGATTTTTTTACCCTATCCCGGAAGATTCCAGGAGGATTGCGTTGTACATTCCCCGGAGGAGGGAGTATATTCCATACCTTCTCCATCTTTATGGAGAATTGTAATAGGGACTGCATGATCTCTTTGACAGCCCGGAGATCTTGCTTGAGGTCAGCGAACTTCTCCTCAAGGTTAAGCCAGTTAGAGCACTCCTCAGCCACCCTAGTCATAGATGAGGGGTAGGATTCCGATGTGTGGAAGGAATTGGAAGGAACAGTAGGTCCCTTACCACATTTACAAGGGGAGATGGAGTTCCGCTTGAGTATGGTTTTGTCGTCATCCAGTGGTAGATTACCCGCATGAGTTGGAGTCAGATACGATGCAGGAGGGAGCTGCGCCGCACCAGGGGAGGGCTTGGTAGCAGGTACATTGGTTTCAAAACCAGCACTAGGAGAAGCGCAGCAGGCAGAGGAAGGTGAGACAAAGCTGCATGGAGAAGGACTGGGGTCAGTAGCAGTGTCCAGCGCCATTGAGGAAGGAATGTCTGCCCTTAGGGTCGATTAACAGGGTAATCAAGGTTAGTAGTGTGGAGGGTGTGATGCACAGACCTCATATAATTGGAGCTGACAGAACGGCCAGTGGTTAAGGCAGGTGATGGGCAATTCGACGTCAAGAGGGGGAGAGAAAGTGAACTTCTGGGTGCAGCCCCTAGGTGGGAGTTTATCAGCTCAGTACTACCACGTCCAAGTGGAGGAATAACTGGTATGTCCCTCTTGTTGTAGGAGAGAGCAGAGCAGTAAACCTGTAAATGAACAGGTTCGGAGGTGGGGGAGGAGGAGGCGTAGGGTATCGAGGATGCCAATGTAGTTGTAAGGCACATAGGTAGGGCTTGGATATAGAACTGAAGAAAGTAGAGGTGTAGGGTGCAGTATGGGAAGCAGCGACGGCTCGTGGAGGGAGTTACGGTGGGGCAGGAGGGTGGGGAGGGGGAGGGGCAGGGCGGAGGTTGCTAAAAACCGGCATATGGATAATTGCAGGTAAGTAAACAATTTAATTAATAAAACGAATTTCGTAGCTCGCACTGCATTGCATTTTGCGATGCAAGGCGCACTACAAAATTCGTTTTATTAATTAAATTGTTTACTTACCTGCAATTATCCATATGCCGGTTTTTAGCAACCTCCGCCCTGCCCCTCCCCCTCCCCACCCTCCTGCCCCACCGTAACTCCCTCCACGAGCCGTCGCTGATGGGAAGATATACAGTGGGAACAGTTGTGGTAAATATAAAGCGATGTCAGGTTATTAAGTGTCTTTTTGATCCCCATAAAGAGATTGTGAAAGTGTTTGAGATTCCTGTCAGTGGCTTAGATAAGGATGTTCCCAATATTATATAGAGAGATGGCCAAATCTGCCTTGAGGGCAGGGGAGGGTAGCGTGGTCAGGCGGAAACAATGCTGAGTTTTGGTCAGTAGCTTGATTCTAAGCCTAGAGGTAAGAGTCTTTCTCCACTGGGCTCTTCTGTTAGTGGCGGTAGATAGATTGGTGGGGTAGATGATCTTAAAAGCATTCGATCCTAGCTGTGCAAGGTGGTAAGCGGCGTTCAAGGTGCTTTGAGACATGGTGATGGTAGGGCACAGATAAGGTAGATGCAAAAGTTCAAGTAGTGAGCGTTCAGGTAGAGAGGGGTTAAAGTTGTCTGAATATGTGCGATTATTGGTAGAGGGTAGTGCTAACTGCAGAAGAGAGCACTCTGGTATGTGTAGAGGGGCGGACTTGAAGTTCTTAAGAATTGTCTGTGTGATAGCAGTTGATTTAGGAATTAGTAATAGCCCCACAGCAGAATAATCAAAACCATGGTGGCATCACCGAACCCAAGTTTATATGGTATATTACTTTACCAGGGACTTACAGGTAAACAATATATGCCAGTCAAGTGTACACCAATGTTACCATGTTTAGGGGAGAAGCACATGCACTTTAGCACTAGTCAGCAGTGGTAAAGTGCTTGGAGTCCTAAGGCCAACAAAAAGATACAGCATAAAGTGGCAAAATATTGGGGAAAGACCACCCTAAAGATGACAGGTCTAACAGATCATAGGAACATAGCAGAAGGAGGCTTGTATAATGGGCTATGACCACATCCTTTATTCACATGTGCCCTTTCATAAATACCACAGCAAACAGACTTAAATGAATCCCTTAAATAATGTTTGCAATTGGTATGCACTGAGATGCACACAGGAATACATAAGACATGTAAATGCCCCAGTATTTATAACCTAACAGGTATATTTGTAGAGCGTTCATCCGTTCCTTGAGCAGTCAACATTTAGATAAAACATTGCAAATATATTCACATAGGCTTGATTATCACACCGCAGAACATAATATAAACCAGACGTGTGTCATATGAATCACCCAAAAAAGGAAAACATGAAGGGCCTGATTCACAAAGGTAAACTTACACTTTTGTGTAAGTTTACTTTTTTGGTATTCACAATCTATGAGTTTTATTTAGTAATTTTACGACTGCAGAGACTCGGCAGTCGGGGCGGAGGACTCCACACATAAAAATATAGGGCAGGCCTACCTTTTAATGTGCGGAATCTACACCACAAGTGTGGCATCTTCACGGTTGTACAGTTACTATCAGTAAAATTTACCTCATAGTTTTTGAATAACAAAAAATAGTAAACTTATACAAAAGAGTAAGTATGCCTTTGTGAATCAGGTCCGAAATTCACAATAATATCAGCGTGTCCTACTCATTTTATTTGTCAAAAGATGTCGAATCTGCTTATTCTATATATTCATATTGGTCATAAAGGTTTCAAAAGGCACAGACATTGGCCTTATTAGCAAAACGGTTCCATACTTGTAAACTATTGTCTTTTGAGGAATTTCATATCCTAGCTGCCAATTTCAATAGAATTTGACCTGGCTGCAAACACTGCTCCCAAATTTTATATCTGAGAAAGTATCTGAAAAGATGGGATATCCCAGGGTATTTAAATAATTAACTCTGCAAAAATGGCAACTATTACTCAAGCATATAGAGGCAATCAGTTGTAGTTTTCTTTTTTCATATTTAATGGTTCTTGTTCATATCTTAAGGAATAAAAATGATTATTAATGAATAGGAGTATTCTGAGAATGTTGACCATTCATACATACAATAGGATTTTGATTGTCCCGAATGGATTCATAGCTCTTCAGGTATTCATGCTAACAATTATTTTGAATTAAGAGGCCAGATTTACTATGAGGAATGCAAAGAAGTGCAGCATAAAAAAGCAGCATTGCATTGCATTCCATGAACAATGTAAAACTGCTGCTCACAGACTAGAAAGAAATGAGTGACAACTATGCCATCAATGGCGTTGTGTAGAAATGCTGGCATTGTGCAATGCTGTAAAACGTAAAGAAAGGCAATGCTATAAAATGTGCGTTACTTAAGACAGGGATAATAAAGCAAATGTGAAGTCCTAACGCAACTCAAACAATTGTCATAACATATAATAATAATATATTGAAGGAACCAAGGTATACAAATAAATCACATTTTTTTTATCTTAAAAACACTACGAAACCTTAATCATTATATAAAATCACATAATCAATAGTTGAATTAGTTCCCATGCTCGCTCCAAACGTGTCTACATTCACTCATTCACTTTCATACTTGGTGTACATTCAAATTATTGAACAGGAAAAAATGTATGATGGATTCAAATGATGATTTCCACAAGTTCTGATCTAACTGCTTCATAAAAGTTATTCATACAAATTCACTAACTAATGAAATGTGCCTATTGCTTTCACCTGGTTTCATTTGACGTAAGGATTTCACAAAAAAGAAAGACCACACCATTTTAGTTGGTTGGCTGATCGTGCTGACTCTACTTTGTTACACTCCATTTGCATACATTAGCAGGTGCACACTGTCGCCACGTGAACTTCCATCACAAAGTAGCTTTCGCATGAGAATGCTGCCGTTACCATCACTCTGGAGCATAGCTTAGCCTTGCTCAAGTGGCACTGCCAAGCAATAGTAAATCTGAACGAAATTCCTTTTAGAGCTGTGAACATTTGTCAATGCAGATATTTACTTGGTCATCAAAAGTCTTCTTTAATTATTTAATATGTTCCTATTGAAAAGGCTGAACGTGGACGGCCATTATTGAAGCCTTGACAAGAAAGCATAAGGATACCCAAATAGGAGCAATCCGAGACGAAGAGATGCCTCAGTCCGCCACACGCGCAGACCACCGAGCTATGCTTGAGCCTAATTAATCTGTATCTTTCCCATTCCGCTGTTCTAGGGTCCCGCTTCTCGAATTCTACAAGGCGACCGCTGGTGCGTGATCTCCCGCAGGGATAAAGGGGATGAAAGAGTCCTTGAGGGAAGCATCATGTTCATTAGCCAGGAAGAAAGGGCAACTGTGATCTGTATGAAACAGAATGCACAATCACTAACGCCTACTTATAGATTCAAAAGAAAAGATGGATCCTGCGGGCTTTATTTCGACAGGCACATTCAATTATTACAGTTCCTAATGAAAATGCCATTAAATGATCCTTCTACGCAATTAAAAGAGGTGTGACTTCACCGTAATGTATCTTACTAGAAGACAGTACGTACCTGAGGGCGACGGACAGCTCAGTCTGTTTTGGAGACTTTTCACTTCAGGTTCAAAGTTCCCCATTTAGGTGCAGCCCAGATTGTCGGTGAACATATTTAACATTGGATTCTTATTAGGAGACCATATGTGTTTGCAGTCCAGCATCCAGTAAGATCAGGCTGACTTCACAGAAGACATGAAAAAGTGTGCCTCTATTACACAAATCCCCGCTGCAAGCTACAGCTCTCTGGGCCTCATTATTATTCCATTTACACAAAGTGGTCGCAAATTGTGCACCAACTTTTTGTGAATGGAATAGTATCATGCACAAAGACCTAGGGCTTGGTACATACAGGTCAGTTCACAAACTACTGAATCACATGGGGGCCTAGAACAATCTTCTTAATTAATATTCATTGGGCATTTTGCAATTAGCAACTCCTTACAATTGGACATCACAGGATGTGTTTTAATGGAGTTGGTTTCCTTAAAGGAAGCATGATTGCATTTGAAATAAAACGTTTTGTAAACGATTCACTGAGATTTGGCATAGGTCCATGGGACCACTGCTTAATCTCCTTGAAGGGTTTTTCAAGATTCACAAAGAGGAAGGGATCCATAGAGGACCAGTTTCCTTTTGCAAATCAGTTACTACCCCGAACTTGGGGTTCAGAAACATTTCAATGTTTTGCAACGAAATTGACTTGTTTCGAAAGGAGGCCAAAAACACACCCATTCCTAATAGTGATTCTGAAACAATTTCTAAATCTGTTTAGTGATTCATAAAGGTTACTGCATTTGAAGTGAGTCAAACACTCACCTCTTTAACTCCATGCGCGTAGCGGGTTTTCCCGCTGTGCGCTGACTTTTTTAAAAACCCGCGGTTCATGGCGAGCTCAGCTCGTCATGAGCGTACGAGAGCCGTAACTCATGACGAGCTCAGCTCGTCATGAGCGTCGTAGGGGTTAAAGAACACTACATCACAATGCATTTAAGAGGCTTCAAACCGGTTGTATGTGATTTCCTAGAGAAAGAAAAATGGATGGAATACCATTACTGAGAAACCATTTCACCAAAACTGTTGAATGGAAATTTGCAGGATGAATGGCATTTACCATTTCATTGAAACCAATACATAGTATGTCTGTTTTTCGAAACAGCCTTTAGCACGCTCATCTGGTGTAAATTTATTTTATTTATTTATTTATTTTCAAAGGTTTATATAGCGCGAACAAGATCTTTGCAGATATCAGAGCGCATTACAGAAACATGGGGTAAGGGAAACAAGGGAGTGGTTAAACAAACTTTTGGGTACAAAATAGTAGGTAGTAGGTGAGTAGCAAAATACGATAGCAATCAGATAAAACAAAAAGTTAGACAGTTAAACAATCAGATAAACAAATAATACAAAGTCGGTGCAATGTGTTCGATATATCCAAAAAAGAGTTCAAGTGAATTTAGCCATAAGGATGGCTTTTACTTCTTTCTTAAAAAGTGCAGTGGAGGAGATAACCCTTGTTTCGGGAGGGAGTGCGTTCCAGATCCTGGGTGCCATTCCAGAGAAGGAGCGTTTATATGTTTTTTCCTTCCGGAATCTTCGCGGTTTCAGGAGGAGATTTTTTGTGCTTCTGGTGGATCTCGAGCCCCCTGATATAGTCAGCTTATGAGTGAGGTAGTTGGGTGACTTGTGGTGTACAGCCATGTGAGACATACAAGCGATTTTCAGCTGTATCCTGGCTTCAAAAGGCTGCCAGTTCAGGGATTTTAAGTCAGGGGAAATATGCAAATGTTTTTTTGATCCAGTGATAAGTCTCGCTGCAGCGTTCAAGGAGGCTCTTAGGGGTGCGGTTGTTGATAGGGGGGTTGATAGGGGGAGTCCGCAGAGAGCGACGATTCCGTAGTCTATGCGTGGGACGACTAGGGCTTGTACTGCAGTTTTGAAGTCCTTAGCTGGGAGGAAGGGTTTAAGTTTCCTCAGAGTGTTGATTTGGAAATTAGCTCCCTTAGTTGCTTTGCTGATATGCTGCTGCATGTTGAGATTGGTGTCAAGTGTGATGCCTAAGGATTTCGCGGAGTCGACGATAGTGGGTTGGACATCGAGTGCAGTTAGGTGCTTGAGCCAGGTTTGGGTGGTGGAGATTTTCGCAGGAGGTGAGATCAGAAGAAACTCAGTTTTCAGAGCATTTAGTTTGAGGTGATTATCGGCCAACCATGATTGGGTGTTTCTGAGCGTAGAGTTCAGAAGTTTGATGTCTTCCGGGGATTGTAGTTTGAGATAGAGTTGAGTGTCATTGGCGTACATGTGAAAGTGTACATTAGATGCTTGTAACAAGGTGGTGAGCGGTTCCATGACTAGATTGAACAAAGCAGGGGATAGGGAAGATCCTTGTGGGACGCCTAATGTTACAGGCACAGATGGGGATAACACGTTGTTGATCTTGAACTTTTGAGACCGGTTATGTAGAAAGGAAGTGAACCACTTGAGAACAGTCCCGGATAGACCCATTCTGGTGCTTAACAGCTCAAGTAGATTCTCATGTTTGACGGTGTCAAATGCTGAAGAGAGATCAAGTAGGATGAGGAGGCAGGTGTCGTTATGATCTAGGATTTGGAGGGCGTCATCAATTATGTGTGTCATAGCCGTTTCCGTACTGTGTCTTGCTCGGAAGCCTGACTGATGAGGGTTGAGGAGGTCAAACTGATCGATGTGTTTTGTCAGTTGGAGTTGTACGCATTTTTCCAGCAGTTTGGCCAGGGTGGGGATATTGGTGATAGGGCGGTAATTGTTTAGGTCAGCAGGGTCAGCTGTAGGTTTCTTGAGTATAGGTGTGACTTGTCCCACCTTGAGGGAGTCAGGGATGAGGCCTTGTTGAAGGGAGCTGTTAATGATTTTAGTCCAAAGTGGGAGGAGCAGGGGGATGAAGTCTTTTACAGCATTAGCAGGTAAGGGGTCTGTGAGGTGATTAGAGGGTTTCAAGGTGCCGAGCAGTTTGTTAATTGTTTCTTCTGAGTAGGTGTCGAAGGAAGACCAGGCCGCGTTGTTTTTAGGATGAGTGGAAGTTTTGCTGTTGGGGCTGGAGTAGCGGCTTACATCATTGAGGAGATCGCTTCTTATGTTATCAGTCTTTAGCTCAAAGAAAGCAGAGAAGTCTTCACAGGATGGTATAACGCCTGTTGTGCTATTTGATTGTAGAGGTTGCTCTTTGGTTTGAGTTTTGACTAGTTCAAACAGTTTTCTTGGTCGTTTTTTTGCTTGATCGAGCTGGAGGCTGAAGAAATCTGTTTTTGATCGCTTGATTTTTCTAAAGTAGGCGTTTTTCTTTTTCTTAAGAGTTTTAAGGTGCAGTGCTGAGGGGTCTGATCTCCAGGTGTGCTCTGCCATTCGCATGGCACGGCTATCTTCGTTGAGTCTACCATCATACCATGGGTTAGAGTTCTTGGTGGAGACTCTTTTCAGTTGCAGGGGGGCGGCTTCATTGATTATTGAGGTCATAGAGTTGAGGTAGAGGTTGGTCAGAGATTGTACGTCCTAGGCGCCAGAAGGGGATGAGTTTCTTTAGGTCCCTTTTCCAAATCCTGGATTTGGTGGGTTGAGCCGGGTTAAGTTTAACTTTTTCATGGATGATGAGTGTGATAATGTGGTGGTCTGACCAGTCACAGGGTTGGATTGCCCCCAGTTGGGTGGAGTCCTCTTTGGTGATGATAAGGTCGAGGATAGAGCCTTTGTCATGGGTCGGGCTGTTGCAGATTTGGGTGAGGTCAAGCACGTAGAGGAAAGTTTTAAAACTATTCACCACCGTGTCATTGTGATCGTTCCAGTGGAGATTGAGGTCACCCAGGTAGATTTGAGTGTTCTGCCGTCCGGAATTGGTTGAGATTGTGTCCATGAGTTGTTGGGTGAAGGTGAGGTTGTCCCCGGGTGGGTGGTAGATGACATGTAGAGAGCATACAGGTTTGCCCTCGCTGGTGACATCGAGACAGATGAGTTCGCAGGAGGTGAGGGAAGAAGTGGCTTTAGTAACAGAGAGGTTGCTCCTAAAAATGCATGCGATTCCCCCGGCCATCTTGCCGATCCTGTCAAGTCTAATGATGTGGTAGTTGGGGGGGACTAAAATGTCCATTATAGGTGTAGAAGATTCAGTAAGCCAGGTTTCGGTCAGAATGGCTAGGTCAAGGTACATTTTTATGATGAGATCCGCGATGTCGGAGGAGTGTCTCGGGGCCGATCTGCAATTGAGTAGTATGCATTTGAATCGGGGAGTGAAAAGTGTGGTAGATGGTTCTAGAGAGAGGGGGACTTTTCTAAGGTTATTGGGGACGGAACTTCTGTTGTTTTGTGTGGGGGGCCTAAGGGGATTTGAGTGAATCGTGGGTATGGAAAGGTGTGTGGTTGTGTGGTTAAGGGGAACTGGGACATATGAGCGGAGGAGGGTGTTGTTGCAGGTTTTACTTTCAGGAAATATTTTTTAAAGGCATTTATTAAAGTTCTCTAATTCAGAGGGACATTTTTTTGGATTTATACCTTTTACATTCTCAAACAATTATTTTGGATGTCTTTAATGTGCTGAATACTCATCACATCTAAACACTGCCATCTCTGACCCCCCTCACAACCCTGAAACTCCATCCATCCCCTAAAAGCCCCTAACACATATACTCAAACCATCAATGGAACCTAAAACCTGTTCTACCCCTAAACTTCACCAAATTCCAAACTCTAAAAACACTCACTAAACCTAAACTTCACACATTCCGATGCCTAAACTCCACCCATCCCTGACCCCTAAACACAGTTTCTACACATAAACCTTTTACCCTTGAACTCAGTACCCCTAAACTCCAACCTTGCCTGAACCCTAAAAACCAATTTCCAACACTAAATCTAACCAATCATTGAAACCTTAAAACCCCTCACCACCTCAAAATTCCATCCATCCCAAACCCTAAAAACCCCAACACCCATGCTTGACCCCTAAAAACACTCACAACTTTAAGCGTACCCCGTCCCTGAACCCTAAAAACCATTTTAAAATCGAAACCAGCCTATAATCAACCCATTCTTGCATCCTTAAAGTCTTACTGCCCATAAACTTCATCCTTTCCGTATCACCTAAAACCTCTCACCACCCCTAAACTTCACCCATTCCTGAATCCTAACACCCAATTTCTATGCCTAAACCTCTATCCCTGAATCCCTTAAACCCATCACAACCTCTAAATTCCACCCACTCCTGAACCATAAAAACATTCACCACCTCTGAACACCACTTAACCCTGACCTCTAAAACCCCAACACCACCCCTACCTGAACCCTACAAATCCTTTACCACCTTTAGGATTAACCCCTCCCTGAACCCTAAAAAAACTTTTTACATCTATATATTAGCCATGCCTGAACCCTCAAAACTCATTACGAACCTAAACTCCACCCATTCCTGAGCCCTAAAAACCCTTCACCACCCCTAAACTGTAGCCATCACTGAATCTAAAAAATCATCACTAGCTCTAAACTCCCCCCACCTGTGAACCCTAAAAATCCCTCAACACTTCACCAACTGTGAACCGTATAAAAAGTACTCACATCCCCTTAATTCCACTGTTCTGAATACCTAAAAAAACTTTATTCCCCCTAAACTCCACCTGATATTGATTCCTATAAAAGCCTCACCACTCCTAAACACTGCCCATTCCTGGTCCCTAAAAACCCTCACTATCTCAAAAACCTACTCATCACTGAACCCAGAAAATCCCTGTCTAAGCCAGAATTCCACTCATCACTGACCACTAGAAAAACAAACTTCATTCACCCCGAAATGTTACTCATCTCCAAACCCCTCACCCTAAACTCAAAGCAAGTATAACTCAATTTAGAATGTTTCCTTAAATTCATCTTTCCTTTAAAAGGTTTCCCTTAATTTTCAAGTTCTTTGTGTTTCCCTAAAATTGACTTTCCATAAAATTGGTTTTCTATGAATTGGTTGCCTCCAAAGGGGTTTCTCAGTTTTAGTTTTTCCAGTAATTCACATACATCCTTTCAAACTAGTTCCATCTCATATCACTCATGGACTTTATGATTGATTTGATCCTGTTCACTACTACGCTGTAGAAATACCACATACATACATACATACCATCCATCCCGTTCTGTCTAAAGGCCTAATTCAGAATTTGGTGGACGGGCACAAATGTGACGAATATCCTGTCATATATGCCATTACATATAATACACTTGTGATAAGGCAGACAGGATATTTGTCACATTTGTGTTAGTGCATTCCCTCCGCCAAATTGTTAATCAGGTCTTAAGTATAAAATGCATTTCTTTCACAGTGCGCACATATAAATATGATATCCATGCCTTCCTTTGAATGCTGAATGAGGAGAAACAGATGATTAACTTCATTGCACAGTAAACATTCTGTGCTCACCCTCAAAATAATGTTTGCAGCTTGATATGAATTAATTTGAAAATAAACAACCTATTACTTTTCTTTCTGTACTTCTTTCGGTGTGATTGGATTTGCCAGCCGACTGTAAGCACCTGAACTTTGATTAGTGCCCTCAATCATCAGTTATTATAGGCCAACTGTACTAATAGCAGATTTGCAAAAAATGGAATAGGATTGTGTGAATTGACCGTTCTAGTGTTGAGTAGGTTCACAAAATCACCATTCAGAATGGATTGTAATTTGACCTACCTCTCAAATAATAATGAGGTAGGTTGCCAATTGCAACTTACTCTGACTGGAAGGCATCACAGGGATGGTGACCTACTTGGGTCAGCTGATCATCATGACCTTGTTCACATTTGAATAAGGTCTCATTTGTTTTTTACTGCAGATTGTTTTCCTTAAATAAAACTGGTCCATGTAAAAAAGTAACTTTTTTTTAAAGTTTGCTTGAGAGCTGGCATTGGCCACCTTGACTACTGTCAACTCCTCCAAAAATGTATTTTCAACATTCACAAAAGGGAAGAGACCCCAAAGGTACCTCTTCCTGGTCGTAAATGGGTTACAACCTCATTTGAAGCGTTGGTGGTGAAACTGCCATTGGCAGCCATTGATTCATTTTATTTAAATTTGGAGGTATTCTTCCAAAATAGCGAATAAAAAGTGATACCAGAATATTGTGTCAAAACTATATAGTCAACTCAAAAATATTGTAAGACAAAAGAAAGTAGATAAAAATAGCATTTTCGAGGTATATAATATTGTTGTTCTTAATTATCTATCAATATATGTAATAATATTTATTTTTATATACTTTTATTAAATGCAAGTTTTAATTATTTAAATATATATTGGTATTATATTAACATTAGATATTAGTATTATAATTGTTGTTTTATTTTTTAACATAGCATATTTTTTTAATTTGTACTTTTTGAAAATTTCTTTTGTAATTTTTTATTTCGTTGTGAGTTGTTGTTGCTGTTGTTCTAACCCTCCAAAGTTCAACACTTTTGTTACTGCTGCTTACATTGGAGTGGGAAAAGTAAATATGCCACAAACCACTCAGCTGAACTCTAGGCTCTCTCATGGAGCGATGACTGGACCGACTTCCGCTGAGAGCTAACCTTGGTAGCAGCTTCTGAACACTGCACAGGCAGAAGTTTCTGAAGGGATAAAAAAAAAAATAACCACATGGTCTGGAATATACAGAGCATCTCAGCAAAGCAAATTATGACAAAGTCTTTTTGTAACCAAAGTCTTTAGGACCAAGTGTCCTTGATGTATTCACAAATGTGCACAGTTTCTTGAATGGTATATCCATGACCCAACAAAAATAATTGGGACAGCGCAGTGAATCCTTTTCAGGCAAACAAGCATGCTGCGTCAGAGCGCTGTACAAGTGAAAGGTTTGGTTTTTGTTTTGCATGCGAGGTAATTCTGAGGGAGACAGTGCTTCTTAGTCTAGATCAGTGCTTAATTTGTAAAATATTAAGTGCAGGTGCTCCAATTTTTTCCCGGAGGCCACACCCACTTTCCTGGCTCCACCCACTTCTGCCAGAGGCCCCACCTACTTCTTTTATTGGTTCCACCCACATCTACAAGCATCAACACATCATAGTCACTCCTCACACCTTGAGTTCCGCAAGGAGCTGAAGATCTGGCTCTTCACATAAGCACCTCGGGGACCTCACACCTGCCTAAGTGCCTGAATACCCTCTCGGGTGATTAGTATTTCTACTAATCAATATAACTTAAAATAATGTAACATATGGGAAGCCTATGACAAAAACTTAAAAGTGAACTCAAATTGGAGAATGTGTGTAAATCTCAAAGAAAAGGTCATTAGAGGACTTGAGGCAGCTTTGGAAATTAAAGAGAATGTGCGTGTACTGTGCTGTTTAAAAGAAAGGAAGGGGTGAAGGAAGGAATACATTAAAGAAGGCAGCAACAAATGCAGGCAGGAAGGGGAGTACTGGAGTGAGGATATATATGAGCAATGGATGAAAGAAGGAGGAAATAAGTAAAGAATGTGAAAGGAAGAAATGAAGGAATAGAGGGAGAAAAGAAGTGAATGATGTGTGATGAAAAAGGCAAGAAGAAAGGAAAGGAGCAAGATAAGCATAAGGATTGGTTGATGATAAGAAAGGAAGAAATTAAAGAAGAGGTGAAGGAAGGAGGAGAAAAACAAAGGAAAGATTGGAGGAAGAAGGATTAAATGCACCTAGGGAGTAGGTATGGGGAATGAATGAGGGTGTAAGGGAGCAAGAATGGAATGAGGGTATAAGCAAGCAAGAATGGAATGAGGGTGTAAGGAAGCAAGATGCAAGAGGGGAAAGCAGGCATGGTTGGAGGTGCAGAGGAAGAGAAAAAGAGAAAAGATTAAGATGGGACAAAGGGAAAGAAAGGAGGTCAGGGGACTGAATACGAGTAAGAAAAGTACTGGATCAAGGAGGATCAGAGAGAATAATGACAGTGTAATATTGCATAGAAATTGGAAAAAAAAAACAAGATTGAAATACATTTGTGTCCTTAACATACCATGTATGTTTGTATAGCACATATTCACCAAAGGGGGCTTTGACACTGAATTTAAAATGTTGTTAACCAGCTCAATGGCACACATTTTATCGACCTCAGAAATATTAAAGACTGAGTTGCCGCACCAAGATTTAAATTTATGACCCTGAGAACAAAAACAGATTCCTGGAGTGGATATGAAGACATGCGCAAGAAGGAAAAACATAAACGGGAGAGTGAGGAAGGAGCAGAGGTCTGAAGCCAAAGATAGTTACGGTAGACAAAGAATGTGAATAGAAGTGTGGAAAGCAGAGACAGGGAGTGCAAGAATGGAGTGGAACATGATGAGAATGAAAAAAGGAAAGAGGAAAAAGGGAAGAGCAGACAGTGGGGAATGTGTGAAAAGAAAGTGGAAGGGAAAGATAAGAAGGTGAAAAATGAAAAGCAGTTAATGAGGGGAGGTGGGGATTAAGGGGAAACGTGGCCGTAATGCAGAAAGAGAGAAAAACGGAGAGAGGGGAAGGAGTAAGGTGTGAAGGGGAGGAAGAAAAGCAGATACTGAGGAAGAGCAAGAAAAGAGTACACCACTGCATTATTAAATCTAAAGTAATCAATTATGTAAAGGTGAGGGGTGACAAGGCTGTATCATTCTGGGTCTGTCTCATCAATGCACAGCTGTGCTGTCCATGACACAAAACAGTGATTTAGGACATCATATCACTGAGTGGCAAGCTTGGGGGCCTGCCATTTGTGCATGCACTGTGAAAGCCCATGCCATTATTAATTCTAAGGCCTAGTTCTGGCACAGGCCTATTTTTACACATGTGGCGTTTTACACAAAATTACATGAGCAATTGCTTGGAAAGGAATTTTAACTAACTGGTTAACAATTGGCGACATTTCAGATGATAGGCAAAGAGCTAAAATATATTTGAAAGGATGAAACACATTTACTTTTAAAATGTTTATGTTCACAAGGATTTTGGAAATTATTTAAAAAAATTGAAGATTGTAAGCATCTGAAATTGAAGACTGGAGTTAATAAACATGACCTATACTTTTTCCTGGCATGCAACATGGATTAAAACTCAAAAAGACATTTATCATTCATTACAATTTTCAAATAATTTGATCACCCTCCTCCTCCTTTCTCCAGTCCCCTCACTCACTCGAAAACAGGCCATTGCAATAGGAGAGACAAAGGATTTTCAATCATAAACATACGTTTGACCGAATCTACCTTTTTTATGCCCACCAGGAATTCACACAGGGATTGGTTTGCCTTTATCAATGTCCATATAGTTGTTCATCTGTGGGTATTGACAAACTTCACCCGGGAAAGAGTTGGAAATGTACTCCTGCACAGGGTAGTGTAAATCCCCGTCCAGGCTAGGAAGAGGAGAGGATCAGTCCAGATTTGGAGGGGCTCTTCACATGCACATGATCAAATATATTCCCCACAGAGAATTTTTTTTAAATTTGCACAAGTAGTCTATTTTACTCTATGCGGACTTATCTACTATAGTGAACTCTGCACAGAAGAAAATAGCATTACTCTGGAAGGTCACGTGGCCTACCCAGGATTACACTTGGTGTAATCTTGAAAATGTTTACGAAACCCAAAAAGTAGGAAACACAGGTTCAATTGAAAGTGGAGATCGCCATATGTAGTTTTCCAAATGTAGTACGTGAATCAGGCCACATGTGCATTATGGTCTTGTTAATAAAGTGCATAGGAAATTTAAGATTTGTAATAATGAATCTATTTAGGCTGATAGGATTCAGCTGAGCCGTATTTTGAAAAGCAGATACAACAGCGACCAATGCCACGTAACGGAACAGACAATGTGCAAAATACAACTGTTTGTACTAGAATGCACTTTTCTACCTAACGTTAATATGCTCGTATGATGCCTTCGCCAAATGTCTAGGCAATAAATCTGAAGCCAGGCCCTCAGTCAGCACGGGAGACATGAGATGAATAAAACGTGCCTCAATGCCATATATTTTATTTCGGAAATGCTTTTGTTGCCTTTATGAACCAAGTTAAATCGATGATTGAAAATTATACCTGTATTCACAGCGGCGCTCGTACATATTTATTTCTTCTGGACGTTGTGATACCGTGAAAAGTTTATTCGCATGTCCTGCACACTTCCAGCCAGTCTTTTCATTGCCCCAGCTCTGTGAAAAGCCGCCCGCCACAGGCCATTCTCCAAACCGCCGGAAACGAAACCAATTTAGAGTGAAAGCCTGCTGCAGGCAGGCGCGACGTGACATCACGTGACGTCCGCTCCTTCAATATGCCTGGACTAGGGTGGGACTGCCGAGGACATACCAGGCAGCCACAGAAGGAGGCAGAAATTTAGTTTTAATAATTACCGGGCCAGGAGAAAAATCGCATAGACCCGGCCCGGTAAAATAAGTGCCGGTGCTGAGCACCGGAAAGCACCGGCACAAATTAAGCCCTGGTCTAGATATACTTGTGAAATACTGTGTGGCCAATAAATGGTCATGATTGGAAAGGGGTACACATGGGCTTACAATTGAAAGATTTGGAAAAGGGTCTTGCATGTTGTTGTGTGGGTGGTATGATTAGGTTTGACTTTTGGTAAACAAAATCGTTGACAAAAATATTGTGTCATAAATATTGTTTAGCATAATATCGTGCTCCCATACTAAACCTAAATATTGGAAAATAAATATTTGTGACACTAATATCGTCCAAAAAGAGAGAAATATTTTAGATTTTTTAATATAAATAGAGAGTAAAGTGGTAAAGGTTAATCATTTTAATACATAGATTTAATATAATGTAAATTAAATATAGTCCACTAATATTTAATATTTACTACTATATGTAAATATGTACGTATATCAACATACAAACACATATATATGGAAAATGTTATTAAAGTGATTGAGATTAAATATACGGAGAAATCAATTGCTATTGAAGGAACGTGATTGGCGATATAACAATCCATAATTTATGGAATACAGGCACTACTGTGGTAGTAATGTTCAAAACATGAAAACTTTATCAATTAGAAGGCTGACATTAGCGTGATTGACTAGACGCTTTTCAGTGTTTACATTGCTTTTCTCTAATGGATTGTGAAATATTGCCGTTTTTGACTGCTGCGCCACAACTATCAGTTATTGTTGTTCGTTTTTTCAACAATGAAATTTTCAAAAATGTGTTGATATTTTCGATGTATTTATATCATAATGATGAGACATTTCATAAATAATGATGTATATAGCATTATAACCTCTTGTAAAATGTATAAACTTACGAAAAGCAGAGATCGCTGTTAATACGAACAGCTTCTAAGATCTTTCAAAATGGCTGCATTGATTGTTGATTGTTTTGCCAAACATATGGGGTGAAAGTCCTGTGTCTATTATGGATACGGGATAAATATGAGCAGGTAGCATCATAATGGTTGAAACGTGATCAAGCCGAATGGTGAAACTCGTTTTTTCCTTCCAATAAATCACTTTTTGCCCAAGCAACTTGAAGTGTCCGAGTACGTCTGTTGTACAAACTGAGTTGTTCTGGAAATATATTTTTATAAATATATATGTAGATATAAATATATATATATATATATATATATATATATATATATATATATATATATATATATATATATATATATATATATATATATATAGAGAGAGAGAGAGAGAGAGAGAGAGAGAGAGAGAGATACATATACAATAATTACTAAAAACAATTACTATTCAATAAAAATATTTATTATCAATTAATACGTGTTATTAAATTATTATGTATTAATTTCCCACCCTGTACACCCTAATAAACCTAGGAGCACTCACCTAAAATATAACTAAAAACATAACTTTTCTATAATTTATATATTTGAAATGTATTAAATCATTCATTATCAATTTTAGTAATTCATTCTTAATCAAATATTACTTAATTAACTTCCTTCTTAAATCCCCTACAAACCTAGAATCTTGCAATTAAATCATAAAACGAAATATGTTTACCATATTTCACATAATTAAAAAGCAATTAATTAACAACTACCAATAAATGGTTAATGAATGTTGTCCTAATTCACTCCCCATCCGATACCCCCTCAGACCTAACAGCCTGCAAACAACATATAACAAAAATATTGAGTATTACATAATCTACATAATAAATATAAAACATACAAATACAACTAAAAAAATATATTAAATAATTCTTACTTAATTATTGCCTAATTACCTTCTTGCCCTATCCCCTACAAACCCAACAATCCACTACAACACCATCAATTATTATTTAAAAAAATGATATTCTAAATCGCTTTAAATTACAAGCTATATTTCCTTAAAAATGAATACCATTTATATAAACAATAGTAATACATAAAATTAATATGTCAACTAAAACACATTGTTAGAAATGTCGATTTCTGGTTGGCTAAGGTTTGCACCAAAGCAAGGCAGAAACCACCATTCTAAGTCAGGGCAAGGAAGTCACCCGCCAAGAATAACCCCTGCTCACCCTCTTGGTAGCTTGGCACGAGCAGTCAGGCTTATCTCAGAGGCGATGTGTAAAGCGTTTGTGCGCGCACCCAGAAACAACACCCAAGGCCCACCACAAATAAAATTCCACACAAGGTTATATATAAAAATAGCCTTTGTATTATACAGAACACATTAGATAATAAACACACAATCTACACTGTGCCACTGGCACCGGCAGTATTTACAGGGACATGGAATGGGACAGGACCACCTGGACCACTGTCAGGAATAAGCACTTTTAGAACTGGCACTTGGTAGAATTAGCACTTTGTAGGAATAACGCTTAGAACATGGAATAATTGTAGCACCAAATAGCAAATGTAGCACACAACCAATAATCACTGGTAAAAGGTAAGTACCACCTATGCAATCCTAAACACCTTAGGGAAATATCACGCAGGGAACCATGAACTCACTAGCATCACCTATACTAGGAAAACACCCTCCTAAGCATACAAATACATTTAGGGGTATAAGCATAAAAGCATTGCATATGATAACAATCACATTAGGCAAGTATCACATTAGCGCAAACATATCACAGAACTGACCCCAGGCCAACCTGGCCTCTCAGGGGCTCACAGGCCCAATGTCTAGAGTGTCTGGGCTGGCTGCGCAGGCAGCCAAAGAAGAGGCGCAAGGGGCCTAAACGTAGCAGCTGCCCACTAAGTGCTGGGCAGCTGGGGATCTCCTCTGCACTGGGGGAGCGGCCCGCTGTCAACCGGGGCCGCTCTAACCTTGGAACTGCCCCAATGCGCATGGAGCCTTATGGGTTCTAAACAAAACAATGCCCAGGAGCCTCTCGTGGGCTCTCAACAACTGCTGCCTAATTCCTGTGGGAGCCTCGTGGCTCTAGATTCACTAATTCCCCGACGTTGGAGCCTCTCGGGCTCGAATACAAAAATGCCCCCAGGAGCCTCGCAGGCTCAAATTAGCAATGGGCCCGCACATCAATGTTGGAGCCCCGGGGCTCAGAGTCACCAGCAAATGCAGCCAAACGCTGTGAAATGACCCGGCACCGGTGGAGCCTCTCAATCTCTCGACACCGCAACAGCAGGAGGGGAAGGGCGGGCACCGGCAATGTGCCCCGATGCCCCCTCCGCAACATTGAACACTGGGGCACCACTCACCGGCTGTTCAGGGGTGCTCCTCATCTTGGCTCTCCTGTCTGGGCTGCTCCGGGACTTCTCCGTCCTTGAACACCTGCAGCGTGGGGCTCTCCTTCAACACCGGAGCCCCGCCTGCACTTACAGCTGCTCTCCGCTCGCTGCTGTGCCCCACGGCAGTCAGGGGCTCTCCCACGCTCCCCACGGCACTCCGGGGCTCTCCCTCGCTACCGGGAGCCCCGAGGGAAGCGCTCGCTACCTCTTTCCGGTACAGGAGCACAGGGTAGGTTCCAGTCTGCTTCCTGCTGTGGCAGCCAATAACAGCTTTGGTCGCCTGGGGAGCCTCCCGCAGCCTTAACCAATGGCAGCACGGCTCCCCGGGTGACATCAGTGGCTGAGGGATAGGCTTGCTCAAGAGGCACACAGCTGCGGGGTAGGCACCCGCTTCAGTACGGGGAACATCCTTTACGATGCAACTTTTACCCCGCAGTACCATTACAACGCAGGGATTACAACAAAAGTCGATACAACGACTTTCACTGGAGGGCGCTGTTGGATAGGGAATCATTTAATTTTCTATCCAACACCTTCCCTACTATCCATGGGGACTGGAGTTGGAATAGAAAATTAAACTATTCCACTATCCAGCGCCCCCCAATGCAAGTCGTTGTAATGACTTGTGTTGTAATCCCTGCGTTGTAATGGCATGCGGGGTAAAAGCATGCGTTGTACTGACATACAACCTTCAGTACCATCGTCCCTGGCTGGATGGGCACCCGTCAGGGGTCATAAATGGAACAAATGTGCCGGGAATGGCACCTGCCTAACTCCACGAAGGACGGCAATGAGCAGGGTGGCACCCGCGCCGAAAAGGAAGACAAGGGGGATCCCTACGCCGGGGAATCATTTCGAGGCAAGGGCTTGCAGCTACGGGCTGCAGAGGAAAACGACAGCTCTCCTGGACAAGAGGAACCAAGCACTTCAAAGAACTAAAAGTAAAGCGCTCCCAGGTGCTAGTGGAAGCAAAATCACCAGTCCAGGCATAGTCCTTAGGAAGGCAGGGGGGGGGCAAAGGGATATATGATGTTACAACGCGGACTTTTACTCCGCATACCGTTACAACGCGGATTTTACAACGCGGATACTGTAACAACGCATGTATTTACAACGCATTTTTTTACAACGCAGGTACCTTTACAACGCAGACCATTACAACGTAAGTATTGGTAAGTATATATTAAAATTAATATTATAATCGTAAATTAAATTTAAAAAATATAATTTAAGGTAATTTTATTTAATTTAATTTCCGTTAATTAATTTAATTTAAAATTAATAATAGATTATTTTTACACTGTACCCCTGTACCCCAGAAACTCAAAACTGACCCTCAACCCCCAAAATAAATGTAAGTAAATTAATTTAAATTAATTTAAATTAATTATTGTAATTTTTAAAAAAAAGTAATTTATTTTTACCCTGTACCCCTGTACCCCAAAAACTCAAAACTGACCCTAAACCCCAAAAATAATGTAATGTAATTTAAATTAATTTATTTACTATTAAATAATTTAATTAAAAATTAATTTTAATTTACCCTGTACCCCAAAAACTGAAAACTGACCCTGAACCCTAAAAATACCCCTTTACCCAAAAACTGAAAACTGACCCTGAACACTAAAAATACCCCTTTACCCAAAAACTGAAAACTGACCCTGAACCCTAAAAATACCCCTTTACCCAAAAACTGAAAACTGACCCTGAACCCTAAAAATACCCCTTTACCCAAAAACTGAAAACTGACCCTGAACCCTAAAAATACCCCTTTACCCAAAAACTGAAAACTGACCCTGAACCCTAAAAATACCCCTTTACCCAAAAACTGAAAACTGACCCAGAACCCTAAAAATACCCCTTTACCCAAAAACTGAAAACTGGCCCTGGACCCTAAAAATACCCCTTTACCCAAAAACCCAAAACTGACCCTGAACCCTAAAAATACCCCTTTACCCTAAAACCCAAAACTGACCCTGAACCCTAAAAATACCCTTTTACCCTAAAACCCAAAACTGACCCTGAACCCTAAAAATACCCCTTTACCCTAAAACCCAAAACTGGCCCTGAACCCTAAAAATACCCCTTTACCCAAAAACTGAAAACTGACCCTGAACCCTAAAAATACCCCTTTACCCAAAAACTGAAAACTGACCCTGAACCCTAAAAATACCCCTTTACCCAAAAACTGAAAACTGACCCAGAACCCTAAAAATACCCCTTTACCCAAAAACTGAAAACTGACCCTGAACCCTAAAAATACCCCTTTACCCAAAAACCCAAAACTGACCCTGTACCCTAAAAATACCCCTTTACCCTAAAACCCAAAACTGACCCTGAACCCTAAAAATACCCTTTTACCCTAAAACCCAAAACTGACCCTGAACCCTAAAAATACCCCTTTACCCTAAAACCCAAAACTGACCCTGAACCCTAAAAATACCCCTTTACCCTAAAACCCAAAACTGACCCTGAACCCTAAAAATACCCCTTTACCCTAAAACCCAAAACTGACCCTGAACCCTAAAAATACCCCTTTACCCCAAAAATATAACATTTAAAAAATAATTATATACTTACCAATACTTACGTTGTAATGGTATGCGTTGTAAAGGTACCTGCGTTGTAAAAAAATGCGTTGTAAAAACATGAGTTGTAACAGTACCTGCGTTGTAATAGATGCGTTGTAACGGTAGTGCGTTGTAAAAAATGCGTTGTAACAGGTGCACACCGGGGCAAAGGCTGGGCCCAGTGACCAGCTCACAGGGCCCTCCAGGCAGGGAGGCAGTCCCCAGTGGTGGTCGTCCTGGTGCCCATTAGCAGCAGCAGGCCCCTCCCCAAGCTAGGATCAGCAAGAACATTTTGCAATGGGTCGCAGCCCCTTTTATACACATATTTCCTTTGTCTGTGTCTGCAAGGTGGGGGGAAAACCAGATGCAGCTGGTTTTGGAGCACTCTGTTGTGCTCAGCCCCTCTCACCATTCACTGGCCAGGCTAGGGTCATCAGTTGCACCACAGGGGGTGGAGCAAGCATTGTGTGGGGAAAGCCCAGCCCTATTCAGGTCCCATGTGCACTCCTCCCACCCATCTGGCTGTCAATCTCTCTATTCACCACTGGGGCAGACCCATCCTGACTCCGGGAGCCAGGCTCACCAGCCAACTCCAGCCAATCAGAAGCCAGACAGTCATTTCACCTTTATTACACAGACATGCCAACTTCTAGAAGTGGCACTTCCACACCAGACACATTAACGCCGCACACATCATCGCGCAGCATTCACTCTCACGAGTTCGCACGTACCAAACTCGGGCCTGCACTCTCACGCATCAGGAACTACCATGGACACATACATTCCCCATGAACTCCTATGGGAGGGCAGGCCAACCTTACCACACGCACGCACTCTACCCTGGGACAAAGTGGTAAAGTGCGCAGAAGCCAAAAATAACTAGCACCAAGTCACAATTAAAAGCAAAAAGTTTAGGGGTGAACCTGCCAGAAGGGCCAAGTCCAACACACATTAAAACATTTAAAAAGCAATATTTGTAACCACTATAATAGTGAAAACGATAATAAAATCTTCGAAACTATTTAAAACAATATTACTTACCTCAAAAGAAGATATTCTTGTTGGTGGTATTTGTGCATCACAATATATGTGTTTCACAATATTTAATTTCCAATCTTTCTGTCTCCCGACATTTTTAACTCAATATTTTGTCCATACACCCCTATTGGTTATTTCAGAATCCCAATCCCCAGTTTCTTTATTCAAATTGCTACCACATGCTCTTTCAGGCTGGGACAAGTAGAGATATGTGGTCTGTATTCAACTGGAATTCTCATAGTTAAACACCCACAGTACACTGAACGGCACTGAAACATTGAAAAACTAATTGTCAATATCCTCTGATTATGTAGAAATACAACAGGAATGTGTCCAGTATAAAACAGTATCAGGGAATGCAATGCTTCAACATTTAGTGACACTCTCATCCCATGATGAAGTGTAGAGTAATGTTGAAAGCATCCAATCTCCAGGTATGCACCCCAATACATGTTGCTATTTTAGTTCTCTACTGAAGACTGATGGTTATGTTATTTCAGCGCTCATGAGCATGGGTTTAAATTGCCAACTCCTCAACCAGTAAAACTATACTAGAAATAAAGATATGGTCTGATTCCATTCAGACCTTGCAAAATAGAATACTGTATTTATTAAAATTGACCTGAAGGAGGCCTTCCCTGTGGATAGAATCCCTTCCAAGCCCTTTTACTTTTAAGGTAGAAAAATCTTTCTGTCCCTCCAGTTGTCTCAACGTTATATTTAGGTGAGCTTGTCGAGCAAAAGGATCATACAAACGTGTCTCACTCACCTTCTTAAAGGGCTACGAAGTATAGTTTGATCAGTCTTTTAGCAGCACCTTAATACTCTGTCGATAAAAGAAATAGATACTAAGGGGCCTATTACAATGTCAGTCGGAGTTTCCTCTGACCGGCACCGTAATGGAAATGGGACCAACTGACCTCCAGATGGCAGTCCCAACTGCCTAATTTATGATGAGAGCACACATGGTGAGATTGCATACTTCAATTTCTCTATGGGAGCTTGTGTTGCGGCTGTAAACCGGCCGAAACAAATGCTTCCATAGAGAAAGGAGATATTGTGTTAATCCCTGCACCCCATGGCAGGCACCTCAATGTGCCTGCCACAAGATGCAGGGATTAACATTAGCCCAAAGGGAAACAGTACCCTGCTAGGGGCCCCAAAACACGCTTTCTGACAGACTTTTCATTGTGGAAAGCCCGGCATGGCAAGCCTGCCAGAAACTGTGCATCGTAATCCAGACTGCATAAAACGCTGTCCATACTGATTACGGGCCGGTTCCGACTGGCCACCAGGCTCTTTGAGCCCATCGTAAGCCATCCAGAATGACCTGCCGGTTTCAATTCTGACTGGCTGTATTGTTATCCGCCGGTCGGAATTTAAACCAACGATGTTGGCCGTAAAGCCTCTGACCTAAAGAGGTGAAATATTTTTTGATCCATTTAAATAATAATTGATTTGCGTCAGATCTTCTTTTTGGAGTTCGTATACTCAGCAACGTCACTCGCGGTATTAACTGTCCCGGTGGGAACCCATATGAGATAAACCATTTCTGATCACTGACTCCAAGCTCTTTAAGTTTCACTTATCTCTGCTTCCTACCTGTAGATGCTGTCTCTTCATAAAGCAAAATTGGAAAGCAGCGGTCCTTAAGTGAAGTCAAGATGTGAACTGTGCAAACTTTTTCAGAATTCCCTGGGAAAACAGAGATTCCTGGGCTATGATAGTGTCTGAGACAACTACAACGGGTGGCATTTAGCCTAAGCATACCATTGGATCCAAATCAGAACAGCAAGTGCACCCCTTTAGAATTTGACCCTTCAAGATATTGAAGAAGAGTAGGCCAAGATCTATTCAGACAACCTCGCCAACCTGGGACTCAAGCAACTGGTGTCCACCCCCACCCACCTCGCCGGACACACACTCGACGCCGTCTTCTCATCCAGCACAGACATCGACTTCAGCCACGCCACAGAGCTTCAATGGACGGACCACAGCTGCGTCCACTTCACCTTCAAGAGAACGACGACCCACCAACACCAGCAACACACCGCCCGCAGAAGCTGGAACAAGATCACAGCAGACCAGCTCGCCACCTCCCTGAGCCAACACCCTCCTGCCAGCTCAGCGAACCCCAGCCAGGCCGCCGATAACATCACGAAGTGGATCAGCAACTGCGCGGACGAACTCGCCCCGCTGAGGACCCCGCCTAGCAGACCCGGCAGCAAGAAGGCCCCATGGTTCACCGACGAACTCAAGAGCTCCAAGAAGAACTGCCGAGCCCTCGAGAAAGTCTGGAAAAGGAATCCGACACCGGACAACAGGACCTCCTACAAACTTGCCACCCGGAAACACCACCAGCTGATCCGCGCCGCCAAGAGAACAGCATTCAAGGACCGGTTGGACAACAACGCACACAACAGCAAGGAACTCTTCAACATCGTGAAAGAGCTTTCCAACCCCAACGCAGGAAACAACGACATCACCCCATCGCAAGACCTCTGCAACTCCCTCGCCTCCTACTTCCACAACAAGATCACAGACATACACAGCAGCTTCAACAACCAACCAACGCACACCACGACCGACCAGCCACCCCCCCCCACCACCACCCTCCACGCCTGGACCCCGATCAGCACCGAAGACACCATCCGCACGATGAACTCAATCCACTCCGGATCACCAACCGACCCCTGCCCTCACCACATCTTCAACAAGGCCGACGCTGTCATCGCACCCCACCTGCGAGACATCATCAACACTTCCTTCGACACCGCCATCTTCCCCGAGAGCTGGAAACACGCCGAACTCAGCGCTCTACTCAAGAAACCAACAGCGGACCCCACCGACCTCAAGAATTACCGCCCCATCTCGCTTCTCCCGTTTCCAGCCAAAGTCATCGAGAAGACCGTCAACAAGCAGATGGCCGCCTTCCTCGAGACGAACGGATCCCTCGACCCCTCACAGTCCGGCTTCCGAGCCAAACACAGCACCGAGACCGCCCTCATCGCCGCCACCGATGACATCCGAGCCCTGATGGACAATGGAGAAACAGCGGCCCTCATCCTCCTAGACCTCTCCGCGGCATTCGACACGGTCTGCCACCGCACCCTAGTACGGCGCCTCAGCAACATCGGCATCCAGGACAAGGCGCTGGAATGGATCATCTCCTTCCTCGACGGAAGAACACAGCGAGTCCGCCTACCACCGTACAAGTCAGAGGCCTCCGAAGTCATCTGCGGCGTCCCCCAAGGATCATCCCTGAGCCCCACCCTCTTCAACGTCTACATGAGCCCCCTCGCGGCCATCGTACGCAAACACCACCTCAGCATCATCTCCTACGCCGACGACACCCAGCTGATCCTCTCCCTGACCAACAACCCCGCCGCCGCCAGAGCCAACCTACACGAAGGGATGAAAGAGGTAGCCGAGTGGATGACAACCAGCCGCCTGAAACTGAACTCGGACAAGACGGAGGTCCTCATCCTGGGCTCCTCTCCCTCCGCCTGGGACGACTCCTGGTGGCCTCCCGCCCTGGGCACCGCACCCAAACCGACAGACCATGCACGAAACCTGGGCTTCATCCTGGACTCCTCCCTCTCCATGACCAGGCAAGTCAGCAGCGTCTCCTCGGCGTGCTTCAACATCCTACGCATGCTACGGAAGATCTTCTGGTGGATCCCCACAGAGACCAGGAAGACCGTCACCCAGGCCCTCGTCACCAGCCGACTGGACTACGGCAACGCCCTCTACGCCGGGACCACCGCCAAGCTCCAGAAGAGACTCCAGCGGATCCAAAACGCCTCAGCCAGACTCATCCTCGACATCCCACGATCCAGCCACATCTCCGGACATTTGAGAGACCTTCACTGGCTCCCCATCAACAAGAGAATCACCTTCCGCCTCCTCACCCACGCACACAAAGCCCTACACGACCAAGGCCCGAGCTACCTCAACAGCCGAGTCAACTTCTACGCTCCCAAACGCCACCTCCGATCAGCCAACCACGCCCTCGCCGCCGTCCCCCGCATCCGAAGAGCGACTACAGGAGGAAGGTCCTTCTCCTACCTGGCCGCCAAGACCTGGAACTGCCTCCCGTCCGACCTGCGCCTGACCCAAGACCACCTCTCCTTCAGGAAGAAGCTGAAGACCTGGCTGTTCGAGCAGTAGCGGCACCCCCCCCCCCCCCCCCCCCCAGCGCCTTGAGACCCTATGGGTATGTAGCGCGCTCTATAAGTGCCACTGATTGATTGATTGATTGATTGAGTGTGGGGTTAGAGACTCAGCCCTCAACACATTACCTATCAAAGGTCAAGATTTCAAGATTTTAATGTTCAGCCAATGCATGTTCTTTGGAAAAGAAGAGATATTTTACTCCAAAACACACAGATTTATGCAGTACATACAGTCTCAGCAGTAACAAATTATACTGCCAATACTACTACATATGAGGAAGGCATCCTCAGCTGCTTCCAGGGGACAACTCCGGGGTATTTGTGTGCAATAGTCATTGACCAGTCACTGGGGACCTCTTCCAGAGGTATTTGGAAGCAGGAGAGTTTCTAGAGGAAATAATGCTGGGACGTGGATCAAACTCCGTGAACCTCAAGATTCCCTCCCCATTAGTTGCAGTTTCTTTAGTCTAGCAGTAGACATCTCCATAGTGTCCCTCTTGATCAGTTGGTGAGCTTTCTCCTTCAAAGCAGAGTCTTTGCAGCTGCTCCTGGCAATCCTAGGTTTCTTGGCCAAACCTGACAAGTAGACTTGGTAGTAGATGTCCGAGCACAGGTACAGAAAGAGTTTCCCTGTTGCAAATGTTGTGAAGACCACAGATGCCTGCTAATCCTGGCACTGTGTGTAGAAGTCTCTGCCTCATCTTTATATTACAGTGCAGCTAGAAGTTGTGTATTGCAATAATGAAGTTATGTGACTGGTTCTGGACAGCTTTTCCCTTGTGCTTATTCTACTCAGACAAGTCCAGAAAGGTCAGTGTCACACGATGTGAGCAAGAATGTGGGATAGAGCCTGGAGACTGATTGTTGCATATGGGGAATTTTACATTCAAGCTTTTTATTTTGCCTAGTTGGGTCCCTCAGGGATCTTCCGAGTTGGACCCTTTTTAACATATATGTGGTACCTCTGGCCAAGCTGATTAGATCGTTTGGTTTCTCCACTGTATCATATGCAGATGATGCACTGATTGTAGTTTCAATCTCGGGAGATCAGTCAGAGGTTGCAAATCATTTTAGTTCTTGTATGCGGGAAGTTGTGAGCTAGATGGGTAACAACTGCCTGAAATTAAACTCAGGAAAAAAAGATATCCTAATGTTTGGGGGAAAATACTGCTTTTTGGAATCCCACCTGGTGGCCTCAGGAATGATGCCCTATAGCATCCCCTGTCTCTAAGGTCAAAAACCTAGGGATTTTGTTTTCATAGCAAGCTCGCTCTCAGAGCAAATAAATCAAACTACTTCTGCATGTTTGTACCTCATAAGAACATTGAAAAATATATTGCCGTTTATCCCATTCGAATTACAAACAAGCATTTACAATGCAATAGGTCTCGCAGCATTAAAGTGTGAGTTATTGGCATTGTGTATGACAATGCGTTGCATACAATTTTTCAAAAACTCTAAATTGGTGTATAAAGATGATTTGCCAACTGTCAGATCTTGCTTAATAATAAGGAAAGTTGGAAATAATATTGTCTGCTAGTTTGTAGCTATGAGCATATATTATGTGTTATGCTATGCTATGCTTTGTTTTGCTATGCTTTGTTTTGCTATGCTTTCTTTTGTTATGATATGCTATGTTTTGTTGTGTTGTATTATGCTATGCTTTGTTTTGCTATGCTATGTTTTGTTATGCTATGCTATGTTTTGTTGTGTTTGGTATTCTATGCTATGGTTTGCTATGCTATTGTATGTTTTGTTGTGTTTGGTTAACCCCTTCCATGCTGCCATCGGCCATTGGCCGACGGCAGCACTACCTCGCTGGTGCTGCCATTGGCCAATGGCCGACGCGGCCCGCCCATTTTTTTTTAAACGGCCGCACTGCCGCAAAATCGCAGCAGCAGCCAAGGCGTTAAACTATGCTATATTTTGTTGTGTTTTGTTATGTTTAGTTATGCTATGTGTTTTTGAAATCGCGGCAGCAGCCAAGGCGTTAAGCTATGCTATATTTTGTTGTGTTTTGCTATGTTTAGTTATGCTATGTGTTGTTGTGTTTTGTTATGCTATGTTTTGTTATGTTATGCTACGTTTTGTTATGTATTGCTATGTTTTGTTTTGCTATCCTATTTTTGTTTTGTTATGCTATGCTTATTATTATTATTTTTATTATTTATTATTATTTGTGAATTTTATATAGCGCACAGCTACCCCAACGGGGTGTCCCGGCGCTTCTGGGTATACTAAGCTGGATCAGAAACTGGGGAGAAGTTTTTTAGCAGAAAAGAAAGGTTTTGAGCGCTCTACGGAAGGGGAGTTCTTCCTGTATCATCCGAATGGAGATGGGAAGTCTGTTCCAGTGAGAGGAAGCGGAGAATTGGAAGGTTTTCCCTCCATAACGT
Source organism: Lissotriton vulgaris (assembly GCF_964263255.1). NCBI lineage: Eukaryota > Metazoa > Chordata > Amphibia > Caudata > Salamandridae > Lissotriton > Lissotriton vulgaris. Next base: position 2,040,053,332 of record NC_141685.1, on the reverse strand, counting down.
GTTTTTTTTAATCTAGGTGTGGCGAGGAGATGTTTAGAGCTAGAACGGAGAAGGCGAGCATTACTGAGAGGCGGAGGCAGGAAACAAGATATGCAGAGTCCTTTCCTTTTGCTGCCCTATGGGCGAGTGTGAGGGCTTTGAATTCTGCTCTTTTTGGACTGGCAGACAATGAAGTTTTTGTCGGTAGGGAGAGATATGCTCTCGTAGGGAGAAGCCACAGACCAGGCAGACTGCTGCATTTTGGACTGTCTGGAGACGGTGGAGTAGGCCAGAAGACAGACCTATGTACAGGCCGTTGGCGTAGTCTAGATGTGACGTGTTTAAAGCTTGAACAATTGTTTTCCTCGTATGGCTGGGAAGAAAATTGATACATTTTTTCACCATCCTGATTTTGGAGAAGCATGCTGCGGACACTGGGACTGAAATGTAAGCCTAGAATCCCATCTGACTCCAAGGTTTTTGACAGAGTCCTTGGGTATGGGGGCTGCACTTAGGTCCAGGGGCCACCAAAGGTTGGAATCCAGTGGCGAGGGCTGCTGAAAGAAGAGGACTTCGGTTTTTCCGGCATTTAGCCGGAGGAAGTTGCTGTCCATCCAGCGGGCGATGTTGCGGAGGCAGTCTTTTAAGGGATCGAAGGTGGTCAGGGAAACGATGTCATAGGAAAACAGAAGCTGAATGTCGTCAGCATACGACGTGGCCTTGATTCCTGACTGGGAAATAATCTCCTCGCCAGAGGGGAGAAGTAAACATTAAACAGAAGGGGACTCAGGGAGGAGCCCTGAGGGACTCCCCACCTGAGCGGACGGCTGTTGGAGGTAAACGGAGGGGTGAACACGGCCTGTGTCCGATTTGAGATGAAGGACGCAATCCATTCCAACGCCGGCCTTGGATTCCTTTTGCGTGGAGACGCTCGAGCAGGACGGGGTGGGAGACGGTGTCAAATGCCGCCGACAAGTCGAGCAGCACCAACACCGCCCTTGATCCCTCATCCATTTTCCACCGCACTGAGTCTGCCATCTCAATGAGTGCTGACTCGGTACTGTATCCGGGTCTGAACCCATGCTGCGAGTCGTGAAAAGTACCATGGGCTTCAAGGAATTTAGCCAGTTGCTGTTGGACTAGCTTTTCGAGCACTTTAGCAGGTGTGGGGAGCAGAGAGATGGGTTCGTAGTTAGCTGGTTCGTTAGGGTCTGCATTGGGTTTTTTAAGGATGGGTACCAATCGAGCGTGCTTTGTTTTGTTATTCTATGCTATGTTTTGTTTTGTCATGCTATCCTTTGTTATGCTATGTTATGTTTTGTTATGATATGTTTTGTTGTGTTTTATTATGCTATGCTTTGTTTTGCTATGTTTTGTTATGCTATGTTTTAATTTGCTATCTTATGCTTTGTTTTGTTATGCTATGCTATGTTTTGCTATCCTGTGCTTTTTTGTTATGCTACGCTGTGTTTTGTTATGCTATGCTATGTTTTGTTATGCTATGCTGGTGAGGATGTGTGAGGGTGAGTGAGGGTGTGTGAGGGTGAGTGAGGGTGAGTGAGAGTGTGTGAGGGTGAGTGAGGGTGTGTGAAGGTGAGTGAGGGTGTGTGAGGGTGAGTGAGGGTGTGTGAGGGTGAGAGAGGGTGTGTGAGGGTGTGTGAGGGTGAGGGTGTGTGAGGGTGAGAGGGTGTGTGAGGGTGAGAGGGTGTGTGAGGGTGAGAGGGTTATGAGGGTGAGGGAATGTGAGGGTGACGGGGTGTGGGGATGAGGGGGTGTGAGGGTGAGGGGGTGTGAGGGAGAGGGGATGTGAGGGGGTGTAAGGGTGGGGGGGTGTGAGGGTGAGGGGGGTGAGGCTGTGAGGGTGAGGGCATGTGAGGGTGTGAGAGTGAGTGAGGGTGTGTGAGGGTGAGGGTGTGTGAGGGTGAGAGGGTGTGAGGGGGTGAAGGGGTTTGAGGTTGAGGGGGTTTGAGGGTGAGGGGGTGTAAGGTGAGGGTGAGGGGGTGTGAGGGTGAGGGGGTGCGAGGATGAGGGGGTGTGAGTGAGGGTGAGGGGATGTGAAGGTGAGGAGGTGTGAGGATGAGGGTGTGAGGGTGTGTGAGTATGAGGGTGTGTGAGGGTGTAGAAGGGATAGCTTCGCATGTGACTTACTGCCAGTTCTCTTGTGAGGTGTACAAAGACAAAAGGTAAAGAGTAACACACAGGAGCTGATGAATTGCACACACACCTCAGGAACTGTGACTCCCTCCCTCCGCAATTTTGCAGTACATAAAGTAGTCCATTTGTATGCAAAACTCGAAGTGACCAAACCATTAAAATTGCAAATATTTCCAAAAGGCTCAAAGTGTTGGAGTGCGCCATTCAGAGGAAATTTCAGGCATGGAAAACCTTAATAGAACCAGCTAGAATCCTGTGCTCCTTGATTTTACACAGTCACCTGCTCACCGGTGGGCGCCTCGAACACTCTGTCCCTGGTTCCCCTCCATGCCCCCTGCTTCTGCCTTTCCCTCCCACCAGCAGGCGCCTTGCTGAGGCCGAAATTTCAATCAGGCGGCAGGAATAATTGCCAATCGCCCCGTCCTTCTGATGAAACGATTGCTCGTGGTTCAGCACCAGGACTTGCATCCCTTCCACTATTAATCTGGCGTGGGGTGGGGGCGTGAAGCAGATGGGCGGGGGGTAACATGAGTGATGCATAATGTGGGTGGGGGGAAAGGGGGCGGAGGAACAGATTGCTTCATGCGCGTGGCTCACAACTCAGAGCGGCAACTGCTAGTTCCAGGCGGTATAGCGAGGGAAAAATCAGGCCTGAAAAGGATAGCTGACGAGCCATAATCTGTATTGTCTCAGCTGCTCGAGATCTGTGATTTAAGATGTCTCTGTCCAAGCTCTTATTTGCGCCCAAGGATGCTGAGAGGACAGCAGAATCTTCCTGAAGCAGCCTCTCGCCCAATGGTACCCGGAGGAGACCGGCTACTGGCTGATGATGTGTATGTATGTTCAAAGATAGCCATGCCACGTCATTCACTTTGTATGTAGCCCGCGCCCCCTCCCCCGTCACGGCGGGTTCTGCATGTATCTTCCAATGTAATATTATTATTTTATTTATATTTCTCTTGGGTTCACGCCAGTCAGTTCTTGTATTAGATTACTACCCTGTAGATGCTGCTGGTCTGCTCTTACAATAGAAGGGAGCTTACATGATTGCAGAAACAGAGCAAGACTTTGTTTTCCTGGGCATAATTGAAATAGATACTGCAAAGGAGAAGTTGAATTGAAAACAACAAAGTGAGGACAGGGCATTTAGCTAGACAAAAGGTGAAGAGAAAAACTGAAATTAAAGAAGCGAACAAAAGAGAAAAGCAGCAAACGAAATAAAGTACCGAAGGAAAGAAAATAAGCAATTTAAAAATGCACTGGCGCTGCTATAGGTCACTCACGATAAAAACAAGACGTGCGCGTGCACTGGCAAAAACGAAACCTGTGGTGGGGCAGGACTTCCGTCTTTTGCCAGAAGCCCGCGCCCATGGAGTGACTGGCCAGAGAAGCAGTGGAGACGCGGGGCTCCCATGCCCGAGGGAGAGCCCCGCGGAGGTAAGCGTGGGCGGAAAATCCGTTCCGCTCGCGGATTTTGCGGATTTTCGGGAAATCCGCAATCCGCGAGATTTGCGGATTTCCCGCAAAATCCGCAAATTCGCACGCAGCGGATTTTTTTGGCGGCGCGTGGCGTTGGTGATACAATTTTTGCGGCGCGCGGCGTTTATCATCGTTTGCCGAGTTGTTTTTTTCAATAGTTTGCGAGTGCTGCGCCATTTTGGATCTTGCTGTGTGATCCCGCGGGAATTGGCGAGCGCGATTACGTCATCGCGGCTTGCCAGCGATAGTTTGTCAACGCGAGTACGGCGAGATCACGTCTCGCGGTACTTCGCAATTGCGAGATTTGAGATGCGGCGCGCGAAAATATAAATTTGCAATTCTGCACAAGAAATCCACCAGCAAGCAGCATAAACCTTCTAGAAATGATGATTTTTATGTGAATAACTCCTTAGTTTGACATTTGCCTGCACTTTTTTAGCGAGGAGTCCATTTTGGGGAGGGGGGCAGGGGGGTGGGAGGAAGGAAGTGCCCCATAGTCTTCAACTTCCTGTTCCTGTTCAGCAGGCTCCTCCCAGTGCTTTGTCCATCTCCTGGTCACTTTTCATTTGGATGTGGACCTGGAAGGATTACTTTTTGTGGATGCTGCTGGATCTTTGGATTTGAGGCCTTTTTGACTTTCTTTGGATCACTGTTGGATTAGAAATTTTACAAGTAAGTTTGTTTGGGGCATTACAGTTGCTGCAACTAAAATTTTGGGATTTTCGATTTTTGGGCTGTTTTGGGGCCTTTTGCCCAGGGGTACTCAGTGGTGGGTGGACTGATTCTTTCTGTGGGTTGTCTTGAACTTAAACATCATGGAGGCCATAGATGAATTGGGATTGTGCTGATTTTTCTGTGTTTTTCGATTTTTTTTTTTTTGTAAAATTTTGTGTTTTTCGATTTTTGACCTGTTGTTGGGGCCTTGACCAGGGGTAGTGAGTGGTGCATGGGCCTAGTCTTTCTGTGGGCTGTCTTGAATTTAAACATCATGGAGGCCATGGATGGAATGGGATTGTGCTGATTTTGCAGTGTTTTTCGATTTTTGGGCCTGTACTTGTGGCCTTTTCACCAGGGGTATTTGAGTCTAGCATGGGCCTAGTCTTTCTGTGGGCTGTCTTGAATTTAAACATCATGGAGGCCATGGATGGAATGGGATTGTGCTGATTTTGCAGTGTTTTTCGATTTTTGGGGGTGTTCATGGGGAGGGACATGCCATGTGGCTGGTGGCCATTTTGAGTGCAGCTACAGGCACTGGGCATGTGCTGGCAGGCAAGTGGCCATTTTGAATGCAGGCTTTGTTGTTAGGCCTCCAACCATTTTGCCTACTTTTCAACCTTTATTTATGCCCAGGGGTAGTGAGTCTTGCATGGGCCTAGTATTTCTGTGGGTTGTCTTGAATTTAAACATCATGGAGGCCATGGATTGAATGGGATTGTGCTGATTTTGCAGTGTTTTTCGATTTTTGGGGGTGTTCATGGGGAGGGACATGCCATGTGGCTGGTGGCCATTTTGAGTGCAGCTACAGGCACTGGCCATGTGCTGGCAGGCAAGTGGCCATTTTGAATGCAGGCTTTGTTGTTAGGCCTCCAACCATTTTGCCTACTTTTCAACCTTTATTTATGCCCAGGGGTAGTGAGTCTTGCATGGGCCTAGTATTTCTGTGGGTTGTCTTGAATTTAAACATCATGGAGGCCATGGATTGAATGGGATTGTGCTGATTTTGCAGTGTTTTTCGATTTTTGGGGGTGTTCATGGGGAGGGACATGCCATGTGGCTGGTGGCCATTTTGAGTGCAGCTACAGGCACTGGCCATGTGCTGGCAGGCAAGTGGCCATTTTGAATGCAGGCTTTGTTGTTAGGCCTCCAACCATTTTGCCTACTTTTCAACCTTTATTTATGCCCAGGGGTAGTGAGTCTTGCATGGGCCTAGTATTTCTGTGGGTTGTCTTGAATTTAAACATCATGGAGGCCATGGATTGAATGGGATTGTGCTGATTTTGCAGTGTTTTTCGATTTTTGGGGGTGTTCATGGGGAGGGACATGCCATGTGGCTGGTGGCCATTTTGAGTGCAGCTACAGGCACTGGCCATGTGCTGGCAGGCAAGTGGCCATTTTAAATGCAGGCTTTGTTGTTAGGCCTCCAACCATTTTGCCTACTTTTCAACCTTTATTTATGCCCAGGGGTAGTGAGTCTTGCATGGGCCTAGTCTTTCTGTGGGTTGTCTTGAATTTAAACATTATGGAGGGCATGGATGGATTGGGATTGTGCTGATTTTGCAGTGTTTTTCGATTTTTGGGGGTGTTCATGGGGAGGGACATGCCATGTGGCTGGTGGCCATTTTGAGTGCAGCTACAGGCACTGGCCATGTGCTGGCAGGCAAGTGGCCATTTTAAATGCAGGCTTTGTTGTTAGGCCTCCAACCATTTTGCCTACTTTTCAACCTTTATTTATGCCCAGGGGTAGTGAGTCTTGCATGGGCCTAGTCTTTCTGTGGGTTGTCTTGAATTTAAACATTATGGAGGGCATGGATGGATTGGGATTGTGCTGATTTTGCAGTGTTTTTCGATTTTTTGGTGCTTTATAACTGAACTGATGTTCCTCTGTCTTCCATTTTTTTTAGGTGCACAAGACTCAAGAGAACCACCAGTGCCAGGAAGAAGTCCTGCAGCGGTGTGTGTGTGCAGCATAACGTCACGCGACGTCACGTCTGGCCTCAGACAACTCTACAATTCGTGCAACTGCGGCCTGCTGTCTGACCTGCTCTGAAGAAGATGGCCCCGCCCCCAAAGAAAGTTCTCCGTAGCTCCTCTAGCAAGAAAGTTGCTAGTAAGGAGCAGAAGAAGCAAGTTACCAAGGAGGCTGGTGTGCCACCCGCCACTTTTTTTGGGAGCAAAAAAAAAAGTACGCCTGCAGCAGCAGGATCTGCTGGGGACCAAGCTGGGAGCAGCACCCCTGCTCCATTGGGTTCAGTGCCTCCACCACCACGCCAACTTAAGTCAAAGCCCTTGAGTGCTTCAGAGGCAGTCAGTGTACTTCTCCAATCACCATCGACCAGTGATGTTGGCTCATCGCAAGAAAGTAGCAGCAATGTCCCTGAATCAACACAGGTTGTTGTAACTCATCTGACAAGTGTTGAACAACCACAGCCGCAACAACAACACCACGTGCAAGTACACGCCCAAGTACATGTGGAAGGAGAGGCAGCAAAAGGAGATGCGCAAGCAAAGGTGCATGGAGGTTCACAAGTGCCCACAATAGTTGTTCCTCCCGAAGTAGGGGCACATCAGGAAATCGACAATGAAGCCGAGGTATCATTGGAAGCCACTCCTCCTGATGATCATTCATTGTCTTCCACATCCCTAGCAAGGAAAAGATCAAGGGGGGTGTCTACATCTTCTTCAAGCCCACCTCCTTCTGATGATACAGATCCAGCTTGGGAACCACAACTGCGGTCTGACAGTGAGGCACACCATGATCTGACACCGGTACCTAAGCGTAAAAGGAAGGTCGTCCAAAAACTCAAACCTATGGAGTGTGATGAGGCTCAACAAGAAGTGACAGATACTGCTGGTGATGAAGCCTCTCACGATGACGACGAGCCAGTCATCACAAAGGTCACTGCAGCCCCACCGGGCATGCAGCAAAGAGACATTTTGACCCTATCACGAGAAGCTGCTGAGCGTGATGATGATGTCGGCGAGGAGGCAATGGAAATGGAATCATTAGATTCCGAGTTAAGTAGTACACCAAAACCTACCGCTTCCATATTTCTTCGCAAGAAGGTACCCACCTCGTCCTCGACCTCAATTCGTGGTGGTGAAAGTGCAAAACGTACTGAAGTTCGGCAATCCACATCCTCCACTTCATCTGTCATTAGCAGCAGGACCACCACCACCAGTATCGCCGCCTCCTCCGGCCCCCGAAGACATTTCAAGTCTCCAGTTTGGGACTTCTTTAGTGTTTGCCCAAAAAAGGAAAACGTAGCCATTTGTAGCCTTTGTAAGCTTCGATTTAGTCGTGGTAAGCTTGGTTCTAACTATGGTACCGGAGGCCAGAGAGGTCATCTTGAGAGAAGGCACGCTGTCCAATGGTTTCCGCACCTAGAGGCGGTCAAGAAAGCCGGAATTGCACGTAATGAAAACGTTGATTTGTCATCTGCTGATGACGAGGAGGTAGAAGAAGACGATTCAAACACTTCACTTACACCCAGTTCCCATGTCAGCAGCACACCCCATGGGAGCCACACTAAGAGTGTGGGAGAGAGTGAGACATCAATGCGGAAAAGTTCATCAGCGAGCGTAACTGGGTCGAAGAGATCATCATCATCCCGTAAATCATTGGTCCAGGGCAACATTAAAAAGATGTTGTTTACAGAAGCGCAATATGAACGCAACCACCCAATGACCCGTCTGTATAACACTAAGCTGGCTAAAATGCTAGCTCTGGACCTTCTCCCTTTTTCTTTTGTAGAAGGGGTTGGTTTTCTAGAATTAGTGACAGCGCTCTGCCCTAAATGGAAGGTTCCTAGCCGGTTCTATTTTGCCCGAGTTGCGGTTCCAGCACTACATGAAGATGTTCTGAAGGTTGTTGGGGCCTTGACCAGGGGTAGTGAGTGGTGCATGGGCCTAGTCTTTCTGTGGGCTGTCTTGAATTTAAACATCATGGAGGCCATGGATGGAATGGGATTGTGCTGATTTTGCAGTGTTTTTCGATTTTTGGGCCTGTACTTGTGGCCTTTTCACCAGGGGTATTTGAGTCTAGCATGGGCCTAGTCTTTCTGTGGGCTGTCTTGAATTTAAACATCATGGAGGCCATGGATGGAATGGGATTGTGCTGATTTTGCAGTGTTTTTCGATTTTTGGGTGTGTTCATGGGGAGGGACATGCCATGTGGCTGGTGGCCATTTTGAGTGCAGCTACAGGCACTGGCCATGTGCTGGCAGGCAAGTGGCCATTTTGAATGCAGGCTTTGTTGTTAGGCCTCCAACCATTTTGCCTACTTTTCAACCTTTATTTATGCTCAGGGGTAGTGAGTCTTGCATGGGCCTAGTATTTCTGTGGGTTGTCTTGAATTTAAACATCATGGAGGCCATGGATTGAATGGGATTGTGCTGATTTTGCAGTGTTTTTCGATTTTTGGGCCTGTACTTGTGGCCTTTTCACCAGGGGTATTTGAGTCTAGCATGGGCCTAGTCTTTCTGTGGGCTGTCTTGAATTTAAACATCATGGAGGCCATGGATGGAATGGGATTGTGCTGATTTTGCAGTGTTTTTCGATTTTTGGGCCTGTACTTGTGGCCTTTTCACCAGGGGTATTTGAGTCTAGCATGGGCCTAGTCTTTCTGTGGGCTGTCTTGAATTTAAACATCATGGAGGCCATGGATGGAATGGGATTGTGCTGATTTTGCAGTGTTTTTCGATTTTTGGGGGTGTTCATGGGGAGGGACATGCCATGTGGCTGGTGGCCATTTTGAGTGCAGCTACTGGCACTGGCCATGTGCTGGCAGGCAAGTGGCCATTTTGAATGCAGGCTTTGTTGTTAGGCCTCCAACCATTTTGCCTACTTTTCAACCTTTATTTATGCCCAGGGGTAGTGAGACTTGCATGGGCCTAGTATTTCTGTGGGTTGTCTTGAATTTAAACATCATGGAGGCCATGGATTGAATGGGATTGTGCTGATTTTGCAGTGTTTTTCGATTTTTGGGCCTGTACTTGTGGCCTTTTCACCAGGGGTATTTGAGTCTAGCATGGGCCTAGTCTTTCTGTGGGCTGTCTTGAATTTAAACATCATGGAGGCCATGGATGGAATGGGATTGTGCTGATTTTGCAGTGTTTTTCGATTTTTGGGCCTGTACTTGTGGCCTTTTCACCAGGGGTATTTGAGTCTAGCATGGGCCTAGTCTTTCTGTGGGCTGTCTTGAATTTAAACATCATGGAGGCCATGGATGGAATGGGATTGTGCTGATTTTGCAGTGTTTTTCGACTTTTGGGGGTGTTCATGGGGAGGGACATGCCATGTGGCTGGTGGCCATTTTGAGTGCAGCTACAGGCACTGGCCATGTGCTGGCAGGCAAGTGGCCATTTTGAATGCAGGCTTTGTTGTTAGGCCTCCAACCATTTTGCCTACTTTTCAACCTTTATTTATGCCCAGGGGTAGTGAGTCTTGCATGGGCCTAGTATTTCTGTGGGTTGTCTTGAATTTAAACATCATGGAGGCCATGGATTGAATGGGATTGTGCTGATTTTGCAGTGTTTTTCGATTTTTGGGGGTGTTCATGGGGAGGGACATGCCATGTGGCTGGTGGCCATTTTGAGTGCAGCTACAGGCACTGGCCATGTGCTGGCAGGCAAGTGGCCATTTTGAATGCAGGCTTTGTTGTTAGGCCTCCAACCATTTTGCCTACTTTTCAACCTTTATTTATGCCCAGGGGTAGTGAGTCTTGCATGGGCCTAGTATTTCTGTGGGTTGTCTTGAATTTAAACATCATGGAGGCCATGGATTGAATGGGATTGTGCTGATTTTGCAGTGTTTTTCGATTTTTGGGGGTGTTCATGGGGAGGGACATGCCATGTGGCTGGTGGCCATTTTGAGTGCAGCTACAGGCACTGGCCATGTGCTGGCAGGCAAGTGGCCATTTTGAATGCAGGCTTTGTTGTTAGGCCTCCAACCATTTTGCCTACTTTTCAACCTTTATTTATGCCCAGGGGTAGTGAGTCTTGCATGGGCCTAGTCTTTCTGTGGGTTGTCTTGAATTTAAACATTATGGAGGGCATGGATGGATTGGGATTGTGCTGATTTTGCAGTGTTTTTCGATTTTTGGGGGTGTTCATGGGGAGGGACATGCCATGTGGCTGGTGGCCATTTTGAGTGCAGCTACAGGCACTGGCCATGTGCTGGCAGGCAAGTGGTCATTTTAAATGCAGGCTTTGTTGTTAGGCCTCCAACCATTTTGCCTACTTTTCAACCTTTATTTATGCCCAGGGGTAGTGAGTCTTGCATGGGCCTAGTCTTTCTGTGGGTTGTCTTGAATTTAAACATTATGGAGGGCATGGATGGATTGGGATTGTGCTGATTTTGCAGTGTTTTTCGATTTTTTGGTGCTTTATAACTGAACTGATGTTCCTCTGTCTTCCATTTTTTTTAGGTGCACAAGACTCAAGAGAACCACCAGTGCCAGGAAGAAGTCCTGCAGCGGTGTGTGTGTGCAGCATAACGTCACGCGACGTCACGTCTGGCCTCAGACAACTCTACAATTCGTGCAACTGCGGCCTGCTGTCTGACCTGCTCTGAAGAAGATAGCCCCGCCCCCAAAGAAAGTTCTCCGTAGCTCCTCTAGCAAGAAAGTTGCTAGTAAGGAGCAGAAGAAGCAAGTTACCAAGGAGGCTGGTGTGCCACCCGCCACTTTTTTTGGGAGCAAAAAAAAAAGTACGCCTGCAGCAGCAGGATCTGCTGGGGACCAAGCTGGGAGCAGCACCCCTGCTCCATTGGGTTCAGTGCCTCCACCACCACGCCAACTTAAGTCAAAGCCCTTGAATGCTTCAGAGGCAGTCAGTGTACTTCTCCAATCACCATCGACCAGTGATGTTGGCTCATCGCAAGAAAGTAGCAGCAATGTCCCTGAATCAACACAGGTTGTTGTAACTCATCTGACAAGTGTTGAACAACCACAGCCGCAACAACAACACCGCGTGCAAGTACACGCCCAAGTACATGTGGAAGGAGAGGCAGCAAAAGGAGATGCGCAAGCAAAGGTGCATGGAGGTTCACAAGTGCCCACAATAGTTGTTCCTCCCGAAGTAGGGGCACATCAGGAAATCGACAATGAAGCCGAGGTATCATTGGAAGCCACTCCTCCTGATGATCATTCATTGTCTTCCACATCCCTAGCAAGGAAAAGATCAAGGGGGGTGTCTACATCTTCTTCAAGCCCACCTCCTTCTGATGATACAGATCCAGCTTGGGAACCACAACTGCGGTCTGACAGTGAGGCACACCATGATCTGACACCGGTACCTAAGCGTAAAAGGAAGGTCGTCCAAAAACTCAAACCTATGGAGTGTGATGAGGCTCAACAAGAAGTGACAGATACTGCTGGTGATGAAGCCTCTCACGATGACGACAAGCCAGTCATCACAAAGGTCACTGCAGCCCCACCGGGCATGCAGCAAAGAGACATTTTGACCCTATCCCGAGAAGCTGCTGAGCGTGATGATGATGTCGGCGAGGAGGCAATGGAAATGGAATCATTAGATTTGGAGTTAAGTAGTACACCAAAACCTACCGCTTCCATATTTCTTCGCAAGAAGGTACCCACCTCGTCCTCGACCTCAATTCGTGGTGGTGAAAGTGCAAAACGTACTGAAGTTCGGCAATCCACATCCTCCACTTCATCTGTCATTAGCAGCAGGACCACCACCACCAGTATCGCCGCCTCCTCCGGCCCCCGAAGACATTTCAAGTCTCCAGTTTGGGACTTCTTTAGTGTTTGCCCAAAAAAGGAAAACGTAGCCATTTGTAGCCTTTGTAAGCTTTGATTTAGTCGTGGTAAGCTTGGTTCTAACTATGGTACCGGAGGCCAGAGAGGTCATCTTGAGAGAAGGCACGCTGTCCAATGGTTTCCGCACCTAGAGGCGGTCAAGAAAGCCGGAATTGCACGTAATGAAAACGTTGATTTGTCATCTGCTGATGACGAGGAGGTAGAAGAAGACGATTCAAACACTTCACTTACACCCAGTTCCCATGTCAGCAGCACACCCCATGGGAGCCACACTAAGAGTGTGGGAGAGAGTGAGACATCAATGCGGAAAAGTTCATCAGCGAGCGTAACTGGGTCGAAGAGATCATCATCATCCCGTAAATCATTGGTCCAGGGCAACATTAAAAAGATGTTGTTTACAGAAGCGCAATATGAACGCAACCACCCAATGACCCGTCTGTATAACACTAAGCTGGCTAAAATGCTAGCTCTGGACCTTCTCCCTTTTTCTTTTGTAGAAGGGGTTGGTTTTCTAGAATTAGTGACAGCGCTCTGCCCTAAATGGAAGGTTCCTAGCCGGTTCTATTTTGCCCGAGTTGCGGTTCCAGCACTACATGAAGATGTTCTGAAGGTGATTGGGGCAGCTTTGCAGAAGAGTGCTGTTCACACTATACATCTGACAAAAGACATGTGGACCAGTGGCGCAGGCGCTGATTACATGTGCATCACTGCACACTGGGTCTCTTTTTCAGGGGCTAAAGCAAAGCTAAACTCAGGTGTTGACACTAACATTGTTTTTAAAGGTGCTCGGAAACATGCAACACTAGCCATGTTTGGTTTGGAGAAACGTCACACAGCAGAAAACATTTTGGATGTCTTTAACACTAAGGTCCTTAACTGTCTGTCCCCACTAAAACGCAAGGTTGGTTATGTTTCCACGGACAATGGCTCCAATATAGTTAAGGCCATGAGGGACGGTTACTATTTCAGAGTGCCGTGTTTGGCGCACTGTATAAACCTGGTTGTCCAAAAATTCTTGGGTAATAAACGCAGTGCAGCGTACAGTGTATTGGAGAACTGCCGAAAAATTTGCAAGCATTTCAGGCATTCTTTTAAGGCCCGGAAGCAGCTGAGGAGCATGCTATATCAATGTCAAATGCCAGTGAAAGCACTCATCCAGGAGGTGGTAACACGTTGGAACTCAACCTTCTACATGCTTGAGCGTCTGTATGAGCAGTATACGCAACTCGATCAATATTTCTTGAAAGAGGGTATAGAGGAGCTGAGGATGGGTGGGCCGCAATGGAACATAGTTGAAAGCCTAACACGCATGCTTCGTCCTTTTGAGGTCTTCACGCGTGCAGTCAGCAAGGAGGACTCTAATTTGGGAAAAGCTATCCCATTGTTGTACATGCTGGAGGACCAACTGAAGGAGGTGTGTTCTGTGTTTGGAAAAGATGACAAAAAGAAAGACTCTTTGCTTCTGGCTGAGCAATTATTAGAGCTCCTACAAGGTGATGAACGTCTTAAAAAGATCCACTCAGATCAGCATTACATTTGTGCTACTATTCTGGATCCACGCTACAAAAAGGCGCTGGCAGGCAGAGCATTCTTTCCTTTTGGTGATGAAGATGTTACAAAGTACAAACGTTGGCTAGCCTTGTCAGCCAAGAAGTTTGAAACAGAACGGCTGGAAATTGAAGGAAATGGCAGTACATCAGCAGGCCATCCCCAGTCAAAACAATCCACTTCTGCACCTGTGGCTGTGGCACAAGTGACCTCTCAGCCGTTAAAGACACCGGCAACCGGATCATCTGCACGAAAGACAACAGAAACATTGGAGGCTGAAGAGGATTGGCTAGCTCTGCGTGGGTTTGGTTCTCAAAAGGTCAGAGGCACAGCAAGAGCTACGCAAAGTGGAGGAACCTTGGAGGAGGACCTTGAGTCGATGGTGAAGGACTATCTGAATGACTCCACAGAGGTCTATGTTAATTCTGACCCATTGGCGTATTGGCATGGGAAAAAAGAATTGTGGCCACAGCTCACCAACCTGGCTTTAAACTACTTGTCTTGCCCACTCGCAAGTGTGTCTTCTGAACGGGTTTTCAGTGCGGCTGGTGGGATTGTAACTCCCAAACGGAGCCGCCTCTCGCCCAAAAATGTGGAGAGGTTAACAATGATCAAGATGAATCAGCACCTCATACCACCAGATATAAGAGTACGAGAGAGCGTGCCGGATGAAGAGGAGGTGGCCAGCAACATAGATGAGGGAATTTCTACTCTGTCAGGTGGCACTGACCTCACCCTGGCTGAATTCGCAGAGTATGATGACGAAGCCTTATTCTTATTCCTGGACCGTGATACCGACTTCGAGCCCTGAAAATGAGACAACGAATCAATAACTTTCTTTTTCATCCTTATTCACTTTTATTCCTGTGTGTCTGTCTTTCTTTGTTGTGCACAGTTAATATAATTCAAACTTTAATCAGATAATCACAAAAACAAGCCCATCAGCAGAACTGTCTTCACTTGTTTGCTAATTTATTTGAAGGTGCCGCAGTCTGCATTCCTCAGGTTCACAAGTTCAGAAGAACATGCTCCTCTATCCTCCAGACTCCTATTTCCATCAAAGCAGAGGGCTGGTTTACGCCCAATGAAGAAAGACTCAGCACTTGTGGGGGTGTTGTTCTACCTCTTTGCAGGTGAGTTGACGGGTCTGGGGCCATTGCTGGGAAGCACTAAAAGTGGTTTGGACCAAATCCGAGGCGGAAATTTTTTTGTGTTTTTGATGACTTGCTTGCCTTTGAGGTGCTCTTAGGGGGGGTTCCGTCTGTTTGTGGGTGAGTTTCGTGGTCTGAGAGCATTGCTGGGACACTCTAATCTTGATTGCATTTGCTTTTCAGGAAATCCGTCGTGCCAACCCCGACTTATGGCCTAGCTACGCAGCGCGTTTGGACCGAAGGCCCAGAAATATTGCAAGTATGAGATTTTGCTTTTGACCTGTTTGGGGGTGTTATGCTTCTTGGCGGGTGGGTTGCCGGGTCTTGGGGCATTCCTGGGAAGGTCTAATACCGGGTAGAAGTGGTTGGGACAAAATCCAGGCCGATTTTTTTTTTGGCTATTTCTGACATTTTGCTCTATGTAGCGTTTTCGGGGGCCTGTTTGGGGGGCTTCCTGGTGTTTGCGGGTGAGTTTCGTGGTCTGGGAGCACTGCTGGGACACTCTAATCTTGATTGCATTTGCTTTTCAGGAAATCCGTCGTGCCAACCCCGACTTATGGCCTAGCTACGCAGCGCGTTTGGACCGAAGGCCCAGAAATATTGCAAGTATGAGATTTTGCTTTTGGCCTGTTTGGGGGTGTTACGCTTCTTGGCGGGTGGGTTGACGGGTCTTGGGGCATTCCTGGGAAGGTCTAATACCGGGTAGAAGTGGTTGGGACAAAATCCAGGCCGATTTTTTTTTGGCTATTTCTGACATTTTGCTCTATGTAGCGTTTTTGGGGGCCTGTTTGGGGGGCTTCCTGGTGTTTGTGGGTGAGTTTCGTGGTCTGGGAGCACTGCTGGCTATATATACTTTACTTTGCAAGAGGTTTGAAGCAAATCCATGGTGGCAGAGGGGACTTAGGGCCTAGCTGCAGAGCGCGCGCGGAGTGATTTGGGAAATTTGTGAAAAATTGACTAAGTCCCCATTTTTGTACTTTTGCTCTTTGGCTGTTTGGGGGTCTTCTACTCGTTTTCTCCTGGGTTGACGGCTCTGGGGCCATTGCTGGGAAGCTCTAATACCGGATAAAAGTGTTTTGGACCAAATCCCAGGCGGAATTTTTTTTGTGTTTTTGATGACTTGCTTGCCTTTGAGGTGCTCTTAGGGGGGGTTCCGTCTGTTTGCGGGTGAGTTTCGTGGTCTGGGAGCACTGCTGGGACACTCTAA
This sequence comes from Lissotriton vulgaris, assembly GCF_964263255.1. Taxonomy (NCBI): domain Eukaryota; kingdom Metazoa; phylum Chordata; class Amphibia; order Caudata; family Salamandridae; genus Lissotriton; species Lissotriton vulgaris. Next base: position 2,040,037,317 of record NC_141685.1, on the reverse strand, counting down.
TCTTGATTGCATTTGCTTTTCAGGAAATCCGTCGTGCCAACCCCGACTTATGGCCTAGCTACGCAGCGCGTTTGGACCGAAGGCCCAGAAATATTGCAAGTATGAGATTTTGCTTTTGGCCTGTTTGGGGGTGTTACGCTTCTTGGCGGGTGGGTTGCCGGGTCTTGGGGCATTCCTGGGAAGGTCTAATACCGGGTAGAAGTGGTTGGGACAAAATCCGCGCGGAAAAGCCTTTAGTTTTGGCACTTTTTGTAACTTAGGGTTCGTTAGGGTTAGCCCTAGCAGCAGGATTGCATGTGTTTCGGGGTGTTCTAGATTTTTCAAACTGAGTTCTGGGGTCTTAGAGCACTCGTGAGAATGTGTAATTTTGGTTGCAAGTCATTTGAAGAAAATCCATGGTGGGAAAGGGGGGATTTGGCATAGTTAAAGAAAGCCTTTGCCACTATTCTTAACTTAGGGTTCGTTAGGGTTAGCAGTATTTCTATTGCATGTGTTTGAGTGGGGGGGATTTCGAGTCTTGGAGCGATGCTGGCTATGGCTACTTTTGCTTGGTTGCTTGCAAGTGGTTTGAATGCAATCCACGGTGGGTAATGGGTAATTAGGGTACTTCGGCCTACTTTTACTTTCAAAGTAAGTTTTGTCACCAGTTTTCTGCTAGGCCTCGTTTTTTGAGATTTGATTGGGGGTCTTCTACATTTTTGCGACTGGCTTTAGTAAGGGTCTGGGTGGGAGCACTGCTAGGAAGATCTAATTTTGTTCTAAAACACAGTTTACAGTACACCTAGCTTGAGGGGCAAGATCCGCTACATTAATTTGCCCATACTTATTTATCCTTCAAAAGGTGACTCAGAGTACGCACTTTCAAAAACATTGTACTGTCTACTAGGAAAAACAAATTGTGACTTTTTGCACTCCACAGCCTACATACCTTATATTTATTTATCAGTGGTGTTGTAATATTATATCACTTCCTGTTTTTCGTTGAATAATTACAGGCCGGGTTTCAGTCTCTGCAATGGGGAAAAAAGGATGGAGTCAGGCTTCACAGTAGCGAGCCACAATTCAGCATCAGGCAGGCAGTGGACAGGGTGTCTTCTGGTGACCAACATCGATGGACGAAGCGTCGGCTGCAATGGAGGAGTGCCGCTAATAGGAGGATTTTTTTTCTGCGGGCAACTTACTTACCACTTCCAACAGGACCACTACAACCACATAGATACAGTATCCCTTGCCTTTTTCTCTGACTGTGACTGCATTTCTTGGCTCTCTCTCGGCTTCTACATTGATCCCTTAACACATCACTTAGTCCACTCCACTATCACATCTGCACCACACATAGTCATTTGTAAGTGCTCCTACGTAATTCGCAAGTCGCAGCACGCCCCAGCCCGTAGAGGACTGGGATGGCCCCAATGATGAAGCATGTCACCAAGGGGCAACCCTGGTGAGTGAGGGGACACCTAGAAAAAAAGCAATTTCTCCTTTTCTATCTACTATACCTTCTGTCAGGTTACGCAGCCCCTAAGCGCCTACCGTACTATGAAACTACATTTCCCATGAGTAGGCGGGAGACTTGCAGACTATTTAGTGAGACTATATGAGAGTACCCTTGTATGTTAGGACAGCACTTCACTGATGCCTGTCTTGTCTTCTGTTACAGGTATCCTTTCCCTGCTGACCCTACCTTTACCCATCCCACATTTTTTATTTTAGTTTGTTATTTTTCTCCTCCGCCTAATGCCTCGAACACCCTGTGTTTACACTTCTGGGTGTTGGTGACATTTGGAGGTGGAACCATATTTGCATCGACTGGATCACGGGGAGTAAACCTGACACCTTCCAGACCAACCCCATTGAGTGTTTTTGTGAATGGATTTATAGTGACCAGCAAGGCTCTCGGGTATCTGGCTACAGAGACCTTATGTTGAATATCGTTATCAATAATTCCACACAGGCCCTGTACTGTCGCATTCTTTCTTCCACAGTTGTCGAATGTACTACTTACTTTTCACTGACATGCATGCAGTAGTGTATGCACTTTCAAAGATTGATGGATAGGTTTGTACCCAAAGATTTGTTTATGTTCACAATTGTTCGTCCATGCTGTGCTACTTTTTCTTGTCTCCCAAAACCTTTCCCAAAAACCCCCGTACCCATCCATTTTTCAAACCCTAACCCTCTTCCCCCGGGCTGTGTGGTTTTGATTGATGTGTGACTAAATTACAGCAATAAATCCACACACTTGCTGGGGAGGATAAGGTGATAGCAACAGGCTGGTGAAGAAATCCGAGGATATATTCTTACTCTGCTTGACAAAGACCCATGGCTAATGTCAAAGAACTTCAACCGAATTAGTTATACTTTAACATTTGTTAGGCTACAACGTGGCACTGTTCTAGTGTACTTCTGTCACCTGCTATATTCTGTATTGTACCTTTGTATTGCTCAGGAGGACAAACCAGATTTCATTTTCTTTTTTTTCATAGGCAAGCAACTGCCACTGTGTCACACCACTAGTACCACCGCTATGAGGAAATTTTATCCGCCCAGGATTGCCAACCTTATTTGCTGTTTCCCGTGGAGCCAGCCCTGGGCCTAGCCCTACTTGCAAACAGAAATTACAGGTAAGATAGGCGTTTGGTTGGAGGTAGTATAATGGAGTATTAGGAGAGACGAGAGATTTGATTGACGGTAGTACTACTAAAGTCCTAGGACTATTCAGGAAAACAAACTTACTGTTATGTTAAACCCCCACCCACCAGACTCAAAAGCAGTAAAAAACAGGTATGGTCAGATAAAGTTTCAAAAAGTATATTTTTATAGCCCTAACAAAAGAATCTCCCGCAAGACCCTCCCTAACCCCAACGATTGTCCTTCAAAAGTCCCCAAAAATCACAACTCCCAATTCCCACCCCCCAAAAGTCTCTAAAAAAGGGGCAAGGGACACTATGGCAGGGTGCTGTTGGAATTAGCAGCCAGGGCATCATGCTCCTTGCGGAGGGTGGCAAGTTCGAAGCGGAGGCCCTCCACCACGTTCTTATAATTATGGACCTCCTGCTCCAGGTAGGACAGTCTGAGGGATAAGCGGCGCCGGTGTGCCTTGCAAATCCTGTGAGGGGCAGCTGCTTTCTTTGCTGCTGGGCGGTGGTGTTTGGCTTTGGTAGCCCGGCTCCGTACCGCTGGAGCACTGCGCTGGCTGGCAGCCCGCACGGAGGAGGATGCAGCTGTCCCAGTGGACGCTGTTGTTGTTCCAGACTGCGTCTCCTCCTCCTCCAGGGCCACCAGCCGCCGATATTCAGCAACAGTGGCATCCAGCCTCCGTTGCCGGGCCATTCGAGCCAGCTCCTTCCTCCTTGATGGTGTCTTGGATTTGGAAGGAGCAACTACATGAAAAAAGAAAGACATAGTCTGTAACCAATGCTCCTTAAGATTAACACAAAATGATTGAGCAGAAAGTTTTCACAGTACAAGTAGCAAATTGAAAGCACAGTGCATAACTATTGAGGACAGTATCTATGTAACCTCCGACTTCTTCATCCTTGCTCTAACATTAGTGGGAGTTTAAGGAACAAATTCTACGAGCACTATGGACTTCTATTACAGTCGACTATGACAGTACACCACTCTTATTCTTCTTCTTCTCTCTTGTTTAGGAAAATTGGTACGTTATCTTATGCAAGCCGGCATAATGCCAGCGCAGTGAACTTGCACCCGAGAAAAACAGACGCACACCATGGTGAGTGAGACAGACTTGCGTTACTGTACCGGTCCAGTACATGCAGGTGGTGAAGCTCTTACTTTTCTATTACGGGTGGCACTGAGAATACTCTGTTAAAAGGGCTACTGCTTAATTAATTTAGCTTTCACCCTACTGTGCAAATGAGTATTAGAAAAGGAAAATGAAGAAGCTAAATTATCTGATTATCTATCACTTCACATGGGATGTATTTGATGACATATGGGATGACTTTAGGTGCTTTGCTTATTATTGAGTGAACAGTGATACCCCCACACATGAATGACGTACTACTACTAAACTAAAGTTATTAAGGGAGGTAGGGAGTGTCCACCGTAATAACTGGATATATGCTGTGCTTGCAGTTGCAATACAAACTACTGCTACTATTCATGGTAGTCTTTGGACAACGTTACAACTTCTTTTCCTTGCCTTTCCTACACTGGAACGGACGTGCGGGTGCGGTGTTACATGCTCTTCAAAGTAACACTTAGTTCATCCAGTGACCGTCTACTCTCTCTAGATTCACATATGCTATCTAAGAGTCAGATAGTACCATGAATGATCCAGGCATCCATCCATTCAAAGTATATTGCACACATACAGTTTCTGTCTCACCCACCCAGGCTGTTCTCCTTCCACCCATCCTTGCTTCATCATTCACCCAGCCATGCACCATACCATTTTCTTACCTTCCCAGCCACCTCGGGGACCAAGCAAACACATATCATTCTTCTTTGCCAGTCATCATTACATTTCTCGTGCTTCCACACTTACTTACACCCTTCTTTCGCTTTTCGTTCATCCCATCCATCAAGTTCACTTCAGATCTGATTGGGATTCTTCTCGCCAAAAACTTCACAGCTAAGTCGAAGTACATTTAGAGGAGGCTACTACCTGCTTTTTTTATAATACACCCGTGCAGAAAGCACACTCTGCAGTCTTCAATCTCAATGACTAAGGAATGTATAGCTTACCTCTGCCCGCCACCACCGTTTGAACCCTCACAGGCATGTCCTTTTCCGGCACTTGCACCGCCTCCTCCCCAGAGTTGTCCTCCTCGTCCAATGCCACCACCTCCGCGCTGGCCCCGTCTCCAGATGTTCCACCTACAAAGTACATTTAATAATGTTAGAATACACCACTCACTACTATATAATATTTGGTCTAGGAGGAAGAAAGAAATGTGAAAAAAAGTGTACAATTTAATAATTTTTGACTGTGTACTCTAGAGTAAAAATGTCCCTTTTTCCAGGGAAGGCTGTTGTCTTGCTGCACTTTTTGGCACAACTGATGAATGTTTGCTTTTTACTTTTTAACACGCACCACTTTTTCTCCTAACAGACAGAACCTTGACTTCTAAGAACACGAGCAGGATCAAGTTCAAACCAGGTGAGAGCTCGGCTCGACCACAAGAAATGTGTCCAATTAATCGTCAGCACTAAGCACTTTTCCATTTTCAGTTACACGTTCACTTTTATGACAAACTTGAATTTAATAAATGTGTTTACTTTTAATAAAGCTTTTAAACTTAAATAGACTCTGTGGTTTTTGGTCCTCCAGACTAGAGTGGATGAGCTAAAGGTTTTCGAATTTTTGCAAGCATGAGTCCGTGCCTCTGCCATCGGTGACTTTGGGAGCTAAATGACTCTGCCACACTATCTAGTCAGTAAGGAGATTGGGGGTTCAACTACAAAGTCTGTTATCACTGAGGTATGTGGAAAGTCTAACAGTTACAGCACCTATTATAATTGATAAGCTAAGCGATGCATTATTTAGTGTCCATACTAGTTCTGTTTGTGCAGATTTGTCCCTGCAACAGCAGTAGAATGGATTGTCCTCCTATCCAAACCAAAAGTAAAGTAGTATCTTATTATTTCTTGGTGGTGGTCATTCACCTTTTTATTGTTGGCAATGGTCAAAGCATAAACATTTAGAATACTTGAAAAGACATTATGGACAATCCCAGAGGACTACACTCAGTGCATAGAGCTATTGCTGACTAGAATGGGAGTCCAATGGAAATGCCAAATGTGCAATCTTAGTTAGCTACACAGACAGACTAATAAGAATAATCTAGTAATACCACACGGAGTCATAGTCGAGGCAGGATAAGAATTTAGATCCTGTCTACAAGAAGATCAAAGACGATTTAGAAAAAATCGAATGAGGAACGCTAGGAAAAAATAAGTACTCTATATTAAAATTAAAACTTACTGGGGCCAGCAAAGGAGCCCTCGACTGCCCGGTCCTGGCCTGCATCGACAACAGCACCCTCCTCCTCCTCCTCCTGTGTCCTCCTCTTGCCCCTGGGGGAAGCTGATGTACAACATGAAAGAAAGAAAAACAGAAAACATGGATGATATTTCTCAACCAAATCAAACATTTAAAAAAGAACTAACAAAGTAACAAAATATTTTTGCGAAATAGCAAATAGGGAACGACTCCACGGGATATATTATTGACCAATCTCATGTGGTCGACTACGTCATTACTTTAGTATTGCTTGATTTGCGGACCGTCGAATTGGAAACTACCCTATGTAACTCACTAAACAAAGTACTAAAAAGGTTTGCCTAGGATTGGCAGGCAGCAGTCCGCAGCACGCAAAGTGACAGCCAAAGTCCATCGTGATTGAAGATCAGCGACAACACTAAAGTTTCCTACTACATTCACCAGTCATTAAAATACTCAAACTATTAATCCACCACCACTATTTCTTCTTATCGCCATGTGTACAAAGGAAGGACTGGACTTGAGTCTGTAGGGGCTGATTTATAAGGCCCTTGCGGCTCTTTTGCTCCATTGTTGCGTGACTTTTGTGACGCAGCGACAGCACAAAAGAGGCGCAATGGTGCGGCGTATATTAACAACGTGACGCATCTGGGAGATGCATCACGTTGTAAAGCCCTGCGCCAATAGGGGTGTTCCGGCGCAAGGGAGGGCGTTCCTGCGCAGGAACGCATCCTAAAAGTGGCTGAGGGAAATCTACAAGATTTCAATCAGTCACTTTGAGGACAATGATGCGTGACTCAAACCCTGCGCCTGCTTGAAGCAGACGTACGGCTTGACGCAGCATTGGGGAGATAGGGCACCCCAGAGAATTGATGGAGCTGCACCATCGTTGCGACGCAACTCCAGCAATGCGCCACCTTTACGGCACAGATGCGTAACGCTTTGGTGACGTTTTGGGCCCATGGCGCGCCGCATTGTAAATACGGCGCACCATGGGTGATGGTGGCGTGACGCACAATTACTGGCGCATCCCTGCAACTTTGCAGGGATCCGCCGGTAATTAAAAATCTGAACCTTAGTGTGTAGCATTGCGCAGTTCTTTCAACTACACTCATACATAATTTCACAGGCCAATGAAATGAACACAAAATCTAAAACAAATAAGCATAGTAGCAACACTACTGAGAAGGAGAGCAGTGTACCTGAAATGCACAGAAGATTTTGAAATAAAATGTACCTACAATGTAATGAGCAGCATTACTGCTCTTGGTAAAAAACAAAAATTTGCAATATAATAACACAGCAGGAGAAAACATAGTAGTAAAGACATAGCTACTACTACTCACCAAGCCCGGGGATCTCAAGCCCAAGGAGGTCGTGCAGATCTCGCTCACGGGTCAGGACATCCGTCCAGCGGTGGGTGGCCTGGTTGTAGGTGCGCCAGACCCGAGAGTGGTGGTAAATGGCCTGGCACACCTTCTCCCACCGCTTCCGGCGCTCCCGGGCCCCGTACCCGGCACTGATCTTGCCGCCTCCCATGATGGTCCTGGGGAGGCGGCGCTGAACATAAAAAATGAGTTGGGCCACCTCCTCCGGGGTAAAGATCTCCCGTGGCATCACTAGCTCCCCCCTCAAACGCCCGCACGGGAGCCGGACACGGGGTGCGGGACCCTTCCCCTTCTCGGGATGCTTCCCGGCTCCCTTCACCATGGTCTGGGCGGAAAGGAATAAAGAAAATAGAATAGGGAAGAGAAGAAAAGAAAAGAGTTTACAAAAGTAGTTTAAAATTAACCAAAAGTAGCAGTAAACACAAAAATATAGGGCTAGAAAAATAGAGGGATAGATAATAAGTAAAATAGATAAAAAAAAACTTCAAACAAGCAAAGGATGGCAGAGATTGACAGAGGATACAAAGACCATGCCCAGAACCATAGCAATGAATGAGAAACAAGATGGCCGCGCCCGTTCACGACCGCGCGGGTAAGTTCGCGCGAGATTTTCCTTGCGAACACGCGCGAGACTGTACTGGCAAGCCGCGGACTTTGCGAGATTACACTTCGCGCCCGGAAACGGAAATACATCAGGCAAACAAGATGGCTGCGCCCTTGAACGACCGCGAGGGTAACTTCGCGTCTTGCGCTACGAGCGGCTCGCAAAAACGCACAAAACCTTGCCAACTAACACGCCGCAAAAAAACAAATAGCATATTCGCACGAATTTGCGGCTTCCGAATCCGATCTTGCGCGTGTTCGCACCCCGCGAACCCCGTGAAATTGCAGAAAAACGAGTTTTTCAAAAGTGAAAGCACTCGGCAGGGGCAAGAGTTCAAACTCATCATTAGTAACAATTCCCGGTAGTGCTTCCTGACTGGGGCCCCTCCAGAATTCAGTTGCTAGTTGCAACAATTGTATGACCCTGCTCTGACCCTCACAGCAGGCTCATACAATAGCTACAAGTAGGCCACAAAGAAGGTCCTGGGGAAAAAAAATGCACTGCAACAGAAAGCAAAATTACAGATAAGGAAGCAGGTGCCAGACTGGAATTTTAAAACAGTGACACATTAATAAACTAACCCCAAATTAATTCATCTCAGTTGAAGCAGGGCTGGTGTGCTTGCTTTTCCCCCCCATAATCTACAGTAATGATGAACCAGAGGGTGGCATTGATGTAACAGAGGGTTGCAGTGGTGAAACAGAGGGTGCTGGGAACCTGTGATGATGAACCAGACGTAGAAACAACATAATTCGCGACCGTTGCGCGACGAAATGTAAGTTCGCAATTGCGAACTGGTACGAAACCCTCGCGAACTGGCAGAAATCCTTGCGAACACAAAAAAAAAAAAAAATCCGCAAATTCGCAAGAATTCGCGGATTTTGCGGATTGCGAGATCGCAAATCCGCAAAATTCGCGAACGCGAGATTCGCAAAATTCGCCCATGCTTACGCGGAGGCTGCAGAAGTCCGGAGTGGCGGTAAGTGGGGCTTAGTTGTAGCGGGGAGTGGGGTTGGCGGGGGGGTCTCGGTGCGCTTGTGTGTGTGTGTGTGTGTGTGTGTGCGCGCGTGCGTGTTTGTGTGCGGCGGCGGGGGGTCTCTGTATGTGTGCATGCATGTATATGCGCTCGTGTGTGTGTGTCTGTGTGTGCGCTTGTGTGTGTGTGCATGCGTGTGCGAAAGCAGGGGGAGGTGTGGCTGTGTGTGTTGGAGCTTCCCAGGAGACAGGAGATGTGCACACGCGTGCGTGGCCCGCTCCGACCCAATTCTTGAAGATGCGCGTGGCCATCTCTTGTCTCCTGGGAAGCTGAGACGGTGACTACAGGTCTCTGGCGAGACCGCACTTTCGTGCGGTAATCGTCACGAGACCTAAAAAGCAGTAATCACCTCTTTAGTGCTGTTTAAGATTGATTACAGTAATGCCCTTTATTTGGGCATCTAAAAAAGACACTTAAGTAAATTACAGGCACTTCAAAACGCAGCTGCCCGTTTGCTGATTAAAATTCCCAAACACTCATCAGTTTCTCAAAATATCAAACAGCTGCACTGGCTGCCTGCGGGATAAAGAGTGTCTTTGAAAGTGCTGTCTTTGGCATTTAAAGAGCTTCATGATGCAGGCCCTCACTATTTGAGGAAAGCCTTTTGTTGGTATAGACCGAGTAGAGCCCTCCGCTCCATCTACACTAAATGTATGGCATGCCCAAAAATTAAGAGAGCTGTCTGGGGGAGGAAATGTTTTTCAGATGGTACCATCAAGTTATAAAATACGCTCCCTTTAGATATCAAAGCATCCTCTGCCCTCCAGTTTAGGAGACAACTAAAACATGCCTCTTTTCATAAAGCAGATTCTTTAATAACATCATCTCTGCCTTATAAATCTGTTTTTATTAACTGATGCAAGGGTCAAGATGCCTTAGGGCATTCAAGTGTTCTACAAACACGTTCAATATCCATAGCAAATGGCCTACTGTGCCACTATAAACTTTTTGGCGACACCACTGTCAGCCCTCTATAGCCTGGTGAGTAGTCAAGGTAGTCATGCTGGGTAAAAAAGTGAGCGCATGATATGCAGCTCTAAAACACAGAGGCCTTCTCAGGGTTTCAGTCCTTGTCACAAAAGTAACTCCAGCAACACATGCATGATCGTTCTCTTTGTGGAGGTAAGGGTCACCAAGCTACATGTTGATCTGATGACTTTAAGACTGGGGTACACATTGTCCAGAACCATGAAGGGCACCTTTCTTCCTCCTCTCATGAACCATCTTGGAAATGGTAGAAAGCATGCCCTGTGACCCTGGCAGCCTCAATAATAATGTGGTTGGGATTTGGTACATGTGACATTATCCCGATAAAGGAGGGGTAGGATACATTAATGCTGCCATTGTGTAAATTTGACATTTACACCAATAGAACTATCAATTCATCGTTATACCAAATGTAGTCCACAGGCCATTGTTGACTCAATTAAAACACATTTTAAACTGTACACAAGGTCATCCCTGTATCTGTATCACCATAAAATAGACATAAAGGACTGAATCATGACCTGCTACAATACAGAAGTGAAATGTGTTTGCTATGCATGACTGACTACTAAGAGTTTGATAATTACATACTAAAAATACTTGTCAGTGTAATTCACTATTATAAACATTATGTACTTATAGCAGTCTCTTTCTGGTTATTAGATCATTTGTGATTGCCCAGCTATCATGAAAAATTATTTTGGCCCAATAATCTAATCAAGTAGGACCAAAATGTGTTTATCTCTAACACATCAACAGTATCTTCTCTCAGTATAGACCACGATATGTACATACTTTAATTTGAAGTAAACTTTGACATCCTCCAAGGCAAATTTGTTAATCATTGACTGCTTTTCCGATACCATGCACCACGCCCAGTGAGCCTTTAGGGCCTAACTTAGGGGTGACTTAAAAGTATTAGAATGTAACTTTAGGTCTGGCAAAAGGTTTATTTAGCAGGTCGAACTAGCAGTTTAAAACTGAACTACAGGTTTCAGGGGCAGGCCTTCGAACTGTTTTGTAGTGCTACTTTAGTGGATGGTACAAGGGGTGCTGCTGCCCACTCGTAGCATTTCATTGATGGGTTCTGGATACATATAGCACCACTAACTCGGGAATTATAAGTACATTAAACGTGCCAATTAGGTGTAGACCAATGTTACTATATTTTAGGGAGAGAACACTTGCACGTATTCACTGTTTAGAAGGGCAAAAGTGCACAGAGTCCCAATGCCAACAAAAACGAGTCCTCAAAAATAAAAGGTGAAGGCACAAAATACGGGCAGCATAGCATGCCAAGGATATCAGGTCTAACATACACAGCAGGACCCCTCTAAGAAACAGTGGCAAAGTAGTGACAGTAACCTATGTGCACTGAAATTGGTGAAAGGGTGTATCCGAGTTTCAGAAGGAAAATGAGGTAAAAGAAAAAAGGAAGACAATAAGTAAACGAGGATGATGTAAATCATGGTACTCTCTCCGTGTATGAAACCAAAGAAATAAAATATAGATAGGGCTTTATTTAATATATGCATTATATCACACCACTCCTTAGTTTTACCGAGCAACCATTTACATAGTGTGTATGCTGTGACCCTTGTAACGTCTTGACCACCCTATGTGGACAAGCAACAGATATATACATCCCTGAGAAGACCTCCACAGAAAGTATTTGAACTCGGTAAATACACTCACCTTCGGAGATAACATTGTTCACAAGGGCAAAACCCTAAATCCTATTAGACCGCATGTACTCATCGCTAAACATGTCTTTTGCCCACGGTTTCAATATAAAGTCCCATAGCAAAACAATACGTTTAGGTACTTTTCACTGTTTCATTTGGAACAAATATTACTTTCAATACACTTCTATGTTAGCGGATCCTGGTAGCTCACAATTACTTTTTATTGAAAACTGTAAAAACTTCCTTTTCGGTTTCATTCTTGATATTCATCCCAAACTGTAATCTCTTTATTCTTTTTGCTTCATTGCTTTTTGATTTATTGATCTTTAGATCCTGGTTCATCTTTTCATAGACAGCAGTAACCAGTAGCTGTTCTCTCTCTCTAGGGTCGTTTCTGTGCTCCTGTGGTAGTATATTTGCCCCAAATTACTCAAACTGGCGTAATCATGTGATTTCGATAATTTAGCATCACGACGGTCAATCGTAATTACTGAAATTACTCCAATTAGTCCTGCATAAATACAATTACTCAGAGGTTTAAAGAAATACATTAAGGTGCTTTTTCAAACACGTTTGTTAAGTTCTAGCTACCAATGCGTTGTGGTAATCGCGCAATAACCACTCCACGCATCAGTTTGCGTAAAAGGCCATTTATTAGGACAGGCATGACATCTTACAATAAACATAACATCATTAACTTAACAATCCCCCCAACATCCTGCCTTTCAACCGTCATCCACTCACGTGCTCCACCAGCCATTCCCAAATCACACCACAACCTCTTTGCATCTCATTCACTTCCCCTTTCCACTTTCCAACTCCTCGGTCATTTCCATCCATCGCACTCCCGTCTACCACTCTCTCCCATCCTGCACCTGTAACCCCCTCCCTGGAAGGGTGATTCTGCCCGTCATGGACTCCCCACCCCTCCCAGTTCCCGGAAACACCCCCTAACGTGCCATCCTGTCCTAAACTGGCATGTTGCCCAACATGGCCACTACAACAACAACACCCAACTTCCCCTTTCAACCATGTAGGGTGGGTGGGTGGCAAGAATAACTTCTACCTGAGGCACTGGGGACAGGAAAAGGAAGTTGTTCCCCTCCTGTACCCCTAAATGGCCTCCCACCTAACCCCTCCCACCCTTGACCTAACCCCCTACCTAAATTCCTGCCTGTCCTAGCCTCGCGCGAACACCCCGGGGAAAAGACTGGTCTGCCGACCTGCATTCCCCCGGGGGCCGCATCGCGCAATAACCACTCCACGCATCAGTTTGCGTAAAAGGCCATTTATTAGGACAGGCATGACCTCTTACAATAAACATAACATCATTAACTTAACAATCCCCCCAACATCCTGCCTTTCAACCGCCATCCACTCACGTGCTCCACCAGCCATTCCCAAAGAACACCACAACCTCTTTGCATCTCATTCACTTCCCCTTTCCACTTTCCAACTCCTCGGTCATTTCCATCCATCGCACTCCCGTCTACCACTCTCTCCCATCCTGCATCTGTAACCCACTCCTTGGAAGGGTGATTCTGCCCGTCATGGACTCCCCACCCCTCCCAGTTCCCGCCACCCAGGGAACCCCCGCAGGGCGGTTACCTGCCCCACCAAGCATGCACCTTTCGAACTCAGTCCCTCTTACACCAGATTGATTCATTCCATAAAAAGCTAATCAAATCCCACAGCTCCATCAGATAAAATGCGTTTCCCATGTGAAAAAGGTGCACGCCGTCGTCCCTGAAAAGAAGAGGCTGTTCCAGCTGAAGCCCGACATGAGCCAGCACTTTGATACCCCGATCCGCACAAAAGAGTCTCATCGCCCTGTTCAATTTCCTGCGGGCCCTTTCAACGGCCGCAGGCTTGAGTACACCCCTCCAGATCCTCCGTGGCACAAATTCAGTCCACACAATGCAGGCGCCAGCCAGATTGCGTTTCATCACCTCCAAGTCCCTCTGCATCAAATGCAACAGTGACACCCCCGATTGTTTCACCAAGTCATTTTCCCCCAGGTGGACGATAAGCATGTCCGGGCAGCCCAGCTGCGACACTTTCTTTGTTAGCCTTGGCAACAGTTCACCCCATCTCATTCCGCTCTTATCCCACCATTGTACTTCATGATGGCTGCTCCTCAGGCCCAGGCTAAGGCCGTACACCTGCCTGTCAGCGTATTTCGGAGCCCAGTGTACAAAAGAATGCCCAACGACCCAAGTGACCGTCTTGGCCCCCGGTCCACGAACGCAACCTACGAAGAAAAAGATATTAGTACCAAGGTATGACAAGAAAAACGCCAAGCAGCGCAGCCGTCCAAGCATTGCGCCCCACGCCCTCACTTGCGCACATAGCGCTCACAGCACCGCGACCGCCAGCGACCAATCCTCCTGATCTCCTCCCATGACCAACCCAAACCCGCCGCCGCCGTAGCTGCCCCAATTCGAAACGAATGCGTGCCAAAATGAGCCGGATCCCTGCCCAGCCTCCTCAAAGCCAACCGCAAGACCGCCAACAACTGGAATGACGTCAAACGATTCCGCGACGCGTGCACAAAAATTTCCCCTTCTGACCTCCGCACTTGCCCACCAAAACTCAGCCACTCACGCACCGGGCACACGCTTGCACACCCACTCTCCGACAACCAAACCCACTTGCCCCGCCCCAGCTGGTCAGTCTTGGAACGCCCCAACCAAATGCCCAAACGCGACCCATCCACACGCACATCAGCAAACAACCGACCAGGCACCCCACGGGTCCCCAGCAATTCTGACACACGAAATGCTCCAAAGAACATCCAGATCATGCACAGGCGAAACAGCGCCACCTCCTCCCCGTCATAACAACAGAAATGCAATTCCTGCAAAACCCTCTCCAATAAGTCAAACGTGACAGCCACCTGGGGTGCCAGACCGCACAGACCCATCCCCCACCCCCACCGACCGGCAGGGCTTTTAACTTTCCCCACTCCCCCCTTCCAACCAGGCGTCCCACCAAGGGCCCTCACCTGACAAATTTGCAGGAGCGTCTAACAGACCTCACCAGATGGGAAGTCTGCTCTAGGGAGTGTCACTAGGTAGTTTGGCGCTGCACAGTCACATGAAGTCAACCACACAGCTATCGTACTAAGAAACAATGTTTGGCTAAAAATTTGAAATGCAATTAAACAAACAGGAAATGTACGTCTGTATGATCTGAATTTGTATTTTGTATATGGAACAAAAATCTAAGACACTGTTTTTATTTCCAGATTTTATGCCTGTCCCCTTCCCAGTAAACAACCCCCAGCCCTGACGAAGGTGTGGCTCCATCGGCCAGTCACCGAAACGCGCGTCGGCTTGCGTTTCCAGGAATACGGCATATTGACCCATATTCATCAGGACTCCTTTATATGTCATCTGCCCCCTGGAATAACATTCTGACCTATGCAACAAATTGAACATCTGTTGTGTTGCAAGCACCAGGACTATATGAATGAATGAAAGTTGAACGGAAGGACACTAGATTGACTGAAATGGAATGAGTGAGTTTGAGAGTACGAATGTAGTGTGGTATGTTACTGGGTAGGCTATACCATAGGATGAATTTTCCTCTCTTTTATCTTTCTCTTTCTTATGTGTGTTTTGATGTTATAAATATAATGTGGATTTAAATAATGCAATCAACTTTTGTACCTTTTGCTACATAAAATCAAAGAAGACAAACAAATAAAAAATATATATATATTCCAAAAAATATATCTTCTTTGAGTATATCTGGATTGACTTGTTTCTTGTTATGTGCAGTGCTGGCTCCTAGATAAATAACCCCTCTAATATTGATTGGATCCTCTCTGGGACCACTATATCATAGGGAAGGGTTGCTCTCTTGCGTTCTATTCATAAATTTGCAGGAGCGTCCCGCTCCTGTCGCCGTGCGTCCACCGGCTTCGACATCCCTCTGCTGGCCCGACTGGCGCCGTCCCGTGCCTCGTGGAAAGCACCAACCCTGGTCGCTGCCACCCTAGCCTTGCACACACTTCCAGGTTCACGCAACTCACCCTCCTCCAAATCATCCTCCTCATCCTCATAGTGCAACCATTCATCCTGCACATCCAGCGGCATCACTTCAGTCACAACTCTCTTTGCACCTTTCCCTTTCACTCCAGGCGTAAATTCACACTCCAACATGAACGGTGCCGCTCCCTGCTTCTTCATCCCGGTGTTTGGAGGCCGTTTTGCGCCCCGCCGGCCCACCCCGGCCTCTGCCAGCTGTCCCTGCTGGCCTGCCCCCCCCGAGCCGTATGCGCTCGTGGAGGCCCCGGTGCCACCGGGTCTCTGATCCGTCACGGCAGTCCCTAAACTTTCCACCCAGACCCACTGCCCTTGAGCCCCTGGGGCCCCCTGTCCTCGACCCCCAGCCGACCCCCGGCCACGCCCGGGTGCCTGGGCCCCTTCGCCCTTGGGCACCCCACCTGCCTTCGCCTCCCTGGCGGCACATAAGCGCTGCCACTTCCTCTCATATTCCGCTATGACGCGGCGCTGGTCGCGGGCTCTCTCCTCCTCGGTCATGTGGGCCCACCCGTCGAACATGGAAGACTGCCCTGGCTCCCCCAGACCACCCTTCCCGGGCAAGGGTGCCGCAGCACTCCCCGCCACCTGTCCTGCCCCCACCTGCTGCTGCGCCTTCAGAGGGCCCTTGCCCTTGGAACCCTGGGTCCTCACCACCCCTTTCCGGCCCCCCGAAAGGTCGACCGGCTGTTCGACGACAGCAAACCTCTCCTCACCCCCTGACTCCTCCCCGGACAGCGTGAGGGCAAACTCCTCTCAAGCCGCCACCTCCCAGTCATCCGAGTCCTCCCCCCCACTGCCTTCGCTACTCCCGCCGTACCCTGCCAACTGACTCAAGCTCCTGGACAACCTGGCCTGCGACGCCAGCGGAGCCTGGCCCTGCCCGGGCTCCCCAACTGCAAACTTGGGGCCCTCAGACCCCTCCCCTCCGGCACCCTCCCTCTCCTCCGGGACCACATCACCTGCCCCCACCATGACAGGGAGGCTCAGCATCCTCCCCCCTTTCTTGGGGGCCTCCTGCGGTTTCTTGCCCTTCCCTTTCTTGGGCCCCCCCTCACGAGCCCCAGAGGGCTCATCCATGCAGGCTGCAACCACTGCAGCCACCCCCGCAGACGCTGACCTGGTCGGGCGGGTCATGCCGACCCATGCCTGGTCCAGGACACCGGGCTGGAGGAGATCTGCCCTCCCAGCCCGGCCAAGCACAATCAGGGCAGCACGCACAGCCTCTGCGTCAGGAGTAGCCATCATCAAAGAACACTGTACACACCCTCCGCGAGATGTGTGAGGTTTGGCACCCGCTCGGTCCGTCCGCGAGATGCGTGAGGTTTAGCACCCTTTGCGCACCGCTCCGGAGCACCTGCGACGAGTAAACTAAATTAACGCTAAATAAAACCCCACCTAAATGTAGTAACAGGAAACTGGCCTAATCGTCGCACTGGGGCACCAGTCACGACGTCCAAAACCACCTAAATCACACTCCGCCTACCTAAGTCACACACCGCCTATGCTCAAGACTAACTTCTCCCTGAGGCACCGGGGACAGGAAAAGGAAGTTGTTCCCCTCCTGTCCCCCTAAATAGCCTCCTACCTAACCCCTCTCACCCCTGACCTAACCCCCTACCTAACTTCCTGCCTGTCCTAGCCTCGCGCGAACACCCCGGGGAAAGACTGGTCTGCCGACCTGCAGTTCCCCGGGGGCCGAATTTAGCTAAAACAAGCTTAAAAGTTATTGCCTCCCTAATTCTGCCAGAATTAATCCTACAAATGCTAATATTGATAAGCTCTTCACTCATAGAGAACACAGTATAGAAAGAATCACATCTTGGTTCTGACACCATGGGTCCAATTACGATGTCGGGCAGAGACATCGTTTCGGTCTTTGGAACGTCCCACTTCCTGTCTGTGGTCCCAACTGACCAATTAGGATGCGACTGAATGCAGTTCTGTCGCCCTCCTATTCTTTACAATGGGAGCATGCATTCCGACTGGAATGCATGCTCTCATTGTAAAATGAAGAAGTGCAGTTTATCCCTGCACCCACAGGGTGCAGGGATCAACAGGGGGGCACCATACGTGCCCCCTTTGCCACTAAACAGAGGCTGTGCACCCATGAGGGTCCCCAAAGTTGACTTCCGACAGCATTTCTGTGTCGGAGAGCCAGGACAGAAAGGCTGTTGGAATCCGACATTGTAATCACTTGGGCAGAAAGAGCCATCCTTGTGATTACTGAAGCCATTCCGACTGTGGGACAGGCTCTCCAAGCCCGTCGGATGGCAGTCAGAATGTCCAGTTGGATTCCTTTACGATCAGCACCATCCAAACGGGTCGGTCGGAAAGGAATCTGACCGGCTGATTATGATACTGTCGGAATGGCTCTGAAGATGGTCGCAGCTGTTTCTGGCTGCATCATAATCAGCCCCCATTTGTACAAATTATACAGGAAGCCTGGACTTATTTTACAAGCTTCTCGTGGTTCTATGCATATTAAACCCACATAGATTGAAATGATATGAAATAGGGATTTGTAAAGCGCATGGCTGCCCTTGAGCGTCCCAATATCTTCACAATACTAATGGGACTATGTTTAGTTATTGTTTCACTTAGTCATCTTACCTGCCTTCCCAGTGTAACACAATTTAGCAAGAAGAGAAAAGGTGAGTTATGTAAATGACCTCTTGTAAGTCATGTGAATGGAATGCCATACCAGGAGCATTTAAGCATGGGCTCTGCATGTTCGATCGAAACCATCAACAACATTCAGGCATTGGAAACTTTTTCCATCCGGTTGTGCCATGGAGGTTCAGCTGTTGTTGTCTACATGACCTTACATCAGGGAAAGGGATTCATGGAGTAGAGTGCTGAGCGCCTGTTGTATGGAGGTAGAGATCTGGAGCCCACCATCGTAAACATTAGGGGTACCTCAAAGCAAATAAAGCAGTGTAGCACACAGCAGTGGACATGCCCCAAAACTCAATACAAATCTATCATGGATGGTGTTGGTACTATTCCATCTCAATTAAAATGCATTGGATTCGGTTTTTGTTTCAAGAACCATGATTGAACATAGTGCTGTGAAAAAGTCATCATACCACAGTCACTTCTATTTCCATCTGATGTATGAAATTTGGCCTCCATTGTCATCCAATTGTTTTTTTTTCCAATGAGTATTTCATTGTTGGCTGATTAACCTGGTGGGTCACCTACTTATTCTTCTTCCTGTCCCATATAACAGTGGCGTAGCTAGGAGGGGTCAG
Source organism: Lissotriton vulgaris (assembly GCF_964263255.1). Classification (NCBI taxonomy): domain Eukaryota; kingdom Metazoa; phylum Chordata; class Amphibia; order Caudata; family Salamandridae; genus Lissotriton; species Lissotriton vulgaris. Next base: position 2,040,018,346 of record NC_141685.1, on the reverse strand, counting down.
GGGGAGGTCCAACTCTTTTGGGGGGGGACGGAGGTGATCAAGTCATGTCTGTTTACTACCACCATCCCCAAACAAGTCATCCGTCGCCTGCCAACACCGCCCCCCCCCCCTGGGGGACAAATTTAGGGGCCGCCCAGGGTGGCAGTAGTTCTAGCTACGACACTGCCATCTGAGCAGAATCTTGATGCTTTGATGCCTTGATGCAGCAGTATATGGCAGACTCAGTAGGAGCTCACCGCTTGCACTCCCAAATGTCAAGGCTGCTGAATGCAAGGTTGCCTGGTCCTGGATTTTGCCTTGCACCTCTTTCTTTCATCATCCTGTACTTAGGGTGACCAACTGGCATTGGTGCAAATTCAGGACGGTGAGTGTAAAAATTCAGGACAAAGGGTCAAAATTCAGGACACAAATTCAGGACAGGAGGACAAAATTCAGGACAAAACTTCTAGACAATAGGTAAGTTTTACAGACACAACCGAAGTTGCGCAATAGTATATAAGTAAGCCCAGCCATTTCCAAACATATTCAACAATTTGCAAACCTATCCATCATGTATCCTTCCATCTATCATTTCACTCATCCATCCCTCCTTCCATCCTTTCACTCATCCATCCATTATCCATCCATCCACCCTTTCACCCTATCCATCTATACACTTATCCATCCACTCTTCATACCATCCATCCATTCACTCATCCATCCAGCCATTTACCCTTTCACCAATCCAGCCATACTTTCAATTATTAATCCTTCCACCCATCCACTCTTTTAGTCATCCATCCATCCTCCCTTTCTCTCTCCATCGACCCTTTCACTTAGCCATCCTACCTTCCATCCATCCATCCACCCACTCATCCATCTACTCATCCACTCATGAATCCATCCATTGACCCTATCACTCATCCATCTATCATTTCACTCCTTCACACATCTATTCATCCTTTTGTCCATCTACCCTCCATTTCACTCTTCTCATCCATCCTTACACCCACCCTTTCACTCATACGTCCATCCATTCACCCTTGCACTTATCAATCCATCAATCCATCCATCATTTCACTCATACACCCTCCCACCCACCCATCATCCAGCCAACCATCCACCCACCCACCCATCCACTCATACATCCTTTCACCCACCACCCATCCACTCATCCATCCCTTCACCCACCCACCATCCACCCAACCACTCATCCATCTACCCACTCATCCATCCAGCCATCCATCCTTTCACCCACCCACTCATCATCCATCCATCCTTTCACCCACCCACTCATCATCCATCCTTTCACCCACCCACTCTCCATCCATCCATCCATCCATCCTTTCACCCACCCACTCTCCATCCATCCATCCATCCTTTCACCCACCCACTCATCATCCATCCATCCATCCATCCTCTCATCATCCATCCATCCTTCCCCTCATCATCCATCCTTCCACTCATCATCCATTCATCCTTCCACCCACCCACCCATCTATCTACTCATCCACTCATGAATCCATCAATTGACCCTATCACTCATCCATCTATCATTCCACTCCTTCACACATCTATTCATCCTTTTGTCCATCTACCCTCCATTTCACTTTCTCATCCATCCTTACACCCACCCTTTCACTCATACGTCCATTCATTCACCCTTGCACTTATAAATTGTAAATTGATAAAAATTGTAAATTGATACTTGTATAGCGCAGTACTCACCCGCAAGGGTCTCAAGGCGCTTGTACGAATGAATACCGCTGTGGAACCCGTCCTGGCTTTCCCTGTGAGGCGTCCACTCCTGGGCACCCCAAGGGTGAAGGCCAGGCATCCTTAGCATTGTGGGGGCCGTTGTGGAGATTACGCAAGCTATTGCCCAGAGTTGCAGAGTGGGACTCTATGATTAGAATAGACACAGAGGCGAGAATTATCAGGTCCGTGGAATTTTGAGCCCAAGACCCGCCGAGGTGGAGAATTGAACCCTGGTCCAGGGCTAGACCTCTGCATCAGGGTCTGCCGCTCTAACCATTGTGCACACACTTCTCCACTTATCAATCCATCAATCCATCCATCATTTCACTCATCCACCCTCCCACACACCCATCATCCACCCAACCATCCACCCTCCCACACATCCACTCATCCATCCTTTCACCCACCACCCATCCTTTCACCCACCCACCATCCACCCACCCACTCATCCATCCATCCATCCTTTCACCCACCCACTCATCATCCATCCATCCATCCATCCTTCACCTCATCATCTAACCATCCTTCCCCTCATCAATCATCCATCCTTCCCCTCATCATCCATCCATCCTTCCATCCACCCACCCACTCATCATCCATCCATCCATCCTTCCCCTCATCATCCATCCATCCTTCCCCTCATCATCCATCCATCCATCCATCCTTTCACCCACCCCCTCATCATCCATCCATATCCTCATCATCCATCCATCCTTCCCCTCATCGTTAGGTTTGGTTGTGTGTATTTATGTGTGTGTGGTAAACAGTTGTTTATTAATCCTTTCATCCTTTCACCCACCCACCCATCCATCCTTCCCCTCCATCCATCCCCTCATCCATCCATCCCCTCATCCATCCCTCATTTCGTACATCCTCCATCCTTCCCCTCATCCATCCTTCCCATCCATTTATCCTTCCCCTTATCCATCCATCCTTCCCCTCCATCCATCCTTCCCCTCATCCATCATTCAGCTACCCTTCCACCCAAAATGCCATCCCCCACTGTGATGTACTGTACTTACAGGAGATACTCTAAGAGAACTGATTAAACTGATTGTCCTCCATACTTTGTTAATCAGTGTGAGTGCGATTGTGCCATTTATCTAATTTATTACAATATAGACTGCATGTTTGAAGAACCGAGGTTTGTTTACAATTTAGTGACAGTAAATAAGCTCTGTGAAGAGAACCACGTGCTGCCTCGGTGTAATCTGGCTGAGTCTAGGATGTTTGGGACCCTGGGTAGAAATGGAATGTGTGAGGTCTAAATTGCAGAGACATAACGCATTCAGGTCTGTTTGCATCTGAATGGATGCCCTGCTCCTAAACCTGCAACCCCTCCTCTCAGTCACCTTCAAGCACCTCTTAACAGCTCATCAAGAGCTGAAGGTGTGAGGGTTACCACCCCGCTGTGCCTCTCCAATGCTGCTGAGTATCTAAGCTTTGGAACAGCCTCGGAGTCAAGAGGGGGGGTGGGGGCAAGCAGTGCCGGCTTTAGGGTGGGGGCGACCGGTGCCCGATTAAAATGACGGACAAATGGCGTCCGTTAAAGAATCCTTCACGGACAACGGACAGACGGCCGAAATTACGGACTGTCCATGAAATTTATGGACGGTTGGTCACCCTACCTGTACTTCCTGTCTAGCTCAGTCTTGCAGTTTCGTTTCTATTCATGCTTTCTTTATTTGTCACTGCTTTAATACTATTCTCTTCCATCTTCTTTCTCTAATTTCTACGTTTCCCTTTGCTATGCCATTTTATTTCAAAGTTCAAGATACCTTTAACTTTACAGGCACCATGCTTTACAGACCACCTGAAGCTAAAATTAACTTTGCAACTAATCTGATGGAATATCTGTCTCCGTTAACTTTGAAATCATCCAACTTTACTTTCCTGGGAGAATGCATTTTTTATATTGACAACAAAAAAGATAATGTATAAGAAGTATTAGGAAGAAAGTTAAATGTCAACTTAGCTCCTTATAGGGCATTTCACACCATTGACTGCATTGTTTCCATCCTTTACCTTTGACTCTGTATAATCTCCCCTCCTCTGCCACTTACAGTGACCGATATTTTCTTGATAATCTGGCTCAAATACTCTTTTCTCCAGAGGTCCTTTTTTGAAATAGAACAGTCCTCTGCATAGTAATGAATGAGCACCCCTGCCCTGAGTGTCCAACTGTACTGATGTATGGATCCCTTGTTCAGATTGTTGTTGTCATAGGCAAACGTGTATCATACATGTGCACCATAACATATGGCTTTCTCACTGATAGGCGTCTTGTTGGACCGGAAGGGGCGCACAAAGCGCTACCTTCATAGTGGTGGTGGAAGGCTACTGCCTTCTCCAAGAGTTAAGCAGCATGTGACACGGTGGTCGCATACCGTGTAGTGATCAGCAGGAGTGAACAGGTCCTTTTTAACCTGTGTCACTGGAGTGAGGCCTACAGGCACTCTCACTTTACAAAGTTCCACTGATGTGTGCTGAACTCATCTATGGTTACATCAAGACCCATGTCAAGTGGACTCCCTGTGTGAGGTGTGAGGAGACAGCTGCTGCACTGTTCATGTTGTTGCCCTTGTGCAGGATTCAGTAGGCGACCCCCATATACCAAGAGAGGGCAGCTGTGAAGACAGCTGTGCTAAAGACTGCGGTGAGGTAGGGACTGAGCCTTGAGCAACAGTGAAGTTACTACCCAGTATGCTAGGAGTGGCTGCCGGAAATAACTTTGCTGTGTTTGATCAGACCGGAGTCTGTGGACAGCGAGTGGTGGTGACCTATAGGTCACGTGGAACAACATGGACTGCAGCTGGTTCGACCCTCTTGGATGAGTGAGGATGCTGTATGGGCACTGTCACCCAAAGGACCAAGAAATGGATAGTCATTCCCTTGCCCCCCACATTAGGAGCAGGTGCACAATTACCCCCTAGGAGAAGCTGTAGGAAAACACTGACTGCTGTAGTAGCGCAACCTCAAGGGATAGAACCTGTGCTCACCAAGTGCAGCTGCTGAGTCCAGGTGTAAGCAATTCACTTGACTAGAACTGGAACCTTTGTGAGCGCCCACAGACAGGGTGCCTTCGAGGATTCCAAACACTTCACTCCTGCCGGAGAGGGTAAGACTTGTTTATGTCTGACTGCAGCCCTAGCATCTAAACTTGATTGCGTGTGCACTGGGACTCTATTGGCTTTAAATCAGAGTCATAGTGGACTCTTGAGATGCAGACTACTAGTGCTGCATACCCTCAATGTTACCAATAGTGAATGGGGAATACCCATGATCACTAATTCAAGGAGTGAGTGGAACCAGGAACCACCAGAGACACACTAGAGCCCAACCTCAGGAGATGACTATTTAAATTGCATGTGCATGTTGTATTCTTCCTTTGAGAGGCTAGTGTAAGAAATTAAACATTTGTCTTTTGTTGCTACTGTTGCACGCATTTTCTGTTGCGAGCTCTTGTTCACTAATCCGTATCCACACCTCCCTCCCAGAGGGAGCCTTGAACTGCTTGGACTGTGCAACCCTGAGAGTCAAATACAGAAGAGGACTTGATTCATTTACTCAGAATCCATAGTAGGTTGGGCCCTGGGACATCAGGAGAAAAAGGCCTCAACCACCACAGTGAGGCCCAGTAAGCCCAGCTTGCACTGTGGCCCTTTAAAAGGGGTTCTGACAGACTGATAGGATGCATAGACCTTGGCACAAGATCAATGAGGATAATGTGATTTTTGTGATTTGTGCCCTATTGTCCACCTCATTGCCCATCAGTGATTTGCCCAGAAAAACAGAATGTTCAGCGTCATTGCCGAGACTCAAACCCAGTTCCTCAGATTCGAGGTCGACCGCCCTAGCCGTTAGGCCAACTTTTCATGGAGCCTGCAATGGCTTTTACTGACAGCAAAGCCAGTTTGACTGAATTCTCATCTTTGGAGCTTAATGGGCTGAATTATTTGATGACATCTATAAACTCCAGCTTACTGATCAACCCTTGCTCTTCTCTTATTACGCTTATCACCAATAAGCTAGTAATGTCTCGAATAGTGGACTTATGCAATAAATCCTTAGCTATTGCATGTATCCCTATCAACCTTAACATGCATTTATAGTTTGTGTTAACGAAATAGATCAACTTTATTTTTTCCTCCATATTAAGACGGTTAACTAAAGGATCAATATATAACGCAAAAAGTAAAGGGGGCATGGACACCCTTGTCGGGTACCACGAGTGATTGAAAAAAAGGGCGAAACTTGAGTATTAATACGAATACATGCTTTAGGGGCAACATACATGGTCCTTAGCACGGTTAAAAAACCCGTACCAAATCCCTTTCTAGATAAAATGTCCCATAAGTAAGCCCAGGCCACCCTGCCAAATGCTTTTTCAGCATCCAACAGGGTTAAGCCGATATTTTATCGGGTTGCCTGGGCCCAGTCCTGAAAAGTAATGAGATAGCGAATGTGGTCGGCCGTATCACGTGCAGGAATAAATCCATGCTGATATTTAGACACAAGTAGGCTAATAATGCTAGAGAGTCGCGAAGCTAAGATCTTAGAATAAGCTTCCCTATCTGCATTAATCAGTGAGATTGAGCGAAAAGAAGATGGAGAAAAGGGAGGTTTATCCTTTTTTTTTTAAAAACGTGATTGTAGATTCTTGCCAAGAAGGTGGGGCCATCCCTTTTTGAGCTGTTGTAAATAAGTTAACTAACTTAAATTTTAAGACAGAGCCGAACACCCTAAAAAACTCAAGAGGAATAGCATCGGGTCCTACAGCTTTGCCCGAAGCTAGCGACAAAAGGGATAGTTCTATTTCTTCCCAGGTGATGGGTAACTCCAGTTGTTCAGCCTTTTCCGAAGACAAGATGGAATTAAGAACAGGATCAGTAAATTCAGTTAACTTCCTTCCATATCTCCGGTAACATCGTCAGTGTATAGTTTACAGTAGAAGTCACGATACACCCCCAATATCTCTGTTGTATTGTCAAATATTTCCCTGAGTCATCCATTATTTTATCTATATTAGCTGAGACTGCCTTTTGTCTTAATCTTTTGGCCAGGTGCTTTCCCAAATTTTCCCCTACTTCATACACTTCCGATCTATAAGCAGCTAACTGGTGGGTCAATTTTGTAGCAAAGCCCTGATGGATCCTAGCTTTCTGAATCAATAGATCTCTTGAGATCCTCTCAGTACCCGTACCCCTACTACATGCCAGCATTAATTTTATCTCAAGATCTCTCATATCGTTCATCTCTACTTCTTGCGTCTTCCTGATTTCCTTCTGTTTTTTCAATGAATAACTTAAGGTTTCGCCACGTACCCCAGACTTGAACGCATCCCATACAATCCCGATACGGGCCGACCCTCTATTGTTCTCAAAAAACTCTGAAATCCATTTGGTCATATGCTCAATATAAAGGGGATCATATAAGAGTTTTCGCTCAAAAGACAAAGGCTTAAAGGAATGGGAGAAGTTTACATCTACATTGAGAAAAATGGGATTATGATATGAGATCAGTTTAGGGAGAATATTATATCCTAAATTTGCCGAAGAATTAATGAGTCCACCCGAAACAAAAAAATAATCAAGCCTAAAATGCTTCTGATGTGGGGCAGAAAAAAAAGTGCTCCCAGATGCACCCCCGGATCTGAGATACCCTACGTCCACTAGTCCATATTCCTGAATAATGCCTTTGACAGCTTTGAACACATTTTTCATCCTACCTACATAAAGACTATTGCTAGATATATCAAATGTCCCGTCCAGGTGTAAGTTGAAATCCCCACCCAGGATTAGCAGCGGGCCATAACGCTAACTCAATGCTTAAATGATTTAAAACAGAGGAGTCATCAACGTTAGACCCATAGACCGAGCATATGGTCATCATGTTTGAATTCCGCGATTACCCATCGACCCAGTGGATCCTCTTTGATTCTTCTAATCTGCCCCAACCCAAACCGTTTCAAGATAGCTACTCCTCTTATAGTGGACCCCTGTCGTGAACATCCCACAACCTCTAGCCCAAGATCCCTAAGCCAGCCTCTGTTCTTCCAAGGCAAATGAGTTTCTTGAATGCACAATACGTCCAATCTCATGGGTTTCAATATTTGAGCCATTATACCCCTTTTTTATCATTAAGCCCACACGCATTCCAAGAACAGATTGTAATCTTACCCATTTTCCCATCTAATTACGAATTAGGCACAAGACAGGGAACCAGAAATACACAATAAGAGAGCACAAATATCAGAACTAAAAAAAGCAAAAAAAGTACCAAGTTTTGAGTCTTAATTGACACAGACCGTTCTTTTACTGTTTTTCCTTGCCCCCAGCACCACACCCCTTCCCACCCTCCTCCCCATCCTCTCCCCAGCACCCCACCACCCTCAGTGAACCTACCCAACAGAGGCGTAAGGACTAAGTCCTCAGTGATGGTGAGTGGTCGTGAAAGAGAGCGTCCCTACCTGTGCCAGCCTAGCCCCTCGATCGCACCCTTTATCCAGGCTAGCTGTCTATAAACACTCATCCACCCTATAGGTATCAATATCCATATACTTATTTCTGTAAATCAATTTCTGCCATTGCTACCATTAACAAGCACAGAAATACTAGCAGAAATAATGTGCAGAACAGAAAAAGAAAGAACAAAAAATATTTGGATATTGCAACAGAGCAAGTTACCTTCCCCTGCACATGTATTACATTGCATCCAACAATTCCTGTGCTTTAATTTCAGAAAAAAAATATATTGTTTTCCCTTTATACACAACCTTAAGTTTGGCAGGGTTTAATAGAAACACCTGTCCCCTTTTGCTTGAATAGGCGAGATTAACTGCCTTAGCCACCAGCGTTGCTGCACAGTCACCTGACAAAAGTCTGAACGGACAAAAAATTCACACCCAATACCCTTCCTGGGGCGTGCAGGTCTAGCTTGATCATACAAGATTTCCCGAAGAAGGTAGTTGTGAAAGCAGATAAGGATTGCTCTTGGTTTCCCCGGGTCACCGCCCACTTCTCGTCGCTGCGTAAATGGAAAACGGTGAGCCCTTATAATTTCCTTCTCCCAATTCCAGTCCTTCAGATCTGGAAAAGCCGCTGTAAAGAGCTCCACAACAAATTGTCGAGCGTCCTTTCCATCAGAGCCTTCTGGTATACCCAGAACACGCAAGTTGTTTCGTCGTGCACGATTTTCCAAGTCGTTAAGTTTCCAATCAATGTCCTGTCCGGTCTTTTGCAGTACATTAATTGAGGATTTTTGAGTGGAGAGCTCATCCTCAACAGTGGAGATCCGATCTTCTGCTTCCTGAACTCTAGTAGTGGCTTCTGTGCATGACTTAGCTATACGGCGAACCGCATTCTGCAATTTACGGACTGCTCCCTGGGTCCGAAGCCCCTCCGCTTTGGTCTCCTCTTTGAATCATGATAATTTTGTAGATAGATGATTGTAAATTATACATAGATTTCAGTGTAATTTCGCCTTCTGGTTCAATATTATCAGGTACTTCTCCTTGGTTGACTTGCAGCCCCGGCACCCCATCCCAATGAGGTGTTTCGACCATACTCGGTCTAGCAATGGAAAGTGAATTCTGTGGTTCAGGCACCTTACGTACTGTGCCAAGAGCCTCAACGTTTGCAGCAGAGTCTAGACTTGTGATATCCTCTTCAAGGGATAGGTTGCCATCATCCAGCCAATCACCTGAGAAAGACAACCTATCGTTCTCATTATCATTCTCTCCCTCTGACATAATAGAAACATCTGACATGGAGTAAAATTGACCCCCAGAACCTACGGAATCTCCATCATTTGCGGGTACCGTCACTGTGTCTGTCTCTTTGTTCTTATCCAGACTGTTGTTGGGGTAGTTCTTAGTTACTTGGGGAGCTCCACCAGAACATACAGAAACACCAGAGGTACCGGGGATCTCCGAGGTCGGGGAGAGGACGGGATCCTTAGTGTTAAGAAAGAGGGGTCCCAGTAAGGGAGGCGTTTTAGTAGAGACAGTTTGAATACAATAAATGAAACGTAAATACATCTATAATGTTTAATTCACATTATAGGAAAAAGGTAATCAATTACACAAATTACAGTTGTATCAGTGCCCCTGGGGGTAAGAGGGACGTGCAGTCGTGAGGGTAGTGTAGGAAGGGATAGTGATAATAAAAACACGTATTATTCAAACATTCATATGAGTTCAAATGTCAAAATGACAATAGAGAGAACATAAATCAACATAAAGTTCAAAATGCACATGCCCCAATGTCCATACTATGCAAGAATTATGGGTAGGTGGGGGCTGTGTATCAAGGTGAGGAAGTCGACGTTTCGACCCAAGTGGAGCAGGAATCAGTAAAGTCCTTGCAAGTGGGTCTTCATCAGGACGAGATAGGGGTAGTGGGGCGGACAACCTGAATATATCAGTGTTGGTAAGTAATCATTTCAAAGAATTGATATGGAATGTTCAATATTGAGAGGTAACGTCCGATATCCCAAAGGGATATGGCGAAGCGATCCGGGTGCTGAACTGGGGGGGACCACTCTGCGTATCGATTTATGTAAGGTATATCCTTTGTCCCCAGTGCAGGAAAGGCAAAACGTCCGTTTTAATCGGGATCCGTATCCGGTCTACTGCGGCTCAGTGTAGATCAGGCGTCTCTCTCGGCTGCCTCGAGGGGATCCTTAGTGGATTGGCTAGAGTTGTTGTTAGCCTTGGGTGAAACTAACCTCTCCTACGGCCTGGCATAACTCAACCAAATCGTCATTCGTGTCCGTCTCATGAGGAGATCCAGAGACTTCAGTTAAGGACATTGTAACCGTTGCTGGACCTGGTAGCGGACTTTGCAATAAGCGCTGTTTAGGTCTTGCCCCCATAGCTGATGTATTACCAATACCTTGACTCGCAGCTACTGCTATTGGTTTCACTCCCGGCAAGTTCCGCTTCTCAGCTCCGCATCGGGGAAGAAAGAAGCAGCGCAGAGACCCTCCAGCACACGGCGAGAAAACCCCCAGCAATTATCCCGGGCAGATCAGCATCAGGTAGGACTACTCCACACCACCTCTCACTCGGCCGCGGGTGCGGCCGCCATCTTGCCTTAGAGTCTTAGAAGCGTTACAAATGCTTACAAACTATCGAGCGTTAGCATATGCTGATGATATTGTTGTCATGACAACTGATGTTGAGACGGCGCTACCAGCAATTAATGATTAAGCCTCACAGTTCGGGCACTTTTCGGGGTATAAGCTGAACCTTTCAAAAACGCAGATCTTATATTCCTCTTGCCTCGGAAGTCCCGTACCTTGGAATTAAGATCTCACTACCTATATCTAATATCCCTGAGTTGAATATGAATCCAACCTTGGCTAAAATGAATTCTCTGTTAGAACGCCTAGATCATTTTCATTTATCACTATATGGAAGAGTTAATGTTTTAAAAATGTTAATCTTTCCTAAATTTTTATATATGTTTCGTACAGTACCCTTAGAATTCCCCCCTATTTGTTTAAAAAATTTAGAAAGGGCAGTATCCAGATTTTTATGGGGATTTAAACGACAACGTAAAGCCTTTAAAAAGATGATTCTTAGTAAGGAGTGTGGTGGGTGGAATGTCCCGTATTTTCTTTTCTATTATATTGCGGCGACCCTCCAGGCTATTAGCCCACTTATATTGGGGGACAGAGCTAGAATTCCGCTGTGTAATACTCCATCAATTTATGAGTTAGTCTTGGGAGAAGGAATGAAAACCTGTTTTCTAAAGGTGATCAAACCTAGCTACTATAAAAAGACGAGATTTAACATGTTGAAAGCAGCATTTGGTGTTTGGCAAAAGGTTCAGCGACACCTGGGACTTACAAAATTGAATGTGTATACACCTTTTGATGCTTCTAGTTTATTACCCTCTTCTATTTTTTGTGATTTAGTAGCCGTTAGATGGGGGTCGAAAGTAGTACACTACTTAGGGGACTTGTTTTCTGACGGTCAGCTGGTTTCTTTTCATAAGTTACAGACTATGTTTTCTCTAACCAAAAATGATTTTTTAAAGTTTCTTCAGATTCGTAGTTTTCTTCAAAGTCCACGACACTTGGCAGACATTAGAATGAACAAAATTCCCCTTCTGGAACATCTGGGGAAAAAAACTTCAATCGGTACTTTGCATCTATGCCTGATACAAGAGTTCCCCGATGATCTAGAAAATTGTCAAGCTAAATGGATAAGTAAGTTGGGGACACCAGATATTGACATATGCGAGTCAGTTATGCTTGCTAATAGATTTCTTATAACTGGGATGATGAAATCACCACATTTTATCAGTATAAATGACCTTTATTATACTCCCAGTAAAGTTGTTCGACAATGGGGACCAAATGCAATCGCTACGGTCTTTATGCGGCTGATGCAATACATATGTTTTTCCAATGCCCTAAGCTTGCGGAAGTTTTCCAACAAATCGAACTTTTTTTAGGTGTTGTGTTAAAGAGCAATATTAATATAACTGCAGAGATGGTACTGATTGGTTTAAGCTTCGGCATCCCAAGACGACCGAAAGCTATAATTTGTTTTCTCTTCATTTGTATAGCTGTAATCCGAGCTTGCATTACTAGAGACTGGATTAATCCTGATCCCCCATCTTTTTTTAATTGGCGGGAAAGATTACTATTAATGTATAATATAGAATTAGCTATTTACAAAACCAAGGGGCTGGAAAGAAGGGAAATGGGAACAAAGAATTGGGCACCAATTACTGATTGGATTTAGCTGTATTTTTTTGTTTCTCTGCTTATGTTTTTCTTTTTCTTTTACAGCATTTGTGTATTTTTCTTCATGGTTTGAATATTGATATTTCCATTTAATGACTGTGTGAATATGAGTATGTTGTTTATTTATTTGTGGAACTTAACTATTCATTCATGTTTTTCCTTGCATTAAACAATAAAAGCATTTATAAAAATAAAAAAAATAAAACATGCATTTATAACACCTTTGCCTAGTAACCATCTGCAAATACAGCAATTTTGACTATCAAGTTCATGGACAGCTACATTAACCATCAACTGAACCCGTATTTAAAGCTGAATATGCTACTAGACAAGGCTAAGGGCCTAATTGTGAGTTTGGTGGTCCATTGGACTGCTGAACTGGTGGTGAGGGTGCAGCTATCACTGCACCGGTGGTCTGACCACAGTATTTTGAGTTTGAGGGTTGGACCACCACAACTGCCCTTGATAATGGATTCCCCGGTGGTGGTGGTACAGTGATCTGATGCTGCAATCTGCTGGTGGTGCAGATGCGGCACCGCCGAGCTTATTACAACTTGGCTTTGAGCCTGTTGTAAGCAAACCTCAGCTAGGCCTACTTAGTGCAAGTGTTCGCCCTTCTCTGCACAGAGTCCTCAGACCTTAGGAAGAAGTTGGCAATGAAACTGGAAAATACAAAAGCAAAGTTTATTAAACCTTTAAAGGTGGTACTACAGTCCACACAAAACCCTTCGGTATTGTATCGAGTAGCACACCGACCTAAAGCACATGGCCCCTTTTATACACAATGAGGGGCCTCAAGAGAAGGCGCTACAAAAGACACGAGCAGTTTTATGACCATACAAGGACATATTTGGAAGGCACAATCGATGAGTGGGCGGAGCTAACAGTGTCCAATAACTGGTAAACACATTCCTATCTGGAACCAATTAGTAACGGTCATTGCCTCTACTGCGCATGTCTGGACATGCTGGAAGCGGAGAATCCTAAAAATAGCCTGTTGCCGGGCAAACTTCAGGCGCGGTGAACAAGAAGGTAGGACTAAGCACATGACGAGCACATGGCAATGTATGGCATACAAAATGGCCGCTGCAAATATAAAATGGAGTCGGCACATTCGTTACAATAATGGTCAAAACGAAGCATGCCTTCTGCTAATGCTTAACCTAATCGCCATTGATTTACAACAGACGACCCTTTCAGCATTAGCTGAAGACATTTGACTTCCTAGGGAAAGCCAGATATTCATCTCTTACATCAATGGCCATCATACTAGCTATCTCCTTTTTCAGATCATTCTGCATTTTGACTTCTGTAATATTGTTTTTAGTTGGTATACAAGCATTGACACACATAGAGCAAATCATCAGGCTGTATTGAATACAGACACAGCAGGTGAAAATTATTGCAATTATTATACATAGGGCTGTTAATACTTTCCAGCCCCAGGCAGAAATCAGAGTCCAAAGCCACCCTGTAAAAGTCCATGTACCATTTTCTGTGTGAAGGTCTGCAGCGATTTTATGAAGTTTATTAATCGCTTTATACACTGATGGGGTATGGTCAGGTATGAACATGCAGCAGCTACTACCTATAACACGACATGCACCACCCCTATCTGCTAGCATTACATCTAGCACCATCCTATTCTGCAAAGCTACAATTCTAGCAATCTGCAATTCTTCAGTAATATTTCCTAAAGCTGCAGCTGTTTGATCGGTAACAGCTTCTACTACTCTAGTCAATCGTCGCACTTTCCTGCTATTTATTGCAGCACCTACAAAAAAGACAATCCTAAATTAAAATCAATATATTTTTGTAGGCTAGTGTCAATTTAATCAACATTATCAGTAGTCAACGTCCTTTTGTGTCTATTTACAGTAATATTGTTGAACAAGTTAAGATTTCGGTGATACAATGGAGGTGCTAGAAACACAGGGGGCAACAAAAAAGACACGTAACAAATACCGGTCCAACCGGCTGGCAATCGATAATATCCACGAATTCCACACACAAAATAAGTGTTGTGTGAAGCTAAAAAGGTACTGTTATTTAGACCGTCTATATTCAATACAGTGATACAGTCACTGACCCCCACAGGGATATGTCCAATGCTCTGTACACATAGTTCTGCTTGCGTTTGGGTAACGGAAATGACAAAATGTTCAGCATTAGATGAGTCTCTCGTGTTGGTGAAGATATATGGCATTGAAATATTGTCCGGCCGGTATTCCTCCCACTCCCACTTAGTTCCATTCGCTTGGGGATACCCATCTTTGTCTTGATGGCACTCTTTATTTAACCGGAAAAGCAGTCTGCCCACTGTAGGCTTCCTAGTCGCAAAGAGCAAAGTATACCAGGCTCGACAAGAGCCATTATGCAAAAAAGGGAGAGGTATAAACGGTGTACCTCCTTTCTTTTGATGTGCAGGCATCATCCCACAAATCCAACAGTTTTTCGCAATAGTAGCGATGTGGTGTGATGCAGCATTTGAATGAAGGTATTATTAAGATGAGATTGTCGATGTTTCAATTCTTGATATGGGAGCGTAAAGAAATAATTCTCCTCTGGTGTAGGTGTAGTAACAACAAACAACTCACGAGCAGGAGTTGTTTCCTCAACAGACCATGTTATTGTTGCCACAATCACCAAGGCAACAACAAACCCTATAGCACAAAAAATCCTCTTCTTTTCCATTCTTAGTCACAACACAAAACAAATCTTCGTGAAACTAAAGTAGTTGTCAGAGCTCTTACCCCTGGGTAGCCGTTGATTTCTTCACCACGGGCCAAGACGGGTGTCACTACTCTAATGCAGGGCTGATCCCTCCACCTTGCCACATCGGCTCTCCGTTTCACTGACCCAGGGAATGCTCAGACAACTTTCATAATGCTGCAGATTTCTCTCTCGGTCTCAAATTATATCTTGTTGCTCCAGAGACTGTTTGGTCCGGGAAGAACTCCTCAGATCCGTCAGGCGTCACAGCACGACCTCTCTCTGCAGTCAGAACCTCTTGGTGGTCGGTCAACACAGCAGGCTCCACCAAAGTCGGGAGTACTCGGCGACAATGGGTAACGTGGACCCAATTCTTCCGATTCATGACTCGAACTGCTGTTCTTGTAGCAAGTAGCACTTGCTCTGGCCCATGCCACCTTGCCTCCAAACTGCTCGACCTCTCGAAAGATTTTAGAAGGACAAAGTCACCAGGTCGGAGGTTATGGCCCTCTCCTGTGGATCTGTCAGGAAGTGCTTCTCGAACCTGTTGATGAATAGAAACCAAGTTATCAGTTAATTGTGCTAAATAGTCATTCATTAAGACACAAGGTACATCATGCACAGAACTCGCTTTAGGAATTCCCCAGATATTCATCGGCCTGCCAAACAGGATTTCATAAGGTGTGAGACCTGTTCGAGAATGAGGCACTGATCTGATTGACAACAATGCCAGTGGCAATGCATCTGGCCAAGTCAGAGAAGTAGAATCCTGTATTTGAGCTAATTTCAGTTTCAGAGTAGCATTGTATCTTTCCACCAAACCTGCTGATTGTGGGTGGAATACTGCATGAAACTTGTGTTTAATCCCTAATCCTTTCAGGACATACTTTATAACGTCCCCTACAAATTGAGGTCCGTTGTCGCTCCACAAAAATCTGCAAACACCGTAGCGAAGAAAGAATTCCTTCAAAAGCAACTTTGCCGTAGTAATTGCAGTATTGTCTTTGGTAGAGTACGCCTCAATCCATTTACTAAAGGCACATACCACCACCAAGACATATTTCAAATTATTGCAGCGTTCAAGCTGAATATAATCCATCTGTAAAACCTCAAAAGGTGCAGTCGGTGTAGCAAATCCTCCTGCTGGAGTTTGTGTCCCTTTTCCAGGATTAAATCGTAAACAAATCATACAGGACTGTACTACTCTCTTAGCTGTGCTAGCAATTTCTGGATGCTCCCAAACTTGTGTAAGCAATTTCCCTATTGCTGAAGCTCCAACATGTGCTAGCCCATGTGCCATCTGAACCATAGGTTGTACAAAAGCTATAGGCAACTTCCATCTATCCATCTGTTTATTTCGCCAACAACCTTCATCATCCAACTCTCCATCTATGGACCATTGCTCTCGTTCTTTGTCAGAAGCGGTCCTCTGTATCTCTAATACTTCTTTCCTGGCATCGTGCCACCGCTCAGCTTGTGATTTCACTACATACATATAAGTAGTATCAGGCTGCATCGCAGTCTCACGTGCCACTCGGTCCACAAAAGCATTTCCTTGTCCCACCTCATCAGTCACTTTCTTGTGCGCACTACATTTCACTATAGCTATTTTCTTTGGATATGTTAATGCAGTCAAAAGATTATGCACTAGTTCTCCGTGCATTATCTGAATCCCGTGCGATGTCAGAAAGCCTCTTTCCTTCCAGAGCAGGCCAAAATCATGGGCCACTCTAAAAGCATAGCCGCTATCTGTATAGATATTCACACACAATCCTGTACTAAGCTCACACGCTTGTGTCAAAGCTATTAGTTCTGCTGCTTGAGCTGACTTCAATGGTATGCGAGCTGTCTCTACTATCGTGTGAAGCATAGTAATTGCATATGCGGCTGAAGTTGTACCATCCGGTAACTTCAGACAAGGCCCATCAACCCACAGTTCTCCATCCACATCTGGAAGGGGCGTATCTTGCAAAACAATACGACCCTTTGTCTGTTCCTCAGTCAGAAAAATACAATTGTGTGTTTCCTGCGCCTCAGGCTGAGTCGCCGGAAATGGCAACAACGTGGCTGAGTTTAGCGTTGCGCATCTCTTCAATGTAATACGAGGAGCCAACAGCGTCAGCTCATATCCTGTCAGACGAGCACTAGTTAAATGCTGCGTGTTTGTTTGATTCAAAAGAGCATCAACAGCATGAGGTACCAACACCAACAGTTTATGTGATAAGACTATCCCTTCACTCTGGCGTATTGACACAGCTGTTGCTGCAACCGAGTGAAAACATCCAGGTAACACTCGAGCAATAGGATCAAGTACTGCTGAAAAATATGCACAAGGGCGTTGCTTATCGCTGTGTGTCTGTACTAAAACTGACAATGCACATCCATCCCTCTGGTGTACGTACAATATAAAGAGCTTTGTGTAATCTGGAGTACCAACACTGGTGCTGAACAAAGGGCTTGTCGTAACTGTCGGAAAGCATTCTAACATTCATCTGTCCAAGGGAGGGGTATTGGAGTATCTTTTGTCAATAGTGCTAACAAGGGTTTAGCCATATATGAAAATCCTAATATCCATTGCCTGCAAAAATAAGTAAGACCTAAAAATGCTCGAACCTCTTTCTGTGTGGAAGGTACTGGTGTGTCTAGAATTGCTTGAATGCGATCTGATGTAAGTGCACGCCCCTCCTTAAACAAAAGGTGACCTAAGTAGGTTACCTTTGGTCTACAATACTGCAGTTTCTTTCTTGATACCTTATGGTGATGTGAAGCAAGGAAAGAAAGCAAAGACAGCGTGCATTTCTCGCATTGTTCGGGGGTATCAGCTGCTAACAAAATATCATCAACATACTGAATGAGCGCCACACCTTCGGGTAAAACAAAGGAATCAAGCTGTCTTTTCAATACTTGGCTTTAAATACTAGGACTCTCAGTATAGCCTTGAGGAACTCTGCAAAATCTATACAATCGATTATTCAAAGTGAAACTGAACAAATATTGGCTCTCAGGATGAATAGGGATCGAAAAGAAAGCGTTCTTTAAGTCTATAACAGAGAACGTAGTTGCAGTAGGTGGAACTAGGGTAAGAAGTGTTGTGATATCAGAAACCACTGGATATTGTGGCACCACTATCTTATTGACCTCCCGTAAATCAATAATAAATCTGTAAATCCTAGTATCAGTGTCTTTCATCAAAATTGGGAGGATCGGACTGTTACAAATGTTAAAGGGAACTTCCTCAACAACTCCAACTTCAATAAGATCTTGTACAATTCGTGTGAGTGCTTCCTCACCCTCCTGTGAAATTCAATATTGAGGCAGGCGTGGCAACACAGCTCCCTCCTTTACACTAATATGCACTGGTGGAATAACCATCAGACCCACATCGGTATCTGAAGTAGCCCACAGAGTGGTAGGTAGAGAAGCCAATGCAGCATCTTCTTGAACAATACAAATTCTGTCTGTTACTGGATAATTGTTATTCAAAATCACACGTACTCCTTCAGGGGAACATCGTATTGTGGCTCTGAAATACTTGAGCATATCAAGACCCACAATATTATCTGGAGTGTTTGGGGAAAGCAAAAACGGGCATGGAGCAGCAAACTTATCAACACAAAATGTAAGTGGTTGTGACAATGGGCTAAGGGACGGTGTTCCATCGAACCCTATCGATGTAATCGTTAAGCCAGACAGGGGAGCCCTCGGAACCAATTGTTTAGACAAAGCGCTACGAGTAGCGCCTGTATCAACCAGAAACTGATTAGTAGAACCCAAAACATGTGCTGTAACATAAAGACCCCTCTGATCTACTGGAACTTCAACTGATTCCTTACCGCATCCTACGCAATCCTATGCATAAGCAGAATCATGCGACTCAGGCTGCGCATAATCAGACATCTGGTATTGGTTGCGCCTATCAAAAATATTGAACCCATTTTGTACCCGCACATTAGAATCAAACCTAGCACGATCATTCATAACCCCTCTGGGTCCTGAGTTCCCCGACCGGTTCCTCATGGATCCACGGACATAGCGCTGTGAGCGCAACAATGGACACTCATCTGCCCAATGACCACATTTTCTACAATACGCGCATTGATCAATAGCCAAAGAGAAACGAGTAGAGGAGGAATTAGAAAATCCTCGTCTGCCTCTATCGTTACCTCGAAGAGGTGAACCATAGACTTGAGATAACATAACTTTTGCTTTTAATTCTTTAGATTTTTTATCCTCATTGCCCTTCGCTTCAAGTTCCTGACGCTCGTAATATTGAGCCATTGTCAGGACGGATGCAGGAGAAGAGGTGGTCCAAGAGCTTTCGCTGGCTTTCAAGCGGCTAGCCGCTCCTGGTAATAGATTTGTAACATACTTATCTACAAACAAGTGACGGCCCGTATCGTCCGTTAGCGACTGGCCACTAAAATCATGAAAAGCTTCCTCAAAACGTGTGAAGAGATCTGAAAGCGATTCATCTGTCTTTTGTTTATAAGATGCTAAAATAGTCCAATCAATCTTTTTAGGGGGAATAATCGTTTTTAATTTAGCTAATATTGCACCGGGAAGATCTAAAATCAATTGACATGGCTTTTTCGCTGGTTCCCTGTTCGTATCTTCCCTCTCTATCTCCTTCCACAGTGCCCCGTACTCTGTGCTATCATCTATATTACGCCCGGATCGACACATATCGGGCGGCAATATGAGCCCGAAAAATAAATCGATATAAGCCAGCGTTATGGTACAAGAATGTAAGGCTCCCTCGACTTCTTCATAAAAGGCGGCAGGATTTTTACGCGGATCAGGCAATGCAGCTTTAAGCGCCATAACATCTGCTCTATTCCAGGGAGTATATACCCAATTATAAATAAAATACCCTTTTGCATCTACAGAATATTTATCGTCACTGGTACCCACTCCTTTAGGAGGAACATATAAAGGCGCGGCCTCTCGCATAGGCTTTGCATGCACTATTGCGGTCTTATCTGTTTCGAAAATAGATGATTGTTTCCCGCCGACCAATCCCGCTCGTTCATCTGCTTTAGCTTTCCGTTTCTCCTCTCATAGCCAAATCGCCTCATTTCGAAGTTTAACCAGCCGCCTGATCGTATCAGTCACCTGAGAAAGAGGAAAAGGACCTTTACGTAATTGCTTACAATCGATTGCCACATCATCAGGTTCGAGAACATCAGATACTTTTCGAAACATATCAACAACTTCTTCTGCAAAATATTCAGTAAAATATATCTGCTCTCTATCTTGCCAACCCTTAAAAGTCTCTAAAATATCCAAAACAGTAATAGTATCTTTAAGTGACTGGCGAGCCATTTTCCTAAGTTCAGGCGCACGGTCAACCGAAATTATGGAGCGTGTATCTGGTTTCGTTCGATCTGTACCGGAATCCTCATCGTCACCAGATGGAGCGGACGGAAGGATATATGGAGGCGGAGGACGATCTAACAAAGAAAAATCATCTTGTGGTTTATTAAGGACAGGATAAAGAGGTTGTCGAACAGCATATTGGCCAGATATCTGTAATCTGCGCTCCTTTTCCTGTCTCTCTCTTCCAACTCTTTCGCCTCCTTTTTTCTCAGTTCTTGCGCTTTTTCATACACATTCTTTCGTTCCTCTTTCTCAATCAGCTCTTGCTCACGTTTCTCACACTCACATACTTCTTTCACCCACATTCGCACACTCTCAAACATATCTTGTCTAGATTTCCGCTTAAACATACACTGTTCCACATACTCAATTTTTCGCATATCAAACGAACCATACTTCGGCCAAAATAACTCAGGATCCTTTCGCGTGTATTTCCTCCACAACGTGCTGTACATTATAGAAGAAAGACCATATTTAACATACATCTCTCTATGAGGCGTCGCCTCTGGGGGAGCGGGCTGCGATTCCTCAAGTTTTAACCGGTTATTTCCACAAAAGCAGCACATCCTACGAAGTGCGCTAAAAACAGCATGCCAAAAATAGTGCAGAATATGCAGTATTATAATCAAAGTAGCACTTAAGGTATCTGTAATACTTGTGCCGTTCAAATAAAAATCGCATTATGGAGAAAAGTCTCCTCATTACCTGCCTATATGTGTTGCAAAAATATTTACAACAAGGGGTGGTGAGGGACAGAGTCTCTGAATTAAGCAGAAAGCTCTCACCCAGTCAAGAGATCAGGGCTAGATCCAACACCGTTTTTTAGCTCACTGCACCATCCCAGTTTCAGAACCCGGCTGTATGCAAATTAGTCTGTTCCTGTCCCAGTGCATGATGGGAACAGGGCAAACCAAACTACAAAAGCCAATTCTTACACTGGGAAGGAAACAAGCTCCCGGGGACCGGTTTCTGGCATTACAGCCGTCTTCGGCCCGGTTTGCTTGAATCCTGATGGTGCAATGAGCAAGGGTCTCACATCTGAGAATACCCTTCCACGCTTAGGGTGGACAAAAATATTTACAACAAGGGGTGGTGAGGGACAGAGTCTCTGAATTAAGCAGAAAGCTCTCACCCAGTCAAGAGATCAGGGCTAGATCCAACACCGTTTTTTAGCTCACTGCACCATCCCAGTTTCAGAACCCGGCTGTATGCAAATTAGTCTGTTCCTGTCCCAGTGCATGATGGGAACAGGGCAAACCAAACTACAAAAGCCAATTCTTACACTGGGAAGGAAACAAGCTCCCGGGGACCGGTTTCTGGCATTACAGCCGTCTTCGGCCCGGTTTGCTTGAATCCTGATGGTGCAATGAGCAAGGGTCTCACATCTGAGAATACCCTTCCACGCTTAGGGTGGACAAAAATATTTACAACAAGGGGTGGTGAGGGACAGAGTCTCTGAATTAAGCAGAAAGCTCTCACCCAGTCAAGAGATCAGGGCTAGATCCAACACCGTTTTTTAGCTCACTGCACCATCCCAGTTTCAGAACCCGGCTGTATGCAAATTAGTCTGTTCCTGTCCCAGTGCATGATGGGAACAGGGCAAACCAAACTACAAAAGCCAATTCTTACACTGGGAAGGAAACAAGCTCCCGGGGACCGGTTTCTGGCATTACAGCCGTCTTCGGCCCGGTTTGCTTGAATCCTGATGGTGCAATGAGCAAGGGTCTCACATCTGAGAATACCCTTCCACGCTTAGGGTGGACAAAAATATTTACAACAAGGGGTGGTGAGGGACAGAGTCTCTGAATTAAGCAGAAAGCTCTCACCCAGTCAAGAGATCAGGGCTAGATCCAACACCGTTTTTTAGCTCACTGCACCATCCCAGTTTCAGAACCCGGCTGTATGCAAATTAGTCTGTTCCTGTCCCAGTGCATGATGGGAACAGGGCAAACCAAACTACAAAAGCCAATTCTTACACTGGGAAGGAAACAAGCTCCCGGGGACCGGTTTCTGGCATTACAGCCGTCTTCGGCCCGGTTTGCTTGAATCCTGATGGTGCAATGAGCAAGGGTCTCACATCTGAGAATACCCTTCCACGCTTAGGGTGGACAAAAATATTTACAACAAGGGGTGGTGAGGGACAGAGTCTCTGAATTAAGCAGAAAGCTCTCACCCAGTCAAGAGATCAGGGCTAGATCCAACACCGTTTTTTAGCTCACTGCACCATCCCAGTTTCAGAACCCGGCTGTATGCAAATTAGTCTGTTCCTGTCCCAGTGCATGATGGGAACAGGGCAAACCAAACTACAAAAGCCAATTCTTACACTGGGAAGGAAACAAGCTCCCGGGGACCGGTTTCTGGCATTACAGCCGTCTTCGGCCCGGTTTGCTTGAATCCTGATGGTGCAATGAGCAAGGGTCTCACATCTGAGAATACCCTTCCACGCTTAGGGTGGACAAAAATATTTACAACAAGGGGTGGTGAGGGACAGAGTCTCTGAATTAAGCAGAAAGCTCTCACCCAGTCAAGAGATCAGGGCTAGATCCAACACCGTTTTTTAGCTCACTGCACCATCCCAGTTTCAGAACCCGGCTGTATGCAAATTAGTCTGTTCCTGTCCCAGTGCATGATGGGAACAGGGCAAACCAAACTACAAAAGCCAATTCTTACACTGGGAAGGAAACAAGCTCCCAGGGACCGGTTTCTGGCATTACAGCCGTCTTCGGCCCGGTTTGCTTGAATCCTGATGGTGCAATGAGCAAGGGTCTCACATCTGCAACACATATATTACACATACACATACACATCAGTGACTAGTCATTCCAAAATTGCCACAGCAAGCGTATCCTAAAACTGCCTTGTCACTCACAGGCTTCCAAAACCCACAGCAAGTACCGTACAACGGTTCTTATCACTCACAGGGTGTCCAGTCTCCAACTCCAAGTTCTAAATTTGACCAAACGGCCACTGCACGGCAAGCCAACAGAAGAGATCTCAGTCGAGGACCGGCACCACCTGGATGGTCAGATCGGAAAGAAAGGAAAAAACACCTTGGATGCCAAGACTCGGGTCTCCTCTGGCATGCGTACGCGTCCGTGGCGAGATTCCAATCCTTCGTCACGACCACTCCTTCGGGCATCCAAGTCGCCGATGAGCCCCACGTGTCGGGCGCCAATTTGCTGTAAGCAAACCTCAGCTAGGCCTATTTAGTGCAAGGGTTCGCCCTTCGCACAGAGTCCTCAGCCCTTAGGAAGAAGTTGGCAATGAAACTGGAAAATACAAAAGCAAAGTTTATTAAACCTTTAAAGGTGGTACTACAGTCCACACAAAATCCTTCGGTATTGTATCAATTAGCACACCGAACTAAAGAACATGGCCCCTTTTATACACAATGAGGGGGCTCAAGAGAAGGCGGTACAAAAGACAAGAGCAGTTTTATGACCATACAAGGACATATTTGGAAGGCACAATCGATGAGTGGGCGGAGCTAACCGTCTCCAATAACTGGTAAACACATTCCTATCTGGAACCAATTAGTAACGGTCATTGACCGCTCCCCTCACCTCCCTCTCCTGGTGGTATTGTACAATTTACTGCTACTGCTAATCAACTTGCTGTACTGTCCATATCATTTATCAGCATTGTGCAGCGCTCGTGACCCACGCGCTTGTTTCATTTAATTAACATTGTGCAGCGCTTGTATCAATTAATTAGCATTGTGCAGCGCTCGTGACCCACGCGCTTGTTTCATTTAATTAACATTGTGCAGCGCTTGTATCAATCAATTAGCATTGTGCAGCGCTCATGACCCACGCACTTGTTTCATTTAATTAACATTGTGCAGCGCTCGTGTTGTTGGACAAGTGACTTTGGAAATAAATAGCTCTGTGTGCAGCGCTCGATAACGCTACTTGCCACACATTAATCACCGCTAGCACTTTCATTGTAGTGCACCTCGAGGTGTGTAGCGCTTTGGATATTTTACCTTCGTGCATTTGTTTACCCTGCAGCCATTTTGCATTGACCCCTTGCCCGTCCCAGACCCTCCCTACACCTAGATCCCGCCTCCCAGCTGACCCTCCCACGCTCCGCCCCTCCACTCTCCATTTGAAGCAGATGAACCAACGCGCAGCGTCCACGCGCTGCGGCCGCGCCGAAGGTGCGCCAAAGGTAAGCCCGTCCGTGCCTGGACCACGCCCAGCGCCAGACCCCCTGGTCCCCGCACACCCCACCCCTCCCGCATGACATACAATGCAGCTACCCTCTCAGCCCTTAATCCCGGCCGATCACCAAACTGCTACCAAGCCGAACCTGGACGCACCCATGGACCATTCGCCTGCCTCTCCTGCAAGTACAACTGCATTAAGAAACCCACCACACCCTCAGATTCCAAACCGCGCTCCGACCCCAACCATCTGAAGTGCATCCTGCTCAACACTCGCTCGGTCCACAGTAACGCCATCGAACTATGGAACCTACTTGACACCACAGCGCCGGACATCGCCTTTCTCACAGAAACCTGGATGAACACTTCCTCAGCACCTGACATCGCCATTGCCATTCCGGACGGCTACAAGATCATCCGAAAAGATCGCACCACCAAACAAACAGGAGGAGGCATCGCCATCGTCCACAAGAACACCATCCGCATCTCTACCAGCTCCGACGATAACCTCGCTACCGCCGAACACCTCCACTTCCAGATCCACACCGACCCGAAGTCCACACTCAGAGGAACCCTCATCTACAGACCACCAGGACCCCGCGCACAATTCTGCGAAGACATCACTGAATTCATCACCCCTCACGCCCTCCCCTCCGAGAACTACATCCTGCTAGGAGACATCAACTTCCACCTAGAAAAGAACAATGACAGCAACACCACCACCCTCCTGGACAACCTCGCCAATCTCGGACTCAAACAACTTGTCAACGCCCCCACTCACAACGCAGGGCACACGCTCGACCCAATCTTCACCTCCAGCAAGCATATCTCCTTCGACCACACCACAGCCCACCAATGGACGGACCACAGCTGCGTACACTTCAGCTACAAAAAGACTACAACCCACAACCTCCCTCAACCAATTCCGCGCCGAAACTGGAACAACATTACAACCGACCAACTCTTCACATCACTGCAACAAAACCTCCCTGCAAAATCATCGAACCCAAACCTTGCAGCAACCAGCCTCACTCAATGGATCACCCATAGCGCGGATGAATTAGCACCCTTGAAAAAACAGCAATCCAAACAAATCAACAATAAAGCCCCTTGGTTTAATGAGGACCTCAAAAACTCAAAGAAGACCTGCCGCACCCTCGAGAAAGCCTGAAAAAAAGACCGAACATCAGACAACCAAGCAGCCTTCAAGAACGCCATCCGCTAACACCACCAACTGATCCGATCCACCAAGAAATCAGCACTCAAAGACCGACTCGACAACAACGCCCAAAACAGCAAGGAACTATTCAACATTGTCAAAGAATTCACCAACCCCCCCGCCGGCACGAACGACATCACCCCCTCCCAAGACCTCTGCGACTCCTTAGCCTCATTCTTCTACAACAAAATCGCAGACATACATAACAGCTTCGCAAATGAGACCGGAATCCAAGCCCCACCACCCTCACCTGAACCTAAACACCCCTCTAACAACCTCTGCGCCTGGAACCCAATCACCACTGAAGAAACCATCCGTCTGATGAACTCCATCCACTCAGGATCACCAACCGACCCATGTCCCCACTACATATTCAACAAAGCAGACTCCGTTATCGCACCCCATCTCCGAGATGTCATCAACTGCTCCCTAAACGCTGCCACCTTCCCAGAAAGCTGGAAACACGCCGAACTCAGCGCCCTCCTGAAAAAACCCACAGCAGACCCCACCGAACTCAAGAATTACCGACCCATCTCACTCCTTCCTTTCCCTGCCAAAGTCATCAAGAAAGCCATCAATAATCAGCTCGCCGCCTTCCTCGAATCCAATAAATCCCTCGACCCTTCACAATCCGGCTTCCGAGCCAAACACAGCACGGAGACCGCCCTCATCGCAGCAACGGACGACATTCGAACACTACTGGACAATGGAGAAACAACCGCACTCATCCTACTTGACCTCTCCGCAGCATTCGACACAGTCTGCCATACCACCCTTATCAAACGCCTTAGCAACGTCGGGATACAAGGTAAAGCACTAGACTGGATAATCTCGTTCCTCGCCGGAAGAACTCAGAGAGTCCACCTTCCCCCTTTCAGATCAGAGGCCACCGAAGTCATCTGCGGTGTACCACAAGGATCCTCACTCAGCCCCACCCTCTTCAACGTATACATGAGTCCCATTGCATCCATCGCATGCAAACACAACCTCAACATCATCTCCTACGCAGATGACACACAGCTCATCCTCTCCCTCACCAACGATCCCAGCTCCGCCAAAACCAACCTACACGAAGGACTGAAAGAAGTAGCCGAATGTATGAAAGACAGCCGCCTAAAACTAAACTCGGACAAAACTGAAGTCCTCATCTTAGGCTCATCCCCCTCCGCCTGGGACGATTCTTGGTGGCCACCGGCCCTGGGAAATGCACCCACACCTGCTGACCACGCACGCAACCTAGGCTTCATCCTCGACTCCTCCCTCTCAATGACCAGACAAGTCAACGCCGTCACTTCATCTTGCTTCAACATCCTACGCATGCTTAAAAAAATCTTCAGCTGGATCCCCACTGAAACAAGAAAAACGGTCACCCACGCACTGGTGACCAGCCGACTGGACTACAGAAACACACTCTACGCCGGAACCACCGCCAAACTCCAGAAAAAACTCCAACGCATCCAAAACGCCTCAGCCAGACTTATACTGGACCTCCCCCGCCGAGCTCACATCTCCGAGCACCTAAAAGACCTCCACTGGCTTCCCGTCAACAAGAGAATAACGTTCCGCCTCCTTACCCACGCACACAAAGCTCTCTACGACCTAGGACCCGACTGCCTCAACCCACGCCTGTCCTTTTACACCCCCCCCGCCAACTACGATCATCCACACAAGCCCTCGCCGCAATCCCACGCATCCATAAATCCACCATGGGTGGAAGATCCTTCTCCTACTTAGCGGCCAAAACCTGGAACTCTCTCCCCACCCATCTCCGCCTTACCCAGAACCACCTCACCTTCAGAAAAGAACTAAAAACTTGGATATTTGACAAATAAACTTCCCCTTCCCCAAGTGCCTTGAGACCCTCTGGGTATATAGGGCGCTATACAAATGCCAAACTTGAACTTGAACTTGAACTTGACATGCTGGAAGCGGAGAATCCTAAAAATAGCCTGTTGCCGGGCAAACTTCAGGCGCGGTGAACAAGAAGGTAGGACTAAGCACATGACGAGCACATGGCAATGTATGGCATACAAAAAGGCCACTGCAAATATAAAATGGAGTCGGCACATTCGTTACGATAATGGTCAAAACGAAGCATGTCTTCTGCTAATGATTAACCTATTCGCCGTTGATTTAGAACAAGCCTGCTACGGAAAGGGTGGTGGTGTTGTACCTCAGGGGGCCTTTACTGGGCCTCATGTCACCTCTGTGCCGGGGGTGCATGCAGAGGGGCAACTGCGGTGCCTCCCTATATACCCCCAATTCCTGCACGGGAAGAAATGCGTGGCATGGTGCAATCTTCTTTGTGCAGGAGACTGCTTCTGCGCTGCCTTTCTACAGCTCTTCTTTGAGCCTCAGAAAGGCAAGGCAGTGGGCCGGGCACCGCAGGACCGCCTGCCAGATTTAAACTCGTAAGCTGGTTGGTGATCTGACTAAGGGTTTGGCGGTCTTGCAGCAGGGAGCCGGTGTGACCTTAGAAGATGAGCCTAGCTTGCACTGAACCTAGAAGCCAGGAAAGCTGCCACTCCACATGTTTTTTGTCAAGGGGATAACCAACCTGAATAAAATATTATTTGGATTATCTGACTTGTTTTAACCACACACATCACTGTATCTACACTTCACGGGCCACACACCCTCACTTCATCATACGGCAAGGAACAAAAGATCTTTAAAAAAAAGAGCGCCTTTATGGGAGCCCATTGGGTATTGCAGTGCCGACCCAATGAGGAGCAGGTCCATATGATGAAGCATAACACCTAGCTCACTGGGTGTGTGAGGACCCTAGTTCTGATTAAGTGGGATCCACCCGGTCCCACCTCCTCTCAACAGTGCGTGACCCCCACCCCATAATCCATGGTATTGGTGAGTCAGACATCTGTTTATCTTCTAGGAATCACCCTGTTGAGGAACAGCAAACCTCTATTGCATAGAAGCTGGTGTGGCCGCCCACTCGAGACCACCAAACTCGTAATCAGGCCCTTATTCTAGATTTTGCCCATTACATGGTATAGAGATCGCCCGTCTGGTTGTAATAGAGAACATAAGAGGCATCTTGGACCAAGGAGGCTCTACTATCTTGATCATATTGGATTTATCATTGGCCCTTGATATGGTTACTCACCCCACTCTTTTTCAAAGGCTGATAAACATCGGAGAATAGGGCAATAGATCAAGTCAATCTTTACTGACAGAACTAACTGTGTCAGTCACCTCCCTTGTATCTCTAAGAATTTCTGCTTTGCTTGCAGGGTTTATAGCACTGATATTTTTAAATGGGGCAACAAATGTTGGCAGGTCGTTCTTGGGACCTTGCCCACCCTGGTCATCTTTACCAGAAACTTGGGAATGCTCTTTGACATCGACCTCTGTTTTGCTACCCTCATCATCAGGCTACCCTCAAAATGTTTCATGATGTTGTATGCCATTTGGAAAATTCTTCCCATCTCAATTAAAGAAAACACTATCCTGGCTTCTATTACCTCTCGCCATGATTTGGCAAATGCCCTGTACTTCAGATTGCCTTATCTCTTGGACAAACTTCAGATTGTTCAAAATGTTTCTGCTCGTGTCATCCTGAATCTAACCTGCAGGACTTCTGTTAAGTCTCTACTCATAGATCTTTATTGACTAAGATGTGTATGCCTTTAAGGCTCTATGTCTGGCCTTTGAGGCCATGACAGGCATTGACCCTGTATATCTCTCAAAAAAGATTTGCGTGTTTTCCCTAGCAATCAATCTTCTTCCAGGGCCAGACTTCTGCATGTTCTAACAAACATATGTTGCCGCAAGGCAGGAGCTCTTTTTTCTTTCTCACTGCCAAGTTATGGAATTCTGTGCCCTTGATATTGAGAGTGATCGCAGGTTCCTCTGCATTTAGAAAGTCCCTTAAAATGTGGTATTTCAACAGTTGTGAGGTGTGAAGTGTTTCCTATATGTAGCCTAAGAACCATGATGCCCTGAGCTAGGGTAGCAGTGGACTCTATAAATATGATCTATGGTCTGATCAGAAATAAGTCTTTAGCCCCAAGAATGAGGGCTCAGCAAACACTGCACGAATTAAGCGAAGGGAAAAGATTATCTCTAAGGGTCTTGTGATGGCCAAACATTGGGCTCCCTTGAGCCGGTGGGGCTGACGAGCTCATGGTTACGTACCTGCGTGCCACGAGCGGTACCGGACCTGAGAACATTTTTTGGCAGCCTACGCAGCGACCCTACATACATGCCTATTCCCTGCTGATGAGAGGTAACAACCCGAAACACGTGTCCAGGGATGGCCAACGCGACAGTGATTTTTGCTCAAGACTCTGGCAGAGGCGCACCCGCTGATGCTTACTTCATGGACCACAATGCTTTGGGGTAACATGCTGGTAGGACGAGCAGTGTGCGACCAATTGGACTTTTGTTTATATTCAGGCTCCCTTGAGCCGGTGGGGCTGACGAGCTCATGGTTACGCACCTGCGTGCCACGAGCGGTACCGGACCTGAGAACATTTTTTGGCAGCCTACGCAGCGACCCTACATACATGCCTATTCCCTGCTGATGAGAGATAACAACCTCGAAACACGTGTCCAGGGATGGCCAACGCGACAGTGATTTTTGCTCAAGACTCTGGCAGAGGCGCACCCGCTGATGCTTAATTCATGGACAACAATGCTTTGGGGTAACACGCTGGTAGGACGAGCAGTGTGCGACCAATTGGACTTTTGTTTATATTCAGGCTCCCTTGAGCCGGTGGGGCTAACGAGCTCATGGTTACACACCTGCGTGCCACGAGGGGTACCGGACCTGAGAACATTTTTTGGCAGCCTACGCAGGGACCCTACATACATGCCTATTCCCTGCTGATGAGAGGTAACAACCTCCAAACACTTGTCCAGGGATGGCCAACGCGACAGTGATTTTTGCTCAAGACTCTGGCAGAGGCGCACCCGCTGATGCTTACTTCATGGACCACAATGCTTTGGGGTAACACGCAGGTAGGACGAGCAGTGTGCGACCAATTGGACTTTTGCTTATATTCAGGCTCCCTTGAGCCGGTGGGGCTGACGAGCTCATGGTTACGCACCTGCGTGCCACGAGCGGTACCGGACCTGAGAACATTTTTTGGCAGCCTACGCAGCGACCCTACATACATGCCTATTCCCTGCTGATGAGAGATAACAACCTCGAAACACGTGTCCAGGGATGGCCAACGCGACAGTGATTTTTGCTCAAGACTCTGGCAGAGGCGCACCCGCTGATGCTTAATTCATGGACCACAATGCTTTGGGGTAACACACTGGTAGGACGAGCAGTGTGCGACCAATTGGACTTTTGTTTATATTCAGGCTCCCTTGAGCCGGTGGGGCTAACGAGCTCATGGTTACGCACCTGCGTGCCACGAGCGGTACCGGACCTGAGAACATTTTTTGGCAGCCTACGCAGCGACCCTACATACATGCCTATTCCCTGCTGATGAGAGGTAACAACCTCCAAACACTTGTCCAGGGATGGCCAACGCGACAGTGATTTTTGCTCAAGACTCTGGCAGAGGCGCACCCGATGATGCTTACTTCATGGACCACAATGCTTTGGGGTAACACGCTGGTAGGACGAGCAGTGTGCGACCAATTGGACTTTTGCTTATATTCAGGCTCCCTTGAGCCGGTGGGGCTGACGAGCTCATGGTTATGCACCTGCGTGCCACGAGTGGTACCGGACCTGAGAACATTTTTTGGCAGCCTACGCAGCGACCCTACATACATGCCTATTCCCTGCTGATGAGAGGTAACAACCTCGAAACACGTGTCCAGGGATGGCCAACCCGACAGTGTTTTTTGCTCAAGACTCTGGCAGAGGCGCACCCGCTGATGGTTACTTCATGGACCACAATGCTTTGGGGTAACACGCTGGTAGGACGAGCAGTGTGCGACCAATTGGACTTTTGTTTATATTCAGGCTCCCTTGAGCCGGTGGGGCTGACGAGCTCATGGTTACGCACCTGTGTGCCACGAGCGGTACCGGACCTGAGAAAATTTTTTGGCAGCCTACGCAGCAACCCTACATACATGCCTATTCCCTGCTGATGAGAGGTAACAACCTCGAAACACGTGTCCAGGGATGGCCAACGCGACAGTGATTTTTGCTCAAGACTCTGGCAGAGGCGCACCCACTGATGCTTACTTCATGGACCACAATGCTTTAGGGTAACACGCTGGTAGGACGAGCAGTGTGCGACCAATTGGACTTTTGTTTATATTCAGGCTCCCTTGAGCCGGAGGGGCTGACGAGCTCATGGTTACGCACCTGCGTGCCACGAGTGGTACCGGACCTGAGAACATTTTATGGCAGCCTACGCAGCGACCCTACATACATGCCTATTCCCTGCTGATGAGAGGTAACAACCTCGAAACACGTGTCCAGGGATGGCCAACGCGACAGTGATTTTTGCTCAAGACTCTGGCAGAGGCGCACCCGCTGATGCTTACTTCATGGACCACAATGCTTTGGGGTAACACGCTGGTAGGACGAGCAGTGTACGACCAATTGGACTATTGGGCTTAAATTACTCTGACAGAGAGCCACTGATAATACTCCTTCCACATATCAGGCACATATTTGCCAAAATTTGACCTGGGCAGTGAACTCCGCTTGGTTCACAGAGTTTGCAGAGTTTCGCCGATCTTGCAGAGTTCAGAAAAACTACGCTCCGCTTGGCGGAGCAAAGTTTTTCCCTCGCGCTCACTATGGTAAATTGACGAGCATGAGCAGGACAAATCCAAAATCAGACCACTTTTCGGTGAGATTTCTCAATGCGGGCGGCCGCGGATGGTCGCTACTGCTCGCGTTAGGAAACCTTCAGTTCGTAGAGGAAGCTGCTAGCAACAGATGAACCAGCGCCCTCTTGTGCTGCGCGTGATGCCATTCATGCTGATTTTACAGCACAGGACAAACACCTGGCGCTAAAAATCAATGTGAACAGCGCAAGATGACGCACTCCGCCGCTTGTGAAACTCCGGGAATTCTGCCCAGGCCTAGCTAAAATGCCGTTTATTCGGGAAGATTTTCAAAACCTCATGCATAAATTACTTGAAACAAAACGAACCCATAAACAAAAATATTGTCTAATAATCAGACTTTTGACTATCGTGTCCAGAGTGTATACATAGTTAGCACAAATATGTTTCCTCTCAAATTTCCCAAGCACTGGAACCCCCAGATGAAAAAGGGTTTGTTCACTTTAAAATAGATAATGAAAGGGAGTGATACAGCAACTCACACAAATACTTCTATTGAATTAAGTAACCCATTCTCAACGTACCCATTTATTTATTCAGTGCCAATTTAGATGTGTTACCAGTACACCGGAGTCTCATGAAACAACTAATTTATTGAGCAGATCCCTAGCAGAGAGAAGTCCAGAAGCACGCGCGTGCACGGTCTGGGCAGAGGCCCTGCTTCAGCACAGCTGTGAGGTCCGCGGTTCCAATCCAGGATCGACCCAGGTGGCTTTAACATCACGCTGACGACGGCGGCGAGATCCTGGCCACGCGCTCTCTGATCCTGATAGGGTAGGTGAAAGGGTCACCCTGTAGAATGCTTCCCCTGTGGAGCAGAGGAAATGGATAACCTCAGACCAGGGTTTCCAGGCAACCAAGCACCATGTAGCTGGTACACGCAGCTGGAAAAAGGTTAACATTGGCAGGGATCCTAGGCAGGGAAACAATGAGAAAGAAAAGAGCGTGTTGCTCTCAGCAGTGCATTGTTGAAGTGCTTTGTTGGGTATGGACTTGAAACAGTTTCAGATTCTATGACTTTCTGCTTTTATTTCTGCCATGCACCACCACCCACTGTGAAAACACGGTTGCCTGATTTAGAAATGTTTTATTTTTTATTACTTGTAAAATGGACCAAGAGGAATTTCCAGGAGGCTATGAATATAATCAAGCGTGGAAAGATGAAAACACGGGAAAGTCTTGCTTTTCGAAGCGACGTCCTTTACCCTGTAAACCATGCGGGACCGCAGAAATATACAGGAAAAAAGTAGGTCCCTCCGAAGGCGTCCTGGCGCGACAATGAATCGATGATGCATTTATAGTCTGGATGGGGCCAATATGAACTGTGCAGTAAGCAGCATGTAAGGTATGTCTTTGTTAGTTCTACGTTGTATGAGAATAACGTGTTAGGAGCAAAGATGGCCACCCGAGTGGCCGCACATATCTCAAGTCTATCATGCTGGCAACATTTCTCTGCACTAACTGACCATAATGACAAACATGATTCTACTACCACGACACCGGCACCATTTGTTTGAAAATTTGCACCAAAACCAGCTATGTACACACAATACATCAGATTACTTTAATTTACATTAGATGCAACACAGGCGGCAATGAAAGCTGCTGCACTGCTTTGCGTCAAAGGGAGACAGCAGAACAGTGGCATATCTGCCATGATATTGTGCCGTTTCTGTCTTCCCTTGAGCTGGTGCAGTTTAGGGAGCGTTGCTCCAAACACACAACCATGCACCATAATGTTTTCCACACTTGTGCTGTTAATCACAACACACATGCAAAGTTGGAGAAGTTTGGAGAAAAGAGAACGTATCTCCAATTTGATGCGTGCCACTAGGAGGTGTAAATGTTTGCCCCACACTCTTGTCTACCATTTTTAGTAGACGTGATTGAGCCAAGATCCATGGGTGATAGTATGCGAATACCCAGGTGCTACCCATGCAATGCCCCTTTGAGGCAAACTATTGTAACACATTACTTTGAGTTAATTTAGGGCTACCTTCCAGCACAAACTTATGCTGGCAAGTAAACCCCAATGAGTACCATTTTGCCGGTTACAACACTTTATATGACACTGCACTGGTGCAAAAGCTTGAAAATCAGGCCTTTTGCCAACAGATCATGACAGGATCTTTCTGCCAGGCAATTATTGCGAATTTGGGTCCCTACATGGAGGAATGATGGAACCAGCTTGGGGGACTCTTGTTATTTCTACACGGAACTGGACCTGAGGTGGATGATAAAAGAGACAGTTCTGTTACGTAGTGTTGTTACTCAACTGGCTCTGCAGTGTCAGAAACAACTAGCCTGGGACAGCATGATCAATTATGAGCCCAGAAGCTGCTGCTCATACATAAATCCTACTGGAACCTCCTTCCTGCCGATAAAATAATTGTTGGAAGACATCAGAGCATCAGTTCCTGACCTGGCCGGGAGCAAATATAGGAGGGGAAACACATGGAAATCTGAGCCATATTGTGAACAGATCATGAAGCAAGCATTGGGAACGCCTGTACATTTGCTCTTAGCCAGCAGGAGCAATGGTTATTGTATTACATTTTCTCAATTGCAAGCATATGCCACAAAAATAAAATAAAAATAAGTCATCACCTAAAAATGGGTGCCTTATGCTTGGATTTTTTTTGTTCAACCAGTGATTTGTTTTCAAACAAAAAACTTTCAGCTGTGCCATATTTTTATTATAATTATTGTTATTATTATTATGATTATGATAATGGTTATTAATATTATTAGTGAAGGAGACAAGAATAAATCACTACCTAACCAAAGACTCAAATTGCAGGCAACTGCAATATTACAATGTTACTTAACCCCTTATATTCTGCGGCGGCGCTGCGGTGGAGGGGGTGGAGCACAGTGCTGCCATGCTCGTGACGGAACTACGCCATCATGAGCAAATGCCACACTTGGCTCATGATGGCGTGGTTCCGTCATGAGCACCGAAGGGATTAAATACCCTAAGTTTTTAAGCGCAGGCAAAATAAATAGCCATCATTTAAAGCTGAGATAAAAATAAATAAAATAAAAGTCACACTTTAAAACAGCTATTAAACTGAAGACAAAAGAACTGTGGGCCTGTTTCTGATGCTAGTCGGGCCGTCTTCTGCGGTCCGGTCAGTGGCTGGAGCGTTCAATCCAACTGACTGATTACGATAATGCCTTCTATACTCTGACTGCTGCAAGACCGACGACTCCGGCGGTCTTTCTTTGACTGCTGAGATGGTAATCAGAGTAAAAGAGCGCCAATAGGACAGTACCGGGATCTCCAACCACCGTCCAGGTTACGATGTGTGTTTTCGAAGACTGCCTGCCTCGATTCGTCGGAAATTATGGATTTGGGGTGCATATTCACCCAAATCAGCTTCTCCTCGACTATCTCCGGCGTGGATCCCTTTCTCCAGGCCCCCTACACTGCAGCAGCTGAACAATTAAGACTACGGCCCGGTGGGTACCGGAATGCAAGTAAGGTGGCATATATTCCCATTGACTGCACTATTCACAGATCACCACATTCCAGCAATGGGGTACATGGTGCATAATGCATATCACCACATACATCTTGCATGTGTGTACATAGCACATATTTCCTGTGATTTTGCATGCACTTGCAGCAACATATTTGTGGATGACATAGATGAGACCTCCACGGTAGCAATAGTTTCATCGTAATACGGCGGGGAAAGTGTTCCCAGTCTCCGAAGTTGGAATCCAATTGCAGACGACTGGCATCATAGTAAGTAATCCAGAGCGGGTAACTACCCTCCGCCAGCGTAATTTGCAGATTTTTGCCTACTCCGCGCTCTGTTGCAAATGGGGAGTTTAGGCAAAACTCCCCTCAGTGACGGAGTGAAGTTAGCCAGCCCCTTCAACCTCGCAAATTAATTAAAAATTAAAAAAGAAGGCACTTACCTGCGTAGCTGACTCCTCTACCTGCGTGGCTGCCTCCTCCTCTGCCTGGCTGCTCTCCTTCCTGCTCCTCGCCCTCCTTCTTCCATGCAAAAACCCAACGTTGTAAGTCTTGCGTGTGCATTTTACAGCACTCCTGATGATTACCTGAATTCAGGACAGGTACCCACTCCAGGTCAAGTCAGGAAGAGGGAGGCCCCTGGAGACTAGGCAGATCAGGCATTTGGAGTCCTGTCATGGCTGGAAAGTTGTGGACACTGGCCTCAGAGTCAGGAAGGCTACTCCACATCTAGGCCGATTAGCAGAAGGAAGGGGGCAGCGGGTCAGTGCTGACCTGGTCCATTAAGGCACTGCAGCAGCCTGTATACACTTAACCCCCATGCAAAATATATTATATTTGCCTTTCATTTTTTCCATGTGATAATAGCCTTAGAAAGCAGGGAGAAGATTGTGCAGAGTGCTTTCTGTTCCAGCAATTCATATGATGTCATCTGCTATGGGGCAACCAGAGGGTTTCATCTTCAAAAATGGTGATGAAGGTCATTATTAAAAACAATAACAGGTAGAGGAGATGAGCAATTGCAGACATTCTTGGCTGACTTTAATTGCAGCTGGAAATGAAATTCATGTTGCACTCCTTCATGAAAGCGAAAGGCCTGAGAACATCTTGGTTTGTCTTCTTTGTGAATAAATTTGTGAATAAATTTGTTTACAAGTCACTCAATAATCAAGGTCCCCACTTTCTCAAACAGAATCTTCTCCATCATGTCCCAACCCGATCTCTTCGTTCCTCTATTCAGAACTTCTTGGCTGTGCCTCGCACTAGAACAGTCACCTGGGGCGACAGGCGTTTCCTGGTTGCCGCCCCTAGACTCTGGAACACCCTTCCTGCACATATCCGAGCAAGTCCCTCCCTGTTCACATTCCGCAATCAGCTAAAGACGTGGTTATTTGACCAATAGCCTTGTATATCTTCTTTACCCCAGTTGCTGATCCATCCCTTAATTAGCGCCGAGACGCCCACGGGTATTCGCCGCGCTCTACAAATGTCAATAAATAAATAAATAAATAAATAAACCTGGCACATTTAAACTTCCACTTAATGATGTGTGAGAGCTGTAAACGTCTCCTTGAAGAAATTAATTTCTGCACAAAAAATGGCTGATCATAAAATATGCCTAATATTCTTCACCTTGACGCCGCGCTCCTCGCACTTGCCTGTACACCTCCTGCTTCAGCCTTCCCTTAGCCTCCCACGCCTCGCCGGACCCGCTCCGCGGGTCCCGCATCGTGGTTTGAGGCAGTTTGCAGCTTGCAGCAGCTTGGGGCATTTTTCCACATCTTCATCGACACCGGCAGGGCTGCGAGGCAGAGCGGAGGACTCCATTGTCCAGGAGTCTCCGCGCGCCCGTCTCCAGCTGGGCTCCTCTCCCTGCCGGCCGCGCCCCCACCACAGCAGGTCTTAACGAGCACTTCAAGGCTCTTTCATCGGATTCTTCACCTTGACGCCGCGCTCCTCGCACTTGCCTGTACACCTCCTGCTTCAGCCTTCCCTTAGCCTCCCACGCCTCGCCGGACCCGCTCCGCGGGTCCCGCATCGTGGTTTGAGGCAGTTTGCAGCTTGCAGCAGCTTGGGGCATTTTTCCACATCTTCATCGACACCGGCAGGGCTGCGAGGCAGAGCGGAGGACTCCATTGTCCAGGAGTCTCCGCGCGCCCGTCTCCAGCTGGGCTCCTCTCCCTGCCGGCCGCGCCCCCACCACAGCAGGTCTTAACGAGCACTTCAAGGCTCTTTCATCGGATTCTTCACCTTGACGCCGCGCTCCTCGCACTTGCCTGTACACCTCCTGCTTCAGCCTTCCCTTAGCCTCCCACGCCTCGCCGGACCCGCTCCGCGGGTCCCGCATCGTGGTTTGAGGCAGTTTGCAGCTTGCAGCAGCTTGGGGCATTTTTCCACATCTTCATCGACACCGGCAGGGCTGCAAAGCAGAGCGGAGGACTCCATTGTCCAGGAGTCTCCGCGCGCCCGTCTCCAGCTGGGCTCCTCTCCCTGCCGGCCGCGCCCCCACCACAGCAGGTCTTAACGAGCACTTCAAGGCTCTTTCATCGGATTCTTCACCTTGACGCCGCGCTCCTCGCACTTGCCTGTACACCTCCTGCTTCAGCCTTCCCTTAGCCTCCCACGCCTCGCCGGACCCGCTCCGCGGGTCCCGCATCGTGGTTTGAGGCAGTTTGCAGCTTGCAGCAGCTTGGGGCATTTTTCCACATCTTCATCGACACCGGCAGGGCTGCGAGGCAGAGCGGAGGACTCCATTGTCCAGGAGTCTCCGCGCGCCCGTCTCCAGCTGGGCTCCTCTCCCTGCCGGCCACGCCCCCTCGGTACAACCTCTAAAAGGAACTATAACTCCCGCTGCGCGGGAGCGCGCGGGAGTGCCGGGAGAAGCCCGGGACAAGGGCGGGACCGTCTGTGGCCGTCCGGGGCCGCAGGAGGCCGGGCCGGGCCATTCCTCTTGATCGTGTGATACGCCAACTAACTTAGTAAGTGACATAGATTGTTCCGTATTACTTTGTGGCCATTATGGCGACTGATATTAATATTAGTCCTACAACCAGTCACTCGATGTCTCTTCCACTGGAGTCTGGCCCTTCGGCCATTGGTCCCTTAGACAAATTCTTTTTCAACCGCTCACTGGCAATAGATAAGGAACTAACTCTGGCTGAAAAGCGCGCCGAGCGTAGACTATCCATCGAAATACTGAAGAACTCTATGGACAAATCTTCAAATGTTGTCTACCCCACTTTGGTAACCCCTCTTTCATCAGTGAGCCTTCCAGTTACAAACGAAGGCTCTGAGGCCCTGGGTGATAACACAATTAAGACTGCCACGACTGATCCAAACACTATTTGTGGTAGTACATCTCACCCTTTACTGCTTTCTGATTCGGGCCTCCAAGTTATACCTGCCAATCCCAAAACTGGGGCTAAAAGGAAACGTCCAGCAGCTGTTAAAAACTGCAAATTAATGGTCCGACCATCATCAAAATGTAGGAAGTTGAACATTGGGAATAAAGTTAACGAGCTAATACAAAGATCAAGCTGTGTAATACCAACTACTCCTACTTCACAAGACAATGTAGATAAAGTGGACGATTCTTGTTCCATCTCAAAAGTACTAAGTAAAGACAATGATGTACTATTTGCAAATGTGCTTCCTGAACTAGAAAAATTGTTTAGATTGGTACTCACTCCAATAGAGGATAGAATTGCTAAACTCATTGATAGGCTAGACCACTTTGAGCAAAAAACTCTAGACAATTTCTACTCAACAAAATCTCTGATCAAAGCAAGTAGGGTGGAAATAAACCCAAATCCCCAGGTCATGAATCTCCCCCTCACTCAGGACAAGGGTAGAAATCCTAGAAATGGCTCCCCTTTACCTTCTAAACAAAACAAACCCCCAGCAAACGTCACTGCAAAACCTACACCAAGGGCCGATAAAGCGACATCGGGTCCAGAATCCTCACAGCCGAATCTGACAGTTCTCATACAGCCCTCATTGCCCCAGCTACAAAAACAACAGACTAATATAAATGTTGAGGCTAACTTGTGCCAACAAGTGGGTAAAGCACCAACATCTGCTAGTACCACTAACAATCCACGCATACCCCCAAACACCAAGGGAGTAGGAAATGGGGTCAATGTTCACCAGCCGGTTGTCAAAACCCCAACAGCGCCCCTAGCTAATAGCAATCAGGTGCATAAACCTGCCCTTCAACCTGTTCCTCAAGCTCCCAAATCAATCCCAACGCCCTTGCCAAAGCCACTTCATAGAAAACCCCCAATTAACCTAACTCCAGACTCCTTCCCCTATGTGGCAGTTCTCATCAATGTACCACCATTACCCCCAGGGCAGAGAGAAAACTTCCAGATGCTCAAAAACAAGACCATGCACTGGTTAAAGGAAAATCGTCCTCTGCCGGGTGGTGTAGATGGGTTAATAATAGGGGCCAGGAGAATTGACTGGATGGGTTATACACCAAAAACTTTGGGTGGGGAATGTATAGTGGTTAATTTCCAAGATCCTAGGGTGGTGGGATGGATAACAAGGCAGGGATGGGGAACAAACAAGGGCGGTATTGGTATTGTGGACCTCACCTTCTTCTACCCCAGACCAACAAGTATAGCTACAAGCCTACTAAATGAGCCCATAATCCCCCCCATTGTGCAATGGCCAGTTGCTTCATTACCATCTTCCCATGCAACTTTTAATTATATTCCATACACGCACAATAACCCCCACGCAGGATG
Source organism: Lissotriton vulgaris (assembly GCF_964263255.1). NCBI lineage: Eukaryota > Metazoa > Chordata > Amphibia > Caudata > Salamandridae > Lissotriton > Lissotriton vulgaris. The sequence goes on along the minus strand of NC_141685.1, from coordinate 2,039,977,367 downwards.
GCAGGATTTGGGTTGGGGATATTGACACACAGATACTGACAGCATGGGCGGTACTTTAAAAGTAGTAGAGGCGTTGGGTGATGTATGTGGTAATATTATTGCTACAAAAACAATGGAGAATAATATTGAGGCTAGGTGTGTGGCCGAAGAAGGTGGCTTTAGACCAGGGACATCAAATTCAAATGTCTCATACCCCGTAATGGTCGATTCAGTCGAGGGCTCACTAGATGACTCGGCCGGTCTGGCTAGTCTAGTGGGAATTTCAATGTCAACCCACGCATCTCCGCTTGCTAAGACCCGGGAGGGAACGAACACAGATATTGGCACCCTTCTGTCTTGGAACGTCGCAGGCTTGGCCAGCAAGTTGGACTCCCAGCCTTGGGTAGATTTTATAAGTGGCTTTGACATTTGTTGCTTTCAAGAAACCTGGGCCTGTGAACCACTCTATTGCTTAGGTTACTTGAACTATTATATACCAGCCATCAAAGGGGTAAGAGGGCGCCCAAAGGGTGGCCTAACAGTGTGGGTCAGACTGGGTTTGTATTTTGACATAAAGATCCTTGACCTGGGAAATAGCGATTTACAAGCACTTAGAATCTCTGTCGCAAAAGGCCAACCAATAGATCTATATAATATTTATGTGAGAGGTGACAGATTAACAAACATATCCACCATTGAGTTGTTGTCTGATGCTATGGAGGCTAATTCCCAGGGAAATGCAAAAATTATACTAGGGGACCTAAACAGGACCTTCGAACCCTTGAGCTGTACAAACGACCCTAATGGGTGTGAGGAGGATAATCTCTGGGGAGTACCATCATTAAACTTACAGCCTGTGAAGCAATGGACAAAAGAGATTCTACTGTTAAATGGAATATGTTTGGAATACGGTATAAGAGCCCTCAATGGTAGGACACCTAGTGATAGGGAGGGCAGTTTTACTTTTGATAATGGTATTAACAGGAGCCGAATTGACTATATATTGTGTAGCCTCCAGTTGTGGAATGGGGTGGTAGATATGGCAGTTAGACCCCGGGTGGAAAGTGACCACAACCCCCTATGTGTGTCACATAAGTGGTGGAATGTTGGTTTAGGAAACCCTACTGCGATATTCGATGACACTCCTCATTTAAGTAATGACGAGCGAAGGCTAAAATGGCCTAAGGTGCTAGCGAACGAAGCCACCATGGCATATATTATTAATAAGGTAGATGGTGCAATTTCCGAGATAGAAGCTGCTGCCCCAGTGGTTCCCGGGGACAATGTCATCACTGAAATCCACAACAAGTTATTCTCCTGTTTGAGACCATGTTTTTTTATAAAGAAAAGTAAAGGGAAGAAAACTAAAGAAGTGGGTAGGTGGTTTGATAATCACTGCAGAGCAGCACGTCTAGATCTGGGGCAGGCAATAAGGAATAGGGATCGTGCTGCAGTGATTAAGTATAGGAAATTGTACAAAGCAGCCATTTATCGTGCAAAAAAGAAATGGGATGAAGACCATTGGGCCCAACTAAAAGAAGCCTCCGATAATAAAGATTCGCTGTTATTTTGGAAGATCATCAAGTGGGGCAGTGGTGCGGGCCCAGTGAAACCTGATAATAATGTACCAGTGGGTTCCTGGGTCGATTATTTCGGGCCCCAGTACGCGGAAAGTAATATATCCGTGATAGCTGAAGACATAATCCCGGCCTATGCAATAGAAGATCTATTCTCGCTCAGTGAAGCAGAAATTGCCATCAGTTCTGCTAAATGTGGGAGGGCGCCCGGCCCGGATGGTATCCCCCCTGATATTTTTAAACATGATGTGGCGAGATGGGCGAGATACATCCTACTCTTGGCAAATGCCCTAGCAAAGGGGGCAGTGGTGCCTGATATTTGGAAAGGAGCAACTATTATCCCCATCCATAAGAAGGGCGATCGCTCACTGCCTGCAAACTATAGGCCCATAAGCTTAATAGCCACTGTACAGAAGATAGTCGGAAAAATGGTAACAAACCAGCTAATGGACTGGGTAGAAGACAACAACGCCCTCTCCCCTTATCAAGCGGGATTTAGGCGAGCCACTAGTACCATTGACCAGGTCTTTCGCTTCACAATATTGAGGTGGAAAACCGTTGTGCTGGGAAGGGGCAGCCTGTATGTCGCGTTCGTCGATCTGCGGGCTGCGTTCGATCTAGTTCCCAGGCACAAGTTATGGTCGGTGCTCCAAAAGCTGGGGATTCCTGCAGAACTTCTTACATTAATTATGCAACTGCACGAATCCAATTTTGCCAGAGTACAATGGGGAGGAGGTAGCGAGACAACAGTGGACTTTCCTGTGGAAAGGGGTGTTAGGCAGGGCTGTTCTATGGCCCCTCTACTTTTCTCGTTATTTATTAACGGGATAGTTGAGAGAATGCTGAGGGCTAGTGTCGATGCCCCGTCGTTGGCGGACACCAGGGTCCCGATCCTGATGTTCGCTGACGATACCCTTATTTTGTCCAAGACTCCTATGGGGCTGCAGCGTGCAATAGGCATTTTTGATGCCTTTTGCATAGAGCACGGGCTTGAGGTAAATGTAGGGAAAACTAAACTAATGGCTTTCTCTGCTGGGACCAGATGCTATCCTAAGATAACCCTTAACAAAAGCAGGCTAGATATAGTTAATGAATTTACATACTTGGGTGTGCAGATTGCGGGGGGGACTGGTTGGACGCATCACGTGAGTAAAGTAGTCCTAAAGCACCAGCAGCTATCAGGTGCTTTAAGGGGGGAACACCGCAAATCAAAAACAAAACCTATAAAACCAGCGCTGACAGTGTATGACGCGAAGGATTTGGGTGCAACCCTATATGGCGCTGAGCTATGGGCTTGGAATAGTCTGATGGATCTTCAGACCTCCGAGAACAAGTTCATGCGCGGGATTACTGGACTTCCGCAGAGCACCCCTCTGATCCCATTGTTTATGGAGCTTGGTAGACGCACGATTACAGACAGAGCTCGATTGCGACCAGTTCTTTACTGGAGACGCCTCTGGACGACTCCAGAAATAAGACAGTATGCGGAGGGCTTTTTGTGGATAATTAAGGAAGATATCTTCCATAAGATAAAATGGTTAAAACATCTTAAGACCATGTTGGTAAATTTAGGGTTTTCCAATCTTTGGAATAACCCTGAGGGAGAAACCTTCCCAAGCAAAGAAGCCCTTAAAGAGCAATACTGGGGTTGGGTAGGAGGCAAGATGCTGAATGACATCAGAGCAGATTCAATGTCTGGTCGTTTTTTGGAGACAAAAATGTTACCTGTCCTAGAAAACTATTGGGATAACATCACGGTGCCATTGGACAGGAAACTCATTTTCCAGTTAAGGTCAGGATCTATCCCCCTTAGGAAATTGACATCTGGTTGGCACAGACCCACTAATAGCCTATGTCCTTCATGTGAAAATGCCGAGGAGAGCATAGGACATTTTCTCTTTTCTTGTGAAGCCTATGCGATTCCAAGGAGGAAATGGCTCTCGCCGGTATGCAAAAATCTGGGGACACGCGATAGTTCCGCGGCCCTAAGAATCCTATGTACAACCAATCAGGATTCGATTGTCATGGGTGTCGCCAAATACATGGGTTGGGCTTGGGCGATAAGACGACGGTCTTTAGGGGATCGCAGGTAATTTCGTTATTCCTTCTGATAACTTTTATTGGTATAAATTGTTTTATTTGTAATTGTATGAGCTGCACTGTGTTTAATGAATTTTTAGGGGATCGCAGGTAATTTCGTTATTCCTTTTGATAACTTTTATTGGTATAAATTGTTTTATCTGTAATTGTATGAGCTGCCCTGTGTTTAATGAATTTTTATCCTGTAATATGTATTTTGTGTAATTGTTCTGATTTTATGTGCTTTTATGAGAACTGTCTCGAATAAAGCTTATACAACAACAACAACAAAAACAATAACAGGTAGAGGAGATGAGCAATTGCAGACATTCTTGGCTGACTTTAATTGCAGCTGGAAATGAAATTCATGTTGCACTCCTTCATGAAAGCGAAAGGCCTGAGAACATCTTGGTTTGTCTTCTTTGTGAATAAATTTGTGAATAAATTTGTTTACAAGTCACTCAATAATCAAGGTCCCCACTTTCTCAAACAGAATCTTCTCCATCATGTCCCAACCCGATCTCTTCGTTCCTCTATTCAGAACTTCTTGGCTGTGCCTCGCACTAGAACAGTCACCTGGGGCGACAGGCGTTTCCTGGTTGCCGCCCCTAGACTCTGGAACACCCTTCCTGCACATATCCGAGCAAGTCCCTCCCTGTTCACATTCCGCAATCAGCTAAAGACGTGGTTATTTGACCAATAGCCTTGTATATCTTCTTTACCCCAGTTGCTGATCCATCCCTTAATTAGCGCCGAGACGCCCACGGGTATTCGCCGCGCTCTACAAATGTCAATAAATAAATAAATAAATAAATAAACCTGGCACATTTAAACTTCCACTTAATGATGTGTGAGAGCTGTAAACGTCTCCTTGAAGAAATTAATTTCTGCACAAAAAATGGCTGATCATAAAATATGCCTTTGATTGATATAACTCAGTGGGTTGAGGTTCTGCAACAAGGGGCGGCTCCTCCTTTAGAGTGGAGGAGCGTTGCCTCACTTAAATGCCCGCAAAACCTCAGAGGTAAAAAATTAAATAATAATTTCTTACAATTATATTTTTCATCACTCTGACCTGAACTGAGTGTCAGGGTGGGGCCCGCTGAGTGGCAGCAGGGAGGAGTGATGGACAGAGGGCTGCCTATGCATTGTTTAAAGTGCGCATGTGTCTTTGGCAGGCTGTCTTGTGAAAGTCAGCAGACATGCGCGCTGTAAACCTCTAAAACCCAGCTGTCCAAAAGCAAGTTTAGGCCTCCAGTGCACTGGGGATCACTGAAAGAGGCCGCTCCCTTCAATCAGGGCACTGCTCTCATGCTGATGAGCAGCGCCAGGATTGGTCAAAGGAGTTTGCTGGTGCCCTCACTACAGTCTAGAAAAAAGAGGTCTGTGAGCTGGAGCAGAGGACGTGTTAGGTAAGTGTGTGCTAATTTTTAAAAAAAATTTTTAATTTGGGTGCGAGAACCCACCCCCCTGTCCCTGAAGGTACCGGCCACCACTGTCTGCAACAGAAGATTATTTGTAACAGGGCATGCAGGTTTGAATACCACCATCCTTCGTTTGTGAGCTATACCATAAATTTTGCAAGGATAAATATATTTACTTTTACTTAAGTGCACTGAGTCAATTGAGTTTGCAGCGTTTGAGGGGAAAAACAATACACTCTTAAATCTGGACCAAAACACTGTATATAAAAAAAGGAATCCTTATTGTCAGTATAAATTACTTCAAATTCATACAATTATGGGTTAAATGATATGTACACATTGAGGATTACTGAATGCATTCTTGGGTTCAGTAGTAGAAGGGGTGAGCTGCATACACACATCAAGCCTTGAAAATATTTGGCATGTAAATCATGTAACAAACAACAGGCTACAATATGAAATGGTGTCTTTAATATTGGACATGAACTGAGAAGCATTGCGGTTCCCTCCCTAATGACAATGTTATTAGTGCAGAAAAAAGCAAGTCAGAGGTCAAGTATGCCAAATATTGGACTACATTCTTATTATAGATGAGGCAACATTGTAGGCCAGTACCTCAAACACAAGACATTTTTGTACAGCGTACATACAGAACTGATTATCTCTAAGTGCTTCTCATATGTGATAAAGAACAATCAGGAGGCTCAGTGAAATACATATTTGCTTAGGATCACAAATGTTGTAAATCAGAGAAGCCGGGATTGATCCCAGAGTTTCTTGTTTCACACTGAGCAAATCAGCCACTAGATAGGTAATTCTTGGAGGAAGAGGTTACAGCATGGGCGATGTGAAATCCAGGATTTTTTGCAGTTTTTTATAGTGCACACCTAAGATAAGGGTGCTGAGCAACACACAGACACCAAATGGAGATTTGCCAGGAATGTCAGGATGCTGAGTATAGGCCGGGATTCGAACCTTATATGTCAATGTTACATGATCTGGACAATAGCTGTGTTCACTTAGCAACATCACAGTGGTTTGTCCACCTCCCGACGTAGGCCTTCTTTGTGTTAGCCTTTTAAGTTTCTTGAAAGGTTCAGTGCAGAGCTGTCCTAGTCGAGCTAAGACAGTTCTGCAAATAGCATACTCATTTAAAGGGAAACATCCTTTACATCAGGGTGATTACACCGCAATGCATTTAGAACGCTGGCATTACAACGCAAGCATTACATCGAATTCCACTGAAGGGCGCTATAACCTAAGGAATAGTAAGACTTACTATTTCAATACCTTCCGTACTGTACATAGACTGGTTTTGGAATAGTAAATCTTACTACTCCTAAGTCCAGCGCCCTCCAGCGCAAGTCGTGCGTTGCAAAAACTGCGATGTTAAATACCGCGATCATTTTGATCGTGTTGTAAAATCACATATTCCATTCAAAGCCTTCATTAGGTCAAGCTCTGCACACTCCTTTAGATCAGAACAATTATGAAGCACAATAAACGTCATTGTAATAAAACCTACTTTCACTTGTAGGATGCTATGAGAGGGTGGGGTCGTTTAGCTGTGCGTTGTAGCCTTTGTTGAACTCAGAGGGTCTTTTACTCTGGGCAGTGGTGGCTGCAGTGTTAGAGCGGCTCAGGCTGGCACCCAGCTGGAGGCTGTCAGGGCAGAGAGCATGGTAGGCCGGGCAGCAATGCAAAATGCGTGATCCAAGAGGAGGCAACTTGCTTGCTGGTCTGGGCCATTCATGAAATCCTACTGCTTTCTACGATTCCTCGATCTCCTGCCAGTGCACAACACAGCTGACAGTAAACAACACTGCTTCTCCATTGGGTCCCAGTGGATCGAATCAGTGTGGACTGGAATTACACAAGGCCGGAAATAGCTAACATAAAAACACACTACTTGTTCCTTCTGAAGGCCCGACCTCTTGTCACATTGACCAACAGCAGTAGCAGTGATCCGCCACCCTCACCCTGGCAGAGGTCCCCCGCATCCGCAGAAACAGAACCGGAGAGAGAGCTTTCTCCTACATCGCAGCCAAGACCTGGAACGAGCTCCCTGTAAACATTAGATGCTCCCCAACCCTGCAAACATTCAGGAAGGACCTCAAGATGTCGCTCTTCGACTAATCGGAGGCCGCCCCCCCATAACACCTTGAGACCCTCACAGGTGAGTAGCGCACTATACAAACCCCTAATTGATTGATTGATTGATTGAGAGATCAGTGACGTGTCCGATCTTTCTTTACCTCCATAGACCCGCCCCACACCGCCCATTCCTTTAATGGCAATGCTCCAGACACCACCTGGGCCATTGCAAAGAACTCCCAAATGGAAATCCATACCCCTAAATGAACATGCACCATTGCCACCACTATTGCAATCAATGGCCAAGCTTATGCTTGCAAGGTGAGCAAAACCTCGCGCGGCCAACACAATGTAGGGGCGTTGAGGCCATTCGTTCAACCGGTCACGCCTCCCACGTAGAAACGTAGAATCAAACAGTCTTCAAACGCAAATGCTTTCTATTTTCAGCTGCCCCAGTGTTATTTTTGTTTTTCATTCTCTTCTGCTTTCTCCCACATGGTGGCAGGGGAACCCCCATCCCAACCTTTAAAGCCAGCCGCCCTTGGGTAACAATGTGCACTGGCCTTGTGCAGTCACTGAGAGTGAAGGGAGCCAATCGGCTAGTGGGTTAATTAATTGCCTCATGCTGTATGCTGCGGTTGGCAGAAGCTAAATGTAAATGACATATTTAGTAGACAAATGGCTGAAACCACTGCTCAAAAGTCTCTATGTGTATGCATAATGCATAATATGTACGATTTTTGGACAAAACACAGTAGTCTGGCAAGACAGCCACAGATGTCTCAAGGACCAGACCTAAAACTTATCGTACATGCATCATACACAAAACATTTTTTAGGTTCGATTGCAAAGTCTCATTTAGAAGTGGAAAAACCTCTTCTAGTACATTGCTTACAAATCACAAACAAGAGACTCATATAAAGAGCATTGTTGGCCTTGAGTCTCAGCCTTCTAAAGTACAGATTTGGCAAGATCACAACAGATGCAGGACATACTCCGAGAATTCTTGAAATCTTGGTAGCGCTACCAGGCAGGTTGGTTAAGTAGAACCTAGATAGCCCTTTAAGTTTGTAATAAAGCTGCTGTCCCCTGATAAAAAAAATCAGATCAACAAAAATATAGGGTTGTGTGATGGAACAACGCGTACCTCAACAACACATGCCTGAACCATACAGTCTCAACCACAACCGTGTCTTTTCCATCTATGCCTTTACCATGCAATTTCGTGGTAAAAACATGATTGATGAAGGGATATGTGTGGTAAAGATCACACCCCTGCCCCTTTGGCCTGAGCCCTAAAATGTGGCCCTCCTGTGGTGTATTCTATTTGCCCCAGCCCTATATACTATCCGACCCTCTATTTAGAACCTTAGAACCTGACCCTCTAGTCCCAAGAAACTACTCTGACCCCAGCACCCCTGCCCTGAGCCCTTAAAACAGTCCCTTAGCCCTAAAAACAGTCCCTTTCCCACCCGCCTTGAGCCCTAAAAACTGCCTCCTAGGCCTGAAAATGGACTTTTTCTTGCCCGCTGTCCTGAGCCTTAAAACTCTGCCCCCAAAAACTACTCTAACCCCAGCCTGCCTCCCTGAGCCCTAATACCAGCCCCACCCTCTAAAACCTACCTCCCCTGGGCTCCAGCACTACTTACCCAGCCACGTCCCAGTCCATTCTTTCTGCCACATGCCTTCTGGTTCCTCTAACATCTGCTGAGACGGCTAGAAGGCCAACTACATTAACCGAGCATATGCGTAGTTAAGGTATATGCGTGGTTGAGGCAAGCATTGTTCATCTTGCGAGAAACGGCACGCGTGCGTAGGGCTGTGCTGTTAAGGCTGGTTCCTAAAAAATAGACATGCTAGCAGTGTCAGTGATGCTGCTGCAACAAGTCATAGAGAACGTGTGTGGACATATAATGGAGGCTGGGAGAAGAATATTAAATTTTCAAGATAAAGTGATAGAGCAAACTGGCTCCTGGAAGCATTAAAAGAAACTCAGTAATTTGAATTATAGAACATTGAAAAACTGCCTTCCAAGGTTGTTCAAGGACAAAGAAACCCCCGTTGAAGACATTTCTGGAGATATTAATTCCTTATACTGCTTCAAAACCAATGGCACACAAGTAGATGACGACACACTCAATGCGCATGCCTAGTGAGATAAAAGTAGGCCAGGCATGCAGAACATCAACAGTACACAGCCACCAGGATTCCAAAAATGATCCATCTATAAAGATAAAAGAGTAATGTCCAAAGGTTTTTTTTGCTGCCCATACTAAAATGATTCAAAGAATACAAAGAAATATTTTAGTGCTCCCTCCCTCAAAAAATAATGTGAGTTGGCCACACAATACCACCATGCGTGACCATGAATATAAAAATCATCCAGCTAATAACTTAAGCTAAACAATATTTGAGTGAGAGACTTGGAGGCAGGGTCAGACACACCTCTAACACCATCTGGCTAACTGTGAGGACTAACAAGTGGAAAACAAAGATGAAGAACAGGTAGAAAGTGCAGGCACACAAAGAAGTGGTCTTATTCCTTTAGGTACTGACTGTGGTGACTGTGGAGGACAGGTAGTTGGAGGCTGGGACTGAGAACAAGGGACTCCGGGGACATACTGGAAAGAGATAAAAAAACAGACCACCTTCATCACAGCTCCCCTGACTCTAGAGTTGTTTCGAAGATGTGCAAAATAAGTAGTGAAAGCAGGATTGAACGATGTCTCGCAACGTCTTCAGTTGTAGTGTTTCTGATGTCTTAGTGTTGCTTAAAGTGCATGTCATGGAATCTTGGTTCTTTTTCCCCGTTCCAGTTTTGTATTCCTTTAAAGTGTATTGACTTTCTGTCCTGTCTGAGCATGCCATGGATGTTTGCAAGGTCTGTTGCTAGGAAGGAAGAAAAACTGGTGTTTATGAAATTCAAAGGATTAATCAGGTACTTCTTGGGTTCAGACACAGTTCGCCTGTTAGAGAAATGCGATACTTCAAAGAAAACATTCTGTCTAATATTTCCAGTTCAAAAGTGATTTTATTGAGGAATACAGTAACGCAAAAGGTATGATAACAACGAAAAGAAAGGAATTACATACAATATATCAATTTAGAATTAATAAAAAGGAAAAATTTGAATGAAATACAGTCAAACATGTCATATATAGGTAAAAGAACAATATTATATGGAACATCGGTATGGAAAGGAAGCTTAAGCAATATCAACAATTTAGATTACAAAATATAGTATAGGTTGAACTATATAATATCAACATGAAGAAAGTCATGGAGGTTTAGTTACTTCTTGTTGTTGAGGAGTGCGGAACAGAGAACGCCTGGCGCTCATGTCAATGAATAATGTAACAGGTGACCATAAGCCCAAACACTTCGCTGCCATATGTAATGGGTATACAAATGTCGTATCCAGTCTGTGGTTATAACAGACAACATACCACCATGCTTGGTAAGATAATTTAGTGAAGTCTTTCCAGTTTTTGGTTATTTGTTGAAAAGCTACTGCTAATAACAAATCTATTATCTTAACTTTAGAGTCGCAAGTATCCCAGATAGGGGATAAGTTGCCTAAAATGATATGTGAGAAAAAGGGTGACTGGAACTAAAGATGGAATTAATTTGAGACCACGCCTTTTCCCCAAAATTTTGAAAAAGTTTGCACGTGAAAAGCAAATGATAAAGGTCAGTGTGAGGTGACGAGCAGGACCAACATGTATACGGAAGATGAGGGTGTTGTGCATTGAGAATCAATGGAGAGAGTAAGAGCCTATTGTATATAAAGAAGAGTGTCTGTGTGGTATTTGGAGCCCTAGATGATTTCCTGATTTTGAGCCATATTCTATCCCAAAATTCTACACACCAGGAGGTTTCTAAATCTATTTCCCACAATGTTTCTCCCTTGGTTTATATAGTGGATGCCTTAGATTTGTTAATAATAAGGGCCCTTAATTTATCTGTGTGACAAAGTCCAGGGGAAGTGCTTGGTGGAGAGGGTGTATATTGTGTGTGAGCAGTTTGAACAGCTTGTAGCAGAAGAGAGTACTTAGAACTAAGAGTAGAAGGCAAGGCAAACAAAATACTGGCTTGTTATGTTATGTTATGTTAAAAGGGACTTTTATAGCGCAACGGCTACTCCAAAGGAGTGTCCCGGCGCTTTGTGCTCCAGACCTTAAGAAGAACTGGAAAACATAACAGTAAAAAAAGACAGAAACCTAAAAAAGAAGAAACACACTAACCAGAAAACAGCCAAGTTTTTAAACCTTTCCTAAAGGCAAGCAGATTCGATGTGGTCCGCAAGGACAGCGGTAGGGAGTTCCATAGCTGGGGGGCAAGGAGTCTAAAGGACCGGCCGCCCAGTCGGGCCCTTTTTATCCGTGGCACCACTGCCAGGGCCAATGATTCCGATCTTAGGGATCGTGTAGGCCGATAAAAATCCAGTCTCTTCTGGAGATATTTTGCACCGTTGGCATGCAGGGCTTTATGGGCTAAGGTCATGGCCTTAAACATTATCCTCTTCCGTATAGGAAGCCAATGGAGGGATCGAAGAAGGTTTGAGGCACTAGTGCGGCGATGCAGGCCAAAAATCGCTCGAGCTGCAGCGTTCTGGGTCACCTGCATGCGCTGTAGGAGATATTCTGGCAGACCCAGATATAGAACATTTGCATAATCCAATCTGGATCCTATAAGTGCCTGGACAGTTATCCTCCGATGTTCCTCGGATAGAAGAGGAAAGAATTTACGAAGCATCCTGAGGATCCCGAAGCAAGTTCCCGTAAGAGTGGACACCTGGGATTTGAGCGAGAGCTCGTTTTCAATTTTGACTCCCAGGTTCTTAGCCCATTTAGATGACTGAGCTGGGGAGAACATGTCAGCGGGCCACCAGCCATGCCAAACTGGTTCCGATGGGCATCCGAAGAATAGTATCTCGGATTTATCCGAGTTGCACTTGAAGCTGTTAAGTTGGAACCAATTAAAAACAGCCCCAAGGCACTCACGGATACTTGCTCCATCGAAATCTTCGCTCTTGCGGCAGGTGAACAGAAGCTGGGTGTCGTCAGCATAAGAGACGATCCGGGCCCCATAGGACTCTGCCAATGTCGCCAGAGGGGTCACGAGGATGTTAAATAGAGTGGGGCTCAGTACGGAGCTCTGAGGGACTCCGACTCCCAATGGCGGCATTTCGGCAGATCCAGGTGGGACCCAGACCGTCTGTCGGCGGTTGGCTAAGAAGGAACGAAACCAGTTGTGCACCGTCCCCCCTAGACTGATGTCATGTAGCCTAGTGAGGAGATCCTCATGGGGGACGGTGTCAAACGCCGCCGACAGGTCTAGCATAACTAACATCACCCTGCCTCCGGTGTCCAGCACCTCCTTCACAATCTCAGAGACTTCCAAGAGCGCCGTCTCGGTGCTTAGGTTAGAACGAAAGCCCGATTGGGACTCATGGAGTAGGTCGTTTGACTCCAGGAAGTTAGATAACACGCTGTGAACGTGTTTCTCTAAGATTTTGGTAAGTGCTGGAAGGAGCGAGATTGGCCTGTAATTGGATGGCACTTCTGGGTCCAGATTGGGCTTCTTAATAAGAGGTAAAACCATGGCCTGTTTCCAAGATTGAGGCAGAAATCCCTGACTCAGGGAGAGGTTAAGAATGGGATTGGCTATAGGGTTGACAACATCTGCCATTCTCGCTAAAAATTTTGCTGGGCAAGGATCTAGCGGTGAGCCCGATTTAAGGTTCCTCATCAGAGCTAAGGATGCGGAAACCGTAAGGGGCGGGAAGTCTAGCAGGACTGGGCCTGAAGTCGACGGAAGAGATGTCTCAATCGGCAGAGTCAGCGGGTCATCCATTGATCTCGGAGGAAAAGAATCCTGTATTTGCCTAATTTTGGTGGTAAAAAAATTAGCAATGGTGTTGGCCCAGGTCTCTACCGGGGCGTCCTGAGCTGAGATTGAGCGCGGGGTGGTAAATTCTCGAACAATTGAGAAAATCTCCTTGCAGGAGTTTGCCGCATCCTCAATTCTTTTGGCAAAATAGCATTTCTTGCCCTGAAGAATTAAGTCATGATAGGATTTCATCATGGATTTATAGTTTTGTTTAGCCTCAGAATCGTACTGGGCTCTCCAAGCCCGTTCTGCGACTTTGCATTGCCTACGGTGATGGGCCAATTCCTCCGTAAACCAAGGGGCCGAGATCCGATGGGTGGCAGACCTGGCTGACTGTAGTGGGGCGAGCTCATTTAATCTAGCTAGGAGCCAGGATTGCAGGCTCTCAATGTCATTCTCCAGATCACCCGAATAAGACAAAGGATGATCCACCAGAGCCTGAGCTAACAGATCTGGTGTCACCCGATGGAACGCCCTATGGCTGCTACCCTGTAATCTCGTAGCACTGACCATTGGTTTCACAGTAGAGGATATTTCAAAGTGAACGAGACAATGATCAGACCATAAGACCGGTAGAAGTGTGACAGCCATGATAGGTGAAGTGGAAAAGACCTGGTCAAGTGTATGGCCTTTATCATGGGTCGGGCCGAAGAGATAGGGGGACAGGCCCAGGGTAGATGTAATATCCATTAGCTTGATAGCATCTTGGTCCTGGCGATCATCCATGTGGAAATTGAAATCTCCAACCAATATACACTGCTCAGATCTTAAAACAAGAACCGACAGAACCTGCTGGAGATCATCAAAGAACGATCCCACAGGGCCCGGAGGTCTGTAAACGACAAGACCCTTCAACGCTTGCTGGGGCGATAGGGAGAGGGTGAAAGCGAGAGAGTCGGCCCCTGCGATGGTGTTTGTGTGCGTGACCGTGCACGAAAAAGATTTTTTCACAACTAGGTCGACTCCTCCCCCTCTTCCCTTGTCTCTATCTTGTCGATGGATGATGTAATCAGAGGGAATGGCTGCCATTATGTCCGGGTGGGAGGACTCGTTAAGCCAGTTCTCAGTGAGCATCAGACAAGTAGGACTGGTCGTAGAAAGGAGATCAAAAATCTCCTGAGTGTGTCTATGCAGCGACCTCGTATTAAGGAGTAGACAAAGATGTTTAATGCTACAATCCGTGATAGGACGGGTGGAAAGGAGGTTGCTGGTAGAATGCCACTTACATACAGGGCACTTATGTTTACCCCTATAACGGCCAGGAAATACTGAGTGACAGGCAGCATCCGCGACGCGCAGGGAGTAGAGCTCCTGAGCGGAGTACGAAAGCATAGTGGCCAGAAGTACCTGCCACGCCGTACGCCTCCGGGACGCTGACGGGCGCAGACGGGCAGGACTCTGGCGCGACTCCGGCACAGGTCCGGCGCGTCCGCTGACCGCGTCCGCTGCGCGGAGGGAAAGGGGAGCTTTATATAGCGCTACTAGAGCGCGAGGGCGGAGAGTCCTACCCCCAAGATGCGGCCGAAATGCGATCCCTGCCCTCGGCGTCAACACTCAGCCGAGGGCGGTCTAAAACCCCAAACAAGGGTGAGGGAGCAGGCGAAGCGCTTACAAGCGCTGGGAAGTCAAAGGCAAGGCAGCTGGGCGCTTATAACACAAGCGCGATCTTAGGCTGCACAGTAATAAAAATAAAGTTTACAAACACGAAGTAAACACACTCGTTTAAAAATGCCCAAGAATAGAGAGAAGACCTCACGGCTTCCGCCTCAGAAGGGAAAAGGGTAAGGTAGCAGTTGTTAATCACCAACAGAGTAACAGTATTCCCTTTTATAGCGCTACTAGAGCGCGAGGGCGGAGAGTCCTACCCCCAAGATGGCGGCCGAAATGCGATCCCTGCCCTCGGCGTCAACACTCAGCCGAGGGCGGTCTAAAACCCCAAACAAGGGTGAGGGAGCAGGCGAAGCGCTTACAAGCGCTGGGAAGTCAAAGGCAAGGCAGCTGGGCGCTTATAACACAAGCGCGATCTTAGGCTGCACAGTAATAAAAATAAAGTTTACAAACACGAAGTAAACACACTCGTTTAAAAATGCCTAAGAATAGAGAGAAGACCTCCCGGCTTCCGCCTCAGGAGGGAAAAGGGTAAGGTAGCAGTTGTTAATCACCAGCAGAGTAACAGTATTCCCTTTTATAGCGCTACTAGAGCTCGAGGGCGGAGAGTCCTACCCCCAAGATGGCGGCCGAAATGCGATCCCTGCCCTCGGCGTCAACACTCAGCCGAGGGCGGTCTAAAACCCCAAACAAGGGCGAGGGAGCAGGCGGAGCGCTTACAAGCGCTGGGAAGTCAAAGGCAAGGCAGCTGGGCGCTTATAACACAAGCACGATCTTAGGCTGCACAGTAATAAAAATAAAGTTTACAAACACGAAGTAAACACACTCGTTTAAAAAATGCCCAAGAATAGAGAGAAGACCTCCCGGCTTCCGCCTCAGGAGGGAAAAGGGTAAGGTAGCAGTTGTTAATCACCAGCAGACTAACAGTATTCCCTTTTATAGCGCTACTAGAGCGCGAGGGCGGAGAGTCCTACCCCCAAGATGGCGGCCGAAATGCGATCCCTGTCCATCCCTGCTTGTGCAAAAGACAACAGTTGGTCGTTATCATATAGTTGATGTACCCAAATCAGACCCCGTTGTCTCCAGAATTTCCAGAATAAAGGTGCATTATTAATCAAAATATATTTGTTATGCCATATAGGAAGATTAAGAAAGGGAGTTAGAGAAGCAAGCGGTATTATCCTGGAAGTATACTTGATTACAGGGGTGGATACAGACTGCGGTTTACGTGTTAAGGAGAGATACTCCTGAAATGAGAACAGTGAGAGAAAGGATTGTTCAAGTGTAGTCCAAAGAGGACAGTTATTGGAGGGTTCAGAAGGCCATTTTTACGCCTGATGTAGTAAGAAGGATTTGTGATAAGTAGGAAAGTCAGGAAAGTCCGTCCCACCTTCTGACTTTGGACAAATCAGTTTTGATATGGACCTAAGCAATTTCTTGTTACTCCATAAAAAGGAAGATAAAATGGAATTAAGGTTTTTAAAATATTTTAAAGGAATGGACAATAGAATGTTAGAAATTGTATATAAAACTGTGGGGGAGAGCATCATTTTTATGGTGTCTAAACAACCCCACCAAGACTAATATAAGGGATGTCATGTTGCTGTTAAAGATGACAGCCTTTGTATGCAGTTCTCCAAACAATGAGAGATCGTCCCTGAGATAGAGGGAGTAAAATGTAAACCTAAGTACTTAGTAAACTGGGGACTCCAAGTGAAACCCGAAGGAGCAAAATCAGCTTTAAAGCTATATTTGGTTAGGGGTAAGATCTCACATTTATCCTTATTTAATTTGTATCCTTAAACAAATGCAAAGAAATCAACTTCTTCTAAAAAAGTGGGAAGGGAAGCTTCAGCTTCAGTTTGCACACGACACATACTTGTTGTTGTAGCTTTCAACCTAGAAGAGTGATGTGATTTATTTGAGAATAATGTGTTATTATTCTGATATCAGTTTTGCTTGGTACACTGTCTGAACACCTAATTCACCCTAATTCACTAAGGTTCTAGATCTCTATGCACAGTTCTGTAGGAGAACGGAATCCCTGCTACATGGCGCCCAATCGTTGGAGGTCTTATATCATGACACTCGAGTAGTATATCATTCAAACCTGAACCCCTTCATTGCCGTTTTCGGTAAACGGTGGTGTCGGTGAAACCTACCTATTTTTGAAATAGGTCTTTTCAAGCATGAATCTATCTAAAACGGTTTCTTTGAATTACTACCCAGTTGTGCTACATAGTTTGCTTTGTATTTTCTCTTTCCTGTGCTGTCATGGCACAAGCCGTGGACATTCCGCTGCATAGTCGAATTGCGGTGCGTGATCATTTGCGGGCTTATGATGTTCCTTTGGAAGGCTTGGCTGTGGTTATGGTGGTGAGTGCGGAACATGCTTACCCATACAAACTTTTTTATTCGTGGGTGACATTTCCGGCGGTGGACGCAAATTCTGGAGTGTTCCACTCGTACACTGCATCTCCTGTACCTGCTGAGTATGCTCCGTACAGAGCACAGGTAGTTCCTATAGATGTTTGGCAGCATGGAGTTTGGTTTGGTGGCGCCCTACCCCATTCTTTGACCGCTCCAAGATTAGGTCCTTTGTCCATTCCGGGCGCAAATTGGCCCGCTTTGGCTGGATTTACTCCTCACCCTAATCACAGCAATTGTAACTTAGGTGAACTTAGGCGACTTCATGTTGTCGCTATTGCCGTGATTAGAGCGCTTGTACATTACACAAGTCGTAATGTTCAAGGTGCAGCCCCTAGAGGTGCGCACCTTCCGGCAGGGTAGGCTGGGTTGAAAATCAGTCCTGTCATGGTGAATTCCGTATTGGGCAAGAAGCCCCAGGATAAGGATGATTTTCCTTTCTGGCTTGCCGAGAAATTTGACCAGCTGGAGGCTGTGTTTCCTAATACGACTCCTGGTGAAAAACACCGGATTCTTACGCTTAGTTTGCCGAAAGATTTGGCCCCTGAGCTTGTTGACTGTGAGACCTGGGGTAAGACTTTTGCAGCGGTCTATTCGAGATGCTTTGGCACCCCGTGTATGTCCAATCTGTCTACGGTCTTTAAACGTGTTCAAGATGATCACGGACCGGAGTCTGCGGTTGAGTTGGGTATGCGCCTGTGTGGCACCTATGATGTTGTTTGCGATCTGATCCTTGCAAATGTCAAGGGGGATGCAGTGAACTTTCAGGTGGCTAATGCGTTAAAGGCGATTCCCGATGCCAATAAACTCCAACAGTTAGCGAAGATAATTGTGGCGGCTTATAAAACAGTTGCCTGCGCAGTCGGATCGAGTTTATGATTTGCGCGATCGCGCGATGATTAAATCACCTGAACGTTTTCAGGCTTCTAGCCAACGCTCTACTTGTTCCATTCAGGACTCTTCGGCCACGACGACTGGTGGAGGAGGGGGCGGCAGGGGCCGGGGTGGACAACAAGGACGTGGTCAGCCCCGCCCGCGAACCGGTGGAGAGCAGCAGGAAGGCACTACGCCCAAGAGACCACAGTTTGCCAAAAAGAAAGTCGCCGCCTTAACAGCGCATCGATATGCCCCAGATAGTGAGAACGCGGCTTCGGAATATGACGTTGGCTCTGATCTTGCCGGACAGCGTGGCGGAGATTGCCATAGTGAGAGAGGCCCTCCGTCCACTACTGAAGGTGACAGCGACTGACACTTATGTTGTGATTGAAACAGCTGATACGAGAGTTGCTCCCCCTGATAGACTTTTTGAAATTGTCCTGTTAATAGAAGGTGACATACAGCGAACTGTAAAAGGGGTATTTTGGGAAAATCTTTCGTCTACGTATGACATTTTGCTTTCGGAGGCTGACTGGCCCCCACCTTTTGTTCTCGCAGCTCCGCGAGGGGAGGAGGTGATCCTCCCCAGTTTTGCGCACACTGTTTGGAGAGTGGAAGAACTGCATTTTGCAGAAGAGTGGGCTCTGGCGCTTGCGCCGGCTGTGTACCACAATTAATGTGGCTGGGATAAATTGTCTCCAAGCCACGAGATTCCTTTACGGTCTCAGCCGCTGCCTCAACCCCAATATCCCATACGAGGGGAAGCCAAAGCTTCAGTCGCGGAAATCCTTGAACAATTGGAATATCAAGGTGTAATTGAAACGTGTGTGTCACCGATGAATAACCCCCTTTTTACTGTAAACAAGCTGGACAGCTCATATTGTTTGGTTTTGGATTACCGGCATTGGAACTCGCATTGCCGTAACTGTGCAGTACAGAATACTCACGGCTCTGCCTTAGTGAATAGTCATGAGCGTAAACGGTTCAAAACCACGCTTGACATTTCCAATGGTTTTTATGCCCATAGATTGGATGGTCTAAGTTCCCAATGGACCTCCTTTACATGCGGCGGTGTGCAAAAAATGTTTCGGCGTCTCCCTATGGGCTATACGAATAGTCCTGGAGTTTTTTCCGCCGGCATAGTCTCTCTTCTGGAGAGAATCGACCCAGTTGCTTATTCGTATGTGGATGACATTTATCTCACAGACGACGAACTTTGGGAGCATCTGTGTCGAGTTAATAGCATAATTTGTAACTTTGCAGACATGGGTTACAAGTTTAACTTTGCAAAATCGCACATTGCGGAGTACACAGTGTTGTTTCAGGGCTACGAGCTTAACAATGAAGGAAAGGGGTTGGCTCCTCATTTCCTGGAGAAATGCGCACAGTTGCGCTCTCCGACAACACTGAGAAAATTACAATCTTTACTGGGCTTTTTGAATTTCGGGAGCACTTACATTCCGGAATATGCCCAGCGTATCAAGCCTTTATATGCTTTGATACAACCATCTTTTTCCAAATCATGCTGGCTCCCTGAGCATTCAGCTATTCTGCAGTCCTTGCAAGCTGATTTGCTCGCTTCTGAATACTTACAGACTCGTGATAACCAGACCAACCTGGTGATAAGAATTATCCCTGGGACGGTGGGTTTCACGTACCTAACTTTTATTGAAGGAGATACAGTACCTATTGCTTACAAGTCACACTTGTACACTTTGGCTGAAATGCGATTTTCCACTGTGGAGAAAGTTTTAACGGCTGTGCAGATGGCAATTCTCAAGGAACGTGCCCTGTCACAGGGAAAACGCATGTTGGTTGTTACCCCATGTCCTGCCTTGGAGGCAGTTACGAAAGCCAGTGTACCAAATTCCAAAGCTTTGCACCCTCGGTGGATTCAATGGGCTGCATCCTTGTCATCCCAGGATGTCACGTTTATTTTTGACTCCACTTTACGGTCGCAGGAGTACTTACAGTATGAATTCGTTCATCCGGCTCCTTTAGCATTGCGGCCGTTGGAGGATTTCCATTGCATCATTTACACTGATGGATCGGCGCAGGTTGCGCATGGCTCTAAACATGCCTACGTTTCCGCTTGCACCATTGTGGTCGGTGCCATGGTGAACGATGAGTTCAAGTCCAGTGTCGTGCACACGCAGACACTTGGGGACTGCACCGCACAGTTAGCAGAACGTCGTGCTCTGATGCTCGCGTTAGAGTACGCTGATCCTTGTGTGACGACTTTAATCGTAAGTGACTCTTACTACTGTGTCCAGTCTTACAATGAGAACTTGTTCTTTTGGATTCAGAATGATTTTCGTGATTCCAAAGGTAGCACAATAAAACATAAAATGATCTGGGTCCGAGTGGCTGAACTTAAGGAAAAGTTACCACTCGTGTCTGTGATTCATACTCTTGGCCACCAGCGTGTGGGAGTCCATGCTGTTGGTAATTCGCTTGCTGATGAAGTGGCGAAGTCAGCAGTATCAAAATACTTAGTTGCAGCTGTTACTCGCTCCAAAAGTAAAATAGATGATGACATCTTGGCGGCTATTGCTGCCACTGAGAAGGGAGGTAAATATCCTGCGGGGTTCCCTTCGAAGTACACGCACCACTTAAGTCCCGATAAGGTTCCTTATGTGAAAATTCCTGATGTTGGTGAACGTTTGGTTCCTAACTCCGATCGCAGAGCTATTCTGATTACAGCGGCTCATGAAGGTGTGGCGTCTGCGCATGCAGGCATTTCAGCCACTGTAACTCAGTTACAACAGAGGTTCTGGTGGCGGGGACTGTACAAACAGACGCGTGATTATGTCCTTCAATGAGACATTTTCCAGCAGATCAAGCCTTCGACTGCTGCGCGTCCGCCACGGACACAGTTGAACATTTCTAATAAACCACTAGGATGTGTTTATTTAGATCACTGCGGTCCTTTTTCTTCTGATACTGCGTATAAGTACATCTTAGTAGCAGTTGATTCATGCACACGCTTTGTGTGGGTATGGCCCCATCACAGCGCTGATTCACGGACTGTCATAAGAGATTTGCGTGTCTTTGTAGGGATTTTTGCCTGTGGTACCTTCCATTCGGATCAGGGTCCGGCTTTCGCCTCTAAGGCGTATAAGGATGCTATGGTTTAGTTGGGGGTCCAAATCAAGTTTTCGTCTCCGTACAGACCTGAGGGTAACAGTGTAGTGGAATGAATGAACCGTGACTTAAAGCAATCTTTGACAGCTCGAGTTATAGGCACTGCCAGAAACTGGCTGGCCCACCTTAATGGCGTGCAGCGTGCTCTTAATAATCTCCCTAGAAGGTCTCTGGGTGGGCGGACCCCATACGAAATGCTCTTTGGTATCAAGATGTATGTTCCTGACCTCGACGGTCTAGACTGCAAGGCCCAGGCCGCGGCCTTTGACGTAGATGAACATTGCAATGTTTTACAGGATCTACAAAAGACCAGAGACAGTCTAGCTAAGGAACATTTGCCCTCCACATCGGATGTTGCATTGCAGATCCCGGTAGTTGGCTGGCTACCACAAGTTGGAGAACTGGTTCGAGAGAAGATTGATAACAAGAAAGAATTTGGTCCTTCATATCGTGCACCGGTTCGGGTACTTGGAGTGAAGGGCACGAGAACAGTCATATTACCACCACTTCCAGGTCGTAAGGAAAACAGATTTATCTCAATTGACAATGTCAAGACACACAGGGTGGCCGATTCTTCATAGCATGACACCGGCAGTATCCTGTCCTTCCATGGTGAGACATTCTGTGTTGGCCATTACTTCTAGTGCTGAGCCAGCGGTGACCCTCGAGATGCCTGTGGTTTCCAGTCCTTTATTGAACACTTTTCCTATTAATAACAATGATGACCTGAATTATACCTATCCAACTGATTTATCAATGCCCGATTTACAGACTTGTTTGGCCACAGAATCCAGATTCTCTTTTGACTCTACTTCAACATATTCGAAAAAACCCTCACGTTTAGCAATATATGTCACCTTATTTAAAAAACATTTTTTGATTCCCCCTTGGACATATAGGGGCCGATTATGATGGCGGACGGACCTGAGTCCGTCCGCCACCATAGAGAAGGAGGGACCGTCCGCAGGGGCAGCGGCGGTCCCTCCATGCAGATTAGGATGTGACCGCCAGGGTGGCGGTCACATCCTCTATTTTTAACATTGCGGCGGGTGCAGCTTGAAGCTGCACCCGCCGCAATGTTAAAAATGCATGTATTACATTTACATGCACAAAGAGGCAGGCACAGCGCGGTGCCTGCCGCTTTGCGCATGTAAATGTTGGGGGGTACCATAGGTACCCCCCATGTGCACCCCCCACCCCCGACACCCTGGGGGCCCGCAACGGGCCCCCAAAAGCCAAAGTCCACATGCTTTTCCACGGCGGAAAAGCCGCCGCGGAAAAGCATGTCTCCGTGCAAATCCTAATTTGGCTGACGGTGTCTTGCAGACACCGTCACCAAATAGCCCTCCCCTCCCCGCGGATCAGTGGCGGACGGACCTGCAGTCCGCCACTGGTCCATCCGCAATCCCACCGCCATCCTAATCTGGCAGTGGGTGTTCTATGTGGCTGCAGCGGTGAATCCGCATACTCCGGGACGGCGGTGGCTTCCCCCGGCCCGGAGTATGCGGATTCACTGCAATCATAATGAGGCCCTTATTTGGCTGGTTCTTTTTTCAATTTATCTTTTTATGTCAATTGGTTTTGTGTTTTATTTTTTCCGTCTGATCGATTGACACTATGTCAAAGAGAGAACAGGAATTCAACACCTTAATGGAACATTGGCCCCACTTTCCACGTCACATTCAGCGCACAGACTGAAAAGGGAGTTGAATACAGTTAACATCACTGCTTGGCCTGTCCTTGATGGGATTGTGTGGGATGCGGTTAGGTTTCAAATCCATGGCCCCACTGAAGTGATTAATGTTCCAAATGTGCTTAGAGTGAATATGGGGGATGTAGTGAAACAGAACATCCGTTCTGATGATTGGGATATTCAGGCCGTGGAAGCATTATTCTCTGATTTGAAATATTATGCTGCCTTTGATGCTGAGGATTTATTCTTAGATTCTATTAATTATGGTGATTTGTTTTGCTTTCAACATTATGGTAATCATTTTCTGCATAAAACAAGTTCCAGGAGAGGTAATGTGAATTACACACAGTGGGAACATTGCCCAGCTCCATTACAAGGCAGCTCCAGTACATTTCTGGAAAAATACACTTATTTCACAGACTTTAATCAATCAAATCCTGCGTCATTTTATTCTAAAATGACACAAAAGTCCATGTCCAAAGTTAGACTTACTGATACTAAATTGCTGTATTCGAAGTCCTTTCTAGACAAGTTAGCTGTTGATGGCTACGAGCTATGGAAGGAAATAATTGACCTTAAATCGGTTTGGGGTACCAAAAATTGGCAGGTACAAGGCACTGAGGCTTTGCACCATGCATGTCTCATCCCAAATCACATGTTGTTTCTAAATTCTACCATTTCACAAACAACATGCTTTGGATTGGCAACTTCTAAAAAATTAAATACGCCAACTATCCCCGAATTGGAAGAATATTCAGGTTGGAGTAATTACACTGAATTGTCCATTCGTGATTTACAAGCACTGTTGCACAATTCATCCTTTAATGTATCCAGTTTGGATCCAAAGGGTTGGCTGATGTGGCATAGAAGCTCTGATTCTTGCCAACGTCGTTTTCTGGGCTTGTCTGAAGATTTTACACAAGTCAGACCTGATCCCCGTTTTGAGGCTGATCATACTGTTACAACTTACTCAGTGGGCAAATTGTGTCAGAATTGGCTACAACATTCCACATTAGCTGCTGTTAAACTACATCTGTCCCAGTTGAGTGATAATGTAGATCTGAATGATTTTATAAAAGGCCCAGCTAAGGGTAGAACTAAACGGTGGATTTATGCGATTTACAATGAGATTTGGAAATTTTCACAAATTGAAGCTGCTAAAAGACTAAGGGCTATTGACCAAGCTAATTTGGAAAAAGTGCTTGCAGTTGTCGATAACAGTATTAACATGCTTTCTTCCCGAATTTACACGTTGAATAATATTGTTTCTTCTGTTGTTGACATTGTGCATGATGAGGTGTCTGTATTATACCATGGTCAAAATCAATTGCGTTCTGTAATGCAGTTTGCATGGACACTACAGACACTTAAGGCGGGCCGTGTGCCCTGGAGTTACATGAACGTGTCTTCCCTCTTTGCCCCATTTAATTTGACTGAAAAGCAGCTCATGCTTTCAATGCGTGATGCATCATTTTCTATGTTACATATTGAAAGGTTAGAATCTTTACCGTTTTCTGTAGCTGAAGCCACTGCAGCAATGTGGCTTATCCATGGATTAATTACATTACCATTTGCTTTGTACAAATTCACTAATTGTATGCGGTACATTGCAATAGGGCGATATGAACCACTGGGCAGCGCATTCTTCCATGAGGCATGGTCTTTACCATACACATACCGATGTCTGAAGGATGGAAAGGAAGTGAATCTTAATGGTGAAGAATGCACACAGTCGCCTGACCGCTCATTAATATGCCGACACATCCAGTTACACGGTTCTTGTAATCAGGACCAGCCTAATTTGGCTTGTGTTTTGAAAGGCACACCGGTTCCAGCGATAGTTCCCACATTTACATTATTGACAAATGGTAGTTATTTGCTTCTGAATAACGAGGATTGTTGTGGTTTAATTAACGGTATCGCTTACGTGGTAACTGTATCAGAACGTGTGGTGTGTTGCAAAAATGTGCTATATCCTCCCACACATTGGAATTCAGATGTTTCCATTTGGCCACGCATCCCAACCATGAAAGCGGAGTTCAATGGTATGAGTAGAATAAGAGCCCTTTTGTCTCAAAAAGAAGTGGCCCTGAGCTCGGCCCGTGAAACTTATGTCCTTCACATAGCTAACACACGCACAGAGGTGCAGGCACTTTTAAATACTGACTTGCCGTTTCATTTCTGCGAGCTGGTTCATCAAATCTTTAATGCCTCCTCCACGTCTGGTCTCGCTCATTTTTTTAAATTAGTTAGCAGTGGTCTCGTGACTACCTTTGAAAAAATATTTGGTGTCATCCCCGCGTTTTTTCATTCTATATTTTCAAGTTTGTTTGGCGGACTCCCTGTTTTGCTGGCTTTAGCTGCAGGTATTTTGATATTGTTTTGCTTTATAAAACATGGATGCCCGTCATGCGCAAGAAGCCGTTCAACTGTTTCGTAACCGGATGCTTGATTACTATGGCACCCTGCCGCTTGCGACTTTAAGCACGGCTTTTGGATTATTGTTTCGATTTTCCTATTTCACATGTGTCCAGCCTGTGTTTCATTGCCTGAGTTGCGAATTCGACTGGGCCATTGATTTGTGTCTCTGCTTGAGGACTTCTCATGACGTCGATTTTAATCACCTGATGAGCCCGTAGTTGCTCACGAGTTGGTTTGTTCTGGCGAAAGGGTTATGGCTTTGGCAGCGATGCATGGACTAATGGGTCAGTGGGACATACCCGCAGTGGCGCATGACTTTCTGGCACATAGCGTTCTTGAGAACTCACCGAGTTGTCCTCTGATGTTGCTAGAGGTTCAAATGGCACAAGCCGAGACAGACCAGGGTCAGAGGCAGTTAACTGGAGAAGCAGTGAGGGGAACAAGAAGTTAGTCAGTACGGCGCATATTATAAAAAATGTATTAAAACAAAGTCTGCTTTTACTCAATAATGCTGATAGGAAGCTAGAAGTTTGTCAGGCTTGTTTGCCTTGTTTACCTCCTAGTTGTTTTGTGGAGAAAGCAGCGGGGTGCAGAGTTTCCAGGTGCCGCTGCGCGCGTCGCTCCCTTCCCCTGTTCAAGTAGGGAATAGTGTGAGAGAACTAGAACGCTACCTGTAGCTTCTGGTAGTTCAGCCGGAAGCAGTGACTGCCAAAGCGACCCTCCGTTCAAGCAGCACAAGCCGCTATGGACCGGGGTCTGAGGCAGCTAACTAGAGAGGCAGTGAGGGGAGCAAGAAGCTAGTAATGTCGGTGCATATTATACAAATTATTAAAACTAAAGTGTGCTTTCACTCAATAATGCTGATAGCAAGCTAGAAGTTTGTTAGGATTGTTTGGCTTGTTTACCTCCTAGGTGTTTTGCGGAGAAAGCAGCGGGGTGCAGAGAGTTTCCAGGCACCGCTGCCTAAGCCTAAACCTAAAACGTGTTAAAACATATCTGTTGTATCCCCCTGTACAACGTAAAAGATAAGGTTGAATGTCATATGTTGTTACTGACAGTTGATGTTGAACAGCCGCAGGCTTGCTCATTTCCAGTGCTAGCCTATTTTTCTCAAGGTGGGTCATGCAAATTACGTTACATTCCTTCCAACAGATGGAATTTAGAGTCTCTGGTAAGGTGTAGTAATCGGGACACCCAAAATCACATACAAAGTTTTTTACATAAAACCAGGTCATCTTAAATGCATGATCCAAATTCATTGTTTTTTTTAATCTTTCCTTGTTTAAAACTGTACTATCGGAGTTCCAGATTCTGTGCCAGAGTAACACTGGTTGTATCTTAATAACATCTGAGATGTATGGAACCCCCAACTCCGTATGACAGTTAAAAACAGGAAAACTAGCAGGTACCACTAAAATAAATCTTAAAAACACAATTTCATCGTGTTGAATGGGTGAACAGTCCAGAAAGCCCCAGACTCCTGCCCCAAAGGTGCTAAGCTTAGGCATTTTGCCTTGTAAATTTTTAGGAGGATTTCAGGGGGCCTTTTGCCCAGTTTGTTAGAGAAGTGAACTACAGCTGCAGTCAATTTCATAAGAAGTAGGCTTCTACTCTTAAACGCCTGGGCCCAGGAACACGTACAATTAAAAGAACACCCAAATCCGTAAATGTGTTTCTGCTTCTACCCACTCGGATACCACTACATTTAATTTATTTCTTTATTTTTATTTATTTAAACAGTTTTACATAGTGCTGGTTAGACCCAAGGGTATCAGAGTGCTTTACAGGAGAAGGACAAGATTGACTAACACAATAATAAGTTCGAACAAAAAGGAAAGGCAAAATATGAGAGCAAAAAGTCAAGAACAATAAATATAAAATCAAAGATATAGGCAGTAACATTAAGAACCAACCTGGGAATTAAATGACTATGTAAGTGTGATAGGCCAGAATAGAGGGGAGAAGGAATGGGGATACGGTTGGGCTAGAGAGGCAGAAAGGAGAGAAGATAACATGAAGGGGAATAAGGTGAGTACAAGTGAACAGGAGGAAGGAGGATAGAGGAAGATGTGGGGAGATAAGCGGGGGTGGCAGGTCAGGTAAAAAGCAGAGAGGAAACATGGTAACATAAGGGACAGGTTATGAAACACCTGGGAAGTAACAGGATTAAGGACCCCAATATTTGAGGAGAAGGTCTCGTTTGAGATCTTTTTTGAAGCTGAAGTATGAGGGGTTGCAAAGTTGATCTTTGGGGAGAGAGTTCCAAATGGTGGGTGCATTACAGGAGAAAGAGCGAGCTTGGGTAGACTTCTTTTTAACCAAGGGAGGGACCAGCATGAGGGCATTGGTGAACAGTCCTGAAAGCCCCAGACTCCTGCCCCAAAGAAGCTAAGCTTACGCATTTTGCCTTGTAAATTGCTTTGTGAAGTTTTTGGGAGAGATACAGTGGGGTTTGAAGATGCAAGGCTTTATGCGTAATGCAGGCGTTCTTGTAGATGGATCTGCCATCCAAGGGAAGCCATTGGAGATCTTTGAGGATGGGAGAGATGTGTTCCTGCCTCTTAGAATCAAAGATAAGCCTGGCAGCAAGGTTAAAGACTGACTTGATTGTGGCTAGGTGGACTTTAGGTGTACCTAAGAGCAAAGCGTTGCCATAGTCTAATCTGGAGAGTACTAATTATTGAACAACAGATTTAAGGATCAACTGGGATTTTTTCGAGGAGTAGAAGTGAAAAGAGAGCTCCTTTGGCAGCGTTTTTTATGTGAGAGGAAAGGCTGATCTTTTGGTCAATGCTAATTCCGAGAGATTTGACTGAGCAAGAGGTGGAAAGGGAACAGTTGAGAGCATTCAAGTCAGAGAGCCAGAGTTGAATGGGGAGACGGTTATTTTTAGGGGCAAAGAGAATGACTTCAGTTTTTTTAGGGTTGAGTTTCAAGTGATTGTGATAGAACCATTGTTGGATCTTAGTCAGGGTGTCGTTGAGGTGCAGAATGTCCGAATGGGATTTAATTTTACAGTAAAGTTGGGTGTCGTCCGCATAGAGGTGGTAATTGATACCTGCTTTCTTTAGTATGAGGGTGAGGGGCTCCATGAAGAGATTAAATAGAGAAGGATTGAGAATATACCCCTGGGGAACACCCATGGAGACAGGCATAGGTTTAGAGAGGCAACTGCTGATTTTGATTTGTTATGATCTGTGCTGGAAGAAGGAAGTGAACCATTCAAGAACAGGACCATTGAGGCCAAACCAAACTTTGAGGGTATTGAGTAGGGCAGAGTGGTTGACAGTATTGAAGGCAGCAGAAAGGTCAAGAAGGATAAGAAGGGAAACCTCACCCTTGTCAAGGGAGTTATGGATGTCATCAACAATGTTGAGCATTGCAGTTTCAGTGCTACAACCCTTTTTTCGGAAACCTGACTGTAATACATCCAGAAGGCAAAATGAGTCAATGTGTTTGGCCTGTTGGAGCAGGATGCATTTTTCGAGGGCTTTGGAAAGAAGAGGTAGATTGGAGATGGGGCGTAGATTGTTACGGTCGTTAGTGTCAGCTGTAGCATTTTTGAGGATGGGTGAGATTTTGTCCAGCTGGAGGGAAAAAGGGACACAACCCATAGCCAGGGAGGAGTTGATAATGGTAGTCCAATAAGGAGTGATTATATGCTTTAAGTCTTGAACAATGTTGGTGGGGAGTGGGTCCAGGGTATGACAGGAAGGTTTGAGCTTGGAGATGATGTTGAGTACTTCTAGCTCGGTAACTGGGCTAAAATGAAGCCAGGATGCATTGTTTTTAGGCTGTGTGCTAGGGGGGAAGAGATCCTGGGGGGTGACCGTGAGCGGGAGATGAGCAGGATTTGGAGGGGAAAAGGATCAAGAGGGAGCGAAGGAGAGAATGGCGGTAAGGGTGAGAGGACAAGCAGGGGTGAGACACATTGTGGGGGGGAGTTAAAGCAAAGGATGCATCAATCTTGGCAATTTTTTCAGAAAAGAAATTTGCAATTTCTTCACAATTTTCGGTGGTAGCGGTCAACTTGGGGGTGGCAGAATCAGATTGTTTTTTGATAATGTTGAATAATTCCCTGGGTCTATTCTTGGCTTGATCAAGGTGAGTACGGAAGAAGGAGGCCTTTTCACTAAGGATGTGTTTTTTTTAATTATTCCTAGCGGATCTGAGGAGGGCGAGGTTAGAGGGAGAGGGGTGTTGTCTCCAAGAGTTCTCGGACATTCTGAGTGCACGTCTCTCATTGTTGAGTTCAGCATTAAACCAGGATTTGGAAGGGATGTTTTTTTGCGGTTTTAATTTGGCTTGTGCAATTTGGTCAAGGACCTCGATGATTGTTTTGTTGTAGTGTTCAGTAATATTGTTAGCATTTTGTGAGGGAGGAGGAAGTTGAAGTTTAGCTTTAAGTTTAGACTCTAGTTCGCCTGGGGAAATAAGGTGAAGGTTTCTGGTTAATTTCTTAAGTTTAAGGTTTTTGGAGGGAGGGGGAGGAGTAAAGCTGTTGATCGTGAAGAGGATGAGGTGATGGTCCGACCAATCAATGGGGACAATGTGCGAGAGGGAGGCTACATCTTTTCTAGTGATGATGGCATCTAGCGTAGCTCCTTTGTCTTGTGTAGGAAAGTGGCAAAGTTGGACCAAGTCAGTAATGTCAAGGAGGTCATTGAGGGTTAAAACCGAGGGGTCATTATTATTGTTTCAGTGAATATTGAAGTCTCCGATGAAAATGTTATTGGAGTAGGAAATCGAGGCTTGGGAAAGTAGGTCAGACAGTTCATCTACAAAAGACATAGGGTCACCAGGGGGATGATAGATATTATGTAGCCAAAAAGGGGGGGGCGAACTATAACTTCACCTACCAGGTATTCAAAAGTGGTTTGATCAGAGTTCTTGACAAGTGAGAGTGGGAGGTCATCTTTATAAATGATGGCTAGGCCCCCCCGATTTTGTCCGGCCTATCTTTTCTGAGGATAGAGTAACCAGGGGGGGAGAGCATGTCAAGAATAGAGAAGGAGTGAGCCTTGAGCCAGGTTTCCATAAAAAAAAGCGATGTCAATGGCTTCACTGAGGATAGTCTCGGAGATTTCAGTTGCATGACGTTCAGCAAATCGACGGTTTATGAGTATGCAGTTAAGGGGTTTGGGATTGATAGCAGGAGTAGTTTCAGAGTGGACAGTGGTGCGTTACGGGGGAGGCCTAGGCGAGCGAGGGAAGATGGGGGTGCAGCTTATTCCCAGGATCACGGGGATAGTGGAGTGAGGAATAGGAAGATCCATAGTTGCAGAAGGTAGTGGAGGGGGCCTGGGTGAACCAGCTGCTGTAGGGATGAGGTTTATCCCAGGGGCTGCCGGAAGAGTGGGAAGAGGTATGTGAGATTCATCAGTCAAAGGGTTTAGGGGGTGGGAACTATTTAGGACCCCTGGGTCCAGGGAGGAAGGGTGGGTAGGCGTAAGAGGAGGGTTGGGAAGGTAGTTGCGGGGGAGTCCATCGTAGAGGATGTCATGAGGAGAGGTGCCTCTTTGAGGAGGGTGAGAAATGTTAGGAAGAGCATTGCCGAATGAGATGGGATGGTTGGCAGGTTTAGTATCAAAGAGGGTGATCAAGTCTCTCCTGAGGGATGAGAGTTCCAATGACAAGATAGAGAGGTGGGGTTCAATATTTAGAAGTTAATGGGTTAAAAAGGAGGAAGATAAGGAGGAAAGGGGGTCCATGGGGATGGGGGCTTGTTCCAAATTATCCTAGGAGAGAGGGATAGGCTGTGGGTGAGGAGGGAACCCAGGAGGCGGGACGAGAGGGGTGTTCCCAATTCTGACCTGATGAAGGCTAGTTGTGTGAGCGCCCACTAACCCAGAGGTCTGATGGATGCTATGAGAGGACGAGGGGGGAGTGGCTGGGGAAGAGAGGAGCACTCATATCTTTGAGCTTGAAGATGAAAAAGATAGTGTGGATTAGGAGTACATCATGGCGCGGTAAGGGAGAAGAGGTGAGGGGATTCAGGGTGTTGGAGGGACGGATTAGGGGCATTATTATTATTATTATTATTATGCTGTTTTATAGCGCGCTCCATTACTGCCGGAGTATCCTGGCGCGAAAAGAAAAAAACTGAATAAGAATGATCAGCCTACCCTACACAGAACAAAAGCTAAAAGGCTAGTCGAAACAGATGGGTTTTCAACCCTTTTTTAAAAGAGATAAAGTTCGCCGTAGCTCGCAAGGAAAGAGGGAGCTCATTCCAAGCCAAAGCGGACTTCACCGCCACTGATTGCCCTCCCAGCCGAGAAAGCCGGAAGCGCGGAACCTGAAGAAGATGTTGGGCGGCAGAGCGCAAAGGTCGCTTAGGAGAGTAGCGCCTGAATCGTTTCGTCAGGTAGGCGGGACCTTGTCCATAAATGGCTTTGTGGGCCAGGGTCAAGATTTTAAAATTGATCCTCTGGGAGACTGGCAGCCAGTGCAGGCTCCGCAAGTGGTTTCTAGCGCTGACCCGACTGGGGATATTACCCAACAGTCTGACGGTTGCGTTTTGGATCACCTGGAGACGTCTCACCATATAAGCCGGGGATCCACTCAGCAGGCCATTGGCATAGTCAAGTCGCGAAAGAATTAGAGCTCTAGCCACTGACTCTCTTGCTGAGGCAGGCAAATAGGGAAAAAACTTCCGTAACGCCTTAAAGGTCCCGAAACAGCCCCCTGCCAGCTTCTTGATGTGCCCCTCAAACCGGAGGTCTTCCCCGAACCAGACCCCTAGGTTCTTGGCGAGGACATTGACTGAACTGGGCATCGGGAAACCGGCCGGCCAAAGTGCTTCTCTAAAATTAGGGGGGAATTGACCGTAAAGCAGTATTTCTGTCTTGTCCTCGTTGCACTTCAGTTGCGCGGAGGCTAACCAGTTGAAAACTGCGGATAAACAGAACTGAATGCGCTCGGTATCTAAAACCTCCCTAGGCCAGGTGAACAACAGCTGTGTATCATCAGCATATGCGATGATTTTGGCCCCCAAATGTTCGGCAAGCTCAATCAGGGGGGTCAGATATACATTAAAAAGAAGAGGGCTTAAGGTGGAGCCCTGCGGGACCCCCATCATGAGGGGCTTAGCCGAAGATAAAAAAGGAAGGAGCCAGACCTGTTGTGATCGAGACGAGAGAAAGGAGCGCAGCCAGTCCAAAGCGAGGCCAGCAACCCCAATGTCCGCAAGCCTAGTGAGGAGGCGTTGGTGAGGCACCGTGTCGAACGCGGCAGAGAGGTCCAATAAAATTAGAGCTGCTCTGCCGCCACCGTCCAGGCACTCCCTAACTGCCTCAGAGATCTCCACCAAAGCAGATTCCGTGCTGTGCGCAGCACGGAAACCAGATTGAGCAGGATGGAGAGCCCCTGATGATTCCACAAACTCATTAAGCTGCCGGAAAGCCAGTTTTTCCCCTATTTTTGCCATAGCCGGGAGCAGAGAAATTGGGCGATAATTGGCCAGCACTTCAGGGTCTGCTCCAGCCTTTTTCAACAGGGGAAGAAGCTTGGCTTGTTTCCACTCAGCAGGGACTGTGGCTGTTTTAAATGAAAGGCTAACAATCTGCGTCACTTCCTGCACCACCACGTCCGCGACCCCTGCCAGCACTCGTGCTGGACACGGGTCAGAAGGTGATCCAGATTTCAAGGATTTAATCACAGCTAGTGTGTCAATAGCAGTGGGAGGCAAGAGTTCCACTATCCGGGGAGATGAACCCTCAGAGGGAGAGGAAAGATGGAAAGAGTCATCCGGAAAGTGGCTAGAGCTAAAACTCGCCTGAATAGCCGCTATTTTTTGCTCAAAGAACTCGGACAAGCTCTCACACCATACAGCAGAAGATGGAACCGCCCTTTGCTCAGCACAGGGAGAAAGGAAACTGTTAACAATTGCAAAAATCTCGCGACTGCTGTTGTTAGCTTTGTCAATCCGGCTAGTAAAGTATTCTCCCTTAGCTGTTTTAATGCTGGCATAGTAAACTCTCTGCTCCCTCCGTAGAGCCGCCTTAGCTAAGGGGCAATACGAATGACGCCAAGCCCGTTCAAGCTTTTTTACAGGCCAACCTGTGAATGCGTAGTTCAGGGGAGAACCAAGGCTTAGAGGGGGAGGATCTAGTGGGGAGACAGTGGGGAGAGGAGGAAAGGGGTAAGAGGGGTGAGGTTGGGGTTGGGTGTGAGGGCGTCAGAGGGGGGAGAGAGGGTAGAGGGGAAAGGAGTAGAGGGATCAGACAGAAGGGGAAAGGAGGAAAGAGGGGTAAGAGGGAAGAGATTGGGGATGGGTGAGAGAGCATCAGAGGGGGTGGAAAGGGTAGAGGTCAGTGAGGAAAGGGGGAGAGGGTTTGTTCGGCTAGATAAGATGGGGAAGAGTCAAGCGAGGGAGCTGGTGTAGTGGTAGCGGTGGAATGCAAGGATTGGGATTGGGAGATTTCGAAGATATCAAAGGATTCAGGGGGAGGTGGGGCTGGAGTCAGAAGCAGTGTCAGTGTGAGGACTTCATGTGTTTGCGCAGCTGAGGAAGAATGAGTAGGTGAGGATAGTAGATCGAATAGGTGGTTGAAGTGGTGTTCGAAGATGGTGAGGTGGTTTTCTGAGGCTTGAATGAGGATATTTCCTGATTTGAAGAAGAAGATGTCAATTTCTCCAGCGAAAGTGGGGGATGATGTGGTGGATAGCTTCAGGCCATATGGGATTTTGATAAATTTCTTTATGGGTAAGGAAGATACTTTTACATTTAGAGGGGCGTTTAGAGTAGAAGATGTAGTTGGTTTAAACAATGGATGTAAGGCTTAGGTAATTATCCACAAATACAGTTTCTTGGTGATGAATTAAAAGTTTATGTTTCAGGTTCTTCTTGGCATTTTTAGAGAGGTTGGGATGGTAAAGGATGGTCCAAGAGTTGAAGCCAAACCTAGTGATTAAAGTGTCAGGTGAAGTGAGAGTGTGATTGGAGGGAGGCATAGTAAGACAATCAGGATGATCGAATGAGCGGGCAAGAGAATTAGCGGGGTGCAAGATGGAGGGGGAGAGTGAGAAAAGTCAGTGAATGTGAGAAGTTAGGCTCAAAGCTGGGGCAAGAGCTATGAATTGCTGTGGGTTGAGATAGAGAGGAGTTGGAGTACGGAGGGAAAATCAGAGTTAGCCACCTTATTTTGAGTCAACACAAAGGGGAGGAGAGGGGGTCAAAGTAGTAAGTCGTATGGGAGGATCATGCGACTGGGATGAAAGGGGGAAGATGTGAAAAATAAGAGGGAGATCAGAGAATTGAAGAGGCAGTGTGAGAGAGCAGAAATGGGATAATAAAATAGAATCAGGAAGAGGCAGAACCATTTGGGCATGGAGAGACATTAGCCCAGAAAGATCGGGTCAAGATTACGGTAAAATGCAAAATATATTAAAAACAGGCAAAAATTATGTTAAAATAGCAGGCATCGGGTTTAGATAATTGAGTTAGGGTACAAGCCGGTACACAATACCTGTAAAGTGCAAATTAGACAAAGAACAAGTAAAAACACATTTGAAATAAAGGCGTCAGGATGAGGTCAAAGTAGGGCATAAGTAGTACAAATGGGGAAGGCAAATCAGCGACGAAAGGCTCGCCACCGGTCAAAGAAAAGGTTGACCTCAGATCAGGCCCCCAGAGGTCGGAGGGCCTGCACAGCGCCATCAATGAAAGCAGGCGGAGAGTCGGCTCTTCACGGGAGTCAAATAGGGGTCCTTCCGGAATGTCACTCCCCGTCCCGGCGGAGCATTACTTCAAATACATCTGCATTACAGGTGTCATCCTTGCAACTAGTGTAAAAATCCAGGACTCCAGATTATCACGAAAGATTTTGTGCGGCTCCTCATTAGGTCTGCATTCCCTAGGGAAGCTCAATTCCTTCGTTTTCTGCCCTGTTTAGGATTACTTTGCAATTTTAAGTATGTGGTATTGATTGTCTGGACAGAACATTGATTAATAATGAAAGCCATTCCAAGATGGCTGCTGCATTTGCATTCCTTGTTGAGTCCTCTTTTACTGGCCATTAATGTGGGAGGTAGTCGCCATCTTCCCACTGAGTGTTTACTGTCCTCGAGGCAGTGACTGCCCAAAATGGGGGATCGAATCCCCGAACACCAGGGGAATCGCCATCCCACTCCCCCTTCAACCCCGCAAAACAGAGCAGCCAACACCGACGACCGGAGGCATCCACCAGGTCACCACAGCATCGGCAGGGGCCCTCAGAAAGCTCCAGTGGAGCGAAGGAGAACACCGCACCAGACCCGACCGGCGCGTCAACACGTCCTCAGCAGCAAGGGGGCCGAGGCGGCCCACGCGGGGATGCAACCTGTCCCGCGGGGCCTCCGATCGGGACAATTGTGTCCCAAAGGCTCCCTCTGTTCCCCAGGTGATGACCTTCAGAGACAGGTTCCCGTGTCCCCAACGATGCGCATCAGTCCGCAACTAGCAAAGGAGCAGCAGCAAAGCCCAAACTCACATCTCTGCCTGAAGCCTCCAAGATGCCGGCAGTGTCCCGTGGGGGCCTCCGATCGGGGAACCTGTGTCCCAAGGGAACACGCACCACCGTCCCAGCAGAGCAGCAGTGGATCACGGTCCCGGGATCCCAGGGAGCTCCCGCAGTAGTCTGACGACAAGTCGCTCAGCCTCAGGTGCACGGGCCCTGACCAGCCCAGCCCTGCACCTCTCCGATGCTAGTCTCCTGGGGTCCGGGCAGCGCAGTTCACGGGGGCACCGTCAACCCAAGGGCAATGCGGGCAGAGGATCCGGTGATCGCACCCCCGTCCCGTGTCCTGCAATGACCTCCAGTGTGACGATCCAACAACGCGGTCAGAGGATCTTGGGGGGACCGGGGAGTCGCAGTCCGGGGGGCACCGAGCAGCCTGTGGGCGATGCGGCGAGAAGATCCGGTGACCTCTCAGTGATTCTGCATGTCCAGTGTGAGCCGCAATCACCAGAGCTGCGAGTCTGGAGAGGAGAGGTTGCGCTGCACGGGTGTCAATCTTCCCGAGGTAAGCTGATTTTTCCTTCTTTTTTATCCTCGATATTTTGATGGTAGTCGGGTGGCCAGTGGGTGGATGGCTGGGTTTTACCAGGGATTTAAACCGCTTTTGGTTATCCCGAACCTAGGAGCTCTTGCATCGAGCTCCTACTTTGCTCTTGCATCGAGCTCCTAGTTTTCTTTGCATTCAATTTTAACCCTAATTCATTCATAAAACTGATATAAGATGTGAGAGCCTTTTGTAAACCTATCTTTGTGCGTGCCATGAGTACTGCCTCGTCTGCGTAGAGAAGGGAGACTGTCGGGCGTTTATTGACATATGGTGGGTCCCTAGCATTTGACACCAATTCCTGTTCCAAAGCGTTTATATAAAGAGTGAACAGGAATGGAGCCAAAACGCAACCTTGCCCTACTCCCCTCTCACTTTAAAGAATGCAGTACATTCCCTGTTAGTTCTGTACCGAACCTTTGCACTTGCCACTGTGTACAGTTGCCTTAAAAACTGTACCAGTGCTGGTTCTACTTTTAAATCAGTCAGAATGGTCCACAGCTTGCTGGGAACAACACAGTCAAACGCGGCTGTGAGGTCAACAAAAGCCAAGTAAAATCTCCCAGCTTTAGCCTGAGTATATTTTCCGATTAATATGCTGAGATTGAGGACCTGCTCATTTGTGCCTAGACCTGATCTAAAACCATACTGCACATCGCTTAAAATACTATTTTCATCAGCCGATGTTTGAAACCGGTCTAAAACTATTCTACCTGCGACATTCATCAGGGAGTCTAATAGAGAAATAGGACGGTAACATGCAGGGTTTTCCCGCTCCCCTTTTTAAAAAATGATAGACTCAGACCAGGTGGTAATAAAACCTTTCGCACAGCAGGCTTGGAGGACCCGTGTTAACAAAGGAGATCATAATGACGGAATTAATTTAAACAAATCGCTGAAAGCAACAAGCAGTGTAAGGACATGAGACAAAGGAAACTCTGCTTAGACCATGCTACAGGGCAGGAACAAACAAACACATAGAGGAAGTAAAGCCGGGACTTACTGACTGAAGAAAAACAAGGAAATGAGAATGACTATGAAGCCAACTAATGGTAAGCCATGGATGGACTGTACATCACTAAGTGAACAAAAGATCTTACAACCTGTCTTTGGCGAACCCTAAAGTATAGGAGGTAGGGGCTGTAGTGGGGATGGAGGCAACAAACTTTCAAAGAGGCAAATGTGCCCGCCAAACATACTGAAGGGCATAAAATAATGGACCACAAAACATTTGTGTCCTGTCTGAAGGGAAACAGATTTTACCTCACAGACTTTGCTATACAGCACCAGGAGAACACAGTATTTACTACACAGATTTTCTTTTAAATTACATACTTTTTATTTTAGGTTAAAAAAGTGATTTTTAGGATTTAGGGATGGGTAGAGGTAAAAGGAATTAAGCATGATTTTAGGGTTCAGAGGGTGCTAGAGTTTAAGGGAGGTGAAGGGAGACTTGAGGGTTCAGAATGAGAAGAGGTAAAGGGAGGTGAGGGTGATTTGGGGGGGTTTCCAGAATGGGTAAAGGTAAATGGAGGGGATGGTGACTTCAGGGTAAGGGGTCGACAGAGGTAAAGGGAGGCAAGGGTGACTTGAGGATTTAAGGGTGAGTAGTGGTAAAGTTAGATGAGGGAGATTGTTCAAGAGTGGGCATAAGTAAAAGGAGGTAGGGTGACTTTATTGGAGAGTGTGATTTGGTAAACCCTGTTATTGTATGGTATGGTTTCGTATAGTATGGTATTGACTGTAGTTTTGTTTGGTAAAGTATACTATGGGCTGGTATTGTGTGGTATGGTAGGTACTCTTATTGTATAGTATGCTATAATATGGTATGATATGGAATGAACTGTCCTTGTATTGATTGATATGGTATGGCATGTTATTATATACAGGGCCAGACTGGCTGTAGCGGGCACCAGGCATTTTCCCCGAAGGGGTGGGGGCTGGTTTTATGCGTGGGGGCTGCTTTTGTCACTGTTTGCACCCAGGGCTGGTCGAGCAGCAACCTGCCCAGGCTGGTTGCTGTTCCCATTCTGGCCCTGATTGTATAGTAAGGTAAGGTATGGACTGGTATTGTACAGTGCAATATGGTTTGTTATTTTATAATATGGCAGGTTATGGTATGTTATTGTATAGTGTGGTATGGTGTGGTATGTCATGGGTTATTACTGCATAGTATATTATGGTATGAGTATGGCATGGCATGTTATTGAGGCGCACAACCTATGAACTGCAAATAGCGAGCATTCACAGTAAATTATGCAAGTGCAGATATCACTAGTAGGTACAATTTGAAAATATGTAATTTATGTTTTCTTTCCCAAATTGGGAAGGAAGGAGACTTTACATGTTATTCGACCAAAATAAGGACTATTCATAAACAAAGACATCTTTAGTGAAAGCTGAAACATGTAACTTTACTCAAATGTTATAAATTGTGTTGCTGTGTTGTTTTCCGTTTCAGACAAGACTTGTTGGAGAAAAGTGACTTATTGGAAAGTGAATGTTTAAAAAACCTGGAAAGCAAACAATGAGCGAGGGCAGCGGCAGCCCTAGAAGAACAAAACAAAAACTAACAGGCATAAAAGCATCTAAAAAAAAAATAGAGCATTATAGGAGCATGTGAAATGAAAATACAAACAATAAATACCCACTCACATGAAAAAGTACCATAATCTGAGCGCAGGTAGCGGGTAAGAACAACAATCTAGAAATCAATCAGTACTTGCTCCGTACTTCAGGGAAGAAAAGAAAAACTCTTGAAACGAATGGAGCTGATATGCGCAGATACACAAATACCATTTCAGAGGAATAAAATTAGAGCGACAACGTATACAACCTATGGTAATTAATGGGCGTGCTAAAAGTCACTTTAGAGTTTTTAAGAAACAATAGATCGTCCCAAACGACAGCGCCTATGCACAGTTTCAGGCGAGACATAAGCAAACACACGTCCACAATATACACAAGAATGAGAAAACAATGGGCCTCATTTATGAAAAGTGACGCATCGCTGCGTAAAAACAGTGATGTGTCACTTTTCATTGCGCCCTCCTTGCAACACCAATGATGCGTCATATTTACATTATGACGCATCATTGCGCAAGGAGTTACAGATACGTCAATATT
Source organism: Lissotriton vulgaris (assembly GCF_964263255.1). Lineage (NCBI taxonomy): Eukaryota > Metazoa > Chordata > Amphibia > Caudata > Salamandridae > Lissotriton > Lissotriton vulgaris. Next base: position 2,039,937,984 of record NC_141685.1, on the reverse strand, counting down.
TCTGACGTATCTGTAAGCGCAAAAGTGACGCATTGCTGGAGTGTGTCACAAAAGTGTGAGGCAGGCGCAAGATTTTGACGCAACGGCGTCCTAGAAGTGACGCAGTGAAATCTCATAGATTTCACTGCGTCACTTCTACGACCCTTTCTTGCGTCAATACGCCCCCCTTGCATACATTATACCTGGCGCAGGTATAATGTGGCTCAGGGGTTTACAAAGTGACGCATCTACCTATGTGCGTCACTTTGTAAATATGGTGCAACAACAAGGCACATTTTTTACGCTGCTGGTGCGTCACAAAAAGTGAAGAATGACGCACGGCCTCATAAATGAGACCCAATGAGTTTACTTTCTGGTCTGCACATTATGAAGGCACAACCTAATAGCACATCCAGATTTAACACATTAGTGTTTATTCGAGCCATATGTAGTTATTCGGAGCGCCTGAGGCCACTAAATAGAAAAGAGAAAATAGAACAGATGACACATAATGTGCCTATTGAAGACCATCTTGTGCAACATAATACTGCGTGTCTGACTAAAGGTATTCACAGAACACAAACAGATGTAATTGAAATCAAGTGATTAATTATCTCTAATGAACAATGTTTAACATATTGGCTCTGGAACATAACTGGATGACATTGATGCATATGTACTTTAACTCATTCTTTCCAACTTTATTAGGTGCGTATATCTGCTTCAGAGACAAATGAAACGCTCCCGGCTAGGCTCCAAGCCAAAGACTAATTTATTATTTAATGTGGGAGCGATTACTCGGTGCTTCCTTGAACAGAAATGACAGGTCTGAGCTAATGGAGTTGTGCTGCACGTTAATATAAATCAGGACAGAACAATTAATTAGAGAAACCGCGGGAAATCCCTTTGTTAGTTTTTCCCATTACCAGAAAAATTTAATATTGTTCATTTCGCTAACGTCCGCTGACATTTACAACTACTAAACCTTTTTTTAATCAAATCAATATCACTGGCATATAAATGAACTTCTTGTCTTCGACAGTGACTCTCCGAAGGAATATAGCCTATCGATCATAGGCTGCTCTAGCACGTGTTCTAAGGGAAAACCTAAAAACAGAATAAGAGATTCACGTGTTTTTTTTTACATTGCACGTTATTTTTCTATCCAAGCTCTTATACTTATTGTATTTGAATACGCGCACCTTTAATAGTTCTTATGTGATTCTGACACAGATTCGATTGCCATAATGATAATGCATCATGCAAACTCTTTTTGCAGACTTTTATCTGCTCATTGGGGTATGCACTTCTATGAAATGACTGCAACCGCCTTTAATAAAGTCTCTTTTTCCATTGTTACTCAGAGTTCTCTTTGCACAATGGGCGTTAAGATGCCACTACACAATGGCTGGTGATTCTTATCACCCTCAGTGCAATGTTGGCATCATGGACCTCTGACAGGATGGGCCTGCCGGCGGCGCCCACTGCCAGCCCCAGCTGCCAGACAAGGCAGCTTTGCCTGAGGGTACACAACGTGCAAATGTTTTCGCCCCCACCTTCGACACTGATGTCTTTACAGATTATGCTGCTGGGTGAGGCAGAGAGAAAATAAACCCGATTTATACCGACATTTGGACAATCTTCCTGTGAGTATCATTGTTAGAAGGTGGTTTTGTTCATAGCACTTTACAAAATTAATTGAACCAGAGCAGTTAATGATAATATTATTTGTATTCCCCATATTCAAAGTCTTTCTATAAAATATTGAGATTGATTATCCCCTCTTTTTTCTCAAAGCAGATCTCCACTAAGCCGCTATTCCGTTATTTATATCAAAATACAAGTTGACATAAAAAATACAAGTTAACATCAATATTCTACCCAAGTGGGCAAATACATGTCTGGAAATGTCAATATTTAACAACCCAAAACAATGTTGGGCAAATTTTGACATTCACAAATGCACTCACTTTCCTTTCTCTCGTCAAAAAGTAAACAAAACAACACAAAAAAAAAACAAGACAAATCCCCCCTAAGTGGGCATTGTTTCCTAATATATTCATTCCTGTCTTGCACCATTAGAGCTAATCAATATTACAATAACCATTGGTTATTCTCATTAGAACTTCAACTATCTTCTTTGTGACAATGATTTCTCAAACTTCTGCCCTTTCCATTACGGTTTCTACCTGTGTTCGAAACAAAAAAGAAACAAAGTTACAAAATTACTAACTAATTCTATACCTACAAAGTTACATAAAAATGTACACAGTCATTTACTACATACACTGCCTTTCTACAACTAATTATCTGATAGGAAGTATCCCCGCAGCTTCATACCTATGCTGATTCTTACAAATTTATTGACATCTCTTCACTCAAATTTAGACCTACAGGAGCCAATGTTTCGAAATGTATAATAAAAATCAATTTACTAATGCCTAACTGGCACTCCGGATCTCCTTTTTGCGTGTAATTTGATTGACTCTAATACTACAAAGGACAGCAGCTTGCCATCCTGATTGTGCATTTCTTTAAAATGCTGAGCTACCGAATATTAATAATTATTTTGTCAGATGGCTCATTGATGTTCTAATATACTTTTCTTTGCCCAGTGGAGCATACTTCCAATATAGTATTTACCACATGGGCAAATCAAACAATAGATGCAATGGTCCGTGTTACAGCTAAAATTCCCCTTAATTGAGAATTCTCTCCTGCTATTCGGTACTTTAATCATGGGTCAATCAACACTATTAGCACAAGCTTTACAATGCTTGCAGCATTTAACCCCTTCGAGGCTGATGACGAGCTGGGCTCGTCATGGTGTAGCCTCCTCAAACACTGATGACGAGCCCAGCTCGTCATGAACAATGGGTTTTTTAAAAAGTCAGCATATGGGCAGAATCAGAGGAGCGCGCATGTGGTTAAAACCTCTTACAATACTTGTGGTCCCATTATCATCCTGAGTGATTATTTCCTATTTCTCAAAAAGTTTGAGACTTTCAAAAACCCTGCCGCAGCTCAATAAACAGCGAGATCTAAACATTGAGAATGCTGGATAATAAGGATGTTAAGTTGATAATGGGGATAGAATACCTTTTAAACAGAGCTTGGAGTCTGTGATCTCCAAGCGTGAAGGGCACAAAGGGGAGCAGTTGTGTCCACATCGAGATGGAGATCACAGACTTCACAGCATCTTAGCTAATATCATATCATATTATCAGAAACAAGATTGTCAGCATAGTTACTATTCCATAAAATGCAAAGGGAGTAAGCATGTTATAATGCTAAATGGAAACAGTTTTAAAATATACCTATATTTTACCCTCCCTTGCTAGTAGGTTATTTTATATCTACAGAAGGTCTCATTGACATAATTGTTGCTAATACTGTCAGTTTTAAGAATGTGCTATTTGTGATTAAGTATCTTCCTGATTTTAAATGCTTGATTGGAGAAGGTTGTGATGAATCTCACTTTATCTACTTCACCCTCAGTCTGCTGTCTGGGATGTAGTAACTGTGGTATATCTAAGGCCTATGACTTGATTATAGCTTGCTTGATAATTTTTTTTACTGTAACCTTGTTGTTCAAATCTTCTACTCAGTTCAGTTCAGTTCATGAAGCTTTATTCGGTACATATAAAATGACCATAAAAGCACAAAGTAAAACGCATGAAATAACAATTTTACAGAATACAGAAAGCGAAGATAAAATACAGACATAAATGCTTAAAATGACATACTTTTCCGAGCATTATTTGCCTGATTTAAAAATGTAGCAGTATAAAAACAAATATCGACAGATTTCAAATTAATTATTTATTAAATTCAATGCCTGGTTAACTGTACGTACACCATATTTAACAAACATAGGTTTCAAATAGGCAATACGGAAATTCATGTACTGTTTGCAGAATAATAAAAAGTGCAAGGTGCTCTTTTTGAATACGCCATCACATAAGCATGGCCATATCGGGTGTTTCTTAAGGTTCGGTAGGGCCACCAAATGATGTGCTACTCCAAATCGCAGTCTAGTTAGCACAAATGTGTGGGATGGCCGAGTTGTGGTAAATATTTGATTTACCGTCTTAATTTCTATGCAGGTAAGTACTTAATCAATAATAACTCAATCGGAAAGAAAGACGCAGAGTCCGTGGTGTTAGAGTTCTTAGGGGTTTTATTCCTTAAAAAGGAATGGTCATGACCGGATATCTGGTTCCTGCCACCACTGGGGGTGCAGGAAGGGATAGAGCAATATTTTATTGACAATACATAGCTTATATACTTGAGTTACATTATAGAAACCAATATAGTAGGCGTAACAGCTGAGAGAAACAAGATAAAACACACACGTGTTAGTGATACGTAATTAGAAGGCGTGAACTAGGCGTGAACATAGAGGTGTGTGCTAGAAACGTCACAGGTAGGTGTCATAAGTGGGTGGCAACAAAAGCAGAATCTTGCAATGTCAGCAGAAATCTGAGGCCTGGATGCGCGCGCAGCTGCATGACGTGTGATTGACGTGAAACTGGAGGGTGCAGGGGGCTTGACATTTACAATGGCGGAAAGAGACAGAAGTCTGGCATGTCAGATCAACTTGTGCTTCTATCATATCTGATATCTGATGTTTAGGAACTGAGCTATCTGGACGGAAAGGTCTCTGGGGCAGAAGCTATTCTATACTGACTGTGAGTGCGTGTATAAGCGCCTAAGTGTCTGCATGAGAAGCGTGGGGGCATGGGCCTTCCATGGGAGCATGGTAACAGAGGCTATGAATTACTTGCACAGAGACAGTAAGGCCAGGCCCTTCGCTCTGCAGCTGGGGGGATGTTTACTTAAACTAGTAGGCAGGAATGCATTTTCGGAGAGGGAAACAGATAACTCGAAGGTTGAATTCGTTCTTGGCAGGCAGCAGGCTGAGCTAAACGCGGTGGGCCGCGCTGGGAGTAAGGCAGAGTTCACAGGTACAGGGGCAGCCTGGGCTGAGGCTTTCAGAGTCAGAAGGCAGGAAAAAGGCTCGATGGCAGAATTCAGGGCCTACTTTGCCAGAGCTGAAAAACGTGTAAAGTACACCACAAAAGACGTTGGCATGGCATACTTAGGAACGGACTATTCAACCCATTCAGGGTGGGTCTGAAAGAGGACATGTTAACGTTGGACGCAAATGTATTTGCGTCTTCATAGCTGGCACAGGAGGGAAGTTACATGCACTTTAAGCTCGTACATGGAGACGGTGGGGTACACGATAGGGAACATAACTTGACCAAAAATGTATATTTCCTCATTCCCTCCTTGTTCCCTACGGACCCTTCATGATATCTCGATCATCATGAATCGATCAGTCTGTTCTTGTAACATCATTTGCTCATCTCTCTTCCGTTGTCGGTTTGAGAGAAAACTGGAATGTTCAATGCACGATGTGGCACACAGTCCACAAATCGCCGGCCCACACTGTAGGCACAGGCAGCAACTGAATACTATGACAAGGGCAATGCCTAGGAAGGATAGGATCTTCCATCCCCAAGCGGTCAACGTTGTCCAGAACCAACCGGACCAAGTCCAGGTGCCTGGATTCTGATGTATTAAACTTGCAATCTTATGAAGACGTGTAATAGCTTTGTATACAGATGGCGCGTTTTCTGGAATGAAAACACAGCAACTTGACCCGATGACCTTACAAGCTCCACCTCTATCTGCCAAGATGACGTCAATAACAAGACGATTTTGAAGGACAACAATCCGCATAGCAGACTGCTCCTCTGTTAAGTTACCTAGGGCGGAGGCAGTTTCATGTACTACTGCTTCAAGTGTTCTAGTTAATCTACGTATTAATTTACTGTTTTGGACGGGACCTGTGAAGGAAAAGAATCCTTTATTAATCTGTGTATTGCTCCCATGCCGTTTCAGTATAGTCGACAATCGGGAGACCTCTTCGGAATCTATCTTTTACTAGATTTGTATTTCTATGATAATCAGGAGGAGCTAGGAAAACAGGGGGCAGAAGGAAAGCAATGTAACAGGTACCATCCCAATCTGGAGGTAAACGTATGTATGCGGTATGGCCACAAACAAAATATGAATGACGTGTAGCTCGGAATGAGGACCTGCCCTCATCAGTGAATTCGACCACAGTAGTACATTTACTATGACCTAAGTGTACTGAACCTTTCTTTCTAACACAAAGATGACCAGTGACTGGTAATACTGACATAGCGGGGAGAATGGGTGCGGCTTCGGACTCGATAGTAAGAATCATGAGGTTAACTGTGTAATTACCTAATCCATATACTTCGTTTTCTAGATCAGTTCCTATTCTAACAGATCGTCCACTTTCATCAGGGTAACAGACGTCGAACAGAACTGAATTCAGGTTTCCCCAAACCCAGCCCCCCCCGCGGGTAACAGCAATATCAGAATCTAAAGAATTAATCAATCTACTCCATGCACCACAGGAGCCATTGTGAGTGAACGGATACGGAAAGAGGGGCAGAAACTCCCTTGTATTTCTGATGGGGAGGGAGTCGGCCACATATCCAACAGTTTGTAGCATTGCTCGTCTGATGGGAGTGATGTAACATGCTAATGAATGTGTTGTTGTGCAGCGCAAGTCTGTAAGACAATTCGTGAGGGGGTAATGTACTAAAAGAATGTTCAGCAGAGACATTGTAAGCAGGTTGTTCACGCTTGAAGATAGGGTAGTATATGGGAAGCAATATACTCGCCACAATAATCAGAAGACTTAGAAAAAACATAATTAATAAAGTCACTATACAGTGGCTGCGGAGTGATTTGCAATATGCACGTTTCTTGAATTCTCTCTCTCTCTCTCTATCTCGATCTAGGGGATACATGTCAGAAACTATTTAACCGATTCACCTAGGGGAGGACTTAAACAATTAAACTGTCTGACTTGCTAGATCGAAGCTTCAGTTTATACTCCTCTTGGGGAGTTTTCTCTCGTTCGGGAACCTTAAAGTCACTAGGTTTAATACAGTCTTTGGTGGGGGTGGACGAGTCAGGGTCTGGTTTCAGTTCGTTGCACTTTTTAATATGACTCGTATGTATCCACCCCTTTCTGCCTTCCACTTTGATTGCTGTCCTCGTAGTGAGAAGGACGGTCTTCGGCTCTTTCCAGCGGGGCTCCAGCGGACTTTTCCTGTCAAAGTTCCTTATTAAGACGGTGTCACCTGGTCGGACATCGTGCGGCTTTACATCAGTGTTGTCAGGGAAGGCTGCTGCAACCTGTGAACGACATGATTGGAGTGCAGACATCAAGGAGGCAAGGTAATCTGTCAGCATATTACAATCGACATCAGTAATTTTCTTAGGCATGGGCGTCCCCCACATATTCGGTGGTCTGCCAAAGACCACTTCGTACGGGGATAGTCCTGATCTCGAATGGGCAACCATTCTCATGTAGAACAATGCAACTGGCAGGGCGACTATCCAGTCGACCCCTTTCTCTTTACAAACTTTAGCAAGACGGGTCTTTAATGTCTGGTTATGCCTTTCTACAAGGCCTGCGGCTTCGGGATGTCGGACACAATGGAATCTCCACTGATATCCTAGCAGAAGGGAGACATGCTTCATGAGTTCGGATGAGAACGGCTGTCCGTTATCTGAGTACACGACACGAGGCAAGCCGTATCGTGGGAAGAATTCTCGAACCAGCTGCCTGGCAGTGGTCGGGGCAGTGTAATCTGAGACTGGGTATGCTTCGGTCCAACGGGAAAGTGCACAAACAACTACGAGGACATATTTGAATCCCCGACAACGGTCCATCTGGATATAATCCATCTGGAGGACTTCAAAAGGGTGATCGGGAGGATGAAATCCACCTTGCTCTACAGGAACGCTTTTACCTGGATTGAACTGACAACAGATCATGCAAGTACGCACTTTCTGTTTTGCTGCTGCTCGTAAGTGTTTGTTGTACCAGAGATTCTGTAAACTGTCTAACATAGCTTTCTCTCCTAGATGTGCAGGACTATGTGCTGTATTTATCATGATTTGGACCATTTAGTCGGGGAGAAACCATGTAGATTTTCCCTTCGTGACCCATCCTTGATCTGTCTGGATCCCTCCTAGTTCAGTCCATTTCTTTATTTCATCTGGAGTGGCATGTGTCTGAATATCGATTACGTCTAGGGTGGGATCCCTGACTGACATACACGGTGTTGGTACTATTGTCTTTGTCACATCAGTAGTCTGGGTGTGAGTCAATGCTGTATGTTTTGCTGTCTGGTCTGCCAGGTCATTACCCTGGGAAACAGAATCCGTAACTTTAGTATGTGCTTTACACTTCATGACTGATATGCCCGAGGGCAAATGTATTGCTTCTAACAGTGCTTGAATGAGGGGACCGTGTTGGATCTTGGCACCATGAGAGGTCAAGAAACCTCTTTCTTGCCATAACATTCCGAAGTCGTGTACGACTCCGAACGCATAACGGGAATCAGTGTATATGTTAACATTTCTGTTCTTGGCTAGTATACAAGCTCGGGTCAGAGCGATGAGCTCCGCCGCTTGGGCAGACAGTGTGTCAATACGATGTGTTTCTTTAACATCAGTTTCAGTGGTCACTGCATACGCGGCCACTAATTCTCCTGTACTTGTTCTCATGCATGAACCGTCCACATAAAGTGTCAGGTCTGGATTTGTCAGTGGAACATCTGTTAAGTCTCGTCGAGGTTTTGTTACTGTATTAATGATCTCTATGCAATCATGCGGGGTTGGATCTGTCATAATTGTAGGTAACAATGTTGCGGGGTTCAGAATGCTACAGCGTCTGATTTCTATGTGTGGCTGGAATAGTGTCAATTCATAACCTGTCAGTCGTGCTATAGTCAAGTGCTGAGTCTGAGTTCTATTTAAAAGAACCTCTACAGAATGTGGAACTTGAACTGTTAATGGATGTCCTAAAACAATTGAGTCGCTCTGTCTGATTGCTAGTGCTGTTGCTGCTACTGACTTCAAGCACGCAGGGAGTGCCTGAGCTACTGAATCCAATGTACTTGAAAAATAAGCGCAAGGCTTATGTGAGCCTGCTTGATCTTGAGTGAGGACAGACAATGCTGTACCCTCACGTTCTGTAACAAAAAGTGTAAAAGGTTTGCTGTAACATGGTGTCGCTAGAACTGGTGCTTGACATAAAGCTTTCTTTAATTCTTCAAAAGCCTGTGTATGTTCCTGAGTCCAAGGAAGGACAGTCGAAGTCGCTGCCTCCTGTGTTGTTAACTGGATGAGTGGTTTAGCTAGAAATGCATACTGGGGAATCCATTGTCTGCAGTACGAGGTGAGGCCTATAAAGGCCCGCACTTCCTTTTGTGTCTGTGGTTGTGGCATATTTACAATTAACTGAATGCGATCGGGAGTGAGCTGTCTCCCCACTTTGGACAGCAAGTGACCCAAGTACACAACTTGCTGAACACAGAATTGTAGCTTCGAAGGAGACACCTTGTGTCCCTTGTCGGCCAGAAAATGTAAAACTGTCAGTGATGCTTGTTCACATTCGGGCTCACTTCGTGCGGTGATCAGCAGATCATCGACGTATTGCAGTAAAGCGGTGTTAAGTGGCATAATGATACAATCAAGTTGTCTTTTCAGTGCTTGGCTATAGATGCTGGGGCTTTCTGTGAATCCTTGAGGTGCGCGTGAAAATTTGAAACTTCGTCCATTTAAACTGAATCCGAAGAGATATTGGCTCTCTGGATCAATAGGTACACTGAAGAAGGCGTTCTTGAGGTCAATTACAGTAAAGAACGTTGCTTCTGAATCAATAGCAGTCAATAGGGAAGAGATGTCGGGAACCACAGGGTACTGTGGGACAATACATTTATTCAATTCTCTTAAATCAATCACCAGCCGATATACTGGCGGTGCATTGGGATCAGTACGTTTAAGAATCGGAATGATGGGTGAATTACAGATATTGGAGTCGGTTTCTACGACCACTCCTTGGGCAATGAGCTCTTCAATGATTTCCAGTAAAGCCACTACAGCATCGGGTGGTAACTTGTATTGTCTGATTCTGGGTAAAACAACACCTGGTTTGAGTGTAACACGGTATGGTGTAATGTGCATGCAACCTACATCAGTTGGGCCTTTTGCCCACAAGTGATCTGGTACATTTTTCAATCTGACATCAAACTCTCGCAACACATAATGACCCTTAAAGTCTCTCAAGAAAAGTCTAACTCCTTCCGGAGAGCAACATATAACAGCTCCTAGAGCTTTCAATGTCTTTATTCCTAACAGATTTTCTGGACATGATTTCGTGAGTAACAGGTCTGTAACACGTGATAATGGACCCACAGCCAGGGGGACTGGTTTCGATCCCTCATTTACAATAGGCTGTCCTGAAAAACCAAGGGAAACATTCTGTGAGCCTGAGAGGGGTGCCCCTGGGACTTCATCATGGCTGATTGTGGTGCGACTTGCCCCTGTGTCAATTAAAAACGTTCTGTCTTTTCCCAATACTTGACTGTGTAGATAAGGACCCTCTTGATCTACAGGAATCTCAATAAGAGGCAAGCCACCCTCCCTCTCTAGGCTGTTTCATGTGTATCGTTGATAATCGGGGTAATCAGATTGGGCATACTGGTACATCTGTTGCGAAACTTGCTGAGTCGCGGCAATGGGCTGTGGCTGTGACTGTCTCTGAGGTACCGCTACTGTCTGTGCTGTATGTGATGGAACATGCATAGGCTGTGTATTCTGCATGGGCTGTATATTCTGTGAAGACTGATGCTGATTATGATCTTGTCTAGGCGGATGCGGTCTTTCTTTAGTTTTACCTGTCGCTATATTATGTTTCAGAACTGGGCATTCATGTACGTAGTGACCTGGCTGCTTGCAATAGTTGCATGTCCCTTTAACGGGAGCTGCGGAATGGCCTGTCTGGGTCGTACCCTTTCTCTGGCCGTTGGCTGGAACCGATTGGGCCACTAACATTTTCATTTTCGTGTCTTTCATGCGTTTCTGTTCCTGATCCTGTTCTTCTCTAATTCTGTTCTGATGATATTGTAACATCTGTAACATCTGGGATGGCGTATTTGCCTGCCAAGTACTTTCAACTTTATACACGCGGTTCTTAACTAATGGCAGGGAATTCTCGACTAATTTTGATACAAAAAGATGCGGGTATGACTCACTACTTGGTTTAAGGCCACTATTAATAATGAAACATTTCTCGAATCTTGAATAGAAGTCACTAGTATCTTCATCGTGTTTCTGTTTACAGGACGAGATTGCGTCCCAATCTTCCTTTCTAGTTGTCAGTAATCTTGGGAGAACCTGTACTATTAAACCTGGTAATGCTTTAGTTTTCTCCCCAAGGCCTAGCCCTGGGGTACGTTTTTCCTCCTCTTCTTCTATTTCTGCCCATACAATCTTTTTGTCCCCCACTTCCCATTCTTTTTCCTTGAGTTTCTCGTAGATGCCCGTGGGCAGCAGTACCTTTAACATTTTCATGATATCTTCATATGTGTAATCCCCCATCAGTAACATGTCTTTAAGTTCTCTATGAAAACCTGCAGGGTCTTTATCATGACAGGGTACTAGTTTCTTCATTTCCAATAGTTCTAACTTGGTCAGAGGCGTGTGTACGTACACACGTTTCAGATTATGATCGGTACCCATGACTGGATGTACTTCTCGTAAGGGCTTCTGACTTTCAATGCCATGCAGGCGCTCCATATGATACATTTTTCTTTCTGGGGGCGGAGCAGGAACATATTGTGAACCCAGGAAAGTGTTATGTCTGTGTCGTTGTTCTAGAATTATTTGAATTAATTTGGTACTTAAACCTCTCCATCTATCCATGAGTAGTGCTTCTAATGTATCGTGTAAGGGACCTGGGTCAGCGTGTTGATATCTGAATAGCGTGAGGAGGTGTTGAATCATGTATACACCTGCTAACTTCTGCTCGTCTGGGGAAAGGTTCAGAAATGTCTGTGCTACGGTGTCATCATTGTATATATTCGGGTTGTCAGCCCATAGTACAGCTGACCGGGCTAGTTCTTGTTCATCCATAGAATTGAGTACATGGTACCCCATTCGTTCTCGAAGCCTTTTATCAGTCTCCTGGAACTGATGTTCAGGGGAATTCGGTTTTGTTATGCCAGAGAGGAAAACTCTCTTGCTTTCTGGACGAATGCCTTTCCTAAGGTAAGTTCCCTTACCTACATATGCTATCGTATCTGTAGTCTTTTCTGGTTCTTCAGGTTCTTCCTCCTCCTCGGAGGAGGCATTCTCTTTTTCTTTTTCTTTTTCGTGTATCTCTTTTACTGCTTTTCTTATTTTCTTGTACATACTGGCTATGCAACCCCCTTTATCATGTTTTCCTTCAGATATATTTTGACCCCACTTGTTGAGTCCATCTAATTCATCCTGTTCTGTCTCAGGCCTGTCTCGTTCTCTTATTAAGCAATTTATGAAAAAACGTAGTATATACGCTTGAGTGTCGACTTTCTGATGTGCCATGGCTTCCTTAATACTGTCAGGGTCTTCCCCAGTCCGGACAAAATTATATATTCTATCTAGGTACTCTTTCATTCCTGAGAAGTACAGTAGGTAATCGGTAGCTTGTCGTAAGCGTAGTGATGCTATAAACATCCTATCATCTTTACCGGGTACTGGGTCGTATCTGCAAACTTGAAGTGGTTCTTTGAGTGGGTCGAGGCGGGGTGAGTGGAGCATAAAGGGCTTCTGCAAGTGTAATCTGCGTGTTGGCGGCGGGGTCTGGTGACCCCCGGACGCACCTCCTGAGGCTGAAGCTTGAGCGTTATCTCTTTGTGGAGTTTGTATCGGTACTTGAATTTGTCTTTTAGTAGGATCAGGTAGAAACGGTTTCGGCAGATTAATTTTAGGTGCGGGAAGTGGTGGAGGTGGTGGAACAGGGGGAACCTGTCGGACGGGAGAACCTTGCTGTGGTACTGGCGGGATACGATCTCGGGGCGGGTTACCACCCCCGTCACCGTCGGTAGGCGGGACGCGGACAGGCAGATTGGTGTAAGCGGGAGCTACATCCTCTAGATAGGAATTCAGGAATATGTCTTTAGTGGTCCTGTGAGTTACTTTAGTTGGAATTAATGGTGGCGGCAGATTTTTCGGCATTTCTGAAGTGGCCTCTGGCGAACCCTCGGCCACGAGATACATGCCATTTACGAGATTGTTTCGTGCGCGGTCTATTTGCTCTGATTTTACTCGGATCCCCTCAGTAACTAATTCGTTTTCTTGAGCTTTATCTGATTCTTTAAGTCTGTCTTCTCTACGGAGTGCTTTTTCAGCACGCTTATGTGATTCCTTACGCCAAAATTCTATGGCGTCTTTCTGAGATTGTCTGGCTTTCTTTTTCCATAATGCTTCTTCTACCTTCATGATGCACTCGGCATCCCATGTTCCGGTAACGGGCCATCTGTGTCTTTCGTCTAGATGCTTAGTATAATCGGCCCATAAATCTAGATACAGTATGGCGTCTATGCCATGTTTATGGTACATGAAATTTCCAGGAGTGTCCCTAGGGGGGATAGGAATTTCTTCCTCTAGCATCCCTTTCCTAGTTCCTATCTGCTTTAACTTGTTGAAAAACGGCATCTTGTTTACTTAATACTGAATGCTCAATCCTTGCTACTTAATACTGAATACAGCTAATTACACAAGAAACACAATAATGCACATAAAAAAACAGTCACTCATACAACGACATTAATCACATGAAAAACATTAAAAACACCTATTACTACCCCCTATACCGGATGTACTGCTAAACAGTACAGATACACTGCTGAGAACAGTGCAAGAACTTGAATCATCGGATATACTGCTAAACAGTACAGATACACTGTCTAAAACAGTGCAGACCGGACTTGTGTACCCAAACCCGTCTAGATACGTCCCAGCAATGGTACTCACCGGGAAGCACGGAAAACAGAAGGCCTCGGAAAACTCGACTGGACTGGACCGGACTCGACTCGACTCGACACGTGGATACTTCGGAAAACTGGTGGGCCTCTTGACACCTCGGACCTTGCTTCTTTCGGCTAGGCTCTGGTTGGGATCCTCCGCGCTCCTCACCGCCTCGTCTGGGTGCTAATTGCAGTCTTCGTCACCTCCGTGGCCCAGAGGGAGATACAGGAAATCCTGCCGGTACGCGTAGTTTCCGTCTAACTGATGGCAGGGGACAGAGTTTGCAACGCACCAACCGGCGCGTGAGGTGGGGGAGGGGTTCCTATTCGGGCGCCAAAATAATGTGGTAAATATTTGATTTACCGTCTTAATTTCTATGCAGGTAAGTACTTAATCAATAATAACTCAATCGGAAAGAAAGACGCAGAGTCCGTGGTGTTAGAGTTCTTAGGGGTTTTATTCCTTAAAAAGGAATGGTCATGACCGGATATCTGGTTCCTGCCACCACTGGGGGTGCAGGAAGGGATAGAGCAATATTTTATTGACAATACATAGCTTATATACTTGAGTTACATTATAGAAACCAATATAGTAGGCGTAACAGCTGAGAGAAACAAGATAAAACACACACGTGTTAGTGATACGTAATTAGAAGGCGTGAACTAGGCGTGAACATAGAGGTGTGTGCTAGAAACGTCACAGGTAGGTGTCATAAGTGGGTGGCAACAAAAGCAGAATCTTGCAATGTCAGCAGAAATCTGAGGCCTGGATGCGCGCGCAGCTGCATGACGTGTGATTGACGTGAAACTGGAGGGTGCAGGGGACTTGACATTTACAATGGCGGAAAGAGACAGAAGTCTGGCATGTCAGATCAACTTGTGCTTCTATCATATCTGATATCTGATGTTTAGGAACTGAGCTATCTGGACGGAAAGGTCTCTGGGGCAGAAGCTATTCTATACTGACTGTGAGTGCGTGTATAAGCGCCTAAGTGTCTGCATGAGAAGCGTGGGGGCATGGGCCTTCCATGGGAGCATGGTAACAGAGGCTATGAATTACTTGCACAGAGACAGTAAGGCCAGGCCCTTCGCTCTGCAGCTGGGGGGATGTTTACTTAAACTAGTAGGCAGGAATGCATTTTCGGAGAGGGAAACAGATAACTCGAAGGTTGAATTCATTCTTGGCAGGCAGCAGGCTGAGCTAAACGCGGTGGGCCGCGCTGGGAGTAAGGCAGAGTTCACAGGTACAGGGGCAGCCTGGGCTGAGGCTTTCAGAGTCAGAAGGCAGGAAAAAGGCTCGATGGCAGAATTCAGGGCCTACTTTGCCAGAGCTGAAAAACGTGTAAAGTACACCACAAAAGACGTTGGCATGGCATACTTAGGAACGGACTATTCAACCCATTCAGGGTGGGTCTGAAAGAGGACATGTTAACGTTGGACGCAAATGTATTTGCGTCTTCATAGCTGGCACAGGAGGGAAGTTACATGCACTTTAAGCTCGTACATGGAGACGGTGGGGTACACGATAGGGAACATAACTTGACCAAAAATTTATATTTCCTCAGAGTCACCATAACTAGATAAAAAGGGAAACCTTCAATAGTGTTATATCTACTGTAGAACATGACAGTGGTCATAGAACCATTAGCTAATGCCCGCTTCTTTGCTCTAAAAGCTAAACATTTTATTTTCATCTCTGCCTTAGGTATCAGAGATGCGGCACTTGGGTCAATCAAGATGTTTAGGTTAAATATTTTGGAGAAACAATCTACAACGTATTTCAACCAAAGAATTTTCTGATATTTATCCAATAGTAAACAATCCTCAATTATTGATCTGTTAAAAAACTTTTCATCGTGGAGCCAAATGGAACGCCATGTCATAAGTGGCCTTAAGGATAACAGATCAATTAGGAAATTATTATCCAATTCTCGGTGAATCAGCTCGGTGGGGGCACTATGGGGTAAACACAAGAGCTTCTATAAAAACGTATTTTCCTCCAGCTGCATGTTGTAGTCACAGCTGTGGCCCCAGACACCTGCCCCATATATTGCCGTTGTAACACATCTTGCTTGGTAGATCCGACACATATCTCTAGTACGTCTGTCCCCAATTTTCGCCGCGAATCTAAAAACACCATGGGCATTTTTGGACATTTTATTACGGATATTGTTAAACTCACTGTTCCATTTTCTCTCTTTAGAGAAGGTAATCCCAAGATAGCAAAATGTATCTACTTGTTGCACCTTTTCACAGTCAATAAAAAAGGCATTAGAAAATTTGCTTTTTGACCCACAAGTCATGGTGTACGTTTTCCCCTTCTTGATCATCAACTTTCTGTCTTTAATAAAGATGGAAAATCTATCAATCAAACGCTGAAGTCCAAGGCGAGTTCTAGAGAGCAAAACGGCGTCATCAGCATATCACAACACCGGAACAGAAACACCTTTGATCATGGGGGCATCAGCAATTACATTTTTTAAAATTACGTCGATTTCATTAATAAATAATATAAAAAGTAGGGGGGCCAGTACACAACACTGTCTAATTCCTCGTTTAACACTGAATTTGGGGGTACATTCGCCTTTAGTGCCGTAGCTCACACATGTTCGTAACTTTTCGTACAGCCTGGCAAGGAAAAAGATTATACCCTCTGGTGCTCCTAGCTGTAACAAGGATGGCCATAATAGAGAATGGTCAACCATATCAAAAGCACTACTTAGATCTGCGAAGCAGAGATATAAAGAGCCATATTTAGCTTCAGTATATTTGCCAATCAATAAATCAAGGTTTATACACTGGTTGAGTGTACCCCGGCCCTTCCTGAAACCATACTGGCTAGCGGCCAAAATGTCCTCTTTCTCCACCCACTCTTCTAATCTAACCAACATAACTCTACTCATGATCTTAACTGAGGAGTCCCGAAGGGAGATGGGATGACCTGCTGCCCTTTTTGTATATCGGGATTATGATCAATTCCCCCCAGGTTTCAAGGGCCTCAGTGCGGACTGCTGCATTAAATACAATAGTCAAGAGGGGACTCCACATATCTGGGGCTGCTTTATAAATGTCGATAGGTACCCCATCAGGTCCCTGGGCTTTTCCCCCCTTACTAGAATGTATGCCAAGCTCAACCTCGCTGACAGCACTATCCAGTGGTAGAACAGGCCACCTCCTTGGCAAGGTATCTACACAACTAGCAGAGTTAAACATTTCAAAAAAGTGTGAAACCCATCCATCACTAGGGAGGTTAGAGGTTAACTCTGGAATATTTTCCTCTTTAAGGAAAGGGGAGTTAAGGAGGTCCCAAGCCTGCTGCTGCAGCTCACCCTTCCTCCGTTTCAGAGCTTGCTTGTACTCTAATCCTAATGCAGAAATTAGGTTAGTGTCCCTAGGCTTTTTGGCAAGGGCATATTTTAACTTGGTTAATAGGGTGGCACACGTATGGTCGAACCAGCCCGGTTCATTTTTACGCTGGACAATCTTAGTTCTAGTGAACCTGTCATCAATAGATTTATAATACCATTAAAAACAGATACAACCTGCTCAAAAACAATACTATTATCAAGGATAAGGGTGATATCTATCAGGCTTTCTTTAACAATAGAATGTATTAATTCATCACTTTCTCCCCTATCCATCTTAGTCTTACTCCATTTGGTCTGTGTGGCTCCACATTAGAAACCATTGTTCCTGCTCCAACAAGGCTTCCACCCCAGAAAGTACATTTTAAGATAATACGATTATGGTCACTTAGAGAAGTGACTTCTATCCTGGGGGAAGCACAATATGGAGTGATATTAGAAGAAGCAATCACATGGTCAATGACTGAGCTAGTCTGCCGGTTCTTGAAAGTAGGGATGATTTGACCATTTTGGTCTTTGGTGAAATCCAAGATTTCCAGATCGTTACACCCCATAAGTTTATGTAATAATTCTCCATAGTTGTTGTGTTTGAAGTGCAGATCATCCGAACCAGCGTTATTCATAACTCCACAGACTTTTTGGCTAGACAATTCACATAGCGAAATATTAAAATCACCCACCCAAATAAAATCAAAAGTAATATTAGTTTCTGTACTCAAATTTTCAATGGCGCTAGCCAAGTCATTTATAACTGACGTCCTAGGGTTGTCAAAAACATTATTGTAAAAGTTTACTAGTAGGATATTGCGTCCGTGATCCTCCTGAAGCCAAAGAATCTGTGCATGGGCACCCACGGTTAAATACCTTTTTACTATAATTGGCCATTTAATTGAAACTAATATCAAAAGGCCACCTTTAGCTCTCCCTGAAGTAGACCCTTGCGCCAACAGGTTATAGGATACAAACCCATCATAATTAACATCTTCCCTACACCAAGTTTCCTGGAAACAAAAAATATCATGGGTGTCAATAAAGTTCTTCCACCCCAAGACATTTCCCTTGGATTTCCATCCGGCAATATTCCAGCTGATAATTGTAACACCTTCAATGCCACTTATACTTTTACCAACCGAGTTAATGATTTCCTTCAGGCCAACTCCCCCATTGGGGTTTCCATTTGATATATCCCATTGTCATTTATCAAATTTGAATTTGAATCGGCCCTCAAGGTTGGCACAGGATCTATACACTTTTCACAAGATTCAATCAACTGGCTGTTTGGGGTCTCGCACAAAGGGGAACGAAGAGCCTGGGGAAGTCAATCATTAGTGTCCAGGGAACTTAGGGCTTGATATCGATTTTGGGTTGGATCCTCAAAAACTGGGCATTTTATAGGGATCAAAGGTCTGCTTCTATTGTTATCAAGGGGGGCTTTGATAAGATGACTATAGAAGAAGCCAAGCAGGTTGGGCACGTACACCATTCTCGTCACAAGATAAGGCGGCTGCTCTTAACAGGACAGTCGCAACATGTTGGGGGTGTCTAAAATTACCTATAACACAATGCCCCTACAGTTCTTTCTAGAATTGCCAATCCAATTTACCCTTCTGATAGTTAATATTTGGTCAGAATAGGTAATTGGAAAGCCACATTGAATATGCAGCCAGGAAACTGTTTGTTTTTGAGGGATTCATGTGATTCCTCTTGGGACTGGGTCGAATATTTACAAGATGGTACATTAGTTAAAACGACCACATAGGGTGCACATTCGGGAGGAAGGTTAATAAAATGACTTTTCTTTACTTCTGTCGGCCCGCCATGTTGACTGGTGCTGCTATTACCTGTGTTTTTTGGTGAACTATTGGAGGGGGGGCAGATGCAGCTACTTCAATTACACTTAACCCTCCATCGGGTGTCTTTAGAATGTCATTATTAATTACAGAATCCTTCTCTGCAACCCTAGGTTTTCCAGCCAAATTTATATGGGCATCCAAGAGGCCTCCTAGTCTTGATACTTCTGAAGAAACCAAGTCAAGTTTAACAACTAGGGGTTTGATAATCTTCTCTATCTTTGCGTCTATAATACTAACAAGAAGATCAAATTGTTCGAAATTCATTTTAACTGTACCATTCTTATCCATTGCCACCTCATCACCTACAGTACTTTTAGCTGGTGTTTCTACTCTTTTCTTATTACGATTTCCCCCACGTTTGATTTGTACTTTCCTGCACGCCCTCATTGCTCTAGGGGCCAGGGAACGCGGTACTGGAGTCTCATGAGAAGTATCCAGTATATCCTGTATGGGCAGTGATTGAGCTGGCACTTCCGTTGGTGAAGCATCAGGGTTACACGGTCCACAATTATCATCCAATGTCACTACTACCAGTGGAATTGGCGATACAGGCGATGTAACCGGAGAGCTCCCCCGGCCTAGTGATAATCTCCGCTCATTATTGATTTTGTTAACCACTTTCACTAGGTAGTTATCTAGCGTGGCTGGTACTGGTGGAATTTTTACAGCCTTTTGTTTAGACATTATTATTTCTACCGACAAATCCTTATATATTTTTATTAAGAAGGTGCTAAAGCTATCATGAATTCCAAATACAGTAATAAAAACAATATAAATTAATAACAGTTCAAGATCCAATGGCTCGTAAGTTCAATATTATTAATAGGATATTCAAATATCTCACTTAACAGAATTAGATGTCCTTAAAGGCGATGACCAAGATCTGTGGCCCTGCCCTGCCTCATACTGCCCCAGACGGCCCCAGATGGCCCTCCCTTTGTCCGGGCTTCATCCGGCGTGCGTCCGCGCGCGTTCCGCGTGGCGGATGAGGCGAGTAGTTAAGTAGCCGGTGGGAGGGACAGGTAACAGGCAGCAGCTGACTGTCTCAGGGACTCCTGGAACTCCGAGTCCTCCTTAGCGCTCACAACCACAGCGCCCGCAGCTCCTGGAACGAAGAGTCGCCCCCGAAGCAGGTGACGTGAGTAGTTAAGTAGCCAGTGGGAGGGGCAGGTAACAGGCAGCAGCTGATGGTCTCAGGGACTCCTGGAACTCCGAGTCCTCCTTAGCGCTCACAACCACAGAGCCCCACAGCTCCTGTTATGAAGCATCGCCCGCGAAGCGGGTGACACGAGTAGTTAAGTAGCCGGTGGGAGGGGCAGGTAACAGGCAGCAGCTGATGGTCCGAGGGACTCCTGGAACTCGGAGTCCTCCTTAGCACTCACAACCACAGCGCCCGCAGCTCCTGGTACGAAGCATCGCCCGCGAAGTGGGTGACGCGAGTAGTTAAGTAGCCGGTGGGAGGGGCAGGTAACAGGCAGCAGCTGACTGTCTCAAGGACTCCTGGAGCTCCGAGTCCTCCTTAGCGCTCACAACCACAGCGCCCCGCAGCTCCTGGTAGGAAGCATCGCCCGCGAAGCGGTGACGCGAGTAGTTAAGTAGCCGGTGGGAGGGGCAGGTAACAGGCAGCAGCTGATGGTCCCAGGGACTCCTGGAACTCCGAGTCCACCTTAGCGCTCACAACCACAGCGCCCCGCAGCTCCTTCTACTCATTATTTCCTTCTCTACCAGGTATTACGTCTGTGTAATACAATTATGTTTCGCCCTAATCATCTCTCCCTAGGAGATGCTCTGTATCAAATTGGAGGGATGAGCATTGGTGGCGTTTAGGAGACTTTTCCCTGCCGTCTCCTTTCGGTGTAATTTAGTCACCCGAGAGTCCCCTTGTACTGTTAACTCAATATCCAAGAACACACTTTTCTCTTTGCTGATACTTGAGGTTAAATGCAAGTTCATTTCATTGGTATTCAACAATGACACAAACCTTTCTGCTGACTCTCTATCTCCTTTCCAAATCAAAAAATGTCATCGATGAACCGAGTCCACAATACAATATTTTCCCCTTATGTCAACCAGCTCCTCCCACCAGCCCATGAATAAACTTGCTTAGCTGGGGGCGAAGCAGAAGCCCATTGCAGTCCTTTGTATCTGCTTGTAAATATCCTGATGAAAGAGGAAAAAATTGCTAGTTAGACAGTAGTAGAAAGCATGAAGCATGAAGTATGAAGCAGCCGTGAGTGTCCTGGATTATTCTTGTATCAAGGCGAATTTGCATGTGGATGTATATATATATATATATATATATATATATAAAAACCTTAGAAATTCACTGAAAAAACCATAGGTTTCAGGGAAGTTGTAGTTAGTTGGAGATTTTACTCGTACAAAACCAGAGAAATTCAGCCATTATAGTTAGTAGAAGTAGGAATACCCTGACCCCCAGATATGGTGGGGGTTCCCATAGGGACCCCGCCGGGGGTTAAAACCATTTTGTTGCAAATTGGCAAATGGACCTTCGGATCCATCACAAAATTGAAAATCCCAGGGTCAGTGTCTTATAATAATGGAAGGGTGCACATGCAGCACCCATGCACCCCGGATACTAACACCTCCCTGAGGCAAACATAAGTAAACTGATGCAGGGGGTACGCTGCCCCATGAAGCCCCGGGACGTCACCTCCCTGGAGCTCTATGTATAAAGAAAGCAGGGGGCCGGGCATACCCCACACAGTCTTGGGGACTGCCACCTCCCCAGGCACTTTAACTTATAGAAATGTAGGGGCTCCTGTCATGTAGATCCTCTAAACTTATATATGATCTGCACGTTTAGACCACATATAGTGTAGAATTGGGGTCAGACTGATTCTAGACATCCCTCCTTACCAAGGAGATAACAGTTCTTGGCAACTATCGAACATGACAACTCTGTCCCATCAGGGACCGTGGAAACAGTGCACTTTTCACTCAGCCACTCATGCTCACTTTGTCTCAGAGAGATACACAGAATAAACGGTGGGGACATTTCTCAAAAGGCATTTATTGAACCAGCGTCATTCTAGTGTAAAATAGGTGTGATGAAACAACGATTAGACAGTAACAGATATAAATGATAATAAGCACTAACAGAATAAAAGGATGGTAGATTTCTACTGTCGTGCTAAAACAATGAATACAGGCAAGTATATAAAACACATGACAGTAAAATGCGCACTGCTACAATGCGACCCTAGCTAGATGTTCCTAAGTGTACCTAGCATGTATGTAGGTGTAAAGCCAAGAATCCCTCTAGGATTAAGTCAACAAGATTACCTGAAGTGAGAGACTGTGGGAACCCATCTTGGTCTCAAGATGGACACCTTGCAGGGGATGTCAGACCACTGCATACTCGAGTGTCTCCGTGCAGGAGCCTCAGTGTCTCACGACAGTGTCGGCATGGAAGTCCTTTTCTCCTCTGACTATCTCAGCAAGAGATGATGTATATATACCCAAAGTGGTACCCCTTAGGGATATACCTTGTTGTGTCATGTTGGGCTAGGATGACGGAAGGAATGACCCTTATACATAGTTATAATGCAGGAGATGGTAGGCCTGCTGCCCTGCTGTGATTCCAAGAATCCTCATGTATAATGAATGAGGCTTAAACTTTTCATTAAAAAACCCATGTCATCTCTGGACATTACTGTAAATAGGCAAAGGTCAGTACTAAGAACCGTTATGCAGTGTAATGGTAGGGCAGAATGTAGGTGAAAGTTTAGGTGACTAACTGAGCCTTCATTGGGGTACCTGTATGGAACATAACACCCACTCCTCTTCAGACTGTATGACATTCTAAAAATTATATGTACTGCAAAACGTGATACACAACTATTAATAAGTCAATTAAAAATAATGCTTACAAAAGTAAAATTGCTAAAAAATTCCTTAAAAAAAATGGGTTTATGCAATAAAAGTCTGTACTAAATAAGTTTGTATATATAGACCAAACAATGAGAGACTGAAAAGCCATGCAGTTTAGAAAAACTGTTTTGTTTTAAATTCCAAATTTAGTTGTTTTTGAAAAAGGTCGAATTTTTCCAGCACAACATGAGCAAAATGTTTATGTGTCCTGGCTGGAAGATGCAACATTACTGTTGTCTGAAATCTCAGACGACGGTCCTTGTAACACCTCGCAGATCAGGTCAATCAAGCACAGATGTTCCTCCGTGTTCACCACAGCCATTGCTGGGGGTGTACTAGTGTCACCAGAGGCCTGAGTATTTATTGAGGAGCCGGTATCCTTCCCAACAGGAGCTGAAGCATCCTGTGGTAGCTCTAAGAATGCAGATATCAATATTGGAATTTGCTGAGGATGCTGCAGAACATGGGCCGTTATCAGGTCCAGTAAAGCATCAACGTCCGGTGACGCAATTGTTAGAAGTGCTAGACAGAGATCAAACATGCATTCTTGTCCACAGAAAAGGTATCGGAGGACATGCAGGATACAGTCGATCCAGACTGGTCTAAATGACAACAACCAAGACTCGCTCAGTTCTCGAAGACGAGGTGTGCCCAGATGGATTACCATGCGTTCACGGTATCGGTGCTCCAAGACCATGCGTTCCATCTCCTTGGTGACTGGGATGTCTATTGCATAGCTGAAAAAGTACAATCAGCATACCTGCTATTAGAGACAGGATCATCAGAAACCCTCCAAAAATGCTTCAGAATACGGAGTGTATAAAGTTGGGAACATCTCTGAGGATTGTCAGAAAATTGCTTAACAGCTCGGAACACATGGTCTTTAATAGGTGGACAACACCCGTTGTATCAGAAATGTTAAAGATACGTCGTACCATTTCTGTGAAATGGGAAGGGCAGTTTGTCCATATCAGTGCCTGTATCTCAGCCGAGGACCTTGCAACCTGACGATCACAAGTTTCTCGGGTGGAGGTTAAGGGCACGGTTTGATGTAAAAGCATGGATTTTATTCAGCCTAGAGTATCAAAGGAAACATTCAATGAAGGCCATAACAGTGCATCCCTGATTGTGTTGGTCGGTGGAAACAATACTTGTATACAACAAGTAACCCTGGAGTTTACAGTGCCAAGATATGCGATGCCCGTTTTTAGCCAATTGAGGCACAACTTCCCAACACTGTATGATGTCACTACCCCTGGATGTTCTCTCTGTATATATTGTGGGCCTGGCCTGTGGATACTAAACCCTTCGGTTGTACCCTTGAATCTTGATTGACATCTATTTGTGTCTATGGGCCAAACTAACCATCCCTTCCAATTAGGGTCTGAAGTATTATACTGCATGATGTCATCTATTGTATGCCCTCCACATGATGTAAAATTGATGTGTGAAGGTGTAGGAAACTATGGTGTGTTCAAATCCTTGTTCTTGCCTAGAACAAGACAGGAAGTCTGGTGCTCAGTTTAATTCAGAAATATTATTTGTTGCGGAATGAGGCACGCTCTAAATAGTGCTTCTGTTCCCTAAACTTGCCATTCTTTAGAACCCCAGACTGATTTGAAACCTCGTTCAGACAGTTGAGCAATAAAGAATGAATCTGTTTGGTGTTAGTCAGCATATTTTATTTTTCTGTGCAGGTGTAGGTGCAACTTTATAGTAATATGAGGTCAGGTCAGAAGTATTAAACCCTGAAAAATAGGAAAGTTTCTTTGCAAAAGCTTTCAAACTAACTTTCAAAGGTGTTTGGCAATGCTCCCATTGGTGGTATGTGAAAAAATTATGAGGGATACTCGATTTGTGTAAAATGGGATGTCCATAATGATGGTAATAGTACATACTATCAAAGTAAGATGTGTCTTCTAACATTTCATTGTTTGAAAATTCTGCATTTCTTTCTAAATCAGACAACATGTTATTTACAGTTTCAAAATACTGAAGGTAATAATATAATTGAGAGATATGTTCAATAAATGTGGTATTCTCAAATGTTTAGAAGGGTCAAATACATCATCATCAACCTTATCCCAAACTATACCATCAGGAATTGGAACAGCTGTAATATGATGTATGAGGTTTCAGGACCAAGTTCACATTGGATACTGCAGAGTGTTCTGGGAGATATTTTCCATTTATGAGTAAGCAAATGAAAGTCACTAGGCCAGTCCAGAATAGAAAAAACAATATTCCAGTTATGATACAGAGGTGGAACCAAGGTGAAACTATGTAGGTCTTGTTAAGAAAAGTGTATAATTATTGAATGTGTTGCTTACAGGAAACTGGCATTGTCTCAGGTTCACTGGGAATAAGAGAGAAGGTATCAAAATCGATGAAGTAGTCAAATGCAGTTCGATCAATCTTTTGTAGCTCGGCATGTTGTGATGAACATATTGATGTCTCTTGTTGAGGCATATTGATTTAGACATCGGTGTTGGGCCAAATTGATATTTGTCTTTCATTTGTAGTTTGAAATTCTGTTTCCAGAGGAACGAGTTCCATTTCATTGTTGGAGATTCCAACACTTCGAATTGGCGACTCTTCGAATGTTATGAGTCTTTCTGTCTGAACTTCCGGTATGGTAGCGAGAGGAGACCTACAATTCAGTATTGGCCACATAGTGTCGTTTGATCAGATCAATGGAGACAAATCTATTTTCTTTTTTTGCCGGCAAGAAGCGGAAGAAGTACTGTTCTTTTTCCTTTGGCAGCCAGGACAAGTACATGCTTTCTGTAGGATGGCCCAAATTCTTTTTGTCCTCCATCTTTTCTCTGACCAGATCCTTGGCTTTTAGGACCAAGGCAGGTCTTGCAGTGACTGATTTGACTTCCCCAGTTGGGGTCCGTTTTACTTGCACGTTGCTTAGTAGTGCTCTGGATTCATTCAAATCCTGTAAAACAGCCAAACGTTAATTGATGTCAAATGGATTTCATCCGCCACTGTGCCTTCAAATTCGAGATCAGGTACCCACATTCTCGTCCCAAGTAGGACTTCATAAGGAGTGACACCCTCTAGTGAAGTTCCTGGCATATTAATGAGGGCACGTTGTACCCCATATAGGTGATTGAAACAACTACCACCCATGCCTAATACTCTTGCTGTTAAAGACTGCTTTAAGTCCTGGTTTTTCCTCTCCACAACCGAATTTCCCTTTGAATGGTATGGAGTGGAATACCGCAATGCTACACCCAAACCTTCCATGGCTTCCTTGTAAGACCTAGAACTAAACATTGGGCCTCGGTCAGAATGTAATGTGCTAACTGCATGTGTCCCTATAAAGACTCACACATATTTTAAAATAGTTCAACCGTCAGCCGAGCGCTGAGGCCATATCCATAGGAACCTTGAGCATGAATCTACCACCACCAAGATATTCTTGTAATCCCGATCTGAATGTAGGGGCCGAAGTGGTCTAGATAGACACATGCTAGTGGTCTGTCTGATATTAGTAAAGGTGTCTGAGCTGGACATGCTACGGTGAAACCTTTCATATGCTGACAGATGTTGCATTTTAAGACAAAATTCTTCACCTGTATTGTCAAACCAGGTCACTAATAGCATTGCTTCAGTAAAGAAACTGCTGCTGGAATCCCTGCGTGTGCAGAACCTAGACCCTCATATTCAGCTAATATTAAGCATAATCTGCGATCCATGTTTGGTATTACTCTATCTCCAACAAAAGGAATCTGAGCATAAGGAATGTTGGGGCATATTACCAACAACTAGCGATAATTATCGCTATGTTGGCTTAGCGGCAATATTTTTATCGCCATGCTGCGGCGATTTTTATCGCTTAGGAACCTTGCTATTATCAAGGTTTATCTCCTAAGCGATAAAAATCGGCCGAAATGCATGAATATCGCTGAAAAGTCAGAGATATTCATGCATTACTGAGCTAATGCTCTTAGCCATGTTATCCACCTACCATTGGATAACATGGCTAAGAACTGCTCAGGGCAGGTGTTAGCTTTTGGAGATATTTGCGCTTAGCGCAAATATCTCCAAAAGTTGGTGATAGGAGATAGCGATGTTAGCGACTGTTTCCAGTCGCTAACATCTTGGCACGCCCACTTTGCATGTCATTAGTGATAAATTTCACTGACATGCAAAGCGGGGTCTAAGATGGTCGCTATCTCCTACTAGCTGTCGCTAACTGGTGTTAGCGACAGCTAGGTAATAGGGAGATCATTTTATCTCCGCTTTCTTGGCTTTTAAAGCCAAAAAAGCGGAGATAAACCCCTTGATAATATGCCCCGTTGTTTGAATCTAACTGGTTGGAGTATTTGAGTGGAAAACCTTTTGGTAAGGATGGGCTGTTTTTGTGTAAACAATGACAGCTACCATTATCTGTCCATCTATTCTCGTTTTTGAACGAGTGATTGCAGCTATGGCAGCAGTTTGTACTGCCCCCTTTGCAACTTCATCAGCCAATAAATTCCCTTCAACGTGGATGCCATCACATTGATAACTCAGCATGTGCATCACGTGAGCTCTTGGTAGTTGGTTTTTCAAATCAGCTACTTGTTCCCATAGCATTTGTGCCATCTTTTGAGTCTTTAAACCCATTTTGACCCCAGCAGTGAAGATCTTCGCTGTATGACTGGATACAGTAAAAAGAATCACATACTATGAGTGTGGGGAATTCTTGATCCATATTTATTAGTGCCAGTAATAGGGCTTTTGGTTCTGCCAGCTGAGTTGTGTAGTCTCTTAGAGACTTTGTCTTCGTATTGCTGTGATGGAGCTTGCCATCCCGCATACGCCCTTTTACAATTGCACAAGCTGTACTGTATTGTTGTTTACTCCCTATGGCCGGCTGTGCAGATCCGTAATGTATTTGTACAGATCTAAAAGGCATTATTTCATTTGGTAGAGGATATTCTTGTTCATATTGCAGGAATGCTTGTGTATATAGCCTTCGGTTATATCTGTATGCTATCCGTTGCGGTGAGTGAATTAGCCCATTGGATGTAAGGCTTCAGCATTAGGAACGCTTGCCTTTGTAGCAGCCTCTAAGGCTGGTACTGGAGTTACGACAATTATTAGTTTCCCAGTGCTCTTTTTCTTACTACGGTGGTCTGAACTGCTGTCAGTATTTGTTCTGTAGAAGCAATGACCATTTCAGCGTTTGTGTACAAATGTGATCTGTAAGGTATGGGTACTGTTTCGCCTTCATTGAAGGTTAGGTAAGTATACCCAGATTGACCTGCTATAACGCGTATCACCAGATAGCGTAGTTTACACGTGTCTGCAAGTGTTTTGAAACTATTAAGTCCGCTTGTAGGGAACAACAAATATCTGTGTGTTCCTGTGCCCAATGCCTAACTGAGAAATCAGGTCTTATTAGTTCATAGAAAGGTTTTACTCTTTCTGCGTAATCCACAATGTATGTTCTGCCACAGTTTAAAAATCTTAAAATGGACTGTACATTTTTTAAAGATTTGCGAAGTTGGAACAGCACACACTTTTCTAAAAAGTGAGCTGCCAGGCCTTTTCCTTCACTTGATAGCTTATTTCCCAAATTAGGACATTGAGGTGGGCCATTTTCGATTTTTTAAAGTTTAATTTGTAGCCCTCAGAGGTGAATCCTAAAATATGGTCAAGTGATCCTGTAAATCATCATCCGTCAGTTAAATATCATCTTCATAGGACAATGCCTCTTCATCCAAATTCTGAATTAATTCTGTTACCCTAGTGCTGAAGAACCTGGGGCTATTCTTATACCCTTGGGGGAGTAGACAAAACTAACGCTGTGAGCCTAGCATAGAAAATGCTGTTAGATACCTGCTTCCAGGTGCTACATTTTGGCAGAAGAATCCATTTGCAGATATCTAGTGTTGTTTCGAATTTTTTCCAGACAATGTGATTCGTTAATGCTGCACTATGTGGGTTCTGTACTGTAAATGTTTTTGTGCATGTGTTCAGGTGTCTATTGTCTAAAACTAGACAATATGAATAATCAGGATTCATTGAGGGTGTTAGAACTGGGATTTCTGGTTGGCTATGGCTAGTGCCAAAGCCAGGCAGAAACCACCACTCTAGTCAGGGTAAGGGAGTTACACGCCAAAGAAAACCCCTGCTCACCCCCTTGGTAGCTTGGCACGAGCAGTCAGGCTTATCTCGTAGGCAATGTGTAAAGCGTTTGCGCAAGACACACACAGCAGCGACACACTAGGCACACCACAAAAAGGAACTCCACACAAGGTTATATATAACAATAGCCTTTGTATTACCATAAACACATTAGATCATAATCACACAATTACACTGTGCCAACTGGCACTGGGCAGTATTTACAGGGGATTATTTACACATGACAGGGCCACGTGGGCCACTGTCAGAATCAGCACTTAGTAGAAATAGCACTTAGTAGAACTGTAGCACAAAATAATAATTGTAGAACACAACAAGTAACCCCTGGAAAAAGGTAGGTACACACTACGTAATACTAATCACCATAGGCATAGGTCACGCAGTAACACATAAACTCGCTATCATAAACCATACTAGGCAAAACAACCTCCTAAGCATGAAAACACAGTTAGAGGTATTACAGGCATAAAGGCATTTCACATTACGCATAAATCACATTAGGCATCATGTAATTACCATCATAAGTACAGTAGGCAATCACCTTGTGCAAGAATCCCAAAGGTACTGACCCCAGGCCAACTGGCCTTCCACAGGGGATCAAATGCCCGATGTCCAGAATGTCCGGGCTGGCTGCGCATGCAGCAAAAGTGAAGTGCGCCAAAGATCAAGCCTAAATGTGGCAGCTGACCATTAGTTGCTGGTGCTGATCCTTTTGTCCTGAGTAACTATCGGCCGATCTCCCTTCTCCCCTATTTGGGGAAAATTTTGGAGACCTATGTCACTCGCTGCCTCAGCGCATTCATTGAGGGGTCCTCCTTCTTGGATAACCAGCAAGCCGGCTTCAGACCGGCTCACTCTACTGAAGCTGTTATCGTGGCCGTAATGGATGTGCTGAGGCAAGGCGCCGATAAGAACATTGCCCAATCACTTGTTCTACTAGATCTGTCAGCCGCCTTTGACACGGTCGATCATGCTATCTTGATCAACCGTGTCAACAATGCGGGTATCCAGGGCATGGCTCTAACTTGGACCAGGTCTTTTCTGCACCAGCGCTCCCAGTCAGTTCATCTGTCCACTTTCTCTGCCCCTTACTCCTCTCTTTCTTGTGGTGTTCCTCAAGGCTCTGCTCTTTCAAAAAGCGTTATATTGCCAGCCAAGAGCTAAATTCTTAGTAAATAATTTACTTACAGATTGGGTTAAAATTACACGTGGCACCAGACAGGGATGTCCCCTATCCCCCCTATTATTTAATTTATATTTAGAGCCCTTTGTTATCAAACTAAGATCAGATGATCTAATTGAACCTTTTCGCCTGAATGAGCTAAACTTAAAATTTGCCCTATATGCTGAAGATCTCCTAATGTTCACATCTAATCCCGAAACGTCAATCCCTCAATTATTTCATCAAGCAGAAGCATTTGGAGAGGTCTCGGGGTACAAAGGTAACAAAGAAAAAACTGAGATCATGCAATGGAATCAGGAGGTTAGGTTTCCTGGTACAAAGTCCAGTATGAGATTTCTTGGCATCCATTTGGTACAAAATATTTCAGAAATACCGAAAGTTAATCTGGAGAAGGTCCTTAAGGATGTTAATATACTTCTACATCGTTGGTCGGGACTGTTGCTAAACATCTTTGGAAGAGTGAATTTGTTGAAGATGATCATCTTACCAAAGATTACCTTCCTTTTTAATTCGATACCTCTTTCATTTAGCTCCAAAGATATTGCCAAAATACAGGGACGGATAGGGTCCTTTATTTGGAACTCCAAATAGCCCAGAATTTGTATGAAAAAACTTAGAAGAAAGATCAAGACAGGCGGGCTTGCTATGCCAGACATTCTCCACTACTGTCAAGCTTTTCATTTTAAAAACTTCAGGTCAATGGCCGATAAAGCCGACACATCTTGTTTGGGTCAGTTATTCCAAGCTTTGCAACATAATATTCTGCAAGGTAAAGAATCCTTTTTATTTAAGTTCGGAGACCCGAAGTTCTACAAGAAGGTCAGATTAAAGGTCCTGGGAACAGCTTTGAGAAATTGGGTGTTTGTTAGGAAAAAATTGGGCATTTCTTATTACACTCCCCTTGCTCCCATATGGGATTCGCCGGGAACACCCGAATGCCTTAGGGATCAATTATCGATTCCTCTTAGAATAGCGGGCATTGGACAGTGGCAGGATCTCCTTGTAGACTCAAGATTATTGGAGAGGGACTCATTATCCAGGTTAACAAATGGAACTCTTACTAAATTCAAATTTTATCAGTTATCTAGCTGGTGTAGCACTATAACTTGGGATCTTACAACTAATCCCAAATTTGATCTAGTAAAGAAAAATGGGAGCTGGAAAAAGGAAGTTTCCTTTTGGTACGAGGCACTAAATGAGAAAGATCAAGTCACGGAACTTGAACTTAATAAATTATGGGGAGAAGTAGCAGCTTTACAACATGGTGAATTACAAGGTCTGTGGGGAGATTCTTTCAAATTGTTACATACGGTTGTTAAATCCGCCCCCTTAAAACGAAATCACTTGTTTACATTATATAGAGCGTATATTTCACCCAAGAAAGTTGTCTAAGTTTACTAATTCTGAATATTGTTGTTTACGTTGTAAGCTCACCAAGGCAGACGATATACATATGCTTGTTGAGTGCCCTAAACTATCTCTTTTTTGGTCCAAAATAGAAGAATTTATAACAGAAGTGTGGAATATACGGTTTAAAATCACTCCAATGACCATCTTTTTTGGATTAGAGTTTGGGTCTCAGCTTAATGAGATAAGGACTAAATTTATATTTTATGCAATGATTATAGCTAGACGAGAAATATGTAAACTTTGGAAGTCGGAGATTTCTCCCATCTTTGCAGATTTTTTAAGCTACATTATATATATCAGCGAAGCTGATATTGCATGTGATAACTCTAGCCTTGATAAAATGTGGGCGGCCTTGGTGGCTTGGCGGAACCGATTAGATATATTCCTGTGATTTCACCTGGGTCCTGTGGGTGCTTGGTATACTACCCAACCGAGGGCCGTACAGACTATAGGGTATGGAGTGGACCTAGCTCAAAGTGGAGGCTGGAGGGGGATCTTACCTCCTCTCCCATTCAGGAGCGAATTTGGTAGATTTGGTCCAACTGGCCGGAACATCGTAATGGGGAGAGGAGGGGATACCCTTTCTAGAATACCCACTTCTGGTATATGAGGAATTAAAAAAAAAAAGGCTCTGCTCTTTCGCCTCTTTTATTTAATCATTACATGCAACCTCTTATAGTTTCTCTACGTCAAACCCCGGTTACTATCCTCCTATGCCAATTTCCAATCCACCATGCTTGCCATCTCTGATTGGATGCATTTTAGTCAGCTGAAGCTCAATCCCAACAAGACGGAGTTAGTATTGATAGGAGGGTTAGCTAACCCTTGGAACTCTAGCTTCTGGCCCCCCTCTCTCTAAATTGGACTGCACTGTTTTTAAGGCTCTCATCGATCTTGCCCCTGCCTTCACCACTTCTAGCCTTAAGCGTCACATCCCCTCAAGAGATCTCCGGTCCACTGCCCACAACTTGCTCATTGTCCCTAGGTATAAACGCAAAAAGCATGGAGGCTTATGTTTCTCTTTTTTGGCCCCTCACTGTGGAATTCCCTCCCGATTTCACTCCGACTTTGCCCCAACTATACTTGTTTCCGTAAACTACTTAAAACTCATCTCTTTCAATTATCTTATGAGTAATCCTGTTGTTCTGTCCCCCCGCAATTGTCTGTGAGCGCCATGAAACCGTTTGGTGACCGTGCGCGGTATAAATATTTTTTACATAACAACATAACATAACAGCTGTGGAATCCAAATAATGGGCACAGGCTCTCAATGCGCCTAAACGGCGCAGCTGGCACTAATTGCTGCACAGCTGTAAAGAGGGAAATGGCTGGCACCTCTGGATCACCGCTGTCCCTCACAGGGATTTTCTCAAAAATTGCCAAGAACGATGCAGCTGCCCGCGCTGCTGCGGCGCAGCTGTAGAGAGAACAATTGGTCCCTGGCACAACTGTGCCCTCCGGACCTTGCTGGGGCTCTTTAAAACAGCATTGCCCCTGTTGGAGCCACACGGGGCTCTGAACACAATATGCCAAAACGTTGGAGCAACACAGGCTCTGGAATCAGGGATGTGGAGTGATGAAACCACGCACGGGCTCTAAAAACAATCATGTGCCCCCTTTAGGAAATGGTCACCTCTAGGACACGGTGTCAAGATGCCCAGGATAATCCACAGGAGCCGACGATGATCCCAATCCCCCTCCACCTCCACCGCCACTCGAATATAATCAAAGTAATGACTGAAGCAGGGGGGAAAGGGGAACTGGAAGAGAAAGAGAGACAGCCTTGTTGCAGATGTGTAGCTGCTTCCTCACGATTGGCCAGTTTGGGTACTCAGGAATTTGCACCTAGCAAGAAAGCATAATTTAACATGCAACCACTTTAAACTATGGACATAATAGCTGTTCTAGAACATTCCTGAAGAACCTTACCCTCTAGACCTAGGCTATTACCCCTTTCTTATTTGGGAAGTTGATAGTCGTATAACAGTTCCTGCATAAACACAAATATGGTTAATATCCTCTTTACAACAATTAAATTCTCATTGACTCTCTTAAGTTTCCTCTTTACCTGATACTGTTATATTTTCTGTCTTGTCTTGCTTCAACTGAAATACTTTGGGTCGTTATGGAGTTTCAAGAACACCCCTAAGAATGAACCCTTGCTATGAGTAAACTAGAACTGAAAACAATAATTGTTTTAAGTAACAAAAGTCCTGCTCCAAACAACGAGCATATAATATGGCTTCTATGAATTCAGTTTTCTGGTTTCCTACCGTTGAACGCTGTACAAGTGTTCTTCAGATTATTCACATTGACTTGACTTTTCTACTTCGTTACCGCTGCTAATGTCCCACGTAGCGCATGCGATATTCACTCAAATTCTCTGACTTCTTTTCCAAGAAAAACAACAAGTTTCGAGTGTGAAGAGAAAGACGCTTCTTCACTCGGAAACTGTTACAGTGCGCGGTTCACCTGTAGAACGCGCACCTTGTTAGCTCTGGCGCTCTTGTGACCAGAAACGCTAGACCGGCAATCTGACCTCTGCCGTGTCAATCCAACTCCGGCATTCATCACCCGGCGGTTCCTCAGCACGGACAAACATTGTTTCAGAAATAATAAAGAAACAATGTGTTTCTTTTTCCATCACGGAAATCTAGCCTTTTCTTTTAAATATGGGTTTTCCTTGACTTCTGTGCACACATTGTGAATTGTAGCCCCTGCAGACCTGACAGTACCTCCCTCCAAAAAGGGTTCCCCCAATTTGGGTTTCTTTGGATAAGCCTTATGAAAGTTGCTAATCAGTCTTGGTGCATGCACATTAGAGGAGGGTTCCCAGGATCTTTCTTCAGGACCAAATCCCTTCCAATCCACCAAGTAGAACAGCTTATTTCTGGAACTATTAGAATCTAAGATCTTGTTGACTTCGAACTCTTCACCTGACTCTACATTTATTGGCATAGGGGTATTTTTGAGCCTTGCATTAACTGGATTCTTCTTTAAAAGTGAGATATGAAAAGCTGAATGAATTTTTAATGATTTTGGAAGCTGTCCTTTTCCCACCACATGATTTATAACTTTTAAAACCTTGAAAGGGCCAATGAACCTGGGATGAAATTTCCTATTCCCTTTCAGTCTTAGGTGTTTAGTGGACAAGCACGCCTGGTCCCCCACTTCAAACCTCGTTCCCACTCTTCTTTTCTTGTCTGCTTGTTTTTTGTAGGATTCTTTTGCTTTCAGTAAATTTCTTTGGGCCTTTTCATAAGAATTCTTCAACTCGGACATTACTTTTGTGATTGCTGGTACTGCCTCATCTTGTTTGCCAATTATGAGACTTGGATGACTGCCTGAATTTAGATAAAAGGGTGAATACCCTGTTGAATCATGAAGGGCATTATTGTAAGCGAATTCGGCCGTCCATAGTAATTCTGACCAGTTTCCTGCCTGTTCCAACAGATAGAGTCGCAGATACTGCTCCAACTCTTGATTAACTCTCTCTGTTTGCACATCGGTTTCAGGATGGTAACTGGTAGAATACTGTGTGTTAATACCTAAGTTGTGCATGAATTCTTTCCAAAACTTTGATAAGATTTGGTATCAGATATGATAATCTGAGGAGCCCTGTGAGCTCCAATTATGTGCTGATTGAATAATTGTACTAATTGTGGAGCAGTGGGCACTGCTTTTAAAGGAATGAAATGCCCCATTTTAGAGAAGGAGTCTACTAACACAAAAATAGCTGTATTACCCTGACTGGATGGAAGGTCTACAATTAAATCTAATGTCACTGTATGCCAAGGATAAGGTGCATTGGGCAGGGGTTGTAACAATCCTTGTGGAGCTTGTAGGTTACATTTTTCCCTTGGTGCATATCTCACAAGTTGAAACATACTGCCCCACTTGAACTGCCATGCCAGGCCACCAAAAATGTCTCTTGATCAAGTCTAAGGTTTTCTTCACGCCTTTGTGCCCAGCTAAACGATCATCTTGACACCCTCTCATAGCCTTTTCCTGCATTTCTTGAGTTGGAACGTACAATTTTCCCTTGTGATAATGGAGACCTCTTATTACAGTTCTCGTGTGATCCAACTCGACCCAATCCTTTAATTTTTTGCCCGAGTAAATCTTTTGAATTTCATCAGTGAATTCCTCAATATGTATGGCTCCTATGATTTTGTTCAAAGGAATAATTGGATCTTCTAGTGGAATTCTCACTTAGTCAAATGAATTTATTCTGGATAAAGCATCAGCTTTACCATGTTTTGCTCCTGGTTTGTATGTATCACAAAGTCAAATTCTGAGAAATACAAGGACCATCTTAATTGGTGAGGAGTGAGAGTTTTTGCTGATTTTAAAAACTGTAAATTACGGTGATCTGTGAATACAGTTACACAATGTTTGGCTCCCAAAAGGTAATGACGCCAATCTTGAAATGATCTTTGACAAGCAACAATTCTTTGCCGGCTATCGAGTAATTGACTTCTGTATCAGACAATTTCCTTGATCGATAGGCCACAGGATGGAGTTGCCCCGTTTGTTTGTTTCTCTGAGACAGTATTCCACCTGTAGCGAAGTCTGAAGCATCAGTTTCCACATAGAAAGCCTGTTCCGGGTCTTGGTGCATTAAAATCAGAGCTGTGATGAAAGCCTTTTTGAGATTTTGAAAAGCTATCTCAGCTTCTTCCGACCAATCACATTTTTTCCCTTTTTTCAGCAATTGATTTATTGGTGAGACTTTGGCGGAGAAGTTCGGTATAAATCTTCTGTAAAAATTTGCAAAGCATATGTAGCTTTGCATTTCTTTTATACTTCTTGGGGAGGGCTAATCCTGTATAACTTTAACCTTTGACATATCCATCTCCACTCCATCAGCAGACAGTACAAAACCTAGAAATTCAACTTGATCTGCATGAAACGAGCACTTTTCGAGCTTGACATATAAAAGGTTGTCAAACAACCTTCGCAGAATGGCCCTCACATACTCAGTGTGGTCCTCCACACAATCTGAAAAACTCAATATGTCGTCAATGTAGACCACCACCACTCTGTTCAGGAACTCGCGAAGGACATCATTGACCAAGTGCTGAAAAGCTGCTGGTGCATTACTTAGTCCGTATGGCATCACTTGGTATTCATAAAGGCCGTATTTTGTCCTGAAAGCGGTTTTCCATTTGTCATCTTCGGCAAATCCTACCTAGTGATACGCCCCTCTTAAATCAAGTTTTGTAAAGATTTTAGCCCCCTTGACCTGATCCAGGAGTTGCGATATAAGGGGCAGTGGGTACCAATTCTTAATGGTTACTTGATTTAAAGCCCGGTGGTCAATTCATGTTCGCAGAGTTCCATCCTTCTTATGTCGAAAAAACAAAGGCGATGACACAAGTGATTGGGACGGTCGGATAAATCCAATTTTAAAAAACTCATCCAGATATTCCTTTAGGTGGATATTCTCTGCTTCAGTCAGAGGATATATACGACTGAACGGTAACGTGGCACCAGGTTCCACTTCAATTTTACAGTCATATTACCGGTGTGGAGGAGGTTTTTCAGCATTTCGTTTATCAAAAACACTAGCCAAGTTTTGATATTCCTTGGGAATTTCCAAAACACAAATACTGGTAGTGAACTGAGCTAGTTCACTGGCTGGAGATCCTTCGAACTTAGCTCTAGTCCGAGTAAAACAATTCATTTAACAATGCTCGGAGTTCATTTCCACAGTTCTTCTCTCCCAGTCAATACTGGGGTTGTATTCGGTAAGCCACGGCAACCCCAATATTAACTGAAATTATGAAG
Organism: Lissotriton vulgaris; assembly: GCF_964263255.1. NCBI lineage: Eukaryota > Metazoa > Chordata > Amphibia > Caudata > Salamandridae > Lissotriton > Lissotriton vulgaris. Next base: position 2,039,900,453 of record NC_141685.1, on the reverse strand, counting down.
CATCTATAAGGTTGAATCCTATATATTCGTGGTGACCCTGCAACCCCACCAATTCCAACGTTCCCGTTTCTTCAATGATAGGGCCGGAGGTCAGATTCGTACCATCCACCGCCTTCACAACCTCATGATGTTTCTTCTTGATGGCCTTGATTCCAGTTTCTTGAGCATACCTTAAATCGCAAAAGTTCCCCGTAGTGCCAGAATCGATCATCACAGACACCCCATTGATTTCTCGAGATCCAAATTTCACTGTAAATAAAACTGTTAAATGGGGGGCCGCCGATTGCAAAGTGTTGATTAACTGCTGATGTTCAGGAGTTGACTGATCTTTATTTCCCACCAGGGCAACTCCCCCTACTTTTATTTATTTATTTATTTATTTTTTCAATTTGTAGGGCGCAACAGCTACCCAAAAAGGGTTTCCCGGCGCCTAGACACAGCTAGTATTGAGGGCGGAAAAAAAGGGTGAAATGGCTGTTGAGTGTTATTGTTCAAACAGCCAGGTCTTAACAAGCTTTCTGAACCTGAAATAATTTTCTTCCTTCCGGATGCAGGGGGGGAGCGTGTTCCAAAGGGAGGGTCCCAGATGAGCAAAGGATCTGCCACCTGTTCTCGCCCGTTTAAATCTCGGTACGCAAAAATAGGCTGCCGTCTGCGACCGAAGGTTTCTCTTGGGAGTATAGAGGTTGGCGATGGTTTGAAGATATTTGGGCGCTGTACCTGCTTTAATTCTGAACATATAGCTCAGGGTTTTAAAGCGGATTCTGTTTTCGATCCTGAGCCAATGAAGATTCCGGCGATGGTTCGAGACTCCGGAGTTCTTGGGAATATTGCAGAGTAGCCGAACCGCTGCGTTTTGCACCACCTGCAGTCGGCCGATTACAGATTTGTTAGCGCCAAGTACAGAATGTTGCCGTAGTCAAGCCTTGATGTAATGAGGGCATTGACTACGGTCTTTTGCGTTGACACAGGCAGCATCCAGAGGATCTTCCTCAACCATTTAACTATGGTGAGGCATAGGCCGGTTACTTTACTGGCCTGTTTGTTCATGGATAAGGAATTATCCAGAATAAAGCCCAAGTTTCGAGCCTGGGTCACCGGGGTAGGAAAGGCGCCCATCTGGTCAGGCCAGTGTACGGGATTCCAGAGATCTTGATCTTTTCCCAGCACCAGTATTTCCGTCTTGTCGCCGTTTAGTTTTAGCTGGTTTTTTGTCATCCAGTTCAGGATTTTTAAGAGTCCTTCTTTGAGTAACGAAGGGGAGTGAGGACAAGATTCGGATAGGGAAAAGATGATTTGGGAGTCGTCGGCGTAGTTCATAAGAGTAAGCCCCGATTGTTCAACAAGGTCGGCCAGGGGTTTGAGATATATATTGAAGAACAGCGGGCTTAGGATGGACCCCTGGGGCACTCCGTGCGATGCAGGCAGGGTGTCCGAAATGGCTCGTGAAGATGCGATCTGGAAAGTTCGGCTTGTCAGGAAGGACCGGATCCAATCCAGTGCCTTTCCTCGTACACCATTTTTGTGCAGCTCTTTGATGAGAGTTTCATGGGAGATGGTGTCGAATGCCGCGCTCAGGTCCAATAGCACGAGCGCGACCGTCTGACCTTAGTCAAGTAGCTTTCTGATGTGTTCAGTGACTCCAAGCAGGGCGGTCTCTGTGGAGAAACCCGCCCTGAAACCAGATTGCGATGGATGTAGTAGAGAATTCTCTTCTGCGAAAGTGGCTAAAGTAGAATGTACGTGTCTCTCCAGACATTTAGAGAAAGCCGGGAGCAGGGATATGGGTCTGTAATTGGCCAGTATTTCCGGGTTTGCAGTCGGCTTTTTCAGAAGGGGTGTAACCATGGCATGTTTCCATAAGGCTGGAACAGTGGCAAGATCAAGGGATGAGTTCAGAAGATTTGCAATGATCTCTAATGAATGTTCATCCAGTTTTTTAACAATTTTGATAGGGATGGGGTCCCTGGGGGAGCCGGATTTGATGGTTTTAAGAATTACTTTCAGTTTGTCTACTGAAAGGGCAGGCCAGGATTCCAGTAGGTTTTCACCAAGGAGAGTAGGTGTTGAGTCAGAGGGAGAGGATGGTTCTGTATTTTTTGCCTTGATATCGAAGATGATTTTATCAATTTTCTCAGTAAAAAAGCATGCTAACGCCTGACATTGTTGCGTGTTTAATGGGGGTGCAGCAGCTATAGTGTGTGCACCAGCCAATTCTTTGACTTTATTAAAAAGGGTTTTTGGCATAGTAGTTGCTTCCACGATAGTTTTTGAGACAAAATCAGCTCTTGCTTTTGCACAGGCCGTGTGATAAAGATTCCTGGCTTCCTGGTAGCTTCTTTTTGCATCAGGGGCGTAGTTTTTACGCCATTTGCGTTCTAGCGCTTTGCATTTGGATTTTTCAATCTTTAGACTATCATTGTACCATGGAGCCGGAGGGCGATGTCTACTCCCTTTGGTGCGAGTAGGGGGCAGACATTTGTCTTTTAACCCCAAATTTATTTTGGGTTTTTTTGGACACTCTTTTACAAAATGACCCAATGCCCCACAGTATAGGCACAGAATGTTTGTACGTCGCTTCTCTTGTTCTTCTTTCGTCAAAGGGCCTCTAATAGAAACCTATCTGCATAGGTTCCTCTCCTGTAGTAACATCAGTCTTGCTAACTTCAGACTTGATGCGATCAAGCCGGGGAACAAAGGTTCTGAACTTCTTCTTCTTCTCAGATCGCCTCTCAAAGAGTCGATGGTCTATCTGCAGAACCAAATCAATTAATTCTGAAATTTCCTGCAGTCTCTTCAGTTTCTGTGCTAGAGCATCCTTTAATTCATCTTTAAGAACACGGTAAAATATGGCTGAACTTTTTCCTTCGGGCCAGTCAGTCTCCACGATTAGTTTGTTAAATTGTACGATGTAGGCTACTAAATCACGATTCCCTTGTTTTAGATCCAGCAGCTCGTTGTCAGTAGCTTGATTGGTGGTTTGTCTATTGAAAATTCTCAAAAACTCTGGCTCTGGAATCAGGCATGCGATGTAACCACGCACAGGTTCTAAAAACAATCATGTGCCCCCTTTAGGAAATGGTCACCTCTAGGACACGGTGTCAAGATGCCCAGGATAATCCACAGGAGCCGACGATGATCCCAATGCCCCTCCACCTCCACCGCCACTCGAATATAATCAAAGTAATGACTGAAGCAGGTAGGAAAGGGGAACTGGAAGAGAAAGAGAGACAGCCTTGTTGCAGATGTGTAGCTGCTTCCTCATGATTGGCCAGTTTGGGTACTCACGAATTTGCACCTAGCAAGAAAGCATCATTTAACATGCAACCACTTTAAACTATGGACATAATAGCTGTTCTAGAACATTCCTGATGAACCTTAGCCTCTAGACCTATGCTATTACCCCTTTCTTATTTGGGAAGTTGATAGTCGTATAACAGTTCCTACATAAACACAAACATGGTTAATATCCTCTTTACAACAATTAAATTCTCATTGACTCTCTTAAGTTTCCTCTTTACCTGATACTGTTATATTTTCTGTCTTGTCTTGCTTCAACTGAAATACTTTGGGTCGTTATGGAGTTTCAAGAACACCCCTAAGAATGAACCCTTGCTATGAGTAAACTAGAACTGAAAACAATAATTGTTTTAAGTAACTAAAGTCCTGCTCCAAACAACGAGCATATAATATGGCTTCTATGAATTCAGTTTTCTGGTTTCCTACCGTTGAACGCTGTACAAGTGTTTTTTAGATTATTCACATGGACTTGACTTTTCTACTTCGTTACCGCTGCTAATGTCCCACGTAGCGCATGCGATATTCACTCAAATTCTCGGACTTATTTTCCAAGAAAAACAACAAGTTTCGAGTGTGAAGAGAAAGACGCTTCTGCACTCGGAAACTGTTACAGTTGAAGTGCGCGGTTCACCTGTAGAACGCGCACCTTGTTAGCTCTGGCGCTCTCGTACCCAGAAACGCTAGACCGGCAACCTGACCTCTGCCGTGTCAATCCAACTCCGCCATTTATCACCCGGCGGTTCCTCAGCACGGACAAACATTGTTTCAGAAATAATAAAGAAACAATGTGTTTCTTTCTCCATCACGGATGTCTAGCCTTTTCTTTTAAATATGGGTTTCCTTGACTTCTGTGCACACATTGTGAATTGTAGCCCCTGCTTCAGTCAGAGGGTATATACGACTGCACAGTAACGTGGCACCAGGTTCCAGTTCAATTTTACAGTCATATTCCCGGTGTGGAGGACGTTTTTCAGCATTTCATTTATCAAAAACATTAGCCAAGTCTTGATATTCCTTGGGAATTTCCTGAATTTCCAAAACACAAATTCTGGTAGTGAGCTGAGCTAGTTCACTGGCTGGAGATCCTTCGAACTTAGCTCTAGTCCCAGTAAAACAATTCTTTTAACAATGCTCGGAGTTCATTTCCACAGTTCTTCTCTCCCAGTCAATACTGGGGTTGTGTTCGGTGAGCAACGGCAACCCCAATATTAACTGAAATTATGAAGCATCTATAAGGTTGAATCCTATATATTGGTGGTGACCCTGCAACCCCACCAATTCCAACATTTCCGTTTCTTCAGTGATAGGGCTGGAGGTCAGATTCGTACCATCCACCGCCTTCACCACCTCATAATGTTTCTTCTTGACGGCCTTGATTCCAGTTTCTTGAGCATACCTTAAATTGCAAAAGTTCCCCTTAGTGCCAGAATCGATCATCACAGACACCTCATTGATTTCTCGAGATCCAAATTTCACTGTAAATGAAACTGTTAAATGGGGGGCCGCCGATTGCAAAGTGTTGATTAACTGCTGATGTTCAGGAGTTGACTGATCTTTATTTCCCACCAGGGCAACTCCCCCTACTGATGGGATTTGTCTTTTAACCCCAAATTTATTTTGGGGTTTTTGGACACTCTTTTACAAAATGACCCGATGCACAGTATAGGCACAGAATGTTTGTACGTCGCTTCTCTTTTTCTTCTTTCGTCAAAGGGCCTCTAATAGAAACCTATCTGCATAGGTTCCTCTCCTGTAGTAACATCAGTCTTGCTAACTTCAGACTTGATACGATCAAGCCGGGGAACAAAGGTTCTGAACTCCTTCTTCTTCTCAGATCGCCTCTCAGAGTCGATGGTCTACCTGCAGAACCAAATCAATTAATTCTGAAATTTCCTGCAGTCTCTTCAGTATCTGTGCTAGAGCATCCTTTAATTCATCTTTAAGACCACGGTAAAATATGGCAGAACTTTTTCCTTCAGGCCAGTCAGTCTCCACGATTAGTTTGTTAAATTGTGCGATGTAGGCTACTAAATCACGATTCCCTTGTTTTAGATCCAGCAGCTCGTTGTCAGTAGCTTGATTGGTGGTTTGTCTTTCGAAAATTCTCAAAAACTCTGGCTCTGGAATCAGGCATGCGGAGTGATGGAACCACGCACAGGCTCTAAAAACAATCATGTGCCCCCTTTAGGAAATGGTCACCTCTAGGACACGGTGTCAAGATGCCCAGGATAATCCACAGGAGCCGACGATGATCCCAATGCCCCGCCACCTTCACCGCCACTCCAATATAATCAAAGTAATGACTGAAGCAGGGGGGAAAGGGGAACTGGAAGAGAAAGAGAGACAGCCTCATTGCAGATGTGTAGCTGCTTCCTCACGATTGGCCAGTTTGGGTACTCAGGAATTTTCACCAGCAAGAAGGCATCATTTAACATGCAACCACTTTAAACTATGGACATAATAGCTGTTCTAGAACATTCCTGAAGAACCTTACCCTCTAGACCAAGGCTATTACCCCTCTCTTATTTGGGAAGTTGATGGTCGTATAACAGTTCCTGCATAAACACAAATATGGTTAATATCCTCTTTACAACAATTAAATTCTCATTGACTCTCTTAAGTTTCCTCTTTACCTGATACTGTTATATTTTCTGTCTTGTCTTGCTTCAACTGAAATACTTTGGGTCGTTATGAAGTTTCAAGAACACCCCTAAGAATGAACCCTTGCTATGAGTAAACTAGAACTGAAAACAATAATTGTTTTAAGTAACAAAAGTCCTGTTCCAAACAACGAGCGTTTAATATGGCTTCTATGAATTTAGTTTTCCGATTTTCTACCGTTGCACACTGTCCAAGTGTTCTTCAGATTATTCACATGGACTTGACTTTTCTACTTCGTTACCGCTGCTAATGTCCCACGTAGCGCATGCGATATTCACTCAAATTCTCCGACTTCTTTTCCAAGAAAAACAACAATTTTCGAGCGTGAAGAGAAAGACCCATCTTCACTCGGAAACTGTTACAGTTGAAGTGCGTGGTTCACCTGTAGAACGCGCACCTCATTAGCTCTGCACTCTCGTGCCCAGAAACGCTAGACCAGCAACCTGACCTCTGCCGTGTCAATCCAACTCAGCCATTTATCATCCGGCTGTTCCTCAGCAAGGACAAACATTGTTTCAGAAATAATAAAGAAACAATGTGTTTCTTTCTCCATCGCGGATATCTAGCCTTTTCTTTTTAATATGGGTTTTCCTGGACTTCTGTGCACACATTGTAAATTGTACCTCCTGCAGACCTGACACACAGGATCCTCTGGCCCTGTAAATGATTATGGCCCAGGTGGCAGCTGCCCTCTAACCATCTGGGCAGCTGGAGACAGAAATACAAGCCTGGCAACGCGGTGCCCTATGGACCCCCACTGGGGTCCTTCAAACAAATATGCCCCCGTTGGAGTGGCCCGCAGCGGCGGGGACTCTCCCTCCCGTTGGAGCAGCCCTCTGTCCAGTGGGGTGCTCTGGAGAGAGGCACCGGCGTGGTGCCTTGCTTTTATTTCCCCCAGCCCGCTTCACTTACCGACTCTTCTGGGCGGCTTCTCTCCTCTTCCCCCGGTCCCTGTTCCGGGACAGCCCGTGAGGCGGGTGAGCTCCCGTCCAACGCCACACTTCTCGGCGTCCTCACTGGCAATATGCAGGAGCGTGGGGTGGGCTCCCGTCCGCTTCCTGTCTCTGCTGGCGGACCCACCCTCAAGCAGGCAGTCCTGAGCAGTCTCGCCTGACTTCCTGTTTGCTGTGGCAGTCCCTGTCTGCGGCGGTGATCTCCAGGCAGCACTGCGGGGTGGGCACAGCTTGGATTAGATAAAAATGCGGGTAAAATGCAGGGTGGGCACCTGCTTAACCACAATAAAAATAAGCAGGGTGGGCACCCGCTAAGGTCAGTAGTACGGGGGAATCCCTACGCTTGGGATTTCCTCTCTCTCCCCAAGCAGCGCGATACTGCAGAGATTCTTTAAGGAATCAAGGTAGAGCGCTCCCCAGGAAAGGGAGATCCAGCTCTTCTTTAGAAATGTGAATAAAGCGCTTCCCAGGCGCTTAGATGGAAAAGTCCAGTAGAGTCTTTCAGAGGGCAGGGGTGGGGCAAAGGCTGCACCCAGGGGCCAGCTCACAAGGCCCTCCAGCAGGGAGGCAGCACCCAGTGGCGGTTCCTCCTGGCTTCCAGCCGCAGCAGCATTCCCCCCTCAAGGCAGGAACAGAGACAACCTTTTTCATGAGGTCACAGCCCATTCTTATACACCATTTTCCTTTGTCTAAGTCTGTAGGGCAGGGGGAGAACCAAGTACAAATGGTTCTTGAGCACTTTTGTTTACTCAGTCCCTCTCTCTATTCACAGGACAGGCTAGGGACATCAGACACACCACAGGGGGTGGAGCTAGCATTGTGGAGGGAAGGCAGAGCCCTATTCAGGTCCCAGGTGCAACACCAGCTAGCCCCTGTCACTCACAAGACAGACAGGCAATCCACATTCACTGTACACAGACCTGCCAACTTCTAGAAGTGGCACTTCCCTACTAGCCATATTAAATCTGCGCACACCGTCGCGCAGCATTTAATCTCACGAGTTCGCACATCCCAAACTCGTCCCTGCACTCCTCTCACATCAGGAACTACCATGGACACACATCTCCCTCATGCATTCCTATGGGAGGGCAGGCCAATCTCACCACACGCACTAAGACTGCGCACGCACTTTACACTGGGACACACTGTTAAAGTGCGCAGAAGCCCAAAACAACTAACATCAGGTCACATTTAAAAGCAAAAGGTTTAGGGGTGAACCTGCCAAAAGGGCCAAGTCCAACAATGGGAAACAAAGGATTATTCATTTGGGAGGTGCGCTTTTCTATTTCACCTTGATACTCAAGTAAGAGCTCCCTGGCCTACTTTTTTGCTTCTTGTTTTATTGGGTATTGTCTCTGTGGAGTTGGACTAGTTTTTCCTAGATTACGTGGTGTGGTGACTCAGCATCCCACCCAACATGGTTGTGATATCGGGCCAGAACAAGAGCTATTGCCCACTCCCGCTTGTAAGTATGTTTTAAGTAAATTGGATCGTGGTCGGAAAAAGTTGCTATAATTACAGTTTCTCCCTGTGAGCAGTCCATAACAATTGCAGGCGGCCAATCTTTTTCAGCTAAAAGGATGTCAAAGCCATAAGTAAAGTTGTCCCAAAAGAGAACTGTAACTTTTCTGCGATTGTTCCCCTCCAATTGGAGTGTTATTTCATGTAACCTATGTGGGACACTCACCCTTGTATCAGGTTTTTCCGCAGTGATATAATCATTCAACCGTGCTGTCACCAGAAATTCCATCAGGTTCTGTTGAGCTATTGTTACTGCTGCTGCACTGTCCAGCATCATCAGAGCCCATTCCATGTTCAGTGGTTGAGTCCTCAGGATTCTGGGCATGCTTTAAGGCCTGCTGCTTTCTTCTTTTTAAATTGAGGTTTAGATTGTGGCCTGTCTTCTTTTTTAGAAGTGTAGCTTGAAGCGTGTGGCGTATGTGGACTTTGTAGGCTCTTCTTGTCTGTGTTCTTACTGTCCTTCTCTCTGAGTTTCTTGGTGAACCCTGAAAGGAACGGGAATAACATGTATCAGTATCCTGATACCTGTCAGGTGTTCTAATGTTATCCCAATTACTAAGGTTGTATTTTCTTATGGAGGGCTCCTGTTGAGGAACCCACTCCTAGACAGAAAACTATTTTCTCAAATGTTATTGTTTTTATTGTTATTATCCTATTTCTTCTTTGAAGAATCAAGTGCTTGATTTGTGGTATCGTATTCAGGACCACCAATGAGTTGAGGTTTTGTTGCTCTAGCCCCCAAACTATCTCCATTTGCCACTGATGCTGTCTCCTCTTTTATATTTGCTAATAATATAGCTGATACCTGGGCAAAATTACCTAATCATTTTATCCCTAAGTTCAGAACTGGTTCTGTGCCAAACTCAGTCTGTATCTGTCTTAATACATCAGCTATTACTACTAATGATGGTATACCATGAGTTCTGGTATATATGGCAGCGAAAACTGTACCCCAAGTGGTAAAATCATCTATTTGGGAAGCTATCCCTAATGACAAGCAGATTGTTAGCATTCTGTGTTTTTCTTGAAGGCTTGTGTGTGATAATACTGCCCCTAGCTGTGTTATTTTATGACCTAGAATAGCATTTGCTCACGTTTAGTAGGCATTCTAACCATAACTGCGTATAGCATTTGTGGTGTATTTTTAGTTGTAGAACCCTTAATTTGTACTGCTTGTGTAGCTCTTGTTGGCTAAAGTGTGAGTGTGCTCATCACAAACTGTGTCAGGTTTCTGTAAAGTTTTATTATTACTATATGAAGTAGATTTAGGTCTGCTACTGGCATTGTCTCAATCTTTGGATGCGGTGTGTAAACTGCAAGGACTGGCCAAGTGGCTTAATCTCTTCCGAGTGGACCTAGTCTTGCTCTGTCTTTTGTATTGGGAAGGTGCCTTCAACCCCTTTGCTGCGGGGGTAATTTCCCCAGCGTGCGGGGGTTGAGGGGATGAGCACGGCGCTGCGGTAATCGTGACAAGCCCAGCTCCTCATGAGTCACAGTGGAGCTGTGCTCATGACTAGCTGGGCTCATCACAACTCTGCCCACTGATTACTTTGCCCACACTGGCGGGGAATCAATCGCGCTTGGGCGTAGCGCAGCCATTATGACGAGCCCAGCTCGTCATGAGCACAGTTCCACTGTGACTCATGACGAGCTGGACTCGTCATGAGCACTAAAGGAGTTAAACCAGTTTATGTGCTCCTGGTAGGTGAGCAGAATCTCATATGTATTCATATGATGTTTCATCTTCAGTGTAACAATGAAATATATTTGATTGTGCAACTGCTTGTGGGAAATTTAACCCATGAATAGAATACCTCTGTTCTATATGATTTGTGAGCCTCGACCATGAAGGTTACAGTCCCACCCCTAGCTGTGACTTCGTAGTCTGTTTGCTTTTCAGCAAGGGCAAACCTAACATTTTCTTAAATGTTCATTTACCCTTCTTCTTCCCTTACTACAACGCATTGTGCTGGCACAACATTGTCTTCTGTCACTGTCCAAAATGTAAAAAAAAAAAAGGAAGAGTTTCAAGGAAACTAAAATAAGGTTTTATGCACAACAGGAACTGTTTGTCCTTCAAACTTGATAAACCTACAGCCAATAAATAGGAATTTTAGCCTACTCAGCAGTGGCGGAATAGTTCCCTGGCCACTACAAATGTTGCTGTACAAATGTGAGTAGGGGTTTCTGAAAAAAGCACGACTGACTACTCATATTTGACTGTTAAATTAATACCAAACCAACATTGGCAGTGCCACGTGGTGCAATTCCTATAAACCTATATAGGATCTGAACGTGTAGCCAACATATACTGTAGGATTGGAGTTAGACTGATTCGAGACACCCCTACCCAATATGTTAGCCTGTATACCAGCTAGCTCGCAGTGCCACTAGAAACCCCTCTTACCAAGGAGAGAATAGTTCTTGGCAACTATCAAACATGACCACTCTGTCCCATCAGGGATTGCCAAAACCAGTGGTGTCTCACCGTGGGTGTGCTGCGGGCGGAGGGGCAGGACGGTGAGGAGCATGGTGGGTGGTAGTGGAGTCCGACATACGATGGACAGGAGTAAGGTAAGTAATGAAATAAATAAAACAATTTACTTTGTGCGTGCTGCATCGCCGAGTTGGTGATGCAGAGCGCACAAGGTAAATAGTTTTAGGTGACTACCTGAGCCTATATGGAACATAACACTCCCCGGAGCTGAAATACTATAATTGAGGGGTCCATCGTAGACCCCCAGCTTCAGTGGCCAATACATGCCTGTGAGCTAAAGTAAATATCGGAGGCGGCCCCTCCTGGAGTCATACATGGACCTGGAGACCACCACTCACCTGGGCCAGCTCCTGCTATGTCCCGGGGTGCTTAGCTGTTTGCTATGGTTTGACGGGAGCTTTACCAGTCGCATAAAGCCATACCAATCTGTGCTCCTTTTTAAGCAAGTGAGAGCCTTTTGCTCTTGCTTGCTCAAAGCGAAGCGCAATTGATTTTATACACAGAAAGCTGCATGTTAGCAGCTCCCTATGTGTAAAAGCAATTCCAGCTCCTACAGGAGGTGGGATGCAGGCAGTGACCGTTATGATTGGATGCCCTGGGTGAGACCATGGCCCCCACACTAGAGGGTCCTGAGGGGTGGGCAGAATAAATTTAAATTTGTTTTTTAAAAGGCTACCCAGCAAGTCACCGAAGGCCCGCCCCCTTTCCCCATCACTCTGCAAACGCACCTCCTGGTGCACTGCTGGTTGGGGGATAAAGTCCCATATGGTCCAGAGGGTCCATGCAGGCCAACAAGCCCTTCTGTTGCTTTCATTAGGTCCCACATAGTGGGGTTGCTGAAAGGTCTTTGGAGGCCAAGACCCCTTTATCCATCACTCTGCAGACATACCTCCTGGTACACTGCTAGTTGGGGGTGAAGCCCCATTGGATGCTGATGGTCCTTGAGAGCCAACAAGCCCTCCTGTTACCTCGAGTAAGTCACACACAGTCTGATTGCTGAGTGGACTTCGGAGGCCATGCCCTCTTTCTCCACCACTCTTCAAATGCGTCCCCTGGCACACTGCTGGTTGGGGAATTAAGTTCCCTTGGCTCCAGAGAACCCTCCTGTTAGCTCTAGTAAGTGTGACACAGTGGGATTCCTGATAGCTTGTCAGAGGCCCTGCCCCCTTTGGGGTTTTCAACTAGCAGTACCAACAAATGGGACTACTAGTTAAAAACTACAGAAATTGCCAGAAAAACCAAAGTAATGAAATTGAATTAAAATAACTCACTGAAAAAAACCAAAGGTCACGGGGACGTTATAGTTAGGCTGACATTTGACGTGTACAAAACTAGGCCTGGTCAGAGATTGTGGAGTTCCGCTCTCTGGAACTCCATTTATATACCAAAAATCTCTTGCGCGCTACATAGAGTTCAGCAAGAGGCAGAGTTTGCTTGGTTGTGCCGTTCGCGCTGTATTTCAGCGTCAGGTGCTTCTTCCGTGCTGGAAAATCAGTACTGTCCGCACTATGAACAATGCATGAGGGTGTTGATTCTTTAGATTTTCTACTTGAGTGGCAGCTTCCTGAACGTGAATGAATGATTTCTCAAAGTGAGCGGTCGTGACCACCTGCGACCGCCAGCATTGAGAAATCTCACTGGGAGGTGGTCTGGCAGAGCACGGAGTGCGGAAAACTCCTCAAACTCTGAAACTGAGCGGGGTTCACTACCTAGGCCCATGCAAAACCTTGTTTTTTTGTGGTGTTTTCACTGTGTTAATGTTTGAAGTGTTGCATAAGACTTTACACATTGGCTCTTAAGCTAAACCTGACTTCTCTGTGGCAAGCTACCAGAGGGTAAGCACAGATTAATTTAGTATGTGCTTGTGACTTACCCATACCAGGATTGTGGTTCCAGCTTGGACAGAGTGCATACCTCTGCCAACCAGAAATCCATTTCCCAACAGGGTGAAATAGGCATGTTGCGCTGCACATGCTGATTTTTCTGCATGGGGAGTTTGTTCCAGGCTTCAAAATCAGAGCAAATGGCACCACGCGAGTGCAAAAAACTCTGCCATGCAGCAGTTGGTGGAGTTTTTCCAAATCTCCACATTACAAGGTTAATGGGGAGTGGGCAAAACTCTGCGAACTTCATCGGCGGAGCGGAATTTATCACCCACCCCTACCACGTGGGAGTGAACATAGTCCTTAATCTCCTGGAAGTAAACTCAATATATATGTATATATATGTAGAGCTCACAATCCACTTTGCCATCCTGGAGGTCCCAACTGTTCACCTGCCATGTGGTCTCCTTCATCACCTGGCCAGACCTGAGCACGAGCCTAAGCAATGCATGGTACGAAATTTCCCTTTGCAGGTAGTCTACTGCAATGTTATCTGCTCATTCCGACAGCAGCACAAGATATAGTCTAGGCGGGGGAACTTAAATTGACAAGGACCTCTGTTCAGGGTGTCTAGCCCTCCACATGTCCAGGAGACCCATGACAATTGCAAATTGTTCTAACTGGGATCATGGTGCACATGTGCCGAAGGTCCCTAGGACCCTTTCCTGGGGTCATCCATGACATTATTAAAGTTGCCACCCCATATATAGAGGTCTTCAGCCATCTCCAACAGGATAAGACTCAAAGCCTTCAACACATGTCTATGAAGCCGTGGGGGGAGATAGACACTGAGCAGAATTAGCGTTTTTTTGCTGAGGTGCCCAGTACCCCTACAAACCTGCCCAATGGATCATGCCATGTACATACACTTTCTTGGCAAGGATTGCTACTCTCCTTCATCCACTAGTATATCCTGCATGGGCAAGTCCCATGTACTGCCCCCTATTAAGGCTGGGGTAGTGGTTGCCTGCCAGGTGGGTGTCCTGATGTATTGTGTGACCACCACCTTTTAAGTTGGTTCAGTAAGCCATTTACTTTCAACATTAAAACCATGAGACAGGCTAGGTTATCCCTTCCCACAGGCATGTTCAAATTGTTAGCTTCTGTTGTATGTTTCTCCCCTATTCAGTGTGTTGTGACTGTGGACAGTAGTTATCTGCCGGGTGTGGCCTGCTCTCTCTAAGAGCGAGGAGCCGGTCCCCCACTCAGAAATATCTAGTGTTGGGACTGTGTATCCCCTTACCTCTCCTGCCCAAGTGAGTGCATCTGTGATGGCATGTAAAAATTAATGATTCAACCTCAGCGACTCAGCTAGGTTTGAACACAACTATCCCATGAGTCCAGATGTAAACACCACTCATGGAAAACTCCCCTCCCCACACTTTTATCGTGGAAGTATCTTCACTCAGTGGCACAACTATCCCCAACATAACCCATGAACAACAATTCTTGGGACTGACGTTACCTCTGTGTGACTCCAGTACAAATGGACCCATTTATACTGGAGTGAGTCATTACATCTTGTGGCATTACAACGATGTGCAGTAGATGGCGCTCTGACATTAGAACTATATCATTTACTATTCCAACACCAGCCTATGCAACAGTAGGAAAGTGTTGGAATAGTAAACTATAATATTCCTAATGTTAGCGAGCCATCTACTGCAAGTCGATGTAATGACTTGCATAGTAATGGCATTGTGTGCTAACAACGCGGTCATTGTAACGACTGCGTTGTAATGGCATCGCAGTGTAATCACCTCAATATAAAGGTTGTTTCCTATTTAGGTAGGGGAGCCTACCTGTCCAAGTGCTGACTATGCTTGCGGCTCCTTCCCCGAAGTCCCCCTCACCTCTCCTTTTGTGGCCCCCTGGTATGTGTCAAGAGAAACCATCTCCACACCAACCAACCAGTCGGAACTGGGTAGGCTGCCCCTACACTGACCCCACAGCCAGACCACCATCTTCCTCTCCCCTTGATGGGGAGGAGCCTTGGTGACCTCCTCTCTCCTGACCCTGGAAGGGGCAGATCAACTGTGTCCTCTTCTGATGACATTTGCCACTGGGCGGCTGACCCTGCCCTCCAAGAGGGGATATCACTGTGCCTCCCCTGTCCTTTAGCAGTGATTTTTTTGTTGTCCATTACCAAGCATCCACTGGATCATCAAAGCAGAGAATCTTTCATTGGTGGGTAAATATCAAATGTACAGCAGCATGTTTTTTATTTACAGTGTTTTCAGTTTCTGTTTCACCTCCTTGAAGGTTCTTCGTCGCTGTTGCACTTGCAATGTGTAGCCTGGGAAAAGCATCATGTTATTTGTGTCTAGCAGCACGGTATGTTGACGTCAGGCTTCTGCCAAGACAGCATCCCAGTCAACATGGTTAAGTAGGCACATTATTATTGGCCTGGAGGGGTTCCTAGAAGAGGCCGGGCTGCCGTGGATCTATGTGCCCTGTCAAAGATGAAACAGGGGGCCTCCTCAGGCATTCAGGAGCGGAACTAGCGAATTAGGTATTGTGCCAGTATTTCCCCCTCCAACACTTCCGGGATGACAATCGTCTGGATATTATTCCTCTGAGAGCAGCCCTCTTTGTCTTCCACCCGTTTCTCCAGTTGCAACGCCAGTGACTGCAGTTCTACTAGATCATCTTTGCGGGTCCATAGCCCATCCTCAGCCAAGGAAACACACGTCTCCACCTCTGTCATGAGGTCGGTGACTTTCTGCAAGTTGAGGCAGAGGAGGAAGACTTCTGTGTCTACTCCATCTATGCTAACCTTCAAGGTCAACCTAGAGTATTTCATGGCCTGCAAAATAGCCTTGGCCAAATAAGTGCCAAGTCCTGGCTAGGGTTCAGTTGTCCCTCCCATAGGCGGTGCCGGCCTGGTGTATTTATCGAGTGTCCCCTGTGCTGGCTTGATTTACCCTCATCTCACCATCTTTGTGCAAGGCCCTTCTGGTCTGGGATCCACAGCGCAACCTGGCTCCTCTGTGATTTTGGGGGGAGCTAATGCAATTGCCCTGAGGCCTTCTCCAGGCACCGACTGTACATAGCACTGTTCAGGAGGGGCCACGGTCTACGGCCTACAGGGAAGGGGCTGACCGCTGTCTGCTCCCCAGTGCTCTACTTCCCAGCACTCTTCCCAGTGAGGCCATAGGGTCGAGGGTTAGCCGCCAGCTGGGCCGCCTCACCTCTATGTTTTCTGAGGGAAACTTACAGCCGCTTGTGCCCTGGGGCCTTTTGAGAGCTTCACTGGCCCTCATGCAGCTGCTGTGTAGGGGAAACAACCATTACTACATAGTCATTACATCACACTATACTTACAACGCAGTCATTACACCGCAACAACCTTCACAACTCATATCATACAACGCAGGCATTACAGCGCATACCATTACAACGCATGACACTTCATCCCATGTCACTTCAATGCAAGCAATACAACGGATACCATTACCATGCATAGTACCCCTATACTATCCAACACTTACCCTACTGTTGCACCCCCTGGAGTTAGAATAGTAATTGTAACCCCTACACTATCCAACACTTACCCTACTGTTTCACCCCCTGGAGTTAGAATAGTAATTATAACCCCTACACTATCCAACACTTACCCTACTGTTGCACCCCCTGAAGTTAGAATAGTAATTTTTACCCCTATAATATCCAATACAATGTAATGGTATGTGTTCTAATGGTATATGTTGTAAAGGTAGTATGCGATGTAATGGAATGCGTTGTAAAGATAGTTTTTTAATATGCGATGTAGTGCCATGCGTTGTAATGGAATGTGTTGTAGTGGATGTTGTGATGTAAAAACTGCGTTGTAAGTGCATGCGTTGTAACGTCCTAACTTACTGTGCGGTGATCACTGGCTCCACCAGTCCTCTGCGCCTCAGCTCTCTGGCCCTGCTGAGCTTTTGTGGTTCCCCCAGACCGTCCAAGTCATTAGGCCAGTACTGGGATATACGTCGCTCCTATAGTAGGCTAGGTGCACCCATTCCTGGGTGACTACTCCTTAGGCCTGTTCTACCTTGGCTTGCTCCCCCATTGTTGCCGCCAATCTCTAATAGTGGCTATTGGGGGCAGAAAGGGAGTCACCTCCCCCACCATCTGGCAGGCCTTCATCTCTGCTGAGCTGCACTCCGCTCAGGTGCCCTTGCCACCTCTGCTCCTTCTCCAACCATGTCCTCAGGCAACTCATCGCTCCTTGTGCCCTTACACAGATCCAAGGTGATGGAGGACCCTGCAAAAACAGCCATTTCCAACACAACCCCCTTCCAGCTAAAGCCAAGGTAGACCAATCCATACCTTGCTGGACATCCCTGCTTGGGGCGATAGCACCTGGAACTTGGCCCGCAACAGCAGGGTTTCATTCCCGTTTTATGCCTTTGTTAACCTAGTAGGATCCTTCTATCCATACTCTCAGGGCCCACTAAGCTGACCCATGGAGGACCCTTCTCTTTACTTGTGAACAACATCTGTGCAGTGCCTAAACTTACTTTGATCACAGATGTGTTCCAACAGTCCAACAGTACCCACATGGCCAACACAGTCGTGTGGCCCAGTCCACCCCCAGGGTGTGACTCCAGTCCCCCTCCCCGGGGCAACCCTGTCCATCAGGACAGCAAGCCACAGTGTCAGTGGGGAGACCCAGGCCTCATGCCTCTCAGGGCTCTCTAACCTCTGTGGTGTCAGAGAGTGGGGGGGTAGCATGGCACACTTTGTCCACTCTCCCTCTGGTCAGGTCAGGGATGACATCCGGGCACTGACCCACCAACCCAGGGCCTGTACCCTGCGGCTGGAGTGGAGACTGGGGTGGGCTCTCCCACATCCTGCCCTCCCCCCTGGGGCTCTGTACCCTCCTATCTGGAGCGGCACCCCCAGAAGACAAACTGGTAGGGGGACTGTTAGCAGTCACCCCTCCTTCCAGGTCAGGGGGGACACCCTGAACCTGGCCCTCCAACCCAGGGTCAGTACCCAGAGGCTGGACCTGCACCTGCCAACCCAGGACTTCGGGGGGAGTACACCAACCCCCCCAAGAGAAACACACTCCTCATTAGTTGTGCCAGAGTCTGCCTCGCGCAGGTCTCCCGGCTCCTGTCCACCTTACAGATCATGAAGGCCCCCCCAGGCCAGACGTGGCCTCACCAGGGTCAGTCCTGGGGTGCTCTGACCCCAGAGCTGGCAACCCCTGACCCACTGGTCCTTCTAGAATTGTCAGGGCACCTGGGGCAGGTATCCTGCCCAATTTGCCCACCAGTTCAGGACCTATCTCCAACAACTGCTCTACCAACCTAGGGTCTAAGCCCTCAGGTTGAACTGAGGTCAGAGACGACAACCACCTCTCTCTGCGCCCCCTTCCAGAGTTCTGCACCCTCCCACCTGGAGTGGTACCCCTAAAAGACAACCAGGTCAGGACACTGCTTACAGTCGTCCTTTCATCCAGGTCAGACAGGACCTGAACCTGGCTTCCCAACCCAGGGACCAAACCCTGCAGCTGAGCACCTGCTCGGTGCACCAGGACTTCCTTTGGAGCACGCATGCATCCCCTGAGGGTAACACATGACTCATGTGTTGTGTGATAGTCTGCCTGGCGCAGATCTCCTGATCTCTGTCCATCTGACAGTGCACAAAGATCCCCTGGGACAGATGTGGTGTCACCATGGTCACTGCTAGGAGGCTCAGCCCTTCTGGATGTCCACTGACCCACTGGTTCTCACACTGGGGAATGCATGCCCCTCTCACCCCTCCATCTGTGCTTCTGCACCCTCCCTACTGGAGCAGTGTTGCCAGACACCAGAACTGATGGGATGCTCATTACAGCAGTCCGCCACAGTCTCCCCAGTCCCCCAGACACTAGGGGATCCCCCTTTATGAGTGGCCTGTCAGTACAGCTTAGGCTCCTCACCTGGTGTCTCCTCATGGAACCAACCAGGCTCTGGGACAGGGTTTCGGGCACCTTGGGCCACAGCTACTTCCCACTCCTTTTCCGCAGAGACAGGACATGAGTCCCTACACCCTTCCCATGACACCAGGGCCTATCCGGGCTATCACAAACCTTTCCACTTCCCTTGATTGGGAAAAACCTGAACCACTATCCGCAGCGTTACTCCCAGATGCTTCTCCAGACTCTCTGGAATCCACCAAAAGGTCTGCCTCCAGTGCAAGCTCCCTGGGGTCAGAGGACTCACACCCCACCGGGTGTTGGTATAGCTCTGGAAAACAGGGAGTTAACATATGCTCTCCAACAATTGAATTACACAGCCCCACACAGGTGTTAACCAAACTACCCTTCACCCAACCATCCAGTGCCCCGGTAAAGTACCCCACATCATTCTCACAAGACTGGCGAGACAGTGTCTGACTGTTGCTGTCTCTCAACCCTTACTCTTCTGGCTGGTCTCCATACTCACTTACCAAGACTTCTATCATGAAGGAACCCCTCACCCTGCACCTCTCATCTTGAGTCAGTAGATTGTCCCTCCCACTACAAGGAATATGATCCCCTGAGTCAGTTCCCCAATCCACCTCAGGGACACTTGCGTACCAGTGGATTAACCTCACCATCCTGAACCCCCTGGTGTATGTCAACCCCCTCCTTGAAGCAGGGCCTCAAATCTGTGTGAGCACGTACCTGCCCCTCAGTGTTGTACACTACATTTTTGCTGCCACCATCTGGGCTAGACAAAGCCCTACCGGCGTCCCAATCCAACTCTCTCATTTTAAGCTCATGATTTAATATCATCTTCCTTTCCTTCATGGCTATTCTTTTTTCTTCTATTTCCCTCTCCATCCGGAGCTTTTCTACTCAAACCTCCTTGCTTCCAGCCAGTCCTCCAGCTTCTCTGGGGACAAGCTACTGCTGCCTTGCCTGGAGGGTTCCCCCCTCCCAAAAGCACATCCACCCTAGGAATAGGCTCCTCCGCCTCTCCACTGAGATCACCAAATTGCCCAATGGCATGTCTGGCTGCTTCCCAGGCCCTCAGCACCTTGTGTAGCTCCTCTTTCCTAGTAGGGCTTCTGATTTGGATTCTTAGCTATTTGCAAATCGCTCTCAATTCCTTAACATTGTAGGATTCCAACCTATCCTTCTCAAATGCAATTTCCAAGGATGCAACAGATGATGCAATTGATCCAGGCATGTTGAAGTGTATGTAAATGTATGTAAAGTAGCAAGTTCAAACTGGCAAGATCAAAAATAGGCCAAAAAGAAAAAGAACCTGTATGTGGTACGTAATGGTTTGTGATATGGTAGTAGTGCACACCAATCACTGTAAGTCAAGTGCAATCACAAGTCCTATCCCACCGCTGCCACCAATGTTAGAAATGGGATTTCTGGTTGGCTAAGGTTTGCACCAAATCCAGGAAGAAACCACCACTCTAGTGAGGATAAGGGGGTTACACTCCTAAAATAACCCCTGCTCACCCCCTCGGTAGCTTGGCACGAGCAGTCAGGCTTATCTCAGAGGCAGTGTGTAAAGCATTTGCCCATAACCAACAGTAATACAGTGTAAGCAATACAAACGGACACCACACAAGTTTAGAAAAATATTCAATATTTTTATATACTCAAACACGACCAATTACAATAAAAATCCACAGTACAGTACTTTAAAAATAGTTGCTTTGCCAGATGTCTTGAAAACACAGTTCCTTGCTGTCGATAGCTCCATCCGGACTATCATGGTGTCGTGAACAAGCAAGTCCAAATAGTTCTGGCTGGCCGCAGCGTCGTGGGTCAGCTGCGATGTCGGGAAGACCCGCAAACAGGACCTTTCAGAGATGCAGGTCGTCGACCTCTCGTTTTCACGCCCATTGCAGATCGATCTCCTCTCTGATGGAATCAGGAGCGCTGGCATTGGCAGGCGTCGGGTGCTGTGGTGCAAAGTGCAGTGGTGTGGCGTGCGGTGCGCTCAGGTCGCAATACGAGCAGCGGCTCGGTGGCGACATCAGCAGGCGGCGTTGTGAGACCAGGGTCGGGGTGCGGCGTTGCAGCGGTGCTCTCTGCGGTGCCTTGAGGACACGGTGTCCGCAGCGGCGTCGGGCTTGAAGTCTTTGAAGTTCCTGAGACTTTGTGAACAGGGGGAAAGCTCTTCCTCAAACCCCTGTAGATACTAGGCACAAGTAGGGGAATTTAATTCCAGTCCTTTCACTGCCCAAGGCAGAAGCAGCAGCTGCAGGCCAACCCAAAAAAGCAACAACACTGCAAAGGGGCAGTACTCCTCCTGGCAGCTCTTCCAGCTCTTCTTCTTGGCAGGTTCCTTGATGTAAGCAAGTTCTCTGAAGTCTTTTCTATCCCCTACACTTCCACCTGAAGGCATGCTCTACTTCAAACCCTTGGAGAAAATTCTAACAGCAGAATGATAAAAGCACAGTCCAGTCCTTTCTCTACCCAAGAAAGAAGCAACCACTGCAGGCCAACCCCTCAACATGTAGCATAGGGGCAGTACATCTCCTCCAGCTTTCCCGGTCCTTCTTCCAGGCAGGTTCCATAGTTCAGAAGTAATCTAATTCTCTGGGCCCCAATATTTATACCAGCAAATCCTTTGTCCTCTGAAGGCAGAGAGGCCTGGACCTAGTTCAAAACAGTCTGGGTGCATTCTGCCAGTGTGCACCTTCTTCCTTTATCAATGTAGGCCAGGGTCATCGGACGCACCACAGGAGGTGGAGCCAGCATTGTGGAAGGTGAGCTCAGCCCTATTCAGACCTAGGCGCTACTCCTCCCACCCATCTAGGTGTAGATGTGCCTATTCAGCCCGGCTGACTCACTCTAGCTCCCCCAGCTCCTGTCACTTTCAAACCAGACAGACAATACACACACTAGCAGAGGCAGCTGGATGGTTAGGTCAGAAAATACCTACTTTCTAAAAGTGCTATTTTCAAACACAGAATGTTAAAACCAACTTCACTGAAAGATGTATTTTATCATTATGAGTTCAGGCATACTAAAGTGTAATTTCTACCATGTTCCCTGAGTCAGTTAGGATCATAGGATGTAATTATCAAACTGCCCATTCTGCCCTACGGAGAACAGGTAGCCTTGCAATAGTGAAAAACGAAGTAGGCTGTAATTAACTATCAGTACATGCCACACACACATAGGTTAGGAAAAAATAGGAGGAGAAAGCAAAAAGTTGAGGGATAACCCTGTAAAAAGGGCCATTTCAAAAAGTCACGCATCATACCGGGGCACCAAGTCTACAAGAACTCTGTGGCCACAGTGAGAAACTGACGCATCACCTCCTTGCACAGTAAGAAACCGACACATCACCTCCCCTTCAGTAAGGAACCGATGCATCACCTCCCTTGCATGACAGTAAGGAACAAAAGCATCACCTCCCCTGGAGCAAGGAACCAATGCATTACCTGCGTGTAAGGAAATGACACATCACCTTCTCTGCGGCTGCTCTTGCTTTTGACGCATCCAAGGTACTTTGTGTTGAAAGTGTTGCATCTACAATTTGCTTTGAATAGAACTATTTCTACCTTTTGAAAGTAACATTTTGATTACTGTATTGTGGATTTTGGGCATTTTTGGTCTTGTTTAGTTATTTTTCTAAACTGATGTGGTGTCCATTTGTAGTATTACTGTATGTGTGCACAAACGCTAAACACACTGCCTCTGAGATAAGCCTGTCTGCTCATGCCAAGCTACCAAGGGGGTGAGCATGGGTCATTTTAGAGTTATATCCCCTTACCCTGACTATGAAGAAGGGTCCCTACTTGGACAAAGGTACCTACCTCTGCCAACCAGAGACACCTATTCCTAACAGTGACTAAACATCTAGGGCCATATTTTCAAGGTTTTGTGTCGCCCTTGCGCCATGCAAGGGGGCATAAAGATGAGGCAAAACTTTAATGATATTTGCCAAGCCATGCAAGGCCACTCTGCCTCGCTTGCTTATTCTAGAGTAACGCAAGGCAGCACACATCGCTGTCTTGCCATACTCTGAAGCAGGGAGGCATGCCATGGGTGTAGCAAGAGTGTTCTCAAGCATCTAGTCATGCATTCTGAACATGCCCAGATTTGCCAACACTAATAGACCTTGCTGTTTCACCTTTCTAAGTGTGCTGCATTGTGCAGCACATGTAGAAAGAGGATAATGTCTCTGAGGGTCCAGTCGCTCCTTGAGAATAGGTCCTTCCAAGTCTTCTACAACAAAGCTATCTCCAAGAGAACCCCTCTCCGCTGTGGAGTTCCACAGGGCTCTTCATTGACCCCTACTCTTTTTAACGCCTATACTTGCACTTTGGCTGAGGCAGTTCTTCCTTTTGGAATCCATATCGCCACGTACGCTGACGATACGCAATTAGTGATTGGACTTAACACACCTGACAGTAACTCTTCTGATCCCTACAAGTGCCTCCAAGAGATAGCCTACTGGATGAGGGACTCCTTCTTGAAACTTAACGGAACAAGAGTGAAATCATGGTCTTGGGAAATCGCTCGCCACTCAATGTGAAAGATATTTGGCCTACCATCTTAGGTCCTGCCCCTTCGCCTAAACCCCAGCTTAAAAGCTTGGGTGTCTGGTTGGACCAGGACCTGTCCTTCAAATCTCAAGCTAGGAAGACAGCCGGCACTTGTTTTGGCATCCTTCAAACTGCCCGTAAAATTCTTCCCATCCTACCGTTTGGGGCCAGGAAAATCATGGTACAAGCCCATGTCCTGTCCAGGTTGGACTATGCCAACGCGCTGTATCTGGGGTCCCCGCTGGCCACCATTGCCAGGCTACAAACCACCCAGAATCGGGCTGCTCGATTACTGCTGAATGTTCCCAAAATCCAATCAGCCAGACCAGCTCTCAAGGCTCTACATTGGCTTCCTATCCAGGAGCGCATTAGTTTTAAATCACTCTGCATTGCCCATAAATCCTTCCATAACCTAGGCCCTCCCATCCCTAAGAACATCGTACAGCAGTATGAGCCTAATAGAACCCTCTGTTCTAAATCATTAATCCTGGCATCTGTTCCTAAAATTAAAAAAGCCAGAAGTGGAGGCCGACTATTCTCCCTAAATGCCGCAAAACTGTGGAATTCGGTTCCACTCCCTCTTCGGGCCGAACCCAATCATCTTTCCTTCCGCAGATCTCTCAAGACATGGCTATTCCGGTAAATCCCGTTAAGCATCTGCCCTGGTTTCTACAAGTGCCGGGATGCCTTCGGGTAGCCATGCGCTATATAAATACCAATTCAATTCAATTCAATTCAATCCAATTCAGTTGAACATTTAACCCAAATGATCATTTTCTTCCCTGGCAGTGAAAAATATAAAATGTAGGAAGTGTGCTTATCCTATCTACACTGTGGACTGGTGCTCTCAATAAAATTATCTCTCTGTCTATCTCCCTTAGTCTGAAGTTAGAAAGACCGGCTAACATATCTTTAACACATTTATTTTGGCAACGGAAAGTGATCTTTCACTGGAGTGCTGCTGATAAGACTTGATTTTCAGCAGAAGTAGCTGCTTTGGGAATTACACAGGGCACATTTCTTGTGGTGTCTATGAGTAGAGAAACTGAGGCGTACTCACACTCTTCCATTGCAAGAGATGTGCAACCAAAAGGCTTTCAGCCAGTGGTTACCCCTCAGAGAAAGCTGCAGACCTTCAGTTAGAATGAAGAAACAAGTTGTTTTATCGACTGTCTGATGCAGGTGCAAAGCAAGCAAAGAACGTGGCATTTACTGAAAGTGTGATGTGGTCTTTGGTATGGCAGCAGAACCACCATCCCTAGAGAATCTGGTATTCATTGAATAACTAGGGTTAACCTGTCCCTGTCAAAACCAGAGAGGTGAGTGACCCCTAACACAAGTTCAACTTCAAGTTCCAGAATCAATGACATAACAAGTCAAACTTCTTTCCTACAAGTTATTCAGGGCTATACAATGGATCTAGAGCCCCTGTGTGGGAAGGTGTTGGTGCCCATAGTCTTCTGAACTCTCAGGCTGGAGACCGTACAAGGAAATGTAACTTCCTGACAAGAAACACTGAGAACGTTCTAAACGAGTGGCAGGGTGTCCCACCAGCAGGTGGAAATATGTTCCACATTGGGATGAGGATAGCGATCTCAGGAAATGTTCTAAAAAAAGTCAATGCAACCCCAAAAGTAAATCAGTTCTACTTCCCATGTAGCTTCATCTCCCTGTATATTTTCATGATTTTGAGTGCTATGAAAAGGCCTAGAAATATCTGTTTGACTATTTTGTCAGTGTACCTTGAGAGACAAGCAGAGAAGGTTGAGTAAATAATGAATTGCCTTTATTGTCAATAGACCATCGTTAGTAAAAAAAACAAAAAAAACTTCTGAGATCTTTTTGAATCACAGAGACTGGTGAAAATTCAATATGTTGCAGAAAAGCTGTGTTGCATAACACTGGGGGGGCCGGGGGGATGAGCACTAACTTCATTCATTCTTGTCCTATGTGATTGCATGAACAACTAACAAAGACAAGGAAGTGTGAAAAAGCAGCCTATTATCCGCTGATAAATACAGCTAGTCAAATCAACCATCCCCATGGTTTTTGCACATCACACAAGGTTTTATAAATGTATTATTTGTAAATGCATGCATTTACAAATAATACATTTCGGTGGATCCCCACCGAAACCAGGAAGACGGTCATCCAGGCCCTCGTCACCAGCCGTCTGGACTACGGGAACACCCTCTACGCTGGAACTACAGCCAAACTCCAGAAAAGACTCTAGCGCATTCAGAACGCCTCAGCGAGACTCATCCTGGACATCCCTCGCCACAGCCACATCTCTGCTCACCTGAAAGACCTGCACTGGCTCTCCGTCAGCAAGAGGATCACGTTCAGACTCCTCACCCACGCACACAAGGCTCTCCACAACACGGGCCTGAAGTACCTCAACAGCTGCCTCACTTTCTACACACCCACCCGCCAGCTCTGATCCGCCAGCCGCACCCTCACCTCCGTCCCACGATTTCGGAAATCCACCGTCGGAGGAAGATCCTTCTCCTACCTGGCAGCCAAGACATGGAACTCCCTCCCCACCCGCCTACGGCTGACCCCGGACCATCTCTCAAGGAAACAACTCAAGACCTGGCTGATCAAGCAGTTCCAACCCTTCCCCCGCCCTCAGCACCTTGAGACCCTTATGGGTGAGTAGCGCGATATACAAATTTCTGTGATTTGATTTGAAAGCCCTGGGATCTTGGAAATATCAGCTGACATGCAAATCAGCTCCTTTAAGTAACGATGCTATGATGACTTTTCTCCAATGATAAGTGCATTTTTTAAATCAATAAACTGTGTCACAATAAGATTTTCCTTTAGTTCTGTCAAGAACATATTCTTGTGAATGGGTGATTTGCTTGGGAACTCGTATGGGAGTCTTAATTTACAACTGCCCCATTCACTGATGCACACTAAGATGCCCTTTTATGGTTTCAGCTGCTGCCTTTCCTTGACCAATTTTGGTTTGGGGGCGATTGAGTTTCATGTTCTTCCACTTCATACTTCAGGACCCTCTGGACTACCATGCCAAAACAGGGCTTCACAAGTCATCAGTAACAGTTGACTGCTAGAGAGCCACTAACCTGAATAACTCGAGTCAAATTCAAAAACTCACTGCTATGACAGTAGCAGCAGTTATTGACAAAAGCTGTTACCTACTGTTGCTATGTCACAAAGGAATTCCAGGCTAGCTGGACTGGGCTCTCCGAGAGCATATCAGAGCATCGCTGGAAAGCATGGACCACAGCTTCTGCAGCAGAGGGAAGGGAGGCACAGAGAGTGATGGTGGTGGGTGGCAGTAAGTATGCATTTTTCTGTTTCACTGGGATAGGGAGTAGAAGCAGTGTTTTGTTTAGCTCTCCCATTGCTCCTCTGCCTCTGCATAACAGTTTAAAGCAGATGTAGGTGATTTTGGGGGCCATACATAATACCATTACAGATGAGTAAAGTGGATATAGGGAATTTCTTTCACCTTGGGGCTCTGAGTCACATCATAGACAACTCGAACTTCAATCACGTTGTATATTTCTTGTCACTCAAACCCTATAGTGAAAAATCACGTAATTTACTGTTACCCATCTATAATTCTATATGTTAATATGTGTCACTAAATGTATGTATAGACATTAATGCCATTATTTGCAAGCTTTGAAATGCAGCTAAAACGACAGACCTATTGACTTTGTCAATGCTAATGTATAATTGATTCAAAGGTCATGGATACAAATACGACATAAAAATGCCAGTTAAAAGGCACAACCTTAATATCTGCACACTTCCAGATCTGCAGGCAGCACGTGAACGCCTACAACCAGGAAACAATTGTTCCTGTGTCTGCCTTTCATTACATGCCCAGCCACCAACTCTGGTTTATGTTGATTTCTGTTTTATGAAAGTAAAAACGTGACAACCTACTGATAAGCCACCATCATAAAGTGGTAAAGGAATGTCAGGACTTTCTGTAACCTTGATAGCTCTAATGCTGAACATATGTCTCCTTGGCCCTAATCACCTTGTCGAGTTAAAGTGTATATTCAGCGTCATTTACATGACACATGATCTAATGTCGGGGAACAACAATACCATTGTAGCACTAATTGAAAGCTCAGAGCCCAGAGCCAGGAGAAACCACAGGGCTGATTGCTGCGGGTCCCAGGCCCGGAGATTTATTCCCACACCTGCAGCCGGCCCATAACACTAACATTGTTACCCACATCTGGCTCTAATCAGCACAGAGGCCTTGATATGCTGCTCCTGTGGCACATAAATTTAGCATTACACTCATTTTAAAGACCCCTGCTTTCAGTTTCTTAAGGACAAGATAGATTCATGGCTCCACGGAGTCTAACAAACTAGAAACCACAAGCAGAGTAAGTTACTGCCAGACATTACCCACCCTGCATGCCACTTCAATAATGGCGTTTTACATTCACTCCTGGCTACCGAATGGCTGCAAAGTGATACCGTGTTTACAGTAACAATATACAAATTCAGACATTTCTCCGCGGACTGGCTGCTTATTTGATTTGCAAAGCAGGCAATAAACGAAAGTACAGTTCAGGTAAATAGAAACTTCCAAGTCGCAGGGGATAACCTGTTGCTTTACAAAGTTCCAGTGACAAACAGTGCTGCGGTTATATTATGCAAGCCCAGAATGCGTCTGGTGAAGCCTGTCCCCAGTATGCAGCGCTGTGTTATCTCCCTAAATACTGCTGGTGCTTGCAGGATTCTGGAGGGACTACTTCCTTTTGTTAATGTGAAGATTAGTTGTGAGCGCCAAGAGACAAGAGCTGCAGGAGCTGTTTATTACAACAACATATTTTGCAAAGTTAGCGAGACAAGACACGCTACAAATGTCCAAAAATACTTTATTCCTAGTGCGAAAAACTTCTGCTGCTTCACAGTTAGATTATAACAAAGTTGAACGTATAACTAGAATTTCTAAGGTGTGTGTAGTTCAAGTTGGTTTTGTATAGAAATAATAAATTGTGTTTTCCGAACTATAACTAATCTCAAACCTTTTGTTTTTTGTCTTTCAATATATATAAAAGCCCGGGCTGCGGAGTGCTGCGCTTTGTGGGAATGCAGCATTTAAAAAAGCGCAATTGTGGCACGACAAGGGGCCATTACAAGTTTCTTTGTTTCAAATCAGCAATCTCATGGATGGTGAAACTTTAATTGAAGAACGTAAAGTGAAAAAACAATCGGCTTTCTCTTGCCGTACATTATCTTCCAATGGGGAAGGGCAGTGGTCATGGTCACTTATCGTGTGCGCAATCAACATTGAAAAAGGCAGCTTTTGCCGAAACGTGTCTTGTGGATGGCGTGAATAACCTAAGTAGAAGTGCAAACCATCGGAGTACTCTACTCTTTGTTTTGAAAAAAAATTATATATAGATACAAAGATCTCAATATATAACAATTGAGCACATAATATTTTGCACCTTATCGTACTTGATCAATAGGTAGCCCAGCACGAGTTTGCTTCTTTATGAGTAATTAGGATTTCAGAATTTCCTCCTGCACAAGGAAACTAATTTACCTGCAGGATAGAGACGAGTGTGAATTGAACACGTTCTATTTTTGCTGTGTTTCCATTAAAAATAAAGTAATGGAACAAAGTTTCCTCTACTCTACGTTTCTGATTGTCGCAGACGGTGCAAAATCAAGTTCTTCCCTTTATTTCCAACGGTAAATACATAAAATCTAATACAAAAATACAGATAATTTATTTTCTGTAACTCTTTCTCAACGTGTGTTTCGTCATTTTCGCTCTGGTACAAAAATGTTTTTGTAAGATGCATCGCAATAAACTCGGTGTACCTTTCAGTATCACATAGCAATGCTTTGGCAAATTTAGAAAAGAGAAATATGGAGTTTTTGAGAAAAAGACCAGTTGATTTTATTTTCCACTTTGGCTTACATTACATTTTAGGTGACAGACAACTGAAATTAAGTCGTTTTGGCTTATAAATGCAGGAGTACTTCTGATGTGTTGCAAGTATGAGTCAACAGCAAAACTGATGCAAAAGATTACTTACTAAGGGCTGCTGGTGATATTTGATAATTATCAGGTTCAGTAATTTTCAAATCAAAAATGATTTAAATATTTTTTTCTAGCATCAAAGGTGTCTAAATAGGTCTTCTCAATTAGTATGTAAAGGTATATTTATTTGTGCCTATGCTGTATGAGACACCGAGAAATATTTGTTTTATCATGTAAAGAAAGAAAAGAAACAAAAGTAAGTAGTAATATCGAAACATAGTAATCAAGTGGATAAGCACATAATGGGAAAATAACTATTTTATTAAATGGGCCATTCAGGGCCTGCTTTAGCTCTGGTCGCGCCCGGTGCAACTTGGCACCCCCGGTGCAACTTGGCACCCCCTTGTGGCACCCCCTATGACCTCCTCGTGAAATTCCCTCACTACCAACAGTGCCCCTCATCTCTCCGTAGCCTTTCTCTGACATACATTTCATATTTTTATAGTACTGCTCATATTTCACTTACACTCTGTTCTTTGATCTGCATGGTACACGTTCTGTGCAGAAGGCACATTCTTGCACTACTTTATGATTAGACAATACTCCAATCTCTCTCCAGCAGGAACATTAATCACCAGAGTTATCTTGACATTTTTATTATTGCCTGGAAATTGCTGGACTGGACATACAATGAACCCTGCAGAACATATCTTGCAACACTTTCTTTTCCAGTATTATGTAAATTAGTTTTAGCTCAAAACAACTTTTTTGTGAAATCTGCAAATTTTGCAAGTCAGCAGCAAATTATATGTCAAACGAGTAAAACCTAACTTTTGTGGTGCTGCCTCCACAGATTTTTTTAATACCTCTGGCCCTCACCATTGTCTGATATTTTATAAAAAATGTGTTACCTATTGAGAAATATATATATAGCCCGAAACGCGTCGTTACAGGCTGTGATTTAATAAATAAAAGAACTTTCACCTGAAGAGCTGCAGTGGTCTGAGTCTCCTTCTTCGCCAGCGTGGGTTGGAAGTAGTCGGAGTATTTCCTATGGAAGATTAATACGAAGGTCGGTTGCCTTCGTCACCAGGATCACCTCCCCGTAAGCTGGAAACCGCACACAACCGTTATCGAGTGGTTCCGTGGAGGAAGTTTGGCGATTTCCCCCTGCTATCGTCAAAGACGAACGAAATCGGACAGAGGACGTGTACACCCGGGTCGGCGGACCCGTGAATATGCGACGGATGCCGGTGAGTGAATGAGACGAAATAAGCAGGAGAGGAGATACAGCTCGAGGCGTGATATTGCAGTGGCTGCGGTTACCTTGTTTATTTAAAACACACTAAATCACAGCCTGCCATGTCAGCGGACAAAGAAAGAGAGAGAGAGCTAGCATCAGATGAACTATTTGGTAATCTGCCTAATACATCTCATAATGCAGCGCAAGTACCTACTGAGAATATTGACAAAGACAGGGATGCAAAAACGATACTTAAGAATCTTGAGAGAAAATCTATATTAGAAATAACCAAATGGTGGGAGAACAAGTCGCTCTCTAAATATATAGAAGTTGGACGCGTGCCTCGTGGCTTGAGAACTCTTTTGGCCCCCAGCTTCGATAAACCCAATCCCAACATGCTTCGTGAGTGGGGAGAAAGCAACTTAGAGGCCTCCATGAATCTAGTTAAGATCCTCACCAAATACGCAAAAATAGACCGTATGGAAATATTAAAAGAAATAGAGGAAGTAAATATTGAATTGAATAAGTTACCTGTTAAAGATTACATAACCAAAACAAGAGTGGCATAGAAGAAAGGCTTAAAAACACGAAGAAAAAATCAAAGTAAGAAAAGCACATAAATTTACCAGGGATCCTGCAGATTATGAAAATGTTTACGTTTGCTCGGAAGTTTGATGTCGCAAAAAGGAAACAATACAGCGACAAAACCACAAGTAATATAACTGTCGCCGGTTCTTCTATCAGCCTCAATGATAATTCCTCCAATGCGGACACTGTTTCATTGACAAGTGACTCCAGTGATAATAAAGACTGTTTATCCAATAGAAAAACAAAATTAAGCGTAAGACAAGAATTAGATTTTTTAGTGGAGGAGAGACTGAAAACGCTGCAACCAAGGCAGCAAAAGAGGCCAGACGAAAGTGCAGAAATAAGAGAAGACGTGACTTGCGCAAAAGGTGGAAAGCAAACCACAAAAAAGAAGACATTCTGGCAAAAGAAACAACGGTAACGGACAAAAGTGTGATCAACCTAAGCAATGTTGAGCTAACGAAAGCGGAGGAACAACTTACAGCTCTAGGATTGAACTTTTGCCCGGGTGAGAATTTCAACTATGCTCTAACTCGCATGGATGTGTATTGTTTTATCAGAAAACTAAAACTTAAATAATTCTTTGCTTTAAAATCAGACAAAGACCAAATGGCACATTATTGAGAGATGTGGGAG
Organism: Lissotriton vulgaris; assembly: GCF_964263255.1. Lineage (NCBI taxonomy): Eukaryota > Metazoa > Chordata > Amphibia > Caudata > Salamandridae > Lissotriton > Lissotriton vulgaris. The sequence continues at coordinate 2,039,868,700 of NC_141685.1, read as the reverse complement.
CGGAAGTAGATACTCCACCACTTATGGTTGCTGATGCCTCAAACTTACTTACCATGCACAATATAAATGATCTAGGTGGGTTGCAAACAGAAAGTGATGTTATAGATGTGTCCACTCAAGAAAGGTTACGAAGAATTCATTGTGTACAGAAAGGGGCTGGGCTCAGCCCCTTTAAATCTAGAACTTGTTTTGTGCCCCTTATGCCTAAGGATGCAGTTGACACATATCATGATATTATCATTACAGATTTAATAAGTTTGAATCATAGTGTCAAGAAAAATAAACAACAACAAGGCAATTTCTTCAGGAAACTTGCATACAAGAACTTGATTAAAAAATTGGGGGATAATTGCGAAATTGTAATGAAAAAATCAGACAAAGGGGGTAACCTTGTGTTATGGCCAAATAAAGATTATATTGCTGAGGCAAACAGGCAACTTAACGATATAGTGTGTTATGAAAAATCAACCTTGAAACATTATGAAAAAGCTAGAGAAGTGCTACAAAAACTGTTGTCCCAATGGAGAAGAGAAGGTCTCATTTTGACTGAAGAGTATACATTTTTAAATAAAGAGTTCCCCAAGCTACCCATATTATATCTCATCCCAAAAATTCATAAGGGAATATTGCCAATTCCAGGTAGACCAATCATTTCTGCTATTGACAGTGTTGGAGAGAACATAGGTCAATATGTAGATTATTTTTTACAAGATTTGGTTAGATCGCTCCCTAGATTCATCAAAGATACAAGCGATTTCCTAAAGAGAATTAAAGAGGTAGTTTGGACAGATGATCTATATTTAACAACGCTTGATATAGAATCATTATATACAAGCATAGATCATACACAGGGACTTGAGGCCATCAAACACTACTTGGCCAACAGACCGATTGAATACTATGGTCACAACAAAGTAATTGTTGAGCTCATTAAATGGAGCCTCAACAATAATGTATGTCTTTTTAATAATGCGCTCTATAAACAGCTTAAAGGAGTAGCCATGGGGGCCTGTTTCTCCCCCAGCTATGCATGCTTGCATGTAGGCTGGTGGGAGGAACAGGTCCTTAGGCGCACGCACAAGGCAGCCTTTGATAAACACGTTGCTACTTACTTTAGATACATTGATGATGTGTTTTTATTATGGCGGGGTACTCAATCGGAAGCTGAAAAATTCATAACAGAGATTAATAACAATTCTATGAATTTGAATTTTACCTCACATATCCACAAAGCAGAGATTGAATTTTTTGACGTGAGGCTTCATGTCAAAGATGGTATGCTTGAAAGTACACTTTTTAGGAAGCCCACGGCTGGGAACATTATGCTACATGCTAATAGTTCCCATCCTAAACATCTTATATAAAGCATACCATATGGTGAAGTTTTGAGATTGAAGCACATCTGTAGTAGTAATGAAGACTTTTTAAGGTGCCAAGAAGATATGCGTACACGGTTGAGTGTGAGAGGTTACAGTAATAGAATCATTGAAGAGGCCATTAAGAAAGCTAATGATCGCCCCAGAGATACCCTCTTTAAGAATGACAGCACAAAAAAGGTTAATAATGATAAAGTGTATGATAATCCTAGACTTATCACTACCTTCTCTATACAAGAAAGAAAGATCAGATCAATTGTGAAAAAGCATTGGCCCATAGTTTTGACGGATAGCACTCTACAAGGACGATTGGCCTTGTCGCCCACAATAACCTTCAGAAAGGGTAGATCGATGGGGACAGATTTGGATAAAAACTCTCCTGAAACCAGAAAAACAACACATGGTTACAACCTACCAATAGTTTCAGAAGATGCACTGCATGCCGTGCCTGTAAATTTAGCTGCAATAAAACCTCGTATTTTACCCCTTTTGAGGTATCCCCTGTCCCTATCAGAGGGAATTATAATTGCAAAACAGATTATGCAGTTTATGTTCTGACATGCACCTGTGGCCTTAATTACGTTGGGAGTGCGAAGCTGCAGGTGCACGTCAGAATATTGCGGCATATAAGAGCAATTTTGCACAATGACCCAGCGTACCCTGTTGAGACAGTTAGAACCCAAGTTTATGGGGGCGTGGCTAATGCGCCAACGAAGATGGCGGCGTGATTCGGTGCTACGGCGCCAACCTCGGATTCACCGTGATTTTTGGCGGTGTTCTGGGTCGCTGAGCGCTGCCACACACACCGTTCAATTTCGGAATGTGAGGTGAGCCCAGCGCCCTCACCAACTTTACATTTCAAGCCTGTTTGGCGGACTTGTTCGTTCCGGCCGGATTATCGAATTCCGGCCACCATTTTGCGCTATCAGTGAGCGCTGCGCACTTTCTCTCATGAGGCGTTCCTCCTTCAATATATCACAACAGCCTGCTGCCCACAGTAATCACCTTCTCCCCTAATGCGGTGAGTTTGCCTTGCAGCAGGCTATTCTTAAAACGCCTATTTCTGCTCGTTTTTTGCCGCGATTTTGAAATCTTCTGACCAGCCGCCATTTTGTTAATGACTCCTCCTCACTGCTGAGTACAATGCCTCCTACTATCGTTTTTCAGTGCTTTTCATGACTTTGGCTACGTTGGTGCAGCGCTTATGGTGGACAACAAAGTTATTATGCGCTTTTCCCTTTCTATGCACTTTTTGGTCTGCTTTCAGTGCGTTGTGGAACATCTGCATTTCACCTGTCTATCTGCGTTTACTTAAGCCTGTTGCTAACATGCTTCCTCATCTTTTTGGACCTGACGCATGATTGACTCTGGCTTTCAGCCTTCCCTTCTATACCACGATTTGCTTGATGTTGACAATACTCCTGTATTCAGTCACTCATTGGATACTCCTTATTTTGGCGGTATGTTCTGGTCTATCTCTCTCTGCTGATGGAGAACTAACGCCTTCTTACTCATTTTTCCAATTTGCGCCTTAGCTTCTCCCATGTTTTTCTATTTTTATTGTTGAGCTTTCCACTTCGTCATTTGGCTCAATCGTCCTTCTGTACGTTGTTGCTCACTAATTATTACATGGGGAAGCTCCACGTTTTGAAGCTTTCTAGGGTCAACAAAATTGCTATTGGCTCGGATTCGGATACTCCCTCTCAGGATCTAGAAGAAACCACAATGTCCATGTCTGAGGTCACACATGGCGCTATCCCTAAGTCTCAGAATAGTGGTAAAGCAGTATCCACTTCAAACTCCAATTGCCTTAAAAAAGACCCTGCATCACCAGAATGCTCTGCTTCTCCCTCAGCCATGGACATTATCTTAGAAGAACTCCGTGCTCTTAAACCCTTCATGGAAGCTACTACTAAAAATATGCAGTCCATGCAAGAGAAATGGACCTCCCTTGACGGTCGTGTTCTCCTCCTGGAACAGTCAACGGACTCTCTTCAATCCTCCTGCTCTCGAATCCCTTCTTTGGAGGCTGAGGTTCTTCTTCTTAACACCATCGCTGCTGATGGTTTTCCCCTCCTGTGCTGAGAACCTTTGATTACCATTGTTCATGACGAGCTCAGCTCGTCATCAGCACAGCTCAACCGTGCCTCATGACGAGCTGAGCTCGTCATGAGCATCGAAGTGGTTAAAAAGCAAACAAAGGATTTGGAAAATAGAAATTGTAGGAACAACCTCTGCTTATACGGTCTTCCTGAATTTATGGAAGTGTCCAACCCTACTGTCTTCTTCCAATCCTTTCTCTCAAAGATCTTGGATGCCCCAGCCTTAGCCTCCATTAACATTCAAAGAGCCCATCGCCTACGTCCCAAGGTTTCTGCTAGACCTAGAGGAGTCATCATGCTATTCCTTCAGTATACGGATCTTCTGCAGGTTCTTTCAGCTGGTAAACTCAAAAAACAAATTCTGTGGGAAGCTCACCGTCTTTATTTGTCTCAAGATGTCTCCAAGGCCACTGCAGACAGAAGAAAGAGGTTCTTGGACTTGCGCCCATAACTCAAAGGCCTCAATGCTCGATATGGACTTCTACATCCCTGTCTATTCAAAGTTACGTACAAAGGCAAAACCACTACCTATGAGGATCCTGCCGTCCTTCAAGCTTTCCTTCGCCAACACGCTCCTGATGTTAAGGATGTCTCTGGCCCTGGCTGATTGTTCATGAAGATCTTTTGTTGATGTTGTTCTTTATCTGTAGTTCTTTTACTATTGTCTTTTTTCCCTTCTATACATTACCTCTGTTCTATTGCCCTTTGCTGTTTTATGTCCTCTACTCAGCCCATATGTTACTCTCTTTCTCACTTATTTTTACAGATGCTTCCCTCTCTTATTCCCTCCCGATGTATACCTTGTTTCTGTACACTGCCCTTTGGAACTAAGGATAGGCGAGCTCGTAGCAGCGTCAAAGGGTGACAAGCAGGGCGGCCTTCAAGTGGCCTGCGTGGTGATCAAGGAAGATACAATGTGGGTGACAATTCCAAGATCAAAAACGACCAGGAGGGACTGGGGGATACCATAGTGCTCCACCGGGCTCGGGCCAACCCTTGTTGCCCAGTCTCTCATGTGGAGGCTTTTAGGGGGCAGCGGGAGGGTTTACTGTTTTCCATTTCCCCCCTCTACCCTAATTGACAAAATAATGGGGGGACACAAAGCAAGGGGCTCTGGTTGTTACTGTGTCTTAAGCTTGCAACATTATAGGTAAGACATAGATGTAGAAACCCAATCTCCACCACTCATGGACCTTATTCCCCGTTGTTGCCACCTCCTTTGCTATGTCTTATCAATCAAATGTCTTTACTTGAGCTGGTCCTCTTAAAGTATATTCTCCTGATAGTTCAAGCCCATCCAATCCATCAATTCATGTGCCCTTACCCACTCTGTGCGTGTTGGTACCGCTACTAGATATAAACATTATACACCGCCTTGGGTGTACTCGCTGTCAAAATGCTTCCACTGGCCATTGTACATGCAGACTTTGGTCCGTCTTTTTTTATCAATTTTTGTACTTTGAGATATAACGGCCTACTTATGTTCTTCATCTTCTACTTTCTCCTTTAAAATTCTATTGGAAAGACCTTATCAACACTTCAAGAGAAAAAGTAAGAAGTTTGTAAGTGAGCTGTGAATGCTATCCTAATACCCCATCATGACATTGCATGCTTGCTACCTTTCTGTAATGCAGTTCAGTGGCACTGTTCATTCTTGTCTGGCTGTGTGCATCACGACAATTAAAGGGATAATTTTTTCTGCAAGCACTTGATACAATGCATATTGATACAGTATTTATTTATTGTGAATATTTATTGAATGTTTTCAAATTAATTTCTACAAGTACAAACTTTGTTCCTCAATTTCCAAAATTAATATTACATACATTTTATAGTAAGCATCACAAACGCCGATATTACATTACATAAGTTGTAAAAACATTTTTAATGTATGTTAATTATTTTTTTCTGATCACGTCAAACACTGATATTACAGTAAAGATGTCTTTAACATAGTTTCAAAGTATCAGAAAATAGTGTATGTTATCAAAATAGTTTCCAAAAGTACAAACTTTGTTCCTTTATTACTAAATAAATATTAAATATATTTTATAGTAAGAAACACAAAGGATGATATTATAGTAAAGATGTTGTAAATATATTTTTAATGTGTCTTAATTTTGTTTTCCTAAGTATCTCAAAAACTGAAATTACAGTAAAGAAGTTTTAAAAATAGTTTCAATGTATCAGAAAATATTTTATGTGAGTATATTTTATATGAGTACCACAAAGGTGGATATTACAGTAAAGAAGTTGCAAAAACGGTTTCAGTGTAGTTCAAAATATTAAATGTGAGGACCACAAACAGTGATAGAACAGTAAACAAGTTATGAAAATAGTTTCAATGTATCATAAAACTAATTTCACTTCACTGAGAACATGTTTGTTTACTTCTGATAGATTTTACAAGTTACAGATGGAAAATGTCAGTTACTCAGTAATCATTTGTTCTTGGCATGTAGTGCTGTAGATTGAAATGGTTTCCCTAGTCTTTTTGTCTTGTGTTGTGTTGAGATATTTGCAAGTGTATTTTGTCACGTGGTTAGGCTGTCTCCTCCTTTCGATGATATTGTGCATGGGAATTGACTCTATTGTTAGTATATTTGGACGCAGATGATGAGAATGGAGTAAGTAAGTGTTAGAACTGGCTATTTCTGGTAGGCTAAGGCTGACGCCAAAGCCAGGCAGAAACCACCATTCTAGTCAGGGCAAGGAAGTCACACGCCAAGATAACCCCTGCTCACCCCTTTGGTAGCTTGGCACAAGCAGTAAGGCTAAACTCGGAGGCAATGTGTAAAGCATTTGCACCAGCACGCAACAGCAACAACATACTAGGCCCACCACAAAAGGGACTCCACACAAGGTTATATTAATATAACTTTTGTATTATAAACACATATCAGATAAAAATCACACATGTACATTGTGCTAACTGGCATGGGCAATATTCACAAGGGATTATTCACAAGACAGGGCCACATGGGCCACTGTCATAATAAGCACTTAGTAGAAAATAGAATATAGGATATAAAATCACTGTAGCACAAAGTAACAGTTAGAAATCACAACCAGTATCTACTGGTAACAGGTAAGTACCACCTACGCAACCCTAAACATCTTAGGAGAATGTCACGCAGGGAACCAGGACCTCACTAGGACCACCTGTACTACAAAGAACAACCACCTAAGTATCACACAGCATTTAGGGGTCTAGGAAAGAACACATTACCTATGATGCATAAATATACATTGAGAGGAGTAGTAAAGGGAAGCACATGTTGCATAAACCTACACATTCAGCAGTGTTAAGAATAAGGCACATGACACAATAAAATACATTCAGAGGTGCAGCGCTAGAAGACACATGATGCCTAAAACATTCAGAGGTGCAGCGCAGGGAAAAGGAAGACACATGATGCATAAACCTACACATTCAGAGGTGCCAGAACAATACAATAGCGCAAAAATCACATGATGTCTAAAAACATTCAGAGGTGCAGGAATAACACATGATGCAAGAAAACACATTCAGAGGTGCAATAACCATATAATTGCGCAAAAACTCACATAAGCCACTCTCTGTGGCAGTCCCTAGGCCAACTGACCTTGTTGGAGCTCAGACGCCTTGAGTCTCAATGTCAGGGTGCGCTGCCATGCAGCGCCAGTCTCAAGAAAAGAATGCCTAAACGTAGCAGCTGGCACTAAGTGCTGCACAGCTGTAAAGGCCTGGCACCACTGTGTCCTCTCTGTCCCACACAGGGACTCTCTCCTTAAATTGCGCCTAAACGGTGCAGCTGCCCACTAATTGCTGGGCAGCTGGAGAATCATAAAAACTGTGGCGGGGGCTCTGAAATAAAGATGTGCCCTTTGAGCCTAAACTGCGCCACACTGAGCCACACAGGCTCTGCAGCAAATCCTCGCTATCTGGAGCCCTCTGGCTCCTCAATAAAATGCCCCCCTGAGCCTAGCAGGCTCTTAGAACAACTGTGGGGTCGTTGGAGCACCCTCTGGGGCTCGACATCATGAAGATGGCCCCGAGCCTCTCTGGGCTCTTAAATCACATAGGGCACCTCGAGCCTCTCTGGGCCCGTAAAACAAATCTGCCCCCTGAGAGCCTCCCTGGCTCTAAACACAACAATAGGGGCAGGGAGCCTCTCGGGGCTCTACGCCCATTGGGGCGACCCACTGCCAAACGGGGCCGCCCTTGAAGCCCTCGTGGCTTTACACTGACACTGAGCGCGGGGGGGGGCAGACACCGACAATGTGTCCCGGCGCCCCTCCCTTGCTTCTGCCCCACTCACCGGTGGCTCCTCGGTGCAGGCGGGCCATCAGTCAGGCATCTCTCTTCGGCGGGGCTCTCTCTCCTCATGGGAGCCCCGCCTTTACTAACACCTGCTCTACTTTCCTCTAGGGGCTCCCTCCTGAGCTCACGGTGGGGTCAGGCACCGGCAATGTGCCTAGCGCCCCCTCCGCTCGTCTCCTCAAGCCGCTCCTCTCGCTCCCAGCCATTCCGGTCTCCCTCTCCACACGGGAGACCGGCAACGTGGCAGGCAGGCTTTTCTCCTTCTCTCGGGGCTCCCTCACGGTCACGGGAGCCCCGCAACGGCCGCCATCTTCTCTTCTCGGGACACCAGGCGCTGGCCAATCCCTTCGCGGCTAGCCGGTGCAGCCTCCAGCGCTGCACCAACCACAGCGTGGCCTCAGAGCGAGCCTCCCACGGCCTGCCAATCACAGCGCGGCACGCTGAGAGGGGGGCTCGCCTCTCTGAGCCAATCAGGGCTCAGCTCCTTCGGTTTTGCCGATTTCCAGCCCTGGGCAGCGGCGGTGAAGGGGAATCAAAGGCTGGGTGGGCTCCGGCTCCAATTAATTAAATAAAAACGGGGTGGCACCCGTAAATTAACTAGATGAACCAAAAATAAGAGTGCTACCAAGCGCTAGAGGACCAACAAGGTCCCAGTGGAAATGAAAGCGCTCCCAGGCGTTTAGTGCAGGGATAAAGCGCTCCCAGTGCTAAAGGCAACAATAAAGCCACTAAAAAGTCCTTCAGCAGTCCAGGACCTCAGCAGTCCAGGAGTACTGGAGGGAGAAGCATAGCCCCCAGCAGGAAAGTCCATCAGGTGTCCAGGGGCTGGGCAGGGCCCAGGGATTCCCCTGAGCCCCAGGAGCAGCATGCCCCTGGCAGATTCAAGTTAGAAACAAGAACAAATTGGAAGGGGACACAGCCGCTTCTTAAACACAGAAACGTCTTTGAAGTCTTTGTGTTGGCAGTGTGAGAACCAGCTAGAACTGGTTATAGGGAAGTCCTGTCAGTATCAGGGACAGAGGTGACAGTCGCCCAGCGGGGGGTGGAGCCAGCATTGTGGTTTGGCAGGCACAGCCCTTCACTATCAGGTGCCATCTCCTCCCACTTCCCTGGCAGCAGATGCTGCCTTTCATCCATGGGCTGACTCAGACAACCTCCTGGGCTCTCCAGCCCCTGTCACCCTCAAACCAGACAGTCAATCCACAAGCAGGCCCAGGCACTCCTGACCCAGGCTCACCAGCCAATCACACGCCAGACCCAAATTACACAAATATGCCAACTTGCAAAAGTGGCACTTCTAGACTAGACACACTCATGCCGCATATACCATTTTGCAGCATTCAGTCTCACGAGTTCTCTCATACCAAACTCGCCCCTGCACTCCCCACACATCAGGAACTACCATGGGCATACATATTCCCCATTCATTCCTATGGGAGGGCAGGTCACTCACCACACATACACAGAGAGCTCAAGCACTCTACACTGTACCACAGCGAAAAAGTGCACAGAGGCCTAAAATCACCACCACCAGGTTCCAGAAACAGGCTAGGAAAAAGCAAAAAAGTCTCGGGGTGAACCTGCCCAAAGGGCCGGGTCCAACAGTAAGAGTATAAAATAGTTGTACCTATGTGTATGTATTCAATTCCGTTTTCCCGTCGAAAAGTTTTCCTTCAGGCACTCTCGGGTTTGCCAATTAAACCACACGTTTTCTGAAGATTTGTTCCGTTTATTTCATTATTCACATCAAGCCAGCAACACCTTACGCGTTTCGGTCTCTACAGAGACCTTGCTCACAGGAAAGCCAAATCATCATTTTTTTACTCAAATTTAAATAAAATGCATCAAACATTACTATTAAATCACTTCCTGTTATCTACACAGGAATTCTGGGACATGTAGTTTTTCAATTTAGAAAACGATTCTTTCTAGTTTGCTTGCAATACATTCTCAATTATACACAGGGAAATATATCACTTGTGATTCTGCCCTCCAGTGGGTGATATCAACATCCTATTAGTCAAATATTTCGAGTCATACTTTCTGACCCCTTTATGTTACTCATTTCAACAATTGATCAAATTTTCTTATTGTTTCAACCCTGATCGCTTTCATTAATGCCCTTCGGTGGGCTTAGATTTTTTAACACTGTTTTGAAGGGCTGACCCTTTTATGCAGTATTATAGTGTCATATTTCTATATTCAGCAATTTCATATATAATGCCATATTTGTGTACCCTATGATGTAATAGGAAAAACAACAGTGTAAATCATAATAGTGCAACAAATTTTCATATGACCGGGCAATTTAAAATCGTACATAGGGAGGTCATGTTCCGTGCTCATTATTTGTTCAGTTATTCAGTTCATTTTCAGATTGTCTAAAGGTGGCAATGTAGTTCTTTGTCCTGGTTGAGTCCATGCTGGCTCAAATTTCGAAAGCTCATAATGTGCTTTGATTCCTTTTGTCTCATTGTTTTTTCACAATCACCCCCTCTTTGTGTATGTATATAGGTTAGGACATTTTGCAGGGGAAGTTGCTTTCTATACAGTGCAGGCCTTGTGTATAGGTGACTTGGGCTGACCAAGGGTCTCAATATTACGAAGGGCGCAGTAGGGTGCTGCCTGACTGAATGTCATATAAACAGCAAATTCTTGAAACAGTATGACGTATTATTTGGTGGAAAACACGTGATAGTATTTGGAGATTTACTGCAACTGACTCCTGTAAAAAGACAACCAGTATTTAAAACACTTGCGCATGAAGACACCAGAAAGTCTCTGGGTAGTGTTGGAAACGTGAACATTTGGTCATATTTTAAATATAAAGAACTCATTACAAATATGTAAGAGGCAAATGATGTTGATTACGGAATTATTCTCCAAGATATTAGAATTGGACTACTGACAGAACATGGCAAACAAGTTTTACAGACTCAATTACTTTTGAATTTATTTCCAAATGAAAATATACTTGCTGAGAAAATATATTTGGAAATTGCAGATAATAATGCACAGAGGCAAGCATTACATTTTATATCATGCTTACCTCATCAATAATGAGAAGTTCATTTTGTTCAAAACTCCTTAAACTTCACAACAAGCTTCTCCAGCTAGCTTGTGGTATTCCAATTTGTTTTCATGCTCTGCTTGTAGAATTAGTAAACAATGTAAAGTATTTCCTTTAATGTTGTGTGCTGCCAACCCAGTTGGAGCAGTGACAACACACGACAAATGTGACTCAGTGGTTTTCTGTAGATAAGTTGTAATTACTTTAATTAAAAAACGTTTTCCTGTTGCAGTTTGTCCACTTACGTACATTCAGATAGGTTGAAATGATGTGCATGAGCACTCTTTCTTTTAATGAAGTAATCTATGGTCAATCTGTTGTCTCACTTGCTCATATATTTGTTTTTGCTTAACATTTAGTTGTTCTTCAAGTTTGCTAAGTTTGTTACATCTTCTTGAGCTTAATACATTGCTGTTTTCACCTCATTTATGGCGATTGCTGCTTCGTTTTCAACAATTAGTTGTCCTAGTGGATCTTGACTCAGTGCTGTAGAACTTTGTCTTTCTTGAGAACTGTCTCTAGCTATCTCAGCTGTAATTGTAAATTTTGATCAATTACATTGTTCAACAATTTCACATAATTTGCAAAAGCACTGCATTGTATGCTATCTTTACAAGTATTAAACGAATCTTCATAGCTCTGGAAATGTCCAAGTAACTGCAGTTTTGAATGCCATGGTTTGAATAGTTGTAAAAAGGCTAAGTAGTAAAATTCCCTTTATCAGCAGTGTCGCAAGTCAGGTTCTTGTGACTCTATATTTTCCATCATTGATATTTTCTGTAGTATTCCGTTTAAAAGTGTAATTTTGCAGCACTTCATAGAGACACATGTTCACAATATGATGACTTTCGTTTGAGTAAAATGTATCCAATATATTTGTTTTTAAAACATCTGTACTTTCTGTCTCAACTATGGAATGTACTAGTTGTTACAATCAGATACGGTAGCAGCAGCAGACAGATAGAACTTGTCTATATCAGGTCACCCATGATATAGGAGGCTATACAGATACATAGGGGTCCCCAGATGAATAGAACAGCAGCATTGGGGGTGGCAAGTATATCTCTGCTTGCCAGTTCATTACACAGATGTATCAACTATGGAATGTACTAGTCATCACAAGCAGATACGGGAGCAATAGTAGACAGACAGAACCTTTCTATATCAGCTCCCCCATGATATAGGGGGTATATAGATACATAGGGGTCCACAGATGGATAGAAAAGCAGTCCTGGGGGATGGCAAGTATATCTCTGCTTCCCAGTTGATTACACAGATGTATCAGGTATGGAATGTACTAGTTGTCACAAGCAGATATGGGAACAGCAGCAGATAGACAAAACCAGTCTATATCAGCTCCCCTGTGATATAGGGGGGTACACAGATACATGGGGGTTCTCAGATGGATAGAACACCAGCCCTGGGGGGTGGGAAGTATATCTCTGCTTCCCAGGTTATTACCCAGATGTATCAACTATGGAATGTACTAGTCATCACAAGCAGATACAGGAGTAACAGCAGATAGACAGAACCTTTCTATATCAGTTCCCCGGTGACATAGGGGGGTACACAGATACGTAGGGGTCTAGAGATGTATAGAACACCAGCCCTGAGGGGTGGAAAGTATATCTCTGATTCCCTGTTCATTATACAGACATCTCAACTATGGTATGTACTAGTCGTCAGAATCAGATACGGGAACAGCAGCAGACAAAGAAAGCCTGTCTATAACAGCTCTTCCATGACATAGGGGAGTACACAGATACATAGGGGTCCACTGTAATGTTCATAGATTTCTTCACATCTTAACATATCTACTTTTTTAATTTGTTGACTTTACGTTTCAGTATGATCTGCTAAAACTATTTCTTCTTCTCCTATATAAACATTCTTTTAGTATGTATTGTTTTTTATCGAATACATTGTTGCGTTTTGCACTTTCCTAACATCCACTAACTCCTGCCAGATTTTCTTAATCTTAGTCGGCACACTATTAACAAGAATAACTAGTGGTTCACTTTCTACACTCTCTACACTAATAGTTTCAATATTTTTCTTTAAATCTAACGGTAAGTACACAACTTTTCCTTTCAATCCTCTTTGTAAATCTGAAGGATGTAATTTACCTGTTTTATGTCCACATGAACAATAGGCTGAAATGGGTGCACACATTGAATGAAAACAGACTAATAGGTATTGAGATCTGTCAGTTCTGGAGGAATAGAAAATTATTATGCACAGCTGTAGCAGGCATTCTATTCTTATCGAATGTGTTATAACAATACTTACAAATATTGTGATCAGAACCCAAATCAAAACAATTCTCTACCAACAAATAAGTTCCAAATTCCTTCCACGTATCATTATTTTCTTTTTCACGTTTTAAATACAGATCAACACTCCTAGTCTGATTTTTGTAGTGAGTTCGGAGACCACAAATACAAGAAAAATGTGGCCTTTCACCTGAAATCACATTAAACTTTGTAATTTCATTTTCAAAATGTTGTGTATAACTATGTTCAACATTCTCTACAGCATTTTCTTCTAATAATGTTTGAGTTTCTTCACTCTCTTCTTCAGAATCATAGTAACAAAACTCAATATCACCACATCTGATACTGGCCCTCGCAAAAGAGCACTGTTCAACTCATTTAACTTTAGTGCTGGACTTTTTGCATAATACAATCTTCTCACTAACTTCTGCATTTGAGTATGATGTACTGCCAACATCCTGAAATGGCGAAAAACCGCAAGACCTAAACTCACATAACGGATTCTTCTAGATTTGGAGTATAGACTTGTTGATGATAACCTATCTGAGCATTCATATGCTCCGATTTCTCGATGGGATAACACCTTCAAACTGAAACTGTATAATTTCTTACTTAGTGTCTTCTAGTGATAAATCTCTTCCCACATTTCTTTCAGTTACGTCTTTGATGATTATGTAATGTAGGACGTTATATATCGAGTAACAGCAATGGTATTGTCCGCAACATATTGAATATCCATGTTAGCATTCCACATTGACAGAATTACTGGAATGTAGTCATTTGTGTATTTTGACTCTTCGTTTCTTCTTTAATTGTAGGACTTTTTTGGAGACTTTTTTGTGATGACATGTCACATAGCTGACATACAACTGTTCAGATAGACAGAACCTTTCTATTTCAGTTCCCCGGTGACAAAGGGGGGGACACAAATACATAGGGGTCCACAGATAGAACACCAGCCCTGGGGTTGGCAAGTACATCTCTGCTTCCAAGTTCATTACACTGAAGTGTCAACTATGGAATGTACTAATCATCAAAAGCAGATACGGGATCTGCAGCAGACAAACAGAACCTGTCTATATGAGCTCCCCCATGACATGGGGGAGGAATACAGATACATAGGGGTCCACAGATGGATACAACACCAGCCTTGGGGTGTGGAAAGTATATCTCTGCTTCCCAGTTCATTACACAGATGTCTCAACTATGGAATGTACTAGTCATCACAAGCAGATACGGGAGCAGCAGGAGAGAGACAAAACCTGTCTATATCAGCCCCCAGTGACATAGGAGGTACACAGATACATAGGGGTCTACAGAAGGTTCGAACACTAACCCTTTTTAAATCTGGTGGAAAGATCCAATGACAGCTCTTCATATGCTATCAGCCGTCCATATTTTATACAGGTCATTTTAACTTTTTGCAAATTGGTAATGAATATCAAAAACAGATATGGAAGCAGACAGACAGAACCTGTCTATATTAGCTTCTTTGTGACATTGGGGGGCACACAGTTTCATAGGGGTCCAAAGATGGATAGAACAGCAGCCCTGTGGGATGGCAAGTATATCTCTACTTCCAAGTTCAGTACACAGATGTGTCAACTATGGAATGTACTAGTCGTCACAAGCAAATATGGGAGCAGCAGCAGACAGACAGAACCTGTCTATATCAGTTCCCCGTGATATAGGGAGGTACACAGATACATAGTGGTCCATAGATGGATAGAACACTGGCCCTTTTTTAAGTCTGGTGGAAAGATTTACTGACTGCTCTCCATATGCTATCAGCCATCCATGTCACTCTAAGTTTTCCAAATTGGGAAGGAGTATCACAAGCAGATATAGGAGCAGCAGCAGACAGAAAAAAAAACCTGTCTATATCTGCTCCCCCGTGGCATAGGGGGGTATACTGATACATAAGGGTCCACAGATGAATGGGGAACACAGGTACATAGGGGTCCACAGATGGATAGAATATCAGCCATGGAGGTGGTAATATTTCTCTGCTTCCCAGTTCATTACTCAGATGTCTCAACTATGAAATGTAGTAGTCGTCACTAGCAGATTCGGGAGTAGCAGCAGACAAACAGAACGTGTCTATATCAGCTCCCCCATGACATAGAGGGTATACAGATACATAGTGGTCCACAGAGGGATACAACACAAGCCGTGGGGAGTGGCAAGTATATATCTGCTTCCCACTTCATTACATCGATATCTCAACTATGGAATGTACTGGTTGTTACAAGCAGATACGGGAGCAGCAGCAGACAGACAAAATCTTGGTCTGCAAGTGCTTCCATATTCTTGCAGTTCTACACAAGTACTTTTTATTGCGGTCTCGTCTTGAAAGCACCGTCTTGCATATGCGGCAAGTAACTTTTGTTGTATTCACCTTTTTTTAAGCCAGGTGGAAAGGGAAAAATTTCCAGACAATGCTGGTATATTTACTTAGGTGGAGGTTCAGGAAGAAATTCTTGGTCTGATGAGTTCTCTGAATCAGAGGATGATGGTGGATTAGCAGCCATAATATCTTTAACTAAATTTGTTATACAAAAAAGAAAGAGCAGCAGATCTTCTCAGGAGGTGTTTTCATAAGAAGAATTCTAGGAATAGTGATTGAAATGGGTGGAGTCCTTCAATTGGAAGTATAATGAACCAATGAAATCAGTTTTTTATGGTCCCATAGGGTGCCGCGTAGGATGCACCCAGAGCAACTTTTCGAAAAAGTGTTAAAAATGAATGTAGTTTTTAATAAAGTTAAACAATATTCAGATAATCTCTTGTCTTAATATTTATGTTAAATATATTTAAATAAGATTTTCAACAATTAAAAAAAATCATGGGAGTTGTGCACTGACCGCGTCCGATATGGAAATGACGTTACGAGCTACCGAACTTCCATTAAATCATGTAATACGCACATCACAGTACACCATGGGAGAATAGATTCTGAAAGGTAATGAGAGCTGTTGCCCATGTATGGGCATCCTTTCACAGAACACCCAGCAGTCAGCCTTAAGGAATGTTAATGCCTGCCATAGGAGTGACTGATGACTTTATATATGTCATTGATAAAATCAAACAAGCGTAGAAACGTGAAAGATTATGCATCTAAATATATGAAAAAAGTTAAGGTGTTTGAAAGGGCGCTTGGATTCAATAGTGTCGAATATAAAATTTGTATGATTCTTGTTTTTGTTCAGTCAGAATGCGAAAATTGAGTTGATGACTGAATTTTTGGGTTGTAGACAACACAGAACTGTTCAATAAAATGTAAATGTAAAAGAGATGCACATTACCACATCTTAACTGCTATTGTGAAAAGTGTAAACTTAATTTGGGCAATTTGGTACATGTCTCATGTTTGACCATGTAGTCATTCTAAACTTCGTATTAACCACAGTTATGGTCTGATTGCATCATAGAACAGCATTACAGTAGGGATTGTGAAACACTTGTTTAGCTTTGTTCTTTTTGTTATTAAAAAACAAGGAGAGCGTGCTAAAATGCAGCATTGGCTAATCAAGAATTAGTGGTTGATGTATGTAAGAATCTGCAAACAGGGTCAAAACCTAGGGCATTATCAGTCTCAGCTTCTATTCTTGGAATGTTAAATATTGATTCACATGTGTCCTTCTACCTACCCACCAACACCTGTGGTTGTTTCATGTTATTATTTATTTTACATACGCATTGACTACTCTATATTACACTTAGTTACTCCATTATGAAGCTCATGTGTGAATAGAATGTAACAATTGAGTTGATGCTCAAGGAGATTAATTTAAAAAAAGGAGTGACTTTACTCCCAACTTGAAAGACTTCTTCAAAGAAATACTACTTATCTTAAACTGGACAGAACACTGGATGGCAGGAGTATGCAGAGTATGTAAATTTACAACTAGCATGCAAACTCATCTTTACCATGGAAAGAGAAGTATTAATACATAAAATTCATATATTTGTAATCTGAATAGGTTACTAGGATATTACATTTGTTTCTATGCATGAAAAGTGCACCCATGGGTAGTATTCTTAACATAGTGCCTGTTGGAAAGAAAGTGAAAATGTATTTATTATTCTGTACGGATTGTATACAGGTCAATAGTATTTTGTTTCGCAAACTTACATTTATTTACATGCTAAACATGGTGCACTGTCTCCAGTCAGTGGCAAAGTGGTAATGACTATTACTAAGAAGGGTGTATAGCCAGTGAACCAACATGGTGGATGCAACTCAGAAAAGACCTTTGTAAATCCATTAGTTAAACTGAGATCCACCCTGTATCAGACCCATCCGCACAAGTGTGAATTGGAGATTATGTGCCATCAGAAACCCCTCAAGTACTAATATACGTTACTTTTTAACTTCAACGTTTAGTAATATTAAGAGTATTGACCTTAACGTTATCCTTAAACATTTGTGAGTCTTTTTTTCTGCATGCAATAAAGAATGTTTCATCAGACTCTAAATGTAAAAAAGACGTACATTAGCGGATTATAACAGCAATGGTAAAAATTGTAAACTTAATTTACAATATTTTCTACATGTTTCCATGCATTTACCTATCTAGGACATAGGACTGTCACAACTGTTCAAAACAATTTCTAATGGCAGGAAAACAAACATAATTTTAAATTCACAAACATAATTAAAATATCTTACTATACTATGTTCAAAATTTAAGCTGTGTCTTTTTATAAAAAAGATTCAAAGACAAAACAAAGTACCAAGTAATCCAAAGTTTATTAGAGCACTTGGAAATTATACATGTTCCATCATAAAATGTTAAAGTCAAACATGATGACTCCATTAGGTCCATTGGAATTTTGATGTAGTCTGTGGCAACCAGTTTGTCCCATGGTTGAGATATATGTATAATAAGGTAGAACAGGGGAATATACTTTCTCCAATCTCTGCAAATGTTTACTGACTTATGTAACATTCTGAAACCTGAACAAAATAATAAAAAATATATATGTTGTACAAATGTTCAAGTTTAATTTTAATGTACATAAAAACAATTGTTCTCAATAGGATTGGGGTTGAAAAGCAATCATCCATAATGGAAGTATCATTACCAGAATGCAAAAAACATGACAGTTGTAACTGTCCTGTTATCTTTGGTTAGATTATATCACTAAATGCCATTGGTCATATTGGGGATGCTTCAATATCTCTTGCAAAATCTTTTAGAGACATACAAATGGTTATGTTAAATATTTCACTTTGATTCAACATGTTAAGATTATAAATTGTATGTAAAGGCATTTTGCTAGCATTATTGAGTAATTTTACAAGCTTTTTTTGAAATTTGGCAATACTACATCTTCCAAGGTTCTGATCTCCCTTTGATGGACATCTACCTTCTTACTAAGACCTCCCACCTCTTCTTCCACTGCTGTCACTCTATCGCCAAGCTCTTTTAACTTGCAGTCCAGTGCCTCGCACGCATCTTGAATTTTACCCTGATTGGCCTCTGAGATCGCAAATTTGTCTCTCATTTCGTTTAGCATTCTCTCCATGAATTTCTCCATGTGGCTTGCCTGAGACTCAGAGCCATTTCTAGTTGTTTCAGCTTCATCTTCCTCTTCTGTTGTTTCCTTTTCACTGCTCAATAGATGCGCTTCTCCTGTTCCTGCTTGGTCAATTTGGCTTGCTTCCTCCATATTTGTCGTATCTGTATTTTCGAATTTCTCGAGGTCCTGTGTTTTTAGGCTTGGATCTTGCCCTCTTGGTACAGTGAAAAGGATGTCACTCGGTCCCTGTTGGATAAGTTCTTCTCTCTGTACCTTGCTGGATGGATAGGTGCCTTGTTGAGAGAGATGTTGGACTTTGAAGACGGTTTTCAGAGATGGAGTAATTTTTGCCTTCGGGACTCCCTTCACCTCCGGGTTTACCTTTTCTGCTCGGGACTTAGGTATAGGACGTATCTTCTTGGGCTTCTTACTGGACTTCGTCGGGGTTATACTCTTAATTGCGGGGGGTTGTAATCCTGCTTGAGGTATTGTTTGCTCCTGAGACTGTAGCAAGACCTTGTAGGTCTATTTTGTTCTGTTTGGGGATCTATTCCCTCCTTTGACCTCCCTGATTGTGTGTGTTTAAAGGTGTTGCTGGTGTATCAGCGACCTTCTCTCCCCTGCTCTCAGTCTCTACTCTGAGAACTTCTCTGGGGGCTTCAATACCCTCAATAGCCGTGTGTGAATCAGAGTCAGTGAGGATGAAATCCCCCTTTCCTCCCCCCTAACCCATTGACCTGCTCATGGGCTGATGCCTGCTGTTATGTTCCTTTACTTCTGGGGGTTTAATTCTTACAGGCACATCAAAGTAGTCCATTCCCTTAGGGTAACACCAATTAAATGTTTCTTTTTTCGCTGGACCACTTACTCCCACTGCCTCTGCCTCCGCAGGAAGATGTCCATCAAAGGGAGATCAGAGCCTTAAGACAAGAAGGAAAAAACATGAGCGAGAAACTTGAATCTTTGGAAAATCAGGCCAGAAAAAACAATACAAGGATCTTGAATGTCCCGGAAAATCAAGAAGGATCCGATATAAAAAAATTTGTAATCACACTTCTTGCAGAACACTTCCCATGGGCTAGTAAAGAAATCCTAGAAGAAGACATACAAAGGGTTCACCGAGATCCATTCGGAAAAGCCAAAGAAAGGAAAACACCTAGGAAAATCCTCATCAACTTTAAAACATATACGTTGAAGGAGAGAATACTCGGTGAAGCTTTAAAAAAGGGAGTTTTCAGTAAGGACAACTGGTCCTTTAGGATAAGGTCAGATATGTCCAAAGCCTCGCAAGATCGACAGTGGGAATTGGGACAATTCATGACAGAACTAAAGTCCCTTGGGGCCGTGGTGCAAATGAAGTTCCCACCGTCGCTCAGAATTATGTGGAGGAATAAAATGCGAAACGTACGAGACCCTGAGGAGGTCAAAGAATTTCTCGAGATGGCACGAGACAACATCAGGTCTGAAAATCCCACGAACCATTAGAAACATTCAAGAAATATACCACGGAAAAAGCAGAAAGAGTAAACATAAGCGCAAATAGAAAATAGAAGAGTCAAGGAGCCTGAAAGGGGCAAAAGAATATCCCTGAAAAAAGAAGAAGAAGGAGGCTTCCCCAGGGAGGGTAAACAAGATGCACATGAAACAAAATCAAAATATATAAGACAGAACATGGGTGAGGAGCAAACTAGGGAAAAAAATCAAAACAAATCCTCAAACTTTCAGAAAAATTGGGAATTCAGGGGTTCAGCTAGTAAAACCATTATGACTACCAGTACACAATATACAATTCAGGTAATAGATGGGGTCAATTAACAGAAAGTTTAATATACTCTCATGGAATGTAAACGGGCTCAGGGTGAAAAATAGAAGAAACAGAATTTTAGAGTATTTAAAGACATCAGATAGTGAGGTGATCATATTACAGGAAACACATCTCTTGAAAGAAGAATGGAGCCAGATAATGAAAAATCTTGGGTGGGTGGACACGTATGTATGCACGAATCAGGAATGCAACGTAAAAGGGATAGCTATTATTTTCAAGAAAAGCCTCAAAATCAAGCTCGAATCTTCTGAAGTAGACAGCAAAGGTAGATGGGCAATAGCAAGGGTAAGAACTGGAAATAATTTCTACACAATAGCAGGGTATTATGGCCCAAACATAGATGACTCAGGGCCATTACAAAAGTTATATACCCACTTGCTGTCAGCCTCCTCTCCAATAATATTAGGAGGCGACTTCAATATAATTATGGACCCTAAAGTAGATAGATCACCCCCGGGAAGACATAAAAATCTCTCAAACATGAGAGAGTGGCTGGGAATTTACAAGAGAGACCTAAACTTATTGGATATTTGGAAAATAAAAGGGGATAAAAGACAACCTTTTACCATACACAATAAGAAACTTGGACATAGGTCAAGAATTGATTATTTTTTAATTGATAGAAGCCTGTCAGAAGATGTAATAAAACTAGAACATCTTCCTGCTCACTTATCAGATCACTCTGCAGTCCAGCTTGCGGTGCAAAGGACGGAAATTAAAACACAAAATAGAATGACAATCGAACGGGCTATATTGCTCGACCAACAATGCATACAAGAGCTCAAGTTAGAAACAGAACTCTTTTTTGAAAATAATAAGATAGGCACAACAAGACTGACTACATGGGATACTTACAAGGCAGTCATACGAGGAAAATTATTAAGCCAAGGAGCATTCAGACTAAAAACAATAAAACATAAGATAAGGGATCTGGAAAATTCAATAAAACTACTGGATGCACAAATACTGGTTGAACACAGAACAGACAAAAGAGAGGAGACGGAGAAGGAAAGACAAAGACAAAAAGAATGCCTTGCTGATATTTTAGAAGATAGAGTAAGGACGAAGTGGGAAGCGAGCAAACTAGCAAACCACGGGTATGGGGATGGTTTTGGGCAACTTTTGGCCTGGAAACTAAAGTCAGATCTAGCTAGGAATAAGGTAGTGAGTATACAACAAGACAGCCAATCATCTCCATCATCCGAAGAAACGGTAATCAGGCAGGAATTTACAAAATTCTTTGCTGAGTTATACTCGGAAGATGTAAACCCATCGGAAGAACAAATGGAAAGGTATTTGAACACTCTACCCACCCTTGCCCTAACAGAGGAGGAGAAAAAAGTCCTAAATGAAGAATTCTCTAAAGAGGAAGTAAAAGAAACAATAAAGGGATTGAAAAATGGAAAGGCTGCTGGCCCAGATGCTCTTCCAAACAAACTATATATGGCGCTTAGAGAAACGCTGTCGCCACAAATCACAGACCTACTCAATCTGGTGTATAAACAGCACGAAAAGATCCCAGATTCTTGGAATGATGCCATCATAACTATAATACTAAAACCCGGAAAAAAGCCAACACTATGTGAATCATATCGGCCAATTTCACTGCTTAATTGTGATTATAAGATCTGCACAAAAAGCATGGCAAAAAGGCTGGGTAAAGCGATGACCCAATTGGTTCATAATGACCAGAAGGGCTTTATCAGAGGAAGACAACTTCAAGACCTGACTCACGAGTTATTTGGGGTAATAGACTTTGCTACTTCCGAAAAAAAACCCTCTTACAATACTCACTTTCGATGCTGCAAAGGCTTTCCACCGGGTGAACTGGGTTTTTTTGAATAAGGTTATGAGAAGGAATAATCTGGGCGAATCCTTTTTGCATATAGTGAATGAGATCTATAGAACCCGAGATCCAAAATTTTGGTGCATGGGTGTTTAACCGATAACATACAAATTGAAAGAGGCACTAGGCAAGGTTGTCCACTCTCGCCCCTACTTTTTAACTTGTACATTGAACCTTTGGCAAATTTGTTAAGGGGAAACGAGCTTTATATGGGTGTCTAAGGGAACTAGAATATCGTGGAAAAAAATCAGAAGAAGAAAAGAACACGGAGGGATAGCTAGCCCAGACCTGTGGGAATATTATAGAGCCTTTTTCTTTAAAAACATGAGACCACTGCTGAGAGTTCACCATTATTACCCTGAATAGCAATGACTATGAAAGTTGACCATTTCTTATATAAATTCAGGCACCCAAAATTCTTTAAAAAAATAAAATTGAAGGTCCTGAAGGATGCGGCCTGTGTTTGGGCCCAGATCAGAGGGACTCTAAATATTTCATACTACAGCCCCCTGGCTCCTATATGGGACTCCCCAGGCACCCTAGACTGCTTAAAAGATAGCTTGGCAAACCCGTTAAAAACAGCTAACATCGAGCACTGGGGTCAAATACTAAATGGGTCATCATTGATCACTTGGGAGAATCTACACACCATCACCAACTCTACCATCTCCAAATTCAAATAATATCAGCTATCCAGAGGGGCAAATACTCTTACATATCAGGAAAAGGACTCTGAAGAGCTGGAGAAAGAAATGCAGAAAGTTCTACCCTTAAAGAAAGAGATAGCCAGAAGGTATTGGGCCCTAATAACATCAGAAGATGAAAATGCTCAGATCGCAGAATTAATATGGGGGAAGAACCTACAAATTCCAGACCTTGAGGGGGAGTGGCTAAAATAAATCGAGAAATGCTGGGCTACACTAAAATCAGTAGCTCTAAAAAGGAACCATATCTTCACGATCCATAGGGCCTATTGGACCCCTAAAAAATTGTCCAAATCTAAAGGTGCCCAAATCAGGAAATGTCCGAACAGTGGAGAGGAGAAGGCAGATGACATCCACATCTTTAAAGAGTGCCCATCTCTCGACGAGTTCTGGTCTGAAGTGGGTAAGACCTTAAGTTCAATCCTTCAACAGCACCTAACTGTAAGTACCACTCTTGCACTTTTTGGGATTGACAGCAATATAGGAGTGGGTAAGCTAACAAAAGAGCAAGAAAACATGGTTTTTGTTTTGATTCTCCTCGCAAGAAGGGAGATATGTATTAAGTGGGTTGGTCCAGTACCCCCTACGGTTGGGGAATGGATGAATTCAGTCTTGAAAATAAACAAACTAGATAGAAGGGGAAAGCATACTAACAGAAACAAATTCTGGGAAATATGGGAAAGTCATTTTAATCCTAACTAGTGGTCGAGACGGAATGATGATCCTATGATTAAGCGATGGTAACTTCTGCTGATGAGTATAATACTCATCGAGTAGTCAATGGTGGCTATCTCTCCTCCACTAATGAAAAAACAGAAAAGTTATTTATGTGAGGGCTCCAAAGGGGACTCCTCTGCAAATTTGATCGATTGGGAAACTCCCCTTGCTCACTCGTATTTGGGGGCAGTGCTGGTACACTCATTGCAGAGGCTGAACCCCGGTATTCCCAAAAAAAATAAAATCATAATATGAGGATAAAATAAAAAAAAAATACTATATGGTCCAGTAAAGTTATGCTAAAAAATGCCTCCTTTTGTTATTGTTCACTTGTAATTTGTAAGAAGTACTAAGTCTCCTTCTCTGAAGGTATACATCTTATATATTTGTATAGTCATATAAATGAGTTGTCTGTGGGTGATAGGTTGCACTTACAGAACGTTCTATTTGTAAAAGCTTAGATAAGTCTCAATTAACCTAAAAAAATGGGTATAATTATGTTTGGCAAGCAAAATAGGAAATAGCATTGCATTATACAATAGTTAGGCCGAGATTGGTTACTCACTTCATTCACAAACCCCTAGCCTTGATCTGATAGAACCCTTTTAGGACTTTCATGCTCTAGAAATTTTGAAATAAACATCAAGGAAAATTGAAAGTCGCGTCTTCAAATAAAAAAATTCAAAACAACATTTTCACTTTCTATCTCAAGAGCAGGCTGAAGACGTGTAACGAGCATTTAAATAAGAAACATATGGGTTTCAGAAACAAACTTCTATAAGACTATCACAATGAAGATTTATATTTTATAAAAATATTTATAGAAGTAAGAAAAATTATAACTCATACACTGTTCAATTTTAAATAACATATTTGGCCAATAAAATCGTGAAGGACATACTTTTTAAAAGTTTTGTTCATAGTAGAATGCCCACTAATTCTACAAAAACATGACAAGAGCACATTTATGTGTCTGCAAACATATCATGAAATGTTAAAGTCAAACCTGATAGCTCAATTAGGTCAATTACAATTTTCATTGAGCTTCCAAAACTAGTATGTTCCATGTTTTGAACACCACATGGGATAGTGCATGGGCAGGAATAAACAGCTTGTGGCGACCACTACGTCCCATGGTTGAGATAGCTGTATAATGAGATAGAACAGTGGGAAAATCAAGTTTAATGTTATGAAAGAACATGGAGAGCATGCTAAAATACAATATTGGCCAATTGAATATATGTTTATTGCTTGAGGCGCACTACTTACACAACAAAAACTACATCGCATTAACTTGAAAAGCACGTAGCACACTACAGCGGGAACGGTCAGTGGAGCGTGTCAAATTAAATAAACAAAGAAGGATTAAGTGATTTGCACAGAAAAAAGGATAGCAAATTAAGTTTAATGTTATTGCAAAACATGAAGAGCGTACTAAAATGCAACATTGGCCAATCGATTACA
The DNA here is from genome assembly GCF_964263255.1 of Lissotriton vulgaris. Taxonomy (NCBI): domain Eukaryota; kingdom Metazoa; phylum Chordata; class Amphibia; order Caudata; family Salamandridae; genus Lissotriton; species Lissotriton vulgaris. Next base: position 2,039,843,494 of record NC_141685.1, on the reverse strand, counting down.
TGTGCACTGCATGGGGAGGAAGCAGCACGTGGCGCACTACTTGCAAAATTGAAGGCGGCAGGATTAAGTGATTTGCCCAGGAACATCGCCTACCTAGGCAAGATATTGGAGGTATAACAGCTGGAAACCATGCTAAAGTACACTATTGCCAAAAACATTACTTTTACAATGTATGGGGCACGTGACGCACTACTTACACGAGAAAAACTACATCGCATTAAGTTGAAGAGCACGTAGCACACTGCCGCAGGAACTGCCACGTGGCGCTAGGCAAATAAAAGAAACACAACAGGATTAAGTGATTTGCACAGAACAAAGGATAGCAAATAAAGTTTAACGTTATTAAAAAACATGGAGAACATGCTAAAATACAACATTGGCCAATCGATTACACGTGTACTGCATGGGGAGGAAGCACCATGTGGCGCACTACTTACAAAATTGAAGGCGGCAGGATTAAGGGATTTTCCCAGAAACATCGCTTACCATGGTAAGATATTGGAGGTATAAGAGCTGGAAACTGTGCTAAAATACACTATTGCCGAAAACATTACTTTTGCAATGTATGGGGCACGTGACGCACTACTTACACGAGAAAAACTACATCGCATTAAGTTGAAGAGCACGTAGCACACTGCCACGGGAACGGCCACGTGGCGCTTGGCAAATTAAAGAAATGCAGCATGATTAAGTGATTTGCACAGAACAAAGGATAGCAAATCAAATTTAACGTTATTAAAAAACATGGAGAGCGTGCTAAAATACAACATTGGCCAATCGATTACATGTGCACTGCATGGGGAGGAGACAGCACATGGCGCACTACTTTACAATATTAAAGGTGGCAGGATTAAGTGATTTGCCCGGAAACTTTGCAACCAAGGCAAGATATTGGAGGTAAAAGAGCTGGAAACCGGGCTAAAATACACTATTGCCGAAAACATTACTTTTTGCAATGCATGGGGCACGTGACGCCCTACTTACACGAGGAAAACTACATTGCATTAAGTTGAACAGCACGTAGCACACTGTTGCGGGAACGGCCACGTGGCGCTTAGCAAATTAAAGAAAAGCAGCAGGATTAAGTGATTTGCACAGAACGAAGGATATCAAATCAAGTTTAACATCATTAAAACAATGGAGAGCGTGCTAAATTTCAACATTGGACAATGGATTACATGTGCATTGCATGGGGAAGAAGCAGCACATGGCGCACCACTAATTAAAGGCGGCAGGATTAAGTGATTTGTCTAGAAACATCACCTACCAGGGTAAGATATTTGAGGTATAAGAGCTGGAAATCGTGCTAAAATACACTATTGCCGAAAACATTACTTTTGCAATGCATGGGGCACATAACGCACTACATACACAAGAAAAACGACATCACATTAACTTGAATAGTACATAGCACACTGATGCGGGAAGGGCCACGTGGCGCTTGGCAAATTAAAGAAACATGGCAGGATTAACTGAATTGCACAGAACAAAGGATAAGAAATCAAGTTTAACAGTATTAAAAAACATGGAGAGCGTGCTAAAACACAACATTGGCCAATCAATTAAATGTGCACTGCATGGGGAGGAAGCAGCAGCTGGCGCACTACTTACAAAATTGCTACAATACACTGTTGCCGAAAACATTACGTTTACAATGCATGGGGCACGTGACGCACTACATACACAAGAAAAACTACATCGCATTAAGTTGAACAGCACATAGCACACTGATGCGGGAACGACCACGTGGCGCTTCGCAAATTAAAGAAATTAAAGAAACGTGGCAGGATTAAGTGATTTGCACAGAACAAAGGATAACAAATCAAGTTTAAAATGATTAAAAAACATGGAGAGCATTCTAAAATGTAACATTGGTAAATTGATTACATGTGCATTGCATGAGGAGGAAGCAGCATCTTGCACACTACTTATAAAATTAAAGGCGGCGTGATTAAGTGATTTGCCAAAAAACATTGCTACCAAGGTAAGATATTGGAGGTAGAAGATCTGAAAACCGTGCTAAAATACAGCATTGCCGAAAACATTACTTTTGCAATGCATGGGGCACGTAACGCACTACATACACAAGAAAAACTACATTGCATTAAGTTGAACAGCACGTAGCACACTGTTGCGGGAACGGCCATGTGGCACTTCGCAAATTAAAGAAACATGGCAGGATTAACAGATTTGCACAGAACAAAGGATAAGAAATCAAGTTTAAAGTTATTAAAAACATGGAGAGCGTGCTAAAATACAACATTGGCCCATCGATTACATGTGCACGGCATGGGGAGGAAGCAGCACGTGGCGCACTACTTACAAAATTGAAGGCGGCAGGTTTAAGTGATTTGCTCAGAAACAAAAGTTACGAAGTCAATTTTAACGATATAAAAAAGTAGGAAAACGTTCTTAAAAACAACATTGTCAAATCAAACAAAAATTTATATTTACGCGGTATTTAAAGATCATTCACATTAATTAATTAAATTATTCTTAAAAAAATGCTCACCTACGAAGAAGTGGATACGAACACTATCAATGGCAGTGACTAGGAAAAGTTTGAGAAGGTTGGCAGGTTATAAATGCTTTGCAGAAGTATGATTGCTTGAGCATAATGTCACTGGGTGTGAGAGCTGTGATTGGGCATGTTGTAATTGAGCATGCGCAAATAAAATGAAATACAGTTTACGTAATATTAGCACACATGCTCTACCACAAACGTGCATGCGCAAAGTGAAGGCAACTCCTAGCTGGTTCATACACAGATGGACTTCGGATGTCGATAGAACACCGGCTGCGGTGCACCGCAGTTTGGGGAGGAACATGGTGGCCGCCAGTTGAACAGCCGTGGCTCGACTCGCCCCTAGAGATGCTGTTTCACACTTTGCTACGATGTTTCAACTAGTTTCATAGTTAAAACTATAATAACCCCCTCTAAAAATTATTTATAACCTCCTTTTTTTCTTAGTTATCTGGTATGCTGCCGGAATACGGAGAATGCTGTACTGGACCCCCACACGGTGAAGAGAGCTCGGGTGGAGAGAGGAGCGGCAGACACGGCTGGTGCCTGTAGTGGGGGGAGACGGCTTTTGCGTGAAAGAGACGCGACTCTGCTCTCTTTCTGTTCCGGGACACAGGAGGCCTGGGAAGGGGCTCTCCCTCGGACACAACGGTTTTTCGCGCTGTGAAAGTGAGAGAGGGGAGTTCTGGTTTAGAGCTGGATTTGATCAATTTGGGAGCCGCTCCCAGCACCAAGGTAGGGAATCTGCATATTTTCAGAGGCTACATTGTGGGGATGACCCAGAGGAAAGTGTGTGGCTGCAGGAGAGACTTACCTGCCCAAGGAAAGGGGGTGAGATTTTGGGAGGCTCCGGTTAGATGCATGGATAAGGAGGACGAGCTCAGTATTGGTAGTTCCGCTGGGCAGAAAGGTCTTGAAAGCACAGTAGTGGTGTTACCAGAGGTGGTCCAGACCCGTAAAGTTAATAGGTACGCCCTCCGTGCCAGATCAGTATTTGACCCTCTAAATGAGAAACCAGTCTACCTCCCCCACGTTTCTCCTCCCATCTCTGAAGTAGGGGTAAACGCCAGAAGGGGGAAAGGTAAAAGGTGCAACTCCGAGGAAGGTGTTGGTGCTAAAACTAAAAAAGGCGATATTGCTGGTAAAAGGAAAGTAAAGGGAAAGAAAGGATCCCCTCCTAAGATAAAAGTTACTCCCTCCCTTAAAACTTTCTATATAGTCATGTCTAAGTACCGCGTCAATAGCCCCCTCCCAATTTAATTGTGGAGATAGACCTGAAGATAATGGAAGTCAGGGCCACCTGCAATGTCAATACTGCTAATATCATCATAAGTCCAGTGAATGAAGAGGTAAGCAATCAGCAAGTAGCCGAAGCCCCGATTACGACTCATCCAGCAGTAAATCTGTCCAATAAATATTCAGTTTTGGCAAGTAGTGACTCAGGAAGTTCCTTCATGGAGCTCTCTGGTATCGGTAACTCTGATCAACAAGGAGCTGTACGGCTAGTAGGAGTTGTAGAAGACAAGGCAACGGCACGACCAATGGCACGACCATAAATGGAGTACCAGAGACAACAAGAAAACCCCAGGTAGCGTCCTCCACCCTAGCGGATATTCTCTTAGCAATGAAGGACGAAATAACCTGTAGATTTACAATCTCAGAAAATAATCAGGCTGAGATGACCAGCAGATTCCTAACTTCAGAGGCGAACCAGGCAGCAATTCAAGCCTCTTGTGAAATACTAACTAAAAGACTAGATGAGGTCACACTAAGAACTGAGGTCGTGGAGAAAGAAATCCCGATAATGAAGAACTCTATGCGATCGACCGAAGCGGAGGTAGCCAAACTGTCCGCCCAGAACAGGAACTGAAAGATGACATAGCTGGCTTTGAAAATCATTCACAGCGGAACAACTTAAGGCTTTTAAATGTTCCTGAAGCTCTGGAGGGGTCTGACCTAAAGGGGTTTGTGATCTCATTGCTAAAGGGTACGGTCCTGAAAGGAGTGCAAGATGTTGACCTCGATCACAAAATTCAAAGGGTGCATCGTGATCCCTTTATATGGAATCCAGCTAAGCAAAAGCCAAGGAAGATTTTGGTTAATTTTTTAACATACACAGTCAAGGAGCAGATTCTATCCTGCGCCCTAAAAGTAGGCTCCATCTCTTTTGATAGCTCTAATCCTTTCTCTTTTGAAATTAGATCAGGCATTTCGCATGTGACTGCCACTAGACAGTGGGAGTTGGGAGAAAGGTTGGAGGAGCTAAACAATATCGGGGCTAAGGCTCATTTGAAGTTTCCAGCATTGCTTCGTGTGATGTGGAACAATCGCATGTACCAGATTAAATCAGGGGAGGCGGCAGATGCCCTCATCGAAAAGATTAAGGAGGAACAAGGGGTCAAAAAGTAGGGGGAAGGATCAAAAGATAAGTAAAAGATAAGTAAATGCTTCGGATTGTTTAATGTGGACTCTAGCAGGAACTCAGTCAATTTAGGATGTTGCATCTCAGGGGGGAGGAGGAGCTAAATAGGCTCTGCCTTTTGGAAGGGAGGGTTCCTCATGGGAAGAAGGGGCACAGGTACAGGGGGTCTGGGGAGGGGAGTGGGGGGCACTTGGGTGGGGAGCATTGGGTAAAAAACAAAAAAAAACATTCTCATCTCACATTAATTATCTATACATCATGTCGAGCCAAGGAATTAGCCATACTTTCTATTCAGGTAGATTTGGAAGATGGCAGGAAACCAAGGTTTGAGGGATAGAAGGACCGTCTTTATCTCTTGGAATGTAAATGGACTGAGGTGCCCTTGCCGACAAAGGCTAGTCCTCAAATATTTAGAATTATCCGCTGCCCATGTCTGTTTATTACAAGAGACACAATGGACTGCGATATGAGTAAAATAGAAATCAGCAAAGGAATACCTCAGAAGCTGATCCACTAACAAAGACAGAGAACTTAACTCCACTCCAGCCAGATACTACTTTGGCAGCCATGTTGGTAGGAGCAAAGTTTTCAGTATATAATTTAAAACTGAAACCTGACCACTTACTATCTCACTGGATCGGTTTTTCACAGAAGTATCGGGGGAAAGTGTACTCTATCTTCAGTAGCACATACAGTAAATTAAGACACGCCCTCTCTAGTCTAAAACATGGCAAGACACCATCTAAAACCAGAAGGATTGAACTCTTACTCAATCATTTACCCTACCAGTATGACAAAAAATTCTTCAAAATCCTTTAAACAAAAAATTCTCAGAAGTAACCCTGAAACTTTAATCCTGGATCCATCTGTAAACATGAAAAAAGGCGTGATCATTAATGATTTTATTTTCTTTACCAACAGAATGGCCATATGGAGAAATACACTAAGTAACTCTCTAAAAATTCAGGAATCTAAGAATATTCCCTATGGAACTAAACTACAAATTACGCCATCTAGAAATCTGCGAGCAACACTAAATATTACATGTTATAAAAATAGCCCTTTGCTAAGCTGCCAACAGAGATCTGGAACGCTTCGAGGAGCTCTTCTCGACACTAAAAAACCAGGTCATCAGCAGTTCCATCCCTGGAAAACATAAAACACACACGACCACTCAAGCCACGGTCCCTCAGGGAAACCTATCGGATATGGTGGAAATAGGCAGGGAGAGTGCTTTACAACGGTCTAGTCAAGATAGGTCGGTTGGCCATACTAATACCAATGATGAACCACAACCTATATACCAGGAAACCATTAATGCGCAGCCTAGTGAAAGTGGTAGAGAAGGTAAACGAGCTAGCACAAACCCCAGGTAGAACCTCAAATATCACCCCAAGTAATCAACTTCTCAAGTGATAGTAATCCACCAGGACACTAGAACCTCAACAGTTAACTACTACCCAATCATTAAAAGACATGTCACCCAGCGAGGAGCCCCAACAAGTGTGCCAAGAAGCCAGCAAGTGTAAAAGTAAAGACATCAACACAAAAAGCTCAATTGTCACCTCACCCTCCGATTCTCCTCTTGAGGACTGCTCTCTTCCTACCCCTAACACTATTCTTGAACCTAAAAGGGGATCAATCAGATGGAAGGGAAGATTGCCAGTTGATCTTGATGGCGGAAGGGACACACAGGGTTACATCACAGGGCGTTGCGGACCCGGCTCCAAGCTTTCAAACACACTAACAGAGACGGCAGAGATAGTCAAAACTCGCCATCTGACAGGAACACCCACACAACAACCACTTGCATGCGTCACAGATTGGAAATGGGAAAAACTAGACCCGGACACAAAAATGGAGATTTTATAAACCTCAGTTCGCAAACTAGCAAGACTTACAAAGCTATGCTATCCGCTATTAAAGATATGAAAAACCTGCTGTGCTTATCAGAAAAATGGCTTGCTAAAATGGAGTTCCTTCAGATTACCTCGAGGGAAACACTAACTAATCACAGGTCCACCCCCATGGTGACATCTAACAGAACTTACCGTACTCGTTCTCAACTCAACTCAACTACCTGGCAAAAAGTGAACTATTATCTAAGCATGGGCAAAATTTGCGAATTCGTGTTCCGCAAATTTGCGTATTTCCCTGCGAAATCGCAAAAAGAATCTGTGAATTTGCGAATTTTCCAGCAAAATCGCAGATTTTTTTGCGATTTGCCCTGGAGTACTTTCAACTGGCTAATTCAGTAAGTCCTCCCTCATTGGGTAAATGTATAGTGCTTTTACTACACTGCAGCTGCGTGAAGGGTCAGAAGATGTGTCTCCAGTGACCATGTGTGCCTGTAACACAGACACAGGCACACATGGTCACTGGAGACACATCTTCTGGCCCTTTACGCAGCTACAGTGTAGTAAAAGCAGTATGGGGCAGATTTACAAGCTGCTTGCGCCTCTTTTGCGCCGCAGTTGCGTCACTTTTGTTACGCAGGGGCAGCACAAAAGATGTGCCATGGTGCTGGGTATTAACAACGTGTTGCATCTTAGAGATGCGTCACATGGTAAAGCCCTGCACCATCAGGAGGTGTTCCTGGGCAGGGGAGGGCATTCCTGCACAGGAACGCCTCCTAAAAGTGGCTGAGTGAAATGTACATGTTGCGCAATCACGCTGAGCACTCCGATGTTCCCTTCTCGATGACGTTAGTCCCAACTCCCTCTAGAACCAGTCAACTGAGCAAGGATTTGGATTCGCTTGCTGAATTAACTTGTTCCTAAGGGAAAGGGGAAGTGGATAGAGAAATAAACAAAACACTGGTCTTTGTCCAGTAGTTATTTCTCTGTGAAGTGTTCCGGGCCTTTTCAAGTTCTGATATTCTGGTTGCTTGTACAGGAATCTTCTGAATGTTACCAAACATACTATAAATATGACTTCTCTCTAAACACAAATTTTCTTTTTTTTTTTTAAACAATCTTTATTGCAGATTTTTGTTAAATATACATTTGGCCCAACCCCCCACCCACCGCCCCCCAGGAGACCATGTGGAAATTATACAATCAAACATAAGTAGATACAAATTACAGCTCAATATTTTGTTGAGGATATATGTACAGATGTAGAAACAAAAAGAAAAAAAAAGAAAAGAGAGGAGTACATAAACAGGAAAGGAGAGAAGAAGACAATTTTATATAATATCAACATATTCCGGTTTCTAATGTCTCCGATTATTCCCCCTAATCATTCTCTTCTATCCAGTCAAGTAGGGGACCCCAAATCTTCATTCCTCTTCTACGAGTATTATACCCTTTGTTTCTATAGATAGCATCTTCAATGCTACATGTTGCCAGCAGTCTGGCCCTCCACTGTATATATGACGGTGGTATTGGATCAAGCCAGGCTGACGCAATACACAGACGAAGCACCCCCATCGCGACAAAAATTAACTCCTGAATCTGTTTTGGCCTTTCATTGTTTGACACCCCCAGCATGATTTCTGATGTTGTGATGTTTACCTCATAATGCGCTATCTCTGTGAGAAAGCTTGATATTTCAGCTATTAGATTAGTTAGCGAGTCACAGGAGGCAAACATGTGAATGGCATCTGCCGCTGGGAATGAGCAGCGTGGACAAGTTGTGCCTTTCCCAGTTCCCCACTTAGCTATTTTAGATGGAGTATAATACAATGAAAAATAGGTCTTATAATATTGTGCTCGAAGCCTTATGTACATAAGGCATGAAAGTGACAATTCATATTATTATGCCAAACTTTGGTTAGATAATCCAAGTTTGGTCTGCCATGCTATTATATGTTTGTTCATGTCATCTGGTAACAATATATTCATAGCCCCATAGATTTCACCAATTTTTGAGGGCGTTTCCCTATATAAGTTACCTATGAAAGAACACGGTTGAAATTTAATCCGGCCATCCCCTTTCTTCAATAAAAAATCTCTCACTTGAAGAAATTTAAAAAAATCCCTATTAGGAATATTGAATTCTAACTTTAATTCGGCAAATGATTTAAATCCATTAGTCGAGAAAAAACAGCCAAGATGGGTAATCCCCAGATTGTTCCATTTCTTTATATAATTGTCGTGGAAGATCTCAGGGAGATCTGAATTCTGATTTACGGGAGTGTAATAGGAATAGCGACCTATTCCTAATAGTTTTTTAACATTCCCCCAGACTTTGCTTACATTATTGATAGTCTTAAATTTGACTTTTTTGAAATACCCGTCATTAACATGTTGCCATAGGCATCCAGCGGCCCCTTCTCCCAAAATAAGTTCTTGTGGTGTTAATATATTGCCGCTGCCTCGGTTACCAGTTATAAGACTCAAGCTATACCTTAATACTGTGGCCCAGTAGTATAACTTGAAGTTGGGGAGAGCCCAACCTCCACGTTCTCTTGAATTAGTGAGCCACCGCAATGCCCTGCGCGGTCGATTATATCCCCAGACAAATCTAGAAAACAATGTATCTATATTTTTAAATACCTGTGGGGAAAATTCTAAACAAATAGCCTGAAAAAAATACAGAAACTTAGGTAAAAACAACATCTTAATTACGTTAGTTCGACCACCAATAGTTAGATGGAGATTATTCAGTCTGGTCAGTTCTTTCTTGGTGCGTTGTATAAGTGGATCTATATTGATGCTGACAATGCACTCTATAGCAGCACAGATGCTGACCCCCAGATATGTCGCCTTTTCAGTTACTCTAAAGTCATTCATCATAATCTTGTTATTCAACACAATCTGTGTCTTACTAGCATTCAGTTTATACCCAGAGGCTTCACCAAAGAGTAGTGCTTCTGTTTCTATCACACTTATAGCATTTATAGGGTCCCCTGTAACAATGGCGATGTCATCAGCATATCCTAAGCATTTTGTATCCATATCTTGTACTAGGATAGGAGGGATTAGTGCATTATTTTCCAACCTCCGGATAAATGTATCTATATAGATAGCGAATAGGAGGGGCGAGCAAGGGCACCCTTGTCTAGTCCCCCTAGTAATAGTGAAATTTTCTGACAGGATCCCGTTGATCAAGACACTGGCTCTAGGGTTTACATACAACTGTTTAATAGCAGTTATAAATTTTTCACCAATACCACAGTTTGCCATTGCCGCCCACAGGAACTTCCAGGAGACCCTATCAAATGCCTTTTATGCATCTAGCAGGATGAGTGCCATAGGGTCTCCTGTAGTTCCCGTGTAGTCAAAAAGAGAAATAACTCTTTGTACATGGTCGATAGTAGACCTTCCTGGTATAAACCTGTGTTGCCTCTCAGAGACTATTTTATGAATCAAAGGTGCCAGTCGTGATGCTAATAATTTAGAATAAATTTTGGAGTCCCCGTTTATCAGGGTAATTGGTCGATAAGATCCCATTTCCTGTTGGTTTTTATTTTTTTTAGGAAAAACGACTATTTTCGCTGATGACCATGACCTCGGTGGGTTCCCCCCTTGCCCAATGGATTGAAAAAGTTCTAAAAAAATCCCCCTGATTTGTGGCGCAAATTTTACAAAAAATTCTGTGGGTATTCCATCCAAACCTGTTGCCTTACCATTAGGCATGGAATTCACTGATAATAGAATTTCTTCCCGCTGTATGGGACCATCTAGTATATCTCGATCATCTGTATCCAGCTGATCTTTGGTAGTTAGACCCAAATATAAATCGGGTTTGCGTCCCACATTATCGTTTTCCTGATATAAGTTCTGATAGAACTTCTGGAAAGCAGTTCTAATATCAGAAGGTTCTACTATCAGGCCTGCTACCGGATTGATGATTTCTTTTATTAAAGTACTTGACGATTCTTCCAGGGTTCAGACAGCTAATTGGTGGCCTACCCTTTCGCTTAACTCATATGTTTTCTCTTTCTTAGAGTTTGCACTTGCAATCGCCTTTTCGATTAAAATTTCCGAGATGTAGTTCTTTGCGATTGCTACCCTACTTACAGCAGAGTCTACTTCCCTGCCTTCATGTACTGCTTTGATCAGATCCTCCTCAGCATTACATAGATTCTGATCAAGAGCTGGCATTTTTCTCCTCCTTTCTTTATTAAGCCGAAGAGAAAAACGCATGGTTTCGCCCCTAATACAAGCCTTCGGGGTATCCCACACTACATCCACTGTTGCAGACCCTATGTTTTCAGACAGGAAAACCGGGATCCATGTTCTCATATATTGACAATATTCTTCATTATATAAAAGTGCCTTTTCAAACGTCCATGTATTTAGTGAAGGTTTATCTATGCCACACGTAAGGCTGAGTACTAGTGGATTATGATCCGAGAGGATTCTTGGCAGTTTTTCTATTTGGCACCCTGATTTCAAAACGTTAGACATAAACATATAATCTAACCTTGCGTGTCTTGAATGTGGGTGAGAAAAATAGGTATACCCAGGATCCCCTGGATGTTTCGCTATCCATCCATCAACTAAACCATGTAACCCACACATATCTTTTAATGCTTGAAAAACTTTATGCTTCCTCCCACGAAATTTAAACTCTGGACCCATAGACCAATCGCTAGGTAGGTGAATATTTAGATCCCCGCACACTATCAACGGGAGGGGCCAATGCACAAGTTCATCTGAAACATTGATCAGCACGTCTGGATCGTCAGTAACGTTTCCATAAACGGTGCAAAGTGTTAATTTATTCTTCCCGTTATTATATCCACACTCTACTATAACATATCGTCCCGATTTATCCGCAGCTGATCTTGAAAACTGCAGCCCTGACCCTTTTGCTAAAATCGCCACCCCCTTAGTATGTTATCCTTGTGTAGTGGCGGAGATGAGTCGGTATCCAAGTGTTTGTAGTAGATGTTTTTGTGCCCCTTTGATATGTGTTTCTTGTAGACAAATAATATTGGCAGATGAAAGCTTGAGTCCCTCTGCCACTTTCTGTCTTTTCTTTACATCGTTGAGGCCACATATATTCATTGAAAGTATTTTTAATTTAGCCATACCAGTTGTTTAATATTACCAAATAAATGTTTTCTAAGTTGTGTTCTACAAAGGAGCTTCCCCCCAGTAATTTCTTTCCTTATGTTTCTCTGCGTGTATCTCACACCTCCGGTAAATCCCTTTGAACCTGGTCTCCCCCCCACCCCCTTTAACCTCCCCTTGAGGCATCCTGGGTCCAGTAGGATCCAGGTGTGGGCGTCCGTTTGGTCAGGGCGCCTTCGTGCACTCCCACCCCCTGCCCCGCATGGGAGTTATAGTTACTTAGAAAAGAAAAAGTCTATAAAGGCGAGAGCTTTACACCAATTGTTGATAGTCATATATTAAATCCTATTTAGTTAGTGATTAATATTTTTCTCCTCATATTGATCACAACAACATACTTTTTGTAGTACTTATGGTCTGTTCTGCATCATAAGAGAAGAAGAGAGAAAAAAAATAATAATTTCCATGCATATGTGGATACATCCTTTTTTGTTTTTTTGTTTCTTTCCCCTTCTTTCTCTCCTCTCTTCTCCTCTCTTCTTCCCATTTTTCTTCCCTTTTCTCCCTTCCTTCCCCCCTTGAACATTACTGATATCACTTTTTTGTGGTCTTGGAGATTTCTTTAAGGTAATTTTCAGCCTGTATTTGGCTGGTGAAGCTGCGGGTTGATCCCCTGAAAACTATTTTCAGTCGGGCAGGGTTCTGTAAGAATACTTTTGCACCTATCTGCTCGAAGGGAGTAAATAGCTGCCTCAACCTCCACCTCCTCTCAACAGTTGCATGGGCAAAGTCAGGTCTTACAAAAAGTGCGGTGCCATTAAATTCTCTCTTGCTTGTAGGACGAGCTATGTCATAAATAGTGTCTCGAAGTAAAAAATTTCCAAAAAACACCAGCATTGCCCTTGGATATTTAGATTGGTTCTGCGATTGCTTAGGTTGGGTAAGGGGAAGCGATGGGCTCGTTGAACCTCTCTCTCTAGATCCCAGTTTTGCAGTTCAGGGAGGGCAGTTTTGAGAAGTTTAATTACATACCCCCTAGGGTCATTGCCTTCGACGCCTTCCGGGAGCCCCAGGAAGCGGAGGTTGTTTCTCCTTGATCTATTCTCCTGGTCCTCGATCTTTGTCAGCAGGTCCTGTATAATTCCTTCTTGTGTTTTTTCCTGTTTTTGAAGATAAGTAACATCCTTCTCAAGATGATCAGTTCGTGTTTCAACTGAAGCCATCCTTTCTGAGATTGCTAAACAGGTGCTTCCCACCTTGTTAACTGCCCCTTGCAGCTTTTGAATGGCTAATTGATGCTTTTGAGTGTCTGTTTTAACATCTTTATGAAGTTTCTTTATGGAGCTTAATATATCTTTCAGAGATGGCTCGGTTGCTTCACCTATTCCCTCGTGTTGAGAGATATCCCCAGTTGAATCCTCTCCACTTTCTTGAGCCAGTGTTATTTCCTTCGATTTTTTAGGTTTAAGGTTTTTTCGTATATTAATTGGCTCTGGGTTGCTTCCCTGATCAGTGGTATCTTCATAAGCCGATTTGTTTAATTTTTTATTCCTTATTTTTCTGGTCTCAAGTTTTTTCCGTGGTGTAGTTCCTTGCCCTGGATCGCTATTTTTTCTATTATCTGAATAGCCGGATATTTCCGGGGTTGATACATCTTTGTCTTGGCCTTGATTACCATCGCTTACCCCACGGGAAGTCGAGATGCCGGTTTCGTAGATGTCTGCATCAGATTCATCAGGCTCATCTGAGTATGAGTTCTTTTCCCGGGAGTGTAATTTGTCCAAGGAAGGGTTCTGAGTTAGATGAGTATTGATCCCTGGAGCACATTTTAGGTTTACCCTACTTGCCCCACTTTGTATCGTTGAGTCTTGATCTGTTGGTTCATAACTCACCCCTTTATTCGCCCCCACTTTAGATAATGGGCTAAAGATGTTTAAAATACTATGCTGCGATGTAGTTGAATGCCCTGTCATTTTTGCGTTTGCTTTCAGATCCTTGATGGTTTGTAGCCGCTTTGCTTTTTTGACCATTAATTCCATCTCTTCGATGTCTTCAAAGTCTTTCTCTTTCTCTTTCTCCTTATATCTCCCCTTGATCTTTTCTTTCTTTTTCTCTAATTCTATACCATTAGCTTTAGCAACAGTTTTAGCCACATTTTTATCACTTTTCTTGTCTTTCTTAGATTTTTTTCATAGTCCCAACACGAATTTTCTAATAGTTATTACATCTCACTTAATGAATCAACATACCAATTGAAAATTCGGCCCTTGTATATACTTCGCTGGGTCTGGAGGATGTCTAGCTCGTGACTACTCCTTGAATTATAATAACAGAGAAAACCTCTAAATTCCAGAATATCATGTACATCAGATCAATAATTAGTGAGGGTTAGTTGTAAATACACTTAAGCACCACTCCATGCACATACCTTGAGACCCAGATTGATAGCCGGAATAAATGGAGTCTGTGAAAATAAAAGAAGAAAAAACAAACACAACTCCTGCATAGGAACCCTCTAAAGTAACAAACACTCTTGAAATTACACAATTGCACTATAGGTTTAGATCACCTAAATACTCATTTGGTTTTGTAGTTGCCTCTGCTTGTTTAAATCTTAGTCAACTATCTAAGATTAGTTCTATCCTTCGTTGGCTGTCCCTAAAACACAATTGCCTGAACAGTTACATTCACGAAGGAAAATTGCATTGACTTGGGGTTGTTTCTTATACTGTTAACAACATTTAGCATTTTTCCAAAGAAACATTACTTTAAATGTGCCAATAAATGTCTTTAAATAATAATTCAGATCTGGCTACAGATCTCGTTGTGTCAGATGTTGCCTAGCAACCTAATTCTTACTGTCCTTGTTCTTCTTCCTTTCTTTTAGCGTCCTCGGAAGCGGAACTGTGGAGCTAAGGACATGAAGACTTCCGATGAAAGGAGAATGTTTGCGTTGCTCGCAGAGTCCTGGCGTTGCTCGCAGAGTCCTGGAGGCTCGTCCTGAAGGTTGATTGCTGTCGCTGGGGAACGTTCGAAAAACGGGAGACAGGGAGGTAAAAGGGAGAAGGGAGGAGGGAGACTGGGCAGCAGGAGACGGGAGGAATCGGGAAAACAATGAGAAGGCCACCGGGAGCTGGAAGGTCCAAGAGGTGCTGCAGAGGAGCGCTCGACGTGACGCGATGCAAAGAGACGAAGCACCGTCACAAACGTGAGCGCTCCTTAAAAAGACTCAGCAAGTCTTCAGTTGAAATCATTAGCATATTTACACGTGCAGCCAAATAAACGTGTGTAAGCTTCCAGAACCTCAGAACTTGACATAAGCCCCAAAACAACAAGCATTGGCTAATACAACAGCCTGACCTAAAATGTACCAGTATCTTTAAACAACCTCAGAGCTGCTGATGGCATGAGCATGTGTACCCTTAACAGTACAAGATTTCACATAGTCACTTTTAGGCCAATGATGCGTCAAAACCCTGCCCCTGCTTGAAGCAGGGGCAAGGCTTGACGCAGCATAGGAGAGATAGGGCCCCCCAGAGCATTGCCGGAGCTGTGTCATGCTTGCGACGCAGCTCCAGCAATGCGCTGCTTTTACGGCACAGATGCGTGACGCATCTGTGCCGTTTTTGCCACATGGTGCGCCGCATTGTAAATGCGGCGCACCATGGGTGGTGGAGCTGCGGCGCACAATAACTGGCGCATCCCTGGGGATGCGCCAGTTATTGTAACTCTGCCCCTATACATTTAGCCAATGAGGGAGCACTTACTGATTAGACAGTAGAAAGTTCTCCAGTTGAGTAGAGGTATTGCACAAATAGGTGGAATGTTCGTGGACAAACACGTAGGGCGGGATTCATTCTGCCCCCTGTTAGACTCGTTTTTTGTGTCCTTCTGCCATCTGTTAGACTCGTTTTCCCTTGTTTTTCTGCCCTTCTGCCCTCTGTTAGACTCATTTTTCCCTTTTTTTACTGCCCTTCTGCCCCCTGTTAGAATCGTTTTTTGTGCCCTTCTGCCCTCTGTTAGACTGATTTATTCCTTGTTTTTCTGCCCTTCTGTCCTCTGTTAGACTCGTTTTTTTGTGCCCTTCTGCCCTCTGTTATTCACTTGTTTTTCTGCCCTTCTGCCCTCTGTTAGACTCATTTTTTGTGCCCTTCAGCCCTCTGTTAGACTCCTTTTTGTGATTCTCTGCCCACTGTCAGACTCGTTTTTTGTGCCCTTCTGCCCTCTTAGATAAATTTTTCCCTTGTTTTTCTGCCCTTCTGCCCTCTGTTAGACTAGTTTTTTGTGCCCTTCTGCCCTCTGTTATTCCCTTGTTTTTGTGCCCTTCTGCCCTCTGTTAGACTCGTTATTTGTGCCCTTCTGCCCTCTGTTAGACTCGTTTTTGTGCCTTTCTGCTCCCTGTTAGACTCGTTTTTTGTGCCCTTCTGCCCTCAGTGAGACTCGTTATTCCCTTGTTTTTCTGCCCTTCTGTCCTCTGTCAGACTGGTTTTTAGTGCCCTTCTGCCCTCTGTTAGACTCATTTTCCTATGTTTTTCTACCCTTCTGCCGTTTGTTAGACTGCTTTTTGTGCCTTTCTGCCCTCTGCATCACCACATCATCACTCAGGGCTACCCCAACATCACTCAGCACCACCACATTATCACTCAGCACCACCATAGCACCACTCAGCACCACCACAGCATCACTCAGCATCACCACAGCATCACTCAGCACCACCACAGCACCACTCAGTGCCACCACAGCATCACTCAGCACCACCACAGCATCACTCAGCACCACCACATTATCACTCAGCACCACCACAGCACAACTCAGCACCGCCACAGCATCACTCAGCACCACCACAGCATCACTCAGCATCACCACAGCACCACTCAGCACCACCACAGCACCACTCAGCACCACCACAGCACCACTCAGTGCCACCACAGCATCTCTCAGCGCCACCACAGCATCACTCAGCGCCACCAGATTATCATTCAGCACCACCACAGCACCACTCAGCACCACCACAGCATCACTCAGCACCATCACAGCATCACTCAGCACCACCACAGCACCAATCAGCACCACCACAGCACCACTCAGCGTCACCACAGCATCACTCAGCACCACCACAGCACCACTCAGCACCACCCCAGCATCACTCAGCATCACCCAGCACCACTCAGCACCACCACCGCACCAATCAGCACCAACCCAGCATCAATCTGCGCAACCATTCAACAACAACTGGTTCAAATATGTTCTATCAATGTTTCAAGCTTTATTACAAATGTCAAAAAAGATGTTAATATTTCACTTCTGTTCTTGGATTTTCGTCACAATAAAATACACTGAACATAATCTTCGCAAAAGTTATTTACAAAAGTTTAAGCTATTGCCATTATAAATTAAAATCACTTTTATTTAAGTTTTAATTATTTAAAAAAATTAAAAGCCATTGTAATATGTAATATCAATACATCTAAGTCATGTAAATACAAAACATGTTCCATTACAAATGCTATAGGTGTCACGTTTGCAAAAGTTATAACTATTTGCATTGTAAATGACAAAGCTATTAATTTAGCTATTTTAAAAACCAACACATAAATAAAAAAAATTGTCATTTACAAGACCAATAGCTCAAAATTTCCTAATGTGAGACCTATTGCATTACAAATGCTTGTTTTTATATCTGTCAGTGCTTCCTGTTGAGTTTTAATTTTTGTGACAGGCGCCTCATTGCCTACTTGTAACTATTCTCTGACCCTGCTTCAAGGGTCAGAGCAGGGTCAGAGAATAGTTGCAAGTAGGCAACGAGGCGCCAGGAAGCACTTACAGGCTTACAGCAGCAGGTGCCCAAGTTGAAGTTAATTTCTTTGTAACCCTTTTGTAAAAGGTTACAAAAAATTAGCTTCAACTTTTGCACCTGCTGCTGTAAACCTGTAAGTGCTTGGCTGAAAATTCGTCCCCGCTGATTCGCGGATTTTACTGCGATTTCGCGAGATATGCGGATCGAGAAATCACAGAAAATCCGCAAATTCCGCGGGCGCAACTAATTTTCAGCCCATGCTTACTATTATCCTTTCTCGCATCATGAACCCACTCCCACGGCTCTCAATAAGACAGGAGAAAATAACATCCAAACAATCGAAACAATCATAACGAATGGAGACCGAACTTCTCAATCCAAAGATAGAGGGCTTAACAACAACAACCTTAAGAATGTGACATTAATTCCTGAAGAAGCGGACCGGGCAAGGATAAATGATCATAAACACATACAGTGTATACTACTCAACTGTCGTTCAGCAAATAAATACGCGGCTGACATAGCAGACATCATACTAAACCAGGAAATGGATGTTATCATCTTAACTGATACATGGCTATCGGACTCATCCTCGCCATGTCTAGACCTGTCAGTCCCACCAAACTACCAGATTATGAGACAGGACAGAAAGGGAGAAAGGGGTGGAGGTATCGCCTGCATTCATAGATCAAACATTTCCATCACAAAAATTTACGCTGAACCATTAGAGTCTTGTGAATATATGGGCATGTCACTTAGCTCAGATGATAACCAAAACTGTAAACTTCATGCTCTTTACCAGCCCCTTTGTACAAATCACTCAGCACCACCACAGCATCACTCAGCACCACCACATTATCACTCAGCACCACCACAGCACAACTCAGCACTGCCACAGCATCACTCAGCACCACCACAGCATCACTCAGCATCACCACAGCACCACTCAGCACCACCACAGCACCACTCAGCGCCACCACAGCATCTCTCAGCGCCACCACAGCATCACTCAGCGCCACCAGATTATCATTCAGCACCACCACAGCACCACTCAGCACCAACACAGCATCACTCAGCACCATCACAGCATCACTCAGCACCACCACAGCACCAATCAGCACCACCACAGCACCACTCAGCGCCACCACAGCATCACTCAGCACCACCACAGCATCACTCAGCACCACTACAGCACCACTCAGCACCACCCCAGCATCACTCAGCCCCATCCCAGTATCACTCAGCACCACCAAAGCACCACTCAGCATCACCCAGCACCACTCAGCACCACCACCGCACCAATCAGCACCAACCCAGCATCAATCTGCGCAACCATTCAACAACAACTGGTTCAAATATGTTCTCTCAATGATTCAAGCTTTATTACAAATGTCAAAAAGATGTTAATATTTCACTTCTGTTCTTGGATTTTCGTCACAATAAAATACACTGAACATAATCCTCGCAAAAGTTATTTACAAAAGTTTAAGCTATTGCCATTATAAATTTAAATCACTTTTATTTAAGTTTTAATTATTTAAAAAAATTAAAAGCCATTGTAATATGTAATATCAATAAATCTAAGTCATGTAAATACAAAACATGTTGCATTACAAATGCTATAGGTGTCACATTTGCAAAAGTTATAACTATTCGCATTGTAAATGACAAAGCTATTAATTTAGCTATTTTAAAAACCAACACATAAATAAAAACAATTGTCATTTACAAGACCAATAGCTCAAACTTTCCTAATGTGAGACCTATTGCATTACAAATGCTTGTTTTTATATCTGTCAGTGCTTCCTGTTGAGTTTTAATTTTCGTGACAGGCGCCTCATTGCCTACTTGTAACTATTCTCTGACCCTGCTTCAAGGGTCAGAGCAGGGTCAGAGAATAGTTGCAAGTAGGCAACGAGGCGCCAGGAAGCACTTACAGGCTTACAGCAGCAGGTGCCCAAGTTGAAGTTAATTTCTTTGTAACCCTTTTGTAAAAGGTTACAAAAAATTAGCTTCAACTTTTGCACCTGCTGCTGTAACCCTGTAAGTGCTTGGCTGAAAATTCGTCCCCGCTGATTCGCAGATTTTACTGCGATTTCGCGAGATATGCGGATCGAGAAATCACAGAAAATCCGCAAATTCCGCGAGCGCAACAAATTTTCAGCCCATGCTTACTATTATCCTTTCTCGCATCATGAACCCACTCCCATGGCTCTCAATAAGACAGGAGAAAATAACATCCAAACAATCGAAACAATCATAATGAATGGAGACCGAACTTCTCAATCCAAAGATAGAGGGCTTAACAACAACAACCTTAAGAATGTGACATTAATTCCTGAAGAAGCGGACCCGGCAAGGATAAATGATCATAAACACATACAATGTATACTACTCAACTGTCGTTCAGCAAATAAATACGCGGCTGACATAGCAGACATCATACTAAACCAGGAAATGGATGTTATCATCTTAACTGAAACATGGCTATCGGACTCATCCTCGCCATGTCTAGACCTGTCAGTCCCACCAAACTACCAGATTATGAGACAGGACAGAAAGGGAGAAAGGGGTGGAGGTATCGCCTGCATTCACAGATCAAACATTTCCATCACAAAAATTTACGCTGAACCATTAGAGTCTTGTGAATATATGGGCATGTCACTTAGATCAGATGATAACCAAAACTGTAAACTTCATGCTCTTTACCAGCCCCTTTGTACAAAGACCAAATTCAAAGAAGAGCTAATAGATATCATTACCACCAACTCCAACCCGCAAACTAACGATATCTTCTTAGGAGACTTTAATATCCATTGGGAAGATCAGGTAGATAGTCAAACTAACATCCTTAAAACCTTCTTGGTAGAGCAATCGTTAGTCCAAGGATGTAATCTCCCCACCCACTCTAAAGGATCCACCTTAGATTGGATCCTAGCTAAAGAGAAAGCAATAGAGAACATTGTAATCACACCATGCGACTGGTACGATCACCATATAATCACATTCAAAATTCCCTTCATGAAAACCAAATCGTCCTCACGAGCTGCTAAACCCAAAAAATGGATGAGGGACACTCGAGGAACTAATATCAGCGTGGGGACACGCCGGGAGGCGTCACCAGGCGCTTTACAAACCCCTATAATAATAATAATATGGAAAAAATAGATAGCTGCACGCTGTTCATTAGATTTACAAGTACCCAAAAGCATGCTTGACGTCAATGACCTCACTTTGCACCATAAAAAGACAATGTCAAGTATTCTTGAGGACATATCCCCTCTAAAACTGAAAAGGGTCACTGACAAAATTAAAAACTCATGGTTCACCGATGCCTTTAATGAAGAAAGAAGATCAATGAGACTATCAGAACGCAAATAGCGACAACATCCTTCCTCACCACACTCAACCCTACTAAGACAATCGAGGAAGGCTCACAATAAAAGCATTATTAAATCTAAAAAAGACTTTTTCAGAAAAGAACTGGACAATGCAGTAAATAGACACAGGAAACTTTTTGATCTTCTTAAAGCACAATCTAATAAATCTGCTAAAGTAGCAGCAGCCATCAACATTAATAGCCTAAATAGTGAAGATTTCTCGACCTTCTTTACAGATAAAGCTGACTCTTTCGAGAGCGAATTAAAAAAAGCAGTTGAAGACATTGAAAGTACGATGGGTTCGGAGGACACGGAACTGGTTCAACAAGAAGTAAAGAAACATAAAAACAATGTCAGATGGTCAGATTTTAAAGTGGTCAGTGAATTATACATCTCAAAGATCATGTCCACCAATAAACCCAACAACCACTAAAATGATCACTTACCAGCAAAATGCTGGTCCTACTTAAACCATCTGTTAATCCCATTTTGGACAAAGATCATAAATGCCTCACTGTCACAAGGACAAATCCCAGCCTGCCTTAAAACAGGACAAGTCATCCCTTTGCTAAAAAACCTTCAGAGAACAACTCTGTTCCAAACAATTTCAGACCTGTAACTAACATCCCCATGTTAGCCAAAGTTCTGGAAAAATGTGTCCAACAACAATTGAGTCTACACATTTCTGAGCTCAACCTGCTAAATGTTTGTCAATCGGGCTTCCGTCCAAACCATAGCACAGAAACTGCAATTTTGCACTTCGTAGATGACGCACTGCTGACTCTTGACCACAATGAAACCTGCCTACTAATCTTGCTGGACCTGTCATCTGCGTTCGACACGGTGAACTGAAAAAAATTATAGATCGGATGGAAAACAGAATGGGCCTAGAGGGTACAGTCCTTAACTGGTTCAGCCCCTTTCTTAAGAACAGACCACAAAATTTCATGGTCAACCAAACCCATTCTGGCCCAACAAATAATACAATAGTAGTGCCACAGGAATCAACGCTCTCACCAGCGCTATTCAACCTATATGTTGAACCACTCACAGAAATACTACAAAAAGCAAACATAGCTTTCCACATGTATCCGGATGACACTCAGTTGTACATCAATGTCGCATCAACAGAAGAGATTAAGACCATGAACAATGCTCTATCAAGAACCCTCCAATGGCTAACCAAGAATCACCTGAAACTAAACCCACAGAAAACCGAATTCCTACTGATAACACCACATAAAAGCAAACTAAATTCAACAGAATGGACCAACCTTATAACTGCTCTAAACTGTACTCCAAAGATTGTAGATTCCATCAAATCACTGGGAATTACCCTAGAAAAAAAACCTGAATATGTTAGCACATATTAATACAATTACAAAAAACGCCAGGTTCCACTTGAGCTATTTGCAAAAACTTAAACGTTTCCTGAACAAAACAGACCTTAAAACTGCAGTTCGAGCGCTGGTCATATCAAGAATCGAATATGGGTGCACTACCCTGGCTGGACTCCCTAAGATCTCAACTGCCCCATTGAAAGCTTGTCTTAATGCAGCCACAAGTCTGATAGCGGGATTTAAAAAACTTGACCGCATCTCCCCTCACCTGAAAATGCTAAACTGGCTGCCTTTCGAAGAAAGAATTCAACTCAAATTGGCATGCATCACTCATTATGCAATACACCACAAAACTCCAGGATACCTGGCCCAGAAACTTACGCCATCCGGAGGTAACCGACCTTCTAGGAGCAAATCAGACTTTCTTTTGAAACTGGCTCTTTTCTGCAAGAAAAAGACTTATGACTGAGCATTCTCAGGAGCAGCACCAAGAATTTGAAATGCACTCCCACCAAACATCAGAAGAATTACATCCATTGCAACCTTCAAAAAGGAAGCAAAAACCTACTATATGAGCAGATTTCTTCCATAAAGACTATATTGCAGGCCTGCTATCTATAAACCGCCCAATTTTATTACTGAATGAATATATGTCTATATGCTAATCTGAAGTGTAACACATTATGACGGATGAAACACTATTTTAAAGAGCTCTGCTACACCACACTGGGTCATGCTCAAAGATGATCCTGTATTTTAACTGCGCCATGGTAACTGTATTATTGAATGTATATATGTCTATATGCTAAACTGAAGTGTGAAACATTAATGACTGATGAAACGCTACCCTAAAGCGCTCTGATACCCTACAATGGGTCATGTTAACGCTATAGAAAACACTAAATAAATAAATAAATATTAAAATTTGAGTTTAGCAGAAAGTTGTTCAGTGTTTTCTAAAGTCCCATGGATAAAATGTTTTAGTGTGTCTCATCAGACATCCCATAGTAGAGGTGTAGCAATATTGGTGAAACATGGCACTTTATGTACCATTAAAAGAACTCGCACAGACTCCTCGGGGAGATGGTTAGTGACTCAAATTACTTTAAATGATATCGACATAGTATGTGTCTCGTTTTATGGCCCTAATATTGATGACTCGACCTACATTCTTAAGTTGGAATCAATATTGATGCTGGAATCAGCTCCTTATATTTTAGGTGGAGATTTTAATATCCTATTGGACCCCATAAAAGATAGGTCTAATTTGAGTCACTATAAAGGCGCCCCTAAGATACGTCGTGCATTATTAAACCTGATCCAAGATTTTGATCTGACTCATGTGTGGAAAGCTATGAACGGTAATCAACAGGGCTTCATGTTTTATAGTAAGAAATACGGTCACTCCTCTAGGATCGACTATGTTTTTATAGATAGACAGTTTCTGAATGATGCAGATGGGATTACCGTAATGCCAAGCCACCTTTCAGACCATGCACCCTTGCAGTTCATAGTTCAGCGTAAAGGGCTGCAGGTGCAGTCTAGATGGACGGTACAGAGGGCCACGCTTCTTGACCCTGAAGTTATTGAGCATATGAAGTCCTTTTCTCTAGAATTTTTCGCGCTGAATATCAGCTTTTCAACAACGGATTTCATTTGGGATGCATACAAGGCATACCTAAGGGGGAGATTACACAGTATCATATGCTCTAAGAACAGGGCAGAAGCCGGGGTATTGAAATATATCAAGGAAAGAATAAGCCAGTTAGAGAAGAATAGACATGGCTTAAATAAAGGGGACTCAAAGCTTCTTTTGCGGGTTTTGCAGGATCTAGACTAGGCTCGACAGGAATACAGAGGGAAGTTGGATGCAAGATGTAGAGCACAATGGGACTCTGGAAAATGCAAAATTTCGAGTATGGGGAAAAAGCATGTGCCTTACTGGCATGGAAAGCCAGAGTTGACCGTACCAGAAATGATATTAAAGAACTGAATATTATCGGTAACGGGGAGACATCAAGTAAAAACGAGGATATGCAATCCTACTTCCTTTCGATGTTTTCAGACCTCTATAAAGAGGATCAGGCTCCATCCCCTTGTGCCATTCACACATGGCTGAGCAATAAATTATTGCCCATTTTGTTTGAGAGGGGTAGGAACAGTCTAGATGATCCTATCACGTTGAAGGAAATTACAGAGCAGATTAATAAATCAAAGAATAAAAAAGCTGCCGGCTCGGACTCACTTCCAAGTGAAGTATATAAGCATCTTTCAGAAGAGTTGTCTCCCATTCAGGGCACCATTTTTAACTCAGTATACTGCTCAGCAGGTAGAGTACCCAACTCGTGGAAGGAGGCAATAATAGTTCTAATTCTAAAGCCAGGCAAGGGCCCTCTGAGGGCTGACTCATATTATCCAATCTCCCTGATAAATGCCGATTATAAGATCTTTATGGGCGTTTTAGCATGGCGATTGGCAAAATTGGTACCCAAGCTGATTCATACAGACCAGAAGGGGTTCGTGGCTGGAAGGCAAATCCAGGACATCTATTGATAGGCACTATAGAGCTAGCCATTCAAAGATCTGATCCCTTGGACTTAGTCGCATTAGACGCGACCAAGACTTTCAATAGAGTCTGCTGGGTATACCTATGGAAGGTTTTGGAGGTAATGGGGTTTGGTCCCATTTTTATCCAAACCCTACGGAATTGCTATCAGAGAGCCTCAGTGCGGATCCTCCTAAATGGACTGTTAACAACAAGCATTATTATTCAGCGAGGAACTAGGCAGGGCTGCCCCATTTCCCCCCTATTATTCAATATTTACTTTGAACCCTTGGCGCAAGCCATAAGGTGATTGAACTAATCCCACCTTATAGATCTGAATCTAATAGCTCCAAATTAGCCCTTTATGCAGATGACCTGATATTATATACAAGTGACCGGGAGGTGGTGATTCCTCGGGTTGAGGAGTTATTAGTTGAATTTGGATCCATGGCAGGTTACGCGGTGAATAGGTCAAAAGCAGAGGGTATGTGCTGGAATCTGGAGCAGTGGAGGGGACCAGTGAGCACAGAGTTTAGATATCTGGGGATCTATATTGTGAAAGATTTGGAAAGAATCCCTCAGATTAATCTAAGCAGAGTGACTGAAGAAATAGACTGTCTGTTCAGTAGATGGAGAAATTTCCCTCTAACCATTTACGGGAAAATCAATTTGGTAAAGATGGTCATTCTCCCTAAACTTTCTTATTTATTTTCCACCATACCACTAACCTTTTCAAAAGAGAGCATTAGTAAGGTGCAGAGTAAGATTGGGGGTTTTGTTTGAGGGGATAAGGGGGTTTGTTTGACCTGGAAAAAGCTTAGACACAGCTTATTTAAAGAAGGGTTGGTTCTTCCTAACATCGGTCTCTATGCAGTAGCATTCCAGTTTAAGAGTATCCGGATGTTACTTGTGAACCCCAATGAGTCAGCTTGGGGTACACTGCTGAGAGAGATGGTGAGAGCCGAAGGAGGAGGAGGAGGTGAGGCTTTTTTGTATAAGTTTGGGTCCCCCAGATTCTTTAAGCGGGTACGTCTGAAGGTCTTGAGGGCAGCTCTGGAGTTGTGGCACATAGCGAGACTTAGTTGGGGGATAGGTTACTATTCAGACCGGTCACCAGTCTGGGAATCACCTGGTACTCCGGAGTACCTGAAGGATAGTCTAGCGTTGCCAATAAAGAGGGCAGGAATTAACATCTGGAAAGAGATGTTGGACCAAAATGGGGTACATCCTTGGGAATATCTGAGAGTCAAGATAGGCATAGGACTATCTAGATTTAAACATTTACAGCTAGTGTCCTGGTATGATGTGGAGAGGGAGGAGGTAAGGGGAAACTAAGTGATTGAGAGGTTGTGTCAATCCGCCCTACCAATTAAAAAGGAAATCACACTATGGTATAAACATCTATTAGAAGCAGAAGATCGAGCAATTCCTCCCCCAGAGGTTGTATGGAACCGAACCCCCATAGAATCTTTAGTAGAGTCCTTTTCGAGCCGTCATCAAAGACACTATATAAGTTCATAAAACCTGCCTGTCTGAAAAATAATTATTTCTTCGTTATTAATAGACTCCATTATTCCCCAGCTAAGATAGCAAAGTTTGCCCCAGTGCCTCCACCCAAGTGTCCAAGATGCCAAACACTATTAGCTAATGACCTCCACGTCTTTTTTAAGTGCTCACTATTGAAATCCTTTTGGACAGAGGTGGGTGACTCACTTCGGGACATTTTTAAAACCAGGGTCAAAGTAAATCTTCCCTTAGTCCTATTTGTAGATGATGGTGTCTTTTGTCAGATACCCTCACAGCGAGATAGAGGTCTTCTATTATATATGATTCTGTTGGCGCGGAGAGAGATCTGCAAAAAATTGAAAGATCCCCTCCCACCAAACAGAGAGGACTGTCTCAAAGCCTCATTTGCCATGGCACGGCTAGAATATGAAGGTGTGGAGGATAAGTTAACAAACATCTGGTATTATCTTATGAGCTGGGGGCGAGGCCTCAGATTGATCTAGCTAGTCCTATGATTACACCAAGTCTTGTACAAAAGTGGACGGGTCTGGTGACCCAAGCTTGTGCGGTAAGCCGAGTGGTCCCCAGTTTTAAATAAAGGCTTTATAAGATCCGCAGGGGCTTAAAAGGTGAGATGAGGATCAATAAAAAAAAATAAAAAAAATAGAACACCAGCTTTTGCAGGAGGCGGAGAGCTGGTGGGACTATGGGGGAATTGAAGACCCTCGCATGGTCCCCAACAGTGACAATCATAATACATTTTTAAAAAAGGTTGTCCCCGGGGAATGGGGTCCCCGGGGCCTTGAAGTGGCTTCAGTAGGGTGGCTATACAGCCCTCCTCCATAAAATAATAATATATAATTAGCCATGCCCCGGGGGTGGGGACCTCAGTGCCCGGAATTGACCACGGGAGGGGGGCTATGCGGCTCCCCTTCCCATAAAATGAATTTTATAAGGATACTCCACTTATTTTCATCGTACAATAAGCACAGCCTTCCAATCATGCGCTCAATGCTAATTGGCTGTCAAGTGCTTGTCAACATTCGAAACTTGAAACTATTGGCAGCCATTTTATGGCTCAGGAGAAGGGAGGGTGAAGAAGCCTGTAAAATGTGAGTTTAACATTTGTATAGGGGGAGGGTAGACACACCCTGCCCCTCTAGGTCTGCTCAGGTGGTTCCTCAAGGACCCCTGGGCCCCAATTTTTTTTGGGGGGGTAAAATCGCGGGGTGCACGTATGATCCGCGCATTCTGGCGATATTTAAAAAAAAAGAGAAGTGGGCTTCCGCGCGTCTTTGGTCATTTGCATTCTTTCAACTGTTTAGAGGTGATGCATCAGTGCTGGATCCACTATCAACCCCTGAGTAAGAAAAAGTAATAATAACACTATTAACTTGCTAAGTGAATTTCCTTTCATAGGCTGACATTGACTGGTTTCAGTTGCAAATTCTTCTAAGTGTGCAGTTTTCGAACTTTAAAATATTCACCTTAAGTCATCCGAACAACAAATTATGATTTCTTCATTTGTTATCAGGATAGAAACCAGTGCTGCATCTTTTAGCCCAGCACTGACCATGAAAAGTAGTTCCAAGCATACTGACAAGTAACTTGTATTTCCTTTCATAGGAATCCCAGTCCTATAAAAAAATAAAATACATTTAGATTTGTGGGCCAGGCTCTAGGGAATGGGGTCCTGGGCCAAAAAAAAATAAAAAGAAGGGGGGGGGGGCGACACAATGTAATGTCATTTAAAAAAATAAAATATCTAAATATAAATAGTTTAAAAAAAATAGTAAATCAGTATCAAAACAATGTAAGAATACATATATTTCAAAATTGTCATTTACAAAACCTTTGAAATTCACTGAAAAAAACATATGTTTCAGACATGTTATAGTTAGGAATTGGCATTTAAAAAATCTTTGAAATTCACTGATAAAACCTTAGGTTTGAGACAGGTTATAGTTAGGAATTAGCATTTAAAAAACCTCAGAAATTCACTGAAAAAACCATAGGTTTCAGAGGTGTTTTAGTTAGTTGGACATTTCACTCATAGAAAATCATAAGAATTCCCCCAGTATAGTTAGTTGTACTAACTATAACTTGCGTGCCCGCAATCCACTGCTGAAGATGTCACAAATTATATCTTTCATGACATGGTCAGTGACATCACTGATGACATCACTGATGACATCTCAAATGACATCACTGATGACATCGCTGATGACATCATCCGCGTGACAATCTGATACATCTTATCATACACTAGTATAAGTTTTCAACACTCATCATAAAATATGAAGTACCATATTTGAAACCATTGACACACGAATACAAGTTTCTAAAAAGCCACTTACTGATTCCTACTTCTACACACACATCTAAACACTTACCTATAGATTCACTCATACATGCTAACAAAAATCAATAGAACACTATTAAATACAATTATACACCTACATCAATATTACCCACCAGTGCACATCCTATTCACTTATGCAGTCATCCTACTCACTTATGCAAACAATTGATCATAGTTATATTTACTAAGCTACACACTTACACAAACACCACATTATTAATTCATGTAAATAGTAACTCATACTTAGTGTGTTATAAAATCACTATTACAAGAATACAATTATCCATACGTCACTCATACAATCATTGAGTATTATGTATACTTATTTATATACAACAACTGCACATACACTGCCTTTTCTATTTCTAGTTTGTTGGACATGTATCATTGAGAAATATATTTACTCATCACCACACTCATAAAGAGATTTACTTACCCAAACAACTGTTTTCATATACAGTCTTAACCTCATATACCTACTAAATAATCTATTTACACATCTTTGGACAGTCATGCACCTCCCACCCAACCACACACACATTCTTTCACTATCCCATACAAATACTCACTTTACTAATTAATAACTAATATACAGTTTCACATAGCTAGTAACCAATTTATGTAGTAGTTTACACCACAAGAGATAGAGTGATACAGATATTCACACAGTGTAATCACTATCCCATATATTTAGTGAAACACTTAGTCACTTAGATAATCAATCACAATGCTTCTAAATCCTCCATCCATATATATATATATTCACTGAAAAAACCATAGGTTTCACAAACGTTATAGTTAGGAATTAGCTTTTAAAAAACCTTTCATATTCACTTAAAAAAACATAGGTTTCACAATCGTTATAGTTAGGGTTTAGCTTTTAAAAAACCTTTGAAATTCACTGAAAAAAACATAGGTTTCACACTTGTTATAGCTAGGAATTTGCATTTCATTTGAGATGTCATCAGTGATGTCATCAGTGATGTCACTGACCATGTCATGAATGATGTAATATGTGATATCATCAGCAGTGGATTGCGGGCGCTTGAGTTATAGTGAGTCCAACTAACTATAACGTGGGAATTTCAATGGTTTTGTATGAGTAAACTGTTCAGCTAACTATAACTGGTGTGAAACCTATGTTTTTTTCAGTGAATTTCAAAGGTTTTTTAACTGCTAATTCCTAGCTATAACAAGTGTGAAACCTATGGTTTTTTCAGTGAATTTCAAAGGTTTTTTAAAAGCTAATTCCTAACTATAACGATTGTGAAACCTATGGTTTTTTCAGTGAATTTCATAGTTTTTCTAAAAGCTAATTCATTCGTATATCGACTTTGTAACCTATGATTATTTTTTTTGTTAGCTGTTTTTTACAACAATTAATTATATATATATTTTTTAAAAACATATGTTAAATGTATATATATATTTTTTTTAAATCCCGTTGCGCTCACGGTGCGCGTACCGGAGAGTGCACCCGGAAACGCACCGAGCGCTTACCCCGGGAATTTTTAAAAAAATAAATAAAAGTTTAATTGCCTGTCAGGGTCCTTCTAGGCCCCCCTCAGAAAACGTAGGGGGTCAAAGGGTGTCTATTCTGCCCCTTTTTTATTATTTACCCATTTATTTTTCACCTCTTGTGTCTCTGTTCTTCAGAGTCACAAGATGGTGGACTATGCAGACCATTTAGAATGTTTACAGACACTCAAGAGCCAATTAGCTTTTGAAATTTACAACCAATTAAAATGTTTCTTTGGTTTAGAATTTGTGTGTGATGACGTTTCATTGGTTTTCTACTAATGAAATGGTTCTCTAATGAGAGGGAAACACAGCCATTTTGTGATAATACTCTTCGAGGTACATTTGTGAGGAATTTCTGGTGTTCTATTTCTGGTGTGAAATTTACACAGAATTATCTCTTCTACTGCTTTCTAAAAGGTGAGTTGTTAATTTGTAAGGGGAATTTAATACTTGATAAAGCTAGTTTAATATTATCTATTACTAAAAACGATAAATTAAAGTGTTTTTTTTTCTACTATTTACTGCAAGAAATTTAAAAAGAATATGGATGTCAATGAGGACACCATTAATATTAAGTTTGAAATGTCTGCATCCTTTGTTGAGAAGAGTTTCATTGAGGTTTAAAATGATCTCATTCATGACACTATCCATGAAGGAGGCCTTCTTTTGAGAGAAGAAGAAATGGAGGATTTTAATGATGAGACTTTGGATGTTGAATTAATGGAATGTTTGGACTATGTTGAGTTCCAGGAGTCATTTATAAAGAGTTCTGATAAGGAGATTCCTGATCAATTAATGCTAGACGTACTTCTAAATTATGAAAATTCTGAAGAATAAATTTATATTTATAAATTATAAATTGTTTGAGACATTTCTCGGTTATTTTACTTGAAATTTATGAGATAGTAGTGAAATAATTGTGGTATAAAGTGAGACTTATAGGATAGAGTGCAACATTTTTGTATTACTTAGTTAGTTTACTCACAGTTACTTCCCTTCTCCCACTATATTTTCTCCAATGTGCATTTCACATCTCTTTTTCATCTCATGCATTTTTTTTCTCACTATTTCTCTCTAAAGTACACTATCGCTGCCATTTTTTGAATTTTTAGAAGACAGTGAAATGTAATGCTCCATGTCGAGGGGAGGCACCCCCAGAACTATTCCTGTTTTTAATAAGGCTTCCATTAAATAAAAAAAATCTAGGTATATGCGTCACTTTGTAAAGCCCTGTGCCACATTATATGTGCGTCAGGTGTAATGTATGCAAAGGGGGCGTATTGATGCAAAGAAGGGTTGTACAAATGACGCAGTGAAATCTATGAGATTTCACTGCGTCACTTTTATGACGCTGTTGTGACAAAATTTTGTACCTGCCTCAAAGCAGGTGTAAGACTGACGCAGGCCCTTTCAGTTAGGGCTTGCGCCATGTGAAAGGATGATTTGCTGGAAATCATTTTTTTAAATGGCATAAATTGAGATAGAATATACAAAAAAAGAGAGACATATTTACAAGCTGCATGCGCAATCTTTGATATAGTTTTGTGTTTATAAGGTAGACTTTTTTATAAATTGTTTTTTATGTTTGGATTCAATGCTGGTTTAGAAATTGTGTAATGGGTTCATTGGAGTTGTAAATATGCTCATTTTTATGAACCACATTGTGCAACCCGTAGCATGGGTAGAAGGAGTGAATGTCTGGAGAGTGATAGGATTAGCAGATAGAAAACCATATGAAATGGTGGGGAGATGCATAAACACACAGCTATGTCAAAGATTGTGCACACAGCTTGTAAATATGCAGGCAGACAAAGCAATCTTTGACATAGCTGTGTGTTTTTAAGGTAGACTCTCACAGTGATAAGATCTCTCACAGCATTTCATATTCTTGTCTGAGTGCATATTTACAAGCTGTGTGCACAATCTTTGACACAGCTGTGTATTTATAAGGTAGACTCTCACAATGTTAACATCTCTCACATTACATAAGGTAAGGTCATGAGCTTGCCCCATGTGAAAGGATGCATTGGTGGAAATTATTTTTTTTACTACAATTTTTTACACTGTTTTTTCCTGTGGTGCGCTTGAGGGCCTCATTTATGAGACCATGCGTCACTTTTACGCCGCCGGTGCATCACTTTTTGTGACACAGTAGTGGTGTAAAAATTGCACCTTGTTGAATTATATTTACAAAGTGACGCATCTAGGTAGATGCCACATTATATGTTCGTCAGGTGTAAAGTATGCAAAGGGGGCGTATTGACGCAAAGAATAGTTGTACAAATGACGCAGTGAAATCTATGAGATTTCACTGCGTCACTTTTATGATGCTGTTGTGGCAAAATGAAACAAAGAAGTAAGAGAAGACAGAGGAAAGAAAGTACAAGAGAACGCTTCAAAGAAGGTGAGAGTAAGAGAAGAGTGTAAAAAAAGAGAGTAAATGTGGGGATTTAGAATAAGTGAGGCAAGCGCTATAAGGAAACAGAGGTGTGGGAATATCAAAGAAGAGTAGTGAGGTTATGGAAAATAGTATAGAGAAAATAAATATTCTACATCAAACTTACCTAATAAGTAATATCAACTTAGTGTTATATTTTCATTTAAATTTATATCTGTGAAAGACAAAACAAAATAAGTTACAATATTTATAATATATATTTTGCAATACAAGAGAAAAAGTAGGAGATTAACAAGGATAAGTGAGGATGAGTGAAGGGCAGGGAGGTTGAAGAATAAGGGAAAATAAAAAGAGGATAAAAGCAAATAAGCTTGAAACAAATGAAGAGTAGAGCTAGTGAAGAAAAGAGTGACACAAAGGAACTGAGTAAGAGAGCAAAGAAAGGTAAAGAAGGGAGTGTGGGTTATTTTTAGGGAGTAAGCATGACAGAAGAGGAGTGAGAGAGTGAGAGGATACAGAGACTGAAGCTAAGAGACAGGCTGTGAGGGAAAAAGAGTGAGGATGTGAGAGGATAGATGAAGAGAAAAGAAGTGAGTAAAGTGTAAAAAGGTGAATGAGAGAAGGGGAATTATTGAGGGAACAAAGAAAGTAAACAAAGGGAAGGGGAGTGAAGTAGAGTGACTGACAGCTGAAAATTGGTGGCTGGGAGAGAGGTAATGAGCAGTGAAGGAATGGTTAATGAGAATAAGTGTGGAAAATGGAATAAGGGAAGGGAGGTGAGGGAGAGTCAAAAAAGGCCAGTGAGGTTGAGTTAAAAAGAGTGATAAGAGAATGGAAAAATAAACCGTCCAGATTCAACCAGAAGTGGTCGCTCCCCCACGCAGCTCCCCACCCCGACTGCAGTGGTATCGTAGTGCCTCACATTTGATATCTGCCTTCCTCGCATTGCTCTTCATATTTATCATTGCTGCCAATTGAATATTTAATTAATTTTGCCTCGTACACACGCATTTGTGACTGTCTGCTGTCGGGGGAAGTAAATTACCAAAACGCTACAATTTACAAGCGTGCAGTCAGTGGAATCGCATTGTGGCTCTAATTAATTTTATTTCACTGTATGATTGCATAGCGTGTTTTGATAGGTATTGCCCCAATCCAGTTTCGTTTCTTGCCTGCTGCCATCTTGAAGTTTATTGCTGTGCCTCCCTGCTTGACCTACACCCCGCCCTCCGCCTCCCAGCTGACCCTCCCTCGCTCCCGCCCCCATCCACTATCCATATATGACAGATGCATTTGCGTGCAGCGTTCACGCGCAGCGGACGCGCCCCATGTGCGCCGAAGATGCGCCAAAGGTAAGCCCGTCTACGCCCGTCCGCGCCTGGACCGCACCAGGTGCCAGACCCCCTGGCCCCCACAAACCGCTCCCCCCGCATATCGTATGACGCCGCCACCCTCTTAGCCCTTAACCCCGGATGCACACCACAATGCTACGAAGCTGCCCCAGGACGTACCCACGGTCCATTCGCCTGCCACTCCTACAAGTTCGCCTGCGTCAAGACCCACAGCAAATCCACTTCCTCCCAACACAGCTCCGACTCTAACCACCTGAAGTGCATCCTGCTGAACACCCGCTCGGTCCACAGACACGCCACTGAACTCTGGGACCTACTCAACACTGCGTCACCGGACATCACCTTCCTTACAGAAACCTGGATGAACGGATCATCAGCACCCGACATCGCCATAGCCATCCCGGACGCTTACAAGATCATCCGAAAAGACCGCACCAATCAAACAGGAGGAGGCATCGCCATCATCCAAAAGAACACCATCAGAATCACGACCAGCTCCGACGATAACCTTGCAACCGCCGAACACCTCCACTTCCAGATCCACACCGACCCTAGGACCACACTTAGAGGCACCCTCATCTACAGGCATCCACGAACCCGCAAACAATTCTGCGATGACATCACTGACTTCATCAGCCCACAAGCCCTCGCCTCCGAGAACTACATTCTACTAGGAGACCTCAACTTCCACCTGGAAAACAAAAACGACAGCAACACCACCACCCTTCTGGACAACCTGGCCAATCTTGGACTCAAACAACTTGTTGACTCCCCCACCCATGTAGCGGGACATACGCTCGACCCTATCTTCACCTCCAGCAAACACATTTCCTTCGATCGCACCACAGCTCTCCATTGGACGTACCACAGTGGTGTTCACTTCAGCTACAAAACCACCTCGACCCACAACCCCCCACAACCTATTCCTCGAAGAAACTGGAACAAAATCACCACCGACCAACTCCTCACATCACTCAACCAAAACCCTCCCACCCTCTCTTTTTTTTATTTTTTTTTTATTTCTTTTTATTGAGATGGTTCCGGGTATCAAAAACACATAAATCAACAGGATAAGATCAGACATTGAAATTGATACATACATCTTACATTTGCAATAATAAAAACAAAAACCAGGTTTTTTTAAAAAGGTCACACAGTACTACATATAAGGAGTTA
This sequence comes from Lissotriton vulgaris, assembly GCF_964263255.1. NCBI lineage: Eukaryota > Metazoa > Chordata > Amphibia > Caudata > Salamandridae > Lissotriton > Lissotriton vulgaris. Next base: position 2,039,808,206 of record NC_141685.1, on the reverse strand, counting down.
GATTACATCACACCAATAGATCTACTCAATCTTATTTATCTGACTTCTCTCCAGTTTCTAAGGGGAGCCCATATCTTCTTACCAAATTCCCTTGACCTCTTTCCTTTAAAATCATACAGACATTCCTCTAAAATATGAGTTCCAGGAGCCTCGTTATCCACATCTGAAAAGTGGGAGCTACAGAGTCTTTCCATCCAGCCGAAATTAAAATCCAAAAAACTGCCATAGATAGAAAAATAAATGCTTCGGCATCTTGCTCTAATTTTAAGTTCTCATCCCTGCCAATCAAAACAGTCGTAGGGGATAGAGTAATCTGTTGCTCTAGCAGCCCCATTAAAAACCTTTCAATTTCTTTGAGAACTGGAGTAAGGCTCTGACAATGATAAAACATATGGGATAAATCTGCAGGGCCTTGGTCACACCTAGGACACCCGTCGTTTTCTCTCTTACCCCACATGAACAGATTGGCAGGTGTGTAGTACAAATTAAAATAGTCTTATAGTGCTGAGCCTTCAAATTTGATGCTCTTAATATTTTCTTATTCAATACTAACGCATAATCGATGTCTACATCTGGATCCCCAATTCTTTGGGCCCAAGCTGATTCAATTTGTTCAATGTCATCTCCCAGACCCTGCAAGAGATAACTATACCCAATTTTAATCTTCTTGCCACCATTCCTTACATAGTCCATGATCGGATTAGGCTCCTGGATTGAGATCCTGGGTCTGATTGACTTAACTGTTTGTTCCAATTGTCTATATAATAGCCATTGGCTAGCAGGTATACCAAACTTTTGCTGAAGTATATCAAACCCCATTAATTCCTCCTCAACCATGACATCCCCCTAGCAGCTAATACCCAGCTCCTTCCATAACCTACTGTTGCTATTCTGGCCAAGATGAACAAATGGGTTTGACCTCCACAAATCTAATGTGCTATTGATTTTCGGTATCTTCAAGAATCTCATTATTGACTTCCAAGTACCCCAAGCACTAAGCATCACTTTACTTTTACTCCTTTTATAATATCTACAGTTGATTTCTCGTGTAAGGAGCCCCAATGCTCTTTCACCTACTAACAGCTCGTATATGGTGGGGGTTCTGTACATACCAGTCAACAAGCCTATTTCCTCATATTTAAATAGGACATTCATCTGCATCATTAAACAAACCCAGTGATACAGCCTCAAATTTGGTGCAGACAGTCCCCCTCCCTCCAGAGGTGCAGATAATCGGGCCAGAGATCTACGTATTTTTCCATATTGCCACACAAATTGGGAGAAAACAGCTTCCATTTTCTTCAACAGACCCTCTTCAACTAACAGAGGAATGGCACGGAATAAGTACAGTAGTTTCGGGAACATTGACATCTTCAATACATTCACTATACCAATCAGGGATAAATGTAATACATCTATTCTTCTTAGTTCTTTGTCTATTATGGCAATCAGGGGTACATAATTCTCTTGTATAATTTTATCAACATTCGCATTAATCCTCACCCCGAGATATACTGCAGATTCCACATACCTCTGGTCGGCTTTATAGATATTGTTTGTACTAATTATTAATGTTTTTTCTTCATTCAGCTTATAACCAGAACGGGTTCCATATACGTTAGCCAGTTGACTCAATTCCACCATTGCAGTCTGCGGATTATGGGAACAATTGCCAAATCGTCTGCATATGCCAATAGTTTGGTAGTGTGACCATTTACTATTACGGGGCAATCTCATGATTTTCCAACTTTAACATTTTGGTGTTGAAGATTGAACATTCTTGCAGAGTTGGCATCAAGCATATGACAGATTTTTTTTCAGGAATTTTCTTAAAAATAATCTCTGGGAGAATATTTTCCTTTGGAAACACATTTGAAATTAATTGTGCATGTAAAGCTTCTTTGCCATGCTCAGTTACTTATCCAATTTCTACATCTTGTAGAATATTTTTATAATTTTCATCCTTTGCCTGTCGCATATTTTGAAGTAGTTCTGCATATTTGAAAGTTAGCCATATGTTAACATTTCCAATGCTTCCTAAGCACTTCCTGGTATCTTCATGCGTAAGCATTTTAAACACTGGCTGTCCTTTCAATGGAGTTAGTTGCAGTAAATCTCCAAAAACAATGATGTGTTTGCCTCCAAATAACACATCATAGTCTGTTTTAAGAGTTTCTTGCATTCTTAAATGCACAAAAGCAAGCATTACATTTGATACCATGCTTACTTCATCAATGATAAGAAGTTTCATTTTCTTTAGTACTCCTGAAACTTCACAACAAGCTTCTCCAGATAGCTTGTGGTATTGTAATTTGTTATCATGCTCCACTGGCAGCATCAATAAGCGGTGTAAAGTAATTCCTTTAATGTTGTGTGCTGCCAACCCAGTTGGAGCAGTAACAACACAAGAGAGTGATGACTCCGATTTTTTCTGCAAATATGTTGCAATCACTTTAATCAGGAAACTTTTCCCAGTTCCTGCTTCTCCACTGACATATAGTCGGATAGGCACAAATGATGTACATGAGCACTCTTTTTTCTCATGTAATAAACCATGCTCAATTTGTTCTGTGACTTTGTCATATATTTGTCTCTGCTCAACGTTTAGTTCTTTTTCCAAATCCTCTAAGTCAACTCCATTCTCCTGAGCTTGTTCCATGGATCTTTCAACTTCATCCATGGCAGTGGCAGCTTCATTTTGTATAACTGGTCCTCCTAGTGGATCCTGACTCAATGAAGCAGAACTCTGACTGTCTTGAGAACTGTCTCTAGCAATCTCTGCTGCAATTGTAGCTTCTTGCTGTATTTCCTCGTTCAACATTTGCAGATAACTTGAAAAAACAGGACATTCTATGGTATCTTTGGTTGCATTGAACGAATCTTCATAAGTAAGAAAATCTCCAAGTAGTTCCTCTTCTCTACGCCAAGGTTTAAAGAGTTGTAAAAGTGCTAAGTAATAAAATTCTCTTTTGTCTGGAGAATCACAACTCAATTTTCGATGATTAATCAAATGACCTTTTCATTGTTTTACTAAACAGCCTTCACATCCAATTACAGCATATACACCTTTATTGATGTCTTCTGTGACGTTCCTTTTAAAAGTGTAGGTTTGCAGAACTTCATAGAGACAAGCGTTCTCAAGGTGAGTACTTCTATTTGGATAGTATGTATCCAACATGTTTGTCTTCAAAATATCTGTACTGTCTGGTTCTTTCTCCGCCAAATACTCAATTTCTTGTACAGATTTCAAAACTCGGTTTCGTGTTGCAGCAAGACCTAGACTCACCCAAATGATGGTTCTAGATTTGGCATATAGGCTTGCTGATGACAACCGATCAGAACATTCATACGCTCCAATTTCTCGATGCGACAACATCTTTAAACTGTAACTGTATAATTTCTTGCTTAGACTCTTTTCATGTGAAATTTCCTCCCACATTTCCTTCAGTTCCGTTTTTTCTGATTTTGTGATGTAAGATGTCACATATCGAGCCACAGAAATAGAGTTGTCAGCCTCATATTGAATATCCATGTTAGCATTGCACATGGACAAAATGACTGGGTTGTAGTCATTTATGTATTTGGATGACTCATTTCTTCTTAGGTTGTATGTATTTTTGGGTGATTTCCTTGTCACAGTATGTCGCAGAAAAGACATAAAATTGTTGACTCTTCCTCTCGATGTTACTGGATTTGGAAATGCAAAACAACATTTTCTGTAGAACTTGTCCTTGGATTTGTATTTTCGACGACAGTATTTCCCACAACGATGGGATTGAAAGCGTAAAACTTGCTGTCTTAAATTGTTTTCCTTTGTACTTTTCGGAACAGTACATATAGAATACTGCTCAATGAAACTCATCACTTTCTCATCTGAATCCATTCCAAATTTTGGTGCATCTTTAATCCATAGCAGCATATGTATATGAGGAGCACCTCTTGCTTGATACTCCTTTCTCCAAAAGAAATCCAACACCTCTCTTGCAGTTTGACTTTTTCCATAAAATCCCTTGCCGAAACAATATGTAGATGTGCTCCACTTTTAAGTATATGGTTTACTGCATAGGAACGTCCGGACAAATCACTTTCATACAGTAGATGAAACAAATACGGAATGCATTGACGAAACCTTCTGCATATAATCTTGAAGTCCGGTATTCAGATGCAAGAATTTGAACAGGTCGGTCATCATATCTTCCACTTTTACCTGTTGGAAATAACTGTGGAAAACAACGAGCTTCCAAACTTTTTTCCCATACACTAATGGGACTTCCTTTTGCTACTTTCATTTGAAACAAGTCAATTGCATTCCCCGTTACTTCTTTGGAATGCAAAGGATGAACAGTATAATGTTCATATATTTCTTCACTTTTAGACACATCAACTTTTTCAATTTGGCCGGCTGAACAATCACTGTCTTCTTCTGTAGCTATTTCCTCTGCTCCAACACATACATGTTTGTAGTACTCATTGGTTTTGACCAAGTACAACGTTGCCTTTTTGACTTTCCTAACATCCACTAAATCTTGCCAGATTTTCTTACTCTTTGTCGGAACCCCATTAACTAGAATAACCAGAGGTTCCTCTTCCACTCTTTCTACACCAATTGTATCAATATTTTTCTTGAAATCTAGAGGCAAATAAACAACTCTTCCCTTTAATCCTCTCTGTAAATCTGAAGGAGGCAATTTCCCTATCTTAGGCTCCATGCGAACAATAGCCTGAAAAGGATAGACACAATGAATCAAAATAGATTCATAGGTATTTAAATCCATCAACTCAGAAGGAATGCTAACCAACTCAAGATCATTATGAACAGCATTCTGTTTTCATTTAATTTTTTAAAACAATAATTACAAATACACTGATCAGAACTCAAATCAAAAGAATTCTCTACCAACAAATAAGTTGCAAAATCCTTCCATTCACTATCATTTTCCATTTCACTTTTTGCATATAAATCAACTAACCTAGTCTGAATCTTATAATGAGTCCATCGACAACACACACAAGTAAAATTAGGCCTTTCACTTGATTTCACCTTAAACTTGGTCATTTCCTGGTCAAACTTTTCTGTACTTGAAATCTGTACATTGTCTTCCACATTACCTTTTATTACTCTATCAATTTCTACACTGTCCTCTTTGTCACCAAAATAACAAAACTCAATTTCTTCACAAATGTTCTTCACATCTAATTCAGATCCATGCAAAAGAGCACTGTTTAACTGTTTAAGCTTAAGTGCTGGACTTTTTGCATAATACAACCTTCTCACTAATTTCATTATTTTATTATGATGCACTGCTAACATCCTAAAATGACGAAAAACACTCTGACATACTTTTCTACAAAGACAAGCCAGTGAATGCCCCTGCAAACCTGTGTTTTCTCTCACTCTGCAAGGATCTAAGTCTTGCAAAATCTTCATTTTCTGTTTTAGACTTTTCTTACTATATGTACGTAAGAAATTACGAAGCAAATCGTTGAATCCTGTCGCACACTACAAATACTACTACACTTCAAAGTGTAGACTGGACCCTTAGTACGTCTCCCTAAAACTTCATCAGCTAACACCTCTTCTGCATCTCTAGACACAAGTTTCTCTTTTTCCATCGGACAACCGTCTTTCACCTCATATGCTCGACCACTGGTGTCAATTGCATGCACCAAAACATTCTCCTGGAAGTAATTCTCCTCATTAAAAAATGGCTCAGAACTTGAACTATGCATCCATTCTCCAGAAAAAACTTCACAAAAATGAGTCCGATTAATTATTCTTTTCCATCTACTATTCGATTTGAAAACATCAATTGCCTTGTTAAGTATCCTAATTCTATTGATTACTAAAATAAATAATTTTTTCTTAACTTCAAAAGCCTGATCAACAATCTTCTCTGCACTTTTCTTTTTCTTGTAAAAAGCAGCTCTCTGTTTACCTTTCTTAACATTTTTTTAACAAATTTAAAACTACCCTATTGCGAAACATTCGTCTACGAATGTCCCTAAATTGGTTTTGCCTTCTATTCCTATACATACTGTTCTCTCCTGCTCCAGTAGTAACATTTTTGGGGGGCCTCTCCTTCCTTTTCAAATTTGCTCTCTCCTTCTGTATATTCACATTCCCATTCCCATTTTTTTTTGATCTAAGTATGTTCCGACAAAAAGACTTAGTTGTCTTACCAGGAGCTTTTTTTGTGTTTTTTGAAGTACTTGTTGTAGGGGAGTGCTTTAATTCCGTTGCTGTTTTTGATTTTTTCTGCTTGGCATCTTTCCTTCTCCTCTGCCTCGAGGGCATATTTCCTTACTATTCAAATGTTGATTTCAATCTGTGGTAAAGAAAAAAATAACACATTATCAACCACTATTAGCAAACAACAAAGCAATGACAATAAGCAAACGATATAAACACTGGTTTACAACATATCTAAGTTTATACCACATCAACTATATAACTAGGAGTAAGACAGAGAAAAAGAGCTAGAGGGAGTAACACAAAGAGACAGAGAGAGTCCGACAAAGAAACAGGTAAAGGGAGTAAAACATAGAGAAGGAGTAAGACAGAGAGAGTGTATAATATGTTGTAAGACAGAGAAAGGATGTAATAGGGAGAGGGAGTAAGTCAAAGAAAGGGAGAAAAAGAGTAAGTCAGAAAAAGGGTGTAACAGGGTGTAAGACAGAGAGAGGGTGTAAGAAGATGTAAGACAGAGAGAGGGTGTTAGAAGGAAGAGCATGTAAAAGAGACTAAAACAGAGAGAGCCTGTAAAAGAGAGAGAGAGAGAGAGTAAGTTTGAGAGAGGGTGTAAGAGGAAGTAAATCAGAGAGAGAATATAACAAGAAGTAGGTCAGACAGAGGGTGTAACAGGAAGAGAAGAAGAGAATACAAAAGTCAGAAAGAGGGAGAGAGGGTGTAAAACAGACAAAAGGTGTAATAGGGAGTAAGTCAGGGAGAGAATGTTACAAAGAGAAAGGTTATAAGATGGAGTAAATCAGGAAGAGGATGTAAGAGGGAATAAGACATAGAAATTGCTGTAAAAAAGAGAGAGGGAATAAATCAGAGACAGTGTGTAAGAGAAAGTAAGTCAAAGAGAGAGTGTAAGAGAGTGTAACACAGAGTCATGATGTAAAAAGGAATAAGTCAGAGAGAGGGTGTTAGAAGGGGACAGGTCGAAAAATAATAATAATGCTTGGTAAAGAAATGTTGGTGCATAAAGGAATTGTATTTTGTAAATGAGTGAGGTTTCAGTAGTGTAATGAAATGCTTGTACATATGACCTGTGCTCTGTTTTTTTTAATGTTATTTAAAAAAAGATTTCGGGCACATGAATTGGTTTTACATTATTGACAAGGATTAGATAATATCTGCATGATTAAAAAAATATATTAGCACATTTCACAATCGTCACCTGTGTTTCCTCAGATTAGTAAACAGATTGTGCAGATGAGGTGAGGCCTGTCCAGGGGTGCAGAGGAGGTGAGGCCTGTGTCCAATAGTGCAATGGACAGGACTCACCTCCTCTGGCCCTTGGGCAAGACTCATCTCCTCTGTGCCCCCTGGACAGGCCTCAATGTATTGGGTATAATTGATGGTAACAGGGTGCAGATGAGGTGAGGCCTGACCAGGAGTGCAGATGAGGTGATGCCTGTCCAGGGGAACAGAGGAGGTGAGGCCTGTGTCCAAGAGTGCAGTGGAAAGGACTTCATAAAGCCTCTCCCCCACTGCACTCTTAGACACAGACCTCACCTCCTCAGCACCTTTCACAATCATGAAAGCCATTTGGGCTTTCCTCACCTCCTCTGCACCTTTTGCAATCATGTCAGGTGTGCTTCCTCAGATTAGGAATCAGATTGTGTTTTTTATTGTTGCTTTCTTTTATGTTTTTTGATAATGATTGGTAAACATTTTTTTGCTGCATAGAGGAATTGTATTTTGTAAAAAACTGAGTTTTCAGTAGTGAAATGGAATTCTTGTACATATGACCTGTGTTCAGTTTTTCTTAATGTTAATTTAAAAACAATTAAGGGGCAAATGAATGGCTTTAGCATTTTTCAGAAGGATTAGAAAGTGTCTGCATGATCAAATAAATATATTAGCACTTTTCACAAACATGTCAGCTGTGTTTCCTAAGATTAGGAAGCAGATTAAGCTTTTTTATTCTTCCTTTGTGTCATATTTCTTGATAATACTTGGTAAAGAAATGTTAGTTCATAGAGGAATTGTATTTTGTAAAAAAGTGAGGTTTCAGTAGTGTAATGAAATGCTTGTACATATGACCTGTGCTCTGTTTTTTAAATGTTAATTAAAAATCCATTTAGAGCACATGAATTGGTTTTACATTATTCCCAAGGTTTAGATAGTGTCTGCATGATTAAATCAATATATTTGCACGTTTCACATGTGTTTCCTCAGATTAGGAAGCAGATTGAGTAGATGAGGTGAGGCATGTCCAGGGGTGCAGAGGAGGTGAGGCCTGTCCAGGGAAGCAGAGGTGGCGAGGCCTGTGTCTAAGAGTGCAGTGGACTGGACTTCATGAAGCCTCTCCCCCACTGCAATCTTAGACACAGGCCTCACCTCCTTTGCACCCCTGGACAGGCCTCTCTCCCACTACACTCTTGAACACAGGCCTCACCTCCTCTGCACCTCTGTACAAGCCTCACCTCATCTGCAACCCTGAACAGGCCTTACCTCATCTGCACCCCTGGACAGGCCTCACCTCATCTACACCCCTGGACAGGCCTCATCTCATCTGCACAATCTACTTCCTAATCTGACGAAACACAGGTGACAAGATTGTGAAACGTTCAAATATATTTATTTAATCTTACAGACACTATTTATTCCTTCTCAAAAATGTAAAAGCCTGGGGGCGTGGCTAGCAGCCGGTGATGGCGGCAGCAAACTAGAGAGGCTCCCCTAGCGTGGCGGCTTCCCGCATCAATCCGCATGCCTATCCGCACAACAAAGAACCCAGAAGGGGTGCCCCGGGTACGGTGACCGAACGACAGATGCAGGAGAAGTTTGGGTGCGTTTACGCCCCGGGAACGGGAGGAAAGAGCTACCTCAACTGGCCTCAGAGTGCGGCCTGGCGGCACGAGTGCAGCCGCAGTGGCTGAGTTTAGTCCTGTCCGAGCGGAAGTGGACCATCGCCGGCGCGGCCAAGCGGAAGTGCCCGCGGCGGACACAACCCACGCCAGCGGGGCTTGAAATTTGCGGATCCCTCTTGGTCACTCAAAAGCTGGCTTTACCACTCCGACGTCAAGGCGGCACAGTGAACCACTGCGGCGATAAGTGTACCTGAAGTTCAAAAGTGACTGCGTAGTCGCCGCCATCTTACATCTCGTCCGCCAGTGCTGGTACGGCCTCACTACCGAAGGGTCGAGGCGCCATCAGTGACTCGCAACCTACGACTGGAGTGTCTGCCTGCTAAGAAGACTGGACATCACTGAAACAAGGGCGGCCTGATCACCCATCCGTCAGGAGCGCTCCGACGGCGTGCCACAATGGCGGGGAAGGGACTCCGACAAACCACCACCCAGGCTAAGCTCGGTAAATTCGCCTATGAACAACAAACACTCTCCCAGCCGGAGCAGCGCAAATCTGTGGGCAAAGGCACGGAAGGTGAAGGGGCAAAGAAGGCTACCCTGGACGATGTCTTGCACGCCCTGGCGCAGGTACAAGCAACGGTGGGTGCGACTGCTACCGAAGTGACCCTGATACGAGCGGACCTCCAAAATATTTGTGAAAGAGTGAAGCAGGTGGAGGTGGTAGCTAAATCATTGGTGGAGGATGTCTCAGATCTACAGGTCGCAATGGAGAAGCTGCAGGCCGATAACAAACTGCTCAAAGACAAACTGGACGATCATGAAGGACGCTCCCGGCGGAACAACGTCCGCATTTTGGGGGTCCCGGAATCTGAAACCAAAGGGGCAATGGACTTGTATGTGGAGGACTTGATAAAAAATCAGCTAGCCCCCAAGGGGCTCTCTAACTTCTTCACGGTTGAACGAGCTCATAGGGTACCTGGAGGAACACCTAAGCCAGGGGCCCTCCCGCGTCCGATCCTAGCGAGACTTTTTAACTTCAGCGATCGTGACGCAATCCTCCAGGTGGCCAGAGTGGCACCAGCCATCCAGATCCAAAACTCGCGGATATCCTTTTTTCCGGACTATACAGCGGAGGTTACGAGACGGAGGAGAACTTTTCTGGAAGTGAAGAAGACACTACGCGAACAGGAATTGCCGTACTCTATGCTATTCCCGGCCCGGCTACGGGTGGTTGCCGACAAGAAGGTTTGGTTTTTTGACTCCCCCGAGGCAGCAAGAGACTGGCTGGAGGGATGGCGCACAGTGGATCGCACGTCTGGCCGACAGCGCAACAGACACCGAAACGACAGCCGGCCCGGCTCACAGACTTCGGCTGGAAGGAGTGCGAGTGCATCGCCGACGCAGGACCTGTCCGGGGCTGCCGGGGGCAAATAAGGTCAGCAGGCCGTGAAATGTTTGGACTTGGACTTCCTCCCACATTGGTTGCTCATATATGTCGTTTGTGGACGCCGGCCTGGACATCCTGAGGGCAGCAAGGGAGCCGCCTGCTTTGGGAGACACTCTCCCCCGACGTGCAAGTACTCTGTTTGTGGGATGGGTTAAGCGCTCTGCTAAGTTGGGGTGGCGGGCAGTTGTAGGTCCGTTAAGCGGGGAGGCAGGGAGGAAAGGGTTGGGGGGGTTTGTTCCTTTTTCATTGGAAATTCACTAAGTCGGTCAAGAACTGAAGTGTGTGGTGCTACTAGAATGGTGTTTTTGCAGGTACGAGTGATTCTTTATAGACGATTTGTGGATGGTAGCGTGATTAAAGATGGCGGATGAACAACTCAATGCCGCCGGGCAAGATGGGGTGCGGTCTACTGGCTCCGCCCTTAGAATACTTTCCTGGAACGTAAGAGGCCTAGGGGACAGGGTGAAACGCGGCCTAGTGCTAACCGAGCTGAAACGGCATAAACCTCAACTAGCACTCTTGCAGGAAACACACTTGGTGGGAGGGACTACTAAGGCCTTGGATAGGAGGGGATACAGGATGATTGTGCATTCGGAATTTTCATCGGGTTCCGGAGGTACGGGTGTCCTGATCAAAAAATCCTCACACTTTATTCCACTGAGCACGAAAACTGATAGTCAGGGATGCTTTGCGGCGGTGGTGGGGCAGTGGGACGGTCGTCCCTTGACAGTGGTTTCTGTATATATTCCGCCGTCCCTCCATTCAGTAATGCTTCCAGCCCTTGGCGCTTTTTTGTTATCTCTCCCCGAAAGTGATGTAATTTTGGGTGGGGATTTTAACGCAACGGCGGATCTACAGCTTGATAGGTTTCCGGTGACTGCTTCACGGGGGGAACCCCCCCAGTTTCAGCGGTTCCTAGAGGCACTGGGATTGGTAGATATTTGGCGTCATGTTCATCCTCAGGTCAGACAGTACACATTCCACTCCACAGTCCATAACAGTCTTTCCCGCATAGATTACTTTTTGGCGTTGGGGGAAGGGATACAGCGAGTCGACACTGTTGACATCCACCCCCGAGGCATTTCAGATCACTCTCCGATAACTCTCACCATTTCCACCTAGACAAAGTCGCGTCACCGCATATACCCCATTCAGGCATCTTATCTTAAAGTCCCAAAAATCAAGAAGGCTCTTCAGAGGGCCACGGAGCACTACTTTGTTGAGAATGTGTCAACTGTGGCATCCGCCGGGGTCCTCAGGGAGGCCTACAAAACAGTGCTAAGGGGGCAAGCTATGAGCTCAATCGCGGCTCATAAGAAGGAACAGGTAGCTGAACAGTCTACACTTGAGCTCGAACTGCGCACAGTCACAACCTTACACGAGGCTGACCCTACAGAGGACACGGCACATACCCTTGCACTCCAGCAGCGACTGTACACAGATCATGCACGCCTCACAGTACAGGGACACATTACTGATACACAGAATCGGGTGTACGACGTAGGCGACAAGGCGGGAAAGATGTTGGCCTGGCTTGACAAGAGAGGGGGTAGCTCCAGAGGGATTTAACAGGTGAAGGATGGGAATGGTGCGATGCGGACTAACCCTGAACAGGTAGTGGAAGCACTGGCGGCCCATTTTGAACAGGTGTATACTCCTGAAAGGGAAGTGACCGTGATCATGGCCCAGAGTGCACTGAGCGGAATAGATATCCCAACCGCAACCGGAGGCAATGGCCGACCTAGATGCGGCATTGACCACCGACAAAATACAGCTTGCCATAAGGGCGCTCAAGCCCGGAAAGGCCCTCGGTCCGAACGGCATTCCGGTGGAATGGTATCAAGAACGATCTGAGGACCTTAGTCCTTACCTGCTCAACATGTATGAGGAATGCCGTGAGAAGGGGCTGCTCCCACTAGACCAGAGAACGGCCACGATCGTGGCAATACCAAAGCCCGGTAAGCCTCAGGAGGAATGCTCCTCTTACCGCCCCATCTCCCTACTAAACGCAGAAAGCAAAATCTTGGCTAAACTCCTGGCCAACCGCTGTTGGCTCATCTGCCTGATCTTATCCACCCAGATCAATCGGGGTTTATGCCTCATAGGAACACTGCGCTAAACCTTCGTAGGGTTCATGGGGTGCTGACGAGGGCAGACCAGATTAGTGATAGTGCAGTTATCTTGGCCCTGGACGCAAAGATGGCTTTTGACCTGGTGGAATGGGCCTACCTCTTTGAGGTGTTGTCCTGCATGGGCTTTGGCCCGAACTTTATATCATGGATTAAGCTACTATACGTGGCGCCCGTGGCACAGGTGGTAGCAAATGGCCACATTTCGCGCACGTTCCCGCTTGGAAGGGGCACCGGGCAGGGCTGCCCTCTATCTCCCTTGCTCTTTGCGTTAACCCTGGAACCACTGGCTAATCGCATAAGACAAACACCCTTGCTTAAAGGGATACAATGGAGGGAGTGATGGGAAGACCGCCTGTCCCTATATGCGGACGATATGCTGGTGTATTTAACGGATCCTGAGCATGGAGTGCCGGCTCTTTTGAACTTATGCGACGAGCAGGGCAGGGTTTCTGGTTACACCATTAATTGGAGCAAATCAGAGATGTACGTACTGAAAGGTCAGATCCCGACGCTCGGACCAGACTGCCCCCTGAGACTGGCCGGTTCCTCCTTCAAATATTTAGGGATTCATGTTACAAGGGACCCACTTGAGTATAAGAGACTGAATTTAGTGCCACCTCTGGAACGTCTCAAGCAAGACGCTAACTTCTGGGCGGGGCTGCCACTGACCATGTTGGGGAAGGCAGCACTGTACAAAATGAAATCGCTGCCCTGCTTTTTGTATATCCTAGATAATACGCCCTTTTCAGTGGCAGCAGGATACTTCAGAAAGGTAGCAGCGGTTGTTTCGGGGCTGTTGTGGGGCAATCGGCCGGCACGCATAGCTCAGGCTAAACTCTGTAGAAGCTGGTACTATGGGGGCATTGCGCTGCCGAATATGCACTTGTATTACTGGGCAGCGCAACTTAAGCCCATTAATCAATGGCTACACGCCCGCAGTCTGATCCGGCATTTCAAGCAGACAGGGCGCAGCTGGGCATTAACAACATACTTGCCCCACTCTATGACCGAAGAAAACTGAGACTCCTATCAGGACCAACTAAACTCACTGTGGAAACCTGGCACGCGGCGACGGCTGCGTTAGGCTGGAAGGGGAAAATCACCAAACTCACCCCGCTCTGGGATACACGCGCCTTGGGCAACTTGAGAATTAGCAAGGGTTTCTCCCACTGGGATTCCATCGGAATATCCACGGTGGCCGACATGTGGGAGCGGGGTGAAGTTATCTCATTCACCCGCCTGAGGGAAATATACGACCTAGGGCTACACGAATCATACCGATACGTACAAATTCGTCATGCCCTGCTCGGGGCCATCCCCTCTGGGTTGACTCTACCTGAGTCCTCCCCGCTGGAGGATCGCCTTCTGACTGACTTTATGGCGGAAAGAGCAACTTCGCTGACGTATCGTAAGCTCCTGAACAACTCGCCAGACCCACTGGCTCCCCTGAAGGAAAGATGGGAACAGGAGGTGGACGCCCTAGATGAACACGAGTGGAATGAGGCTTTGGTGTCACCGAAAGAGGTGGGCATCTCGGCTAGGATGAGACTTGTCCAACTCAAGGTTCTCCATAGGGTATATTACACAAGAACACTGTTACACCGCATCCACAGGACACCACACCCTTTTTGTCTACGTGGCTGTGGGGAGGAGGGCACCTTTTTCCACACGTTTTGGGACTGCCCGCGCATACAAAATTACTGGCGGCAGGTACTGCGTACAGTATCTCAGGCCCTAGAGATTTCGATCCTCCCAGAACCAAGCCGATGTCTCCTAAACGTGTGGGAACCAACAGATTTGCCCAGACATAGTCGACTTTGGGTAACGTTGGGAATGATTGTAGCGAAGCGAGATATTGCTCAACGTTGGGGGGCGGCAGAACTTCCTACGAAGTCACAGTGGTGCATGAACATGGACAAAATAATGATAACTGAAAGGGCGGTGTATTTGAGCCGTGCGTGTCCGGGCAAGTGGAATAGGGTTTGGTCCCCATGGAATGTGTACCGTGGCGAAATCTGTGACCCGCTGCCAGAAGATGATCTGTTGGAATCAGATGATGAGGGAGGGGTGGAGTGAAGGGTGGAGGAAGAGATAGGAACACCACTTGGATAGAGATGGGGGTGGGGGACAAGTCCTTCCCCGTTCCGGATTAGATCCCCGGATAATACATAGCAACTTATACTGTCCTAAGGATCTTCTATACAGCTAACCTGCATTATTCTTTCTCAATGACCGCAATGTGATTTCCTGTTTGTTCTTTTGGTTCTTTTCATAAAACAAAAAATGAAAACCTCACTTAATTTGTAATGTGATTTTGACTAAATACCTTCAACTTGTTTGGTGATGTGCCCATTTACCACAGTAGCGTACTTAACGCATGAACTTCATTCCCGCATGGCTGTCACTGCTGTTTTCTCTTATTCTAGCGGCCGGCCCCTCGGGGTTGTAGGCGACTTGCTGTGTAATTGTGAGAAGGTACAATAAAGGTTTTCAAAAAAAAAAAATGTAAAAGCCATTCATTTGGCCCACAATCGTTTTTTAAATAACATTTAAAAAACAGTGCGCAGGTCCAGAAAGTATCTGCATGATTAAATAAATATATTTGCACTTTTCACAAACATGTCAGCTGTGTTTCCTAAGATTAGGAAGCAGATTAAGCTTTTTTATTCTTCCTTTGTGTCATATTTCTTGATAATACTTGGTAAAGAAATGTTAGTGCATAGAGGGTTTGTATCTTGTAAAAAAGGGAGGTTTCAGTAGTGTAATGAAATGCTTGTACATATGACCTGTGCTCTGTTTTTTAAATGTTAATTAAAAATCGATTTAGAGCACATGAATTGGTTTTACATTATTCACAAGGTTTAGATAGTGTCTGCATAATTAAATCAATATATTTGCACATTTCACCCGTGTTTCCTCAGATTAGGAAGCAGATTGTGCAGATGAGGTGAGGCATGTCCAGGGGTGCAGAGGAGGTGAGGCCTGTCCAGCGGTCAAAGTAGATCAGTCCTGTTCAAGGTTGTAGAGGAGGTGAGGCCTGTGTTCAAGAGTGTAGTGGGGGAGAGGCTTGTCCAAGGGTGTAGATGAGGTCAGGCCTGTCCAGAGGTACAGAGGAGGCAAGGCCTGTCCAGGGGAGCAGAGGTGGTGAGGCCTGTGTCTAAGAGTGCAGTGGACTGGCCTTCATGAAGCCTCTCCCCCATTGCACTCTTAGACACAGGCCTCACCTCCTTTGCACCCCTGGATAGGCCTCTCTCCCACTACACTCTTGAAGACAGGCCTCGCCTCCTCTGCACCCCTGTACAAGCCTGACCTCATCTGCAATCCTGAACAGGCATAACCTCATCTGCACCCCTGGACAGGCCTCATCTCATCTACACCCCTGGACAGGCCTGACCTCATCTGCACAATCTACTTCCTAATCTGACGAAACACAGGTGACATGGTTGTGAAAGGTTCAAATATATTTATTTAATCTTACAGACACTATTTATTTCTTCTCAAAAAATTTTAGAAACACAGCACAGGTCCTATGTACAAGCATTCAATTTCACTACTGAAACCTCACTATTTCATAAAATACAATTCCTCTATCTTGCATATGTTGATATCAAGCATTAGTAAAAAACATGACACAAACCAACAAGAAAGAAGCTTAATCTGCTTCCTAATCTAAGGTAACGCAGGTGACATCATTTTGAAAGGTTCAAATATATTTATTTAATCTTGCAGACACTTTTTATTCATTTTAAAATATGTAAAAGCCATTCATTTACCCCAAAATCGTTTTTAAAATAAAATTTTAGAAACAGAGCGCAGGTCCTATGTACAAGCATTCAATTTCACTACTAAAACCTCACTATTTCACAAAATACAATTCCTCTATCTTGCATATGTTGATATCAAGCATTATCAAAAAACATGACACAAACCAACAAGAAAGAAGCTCAACCTGCTTCCTAATCTGAGGTAACGCAGGTGACATCATTGTGAAAGATTCAAATATATTTATTTAATCAGGCAGACACTATTTATTCCTTCTCAAAAATGTAAAAGCCATTCATTTACCCCAAAATCGTTTTTTAAATAACATTTTAGAAACACAGCAGAGGTCCTATGTACAAGCATTCCATGTCACTACTGAAACTTCTCAATTTTACAAAATACAAATCCTCTGTGAAGCAAAATCTTTTTACCAAGCATTATCAAAAAACATGACACAAACCAACAAGAAAGAAGCTCAACCTGCTTCCTAATCTGAGGTAACGCAGGTGACTTCATTGTGAAAGGTTCAAATATATTTATTTAATCAGGCAGACACTATTTATTCCTTCTCAAAAATATAAAAGCCATTCATTTACCCCAAAATCGTTTTTTAAATAACATTTTAGAAACACAGCACAGGTCCTATGTACAAGCATTCCATGTCACTACTGAAACTTCTCAATTTTACAAAATACAATTCCTCTATGCAGCAAAATCTTTTTACCAAGCATTATCAAAAAACATGACACAAACCAAGAAGAAAGAAGCTCAGTGCGAACTCTCCGACACATGCAGAGTGGCTGTCTTCATTATACGCAACATCAAAGGTAGATCTAGTTAGAATATGCAGTCCTCGTTCTGTGAGATTCTGGGACTTCTTGATTGAGTGGAGACGGTATAATTAGCCAACTCTGGGTTTTTTTTTGGGGGGGGGTTTTCCCCGGGTCCGATGATTAGGCCTAAATCTCCTTGTCCAATGGGAGGCACCCCAAACCATACTGCTGTCGGACTACTTGCCAATAAATGGCCCGAATGGAGATAGTTCGTGCAGGGTTCTTCATTGCCTGAGATACCTTGTCTGCCTTCCTGTGTATTAGGAGACCATTTATTGGTTTGTTGGTGTCACAGAGGAGATTGGAAAGGGGCGACCACTCGGTCCCCCCGAACGTATGGTGGAGTACCCTGATCCCCCCGGGAAGCCATTTTGTGCGGGAGGCGCGTCTCGGCTGGTATGCCCAAAGCGGCGTAGCCGTGGCGCGCTTTTTCCCGCCCAAGAGTGGGTTGTCCTAGACACTGAAGCCGTCAGCCACGCCCCCGGAGGCGGGTTTAGGCCCGCCCAAAGAAGAATAAAAGGAGCGATAGTCCAAGGAAGCATCCTCTTGTTCCTGTGCTCTGAAGCTGCACCTCCTCGCTGCACGTGAGCTCGAGACGGAACGAAGAGCCAATTTTGACCCACCCACCAGCCCCTGAAGACAGCAAGTTGTTTTGGAATAAAGTCATCTGACGTAGTAGTTGTTTTCTTACAGGTTGTTCTGAATAAAGTTTGTGATTCGGTTGCAATAAAGTGGATAATTCTTCGCAGTATGCTTTATTAAAGACTTGCATCAGAGTGATCAGTAATGTTTTTAGAGAGTTTATACTTGATCTGCTTAAGGTATAAATGTCCTTTCTTTCTTTAGTAATTAATCTTGTCGTATTTATTGTTGGTCGGGCGTTAAGGTCATGATCGGTGAGCAGTCAATGGAAGATCCCTAGGGGGGGCGTCACCCATTACGGATGGGAGCGCCCGGGGAGAGGTGGCCATTGGCCCCTCAACGGGGAGGCGGTCCCTTCTAAAGGACGGGACGCCTAAAGGAAAGGGAAGGCGGTCAAGGCCCCTCCCTGGATAGGAGGGGCTACGGGCCCCTCCTGGGAATTTCCCGGGGCCAGGACATCTGCGACGGCAGATGTGGTAAGTTGTGTGGGGTGGGGAGGGGGGTCTACGCTACCTTCTAGACACCTCACACGAGTCCTCGGACGACCACGTAGATGGCGTCGAGTTAACAGGGGCCCCCGTCAAGACAAGGGAAATTGGTATGGCACATGAGGTGCAGTCCTCTGTGCGGCCGCCCCTCACAAGTGAGGGGGGAGTTCTGGTTTAGGGATCTGACACCAGTTACGACCTTGCCGTTGGCCCTTAACGTTAGGATGTACAATTTCAATTTGAAATGCATTTGTAGAGATGTTAGTATCGGCTAGGAGAACCTTTGTATTAGAAATGTGCTAAGGTTAGCCAAAACGTCGTAATGTGGATATGAAATTGTACATGATATGAAACTGTTACTTTAATGTTTTTAATTTTGTTTCATATTTTAATAAATACGGCCGGGAGGGTAACTCCCTCCCGCCTTCCAAAAGTCCAGAACTGTTTCCGGTTTCCCAATTCTTGGGGATTGTGTTGAGAGGGGGTGGCGGGTATCTCAGCCATATGGGTCTCGTGGTTGGAGCGCCCCTGGATCGACTAATGAGGACCAAAAAAAAAAAGCCATTCATTTTCCCCAAAATCGTTTTTCACATCACATTTAAGAAACACAGCACAGGTCCTATGTACAAGCATTCCATGTCACTACTGAAACTTCTCAATTTTACAAAATACAATTCCTCTATGCAGCAAAATCTTTTTACCAAGCATTATCAAATAACATGACACAAAGCAACATTAAGAAACCACAATCTGCTTCCAAATCTTCTCCATAGAGCATACAAGTCTCTATCTATATTAAATGAATCATTACTCACCTTTACAAATGCTTTGGGAGATTGAGAACAGTGTCAGACACACACACCAATTTTTCTTTAGCAGAGCAAAAGGTGTGCACTCCAGACACTGCAACCATGACTGGCACAGAAAACCTCTAATTCTACACACATATGCCTCATATCAACCAATAAAAACTCTTCCCTCACTATTTTCAAATCAACACCCTTCCCCCCACAGCCCTTTCTACCTGTTACCATAGCAACTCCCTCCTCACTGAACTCTCAGGTTCAAATGTTTATTCGACAATGTTGCAAATAAACTCAGCAAGAATGTTTGACCTCTCAATACACCAGCTTATCTGGTGCAATGTTTCTTTAAATGACTTTTTCTTAACCATTCAAATTACTTCTTTCACAGAACACAACCATGCACCCTAACTTTCAGTTTTCAACTATCTAAATCCACCAATCATTGCTTGTGATTCAAGAGCAGTGAAACTCCACAGTTATTTTTTTGTAAACTCCTACTGTTCCAACTGCCATTTCATTCCCACACTTCATCTTACTGCACCATAAACTTCTCTCACCATGTATTCTGTCTGGATTATTGGATATAGCTACATCCACTGGGATCAAAGGTATGCAGCTATCAGAAACTTTCACAACCTTGATTTACCAAATGTGGACATCAAGTGGATTGGCCAGAGAGGATTGAGATGTCACCAATTGATACCATTGGTGAAAAGCTTTTTGCATCTGCCACACCCTGACCTCTTAATTGTGCACTGTGGTGGAAATGACTTGGGCACGTTGACTGGGGTAGGTCTGGAAATGCTTTTAAAGGACACCTTTGGTCAATTGATGGCACTTTTTCCACAAACTGCCTTGGTATATTCCAATATATGTCAAAGACAGAAATGGAAGTGGTCCAACGAATTTTGTCCACAATTTGAGAAAGCACGGAAACATGTGAATAAATCTGTTTCTGCTTACATGAGAGACTATGGAATGGGTTCAATATACAACAATAACTTGTGTTACAACATGCAAGATATCTACAGAGGAGATGGTGTGCACTTCTCAGATGAGGGGAATAGAATATTCCTCCTGAATTTAAAACTGTGCATTGGAACCTACCTGTAGGTACCTAAATCAGCCACAGAACCCAAAAGCTCTTTTCAGGGCTACCCTACCTCTGATCACTCAAAATGATTATCTTACTCTAACTTTTTTTACTATTTTTCACCAAAGTACGCTCCCCGGTACACTCCCCGGTGCGCGTACCGGGCGCTCCCCCCGCAAAATTAAAAAAATAAATATATTTTTTTGGCCTATATGGGCTTCCTAAACTCCCCTCAGAAAACCTAGAGGGTCAGGGGGTGTCTACCGTGCCCCCTTTTACCTATTCCCAATGTTGTTTGTCCTCCATTTTGTCTCTCAATTTTACCAAAACACAAAATGGCGGACTTCCGTAGCGCTCCCGGTGCGCGTACCAAAGCGCGCACCGGTAAGCGCTCCCCAAAAATTTTGGAAGTTAATTTACATAAAAACCACTGGAGACACTTTCACCAAATATAGAATAGGCCCTACTACATACCAGCCCCTACCATTTTCCCAAATTTGATGGAATTCCATTGAGCCATTTGGGCTGTAGCCCTGTCTAAATATCCTGAGGTAAATTACATGACAAAAACACATATGAAAGTGTTAGAATTTACAACCAATTAAAATGTTACTTTCATTTTGTACTTTTATGTGCTGACATTTAATTGGTTAGTACATAAATATATATGAAAAATGACTCAGGGAAACACAGCCATTTTGACTAGTACTACCTGAGGTACATTTGGAAAGGATTTTCACTCTAAACTTCAACTGCTTTGACAAAGGTAAGTTATTAATTTGTAAGGGGAACTATGCTGTGCACTTTAAGTTAATTTTGAAAAACGTTTTCTGATATTTATTTACTGTCCCTCTGTTATAGTTATAGATTGAGATAGGCTTCTCTGTTATAGTTATGGATTGAGTTAGGCTTCTCTGGTATAATTATGAATTTACTTAGGCTTCATCACATGCACTTTATAATAGTTCTACTTCCTGCCTGAAACCATACACTGCCCAAAAATTACTTTACTGTTAAAAACTCAGAAGTACCTGTCTGAACTTAAACCCAACAGTACCCTAACTCTACTGATATAGTTATTTTTTATGCAAATTTACAGAAAGAAAATGGAAGGGAAAGAAGAGTCCAATAATATTTCTTTCGAAGTTATGGTTGAGAACAAGCCTGAAGAAAATATAGATGACTTGGATTTCATGGATGAGTCTCAGGACCAAGAATTAATTGACTGTTTGGAAACAATAGAATCAGGCAATCAAAATTATGAGGATATTCCAGACAATCTGATGCTGGAAGTTTTATTACATTTTGAAAATACTGAAGAATAAATGTATATTTAAAAATTAAAAATTGTTTAAGACATTATTCATTTTTATATGTAATTCATGAAGTAGTAACAAAATGATTATAATATAAAGTGAGACTTATAGTATACTGTGCAATTTTTTGTGTTACATGGTAAGTTTGCTCATAGTTACTTCCTTTCTCCCACTATATTATCTCCAATGTGTATTTGACATCTCTTTTTCATCTCCTGCCTCCTTTCTCTCACTGTCTGTCTCTAATGCACCATATCACCGCCAATTTCATGTAGATTCAGAAGACAGTAAAATGTAATACTTGCAAACATCATAAGGGAGCAGGATAGACTACCCATGATACCCTAGGCCTTCTCAGGAAGTACTTAAAGGATCTGTTTCGCTTACCTGACAGACTATGGTATGGATTCCATATACCACAATAACTTCTGTAACAGCATGCAAGATATCTACAGAGGAGACGGTGTACATTAAATTTAAGACTCTGCATTGGTACCTACATGTTGGTACTAAAATCACCCACACAATAAAACAACTCTATTCAGAGCTACCCTACCTCTAAGCACTTTAAATTATTATTTTACTGTTTCACTGGGTTTTCCCCATGGTACGCTCCCCGGTACGCTCCCCGGTGCGCGTACCGGGCGCTCCCCCCGCGAAAATTGAAAAAAGAAATACATTTTTTTTGGCCCCGCGGGGCCCTTTTATGGACCCACATCAAACCTAGGGGGTCAGGTGGGGTTTACCCTGCCCCCTTTTGGTCATTTCCCCCTTTGTTTTTGCCACCTCTTGTGTCTCGATCCTACCGAAACACAAGATGGCGGCCGCACCGGACTGTTTGGAATGTTGACAGACACCCAAGAGCCAATCAGCTTTCCGCTCGCGAACTCGCGTAGCACGCTGGTGCGTGCCCCGCTGCGCGTACAGGTGTGTGCTTATAGATATATTTATTTTTTTAACCTAAATTACTCAAAATCCACTGGAGCACATATCTTGAGACATAGCAAAGGTACATCGGGTTACCAGTCCCTACAATTTTGCCAAGTTTGGTGGAAATCCATTCAGCCGTTCGGGCTAAAAATGAGTCCAACCGCCCTATGGAAATTAACATGGGGAAAACATGTTTTGGGACCCCCCTTTTATCTCGGCCCCCGATTGACAAATCTCCACCACACTTTCAAGGAAGGAGCGGAGCGCCGCAAGGCAAATTTGAGGAAAATTTCAGGCAGATCCCTCAACCGGCGTCAAAGTTATTCCCAATAGGTGGTTGCGGATTCCCTATACAAAATAATCCTAACTATAACTACCTACTGGCGACCGCAAGTAGGTAATATATATATCTCAAGATATGTGGACCAATTCCTGCACGAATTTGTGGAAAATTTACCATCCTTCATTAAAGACACTGGCCATTTTCTATCAAAGATCAACAGTATCAAGTGGGAGAATGACTTTGTTCTTATTGCTTTAGACATTAACTCACTTTACACCAGCATCTCACATGAGGATGGGTTGAATGCAGTAAGATATTATTTGAACAAACGCAGTATATCTTACAGTCAACACAGTAATATGTTATTGAGTATGCTTGAATTATGTCTTAACAACAATTACTTCCTTTATAACCGGGAGGTTTACCAGCAGCTCAGAGGAGTGGCTATGGGGGCATGCTTCTCTCCCACCTACGCATGTTTACATGTGGGGTGGTGGGAGGAGCATGTCCTCAAAAGAACACTCGCTGATTGTTTCCCCAATTGCTTGATACATTTTTGGCGATTCATTGACGACATTTGTATGATTTGGAGAGGGTCGTTGGAGTCAGCTAATGAATTCCTCAATAGGATAAATGTCAATAATCTTAATTTACGTTTCACCTCACAGATCAGCACACACATTATCCAATTTCTTGATGTAGAAATTTACATTGAGGATGGTGGGTTACATACCCGTTTGCACAGGAAAGCCACAGCGGGCAACGCTATATTGCACGCAAGTAGCTCCCATCCTAACCATTTGATTAGAAGCATCCCCTATGGGGAGTTTCTAAGGATGAGGAGGATTTGCAGCACCTCAATAGATCTGGAAAAATTTCAGAATGAGGCTCTGGAAAGATTTCGTGCTCGAGGGTATGATGTCGCCCTGTTATTAGAGGCAAAAGACAGGGCTAACCAACTGGACAGGGATAATTATCTGGCCTCTATAAATGTGGACGTTACATCTAGTCCAGTTGAGAGGGAGGTTGAGACAGAGAGCAATAACATCAGTTTAATAACAACATTTAATGAAGAACACAAAAAAGTGAGAGGAATCTTGAAAAAACATTGGCCCCTGTTGAAGACAGACATTAGTCTAGCCCCACTCATACCAGCTGAACCAGGGGTGGTGTTTAGAAGAGCTCCGTCCATGAGGGACATGTTGGTCAAATCTAGTCCAGAGGTAGTAATGAAACCTCACCGGATCTCCAACAAATGCGGTTTTTTTAAATGTATATCTTGCAGAGCATGCAAGTTCGGTGTAAATACCAGCGAGTACTGCTCTGCTTTTGACTCTAACCCCATTAAGATCAGGGATCATTTCACCTGCCGCACGGACTTTGCAGTGTATGTGCTCCAATGTACCTGTGGACTCAGGTACGTTGGTAGTACAAAACTACAGGCTTTTAACCGCATTTTGCAACATCTACGAGCTGTGGTCAATTCGGATGGTAATTATCCGGTAGCCCGGCATTTTGAATTGGTTCACAATAAAAATCTAAACGAACTGAGGTATTTCATCATTGATGCGGTGCCCAAGAACATTAGAGGGGGGGAACAGGGAGAAAGCGTTGAGTCAGCTTGAAAGTAAATATATCTTGCTGTTAGATACCAGAATCCCGAATGGATTAAACACGGGGGAGGACCTTTATTGCTTCCTATAGTAGGGTGCAGTAATGGGAATACTGAAATCCTACCTGCCATAGCACCAACTTTTATGAATCTGTGTGGGCAGGGGCAGGGGCAGAATAACTTATAAAATTTAAGACCCAGTGGACATAAATGGATATCCTGTCTAAAAAGCATTGGGTACCCCTGTTTGTCCCCGTATCTATTCAAGCTGTCCACAAATCATGGAATGGGCACTATGCCATAATATTTACCAGATGTCATACCCCTGTTTGACCCCGTATCTCTCCTAGCTGGCATTTAATCATGTAATGGGCACTTTGCCATAATGTTTACTATTTGCCATATTACAAGCTGTGTCTAATTTGGTTTTCAGCGTTGATAATATTGTCCAATGCATTTACTTCTGTTAGTGGGTGGCATGTAACTCTTCATAAATAGAGAATTAATTAACGTGCCATCACCATTGCACTCCCCATATATATATAAGTTGGATACTTGGTTTTATCAAGCACAATTTTGCACATTAGCACTATTTTGCACCTTTTGAAATAGCATATTTTGCACGTTCCCTGTAAAATGAGACTGTAGTATCAATTTGAGACTGTATATTCAAAATATGGAGTAAGTCAAGGATTTGATTGGCAATGCACTTTAATCCATGGGTAACAGTATAGAATGATATATTTTGTAAATAATGTGTAAATTTATCAATTTACCTCTTCATGTGTATATATGTATATATTAATATGAATTTACTTTGCCTCTTGTATATGGACCAATGTAAGTTGTTAATTGGGTTTTAGACAACATCTCCGAACATGCAGTATTTTTTCTATGTCTATGTTTTGCCTTAGTCTCATTGGGGACACTCACAGTATATAAATTGCACTTATTGGTTCTTTTGGTCATGTGATCAAGGCTGCCGTGTTGCAGCCGAAACGCGTCATGCTGGGGACAGAAGATCAATAAACCACCTTTAATTTGAAAAAAAGCGCAGTTTTTGTGGTCTGTACCTACGTCGTGGAGTCGGTATCTAATGCCGATGAGTAGGAGTTGGAACGGATATATATATATATATATATATATATATATATATATATATATATATATATGTATATATATCCGAACCAAACTCCTTTACTGTGTTGTTGCAGGGAGTCTGGCACACACAGGGTTTCAGGAGTAAAGCTGCACTTTATTCATTCCTTCAGCATGATGCCGTGACGCGTTTAGTTTAACAAACTGCCTCAGAAGCAGCAGATTTCCACTGTTTCTTCTGCTCAACTTTTAGCACAACGATGCGCCTCTACGATTGATTGAGGCATCGCGGGCATATTTGCATAGGGAGAGGTTCAAACTCAACAATGCAAGTCCGTGCGAAGCACACACCTTTCGCAAGTTCTAGCCCCAGTGGGCGGTGTCTGCTCCTTCCCCATGTATGCTATCGATCTTTGAAAGGGCCGTGTGCAGCTCCCTCGATCCCTCACCTCACTGCAGAAAGCCCTGAATTTTAGCCTGTCGGCACCACCTGAGTAAGCGGCACCCTCCCTCAAAGTCGCGGTCCATCAATGTTGGTGAGGCAGGATTTCCAGGTATGCGGGGTTCCAGCGTTTCTAAAATGTTTTTAGAGACACCACAGTTTACCACCAAATCCGCCGGACCACTTTTGATGTGAGTGCTCCTTACGGTGCTGGTGGGCGCACCAAACATCCAAACCAAACTCCTTGACTTTGTTGTTGCAGGGAGTCGAGTACACACAGGGTTTCAAGTTTAAAGCTGCACTTTAATCATTCCTTCAGCATGACGGCATGATGCGTTTCATTTTACAAACTTCCTCAGATGCCACAGATTGCCACTGTTTCTCCCGCCCACCTTTTAACAAACTGATGCTCCTCTATGATTGGTTGAGGCATCATGGTCATATTTGCATAGGGAGTGGCTCGAACTCGACAACGCAAGTTCGTGCGGAGCAGACACCTTTCGTAAGTACTAGCCCCATATATAAATATAGTCCAAAGACCATACAAATTCTCCTTACTTCCGCACTCATGTTAGGTGAACAGAGACCCACAAACCACTGGAATTGTTGGCACTAATCACTCCTCAGAATGACACGTTTCAGACATCACTTGTCTTTGATCATATATATATATATCTATATATATATATATATATACATATTCACTGAAAAAACCATAGGTCACATATTACATCACTCATGACATGGTCAGTGACATCACTCATGACATCACTGATAGACATTGGTTTTTTAAATGCTAATTCCTAACTATAACTGGTGTGAAACCTCTGTTTTTTTCAGTGAATTTCATAGGTTTTTTAAATGCTAATTCCTAACTATATATAGGGCCTCAAATATGAAATGTAATATTTTGTATAATGAATCCTATATTGTACATTTATATAATACTTTTTTTTTTTTTTGCCCTGGTGCGCTCCCGGTGCGCGCCCCGGTGTGCGCACCGGAAAGCGCACTTTTCCGGCACGCCCCAGGGAGTGCACCAGTGAGAGTCCCATTAGCACTATTGCCGCGAATGAAAACATCATCGTGACGTATCGCGTAGCCGCGTCCTTGTGATACGCACGGCGTAAGCACACCCGGAAGCACTCCAGCGAATACGATCGCGCAACGCAAGCATCCCACGCGCTTACGCGACGCGCCCCTGTCGTAAGCGCGTAAGCGCGTCGGGTCATGTAACCTAAAGATAACACTTTTTATTGGTTCAGGACTGTTTTGGTTTCCAAATGATGAAAGCCCTGGTCATGTGACCTAAAAAATAACTCTTTTCATTGGTTGTTATCAGTTATTTTTACAACTAATGAAAACCCCACCCATTTCCTTCATTTCTTCTTTCACTTTGGAGACAGCAAGACCTGTTTTTTTCTGTCCTACCATTTTGTGGAAAGAATGGCAGCTAGACCATCCAGCAGTAGTGTGGACTCAGATGGCTTCATTGAGGAAGAGCCTCCTCAGTCCAAGATAAAAGCGCATTTTATTTGGAAATTTTTTTCAATACCCGAAGGATTAAAAAAGTTGAATGCTCCCAAAGTAGAATGCAAAATCTGCCAAACTGTGCTTTCCCGAGGAGACCCAAAAAGGAAGTACAGTTTTGGCAATTCGACAATGATTCGCCACGTTTAACGCAGGCACCCCCAGAACTATGCCCGGGAGAGTGTCCGAGACCTGGAACGTAATCCCCCAAGGGATGGTGCCTCTACATCTACAGAAGGAGCCAAAACATCAGGGAGAGGACGTGTAGCGGAATAGGAGATGATTCCGAACATTCAACCTGTTTTTAGTGACATTACTATAAAATGCAAGCAATGCGATGAACTGCTTTGCTATGGTGAGCAGAGCATCAAGCTCATTGCACGCAAGAGGCAAGAACACTGCTGCCTTCCCCAGCCCTAATTTGTCCCCTTTTTTTGCTCCTGTTGAGCAGTTTTGCATTCCCTATTTTTGTTTTTGTTCTGAAAAAAACATAAAAGAAGAAGAAAAAAACAGTTCTTTTTAGAACTACCTCCAGTTCTCAAAAAAAAGCTATATTCTTATCAAATTCAAAATGAGTAACTGAAGTGGAGTGCAGTGAGAGAGGAGAGGAAATGAAAATGAGTGGGAAAGCAAAGAAAGGGACGAGAGGGGAAGGGAAGTGAAGTAGGGGGACTGAAAGAAGGTGAGTGTGGGGAACGAAAGTGAGGAGAAGTAGAGTGAACATGGAGAATGTGGATAAGTGAAGAAAATGTAGTAAAAGAACGGTGGTGTGGAAGGGTAAGAAAAGACTGACGCAAGCCCTTTCACATTATACCTACGCCAGGTGTAATGTATGCAAAGGGGGCGTATTGACGCAAGAAAGGGTGGTAGAAGTGACGCAGTGAAATATATGAGATTTCACGCACGACGTCACTTTTAGGACACCATTGCGTCAAAATCTTGCGCCTGCCTCACAGCAGGCGTAAGACTGACGCAGGCCGGCCCCATGTGAAAGGATGCATTGCTGGAGTTGCATCACTTTTGTGACACACTCCAGCAATGCATCACTACCTCTAAGTACTTTAAATTATTATTTTACTGTTTCACTGAGTTTTTAACACAGTACGCTCCCCGGTCCGCTCCCCGGTGTGCGTATCGGGTGCTCCCCCCGCGCAAATCGAAAAAAAAAAATGTTTGCCCCGCGGGGCCCTTTTATGGCCCTCACATCAAACCTAGGGGATCAGGGGGGTCTACTCTGCCCCCTTATGGTCATTTCCCCCTTTGTTTTTGCCTCCTCTTGTGTCTCGATCTTACCGAGACACAAGATGGCGGCCGCTCCGGACTGTTTCGAATGTTTATAGACACCCGAGAGCCAATCAGCTTTCTGTGCGAAAGTCGCGTAGCTCGCCCAGAGAGCTCCCCGGTGAGCGTACTGGGGCGCTGCCTCAGATATATATATTTTTTTAACCTAAATTACTCAAAATCCACTAGAGCACATATCTTGAGACATAGCAAAGGCGCATCGGGCTACCAGTCCCTACAATTTTGCCAAGTTTGGTGGAAATCCATTCAGCCGTTCGGGCTAAAAGTGAGGTCGACCGCCTTATGGAAATTAACATGGGGAAAACACATTTTGGGACCCCCCTTTTATCTTGGCCCCCGCTTGATGAATCCCCCCAAACTTTCAGGGAAGGACCGAAGCGCCGCGAGGCAAATTTGAAGAAATTTTCAGGCAGATTCCTCAACCGGCGCCAAAGTTATTCCCAATAGAATCTTGAGATTTTGCATTGAAAAAAATCCTAACTATAGGTTTTACACACGTTATAGTTAGGAAATAGCATTTGAAAAACCTATGAAATTCACTGAAAAAACCCTAGGTTTTACACACGTTATAGTTAGGAAGTAGCATTTAAAAAACCTATGAAATTCACTGAAAAAACCATAGGTTTGACACCAGTTATAGTTAGCTGGAAATTTTACTGACATAAAACCAATGAAATTCCACGTTACAGTTAGTTGGACTCACTATAACTTGCGCGTGTAATGCACTGCTGATGACATTACATATTACATCACTCATGACATGTTCATTGACATCACTCATGACATCACAGATGACAGACCTCCTTTAAGTGTAATGTAACCCTTAAAACACATATTGGAAATAGAAATTAACATTTTCAAAAAAATGGAGATACCCATACCAGTTACAACAACCAATTCAGTAATTCCACCATCTACATACACATTCTCTCATTCACCAACAGTTCTATATAGTCACTCATACATATACTCACTCATCATATGTAGTGATACACCTATACATCCTGTTACACACCGACAATCATCCAAAAGTTACTCACACACATACTCACACATGCAAATAAACTATTGAACATCCATTTATTTGCATATAAAACTATACACACACTACCACGTTACTTCTAAAGAAACTTATACATACTTACTCTCTTAAACAATCACTTATAGAAACACATACTTATTTAAACAGGAACTCTTTCTATCTCTTAGTCTCACATATACTGACTTATATATATCAATACTCACATATACTAAATTAAAACATATCTCGTTACTGATAAAGACACTAGTGAGGCAGGCATTCACTCACTAACACACACATATACACACTCATCCACCCATACAGTCCTGCACATATGCTGTCTTCAAAAAACATAGAAACAGTGAGTCAGTCATTGATGGATCTATATGATAAGTAACACCCCCACCAAACCATAGAAACACTCATACTGATACTAAAAAAACATCTAATAACCCATATACACACACATGTAGGTACTCATCAACCCATGCCACCACTTATTCACAAAGTGAAACACTGATACATATATTTAAATATTTAAACATTACTCACTAATATATGTATTCACTAAGATACACTTAATAAGCCAGTTATCCAATCATTTCTTTTTGAAAAAAACATTCATTAAGACAATAATTTAAACATTTATTCTTCCCTCGACCTTTACATATACATATATAAAACATATTTATTTTTTAGAAAGACACACATTCACTGGATGGTGTCATAAGTGATGTCACTGACCATGTCATGAGTGATGTAATATGTAATGTCATCAGCAGTGCATTACACGCACAAGTTATAGTGAGTCCAACTAACTATAACGTGGAATTTCACTGGTTTTATGTCAGTAAAATTTCCAGCTAACTATAACTGGTGTCAAACCTATGGTTTTTTTAGTGAATTTCTTAGGTTTTTTAAATGCTACTTCCTAACTATAACGTGTGTAAAACCTAGGGTTTTTTCAGTGAATTTCATAGGTTTTTCAAATGCTATTTCCTAACTATAACGTGTGTAAAACCTATGGTTTTTTCAGTGAATTTCATAGGTTTTTTGAATGCTAGTTCCTAAGTATGAAATCACGTTCCTAACTACATAGTGTCACCGCCTACATGTCCTAAGAAGCGCATGTAAAGTCATGTGACTAATAAACAACACTTACAATTGGTTCTTAGTAGTTTCTGTTCTGGAATTTACACAAAGCACTCCACCCACTTTCCTCACAATCTTTTCTACTCTCAAGAGACAACAACGTCGAGCATCTTCCAGAAAACTTTGCTGAAATGGCTGCCCTTTCGCATTCATCTTCCGAATCTGAAGGAAATGAGCGACCACCGTTAAGAAGAAAAAAGGAATCTTTCATTTGGCAATTTTTTACTTATCCTGAAGATCAAAAGAAAGTGAATGCGCTAAAAGTAACCTGCACGATATGCAATTCGGAGCGCTCAAGGCGAAATCCAAATAGAAAATATTCCTTTTCTATACACACCATGCTGCGGCATGTTAAACAAAGGCACCCTGAGCATTATGCAAAAGCATCGACAAGAGCCCTGGCCACGCTATTACCATCAGAGGTGGCCAGCACATCTTCTGGTGGACGACCTGTATCTCCATCGAGTGCTGAGATGGACTTGAGACCATATCTTGCGAAGGTGCACATGAAATGCAACGAGTGTGGAGAAATTCTTTTGTATGGAGAGCAGAGCCTCGTTCTTATTAAACTCAAAATTGAAAGTCATAAATGCCCCAAGAAAAGATACATTTCTTCACTTCATTTTCATAGTATTACATACTGAAAAATGTAGTAGCAACTTTAAGAAATCGAAAGCATCATAACACTTGTTTCCAAAAAAAAAAAGTTCTTTTCAGAACTAACTCTTTCCACCAAAACATGCTCCAAGAGCATATTATGAAATGTGTTTTCGCCGCTTTATTTTAGTGCGAGACCGGGTGCGCGCACCCTCCTATCGCGTACAGGACCTGACACTTGCATGTGAAGTCATGTGACTTCAAAACAACACTTCTAATTGGTTCTTGGTAGTTTCTATTCTGGAATTTACACGCAGCACTCCACCCACTTCCATCACTTTCTTTTCTACTCTCAAGAGAGAACAACGTCGAACATCTTCCCGAAGACTTCGCTACAATGGCTACCGTTCCGCATTCATCTTCCGAATCTGAAGGAAATGAGCGACCACCTTTGACAAGAAAAACGGAGGCCACGCTATTACCATCAGAAGTAATCAGCACATCTTCCGGTGGACGACCTGTATCTCCATCGAGTGCTGAAATGGACTTGAAACCATATCTGACGAACGTGCACATGAAATGCAAGAACTGTGGAAAACTTCTTGTATAGGGAGAGCAAAGCTTTATTCTAATTAAACACAACATTGAGAGTCATAAATGCTCCAAGAAAAGTTACATTTCTTCACTTTATTTGGATAGTATGACATACTGAAAAATGTCGTAGCAACTTTAAGAAATCAAAAGCATCATAACACTTGGTTAAAAAAAAAAAAAAAGTTCTTTTCAGAACTAACTCTTTGTACCACAACAAGCTTCAAGAGCATATTACCTGATATTTTCTCGCCGCTTTCTTTCAGTGCGCGACCGGGTGCGCGCACCCACCTATCGCGTACAGGCGTCGAGACACGCATGTGCAGTCATGTGACTTTAAAACAACACTTCCAATTGGTTCTTACTAGTTTCTATTCTGCAATTTACACGGAACACTCCACCCACTTCCCTGGAAAACCAGTTTATCGAAAAACTTTTAAAGCCTCCCCTTATGAAACATTCGACATCGTTCACATAGCAGTGTAGTAAATAGCACTAGATACACTCCGTCCCTTAATTATAAGAGACTTATTGCTATGTGAGAACAACTTTTGTTTTCATGCGATAATGTGAAATGCTGAGCCTGTTACAGAATTTTCTTTCACATATATGTTATTATTCTCCTTCGAGCACTAACACCGTAGAAAATACCACCAATAGCGGTGATATTTTTTACACCGAGAACGGGCGATTTGTATCGCTTAGAGCCCTTACAATTATAAAGTTTTATTTCCCAAGTCTCTGATCTCCAACTGTGCAACGTGGCTCCCCTGTGTGTCGTAATAAGGTCCATAAACAAAAACTACAGGGCCAGCATTATAAACATGCACAGAACCACAAAACGACAAGAGCCACCATGTTGATATATATCCTTAATATAATAAACCTCTGAGAATAAATACATATTTCCGTGGCACCCCATAACAGAAATGTGGCGTCCTCTGACACTGCTCCATTACCAAACACCCTAACCACCCGCCCCCCTCACTCTTCACTAAACTCCGCACTCCACCCCACCCGGACCTCCTATTACAAACCTACCCTCCCTGCCCAAACCCACCATGAACCTCAAACCGCCCCTGGAAAACTTATAAGACACAGGATTACTAAAACTCAAAGAATAGGCAACAGGCAGATAATGTAAATAGTACATAAAGGCACATATTTTTTCCATAATACTATTGAAAAACATGTTCTATTTTTTATAAATCTATCATGCATCTGACCCTCTAGAACTGCTTTCAAAACGTGAACTATAAACCTCTACTTTTCATTTTCAAACCATACACTTTCAATTACATTATTTTTTTTTCACAATTCATGTAATGTTACACACCTTTTCTAAAATACACCAGTCCCTGTTATTTATAAGGATTTATTTTCAGTCTTCATCAGTGACACTTTCTTAACATATAATGGAAATCACTGTAACTTTTTAAACGACAATGCTAACGCAGTAAAAATAACCCTTCATTTGCTTTCCTTTAAGAATGCAGACTATCTACCCCACGCATGCGTTTCTTGATCTTTGTATTTGGCAGCGAATACCGACCTTGAATCGGAAGACATGAACAAGAGCGCCATTGTCACATTTAAAACTGAACGTTGCATCTGCTCACACACATATCTTTCACTTAGCTAACATTCACAGAAAACAGCATTGATGTAAAAAAAAATTGACCTTGCTTTACAACTTCCTCAAATCACTCCCTTATTTTTTAACGCATCCTCCAGTTCAAGAAAAGCTACTTTTTTGATAACTACTAAGCAATATATAAGTGACTAGACTCCTAGAAAATTTATCAAGTCATTCTGCTCCTCTCCACTGCATAGCCGGCGACCTAATTCTGTGGAGTTGCTATACAACCGGCAGTGCTGCGCCGTTTCCTTTACCATCTTGGGAAATTCAAAATGGATGTCCCTCCTGCCTTCGCAAACGAGCCGAACCACTTAGAACTATTTCGACAGAGAATGCTTCTGTACTACGGCACCTTACCACTCTCAACTTTGAATACTTCATATCGATTATCATTTCGATATTCGTATTTCACCTGTGTGCAGCCTGTATTTCATTGCCTGAGCTGTGATTTCACGTGGGCCCTGGATTTATGTCTCTGCAATTTGGTACCTCCTGAACCGAATTACAATCACCTCATGAATCCGTTACCTGATCATGAACAGCTTTGTTACAACGGAGGGTTTATGGCCTTTGCAGCGATACAAGGAGTTCTGGGTCATTGGAATATATTCGCAGCGGCGCAAGATTTCCTAACAGAGAGCTACATCGAAAACCCACCGAGCTGCCCTATGATGGTAAAAGACGCTCCAATAATGACAGATCATGAATGCTGCTTTCCTCTTCTCAATTGGATGGCTGACATGTTTTCAGATGATAACAGTGATTTCCTGTTAGAAGCACTTGCTGCATACTTTGCCTACACAATGGACGGTTAACTCTTTCCTAACAGAGAACTACATCGAAAACCCACCGACCTGCCCTCTGATAATAAAAGAGGCTCCGATTTTAACAGATCATGAGTACTGCTTTACTCTTTTCCATTGGATGGCTGACATACTTTCAAATGATAAAAGTGATTTCCTGTTACAAGCAGAAGCTACCTATTTTGCCTAAACAATGCTTCAATAACTCTTATACAAACCATTGACGTCCTCATTTCCTTTTGCTTCCCTATATTCTTCACGTTCTTTTCCATATTTTCTTTTGAAGAACAGACCTATTGGCTTTACTAACAGTGGACATTATGATTTCGTGTTGTTTAAATTTTGATCTTTTATGTGGACTACATTTGTTTCTTCAGCTACTCGATTTTCAACTTTATTTTTTTACAGTCTAATCTCAACAATTCTATTGCATATCTTATGTAAGGTTATTTCAAACGTACTCGATGCAAAACTCGCTAATATATGCTATATGTACCCTAATTAATGTGTAAATTTTAAACGAGTTTTTTATAACTGTAAACGCCATTTCGCATCTCAACTGCTTATTTCCGCCTCACACGCCTCTGCTCCTTTAATTTTCTATAAAATTATTAATTTAAAATACTTTACAGAAAAATATGTTCTTTCAACAATATTTCCATTGTTACTTGTGCTGTATTTCAAATGCAATACTGCAACCTTCAAAAGATATATCAATACAGTAGTTCTCCTCAATACTGATTTGCGCACCATCCAACAGATTACATACATGCACCTCTCGCCATTTTGTCGCTTTTGGCGCCTTTTTTTCCCTGTACACAGTAACATAACACAAACTTGATAGTGCTTCGCATGTAGACAGCTGATTGATAAAGTAATGATGTATGACCACTTGCATTTTCATATATCGTTCCCTAACTGAAAGGCCAGAGACCTTCTTCCATTTATTAAAATATGATATACTTCCTTATAAGAGTGTACAATGTTTTTTTCCAACTATATTCATTTTTCTTCAACTATAGCGTTTGCATTCCATGTACTACTGACAATACCAATTACTGTGTTTTTTGCAATTTCTGTACTCATATTACATAATGATTTGCCTTTAAAACAGTACATTTCTAAATAAACATTTCAAATATTCACGGTTTCTCTTTTAATCCATAATCTCAACTGAAATGATTTCATATTGAAAAACTATTCATGGGTTCCACATAACCTTAACTGTAGACACTGAGGACCTTATTTATGAAGACCTTCCGCCGCCGGTGCCTCATTTTTTAAAATGAGAAAAAGTGACGCACCGGTGGCGCAAGGCCTTCATAAATAAAGTCCTGAATGTTTTTTTTTCTCGACCTCACTTACTGATACTAGAACCTGCAAGCCAATTACGGCCCGTGAACTCTTTCTTAGTAGGTTGCGCACCATACAGACAGTTATACCACTGTTAAAAAATTTTTTTTACTGTTACCAAGCACCGCCACAGTTCCGCTTCACTCAGACTTAATCACTGCTCCCACGCTTCTACAGGCCAAACGCTATGTCGTATTTCTCTCCTTATCACACTTTCATCTCCACAATAACAAACAGTTCTCCGCCTGCCACCACAGAACAGAGTGCAGATGCAGAGGCACCAAAGAGTGAACCCATCACCAACTGCCATCTCCGGCTGTTTCCATGATTACACCTCATTCTGCACCTTGCTGAAGGCACAGGTCAAAAGTTCATGTCTCAATGTTCTACAACAAACTAAGAAGACTATTTTCCCTCCAGAAACACCTGCCAATCCACAGCTCTGTTACATGTCTTGTTTTTTCACACCCAATAGTACTTTTCGTTTAACATAAACATTAACATGCAACGTACTGTTCAATCTCCACTTATTACAATCAACCAATCATTTTAATTTTTTTAACCACACCCAGCCTCTTCCTTTTTCTTTATTTAGAATTTCAACTTCTAACTCCCATTCCACTTCCAGAACCGATCGGAGGACGACTACAAATCCCTTGAAAATGAAGGTCTGGCTAATAGGACACAGTTATATTCACTGGAGTGAAAAATATGCAGTAAGCAGATGAATTTGCAACCTCGGCTTACCAAATGTACACATAACATGGATTGGCAAAAGAGGATTGAAATGTCACCAATTGATTCCATTGGTGAAAACTTTTATGCATCTCCCAGAACCAGACCTTATAATTGTGCACTGTGGTGGGAACGATCTAGGCACAATCACTGGGGTAGGTCTGGAAATGCTTCTAAAAGACACCTTTCGACAATTGATGACACTTTTTCCTCGATCTGCCTTGGTATATTCCAATATATGCCAAAGACAGAAATGGAATTGGTCCAATCAACATTGTGCACAATTTGAGAAAGCAAGGAGACATGTAAATAAATCTGTTTCTGCGTTCCTCAGAGATTATAGCATGGGTTCTATTTACCACAACAACTTGCGATACCACATGCAAGACGTCTTTAGGAGAGACGGTGTTCATTTCACGAATGAGGGAAACAGAATCTTCCTCTGCAACATCAGGCTCTGCATCGGTACTTACTTATAAATGCAGAAAACACTCAATTAACACAAGGGCTCTTTTCAGAGCCACCTTATATTTAACCACTCAAACTTCTGATTTATCTCCATTTTCACACTCTTGTAAATAGGTGTGCGCGACCGGGTGCGCGCACCCCGTATTTTTTTTCGGGAAAAAATTATATCTTTTTGCGTTTAACGCCCTTACTGCATACCCAGAGAGAAGCTACGCAGCAAAACAATCTCTACCTTCTCCCCTTTCCATGTTTCAACGCTTTGAAATGAACAATATATTTACTCGCAGCGACAAAATGGCGAACAAAACTTCCTGATTTCCTTCGAATCGAACGTTAACAGACGTCACGCAGCAAAAAAAAAAATTCCGCTCACGCGCAGCCGCTTGAGTGCGCGCACGCGTGCGCGCTTATAGATATATAATTGACTTTAACTTTAATTTTCTCAACAACTACTTAACAGATTTACACCATTCCAAAAAAAGCGTAATCTGCGAACCGGACTCTACAGTTTTGCCAAATTTCTTATAAATCCATTCAGCCGTTCGACCTGTAGCCGAGTCTAAAGGTCCTATGGAAAATAACATGTAGAAAACACGTTTTGGGACCCCCCTTATATCTCAGCCCCCACTTGACCAATCCCCCCCAAACTTTGAGGGAAGGAGCGCAGCGGACCGAGCCATCTTCTATGAGAAATTCGTTAAGATTCTTCAACCAGGGCCAAAGTTATTCCAAATAGAATGTTGAGGATTTCCTATGGAAAACAATCCTAACTATAACTACCTACTGGCGACAGCCAGTAGGTAATATATATATATATATATATATATATATATATATATATATATCCGAACCAAACTCCTTTACTGTGTTGTTGTAGGGAGTCAGGCACACACAGGGTTTCAGGAGTAAAGCTGCACTTTAATCTTTCCTGCAGCATGATGCATGAGTGATGTAATATGTGAAGTCATCAGCAGTGCATTGCAGGCGCGCAAGTTATAGTGAGTCCAACTAAC
The DNA here is from genome assembly GCF_964263255.1 of Lissotriton vulgaris. Lineage (NCBI taxonomy): Eukaryota > Metazoa > Chordata > Amphibia > Caudata > Salamandridae > Lissotriton > Lissotriton vulgaris. The sequence goes on along the minus strand of NC_141685.1, from coordinate 2,039,770,076 downwards.
TATAACGTGGGAATTTCAATGGTTTTATGTCAGTAAAATTTCCAGCTAACTATAACTGGTGTCAACCCTACGTTTTTTTCAGTGAATTTAATAGGTTTTTTAAATGCTAATTCCTAACTATAACAGGTGTGAAACCTATGTTTTTTTCAGTGAATTTCATAGGTTTTTTAAATGCTAATTCCTAACTATATTAGACCTGAAAGCCCACCAGGAATCTCCAGTATGCGCCAGGGGACTGCATTGCAGAGAGGTGTATTGAAGCCACGCCCCTTTTTACACCTCTCTGCAATGCAGCCCCCATGCATGTTTGAAGAGGGGGAACTCATTCCCCTTGCATACTGGGGGTCCCTGGGGGCCAACTAGCCCACCAGGAGCCTCCAGTATGTACCAGGGGCCTGCATTGCAGAGAGGTGTAATGAGGCCACACCCTTTTTTACACCTCTCTGCAATGCAGCCCCCATGCATGTTTGAAGAGGGGGAACTAATTCCCCTTGCATACTAGGGGTCCCTGGGGGCCAACTAGCCCACCTGTAACCTCCAGTATGCGCCAGGGGGCTGCATTGCACAGAGGTGTAATGAGGCTATGCCCCTTTTTACAGCTCTCTGCAACGCAGGCCACTGGCGCGTTTGCAGAGGGGGGACTAATTCCCCTTGCATGCTGGGGTCCCTGGGTCATATCTGCCCAAACACTGATATTCCGAACGATTGAAAATTACTTTTCTTGAGAAACATTTGGATTTGGATTATCATGTCCTATACTTTGGAATTTTTGAAAGACTGACTTGAGGATGCTATAAATTACTCAAGTCTGCCCGAATTGTGTCTCGGTAAAATTGATACCTAGTCACTTTGAATAAGAATGTACTTACGTCTCGTCTAACATTTGGAACAAATATCTAGTTATATGACAACAGGATACCGACATAACTTGAAGGAAATAAGAACGCCCTGAAGAAGTTCTGTTGTACAGAATGAAACGTTTCGGCTGGCTGTGGTACATAAACTTAAGGAAAATAAAAGCATTTGAATATACACCAAGATTCAGCGCTTCAATAAGGACTCTAAGTGATATGATTTGATTGGACTTATTGTGCAAGTGGTGCTGTGCCAAACTTTGGAATATTCTCCACTACTCTCTACTACTTACTCTCTCCTACTCCACTACTCTCAAATACTCACTCTCTACTACTCATTCTTTACTACTCTACTACTCTCTACTACTCTCTCTCTACTACTCACTCCCTACTACTCACTATCTACTACTCTCTACTACTCACTCTCTACTACTCACTCTTTACTACTCACTCTCTACTACTCTCTACTACTCACTCTCTACTTCTCACTCTATACTACTCTCTACTGCTCTCTACTACTCTCTCTCTACTACTCACTCTACTACTCACTCTCTACTACTCTCTACTACTCACTCTCTACTACTCTCTCTCTACTAGTCTCTACTACTCACTCTACTACTCACTCTCTACTACTCTCTACTATTCTCTCTCTCTGCTACTCACTCTCTACTACTCTCTACTACTCACTCTCTACTACTAACTCTCTACTACTCTCTACTACTCACTCTTTACTACTCTCTACTACTCACTCTCTACTGCTCTCTACTACTCACTCTACTACTTACTCTCTACTACTCTCTACTACTCACTCTCTACTGCTCACTCTCTACTACTCTCTACTACTCACTCTACTATTCACTCTACTACTCTCTACTACTCACTCTCTGCTACTCTTTTTACTGCTCTTTACTACTCTATACTACTCACTCTCTACTCTCTATTACTCACTCTACTCTCTACCTCTTTACCTCTGTCTACTTCTCTCTCCACTAGTCTCTACCTCTCTACCGCTACCTCTCTACCTCTACCTCTCTACCTCTACACCTCTACCTCTCTACCTCTCTCTACACGCACACATATACAAATATATATGCATATATATGCATATGCATTTATATATATGTATGTGTATGTATATATATATATATATACATACATATATAAACATATATGATCTGTATATCTATATAAATACAAATATTAGTGCATGCATACATATATGCATACAGATGCATGTTATCTACATGAAAGTTTAAAAAACACTCATAAAAGCAAAGCTAAAAAGCCACCTCATTACAAACAGAATGGCTTTAACTTAACACCTTGGCTGCTATGGCTTTTCCCCTCCTGTGCTGACTATTTATGAGCCCCATTGTTCATGACGAGCTCAGCTCGTCATAAGCACAGCTCAACCGTGCCTCATGACGAGCTGAGCTCGTCATGAGCATGGAAGGGGTTAAACGAGGGAGAGATCTGTTGCATTTTCAATGTTTGTTTACTTCAGTTCCATCAAGAAGGCATTCAGATGTGTCACACATTTGCCATAAATTCTGAATGTTAGCACTCTAGTTGCTCATTAGATCACTGTAGTAAAGCTACTGCTCACCAGGGAAGTCTGCTGCTGGTATTCAAAGTGCATGTTTCCGTCTGCATGTCAGAATTTTTTTAATGAAATGGAAGAGGATTTGAGAAGTCACTCAAAATGTGCCCTAATTTTTCTTTCTGCAGCACTAATCATACTTTCTATGGCAAAATATACCCCCTCATTTTGTTCCTTTTTAAATTAAATTTTTAAGAGTTACCACTTTATTCCAATCAAGATGGCTTCTGGTGTGCCATACCTTTGTAATAAGTAGGACTGTTAGCGCTCTAGTTGTTCTTTAGAACACATTGGGACATTCTGTCATTGGGCTATACTTGGGCTACATCTGGGTGATATTTGGGCTACATTTGGGCTCTTTTGTCTCTGGTGGCCATCTTGGGAGACTGCATGTCAGAATTTTTCAATGAAATAGAAGAGGATTTGAGAAGTCACTCAAAATGTGCCCTAATTGTTCTTTCTGCAGCACTAATAATACTTTCTATTGCATAATATACCACTCATTTTGTTCCTTTCTAAATTAAATGTTTTAAGAGTTACCACTTTATTCCCATCACGATGGCTTCAGGTGTGCTATACCTTTGTAATAAGTAGGACTGTTAGCGCTGTAGTTGTTCTTTAGAGCACTCTAGGAGGCTGCAGTAGAACACAAAGGAATCAACTGACAGTCTCTGTCCTTGTTGGATGTACATGTTTTACTGAGAATGTCAGACTTCATTTTCACATGACTGAGAAAGATAATTTGAATTTACAGAAAATATGCTTTCAGTTTAGCTTATAGATCCCCTTCCAAACCACTGTGGGAAAATCATGAGATATTAGTTTTCTTTCAAACATGATTCATGATATCACAGCAGAAGGCTTTTTCACCAGGTAAAATCACCTAGAACACACCACAATTCCTAAAATGAGTATGGTACCATCAACAAATGATTTATAATGTAACTAAAGCCCTAAAACCCTCTATTACCTACAATGCTTTTTAATGAGGTGCTATCATGTATACCAAATATATAAATATATATATTTTTTAACCTAAATTACTCAAAATCCACTGGAGCACATATCTTGAGACATAGCAAAGGCACATCGGGCTACCAGTCCCTACAATTTTGCCAAGTTTTGTGGGAATCCATTCAGCCGTTCGGGCTAAAAGTGAGTCTAACCGCCCTATGGAAATTAACATGGGGAAAACACGTTTTGGGACCCCCCTTTTATCTCGGCCCCTGCTTGACGAATCCCCCCAAACTTTCAGGGAAGGAGCGGAGGGCAGCGTGGCAAATTTAAGGAAAATTACAGGCAGATTCCTCAACCGGCGCCAAAGCTATTCCCAATAGAATGTTGCGGATTTCCTATACTAACTATAACTACCTACTGGCGACCGCAAGTAGGTAATATATATATATATATATATATATATATATATATATATATATATATATATATATATATATATATATATATGAAGAAAACAGTCCCTGTTCCGACAATGCTCGGCGGAACACAGCAGGTTTGGACCTCCAGTGGCCCCAATGAAATGCAGCGGAAGTAAGGTCAAAAGAACACAATCTAACCTCGAATGAGTTGCAGAGTGGCGATTTATTCGTTAAAGGATAAACTATATATATATATATATTACCTACTGGCGGTCGCCAGTAGGTATATATAGTTAGGATTTTTTTGAATAGGGATTTCTGAAAATTCTATGTTGAATAACTTTGGCGTTGATGGGCGGAATTGGCTGCAATTTTCAGGAAAATGGCACATGTTGGTTCTGAGCGTCCCCTGAAAGTTTGGGGGGGTTTCGTCAAGCGGGGGCCAAGAAAAAAGGGGGGTGCCTAAACGTGTTTTTAACATTGAGTTTTTCATAGGGCGGTTGGACTCATTTTTAGCTCGAACGGCTGAATGGATTTCCACAAAACTTGGGAAAATTGTAGGGACTGGTAGCCCGATGTGCCTTTGCTATGTCTCAAGATATATGCTCCAGTGGTTTTTACGAAAATTAACTTTGAAAAATATATATTGGGCTACATTGGGCTATATATATGTAGGAGCCCAAATGTAGCCCGATGTGGCCCAATGTAGCCCAATGTAGCCCAAAGATGGCCACCAGAGACAAAAAAAAACAAATGTAGCCCAAATATCAGCCAGATGTAGCCCAACTATAGCCCAGTGACAGAATGTCCCAGAGTGTTCTAAAGAACAACTAGAGCGCCAACAGTCTTACTTATGACAAAAGTATGGCACACCTGAAGTCATCTTGATTGGAATAAAGTGTTAACACTTAAAACATTTAATTTGCAAAGGAACAACATGAGGGGTTTCATTTTGCCATAGAAATGGTATATATATTTATATATATATATATATAGTGTATATTTGTAAATAGAAATGGAGTATATATTTTTGTAATATATAAAGATTTTGATATTTATAGGAATATATAGATTTTTATATATATTTTTTCATATAACATGTGGATACTGTATATAGTTTCAAGATTTTTATAGATGGATTTGAAGTTAATGGACCAGTTTCAGTATTCAAATGGAGGGATGTATATACAATATGGTTGTGTGTATATACATGTTCTGTGTACGTGGTTATGGCTTAATGAGTCAATAATATTGCATTCATGCAGTTATAGTTTTCTTTTCAAAAAAAGCCAACACACTGGTTTTTTATGACATGTGTATATAGAGGTGAGCACGTATTGTATATGTAACTACGTATTTTCTCTATGTCTACACCTTGTGACCCACGAAAATGGGTGGAGCATCACTGGTTAAAAAAATGTATAAATTTGTAGCTGACCTGGTGCGCGGTGTGTGACCAAGGGCACTTGGTGCTCGAAACGCGTAACCAGTGAGGTTTGATTAAAGATCTCCTTGACTGCAGCCTTTGGGTCCGTGTCTTCGTTTGTCCACGACAGGAGTGTGGTGATTGAAGATTACTTGGTTCATATATATATATATATATATATATATATATATATTACCTACTGGCTATCGCCAGTAGGTATATATAGTTAGGATTAATTCCCTATGGGATTTCTGAAAATTCTATGTCTAATAACTTTGGCGTTTGTGGACAGAATCGGCTGAAATTTTCAGGAAAATGGCACATTTTGTTTCTGAGCAGCCCCTGAAAATTTGGTGGGGTTTCGTCAAGGGGGGGCCGAGAAAAAAGGGGGGTCCCAAAACGCGTTTTTCCCATTCATTTTTCCATAGGGCCTTTGGCCTCACTTTTAGCTCGAACGGCTGAATGGATTAGCACGAAACTTGGCAAAATTGTAGGGACTGTTAGCCCGATGTGCCTTTGCTAGGTCTCAATATATGTGCTTCAGTGGATTTTGAGAAATTAACGTTTAAATCAAGATATATATCTGTAACAGCGCTCCGGGCAGCGATCCGGTCCGCTTACTTTTCGCTTATCGGAACTTTGCGCGCAGAAAGCTGATTGGCTCTCCGGTGTCTGTCAACATTCTAAACAGTCCGGAGCGGCCGCCATCTTGTCTCTCGGTAGGATCGAGAGAGAAGAAGAGGTGAAAAACGAAAGGGGAATTTAATGAAAGGGGGCAAGGTATCCCCCTCTTGACCCCCTAGGAATGTTGTTGGGGTTATTAAAGGGTCCCGTGGGGAAAATAAAAAAAAAATGATTTTTCACGGTAGAAGCGCTTCACGGGCCGCGAACTGGTAGCGAAACGGGAATTCGCCATTTTGTGCTTCGTTAATTAAATTACTAGGTATAAGTGGGTGCGGGAGACGTATCCTAATCCCCTATGTTTCCTGAGGGTGGCTGAGGAGGCTGATATATGTTGATACATCTCTTCCAGCGGCTGTGCGTGAGCTTTTTTTTTTTTTTGCTGCGTGACAGTCCGGAGCGGCCGCCATCTTGTCTCTCGGTAGGATCGAGAGAGAAGAAAAGGTGAAAAACTAAGGGGGAATTTAATGAAAGGGGGCAAGGTATCCCCCTCTTGACCCCCTAGGAATGTTGTTGGGGTTATTAAAGGGTCCCGTGGGGGAAAAAAAAAAAAAATGATTTTTCACGGTAGAAGCGCTTCACGGGCCGCGAACTGGGCCGCAAACTGGTAGCGAAACGGGAATTCGCCATTTTGTGCTTCGTTAATTAAAGTACTAGGTATAAGGGGGTGCAGGAGACGTATCCTAATCCCCTATGTTTCCTGAGGGTGGCTGAGGAGGCTGATATATGTTGATACATCTCTTCCAGCGGCTGCGCCATCTTGCCTTTTTTCGAATGCCACAATTTTGTCGTGCACGGCAGCCATTTTAGATGCCAGGCTGGTCCCAGGCTATCACCTAACCCTGCGGATGTAGTTTATGGCCCCAGCTGTAGAGAATTCAGACATGCCAATCCTCCTGATTCAGGCGTGTGACTACTGTTTCAGTGCTAGTCTCCCGCCTCCCGATTTCTGCAAGCAAAAACCCGGGGGCATATTACGAACAACTAGCGATAATTTTTGTCTCTAACTTGTTTAGAGACAAAAATTATCGCCGCACATCGGCGATTTTTATCGCAGATAAACCTTGCTATTATCGCAGAAAAGTCAGCGATATTCATGTATTATCGACCTAATGCTCTTAGCCATGTTATCCACCTCCCATTGGATAACATGGCTAAGAACTGCTCAGGGCAGGTGTTAGATTTTGGAGATATTCGCGCTTAGCGCGAATATCTCCAAAAGTTGGTAATAGAAGGTAGCGATGTTAGGGACTGTTTCTAGTCGCTAACATCTTGGCACGCCACTTTGCATGTCATTAGTGATAAGTATCACTGACATGCAAAGCGGGGCCCAAGATGGTCGCAATCTCCTTTTAGCTGTCACTAACTGGTGTTAGCGACAGCTTGGTAATAGGGAGATAATTTTATCTCCGCTTTCAAGGCTTTTAAAGCCAAAAAAGCGGAGATAAACCCCCTTGATAATATGCCCCACGATTCCTTGGGGGTTTCAGCTGACAGGGCTTGGTATTGGGTTACATGGTAATTTTTCCAGGAAACGTCAGAGGGTCGATGCAGGGGTTCTAGAAGAGGTGATAAACCATTTAAGCCTCATGAACAAGCGCATGGTCTTTTAAAGATTTGTGAAGTACTCGGAGCGGCGGTGTGTGTGTGTGCCCTCTTTCAGGAGCGGGCGGGGGGGCACTGCCAGCAACTTGCCAGGTCAGGTAGTGTTCAACACGTGCATCACCCTTTCTCTGCTTGCTATTGCGCTCCATGCTTCGGAAAGGTAAGAAAAAGAACGTGCATTTGAGTTTGAAATGTCCGATCCTGCAGCAGCACACTTCCAAAGCCCACACATGACAATAACCCGATTCAAGGCCCCATTCACCCGTTTTAAAAAAAATAGATAACACTCCAACAAAGTAAGGTTATAAAACTTTATTAACTACTAACTTTAACGAACGGAACAAAAACTAAAAACATTTAAACATTTCTCAACACAAAAAGCAACAATGGTTAGAAGCTGTCTTTTGTGCGAATAGTCCCAAGGCAGCACAACGTGCAGAGTTCTGGACGGCACCCAGGTGATGTCGCCTGGGTGCCGCACTGGTTTAGGGATCCTACAATGCAGCACAGAAAAACAGCGTGGGGCGTCCCGGGTGGTGCGGGGGGAGGCCTCGTCAGTAGCGGTCTGTGTCCAGTGTCACATGGCTGACACAACATGTACGACAGGCACCCAGGTGATGTCCAGTAAACTGCCGCACTGGTTTTGGTATCCTACAATGCTGCTCCGAAAATTGGCGTGCGGCGGCCCGGGGGGGGGGCGTGGGGGAGCCGGCGTGAACGGGCCTCCCCAGGTGGCGGCCATCTAGCTGAGTTGCGCCCGCTCTTGCGGCTACAGCGTCTCGCTCACCATGTTGTTGAGTTGCTCCCACTCTTGCAGTGCAGCGATAGGCGGCTGCCACATGGCTCTTAAAATGGCGGACGGCTCCTCGGTTTTAGGCCTGGTCCACTGAAATGGCCCTGGGACACTTTGGAACTCGGACGCTTGCCTGCTAGGGCTTGGGCTCCATTCTCGAAAAGCGTTCCCTCAGCCGTGAAGATTGTATAAAAGTCTTGGGGGCCCCCGACTCCCGCAGGCTTCCGGTGGGGAGCGGCTGCCATGATTGCTCGCGGAATGACCACGACGGAGCCACGAGATGGTGGTGCTCTCATGCTGACGCCAGCTTCAGTCTGAATGATCCAGAAACAAGGTGGGGCTTTCATCGTTTGGGAAAAAAAAATGTTCTAAACCAATGAAAAGTGTTATTTTTAGGTCATATGACCAAGCCTTCCATTTTTAGGAAACCAAAAGTAAAATGAACCAATGAAAAGTTTTATAAACAAGTCACATGACCTGTTATGCGGCATAGGGCTACAAAAAGCGTAGAAAATCCGTTGGCACGTGAGGCGGCGTCAGTAGCGGACCGATGTGCGAATAGGCCGAAGGCAGCACAACGGGCCGAGATCCGGATGGTACCGAGGTGGTGTCCAGCAAATTGCCGCACTGGTGTGGCCATCCTACAATGCTGCGCCGAAAGACGGCGTGTCCAGCTGAGTTGCGGTCACTGTTGCGGTACAGTGACTCGAACGCGCCGAGATCCGGATGGCACCGAGGTGGTGTCCAGCAAATTGCCGCACTGGTGTGGCCATCCTACAATGCTGCGCCGAAAGACGGCGTGTCCAGCTGAATTGCGGTCACTGTTGCGGTACAGTGACTCGAACGCACCGAGATCCGGATGGCACCGAGGTGGTGTCCAGGAAATTGCCGCACTGGTGTGGCCATCCTACAATGCTGCGCCGAAAGACGGCGTGTCCAGCTGAGTTGCGGTCACTGTTGCGGTACAGTGAGTCGAACGCGCCGAGATCTGGATGGCCCCGATGTTGTGTCCAGCAAGTTGCCGCACTGGTGTGGCCATCCTACAATGCTGCGCCGAAAGTCGGCGTGGGGTGCCCCGTTGGCTTATGAGGTGATGTCAGTAGTGGACCGATGTGTGAATAGGTCGGAACCAGCACAAGGCACCAAGATCCGAATGGCAAGTCCTGGATGTTGAGTGCCTCAGTTGAGAGTTCTGAGCAGTGCTTGTAAGACTGTCTGAAGCTTATTTGCACCTGCTGCAGCTTCACTAGGTCCGGCGGAACTTTTTTCCTTTTCCTTTCTGCTTCTTTTCCTACAATGCGTTTCATCTGAAGACACGACCAGGTCCCTGAATGTGTGCAGGGGGACGCTATTGATTGAATGAAAATGGCGGCTTGACACAAAGCTGACTCAAGCGTTACTGTTGGTGCTATACAGACAAAAATTGGTTTTCAGTTTGTACATTCTTCAGGTTTTTTTTTTCCATCCAAGTCTGATTGAGAGTTTGTAGAAAAATGGCTTCAGATTTTCCACATACTACTCTTCAACATTCTTCCTAAATGTAACAATGTGAAACTCACTAGGAGAACGGCTGTTTCTGTTTCCTTTCAAAATGCTGCCAACAATATTTTCTGAATGGAAGACACCATCTTGTAGCATAAAGGGCCGAAAGGGGTTCTGGTCTGGCCGATGGTTGGTGGAGACATTTTGACTATATCTTGGACCTGCCCGGCCTCGCCCAAAATGGCGCCGATATAAATGGGACTCGTAACTCCTTGCCCGCAAATGTATATCTAGAAAATGTTATTGTAAGTGGCCCTGTTCTATTTTAATTACAAAATGTATGTCCACCGATTCCGCAACTGTTAGACACCTTAGTTCTTGCAACCTAATGGCCCGCTCGTTACGTTTCTCTACAGTGTAAATGTCTCCTCATCATATACGATTTCAGTTTGCTCCGTGGCCGGCCCACGTGGTTATAGGCCCGTATTTGTATACTGACATTTTCACAATAAAGGTTTTTAAAACAAAACACGGTAGTAGTATTTACATTGGTAAAGTTTTTACTTTTAGTGACTGTTTTCGAATCAGTAAAAGGCAAGTGAAATAAAGCAGTCCAATTACATGACGGATAAAAGGTATAATATGTAGGAATGCAGTAAAGATAAATGGTCAAGGGCAGTTGTGTTTTTCATGTCTGCAACATAAAGTGATCGATAAGAATCTGATAATCAGGCGTATCGGCGACTAAGACAGCAGGCCGAATCTCTTTTACTCAACGGCTCCGTCATGGAAGGAAGAAACGCCCTTTTTCTCGAAAAAGGAATATATTTTACTTGCAAGACAGTTGTAAATTTTCCGGGAAAGTACATTAGCCTGGAATATTATAACATATGTTTGAAAAAAATATATTGTTCGAAAATAATAAAAAGCGTAATTTTTAGGTCATATGACCAAGCTTTTCATCATTAAATTAACAAAAGTAAAATGAACCAATGAAAAGTTTTATTAACAAGTCACATGACCTGTTATGCTTACGTTACGCGCTGCGCGCCGCGCCTCGGATCACTTCCGGGTGCGCTAACGCGGCGTGTCATAAAACGCATTACGCGACAACGTAGGTCAAGAATATAGTCTAAATGTCTCCACCAACCAGCGTTCAGAACACAACCCCTTTCAGCAGTCCAAAAAGTTCTGTTAAATGACAACAGAGGGGACAGGCAACAAGAACCATCAGTCAAAGAGGGGAGGGCAAGTTCTTCTCTTCCGGGTCATGTTGGGGCGCTACCGGAACTGATCGAATTGGTAGTTTATAGTGTTTCTGGATGTTTCAGACTAAAGCTGGCGTCAGCATGAGACCACTACCATCTCGTAGCTCCGTCGTGGCCATTCCACGAGCAATCATGGCAGCCGCTCCCCACCAGAAGCCTGCGGGAGTCGGAGGCCCCCAAGACTTTTGTAGAATCTTCACGGCTGAGGGGACGCTTTTCGAGAATGGGACCCAAGCCCTAGCAGACAAGCGTCCGAGTTCCAAGGTGTCCCAGGGCCATTTTAGTGGACCAGGCCCAAAACCGAAGAGCCGGCCGCCATTTTGAGAGTCCTGTGGCAGCCGCCTATCGCTGCACCGCAAGAGCGGGCGCATCTCAACTACATGGTGAGCGAGACGCTGTAGTCGCAAGAGCGGGCGGTAAACAGCTGAATGGCGGAAGAGGCACAGTGTAGCAAAAGTGGGCGGAATGGCAACTAAAACGATAAAGGGGCGCCCCACTACAGCTTGTCTTCAGGTCAAACGGATTGTGGGACAAGGTCCAGAATTGAAGAGTCATCAAAAGGCAAAAAGTTCCGCCGGACCCCGGGAGCCGGCCGCCTATGTCGGGGGCGATCTCAGGCTACACCAGTGCTATAAGACTTGGGGAGGGTGTCGGAGCCAAGCGTCTTCTCCGAGTCCATGGCCATCACACCGCCCCTCAGGGGCCTCCGTCAAGCTGTTTAGGAAGGTAACATATCACATTGTTTTCTAATGCAGTCAGGTCCACAAACGACACTCACTTACTTTGAGAATAGTGAAGCTGCAGTAGGTGGAAATAAGCTTCAGACAGTGTTACAAGCACTGCTCAGAACTCTTAACTATGGCACCCAACATCCAGAACTTATGCTATTTGAGAATGGCAGTGACATCGAAGCATCTCAGGGACCAAAACCATTAACGTACTTTCACGTATGAAAATCTTACTTGGGGAGGGGGCAGGAGCGAAGCGCCCCCTCCCAGTCAGCGCCACCACACCGTATGTTGAAAATCTGAAGCCATCGTTCTACAAAGTCAACCAAACTTGGATTGAAAAATCTAGAAAAATGTACAAACTGAAAACCAGTTTTGGTCTGCATAGCATCAGTAGCAACGCTTGAGTCAGCTTTGTGTCAAGCCGCCATTTTGATTCAACAAAGCACAGGCATTGAAAAAGGCTGAAATTCAGAACTCTAAACTATGGCACCCAACATCCAGGAGCTTGCCATCCGGATCTTGGAGCCTTGTGCTGTTTTCGATCTATTCACACATCGGTCCACTACTGACATCATCTTATAAACCAACGTTATGTAAATAGTTTTTTAATAAAATGTTTTACCCTGTTTCTTTGCTGGTGTGTTGTCTATATTTTTAATATTTGCATAGGGTTTGTCGTTATTTTGTGCGGGATGGGTGATGGAGCCGAGCTGTCTTGCAGCCCTCATGGTGTGGAGCTCAGTTCATCTCACTATTTTCGTATTTCTCATGAAGGGTTGTTCCTAATATTTCTATTTTAGCGAGGTCAAAAAGAGATCCAATTAGTGGCCTACTGATTTTGCTCGATTACTTTTATTTTTTTACACGATTTTTCACTATCTGCAAAGACTAAACAGAGTATTGCGACTTTGTGCTTGTTTGTAAATAGAGAATGATCCAAAGAGAACCAATTCTAAAACAGTAAATGCTTGGACAACAATCAATCAAATGGAGAGACAAGGAGGCACGACGGATTACAACGGGGGTAAAGGCCTGCGTTAACTACCCTTCAGTATCTGCAAAGAGAGAGTACTACTAAGACAAAAGAGGGGAGGGGGGGGTGCAGCGTTCAAAGCACATCAGCGTGCATAAATACGAAAATGTTTTTATCTATCACGTACTTGACATTTTAAAGCTTTTCATATTTGCTATTAAAAAACCAATGAAATTCACAGAAAAAACCATAGGTTATAGTGGATATATAGTTAGGAATTTGCATTTACAAAACCTTGAAAATTCAATGAAAAAACCATTGGTTTTAGGCCATATATAGTTAGGAATTAGCATTTACAAAACCTTATTTTACTCGCATAAAACCATTGAAATTCCATATATAGTTAGAAGCGTTAACTATATATCGCGCACCCGCAATCCACTGCTGATGATGTCACATATTACATCATTCATGACATGGTCAGTGACATCACTGATGACATCACTGATGACATCTCAAATGACATCACTGATGACATCACTGATGACATCTCAAATGACATCACTGATGACATCACTGATGACATCTCTTTTGACATTACTGATCACATCACTGATGACATGTGATAATACGATGAACCTCTTCAGACTCTAATATAACCTTAGATACACTCAGTGTAAACAGACACTCACAGACAGTCACTCATCCATGGAGTTACTCACACACCTAGTCAGTCATGCAAAGAATCAATCACACCTCCATTTCCTCAACTATACAGTTATACACACCTTACTTATTCAAACATATACTAACACATATTTACTCTCTTATTCAATCCCTGATACAAGTTCACAATGATCCATACAGCCACTCACACATTCACTGGCTCTTATGCACAGTTATTTATATATGTCAACTCTCAAATGTACTGTGTTTTACATATGTACTTACTTTGACATGTAGCACTGAGATATCCATTCACTCACCAATACACTCATGCACACAGTCAACCGCCCATACAGCTGTTTCCACGTGCACTTTTGAACCCATACATCTAGTGAATCAACTGCTCACACATCTATGCACAGAGTCATACACCTCCCAGCCACCCACACACACACTCAGTCTCCCATACAAATACTTGGGCAACCAATCAATAACCCATATAGTTACTCATATAGCTACTGATCAACACATGCAGCAGTTTACAGAACAACAGACATAATGATGCACAAATTAAGACAGTTTAGTCACTAACCCATGCACTCAGTGAGACACATTTAATCACTTACTCATTCAGTCAGTCATGCACCTACTAAATCCTTCATCCAGACACTTATACATCCACTCATTCTTCAATATGTAAGACATATTTTAACTTTACAGAAACATACAGTCACTGGATGTTGTCATCAGTGATGTCATCGGTGATGTCATTTGAGATGTCATCAGTGATGTCATCAGTGATGTCACTGACCATGTCATGAATTATGTAATATGCGACATGATCAGCAGTGTATTGCGGGTGCGCGATATATAGTTAGTGCAACTAACTATATATGCGAATTTCAATGGCTTTGTGTGAGTAAAATAAGGTTTTGTAAATGCTAATTCCTAACTATATATGGTCTATAACCTATGGTTTTTTCAGTAAATTTTCTATATATATATATATATATATATATATATATATATCCAACACCAGTTCAAAGTACGTGCGCTCTCAGGATAAACAAGACCCAGGGCTCCAATAAACTTGCAAAGTGTTTATTTACACAGCGTGTTTCAACTGCATACACAGCTTTGATCACGTGTAAGGTGCACTACCTCTGACTGGCTTTTGTAACAAAACATGGTTAAGATAAACAATGGCAGTGAAAAGAGTAAAACTCCAGTTAAATGCTTCAACAGTATTGGAGTGGTTACATAATATGAAAAGAGATGTTACATGTCACAATACATCAATATTAGTTGAAACCTTGTTTTACGAACATAAATCAAATAATGCAAATGCAAAAGTTTACTATACTGACCATGCAAAATCATACTGAAATCATCATTAAACGTAGTGTGTATTGTAGCCCGTGTCATATTAAGTCATATGCATGTTTGTGACCCACATGGTGGGCATAGGGAGATGTAGTGAAAGCCATTGTAAAAATGGCCAATGTTGTGGGTAATACCTCTAAAATGGGTTGTGAAGCTAAGAACCACAATGGTTGTGAGAGTGACATGTTAATGTATAATACATGTGTCAAAGAGATCTAGTCTATCCAAGTGGGCTAGCCGGGTCAAAACCTGAATTCATATTGATAGTGAACTTCACGAAAATGCACAGGTATCAGAGTGCAAGAAAAGGCGAACCCCACACACAGACAGTGAGTGGAGAAATCACAGTGATGACAGTGCTTGAGTGTGTCCAACCCAGTGATGGAGACTAGTCCAACGCAAGTACAGAAGAATCTGAGTCCAATGAATATCTGATAACAGGCAATAGCAAACATCATGTATATCTCCTTATCTAGGGAATCAACAAGTAGAATTCTGACAGGCGGAGACCCACCTGCCACCACTCACAGTATCTAACCATGTAACAAACTCAAACAAGTTGAAGTGACAAACGAAGAAAAGGTTAGGCTGCCCGGGGCAGTGATTCATGGTGAAATGGGCTCATTCCTATCCTCCTGCAAAAGAAAGAAAAAACACACAATTAAAAAGTGAACCTCTAAGGGTTGCATAAATTCACATAATTAATAATATAGAGTGCTGAATCCACTAGTTGGTAGAGAAGGAAAGAGACATATGTGCATAGTGCGAACCAGAGGATTAAAAACAGAGAGACATCAAGGACATAACAATCATGTTGGAACATCTCCTGCCAAAATCCGCAAAGAATACTGGAGACCAAGAGAAAAAGGAGTAGAAAAAAGATAGGAAGAAAAGGCAAGAAAAAAGAAACAGAACAAGAAAATGAAAAGGAAAAGAAAAAGAAAGAGAGAAAGGAGGAGAAAAAGGAGGAGAACTAGCCAAGGGGAAGAGAGATTCTTCTTCTTTGAGCTATATGGCTAGCTCTTCATTTTGATTGAATCCCCCTGGGATCTTAGTATGAAAATCCACAATGAATTTCGATTCTCTTTGCCTTAGTCTGAGAGTCCTGCCTCCTCCCCTGGGGTCATTCGAAATCTGCTCAAGAACAAAGTAACTGAGAAGGTTGGAGTCAGAGAAGTGTTTTTCTTGGTAGTGTCTGGCCACTGTATATTTGGGATCCTTGTTAGATATCACCCTCATGTGCTTGAGCATGCGTATTTTGGCAATCAAGGAGGTGCTGCCAATGTACCAACGTATGCATAGGCACTCTATGACATACACTACAAATATGGTACTGCATGTGAGGAATTGTGTAATTACTTTTTTGCGTGTGCTGGGTTTAAGTTTATTGCGAAACCTGCTATTTTTACGCGCCTTACAATGACCACAGGGAAAAAATCCCTATAGGCCATGCCCACTGTTGGCAGTGTATTTGGTGATGTCACTGTGTACAAACATGTCTTTTTATGGTCCTGCTACGTCTGAAAGTGATGTTGGGTCTTTCTTGGATCGTGCCACCTATGGTGCTATCACACTTAAGAATTTCCCAATTTTTAACTAAAATGCCCCTGGCACTGTTAACATCAGAATTGTATGAAATAATTATCCTGGTGCTTTCTTCTTTGGGCTCCCCCTCAGGTAAATGTTTGTCTTCTAATGTCTGTGCTTTGCTTATACCTCCTACCTTCTGCTGAGCTCTTTTCAAGACCCAGTTGTGATAGCCCCTTTCCCTGAATCTGTTGAGAATGGATTTGTTCTTCTGCGCATACGCTTCTTAGCTATTGCAGTTCCTCTTAGCCCTCAGCAGCTCCACGTAAAAAATGTTGCCTGCAGTGCTTTTACGAAATATTTTGCTGTAGATGCTGTTTGATCTCTTGTTCGACGTCAAGATACTCTGCCATTGTTTTAATGATGTTGCCAGTCAGAAAAATGTGTTGGTTGTTCACATTGAGTTTCCTTATGAAGTCTCTGGTTTCAGGCTCAGAACCCCTTCAGATAATGAACAGGTCATCGATGTACCTAAGCCACATCTTGACCTGTTCAAAATCCTAGGAGAGAGCTGGATCCTGAAGAATCTCTTCCTCCCAGAGACCCATGAAAAGATTGGTGAAACTGGGAGCAAAGCAAGATCAAAGCAAAGCAAGATCCCATCGCTGTACCAGTGGTCTGTATGTACAGAGCACCAATAAATAGAAAAATGTTGTTCTTGAGACAGTACTCTGTCATCTCTAGAATCATTTGGCTATGTTCTCAGAATCTAACATGTCTCTTTCTGAGAAAGTGCCTGCAAGCCTCCAGACCATGTTGGTGGTCTATAATTATGTATAAGGAATGTATGGCCTGGATACCCGTCACCCCCTCCCAACACAATCCCCAAGAATGGGAAGACGGATACAGTTCTTGAGCTTTTAGAAGGCGGGAGGGAGTTACCCTCCCGGCCGTATTTATTAAAATATGAAACAAAATTAAAACATTAAAATAACAGTTTCATATCATGTACAATTTCATTTATACATTACGATGTTTATTGGCTAACCTTAACATATCTCTAATACAAAGGTTCTCCTAGCCGATTCTAAAACATCCTGTAAATGCATTTCTCAAAATTCAAATTGTACATCCTAACATTACGGGCCAACGGCAAGGTCGTAACCGGTGTCAGATCCCTAATACCAGACTCCCCCCCTTACTTGTGAGGGGCGGGCGCACAGAGGACTGTACCTCTGTGCCAACTTCCAATTTCCCTTGTCTTAACGGGGGCCCATACTTACTCGACGCCATCTTGGTGGTCGTCCGAGGACTCATGTGAGGTGTCTAGAAGGTAGCGTAGACCCCCCTCCCACCCCACACTGCTTACCACATCCGCCGTCGTGGATGTCCTGGCCCCGGGAAATTCCAAGGAGGGGACCCGTAGCCCCTCCTCCCCAGGCAGGGGTCGTGACCGCCTTCCCTTTCGGCGGTCCCATCCTTAGAAGGGTACCGTCTCCCCGTGTGAGGGGCCAATGGCCGCCTCCCCCCGGGCGCTCCCATCCATAATGGGTGGCGCCCCACCTCTAGGGATCTTCCAATTACTGCTCACCGATCATGACCTTACCGCCACAGGCCGGATAGTTGACCGGCTATCCGGACCCCCCACAAAGCTCCCACTAAAGGTCATGGTTACGTAAACTCTTTAACCAAGCTAAGAAGTGTCCTATGAGTAAGACATTTCCCTCCCGGGACAAATGGACCCCATCCGCCAAATACATATGGTCCCCCCGGATACACCCGTGTGGAATACACTGCAATTTACCTGTACGGAACAACCTACTCAATTTGTTATTAACCTTCTTTACCGACTGGTTCAAAGCTGGCACAGAGAGTGCCCCCCGCCACACCTTCCGAGGAATCATGTGTGACCATGCGATTGTGCACCCCGAAACCCTTCTTGCCAACCAACTTACTGTGGACAAAATTAACTCGAGAAGCACTCGTCGACCAATGGTCACCAAATCATTGCCCCCAAGATGCACTATGATTACAGATGGCGGTGAGCTCGTCCGCCCTAACAGTCCCTCAATGAAACTTTGAAACTGGTCAATACAGAGCCCGCCCCTTCCGTGGAAGGTCACCCTGTACCCGTATTCCCCAGCCACGTGAATCATGTCACCTGCTTTGAATACGTCTGCGGCGCGCCTCACGTATGAGTGGCCAACGACCCACACCACTCTTTCCTCAGCCGGTGAACTTTGACCGCTGGTCCCCAGGTGTCGGGTCAACTGCACAGTCCGCCCCGCAAAGCCTGCTCGCGAAACTGTAAACCAAACAGAAAACAAGAAGCGTGAGTGCAAGACATTAACTTCACAACATGTGCAAATGCACATACCTTTTATAACAGTTTGAGGACCAACGTCCCAACCGCTTTACTTTTTCAACACTCAGACCCCTGGCTGTAGCCTCTGTAGCAGCCCCTATCCGGAAGGAATGGGTCCCAAAATCGCCCGGGTTCAAGCCCGCCACTGCGATTGCCATTGTTAGCACCCGCTGAAACTGAAACCTAGTCAGTGGGGTGGCGTCGGTGTGCCTCAGCAAGCTTCCCCCCCATGATGCCGCCCTCTGCGCTAAATACTCCTCAACGCATGTTACCGGGCACATGGGAGATCCCGGAATCCGCTGGACTACCACACTGTCCCCAATCGCTCCCTGATCGGTCTTGGACCTGGCAATTGAGACTACCATTGTCTCCCCCTTAATTTGAATGTGTTCTCGACACAGACCTCCCCCCGTATCCTGCTTGTTCCTCGCTACCAGTTCGCTTACCCGCATAGCCCCATGGAATGCTAATGCAAAAGCGGCCCGGAATAGCAACATCTCTGATTGAGATGAACATGTCGCAGGGAGTACGGACAGTAACAGGGACAACCTTTCTAAACCTATCGGGTGCCTCTCATCCACTCTACGACCCTCAAGGCGTTGCCACCCACGCAGCGCCTTAGGTACCAGAAAGGACGATGTGGGGTCCTGGATGCCATGAGCCCGTGCCATGTAAGAAATGGCGGCCCGGTGCCTATTGGCCGTAGCCACTGATTTGCCTGCCTGATGTAAAGATACCAGAAATTTCAGGACATACTCCTCCTGCCCCCAGTGCTCCCCCCTAGCTGAACCCAAAAAGGACCAATAGGAACGGAACGCCCCTTCATATGCCTTCCTTGTCCTTGGTGCTAGACTCTCTCCAACGAGGTTTTGTAATCCGGGGCACCGAGAGACCAGAGAGCTTCGGGCAATGGTGCCGCCACCGAGTCCGCTGAGGGCAGAAAGCCCCGGAAGGCCTGCATATGGGAACGAGAGAGCGCATCAGCTGCCTGGTTTAGTACCCCTGGCACGTGTCTTGCCCTAAAGTGGACGTTTAGTCTCATACATAGCAGGACAATTTCCTTCAGTAATCTCAAAATCCATTTGCAGCGTGCTGCCTGATTATTGATACACTCAACCACGGTCATATTATCAGACCAGAACACCACAGAGCGATCACGAAACCCCTCTGGCCAAGTTTTCAAGGCCACCAGAATGGGGAACAGCTCCAGAAACCCAATGTTACCAGTGAGTCCATTATCATGCCATCACTCAGGCCAGGTTCGTGCCGACCATTGATTGCCGAATATGGCGCCAAAACCTACACTCCCTGCCGAGTCGGTCCACAACCCCAGTTCTTCCGAGGAAACTGGTGGATCGGTCCACACAACACGACCGTTGAAATCCGCCAGAAATGCCAGCCATATGCGCATATCCTGGCGAACCTCTGTTGACAGTCTTGTGCGGTGGTGCCCTTCCTTGAAGCCCACCATGGCTTGTGCGATAGAACGGGAAAAGGGGCGAGCCATCGGTATTACTCTCAGGGCAAAGTTAAGCTGACCCACAGCCTGTTGTAACTGATGGAGAGTTACTTTTCTCTCGCCGAGACATATTTTGAGCGAGGCCCTGAATTTCATCACCTTCTCTTTGGGCAGGCGGAAGCACCCCTCTACAGAATCGAGCTCAATTCCCAGAAACTCGAGTGTAGTAGATAAGAATACAGAATTCCCTCAAGGCCTGTGCACATTCCGTATCCCCGGCTGCCCCCAGAAACAGAAAATCGTCAAGATAATGCATAACATGTGTAAAGCCCGTGGCTCTTGTGAAAGCCCATTGCAAAAAACTACTGAATTTCTCAAAATACGCACAAGAGATGGAGCAACCCATTGGCATACATTTATCCATGTAAAAGCGTCCTTGAAACATAAAACCTAGGAGACGCTGATCATCTGGGTGTACCGGGAGCAACCGGAACGCTGACTCGATATCTGATTTAGCCATCAGCGCTCCGGGCCCCAGGCGATTCAAAATGGCGACGGCCTCATCAAAGGATGCGTACCGCACCGAACAAACTCCCGGGTCAATCGCATCGTTCACTGAAAGACCCCTAGGAGCCGACAAATTGTGTATTAACCTGAACTCCCCCGGGTCCTTTTTGGGGACCACTCCCAAAGGCGAACAAACAAAATCGCCAACTGGTGGTATGTCATATGGTCCAGCAACCCGACCTCGGGCCACTTCTTTCCCAATCTTTGCCTGCACCACCGCCGTATTCTGCTGAACCGATAGTTGGTTCTTACATTGTGCTTCCCCCCGAAAATCCCCCGCCGGGATGCGGAAACCATATGAGAAACCGTCTCGCAACACCCCGGCGGAGATATGATCAGGGTATTCGTTCAGCCAAGGGATCAGTGCCATGATATCAACAGGGGTAGGTAATGGCGCCCCTCGGTCTATTTTAGACCTGTTTGGCGCCTCCTCTACCTCCCGTATCACCAGTCTTGGCTCTGCACGTACTCTCGGGGTGCGAGGACTGTCCGCACCCTGCACACTCATGCCTGAACCTGCAAGATCCCTGTGGCCTAGAACACTTGCCTCTGTTAAAGCTCCAGCAGACCCCTTTCTTACCCGAGTTGCCATTATTCTTTGTGCTCTGATCATTGCTTGTACCCGCCCGAAAGGGCGCCCCCGAAGAATGGCGGGAGGGCTCAACCCCGTTCCCGCCTAAAGATGGCGACTTGGCCGTGCTCGACCTCTCAATTTTTTGCCAGGAAATGGAGTCGAAACAATCCCACGTCAGGGATGAGTCGTGCTCCTTGGACTTACGAAATATGCTATCATAACAACACCATTGATTACCCCCGTACGTTTCATAAAATTCCATGATACGTGTCTGATAAACGGCCAATTCCACCAATAATTCAGGCCTACGTTCCCCCATAATTGCAGTGAACATTCCAAACGCTCTGGCCCAATTGGCGATCGTTTCATCTACTCTGAAACCCGCCATCTTTGCGCGCCATACACTAGGATGCAAAAACTCTTTCTGGTTTTTTACATGCTCAATCTCATAGTGATCGGTCAACAAGGAAAACATGATCACATATTTATCCGCCCAAATCCTTTCTTTCACATCAATCGGGATATGTTGAACGACTTTTTCCCTCCTTGAGGGTACCAATCCCTCCCCCGCCATCGGCAATGGCTGCTTACCTGAACCGGTAGCTGTGACCGTTGTCGCTGCCGAACCAACGCCCGATACTGGTTGTTCCACGGGAACCTGCTGGGAAACAAGAGGACACGGTGCCTTCGCAGCATCTTTCGATTGCCGCAACTGCTTCATTATCGACCTGGCTTCTTCAGCCGTGGCCCCCTCATTCTCTCTGCCCAACCATGCCGCCAACTGGGCAGCCAGCTCAGGAGGCATATCTTCCTCGTTCACAGGAGTGACCACCACAGGGATCGGTTGTCCCACGTTCGGGACCGGAACTGGGGCCTCGATCGGGGTGACCGGGTTCGCTGGAGGTGATTCGGGAACCGGGGCCTCCCCACCCGATGCCCCCTTCTTGGCCCTTCTACCTCTCCCGTTAGGGACTACTCCCGGCAATGCTGGTACGATGACTCTCTTTGGTCCACCCGCACCATTCATTGCCACCATCTGCTTCTTCATGTCCGCCATGTCCTTCATCAGCATACGAAGCATCTGGTCGGTTCCAACCCTCTTTCCGACCTTCTTGCCAGGCATCGTCCACGGATAATTCTCAAGGTCCTAGGTCAGGAAGCTTCGAACTCGCTGAAAGAAGAAACACAAAATTAAATTCTCAAAATTGGCTCTTGTTCCGTCAAGGGCTCACGTCCAACGAGGAGGTGCAGCTTCCAAGCACAGGAACAAGAGGATGCTTCCTTGGATTGCTGCTCCATTTATTCTTCTCCGGGAGGGCGTGGACCCTCCTCCGACCGCCTACAGGGCGTGGCCAACGGAGTAGGTGTCTAGGACAATCCCTCTTGGGCGGGAAAAGGCGCGCCCCGGCTACGCCGCTTCGGGCATACCAGCTGTGACACGCCTCCCGCCCAAAATGGCTTCCCGGGGGGATCAGGGCACCCGACCATACGTTCGGGGGGACCGAGTGGTCGCCCCTTTCCATATGTCTAGTATGATGAACATGAAGTCTTCATTCCAAACGATGTCCCCAAGAAATCTTTGGTATCTCTAATATAGCTGGGGAGTTTCATGATATATTCTCTCAGAAACTGATTAATGTATTTGGACACATGTTCCACCACACTCCCCCTGGATGAAATGATAGGACGTCCAGGTGGATTACGTGGGTCCTTGTGCACTTTGGGCAAGAGATAAAGAACAGGTAATTTGGGTTGCTCCCTTTTGAGGTAACAGTACTCCTCCCACACAAGGATACCCCTGTCTTTCCATTCTGGGAGTTTGTCCCAAATGTTGGCAATGCTAGAGTTATACACGTCACTGGATATGGGAAGGTAAAAATTGTTGTCATTCAGTTGTCGAAGGGCCTCACAAATGTACTGTTCACTATCCAAGATCACAATATTCTCACCTTTGTCTGCATGGCGAATGACAATGTCATCTGCTAGAGCCTTGAGTGCCTGTCTTTGGTGAAAGGTGAGATTATATGATTCTTTCTTGCTCTTGTTGTTTTTGTGTCCCCCCTGGTGGGACGAAATTTCTAGAAGGGTTTTTCTGACTAAAAAGTACCTGCTTGTAGGCAGAGCCGGCGGTTGTGTCTGTTTTTTTATTATGGCCACCAATCTAGGGCTGGCCTTCGAGGAAACAGAGATCCAATCTACCTTATCTGAGAATCCGAGTGTATTGGATATGATGCCATCCATCTAGGTTAACAATGATGAAGGCTGGGCAAAAATTCTCATACTGAAAAAGAACCATTCCCGAGTATGTGTACACAGGATATCAATGGCAGAGTATTTGCGTGGTAACTGTGCCCCAAGTGGACTCATTGTTATGAATGCCCCTCGATTGTTCCTAGACGATAAGGAATTTTTGAGAGATTGGTCGTTGATCACCTGGAAAGGTACTTGCTATTGGCTAGTACTAATTATAAAAACAGCAAAAAAAATGGCGGACAAAATCCTAGTTGAGATTCAGGTCCTTGAAGGTCTTTTCTATCTTTTCCTATCGCAGACTGACTGTTGATCCGACTGAGAGACTATCTACAGTTATTGGACACATCGTAGAGGAGGCATTATCTGAGGGATGGCTCACTGGCAAGGAGGCTCAATACCTTTGTGCGACAGACCCGGTAATGCCATATTTCTATGTATTGCCGAATATCCATAAAACACAACACCCACCCCCAGGACGCCCAATAATCTCGGCATATGTTCATTACTAAAACCACTGTCAACTTTTGTTGACTTCTTCCTCAAACCAATGGTGAGTGAGATGCCGACCTTTCAGAAGGACACAAAGGATGTCCTTAGGATGTTGCCAGATATTGAGTTTAACAGAGACCTAGACTTACTCGTATACTTCGACGTAGAGTCTCTCTATACGTCTATACCACAGATGGAGACGTTGGAAGTGATAGAGACTCTACTCTCAGAAAGGAATCTCAACTCCATTACACCGGTTGGCTTAATTATGACACTAGCCACACTGGCAATGACAGGAAACTTTTTTTAATTTGAGGAGTCCATCTTCTTACAGATTAGCGGGACTAGCATGGGCAGAGTTTTTGCCCGTAGTCTCGCTAATCTGTATGTACACAAATTTGAACAGGACCATATTCTCAATGTAACCAACCCCTACCACAGTTGCCTACGGCTGTGGAAACGTTACATTGATGACGTGTTAGTTGTATGGCGGGGACAATTAAAGATCTAGAGAGCTCTCACCTATGGCTAAATGAGAGAAACCAGTTCTTGAGATTCACTATTGAATACAATAAACATCAGCTGCCTTTCCTGGATCTTCTGATCACGTCATTATCTTCTGGTCTACAATCAGAGCTATACCGTAAACCAATGGCCAGAAACTCCCTTTTAAGCTATGAAAGGTGTCACCAGAAAGCTTTAAGGGATAACCTGCCCTATGGGCAATTCTTAAGAATTCAGCGCAATTGCTCAACCAAAGCATCTTTTATGAATCATGCCAAAACTCTAGAGGAGAATCTAGCGGCTAAAATATATCCAAAACAGCTGATCCGCAGGTCAAAGAAAAGAGCCTCTAACAACAATCAAGAGAGCCCGCTAGAACTTTTACCCCCTAAAGCGAAACAAGATCGTATCTCGTGTGTGAATACCTACTGTACACAATCAAATCATTAAAAAACATTGGGGGATACTGAATACGGGCACAGATAAGCTTCTTCCACCTTTTGTTTCTCGAGCAGTGTGCACTTTATGGGATATGCCAGATGTTACAGGTCACCATCCCTGTGGCAACTGTGCGGCTTGCCCGCAAACGTCAAGAACAACAAGTATTGATATAGGTACTGCACGTCCCTGGGAGCAGCGACGGTTTACAAATTGTAATAGTCAGAACCTTGTTTATCTCATAACTTGCCCCTGTAACATGAAATATGTTGGGATGACAACGCGAAAAATTAAGATCAGCATCTCTGAGCATAAGAGCTCAATCAGATGTTAGAAGCAGGCGACTAGGCTGACTAATTATTTTTTGGAAGTGGACAGTAATTGAACAGCTATTGATCCCCACCCACATAACAGATGTAAATACATTTCTGTTTAGGAAAGAGCAGAAATGGGTGTATAAATTGAATTCAGACATAAATGGATTGAACGAAGACATTCCTTGGATGTCGCTATAATATGCTGGTACAGTTACTAACTACATTTGTCTAGATAGAGTAGGGACACAAGAGTAGATTGCACTAGGACGTCCCGAAGATGTCCCGCAGATGATACTAGAGTGAATGTCAGTATAATATGAATGATATCAGAATTCATTTTTGATTCAAGGGCTTACATATATGATATTTGCTCTGACACACTGGAATATGTCATAATCTTCCTTGACTTTGGGATATTACCCTATTTAATACCATATGTGCAAACCAAGTTTTCTTGAAATATTGCGTTCCAGAAACATATGGTTTTTAAGTTTAAGTTTCTTTTATTGCAACTTTATTATCACAAAAATATAAAGAAACTTTGGGAATATGCCAGTGTGTATTAACAAAACAGCAATAAAAGACTACAACTCCCAAGTATTTAAAAGAGAGTGCGTAATAACGAGGCATATGCAACTTTAACAATAGTGACTACTGAGCCTTGTTCAATGGTTTCCTTGTAATTGAGGAATAGGAGAAATCTTGGTGTGTTTTTCCACAATATTTTTTCTCAATAACACTTTATTAATGTGCAGCCGAGATCGGGTCTTTGAATGAAAGGAGGACTTAATTTCCCATGAATACACAGAGTAGCGCAGAGAAAAGACGTACGCGACGACAATCGCGCAGCACAACAATGCGGATATATACGCGAGGCTTCCACCGGGTTGGTACCTCACCGAGACAGCTCAGAAGGATGTCAGGAGTACCAACCGGAAGGTAAGCCCGTGCTACAGAATAGACCTGTCTTCCTTTCTTTTCTTTTCTTTCGTGTTTCAACAACTTCGAAGGAGTCCTTGGTACGCAGTCTATCGGGGTTTAGAGTAACCTGGTAACTGTGTAGCGAAACGAAGAACATCCTTGTATGAGGAGTAACTCACTTGGAGTTAGTTCCTAGAACCAAACGAGTAGTGTAATATTTGATAAAGGGGTAACTGGTATATACTGTGAATGGCAAAACAATTCAATACAGCCCTTTTCTCATGTAAGAGTAAAGAATTTCAGCCGTAATGTAATTGAGACGAAATACTTTATTGTACGATATTGATACCTTTCACTCCGCTGTCCTGGTGCTATGAGCAGTGTTATAACAGTGTTACTGGCAGGTCATACCAATTCCTTCTTTATGATATTCTTGCCCCCTAGAGCGGTGCTCCATTTACCTGCGCTGTAAATGTAAATGTAATGTAAAATGTAAATGTAGTGTATTTTGTAAAGCACACAGCTGCCCCAACGGGGCGTCCCGGCGCTGTATAACGCTGTGGAACCCTTCCTGGCTCTCCCTGTAAGATGCCCCTCCTGGGCATCCCCTAGGTGAAGCCAGGCATCCCAGTGTTGTAGGGGCCATTGTGGAGATTAAGCAAGCTATTGCCCAGAGTTGCAGCCTGGGACCCATGATTAGAGTTGGCACCGAGGCGAGAATTATCGAGTCCTCAGACATTGAGCCCAAGACCCTGCCACGTCGGGACTTGAACCCTGGTCCCGGGCCTGATCTCTGCTTCAGAGTCTGACGTTCTAACCAGTGAGCCACACTTCTCCACTTACCTGCGCTGTGGCCAGGTGAGGTGGAGTTTTTCTCTCCTGCCATTTAGGTATTTGAGAGCTCATACTCTACCTACCAGAGAGTATATGTGCAATTCTGCATGCACAATATAGCAATATAATCTATCTCGAGTTGGATTACTTTATGGATTCTATAACCGAACTTAATAAAAATTGTTGGTTGTTTGTCTTTCTATCTGTCTGTTCGTGTGTTTCCCGATCAATTGTTGTTCTGGGGACCTCAAAAGCCAGTAGAATGATGACATACACAATACCCAGGTGATAAAAGATCTGTTTTATTTCTTCACTAGCACTTTGAGCAGTAGCGATAATGGTCCTGATGAAGCAGCAGGATACCATTAAAACTTTGGGGCAATTGATGGACGGAGTGGGAGTAGTAAGCTTCTATGTCATACAAAGTAGATATGGTATTCCAGATACACATTGGTTTGTTTATACACAAATAACTCGTTTAATGAAGGCCCAGAGACCTAAACTGCTACCCCCAGACGTCTGCCCCTTAATGGAAGAGCTTACCAGAGGGCGCAGCAAAATTAATATTATATAATCGTCTAATATCAGAGGTCAAAGATGATGTTGATAAGACCGAGGTAGCCTGGGCAAGTAAATTGGGAAATCCTGATGTAGATGTTGATAAAGCCCTATTTTTGAATAAGAAGATCTTCAGAGCTACAAACTTAAGGGCCCAGCACTACAAGACAGTGTTTAATCTTTATTACACACTGGCAAAACTATTTTCTTGGGGGGTCAGGGCGGATGATACATGTCCAAGATGTGGGAACAGACAAGCAGACCTACTCCACATGTTTTGTAACTGTAATCTTTTAACACCAGTAAAAAAAGAGATTGAAACATTTTGGGAGGGGCTGCTAGGGCATAGGATTGACTTATCCCCTACCCTAATGATTCTAGGCATGGACTCTGAACTTAAACTTGGGAAAGAGGAGGAAGCTTTGATCTTTATATCCGTGGCCGTGTTTAGGCTTTTGATCTCTGCCGGCTGGAAGGATAGCGTGGCCCCCTCTTTCCAAATGTGGCTTACCAGACTGCTTGGAATTCATAATATTGAGTCTGCACTCTATGAACTTAAAGGAATTAGAACTCGGGACTTTGGAAGAAGACTTTGGGCCCCAGTCACAGATTTGAGGTAATCAATAATGTAAAAAGTCGAAATGTGAAAACGTCTTTTAGAGTCTGTTATTAGCTTTTGATTAACAGGTGAAGATGGATGATGAAATAACAACAGGATGTAATCATAATGAAATTGTTTTAGCTGTATGAGATAACATGAGTTTATATTTATTACCACATAATTTATTCATTGTATTGTCTAGTCGCGTTTTGTCTGTTAGTGTACTTTTGTAAGAATTGCTGCTTTTACCTCCGGATTTTTTTTATGAACAACATTTCTTTTTTATCAACTGTAACTGCACTTATATTCCCAATAAAAAATATTAAAAAAAAGAGAGCTCATACTCTACCTACCAGAGAGTATATGTGCAATTCTGCATGCACAATATAACAATATAATCTATCTCGAGTTGGATTACTTTATGGATTCTATAACCAAACTTATAAAAATTGTTGGTTGTTTGTCTTTCTATCTGTCTGTTCGTGTGTTTCCCGATCAATTGTTGTTCTGCGGACCTCAAAAGCCAGTAGAATGATGACATACACAATACCCAGGTGATAAAAGATCTGTTTTATTTCTTCACTAGCACTTTGAGCAGTAGCGATAATGGTCCCAATGAAGCAGCAGGATACCTTTTGTGATCCACGTAGTCTGCAGAAACATGTCGACCGCATAAATCAAGTAGTAGTTATTTGTTAAGACTAATTTTTGTTGCTCTCTTTTTTAATGACTTGGGAGTAAAGAGGTGTTTCATTAAAGGGTTTTTACCCTCTTCACTATCCAATTTTAGTCACTTGAGCACTTTTTCACCCACTTTAAATTTTTTGTGCACTGCTCTACAGTTGTCACTTTACACCCAGGTACACCATAGTTCACACTGGGCCTTACTGGTTAGATAGGTTGTTTACATCTTTCTTATCCCCAGTGGGTATAAACAATCATTACCTTCTTGGTGTGAAGGATCCCAGATGATGAACAGGGCGGTATCGATTGACAACTGATGGGTAATTTTTCACATAGAAGAAGTACCCATGTGTTGAGTGTATATATCACTTAGTCAAGGTATAGGTTTATCACTCATTTCTGTTGTCTAGCCTATGCTTTCCGACACTTAGTCAGTCTATATTTGTTGTGTGACCCACTGGTACATTTTGTTCATTTAAAATCTATGAGTGCCTTGGTGATGTTCTTGTGAAAGGTGTCTAAACCGTCGTGTGGGAGGGTAAGCAGAAACGTGGAACGTGGTTTAAAATTAGCGGTGGCAGCTGCGTCACATGTGATATCTAATTCTGACAAAACTTGCATTTGATTGACCTCCTTCTCAGTGATGTTGGGATCCTGTTGTAATTCCAACATAGTGACAAGAGTATCAATGTCACCTATGGCTAAATCAGTGTCTGTGTGGGTACGCCTAACATTTGTATTCTTATTCTTGCCTAGTCTCTTCAGTTTGTGCCATTTTTTTAGCTTGAGTTTTCTAACATATTTAAACAGGTCAATTCTGGTGTTAGTATAATCGAAAGAGGAAGATGGGCAAAAAGAAAGTCCCAGACGGAGTGTCTGTTTTTCAATGTCATTAAGTGTTCTCTTAGAGAGATTAACAATACTTTTATTAACCATGATTGGATCCAATATTGGGCTTTTCTGACGTGTGTCTTGCTGTTTCCCATGTCTCCACATCCCTTGCCTCTTCTGCCAATGTTGTTTGATACATCTCCATCTGTTTCTACTTTTCCTCGGCCTCTGCCTGGACCCTGACCTCAACCTCTCGATTTTGGTACAGGTGTGTCCCTCTTTGTTTGCCGCCTCAATGCAAATATCTGTAGTTATCTAAAAATGTTACCGGCCTGGATCTCTGTTCGCCTCCGAAAAACATTGCCCCCTGATAGATCGGACTCACTGCCACTTTCGATTGATAGATCTAGTATGTGGAAGACAACCATCTGCTCCATTCTAGCCAGTCAGGTTTCAGGGCTATCTTTAGCACGGAAACCGCATTACTGGAAGTTGCTAACGCTATTAAAACTACCTTGGACAAAGTAGGCAACGCAGTATTGGTGTTGTTTGACCTCTCTGCGGCCTTCCTGAATAACCGTAAACAAACTATTTGTTCACCCCCTTTCACCACTGATATACTGTCTATGAATGTCGCAGTGCCTCAGGGCTCAATTTTGAGCCCTACTCTGTTTAATCTGTATATGGCCCCTCTCGCACTGATAGCCGAGAAGCATAGTCTGAAAATAATGTCATATGCGGACGAAGCCCAACTGTTGTTCACATGTGAGAAGGGGGGCGAGTTGAATGGCAATGCTATTAAAGTTTTTTTTCCTAGCTCAAAGTTAACCAACTGAAATGTAACTCGGACAAGTCAGAGATTATTTTCTTCGGCTCCTGTCCTTGTGACGCATGGCTAAATTGGTGGCTGCAAGATAGCTCCCCTCCTTTAGCACCAGTGACTACGGTAAAAAATGTAGGGGTTAAACTGGATGCTACCCTTTCAATGAATGCCCAGTTACAATCAGTGGTCGGAATTTGCTTTGGGGTTTTAAGAATGTTGTGAAACGTTCTCCCCCTGCTTCCTGTCTCGCACAGAAAGATGGTCTTACAGGCCTTGGTGGTCTCAAGGCTGGATTAGATCAATTCTCTTAACCTAGGCCTCACAGCATATCTGGTTAGCTCTCTTCAGATGATTCCGAACGCGGCAGCCAGAGCAATTTTTCTAGTAGGCCCCAGGACACATACGACCCCTTTGCTGGTTTCTCTACATTGGCTTCCGGTTCAGAAACAGATTCATTTTAAAGCACTGATTTTTGTCTTTAAAGCCTTTCATAAGATCGGGCCCCCTACCTCAATGAAAGATTTTAACATTACATTCCCCAACGCACTCTGAGGTTATCCACTCAGCTTCTTACCTCCACACCTAAGGTCCGGCTGTCTCGGATCAGGGGCAGATCCTTTCAAGTGGCTTTCTCTTGTGTATGGAACACTCTGCCTCTTGGTCTCAGACAGGTGCAAGACCTCCTCACATTTAGGCGGAAATTAAAGACCCGGCTCTTTCAACTGTAAGTCTTCGGCCGGCTATTCACATGTTGAGGTTCTCTTTCTGTTAGCTGTTATGTGATCTTTTTCTTCAGCGCAGGGACACTCCTAGGAGTAGCCGTGCACTTTATAAGTGCCATTTAACATAACATAACATAACATAACAGATCTAACAGCAAACTTTATGTGTGTTGGATTGGTGTGATATTTTGTCTTCGCTTGTCTGAATACAAATGATCGTACTTTCTGCAGAAAGTCAAATTTCTGCCACTTTCATAGTCCGCATAGTGACTGTTGAGTTTTCTTTGCTTGAATGCCTTCATGTCATCCTCGTGTCTGTTTATGCGGTCTTTCATTGCTTCCATTGCTTTGTTCAAAGCAGTTGAATCCATGTTGGTTGTAAGGTCATCTTGTATTTCTTTAATTTGTAAAAGTACCGCCTCACGATGTATGTTAGGTTTCTATCCATCTGTAGAAGAAACTCCTCAGAATCCAGGGGCAGCAATAAAGGGTCCACCTCCTGACATCTCCAACTCTGGAGATGAACACAGAGTATTAGGGCGATCAGGCGAGGGAAAGGATAGGGAAGGGACAGCGGGAAAAAGAACATGAGCCTAAAACAACAAACAGTAATGCAACTACTCTCATGTAGGTTCTCTTTTATACCTTGTTTAATGGACAGTTGTTCAGAAATCCCTAGGCAACTGATAATCTCCCATAAATCCGAAAGTACATCTATAATACAGAATAAACATACATGAAGGTGCTCTGATTATCATAACTCTTATAAGAAGACAATTCTTCAAGCACTCCACATACATACCAGCATTATTAATGTCTGCACATGGAAGAGTGCACAGTAACCCATAAGTATGCATGAACCATGCACAATGTCCTCGATAATTCTCCAGAAGGAATTCAAGCCCACTGAACTACACAAGGTTATGAGTCAAAGGAAAAAGCCAAGTAAATCAATCCAAACATGGTAATGCTTGGTAGCTAACCACAGCATTCCAACTCTGGTAATCAAACACTTGTCCTCCGCTGAATGAAACAAAAGAATGGTAAGAATAAACACACCCTCAAAAATCGTAATGAGTGGTTAATTTCACCACTGCATTCTGCTCAAGTTTGCTGACTCCAAATCCATAGAAATACGTGCAAGTCACTCCTGTGACAA
Source organism: Lissotriton vulgaris (assembly GCF_964263255.1). Taxonomy (NCBI): domain Eukaryota; kingdom Metazoa; phylum Chordata; class Amphibia; order Caudata; family Salamandridae; genus Lissotriton; species Lissotriton vulgaris. The sequence continues at coordinate 2,039,737,612 of NC_141685.1, read as the reverse complement.
GCGAGAGACAGTAATGCATGGTTAGATTTACCACCGCATTCTGCTCTGTAACATAAGCCAAGAAGCTCTGGTTTTGCTCCGAGCTCAGCAAGTCTAGAAACACCAAAGGGCTTGCTCAAGGGAATTTCTCACCGTGACAAACACAAAGCACTCACTGTGTCCGAATGCAGGCTACAGCCTGCTGTTTGTGAGTCACTTCTTCCGCCCGACAATTCCAGCCAAACACGTCCGTGTTCCAACTTTCAGTACGCCAGCTTCCAGATGATACTGACCATCATGCTTCTTCGGCCCCACAACCAAGAAATACAGAACTCTCTCTACGCTGAGAGAGAGGAACAGCCCCATCTCCTGCCAATCTATCCAGGCGTATTTGATCAATATTTCTAACATCCTTTTCAAACTCATAGAGAAGTTTTCAGACCACTCCTTTAGCATTTTTGGATTGGGTGACTCGTATGATGGTGAGGTAAAGTTCCTAAGTCCTATTGGAGCCATTGCCTGTTCCACAGAGTGTTGTAGAGAAATGGCTTCCAACCATTTTGATGTTTCAGTACGTTTAAGTTTCTCCAGTTTCCTCAATTTTTCTTACGTCGGTTGTACGGGATTTGTCCTGTCCTCTCTGTTGGACGTTGTCCTTGTGATCATAGTGAGAGCAGAAGCTCTCTGTTCAGTTTCCTCCTCCATCATGCACTTAACACTTTTGCTGGTGGTCCAAAAATACTGAGTCCGGGCCCTGTAAACCCCCCCTGCTTGTATGCAGGTTCTTTCTGGCAATGCCAACTTGCCTCTGACAAAATAAGGGCAGTGCAGGCACAAAGACGCTCAAGTAAGGGAACTCCAGCGTACACCCATTGGTGGGTGTACGTGGAGTGCTGACTCAATTAACGAGTGAGCTCTCATCATGCATGGAAACAGCAGGATATTAAGGCGTGCCCACCTTGCTGCTGACCTGCTGACCTGGGGGCGGGAAATCCCAAACACCCGACGGTGTGTGGCTACCCCACCCCACACAAGGGACGGACAGTGTAGGCGCTGGCTTACCTGTGCTCCATAGTCCATGATCCACAGGTGCTCCTGTTCCTCTCACTGTCCTGCTCACATTAAAGTAATGGCCAGTCCAAATTCGATCCTCATTAACAATTTTAACACGCAGCTGCTTCCAGATCAGTGGGACCCATGAGAAGTGGTGCACATGCAGGCAGAACATACCGGCAAATTAATCCGACACCGGTTCAAAGTATGTGTGCTCTCAGGATAAACAGGACTCCAATAAACTTGCAAAGTTTTTTTTTACACAGTGCGCTTCAACTGCATATGCAGCCTTGATCAGGTGTAAAGTGCACTACCTATGACTGGCTTTTGTAACAAGACATGGTAAAGGTAAACAATGGCAGTGAAAAGGGTAAAACTCCAGGTAAATGCTTCGGCCATATTGGAGTGATTACATAATATGAAAAGAGATGTTACATGTCACAATACATTAATATTAGTTGAAACCTTGTTGCACGATGATAAATCAAATAATGCAATTGCGAAAAGTTACTATACTAATCATGCAAAATCATATTGAAATCATAATTAAGTTTAGTGTGTATTGGAGCCCATGTCATTTCAAATGCCAAAACGCGTAACAGCAGAAATATAAAACTCAGAAGAAATTGAAAATCCAGTCCCTGTGTTGGTGTCTGTTTCACTGTTTCATTGAGGTACATATCCATGAACAAGCAAAAGGTTACAGATAAGTTATACTTAGGAAATGTTTATTTATTCTTTCCATACAAATCATGCTTGCACTACACAAACATTACAAATTCTAAAGTTATTGTTATAACTTGAATTTAGAATTCACAATACTATAAGTAGCATACCTACAAACACAGTGTTCTCACATCACTCGCTATGCCACATCAGCCTTAACATGTGCCTTCTCAATGCACTGTTCATAAAGTTGCATATGATATCACGTATACCATGTGACATCACAGCTTTTAACAACACTTGTGATAGCTCAATTGATATGATTTTGTGGCCATGCATGTTGAAGCAAACTGGCAGCTTCAGAAGACCTACTACTGTGAAATAACTAGTTGCTTGCAGTGAGTTATTAATATTGTCAAATTAAGAAATAGTCTGATTACAGACATGCTCTGATGCAGAATAGTAGGAAAAAAATGCCTAGCCTTTTGTAGGAAGATTAGTAACCCACACTTGTTATCATGTTATAATTTTTACCTCTGATCTGGAGGCTGTAAATCACAGTTAGCTACCTAGCTTGTTATTATCCAAGTTTATAATAACAATATAGTAAAAGTAATCCAAAGAATAATCAACTACAATAAATATTTTGACTTTTAACTGGTCTGGATCCCTATTAACAGAAAACATGCTAAATGCTTTCAAATGGAATTTATACTTTGAAAATTCAAATATGGTCTGTAATTTACAGGTTAGATGTAAAATAAGTAATATTATAGACAGTGCGTTTCAACTCCATACACAGCCTTGATCACTTGTAAGGTGTACTACCTATGACTGGCTTTTGTAACAAAACATGTTAAAGATAAACAATGGCAGTGAAAAGGGTAAAGCTCCAGGTAAATGCTTCCGCCATATTGGAGTGGTTACATAATATGAAAAGGATGTTACATGTCCCAATACATCAATATTAGTTGAAACCTTGTTGCACGAAGATAAATCAAATAATGCGAATGCAAAAATGTACTATACTGACCATGCAAAATTATACCATTCGCTTCCGGAATTATTGCCCCCTGATAGATCGGACTCACTGCCACTTGTGATTGATAGGTCTGACAGAGAACTTTCTGTGGGTTTGGTTGGTGTGATATTAGGTCTTGGTTTGTCTGAATATAAATGATCGTACTTTCTGCTGAAAATCGGAGCTCCGCCACTTTCATAGTCTGCATAGACTCTGTTGAGTTTTCTTTTCTTGCGTGCCTTTATGTCATCCTCATGTTTTTTTAAGCAGCCTTTCATTGCTTCCATTGCTTTGTTCAAAGCAGTTGAATCCAAGTTGGTTGTAAGGTCATCTTGTATTTCTTTAATTTGTATAAGTATGACCTCACGATCTATCCAGGAGTAATTGATCAATATTTCTAGCATCCCTTTCGAACCCATAGAGGGGTTTTCAGACCACTCCTCTAGCATTTTTGGAATGGGTGACTCGTATGATGGTGAGGCAAAGATCCTAATTTCTCTTGGAGCCATTGCCTGATCCACATAGTGTTGTAGAGAAATGGCTTCCCACCGTTTAGATGTTTCAGTATGTTTAAGTTTCTCCAGTGTCACTATCACGACTATTGTGGTTCTTAGCTTCACAACCCACGACATGGACCGCTTTTACAAGGCCTTTAACTACATCTCCCTATGCCCACCATGTCGGTCACGAACATGCTTATGATTTAAAATTACATGGGCTCCACTACACACTACCTTTAATTTTGATTTCAAAATGATTTTGCATGATCAGTATAGTAAATGTTTGCATTTGCATTATTTGATTTATCTTCATGCAAAAAGGTTTCAACTAATATTGATGTATTGTGACATGTAACATCTCTTTTCATTTGAGATGTCATCAGTGATGTCATCAGTGATGTCACTGACCATGTCATGAAAGATGTAATATGTGACATCATTAGCAGTGGATTGCGGGTCCGCGATATATAGTTAGTGCAACTAACTATATATGGAATTTCAATGGTTTTGTGCAAATAAAATAAGGTTTTTTAAATGCTAATCCCTAACTATATATGGTCTATAACCTATGGTTTTTTCAGTGAATTTTCAAGGTTTTGTAAATGCAAATTCCTAACTATATATGGTCTATAACCTATGGTTTTTTCTGTGAATTTCATTGGTTTTTTAAAAGCTAATATCTATAGCTGTAAAATATATTCTTTATTAAGTGACGTATCACGTAGCCCGTGAGACGCCTCATGATGCATCGCATAACCGTGACGTATCGTCTCTGCAGCGCAAACCAAACCCAAAACGTAAGCGCGCCAGAAGACGCTTAAAGATATATATATATTTTTTTAACCTTAATTAGACAAAATCCACACGTGCACATATCACAAACGTTCAAAAAACACAATATGTCGAACTCCCGTTACGCTGCCGGTTAGCTGCCCGGTTAACGTACCAGGAAGCACCTTTACCGCGAAAAATCGCAAATTTTTTTTTTTCACCCCCCAGGGAACTTTAATAGCCCCCTCATCAATCCTAGGGGTTCAGGAGGGGTCTGCCTTACCCCTTTCATTCATTTACACCTTTTTTTTTTCCACCTCTTGTCTCTCGATCCCACAGAGAGACAAGATGGCGGCCGCTCCAGACTGTTTACAATGATAACAGCCAATCAGCTTCTCCTCAGACTCCCGTTACACTGCCGATTAGCTTCCCGGTAGCTGCCCGGTTAGCTGCCCAGTTCGCGTACCAAGACGCGTCTCTACGGCGAAAAAATCGGATTTTTTTGTTTGTTTTTTTTTTGGCCCCACGTGGCTTTATAATATCCCCCTCATCAATCCTAGGGGGTCAGAAGGGGTCTACCTTGCCCTCTTTCCTTCATTTCCCCCTTTGTTTTGACCTCCTCTTGTCTCTCGATCCTACCGAGAGACAAGATGGCGGCCGCTCCGGACTGTTTACAATATTGACAGCCAATCAGCTACTCCTCAGACTCCCGTTACACTGCCGGTTAGCTTCCCGGTTAGCTGCCCGGTTAGCTGCCCGGTTCGCGTACCAAGACGCGTCTCTACGGCGAAAAAATCTGATTTTTTTTTTTTTTTTTTGTGTTACACTGCCGGTTAGCTTCCCGGTTAGCTGCCCGGTTAGCTGCCCGGTTAGCTGCCCGGTTAGCTGCCCGGTTCGCGAACCAAGACGCGTCTCTACGGCGAAAAAATCGGATTTTTTTTTTTTTTTGGGCCCGGCGTGGCTCTATAATATCCCCCTCATCAATCCTAGGGGGTCAGAAGGGGTCTACCTTGCCCCCTTTCCTTCATTTCCCCCTTTGTTTTGGCCTCCTCTTGTCTCTCGATCCTACCGAGAGACAAGATGGCGGCCGCTCCGGACTGTTTAGAATGTTGACAGACACCGGAGAGCCAATCAGCTTCGCTTTGCAAAGTTCCGATACGCGAAAGGTTTGCGAACCGGAGCGCTGCCCGGAGCGCTGTTACAGATATATATCTTGTTTTAAACGTTAATTTCTCAAAATCCACTGAAGCACATATATTGAGACCTAGCAAAGGCACATCGGGCTAACAGTCCCTACAATTTTGCCAAGTTTCGTGCAAATCCATTCAGCCGTTCGAGCTAAAAGTGAGTCCAACCGCCCTATGGAAAACTCAATGCAAAAAACGCGTTTTGGGACCCCCCTTTTTCTCAGCCCCCCCTTGACGAAACCCCACCAAATTTTCAGGGGCTGCTCAGAAACAAAATGTGCCATTTTCCTGAAAATTTCAGCCGATTCCGTCCACAAACGCCAAAGTTATTAGGCATAGAATTTTCAAAAGTTCCATAGAGAAAAAATCCTAACTATATATACCTACTGGCTATCGCCAGTAGGTAATATATATATATATATATATATATATATATATATATATATATATATATATATATATATATATATATATATATATATATATATATATATATTGTGTGAGCAAGGCAGAAATGCCAAAACGCGTAACAGCAGAAATATAAAACTCAGAAGAAATTGAAAATCCAGTCCCTGTGTTGGATCCGTTTCACTGTTTCATTGAGATATATATCCAATGAATAAGCAAAAGGTTACAGATAAGTTATACTTATTAAATATGTATTTATTCTCTCCATAGAAATCATACTTAAACTACACAAACATTACAAATTCTAAAGTTATAGTTATAACTTAAATTTAGAATTCACAAAACTATAAGTAGCATACCTACAAACACAGTGTTCTCACCTCACTCGCAATACCACATTAGCCATAACTTGTGCCTTCTCAGTGCACTGTTCATAAAGTTGCATATGACATCACGCATACCATGTGACATCACAGCTTTTAACAACACTTTTAATGACTTAACCTAAACCCAAGGGGGTTCTACCCTTCCTTAATAAGTGACTTTACATTGCTGTTGACTGCACTAGGTACTATAGTAATGGAAATGTCAAATTAAGACTTGCCGCAATAGAGATGATGGACTTATGATTAGTTGGATCTGTGTCCAGTAATGATTAGGGAATTACATAAACACTAATCCAAATATTTAATTTACCTTGTGAACTTTACAATCTAAACGTAAACCATTTTATAGTCTAGCATGGCATATGTAATTTGCTTAAACAAATCAATCTAGCAGGATATTGAGTTTTGGGTTGAAGGGACAAAACTGTTCTCAAGCAACAACCACAATTACTGTAAGGGTGAAGCACAAAAGTTACTAAATTAACCTGTGCTAACCCTTTGGTAGCTTGGAGCAGAAGAAATCAGGCTTTATTTAGAGGCAATATGTAAAGTGTTTATGTAGCACACAAACAGTAGTAAAGTGAAAACACAACACAAGAAAAATCCCAAACCAATTTGGAAAAATAGAGTACATTTTAAGAAACAAATGTTATTGGATGAAGAAAAATCTAATCAATAGAACCAGACTGATGTAATTTTAAAGGTTTGGGTAAGTATAGAAATTAAAAGCGAAAAGAGCTAGTCACGGTCATCTGGTCATAAAAGACCGGGGTAACATCCCAAGTTAAGACCGACTGCAATGGAGTGGAAGCCAGAAAAAGGGAAAAAGTTATTCCCACTGAAAAATGTACCTGCCTAAAGTCCAGCACGATTAGGCCATAGCAGAATGAGTGTCATGGATAATTGTAGTGGCATAAAGAGAAGGCTGGGCGTCGCCGATAGTCAGCACTTTAGTATGAACAGATGAGCATTGCTGTGACTTGTCACTGGAGCTCCACATTAGCAGTCACTGCAAGCTGTCCTTGCTGTCGTGTGAAGTGCAGTACTTGTGTTGCCAGTCCTGGCTGGTGGTAACTGTAGAATGAAGAGTCAGGTTCACCAGAGCTTCACTTAGGCGATCATAACAGAACATGATCATAATCATAACATGCAGCAGAGTATCTACATAAACTTACCTATTTACAGTCCTGTAGAGTCCTAAACTTCAACATGTCTCCCTTTCTTAAGTGGAGTGCACCCTGATTGCAATCAAGGGTTCAGGACCTGGGGGGGCACCTCTTGGAAATCAGGGTCTCACTCTAGCATAGACCAGGAGAACTCAGGCATGACCAGTTGCAGGTCGAGACAGCACAGTTGCATGAAGACCTCTGGAGCATCTTGTGTCCATGTACCTCAGAAAAGAAGGCCAGTCAGCAAGCACCTGTTCACTTTGGTAGCCCTGGTTTCAAGGAGTAGGTCCGGGCTTTCTTCCTCAGGCAGCAGGGCACCAGGGCAGAATGGCAGTAGGGAAGTCTTTCAGTAGCAGAGCAGTCCTTCTTCTGAGTCTTCCATACGTCCAGACGTGGTTTGATGAGTGATTAAAGAGCTCTACAATTTATACTTGGTACCAGCCTTTGAAGTGGGGGGATTCACAATACTAACCCCTCATCAGGTTCTGGAATGTTCGCTCCTTCCCCGCAAAAGCTCCAAATGGTCAAGTGTAACAATAGGATAGTGGCAGGTCCCTATGTGAGTGTGCTAGGGACACTCCTTTGAAATGTAGGTGGACAGGGAACAGCTCTGCCCCAAACAACTGGACATCCTGCCAATATCCAGTCCCCTTTGTCTCACTGTCTGGGAAAAATATGCAAAGGCCAACTGCCAAGCCATTCACAGTCATGTGACCCATGACACAGGCAGCAGGCAGCAAATGGGTAAGTCAAGAAAATGCCAACTTTCTACATGAGAGTTTTAAACTACAATTAATTTGAGTGAAAACATAGTTTTACTATCTGCTTCCAAACATGTTACCTGTTGTTAAGTGTAATAATGTAACACGCTCTTATCCTATGAGATGTATATGGCTTGCAATAGTGAAAAATAACTTTGGATGTTTTTTATTACCAGGACATGTAAAATATAAACCCACATGTCCTACTTTTTAAATACAATGCACCCGGTCCTATGAGCATTTAGGGTCTACCTTAGGGTTACTCATGTGTACTAAAAAGGAAGGTTTGGGTCTGTCAAACATTTATTTAAACAGGTTGGAGTGGCAATATAAAACTGCACTACAGGCTGCAGTGGCAGGCCTGGGACATGGTTTAAAAGGCTACTTTGGTGGGTGGTACAATGAGTGCTGCTGCCCACTAGTAACATTTAATTTTAGCAGTCCTAAAGTACACAGAGTGCTAAAGTCAACAAAAATGAATTCTGAGAAACAGAGGCGTGGAGGCAAAAAACGAGTTGGGGACTACTACGGATAGGTGTCAGGTCTAACAGTTGAGTTTCCATTTTTTACATATGGCCTATGAACTACCCAGTCTAACTTAGAAAACATTTTCCAATCCAGTTTAAAAAGCTTTATTCAATAGTTTGTGTCATAAAAGCATGTCATAATAAAATAGCATCATTTTGTACATTAAAATTAATGAATTCATAGGATAAAACGTTAAAATTTCATACAGCAAACTGATCCAAGTTAAAAACAGAATCAACATTTTAAAAGAAAGCATATCATATAGGTATTAAAAACCATTATGGGTAAGAATAGCTAGGGGGACTTATTTCAAACATCACCACAAATATATAACTAGAGCACACAGATAAAATGTAATACTTTTTCATATAACATCTGTAGAAAGGGATCTAATTGTCCACTTCCAACTTAAGAACTTGGCTCCTGATATGGTGATACACAGCAACGTTGCAGTACATAATCTCCCACATACATCTCTCACAACATATTGAAACATCGTTTGTGGGAGATAGGTATCAGAGGAAAGGCCCTTGGTTGGATTAAAAACTATCTGACGGACCACTATACCACCATCCGAGTCGGCACTCTGGTTTCTAGTAGCCGCCCTGTAACAGTGGGGGTACCACAGGGGTCTATCCTAAGCCCCCTGCTGTTTAACCTGTATCTAACCCCACTGTCGAAGATCACCCAGCTGCTTATCACATGTGGTACAGATCATGCTGACACCCGTTCTCGTTTTAAGAAATGCATGATCGAGATAAGCAGCTGGATGTGTAAAAACAAACTCCAACTGAACGCAAACAAAACCAAAATCATCTTGGGCGGCAAAGCAGAGAAATGCTGGACAAATGAGTGGTGGCCATCAGAACTGGGAGTATGTCCCTCCCCAAAATCTGCAGTACGGAATTTGTGCATCATAATGGACGGTGCCCTGTCCATGAAGAATTACATCACAATTACATGACAAGCACCTGTTATGGGATCATGCGTAGCCTCAGGAAAATCTTTAGGTGGCTCCCTATAGAAACAAGGAAACCCCTGGTACAGGGCTGGATCGGTAGCCATCTTGATTATGGCAATGCCCTGTACGCTGCACTCAATGAGGATTAGCTGGCAAAACTGCAGACCCTCCAGAATGCAGCGGCCAGATTAGTCCTCGATCTGCCTCCTAGAACAGCTTCCGCACCCGGTTTGAAAAAGCTCCACTGGCTCCCCATCCGTCAGAGAAGCCACTTTAAGATCTTGAGCATAACACATAATACTCTGTATAATGATGGGCCCAAATACCTTAAAAAAAACGTAATTGGTATGTCCCTAAAAGATCCTTAAGATCCAGCAGCAAATCATTTTTGATTCAACCTCATGCCCGGACTTCTAGATACGGTCAGCGTTCCTTCTCCTATCTTGCCCCTCTGTTCTGGAATAAGCTGCCTCCCCATGTGCTTTCCATCACGAACATAAACTCTTCCGCAAAACCCTAAAAACCTGGCTTTTTCCTAAATAGTTCCCATCCCACTTTCTAGCTTCACATGTGATCAATCGTTTTTGTGCTGTAAGCGCCTTGAGACCTTACGGTGATAAGTTGCGCTATATAAAAACCTTTGACATGACATGACAGAGCAATGCTACTCGTTCTAGTAACCAGTTTCCTACAAAATGGTGTCAGCCACACTTTACGAGGGCCAGAATAGGCAGGGCAGACAAACAGGACGTGGGCATAAGACTCCTCCTGTGCTTTGCATAAGGGACATTTACTATTGTCTGTTTTAGCCCATTTGGCTTTAAATGTTGTCAACGGCAGGGTTCCAACTCTAAATTGGAGGTACAACTTCCGATTGAATGGTTTAGATATGACATCCCAGGACTGTTCCAGGCTTGGCTAAGAATTAACTGTTAAAAAAGCCCCAGTTAGAGATAAACTATCACAAGCTCTGTAGTTATTATGATAAACCAATTCCCAGTATTTTTCTTTTATGATCTCTTTAAACGGGAATTGACAGCACAATGGATTTGCCCACTATTTTAACATACCAATACTCACTAGGGAAGCTCTAACTGCTCTCAGCCATCTGATCTTATGAAACCAGTCTGAGATGATTACACCCCTATGACCTGCGGCGTATGTTGACAGTTCTGGAGTACACCATATTCCGCACCAGTAGTACAGGACGGGGAATAGTCTTGCTAAATCCGCCAATACTTTCCTACCCAGATCTTGTAACAGTGGAAGCACTGGGGTACTTTGAGGGAAAGGTGTGATGTTTCTCAGAAACCTGTTTTCAGCAAGGGATACCTTGGACAGGTTTTCGAAACCCCAGATTCCCGCCCGTATAACACTGAGCTAACGACTTTCATAGTATAAATTTGTAGGGCTGGGCTAACTGTCTTGGTCAGGGATGTATGGAACTCACTGTATATGGTCCCCGATAATTGTTGGTGTTTTGGAAGCAGACGGCGGAGCTGAGCAAGGTGTGTGTGACCCGGAAGGGCGGGGTGCGCATGGCAGTGTATCCCAGCTCCTTGGTGCACTTTATTACTTTATCGGAGGTTTGGGCTCTGCTTTTAACTTTCTAGACTCGGGTAGGCTGGCGGTGACTAGAGTGATGGCCGCCGGCTGCCCGGGGCTCCTGTCAGTGGTAGAGAGCCCCGGAACCGACCACAAGCAGAGAAGCGCTGTGCAAAGTCAGCAGGGCTCCCGAGATGAAGGGAGAGGCCCGCAGTTACCGCGCTGAGTAAATGGAAGTCCTGCCTCCACCCCGACCAGTGAGTTTACAAGAGAGTCCGGAAGGACATCTGGCAAGTGGTTGTGGCTACCGGTTGGTGGTTTGGGGTTTGGAGCGTGCAGCATCGCAAGAGAGCAAGCAGAGTGTACGCATACACAAAAGGACAAAGGACCAGAGGCAGTGCTGCAGGACTGCACCGCTCCCACCACTACCCCACCCCAGTGACAACAGGGAGTAGAAGAAGAAAAAAAACTCGAAGCTGAGCGGGAATCGGCCACCCACGAGAGGAAGAAAATGAAACTCAGGAAAAACGATACTGGATGAAAGGTCAAGAGAAGGGGAACACCAAAAGAGGAGGGGCCCCACCACTGCCCCAGCCCCCTTTCTAGTGGGTTTTTCCATCCCTCTCGGTGTCCTTTCTGATTGCGGTTCAAGGTCACCTCGAACTGTGTTTTTTGTCTCCCAAATGTCACTCCCTCCAGCCCAGCTTCTTGCTTCAAAAGCAACTCTTCGAAAGTGGTAAAATGCAAATTTATTCACCCCTCAAATGCACCGAGCCAGCAAGCAAAGGAACACACCTGACTTTCTACAGCGGTTTGGCGTCTTTCTTTGCAACGTTTGTGGAATTTGGGTTAAATGGTACAACTTACAGTGAGATTTTAATTACATTTCCTAGTAAACCATTGGAAGAGGCGCTTATGAAATACTTAAGTTACAGCTGCGCAGAAAGTAGTGCCAGCTGCACCGTTTAGGCCTTTTACAGCTGCGCAGCAAGTAGTGCCAGCTGCACCGTTTAGGCCTTTTACAGCTGCACAACAAGTAGAGCCAGCTGCACAGTTTAGGCCTTTTTACAGCTGCGCAGCAAGTAGTGCCAGCTGCACCATTTAGGCAACTTTATCCGTGGGGACAGTTCTGATTGAGTTAGGACTCCTGCTGCATTGGCAGCACCATTGACACTATGGATTCAGGGCCAGTTGGCCAGGGAGACTGCGAGGTTTGTTGGGCACCAGGCCCTTGTACGTATATGTGGTGCTAGGAAATGTTTTTCATGTAATATGATTTCCGCACACTGTTCTGAGTACCTCTACAGGTGGTCTTAAGATGACGAGGTTGTTGTGCATGTTTAGTTTTTGCTAGTCAGATTTTGCTCCACCCTATGCTCTTTGCCCCTATCGTTAGTGATTCTCAGGAGCTTAGGGTACAATAGCAGTCTGTTGAGATCATCAATCAATCAATCAATCAATCAAACAAATTTGTATAGCGCGCTACTCACCCGCTAGGGTCTCAAGGCGCTGGGAGGGGGGGGAGTCGCTAGTGCTCGAACATCCAGGTCTTGAGTTGTTTCCTGAAGGAGAGATGGTCCTGGGTCAGCCATAGGTGGGTGGGGAGGGAGTTCCATGTCTTGGCCACCAGGTAGGAGAAGGATCTTCTTCCGGCGGTGACTTTGCAAATTCATGGGATGGTGGTGAGGGCGAGGCTGGTGGATCGGAGCTGGCGGGTGGGTGTGTAGAATGTGAGGCAGCTGTTGAGGTATTTGGCGCGCATGTCGTGGAGAGCCTTGTGTGTGTGGGTGAGGAGTCTGAACGTGATCCTCTTGCTGATGGGGAGCCAGTGCAGGTCTTTCAGATGGGCAGAGATGTGGTTGTGATGGGGGATGTCCAGGATGAGTCGTGCCGAGACGTTCTGCATGCGCTGGAGTCTTTTCTGGATTTTGGCTGTGGTTCCAGTGTAGAGGGTGTTCCCGTAGTCCAGACGGCTGGTGACGAGGGCCTGGGTGACCGTCTTCCTGGTTTCGGTGGGGATCCGGTGGGGATCATGGGCGTACAATGCGGTTGGTGCAGAATGTGGTTCTGTTAACAGGCTGGTGTTAAGTACAGTGTTCACCAATGGTCACTGGGTGTTCATTTATATCCTGTTCTACTTCAACTATATTTGCATTGTGAAGGTTCTGAAAGTGGTCAAGTTGGTCCTATCATACATAAACAGTTCCCTTGTAAATATTATCTAGTGCCTGGTGGCATCATTAATTCCTAGATGAAGGGCCCAACAAATGCCCCCCTCACTTTCTGGACGGCACATTAGTTCTGATATCTTCACCTAATGTCTGGAATATGTGCCCCCTTTATGCCCTTTTACTTCTCCTCACCACTGCTTTCCCAATAACACCCTTCTCATATCGCCCCCACCCGCCTCCGCCTCACTTTCCTTACTTTTCGAGTTAAGGCTGGAATTAATTGCTAAAAAATCAATTATCCTCCCAACCAGACAAAAGCTGCAATAAACTGCAGCACTGAAACAGCCCTACTGCAAGTGGTTGATGACGCGCTGAGGATACTCGATTCGGGGGGGTCCTGTCTTCTAATTCTCCTAGACCTTTCTGCAGCCTTTGACACTGTCAATCACAATGTAATGTAATGCAATGTATAGGCATTTATATAGCGCACTACTTACCCAGAGGGTCCCAAGGCGCTTTGACCGCTGCGAAACCCTTCCTGGCTTCCCTGAGAGATGGTCCCTTAATGGGTATCTCCAGGGTGAGACCAGGCATCCCCGGCGGTCTGGTGGGGCCGTTAGTGAAGATGAGGCAAGCTAATGCCCAGAGTTGCCGAGTGTGATCGCTGATCAGAGTGGGCACCGAGGCGAGAGAATTATCGAGTCCGCTGACCCTGGTCCAGAAACCTGCCGCGCCGGGAATCGAACCCTGGTCCCGGGCCGTCCTCTGCTCTCGGGTCTGCCGCCTCTAACCAATCACAACACCCTCCTCAACATGCTACCTGGCGAATAAACTGAAACTCTCTGGAGGCTCTAGACCATCACGTAATGCGGAAAATCTACTGCTTGAACCTCCCACTTTCAAGAAGGAAAGATCGATGGCCCAATCCTTTTCAGGCAACGCGGTGAGAATCTGGAACTCACATCCGCCTCAGCTTCGGATCACCACCTCCTCCCAAGCCTTCAAAACTGATCTCAAAGCTCTCCTCCTTCAAAGATACTTCCAAAGTTAGTTCATGCCCTCTCTATTATCTGAAGGAAGACCTCCGATTACTGAAAACTCTATTCTCCAAGACTATGGAAGTGCCTTCCCAGTGTGTTCGTGTGGTTGGGGTGTATGCCATTTATTGCAGTATTTTCCTTGTACCTGTGTTTGGCACTCTTTTGTAACATGCACACACCACTTTTCTCTTGTAACACACTGTTTGCTACCTTTCACATTTTGTTTGCTTTTGATACTTGCACAAGTGCCACCATTGCCTACGTAACGTTTGTTCTTGTGCCTCAGTGTCTAGCATATATTGCAGTAGATTACCTCTAATTGTACTTTGTTTTCACTTGTAACCTGCACACTTGTCACTCTTTCCTTCTGTAATGCACTGTTTGCTACCTCATGTATTTTGTTTGCTCACAATTGTCACTTTTACCTCATGTAACTTATCGTCTGCTTTTGTAATTTGTTCATTTTTAATTTTCTGTTCCTATTGTGAAGCGATCTGATGTCTTCGGGTAAAGTCTGCGCTATATAAAAACGCATAAATAAAATAAAATAATAAAATAAAAAGCAGTGTCAATCTGGCGCCCCCAACTTATATCTTTTGCAGCATAACCCCTAGGTAGGTAAATGTGTTAACTTGTTCTAGTGGCCTCTTTTCCGAAAGTATACTTTCTTTAAAAGATCTGTGTTGGGTAAAAGCCATACATTTTGTTTTCACCACATTGATTTCAAGGCCCCGTAGGCTGCAAAATGTTTCAAAGAGAGTTAAGGCTCGCTGTAATCCACTCAGGGTTTTAGAAAGAATCAATGTGTCATTAGCGAACATTAAAATGGGAATTGCTGAACCTGAAAGGGCTCGAGCATCTGTAGGAACTGATGTCAAAACTCCGCAATCCCATTATTAAAAATTGAAAATAAGGTAGGGGCCAGTACGCATCCCTGGCGTACCCCCATCACTACAGGAAAGGGACTGGTGACATTTCCCTGCCTACCCCAACGTATTTAGACAAAGTTATCTTTGTGAAGGTGCGCTATTTGGGAGAGCAGTTCAGGAGGTATACCTTCATCCTGCAAAACAACCCAAAGCTTGCTACGTGAAACCAGGTCAAAGGCTGACTTACGGTCAACAAAGGCAGCATACATGCTACCTTTGCCTAAGAGGAAGGTTTGCCAGTGTAATAGCCTAAACCGGAATACCTGGTCAATCATACTAATGTGATTACCAAAGCATCCCTGTAGTGGAGCAAGGATTTCAGTTCCTCTATGCAGTCTTTGACCTTAAAGGGGGTCTACTATCCACGTTTCTTGGAAAAGGCAAATATTGTGCTGTTCAATGAAGATTTGACACTCTGGGGGTACGCCCCTAGACCCTAGGCCAGCAATGTTGCAAGACATTATGTTGAATGTGGGAATCATATGATGATGCTGAGCTTGCTTTTTGCCCCTAGAGAACATATTTCCCAGGATGTTCCGCCCTCCCACTACACTAGGCAGGGTTGTGGATGTTATAGTTGATACTGGGGAAAAAAGCTGGTTCATCTACAGCGACACGCTCGCAAGCAGGTAACCTAAGCTGTTTACCAGGGGCTCCCACGAGTTGCGGTAACCTTCATTCTAACTCATTGAGGGGTGATGTACCCAGGCTTGTAATTTGTTCAGGTGGGTTAAGTTTAAGACGAATGTTGGAACAAGAAAGTTTTTGGATACAAATGTCAAAGTCTACAAGGTTCTCGGCTAGGTGAAAATGTGTGAATGTTAGGGCAATGTAGACAAAAGGGGGTTCAGGAGATGTGTGGTGTTTAGGTCTGAGAATGTCATCCCTAAGTAGTGACCGACAGCCCCTTACGTGATGAATCCATTGAGTGCACTTGTTTCAAAGGGAACTCTCATCCTCTGTGTGTCGGTCTCCTGGGCATTTCGGCACATTTATCATGTACACAATATTACGAGTGCCTGGTGTACTGGAAGTCCCAAGTGTCACCCGCGGTATGATGCTTTTACTAAAACCAGGGGTGACAAGAGGTGGGACAGCCTTGGATGGGTGCAAAAGCTCTCAATTAGTGGTCAAATCTTTTGTTTCCCTGCCAGCGTGAATATACCCCATACTGGTACTAGTTGACTGGGAAATCGGAGCTGGACTCATCTGACTGTGTGGGTCCTGGTCTGTATATGCAGTATGAACTGCCTAACTTATCCCAAACCTTGTGGTATATGGGGTCGGCTTGAGGGAAGATCTCTCATTGATGTTTTAACCTGTTGGACAGCTGAAGGTACTTTGGTTAGGGAATCAATAAGGTTAAAAACAGATGCTTTAAGGGCATGGATTTTACTCAATAAATTCGATAGCTGCATAGATATAGGCATAGACCCTTGGGAAGTGTGGATAGGGGATGTTGTAGTCTGGTGATTTCTGTGACATTTATCAATTCGATTGTTCTGGACCCCTTCGGTTTTGTCTAATTCCTGGACTATGCAGCCACGATTGGACACTGCATATTCCCTGTGTTCCTGGAACCCTGTCCTTGGGGGGCTTGATGCTGGGGCTGTGGTTTCCGAAAGGGTAGCATATCTATTGCTGCCATGAAAGACAGACAGGACGTTTTGAGAGGAGGGTGGAGGGACTTCTACAGTGTTTTGACTATCAGTTACCGCACCTGGGGATTCTGGGGGTGGGACTCACCCAGCTGATCTCTTAAACATATCCGGGATACACTTTTTTGGGGGGAGGTATTACTTCCCACAACTTGCCTAGGGCTGTTACTATTAGTTAACATGGTATCGATAAGAGTACTATCAAGAATGCCCTCACACTCAATCAAAAGATTGTCAGTTCTATCCTATATCTCACTTCCTGCATCTTGATTAGTGTGATGGCCCTTTTTCTGGCCCTTCTTAGCCTTCTTTTTATGACCTTCACCCAATCCTCCCTCACATGCTTTCCTCCTGCCCATTTGGACTCAGATAACAATGGAAGAGTAGACAACAAGAGATTACAATATGTCCACAGGAGTGACACGAGTGTCAGAAAGTCCAGGTTGATTATGCTGGAGGGCCAGACCTTCGGAGCAATTATATACTGTACTAATCACAACACAATTGCAAAAAAGTCACCTGGGAAAGACACAGACTGGCAATGAGGCAAGATGACAGGGGGTGGCCCAGCCCAGCCTCTTCAGGCCTCTGACGGGCATGAGGGCCCTCCCTTGGCCCGGGAGCAGCCCGCGCGTCAGGCGCAGCGGAAGCTCCCAAGATAATTTATGCACCTACTTTGCGGGTAAGGGTATTGACTGTGCAGCGTTGAGGGGAACCTGGGGAATGCAGTCCCTGGTGCTGGCTCTCAGCCCCGATGTCCTTCCAGGCAGGCAGAGGAGCATCCCATGCAGCGGGAGCTCCCAAGTTCCTTCATGCGCCTCCTGCGCGGGAAGAGTTATCATGGGGAGCCTGGGGAATGCAATCCCTGGCGCTGGCTCCAAACACCGATGTCCTTCCAGGCAGGCAGGCAGGCAGAAGAGCGTCCCCCCTTGTCTCACTGACAGGGAGATATACAAAAAGGCCAACTGCCAAGCTATTCACAGTCATGTGACACAGGACACATGCAGCAAATGGTTAAGTCAAGAAAATGCCAAATTTCTACAAGAGAGTTTTAAACTAAAATTATTTTGAATGAAAACATAATTTTCCGATCTGCTCCCAAACATGTTACCTGGCGCTAAGTGTAAAAATGTAAAACAATCATATCCTATGAGATATACATGGCTTGCAATAGAGAAAAACAACTTTAGACGTTTTTCATTACCAGAACACTTAAAATATAAACCAGCATGTCCTACTTTTTAAATACAATGCACCCAGCCTTTAGGGTCTACCTAAGGAGCTATTCATATGTACTAAAAAAACGACGGTGTAGGTCTGCCAAAATATTTATTTTAACAGGTTGGAGTGGCAGTTTAAAACTGCACTGCAAGCTGCAGTGGCGGGCCTGGGACATGCTTTAAAAGGCTACTTTGGTGGGTGGCACAATGAGTGCTGCTGCCCACTAGTAACATTTAATTTTTGCAGTTTTAAAGTACACAGAGTGTTAAAGTCAACAAAAACGAATTCAGAGAAACAGGAGGCGTGAAGGCAAAAGAAAGTGGTGAGAACTACTACAGATAGATGTCAGGTGTAACAGTAGTGTTAACATTTTTTTATATATGGCCTTTGAACTACCCAGTCTTATAAAAAAGTTTCATTGAGAAGGCTTTTAAAATACCTAAAAGTGAGACTTTTCCAAATGTTTTCAAAAGGTTTTTTATTTTTTTATTTCTGCTAATGGTATCAATTTAAGTAATTTGCGATTTAATAGCAAAAGCCTATGCACCGTCACAAACTATTATCGCCAGGATCAGTTTCCAAAAACTCAGGTTTAAAATACCCAAGTAGCTTTGATATTTCTAGTTAGGTGGATTAAGTTATAATAGAACGTGGACACGTTCGTTCAGATTGCATAATCGAATTATTCTTGCTACCGCTGCGATTTCGAGCAGTTGAAATGTAATTTTTGTATCTGCCTGGTGCTTTAATGCCCTTTACAACTGGCAATAACGTCTTTAATATGCAACTCACTCCCATCAAAACAGTACAGAAGGATACGTCCTCTTTCTTGAAAGTACATATTCCTGATGGAGCTGAAAAAGTTCCATAAATCAATGAAGTAATTGCTATATAATGACCTATTGTTAGTGTGCGCGCCCAGAATGATGTCACTAGGGGGTAATGGAGCCACTGAATCAAAAACATGGCAGCTGTTTCTAATTTATTTGAGAGTCAGTTTGGACAGAAAATTAAATAAACACATAGACATGCAGGACAAGGGCAAGTCCCTGCGTTAGTTTTATGATGTTTAATTCAATCACAGAAGTCAGCAGGCAGTCGGTGCTATGAAACGGTCTCATTAATTGCCTGTCTCATATCTCACCCACACTGGTCGCGTTCACCTAATTTTAGGGCTCAGCACTTTATTTGAAGACCTATCTTAAAAGGCAGAGATTAGAGCCCAGTCCCAGAAGATTTCACATTTTGAACACTGCTGCATTCGAATGAACGAGCTCAGCAAGGGTTAATTGAATGTTAGGCCTACATTCTGTTACATCTGCACACTACTCTGCTTCAACACTCTCTATAGGTTTTAAGTTTTGCTTTTCATTTCAAATAAGCAGTGTTTTAGGTATATTTTAATCTTTGGAAAAAAAAGAAGTTTAGCATAGGTTTGGAAAATTGTCCGCGTGTGTCTCAGTGATCTTTGTAGAAATCAGTTGTATTATGGCTAGAAAATTGAAACTAGCTGTAATCAGAGAAGCCGAGGCAATGACATTCCGGGGCATTAACTTTAATCCGCATGCCTGTCTGTTTGCTTTATTCTGACTCGCATGATTGTTGCAACTTGTGGTTTATATATATATATATATATTTCTCTGTGTTTCTGCATGCCTCATTTAAAAAAAAAATACGACATACCTGCACGCTTGCAATGTGTCTTCGTTTGGAGGACTAAATTGGTTTTATCATAAGAATTGTGAAAAAAATAATTGATATTCGCTCCGACACGCACGTCTTTAACTAAACACACATTCAGCACTCTACTGTACCCCATGTGAATATGATTTATTTCTAAACCTTAGGTTCTGCCACGTTTTTGTTAAAATGTTTAGCATGATTAAAAGTAACATAGTTGCCATGATTGCACAGTAATTGGTATCTTTCTTGTCCCATTCAACGCGGGGTTTTATATCACCAGCATTTGTTTAGCACATTTCTACTTTTTGTAGAGCCTCATCCGTGGTCTGATGGCATTTTGCTCTGACTGTGAGACTATGTTGCACTGTTCGACATATTGTTTTGTGATGGTGTGGTATGTGCCTCGGTGAGTATGCCATATGACTGCCGTGTAATTCGCACGAGATTCAAGACCGCGCGGATTGATGTATTTGATGTTATTAAATGGCGTTGTTTAATGAGTATATATCAAGAGAGCTGTGTTATGCATAAGGCTGAGTGACAGTTTATCATCCTGTAGTTCTGTCACGTCAGGTTATGTGAAGAATGGAATGTGTTGCTCAGATGGTAATGCTTAGTCATGCTCAGATGGTAATGCTTAGTTAGTTTTATGAATTTGGCATTGTGACTTGAATGTGAAGTTGTTGCATTTCTAGATGTTCATTTGTATAGCTCTTGCTATATATAATCTGAGTGATACAGAAAGTTAATCAGAATGTGGGTTCCCATTCCAGTTTTTTTGTAATACTTGACCCAAGCCAGAGGGATCTCTAGACATTGTATGTAGATGTTTTTCACAGGTTTTTGTCTAACCTCTGTTGCGTTTAGCCTTCAGATTTGTGCAGCAGGACTTTGCAGCAGGAACCCAACCTCCCTTGTGGCAAATTCCCTGCTGCACATGCAGTTTGCAAGCCAGTTCTGGCAAATGAATGAAACAATATCCTTCTACAGGTGCCCCAAAAATAAACACAAACTTACATGCAGAACAGATTATGTGGTATACATATTATTGTGGCCTTGTCCCAAAAACTGTATAGGAATTATCACACTACTGGTATGTAACAGCATGCTAAAATATATTCGAGCTACCAGGACTGTGTATTCTATTTAACTAGTCACCAGCTATTTCCACGCAAATAATGAGGGACATTTGGAATTTGAGTGGTATTCAGTAATTGTAATTGTTCTTGTTTTTTCTTTCTTGCTTTTTTGTTACATAGTTGTAAGTTTTGAAAACCATTGCTTTACTTCTAATTCTAGCTTCCCTTTTAATGACCTGCACATACAGAAAGAAAGAGATTGGGATGGAAGAGGAATTTGGGTATGTACATTTGCCCAGATTAATGTTTTTACATATTGGAAAGCTCGAGGACTGTTCTTGACTCCTTGATATTAGCCCACTGAGGCTTTATGTAGTAGTATAAATAATTAGATAGACAGAAAAAACTACAGAATTCTCATTTGGCATTTATTTAGGATAGTAGAATATACAATTCTGATGCCCAAACAAACAAACTAACAAATAAACAAACAAACTAATAGAATATGGACTTTCAATGTTCGATGCAGTGCATGACATTATGTTGGTTATGAATATATCTGGCAATTTGATATTTTTTTTGGTGTTCAAATCATTTTTATTGAGCAAGGAAAGGAAAAAATGAAAATAAGGTACAAACAATAATATATACATACATGAATCATTCCATAATCAGGTAGAGGAAAATAATGTAGCACAATTAAAAATACAAATGCAGAATACAAAATATAAAAGAAAAAGTTGAGTCCACATAGCGCGTAAAGGTCAGATGGCATATCTATGATTAGAATACGGATTTGATCTGGCATTAAAAGCACATTGTTGTACACAGTAGAGATCGTTTTCAATCAGAGCAGCATTCTCTAGTATACGGGCTACATCCGTGAAGCCACATCATGGGAGACATCAGAACGAGCATTTGTGGGCTAAAAAAGAAAACAATAACACTCACTGTATTTCACTGGGTGTAGTCTTTAGTGAATAACATATGGTAATGCAATGCATATGGTAACGCAAGGTGCCTCTATACCATTTGCTAATGTCAAAGCTGTCAGTTCGGTTTACTGTAGAAAGTTACAACAGAAAGTTACAATAGTGCCCTTGTTACATGCTACTGGTGTTGGAGGAGATTGTCAGGCATACAGGCAGTACAGGTAACTATAACGGTGGTTCAAACGAAAAGGAAGAAGGTTCAAGAGCGTTCCACAATTTTTTGTTGGATACAAGTCATGGAGAAGAGTGCAAAGCAGTGTTGTCAGACCCTCTAATGCATGACACCCAGTCTTTCCACTGTTTGACTGAGACTTCCGAGGCACTTTTCCATTTGCACAAGACAACTTTGCACGCTACTATGAGTAGCAGGTCAAGTAGTTGCCGATCATGGTCTCTTGCGAGTGTTGGGTCAATGGCACCTAGTAGTACATAAATAAACTCCCTCGTAGGTTTAATCTTAAATATGTGTTCAATGCAATCAAAGACGTTAGACCAATATTTTTGTAGCAAGGGGCAGTGGAAGAGCATGTGTGGTAGATCTCCATCAGTTAGGGAACAATTCAAGCATGTGGGGGTGTCTCTTAGGTTCAATTTGAATAGTCTTTGGGGTGTCCAGAAAACTCTGTTGATCAACATGTACTTGGTTTGGGAGAGAATCGGGGACACTTTATGTGTAAGAGCCGAAGCATGAATCTTATCCCAATCAAGGTCTATTCCCGTGTTGTTAGGTTCCTCCTCCCATTTAACTTTGTTCCGTTTTTGGACTTTGCCTAGCGTTGGTAAAAGCATTTTATAAACTTTCGAAACAAAGTGACCTATATATTGTAGGCGTGGGAGTATTGATTTCAATCAAGGATCTGAGGGTGTAAACGAGCGGGTGGACAAGGCCGTTTTTAATTTCAGAAATGCGTAAAAGTCTATTGGTTAGGCAATATTTAGTCTGGATCGTAGAGTACGGTAGTGGCAGATGGCCTTCGTATAAGTCTGAGACCATGTTGATGCCGTTAGTTGACCAGTGTTCCCAGAAGGGTGATTTTCCGTTAATACGGATGTTTGGATTATTCCATAGGGATGAGGAGGTCGTCTTTATTACCTGTAGGCCAGTTTTATGTGTTTGGTCTAATCTAAGGAGTGCTCTCCTAGTGTTAAGCATAATGTACTTGGAGTGTGTGAGGTGTGACAGGTCCATGGTAAGTATCGTTGGGAGAGGGGCATTGCCTATGAGGGATTTCTCTATTTCAATCCATAGTGGTATGTAGCTTGAGTTTTCAGCAAACCAGTATGCCCCTTGTTTGCACAAAAAGGCAGTTTGGTAGTTCCTAAAATTGGGAAGCCCTAGGCCGCCTTGTATCTTAGCTAATTGTAGTTTTTTCATAGCCACCCTGGGTTTCTTCCCTTGCCATAAGAACATACTGAATAATTCATTTATCTTTTGTAAAAAGTCTTCTGAAAAGGTCATTGGGAGCATACTCGCCAAATAATTAATTAAGGGAGTAATCATCATTTTCTGTGTCTCCGCTCTCCCCCACCACGATAAATATTTTGGAGACCATCTATCGAGACGTTTGTTTATTTTCTTTAGGAGTTGGTCTTCATTAATTTTTAGAGTCATGATTAGATCTTTTTCGAAGTCTAAGCCCAAGTACTTGAAACTCTTTGGGTGCCAGGTAAGCCCGGAATCGCCTAGTATATCTTTACTACCCATATTATTCAATAGCTTTACCTCAGTCTTATCTTTATTCAAGGAGTAGCCAGACACATTGGAGAATTCCTGTATGGTGGATAGCAGGGCAGGTATCGCTTCTTGAGCTCGTTCAGTGAGTACTAAAACATCATCTGCATAAGCTGTGAGTTTTATAATGCAGCCGTTAAAAGGAATCCCTGGAATGCTATCATTGTTGCGGATTTGATATAGAAAGGGCTCAATCGCCAATAGGAACAGAGAAGGGGACAAGGGGCAACCTTTTCTAGTCCCTTCTTGTAGTTTAAATGGAGATGAAAAAGCCCCTCCCGCTCTTACCCTCGCTGTAGGGCAAGCATATAGTGACATTACAATTTTGGTGAAAAAAGGACCTAAGCCAAATTTGTGCAGGACAGCCTCCAGATATGACCAGTCCACTTTATCAAATGCTTTTTCTGCATCCAATGTTACCTCTATAGTAGGTGTGGATAGAAATGTTGCCTTCTCAATGGCATGCGCTAGGATTCTAGTGTTGTCACTTGATAGCCTATTTTTGAGGAAGCCGGCTTGTGAGGGATGGATTAGGGTAGGAAGGACTTTCTGTATTCGCTGAGCCAATATTGAGGTCAGAAGCTTACAGTCTAGGTTGATTAGCGAGATGGGTCTATAATTCTTTGGGAGCTTAGGGTCTTTCCCTTCTTTAGGTATAACTGCTATAACCGCCTCAGCTAGTGTCCCCGTTACTTCCCCGGTCTCACCTATTTCATGGAACATATTTAATATTGGTGACGTGAGTGAATCAGAGAAACATTTATAAAATTTTGCTGTAAATCCGTCAGGTCCGGGAGCCTTCCCACATGTAAGTGATTTGATCGCACTTGAGACCTCCGACTCTGATATCGGCTTATTAACCGCATCGCTGCTGCGGTGATTTTTGCGCTGTGCTGCAAATTACCATTTTGCTGTTGTCATGACGAGCTCAGCTCGTCATCAGCACACGACACCCGTGGGTGATGATGAGCTGAGCTCGTCATCAGCATCGAAAGGGTTAAGGGTCTCACGCTCTGTCATGGATAGTGCTGGTAGATCACACTTAGTGAGGTAGCTTCCCACTCTCTCCTTTTCCACACTGTTATTTTTGGCGCACAGTTTCTCATAGAATTCTTTAAACAATTCCGCAATTTTGAGGGGGTCTGAGTTGGGTACTCCTTTGTCATCCATCAGGGAGTTGATTATGTTTTTCTGTATTTTAAATTTAAGGTATGCTGCTAAACCCTTCCCTGCCTTGTTAGATTCGCAGATTTTAAGCCTTTTCCTTTTGTCCAACCAGACTCCTGCTCTTTCACTTATCAGTTTATTGTAGGCATACGTTTGATTTGTTAACTTATTAAGCGTTACAGCAGATCTATCTTTTAGATACTCATTTTGGAGTTGTGAGATGACTTCCTCCAATTTTAGTAGAGCAGCGTTGTGATTCTTATTTACAGCAGACGTTATTTTTATTATGAGGCCCCTAATGGTACTCTTTAGAGCCTCCCATCTAATGGAATCAGTGGTGTCACCCTTTTTATTGATTGTCAAATATTCTTTAATGGCCGTTTCTGTGGTGTCCCTGTTTTTCTCATAGTTTAGGATGGCATCATTAAGGCGCCACATTGACTGACGAAGCATTGGTTTTACATTTGTTATAGTAAGTGAGATACATGAATGATCCGAGACAACCCTTGGCTCAATACCTGTATCCTCAATCCTGGCTATAGCGTTTTTGGTGATGAATAAGAGAGAAAGAATCATGTGGCGGGGAGTAAAAAGAATAGTCTCTACCAGCGGGGTTTTGTAGTCTCCATGTATCTATCATGTTAAATCTGGTGCAGAGCCTGGTAAATTCTTTATGGGCTTTGTTGGGGCGGAAGTTACACTTAGAATCTCTGTCCAGGGTAGGATCTAGCGGGAGGTTGAAATCGCCAGCAAGGATATGGGTGGCCATGTCCAGGATGGAATCCAGTTGTTTTGTTAATTCTGACCAGAAGGAGGGTTCTTGTGAGTAAGGGGCATATACGTTTGTGATGTAAAACTCTGTGTCATCTTTAATCAATTTCGCCATAACCCATCTACCTTTTGAGTCCACTGAGGAAGAAACTATGTCTATGTTGGACTTTTTTGCTATTAGTATTACCACCCTGTTTTTCTTAACAATGGCCTCAGATCCCACAAATTCTGTATAGAATTTGTTACGTAGTGTATGGAAGTGTTTTGCCTCTAATTTCGTTTCCTGTAGCAAGGCTATGTCTCCTTTCTGCCTGCGTAGGTAGTATAGTATTTTCTGTCGTTTGATCGGTTGATTTAAGCCCTTAACATTTAATGAGAGAATTTTGAGGTTGCCTATTCTTGTTGTCCCTATAGGAGTATCAATGGAGGCTGCCATCATGTATCATAGGGAGATCTTGTAGAAGAACAGGTTGAACCTACTAGCTGGCAAAACTTTGTAGCTAATGAGCCCCAGAGTAGGAGTAGGGTACTGATCATGATTTCTGTTAATGATACCACATCAACAATATTTACGTAAGGTAAACCGAACTGTATTGGCAGGTGAACTCTTTGTGGGCAGAGCAACTGCAGTAAGGCGTAGACACTGGCATTAGAGTCTGCCAGAGCAATAGTTGAATAAAGACACACAGTAAAAAGCATCGTGCAAAATAAGGAAAATGTAAAAGAAAGCAAAACACAACAATCCCATCCCTTCCCATGTCCCTGGACCCTCCCACCAACCCCCACCCTCACCCTCGACCCACCCCTCCCACCCCAATTGTAGAAAAAGTACATGGCGACTCGGGAACGACCATGAGACCGCCTCCAAGCAACTCACTAGACCAAATACATGTTAGGAACTGCAAATACATTCCTGAACATGAAAGAAGCAAATAGGGAACCTTAAGGAGCCTCATCAAGGCGCCAACATTTGAAACTTGTCAACAGACGGTTTAAACAGACCATTGATATGCCAGGTGTATCTGTAATTAA
The DNA here is from genome assembly GCF_964263255.1 of Lissotriton vulgaris. Lineage (NCBI taxonomy): Eukaryota > Metazoa > Chordata > Amphibia > Caudata > Salamandridae > Lissotriton > Lissotriton vulgaris. The sequence goes on along the minus strand of NC_141685.1, from coordinate 2,039,711,202 downwards.
CTTGCATTCAAACCATACCTGAACTCAACAAGATTTGTGTTATTCATATAGATTTAGAAGTATTACGCAACAAAAAGAGTGTCGAGCATTCTGATTAGCAGTGGAAAATCATAATGTGATCACAGTAGCTTAGACATCAACAGATAGTGACCACAGTTAAAGGACCATTACACAGGACGAAGACAACTGCGTGTGAGATATTCGCAATTGATCTCTGGCATCTGGTGACCAGAACACATGAGGACAGTGTAGAGCCAATGTTAGCATGAATTATGAGATTACAATAGCAGGTGATCACTTGTAGCCAGGTGCAGTCGCACCCACCAGTTCCGGTGTGGTAACTTCCATGCTGCCGTCCTCTTGGTTATATATTAGGCGTCTGAGCTTTTGTGGGTCGGAGAAAACATGGGTTGCACCTTGAATTGTCACTTTAAATTTTGGAGGGCCAACAAACCCATATTGGTGACCCAATGACTTCAGTTGCGGCCTCAGCGCAAGGAATGCTTTCCTGGTGTCCATAGTTTCTTTACTGTAGTCCTGCGATATATATATTTTGTGTCCTTTCCATAGAACATAGTTGTGTTTACGGACAAATGTGAGAATTTGTTCAACATGTTTGAACCTCAGTGGTTTACATATAATCGCTCTTGGGTTTTTCTGATCTTTTGATATTCTCCCTGGAACTCTGTGCGACCTGTCGAACTCCAGTGGTTGGGCAAAAGTGAGGTTCGTGGCCTGTGTAAACCATTGCTCGAGGAAGGCTACGCATGAGCCCTGGGAGTCTTCCGAATTTTCTGGAATGCCAAAAATTCTCAGGTTCCCCCTCCTGTTTCAATCCTCCAACTCCGCCAGTTTCCTAGAGAGGAAGTCAGAACTCAAGGTGAGGTTTTTAATAGCTCCGCAGGTTTTGTTTTCAGTGTCTTCCAGCTTGCTTATTCTGCTCTCAATTTCTGTCAGCCTAGAGTTAATGTCTCTGATATCCTGTCTGACCGCAACTACTTCCTCTTTAGTGGAATTGGCCAGATCTTTGACTTTCTCCAGTCTGCTCAGAATGATTTCCATAGCTTCACTAAAATCGTTCTTCCCTTTGAAAGGTGAAACGGGCAATGGCGGGTCTGGTTTCAGCCGCTTAGAAGTCTTTCTGTTTTCTTTATCCCCCATGTTGAAGACAAGGTGATGGGGAGATGCTCGATCCCGTGTCACTCTTGCAAGGTGTCTGGACACAATTCCACTAGTGATTCCTAGCGCTTCAGGATTGAACGGTGTCCTTTTGAGCCGTATTTGCACCTGTGAAGCCCTTCAGTGCTCCTTTTATGCTCCAGAGGAGCAGGTCAGACCAGGAGCCACGTGTCAGTCGACCCCACGACCGGGGCCTTGTTTAGCAGAGGTAACTTTGAGCAGCCCTCGAGAGTTGATTCAGGTACTAGCGCACATTCAAGCGCAAGGATCACACAGCATTGATTCCATTATTTTTACTGCCTCGCTTGCGTTTACACAACTTGGAAACACATTACGGGTTGTTAGACGGCGAACAGGCAAAGCACGTAACCTTCTGTAAATACTGGCGTCGCTATTCCTAGCTTGCTTTCGTTAGTTTGAATGTGCGGCATGGCTGTGTGTTAGCTTACCTACTAGTTCATAGTATTCGAGACGTGATGTGGCCGGTAGTAACAGTCGTCTAATTGTCGCTAGGTTAAGGGAGCATTTGTCTGTCTTTTTTGTATGTGGATGCCTGCCTTGTGTCACCAAGTCTGGGTCTCATGAGCGAGGGCGCTGGTTGCAAGCGGGCATACGAATGGGAGAATGATCACGCCACCATTTTCAGATAAAGTTTTCGCGTCGTTTATTTCTTTATAAAGTTCAAAAGCCGCATAATGATAAGCATTATTACTCACTGCCCAGGATTTTATATTTGCTGTTGTTCTGTGGTTCAGGGCCTTATAACCATTGCCAATGTAGTGAAGAGATCAACCATGATCGACGTTCGTGAAGTTCAGGCGGCCCGGGAGTCCCGATGCTTAGCCGCCGCCGAGCTCCGTCCCTTCCCGCACACTCAGCGGTCGGGAAAAAAAGGTTCTGATTCCTGAATCTCTCTTTCAGGTCAGGAAAAACATACGTGTTGCGGTTCCTAGCATTAGTATGTTGTTTCCGCTTGGAGGAGCAAAAGGGTTACGCCGCCATTCTTCCCGGCGTCCAAGCCACGCCCCTGGCAATTTGATACTTAATAACCATTTTCAGTGATATCTTTTGTTTTTGCTATGTTGCACTTCACCCATTAGAGAATGTGGAAGGGATTTACATTGAAATGCTCTTTCAAAATGGCTGTCTATCGTGAGAAAAGGCAGCATCATGCAAAATTCATTGTTCTGTTTGCCACATAATAATAAAAATAGTATTTATCGAACAGCTCAAGAGTGCAAGCACTTTCTGTGGGATAATGGAGAGTGTTCTTGACTTTGTGTAAGTGGATTTGACGGTTTCTACTTTGGCCCATCACACTTGGTTGTGTGCCTGCTGACAGATACCTAACCTTGGGTGGATGCATATCTATCTATCTATCTATCTATCTATCTATCTATCTATCTATCTATCTATCTATCTATCTATCTATCTATCTATCTATCTATCTATCTATCTATCTATCTATCTATCTATCTATCTATCTATCTATCTATCTATCTATCTATCTATCCATCTATCTATCCCTCTATCTATCTCTGAGTGGCAGCCGCCACTAGGTAGTTATATTTAGGTCTTATTTTCCATAGATGAAGTGTTTTTGGTTTGCTAATTACTTTGCCCCAATTTGACGAATCTCCACAATACTTTACCTCAAAAGGTTGAGCCACCTTGGCTCCTTCCTGGAAAATTTCGAGGTGATCCGTAAATCGGGGGTCGAGAAAAGTGAGAGAGTGAGGCTCTTGCAAGTCCTGAGAGAGTTCTGATTGGCTGGGTGTTGCAATGTTAGAAATTAAATGACCACCATTTCTGTTTACTGTGCAAAATTGGAGGTGTTGTAGAAATTAAATAAAAAGCTATACAAGTAAGCAGGAGAAAGGCATGCTGTCCCTAGATGTTTAGAGAGGAAGTGTCTATGGGATAACTACTGTGAAGAAAATAAATGGGTTTTGTTTTGAATAGATTTTTATGATCTTGCAGGACTGTGAATAGTAAAAAGGAGTAGATGAGTTCAGCATGTACTCGATTTGTAGGAATTCATATTGTGGTTATTGTTTTTGAGAGGAAGTGTGTACCAGATAAGTACTGAGTAGATGATTAATACTTATTGTTAAAAGAATGTACAATCATGGCAGACTTGCAGGATTGTGAAAAGTAGGAAAGATTAGGTGATCTTTGAATAGACTCTAATATGCACACGTGTTACTGTAGGAAGGATTCTTACTGGACATGGTGTTTATAAGAGTCTACTATTTTTTGCCCATTGGCTGTAAAAGAGTTGTGAATAGAGTATAGTATCATCCCACAACCTACTAGGTACACCCTTTCATTATCAGAGAGAGAACTGCTAGCAGAGACAAGAGTCCCTGGACAGAGCATACTAGCCATATCCGTCATCCAAGAGAGAGGTCCAGCGGACAGTAAAGTCTTTTGTCCATACAGCCTACTAAGCACATTTGTTGCCTGTCGACCTTTGTCTGACAGAAGAGGTCAGACCATGTACACACCCTATCATGCACTTTATCACCTGAGATGGAGGTCTGGAAGGAGAGGTCTGTCACGTCCCACACCTTACTACACACACCCGTCATCTGAGATAGAGGTCTGATAGGAAAAGCCAGTCCAGGTACACACCCTAATACTCACACCAGTCAACTGAGATCGAGGGCTGATAGAAAAGGCCAGTGCATGCATATACCCTAGTATGTATCAACATACTCGGCCAAAGGGACAGGACGCCACTAGACTCAATGTCTTAAAAATTAGATCCCTTTGGGAATTTTTGCATACATCACAACACTCCTGATTCCAGTCCATCTACCCCAAACCACAGCTAATACACACTCACTCTTTAACTGGGAATTTCTAAAATTTGCCAATTGATCAACAATGTAGTAGGTGTGTAATTTATTTGTACATTAAGATTTCATGGCACGTTAAAAATCACAATAAAATACAATTTTTAAGATTAAAAAACAGAAAAGTGCGTGACAAGGACCAAGGAGCGATGCGTTTCAGTGGTCTTGCAGGTCCAACCACCTTCTTCCGGCTTTAAAATTTTTGTATTAATCACAGCAGTTGCAATATCTCATTCAGGGCTTATGATGTTCTTAAAACCGGGGCTTCAAAACTCCCGGTCTTCAACCTCCCATTCAGTGATTTATTCAGGTTGACCAATTCCCGGTGCTATTCAAATGCAGGGGATTAAGCGTAAACCTAATACAGTTCAATATCCGACGTGGCTCACAACTTTCCATAAGTGATGCCTTTAATAATGAAGGGCAGCCATGATGTAATGAGGCAAACACACTCTCACGATATCGTAATGACATAGACCATTAAAATAAACCTTGAATAGCGATGTGCCACCCCAAAGTTTCCTACGAGCACGCAATCAAAAGATAGTCGTGTCGTGGATTATTAAAAACAGCCAGGATTTCAAAATCTCCACTGCCACAAACAAATCCATTTCAAATCAACAAAATGAAACACTTACTACATTGTTGATCAATTGGTACATTTTGGAAATTCCCAGTTAAAGAGTAAGTGTGTATTAGCTGTGGTCTGGGGTACGTGGACGGGAATCAGGAGTGTTGTGATGTATGCAAAAAATCCAAAGGAATCTAATTTTTAAGACATACCCTAGTATGTACACTCATCATCTGAGAGAGAGGACTTAGTGGAGAGGTCAGTTTCTCTCTTTATATACACTAATATGCAAACCTGCCATCTGAGAGAGAGATCTGGTAGGGAGAGGGCAGACCATGTACACCCCTTACTACACTCTCTCGTTATCTGAGAAAGATGTGTGGGAGGAAAGTGCAGTCAATGCAGACACTGTACTTTGCACACCTGTCATGTAAGAGAGAGGTGTGAATGAAGAGGCCAGTCTCTCTTCACACCCTATAACGCACAGCCATCTTCCAAGAGAGGGGACTCAGTGGAAATGCCAGTTATTCTCCATGCTCTACTACACAGATACCCGTCATCGGAGAGAAAGGTCTCTGTGGAAAGCTCACTCCATCCACATGCTCTAGTACGCACACCCATCATGCAAGACAAAGCTTTGATTGTGGTGGTCAGTCCCTGTCTGCACTCTACTACACACACCTGTGATCTAAGAGAGAGGTCTAAGAGAAGAGGCTAATCTCTGCCCATACTTTAGTATGCATGCTTGTAATCTAAGCTAAGAGAGAGGTGTCAGCAGAGGGGTCAGTCTCCCTGAACTATAGTATGTACACTTGTAATCAAAGAAAGAGGTCTTAGCAGAGGGCCCAGTCCTCCAGACAACCTACTAAGCACACCTGTCATGCGAGAGAGGGGTCTTGGTGAAGAGGCTATTCCCTCCACACAAACTACTATGTACAGTTGTCATCTGCGATAAAGGTCTGTGTGCAGAGTCTAGTCTCTCCCTACACTATTGTACACATACCTTTCATTTAAGAGATGGGTCTCAGTGAAGAGTATACTCCGTCTCATGTACTACTATTTTCCTACAGTTCACTGATGTCACCGATGATGCCATTTGAGTTGTCATGAGTGATGGCATACATGATGTCATAGAACATGTCATGAGTGATTTCATATGTGAGGTTATAAGCAGTGAATGGTGGAGGGTCCAAGTTATAGTTAGGGATACTAACTATGACTGCTGAATGGCTGTTTTTTTTAGTTTAAAACTTGAAACTATAAAGTATATATATATATATATATGTCTTTAAAGTATATATATATATTATATATATGTCTTTAAAGTATATATATATATATATATATATACATCGGCTGAAGTCACGGCACAGCAACAGGTTAGTATGTAAAATGTTTTTGCTTTATTCACACACCATGTGCAAAGTCTTAGTGTGCATCAAAAAACGGACGGCCTGCGCGTTTCGGCTACTCCTAGCCTTCCACTGGACCATAGAGTCCCTGTGGTCTAGACCTTCTTTAAAGTGCTCACTGCTCAGTGTTAGTACCCTCTTCCCTTTCCCTTTCCGTAGTCATCTAGACCATCAACCTTGCACAGTTTTACTGGCTAGTTTACTCAGCCATTTTCACTTCTTGTTTCACTTCAACATTATAGTAAAGTACTCTAAATATTTAAAGAAACTCAAAGCAAAAACAAAGTATATACATTATGTACATTGTTCAATTTTTTGCATCCATTGTGTTTTCAGGGTTAGATTCCTAAGGGCAAAATCACGAGTCTTTTTCAATATCTATTGTTGTTATCATATTAAATTACCATTTTTTATACACTGTCTTAGATTAAGAACATAGTGCTTTCTAATATTTTACGTAAAGTACTTTAGATTGAAATACCAAGGGATCAACCTCAAATTATATGTACCACTGATTGGAATATCAAGGGGTCAATCTCAAATTCTATGTACCACAGTCCTTATTTCTGGACATATTATCCTTCTATGTACACTATTTACAATCACACCAATTCTTCCACACAATAATATCATTTCCTAATCGTGTACACACGTAAAGGTTCCATTTTCGAGATAATTCTGACATGATAAAGTTATGTAATTATTTGTGAAGTACACATTATTTCATCTCATTTCTTTTTCATGCCCTTATTAACACCCTGCATTCCATTTTACTTCATGATTGTCCACTCCAGTATTGCATTACATAACTATAACAATAACCCATGATTGGGACCTCCTTACCCCTAGGATGCAACCATACTTTTGCTTTGAATCTGACTGCTGTACTACTTCTTATTATCCAGGTCAATGCCTCATCACATTTATTTACATCTATTTACATTTCTCTGATCATGAATTAAGTCTCTCATTTGTCCCACCAATCTGTCTCCATGATCTATAGGTGTACAAATAGTTCGGCATCCAAATTGTGTCCAAATTGGACCTCTGTCCCCATTCCCAGTATCATTCTAGACTCAAGTTTTTGAAGTTGTATTATAATGCTCAATAGAGTAATGGACACAGGTTCTCAAAAAATATCTTAACAAATCGGCTAGTTAGGGTCAGAAAATCAGCAGATATTAATGAGACGGAGACGCCAAGTACTGAGTTACAGTAGAGCATTGGCCCATGGGCATTCCTCATTTAGGCCCTTCTCCATGCTATTAAGAAAGAAGATCCAAAAGACCTCGCGTTTTTTTCTATCCTGTCATGATTAAAGTGACTGGTGAACCTCAGGTTTGGGTCCGCTGAATTGAGCCATGCTATAAATTCGTTCAGGGTGATATCATCCCCCTCCCAAATGAAAAGCACGGCGTCAATAAAGCGGGACCAGGCCCGCACGTTCTCATAGAATGGGGCCATCTCATTGTAGACATTGGTGCGTTCAAATGCACCCATATACAAGCAAGCAATGCTGGGGGCACAAGCTGCGCCCATGCTTACTCCACCGACCTGATGGTAAAAGTTGTTGTTGAACTCGAAATAGTTTTCCATTAGAACTATTTTCAGGCAGTCCATGATGAAACTAGCATTATCGATCTGAGGATTAGATGTTAGAATATCCTCCACAACTGACAGCGCTCCCTCCTGGGGAATGTTGGAGTAAAGGGACTCCACGTCAGGGTGACCAGTAGTTCTCGATTGGGATGATATGGGGTTCCTTCCACCTTTGAGATAAAGTGGCCCGTGTCCTTGATGAAGGAGTCCAACGAGCAGACCAAGGGTTTGGGAAATTGGTCAATATATTTTGATAGTGGCTCTGAGGCTGATCCTATCATGGATAGGGACCGATGATAGGGTTGGTCCTGTGAGTTCCAGGATAGGAACAGATGCCAACGCGCGTTTCGGTGTATCGCCCCGTCTGGGGCTACACCTTCATCAGGGCAGAGTGAAGAGGAGGAGATGGAACCACAAAAGAAGCGAGTAATCTGTGTGAATGATATATTGAAAACATGGTTTTAGAAAACATCCTTGCACAGGTTCACGGCACATTAAAACAGAGAAATTAAATACTACTAAGAATAATGACATCCAGTTTGTCCAACGATAGCTAGGCCTACAAGCAACAAACAAACTAATAAGACAACATGCGCATATAGACATATTACAGGTAAAGATGGATAACAGATAGAACACAAAACAAGGCATGGGCCAAGGGTGCAAAACAGAAAACAGAGCATACAGCTTAATAATCACTATACTGACCCTGTCAAGTATTTTACCTGTTGCTAGGGAGTTGGAATAACCTCAAGAGGGACAGTCTTCTAATTCGAGGGTTAGTTTTCTCTACTCGCACAGGGCTGTCAAAGCGTCACAGTTTTCTTAAGCCTAGGTGAATAAAGTAATGAGGGTGTTTGAAGAACATGGGCACTATCCCCTCACCTAATTTTTATATTGTACATCTAGTAGGGGGGCCCTTAGTTTGTCAGATTCAAGTCAATACCTGTGGGAGATTGAATTATGTCCACAGGAACGGATCGTAGGACTGGAGCTGACGTGGACAGCAATCCGACTGAGCTAATAGTTCCCTAAGGAGAAAAAGGATTAAAATGAGTAATATCAACTCGAGGGGAAAGGGTCCTAAAACGGAGGGTTGAAGTCCAACGATGTTAGAGGGGGGATATATACCTGATAAGGGAGAAAGCGGTTCCGAGAATGGGTTCCATATATTTTATATATTTCTGGAGTGCACTCACGCCGCCAGCCAGCAGATGGCAGATACACAACCTAAGAAGGAAAGCAAGCGGCTTACTAGCAGATTGGTAATTGTTAGACGATCTCATACATAGCCCCCTGATTCCAGAAATTCCTGAAAAAATGGTGTCACGCTACCGGAGGGGACTTTCCTCGAATAAATAGAACAAATGGAAAATACAAATTGGTATCCTTACCGAGTGACAGTACTTTTCTCCCTCGGAAAGGTGTCAGAGGTGGGGTATATAGACGATGGCGGATTTTCTTCACAAATCGATACATACACAAGGGATGCTATCTATGGGAAAAAGGGTAAAGACTAATCAGAAAAAGGGTAGCTAGGGTCTTTGTTTTTAATCGCCCGTAGATGTTGCAAAATTCTTAGTTTTAATGTATTGAGTGTGCTCCCTATATATGATTTCCCACAAGGGCATTGTAGTCTGTAAACCACACATTTTGATTCACATGTAATGTGATCCTTTATTTTTTCTATTTTGCCATTTTGAAGTTTGTATTCCTTGATATTTACGCCATGTTCACAGGCCTTGCATTTGAAGCACTTCAAAATCAATCCTGGAGTTGTTAGCCAAGTTGGTTTGTTTACTTCTTTTAATTCCAAATGGCTTTGTGTCAAGATGTCCCCAAGAGATGAAGTCTTGCAATATGCAATGCTTGGATACGGTGTTAAATTGTTCTTTAATGTTTCATCTAGGAGCAAGATTTTCCAATGTTTTCGTAGTGCTCTTTTCATTTCTCCACTTTGGTTGTCGAAGTCAATGATCAGTCTTGTCACTTCATTCTTTTGTTCAGTTTCATCATCGGTGATTTCAATTCTAGTGTTCCTTGATACCAGCAGATCTGCTCTTTTCTTCACGGCCATCCTTGATCTTGCAGTGGCTATAACCTCCTCCCGGTATCCCCTCTCCATAAATCGATGGCTCATTTTTTCTATTTCATCCTCTAGATCCATTTGTTCTGAGCAGTTTCTTTTTGCTCGCAGCATTTGTCCATATGGACTACTCCACTTTAAGTTCACAGGATGTCCACTATTAGCGTGGAGGATGCTGTTGCATGATGTAGGTTTTCTATGGATCTTGGAGCACAATTTTTTATTTTTTACAAATATCTCCACATCTAGGGAGATGAGATTTGCGGCGCAGATAGTTGAGGTGAAATGAAGATTGTACTCATTTTCCTCCAAGGAATCAATAAATAATTGGAGTGTGTCTTTAATTCCTTCCCATATGATGAACAAGTCATCAATAAAACGACACCAAAGTTTAATTCTAGATCCATTTTCCTTTTCCTTCCCCACTACCTCACTCTCCCAAGCCCCCATCAGGAGGTTAGCGTATGTGGGCGCAAATGATGTCCCCATTGCGGTCCCCTGTTTTTGGAGGTACATCTTCCCCAAGAACAGGAAAGAATTGTGCGTCAGGCAGAAGCTTAGCATATCCAACAGCATTGCTGAATGTTCCAAATTACTTACTGAGCGTGCTTCAAGCACCTTCTTGACAGTTTTTACACCATCCTCATGGCGTATTGAGGTGTAGAGAGAGACAACATCAATAGTTGCCATCAAATAATTTGTCTTCCATTCAGTCTCAGAGATCCTTTTTTAGAAATCCATTGTATCTCTCAGGAAAGAAGGTAGTGCAGTCACATAGTTCATTATAAATATGTCTATAAATCTTGATGTTGATTCTAATAATGATCCTATGGAACTCATGATCGGTCTTCCTGGGGGTTGTATGAGGGACTTATGTACTTTTGGTAAAAAGTATATTGTGGCAGTTATTGGACTGTTCGATTTTAAGTAAGAATACTCATTGAAGTCAATAAGGCCTCGGTCTTTCCAACCTAACAATAAAGAGTGAAATTCACTGGTCCATTCTTCCATTGGATTCCTCTTTAATTGTTCATAATGTTCTTGGTTGTCAAGCTGCCTATTGGCTTCTGCAATGTAGGCTGACACATTCTGCACAACGAGGTTACCACCTTTGTCCGATGATTTGATAATTATTGTCGGATCATCTTTTAATTCGAACATTGCTTTGTATACCTTTGGAGGTAAATTTAGTTTTCTCTTCATATTTTCCACGTGGCTGAAAGATTTATCTGCAATCTTCGTTATCTCTTCCACCATTAATTTGTGGAACAAGTCCACCTTGTTGCCGGGTGGGAGCTGTGTGTTGACCTCAGTTTCCTCAGGATCAGTATGTAGTACAAAAGGCCCCCTTCAGATCTATCCAAACCCAGAGTGCTATAAAAGCCGTGGGCTAAAGACGGATCAGATGAGGGCTGCAGGAACAAACGGGAAGGAAAGGAAGGGGACAGCAGGGAGGGAGAGCTGCAAGACAAAGAACAAAGATATTGAAATCTGTTCCTATTCAAAGATACATACTCAAAGTCGTGCATCTACTAGCTCCCTACCTGATAAAGGAATAAAGGCTGCGATACTCAAAAGATACCTCTCGTCTTATGAGAACAGGCCTTGTCTGAATAACTGGGACCTCCCTTCTGGAATACACAATGCGAACCAAGGTATGAAAGATCATGCACCAAAACTATCATGGAACAGTTGAAAGTAAAGGACTGAAAACTGCACCTACCCTAAACTCTATTTGTTCAGGTATTAAAGTGGGGGTCTATGAACAGGCCTTCTGAACAGCCATGTGGTAAACCAAATAAAGGAAATGGGTTACGTCACCCAATATAATGTAAAGATCGACCAGTACCTTAGTAGCCTGGATACACACGAACCAGCCTCCAAATGGTTGAAGCAATGCAGCCTTGGTTAACTCCACCAAGACCTCTCCTCTGGAAGCAATGATGACGGAATTAATCCTCTGCAATAGCCGCTGAAATAAGGCTCGCCAACAGAGGATTAAATAGAATTGGAACCAAAAACCCTTTCCGCAATAGCCGATGAAATAAGGCTCTCCAACGGAATAGGGTTACAATAAAAGAAAGCTATAACAATTCCGTTTCCGCATGAGCCGATGCAAGGAGGCTCGCCAACGGAAACGGGGAGATTAAAGTTGCGCTTGACCTTTCGATTCCTGTCCTCCGCATGAGCCGATGGTAAGGCTCGCCAACGGAGGTACAGGGAAAGCAGCACACGGATGGACTATGGAGCGCTTTCCGCATGAGCCGGTGAGAAGGCTCGCCAACGGAAAGCCGCAGTAAGCGCACAGCGAAGGTCACGGTCTCAGATGATACCACCGGATAACAACACTCCAGTACGCAGAACAGCAAACGGACGGATCCACACAAAGAACACACCAACGAAGCAGGACACAACCCAGCCGGGTCACGAATCAGAATATCCGACACCGGAAACAGGAAGTGAAAGCTCTTTTATTTCCTCCTCCATGCCGCTAAGCATTCTGGAGCCTGTAGTTGTTTGCTCTCCGTGTCAGTACTGTGAGGCGCGAGTCAGTTCATAACAGTATATTCCCCCTCACCTAGAGCGCCGAACAGGACCCGGACTCATAGGATGCAGGCGATGAAACTCGGCAACCAGCTGAGGGGCATGTACGCCAGACGCCGGCTCCCAGGAATTCTCCTCAGGGCCGTATCCCTTCCATGCCACCAAATACCGCAATCCTCTACCATGCCACTTAGAGTCCAGGATACCACTCACTTCGTATTCCGGCCCATCAGAAAACATCAAAGGCGGAGGCAGACGTTGGACAATCCGCCCCGCCGGTTTCAACAAAGAGACATGGAACACAGGGTGGATCCGGAGATGTTGAGGCAACCTCAATTTCATGGCCACAGAATTGATACATTTCACGATAGGGAATGGGCCAATGTATCGAGGATTGAACACACTATACTTTTTAAAACGGAAGTTCCTAGTTGACAGCCATACCCTGTCACCCATCTGATACATAGGGCCAGAACGACGTTTTTTATCAGCTGAGGATTTATACGCCACCTTCGAGGCCTTCAAATTGTCTTGGACCTTGACAAGGACGTCCTTAATTTCACCAATCCTTCTAGCCGCTTCAGGTACCGAGGTTTCTTGAATTGGATGCAAGAATGGCATGAACCTAGGGTGATGACCATACGTCCCATAGAAAGGGGACACCTTGATGGCCGAATGCGTGGCATTGTTGTACGCCACCTCAGCTAACCACAAGTATTCCACCCAATTGTCTTTCCCTTGGGACACAAAACACCGCAGGTATTGTTTTAAGGACTGGTTAAGACGCTCCGTCTGTCCATCAGTCTGAGGGTGGAAGCTGGTTGACAGGGATGTTTCGATGTGCAAAGAGGAACACCATGACTTCCAGAACATAGCCGTGAACTGGGCTCCACGGTCCGACACTATAACCGCAGGGAGACCATGTAAACGCACAACATTCACCATCAGCAACCGTGCCAACTGCCCAGCAGAAGGAACCTGGGGACAGGCGATAAAATGGCCCATCTTGGTCAAAAAGTCAATGACCACCAACACTGCAGTACATCCCTGGTCCCTGGGCAAACCCACCACAAAATCCAAAGAAATTCTTTCCCACGGAACTGACGGAGTGGGCATGGGACAAAGAAGACCAGCAGGACGCCTATGATCCGACTTCGCAGCCGCACACACCGCACACGATGAAATCCACTTCTTTACATCAGCCCGTACTGAAGGCCACCAGGATTTACGCGTGATCAGATCTAATGTTTTGTCTACTCCCATATGACCAGCACTTGGAGAAGTGTGACACCACAGGTACATTTGTTTACGAAGGGATTCAGTAGGGATCAACAAACGCCCCCGATTGACGGGAAAGCCGTCCCTTACTTGCCATTCCGGATGAGAGTGCAACCACTTCCTCCAATGATCGGTGGCAACTCCCCTAAGTATACCCTGCAAAAAGTCATCAGGTTGGAGGGCACCAATCACCTGCGAAGGATTCACAATGGAGTTATCATTCCCCGTTGCAGGCGTCTTCGATGAGGACTGGCGAGAGAGAGCATCCGCCTTTCGATTATCCACCCCCGGGCGGAAGGTGATAACGAAATCAAATCCTGAAAAAAAAAGCATCCAGCGAAGCTGCCTAGGGGATAAATGGCGTGCTGCTGACATAAATTGCAAGTTTCTATGATCTGAGTAGACAGTGATTTTATGCCTGGCCCCCATCAAAAAGTGTCGCCATTCCGTGAAAGCGTTTTTTATCGCCAGAAGCTCCTTCTCCGCGATACAATAGTTCCTTTCCGCCTTATTGAGTTTCCTTGACATATATGCCACAGGGTGCATAATCCGAGTCAGCTCATTGCGTTGAGACAAGACAGCCCCTACTGCCACCTCTGAAGCATCTGCCTCAACGATAAACGGCAACTCAGGATTAGGGTGAACAAGCACTGGTGCTGACACAAACGCTTGCTTCAAGGTCTCAAAGGCGGTCTGTGCTTCAGAATCCCACTCAAATCTCTGATCCTTGTGCAATAATTTTGTGATGGGTGCCACTACTCGGGAAAACTGGTCAATAAAGCGACGATAAAAGTTGGCGAATCCCAAGAAGCCCTGAATGTCCTTGACGTTCCTTGGGACTGGCCAGTCTCGCACCGCCTGTATCTTGCGCTCAGCCATTTCCTGACCCTGGGGGCTAAGCATAACCCCCAGGAATTCTACGGTAGACACGTGAAAGTCACATTTTGACAATTTACAGTACAAGCTGTGTTGTCGAAGGATGGACAGGACAGTTTTCACATGACCTACGTGTAGGGCCTCAGACTCTGAATAGATCAGGATGTCATCAATATACACGATGACGTATTGGTCCATGATCTCTCGTAGCACATCATTAAGAAAAAACTGGAATGCGGCGGGAGCGTTGCATAGACCAAACGGCATAACCAGGTATTCAAATAACCCATACCTGGTTTTAAATGCCGTTTTCCACTCGTCTCCCGACCTCATCCTGACTAAATGATAGGCCCCTTTTAAATCCAATTTAGTGAATATCTTTGCACGCTTCACTTGTTCCAACAGAACGTTGATCAGAGGCAGGGGGTATCGGTTCTTGATCGTTATCTCATTAAGCGCTCTGAAGTCTACACACGCCCTCAATTCCCCATTCGCCTTCGGAATAAAAAAGAGGGGTGATGCAGCAGGGGACTTGGAAGGGCGGATGAACCCCAATTTCAAAAGTTTGTCCAGGTATTGTCTCAAATGGATATTCTCAGGTTCAGTTAATGCATACAGGCGTCCCGAAGGCACCACAGCCCCGGGCATTAGATCAATCTGGCAATCATACTGCCTATGGGGAGGGAGACCTTCCGCCAATACCTCATCAAACACATCTTGAAATTCGCTGTACATGTGTGGCAATACCACGTCCTTTTCAGCAGCAGTGGCTACTCTATTCCCATTAGCTAGGGCCAAAGAGGGACTCTGCGTACAACTAAAACAGTGCTCTCTACAGTACTGTGAATTCATGGTTACGCTATTCGTACCCCAGTGAACCTCAGGGTTATGCCTCTGCAACCAGGGTAATCCTATTATGATACCGTACTGAGGGGCTTGTATGACACGAAAAGTGACCCTTTCATTGTGATTCCCATACCTCATCTCTGTTTCGGCAGTCTGATAACCAACAGGACCTAGATCTAATTTTCTCCCATCTACAGCATATACTTCATCACTATGCTCCTTAGGGATCAGAGACATTCCCATCCTCACCGCCTCATCCTTATCAATGAACATCCCCGTGGCCCCGGAGTCCACCATAGCTCGTGTAGGGACTGGCACCAGACTGATCACCAATACTATGTTGATAAACAGATGCTGCGCACTTAAAACCGGATTTACCATTGAAGGAATACAAATACGACTCCACGGACCTCCTTCTTTCTCCCTAGAGTCTATTCGTTTTCCGCCGGTTTCTCAATAGCAGCGGATACCTCTTTTTTTGGACGAAACTTGGAGAATTTGGGCTTTATAGGACATTCTCTTACAAAATGACCCTTTTTCCCGCAGTACAAACATAGGCCATACTTTCGTCTTTGCTCTTTTTCTGTGGGTGTGAGAGAGGCGCGTACTGCACCTATCTCCATGGGTTCAGAAGTGGAAGTGAGAGGACTATCTGGGGATTTCGTAGGACCAGGAACCGGGATGGTTCTGGCCTTGGCCTTGGGATCACCCTTTCTATTCTTGAGACGGTGATCCAAACGTAACACCAGACTAATTAAGTCTTCGCAAGTCTTGGGCTGGGGGTCAATCTGAGCTATGATGTCTTTCATGTCTTCTGCTAATCCCTGATGGAACAGGGACGCCAATTTCGCCTCCGGCCACTTGGTCTCGGTTACTAATCTCCTAAAGGAATTCAGATATGTTAAAATATCCTGATTTCCCTGCCGCAGCTCCAACAATTCCTTGTCGGCAGTATACGAGTCGGCTCTTCTATCAAAGACCTTAACAAACTCATCCCGGAATGCCTCCCAATCGTGCATTAGAGGGTCATCCCTTTGGATCAGGGGAACCGCCCATTGTGCCGCATCCCCGGCTAAATATGATATCACGAACGCTACCTTGGTTTGGTTTGTGGGAAATGAACGTGGTTTGCAGGTAAAATGCATCATTATTTGAGACAAAAACACTTGTACAGAACCAGCGTCTCCCTTAAAACGTTCAGGATTTGCAAGTGGGACACTTGTAGGAATTTCCAGTACCACTGGACTGGGCTGATTAGAACCAGAAGCCCCGGCATTAAAGGGGTTTTTCTGTATGGCGTCTAATCTATTACGCAACTCCGTGGCCTCTTGTCTGGAGGAAAGGAGTTCGGTCTGTACTACGACTAGAGCAGCCAACACGTCATCTAGGGTAGCCATGCTTACACACTGACCGGGAGGATGTATTATCGTGGGTCGGATATTCTGTTGACCTCAGTTTCCTCAGGATCAGTATGTAGTACAAAAGGCCCCCTTCAGATCTATCCAAACCCAGAGTGCTATAAAAGCCGTGGGCTAAAGACGGATCAGATGAGGGCTGCAGGAACAAACGGGAAGGAAAGGAAGGGGACAGCAGGGAGGGAGAGCTGCAAGACAAAGAACAAAGATATTGAAATCTGTTCCTATTCAAAGATACATACTCAAAGTCGTGCATCTACTAGCTCCCTACCTGATAAAGGAATAAAGGCTGCGATACTCAAAAGATACCTCTCGTCTTATGAGAACAGGCCTTGTCTGAATAACTGGGACCTCCCTTCTGGAATACACAATGCGAACCAAGGTATGAAAGATCATGCACCAAAACTATCATGGAACAGTTGAAAGTAAAGGACTGAAAACTGCACCTACCCTAAACTCTATTTGTTCAGGTATTAAAGTGGGGGTCTATGAACAGGCCTTCTGAACAGCCATGTGGTAAACCAAATAAAGGAAATGGGTTACGTCACCCAATATAATGTAAAGATCGACCAGTACCTTAGTAGCCTGGATACACACGAACCAGCCTCCAAATGGTTGAAGCAATGCAGCCTTGGTTAACTCCACCAAGACCTCTCCTCTGGAAGCAATGATGACGGAATTAATCCTCTGCAATAGCCGCTGAAATAAGGCTCGCCAACAGAGGATTAAATAGAATTGGAACCAAAAACCCTTTCCGCAATAGCCGATGAAATAAGGCTCTCCAACGGAATAGGGTTACAATAAAAGAAAGCTATAACAATTCCGTTTCCGCATGAGCCGATGCAAGGAGGCTCGCCAACGGAAACGGGGAGATTAAAGTTGCGCTTGACCTTTCGATTCCTGTCCTCCGCATGAGCCGATGGTAAGGCTCGCCAACGGAGGTACAGGGAAAGCAGCACACGGATGGACTATGGAGCGCTTTCCGCATGAGCCGGTGAGAAGG
The DNA here is from genome assembly GCF_964263255.1 of Lissotriton vulgaris. Lineage (NCBI taxonomy): Eukaryota > Metazoa > Chordata > Amphibia > Caudata > Salamandridae > Lissotriton > Lissotriton vulgaris. The sequence goes on along the minus strand of NC_141685.1, from coordinate 2,039,693,535 downwards.
CTCGCCAACGGAAAGCCGCAGTAAGCGCACAGCGAAGGTCACGGTCTCAGATGATACCACCGGATAACAACACTCCAGTACGCAGAACAGCAAACGGACGGATCCACACAAAGAACACACCAACGAAGCAGGACACAACCCAGCCGGGTCACGAATCAGAATATCCGACACCGGAAACAGGAAGTGAAAGCTCTTTTATTTCCTCCTCCATGCCGCTAAGCATTCTGGACCCTGTAGTTGTTTGCTCTCCGTGTCAGTACTGTGAGGCGCGAGTCAGTTCATAACACTGTGGGCAAAATCTCGAGTGTTTCTTCAACCCACTTTCTCCTCCTGCATTTGTGGGTATTCCCATTGTACCACAAAAATCAATCTCCATTTGTGGTGAAATTTTATTGTCAGTTTGACTTACTGAAGGAGTCTCTTTAATTGATGCTAATGTTATGATGGCTGGTAGGTCATTTTGTTTGACAGTGGACAGTGCTTCCTTTGTTTTGGTAGAATGTATTTTTTTAGGGTCTTTTTCAGCAAAATATTTCTTTAATTTTACTTTGCTGCAAAATTTGTATAAGTCAATATGTGCGTTAGGAATGTTTAGGTTCTTCGTTGGGTAGTACGAAAGACCTCTATTCAGGAGTTTCAATTGCATATCGGATAGTTCTCTATTCGATAAATTGATTACTATATTATCGGATATTGTCAGTTTCTTTGCTGCTACTTTTGCTTTCCTCTGCCTCTTTTTGGTTTGGCTTCTCTTTCTGCCCCTTCTGGTTGTGGGTTTATTTGGGGGGTTTTCGGGAGCCTTGGCTGTTCCCTTCCCCACGTATTGGTTCTGCCTCTTCCCCTCTGTCGCGTGACCATGTGGGCCAACTGTATCTCCCTACGAAAATTCAGTTGTGTACTATTCGATTCTCCTTCATTAGAGCTCACCTCAGAGCTATCCACCTCCTCTGTGTGCTCCGTGCCTGTGCCTGCATTTTTGTCAATTGCCACATGGCTCCTCATAGTGTCGTACTTACGGGCGAATGTATGTATTCGCCCATTGGTTTAGTCCAACCTGTCCCTGGTGAATTTATTGGCCTTACGTTTTTCTACCTCCATTTCGTGTTTGGCTACCTTTTTCTCCATATTCTCAATAGTCTCCTTATTCTCCTCTGATGTGGGGATATCTGCGAGTTCAGTTTCTAATGCCGTAATTATGCTTGTGATTTTTTCCAGCTTTCTTTCGGCATGGATGATAAGAGTTCTCATTAATTTGAAGGAACATTTGTTTGTATCCATTTGCCATAGTTTTATTAAGTCCATATCCAAATCATTCAAGGTGGGCATTATAAGAATCCTTAGTCCACGCGGGACTCTCTTATATTCAATATATTTTTCTAAGGTAGTCTTCTCCCACCATTTATTTATCTCCAAAATCCGTGTTGTTGTAATTCTCTCACTATGGTCAATACTGTTCTTTCCTTTACTGTTTCCCCCGCATTTACTTTTGATTTTGTACTTGTGATGGGGGGGTTATCAACATTCAATAACTCGCTCGCCCTCATTTGGGGACTTCTGGATTTGTCTGCCATTTTTCACTGTGCAAGGTTGAAATTTTTATTTCTTATTGATGTCGCGTTCCTTTGTCTGGTGTGCCTTTTTTTTACAATCAATTCCAGGATGTCTGCCCTTGTTATGTTGTCTGATTCTCCTGTGTTCCTGTTGCTCCTAATGAACAGTTAAGTGTTCACTCGGCTCTCGAAATGCTGCTCTGCCCCTTTAAGAATTTCATAAATATCTTTTGGACACAAAGGTACTGTCTCCTCGCTTCTCTTACGGGCATTCCATGTTGTTAATTTAATCGCACTTTCAGTGCGTGAGCCTGAATACGGATTTTTAGGGTGTTGCTTTTCTTGCGGTATTATACTGTTTTCGTCAGTTTGTAAGGAAAAACCGCTTTCACAATTCCGCTTTACGCCCCGGCTACTCTTCCCAGGAGCTCGTTTACTAACAGAAGGTTGCCGCCTCACACAGCCCAAACGCCGCCTCAGCCGCGCTGCAGAGCAGAGCGAAAACGAACACCCCCCCCAGTCAGTGCACTCACCGATGGGTTTTCGCCGGTAAATCCTCTGCAACTTCCATCTCGTGCTGTCTCCAAGCGTACTCCGTTGCAGAACTCAGGAAATTGCAGCAGAGGTATTGGTCGTTTCTTCTCCACTTCGTACTAACTGGATTATTAACTCCGACCTCCTCCCCTCAACCGAGAGTGCCTGTGATGCGCGCCCAGTCTACGCGTCAATATTGCTACATTTCTTCTCACCCCATGTACATCGGCTGAAGTCACGGCACAGCAACAGGTCAGTTTGTAAAAAGTTTTTGCTTTATTCACACACCATGTGCAAAGTTTTAGCGTGCATCAAAAAACGGACGGCCTACGCGTTTCGGCTCCTCCTAGCCTTCCACTGGACCATAGAGTCCCTGTGGTCTAGACCTTCTTTAAAATGCTCTGAGTTAGTACCCTCTTCCCTTTCCGTAGTCATCTAGACCATCAACCTTGCACAGTTTTACTGGCTAGTTTACTCAGCTATTTTCACTTCTTGTTTCACTTCAACATTATAGTAAAGAACTCTAAATATTTAAAGAAACTCAAAGCAAAAACAAAGTATATACATTATGTACATTATTCAATTTTTTGCATCCATTGTGTTTTCAGGGTTAGATTCCTAAGGGCACAATCACGAGCCTTTTTCAATATCTATTGTTGTTATCATAGTAAAGTACCATTTTTATACACTGTCTTAGATTAAGGACAGAGTGCTTTCTAATATTCTTGTTTTTGGATTTTGTTGATCTTTGTACATCATTTGCATTTCATCAAAAAAAGACAGTTTTTTGATCCCCATCGATCTCTGTTCACTGTCACTTAGATCTGATTCAGTTTCGCTTTGTGAGGTATCTGTTTTGTCTTGGTGGTTTTGTGGATTAGCTTGCTGTTGTTGTTTTAAGATATCAAAACGTTTGGCGAAGGTAAATAATGTACCATTTTCAAAGTCAGAATCATCATGTCTGAACTTTTGCTGTTTTCTTTCCTGGATTTCATTGTCATGTTTGTCCAGAGTTTTTATCCATTGTTTGACACAGATTATTAGTTGTTTCCTCACTTTCACCCATAGCTTTTATCTGTTGTTCCAAATCATTGATTTTAATATAGAAACCATCAACATTTTTCTTTGCATATTTTATGATGATTAAAATCATTCTGTGCGAACATTCCATGTTATTTTGCCCCCATTCTTCCAGCATTTCCGGGCTGGTGTCGGTGCGGTTGGGCAGAGTGAAGATACGAAGGCCTCTTAGGACCAGGCCCAGTTCTGTGTATTTTTCCAATGTTATAATTTCCCAACTGCGTGAGATCTCTTTGAGAAAAGTAGTTTTTCCAATTGTTGGAATAATTGTTTAACAGTTGGATTTATTGGTTTTGTTGCAGTTGATTTCAAAGTTGTTGATGATGAGCCTGGCACTGTTTTCATGAACATGCTTTCTGCCTTTTTCAGGCATTTTGCAGTTCTTTTTTCCATTGTGACAATTGTTTTGGTCCCGTTATTTATTTGAATATTATTGTTTTTAATTGGACTTTTGCATAATAGGAGAGAGATATGAATCACTCTGTTTCTCTGACAAATCTGTTACATGTAGGAGAACGTTTTTTGTTCTGTATTTCGGAAGGATTGTCTGATACCTTCCCATGAAAAAGAAATTGCTTCAAGTAAGTGTATTAGAGTCAATTTAGCTCGATTTGGCCCACAGTTGAAGTCACACTTACGCCTTGAGTCCAAGTCAATAATCCGTTTCAAAACTAGGATCCCGTGGGGACTGAACGGTGACGAGGAAATGCATGTGCAATCTGGCTCAATGCTTCATTCTGAACTTTTTCAGGATCAGTGAATAATGTGTAATCGAAAGACCCAATCTTCAATTTGATACTGAACAGAGATTTAAAATATGGTTTTTCATCGTATATACATATATATATATATATATATATACTATGCGCAAGAGTATCGACGCAGACAAGCGTTAAAAGAGAGAGATATGGAAATTATAACTTTATTTTAATTTTTTACCTGAATGCTGAAAAAACTGTGAGCCCGGCACAAACATTGGTAAGGGTAAGAGTCATTAAGGCACTCAGCCATCATGGACTCGTTGACACTTAGTCTGCACTATATATGCCACATGTATTTATTAGTCGCAGCTCACAACTTAACTCGCAGGCTTGGGCAGACTTCATTGACCACTTTGACATCTGTTTGTTTCAAGAAGTCTGGGCGGTTGAACCAATGTTTAGAGTTGGATATTTGAACTTTTTTGTCCCTGCTGTAAAAAATCTAAAGGGCGACCTATGGGGGGTCTGGTCATATGGGTGAAGCAGTCCCTAAAATGTAAAACCTAGTTGCTCCCCACTGTATGTGATGACATTCTTGGTGTTAGATTTAGCTTCCATGCATATTTAGAAATCGACACCTTTAATGTTTATGCTAGGGGGCTCCAAGGTAGTAAGAAATCGGAAGTTGTAGCTAAACTGGATACATTACTACAGGCTTCTCCAAACAACATAATGCCATTGATTGCTGGGGACTTCAATACCACTTTTGAACCCCTTGGTTTGGACGATATCCATTTGACAGAGGAGGAGGACGTTAGGTGGGGAGTTCCCCAGCTAAGCACTAAACCTATAAAAAAGTGGACCGAGGCTGCTATTCAGCTAAAGGGTTTCTGTTTGGAAAACGAGTTGAGGGCTGCCAACGGGCGTACACTCTCAGACAAAATGGGGAAGGAAACTTTTGACAATGGGGCTAGGGCAAGCAACATTGACTACTTACTTGTCTCTCTCAAGATGTGGTCAACTCTCCTCGATATTGAGGTTGTGTCACGTATTGAAAGCGACCATAACCCCCTGTGCGCAAAGTTTAACTTGGGCATTCATACAGGGGATGATGCTCATCAAGGGCATTGTTACCCGGATTTAGTTATGACAAATGATGAGCGACACCTTGAATGGTGCCAAGTCGCTGAGCATCAGGAAATATTTAGCTTCATCGAGGGAGACCTGGAAGGGGCCTTAGAGGTTATGGAGGACGTTATATTGAAAGGTTCTCCCCCCTATCTTTTATTAGAGCCTGTTATGTGCCTACAGTTAAAAAACCAGAGAGCTGGTATAATAGCTCCTGTCGCCAAGTTAGGAGGGACTTGGGACTAGCCCTAAAGTCTAAAAACATGGGTGCAGTAAGACTGGCTAGAGCGAACTACAGGTGTAAGCAACTTGCTGCCAAAAAGGACTGGGAAGAGGGCCAATGGCAGGATTTGAAAGTGGCGTGCTCTGCAAAGAATCCCAAACCTTTTTGGAAAATCTTTAAGTGGGACAGGGGAAGACATCGAGAGAGCCCTCACAATAATGTTGACCGCAATTCTTGGGTCGACTATTTTAAGCCCCAATACGCTGCTAGTGCCACTGGTAATAGCGACGGAGCCTTCTCCCATATTGTGCACAAGGAACCTATTTTTTCCTTGAATGATGTAGATAGGGTGCTGGACCAAGTCACTGAGGGGCGTGCTACCGGCATGGATTGTGTCCCTGCAGATTTATTTCTGAACAACAGAAGGCGCTGGCGATTTTATATTTTGTATGTGGCAAACGCCATAGCCCAAGGGATGGAAGTGCCCATCTCATGGAAAGGGACAGAAATCATGCCGGTGAATAAAAAGGGTGACAAGTCACTTGCAGCCAATTATAGACCAATAAGTTTAATTGACTGCTTACAAAAATTCATGGGCCGGCAGGTTTTGGGCAGAATTCAGTCCTGGATGGATAATGACAATATTTTAAGTCACCTCCAGGCTGGGTTCCACCCAAAAACAAGTACCATTGACCAGGTCTTCCAGTTCATTATGGTATACTGGCATACCGTGGTCCTGGAAATGGGCACTTTGTATGCCGTTTTTGTCGACTTAAAAGCGGCATTTGACCTGGTCCCTCGTAATATACTATGGAAAGTTCTAGAGGACCTGGGGATGGCACCTGAATTACTGAGTTTGATTGTCTGCCTGCATTAGGATACCTTCGCTCGGGTACGGTGGGGATCCCAGGGGGAGGTTACCGAGCCCTTTCCGGTGGAGCGTGGAGTAAGGCAGGGTTGCGTCATGGCACCGACCTTGTTCTCGCTCTTCGTAAATGGGGTTGCGGATTTCCTCTCCCTGGTGCCGACCGATGCCCCTGCGATGTCCGGTGAGCGGGTTCCGATCCTCATGTTCGCGGACGACACTCTCATCATTTCAAAGACTCCGAGTGGACTCCAGCAAGCACTGAAGTGATTTGAAGATTTCTGTTTGAACAGGGGCCTAGAAATAAATACGACAAAACTAAGTATATGGTTCTGACTGGTCGTAAAACGTGCGGGACAAATAGACCTTTTAGAGGGCAGATTAATATGAATGGTTCCCCGCTGGAGCGGGTAGATGCTTTTACCTACCTGGGGGTCACCCTTCAGAAAGACCTGGGGTGGTCCAGTCAACTGGACATTGCGGTCTTAAAACTCTGCCAGCAGGCAGGCATCCTTCTGAAAAAATGTACCTCCTCAACAACTAAGCCCATTAGCCCCTTATTGGAAGTATACGGGATGAAGGTCCTAGGTTCGGCCCTATATGGAGCCGAACTCTGGGGTTTTGAAGACCTTAGAAAATTAACTCTAGCTGAAAATGTTTTTCTTCGAAAAGCTACTAGCGTCCCTACAAGTACCCCGTTAGTACCGCTAATGTGGGACCTTGGAAAAAAGGCGGTCCAGGATCTTGCCTTTTTGCATCCAGTTCTTTACTGGCGCTGTTTGTGGACAACGGAAGAACTGCAGCATTATGCCCAAGGTCTAAAAGAGATAATGGTTAAGGACACATGCCGAATAATCCATTGGCTCAAGAACATCAAGTCGATACTGTTCAAATTAGGAATGACTGACTTATGGGAGGACCCGGAAAACGCTCCTTTTCCCTCTAAAAAATTTCTAAACGAAAAATATTGGTAGATGGTGATCACTGAAGTAAGGTCAGAGGGTCTCTCAGCTCATCTAACTAGTCATTTCATGGACATTAAGGCCCTACCAAAACTGGAACAATATTGGGATATTATTGGTAAACAACAGGATCATAAGCTCTATTTCCAGCTTAGGGTAGGATCACTCCCAGTAAGATCTTTTACGGTTAAATGGGCAGATTAAAGTGGAATCGACAGATGTCCCAATTGCGGGGAGGAACAAGAGTCAATAAGCCACTTTTTACTTTTTTTCGTCCCCTGTACATTGCCCCCAGAACGATGTGGATCAAGCCTTTATGTAAACTGATTGGGATACAGAGACATGCTGAGGCTCTGAGAATTTTAACTACAGACCCGACGCCTACAATTGCAGTTGCCGTGGCTAAATTCTTGAAATGGGCTTGGGTAATCCGCACAAAATACATAGTGGTAAACATGTGAAGATTAAGCTGTATTTGACCATGTATTTATGGGTTAACCCTTGTGAATCTTTGTGCAATATTCCCATGGATTAATGTATGTTGATGAAATTGTTTTTTATCACCCTTTTATATTGTAATTCGACATAGTCTACTCTAGTTTAATACTTTTTAAAATATTTATTGTATGGATTTTTAACGTCTTTTTAGCCAACATTCATGTAATATGTGTATGTATAATTTTATGACTTAATTGTCGAATAAAGTTTGTGAAACAATATATGCCACATGTATTGATTAGTCGCAACTAATGCGCATTGGTAAATTATATACTATGATTGCCTACAATCATGAGTCTATATAACGCTTATCAGCATATAAACGCATCAGCCATATCCCTTACAACTATGTAGACTGCTGGACACCGGTAATTCAATACGAGGATAAACTCTATATGAGCAAATGAAATATAACTACAAAGCCCATAATGCACCATTATAGGCCTAATGGAGTCTTTGGAAAATACTGAACACAAAAGATGGACAAATGTTTGTTACACCGTGACCAGGGACCGTCAGGTCCGAAACACGTAGGTGGGGGAACCTACAGGAAAATAAAGATTGAATCAATCACCTTCAAGTAGTGTGCGGTGTCTTCATTCCTGAAGTCTTCTTGTTGGGACATATATATATATATACATATATATTTAGCTAAACAGTACATTTATCATCTTGGAGTGAATGATTTGAATCTGCGATTCACATATAACATAAGTGATAAGTACTGTGAATTTCTGGATATAGCTGTTGAGATCAAGGAGGGACATATCACTACTCGCCTGTTCCGGAAAGCCACAGCCGGCAATGCAGTGCTGCATGCGGCGAGTCACCACCCCATACCTCCAAAGAAGAGTATACCGTATGGGGAACTTTTGAGGGCTCGCCGCAATTGCAGCACTGATGCAGACTTTGAGAATGAGTAGAAGGCCATGATTTTGCGATTTAAACAGCGAGGGTACAGTGAGGAAACCCTCAAAACAGCATAGGACAAAGTGAAGGATTTCCAACATGAGGAACTACTCTTTAAAATGTCAGGTTCTGCAGTGAGAAACGATGAGTCGAAAAAAACGAATCAACCCTGCCCCCTCCGTATGATTACCAAATTTAGTAGGGGAGCGTGGGCATTGGGAAAAATCATGAGGGCTCATTGGAACCTGCTCACTGCAGATCCAATTATAGGAGCCTATGTAGGACAGGGACCCCAAATCACCTATCGCAGAGCGAGATCCCTTAGGGATCAATTGGTGCACAGTTACCTTGGGGACACATCCCGAGCAAATTGGCCTCCCAGACCTAATGGGTTCACAACCTGTGATAGTTGCAAGGCTGACCGCAACGGAAAATCCTGCAAGGATTTCCTAAATGGCACTGGACAAAAAAAGTAAATCAGGCAACAGATCAACTGCAACACTGAGTTTGCTGTCTACGTGTTGGAGTGCCCTTGTGGCCTCGATACGTAGGCAGCAGCAAACACCCACTGCAGGTGAGGATCCTACAGCACTTGTGTGCCATCACAAATAGGGACCACAATTATCCGATGGCCCGCCACTACGAAGAAAGACACAACAGCAATAATGGCAGTCTAAGATTCTTTGGCATCAATAAGATTCCTAAAAACATACGTGGTGAAGACCATGAAACACAGTTGAGAGTCAAAGAATCCAGATATATTATAGATCTAGACTGCAAGACCCCGAAGGGGCTTAATTGTGGGGAGGAGTTATCCTCACATATAGGCATATGAAGCTGTCAGGGACACAGCGAAAGCTACCTCGTTGAATGATGAATTTTGTAAGAAAGATTTTAGATCACTATCACTTTTTTAAGATTGGCTTACACATATACCATTAGCCCACCACATATAGGTTGAGAAGGTTAACCCACAAATGTGGGGTTACTATAGGAACGCTAGTCATTTCAGGGCCATAATAGAATAATTGGTAAGCCACACATGAGCCACATTTGAATGGATATATTCCAATTTCCATTCGTTATTTACCTTTCACACGATTACACACTCACACTTAAAATGTCACCACTTCCTCACTCCCAATTATGAGCACTTGAACATAAGGCTAACCACCATACTAGAACATCCAACTCCCTCCACCAATACCTTGTTAGAGGGGATATCCATCACTCTAGACACGTTTTGAACCCAGGGAGCTCCCAGGGACATAAGATATAATTTACGGTGCCTGTAGGTACGGACACACTTTATCAGTGGAGTTCCATCATATAGCAGTCTCTAACCCCGCTCGCATCCGGCAGGTTACTACATTACCCAGCCGCAATGCGACCAGTTGCGAGTCATATGACACTAGGCAGAGACATGTTACATCACTTGAATCTCGCCCAATAGCAGCCTTGCACTCGATAGGCGAACTACATTTCCCTGCCGTCCTAGCGACTGCTCACGAGATTAGGCCGGTATACCATAAGGCAGTCCCTCAACCGTAATGGCAAGAATTGTAAAACTGTAAATTTGTAAATATGAGGTCCTACCAACACTGTTTCAACATATTAATTGAGCATTGTGATTATATGATTTGGTGTCTGAGATGAATTTGAAAGTATGTTTTCTATCTCTATGATTTTGTCATGAAAGACGGACTTAAATATGTTTGAAAACAAAATGGTGGTAACTTGATAAAGGCAAACGACTGAAACCCATCGTCCTAGTTCTATAAGTGCACAATAAAAAGATTTGCACTGGATTGTCCTGGTGTGCCGTTTTCTGTGTCCAGCTATTGGAGGTGGATGGGAAGCAGGTTCGAATATATATATATATATATATATATATATATATATATATATATATATATATATATATATATATATATTCACAGAAAAAACCATAGGTTATAGACCATATATAGTTAGGAATTTGCATTTACAAAACCTTGAAAATTCACTGAAAAAACCATAGGTTATAGACCATATATAGTTAGGGATTTGCATTTACAAAACCTTATTTTACTCGCATAAAACCATTGAAATTCCATATATAGTTAGTTGCGCTAACTATATATCGCGCACCCGCAATCCACTGCTGATGATGTCACATATTACATCATTCATGACATGGTCAGTGACATCACTGATGACATCACTGATGACATCTCAAATGACATCACTGATGACATCTCAAATGACATCACTGATGACATCACTGATGACATCTCATTTGACATTACTGATCACATCACTGATGATATCATTCATGTGATAATACGATGAACCTCTTCAGACTCTAATATAACCTTAGATACAATCAGTGTAAACAGACACTCACAGACTGTCACTCATCCATGGAGTTACTCACACACCTAGTCAGTCATGCAAAGAATCAATCACACCTCCATTTCCTCAACTATACAGTTATACAAACTTTACTTATTCAAACATATACTAACACATATTTACTCTCTTATACAATCCCTGATACAAGTTCACAATGATCCATACAGCCACTCACACATTCACTGGCTCTTATGCACAGTTATTTATATATGTCAACTCTCACATGTACTGTGTTTTACATATGTACTTACTTTGACATGTAGCACTGAGATATCCATTCACTCACCAATACACTCATGCACACAGTCAACCGCCCATACAGCTGTTTCCACATGCACTTTTGAACCCATACATCTAGTGAATCCACTGCTCACACATCTATGCACAGAGTCATACACCTCCCAGCCACCCACACACACACTCAGTCTCCCATACAAATACCTGGGCTACCAATCAATAACCCATATAGTTACTCATATAGCTACTTATCAACACATGCAGCAGTTTACAGAACAACAGACATAATGATGCACAAATTAAGACAGTTTAGTCACTAACCCATGCACTCAGTGAGACATATTTAATCACTCACTCATACAGTCAGTCATGCACCTACTAAATCCTTCATCCAGACACTTATACATCCACTCATTCTTCAATATGTAAGACATATTTACACTTTACAGAAACATACAGTCACTGGATGTTGTCATCAGTGATGTCATCAGTGATGTCACTGACCATGTCATGAATGATGTAATATGTGACATCATCAGCAGTGGATTGCGGGTGCGCGATATATAGTTAGCGCAACTAACTATATATGGAATTTCAATGGTTTTATGCGAGTAAAATAAGGTTTTGTAAATGCAAATCCCTAACTATATATGGTCTATAACCTATGGTTTTTTCAGTGAATTTTCAAGGTTTTGTAAATGCAAATTCCTAACTATATATGGTCTATAACCTATGGTTTTTTCTGTGAATTTCATTGGTTTTTTAAAAGCTAACATCTGTAGCTGTAAAATGTATTCTTCTTTAAATCTTAAAATATATTTTAGATGTTTATTAATAATTTTTTTTTTAATATTTTTTTTCTTCGCTTCTAGTTCGCGAACCGGGAAGCTTTCCGTTAGCTCATCTTGATGCCGCGACCTAGTCCGCGAACCGGTCAACGTTACGTTAGCGGAACTGTGACGCGTCGCGGAAGCGCGACGTATCACGTTGTCGCGTAATGCGTCTAATGACGCGCTGCGTTAGCGCTCCCGGAAGTGCTCCGGACCGCGAACCGGAAGCGATCCGGGACGCGGCGCGCACCGCGTAACGTAAGCGGAACAGGTCATGTGACTTGTTTATCAAACTTTTCATTGGTTCATTTCACTTTTGGTTTCCAAATGATGTATGACTAGGTCATGTGACCTAAAAATAACACTTTTCATTGGTTTAGAACTTTTGCTTTTCCCAAATCATGTAAACCCCTCCTTCTTTCCTCACTCTGACTTTCATCTTGGTGAGAGAAAGACCATTTACCTATAATTGAGCAATGGCTTCTGTACTTGCTGCAGCTGGTGGACCCCCACCACCACCTCAACCTCCTCATAAGAAGAGAGGACCACCAAGTCAATTTATCTCTAACAGAGAGGAGGAAGAGGAGGAAGAAGAAGAAGAGGATACAGATCAACCACAATTTATCCCGGAGTTGCCCCGTGTTTCTAAGAGAAAAACAAGTTTCATCTGGCAGTTTTTTTCCATCCCTCCAGGAGAGAAGAAGGTGAATGCGAAATATGCCACCTGCCTCATCTGTGATTACAGATTGTCTAGAGGCACAGAGAAGAAATATAGTATGGGCAACTATACTATGCATCGACATATGACCAGGTGGCATCCCTTAAACTACAGCCGGGCTGAGTTAAGGGACCTACAAGACAATCCCCCGACAACTCCTGTGGCCAGATCTACCTCAACAATGTCTTTGACAGGAAGAGAGGCACAGGAAACTGTGCCAAACATTCAACCAAATTTCAAACATATGAGGTTAACTTGTATATATTGTGGTGCAATGCTGTCGTATGGGAACATGAGCATCAACTTGATTAATATGGTGTTCGAAAACCATAAGTGCCCTAATGCACCCAAGCAGTAATTTTTTTTTTGCTCCTGTTGAGCCGTTTTCAATGCCTGTTTTTTTGTTGTTTCCCCTCCATAAAAAACACAAAAAAAACATAAAACTGTTCTAAAAATACAAAAAAATCAAAAAATGTTCAGAAAAAAAAATATATATATAAAACAACAAAAACAAAAAAAAAAAGTTCTTTTCAGAACTACCTCCCCTTTCAAATAAAATTGCTAGAATGTTTATCACTCTGGCAAGCTCTATTTCTTTTGGTTCGCTTCAAGTTCGCTGACCGGTTCGCGAACTGTAAGCGAACTAAAAAAATATTTTTTTAAAAAAAAGAAGAGTTAGTATAAGGGAAGTAAACAGAGAATAATGTAAAAAGAAAGACAGCTATAGAGAGTAAATGAGAGATAGTGTCAGTAACATCATCAGCAGTGCATTGCGGGTAAAAAGAGTAGAAAACATTTACCTTATAATTCTTGTTACCTTTTTAAAATATTTTTTCATACTTTCAATCTGTAAAACAGAGAACAAACATTTCCAAAAATATTAAAACATGTATTTAAAAATTAGAAAAGACAAGGGAAAAGGTTCAAGAACAAACAGTTTTTCAACAACTTTGACATTTACAGAAGTCTCTGCTTCTCTACGTCCCCTACACAATCCTAAATATATATATTTTAAAAAAACTGTATCTTGATGTTGATGAACTGAGGCCTATTTTGGAACATGGTGCTTTTTTTGCACTGCTAATGTCTCACAATAGTGATGCAATTGCAGCGCAAAAAAGATGTAAAGCCATCATAAAATTGTGTCTAACATTTTAAATGATTGTTTCAGGATGCAAATAAGATGTGTGCTTTCAACAGCTTTCTTTGAGGTGAGGCCTATTCATTTTTTTTTAAAAAAAAACAGTACCCAGAAGTACAGCACTGTAAGGATTAAAATTGACACTTACAGAAGACTCAGTTTCTCCATATCTACTTCACATTTCTAAATGTATATCATAAGTACAAAAAGCAAAACATTAATTATACATGTTAAATGGTTTATTTTTGCTGTTCTCAGAATGTATCAAATTTCACTTAAATCAGTGACTTGAAGGTATTCATCATGTAACAGCGGGGAAAAAAAAACACAATCAAAATGATTGTGTTTAAAAAACCCATTCAACATAAGAAATCTGAATTCAAAACTCCTTAAAATTAACTTACTTTCAATGACGTCGAAGGATGTCCTATGAACAGCGTCCACTGTGTTGTGCTATAAACATTGTCAGCCCGCCACTTTCTGAAAGAAAACCTCCAACGATTCGAAAAATATGCTACATACAAGAAAAGACTTCTCACATTCTACCACATGTTTCCACTTGGCCAAATCATGTTGCAGCTATTCACAAGTCTTGTAATTCTTCCAATCAAATCCCGTCATTTTCTATATTCGCAACTTTCAAAAAGAAAACATTTAAGATAATTTTCACAATCCTGGACTACTATATCTTACCCTTCTTTGTCACTCATGTTCTCCTTTTCCTATGACACTGATACTGCTTACTATGAAGCAGACTTACTTGAATCAGGTTTATATAGTCGGATTTTACAAAATAACATTACAATTAAAAGTTTTGGACCAATAATCTAGACAGCATTGCAGACTTACATTCCCTCAACTTGATGAACCTTTTCCAATTCTTCATAGGAAATCTCGAGATTCTTTCTTTAAAATTTTGGTTTTAAAAACACCAGGTAAGAATTTTTAAGGTCAAACGGCAATTTTTTTTTGAAACTTACAACGGAATCATTGCAGAATGACCAGCCGTTTCGAGACTTTAAATAAGCTGTATAATGTCCTGAAGTAGTTGAAGGACCATCGTGATAGATAATTGCTACAGTTACAAAAGTCCTTCCTGATATTGAAAGCTGAGAAGCCACAACATTTTTTATTAAAGTTGACAATTTTGATCCATCAGGCCTACATCGTTGCATCATTAAAATGACATACTGGCCATATCTACGTATAAGTAATGTTGACATCATTTCAGATTTACATTGGCTACACTCCATGTTGTGATCAGCTGCATTTACTAGCTTATTAAAGGAGACTGATTTACTGTCTGGCAAAGTTAAATATATAAATCTTTCTGAGTCTACACTAGTAGTACTTGATACCCTACAATTCTCGCAGTCATGCTGCCATTGATAAGAAAGCCCAAACAGTTGATCTACATCTACACCCTCATCTTGCAATATATCAAGCATATACATTAAAAACTCCTGACAATCTTGCTGACTATTTTCAGAGAAGTCTGTTTGACCTGAACATTCATCTAACAGATAACGAACTTCAGACACACTTTCTACTTTTGTTCGATCAGTGCTACATTTCTCGAAAACAGAATTCAACAAACTGCATAAAATTTGTTCTGAATTCAACAGAATCTGTTCTTTTACACTCTCTAGTGAAAAGAGAACATTAACCACTACATTTGCATAGCAGTTGACACCAGAACTGTTTTCAAATTGAAAACCAACAACATCTTCAACAGAATCCACTTTCTTTCTGCTAACAATTTTCGGTTCATTGACTTTTAGTCTTTTTGCAACAACCTCCCTACTATTACTGCTATTTCTACGTTTCCGGCCTACCACACGTTTCTCAAACAAAGGATATTGAGGCAAATGTGGCGCATACTCTCTTCTTAACCTATTGTATTCCTTAACACAATCTAGATCCGCACAAATGTTTCTGACATCACAGTCAATTAAGTACAATCCCGATAAAGTTCTAACTCGTGACAATGCCACATATGCCATACCCTCCTTGAACACAGAACTGCCAATATTCACCAATGCACAGTCTACACTTAAACCTTGCGATTTATGGATTGTCACCGCATATGCCAAGCAAACAGGAAACTGTTTACGGCGAACATATAAGTCTTTAACAAGCAAAAACCTAGCAGAACAACAACCAATTTGCTGTACTTCCTCAATGCCATCAAATTTAATTCTTAAAAATTCTATTCCATCTCTATTTCTGTATTTCTCAAAATCAACAACATTACCCATTGATCCATTTACCAGACCTCTTTCTACATGTAAATTCCTTCTCAAAATGATTCGGCAATTTAAACACACATTCAAAGTCTTTTCAAAACCCGCTGTTTTAGATATAGTCTTCTCTAATGAATCCAATTTTGATTTCAAATTGTCTGACAAAATAATTGTTGATCCCATATGCTCTAATTTGTCGATAGCTTCAAGTTTCACAATCTCTTGCTTTTCTAAATTCAACATTTTGTTGTTGAAGATGGCACATTCTGCAAGAGTTGGCATGAGACATATCCCGGATTTCTTCTCAGTAATTTTCTGAAAAATATTCTCAGGCACAATCTCTTGTTTGGGATATAAATTTGACAGTAATCGTGCATTTAAAGCTTCTTTCCCATGCTCAGTCACTTTTCCAATTCTAATATCTTGTAGAATATTCTTGTAATCTTCATCCTTTGCCTGACGCATATTTTGATGCAGTTCTGCATAATTGAAGTTTAACCATATATTGACGTTGCCAATGCTCCCTAGGCACTTCCTGGTATCTTCATGCGTGAGTATTTTGAACACAGGTTGACCTTTTACTGGTGTCAGCTGCAGAAGATCTCCGAAAACAATGATGTGTTTCCCACCAAATAACACATCATATTCAGTTTTAAGTACTTCTTGCATTCTCAAATGCACAAAGGCAAGCATGACATTGGAAACCATGCTTACTTCGTCAATGATAAGTAGTTTCATTTTCCTCAAGACTCTTGAAACTTCACAGCAAGCATCTCCAGATAACTTGTTGTATTGTAATTTGTTGTCATGCTCCACCGGCAGCATCAGTAGACGATGCAAAGTAATACCTTTAATGTTATGTGCCGCCAGTCCAGTAGGAGCGGTGACAACACAAGACAGCGATGACTCAGTCCTTTCCTGCAAATAACAAGAGATTGCTTTAATGAGGAAACTTTTTCCAGTTCCCGCTTCTCCACTCACGTACAGTCGGACAGGCTTCAACGATGTACATGAGCACTTGTTCTTCTCATGACTTAATCCGTGCTCAATTTCCTTGGTAACTTCATCATATATTTTCCTCTGCTCAACGTTGAGTTGTTTTTCCAAGTCTTCTAAGTTAACTGAATCCTCCTGAGCATGTGCCATGGCTCTTTCTACTTCATTCATAGCAGTGGCAGCTTCATTTTCGATAATAGGTCCTCCAAGTGGATCTTGACTCAATGAAACAGAACTCTGACTGTCCTGAGAACTGTCTCTGGCAATCTCGGCTGCAATCGTTGCTTCCTGCTCAATTTCCAAAGTTAGCATTTCTTGATATTTAGAAAAAGCAGGACATTCTATGGACTCCTTGGCTGCATTGAAAGAGTCTTCGTAACAGAGAAAATCTCCAAGCAGTTCCTCTTCTGCACGCCAAGGCTTGAAAAGTTGCAAAAGTGCTAAATAAAAAAACTCCTTTTTTTCTGGAGATTCACCACTCAATTTTTGATGGTTTACTAATTGGCATTTTCTTTGCTTGACCAGGCATCCCTCACTTCCAATTACAGCATACACTCCTTTCTCAATATCTTCTTTGATGTTCCTCTTGAATATATAATTTTGGAGAACCTCATATAGACAAACATTCTCAAGGTGACTGCTTCGATTTGGATAATATGTATCCAACATGTTGGTCTTCAAAATGTCGGTACTGTTTGGTTCCTTTTCTGCCAAATACTCAATTTCCCGGACAGGTTTTAGAACTCGATTTCGCGTTGCAGCAAGACCAAGACTCGCCCAAACGAGACTCCTGGATTTGGCATAGAGACTTGCTGAAGACAATCGGCCAGAACATTCGTAAGCTCCGATTTCTCGATGCGACAACATCTTCAGACTGAAACTGTACAACTTCTTGCTGAGGCTCTTTTCATGGGAAATGTCCTCCCACATATCCTTCAGTTCGGTCTTTTCTTTTTTGGTGATGTAAGATGTCACATACCGAGCCACAGCCATACAGTTGTCAGCCACAAACTGTATATCCATGTTAGCATTCCACATGGACAAAATCACTGGGTTGTAGTCATTGATGTACTTGGACTCTTTGTTCCTTTTCAAATTGTATGTATTCTTGGGTGATTTTCTCGTCACATTATGTCGCAGCGAAGACATCAAACTGTTCACTCTTCCTTTAGAAATCACCGGTCGTGGAAAGTTGAAACGACATTTGGTGTAGAACTTGTCCTTGTTTCTGAATTTACGACGACAGTACTTTCCACAACGATGGCTTTGGAAACGTAGAACTTGTTCTCTTAGACTTTTCTTCTCCGTTGCGTTTGGAACAGCACACATAGAATACTGTTCAATGAAATTCATCACTAAGTCATCCGGATCTGTTCCAAATTTAGGTGCATCCTTGATCCACAACAACATATGTATATGAGGGGCACCTCTTGCTTGGTACTCCTTTCTCCAGAAGAAATCCAACACCTCTCCAAGAGGTGGATTCTTTTTATTTGTGATGAAAGACATCATAGCTTCAAATCTATGATTGAAGTACCTGCATACATTCACTGGATCCAAAGAACACAGTTCTCCAGGTGTCTTGAATTCAATGTTTTCAATATTTCCATTTGCCTCTCGTAGAAATTCAAGTAAGTCTTCCCAGCCATACTCGGCACAGCTCAGAGTGAGGAACCATGTTGGAGTTCCTAAGTTCCTCAGCATACATTTTAAATCACCATGACGACGGTACCAGTACTCATTAGTACCACGCTGACACGCCATGAGATTAATTAAGTGAGAATCCAAAATACTGTCTTGGACATTGACTTTATGCATAAAGTCACTTGCCGAGATGTTTCGCATCTGTATACCACTTTTTAAGATGTGGTTCACTGCATATGACAGTCCAGACAGATCGCTTTCAAACAGGAGATGAAACAAATAGGGAATGCATTGCCGAAACCTAGGATCTTCTGCATACAATCGTAAAGTCCGGTATTCAGACGCAGGAATTTGATGAGGTCGCTCATCATATCTTCCTCCTTGACCTGTGGGAAATAGCTGTGGGAAACACCGAGCTTCCAAACTTTCCTCCCAAACACTAATGGGACTCCCTTTGGCTTGTTTCATTTGAAACAACTCAATAGCATTCCCCATGACTTCCTTGGAATGCAAAGGATGAACACTATAATGTTCATATATTTCTTCACTTTTAGAGGTCTCTACTTTCTCAATTTGGCCAGCACACAAATCGCTATCCTCTTCATCACTTACTTCCTCTTCTGCAACATATACATTCTTATAGTACTTATTATTTTTCTTCAAATACACTGTTGCCTTTTTGACTTTCCTAACATCCACTAAATCTTGCCATATTTTCTTATTCTTTGTCGGAACCCCATTAACCAAGATAACCAGAGGTTCCTCTTCCACTTTTTCTATTCCAATTGTGGTAATGTTTTTGTTCAAATCTAGAGGCAAATAAACAACTCTTCCCTTTAATCCTCTCTGTAAATCTGCTGGAGGCAACTTCCCTGTCTTTGGCTCCATTCTTACAATAGCCTGAAAGGGATGGATACTTTGAATCAAAATAGATTCATAAGTATTTAAATCCTTCAATTCAGAAGGAATCTCAACCAATTCCAGATTATTATGAACTGCCCTAGCAGGCATCTGGTTTTGGTTTAATTTATTACAACAATAAGTACACACACGTTGATCCGATCCCAAATCAAAATAATTTTCTACCATCAAGTATGTGGCAAAATCCTTCCATTCACTATTATTTTCCCTTTCACTTTTTGCATATAAATCCACTACCTTAGTCTGATTCTTATAATAAGTGCGTCGACAACATACACAAGTGAAATTAGGCCTCTCACTTGATTTCATCTGAAACGTGGCAATTTCCTTCTGAAAATTATCTGTACTGGAAACCTGTACATTATCTTCCACATTACCCTCTACTTCAGGGTCAATTTGAACATTCTCATCTTTACTACCAAAGTAACAAAACTCAATTTCTTCACAAATATTCTTCACATCTATTTCAGAACCATGCAAAAGAGCAGCACATAATTGTTTAAGCATAATTGCTGGACTCTTAGCATAATACAACATTCTCACTAATTTTCTCACTTTATTATGATGCACTGCTAGCATCCTGAAATGATGAAAAACACTCTGGCATACTCTCCTGGAAAGACAAGCCAGTGAATGACCACGCAAACCTGTCATTTGTCTCACTCTGCAAGGATCTAAATCTTGCAACAACTTCATTTTCTGCCTCAAACTTTTCTTATTAAATGTCCGTATAAAATCAGAAAGCAAATTGATGGAAACCTGTCGCACACTGCAAATAGAACTACACTTCCAAATGTACACAGGACCCTTAGGACGTCTTCCTAAAACCTCATCACTTAGCGCCTCTTCTGTCTCTGTTGTCACAAGTTGTTCTTTTTCAACTGGACAACCATCCTTCACTTCATAAGCTCGACCACTGATGTCAACTGCATGCACCAAATCATTATCCTGAAAATAAGTCTCCTCATTAAAAAATGCCTCAGAACTTGAACTATGCATCCATTCTCCGGAAAAAACTTCACAAAAGTTAGTACGATTTACTACTCTCTTCCATCTACTTTTTGTTTTGAAATCAGAAATTACCTTGCTTAGTTTCCTAATTCTATTGATTACCAAAATAAACAACTTTCGCTTAATTTCAAAAGCATGATCAATAATTTTCTCTACATTTTTCTTCTTCTTATAAAATGCCGCTTTCTGTTGGCCTTTCTTTTTAATATTTTTCAATAAATTAACTAATATCCTATTACGGAACATTCGATTTCGAATGTCCCTAAACTGTTGTTTCCTTCTACTATCATGCACAGAGTTATCTCTTCCTCTACCAGTAACATTTGTGATGGGTCTCTCCTTTCCATTTAAATTACTTTTCTTTTTGTGAACTGAAACATTTTTTTGAGCAAAACTTTTTTTACTACAAATATTTCTTAAGAATGATTTCGTGCTCTTACCCGGACCTTTCTTGGTGTTTTGACAAGTATTTGGGGAAGAGGACTGCTGCAATAAAACATCATCCTGCTGTCTTTGACGTTTTCTAGCCTTTCTTATTCTACTTTTGGAAGGCATTTTACAAACTATGAAAGAATCTGCAGTTGAATCTGTGGAAAAATATAATATAAAATGTTATTAACCACTATTACCAAACAGTAAATAAATAACAGTCATCTAAAACTTAATGCCGTACTAATTATTTAACATAGCAAATATTTTCCACCAGCACTGCATCACAAAAATGACACTCAATGGTACAAAACAGGCATACAACACTCATAAATCACTCCCTAATATTTTAAATCATTAATTCAGGATGACGATAAGATGTAGCCTATCTAAAGATTTGTTTAGGCCCAGATCTTTAGACTGGGGTGAATGTGTGTCATTGATCCACATTCAGTCCATCACCTGTTTTGTTTATTTGAGGTGAGGCCAACACATGGTTGCAGATAAGATTATCACTGAAAAAAACCAAGGTAAAAAAACATGTGAAGGCCTACCAATGAAGTAAATCATTAAATGAAAACCAATACATTTCTGGAAATATGCACTACTAGTGCTTCATAAGATGTTTTGGGTCATATTTATAAGGCATTTGAGTGTCTAGTATGCTATTTTACGTTCTTCATGGTGCAAATTTATTATAAATACGCTCCCACCTGCGGTTGGCAAATTTAGATTTTGATTATGGGAGTTAGATAGGCATGTTAATAATTTCCCAAAAATGGTGTATAACCCCAAACAACCTTTGAAGCAAATGCTCTTAGCCATGTTATCCACCTCCCATTGGATAACATGGCTAAGAAGTGCTTGCAAATGTGAAAAAAAACGGCCGCAATGCATGAATATCGCAGAAAAATCAGCGATATTCATGCATTTTCCAGCAAATGCTCTTAGCCATGTTATCCACTTCCTATTAAATAACATGGCTAAGAACTGCTCAGGGCCCCATGAGGAACGCTTTCCATTTAAAAAGGGAAAAATAACATCAAAAACACTAAAATGCCTTCTAAATATGACCCCAAACAACCTATGAAGCTCTAACAGTACATATCCTGAAATTTAATTGATTTCAAAATTCGTTTTTAAACACAGCATATAAATCAATTGTATACCTGCATTCATGAAGAAATGACTAAAAATGTCCTTGAGACACATGATTGTGTTTTCTGGAATGCCCTAGCACCATTTTTGAGACACTATTAACATGGCTAGGTAACTCCCATAATCAAAATCTAAATTTGCCAAGCGCAAGTGGGAGCGTATTTACAAGACACTTTCCCCAAGAGGAACGCTTTCCATTTAAAAAGGTAAACATAACATCAAAGACACTAAAAAGCCTTCTAAATATGGCCCCAAACAACCTATGAAGCTCTAAAAGTACATATCAAGAAATGTAATTGTTTATCACAAATGCGATTAAAAACAGCCGCAATGCATGAATATCGCTGAAAAGTCAACGATATTCATGCATTATCCAGCAAATGCTCTTAGCCATGTTATCCACCTCCCATTGGATAACATGGCTAAGAACTGCTCGCAAATGCGAAAAAAAACGGCCGCAATACATGAATATCGCAGAAAAGTCAGCGATATTCATGCATTTTCCAGCAAATGCTCTTAGCCATGTTATCCACTTCCTATTAAATAACATGGCTAAGAACTGCTCAGGGCCCCATGAGGAACGCTTTCCATTTAAAAAGGGAAAAATAACATCAAAGACACTAAAATGCCTTCTAAATATGACCCCAAACAACCTATGAAGCTCTAACAGTACATATCCTGAAATTTAATTGATTTCAAAATTCGTTTTTAAACACAGCATATAAATCAATTGTATACCTGCATTCATGAAGAAATGACTAAAAATGTCCTTGAGACACATGAAAGTGTTTTCTGGAATGCCCTAGCACCATTTTTGAGACACTATTAACATGGCTAGGTAACTCCCATAATCAAAATCTAAATTTGCCAAGCGCAAGTGGGAGCGTATTTACAAGACACTTGCCCCAAGAGGAACGCTTTCCATTTAAAAAGGTAAACATAACATCGCAGAAAAGTCAGCGATATTCATGCATTTTCCAGCAAATGCTCTTAGCCATGTTATCCACTTCCTATTAAATAACATGGCTAAGAACTGCTCAGGGCCCCATGAGGAACGCTTTCCATTTAAAAAGGGAAAAATAACATCAAAGACACTAAAATGCCTTCTAAATATGACCCCAAACAACCTATGAAGCTCTAACAGTACATATCCTGAAATTTAATTGATTTCAAAATTCGTTTTTAAACACAGCATATAAATCAATTGTATACCTGCATTCATGAAGAAATGACTAAAAATGTCCTTGAGACACATGAAAGTGTTTTCTGCAATTCCCTAGCACCATTTTTGGGACACTATTAACATGGCTAGGTAACTCCCATAATCAAAATCTAAATTTGCCAAGCACAAGTGGGAGCGTATTTACAAGACACTTGCCCCATGAGGAACACTTTACATTTTAAAAGGAAAACATAACATCTTAGACACTCAAATACCTTATAAATATGGCTCAAAACAACCTATGAAGCTCTAGCAGTACATATCCAGAAATGTAATTGATTTCTTAAATCGTTTTTAAAAGCAACATATCTGTTTCAGCTTACATAACAGACCATGGAATGGGCTCCATGTACCACAATAACTTGTGTTACTGGATGCCAGAATGTTACACCAAATATGCAGTTACAATTTCTCTATGAAACTAATTCTATTACTATATCACTAGAGACAAAACCACATTTTAAAAACACAGCTTTCTTCATCATTTTCTCCTTAAATCATACTATTCTCTATCTAAATTAAATAAATTTTTTCTCACCTTAGCAAATATTTTTTGAGTTTTGAAAACAGTCTAAGAAATACACCAAATTGTCTTCAGCAGAAGAAAAAGGATGCACTCCAAAGGCTGCAGCTATTGAAAGCACAGAAATACAGATATTCATTTCACATATCTCTCATATTAGCCAATCATACCTCTTCCCTCACTTTTTTCAAATCAAAACCCTTCCCCCCTCTGCCCTGTCTGCCTTGTTTCCATAGCAACCACCTCCTGGAAGACCTCTCATGTTTGCAAATTCACACAACAATGTTTCAATTGAACTCTGAACTCTCAGTGCACCTGCGTATCCAGTGCAATCTTTCATTAAATGTTTCTTCCTTGACCATTCAAATTACATGTTTCAAAGAACACATCCATGCACCCTAACTTTCTGTTTTCAGAAATGGAAATGCACCAATCACTGCTAATGAATCATTAGCATTGTAAATCCACAGTTTTTTTTCTTTAGAAACTCCTACTGTTTCAACTGCCCTTTCATTACCACACTTCATCTGACTGCAGAACAACCTTCTCCCACCATGTTTAAGGTCTGGATTGTTGGACATAGTTACATCCACTGGGCTCAAAGGTATGCTGAGAACAGAAATTTACCTAACCTCAATTTACAAGATGTGGAAATTAAGTGGTTGGGCCAAAGAGGATTAAAATGTCACCAATTGATACCATTGGTGAAAACCTTTATGCATTTGCCAAAACCTGACCTGTTAATTGTGCACTGTGGAGGTAATGATTTGGGCACTTTGACAGGGGTAGGTCTGGAAATGCTTTTAAAGGACACCTTTGAGCAATTAATGGCACTTTTTCCTCAAACTGCCTTGGTATATTCCAATATATGCCAAAGACAGAAATGGAGGTGGTCCAACCAATTTTGTCCACAAATTGAGAAAGCGAGGAAGCATGTAAACAAATCTGTTTCAGCTTTCATGAGAGACCATGGAATGGGCTCTCTGTACAACAATAACTTGCGTTACTACATGCAAGATATCTACAGAGGAGATGGAGTTCACTTCTCAGATGAGGGCAACAGAATTTTCATTCTGAATTTAAGACTGTGCATTGGTACCTACTTATAAGTACCTAAATGTACCATAAACCCAAAAGCTCTTCTCAGAGCTACCCTTCATCTGATCACTCACAATTATTATTTTTTTCTAACTTTTTTCATTAATTTTCCACAAAATTCGCTCCCCGGGGCGCTACCCGGTTCGCGAACCGAAAGCTAACCTCGCGGAATTTTTTAAAAAAATGTTTTTTTCCGCACATATAAACCTCCTCAGCCACCCTCAGAAAACCTAGAGGGTCAAGATAAGTCTACCATGACCCCTTCTACCCATTCTAAACATTATTTGCCCTCCATCTTGTATCTTAATGCGACCGAAACACAAAATGGTGGACTCCCGTGACGCTTAAGGTTCGCGAACCGGGCCGCTTCCCGGAAAGCGGTCCAAAAAAAAGGTGGGAAAGTAATTTACAGAAAAACGACTAGAGTCACTCTCACCAAATATAGATTAGCTCATACTACATAACAATCCCTTTCATTTTCACAAATTTGATTGAAATTCCATTTAGCCATGAAGCCTGTAGACCTCTCTAAGTACCGTGAGGTAAATTACTTCACAAAACACATCTGAAGTGTTGGAATTGACAACCAATGAAAATGTTACTTTCATTTTCTACTTTTATT
Organism: Lissotriton vulgaris; assembly: GCF_964263255.1. NCBI lineage: Eukaryota > Metazoa > Chordata > Amphibia > Caudata > Salamandridae > Lissotriton > Lissotriton vulgaris. The sequence goes on along the minus strand of NC_141685.1, from coordinate 2,039,667,898 downwards.
ACCTGACATTTGATTGGTTATATACCTGAATATATATAAAGGAAGAGAAGGAAACACAGCCATTTTGACTACTACTTGTTGTTGTATATATCATTTAGAATATCACTAATAACATCAACTTGTTTCTAAAGGTAAGTTGTTATTTTTAAAACTGAAGTATATTGTGCACTATAAGTAAATATGGTAAACTTTTTCAGATAGTTATATACTATCCCTCTATAAGAGTTAGACATTGAGAAAGGCTTCTTTATTATAATTATGGACTGATTTAGGTTTCTGTGGTATAATTATGAATTTACTTAGGCTTCTTCACAGGCACTTTTTAATAGTACTACTTCACGCCTGAAACCATACAGTGCCCATAGATTACTTCTCTGTTATAAACTCACAAGTGCCTGTCTGAACTTAAACCCAACAGTGCCCTATCTCTACTGATATATTTATTTTTTATGCAAATTACAGCAATAAAATGGAAGGTGAGCAAAATGTTTCCTTCGAAATTGTTCTGGAGAACAACACAGAAAAAGTTATTGAGGACAATGATGACTCAGATTTCATGGATGAATCACAGGACCATGAATTAGTTCAATGTGTAGAATCTGTGGATCATTTACTTCATTATGATGACGGTCAAATGTTGGAACTTATGTTCACTGAACAAGAACACATATCAGACAGTGAAATGCTAGACGTTGTATTAAATTTTGAAAAACAATCCGAAAAATAAAATTGTATGTAATATTAAAAAATTGTTTGAGTCTTTAATCATTTTTATATGTAATTCATAAACTAGTTAAATGTTAGAAATGTTATTAAATTTTGAAACACAATCACAATAATAAATAATTGCTTAAAAAATAAAAAAATTAAAAAATAATCAACAAAACCAACAAATAATTAACATACAGTATTAGAAAAGTCTTTCATTCTTTTATCCATAAAGTTCGCTGCCCAGAACGCTTTCCGGTTCGCGAACTTGGCGCTTACCACGCAAAAAAAAATTTTTTTTTTTTTTTTTGGACCCTCCTAGGCCCTTTTAAAACCTCCACATAAAACCTAGGGGGTCAACGAGGATCTACTATGCCCCCTTATGGTAATTTCCCCCTTTGTTTTGGCCTCCTCTTGTCTCTCGATCCTACCGAGAGACAAGATGGCGGCCGCTCCGGACTGTTTAGAATGTTGACAGACACCGGAGGGCCAATCAGCTTCGCATCGCAAAGTTCCGATACGCGAAAGGTTCGCTAACCGGATCGCTGCCCGGAGCGCTGTTACAGATATATATCTTGATTTAAACGTTAATTTCTCAAAATCCACTGAAGCACATATATTGAGACCTAGCAAAGGCACATCGGGCTAACAGTCCCTACAATTTTGCCAAGTTTCGTGAAAATCCATTCAGCCGTTCGGGCTAAAAGTGAGTCCAACCGCCCTATGGAAATTAACATGGGAAAAACGCGTTTTGGGACCCCCCTTTTTTCTCAGCCCCCCCTTGACGAACCCCCCCCAAATTTCCAGGAGCTGCTCAGAAACAAAATGTGCCATTTTCCTGAAAATTTCAGCCGATTCTGTCCACAAACGCCAAAGTTATTAGACATAGAATTTTCAGAAATCCCATAGGGAAAAAATCCTAACTATATATACCTACTGGCGACCGCCAGTAGGTAATATATATATATATATATATATATATATATATATATATATATATATAAACACGTCTCAAACAGATTATGATTAGCATTCACGGGAAAAGAAAATCCTTTTATTGGATTTCTTGTGCACTGATACACAGAAGCGTTTCGGCATTGCGCCTCTTTTTCGATGTTGTTGCCTGCCAGATTTTCGCTTTTTTATACCTATCCATTTAGTCATGCTGGCAACAATGAAAACAGACAGTCATTTCATTCCAATGTCAGTGCCATCTTATAACATGCATATGTACATAGGTTTAAATGTTTTTCACATTCAAATTACATTTTAGTTAACACTTTGGACCACTATGCTATTCCACCTGTTGTTATAATTTCATATGTTTAAATTTCTTATAATTTATTCTTTTCCTAGTGGGAATTTGGGAGATTCTACTTGTTTTTAGCCATACCACCCTGAATGGACTATCTTCCCTTTATATAATCAATCCCTATGCTCACACTGAAGGAAGCATTCAAGGTTTATCTGTGTGCTCAGTATCTCGCCCTGTCTGGGCTTTCAGTAAACTATGTAAATGACAGTATTATGTCTTCCTATAACTGAACCCTCAAATCTTTACTACTGTTCAGAGTTTTTATGTATCTGCAGATCAATTAAATAGCGTGATTCTAACCTCCTCAGCCTCAACTCTCTATTACCACCTTACACCTCCTGGTGCATGGTCTAGATATAAACATTTCCACACATTTCTATTGCTCTGATGGTATAGTTCAAAATGCCTGGCCACTGGGTAAGTCACATCCTTATTACTAATTGCCCTCATACATTCCAAAAATCTGCTGTTTTGTTGCATGGATCATGCTCCCTTTGTTTTTCAGTCCATATGGACAAATTAGGCAATAGATTGTGTAAGTTTTGAGACAGTTCATACATTTCTGTATCCGTTTTGGTTCCTTCAAACCTGGTATTTCATAGGTGAATACCATATTACTGAATATACAGGCTTTACATTTACTGCACTAATAAAAACGTTTCAGTGTGACTTCCAAAGGAGATGCCAGTGGCTCTCTGACTGCTAGATACAGTGAACTGAACTGAAAGCACGGTGTGCCTATAGAAAGTTATAGACAGGAAAAGGAGCCACAACTCAACGCTTCTTAGAGGGGTTACTGTTAGATGACCTCAGGAAAACCTCAGAGTCCGATGAACAGGAGAGAGTGGGTGGGACAGGGACAGAAGATAGGCCAGGACGGGGGCCCCTCTTTGATCTAGAATCTAACCCTGACCAGGTGGAGCCTGATGACTTCCACCTGGACAATTCAGACCTCCCAGAGGTGAACACAGAGGGCTTATAGGATGCCTACTTTGATCCATCTGGGAAGGTGTAGAGTAGACCAAGGAGGTATAGATACTCCTCTGAAGAATCCAATGTCTTAGGACAGTCAGTAGTGACCTCCATTTCTCAGAGAAGGGCAAACTCTTTGGATAGGTAGTACTAACCCCTTGAGCTTGAGAAAGCAAGGCTTAGGTTCAGGCAAGAGCAGTTGGCCCTTGACAGAGAGTCCCTAGAAGTCCAGAGAGCTAGGAAAAAGTTAGGACTAGAGTCCCATGCTGGCAGCAACAGTGTCCCTAGAGTTAAGGAACATTCCTTTAAACATAGGAACCTGAACAAGAGTGTCCCTCCCTACCGTGTTGGGGATGACATCCACAAATGGATAACCGCTTTAGAGAAGGCCTGTAAAGTTCAGAAGGTCCCTCAAGAGCAGTAGGCAGCTATCTTGTGACTCTTCTTTGCTGACAAATGTAGAGTTAGGCTCCTCACTGTAATAGAGGAAGATGCTGATAATTATTCAAATTTGATGGGTTTGGCTTAACCACTGGAACAATACAGGAATACGTTGAGAGACACCCAGAAAGCACAGACCCAGGACTAGGTAGACTTTGTGGCTAGTGATATTAAGGCTCTGGAAGGTTGGTTGGTTGGCAGCAAAATGCATGACTACCAAGAATTGTGTAATTTGATTATGAGGGAGCAGATCCTTAATAATTGTCAGAACCAGCTTTTGCATTAGTACCTGGTGGACTCAGATCTGACGTCTCCCCGAGAATTAGGAAAGAAGGCAGATAAGTGGGTCAGAACCAGGGTGTAGCAGAAAAACCAGAACAATAGTGGTGACCAGAAGAAGCAAGACTCTTCAAAAACTCAAGATAAGGGTGGGGACAAGGGCAAAGACAAGAAAGAGTCTTCTCAAGGGCCCCCGAAAACCTGTTTTGGGAGGGGGGAGGGGTGGGTCACAATCCAACAAGAAAGGCAAAAAGAAACCTTGGTGCTATCTCTGTAAACAGAAGACCCATTGGACAAGAGATGCTGATTGTCCAAAGGCCAATTAATCTACTACTACAACTGCCCCTAAGGCAACTGCACCCCTAGCTCCAGTACAAGTGGTAGTACAGCAATCAAGGGATTAGTTGGGGTTAACCTTGGGTTGTGAGGTAGGTTCTGATTTAGTCTGCACTCCAGCACAGGCTGTTCTAGTCTATGATGGTGACATAGATCTTGCCACGTTACTTGTCAGTCCCAGTAACCTAGGAAAGTATAGACAACAGTTTTTATTAAATGGACAGGAGGCAATTGCCTGAAGGGACACAGGGGCCAGTGTCACAATGATAACAGAGAAACTTGTATCTCCTGACCAGATCATACTTGGACAAATGTACTAAGTAACCAATGCTAGCAATGTCAGGACTGATCATTCATTGGCAGTTATTATTTCAGCTGGAGTTGTGGTATCTTCAGACCTTCATCTGGATTGCTTTTTTGGGCAATGATTTGGAAACTTCATCCTGGGTTGAAGTGGAGCTAAGGACTCATGCAGAAATGTTGGACATCTCTGCAAGTGTGTTTGCTGTGACCAGGCCACAAGCAAAATAGCTGTCCTCTGAACAGGCCCTGGATCCTGGAAAAATGGACCAGGTGCCTTCCAAGAAGAGGAGCAGAAGGGGCAATGCTGGGCCTACCCCTCAGACTCAGCGTGAGGGTCAGTCTCTTAAGGGAGATAATCTTGGTTATGGTGAAGGAACTGCCCCAGATGAACTTGAACCTGATCCGGTTGAGTTCTTGGGGGCAGGGGGCCCTTTCAGAGCAAATCTGAGTTTGGAACAACATACCTACCCCTCTCTTGCACCCCTCAGACAGAAAGCTGCTGCCGAGGCTGCTGGGAATGTCAGTGGGTCCCATAGGATCTACTGGGAGGAAGGACTTCTGTACTCAGAGGTTCGAGGCCCCAAGCCTGGTGCCACCAGGAAGGTTAGTTATACCCCAGACGTTTTGAGGTTTCCTGCTTACCCTTGCACATGACATTCACCTAGAAGGACACTTAGGGCAAAGTAAGACTTGGCACAAGCTTGTTCCTCACTTTCACTGACCTCACATGTCTGAGGACACAAAGGAGTTTTGTCGCTGTAGTACCACCTGCCATGCCAAGGTGGTATCACAATGGCCCCCTTGACCCCACTTGCAGTGGTTGGGGTTCCCTTTGAAAGGGTTGGGATTGATATCATTGGTCCCATGAACCCTGCAACTGCATGTGGGGACATTTACATTCTAGTGGTGGTGGACCATGCCACTAAGTACCCAGAGGCCATACCCCTTAGGACCACTACAGCTCCTGTGGTGGCAAGGGCCCTCTCAGGATTTTTTTCCTGAGTGGGCTTCCCTAGAAGGTCTTGACTGACAGAGGTAAAAACTTAATGTCAAGTTATATTACTAAAATGTGGAAAGAGTGTCGGGTGAATTACAAATTCACCACACCCTACCATCCTCAATGCAATGGGTTAGTTGGACGATTCAACAAAACCCTAAAGGATATGATCATGGGACTCCCAGAAAAGCTTAGGCAAAAAATGGGATGTCCTTCTGCCCTGCCTTCTCTTTGACTACAGAGATGTCCTTTAGAAGGGTGTCGCTACACCCCCTTCGAACTTCTGTTTGGGCATCCAGTAAGGGGTACCTTGTGTTTGGTGAAGGAGGGATGGGAGTTACCTCTCAAACATTCCAAACAGGACATAGTGGACTATGTACTTGGGCTGCGATCCAGCATGGCTGCCTACATGAAGAAGGCCAGCAACAAACTTGAGACAAGCCAAGTCTCCAGAAAGCTTGGCATGACCAAAAGTCTATCTTGGATGTTTATCAGTCAGGCTAGAAGATATGGGTGTTAGAGCCTTTGGTCCTAGAAGCTCTCCAGGACAAATGGAGTGGTCCACATACCATACTTAAACAAAATGGTAGGTCACCTACTTGGTGGTCCTTGGCACTCCCAGAAGCCTTTATAGGGTGCTTCATGTGAACAGGCTAAAACATTTTGTTGACAGGTCTGACATGGGCTTGCTCATGGCAACTGAGGAGGGACAGGAGAAGAGAGTGACCCTCACCCTGAACCCCTCTCACAAAACCCTGATGATGGATCAGTTGATAGAGTAGCCTTGAAAGGCAGCCTCACTGATCAGCTGCAGATTGCAGGAAGGTCCTCAATCAATTCAGGCATATTTTCTCTCTGACTCCAAGTCAAACCACCTAGTGTACCCATGAAGTGGACACAGGTGAGAGTCTACCTGTCAAGAATAAAATTTACAGGCAGCCTCACTATGTCAGAGATTGCATCAGGACAGATAGCCCTTGGGTTAACCCAGTAGTCCTGGTACCTAAACCTTATACCAAGGGTGAAAAGAGAGTGATGGGTTTTTGTGTGGACTACAGGGGACTCGATGCAGTCACTAGGACTGATGCTTATCCAATTCCAAAGACAGATGAGGTTATTGACACTTTGAACTCAACTACTTTCTTAAGCACATTTGACCTTACTGCTGGGAATTGGCAAATCAGACTAGCTGAGCATGCCAAACCAGAAACAACATTTTCAACCTCTAGTGGGCATTATCAATTCATTGTGATACCCTTTGGCTTGAAGAATGCACCTGCCACATTCCAAAGGCTGGTGAATAAAGTTCTCACTGGCCAGAACGCCTATAGTGCAGTCTTGATGATATAGCTGTCTTTAGCTCCACATGGGAGTGTCACCTGGTCCACCTGAAGAATGTATTGGAGGATCGGCATAAAGCAGGCCTCACTATCAAGGATACTAAGTGCCAGATAGGGCTGAATGAGGCTTTGCACCTGGGCCACCTTGTAGGAGGAGGCCAGATTCAACCACTTCAGAGCAACACCCAGACCATAATGGAATGGATTGCTCCAACTACCCAGACTCAGGCTCAGGTCAGAGCATTCTTGATCCTGACTGGGTATTACAGAAGATTTGTCCAAGGATATGGGTCCATAGTGACTCCCTTGAATGATCTTACATCAAAGAAAATGGACAAGAAAGTTCAGTGGACAGTTAGCTGTCAGAAGGCATTTGATGACCTCAATCAGGCCATGTGCACTGCTCCCATTCTGCAAAGTCCTAACTACTCTAAAACATTCACTGTCCAAACAGAGGTATCGCAGTTGGGGGTAGGGGTTGTGTTGTCACAACTAAATGAAGAGGGCCAGGATCCACCAGTAGCTTTTAATAGCAGAAGGTTGACCCTTTGTCAGCTATAGAGAGGAAGGCCTTTGCTGTGGTCTGGGCCCTGGAAAAGTTGAGGCTATACCTGTTTGGCACTCACTTCATTGTTCAGGCAGACCATAAGCCCTTCTTGTGTCTTGAAAAGATGAAAGGTGAAAACCCCAACATTTTGAGGTGGTCCATTTCCCTACAGGGGATGGACTATACAGTGGAACATAGACCTGGGAGTAACCATGCCAATGGAGATGGACTTTCCAGATATTTACACTTAGAAAATGAAGACTGAACTGGGCGAGGTTAGTCTCATTTCCTTATGTTTGGTGGTTTGTGTAGGAAAGTAAGATCAACTTCTATGGCAACCATCGCTTTTTGCCTGGTGCTAAGCTGTATTTTGACTGGTCTGACTGGGATCTGCTAATCAGGACCCTGGTCTATCTGCTTTCTCCCTTAAATTTAGTGTTGAGTACTTAGGTGCACTCCAGATTTGATACAGGGGTACCCTTATCAGTTCCTAGTATATGGTACTAAGGTACCCTGGGCATAGATACCCCAAAGTTTTTCCATGGGCGGACACCTGCATTATGCTAACCATGGGAGACCATGCAAAATAGAACTAGAGGCCCGCCATTGCAGCCTGTGCAAGTTGGTATGTGCACCACTTACTGAAGATATAGTTTACTATATCAAAGTGTTACTGCACTTAAGACCTATAAGTCACCACTATAGCAGGCCGTTGCAATCTTGAAGGCAGGGTGCTTGGTTGTAAGTGAGAGGGGGCACCTGCATGAGAAGGGCACCCCATCAGTTTACAGAGTCCATTCTTCTGGGTTGTCAGTGAATTGCCATATACTATATAGAGAGGCACCGCATAATTACGTGATGACCATCTCGAAAATTGCTGCAATAAATCCTATCATGTTTGATATCAAACATGTAGGAATCAAACCCTGGGAGATCTGATTCCAAGCGCTGGAAGAGCCCTCCGTTCGTCTCTTAGTGTGCTTGGTACCATTTTTCCAGACCCAGACAGCACAAAATGGTGACTGCCGACTAGAGACATATATCTGCCCTCCTGCTGCTGAGCAAAGTGTGAACAGAGGAAGGTGGAACAATAGGCATCCAATCACAGGGAGGTGTGACCACCTCCAAGAAGGATTTAGCGTATTAGGACCTGGTAGGTGCGCTTGCCAGTGCATGAAAGTCTGCATGAGGGGCACACTTGAGAGAGGAGTTGGCCTAATGGCTAGGGTGGTCGACCATGAATCTGGGGATCTAGGTTCGAGTCTCGGCAATGACGCTGAACATCCTGTGATTCTGGGCAAATGACTCAATCTACCCGTGCCTAACAAAAAAAAATGAATGTGCCCTCATGTAACACAACTGGTGCTATGTAAAGCACTCTGATACCCAATACTTTGGGTCAAGTTCTCGCTATATAAAACTTTGTAAAATAAAACAAAATAAAATAAAAATATAGGCCATTTCAAACCAGTTCTGGGAGTCAGTTCTGGGAGTCGTTGGCTCCTGCTCTGGCATGAAACCTGACCAAGAACATGGGAGTAACCTCCCCCGTCCAGACCCTGCCCTGTGAGGCTCCTGTGAATCTTCCCAACCCTTTCCCTAGGGTACTTTAGGGCTTACCTGGGTGTAGGTCCCTAGATTGGTCATGGGATAAGATTCAGATAAGACACCACTGCACTTCTACCGTCTGATGATTCTGCACTTCTCTGGACTTCGTTTGGGCCGGACTTCGTCTCCCCCACAGTCGCTGCATAGTCTGTGCATGCATGTGCATCATACAGGAACCTTCCAAAGCTTGTGAAGCATCAAAGACACCTGAAGTAGTCTCCCTTAGAGTGAAGGAGTCATTCCCTACATTTGCAGGCAGCACAACTAAGTCGTTCAGTCTGTAGATCCTGAGCTCCTCTGGACTCTGTGGGCTCTGCAACACAGGTGGTGGTTTTACACAGCTTCTGAAACCTGCCCTGCTCTCTCACCAAGTTTGAGGCCAGTATCCGTCATGGGGGTTGCAATAACTGAACCCCTGTGTACTGTTTCCAATTTGCAGTTGCAAAGGCTTGTTGGTATATTTGCAAGAAGATCCATGAGCTCCAAGTAGCCCCAACCTCAAGCACCTTCAGTGAGCAGAATCTTCAACCACACAGCATCATGTGCATTGTGGCCACCATCTTTTGGTGAGCTGCTTGAGGTCCTCTTGCGACTCCAATGCCTCCGGGCGGTGGATCCACTTGAGGGTCACTCTTGTTACTTTTGTGCTCCCCTGATTGCACACACCTGCCCTGACTCCCCTTCCTTTGGTGAGTCCCCTGGACCTTGCAGGTTCCAATGTTGCTCCTTCTTTGATTCCTGTGTGGCTTGCCTTTACCAAGTCTTGTTGGTGCTCCTTCTGGACACCGACCCCCTCAGAACTCAACATCCTTCATGGGACAGCTCACGCATGGCTCCTGGTTCTCCTCAGCATCACCTGGTTCTCACAGCTGCAGAGTCAAAGTCATCATTATCCATCCTGCAACACCTGTCATCATAGGGGACTTGTCTTCCAAGTCTCCTGGTCACACCTGAGTGTAATAGACTCTGTCTCCTCTGGTTGCAGGTACCTCTCATCAAGAATCCATCATAGGATTCCACCAGACAATTTCTCCTTCTTCCCTCGGACACTTTCCCCTTCTTCACCAGCGTAATTTTCCTGAAGTCCTCCATTGGGTTCGACTGCCCAAACACCGATATTCCGAACGATTGAAAATGACTTTTCTTGAGAAACATTTGGATTTGGATTATCAGGTCCTATACTTTGAAATTTTTGAAAGACTGACTTTGAGGATGCTATAATTTACTCAAGTCTGCCCGAATTGTGTGGGTAAATATAAATGTGAATGTAAATTGATACTTGTATAGCGCACTACTCACCCGCATGGGTCTCAAGGCACTTGTACGAATACCGCTGTGCAACCCATCCTGGCTTTCCCTGTGAGGTGTACACTCCTGGGCACCCCCAAGGTGGAGGCCAGGCATCCTTTAGCGTTGTGGGGGGCATTGTGGAGATTAAGCAAGCTATTGCCCAGAGTTGCAGAAGGGGACTCCATGACTGGAATAGGCACTGAGGCGTGAATTATCAAGTCTGTGGAATTTTTGAGCCCAAGTCCGCCGAGGCGGGGAATTGAACCCTGGTCCCGGGCTAGACCTCTGCATCAGGGTCTGCCGCTCTAACCATTGAGCCACACTTCTCCAAACAATTCAAAAAAATGATACCTAGTCACTTTGAATAAGACCGTACTTACGTCTCGTCCAACATTTGGAAGAAATATCTAGTTATATGACAACAGGATACCGACATAACTTGAAGGAAATAAGAACGCCCTGAAGAAGTTCTGTTGTACAGAACAAAATGTTTCGGCTGGCTGTGGTACATAATAATAATAATATATATGTATATATATATATACATATATATTACCTACTGGCGGTCGCCAGTAGGTAGCTATAATTCGGATTATTTTCAATAGGGAAATCGCAACATTTTATTGCAAATAACTCTGGTGCCGGTTGAGGGATCTGCCTGAAAATTTCCTCAAATTTGCCTCGCGGTGCTCCGGTCCTTGCCTGAAAGTTTGGGGGGGATTCGTCAAGCGGCCGAGAAAAAAGGTGGGTCCCAAAACGTGTTTTCCCCATGTTAATTTCCATAGGGCGGTCAACCTCACTTTTAGCCCGAACGGCTGAATGGATTTTCACGAAACTTGGCAAAATTGTAGGGACTGGTAGCCCGATGTGCCTTTGCTATGTCTCAAGATATGTGCTCCAGTGGATTTTGAGTAATTTAGGTTAAAAAAAAAATATATATCTATAAGCCCCCCGTTACGCGCACCGAGGCACGAACCAGCGCGCTACACGATTTCGCGTGCGGAAAGCTGATTGGCTCTTGGGTGTCTGTAAACATTCCAAACAGTCCGGTGCGGCCGCCATCTTGTGTCTCGGTAGGATCGAGACACAAGAGGTGGCAAAAACATAGAGGGGAATGACCAAAAGGGGGCAGGATAGACCCCCCGACCCCCTAGGTTTGATGTGGGGTCCATAAAAGGGCCCCGCGGTGCAAAACAAACAAAAAAAAAATCGATTTGCGTGGGAGGAGCGCCCGGTACATGCACCGGGGAGCGAACCGGGGAGCGTACCATGGGAAAAAAAGAATGACAGAGTTTTTTTTAAATGTAGCCTTTTTTTTATAAATTGGAGGTAGTTCTGAAAAGAACTGTTTTTTTTCTTCTTTTTGTTGTTTTATATTTTTTTAAATTTTTTTTGAACATTTTGTACTTTTTTTGGCTTTTATGAACTATTTTATATTTTTTTTGTTATTTTTCTGGGGAGAAACAAAAAACAAGGAATTGAAAACTGCTCAACTGGAGCAAAAAACAACAGGAAAAAATTATGGATTTTTGGGGCATTTGTGGTTGTCACCAGCACGGTTGATGAGCTTTATGCTTTGATGGTTTTCCCACAAAAAATACAAGTGATCTTGTATTTCCCAAACTGGGGTTGAATGTTTGGGACCATCTCTCTTGTCTCTGGTCCCGATGGAGTGGGTTGCTTTCTTTTTGAGGTGCTGGATGAAGATTGGGGAGGGTTACTGGCCAGTTCTCTCACCTCTGCCGCAGCATAGTTGTTGGGATGCTTGCACTGCATGTGGCGAATCATGGTTCTATTGCCAAATGAGTATTTTTTGTTAGGGTTCCCCCTTGAAAGTTCCATGTTACAGATTAGGCAAGTCACCTTTGGCGCATTCACCTTTTTTAGGCCACTTGGGATGGAAAAAAACTCCCATACAATGTGTGGCTTTGGCCTATATGGGGTATTGTCTTCTGGCAGGAATGTCCTCCTCCCCTCCTCTTCCTCCTCCTCCTCTTCCTCTTCTTCATCTCCACCAATGTGGAGTTGTGGTGGTCCTCTTGGTGCTGGTGGTGGTGATGGTGGCTGAGATGCTCCTGCTGCTGCTACTACTGAAGCCATTTTTCAGTCCAAAAAAGTACAGAGAGGACTTTCAACAGGTCTTCTTCAATCAAAGTACAAAGTGAGAATGAGGAAAAAAGGTGGGAGCTTTTATCATTAGGAAAAAAAACTGTCCTGAACGAATGAAAAGTGTTAATTTTAGGTCACAGGACCAGGGCTTTCATCATTTGGTAACCAAAACTGTCCTGCAGCAATAAAAAGTGTTATTTTTAGGTCACATGACCCGACGCGATTACGCTACGCACCCCCGGGCGTGCCGGGGCGCGCCCAGGGGCGCATCGGATGCTGACGTTGCACGATCGTATGCGCTCGAGTGCTTCCGGGTGCGTTTACGCCGTGCGTATCACGCGGACGCGGCTACGCGATATGTCACGATGATGCTCACCGGTACGCACCCTGGGGCGCGCCGTAAGACTGCGCTTTCCGGTGCGCTCACCGGGACGCGCACCGGGAGCGCTCCAGGGCAAAAAGACCCCCCCAAAAAACCATGAACAATATACATAAAAAAATAGTATAGGATTCATTATAAAAAATATTACATTTCATAAATATAGAAATTCGCTATTAAAAAACCTATGAAATGTCATGATGTCACTGACCATGTCATGAGTGATGTAATATGTGACGTCATCAGCAGTGCAATGCAGGCGCACAAGTTATAGTGAGTCCAACTTACTATACCGTGGGAATTTCAATGGTTTTATGTCAGTAAAATTTCCAGCTAACTATAACTGGTGTGAAACCTATGGTTTTTTCAGTGACTTTAATAGGTTTTTTAAATGCTAATTCCTAACTATAACTGGTGTGAAACCTATGGTTTTTTCAGTGAATTTCAAAGGTTTTTTAAATGCTAATTCATAACTATAACTGGTGTGAAACCTTTGGTTTTTTCAGTGAATATATATATATAAATATATATCCTATAAATGCTTGGATACGTATTTCTTCAATATTCCAAGGTCTATTTACAGAGAGGTTTGTGGGTTGGAGGCTCTATATATCTATACTGCTAAAGATCATATATGGATAGATATTACTCCAAGAATAATGTAATGAAATGAGGAACCAAATTCGGACTGGGACTATCATGAAGTGACCTACCTCCCAATCTTGTTCTTGGGATATGTAGTTTCCTTACGGATATATGTGAAAGTATCTTCTAAAACCTGAAACAGTAAAATAAATTATAAATCCACCATGGATGATGCAATTATTCCCTTCTTCAACCCATATTGTCAAATACATACCTTGATAAAATCCTAATATTTAAGTGATCCAGGATAAGGTAAAGGGGACTAAAAAGCCCTCCAAAATAATGTCCAGGGAGTAATTAACATCTCACGACACGTCTATATGTGTCTAGAATTTACAAAATGAAGTAGTGCTAAATAAAATATATGGCTCTAAAATATCATAATCTATTCATAATAGAGATGTTCTCTAGAACAATTAGATAACTGAACACACGTTTAGTTCTGATCCCCGAAGGTTATGCGATTTTGGCAGGATATTTCACAATATTTTCAGAGTTGTTTAGGTTTTGTTCTTCCAGTAGATCTCCAATAAATAATGTTGGGCTACCGTTTGAATCTATTTGCAAATTTATGTTAATCTTGAAATTTTGGTGTCCTTCTTAGGAACCTTTGGTTGAGCAATGGAAAATCAAAATGTTAAAGGTCAAAGAATATGAAAAATGATATGCCTTATGGTTGTGGTGTGTGTCGGAACAGAATGTTTTGAATTGTGAAAGGTTTTTGCATAGAGGAATGCTATGTTAAATACGAAATAGAGGGGGATAAGATATGCATTTCTATAAAAAGATGCAGGACTCTTTAGTTCATTATTTTCTAATCTTCTCCTTGCATATGTTTGTGCATTGCATGACTTAGGTATGACTTCTCAAAATATTTTTTTTTCTAAACATGATGCAGTAGATGCTATGAAAATAAACTTTATATATTGAATAAAACAAGGGAAATGAGAGATAAGGTTGCAATAAGTGAAGATGAAACCACCTAAAGAAAGTCTCAAAACAAGCACTGAAGCTGTCAGTAAAAACACTATACAAATATCTTACCGCTTCTTGAATAATGTATGGATTATGTCTTGTGCTGGGAGAGACCATTCATGATGAGTAAAGGGTTTTGTATAACACTCCTATGAGTATTTAATTTCCTGAAATGATGGGCCGTGATGCACCTGTTGGCCACTGGTACCCTCTAACTAACATCCTCACAAGTTGGAGGAGTCACACAGCCAGCCCAATCGAAGTCCTTCACAACGGTCATATCAGCTTGGCCCCCCACTATCTTTCCACACACTGCACAGGAACAGCCGAAAACCAAGCAAGGCGAATATGCCACAGCTTTCTTCCTACACAAGTCATGGGGCAATTGACTGCACACATGTCCTACTTGTGCCCCCTGGCAACACAGCACACAATCAGCGCAACAGAAATCACATGTATCCCATCAATGTCCAGGCAATATTGAACCACCGAAGAAACCCCGCCAACGTCGCCGCAAACACCCCAGGCAGCGTGCATGGGCCCTACACCTTCTGAAAGTCCATCATCAACCTGCGCTACCAGGATGTTACCCACAGAAATGCACTGCTCGTTGGTCGATACTAAATAAACACACCACCCACCTCAATTCCACAATCATGCAACTCACAACAAAGGAAATGCACACATCACAAGCTCACATAAAACATGCACACCCACCAGACACAACAGAACAAATTACTGTGGGAACCTGGGCCAGCCATGTACATTAGCCATCAATGGCTTGGCACCTCAGGACCTTCAATAGCAGGATGTGGGAAGAGGATGGGACCAGGCATGTGCGAAGGAGGCAAGTGACCTATGAATGAGAATGTACACAATGCCATGTGTGGCGTGGATGTGCTGGACACACTGCAGTATGCAGACCACACACATATCCATGTCGACACACACCGCTGGTGCTTGGAGTGTAGTGGACAGTGGGCACAACCATGTCACCCCAGCCAGTGGGGAGGAATGTGGAAATGTAGCTTGTTACGTCCCCCCTTATGCGTGAGCAGAGTGGGTTGTCCCAGCGTACGCCAGGCCAGCATAGGGGTGTGAATAAAAGGCACGTAACTCTGGGTGTGGTTCTCTTCCGGAGTGGACATCGTCTCTGCCAGGGCGGCACCTCTCTCCCCACCACGAGGCCGACACCGTCACTGTTAGCGGGGTTGCTAGCGATCCTGTGCACCTGCTGCACCCTGGGATGCTGGTCCCTGAACCAGTCTTACCCGCCCCTGCGCACCCTAGCCTCAATGCCCACCTGCCGACACCGTGTCGGCAAGAGGGCCCACCATGTGCAGGTGCAAGCTCCAGGCCTGAGGCCCTCGACCCTGGCAACCTGCTAAGACCATCACGTCCTCTATGAGCAAGGCCCACAGTACTCCTTTCTCATTTACGTTCTCTACCGGCATAGACAGCGTACTAGTAGGTCACACATTTGAAACTGAGTCTTCATCACACTATGGTTGAGGATGATGTTTATGGCTGAGCTACAGTCACTATGCTCCCTTCGATGTGGTGCCACCAAGTCTTTGTATAGCATCACAACCACACTTTTCTGTGGCCCCTTTCTGGAAACGCCTACCACCTATACTGCAGTCAAGTTGGTTGCACAATTGGAACTGAGCATCGATTTTTCAATGGCAGAGTACATATTGCACGCAAGGAGAGGTGTAAGAGGATGACACGTTGCAGTTAGGAGCAAAAAAGGATCATCGTTATGGAGGTGATCAAACACTACCGACAACTGCTCTGGTGTCACTAACTCTGTGCATCACGACTCAACAACATGTAGCTGTGGGCCACTGCTGACCGCTGCCTCCAGCCTACACTGTGGTCCAATAGGTCACAGAGTCTTGATTTAGCAATGGCAGAGTTCATATCAGTCTACCAGCATCATCGCAGACTGCATCCCCTCTCACCCCCGGTGCCACTAAATCTGTTCCCTGACATTCATGGACATTCACTGGTTGTAAATTGGTGGCGTCTGAGTCTATGGACCAGGGGTAGTTTTCATCCTCATGTTGCTGATACCAAATTGGTACTGGCAAAGAGGCTGTTGCTTTCCACTCCACCATTTCTGTTTCCAGATAACACCAGACCTTCTGCATCATGCCCTGGAGGACACCTTCCACTGTCCCCTGCAACCCTCCACCACATTCACCTTCAACATCGATGAGGACCCGCCCAGTCTGTGTGGCTCTACCTCAGTGCTCTGCAAGTCACCGTTCCATGGCAGAGTGCCTGTGCCGGCTGCTGTGCCACTGGGGCCACCAACTCTGTGCAGGTCAGGTCCAGGACCCCTTCTTCTATGATATTAGATGCCCCCTGAGGTCATCATGCCATGTGTCTGTGGCCCTGTACTGTCCGCTGCCTCCACCCTCAACTGTGGCCCACCAGGGCTCACACATCAAATTGAGTCTTGACCGGCCTGGATGTCGCATCACCGCAGGAGGCACACGTCACCACTGCCAGGACCAACTCCAACCACCAACTGCCAGTGTCCAAACGGTCGTACTGGCAGACTGACGGAGTTGCTCGCACCTGTTGAGGATGCCATCTTCTGCCTGATCCCCTGCTCAGCACTCCAGGTGCCACTGACTCAGTGCACCTCAACCCATGGACACTTCTGTTTTCATGTTGGGTGACCTCTGTACTTGCTCCGGCTCCCTCCATGTTGCTCAGCAGTTGACTCTGTTATGCAGGGGTTTTCAGTTACCATTTCACTGGTGTCCACTGTTCAAGTTGTTGCCAGCACCAAGTACTCTGTGCGGGCTAGCTTACACTCACCCCACACACATCCAGCACAGGCGTCGCTGTATATGTGGCCCTGCCAATAAAGGTGCCGGGCACACTTGCTCATAGCCAGTTAACATAATATCTGCGTGTGTCCCTGTGGTCTTGTTGTATGCATGAGGGCCCAGGGCACTCCATCATTACATTGTGCTGTGTACAGCGGGCGCAGACATGTCACCGCAGGCAGCGGGTTCACGGGTTGGAGCTTTGACATGTGGCTTTGTCGTCACCCACTCAATTCATAACGGGAGTGGCCTGGGCTGTCGTGTTCAGAGCCAAAATAGGTGTGTGATTGCTATTTTTGTGCCCCTGGGCTTGGTTGTGTACTGTGAATGTGTATCTTCATGTGTCTCTATGGCAGTGTGGGTCTCCTTTGTGGCGTGCAGGTGGTCCCTGAAGGATAATAGACACCAGCGTATGTGAGCTAGTTTGCCTTCCATGAGTTCAGATCCCATCCACACCTGTTGAGCCATCTCCTTTTGGCGTGCTGACACCTGGCATTGGGGTGTGATGTGTGGGTGGGTGGAGTGCTGTGAGCCTGCTGTGCTTGCGAGTGCTTCCTGCTGTGTGGTCTGTTGCAGGGTCTCTGTTCTCCTGTAAGAAGCTTGGCTGCCCGGGTCCTGGTGGTGGGTTGAGTGGGATGTCCATGGGCTATTGTAGGGTGTCGGTGTCAAAGGTGTGGTGGTCCTCTCCGGCATTCACAGATGTGTTGTCTTCTGTGGTCTGCTGGAAGTGTTGTGTGTCCCTCCGCAATGTGAAGGGGAGATACATGTTGACATTGTGTTGACATTTATGTTGGCCCATTGTTCTTGTTTACATGCAGACGGTATGACAATGTACATTGTAACTGTTTGGGAGGGGCTGAATATTGCTGGGGGACAGTGTACATTCGGACTACATGACGGATGTGAGGTTGTATGTGTAAAATTCCATTTCACAGTTTCCAGCTCTGTCAAATGTAGTAGGCATATTTCTGTGTGTTTGCGGAGTCAGTTGTGTCCTCTGTGCATGTGCTGCGGTGTGCCACAGGGAACAGCGACATGATCCAGGGTAATTGTGGGTGTGCAGTGTGCTACACCTCGTTGTGCATGTGTGCCATTGTGCCCATCACCCCGTCGCCCCAGTCCCTGGTCGTTACTCACCCTGCTGATGTTGTGTCCGGTCCTCTTGAGCTGTGTCTTTACTCCCTACTCCTTGCACCGTCTCCACACTGATGATTGTGGCCTCGGTTTCCTGCAGCTCCTCCTGTAGCGCAGGACTCCCACCTCCTGTTGCCGTTGCAGCCTTCCTGTTGTCAGCGGGTTTATACCTGGTTTAGGTTGTCACATCATGTCAGCGCCTCTTGTCTTCCTCGATTGGCCTCCTTGGCACTCCGACTGCATTCCATGTGGTCTACTTGTGGGTCAGTTGATGGGAGAGTTCTGTCACCTCCGTGACGCTGATCTGGTTTTGCTGCGAACTGCAGCCCCTCTTCCTCTCCCTCTTCTCTTTGGCCGTCCCCATTGTTTCTTGCTGTTGGTCTGTGGGGGTTGTGGGGTTCGCGTTGGCCTCTACCCTAGTCAGGATGCATCCATATTGGTACGCGCTTTGCATTGTTTCTGGTGTGTTGTTTCTGTCGTCTTTATGGTGCATTTTCCTGCCAGACGCGTGGGATTTGTAGGCCTGGTGCGGGGTTTCGCCGAACTTTGTACCACCATTGGCCTCTTCGCACGATTTTTTGCGTTCGCGTTTTACATTTTTGCGGCGTGGCGTTGATTTTAATGCGGACATTTGACATGTTATCTAGAGACTATTGCATGGTACTGCCGTGTTGAGAATGCTTGGTTAACACAGCGTAATTTTCTGCAATAGACTGCCAAGTTGGAAGTTGCGTTAAGTAACTTTTGCAATGGTTATCACACGTTCTTGAGAATATAGCCCCTAGGGCGGCTTTTCGGACTTATTAGCAACATTTATATTCCGAAAGTACTAAAAGTAATACAAAGAAAATAGCTGTCTTCCTAAAGTCAGTGCCCTCAAATAAGTTGACAATAGAAGAGGGAGAACTCCTGGAAGAGCCATTACAATGGGATGAGATTTACTCCGTCTTGACTAGTCTCCCCTTTGGTAAGCCCGCAGGCTCTGACTCGATTCCTTCAGAATTTTTTAGAACACTAGCTTGCCCGTCGCGCGTTGCTGCGATCTCAGAAGAAAGGAAATGTAAGGAAACTTGTTATGATAACATTTAATTTACATTGTGTCATTTGTATTGAAACGTATTCATTTTAATATGGTAAACATTTTAAAGTGTTGTTTTAGTTCTGTTTATTTATTCGAGTGCTTGTGGATACACGTTTTTTTTTTCCATCTGGTGCGTACACAAATAAATCAGAAGGTTTTTCGACGCGTGAGCTGGCCACATACAGTTGTCCATGTGAGAAGCACGGATTCTCCAAATCTAGTCCACACACTTGCAGCGATTGTCCTTGTGCTTTGTTGATGGGCATTGCAAAAGCGAGTCACAACGGAAACTGTAAAAGTTCAGTATTGGAAGGATTATGAGGGCCCTGTCGGTCCGGGGGGACGATATTTAACACATTTTTCTTTTTTTCTTTTTTTTGCCAGAAACCTTCACGGGACTGTACTCAACATCTTTGAACAATTTTTTTTTTTAAATGTTTTTTTTTTATGCCAGAAACCTTCGTGGGGGTTTACTCAACAACTTCCCAAAGTTTCATGCCGATCGGAGGAATGGTGTAGTAATGCATAAAGGACAAACAGACAGACATACATTTGATTTTATATATAGATTTGCGGGCCAACTAAAAGAACATATGATGATAATATTCAATTTAGGCCTGGGCGTAGTTTGCGCAGCAGCACTACACATAGCTTGACGTAGTATACTTTGAACTTCACGTAGTCTTCGTAGCGTATCTGATGAAACTGTGTACTTGTCTGCACTGTGAAAAAATTGCAAAATAATTGCAAATGGCATCCTGCACAGTGCCAGTTATGATTAAATAATTATCTCTATCTTTATATGCTAAACTGCATATAGTACTTTCACAAAAGTGAAACTGAAAAATTAGCAAGCAGTGAGAGAGATGATGATTTTGGGATCCTCCCTAACCTAGGGGGAGTACCAAGCAGATGCCTTGAAAACAAAAAAAGCTAATTTTTTTGAACGATTTGGTGGTGGTCCCGTCCTCTTAGGACCACCCCAAGCACAGTTATTGACAACAAAACATTCCCAACCAAAGGCCCTGCAAAGCATTATGGGATGAGATTAGCAGTGGGCAGTGAATATTATATAGTATCCAATATCAAAATAATTCTAAGAAGAGTTGCAGTTCAACTGATGGTGACTAGATGTCCCTCACGAGTCAAATGCAAATGCTTGATGAAAAGGGTTTCAATAGTTTTGCATTTGAGTCGTGAGGGACATTTAGTAATGACTAGTGGAACTGCAGCTTGATGTAAGAATAATTTCAATGCTTTGCATTTGACTCGTGAGGGACATCTAGTAACGAGTAGGTGAACTGCAGCTCTTTGTGGAATTATTTTGATATTGGATACTATAATATTCACTTCCCACTGCTAATCTCATCCCATAATGCTTTGCAGGGCCTTTGGTTAGGATTATTTTTTTGTCAATAACTGTGTTTGGGGTGGTTAAGACGTTCAACAAAATGTGCTTTTTGTTTATGCTCTTTGTGTTCAAGGCATCTGCTTGGTCCTCCCCCTAGGTTAGAGTGGACCCCAAAATCATCAGCTCTCTTATTGCCTAATGTTTTCATTGTAATATTTCACTTTTGTGAATTAGTTATATGCTTTTAAGCTTGTAAAATTGATTTTTCAAAGCTTCTGAGGTTGTTGGGGATTTAGCTGCTACACTACATGAATAAGCACAGTTTAGGTACTGTACTTAGTGCGATTTGCGAAGTGCAAATTAGTACAAACTTTGCATGCTCCGTTTTATGCCCAGGGTTAATTCAATTAAATATATTGTGGCGCTTCCCCATCAGGGTCCTGGTCTATGTCGAACATTGTTGTTTTTCCTAAAAAGAACAAACCTGTTGTAGAGCTTGGGTCATATCACCTGATAACTCTTAGTAATAGAGATTCAAACATCTAATCTAAAGCCTTAGCCAAATGGCTAGTGCAGGTGATACCAAAATAAAGTCTCCAATCGACAACGTGGCTTAATATCTGGGAGGGACACAATAGATCATATTTGGAGAGTTATCTCTCTTTTTGAAGCAGTGCAAGTATTTGGAGACCCTACGGCTTTGATTTAACTTGATGCACAGAAGGCTTTAAATAGAGTCTCCTGGCACTATCTTTAGGACACGCTGCAAACAATGGGTACCGGGCCAGGGTTTATACTGGTGGTAAAGGCTCAGTATTATAAACCTGTAGCTAATATACCTGAATGATTTGAGATCTCATGCGGAACGCAGCAAGGATGGCCATGTTCTCTACTTGTGTTTGTAATATATATTGTTCTGTTTATAAAGAAATTAGAGAGAAATGTGGCAATCCCACCAGTTGTAGTTAAAGGATATGAAACTCAAACCTTAGCATAAGCAGATGATATTGCTATTGTTACCCACAAACCAGATATAACCCATTAGATAATTGAGAAAGAAGCATTACAATTTGGGGAGATTTCAGGGTACTCGTTGAACAAGGACACAACCCAAATTGTTACTTATGATAAGATACTAATGGTAGATAACCGAGTGGTAAAAGATTTGGTATATTTGGGAGTTAGCATGACAGCTGATTAAGATTAAATTATTAAAGAAATTTGGATCCTGTTATTGGTAAGACCAAAAAGAAGCTTGTTAAACTGAATAATGTACACCTTACAACAGTGGGTAGATGTACCACTATTAAGATGATCTTCTTTCCTAAAATTGTATATTTCTCTAGAGCTATTCCCTTGGAATTTTCAACTTACTAACTGAAGATGTTCGACAATATTTTTACAATGTTTCTTTGGGCTTACTCCAAACCAAGTAGGGCACTGAAATACCTTTCGCTCCTTATGGAGAGGGTTGGTGGGCTTTGCCAAATATGAAGCTGTATTATTGGGCTACAATGATATGGTACAGCACTATTTTGCTACAGAAGCAGATCACTAGCGTGGTTCAAGATGGTATTCCCTTCACACATTAGCTGTTAAGTGCCATGGAAGCCTGGGGACATTTGTGGAGGCAACTTGAGCTTAGCTATCATAAAAAAGGGTGATTCAAGTGTCTTCTGGGAGCTTATGATGTGTGGGCATCTGTTCGCAAACTGATGGGATTGGGTAGGTTGAACCTCTATATGCCTCTCCGGAATCAACCAGAGATCTTAAGGTATGCCATGGTGCAGGTGGTATAGGCATAGGTTGTAATAAGCCAGCTGGTGCAAAATGTAAGGCCTTGGACTGTAAACAAGTGGGACAGGTTTAGACATCGTTTTTAACGTCTGAGACCAAAGTGGCCACCAGAAAACCCTCTGATATAATTCTAGAGTCTTTTTAAAAGCAGAATGTCCAGCTAATACAGAATCATGATTCTAATACAATACAGTATTGCATAGGTCTTGTGCGGGGATCTATAGGCAATTTTTATGATACACTAAACCCCCTTTGTCAAGGGTTCAGGGGGTAATGTCTCAGTCAGCTAGCTGGGATGCATCTGCTTCAATATAGAAGGGTTGTGAGGGATCGGTGATGGTGTAAGATTGATGCCTCAGTAAATGCATTTTTAAGCTGTTGGAACACATCTTCTGCTGCTTGAGGCCAATGAAACTTGACCCCTTTTTTAGAAGGTGTGTAATGGAAGAAGCAAGATTTGAGAAATAGGGAATGAAACGCTGATAAAAATTGACAAAATCCAGGAATCGTAGGATTTCTTTTAGAGATCCCGGAGTCTCCCATTTCAGTATAGCCTGCACTTTAGACTGATCCATAGCGATTGCATCAGGTGAAATCACATAACCCAGAAATTCAATCTTGGTTGCTTGAAAAACACATTTGTCTAGTTGGGCAAAAAGGTGATGTTCTTGCATAAGTTGTACGTCAGCCCAGACATGCCCTATATGCTCCTTGGTGGAAGATGGATAAATGAGGATATCATCTATGAAAACAGTTACAAAGATATCCAAGAGGACCTGCAGCGCTTCGTTAATAAAAAACTGGAACACACACGGGCATCACAGTGTATTTGCATAGACTGAACTTAGTCCGGAAGGCTGTCTTCCACTCATCCCCTTCTTTCATTCATATCAAGTAATACACACCCGAAGATAATATTTGGTGAAAACGGTGGAATTACACACCTGATCTAATAAGACTGGTATAAGGAGAAAAGGGTACCTGTTATTGATTATGCCTTTATTCACCGTACAATAGTCTATGCTATAGTTTTTGGGGGACAAAAAAAGTGGGGAACTAACAGGGGGGGTGGAATGCCATATAAATCCCTTCATTATTAAGTCATCCAGGTAGTTATGTAAATAGTGGGTCTCAGGTTCGGATAGGGTATACACTTGGCTACATGGCAAGGTTGCACCGGGAAGCAAATCGATTTAGCAGTCATAAGACCGGTGGTCTGCTAATTGGGTTGCCTGCTGTTCTAAGAGGACATCATGAAAATCATGATAAAGAGTTGGTTGAGTGGCAGTATCTGCCTCTGAAACACCAAGCATAGAAGCACAGTGTAATGGTCTGATGAGTTGTTGTTTATTCATGTAACTAGAATGCCAGCACTACGTGGAATCGAATGAAACTGTACCTTTCACCAAGTAAATTCTTGGGTTGTGTAATTGGAGCCACGAGATACCCAATATGGATCCAAACACAGGGGTGTCTATAACATCAAATTAGATCTGTTCGGAGTGCCCGTCAGCACAAATCATGGTCAATGGAGTAGTCTGGTGAAGGATCAGACCGGATAATAATTCTGACATGTCAACATCCCGTACAGGTTCAGGAGTGGTCTTCTTTATGGTGGGGATGTTCAACGTGTTTGTCGAACCTATATCTGCAAAATTCCCTGTAGCCCTGGAATCCAACATGATAGGGATAACCTTCCATGTCTCAGTGGCAAAGAGCAACATCATGATTAACTTTAGATAGCATGGTGTAGGTGTAATAGCATTAGCAAAGTGATGGTATGAGGCTATGTCATTAGATAAGCTCAATAAGGAGGCTTCTTTCCTTACTGGGTCAAGGTGTTTTCTGACTGACTATCGTCAATAGCAGAAGGTGACACTTCAGTAAACCCTCTCGCCTTTTGAGGAGTGGTTTTAAAAGAACAATCTTAAGCAAAATGGCCAGGTCGACCACAATATAAGCAAAGGTTCCTGCAGCATTTACGATCTTTCTCATCCTTGGATCTTGGTCCCCTAACACTACTGATCTTCATAGGTTCAGTGGTATCAGAGGTAGAGCTACAGCTAGGGGACTCTTTCTTGTCATGTTTCACTACGACTGCTCGTGTGGATTCCCCACAAGTCTTTTCTCCTTTTGGCTTGCCAAGACAATGGATTAGCCAAACCACCAAATAAATAAATTCAGCAGAATCAGTAGGTGGGTCTACAAATTGAGTAAGAACATCTTTTAGCTCGTCCCACTGACCTCGGTCGAATAGCGATCTCCTTTTTTTGTTTGGCCATTCTGTTTCTGATGTTAGCCTGTTAAAGGAGGTGATGTAGGAATACAAATCCTTAATACCCTGACACAAGTTTAACAATTCGTTAACATATACCTAAATGAACTGATGTTTGGCAAACAACTTCTGCATTGTTCCTTTGAAGCGAACAAAATCATGCACTACCAGATCATCCCATTCCACAAACGGGAGTGACCAAGTAGCCGCAGTCCCACCAAGGTAAGACAGAATAAAAGCCACCTTTGCGGCATCAGTGGGAAACGCAGATGGCGGACAAAGAAATTATAACTGATATTGGTTTATGAAGATGTTATATTTTGCATTGTCCCCAAAGAACCGCTCTGGAGGGGCTAATGGAACAGGAGTAGGTGTGGCGACTGAGACATTCATGGGTTGGGCCCCAAAATCCTCCATAGCCGGTGTGAATTGAAAGGGAGTAGGCTGAACCACCGGTTTGGGCTTGAAAGTAGTGTTCTCCGAGGGTTTCCCCTGTGGTGTGTAACATTGCAGTTTGCACTGCAGTGTCCGATTCTCTTCTTTTAATACTGATACCTCATACTGCAACCCCACAAGAGCTCTAGTCAACTCCTGTAAGGAAAAGGCATCATCGGTAGGGGAATCCATCGCCCAAGGCAAACTTTATTTTTGTCGCTTGGCTTTATGTTAGATTTGAGTCCAACTTCTCACCTGAAGTCCAGAACACCTCTTAGTGCTACCGAGGAGAACAGGAACCCTGACCGGTGTTCCAAGAGGGTAGGGGATTTGGATGAGAAAAAAGAGAAGAGAAAGATACAGCTCTGGTCTGCCACCTAGACCAGCCAGGATCCAAGTTCCGGGATTGCAGGACTGCTTTCATAAAATAAACAATAGTGGAGTCACGAGTGTGCTGCAAACAGTAATAACCAATATTGGCAGCAACAAGTACACTATGGAAACAAACATTGGCAACAACAAAACGTAGTGTACCATTCAGCAAGGATCAATTTAGAAACATACCGCAATATGACTTACATGAAGACCACAAGGGTGCTGGCAAATCACACAGCCAATTGCACCAGCTGTGCTATGCAAATTCCTGACACTTGTTAATGCGGTTGGACTGATATTAAAGGTGTTTAATATGGTAACCAGGCTTCTAGATCCTACTTTTAAGACGTATTACCCATCCTATCATAAAGTGCTTAGCATGCAAGGAGATTTTTCCATACTTTTACCAGACTCGGTTCACTGGCAGATGGACTTCATAGACACCTGAGGTAAAATGCAGCTGTGTATCCTCTTTTATTGATTGTGTTTCTCCCTTCTGGGACAATTATCCACTGTCCACTGTTCACTGTCATAAGCCACATACCTGGATCCCAGATGATTTCAAAAGGGCGGTGACGCTAGTTCCCGAATCCTCCCCAGACTTGCCCTTGGTTTACAGGAGGAGACACTGCTCTGGTGACAAATCCCAGGGGTTCGGAATGGAGAAAACATAGGAGTCAAAGATGCTGTGGCTTACCTACTCAACAGCAACACCGAAGCAGGTATTCACATCAGTCTGATGAATAGTACCAGCAGATATGATACCTATAAAAAAAGAAATATTAAGGGTTTGGTTGATTAATAACTCGATATCTAAAGGTATCAACTCACAAAAGCTTTTCAAATCTCAATAAACCTTTAGTTTTGTTGTTGTTCTATTTTCATTTAGAAGGTCCGTAGAGGTTCCTATATCAAAATGTTCAAAACTGTAGCGAATATGATCTCAGCATCAAACCCACAAGAACATTTGGATGGGGTTAGCTTCATAACCTTCCTACCTTGAGTGAAATCACACTCGACCAATTTTATTTTTCAAACAAAAATCTTTTATCCTTTTTATCTTTTTTGCAAACAATCCTTCATACACAAAAATGTAAATTAATACAATTGCAATTTCAAATATACATTTTACATTGATGAATTACTCTTTGTTGAGATTATCATAAACAGTCATCAAGCTGCGGTTGAATTCACATAGCAATGAAATTCACAACCATAAACATTGTATCCAGATTCCATTGGATGCACAGTGGTCGAGTGTGATTTCACTTGAGGTAGGAAGGTTCAGAGGTAGGCACAGAGTAGGACAAACGAACTACCACTGTAGCACGCTTCTTAAAACAAAGAAGATTCAGTTTAAAATTAAGTTTAAACCAAAGAAGAGAGGTTAGTTTCTCCATTATATATATTTTGGGGTTAGCTTCACCCAAGTCCTCGCTGGGAGAGCCCTGCCAACAGTATGTACAAGTGAGGTGGTATGGCTTGATCAGTGAAACTTGAAAACACTGGATGGATAGTGTGTTCAGGGGGAGGCTGTAGCTTGACAGTGACTGGATTAATTATCTTGATAATGTCATAAGGACCTATAAACTGTGGTTGTAGTTTCCTTGGTGTCATGCTTATAACCATACCCTGTCTCCTTCCTTGTATATAGGTACTGGGTTTCTATGATTGTCAGCTTATGCCTTCATGAACAATTTGGCTTTTGCTAAACTTGTCCTAGCGTGTATATGAATCTCATGCAGTTTTTCTAATCTTTCAGGGAATGAAGATAGCAAAGTGGAAACTCCTGGTAAATTAGTGGCAATGGCCTAAAGATGTTGTCCTGACATGAAGAAGAAGAGTGTGTAATTTGTGGCTGAGTGGATGCTGTGTTTATCAGTGAATTCCACTAGGGGTAAGGCGTAAACCCATTGTCCTGTGTATAGTAAGCATTTTAGTGTCGTTTTTAGGTATTGGTTGACCCGTTTAGTTTGCCAATTGGTGTGTGGGTGGAATGCAGATAAACAGGCTACTTCTAAAATTTAGATGTGAACTGAAAATTCGATGTGATATGATTTTAGTCTGTGGACCATGCAGTCTTACGATATGATCAATTAATTTTTGACAACATTTTGCTGCTGTGGGTATCTTTTTGAGGGGGATGAAAAGTTCAATTTTTGATAACATGTCAACTACTACTAGAATGGTAGTGACAGTATTGCTTGCAGGAAAGCTAGTAATAAAATACAGGCTAATGGTCTGCCAAAGAAATGGGTGTATAGGCAGAGGCTGTCTTGTTTCGCTGAGCAACCAGATACATATTCTTGTATATCATTTCACATGATGTCCACCAGAAGATTTTTTGACAATTCCTCAGGGTGTTCATTATACCTTGGTGCCCTGCTAATACTGTGTTGTGATTCCATTGAAATACGCGACGTCTTAATTCTATAATATTCATGTACAGTTTTTGAGCATGAAGGAACAGCTTGTCTGGTTAGGTGTTTTGATCCACTCTTTGCCCTCTAGTTTTTTATATTCTTCATGTAAGGCCACCATAAATGTGTCACCCTCATTGACTGCGACCATCTTTTCGGGTGGATTGATAGTAGGGGAAACTGATGTGGAATGGAAAGAGAGAGCATACCCCAGGCTAGAACAAACATCAGACTGTAACTGCTCGGTCCCTGGCCGATCGATGATGATGAAACGAACCCATTAGAGAAATGCAGCCATTGCATTTGACAGGAGGTGAGAGCCCTAATGGAGCTAAAGGATTATAAATGTTTCTGAGCTGAGAATATTGTGCCTGTATGTTTACCCCCCTGTAGGTAATATCTCCATGCAGTGAACATCACTTTGATGGGCAGAAGTTCTCTTTCAGCCACTGTTTATGTTTGCTCCGCTGAGGTTTAACATAATAGGACTGGTCTGGATTGGGATGCTGAAGAATGGGTGCAGGGGTGAATTTCGTTTTTAACAGATGCAATGCCTGATTTGCTTCTGGAGACCACACAAATGATTCGCCTTTTTTAGCAACTGTGTTATGGGTGCCACTATATTTGAAGAGTGTAGGATCAAACGGCAATAGAAATTGTCGAATTCAAGTATGTGTTGAATTTTCTTGACATTTGTTGGAGTTGGCCAATTGGTAATGGCCTCTACCTTTTTGGGGTCCATAGTGAAGCATGTTGTAGGTAAATGATACCCCAGAACTTCTACTGACTGTACATGGAAGGAACATTTATCTATTTTAGCAAAGAGGGCGTTTTCACTAAGGTGCTGCAAGATGGCGCGGACATGCTGTACATGTTCTTGTTCTCAGTTTGAGTAAATGAGATTGTCGTCTATGTAGACAATTGCACACACATACAAAAACTCCCTCAAGACCTCGATAATGAAACATTGAAATGCTGCAAGAGCATTACATAGCCTGAAGGGCATACTAGTATGCTCAAACAGCCTTAACTCAGTCCTAAAGGCTGTTTTCCTTTCATCACCTTTTTGTACAGAGACTAATTGGTAACCTCCCTGTATATCTAGTTTCGTGTAAATGGGGTAATTTCTGACGTGCTCAAGTAGTACCGAAATTAATGGTAGTGGATAGCAGTTCTTAATAGTCACCTTAATGACCGCCCCATAATCCACACAAGCCTTCAACTCCCCTTTCTTCTTGGGTACAAAGAAGAGTGGGGAAGACACATTCAATGTTGAGTGCCGTATAAAACCTATCTCTAGTAGTTCATCCAGATATTTGCTTAGATATTGAGTTTCAGGTTCTGTCAATGCGTAAACTCTAATGCAGGCTAGCATTGCTCCCTGAAAGAGATCTATGCAGCTATTAAAGGCTATGTGTGGGGGCAGTTGGATGGCTTTCATGGGATCAAACACATCTTGAAAGTCCTGGTATTCTTTGGGTAGTTTAAGGTTTTCTGTTCCTTGGACCAAGGTAGAATGCAGATGTATTCCCTCCTCTGGAACCTCTTGGTAGTAGTGTAGAAAGATGAGTCCAAGATTACGGTGATATGTATCCAATTGATTTATGGATTATGGTGTTCTAGCCAAGGTACTCCCAAAATTACCCCAAAGGTGGGAGTGCCTATTAGATCAAAGACAAGTTGTTCAATATGCCCATTATCACACAGTAAGGGTTAAAGCCGCTGTCTGAAAACAAGTTAGTCTAGAAGACTACTCTGAACCATCTACTGCTTGCACATGCTCAGGTTTTACTTTGGGAACTTTTGTGAGCCAAAGCTTGGCAGCTAGGGTGAGATCAAAGAAATTACCTCTGGCCTCTGAGTCAATAAAAATGGATATTATGTGAATCCGCTGTGCGGGTAGGGTTACTATGGCCCGGATAGTTAGATGCAGTGGAATTCGTGTTTCTACATTAATCAGATATTGTGAGATCTGTACGACTTCTCTTGACAAAACGATCTCGCTCCTGGTCGAGAGTCTTAGTTTTCCCTGTTCTTGATCAACTTCTACACTAGCCACAGCCTTGGGGCCAGTTTATGACTTTGGTGGTGTTGTGCCAGCTGTCTACTAGCACAGCATTGCAAAATCCTCGCAAGTAACGGCTGCCAGATTACGAGTTCAACTTGTGCAGGCAGATCGTCCTTTTGTCTTTCCCATGGTGATGCTCTGAACAAGGGCACCATAAACAATAAGAACATAAATGCATTAATGCCCCAGCACATCATGGAATGTGAAGTACATGCCAACAGTGGGTGCAAGCAGACGGGGGAATATGTTGGCCCTGTTAGGCACCCTTTTTTTCCCCACCACCAGACTTTTTGTGGCGGGTATCCACCATTTAAAGGCTGGGGGTGAGAGGAATTCATAATATGCTCGACAGGACAGCACCAGTCCCACTCAGCATATTGCATTTCCCCGCCGCGGTGCCACCACCAGGGAACGGCGGTTCCCTTTCACAGCCAGCGGTCTGCAGAGTTGTAATCTGGCAGATGGAACACCTCCAGCGCAAGTCTAGCGGCCCATGGACCGCAAGACTTGTAATCAGGCCCTATGTCTTTTTTGGTTTTGCAGAACATTCCCTAACAAAATGACTAGCTTTGCCACAATAAAGACATAGACTTAATTTGTGGTGATTTTCCTTTTCCTCATTAGATAGTGGACCCCTTATACCTCCTATCTGCATAGGTTTAGTATCAAGAGTCTTCCTGTCTGACTCCTTCTCGGTTTTGAGAACAATTACTCTGGTGTCACTGCGAGATCAGCCACCATTTCGCTCGCCCTATCGGCGATCAAACTTAACCACAAGATCAATAACTTCTGCACAATTGTTGGGCAGATTAATAATGTATTAGAGAGAATCTTTAAGGTGATCTCTTAACAGTCATTTGAATAAGGATGTTCTGTTTTTTCTTACGGCCAGCGTGTTTCCGCCACCGGTTGATTGAAAGTAGTGAAGTAGTTGTATAAGTCAGCAGGTTCTTAACCCCTTCGGTGCGCATGATGGTCCCTGGCCATCATACGTCATGGTAGGTGTGTGCGAAGGATGGCCAGGAGTTGTCCGAATCCCTCCCACTATGTAAATCGCCCACACAGGGCGAAAATGTGGGCAGCACCGAAGGGGTTAACCTTGTCGTAGGTTTAAAAACTTATTGTCACTTGCTTGGATGAAAACAACTTTGTTTTGCAAATAACTTAGTCAAGGCAGCCTTAAAAGCAGAATAGTTGTAAAAAAGGGGATTGTTTGTTTTTATTAACCCTTTCCATGTGGTTGGTGTGTGAGTCGGTCGGCCGGGGGCCATCCAAACTGCACACGTGTGGAATTCGCCCGCACTGCAGGGGACTTCCAGACGCATTCAAGGGGTTAAAGGAATTGCCCAGTTAGACAATACATCTCCTAAATAGGAGAGTTCAAATGCTACTTTAGCAGCGTCATTGGGGAAAGCCTGAGGTTTGCATAGGAAGCCATACTTTCTTGAAGTAGCTGGGTACTACCTACCGCAGAACACAGCCACGGGAGTCTTTTCTCAGCAATAATTCAAAGACAAGATAATTCCACACCACCTAACTATCCAGCACTTGCTCTCTGAATAACGAGCACCTAAATTGGCAGGCTGCAGCCCAATATTGAGTCTGAAGTCTGGTACAGCCCAACCCCCTCTATCTTTAGGGAGAGTTCAATATTTAAGAGCCCTCCTGGTTTTTGAATACCCCCAACTAAAACATGTGACCATATAGTTTCTGTACTTGAACCAGTGATTACTGAATTTGAAAGGAATGGCCTGAAACAGATACAGCAACTTTGGCAGGAAGATCATCTTGATGATGTTACTAGTTTGACTGTGGAGAAGTGTGGCTCAACGGTTAGAGGCGGCAGACCCAGAGGCAGACGTCGGCCCTGGATCAGGGTTCAATTCCTGATGTGGCCAGGTGCATGACCAATGTCAGCGGGCCCGATAAAATCTCGCATTGGTGCCTCTCTAACCATGGGGATCCACGCTGCAACTCTGGGCAATAGCTTGCTTAGTCTCCACTCCGGCCCCATCACTGCCGGGGATGCCTGGCTGCACCTTGGGGATGCCCAGTAAAGGGACCATCTAACAGTGAAAGCCATGACGGGTTCCCCAGAGGTACAGCGCTGGGATGCTCCAGGGTAACCACGCGCTCTATAAATCCAACATTCATTCATTCATTCATTCATTCATTCATTCATTCATTCATTCATTCATTCATTCATTCATCCATTCATTCATTCACTATGGAAAGATGAAGATTATTCATTCTTAGTAAGTGTCTACTCGTTTCCCAATGAAAAGGGCTAGATTTGCTTCAACCAATAGATCCAACTCGGCCACCATAGTAACCCCTAGATACACAGCCTTCTCAACTACTCTTTCATCCTCGTACTGAGCAATCCAGTGAAGAAATATTTAGGTTTTAGTTTGATTTAGCAGGTACCCAGAGAAGCTCCAGAAGGCCTGGGCCTCCTTTTAAATTTTAGTTATAGCCATTCCAGCTCAGGGAGTATCTATGGCCACAACATCCACATAAGCGAGAAATGTAGTATCCTAGCCCTGGCAGTGCATGTGTACTTTCGAGGAGTTCAAGTCTAATTTCCCTATTAGGGGGTTAATATGCAACACAAAAAGCAGGGAAGAACACGGACACCAGGCGTGCCTCTTTATATTTAAATGTTCCCTGACTGAGGGCTCATCAGTTGAAGTCTGGCCATAGGTCTATGATATACTGATCTTATTGCTTTAATATATCTGAATTCTATTCCAAATTGACCCATGACTGCCCATAGGCATTTCCAGGAAACCCTATCAAACATCTTTTTGGCTTTGAAAAAAATCAAGGCCATAGGATTCCCTGATTCAGTTTAGGAATCAAAGAGAGTGATGAATGCGGCTGGTGTGGCCTGTAGTTCCCTTCCCTGGTATAAACCCATCTTGTCTTGGAGAGACAATTTTTCATATAACTGGACTCAGACTTGTAGCAAGCACTTTGGACTAAATCTTTGTGTTGCTATTAATAAGGGTTGTCAGCCTGTATGACCCTGCTCTTGCAGTGGTTTTCCTTTTTTCAGGAATACAATTGAATTAGCCATAGACCATGCGTCTGGAGCTGCCTAACCCTTTTGGATTTGCAGAAACATAAAAATCAGATCCTGCCCTAACTGCAAGGAGAAGACTTTGTAAAATTCTAGCAGGATCTTATCCACACCTAATGCTTTCCCCAAGGGCAAATCTTTAATGTCTGGTTGCGCTTCTTCCCCGTAAAAAGGGAGATCCAATAAGTCCCGATCTTCCACACTTAATCACTTGAAAGAGACTGGCGCTAGGAAGTGTATTGGATTCCTTTCTCCTTTCTCTTTTTTTATTTCTCTATAGAGACTCTCATAGTACTCCAGAAACGCCTCTTGGATTCCCTCAGGGTCAAGGACCAAAGCTCTACAAAATTCCTCTACCTCGGTTATCTCAGACCCCGTGTTTTTTTGTCTGTTTCAAACAGCAAGAAGATATTCCACCCATTCGCTATACTCACAACACTCCCTGTTCCAATATGCATATTTTTCTGCTACTTTCTTTCCCAAGATGTCACTGATCTCAGCCTCTTCCAGGGTCCTTAAAAGCTCTTTTACATGCAGCTTCTCTTTTTTTGGTCATTTATGCCTAAGCTAAGTTTCTCCCTCTGCATCTCATCCTTAAAATGATTCCACAGTTCCCTAACTTATGCACTTCCTCTATTATGCTCCATAAACTCAGAACTCCCGCTATTCATATGTCAAACATATTCTTCATCCATAAGCAGAGCTTACTTAAAGGTCTAAATCCATACATTCAATCGCAGGCCAGTCCTGGCTATCTCGAATACCAACAGGTTGTGATCAGACATGAACCTGAGAATTTCTTTTACTTTAGACCCATTTACCAGGCTATGAGAAATGAAAAAAGAATCCAAGGGGCATGACTTGGATGTGGAGCAAAGTTTGCCAGAGTGCAAACTCAGTATACAGACAAAAAAAGAATGCAGATTTATCAATGACTGACCCATAGACTGACACCAGGGTGAAGAGACCCTTTGTATGATGACACTCAGTGATCATCCACTATCTAAACCTGTCTGCTAGTGTACGATTAGACCTACATGTGTTTCTGCCTGCCATGATAGCCACCCCCCTGGTCCTTACCCTCTTAGTTGTGCACCTCATCAGTTTAAAATCAAGAGATTCCAGTAGGTTCTTTTTTGCTCCTTCTATGTGGGTCTCTTGTAGGCAGAGAACATCTGTCTATAACACTTCTATCTCCTTGGCCGCCTTTCGCAGCTTACAGCTATCATTCAGTCCACATATATTTACTGCTGCTATACATATCTTACGTGTCTTCACTATTCCGGAAAAAAATACATTTGGCCTGAGGCACCTAGTTTCATGCATAGATCTATTTCCCTCCCAACAGTGGCGGCCGGCACAGGTAGGAGTGGTAAGACAGTGGTGCATCTTTGAAAGCCCTATCTCCAAACCCCACCAACCCTCCACCATCTAGAGGCATTCAGGCCTCCCATGGCCTGAATGGTGGCTCTTGGAATCACCCTTCTTATGCTCAACCTAAACTCTTAAGTAGTGTATTTTTGAGGGAGTAACAGATGAAAAACATGCTAATGCCCATACCCACAAGAGTATGTGACTAACCCCTGCCCCCCTTTATACTACTATTCTATAGCAGAATTCAGAACCACAAAAACCCACTAAGCAAACATTCAACCCATAAAAGAAAATTAGATTTCAGGGTAATGGGATTTTCCAGAGGTTAGTAAACCCAAGAGTAACAAAGCCCCCCCACGCCTTGTGTCAACAATTGACTCCGCATTATTTTACTAACATCCCGATTGAGAGAGCTGGTCATCCCCAGAGAGAATGTTCTTCAAATTACTCAGAAGAAAATGTTCGAATTTTGCTATTGTAGACAAACTTCAGTGAGCCAAGGTCAGAGGATCCATGAATAGTGATCTTTTCCCGCAAAAGCGAGTTCCCTAAAGAATTAGTGTTAGAAGAAATTGTAATGAAAAATAATTTCCATTGGAAAAACAATGGAGACCAGAAAGAAAAAATAATTTGCTTATTTTGAAGAAATATATTATGTGTGTGTTCACACCACACCAGAAATGTCTACTTCTGACAGCTATAGAAATAAAAGGCAGGGATAGATAAGGAAATAACTGCATTTAGTAGTCACATTAAATGTGGATGCTCAAAAGAGAGAAGGGGATGCTCTCAATCTGCTGTACGTGTTGATAATTCCTTCTGAGGGTATTTACTAGGATGCATTGAGATCATAAGGCAGAAATAAAGCAGTTTAGTTAATTAATGAACAGGAAACGTTTCTGAGCCTTAAGTTTCAGTAATGCCCAACTTAATTGGGTATCCCTGTTGCAAGTATCGCAATCGTCCTTAAGAATGTTCAAAGCAGAAAACAGTTTAGAAGCAATAGAGTGGACATTTTCACATGAAGTATGTAGAACATTGTCAATGGCTTTAAATGTAGCTTATCTGTTAACCTGTTACCACCTCAGGCGATTATTTTGCCGAACAGGCTCTATTTTCGTCAGTATCCACAAAGATTATGTCACAATAAACCACATTTTTCCAGCAAAAGAAATGACCTAAAAGCAAATTATTCAAAATCATAGCCTACCTTATTCTCAATATTATTTTCGGAGCATTGAGAATCAAGTGTCACATCTACCACTGGCACAGCTTATCTATACTATATATGCAGTAACCGTAACAGTAGAATAAATAGAAAACCTGGAACCAGGCATGCTTGCCAGTAGCTTAAGCCATGAACCTTTATGCACATGCATTGTCACTTGGCAGCCATAAAGTCATCCCATTCAAATCATACACTGTCGTGTTGAGGGTTCCATTTTGAATCATTTCATTTACATCTCTATCAGGTTCATTCCATTTCTAATTGTTTGCATTAACCTTAGGAATTTGCAGCGAAGCATAACCTGTGCAATGTATTTATCAAGTTCAGTGTTTATGTACATTACATGTATTATTGTCAATGTATTCAAGCTCAAAGACAGAGAAGGTACAGTGAAGTAATGTGGAAGAAATAAACATTATAAACAAATTATAAATCTTGCTTTAGATTATTTATTGTAATTGTGATATTTTCTTAAGGAGCAATATTTTAATCATTTGCTTAGTGATCTGATTATAATTGCTATACTTGCTTATGATCATGATCTGTATTGTGCACTATATTTTTATAAAATGCATTTGCATCTCGTGCTTACTAGCATACTTTTTCCCAGCTTAATTTGCATCATGTGTTCATTACAGTTTCACACTCACATACACTATGATTGTAAACACTGAGCTTTAAGCACCATATTCCTATAAAAGTAGGCACACTAACTTTCACTAAAGTTGCTATTGAGGTGTTTTTAAATGCCCAAACCACCAATATCCACTGTAAATGCTATTTAAAAATGAAGATTTGATTGCTGTTACTGGTAAACTGTGCTTTAAAATGCTCCTAAAATAGGCACATTTCTTTCCTAAAATCCAGTGGCTCAGAAACCTTAACCCACCTGCAATGTGACCTTTCAATTTTATCAAGTTCTGATTCTGATTGGTGTAACTCCTGTAGTTTAGTGTAGCGTAATCATGAGAAATTACCTATGAATACTCTGAGATTACACATAATTACGTAGGAAGAGTAATTCTGTGTTTAGCGCAATTTCTTATTGTAGGAAAGTGCCCTTTTTGACATGGTCACCCCCACTTTTTTCCTGGTATTATATGGGATTTCGTTGGAAGGGCACTGGGTTTCTGCTAACCAGGTCCCCAGTGCCAGATCTCTTTCACAAAAACTGTGCAATGGTGCTGCAATTGGCAATACAGGGCAATCCCTGTTAGTCTCTAGTGAGTGCTGGTCCTTGTACCTAGTTCAAGGAGGCTAAAGAGGAAGCTTAATGGCTGAAGCACGAATTGTGCCACCCCATAAGACCCCTTACCAAACCCATACTGACTACCACTGCAAGCTGTTTGTCTTGGTGCAGACAAAAGTGAAAACATGACATGGCACACATCCCTATGTGGCACTGGAATTCATTCAAGAAAAAGCAGTGGGGCAGGCTGTTTAAACCTTATGAATTCTCAGATTGCTCGGTCCATCAAACCACTTAAAAGATCCCAAAGCAGTAATGATGGCACAACACAAATTATAAAGTATTTTTCTGCTGAATGTAAATGTTGCACTACACATTAAATAAAAGCAGCAAAATTATGTGCTGTAGCCCATGATAGAATTCTAAAAAGCTGATGTGTGATCTGCATCTCGAACACACTGTACACATGAGCTGGAATGGAGCAGCATGCTTCCATATCAACATAATAATGTGAGGCTGTGGCACAGATTTTCATTGGCTCTTGGGGTAAGGTAACTGAACTTGCACCTTTAGCATGTTTTCTCTATATGCACACAGGGCTGTAGTGGCTGAAACAAAGGGGATTATTTTTAAAGAGCTTGCCCCGCCAATGTGTCAACATTTTTGACATATTGGTGGCGCAGTCAGTCCTCCACATTTACAAGGTGACGCTTCT
Source organism: Lissotriton vulgaris (assembly GCF_964263255.1). Taxonomy (NCBI): domain Eukaryota; kingdom Metazoa; phylum Chordata; class Amphibia; order Caudata; family Salamandridae; genus Lissotriton; species Lissotriton vulgaris. The sequence continues at coordinate 2,039,630,287 of NC_141685.1, read as the reverse complement.
AGGCTGATGCATTACTTTTAGGAGTCCTGCTCCAAAATGTTCCTGCGTCTGAACCACCTGTGTCACATATTATTAGTATAGGATAGGATGGGAATTTATAAAGCGTGCTAAACCAAAAAGGTTTCAAGGCGCTAAGCGGGACGAAGGGGAAGGAAGCATTGGCCGACTACAAGGTAAAAAGCATTGTATGCAAGACTGGTGTTCCATTGTTATGTCCAGCGTGAAATCAATACAGTAATATCAACAAGGTTTGGGGAAAGTGACGCACCATCTGCAAGTGGCAGACAGTAGTGCTAATGGCCCTGGAGGTGCTAATTTTGCAGCTTGGAGTTGCATGGCAATGACAACCCCCCAACCTACCTCTCCCCCTCCACCGCCCCAGTAGCACAGGAGAAGGGTGCACATCTATCTGCAGCATGCTTCCCAAAATGGTCTCAGGGAGCATCAGTTCTACCCGCTTAGGAGTGAGTCCATTGTACAGCTATTACACCTGGCAAGGCTCCAGCCAAAAACTATCAAGTCTACCAACATCCCTCCATTGGGGTCCTTCCAGATAACAGCAGCCAGATTGGCCGGATTTTCCCAGCCATCTTTCTCGTCCTACCTACTGTCCTGGATCCCATCATCCACCTGACACCCCAGTTCCTCCTATTCCCCAAAATGCACAAACTGTAGCTGGAGACGAAGCAAGGGTGTGATGCCATTGCTGGGTTACCACATGAGCTTGGTGTTATTGAACACATGTGCAACTGGTACTCCCTGCTGTGATATTCCATCTGTCTTGGAACAGGAAGCACACCCACTCCATCAATGTCAAGGCCAATGTCGACCATTAGGGTTTTTGTTCCAACGTGATGGCCAAATACCCTGGCAGTGTGTATGATGCATACATATTATGGCACTCCATCATAAATGATGCTTCCAGAATGGAAGACGCGAGAGTGGCCTACTTGTAAGTGAGCAAAACGTAAGTACCTACCAGACCCACTGTCAGTTAGAAATGGATGTCACAATACCCATCTCTGTGTCTTTCAACGCAGATAGGGATATGAGTATGAGGGATGTACATGTGTAATGCAAATCCGCAAATCACACATGTTAAGATCACTTTGCCATTGAATGGGGAAAAGGTACAGAGCAATGGATTTTTGGCCAAAATGCTATGGAGCATCACTGTGTGAAAAGGAGGTGTTCCATGGGCATTGTAGGGGTGTCTCCATGCCACTCCCATGGTTCATCAGGCATGTCATATATGCCATCCCATGAAACTGTAGTATGTGACAAAACAAGTGGCCTCCACAGGTGATGTGTAACAATCAAAATAAATGAAATCATCGAAGTACCTTCCACGTCCTATGTGTGTTGTGTTCAGTGGCACATATATATAGACAATCAGGTCTCTCAGGCTGTACCCTGTGCAGGAAGGTGCACCCTCATATACACCCACAATCCTGCATAAAATGCAGGCCCCTAACCACAGGTGGTGCAAGTGTGTATGTATGCAAACTTGTGTGCAAATGTAAGCTGAATGACAGGAATGTGCTGTATGGCCTCATTGTTGTGCACTACTGCCCTTTCTCAGTGACATAGTGCAGAAAGGTGCCTTGATGCACTGCAGAGTGCTGCTTTGTTACAAAAAAGGCCAATGCGTGAACGAACAATGGTATGTCTGCATAGTGTTGTCGGCATACAGTCCATTGCAAAGTCCACCTACTGGTGGCGCTAACCAGAACACCTCTGAAAACAACTGTCACCCTTGATAAACTTTTGACAAAGGCCTGAAAGATACAGCATAAGACATCATGCATGCACACACTGACCACATGGATATGCTGTGAGGTGATGTGCATTAAGGTGAAATTCCTTGCTGACATTTATGGACGGACAATAGGCTATGTAGAGGGACCTCTGCTATCACTTGAATTAAATGAAATAAGCCATGTAATGATCTTAATGGTATTTCCATTAGTCAATATAGGTGAAGAGTTTAACATGTCTGTTTGATGTGAGATAGCTAGCTAGCCACCATCCATGTTTCAAATAACTTTCACAGAGTCACTCTATGTATCAATGTGTATGGAATTGTGTCCTTGCCGTATCAGGTAGATAACGCTGAGGCACAATAACTGTACGTGCCATACAGAACTCATTTTACATTGGGTATTGGGCATGCTGCATAAGTAACCGCAATGCATAATTAGAAGGAACATGTGTACCATACTATGTGTGCACAACAGCATAGTTCCTGATAGGTCTCAGTATTAACATGGTACTACGTAGATTTGGGCAGACAATGAAATATTGTGCATGCAATGGCAACATCTGACTACTTTGGCTTTGTTACATTGGGAGAAGTAAAAGTTTTTTAATTATGTCTGCTCCTAAATTTACCAACAAGGAATATATTTTTGGTATATGAGATGGCACATGTGATGTTACCAAATAGATTAAGCGTAATATTGATTGACACAGTTCATAGTTCAACTTCATCTGATACATATTTCCTTCCGCTTCAACAGACAGATACCTTACCAGTTGAAGGCCCAACTCACTCATTTGGACTGATGCCACCACATCAGGCGTGTTGCAAAGGTCTACAGGCGCATGGCTCAAAAACTACACCAAGAATAGGGCCAATGGGACATGAAAGTTGGCACGCCTGGGCCCACAAACACATGAAAAGCCATGCACCAGCCAGGAGGTTGCAGAGGCCCTGGAGCTGGATTGATTGCTGTTCCGGGCCCTTCACATACTCAGCCAGCTGGACCACCAAAGCCCATGCCCCAACCACTGGGCAATCTACTGACTTTCAGCAACTGGCCACGAAGGACTCATCAGACTTCAAGCTCTGTGTTGCCAGTTTGGGGCACAAGGTGGACACCCTGAATCGTATGGTCTAGACCCTGCAACAGTCCATGGACAGAAATACGGACTAGACTTAGGCCTCAGTCTGTTTTTATAGTATAGTTTAGGATAGGTTTTAGTGTAGGCATAGGTTAGTTAGGAGCTGGTCATTTAAACATTTTAGGTGTGATTTGTTCTTAGTTGGGTATATGGATGGGTAGGTTATTTGGTGGGTGGGGACTTGATGTTTAGGATATGTGTTAACATTTTAGGTGTGATTTGTTCTTAGTTGGGTATATGGATGGGTAGGTTATTTGGTGGGTGGGGACTTGATGTTTAGGATATGTGTTTAAGAAAAAAAGAAAAGAAAAAACATACAAAATACAAATATATATATTTCTTTAGGTTTCTAAGTTTAGGATAGATTGTGTTTAGGTGTAGTTTATGTTATTATATGAAAATGTGTATTAAGGAAGTGGGAGGTTGATGTTTACCATCTCTGAGGTGTTATATGTGTAGAGTAAGATACGTTAAGCTAAGGTAGTTTTAAATAGATTTTAGGATAAGGTAGTGTAGTTCAGGTAGCATAGTTTAGTCTAGGTGTAGTTTAAGTTAGATAAGTTAGTGTAGTCTATGTATGATAAGTATTATTTCTAAATTAAAAAGCTATCTTTACTATGTACAAGTCTACTTCATGATTTAATGTGTAGGAGTTGTCAGATCTGCTCAGATTGTGTTGCGTACATGCAGTTGGGTTTGCAATCAGTGTTTGAAGACATGTGTGACTAGGAGAAACACCTATGGGGAAGAACCTGTCTAGTGTGGCATGGAATCCCCTAAGAGAACTTCAAACATAGTTGAGCACTGTAACCAGCACTCTCGGTGTGAATGGATACACAGCCCTAAACAGGTATTCTCCTACTGTTACCCTGTGTGTTTAAATCAAGCACCATGAATTGAAGTGATCGTTATGTCACACCATTGTCACAAATCAAAGATATTTGGGGTCACACACTTATGCCAGCCACTTACACCATCACCATAGCACCATGTTATTGTAATTGCAATGATGTTTGCTATCTGGTAGCCATGGAGGTGGGCCCCACCTGTGCTTTGACTTTATTCACCCATACCATTGACTGAATACTCTTCATGGCACTTCATGCGTGTGACCTTGGGCAACTACTTTCTGCTTCAGATACACATAAGGTTCACATATACTATTGACCCTGGCCTGTGCAGATTTTGCCAAAGGTCTATTGAACGCAATTCCATTTTTATAATAGGTTGTGCTTTCGGGGCAGCACATCCACCATGGCCTGCTTAGTCCAATCATAAAGAAATATATGACAAACTGGTTCCGTGAGTGATTTTATTGATACGTCGACAAAGGAGCAAGTGGCAGTCCTTGGGACAACAACCCCAACATAGTTTCTAAGCATATTGAATGTCTAGACAGAATCCGTGGGGTATACATGTTATGGGACATGTGGAGTAGAGGAGGGTTCCTGTGAGGAGGAGGATCAGATTGCCATTAGGGAAAATAGGCCACATAAACAGTCCACAAATGGGCGAGATCAACAGATGGGAAAGCAAATGGAGGACTGTACCAGTTTAGAAGTACACTGGCATGATTATAATCCAGGTCAATAGAGAAACTGGCCAGGTGGCACAGAGAAATGCTACCTGACAGTTTTTTCAATGGAAAGAGGGGAGGTCCACAGCTCCGTCCTCTGATGTGTGTGGTAACTCCTACGAGGTAGGTGTTGTTGGTGCCTTTGACAACAGAGGCACACACACATCAGTGGCTGAAGATGCGGATTCCATGTCCCTTGCAGAATTTTCCTGTTCCAACAAGTAAGGCAGCACAGCACCAATAATGATCTGCTGGTTTGGCAGCACAGTGACAATGTTGAAGCATAATGCACCCAATAGTGCTATGTAGGAATCCTGCTTCCGCTACATGGACTCAAGGGTGTTGTGATCACCCTCAGCTAGTTAGCAACCTTGCTAGTGCCACTTCAGCAGGGTTGTTATTTGTGCCTCTGCCTCCTGACACCAGCGATGTCAGCTAGGGTCAGTTATGCCTTCTGAGGTGTCCTTATTGGGACTAAGGCACCCTCTATGATGACCACCATGGTCTACATCCCCTCCCACACCACATGTACCCTCTCTGGCTGGAAGCATACCGCACGATGTTGGAATTCAACTTGGGGGGTCCTTGGACTCCAGGGATGGGGGTGCGGTGTCTGGTGGTGTTTATTGGGTGATAGGCAGATCCTCTGGAGATGATGCAACATTGTCTGCCTATCTTCCAACGGGAGATGGTGCCTGAATCATTTGCAGGATTTGCCGGACGGTGTCTTTCTCGAGGTTTGGCAGGCTGTCATTGTCACCAGAATCCTCATCCAGAGTAATGTGGTTACCCTCCAGACTTCCTACTAATTCACGGTCAGGTCAACATTGATGCTTAAGATAAGCTAAAGAAGGTGAGATTTGTAGAAGGTTTAAGGCACTCTAAATGACATACACGTAAGGTTATGTAGCCCTCCTTCCGTGTGGTACTTTAGGGTAGGGAGATCACCTACGCACCAATTAGATGACCTTGGTCATACAGTTCAACAATTAATATCTACCCCAGTACTCACTAGTGTCTCAACATATAATCATAATATTGTACAATAAACAATTTACAAATATCAGCACTTCTTGTTTTTCTTTGTATTGTTTGGTTTATTCTTGTTCTTTTTTAGTTCCTGTTTTAGCCAACACGTGTTTTATTGCCAATAGTTAATGACCGCAACTTCATCAGGGCTAAAAAGATACAAACATATGCATTGCTATTACAGTATTATGTCTGCAATTGATTCAAGAATAAGTGACTTGTGTTCCCAAGTTAACCTTATTTCTCATTCAGGTGACATCATAGTGGCAACCCATGCACAGTTATCAAATTATTTCGCTGAGTATTGACTATACATTCAGATTTTATTTTGGGGTGTTCAAAAAGTTGTAAATAAGGGCCCAGTCTGATATTGTTAATGACAGGGGTTTGGCAGGTCCCTACTATGGGAGCTGACACATGTGTGCTGTCACCCCCTAAGTCGGTACAGCTGCATGCTATGTAGTTTCATGCAATTTACTATACAAGTGACTCTTGGAATGTTCCTAATGATTAATTCTTCACATGTCCTGCACCTCACCCCCTTCACACACAGGTGTTCAGTTTCTTCACTGGCAATCCCATTGCATTTTTTTGGTTTACAGTCCAGATTTGCATGGGCTCAAGTTATACACAGTGGCATCATAGTGCAAGGTGTCCAGCATTGTACCAGTCAGATTTTGAAGGATTAAGATGTCCTGCATGATGTACTGTTCCATTCCATGTTTTTTTCTTTGTATTGTGGGACTTATAGTTCTGGTGACTCTTGTTATACATTCCACTACATTTACCAGTATATAAATGTGAACCTGGACTGGTTCCACACTTCACACATGGATGGAATAAATTTGAGGGAGCTAGACTGAGCTGTGCCACATGTGACTGGGCAGTATGACTTACATTTATGTGATGTTTAACGGGGCATGGCCCATATTCCTGCATTTTTCCCTGCACACAGTGCAGTGGAGCACTCAGACCTAGCTAGCTGCACTGAACAATATGACATTTTTTGCCACATTACCTCTTGTTGTGACTTACCCTCTAGGTCTTGTTGTTCCTCATGGCTGCACTGTTTTGTCCAGGAACCTACTCCTCTGGGATGACAGCTGCCACCCACTCCTCCAAGGAGATAGCTCCTCCTGTATCACTGGGCTTCCTCCTCCAATCTGCATGGCTGCCTTCAGGTTGTTGGCCAGTTTTACCTTCATCTAGCACTTATAGTTGTACCAGCATTTTTTGCAGTCATTGACTGTCCTCTTGACTTGTCCCAAGCTGCTGGTCTTTGTCACTACAACTGCCAAATGGCCTCTTTATTTTTTAAAAGCTATTTTGAGGTGACAAAGAGCTTGTGTCCTGCCTACTGCTCTCTTCTACCCGCTTTATGACTGCCTTTTGTGAAGTATGGCAAATGTTTTTCTCCAAAGCTCAATTTTTTATATGTTTTTAATGCTTGCTACACTGAAATTGATGCTAGGGTAGTTAGCGTCACTTTGCTTATTTCTAACCATCCTTACATCAGTTTTGCTCCTGATGTGTCAACGTTCGCTACGACATCAGGCTTGTGGCAGTGTCATTTTGTTTTTATGCTGCCTGATCCTTACATAATATATATGGCCCATCCATAGGGTTAATTACGTCGCAAATCACGTCATTTTGCTGCAATGCAGAGATATATCAGTTCCTGTAAATGAAACCCAAAGTTCCTAACCATGTAGCAAGTGATTCTGTATGGATGGGGTGTGAAGAGTTACATAATAATGATAAGAATGAAAAAACCACATCATGGAGTCATGAAAATACATGAAATACAATACAATGGAGTTTTTGAAAACAATAATTTTTAAGAACCTTAATGTACACACAGAGTGTCAAGAAGCAGCTCAGGTAGTGGCGTAACAAAACCTAAAGAGGTCATTAAGCAAGTGGTTGCTGGTTGAAGGGGGTGAAGTTCTTCTCTAGCAGCAACTACAATTTTTCTCAGCGTGAAGCCACAAGCACACCTTAAATTAACCTGTTCTCAACCCTCGGGTAGCTTGGCACAGAGCAGTCAGGCCTAACTCAGAGGCAATGTCCAAAGTAATTGTTCAACACTTCAAACAGCAATACAGAGAAAATAAACTCTAAAACAAGCCCACAACAGTGCCGGAGATACTCTTTTTTCAGTTTTGAAAGAGAATTACGCTAAGAGGCGTAAAGCGCCAACTGTGGATATCTGGTTGTGTCGGACCCAGACAAAGTCACAAGTTCAGTCCAACCACAATAGAGTGAAGGCCAGCCACAGGGACCCAGTTAGGCCCACTAAACAGAGTACATTAATCCTGGTTGGCAGAGCACTGAGTAGATCCATGTCAAAGATGTGTCGTGCAGCCGAAGCAATGCATTGGTTCCAATATGCATCAAGGCTGCATTGGGAGGTGCTGTTGTGTCGAGGATCCAAGCTCAGTATGTGGTAGAGCTTTGGCTTATGAAGGATTGTCATCATATGATACACCAGCATCCTGTTTCCATCCACATGCACCTTTTGTGCAATCAATCTGTGATAAGAAGCAGCGAAACAACCGTCAGGATTAATGTGCCTGTCACTTTAAGCATAGCCTCTTAACAAAACAGATACCACTAATTAGGGATGATGAATCTATCTGTACCAATATCGGGTCAGGTTAATATCTGTTAGGTATTTCTAGGAATTTCCAATACAGGCTAACACATTTTGAGCAGTACCCATGCGATATTACCCGGGGATATTACAGCGATGCTGCGGTAAAAAAGTATTTCTGAATGGCACGTCTTGTCATACTAGCCGAGTACCAACACCTCAAGTGGTCCCCATGCAAGATGGCTGAGGGAGTGACTTTCGTCAGTTTAATGGACTGCAAAGACGTGGTAGTTGTGCTGCAGCTCCTTCGGGAAGACGGTACACGGGCAATGACAGGAGGGCCTTATTGCCTCTCGGCAGGGGCGCAACTAGGTCTTAATTTTGGGGGGCTAACATGGCAAATGAAGGGGCGTGGCTAATGTTAATCAATGGGGCGGGGCTAAAATGGCCGATAATCAGGATCGATTAATGCTCAGGTCAAGCGGAGAAAACATGCAACCCTAAAATTACCCCCTCGCACCCCAAAACCCATTACCACCCTGAACCCTGAAATCATCCCCCTAGAACCCCAAACCCCATACCCGCGCTAATCCCTAAAATTACACCCTTACCCCCCAAAACCCATACCTACCCAGAACCCTAAAATTACCTCTGGCACCCCAAAACCCATACCCGCACTGATCCCTAAAATTACACCCTTGCCCCCTCAAATCCATTACCACCCTGAACCCCAAAATTACCCCCTAGCACCCCACAACCCATACCCACCCTGAACCCTAAAATACCCCCTGGCACCCCAAAACCCACTACCACTCTGAACCCTAAAATCAAACCCTGGATCCCCAAAACTCATACCCGCGCTGATCCTTAAAATTACACCGTTGCCCCCCAAAACCCATACCCACCCTGAACCTTAAAATTACCCCTGGCACCCCAAAATCCATACCCATGCTGAACATTAAATTCTCCCCTTGCACCCCAAAACCCATACCCACCCTAAACCCTAAAATTGCCCCCCTGATACCCAAAAACCCACACCCACCCTGAAACCTAAAATGTACCCCCCTCACTCCCTAAAGCCCATACCCACAGTGAACCCTAAAATGAACCCCATGGCATCCCAAAACCCATTACCACCCTAAACCCTAAACTTACCCCCTGGCGCCCCAAACCCCTACCCACCCTGAACACTAAAATTGCCCCCTGACATCCGAAAACCCACACCCACCCTGAACCCTAAAATTCCCCCCTTACATCCTAAACCCATACCCACCCTGAACCCTACAATTAACTCCATAGCACCCCAAAACCCTTAACCACCCTAAACCCTAAAATTACCCCTGGCACACCAACACCCATACCCACGCTGAACCCTAAAATTACCCCCTGGCACCCCAAAACCCATACCCACCCTGACCCCTAAAATTACCCCTGGCACCCTAAAACCCATACCCACTCAGAACCCTAAAATTACCCCTGGCACCCCAAAACCCACACCCACCCTGAACCCCTAAATTACCCTCCTGGCCCCCAAAACCCATACCGACCCTGAACCCTAAAGTTACCCAGTAGCACCCCAAAAAATGAACACTACAAACTTACACTACATTTGCATATTCGGAGGGAACTCTCCTCTTTGACGTTTCCATGTAAGTCAAAAACAACATTCACTTAGAGTAACCTAGAAATGCAGGCAGTAGGTAATGCTGTGCTGAAGAATGCATTAAAGTTACTGAAACCTACATAACAAAACGGCTGCCTGCTCTTCTGATACTTTTCAGTTGAGTTGGGCTGATCAGCAGCACTGCGTCCTGGCATCTAGCCCCTCCCGAAAATCTCACAGTGTGGACAGGTGTGGGTCAAATGTTTCCTGGTTTCTCCTTGCCAGGGCCTCCTCTGCTTCTGCGTCATTGGTGCCCTTGGATGCAAAAAGAGAAATGGCCCTGTTCACCATTTATCTGGTGAGCAGTGCCCTGGATGTGAATTCCCTACAAGTGCACAGACAGCAGGGGGAAAGGGATGTCCAGTGCAGGTGAAGCTTTTCCTTTGTAAATTAATTCCTGCTGGCATCATAACCCAGGGTTTGCTGTCTGTGCACTTGTATGGAATACACATCCATACAAGTGCAGAGAAAGCACACCCTGGGCTATGACGCCAGCAGAAATTCCTTTACAAAGGAAAAGCGTCACCTGCACTGGCCGTCCCTTTCCCCCTGCTGTGTGCATCTTCCCACTCCCACCCCATGCTGTACACATCAAGTGCTTAGGTGAAATACCTGCCTTCAGGCAAGGATATCACCTCGGCGCCAGTAAAGGATAACAAGAGGTGGGGGCAGGGGGTTTACTGAAACTGTTCAGAGGCTGGCTGGCTCGGGCTGCTGGGCCTCTCAAAAAGCATCATGAAAATGCCATTCTCAGCTCCGATGCGCAGTCATTTCAGTGCGTGTCAAATTAGCCCGGGCTGAAGAAGACGACGGGGGGGGGGCTGAAGCCCGGTGAGCCCAATGGGTGTTGCACGCCTGCCTCTCGGTGCCGGATGCTTTCAAATGAGAGCGCAGGCACTGCAGACACCCAATGCTTGTCTTGTAGTGTGACACCCAATGTGCATGAGGCTGGCAAGAAGGCCAATGGAAGAAGAGACTGCCCCCTTGTCCTCTACCTAAACTGATCTGTGGAACGATGCAAAACGAGACTACCACTCGAAGCAAGCGATGGATGTAGAGGGCTTGCCCAATGAAGCTCTCTATGTATACATCTGATCCTGTGTATTATAATAATTATTATATTTTTTTGTTACATAACTTTGCAAAGTCAGTTAAAGCTATTTTAGCTCAAATATAAGAATAAATGCCAGGTTCTAAAGTTGTTTCAAGTGTCCACTGCTGGGACTGCCAAATACCAAAGGTGCCTGGTCTTCATTCCACCTCATAGCTATTTCTTTCACCACCCTATTCTTCCTCTTTACCTCACTCTTGTGAATTCTTGTTCAACCCGCTTTTTCCCCTTGTTGCTGTTTTCCTATATTTTTTTTCCTTCCGCCAGCAGCCACTTACACCAGTCAGATAAACATTGGTTATTAGCTAAGCAGTATTTGTTTCCAAAAAGTATCCATAATCAGAGACGATTTAACTCCTTTGCTGCGGCGGCTATTCCGCCGCAGGGCTAGTGGGGAGGGGGGCCGCGTGGTGCTCCCGTTCTCGTGACGGAACCGCTCCGACACGAGCCTCGGGCGCGCTGTGCTTGTGATGGAGCGGTTCTGGCCGCCCCGCCCGCTCAGTAGAACGCGCCGTGCAGGCGCGAAATCAGCGCCTTACATGCGCCCGAGCGGGCCGTGACGGAACCGCTCCGTCACCAGCACAGCGCGACCGAGGCAGGTGACGGAGCGGTTCCGTCACCAGCGCCAAAGGGGTTAAGGCATGGGCAAAGTGGGCTCTGGCCCAGGGCTCCAGCCTTTCATGGGGGCCCTGATAAAGCCATCTCTGTTCTGCAGAGAGAGAGTTTGCCCTGATGCCTTTGAATAATTCTTAAACAGATTGTTTTAAATACGTTTTAATGTGGGTGGTGATGTGTGAGTTTATTAATAATTTTGCAGTGAAATGTTGTGTTTACATTCCATACAACATCCATAAAAACATTTCTTTAGATCAAAAGAGGACCTCACATATGAGAAATGGGAGGGTGTCTCAGAGATTATTTGCAGTAATATTAGTGAGCTGCTGCTGTGTTACAATATTAAAACACACCTCACTATCACTGAATGCTAAATGTAAAAAAAAAAGAATTTAGAGCAGTGTGCCTGGGCACTGTCAGTAACCTGTCCACAGAGGGTATGAAAGAGGTGATCATACATTCATATCTGTTCCGAACAGGGTCCCGCAAAATACCTTTTGCCCATGGCCCCCAAAATCCTTCACATGTCCCTGATCTTCATAATACCCTCAATTCGGCTCCATAAAAGATGCTTTCCAGTGTGGATATCTGCACAGAAAATGATAGACTGTTTCGCTGTGCTAGGCATGAGAGAGCAGGCTGTAAGCTGCTGAGCAAGTGTTTGTGTCTCTCACACGAAATCAATGTGTGAGGCCAGAGGTGTCTAACAACACCTGACGACACCTTTAGGCATAATATTGAACAGTCTGCTCTGGTCGAAAATGTTTAATGAGCTGGGAAAGCGGTGTTGCGGTGTTGTGGCATCAGTCAACATCCTTCTTTTCAGTGTGTTAACTACATTAGGAACCTGCTGCCTAGAATAGGAAAATGTGAGGCATGCTTATTGTTTTTAATTATATAAACTACCTGTTGGAATCTTCTTCTTCACCTTCTGGCACATTTTTCTGTCCGGCGCAGCTCTCACCAGAACTTGCGTGTTCACCAAATAAAGAGCTGTAAGAAGCCTCCTGGCTACTGGATTTTCAGCCTGATTCATCAAGCATAATTGCACTCGCAAAGGGCCAGATTCTGAGAATCTGGCCCTTTGCAAGTGCAATTTTTGCTTTTGGGATTCATCATCCCAAAAGCAAAAGTCTCTATTTAAGAAATCGCATATTTGCGAGGAATTGGATTTAAGGAATCTCTAATAGAGATTCCTTAAATCCAATTCATCAACCAATTAGAAAATGCGAAATGGCAATATTTGGTCGCAATTTACCACCAAGTCTGACTTGGTGGTAAATTGCGAAAAAAGAGTAAAAAGCACTTTAGTGCATTTTTTTCTTTTGCATGTTACACACACACATGTCCTTTGGACATGTGTGTGCGCAACACCTGTTCAAATGTGCATTTAAGGGGTGCTACAGGGTGTCCTTTGGACACCCCTGGCACCCTTCAAATCGCTATCAGCCTGATTCATGAACGGGCCGTTTTGCGAGGCTCAAATAGCGAATCATAAGGAATCGCTATTTGAGACTCGCAAAACGGTATTCATGTAGGAATCGCAATATTAATTGCGATTCCCACTGATTCCTTATTTGCGATTAGCTAATTGCTAATCGCAAATAAGGAATAACTCCCCATGCATTCCTATGGGCCAAAAGGCCCATAGGAATGCATGGGGAGTCATTCCTCATTTGCGATTAGCAATTAGCTAATCGCAAATGAGATTGCGAGTACAAGGGTGCCAGGGGTGTCCAAAGGACACCCTGTAGCACCCCTGCAATGGAAATTAACACAGGTGTTGCACACACACATGTCCAGAGGACATGTGTGTGTGTAACGTGCAACTCAGAAAAATGCATTTAAATGCATTTTTCTGAGTTTTCGCAATTTACCACGAGGTTTGACCTCGCGGTAAATTGCGGCCCGAAATTGCGATTTCGCAATTGTAAAATGGATGATGATTTACATTTAAGGAATCTCAAATAGAGATTCCTTAAATGTAAATCCTCGCAAATATGCGAATTAGCAAATAGCGATTTTTGCATTTGGGATGTTGAATCCCAAATGCAAACATCGCACTCGCAAAGGGCCAGATTCTCGGAATCTGGCCCTTTGCGAGCCGATTTAGGCTTCATGAATTAGGCTGCAACTTATTTGCGATTAGAAAATTGCTCATCGCAAATAAGGAATACTCCCCATTCATTCCTATGGGCCTTTTGGCCCATAGGAATGAATGGGGAGTTTTTCCTTATTTGCGATTAGCAATTTGCTAATCGCAAATAAGGAATTTGTAGGAATCGCATTTTATTTTGCGATTGCTACATGAATACCGTTTTGCAAGTCTCTAATAGCGATTCCTTATGATTCTCTATTAGAGACTCGCAAAACGGTACCTTAATGAATCAGGCTGTTAATTTGGCAGACGGTTTGCGATTTCACTGATAAAAACGTGTTTGCTTTGCACATAGAATGCTCACTATAGAAAGGCTGAGTTGGTTATAGTAGCAATCAATTGGTCAAGATATAAACCTGATTGGATAAGTTAGAAACATTATTCAAAAGTCATTGGTCAGATCTGTTTATGATGAAAAGCTATGGCAAAGACTGTAGCCCTTACTTATTTATTGGGAAAAGCATATGTTACAGCTAACAGGCATTTATCTATGGATTATTATTACACTGCGCTAAGGCCTACAGGCAAGCATTTTCTAATGCAAACCCCAGGGCAGGCGTAAGATCTGATTAACGAATTACCAGATGCAAAAGAAATGAAGTTTATGCTGTTAGCTCTCTGGCAAAAGCAACATCAAGGGGTTTTACAATGTAAATGCTCTGTCAAACACAATATGAAGGGGTTTTACAATGTAAATGCCATAAGAAACACTATATGAAGGAACTTTACATTTTGTATTATTTGATAAATGCAATAGAATTGGTTGTATATTGTGAAATCTCTGCCAAATGCATAGCGAAGAGATATAGTAGAGCTACCCATTTTAAGGTCTGGCATGTGGTATTGAGGAAAATAGCTATGTTCATGTTAATGTATACGTAGGGTCTGACTAAAATGTTTGATGGGTCACTCTAAGCAAAGATCGTATGTTCTTGCTTGTATTTGTTTTATAGTCAATTGGCTTACTTTATTTATTTTTAATTGTGGTGACAAAGGCAGTAGGCCTCTTAGTATACACTGCAGTATGACATGATAAAACATGTAAAGCTAATCTTTTGGCTTGTGAAGAGCCTCAGGTTTTTCCAATAGGCCCATATAAGGCCATTGCTGGTTTTACTAATGACATCTGTGGGTGCATAAATTGTCATAAGGTAGCTCACAGATAATGAGAGCAGACTACATTTACAAGGTTAGTTGCCCTGTGTGACATTTCTTTAGGGTACATCATTTACACCGTGGTTATTCTGTAAGTCCAACCTGACATTAAATTAATTTCCAGCTCACAACACCTTCCTGATTCCACCTTGGACTGCCTTGTCTAGTTACACCATATACAAGTGTGAGGAGTGTACTTGGTGCGCAGTAGGAGGGTCTGGGGTAAAAAGGTCCCAAGAAAATTGAGGTGGCATACCCTCATTTCCACAGTTGGGCCTAGTCACCTGGACCCTCCTGAACCAGATTGATCAAATATAATAGTAACAGGTTTTAAATTATGAATTCTCAAACAAATAAAACAGGAAGGGGTTACACACTACTTGCAAAAGACCATAGAAAGGGACTTTACTATGTGAACTCTCTGACAAATGCTATAAGAAAGAAGGGTTTTACATTATGAACTCTCTTACAAAAGCAATAGGAAGCAGGTCTACATAATGAACTCATTGTCAAATGAAATAGCTATGGAATTTTATATTGTGAATGCCATGACAAACACCAAAAGAAGGGATTATACTTTTTGGTTGTATACCCTGTTTATATTATTTCTCACTTTAACAAGTTTTGCAGAGTGACTGACTACTTAGGTCCTGACGAATGCCTGGTTGCAGAAACATGTTGACCTAAACACAACGTAGATACAATAGGGTATATCTACTGAATCCGTATCTGTCTCTCACGTTTAGTGATGTCACGGTAACCACCCAATAAAGTTTCAGTGGACCCAGAGAGATATTTTTAATTCACACCCTTCACATCCTTTTGCACTCTGCCCTTCACTCACAATGTCGTTACGCTCATCTTCGGAGATAAAACACCTCAGCTCCTCCCCAAGGGGAGTCGTAGTCTACACTTCGGAGTGAGGAGGGAACCCAAATGATGAAGCATGTCACCTAAGGGTGAGTGAGGGTTCTTGTCCAGAGGGATTCTCTCCCCTGTTTTAAGATCTTTATAGGACACCCTTTCTCTTATCTCTTTCATCCTTTCGTCTGAGCTGGTTGTACTTTTGTGTGATTGACAAAGTATACAGATATGACGAAAAAGGGAGGAAGAAAGAAAGAAAAAGAAAGAAAGGGTAAAATAGATAGAGTCCATATATAAAATAAACAAAGTGACAAATCAAAAGCAAAAATGAATTGAGGGTGGTGAAGCCACATTTGGAATATGGAACAATTGACTTGAACTCCAGGGCAGGTCAGAAACTCCATTTAGCACTAATAAAGAAAATGTAAGTAGTAGACAGTCTCGTGACTTCCATTGCCTCTTCCTTGTAGTTGTTAAAAAATCATTGTTGTATTCTTACTTTTATACGTCACTTTGAAGTGACAAGGATGAAATAACCCACATTTCTTCCTTTTGTCAGCCAAGGTTTTAACATAATCTTGACAGAAGAACTATAGAGATCCTTGCCATGAGACACAGCTGTAAACCATTTAACAAGTCAGTATACTCTAAAAAGTACAAGATGACCCCTCTTGGCTTTTGAGAAGAAGATGCAACGCATGGTTTTATGACCCAATCTGTATACTCTCTAGATGTTCAGTGTTTGCATTTCAGGCAGATCAAGAGCCTTCAGATGAAAAGATTGGAAAAAAGAGATGGGGGTTAGATCCTTCGAGCCCTTCTGATAAGCCATAAATACAAAGAATTTCTTCGCCTGTTGCGGTTTTCAAGGTCCTAAACCTACTTTTTGTTTTAGATGAGAAATTTCCATCTGCATAGGAAGAAGTTGCTGAGTAGTTTCTAGAACTGTTTCCACCTGCTGTTCCATTTCAGTTACTTTATTGTCAATAGTATACCATTTGTCATTGAGACTTTGGCTACACCTGTTTGTTTCTTCCAAAAATGGTTTAAGAGCTCGTATTTCTTCCAAAAGCAGCTCCGTAGATATTAGCGGTAGAGACTTAACGGCTGAAGGGGGTCATTTTTAACCCGTTTCTTTGATGAAAGTATCAAAGAAGCAACCATTTGAGATGCATGTTTAGTATTCAGAAGAGGACGTTTGATGCTGTTAAAGATGGAGCATGATGTTGTAAGTTTTCCATCATTTCCTGTAATGTAGAAAATGGGTAGGAGTCTAGCAAAGCAGAAAGTCTAGTTTGCGATGTTGGATTGTCAGAATTTCCTGTGAAAGATCTTGTTTTCTCCATAAACAAAAATAACAGGCAGGTAATAGGGTCTTGTATAATGAGGAAGCATTGGTGTATAGGAACTTATTCTTGTTAGCAAGACAGTATAAAATAGGTATTGCCTTTTGAAAAGGAGCTGTGATGTTGAAGTTAGCAAGAAAGGGATATAGACAGAAGCAAAGTTCCACTTTTTGAGCACTTTTTATAAGGAACCTTGTTGCCGTATGGAAAGAAAGTTATCAATCGATAAGAAGGAACCAGTAAGATGTCAGTGGTGGTCGGCGCTGCAAAATTTTGTGATAATATGCTTAAGAAAGTATTGTACTTCCCAAGTAACAAAGCTGTTTTACCACATCCATAAATTGATATCCCAGACTGTTGTAGATTGATTAAGAATATTGATGTTATGAGAACTGACACCAGCATTATATATCTGATGGACTGCAGTTTTGAGGGGAAAAACATTAGAAGAGCTAGAACCAATTGAGGCAAAACTGTACTGCACATAAACCTCTGGTCCAAAACAGTTTCCAACACAGTCCATATTGCATACATATTTAAGGATGCCCACAATGTATTGAGTGCAGTGAGTTGATGGGCTGAAATGCGTACAAGAAACAAAATGGCTGGCATGATTCCTGCTGGGAAAATGTGCCACCTGTAATGAAGCAGAAACACAGTATTTACTGCTTACCATGCAGAGTTAAAGGTTCAGTTCCCGGCAGGACAAGTTCCGAAAGCCGGTGTGCATGGTGCAGGACTTTGTTGTCCGGGAGGAGGTGAGCGTCACTTGGTAACCACCGCAGAACTCCACCAGTCAGCTGCCATCTTCTTCGACATCAAGTCACGCCCCTCAACTTTTCAACTTTTACTATGATTTCAAGATGGATTCTGCAAGCAAGGATGTCAATCATTTCAGTAGTGCTAGTGACGTTTATGTGGCCTTCACATTTTGGATGGCAAGCACTGCTGAATGTGACCACAGATGTTCCCTTCCAACTTTTCTTCAATTTATGACAGAGCTAGGCCAAAATCCTCACTACCTCTTGCTATAAGGTTCGCTTAATTTATTATTTTGGAGGTATGTGAGAAGACATCTTTCATTCTGTTCTAGTTCCAATAGTAGAGATGGGCAATTTTCTATCATCTGTTTTTGATTAAATAACGACTTGTAAAAGAAGCTGATTAGCTCAGCAGATTATGTGTTGATAGATGAAGCTTTGAAAGGGTCTTTTTCCTAAGTCTGCAAGTTACTCAAAGGAGGTAAGATTATTAAACCACCCACAGCTAAATATTCTCACTGTGAGATGCAAATACAGATCTAAAATTATTTAAAAGGTGACCAGAGTATGGGATTTTATCTTTTGAAACAACAGGTTTTGTTCTCGGTAAATTTTGCTCCCTGCCCTCCTCTCCTAGTAATTTTGTACTCAGGGACCCTCGTCTGTCATTGATCTTTAAAACAACATTCAACTAAATTCACTATACTTATCTGTCCTATGTCTTTTAAACGAGAGCTTGATGACACAAGGAAGGGCTACAGGGGCACAGTTTCATTTTTGCTCTAATAATGATCTGAATGTTTGGTGCTCAACCTACGACCTTAGCTGTCTACACAGTGCACCACACTTGAGCAGAATTTAGAACTCCTTGGTTGCTCTCTTTTGATTGGACATGCTGCGTAAAATGCTTATACTTTCTTTTATTATTCATTAGCTATTTACTAAATTGTTGTTGCGTTCTATAAATTGTGAGCCTCAATTCAACAGATTTTCCCTTTATTGTCATCAATGTGTTTTTCTGTCCCTACCTTGCCTTTCTCTTCATTTCCTTGTATCTGGAACCTTGGTCACATTTCTTACTGTTTTAACCAGTTTGCAGTCCAACATCCAGTCCTTTACATGTACCTTTGCATTCTCATGTGTTACCCCTACTTGGCATGTTTTGCTCACTTTGATGTCCTCAATCAGTTGAGCAGACACGCATCAGTGTTTATATGGTTTGATGAATCCCTGTCATCACTGTTCCTAGTGATGACAATACCACTCTCTGGTGCACTTTAGCTAATATAGGCCCTACATCAATCTTAGACATTCATGTTCAGTTTTTATGATTGGATTCCTATTGATTGCTACTTTGTTACTTTTATGGCTATCCTGACAGCGACACTTTAGTTGGCTGGATAAACTGACATGTCCTGCATCATCACATTACTTTGCAGTGGTGCTACTATTCTCCCGTCTTCTTAGCCTACCTTGTGTGACGGCAGACTTGTAGGTTGTTTAAACTGATTAGGGATGTCCATTGCTGACTCACGTGACTGAACTTGTCATGCTTGCCATTTGCCAATTCTGTCCTTCTAGGTATATGACTTCTGAATCCATTATTTATTTTTAATTGCAGGGCATCCAGACTTGCCTTTACAATCCCTTCAATTTATTTGGGTTGCGGTTATTGAAGTCACTTTGTGATTTGCATTTCCTTTGGTCCTCAGTCCTCCTGTTTGCTTGTTCCTGACTCTTATAGGTACTGGCTCTTATTTCCCACTGTGAATTTTCTCACAGCCCTAGCCCTGACCTTCCTGACTTTTGCTGAAATTCAGACACATCTTTATATTGCTACTGATAATCTCCATAACCATGTATTTAGTCTGAGTTAACGGATTGTCTCCCTCATTAGGTACCCACATGTGATTTTTCTCATATTATGTTAAATGTTAATGTTAATGTTAGCCACACTTTTAGAGCGCACGGCTACCCCTTATTTTGTCCACACCTGCATAACCTGTTCCCTGATCTTGCATTATATATAATTGTGAATGTGAGTTCTTTAACTTGTATGATATTGCTGCAGGGATTCAGCAAAAACACAGAACTATGCGTAGGATTATGGGACCTTAGTGCATAAGCACTGGGTCATCCTACCACCTTAGTACCCATGAGCCCAGCACCGACTAGCTATAGTGTCTCACTTACTCTCCTACTCACTCACAGAGAAATGAATGATTAGACACCCCAGAACACAACACACTCGACTCCCTCAGGAATCGTGGTTGCAAGACACACCCTCTCACTCACACTCTTGTACTTGTCCATAATAAGATCTGAAAGAGACACAAAAAGTTTAAAATATTTACTTTAACCAACATGCTCTAATGTGCAATATACGTGCCACAATAAGCAAGAAAATGCATACCACAAGTATGGTAAGCATAGCAATTAGTCTATAAAAGATGAAAGGAGCTAGCATTATAAAAAAGACAGTATAGCCTAACGTATCTCCCCTTGTGTAGAAGCAGAATGATTATATATTAGAAGATATCTGGGCGTTATCTGGGGACCCCATACCACAGTCTATAGAAGGTAGATCTACATCATAGGTGCTCTTTTGCTTTTCTCCCTGTAAAGGTCCCTCCACCTGGAAAACAACAAGGACAGCAACACCACCACCCTGCTGGACAACCTCGCTAACCTCGGACTCATGCAACTGGTGAACACCCCCACCCACTACGCCGGCCACACGCTTGACCCTGTCTTCTCCTCCAGCAAACACATCTCCTTCAGCCACTCCACCGGACTCCATTGGACTGACCACAGCTGCATCCACTTCAGCTTCAGAAGACCCACGACCCACCACCACCCGCAACAGATCCCTCGCAGGAGCTGGAGCAAGATCACCACCGAGCAGCTCGCCACCTCCCTCCGCAAGAACCCTCCCGCCAGCACAGCGGACCCCAACGAAGCAGCCAACAACCTCACACAGTGGCTCACCAGCTGCGCAGATGACATTGCTCCACTGAAGAACCCTCCCAGCAGACTCGGCAGCAAGAAAGCCCCCTGGTTCACCGACGAACTCAAGATCTCCAAGAAGAACTGCCACACCCTCGAGAAAGCCTGGCGGCACGAGCAGACCACAGACAACATGACGGCCCTCAAGCACACCACCCGCAAACACCTCCAGCTGATCCGCACCACCAAGAAGACAGCATTCAAAGATCGACTGGACAACAACTCCCACAACAGCAAGGAACTCTTCACCATCGTCAAACAGTTCTCTAACCCCAGCGCGGGAAACAACAACATCACTCCCTTGCAAGACCTCTGCGACTCACTCGCCTTGTTCTTCCACCGCAAGATCGCCGATATTCACAACAGCTTCGGCACACCAACCACGCACCCAACCACCGAACCAACGCCCCCCACCTCCACCATCTGCACCCGGACCCCAGTCAGCACCAAAGACACCACCCGCACGATGAACACCATCCACTCCGGATCACCAACCGACCCCTGCTCCACCACGTCTTCAACAAGGCCGACTCCATCATCGCACCCCAACTCCGGGACATCATCAACACCTCCTTCAACACCGCCACCTTCCCGGAGATCTGGAAGCACGCCAAGGTCAGCCCCCTTCTGAAAAAACCAACAGCGGACCCCACCGACCTCAAGAACTACCGCCCCATGTCGCTCCTCCCTTTCCCTGCCAAAGTCATCGAGAAGACCGTCAACAGACAGCTTATTTTATTTATTTACTTTATTATAGTGTTTTGTATAGCGGGAACAAGACCCGTGGGTATCAGAGCGCTTAACATCGAGGCAGGTTACACATTGGCAATACAGAATCATTTATACAAACAAACAGATATGAGGTAGAGGAAACTGTGGCTATGAGGGGGTGCCTAAATCTAACTATTCCAAATGCATGTGCAATTAGCAATAAAGGTAGGTGAGGCTTAGCTTATATCCATGTCTAAATCGACAACTAAGGTGAGGTAGAGGTTATATAGTTTTGGCTTTAGAAAACAATTATAAGTTCGTCTAGGACTGTGGTAGCGTTCAGGACACAGTCAGGGCTTGTGTGAGGAGTTAGTCCCTTATCAATGATAACATTCTTGAATAATATTCTTGAAAGGGCCATCCTTCAGCTGACATAAGTATTCAAACCCACGATCCGCCAGCTTCCCTATGCAAGGTATTTACTCAACATAAGACTCTTCAATTCCCGTTTGAATGTTACAATATTTTGAATCTTCCTCACACTTGGAGGGAGTGAATTCCAGACTCTGGAAGGCTTGCCGCCTTCCTCAAGAGGAACGGATCCCTCGACCCCTCGCAGTCTGGTTTCCAAGCCAACCACAGCACCGAGACCGCCCTCATCGCAGCCACTGACGACATCAGATCCCTGCTCGACAACGGGGACACAACGGCCCTCATCCTCCTGGACCTCTCTGCAGCGTTCGACACTGTCTGCCACCGCACCCTAGTACAGCGCCTCAACAACATGGAATCCAAGAGAAGGCACTGGAATGGATCATCATGTTCCTTGCCGGAAGAACTCAGAGAGTCTGCCTCCTCCGTTCAGATCTGAGACCACCGAAGTCATCTGTGGCGTACCACAAGGATCATCTGCTCTACCTTCATACCTAGCCTTTGGAAGACTTGGGACCAATCCACCAAGGTGTCTTACTGCATGCAAAGCTGTCACTAATATTTCTTTGAACAATGCAACTATATTTTTTCCTGATGTAGGACACATGAAATAGAGTTTCTAACCCTTCAAAATGAAAGTAGGTATGTTCTTTTAAAAACTGCATCATTTTATTTGCACTATGTGGAATCTGAGCTTCATAATAATCACATTTTGATTCCAACAATAATTTTTGTTTTCTAACAATGTGATTTTGCTGGTCAGCTTATTAAAATTTGCATACAAAATGTTGTAGTACTTGGTAAACAGAGTGTCGCTATGTTATGATATGTTATGTTATTAGGGGCTTATAAAGCATGCAGCCATTCAATTGAGTGTCCCAGCGTTACCAATTCTGGGAGGGGCTAACAATGAGCACAAATTTGTAGAAATCACACTATTGCTGGAAAAGCCAGGTTTTCAGAGTCTTCCTAAAAGGCGGAAGATCCTGCATCTGTCTGAGTGCCAGGGGAGACTATTCCAGAGTCATGCTGCTTGTACCTGGAAAGAGCGGCCCCAAATTCGAGCATGGGAAGATTTAGGGATACAGGCTAACTGAAGTGCAGCAGACCTCAAAGCACAACGCGGGTAATAGAATTGGAATCTTTTCTTGAGATATGGGGCCCCCATCCATGGAGCGATTTAAAGGTCATAACCATGGCTTTAAATATAATCCTTATGCAGATCGGTAGCCAGTCATTGGTTTTCAGGTGACTAGGCATCCTCGTTCCGGCCTGAGAATAAGAATTGCCCTGGCCGCGGCATTCTGGGCTGTCAGTAGGCAAGTTAGCATGTATTCAGGGATTCAGGGATTCCCAAATAAAGGCTGTTGACGTAGTACAGCCTAGATAGGACTAGCGCCTGGACCACAGCTTTTCTATGTGTTATCGACAGAAGGGGCAGGAACTACCTAAGCGTTTTAAGCACTCCAAAACATGAACTCACTACAGCTTGTACTTGGGAGTTCATGGATAGATTATCCTCCATCCTAACTCCTACATTTTTGACAGTTTTGACCAAGGCGCTAGGGTGAGACATGTCCTGTTGCCACCAATTCTGCAACACATTTTCTAATGGGAGACCGAAAAGAATAATTTCCGATTTATCAGGATTAAACTTACGTTGGTGGAACTGGAACCAGGAAAACACCTCTGAGAGGCAGGCATTTATCCCTTCTCCTCTAAAGTCTGACTTTTTGTCACAAGTAATGCATGTCATCCACATATGATACGATTTTTGCTCCGTAGGCTACAGCCAGATACGCCAGGGGGGTCATCTAAAGGTTAAAGAGTGTGGTGCTAAGGATTGAGCCTTGCGGGACCCCCACCTTAAGAGGGGATAGGCGCTGCAAAAGGGGAGGACTAAACCGTTTGCTGGCGATTCCCTATCACCTCTTGTGTTGGCTGGTGTTATGTAACACCACAACATTCAACTGGATAACTCACAGATGCTAAATATGTGATTATTTTTTTGAAGTCAGCAACACCTTTAACTGAATCTCATTGTGTGAGAACCGTTTTCGTTGTTTCTAAATTCTCTGAGGTTATTGCTTGCAGTGGTACCTTCAATTTGAAAATATTTTCATTTCCAGCTATGTTGTATTCATCTTAAAAATATTTGTATGCATATAAGTAAAGTTTTAATGTAATAGAACAGTCATTTGAATTTAAAAAATATTGATTGTTTTTCAAGTAAACAATGCAGTTAATGTGGAACTTCCCATATGTATATTTTTAAATCAACTCCCCTAGTTGTGTACCAACCAACAGCTTTCTTGATAAAACAACCTTCCAATTGCAGTACATTAATAGGTATTTAAATACATCCATGTATCAACCGTGTAACTCCTTAGTTTTCATAGGAAACATTAGTAAATAACTCAAATTCCTGTACGGAAATTGAGCTGCACAGAGAATTTTACTTCTTTAGCATCCTCTGAAGGATCATGGTTCATGTAAGGTTGTCTGCAAAGGCATTTTTTTATACTAAATATATTTTCTCTGCCATTATCTTTAAATAATACTCTATACATTAAAAGTTCTTTTTATATTTTCTACATCTATTTCTCTCCTTTTAATACATCCTTAGCAGCAAATCTATGTGTTTTCGCCATAGCTGTTAAGGCAATTAAATCTTATTTTATTCTTTTTTGTTTCTTTGCACCTCTAAATAAATAAACAATTATCTTCTCATGCAATATTTCTATGTGTTGCCTTAAAGTTTCTAATGAATATATGTACACCCACTCATGATTTGACTTATAAATACTGTGTTAATATGTACTTTACACTATCTAAGGTCTGATTTATCAGCTAAGGGATGTATTATTCTTGATTTGTTTGTAAATTATATATTCAAGATTTCTTTGATTCTGAAGCACCAGTTTTAAAGGTACTATTACTTACTAATGCCTGCATTATTTTCCATGGGTATCAAAGGAATTAACAATTAATGTTCAACAGTAAAAAATTTGCACATTATTTGCTAAACTGTATTACACAAAAGTATTAAATAATCAGAAAACGAACCTGCTGACAATAATGAATCAGACTCTTGATTCTGATTACAAGTCAACTCTCTGAACTCAATACCGATTTTACCAGTGTGATTAAATTCCAAACTGAATAACCTTTTTCTGTATAGTCTTCTAGAAATGTATACAAATATTTTGCTTTGTGCCTAAAAATAAACACATTTGTAAGGTTTGTAGTATCTTAATTTTACAATTTTTTTAGCATCATTCTTATACTTCACTGGAGACTTAGAAAAAGGACATTTTGCTTCAAACCTCTGTTCACGTCTGATTATTGGAATTGGATACTGTACTCAATGTTGGTTCTTGTGCACTTTTTGTGTTGCATTTGCTGCCTGTAGATGCCAGTCCACATATCGAGTATAGCAGGAATTTGCGTCAGATTTTCAACAGTAAGATGAGGGTCAGAATCGTACATTGATGCGTGTGCTTTTAATTCCATAAGCAAATCCTTCCCAGTGCCTGTTGTCCATTGAAAAGGGACTCAGAGGCAAGATGTCATCTTAATCAATATGAAAAGTGTGTAAAATTTGGACAGTTCTTGCTGGTCTTAAGATGTAAAGATTTAAATTCTCCCAATATACACCATCTTGCAGAGGGTGGCTATCATTATCTGATGTAATACACCTGTAATATTTCTATATATTTCACTTCGATTATTTGGCTTTGTAATCATAGCAGCTGGATTTTCTATTCTTGAACAGATTCTACTTAAACCCTTCTTATAATAAAAACCACCATTATTAACCAACCTATTAATTAAATCAAAGTTATCTCAAGCCAGATATTAGTCCAATATGATTTATCATATTCTGTTATACTGCTTTTAAATCTTCAATATTTGTTTTTCAAGAAAGACACTTTTCCATTTTATTTCTTTGAGATGACAGACTTCCAATCTCATTTATTTAGGGGAGTCATCTTGCAGTCTAATAATGCTGTACTACACTCAAAGATTTACATAAAGTATTTTATCCTAGCAAAGGTGGTGCAGTCAGGAACATTCAACATTTCTTTCAGTGTTTACTACTTGTTGATCTCTGCTTTGGACTGGTTGCTCTTCATTTCTATGGGAGCAGTCTGATTGGGACACGCTGGGTGACAGAGTTGTCAGTTGTGCAGTCAGTAATGATTTTAGAAGCTGCAATACTCTGCCATATAGGATATGCCTCAGGATACGCCGTTGGATATCAATTCTGATTTCTACTAGCCCGGGTATGCTGCATATCCTGAAACAGAGTGAGATGTGATTGATCATTTGTATCCTCCCATCCTGGAAGTTCCGTTACATATATTTTGACTCTGAATAGTATCTCCTAAGGGGAACAATTGGACAATACATGTTTTGGCAAATAATCTATTGGTCTCTCTGTACCCAAAAGGTTTTTTGAACAGTGATCCATCATTGCAGTCAGGACTTGTTTTAACATATTCTTAGATCTCTTTATGACTTTGTTTGAACCGGACCTAAATGGGTGCTACGAGTGAATATGAGCCCATAGCTAATGCCTTAAAAGTAAAGGCTTGTCATTGGTCAGAATGTAGGAATTTCCCTCATTGCTAGTATATCTAAGAGGTTTTGCTTATGACTGTGTGAGCATAATCAGGCATTGAGGTCATATTCACATATACCGGGTGAATGAGTCAAATATTACTAATATATGTTTGTATCTTTCTACTGATTGTAATGGACCAATATGTTTGAGGTACACGATTTGGAAAGAGTGTGCATTTTTCACCTATGGAAGGGTCTTAGGGTCTAACAATCATAGAATGTTTCATTGTCTTATAAATTCTGCCTTGAAACCAATCGCAGCCAGTGCAGGTAAGCACAGTGGGGAGGTGGAGCAGGGCTGGGGGGAAGTCAAAAGACAATGGAAATGTTTGTTTCTTTTTTTAATATTACCTATTCCGTCATCTGTTGAATAAACCCCCCTATAACCCTGCCACACCCCATTGCGCTTACCAGCACCGACAACTGCTTGTAACAAATATTGTTTTGTTTCCTTTGGCATTAACAACCATCAGTAACTCTTCTGTAGGATATGTTGCAGACACTCCAGCATGTGCAGAATCTGTTGCTTTATGAGCAGATTGTATTAAATTCTATCTGGTAGATGTATTTGGGATATAACACTCATCTTTCCTAATCATGTTTACAGTATGGAGCTCTTCTTTTTACAGAACACGTCCTATTGATGAAACCCATGAGATTTGTCAATCATAATCAGATGATTCTCGAAATGATGGAATGGTGCCTGACCAGGAATATTTTTCTGTGTGGAAAGCTATTATTCCAGCAGGAACAAGGAATGGCATGGGCACCTGCTTCGCCCCCAGCTACACCAATTTACATCTGTGCTGGTGGGAGGAGCAGGTGCTCGGAGGCTAATCATTGGAACACCGGTCAGAGAAGTTACTACTTTGGTGTAGATTTATTGATGATGTCTTCATGCTGTGGCAGGGCAAGAAGGCAAAGGTGGATCAATTCATCAATGAATTAAATAATAATTAACTGAATTTGAAATATGTGGGTCAAGGAATTAAACAAACCATTGACATTTTTAGATATTAGGGTGTGTGTGAAAGGGGCTAAACTTGAGAGTACAGTTTTTAGAAAGCCTACTGCAGGAAACACCCTTTGCCCCTTATCAGGAGTATCCCCTTTGGGGAATTCTCCAGAGCTAGAAGAGCATGTAGCACCCTTCAGGAGTACGACAAAATAGAACAGGACATGAAAAAACGATTTTTGGAAAGGGGGTATTCGATAAACAGTTTGGAAACAGCATTGAAGAAAGCAAGAGATTTAAACAGAGAAGAGGTGCTATTCCAACCTTTTAGAACAACCTTCAGAAAGAGAATGAAAAACCAAAGTAGCACATGTAGATTTATAACAATATACAACATGGGGCACGATGAGATGAGAAAGGTTTTAAATAAGCACTGGCTCTTTATTGTAGAAGATCCAATTGTGGGGCAGGCAGTGAAAAAGAGACCACAAATTACATATAGAAAATCAAAGTCAATGAAAGATTACCTGGTGAAGAGTGAATATGGAGGGACAGCCCCACAGAAAACATGGTTTAGGCAGCAAGAAGGATTGTTTTAATTTACACAGTATAAGGCTTGCCAGCATGTGGAAAACCTCTCATCTTTACAAACAACTTTTAACAAAACTATAAAAATAAGAGGGGTTTTGTCGTCTAAATCGAGTTTCGTAGTGTACATTCTAAGGTGCGCATGTAGAAAAGTATATGTTGGCAGCACCCCTCTACCAGTTCACAAGAGAATTTTGCAGCACAGGAGGGCCATTATCAATAAAGACAGAAGCTACCCAATAGCAAGGCACTATGAAAAAGAACATCAGAGTGATCCTACTTCCATGTTATATAGCTGCCTAGTGCAAGTTCCCAAGAAAAGGAGAGGAGGGGACAGGGAGAGAGAACTTGGAATACCAGAAACTTTTTATATCCTTAAACTAGATGCTAAAGAGCCAAATGGTTTTAATCTGGACGAGAAATTGTTTACATGCCTGTTTTGAATAAGAAATCTGTAGAGTTCTTGCAAAACATTTTTTATCTATAGGAGCAACATATGAAATTTCAGAATTTAAATAAAGAAAAAAAATCCAATCACAGAACGACAAGTATGAATATGAGCACTAGCACTTTAAAAAATGATTAAAAAGCACTTTAGTGAGTAGAATTTTTTTAAGTGTAATTCATGTATAAAGATAAGATAGATCAATTTTTCTCTATTTTATTAAGGTGTATTAAACCCGCTAATTAACATGAATTTGTATAAAAGACGACTACACACTTTAGTTAAGAAATTAGATTTGCACTTTCAAATAATTCCACATTGCAACACTAGCACTTTATACCTATTAAGCACTTTAAGAAAATAACTATGACAATAAAAGAAGTAACGTATGCTTGAAGTATCAGAGTGCATGATGATCAGGGAACAACAAAAATGTAATGTGGTCACCAAAAGATTTTTTTGTATGCACATAACACACTTTAAATGAAATATACAAAAATAAATAATGTATTCAATATTGAAATAGGCATAGAAATAGGATATAATGGATTAGGAACTTTTTGTATTTCAACCTATAATGCATTGGAATAACATAAAAATAACATGTTCCAAGTTGGCCGCCACATTTTCAATGTAAAACTGGATCATACACTATTATGGTAGGTGTTAATGTCTATGCCTATACATTGCTGTTCTTTTGCATTTAAATAAACTTTATATGTGGCTCAGGCATTTTGAGCAAGGCTGTGAGGTAACGGTCAAAACGCTTTGATATTTTGACATTAAACAAGCCAGGAGTACCGATTCCGCTTTCATTTGGATGAGAAGAGAGAAAGAGTTATATATATATGTATACATATTATATCCAACAAAGCGCTCCTTCTGACCTCCTCACTATCCACTATATTTAGTGAGACACTATAAATTGTTAAAGTCCTCCATCCAAAACATCCAAATATTTATTTTTATATATCCACTCATACTTCAATGCAAATTGCTATATATATATATAATGCATATTTAAATAACGAAGCAAACCACATTCACTGGATGATGTCATCAGTGATGTCATCATTGATGTCATTTGAGATGTCATCAGTGATGTCACTGACCATGTCATGAATGATGTAATATGTAACATCATCAGCAGTGGATTGCGGGTGCGCGAAATATAGTTAGTACAACTAACTATATTAGGAGCAATTTCAATGGTTTTTTAAATGCTAATTCCTAACTATATAAGGCCTGAAACCTATGTTTTTTTCAGGGAATTTCAAAGGTTTTTTAAATGCTAACTCCTAAATATATATGACCTGAAACCTATGGTTTTTTAAGTGAATGTGCAAGGTTTTTTAAATGCTAATTCCTAACTATATATGACCTGAAACCTATGTTTTTTAAGTGAATTTGCAAGGTTTTTTAAATGCTAATTCTATTAGCAGATAACGTTTAAATATGTTAATATCCTTCTGGGACCACTTTTTAAATGCTAATTCCTAACGATGTCAGGCGTGAAACCTATAGTTTTTTTCAATAAATTTCAAAGGTTTTCTAAATGCTAATACTAGTAGTGGATAACGTTTAAATATGTAGATATCCTTCTGGGACCACCTGAGCAGCCCTAGGGCGCAGACCCCACAATTTTTCCCCCCCCAAAAAATTGGGGGGGGGCCTTGTGGGACCCCCTGAGCAGGCCTAGGGGGTCAGGGTACTTCTACCCTGCCCCCTTTTTGAGTTCTACACGTTTGTTTTTCTGCTTTCCTGTGCCTCAGTCTACCGAGGCACAAGATGGCTGCCAACAATTTCTGTTTTGGAGTGTTGACAGACATTGGCAGTAAATCAGCATGCAGCTCGCGCACTCTAAGGTCCGCGCACATGCAAAGACAGTGCAAGGACGGTGCACGCCCGTGCGCACACCGTGTCCCGCCTATAGATATATAATTTGAAAAAAGTCGATTTTCTCAACAATTACTGAAGGGATTTTCACCAAATATACAAAAGGCACTTCGGCATACCAGGCTCTACCATTTTGCCAAGTTTGCAGTAATTCCATTCAGCCGTTCGGGCTGTAGCTGTGTCTAAAGGTCCTATGGAAAATTGCATTGGACTCAATTTCACATTCAATTTTCTCATAAACTACTAGAGGGATTTACACCAAACATACAAAAGGCACTGCTCCATACCAGTTCCTACCATTTTGCCAAATCTGGTGTAATTCTGTTCAGCCGTTCGAGCTGTAGCCTTGTCAGAATGTCCCTATGGAAATTAACATGGGTAAAACACGTTTTGGGACCCCCCTTTTTTCTCGGCCCCTGCTTGACGAATCCCCCCGCACCTTTAAGGGAAGGAGCGGAGCGCAGCGAGGCAAATTTAAGGAAAAATACAGGCAGATCCCTCAATCGGCGCCAAAGTTATTCCCAATAGAATGTTCGGTATTTCCTATGTAACTAGGTCCTAACTATATATACCTACTGGCTATCGGCAGTAGGTTTTATATATATATATATCTATCTATATATATCTATCTATATATATATATATATATATATATATATATATATATATATATTGTCGCTCCAGGTTGTCCACCTTTTGAGTAGCACACAAGCAGCAGCTTGATATATGTGTAGGTGAGGACGGGGGTCCGCTTGTAGATGCCGCTCCGTAATGGATCTGCCCGACGCGTTTCGAAGCTCCATCTGCTTCTCTTCAGGGGCTTTAACGGAAGCGGTGTGCGCTCCCGCTGACACACTTCTCCAATTTCCATATGACACACCCGCCGATGGGAGGCTCCAATGAGACTGTGCATTATGGGAAGTGTGGTGCGGAAAGCACACAATCAAGTCCTGTATGGATCCCACAAGTGGGCCCGTCCTCGATCCCATCTACGGCTGCTGTTTCACTTCCTTGACCCCCAAGGATAACGGGGTGGTGCATACTCCGCGGCTGGACTGCCACGTGTAAATTGTCGCTCCAGGTTGTCCACCTTTTGAGTAGCACACAAGCAGCAGCTTGATATTTGTGTAGGTGAGGACGGGGGTCTGCTTGTAGATGCCGCTCCGTAATGGATCTGCCCGACGCGTTTCGAAGCTCTATCTGCTTCTCTTCAGGGGCTTTAACGGAAGCGGTGTGCGCTCCCGCTGACACATTTCTCCAATTTCCATATGACACACCCGCCGATGGGAGGATCCAATAAGACTGTGCATTATGGGAAGTGTGGTGCGGAAAGCACACAATCAAGTCCTGTATGGACCCCACAAGTGGGCCCGTCCTCGATCCCATCTACGGCTGCTGTTTCACTTCCTTGACCCCCAAGGATAACGGGGTGGTGCATACTCCGCGGCTGGACTGCCACGTGTAAATTGTCGCTCCAGGTTGTCCACCTTTTGAGTAGCACACAAGCAGCAGCTTGATATATGTGTAGGTGAGGACGGGGGTCCGCTTGTAGATGCCGCTCCGTAATGGATCTGCCTGACGCGTTTCGAAGCTCCATCTGCTTCTCTTCAGGGGCTTAATGGAAGCGGTGTGCGAACCTGCTGACACACTTCTCCAATTTCCATATGACACACCCGCCGATGGGAGGCTCCAATGAGACTGTGCATTATGGGAAGTGTGGTGCGGAAAGCACACAATCAAGTCCTGTATGGACCCCACAAGTGGGCTTGTCCTCGATCCCATGTACGGCTGCTGTTTCACTTCCGTGACCCCCAAGGATAACGGGGTGGTGCATACTCCGCGGCTGGACTGCCGCGTGTATATTGTCGCTCCAGGTTGTCCACCTTTAGAGTAGCACACAAGCAGCAGCTTGATATATGTGTAGGTGAGGACGGGGGTCCGCTT
Organism: Lissotriton vulgaris; assembly: GCF_964263255.1. Classification (NCBI taxonomy): domain Eukaryota; kingdom Metazoa; phylum Chordata; class Amphibia; order Caudata; family Salamandridae; genus Lissotriton; species Lissotriton vulgaris. The sequence continues at coordinate 2,039,597,909 of NC_141685.1, read as the reverse complement.
GTAGATGCCGCTCCGTAATGGATCTGCCCGACGCGTTTCGAAGCTCCATCTGCTTCTCTTCAGGGGCTTAATGGAAGCGGTGTGCGCACCTGCTGACACACTTCTCCAATTTCCATATGACACACCCGCCGATGGGAGGCTCCAATGAGACTGTGCATTATGGGAAGTGTGGTGCGGAAAGCACACAATCAAGTCCTGTATGGACCCCACAAGTGGGCTTGTCCTCGATCCCATGTACGGCTGCTGTTTCACTTCCGTGACCCCCAAGGATAACGGGGTGGTGCATACTCCACGGCTGGACTGCCGCGTGTAAATTGTCGCTCCAGGTTGTCCACCTTTAGAGTAGCACACAAGCAGCAGCTTGATATATGTGTAGGTGAGGACGGGGGTCCGCTTGTAGATGCCGCTCCGTAATGGATCTGCCCGACGCGTTTCGAAGCTCCATCTGCTTCTCTTCAGGGGCTTAATGGAAGCGGTGTGCGCACCTGCTGACACACTTCTCCAATTTCCATATGACACACCCGCCGATGGGAGGCTCCAATGAGACTGTGCATTATGGGAAGTGTGGTGCGGAAAGCACACAATCAAGTCCTGTATGGATCCCACAAGTGGGCCCGTCCTCGATCCCATCTACGGCTGCTGTTTCACTTCCTTGACCCCCAAGGATAACGGGGTGGTGCATACTCCGCGGCTGGACTGCCACGTGTAAATTGTCGCTCCAGGTTGTCCACCTTTTGAGTAGCACACAAGCAGCAGCTTGATATTTGTGTAGGTGAGGACGGGGGTCTGCTTGTAGATGCCGCTCCGTAATGGATCTGCCCGACGCGTTTCGAAGCTCTATCTGCTTCTCTTCAGGGGCTTTAACGGAAGCGGTGTGCGCTCCCGCTGACACATTTCTCCAATTTCCATATGACACACCCGCCGATGGGAGGATCCAATAAGACTGTGCATTATGGGAAGTGTGGTGCGGAAAGCACACAATCAAGTCCTGTATGGACCCCACAAGTGGGCCCGTCCTCGATCCCATCTACGGCTGCTGTTTCACTTCCTTGACCCCCAAGGATAACGGGGTGGTGCATACTCCGCGGCTGGACTGCCACGTGTAAATTGTCGCTCCAGGTTGTCCACCTTTTGAGTAGCACACAAGCAGCAGCTTGATATATGTGTAGGTGAGGACGGGGGTCCGCTTGTAGATGCCGCTCCGTAATGGATCTGCCTGACGCGTTTCGAAGCTCCATCTGCTTCTCTTCAGGGGCTTAATGGAAGCGGTGTGCGAACCTGCTGACACACTTCTCCAATTTCCATATGACACACCCGCCGATGGGAGGCTCCAATGAGACTGTGCATTATGGGAAGTGTGGTGCGGAAAGCACACAATCAAGTCCTGTATGGACCCCACAAGTGGGCTTGTCCTCGATCCCATGTACGGCTGCTGTTTCACTTCCGTGACCCCCAAGGATAACGGGGTGGTGCATACTCCGCGGCTGGACTGCCGCGTGTAAATTGTCGCTCCAGGTTGTCCACCTTTAGAGTAGCACACAAGCAGCAGCTTGATATATGTGTAGGTGAGGACGGGGGTCCGCTTGTAGATGCCGCTCCGTAATGGATCTGCCCGACGCGTTTCGAAGCTCCATCTGCTTCTCTTCAGGGGCTTAATGGAAGCGGTGTGCGCACCTGCTGACACACTTCTCCAATTTCCATATGACACACCCGCCGATGGGAGGCTCCAATGAGACTGTGCATTATGGGAAGTGTGGTGCGGAAAGCACACAATCAAGTCCTGTATGGACCCCACAAGTGGGCTTGTCCTCGATCCCATGTACGGCTGCTGTTTCACTTCCGTGACCCCCAAGGATAACGGGGTGGTGCATACTCCACGGCTGGACTGCCGCGTGTAAATTGTCGCTCCAGGTTGTCCACCTTTAGAGTAGCACACAAGCAGCAGCTTGATATATGTGTAGGTGAGGACGGGGGTCCGCTTGTAGATGCCGCTCCGTAATGGATCTGCCCGACGCGTTTCGAAGCTCCATCTGCTTCTCTTCAGGGGCTTAATGGAAGCGGTGTGCGCACCTGCTGACACACTTCTCCAATTTCCATATGACACACCCGCCGATGGGAGGCTCCAATGAGACTGTGCATTATGGGAAGTGTGGTGCGGAAAGCACACAATCAAGTCCTGTATGGACCCCACAAGTGGGCTTGTCCTCGATCCCATGTACGGCTGCTGTTTCACTTCCGTGACCCCCAAGGATAACGGGGTGGTGCATACTCCACGGCTGGACTGCCGCGTGTAAATTGTCGCTCCAGGTTGTCCACCTTTAGAGTAGCACACAAGCAGCAGCTTGATATATGTGTAGGTGAGGACGGGGGTCTGCTTGTAGATGCCGCTCCGTAATGGATCTGCCCGACGCGTTTCGAAGCTCTATCTGCTTCTCTTCAGGGGCTTTAACGGAAGCGGTGTGCGCTCCCGCTGACACATTTCTCCAATTTCCATATGACACACCCGCCGATGGGAGGATCCAATAAGACTGTGCATTATGGGAAGTGTGGTGCGGAAAGCACACAATCAAGTCCTGTATGGACCCCACAAGTGGGCCCGTCCTCGATCCCATCTACGGCTGCTGTTTCACTTCCTTGACCCCCAAGGATAACGGGGTGGTGCATACTCCGCGGCTGGACTGCCACGTGTAAATTGTCGCTCCAGGTTGTCCACCTTTTGAGTAGCACACAAGCAGCAGCTTGATATATGTGTAGGTGAGGACGGGGGTCCGCTTGTAGATGCCGCTCCGTAATGGATCTGCCCGACGCGTTTCGAAGCTCCATCTGCTTCTCTTCAGGGGCTTAATGGAAGCGGTGTGCGCACCTGCTGACACACTTCTCCAATTTCCATATGACACACCCGCCGATGGGAGGCTCCAATGAGACTGTGCATTATGGGAAGTGTGGTGCGGAAAGCACACAATCAAGTCCTGTATGGACCCCACAAGTGGGCTTGTCCTCGATCCCATGTACGGCTGCTGTTTCACTTCCGTGACCCCCAAGGATAACGGGGTGGTGCATACTCCACGGCTGGACTGCCGCGTGTAAATTGTCGCTCCAGGTTGTCCACCTTTAGAGTAGCACACAAGCAGCAGCTTGATATATGTGTAGGTGAGGACGGGGGTCCGCTTGTAGATGCCACTCCGTAATGGATCTGCCCGACGTGTTTCGAAGCTCCATCTGCTTCTCTTCAGGGGCTTTAACGGAAGCGGTGTGCGCACCTGCTGACACACTTCTCCAATTTCCATATGACACGCCCGCGGATGGGAGGCTCCAATGAGACTGTGCATTATGGGAAGTGTGGTGCGGAAAGCACACAATCAAGTCCTGTATGGACCCCACAAGTGGGCCCGTCCTCGATCCCATGTACGACTGCTGTTTCACTTCCGTGACCCCCAAGGATAACGGGGTGGTGCATACTCCGCGGCTGGACTGCCGCGTGTAAATTGTCGCTCCAGGTTGTCCACCTTTTGAGTAGCACACAAGCAGCAGCTTGATATATGTGTAGGTGAGGATGGGGGTCCGCTTGTAGATGCCGCTCCGTAATGGATCTGCCCGACGCGTTTCGAAGCTCCCTCTGCTTCTCTTCAGGGGCTTTAACGGAAGCGGTGTGCGCACCCGCTGACAGACTTCTCCAATTTCCATATGACACACCCGCCGATGGGAGGCTCCAATGAGACTGTGCATTATGGGAAGTGTGGTGCGGAAAGCACACAATCAAGTCCTGTATGGACCCCACAAGTGGGTCCGTCCTCGATCCCATGTACGGCTGCTGTTTCACTTCCGTGACCCCCAAGGATAACGGGGTGGTGCATACTCCGCGGCTGGACTGCCGCGTGTAAATTGTCCCTCCAGGTTGTCCACCTTTTGAGTAGCACACAAGCAGCAGCTTGATATATGTGTAGGTGAGGACGGGGTCCGCTTGTAGATGCCGTTCCGTAATGGATCTGCCCGACGCGTTTCGAAGCTCCATCTGCTTCTCTTCAGGGGCTTTAACGGAAGCGGTGTGCGCACCCGCTGACACACTTCTCCAATTTCCATATGACATATAAGCAAGCTGCTGTTCGCGTGCTACTCACAGGTGGACACCTTCGAGCATTGATGTATACGCGGCCGTCCAGCAGTGGAGTATGCACCACCCTGGCACCCTGGGGGTCACTAATGTGAAGCAGCAGTCGTACTTGGAATCGAGGATGGGCCCACTGGTGGAGTCCATACAGGACTTGATTGTGTGCTTCCCGGACCACACTTCCCAGAATGCACAGTCTCATTTGAGCCTCCCATCGGTGGGTGTGTAATACATTAAATGGGGAAGTGGGTCGGCGGTTGCGCACACCGCTTCCGTTAAAGCCCCTGAAGAGAAGCAGAAGGAGCTTCGAAACGCGTCGGGCAGATCCCGTACGGAGCGGCGTCTACGAGTGGATCCCTGTCCTCACCTATACATAAACCAAGCTGCTGTTCGCGTGCTACTCACAGGTGGACACCTTCGAGTATTGATATATATATATATATATATATATATATATATATATATATATATATATATATATATATATATATATATATATATATATATATATATATATATATATATATATATATATTCACTGAAAAAACCATGGGTTATAGACCATATATAGTTAGGAATTAGCATTTACAAAACCTCATTTTACTCACACAAAACCATTGAAATTCCATATATAGTTAGTTGCACTAACTATGTATCGCGCACCCGCAATCCACTGCTGATGATGTCACATATTACATCATTTATGACATGGTCAGTGACTTCACTGATGACATCACTGATGACAACTCAAATGACTTCACTGATAACATTATTCAATGACTGTATGTTTCTGTAAAGTTAAAATATGTCTTACATATTGAAGAATGAGTGGATGTATAAGTGTCTGGATGAAGAATTTAGTAGGTGCATGACTGACTGTATGAGTGAGTGATTAAATGTGTCTCACTGAGTGCATGGGTTAGTGACTAAACTGTCTTAATTTGTGCATCATTATGTCTGTTCTTCTGTAAACTGCTGAATGTGTTAATCAATAGCTATATGAGTAACTATATGGGATATTCATTAGTTGCCCAAGTATTTGTATGGGAGTCTAAGTATGTGTGTGAGTGGCTGGGAGGTGTATGACTCTGTGCATAGATGTGTGAGCAGTTGATTCACTAGATGTATGGGTTCAAAAGTGCATGTGGAAACAGCTGCATGGGTGGTTGACTGTGTGCATGAGTTTATTGGTGAGTGATTGGATATCTCAGTGCAACATGTCAAAGTAAGTACATATGTAAAACACAGTACATGTGAGAGTTGACATATATAACCGTGCATAAGAGCCAATGAATGTGTGAGTGGCTGTATGGATCATTGTGAACTTGTATCAGTGATTGTATAAGAGAGTAAATATGTGTTAGAATATGTTTGAATAAGTAAGGTGTGTATAACTGTATAGTTGAGGAAATGGAGGTGTGATTGATTCTTTGCATGACTGACTAGGTGTATGAGTAACTCCATGGATGAGTGACAGTCTGTGAGTGTCTGTTTACACTGAGTGTATCTAACGTTATATTAGAGTCTGAAGAGGTTCATCGTATTATCACATGAATGATGTCATCAGTGATGTGATCAGTAATGTCAAATGAGATGTCATCAGTGATGTCATCAGTGATGTCACTGACCATGTCATGAATGATGTAATATGTGACATCATCAGCAGTGGATTGCGGGTGCGCGATATATAGTTAGTGCAACTAACTATATATGGAATTTCAATGGTTTTGTGTGAGTAAAATAAGGTTTTGTAAATGCTAATTCCTAACTATATATGGTCTATAACCTATGGTTTTTTCAGTGAATTTCAATGGTTTTTTAATAGCAAATATCAAAAGCTTCAAAATGTCAAGTACGTGGTAGGTAAAAACATTTTCGTGTCTATGCACGCTGATGTGCTTTGAACGCTGCCCCCACCCCTCCCTCCCCCCCTCTTTTCTTTTAGGAGTATTCTCTCTTTGCAGATAGTGAAGGGTAGGTAACGCAGGCCTTTGCCCCCGTTGTAATCCGTTGTGCCTGCTTCCCTCTCCATTTGATTTATTGTTATCCAAGCATTTACTGTTTTAGAATTGGTTCTCTTTGGTTCATTCTCTATTTACAAACAAGCACAGAGTCGCAATACTCTGTTTAGTCTTTGCAGATAGTGAAAAATCGTTAGAAACAATAAATGGAATCAAGCAAAATCAGTAGGCCACTAATGGGATCTCTTTTTGGCCTCGCTAAATTAGAAACATTAGGAACAACCCCTCATGAGAAATATGAAACTAGTAAGAGGAACTGAGCTCGACGCCATGATGGCTGCAAGACACCCCGCCCAAAACAACGACAAACACTATGCAAATATTATAAATATATACAACACACCACCAAAGTAACAGGGTAAAACGTTTTATTAAATAACTATTTACATGGCAGCCTGCTGCAACATCGATCCAAATGCATGCCGCCGTTCCCGGGATTTCTCCCCGACTACTCTGCGGCCTATGAGATGGAGAGGCCGGGGCGTTGACTAAGCGGGGCCTCCGGCCGCAACCACAGCGCCAACGATCGCTGCTAACAGCCACTGATCTGAAGAACCGCTGCCTGCGATGCTTCCCTGAGCCGCTTGACGGAGACCCCCGAGTGGCGGTGTGGTGGCGCGGACTCGGAGGGGGCGCTTGACTCCTGCCCCCTCCCCAAGTCTTGTTGCCCTGGTGTGGCCTGAGATCGCCCCCGACATAGGCGGTCGGCTCCCGGGGTCAGGCGGAACTTGTTGCCTTTTGGTGACTCTTCCATTCTGGACCTTGTCCCACAATACGTTTGACCTGAAGACATGTCCTGCGGTGCCCTGGTCCAACCATCACATATACCTGCGTCAGGACACGGCGTGGGGTGCACTGAAAGGGAGAGGCGGCGTGAACGAGCCTCCCCCACCTCCCCAGGTGGAGGTTTCTCAGCTACACTCCAGCGCTTCACTCGGCCACCTGAGTTGCGCCCGCTCCTGCGGCACAGGGCCTCGCTCGGCCAGCTGAATTGCGCCTCCTCTTGTTATTGCAGCGTCTCACCCGCCATCCAGATGAATTACACCCACTCATGCAGTACAGCGACAGGCGGCTGCCACGGAGCTCAGGAAATGGCGGTCGGCTCCACAGACTTGGGCCTGGCCTGCAAGGATGGCTCTGGGCAACCCTTGAACTCGGATGCTTGACGGCGTGGGGTGCACTGAAAGGGAGAGGCGGCGCGAACGAGCCTCCCCCAGCTCCCCAGGTGGAGGTTTATCAGCTACACCCCAGCGCTTCACTCGGCCACCTGAGTTGCGCCCGCTCCTGCGGCACAGGGCCTCGCTCGGCCAGCTGAATTGCGCCTGCTCTTGTTATTACAGCGTCTCACCCGCCATCCGGATGAATTGCACCCACTCTTGCAGTACAGCGAGAGGCGGCTGCCACGGAGCTCAGGAAATGGCGGTCGACTCCACAGACTTGGGCCTGGCCTGCAAGGATGGCTCTGGGCAACCCTGGAACTCGGACGCTTGACTGCTAGGGCATGGGCCCCATTCCCAAAAGTGTCCCCTCAGCCTTGAAGATTCTACAAGAGTCACTGGGGCCCCCGACTCCCGCAGACTTACGGTGGGGAGCGACTGCCATGATTGCTTGCGGAATGGCCACGACGGAGTCACGAGATCGTGGTGCTCTCATGCTGACGCCAGCTTCAGTCTGAAACATCCAGAAACACTGTAGACTACCAATTCGATCAGTTCCGGTGGAGCCCCAACCTGACCCGGTAGAGAAGAACTTGCCCTCCCCTCTTTGACTGATGGTTCTTGTTGCCTGTCCCTTCTGTCATATGACGCGCCGCGTTAGCGCACCCGGAAGTGCTCCGGTGCGCGAGGCGCGAAAAGCAGCTACCCGGAAGCGATCCGGGGCGCGGCGCGGAGCGCGTAACGTAAGCATAACAGGTCATGTGACTTGTTAATAAAACTTTTCATTGGTTCATTTCACTTTTGGGTTCCTAATGATGTAAAAACAACAATTGCCCCTGCTCTAGGAAAATATCACAATGCTCGGTGAGTCCTGGTTATGGTTTAGTAGTGAGTTACGCACATCAAAAATGTTTCAGAATCAACAGAAAGAAAGTTCAATGAGATAGAATCCTTGTTATAGAAAACAGATTTATTGTTCCTCTTGTTCTGGCCAACACGTGTTTCATCGCAGGGAAACAGACTGCGAATCTTCAGGGCCTTTAGGAAAAGAAAGCCGGAAGTAGCGATATGGCCACAAGTGTTATTGTTGCGCTAGAAAGCGTAGTCGGGTAATACCTTGAAAGGTTCATGGGAAAACATCCCCGGGAGGAGAAAAGATTAAAGCTGTTGCGCTAGAATCCGGTATTTAGGCGGGTGCACCTGAAAATATTCAATCTCCCTCCTGTAGTTCCCGGTGCCGTTGTCCGAAAGCGACACCAACATGGATAGAGATAAAATAGCAGCAGATCTCTTTGAGAACCTCGCCAAGGGCATGCCTACTCACACTGCCACGGCAAATGCTGGTCCCCCCCCGTGTGGAGGGCCTCAAAGACAAATTCAAAAAATTAGAGAGACTTAAAAAACTGGAGAACTCACGCTGGTGGGATTCTACCACCCTTAAGCAATATATGCGTCTTAAACAAATACCGAGAGGCTTGCGCTCTAATACTTTCCCAACTTATGATGATCTTGATCTAGATCTAGTAAAAAAATGGGAAGATTCTGTGACCAATAACTCTTTTGCCCTTATGGACATTCTGATAGAAAATGCTGATCGCAAGTCCAGTAAACTACTGGGAGAAATTGCGAAACTAGAGCAAGAAATCAAAGACCTCAATTTACCAGAACCTACTGTGAAAAATTACACCATTCTAGATGAGGTACTATTCAAACATCAGGAAGAAATAAAAAACAGGAAGGCCAGACAAATAAAAAGAGATGACGCAGATTACCGCAATGGTCGAATCTTTACCTATGACCGTAAATACGACTCTTTAGTACGACCTCAAAACCCCAAAAAAAGTGGTAACATCTCTTCCGCCCCGAGTTCGGTATCATCCAGCAATGCTTCCCTAAATTCTGCAGGTACAAGCGAACCCGATCGAGATTCACTAGACACCAACAGTACTCCTTTTTTAGTGGAGCTAGAACGGATGCGCAAAGGGAACAAGACCCAACCACCAAGAGATACCATAGATCAAAGACCCACAGAGGCAGCAGGGGTGGCAAACGAGGACTACAGAAAAAAACTGAGGTCAGGAACAGCAAGGAAATAGAGACCGAACAGAATGAGGTCCAAGTGGTCAATCTCTCCTCTTTTCCACTAACTGCAGATATGACTAATCTCCTTTCCAGGGGTTTAAACTTCAATCCCTTCTCAGTAGGAGACACTTGCCAAACAAAAATAGACCTCTTTAAATTTGTAAGAAGCCTCAAATTGAAAAAGTATTTTGCTGGAAAAACTACTAACACTAGAAATGTTAAAAATATTCCTGATGTACTAACAGACAATGTGACTACAATAAAAGATATACAAGCAATACACCTATTGTTATCTATCACTGAATGCGAAGAGAGCCCCGTAGAGATGGGACAACTTCTAGAAGAATTAAACATAGATACAGACCTAGGGGTTGTGAGTGGCTTGAAAAATAAATCCACTTGGACACCAACTCTACCAGGTGGCAACAATATTGACATTTTCCACAAGCGTGTTCTGGATGACATCAACAGAATCAACACAAAAAAACGTAACGAAACATTTGCATTTAAAGATAACCGCACCAAAGGTGAGCGTTTTGCCCTCTCCACACTCACTCAGACTTCCACCATTGTGATCCGCGAAGCGGACAAAGGAGGGAATATTGTAATCATGAATGCAGACGATTACAACAATGAAATACTAAGTCAACTGGCTGATACTTCCTGTTATGAACCGATTGCACTTAACCCCATGGGCATCTTAACAACATCCATTAACGACCACCTACACAAATGGAAAGAAGATGGCCTTCTGAACGAAGATGAATATATGTACCTCAAAGTGTACAAACCAACGTTTCCATGGTTGTATACCCTTCCTAAAATCCACAAAGATCTCCCCTTCCCACCAGGCAGACCAATTGTCTCTGGCATAGGGGGTCCAACCGAGAGATTGGCTGAGTATGTGGATTTGTTTCTAGGCCCACTGGTCAAAAATCTACCCTCATTCATCCAGGACTCCAAGCATATACTAAGTGTACTTAATGACCTAGAATGGCAACCAAACACCACCATCGTGACTATGGATGTAGTTGCCCTTTACACTAGTATCAACCCTGTCCTAGGCATAGAGGCTATCACACGAGTTCTATCCAACAGACCAGCTTCCTTGTGGGCGCACACCGATATGTTAATAACCATGATGACTCTGATTCTCAACAACAACTTCTTTATGTTCCAAAAAAATTGGTACCGGCAAAAACGTGGAGTAGCCATGGGCTCCAAATTCTCGCCATCTTTTGCCAATTTGTTTATGGGTTCCTTTGAAACAAACCATATTTGGGGTACTAAGGGCAGCCAGTACACCGACTCCATATTATTCTGGGGTCGGTATATAGACGACTGTATTCTACTGTGGACAGGCTCAGACGAACTTCTCCAAAGTTTCTTTGAACACCTTAACCATAACGATTGGGAACTGAGATTCACGATGAAGTCCAGCAAAACCAAGATTGAGTTTCTGGACTTGGAGTTTTACATTCACAACAACAAGTTACACAGCAAACTTTACAGGAAGCCCACCTCCTGTAACGCTATACTTCGAGCGGATAGTCACCACCCACCACACCAAATCAGATCAATACCATTTGGGGAATTCGTCAGAGCCAGAAGAAACTGCAGCAATGACAGCGCCTTGGTCGATACTGTACAAGACATGGAACAGAGATTCAAAAAACGTGGATATTCCCAAACTATCCTGTCCACAGCAAAAAAGAGACTTAATACAATCACGAGACCAGAGACACTTAGATGTACCAACTCGAAAAAGACAAAGGATTCCACAGTGAGGATGATCACAGAATTTAACAGTCTACATAGATCAATTCGTACCAGCATGATCAAACACTGGAATCTGCTTAAAAGTGATCCAGTACTTAGGGATCTTATTCCACCTACTCCACAAATAACTTTCCGCAGAGGAAGAACCCTGAAGAACAGACTCAGTCCAACTGTTCCAAGAACAGATACAGCTCCGGACTGGTTGACTCAACGCAATAAAGGTTTCTTCAAATGCGGCTTTTGTGTAATGTGTAAATGGGCTAAACACAAGACAACGAAATTTACTGGTCCCAACGGAGACTCATATGACATCAAAGCTAACATCAATTGCACTACCAAATATGTCATATACATAATTGAGTGCCATTGCGGAAAACAATATGTGGGCAGCACAATAAGAAGCCTGAAAGACAGGATCTCTGAGCATATGAGAGCGATACAAAAACAAGACCCCAAATATCCTGTTGCCCTACATGTTGCCAAATGCCAGTCAACCACTGAAGACTTCCGCATTAGCTTCTATGGCATTGAAACAGTACCTACTCACATTAGGGGTGGCAACCGAGAGCTAACTTTGAGAAGAAAAGAAGCGACCTGGATTATGCGTCTCCATAGTATTGAACTGGGCCTGAACTACGACCCTGAGATGCAATATTTTCTAGGGAACTAAATTAAATTAAACCGAAACAGACTCCACAAAGAACCAGAACATCTCCCTACACCCAAAACCACATTACCAGAGGGATACTAATTGTCTCAAACTTAACCTATATTATTTTACTCAACAAGACTTATGTCTATATTTATGTTTATATTTATATTTACACAACAATATATGTGCCTAATATGTGGTCTAACATGCCTTTCTTCTTTTTTTCTTTTTTGTTGTCTGTCAAACATCATGTAACTGTACATACTCACTGGATTCACAAGTCTTACAATTGTAAATATGTACTCTATTGTTGACTCGTCTGCTCAACGTCACATCGAATAACATCAAACTAAACCGAGAATCAGTAGAACCAAGGCAATTTTCGTTTCAACACTCTCATTTAACCGGACATCTACCGGGTTTTTTCACAACTAAATGAATACGCCGTTATTTTTGGCTCTTTTTGTGATTTAATTTCGCCTAAACTAAACACCAACTGATTTTTGGGTTTTATAATTTTGACCCTGTGTATCAGAACGCCAAATTTTAGATTTAAAACTTAAACCACCTTTTCCGATTGACTCAGCCAACCCGATTAGATTATAGCAGTATTTTTTCTAATTTGGTCCAACGTTTCATCCAACCAAACGAAACGTTACCGCTCTAGTGTTTTTGTAAAAATGACAGGGCGAATACCGGAAGTAGGCTTAAATAGAGACCCCGACTTCCTGTCAGGTGACCGCTTTCGGACAACGGCACCGGGAACTACAGGAGGGAGATTGAATATTTTCAGGTAAAATACCTCGCTTCGCATACTTACCTTTCCCCTCTCTTAAACAAGCCGCCTTATATAGAGAAAAGATTACACCATCGTGTGTTTCCATTACTTACCTTATAGGTGCACCCGCCTAAATACCGGATTCTAGCGCAACAGCTTTAATCTTTTCTCCTCCCGGGGATGTTTTCCCATGAACCTTTCAAGGTATGATTTTTCATTTATGGTTTGTTTATATGTAGCACCTACTCCCATAATGACTTTACGGGACCTGATGCATATCAACATCTCGTCTCTCAACATTTCTGAAGTATACTATTTTTACCTGTAGGTATTACCCGACTACGCTTTCTAGCGCAACAATAACACTTGTGGCCATATCGCTACTTCCGGCTTTCTTTTCCTAAAGGGTGAGTCACGTACTAATGCTTAGATCCCCTTATGGGAACATAATTACAGTTAACCTGACAACCAATATATCCCACTTTTCAACTACTATAACCACAAAAATGCGTGTACTATTCAAACACCTAGTAAATGTTATACCCGGCGTTCTGAGGTAAAATATACAAGTGCATTTCCAAGCACACTCTCCCAAATTGATACCTCCTTTCTCCGTGTCTGGCGCTCACATTAACCAGTGGCGTTTTACACATTTGAGTCCCAGAATATCATCGCAACAAACACGCAGCATATCAATTACATGGGAAAGAACAGTAGATTTTCATCATTTGTTGTCTTTTACCATGCGTATCCTTAAAACTCATTATCTAAGATTCAAACAGTCTTAATAATTTTCTTTTTGTACATATGACAGCACGATTCGCTCCGGCCAAGTATATTATATATTCTATGTAATTGTCAATATATTTAACTATAAAACCTTCCTTCATGAATTTGCCCGAATTAAAGAAACTAAAAAGTCACTACAAGTCACAATGAAGCATGTAACTGCCCACAAGCACGGACACCTTTTCACTCGTTTCTCACCAACTTGTTATATGTCTTCCCGTGTCTTCTTTTCACGTTGTTTGAATACATCATCTACGCACACTAGTTAATGTGTTTGCTTTTAAAAAATATAAATAAACTTTAGATCCCTAAATCACATCCACACAATCTGTATAGCCACGATAAAAGTTTACCACCATCCACAGTCACGAACAACATTGATATCAAGTCACACTTTTATGCCAGAATGTCACCCATTAGCATGCCCGCCTTATGTCACCAAGGGTCACCCATCACTATTTCACTCATGTAAATTCAATCATACAAATGTAACTTTTGTATCTATACCCAGCCCTGAAGATTCGCAGTCTGTTAATAAAAAAAGGACCGCTTTCGGACAACGGCACCGGGAACTACAGGAGGGAGATTGAATATTTTCAGGTGCACCCGCCTAAATACCGGATTCTAGCGCAACAGCTTTAATCTTTTCTCCTCCCGGGGATGTTTTCCCATGAACCTTTCAAGGTATTACCCGACTACGCTTTCTAGCGCAACAATAACACTTGTGGCCATATCGCTACTTCCGGCTTTCTTTTCCTAAAGGCCCTGAAGATTCGCAGTCTGTTTCCCTGCGATGAAACACGTGTTGGCCAGAACAAGAGGAACAATAAATCTGTTTTCTATAACAAGGATTCTATCTCATTGAACTTTCTTTCTGTTGATTCTGAAACATTTTTGATGTGCGTAACTCACTACTAAACCATAACCAGGACTCACCGAGCATTGTGATATTTTCCTAGAGCAGGGGCAATTGTTGTTTTTGTACAAATTAGTGTGGATTTGTGATCCACCATTGAGCGGTTACGAGGGATTACCGCCCACCCTTTTGCCTGGAGTCTGACACTCAGTGACACGATACCGTGCGGCCACTAGGGAGTGCGCCTGTCCTAGTCTGGAATACCTCAAACCCTCCCAATGTATCAATTCCTAATGATGTAAGGCTAGGTCATGTGACCTAAAAATAACACTTTTCATTGGTTCGGACTGGGAGGGGGCGCTTAGCTCCTGCCCCCTCCCCAAGTCTCTCTCGGCCAGCTGAGTTGCGCCTGCTCTTGCTATTACAGCGTCTCACCCGCCATCCGGCTAAATTTCACCCACTCCAGCGATACAGCGACTCTTCCATTCTGGACCTTGTCCCACAATCCGTTTGACCTGAAGACACGTCCTGCGGTGCCCTCGCAATGCGGCCTGGTCCCTGAATGTGTGCAGGGGGACGGTATTTCTCGCTCGGCCAGCAGAGTTGCGCCCACTCTTGCGGCCTACGACATGGAGAGGCCGGGGCGTTGACTAGGCGGGGCCTCCGGCTGCAACCACAGCGCCAACGATCGCTGCTAAAGGAGGGGAGCCTTGCCGGTGAGAGCCACTGATCTGAAGAACGGCTGCCTGTGGTGCCTCCCTGAACCGCTTGATGGAGGCCCCCCAGGGGCGGTGTGGTGGCGCGGACTGCGTGGGGGCGCTTGGCTCCTGCCCCCATCCCCAAGTCTCTCTCGGCCAGCTGAGTTGCGCCTGCTCTTGCTATTACAGCGTCTCACCCGCCATCCACCTAAATTTCACCCACTCTTGCGATACAGCGACTCTTCCATTCTGGACCTTGTCTCCCCAGAGGTACATCACCTTACACAGACATGCACTCTGATCTCCTTGGTCTCAGTCAAGCATCAATAGTAAGATTTTCATAGGTGAGTGTAAGTGGGGGCTGTTTGAGGACCTGACTGCATTGGAAAGCAATGTGATGCGGCCTACGACATGGAGAGGCCGGGGCGTTGACTAAGCAGGAGCCTCCGGCCGCAACCACAGCGCCAACGATCGCTGCTAAAGGAGGGGAGCCTTGCCGGTGAGAGCCACTGATCTGAAGAATGGCTGCCTGCGGTGCCTCCCTGAACCGCTTGACGGAGGTCCCCCAGAGGCGGTGTGGTGGCGCGGACTGGGAGGGGACGCTTGGCTCCTGCCCCCTCCCCAAGTCTTGTTGCCCTGGTGTGGCCTGAGATCGCCCCCGACATAGGCGGCCGGCTCCCGGGGTCCGGCGGAACTTTTTGCCTTTTGGTGACTCTTCCATTCTTGACCTTGTCCCACAATCCGTTTGACCTGAAGACACGTCCTGCGGCCTGGTCCCTGAATGTGTGCAAGGGGACGGTATTGATTGGATCAAGATGGCGGCTTCACACAAAGCTGACTCAAGTGTTGCTGCTGATGCTATGCAAACAAAAACTGGTTTTCAGTTTGTACATTCTTCAGGATTTTTCCATCCAAGGCTGGTTGAGAGTTTGTAGAACGATGGCTTCAGATTTTCAACATACTACTCTTCAACATTCTTCATAAATGTAACAATGTGAGACTTACTAGGAGAACGGCCGTTTATCTTTCCTTTCAAAATGCTGCCAACAATATTTTCTTTATGGAAGACACCATCTTGTAGCATAAAAGGCTGCGTCAAGGGTGGTATTGCCCAGAATGTCTTGTTTTCTAGTGCTCGTAATGAGGAAGCCAGAACTGCCGAAAGGGATTCTGGTCCTGCCGCTACTTACTGGAGACATTGAACTATACTCTGGACCTGCCTGGCCTCGACCAAAATGGCGCCAGTATGGGAGCGACTTGCAACTCCTTATGACGTTCTAGTTACTTAGCCTTGACGTTATGGGGGATGTATGCGGTCTTTGTGCACATGGTGGGCAGGGAAGGGTACTGACTGGGAATACGGACAACCCTATTGATGTCGATTTTTCATTCTTGATTATTGTATTAATAAAGCTTCGAAGTAATGTTACCCATGATACTCGCCCATGGTGTGCGTATAGACGATTTTATTGTAACTGATCCTGTTATACTTTCAATTAAAAAATCAACCTTCACTGATCCTACAACCGTTTGTCACGTTTAGTTTTTTCAATTAAATGGCTCGCTTGTTACATACTCCTATACCCCTGGCTTTTGAAAGACACCATCTTGTACAATAAAGGGCTGCGTCAAGGGTGGTATTGCCCAGAATGTCTTGTTTTCTAGTGCTCGTAATGACGAAGCCAGAACTGCCGAAAAGGATTCTGGTCCTGCCGCTACTTACTGGAGACATTGAACTATACTCTGAACCTGCCTGGCCTCGACCAAAATGGCGCCAGTATGGGAGCGACTTGCAACTCCTTATGACGTTCTAGTTACTTAGCCTTGACGTTATGGGGGATGTATGCGGTCTTTGTGCACATGGCGGGCGGGGAAGGGTACTGACTGGGAATACGGACAACCCTATTGATGTCAATTTTTCATTATTGATTATTGTATTAATAAAGCTTCGAAGTAATGTTACCCATGATACTCGCCCATGGTGTGCGTATGAAGGATTTTATTGTAACTGATCCTGTTATACTTTCAATTAAAAAATCAACCTTCACTGATCCTACAACTGTTTGTCACGTTTAGTTTTTTCAATTAAATGGCTCGCTTGTTTCATACTCCTATACCCCTGGCTTTTGAAAGACACCATCTTGTACAATAAAGGGTTGCGTCAAGGGTGATACTGCCCAGAATGTCTTGTTTTCTAGTGCTCGTAATGACGAAGCCAGAACTGCCGAAAGGGATTCTGGTCCTGCCGCTACTTATTGGAGACATTGAACTATACTCTGAACCTGCCTGACCTCGACCAAAATGGCGCCAGTATGGGAGCGACTTGCAACTCCTTATGACGTTCTAGTTACTTAGCCTTGACGTTATGGGGTATGTATGCGGTCTTTGTGCACATGGCGGGTGGGGAAGGGTACTGACTGGGAATACGGACAACACTATTGATAACGCAAAAAAATAGATTTATTTTTTTTTTTGCCCCGCGGGGCCCTTTTAAAGCCTCCACATCAAACCTAGGGGGTCAGGGAGGATCTACTATGCCCCCTTATGGTCATTTCCCCTTCGTTTTGGCCTCCTCTTGTCTCTCGATCCTACCGAGAGACAAGATGGCGGCCACTCCGGACTGTTTAGAATGTTGACAGACACCGAAGAGCCAATCAGCTTCACTTCGCAAAGTTCCGTTACGCGAAAAGTACGCGAACCGGAGCGCTACCCGGGACGCTGTTACAGATATATATATTTTTTTGCACGTTAATTTATCAAAATACACTGGAGCACATATATTGAGACCTAGCAAAGGCACATCGGGCTAACAGTCCCTACAATTTTGCCAAGTTTCGTGCAAATCCATTCAGCCGTTCGAGCTAAAAGTGAGGCCAACCGCCCTATGGAAATTAACATGGGAAAAACGCGTTTTGGACCCCCCTTTTTTCTCTGCCCCCCCTTGACGAACCCCCCCAAATTTTCAGGAGCTGCTCAGAAACAAAATGTGCCATTTTCCTGAAAATTTCAGCCAATTCCGTCCACAAACGCCAAAGTTATTAGACATAGAATTTTCAAAAATCCCATAGAGAAAAAATCCTAACTATATATACCTACTGGCGACCGCCAGTAGGTAATATGTTTTCTATTGTTTCAAAGTATGCTGTGGTAATCATGTTTCTCTGTAATCCTGTGAATATCTATGTATGTTGCTGCTTCCATTGCTTTAAGAAATCTGTTGACATAATAAGATGATATAGAATTTGTATTCTCTCAGCATAATGTGGTAAATATATTCTATCAAAATGTAGGAATTCCTTTAATGCTTGTAATTTCAATAGGGAATTTGGAGGCTCAAGAGTCACTCATTTTCATAAGAACCCAGATATGAGTTTTTTGTCTTCATTGTATAACTTGTAACCTAAAAATTACATCTAAAAATAATCTCTTGCTTTCTTGAAATTCAGTTTGTTATCTGCCTCTGCTATCCTGGTGACTATATTGTCTACTTGCTGCAAATGTTCTTCTAAGATATCATCTGTGATGTATATATCATCTACAAAACAACTTACACATAAACCACATTGCAATAATATCTCAATTTTAGTCTTACCAAAAACACTTGTAATGCTGGATTGAATTCCTTAAAGATTGTAGAAAGTTAAATAATATGATTCTGGTTTCAAGATTTGTGTAAAAAAATTAATTTTCGATATGCGAGGTGGTTATATATTTTTTCCATGTTCATTGTGATTCATATGAGATCTTCCTAGGCTTCTGACTATATGGGATGTAAGATTTTGATCCCCAGGAGCTATCTTTAATTTTCACTTTGTAGCATATCAGTTCTTAAGTGACTGAAACACAAATTAGGAAAATGCTCCCAGTATTGCCTCATCCCCTGATGGAGCCTCAATATTAACTTTTGGTGGCTTATCATTTTGCTCCAGGATTATATGATAAGAATCAACTAATTTGCTGAAACTATCGCTGAGATTGTTCGTTCAATATCTCCTTTGATTTACATTTGAACTTTGGATAGAAAACCCAGTTCATTTAAACCATCCAACCTTTCTATCTCTATGTTTTCACTCTTCTACACCATGATCAGGAGTTTCGAGTTTTTGATGGGCCATAGTGTTTTTTTGCCACACGGTCCAGTATGTTTACTACCTATGTTCTGTTTCTCAATAGAACTCTCTTTCTGTGAGGCGTGCAGCATTTATTCTTTTGTTCTGACATGGTAGTTTTGAGGGTCTTGGCCCTTGACTGTGTCCTTTTCCCTACTGATCAGGCTCTGGGGAAGAGTGAGTATCTTTGCCTGACTCTGTATCCTTATCTCCACATGCCTGAAAAGAATAGGAATACCGCTTATCAGAGGACTGATATCTCTCTTGAGCTCTTAAGTCTTTTCAGTCCCTCAGGTTGAATCATCCCTGTTTTGCATCTTTAAAATAGAATGATACATTATTTTTAAATCCTACCCAGAACATTGATTCTCTCTCCCCCAACCCCCTTCTCTGTCTTTCTTTCGATGGTCACACATTGTCTGCCTTGTTTTTAACTGAGATCTATGTGGTCTCACTTTTAAGGTATCTCTCCCCATGGAGACACAGAAGTGAGATATTATTTTCCGTAAATCTACCTCTCTTTTCATCCTGTAGAGTGGCAGCATATCATTAATAGCCAATAGTCCTGAGTCACTTTTAATATTACCCCTGCTACTTTTGTATTGCCTATTGGTTTCATTGCTAAATCCACTGCAGGCGAAGCTCCATGGTCTGCCTAAGTTTATTTTAATACTTCTGATAACACTGCAATTGAAAGCATACCATGCATAGCCATTCATACAGTGTCAAATACACTTCCTAATGACTGGCAGCTCATGTACATTCAGTAACATGCCCGTTGGTAAACACAGATTTAATATTCAATGTTCATCCTATGGAGTTGAATGAAGAAACACCACCTCTAATTAGTGGTTTTTCCTTGCTAACCAAAATAATATATCCTTCTGTTTAGACAGCTATCAGCCTATTATAACATTTATCGTCTGGAGAATTTATAGTCATTGCTTGTGCTTGTGTAGACTTTGCACAACTTTTACCATCTCAGTTTCTTGTGGTACTGATACATACTACCTCTATTGTTTGTGTATTCTGATAATCTCAGTGAGCATCTCCCTTGATATAGACAGGTGGGCTTGCTCTCGGTGTGTAATACTAAACAGTTTGTCCTGGCATTGTTCGTGGTCCTAAGAGTACTCTTTGCTCTGCATTCAGGAGTTTTCCAGAAGCAGAGTGAATGTTCAGTATATGCTAGGGGGACTTCAATATACACAAATGGATACATTAATATGGAGGGTCGATCTTAGCATACTATATGAATAGCCGTAAAGTGTCTGCAGCTCATAATTCAACAAGTAAAATGCTTCCATAGTACAGTGTGTCTTCTCCAACCACTTAATGGGGATCCTTTAGATATGAAATGAGCAGTAATAGTGACACATGCATTTTTGCACTTTCTATTTCCTATAGCTCAGTTTCTTCTGGGCTCTTCACCACTGCTCATAAAGACCCACACTTGGTACTTACGATAAGGCTAACCCTACGGCTTGTACCAAAGCTTGGTGAAACTGTGCGGGTGTCAGACAACATTAACGTTGGGATGGTGTGAGTCTGATTCCCCGCTCCCCCTCACAGTGCACTATCCGAATCCCTAACCTTACAGGGTAAGAAATGTGTGTGCAACCTCAACACATGACATCCCTGATCCCCCAAGGAAATCGTTGTAATAGAGCTAGAACATTTTCATTTGGATTCTCATGCATGCCCAAAGAAGTGCACAAAAAATATTTAGCAAGACTTTACGATACTAATTGTCGAGTTGTGCTTCTTACATACAAATACATGTGCTGTGATTATGAGTAGAATGAAACAGATTAGCGTAATTAGCATCTAAAGAACAGTGGAAAGAATAACAATTTCCAGCATTGTATGAAGTGTACTCCTGATAAGCGCTCACTAACCTGGACTTGCCTAGGTTGGGTTATCTGCAAAACCCCTGCTGGTGGACTAACTCCCTATTACCTGTGGGTAAGTGTCACCAGGCTGTCCATCTTGGTGTAGAGCTGTGTTGGTACGCAGGAATCAGCTGAGTAGGAATTCCCACATGTGGTAACCCCGCAGTTTCAGTGGAGTGCTCCTCTGCCTAAATAAGGAAGTGGTTCTGTATTTATAACAATAGAACCCATGTAATGTAAATGTAAATTGATACTTGTATAGCGCACTACTCACCCGCAAGGGTCTCAAGACGCTTGTACGAATACCGCTGTGGAACCCATCCTGGCTTTCCCTGTGAGGCGTCCACTCCTGGGCACCCCCAAGGTGAAGGCCAGGCATCCTTAGCGTTGTGGGGGCCGTTGTGGAGATTAAGCAAGCTATTGCCCAGAGTTGCAGAGTGGGACTCAATGATTGGAATAGGCACCGAGGCAAGAATTATCAGGACCGTGGAATTTTTGAGCCCAAGAACCGCCGAGGCAGGGAATTGAACCCTGGTCCCGGGCTAGACCTCTGCATCAGGGTCTGCCGCTCTAATCATTGAGCAACACTTCTCCACGTCATTCTCACTACCCCGGTTTAGGCCGTAATTGTTTATTCTAGTTGGCTAGCATTGTCGCTTTTTGGACAATAACCTAAATAACATTTGCACAGCAAACTTTATCCCTTGTACTGAATGTTCAATTTATCGTAATAGAGTATCTACGAAGTTGAAATGTAAACAGTGCAGATTAAGAGAATACTATCCTGCATGGTCACGCATTCAAATGTATGTCAAAAGTCACTGTGTGCAAAAGAGAAGGCTACTTAAGAAAGCTGAACATATAAATGTTGTGTTTTTCTGCAAGGCCTATCCTGACCATGTGACATCCACTCCTTGGATGTGTGTGTGTGTGAAAGCTACCCCTAGACAAATGCTAAAATATGAGTTGAAACAGTACAAAAGAACCCTACTAAAACCTATAAAAGCATTACACTTCTTTAATAACAGGGCATAGAGAAACACATTACTTAAAATCATTCAGATAATTAAATAGCTAGAATAACATATTTATTTAAAAAGCAACTTAACAAAAAAATAAAGCCAAAATAAAAATGGTCTCATACCCTGAAACTGCTAGTTGTTTATGATTTATGAGAGGGGGACAAAACATTGCTGTTCCCATCCAACAAAGAAGATATTCTCCGAAGCACTCATTGAATCAGATCTATGGAGCAAGCATGCGCCCATCCACCCACAATCAGCAGCCGCCAAAGGTAGAGTAGTCAGTGCAATATCCACAGAAGCTGAGCCAAGATCCAGATCTCTGGGAGCAGAAATACACCAGGAGGGCTTGTAGAATGCATTTAGAAGCAATGGCAAGTGCAAGGGACAATGGTACACGTGGGCCATTAATGGTCTCACTAATAGGTCAAAGTCCAAGACTAGACCAGTTGCTTTGCTAGGCATAAATCCAGTGCACAGTCGAAAGCGCAAAGAAGACGCCAGGATATGGGCTGCATATAATGTAGCCGCACAGGTTGAAAGGACAAGAACCAATGATTGTTTAGTTTTCGAAGCAAGGATGCAAAAAGACACTGTGTCATGTGTTCATGACACAGGAGCATGTGCAGATATGCTAGTTCCATTTGGCAATGTAATCGGACATCCATTGTGGAGCATCAAAGTGTACGTTTGAAAGCTTCATCAAAGGCCCAGGCGTCGCCTCCCTAACTGTGCAGGAAGGTGGATATATTATTTGTGTGCAACAAGAAACAACTGCAGAAAGAGTCACCAGATGGGCTATTCACATTTTCTTTCCTAAGCAGCCTTCATCATTCAACATCAAATAACTTGTATTCAAGTGCAATTTGAAAGCTGGACGTATCACTGAGCTGGGGAACCATTCAGATAGCAGGAAAATTTGCCAGTGACACATTGCATGTGCCATGAAGCAAAACTCCCTGTACACCAAGAAATGTCCTAAAGTAGTCTTGCACTCTGAGCTGCTAAGAAAGACCTCGGTTTCGCCATTTCTACAGCAAATTCTAACAGGTACATTTATGGCTCAGGCACATATCTTTCTACTAGGGCTTCAAATCTGCCTATGTGATGACATTGCAAGCAGTATTGAAACTGGAATGTCGATATCGGCAGAGAAATAACCCTGTGGTTTAGCCAATCAACAGAAGCTATTTCTCAAACAGTAAATGGTAATTTCTATAGCTTCTCTTTGTGTAACATGGTGTATGTTTACATCCTTCCTTGCCATGATTTTCTGCTGTGTGTGTTGTGAGATTGTAAGTTAAAAACAAGATTGTGGCATTAAGGTGTTGCCATGGTACGTGACCTGAAAGGAATGACTGCAGGGTCCAGCTTAATAACATAATTGACCTAAGCTGTGACTGCCCATGTTGTAAAGAGGACATGTCATTCTGTATGAGGTCTATCGCAGATGACATGTTACCAAGAGTGTATACGTTAGTGGATACAGTAGTTAAACCATCATCTACTACTGCAAGAGCACTTTCTAAATTCGCTTTGGCAATCTCATCCAGTCTTGCAGCAGCCTCCTAGTGGGAAACTTTCCACACTTTGTTGTATATTGGGTACAAGAAGCAATGGTGACATGGTTTTCGAGCACCTAGTACAAAGTCCTGTAGCCTCTTGCCATCAAAAAGAAGTGTTGCTTCACCTGGGACAATGTTGATGTTGAAGTTTTTAACCATTCAAGGCACAACTTCCCAACATTGTAAGTTGTTAGTACCCTGTGTTAGTATTTCACCGCTACACTAATCATCCACCTGATTGGTCCCTGAAGAATTGTATGAACTGTTGCGAAGCATGGTGTCTAATTTTCCCTCCGTGAAGTTTGTGAACTGGTGCCAGTACACTAGGCGTGAAAATGTGGGAATATTAACTGTTTTGTTCAGGAAAATCATTTGATATGGTATCTGCCATTCTCTGAATATTGCCTTGTTCCTCTGAATCTGCCAAACTATTGTTCCTCAAATTGATTTCAACAAAACTGTGTCCCTCCAAAATTTCAACCCTCGTATGGACAATTGGAAAAGACAAGATGCAAAATATTTCAGCTTCTGGTTAGTGAACATAATTTTCTTTGCTGGTGATGGTGCAAGCTGATAGTAATTAGACACTGGGTCAGTTGTATCATAACCATAGAAATATTCAAACATCTGTACAAACATTGGTGAGCTACCCTGTGGTGGTGTTCCCATGGCATGTAATTAAATATTGCATGTGGAGTACGTGCTTTATGCAACAAGTGGTAACCATAATGCTGAAAACAGACAGAGCATTTCAACATAGTTACAAAATGACTTCCTACATTTCTTTGGAATTAAAAACAGTGGAATACTTGAGATCTTTCAGCATTCCATGCACTGCATCAATGTCTCAATCATCAGAGGAAGTACCAGGGGTGATAAAATGATGTAAAGAGATGTGAAACACATGGAAATTTGCAAAACTTCAGTAGCACCGACTATATCATATTATACCCATCCCAAACAATTCCATCAGGAACCAGAATAGCAGAAATGTTTACAAGGGAAAGGTATCTTTGTAATGTGCGTGATGAAGAATGAAGAATAGGCTGTTAAAACCAAGTTCACCATATGGACTGCAGACCGTTCTGGGAAAAAGAGTCCATTTAGAAACAAGAAAAAGACTGTCATAAATAAAAAAATCCACAGGATGAGGAAAAGTCATTAAATTGTGATCCACAGGTATAGACATGGAGGAAGAAAGTATGTCTTCTTCAACCAAGATTAGATCTCCGTCTACCTCAAAGAGGAGGAATTGGATGAGGTAGTGGCTCATATGAATCAGATGAAAAGTCATCAAAGTTGACAAAGTTGTTTGCTCTATTTTTGGGAGCTCTGTATTTTGTGTAGAACTTGGAGTGGACTCGAATTGTGCTATGTTGACATAAATACTATCTCTGTTGGGTTTCTGAATATAAATCTGTGTTTCTTTGCAAGCTATTTGTATAGTTGTTGTAGATGTAGAAGAGATACTTTGTTGTTTGCTATCCCCAGCAGGGGAGTAGAAGCTTCATCGCTGATCAAAAGTTCCAATAGGACTTCCTAGATAGTTGTGAGAGGAGACCGATAACTACTCCGAATGCCAAGTGGCCTACTGTGTAGAACCTGCAACATGATGCAGTTTGTTGAGATCTACTGACACAAATCTCTTGTTTTTGCAACCAGCAAGGGGCAGTAAATATACAGTTCTGGTACTGTCAACCGCCATAACATGTACAGGGGCTGTGAAAGATGGCCCATATTGTTTTTTGCCCACAATGGTATCTCTGATGAGTTTGCAATCTTGGGGATCCAGCCAGCGGCTGCAGGGGCTTCCTTCACTTCTCCAGAGGTGATGGGAATTATTTGGACTTTGCTTTGCGTGTCATGGAAACTGTTTAGCTCCTGGAAAACAGCCAATCATTCATTTATATCACATGGCGTTTCTGCCACCACTGTGCTGGGACTGTGGAGGTAAGGTGCCCGCATCCAAACCCCAAACAGGATCTCATAGGGAGTCCATCCACCCAGGGATTTTCGAGGCAGATTGTTTAATGTTCTTCGGACTTCATATAGATGATGGATCCTACAATGACCTGAGCCTAATACCCTCACTGTTAAAGACTGCTTTAAGTCTTGGTTCTTCCTTTCCACCATTGCATTTCCCTCGGGATGATAGGGGAGTTGTACCGCACGGTCACTGCTAATTTTATCACTGTGACTTTGTAAGCTTTAAAGGGGCACGCCTGCCCCTGGTCCGAATGGAATGGGCCAACTGCAAATGTTCCAATAAAGACTTGCAAGTCTTTGATAACAGATTGGGCATCAGCCGATCACTGTGGCCAGATTAATAGGAATCGATAGCAAGAATCAACTGCAACTAGGATGTCTTTGTAAGCCCCATCTGATTGCAAGGGGCTGCAGTGGTCCAGATAAATGTAAGCCAGAGGCCCGTTGGAAATTAATAGAGGTGTCTGTGTTGGCCGTGCTACGGTGGAACCCTTGATCTCCAGGCAGATGTTGCATTGAAAGATAAAGGGGCTGATTAGGATGGCAGGAGGCCCACCCCCGCCGGCCCAATTCCAAAGACTGCTTCATACTGCAGCCTTTCTGGGTATCAAAATGACACACTGATGTTCTTGAACACACATGCTTGTTTTTTCATTTCTGCCGAGATTTGTGGATCCTCTGTGATTTTGCAGAAACATTTTAAAAGAAAGTATTTGTAGGCTCATGCGCGGTTCATAGGGGACCCCAGTACCAGACCTAGGTCATCAGAGTATTCCTACCCTGCCTCCCTTTTCTTTAGTTTTCACCTTTTTTGGGGACTTAGCTGAGTCTGAGTTCCAAAATGGCTGCCAACACTTCCTGGTTGAAGTGTTGTCAGACAATCAGATCTCTGCATGAGATCGGTTGCATTCGAGAAGGGTCCCCGTCACTAGATGTACAAATTTGGTTTTCCTTTAAACTCTCAAAAACTACTAAATGCATTTACACCAAATAACAAAAAAGTCTCTTTCTGTAACAAGAGCCAGCTTTCTGCCAAATTTAGTGTAAGTCCATCAAGTGGTTCGAGCTGTAGTCATGTTCAAAATCCCTATGGGACAAAAAGGTTTTGGCCTTTCTTCTTGGCCCCCACTTTATGAATAAACCCAAAACATTCAACACAGTAGCTGAACTGACTGTTGTACTAGTTTTGAAAATTCAGTGAAGATTAGTTGAAAGACATCAAAGTTATTGGCAAAACAATAAACGATTTTCCTATCAAAACAAGGTTCTAACTATAACTATATATATGTGTGTGTGTATGCGTACGTATGTGTGTATATATTATATATAAATCAAGAACCACCAGGAGGAAAAGGCAAAGGGCAAACCGGCGGAAGGGGAAGAAGCGCCGGGAGAGGATATCAAAAACAGAAGAAGAAGTAACTTTGACAACAGACACCACCAAAGATATGACTATCATCAATCTCACGAACATCCAATTGACAGAGAAAGAGCAAAAGATCTTAGAACTGGGCCTTTCATTTTGCCCAGAGGCTGATATGGACTTTGTACAGACTCGCATTGATCTTTTTAAGTTTATAAGACTGCTCAAACTTAAAAAGCATTTCCTTACAAACCCGAGGCGAAGGACTACTGAGGTTCCCCTAGTGGGTGCTGCAATTGGGAATAACCTTAGAGTGGAGGACATGGATTTAATGATGGCATTGAGAGCAACGAACATGGAAGCACAAGATTTGGAACCTGAGGACTTTGCTGACAACATTGCCCAGGAAGAAGATATCAACATATATCAAGATGCCCCAACACCTTTTAGACCGAGATCACGCTTTACACCTTCGTCAACCAGGGACACAGTTGATGTTTACAATGAACTGGTCCTCAATGAACTGAAGAAGTTGGGTAAGAATATGAATCCAAATAAAGCAAGTAATGAACAGCAAAGAGAATATTATGCTTTAATTAAGAAACTATTGGAGTGTAATAATTGCATAGTGCGCAATGCTGATAAGGGGGGCAATGTAGTCCTTTGGGACAGAGCAAAATATTTAGCTGAGGCATATAAACAACTTGATGATAAAGTCTGTTATACACGTGTTGAAGAAAAAACTATGACAGATAGCTATGCATTGTTTAACATAGAGCTGAAACAGTGGTACGACTCCTCTTTACTAACACACGACGAGTTTATGTACTTGAAGATAGATATGCCAACTACACCTGCATTTTATTTGATCCCAAAGGTGCACAAAGATTTATTTAACCCCCCTGGACGCCCTATTATTTCAGCGATAGGAAGCGCACTAGAAAATACTTCCAAATTTGTTGACTCCTTCCTGAATCCATTGGCAAAAACATTACCTTCGTTTTTGTTAGACACTGGGGACTTTCTGAAAAAAATATATGACACACCCTGGGAAGACGACTACCTGGCCAGCTTGTACACAAGCATCAGACATAAGGATGGCATTCGTGCAGTCAAACACTTCTTGGGCACGAGAGCCATTAGTCTGTGGTCACACACTCAAATGCTCCTGAGGATGGTGGAAAAATGTTTGACCAGTAACTATTTTTTATTTTATGGTCAACTATTTCACCAGACGTGTGGTACTGCCATGGGCACCTGCTTCGCCCCCAGCTATGCTAATTTGCATATGGGCTGGTGGGAGGAGCAGGTGGTCCGGACGCAGTACCAAAAGGAATGGGAGGAAAATATTGTCCACTGGAGTCGATTCATCGACGATTTATTTTTGGTGTGGAAAGGATCTGAGTTAGAAGCCAAGTCTTTTATATCTAAGCTTCAGAAGAACGAGCTAAACCTATCCTTTACAAGTACCATCAGTAAAGATAGTGTTAATTTTTTAGACCTAACAGTATATGTCGAACAGGGTAAGATCCAAACTAAGTTGTACAGAAAACCCACCAGTGGCAACACTTTGTTGCACGCTAAAAGCTTTCACCCTATGGCCCTCAAGAGCAGTATACCATATGGAGAGAGCCTTAGGGTCATGCGCAATTGTAGTACTCCTGCAGAAACAGAGAAAGAACTGACAATCCTGAGTACTAGATTTAAGGAACGGGGCTATCCTACCACCTGGATAGCAGAAGGAATACAGAAAGCCTCTAAGCAAAAGAGGGAACAAATCCTCTTTGGCATTACAAAAGAGTCTGAAAATGAGAACCAATGCAGATTTATAACTGGTTATAGCAGACAACATGTTGAGGTGAGAAGAATACTCAACAAGCATTGGCATATCATTAAAAACGACCCCGTGCTTGGGAAGGAAGTCCCCAAAAGACCACAAATAACATTCAGAAAAGCAAAATCCTTCAAAGATTGTTTGGTATCCAACATGCTCACAAAACCCAAGCCAAAAACGACCTGGCTAGATAAAAAAGGCTTTGTAAAATGCACAAAGTGTAAGGCATGTAATCATGGCCTGAACTGTAGTAAATACAGATTAGGCCTTTCCAATAGAACGGAAAAGATTAAAAGTAAATATACATGCAAAACTGATTACGCGATCTACATTCTCGAGTGCCCTTGCAGGCTCCGGTATGTAGGGAGCACAATCAACGAAGCCTACAAAAGGATCTTGCAGCACCTGCGTGCAATTAAGAACGCCGACAGGGCTTATCCTGTAGCCAGGCATTTTGAGTTGATGCACAATGGAGATGTCAACGGATTGACTTACTGTGTGATCGATTCTATTCCAGCTAGCCAAAGAGGGGGAAACAGATTGAGCAAGTTGAGTCTATGTATATAATTAAGCTGAATACCAAGCAACCGAACGGTCTTAACATTGAAGAAGATTTGCATAGACACCTTTAATATCTTCAGTGTTTTACAAGTAGTGTCTGTTATATTCATATATATGAAATTTAATTTGATCATGTTGATTATTGTATGGACAGCACATTGTATAATGTATTTACATCTGACATCTAACATGAATTGAGGTAATTGAAGAAAACACTGATTTGCTTTTACGTAAGGGATAACCAGTGTGTTTGCTCACTGGAGCTTTATTTTTTGTAATGTTTTGTAACGAGTTGTGATGCAACACAGTTTGTAATTTTTTAACCTAGAGAAAAATCGGAAATATTTGCGTATATCCGATAGATATTTAGGTAAGCCCACATGGGCTAAATTTTTCGACCTTTCATCATTGAGCTAGTGACATACGTTGGCAAAGTGTTTTCTCTTTGTCAACGCGCACTATTGTGAATAAAGTTTTTTCGAATGTGTTAAAAAACAATCCACAAAACAACTCGTAAAAAAACATGTTATTACAAAGCACTGAGTTGTCCACGTTCAGAAACTATACGTAATACATATGCATTCTGACCAAATATTTGTTAATCATGTTAAAGTGAATGTACACAAACATTGTTTTTGTAATGAATTGGTAAAATGAAGTCTGTCCTTTCTGTCAGTTGACATGTGGTCACTGACGTATATGATGATGCAAAAACATTTTTTTCTTTAAAATGGCCGCACGCTTTTCTAACCACAACCAGTGATCAAGACTACTGTGTAGTCGAAACGCGTTTGGCAGCGGCAATAAAGAAATCAAGAAATCTCACTTGGCGTGGTCATTTATGCAAAGGAGTGTGAGGGACTCAATCCAAGGAGTCCTACTGAGACGACGCAACTCTCGATCTGGCGGAGGCAGTCAATACTTGGATTTTTCCTGTATATATATATATATATATATATATATATATATATATATATATATATATATATATATATATATATATTGGTAAATATGTGTGTGTGTGTGTGTGTGTGTGTAGCATGGCAACAAAAAAAGAAAATTTATGCATGGCATCAGAACTAATTTGATCCAGCTCTTCTTGAGAAACTAAACTGGAGAGCCTTTTCTTCACCCCTCTCTCCTAACAGTTACCTCAATCTTCACTCATCTAACTCAAATAGTCAATTGCAAAGTCATCATGAAAGTTTTACCACATCAACCGAGTCTTAAACAGTTCTGACCTGCCCCCTCAAACAACCTATTCCTCAAATAAATAAATAACTAAATTTAAATCTGCACCCTAATACACACCCCCATAAATCACAACACATCTACATGTCTGTCAAACTAAACACTAACTCTCTGCACTTGGATATTCTACTCAAACACAAAATAAATTTCATAGGAGCCATAACTGCTTTCTGGAACCTTTATCCTGGTGAACTAAGAACCAAAACCACCTCTTCTCTCCCTCAGACAACACTTAAAACCCACCTTCTCAGTTATTTCTGAAATAAGAATGCTCACTTCACTGTTTCCTCTTCAGATTTTCAAACTTCTCTTTTTGTGTAAAATGTGTCAGCTCCTATTCTAAGTATCCTATAAATATTATGGTTTTGAAGCATTAAATGAACCTGTTAAAACAATCCTCTATGGGCCTGATTCACAATGGTAAACTTACAATTTCTAGTTTACGACAATTATCTTTATGTGTGGAGTCTTCGCAGATAAAAATACCTATCATTTTATGTGAGGCAATCCCTTTGTAAATAGCAAGCAATCATAAACTTACTCAACAGTGTAAGTTTACCTTTTGGAATCAGGCCCTAAGTATACTGAAATTAGGTGTAATACTTTGCTGTACAATTTGGATCCCGTGAACTTTTTCACTGTAGATATGTTGATTGTGGCATTAGCTGGGGACCATTGAAGTTACATATGTATGGTATGCAATATAAGAAAATTTGGATTTGAAGTTTAGTAAAGAGCAACAATTCTATGGGTAGGGGGAAACTGAGTAGCAAAATAACTGAAGCATGTCCAAAATACTAGGAACACATTAGTGCAGCATGACCAAATGTATGAACTGGAATAAATTGTGAATAATCATTTGTACCTCCAGCGGTCCAACTGGGTTTTTTGAAGTTTTTTGGTTGGGAGTCTCATTGAAAATAAGTGAGAACCCTCCTTTCCTCTCAGATCTTTGTGCAAAAAATACTTGGGTACATTGAAAAAAATGAACTTGAAAAAATAATTCATACCAAATGGGAACTGAACCCTATTACAATGATATGGTATGTTGGTGGTGGAATTAAGACTTTAACTCTTTAATAATGGATAATACAATATCATTTATGTGAGCATTATACAAATTCTGCAATCATTAATCCTGTGAAAAATCTATTTGCATACACAGAAAATAAATACAACATATAATATAACTTATAACAAAATAGGTAATTGTACATCACACCATAAGATTATGGCTGTGTATGTAGCAAAATAATATATACATATATATTGTTTTTGGCACAAGAAAGTATCAGTACACTCGTTTTCACAAAATGAGTATTCTGATTGGTAGCTAATTGGGGACCATCTGGTGTTATTTATTTATATACTTTGATCCCCAAATGGTTCCACAGCCTCTTTGTATTTTTATTTTTTTCACTGTAAAGATGTTAATTATGTAATGCATGTGGGTTCTGTTGTGGAAGCACACATATAAATTGAGAAACGATTCAATGGGTAGGCAGGTGAGTTGCAAGTTCATTTTGTGGAGAAGTGTGGCTCAGGGGTTAGAGGCAGCAGACCTGGAAGCTGAGATTGGTCCTGGACCAGGGTTCAATTCCCCGCCTCAGCGGGTCTTGGGCTCAAAAATTCCATGGACTCGATAATTCTCGTTCCGGTGCCTACTCGACTCACAGGTTCACACTCTGCGACTCTGGGCAATAGCTTGCTTAATCTCCACTACGGCCCCTCGCGGCGGGATGCCTGACTTTCACCTTGTGGATACCCTGCTGGGGTTATCTCACAGGGGAATACCAGGACGGGTTCCCAAGGCAAGCGCCTTGATACCTTCGGGTGATACGTGCGCTATATAAATCGCAATACATTTACATTTACATTTTCCTGAGCGTGTGCCAGGTCTGTGCCATCCAAGAATCCTAATGTTTGAGGGATAAACAAGGTCAGAAATGTGATGTTGTAGGTGGAGAAAGAGATTAAAGACAAGATTAATGATATATTATGAGGTGTTTTTTATTGATGAAAAGAGGTAGAGTTATTATGTGACACGTGTGAGATTGATAAGCGGTGGAGAAATTTTAATCAAATGAAGACTGTAAATATTAATTCAAAGGGCTATGGTTGTCCTCCCATTGATCTGTTCAGTATCTTTACCTAGTGACCTAGGTTCCCGGGTGTTAATGTTTCAAGGGCAGGGTACGGGACATGAAACACTGTTAACTTGTTGGGTTGGGGTGCTGTTTGAGAATGGTGTAAGCTCGAGAATTGTCCGTCTCAATAGTAGTGTGAAGGGGAATGGTGGAAAAGGGCCTCTATCAGGACACTTTAATGATTTGGAATTTCCAAAGATAGTCAATGATAGGCTGGGATGTATTTTGCTACATGATTGCTTTTATGGAGTCTGCAATGAAAGATGTACCTAAAGTAGAAGGCGTGTTTGTAGTGGTGCTGGAGAAACTGAAGTCAGAGTTGTATAGGCTGTGTAGGTTGGAGGTTATCAAGGTAATAGAGACTCTGGCGTGTTTCCACCATTTTTAGTAGAATGCAAGGAGAATTGTGACATTCAATTGTATGGACCCCATAACATTTCAAACTAATTCTTGAAGGATCATCAACTAGAGTTGCACCCTTAATAGGACCACCTTACATACCATAAAGCACACCATTCCTATCATATGACTTTCAGTACTGCATTGGCCTCTGCAGGGACCCAGATGATGCAGGCAGTGTTTGGTGGATGTAGAAAACAATGTGGACTAGCCCACTGAGTTTGTAGAATATAAATTAATATTCTGGGTCACTGTTGGCTGAGGCCTTAGTGCTAGACCCAAAAGGTCTTGTTTATAAACCCCTCACACACCAACCTGGTTGGTGTCATGCTTCATCATTGGGGTCCAACCAGGCAGCCGAGTGCCGCCTGGTTGTGCTACTACGCCTGACTGCAGTAGTGTGATGTGGATGAAGGTGAATGTTAAAATACACTTCTGTGAGTCCTTGCCTAGTAATTTATACCTGGGGGCCCAGAGTGTCAGGATAAAAACTATGTGGTGCAACTAGTAGTAGAGTAATTATATCTATGAGTTGACTGTATGGTGGTGGTCTACATGTTTCAGTCCCTTAAAAATTAGACAGGACTTTCTTCAGGACCAAGAGACAGACTGTGAGTGGCAAAAGTGGTGCCAAGGGTGTGTTATCTCCTACACACACGGTAATGTGTTGAAAAAGGAAAGGTAAAAAGGTGCTACTGTATACTTACAGGCACCTGGTATTCGCGAGAAAAATCCTGTAAGGAGTGAAAAGAAGACAAATGCACAGCATACTAAATCAGGAAAATAAGCGTGCCATGAGTTATCTAGAGGTGTTCAGGATTCTTTGTGACATGCGGCATGCATGGCTAGGTAATTATAGGCCAGGACTAGTGACGTACTTGCGCTTGAGCGCAGCATGCACGTGGGGAAGGGGATGAGCATGCTTATGTTGAAATGCGCATCATACTGTGTGGCATGATGTAACATGTTATTGCGGCGTGCTGGAATAGCATGTTGTGTTCTATGGCCACCTGATACAGGACCGACCTGGTGGTGTGTATAGAGGAGCCCTGGTGTGGCTATAACAAGGGCCGCTGCCGTGTGGTATCACTTAATGGTGAGCCAAAAGAAACATTTAAAAATTACGTGGTTCTAAAATGAAGTTGCGCCCCCGAGGGCAATCATGCATTGTGAGACAAAACAAACATATAGAAATTACGTAGTATGTAGGGGACAAATAATTACTACGCTATAACATGGTTTCCCAGACTTTCCGGGCCCGGGGGAGAGGCATCTCTGTAATGGATCTGTGGGGGTTTATAAAGATCAATGATTAATTGAGTTTGGTGGATGTCAAGTGTTATTATTTGTGTATCAAGAGGGAGAGAGAGGACTAGATAGCTAGTCCGTATCCCCAGGGGTATTTATATATCAACAAGGACTAGCTATTCGTGACTTGTGTGTCAGAACGCTATGACATGTACATTGGCACCTATTGGGTGTCTTCATGAAGCCCTCACCCACCAACCTAGTTGGTGGCATGCTTCATCATCAGGCCCACCCATTGACACCTAATGTGTCCCGGGTGTGCTTCTACGCCTGATTACAGCGGAGCAGGTATTCTTACTGAGAGTGCAGTGTAGTGAAAAGTGAAGTGGGATTAAAACGGCATGACAGGGGTCCCAATGCCCGAGGGCTAATTAAATTTTAATGAATGGGCTACTGTCAGCCGTTAAAAACAAGGCAGTGGGGATGTTACGGTGGTGAATTACGGCCTCCTACATCCAAGATTTATGGCTTTATAGTTGGATTACAGATCAAGGTGGATTGAATATGAATTTGTTGGTGAAATCAGCATCAAGGTTAGCATCAGGTTTTCAGGATAGAATGCATACTAAAGCAATTAAGAGAGCTTATAGATTGAGCCTTCGTACGTTTATAGGTGTAGAACCAGTTGTAATATTGCACTGATGTCTTTATGACACTAAAAAGTTTCTGTCTTGATTAGGGTATTTGAAGATGTGAGGCTGAATTTGTGATGGATCACATGCACATAACCAGTGTCAAATGCAACAGTACTTTGATGTTAGGAAGATAATTAGAAGCTTTTTGGTGGAAGTCTGGGAATTAATAAATGGAGCAATTCACTACAAGGCTCCATGAAGATTATTTGTCTTCAATGGACGTCTGCCTTTGGTGCAGGTAGAAAATAATCTTGGGGTGTTGCTGAATGGTGTGCTCAGGAATAAAATAAGTGCAGCTAAGTTATAACAGTGATTTTTTTTTATTAAACTGTGAACTTGTGTTATAGTGCATGTATTTCCATGCATGTATTTCCATGCTTTTGCTTCCTTATGTTGAGAGATTAACTGATTGTTATGCCCTTAGAACTGGAGCAGATTGTAGAGACTTAGGGCCCAATTATGGGACCACCATCGCACTGTGGCGGTCCGACCACCTGGATACCTGGTGGTCCAACTGCCAAATTGGGTTTCGGGCAGTGAGACTGCTGTCAGACCTCCGCAATACCATCACCAATGCCAGGATCTAAGACAAAGCAGCAGCCGAGGTGGAGAAAGCAGCAGTGTATGCAGGTGGTGCCAGCCTTGTCATCACAACCGGGATGCATGGGGTGCATTACTTAAAAGTTTCCGAAATCACTGGGAGAAACGCTGCCATACCAGTTTGTAAAGCCCTTGCAGGATCGCCATCTTCGCTGACATCGCCGCTGCTCCACCGCTGAGTGTCTCCTCCCCCCGCCGCAGCCTCACACCAACAGCGCTGCCGCAGTGTGGGGGAGCGGGAAAACTACATCTCCCAGCGGCCTCCGCGACCGGAAGTCGCGTCGAGGCGGAGCGCGCCAGGAGGCGCTTAAAAGCAGCCTTCACCTGCTGTGGAGTGGGTGCATTACTTAAAAGTTTCCGAAATCACTGGGAGAAACGCTGCCATACCAGTTTGTAAAGCCCTTGCAGGATCGCCATCTTCGCTGACATCGCCGCTGCTCCACCGCTGAGTGTCTCCTTCCCCCGCCGCAGCCTCACACCAACAGCGCTGCCGCAGTGTGGGGGAGCGGGAAAACTACATCTCCCAGCGGCCTCCGCGACCGGAAGTCGCGTCGAGGCGGAGCGCGCCAGGAGGCACTTAAAAGCAACCTTCATCTCCCGCGTCGCGGGAGCGTGCGGGGCAGCGCCGGGCGAAGCCCGGGCAAAGGGCGGGCCGTCTGTGGCCGTCCGGGGCAGGAGGAGGCAGGGCAGGGCCCCCCCTCTTACGTCGGACCTGAATAACGTCTACAGGTATTTATTCACTGCCCCGGTCATCGGGTCATCGAGTACTGATTGTTTAGCCACACGGGCTGCACACTGGACTAACCTGGTGGATAGGGGTATTAGAAGTCACTTCACATTTAAAGCACTCACATAGGAGTGGTAGAATGGCTGGCAATTTATTGAACTCATCACTACCTGATACTCTAGGAGTGAGTATATTGGGCCCTCTTGATAAGTTTTTTGCACGGACAACAAGAGATATAGATAGAGAGTTAGAGTTGGCTGAGCGGAGAGCAGAGCGACGCCTTTCTATCGAACTACTTAAACAGAAACCCTTAAAATCCGTCGTAACTGAGATTACTTCAACGCCAAATAACTCTATAGTGGGTGAGACAGATTTAGATCTATTCAATACAAATGACATCCCTCTAATTTTTAAAGAAGGTCCACCTGAAGTAACCCAAAAGGAGCTTGTTAGCCCAATTATTATCACCCGAAACCCACGGACTTCAGCCGAGGTTATTGTATCGCATTCACTAATAGATCTGGATGCAGATGCGGTATGTCACACCTTGCCCGTAGCCACATCCCCTTTTGAAGATGGGAAACAAGGGAATAAACACACAGATAAACCAGCAGCTGGAACAATACAGAGTAAGAGAAGTCGCGAAGTATGTCATTCCCCGCCAAGGAAAAGGGCGCGAAAGGCTGGGAACAGAAAAAGGCCTGAATCTATAAAAGCGCCACTGTCTTCAAAGAACTCCAATAACAAAACTCTCAAGGCCACTGTGAAAGAAGTACCAAGTAAACCACAAACAGGGGAGAGTGCGCCTTCATTTAGCAAGACGCACGGAGGGCTTATAGAGGACATTGAACATCTTCTTAGATCCTTTATGTTCCCTATCTTAGAGAGGGTAAAAATGCTGGGTAAAACCATGGATCGTATATTGGAAATCCAAACAACCGAAGCAAGGGGACAGAGTAAAGGGAGAGAAAATGGTCAAGTAGACACGCACTTAACACAGAACACAGTGATTCATACTAAGGCTCAGCCACAAACAACTTTAACTCACAATGATAAAAGGGTGACACCGACGGGAACTCTGGCACCCCAGGTGGGAAAACTTATGACTACGATAAAAAAGGTCCCCGCAGTGGTAGAGACAAGGGAAACAACTAACCCACCTCAAACTCTATATAAAACAAAACATATTAAAAATGTAGATCTACCCCCAGAGTCACTAAACTATGTCATCATATTGACCGGGGTCCCCAAGTTAACAGAGGGTAGTATAGAGCCTGACACATCCCTAAAAAACAAAGTAAACCACTGGCTGAGGGCTAACAGACCACTCCCACCACATTTAAATGGGGAGATTATATCTGTTAGACGCTGTGACTGGGTGGGCGTGAGACCAAAAGAAATCGAGGGTGATGTAATCATCATAAATTTCAGGGATCACAGGGTAGTTAACCATATCTCTGATTGGTTTTCGGGAAGGCAGGATGGCTCTGTAGCCACCCGAAATCTGAGTTATTTTTATCCTCAAGGTATGATGAAGCCCCGTATCCATCCTCCAAAATGGAGTCACCACAACTCCCGTGCACCAGCTAATAATAGACAACAACCCAGCCTAGATAGGCACAGGTACTATGAGCCGCCACCTGGCTTTTTGCCACATCACCCCAATAGACTTGGACACAGCCTAAGAAGGGATAGGTATTATGATCTGCCACCTACCCCCTTGCCGCAAGATCCCAACACGTTTGAGTATGGCCCAGGTAATAACCATCAAAGGTACTATGACCTATCCACCGACCTGCCTTATCATTCCAATAAGTTTGATTATGGTCTAGGTAATAAATATCACCATACAAACCCAAATTTTTATTGGAATATTCCTCTCCATAATCTATTTGAACCACTTTCGGGCCTAGACTCAAATGATTGACTTACTAAATCCAAAATTAAGACAAAAGACAATAAGGTGAGGGATAAGAAAACTACACATAAGAGTCCAACATCTGACAAAGGTTCAGGAAGTAAAAGAAATACGACCCTAGACAATGAAATAGGGATGATGAATAAAATTAAAAAGGCAAACTGTACAAAGGATAAGGTCAATGAAATCTCAACAGAGAGGGAAGCAGCACTCTACGCTGGGGGAGAGGCAAATTTGATAACTAGAACAAAAGAACAGCTAATAAATGTAGTAACGTGGAATGTGTGTGGGATTGCCAACAAAGTGACAGAAACTCTTTGGGGTGAGTTTGTAACCAACATTGACATACTCTGTGTACAGGAAACCTGGGCTTTAAAAGAGGTGCATATAGAGGGCTTTAAAACTTTTTATGTTCCTGCAGTAATTTCCAACCATGGCAGGAATAAAGGGGGTCTATGTGTCTACGTGTCCAATCGTTTAAACACTAGTACTAGTATAGGTAGATCCACGTCACCCTACTTTCAACTTGTCACGATTCATTTAAATGGTAGGAATGTGCTGATAGTTATTAATTTCTATAACAACATCGGAAATGCACACTTCAGGGAAGTACTAATGGAAGTGTACAAAGAAATGAGGGA
This sequence comes from Lissotriton vulgaris, assembly GCF_964263255.1. Lineage (NCBI taxonomy): Eukaryota > Metazoa > Chordata > Amphibia > Caudata > Salamandridae > Lissotriton > Lissotriton vulgaris. Next base: position 2,039,559,031 of record NC_141685.1, on the reverse strand, counting down.
GGTAAAACCCTTGAAAGGGAAGGAATTAATCTGGATTTGGGTTCGCGATTTTAATGTAAATATATGTACTAGTGACACATGTGGTTTTGCGGAATATGGGGTGGGGGAACAAGGGGATAGTAGTCATTTTGCTCATCATTTTAAAGGGGAAATCCTAAATGATATTATGGCCAAGCTTGATCTAGGGTTTGCAAATAGGCTATGTTACCCTAAGGTTGAATTTACTTCAACCTTTATGGCAAGAGGACTACAGTCAACTATTGATTTCATAATTCTTCCAAATAGGTTTGGTAGTAGTGTTATGAACTTTGAAACCCTTGCTATGGGTCTGAGTGATCACCTGCCGTTAAAGATGGTACTTAATATTCAGGATGTTAAAATAAATACACTAACTGAGATTTTAACATGGACCCAGAACTTAGAGGTAGCACGCCGAAATGGCATTGCTTTAAAATGGAGCATGGCAGACCCAGAAAAAATTATGCAAAGAATAGTCCATGAGGCTCTCCCATCCCTACTTGTATGTTTAGAGGATAATCCTACAAGTGGAGAAATATTGGAGGCTTTCCTCAACATTACGAAAACCATAAAGGGTGCTCTGACCAGGAAGTGCCTAAAAAAGCAAAACACTCCAACGGGGTGGTTTAACACCGAATGCACTAAGGCATATAATGCGCTAAAAAAGGCCCTAAAAGACCCAGTACGGGATCCTGAGACCATCAGAGTATTAAGGAAAGCGTATAAGGTAACAAGAGATCAAAGGAAGAAAGCAATCAAGGAGAAGGCTTGGCAAGATTTACTGGAGGCAGCGGAAAGTAGAGACCCCAAGCTATTCTGGCAGGTAGTTAACTCACCATTTATTAATAACAAGGCGACAGCTAAAATAGATATAGCTATCGATGAAAATGCTTGGGTAGAGTTTTTCTCTAAATTGTATTGTGACACGCTAACCGAGCCACAATTACCAAGCAAGCATCACCCGATTCCACTAGAGTTCGAACTAGAGGAGGTCAAGGTTGCAATTAAATCTTCTCAAAACAATAAAGCCCCGGGCCCAGACGGGATCCCAAGTGATCTTTACAAAATGAACATAGATCTTTGGGCACCTGTATGTTTACGTGTAATGGGGGCATGTTGTGATATTGGTTTCATTAAAACCTGGGCAGAATCACTGATTATCCCTATATACAAAAAGGGGGATAGGGACAGCCCATCAAATTATAGACCAATATCACTACTGGACTCGATAGTAAAAATTGCAGGAAGAGTAATCCTAACTAGGCTCCAGGATTGGGCTGAAGATCAAAATATCTTGACCCCAAGTACAATATGGTTTCCGACTAGGGATGGGCACTGTGGAACAAGTGCTAAACTTTGTTCTTTTGCAGGGGAAATATACTAGTGCAAAAGAGGGGTGTTTCTACGCAATCTTCGTCGACCTTTCGTCGGCGTTTGATTGTGTTATACATGATAAACTGTGGATGACTTTAGAAGAGATGAAAGTAGATTCTTCGATAGTCCTCTTTTTAAGACAATTATATTCGAATGCCTCTGCCAGAGTAAGGTACGGGCTGGGGGGGAATGCACAGGGTCTTTTCGCATACAGAAGGGGGTGAGGCAGGGGTGTGTGCTGGCCCCATTCCTTTTCTCTCTTTACACTAACAGCTTGGAGAGGGAATTGGGTGCCAGCAACATTGACTCTCCTAAGGCCGGGAATACGCAGATCAGCTCCCTTTTGTATGCGGATGACGCTGTGTTGATGGCAAGAACAAAGGTTGGCGCACAAAAAGTATTGCATAGATATATAACATACATGGAAGAGAGGGGCCTCAACCTAAATGCAAAAAAGTCCTATGTGATGGCTTCTGGTAAAGGAGGAGCCAGATGTAAACAACTTAAGGCGGCAGGCACCCTACTACAAGCCACAAAAACTTTCCCATATTTAGGGGTCACAATCGAGGCATCAGGGGGATAAAAAACAGAGCGCTAGCATTTAAACGCTCAGTTGCGGCGATAAAGCATTTTGCCAGTAAATTGGGCAGAAAACAACCTGGTATAATGCTTAACATATACGTGGCCAAATGTAGAAGCATCGCCCTGTATGGGGCAGGGATATGGGGATATCATGATGTGACGATGCTCCAGATTATTGAAAATAATTTTTTTCACTACCTTTTGTCCCTTCCAAAAAGTATGTCAAATTATATCTGCCATGTAGAACTAGGCATGGATTATTTGACGGATCTGATTAAAATCCAGCCAATCCTACTCTGGAGGAGAATTTGGGCGACGCAAGAACTGGCTCTCAATCGAGAAATTATCCTGGATGTTAAGAAATTAGCCAACGCAAAAAGAATTAAATGGCTTGAATATGTGAGGAAAGCCCTGACGGACATCGACAAGCCAGAATGGTATGATAAACCTGAATCAATTAGGAAAATTCCTAAAAAAGCCTTAAAAAACCTGTGTATGGAACATTTTAATACCCTAAGGCTTGGGAATGAAGTCAACAAAAGAACTGTTCTTGATTACCTTCAAAATGCAACCCTACCTAACTCTGATCACTTTGGGATTTGCGCGTTTTGTCCTGACTAGATTCAGGTTCAATATATTTCACCGCCTGGTCTCATATCCGGAGAAAAATGACTGGAATAGAACTCTGGCCCCATGCCCATGCGACAACATATCTATCCAGTCTACTTTCCATCTGGTACTATTTTGCAAACGGTATAAAAAAGAACGGGCGAGATGGTTGAAATCTTATCCTAGAGATGGGGCTTGGAGGCAATGTAGGCCAGCTTATTTACATCTCCAACAATTAGGAAACCCCCTATGTATTAGTTCTATGTCGATGTTTTTAAAAAGTGTCGTAAAATCACGTAATCTATTATGAATTTTTTAATTATCGATTTATCACCATACTTGGATTTAATGCTGCTTTTATAACTATTTATTGTGTGTATCTATAATGCGTTATTTGTTCACTATGTACTGCTTTTATGATTTTTTACTTGGTGAAAATCGAATAAAGTACTTGAATTGAAAAATTGACCATGTTCCTTCTCGCCGACATTTTCATGGCGGAAACCCCACCATGAAAAGATCAGTGGAAAAGAAAATAAGGGGCCCCAAAATTAGCTGCACTGTTTGCCATGCATGAGATGGTGCAGGGCAGCAGTGCGCCCAACATGATGCAGAAGCTGCAGTACGGTGGCATCTCCTTCAGGCTCACTCATGGAGCAAAAGCATGCCACCACCCGCCACTGGCACACTGCCAGCCCCACAGGGAACTCTTGATGCGGTTGTCAGGATGCCACTGGCTAGGGGGCATTCTCCCAACCAATGCAGAGTTTGTGGTGTGCCATCCAACATCACAATCAGGCCCTTAAAATGCCTTGATTTGTTGAGGATTTCTTATGCTGAGTAAAATCACTCAGTTGACATAGACATATATAATTAGGAATGCCCTTGCCTAAGCAGTTACAGCAGTGGGCCGGCAGAGTTTGTCTGTGATTATCAGAATTGGAAGTCAGGTTTATGGAAATTTTATGGAACAAGTGGCATTTCCTGATTTAAGTGGGTGCATTTGGACTTAATAGATCCTAGAATCAGGGAGTTGCAGTGTTGTTTCAGTAACCCAATGGTCTCTCTCTCATGCATTATTTACAGATGTGTGACTTATTGGCAGGACTTAGTGGCATTTTTGACTCATCCTAAAGATGTGTAGAGGGTTAATATGCTTGCTGCAAAGAAAGTGTACCATGCAGATCATAGAGCTTTATTTATGTGGCTAGCTCAGCGTGTTGCTGCTTTTGTCAAAGAGATATTTTGTTACTTTCAGCTCATACGTTAAAAATCTATTATAGCACAGTGAGCTATGAATGCCCATGAAAGAGTTGCATGCAAACTGAATGATATAGGTAAGAGCGTTATGTTTTTCTCCATTCTTTCATCATCCTAATGTTGCTAAAAAGGGTTCGTATGGATAGAAATATATTTTATTAGAAAAGCCAAACCCAACAACTGTGGTACATTTGAATCCTGAGTTTGTGCTTCTCCAGGCCAAATACTCTTAAAATAAACTGCACACTAGTATGGATGACTTGTAATTCCTACACTTTGTAATCCTCATTGTTTTATGTAACATATCTGATAGACTGAGTTACTGTCTCTGTATAATGTGTGTGTGTGTGATGTAATAAGCTTTGACACCCTACACTGGTATAACTAGTCCTACAGAAGAAATTATAAGCATGTGAGAGGGGGGCTATGGAGAGATGAGTGGCACTGTTGGAGGGTGGTATTGAAGGAATCCGTAAAGAAGGTGGTCAAAAAAGATTGTTGCACTGGACACTACCAGCGCTAAAGCAGGGCTTCGTTATAGTATCTGATAGGTTCTCTGTTGGCAATGCTGTGAAATGGTGTAGTGAGGATTGTCTACCATGGATAGTTGTTGCAAACTAAAAAAAGGGAAGGAGGGAGTCATGAATGATTGGGGTGTGCATTTACGTAGTGGTGTGTTCAGGCTGATGAACTTACTTAATATCACATGGTTCAGGCAACCATCCATTTTCTTCTTTCTGGAGTAGCTATTGAAGCCCAGGATGGAAGTGTAATATAACCACCAAAGGAAGCACTTGGAGTATTAAGGGAAGCATAGTCAAGCTTAGGATCCTGACTAGTTCTACAGTTTGGTACATTCTATGAGGTCATATTGTTAAATATTGCAGGGATTTGTTAGCATGAGTTGAAAGCCATTTTGTATTTCTAGCAGCCATCTTGTTTGCCATGTGCTGCCACATGCTCGCCATGTGCTCTGTCCTCCCTCAGTGTTGACTGCTCTTGTAATCTGCCTAGAAACAAACTATATTTAGCATTTTCCACTTTCGCACATGCTCAGTTGAGCTTGCAGCTGTCCTTGCCACTGTTCCTGTCAGGATGTGTTCACCAGAATTAGCAACTGTTAGCTCCTCCCATTTTGTTGAGCAAGCAGATCTTGCATGTCCATATTAGTCTTTTTGCATGCTTACATGAGCCAGGACTGCCCCTTGGTCTTATGCTATGTAACCCTAAGCATATATAAGGCCCCAGTTTTCTGTACTCCTTAGACTGCCTCAGTCAGTTGCTAAGGCTTCTGTGTGACATAGTCTCCCTCATTTGAGGTTGGTAAAGATGTTACTTTTATATTTTGGCTTCTGTGCCAATTTCCTCTTTGTTGGTTTAAAAGGACCAAGTATCAGTGGGACCCCTGAGAAGGTTTCTATTTTCCACAAATGGAGCCCAACGTGGGTCAGTGCGCCAGCAGAGCAATACAGGAGTTAGGGAAGGACTTGAGTTTAGGGTACCGGTGCTGTGTCTCTGGTGCCTGTTAGATTGAAGTGAAGAAAAAGGGTGCACTGCCTGAGACACTGGACAGGATCGTTAAGAGCATTTGCCCTGGTGGGTGGCTTCCCTATCCTGAAAGAAGAGACTTTTTTTTCCTTGAAACTGGGCTGTGATTCTTGAGTTGCGAGTTGTGCAGCTCTACCGTGGAAACATCAAGAGCCTGCCTGTGAGGCTCAATCAGACACAGGGAAAAGACTTCCCTCTGGCTTGGTTGTACAGCGGCTTCAATTTCCCCAAGGACTTCTTCTTTTTGTCAATAATGTATCCCTTTAGTCGTCCCGTTTTTGAGGAGGAGTAGCCCTTTGCAGATCTTCGTCCTAATTCCTATGGCCCTGTGTGGTCCTCCTGTTCCCTTGGAGCCAGGATTGTTTTTGTAATAATCTGTTTAGTAGCTTTAATATTTGCATTAGTTATATTTATTATGCACCAAAAACATTTTTGTGAGCAGTTGAAAAATGTAACTTTGCCCTTTCCATGAATGTATTAAATTGATGTTCTAGCACTCATAAAAAGTAAATGGACAAGTTACTAGACGGTTTTAGGATTTGCTTTTACTTAGGACTAGAAAGATGATAATTCTGTTTGTAATAGTGGTCATTACTTTCTCCTGCTATCTGTATGTTAATGATGACCCGATGCTCCGTTCCCTTTGTATTCCTGCTTATACTTCACATATACCCGCTTAATGAAATGCTTAGAATGGAAAATGCCCACCTAGGAATGAATTAGGATATTTATAAATTTATGAAAATTAATGTGCATATATTTTCTGTGTTCCTACTGGATCATATGATTGTCTTTAGCTCATGCTAAAAGGACCATCTGTTAAATATTGCAGGGATTTGTTAGCTTGAGCTGAAAGCCATTTTGTATTTCTGACAGCGATCTTATTTGCCATTTGCTACCACATGCTCGTCATGTGCGCTGTCCTATCTCAGTGTTGACTGCTCTTGTAATCTGCCTAGAAACAAACTATATTTAGCATCTTCCACCTTCGCACATACTCAGTTGAGCTTGCAGCTGTCCTTGCAACTGTTCCTAGTCTGTAAATGTCAGGATGTGTTCATCAGAATTAGCAACTGTTAGCTCCTCCCACTTTGTTGAGCAAGCAGATCTTGCATGTCCATATTAGTCATTTTGCATGCTTACATGAGCCAGGACTGCCCTTTGGTCTTATGCTGACTATGTAACCCTAAGCATATATAAGGCCCCAGTTTTCTGTACTCAGCTGCTAAGGCTTCTGTGTGATGTAGTCTCCCTCATTTGAGGTTAATAAAGATGTAACTTTTATATTTCAGCTTCTGTGCCAATTTTTTCTTTGTTGGTTTAAAAGGACCAAGTATCAGTGGGACCCCTGAGAAGGTTTCTATTTTCTACAATATCATGAAAAGGACGTGTCAGAGAATTTATGATGGTAAGGTGTGTTACATCAATGATCTCTGTGGTGACAATGAACCCATTTGTGTCATGGAAGTCACTCTGTGTTTGTGTGGTTCACATTGATTTACTGAGACTGGTAATATACTTGGTTATGTAGCATTCAAACTTAGCTAACGTTTTTTGATGATAAGGTAAGTTGTCAATGGCGACTGCGGTGTTATTTTTCATTTTTTCTCATGATATCCCCTCCAAGCTTGTGTATCCTCAGTGATGTGTAGGGAAAGGCAGCATGCAGTGTAAAATAGGAATGAATGTCTGTGATTTGGACTACAGTTTTGTAAACAAACAGTTTTGAGAAACCTATTGTGCCTCCGGTGACTGAGGACCTTGTGGCATGATTTCATTGTGCTATATTCTTGGGTTATGCAAGTTTTGCTTGTTATATTCTTTCTTTATAATAGTGCTTGCCCATGCTGAAGATGATCAGGGAACTCACCCATTTTATGGATATGTGTACAAAAGGAATTTGGAGTGTTGGTTCAGGTGGTGTGTTTGTGAACAGACGGCAACAAGGTGGGCGACACTTGTGAGTGGTACCTGTATGGGTTCTGTTGGTTTTACAGTAAAAATAGTGTAACTTACCTGCAGCAGCCTTGGCTTGTACTCGTCTTCTGCTGGAGTTGACGCCCAGCTTTGTATCTGTGAATACAGTGTACTATGGTTTTGTCCTCGGCTTGGGGTGTGTCACCATGTTTTGTAGATTGTTGGTGATTGTCCTTGCTAGACAAGATTTCCATAAATATCTACTCTTATGGTTCATTTTTCACACTGTCCTCTCTTTGGTTTGAAACAAATCCATTTGACCTTTACATGGATGTAGCACTCCTCAAAAAATCCACCATAGGCATTAGGATGTGAGATTAAAAGGTGTATTTATATATAAAGGAAGATCTCTTCCATATGCTTCACATCTCTCCCTGGGTAACTGTCATCATCCACACATTCCAACCCATGGTATGACATGGCAAATGACATACATAGCCTTCCAACATTACTTAGCTGACAGTTAACATCCATAGCGTTCTAACACTAGACAGTTGCCCAGCTACCACAGTGGGTTTATTAGTATGAGTGTTCATGGACATGTAAATCCTTGAATTATTAAGTGTGTAAGTTAGTTTGTTGATGTTTATATTGAGATGCTATGATGATGTTATCTGACAGTAGGAAAAGTGTTGGATTGCGGAGGGGTAAAATCTACTATTTTGGTTCCACTCAGTGTACAGTAGGGAAATCACTGGATTGCGGAGGAGTACATTTATTATGCCCACTCCAGTCCAATGCTACAGTAGGGAAACTGTTGGATTGCAGAGTGGTACTATTCCCACTACAGTCAGTTCAACATTTAACACAAACAAAATATCTTCAACAAAAATAAAAATAATTTAAAACTAAGTAAATAAAAAAATATATAAACAAGAGGAAAATATATATATCTATATCTAAAAATGTAAAAAGTAAAAACATATTAAAATGTTAAATACATATCACAAATACCTAAAAATATTATTATAAATAAAATACAAACACGATTTTCATACAAATAAGTATTTTTATTTAGAAATTATTTAACAAACACATTATTACATACATTTAGTTTAGTTACTCCCCCATAACACAACAAAACTCACAACCTGAACTTATTTACACTAAGGGGTCGATTCGTATTCGGGAAACAAATCTGTACGATGATTCGTATTCGTAGCCATGTCCGTACGAATCTTACAGATCTATCCGAATCGCGTAGTACGATCCGTAGGTAAAAAACTACATCTTAATCTTTTGCGAATCGTATGAAACACGAGGTGAAATCCGTATGGGCTGTGCTGATGACGGAACCGCTCCATCATCAGCACAGCCTCAGGGGGGGGCGCTGGCGCTCCGCCCCTGGGGCTGTGCTTCCTCTCCCCTGATGTCACAATGCAGGGCATTCCTGGTGCACGATCACGTACCAGGAATGCCCAGACTAGACACCAGGGATTTATTTTTTATAGGTTAAAATGTGCACAGGAAGCGACCCCTTGGGAAAGGGTCACTTCCTGGGGGCCCAATTAAAAAAAATGATATTATGCCCCCACCCCCTGGGGACAGACAGCCTGATTTTTTGGGCATTCTGGCCCCAGGGGAGGCAGAAAAGCCCACTAGAGCAGGGGAATTTTTTTTAGTAAAATCGGAAGCGACCCCTTGGGCAAGGGTCGCTTCCTTGGGACCACATTTTTTAAAAATATATTCTGCCCCCTCTGGGGGCAAATCGGTTTTTTAATTTGGCCTTTCTGCCCCCAGGGGGGGGGGGCAGAAAACCCCACCAGACATCAGGGAATTATTTTATTTTTAAATGGAAGCGACCCCTTGGGCTAAGGTCGCTTCCTGGGGGCCCAATTTAAAAATAATTATATTCTGCCCCCCCCGGGGACAGACAGCCTGATTTTTTGGGTGTTTCTGACCCCAGGGGGGGGGGGGGGCAGAAAAGGCCACTAGAGCCAGGGATTTTTTTTTTCAATTGGAAGTGACCAGCCGCTTCCAGGAGCCATTTTTTTTAAATATTCTGCTCCCCCGGGGGCAGATCCGTTTCTTTATTTGCCCTTTCACAAAACACCAGGGACTGTTTTAAATTTGAAATGGAATGCGACCCCTTGGGCAAGGGTCACTTCCTTATGGGCCTAATTACTTTGTTAGACTTTTCTGCCCCCCTTGGGGATAGATTACCTATAGGTTTGACATTTCTGGCCCGGGGGGCAGAAAAGCCCACTAGTGCCAGGGATGTAAAAATAAATAATGTACTTGCTTCCAGAGGACATATATTCGTTTATGTGTATTCAGCCCTTTCTGCCCCCATTTGTGTAGTGACATAGCCTGTGACATAGCCTGTTATAATGTGTATTGTTTTTATTTCTTGTGAATTGTAATGTTTTATTTCCCCCTTTTTTGTTCTTGTTCAAGGCTTTTGCTCTTTAGACTGTTGTAGTTTGGGGTTTCATTACCGGTAGTTCTGCTATTTGTGTAGTTGCATGTGTTTGGTAAGAGACCTTTTTTGTACAATTTAAATGTAAATGTGTTTTTGCAAAGTGTGTAATAATACCAGTATGTTTGGTTTCTGTTTTTTGTGAGTGTACATTTTTTTTGCATTTGTGCTTGATGTGTATTATGTTTTCTGTAGATGTATGATTTTTTCTTCTTTCTAGTGGGATATCGTTGACTATTTGCTGTGTCTTTGCAGAGTAGGTGTTGGTGAGTGTAACTGTCCCTTGTAAGTGAATTGTATAGTTTTTCAGTATATAGATCTTTGTGGTAAAGGCACGCATGTTTTTACTTACTTTGCACAGTGTTGGTTGTTGACTTGTTTGAGCAGCCTCCTTTCTTAGTAAGGATAATGGCTAGCCGCCGGATTACTGCTCAGCAAGTTGTTGGAATACTTTTTGATTCTTCCTCTGACCATGGTCCAGAGACTGACTCTGATTCTGAGGCAGAGGTGGGAGGGGAAGATTCAGGTAGTGAGTTTTCTCTCCACATGGCATCATCTGATGATGAACATACTCTGAGTGCTGATGAAGCTTCTTTTGGTGTGGATGAAGTGCCTTTGTTAGAGGAGGACATTTCTTTGTGGATACTGCGACAAGAGGCATCTGGGCTGCAGCCTGGGCCTGCTAGACTTCCCATTGGTATAGTGAGACAAGAGGCATCAGGGCTGCAGCCTGGGGCTGAAAGTCTTCCCTTTGGTATAGTGAGACAAGAAGCATCTGTGTTGCAGCCTGGGGCTGCAAGGCTTGCCGTTGGAAGTGGTGACCTCCGGGGTGCCCCAGGCATTGTCCAGCCGGCATTGCCAGACTTTACTGGTGTTCCAGGGTGTAGGGTGAACACTGAAAACATTTTGCCGATTGATTTTTTCCAGTTGTTTATGGATGATGTGTTTTTGGCAGATATTGTTGAGCAGACGAATTTTTATGCCGAACAGTTTTTGAGGGAGAACAGTGCCAGCTTAAGCCCCACGCTAGAGCTACCGGAAGAGATGAAGAAGTTCTTGAGTTTAGCTTTTTTGATGGGCTTGCTTAGGAAGCCATCAATGGCTTCATATTCGTCTACTAGTCCCTTGATGGCAACTCCTATATTTCCGGCAGTCATGAGTCGTGATAGGTATTTGCTTCTGCTTCAGATGATGCATTTTGTCGATAATGGTTTAGCTTTGCCATGAGATCACCCTGATTGTGACCATCTTTTCAAGATTCGGCCTGTCATTGATCACTTTGTTGATCGATTTTCTGAGATCTATGCTCCAGGGAAAGAAATTGCAGTGGATGAGTCTTTGGTGTTGTTCAAGGGCCGCTTGGTTTTTAGGCAATGCATTCCTAGTAAGAGGGCACGCTATGGAATTAGCTGTATATGCTGTTGATAGTTGGACTGGATATGTCTCTAATTTCAGGGTGTATACTGGTAAGGAATCTAGGATTAACCCCGCTGGTTGTCCATCCACTTTTGGAGTGACTGAGAAAATTGTGTGGGAACTTGGTAGAGGATTATTTAACAAAGGCCATCATTTATATGTAGACAACTTCTACACTTGTGTGCGGTTGTTAAGGGAATTGGCCAAAGTGGGCACTGTTGCTAGTGGCACAATCCACTCTAACTGTAAAGGTTTCCCAAAAGAACTTGTTTGTCAAAAGCTTGCCCGGGGACAGTGCAGTGCATTGCGTTGCGAGGAGCTTCTAGCTGTGACGTTTTCAGACAGGAGAGATGTCTACATGTTGACTACCATCCATGATGAAAGCACTGAACCGGTGACTGTTTGGGTTGAGGTTGCTGAAGCGCGCAAACCTGTGTGCATTTTAGACTATATTAGGCACATGGGTGGTGTTGACAGAGTAGATCAGAGGTTGGAACCGTATGCTGCTACTCGTAAGGCTTACACTTGGTACAAGAGGTTGGCTATCCATCTTTTCCACTTGGCAACCTTTAATGCTTTTGTTGTATTCTAGGAATATTGTCCTCAGTCAAAGATGACTTTTGTAAAGTTTCAGGAGTCTGTAATAGGCAGCCTTGTTTTGGTGGAACAGGCAAGTGTTCCTAGAGTTGGAGTGGTGGAGGATGTTGCTAGGTTGAAAGATCGCCATTTTCCTGATCACATTCCTCCTACATCCTCAAAAGACGTTCCCAGTCGAAGATGTAGAGTCTGTTGGCGAAGAGGTTTACAAAAGGAGGTTTGTATGTACTGCCCGAGTGTCTTTCTAACCCTGGGCTGTGCGTGCCTGCTTGTTTTAGAATGTACCACACGCAAAATAATTTTTGGAATTATCCATGAGTGGTAAAGTGAACTGCCTGGCCTCTATTGTTTAATAAGTTTTGTTCAGTTTCAAAGTTGGCATTTGTGTAGTGTGTTTAGTTTTAGTTGTTTGGTTAGTAGATTAGTATCAATTTGCAGTTTGTTTGTGTTTTCTTATTTATATTAAAAAAAATCTTAAATGTGATGTTGGTTTGCGTGGAGTGGCGATTGTCTGGAGGTGTGCGGGGTCTGGCGCTTGGCTGGCGGTGTGTGTGGACTGGTGCTTGGCTGGCGGTGTGTGTGGACTGTTGCATGGCTGGCGGTGTGCGTGGTCTGACGCTTGCCTGGCGGTGTGTTTGGATTGGTGCTTGGCTGGTGGTGTGCCTGGACTGGTGCTTGGCTGGCGGTGTGCTTGTAGTGGCGCTTGACTGGCGGTGTGCATGAACTGGCATTTGGCTGGCGGTGTGCGTGGAGTGGCATTTTGCTGGCAGTGTGTGTGGACTGGTGCATGGCTGGCGGGGTGTGTGGCCTGGCACTTGCATGGCAGTGTGCGTGTACTGGCGTTTGGCTGGTGGTGTGTGTGGACTGGTGCTTGGCTGGCGGTGTGTGTGGACTGGTGCTTGGCTGGCGGTGTGCGCGGACTGGTGCTTGACTGGCGGTGTGCGTGGAGTCTCGCTTGGTGGGCGGTGGGCGTGGACTGGCGCTTGGCTGGCGGTGTGTGAGTAGTGACTTGATACTGGTCACTACACACACTGCTAGATGAGCGCCACTCCATGCAATCCATCAGTTTGTGTATTGCCTGTGTCAGGAATGTGGGCGTGTGAAAGTGATGGACCCTTGAATGGCGTTGTCTGCTGGTGGAAGTGTTGTAATGTGATGGGTCCGCAGCTAGCGGTGTGAATGTTTTGTATGTGTCACACATATGAAAGGTGTATGAATGGCCTATAAAGAGGTTGGTGCCTTGTCGTCGCTTTACAGCTCACGAGCTGTTAGTCAACGGTTCAGTTTCTCGTCTTTTCAATTATTAACAGTGCATTTCATTTTTGTGAAATCACTTGCTAATACAATTGTATATAATGAACGATCACTCACCCTCGTGCGAAATCCAACCAGTATGTGTGTGTGTTTGAGGAATCGATGGCTGTGTAGTAATTTTTTTGTTTTTGTATTTTTGAAGCAGGGTGCCCCTTGTCCCTTTTTCGTGAATGTTGTGATGTGTTGCTTTCGTGCCTGGTGGTGTGAATGGTCTTCTGTGTATCAAGTATGAAAGGTGTGTGAATGGCCTGTAAAGCGGTTGGTGCCTCAAAGTGGCTTTACAGCTCACGAGCTGCGAGTCATTGGTTGTTTTTTTTTGTCCATGTAATTGACAGTGCATTTTATTTTTGTGAAATCTCTTGTTAACGGTGATGTCTCTCTGGTGAATTCCATCAAGTTATGTTATCCACAATGTCCTGCAAAACTCACAATGTCTGTCACTTTTTCCTTGCAATATTGTGCCGAAATTGTCACGCTGCAGAACTAAACAACTAATTTTGTCAAAACGATCTAGTTTTGCTATGGGGGTCACCTGAGTTTTTCACCCCGTGCCTGGCAGTCATTTAGGGAAACCTACAAAACCCACACATTCCTGAAAAGTAGACACCCGGGGGCTTCCAAGGAGGTATGGCTTGCGTGGATCCCCCAATGTCCCCTTACCCAGAATCCCTTGCAAACCTCAGTTTTAGCTGAAAGAATCAGTTTTTTCACACATTTTTGTGTGGAAAAGTGTGGCATCACGGGGCTCACACAAATTTCCTACCTCACAGCGTTCCCCCATGACTCCCGATAAAAATGGTACCTCACTTGTGTGGGAGGCGCAAGTACCCGCGACAGGCAAGGGCCCAAAACGTAGTGCGGCTACATCAAAATTGCCCATCTCAAAACCACCTGCTTTTGCAAGGGATTCACCTGGGTTTTTGGCGCCCTGTTCTCGATGGGCATCTAGGGAAACCGACCAAACCCACACATTTATGGAAAGTAGAAAACCAGGACCTTCAAAGGAGGTATGGTTTGCGTGGATCCCCCAACGTCCCCTTACCCAGAATCCCTTGCAAACCTCAATTTTAGCTAAAAAAATCATTTTTTTCACACTTTTTTTGTGGGATAGTGTGGCATCGCCGGACTCACAGAAATGTCCTACCACCCAGCATTCCCCCAGGACTCCCGATAAAAATGGTGCCTCACTTGTGGGAGGCGGAAGTACCCGCGACAGGCAAGGGCCCAAAACCTAGAGAGGCGACATCAAAATTGCCTATCTCAAAACCACCTGCTTTTGCAAGGGAGTCACCTAGGTTTTTGGACCCTTGCTCGACGGGCATCAAGGGAAACCTACCAAACCCACACATTTCTGGAACGTAGACACCCAGGGGCTTCCAAGGAGGTATGGTTTGTGTGGATCCCTCAACGTCCCCTTACCCAGAATCTCTTGCAAACCTCAATTTTAGCTGAAAAAAACTGTTTTTTCACACTTTTTTGTGTGGGAAAGTGTGGCATCACCGGGCTCACACAAATGTCCCACCACCCAGCATTCCCCCAGGTCTCCCAATAAAAATGTTGCCTCACATGTGTGGGAGGCGCAAGTACCCGTGACAGGCAAGGGCCCAAAGGGCGACATCAAAATTGCCTATCTCAAAACCACCTGCTTTTGCAAGGGTGTCACCTGGGTTTTTGGCCCCGCGCTCGACAGGCACCTAGGGAAACCGACCAAACCCACAAATTTATGGAAAGTAGACACCAGGGGCCTTCCAAGGAGGTATGGTTTGTGTGGATCCCCCAACGACCCCTTACCCAGAATCCCTTGCAAACCTCAATTTTAGCTGAAAAAATCATTTTTTTCACACTTTTTTGAATGTGAGGTTTGCAAGGGATTCTGGGTAAGGGGACGTTGGGGATCCATGCAAGCCATACCTCCTTGGAAGGCCCCAGGTGTCTACTTTTCATAAATGTGTGGGTTTAGTAGGTTTCCCTAGGTGCCGGCAGAGCTAGGGTACAAAAACTACAGCTAGCCACTTTGCCAAAAAAGGGTCATTTTTCACAGTGAAAATGAGATGAGACCACGTTGTGTTTTGTGCCGCTTCCTGTCAAAGGCACTATGCCGACCCACACAAGTGGGGTAGACTTTGGGGAATGCATGGTGGAGGGAAATTTGTGGATACACGCAGATTCCAGAACTTTCCAACACAGAAATGTGGAGAAAATGTGTTTTTTTGTCAATATTTTAGGTTTGCAAGGGATTCTGGGTAACAGAACCTGGTGGCAGGCAGTCTAGTCACCCCATACTGTATTCCCCTGAGTGACTAGTTTAAAAAAATGTATAGGTTTGCTAGGTTTCCCTAGGTGCCGGCAGAGCTAGGGTTAAAAAACTACTGCTAGGCACTTTGCCAAAAAAAGGGTCATTTTTCACTGGAAAATTGAGGTGTGACTACGTTGCGTTTTGCCCCGTTTCCTGTCGCAGGCACTAGGCCGACCCACACAAGTGGGATATCATTTTTCTCTGAAGACTTTGGGGAACGCAGGGTGGAAGGAAATTTGTGGATACACACAGATTCCAGAGCTTTCCACCACAGAAATGTGGTGAAAATGAGTTTTTTTTGTCAATTTTTTAGGTTTGTGAGGGATTCTGGGTAACAGAACCTGGTGGGAGGCAGTCAAGACAACCCATCCTGGATTACCCTGGGTGTCTAGTTTTCAAAAATGTATAGATTTGCTAGGATTCCTTATGTGCCGGCAGAGCTCGGGTACAAAAACTACAGCTAGGCACTTTGCCAAAAAAGGGTCATTTTTCACTGCAAAATTGAGGTGTGACCACGTTGCGTTTTGTGCCGTTTCCTGTTGCAGGCACAAGGCCGACCCACACAATTGGGGTACCATTTTTCTTGGAAGACTTTGGAGAATGCAGGGTGGAAGGAAATTTGTGGAGCAATGCAGATTTCAGAACTTTCCACCACAGAAATGTGGTGAAAATGTGTTTTTTTGTCAATTTGTTAGGTTTGCAAGGGTTTCTGGGTAACAGAACCTGGTGGGAGGCAGTCAAGTCACCCCATCCTGGATTCCTCTGGGTGTCTAGTTTTCATAAATGTATAGGTTTGCTAGGTTTCCATAGGTGCCGGCAAAGCTAGGGTTAAAAAACTACAGCTAGGCACTTTGCCAAAAAATTGAGGTGTGACCACATTGCGTTTTGCGCCGTTTCCGGTCGCTGGCACTAAGCCAACCCACACAAGTGGGGTACCATTTTTCTCGGAAGACTTTGGGAAATGCAGGGTGGAAGGAAATTCATGGATCCACGCAGATCCCAGAACCTTCCACCACAGAAATGTGGTGAAAATGTGTTTTTTTGTAAATACTTTAGGTTTGAAAGGGTTTCTGGGTAACAGAACCTGGTGGGAGGCAGTCAAGTCACCCCATCTTAAGTTCCTCTGGGTGTCTAGTTTTCAAAAATGTATAGGTTTGCTAGGTTTCCCTAGGTGCCGGCAGAGCTAGAGTTCAAAAACTACAGCTAGGCACTTGCCAAAAAAGGGTCATTTTTCACTGCGAAATTGAGGTGTGACCACGTTGTGTTTTGTGCCGTTTCCTGTTGCAGGCACTAGGCCAACCCACACAAGTGGGGTACCATTTTTCTCGGAGGTCTTTGGGAAACGCAAGGTGGAAGGAAATTTGTGGATCCACGCAGATCCCAGAACTTTCCACCACAGAAATGTGGAGAAAATGTGTATTTTTGGTCAATTATTTAGGTTTGCAAGGGATTCTGGGTAACAGAACCTGGTGGGAGGCAGTCAAGTCACCCCATCCTGGATTCCCCTGCATGTCTAGTTTTTTAAAATGTATAGGTTTGCTAGATTTCCCTAGGTACCGGCAGAGCTAGGGTTCAAAAACTACAGCTGGACACTTTGCCAAAAAAGGGTCATTTTTTACTGTGAAATTGAGATGTGACCACTTTGCGTTTTCCGCCGCTTCCTGTTGCAGGCACTAGCCCGACCCACACAAGTGGGATAACATTTTTCTCAGAAGACTTTGGGGAACGCAGGGTGGAAGGAAATTTGTGGATCCACACAGATTCCAGAACTTTCCACCACAGAAATGTGGAGAAACTGTTTTTTTGTCAGTTTTTGAGGTTTGCAAGAGATTCTGGGTAACAGAACCTCTTGGGAGGCAGTCAAGTCACCCCTTCCTGGATTCCACTGGGTGTCTAATTTTCACAAATGTATAGGTTTGCTAGGTTTTCCTAGGTGCCGGCAGAGCTAGGGTTCAAAAACTACAGCTGGACACTTTGCCAAAAAAAGGGTCATTTTTCACTGGAAAATTGAGGTGTGACTACGTTGCGTTTTGCCCCATTTCCTGTCGCAGGCACTAGGCCGACCCACACAAGTGGGATATCATTTTTCTCTGAAGACTTTGGGGAACGCAGGGTGGAAGGAAATTTGTGGATACACACAGATTCCAGAGCTTTCCACCACAGAAATGTGGTGAAAATTAGTTTTTTTGTCAATTTTTTAGGTTTGTGAGGGATTCTGGGTAACAGAACCTGGTGGGAGGCAGTCAAGACAACCCATCCTGGATTACCCTGGGTGTCTAGTTTTTAAAAATGTATAGATTTGCTAGGATTCCTTATGTGCCGGCAGAGCTCGGGTACAAAAACTACAGCTAGGCACTTTGCCAAAAAAGGGTCATTTTTCACTGCAAAATTGAGGTGTGACCACTTTGCGTTTTGTGCCGTTTCCTGTTGCAGGCACAAGGCCGACCCACACAATTGGGGTACCATTTTTCTTGGAAGACTTTGGAAAATGCAGGGTGGAAGGAAATTTGTGGAGCAATGCAGATTTCAGAACTTTCCACCACAGAAATGTGGTGAAAATGTGTTTTTTTGTCAATTTGTTAGGTTTGCAAGGGTTTCTGGGTAACAGAACCTGGTGCGAGGCAGTCAAGTCACCCCATCCTGGATTCCTCTGGGTGTCTAGTTTTCATAAATGTATAGGTTTGCTAGGTTTCCATAGGTGCCGGCAAAGCTAGGGTTAAAAAACTACAGCTAGGCACTTTGCCAAAAAATTGAGGTGTGACCACATTGCGTTTTGCGCCGTTTCCGGTCGCTGGCACTAAGCCAACCCACACAAGTGGGGTACCATTTTTCTCGGAAGACTTTGGGAAATGCAGGGTGGAAGGAAATTCATGGATCCACGCAGATCCCAGAACCTTCCACCACAGAAATGTGGTGAAAATGTGTTTTTTTGTAAATACTTTAGGTTTGAAAGGGTTTCTGGGTAACAGAACCTGGTGGGAGGCAGTCAAGTCACCCCATCTTAAGTTCCTCTGGGTGTCTAGTTTTCAAAAATGTATAGGTTTGCTAGGTTTCCCTAGGTGCCGGCAGAGCTAGAGTTCAAAAACTACAGCTAGGCACTTGCCAAAAAAGGGTCATTTTTCACTGCGAAATTGAGGTGTGACCACGTTGTGTTTTGTGCCGTTTCCTGTTGCAGGCACTAGGCCAACCCACACAAGTGGGGTACCATTTTTCTCGGAGGTCTTTGGGAAACGCAAGGTGGAAGGAAATTTGTGGATCCACGCAGATCCCAGAACTTTCCACCACAGAAATGTGGAGAAAATGTGTATTTTTGGTCAATTATTTAGGTTTGCAAGGGATTCTGGGTAACAGAACCTGGTGGGAGGCAGTCAAGTCACCCCATCCTGGATTCCCCTGCATGTCTAGTTTTTTAAAATGTATAGGTTTGCTAGATTTCCCTAGGTACCGGCAGAACTAGGGTTCAAAAACTACAGCTGGACACTTTGCCAAAAAAGGGTCATTTTTTACTGTGAAATTGAGATGTGACCACTTTGCGTTTTCCGCCGCTTCCTGTTGCAGGCACTAGCCCGACCCACACAAGTGGGATAACATTTTTCTCAGAAGACTTTGGGGAACGCAGGGTGGAAGGAAATTTGTGGATCCACACAGATTCCAGAACTTTCCACCACAGAAATGTGGAGAAACTGTTTTTTTGTCAGTTTTTTAGGTTTGCAAGGGATTCTGGGTAACAGAACCTCTTGGGAGGCAGTCAAGTCACCCCTTCCTGGATTCCCCTAGGTGTCTAATTTTCACAAATGTATAGGTTTGCTAGGTTTTCCTAGGTGCCGGCAGAGCTAGGGTTCAAAAACTACAGCTGGACACTTTGCCAAAAAAAGGGTCATTTTTCACTGGAAAATTGAGGTGTGACTACGTTGCGTTTTGCCCCGTTTCCTGTCGCAGGCACTAGGCCGACCCACACAAGTGGGATATCATTTTTCTCTGAAGACTTTGGGGAACGCAGGGTGGAAGGAAATTTGTGGATACACACAGATTCCAGAGCTTTCCACCACAGAAATGTGGTGAAAATGAGTTTTTTTTGTCAATTTTTTAGGTTTGTGAGGGATTCTGGGTAACAGAACCTGGTGGGAGGCAGTCAAGACAACCCATCCTGGATTACCCTGGGTGTCTAGTTTTCAAAAATGTATAGATTTGCTAGGATTCCTTATGTGCCGGCAGAGCTAGGGTTCAAAAACTACAGCTAGGGACTTTGCCAAAAAAGGGTCATTTTTCACTGCAAAATTGAGGTGTGGCCACATTGCGTTTTGCACCGTTTCCGGTCACTGGCACTAGGCCAACCCACACAAGTGGGGTACCATTTTTCTTGGAGGTCTTTGGGAAACGCAAGGTGGAAGGTCTTCATTTTTCTCTGAAGACTTTGGGGAACGCAGGGTGGAAGGAAATTGGTGGATCCAGCCAGATTCCAGAACTTTCCACCACAGAAATTTGGAGAAAATTCGTTTTTTTGTCAATGTTTTAGGTTTGCAAGGGATTCTGGGTAACCGAACCTGGTGGGAGGCAGATAAGTCACCCAATCCTGGATTCCCCTGGGTGTCTAGTTTTCATAAATGTATAGGTTTGCTAGGTTTCCCTAGGTGCCGGCAGAGCTAGGGTTAAAAAACTACAGCTAGGCACTTTGCCAAAAAAGGTTCTTTTTTCACTGCGAAATTGAGGTGTGACCATGTTGCGTTTTGTGCCGTTTCCTGTCGCAGGCACTAGGCTGACCCGCACAAGTGGGGTACCATTTTTCTTGAAAGACTTTGGGGAATGCAGGGTGGAAGGAAATTTGTGGATCAACGCAGATTCCAGAACTTTTCACAACAGAAATGTGGAGAAAATGTGTTTTTTTGTCAATTGTTTAGATTTGCAAGGGATTCTGGGTAACATAACCTGATGGGAGACAGTCAAGTCACCCCATCCTGGATTCCCCAGTGTGTCTACTTTTCAAAAATGTATAGGTTTGCTAGGTTTCGCTAGGTGCCGGCAAAGTTAGCGTACAAAAATTACAGCTAGGCAATCTGCTAAAAAAGGGTATTTTTTCACTGCGAGATTGATGTGTGACCACGTTGCGTTTTGCGTAGTTTGCTCTCGCAGGCATACCCACACAAGTTAGGTACCGTTTTTATCGGGTGACTTAGGGTAATTCAGATTTGTAAATCAACTGTTATCACCTATTGAGTTTTCATGCATTTCTCCCTTCCAAATGAAAGACATCGTGTAAAAAAGAGGTAGTTTTGAAAAATGACCAATAATTCACATGCTAGTATGAGTACTCCCAATTTTGAAAATGTGCAAATATGTACTGTTTCTAAACTCTACATTTGTACCCTTTTCATATGTACATAGGTGTCTTTCATACCTATTTTTCCATTTATACATTTTCCAAGAATAATTACACTATACCTGGTACATAATAAAATACCACTGCAAGTTGCTGCACAGTTTTTGACTCTGGGTTCGTCGGGTTCTTGGTAGGCATGGGCGGATTTTGCGGATTGGCAATCCGCGAATTTGCGGATTTGCGAATTTGCGGATTGCGAAAATCTGCAAAATCCGCAAAATCCTCGCGTTTTTTTTTTTTTAATGTTTGCACGGGTTTCTGCAAGTTCACGAGGGTTTTGTACAATTTCGCAAATTGCCAAATTGTACAAAACGCTCGCGACCTTGCAGAAACCCGTGCGAACACAATGTGCCCAGTAGGGTATGTGCCTCTTGTGTGTATAAAAGGTCAGAGAAAGATCAGTTCAGCAGATGAAGAGAAAGAAGCTCCTGGTCACAGGAACAGCACGGGTATTGCGCTCGTGAAAGTCAAGGATGCAAAGCCTATCCAGCATCACAGCTGATTTTCCACGGTCGATTTGGGAAGAAGGCACACCTGTCCAGCCTCGACGACGCTCACGATTGTTTTTGGGCTAATGAATGAGTCACTGAATTTGAGCATCAACTAGTTCGAGCGACCATGTGTGTGTTACTATGCAATCGCCCCGAAGGGGCGGTCCCTTGAGTGAGCTGTGAGCTGTAACTATTTTACAATGGCGCCAGCAAGCTGCCAGCGCCGTTGTAAAATAGTTACAAAGTTAGCTTGCACAGGAAGCACTTAGATAAAATAAAGCAGCACCTGCTTCGTTTTATCTAGTGGTTCCTGTGCAAGCTAACTTTGTAACTATTTTACAACGGCGCTGGCAGCTTGCTGGCGCCATTGTAAAATAGTTCCATGAGTGGGGGTTCAACTTTTGAACCCGTTACGTCCGCGGATTTTTTTTTGCGGATTTTGCGGGAAATCCGCAAAATTCGCGGATTGCGGATTTCCCAAAAATCCGCAAAATCCGCGGGCGTAACGGATTTCCCGCTCACCCCTAGTTCTTGGTGAACATTCAAGTCCTATATATCCCCACAACCAGGAAGGTCCAGCAGATGTAACAGTATATTGCTTTCAAAGAGCAGTCATAATTACAAGAAGTTACAGCTAAAACCGTTGACACAAGAGGCTGGTTTTTTCAACTATTTTTCAATTTTTCCTTAATTTAACTATTAGTTTCTATAAAGAAACCTTCATGGATTTAGACAAATGACCCCTTTCTGAATTCAGATGTTTGTCTACTTTCCTAAAATGTATAGCTTTCTAAGATCCATTATTGCTTTTTTTACCATTAACTGGGAGGAGGTTGAAAGCACTAAAAATAGCAAAAATAAGCTATGTCCCCGAAAAATGCCAAAACTGTGTCAAAAATGTTGGTTCTCTGACAGTAGACTGTCATTCCCTAAAAGCTGGGGAAATGGTGATTTCACCGTTGGCGGTCCATCCCATGTGCACCCCTCACCCCCCCCTCCATACCCTGGGGACCCGCAATGGGCCCCCATAAGCACAATCTGCATGCCTTTCTGTGGTGAGAGGCATGCAAGGGTAAATCGCCTCCGCCATGCGGGCGGTGGCGATCCACCCTACATCCCAATTGACCCCTAAGTCGATCTCATTTTTCTTACAGATTTCACTAGGAGGCTTGTTGTCAGTCCTTATTTCAAAGTTGGCACCCAATAAAACCTAACCCTGGGCAAAGGACTTCGCTCCGCCCAGGGAGTGGGTGTAGTGTTGCCTATTTCACGCTTCACAAAGTAGGCATAGTAGGCATCACTACACCCACTTCGTGATGGCGTGAAGTTCCCCGCCACCTGCCTCCCTCCCGCCCTCTTTTTACACACATATTTTTACTATTAAACACAGTCAAATAAAAGAAAAAATCACTTACCTGGATGCGGCGTCAGAGGAATGCGCATGCACGGGCACCTGCGCATGCGCATTCCTCGCAAGAAATGCGCACGCGCTGGGGCCTGCGCATGCGCATTGCTCTGAAGAAGTTGGCGTGTCAACAGGAAGAGGGAGCCCCGGGATGCCTCATCCAGGTAAGTACTTATTTCTTTTATTTTACTGTGTTTAATAGTAAAAATACAGGTGTAGAAGAGGGCGGGAGGGAGGCGGCTGGCACGTAGTGGGGCTACGCGAAGTGTGTGGGTGGGCGAAGCGCCCACCCCACTGTCGTGGAGCTTTGCGTAGCCCCGCTACGCGCACTACGCTCACCCTTAATAAAAACGTCTTAAATGTTTTAACCGCCCAGTATACGGCAAGATCTTCTCTCTCAATACCAGAGTATCTTGACTCAGCATTTCTCAACCTTCATGAGATGAACATTATGGTATTCATGCTATCCTGCCCATGCTACTGTAATACAGTGCACATTCCTTTAAGGCTGGCGTCGGTTGAAATTACAGATTTCTTTTTATTGTCAGAATTGTTAAGTTTAGGAGCTGCACTGAGTTCCTCTTTTTCATACAAGAATTCGCTCTCTCAAACACCATTGCATGCAAACTCAACACCTTTTCTCAACAGACATCCAATATTGTCACTTAGCTCAGGAACATTTTTAAAACACTTACTGTAGTATTCTACCATGCCCAAAATCTTCATCAACTTCTCTTGTGATGAAGGCGAACTTGTGCACTGGATGTTATCAACCACATCTGTTTTGGTTATTATTCCCTCTGATGGCTTTCTTATCAAAACTGTGTGTTCTCTGGTTTTTTTGTCTGACCACAGTCACTTAACTTCCCCAAATCCTTTCTGAGATGAGTATTGTGTTTCTCAGTGACCATATCAAAATCCAGGATCTCATCTTGGTAGACACAAACTCCTTTAGTTCCTTTCAACACCTTTTCCGTGACATGCTTAAACACCACTGCAGCAGAAACTAATCCAAAAGGAAGCCTAATAAATCTAAATGTGACATAAGCAGTGTAGACTCTCAAGGATTCCTTCAACTCACTCTGATGGTAGGCCAAGGTAAAATCTAAAGTACTAAACACCTTTGCCCCACCAAGCAACAATAACTGTTCCGTGATATTTGGAAGGGGAACATCTGTCCACAATATCACTTTTATTTAGATGCCTCAAATTCACACATAGATTTAGACTTTCATTAGATCTCCTAGCTGCCACCACTGGTGCAAGACATTCAGTACCCTCAACCTCTTCTATTATCCCATTTTCCTTATGTTTCTTAATCTCGTCCTGCATATGCTCTCTGATAGCTAAGGGTACATTCCTTGCTTTATAACATACTGATTGTGTACCTGGAACATAGCGTATCTCATGTTTATAAGTTTCCAAACAACCAAGCTTCTTCCTGTAAACGTTAGAAAATGATTTTTTATTTCTTCAAAACATTAGCATCAGACAATGTAGCAATACAAAATAAATGTACCTTTTCTTTTAGACAAATTGGTGAATCATTGTTGGGATCTAACATGATACCCAGGTCACCTTGATATATTCAATTTATGATGATATTACTTTTTTCGACACATATATCTTCCCTGACATAAAACGTTGCTTATATTAAATTAAACCTATGAAGTAACCATGTAAGTTTATGGATTCACCCCGATATGCACAGGGTTTTGATATCAGGTTTAAATAAAGTGACCTTATCTTCCAATGTATTGCAAAAGAACTTCGTCAATATTATTGGGATTTTCGCCCCTGAGTCAAATAACACTTTGGTTGCCTCTCCCTCAACTAAGATTGTGTCTACATTGCTGGATCTAACTTTACCTTTGTCATCTATCGGTAAGACAATTTGTCCACACACAAAATCAGTACTGTCACTCTCCTGATCATCATCCACAACTACCCTCCTGACACTTGGTTTGAAGTCTTTCTTCTGACACACCTCAGCAAAGTGCCCTTTTTTTGCACTTAATACATGTAAATTTCAGAGCAGGACACAATTTATTATTGGTCATATGACCAGTTTTATCACATCTGTAACACCTGCGTACAGTAACTTTACTTCTCACGCTTCCAACTTCATTCTTAATATTAACCTTCTTGAACATCTCCTTCACTACATGCATGTTGTTTTACCTTCTCTTCCTTAATCACTTTGGAAAATGTCATAGAATGTTTAACCCTCTTAGCAACCAGTAGAACTTCCTTGAAAATTGGTTTATCTTTCAACCATAACTCCTCCCTCACTATTTCAATATTTAAGTATTGCATACTAACATGAACTGATCTCATTCATCTAACAGTCCAGCAACTTTACTGGAGGATTCAAGTCTCTGTTACTCAGTTACATACCTTTCCGCTGACTCTCCCTCCTTTTGAACCCCTTTAGCAAAGTGATACCTTTCTAAGATGGTGTTCACTTTTGGTAGAAAATGCCTATCCAGTTTCCTAATGCGTATCTCATACTCATTCACATCATCTGATTCAACATCAGCAATATCTGGAAGATTATCAAAACTCTTTTTGGCCTTCAGGGCCTAGACAATGAAGAAGGAGGGATGTTTTCCTCTCTGCCTTTAGAGATGTCCCACACACCTTTGCATATCTTTCCAATACCTTCTTCCACTTTTTCACCTTCATATGCCGCATCCCTGGACTAGTGAGAAAGAAGGGAGGTGCAGTAATCTGCAGGTTTGTTCTAATTAGACTAACACAATAAAGTATATTACACTTGGTAAAGGTTGATCAAGACACAAAGTTAATAACAACACTGCACTCAAACCAACGAACTATCATAAACACAGCCCGCTATACTCTATAAATTGCATCAATAATGCCGAATTTAAATCAGAACATTCCCCAGAGAAAAAAAAAATGTTGAGCAGGCGCTTTTCAATCCAGTGAGCGTGTCACTGCAGGTACTTAGTAGGGACATACTTCCAAGTTGTGTCACTGTGCCAAAATGACAGAATCACACCTCCTTGACATGAATGTGTGTGTCACTGTCAACAGTGATAAATGTTGCATGCTCCATGCCACTGTCACCAACGATCAATCAATATCACCTCAGGACATGCTACTTCACAGCAGTACATTACTGTAATCTGTTTTCAAGTGTCTGTTTCACTGCATTAGGGACAAGAACACACTTCAATAATATATATGTGCGTTTCACTGCAACATCAAGGTCAGCACTCTAGCTGTTTTTATACAGGGTGTTGCACACACAGTGACGTTTGCAGATGTAGTCAATTTCCTGCCAAATAACTTCTGCTGATCGCACTGACACAGAGGGAGAGAGATGGCAATTGTGCTGACACAAAGGGAGACAGCCAACGGGAGTCTGAAACACTCACCTCGGTGAACAGGTGGGACACGTATAAGCACACCATGTGTTCGACCCTGTTACAATGTGTGGCTCGCACATCGCATGAATATGCGAGCGATAAGAGCCATTACCCTTCACTTTGTAACACGATTATTCCTCTTTAAAAAAATTGTTACTTTAAGGTGGCCCCCAGATACACATAAGAGGCAAATAAACAAATATCCGGAGGTAAAAATAACTGTCTCTCCTGAAGTGGAAACTGTCTCCACATTCAGAACAACAGAGAAACACATTTTAAGAGAAAGAGGGGACCAAGAACAGTCGGCTTGCATGCTCAGTCAACAAACCTCACTAGTCTCACCAAATCCACTGGGAAACATCCTTAGTCCCTCTGAAGAGGAAAGGCCTAGATCTGATCGACCATTATCTCAGAAACTGTCTTCCAAAGGTTTTGATATATTCCTCATCCTACCAACTATGCCAGTGTAACTGTCACTTTCCACACATTCCAATCCCTGGTATAACGTGGCAAGTGACATACATAGCTTTCGAACACTTCTCAGCTGAGAGATGACATCCATAGTGTTCTAACACTTGACAGCTACCCAGGTACCACAATGGGTTTATTAGTATGAGTGTTCATGGGCATGTAAGCCCTTGAATTATTAATTGTGCATGTTAGTTTGTTGTGGTTTATATTGTGATGCTGTGTGGATGTTACCTGCCTTCATTTAGTTTTGATCAAATGTGTTTCCTCATTTATTTCACATTTTCTTACTTCGGATACATAATTTAAGTTAATATTATTAATAATACCAATAATAATAGTTATTAGTATTCTTATTGTTCTTTTTATTATTATTATTGTTGTATTTCGTACATAGCATCACATCATACTTTTGCCATTTCTATTTGATATAAATAAAAGATTGATGGTTTATGTACTGTTTTCAATGATTAATGGAAGATAGAAATTGAAGGCTTGTCATGGGGTGGGTCTGTCCTTCAAATATTTTAGTCGCAATTTGTGATTTTTGGTTTACAGTCTGTGGGCCCGATTCACAGAATGAACTTAAGACTCAATCCTAAACTTACTACTATTTTGGTATTCACAGAATGCACTCACTACTTTTGGCATTCACAGAATGAACTTTCTACTGTTGGTATTCACAGAAGTTAGGATTTTGTCTTAAGTTTGTCTTAAGACAGACTTAAGACAAAATCCTAACTTCTGTGAATACCAAAAGTAGTAAGTTCATTCTGTGAATTTCAAAAGTAGTAAGTGCATTCTGTGAATACCAAAATAGTAGTAAGTTTAGGATTGAGTCTTAAGTTCATTCTGTGAATTGGGCCCAGAATGTGTGGAATTGAATGTCAGGTAGTAGTGCAGAATCTGAGAATTTGTTTGTTGCTCAATTTCAGTTTTTATGTTTATGCTTTATTTTGCTTTGTTTGAGGAGTACCTGTTTATCTGCTGATATCATATCGCTAAACTATTAGTTCAGTACTTGAACAGACATATTTTCAGTTTCTAAAAGAAATGCAGAGGTATGGCTACACCATTGAAATCTATTGGGAAGATATTGCAGAACTGGAACCAATAATCTAAAGACTTAGCTTCCCATCCTACTTTTGAGGTAGCATGGTGTAGTAACTTGATGGATCGAAGTTCAGGAGTCAACTAACCATGGTTGTAGAGGCTGAATACGTGTCGTTAGGAATTAAGGTTCTGCTGTGCGCTGTTTTTTTCTACTTGCAGCAGTGCAGGTTTATTAAAACTGGGAAATGTGTAGCCCACATGATGTTCCATTACCAGTTGCGGTCACAGCGTTTTGTAGTTGCTGTAAACATCTCATTAGATACATAGGCAGGCTCTCACCTCTACCATCTTAACAGTAAAGTTTGCTGAAGTCCAACGTGGTTGTTTGGAATTTCTATGGGCCGACGAACAGGGGTAAAGATTTTTCAATAATTTGAGGAGGAAAATTACAGATTTTAGAATAGGGTACACATACAGAACCAAAAAGAGGGATGAGGCAGCCGACACCCTAACATTCATCATTGTTCAGTCCAGAGTTGGGGATGCTATGAAGAGGTTGGTAAGTTCTCATTTGGAATTTAAATGGTACATTCTGAATCACTAGGAAGTTTATCTTACATCGGCTCATGTTCAGAAAATTCTGTTCTGTCCAGACATCTGTAGCCAATGGGCACTGAGGGTGTAAGGATTTTAGGTTAAGTATGATTTAGGCACTATCTGCATAATTACAGAAATAAACTCAATTAAATTAAATAAGTCTGCCTTTGGAAATAAGCATTAAAGAAGATGGGTTTCAATGTAGAACTCCAAGGGACACGTTCTCTTTGTGTTAAAAGAGAATCAGCAGGGCCAATGCCTTGCAATACATTTAATATTTCATTTCTGTTTGAGAAGATTGCTCAGTAGGGTAAATATTCACCCCTGACATCTGATGTGATCTACACATGCTCAAGTTCAAATACTAGCACAGGTAGCTCAAGCCACTCTTTCAAGGTCAATACATTAAACACCAGTACGTTGAGCAATATCAACATCTGTTATTTAGAGTAAATGTAAACATCAAAGTTTTGTTGTATAAAAACAAGCTATATCTGTTATCACTTAACCTTTTGAAGATGCCGTGTTGGTCGACAGTGTAGTATGTCACAGAAAGACTCAATAGGACCTCAGTGCAAAGAAGGTGGCTGTCAATCAAGAGTTACAGTTTATCAAAGGAACCTGTTTGCATCAAGAAAGCTCTAAAGCATGCTTTAAGAGAGGAGTATAGAGCATTGATGTCTAAGAAGGGCTAGAGTTGATTAATCAGCTCTTTCCAAGTTGACCTGGTTGAGTAGTCATATAAATATGTTAGTGACTGCTAAACTTAGCCTCCCATTTCACCATTGCGAACCATACTTGCTCGATATTGTACTCTCTTTTATTCTAGAATTTGACCTATTTCTGGTCTTTGTCCCTCCTGTGGCTCTTTTATCACATTTTGTCTGATAATTGGCAGGTGGGGAAGTACATTGCATGCTAAACCAAATGCCAATGAATTTGGACTGATTCAATTGGCCTATCACTACACTTTATGATGAGTTTATTTGGACTATTTTTTAATTTTGTCTATAGTTAACTGTCAAGGTAAGCATGGGTGGAGTTAAGAATAGCAAATACTGCAGTCACTCTGAGCTTCCTCACCACTCTCGTGTCTAAGGACCTGTCTCACATCTCCCCGGATCTGCCCACCTAAAGATCAACATGGACGATGATTGCACTTGTTGTTGACGATGGATCTGGTATGTGCAAGGCCGGCTTTCCTGGAGATGATGCTACACGCGCTGTCGTTCCATCCATCGCTGGGCACCCAAGGTAACAGGGTGTGGTGGTTGGCATGGGCCAGAAAGACAGTTACGTTGGTGATGAAGCTTAGAGAAATCATCGTATCCTGACCCTGAAATGCTCCATTGAACATGGTATTTTCACCAACTGGGATGATATGGAAACGATTTGACACCACACCTTCTACAATGAGCTCAGTGTTGCCCCAGAGGAACACCCTATACTTCTAACAGAAGCTCCACTCAACCCCAAGGCCAACAGAGAAAAGATGACACAGATCATGTTTGAGACCTTCAACACCCCAGCCATGTATGTGGCTATTCAGGCTGTGCTGTCCCTGTATACTTCCGGTCGTTACCACTGGTAAGGTGATGCATTCCGGTGATGATGTCACCCACACTGTGCCCATCTATGAAGGTTATGCCCTGCCTCTTGCCATCCTGCGTCTTGACTTGTCTGGTTGTGACCTGACAGACTACCTCATGAAGATCCTGACTGAAACGAGCTACAGCTTCGCAACAACAACCGAAAAAGAAATTATGCGTGACATCAAGGGGAAGCTCTGCTATGTACCACTGGACTTTGAGCAGGAAATGGCCACTGCTGCTTCTTCATCTTCTCTGGAGTAGAGCTATGAATTGCCTGACGGTCAGGTGATTACAATTGGCCATGAGCGGTTTCGATGCCCCGATGCTCTCTTCCAGACATCCTTCCTTGGTATGGAATCTTGTGGTATTCATGAAACCTCATACAACTCTATCATGAAGTGTGGTGTTGAAATCCGAAAATACTTGTATGCCAACACAGTGTTGTCTGGTGGTACCACAATGTACCCCAGTATTGCAGACAGAATGCAGAAGGAAATCACAGCTCTGGCACCAAGCACAATGAAAATTAAGATCATTGCCCCACCTGAGAGAAAGTACTCTGTCTGGATTGGTGGCTTCATCCTGGCCTTCCTGTCCACCTTCCAGCAGATGTGGATCAGCAAGTAGGAGTATGATGAATCTGGGCCTTCCATCGTCCACCGTAAATGCTTCTGAATGACTGTAGCACAATGCAAATTGACAAAAGTAACTATGTAAAAAAGAACCAAGATTTTGCATTGCTTTTTTACTTGGTTTTTGGTGCTTGACTCAGGATTGAAAGCTGGAACAGAGGAGGATGGCAGTATTGTTGAGCAAACATTCCCCTGTTCTACAATGCATGGAGGGCTTGATTGCACTTTGTAATCTTAAATTGTTCAAATGCATTGTTACAGGACGTTACTTGCCTCTGTGAAGGCTGCCCAGTTCCTTGGGGCTTTAACGAAATCATGGTGATAGTATTGCTTGTATGTGAAGTGATGTTACCAAATGAGATTTTTGTATCTTTCACCTTCAAACACTTGGGGCCAGATGTAGGTAGGCAAATACCGGTCGTTAACGGCCGAAATTCGGTAATTTCGGCCGTTACTGATCGGTATTTGGAAAATGAGATGTAGGGCCACCTAAAATACAGATTCGGTAATTTTACCGAATCGGTAATTTTACTGATTTGGTAAAATTACCGAATCAGTAAAATTACTGAATCTGTATTTTGCGATGTAGGTAGCACTGTAATCAGTGCTATAGGGCTTTCAGAATTCGTTATTTACCACCAACTAGAAGTTAGTGGTAAATAATGAAAAGCCTTGAAAAAGCATTTTTTTTGCTTTTCAAACGCTGCCATGGTGCAGACATAATCAATCAATCAATCACGTCATTTGTATAGCGCACTACTCACCCGGAAGGGTCTCAAGGCGCTGGGGGAGAGGAAAGTTACTGCTCGAACAGCCAGGTCTTGAGCTGCTTCCTGAAGGCGAGATGGTCTTGGGTTCGCCGAAGGTGGGTGGGGAGGGAGTTCCACGTCTTGGCTGCCAGGTAGGAGAAGGATCTTCCTCCGGCGGTGGCTCTGCGGATGCGTGGTACGGTGGCGTGTGCGTGGCCGGTCAATCGTAGCTGGCGGGTGGGCGTGTAGAAGGTCATGCGGTCGTTGAGGTACTTGGGGCCCAGGTCGAGGAGAGCCTTGTGTGCGTGGGTGAGGAGTCTGAACGTGATTCTCTTGCTGACAGGGAGCCAGTGCAGGTCTCTCAGGTATCCGGTGATGTGGCTGTGTCGGGGGATGTCGAGGATGAGTCGGGGGGAGGCGTTCTGGATGCGTGGAGTCTTTTTTGAAGTTTTGCTGTGGTTCCAGCGTAGAGGGTGTTCCCGTAGTCCAGTCGGCTGGTGACGAGTGCCTGGGTGACAGTCTTCCTGGTTTCCATGGGGATCCATCTGAAGATCTTGCGGAGCATGCACAGGGTGTTGTAGTACGAGGATGAGACGGCGTTGACTTGTCTGGTCATTGACAGGGAGGAGTCCAGGATGAAGCCCAGGTTGCGTGCGTGGTCCGTCGGTTTGGGAGCGGTGCCCGGGGCCGGGGGCCACCAGGAGTCGTCCCAGGTGGAGGGTGATGATCCCAGGATGAGGACTTCCGTCTTGTCCGAGTTCAGTTTAAGGCGGCTGTTCCTCATCCAGTCGGCGACATTTTTCATCCCTTCGTGTAGGTTGGCTCTGGCCGTGGTGGGGTCGCTGGTGAGGGAGAGGATGAGCTGGGTGTCGTCGGCGTAGGAGATGATGTTGAGTTTGTGCTGGCGTGCGATGGCTGCGAGGGGGCTCATGTAGACGTTGAAGAGGGTTGGGCTGAGTGAAGATCCTTGTGGTACGCCGCAGATGACTTTGGTGGCCTCGGATCTGAACGGAGGGAGGCGGACTCTCTGGGTTCTTCCGGTAGGGAACGAGATGATCCATTCCAGCGCTTTTTCTCGAATTCCGATGTTGCTGAGGCGCTTCACTAGAGTTCGGTGGCAGACGGTGTCGAATGCTGCAGAGAGGTCCAGGAGGATGAGGGGCGCTGTTTCCCCGTTGTCGATCAGGGTCGTCGGTGGCTACGATCAGGGCGGTTTCGGTGCTGTGGTTGGCCCGAAACCCGGACTGCAAGGGGTCGAGGGATCCGTTCGTCTCGAGGAAGGCGGCCAGCTGTTTGTTGATGGTCTTCTCGGTGACTTTGGCCGGAAAAGGAAGGAGCGAGATGGGACGGTAGTTCTTGAGGTCGGTGGGGTCCGCCGTTGGTTTCTTCAGGAGGGCGGTCAGCTCGGCGTGCTTCCAGCTCTCCGGGAAGGTGGCTGTGTGTAAGGAGGAGTTGATGGTGTCTCGGAGATGGGGTGCGATGGTGGCGTCGGCTTTGTTGAAGACGTGGTGTGGGCACGGGTCGGTTGGTGATCCGGAGTGGATGGAGTTCATCGTGCGGGTGGCGTCTTCGGTGCTGATCGGGGTCCAGTTGCAGAGGGTGGTGGTGTCGGGCGTTGGTTCGATGATAGGGTGCGTGGTCTGTGTGTCGAAGCTGTTGTGTATGTCGGCGATCTTGCGGTGGAAGAACGAGGCAAGTGAGTTGCAGAGGTCTTGCGAGGGAATGATGTCGTTGTTTCCGGCCCTGGGGTTGGAGAACTCTTTGACGATGCTGAAGAGTTCCTTGCTGTCGTGGGTGTTGTTGTCCAGTCGTTCTTTGAGTGCCGTCTTCTTGGTGGAGCGGATCAGCTGATGGAGTTTGCGGATGGCGTGCTTGAGGGTGGTCCTGTTGTCTGGGTGTGGTTGAGCCGCCAGGCTTTCTCAAGGGTGCGGCAGTTCTTCATGGATTCCTTGAGTTCGTCGGTGAACCAGGGGGTTTTCTTGCTGCCGTGACTGGTGGGAGGGTTCTTTAGTGGTGCGAGGTCATCGGCGCAGGCGGTCAGCCACTTGGTGAGGTTGCTGGCTTCTTCGTTGAGGTCCGTTGTGCTGGTGGGAGTGTTCTGGCGGAGGGAGGCGGTGAGCTGCTCGGCGGTGATCTTGCTACAGCATCAGCGGGGGACCTGTTGTGGGTGGTGGTGGGTCGTGGTTTTTTTTTAAGCTGAAGTGGACGCAGCTGTGGTCGGTCCAGTGGAGTCCGGTGGCGTGGCTGAAGGAGATGTGCTTGCTGGATGTGAAGACTGGGTCGAGCGTGTGGCCGGCATAGTGGGTTGGGGTGTTCACTAGTTGCTTGAGTCCGAGGTTGGCGAGGTTGTCCAGCAGGGCGGTGGTGTTTCTGTCGTTGTTGTTCTCCAGGTAAAAGTTGAGGTCTCCTAGGAGATTGTAGTTGGCAGAGGGAAGGGCGTGCGGGCTGATGAAGTTTGCGATGTCTTCGCTGAATTGTGTACGTGGTCCCGGTGGTCTGTAGATGAGGGTGCCGCCGAGGGTGGTCTTGGGGTCAGTGTATATCTGGAAGTGCAGGTGTTCAGCGGCGGTGAAGGTTTCGTCGGAGTTAGTTGAGATGCGGATGGTGTTCTTGTGTACGATGGTGATGCCTCCTCCCGTCTGGTTGACGCGGTCCTTCCGGGTGATCTTGTATCCATCCGGGATGGCTATGGTGATGTCGGGCGCTGAGGAGGCGTTCATCCAGGTTTCGGTGAGGAAGGCGACGTCCGGTGCTGTCGTGTCAAGCAGGTCCCAGAGTTCCACGGCGTGCCTGTGGATGGAGCGGGTGTTGAGTAGGATGCACTTCAGGTGGTTGCTGCTGGTGCAGGGCTTGGCGGGGGCGTGCAGGTCCGGTAGCAGGAGAAACGGCTGGCTTGGCAGGCGAAGGATCTGTGGGTGCGTCTCGGGGTGGCTCGGTAGCAGGCAGTGTTCCGGCCAGTGTTGAGTGCGTTGAGTGTTGCAGCGTCGTAGGTCCGTCGGGTCGTCTTGCTTCGGCGGGGGCCAGAGGTCCTGGCACTGGGCGCGGTCCAGGCGCGGACGGGCGCAGACGGGCTTACCTTTGGCGCACCTTCGGCGCTCAATCGGTGCTACCACTGCGCGTGTCCGCTGCACGGTCGCTCAGGGGGCGTCATAAGTAAAGAGCCGGGAGGGAGGAGCAGCTGGGTGGCGGGAGCGGGGCGGCGAATGGAGTCACCGGGGGGCGGGGCCGCAGGGAGGCAGCGGCGGGAAATCCAAGGGTCTGCGGGCAGCGGGGATCCCAGGAGCTGCGGGCGGCGCTCGAGGGAAACTACAGGCAGGAAGCGGCAAGGCAAGGCAGGCAGGAACGGCAGCAGAGGGTGGAGCGACCAAGCCCTGAGGAGATCTGCCCTTAGGGCATGTTTGTCTGCAACATGTGCACCCATACACGATTGAGGGGTGCAACAGGGTGTCAAAGTGACACCCTGCCACCCTTCAATGTTTCCCCCCAATTACCGAATCGGAATTTACCGATTCGGTAATTGACATACATTGATATGGGCCTACAGGCCCATAGGAATGAATGGCAATTACCGAATCGGTAAATACCGATTCGGCGATTACCGAATCTTGCCGATTCGGTAATTTAAAAATAGAAATTACCTACATCCCATTTACCTACTCTTAAATACCGAATCTGTATGATTCGGTATTTAAGAGTAGGTAAATCGAGATTACCTACATCGGGCCCCTAGGTCTGTATCTTCAAATTTTTTTCCTCTAGTCTTTTATGGAGAATCTCCAATTAGCTGTTTGAAGGTTTACAAACTTTCTTCTAACATCTCTAAGATGTGGTGCCATTATGTGGGGAGGGGGGGCGTACCTGTACACTTGATTGAAAACATTCAAATAACGTGCACATGTTAAAGGAGAAAAAAAGAAAAGAATAGCAAGTACATAAGTACATAATAATGGAGTAGTAGGTCAATGAAGAGGGCCCCATGTAGTAGGAAGCCGATGTTAACTACCTCCATATTATGTCAAACAATCGATGATGACTTTATAAGACACAATCCAATGTCTCTAACAGAAACGAGAAGCCACATTACCCTAGGTGTAATATAATCTTTCCTGTTATCAGTGATGTCATTTCTGGTGCCGGATGTAACCTCCCATTGAGAGTAAGGTTAGGCCATTAGACCGTTTACCACTGAACAAAAGAGCCGGTTATCTCACATGAGAGCCATTCAAGCGAAGCCAGAGTTCCTTACCTGTGCCTCGTGGTCCACAGTGGCCAACAGTGGGCTGCGGTGCAGAGACTTAATCCTCGTGTTACTTTGTCCACTCACAATGGCATCCTGCGGCAGCGTGACTACCGCGCAAGCACACTTTTCAAAAGTGCTCCTCGTTAAACCATGTGGAGGTTTGAAGTAGGCGCTAACATAAAGAGAAGTGGATGGTTGCAGCATAAAAGGTTTTATTAAATCGGGGAAATCTGAAAATGTAAAATGCATTGCACAGAGTAAGTGTAATTATTTCCCATAATGAATTCGGTCACAGCAGCTGCAATAACATTCTCCTCAAAATTTTTCCAAATATCCACTGTGAGTCTGTTGTTGCTACACTGAAAATTAACAGAAGGAAAAATGTTATTTGCTCACAAGCACTGCCCACCTACGGGTTCCAACGTGTACCACAACTCCCTGATCGTACTTTAATATCCTGCAAGGCACAGAAAGTGCGTCGGTTCCCATACAAATCTTCTGCAACCTCATTGCTTGCTTTGAAATTTAGAAAAATATGGAATTTTTTAAAGCCCGATCTCAAATGCTTAAAGGATGAAATGAATCATCATAAATGTTCACTTTACCAGTGCGAAAATGCCACATCTGCATGCAACAGTCAGACCTATTAATTTTCACAAGCACGTAAGCAAACAGAACAATGAATGTGACAAACTTCACATGTATTTAGAGGTGCAAATTGATAATTGGAGGGATAAATATTGAATTCATTAATCCACTTACATAAGGGAAAATTGGAACCCTAGATTATCTGCCAAGTGACCATTGTTGTTCCTGGGACAATATCAAAAAAGAGATGAAGTGAAATACAATGTAATTAACAATCCGACTTAATACAATTTTTGATCCGCAAGATCTGATTAAAATGAAACCTTTAAAGTCACCTTGGGGCACACAGGGCAAACATTTTATTGCATTATTGCTGGCATCATTGCAGCAACAGGCTGGCTATTTCAATACACTAAGGCCTTGAATCTGAGCAAGGATGGTTCACAAACCTCTATCAATTTAGTTTAATTTCTTGATGTTTTCCTCTGCTAATGTTTGCAGCCTAAAATTACACTGTCTTCAACCCTAAGATGATGCACCTGCTTCGATATGAGTCCTCTGTCACAGGAGCTGTGTCCCCGGACAGTGTTGGAGGTGTACAAAATGGTAAAAGCAAATAGATATGTGTTATGTTACATTATGTCACATAGTGTTGTGCTATGTTATAGAGGTTCCTATGGCCTTCTATTGTCATTAATATATCATTTCATTGCTGTCGGATTTCGAGTACCTTAAAGCTCTGGCCTTGAGGATTCTATCACAGACTTCAGTCTGATTTCTGATCGTTTGAGATGGATCATAAATAGAGTGGGTGTGGCTAATAGGCCGCACTTATATATTTGTTGGTTATGTGTATTGGGTGGGCTTTGCTCAATGTTCTGCCTGGTGTATTCCTAAAGGTAATTGCGTCTTCAGTGCTCTGCACTCATATGTGTAGCCTCGTGAAGTTTGCCTTTTATAAGTGTTTTATATTTAAATTCATGCTGTTGTGGGTTCATTGCTGCAGTGAGAAATGGGGTTGTTGACTGACCGGGGTGTGGGCCCGGGTCAAGCAACAGTGACAGTCCCTTGCAGGGTGAACCACTAAAAGTCAACAAATTAACCAGTGCTTAACCCCGAATAGCTTGGCTCACAAAAAGTCAGGCTTAACTTAGAAGCAATGTATAAAGTATTTAGTAGAAACACAAACAGTAATAAAACAGAAGGAAAACACCAAACCAGGTTAGAAGAATAGAGTCTATCTTAATAAAATATTTAACACCAATATGACAAAATATTAACAAGTAAAACCATTGATTGAGATATTGATTTTTAAAGTATTAAGTGAAAATAGCGCTAAAAAGCACTAGGCACAAACATGGGATATCTAGTTGCATTGGACCAGGACAAAGTCAAAAGTTAATAAAGACAGCAAGAGAGTGAGGCACACTAAAGGGGGACCCCTGGACTGATACCTAGACAGAGATTCAGGGGAAAGAAACTACAAAATCATCAAAATAAATCCAACTGCCTGCAAGCTATTTCTTTAATGTGGCAGAAAATCTCAATCATCAAATAGGGGTATATATCACCTCATTGAAGATAAGCTAAGGATAGCAGCTACAGGAACCAGATTGGGCCCACTGAGCAAAAGTACCTTAGTCCAGATTGCAATGACAAACCTGTCGATGAGGAGGATGCGTAGCACAGAGAGGGCGATGCGCCGGTGTCTATACAAGTGGCGGTGACAATGCACTGGTCCTCATCGTGTAACAGTGGTGATAGTTGGAAGTTTTATGTCCTTGCAACTTCAGATCAGGATTTCAGCCAATAATTCCTTGGAGTCACTATTAGTTCTGAGGTTCACGTGATACAGGTCCAGTTCTTCTCACCCAGACCAGGAGGGCAGCAGGAAGCAGGTCGGCACAGCAAGAAAGCAGCTTTTTCAGGAGGAGCAGTCCTCCAGAGTGTCACTCCTTCTTCAGCACAGCAGTCCTTCTTTCTGGAGGGTATCCACAGGTTCAGAAGTGTACATTAAGTAGTACAGTTCTTATGTCCAGGGGTGCCTTTGAAGTGGGGGAGACTTTGAAGAAGAGTCTTTGAACTGCACAAAGTTCCTCCCTCTCCTCTGGCTCTAGAAACACTACAGGGGGTATGTAGACCTTTGTGTGTGGACAGGACACAACTTATTCAGGTGTAAGTGTGAGGCTGTGCCCTTCAAATCACAGCTAAGCCCCCATTGTGTTTAGCTGTCTAGACATGCAGTCAGAGATAGGCCGCAGGCACACAGGGCTTAGGCAGGAAAATGTCAGCTTTCTAAAAGTATTGTAAAGAAACAAGGGGACCCAAGTAAGGTATGCCAGGGACCTTGGGAATTAATTCATTTTTAAGAACAGTGGTCCCTAGAGATCCAACAGTAAAAAGCGGGGTAAATGAATATAGATCCAGTCAGTACTATATTTGTATAACTTGTCCAGACGGACAGAGGTCAGAAATTTAATAATTTAAATTCAAGCAGGAACAATACAGACTAAGCAATTTGTAAGTAGGACACAAGCCTGCATCCAACTAAACTAAGAGGGACAAATAATGAAGAACACAAAAGGGTCAGGCAAAGCTGTAGGTTTGTTAAACACACAATTTTAAATGTAACAAACAAATTGCAAGAGAACACCTTTACACATTACAGGACAATTTAGAGCAGTGTATTAGGTGTATCGGGTGTCGACGATGTTTTGATCCAAATACACAATAAATAGATCATCATCAGGACATTTAGAATAAGCATGCCTGTATGCAATTGACTGTAATAACTGAGATACAATAAGGTGAAGATAAAGGGGGAAAATAGGAAATACAAATTATTAAAAGAGAGCACCAGTTCAGGTACAAACATAAAAGTAAAATATGGACTAGTCTGTTTCATGTAGCGAGGTTTGGGTACACCTCATAAATAGAGTACAATTACATATTTGCCTTAATGACAAGGTATGAAGGAGGCCATGTGATTAGAGATAAAAACATGGAAGTAACGAAAATGCATAGAGATTCTGCACTTGGTCACGTGAAGGTGCCTAAGAAATATGAAAAGGTGAGTGATTCCACTGTGTACTGGGAAGAGTGAACGTGCGTGTCTTACAAAAGTTAAGCGGTGAATGAACACTAATAGGGAGACACATACATGTTGGCAACTCCTGCATGTATAGTAACAAATATGGAACTGAGGGCACAAATGGTGAACAGCTAGACCTGAAGGAGAAAAAATAGAGGAGTTGTAGTAAGGGGAAAAGAGGAAGTTAAAATAGATGGAAGAGAATGAGCAGGCAGTTGCTTACCAAGAAAAATACAATAAGAGGTGTAGGGGTACCGCACCGCTTAGAGCATCAAAGGTAATGGCGCAGTATTAGTGCAACCTGTACAAACAAGAATATGAAAGAAGTACTGACGACAGGCAAGGGCCCAAAACATTTTGTGATAGGCAATTTTGATTTTGCCTCAATACGTTTTGGGCCCTTGCTAAAAAACGGTGATGGATCAAGCCCTGATATGTTGACTGGGTAGGAGTATTCTGCTTAGTTCAGATACTCTGTCCATCACCACCCCCTTTTCTGAATCAATACATTTTGGGCACTTGCCTGTCACGGGAACTTGGGCCTCCCACACGAGTGAGGCACCATTTTTATCGGGAGACTTGTTGGAACGCCAGGTGGTAGGACATTTGTATCAGCCTAGTGATCCCACAACTTTCCCACACAAAAATATCTAGAAAAAGTGATTTTTTTCTGCTACATTTGAGTTCTGCAGGGGACTTCTGGGTCGGGGATCCACGCAAGCCATATCTCCCTGGAATTCCCTGGGTGTCTAGTTTTCAGAAATGTGTGGGTTTGGTAGGTTGCACTAGATGGCCGCCGAGCCCGGGGACAAAAACTCATTGGACCCCCTTGAAAACCGGGTTGGTTTGTGATATGTAATTTTGATGTTGCCTCACTAGGTTTTGGACCCTTGCCTGTCGCCGGTACTTGACCCACCCATGCGAGTGAGGTACCATTTTATCGGGAGACCTGGGGGAATGCTGTGTATAAGGAAATTAGTAGATCCACGCAGATTCCAGAACTTTCCCACAACAGAATTGTGAGGAAAATGTGGGTTTATTTTGCAAAGTTTGAGGTTTGCAAGGGAGTCTGTGTAGCAGAACATGGTGAGAGCCAGACAAGTCACCTCATACCGGATTCCTCTTGGTGTCTAGTTTTAAAAAATGTACAGGTTTGCTAGGTTTCTTGTTGTAAATGAAGCTAGTAGACAGATGTATAGCTTAATAAGTGTTTATTAAGCACCACAGAGAAAACTGGTGTTCCCATCAGAAAGCAGGGAGCTAACTGACAAGGCAGAACACAGGAGAAGATGACATCAGGGAAAATGGAATGCAGGACTTAAAGAGGTACAGAGAAACATAAGTGCAGAGAATACAACATATCCTCTTCCCTTCATATAGAAAAACAAAGAGAAAAAACAAAGAAAAAAAACAAAGAAAAGTAAGTCTATATAAAGCATACTAAGTACATGCTCTTCGTTACAGAGAGAGACCTTACTTACAAACAAAGTCGCGTAAATAACCAGGAGGTCTTCTCACTCTCTGAGTTCTACAGGCACTAGAACCATTGGTACTAGTGGCACTAGACTCATTACCTTCTTGCTCGGCTTTTCTATACAGTGCCACGCGCCTCAAGTTCCAACTCTCACCGTTAAAAAGAGTCACAAATCTTTTATGGACAGACTTGACCTTAAATGGTCCCCTGAACTTCGTCAATCCAACACCAACTCGACCCGGTTTGACTTTCACCCAATCATTCACTGCAAACTTACACGCTCCATCTGATTCACACAGGGTGTCAGGCTTACTAGGACCAACAGGAAGGTCAGCGTTCAAATACTCTTTCATCCATGCAGCAACAAGCTTAGTGCCCGCTGAACGTCCCCTCATGACAGAAAACGGAATCAAACCGGTCACACCATTTTCAGTAGTCCTGTAGGCCCAAACCAGGTCATTAACCAAACTCCTCACATCCATCCTAGAGGAAATTGCCATTTGAATGGCACCTTTAACCATGCGGTTTGCCCTCTCGACTATGCCATTCCCCTGGGGGTTGTAAAGTGAGGTCCTTGAGTGTGCAATACCGCATCTTCCCAAGAAGTTAGCCATCTCCAGGGAGGTGAGTTGCGTCCCATTATCGGTAATGATCCTTGTGGGAAAACCTTCCTCTCTAAAGATCTCACTCAGCACAGCAATAGTGCTGTTCGTAGTGATCTCCTTCATGAATTTGACTACTAACCACTTGGAAGAGACATCAACCACTACTAGCCCAAACCGCATATCTTGACTCAATTGGTAGAACGGGCCAATAAAATCAAGACATATGGTGTGCCATGGGCACCCAGGATCTACTATTGAACCACAACCGGTATGGCTACCCACTTTGAGTCTCTTCTCGCTTTCCAAGCAATCGGTACATCTCTCCACCAACTGAGAAATTTCGGAGTCCATCCCGGGCCACCAAAAATTCTCTCTGACTCTCCTCTTAGTAAGGGACTGCCCTAGGTGACCCTCATGGGCTAACTTAAATAAAGTAAATCGCACATCTTGTGGAGGGATGAATTTGTCATCCATTAAAATCATGAACCCATCTTTGTCCAAGACAGACAATTGTTCCAGAACCTTTAAATAAGGGCGAAGTGCAGGAGATAAGCAACTCTCTCTCCTTGGACCCTTCGCAATCAGGTCTTTGACCTCACCCAACACCACATCTTTATCCATGGAGGTATTCCACAAACTCCTACTAATTGCCCCTGCACACATATCTACAACTTCATCCACAGCAGCCACAGAACCCTCTGAGTTGAGAGATTCCACTCCTAACTTGTCCACCCTCTCCCAAGGTAGTGGAAGTCTAGAGAGTCCATCCGCTTGGCAATTCCTCCAACCGGGAATATACTCCACAGTGTACAAATACTCCTGGATCCTAGCAGCGAGTCTAGCTAACCTGGCAGAACCCTTGCCAGCGCCGCCAGGTGAAAGTATTTTAACTAAGGGTTTGTGATCTGTCAATAACGTGAACTTGAACCCCCACAGGTACATTCTATAATACTCGCAACCCCATGCTGCAGCTAGAGCTTCACGCTCGATTATAGAGTAATTCCTCTCGGCCGTAGTGAGTGTCCTTGAGGCAAACGCTACAGTCTTAAGACCAGATTTGTGTACTTGAGCCAGAACCGCACCAACACCCACAGCACTCGCGTCCACTGTCAAAACTGACTTGCGGTTGGTGTCGAACGGTGTCAATATGCCTGCCTCACAAATTTCAACCTTGATTCTTTTAAAACACTCGTCTTGTTCCACACCCCACACAAACTTGCATCCATTCCTCAACAGCACCTTGATCTTTTCGGTTTTCTCTGCAAAGTCTCTGACAAACTTAGCGTAGTACTCGATGAGGCCGAGGAAAGACCTCAACTGATCCTTATCGCATGGAGCTGGTGCATTCCTAATGGAGTCCAATAAGTCTCTCTTGGGTTTTACCCCATCGACAGACAAGGTATACCCAAGATATTCAACCTCCTCCACTGCAAATTTACATTTCTCTTTCTTAAGAGTCAATCCTGCTTGTTCCATCCTCTCCAAAACGGTCTTCAGAATCACATTGTGTTCTTCAACAGTCGCTCCAAATATGAGAACATCGTCCTGAAAATACACTACGTTGTTCACACCCTTCAGTACAGCACCCATCATTCATTGGAATACCCCGGCTGCAGAGGCGAGTCCAAAAGGCATTCGTGTAAATTGGTATATTCCCTCAGTTGTTATGAACGCGGTCAATGCTTTTGAGTCTTGGTGTAGTTTTATTTGATGATAGGCGCTGCGAAGGTCCAACTTAGAAAAGTACTTTCCACCTTTTAGTGATAGGACCAACTCGTTGATGTTTGGTAAGGGGAAGTTGTCTACTACAATGTTTTGGTTCAGGGTGCGAAGGTCCACACAAAAACGAAATTTTCCATCAGATTTGGTCGTAATAACTACGGGGGAAATCCAGGGTGACGTTTCGATCTGCTCTATCACCCCCTGGTCTAGCATCTCTTTCAGCATCTTCTTCACTTCCTCGCGTGCAATGAATGGAACCTTTCCCACCCTCGTCGCCATGTGTTGTAAATGAAGCTAGTAGACAGATGTATAGCTTAATAACTGTTTATTAAGCACCACAGAGAAAACTGGTGTTCCCATCAGAAAGCAGGGAGCTAACTGACAAGGCCGTCCTGGGGGGAATCTGGGGTGGGGGTTCACCCCAATATGACCCCAAGGTCGGAAAAAAGACTGTGGCTATTTTATGTGGGGAGGGGGGCATTGTTATAACAAATTTGGGCAG
Source organism: Lissotriton vulgaris (assembly GCF_964263255.1). Lineage (NCBI taxonomy): Eukaryota > Metazoa > Chordata > Amphibia > Caudata > Salamandridae > Lissotriton > Lissotriton vulgaris. The sequence goes on along the minus strand of NC_141685.1, from coordinate 2,039,515,643 downwards.
CCCCCACGCATAAAAAAAGCCTGTGTGCTCGCTGGTTCCTAGTGGGCTTTCTGCCCCCCCATGAGGCAGATCAGGGGCCACTGAACCCATCTGTACTCCCGAGGGGCAGAATGACTGAAATTTCTTTGGGGGTGGGGGTATTGTCATGCCTATTATGGGCATCTCCTACCCCTACATGAATAAAACAAAACCATCCCTGGTTTGCTGTGGGCTTTCTGCCTCCCCAGGGGGGGCAGATTGGGGGCCACAGCACCCATCTGCCTCATGGGGGGCAGAAAGACTGTCCTTTTTGTGGGGTTGAGGGGGCATTGGCATGTCCATTTCAGGCAGCCCCCACCCTAAAACAATTGCGTAAAAAACATCCCTGGTGTTTAGTGGGCTTTCTGCCCCCCAGGGGGCAGATTGGGTGCTATTGCCCACATCTGCCCACCGGGGGGGCCTGAAAGGCTGTAATGGTGGCAGGGGTGGGGGCATTGGCATGCCCGTTTTCGATCAGCCCCCACCCTGTAGTGTAGTTCCTATATCCCTGATAGGCTCTGCACATTGGAATAATATATACTATAGTTGTGGCATAGGACCTAGGACAGTATGCCTCTATCGAGTACATTAAACTTAATTACTTGTGTGTGCCAGCTAACTCAGAGGTCACTAGAAACGTCTTAAATAAACAAGATGGGCTTCATTTCTGACAACTGCTTAAACATGACAACTTTGTTTCCCTTTAGAATCAGAACAGTCTCAGAATCGTGGAAACAATAGATAACAGTTTCACTCAGTCAATCGTGCCTGCTTCATTTCTACAGAGTTTACACGGCAATAGGTAGACTGGTGTTTGAATAAAAAGGGTTTATTGAACAGTCTTATTTCTCATGCAAGAGATATGTACTGCTACAATTGTAAGACAGAATGCGGGCTATAATACGTACAGTGTTAGCAGTAAGATAAAATAATACTGCAATGGCATGGTTTGTCGCTTTGACGTATATTCAAAGAAATACATACATAAATAACACAGGCTAAAATGTGAATACTCATTGGTGCTTCTAGCTATTCTACCCTAGTGTACCTAACCTAAGTGTAGTACAAGGTAAGAAGTAGGTGCCGTTTTTCTATAGTCTTGTTGGGCTACAGTCTAGATTGGTGTTGTCAAGATTTGCCAAAAGTCCCTTATGGTTCTAGTCTGCTCTATACCTTAGAATGAGATAGGTTGGAATCTCTTTCCGGGGCTCGATCTCTAACACCCCGCAAGGGGAGTCAGAAACACTGGAGTTGGATTCTCTCCAAGGAGGTTGACAGCATCTCGTCAGTGCGTCAGGAGGGGACTTGACTTACTTCCGAACTTGCCGTGGCGAGCCATGAAAGTATGCAGCCATGACTTGCCATGGCAAGTGAGGGTATATTTATACCTTGAAGGTGTTTAGGAACGCCAGTATTGACGTAAAAGTCAGGCAGAAGAACGTCATGAATGAACTCCTAAGGAATAGATGTTCATGCATAATAAATGAGTTCTTAGAGAAATCAATAATCCAAGCAAGCGGAAGTTCTAAAGGCTTAAGAGTCGGGTATTACAAGAACTCATTGTGATGTGGAAGGACGGATGTAGGTAGCCATGCCTGTATTTGGTTAGCATGGATAGTGCCTAAATAAGGGTAGGATTTATATGCCTAAATAAGGCAATGCGAATTAAGAGCGTAACCTATATACGGTATCTAAATCAACACACAGCAACCCTTAAAACATTTGTGCAAAAAAATCCCTAGGGTCAAATGGGCTTTCTGCCCCCCAGGGGTAGATTGGGGGCTACTGTCCCACATGCCCCCCAGGGGGGCAGAAAGGCTGTAATGGTGGCAGGGGTAGGGGCATTGGAGTGCCCGTTTTGGGCAACCCACACCCTAAAACAAATTGTGCAAAAAAAAAATCCCTGGTGTTTAGTGGGCTTTCTGCCTCCTGGGGGCAGAAATGAGGTAATTGTGGCAAGGGGATGGGGGCATTGGCATACCCATTTTGCGCAGCCCCACCCTAAAACAAATTGTGAGAAAAAATATCCCTGGCATTTAGTGGGCTTTCTGCCCCCCGGGGGGCCAGATTGGGGGCTACTGCCCCATCTGCCCCCATGGGGGGGGCACAAAGGCTGTAATGGTGGTAGGGGGATGGGGGCATTGTCGTGCCTGTGTCGGGCAGCCCCCACCCTAAAAGAAATTGCACAAAAAATATCCCTGGCATCAAGTGGGCTTTCCTCCCCTAGAAGGGGCAGATTAGGGGCCAATTCCCCATTTGTCGCTCGAGGGGGCAGAAAGGCTGTAATGGTGGCGGGGTGGGGACATTGGCGTGCCCATTTCGGACAGCCCCCACCCTAAAAGAAATTGTGTGAAAAAAATACCTGGTGTCAAGTGGGCTTTCTGACCCCCCCCTGGGGGGGCAGATTGAGGTCACAGGAGAGTAATAGAAATCCCTCTGCTGTCTGCAGCAGAGTGATTTCGTGCCCCCGGCCTCATGATGGAATGGTTCCGCCATGAGTACAGGGGCACGATGCTCATGACAGAACCATTCCGTCATTAGCATCGAAGGGATTAAAAATAGCTTTCTAAAAGAGGCATTTCCAAAATTTTAACACTAAATCCAACTTCGCCATTCAGGAGAATTTACCATTACAATTCAATAGGTACTAAATATGACAGATCCAACTCCTAATTAGGAAGGAAAATACATATAATAGGATTCCCCAATGTTATCCTATGAGAGGGGTACGCCTAACAGTAGTAAAAAACAAATGTAGGGCTTTTTCACGACCAGCACATGAAAAACCTTAAAGTTCATGTCCTACATTTTACTTACACAGCACCCTACCCTATGGGCTACCTAGGTCCTACCTCAGTGGTGGCTTATATGTGATAGAAAAAAGGGGGAGTTTAAGGCTTGGCAAGGGGTTTTAAATGTCAGTTCGACATGGTAGTGTGATACTTCCTTCAGGCTGCAAGGGCAGGCCTTGAACACATTCTACAGAGCCATATGGGTGGCACAACGAGTGCTGCGGGCACAATAGTAACATTTAATTTACAGACCCTGGGTCTATGGAATACTACTCTACAAGGGACTTAAAAGTAAATTAAACATACCAATTAAGTATATGCCAATCAAACCATATTTCGGGGAGTGCACAAAGGCACTTTAGCACTAATTAGCAGTGATAAAGTCCACAGAGTCCTAAGGCTAACAAAAATAATTTCAGAAAAATTAGAGTCAAGAAGGCACAAATCTTGAGCAAAAACCACTCTAAGACTAATAGGTCTATCATTACTCCCAGCTGAAAATTGGGAGAACTACCCAATCTCCTGGGAGTTCTCATCAGTAAGCCAGAAGAACCTAGAGAGACCATCAAAATTAGTGTGGTCTGCCCCAGGTCTGTGTTCCACCGTAAAAGTATATTCCCTATCGAGAGATGGACCACCACAACAATTTGGGATTCTCACCCTTCATTTGCGTTAGCCACCTGAGGGTTCTGTGGTCGGTATGAATCTAGACATAAGTGAGTCCCAAAAAGGTATGGCGTTTGTTTCTTCAGTGCCCAGACTACAGCAAAGGCTTCCCTTTCAATAGCCTTCCACCGTTGTTCTCTGGGAAGTAGCCTCCTAGAGATGAAAGCTACAGGTTGGTCTAGGGCCTCATCATTAAGCTGTGAAAAAACTCTTTCCCAATTGGCATTTACACGTATAAAATGTAATAAGACAATCCCAATGTTATACTATGGGAGTGATAGGCCTTGCAGTAGTGAAAATTGAATTTAAGAGTATTTCACTGCCACAACATGTCAAACTTAAAGGTACATGTCCTACTTCTTAAATACACTGTACCCTGCCCATGAGTTGTCCAGGGCTTACCTTAGGGGTGACCTATATGCAACACAAAAGGTTTTGGTCCAAGCAGCACGTTAACTTGGCAGTTTAAAACTTCACACACAGGTTCTGCAGTGGCAGGCCTAAGACATGTTTAAAGGGCTACTTACGTGTGGCATAATCAGTTCTGCAATCCCACTAGTAGCATTTCATTTACAGGGCCTGGGAACCTGTAGTGCACTTTACAATGAACTAATAAGTAACTCATATATGCCAATTGTGGGTAATCAAATGTTACACATGCACTTTAGCATTGGGTAGCAGTGGTAAAATGACCCAGATTCCTAAAGCCAGGAGAAGTTAATTCAGAATCAAAAGTCAAAAACAGGAGGTCAGAAGTCAAAAGGTCAGGGGAAACCACAGAAGTCAGGGGAAACCACTACAAGGATGCCAGGTCTAACACCCCTTTACAGGATGATCATATGGATGCTCATAGAGTGTGGTTCTGGTGGCTTAGTGCACTAATGAGTCCATGGCAGTGGCCTGTGTTCAACCTCATGGTCAGAGGTTCAAATCCCAGTGGGTTCACTCAGCCTCTCATCCTTTCTGAGGTCGATAAAATGAGTACCATTGAGTTGGGTAACAATACACATTTGTTATTCAGCGTCAGAATACTCCTTTGGGGTGAACATGCACAAATACACATGTTATGTTAAAGGGGCTAAATCCAACCTCCTTCTCTGGTGCTTCTCTGTAAGCAAAGAGCAGGAATAGTAAGAGGATTTCCAACTTACACCTCATGGGCTCAGGCAGGCCCTTGATAATGCCCTTTAGAATCTTGTTGAATCTCTCAGCAAGCTGATTAGTCTGTGGATGCTAGGTTTTGGAAAACCCATAAGTAACTGCACACTCCTTCCACATTGGCTGCATATAAGCAGACATGAAGTTGGTGACTCTGTCAGACACCACTTCCTTGGGGAGCCCTACCCTGGGAGATACCCCATCAGAGGCCTAGCCACTGCAGGTGCAGTTGCAGTCCTCAGAGGACTGTGAGAATCTTGGGGCATGATCCATTCCAAAATTGGGGGCAAATATGCAAAACATTTGGGTTTAGACCACTCTAAGGGTGACTGGTCTAACAGATACTCAACTATATGGAATATGTGAGCTGTGTTGCATGGGTTCACGTGTAATGGATTTGTCTTTGGCGTTGGTGGGATGTAGCTAGGAGAGAATTACTATTGTGTATGTGTTATTAACTGCATAGTGTATTTACACTACTGTTGACATGTTCATGGTATTCTGCCTACTGTTCCTTGTTAGATGAAGGCTCTGGTTGTGAAAATGTACTACCCACCCAGAGTCGCTAGTTAATGGATTACTCCATGGCTGAAAAGTGCTGTATAGGCCATGCAAGCCACACATGCACGGAAACACAGATCCAACAGAAGCCACTCTGACAGAATAAAGATATCAACTAATATAAATGAGGCAATGGTTCAAACAGTCGGTCACTCTCGCCCGACCATGGCGCATTTAAATCAAGGAGATCAGACAGGTTGGGCCATATGGACTTCTGAAACTGGTTTCTCACTCATTACCTTGCCTCCCTTCTTACAGAGAAGCCAATGTTGTCCTGCCACCGAGCTGTTGTACAATCTAAGCTCAATTTTCTCTGCCTGCTTGAAGTCACTCTCTTTGTTTTAGACAACGTCAGTGTCTAACTGACTCAATACCTCCTTCTAAGTAGCCAATGTCAGGTGAACCTGAAAGGCGCCAACCCCATCGGGGAATGGCGTCGTTAGTGGCAGCCAAAGGGCCGACCCGGAGCCGGGTCACTTCCGGTTGCGTGACCCGGAAGTGAGCGACGCGTCAGGGCCAATGGGAACAAAGGTCGAGGTACGCCCCGGAAGCGTTAGTAGGGCGCGAGGCTTAAAAGCCTGCGACCAGCCTAGAGGCCCCCTCTTTGTCCGCTGATCATCCAGGAGTCGGACGTCTCCAAGAGAAGACATCGTGGGAGCATTGCGTTGGAATATACAGCGAGAGTTACCCCGACTCGTGGTTTAGGTTAGCGGGCCTTGCAGTGTGTTCTAGGTTTCCTTAGATTTCCTTAATTATTACAACCTTCGTGCTTAGTTTCTGGATTTAAATATTGTTGGCAGGGGGGGGTTTGCTGCGGTAAATCCTCGTGTCCGGGGGGAGGGCGAGCGCTGGCGCTCGATCATCCGATTTCCTGGGCCCGGGTCCATCCGTGGCGCGGTGGGCCAATAAAGTCGTTTGCGTCTCTTGATAAGTTTTAACGTTGTTTTCTTTAAGTGCAGGATGCCGTCGAAGAAGGTACCGAAGGGTAAACAACCCGCAGCCAAGAATGAGGAATTCCTTGCCTTTACGGAACTTCTGGAGTTCACAAGAGAGAAGGGCATGGATTGGGTGCTAAAGAATATGAGAGACGGGGCTAAAGCAGATGCGAACCCTCGGGAGGAGAGGGGGAAAGGAAAAAGAGCGAAGCAGACCCCAGAAAAACTTAGAAGCTCGGCAAGAGGCAAGCGGTCTAGGCAAACGGATTCACGACCAGTATCACCAGGTGAGGGGGAGGCTTCAGAGACAATTGATTCGAACTCAGGCGCGGAAAACGACCCAGATGACGCCGATGGGCTGTATGAGGCAAGCAGGCCTACACAGATAGGAGGGTTCCCCGTCACTTCTGTGGGGGGGTCCGGTCCGCACGGTATGTTACCGCCAGTAGTGGCACAGCCGGGCAGCGGAGTGTCACAAGTTTGGGTCCAGCCCGGGGGGGTCGCTCAGTTACCAGGGATGCAGTTATATGGGTCGCATGGTCAAGCGATAGGTAGCAGCCCGGTAAGTTCAATGTTTCCTGCTTTCACGGCTCACGGGTCCCCCTTGGCGATGAATGCTTTCTCTAATCTAGGGTGTCCAAGTCAGGGCGCAAGGGCGAATGCCGTGGGTGATGTTGCGGGTCCTTCTAATGGCCAGATGCATGGAGGGTTTGGGGGGCAACCAGCTGGTTCCCCATTACTAGCGTTCAGTCCTCTAATGTTCGGTTCTTCCTCGATGACCTTATCGCCATCCGCGGGGATAACTTGGCATGTGCCAGCAGACATGAAGGACAGGATACTCAGAGGCGAATACATAGAAGTGTTCGACCTTATTAATGCGGGGGTGGCGGCCGGAAAGCCCAAGGCCGGGAAAGAGGGAGATTACAATCAGAAGAAATCATGGGTAGAGTGGTCCATGAAGAATTGGATCACGGGATTTGCAATATATGCCGCTGTTATGCTTGAGAAGTATCCTGTGTTAGGCCCACAAATAATGAGCTATATTTCATTGATACATGGAGCGGCAACGGAGTTTCCGGGCCAGGGGTGGCTGAAATACGATAAAATTCAGGCAGATGAAGGCAGTTCACCCGGGTATAGCTTGGGACCAACGGGAAATTAATTTGTGGCATACAGTCTTTTATTCCACCCCTTCAACGCCTACCCCAGTACCCTCAACTCAGAGCCAGTCCTTTCGGACTGACAAAGGGGTCGGTGAGAAAAAACAGGCCTGCTGGCAGTATAATAGAAATGAGTGTACCAGGGGGGCCTCGTGTAAATTCAAGCACTGCTGTTCCTACTGCGGGGGTACCTCTCATCCCGAGATCAGGTGTTTCAAGAAAACCGGTAACCCTAAGGAACAAGCCAGCCACGGTGCCCCAAAAGGAAAGCCAGCTAAGACCCCTGACAAAACTTCCAACTCCAATTAAACGGCATGTCCTGACACACCTCCTCAGTAAATACGATAATCTTGGGGAGGCTCAATTCCTACTGCATGGCTTTACAATTGGCTTTCGTATCCCGTCTTCAGCCCCACCTTCCAATGTCCCACCTCGCAATCAGAGCTCAGTGTTGCGGAATATGGAGGTAGCTCGAGAAAAGATCATGAAGGAGGTAGCATTGGGGCGGGTTGGGGGTCCCTTCACAGAACCACCTACCCATAATCTGGTTTGCTCTCCGTTGGGTCTAGTTCCGAAAAAAGAGGAGGGTAAATTCCGTCTGATCCATAATCTGTCGAGTCCTCCAGGGCTCTCAGTGAACGATAAGTTAGACCCGGATCTGTGCTCAGTGAAGTATACCAAATTTGACACGGCTATTGAGAAATTGCAGGCATTCGGGGAGGGAGCCCTAATGGCTAAAGCCGATATTGAATCAGCCTTTCGATTACTGCCCGTGCACCCGGACGACACCAGGTTCTTGGGCTTCACATTTGACGGTAATTATTTTCTGGATTTGTGCATGCCTATGGGGTGTTCTATTGCCTGTGCAGTTTTCGAGACTTTCGCAAGGTTCCTAGAATGGGCGGTCGAGCAGTTTCTGGTTTCGGATAACTCACATGCTGTAGTCCACTACCTGGACGATTTTCTGTTCATGGGTCCCGAGGGTTCCCAGTCGTGCAGGAAGGCCCTGCTGGGCTTCCAGCGCTTGGCTGAGGCGCTCGGAGTACCTTTGGCGGCGGGAAAAACCGAAGGCCCGACCACGTGTTTGACCTTCCTGGGCATAGAGATCGATACGACAGCAGGAGTGTGCAGGCTGCCAAAACTCAAGGTCGATGCCTTTAGGGCCGCTATTGATGGCTGCCTGGGGGCAAGGAAGGTAACCTTACATCAGCTACAAGTTCTTCTGGGTCAGCTGAACTTTGCTCTGCGGGTTATTCCTATGGGCAGGGCCTTCTCCAGGAGTATAGCAAGGGCGATGTCTGGGCTGCGGGCCAAACACCACAGAGTGAGGCTCTCAGCTGAAGTTAGAGAGGATCTTATGATTTGGAGAAGTTTTTTGAGGGACTTCAATGGCACGGTATTATGGCGGGCAGCCTGTTCTTCTAATACGGATCTTGAGCTATTCACCGACGCTGCAGGCAGTATTGGTTTCGGAGCTATATTCGGTCAAAAATGGTGTACGCAGTGCTGGCCAGATGACTGGATCGAGCGAGGCCTGACTACTAACATTTCCTTTCTTGAACTCTTTCCCATAGTGGTAGCTTTGCACTTGTGGGGAGGTCTGCTGGAAAACAAGAGTATAGTATTCTGGTCGGACAATATGTCCGTAGTCATGGTGATTAATAGCCAGAGGGCCACCTGTACTTGGGTACTCAGGTTGTTGAAAGAATTGGTTTTGCAATGCTTGAACCATAATTTCCAGTTCACTGCGAAGCATGTTCCAGGTGTAGAAAACAAAGCGGCTGATGCATTGTCTCGTTTTAAGTTAACAGAGTTTCGGGAGCATTGGCCCCAGGCGGAGACGTCGATGTCAGCCTTCCCAGCGGAGCTATGGAAGTTTGGTGCCCCACAGCCCCCGAGTTGATATCTGCATCCTTGGCTCCAAGGACTTTGAGTATGTATCAGAGGTCATGGGAGTCGTATATGGCTTACCTGAGGGGGGTGGGCGTAGCGGACATCTTTACCCCCCAGAGCGTATTAGGCTTCATCGTGCAGCAGAAAGACCAAGCGAAGTCGGTAGCATTCATGAAAAGGCAGTTGTCGGCGTTAGCATTTTATGCGGGTCTACGGGGGGTGCCTGATCCGACAAAAGATCAGAGAGTCAGAAGAGCAATGAGAGGTTGGGAGCGCCTAGCGCCCGGGGAGAAAGATTGTAGGAGGCCGATAGATGTAGAAAAACTGATAAAAATCTTAGGAGCTCTCCCTTTCGTTTGTTTCTCCCAGTATGAGACACAATTGTTCCGGGTGGCCTATACCTTAGCCTTTTGGGGGGCGTTGCGAATTTCAGAATTACTTCCGGCGTCTAAATCGGATAAGGAAGGGGGTCTGAGGTCCTCGGATATAATCGAGTCCAAAGGTGTCCTGCGGTTAAGGGTGCGGAGATCGAAAACGGATCCGCTGGGTAGAGGTATCTGGTCACAACTGGGTAGAGTGGAGGGCGAGCCCTTTTGTCCGGTCGAATTGCTGAGGGTATTTCTACAAGTCAGGCCCCAGGGAACCGATGATAGACTTTTGATTCATGAGAATGGGTTACCCCTTACCAGGTTTCAGTTCACCCGAGTAGTACAAATGGCCTTGGCACGGATCGGTGTGGACCCGGCCGGATTTACATCACATTCGTTTAGAATTGGAGCAGCGACAACGGCTGCTGGCCTAGGCCTACCTGAACAGGTAATCAAAAGGTTGGGTCGCTGGAAATCATCTTGTTATGAACGGTACATCCGCCCGCAATTAGTCTGACGTATCCTTCGCTTGTGTTCCTTTTGTGAGAATCGTCTGCCTGTATCTATTCACATTTACTCTTCATATTTACTTTAGGTACATCCCCTAAGAGAATCCAAATCTGTTGGTGTGGCCACTCCTTCATTCGCAGGGCCGGGTTGCACTTCGAAAAGACACTCGGGGACAGGGTGACCATGATGCGAGGTTGTGACCATCATTGGGTGGGGATAGGCGGGCAGCGCCTGGCGGACGTCCCGAAGGATGTAAAAGCGGCTTTGGCAAAAGGCATGCCTTCGCCAGATGTATTCGTGTTGCACTGCGGAGGCAATGACATGATTCCGGGCGGGAGGAGAGAAGTGAAGGAGTCCTTGTTCTCTACCCTAACAGCAATCAAAAACATTTTCCCAGAAGCTATAATACTGTGGTCGGAAGTCATCCCGAGACTCGTGTGGGCTCGGGGCGCACCCATGAAGGCAATAAACAGATCTGTCAAAAGACTGAATCAATCGGTGGCGGAAATCCTGAAAAAATCGAGTATCAATGCGATTCGCCATAAATTAATTCAGGCAGAAAGGCCGGAGCTATATGCAAAGGACGGAGTCCACCTGTCGGAGGCGGGTATGGAGATATTTATAGAAACAGTACTAGGAGCCGTCTCCGAAGCCCTTGAGCGCAGGGGGGGGAGGTCGAGTCCGCCAGTAAGCTCCTCGTCCTGTGGCGGGGTTCCGGACAAGAATACCACGGGAACTTCTTGTCTAGAGACAGTTAACTCTGAACAGGTTTGCTAAATCAGTATGGACTCTGGGCTGGCGGGAGAGTTGGGGCCGACCTGCTGGTGGCCTTGGCTTTTCAGCCCTACCCCAGAGGCCGCTGGTTGCCCAAGTGGGCGCTTTCCTCACCTGCGGCTCTGTTGACCAGAAGGGGGTTAACGTTATGGGGCAGGTGATCTGGATTGTGGCCTGCTGGCGCAACCCTGAAGTCAAGTAAAAGGCCCAGTGGAATGGGCGGTGAATGTATATACTGTATTATAAGTGCAAGTTTATTCTTAAGTACTGTATTGGAATACGTATGAATAAATAAAGACATTGCTGGGTCAATGAGGTAATTGACCAGAGAACTAAAGTTTTAATAAACAAGCAGCACACTGCAGAAAATCAAGTACGACTCCCGAGTTTGATGTGGGGTTGGGTCCTTGTAAAGCATGCAGTGAGGCGGGGGGAGAATGCACTTTGTCTGCCATCTATGAAAGGCGCCAACCCAATCGGGGAATGGCGTCGTTAGTGGCAGCCAAAGGGCCGACCCGGAGCCGGGTCACTTCCGGTTGCGTGACCCGGAAGTGAGCGACGCGTCAGGGCCAATGGGAACAAAGGTCGAGGTACGCCCCGGAAGCGTTAGTAGGGCGCGAGGCTTAAAAGCCTGCGACCAGCCTAGAGGCCCCCTCTTTGTCCGCTGATCATCCAGGAGTCGGACGTCTCCAAGAGAAGACACCCACCCACCCATCCCTATTATTAAGGATTCAATTAGGGCAATAGCGGGGTTCCGGACAAGAATACCACGGGAACTTCTTGTCTAGAGACAGTTAACTCTGAACAGGTTTGCTAAATCAGTATGGACTCTGGGCTGGCGGGAGAGTTGGGGCCGACCTGCTGGTGGCCTTGGCTTTTCAGCCCTACCCCAGAGGCCGCTGGTTGCCCAAGTAGGCGCTTTCCTCACCTGCGGCTCTGTTGACCAGAAGGGGGTTAACGTTATGGGGCAGGTGATCTGGATTGTGGCCTGCTGGCGCAACCCTGAAGTCAAGTAAAAGGCCCAGTGGAATGGGCGGTGAAAATATATACTGTATTATAAGTGCAAGTTTATTCTTAAGTACTGTATTGGAATACGTATGAATAAATAAAGACATTGCTGGGTCAATGAGGTAATTGACCAGAGAACTAAAGTTTTAATAAACAAGCAGCACACTGCAGAAAATCAAGTACGACTCCCGAGTTTGATGTGGGGTTGGGTCCTTGTAAAGCATGCAGTGAGGCGGGGGGAGAATGCACTTTGTCTGCCATCTATGCATCAGGACTCCATTCCCTGGCCATCATCCCATAGTTTATCTCAAATGTCTGAAACCTCTCCACTGCTATCCATTGACTCCATCTCTCCTCAACCTCAAGGTCATTCCTCTAAACGGATCCCCAGGTTACAAGGACCATTATGTTGGGCATCGAGGCAACACGTGTGAGTGCTGGCAGTCTCAGAGAATGCTGGTGGTGAGTGATTGGTGTGATGGAATCTGGCAAAATCAACAAAACAATTAGATATGTAAAAAATAGGTAATCTGGTGGAATGTGGTATCACTTAAGATGCTGTTTCATAAACATCTGATAGGAACTTGAAGTGAGTGCAACATGCGAGGGATGTGAAACACTGCTCCCCAACCTGGGCATACTACCTCATCTGACATCTTTGGAGTGCTTACAGACAATTCACTTTGCTGTTTAGTATTCCAGAAGAGCATTCCGTGGGTGACTAATAAGTGTTAAACAAGCTCACCATCCATGGAAAAGTCAGCATGCTCCTTCCCAGATCTGAAAAATCTCTAACCTTTTACACTCGCTCATCAATAGAACTTATACAAATATAGGAAACTCTCCTTCCTCATATTGTCATCCGCTACATCATTTAGCAGCTCATTTGAGTTTAGCTTAAAAAAATCTACAGTTCCTCATGTTCTAGTAAAGACCTCTCAGAATTAAGCATTCCTGAAGATTGTTGAAAGCCAAGAAGACTTTTGCATTTCTCATCTACTGATGAGGGGTATGTGGAAAAAGATTATTTCTAGTAGTTTATGTCCCATCATACACCCTCTCAGTCACGTCCCCGAGCCCATCATGTTGGAAAAAAAGCAACGAGAACACAAGCAAACCTGATCACGCACACACAAAAGTTGCACACACACTCTCCTTCCTCTTAAATTCAAAGGTACATTCTTATGATATAAAAACATATATTTAAAAGATTGCACAAATCACATTATGTACAGTTTTATAAATAAAAAATGATAAAAGAATAAAATGTAACCGTAAGCATGCTAGTTAAAACATTTCAATTCATAGATTGGCCCACCCGGGCATTGCAAGTTGTGCTAAAGTGCATGTTCGATCTTGTCAATCGGCAGTACAGTCTCCGCAATGTCCATTTTATCTAGGGTGCGGTAAGCGTGCTGAATGAATTTGGACAAGTTTATGTTTAAGACAGTACTATCTGGAGACAAAGCAGCGATAATAGCATGCCTACAGGTCCGAATTCCCAGCCTGTTCCATTCTGGCTTGAGCAGACACCTGCGTTGGAAATTAAATGAGGGACGGATGCAGAGCACATGCAGGATTGTTTCTGTTGCTAACCCGCATCCTCTGCATGTTGTGTCTTCCTTCTTACGGCGCCAGGTGGGTAGATTTTGGAGAAAGCGCCAATCTCCCATTCTTAGGGCTATCAAGCAGCGCTTTAGATAAAGTGAAAATGTCATGGAGAGGTAGGCTGCAGGGGTCAGTCGATTGTAGGAGTTAACTACCACCCAGGAGTGACTACGTTTCGTGACAAGAGCTTTGTCTAACACCAGAGATTTCAGTCTTACACATTTTTTGATTATATTTTTAAAAACAGTCTGACTTGGGTTAAGAGCCCAAAGATCAGCAACTGACATTTGATGGATGTAATCATTCAGAAGGCGCCCGAATGTTCCCCCTGGATTAGTCTCGTTGATTTCTTTCCAGATTAGGGACTCTAGTGTACCTGCTTCGGCCTGTCTTAATTTATGACCAATCTTAAGGTAAGTACCCATGTTAGAAGCTTCATAGTTGGTTAATCCCAGCTCTAACCTAATCTGGGCCGGGGAAGCAGTGCTCGGTAAATGAAGTACCTTTCTGTAGATTTTGGTTGTGTGTTTGTTTAGGGCAGTATTCATTTTACCTTTAAAGGTCTCTATACCATAAGAAAGTGTTGGTCCAATTTTTGCTCTAAGGACTTCTAGTAGAGGGGCAAGGGTTGGAAGTGAGAGTTTCTTCGATAGCTTGGCCAAGGATACCACTAGGGCCGTAGTTTTAGCTATGATCACACTACTTTGCTTTGAAAAGCTGCCCCTTGCGTCCAAATGGACGCCTAAGTATTTGTATGATTGGCCAATCGAAAGATTTATTTTGTTAATTGACCAACCACCGCCGCTGTAGTGTTTCTTACCAAAAGGGACTATCAGAGTTTTCTCCATGTTAATTTCTAATTGATTGCCAGTCGTATATTGCGATAGTGCAACAAGGAGCCTTTGTAACCCTACTCTAGTGAGGCTAAACAGGGCCAGGTCGTCGGCATATAAAAGATTACATATTGCCGCTCCTCCTATTTTGGGTGGATGACTATTTACCTTGTCTAGAATACTTGACAGGTCAGATATGAATAGGTTAAAGAGAAGAGGGGCCAGCACGCATCCCTGCTTTACACCGCGTGAGGTCATAATTTTTCGCGAGAGGTGCGAGCCGGACCCTAACTTCACTCAAATCCATGTGTCAGAGTAAAGCTGAATAATTGGGTTCAGTATGTTGTTTGGAATACCCCACTGTGTCAGTTTTTTCCAGAGAGCCGCCCTAGGCACTCTATCAAACGCTGCTTTAAAATCAACAAAGCAGCAGAAGACCATCCTGTTTGTTGATAACGCTTTATCGATTATAGTGGAAATTGCCAGCAAATTTGTCGTAGTTCCTGAATTGGCAACAAACCCTGTTTGGTTCAGGGGGATCAGATCGTGGTCCTTTGCCCATTGCCTTAGATCCTCCAGAATGAGTCCTGCAAAATGTTTTGCCTCTATGTCCAGTAGGGCGATTAATCTATAATTGTTAGGCATAGCACGTGATCCAGATTTATGAATGGGATGAATTATTGCGCCCCGCCATGAGTCCGGGATTGTCCGTGTTCTCAGGGTGTAGTTAAAGAGATTTAGTAACACCATGGACCAGAAAGGAATGTCCGATTTGAATAGCCTTTGTGGTAGGCCATTCGGGCCTGGTGCTCCATCTTGCCTCCCTTTTGTCACAGCTTTGGCAACTCGATCCTCAGTTAGTGCATATGCAGGGGTAAGTCCCCGGATTGTATCCAGGGAGATATTTTGTGATGCATCTTCCGCAATCCCGCAGCCCCTGGGGAATCTGATGCAGTCCTGGTCGTCTTGTGCCTGAAAGTGATCTGTTAGAAATGTTGCCCATTCCGCTTCCTGTATATTTGCAGAGCCAGAGTTTGTTAGGGGCAGGTTGGTGCGGTTAACAAGGGACCAGAATTTCCTTGAGTTTTTTTGCTTGCTTTCCCACACCAATTTTACCCAGTATTGATTTTCCTGAGCCCGTTTCTCTTGGGAGACTGCCCTCCTGAATGCTTTTTGGGCGTGGTGATATGTGGCGAGGAAAGCACTATTCCCCGGGAATTTTAAAGCCAACCTCAAAGCGGTGTTCCTTGCTCTCTTTAGTGGTTTTAAGACAGCGGAGGTTGAGGCCCCTACTGAAGGTGGGCTGTTTAATCTCCGCGCAGTCGCAGGATATGAATTGATCAGATGAAGGCACAGCTGCGACCATTTCCATATCAGGTAGACATCTTTATCAGGACTACCTGTTATGAAGTCCTTGCTTGCTTTTAAAACACTCGGACTGTTGGATTCATTCCATTTGAGGCGCTTGAGGTTTTCGGTGTGAATTCCCTCGTAGGTTATGGGAGCCACTTTATGGAGTTCAGGGTTTGTGGTGAAGGTGATGACCTGGGGCCTGTGGTCGCTTTCAGACCGTGGGTGGATGCAAAAACAGTTCAACTTAAACAGTAGTTCTGAGTTGCAGATAGTAAAGTCTAAGTAAGACTCTTTTTTTCCATTCGACCAGGTCCAGTTTGGGGGTGAGTCACTTGCTGTCCTTCCATTCACTACCAGGTATCCTGCGTTATAGAATCTCGTCACGGAGAGTTCACCTAGTATGTTTGGGGCTTGCTTCGAAGGTTTGGATTGAGTCAACACCTCAAAGATGTTAGTCAGGTCCGGCCCTTCCATGTCTGCTACGTTCCCCTGAAATAGATTTGTATTGAAATCTCCCGTGATGATGCGGTCTGAGTTGGGATATTCAGTAGCTATGTCATTCATGATTTCGCACAGTCGGACCAGGTGGTCTTTTTTTGTACGGGTGCTGGGATTAATGTACACGTTGACGAGGAGAATTGGACGCTGCATCCCCCAGGGGTTAAATTTGACCCTAAGTAACCAGTCTTCTTTGAGGTGAAATTAATTGAGAGCGCCTTTTAGGTTATTTGAGATGTATATGGACAAACTGCCTTTGGGGTGGCCAAATCGGTTGTCCCTGAGAGCTGGTTTCCAAAACTCGATATATCCTTCTATGGGACGGCCCTCTGTCGCCCAAGTTTCCTGTAGGGCGATTGCTGTGTGTTTGCACAAGAAAGCCATAGTGTCTTCGTTTTAAGTTTTTTGATGAAGTCCACTGATATTCCATGAGCACAGTGAGAATGGAGGCCGTCCCTGCTTGGTGTCTCTTTTGTGCCATATGTCCGCCGCTGAGATGGATTTTCTAGAGGGGATGTGTGTTTCTACGGGTGTTTCCCCCGCTGGCGGTCAATTTGAATGTTTTGATGACAGAATTGCCGGCAGCCAGCCCCAGCTGTAGTTGGATTCTTCATTGGCCCCGGCTTTTTCGGGCCCTTTTGGTTTGATATCGGCCCCTATAGCATTTTTTAGGACCGAGTAGGGTCTCACGCATCCTGTTTTTTTGGATGTTAACAGGTGGCTGGGTGAAGTCGGCCTTGTTAACAGGGAGGTGGGGTACCCGGGGGTGGAGTAAGGGTACACTCTAATTCCCCAGTTCCGCAACGTCGACTTCTGTTCAAGAAAAGCTCCTACCCAGCTAGTCGATGAAAAAGTCACCACAGTGACCTCAGATGGTTGATTACCTCGAGGGGAGAGGAATTCGATGGATTCAATATTGTTCGAGGCCAGTCCAGCTAGACCTGGAATTCCTTCTGCTAGTTTTCACAGGTTGGATCTATTAAGAATGTCGTGCCGCCCTTTAGATTTATATTCGGGGGCCAATAGAATCTGATGGCACGGTGGATCGTTGTTGATTGACTCCGGAACACTTGTGGGTTTGGTGTTAGAGTTTTCAAGTGTCCTGTCTGGTTTGATTTCGTATAGCTGTGGTGACAGTCTTTGCGGAGCCCTCATCGAGTGTAAACTATGGCTGGTCGCAACTTTGGAGTCATTGCAGATGGTTTAAGAATAATTGATTATTGACATTGCTTTTTCTTTTCCCGGGGAAATGAGAGTCGTCAGTGGTCTGGAAGTTTCTGGTGTCATCTTGGGCCCAGTTGCACTTGCCGTGTCTGTGCTCGCCTTGATGGTATCTGTGTGAGCCCTGCCCTCGGTTGTTTCTGGGGCCATTGTTTGAATGCTTAGGACCTTTGGACTACTCGCAGATTCTTGGGTAAGTTTTTCCGGGCAGACTCCCTCGACGCTAATTCTCTGCTCTGCGGCACTGTTTTTGACAGGGGGTTTTTGTATTCGACTTTTTTGAAGATAGGGAAGAGTTCTTGGTGGGCCATGTTGGAGTTAGCCTTAAGTTTATTTCTGGCTTTGCGCTGGCGTTTACGCTCTCTTTTACTACGTGGTAGAACTGGCCCCGAGAAGGCCACCGTTGTTGAGTCACTTTGAGAAATGGGGCTGTTTATTTGCACAGGCTCAGGATGTTCATGCCTGGTAGTGGGTCCGATTGATGACAAGGGGGGGCTGTTTTCTGCCGTCTGGTTTGATTTTGATTGGGCGCTCTGAGTGTGACCGTTCAGCTTCGTTTGCCCAGTGGTTGTTCCTATATTTGGAGCCTCTCCTTCTTTTGAGTTTGTGTTCTGCTTGGCAGGAAACTCAGTGGGTTTTATATGTTCTTGCTGTGCGGGGGTGGCGATTTGGTAGACACGTTTCCTCCTCTCAACAGCTTTACTTTCCTTATGACTGTGGTTAGGCATTCTGGGAGCAGAGAGAGAGAATCTATGATTGGGGAGCAACAGCAGGTGGATTCGGCAAGCTTCGTGGAGGCTTGCGCTCGTAAGATTAACGAATTGAGTTTATCTAATTTGCTATCAATCCCAGAGGTGAATAGTGCTAGAGTGTTTAGCAGGTCGACCTGTACGTCCAGTTTTATCGAATGGTAATTGAGTGCGTTAACTGTTTGCTGCAGGGTTTGTAAAAGTTGTGGCCAAGCGCTGGTCCCGGTGTTTTCTTCAATATTTTGTTTTTCTTTTTGGATCGGGCTGGACCTGGGTGAACTTTCAGACGTCTTGAAGAAAAGAGACAGGTCCGTTATAAACTGATCGTTCTGGGCAGGCAATGCTGGCTGGCTTTGCGATGTATCCTTTGTGTGTCCAGATGGTGAAAATATCATGTACGGGGGGCTCAAAACTGGTGGTAATGTTGTGGAAATTATTGTTTGTGGGGTTGAGGATTGTTGACTGCTATTGGAGTGCTCGGGGTTGTCTTGCCCGTGGATTTGTGCCGTCGTTATTTGGTGAGGAGGGGCCACAAGAGGCATGGTCATGGTCGCTTCGTTAATTACAGTAGGTTTAGACTGCTTTACTTGGACCTCTGATGGGCACGTAGTGGTCTCCAGCTGGGTTTGTAGCGCTTGACAGGGCCAGCGGTTCTCTGCTGGAGACACTCGAAACTTGTCCGATGGAAGGAGGTCAAGTTGAAAGTTTTTGCTGTTTTGGTCGTTACAGGTGGACCCAAAAATATAAACCTCTGATGGCTCGATTGCCCTCGCAGTTTCAGGTGCCCAATGTTGCACCAAGGCCAGGTTAGGCGACCCAGGTTGAACCAAGTTAATCGAGCCTGGTTGCGCCAGGGGAGTAATGATCGTTGCCTCCAAAGACTGCGCTCTTGGTTGAGGCGATTCCGCAGACTTAGATGACGTTTTTTTGAAGAAGTCCCGTATGCTTAGCGGTTTTTGTGTTGTTAAAACGTGGCTGGTGTTGGCCAAGACCTCTGCGGCGTCTGGTTTTGTAGCTTTCCTTCTTTTGGGCGCTGTGTACTTCCTCACTTTTCCTGATCTCATTGTTTCCCGAGGGCCTGGGCTTGGGCTTGGGCTCTTCTGGTTGCTCTCAGTCCAACACCAGGGGTACTTTGATGCAGCTTGGTTACAGCAGCAGAATGTCGAGGAGGTAGCTGCTGGCTTCTGGGTCTGTGTGCAAGTTAAGCGTTGAGCGGCTGAATTGGTGTATGGCACCCCCCTGCTCACCCCGTCCCTCCTACGTGGGTCTCCCGGCCCTACCCCAACCCGCCGACACCACCTCGCCCCCCTGCCCCACTGGATCAATCCAGAGTCGGAGGACAACTGGAGCTGCGTGCTGCGCAACTCTGGGAGGCACGTGCAGGCACTACTTGGCCAGGGGGCGAGATGAAGCCGGCAGGATCTGGGGGGCTAGTCAGGGCCCGGCGGGAGAGCAAGGGGAGCTGCCCCAGAGCTGGTGAGCACCGTAACCCGCCAAGCGGCGAGCAGCGAGTAGGGGATAGCTAGGAGGGGTAAGCGCTAGAAGGCTGGGGCACCCACGAGAGCAAGGGGGCACCGCAGGCGGCGAGGGCCGCAGGAACCGAGCCGGTGGGGAGAACTCTTAGAGAACACAAGGACACAAGACTCTGAGGCTCTAAGTGCATTGAGCACAGATGCTAAGCAGACTCCAGGCAAGCAACGCGTCAGGAGGGGTGAGGGAAGACCAGAGAAGAGCCGCTCACTCACCGAAGTGAACGATGGTATCGGTGGTAAAGGTGCGAGAGATACGACCTCAATTGCCCTCTTGGTCACCCCTGTCAGCCCCTGTCAACCTCCGTACCCCCACTCGCGTGCGCCGAGTACTGCCGAATGCTGCCTTACCTTGAGTCACACCGGTCTCTCGGTCTCTCGGTCGTCCTCAGTCGTCCTCCCCCGAGGGCTCGCCCCGCTGTGCCCCCGCCGTGTCCCCGCCGTGTCCCCGCTGAGCCGGCAGCTCCACGCTCTCAGGGCCGCCCCCGCACGCCAAGCACCCGCCTCCGGTAGCGTCTCCACACACCTGCACTGCCGCGCCTACCCTGCGAGCCACGAGAATCACGCAGGTGGGACGCGGACAATTACCGTCAGCCTTCAAACACCTCAATCAGAACTCCTTCTTATGGTTAGGGCATTTCCGAGAAACAGCTTCCTCACTCAAACTGTACATTCCTATGGTTAAGCCGATTCCGAAAACAAGACCCCCCATTTGTAACCATTTCCCTATAATCAGGCCGATTCTGAGAAATAGGCCCCATTTTGCTAAACCACAACAACCAATTCCGAGAAGAAGAGCCCCTGAATACTGAAACACGATAAACAGACATCCTGTCACGACCATCTCTCTCTTATCTAAGGAACCAGCCTAGGATTATTTCTCCACATTTCTGCTTCTCACATGCTTCCTCATTTAATCATGACGAGCCTCATTTCTTCTGCCATGCTTCCTCTTTTTATGATGCAGCCTCTTTTCTTCAGTCATGACTTCTGTTTTTTTGCAACATATGACACGTGCCTGCATTAAAGGGAAGCTCCTTCCTCATCTCTATGTATAAATATACTGTGTTCTGAGAATAAAGTTAGAGATTCTTCCAATCCTCCTCAGGGGACGGAGCTCTCCCTTAACTCGAGTTACTGAATAAAAACCCTGAATTCGAACCACCACGGACTCTGCTCTTCATACTTGACCTTATTGATATTATAGAAATTCCGATCAAGGTAAATTTCTAAAATATTTACCACAGCAAATTGGTGCCCGAATAGGAACCTCCCTTTCTCCCCACACGCCAGTGATGCAGACCCAAACCGGTCTCTTCAAGACATCGACGGACTTCAAAAGAGTGCAGGCTGCAGGGTGTTCCTGCATGAACTCCTTCATGTCCGAGAGAGGCTGTACCGAGGTCTGAGCATCCATACGAGGTGGTGAGGACGACAGCAGAAGTCTCGACCCAGAGCCCGAAACCTGTGAAGATTTAGAGTCCGAGGTCTTCAGAACCCCGACAAGTCCCCCGATCAAGAGCGCAGCGCAACTAGTACAGTGTCCAGATCTTCAAGATCTTCAAGTTCTCTGCACCTCGGTGAGTACTGCTGGGGGTGTATCAAGACGGGTTCTGATTTTTCAGAGCACGGTCAAGACGGGTACTAGGTTTCGAGAAAACGGTATGTTTGTATTCTGATACTCAGGATATATCAAGTTATCAAGTATAAGTTTTGTTGTTTGTTGTTTATTGTCACAATGCCTTTGTTCTCAAAGTTGTGTAAACTGGGTACCCGGAGGTGGTTACTGGTACAAGATGTAGCAGTCCCCCCAAAGGATTCTCCTGGTTTTCTTATGTATACAAAATATGGCATTGGTGCCATTTTTTACTTGGATTTGTGGAAAGAGTACACTCAAGATTTAGAAATTGCGATTAGATGGCCAAAGAGTGGCACATGGGATTTGAATTGTATCATGGCAGTTGAAAAGAAATGTTGGGAAAAGAAAGCAAGACCCTCGATGTTAGAGAGTATCGAATTATGGCAAAAGGAAGCACATCAAAGGGAACAGAAAGAGCAAAGGAAAGTAGAGAAAGCGAATAGAATGTCAGAAGAAAGTAAGATGAGAAAGTTACGAGAACAGAATGCGGATATTAATTTTGAACAAATAAAGAGAGAGGCCTCGGCCTCCGTGACGGGAATGTACCCCGTCCTTTCACAAAAGACAGAGTCCGATGACAACCCTAGTATTGCCACAGCACCTCCATGTCCTAAAACTCCTTCTGCTCTCAAAGACTTCATTACCACTTATTTAATGGAACCTCATCCTGCTTATACCAGTCAAATAACAGCCAGACGAATAGTCACCCAGACTGAAACCATCTCTGACACCTCAAGTGGAGATCCACCCATGTTAGAATGTGATTACGACCCGACCCCAGGGGAAGGTTCACAAGTGGATATCTCCTTTCGCCTAAGAGAAGCTCTAGAAGGTATACGAGAGGTACCGAATGTCGCAAATTGTCTGAACAAGATTTACGAGACTCTCCGAACAGGAGAAAATTTAGAAGCCCTACAGGAAGCCATTAAAAATAGACCCATAGCGCATAGAAAATGCCTCTCACGATTCATGATCACTTGTTTTATCAGAATAATAGCTAGTGCAGGAAAAAGAGTTCCTGATGATTTATTACAACTAGATCAAGCCGTGGTTGCAGGTAGTTACAATAAGATAAAGGAAATAGATCTTTTTATTCCACTCTTTACAAGCAAGGTTTCTGATTTCCATTGAAAGGACACCCCTACTCAGGAAATAGAGAATGAGAGTACGGATAGGGAAGAAGAAACTCCCTTTCAAGGAGCATTATGCTCCCGTATCCCTCGTTCCCAGAATAGTGGACAAATCAAGATTAAAACTAAGAAATTGTCAGCTCCTACAGATAGATTGTTTTAAACAACACAAGACGCTCTAGATGATTGGATGGACAACGAACCTCCACTCACTACCCAAGAAAAAGAACTAGCTCGATCAAGCACCCATTGTGTATCTCAATACTCTATATATGGCCCTGATATAGTCGCTTAAATGTTTTTATCGATCCCTCTAACATCCCAAAGGCTAGCAAGCATCTATATGGTTCAACACCTCATTACGATGTACGAAGATACTGGTTGTCCGCCCAAAAAGTTACATTCTCTCTTACAAGACTGCTTAAAAGGGAGGTGGGTGGCCAGGGGACAAGAATTTCTTATTATTGTCCTTGACCTACGACAGCGATATGTCCAATACTTTTCAGACAGTTATGACGCAAATCCCCATCACTATGACCAAGGACAGTTCCCCCTCCGAGAAGTACATCCCGTTATAGATTCTGGAGGAAAACTACAACAAACATTTGTCTACACACCCCTGACAAAAATAGAAATATTGGAAATGAAGAAAATGGTCCCTTCTCACGAAAAAGATCCTTCGGGTTTTCATAGGAGAACTCAAGGACATTCTTCAAATGGGTTCCTTTACCTATAACAATCTCAATATTCTCCTTAAAGTCCTACTACCTCAAGGGACATATGACAAACTAAAAGGAAAATATTGGGAATTAGAAGGGAACAAGATAGCATGGACGGCTTTACAGACAGAAGAAAATACTTGTGCTGCTGGACAAGGTTTGAGACCTCTAGTCCTAGAAATCCCTCGCCTTCTCCCAGAAATTCTCTCCCAGTTGCTGCCCACTAAGAAAGAAGATTGGGATACTATCTCTGCATGCAAACAGAAACCAGATGAGGATATAGGGGACTATTATACAAGGTTAGAGAAATGTTTTCTCATCAACAGCGGCCTCTCCTCAGGTGGAGACGCCTATAGCCGATTGTTTGTCTCCAAATTCGTAGAGAATGCCTTGCCTTCGATCAGAAATAGAGTACTGAAGGCAGAGAGTACTTGGCAAGCAAGCTCCCCTTTACAAGCACTTCAGATGCTCCAATATCACCAAAATAGGATTAGAGATTAACAAGAACAAGAAAAGAAAAGAACAAAGGATACTAAAATTAAGGTATTTGTAGCACAGACTAATACCATCCAACAGACCCCTAAACAGTCTCAAGTCTCACAAGAAAAAGTTACTTGCAATTATTGCAAAAAGCCAGGTCACTTTGTGCGTGACTGTCCAGTATTACAACATAATATTGCCACTGGAAAGACCCATCCCCGTAACTATCCCCCGCGACCCTCTGTTCCCACATCAGCTCCTCCAACTGATACTAAACCTGCCACCCAACTCTATCAGTACCCAGTGTCATCCTATCCTGAATTCCCCTCAATTTCATGAGACAGCTGGGAGGAACACGATAGTCGTCCACTGATCCCGGTTCCGGTTGACCAAAAGGGTCCCTATGTAAATGCTAAGCTCTTAGGTAAGGAAACAAAATTTCTAATAGACACCGGGGCCAGTAGGACGACAGTACAGCACAACGAAGTTCCCAAGGTACCCCTCTCTGGCTCGAATAGTATTTCCTTGGGTTTTTCAGGTACACCAGTCATCAACAAGGTTTCTGAACCAGTATCACTTCAAGTTGGTCCTCTTACAACATCCACTGATTTGGTACTTACTAAGTCATGTCCCGAAAACTTACTCGGCATCCAGACGTTAAAGGAACTGGGTGCTGTGATATGCTGTTCCCCGGAAGGAATACAACTATTCCTCCGCAATTTCAAAGGTCATTTTACCACACAAGAATTAGACGTCAGACTAAGAGACATTCCTGCTACATTATGGGCTACAGATCCGACTGATGTAGGGTTCATGGACATTACACCACACACGGTCACATTAAAAGAAGGCGTTGTCCTACCTCGTGTCCGACAATACAAGTTACCTCCAGATGCAGAACAAGCCCTCATCCATATTATCGATGACTTAATACAGAAAGGAGTAGTCAGAGAAGTACCTTCCAACATATGTAATTCGCCAGTCTTACCAGTAAGAAAGAAAACAGATGACGGTGCACCACCAGTTTACAGACTAGTAGTTGACTTACGCGAACTAAACAAGTGTTTTGGTACCACAATACCCTGTGGTCTCTGATATCAGTACTGTGCTAACAGCTATAGATCCTGAAGCCACACATTTTATTATAATTGACCTGAAGAACGCTTTCTTCAGTGTACCCATTCACCAAGACAGTCAGTACCTATTCGGATTTTCACTACAAGGTCGTAGTTTCTGTTTCGCAAGAGCTCCTCAAGGCTACACAGAAAGTCCCAGTATCTACAGTCAGGCACTTAAAAGACAGTTAGACGACATTGTTATGCCCTCAAATACAATATTGTTACAATATGTCGATGACCTACTGATCACCGCACGCACGATCCAGAATGTGAACAAGCATCACGAATTGTCCTAATGTTCCTTGCACAACATGGCCACAAGGTGTCACCCTCAAAATTACAATTGTGTTTACAGCAGGTAGCCTACCTAGGACACCTGCTGTCAAAGGAGGGTAGGGCACTCACACCTGAAAGAAATCAACTGATTTTTAACATTCCTGTCCCTAAGACTCAGAAAGAAATCTGTGCCTTTATTGGCCTCACCTCCTACTGTAGACAGTGGATTCCCCAATTTGCATACTTGGCCAGACCCCTGATACAGCTAATGACCACAACCTCTTCCCCATTGCCATGGAAACCTGATCATACTCTTGCTTTTGACACCCTTAAACAAGCATTATGCTCTGCACCCGTCCTAGCTACACCCGATTATGCCAAACCTTTTGTCCTCTTTGTCACAGAACGGGAAAGTACAGCCTTGTCAGTACTCACACAAACACAAGCCAACAAACATCGTTCCTGTGCTTATTTTTCTAGCACTCTTGACCCTGTTGCACAAGGTTTGCCTGCCTGTTTGAAATCGGTCGCAGCTACAGCTCTATCAATACGACAAAGTGATTCCCTAGTACTAGGACACTCTCTTGAAGTAGAAGTTCCACATGCAGTAGAACTACTCTTGAATAGGACACAGACACAACACTTGACCATAGCTCGCCTCACAGGTTACGAAGTCACTCTGTTCCAACCCCACATCATCATCAAAAGATGCAATATCCTCAACCCAGCTACGTTACTGCCTATTATTCCAGTTGACAATCAGATTCACGACTGCTTAGAAGTAGTCGAACTAGTCAGAAAGCCCCGGTCTGATCTTTCCCTCTAAGTACACCAGAACACACACTGTTTGTAGACGGTTCCTGTATGCGCCTCCAATCAGGCGAACTTTCAGCAGCCTATGCTGTCACTACAGAAAATACAGTCCTCTTAGCAGCTAGGATATCCGTACATTCAGCACAAGCAGCAGAGCTAATATCTCTCACACAAGCATGTGAGTGGTCTAAAGGAAAACGAGTCAACATCTATACCGATTCACAATACGCATTCGGGGTAGTCCACAATTTTGGTATCTTGTGGAGAGAGGTTTCCTAACCTCTCATGGAACAAAAATCCAACATGGAGATCTTATTCTCCAGCTACTAGAAGCAGTACACAGACTCACAGAAGTAGCTATACTAAAGTGCAAAGCACATACCATAGTCATAGAGGCAATGCCCTGGCGGACGCCACAGCTAAACATGCTGCTCAGACAGGAACACTAAGCACTGACACCATCATTAGAACTATCTGTCCAGTTATCGATCCCACCAAAGATGTAGTAGACATCCAAAACCAAGCCACAGAGACCGAAAAGAGAAAATGGGAGGAAGAGGGAGGTTCACACACAGATCAAGGTTGGGTATCAAACGACAAGTCCAAATGGTTTCTCCCTGACATAATGGTTCCCGTGATGATAGAAACTGCCCATGGTCCTGCCGATCTAGGAGAAAAAGGAATGTTAGACAGTCTGTATTTGATATGGCACAACAACCATCTATGTGCAGCAGCCAAACAAAAAGTACGAACCTGTATGATTTGCTGTCAGTTCAATCCAGGGAAAAGTGTATCAGTTGAACAAGGAGGGTTCCATCCTCCAGATCACCCCTTTGAAGTCCTCCAAATGGATTATATCCAAATGGAAAGATGTCGAGGATATAAGTATGTCCTCGTAGTAGTCTGTACCTTAACCCGATGGACTGAAGCTTACCCTGTTCCAGACTATGGTGCCCAAATGACAGCTAAACAATTGGTGAGGGAATTTTTCCCCAGATACGGGTTGCCCAGAGTCATCTACTCTGACAATGGACAACCCTTCTCCTCTAAATTAATGGAAGCAGTTTCCCTACTGTTAGGTTACACCTGGAAATTTCACTGTGTTAGACATCCCCAAGCAGCAGGCCTGGTGGAGCGACACAACCAGTCATAAAAACCAAGTTGGCAAAATATGCGCTGACAAGCAAATACACTGGGTGGCAGCTCTTCCAGTTGCCCTGTTCTATACGCGAATGGTGGCACATTCTCGGACGGGCCTGTCACCCTATGAGGTTACATATGGGAGACCTCCAAATATCTGGGGTGTCCCATCTCCTAAAAAGCTAACTGATATTGACGCAAATGTACTGACAGATTACTTGACTTCTTTGATGTCTGCACTACGTTCTTGCCATTCACAGGTGGCTGCAGCCTTTCCAGACAAGACCACGCCCGACGAGCACTCCCTTCAGTCTGGCCAATGGGTGCTCGTCAGAAATTTTGACCGAACCAGCCCTCTGGAAAGAAGGTGGACGTCTCCCAAGCTGGTGTTGCTCACAACGAGGACCGCCGTCAAAGTCGAAGGACGAAAAGGGGGGCTCCACGTGAGCCACTGCAAGCCCTTCTAAGGACCAACTCCTTCGGACGCTGTTGGTGATCCCGAGACCAGAGACACTAAACCATCAGACTTTAAAAACACTGAAACGACAGACTTTATTTCACCCCTTCCAGAACTTTTGCCCAAGGAAGAGTTCAAATCGCGGATGCGATCTTATCCAAAACAGACTTGAGACATTGTGCCTGACCTCGACCTACCAGTGGCTATTGGACCCCAAGACGGGCGCTTGGCGAAGCGGTTGCTGGGAAGTGTCCAGTCACTGGCACATACTTTACTCAGACTAAGCAGCCGAAATCATGAAGACAAAGACTCATTGTACGAAACTGTTACGAAACAAAGTTCACATTTTCCTTTCTATCATGATTCTTATTTTCTGCATCATGGCTTGTCTAGGTTGGTTCCTTCATCTAGCTTTTCCACTTTCTTCCCTTACACTTTTGAACAACACTGCTATGCATTCACACGTAGATCTTCCCCCGCATCACGAAAGTAGGAGAAAATAATTCTTCAATAACACATTCATCTCCACACTCCATCAACACCAACTCGTTATCAACAAAACCAACTGTTGGGTCTGCGGCTTAATGCCACACTCCGTACACGGAGGTATACCTTTTATCCCTCTCCCTTTCGGCTATGCTGGATCTACCAATGCTCTCTCTATGATATTCTCCGCCTCTGTTAGAAACATCCCTGAAACTAAGACCAAAAACACTAGTACCTGGAATTAGATAAAAACAAAGACTGTGCGTGCTGTTCAAAAGATGGTAGATTTCACCGCAACATGGGGACGAGCAGATAATAGTGAAAATACCAGTTATTCCCTCTTTAACGACACTACCTCCTTCAGAGAAACATTCTCAGTTCAGAAGAGACAGACAGAGCAGGGAGGATGGGCTGTGCCTCATAAGGACCTGTTTTGTGTAAGAGGTAAGGGCAAGGGTCAGAAGATGGGAGACAGTGAGTGTAAAAAGACGTACACCCTACCTGATTTAAACTTCCCAACAATGACCACCGCCCCAACACTTATTTTATTTGTGGACCTCACGCACATACTTGGCTATCACAAGGCTGGTCCAGGAAGTGCTACATTGCATTTCTCCTCCCCCCTACCTACACCGCCCCAGCAGATTATCATCTAAGTGATCCTCCAACGTGATTAATAGACGGCGAAGGGGGGTCATGGATGCTGAAGACACAGTGGATCAGGAGGCTGGCGACTTCTTCAAAGGAATCATCCCTTTCTGGGGGCCCATGATCAATAGCCGCCACATAAGACAACTGACCATAAACAAAACAGGAGCCATAAACGAAACAGCTGGTGCATTAAGTAACATCACCGCTGAGATGGCTTCCGATAGACTCATGACGTTACAGAACCGTATGGTCTTAGCTTTCATATTAGCAGACTGTGGTGGCGTATGTGAACTGATAGAATCCAGCTGCTGTATATACATTCCAGATAATGCTCCCTCAGTATATTCTGCCATTTCCCGCCTTCATGTACCTTCAAGAAAACTAGAAGCAGACACCGGTTCCTGGTCCCTGACGGGGTGGCTCTGGGGCCTCCTGTCCTCATGGGGGTGGAAGATCCTTACGATAATAGGTCTTGCTCTAGCCATTCTCTTCACCTGTTGCCTCTGTATTCAGTGTGGCCCAGCTCTCTGTAGTTTCTGTACCACTGACTGCATTCCCAAACCCCAGTCCAGAAAGAAAGAAAAGGAAAGAATCATGCTACAGGAACAAATAGACGGCCTAATAAGTATAGAAGTAGACTAACAAGAAGAAGAATTTTAAAAGGGTATATTATGGGACAAGGAGGGAATGTGGAAAAAGATTATTTTTCGTAGTTTATGTCCCATCATTCACCCTCTCAGTCACGTCCCCGAGCCCATCATGTCAGAAAACAAGCAACGAGAACACGAGCAAACCTGATCACGCGCACACAAAAGTTGCACACGCACTCTCTTTCCTCTTAAATTCAAAGGTACGTTCTTATGGTTAGGGTGTTTCCGAGAAACAGCTTCCTCACTCAAACTGTAATTTCCTATGGTTAAGCCGATTCCGAAAACAAGACCCCCCATTTGTAACCATTTTCCTATAATCAGGCCAATTCCGAGAAATAGGCCCCGTTTTGCTAAACCACAACAACCAATTCTGAGAAGAAGAGCCCCTGAATACTGAAACACGATAAACAGACATCCTGTCATGACCATCTCTCTCTTATCTAAGGAACCAGCCTAGGGTTATTTCTCCACATTTCTGCTTCTGACATGCTTCCTCATTTAATCATGACGAGCCTCATCTCTTCTGCCATGTTTCCTCTTTTTATGATGCAGCCTCTTTTCTTTAGTCATGACTTCTGTTTTTTTGCAACATATGACACATGGCTGCATTAATGGGAAGCTCCTTCCTCATTTCTATGTATAAATATACTGTGTTCTCAGAATAAAGTTAGAGATTCTTTGGATCCTTCTCAAGTGACGAAGCTCTCCCTTAACTCGAGTCACTGAAAAAAAAAACTGAATTCGAACCACCACGGACTCTGCTCTTCATACTTGACCTTATTGATATTATAGAAATTCCGATCAAGGTAAATTACTAAAATATTTACCACAGCAACAGTACATATTAGGGGTCTGGTAAGGAAGGTGCAAAGGAAAGGGGCTAGAAGTGTTGCGATAGAGAACTTGGTCACAGGGAAAGGGAGTGGCAGGTGCAGCAAGGCAAGAGAGGTTGAATATGAATATGCAGGCAGTGGAGAGGGAGGAAATTGGAGACTGTTGCACCAATCATAAACTTTCAAAGGATGAGTTAGAAACAAATATGAGAGGAATGAGGATCTCTGCCAAACGAGGAGGATATGTGACCACCTAGCCAAATGTAACCATAACCTAACATGGCATTGTTCCCTTCACTGAAACATACCATCAGATCAATTCCTTATACGTATTATTTTGAATGCCATTGTCTCAACACCTTTCTCAGGGAATATTTGGTTTGGGCAAGCAAACACTCAAACCTCTATTTAAAAATCTGCTTAAAAACATTGATTTTCTTTGAACATAAAAATATGAACCTAGACATATGCATCCTTTCTCCTTTTTTATATCTTCTTCTCATCAGAGTCCATCTCACCCTAAATCTAATTATCTGATTTAATTGCCTCCCTATCGACATTGTCTTTTACTTTATTCTCTACAATAATTTATAGTAAATGTACCTGTTCTCTTTAGCTGCTCCCCCTTATCCTCTATGATGCTATATGGCCTTCAGTTAATGCCAAACGGAATAAACCGCTTAATGTTGTCACTTTTGTAAATCTATAAATTCTACCCTCTGTTTTTAAATGTTATACTTTTATTTAAGAATTATTGTGAGGAATTACTGTGGTGTTTGACAGCAGTATACAAATGTATCCCTCCACATGGTTCACAACAGGGGTAGCTGTTGCTTTATGTATTCAACATATTTTTATAGTGCTGTTGCAGTTAAATGATGTTATCTTATTTTACAATGAACAATAAGGAAGTTGCATTTTACATCAGAATATCCTCTCTTCTTGAATTCCACAAGAAGCCGGAGACTTGGCTTTTCAATTAACCAACCTACCATATGTAGGATTAGGCTCACCACCAGGATACCTTTGCAGGTGATAGTTCACTTTACAAATACATGTAGCCTAACATAACATAACATAACAAAACATAACATAACATAACATGACATACAATAACGTAAGATAACATAACTCATGAGCAATAGAGATATTGCAGTTGAAAACATCTATAACTTTGTGGTAAGTTAAAGAAGAGAAGATTAGGATTCAGCAAAACGTAAGGGATTGGTGTGATTTCATATGAAGGCAAAAGAGGAGTTTTGAGTCTTTTTCTAAAACAAAAGAGGAAGAAAGGATGTAAGAAATAAGGGTACTGTTTGAGAGGGGAAAACCTTACTCACCCAGCAGCCACAATCCTTGCTGGAGTGAAGTCACAAGCAACCCCAAATTAACCTGTGTTTAACCCTCTGGTAGCTTGGCTCAAAAACAGTCAGGTTTAACGTAAAGGTAATGTGTACAGTATGAATGCAGCACTTAAAAAAGAAATACATTGCTAAAATGACACAAGAAAAATCCCACACCAATTTAGCAAAATCGAGTCAAATTTAATAAATAATTTGAGATCAAAACACCAAATATCCAATCATTAGAACCAGAGATATGCAGGTTTAAAGATTTACATGACAATAGTGCTAAAAAGCAAAACGCTCCAACTGTGGTTATCTCGTCGTCCTAGACTGGGACAAAGTCACAAGTTCAGGCTGACCATGATGGCGCTTGGGCTGGTTACAGGGACCCAGTTAGGCCAGCTGAACAAGACAACAAGGGTACCTTAAATCGTAGTTACAGAACACTGTGGAGTGCCCAGTTGTGGATGTGGTGATTCCTAGAAACTGGAAATTTTTGATGTGGGCTCCAGTGTCGTTGTGGAGGATGCCATTGATGAGGAGCTTGCAACGCGAAGTTCTGCATTGAGATGCGTCTCCCACCGTCTGGTTCTGTGGGGCTTCCGAAGCGGAATCTCACGTTGACTTTGATGATTGCAATGATGAGACACTTGCGAAGCAAAGGCCTGCATTGATGATACATCCCACAGCGGCAGTTCCTGGAAGGTTGCGAGCTGTGATGCAAAGTCATGCGCTGGAAATGAACCATGCATCAGTCCCAAAGCGGAGTTTGGGGACGAGGTGCACCATATAGTGCTCCAATGCAGAGTTTTTGATCAGTGATGCATTGTACTGCAGCTCTGCTGCATCATTTCTGCTGGGACCACAGTGGGCTGGCAGAACACCTTCAGGCCCAATTCCAAAGGTACCGAACTGGGGTGGCACAACTTGGGACAGTAGGACTTCCAACAGGCAGAGTGCTGGTGTTGGGTTCAAGATGGTTAGAAGTATTTGTCCCTAGTCAAGAAGCCAACTAACTAGCACATGGAGTCACTCTGGTGGTCCTGGGTTCAGGAAGTAGGTCCAGTGCTTCACTGAGGCAGCAAAGCAGTAGAGTGGCAGTCCTTCTTGCAGAGCAGTACAGCAGTTCTTCTTCTGAGTTTCCTCACAGGTCCACTGAAAAGCTGGGGCCAAAGGGTCCAATATTTATACCTGATGCCTACTATGAAGCAGAGGAAGCTTCTAGAGACTTCCACACTCCTGAGGGGTCAGGCATCTCATTCCTCCCTGCACTGGCCCCAGCCTGTCTAGGGTTGCAAAAGACCAGCATCAAACCCTTAGTGAGAGTGTTCAGGCAGAGCCTTTATGATGTCCAAGTATGGTAGATGACAGCTCTTGCCCCATCTCAACTTAGAGTGGCCCATCCTGTCAACACCTAGTAGGGGTGGCTCCTCCACGTAGGCATCGGAGCATTGCCCTACTGCTTTCTCACAGTGCGCACTGCGAGAAAGCAGAAGAAGGGTATGCCTGGTTTGTCGGGGCGGGGGGTTGGACAGGTTGGGGAGTGGCTAGACCAATGTTATTGGTGCTGACTGTTTTGGTCGACCCCAGGGCCGACCAAACCAGTCATAGAACTCTCCGTTTTCTCCATGTAGGCTGCTGCACAGCCTGCATGAAGAAAACGGCCTCTTCACAGATGCCGGGAAGGAGGGCATCATAGCCAATCATAACACTGCCATTGCAGTGTTGTGATTGGCTTAGGGGAGGAGAGGGAGGCTGCCTGCTTCTGCTTTCTGTGAGCAGAGAGAGAGCAGCAGACGTGACGCGAGAGTCCCGGACCAGAGGCGAAGGTACTTTTTGAAATGTTTAGATTATATTAAATTAACCCCCCCTCCTGCTTCCTGCGCGAAACCCCATCCCCCTCCCAGTAGTCATGCCAGTCGTGACTGACAACTAGCTTCCCTTTGTCTTACTGTTTGCGAAAAATACACAAACACCAACTACAAACCACTCCAAGTCATGTGACCCAGATCAGGCTGCAGGCATAAAATAGCTAGGACAAGAACACGTAAACTTTCTAAAAGTGGCATATGCAGAATTATGATTGAAAATCCGATTCCACCATTAAAGAGGGCTTTCAATAAAAAATATGTAGACACCTAGCATCACATTCCATCTTCTCCCCATTGCATGTCATCACTTATTGAACGCAATAAAGTGGCCAAATGTTATCCTGTGGGAGCGGTAGGCCTTACAGTAGTGAAAAACCAATGCAGAGATTTTTACTACCAGGACATGTAAAACTTAAAAGTACAAGTCCAGCCTTTTACATACACTAGACCCTGCCCTCTCGGCTGTTCAGGGCCTGCCCAGCGGGCGACTAATGAGTATTAAAAAGTTTTATGTTGGCCTGTCAAAAAGTTTATTAGCCAGGTCGAAATGGTAGTTTAAAACTGCACACACAGGTTGCAATGGCAGGCCTGAAACATGTTTGAGGGGTACTTTAGCAGGTGGCACAATTAGTTCTGCAGGCTCACTAGTAGTATTTAATTTACAGGCCCTGGGTATATGCGGTACCACCTTACTAGGGATTTACAAGTAAATTAAATGTTCTAATTGGTTATATGGCTATTTCACCATGTTTACGAGAGAGAGCTCAAATGCTTCAGCACTGGTTAGCAGTGGTAAATTTGGCAGAACTTTAAAGCCAGCAAAAACGAAGTAAGCAAAACTGTAGTGTAGTTCCTATTTTCCCATTAGGCCCTGCGCATTGGAATAACATAAACAGTAGTATGGCCGTAGAAGTGCAGATCTTCCAGGTCTCCACTGACAATGCTAAACTTAATTGGGTTTGTTACCAACTACCTCAGAGGTCACTGGAAACTTTCTTGACTGAATAGGAAGTGATCAGCTTCCCTGGTACAGACAAGAAGGGATTCATATTTCCAACAACCGCATAAACATGACAACTTTGCTCCTTAGAGTAAGAGTCAATCTCTAGAGTCGTGTGAAACAATAGACAGTTATTTTACTCAGTCAGTTTTGTGCAGATTACTTTCACCAATATGCACAGAATAGAGAGACGGGCGTTTTCAATAAAAAGGTATTATTTATTGAACAGTCTTTCTTCTCGCACAAGAGAAATGAATTGCCACAATTGCAAGACTAGTTATTATAAAAAGTGCGTACAGTAAAATGAGGATTGCAAAATAATACTGTAAAAGCATTGATATGGTTTCTTAGCCATACAATAGTTTAAAATGAATAAAACATAGATACCTTCATATATACATTAGGCTAACGTACTCAACTGGTGCTTCTAACTACGCCTACCCCAGTGTACCTGACCTAAGCCTAATACTTGGGAGGGAGTAAGTAAGTAGCAGTTTTAGTTACGTTGGTTTGCCAAGGTTTGCTTCAAGAATTCTCTCTAAGGGTTTAGTCAACACCATACCTCTGAAATAGAATGTTGGAGGTCTGGTATCTCCTTCCAGGAACTCGATATCCCAGTCACTCGCAAGAGTAGGCTGGAAACGCCGGAGCTGGATTTCTCGGCAGGAGAAAAGACAGCGTCTCTCTCATCGCGTCGAGGAAGAGGAGGAGGGGCAGCGTCCGTGGGCAGCTTGCATCTGCTGGGCTCTGAAGGGGACAGCTGTTCTGCTCCTATGTTCACCACACCATCGTTCACTCGTTAGCAGCGATAGCAGTAGCGATAGTAGCAGCCGTGTTAGGATCAGCTGCATCAGCGTTTGCTTAAGGCAACGTTGGTAATATTTATACCTGAAAGGTGCCTGGTTTGACGTAAGTTTTTGGACATAAGACGTCAATAAAGATGTCACTAGGAAGTGATCGTCTCTCAGTGCTCATTAGAGTTCTATTACTAATCAAAACATAGCAAGCGGGGCTTTCCCAGGTTGCTGAGTTTTTTAACTTTTTGAAGAACTCGGAGTGTAATCTAGGAATCTTAGATAGTGGCTTCTGCTGTGTCATTTGCACTAATGAGCTGCAAAGGAAGTTGCAGAGGAAGAGATTCTGAAATGTGGCTCTGATCGTGTGAGGCCAGAGACAAGTTTCTGAATATTGCATTTGATTGGTTATGCCAATATAGGGGTACAAAGGGATTCTAGCCGTATAGGGGCATAAGGTCACAGTATCGATCAGGGTCCTAGATTAGAACGCGACACCCACTCCACGAATTTATGTCCATCAATTTACTAAAACTATAGCAAAAGATGCATGTGTAACATTACCCACCCCAAAATACATATATGCATTTGAAATGGCGTATCTGAAATACGTGGTAATTTCGGTACTGTACGTCTTTTAAGCATAGAAATCATTCAAAATTATAGCATATGTAATCAATGAACGATTTTGCGAAAAAATTACACATGAAATATCTTTGAATACAGAAAAGAAGGTGCGAGATAATTTCATCACATATAAATGCATTGCAATAAAATGTGCTAGAGGCTGGTGTAAAGTTATTATGTCTCAAGATTTATCTAAAAATAGAAGTAGAAGCTTCTGTTCTTTATGAATAGGTCTACTTTAAGCAAAGAATTTTCGTGCCAGAAAAAGGTGAATATTTTTAAAAAGTGTTCAATTAAAAAAAATTGTTGTTGAACGGGGGAATAGAGTTCCAACGCTTTTTTGCAGTTTTTGTTGATCAAAACTGAAGACTGAATTCAGAGTTCATGGGAACGCTGTGTGTCGGAATGCTTTTCTAAAGTTATTGTTTCTGTTCGGGTGAGAACATCATATCAGACAGGCTCTCAAAGAATTGGTCTACAAAATCAGGTGACAGTTCGACCAAGTTCGATAACGCTGTAACTTGGCAGGTGTGCGAGTGATTGCTATCATCAAAGTCTGGATCGGCAATGCTCACAGAAGGTCGTACCTGGGTGATGTTGCTTTTATTTTTCGCTCCACTGTCACCACCTAGTCGTAGCACAGGAGTCTCAACGAATGCCGTCATCAGGATTGGTAGCCGCTGGGGACAACACAATGCGTGAGCCGTTATCGGACTTAGCAAAGTATCGATATCCATCGGTACTGCTCATGGAAGTGCAAGACAGATGTCCAACACGCACTCATCTCTGCATAGCATACATCGAAGCACAGGTAAGATGCAGGATTGCCATATCGGTCTGAATGAAAGAAACCAGGTCATGTTTAGATCTCTCAGCCTGGCCAATCCAAGGACTCTAGTTATTCTGTCCCGGTAGCGGATTGCTAGGATCGTTTTTTCCATCCTTGTAGGAGTCATGTCTGAGCTTTGGCTTGCCATATCGGAGCAGGAGCGTCAAAAATAAAATGCCTGCTACAAGTCCCAAACATAGGGGTATGCCGCCAAAGACTGAATGTACAAAATTAGGAATGATTCCTAGAATTGCTTAGAATGGTGTTAGCAGTCCCGTAAAAATCGTCTTAAATATGCCCGGGATGCCTGTGGCACTAGACATGTTAAGGAGTTGGCTAAGCATTTATACAAAATGCACGGGGCAATTTGTTGATAAAAGGTCATGAATCTCTGTAGCTGTCCTTGCAACTAGGAGATCATACGTCTCTTTTGATGACGTGATGGGCACTGTTGTCTGCAAAAGCACAGACTTCATTCTGCTTAAAGTATCAATTCGTATAGAAGAGAAATTCAAACAAGGCCAAATGGGAGTCTCAGTGTCTCCAGGGCCATTTGGAAACAATGCTTGCATACAGCATTTGACCATGGAAGTTACGCTTACGAGATAGGCCACAACATCTGTGATCCGTTATTAGAATGTAACTCCCATTCGCGAGTTGCATAAAGAAAGGCTCTATCTGCGTTGCAGGTGTGACATGCTGGTGGCATGAAAGGTTGTTAGAATTACCTTCACAGGCTCTGTGTAAATTAATACCCTGGCACAAAAGTATACCGCTTAGTGAACGTTTACAGTTTACACCACTAAGAAATACATTTTTGTTGCTGTCACTGTAGCATGTGTGTGTGTATGGTAATTTCCATGTTGACTTAATGTATCCTTTACCCAATCGTTCATACTGGCCAGTAGGTATGTATTCAAGGCAATTTTTAAATTGGAAAGTTGCTATCGGAATTGTGATAATCCTGTGTATTATCCATTCAGTGACAGGACTTTCTGACATTGTCAAAGGTAATCTCTCAAGTTTTTCGATGCTCAGGATTGTATAGTCTGCTCCTTTCTGTGCCAAGCTGATTTGTTTATCAGTAAGGTTAAAGATGGAAAACAATGACGTTGTGTTGATTAAACGCCAAGGCACATAGCTTGAACAAAGATTTTGCAGCGTCCAGCCCAACTGTACAATAGAACGCAATTGTGACTGGCCATGCTGTAACATTAGCAAGTCTTTGTCTATTATATATATGGCAGATGATACAATGCTGTCCAGTGAATATATTCTGGAGGACTGAGTCATTAACCCATTGTCCACTACAGAAAGTGATTTTTCCAAATTAATACAATCAATTTCTCGTATTTTTTCAGCTGTTTCAATTTGTGCGACTTTCCAAGCCTCGTTGTATGCAGCATCGATGCTGGCCACTATGAAGCGTTTTTGACGCTGTTTGCGTGGTCCCATAATAAAATCGCGCAAATCAGCACCATCTTTAAGTAAAGACAAGTGTTGCTTAATTTCAGCCAGTGTGGATGATTCTAGCCATTCAAAGCACAGCTTCCCTACACTGTATGTTGTTACTATCCCTGGATGTTGTCTCTGGGAGTATCTAGGGTCTTGTCTGGACATTGTTAACCCCTGTGTTTTATTCAGGAATCTATCTTGACAGTTGTTTGTGTCAGTAGGCCAGATTAACCACTTTTTCCAATCAGGATGTATTCTGTTTAAATGTAAAATTTTAGATACGTCTATCTCAATATCTGTTGTTGCATTATCAGGTATTGGCTTTGGAATAGACGGTTTGTTAAGGTCTTTAATCTAAGCTAGGCCAAGACAGGTTGTTTGTTGAATTGTTTTATTTAAAAACATTATTTGCTCTGGGATCTTGCAGGCTCGAAATAGTGCTTCTAGGCCTTGTACCTGCCACTCTTTTGTACCCCAGATGGTTTATGTTTCAATGTTATTTTTCCAATAATCAAAACCAAATGTCATCATTTTTTCATAAAATGCTTCTGAATATATCAATTTAGTATTTGTCAGCATAGTTTTCAATCCTGTTTTATCTAACAGTTTATAATAAAACGTTTCTGCATCACTGGTGTTAAACCCTGAGAAGTACTTGAATTTCTCAAAGAATGTTTTAGAACTGCTTTTAGGTGGTGTAGCACAATATTCCCATTGGTTATACTTAAAAACATTTCTAGGTTGTGCAGATTTATGCAAGTAATGATCACCATAGTGTGTGTAGCAGAACATCTGTTCATAACTAGACGAACCTTGTAAATAATCATGATCTGTGAATTTCGCTGACATTACTAAATCAGACATCATATTATTAATACTTTCAAAGTCCCAATCATCAGAGAATGTACTAGTTTTTACAAAGTCACTTAAGGAAACCTTGAATTGATGAGGATACTTCAGGATCTCGACCGGACCATATATTTCATAGTCAGTTTTTTCCCATACTACCCCACCGGGTATTGGAATGGCTGTGACATTTACTGTTGACAAATCTCTTTTCTTCACGTGGGATGATCTGTGTGGTTTGAGGACTAAGTTGGTGTTCTGACTTGCTGTGTCCATTGTATTGTAATAAACTTTCCTAAAATTAAAACTAAAATTAGGCATAGTAGGTGTATGAATACCCCTGAAATAATCCAATGCTCAATCAATGGTGCATCCAGATATACTTCTTTGATTTGTTGAAAGAGTTCTGTTGCTTTTTCTTTAAAAGTCTTTTTTGTTTCTGGCATCACTTCGGGGTTGCTTTGATCCTCAGAAAAGTTATCGAAGTTGATAAAGTAGCCAGAGGCAGTTCTTTCAATTGTTGGAATTGTTCTTTCGATTTGACTTTCGGTAGCACATTCTGATGCCACATCATTGTAGACTGGTCTTTCTTGACGAACTGTTTCAATCTGTGTCTCAAGAGACACGAGTTCCATGGCATTATTGCATAGTCCCTCTCTGTGCACTGCAGGCTTATCGAATGTGATTAGTCTTTCAGTTTGAAACTCTTGAATTGTTGCAAGTTTGGGTATTCTGTGGTTTCTCGGGAGTCCACTGGGCCTACTGTTGATTATAGGCCACATGCTTGTGGTTTTACCAGGTCGATTGATACAACTCTGTTCTCCTTTTTACCAGCAAGGGGCGGTAGTACTACTGATTTTGTTCCGTTGATTGCTAAGACGGGTACTGCTTTTCTGTAAGAAGGCCCAAATTCCTTCTTCACCGCTATTTTTCTCTGACTAGATCCTCAATCTTTGGAATCCAGACAGTCCTTGCTGGGGCTGGTGGTGCCTCGTCAGTGGTAGTTGGCTGTTGCTTTAACTTTATGTTGCTTAAGGATTTTCTTGTTTCATTCAAGTCCTGTAAAACAGCCAAACGATCTTTGATGTCAAAGTCTGTTTTCTTATCTTCTACCACTGATACCTGACTATCTAAGTCCTGAATTCGCATTCTAGTTCCGAACAAAAGTTCGTATGGGCTGAAACCTTTTAGAGAATTTCTTGGCGAGTTGTTTAGGCTTATTTGGACACTTAATAAATGTTTGACCCACCCAGCACCTGAACCTAATACCTTCGCTGTTATAGATTGCTTTATGTCCTGTTTTTTTCTTTCTACCACACTGTTCCCTTCGGGGTGTGATGGACAAGAATACAGCAAGCCAACGCCCATGCTGGACATGGCCTCCTTATAAGCTCGAGAGCTAAAAGCAGGACCCTGGTCAGAATGGAACATGGAAATTGCGTATGTGCCGATAAAGACTCGCAGATCTTTTATAACCGTTCTGGCGTCAGCCGAGCGCTGGGGCCACATCCTTTTTTTAAGTGTGTTTAGCCTTAATGATTAATAGGACGCTGGATGGCATGTAGACAGCATTATGCTGTTTCTAATTGGTAGCCGGGCAACAGATTGGACCAGTTCACTACTGCGATCCCTGTCACAGTCGGCACAGTTCTTTACATATATTTGGTGTTGCACACTCATTCCTGGCCACCAGTATACTGATTGTAATTCAGTCAGGGATTCCTTGATTTTTTTGTGCCTAGGTCCCAATCCCATGTGTGCGTCTGCTATTAAACATATTCTTCTGTTCATTTTTGGAATTACTCTCTCCCCCACTCCGGGGATTCAAGCAAAAGGAACGGAGTTTGCATCAATTACGTATGCATAATTGAGTGGATAGTTCACGGGTAATGCTGCACAGTCGCCTTTTACGAACGGTTTGACTGCCAGCGTATTTTCCCCGTCTATGTATTTTTCTGAACGCTTTTTTGTGGCTACGGAAGCCGGTTTAGTTGCTTCCGCTGTGGCTGTATTAGCCAATGAATTCCCTGCAACGTGAACACCATCACGTTGAAGACTCTGTGAGTGTATCACGTGAGTCTTTTGTAGTTCTTTCTGTAAAAGAGCTACCTGTTTCCAGAGCAATTTATGCTTTATTGTGGCACCTGTGTCATCTTTGTAATCGTTTTAAATCCAGCTCTGCAACTTATTATTGTAAGAGTTGACGCAAAAATGAGAATCGCACACGATAAGTGTCGGGAATTCACGTTCTGCATTTTCAAGCACCATCTTTAAAGATCTAATTTCAGCTCTCTGAGCCGAACAGTACTTCACTGATTCAGTTTTTGTTATTTTCGGTCAGAATTTACCGCTCAGCCAGCGACATTTAACAATCGCGTATGCTGCATCGTAGTATTTGTTCTCTACGTTGAAATGCTGTACAAATATATCTGTATAGATTATACAGGCGTACTGTGGGAGAGGCAGAAGTTCGATTGGCAGAGGATATTCTTCTTCATATTCTAAATCATTCAGTTTTTCGAATTGCGGGGCGAAATAGTATTTCACATCTTCAGCTCCAAGAAAAATCTACACACTGTATCCATTTCGGATCCAGTGACACTGTAGGCAGGTTTACTGGGCTGAATAGCGCCTCGAAGGCGGATTCCGCTGTGAGGATATTAATCCTTCTACCATGTGCTAGTTTTCGTTCATTCGCTAATGCAGTTTCTACTGCTTTCACAGTATTTTCTGTGGGACTGAATATTTTTCTGCTTGTGTGTACAAGTGAGATTTAATTGAAATTCATACCTTTTCTCCCTCATTAGAGGTCAGGTACGTGAATCCGCATCTTCCTGGGATCACTCGGATTACAAGATCGCGTGTGTTGTCACGTGTATCTAATTTTGTTTTTGCTAACATGTCTGTTTGCTGTGATCTCAAAATTTCTGTGTGTTTTTGAGTCCAGGTGATTTGTTTAAAATCAGGTTTAATTAGTTCGTAGAGATGTTTAACCCTCTCTGCGTAATTTAGAATGTAAGTTCTACCGAGATTCAGGAAACCTAGAATCGATTGTAAATTCTTCAGCGTTTTTGGAGCTTGGAGTACAGCGCACTTCTCTAAGAAGTTGTCCGCTAGGCTTTTCCCTTCACTTGATAATTCGTATCCTAAAAATATTACTGTCAGATGGGCAATTCGAGACTTTTTAAAGTTGAATTTGTAACCCTGTGCTGCGAACCCAGGTATAATGGTGTTCACTCTTTTCAAGTTAGTCTCCAAGTCGTCGTCTGTGAGATGGATATCATCTACGTAAGATAATGCCTTATCATCATATATTTGTAGTAACTCTGTTACTCTAGCTGAGAATAGTCCTGGGCTGTTCTTGAATCCCTGTGGGAGCCTACAGAAATTTTTCTGAGACCCCATTACTGAGAAAGCGGTCACGTATCTGCTTTCTGGTGCAATGTTTTGACAAAATAAACCATTAGATATGTCTAATGTCGTTTTGTATTTTTTCCTAACTATGTTATTCATTAGTGCAGCACTATGAGAATTTTGTACCGCAAATGTTTTGCAACATGCATTAAGGTGTCTGTAGTCCAAAACTAGACGATATGAATTGTCTGGCTTGGAGACAGGAAACAAAGGATTGTTCATTTGAGAGGTGCATGTTTCAATCACCCCTTGATATTCAAGTTGATCTAAAATCTCCCTGACTTGTTTTTTAGCTTCTTGCTTAATGGGATACTGCCTTTGTGCAGTCGGTTGACTTTTTAACTGGATTTTGTGAGGAGGAGAGTCCTCATCCCATCCTACATGATTTTTATATAATGCTGGTGCCTGGGCTACTGCCCATTTCCTTGCATATGTATATTTTTTGTGAATCGGAACATGATTCGAGAAGGCAGGCATAATCATTTCTTCACCACGAGGGCACTCCCTGACAAACTCTGGGGGCCAATCTTTTTCAGCTAACAGAATATCATAGCCTTTTGAGAGTTTATCCCAAAATAGACCCCTTATTTTCCTAGTCTTATCCCCCTCTATACGCAATGTTATTTTGTATATCTTATGGGGCTCGCTAAGTCTGGTGTCAGCAGTTTCAACCTGAATGTATTTATTCGTGTCCACTGTCTTCAGATGACTCATCAGGATCTTGCGGGCTATACTGATTTCTGCTGCACTGTCTAACATTGTCTGTGCCCACTCCCCGTTTTTCAACTGTGTCCTCAGTATTCTCGGCATGTTCGATTACTCTAATACTGGCTACCTTCTTTTTTGGAAATTGAGATTTTTTACTCTGAGCAGGTTCCTTGTCTTTGGACTTGGTGTGCTCTCCTGGGTCTGACCGTCCTCTTCTTTCCGATTTCTGCGAAAAAGATCGAGAGGGACGTGTATCAATACTTTGATATCTATCAGGCTTCTTCAAATTATCCCTATTTCTAAGGTTATATCTTTTCTCAGAGGGCTCCCTCTGGGGAGACTGGTGTTCTCGAGTCGGAGTTTTTTCCCTCCGTAGAGGAGACCTTCCTCTGGACTGGAAAACTTTTTCCTTGGGAGTGGATTGTTTATTTCCATCCAAACTCTTTTTAGGAGTGTTTGAATTATTTTTAATAAATAATTTTTCAGGATTTTTGAGCAGTTGGGGCTTTACTGGTTTTCCACCCAAGCTGTCTCTACTTAGTTCTTCATAGCATTTTTCTATGATTCTGGCAAGCTCAATTGGTTGATCTGTTATATCTGTTTCCTTCAACGTCTGGCGGATCGCCACAGATGCCGCTTCTCCTTTTATATTGGCTAGTAATATAGCCGAGACCTGCTTGAAGTCTTTCAGTAATTTCATACCAAGAGTTAAAGCAGGTT
Source organism: Lissotriton vulgaris (assembly GCF_964263255.1). Taxonomy (NCBI): domain Eukaryota; kingdom Metazoa; phylum Chordata; class Amphibia; order Caudata; family Salamandridae; genus Lissotriton; species Lissotriton vulgaris. Next base: position 2,039,472,007 of record NC_141685.1, on the reverse strand, counting down.
CTGGACCGTATTCATTCTGAATCTGTTTTAGCACTTCTGGTATTACCGCCATTGACGGAACACCATGTTTTTTTGTGTAAATGGAAGCAAAGACTGTGCCCCAAGTGTCACAGTCCTCCACGTGTGGTGCGACCCCCATAGGAAGGCAGATGGTCAAGATTCTGTGTTTCTCAATAGGGGTAGTATTTGGAAATACTGCCTCTATTTGAGTGATTTTCTGCGCTAACCAGAAAGGAATTTGTTCCCGTTTTCTGGGTGTTTTACCAAGACATGACTGTATGTTCTGTGGTGTAATTTTATTGGTGTTCCCCTGATGAAGGGTCAGCTGTGGTACATTAACAGCTGATTGGACTGTAGCAGTCCGCATTACATATTGGACTAACTGCCTATGTATTTTAATTAATGTTTTTAGCTGTGCTAAAAGTTCTTCTCTAGACATTTTATCAATGTCCGGATGTGGTGTGTAGCTGGCTAGAACCGGCCACGTTGCTCCTGGTCTACCTAGTGGACCGAGCCTGGTAATATGATCATTATGTTTTAGGGCGCCTTTAAACCAGAGCAGGTGCTCTTGGAATTTTAATGGGATTTCAATCTCCTCGAAAGGAGCGTACTCTTCCGGTGGATCCCCTACTAAATAGTAGTGGAACTCGTGTGTTGCGGTGTTTACCCCTGGAAATTTTAACCAAGAATAGAATACCTCTGTCTGCCGATATTCATGTGCCTCTATCACGAAAATGACTGTGCCACCTTGGGGGGTCAGTCCATTTTCTATAGGTTTTGAAGTTTTAGATTTTCTTAAATGTGCCGGGATGATTATTGCACCCGGTTCAGTAGTCCCGTCGGGACCCTGCTGAGTCGCATCTACTGCGGCATCAGTTCCGTTGTTTTCTACTGACATTCTATAAATGCAGGTTTTGCAGAGCAGGTCTCCAAGGAGACAAAGATTTGGTGCACAATATTTTGGAACACTGTATCCTTCAACGTTGAATAAACCAGAACTTTACATAGGAATCTCTTCCTACTAAGGTTGGGCGGATTTTAACCTTTCACCCACTCCAGACATCTATTGGAGTATTTACGGGAGAAAGGGGTCTGTGTGAAAAATGCACAACTGAGTTACTCTAACGTCTTGCGTTAGTTTTATCGCCTTACCAAACGTTTGGGCGCCATGTAGTGTAGTTCCTATTTTCCCAATAGGCCCTGCGCATTGGAATAACATAAACAGTAGTATGGACGTAGAAGTGCAGATCTTCCAGGTCTCCACTGACTATGCTAAACTTAATTGGGTTTGTTACCAACTACCTCAGAGGTCACTGGAAACTATCTTGACTGAATAGGAAGTGATCAGCTTCCCTGGTACAGACAAGAAGGGATTCATATTTCCAACAACCGCATAAACATGACAACTTTGCTCCTTAGAGTAAGAGTCAATCTCTAGAGTCGTGTGAAACAATAGACAGTTATTTTACTCAGTCAGTTTTGTGCAGATTACTTTCACCAATATTCAGAGAATAGAGAGATGGGCGTTTTCAATAAAAAGGAATTATTTATTGAACAGTCTTTCTTCTCGTACAAGAGAAATGAATTGCCACAATTGCAAGACTAGTTATTATAAAAAGTGCGTACAGTTAAATGAGGATTGCAAAATAATACTGTAAAAGCATTGATATGGTTTCTTAGCCATACAATGGTTTAAAATGAATAAAACATATAGACATTCATATATACATTAGGCTAACGTACTCAACTGGTGCTTCTAACTACGCCTACCCCAGTGTACCTGACCTAAGCCTAATACTTGGGAGGGAGTAAGTAAGTAGCAGTTTTAGTTAAGTTGGTTTTGCCAAGGTTTGCTTCAAGAATTCTCTCTAAGGGTTTAGTCAACACCATACCTCTGAAATAGAATGTTGGAGGTCTGGTATCTCCTTCCAGGGACTCGATATCCCAGTCACTCGCAAAAGTAGGCTGGAAACGCCGGAGCTGGAATTCTCGGCAGGAGAAAAGACAGCGTCCCTCTCAGCGCGTCGAGGAAGAGGAGGAGGGGCAGCGTCTGTGGGCAGCTTGCATCTGCTGTGCTCTGAAGGGGACAGCTGTTCTGCTCCTATGTTCACCACACCATCGTTCGCTCGTTAGCAGCGATAGCAGTAGCGATAGTAGCAGCCGTGTTAGGATCAGCTGCATCAGCGTTTGCTTAAGGCAACGTTGGGATTATTTATACCTGAAAGGTGCCTGGTTTGACGTACATTTTTGGACATAAGACGTCAATAAAGATGTCACTAGGAAGTGATCGTCTCTCAGTGCTCATTAGAGTTCTATTACTACTCAAAACATAGCAAGCGGGGCTTTCCCAGGTTGCTTAGTTTTTATCTTGTTGAAGAACTCGGAGTGTAATCTAGGAATCTTAGATAGTGGCTTCTGCTGTGTCATTTGCACTAATGAGCTGCAACGGAAGTTGCAGAGGAAGAGATTGTGAAATGTGGCTCTGATCGTGTGAGGCCAGAGACGAGTTTCTGAATATTGCATTTGATCGGTTATGCCAATATAGGGGTACAAAGGGATTATAGCCGTATAGGGGCATAAGGTCACAGAATCGATCAGGGTCCTAGATTAGAACACGACAAAACAGAAGGCTGGATGGCAAAAAACCCCACCAAGGAGGTCAGGTCCAAGAAAGGGGGATTTAAAGATAGGACGCAGCATCTGTCGAAGGCTGTTAGAATGCTAGAAAAAGTTTGAATTTTAAGCATTTACAGATGCAAAATCTCATTATTCCTGGTAATGGCCTGTTGGCCTTAGGAAGGCCCTCAAAACTTGGCTTTTTGTTACACTCTAACAATCTGATTTATCTACTGTCCTTCCCTCAGCTAGTGCCAAGATGGGGGCATACAAGCACTTCACAAAAACATGACAACAGAAAAAATTATAAAATAAAAATATAGACAAACTTGGCCCTCAGCAATGGTGTCAGCGTTTGGCGGGCAGACCGGCATTTCTCCGCTCGGCGAGTCTAACTGAAGGATTGTGGCTCCGCTGCTCTTTCGTTGCTCTTCGCTGCACCGGGTGAGGTTGCGAGGGCCTCTGAGGCTTGGTCCATTTTCGTGATGTTGGCGGCTTTGGCTGCATGTTTCTGCTCCCCTGGCGGGTTCGTTCGGAGCCCGGGCAGGTGAGGCGCAGAGAAAGAGGTGGGGCGGCAGCTACATTGACTCATGAGGGGAGCAAAAACGCACTGGAATCCTTGCGCTGAAGTCTTCACTTGCTTTGTTGTTTATCTTTTCAACGCTGTGGGACCTGGAACATTCTTGGAGCGTTCCTCATGGAGGCAATGGCAGGGATTATTTCTGTTTTGTTGTATAGCTGCGAGTTTGAGCTGAAGTAGCTGATTTAACACTAGAAGGAAACTGATTTATTATTTTTCACAGCTTTCCCTGACAGCTGATAGCTGTAAGTAATATGGATCTGAACTTTTTTGGCTGAGACTTACAAGGGGAGGAAAACGCCCTCTGCATCCTTCACAATTTACGGCCGGCTAGAGAGACTGTTGCTTCCTTTTCTAGCTATGGTAAGAGATTCCTTTTGTTTGGGCTACCTCCAAATCTACATTTCATTTGGGAGAGCTGGGAGAACTGTGCCTCGTTGGGAACTTTTTATTTTATTTATTTTTGTGAAAGAGTGTGGAGGTGTCTGGAGGTGTCTGGGTCACCCACGCCCTCGTCAGCAGCAGACTCGACTACGGAAACGCCATGTATGCCGGATCCTCTTCCAAGCTCATCAACAGACTTCAAAGAATCCAGAACTCCTCTGCACGCCTGATCCTTGATGTCCCGCACCGAAACCAAATCACCCCCTACCTGAGAAATCTGCACTGGCTCCCCGTCGACATAAGAATCTCCTTCAAACTCCCGACCCATGCACACAAGGCACTCCACAACACCGGCTCAGCCTACCTCAACAACCAACTCTCATTCTACGTACCCAACAGGAAACTCCGCCGCCGACCTGTCCCAGGCATCCACAGAACCACTTCCGGGGGCAGGTCCTTCTCCCATCACGCCGCCAAGACTTGGAACACCCTCCCTCTTTTCCTACGACAAACTGAAAACCTGCAGACCTTCAGGAGACTACTCAAGACCTGGCTCTTCGACCACTAGAAGCGGCTACTCTGCCCCCCAGCACCTTGAGACCCTCGCGGGAAGGTCGTACGCTTTACAAATCCTCTGATTGATTGATTGATTGATTGAGTGGGACAGACTGTGAGAGACTATTCAGAGGTATATGCTCACAGTATAAAGGGGGAAAAATGGGCAAATTGTTGAACGCTCTTATTAAAGCAAAAACTTGATGACTTCAGGTCAAAGAAGCAAAAGAAGCGGCTCGGATGGCCGGCAAGGAATTCTCTGCAAATTTGCCTGAGCTTAACTCCACATTTGAGAGCTCAGATGAACAAGACTCACCTCTCGCCGGGTTATTAAATCAGACTAGTGTCTCAGTAAACGGGACAACGGTCCATATGAACTTAAATACTGCCTGTCCAGCGCCGTCTCTACTGGATAATGTTAAATCTGACAGACCTAAAAAATATCAAATCAGCTATTAAGGAGCCAAGGCAATTTTCCCTTTTTGTGAAAAAGCCAACTCCACAACCGCCCACAAGCCCTGCTTTAGATCCTCAGTCTGCTGTTTAAACCTCTGGGATTGGCCACCCTTTAGCCGCTTCACTACGTGCAAAGCTTGACATAGCCAGCCACGGAATCCCCTAAGCTAACACACAAGCTGATTTGTGTTTAAACACTGTACCTCTGTTGGGGGTGATATCCCTCCAAGATGAGGAATCATTGTTACTTATTGTTCAAAAGGAGGTATGTGCAGGAATTATTGAACCAGTACAAGTTTCCAACCAGACGGGGGGCATTTCTAGTACATCCGGTGCCTCAGTGTCCCTTCTGGCTAAATCCCAGATAAAATGTTAATCGGCTTTACAGAAGGTAGCTCCGTCAGAGGACATGCTGTCTCTTGGTGAGTATATGGATAATCATATGGACAATCATCTACCCTGTACCGTGGATCCCTTTAGCACCGTCCATATTTTGAACACTGACTCAGCCAGCGAGGTTCAGATGACTGTTAAAGACGTGCTAAATCTATTTCTAGAGGTGGTTCGGGAGTTGAAAAGAACTCAGAGAGCTGAACTTTCCTCTATACATTTGCGATTGGAGAAAATTAAGGATGTATTTTCAAGTTTTCCACTTAGACTCCAAGAAGCTGAGTCTCGGATATCAACTCTAGAGGTTCAGATGACGGTGGTAAAGGCAGAAGGAAAGGTGACAAGTAAAAGCAAGCAGGCACTTGAAAATAAATTGGACGAATTGGAAAATTATACGCGGTGATCCAACCTTCGAAAAGTTGGAGTCCCGGAAGGTGTAATGGGTCACCTCATTCATAAAACAAAAAGTGATGCGGGGTTTGAAGGGGACCTGACTATTACTCGGGGCATTGGGTTCCTGTTCGCCCATTTCCTAATTCCACGTTGCCTCACACAATACTATAACATTTTACAGACTTTTGCAAAAAAGAAATAATACTATCCAAAGCTATTCAGCAAAGACAGTTTGCAGTTAATGAAACAACAAAGTGTTGAATCTTCTCGGAAATGTCTGCAGTGGCAGCTCGTAGGAGGAAGGAATTTGTGAAAATTCTCCAGCTGTTTAAAGCCAATGGAGCACAGGCTACCATCGCCCAACAGTCTAAATTGAAAGTCCTGGTGAAAGGCAAATTGTTTATGTTTTTCTGAGTTAGATGAGGCCCAGGAATTATTAAAGGAAATTTCACAGGGACATAAAGGTTGAATGAAAGGAAGCTAAGCTAAGACCTCTGTTTTACCTATCTGGTGTGTTCAGTATAAGGACTAAGCTTTATTTTCTTAAGTCTTGTTGGGGATAGTTGGTATGTAAGTCAATAGGTTTAGATTCTGGATTTTCAATTAATCAATGGAGGTTAAGCATGTTAATTTCTTCTCATTGCTGGGGTGGTAGAGGCGGGATCACATGGTGTAATAACATGACACCCAGGTTGCTAGGGGGAAGGGAAATGTGGCTGGCGTGGTGGAGGGAGGAAGGACCACATTCTTGGGAGAAGGGGCACGGGGGTAGGTTTAGGAACATTATGGAGGGTAGTTAGGTTCACAGGAGGTGGGTGGGGAGTAAAAGCAAGGAAAAAATAAAGTCCTTTATTCTATTTGTTTGGCTATTTTTTAATCAAGGCTCTTTACATTTCCTCATGAGGGTGAAGCAGCTGCAAACTCTGTTAGACTGTTTTGATGACTAGCAAGTAACAACAGAAAGTGGTATTATTTAATGATAATGGCTTAAATAATCAGAAGAAAATGCGGGCCATAGAGATGTGGATCAAAACAGAAAACCCCTTTGTAATTCTTTTAAAAGAAACCCATATTTCATCGATAAAAGTTTCTGATTTCCCCATGTTTAGGGCCTGGGCAGCGTACCCAAGTTTTTCTTCATCCTCTGCGTCCCATAGAGGGACAGCCATTTTTTAAACAAAAATATTCAAACAGATGTTATAAATTCTGAAAGTGATCAGTTGGGGCATTGGTGCTGGGTTACATGTACAGTCAAACATAGACAGAGACCTATAACCTTTGTTAGTTTCTATCCGTCGGTTGAAGACAATTTTAAGATTTATGAAGACCTCTTTCAATCTTTACTGACTGTTACAGGTGATGTGATAATTAGGGGAGATTTTAATATTCTTATCAATCCGATAATAGACTTCTCTACTCAGACAAGAAGACAGTTGAAACCCAAATCTTTAAAAATTCTGCTAAATTACGGAGTTACTCTTGATTTGCATGATCCTTGGCATATGAAGTTTCCAACTAAAACAGAATTTACGTGCTGGTCAGGCAGATTTAAGTCCTCACCACGTATAGATTTTTTTTTATTTTCTAGAAATCTTTGTTTTAGTCAGCAGAGATTTCTTTATAATGGATTTTCGGATCATGCTATGTTAGCTTTTGAGATTCATTTAGAAAACTCTGTAAGAATACCCAAACGATGGGTGTTTAACAAACAATACTTGAGTGATGAACCCTGGGTTAAATCTATAAAGGTAGAGATTAAAGAATTTTTTATGCGAAAGGGTGAGTCTGCTCCATTAAACATAGTTTGGGACTCACTTAAGGTCTTTATCCGTGGAATAATCATCGAAAAGGATACGGCCAATTTAAAGGAAATTTGAGCTAAGAAAAAAATCTAGAGCAAAAAGTGCAAGTACTTAGCTCTACAATGCTTCATAATCCATCTATAGCCAATCAACATCAGCTTGACCAGGCCAAACATGATCTTAGTGCTAACTACTATGCTCAGAGTGAAGCGGTCTTTCTGCAACAATATCAAAAGATATATGAAGTAAGCAACTTCACGGGCATATTTTTGCACTGGCAGGCTAGGGAACATGCTTCCGCGAATCTAATTAAAGCATTAAAATGTCCTTTCACCATCTCAGTGACAGATGATCGGATTAAAATAGGCAATATAATGCTTAAGCACTATGAATCCATCTATGGCCAGCACCAGAAAGTAGATACCCTTTCGCTAGAAACTTTCTTACATAATAATAAACGACCTACGGTTTCAGAAACAGAACAACAATCCATGGCTAGTTTATTTTCTATGGAGGAATTAAAGAGAGGTATTAATGATCTTCCTAATGGTAAGGCTTGCGGCTAAGATGGGTTTCCACCGGAACTTTGTAAGGACTTTTTTTGTGCATTTGCTGATTTTTTTTTTACATTAATAAATGTTATGTTAGAGGGAGGGACAATACCAGAATCATTCAGACAAGGTAATGTAGTGAGTTTCTTGAAAAAGGGGAAGGATAGCAAAGATGAAAATTCTTATCGCCCGATAACATTGTTAAATTCGGATTACAAAATAGTAACAAAACTTCCATCAGTACGCTTTAACCAATGTACGGCGGAATTGATCCATCCAGATCAGAATGGCTTTTTTGCGGGCAGACAGTTACTAACACTCATTATTTAATTGAGGCTTTGGATTATTTTGGGACACGGGGGATACATGCCTTAGTTTTTTTATTAGATGCCGAAAAGGAGACACTGTTTATTATTTTAGGTCACTTCGGGGTTTCTGTTAAAATGATATCCTTGATTTGTAATCTGTATACAAATGCCAAAGCTTATGTAATCATTAACACCTGAGTGGCGGGGTCAGTCTTAGTTAAACGAGGTACAAGACAAGGATGTCCCTTATCGCCAGTCCTTTTTGCTTTTTCATCGAGCCATTGGCAATTGCATTAAGGAACTGTGTGGAAATACCCCCTCCAATTCCATCGATGGCAAAACTGAAATTATATGCAGATGACATCATGCTTAATATAAAATCTGAATTGAGAGTCCAAGCTAAAGTATTTCAGCTTTTTGAGGACCTCTGAAGCCTTGGGGATATCGTATAAATGAAAAGAAAACGGAAATACTACAATGAGGGGGTGAAGCTTTGAAGTTACATTCTGACATTCTTTCTTGTACCAACACTAGTCCCAAGAGATACCTGGGAGGTTTTTTTTTGGCATCTGTCAGCGATTTATATCATCTGAATTTTGATCTCCTTCTGCGAAGAGTTCAGACATTGCTTTTACGTTGGAACTCTCTACCTTTATCTATTTTAAGTCATGTCGCTTTAATTGAAATGTCTGTTCTCCCTGTGTTTAATTTTTTGTTTTCAACCGTTTCATGTTTTGTGCCAGGCCCTTTCTTTACTCCAGTTGAATCCATGTTTACAGCCTTTATCTTGGCAAAAAAACACTTTGTATTGAACTTAGCACCTTATATGAGGATCTGGACCATGGAGGACTTTCCCCGCCAAATCTCAGGGATTATTAAAATGCATATTTTGCACAGAATTTATCCAGATTTAAATTTCAACTTCATACAAAAAAACTATTCATACATACTTTCATTGATCTAATGTGCAAAGAAAATCAGATTCATGCTCCTCTGCAGGTGTTTAAATCTCCCAAATTAGTCCGCTATAAGTCCCTATATTCTATCCCCGTGATCAACTTTACAACCTTATTACCTAGCATTCTCCCACTGGCTGGTGTTACACAATGCTTAGATCTTACTAATAATTGGACTGCGGTAGGATTTTCGAAAGTGGCAGACTTTCTGAGAAATGGGAAATGGATTACCCTGGTGGAAATGTCGCAATTAATTACTAGAAATGTTATTCTATTAAGGTCATACAACATTGTGCACAAATTCCTTACTCAATAGGATATTGCTCAGTTAGACCAACAAAGTCAATTAACCAATGAATTATTAGTTGAAGTACTTGATAGAAAACTGGGTTATGGAAGCATCATCTTGCCCAAAGCAGGAAGCTGGATCTCAGTCAGAAGGCGATTAAAAAACTGCGGGTGCAGGGAAATCAGGCCATGCCTTTGAATGTTTGGTCAGTGGTCAATAAATTTAATTTTAGCACATTACGAGGGGCAAATTGGCGTAGAATGTTATGTTTTAGTAAGTGGTTACTTTACCAAACACCTTCTTCTATTTCCAAAATGTATCCCAATCACTCTCCACATTGTTTGAGATGTATTCATCACTCTCCAGCTAACTGGTCACAAGTTATGTTTCATACACCCCGCCCCGGGGGATTCAGATCTGTCATAAAAGACCCCGCCACCTCCAGAGCCAACCTACACGAAGGGATGAAAGACGTAGACGAGTGGATGATGAACAGCCGCCTGAAACTGAACTCAGACAAGACGGAAGTTCTTATGCTGGGCTCCTCACCCTCTGCCTGGGACGACTCCTGGTGGCCCCCCGCCCTGGGCAGTGCACCCAAACCAACAGACCACGCACGCAACCTGGGCTTCATCCTGGACTCCTCCCTCTCCATGACCAGACAAGTTAACGCCGTCTCCTCGTCTTGCTTCAACATCCTGCGCATGCTACGTAAGATCTTCCGGTGGATCCCCACCGAGACCAGGAAGACGGTCACCCAGGCCTTCGTCACCAGCCGACTGGACTACTGCAACGCCCTCTACACCAGAACCACCGCCAAGCTCCAGAAGAGACTCCAGCGGATCCAGAACACCTCAGCAAGACTCATCCTCGACATCCCCAGACACAGCCACATCTCCGGACACCTGAGGGACCCCCACTGGCTCCCGGTCAACAAGAGAATCACCTTCCGCCTCCTCACCCACGCATACAAAGCCCTACACAACCAAGGCCCAAGATACCTCAACAGCCGCCTCAACTTCTACACTCCCACTCGCCAGCTTCGATCGACCAACCACGCCCTCGCCGCCGTCCCCCGCATCCGAAGAGCCACCACAGGAGGAAGGTCCTTCTCCTACCTGGCCGCCAAGAATTGGAACTCCCTCCCGACCCACCTCCGCCTGACCCAAGACCACCTCGCCTTCAGGAGGCAGCTCAAGACCTGGCTGTTCGAACAGTAGCGGACCCCCCTACCCAAGCGCCTTGAGACCCTCTGGGTGAGTAGCGCGCTATATAAATGTTTTGATTGATTGATTGATTGACTGTGCTAAGATCTCTAAATTTTGGGAAGAGATTTTTTGCTATCTTCAGATCGAATGTGGTATCAAGATCGAAATTAATTCTGTACGGTTTTGATCCTGATCTTTTTTTTCCTGACCTGATTTTACTACTAGCGCCATCGTGGGTGAGGGAGTGCGAGACCACTTGCCATTTCTCGGCGCCATATTGGTAGGTGCTCTAGGGGCTGGGCTGACTGCACCTGCCTGCATATTTAAGCAGGGAAGTGCGAGTGTGCTGCTACCTACACTACAGAATTGCCTAGCGGCCACGCTGCCTATACAGAAAGTGTTATCAGGGACCTATATGGTTTAATATCGTTGTGAACTGCTTTTCACTATTTTAACATTTTTTGTTGTGAATGCTGCTTACTTGATCTTTTAATTGTATAACTGAATCCACTTACCTGCACCATAAAAACGATCTTTCTTCACCTGCTGTTCGAGCAAGGTTTAAAGTACTCAATTTTTACTACTAGCGCCATCTTTTGTAAGGGAGTGCGAGACCTCTTTCCATTTCTCAGCGCCATATTGGTAGGCGCTCTAGGGGTTGGGCTGACTGCAACTGCCTGCATATTTAAGCAAGGAATTGCGGGTGCGCTGCTACCTAGAATACAGAATTGTCTAGCGGCCACGCTGACTGTGCAAAAAGAATTATCAGGGATGATAAGCATGGCTCAAATCCACCCGAGTGACTTACCACACTCACCTATTATTACCAAGTAAGAAGTCAGCCAGACAGTGGAGAAGAAATAACAAAGTATTTTATTAGGCCACAAACTCCCATATGAGAGGGCCCTGTCCGACCTCACCCCTAAGAGTGCGCCGAGAGGACTGCCTCATCTCACCACGGAAATACATTATAACATGGTACAGCAGAGTAAAACACGCACATACTGGAAAAGTACTGGACCCCAGAAAGGGTGAACAATGGCCTCATACAAGAGGCATCTGCACCTGCAATAGCAACATTTGGTTATCTCTGCCCAAGGCCACCGAGCCAGGCCTCAGTGTCTCCAGAGCCTGCAAACATTATAGATAAGAGTTTTGTTGCCAGTTTCGGTCACAATTAGCTAAGAAACGAAAACTGCTGCGTTCAGGGTTTTTCTATTCCTACGGGAGGGGGGATGAGCGAGTGCGACTCGCGCACTGAGAGAAGCACTCAAAATGGTGGCACACAAGCTAAGCTAAGAATACTAGATCTTGTTACATGCATAAATGAATAATGAAATGAAGAATACAAACACAAATGTGTAAATGAATAACTCATTGGTTAGACACATCAGGCTAACTTATATATGTAAAAGAGTGGGTGGGGCATCGGGAAATGAAACCTATCAGACCCTCCTTTTAGCCTGATTGTGGCTAACATGAGTGCAGCCTTTATTAGCCAAAAGGAAGGGTCTTTACACAGCAAACTACGGTCAGGGAAACATTCTAATCAAAAACATCATCATTAATAAGCATTAGCCAACCAATGTCGGGAAGCTCGATTTTATCAGAAACAGGGTACTGGCGTGTTGTTCTTTTAGTACGTGGCATATTACCGGCACACATGGAGCAACAAGAGGGGAGGCAAAATACACAAAAACAACAAGTGAGCAACACCCCTACTATCCCTAACAACACCCATCAAAATCTTCCAGCCCCAGGAGGAGAAAATGACCCAAAGCCAAGCACGCAGGGACCAAGTACCAGTGTCCTGATGAAGTTCAGCCGCTAATCTATGGAGTTTTTGCACCGCTAAGTTAACAGTAGGGGCCGAATCCGGAAGATATACACAGCAAGACGTCCCGATGACGCGACAGGCTCCACCCCTGTCAGTAAGGATGACGTCAAGCACCATCCGATTCTGGATCGTAAATAATCTCATAGCCTGCATCTCAACTGACATATTAGCTGCAATGTCTGCCTCAGTATTTACTACTTTCTCCATTACCCTGGAAAGTCTCTTAACTGCCCTACTATTAAATATGGGACCCCAGAACGGCAGTAAACCCTTAGAAAAATCTGTCCATTGTTGCAAAGAAGTATCAGTCTGGTCAACATCTTCAACTTGGAGTGCCCTCCTTTTACGCTGTCCAGGCATTATGGCAAACCGACGATGAGTCTTATGATAGTCTGAGGGTGCTACATAGACAGGGGGAAGTAGGTAAGCCAGGTAACAGACCCCACCCCAAACCTCAGGCAACCACAGATATCCATTATCTCCACAAACAAAGTAAATATTTGGGGGGAGTGACCAGAGAAGGGCTGAAAAGCAAAGAAATTGACGCTGTCACATTGCAGGAGCTATTCCACACCTTTATAGGGCCCCTCCCCATGATACAGAAAAATGGTGAGGGTCCAACGACTGCCAAGGGTACCAAAGAATGACTACTACTATTAGTCGCAGGAGGGTGTCTGTAGGCCAAAGAGGAATTTAACTGTAGGAAACTTTCCCTAACCTTGTCAATATCATTAGTCACAAACCGTCCCACTTTCTTCGCACATGTATCCAGGAATGTCTGATCAAAACGTCCGTCAGTAAACAACTGTCCAAGAGGTGGGCACTCGCATAGTCAAAGTAGAGCCACTACTAGGTAATCTAGGATTTAGAAAATCAGGTTGTTGGAAGAATTTCACCATACCAATTAAAGTGTACCATCCCACACAACTATTTATAGGTGTTTGGGGAAGAGCCAGTAATCTATCCTTTTTGTAAGCTGCAGAAGGTAATAACCCACAGACCCAACAATCCGTCACATTGTACACAGCATGGGCATGATGTAGAGTCATGATAAAAACATTATCTTTATAACCTTTTAATAAACATTGTTCACCATATTCAACTGTTACCATATTGTGCTCAGGAGGAGCAGGAGTTGTTGAAATAAACACATGGACAGGGTAGGCTTTGTCTAGAAAAAACAGTATCCCAAGAATTACTAAAAAGACAATGACTAATATCATGATGACCACAATTTTCCCTTTTCGGGGTAAAGCTAACCATGGAGAGTCCGGGTCTACTCCACGAGGAGCTGCAAAGGGCTGCTCCTCCTCTGGAATAGGACGGCCAAAAGGGTACATATTCACTAGCTAAAAGTCCAAAACTAAACTAAAATTTAAACAGTCTCAGGCACACCGAAGCCGGCCATGGGGGTTCTTCACCCTCAGAAGGGATCTTCTCCCTGTGTCCGTTAAAGCCTCACACGCAGGCTTCTATTGTTTATTCCCTAATCCCACGACAGAGTCGCACAGCTTTTGCAACTCAGAGGAGCACTTAATCTGGGCCCAGGCGTGGTCCTAGTGTCCCATCTGACAATGTCTGGACAGTGTACCAGGGCTCTTATAGCAGTCCGTCCCTCACACTTAACTACCTTTCAACACAGTTCGCTCCTAGATCCCTATCTCAGCCCTTCTTTCAATGCTCAGTTCTCCTTTCTTCCTTTCCTGGGCCGCAGAATATAACGAGTGCTCCCTCGCAGCTCTGGATCTGTGAACAGAATGGGGGGCTCAATGGCAGGGGACATATCCGCTGAGGTTTGCTTTCTGCGATCAGGAGAAGTCTCACCACCAGTAGTCGGAGTTGGCCTCTTTTCTTTCTGATCCGGCTCCTCACCCTTCAACAAAGCATCCGAAAAGGGTATATATCAAGGGATTTTCTCACTTTCGTCATCAGCGATGCCTTTTCTCACCCATTCATCATACGGCAGTGGCAGCGGGACGCGCTTCACATGAGAGGCATGGGTCCATGCCTTACGACCTTGTATCCAGAGTGCGGTGCGGGTGGCGAGGAGCACCTGTCTAGGCTCCGACCACCTCGGATCCAGGCAAGACTTCCGCTGGTACTTCTTGACGACAACCCAGTCCCCAGGTTGTATGGTGTGTCTTTCCCCCCCCGGCCGTGGCTTCAGGGTGTCTGCTACCTGCTGATGAATAGAACGGAGATCTTTAGTCAAGGCATATAGGTAATCTGTCAACAGAGGGTATTCTGTTTCTGAAAAACATTTTGGTCTAGGGACGCCCCACACGTTGGCCAGACGCCCAAAAATGACTTCATGGGGGGAGACACATGTCGTGGAGTTGACTGTCACTCTAGTGGAATGTAAAGCCAGGGGAAGTGCATCCGGCCAAAGTAACCCTGTACTCTCTTGTATCTTGGCCATCTTCAACTTCAGCGTTCCATTAAACCTCTCTACCAGACCTGCAGCTTGGGGGTGTCGTGCTGCGCGGAATTTTAACTTGATCTGTAGTCCCTTACATATCAGTTCCATCAATTTAGCATTAAAGGATGTGCCGTTGCCGCTCCAGATCACCCGAGGCAATCCGTAGCGAGAAAAGTACTCCTTTATCAACATTTTGGCTGTTGAACTAGCTGTACAATCCTTAGTCGGGATGGCCTCCACCCATCTGCTAAAAGAGCACACCACCACCAGGACATATTTGAGGTTATTCACTCTTTCCATTTCAATATAATCCATTTGGATCACTTCAAAAGGGAAAGAAGGAGGGGCAAAATTTCCACCGGGGACTGGTGTTCCCTTTCCAGGATTATGTCTCAAACAAACCATGCACTGCTGCACTAAATAGGTGGCCGTCTTGGAAATGTTCTTATTACTCCACACTGGATCTAGTAATTTACAAATTTCTTTGGCACTAATGTGAGCTGGCCCATGTGTCATTGTCACCCTGGGAGGACATATGCATCCGGGAGTAACCATCGTCTTTTTTTTGACACGTCTATCCAACACTCATTCTCATCCAACCGTCCCCCACGGTCCTTCCATGTCCTCAATTTATCCTCAGTCGCCTTTTCTTGTATGTTCTGCACACTTTGCACAGTATTCGCAAACATGTCAACGTCAGGTACCCACCTAGCCGGTCCTGCCACAAACATTCGAGGGAGTTTCGTCCTAGCTGTCTCCTTTGCTGTCTGATCTGCAAATGCGTTGCCCCGTCCTACATCATCTACCACCGCTTTGTGTGCACTACATTTGATCACAGCCCGTCGTCTAGGAAGTGTCAGTGCTGTCAATAATCGTAGTATCAACGAGCCATTCTGTATCTTTTGTCCATGTGATGTCAGAAAACCCCTCTATGCCCACAGTCACCCGTAACTATGAGCCACGCCAAAGGCGTATTGGCTGTCAGTGTAAATGTTAACATCCATTCCTTCACTCAATTCACACGCTCGCATCAATGCTATTATTTCTGCAGCTTGAGCTGAGTGATACGGGACCCTAGAAGTCTCCACCACTGTCTTTAATGTTATGATTGCATATGCTGCAGTTGAAGTCCCGTCCGGAAGTTTAAAACAGGAACCATCAACATACAGCTCCCCGTCAGGCTCGTCTAGGGGAGTGTCCGTCAAATCTATTCGTACCTTCGGCTCCTCCTCTGTCCGAAACAAACAATCATGGACTTCATTGTCCTTTTCATCTGAGGGAATTGGTAGCAATGTGGCTGGGTTCAGAGTAGAAAATTACAAAAAACAATTTGATGGACAGAATGTAGATCAATGTCTTACATTCACCCCAGTACAATGATCTGGGCCTAAATCCATCGTTTTTTGCACTCCACACCACCCTGGGTTAGATAATGGCTTTATGCAAATCAGCTCTGACCCTGTGCCCCATGGGAACAGTCCAGTCCGAACTAGACAGCCATATCTTTCCCAGACCGGAATCAAGCATCCGAGGACCGGACCGGTTTCGAGGTAACACCTCTCATCAGCCCGGCTAGCTTGACTCCAGTGGTGTGGAGGCTCTGGGACCCACGTCTGAGCTACCCCAGTACACTCAGGGAGAAAATTACAAAAAACAATTTGATGGACAGAATGTAGATCAATGTCTTACATTCACCCCAGTACAATGATCTGGGCCTAAATCCATCGTTTTTTGCACTCCACACCACCCTGGGTTAGATAATGGCTTTATGCAAATCAGCTCTGACCCTGTGCCCCATGGGAACAGTCCAGTCCGAACTACACAGCCATATCTTTCCCAGACCGGAATGAAGCATCCGAGGACCGGACCGGTTTCGAGGTAACACCTCTCATCAGTCCGGCTAGCTTGGCTCCAGTGGTGTGGAGGCTCTGGGACCCACGTCTGAGGTACCCCAGTACACTCAGGGAGAAAATTACAAAAAACAATTTGATGGACAGAATGTAGATCAATGTCTTACATTCACCCCAGTACAATGATCTGGGCCTAAATCCATCGTTTTTTGCACTCCACACCACCCTGGGTTAGATAATGGCTTTATGCAAATCAGCTCTGACCCTGTGCCCCATGGGAACAGTCCAGTCCGAACTACACAGCCATATCTTTCCCAGACCGGAATCAAGCATCCGAGGACCGGACCGGTTTCGAGGTAACACCTCTCATCAGCCCGGCTAGCTTGACTCCAGTGGTGTGGAGGCTCTGGGACCCACGTCTGAGCTACCCCAGTACACTCAGGGAGAAAATTACAAAAAACAATTTGATGGACAGAATGTAGATCAATGTCTTACATTCACCCCAGTACAATGATCTGGGCCTAAATCCATCGTTTTTTGCACTCCACACCACCCTGGGTTAGATAATGGCTTTATGCAAATCAGCTCTGACCCTGTGCCCCATGGGAACAGTCCAGTCCGAACTACACAGCCATATCTTTCCCAGACCGGAATCAAGCATCCGAGGACCGGACCGGTTTCGAGGTAACACCTCTCATCAGTCCGGCTAGCTTGGCTCCAGTGGTGTGGAGGCTCTGGGACCCACGTCTGAGCTACCCCAGTACACTCAGGGAGAAAATTACAAAAAACAATTTGATGGACAGAATGTAGATCAATGTCTTACATTCACCCCAGTACAATGATCTGGGCCTAAATCCATCGTTTTTTGCACTCCACACCACCCTGGGTTAGATAATGGCTTTATGCAAATCAGCTCTGACCCTGTGCCCCATGGGAACAGTCCAGTCCGAACTACACAGCCATATCTTTCCCAGACCGGAATCAAGCATCCGAGGACCGGACCGGTTTCGAGGTAACACCTCTCATCAGCCCGGCTAGCTTGACTCCAGTGGTGTGGAGGCTCTGGGACCCACGTCTGAGCTACCCCAGTACACTCAGGGAGAAAATTACAAAAAACAATTTGATGGACAGAATGTAGATCAATGTCTTACATTCACCCCAGTACAATGATCTGGGCCTAAATCCATCGTTTTTTGCACTCCACACCACCCTGGGTTAGATAATGGCTTTATGCAAATCAGCTCTGACCCTGTGCCCCATGGGAACAGTCCAGTCCGAACTACACAGCCATATCTTTCCCAGACCGGAATCAAGCATCCGAGGACCGGACCGGTTTCGAGGTAACACCTCTCATCAGCCCGGCTAGCTTGACTCCAGTGGTGTGGAGGGTCTGGGACCCACGTCTGAGCTACCCCAGTACACTCAGGGAGAAAATTACAAAAAACAATTTGATGGACAGAATGTAGATCAATGTCTTACATTCACCCCAGTACAATGATCTGGGCCTAAATCCATCGTTTTTTGCACTCCACACCACCCTGGGTTAGATAATGGCTTCATGCAAATCAGCTCTGACCCTGTGCCCCATGGGAACAGTCCAGTCCGAACTACACAGCCATATCTTTCCCAGACCGGAATCAAGCATCCGAGGACCGGACCGGTTTCGAGGTAACACCTCTCATCAGTCCGGCTAGCTTGGCTCCAGTGGTGTGGAGGCTCTGGGACCCACGTCTGAGGTACCCCAGTACACTCAGGGAGAAAATTACAAAAAACAATTTGATGGACAGAATGTAGATCAATGTCTTACATTCACCCCAGTACAATGATCTGGGCCTAAATCCATCGTTTTTTGCACTCCACACCACCCTGGGTTAGATAATGGCTTTATGCAAATCAGCTCTGACCCTGTGCCCCATGGGAACAGTCCAGTCCGAACTACACAGCCATATCTTTCCCAGACCGGAATCAAGCATCCGAGGACCGGACCGGTTTCGAGGTAACACCTCTCATCAGCCCGGCTAGCTTGACTCCAGTGGTGTGGAGGCTCTGGGACCCACGTCTGAGCTACCCCAGTACACTCAGGGAGAAAATTACAAAAAACAATTTGATGGACAGAATGTAGATCAATGTCTTACATTCACCCCAGTACAATGATCTGGGCCTAAATCCATCGTTTTTTGCACTCCACACCACCCTGGGTTAGATAATGGCTTTATGCAAATCAGCTCTGACCCTGTGCCCCATGGGAACAGTCCAGTCCGAACTACACAGCCATATCTTTCCCAGACCGGAATCAAGCATCCGAGGACCGGACCGGTTTCGAGGTAACACCTCTCATCAGTCCGGCTAGCTTGGCTCCAGTGGTGTGGAGGCTCTGGGACCCACGTCTGAGCTACCCCAGTACACTCAGGGAGAAAATTACAAAAAACAATTTGATGGACAGAATTTAGATCAATGTCTTACATTCACCCCAGTACAATGATCTGGGCCTAAATCCATCGTTTTTTGCACTCCACACCACCCTGGGTTAGATAATGGCTTTATGCAAATCAGCTCTGACCCTGTGCCCCATGGGAACAGTCCAGTCCGAACTACACAGCCATATCTTTCCCAGACCGGAATCAAGCATCCGAGGACCGGACCGGTTTCGAGGTAACACCTCTCATCAGCCCGGCTAGCTTGACTCCAGTGGTGTGGAGGCTCTGGGACCCACGTCTGAGCTACCCCAGTACACTCAGGGAGAAAATTACAAAAAACAATTTGATGGACAGAATGTAGATCAATGTCTTACATTCACCCCAGTACAATGATCTGGGCCTAAATCCATCGTTTTTTGCACTCCACACCACCCTGGGTTAGATAATGGCTTTCTGCAAATCAGCTCTGACCCTGTGCCCCATGGGAACAGTCCAGTCCGAACTACACAGCCATATCTTTCCCAGACCGGAATGAAGCATCCGAGGACCGGACCGGTTTCGAGGTAACACCTCTCATCAGCCCGGCTAGCTTGACTCCAGTGGTGTAGAGGCTCTGGGACCCACGTCTGAGCTACCCCAGTACACTCAGGGAGAAAATTACAAAAAACAATTTGATGGACAGAATGTAGATCAATGTCTTACATTCACCCCAGTACAATGATCTGGGCCTAAATCCATCGTTTTTTGCACTCCACACCACCCTGGGTTAGATAATGGCTTTATGCAAATCAGCTCTGACCCTGTGCCCCATGGGAACAGTCCAGTCCGAACTACACAGCCATATCTTTCCCAGACCGGAATCAAGCATCCGAGGACCGGACCGGTTTCGAGGTAACACCTCTCATCAGCCCGGCTAGCTTGACTCCAGTGGTGTGGAGGCTCTGGGACTCACGTCTGAGCTACCCCAGTACACTCAGAGAGAAAATTACAAAAAACAATTTGATGGACAGAATGTAGATCAATGTCTTACATTCACCCCAGTACAATGATCTGGGCCTAAATCCATCGTTTTTTGCACTCCACACCACCCTGGGTTAGATAATGGCTTTATGCAAATCAGCTCAGACCCTGTGCCCCATGGGAACAGTCCAGTCCGAACTACACAGCCATATCTTTCCCAGACCGGAATCAAGCATCCGAGGACCGGACCGGTTTCGAGGTAACACCTCTCATCAGCCCGGCTAGCTTGACTCCAGTGGTGTGGAGGCTCTGGAACCCACGTCTGAGCTACCCCAGTACACTCAGGGAGAAAATTACAAAAAACAATTTGATTGACAGAATGTAGATCAATGTCTTACATTCACCCCAGTACAATGATCTGGGCCTAAATCCATCGTTTTTTGCACTCCACACCACCCTGGGTTAGATAATGGCTTTATGCAAATCAGCTCTGACCCTGTGCCCCATGGGAACAGTCCAGTCCGAACTACACAGCCATATCTTTCCCAGACCGGAATCAAGCATCCGAGGACCGGACCGGTTTCGAGGTAACACCTCTCATCAGCCCGGCTAGCTTGACTCCAGTGGTATGGAGGCTCTGGGACCCACGTCTGAGCTACCCCAGTACACTCAGGTAGAAAATTACAAAAAACAATTTGATGGACAGAATGTAGATCAATGTCTTACATTCACCCCAGTACAATGATCTGGGCCTAAATCCATCGTTTGTTGCACTCCACACCACCCTGGGTTAGATAATGGCTTTATGCAAATCAGCTCTGACCCTGTGCCCCATGGGAACAGTCCAGTCCGAACTACACAGCCATATCTTTCCCAGACCGGAATCAAACATCCGAGGACCGGACCGGTTTCGAGGTAACACCTCTCATCAGCCCGGCTAGCTTGACTCCAGTGGTGTGGAGGCTCTGGGACCCACGTCTGAGCTACCCCAGTACACTCAGGGAGAAAATTACAAAAAACAATTTGATTGACAGAATGTAGATCAATGTCTTACATTCACCCCAGTACAATGATCTGGGCCTAAATCCATCGTTTTTTGCACTCCACACCACCCGGGGTTAGATAATGGCTTTATGCAAATCAGCTCTGACCCTGTGCCCCATGGGAACAGTCCAGTCCGAACTACACAGCCATATCTTTCCCAGACCGGAATCAAGCATCCGAGGACCGGACCGGTTTCGAGGTAACACCTCTCATCAGCCCGGCTAGCTTGACTCCAGTGGTGTGGAGGCTCTGGGACCCACGTCTGAGCTACCCCAGTACACTCAGGTAGAAAATTACAAAAAACAATTTGATGGACAGAATGTAGATCAATGTCTTACATTCACCCCAGTACAATGATCTGGGCCTAAATCCATCGTTTTTTGCACTCCACACCACCCTGGGTTAGATAATGGCTTTATGCAAATCAGCTCTGACCCTGTGCCCCATGGGAACAGTCCAGTCCGAACTACACAGCCATATCTTTCCCAGACCGGAATCAAGCATCCGAGGACCGGACCGGTTTCGAGGTAACACCTCTCATCAGCCCGGCTAGCTTGACTCCAGTGGTGTGGAGGCTCTGGGACCCACGTCTGAGCTACCCCAGTACACTCAGGGAGAAAATTACAAAAAACAATTTGATGGACAGAATGTAGATCAATGTCTTACATTCACCCCAGTACAATGATCTGGGCCTCAGAGTAGCACATCTTTTAATGGTGACATGGGGTGCAAATAATATGAGCTCATAGCCAGTGAGACGAGCACTAGTTAAATGCTGCGTCTGTGTCTTGTTCAATAAAGTGTCCACAGCGTGCGGTACCATCACTGTGAGATCAGAACCCAACACGAGCCCCGCCGATTGTCTAATTGAGACTGCAGCAGCCGCTGTAGCTCTGAGACAACTCAGCAACACTCTCGCCATATTGTCGAGCATAGCGGAAAAATAAGCACAGGGTCTCTGTTTTCTGCCAAAACATTGAGTTAGGACAGACAACGCGCAACCTTCCGCCTCATGTACATAAAGCACGAAAGGCTTCTGGTAATCAGGAGTTCCCAAAACAGGCGCAGAACACAAAGCAGTGTTTAGTGACTCAAAAGCTTCTTGACATGCAGGAGTCCAAGGTAGGGGTTCGCTCACCTCTTTAGAAGTCAAGTATAGAAGGGGTTTGGTTAGTAAAGCATAATTAGGTATCCACTGGCGACAATACGAAGGTATGCCCAGAAACGCACGCACCTCTCGCTGCGTGTTAGGTACAGCCATGTTAGTTATCGCCTTAATGCGCTCCAGTGTCAACCTCTTACCCTCCTTCGATAGGACCTAAGTAGGTAACCTCCTGTCGACAGTTTTGGAACTTGGGAAGGGACACTTTGTGTCCATTCCGAGCCAGATGATGCAACAGCTTAACCGTAGCATCTCGACACCCATCTTCCGTGTCAGACGCTATCAAAAGATCGTCCACATATTGCAATAAAACATTGCCCTCAGGAAGTTCCAAATCATCCAATTGAGCCTTCAAAGCCTGACTATAAATGCTGGGGCTTTCAGTATAGCCTTGAGGAATTCTACAAAATCTAAAACTTCGGCCAGCCAATGAGAATCCGAAGAGATGACGGCTGTCAGGGTGTACCGGGATACTGAAGAAAGCATTCTTCAGATCCAGAACAGAAAAATATCTAGCCGTGGGAGGGATCATGGTCAAAATCGTTGTGATATCCGTAACCACTGGGTATTGGGGCTCAACCACTTTATTAAAATATTGCAAATCAATTGCAAAACGGTAAACATCAGGTGCACCATCACCTGCATCAGCAGAGGGTCCTTTAAGAATCGGCAAAATGGGGCTATTACAGATGTTAGAGGCTGTTTCTTCCACCACACCATACGTAATCAAATCCTGTATTATTTGTAGCAAAGCTGTTTCCCCATCCTTCGATATTTTGTACTGCGGTATTCTGGGCAAACAAGCTCCCACTTTAACCTTTATGGACAGAGGATCAATATCCACCTTCCCCACATCAGTATCACTGCTGGCCCACAAGGTCTCTGGAATCCCTTCAAATTCAGCTGGTAGTGGCTCGTCTTTTGAGAAGCACTGTTGTGCTCGCGCTACATGAGGACCCAAAGTAACATACACACCGTCCGGGGAGCAGTAAATTGTAGCATGCAATCTTTTCAACAAATCCAAACCCAACAGATTCTCACCACAATGTGAAGTCAAAAAGAAAGGAGAGTCGACGGTGAAGGGGCCAATCGTAAGCTGTAATGGTTTAGAAATGGGGCTAATTACCGGAGTATCTGAAAACCCAACGGAAATATTATTCCTGCCGGACAGAGCCGCCCCTGGGACCTGAGAACGTGCCACAGAACTTTTCATAGCACCCGTGTCTACCAAACATTTCTGTGGAGACCCCAACAAGTCCGCAGTGACATAGGGTCCTCGTTGATCGACATCCACAGAAACTGGTCCCATGCCCTGTCCTACGCTGTCCTAGTTATGGGAGAAACCGGTCATGTCATCCATATTGTATGCATCGTGGTAGCGCTGGTTGTAGTACTGCCTGTCACTGTCATGGCTACTCTCAGTCTGAAAATGTTGTCGATCCCTCTCCCCATCAAAATGATTTCTACCCGGTCGCCTGTCCTCACTACCTTGCCTGTCCCTGTCGTCTCTACGATAGTCACCATGACCTCTGCCTCTACCTTGTCCAACATTGGAACTAAGCTCCGGGCAATCCTTCCACCAATGTCCCTCCTTTTTACAGTTCGCGCACTGATTTTGCCCCAACCTTTCTCTTCTGTCTCCCCTTCCATAAGTACCGCCACCTCGACCTCCTATCATAGGTGGTACTCCTCGTCCCGTCCTCTCGACACCTGCTGCAACAACACACCCGTCTTCAAATCCTTTGCTTTCCTTTCCTGTCTGTCCTTATTTTCATTCTCCCTATTTTCATAATACTGTGCCATACTCAAAATACCAGAGGGAGTGGACGTCGTCCACAAACTTTCTGATGCTTGCAGTCTAGTCGCTATTTCCGGTAACAAGTTTGTAACAAACCTGTTCACAAAAAGTCGCAAACCTCCTTCCTGAGAGAGATCCTGACCACTAAGAACCAAGAAAGCTTCTTCAAAACGAGTAAAGAAATCGGAAACCGCTTCATCCTTTTTCTGCTTGCATGCAGTCAATTCATCCCAATCCACCTTCTTTGGAGGAATAAGGGAATGCATAAACTTTATTATTCGCCCTGGTAATGCTAAAATCTCACTGGGTCTATCACTGCGGGTACCTCGGGATGAAAAATGGGGTGCACCTCCCGCATGGGGTGGGCTCCAGAAAAGTGGGCTCCTCCCACCGATGGCAGTTCATCTCTATATTCCAACAAAGTCCGTAAGTTCTGTAATACATCCTTCAGTCTGGTTTTAGCCCTATAGGCTCTGTCCTTAATGTCATAAAGAACCGGAGGCGCCGTTCCGCCAAAACCCTGTTCCCATAACATTATCAATGTAGTCGACATGTGCCATAATGCATGTTGCTGCATCAGGGCTCATAATCCTTCATCGTAGACCAAATGTCTTCCAACACATAAATAGGGTTTCTAGCCCATTGACAAGCCTGATTAGCCACCATCGTTTTTTCATCCAACCCAACCGTAGAGCGCGTGAGCAATTTACGTACTTGTGTAAGCAACCCACTTCCAGCACCCGAGTCGGGGCCATCAATTCACTCTGGAGTAGTGGGGAGCGCAGAAGAAATCGCTGAGGGGTAGGTGAACTCGCCGTCAAGAAAGAAATCAAAGGTGCAGTTACGGATAATCCAATTTTTCCACATCGAAAGAACCAGTCAATGGCCATTGTAAATCTACATTGTCCTTAGTGTATCGGTGCCACAGAGTATTAAACAAAATGGGGGTCAATCCATGTTTAACATACATTTCAAAATTTGGTGAGCCCTCCACCGGGGCGGGTTGGCTCTCAGCCAATCTAGTATCTGAAGTGTTGCAGCAGCACCCGAGGCACCGCAACTTACTGAAACACAGCATATTTTACACACTCAATCACACATCAACACAAAATTCATGCTTACCGTCTCACCAATGCTCAATCACCACTGGAACACACGCACCGAATACGCATTCACGCTTCCTATTTACAAAGATCCCTACCGAACATGTGTTACCACAAATGGGGCAAGGCCCGTTGACCAACTCCTGGAGAACTTGGACCCTACCGCAGACTTAACAGTACACTAACCGTTCTGAGATTGGAGGACACATCTGCCACCCGAGTGGCACTACAGATCGCTGCGCACTTTACCACAGGAGACCCCGGACCCACTCCCGCCGAACCGCCACCCTAAGGGTTCGGTGTGAGTTTCGGAGCCTACCCGCAATGAGCCGCTCCTCCATCACAGTACCACCCGGTCGGATGACCACCAACAAACGTCCTCCCAACCTCCGTTAAGTCTGTCAGAGCACCACTCGCACTCTGAGTTCCCCGGAGCACACTAGCCCCAGGAGCGCACCGGCTCCTTTACCACTGGAGACACACCGGTCTCGGAGACACACCGGCCTCTTAATCACTGGAGACACACCAATCTCTGGAGCACCCTAGCTCCTCCAATCAACAGTTGGACCACTCACCTTCTGTACACGGTACCGACCTCTACCATTCTCCACCGCCGGCTGCTGGGACCAACACGGTCAGCTCCAAAGTTACGCCTTCCGTACCCCGGTGCAGGATCATGAGCTGGGACCTCTCCCATCAGCAGGGTGGGGCAGCGCTGCGAGAACCAAGCTCGGCATCAAAGTGGGTACCCGGACCCACCGTGCCGACCAGCGGGTCCCCGGCCTTCTGCTACCCACATATGGGTGAGAAAGATCCTTATTGCGGGGTTCCTGTTTGGGCGCCATCTGATAAGCGTGGCTTAAACCCACCCGAGTGACTTACCACACTCACCTATTATTACCAAGTAAGAAGTCAGCCGGACAGTGGAGAAGAAGTAACAAAGTATTTTATTAGGCCACAAACTCCCATATGAGAGGGCCCTGTCCGACCTCACCCCTAAGAGTGCGCCGAAAGGACTGCCTCATTTCACCACAGTAATACATTATAACATGGTACAGCAGAGTAAAACACGCCCATACTGGAAAAGTACTGGACCCCAGAAAGGGTGAACAATGGCCTCATACAAGAGGCATCTGCACCTGCAATAGCAACATTTGGTTATCTCTGCCCAAGGCCATCGAGCCAGGCCTCAGCGTCTCCCGAGCCTGCGAACATTATAGATAAGAGTTTTGTTGCCAGTTTCGGTCACAATTAGCTAAGAAACAAAAACTGCTGCGTTCAGGGTTTTTCTATTCCTACAGGAGGGGGGATGTGCGACTCGCGCACTGAGAGAAGCACTCAAAATGGTGGCACACAAGCTAAGCTAAGAACACTAGATCTTGTTACATGCATACATGAATAATGAAATGAAGAATACAAACATAAATGTGTAAATGAATAACTCATTGGTTAGACACATCAGGCAAACTTATATATGTAAAAGAGTGGGTGGGGCATCGGGAAATGAAACCTATCAAAGGACCTATATGGTTTAATATCGTCGTGAACTGCTTTTCACCATTTTATTTATTTTTGTTGTGAATGCTGCTTACTCGATCTTTTAATTGTATAACTGAATACACTTACCCGCACCATAAAAACGATCTTTCTTCAACCGCTGTTCGAGCGGGGTTTAAAGCACTCAATTTTTACTACTAACGTCATCTAGGGTGAGGGAGTGCAAGACATCTTGCCATTTCTGCACGCCATATGGGTAGGCCTCTAGGGGTGGGGCTGACTTCACCTGCCTGCATATTTAAGCAGGAAAATGCAAGCCCGCAGCGGGCGCGCCGATGGCATGCCTGAGGCGTACCAGAGGGCAAGCCTGTCTGTGCCCGTCCGTGCCCGTCTGCGCTCAGCGCCAGCCCTGCTGCCCGTTTTAATAGCGACCAAGGGCATCTGACTTATTCCAGGGAACAACTTATGAATATTGGTAAGACAGATTGTAAAGATATTCACCCGATGGCTACTATGGGAAGTGTGGAAAAGTCCCTCACCTGTGGACTGATTAACAGCCGGTCACTAGTCAAGCACTATGCAGAGGCTTTAGGTCTGATTAAAGATCTGAAGCTGGACACACTGTTTTTAACAGAGACGTGGACTAGTGCTGAGTCGGTGGTGGAAGTAGGACTTGCCTGTCCTAATGGATATAAAATCCTTCATAAACCGAGAGCAGTGGGTGAAAGTGGGGGAGTGGGAGTGATTTTTAAGGAGGAGCTGAATTTTGTGCCTCTGATGATAGACGAGGTGGTAGGAATAGAACTTATGTGTTTCTCGTTGCAGGCACCCAGAGGCAGCCTACTCACAGGATTGGTATGCTATAGGCCCCCAGGATGCACTACGCAATATCAAACTCTCTTGGATACTATTACCAACCTAACTTTGGCACACTCCAGAATAATTATATTAGGAGATTTTAATTTGAGGGAGGATCAGAGTTTAAGCAGCCATCTGAGAGATTTGAGGCACACATGTGCAAATTTTAATCTATCACAATTGGTGAAACATCCCACCCATCAGGGGGGGCACACTCTTGATCTACTGTTTGCAAATCAATCTATAACTAAAGTACCAAATATAAAACCACAACCACAAACATTGATGAATGCTATTTTGTGACAGTTAACAGAATCTGAGGACATAGTAGAATTGTCTCTGCCTTAAATAAATTGAGACTAAATTCCATGTTGTCTGTAGTGCTGATGCGCTTTTGGTATCAAGTAGTAAACTCTGTTTATCTCAGTGTACATTTGAAGGCAGTACTTAGTATAGACATTGAGGAAAGTTTTTTGTGGCATCCATTAACAAAATTGTCTCTGCCTTACATAAATCAAGGCTAACTTGTATGCTCTCTGTAGGGTAGATGGAAAGCTGAATTTAAGTTCTGAACCCTGCTGTCTGCAGTGTAGATTGAAAGCAGTTGTTAACAGACATTGACAAATGCTTTTTGTCACTTATTTAAACAAAATGTGAAGACATATAGTAGAATTGTCTCAGCATTCAATAAATGAAGGCTGAATTTCCTACTGTTCAAACTTTTAGAAAATCTGAGGACATTTGTGCTATTGTCTCTGTTTTAAATAAAGCAAGACTGTATTGAATGATTTCTGTAGTGCTGGCGCTCTTGGTATCTGGTTGTCTACTCCACTGACCGTAGAATTGATTGAAGGCAGTTCTCAGCACAGATACTGTAGACAAATTTATATCCAAAGCTGAATTCAAGTTGTGAACCCTGCTGTCCGCAATGTAGATTGAAGGCACTACTCGACACAAACATCGATGAATGCTATTTTGTACAGTAAACAGAATCTGAGGACATAGTACAATTGTCTGTACCTTAAATAAATCGAGACTAAATTCCATGTTGTCTGTAGTGCTGATGCACTCTTGGTATCAAGTAGTAAACTCTGTTGATCACAGTGTACATTTGAAGGCAGTACTTAGTACAGACATTGAGCAACGTTTTTTGTGGCATCCATTAACAAAATTGTCTCTGTCTTACATAAATCAAGGCTAACTTGAATGCTGTCTGTAGTGTAGATGCATAGCTGAATTCAAGTTGTGAACCCTGCTGGCCGCAGTGTAGATTGAAGGCAGTTGTTAACACAGACATGGACGAATGCTTTTTGTCACTTATTTAAATGTGGCTCACTGGTTAGAGGCGGCAGACCCGAGAGCAGAGGACGGCCCGGGACCAGGGTTCGATTCCCAGCGCGGCAGGTTTCTGGACCAGGGTCAGCGGACTCGATAATTCTCTCGCCTCGGTGCCCACTCTGATCAGCGATCACACTCGGCAACTCTGGGCATTAGCTTGCCTCATCTTCACTAACGGCCCCACCAGACCGCCGGGGATGCCTGGTCTCACCCTGGAGATACCCATTAAGGGACCATCTCTCAGGGAAGCCAGGAAGGGTTTCGCAGCGGTCGAAGCGCCTTGGGACCCTACGGGTAAGTAGTGCGCTATATAAATGCCAATACATTTACAATACATTTACAAACAAAATGTGAAGACATATCTACCGCCTGCAATTCAAATAAATGGACTGTTCGCCATAACATTTTGTCTCTTTATTAGGCCTGGGCGATGCACTATGCTTCGCTCACGGAGTTTGCGAAGTTTGCGCAACTTCGCACTATGCGAGCAGCACGTAGCACAGTGCGAACTCGCGTAGTGCAGCATAGCGTAGTGCAGCGCTCATTCTTTGCTTGTTCGCGGTCCTGAACATCATGTTCTCGACCGCGAGCAAGCAAAATGACATCCCGGCGAAATTCTCAACGCGGGGAGGTAAGGTTTCTCATTGTGAGTGGTTGCGCATGCTCGCGATCGCTCTCAATGAGAAACTACCAGTTCGCGTTGAGAAAGCTGCAGCTCGAGTGAAAATCTACTCGAGCTGCTGAAAACTACAGCTCGCACTGTGCAAGATGCCGTTTTCAATGATTGCACAGTGTCGGATGCTTGTCCGCACTGTGCAATCATTAAAAACACATCTTGCACAGTGCGAACACGCATACTATTCTGCTCGCGTAGTGCTACGCGAAGTTCGCGTAGTGCGAAGTGCACTTCGCGTAGCGCTACTTCGCGAACTATGCCCACCCTTACTCTTTATACATTTTGCAAAGAATGATAAGGTCTCCAAAATCGGGATGGATGTCCCAATGTGAACTCGATGGTGCTGTGGAAGTGCTGGCTACAGGTAGTGGAGGGTCTTCCCGCAGCCTGTCGCATGCAGCTCATGCTTAATTGTGGGGATGAACAGTCTTCACATGTTTCAGCATGCTGGCGGTTCCAAATTAATATTTTTTTATTTAGATCACCTGTAGAAAGCATGGTCCCACACATCTTGCAGGCAATTTTCTCTTTCTCAATAGGACAACCATTTCTAACCTCATAAGCTCGACCACTGGTGTCAACTGCATGCAACAAATCATTGGTCTGAATATAACTCTCTTCATTGAAAAAAGGTTAGAACTTTCTTTGAAGAAGAATTAAAGTGGCTTTGTTAAGCTTTTTATTGAACACGAATGATAAATAAGGTAAAAAGGAATTTTAAAGTATGAGTCCGTCGAGGGAGTCTGAGAAATGTCAGCTACATGCAAGGAAGGCTGCAGAAGTCAAACTACACACTCCCGATTTGGTGACGTACTTACTTAAAATAGGAACACAGGGCTCTTATGAGGCCCTGTAATTGGAATGAGCAAGTTGACATTTCCTGTTGCTTAACTTGGAAGAAGAATTAAAGTGTCTCTGTATATGAAAGAAGATTTGAGCAAGTTGACAACTTGGTACAAGACATAAAGTCTGTTTCCTGTAGGGTCTTTAGATTTCCAGCCCATTATACAGAGTGGGAGTTGGAGTCCGGAGTTGGAGCCTGAGAAACGGCTACCACATCCAAGGCAGGCAGCAAGTGCGCAAATTACTTACTCCCGACTCCGGGTGGTAGGGATGAAACGTATATACGTATGTGGTCATTCAGGCTTACTGTACAACTTGATGCTGAAAATCAGTACTCGAGCCTCGGATTTGCATGCCCATCCTGTAAATGACGTAATTTACGCATGCCTGAAAATGTATTGTAAATATTGTGCTCATATAAATAGCTGGTATAGTTTTGGGTTGATTTTGCGCTATATAAATATACATTTTTTAAAGAAAAGAGGAATAGCCCACACTGACTGTTACAGGTAAGTTGGTTGTAAGCATGGGCGAATTTTGAGAATCTCGCGTTCGTGAATTTTGCGGATTTTCGAACTCGCAATCCGCAAAATCCGCGAATTCTCGCAAATTTGCGGATTTTTTTTTTTGTGTTTGCCACTCTCTGTCACCACTGCCACTCTCTGACTACTCATGCCACCCTCTGGCCCACCCATGCCACCCTCTGTTTCATCACAGCACCCTCTGGTTGTCCAGTTTTACATTATTGTGGCAAAGCAAAGCACACCTTCCCTGCCTCAAGTGACCTGAATTAATTTGGGGCTGATTAATGTGTCACAGAATATTTTTTTAGCTGGCACCTGCTTCCTTAGTGCTTCCTGATTAGTGATCTTTTGCACTTGCTAAGTGCTTTCATTGTTGCAAAATTAGTTACAACACCTGCCCTGCCCCAACTGACAATAATGAATTAGGGGCTGATTAATGGATTTGAACTTCCAGCCTGGCTCCTGCTTGTCTCCCTTAGCTGTAATTCAGGACCTTTGTGGCATATGTGTAACTATTCTGAGGTTCAGAGCAGGGTCACATAATAGTTGCAACTGGCAACTGAACTCTGGAGGGGCCCCTCAGGAAGCACTACAGGAAATGGCTACTAATGATGAGCCTGAACTTTTGAACCTGGTAAGTAGTTTCAGTTTTGCTAAAATCGTATTTCTGCAATTTAGCACTTATTCGCGGGGCGCGAATTGTACTGGGAAGCCGCGAACTCACGCGAACAGTGCGAGCAAGCCATAAAATCCGCTGCTCGCGGATTTGCGGATTTTGCGGGAGATTCGCGAATCTCGCGGATTGCGAATTTACCGAAAATCCGCAAAATCCGCGAGCGAAACGGATTTTCCGCCCATGCTTAGTTGGTTGCATACTCTATTTATAGCACAATATAATGTGATAGTGCAGAGGAGCAGCATTTTATAAACATAATAAATACACAGATACAGATAGATAGTTGAAGTGGGTACGGCTATTTTTTTCTCTGCTTTAAATTAATCGAGGCTGAATTTAATTCAGTGTGTAGTATAGATGAAAAGGTAAATTGAAGTTGTGAATCCTACTGTGCACAGTGTATATGGAAGCTAGTATTCAGAACAGTTATAGAACAATGCTTTTCTTCACTTTTTTTTAACAAAATCTGAATACATACAGTATAGTTTTTTCTGCATTAAATTAACCAAGGCTGAATTTCGTACTCTCTATAGTGTAGATATAAAGGTGAATTGAAGTTGTAAACCTTGCTGTCCACAGTGTACATCTTAGGGTGGAGTGTATCGTTAGTATTTATAGTAGAAGTGGAAGATCGAACATGTATGCAATATGCATTTTATTATTCAACTACATCTATAAGTGATATAAAATATATTTTTGAAGGTAGCATACTAAAGGGATATTGTGTAGGGTTTGATAGGTGTTATACTTAGTTTGGTTTCCACTGAGTTAGTGGTACCTGAAACAACAAGGTTCGGTGGAGCTTGTGATGATGTGTGGTCCGGGCAGGATGTACTGGCAGCAATGTTTTTTGTCTTGTGAATTCTGACTTAGTAAGGGCAAGTGGCAATTGTGTGTAGCTTTAAGGGAAATTACTTTGTTGGTAGTGTACTTTCTACGTAATGAATGAAGAATCAGTTAAATTCTGCCTGAATACGGCCTTGTGGTGATGGCAGGAGGCAGCGGTTAGCAAGAGCCCACAACTACGTGACATTGATTACAGCTGCACAATATTGGTAATTTAGTGTGTGTAAACGCAGCGATGATAAGTGGCAGAAAGAGTTAGTGGCACCTGAAGCAACAAAGTTCTGTGGAGTCTGCGGAGATGCGTGGTCCAAGCAGGACGCACTGGAAGCAAAGTTTTAAAAACAAGTTTTCTAATAAATATTGGTTGTCCATTCACAGAAGTAAGTTGAAGTATATCTTCAAAAAGTATGATATATTTTCTTGTAAATAAGTCATCTCATTGAATACGGTCATGTGGCGATGATTTCTAGTGCACTGAGTTAGTAATACCTTTGGCGCTGAGCTTGAACGTACCTGTGATGATGCGTGGTCGGGGGGAGGCACAGTAATTGAAGTAATGACTTTTGTTGATTGAATTCTGCATCAATTCCATTTAAAAGGGACAGTATGTCTCACCTTGACATAAAACTGTTCACTCTTCTTTACGATGATTTATGGTGCACTGAGTAAGTAGTATCTTTGGCGCTGAGCTTGTACGTTCTCTACGATAATGAGTGGTAAAGGGGGAACCGCATTCTGACCAATGTCTTTTCTCTATTGAATTTTGCTTGCATACGGCTACGTGGCGATGAATTATGGAGCACTGAGTTAGTAGTACCTTTGGGACTGAGCGTGTACGTAACCTACGATGATGGGTAGTCTGGGCAGGCCACACTGGGAGCAATGATTTTTGCCTAGTCAATTCTGCTTTAACAAGGCCACATGGAGATGACTTGTGGTACAGTGAGTTAGTGGTACCTGAAGAACTCAGCGTGTGCTCATCCTGCGATGATTCGTGTTTCGGGTGGGTCTCACTGGTACAGTATCTTTTGGCTATTGGAATGTGTCATGTGCAATCGCCATTCCACCTGAATCGTGAGCCCTCACAATGTAGATCGAAGGCAGTTGTCAGAACAGATATTGACAAATGCTTTTTTTGTTACAGTTAACAAAATTTGAGGACACAGTACAATTGTCTCTGCCTTAAATAAATCAAGACTGAATTCAATGTAGTCTGTAGTGCTAATGCCCTCCTGTTATCAAGTGGTAAACTCTGTTGATCGCAGTGTACATTTTAAGGCAGTACTTAGTACAGACATTGAGGAACGCTTTTTGTGACATCCATTAACAAAATTGTCTCTGCCTTACATAAATCAAGTGTGTCTAATTGTCTCTGTCTTAAATAAATCAAGACTGAATTCAATGTTGTTTGTAGTACTTCTCTGCTTCTGATATCAAGTAGTGAACTCTGTTGATCACAGTGTACATTTGAAGGCACTACTTAGTACAGACATTGAGGAACGTTTTTTGTGGCATCTATTAACAAAATTGTCTCTGCCTTACATAAATCAAGACTAACTTGAATGCTGTCCATAGTGTAGATGGAAAGGTGAATTCAAGTTGTGAACCCTGCTGTCCGCAGTGTAGATTGAAGGCTGTAGTTGACACAGACATCGAGGAATGCTTTTTGTCACATCCTTTAACAACATCTGAAGACATATAGTACAATTGTCTCTGAATTAAATAAATGAAGGCTGAATTTCCTACTGTTGAAACTGTAAGAAAATCTGAGGACATAGTGCAATTGTCTTTGTTTTAAATTAATCAAGACTGAATTCAATGTTTTCTGTAGTGCTGGCGCTCCTGGTATCTAGTTCTCAACTCTACTGACCGCAGAATAAATTGAAGGCAGTTCTCAGCACAGATACTGAAGACAAATTTAGATCCAAAGTTGAATTCAAGTTGCGAACCCTGCTGTCCAGAGTGGAGATCGAATGCACTAGTCAATACAGACATAAGTCTGCGGTGGTGTGGCGGTGAGTTTACAATCGGCCTGTTTTGAGGGAGCACGCAGTCATGGCAGCAGGCACTTGGCAGGGTGTGTACCTTTACTGCAACATAGTCTCTTCTTTTTGCAGAAGTAAACCACACCCAAGGCGTCGACTCATTATTATACTGGGCTTTATTGAGGTACTATAATTGGAATTAGAATATGAATTGGCAAGCACATCTATCGAAGGTAGCAGACGCGCAAATTACCCACTGCCTTGTCGGGGAAGTAGTTACCATAACATTTTTATCCTTTTCAAAGGAAAAAAGGGATCTGCGCAAACAAAACAGTCTGCAACTGGAACAAATAAAATAAAAAATTAACGGCGGGAGCAACGGTGCTCTTGTTTGTACCTGCAAATCAAACCAATGGACTGTTCTCCATAACATAATGTTTCTTAGAAAAATTTGCAAAGAATAATAAGGTCTGCAAAATTGGGACGGATGTCCGGATGCGGAGTTGATGGTGTTGTGGAAGTGCTGGCTACAGCTGGTGGAGGATCTTCCATGAGCCTGTCGCATGCAACTCTCGCATAGTTGTGGGGATTAAGAGTCTTCACATGTTTTACCATGCTTGCAGTTCCAAATAATTAGGAAAAACAGGACATTCTATTGTATCTTTAGTTACATTGAACAAATCTTTGTAGCTCTGAAAATCTCGAAGTAATTCCTATTCT
This sequence comes from Lissotriton vulgaris, assembly GCF_964263255.1. NCBI lineage: Eukaryota > Metazoa > Chordata > Amphibia > Caudata > Salamandridae > Lissotriton > Lissotriton vulgaris. The sequence continues at coordinate 2,039,436,966 of NC_141685.1, read as the reverse complement.
GAATGCCACGGCTTGAAGAGTTGCAAAAGAGCTAAATAATAAAATTCCCTTTTGTCAGGAGTATCGCAACTTAGTGTTTGGTGATTAATCAAATGTCCTTTTCTTTGTTTCACCAAACGACAAGTGCTGTCTCTTCCCAAGACAAAAAGTTATTTAAAAAACGATTTTCACTTTCTGTGTTTACTGTCTATGCCTGTGGTTGTTAGTTAAAAATTGTCGTTTTAGCCTGCCTGTAATTGCATATTTTATCACCTGTGTTGTGTTTTAAATGTGTGGTTTTCCCTGCCCATGATTGCCTTCATTTAGGGTGTTGAATTGTGGGATTTGCAGTCCAACTTCTGTAGTTTGTCCCTCTCATTCCTTATTTGCGTGTTTTATTTATTTGCGTGTTTATACCGCGCTAGGATCACCTCCCGAAGGAGTATCTCCGCGCCTTTGGCGACCAAAAAAGAAAAGCAAATAGCGGACCCTAACCATAAACATAGATCAATTTTGAAAAAGGAATGTCTTTAATTGCTTCCTAAAAGGAAGGTGGTCCTTGCACTGTCTCAGAAACAGTGGGAGGCTGTTCCACAAGGTTGGACCAGCAACCGTAATAGATCTTCCCCCTTGTCTTACTTTTCTAAATTTTGGAATCTGTAACAATGCCTGCTCACTAGATCTCAAAGAGCGTGTCGGTGTGTACCAGGAGAATTTCTTAATCAAATATGCTGGACCATTTCCCTGTAGACACTTATGCATTGTACAGCAGATCTTAAACTTTACCCTCAGTTTGATGGATAACCAATGTAACTTCTCCAGAAGGGGTTTAGAGGGGGTGCGAGAGGGCTGGTTCAGGACCAGACGGGCAGCAGTATTCTGGACCACCTGGAGTCTAGAGATTACCGCTTCATTTGTTGACAGCAGCAACCCATTGCAGTAGTCCAAGCGACTCAATACTAGGGCCTGCACCAAAGTTCTCCTAGTAGAGTCTGGTAGTAGAGGAAATACCTTTCATAGCATCCCGATGACATGGAAGCAGGAGCCCACCACTTGATTGCTATGATGTTTTAATGAAAGCTCCTGATCAAGTCGGACGCCAAGGTTTTTCACTACCTGCTTGGGCTCTGGAGCCGGGCCAAGATCTTGAGGCCACCAGTCTGGGGTCCACAGAAGTTTGGCCTCACCGAACAGCATCACCTCCGTTTTTGCAACATTACACTGCAGGAGGTTAGATGCCATCCAGTGTGCCACCGCCTTCATCCCCTGAGCAAAGGAGTTCCTGACCTCCACCGTAAGGGTCTCAAAAGGAAAGAGGAGTTGGGTGTCATCTGCATATGACACAGGAATAAATCCATACGATCTCATGATGTTAGCTAGGGAGGCCACATAGATATTAAAAAGAGTAGGGCTCAGACAGGAGCCCTGTGGCACCCCCTTAGAGATCTCCAACTCTTCTGACCGATAATCCCCCAGGGTGACCCTTTGGGTACGACCTGTCAGGAAACTCCTCAGCCATGACAGCGCCTTGCCTTCCAGGCTGATGTTAACTAGCCTGGTTGTCATGATGTCGTATGACACGGTGTCAAACGCCGCAGACAGATCCAGCAGAACCAGGATAACAGAATGACCTTTATCCTGGAACATGCGTAGATCGTCTGCGACTGACAGCAAGGCGGTCTCAGTACTGTGTCTTGGTCTAAAGCCCGACTGGGATGGATCCAGACCGCCTACTAGCTCAATATAGCTGGATAGGTGGCGATTTACATATTTCTCTATAATTTTCCCCAAAAAGGGGAGAAGAGAGATGGGCCTTAAATTCGCCAACTCCGTCCAGGGAATGGCAGTATTTTTCCTCAATGGCCTTACTAACGCCCTCTTCCAGTCCATAGGGACCTGCCCTGTACAAAGGGAAAGATTAATCAAGTTCTGGATTTCTGGTCCAAGAACTTCTACCAGCTTAGGCAAGATACAGGCAGGAATGCTATCATAAGGACTTCCACTCTTGATCTGTGCAACCAAAGAGATTACCTCCTCCAAAGAGATAGGAGGAAAGCTAGAGAGACATTGAGTAGGTGGTCCTGATTGTACACTCGACTGGGATCTGTTGTTATTATTCATTCCCTCAGCCGTCTTTGAGGCCATTATCTTCTCATAGATAGCCTCTATCTTCTTCATAAAGAAGGTAGAGATCTCATTGCACAGCTCTTGGGTGGCTACCTCAGCAGTCTCACAGGCTGCAGGACTGGTAAAGGTTTGTAAGATGTTATACAAAACTCTAGAATCTTTCCCTGCCTCTATAAGTTGTGCTGCAATATGGTTTTTCCGAGCAGTCCTGATGGCTTTATGGTACAACTTTAGAGAGGATTTGTAGAGTGTTTTATCCTCCAGCCTTCTAGACCGTCTCCATAATTTTTCCAGTTTTCTAGTATTTTGTTTCAAAGATCTTAGGTCTTCCGAGAACCAGATTTCTTGCTTTTTAGCTGGGCGGGGTTTGTAGATTTTCTGTGGGATAGTAGTATTTATTGCATCCCTAACTGCCTCCTCAAACCTGTACAACTCTGTTGTTATATCTCCTGTAGTGAGTCCATACAGGGGAACTTTGTACTGATCTCTAAAGGCTTCCACCGTAAGTTTATGCCAGGGTCTCCTTTTAGTGGCCAGAATACTCCGCTTTTGAGGCTTATTATTAGTGGCAGTATGGAACTTTAAGATAAAATGATCTGTCCATTCTACTTGTTCAGGAGGCATACATTTAATTAAAGGAGAGTTGGACATGACCAAATCCAAAGTATGGCCTGCCTCATGAGTGGGGCCGTCATTGATCTTTTTCAATCCTAGGGAGTCTAGGTCCATTAGGAGAGTTCTTGCCTCCTTACAGTTCTCTAGCTCACTATGGATATTAAAATCCCCTACCAAGAGGAAATCCTGATTATCTTGTACAAATGGTGCTAAAGCCTCTATTAGCACGACTGGGAAAGTCCCAGTCGGACCTGGTGGTCTATACAATAATGCACCCTTCCTTTGATCTCTGGGATTAGGACTAAGTTTAAAAATGAGTAATTCCATTTGAGGATTACTAATTTCCTCCAAGATAGTTAAGTGCAATTCCTCTTTGTAAACAATTGCAACCCCCCCTCCAGTTTTCTTTAAGCGGTCAACCCTGGCAATCTTGTATCCTAATGGGACACTAAGTGTGATCGCTGGAACCAGATGGGGCTTAAGCCAGGTTTCTGTAAAAAAACAGAGGTCTGGCTCCTCAGTCAATATAAGATCCCATACCTGTGTGGAGTGCTTCACTAAAGATCGAATATTACAGAGTAGATTTTTACTCCACATAATGGAGTTATCTGCCGGTATATTAATAGGAGCAAAATCTTGTCTTCTGGCTGGTATGACCTCAGCTACCTGTAAATGCCTGTTCAGCTTCATATCAAGATCAAACTGCATATGGCATCTATAACAGGAAAAAGGACCTTCAGCTGGAGTGTCAATACCAATAGTACAGGCATGGGGCATATCAGCGCGAATCGCCAGCAATACCTGCGACGTGTATGATCTTCGTGTGGAAAATGATGTTTCCGGGACATGTAATGGTCGCGCCATAATCTCCAGCCCCTTAGCCCCGGCCTGTCGCGGACGGGCGCAGACGGGCTGGTCTTCGGCTCGTCTTAGGCGCTGGAGTAGGCGCCCCCCTGCGCGCCAACGCTGCGCGCTAGGGCCGACGAGGGGCTAAATAGCCCAGGAAGTGCCAGAGTCTAGAGCGCTAACCGCTCGCTTTCCAGTGTGTCCTGCCTCAGCCCCGCCCTCCACACACCAGGATTGGCTGCCGAGCGTGCAGGCTTAGGTAGGATTTTAAACTATCGTAGCTTTGGTGTTTGCGGGTATGCGAGTTTGTTGCAGTGTGCCTCTGAGTGATTTACAACCTAATTCCTTCAATTCAGTTTAAAACACAGTCAACACTATTCTAAAATCATCAATTTAAAAACAAACCTGTTTTCCCTCCAAATTTCTCCTTTGCTCTATGCTTAGGCCTGTGTGCTGAAACAGTGTACCCCAGCCATCATTATGTGTTCACAAGCCAGTGAGGCCAGCCCCCCTGCCCCCCCCCCCAGCAACAGGGATTTTCTACATCAGAGGATGCTTCTGTGAGCTGTTGAATCTGTATTTACTGGGGCCTTTGCACTTCGTTTTTTGGCCAGCAGGGGGAGTAAAGCTTTATTCAAACAGTATTGTTAGATTTCGAGTTAGTGAAGCCTTTACCTGCTGAAGTCCAAAGTTGTGGATTGAGCCTGTCTGTCTCCTAGGAGATTCTGAACAGGAGCAAGCAGCTGCCCAGACCCCACCCCCAGGCCAGCAGACCATTGGCTATTCACCTACCAGGCAAGCCTGAGCCCTCCTCTCACACCTGCCCAGGCCCCTGAAGGCCTTGCTGGGTGCACCCCAAATCAGTCTCCTCCATCTTGTGAGTTGCAGCCCACATGTGCCCCAGATTGCTTTGAGCAGAGTCCAGGAAGTGGTAAGGAGACAGACTAGTGCTGTCTCTTCCCAAGACAAAAAGTTATTTAAAAAACGATTTTCACTTTCTGTGTTTACTGTCTATGCCTGTGGTTGTTAGTTAAAAATTGTAGTTTTAGCCTGCCTGTAATTGCATATTTTATCACCTGTGTTGTGTTTTTAAATGTGTGGTTTTCCCTGGCCATGATTGCCTTCATTTAGTGTGTTGAACTGTTGGATTTGCAGTCCAACTTCTGTAGTTTGTCCCTCTCATTCCTTGGTGACAAACCTGTTTTCCCTCCAAATTTCTCCTTTGCTCTGTGCTTAGGCCTGTGTGCTGAAACAGTGCACCCCCAGCCACCATTTTGTGTTCACAATCCAGTGAGGCCAGCCTCCCTGCCCCCCCTGTATTTACTGGGGCCTGTGCACTACGTTTTTTGGCCAGCAGGGGGAGTAAAGCTTTATTCAAACAGTATTGTTAGATTTCGAGTTAGTGAAGCCTTTACCTGCTGAAGTCCAAAGTTGTGAATTGAGCCTGTCTGTCTCCTAGGAGATTCTGAACAGGAGCAAGCAGCTTCCAACTCCCTGGCCAGCAAACCTTGTCTGAGGTTGCTGGGACCTTATATGGAGTGCTGATGGTTGGCACATGTGTACACTGATTGGTGGTTGTATCTGGTGTTTCTATTGGGTTAGGGTTAATGTCCTCATTGGCTGGGTATTTGAGGGTTCTAATTGGTTTCTCGGTCTGTGATTCAATCATTGCAGGGTTGGGACTAGGGCTAGGGTTCGGATTTCTATAGGAAGTAGGGACTAGGGCTTCCTATGTTATTGGTTGTTGGGAGTAGGGTGGGACTAGGGCTACGGTTAGACCTTTAATTGGAAGTAGCGATTTAGTGCTTCTGGTGTGATTGGTTGTTGGACCAGTTGTGTGACTAAGAGTAGGGTTAGGCTTTCTATTGGAAGTAGGGACTAGGGCTACTTGTACCATTGGCTGCTTGGACTTGGGTTGGGACTAGTGGTAGGACTAAGGCCTTTATTGGATGTCGAGATCAGGGTTTTTGAACTGATTGGGTGCTTGGACTAGGATTAAGATTGGCTGCAAGGTCCTGGTCTCCTATTGGTTCAAAATGTTAGGGCTAGTGTTGTGATTGGATAGTGTTAGGGCTAGGGTTCCCATTGGCTGAAGGGGTCACCTGATTACTAGGGCTACAAAAAGGGCCAGGCTTAGGGCATCTCAGCCCGGGCGTCGTGGCTAAAGGCAGAGAGGACAAGGGTAGTTGCCTGTTTGGGGCTGTTAAGGGCAGAGAGGACAAGGGTAGTTGCCTGTTTGGGTCTGTTAAGGGCAGCGAGGACAAGGGTAGTTGCCTGTTTGGGCCTGTTCGAGACTGGTGGGGACTAGGGCCTGAAATGCTGCCCTTTTTCTCTTTAAAAAAAATCCTTCACTCTTTTATCCCTCCACTATCCTTTTTCTATCAAAATTAACAGACTAACATGTTCACTTCTCAAATTCCATGTTCCATATTCAACTATACTAATATACTGCCCAAATAACTGAATAACATATCTTCTACTCAAATTACTTCATAATTATACTATAATAATTTTCAACACTAATCCTTTATGGGTTCTGGAGTGGCGTGCTACTCGCAAAAAAAGCGCTTCAACACCCATCAGGGGTAACAAGTGCTATATGAATGCAAATATTTCTTCCCCTTTTATCCATCCGCTATCCTTCTCACGCCAAGTAACACACTAATATCCACCACTGAAATTACCTCATATTTCACCATATTAATTCACCACTAATGCTTTATAGGCTCCCTGAATAGCATGCGTCAACAAGCGAGCGATAAATAAATACTAACCTTTGTCCTACTCTATCCTTCTGCTATCGTTCCAAATCCAAATAACTGACTAACCTATCCACCACTTAAAATGTGCTTGCATGTTTCACTATACTAATTCAAAACTAATCCTCTGTGGGTCCCGGAGTAGCGTGCTACCCACCGAAAAATCGCTTCGACGCCTCATCAGGGGTGGTAAGCGCTATATAAATGCAATTACAATACAATACAATACAATACAAAGAGTATCATGGCTGTTCCTCATGCTCTCTCCCCTGGCTTTTCGCCCACCCCCTGGCTTAGCTTTCCCCCCTTTCAAGAAACAGAGATAATCTTGTTGATCTCCACCTCCAAACCATCAGCGCATATCTCAGAACCCATTCCTCCCCATCTAATAAAAAAAATGAATCACTCTTTTGCACCGCTTTGGGGCAAAATCATAAACAGCTCCCTAAAAAATGGAGTGGTTCCCGACTGCCTTAAAATGGGGCAAGTCACCCCCCTGCTGAAAAAACATGGTCTAGATGCGACAGATTTGAACAATTTCAGACCTGTATCAAACCTCCCCTTGCTCTCAAAAACACTTGAACGATGAGTACTTCATCAACTAACACAGAACCTGGACAAAATCAACCTATTGTACCCCAACAGTCTGGTTTTAGAAAAGGTTGCAGCACAGAAACTGCGATTCTGAAAATCATGGATGATATCCATGGATCACTAGACTCTGATAAATGGTGCCTCCTCATTCTCCTTGACCTCTCGGCAGCATTTGATACGGTGGACCACAAACTCCTCATCGGGGCTCTTCAAGAAAGAGCTGGTCTCGGCGAGGTAGTTCTCAAGTGGTTTTCCTCCTTTATACACAATCGCACACAAAAAATCAAAATCAAGAACTTCACCTCCGAAATGCAGCAAGTCAACAAGGTCGGCCCCCAAGGATCGGTGCTCTCTACACAACTCTTTAAGCTCTACATGTAACCGCTATCCAAACTACTCAGAAAAGCCAACATCCGCTTCTACCTTTACGCGGACGATACGCAGACCTATCAGGAATCTACCTCTCTCAAAGACGTCCAAAGACTAAACGATGTCTTGAAAGATGTTCAAGAACGGCTGACAAACAATCACCTGAAACTAAATACAGACAAGACCGAGACACTTCTCATCTCGAACAAGGAGGATAACCCACAAATCACTGAATGGCTAAAGGCTATTGATGTGCTCAAAGGGAATCTTACTCTAACAGACTTTGTCAAATCTCTAGGCATCACCTTCGACCCAAAACTGAACATGATAAAACACATTAAGAACTCGGACAAAAGTGCATTCCTTAACCTTAGACTTCTGAACAAAATCATAACCCTATATTCCAACAGAGGATCTCAAACTGGCCACACAATCTCTGGTACTGTCAAGACTGGACTATGGGAATGCAGGCCTGACAGGAATCCCTAAATCGCACCTGGCACCGATCAAAACAACATTACATGCGACAGCCAGAATGATCACTGGCATCAAAAATCTGATCATATCTCCCCTGCACTTAAAGAACTCAAATGGCTTCCAGTTGAAATGCGAAGTAACTTCAGAACGGCCTGCCTAACCCACAAAGCCCTCCATGCAGGCAAACTCGAATACCTGGCAAAAAAATTCAAAAAAGCAGGTCAAAAACACTTGAACGATGAGTACTTCATCAACTAACACAGAACCTGGACAACATCAACCTATTGTACCCCCAACAGTCTGGTTTTAGAAAAGGTTGCAGCACAGAAACTGCGATTCTGAAAATCATGGATGATATCCATGGATCACTAGACTCTGATAAATGGTGCCTCCTCATTCTCCTTGACCTCTCGGCAGCATTTGATATGGTGGACCACAAACTCCTCATCGGGGCTCTTCAAGAAAGAGCTGGTCTCGGCGAGGTAGTTCTCAAGTGGTTTTCCTCCTTTATACACAATCGCACACAAAAAATCAAAATCAAGAACTTCACCTCCGAAATGCAGCAAGTCAACAAGGTCGGCCCCCAAGGATCGGTGCTCTCTACACAACTCTTTAAGCTCTACATGTAACCGCTATCCAAACTACTCAGAAAAGCCAACATCCGCTTCCACCTTTACGCGGACGATACGCAGACCTATCTGGAAACTACCTCTCTCAAAGACGTCCAAAGACTAAACGATGTTTTGAAAGATGTTCAAGAACGGCTGACAAACAATCACCTGAAACTAAATACAGACAAGACCGAGACACTTCTCATCTTGAACAAGGAGGATAACCCACAAATCACTGAATGGCTAAAGGCTATTGATGCGCTCAAAGGGAATCTTACTCTAGCAGACTCTGTCAAATCTCTAGGGATCACCTTCGACCCAAAACTGAACATGATAAAACACATTAAGAACTCGGCCAAAAGTGCATTCCTTAACCTTAGACTTCTGAACAAAATCATAACCCTACATTCCAACAGAGGATATCAAACTGGCCACACAATCTCTGGTACTGTCAAGACTGGACTATGGGAATGCAGGCCTGACAGGAATTCCTAAATCGCAACTGGCACCGATCAAAACAACATTACATGCGACAGCCAGAATGATCACTGGCATCAAAAATCTGATCATATCTCCCCTGCACTTAAATAACTCAAATGGCTTCCAGTTGAAATGCGAAGTAACTTCAGAACGGCCTGCCTAACCCACAAAGCCCTCCATGCAGGCAAACTCGAATACCTGGCAAAAAAATTTGAAAAAGGCAGGTCAAGCCAGAAATCTGAGAAGCTCAAACTCCCTCCTACTCATCCCACCTAAAACTAGAAGGAAAAGAACAGCGGACTGCTCTTTCACTGGAAATGCCCCCTAAATTTGGAATTCCATCCCTCCGCACATCAGAACCATATACTCCTTTATGGAATTCAAAAGTCAACTCAAATCCCTATTCCTTACCCGTTCCCTTGGTTGTGGTCAACACGGGACAGACAGCAACCATAGAGCTATGGACCCCTAAGAACCTTGAAACCAAAGAAGCTCTACATGACAATTATGCCGCTCTATACTATGTCACTCGTTTATTGTATATCACTCACTTGTCTTGTTTCTGTTGATTATATACTATGCTCCTACTGGAAAGTGCTCTGAAACCTTTGGGTCTTGACAGCCCTATAGAAAACTTCTAAAATAAATCACAGCATATATACCATTATTGATGTTTTCTGTAATATTCCGTTTAAAAGTAAACTTTTGCAGCACTTCATAGAGACAAATGTTCTCAAGATGATGACTTCTATTTCGATAATATGTTTCTAACATATTTGTTTCCTCAATATCTGTACTTTCTGGTTCTATTTCCCATAAATATTCAATATCTTATACAGATTAAGTACTCAATTTCGTTTTGCAGCAAGACCTAGACTCACCCAAAAGATTGTTCTAGATTTGGAGATCTACTACAAATTACTCCTGTAAAAGGACAACCAGTGTTTAAAACACATGCGCATGAAGATACCAGAAAGTCTTTGGGTAGCATTGGAAATGTTAACGTTTGGTCATATTTTGAACATAAGGAACTTATTACAAATATGCAACAAGAAAATGATGCTGATTAAATTCAAAATAAACAATCTTCCCTTGAAAAACATTTTACATTAGTCATAGTCTTCTAAACATTACTCGATTCTACTCTCAAACATTAATTAAAAGAATCACTAACTTTCAATATTTCTTTGCACCTGTAACACTAAAAAGTTACATAACAGATATGAATATTTACCCGAAAAGCAGAAGATTGATATTTGGCCAGGAATATACAGGACGACACTGTTGCTGAGATTGCTAAACACTAACTTAAAATAGAAGGTTTTCAGTACACACATTGATGAAGAATTATTATTTATGGCTAGGTAACTGGAACATCATTACACCACACATCTAAATTATGTCCCATCACTTACAAAAAAGTACCCTTTCAATCAATCAGTCATTTGTTACGCACACTACATACCTGTGAGGGTCTCAAGGCGCTGGGGAGGGGAGTTAGGGGCTGCTCCTGATCAAACAGCCAGGTCTTTAGTGTCCTCCTGAAGGTCATTAGGTTTTGGGTCTGTCATAGGCTCAGTGGGAGGGTGTTCCATGTCTTGGCGGTGAGGTGGGAGAAGGATCTCCCGCCGGTGGTTGTTCTTCGGATACGCAGGACAGTGGCGAGTGAGAGGTCAGCGGAGCGGAGCTGGTGGTTGGGGGTGTAGAAGGAAAGCCGTCTGTTGAGGTAGGCTGGAGCGGTCATGTGGAGTGCCGTGTGTGCGTGAATGAGGAGCTTGAAGGATATCCTCTTGTTGATGGGGAGCCAGTGCAGGTTTCTCAGGTGGGGGGTGATGTGGCCGTGTTGTGGTACATAGAGGATCAGTCGTGCCGAACTCAGTAATAGATTACCTTTCACGCTCGATTTATAAGGCCTCAACATGTCGAGATTATATGTTCTACGTAAAGGCATGTTGCTACCATTGACTAAATTTACATGCTTTCCTTGCATTTCGGGATACAGTAGGATACAGTAAAGTTGTGCTCCAAAATTTTTTCATTTCCTCGTTGTTCGACTGCAATTTTTTAGAAGCACTAAATCTCCTTCTCTGAAGGAGCACAGCTTATATTTCTTGGAAACTCTCTTTTTATATTTTTCTATATGCTTTTCTTGGACAACATCAATATTCTAATTTGTGTGCTTATGCAATTCTGCTTTTCTAATGTTCTTTTCTGCTATAATGCCTGCATATTCGCTTTCTGTTGGTAGTACAAGCTCAAGGTAATAATGGAAACATAAAACTCAATCACTGATACTTACCATTTAAAAATATATATTCTATTCAAATTTAAAAAATTAAAATTTTTATAAATACATTTTATGACAAAAACAGGAAAATTAGCACAGCAAAAAATTGATGTCATGTTTTTAACAAGTATTCAACAAGTAAATGTATGTATAAATACATATCACATACATTTGTAGATTAAAATACACATTGGAGTACTCTAAATTTCACATTGCTATGATAAATCAATACTCAGAAAATTATACTACCGTCAACTGTGAATTTTGTAGACAGTCTACACAATCCATGCTTCTGGAATTTACTGAAACCATCAGGATACGGATTACGGCGTACATAATCCAGAAGCTCTTGGTACCTAGTGGCATCCATTTCTATTTCAAATAAAGAAACACGAGAAAAAAGACAAAGAGAATTGCATGTTAGATGTAAAGAACAAATTGTACATGCTCACATTCAATTACAAGACATAAATAACTATAAAGGTGTCTGAATACACAATTACTAAAACAAGTGTCACTCCTTCACAGCTCAATCGGCTCTTGAATTTTAAGCGAGGGACAGAGAATACCTAGCATTATATGAAGGTAGCAATTTTTTGAGCGGGAGAAAACTTACATTAACTTTGGGGTCATGGCACGTACGATTTATAAGAATAGAGGTCTGTGAGGGCCACGTGACGCAGCAACAAGTATTATAATCATGGGAGGATTAAGAGGGAGCACATTAAATTAAGTTCAGCGTCAGACATGCATGATATTTGAAAAAAACAGCCAGGATCGGCCAAGCGGAGCAGAAATAAATATGAAAGTCTAGGGAGGATTAAGTGATTGGACCACCATAGAACTAGGAATAAAACCTTACTCTACCATTGCATACAAGGAAGCACAGGGCACGTAGCGCAGCACAAAAATGCGACACAGAAATTCACAAGAATCAATTTCCTGAGCGAGAGAAAACTTACATTAACTTCGGGGTATGGCACGCACGATTTATAAGAATAGAGGCCTGGGAGGACTACGTGACGCAGTAATAACTATTACAATCACGGGAGGATTAAGAGGGAGCACATTACATTAAGTTCAGCATCAGACATGTATAATATTTGAAGAACAGGGCAGGAACCGGCCACGCGGCGTAGGAAAAAATATAAAACCAAGGGAGGATTAAGTGATTGGCCCATCACAGAACTAGCATTAAACCTTACACTACCATTACATGTGAGGAAGCATAGAGCTCGTGGCGCAGCACAAAAATGTGACACAGAAATTCACAAGAATCAATTTCCTGAGGGGAAGAAAACTTACATTAACTTCGTGTATGGCACGCACGATTTATAAGAATAGAGGCCTGGGAGGACGGCGTGACACAGTAATAACTATTACAATCACGGGAGGATTAAGAGGGAGCACATTACATTAAGTTCAGCATCAGACATGCATGATATTTGAAAAAACAAACCAGGAATGGCCAAGCGGCACAGGAATAAATATGAAAGTCTAGGGAGGATTAAGTGATTGGACCACCACAGAACTAGGATTGAACCTTACACTACCATTGTGTACAAGGAAGCACAGGGCACGTATCCCAGCACAAAAATGCGACACAGAAATTCACAAGAATTAATTTCCTGAGCGGGAGAAAACTTACATTAACTTTAGAGTATGGCACGCACTATTTATAAGAATAGAGGCCTGGGATGGCCACTTGAAGCAGCAAGAAATATTACAGTCATGCATGCACGATTTATAAGATTAAAGGCCTGGGAGGGCCACGTGACGCAGCAAGAAGTATTACAGTCATGCATGCACGATTTATAAGAATAGAGGCTTGGGAGCACCATGTGACGCAGCAACAACTATTACATTAACTTCAGCGTCACACATCCATTATATTTGAAAAAACAGGCCAGGAACGGCTACGCGGCGCAGTCATAAATATGAAAGTCAGGGGAGGATTAAGTGATTGGACCACCACAAAACTAGGATTAAACCTTACACTACCATACAAGGAAGAACAGGGCACGTGGCGCAGCACAAAAATGCGACACCGAAATACACAACGATGTATGGGAAGCAATACAGTACTCATAGTTACAGTATAGACAATTACAAAAATAATGCAAATTTCTCACCTTGCAAGGACAGGGAAAAGATGAGGTATGCACTCAATGAACTGGACGAATGAGGTATGCACACGATGAACTGGACGAATGGGCCTCCTTGTTCGGTAGTTTGGGCCTACATGAAGCTTTCAAACCAGTAGGACGGACCATCACAGTGGTTGGGATAGGAGCAACTCTAAAATGGCATAGAGCACTTGCGCCCCATCTTTTTTATCGGTAGGGTCATGTGTGTTGTGACGCATGTGCTGGATGGGTGTGGTGTGGATGTACATCAGCCATGAGGGAGTATGTGTGCCATTCTGACAACTAGACCTGGAACTAACAAATCACTACAATGGAAATCTGGGCCATGTATTGTTGTGCTTTCCTGGTAGCGTAAGCGTAGTGGGCTGGCCTGACACACGCTTGTGCTGCGCAAGGGTCTGAAGCATGATTCTGGAGCTATGGGCATGATTCCATCGTGAGCTATATGAAAAATCATGTGATTCGGATGTCTGTTTTGTAGTGCCGACGTCACCCGGGTCTTAACCGCATGCGCGTTACGGGTTTTCCCGCTGTGCGCTGAAATTTGAAAATCGCGCGGTTTGTGATAAAGCCAGCTCGTCTTCCGCGCAGCGCAGGTAACGCCCATGACGAGCTGGCTTTGTCATCCGCAGCGAAGGGGTTAAAAGTAAATGTGTCATTATATCTGTAAAGTTCCACAACTTGACCAACATGGAAGGTACGGGGTATCACTGACTGTATATTTGCCGTACAAACATACATGACTTCACTCCGAGGCGCTGATGCGACACCTAACGTCAAAACGTATCTGTGACGTATGCGCGGATACACGTACAGTACGATTATACTTGCGCAGCAGTATGCGAGGACGGTACACGTTACCTACGGTCACAAAAAAAATGCAAAAAAAAATAGAAATTAATTTTAATAAATCGGAAAAAATATAAAATAAAATAAAAGATTTTTGAATTTTTGTATTATTTTACATAATTTACATATGTAATGTAATCTAAAAAATAAAATAGCTAACACTTATTATTATACATTTTTTTGTAAATTAGTATAAAAAATAAATATAACAATTAATAGATTTAAAAATTGGGATTTACAAAAACCTATGAAATTCACTGATAAAACCATAGGTTTCAGCCACGTTGTAGTTAGTAAATAGCATATACAAAACCTATGAAATTCACTGAAAAACCATAGGTTTCAGCCACGTTATAGTTAGGAATTAGCATTTAAAAAACCTTTGAAATTCACAGAAAAAAAATAGGTTTCAGCCAGATTATTGTTAGGAATAAGCATTTAAAAAACCTTCGAAATTCACTGAAAAAAACCATAGGTTTCGCACATGTTATAGTTAGCTGGACATTTCACTCATACAAAAACATTGAAATTATAATTAGTTCAGCTAACTATAACTCGTGCTTCCGCAATCCACTGCTGATGACATCACATTTACATCACTGATGACATGGTCAGTGACATCAATAATGACATCACTGATGACATCTCAAATGACATCACTGATGACATCACTGTTGACATCATCCTTGTGAAAGAGTGGCAGACCTCCTCTTACCCTATTATTAACTTTGATACAAACATTGAAAAATATAATCTACATTTTTTAAAACAATGGAGATACCAATACCAGTTACAACAACAACGTATACAGAAATTCCAAAATCTACATACACATCAATCAATCAATCAATCATAGAATTTGTAAAGCGCACAACTTACCCGTGAGGGTCTCAAGGCGCTGAGGGGAGGGGCCGCTGCTACTGCTCGAAGAGCCAGGTCTTGAGGAGCTTCCTGAAAGTGAGCATGTCCTGGGTCTGCCGCAGGTGGGTGGGGAGGGTGTTCCAGGTCTTGGTGACGAGGAAGGAGAAGGATCTGCCACCGGAGGTTGTTCGTTGGATGCGCGCGACGGCAACGAGGGCGAGGCTGGCGGAGCGGAGCTGTCGGGCGGGGGTGTAGAAGTTGAGTCTGTTGTTCAGGTAGGCTGGCCCGGTGTTGTGGAGTGCTTTGTGTGCGTGGGTGAGGAGCTTGAAGGTGATCCTCTTGTTGATGAGGACCCAGTGCAGGTCTCTTAGGTGGGCAGTGATGTGGCTGCGTCAAGGGAGGTTGAGGATCAGGGCGGAGGTGTTCTGAATGCGTTGCAGTCGTTGTAGGTGTTTGGTCGGGATTCCAGCGTAGAGTGCGTTGCCGTAGTCCAGCCTGCTTCTGACGAGGGCTTGGGTAACCGTTCTTCTAGTTTCGGTCAGGATCCACTTGTAGATCCTGCAATGCATGCGGAGGGTGTTGTAGCAGGAGGAGGAGACGGCATTGACCTGCTTCAACATGGAGAGGGAGGAGTTGAGGATGAATCCTAGGTCCGTGGGTGTCAGTGCTGCTCCCAGTGTGGTCGACCACCAGGAGTTATCCCAGGCAGAGGGGGTGGGGCTGAGGATGAGGACTTCCATCTTGTCCGAGTTCAGTTTCCGGCGACTGCTCCTCATCCATTCGGCGACGGCCTTCATTCCCTCGTGGAGTTTGGTTTTGGTGGTGTGCCAGTCTTTGATGAGGGAGAGGATGAGCTGGGTGTTGGTGATTTTCTTGATGACCTTCCCCGGGAAGGGGACCAGGAAGATGGGCCGGAAGTTCTTGAGGTCCTTGGGGTCCGCGTTGGGCATCTTGAGGAGGGCATTAATTTTGGCGTGTTTCCAGCTTTCCGGTATGTAGCTGTGTCTAAGGAAATGTTGATGACCTCCGTAGTTGGGGTGCGATGGTAGCATCTGCTTTGTTGAACACATGGTGTGGGCAGGGGTCTGATGGTGATCCTGAGTGGATGGAGTTCATGATCTTGCGTGTCTCGTTGTCATTGATGTGGGCCCAGGAATTCAGCTGGTTGGTGCAGGTGGCGTTCGGGGTGGGATCTGTCGTGGTTGGAGCAGGCGGGTGTTGAAACTGTTGTGGATGTCGGCGATCATGCTATGGAAGATGGTGGCCAGTGAGTCGCACAGTTCTTGTGAGGGCGGGATGTCGTTGGTGTTGGCGCTGGGGTTGGAGAGTTCCTTCACTATGTTGAAAAGCTCTTTGCTGTCGTGTGCGTTGTTATCCAGGCGGGTTTTGGAGGAAGATCTCTTGGTTGTTCTGATTAGGTGGTGGTGTCTGTGGATGGCACCCTCGTGGTTTTCGTGGCTGTCTGGCATGCGGTGGTAGAGCCATTTCTTCTCCAGCTTCCGGCATGTGTCTTTGGAGGTCTGGAGTTCTTCGGAGAACCAGGCGGCTTTCTTGCTGGGGTGGCTGGTGGAGGGTTTCTTTAGCAGGGAGAGTGAGTTGGCGCAGTCTTCGATTCACTGTTCGAGGTTAAGGGAGGCGGTGTCCGGGTCGGTGGGGTCGATGGGTGGGTACTGGGTGAGGGTGGAGGTAAGCTGGTCCTCGGTGACTTTGCTCCCGTAGCGGCGGGGCAGCTGTTGGGTGCTGTGGTGCATGGTTGGTTTCTTGAAGGTGAAGTGGATGCTGCGGTGGTCGGTCCAGTGGAGTTCGATGGTGTTGTTGAAGGCGACGTGGGTGCTTGTGGAGAAGACAGGGTTGAGTGTGTGGCCAGTGGCGTGGGTGGATTCGGTGACTAGTTGTCGGAGGCCGAGTTTGGTGAGGTTGTTGATCAGGGTAGCGGTGTTGTCATCATTGTTGTTCTCGAGGTGGAAGTTTATGTCCCCGAGGAGGATGTAGTCCAAGGAAGCGAGTGCGTGGGTGCTGGCGAGGTCGGCGATGGTGTCGCTGAACAGGGCTCGGGTCCGAGGTGTCTGTAGACAAGTGTTCCTCTGAGGGTGGTGTTGGGATCAGTGTGGATCCGGAAGTGGAGGTGTTCGGCGGAGTTGAGGGAGTCATCTGCGCAGGTGTGGACCTGGAGGGTGGTTTTGTGGACGATGGCTATTCCTCCTCCGATTCCGTTGGTGCGTTCTCTGAATTAGATTTTGTAGCCATCTGGGATGAAGTGCAGGTGTGGCAGGAGAAGGGTCCATGGGTGCGTTTCGGGCAGCTTGGAAGCAGTGGTGGTCTCGGCCGGTGTTGCGGGCGTGGAGGGTGTTGGCGTCATATCGAAGTCTGTCGTTGTGGCGTGTGCGAGGTCCAGGGGTTCTGGTGCTGGGCGCGGTCCCTTCTGCGTGCGAGCAGCGCGCTTGCTGCGCGTGTCCCCTGCACATCCGGGTGGCGGTCGCCATATGAGGTGGAGAGGGAGGGAGGAGCAGCTGGGAGGCGGGAGCAGGTGGCGAGGGGGTGTGGCCACAGGAGGCAGCGGCAGGGAAAAGCTGAGCGATACAGAGGGCAAAAAAGGGGTCAGACGGTGGTGGAGGGAGACAAAATACCAAAAATGACAAGTCAAGCAAAATGAGAGCAATCAAGCAAAAACTAGCAGCTCTGGGCAGAGAAGCAGTCCTGGCGGCCTCGTACTCGTGCTGGGGGCTGTGGCAAGATGATGGTGAGGAGGAGCTGAGAGGCGGCAGGGGAGGCGACCTGGCTCGCAAGTGGGTCAGGTGTCACCTCTGCTGCCCGTCCGCTGCTACTTTATGAGGCAGTGAGGGAGGAGCAGCTGGGAGGAGGGAGCGGGGCGGCGAGGGGGCGTGGCCACAGGAGGCAGCCGTGGGGAAAAGCAGAAGGATACAGAAGGCAAAAAGGGGGTCAGAAAGTGGTGGAGGGAGACAAAATACCAAAAAAGACAGGCAAGCAAAATGAGAGCAATCAAGCAGAAACTAGCAGCTCTGGGCAGAGAAGCAGTCCCGGCGGCCTCTATAATCGCGCTGGGAGCTGCTGAGGCGAGATGATGGTCAGGAGGAGCTGAGAGGCAGCAGGGGAGGCGGGAATTACATTATTTAATTATTGTAATCTTGATTCAATTCATCATAATTTTTGGAATTCTTTCATCTAAATACATACATATATATATACACAACAGTTATATACAAATCACAAAGAATTCACAACAATTCATAGGTTCCTTCTACCCTGATCGGTTGAAAGGAAAAGGTTCACCTATTCCATAAAGGGAATACACTTAGAGGTCATCTTATCTGCACACCAGGTTCTGATTCCTCCAGAACCTTAATTTCAAAATTTGTGCATTTAATCATTAAAGGATTAATCCAAATATCGTCAGACTCCTCTTATCAAAACCTGTCATTGCGGACGCGTTTCGGCCTTCATACACATCTTGGCTTCCTCAATACAAGGCTGAGGGAAATAACTTGTGGGCAACAAATCCGTATGCCATGTAATCAGGACCCGACTAAGAAAATTATGGAAGCATCAAGGGCGTGTAACTCAGCTGCTTGTTACTTGCACATCCAAAATAAAGGTACTCAAAATCAATCAAGAGCCTCTACTCCAATCCCCAGTGAAGATCTCATTCTGCTCAAACAACTTCCATGTTCGTGACCTCCTTTCGTTCTAACGGCACAAGGATCCAAATACCAGCGCTTTTAGAAGTAGACATCTTTTCCTTTCCTTAATTTAGTATTCCTTCTGAGAATGCCATCTGAAAAAGTCCCAAGATCATTGACATAAATCCTTTTTCCTATTTACTCAAAGTCATGTTGTAAAAGTTGTAATGTCAATTGATCTGAGTTAGAATGATTAGAATAGCTCTTCATCGAGTTGTGATGTTATTTTATACATTTATATTTAATTATGCTATTATTCTATCACTGAATATCAGCGTGATGCTGACATTTATAACTTTACATGTCATGTTATGTCATACATTTTTATTTAAATTGTGCTTTTCATTGAAAAACATCATGATGCTGAGAAGGTAATCTCAAAATATAGGGCCATATGTAGGTAAATGGCATTTACCGAATCGTAAATACCGAATTTTAGCGATTCGGTATTTACAATTCGGTAAATGCCATGTATGTAAAAATTCTTAAACAATCACCAAATCGGTAATATTCGGTAATTACCGAATCGGTATTTACCGATTCGGTAATTGCCATTTATTCCGATGGGCCCTGAGGCCCATAGGAATCAATGGCAATTACAGAATCGGTAAATACTGATTCTGTAAATTTACCGATTTGTCAAGGGGGACAGGGTGTCACTTTGACACCCTGTTGCACCCCTGATTCTGGCATGTGTGCCATGTGACACACATACATGCCCTTAGGCATGTATGTGTGCCACATGGCACAGGCATGTATGTGTGCCACATGGCACAGGTGTACATGCACAGATGTGCATGTACACAGAAATTCGTTATTTACCATACCATTATATTTCATGGTAAATAACGACCTTCTAAGGGCCTGTGGCACTGTTTCCAGTGCCACCTACATCCCAAATTACCGATTCTGCACATTTACAGATTCGGTAATTTACCGATTCGGTAAATATACAGAATCGGTAATTTTCAGACCCCCTACATCTGAAAATACAAATACCGGTCGGTAACGGCCGAAATCGGCCGTTACCGAACGGTATTTGTCCACCTACATATGGCCCATAGTGATTTTAACTAACCATAATAAAAGATGACAACTACACAAAATTTCTACCCAGAGATTAGGTAAGCAACCAGAATTTTGTATGTATTTGTTAAGCAGAGAATAAATGCTTTGATAAATCAACCACTAAATTGAAGCACTTACATTACCTGAGCAGAATCACTGTTAGAAAGAACATTTTAAGCTTAACCATGTCCCGCATCAATTATTTAGACAAAAGTTTAGTTGGTGATTGCCAAAATAATTAAGCTACAACCAATGTATTGAGAGAAGAGTTGATATATCACATAATTGTAAATTCCACAGGATTTGTACAGGAAGGCTATGAATAGAAATAGGTATTTCCTTGCAATGGCTAATAAGATCACAATAGAACACAACTGGAAAAGAATGTCACCACTGAAAAAGGGAATCCATCTCCCTTGTGTAACTCATTAGAGTGATTGTCATCTCAAGTCAAAGATAGGGGCATACTTACATAATTGAATGTGTTTATTTCATTTTAGGGTAAATGATTAATTCCAAACCCATGCACCATTTTTGGACAAAAATTTGATTGCATACATATGTGCCATTTTTTAGATGACATTAGTGGGTACTTCACCACATATAAATCAATCCTAAATCGATGTGATCCTATACAACATTCAGCCTAGTGACAAGGCTTTATTTGTGTAACATTTTACTTTTATTTTGGATGCTTTATTAATTAATCTGCTACATCATGTTCACTTTAGATAGGCGGAAAGCAGAACTATATAAGGAGTCACATGTATGTCATGATACCACCTACCTCTCAGCTGAAAAAGTGATTGTTGCAAAAAAAAACACAGCCAATTTCCAAAGAGAAACACACAATACTGTTAATATTGAGATCTCAGCCTGCAGTGATTGCTCACGTGGCTTTGAAATACGAGAAATAAAATGGAGAACACAGAAATGGTCCCAATCATTATAGGGGACTCCAAATTAATAAAGAAAGGCTTTCAGGATAACTTAGACAATGTGCCTAATCAGATGATCATATGCAGCCGCCAGAAAACTGCTTTCTTAGGCATGGTGCAGTACCAGAATAGAGTAGTCAGAATGTTGTCTGACATTTCTAACGTGTACAAAATATTGTTTACTAAAATATCACCCCATTGACTTAATAGAAAATCTGCACCCATTAGGATGACATTTTGTTAAACAATATTTCTACAAAACATTTATGCCAGCTGAAATTTATGCAAAGGATATTCTCACATACAACAGTTTGGCACAATGAAGATATTGTAAAGATCGCTTGCAGAAAATGTAAGGGAATACATAGAACATTATCCATAAAGACTGTGACTCTGGAATGAAGTTTATTTCTGCAGTGAAACCGACCTGGTCACAGCACTCAAGCATCTCTGTAGAATATAATAGGAGCCTCCTTGTTGATCGTTGTGATAATGGCAATTATTATTTGTGGTACATTCAATGCCATCAGCCATGATAACCTCTATATTCCTTAGGCAAAAGTATGGGTCTTTGAGGCACAGCATAACTCTGGCTCACAGCACACCGGTTTAACAACAAAGCGCCACATGTACCAAAAAGGCATTTTGGAATTACCAAATAAGGATTTTTACAGAATCACTATTTGGTAATCTCAAAATACTGTGTATGTAAGGAATCACCAAAGATTTAGCGAAGCCTAAATATTACCAAATAGAGATTCGCTAAATAGGTAATCACTTTAGGTAATACTACGCCATTTGAAGACTCAGGTGCGAATGGTTTTGCATTAGTTAATTTGCGATTACCTAACTGGTAATTGCAAATTAGGTAATGCAAAGCCAAGGTCCCACTAAAGCACCCCAAAAAATAAAAATGTGTACATGTAAAGTGCACACATACCCTTAGGGCATGTTTTCTCTACATGGCACTTTGAAAAATACATTTTGTGCATTTTTCAAAATTTGCACATGGTTACCATTGACTTGACGTTTATGGTAATAGTATTTTCCTACATGCGCAGTTTGTGTTTCGAAAATGCTTGGGACATGTGCTAAGGGAATAGCAAATTGGGATTCCCTATTTGTAGTCACAATCTTAGGTAATCGCTGTTTGAATGACGATTATTAGTAGTGGTAAATATACATCTACCACTGGCAATGAGGCCACTAACACAGTTTAGTGCTCAGAATAGGTTTCAGAAAATTATTCCCATGCTCAACCCTTGGTAACTTGGCTGAGACAGGTATGTAAAGTATTTAAAACGACCAATTCAGTAAATAATTGAGACACATCACCCATTACAAATCTAACACCAATTTATAAATTGGAATTATTTTTATCCCTAAAATGACACCAAAATGACAAAAATCCAATATAGAGAACCGGAAATATACATTTGTAAAGATTTAGGACTGTATAACTATAGACCCGTGTTGTGCCTATTGGGACATCTGGTCGCGCTAGACAAAGTCAACGTTTCAGGCTCACCACAATGCAGCCCTGTGCGGCTAGCATTCGTGGTAGGCCCCCATCAAAGTTTTTAACTTCTGACTTAGAAACTTTTCTAGAGCTTTTTCTGTCAGGGGCCCTCGTGGCTCTTCACCAGTCTGGATTCAGTGAGAATTCACCGGCTTAGCTTTCAACGAGCTCACGGTCAAACTCTGGAAGTCTGACCTATGGAACTTTTCAGAGGAATGATCCAGGGATTCAGGTCAGCCTGCAGTTTAAGGTGGACAGCTTGATGCTCGTGGTGGAGCCAGTCAAGTCTTTT
This sequence comes from Lissotriton vulgaris, assembly GCF_964263255.1. Lineage (NCBI taxonomy): Eukaryota > Metazoa > Chordata > Amphibia > Caudata > Salamandridae > Lissotriton > Lissotriton vulgaris. The sequence continues at coordinate 2,039,414,450 of NC_141685.1, read as the reverse complement.
ACTTTCAGACTTAGAAACTTACCTGGAGATTTTTCTGCAGGGGTTCCTCGATGCTCTTCACCAAGCTGGATTTGGTGAGGGTTTGCCAGCTTAATTTCCAGGGAGCTCCTGGTCAAACTCTGGAAGTCAGGCCTCCAGATCTTTTCAGCAGGACAAAACAGAAGGGAGAGGTTGGCTCGTGGTTGAGAGTCGCAGGCGTGGCTTTCCGGGTTGAGTCGGTCCACTTGTGGAGCTCTTTTCCAAAGTTGCTCCAAACTTAGCCAAACTTCTGGAACTTCTTCCTAAAGTTCCTCTAGGGGTTCCAAAGTGTCTAAAACACAATCCAAGAGTCTGCAAGCTCCAAAATGGTCCTTGAAAATGTGGGACTTCAGTTCCCACAATCTACTTGGACAAAACCTGTACAAATCCACTGGTCACACTCCAAGTTGGGAGTTCCTGGTGGTGATGATCCAGGTAAGCTTTATCAAATTGTAGCTTGCAGACAGTCCACTCTTTAGTCCTATTGACGCCAATTAGGTCCACAGGGATGTAATTGCAGATTGAGCATCAGGTGCAGTCAGTCAGTCAGAGTGCAGGATCTGGTTGGTGCAAATCAAACTTCCTGCATGGACCCTTCTTCATTTAGTTTCAAGCAGCATATCTGGGAGGCTATGCCCCTCTCATTTACTTATTTAGTGTCCTCACGGTCAAGCAGGATGGCACTTCTGTCCAATGAGGTTCAGGGCAACACAACAGAGCATGACCACTTCCTCTAAAGTGTGGCACAATGGTCTCCCAGAGAGCATTATTCAATATGGATGAAATCTCAGCAGAGGAGCAAGAACTAGCTAAACCAACCTCCAGTATGTCTCATTTCCATAGCACTCCTCCCCCTGGCATCTTTAAATTCCTTCATTAAGCCTGCCATCTGGTTAGGTTCATAGGGAAGGGGGGTAAATGGACCTTGCTGTCTCTATCTGTCCCGTTCTGCCTTTGAAGCTGATACTTTACGACCCCTCCCCCCTACTCTGGCATTCCTACATAGCAGAATCCTCTTACAAGAGATAAGCTTTCTCCCTGGGTGCCACTTATTAATGCATCCAAGCAGCTCGGCTAATCCTCCTAACTCTGACCAATCAGGGGAGACCACAGGAAGGCTACATTTTGGCTTAGAGACAAAAAAGTCTTATAACTTCTTTTCTGTATATTTTGTTCAACAATAGCATACCATTTTCCTAAATCCATGAATTATATTTTTGGGTAATCTCTAATGGTAGTTATGAGTTAATAAACTATTGCAATGTTAACCTATGTGGCTAGGGATCTGCGATGGGGAAAATGAAATGTACAACTTCTCCAGCACCAGGACCTATAAAACCTTTTTAATAAGAACCCTGCTTATGTGTTTTAACCATAGCACTGGCACCTTTAACTTAACACACACACACTGAATTCCGGCTACTATCACCAGAAAGTACAAAGAGTAGGGGATTTTACTTCTTGGTTAATAGTAAGAAAATTAATTACAGCATGTATTTTTAAACAGGTACATACATGTGGCCCTTAATCTTGACCTCCATATTTAACAAATGTTCAAAAGCACTGGATTTCACCAAAAAGGTTCTGTAAATCCAGTGGGCCTGATTCACAAAGATACACTTACACCTTTGTGTGTATTACCTTTTGCTATTCACAAAGGTATTTTACAAGTAGTATCTTTATGAATCTTTTTGTGTTTGGAGACTCCTCAGTCGTAAATATGCTACTAGTAAGATTCCATTGTGAATTGTAAACAATTGTAAACATAGACAAAAGTGTAAGTTTACCTTTGTGAATCGGACTCAGTCTGTTCATCCCTAAATGCATTTCACAAACAGTGTGAGAGGTAGTGGTGATACTAATAACATAGAATCCAACAGAAATACTCAACTTCTAACATTCTGTCATTATTAAAACTCCAGTCTCCATCAACGTTCAAGACAACATGTCTTGCTTTCAAAAGCATTCATCTAAACCTCCCCTCCAGTGCACAAACATGTTAAAGGTATAGTAAAAACTCGAGCTTAAGAAGTAAATGTACTCTCCAAAATACCTTGCTTCAAAAATGTCCATTCTCAAATGCACTTTCTCAGGAAATGCACCTTGGAGATCTGCACTCACCTTCTCTCAAGATCCCCTGTTTTAAAATCTTCAATTCTCATCCAATTGATCATTTTCTGAACGTAGACCGACAACTCTAACTCCTATGATGTGAGCATATAGATCATCTACTGATACCCTATGGTTTATTCGTGCTAACTACAGTTCCAGAAAATCTTTTCTGCATTATTCACAGTACATCATATATGTAGTGCCTCAAAGAAGTCAAAAGTGTTACTATTCACAAATATCTTTATGCTTTGCCTTTCCCTGCTACTACTGTACAGCTGTTGATAACAAATGTAAGTATCCTCTACTTTCCTATTTGCTGTACTATTGCAATATTCCCACCCATCATGCATTTTTGTTACATACGTGTAAGGGAGGAAGTGGGCAGCTTTTGACCATGTGCTAAATGAAAGAGTTAAACTTTTGCAAATAACCCTGCTGTCAAGCCAATGGTATAAGTAGTTATCGCTACATGTAGGTTGATCAGCAATCTAATACTTGGTGCACAGGGATTCTAGCCCAATAACCTGCATGGTAATAGGTTGTGAAGCATCCGATATTTCTATCCAGTTACATGGAACATTACATACCCACAGACTCTCATTATGCAAAGACTCAGAATTCGCTTATCAAAATATGAATAGTTCTTTTAACTACTATTCTATAGCAAGATAACATTAGTAGTTGAATATGCTATGTTTTGCAATATACTAAAGGTGTTTTACAATCATTGCAACACTGTTAAATATATTGATACACGCAAAAGTTATTCCCTGACACATACACACAAATATTAAGACAAACAGTTTACTTACTATTCAGAGATATTTCCTCCAGGATAATTTGTCTTATTCATTATGCATTGTTAAAACAAACCTTTATTCAAAATAGAGGACAGGTGAAAATTTAAAGAGTGCAAATATTTTTGAATTACTAATAATTCCTGAAATGCCAAAGCTGAGATTGGAAGGAAATTAAAAAAATGATGTGCAAACTATTATTATTTTTCAAACATCACATTAACAGTTAAATACAATCTTCCACAGCTTTATTCCACACTGCAGTTTAGAATGTGCATTTCACTGATGGTAAATATGTCACCTAAGTTTCAAAATTTCTCCAGTTTAGGCATGTTCCTTCTTATTGCTGGAGATGTTGCTATTTCATAAGAATCAGAAATACAATTTATAAAATATTTTAAACCTAGTGTGAGAAGGTGGTTCTGACCATCTAATCAGCATCGATTTTTCACTTTTTGATCGCCTTATTTTTTGACCTTTTACTGTGAGGGAGCCTCATTACCTGTGACTAACCCACAGTAAAATCTTGGTAAAATGAACTGTGCATGTTAACAGATAGTGTCTTCCTTTTAAGATAATGCAGCTGTGTCACCCAGCAAGGATAAGAGGCACTTGGCTGGTTACACATGAACACGTGTGCACACATGTTTGCACAAATGTGAGGTCAGTGGGATACTCCTGTCATGCGCAGCCCAGGAACTGCACACAATTAGACTGCCACACAAGGTGCTCTGCAGGGTTGTGTATTGACCTGGGATAGGCTTTACAATGTGCACACAGAGAGGGAAAGTCACTGTGCGTTAATGTCTGTTCTGCTGTGACGCTCCATTATACTTTATGGAAAAGACTGCCTTAGAGTGCAGCTCCATTTCCTCATGGTCTAAAGGTACCAGTCATACCAATGTACAGTATACCATGTCTGAAAAAACAATGCTGTAAAGTCCAAAGCCATATCTGTTCAGCTTATGGTTCATCCAGGATGTCAAGTGTATCTGCCTCAGCTCATGATCAGAGCTCAGGCATTTTATCAGCTGCTGGACAGAGTTGATTACTTTTCTCTCAGACAGCAGGAACTAAGGCCTCTCCTCACAAGGGGAACAATTTACCCTAGTTAGGTCAGCTCCTCTGAAGGAAGGGATGGAGTGGACTGCTCTGCATCAATCAGTCTGCTATCATCCTGTACCAAAAAGAAGGCAGGTCAAAGCTCACTAAACAAAAGGAGGGAGCCCATATCCTAGAGCTAAACCATGAGAAGCGCTCCTTTGAAGTTTTGCTGTGGCAGGCCCTGGCAGTGATGTCAGTGACGGGTGGAGCTGAGACTCCCAGAGCACATGTGGCAAGTGACTCTTTGGTGACACCATCTTTAAGTGTCCCTGAAAGCTGTGCTGAAAGTTTGAAACTGGTGTGGAGAAGTGATGTGGTACCTCAGGATAGACCAGAGGTGCTCCCTGCTGGCATCCTCCCACCGCTTTGTATGTAGACGATCACGGAGCTCAAAACTTCCGACTTTCCGCGGTGGCTGGCTGCAAGCGAATGGGCGTGGCCTGTGGGGAGGTTTATGAAAATAAAGGGAGGACAATACCTCCGGAGCGTTGCTAATGGCAACATGATGCGCTGAAGGCTATTCCGGGTCTATCCCAGAGATAGAGGAAGGACATAGAGTCCAGGGCGTTACTAATGGTAACCTGATTGTTGGAGGCTGTAAGGAGTGAGCCGCGGCGTAGCGGATTGACCGGGACTTATACTACGTGCACTACGTACTGATTTTAATGAAACCCAATTTATTTCAATGATTTGGGCGCAGTAGACTAATGAATACATACGGCATCAGTAGAGCTTGTACATTCCCAAATAACGGAATTGAAGCGCCTCTCCGACACGAAGGTGAAGATCACTTCAAATATGTTTTATATAGGGATAGGTGCTGGGTACACCACGTCACCTCTCCGACACGAAGGTGAAGATCACTTCAAATATGTTTTATATAAGGATAGGTACTGGGTACACCACGTCATAAGTACCAATAAAACCAAATTGTTAGAAGGGGTCAAGGCGCATCAGAATTGTGGATACCTGTGGCCTCAGTAGAAATTCTACATTCTTTTAATGATGGAAGTGATGCACCTCTCATACAAGAGGGTGAAGATCTCTTCCAATATTTCTAACATGGAATTGTATGTAGTAAAATAATTTGGTGAAAAGTAGACAGGGTAATCATACATTCAACACTATGGAAAAATTAGCATTAAACGGTCATTACAATCATTGCAAATACTGTACACAACGCGTTATATGTTCATGAAGAGATGCACCTCCCAGACACGAGGGTGAAAATCTCTTTTAATATCTCTGACATGGGGTCCTATTCAGAACATCAATGTATAAAGTGTGAAGAATGTGCAGTCTATCTCGGGGGGTAGTCAGCAGACGGGACTCTAGCACATGTTATATCTGATACTCAACACAATTACATTTGGTTAATCCAAACTTAGGACCTCTCGCACAGGAGGGTCACAGGGGATTGATTAACATGCCATTTGGAGAGGTGACCCATTCGGATAGCAGACATATTCATATGCTAGCGACCAAAGCTAGCTAATTGGGCTTGGCTACTCTCTGACTCATTTAGGCCATTTTGGATAGTGTCCAAAATGGTCATCCACTTGGATTCTCTCAGAGTTAGAATACGTGCGATGTTCCCGCCCCTTGGGTCAAGATTGATTTTTTCTAGAACTAGCCATTGTAGGGTCTCTGGAGTCTGACCTTTCAGAGTGCAATGATCCACTAGGGGGGCACCCTGTACTTGGCACCTGATCCTGCTGCCGTGTTGTAGAATACGGGCTTTAACCTTTTGCTGGGTCTGGCCTACATATGCCAAATCGCAGGGACACTTAATCCAATAAATAACATTCGAGGAGTTACAGTTGGTATGTGACTTCAGGTTATACGTTTTGCCTCTGTACTTCAGATCTTTAGTTTGGATTGTGGTTGCGCATGCAGTGCATGATCCACATCTAGTGTGTCCCACAACCGGAGGAAGATGCCATAATGATTGGATGGTGGGATTCGGCGGTGTGGGAAGGAATGAACGTACAACCTGATCCCTGATGTTACGAGCTCTTTTGAAGGAGTGTAAGCGTGGTGTCTGTTGTCCAATATAATCTGCTACCAAACGCCAGTGTTTGTTGATAACTTTTTTTATATCATTGCTGCGGGTGGAAAATGTGGTTACACAGATGATTCGTTCAGCAGCTGAGTCTTCTTTGCTTTCGCAATTCAGTAGGTGCTCTCTGGGGCTATACCAGGCTCTTTTTCGTGCACGTTTTATTAAACGTGTGGGGTAGCCCCGTGCTGTTAGTCGGTCTGTAAGATCTTGCGATTCCAGCATGTAGTTCTCTTTTGAGGAACAATTCCGTCTGATCCTGAGGAACTGTCCGACAGGCAGGTTGTCTCTAAGTTCCCTAGGACGGTGGCTATTGTATTCAAGTAATGAGTTCCGCTCAGTGGGTTTGCGAAACAAGGTAGTCTCAAGTAATTTCGATTCAGGATTGTGAAAGATGGTTATATCCAGAAATGCAATCTTCTCCTGATTGGCCTCAAGGGTGAATTGTATGTCAGTGCTCTGTGAGTTAAGCCAAACGTGGAATGACATAAGTTCTTCTCGCGTGCCAATCCACAAGCAAAGCACGTCATCTATATAACTGACCCACATATTGATGTGGTGTCCGAATGGATTCATGTCACTGAAAATGACCCGTTTCTCATAATCGTCCATATAAAGTATGGCCAGATTAGGGGCAAAAGTAGCCCCCATCGCTACTCCCTTAGTTTGTAGAAAGAACTCACCTTGAAACATAAATTTTTTTTTCATCATAGCTATTCTCAAGAGTTCTATGATAAAGTACGTAGGTACAGGGACTGGAGCCGTTCTGGTTTCAAGGGCCTTCTCCATAACCGCAATGGCGTCATGCTGAGGGATGCTAGTGTACAATGACACTATGTCACAGGTTCCTAACAGTTGGCTATCTGGTTCAAAAGGTCTCTGATCGATCAAGTTGATAACCTGGGTTGTGTCCCGAAGATATGTCTTTGTTCTTATAGCCAGCGGCTTTAGGAAAAAATCAATATATTGGTTGAGTGGTTCTAGCATTGATCCACATCCGGACACTATCGGGCGTCCGGGGGGATTGTCGAGGCCTTTGTGCACCTTTGGCAAGGTATATATAGTTGCTAGCCGTGGGTGACTTTGGTTCAAAAATTTGAACTCTTGTTGGGATAAAAAACCCTCATCCAATCCTTTTTTGAAGGGTCACTGTGGATGAATTTATAGCTGACTCCGTCATTCAATTGCCTGTAAATTTCCTTTTTATAAGCAACGGTGTCTTGAATCACAATCGCCCCGCCCTTGTCGGCGGGCTTAATGACTATATCAGCATTGTCTTTCAGAGTTTTAAGTGCCAGTTTTTGGTTGACACTTAAGTTGAATCTGATGTATTTTGGCTCACTGACAGTCTTCTCCACTTCTTGGATGACCAATTCTTCAAATGCAAGAATTTTGTTACTGATTGCATATGAAGGGGGAAAAAAGGTAGATGGTTCCCTCAATCCTGTTACTGATGATCTTAGTGGAGCAGTCGCATGTCTGAAGAAATACCTGAGACGGATTTTTCGGAAAAAATTGTAAAGTTCTGTTTTCAGTTGAAATCTGTTCGGAAGTGTAGTTGGAATGTAGGAGAGGCCCTTACTCAATACTTTTTCTTCTTCATCAGATAGTTTATATTTGGAGATATTTACTACGGGGCTGGAGGAAACCTGTGCAGGTTTATTGGTCACCACCGATATGTGTTTCTCCTGGTCGATATTTCGCCATGATTCTCGGGGCGGAAGGTTACTTGTTTCTGGGTGCGTTATTTGGGAATGTACAAGCTCTACTGATGCTGTATGTATTCATTAGTCTACTGCGCCCAAATCATTGAAATAAATTGGGTTTCATTAAAATCAGTACGTAGTGCACGCAGTATCAGTCCCGGTCAATCCGCTACGCCGCGGCTCACTCCTTACAGCCTCCAACAATCAGGTTACCATTAGTAACGCCCTGGACTCTATGTCCTTCCTCTATCTCTGGGATAGACCCGGAATAGCCTTCAGCGCATCATGTTGCCATTAGCAACGCTCTGGAGGTATTGTCCTCCCTTTATTTTCATAAACCTCCCCACAGGCCACGCCCATTCGCTTGCAGCCAGCCACCGCGGAAAGTCGGAAGTTTTGAGCTTCGTGATCATCTACATACGGTAAGATTACCACCGCTTTAGGTGTCTCCTAAGCCCACCAAAATTCTCATTGAGTCGGCTATAACCTACCACTTCTCTTGTCCCAATATTCATAGATGCGGCAAACGTGAGGCGATCTTTTTGGACGCTCCGCAGAGACAAGGGATATATTTGTGAAACTTCATACTTCGAACTCTAACGGGCTATATAGGTAAGCCCGCACTCCACATGGTGTATGTCATATATATTTCGGTCGATTTTGTGATGAATCCACTAATACTTGCCCACCCGCCCACAGGTCCGGTGTCACAACAACGTGATTAACTTCCATAACCAGCCACGCTTATCATCTGCAGTCAGGCATCTATTTGTAACTCCGCGATTTCAATAACCAGGTGAGCCCAATTCCCCTATCTAGGCTTTAGCAACCAAACCAGTGATGTGGTTTTAAATACACCCCTCCTGGTTTAATATTTACAGATGCGGCATATCGGATGTGACTGTTAATCCCGAGGGTGCGTAGTGATATCAAAGAGCAGGATATTCGCAACCTAGTGGTCTTTATAGGTAAGCCCCAATTTCAACATAAGGTCGCAATTTATTAATGAAGTGGTGTTTGGTCTATTAATATACGTCCCCCTGCCTGCAGATTCAGCCTGATCGTCCAGCATGCGTATTGTGGTCATGGCCATGAATTTTGCTCAACATGAGCAGGTATGTTTTTCTTTAATTTGTCTAGTGATCTTATTCTCCCACAGATCTCCGTCATTTACACATTACCAATTCAGTACATCTCCATAAAGTCTAACTGTCTTAGAGCCTTATAACCCCTCACGGGTTCAGTAATTCCCACTGAATAATTTGGTTTCCTCTTGGTCGAGTCAGGATTCTTATGTTTGTGTACGTCAGCCTGTATACACTAAATCTTCTCAAACTAGATACCACGCACGGGTTATATTGAATGACCCCGCTTTGGTGCCAGTATAAAGTGCTTTTACTCCAAGTTATGTACAGTCCTTGCGGTTAGGGGCAAGATAATGTTTAGATATGTGAGTTGTGGAACTAGACCCCCCTTTGAGGGGGGTAAGAATACTTATGCACTGTCATCCAGAAGTAGTTCCATCAGATTGTGTATATTTGTAAATTGCTGTATAGTATTGAGTAGTGTGTGCAATGAATGTACGTTTCCTTTTTCAAAAGAAAAAGAAAAGACTGGACAATCATGTATTAAGTGTTGTTATTGTGTATCTGTGAATGGTGATTACTAGCCCATACCACCTCTCTTGAGTAGGCCTTGGACTGCTCGGCTTCGCTACCCTATGAGAGTGAAGTGCTACAATGGGGTGTGGGGTTCCCGGTAAAGGATAAATGTAGACCCATTACTTGTGCAGACGACACAAATAATGGCTCATTTTCTAACACCTAGTAGGCTAGTAACTGAATTATAGACAATATCCTTGTGTAGTTCATGCTTAAGGTTTTATCTGGAACAGTAATCTCAATTCTGAAAGTCACCCCAGTAGAAGGTTGAATAAAGATAAGGCAGCCTAGAGCATATATACACCAAAAGTCTTATTAAAAAAATGTGTGAACTTCAACTTGCACAGAGCAGAATTACAAGACAGAAGAGATAAAACAGATGTTGTATGAGGGCCTTGCCTCGCATCTTCTGTCAAGGAATTCCTATAAATACTGGCTACAGATATCAGAGATCTCATAAAACTTCACTCCATAAGGGAAGAGACCCTGGTCTAAATTATACGATTGCTAAATTGTCTGTAAAACTGATGGTCGACCCTAACAACCTAGCCAACTACTAATAAATCTCAAACCTCCTTCATGCAGAAAAAATCACAGTGCTGTGTCAGTATCAGGAGCACATATAACAGCACAACTAAGTCCTTAAAGGCCATCATAATTGAATCCCACAATAAGGATGTGAAATTCAATAGTCAGTATTTGAAAGCACCACAACAACTTCTTGAAGTAGACTACAAGGCAGTACTAATTCTTCTTGACCTGTGTGCAAAACTCCCTAAGATCAATCATGGCATCCTCAATAAATACTGACAGAATAGATGGGCATCTTATTTCCTCTCTAGTAGTGGAAAAACCTGTTCTACAGTGAAAACACACCAGTAACATTCCAAAAAAGGCAGAATTAAATGTAATGTTCTTTTCAACCTACACAAGGCACTCTGGAAATAAGGGATTTGTCAAGCAGAATTCTGCCCCTCCTGCTCAATTACATCCAATCAAACACTTTTCAATCCACTAATAAATTTACAATTTCCATGAAGGATATACTAAATACTGAAGGCACAGTGATGGATTTCTAGTGGATTGAGTTCCCATCCTATGCAATAATACCAATTAACAAACAAGAGTTTAAGTACACTATCTATTTTTCAAGAAACGTCTGAAAAACAGAGAGCAAGAGCTACAGTAAGAGAGTGATGCCAGGAGGGGGGGTTACAGGACAGTTGGGCTACTTAGATGCCATAGTGGTTTTTGAGGTTGTTTGCCACTACTGATCTGGGGTCCATCCAACTATGGTTCTGCAACTGGGCTAAGTCCAGGCCTTTCCACACTTGAATCCCAGGGAAGAGTGGGTAAGCAGTTCAAAACCTCTTGAGGAGGCAGTGTAAGGGTGCAAGAGTTCAGAAATATTACAGCTACCCTGCATACGCAATAACTTGATGCCCATTCCAGCGCTTATCTTTTATAGGAACATAAGGTACTTTAATCTCACAGCAAATAAATACTACACAAGACAATGAGAGTGTAAATTGAGGCTGTAATTAGTTGCATATAACAGAGAAGGGTCACAATTCCAGTCTCCCTACTGTCTCTCTCTCCTTCCGCTATAGTTGAGTTCATGTATCTATAGTTCCCAATGCAATATAGAGTAGGCAAGAATTTAGCACAGGGGAAGATAAGTCAAGGAAGTCTCACTGATTAGCAAGGCACCTCAGTTCAATGTGTTTTTAATCCATTGGTTGACAAGTCTTAAGTGGTGCAACATGTTTGCCTACTTATGTCAGTCTCTGACCCTGTATGCAGGTAAAGACCTATGTTCACCTTGTCTTGGGTAAATTGCAACACAGGCAGGAGGTGAAGCATGAGTCACAGGCCCACCGTTAAAGCTTGAACCATTTCTTACTAGAGCCAGAGTTGCAGCCTTGTTTGTGTTAGAGTTCGGGGAGTGAACATGCTCATCAGACATGTACGATCACACCAGTCTGTACCAGTAGAGTCCCTCTTGGCTGACTGCAGAACAGTGATCAGATGTATTATTTCCTGGCTTACTAGCTGTGTTACTGCACCATTATGCCTTGGTGGCAGTTGCAATGATGGTCTCTTACTTCCATGGTGGCACAGCTTTAGTTTTTTCTGCTGCAGCAGTACCAGTATCTCAAGCTAGCATCAGGCTGCAATATGAGGCAGGTTCCTTTCTTCTGATCCAATTGTGATATAGTTCACTCTAACATGGTACAGAGGTAGACCTGGGGGCCCCCTTTGAGTGTTGGTCACTTCTGGCCCCCTCTCTTTATTCTTCAACTCACTCTGGGTATTTCACACACCTTAACATGATGAGCCTCTCCTTCCCATGAAAAGTCCCCCATTCTGCAGGGACGAGGCACGCTCCTTTTCCTCTATCAGCAGGAATCAAGCATCAAGGCTGTTTAGAATGATCTCTGTTTTTTACAGCAGAAAATGCAGGCTTCAGGTGATGTCCCCTCACCATTGAGGGACTGGCTGTCCGGCAGACATCAACCCTGATTACAAAGCATCTATTTGAGTATTTGTGTTTCACTCCCTTCCTTAGTGAAGAAGAACTTGGGACTGGAATAAAATGGGATGGTTTGGGTCCAACTTTTATTGCTTAAAATGTTTTTATTATCATCAACATTTCCACATGCCACCTACAACCACTGGCCAGTGGGATGACTGATATTCCGTATCAGATATAATTAACAAAAACGTCCCATACAAAATACAAATCCAGGTAACCCTCCCTTTCCCCTCCTCCTTTTGATATCAATAATAAGAATAGATTGGAACGCGAATTGTAGTAAGGTATAGTGCAATGTGGAGACACATAGGGGGCATCTATTCTGTTTCACAGTAGATAGTAAGGAATCAAATTCAACAATCTGTTGTGTACCAGGGGGTGGAGTAAGATGGAGTACCCTCAGTTACCTGGGAGACATGAGTTTTCTAAAGTCCTGAGATTAAAAGGTGACACTGGGCTCTCATGTTTTCTCAAAGTGGGTTTCCCTTCCCTCTAAGATATAAGAGAGTTTCTCCACACCCATAGGGTCTCAAAATCTCTTTAACCACGCTCATATTCTGAGATCATCTCTTTCTACTACAAAGCAGTAATTGGTGTGTGGCAGCACACATAGCTAGAGTAATTGCTGTGGTGCTCACTGACCACAGTGGATAAGCTTGCTTATTGGAAAGGTCTTAGAAGACTTATTAGAGAATTGTAGGATGTCAGTTGAAATAATGGTGTTAATACTGGCTCATATTTCATACCCTTATCATTGTAATTTGTGGTGGTGCCAGAGCAAATGGGTTAGAATTACTATTTTCTCCGGGCAGGTGGAACCTTTTTGGGGTTTAAACTGTTTATACAGGCTAAGGTGTAGTACTAGTGAAGTATGTTTGTAATATCAGTGCTCTCTACCAGAAAATCTTGTGGAGAGGTGTGGGTTCTATTACGGATAATGGCTCCATCTTCTTCAGTAAGCGGGCGGCCCAGTTCACACTCCCCCCTCTCTGTACTGAGAATAAACCATGTAGGGTGACTGGCCAAAGGAACTTCCAAGTATCTGACAGTAAGGGCCTTTTTATGATAAAGCCTGGAAAGCCTCGAGTCGCAAGTTCAAGGCATTCCGGGTCCCAGCGCGGTTTCAATTTTGACCGCCTAATTACAATTTAGGTGGTCGGAAGTGAAACCAGCCGGTCATTCTGGCTGGATTCTGATGGTGTCCAAAAGCCATTCAGCCAGTCAGAGACTAGCCCGTAATCCCAATGGATGGCGTTTCCGCAGTTGGGATTAGGACGCTCAGTTTCCAACAGGCTTTCCAAGCTGTCTTCAGTCAAAATAAAGCAACATTTTATTTTTGGGGAGAACAATGGGGAAAATGGGCTGCAAAAGAAAGTGTATGTTTTCTTCCCTCAAAATGGTATCAACAACAGGTTTTTGGTGCTAAAATCCCCATTTCCCCAGCTTTCGGGAACAGGGAGACATTTGTCAGAAAACCAACATTTTCTACACAGTTCTGACAGTTTATTAGGACATAACCTATCTTACCTATTTTTTCTGCTTTCAGCCTCCTTCCAGTTAGTGGTAGAAATGGGCATGAAATCAATAATTGATCCTGGAATCTAGGCATTTCTTAAAACTAAATAAAATTCTGAATTTAGCAAGGGGGTCATTTGTGAAGATCCTTCAAGGTTTTCCTATAGAAAGTAACAGTTAAAATTAAACAAAATATTGAAATTGAGTTGACAAAAGCAGCCATTTCTGCCTACGTTTTCACCTGTAACTGTATAGCCGATTTATAAAAATATATATTTTTTGGAATCATTTTACAATAGTCAGGTGAGAGAGTTTACATCACAAATGGCAAGCATTATACAGTGTAGTATACCTTACATGCATATTGGCAATTATTACATTTTAAAGTCCTCATTATCACATTTTCTAAAACATTCCTCATCGATGTCTTGCAAATTCTATTGTGGGCGAATACATATGTCCCCTCCATGTGGGTTCCACTTTTCCCATTTATTATCCTATTTTTAGACTGCCTCTGGATATATACACATCTTTTTCAGTGAACTTACATTTATCTATATCTTTTGTCCATCTCTGCCGGGTAGGTATCACATTCAACCCCCATCTTAATGCTCTGTTTTGCTGGGCCAGGTTTAATCATAGGGTGACCCTCGGTTGCTCAGCAGCTGTTAGGTCAGTGGCCTCCCATATAGCCAGTACGCCTACTTTAGGCAGTTGGTGAATCTCTTTCTAGAACACATTTAGCATCTGGGATGTAATAGTTTCCCAGAATGGCTTCATACCTGGCCAGTCCCAGAGGGTATGGTACAATGTGCCCTCTCCTGTGCATAGACTAAGACACTTAGAGTCCTCCCTCCTTCTGATTTTAGTCAATGTTCCACCCAAAAGGTAAGTTCTGTGTAGTATTTTAAGTTGAATCAATCGATATTTCACTAGAATTGCCGCCTCCCGGGGCGATGTCAGTGCTTCCTGCCATTCCTCATTATCTAGCTCTGCTACGTCTTTCTGCCAACGTTCTCTGAGTGAGAGCAGTGAGCCTATCAGATTATTAATTCGCTTTTGGTACGTCATTGAAATAGCCTTCTGGGTCATTGGATCTAAAAGTAATCTATCTTCTAGTGGAGCTGCTTCTGGTATCATTTTGTTTCGCAGGATTACTGTTATTAATGCATGTCATATTTGCCGGTATCGGAACAATTCCTGGTTAGCCATTTTATAGTCAGTTTGCAACTCAGTGAATAGGATTACCTTTCCATTCTTCCAGAGATCCCCTACGGAGGAAATGCCTGTGCTGTCCCATTTATCGAAACCCTTGTTGACTCCCTAACTTGCATAGCTTGCGCCACCTTCTTGTGCCAGCCTAGTTTTGTATTTGTTTGGCACCAAATAGCAATCGTAAGGGCTTTTGGGTCTATGAGTGATTTTTGTCTAGGGTCCATGTAAAGGGCTCCTTTATATGCTTCAGCACCCATCAAAAGCGTATCCATCCAGTATGCCTGGTCTTTATGGGGGTGGTAGGCCCAATGATTAATGACCATCAGTTGGACTGCCCAATAATATAATTTAATGTTAGGCAGTGGAATCCCCTGTCATACCAGCTTTTCGTCAGTTTGTTTGTGGCTATACACGGATATAGCAGTGTCCTCAATTCGCTTTTGATATTAGTGAAGTAGGTTTCGGGGACATTGAAGGGGTTATTTTTTTAAAATGTATAAAAACCATGGCAGCCCCAGCATTTTAAACAGCGTTGCGCGGGAGATAGCCATTACAACGCAACTTTTACATCATAATGCTATTGCAACAAATCTTTTACATTGTATACTCCATTACAACGCTGTTATTACAACGAATATTCAATTAAAACGCATGCCATTACAACACATTTAAAAAAAAAAAGAAAATAAGTAGTCGCTTTTAAAAATAATACAAAGTTATTATTTTTTAATATCACATTTGCAATATATATACATTTTTAGTTTATTAACAGATTATTTGAATTTATTAAAAAAAAGTACTCAGGTATTAATCAAAAAACACTCGAAGAATAAAAGAGAATATCTCTGGTATGGGATGCAGGGAAAATAGGGGTTTTGGGTGGGGCAGTGTATTAAAATGTAGGCAGGAACTAAGAAGAAAATATAAAAATTAGTTATAGATAAATGTATGAAAACACAGATTTATGAATTTAAATAAATTAATACTTGGGTATGAATTAGAATACTCAAAGATTAATCAAGAGTATGTCTAGCACGGGATGCATGGAAAATAGGGTATTGGGATAGGGAAGAGTATTACAATAATACGTGGGTATGAATTAAATTACTCAAAGAATAAAAGAGAGTATCTTTGGAACAGGATGCAGGGAAAATAGAGAATTTGGGTGGAGTAGTGTAATAAAATGTAGGCAGGGACTGTAAAGAAAGATTAAAAATATTATTTACATAAATGTATGAAAACACGGATCAATGGAATTAAATACATTAATACTCGGGTATGAATTAGAATTCTCGAAGATTAAAGGAGAGTATGTCTGGAATGGGGTGCGTGGAAAATAGGGGTTTAGGATGGGGCAGAGTAATAACAAGAAGTTAGAAAAAAAGGCAGAAACTAAAACAGTAAGTCAGAAAAAAAGAAGAATAAGTGTTAATAATTGTATTAAAAAAAGAGAGTAGTCTAGTGAAATGGTTTATTAAGAAAAACAAGTTTAAATAAAACATTAAGGAAATTAATCGAAAGTTAAAAAGTATGGAGAGGTGCACATTTACATAAACACGTGACATACTTTAACAGTGGTAATGAGAGCACCTGCCAACTGAAAACCATGAGATGAAAGTGAGAGGAGAAATAAATTGATCCCATAGAGTGTTACGTAATCAAAAAGTATATAAACCACCCCTGTGGGATGATTAGTTTCATTTTAGAAAATCAATATGGTTGAACAAAAGCACAAGCATGGTACTTATTCAGGGCTACGGAACCATCTTGAGAATATCTTTCTTTTCCTCAGAGGGAACATATTGTTAATGTGTATTTAAAAAGACATAAAACATTATGTTCCCTCAAGAAGAGTTGGATGAATTATGACAGAGTAAGGTAAGAATATCGAAGAGAGGTAATTTTTGTAAAAGGTTATATGTTTTATTTTTTTTAAAAGAAAGCAAAATTATTTAAATAATTTTAGAATATAGTATGTTTATTCTTAACCACATGGCTGCTGGGCGTTTTCCCCCCCCTGTGCTGGAAAATGCCATTTTAGTGGCACCATGACGAGCTCACGACACCCGTGGGTGATGACGAGCTGAGCTCGTCATCAGCATCGAAAGGGTTAAAAGGAATTTAATGACGAGTTGACGACAGAACCATTACAAGAAAAATAGATGAATAAAGGAAATACTACGTGCAAGTTAATGATTCAGAGCGATGGTATCATCTTGAGTTTATCTTTCATTTCCACAGAGGGATCATATTATTAATGTATAATTAAATTTTCATTCAACTTTATGATCCTTCAAGTGGATTTGGATGACTTTTAATCGAGGATTGAAATTATATTTAGGAATATTTTTGGAAGAGTTGCAAGAAATATTTAATGATTAGAAATCTACCATATCTAAGTTAAAATGTAATATAATATTGACTTGACGAAAAATGTATTGTTAAATGTTATATTGAAATGCCATGTACAGAAAAAAAGAAAGATGAAGTAGTGAGGAGTGTTTGTTGTAGCACTTCTATTCTACTTTATCTGAAAGTAATTAAAGATGATGGGGCAACCCTTATATAATGTAAACAAAAAGAATGAGTGCTTCTGAAAAAATAAATAAATGAGATACAATGCATAATACCAATGAATGAAAAAAAGTTTTTACATCTCACACATGTGATGACTTAAAAAGACTCAATAAAAATATATGGAAAACTTGTGCATTTTTCTTTCAAGGATGGTTTGAAGAATTATACATTTCATGGAAGGACTCAGCACTCCACGCAAAAGGCGAAAAGTCTGCACAATTATGATAGATTAGAAATTAGAATAATATTTTTAAATACCTTCACATGCCACAAACTCGTAAGTAGAGTAGACAGTTTGGGTTAAAAATACCCTGCGACAACTTGTATTTGACACGCATTGTAAAATAAAGTAGGTCACAAAATGGCTACGTACATGCAGAGGGTATCAACGTCACAGATAAAAAAATAAGCCAATCAAGATTAGCCTCAGGAAGGTACAGTTAACCACACAACAGCCAATAAAATGTTTTTGCAAAACTGCACAAGGGAAGGGATTGGTCGGAACTACCTTTTCTAACAAAGCTTAAGAACCAATGAAAAAGAAGAAATAGAATGTTTCTGTTTTTAACATGAGAGCCAATAAGATGACCTTGCAAGTACGCGCAGGGGAAGGTAATGGTTGCTTACAATAAATAATTAATTATAATTAATTATAAATAATTAATTAAATAAACTAAATAAATAATTAATTAAATAAACGGGTAGTTTAAAAGAACGCTTTGGAATAAAACACAAGCGTGTTCGATCAAAGAAGGTTTCGGAGGTGAAGTATAATTAACAATTAATGAATTAACAAATAATTAACAATCTTAAAAAAATTATCAGGGATATTATCTAGTACGGCGTGAAAGCTGCATTAGCAGTGAAAAAATGGCGTAACAACAGGAAACATTGTCAAGATAATATGTCATTGAGAATATGTGCTAGGAAATCCTCTTGAATCATTTATGCAGGGTTCAATGAAAAATACAAATTTAATTATGGAATATTTAAAATACAGCTCATAAATTTACAATGCATATGTGGTACGTAGTAACTATTGATTTGTTTACAGGTAATTTTCAATCACGTGACTCACATTTCACTACTGTCTGGCGCACCATACTTCACTTGCAAAGTTAAAAAGAAGATGTGTGACATATGCATAACAAGTGTAGAGCAAAGCACATTATTGAGGAGGACTTGCTTTCGCAAGACAAAGAAAGGCTTCTTAGAGGATAAGAACGCATTTATCTGCCAGAGCACATTTAATATGCAGGATCCCATGGCTAAACATGACGGGAATCGTCTCTCGTCACTTTCTGATCATCCTGCTTGTTTGCTAAAGTGCTTGTATGCTTCTCATGTAACTCTTTTCATTAACATAGTAATTGTTACTCATACACTATCCTACAAATACCCTAAAGATGCACCCCTCTTGAGTTCGAATAGTAATTGTAACCCCTACACTACCCTGCACTTACCCTACAAATACACCCCTCTGGAGTTGGAATAGTGATTGTAAACCCTGCACTATCCTGCACTTACCCTACAGATGCACCCACCTGAAGTTAGAGTAGTAATTGTAACCCCTACAGTATCCTGCACTTACCTACCGATGCACCCCCCTGGAGTTAGAATAGTAATTGTTACCAACACACTATCCAGCACTCACCCTACAGATGCACCCCCCTGGAGTTAAAATAGTAATTGTTACCAACACACTATCCAGCACTTACCCTACACAATCCTACAAATACCCTACAGATGCACCCCTCTTGAGTTTGAATAGTAATTGTAACCCCTACACTATCCTGCACTTACCCTACAAATGCACCCCTCTGGAGTTAGAATAGTGATTGTAAACCCCTGCACTACCCTGCACTTACCCTACAGATGCACCCCCCTGGAGTTAGAATAGTAATTGTAACCTCTACACTATCCTGCCCTTACCCTACACATGCACTCCCCTGGAGTTAGAATAGTAATTGTAACCCCTACAGTATCCTGCACTTACCCTACAGATGCACCACTCTGGAGTTAGAATAGTAATTGTAACCCCTGCACTATCCTGCCCTTACCCTACAGATGCACCCCCCTGGAGTTAGAATAGTAATTGTAACCCCTACAGTATCCTGCACTTACCCTACAGATGAACCCCCTGGAGTTAGAATAGTAATCGTTACCCCGAAAATATCCAGCACTTACCTTTCAAATGCACCCCTGGAGTTTGAATAGTAATTGTTACCTCTACACTATCCTGCACTTACACTACAAATGCACCCTCCTGGAGTTAGAATAGTAATCATTACCCCTACAGTATCCTGCACTTACCCTACAGATGCACCCCCCTGGAGTTAGAATAGTAATTGTTACCAACACACTATCCTGCCCTCACCCTACAGATTCACCCCCCTGGAGTTAGAATAGTAATTGCTACCAACACACTATCCCGCACTTACCCTACAGATGCCCCCCCCCCCTGGAGTTAGAATAGTAATTGTTACCAACACACTATCCTGCCCTCACCCTACAGATTCACCCCCCTGGAGTTAGAATAGTAATTGTTACCCCTACACTATCCTGCACTTACCCTACAGATGCCCCCCCCCTGGAGTTAGAATAGTAATTGTTGCTCCTATACTCTCCAGTAGTTATAATAAAAGTACACCACTATTGACCTTAAAATAGAAATTGGCACTCCTACAATATCAAGCACATATGTTAAATACGCACCCCCTTATCGTATTTGAAAAAGAAAAACTGTTTTTTGATAAAAAATACTTTAATAATAATTGTAAATCAAAATAAATATTTATTTTAAAAAATATATTTTATACAAATAATTATTTCATTCATATCATTTAAAACAAATATTGTTTTTAATGAAATCAAAGATAAAGTTAATGAATAAAAAAATAAATGTAGTCCGTTTTTTGTTTGATTTACAGTATCACGTTTACGTAGTGACGTTCAACATGAAGGCAGCCATTATGAGTTGCGAGGAAGGACAAAGCTGAAGCAAGGTAGAGGCGCTCAAAGGATTAAAACTTGTTAATAGTTATTATATGTTCTGCAAGAGTGACATTTATTGCAAGGAGAGAAGAGGGAGGTTCATAGATGTAAATAGTTTATGGCAAAATCAAAAACGAAACATGTCCGAAGTCATATTGTCAGTGTATGCCCAAGTTGGGTCATGTGCTTAGATAGAACGAAGATACAAAGAATGCATTTGCAAAGTATATTTTTAATGGATTTAAAAGAAAAAGACTAGAGTAAAGTTTAGATGCAGACAACGGTGACCCAAGCTAAAATTTAGATATACTGTTAATATAAAATGCCAAATTAATAGAGTTGTTGAATTTGGGGCAAAACAGGAAAGTAAAAGTGTAGAGAGTATTAGGAATGTAAAATGTAAAATGTGAGCAACATTATCCAGGTAGTCAGAAGCCATGAAAATCGTTGTAAAGTTGCCAATAGTCTTTCCGACATCTCCTTTCATTTTTTGCTAATTCGTGGGTTCAGACTACGTGTTAATGCTTGACTCATTCTCAAGTCTTGAAAACTTTGCTCCTTCCTCAAAGATTCCAAGAAATGAAAAAAGTTAGGGTGGGCTTTTCCAATTGCTTTGTTGAAGGAGTTGTACCATCCCTCTATGACATTCTTTGTCTTTGATTCTCCTTCTAAACAGCTCAAGTAGCAGTTCCACCACTCCACATGAGAACGTGGTTTCCTCCTGCGAGCCCATCTGCTTAGATGCCCAATCCATGTGTCTTCGAAATAATTTAGTGAGGTAGACAATTTTTCTTTGTTTGATGTATAAAAGTCAGATTCAGTAATTGAAGTGTAGTACGCATCTACACTCTCTGAAGGAACAAAGCAAAGTGCTGTTAGTTTTTTTAGCTCGAATTGCAGTTTGCTATCCGATACATAATCCACAACTAAGAATGTTTTTTGTATCTTAGGCCAAGATGCCAGGGAAAAGTGGAAAATAAATCCTTGAATTTGGGTACCCACGTACGTTTTGGAAATAACAATAATCATTGCGAATTCAAAATCAATAATAATTTTCCTAGGACCTTTATTGGATGTTTTAGATTTTAACACTGTTAAAAATTCAGTGTAAGTTGAGGATTGCTTATCAGGTAGCAAATTGTATACTAAGGGGACTACTTTATGAGAAATTTTGGCATGAATAGTATATATTTGAGTGAAAGGATGGGGCGTGTTGTTAAATATCCAATCCATCATCCAAATATCACTATTCTCTCATTTAAATAGGTTACGTGGAGTACTAAAGATGAGAATTCATTTATGAGGGTTTTGGTTGTCAT
The DNA here is from genome assembly GCF_964263255.1 of Lissotriton vulgaris. Taxonomy (NCBI): domain Eukaryota; kingdom Metazoa; phylum Chordata; class Amphibia; order Caudata; family Salamandridae; genus Lissotriton; species Lissotriton vulgaris. The sequence goes on along the minus strand of NC_141685.1, from coordinate 2,039,392,837 downwards.
GTACTGAGAAAAGTACGTTAGCAATAGATACAGGGAGCTCAGGAGGAATTAGAATGTCAGAAAAGGTTTGAGGAGCAACTCTTTTTGGGTTACTTGCCTGTTTTTTTCGTTTTATAATTCATCTCAGAAAGGGAATAATGGGCATACATCTGGCAACATGATCTGGAACATGTTGTGCAACCTCCCTAGAGCAAATAGAACTACAGCTGTCTTTGGAGGAGCATGCATTTCATTACAGTTTCTCTGACCTCAATCTCCATTGCAGAGGCAGAGTGGTTATGGTCTGTGGTTCCTAAAACAGAGTCACCCAGAGTAACCACTCTGCCTGTGCTATGGGATGAGTAGTATTGCACACACCACCAATGACACCTGGGTTCTGTTATTCTCTCTCTTCGCAAGAAATGTACCCTTCATGTTTTAATAAGTGGTTTCCTTTTCTTGAAGAGATGTATTGTGCCCTCTTGTCAATTACTTGAATTGAAGACATTTTCTGAAAAGATGAGAATATGCATATTGTATGTTAAAATATATTTTCATCTATAAATTATTTTTAACAAATTATGTTTTTTAAATTAATGAAAAAGAATTTAGACAAGGTGGGACATTCCTTGATTTTATTGAATTTTACCTGCTTATGATAATGCAAACTGATTTCTTTACAAATAATTGTTTTTAGTTTTGGAATATGTAGAATAACCCTGGGCGAAGAACTACGCTCCGTTTGCGGAGTTTGCGGAGTTTTGGCAACTTCGCGTTCCGCGGAGTTCGCGTAGCTGCCGATAACTCCGCTATCCGGTGCGGAGCGTAGTTGTCGCACGCTAAATAACATTGTCGCGCGCCAAATAACATTATCGCGTGCGCGGCAATGGCTTACCTTGGTTCTGAGTTCGCTTTTTCCCGGTCGCGTCTGCCACCATGTTTGTAAACCCTTCCGTGCAGCTGTGCGAACGCGATAACGTCATTGGAAGCACGATAAAGCCATAAGGACGCGCGAGTATGTTTGTTGGTAAGATCGAGTTCCCGAACACGCAGAACCTGCAATTTTGCACAGAATAACTAGCGAGCATGTTAAAAGTTAAACCATAATAATAAATTACCATTTTGGTTAGCAAACAAGTGAAAAACCCCTCAAAGTTGTACCTTTGGATGTATTTTTTGAAGGGAAGGAGTCCTCTTTCTGTTTCTACTCTATTTTTGAATATTAAGGAGGAAGGGCTCTGGAGTTTACAACTTCCTGTCCACCAGGCTCCTCCCAGTGCTTTGTCCATGAGGTGGTCACTTTCATTTGGATTTTGAGCTGGCAGGATCACTTTCTGTGTGTGTTGGCTGCATTACTGCTTTTTTTTAATCTTACTGAGGACTTTTGGATTTTGAATTCTCTTTTTCAAGTAAGTTCAGTAATGTATGAGTGAGTATGATGTTGTAGACTTGTGTTTGTTTGATTTAAAAAATGTTAACTACAGTATTCATTCCTTGATTTAAATTATTGATGGGTGCCTACTTTTATGAGGTCCCAACTTGTATTTCTTTTTAAATTTCATCCAGGCTACATAGAGGGGTACCCATGGGTAAAATCATAATTCTGTGTTTAAATTTTTATTAAAGTTTGTAAACAAACATCATGGCTGGCATTGGATTATGGTCATCATTATGCAATAGCAATGTCTGCTGTGGAATTTCTGTTTGTGTAATGAAAAAGTTTTTTATTTTTTTAAGCCAATAGCTGACCCTAGTACTCCATGTAGTTAGTGTGTAGGCATGTTTGAGTTCATTGTAATAACTTTCTGTGGTTGGCCTGGGCATGTGTTGTTGGCGGCCATTTTATGTTTCCCAGCCACTTTGGTCTTGCCATAGGCCTCCAAACTTGTGGCCTACTCTTCCAGTAGGCCAGAGGTACTAGTCATAGGGTCATGAAAGGTAATCAACTGTTTTTCTGGTGTACCTCTAATTAGGAAATCATGGATGGACTGGTTTGATTTAGAAAATCTTATGTTTATGTGTGGGGTATGTCAGGTTTCGGGTGTCTGTCAATTTCTGCCATTAGGTAACCCTAGGAATACAGCTCGGGTAGTTTTGGTAACGTCGCACCGTGTGAGAACGCGACCTTACCTTTTTTGTCTTGTTCGCGCGCTCAATGTACTGGCTCGGGAACGCGATAACGACTTTTTACTCGATTCGCGTTGCCGAACACGCCGATTTTGCATTCTCGCGAACAATATGTCCCGAGTTGCATAAAAGTTCCTCGAAAATGTTTAATGTGTCCCCTGTGCTACCAAAAAGTCCTCATTTTTGTGTTATTTGGTTGTGGTTTTGTCTTCCTGGAGCATGGGCCACTCCCAGTTCCTTTCTGTCCTCTATGTAATGATTTCTTGTTTATGGTTGGAGTGACCAATTTGGGGGGTGGTGTCTGGTGTGTCCATTTTGTGAAGCTAAGCATTGTCCCTTTGGCATAGGCATTTATTGTCTGTCCTCTCTTTCTTTTCATGTAGTGGTGAGGGCCATTTTGTGTGTACTTACTTCCTTTGTGATGATTCTGCTATGTTGTTGTTGGTGGGCAGGCCATGTGGTGGCGGCCATTTTGTGTATGCTTCCTTTGTGACTGATTTTGCCATGTGGTGGAGGCCATTTTGGGTGCATCCCCTTTCCATGTTGTTTTTGGGTGTCCCTGTCCTCCTGGCCCTATGGAGGCGGCCATTTTCTGTGTCCTTCCCTGGTTCTCTTCTTTTGCCATAGCCATCCAAGGCTTTTGTAGGTACTACCACTCACAGCCATAGGTGCATTCAAGTTAATCAACTATTTTTGTGGAGTAACTTTAATTACACCGTGTATGGCTTTGGATTGCTTCACATTTTTTGTAATGGTGGTACTTTTAGTTTTTGGTTGCTTGTGTGTAGCTAATATGGCACTCCCTGCCAGTAGGTAACCCTAGGAATACTGTTCGCGTACTTTTGGTAACGTCGCACCGTGTGAGAACGCGACCTCACCTTTTTTGTCTTGTTCGCGCGCTCAATGTACTTGCTCGGGAATGCGATAACGACTTTTTACTCGATTCGCGTTGCCGAACACGCCGATTTTGCATTCTCGCGAACAATATGTCCCGAGTTGCATAAAAGTTCCTCGAAAATGTTTAATGTGTCCCCTGTGCTACCAAAAAGTCCTCATTTTTGTGTTATTTGGTTGTGGTTTTGTCTTCCTGGAGCATGGGCCACTCCCAGTTCCTTTCTGTCCTCTATGTAATGATTTCTTGTTTATGGTTGGGGTGACCAATTTGGGGGGTGGTGTCTGGTGTGTCCATTTTGTGAAGCTAAGCATTGTCCCTTTGGCATAGGCATTTATTGTCTGTCCTCTCTTTCTTTTCATGTAGTGGTGAGGGCCATTTTGTGTGTACTTACTTCCTTTGTGATGATTCTGCTATGTTGTTGTTGGTGGGCAGGCCATGTGGTGGCGGCCATTTTGTGTATGCTTCCTTTGTGACTGATTTTGCCATGTGGTGGAGGCCATTTTGGGTGCATCCCCTTTCCATGTTGTTTTTGGGTGTCCCTGTCCTCCTGGCCCTATGGAGGCGGCCATTTTCTGTGTCCTTCCCTGGTTCTCTTCTTTTGCCATAGCCATCCAAGGCTTTTGTAGGTACTACCACTCACAGCCATAGGTGCATTCAAGTTAATCAACTATTTTTGTGGAGTAACTTTAATTACACCGTGTATGGCTTTGGATTGCTTCACATTTTTTGTAATGGTGGTACTTTTAGTTTTTGGTTGCTTGTGTGTAGCTAATATGGCACTCCCTGCCAGTAGGTAACCCTAGGAATACTGTTCGCGTACTTTTGGTAACGTCGCACCGTGTGAGAACGCGACCTCACCTTTTTTGTCTTGTTCGCGCGCTCAATGTACTTGCTCGGGAACGCGATAACGACTTTTTACTCGATTCGCGTTGCCGAACACGCCGATTTTGCATTCTCGCGAACAATATGTCCCGAGTTGCATAAAAGTTCCTCGAAAATGTTTAATGTGTCCCCTGTGCTACCAAAAAGTCCTCATTTTTGTGTTATTTGGTTGTGGTTTTGTCTTCCTGGAGCATGGGCCACTCCCAGTTCCTTTCTGTCCTCTATGTAATGATTTCTTGTTTATGGTTGGGGTGACCAATTTGGGGGGTGGTGTCTGGTGTGTCCATTTTGTGAAGCTAAGCATTGTCCCTTTGGCATAGGCATTTATTGTCTGTCCTCTCTTTCTTTTCATGTAGTGGTGAGGGCCATTTTGTGTGTACTTACTTCCTTTGTGATGATTCTGCTATGTTGTTGTTGGTGGGCAGGCCATGTGGTGGCGGCCATTTTGTGTATGCTTCCTTTGTGACTGATTTTGCCATGTGGTGGAGGCCATTTTGGGTGCATCCCCTTTCCATGTTGTTTTTGGGTGTCCCTGTCCTCCTGGCCCTATGGAGGCGGCCATTTTCTGTGTCCTTCCCTGGTTCTCTTCTTTTGCCATAGCCATCCAAGGCTTTTGTAGGTACTACCACTCACAGCCATAGGTGCATTCAAGTACTTGCTCGGGAACGCGATAACGACTTTTTACTCGATTCGCGTTGCCGAACACGCCGATTTTGCATTCTCGCGAACAATATGTCCCGAGTTGCATAAAAGTTCCTCGAAAATGTTTAATGTGTCCCCTGTGCTACCAAAAAGTCCTCATTTTTGTGTTATTTGGTTGTAGTTTTGTCTTCCTGGACAGGCCATGTGGTGGCGGCCATTTTGTAGGTACTTCCTTTGTGCATTTATCATTGGCCTCCCTGCTTTTGGTCTGATCTGATAGTAGGACAGAGTCCCAGAGGTGGTAGTTAGTTACTAGTTAGCGGGGCTGCTTTATGTAGCTGTTTCTATTTGGTCTATTTAATTACCATCATTACGGCATGTGTGTATGCCATTGCATTTCCAAGTTGGTTGTCTGGGCAGGGGGGTAGGTAACTTTTTTGTGTGTGTAATAATTTTATGACTTGTATGTGTTTTTGCAGTGAAGTTTTACAAACTCTTAGCCATGGGGTATTTTGATTTTCCTTGCATTAACCTGTCATGACTCATGTGTAGCAGGCGTCCTCCTTTTTCTGTCCATATTGGTATGATAGGCCTGCTTGACTTTATTATTGGTTATTTCTGGACTTCATGTGGCTGGGAGCTGTGGTGCTCGTAGTATTAGTCTTCTTTTTTGTGTTTTATACATTGCCCTGTGTGTCTTTCAATTGTTCATGTGTTGGCTTACTGCTTGTTTGACTGACGTTTTCTGTCTTCTTTGCTTGTAGGTGCACAGAAAAAGACTGAGGAGGTGCTGGCTGTTTTCATCCATCGCCCATTCAACTGCCAGACGGACGTCCTTCAATTGTACGCCACGTGTGGTGTGTGACTCATCTGACCACACATCTCTGCAATTTGTGCTACTGAGTGCTGCTGTGTGCTGCTGACATCAGAAGAAGATGGGTCCTAAGAGAGCAGGTACCAGGTCCTCCACCACCAAGAAAGTTGCTGAGAAGAAGGTACAGAAGAAGGAAGTGTCACTTAAGGCTGGTATGGACCCCCAAACCTTTTTTGGGCCCCCAAAACGTACGCCTGCAGCAGCGGTGTCCGTGGTGCAAGCTGGAGCCAGCACATCCGCATTAGCGGGGGCAAGCCACCAACCCAGGGCCAAGCACATGAGGGTCGAAGAGGTAGCCGGCCTAGTGTTACAAAGCAGTGATACTGAGCCTGAACTTAACTTATCGCTGTCTCAAAGTAGCACACAATCCACGCAAGATGAAAGTGCTGAACAACCGCCGCCAGCAGTAGATGTTCAACAACCACAACCACTTCCCGCAATAGTTGTTGAAAAACCACAACCACCGCCCGCAATAGTTGTTCAACAACAACAACCAAATCCCACAATAGTAGTTGTTGAAGAACCACAGCACGCTATAGTACTTCCTCAAGAACAACAACCACCGTCTCCGCACGCAATAGTGGAAGTTGTTCCTCCCGATGTCGGGGCAGTTCAGGAAGTAGAGCCTCATTCCGAGCAAGAAGAAGAGGAAGCCACTTCTGGAGGTGATCAACTGTCTTTAAATTTACGAAAGGAAAGGAGGGTTAGTGGCAGTGAATCGAGTTCTTCGCATAGCATCCCTTCAGATGACCTTGATAAGGATTGGCACCCACAACGAAGAACTGAGCATTCAAAGGAGAGGCATCAAAAGACCAGGCTGGGAAAAAGGAAGGATCCGTCAAGGCTTGAACTTCCGGAGTTCGATGTAGGTGAACAGGATACTGATGGTGATAAAGACGGGTCTGACACTGACAATGTCATCATCACAAGCGTTATTCCTGGTGCAGAGGATGTAGAGACCAGCATTTTCACCCTATCCAGAAGGGCTGCGATTAGTGATGAGCAGATAGCACGTGTAACTCCTACACACTCAGCGCCCAAAGTAACACCAGCTCCCATTTTTGCATCAGCGAAGGCCCGGCAGCGTGCGACATCCAGCGCAAGCGCCACCTCAACAGAAGGAGGTAGTGGCAGTACTAGTACTGAACTGTTACATAGGGAAATTCAACAAAAAGGCTCCAGTTCATCCGGGATTGGAAGTGGGTCCTCCTCTTCCTATGGCAGGAGACAAAAGTTTAGCTCCCCAGTCTGGGATTTTTTTACGGTTCACCCACATCAGGAGAACATTGCTATATGCACCATTTGTCACACCAATGTTAGTCGTGGTAAGATTGGTACAAACTATGGCACTGGAGGCCCAACGACCCATATGAAAAAAACACACACAATTGTATGGGAGAACCACCTTGCAAGCTTACAAAAAGATGTAAGCACTGGTGTTGGTGGGGAGGATACAGTACTACAAGGTCCACTCATGGAAGAAGAGGGAGACGATGACCTTCTATCTGGGAGTGGTACACAAATGAGCCCTGTCGCCAGCACTGGAGTGGTGCAGTCCAAATCCTCAGCATCAGCAACTTCTCAGTGGCACCAGAGTCAGCCGGAGACACCAAGGGCAAGGAGTGAAAAGTCTGCGTTGAAAAGTGGTCCGTCTAGCAGAACAGACAGAATTACCAAGCAGCTTACCATTACTGGCATGTTTAGGCAGGAGGGAAAGTACGAGCGGAACCACCCAACAGCACGTTTGTACAATGCTAAATTTGCAAAAATGTTGGCACTGGACCTTCTCCCATTTTCATTTGTTGAGTCAGTGGGATTTCGGCAATTAGTGGCAACACTCGCCCCAAAATGGGACGTTCCCAGTCGCTACTATTTTGCAAGAGTTGCTATTCCAGCACTACACCACGACGTGCTGGGATTGATTGGGAAAGCCTTACAACAGAGTGTTGTCCATTGTATCCACCTGACAACCGACATGTGGAGCAGTCGCGAAGCCACAGCAGATTACATGTGCATCACCGCACACTGGATCTCTTTTGCAGGTGTGAAAGACAAGTTAACATCAGGCCTTCTTGACGTTGCTGGGATTTTCAATGACACTCGCAAACATGCAACTGTAGCCATGTTTGGTATGGAGAAAAATCATACTGCTGACAACATTTTGTCTGACTTTAACAGCAAGGTCTTTGAATGGCTGAAACCAAGAGGCCTTGGTTTTGTTGCCACCGACAATGGCAGTAATGTAGTGAGGGCAATGAAAGATGGACAGTATTTCAGGGTACCCTGTTTGGCACACTGCATTAACTTAGTCGTGCAAGACTTTCTGAAAAATGAACTCCAAGTCAGCACCATACTGACCATCTGCAGAAGAATATGCACGCATTTTAACCATTCTTTCAAAGCGCGGAAGCTGCTACGCGTCATTCAGCGGGAGCATAATTTGCCAGTCAAAGCACTGATCCAGGAGGTCCCAACACGTTGGAACTCGACTTATTTCATGCTTGAGCGTCTCTTTGAGCAGTACATACCACTGAATGCTTATGTAATGTCAAGAAGATTAGTGGATCCTACTGTTAATCTTAAAAGCCTGACCGTTGAGATGTGGCAGTGGGACATCATTAAATGCTTGACAGAGATGCTACAACCTTTTGAGGTGTTCACACGTGCAGTTAGCAGGGAGGACTGTACTATGGGCCAAGCCATCCCATTGTTGTACATGCTCGAGCAACAGCTGAAGGAGGTCTGTGAAACATACGAAGGTGACGAAGAAAAAGTTGATGCATGTACCTTGGCCAAGGCCTTACGCAACCGCTTATCTGTAAATGCAAGGCTTAAAATGATTGTGTCAGATCCAAATTACATAACTGCAACAATCTTGGATCCACCGTACAAATTGTTTGTCAGCAGTAGCGCAGTCATTCCTTTTTCAGATGGGGATGTTGCCAATTACAAAAGTTCCATAGCTGTGGAAGCTAATGATTTCGAAACTGAACGGCTGTTACTTAAAGGCCTGACAGTGCCAGCCCAGGACAGTCAAAGTACTCCAGGCCATCCTCCTGAGGCAACTCAGGCAAGTTCATCACAGCATGAGAGCGGTGCGTCCGCTTCCCAGCAGGCACCAACAGTACCAAAAGCAGCACCTACACGATCTGATTCAGCAGACACAACCAAAAGCATAACTGCTTTTTTTCTACAGAAGGGGATGGGTAAGTCTGTTGCTGTTGCAAAGGGGAAAGAGGAGCAGCAAAGCCGAGCACCAATGAACACTGAGCGGATGGTTCAGGCCTATCTGGATGACACAACAGAGGTGTTCATGGAGCAAAGCCCATTGGTCTATTGGTATGAAAGAAGGAGACAGTGGCCAGTGCTGAGCAGGCTGGCGATAAAGTATTTGGCTTGTCCTGTAGCCAGTGTCGCCTCTGAGTGGGTTTTCAGTGCTGCTGGTGCCATTGTGACATCGAAAAGGACCAGTCTCTCCCCCAAAAGCGTCGAGAGGCTGACAATGATAAAAATGAATCAACACTTCATACCACCAGACTATACTGTACGTGAATCAGAGCAGGATGAAGAAAGCGAGCCCGAAGAATTCATCACTGCTGGGTTACATGACCTACTGCTGTCCGGACCCGCAGAGTTTGAGGACGAGCACCTCTTCCCTGACCAATAGGCTGTTAAATTGTGACTTTTTCCCTTCTTTTATTTGTGTTATTTATTTTCTTATTAAAAATGACTTTCTGGTGCAAAACTGCTAATCTTAAAATAAAAAGCTCAACCAAATCCAGCCCCACCACTCATTCTTTTAATGTACCTACTGGAGTTGCACACCTGTGCATTTATTTTCGCTGTATCTTTTTTAGTTACCTCCTGGAGTTGCACGCCTGTGCATTTATGTTCCATGTTGACTGCACTCCTCAGAGTCTTGCTGCATCTTCTTGACTCCCACTCAAGTCAATACAATTCCATCTTGGCAGCCATACATTTGATGTTGTAGATGGAGTATAGTACAATAACAATAATGTAGCCTCTAACAGTCCCTCCATAATAAGTGAACCGTACATGACTACAGCCATCCTCTATTTCATTTGAAATCTGCAACTCATAATAACTGCCTTGCTGAGTCTTACTGTTAAGGCTACCACCTCTGTCTGCAGGCATTCAGAGACGACTCTTCTGTGTCAAAAGAAACTTGAGCAGGCATCCACAACTGAAGTCAACTTGTTGTGATGACTCGCATTACAAAGGCTCGGCAGCATCTGTGATCAATCTTCTGACAGTGAAAGAGAAGAAGAGCAAAACAGGTATAAAAATGAATGATGCCATGCATTGCATTGGATGTATTTTTTGGCTGACTCTGAGCTAATGTGCATGGAGTTGAAGTATACTAGTAACTTCAGTTCAGACTCACGTGATAGCCAATTCTTCCATGTTATTTACTAATAATAGAAATTATTTACGCACTTGTGTTCCTACTACTACAGATGCAGTCAGGACTTAATTTATCGTAGTCACTCACTACAGACTGAGTTGCTGATGATAATGATGGTGACCACCATATCTTTGCTGTCAGGCAGTTGGATCTGAGCTGATTGATGCACAATGTTTCTTGGAGTGGAATACAAGGTAATAAATAAATACAAATAAGAGTCACAGCACAGTAGACCCAGGCTACTACATGTTTGTGCACAGTGCTGTGGTAGAGTACAATAGTGGTATGATTGATGACTGAGAATGACGCATTGATTTTGTTGATTAATTTTGTAAATGCTAGGTTGCTTTTTCAATTTCATTCACCTTTCTGTGGCTCTGAAATTTTTAGGGAAATGCAGTTTGTATAATGGCCAAACCTGTGTCGTCGTGGGCCTGTTGTTGTGTGCTGGCTCCTGTCTTTTTTGTACTTCTACATTAAAAATGATATGCAACTAGTAGACTTATACAAATTGTATCCAAGCCGCCTCAGTCTGAAAGTCCTCTCATACGACTACTCCTCTTGTATTGTTTTTTTTATCTTCACTGTATTACAATTTGTTTAGGTCATTCACATTCTTTTGTATTTGCCTTTTCTTTTTCAGGCTGGACATCTTTCACGGTTCACCCACTGCTTTATAGTATGAGCATCAACTCTCATCCTTACCACAGATCCTCATCATCAAGCAATTGGATTGCGGGAAATCAAGAATCATATTCAGCGTGTCCTTTTCTTACGTCCATTGCTTACAATCATTAGCTAGCTGATCAACATCATAAATCATCGTCTTCATTGTTTTGCTTTTGTTGTCTCCAATCTCCATGCGTACTGTTTTTCTTTCTCAAACCTTTCCCAAAACCCCTGTACCCATCCATTAAACAATCCCTAACCCTCTTCCCCCGGGCTGCGTGGTTACATTGAGGTGTGATGTTTCTTACATTAAATATACACCAACAATTTGATCACGCGCTTGCTGGGGCAGATGTGGTCAAAGCAACAATAGTGAAATGTCAACAAGGCATGGCCAGGATCTTCTGCGGCTTCCCAACTCAAGCTCTGTGTATAACGCCAAATAATTTACCATTAACATCAAACAACGAATGCATCTAATGAATTGGCGTATTTTTTTGGGTAACAAAGCATTATGATTTAGAAAAGTTTGACGTTGCCGTGAGTACTACAAGTAAAGTTGAACTTCTTATCTTCTCTTGCACTTTGTTTCCAGTCCCCAAAACCATTGTTTTGTTTCAGTTTAGCAGTTGCAATATTGGGTCACCCATGCAATGTACTGTACTTACTTATACTACCCCCACATTGTCTGTCACGCAAATGACTGTCTCTTTCTTTTTGTCGCTACTGGCAGGGTCTGTCTACTACTATCACAGAAGTTCTGATTCTGAACCACAGATTCTTCGCCATTGTCTTGGAAATCAAATGCAGCCCTTGCAGTGCCACACTTCATGATAAATCATCATCATCTCATCAGCAATCACAGGTAAGATAAGTTTGCAGTGAGGTATAACGCAAGACAGACTGGTCGTTCTTCTAATACTACAAATATAACTCAGTGAGGGTTTACTGCATCTATCTGTTTGCATGTTAAAGATGTGGGCAATATATTTTATTATTAAAAAGCACTGTCCACCGACCTGCATGGCCAAATTAAACCTTGCGAGGTTGCACAACGTACATTATTTGGTGAAACACTCCCCCCTCCAACCCCACAAGAAACGCAAATGAACTTCAAATGTTTTCTTTTTAACAACTGTGTGTCTCGTTTATTTTAACATAATGTAATATATAACTAAAGATGATACAAAAATAAAATATATATAAATCCTACACCAAGCTGTCCCCCTACCCGCCTCCCCTAACCCCAACCAAATTCCCACGCTCAATGTCATGTAAAAAAAAAGTAAAAACCCAACACCCAATTCCCACCCACCAACAAAAGGATTGAAAAAGGGGCAAACAGGGTCCATCTCATAGCCGGCGGGCTTTTAAGTGTTGATCCACCAGGATCTTTACACGCTCCTCTATCTGTTTTTTAGTCTGACTGCTTTGAGCCTCCAGCCTGGCTACCCGGAGGAGAATTTTTCGCTGGAACTGGCGGCACCTACATTGGCAGCCATGTTGTTGTGGGGGGGTGGACGATGCGGGGAAAATCTGGCGGCGGGCGGCTGCCTGAGCACGCCGACGTACTCCTGCAGGCTTGGGGGCCGGGGCATTGGAAGAGGCAGCAGCTGCTGCCGCCGCCTCCTCCTCCTCCTCCTCGGCCTGAGCCACCAGCCGGCGGTAGGCCTCAACGATGGCCTGCAGTTTCCGCTGACGGGCCCGGACTGCCAGCTCCTTCCTCGTTGGTTTAGAAGGAGTAACTATAAAGAAAGAGACAGAATTGTTGTAATCAAAAATCCCAGCAAATAAAGAACGCAAAATGGATCCAACACATAGTGGGCGGCACAGTACAGTAGCAATAGCAAGCAAGTTGAGTACCTAAAATGTTGTTTTATCTATCTTGAACATTCTACGCCTTATATACTTCATTTGTCTGCCTTTTTGGCACGGCATTATGCCTGCCCTAGTAACATAGCATGGGTGTACTTCAACGGTCACATACGAACACCTGTCTTTTTCATATCTCGTTTTTTTATATCATATACTCTGTGCTTCCGGGAAAAGTGACAGTCTCAAACTAACATTAAATTAACAGTGGCCAGCTAGTACTAGTAAATGTCTACTCTAGAGACTATCATTCTTTATATCGCCAACAAACGTTAGGTGGTTTGTGTTTCGCCAGCAACGACCCGGAATGCATCCAGTCATCCCCTCCTTCCCTTGCCTTTGTGTTTAACCAAAACACCGCTGCCAACACTAGTATCCACTATCCACTAACCACCAATATTGGATGTGTCTCCCACCCACGCAGGCAGCTGTGTTTTCCACTTTCTATGCTTCCACAACAACCCACGCATCCAACTGCTCTCAAACACCTGCATTGCTGATTCCAAAGTATCCTTCTATATTATATGATTAGAGCTTTTTCCTTGCACCTTTCATCATACTTAAAATCAATCTCATGTTAATCCATCGCGGTCATGTAATGTTGTGGATAAGACTTTTTTAGTCTGCCACCAACCTTTCACAGCTGAGTTGTAGTCACATAGAAGAGGCATGTATAACTAATTTTATCAATTCTGGCCGGTGGTAATGCTTTTGCTAAGCTTGGTAATGAGAACAGTGGCGTCATATATTGTCCAGTAGAACTTCAAGTTCATTATAAATATCAGAGTACAGTGAGGAAGTTTTCCCCACCCACCAAGTAATGCGGATCACTATTGAATGTAACTTACCATCGCCCACCGTTGTTGTCTCCTCCCCCGCTGCTGCCGGTGCTGCTGTAGGTGCCTCTGGTGGTCCTCCATTCCCCTCCGGGATCGCCTCTGCTGACGGCGTTGCAGCGCCGCTGCCCCCGTCGGCACTGGTGGATGGTACCGGTTCTGCAAAAATAAAAATAAGTCATTAAGTACACCTTTTTAGATGGATGCACAGCCCCCATTGTACTTGTTCACCAAGAACGGAGTTCTGCAAAACAGTTAAGTACAACGTAATCACTAGTAGTCCACATTGCCTAGTACAGCAGAGTAAGTAACACACTACACATATCAGCATTTATTTGGTATGGTATGGTACCCAAGCTCATCTCATCTATACTGCTACTCTAGTCCTTGGAAAGTTAGACTGAACTATGCAACCTAACCAGTTTACTTTGTACATCAATGACATGTCTACAGTTTTGCGCATGCTACCTCACAGCTTGTTGCGCAGTACGAGAAGACGCCTTTGAGGCCACATGATAGTTCAAAGCATACACCTGAAGAGTTTGGAAAATAGAGGCCCGTATTTACTTTTTGAATGTGGATTGTGGAATCCAGTTTCCTTACAGCCTCAGGTTACACCTTTTTTTTAGCATGACAGCTAAAAAGTTGAATAAATGTATGTAATGTTTTCATACTGTCTAACGTGCACCACTTTTGTCATTATCTTTCGGCAGATGAGAAGATTTACTTCTACGAAGCAAAGATTTGCAGAGCTTACCAACAAGAGGCATATGCAACCAGTATACGTTCAATGGTGAGGGGTCTCCGACATTTCCCACATTTCCCTATCGTGCACTGGTAGCTGTACAAATGTAGAATACTTTTTATTGAGCCTTTTTTAACTCTGGATTTCTTCTGGTGGCCCTGCCCTTGACGTATTTGACAGAACAACTTAAAAACATTGATGTTACTTACTTAGTTACTTCTAATAAAATAAAGGTTTTGAAGTACCACATTGACTCGGAAGTATATTTTCAGTGTCTGTTGTCTTGTAGACTTACACGAGAGAGTGAGAAAAAGGGGGTTACTTAGGTTATGGATTGTGTAATAAAAGCATTTGGCATCTTCATATTGGGGTTCAGGAAAGGGGTAATTGAATAATTGACCAATGACTGAGCCCATATAGGTTGTCGTTCATTGAATTGTGGGTTCCTCTGAGTTCTGTGACTGAGGTGTAAGACTGTAAGTAAGTAAGGTCCAACCTGCCTATCAACAACAACATCCAATTTTGGGGTGCATGCATACATAGTTATGTATGTCACTGCATAGAAGAATACCCGCAAGAGTAGTAGTGGTATTCATTACTAACGCTTACAAAATAGTAAACCAACATCTGCATGCATACTTGGTTGGTGTCAATTGCCAAAGAAGAGACATTACAGAGGAAAAAGCATAAGACAGGAGTGGACCCTGTGCCTTCCGCTATTCGATCACAGATTTTTTGAAAAGATTGATACCTTAACTAAACAGTTAGGTGAAATGTCATTAATCTGTTGGAAAAAAAGCTCCGTTTGAAAGTTAGGGAAATATCATTGTTCCAAAAGAAAACACTGTTGGACTTACTAGGGACAGCAGCAGGATCCTCAGTAGAGGAGCTCTGTGCCTGTGGTTCACAATCACGTTCACCCGCCGACTCGGTCCCAGCCTTCTGCTTGCCCCTGGGTTCTGTGGTTCATGTAAGAAATAATAAAGAAAGAGAAAACATTGAGTGCTGTGAAACATAGACAGCAAGCATTTCAAAAACCACTGCTACAACATTAAAAGAAACAAACATTGGTCTACCAAATGACTACTGCCTTGCATGATTCACTGACTAGTGTACTTGGTGAAAACAAATCAAATGTTCCATAAACATTCTGATTGCAGATTACTAAGTAACACAGAGGCAGTAAGACCTGAACAACACCACAGATTCAAGAATGGGGTAATCAATCAATTATCTGTAAGTAGCCATTTCTTTTTCATTTTTTGCCAGCAAAATGCATAGATTGCAAGGAGGAGACATGCTTAACTTTGTGCATACTAACTAACACGGAATTGTACGTTCATGGCATCATATTTTGTTTTGCTACTGACTGAATGCTACTGCTGCCCTACCCACTCAATAAACAAACTACATCAGTTCTATGGAGGGCTGAGGCAGGGGCGGCTATAGGCTCATGGTGGTCCTGGACTCCTGGCCAGGGAGCGTAGGTGGGGGGCCCGGAAGAGGAGGTCGGGGCGGAGCACGGAGGCCAGTGAAGAGGGGGGAGTCAGGGTGTTTGGAAGTGGAACAGAGCCGGAGGCACCAAATCCCTGCCAGGGGCCGCCACGCAAATATGTATCCATCCTCTGAGGATTATTAAATTAAGGATATATATTGGTGGGGTGGCCCCTGGCGTTTGGTGGCCCTGTGCAGTTGCACAGCTTGAACATGCCTAAATCCAGCCCTGGCTGAGGTAAGAAGAACAAAGTAACTTTTGCATTCATTGCCAGAGGAGTATTATTCATGCAGAAGAGAAGGCCGTGAAAAAAAGATACAATATGCATTGCAAACACGTACAATTATCCATCAACGGCTATTTCACTGACGGACAAAGGAAGGACAAGACTCTATTAATAGCATTAACTAACTTCAGTTCTCTACAATAAAGAAAATCTCACACCAATAAACAGCAAAAGCTAGCGCCAAATTGAACACGCAAGAGTCAGTGAGGATGAAGAAGCGCAGCATAGACCAGTGTCATACAATTACAGTAGATATAATAACGGAATACATCGGAAATGTAACTAGGAGCACCAGTCATCGCGTTACTTATTCAGCCAAGATTTACAAAGATACAACAACAATACTTATACTACTATAGAGATATATTATACACACACTTTTTTTTTTTGGGTAGCCACTCACCAAGACCCACGACCTCGACGCCAAGCAGGTCCAACAGGTCCTGCTCCCGGTCCAAAATGTCTGCCCAACGGTGGGTCAGCTGGTGGTGGGTACGCCGGATACCGGAGCAGCGGAAGACTGCCCGACGCACCTTCACCCACCGCCGGAGACGCTCCTCAATATGCTGGTAGCCGGAGCCGGGCCTGCCACCTGCTGCCAACATCAGGGGGAGGTAGCGCTGGATAAAGAAAACCAGGGCAGCCACCTCCTCCTCCCCAAAAAGTTGGCGGGGCCTCACCCCTTGGGGGCGCATTCTGCCGCAAGGCAGCCTAGTTTTTTGGGGCACTGGCGCCTTGCCCTTTGAGCCGCCGCTGCTGCTGGCGCCCTTGACCATGGTTCTGGGTGGAGGGTAGAAGAAAACTAAAAGTTCAAGACAAAAAGGTAGGGGAAAGAAGAAGCAAGGTAAAAGAACAAGAAGGAAGTATAAAAAGCAATAGAAAAGTTGTAAAAGTAGAAATAAAATGAAAAATATAAACCTAGGCACAGAGAGAAATAGGTAATAACTAAAGAAAGTTAGAAAAAGTGGGTAAAAAGACAAGGATTAAAGAGATTTTAACAGGATGCAAAAGTAGGCCCAAAACCATAGCCAGAGTGTGTGATCCAAGATGGCTGCGCCCATCGCGACCGCATGGGTAGGTTCGCGCGATATTTAGCGCGATCACGCACTTTTGTAGTGCGAACGAGAAGATGAGTTCCCGAACATGTCTTGCACAACGTGACCACGTTAATTGTGACCCGGAACAGGAAATAAGGGAACGCAAGCAGGCGGGACAAACCTCTGGGGTAATTTAGCGCGCTAGCCATCCCGAGCATGCAGGCAACGCCCCGAACACGCGCACCGCGCTCCCGAAGACGAAAAACGGCGCGCGAACGGGCCCAGCAAGCAACTCCGCATGCTTGCGGAGCTACGCGTAGTTCGCGGAGTGCAACTACGTCTTCGCGTAGCTCCGCGGAGTCCGACTCCGCGAACTACGCCCAGGGTTAATGTAGAATATACCTTTTTGTTTGTTGGTTTTGGTTCCTACTTGTTATCTGTTGTTGTTTATTTAGGTAGTAATTCTCTTGATTTTTTTAATCTGGAACAGAAAAGAATTAATATGTATACATCAATAAGACTCATTTTTTGTATGTTGGTTGTTAAGGAGAAAACAGGCTTAACTTATATTCAAATATACATTATAAACAAGAATTTACCTATATTATTTCTTAAAGAGGTTATGAAGAAGATGCAAATTTTGGAATGTAGGATTGGAGAAGTAGTGGATTTTTTGACTTGCAATAGAGCTCTTTTGTTTATGCTTGAAATCTGTGGAAAATTAAAAAACAAGATTTATAAGATTTGGAATTCGTATTATATTTTTATTTTCAATGCATTAATAATACAAAAGAATGATAAAAGGGTTAAGAATACCTCATTATTGTAACAAACATAAATCATTAACATTTACACATGTACAATATATATTTTTTTAAATATTGCAGTAATATTCATCATTTTCTTCTTTACAAGTTTCATTAATTTTCTTCTCATCATATGTTGATAAAGTTTAAAAAAGAGAGAGATACCTTCCAAAAATGAATAACATCACAATAATATACCTTTTGTAATTTGCCCACAATATTGAAAAAAATGCTATTCAGAAGGGAATATTGTTTTCAAAACACTTTACAATATGTGGTAAACGAACAGTCATATAAAATTCAAATTGAAATCTATTAGCATATTCAAACATATACATTTCAATTAACGAAAGATTATATTAGGAATAATTATTAGAGAATTTTACCTTCTTTTAAAAAAAATTGTTTTTCCTTCATGTTAAATGGAAGAGTTTCTTTATTCTTCAGTTCTGTTTGATTAATTAAAAAAAATTAAAATGTGTTCTATGTTCATTTTATTCTTGTTTCTTGAAGGAAATCTTTTTTAATTTTTTTTAACTCACCTAGGAAAAGTAGTGTGTATATACGCAGAAGAATTATTTGGTTAGCTTGTATTGATTGAAGAATTATCATGACTATAAATTTTTCATTTGTATTTAACTGAAAAGTAAAACAAATATTTAAAATTACTGTTTTGTTTCTTTAAATTGGTTTACTATATATTCATTTTTATTTTATTATATTTACTTTATGGTTTTCTAAGGCTGTTTGGTGCTTTCGAATCAAGTTTGTCAGTCACAGTAACAGAGTCACAGCGTCTGCTCCCATTGATAGTCAGTTGACCATTGTTTTCAAAGAGTTAGTTTGCTTTTTGGAGATAAAATTATGTGGAAACATATATTTTAATTTTCGTATTACAAAATGCTTGTTTCAATGTTTTGTGTTTCTTTTGGCCTCCATTTTTTTTTAAGTTGACGTATTTCATGTCATTGAAACAGTATTAGGACTGCTGGAATTAGATTATGAAGTCCTTGATTTAGAATTATATTCCGTCTAGGTATGTTATTTAAAATGTTTTTATATTTTAAGATATTTGTTATTGGTTTAAATTTCATGTCATCAAAATAATAAGGTTACCTAAACAATATATTAATAAACGGTAAATACTCGAGTAATACAATTAATACCTGAGTATTAATTTTAAAAAGGAGTACCGTTTAATTAATTTGTGTGGTCAATTACTTTTGAAAATGTGTTGTAATGGTATGCGTAGTATTGTATTGCATTGTTATGGTACTTTTAATACTTCATATATATTTGGCCTAGTAATGATTTTCGTTGTCAAATATTGCATTGTAAAAGTATATGCGTTGTAAACATTGCATGCATAGTAATAGCATGTGTTGTATCGTCATACATCCTTGTTGCGCACCAGAGTAGTGACAAAGGCAGCATCTTCCAGTGCTGCACATCTTTTTGCAATCTGGACAGAGGACTCAGGATATTGTATGTGAAGAAAAGGGTGGGATTTGGTGTGATATGGATCCCCAGATAGTGGAAGCCTTCTGTCTTGATCTTAGCCTCACACTCGGATAGCAGTTTTGGTGCTGGACCATGTAACATGTAGATTATGGATTTGGACCAATTGATGCTAAAACCAGAGTATCTACCAAAGTTAGTGAATATTTGGAGAATTCTGTGAATTGACCTAGCTGGGGATGTTAAATATAGTCATATGTCTTCTGCATATAAGGATATTCTATCCTTAAAGGTTACCCACTGATTATCGGGTCCCCCCTCACCCAAGTTGTTAAGGACCCCAACATTAAGGTGAAAATTAGAGGCACCAGACGCCATCCTTGTCCCGTTCCTCTTCCTGGAGGAAAGTTTCATGAAGTATGTCTATTTACTATCACTTGCGCCATTGATTCCATATAGAGCGCCTTGATCCATTTCAGGAACTTTGGGCTGAAGCCCATACGATCCGGGACAGCGAAGAGGTATGGCACTTTATAGTATTGAATGCCATCTGCATCAACGAAAGTATAGCCAAACTCTCTCTAAGTGTTTCAATCCTACCCAGTACCCATGGAGACTTTGTATGTTGAGTGCTGTGAATCGCTGGGGCATGAATCCTGACTGGTCTGGATGTACTATTTTAGTGATAATGGGAATCAGGCAAGCTACCATAGTTTTTGCCTAAATCTTGGCTTCTGCATTAAGCAGTGAAATGGGTTGGTAGGAGCTGCAGCTCTCTGCCGGTTTACCTTGTTTGTGATTAACTACTATGGGAGCCAGCCTCTGATCATAAAGCAGAGCTTCTTCACAGGAGCTCTCTAGATACATGTCCCTTAGATAAGGTGTTATTTGTGATGCAGTTAGTTTAAAGAATTTTATTGTGAGGCCATTGGGGCCCATTGCCTTCCCAGACTGCACACTATGAATTGAAGTGCATAGTTCCTCCTCTGTGAGTTCGCCCTCTAGTGAGTCCTGATCTTCAGGGCTTAGGCTTAATAGCGGGAGGTCCTTCAGGAGTTCTCGTGAGTCATCCTTTGCGGTCTTAGTTGTGGATGCATGTAAACTCTCCAGGTGATCCGCAAAGACCTCTGGTATTTCTTGGGGGTCTCTAAGGGTCCTATCTCCATTTACTTTCAGTTCAGGTACCCATCGCTGGGTCTGTTTTTTTCTAACTAGGCCAAGAGCTTAGCTGCTCTGTCTCTCATTTCATATACTTTGCAATTTTGATGCACTGAGTTTAGTTCTGGTCTCCTCAGCAAGTAGCAACTTGTACTCAAGTCGCTTATTGTATATGGGCTGTCTGAATAGGTCATCTGGATTGTTAAGAATCTACCTCTCCTTGTCCATAATTACATGTTCAAGGGTTTCAATTTTGGCTCTTTGCTCTCTTCTATGCCCCACAGTGAGTGAGAGTGCCTGGCATTTTATTACTGTTTTAAAAGCCTCCCATAGTATTTGCGCCAATTGAACGGATTCAACGTTATCTTTAAAATAGGTGTCTGTATTTTGTGTGATTTCCTACCGAAAATTACGGAGTTTAGGATAGCATGGTTTTAACGTAATATTTATAGTGTGAGTCTGCGACCATTCTGGCCCATGCCGGGGAGTGATCAGAGATACCTCTCGCCAGACAGCGAACTTCCCTGAAATTGCGTACATTGTTTGTTGATGTAAATATGTAGTCTATGCGGGACAGGCTGCCATGGTCCCCTGAGTGAAATGTAAATTGTGATGCTTGGGGGTTAACATAACACCAAACATCCATCAGGCCCGTACTGCAAGTAAGTCAGCCAGGAGTGTGCTGTTTCTTGCTTGTCCACGAGGCAGGTGTAGGTCCATTCAGTCATGTAGCGTCAAATTCAGATCTTCCCCAGAACCAGGGTTCCAAGCAGTAGGTCTATGATGATTTTACTTAGGTCAGTTATGGCTATTTTCTGCAGGGCCGGAGGCATATATACAGACACTAAGTTGACACAATTTCCCTCCCAGAGTGTTTCTACGACTGCCAACCTGCCCTGTACGTCAGCCCAGGTCTTCTGTATTATGAGGGGAATACCCCTGTGGACCCTTGTGCATGTCACCCTGGAACCTGACCTAAATCTAGCATGTTTGATCCACTTATAGCCCCCACTATCCAAAGCTTTACAGGTTTTGCCAACCAAATGTGTTTCTTGTATAAATACTGCGTCCGGAGCTTTAAGTCTTATAAACTGGAGCATTATCCGTCACTTGAGTTTATCATCTAGTCCATTTACATTCCTGGTAAGGAATTTGATTGTAGCCTCACCTATACTGTCTGACATGTATGATGTGGAGTCTAGTTATGTGTTTTGCGACTCCAATTTGAATAATCTCTTTATGTTGCAGGTGTTGCCCTGCTGCAAGGCCCTATTAGTTAACTGTATTTTATGAAACAGAAAATATAAAGGCACGGCTATTGTCCCTACTGTCACTACTTTACTGCCTGTAACAAAAGTAAACTTAAAACTATCCCCTCTACCCGGAAGTAACATGTCCCCCCTCCAGTCCTCGCTGCATGACGGTATACAAACTACCCACCTCTCCAACATTGCAGACTGCCTGTCGCCCACCAGCAAGAATTAAGGGTTATGGTCACACTGTTCCTCCCTCCTCACCTTCAGTTATCAGGCATCTTAAATGAATTACTCAATACCAGCCCTTCCAGTTAATATCCAGATATTAGCAGTTTCTCCACCCTATTACCTCCCATGGCTGCTGTCGGATTTAAAGTTGTGGGATATACTCTCACCCTCATGCTCTTCAAGTAATTCAGTTTTGTTCTTTGAGTCTCTATCTGACTGGTTGTACACACTCTGGTCGGCCGTTCCAAGTCCCAAGAGTCTCAGTCTTTATTTTGTAATGTTCCAGCATCATATCCCATTAAACTAGAACCTTTTCAATTGTCTTGCACGTGATTCTGACGGCTTCACTTCTGTAGCAGACAATGTCTATCCGATATGCGTTCACATACTTGTCTCCACCCATCCAGCCATTCCCACGCTTCATCATGGCTTAAAAATAACCATGCTTTACCCTCCACTTCCATTCTCATTTGCGCTTGGAATAGCATTGCATATTTAAAGTCTTTTTCTCCTAGTGCTTTCTTTACATCCAGGAAGCTTTGTCTTTACTTCTGTACTTTAATTGTAAAGTCAGGATAGAATGTTATGTTGCTATTTTCATAAGTGACAAGTGGAGCTCTGTAAGCTGTTTGCAAGATAACATCTCTATCTCAGAAACTAAAGACTCAATCAAGTATAGGTCTAGAAGGAGCCCCAGGTTTCAGCCTCCCACAATGTACTCTATGCGCTCTTTCAATAGAGAAATAGTTTGAACGTCCCCATCGTTGTAGATATTTTGTAATGAGTTCCTCTACAAATAGATCTGTTGCCTGTCCCTCCATGCGTTCTGGCACTCCTAGGATTTGCATATTATTCCATCAAGCTCTGCCCTCATAGTCATCCGGTTGGGCCTCCATGAGGTAGCTTTTGTTTGTAGGTCACTAACTTGCTGCTTTAGGCTGCTTTCTTCAGTAGAGAGAGATTGAGTTTCAGCTTCCACTTCCTTAACTCTGGCATCGATATTACGTAGATCAGCCCTATCCAAGGAGACCCTAGTCTTAACTGAGTCCAATCATGACTCCAGTGAAATGCGTACATTGTTTATTGATGCCATTATATCTAGCAGAGTGATGTCTGCTTGTTCTGTAGTAGTCTGTGTCTGGGGCAGAGTAACATCTGTAAATTCTCTTGTCGTTCTGCCCCCTTTTGCCATGGGTATTTTTCCATTTTTGATTTCATTGCTGCCTGTCCACTTTTCCCCCTGCCATCTTCTCAATTTAAAATGTCGCTTTGATGCTTTAGAGTTTTTCTGGGTAGTCCCCACCGCCTGCTCTGGGGCGGTATATCCTTTCTTGCCAGATGGGTTTTCCTCATGGAGGCTAGTTTTCCTTTTTGTGGGGGGGAGTACTTCTCTTTTGCTGCTCTACAGCATGCTTCACAACTATAAAGGAGTTGGACTCTTTGTTATTGAAATAACTAGCCTTTCTTGACAATTAGCCTTTTACCTCTTTCCGCTGCACACAGTACTCCCCTCGGGCTTCCCACCTTCCTTGTTGAGGCATCTCTCACGTTATGCCTTTAATACTTTAGAGGCCAGAACTGCTCTCTTTATTTCTCGTTTTTTACTAGGCTAGGGACCGTCTATGCTCCTTTCACCTCATTTCCGACCCTCTAGGGTCTCATTCTGCTCTGTGTCCCAGGATCGCCCGGATTTTTTGGTAATATTGCTCTATGGGGTCGTTCCCTTTCGGAGGGCATTACTGCTGTATGCGGCTGCCTCAGAGCCAGATTTAGGTAGCAGCCTCGTTGATGGATTGGCTCGGGCCGGTCATCCAACCTACACCTCTCTATTCCACCATGGGGGTGCGAGGGTCACCGATTCACTGTCACGTATCCCACACTGTGTCACCTTTGGCTCATAGCGCGGGCCCAGTCGCTCACACCTCTGATGGCGCCTGGTCTCTCCCAGGACACGGCGCAGATACTTTGCGCTCTTCTGCAGGGTATTGTCACTGCACTCGCCTTCCTTGCCGCCGGACCTCATGCTTCATTCCACTCGGCCTTTAATCTACATCAGCTATGTCACTGGGTCTGTACAGGCAACGCACTTCAATTTACATGACTCCTGCTCAGCTGTATTTCTTCCGGGCCGGCGTCAACTCTTTCACTTCGTGCTCACCTTTCGGGGAGATGCCATTTTCTTCCCATCGCTGATGAAGGCCTTCAGTCCTGCTTAGGCTGCTTGAAGAGTTGCAGTACCAACAGAGGTAAGAGGCAGAAGGTGTAGCGCTCAGCTAAAGGATTCCTAGTTGTTGGAGCCATTTAATCAGATTATGTTGCTGATATTACAGGATTAAAGGAGTGGGACTACGGAGACGCGTTAGTTTATGGTGATTTCATTCAGCTGCAGGCCATGCCCCCTATAGCAGATTTCTGACAGCAATATACTGTTACATTCGCTGGACCCTTCTGAGTTATGTAGGGCTTGTAGGTTCACCAAGCGACGGAGGTACCCAGAGCCAATATCAGAGCTGCACTTTGAAAGGGTCTTTCAATGTAACAGGTATACAGAAATTCATTTGGCTAAATATAAAGATTGAAAAATAAGTATCAAGGAAACCTATGTATTTTCAAAACTGGAATAAGTCATGTAGTTTATAAGCAGTGGAATTTGTGGGTATCCATAATAGCATCTGAATTAGAAGGCATTTTTCAAAATAATTTCTTTTTTACACACAGTTTTACATTTGGAAGGCACAAATGCAGAGAAAGGCAATTGGTAATAACATTTGTTTTACTATTCTATGTTTCTGTAAGTCTCCCAATAAAAATTATACCCCACTTGAGTGGGTAGGCTTAGTGCCTGCGACAGGAATTGGCCCAAAACACAACATGGACACATCACATTTTTCCACTGAAAACTGACAATTTTTTTGCAATGTGCTTTGCTGTGGATTTTGGACCCTAGCTCAGCCAACACCTAGGGAAACCTAGCAAACCTGTACATTTTTTTTAAACTAGACACCCACAGAAATCCAGGATGGGTTGACTTGTGTGGCTCTCACCAGCTGCTGTTACCCAGAATCCTTTGCCCATCTCATTTTTTGTAAAAAAAAAAACAAGCAAATGTTGCTTATATTTCTGTGATGGAAAGCTCTGGAATCTGAGGTAAGCCCCAAACTTCCTTCCACCCATCATTCTGTACTCTGTTTTCTGATACAAATGGTGCCTCAATCGCGTGGGTACGCCTAGTTCCCGCAACATGAAACATCCCAAAATGCAACATGGACACATCACATTTTTCCACTGACAACTGACCCTTATCTTTTTCATGATGCCTGGATGTGGATTTTGGGCCTTAGCTAAGCTGGCACCTAGTGAAAACTAGCATACCTGTAAATCTTTGAAAACAAGACATCCAGAGAAATATAGGATAGAGTGAGTTGTGTGGCTCCTACCAGGGTCTGTTATCTGGAATAGCTTGCAAACCTCAAACCTTGTAAAAATAAAAGCACATTTTCCTTACATTTCTGGGATGGAAAGGTCTGTAACCCAGAATATCCTGCAATCCTCAAATTTTGCATAAAAAGTACATTTTTGTCACATTTCTATGATGTAAAGGTCTGGAATCTGTGGGGGTTATGAACTTCCACCTACCCAGCATTCCTCCAAGTCTCCCGGTAAAGATAGTACCTTACTTGTGTGAGTAGGCCTAGTGTCTGCAACTGGAAATGGCCTAAAACACAACATGGACACATCACATTTTTCCACTTCCAACCAACCCTTGTTTGTGATGTGCCTAGCTGTGGATTTTGGACCCTAGTTCAGTCAGTACCATAGGAAACGTAGAAAAGCTACACATGTTTGAAAATTAGGCACCACGAGGAATCCAGGCTGGGGTGACTTGTGTGAATCTCACCAAGGTCTGTCTCCCAGAATCCCTTGCAAACCTCAAACATTGTAAAAAATCACCTTTTCCTCACATTTCTGATATGGAAAGTTCTGTAATCTGTAGGGAGTCACAAACCTCCACCACGCAGCATTCCCATTTCTGTGTGGTAAAGCTGTGGGATCACTGTGTCATCACAAATTTCCTACCTCTCAGCATTCCCCCTAGTAATGGAAGGAAAATGTGTGATTTTAGTCACATTTTGAGGCTTGCAAGCCATTGTGGGTAAGAACACTTGTTGAAATCTACCAGAGGTACACATCCCTGACAGAGAAGACAAATATTACAGCACAACCATCTATTCCTCAAGTGTACACAGATGCTGGTTGGATTTGGCATGCTGGTGAGTGAAAGGTTCAAAATGTATATTTTATTAGTAAGAGAATTATCAAAAATGAATGCACTTTTATTAATTGAACAGTCAAAATAACTAATGACTAATGACACAAAGCTTGTGAGCTGTAAAGTTGCGTCAAGGCACCAAGTGCACTAAGTGCTTTACAGTTCATTCACACACCTTTCATAAGTGCTTCACACAAGACCATTTACACCACCAGCCATGGGACTAGCACATTACAACATTCACGAAAAGAGACAATGTACACACTTGCAGAGGAAGACAGAAAAGTCCATTATTACTGTATAACCATATGATCATCAAGTACATACACATGCTGCTTGGATTTGGCACGAGAGTGAGTAATGTCTCAATATGTTTTTTTTTTTTGTATTCCTCATAAACAAATATGGGCGTTCTAGATGGAAAGTTCCGACCTCTCTCCTCTAATCGAGATGTTCCGGCTCCGATGTTTGAGACCCATGGAGAGAGGGAAGGGGTATGAACTGTTTTCTTAATCCACTCAATATCACACTATCTTGATGACCCTGTGTTCATTTGGAGGCAAAGAACCAACAGTGCCTAGGTGAAATCATTGGAATTCCGTCATCTGTTCCACCACGCCACAAGGGCCGCCCAGACCGTACCATAGCTTGTACTATCACATGCTATATCGGACTCACTTGTGAAAATGATATGTTTCAAGCACTCTGTGAAGGTTGGGGCATTCACGTCTTTCCAGGCCCTACATATTTCTTGTCTTGCCAAGATGATAACATAAAAAATAAATTTGGGAGCCATATCATTCAGATGATAGTCTGTAGCAAACCCAAACAGAATCGTCCCCTGGGAGACCACCAGTTGTGTATGTAGTACCTCAGCCAGAAATTCCTGTATTTTAGTCCAATAGCTTATTATCATGGGACAATCTACAAACATGTGAAAGTCATCAGCAGCCGGTTGTTTACACCTCGGGAAGTAGTGTTCTAAACCCATGATCTTGACTAGTTTTTTCGGTGCTATATATGCTCTGTACATAGTGAAAAGATGATTTCTTTTAAGAGGTGCTGATTTGACCACTGCCTGCAGCATAATATAGGAATCCCCCAAAGTTCCTTTACATTGTTAAAAATTAAGCACCCATAACAAAACCCCACAGTCTTTGGAGTTCGGGTTCTGTCACTCCCTCTGCCTCAATCATGGCCCAGTACCAAAAAGATACCTCTCTTTTCCATCCACCCTTCCTAGATACTGAGTCAAACTTTGGATTGGATGGATAAAAATCTCATGATATGGTTGCCCACCATCCTGACAGCTGATAATATTTGAACCTAGTAAGAATCCCGCCAGTCAGACTAGACAGAGATGCCCAGTCCATAAGCTGTGAATTCTTTTGCAGATCACGCCAGCACGTTAATCCTGCCAATTTAAGGGGGCGTGATAACTGGTCATTAAGGCAATCTGGCGTCCCTGGAGAGTCCCATATCGGGGCCTGGGGTGCGTAGTATGAATTTCCCAGCCTTTTACTGATAAATAGCCAATTTTTCAGGGCCGCACCCAAGATCTTAAGCCTCACCTTTTTGTAGAATTTTAGATCGCCGTATTTAAAAAGAAAATATTCTTGCCCTTGTGGAATGCCATTTAGTAGTGCCTGAAACAAGGTGGTGTGGAGGAACAAAACCTACAACTTTACCTCTCCTCAAGAAGTTGACACTTTCTTAATCAGCATGAAAGAAACTCAACATTAGAACTTTAGAATGATCTCCTCTCCCTCCACCAAAGGTTTTTCGCCTTGAAGGCCTATAGATAGCACTCCCTTATATCTAGTTTCTGGAAGGGGAAAGTGAGAGAGAGAAAGGAGAAGGGAGGGGTAAAAACGGGGAAGAAAAGAAAAAAAAAAAGGAAACACGCATATAAAATACGGAACATGAAAAGTAGTTAAATAGTTATGGAGAATAAAAATTGTTATAAGGAAGAAAAAAGGAAAATAAAACTTTTTATTTTAAATTTTTTCTCTCTCACTTCTTTATTAAGGAGGGCAGAGGTATTTTTATAGTTTTTCTTACAAGGAGGCGGATCCTAAGTTGGAAATGAGGGTTCCCAATTGGCGACAAGATCGCCCAAGGTTACAAGGGGGTTCCTCAAGGAAGGCGGGTGGGTACGGGGGGGGTGGGACTAGAAAAGGGAAAAATTATACCTCATATAACCATGAAAATAAATAAAAGTAAGGCACAACTCTCTAGCAGGAAAAAGATTGGAATTAGTATTAAAACTTCTCCAAGTTATCCTTTCATATGGCCAGTACATTTAGTAAAATAAAAATACTAAGCTGGAACGTAAATGGGTTAAGGGACAGCAGGAAACTTTCTAGAGTCTGTGAATTCCTGAAAAAATCAGGGGCCCATATTTGCTTGCTTGAGG
Source organism: Lissotriton vulgaris (assembly GCF_964263255.1). NCBI lineage: Eukaryota > Metazoa > Chordata > Amphibia > Caudata > Salamandridae > Lissotriton > Lissotriton vulgaris. The sequence goes on along the minus strand of NC_141685.1, from coordinate 2,039,364,480 downwards.
AAACCCATCTGGAGCAACAAGAGTGCAGGGCAGCATTTGGTAAGCATAGGTGGGTCCAACATTCTCTGCTCTAACCAGAGTGGAAATACTAGAGGGGTGGCTATTTTAATTCATGCAAATACCGGGATTAGGGTAGAGAGGTTTGAGACTGATTATTCAGGTAGATGGCTGACTGCATCTTTAGTAGTGGACAGCTCACGGTTAGCATGTGCAGTCTACTATGGGCCTAACCTAGATTCCACAGGGGCCTTGTTGAGTTTAAATGATAGTCTCTTGGATTTGGCAATACCCATTATTATAGGAGGGGATTTTAACCTGATCTTTGATGCAACTTTGGATCTTACTTCTAGGGCAAAATGTACCCCCCCTCGCAAATCACAAATCGAGCTTAAAAACATCATGAAAGATTTTAATCTACTGGACATCTGGAGGGTGAAAAAAGGCAATGAAAGAGATTTCTCCTTCTACAGTCGCAGATACAGACACCATTCTAGAATCGACTTCTTTTTGCTAGATCAGGTGCTTCTCCCGGCAGTTAACACCATATCATACATTCCAGCTTTGCTTTCCGATCATTCAATGGTGGAACTAACAATTAAGCTTAAACAGGTAGAACAACAAGGAAGGTGTACCCTGGATAGATCAATATTCTTAAAGGAGGAGGTAAAAGATGACTTGGAGATGCAGGTAGGCGAGTATTTTAGGCTAAACTGTGGTACTACGACTGATCAAATTGTATGGGAGGCTTTCAATGCCTTCATGAGAGGATCCCTGAGTACTTTAATGATTTGGGGAAATAAAACTAGAAGATGGATGGAAGAAGAATGTCTTCTCAAAATTAAAAAAAGAGCAGCAGTTACAGAGGGCATCGTAAGATCAGCAGACTAACCTGTTTGTTATACAAAGTGAGCTAGATTCCCTGTGGGCGGAATATCAGGCTAATCTGGATAAAACACTTAAAGACAGATGGGATGCAAGTAAATTACAAAAATTGTCCTATGGAGAACAGTGTGGACGACTTCTTGCCTGGAAGGCCAGGACAGATAGGGTCAGAAATCAGATAAAGGAACTAACCATGCGTAGTACAGGGATCACCTCCTATGATAATGATCAGATCCGTGAGGAGGCCAAATTATTTATGCAAAACCTTTATACAGAAGAGAATTGCTTTTCTTCTCAAAGAGCAGAAGATTGGTTAAATCAGCTCGAGTTGCCTCAGTTAAGAGAGGCAGATAGATCATTTCTGTGGTCAAATATAAGAGATGGTGAAGTCGGAAAGTAATGTTTCAATATGTAACATTTTATTAACAAGAGATTTCACAAAAATGAAAAGCACTATTTATAATCGAAAGGTCAGAAAACTGAACCAATGACTCACAGCTTGTGAGCTGTAAAGCCATGTAAAGGACCCAATCGCTTTACAGTCCATTCACACACCATTCATACGTGACACACACAAGACCATTCATGCCACGAGCCATGGCCCCAACACATTACAACACTCACGAACAGACAGTGCCATTCAAGGACCCATCACTTTTATACTCCCACATGCCTGACACAGCAACTACACTAGCTGACAGAGTGTGTGCTGGTGTTTGACTAGCTGTGTGTGTAGTGACCGCAGCAAGTCACTACTCACACACCACCAGCCAAGCATCAGTCCATGCACACTACCAGCCAAGCACCAGTCCATGCACACCACCATCCAAGCACCAGTACAAGCACACCAGTGGCCAGGCACCAACCCACGCACACCATCAGCAAACACCAGTCCAGGAACACCATCAGCCAAGCGCCAGTCCACACACACCACCAGCCAAGCACCAATCCACACACACCACATCAAAGCACCACTCCATGCACATCAGCATCACATTATTTTACAAAAAAGAAAACACAAATCAACTGTAAGTAGATAGAAAACTACAAACACAAAAGCTCTAACTAAATACATCACAGTAATGCCACCCATGAAACTGGTCAAAAAGTTTACAAAACTATAGACCAGGCAGTTCAATTTACGCTCATGGTTTCTCCCAAAACTCTGCTGCATGTGGTACATTCTAAAACAAACATGCACACACAGTGCAGGTTTAGAACGAAACTCAGGGCAGCACATACAAGTCTGTGTCTGCACACCTCTTCACATACAGACTCCATATTTCTTCTGTGTCTGCACATCTCTTTGCATACAGACTCCACATTTCCTACTGGGAAAATCTTTTCTTATCATGGGAGGAATGTGATCAGCAAAGTGACACTCTTTCAATTGAGCCACATCCTCCACCACTCTGGGAACACTTGCCTGTTTCACTACAACAAGTCTGCCTATCACAGACTGCTGAAACTTAACAAATGTCATCTTTAAGTATGGAGTACAATTCTTAAATACAACAAAGTATTAAAGGTTGCTAAGTGGAAAAGATGGATAGCCAGCTTTTTATACCAAATGTAAGCCTTCTGAAGAGCAGTGCAAGATTCCCACCTCTGATCAACTCTATCAACACCACCCATGTGCCTATTATAGTCCAAAATGCACACAGGATTGCACACTTCCGCAACCTAACACCAAACAGTCACAGGTGAAGAACTTTCATCATGGATGGTAGTCAGCATGTATACATCTCCCATGCCTGCGAACTTCAACGATAGTAGTTCATCACTACACAAAGTACTGCACTGTCCCCTCTCAAGTTTTTTACAAGCAAGTTCTTTTGGGTACTTTGACAGTTACAGCAGATTGAGCCACAAGCAACAGTGTTGACATTGGCCAATTCCCTGAGCAATTGCAGCCCAGTGTAGTAGTTTTCTTCATATAAATGGTAATCTTTTTTAAAACCTTAACTACCAAGTTCTGACACAATTTTCTCACTAACTTCAAAATTGGACAAACAACCAGGGGGTTCAATATTGGAATCCCTAACTGTGTACATCCTAAAATTATAAACATATCCAGTCCTATGCTCAGACAGCATATACACCTTAATTCCATAATGTGCCTTCTTGCTAGGAATGTACTGCCTAAAAACCAAATGGCCCTTGAGCAGGACCAAAGACTCATCCACAGCTTATTCTTTCCATGAAGCATAGATCTCTGAAAACCAATATACAAAGTGATCAAGGACAGACCAAATCTTAAAAAGATGGTCACAATCAGGGTGATCTTCTGGCAAAGCTAAACCATTATCAATAAAATTCAGCATCCGAAGCAGAAGAAAATACTGATAAGGCCTGGGTGGAGTTTGTGGAGTTCTGTTATGCGGAACTCCACAAAGTGAACAAAAAACTCATCCCCTCTTCCACAAGCGGTGGAATGCATTAGGTCGCTCTGTTCATGCTGATTTTTAGCACACGGTGTTTGTTCCTTTCTGGAAAATCAGTGCGAACAGCACCATGCGCAGCGCGAGAGGGCCCTGCTTCTTTCTGGCACTCAAGTAAATGTTCAACTTGAGTGGCAGCTTCCTCAATGTGAACAGATGCTTTCTCAATGTGAGTGGCTATGATCATCCGGGACCGCTGGTGTTGAGAAATCTCGCTGGGAGGTGGTCTAGAGTTGGATTTTCCATGCTCGCCAACTTAACATTGGTGAATGCGAGAGAGAACAAAACTCTGCTCCACTTGTTTTTCAGAACTCTACGTACTCCGCAGAGCACAGAAAACTCTGCAAACTACTTGAATGGAGCAGAGTTCACCGTCCAGGCCTAAAACCGATCACGACTCATGATTGCAGGAAATAAAACCATTGCCATCAAGGGACTAGTAGACTAATATGAAGACAGTGACGGCTTCCAACCCATAAAAAATTTAAACACAAGAACGTCTTCAACTCATCAAGATTTGTCTCCCTGACAAACTTACAGTTCCCAAGACCAAGTCCTAGTCCTGAGGAGAACCCCAGAATGACATGGGGTCCAAAATGCTTTGGCTCATGCCAATGGGTTAAGCGATTTTGGGTGTGCCATGAGGGAATGTTCTTGATTTAATATTACCTTTTTAGACAACACCCTTCCCAATTCAACATACCCTGAGCTTTGTACACAGGCAGGACTTTAGACTGTAGCTTCAGTCCACAAAAAATTAAATGTCTGCCTAGTGGTAGTTCAAGCCAGGACTGGTTGCTCTGTATACATTGTATATTGTGTATGTTAAATGTAAATGTGTCTCAATGTGTTTCACTGAGTTATTTCACTATGTAATCTATCTATGATGCTTTAAATATTACTCCAAATGATTTTGTTTATGTGTCAAAGCAAAAAGTGTTAGCCGATATATGACATGAAAAGAATGTTAGGACATGCTGTTCCTTAAAAATTTCAAAAAAAAAGTGAAATAAATCACATGTACTTTGGAAGTGCCGTCCAAGTTTTCATTTCAATATTCATTTACCACGAAAATTTAGACCAAGGAAAGCCTTGTCTTAACATGGCGAAACCAGCAGAAATGCTTTATATCTCCTTTTTTTTGCTGTTTCTATGTGTGCTGCTTTGTGCAGCACACATAGAAACAGCAGAGAGCAGCATTAACAATTTAGAAGCTAACCCACGCTCCTCCACCTTCTTATACATATGCTCCAAAGTGTGGCTTTAGCACAAAGATTTACATACTCAAAAACAATGCCACTCATTTGCCAGAGATGGCTAGACTCACCAGCACCTACTCTGCACAGTAACAGCAAAAACAGAATACAGCCACCCCCCAAATATGACACAACTAGAAGTAAGGGTGGAATTGCAGGATATAAGAGAGGCAAGCACTAGGTCCCAGGAACTTAAAACCTAAGTCCAAAAAGATATATTACCCAGAGACCCCACGCACATCACAGGGCAACTACCACCCATAACCACTTTAAAACGTTTAATGCACAAACTAAAAAGCCATCAGTGATACACCTCCTGCCCCTGCAAGATAACAAGACTGAAATAATGAACATTTATTATGAACATTTATTTATTTCTATGACAGCACCTTGACAAAGGAAATCATAACTAATCATAATAAACATCAATAGTAAATTAGAGAGATAATAAAATAATGTTATTTGCATTAAAAATGTAAACCTGACCAGCTAAAAAGCTCAAAGAAAAACCTCAATCCATCATGTAATATAAATGCAACACATAAACCATATGTTTCCAAATTAGAATTATATAATATTTGTGCAAACAATAAAATATAACATTTCTCACACAACGAAAACATATATAAATTACTGTTCAGTAGCTTCAGATCTTTTTCTGTATCCATGTAGTCAAAATAATAATCCACCAAAAATGGGAAAAATATTTTACAAAAAGCCCCCCAAAAATACAAAACTAAACGAATCCAATACGCATCCCATGAAACAATCCAAAGTATGTAAGGAAGTAAGGAAACATTAAAAACCCGAAAAGTGTATAAAGAAGGAAACGCTTCATGAAACCTGAATAACAGAAAATATACAAAACCTGTGAGGTAAACAGGAAAACCAACAAGAAAAACACATAACATTCCTACAAAATACTTAACATATACATCACACCAAATCATCAGAAAATTCCTAACAAAACATAATATAACATAACACAATGAAAAATGTGTAAACCCATGTACAGAAACCCCAAATTACACACTATAGATACAACTATGGGGCCTATTACAATTGTGGCGGAAATGAGACCAACAAACCTCTGGTTGGCCTAATTATGGTACGACCACACCTGTCTATGGGAGCTTGTGTTACGGCCGTAAACCGTCCGTAATAATGGGCCCCCATAGAGAAATGGGAGATTGTGTTAATCCCTGCACACCATGGCAAGCAAATCAAGGTGCATTCCACAATGTGCAGGGAAGAACAGGGAGGCACCATAGGTGCCCCATCGGCCCCAAACGGAGGTCACAAGGGAAAGGGGACTCCCAAACACGCTTTCCAACAGGGATTCCTTTTGGAAAGGCTGGCAAGGAAACACTGCTGAAAAGCGTGCATCATAATCCAGACGGCATAAACCGCCATCTATATAGATTAAGGGCCAGTTCTGACTGGTTGACAGGCTCCTTGAGTACATCGGAAGTCAGCCGGAATGGACGGCCGGTTTCAATTCTGACCGGCTGTCTCATAATCATCCAGTCGGTATTGAAACCTATGATGTCAGTCGTAAAGCCTCCGACCTAATGTCAAAGACTTTATGACTGATATCATAATAAGCCCCTAAAAGTAATCTTTAGACCTCCCTCCTGCACCACCTACCCTCAAAATCCTTACAAAAACCTATTAAAAGGAACGTTTCCAGTTCCCATGAACAGCTGCACCTTACAGCAACCTCGATCCTGGAAAGTAGACTAAAAATTACACAAATATAGTACAAAATAGAGGGTAATGGACTAAGAAAAAAAATCCCCATAGAAATGAATTAGAAACTTGCACAATCGTTGATCAAATGTATTTAAAAATGTAAAAAAAATATTAAACTTGTAAGACAGGTAAATATTATGAAATCCAAAGCAATTATAAATTAATTATAAATTAATTAATAGTATAATATATACACCGATACTATATACTAAAAATAACTTATAATAGAATGATGTTCAAAATATGTATATAAATATTGTAGTATAAGTTAAAAAATTGAAAAAAGTGAAAAAAGAGTGGGAAATGTACGACAATCAACACAATTTAAATATGATTGACATTTTTTATGTAATGCAATTTTTTAATTTAATTATCTATATATATATATATATGTTTAAAAATATAAATATATAAATATATTAAAGTTTGAAACCATAAATAAATGTAGAAAAATGTGTTACTTGTCTTTATTATATAAAATATGTAATTAGTAAAATTATTCATTACAAACTGTTAAAAACGGAGTTACTGGTTGAGGAAGATAAAACCCTACCCAAGCAGCAACCACAATTCTCCTATGGGTAAACCCTTAAATTAAACTGAATTCAGTAGCTTGGCACAGAGCAGTCATGGTTACCTCAGAGGCAATGTGTAAAGTATTTGTGCAACACATCAAGCAGTAGCAAAGTGAAAACACACCACAAAAGGGTTCCCACCCCAGTTTAGGAAAATAGAGTCATGTTTAATAAATAAAACAACCAAATTGACAGAAAATTAATTAGTGGAACTGGAGATTTGCATGTTTAATGTTTTTAGTTAAAATAGTGCTAACAGGCAAAAAGTGTCAGCTGTGAATATCTGGTCACACCAGACTGGGACAAAGACACAAGTTTGAGATGGCCACGATGGAGCACAGGCTGACTGCAGGGACCTAGGGGGTCATTAGGATGGGGGACGGACCGGGCGTCCGTCCGCCACCCCCGAGGTGGAGGGACCGTCCGCAAGGGCAGCGGCGGTCCCTCCATGCCAATTAGGATGTGACCGCCACCCTGGTGGTCACATCCTGTATCTTTAACATTGCGGCGGGTGCTGCTTCAAGCAGCATCCGCCGCAATGTTAAAAATGCATGCATTGCATTTGCATGTACAAAGCGGCAGGCAACGTGCGGTGCCTGCCGCTTTGTGCATGCATGCAAATGCAGGGGGGTACCATGGGTACCTCCCATGTGCACCCCCACCCCGTCTTCACCCTGGGGGCCTGCAAGGGCCCCCCACAAGCAAACGTCCACATGCTTTTCCACCGCAGAAAAACCGCCGCGGAAAGCATGTTTACACATGCTTCCTAATTTGTCTGGTAGTGTATTGCAGATACCACCACCAATAGCACGCTACACCCCGCTGATCAGCGGCGGACAGACCTGCCATCCGCCGCTGATCCTACCGCCATCCTGATCTGGCGGGTGGTGTTCACAGGCACCGCGGAAGTGAATCCGCATCCTCCGGGCCGGTGGTGGCTTCCACCGGCCCGGAGGATGCGGATTCACTGCCATCCTAATCGAGCCCCTAGTTAGGCCCACTGAACAAAGCGCCTTTCAAGTCTGGTTGTGGAGCATTCTGAAGGTCAGCATTGAAGATGTGTCACGCAACTGAAGGTATGTGTCAGTTCCAAGATGTGGCAAGGCTTCGGTCTGAGGTCCTGCATTGTTGTCAAGGATCCAGTCAATGAGGACTTGTGATACAAAGTAGTACGGCATCAAGGATGCTTCACACAGTCGAGCGATGTGTCAGTTCCGAAGAGCTGCAAGGCTGCGATGTTGAGTCTGGTGTTGTTGGTGAGACTTGCCTTGAAGAGGGAGGTGCGAACCTGTGCAGAGGATGCATCGAATAGTGGCGGTTCTGATGAAGCGATTGGCTGCAATGCAGTGAAGGGCTTTGAGATGGTTCCAATCTACGCAGCCATGGTGATGTGTCAGTTCTGCTCGGAGTTGAGCGTGAAGCAGAAGAGACGCATTGGTTCCATTGAGTCCATAGAGGATGGCAGAGCATCTTAGGCCCACTTCCAAGGATCTAGGACTGGGGTGGCACCACTTGGCAGGGTAGACTCACAGATGGCAAAGTACAGGTTCTGGGTGAGGGTGGGCGGAGTTGCAAAAAGTTCCATGAACGGGCGGAGTTCCTTGTCCCACCCATTCAAGTGATATTTCTGCCATATGGCAACACAGATTGCATGCCTGCGGTAATATCGCGTGAACGGCACCACAGGGTCGCGCATGGGCCCGCCCATCTTGTGTCTCACTCTGTTGATGGCGCTGGGGCCTACTTTATGATCATTCTCCAATCCTTGCAATCCTTGTTTTCTGAAACACTTTTCCATTATTTTGTATTTATTATCTTACTCTTTGTCTTTCCAAGTGTGTATTTTGTTTGTTTGTTCTACCTTTTTTGTGAGTTTTGCATTTTATTTTTTCTCTTTACTTCCTTCCTAATTTTTTTACTTCCTTCCCTTTATTCCTGTTTCTAATACTTTCTGTATTTTCTCTCTTTCATTTGAAACCCGCCACCTCAAGGCAGATAAGGGTACCCCAAAAAAGGTAGCAACAAGGCAGACGGCAGGGCTGGGAAGGAGTACATCCCCAGGCCTGGTTTTCAGAGGTGGAGTTGGCACCACTGTTTTTTTATGTCCAGTGCCATCTCCACACATCCATGGCAGCAGGCCTGATTCCGGGTACAGAGTCCAGGAGTACCAGCTGGGCTGGGCAAGGGTGGGCCAGGCAATGTACCTCTGCTCTGGGGTCCGCTTCACCCATAATCAGCTGACACATCTGTGGTCTGACATCCTGGACCGAGAGCAGGACCTGCTGGACCTGTATGGGGTTGAGATTGCAGGACTTTTTGAGGACCTAATTATTAATATTATTATTGCTTGTGTGTTCTATGTTATTGCTAATATTCTTTCCCAAATAGCAAGCATGCTGCTCACTTGCAGGTAAATTAAGTTTACAAATATTAAATTATTTCATCGTTCTTCTAGACAGGTGCTCGGCGCAATCTAATCGTACATGTTGGTGCTCGCTTGGAGTGTCCAACGTGACCATGGCCACTCTCCTGTTTTGCTGATTAAGCATGAGAAAGTAAAAGAAAACCTTCTCATCGCACAAAGATACATGTAATATCTTACTTGGACATACAATCTGCACAGCAGAGTAGTAGTACTAGTATGTAACCAATGGGTTGTCTGAGTCTCACACCAGTACTACCACTAGGTAGTCCATAAAATATGTAAGAAGAGAGGGAAAGCCGACTGAAAATGTGGAAGAAAGAAAGCTACAGACAGACTAGTACAGAGGCAGTTTGAAGTAAAGTACAGACACTTGGAATATAGAATAAAATAGGATAATGCACAAGAATTTAGAAATGGATAGATCGTAGAGGATTTGGAAAAGAATAAGGAACCTGTTTGAAATAAATGATTCAAAATAAGAAGCGGTAAAAGTTAATGACATAAATATTATTATTAACAATGGAGGGACTTACTGGGGCCAGCAAAGCCATCGGCCGAGTTCATGGTCCTAATGTTTGTTCTAGCCGCAATCACCACCAGTGTTGGGGCCAGCAGTGATGCAGCAGTGGTAGGGAGTGGGCCAGCAGCAGTGGTGGGTGGTGGTAAGCCATATAGCTTACTTATTGACAGCTAATTATATTCTCACTGCAAGGCTGTATTGTTGAGACTTGTGAACAGTTGAACACACCCCTCTTTACTTAGCATATACAGCTGCAGTTGAGTAATGAATGGTCTCAGCAGGGAATGTTTCATGAATACCTTGAACTATGATGGGTTGAAGGAAAAGGGAAAGAAGGATGGAAGCAGTAAGTACGTGTGAAATGTAATATGACTGGAAGAGAAGGATGCTTGGGTGAAAGGATGCTTATACGATAGCTGGCTGACAGGATGCACGGGTGGGAGAAGGATGGATGAAAGGTGAAAGGATGCCTCCCTTGGTGGGTGAACGTATATGAGTGAAAGGATGCCTGCCTGGGTTAGTGAAAGGAATTCTCCGGTGTATTTGATGTGTCAAAAGACGCATGGGTGGGTAAATGTAAAATGCATGTTGGTGAAAAGCTCGTTGAGACTGAGAGCCATGTTTTGATGGATGGATATATGGATGGATGGTATTCAATGGTGAAGACTGGATTATTAGAATATAAAACTTAAACAGTGAATGACAAAGCCAATGGTCAAGAATAATAATACTAGAAGAACAATACATTGATGAACGGAAAAATCCATGGGAAGAAGAATAAACGAGGGACTCGGGTGCTCCTCTGTAGTGGTGTTCTTCTCACCTTTACTTGCTTGAAATGGTATTTATCAAGGTTTTTGATTCAAAGGGTTGACGTGGGATTTCAGACTACTCCCTTGACTCACAGTGCAACATTTATTTATTTATTTATTTATGGGTTTGTATTGCGCCAGAATCGACTCCAGGGAGTATCGCTGAGCTTTTGGAAGCGTATCAGTTACATATGAGGAAACTGTAAATCTTTTTAAAAAAAGTGGTTTTAAGTGATCTTCTAAAAAGAAGGTGATTCCGACATTCTCTTAAATGTAGGGAGAGTTCATTCCAGTATTGCCGGCAAAGTAATGAGAAAGCTTTTCTTCCTAATCTTGCTCTCCTGATTCTGGCGACCTTCAACAAGTGTTTAGTACTAGAACATAAGGATCTTGAAGGATCTTGAAGGATGATAGAGAGTGGACGTTTCTGACAAATAGCTGTGGCCAAGATTAGACAATACCTTGTCGATAGTACAACAGATTTTAAATTGTATCCGTTGACGTATGGCTAACTAGTGAAGTTTTAAGAGAAGACGGCAGGAAGCTGATCTGGTAGGCATGTTCAGGAGCAGCTGTGCCACTGTATTGTGAACCACTTAAAGTTTACTAATCGAGGTTTCATTGGCAGAAAGCAACAGACTATAACAATAGTCCAGGCCACTCAATAAGAGTGCCTGATTCAAAGTCCTTCGAACAGAGTCTGGGACCAAAGGAAAGAATCGTCGAAGTAGGCTCAGAGTATGGAAACATGTGCTAACTGTCTGGCCAATATGTTACTTAAAAGTAAGGGCATGGTCTAGATGAACTCCTAAATTCTTAACAGAGGTTTTAGGAATGGGAGGCTTCCCAAGAGTAATGGGCCACCAATTAGGTGACCATAGTATGGGAGCCTCTCCAAAAAGTTAAAGCTCAGTTTTCCCAACATTACATTGGAGGAAATTATTCCTCATCCATTGTGAGATAGAACTCATACCCAAAGAGAAGGTCTCCTGGACAGTGGGAGTGAGTTCATCGAAAGGAAAAAGTAGCTGAGTATCATTGGCATATCATATTGGAATAAACCCATATTTTCTTAGAACATTGGCCAAGGGAGCCACATAGATATTAAATAAAGTAGGGCTCAGACAAGAGCCCTGTGGGACTCCCTTGGAGAGTTCCCTGGGTGCCGAATGATATGGGCCTAGGTTAACCATCTGAGATTGACCAGATAGAAAGCTTGACATCCACTTAAAGGCGGAGTCTCTTAGTCCGATTTCCCTCAGCCTTCTGAGCAATATATGATGGGAGACTGTGTCGAACGCAGCAGATAGGTCCAATAGCACCAGAATCATAGAGTGGCACTTGTCTAGGGTCATTCTGATGTTATCTGTGACTACTAGCAGGGCTGATTCGGTGCTATATTTAGGCCAAAAGCCTGAGAGTTTGACATGGTTTGAGAGATGTTTGTTGATGTGTCTCTCTATTAATTTACTCAGAAATGGTAAGAGCAAAATGGGATGAAGATTGGTCAGATCAGTCAGAGGGGCCTTAGTGTTCTTACGGATCAGCATTATCTGTGCGGCTTTCCATTCTGATGGAACAAAACCTTCCATTATTGACAAATTAAGAAGATGTTCAATCAATGGAGATAGTTAAGGAATAAGAGTACTGGCTATTCTAGCAAGAATCAACTTGCAATGTGAACCGGACTTCACTTAATGCATTCGGGCCTCTACGTCTGCTGTAGTTAGTGGAGGAAAATTCTCAAGCAGCATAGACGGAATTAATTCTGACATGTCTGTATTCATAGGCATCTGATGTGAGTTTCCTGAAGAGACAATTTTTCATTCGATTTATTGTGAAAAGTGTAATGCAATATCATTGCATAATATATGTGAAGGTGCTTCAACATTCTCACTGGCCTTAGGTTTTATAAATGATTGAAGAATGTTGTATAAAACCTTCGGAGCATGACCAGCCAGTATACGTTGAGTGAAAATGTGATTTTTTTTCGTGCAATCTTAATGCTACAATGATAACTTTACAAAAAAGTTAAAAACTGACTTTTGTCACTTTCCTTATGGGTAATACGCAATTTCCTCTTATATTTCCTGCATAGTTTTTTGTGTATGTAACTGGGTTGAAAACCAGGCAGCTTGCGGGCATTTAGGGTGGTTGGGAGAACGTTTCAGAGGTGCAAGGCGGTCAATGGTCGGGGTTAATGCCCAATTGAAATTGGTTAAAGCTTCTTCTAAGTTGTCTAAGGGTTTATTTCGTGGTACTTCCAGAGAAGCTTTAAAATTCTCTGGAGAGACCTTTTGCTGTTGTCTACGGGCCGTAAAGTTACCAAAATGTTGACCCCTATGTTCTTCTTTATGGCTCTTAATGGAAAACTCAATGAGAGCATGGTTGGTCCATGTTAGTTGTAATGGTAACTCACACCATATATTGGGGGAGTTAGACAAAATATTATCTGACATATGACCAGCAAAGTGGGTGGGACCTTCATTTTGTTTGTTTATGCCTAAGAGTGCAAGGTCATTCAGAAAGGCTAGCGACTCCACATTGATGGAACTTTCACTATGAATGGTAAAATCGCCTAGTAATAGGAAATTGGTGCTTGCAAGTACATGAGGAGCTTTTAATTCAATAAGTAAATATGAAAAATCTGCTAGAGGTCCTGGCGGGTGATAGACTAAGGCCCCTTTCCAACTGACTTGGGCTGACAAATCAATTCGGAAAATAAAAACCTCCATCTTTATGCTACAGTATTTATCCAAAACAGAATTATTAATGCTATCTTTATGGACGATGGCAATCCCTCACCCCGTAGTTGGTCAGTCAATCCTAATAAGCTTATAGCCTTCCGGTATTGCAAGAGCGACAGAGAGTGTGGAATGGGGCTTTAGCCAGGTTTCAGTTAAAAACCCAAGCTCAAGCTTTGTAGAGAAAAGTAGATCCCAAATTTCAATAGAATGTTTAGGCAAGGAGCAAACATTACATTTTTCCATGTCCTCTGGCTTCCATGTATGGAATGTATACCACATGGAGAGGGGGCAGGCTTTGTGCAAGGAAGTATCTTGTAGAATAATCTGATGTTACCCAGGTCAGTTCTGCTTCGTTAGCATTACTCTGATACTGACATTGTCTGCACACAAAAGGACCATATTATGTAAATGAAATGAAATGAAAATATATTATGTTTCCTTGCTAGTACCCACCCATCATCATCAATCCCCTCACACTATACCATGGCATTTTGCCAGTGACACCCATGAGTGACCTATCACCTGCATGGTTACATCGGAGACACTGCATTGTTAGCTGTGCAATGTGTGTCTGCCTCAGTTATTGTGTATGCCCCTTTAAAAATTAAATGGCAATGCGGAAAATACATATTTGTGTTTCCCTTCACTCCCAGTGCCCACTCAGTCACATTCACAGTACATAAGTAACTCCTTCCCTAAGTTCCTTCAGTCCCAGCCTTCCATAAAATTTGAAAAAAAAATTCTTGTCACGCTCCACTTTCCTCTAGCCTAGTGATATATTTTATTATTGTTTCCATACTGGATTACATCAGTTTATGTTTTTCCCTTTAAACAATTGATGAACAAAGTGACTCACTACCAGCCAAAGCTTAGGTATTTGATGCTGATGATGATCAGTGAAATGCCTACCTCTCCGGCCTAATGCCTTTAACTTACCTGCAGTAGACTAAGATCATAATTATTTTCCTTACTGCCAAGCAAATCTATAAGTTTGGAAAAAGTAATGTCAAATGTGGTGCTGGAGGGTGAGACCAGGGAGTAATATGGGAAAGTAGGTCTAAGAGTGAGTGCCTTCGCATTTTATGGATGGGATAGTCTGTGATGAATGTGCCAAATACAATCTCCTGTTCATTAGTCCTTTCCCTGTACTGTAGAGGATGTCTGTGAGCATAATTGTCTTCATTACACAGTAGTACCTCACATGAAGTATATCATTCATAGTAAATAACTATTCAGCTGCCTTATACTCAGGGTGAAATTGAGGCATTTAACAGAGCTAGGCCATGAAAGGAATAAGAGATAATTGTCTAGTACAGCTGCCCCACCTGCAGACAGTAGCAAACTAACGCGACACAAGAGTGTGTGTCTAGGACGCCAGCTGAGCTTGGATGCCTACATTCATTGAGCTAAAAAAGCGACAGAAGAATACTTGTACATAGGCCTTAGTACATAATGCCTGAAACTCTAAACTATTCAAAATCAGATTGCCAGAGTTTACCAGCAAATGTATTGCTACTAGGTCACTATATAATTTTATGTGTTTAGCTAGGAGCATTGTTTACAATTTGTCTCTTTTATTTCTAGATATACCTACTCCTGCCAATCCAACACCACCCAACAAGCAGGAGAAAGCAGCCGGGACTCTGCAGAGGAAGCTAGAGGCCATCAGGTCATAGTACCATGGCTGGTGGCCGAGGAGCGGGAGGAGGCAGCAGCAGCTGCAAATGTCCCGGGCCGCAGGTAGGCCCCAGTACCTCCGGTAGTATGTTGCAGCGGTCCAAAAGCAGCCACCTGCTGCCAATCTACCACTCCTGTTTCCCCCTGTTTTAGAGCATTTCAGCGCTGCATTATGCAGAGGCTGATGTGCTTTGAAGCCAGACAGGAGGAGCGTCTAGACACATTGGAGACGCAGGTTAGGAAGCTCCTAGCCTACTGTTAAGTCTACTCTTCTGTTCCTTTTTTATTCTTTTTTTTGGTGGGTGAGATGTGTTGGGGAGAAGGTGAGAATGTGGGAGTTGGGGCATATTTGGGATTTTCATATTTCTTTAAGGACAATTTTGTTTTTATTTAGATTTGGAAACAACTTTGGACATTTGTTGGGGTTAGGGAGAGTGGTGGGCCAGTTGTGGCTGTAATAGTTTAATTATTTTTGTTAGGGAAATAAACTTGTTATAGTTGTACATTATGATTTAAATATTTTTTGGGGGTTACTGTTTTACTTCGCACTGTTGCCTTTGGCGCAATACGTTTTTAAAATCTGCTGATATTGTAACAACAACAAAATAGTTATGCTGTACCTTCACTTGTCCTACTACTCTCTCCTCCTAGTCTCTGCAGTCTTCAGCTATTAACCCCTACAGCCTTGGAGGGTGTGTGTGTGTGTGAATTTCCATTGTATATAGAATTATTTCAGTTCAACAATGAATCACCCACAGTACTTCACTTACCTGATTAGATGACATGAGGGCTTCAGGGTTTCCCATGGTGTCATACTGGTGATAGTAGTCGTGGCATACTAGTGCACTAGTATAACAGTGAAGGCATCGGAAGCAAGGTCCCACTCCCTCCTAGCCAAACCTAAGCAGTAGGATAAGGATTATTCATCACAGGGAACTAAACAAATTGAAACAAAAACTGAGTTAATGACCTTATTATATGCAAGCTTTAAAAAAAATGAGATAGTCGCCATATTCTAGACTACTAGTACACAAGAAGAATAGAGACAATAGAGAAACGTTGATAAGCAATGCTAACTTGAATTCATCAGAATGGTGAGCTAGTAAAAGTTACAAAATGAAGTCGACTTGAGCTTCGAAATGGACAAGCGTAACCTATGACCCAATATAATGCCTGGTTGATGATGCTGGCAATGATGCTCCTAAATATCGAATACTGTGCGTGGGTGGCTAAAACAAATAAAATATTGCCAGTGTGGGCTATACTTAGAGCTGAAAATCCTTGCCCTGCACTGAGTTGGTGTTGCTTTCACCATACCCAACCCACCAAGTGTGTGATCAATTAATGGTGTAAATGTAGTCACATCTCAATAAATCACACAGCCCGGGGAGAGAGGGTTAGGGGTTTGATAAATGGAGGATTTGAGGGAAAGATTTGACGAAGACAAACTACACAAGAATAACATTCATCTTGGCAATGAATAAATCTGTTATGGGAGGAAAAGGAAATGGAAGAATGATGAGTAGTACAGGTAAACCAAAACAAATTGTCCGTCTGCCTCCAAAGAGACCCAAGTAACATTGTACATCTAAATGTTCTTTGGTACCTACATTTGAAAGACAGCAAATATATACAATTAAAATTCCTGTAGGAGTCAAGGAAACATAAGCAACACACACAGTTCTAATGATTATTAACAGAATAACAGAAAAAATAATAGTTTGCCACATTGGGAATTGCATCTGCATTCCTCTAGGACTGTCCATCAATCTTGGGTGCCTGGCGGATGCAGTTCAGTAATGTAGGCCAGAGTATGTTAATTATATTGTTTTTCCAGTATGGCGCAGGGGTAAGAGTGCCTGTAGATTGAAAAGAAAAAAGTATATTGAAGAATCAAGAAGAAAGATGTTAAACTGCATACAGTGTGCACTGAGAAGACTAGAGGCAGCTCAAGACAAAAGAGAAGAGAAGGAGAATAGTCCTTTTTGCACTCATTCATGACATTTTATGCCTGGTGTGTGAATGAACAATTAGGTGAAGGAAATTTTACACCAACCCAAAATTCACTCAAAAAGTGGCTGCACATAACTACGTTAACTATGTTACCAATGAAACAGTAACAGCAACATCAGCACATGCATAATTTGATTATCATTGTTGACTAAATGTCTGTTTCCAGTTAACCTTACCTTCAACAACAGGCCCCCCACCAACCACTACTTAGCTTCGAATTTGAGCCAGACAGCACTGAGCGCACACACATACCCAGCAACAAAGCATTTTCTGAATCAAGTAAAATCAACACACAATCTTCATCACTCACAACCACTACACAGAGATGTGTAGGTCTGTTATTTAACTTTAGGCCACTTCAAATTCATCACCAAATAGGTTGGTTTCAGGGAAGATGAAAACTTCCTTCTTCTGGTGGCAGTTCTCGAAGTAGTCACTCCCACCACCTGAGTCATTCTATCATCTCTGATCCTACTGAGTCTGACTCCAAGTAAGGTGTCCAACTCTGTACCGTCCCAAGTCCCGACTCAAATGCAATAGATCAACCTGTAGTACAATTGTGTTGTTGCAAATTAAAATCAACATTGAGTCATTTTTTGTCTGGACTAGATTTGTGTTTGTCTTAGCAAAGGGGCTGATCTAGTCTGACTCTTTGAGGAGCAGAAAGCAGAAAGCAAAAAAACAAAGCAGTGTGAAGAGGACCCAGTGAAGGAATCTCACTATCACTCAAAGGGGGATGTAAAAAAAATCACTTTCGGCAGACCACTAGCAATGTAAACCATCACATAAACACATTTTAAGTGTAACAGTTACAGATAAACAAACACTCAATGTCATACTGACTGCTACCATATGAATCATCTCTTAAAATATATCACAAGTTCACAACAATCACGCCACATGCAATGCATGCCATTTACCTGTTCTTCCGGCGTGCTCACTGTGATCAATTCATGGTACATTGCAGAATGCCGATCTGTTTTTTCACAAAGCAGAGATTTTTTTGTGAAACAGTATAAATCAAATAATGTCACATGTGGGGCAGTCCAGCTAGAGTGATAAACTAGGAAAAGATAGATAGTTACGGCTCATGGTTGGAGGCAGGCAAACATGCGGTTGTGTACCCCATCCAATACCCTTGAGGGAAATTAAATTAGTTTGGGGGAGTCGGGACTTCTTCACTGCACACAGTTGCAATCCAATCCAGCAATAAAATGTATCTAAGAGTAAGATGGTGGGGATAAATGAGTCAACCAGACGCAAACAAATAAAAGTAAATAATAATGTTCCCCATGATATATCTTTTTTTTGGGTGTCAAATAAAGACAGTAGATCAGCAACAGACTAGAGACTGAAAAAGTTCAATGGTTGTTGGTCCTGGCCTAGTAGTCAGGGAAGTAGAGCTTGTCCTCAAACTCTGATGGTTCACCCGGTAGTAGGTCATCTAACACACAACTTCCATTACCTCAGTCTCCCTCATCTTTCTCCTGTCATACTTCAGGTATGGAGTAATCCAGTGGTATATAATTTTGATTTATTTTGGTCATAGGTAATCTCTTAATGTTTTGGAGCAAAGGACTGGTCCCTCTTACTGTGAAAACGGCACCAGCAGCACTGAAAATATGCTCAGCGGAGACACAGGCAACCTGACAAGCTAGATCATTAATTGCCAGCCTGCTGAGCACTGGCCATTGGCGCCTCTTACCATAGAAATACACCAATGAGTTTTGATCAATGTAGACCTCTGTTCCATCATCTAGATTGCCCATTTTGGAGGTCACGTCCTGTTCTTGTTGTTAATGGGGTTCTTGTTGTTGGTTTTCGCTGCTGTGAGCCAACTGCACTAACCTCAGGCACTGAACTTGAAGGCTGCTCTGAAGGACTTGTGCCCCGGAGGAGTGTGCCTCTATTTCCATACCGTTCTCTTTTCTAGCTCATTACCTTGCTCAGCTATCCATGTTTTGTATTTCCAACAGCCCCGTCTGAAAAAGGAATGAAAATGGACAGTAATGGTTTGTACCGTGGATCAAGAATTGTGGCACAGATGTAATGTTTGGATAACACAATGTCTCTTTGCACCCTTGTTTTAGTGGACAAGCGAAGGATTGAGCTTTCCATAAAGTCATAGACATCTTTTTTTCCTCCACACCTAAGTACATCGCCAACACCTCCTTCAGCTGTTCATGTAGCATGTGCAACAACAGAAAAGCTTGGGCCATTGTACTGTCCCTCCTTGCTTACTTCCCATTTGAACACCTCAAAAGTAAACAGCATCTCTGTCAGGCATTTAACTAGGCTCATCTCATTGATCATGCCTTTCACAGTTGCATCCCCTTTTTGCATGAGATAATCATTGGTAGGTCTGCACTGCTCAAACAGGCATTCAGCATGTAATAAGTCGAGTTCCAACTTATTGGCGCCTCCTGTATGAGTGTGTTAACTGGCATTCTATTATAACGTGGAATGACCCTCAGCAGTTTCCAGGCTTTAAATGAATGGCTGCAATGAGTGGACAGGTGGAGGGTAAATTGCTTACTTAGTCTTCTATTTTTTAGAAGGTTCTGTTCAATAATCTTGATGCAGTGTGCCAAACACAGGACACTGAAATAGCCACCATTGGCCATGGCCTTAACTATTATACTGCCATTGTTCATGGAAACAAGTCCAATCTTAGGCCCTCTTGGTCATAGCCATTCAAAGACCTTGTTGTTAAAGTCTTCCAAAATGATTGCAGCTGTATGGGATTTCTCCATGGCGAACTAGGCTACTGTTGCATGTTCCAGAGCAGCATTCAAAATCTCAGCAATGTCAACACCTACTGGTATCTTTTCTTTAGCCCCCACAAAAGAGATCCAGTGTGCAGTGATTCAGATGTAATCAGTCTCTTGCCAACCGGTCCATATGTCAGTTACTGTGAACAGAACTCTGCTGCTAAGGATGTCAAAGCAATTCCAGCACATCCTTATGTAGCACTGGAACAGAAACTCTAGTGAAATAGACCCAACTGGAAACCTTCCATTTATGGCAGATCGCTGCCCCAAATTCAAGTAGATCCACCCCTTTCCATCTATAACATTTTTGCCAGTTTCGGATTGTACAAACATGCCATTATGGTTTTTAATACTTCCCCTCTGACCTAAACATCGCTATAATAGTGGACTTGATATTCTACTTTTCTGATGCCACTGATGCAGGTGACTTGAGAGCAGGTGGTGGTAGGCTCAATGTACGTTTCAGTGGGGCAGTTACTGTCTTCTTTTGCCTTGGTGTCAGGTAAGTGATTACTGATTTCTTTTTACCACTTTGGCTGTGGGCAGGGGGCAGCTATCTCTGCTCCGCTGTGGAATCACTGGCAGAGCGGAGTTCTCTGCACGGGGTTAGACTCGACCAGAGTCTTGTACTATTGCAATATTGCTGATGTAGGCGATACTAGTGCACTGCTGGGGAGAGGGATGCTGTGCATAATGAAAATGTTTCCTCTTCTTCACCTTGCACCATGATGGGATCAGATTTGGATTCCCTGTTCAGCCGGTTGTCACCCCGTTCACCAACAACACTTGCAGTTTTTTGGCACTAAGATGCGCTTCCCAATGGATAGTATGGTGCTTTCTCAAATAGGTTATTTGGCCCCCTGTACTATAGTTTGTACCATGCTTACCCCGACTAACACTTGCTCCGCAAAGGGAGCATATGGAAATATTCACCTCCTTCTTGCTAACCAAAAAGAAGTCCGAACTGGGGAGCTTGAATTTTTTATGCTGCCATTGCCAATGTCGAATGAACTGGCGGTAGGTGGGCATTTTGACTTTTGACGCACCTTCTTATACTGAGATAGTTGTGGATGTAGGTCGCTGCAGTGACTTTGCAAATATGGCAGCTGGCAGTGGTTGTAGCTGTGGTACCACTGCTACATCATCCCAAAAATTTTGGATGGGTTAATGCCGATCTCCACTGGAGCTGGGCTAACATCCATGATGACTGGCTCATTGTCATCCTCCTCTTTTACATCTGCCTCCATAACTCTAAGGCTTTCTGGACCCTTCCTTTTTCCTAGGCTTATCTTGTGGTGTGTCTCATTCTCTGACACGGGATCCAAGTGGTGTCTATATCATCAGAAAGAGGGCTTGAAGAATAAGATGATACACCACTAACCCTCCTTTTTGTAGCTGGAGATGTGGAAGACAGTGTATCTTCTGAAATATCAGATTCCTCTACTTCCTCAGAATGAAGCTCAATCTCTTGAAATGCTCCTATCTCAGGAGGAACTACTGGTGGTTGTGGCTGTTGTTGTCCATTTTTTCTGAGTTTCCTGCAAAAATTGGGTACTACTTTGCAATAAGTCAATTTCAACATCACTGCTCATCGACGCTGCCGTAATTAGACTGGCTGCCTCTCTGACGGACACAGGCTTGGGCCCAGATTGGGGTGAGTCCATTGATGGTGGGTTGCTCCCCAGAGGACGGTGCAGCAGGCACAGTTTTTTTTCCTAAAAAAGATCTAGGGCGAGATACCAGTGATGGTAGTGATAAGCTCCTTCTTTCACTCACTGGCCACTTTCTTGGTAGAACCTTTCTTTGAGGCTATCTTGAAGGTGTCAGTTAGCAAAGGCACTTAGATTCATAGGGTGAAGAGATGTCTGTGATGTGTGGGTTATGCATCACATAGTGCACAGGCCTTCATTCTGGCAGTACTGTGGGTGATGTTGTCTCTTGTGCACCTAAAAGGAAAGAAGCTAGAAGGACATCAGTGAAATGTGGCATTTTTGCAGTTCAATTAGTAGTATAAACAAATACATTATCATTTATTGTGGGCACCTGCTACTCTTATTATAAATGTTATGTTATGTTATGTTATGTTAATTATTATTTATTCAGCGCACGTACGCCCGTGGGCTTCATGGCGCTATCGAAGTTTGTGGGAACACAGCATAACACTTGAAAGTACATTTGCGCAAGGGTACATCTCACACCTATTTAGGAATAGGCCTGTCTAAAAAGCCATGTTTTAAAGGTTTGTCTGAAAGTGAGAAGAGTGTCACACTGTCTTAAAGATAATGGAAGGACATTCCATAGGGAAGCGGCAAGATATTGAAAACCGCTGCCACCCTGACGTTTTTTCTTAAATGAGGGGACCCTTAAAAGTTCTTGATGGCCTGAACGAAGATTACGTGAGGGGGTATATTTACATACCAGATTCTTTATGAATTTAGGACCCTTGCCCTGCAAAGCTTTAAAAATAATGCAGCCGGCTTTAAATGCTACTCTCTGGGCTACCGGCAGCCAGTGCAGATTTTCCATTTCTGGTCTAATGGATAGCCTGGCTGCCTGGTTCTGAACTTACTGTAATCTCTTAAGCTGACCTACTGGGAGGCCTAAATACATACTATTAGAAAAATCAAGCCGCAATAGCACCAAAGCGATGGTTACCTGAATCAGCGCTGAGTGAGTTAGAAAGCGGGCAATTTTCTTTATTTTTCTCAGTTGGAAAAAACTAGATGAGACTACCATCCCTATATGGTTTTTAAGCGATAGATCCTCACTAACAGTCACCCCCAAGCTCTTCACAGTGTGGGATTTAGTGGGAGGAGTTCCCATATCAGATGGCCAGAAGTGGGGTCCCCAACTAATTTAACTTTTCCCGGGCAAGATAAGTTCTGTCTTGCCCGGGTTGAGCTTAAGGTGGTTCAGATTCATCTATCTCTGCATATGGGACATAGTTTTTTTTAATTCAGCCACTGCATCAGGGGAGTTCAGAGAGAAAACGAGTTGCAGGTCGTCTGCATAATTAAAAATTGCAACTTTGTGGCTTCTCAAAGAATACAATAGAGGGCGTAAATACAAGTTAAAAAGTAGCAGGGACAAAGACGATCCTTGCGGGACTCCACAGGTAGAGACAGTTTTTGAGGCTGTAAACGTCCCCAATCTAACGGATTGAGAACGTTCAGAAATGAAAGATTTCAGCCAACTCAAGGCAGGGCCCCTGAGGCCAGCCTGCTCGACACGGTTGACAAGAATAGAAAAGTCAACTGTGTCGAACGCGGCCGACAGATCTAGGAGCACCAATGCTTGGTGAGCGTCTCTGTCTGCGTTAGATCTCAGGGTGTTCTGGACCGCCAGTATCACTGTCTAGGTTAAGTGGCATGGGCGAAAACCTGCCTGATTCGATTCCAGATATTCAGTAGATTCAATAAAATTTGAAAGACAATTAGAGACATGGGCTTCCAGAATTTTTGATAAATAGGGTAAAAGGGAAATCGGCCTTTAATTCGTAAGATCATATGGGTCAATACCAGATTTTTTAGTTAAAGGGATCAACGTGAGGGGGTATATTTACATACCAGATTCTTTATGAATTTAGGACCCTTGCCCTGCAAAGCTTTAAAAATAATGCAGCCGGCTTTAAATGCTACTCTCTGGGCTACCGGCAGCCAGTGCAGATTTTCCATTTCTGGTCTAATGGATAGCCTGGCTGCCTGGTTCTGAACTTACTGTAATCTCTTAAGCTGACCTACTGGGAGGCCTAAATACATACTATTAGAATCAGAGCATGCTTAAACCCACTAGGTACCTTGCCTTGTACAAGTGAGTCATTCAATAAAGGGAGAATGCTTTGAGGGACAGCAAGTCCTATTTCTTTAAAGATATAGGGCGGGCAAATATCATCAGGAGATCCAGATTTGACACGGATGAGAAGATCAGAAAAGGTTTTGGACTCGATGGGAGAAAAAGTGTCTAGTGTAGAGGGGTTATAAAATATATAATCTTTTGGAGTTGGGGTGGGATAATTAACAATACAGTGTATTTATCTATTCTTGAAATGGAAAACCACACCAACATAAATTTTCATGGTTAGTGACTGACTGTACACACAGGAAGGATAAGAGAGAGCAAAAATAACAACAACAGACAGATGTAATTGTTTGCTTTATGTGCAGCCGACAAATGACAATGGAAGGAATAATCCTTAGTCAATGAATGCTGTTGTACTCCTATTGCAGACATGGGGCTCATTGATGGCAGATGTAGTGAAAATGGAATGAATGAAAAAAGCAACAAAAAAAATTGACAAAATAAAAAATATATAATTTATCAATTGCTTTTAAAAAGTGAAAACTCACAAAATTATACATCAGTGAAGTTATCCTCAAAGATATAATAATAAGTTATTAAACTGCTATCTCATTGCTCAACCATCCATGCAAGCTTATGGCAAAGGGCCACACTGGCTGGATGCACAAAATGGCTTCCAGCCAGTGCCACATTGACATCAATAACAACAACACTAAGCAGGAAGGCATTGGGAACAAAGAGGAGAAATGGAGGCCAACAGGGAAAGTACGCTGGCTGCCTACACAAAATGGCTACCGAACACATGATCAGTTCACAAGAGAACACATGCAGGCCTATGGGGATACTGGTTGGCTGGTGGTAATTCAAAATGGCCACCAGCCACATGGTTACAACAAGAGGTAAGAGGACGAGGCCTGGAAAACAAAAAACACACGCAGGTCCATGGACACTGAATGTATACAGAATGGCCCTATGGCATATGGAACAGGGGCAAAGAGTGGCCTATGGCAAACACATACACAGACACCTACAAATGCACACACACACACACACACACACTGTCCAAACAAAGGAGACACACACTGTCCAGACAAAGTAGGCATGGTAAAACAGAGAATACAGCATTAATTCAGCATTGCCAGAAACTAATATTAACTGGGCAAAAAAAAAGGTTTACAACACACTCCCTTCAAAGCTATTACCCCACCTATACACTATTCGCAGGAGACAAAAATGTGAAATACCACAAAAAAACTGTTGTTTCATGCACCCATGACCAGCACTGGGCCTACTGGCTGTATGGCTAATTGTCAGAATAGGTAACATAGTGAATTATTCTAACAGAGTATTTCACATGTATTAGAAAACAAATCATGGAGAAAATGTACTAAACTGTACATCTGTACAAAACAAGAAAAATGACATGCATAAGAACAACAACAACCAGCAAGGAGGCATGGCCACAAACAAAGAACAGACACAAGGGTATGGCAAATGTACACTGACTGGCTACACAAAGTGGCCACCAGCCATGGTTCCAGAACAAGAAGCAGGAGGCCTAGAAAACAATGAACACATGAATGCCTATGGCAAAAGCACAAAGGCAGGCTACACAATATGTCCACCAGCCACATGGTCACAACAACAAGCAAGAAGGCATGGGAACACACTAAGAAGAATATACATGCAGGCCTATGGGGAAAGTAGCACACTAGCTGGCTACATAAAATGGCAGCCAGCTACATGGTCACAAAAACCAGCAAAAAAGCATGGCCACAACAAAGAAGACATGCAGGCCTATGTAAAATAGACACTGTCTGGATACACAAAATGGCCTCCAGCCATATTGTCAAAACAAGAGGCAGGAAGCCTGGAAAACAAAGAATTCATGCTGGCCTAGTGATACAGGCTATACAAAATGGCCCCTGGCCACATGGCATTATGAACAAAGGCAAATAGTGGCCTGTGACAAACACAAACACACACACACACGCACACACATACACATACACTGTCAGGACAAAGGAGGCATGGTAAAACAGAGAACACAGGATTAACTCAGCATTGCCCAAATGTAAAATGAACTGGGCAATTATTTTTTTTTTACAACAACAAATATCCTTCAAAGGTATCACCCCACCTATACACTGTTTGCAGGTGATAAAAATATGAATTACCTAAAAAAACTGTTGTTTCATGCACCAATGACTAACACCGGGCCTACTGACTGGAGGCCAATTGGAAGAATAGGCCACATAGTGAATTAAATCAATATTGCAAATGTATTATAAAAACATGGAGAAAATGTAGTAAACTGTGCAACATTTTTCCTTTACAAAAGAAGAAAATTGAAATGCAAAAAAAATCACTAGTCCCCTACTAAAACAACCAGCCACCCACAAGAATACATTTTAAAAATAGATCGAAAGTACAAATACATTTAGGTTCATGACCCCAATCAAACAAATAACACCAGTTGTTCTACTTACTTGTGAAATCTGAAATACAAAGTCCTTGAATCCAATGGTGTATGCAGTTGACATAAAGAATGATCCTTCCAGCTCCAAATCCAAATAAAAAGTGAGCAGGAGGTGTACAAAGCACTGGGAGGATCCTGCTGGACAGGAGCAGGAAGTTTTTTAAAGGACTCCTCGCACAAAAAAGAAACAACACCAAATGTCCAGCCGAGGAGGATTTTAACTCCGAATCAACGTTTCTGGAAGATTTCGATGCTCAAGGAGAGAATCTTCCCCACAATGCAGCCACAGTAAATCTTGCACATTCTGGATCACGTACAGCAGAAAACATTGTCCGGAGATCCCCTCCACTCATAGGTAACCAGAGCCACTGGTAGATGACTCTCATGTTTGTCTGAGACTATGGCTTGGTAGACTGTGTTAGGGAGAAAATGCTCTGAGGACACCAGCTGACACCTTACTGCAGTCATGCTGGCTCCTGTGCCTCTGAGAGCCTCCAACAATTGCCCATTAATGTTGACCCACTGCCTATGCCTGGAAGTATTTGCAGACATATGGGCTTTTGGCACCATCTTCCTATCCCCTAAGGACACTAGATTCACCTTGGTCTGTTCCCTAAAGCAAATTGGGTCCACCTCCCCCCCAAGTACTACACTTGCTAACCCAAATGTCTGCCCATCGCTGGGGACTGTGCCCTCTTAGGACATTTGATATTCCCCTTGGAATGCAGATATTTGTTACACTCAGTATATTAGGGAGCAAACCTCAATGTCTGTTTATAGACGTCACCCTTCTTCTTTGGTTCTGATGGGGGCTGTTTTCAATTGTTCCCTCTGGAATTATTTTGGGGCCTTTTGAGAACTTCTTATTCTTAAGGGTTTTTTCTCCTTTTTCATCTGGTGGGACCCCTGACCCACCTTTTGGAAGTACCCCCATTCCCCAGATTCTTTTATTTAATACTTGGGTGAAGATCCAGAGGTCAGCCTCCTCAGCAAGCTTCATGTGTCAGTCATTTTGCTGTCCACTAGGTTCTGGCCCAGCTATGTTAAACAACTATTGAGCATGCGCTCCCTGAGAATCAAGTAGTGCATCCCATCATAATGATTGACTTTACTAGCCCTCGCCCAACCCTTCATTGCCTTGCTAGAGTAGTCCAAGAAATCCACCCTAGTCTTATTTGGGATTTTGTGGATGACCCATCACCTCTGGTGATACTTTTCATTGGTCAGCCCAACGTTAGCTAGAAGAATGACTTTCATGGGGGTGTACTCGGATTGGTCCTCTACTTCAGGGTCAGAAGAGAGTTCCTCCTCACTGGGAGCATGTTTCCACAGACTAAACTCTCGGTCCTCTGAAGGGAATATGTGTACTCTGAAAGTCATGTCATAAACTGAAAATCATTTATCAATGTCATCAGACACCGCATAACTGGGTACTCGTTTTTGGGGCTATACAGACCTTCCTGTCCTTTTCAGACACTGATAGAATGCTGCCAACATTGACACTGGAGTCTGATTGCTTTGCTATAAGCTCCAACTCTATAAGACTACACTCATGGGCCATTCTTCTTTCCTCCATGGCCAGGCTCTCCCTCCTGTCCACTAACTCCTGTGGTACAGGCCTTGCAAGGATACTCTGTTTAATTGTCTGACAGGGACTTCCAATTCAGGAGAGGGGTCATCCTCTTCCACTGAAGGTTGCAGTTCAGGGCTGATGTCCAGGTCCCGATCATGCTCATCTAGATCATCCTCATCATCCTACTCCTCTGTGGCTGTTACTTACTGGTTAACCTTCAACCAGGCTCTCAGAGCTTTCTGCAGCTCCAATAACTTGGTATCCTTCTTGTTTTGGAGCCCCGCTTCCTTGCAGAATTGCTTGAGCTCTGACACAGTGTAATTTTCCAAATTGTCCAGCTCACTGCAGTTGGTCACAGGCAGTCAGAAATCAAAGTCAAATAAAAGAATAAAAAAATTAAAAATGAAATGACAAAAATCCAATCAGAAGTACTGGAGAAATGCAGGTTTAAAGTTTTTTGTAAAAATAGCACCTAAAGGTGCAAAGGGTCAACGGTGGAAATCTGGTCGCTTAGAACCAGGGCAAAGTCACAAGTTCAGGTCCACCGCAATGGAGTGTGGGCCAGTTTCAGAGACCAAGTTAGGCCGCATGAGCTAAGGAGACAAGTACCTTAAATCCTTGTTTGCAGAGCCTTGCAGGGGTATGCATCAAAGATGCATTGCTGTGCCGTTCTCAGATGAAGCACTGTTGCATTGCAAAGGTCTGTCAAGTCAAGTCAAGTCATAAAATTTATATAGCGCACTACATACCCAGAGGGTTTCAAGGCGCTTAGGGAGGTGAGGAGGATTATTTGTCAAATATCCACGTTTTAAGTTGCTTTCTGAACGCTAGGTGATTCTGGGTGAGGCGAAGGTAAGCGGGGAGTGAGTTCCATGTTTTGGCAGCCAGGTATGAGAAGGATCTGCCTCCCATGGTGGTTTTGTTGATGCGAGGGATAGTGGCGAGTGCTTGGCTGGAAGAGCGAAGTTGGCGGGGGGGGTGTAGAAGGACAGTCGAGAGTTGAGGCAATCTGGTCCGATGTCGTAGAGTGATTTGTGTGCGTGGGTAAGCAGTCGGAAAGTAATCCTCTTATTGACGGGTAGCCAGTGGAGGTCTTTAAGGTGACCAGAGATGTGTTCGTTGCGTGGGATGTCTAATATGAGCCTGGCTGAGGCGTTTTGGATTCGTTGTAGTTTCTTCTGGAGTTTAGCGGTGGTACCTGCGTAGAGGGTGTTTCCGTAGTCCAGTCGGCTCGTGACTAGAGCGTGGGTGACTGTTTTCCTTGTTTCGGAGGGGATCCAGCGAAATGTTTTTCTGAGCATGCGAAGGATGTTAAAGCAGGAAGAGGATACGGCGTTGACTTGTCTGTTCATTGAGAGTGAAGAATCCAGGATGACGCCAAGGTTCCGTGCGTGGTCTGTCGGGATGGGTGCATTTCCGAGGGCTTCCGGCCACCAGGAGTCGTCCCATGCAGAGGGGGATTTACCTAAGATGAGGACTTCTGTTTTGTCTGAGTTCAGTTTCAGACGGCTTTGTTTCATCCATTCGGCGACTTCTTTCATTCCTTCGTGTAGGTTAGTTTTGGCGGTGCTGGGGTCCTTGGTGAGAGATAGGATCAGTTGAGTGTCATCCGCGTAAGAGATGATGTTGAGGTTGTGTTGGCGGGCGATGGCCGCGAGGGGGCTCATGTATACGTTGAAGAGGGTGGGGCTGAGTGAGGATCCTTGTGGTACGCCGCAGATGATTTCAGAGGCTTCGGACTTGAATGGTGGGAGGCGGACTCTCTGGGTTCTTCCGGAGAGGAACGAGGTGATCCATTCCAGTGCCTTTCCTTGGATACCGATGTTTCTGAGGCGTTGTAAAAGTGTGCTGTGGCAGACTGTGTCGAAGGCTGCAGAGAGGTCGAGGAGGATGAGGGCGACTGTGTCTCCATTGTCCAGTAGAGTTCGAATGTCGTCTGTTGCTGCGATGAGGGCGGTCTCAGTGCTGTGTTTAGCTCGGAAGCCGGACTGTGAGGAGTCGAGGGATTTGTTGGCTTCGAGGAAGGCGGCGAGCTGGTTGTTGACAGCTTTCTCGATGACTTTGGCCGGGAATGGGAGAAGCGAGATGGGGCGGTAGTTTTTGAGTTCGGTGGGGTCTGCTGTTGGTTTTTTCAGAAGGGCGGTGAGTTCAGCGTGTTTCCAGTCTTCTGGGAAGGTAGCGGAGGTGAAGGAGCAGTTGATGACGTCTCGGAGGTGTGGAGCTATGACGGAGTCTGCTTTGTTGAAGATGTGGTGAGGGCACGGGTCTGTGGGGGATCCAGAGTGGATGGAATTCATCAGGCGGATGGTGTCCTCAGTGGAGATTGGTGTCCAGGCGTTAAGGGTGTTTACGGGGGGAAGATAGTCAGCTGATGGTAGGGTGGGTTGGCTTCCGGGTTGGTTGTCAAAGCTGTTGTGGATGTCAGCAATTTTGTTGTGGAAGAAAGAGGCTAGGGAGTCGCAGAGGGTTTGAGAGGGGGTGATGTCGTTGGAGTTGGCTGAGGGGTTGGAAAATTCCTTGACGATGTTGAAAAGTTCCTTGCTGTTGTGGGCGTTGTTGTCGAGACGATCCTTAAATGCTGTTCTCTTGGCTTTTCGGATCAGTTGGTGGTGAGTACGGATGGCGCTTTTGTAGGCGTCCTTGTTGCTGGTGGATGGGTCTTTTTTCCAGGCCTTTTCAAGGGAGCGGCATAGTTTCTTGGATTTCTTGAGGTCTTCGTTGAACCATGAGGCCTTCTTGATGCCAAGTTTGTGGTGGCGTTTTTTCAGTGGTGCTAAGGTGTCGGCGGTGTTGGATAACCAAAGGGTGAGGTTGGAGGCGGCTTCGTTGGCGTTAGAAGAGAGGGCTGGAGAGGTTTGAAGGAGCGAAGTGGAGATCTGCTCCGCGGTGATTTTGTTCCAGTTTCTTTGTAGAGTTGGTTGGAGGTGGATGATGGGTTTCGGCTTGTTGTAGGAGAAGTGGACGCAGCTGTGGTCAGTCCAGAGGAGATCCGTAGTGTGGTTGAAAGAGACATGGTTGCTGGAGGTGAAGATGGGGTCGAGTGTGTGACCTGCGATGTGGGTGGGGGAAGTGACCAGTTGTTTAAGTCCGAGGTTGGCGAGGTTGTCCAAGAGGGTGGCGGTGTTGCGGTCGTTGATTTTCTCAAGGTGGAAGTTGAGGTCTCCCAGAAGGATGTAGTCTTTGGAGAGGAGCGCGTGTGGGGTGATGAAGTCCGTGATGTCTTCACTGAATTTTGCGCGGGGTCCTGGTGGTCTGTAGAGGAGGGTGCCTCTGAGTGTTGTCTTGGGGTCGATGTGGATCTGGAAGTGAAGGTGTTCGGAGTTGGCGAGGTTGGCGTCAGAGCTGGTTGAGATGCGGATTGATTTCTTGTGGACGATAGCGATTCCTCCTCCTGAATGGTCGGTGCGGTCTTTGCGTGTAATCTTATAGTCATCAGGGATAGCGATGGCGATGTCAGGGGCGGAAGAGGCGTTCATCCATGTTTCCGTTAGGAATGCGACGTCTGGAGAGATGGTGTCTAGTAGGTTCCAAAGGTCAATGGCGTGCCTGTGGACCGAGCGGGTGTTGAGAAGGATGCATTCTAGGTGGTTGGGGTCGGGAATCTGTGGTGTGGTCGGAGCGGAGTTGTTGAGGGTGCCGATGAATCTGCAGGAGAGGCAGGAGAACGGTCCATGGGTGCGTCCAGGAGCGGCTTGGACGCAGTTGGGGGCGCGACCGGGGTTGAGGGCTAGGAGGGTGGCGGCATCGTAGGTAACGCGGGGGGGCTGGGTAGCGCGAGGGGCAGGGGGACTGGCGCTGGGCGCGGTCCAGGCGCGGACGGGCGTAGACGGGCTTACCTTTGGCGCACCTTCGGCGTGTTCGAAGCGCGTGGACGCTGCGCGTTGGAGCATCAAGCATTAATGGATAGTGGAGGGGGGCGGAGCGTGGGAGGGTCCGCTGGGAGGCGTGGACGTGGAGGCGGGCCAGGGGCAAAGCACAACAACAAGATGGTGGGGGGGCTGGAAAGTGAAACCGGGAGGGCGCAATGCGAAGGCTGGTAATTTCGAATGTAAATAGGTATCAGCGTGCACACACAGAGAGTCCCGGTAAGAGCGCTGACGAATTTTAAACAACCTGTCTAAAATGAATGCAATGCAGGTTAAAAGCGCTGCCAAAACTACGTGCACAAATGAGTTATAAAGCGCTGCCTCTAGGAACTGCACAGAGCTGATTGAGAGGGTTACAACAACGATACCAGGCTGCAGGCGAGTCACAGGCAAAAACCAGATTCAGCTGTGGGCTGTGGACGCTGCACTGGGCTGGGAGCAGGGAGCGAGGGGAGCGGCCGTGCAGGACGATGTCCATCTTCGAGGATCTAATCAAGGCGGGCTTGCTTTGCAAAGTCCAGGATTGAGGATGCATTGTGCAGTCGGGGGAAGGCGTCAGTTCCGACGAGCTGCTAGGGTCTGACGTCATTGATGGGGCTACCGTTGATGAGACAGGTGAGGGTCTGTGCTGGGGATGTATTGGTAACTGACAGTTCTGTTGAGGTGAAAGGATGCAAAATAGGTCTTTGCAAAACTTGTGGTCCATGCAGCCACCGTGATTGTTCATTTCTACACAGGTTATACCATGCAGCAGAAGAGATGTGTCGGCCCATGAATTCATAAAGACTGGCTGAGCCTCAGGTACAGAAGGCTTCAATAACCCCTTGTGCCTTGGAGTCACTCTTGGGGTCCTGGGTTCAACAGATGTAGAGTCCAGTCCTTGTCACTCAGGCAAGAGGGCAAGAGGTCAGCACAGCAGGGCAGTAGTTCTTCAGAGCAGCAGTCCAACAGAGTGGCAGGCCTTTCAGCAGCACAAAAGTCCTTACTGGCAGAGTATTCACAGGCCCAAAAGTGTACTGAAGAGTTTGTGTTCGAGGTCCAGTATTTATACACAGTTATGCCTTTGAAGTGGTGGAGAAGCTTCTAAAGGTTTCTGTTTGAAGTCCCTTGGTATCCCACCTTCTCTGTCTTGGCTCCAGTCTAACTACAGGGAGTAGGGACATGCTCAGCTCCGCCCTTCCATCCTGCCTGTGATGGCCCATCCAGGCACACCTAAGCTCTTCATTGTGTGGCTGTCTGGAAGGGCTATACAAAGCCCAACTGTCAGCTACACTAAGTCATGTAGTTCAGAGGCATGCACTAAATGGTAAGACAGGAAAATAGCAGCTTTTTAAAAGTGGCATTTTCAAATTTGTAATTGGAAATCCGACTTCACCACAAGTTAGGGTTTTTCATTACAATTTCAAAGAAACCAAACATGAACTGTCCATCTGCTCATATTTGGAAGTTACAGCTAAATAAATGCAACTCCAATGTTATGATCCACCACATGGATCGGACAGTGTTCAAGGGAGATGTATCTGGGAAATGTGGTGCTAATCCACATGAGGAGGCACAAAGTGTTTGCTTAAATACCCCTCACACACCAAAAGGGCCCTTGGAGTCATGATTCATCAAAGGGGTCTTCCCGCCCTGCTGCGGGACGGGCATGCTACGACCCATGACTACGCGAGAGTACTGTTTTGACAACACTATGTGTGGTGATTGAATAGTGAGAGGAGAGGTAGGTGTGAGTATACTCCTAAACTGGTACAAAAGGGGTTGGTGATGGACGGAGCTTCTGAATCAATCAGACACTCACACCCAGTCAAGAGATCTGGGTTAAATCCATCACCGTTCTTTAGCCCACTCTGCCACCCCAGTTCAGACATGGCTATATGCAAATCAGTCTGACCCTGTGCCTCATGGGAACAAGGCAGCCCGAACTGCCAAGCCATGTCTTCCCTGGACCGGAAACAAGCTTCCGAGGACCGGTTTCTGTCATTCCAGCCTTCTTCAGCCCGGCTTGCTTGAATCCAGTGGCAAAGTGAGCAAGGGACTCACGTCTGAGTATACCCTGCCACACTTATGGCGGCCAAAAGCGGTACAAAAGGGATTGGTGATGGACGGAGCTTCTGAATCAATCAGACACTCACACCCAGTCAAGAGATCTGGGTTAAATCCATCACTGTTCTTTAGCCCACTCTGCCACCCCAGTTCAGACATGGCTATATGCAAATCAGTCTGACCCTGTGCCTCATGGGAACAGTGCAGCCCGAACTGCCAAGCCATGTCTTCCCTGGACCGGAAACAAGCTTCCGAGGACCGGTTTCTGGCATTCCAGCCTTCTTCAGCCCGGCTTGCTTGAATCCAGTGGCAAAGTGAGCAAGGGACTCACGTCTGAGTATACCCTGCCACACTTATGGTGGCCA
This sequence comes from Lissotriton vulgaris, assembly GCF_964263255.1. Classification (NCBI taxonomy): domain Eukaryota; kingdom Metazoa; phylum Chordata; class Amphibia; order Caudata; family Salamandridae; genus Lissotriton; species Lissotriton vulgaris. Next base: position 2,039,330,482 of record NC_141685.1, on the reverse strand, counting down.
AAAGTGGTACAAAAGGGGTTGGTGAGGGACAGAGCTTCTGAATCAATCAGACACTCACACCCAGTCAAGAGATCTGGGTTAAATCCATCACCGTTCTTTAGCCCACTCTGCCACCCCAGTTCAGATATGGCTATATGCAAATCAGTCTGACCCTGTGCCTCATGGGAACAGTGCAGCCCGAACTGCCAAGCCATGTCTTCCCTGGACCGGAAACAAGCTTCCGAGGACCGTTTTCTGGCATTCTAGCCTTCTTCACCCCGGCTTGCTTGAATCCAGTGGCAAAGTGAGCAAGGGACTCACGTCTGAGTATACCCTGCCACACTTATGGCAGCCAAAAGCGGTACAAAAGGGGTTGGTGATGGACGGAGCTTCTGAATCAATCAGACACTCACACCCAGTCAAGAGATCTGGGTTAAATCCATCACCATTATTTAGCCCGCTCTGCCACCTCAGTTCAGACATGGCTATATGCAAATCAGTCTGACCCTGTGCCTCATGGGAACAGTGCAGCCCGAACTGCCAAGCCATGTCTTCCCTGGACCGGAAACAAGCTTCCAAGGACCGGTTTCAGGCATTCCAGCCTTCTTCAGCCCGGCTTACTTGAATCCAGTGGCAAAGTGAGCAAGGGACTCACGTCTGAGTATACCCTGCCACACTTACGGCGGCCAAAAGCGGTACAAAAGGGGTTGGTGATGGACGGAGCTTCTGAATCAATCAGACACTCAACCCAGTCAAGAGATGTGGGTTAAATCCATCACCGTTCTTTAGCCCACTCTGCCACCCCAGTTCAGACATGGCTATATGCAAATCAGTCTGACCCTGTGCGTCAGGGGAACAGTGCAGCCCGAACTGCCAAGCCATGTCTTCCCTGGACCGGAAACAAGCTTCTGAGGACCGGTTTCTGGCATTCCAGCCTTCTTCAGCCCGGCTTGCTTGAATCCAGTGGCAAAGTGAGCAATGGACTCACGTCTGAGTATATCCTGCCACACTTGTGGCGGCCAAAAGTGAAACAAAAGGGGTTGGTGATGGACGGAGCTTCTGAATCAATCAGACACTCACACCCAGTCAAGAGATCTGGATTAAATCCATCACCATTCTTTAGCCCACTCTGCCACCCCAGTTCAGACATGGCTATATGGAAATCAGTCTGACCCTGTGCCTCATGGGAACAGTGCAGCCCGAACTGCCAAGCCATGTCTTCCCTGGACCGGAAACAAGCTTCCGAGGACCAGTTTCTGGCATTCCAGACTTCTTCAGCCCGGCTTGCTTGAATCCAGTGGCAAAGTGAGCAAGGGACTCACGTCTGAGTATACCCTGCCACACTTATGGCGGCCAAAAGCGGTACAAAAAGGGTTGGTGATGGACAGAGCTTCTGAATCAATCAGACACTCACACCCAGTCAAGAGATCTGGGTTAAATCCATCACCGTTCTTTAGCCCACTCTGCCACCCTAGTTCAGACATGGCTATATGTAAATCAGTCTGACCCTGTGCCTCATGAGAACAGTGCAGCCCGAACTGCCAAGCTATGTCTTCCCTGGCCGGAAACAAGCTTCCGAGGACCGGTTTCTGGCATTCCAGTCTTCTTCAGCCCGGCTTGCTTGAATCCAGTGGCAAAGTGAGCAAGGGACTCACGTCTGAGTATACTCTGCCACACTTATGGCGGCCAAAAGCGGTACAAAAGGGGTTGGTGATGGACGGAGCTTCTGAATCAATCAGACACTCACACCCAGTCAAGAGATCTGGGTTAAATCCATCACCGTTCTTTAGCCCACTCTGCCACCCCAGTTCAGACATGGCTATATGCAAATCAGTCTGACCCTGTGCCTCATGGGAAGACTGCAGCCCGAACTGCCAAGCCATGTCTTCCCTGGACCGGAAACAAGCTTCCGAGGACTGGTTTCTGGCATTCCAGCCTTCTTCAGCCTGGCTTGCTTGAATCCAGTGGCAAAGTGAGCAAGAGACTCTTGTCTGAATATACCCTGCCACACTTATGGTGGCCAAAAGCGGTACAAAAGGGGTTGGTGATGGACGGAGCTTCTGAATCAATCAGACACTCACACCCAGTCAAGAGATCTGGGTTAAATCCATCACCGTTCTTTAGCCCACTCTGCCACCCCAGTTCAGACATGGCTATATGCAAATCAGTCTGACCCTGTGCCTCATGGGAACAGTGCAGCCCGAACTGCCAAGCCATGTCTTCCCTGGACCGGAAACAAGCTTCCGAGGACCGGTTTCTGGCATTCCAGCCTTCTTCAGCCCGGCTTGCTTGGATCCAGTGCCAAAGTGAGCAAGGGACTCACGTCTGAGTATACCCTGCCACACTTACGGTGGCCAAAAGCAGTACAAAAGGGGTTGGTGATGGATGGAGCTTCTGAATCAATCAGACACTCACACCCAGTCAGGAGATCTGGGTTAAATCCATCACCGTTCTTTAGCCCACTCTGCCACCCCAGTTCAGACATGGCTATATGCAAATCAGTCTGACCCTGTGCCTCATGGGAACAGTGCAGCCCGAACTGCCAAGCCATGTCTTCCCTGGACCGGAAACAAGCTTCCGAGGACCAGTTTCTTGCATTCCAGCCTTCTTCAGCCCGTCTTGCTTGAATACAGTGGCAAAGTGAGCAAGGGACTCACGTCTGAGTATATCCTGCCACACTTATGGTGGCCAAAAGCGGTACAAAAGGGGTTGGTGATGCACGGAGCTTCTGAATCAATCAGACACTCACACCCAGTCAAGAGATCTGGGTTAAATCCATCACCGTTCTTTAGCCCACTCTGCCACCCCAGTTCAGACATGGCTATATGCAAATCAGTCTGACCCTGTGCCTCATGGAAACAGTGCAGCCCGAACTGCCAAGCCATGTCTTCCCTGGACCGGAAACAAGCTTCCGAGAGGTAGGTGTGAGTATACTCCTAAACTGACACTTTAGGAATATCCGCATGTTACAGGCAGGATATCTCCGCACCAATTTTTTAACTCTTACAAACAATATTACGTACTACAGTATTTTATTATTCAATCATTTTTTACGACCTTAAAACAACGCTTAAAACCACATTTTTTCCTTCAATATTCCTGTTGATGATATTTTTGAAATCCCGATGTTCTTGACACAATATTTTTATATCACAATATTTGTAATCAATATTTTAACCAAACACTGTGCATTACATTGGGGCATACCCAGCCCCCACTTGTTTAACGAAAGATAGGCTGGTTTCTTTGATATTCAGGTCTTTTTACTTTTCCAGATAAAGCTCTCCAGCAGCTACTAAAGTTTACCAATCAAAACAGAGAGGGGCTGCAGTAGTATCGCCTGCAGTTCATACAAACGTTTGTGCAGAAGTTACAATTTTGATCAATGTAATTTGACCCAACCAGGACAGTCTATATACCTGCCAATTTTGTAAGTCTTTACACAAGTTGTTTGTAGGAGGTCACTATACCTCTGTAAGACTGTTTTATCTGTGGTGGCACAGATTTTGATCCACAGATACTGTAAATGGTACTTCACCTAGGTGAGTGGAAAGTGCCTTTGTAAGGAGTCTCAGGTGGCCTGTGAGTTGTTGAGGCTTAGGATCTCCAATTTCTGAGTGTTTATTTTTAACTTTGATACTTGTCCAAATCTTTCAAGTTCTCGATGGAGTTCAGGGTGTTAGATAATGTTGTCAGGACATAAAGGGCTAGGTTGTGCTCATGGCTCCCTACTTTTAAGCCTGTAATTATGGGTTTGAGCTTATGACTCCAGCCAGGGGGTCCACATACAAAGGAAAATCGAAAGGAGACACAGGCACCCCTGTCTCATACCTCCAGTCACGTCTCCAGAAGTTGGTAGTACTCAGTTGATCCAGACCTTTGCTGTGGAGCGTAAGTAAATACTGAAGACTCAGGTCTTAAATTTGGAACTGAGACCTTTTTCTATGCAGGTTCCCCTACAGGAAGAACCGATGTAACGATTGAAAGTCTTCTTGGCGTTAACAGAAAGCAAGATGATCAGTGTCTCAGTGCAAGCGACTTCCTTAGGACTATGTAGAATTCTTTTGGTATTATAACTTCCCCCTTTCTCCGGAATGAAACACTTTTGATCCAGGTCTAATAATACCTGCAAGTAGGGCCTGAGTCAGTTTGCCAGAATACTAGTGCAAATATTCTAGGTTAAGAAGGAATATGGTCCTATAAGAAGCGTGGATCACGGTAATGACTTTGTCCTGCTATTAAGTGTGAGAGATCCTGTAGAAGCAAAGGAATTGTATAGATGGGTCGAGTGGTGCCATGAGAGGTCAGAATGTGTTATAAAGTGAAGTAATCTGGGCCCAGGCCTTTGCCAGTTTATAATTAGGCAATCCCTGAGATAACCAGTAGGGAAATCAGCTCCTCCTGGATAAAAAGGTTAGGGTATCCCCAAGGGCTGAGATATGGGTCACAGAGCCCTCATTATCCTGTTGCAGAAGTGATTCCCTGCCATATAGTGAGAGTGTGAGCTTGATTTTCATGAGGTTAACATTTAGTCTCCACATGTGGTTAGAGGGATTTATGCTATTGCAATATGATCATGATGCATGAGTGATCAGATAAAGCAGATACCTCCATGTCTAAGTGCTGTATTTGTGATATTATGTGTGATGTGCCCATAATGTAGTCTATTCTGGCATAGGTCTGTTGTGATGTGGAGAAGAAAGTGTAGTCCCTACTTGGGTTTTTCCAGACACACCATATGTCTGCCAAACCTATTTTCCTCAAGCTCTCTAGCCCTTCCCTGGACAAGATCCTGCTTGGCTCATCTTTTGTGCAGATCGATCTAAGCTTGAGTCAAAAAGTCTCTTTAGGTCTCCTCCTACTAGAATTTCAGGATCTGTAGAGGTCACAAATAGTGTGTCTCCCCTTTCCAGGTGAGAACTAGGTCAAATCAATCAGACACTCACACCCAGTCAAGAGATCTGGGTTAAATCCATCACCGTTCTTTAGCCCACTCTGCCACCCCAGTTCAGACATGGCTATATGCAAATCAGTCTGACCCTGTGCCTCATGGGAACAGTGCCGCCCGAACTGCCAAGCCATGTCTTCCCTGGACCGGAAACAAGCTTCCGAGGACCGGTTTCTGGCATTCCAGCCTTCTTCAGCCCGGCTTGCTTGAATCCAGTGGCAAAGTGAGCAAGGGACTCATGTCTGAATATACCCTGCCACACTTATGGTGGCCAAAAGCGGTACAAAAGGGGTTGGTGATGGACGGAGCTTCTGAATCAATCAGACACTCACACCCAGTCAAGAGATCTGGGTTAAATCCATCACCGTTCTTTAGCCCACTCTGCCACCCCAGTTCAGACATGGCTATATGCAAAGTAGTCTGACCCTGTGCCTCATGGGAACAGTGCAGCCCGAACTGCCAAGCCATGTCTTCCCTGGACCGGAAACAATCTTCCGAGGACCGGTTTCTGGCATTCCAGCCTTCTTCAGCCCGGCTTGCTTGAATCCAGTGGCAAAGTGAGCAAGGGACTCACGTCTGAGTATACCCTGCCACACTTACGGTGGCCAAAAGCAGTACAAAAGGGGTTGGTGATGGATGGAGCTTCTGAATCAATCAGACACTCACACCCAGTCAAGAGATCTGGGTTAAATCCATCACCATTCTTTAGCCCACTCTGCCACCCCAGTTCAGACATGGCTATATGCAAATCAGTCTGACCCTGTGCCTCATGGGAACAGTGCAGCCCGAACTGCCAAGCCATGTCTTCCCTGGACCGGAAACAAGCTTCCGAGGACCAGTTTCTGGCATTCCAGCCTTCTTCAGCCCGTCTTGCTTGAATCCAGTGGCAAAGTGAGCAAGGGACTCACGTCTGAGTATATCCTGCCACACTTATGGCGGCCAAAAGCAGTACAAAAGGGGTTGGTGATGCACGGAGCTTCTGAATCAATCAGACACTCACACCCAGTCAAGAGATCTGGGTTAAATCCATCACCGTTCTTTAGCCCACTCTGCCACCCCAGTTCAGACATGGCTATATGCAAATCAGTCTGGCCCTGTGCCTCATGGAAACAGTGCAGCCCGAACTGCCAAGCCATGTCTTCCCTGGACCGGAAACAAGCTTCCGAGAGGTAGGTGTGAGTATACTCCTAAACTGACACTTTAGGAATATCCGCATGTTACAGGCAGGATATCTCCGCACCAATTTTTTAACAGGTCCAGCCTCGACGACCTATTAAAGTTTTTTAAGTCAATGAGGCCAGGTCCTTTTTACCCATACTCACAACCGACCTCTCCTCTAACTACCCAATCACCACACATAGTGTTGTCAAAACAGGACTCCCGCGTAGTCGTAGGTCGTAGCATGCCCCGTCCCGCAGCAGGGTAGTGTGTGAGGGGTATTTAAACAAACACTGTGGGCCTCCTCATCTGGATGAGCACCACATTTCCTAGATACATCTCCCTTGAACACTTTCAGATCTATGTGGTGAATTCTGCTGATTTGATTACATAATACTAGAGGGGGACGTATCGCCCTAGTGTCCGTGTACGACACAACCTCTTCACTCCCTCGCCTTGTTATATGAAACTCCAATGTGATCCCATGGGAACTGGCTACCAGCTCATATTTAGAAGTTACTGCTTACTCAGTGCAATAAGGTAACTCCAATGTTATCTCATGGGAGAGGTAGGCCTAGGATCTTTGAACTTCCGAGCCCCAATGAGTGTGTGTATGCTGGGCTGAACAGAAGGAAAGATGGGTCTCCCAGCATCCAACTTAGAGCAGAGTGGTAATGTCCTGACCCTGCACAGTAACAGTGAAGAGGTTAGGCCAAGAAAGGTAAGGGGGTCCCTGTTTCCCCTCCTGTAGCCCATGCTGCTGGGAGGGGACAGAGTCATTCGGAAGGAGATCACTGAACCTCCTCCAGTCTCTGGTGTGATAGAAAGGACCCTTCACTGTCAGCCAGCCTCTCATCCGAGGCAGTCCCTTTGGTGAAGCCACGGGTTCATAGATGGCTGCACGACAGCTGTGTATCTTCCTCTCTCTGTCATCGTGGTCACTCATGCTTTATTGGCGGGGGTCATGGCGATTGTAATATTTGCAATATAATCATTATTTTTATTGGTATTATAACTTATATTTTAATTAATTATAAATAATTTTTTATAAAATAATTATTATAACAAAATACCTCTACTTGATAATTATAACAAAATACCTTTATATAATCAAATCAAATCAGTTTGTATTGATTTACACCTTATCAGAGTTTAACAATATAAAACATTCAGGATCAATACGAAATGAAAATGACAAACTTAATGCATAGCATCTATTAATACAGTGGTAAAAAAGTTTGAAAACATGTATACAGTTTATAAAATACAAATTCATCAATCGCTAATTCTAGATGTATTATATTTTAAAACTATAGGTTTTATAAAGTGTTTCTGAGCTTCTACCAAACCTTTACTGGGGCAGACATATAAAATATGCACAATATCTTGGACACATCATTTACAAAGTTCACAAGATCCTTTCTTGTCACTTGTGTAACTCCAGTATTTGATGTAGGCTTTTAATGGAAAGGCCCCTAAAAGTAACATGATAATATAGCATGTCGTGCTGTGATCTATTATAAATCTCAGATATTTTTGATGAATCTTATATCCTAGGCTATAAGCAAAAAGCCTATCTTTAACTAACTGGGAAAAGTGTGCAAGATCATAACTCATTCTAGGTGTAATTTAAATTAACAAAAACTTCAAAGTGCTGGTGGCCAGGATAGCAGTAGGTCGATACAAATGAAAATGCTCTAAGGCAGTCACAATATTTTCATAAAAAATATACTGGCTCATTCCAGCCTTAACATTTTTGCTTTTCAAGAGATCTCTCTTAGAGCCTTCTGCAGCATGCAATACGTTATATCCCCATCTTATTATATTTGACATAGATCTAGAGTAAGAGCTGACTACCATGAGCTATAAATGAAGTGCATGCACCTGTAAGGTTTGGCTCATACTGGTCGTCTTACGGAGAAGCTTCCTTTATTTAAATGTAATATTGACCACTTACTAGAAATATACTATACTTTTCTACATAGAAATACATTTATACATTGCATATCATTAAAATAATTAACATTACACTTACTTTAAAATATCCCATCTTCTTAAATCTCTTCACCCTTATTCCGTAAAACCCATTATCTGTCTGCTAAAAAAAATTATAGATCCGTTATTGTTATACATTCATATAACTAAAACATAAATGTCAACTCAAATAAAATAAAATAATGAACAGAATAGAACACACTACAATATACGTCATACAAAATAACTCTTACAAACAATATTACGTACTACAGTATTTTATTAATCAATCGTTTTTTACGACCTTAAAACAACACTTAAAACCACATTTTTCCTTCAATATTCCTGTTGATGATATTTTTGAAATCCCGATGTTCTTGACACAATATTTTTATATCACAATATTTGTAATAAATATTGTAACCAAACACTGTGCATTACATTGGGGCATACCCCGCCCCCACTTGTTTAACGAAAGATAGGCTTGTTTCTTTGATATTCAGGTCTTTTTACTTTTCCAGACAAAGCTCTCCAGCAGCTTCTAAAGTTTACCAATCAAAACAGAGAGGGGCTGCAGTAGTATTGCCTGCAGTTCATACAAACGTTTGTGCAGAAGTTACAATTTTGATCAATGTAATTTGACCCAACCAGGACAGTCTACATACCTGCCAATTTTGTAAGTCTTTACACAAGTTGTTTGTAGGAGGTCACTATACCTCTGTAAGACTGTTTTATCTGTGGCGGGACAGATTTTGATCCACAGATACTGTAAATGGTACATCACCTAGGTGAGTGGAAAGTGCCTTTGTAAGGAGTCTCAGGTGGCCTGTGAGTTGTTGAGGCTTAGGATCTCCAATTTCTGAGTGTTTATTTTTAACTTTGATACTTGTCCAAATCTTTCAAGTTCTCGATGGAGTTCAGGGTGTTAGATAATGTTGTCAGGACATAAAGGGCTAGGTTGTGCTCATGGCTCCCTACTTTTAAGCCTGTAATTATGGGTTTGAGCTCATGACTCCAGCCAGGGGGTCCATATACAAAGCAAAATCGAAAGGAGACACAGGCACCCCTGTCTCATACCTCCAGTCACGTCTCCAGAAGTTGGTAGTACTCAGTTGATCCAGACCTTTGCTGTGGAGCGTAAGTAAATACTGAAGACTCAGGTCTTAAATTTGGAACTGAGGCCTTTTTCTATGCAGGTTCCCCTACAGGAAGAACCGATGTAACGATTGAAAGTCTTCTTGGCATTAACAGAAAGCAAGATGATCAGTGTCTCAGTGCAAGCGACTTCCTTAGGACTATGTAGAATTCTTTTGGTGTTATAACTTCCCCCTTTCTCCGGAATGAAACCCTTTTGATCCAGGTCTAATAATACCTGCAAGTAGGGCCTGAGTCAGTTTGCCAGAATACTAGTGCAAATGTTCTAGGTTAAGAAGGAATATGGACCAATAAGAAGCGTGGATCACGGTAATGACTGTGTCCTGCTATTAAGTGTGAGAGATCCTGTAGAAGCAAAGGAATTGTATAGATGGGTCGAGTGGTGCCATGAGAGGTCAGAATGTGTTATAAAGTGAAGTAATCTGGGCCCAGGGCTTTGCCGGTTTATAATTAGGCAATCCCTGAGATAACCAGTAGGGAAATCAGCTCCTCCTGGATAAAAAGGTTAGGGTATCCCCAAGGGCTGAGATATGGGTCACAGAGCCCTCATTATCCTGTTGCAGAAGTGATTCCCTGCCATATAGTGAGAGTGTGAGCTTGATTTTCATGAGGTTAACATTTAGTCTCCACATGTGGTTAGAGGGATTTATACTATTGCAATATGATCATGATGCATGAGTGATCAGATAAAGCAGATACCTCCATGTCTAAGTGCTGTATTCGTGATATTATGTGTGATGTGCCCATAATGTAGTCTATTCTGGCATAGGTCTGTTGTGATGTGGAGAAGAAAGTGTAGTCCCTACTTGGGTTTTTCCAGACACACCATATGTCTGCCAAACCTATTTTCCTCAAGCTCTCTAGCCCTTCCCTGGACAAGATCCTGCTTGGCTCATCTTTTGTGCAGATCGATCTAAGCTTGAGTCAAAAAGTCTCTTTAGGTCTCCTCCTACTAGAATTTCAGGATCTGTAGAGGTCACAAATAGTGTGTCTCCCCTTTCAAGGTGAGAACTAGGTCAAAAGAGTGAGCCCATTCTCACTCAAGTATGTGGTCACCTGTCGGAGTAGTCAATTTCTTTGTAGAACAATATGTTTATATATATATATGTTTATTTGTTTATAGAGCACTCGATTGCTGTGGCGTCTTGGTGCTAGAGTATGTGGACAGGATCTGCGCCCTGTATTAACTTGGGACCTATGTGGAGGTAAACAGCCATGTTTTCAGGTCCTTCCTAAAGAGCTGCCAATTTGGTTGAAGTTTCATGGCTGCTGTAGGCATTTTATTCCATAGCTTTGCTGTGCAATACGATAGAGTCCTGCCCCTCCATATTGCCCGTCTGGTCTTAGTGATCCTAATAAGGCCCAGACTGGCAGATCTAAGGGTGTGTGGGGGTGTAGGGTAGGAACATTCTTTGGAAGTCCTCAGCACCGCCACAAGGCATAAAGCCTTAAATTCCACCCGCAGCTGGACAGGGAGCCAGTGTAGTAAATTAATTCCTGGCAAAGTTGATTGTCCTTTGAGTATGCCTAAAAGTAGTCTTGCTGCGGAATTCTGTAAGATGCTAGATCCTGGTACAGCCATATGTTCATCCATTTAAAGAGACTGGGCCTGCCATATGGTCTGCTGTCGTGAAAACTTCTTTATGCATAAATAATTTACGTAGGCGAGGGGGGCATATTGTGTTTTTTACTGTCCCCTACCACCAGATCTAGCCTGAAGGTGATGGACAGTAAAAAAGGCTATATGTCCGACTAGCCAGAGGGACAGATATATAGTCAATGCAGAATAGTCATCACCATGCCGAACTATGGACCGCCTGTATTTAAATCGGGCAAGGAGACCACTATGTTGGTGGGCAAGGAACACAGTCACTGTTGTGATGGAGTGCCCTCTCCTCCAATGTGTAAGTTATGTCCTTAGGTTGGCAGAGTGGGGGGTTATTTCATCTCACTTGCAATGCTGAATGAATGCATTTCTCTGGCCTGGGGTCATCGCAACCATAGGAAACCTACTATTCCCAGACATTTCTGAAATCTAGACACCTAGAGGCCAGGATGGGGTGATATGTAACGACCCCACTACATTTGCTTCTAAGAATTCCTTGCAAATATCAAACTGTGACTAAAATCACTTGTACATATTTTTCACATTTCTGTGAGAGGAAATTTCAGAAGCTGTGGGGTAGGCGATCCACAACATTCCTACCATCCAGCATTCTCACACTTCTCCCGATAAAAATGGGACCCCACTTGTGTGGCTGGGCCTGGCTTTCATGACGGATCAAACCATGGACCTTGAAAAGTCAGTATGTTCGTTGTATTGGTGTCATCCAAAAAGTTTAGAAGTCATAAAAATCATCAAATGCCATCGCCCATCATTCTCAATGGACTTTTAAAAATACATTAATCAGCTTATTTCTGTTTCAGGTTCAGAGATTGCATTCCAATCAGATGTCTTAAGCAATCTCGGAACCAATCCTGTATCTAGCAGCTGAGGAAATGCTCTTATTCAAGATTCTAACATATGAAATGCCAACCTTCCTCTCAAACATTCTCAGCATTAAAAGGTCTTGAAATCACAACTCTGAACTTGACATGTGGACAATAATGTCTTTAATCCCCAGAGACCATCCTAGCATATAACTGCCAATCCTGCTGTTTGCACTTAGTGGACATGCTCACCCAGCTAAATGGATGTCTAGATCCCCTCAGCTGCCTTCAACATGGGCAGACCATAAAATGTGGCTTCCCTACACCAAGACTTTCCCATTAATCCGTCACAGACGAGGAGGGCAGCTCATGTCAGAAGATACTAGCACATACTAACATCTTGCATGAGCTAGGCATATTACAGGACCAGAATAAACTCTCAGTAGCTTGCATAGTCCCACCTTCCCAAAGAGCTCTCCCCTGTCCGATATGGCGCATATTTATGCTAATGCTGTCCGGATGTCATCGTTCAGATAACGGCACTGCTGCAATTCCATTTCTGTATAAAATGTGAGCGGCACGGGTAAGCAGGGCAGGTGGATAATTATGGCATGATGTAAAAACAAGAGCACACAGATCAGAATATATTTGTGAAAGGACATTACAAAATGAAGAGTAGAACATTCACAGGGGACACTGCATGATGAAGCAGAAGTGAGTGGGTCACCTTCTCTGAAGCGTCACCTTAAGGTCAGATGAGGGGGGAGGAAGCGGCTTGACAGAGCCCGAGCATCTTCCCACCCCCTCCCAATCTTCATGTATCAGCGCAGTAGTAAAACACCAGCTTCAGTGTCTTCTTTAATTTCCAGCTATACAGCTACTTAACTGAATCTTCAGAAATGTTATTCTCTTGGAAGATTTGTCACGTCGCATTAAATGTAGTAAATGCATGCCCTTGCCACACACAGGGAATGCCAGCGATGGGCAACACAGCAACAATTCAAGAACCCACTCCATCAATGTGTACTTCATTCAACGAATGTTTTCGACTTGGTAGCAAAGCCTGCAGTGTCCTGTGAAGTGATATATTTAGTTGCTACTCGAATATCAAGATGAAACATTGTCTCTCGCTGAGTCAAGTTGCATTTCAGCAGCCGCTGTACTAGTGGCAGGCACTAGCTGCTGTAAAGCAGAGCACAGTCAACAGCATGAATGGAACAATTCACTCTGTTGTACACAGACACCGAGGTTAAACCCAAACACATGAACAAGTGATGCTGGAAGCACTTGGGAACAGCTGGGCCAGATGAATAACTCAATTGGATGCCATGAGGAACAAATTAAACAACTGACTGGAGACTAGCCTGCTCCTGTGACAGACACTTTAATCAGGAAGTCAAAAGCTGATTGACAAGATGAAAAGCTGGATGACATGAAAAATGGAAACAGAAGGAACAACACAAGAATAGGGCACCCTGGGTCAGCATGCTGACAAAAATAATCAAGTAGGACAGGCCATAATCCAATCTTCGAATGTTTGGCGTGATGCCGGCTCCTATAAGTATCTGCCACAAAGAAGAAAGCGAGTGGGTTTTTATAAGAAAGGCAATGTAGCTCACAGAAAGAACAATTGAATAGGCATTTCACGGGAATTGTTTTTACATTTAAGATAAATAACATCATATGATATTAAAAATACGTACACATTTTGAGAGAGAATTACTTGATACTCTGGCACAGATCTCTATAGTTATGAAATTGCAATAGATATCATAGAAGGTTAAAACAAAATTCTGCCTTCACATTTAAGTCGTTTATTTTCTCATTATATATATACATACATATATGTATGAGGGGTCGATATGAGTCAACACTGCCCAGCGTGGGAATTGGATGACAAACACTTTTTGTGGAATCTAACGAAAAGAATTAACATGGTGCTGTTCAGCTTTCCTTAAAAAATGGCACTGCCACACCCTGCGCACCGCCAATTAAACTCTTACGGATTAATTACATAAAGACCTTGATCATTCCTTTACCTGTCTCTGTAACCTGATGTGGCCCGAATAGATAGTGTTTTCCTGTTTTGCCCCCACACGTTGGTGATTGATTAAAAGTGCTATGTAGTTTATATGATTTGTTGTGATACAATATTGATTACTCATTAAACCTATGAATGTAAAAATTAGCATAATCTTCATGCGACATTACTTTTTACTACGTCTTGTTAAACCGAACTTGTATAATAATATAATGGAACGATCAACTGGATCAACTAACTAATTACCTTGATCTCATTCCTTTAAATGACCAATACTACTGATAAACAGACAATTTTATTATGTTGAGACTCCACTCTCCTCAAGGGTTTTCCATGTATCCTATTTTGTGTGGTGCCTCCTTGTCAATACCGAAGAAAACTAGCAGGTCAGAATCACCTTTGTGTCTTTCGTAAATTTACAGCAGAGGATGTCTGCAAGGACTTGTGTGAAACCAGACCCTGCATCCTCATAAAATAGTGATTGGACAGTGGGCTTGCACTATGGCTAGAACCTGCAGCCAACTGTCTCATTACACCTCTCTGCAACGCAGCCCCCTGGTGCAATACTGTAGGTTCCTGGTGAGCTAGTTGTCCCCCAGGGACCCCCAGTATGCAAGGGGAATAAGTTCCCCCTCTGCGTTGCAGAGAGGTGTAATGAGGCCACGCCCCTTTTAACACCTCTCTGCAACGCAGCCCCCTGGCGCATACTGGACGTTCCTGGTGGGCTACTTGGCCCCCAGGGACCCACAGTATGCAAGGGGACCTAATCCCCCAACTTAGAACGCACTACGGGGCGCGTTTGCACAGTGGTGATGCTAGGAGGTGGGGCTTGAGGTGATATTTGTGCAAACATGCCCTGTGGCACGTTTTAAGTTGGGGAATTAATTCCTCTTCAATCCAGAGGTCCCCTCTGGGCCAACTAGTCCAACAGGTGCCTCCAGTAAGTGCCACGGAGCTGCGTTGCAGAGTGTTGTAAAAAGGGGGCGTGCCCTTTGAACACCTCTCTGCAACGCAGCTCCCTGGCGCATACTGGAGGTACATGGTGGGCTAGTTTGCTCGCAGGGGACCTCAGGATTCAAGAGGGATTAATTCCCCAACCTAAAACGCGCCACAGGGCGCGTTTGCACACATGTCATCTCAGGCCCCGCCCCCTTCCTTCACTATTGAGCACAATTTTCCTCTAAAATCAGCGGAACTACGAATTCCGATTTACTCACCTGTTATCACGAGAGACGTCAGTGTTGCATCTTTGAGCCCAGTACGGACCCTAAAAAGTAAATCTAAGTGCACTTAGCAGTAACTTGTATTTCCTTCCATAGGAATCTATTGTGTGGTTTTCACCCAAAAAGTTTTGAAGTGTCTATTTTTGAAACATACAAATATTCCTCTAAAATCAGCTGAACTACGAATTCCGATTTACTCACCTGTTATCAGGAGAGACCTCAGTGCTGCATGTTTCAGCCCAGCGTGTTTGCTGATCAGTGGAGAAAAGGGGCATGGCCTACGAAGATTTCTTACCAATACCACTGTTTGAGACTTACTGGAGGTAACAGCGGGGGTAGTTGGCCCCAAGGACCACCTTGGGGGCAAACTATCCCTCCTATTACCCCCAGTAAGTCCCACACAACAGTATTGCTAAGTTCTCATTGCAGACCATGCCCCCTTTCCCCACCACTCTGCAAATGCGCTCGCTGGCACACTCTTGAATGGGGATTAAAGTTCACTTCACTGCTGGGGGTCCTTAGGGGCCAATAACAACAGACAGATAAACGGAGGGTCCCAGGGAATATTTACCGGCCACGCAGTTACAGCCCCCTTAACAAAGTATACAATACAAAAAGAATAACTGTGGGTCAACTAAGTGTCAGAATGTGTCGAGATGACTGAGTGTGTACTCTGGGTATGTTAGTAAAGCACACCAGGACTAAATTGAATAATGAACGCAAAAATATTTTATTCAGGTGCCGTTCATTTCCAAAGCTAAAAACAGTTCAGTGCAAAGTTGCCAGTAATTAACCCTTAATAGTCACTGGCCCAATGTGATGGTCGACATGTTTCTGCGGTAAATTAAAGATCACTAAGTATCTCCTGCTTCTTCAGGATCTATATCATTTGCTACTGCTAGATGGTGAGATATATATATAAAAAAAGATACAGATATCACCTGTTCAAACCTGGTAGTCCTCCTCTAGGGTAAGAGGAACGTGTCACTCCTCGCCTGGCAACAGCTCAGGAAGATAGTGCACCGCTCTGCCCGTTGGTACACTCTGCAGCCATCTGGGCTGTATGGGGAGGTGTATCTGTATCAAAATTCTTTTTATATATCTCACCATCTAGCAGTTAATTACTGGCAACTTTGCACTGAACTGTTTTTAGCTTTGGAAATGAACGGCACCTGAATAAAATATTTTTACGTTCATTATTCAATTTTATCATAGAGCACATTTTCTTTTCTTTTCTTTTCTCTTCTTTTCTTTTGTTTTCACAATTCTTTTTTGCACTGCTTCTCAGTTACTAATACTACTCCCCTTAAAGTCCTCAACTTTACAACAGCAGCCTTTCCCTTAATAGGTGGCAACAACTAAGACTCTCCACTTTGGGAAGTGGTTCAAATGATGAAAGGGCGGCAAAGGGCGAGTAACTGATGGATATCTTCCCATACAGTGTGATATCCTGTTGTGTGCTTTACTAACATACCCAGAGTACATACTCAGTCATCTCGCCACATTCTGACACTTAGTTGACCCACAGTTATTCTTTTTGTATTGGTCCTTAGGGGCCACCTAGCCTACCTGATACCTCCAGTATGCCCCAGATAGTGGGATAGCTGACAGGTGGACACAGGCCATGCCTTTTTTTCCACCACTCTGCAAAGATGCCTCCTGGGGTGTTCTGGGTTGGGGTATTAAGGCTCCTTGCCTCCTGAGGGTCCCTGGTGGCCAACTAGCCCACCAGATACCTCCAGTAAGCTCCACACAGCTGGATTGCTGAGACTGCAAAGGCGCCTCCTGGTGCACTGCTGCCCAATTTAGTCCTGAGGTCCTCAGGACACAAAAGGACCTCTTCGCCCCACCAGCAATGTGCCAAATGGCGCATTTGCCAATTGGTGTAAAAAGGGGCGTGGCCTCGGACCACCTCTCAGCAATCCCACTGTGTGGGGCTTACTGGAGGTACCTGGTGGACTAGTTGGCCCCCAGGACCCTCAAGATTCAAGGGAACTTAATCTCCCAATTTAAAACATGTCAGGAAGCAGAGGGGTACAGGGAGGGGCTGTGTGGCCCCCTTCTCTTAATATTTTGAGGACCCCATTCCCCGGGGCCTGACCCACTTAAAAAAATGTTTTTTAACAAAGTGGGAATTGGCCGTTCAGCCCCCTCCTGGGGCCAATTTCAGCCCTGGGGACCCCATCCCCCAGGGCATGGCCTTGTTTATTATTATTTGTTTTAATTAATAATACGGAAGGAGGGCCGCATAGTTGCCCTTCCCTTGGCCACTATTGACCCCAGGAACCCCACCCCCCAGGACCTGGCCCTGTTTTTGATTTAATTACGGGAGGGGAGCCGTGTGGCCCCCACTTCCTTGGGCCACTTCTGGCACTGGGGAACTGACCCTCCTGGGCTTGGCCAGCCTTTATTTTTAATTTTAGAGGGGGCTATGTGGCCCCCTCCTCAGGCCAATTGTGGCACTGAGGACCCCATCCCCCAGGCCCAACCTTATTTATTTATTTTTTAAATTAAAAAGGGGAGGGGGCTGAGTGGCCTCCCTCTCTGGCCACTTCTGGCCCCGGGGACCCCATTCCCCTGGGCCTTGCCTCAGCATTGGGGACCATGGGGGGAGCCCCAAACCCCCCACGGTCGCAGCCAGCTTCCTGCGGGAGCCGGCATTGCTTTTGAACAAGGGTGCTGCTAACATGCAGGTCCCCTTGTCCAAAAGCAATTCTGCTTTGGTTCTTGGATGCGAGAGCAGGTTTCCTGTTCTCGCTTGCAAGAAGCAAAGCAGTATTTGCTATGGTAGGGCAGGAGCCATGCTCCCGCCCTGCCATAGCAAACACAAATGTCCAGAGGGTGGGCACCCCGGGACATTGCAGGAGCCGGCCCTGAGAGTGGTGGTCCCCAGCGCCATGGAGGGCTCCAGGAGGGGGGTCACGCCGTCTCCCATCCTTATTCAAAATAGCCCTGGGGAGGTGGTGGTCCTTGTGTGATCCACTGAGCAAGCCTAGGGTGTCAGGGTGTTTCTACCCTGCCCCCTTTTCTGTTTTTAATAATTTTGTGACCCTGGCTGCCAACACTTCCTGGTTTGGAGTATTGGCAACCAATCAGAATGAAGCTTATGCTCTGGACTGTTTGCAAATCGCCCTTGGTTCTCAGATATATACATTTTAATTTTTTTTTCATTTCTCAGCAATTTCTGAACAGATTTACACCATTTAAAAACAAAAGCACACTTTCTGGACTAAGACCTAATTTTTTGCCAAATTTGGTGTAATTCCACCAACGACATCAGATCCCTGCTCGACAACGGGGAAACAGCGGCCCTCATCCTCCTGGACCTCTCCGCAGCGTTCGACACTGTCTGCCACTGCACCCTAGTGCAACGCCTCAGCAACGTCGGAATCCAAGAGAAGGCACTGGAGTGGATCATCTCGTTCCTCGCCGGAAGAACCCAGAGAGTCTGCCTCCCCCCTTTCAGATCCGAGGCCACAGAAGTCATCTGCGGTGTACCACAGGGATCATCACTCAGCCCCACCCTCTTCAACGTCTACATGAGCCCCCTTGCAGCCATCGCACGCCAACACAACCTCAACATCATCTCCTACACCAACGACACCCAGCTGATCCTCTCCCTCACCAACGACCCAGCCACCGCCAGAACCAGCCTACATGAAGGGATGAAAGACATCGCCGAGCGGATGAAGAACAGCCGCCTGAAACTGAACTCAGACAAGACGGAAGTCCTTATCCTGGGATCATCGCCCTCTGCCTGGGACGACTCCTGGTGGTCCCCTGCCCTGGGCACCACTCCCAAGCCAACGGACCACGCATGCAACCTAGGCTTCATCCTGGACTCCTCCCTCTCGATGACCAGACAAGTCAACGCCGTCTCATCATCATGCTTCAACACCCTGCGCATGCTCTGAAAGATCTTCTGATGGATCCCCACCGAAACCAGGAAGACGGTCACCCAGGCACTCATCACCAGCCGACTGGACTACGGAAACACCCCCTACGCCGGAACCGCAGCCAAACTTCAGAAAAGACTCCAACGCATCCAGAACGCCTCCGCACGACTCATCCTGGGCACCCCCCGTCACAGCCACATCTCCGGCCACCTGAGAGACCTGCACTGGCTCCCCATCAGCAAGAGGATCACGTTCAGACTCCTCACCTTACAATTTTCGTTATTCACAAAAGGGATTTAGTAGTGGTAAAGTTAGGATTCCTTATTTTACTACTACTAAATCCCTTTTGTGAATAACGAAAGTCGTAAAGTTAGGATTTTATGTCAGTTTAGTAGTAGTAAAGTTAGGAATCCTAACTTTACTACTACTAAATGCCTTATGTGAATATCAAAAGTAGTAAGTTTAGGATTTTGTCTCAGATTACTTTTGTGAATCAGGCCCAAAGTCATCTCGTAATACAGACAGCGATGTTGTGCCTCGTTACCTCCGGATGGAGTCTGTCTTCCTCCGACCTCAACGCCCGCCGTAGGTGGTATGCTGCCACTGCCAGAGGTCCAACCATGGTCTTCACAAAGCAAATCTACTCAGTTAATAATACGGTGCATGGCTCACTGCTGTCGGACCATTGTCACACTTATAAAGCAGCATTTACAAGGCCACAGTATTCGATTCCATTAAACACACATTATGTTAAACCTTGTATGTCAATGCAAGACCACTTACATTTCCGCCTTTTACTGCAAATCAGTGACGATGCTTCTTGTCTGCTGAAAATAGAGGCTCATTCATCTGAATTGTGGGTTCAGTTGCCCCCTTGCACAAACAAATCAGCCTGTTTTTGTAAGCATCACTCCTGAGTAGAACACATTCCTCAGGTGCTGATTGACTAAATGGGCGAGCACTATTGAGTGACTGTGCACGAGCAAGGATAGTCACTTGGCACAAAAATGATCATCTGTATCTATTGAGAGGTGTTCAGCAGAACTCTAAACAAACACATTTCTTGGCAAACCTTTGTTTTGCTGCAGTGGAAGTACAAGAAAGTTATTATTCTGTTACCACTTGGCTCCATAGATGTCACATTTTACTTTATGTTAATTTTTACAAATATTTAATTCTTTTTGTGGCTTCGCCTTTTTAAAATTTTCAGTGTTTTAAAAAATAAACAAGTTCTTTTTATCTTCTGATCCTTTTTCAACAGATACTATGATTGTTTCAGAACACTATTTTTCACCATTTTGCTTAATTATAGTCAAATTCATTAAACTTGTAAATACTATTTTAGCAAATGTAAAAGCCTTTTTTAATTATTAGTCTGGAATTCAAGATCTGATATCAATCATTGATTTGCATCTGTTATTGCAAATTCTGATTAGCATGGTCTTCTTGCTCTGCTCTGGGCAGCAAGTCTTTTTGCAAACTATCTTTTTGCAAGTCTTTTTGCAAGTCTTTTTACAAACCTGTTACCCCCAGATTAAAATACTAGGTGTTTACTAAAGAGCTTTTCACCACATTTTTGTCAAAGGTTGTTTTTGTTTACAAATATAGCCAAGCTTATGGAATTAAGCGGCAATGGTGAAAAAATGGGCCAATTTATTTCCAGGCTGACAGCCATTCTTCCACCAGAGTGATCGAGTGAATTACTCTGTCGCCCTGTTGGAGGGACCGTCCACCAGATTTGTAAATAAACACTAAGCTGGTGGTCATTTATAAAGCATTGGCAGGAACCACCATCATAGTTCCTGTCAATGCATTTCGCTGTTTGATGCAGTGAGGCTTGAGTCAAACAATTTGTTTTTTATTTTCAGGACGAAAATCCAGAAACTGGCTTTTGTTTTTGAAATAAAAATGAAAATTCCCCTATACTCATGGGCGTCATTTCCCCTAGCCAGAAGGGCATTATTTCATTTTCACTGTCCCTAACTTCCAGGCTTTTCCTGGCGATGATAGATAATAAAAAACAGGAATATGTCTGCCTAATCCTATTTGGGAGGATGAACATATAGCCGCTTCTCTGATGGCCCTACTCCGTTGGGCCGTCAGAGACATTTGGCAACAGTGGAGACTGCATAAATACTGTAATGGCCCAACTTAACGTTCACCCAAATCAAAATAAGGTGGGCAGACCACTGTTTTGGTGGGGAGGGTACCCCGTCGCCATTGCAACACAGTTCCTTCTCCAGCAACATATTAATCAGGCCTTTAATTACTTTTCACAGTGGTCAAAATGATGCTGCTTTATAAAACCTGATGAAGTACATTGGGGCATATTAGCAAGAACCTTGTTAAAATTATTGCCATTTTAGCAGCAGGAAACTGCTGCTAAAACGGCGATAATGTGTTTGCTGATATGCGTTATATAATTCCAATAGAAGCCCAGGTTAGATGTCCTGCACATCTAACCTGGGATTCTATTGGAATTCTATAAATCATATTAGCTAGCCCATTATCGCTGTTTTAGCTGTAGTTTCTCGCTGCTAAAACGGCGATAATTTTAATGAGGTTCTTGCTAATATGCCCCATAGTCTATAGCCTCAGTTTCATCATGTACCCTGTGCTGATCCCAATTATGAATTCAGTGCAGGATTTGAGGGGGACCAGTCAGCTCCAGGATTCAGCAACTGCTATTAACCAAGATCTGTAATAAGGCTGGTCCAAATGAAATATGCTGAATTTTTCCTGGTATAATTTGCTGCAGTACACATTCAGCAGGGTCGACTCACCTGTTTTCTGTTTGGAGCAGCAAAAGCAGGTAGTGAGGGGCTTGCAAGCTTTACTTCCACCTGGACCCTAAACAAAGGCCTGATTTAAAAATCCATTAGCCCTCCATTGATTCTAGTTACATCCTGGCGGGTAGCTATCACGAGAATAACACCTAGATGCCCATGCAATGGAAAGACGCAAAGTCATACACCTAGTTATCTCTTCTCAGGTACTTAAAATAAACTATAATTGAGAGGCATATTTTTGACTTTGCTCAACCCCTGTACGTACTAAATATGCCTGCACTATAAGAATGTCAGATGTATCTGTTACTATGAGTAATAACACTGACAATTTAAATAGAATTCTACTCATTTTTTGTTTCATTTTTTCATAGGGCTTCTCATCTCAGTGAAGTAGTGTGGCTCACTGGTTAGAGGCGGCAGACCCGAGAGCAGAGGACGGCCCGGGACCAGGGTTCGATTCCCGGCGCGGCAGGTTTCTGGACCAGGGTCAGCGGACTCGATAATAAGCATGGGCGGAAAATCCGTTTCGCTCGCGGATTTTCGGTAAATTCGCAATCCGCGAGATCCGCGAATCTCCCGCAAAATCCGCAAATCCGCGAGCAGCGGATTTGTATGGCTTGCTCGCACTGTTCGCGTGAGTTCGCGGCTTGCCAGTACAACTTCGCACCCCGCGAGTAAGTGCTAAATTGCAGAAATACGATCTTAGCAAAACTGAAACTACTTACCAGGTTCAAAAGTTCAGGCTCATCATTAGTAGCCATTTCCTGTAGTGCTTCCTGAGGGGCCCCTCCAGAGTTCAGTTGCCAGTTGCAACTATTATGTGACCCTGCTCTGAACCTCAGAATAGTTACACATATGCCACAAAGGTCCTGAATTACAGCTAAGGGAGACAAGCAGGAGCCAGGCTGGAAGTTAAAATCCATTAATCAGCCCCTAATTCATTATTGTCAGTTGGGGCAGGGCAGGTGTTGTAACTAATTTTGCAACAATGAAAGCACTTAGCAAGTGCAAAAGATCACTAATCAGGAAGCACTAAGGAAGCAGGTGCCAGCTAAAAAAATATCCTGTGACACATTAATCAGCCCCAAATTAATTCAGGTCACTTGAGGCAGGGAAGGTGTGCTTTGCTTTGCCGAAAATAATGTACACTGGACAACCAGAGGGTGTGGTGATGAAACAGAGGGTGGCATGGGTGGGCCAGAGGGTGGCATGAGTAGTCAGAGAGTGGCAGTGGTGACAGAGAGTGGCAGTGATGAAGAAGAGTGTCCCAAACAGGCTGGACACGTAGAAACAACAAGTTCGCAAAACTTGCGACCCGACAGGTAAGTTCGCAAATTGCGAAATTGTAAAAACCCTTGCGAACTGGCAGAAACACGCGCGAACACAAAAAAAAAATCCGCAAATTCGCGGGAATTCGCGGATTTCGCGGATTGCGAGTTTGCAAATCCGCAAAATTCGCGAACGCGAGATTCGCAAAATTCGCCCATGCTTACTCGATAATTCTCTCGCCTCGGTGCCCACTCTGATCAGCGATCACACTCGGCAACTCTGGGCATTAGCTTGCCTCATCTTCACTAACGGCCCCACCAGACCGCCGGGGATGCCTGGTCTCACCCTGGAGATACCCATTAAGGGACCATCTCTCCGGGAAGCCAGGAAGGGTTTCGCAGCGGTCGAAGCGCCTTGGGACCCTACGGGTAAGTAGTGCGCTATATAAATGCCAATACATTTACATTTACATCCCAATGTAGGTTATCAGGGCACCTTGCATCTCAGGCACAACTTTGCATCTCACACACACATACATTGTACAGAGACAATGCATTGTACAAGGGTGCAAATCAATCTAGAATAAATGTTTAATAACACATTGAGGAATACAATTGTAGGCGTCAAATATCATCCATACTGTAAGATGCTATATGTTATGAATGCATGGTTAGGAGAAACACACAGTCAGGATTTAAAACGTAATGCAGAATTTGAGATTACTTGTATTAATAACACTTTGTTACTACACAAAGGATCTCATTTTATCAACCTTAGAATAGCTACAGATTGAGTAAAAAGTTATAAGATTTGTAAATTCCTTCCTTGCAGCTTGCATGAAGCTCCTTCGTGCTAGTTCATAGCTCACTGTGCTATATTAGAAGGATTGCAGGTTATGAAATTCAAACTAGTTGTGACTGCAAACCACGTTCCTATGTACATAAGCTACAAATCTGTTATCTCCATGTTACACGACCTCTCCATCAACTTCATTAACGACCAAAGTTGTCTTAATGTCACAAAAATATCTCCTTTAGCAGGTGCCTTAAACCAGAAGATATTTGAAAAAGGCAGACTTTTTGTGACAATTATGTAGGCCAGAACTGAACGTTTGTCACATTTGTCCTTGCTCCCATATTGTGTGTGGCGGAGTTTTGAAAAATACATGAATACATTGACTGTCAGGCACCTATGATTCTGCTTCATTTGACTCCAGCCCACCCCTTTCCTATGCCATACCTTGTAACTAAATGATTTCCATTTCTAGCACTGTTCTTTCAAGATCCCATTTTTAGGTCAGCCTAGAGACAACTTCAGCTGGATAATAAAACTCAAGTTTTCAAACACTTCTTTAAAAAAATACATACATTCCATAAAGGACTGTTGTGAATTTACTTTGTCTCTATTGAACTTGCGCCTCACTGTTGTGCTACCTAAGTCTGCACATAATATCCATCCTCCGTCCGATTACAGTAAAAAGATATATGACAGTGGGAGCACATGCCCAGATCCTCTGGATAACGGAGGGGAAAGATCGTAATATTCTTTTGGTGAACTACTGTAATAACATTTTTGATTGTACTAGGGCTGTAGTAGTGGATGATCTGGCTAATAGCATAGAAAATGTAACTTCGGATGTAAACTCTTCATTTGATTTTATCTGGGTTGGTGATTTTAATATCCCATTGTGTGAACAGACTAATGGAAAAGTTTGTAGGTTTATTGATGATTCTGGTTGGAGTGATTTACATTTTGGACATAACCGGTATGGAGAAGCCCTAAACAATCTCATGGGTCGCTATGATCTTTAAATCTTGGGGTACCCTAAAGATGAAAACGGTCAAATCGTTCCCACTTTTAAGAATCAATTTACCAGCTCAGTTATTGACCATGTGATTGTTTCCACCAGTATTGTATCGTACTGTGCCCCCCCAGGATTGTAGTAACTACTTTAAGTGATCATAACCGTATTATTCTTAATGCATCGTTATGGGGCGGTTGTACTGTAAATGTGGGCCCTATGGTCTCTAATGTGGAACCCCACAGACCTAATGGAGTCCGCTTAAGGTGGGTAGGGGAGAAAGCTTCTGAATTATTGTGCTCTATTGTCAGGGATTGCCTGGGAGATATTACTCTTATTTTTGATAGTAGTTCTGATTCTAAACAGGTTTAATTGGTTTTTAATGATATTAACAAATCTATCGCTGCCAAGTTCACTAAACCAAAAAGGGGTCAGCGCAATAATATTCCTGCCTGGTTTGACCACTCATGTACTAGGCTTTTAACTGAACTAAAACACACCCTTGCCAAAAAGCCTAGGGCACTAACACTGTAACACTATTAAGATGGGAATATAAGTATGCCCTAAAGCAGAGGAAGAGTGAGCTTCAACAGTCGGCATGGGATTCACTCAACCAGGCTGCTGAGTGCTCAAATAGTACTCTATTCTGGGCTACTGTGAATTCTCCTTTTCTTAAGGATGAAAATATCCCAGTGTTAACTTCTAATGTCACGTGTAATGACTGGGTAGCCCACTTTTCTAATATCTTTGACTCTAATAGCAGTCCGGTCTTTGACCTGAGTAGGTGGGAAGTTCTACCTCTGGACATTACAATTAGCGAGGTGGAACTTGGCATACGGGCGAGCAAAGGGGGGAAAGCCCAGGGACCAGATGGGGTGCCCATTGATGTTTATAAAGCAGCGCTGGAAATGTAGAGCCCCCTTCTGGCAATTGTTTTCAATGCGGCAGTCTGTACCGAGGCCCCTGAAACATGGGGGGAATCTATTATCATCCCGATACATAAAAAGGGCAGTAGGTCGTAGGTGAGAAACTATCGCCCCATCTCTCTTCTTGACTCCTCAGTCAAGATCATGAGCAGAGTCTTGTTAGTGAGGCTTGAGGAATGGGCTGAGGAGGAGGGAATCCTTGCTGATAGTCAGTATGGATTTAGAAAGGGTAGGGGTACACTCGATCGGTGTGTAAATCTTGATTTACTGATCGGGAAGTACACTGAAGCAAAAATTGGCTCCATCTATCTATGCTTCGCCGACCTAAGTAGTGCCTTTGATAAGGTTGAGAAAAGGGGGTGGTGATGAACAGAGTGTCTGAATTAAGCAGACCACTCTTACCCAGTCCAAAGATCAGGGCTTGATCCATCACAGTTATTTATCTCACTGCACCATCCCAGCTCGAAACCTGGCTATATGCAAATCAGTCTGTCCCTGGCCCAGTGCATCATGGGAACAGGGCAGACTAAACTACCAAGCCAATTCTTCACCAGAAAGGAGACAGGCTACTGGGGACCAGTTTCTGGCATTTCAGCCGTCTTCGGCCCGGCTTGCTTGAATCCTGATGGTGCAGTGAGAAAGGGACTCATGTCTGAGTATACCCTGCCACACCTATAGTGTCCAAAAACGATTCAGAAATGGAGGTGGTGATGAACAGAGTGTCTGAATTAAGCAGACCACTCTTACCCAGTCCAAAGATCAGGGCTTGATCCATCACCATTATTTATCTCACTGCACCATCCCAGCTCAGAACCTGGCTATATGCAAATCAGTCTGTCCCTGGCCCAGTGCATCATGGGAACAGGGCAGACTAAACTACCAAGCCAATTCTTCACCAGAAAGGAGACAGGCTACCGGGGACCGGTTTCTGGCATTTCAGCCGTCTTCGGCCCGGCTTGCTTGAATCCTAATGGTGCAGTGAGAAATGGACTCATGTCTGAGTATACCCTGCCACACCTATAGTGGCCAAAACGATTCAGAAAAGGGGGTGGTGATGAACAGAGTGTCTGAATTAAGCAGACCACTCTTACCCAGTCCAAAGATCAGTACTTGATCCATCACTGTTATTTATCTCACTGCACCATCCCAGCTCAGAACCTGGCTATAATCAAATCAGTCTGTCCCTGGCCCAGTGCATCATGGGAACAGGGCAGACTAAACTACCAAGCCAATTCTTCACTCTATCTATGCTTCGCCGACCTAAGTAGTGCCTTTGATAAGGTTGACCATACTATTTTATGGAAGACCCTGCTACAGTTACGAGCACCCGAGGGCATAATTTATTTACTGGCTAGGTTGTATGGGAAATTAAAAACCTGTGTTCGTTTCGGCGCCAATGGTAATTGTACCCTAAATTTGGTGTCAAAAGAGGGATCAGACAGGGCTGTGATTTGGCCCCCCTACTTTTTATTTTATTCATTAATGGAATCAATGAAATTTTAAAAAAAGGTTACGGCGGATGCCCCCCAGGTCAAGGGAGTTTCTGTGCCGGTGTTACTATATGCCAACAACGCTGTTTTACTTTCCAGAACTCCGGTAGGATTACAGCGTCTGATTAATACCTTTTCTAGTTTTATTGTCGACAGAAAATTAATAATTAATAAAGGGAAATCGTTTACCATGACTTGCAGGGCGAAATGCAAAACACTAAACAGCTTTTTTATTGATAAAGAAAAGGTGCATCAGGAGGATACCTTCTGCTACCTTGGCATCACTTTCTCTAAAGACAGAACATGGCATAATGAATTTAAGAGCCTTGCTAGATACTATGAGCCATACTCAACACTCAATGGGGTCGATCATGGAAAATTCATACTAGGTAAAAAAGGAGAAATTGCTCCTTTTTTAGGGGACACCTAAAAAAAAAAAATCTGGTAACAGAGACCATTTATTGATTATAGTTTTTGGAGGGTGAGCCTTAGCTATTGTTTTCCCAATAACTCCCTCTCTTTAGTGTTGATAATGAATTTAAGAACATCAGTATTAAAATGGCTAAACATGCGCACAGAGTTTTTAGATTTGCTAATAAGGTCGGGGACCGACATACCTGTGATATGTTGAAGATCTACCAAGCTAGGTGTGTTTCTATCGCACTCTATGGGGCAGGGGTTTGGGGACATAGACGCGACCCTAAGTTGCAGCAGGAGGAAAACTCTTTTTTTTAAAAGCTCCTGTCGCTGCCAAATTCTTCCTCAACTGAGTTAATCCACCGGGAACTGGCCACCAATCTCTTGATTGACCAGTTATCCCTGAGGCCACTTATGATCTGGCGGTCAATTTGGCTTCAGGAGGAAAAATCTTTCACTAGAACTATCATCAAGGGCTGTCTCTCGTTGGACAAATATTGTAAGATACCTTGGCTAAAATATGTTATTAGCTGTTTCTTTGAGATTTTCAACATTAATGTTGTGGCCGATCCTGGTGCCTCGTTGTTGATTTCGAGTTGAAGACCAAATTTCGGGCCTTTTCTGCAAGGAAACAAGCTGTTGCCAATGGATCTTTATCTACTGTAACATTTTACAACAGTTATTCTATTGCTGAAGGCTTCCCCATTTATTTAACCTGGGTGACTAGGCCATCACATAAGTTTGTGCTAACCAGACTGAGGTTTGGTATAGCGCATCATTTAGTAGCCCTACCAACTCTTAAGAAACATCCTGTGGGTCCTTGTATGTGCGATGGTGTAACCAAACAAAGCACTATGCACTTTCTCTTGATTTGTAAACTGTATTTGAATTTTCATACTACCGATTTAAAGCCCATGTTCCTTAGATATGTTGTGCGTACAGTTACTCAGGCTATGAGTCTTATTTTTAATCTGCAATTTGTCGATGTATGTTTTTTTACTGCCATATTTTTAACTAATTCTATTAAGGCCAGGAAAAGTATGTGTTTTTAAATTATTCTGTCTGTCATATTTTGGTAGTCTTTTAAAAAAAAAATTGCAGTATTTATTTTATAATGTATGTGCTTTGTGCTTTTATGGTCATTTTTTATGCACCGAATGAAGCTTCATGACTTGACTTGACCATCCATAAGCCCTTCTTTTATTTTCTTCCTGCCCTTCCAATTTTGGAAACATCCTGTGGGTCCTTGTATGTGCGATGGTGTAACCAAACAAAGCACTATGCACTTTCTCTTGATTTGTAAACTGTATTTGAATTTTCGTACTACCGATTTAAAGCCCATGTTCCTTAGATATGTTGTGCGTACAGTTACTCAGGCTATGAGTCTTATTTTTAATCTGCAATTTGTCGATGTATGTTTTTTTACTGCCATATTTTTAACTAATTCTATTAAGGCCAGGAAAAGTATGTGTTTTTAAATTATTCTGTCTGTTATATTTTGGTAGTCTTTTTAAAAAAAATTGCAGTATTTATTTTATAATGTATGTGCTTTGTGCTTTTATGGTCATTTTTTATGCACCGAATAAAGCTTCATGACTTGACTTGACCATCCATAAGCCCTTCTTTTATTTTCTTCCTGCCCTTCCAATTTTGGAGGGAATACACCATATTCATTCCTAAGTAGTAGGTCTTTGTGTGAAGATAAATCTATACCCGTGGCAGATTAGTCTGCACTCAAGGGAAAGACATGGCTTGAGAGTATATTTCCAAATGTCCCTTTGTGAAATACCAAAACACTCACCATGGGGTTGGTAGTCCTGTGCTGTGTACCTCGTGGTCACTAATAGCTTTGTAAATGTGACCTTATATAATGTGGTGCTAATCAACTGAAGTGTCATCCTTCACCATATATCCTTCATCGTCCTACTTCCAAACAGCTCCTCTAAAGCAGCCAAAGAATCCTATAAAATACATAATGGAATACATATATAATAGAAAGTATTTCTGACTAATGTTGTTGTAGGACTCAGAGTTTGTTGTAAATGTTTTGGAGTTCTGGGCTTTATTAAGGTCCAGAGGTGTCAGGGACAACACCCGAAGACCCCGGAGTTCTACCTGTCTCGGTGCACAAATAAACAGAAACACGGGCTTCTCGATGGTGGCGTCAGAGACCAAAGGTTTTTTACTGCAGGGACACAGAAGTCACAGAAACTACACACAGGCAGATTCTAGGAGCCTGTTCAAGTTGCACTAAGTTGGTTGCTCCTTAAATACAAGTTTTTTAGCTGGGGGCAACATTCTTCACATACTAGTACGTTTCTTAAACTTTGTATCCTAAACAATAAATATTTAGCGTTAAACAGGAATCGTCAACAGATTTCTGATGTCAAACATTACGAATGAGGGGTTCCCACTGTTCGATCATAATCCCATGTCATCTTCTCATTCAAGAGCCGGACCGCCTCATCGTAAATTTCGTAACCTCCCACCTTATAAAGGCCCAGAAGGAAAGGAGCAGAGCCAGGTGTAGAAGATAGAAATACAGGATAAGAGATGTTTGTGGGTCGTAAATGGGCACGGCTACCGACTTCGGCCGCCTAATCATGATCATGCCAACGAGCACGAGAACCAGTATAGCAGGACTGGCCTCAGGCATAGGAGGCAGCTTTTGCCGAGTCATGCGGCCACAGCGTTTTTGACTTAAGGTGCACGTGTCATTAACAAGGTGAATCGCCGGCTAAAGCCTACGTGTCCTTTAGTGAAATGAATCGATCAGACGTCACTGTGTGTTCATTGACTATGTGAGGGCAAGAATACAAGATGGATGCCATAATCTAAAATGGATGCCATCGGTGTACCGGAAATGTGCTCATAACAGGAGTGCTCTTGCCCGTAGCATAGCGAAAACACCAGGATATACTATGTGGATCATTTACGGTTCACTGGTACCGAAATTATGGGTATACGACGATGTCGAAAACACGGGTTCTAATCGTCACGGAACCTCAGACCCTCCTTTTGCCCTTACAGAGGCAATTACTCACTCTATGTCAGAGTCTATCTCGATGTTCATTAGGTCAGTGATATGTTGTTGCAGCATTATCCTTTCTCGCACCTTGTCTCCAAACACAGGCGGCTTTCTTAAACAGGTTGCAGCACAGAGGCTACACAAGGCAGGACCACATTGGATAATAAGGCAGCACGACAATAGGAATACTAAGATAATACCAACGACCATCAGAACTTTCCATCCCCACGCTGATAGTAGAGTCCCAAGCCATTCCATTAACGACCAATTTCCCTTGTCTACATGGATAGAGTCGGAAATCTTGTGTAGCTTAGAGATCGCTTCGTATACCGTCGGAGCATTATTGGGGATATAAAGACAGCAGCTCGATTGGATCATTCTGCATACCCCACCTCGATCTGCAAGTATTACATTAAGAACCATACGGTTCTGTAATGTCATGAGACGATCCGCCTGGAGCTCAGCTGTTAAATTACTAAGGGCACCAGCAGTTTCTGTAATAGTAGACTCAACTACCCGTGTTAGCTGACGTAGATTTCTACTATTGGCCATAGGCCCCCAGAACAGAAGGAAACCTTTGAAGAAGTCTCCGGCTTCCTGACCAGCGGTGTCTTCTTTGCTGAAAACACCTCTTACTACTCTGGTCTTGTGATAATTTGGGGCAGCTGTGTATGTCGGAGGCAACAGTCGAGCAATATAGCATGAACCTGAAAAGTCAGCAGGCAACCATGTATATGCCCTATCTCGACAGATGAAGTAGGTACCCTTAGCAGTTAGGAAGGCAGGGGAAGAGTTTGATGGATACACGTAAGTTTCAACACAGTCACTCTTCCCTAGCCGAGCTCTTGGATTTCTCCCATTACCTTGCAAGCAGAATTGACCTCGGTGAGGTACGACCCAAACTGGAGTGGAGCTCTTACGCTTGTTTTCACCCAAACTAATGCTATACTCCGTAGAATTCTAACTCAGATAAACTCGTAGCTCATCTCTAGGGATAATTGGGGAGTTATTGACGTCTTTAATCATGTCAGTTATTCCCTTTATCAAGGCTTTATTAGCGGAGTTGTACTTGGTGGAACGTGGAGGACGCGGGGGATAGATCTCGAGAGCATAGACAAATACAGTCTGGAAGGCCCGACATGATCCATTATAGCTAAAAGGCAAGACCAGGTAGGGAATGCCTTTATCCATAGTGTGTGGTATCAAACCACATACCCAGCAGTCCGTGGTGTTAACTACCAGTTGGTGTTGATGCAAGAGCTGTACAAAAGTGTTATTTATGAATTCTGAGCGTCGAGCTTGTTCATGTTCAGGGAACGGATGAAAGGAATGAAAAGAAGCAACAGTAGGAGAAACAAGATCAGGGGGAGGTACTGTAGTCGTTATCGGTGCAAAAATTAAATGTATACCAAAGGCAATTCCACCCACCAACGTTATTAAGATAATCAAAAACGTAATTGCACATTGCATCAGAAAACATTTGTTATGTAGAATTTTGTATAATCTATTTCTGCGAACATAAATTACATTCTCTCGGTGCAGCCCAGGAAGCTCCATCTTCTACAACCGCTCGCGACCACTGATGATATGTACGTAGTTGAAAATGCCTCTATCAGCCCTGGGAGTTCCCAGAACTAACAGAAAGACCGACCTTGTGTCTGGCCCCCGCAGATTCAACTAGGCACAAAGCCACGACCCTACGGCGACCCAGACGGCAAGGTAATAGGAACAACAGAAATACACAGGGAAATACAAAATATTCAGCAAGCTTCCTGGCTGGAGGCAATGTATCAGATCAAATATGAAAAATAGGCAGTTTCCTGCTTTATTTGTCCTTAGAATGAGAACAAAGGTTGTATCTCAGTTTTCCTGGCGTTGTTTTATCCGGGAATAGTCTGTTTTCAGCAGGGGTAACAATGTTCGAGTTCGCAGAGGACGAATGTTCGTTTGATGCAGTGTTCTGGTCAGTGATCACAGAAGCAGCTTCAGAGGGGGAGTCAGAGTTCGGTGAATCAGTTGTCAGTTCTGCATCACTGAAAGGAACATATCTAGGAACAGGTTCTGTATCAGAGGCACCAATTCCTTGTCTAACTCAATTGTCATAAGGGAGTGGAAGGGGTACACGCTTAGTGTGGGTAGCGTGAACCCAGTTTTTCCGTATAGCCACACGTACAGCAGTCCTTGTCACCAAGAGCACTTGGAAAGGGCCCACAAACTTAGGTTGGAGGTTCCTGGTCCGTCCAAAATTTCTGATAACGATGAAGTCACCGGGTTTCAGTTGATGACCTGGACTTTCCGGAGGCTTTGGCAATCCATCGAAAACCTGTTGGTGAATGAGACTCAATTTAGCAGTCAAGTCAAAAAGGTAATCAATTAACATTGGGTATTCTAGTTGTTTAAACTCCCTTGGTCTTGGTACCCCCCAAACATTAGCAGGGCGACCAAACACAATCTCGTAGGGGCTAAGCCCTACTCGAGAATGCACAGTCGCTCTTGTGGATAACAGGGCCAGAGGTAGTGCGTCTGGCCAGGACAAGCCCGTGGAGGCTTGTATCTTGGCTAGTTTCAGTTTAAGGGTACCATTGTACCCTTCAACTAAACCTGCTGACTGGGGGTGGTTCGCACTGTGAAATTTTTGCTTGATCTCTAAGCCTGCACACACACTCTGCATAACTTTCCCTACGAATTCACTCCCATTGTCCGACCATACAATCCGTGGCATACCATACCTGGGGAAGTATTCTTTTAGGAGGATTTTGGCAGTGGACAAGGCAGTATTATCTTTTAGTGGATATGCTTCGATCCACCTTGAAAAAGCACAGACCACCACTAGGACATATTTAAGGTTGTTACATCGGTCCATGTGGATGAAATCCAACTGAATCACTTCGAAGGGGCAAGAAGGAGGAGCGAAATGTCCAGTGGGTGTAGGGGTTCCCTTGCCAGGATTATGCATCAGGCATATCATGCAGTTTCTCACCACTCTTTCTGCACATTTACTAATCCCATCATTCTTTCAAACTGGGGCCAACATCTTACAAATCCCCTTAGAACTGATGTGCGCTGCTCCGTGCGCCATCGTTACCACCGCAAGCACATACGCATCAGGCAACATCCAACGCTGATGCTCCGACAAATCAATCCAACATCCACTCGAGTCCAATTTACCCGTTTTTTCTTTCCATGCAATCTTTTCCTCTTCAGTCGCTTCTTCCTGAATTGCTTTCACACTTTCCACTGTGTCCTCACACATTCCCGATTCAGCAACCCATCTTGCAGACGTTGCAACATACATCCCACTCATCGTATTCCTAGCTGTCTGTTTAGCTATCTCATCAGCAAAAGCATTCCCACGACCAACATCATCCGTAATCGCTCGATGAGCACTGCACTTCACAATCGCAACTTCCGTTGGTAAGGTTAGAGATTCCAACAAGTCATTGACTAGCTGACCATGCTGGATCTTAGTCCCATGGGACGTAATAAAACCTCTTTCCTTCCACAATCAACCAAAACTATGCGCTACGCCGAACGCATACTGACTATCTGTGAACACATTCACTCTCTTTCCCTTTGCTAAGACACACGCTCTAGTCAATGCAATTAATTCTGCAGCTTAGGCAGAATTCTGACTCACTCTTGCAGTCTCCACAATCGTACTCAAAGTCGTTACTGCGTAGGCAGCTGTTACATCACCATTCTCCAATTTAAAACAAGACCCGTCGACAAATAACGTGCCATCGGAATCTGGTAACGGAGTGTCTTTAAGATCAATCCGTCTTTTTGTCTCCTCCTCAGTTCTAAAACAACAGTCATGTGGTTCAGAATCACTCGACTCCTGGCTAGTCGGCAACAGTGTTGCTGGATTCAATACATTGCATCTTTTAATCTGAACATGACTTGCTAGCAGTGTCAGCTCATAGCCTGATAATCTAGCACTGGTGAGGTGCTGTGTCTTTGTTCGGTTCATGAGTGTATCCACGGCATGTGGAACCATGACCACTAGCATATTGTTCATGACCAAACCAGCAGATTGTCGAATGGACACTGCAGCTGCTGCTGTAGCTCTCAAGCAACTAGGCAACGCTCTGGCTACCGGGTCTAATGTTGATGAAAAATACGCACAAGGACGTTGTTTATCACCAAATCATTGCGTCAGAACACTCAATGCACAACCTTCTCTCTCGTGAACATAGAGTGTAAATGGCTTACTGTAGTCAGGTGTTCCCAACACCGGAGCTGAGCACAGTGCATTTCGTAACTCAGAAAAGCTCTGCTGACATTCGGCAGACCATGGCACCGGACTCGGAACACCTTTTCGAGTCAAGGCCACCAAAGGTTTTGCCAAAAGAGAAAAATTTGGGATCTATTGCCTGCAGTATGAGGTAATACTTAAAAATGCACGCACTTCTCTCTGTGTGCTAGGAACATTCATCTGCGTAATTGCTTTTATTCTCTCTGGGGTCAACCTTCTTCCCTCCTTTGACAAGAGATGACCTAAGTAGGTCACTTCTTGGCAACAATATTGCATTTTGGAAGGTGACACCTTGTGATTTAAATCAGACAAATGATGCAGTAGGGAAATTGTAGCTGTTTTGCAAGTTTCCTTGTCATCAGCAGCCACTAGAAGATCATCAACATATTGCACCAAAGCAGAACCAGGAGGAAGTACAAAAGAATCTAGCTGACTTTTTAATGCCTGACTGTAAATGGATGGGCTTTCACAATAGCCTTGTGGAGCACGTTTAAACCTGAAGCTTCGACCTCCTAGAGAGAAGCCGAAAATATCTCTGCTTTCTTCGGCTATCGGAATGCTGAAAAGGGCATTTTTCAAATCGATCACTGAAAACCATGTGGCTGTAGCAGGAATCAACGTTAACAATGCAGTAATGTCTGGAACCACAGGAAACTGTGGAATCACAATTTTGTTAAACTCTCTAAGGTCAATTATAAATCTATACACTGGAGGTTTTGAAGGATCAGTGCGTTTTAGAATTGGCAGTACAGGACTGTTACAGACATTTCCTCTAGTTTCTTCTATTACATCTTTCTGGATCAAATCTTGCACTATTAATAAAAGCGCACGTTCGCCTTCGCTAGAGATCTTATATTGTGGGATTCGTGGGAATTTGACATTTGTTTTCAAAGTTACTACATAAGGAGGAATTTCCAAAAGACCTACATCGTTAGGACCAGTCGCCCAAAGAGTATCAGGGAGAGAACGCAGCTCCAGTGGGAGCGCATCCATTGATAAGTACATCGGGGAGATGATTCTCTTACCCAACGTAAGCTGTACTCCTGAAGGAGAACAGTACAGATTCGCATATAGGCGTTTTAACAAGTCTAAACCAAGCAGATTTTCATTGCAACCGGTCGTCAAAATCAGGGGTGCTTTTAATTGACGAGGCCCAACAGAAATAGACAAAGGACCAGAAACAGGGTTATGAACAGGGGCGCCTGAATAACCTACTGAAACATTTGTTAAGCCAGACAAAGGTGCGCCAGGGAGTTTCGCATGAATGATAGAACTTTTTGCTGCACCAGTATCCAACAGAAACGGTTCGACTACACCTGATGTAGCTACTGCGACATAAGGCCCACTCTGATCTACTGGAACTGATACTACTCCCTCTCTTTGTCCATGGCTGTCCTAGTACTCATTTTGTTGAAATTCCTCACTAACTTCACAGTAGTCCTCAACGTGATACTGTTGAGATCTAGTTGGCTGTACAGATTGTCCGTTTCGCTGATCAAAATAATTAGAAGGGCGATCATTCGTCTGTGGAGGCATAGCACCTCGTCCTCGACCTCTAGAAGTTTGCGTAGAACCACCACAACCTCTCTGAGCTGCAGCATTATTATTTTGTGCTAGTACTGGACACTCATTCTTATAATGACCTTCCTTTTTGCAGTAAGCACACTGATTCCATTGGTATTGCGGTCTCTGAGAACCGTAATCGGTCCTCTGGTATGGCCCTTGCTGTGAGTTTGTCTGATTCGTGCGGGGCGGATATGCCTGCTGCAAAAGGACTTTAGTTTTCAATTCTTTTGTTTTCTTTTCTGATTTTTCTTTCTCTTCTTTGTCCCTATTTTCATAGTACTGGGCAGTTGCAAGTATTTGCGCAGTCGTAGAGACAGCCCACGCACTTTCAGAATCTTTTAATTTATTACTAAGCTCTGGTAACAAATTGTGCACAAATTTATCAACAAATAATCTTTGGCCTCCCTCCGTGCTCATATCCTGACCACTGTGATCTACAAAAGTTTCTTCAAATCTGGTGAAGAAGTCGGAGACGCTTTCGTCTTTCTTCTGCTTGCATGCGGACAATTTGTCCCAGTTAACACGCAATGCTGGCATCAGAGTTTTCATTAAATCAATTATCCTACCAGGCAAATTAGCAATCAGAGGTTCGGGTTTAGAACCACCAATTTGTTGACCATCTGCCGCTATTATAGCTGGCCAATCACCACCTAGAGCAACTGGATGATTTTCATTACGAATTTTAGCCCAAATTGGTTGCGGCACGACATTGCCAAATAACATGTCAATGTCTGCTAAATTCATTACGCAAGCTTGAACCGTCTGGGTCAGCTCTTTGTAATATCCAGCGGGATTTTTACGCGGATCTGGCAAGGCCTGTTTTACTGCTAACACTTCAGCTCGTTTCCACGGAATGTGTATCCACACTATCTGGAGTTGGGCCGAAGTGGCTACAATACCCTGGGCCGCATCGGCTTGAATGGCTTCGCGCCATATTGGCGGAACTTCACTCATAGGATATTGACGACCTTGTTTTGTGCTACGTTTCTCTAATTCCCTTGGTGAACGGAGGGAAGGATCAAATCTAAAGCCTAAAATCAGTTCCATTGCTTCTTTTACATCCTGACCGACTATCATACCTGCAGCAAATATTTGTTGAACATGAAGTAATTCATCCGGAATTGGTTCAGAATCGTTCTCCTCCCACTCCTCACGCAAAAGGGAACACATAACATCGAACGCATAGCGTTGTGTCGGTTCATTCCATTGCATAAATGTATCTAATACATCTCGTACATCATACCTTCCAACTTTCGATACCCACCTAAGGGCTGTAGAATCTAATATTCCTCGTTCTTCAACACTAGGAAGCTGACTACGTCTCTGAACATATTCAGAGGCAGGACTCCTAATCAGAGTTTTGTAAAAGGGAGATAGAATATTAGAAACAGATTCAGTGATTCTCCGACGAACAGAAAGTGGAGTCATATAGCTTGAAGAAGTTTGAAGTAGAGTAGTAGTTGGGACAGAAGAAACAGCAAGAGTAGGGGTAGCAGGCAAAGTAATTTGTGAAACAACAGGTATAAGCGGTGTAGGCATAGGCAGAGGAGCTGGCAACCCTGGAAGAGGGGGTGCCGGAGGAATATTGTTAACCACAGGGAGTGCAGGAGCTTGATTCAGGGGAGCGGGAGCAGGCATACCAGGCTGTCCAGCAGCTGGTAACAAAACATTTGGCAGAGGTGGAGCTGTAGCTCCTTGTGCATACGGTGGAGGTGATCTCAACAAGTAAGACAACAGGGGATCCTTTTCAGGGTCCTCTACTGGCTTAGCAGTACCCGATGGCAAGGCAGGGTAGCACTTGTCTATCGCTAAATTACGCTCTCTATCGGCTACCTCTATCGCTTTCTCAGATTCATTGAGTTGCAGCTGCTTGGCAGACTGTTCTAAGGTCAACTCTTGCTCTTTTTGCTCTTTCTTCAACTTTTTAGTCTCTCTCTGTTTGGATTCTTTTAGCCAACAATGGAAAGAATCAAACATTGCCGGCCGGGCTTTCTTCTTAAACAGCTTTATTTCCAAATTATCGAGAATTTCGGGTTCAAAACTACCATGTAGTGGCCAACTAAGGACACCATCTTTTTCCGTGTAACGGATCCATACCTTATTATAAGATATAGGACCCACACCGTGCTTACAGTAAAGTTCATAAAGAGGAGTTCCAATTGGAGGAACCAGACATGAGTCCTCCAACCGGGAATCCCTGTTGCAACCAAAACATGAAAACATACAGTTTTTCCGACTTACCATTTTATAAACCGGAACACAGAACAAACACAAACAAAGGTGCCCACTCGAACTTAGAACTTAGGCCTACCAAAATGAACAAATGTATCAATACCCAAACCAAACCAAAGATTATCGTAACGAGAACAACCAGTGATAATCTTACGAAACCAAACCAAACCAAAGAAATAAAAGGATTATCCAAACAGGAGCAAACCAATTGATAAATCCTTACGAAGTAACCAAACAACTAGCAACCACTTAATACTTAACTGAGGCACTGAAGACGTCACCAAGGAGAAACCCGTCACGTCTCGCCGTACTAAGGTCTGCACCTCGGGTCCAAGACAGGGCGACAGTCAAGGCAGCGGACCACTGCAGCCGTCCGAACGGGAACCCTCGTGGAAGAGAACGTCGGGCCACTTTTGCGATATACCGGGATCGATGAAGTGGGGCGCCTCCCTCTGGAATCTTCACACGAAGCTTCTCGAACTCTTCGGGCTTTTGGACCGGTACCGAATGACGTCGCCCCACGTTGGGCACCAATTGGAGTTCTGGACTTTATTAAGGTCCAGAGGTGTCAGGGACAACACCCGAAGACCCCGGAGTTCTACCTGTCTCGGCGCAAAAATAAACAGAAACACGGGCTTCTCGATGGTGGCGTCAGAGACCAAAGGTTTATTACTGCAGGGACATAGAAGTCACAGAAACTACACATGGGCAGATTCTAGGAGCCTGTTCAATTTGCACTAAGTTGGTTGCTCCTTAAATACAAGTTTTTTAGCTGGGGGCAACATTCTTCACATACTAGTACGTTTCTTAAACTTTGTATCCTAAACAATAAATATTTGGCGTTAAACAGGAATCGTCAACAGATTTTTGATGTCAAACATTACGAATGAGGGGTTCCCACTGTTCGATCATAATCCCATGTCATCTTCTCATTCAAGAGCCGGACCGCCTCATCGTAAATTTCGTTACCTCCCCCTAATAAAGGCCCAGAAGGAAAGGAGCAGAGCCAGGTGTAGAAGATAGAAATACAGGATAAGAGATGTCTGTGGGTCGTAAATGGGCACGGCTACCGACTTCGGCCGCCTAATCATGATCAGGCCAACGAGCACGAGAACCAGTATAGCAGGACTGGCCTCAGGCAGAGGAGGCAGCTTTTGCCGAGTCATGCGGCCACAGCGGTTTTGACTTAAGGTGCACGTGTCATTAACAAGGTGAATTGCCGGCTAAAGCCTACGTGTCCTTTAGTGAAATGAATCGATCAGAGGTCACTGTGTGTTCATTGACTATGTGAGGGCAAGAATACAAGATGGATGCCATGATCTAAAATGTATGCCATCGGTGTACCGGAAATGTGCTCATAACAGGAGTGCTCTTGCTCGTAGCATAGCGAAAACACCAGGATATACTATATGGATCATTTACGGTTCACTGGTACCGAAATTATGGGTTTACGACGATGTCGAAAACACGGGTTCGAATCGTCACGGAACCTCAGCTTCAAAAAATGTCCAGGATACAGAGTAAACGACAGCTGGCAATCTCAGATTGAATAATAAAAGGGAGTGGAGACACTCGCACCTAAAGAAATCTATTAACTGCTGAATTTTTTTTGCTTTTCAATAGTGGGTATCCACCTGCTGGTGGTCCTGAACCTCTCTGCCCTAACCCGGGATGCCTGCAGATAGACACTGGGGCGAGATTTGCCAGGTGATATGTATTCCAGTAGGGATGGAGCACTGGTTCCCCGGTGTATGTGTTGGCATGGAACTGTGGGTATTGACCATCCCTCTAAGAGATGGAAGGTAAGTATACGCTGCCACTAAGGGAAGGTTGCCATTATTCCCCAGGATGCCCTTGGTTTAGGACTGGGGAAATGGATAAGAAATAGGGGTCTTTTGGCACTATGCACAATCGTTGGATTGCTTGATATTTGATATTTGATATTTATGGGAATTTGTAAAGCGCGGCTATCGCTCCGGAAGGAGCATCTTGGCGCTGAGCGTACAGAAGAGAGAAACGTAGTGATAAGATGGATCATATGGCTGCTAGGACCGAAGTATCAGATTGCTGGAACACCCAGGTTTTCAGAAGTTTCCTGAAATGACTCTCAGTTTCGACTAACCTGAGATTGACAGGGAGGCTGTTACAGGCTCTAGCAGCTAGGAAGGAGAAGGTTTCCCCCCCCTGGTTTTTAACTTGAATCTTGGAATTATGACAAGATTTGTTCCTGAGGATCTTAGGCAGCGTGTGGGATTGTAATGCGTAAAACGCTTGGTAAAGTAGAGGGGGCCTGTTTTTCTAGTGACTTTGAATACAGTGAGCAGAAGTTTAAACAAAATTCTTTTGTGGAGTGGTAACCAGTGAAGAGCGTTAAGGGCTGCTGAGGCAGAAGAACGTCTGGGGAGTTTGAGCACGAGTCTAGCCGCGGCGTGTTGCACACTTTGTAGTTTCCTGAGGGTAGACTTCTTCACTCCTGCCATTAGTCCATTGCAATAATCAAGTCGGGAGAGAATTAAAGCTACCGCGACTGATTTTCTGGCTGCAATGGGGAGAAAGTCAAAGAATTTCTTAAGTGATCTAATAAGGCTAAAACAGCACCCGGCAGTAATGCGGACATGATCATCGAAGGTAAGGGATGCGTCAAATTGAACGCCAAGGTTACGTGCCGAGGAGACAGCGCTCGGAGGGGCTTCTGAATTTTTAGGCCACCAGTCTTTTGGGCAAAAGGACATATCTTTCCCTAGGGGTATTATTTCAGTCTTAGCACTGTTGCATCTGAGATGATTTTTGTTCAGCCATAGGAAGACCTCAGA
The DNA here is from genome assembly GCF_964263255.1 of Lissotriton vulgaris. NCBI lineage: Eukaryota > Metazoa > Chordata > Amphibia > Caudata > Salamandridae > Lissotriton > Lissotriton vulgaris. The sequence goes on along the minus strand of NC_141685.1, from coordinate 2,039,289,092 downwards.
GAGACAGTTCTGGAATCTAAGGTCTGCATCTGTGCATTTTTTATCAATGGTGACGACAAGCTGAGTGTCGTCAGCGTACGATGTGACGAGGATTCCGTGAGATTCTATCACTGCAAGGAGGGGGGCCATGTAAATGTTAAAAAAGAGAGGACTAAGTATGGACCCCTGGGGGACTCCTGATGTAATTGATCTTTCGCTGGATAGGTAAGGGCCTAATGATATTGTTTGGGATCTGTTGGACAGGAACGAGGTTATCCATGTCAACACTGTGTTTGCCACACCGATCTCGCGCATTCTGCTAATGAGAATGGCGTGCGAGATGGTGTCGAACGCTGCTGTTAGGTTGAGCAGGATGAGTACAACCTGTCTCCCCTCATCCTGCAAGAACTTAATAGAGTCCGATAATTCTATCAAGGCCGTTTTGGTGGAGTGGCCGGGGCGGAACCCTGATTGTTGTGGGTGCAGAATATGGTTGTTCTCTACAAAGGTTTTTCACTCCCCATACACTAATTGCTCCGTGATTTTACCTAGAGCAGGTAATAAAGAAATCGGATGCATATTAGTGAGGTCAGTGGGGGATTTGTTCAGCTTCTTCATTAGGGGCTTTACAATGGCCTTTTTCCAGTCATCGGGTACAATACCTGAGCCGAGAGATTCATTAATGATGGCATTAATTGTGGGATTTACTGCCTCGATGAGATGGTGAAGAATGCTAGGAGGGCATGAGTCCGTAGGAGCTCCCGATTTACAGGCCAGGATTGCCTTCTGAGTTTGTTGAAGGGAGACTGGTGAAAAACTGCCCAGAGTGAATGGATTAGTAACGGCTTCATGGGTAGTGATTAGAGGTTGGGGGAAATCCTTCTGGATGTTGGCAATTTTATCTATGAAAAAATCGGCAATTTGATTGCATAAGATTTGGGATGGGGGAATTTCGGGTAGGAGAGCTTTGGGATGGGTAAAGGACTTGACTATGGAGAAGACTGTTTGTTGTTTTTGTTGGGCTTCATCTATGGCTTTGGTGAAGTATTCCTTTTTGGCCGCTTTGATGCTAGAGAGGTATGACTTCCTCTGCTGGATGTAAAGTAGTCTTGAGGCTTCGTCATAGGTTTTTCTCCATTTCCTTTCTTGAATCCTGCAAAGGAGATGGATTTCAGTGAGGGACTTGGGAGAGACCAAAGATGCTTAGCGACTGTTGAAAGCTAATATTATGGGGGTCCGTACAGGATTCCAGATACAGATTCATGTCGCCTAGAAGAGTAAAAGTGGGATAGTGAGTCATAAGTGACCCAAGAGCCTCGTCAAGGAAGTCCAGAAAGGGGGTGGCGTTACCCGGAGGGCGGTAGATGAGTCCCCCTGAGAAGGAGGTGGAGGCATTGATTTTGATCGAAAAGCCCATGCCCTCACTGTCCTTAAGATGGCCTAGATCGAAGGTATGGCACGTGAAAGATTTTTTAATGGCAAAAGCTACCCCCCCTCCTCTCCAGATGGGTCTATCCCGCCTAAAAATGGTAAAGTCTGGGGGGAGGGCAGTTGCTAGATCTGGGTTGGATGAATCATTGAGCCAGGTTTCGGTTATAAAAAGAGCATCCAAGCCATGGAGTAGGATTAGGTCATGAATGTCTTGGCCATGGCACGCTAGGGACCTGGCATTAATAAGCCCTCCCTTAAAGGTTTTGAGCTTATTCTTTGATGTGGGCGATGATTTGGGGACTCCGGGTGTGATACCCAGGGACGTCCACTTACAGTGTCGGCATGAGAATGGGCCCCATAGGAGGTCAGTAGGGGGGCAGCCCTCACAGTGGTGAACTCCCGTTACGCCGTGCAGTGCACGCAGTTCATCAAAGTCATACCTGATGGCAGGAAGAGAATGGGCAGCATGCCCGGCGCGGTCCGGTTGCGGACGGGCGCAGACGGGCTTGGCTTAGGCGCGGCTTCGGCGCGTATCCGGCGCGCCCGCTGCGCCAGCCCGCTGCGCCGTCTGGCCGCCTTGCACATTATGTAGGGAGATAAGAGAGTGGGAGGACGGCGCGACTAGAGCGCTCTCCCCGCCTGCCTCACTCAAGATGGCGCCCACCGCCGCCGAGTGTCGGCTGAGAAGCGGCTGGGCAGATTGAAGGAGAATGAAAGGTGTTCAGGTGTCAGAATGCCTAAAATATCAATTCCCCTTATGTTAAAAGCCCCCAAAGGTAAACATCAAACGATTTGTGAAGTAGTTAAAAAACGCTCCAAGTACAACAATCACACTTCTAAAATTGGGTTTCAAGATATCACGTTCGTTAAAATCATCAGCAGCTCGCAGCCCCAGTTCCCCTCACCAGGGAGAGCTCCTTGGCTTGTACAATCTTGGCACTACAGTGTCTGTTTTAACAATGATTCTTATGGTTCTCTTTTCTCACTGAAGCTGTGTTAATTAAGATAAAGGGCTATGCCTTATTTAAAACACAATCGAAATGGTCTCTCCCCTGTGAGTCTTTTCAGTGGGGGCAGCAAATTGCACATTGTGAGACCAGTATACCTTCATCCTTCTAGCTACAATAATTACAAATCACTAGAGAGGATTCGTTTGGCCATAATTTGCAGTTGGTATTTTGTACATTATTGGTTAGCTTCCGCATCAGCTGAACATGTAATCATCCAATGATGTCAGGTCAAGCAAATAATAGTTTTCTTTGTTCAGTATCATCGGATTGTGCTTGTTGTGTGTTAAGATTGACATTCTCGCTAACAGCTATGAAGAGAAATAGTTTGACAGAGAGATAAAGGTCAATCGGATATGAAGAGGGGCCACTGTTCAGCTGATTAGAGCTCTTTTTTGCCCTCTAGCTCTCCAGCATACAGAGAAAACAACCCCCACCAACCTTGGGCATGGTAATAGGATACCATTTTAAGTACATGTAATCCATTGTTTTATGCAGTGCAGCTACTTTTACCATGTCTGCAGATGCACAGCAACATAATTCAGAGTTGCCTCATCGGCCCTGCCCATTGGTGTTCGGAGGCAAAGTCAGTATACGTTACCCAGAGGCTGTATGTCATCGCATATACCTCTACATGGTCTCTTTCATGTTGTTTACATATACTTCACATGTCCATAATTATAACGTGAAGTGCCACTACATCGCAAGTCGCGTCGCTGTATTTGTATTTACATTGCAATTACGGATGTTATCCTTGATGTTATTATATAATGAAAGTGCAAATGAAACCTGTGATCCCGAAATAACTTATTCACATTAGTTGTCACCCTACATGAAGCATGGGCATTATTTTTAACCAAAGGTCAAATTGTCTGTAACCTGAAAGTGTTACCTTTAAGATGAAAACGTCGTGAAATGAGAACATTTTTTATACACTTCTGGCAGAAATTAATGTTGCTTGAAAACATGAATAAAATACATATTTTTGGCTGTGAAATGACTCACTTCCAAATTCATTCCCAGGGACACGTCACTCCTGAGAAGAGGAGCCTGCTAACCAGGCCCCAGTTCCAGTGCTCTCTCTATGATGTATGCGAATTGATAACGCCAATTGTCAGGGACTTTAACCCCTTATAAGTCCCAGTAGTACCCAGGGTATAGGAATGAAAGGGGCACCAGAACCTGAAGCACTGATTATGCCATCCTTAGTGACTCGAGTAAACAGATGACAGCAGGTTTGCCATGCAGACTGCATGAACAGTACAAACTGCTTGAACTCGACATTGCCCTCACCATGAGTGGCTGGGTCACAGTGCTATTATTGATATATTCCGGTCACCCCTAAGGAAGGCCTCCTGAGCCCAAGAGGCATGGTGTATTACATTAAAGGTGTGGACATATAAGTGCAAGGTTATACGTCCGTATTGTAGCCTCTTTCATTAAGGCCTCCTATAAGTGTTTGTGGAGCCATAGGGTAACATTGGCTGGCACCTGGGCTTCTTGAGGGTGCCTGCTCAATTATGGTCCCAAAGAAATATGCCATGTTTGGTATGGAACAACTTGCCTCATCAAACCGGTCCTTTTCCCAAGGTTGTATTTAATGTGACAGGCACTCAAGTGGCTACCTTAGCAATTGCCCACCTGGTTGCCCCAGACTTTCCTGTGCCCTGACTGACATGTCACCATGACAGGAATCTGACCTCATGCCAGGAGATGTAAACTCTCTCAGGAGGCAGAAACAAAGACCCGTCTGGGCGGAGGCTTCACCTCCCTTTTTGACAGGCTGGCCAATGAAGTGGCAGATCAAGGCGGGGAACGTCAGAGCACCTGCCCCCTCTGAAATGCAATCAGGCTTCCTCCCAGAGGAGGAAACGGCCAACCCCCCCTGCCCCAGGCACATTTGCAACCCAGGCAGCCAGGGAAATTGGATGCTTAGGAGGCGTACAGTCCCAGAAGGCTAGCCACACCCCTAGGGTGGGCTGCCTGGTCTGTAAAACCAAAGAATGGTTCTACCATTTCTGGGTAAATATGTGCCACCCACCACAGAATGTTGTCACCTATGGGGTGGATATTCAAAGGGGTAGTATCCCATTGACTACTAGCACCCACACCCCTATCACACCATAAATCTAGGATTTAAGGGGCTCCCTTGGCACCAGAATCTCAGATCTGAACAACTTGCAACCACGGAACAAAGAAGAAACCATAGTCTGTGACTTCAGGACCTGCACAAAGCAAAGGTGCGATGCTCTGGCTCTGCACAACTGTGTTGCGACCCACAGCAGAGAACTGTTCCAAAGAACCCCTCTAAGAGCCAAAGGCAAGACCTGAACTCCCTTGGACTAGAGGTACTAGCCCCCTGCAGCTCGTAGGTAAAGCTTGCTCTCAGAATAAAAGAATCGCCAGTCATCAGGCCCGCTGAGAGATCACCCTAAAGTAAATAGTCTAGTGCATTGTGTGAAACATAGTCCTGCCCTCCAACAAGATTAAGGGCGGCTACTGTTTTCACCTGGACTCCAGGACATCGAAGTAACTCAAGGCTGAACTTGCAGATACCAAGGTTTGTTGGTGGCCAGACTGCTACCACTACCTTTGTTCGAAGCTGTGCTTCAAGGGAACCCCGCAGCACTTTCAACCTGATGCCTCACTGACCCCATTGTTGAGTTTTTACAACTGTTTCTTCACCAGCCCTGTCTAAGTGGTAAAACCAGCAAACCAGTGGTTCCATTGCAGCACCTGGGACAGCCAGGACTACTCTGCACCTGAGCTCTACAAGCCAAATAAAATTCAACTGACTGGCAAACCCTGGTCATGGGACCAACATCATCATACTACCCAGTGGTTTCTACTGAACTCAAACTGCCGCTAGTGTGATTTACCATTGACCGCAAAGTTATCGTTGTCCAAGAGTGAAATACACTGATTTATTTTTCCTTTAAAAATCCATATCTCCAGTTATACTCATCTGATTGTCTTTGTGTTGATGTATACATTTATAGTAAATCTGCTTTTTTTTTCAAAAATAATATGGTGTTGGATTTATTTATGCATGTATGTACTTTAAAATTCTTAACGCATATTCCTCTAGTAAAGCCTGACTTCTGTGTGCCACACTATCAGGACTGAGATAGGGATTTATTAGTGTGAATCCAAAGGACCTATCTGGCATATTGTGAGAATACCTCATAAATAAGTCTAACCAGCCTCACTGCATAATACTTCACTTTTCTACTTTGGTATTACAGCAGAGCAAGAACAGTACCACTTGGTCATTAGAGACTTTGCACAAGAAATCCACTCTTGACTTTATACTCAAATTATTTTTTCCGTTTGTTTTCTAAAAATGTTCTTAATTAGAATTGTTAGGGCACTGTGTTCCCACCATTTCAAAGTACCTAAAAAGTTAGGATTTTTAAAAAAAGTTTTTGTAAAGTGTTATAAAGGTCCCAATTTTCCAATAAATGCTTTGTGCACAATGGATTTTGAATTGTCTGTCCTCCCAGCTTTGAGGATCAGTGATCTGAGAGCCTTGTGAAAAATTGGGAGCATTGGCTTCTGAACAACAGACAAAAAGGAGGACCTTGAGAAGGCCCTCATCTCCCTTGAGAAAGAAAAGCTAGAGCAGAAAGCCCATTTCTCTGAAGAAGATCCTGCAAAGGATGAGTATGAGGCTTTAGACGAAGTATAAGATAAGGGTGAAGAAGGAGAAGGCCAAAACTCTCTATCCTTCCCCAGACCCCGTTCACCAGCAGGAAGTGACAGAAAACACTCTAGTAAACTTCCTACTGGTACTGCGGGAGTAAATGCCATCAAAGAGCTTCACCTCCTTTCACTAGAATAGAAAAAAACTTGAACTTGAAAAAAGGAAACTAGTCCTTACAGAGAGAAGGGTTAAGAAGGGCTTCAAGCCCAAAGATAATCGTGGCAGCGAAGCAAATAGGGAACAATATGAAATGTTTGACCCTAAGATCCCCAAAGGGATTGTCCCCAAGTTTAGTGATGGTGATGACATCGACAAATGGTTTGCAGCTTTTGAGAGGGCCTACAAAATGAGGAGGATAGGTCACCGGCACTGGGGCTTTCCACTGTTGGCATTGTTCTCAATCAAGGGAAGAGATAGACTTTTGGCCCTTAATGAGGATGTGGCTGAGTTCTACAAGCATATGAAAGAAAGTCCAATAAAAGGGTTTGGACTTACCACAGAAGAGTATAAAGTGAAGTTTAGAGACACCCATAAAGATCAAAACCAGACATGGATGGACTTTGTAGATTCCTCAGTCAAAGCACTAGAAGGCTGGATAAAAGGCAATGAGGTAGACATGTGATGGACTATATAATTTAATTTTGAAAGAGCACATTTTATCTAATTGTACCACTGAGAAATTGCATCAGCATTTGGTGAATTCAAAATTGTCTTCTCCCAGAGAGCTGGGAAAGATAGCTGATAAATGGGTCAGAACCAAGTTGTTCAAGAAGGCCATGGAGGGAGTGAAGATAAAGGGTGCTCAGACTTCCCACCAGGGATAAGATGCGAGCAACTACAAAAGGAGTTCGCTAAAGTTCCCCAAAGTTATTCCCAAGAGCATGGGCTCCGAGACACATCCCAGTCCTAAGGTAGGGGGTATCAGGTTAATAACTGGGACCCTACAAAAGCTTCTAGGACATGCCATGACTGGCATCAGCCAGGGCATAAAAGAGGAGATTCAGTATGCTCCAACCCCCCCTTTCCCCCCAGTGGTAGACAGTCTAATGGATTGGCCAACATAGGAGTGTAGATGAAAGTGTACTCAGGCGGGCCCAGAGGTTACACAGAGGCTACCTTAGTGTCTGTGTGTGGGGTGGACAGAAGAGCCCAAGCAGTCCTATCTCCAGGCATGGGGAAGTACAGCCAAAGGCCAAATACCAATGTGACTGAGCTATAGGCTCTGAGGGATACAGATGCCAGTGAAGCTAGACTGGTTTCCCCAGACCAAATTATATCTGGTGTTACTAACTAGGTGACCAATGCTCGCTAGCCCATGGCCCATCAGCCACCCCCACCACCCACACCCGCAATCTCGGTATCATCACGACGGGCAGCCGTCCATGAGACAACAGGCCAACTTGGTTGACTCCATCAGCTTCAACATCCTCAGAATGCTCCATATGATCTTCAGATGGATCCTACAGACACCAGAAGAACAGTCACACAAGCCTTCATCACTAGTCCACTTGACTATGGGAATACCAGAACCACCACCATCCTCCTCAAGCCCCTCCAAACTATCCAGAACAAAGCAGCAAGAATCATACTGGAACTGCCCAGATGATTTCACATCAGCCCCCACCTCCATAGCCTGAACTGGCTCCCTGTCAAGAAGAGATGCCACTTCAAACTGCTCACGCATGCCTAAAAGCCCTCCACAACAAGGGACCAGAATGCCAAAACAACTGCCTGACCTTACACTAGCCCACCAGAAAAATAAGGCCTGCATTCCTGGCTCTCGCCAACATTTATTTATTTATTTATTTGTTTACATTTGTAATGCGCACAGCTACCCAACAAAGGGTTTCCCGGCGCGGCAGATCCCAATAGCAATGCGGTTACAGAAAACTAGATGTTAAAGAGCCATGTTTTTAAGGCTTTTCTGAATTTGATGTAATTCGACTCAGACCGCAATGTATGTGGCATTGAATTCCAGAGCGAAGGTCCTAGGAATGAGAAGGACTTGCCACCCATGCGTGACAGCCTGGTCCTTGGAATTTCAAAATGATTTGCCGTGGAAGACCGAAGAGATCTGGAAGGACGGTAGGGGCGCACCAGGTTTTGCAGATATTTAGGAGCGGTGTTGGTGGAAATCCTGTGCATAAAACATAGAGATTTGAATTTAACTCGGTTTTCAATTTTTAGCCAGTGTAACTTCCTGATGTATTTAGTGGTTGGAGTAGAGATGGGAATTTTACAGAGAAGTCTGGCTGCTGCATTTTGCACTGATTGCAACCTGCGGACAGTAGCTTTGTTCGCCCCCAGGTACAAAACGTTGCCATAATCTAGCCTAGATATTATTAGGGCATTGACAACTGTTTTCTTGGTGTTTTCAGGCAGCATCCAACAGATCTTTTTTAGCCATTTTAATATGGCAAAGCAGGTGGCTGAAGTCTTTACCGCTTGCTGATGTAAACTGAGTGAGTCGTCAATAATGACGCCCAGGTTGCGAGCATGAGTAACCGGGGTAGGGGGCTGCCCATTTCAGTTGGCCAATGTTGGGGTCCCCAAAGTTCTTTATTTTTGCCCAACACGATTAACTCGGTTTTTTCGCCGTTAAGTTTTAGGAGTTTTTTTGCATCCAGTCGGCGATTTTACAGAGTTCGAGTTGTAGGGTGGAGGAATTATCAGAATCTGCAGCTGATAAAGAAAAAAGCAGCTGGGAATCATCAGCGTAGGAAAACATTAAAAGCCCTGTTTCCTCCACTATTTTGGCCAGGGGGCTCATATACACGTTGAAAAGCAACGGGCTAAGAATAGAGCCCTGTGGAACTCCGTGTTTGAATGTCATGGTATCGGAGCAGGCAGTTTGTGAGAAGACCTGGAACGTGCGGTTTTCCATTAATGATCTAATCCAGTTGAGAGCTGCCCCACGGATGCCCAGGGAGTGGAGTGTTTGGGCGAGGACCGCATGCGACACGGTGTCGAATGCCGCGCTGAGGTCGAGCAGCACAAGTGCCACTGTTTCGCCCTTGTCCACCATGCGGCGGATATTTTCGGTTACCCCCAGCAAGGTAGTTTCTGTGGAAAAGCCTGCACGAAATCCCGACTGGTGGGATGGTAATAGGTCATGAGTGGTAATGAAATCAGTGAGGCAACGATGTACATGTTTCTCCAATATTTTTGCAAAGGCTGGCAGCAAGGATATTGGGCGGAAGTTAGCTGGCAAATTGGGGTCTGCGCCAGCTTTCTTCAAGAGCGGATGAATCATTGCATGCTTCCATTCACTGGGTACAAATTGTTCCAGTAACGAAGCATTGAGAAGATCAGTGATGGTAACCAAGACGTTGATGTTAAGTTGCTTTAAGACTGAGCATGGCAATGGGTCTTTAGGTGAGCCAGATTTAATAGTTTGTAGCAGCCTTTGAACCATATCAGGGTTCAGCAAGGGCCAACTATCAAGTGTGACAGAAGATGCATTAACCGGAGTAGAGCAATCCGGAATGCCTGGAGCATTACCCGAGGTAGGTGATGCACAGTTTGGGGTAGCTTCAGTGGTTAACTTATATTTATTAGAAGCTTGATTAATGTCTTGGTGAATTTGGTCGACTTTATTGATGAAGAAGGCAGCTAGTAGGTCACATTGAGTTTTATTAAGTTCAGGTGGGAGTTGAGACGTATTAGAGCCAGCCAGCTCTTTTACTAGTTTAAAAAGTGTTTTGGAGTGGTCTAAGGCATTTGTGATTTTTGTGCAGATGAATTCTGCTTTAGCCTTGCTACACTGCTTTTGATACGCTATTAACTGAATTTTGTATTTTTCCTTGATTACAGGTGAGTAACTCCTCCTCCATTGACGTTCAAGATTTTTACATCTAGTTTTTTCATTTTGTAAGATATCGTTGAACCAGGGCGCAGGAGAGCGGTGGGTGTTAAGTTTAAGCTTTGTTTTGGGCAGGGTGGAGTCAATGGCTGCAAGAAGCCAGTTTTGTACTGTGGAGGAAAGCTGTTGAACAGTGGTCTTAGTGCAAGGCCTATGTTCTTCCAGGAGGGTATTGAGACTGTCAATGTCAAGTTGTTTCCACTTTCTTATAAACTGGGTGGGTAGGGGAGTATTATCTTTATTTATTGGGTCGACCTGAAGGGCAAATTTAACCAAATAGTGGTCGGACCAGGGCAGAGGCTGGGCAGAATGCGTCACAATATTGTTAAGATTGGAAAAGATGGGATCTAGCAGGTGTCCAGCACGATGTGTAGGCCCTGAGTTCTTTAAGGTTAGATTGAGAGCTGCTAAGTCATTTATGAAGTCTTTAGCTAAAGAGCATTTCTCATCCTCTAGATGCAAGTTTATGTCGCCTAAGATTGTGAAATTGGCAGTTCTCATGGCTAACGGTCCGATAAGTGCAGACATATTTGTCACCCATTTGGATGCTGCCCCCGGAGGCCGATACACAAGGACTCCGGCTAAAGTGAAATAAGAAGCTAGCGTAAGTTTAAATGTCGCCGCTTGGCAGCCATCACATAAAAGAGGTTTAAATTCGCAATTAAAAATCTTTTTGAAGATGATGGCAATTCCTCCGCCAGGTATCTTTTCCCTGTCAAGTCTGGTGATAGCGTAGGAGTCCGGAAGTGCCATAGCTATATACGCCGCATTCATCGCATGCGGGACGGTGGATGGGTCTTCTCCCACCTCACTGCCAAGACCGGGAATGGCCTCCCCATTCACATCCAACCTCTACCTTCCTCGTCTAATTCAGGAGTGGCCTCAAGACCTGGATGTTCGAATAACCCCACCCCATGTAGCGCCTTGATGCCTCCGTAGTTATAAACGTGCAATACAAATAGTGATTGGTTGATTGAATGCTAACAATGAAATTAAGCTGCATCCAAAGGCCTTGGAAAATCTAGAATGGAGAGGGGTCACTGGCCCAAAGAAGGTAGTTGTGTCCTCCGCTATCCCAGTGGACTGTATGCTAGGGATAATCTGGAAACGACTACTTGGGCAGAAGTGGAAAGGAAGATTTGTGCAGAAATGCTGGGTCTCACTGAGTGGGTGTGTGAGTGACAATTATAACATAACGGAATGACAGAGAAGTCATGGGAGTTTGGAGCCTGGAATAATGGCCCAAAGCAAGAGAAAGGACAAGAGGGGAGAAGGGAGATGCCCTGGTACCTTAGGAGGGAACGGCATCTGGGGGGCCTGACCTGACCTGACAAAGTTCCAGGGTGCAAGGGGACCCTCCAGAGAGGACCTAAGCCAAGGGCAAAAGACTTGCACAACTCTTGAAGACCTTAGGTAGCAAGCTAAAAGGCAAGAACGGGGAGATGTGAGTGGCTCCCACGGGGTCTATTGGTAAAATGGACTCCTGTACACTGAGGCCAGAGACCCCAAGCGAGGGGTATCCAAGAGAGTGGTGTTCCCCACTGGGTACAATGAGAGTTCCACCTAACGTTAGCCCATTATGTCCCCCTAGGTGGATATCTGGGACAAACCAAAAAATGAGACAGGTTGGCTACCCATTTCTATTGGCCCCAGATGTCTGAAAAAGTGAAGTAGCTCTGTCACTCATGTGTCACCTGCCAGGCCAGTGGCAAGACAGGTAGACAACCAAAGGCCCCCTTAATTCTTCTTCCAGTGGTTGGGGCTCCCTTTTAAAAGATAGGATTGACATTGTTTGTCCCCTTGATCCCCAAACTGCACCTAGGAATAGATTCATTCTAGTAGTAGTGGACCATGCTACTGGGTACCCAGAGGCAATTCCCCTAAGAACTGTTATTACCCCTGCAGTAACAAAGACCCTTCTTGGTCTCTTCACCAGAGTGGGGTTACCTAAGGAGGTGGTATACTATAGAGCAATCAACTTTATGTCTGCCTTCCTAAAAGCTATGTGGGATGAATGTGGTTTGAGCTATAGGTTCACTTCCCCCTATCCCCCCAGTCAAATGGTTTAGTTTAGAGATTAAACAAAACCATGAAGGGCATGATAATGGGCTTACCTGAAAAATTCAGAAGGAGATGGGATGTCTTCTTACCTTGACACTTGTTTGCATGTAGAGAGGTTCCGCAGAAAGGCATTAGCTTCAGCCCATTGGAACTTCTGTATGGCCAACCTGTGAGGGGTCACTTACGTTTGGTGAGGAAGGCTGGGAGACACTTCTCAAAGAGCCTAAACTTGACATAGTGGTCTATGTACTGGGCCTGCATTCTGACATGGCTGAGTACACAAAAAAAGGCAAACAAGAATCTGGAGGCCAGCCAAGAGCTTATCAAGCTCTGGTATGACCAAATGTCACCACAACCAGAACAATTAATGTGGGTTTTGGAGACTGTGGCCCCCACACCCCTCGAGGACAAGTGGACTTGGCCCTATCCCATCTTGGAAAGAAAGGGAAAGTCACCTACCTGGTGGGCTTAGGCACCCCTAGGACTCCTCTCAGAGTACATGTAAATCACCTAAAACCACACAAAGACATGGCTGATATCACCATGCTCATGGTCATTAATGAAGGCAAAGAAGAGGAAAGTGATCTGCTTTCTGACATACAGTCAAAAATCCCAAAAGATAGTTCAGAAAAGGGTGTTGTTTTGTCAGACTCTCTTACTTCACTACAGGAAATGGATTGCTGGCAAGTTCTAAACCAAGTAGCTGAGCTCTTCACATTGTCCACTGGTCAGACAACATTGTGTGTTCACAATGTGGATGCAGGTGATAGGCTGCCTGTCAAAAATATGATTTACCTACTGTCTGACCAAGTTAAGGCATGCATCAAAGCTGCAGTGAGCAAGATGCTGGAGCTAGCGGTGAAAAAGCCTTTTTGAAAATCCCTGGGCTAGCCCTGTGGTACTGGTCCCTAAAACTTCACTCAAAGCGTGACAAACCAGAGATCAGGTTTTGTGTGGTTTACAGGGGTTTAAATGTGGTTACTAAAATGGGCACACACCCCATTCCAAGTTCAGATGAGCTCATAGACAAGTTGGGTGCAGCCAAATTCTTGAGTACTTTTGATTTAGCATCATGTTATAGGCAAATTGGTTTCACCCAGGAAGCAAAAAAGAGATTAGCTTGTTTTACTCCTGAAGGTCACTTCCAAAGTTTTAGATTGAAAATTGCAGCTGACACTTTCCTAAGGTTGGTGAATAGATTTATTCAGGTCTGGACAATGTCAGTACAGCATATCTGGATGATATTGCTACAGTTAGTTCAATCACCTGGTCAACCTGAGGGAAGTACATCAGGCCCTGCAGCAGGGAACCCTAACTACCAAAGCCAGTAAGTGCCAGATAGGGCAGAGTTCAGTTGTGCAACCTCATCAGCCCAAAAGACAGACCATCCAGGATTGGGAGGCTTACCAAACTCAGATTCAAGTAATGACTTTCCTTGGCATCACTGGGTACTGGAGGCAGTTTGTGAAGGGGTATGGTGCCATTGTGGCCCCTTTTACTGAGCTCACCTCCAGAAAGCAGCCTAAGAAAGTCATGAAAGTCATGTGGACCACAGGGTGAAAAAAAGGCCTCTGACACCCTGAAAGAGGCTATATGCTCAGCAGCTGTCCTAAAAGCACCAGCATATGGAAAAAAGTTCATTGTCCAAATAGACACTTCTGGACATGGGATTGGGGCAGTGCCATCACAAATAAATTATGAGAGCCAGGACCAAGCAATTGGCATTTTTAACAGATGCCACCCCCTAGACAGCTTTGGAGTGCCAGTCAGAGGGAAGCCTTTGCTGTGGTTTTGTCCCTGAAGAAGCTGAGACCATACTTATTTGGGACTCACTTCAAGGTTCACACCAACCACAGGACTCTCAGGTGGCTGATGCAGATGAAAGAAGACAACCCCAAATTGGTGAGGTGTTTTATTTCCCTACATGGTGTGAACTTTGCAGTGGGAGACTGACCTGGGAGTGACCATGCTAATGCAGGAGGCCTTTCCAGGTTCTTCCCCTTAGATGCCAGTGTGTAGGTCAGTTGCTCATCGCCTTTCATCTGGGGTAGGATCGTGTTTGAAAGCGCCCTTTTAGTATGTCATCCCTACACTTTTTCTCCATGATGATGTTATGACTCTAAAAGTGCACTGAAGCCTGATAACCAGGTCGTAGTGCCAGTGCTCTCTCCCTAAACATGATGTATATTAATTAGCAACCCCAATTGGCAGGGACTTTAACCCCCTTATTAGTCACTGATAGGAGGTACCAGTGGTACCCAGGGCATGGTAGTTTAAAGAGGTCTCCGGGCCTGAAGCACCACTCTGAGTGATCCAAGTAAACAGATGACAACAGGCATGCCATTGCAGCCTGCTAGAACTTGACTTTGCCCTCAACATGAGTGGCAAGGTCACATCACTGTTTTTAATAAATGCCAGTCATCCCTAAGGATGGCCTCCTAAGCCCAGGAGGCAGGGTGCATTATATAAAAAGTGTGGACATATATTTGCAGGCTTATCTGTCCCTATAGTAGCCTCTTTCCTTTAAGGGCTACTGTAAGTTTTATGAGCCATAGGATAACATGGGCAGGCACCTGGGATTCCCAAGTGCCCATGGGCTGGCACCTGGGCTTCCCAAGGTTTGAAATATGTCATGTTTTATATCAAACAAAGTTGGCCTTTTCCCAAAAGTTGGATTTTATGTCACTTGCACCCAGGTGGCTACCTTATAGATTGCCCACCTGGTTGCCAAAGACTTTCCTATGCCATGACTGGCAACCTACAGTGACTGCTACCAAGATAGGAATCTGACACCCTTTCAAGAGGTGTGAGCAATCTCATGAGGCAGAAACAAAGCCCTGTCTGGATGCGAGGTGTCACCTCCCTCCCTGACAGGATTACTTGTGAAGTGGCACATCAAGGCTTTGAGCTTCAAAACACCCACTGCCTCTGTTATGTCACCAGGCTTCTTCCCAACGGAATAAGCAACCGCCTCCCCAAGGCGCATTTGCAACCCGGGCAGGTGGGAAAATTAGATATTCAGGAGGCGTGCACCCCTGAAAGTGTAGCCACACCCTTAGGATGGGGGACCTAGTCTGTACAGCAGAAAAAGGGTTCTGTCATTTTTTAAGGTGGTAAAATAGAGAGCCTTCTGGGTAGAAAATGTGCCACCCGCTACAGGAAGTAGTCACCTTGGGGACGGAATAGCCACTGAGGCTTGTAACCAATTGGCTACTAGCACACACGCCCTAATGCCTGATGTTGTATTACAGTTAATGAAGGTCTTTATTGAGGGTTTTCTCTTTCCATTATAATCAGAAAATGCAATACATTTTTTAAAAGTATATTTATAACAAGTACACATTCTACAATTATAAAAACCTTCTGGTGGTTTGGGAAGTCATCCTGCCTCAGTGCACCACAGATATCTGATGTTATCACTAGGATTGATAGTCTTACATAGAGAGATAGCATTTCTAAATGCTATCTATTTGTTTGCTACATAGATTTATAGATTTCTGTAGATTTGGGTCAAGTTTTAGTAAGTGCCAGGGTTTTTTTTCAGAAAGGAATTGAGCTTTGCAATTTCCATTGCATAATTTGTCATAAGCCTTAATGGTTGTTCTGGCATCTCTTTTTGTAAGGTTTATCTTTTAGTAAGTTATATTCATTTTCATAGGTTTCTGTTGTGCTAAAATTCCTTTTGGTACTAAGGAATTCACTAGAGGAGATGTTTGTGATTTGATGGCATTGATGGTAGGAAGTGGTGTGGAGAACCTATTGCAAGCTGTATTTTTTCTATAATTTTAACTCTTTGAGGCTGAGCGATGAAACTTGAAGAACTCTGATGTTGAGTTTGTCGGTTTTTGACAAGTGCGTGGCCAGACTGACAGTTTGTGTTCTACCAGTTAGGAAGTAGCTGATCAAGCAGAGACCCATTGTTTGGATGCCAATCTCGTTGAGTCATCAGATGAGGATGGGGTTTGAGCCCATGTCAAATCCTACAGAGAGGCCTCGGAGAATGAGAGTGTTCGTGTTTCCTCTGACCACGATCATACGGATGTCATCTGTATGTTGTTTCTGCACTGTGGTTGGGTCTGAAACCAGACTACGTGTATTGAGGGATTGGTGGTTGCTGAGGGAGTCAATGAGGCACTAGTTGATTCGTTTCTCTAAGATCTTGGCCGGGCATGGTAGGATTTAAATGGGACGGTAGATGGAAGGTGTGGATGAGTCAGCAAGTGGTTTCTTGAGCAGGGGAATGACTATGGTGTATTTCCAGTTGTGTCTTCAACTGTGGCTGATTCAATGGAGGCATTGAGGATGGTGGAGATGTGATGGAGGGAAGGGTCAGACAGGGCACGAATGGATCATCTCCATGGTAGTGGCAGTGTGAATGGTGGTGATGGCGGGCCAAGACATCACAGTGTGTTCCTCAGCTGTAATGGGAAGTTGAGTTTCGATGGTGACGAGATATGGTTGAAGGTCAATGGTGCTGTATATTTAGGTCATTATGTTACAGAAGAATTCCGAGATGTTGTTGAAAAGGACTTGTGCAGTGAAATGTTTGATTATTGTGAATATTTTCTGGCAGGTGTGTGTGCCTTTGTCGATGAACTACACACAAGCTCTGGGCTTAGTTTCCTGTATTTGGAAATGGTAGCGGTTTAGGGTGGGTTGAAGATGTCTATATCCGTGGTAGCTTGACTTGTTCTTTATTGATTCTCCAGTTGCTTGGAGTGGTGTTTCATCAGCATGAGTTCCACTGTGTGCTTGAGGGTGTGAAAGGGTGTTGGATCATGCAGTGATCTAGCTGTTGAGATTCTTTATGGCTTTTGACAAGTGTTCAAAGTGCCTGTGCCTGTGCACATAAAGGGCAGAAGCCCAGTCTTCTTCTGTAATGCATTTTCAGCTGTGGTGGCCCGCTCTCTCCGCCTGCCATGAATCCCCGCCTCCACGCCCCCAATCTCCTTCATACTTCATCCACTCCCATCGCCCCCTTACCCTCTCTCCCTAACACCAACCCGCACGACGACAACACGGAGCCCTGCATGAACACTAACCCTCCCCCCCACCCGCACGCTAAGTCCCAGGTCAGCCACCCAACCATGACTTCCACCCCCAGCACTAATACTCACCCCACGCTAGACAAGATTATGTCCTTCCTCCTACAACTCAAAGAAGAAATTCACACCATCAAGGAAGACATGCACATCATCAAAGAGCTGATCACCACACCCCCTAGACTCGCCTCACCCACCACCATCTCCCCTCTCAACATGCTCCCCTCCCGTCCGGACGACGCTCCTAAGCCATGTCCCACGCACCGGACCGCGATCCATGCCCACAATCGCAACAAGCACAACCGCCACATTCACTGGACCGCGATCCCCTCCCACAATCGCAACAACCGCCCCCTTCGTTCATGCAACCCCCACTCGGACCTCGACACTCTCTCCCTCCTCCGCTCCTACGACCAAGCTCCCCTAAACCTCACAACGGCTCCGCACCTCCCCATCCCCACAATACACTCAAACCCCCGTAGATCCTCCACTCTCAACAACAGAATATCCGTCCCTAATAACCTTAGAAAAGTCGCCCTCTCTCTAGCACCCTCTTCCTCTCCAGACACACCCCGTCTCAAATGCACTCTCATAAACTGCAGATCGGCTTCTAAACACTCCGCCGCCATCGCTGATCTCATCCTCAGATTGGACCTTGACCTAATCATCCTGACTGAAACCTGGTTAACCGAATCCTCTACACCTATAATGGACATTCTGGTCCCCCCTAACTACCACATCATTAGGCTTGACAGGTCTGGCAAGATAGGTGGCGGAATCGCATGCATATAGGAACAGCCTTTCTGTTCTGAAAGTCCCCATGCCGTCCCTACCCTCTCCAACTTCCTACGAATACATCTGCCTCGATATCATCAGTGATGGCAAACCGATTTGCTCTCTCCATAGCATTTACCACCCTCCCAGAGACCACCTCACCTTCGCCCAGCAAATGATGGACCTGATTTCAACCAACGCAGGACGACAGCTCACCCAAATATACCTGGGCGACTTCAACCTCCATTGGAACGATCTTAACGATGCGGTGGTAAATAGTCTTAAAAGCTTCCTCAGCGCCCTGGACCTCACACAATTATGCAACAGCCCGACCCACGTGAAAGGCTCCATCCTCGACCTCATCATCGCCAAAGAGGGCGCTATTCAACTTGAGGCTATTCAACCCTGTGACTGGTCAGACCATCATATTGTTACATTTCACATCAATGAAAAAGTCAAACTCAACTCTGTTCAACCCACCAGACCTAAAGTCTGGAAAAGAGACCTGAAAAGACTCAACCCATTATCCTTACCTCAAAACAGTCGCGACCTCCTACTCCCCCCTACTGGCGTTACAGATGTCCAATCTCTGACTGACCACTATCTTAGTGCAGTGACCTCAATAATTGATGAGGCTGCTCCCATGCAGCTAAAAAGAGTCCCCGCTAAAATCTCCAAACCATGGTACGACGGGAGTCTCAATGAAGATAGACGAGCCATGAGACTGGCAGAGCGCACCTGGAGGACAGCTCCCTCTGCACTACACCTAAAAACCCTGAAGACAAAGAGAAACGCCTACTTCAGGAAAATAAAGCGCTCGAAAGCAAACTTCTTCAGCCTCCAGCTTGACCAAGCAAAAAACCGCCCTAGAAAACTGTTTGAGTTAATCAGAACACAAGCCAAGGAACAACCCCAACCTCTCAGTACCTTGCACGAAGCACCCTCATGTGATGACTTCGCCACTTTCTTTACCCAAAAAACTGACAACATAAAGAATGACCTCCGCGCGGACGCAAGACTCCACAGCACTCTCAATTGCATAACACCCACCGAACCTAAAAACAATGCAACTTGGTCAACCTTTGAAACCTACTCCGAAGAAGAAATAGGCAAACTGCTCAGCACCTTGAAACCTTCCAATCACCTCTCGGATCCCCTCCCTGCCAACGCTGTCAAAGATTTCATCCCACTGCTCCTTCCCCTCTGGACTAAAATCATCAACAGCTCGCTCCAAGAAGGAACTTTCCCTGACTCCCTCAAAATTGGACAAGTCACACCTTTGCTAAAGAAACCTACTGCCGACCCATCCGACTTAAACAACTACCGTCCCATTACCAATATTCCCACTCTCGCCAAATTACTGGAAAAATGCGCTCAACTACAACTGAGTAAACATATCGACCAGTTTGATCTCCTCAACCCGCATCAATCAGGGTTCCGTGCAGGACACAGCACTGAATCAGCTATGACGCACATAATTGACGACGCCCTTCAAATTCTAGATCAAGGTGATACCTGCCTCCTCATCCTGCTTGATCTCTCTTCAGCATTCGACACTGTCAAACACGAGAAGTTACTCGAGCTTCTGAGCACAAGAATGGGTCTTTCTGGGACTGTTCTCAAGTGGTTCACCTCCTTTTTACACAACAGGTCGCAGAAATTCAAGAGTAACAACCGGATGTCCTCTCCAATACCTGTATCGTTAGGCGTCCCACAAGGATCTTCCCTATCACCAACCCTGTTCAACCTAGTTATGGAACCTTTCACCACCTTGCTCCAAGCATCCAATGTACTCTTTCACATGTACGCAGATGACACCCAACTATATCTCAAATTACAATCCCCCAACGACATTTTACTACTGAACTCTACGATCAGAAGCACTCAAGCCTGGCTTGCTGATAATCATCTCAAACTCAATGCTCTGAAAACAGAATTCCTGCTGATCTCACCCCCGGCGAAGATCCCCATCACGCAAACCTGGCTTAAACAGTTAACTGCACTCAATGTCCAACCCATCATAGTGGACTCAGCGAAATCTTTAGGCATAACCCTCGACTCCAACCTTAACATGCAACATCATATCAGCAAGGCTGCTAAGGGAGCAAACTTCCAAATCAATACACTGAGGAAGCTTAAACCCTTCCTGCCAGCCAAAGACTTCCAAACTGCAGTACAAGCTCTAGTTATCCCTTGAATTGAATACGGCAGCACCGCCCTTTGCGGTCTCCCGTTAACCAGCACTGCACCCCTAAGAGCCTCTCTAAACGCTGCAGCCAGACTCATCACTGGATCAAAAAAACACTCACACATCACCCCTGATCTGAAAACACTGGACTGGCTGCCTTTTGAAGCCAGAATACATCTGAAAATCGCCTGCATGACACACAATGCTCTACACCTGAGCTCTCCCAGATACCTCACTCAGAAGCTGTCAATCTCTGGCGGCTCTAGAATCACTAGAGGCACAGACAACCTTCTGCTAAAACCTCGAAGATTCCGGAAGGTAAAAACATATAAACGCTCTTTCTCAGGAATGGCACCCAGGATCTGGAACTCACTCCCCCCTGAAACCAGGCTCATCTCCTCCTTCACTCTTTTTAAGAAAGAAGTAAAAGCCATTTTTATGGCCAAATACACTTGACCGATTAGCGTGGTTTTCGGAAGACCCTACTCCGACCTGTATTACTTTGCTCGAACTCTATGCATGTATGATCATGTATGATTATGTATTTCACCTGAATTATTGTTGCTACTACCATCTACGCACACATTTAAATCGCTGTTCGAACTTTATGACTATGTATCTCACCTGTATTATCGATGCTACTGACTATCTATGCACACATTTAACTCTTATATTTGTATTATTGATGTGTTGTTCTACCTATGTGTAACCCCAATCTCTTGCTGGCATTCCCAGCCGTGTAAAGCGCTCTGATATCTGCAAAGATCCTGTTTGCGCTATATAAAACTTTCAAATAAATAAATAAATAAATAAATAAATAAATAAATAAATAAATAGGTCTATAGTGATATGGGATATGTCTGCAGAAACTAACAAATGTATGGTCTGTCCAAGTCATAGTTGTTGCTTGTCGTTGCTGTGATGGTGCTTCTTGAGGAGAACATTTGGTCCAATAGGTTTCTGGTAGTATGGATGGGTTTGGTACCATGCTGTATAAGGACAAGGTTTTTGAGGTTTTCTGGTACTGACGTAGAGCTTGGGCCAGTGTGGTCTCTGAGGAGGATGACAGTGCACTGCGTTGATTATGAGAGCTACGGCAATGTCTGTAATGTCACTGGCAAAATTGGTGTGGGTTCTGGTGGTCTGTGTATGAGAGTTCCACCCTGGGAGAAGTTGGTGGTGATGTGTATTTTGAACGTTAGGTCTTCCATGTAGTGTTCCATGTTGCTTATGTGGATGTCCATAAAAGTGGTGCAGCTGATGGTGTCTTTGAATATAATGGGGACTCCACCTCTGGGCTCATGCTGACTGTCTTGCCAGTACCTTGTAGCTGGAGGGGATAGCGTTAGCATTGTTAGGTGCAGCCATGTTTCTGTGAGGAAGAGCAGGTCAGAGTATAGTTGTTCAGTCGGTCCCATATCTCTGTGTTGTGTTTGGTCAGAAAGCAGGCTTTGAGGGGCATGCATGCGAGTGTGGTGTCTTGTGTGAGCAGGTGAATGGTACGTGTGAGTGTGAACGAGTGGGGTGCTGTTGGTGACGAGTGGTGGGTCGACTCGCATTCCGCTGATCTATTTCACAGTCCACTCAACACCTGAATTCTATTGTTTGCATGCAGTAGAACGAATTTCTCACATCTTGGACATTCTTTTGGTGTTCTTCCATTGTTTAGTCTGCATGATCAATTTTTGTTTTCGGTCTTGGTTATTATTGATATCTTTCCTTTTCTTTGTTTTTGTGGTCCACAGTTACTACCAGAATTATAGCCATCTTAATATGGTTTTGAAGTCATTTTCCTTGAAGAATCAACACGCCATTTTCAGAAATCCTTTACTTCCCTTCAAAGTCCTGCATTTAGCTTCTGGTCTAGTGTTTTTATCGCTTCATTGCCTTCACCGAGTCTAGTGCTTCTATATTTATATTTGTGCCATGTTTTTGGGTGGCTGGATGTTCACACAGTAATGATTGCTCCATAATCGTCTATTTATCAAACTTTAGTGAGGCTCTATATGATCTTTCAATCATGCCTTGTATCATAATTCGCCATACAGTCATCCTTGGTTTACGGTATTGGAATACCTTCTTAACTTAGTTTAATATCCCGCACCTTTCTAATTCATCTTGACTCTCTATTCATATACTCAGCCGGTGTTTCTTTTTACCCGACTCAGAATCATTGTTAATTTTTCTGCTGACTGTAATTGAATTTCTGATTACTGATTATGACCACTGAATACTTTTCTCAAATTATTTTCAAAAGCGAGAAATCTTCATAATTTGATGGCCGTCCTGCTGTATGACTGACACATTTCTTAGATCAACTTAAGTGTTGATTCTCAACATGATGCCTAATGTGAGTTCTGATTGCTTTAGATCACTCAAAAGCTCTTTTCGCATTGTTTTTAGAAGGGGTGAATATTCAGAACTGTGAACATTGTCTTCTTGCATGAATAATTCGACATTTATTCACAGTATGATTTTATTAGCCTAATTGCACAATTTGAATACGACCAGTGCAGCTTGATTTGACTGGCTTAACTGCTAAAAGTGTGTACCATTTTACCAGCTCCAGTACCGTGTCCATAATTTAGGACGGTATAAGACTCAACACTTACATATTAGTATCGTTAATAAAGAAAATAAAATGCCTGATAATTTGTAATCGACCTCACTAAGATTGGGGAAATGTACTTCCATCAACATATTACTTTTTTTTGGGAAAATCAGATCACTTAGTTATCTTTTAAAATGCATTAATTTTACAAATTACAATGACTTGCTTCTCGCATATGATACTCTTAGTTATTTTGTATGCACTTTGTCACGCCCTTTATTTTGTATTGTATATTTTCTTTTATGATGTTTATCTTAAAGTCTTGAAAATGCAAAAGAGCATCACAAATCATGTTGGTTGTACCATGTTCTAATATACTGGTCCTTGCATCCATTATATGAAAAGCTTCATGAAATCAATGTTGTGCTGTTTGACTAAATTGACCATATAGTGGTTTAAACTCATACCATAAATGGTAGGCTCTGTAACGCATTGTGGGCCATAGGTACAAGGACTGGCGAAAACTACCGCTAACTCTAGTTAGCGGCAGTTGTCTTACTGCTGTTTACCTCTGAAAATGATTGCGTTGTTAGCGACGTTTGAACAAGACATCGCTATATGGCAATGGCTTCAGGGATCAGTGGTGAAAACTGCCGCTAACATTAGTGTGATAGGAATTCCGGCATTAGCGGGCCAAAACCAATGAAAGGCCCATTAGTGGCAAAAAAACGCATGTTAGTCAGCCCAACATGATTTTTGTTTGCCTCTATTGGAAAAAATAGCCTATCAGTTGACCTTTATTAGAAAATAGGCAAAAAAAACAATGAAATGCAGAATGGAGCAGCCAGGGTCAAGTGCAGCACTCATCAACAACCTCCTCAAGCCACCTAACATCCAGGATGACCAGGAGGACCTGCGCCTGGAGCCTGGATGCCTCACTAGACCTGTGTCTGGAGCCTGAATGCCTCGCTGACCTGCGTCTGGAGCCTGGATGCCTTGCTGGACCTGCATCTGGAGCCTGGAGTGGGATGCCGAGGAGCTGTGGAGTCGATGAGCTGTGGCGGCAGCCATTGAGGCGTGGCAATCGCCCATACCTGGCAGTGCAGTCTGGCTGGTCGCATTGAGACACGTTGCAGACCTGTGTGAGTAGACCGCCTTGTGCCCCTTGGAGCTGTGAATCGTAGAGGCACTCCTGCGCACCAATGTAGGGAGGCCTGCATTGCATACTATGATCTACCATTACACCTGGGTGCATGGAGGGGATCACCAATGGTGGGCGACACCACTCTGCATCACAGGCCAGATGAGGTTGCGCTGGCCGGACGCTATGGAGGGTGGTACCCCTTGAGCTACACCAAACGTCTGTTGCGGAAGCGCTGGAAGCTCACCCCTAAGGGGGGCCTGCCACATCAACTGCATCTGGAGGTTCACCAGCAGACTTGGTGGGAGCTGCTGTACCCAGGCTTGTGCAGTCTGAACTGGCTGAGGCTCCTGCTGGCGGAGTCACAGATTTAGAGAGAGTTTAGCGGATTGTGCCACAGTGTCAATGTCCAGGTAAGGAGAAGGTGGGGCATGTAGCGGAGGAGGCCTGGAGGTCGAGTCAACCAGGTCTAGCACCTGTAGATGATGCACCCCCAGTGTTGGCACATCCGCTATGGCGGAAGAGCGTCGCCCCACTGCTTTCAAGCAGTGCAAGAAGAGAAAAAATCATTACATTCTGATAACTTCCTGATGTCATCGTGACGTTTCCTTTCCGGGCGGGAGGGTGGGTGGGGTTGCTCCACTCACGGAGCAGGGCATGGGCGAAGTGGCATGCCCACTCAAGAGCACAGTGACTGTTTGGTCAGCCCTCTCAGGCCACACAAAGCAGTCATGTGCACTGTCTTGTTCGCAATGCAGGCTTCATTACAGCCTGCATGGAGAACATGCCCAAACCTACAGCCCCTGGCTGAATGACTCATCTGGGTGCCAATGACCAATCCCAAAGCCGCATTGCAGCGTTGTTATTGGCTTAGGTGAGGGAACCTGGCTGCCTACTGCCTGTTCGAGAATTAGACTCAGGAGAGCAGGAGCAATGAAGACACTGGACTGGTCCTCGAGGTAAGAGTTCTCTCATTTAAATATTTACAACACTCGTTCAAACAAACGTCCCCTGTGTCCATGCCCCATCCAGTGTTCTTTCTGGTGTTTCCCACCTCCCAGCTGTCCAGTCCCCCCCGAAGCACTACTCAATAGCGGCCGTTGTCGGCCATACGCAGAGGGCGTATCACTGGTGTGCCAAAGGTATATATGGAGTTACGACGCATACCATTATATCGCATTCCATTACAATGCATACTAATACTACGAATAGTGCAACAGTAGGGAAGGTGCTGGATTGCTGAGATGTAAACATTACTATTCCCACTTCAGTGAGTGCAGCCCTAAAACTAACCCTTGCACCCTAAAGCAAACCCTGAACCCTAAAATTCATCTTTGAGCCCCCAACACACCATAAAAATCCTATTTGGCCCAAATGCACACCCCAAATTTCATATTTGACCCAAATGCACACCCCAATTTTCATGATTGACCCCACAACACACCCCAAATTTCAAATTTTACCCCATAATACACCCCACATTTTATCTCTAACACCCGAAACCCATACCCACCCTAAAAATTTTAAATACCCCATTACTGACCTCACAATGCGATGTAATG
Organism: Lissotriton vulgaris; assembly: GCF_964263255.1. Taxonomy (NCBI): domain Eukaryota; kingdom Metazoa; phylum Chordata; class Amphibia; order Caudata; family Salamandridae; genus Lissotriton; species Lissotriton vulgaris. The sequence continues at coordinate 2,039,263,791 of NC_141685.1, read as the reverse complement.
GAATGCGATGTAAAGGCACCTGGTTGTTGGATTTGCGTTGTCCTGCATCTGTCTGCCCCTGGACTGCGGTCATCACCAAGGACCCTTCCTCTCAGACATACCCCCCCTACGGTGCTAACACCCTCCAAGCCATCAACACAGGACGCCACATCGCCTACCAAGACCAACATCTGCACCGGACAGGACATCCCCATTGCCATCACTAACGGCTACTAACTCACCCGCAAGGACCACCCCGACTGTTCTGAAGGAGTTATTGCCATCACCTACAGAATCACACTGCGACTGACCACGCACTCTAATGACCAAACGGTGACCATGGAACACCTTAACTTCCAGATCCGAAGTAACCCCAACCCCACCCTTTGCGGCACCCTCATCTGCAGGCTCCCCAGGCCTTGGACACCCATTTGCCAATACCATTGTAGACCTCATTGCACACCAAGTTCTCCCATCTGAGGTTCCGTGACGATTTGAACCCGTGTTTTCAAGTTTGTCGGAAATACATAATATTAGTATCAGCGAACCGCAAATGATCCATTTAGCATATCCTGGTGTTTTCGCTACGATACGAGCAAGAGCACTCTTGTTATGAACACATTTCTGATCTACCCATGGCATCCATCTTAGATCATGGCCGCCATTTTGTGTTTCCTTGCCCTCACATATGCAATAGCCCCTGATCACTTCATTCACTCCACTTTGATTAAGGACACGTAGCCTTAGCCGGAGATTCACCTCTTACATGACACGTACACCTTAAACCAGATCACGCTGAAGCTGCATGACTCGACAAAGGCTGCCTCCTCTGCACGAGGCCAGCCCACCTGAACTGGTTTTCCTGTCCATTGTCCTGATCATGATTAGGCGGCCGAAGCCGGTAGCCTTGCCCATTTACAACCCACAAACATCTCTTATCCCGCTTTCCTATCTTCTGCACCTGGCTCTGCTCCTTTCCTTCTGGGCCTTTATTAGGGGGAGGTAACGAACTTTACGATGAGGCGGTCCGGCTCTTGAATGCAATATTGACAAGGGATTGTGATGGACTAGTGGGAACCCCTCTTCGTGATGTTTTGGCATCAGATATTATCGACAGTTCCTGTGTAACGCCAAATATTTATTGTTTAAGACACAAAGGTTTGGGAATGTACTGACATGTGAAATATTTGCCTGAAGCACAATTTTTGGTATATAAGGAGCAACCCTCAATGTACAAATCGAACAGTCTCCTAGATTCTGCCCGTGTGTAGATTCTGTGATTTCTGTGTCCCTGCAGTAATAAACCCTTGGTCTTTGACGCCACCTTCGAGAAGCCCGTGTTTCTGTTCATTTGCGCACCAAGGCAGGTGGAACTCCGGGGTCTTTGGGTGTTGTTCCCTGACACCTCTGGACGGAACCAAAAAGTCCAGAACTCCAATTGGCGCCCAACGTGGGGCGACGTCATTTGGTACCGGTCCAAAAGCCTGAAGAGTTCGAGAAGCTTCGTGTGAAGATTCCTGAGGGAGGCGCCCCACTTCATCGATCCCGGCATATCGCAAAAGTGGCCCTGAAGTTCTCTTCCACGAGGGTTCCCGTTCAGGACGGCTGCAGTGGGCCGTTGCCTTGACCGTCGCCCTGTCTTGGACCCGAGGTGCAGCTTTAGTACAGCGAAACGTGACGGGTTTCTCCTTGGTGACGTCTTCAGTGCCTCAGTTAAGTATTTAGTAATAGCCAGCTGGTTACTTTGTGAGGATTGTTAAAAAAATCCTTGATCGGTTCTTGGTTTGGTTTGGTTTCGTAAGATTATCACTAGTTGTTCTGGTTACGATAATCTATTTGGTTCAGTTTGGGTATCGATACATTAGTTTGGTTTTGGTAGGCCTAAGTTCTTGGTTCAAGTGCACATATCTGTTTCGTGTTTTGTTTGTTTTGTGTTCCAGACTGAAAATGGTAAGTCGGAAAATGCTGTCTTGTTTTGGTTGCAACCGTGACTCACGATTGGAGGATTCCTGTCTGGTTCCTCCGATTGGGACTCCCCTTTATGACCTATATTGCAAATTTGGAGTGGGTCCTATATCCTATAACGAGGTGTGGGTCCGTTATTGTAAGAAGGATGGTGTCCTTAGTTGGCCACTACATGGTAGTTTTGAGCCCGAGATCCTTGATAATTTAGAAGCGAAACTGTTTAGTAAGAAAGCCCGGCCGGCAATGTTTGATTCTTTCCGTTATTGGCGAAAAGAATCTAAACAGAGAGAAATGAAGAGGTTGAAGAAAGAACAAAAAGAGCAAGAGGAGTTAACTCTAGAGCAAGCAGCTAAACAACTGCAAGATAATGAGTGCGAAAAGGCTATAGACGTAGCAATTAGAGAGCATAATTTAGCGATTGACAAGTCCTACCCTGCCTTGCCATCGAAAACAGCTAAGATACTGGAGGATCCCGAAAACGATCCTCTGTTGTCTTATCTGTTACGTTCACCTCCACCGTACGCACAAGGTGCTGCGGCTCAACTTGTACCGAATGTTCAATTGCCGGTTGCTGGACAACCTGGTGTTCTTGTTCCTCAGAATCTAGTTCCTGTACCTCCTGTGGTTAATGTGAATGTTCCTACGGCTCCTCCTCTTCCTGGGTTGCCGACTTCTATACCTGTATCTGTCTCGCTTACACCTACTACTTCACAAACTATTTTCATCGATACTCCTACTGCTTCGCAATCTGTTCCTACCTCTACTGTGTTCTCTACGTCTGCGAGTATGTTAACTCCACTTTCTGTACGTCGAAAAATAACTGATTCTGTTGCTAATATCCTGTCTCCTTTATATAAATCCTTAATTAAGACGCCTACTTCTGATTCAGTTCAGAGACGTAGTCAGCTACCAAGTACTGAAGAACGGGGAGTTTTAGATTCCACGGCTCTCAGATGGGTTACGAAAGTTAGAAGATATAATACGAGAGATGTATTAGATACGTTTATGCAGTGGAAGGAACCAACGCAACGATACGTCTTTGATGAGATGTGCTCGTTGCTACGTGAGGAAATAGAGGAAGATGATGTCGAATCAGACTTGGAAGATTTAATTAAGGTGCAAAAAGAGTTTGCTGCAGGAATGATAGTGGGTGATAATATAAAAGAAGCGATGGAACTTATTTTGAGTTTTAGGAATGATCCATCTCTTCGTTCGCCGAGAGAATTAGAGAAAGGTAAATTGAAGCTAAGTCGCCAATATCCAATGAGGGAGGTTCCTCCAATTTGGCGCGAAGCTGTGCAAGCTGATCAAAACGCTGGTATTGTAGCTGCTCCAGCACAGTTCCAACGAGTGTGGATACACATTCCATGGAAGCGAGCAGAAGTGCTAGCAGTGAAACAGGCCTTACCAGATCCGCGTAAGAATCCGGCTGGATATTACAAGGAATTGACACAGACAGTTGAGGCTTGTATAATGAACTTAGCAGACATCGACATGCTATTTGGCAATGTAGTTCCACAACCAGTGTGGGCTAAAATTCGTAGAGAGGATCATCAAGCAGCTTTAGGTGGTGATTGGGCAGCTATCACTGCAGCAGATGGTCAGCAAACGGGTGGTGCAAAACCCGAACCCCTAATTGCTAATCTTCCAGGTAGAATAATTGATTTAATGAAGACTCTGATGCCCGCATTGCGTGTTAATTGGGATAAATTATCCGCATGCAAGCAAAAGAAAGACGAAAGTGTCTCCGACTTCTTCACGAGGTTCGAAGAGACTTTTGTAGACCATAGTGGTCAGGATATGAGTACTGAAGGAGGACAGAGACTGTTTGTCGATAAATTTGTGCTTAACTTGTTACCTGAATTATGCAATAAATTAAAGGATTCAGAGAGTGCGTGGGCTGTATCTACGACAGCGCAAATACTTGCGACTGCACAGTACTACGAAAATAGGGATAAAGAGGAAAAGGAGAAATCAGAGAAGAAAACGAAAGATTTAAAGACTAAAGTACTGTTACAGCAGGCGTATCCGCCTCGCACGAATCAGACTAATATGCAACAGAATTCGTATCAAAGGACAGATTATAATTCAACCAGGCCTCAATATCAGTGGAATCAGTGTGCGTACTGTAAGAAAGAGGGTCACTACAAGAATGAATGTCCGATTCTAGCGCAAAATAATGCAGCAGCAGCTCAGAGAGGTCGTGGTGGTTATGCGCAGAATACTAGAGGTCGAGGGCGAGATGCTATGCCTCCGCAAACGAATGATCGTCCCTCTAATCACTTTGATCAACGAAACGTACAGTCAGCTCAACAGAATAGATCTCAGCAATATCTTGTTGAGGATTATTGTGAAGTTGATGAGGGATTCCAGCAAAATGGGTACTAGGACAGCCATGGACAGAGAGAGGGAGTAGTATCAGTTCCAGTGGATCAGAGTGGGCCTTATGTCGCAGTAGCAACATCAGGTGTAGTCGAACCGTTTCTGTTGGATACTGGTGCCGCAAAAAGTTCTATAATTCATGCGAAACTCCCTGGCGCACCTTTGTCTGGCTCAACGAATGTTTCTGTAGGTTTTTCAGGCGCCCCTGTTTACAACCCGATATCTAATCCTTTGTCTATTTCTGTTGGACCATGTCAATTGAAAGCACCCTTGATTTTGACGACAGGTTGTAATGAAAATCTGCTTGGTTTAGATTTGTTAAAACGACTATATGCGACATTGTACTGTTCTCCGGATGGAGTACAGCTTACTTTGGGTAAAAGACTCACTTCTCCGATGTACTTGTCAATGGATGCACTCCCGCCGGAGCTGCGCTCACTCCCTGATTCTCTTTGGGCGACTGGTCCTAATGATGTAGGCCTTTTGGAAATACCACCGTATGTAGTAACTTTGAAAGCAAATGTAAAATTTCCTAGAATTCCTCAATATAAAATATCAAGTGAGGGAGAACGTGCACTTTTATTGATTGTGCAAGATTTGATTAAGAAAGGTGTGGTTGAAGAAACTCGAGGAAATGTTTGTAATAGTCCTGTATTGCCAATTCTGAAACGAACTGATCCTACGAAACCTCCAGTATATAGGTTTGTCATAGATCTTAGAGAGGTTAATAAGATTGTAATTCCACAGTTTCCTGTGGTTCCAGACATTACTGCCTTGTTAACATTGATTCCTGCTACAGCCAATTGGTTCTCAGTCATCGACTTGAAGAATGCCTTTTTCAGCATTCCGATAGCCGAGGAAAGCAGGGATATTTTTGGCTTCTGTCTAGGAGGTCGAAGCTTCAGATTTAAACGCGCTCCACAAGGCTACTGTGAGAGTCCATCTATTTACAGTCAAGCATTAAAAAGTCAGCTAGATTCTTTTGTCCTTCCTCCAGGTTCTGCCCCAGTACAGTACGTAGATGATCTTTTAGTGGCTGCCGATGACAAGGAAACTTGCAAAGCAGCTACAGTATCGTTGTTACATCATTTGTCTGATTTGAATCACAAAGTATCACCTTCCAAGATGCAATACTGCTGCCAAGAAGTGACCTACCTAGGTCATCTCTTGTCAAAGGAGGGAAGGAAGTTGACCCCAGAAAGAATAAAAGCAATTACGCAAATGAGTGTTCCACGCACACAGAGAGAAGTGCGTGCCTTTTTAGGTATTACCTCCTACTGTAGGCAGTGGATTCCAAATTTTTCTCTTTTAGCAAAACCATTGGTAGCTTTGACTGGGAAAAATGTTCCGAGTCCGGTGCCATGGTCTGATGAATGTCAAGAGAGTTTCACTGAATTACGAAAAGCCTTGTGTTCAGCTCCTGTATTGGGTACACCTGATTACAGTAAACCATTCACGCTCTACGTTCACGAGAGAGAAGGTTGCGCGTTGAGTGTCCTGACACAGAAGTTTGGTGATAAACAACGCCCTTGTGCGTATTTCTCATCAACATTAGATCCGGTAGCTAGAGCGTTACCCAGTTGTTTGAGAGCTACAGCGGCAGCTGCGGCTTCCATTCGGCAATCTGCTGGTTTGGTGATGAACAACATGCTAGTGGTCATGGTTCCTCATGCAGTGGATACACTCATGAACCGAACAAAGACACAACACCTTACCAGTGCGAGATTATCTGGTTACGAACTGACACTACTAGCGAGTCATATTCAGATCAAAAGATGTAATGTTTTGAATCCAGCAACACTGTTGCCGACTAATCAAGAGTCGAGTGATTCTGAGCCACATGACTGCTATTTTAAAACGGAGGAAGAGACAAAAGGACGCATTGACCTTAAAGATACTCCGTTACCCGATCCGGATGGTACGCTATATGTGGACGGGTCATGTTTTAAATTGGAGAATGGTGATGTGACTGCTGCTTACGCGGTGACGACTTTGAAGACGATTGTGGAGACTGCAAGAGTGAGTCAGAATTCTGCCCAAGCTGCAGAATTAATAGCTCTAACGAGAGCATGTGTTTTAGCTGAGGGAAAGAGAGTGAATGTGTTCACAGATAGTCAGTACGCATTTGGCGTGGCCCATAGTTTTGGCCGGTTGTGGAGAGAAAGAGGTTTCATTACGTCCCATGGGACTAAGATTCAACATGGTCAGCTAGTTAATGACTTGTTGGAATCTTTAACCTTGCCGACTGAAGTTGCGATTGTGAAGTGCAGTGCTCATAAAGCAATCACGGATGATGTTGGGCGTGGGAATGCTTTTGCTGATGAAATTGCTAAACAGACAGCTAGAGATGTGATGAGTAGAATGTATGTTGCAACGTCTGCAAGATGGATCGCTGAGTCTGGGATGTGTGAAGATACAATGGAAAGTGTGAAAGTGATTCAGAGAGAAGCGACTGAGGAAGAGAAACGTGTATGGAGAGAAAGTACGGGCAAGTTGGACTCGAATGGATGTTGGATTGATTTGACAGAGCAGCAACGTTGGATGTTGCCGGATGCGTATGTGCTTGCAGTAGTGACAATGGCGCACGGAGTAGCGCATATAAGTTCTAAAGGTATCTGTAAAATGTTGGCTCCGGTCTGGAAGAATGATGGGATCAGTAAGTGTGCAGAGAGAGTGGTAAAAAATTGTATGGTGTGCTTGATGCATAACCCTGGTAAGGGAACTCCAACTCCAGCTGGTCATTTCGCTCCTCCTTCCTGTCCCTTTGAAGTGATTCAGTTAGATTTCATTCACATGGAACGCTGTAATAACTTGAAATACGTCCTGGTGGTGGTTTGTGCTTTTTCCAGGTGGATAGAAGCATACCCACTGAAGGACAATACCGCCTTATCAACTGCCAAAATTCTTCTCAAAGAATATTTCCCTAGATTTGGAATGCCACGGATTGTATGGTCAGATAACGGAAGTGAGTTTGTAGGGAAAGTTATGCAGAGTGTATGTGCAGGCCTAGGTCTGAAACAAAAATTTCATAGTGCGAACCATCCACAGTCAGCTGGTCTAGTGGAGGGTTATAATGGCACCCTCAAGCTGAAGATAGCCAAAATACAAGCATCCACAGGTTTGGCTTGGCCAGACGCACTTCCTCTGGCCTTGTTATCAACGAGAGCAACAGTGCATTCTAGAATAGGGCTTTCTCCATACGAGATTGTGTTTGGCCGCCCGGCAAATGTCTGGGGTGTGCCAAGGCCTAAACAATTTTGCTCCATTGAATATCCTATGTTGATAGACTACCTTTACGACTTGACTGCTAAATTGAGTCTTATTCATCAACAGGTCTTCGATGCACTACCAAAGCCTCCGGAGAGTCCAGGGCATCAACTGAAACCGGGTGACTTCATTGTGGTCCGGAACTTCGCGAGGACAAAGAATCTTCAGCCTCGCTACATCGGCCCCTTCCAGGTCCTGCTGGCAACGAGGACAGCTGTACGTGTTGCTGGCCGGAAGAACTGGATTCACGCTTCTCACGTAAAGCGTGTTCCATTGCCGCTGCCTTTTGACGACTGGGTGAAGAAGGGAATTGGTGCCTCCGAATCTGAAATCACCCCGAAATTTATCCCTTTCAGTGATGCCGATTTGATTACTGACACTTTGAAACCTGACTCTCCTCCTGAGAAAACTCCTTCGAACATTGAACATTTGTCTTCAGCATCAGAAGAAACTTTGTTACCTGCGAACTTAAACTCTGCAACAGCTGCTAGTGATACACTATTTTCCGATCAGACAGTACCAGCGAAGAAGAGATACAACCTTAGAAGCCATAAAAAGGACTAATAAAGCAGGCAACTGCATATTGTAATTTTGATATATATATATATATATATTGAACTTTTGCTTTTCAGCCAGGAAGTTTGTTATTGTTTATTGTTTTTAAATTGCCTTGCCGTCTGGGTAGCCGTAGGGTCGTGGCTGTGTGCCTAGTTTGAATTTGCGGGGATCTGACACAAGGTCGATCTTTCTGTTGGTTTTGGGAACTCCCAGGGCTGACAGAGGCATTTTCATCTACGTACACATCATCAGTGGTCGCGAGCGGATTGTAGAAGATGGAGCTTCCTGCGCTGCAACGAGAAAATGTGATTTATGTTCGCAGAAACAAACTGTACAAAATTCTTCGTAGCAAATGCTTTTTGATGCAATGTGCCGTTACATTTTTGATTATTTTAGCAACATTGGTGGGTGGAATAGTCTTTGGTATAAAAATGATTTTTGTGCCAGTTACTACAGTACCTCCCCTTGATCCTGTTACTTCTACTGTTTCTTCTATACACTCATTTCACTCATTTCCAGAACATGAGCAAGCTCGACGCTCAGAATTCATCAACAACACTTTTGTACAGCTCTTGCACCAACACCAACTGGTAGTTAACACTACAGACTGCTGGGTGTGTGGCTTGATACCCCACACTATGGATAAAGGTATTCCCTATCTGGTTTTGCCTTTCAGCTACAATGGATCATTTCAGGCCCTTCAAACCATCTTTTCTTATGCCCTTGAGACCTATCCTCCACGTCCACCACGTTCCACTAAATATAACTCTGCCAACAAAGCTTTAGTCCAGGGAATTATTGACATGATCAAGGATGTCAATAATACTCCATCATACCCTAGAGATGAACTACGAGTGTATTTGAGTTGGAATACTTCAGAGTATCGCCTTAGTTTAGGAGAAAGCAAGCGTAAAAGCTCAACTCCAATCTGGGTCGTACCTCACCGAGGTCAGGTCTGTTTGCAAGGTAATGGGAGAAATCCGAGAGCTCAGCTAGGGAGGAGTGAGTGTGTTGAGACTTATGTGTTTCCGGCTAACTTTTCCCCTGCCTTCCTCACTGCTAGGGGTACCTATTTCATTTGTCAAGACCGAGCTTATACATGGTTACCTGCTGACTTTTCAGGTTCATGCTATATTGCTCGATTGTTGCCTCCAACATACACTGCTTCATCTGATTACCACAGAACAAGAGTAGCGAGAGGTATCTTCAGCAAAGAAGATACCGCTGGTCAGGAAGCTGGAGACTTTTTCAAAGGCTTCCTTCCGTTTTGGGGGCCTATGGCCAATAGTAGAAACATACGTCAGCTAACACGGGTAGTTGAATCTACTATTACCGAAACTGCTGGTGCCCTTAGCAATCTAACAGCTGAGCTTCAGGCGGATAGACTCATGACGTTGCAAAACCGTATGGTTTTAGACGTTATCCTTGCAGACCGAGGTGGGGTATGCAGAATGATCCAATCGAGCTGCTGTGTCTTTATTCCTAATAATGCTCCAACAGTCTATGAGGCGATCTCTAAACTACACAAGATTTCCGACTCTATACATGTAGACAAGGGAAACTGGTCCTTTATGGAGTGGGTTTGGACTCTGATCTCAGCGTGGGGATGGAAGGTTCTAATGGTCATTGGTGTCATATTAGTATTCCTCTTCTCATGCTGCCTGATTATCCAGTGTGGTCCAGCCCTGTGTGGCCTTTGTGCTGCAACCTGTTTTAGGAAACCACCTGCGTTTGGAGAAAAGGCACGAGAAAGGATGATGATACAACAACATGTCACTGACCTGATGAGTATAGAACTAGACTCTGATATAGACTGAGTAATTGCCTATGTAAGGGCAAAAGGAGGGTCTGAGGTTCCGTGACGATTTGAACCCGTGTTTTCAAGTTTGTCGGAAATACATAATATTAGTATCAGCGAACCGCAAATGATCCATTTAGCATATCCTGGTGTTTTCGCTACGATACAAGCAAGAGCACTCTTGTTATGAACACATTTCTGATCTACCCATGGCATCCATCTTAGATCATGGCCGCCATTTTGTGTTTCCTTGCCCTCACATATGCAATAGCCCCTGATCACTTCATTCACTCCACTTTGATTAAGGACACGTAGCCTTAGCCGGAGATTCACCTCTTACATGACACGTACACCTTAAACCAGATCACGCTGAAGCTGCATGACTCGACAAAGGCTGCCTCCTCTGCCCGAGGCCAGCCCACCTGAACTGGTTTTCCTGTCCATTGTCCTGATCATGATTAGGCGGCCGAAGCCGGTAGCCTTGCCCATTTACAACCCACAAACATCTCTTATCCCGCTTTCCTATCTTCTGCACCTGGCTCTGCTCCTTTCCTTCTGGGCCTTTATTAGGGGGAGGTAACGAACTTTACGATGAGGCGGTCCGGCTCTTGAATGCAATATTGACAAGGGATTGTGATGGACTAGTGGGAACCCCTCTTCGTGATGTTTTGGCATCAGATATTATCGACAGTTCCTGTGTAACGCCAAATATTTATTGTTTAAGACACAAAGGTTTGGGAATGTACTGACATGTGAAATATTTGCCTGAAGCACAATTTTTGGTATATAAGGAGCAACCCTCAATGTACAAATCGAACAGTCTCCTAGATTCTGCCCGTGTGTAGATTCTGTGATTTCTGTGTCCCTGCAGTAATAAACCCTTGGTCTTTGACGCCACCTTCGAGAAGCCCGTGTTTCTGTTCATTTGCGCACCAAGGCAGGTGGAACTCCGGGGTCTTTGGGTGTTGTTCCCTGACACCTCTGGACGGAACCAAAAAGTCCAGAACTCCACATCCACCGATGACATTCTACTCTGCGAACTGATGTTCCACCTGGACAACCCCAGTAACCACAACACCACCCCCTCCTGGGGTAGCTCCCCAACATCAGACTCAAGCAGCTGGTCACTGCAGCAAGCCACATAGCAGGACATACAGTTGAACATATCTCTTCCGCCCGGGGAGATTCAATTACAGCCACACCCCCAGACTCTCTGGAACCGACCATCATTGTATACATCACGGCTTCACCATGCCCACCATACACAACCTCCAACATCGCCCCCTCGCACCTGGATCAAGGCCGCCGAAGTAGGTCTTGCCAACTCCCTCAGCACCACCACTCCGCCAACACTTACAGATGATGACATCGCAGCGTGCAACCACCACTGATGGATCTCCAACTGCACCGACACCCTGGCACCCCTCAAGAATGGTACTACATCAGTACCTTACACCTACATAATGGCAGACGTAATGGTGAAGGAGTGCCACATGGATAGGCTGGCACCGTGCATTGCTGGAGTTGCGTCATGGTTGTGACACGACTGCAGCAATGCATGACTTTAGCGCAGACAAATACGTCACGATTCCAGACGTATCTGTCATCACTAGCGTCATGGAGCGCTGTCCGGTGAATATAGCGCATCCGTGGTGTCGCAAGAAGGGGGCAGTGAACATTTATGCAATGCTGTCTTGTCGCAGCGCTGCAACACTTTTTATGAGTGAGGCCCAGGAATGCACTCTATCTTATTGATGGTGGCCAGTCCTCCCCTGTAGTTTTGTTGCAGGGCAGCACAGCACAGCAAAATTGCTTACAGCGTGGTCCAGCAACAAAACCTGCAGAAATGAGGCCATAAGGTTTATCTCCATTTTTAAGACCATCTATTTTCTAGTCTTAAAAAACTGCCTCTAACTTGCCAGCTGAGGTGGGCCCATCTTGTCATTCTGCCGCCTTGGGCATTGTGTATAATGTAGATTATTGTCAGGGCCCCCTGCTCCGAATAAAGAAAGTGTGTTGATTGTTAAATCTTAACTTGGCCTAAGAAGATGATCTTTCTTCTTCTGGGCCGCTGGATGATTGTGCCGACACAGAAGGGGCACACATGTCCCAACATTTGTCTTTTCCACTTAAATATTACCCCTTGAGAGTTTCATCTCTTAAGTATCAATACTGTAGCCTCATGCCTTGACAGTGTGATGGCCTGTCATGTTGATCCCTTATGTTGGTTTTTTGTACACTTATAAAGGTAAAAATAGCATCTGTGTGTCGAGCTTGGTCCTAGAATAGTTGTGAAGCCCTCCTCAGATCCAGAATGGGGTGGCGTTTTATCTACCGTTGTTTTTCGAATTGCTGAATCAGTTTTGATGAACAGCATCCTATAAATATGCGGGACTCCCCCAACCACAAAATGTGAAATGCATGGCAGGAACGGATCATAGTGAGTGAGGGTCGACCTGGGGTGCCAAATAGACTGCTGGTGCAACTACCACTCACTTGAGGTCTTCTTCATCCTCTGTATTATATCGGATCAAGAATAACCTCAGTACCTCTCCACTACGAGGATCAAGAATAGCTTCACTACCTCCTCCATTTGGAGGATCAAGAATAACTTTACTACCTCCTTTACTATGATGATAACATTAGTGATAGCTTCACTGTGGTGTTAATTACATCCAGCATAGTTCAAGCATGTCATTCTCAGTTTTCAGTGATAGAGTGAGATGGTGCTCTTTCATTTATAGGGGTGTATTTTAATCATGAGTAGTTTGCACCTACATTTATTCTTTCTCTTGTCAATATGTGAAAGTAGAATGTGTACTGTAATAATGAAACGTGATGTGTTAGGTATATTTGTCACATAAACATGGAGAAATTAATATTGCAATGCATGTGTGTTTAGTTGGAATTATTAATGTGAAGACGTGTGCTATTCACTTGCGCACATTCATGCATCTGATGTGCCCATGTAATCTGCTAATTCAGGGATGTTCAGTAAAAGAGCTTGTTTATATGTAACTCCATGAGGCCTATGTTATTCTCTTAAGTTGGCTGATTTCTGTAGGCCTGAAATGCAGTCTCCCTGGTGCTCATTAGTCATGGAGTTCAGGTTTGAATTGTATGTGCATGTTGGATTTATTTTTTCTCCTGTTTCTGTTGCAGGTGGAGAAACCCGTCTTTGTCAATTAGAATAACGCTTTTATTTTAAGAGTGAGGCTTAGGGGAGGAAAGAATACATTTACCCAAGAAAGCACTGATAACGTGGGACGTGTTCTTTCTCCCTGGAGAAGTCCTGGGAATAAAGGTCATTGAGCCAGGAGATGGGAGTATCGAAATAAACTGGAAATTCACCTATAAGGAGTGCCCAGCTGGATGAGGTGATCAGAAGATGAGCAGTGGGCTTGCTAAGTGATTTTGATCTTTGAATTAGGGACAGTGCCCCAGGGGTTGAGTCAGAAGAGGAGTGAAGATCTGTGAGGAGAGAAGGAGCATCTTAGAAAGAGCTCTGTAGCCTCTGGCTACTTGACCCATGCAACAGGAGTGTAATTCTTAGTAAGACTTTACGCGCTGACACCTTTTCCTGACTTGCCTGGGGAATGCTAAGTAGCGATGTCACGTTAGTGGTAGAGTAGGGACAGACTAATGCTTTTTACTTACGAACTTCCAATGAAGACGTATCTGAACTTGGGGCACTTATTGCCTGCGTTCCGGTCTTGAAATTTGTTATTCTGTTCATGTTCCACAAGCTAAATTTCAGTCGCAAGTTTAGCTTTGTATTAGTTCCAATGTATTTATACAACCTCGTCTTGAGGTATTTGTATGTCCAGCTATTTCTGGCTTTGTAATAAACCCACTAAACTTGACAACCTGGAGTCTATGATTCTTAGGAGTCCTGATTCTTTGTGCTGGTGATTCCAAATGAATGAGTTAATTTTCCCCACTGAGGGTTCCGGAATAAATTGGAAGAGGGAACCCGGCTCCTTCATCAGCTAGACAGACTGTAAGAGGGAACACAGTGTAGCAGGAATTACTTTAAACACGACATTGCCACTCACATTTGGTGGCACCGCTGGGAAATATCCTAGCCTCCTCAAGCCCTTGCTGAGGTCACATTTTCTATTTTAGTTTTTCCTTTTATTTAATGTCATCTTCATTCTCCTTTTTCGACTGGACTCACTTTGTGTTTTCTCCCTTTTCATAAGAAGGACCCCAACTTCCAATTCATTGGTACCAGTTGTTACATTACAATTAAGACTTCTTCTCTTATGAGCCCAAAGGGCCACAGGAGATGGTGGTAGCTGTCACAGACATGGGTAACCAGCATGAGTACAGAACAATCTCCTTTATTGGATTGATAGATCCAGATGTGGCACCACTTATTCACGTGTGGTGATAACCTAAGCCAGTGGAGCTGTGACATGTCAATGCAAATTATAAAGTATGGTGGTCTTTTGCTGCCAAAATACTGAAATAAGATTGGCAATGCCTGAAAAAAGAAAAAAGAAAGGCTAAAAAGCTTGAATATGCTACACAATTTTTAAGCGGTACAAAAGGGGGTGGTGATGGACGGAGCATCTGAATCAATCAAACACTCACACCCAGTCAAAAGATCTGGGTTTAATCCATCACCGTTCTTTAGCCCACTCTGCCACCCCAGTTCAGACATGGCTATATGCAAATCAGTCTGAACCTGTGCCTCATGGGAACAGTCCAGCCCGAACTGCCAAGCCATGTCTTCCCTGGACCAGAAACAAGCTTCTGAGGACCGGTTTCTGGCATTCCAGCCGTCTTCAGCCCGGCTTGCTTGAATCCAGTGACAAAGTGAGCAAGGGACTCACGTCTGAGCTTACCCTGCCACACTTATGGCGGCCAAAAGCAGTACAAAAGGGGGTGGTGATGGACGGAGCATCTGAATCAATCAAATACTCACACCCAGTCAAAAGATCTGGGTTTAATCCATCCCCGTTCTTTAGCCCACTCTACCACCCCAGTTCAGACATGGCTATATGCAAATCAGTCTGACCCTGTGCCTCATGGGAACAATCCAGCCCGAACTGCCAAGCCATGTCAGATCTTTTGACTGGGTGTGAGTGTTTGATTGATTCAGATGCTCTGTCCATCACCACCCCTTTTGTACCGCTTTTGGCTGCCATAAGTGTGGCAGGGTATGCTCAGACGTGAGTCCCTTGCTCACTTTGCCACTGGATTCAAGCAAGCCGGGCTGAAGACGGCTGGAATGCCAGAAACCGGTCCTCGGAAGCTTGTTTCCGGTCCAGGCAAGACATGGCTTGGCAGTTCGGGCTGGACTGTTCCCATGAGGCACAGGGTCAGACTGATTTGCATATAGCCATGTCTGAACTGGGGTGGCAGAGTGGGCTAAAGAATGGTGATGGATTAAACCCAGATCTTTTGACTGGGTGTGAGTGTTTGATTGATTCAGATGCTCCGTCCATCACCACCCCCTTTTGTACCACACAATTTTTAAGAGAATATTTTAGGGCCAGACATTCCACAGTTTAGATCAACAGACAAAATAAACTACGGTCACCTATCACATCTCCAAACAGAATTTAACAGAGAGAAGCCTTGGTTCTGACGATGAAGTGTGCTTGGCATGCAGCAATACGTTTTTGTCTGCTTTGCTGAGGGCCAGGGCTGGTGTTCGGATGCTTTCAGCAACTGTAGCCTTGAAAGGCAAATGTTTTGACAGGATCTGGCAGTCACTCCATACCAAGAGGGTGTGCATGTCTGTTTTTTGGAGACATTGAGTGTTAGGGATTCTCAGGCATTGTCGTGTGTTTTGGTCTCTTGTGCTCTCTCTGGTTGTAGGCTAACATTCCCTCACTGAATAGCTGATCAGTGAGGAGCCCCAAAATATGGGGTGACACTTCCTTTCAAATTAATGGCTGAAGGGATTGTGCTAAAACTTCATTGTTTTTAATTAAAAAGCTTTGAGAGACACCTAAAGCTGTCTCTAACCTAGACCTAAAACTATGTGAGTGCCTGGTCCAGGAACACTACTATCATTATAGAGTTACATGTCTCCACCCACAGATGAATCCTCCTCCAGCTGGATTTATGGGTGTAAAGAACAGTATTTAAAAAGTAGGACATATTTAATGTGTCACATGTCCTAGCAGGAAATAAACCTCCTAACTCTTTTTTCACTGTTGCAAAGATGTCCTCCAATAGACTAACACTGGTTTAACTGATTGTAAATTGATACTTGTATAGCGCACTACTCACCCGCAAGGGTCTCAAGGCGCTTGCACGAATACCACTGTGGAACCAGTCCTGGCTTTCCCTGTGAGGCGTTCACTCCTGGGCACCCCCAGGGAGGAGGCCAGGCATCCTTAGAGTTGTGGGGGCCATTGTGGAGATTAAGCAAGCTATTGCCCAGAGTTGCAGAGTGGGACTCTATGATTAGAATCGGCCCCACGGCGAGAATTATCAGGTCCATGGACTTTTTGAGCCCAAGACCCGCCGAGGCGGGGAATTGAACCCTGGTCCCGGGCTAGACCTCTGCATCAGGGCCTGCCGCTCTAACCATTGAGCCACACTTCACCAGATTGCAGTTAATGAGTACTAAACTCAGTTTGGTCACAGCTAGAAAAATATTTCTTACACTGATTTTAATTGTAATTCATGATCCTTTTTAAGGGTAAACTTGGATTTTAAATTACTATTTTAAAAATGCTACTTTTAGAAAGCTGGCATTTCCATATCTAATGTTTCTGGGGCCTTTCTGTCAGCTGCCTTGGGCTATTTATGGCTCCCTCACAGGGAAATGTGTATTGCTGCCAGACCATGGAGTTAAGGCTTAAGTGTGGGCAGGTGCTAGCCTTGCCTTGACACGATGGCCTGGGGGCGGTGCTCTAGGTCTACTTACAATTTAAAGGGAGCCTCTCCTCTCACAGACACTTGCAGATAACACCCAGGCCAGGCTCCTCTCTTATCTAGGTAGTCTAACAAGAGATAAGGGCTGCTTTTTGACATTAAAGTTACAAGTCTCCTGGAGGTAACACTTGCACCTCGACTAGACACTGCTGTGGCTTATCCCACCCACCCTGTGAGTCTATAGGTGCCTTTCTTGAGACCCTAAAGGGCTTTTTTAATGCACTCCTGTCACGGCTTGGGACTTAAAGGACTAAAGCCAGATTGTAAAATCTTTGACCTGGACAATCCTGCTTAGTGTACTTGACTTGCGTCTAGGTCCTGTTCTACCATGGCCATTGACTGTTATTGGCACTTTGTACTTCTGGCGCTCTTTATACTTAACCCTTCAAAAAATACATATCTCAGATTTTTATGTCATTTTGTTTATTAAATTACACTCCATTTTTCTGATTAATTTTGGGATTTTTATTGTTTTGCATTTCACTTGTTTATGTAAGAAATGCAGATGTTGGTTGAGGCACTGGGGGTTATTGTCTGAATTATGGTGCAGGTTCTGTGCTATCCATTCTTGGAGTTTTGTGTACAACAATCTTTTTGATGCTTTGTTCTCTCCAAGCTGTAGTAATTTTTTTGGGTAGAACAAGGTTCATTATATATTATGCTAGGTATGCCATTCTAGTGGTTTGTTCTTCACTTTCTGAGCAAAGTGGCATAGTTGTGATAACCTCTGTAGAAAGTTGAATCATAGTCAGTCCAAGGGTTAGTTGCATTACAGTTTCTGTCTTATGTTGTGATCATATAGTTTTTAATTGCTAGCATCATCCAGGCACTTATTGCAAGATGGCACCCTAGCGTACAGTTCATTGATGGTGTGGCGTGGCACAAGCACATTGGCTCTATGACCTTTCAAGTTTGATTGTATCATTTGTGTCAGTACTAACCATTAACCTATTAATTTGGGGGAAGATGTGAGTTGCTGATTCATTGTCTTTGCCGAAACATGTCAAAACATTTGATTGTCATTAGATTTGCAGAGGAAGAATTGTTGATTTACAGCTTTCTAGATGGAGTCCATGCTAATACCCATATACAAGACGTATTTAGCTGAAACTCACTAGGTGCTGCTAGCACCTTTCTGACACCTGGAAGAGAGTCAGTGCATAGCACCTAGAGTGCATGTTTTCCGGCTGTTTATGGCAGCGGGATATTGATGATTGCTAAGGACTCCTTATGTTCGACCATGCACCTAAATATTTAGGGCTAGTAGGAGGATGATGTTAGAAACACCAAAGGTTACAGAGGCACTATAGTTAGGCTCACATTTCACTGTCACTGACCATGTCAATGAGCGATTCAATATGTAAGGTTATAAGCAGTGTATTGCGAGTAGTACAGCTGTATAAAGAACACCGAGACATGATCAGTGATGTCATGAGTTATGTCACTGACCATGTCATGAGTGATGTAATATGTAAGGTCATAAATAGTGCATTGCTGGGGTGTAAGGTATAGTTAGATCAAGTAACTATAACTGCTGAATTTCACTGGTTTTGAACAAGGGAAATCTAAGCCTAACTATAACATTCCTGTAACCATTGTTTTTTACAGTGTGTATATATCTATATTGGTATCTGTATCTATATTTATCTATATCTCGATTATATATGATGTTATATCATCATATAGGATGTTACATCACTGATGACATCACTAATGACATCAAGTGACTTTAAGTATTTTTAAGAGTTCATGGGTGTTAAACATATATACTAGCCTACCACAAAAGTCAAATTTGTATACTAGGAGCAATACTTTCGAGTGATACTAATTCTAACATATTTTATGTGAGTGGCTGTGTGACTTTATATATCCTTGTGTGTATGGGTGTGTAAGTAGCAGTATTGGTGTGTAAGTGGGTGTGTGAGTAGATGTGTGGGTGAGTGACATGCTGTGTTAGTGGCAGCATTTGTGAGTAACATCCTGTAACGTTTGTTTTTTTCAGTGAATTTCAAGGATTTTCAAAATCTATTTCTTAACTATGACGTACCTGTTACCTTTCTTTTCTTAAGTGAATTTCTATGTCTTTTTAACTGGTAGGCGTGTTTGCAGAATGGTGGAGAAAAGGTTGCAGGGCTACTGACCAGCTCTCAGGAATCCCACTGTAAGGGACTTACTGGAGGGAACAGGAGGGCTCCTTGGCCCCTAAGGTCCCTTAGCATCCGAGAGGACATTGTCCCACAACCATTATTACACCAGGAGGCGAAGTGTGCAAAGTGGTGGAAAAAGGGGGAGTGGCCTCCAAAAGTCCTCACTTCAGTCACACTCTGTGAAAATGAGTGGAGGTAACAGGAAGGGTAGTTGGCCTGCTAGGTCCCTTAGCATCCAAGAGGACTTCATCCCCCAACCATCAGGGCACCAGGAGTTGTGTTTGCATAGTGGTGGAGAAAGGGGGAATGGCCTCCAATGACCTCTCAGAAATCATGTTTTATAGGACTTACTAGTGGTAACAGGAGGGTTCTTGCCCCGCAAGGACCCTCAGCATCCAAGGGTACCTCATCTCTCAACCAGTAGTGTGCCAGGAAGTGCATTTGCAGAGAGGTTGAGAAAGGTGGTGGGGCCTCTGACGAGTTCTAAGGAATCCCACTAGGTCAGAATTACTGGAGGTAACAGAAGGGATTCTTAGCCCCAAAGCACCCTCAGCATCTAAGAGAACTTCATACCTCAACCAGTTGTGCGCAAGGAGGTGCTTTTGCCAAGTGGTGGAGAAAGGGGGTGGAGTCTCTGACAAGCTCTCTGCATTCCTGCTGTGTGGAAATTACTGAAGGCAAAAGAAAGTTCTCTTGGCCCCTAAGGACCCTCAACATTCCCTAACCAGAAATGTGCCAGGAAGTGTGTTTGCTGAGTGGTGGAGAAAGGGGGTATGGCATCCAATGAGCTATCAGCAATCTCGCTGTATGGAACTAACTAGAGGTGACAGGATGGACACTAGGCACCCAAGGACACTCAGCATCCAAGGGGATTTCATCCCCCAACCAGCAGTGCACCAGGAGGGACGTTTGCAGAGTGGTGGAAAAAGGGGCGGGCCTCTGATGAGCTCTCAGCAATCCCACTGCATGGAACTGACTGGATGTAACTGGAAGGGGTGTGCCCCCACTCATCTATCCAGTGAGACGCTTATGTAGCCACTCCCCAGACCCTCAGACACTCACACACCCACTCATACACCCATTGAGACACTCACACACTCACTCACACATTCACGGATACACTCATATACTCACTCACACACTCACTCTCAAAGGTTACAGGTTAAAGTCATGATGTCAAATTAAAAAGCCTCAGAAATTCACTGAAAAATCCAAAGGATATAGGGACATTACAGTTAGGAAATACAGTAAAAAACATACAAATTCACTGAAAAAAAGATTACAGGGACGTTATAGTTAGGCTCATATTTCCCTTATACAAAACCAGTGAAATCCAGCATCCATAATTACCTGAGTGAACTATACCTTACACCCCTGCAGTGCATTGCTCATGACCTTACATATTATATAATTCATAACATGGTCAGTGGCATCACTGATGATATCAATGATGCCGTCTCAAATTACATCACTGATGGTATCCACAGAATCACTCTCACACCCCTATACAGCATCACATACACCCATTCCAGCTCCCAACCAACCACTCACAAACACATTCACAGACCCATATAAGTACTCACATAACCGCTCATTCCTCTAAAGAGCCATGCACACACCCACTCATGTAGTTATACAGCCACTCACACAACCATTCACTCACCAATGTAGCCACCCATGCAACCAGTCATTCACCCACACAGCTATTCACACAGCCATAGAATCACCCATACTGCTGCTCACAAACAGACTTATTCACCTATACAGCCACTCACATACCCTCTCATACCGCCTCTCAACACAGCCACTCGCTCAGCATACAAACACTCACTCCCACACCCACATGACCACTTACATACCGATTCACACATTCATACAAGCACTCCAATATCTGCTAACTAACACAAACAGTCATTCTTAAAGACTTTCACTCTCTAAAACAACCACTCACACAGCATCTCACCCAAACACTCACTCAAACAGCCACTCACTCACCCATACAGCCATTCATAAACCCACTCACCCACCCATGCAGTCGCTCACACAGCCACTCACACAGCCACTCACTCACGCACACAGTCAATGACACACCCAGAAAATCCTTCGCACACTCCCTCACACACCCATACAATCACTCAGATACCCACTCACACACTCATACAACCATGGACACAACCCATCACTCATGTACAGACCTAGTCAGAAATCCACTCATGAAAGCAGGTTGGTTGTGGCCACCATCATTGGTCTGGGAAAGGACTGCTCCTGTCCATGTTCAGATGTGTCTGTCTGAACTATGAACTGCTTGGAGTAATCTAGAGCTTTTAGAACAGGTGCAGAGCACATCACTTCAAGGTATCAAAAGCCTTTTGACATCTCACTGTCCAGTTAACCTTTTTGGACATTTTCTTAGAGGTCAAATCCGTTAGGTGGGACTATGGACTAATATCCCTGTACAAAACCTCCTGTAGTGCCGAGTCAAGCCAAGGAATGCCCCCTTTTGAGTCCAGATGGTTGGAGCTTCCCCATCCAGAATGTCTAGATTTTGGCCTGTAGTGGCTGAACTCGGCCTTTATGTACAAGGTGTACCAAGTATACAACCTTGCCCTGGACTTTCTGCCACTTACTTGCCTTGTTAGTGAGGCGATCTGTCTGCGGAGTCTACAGAACATTTTAAAGGGGGATCAGGTGATCCTACAGGGTGGATCTAAAGACAGCAATATCAACAAGAAAGGCTGTACTATAGGCCTCCAATCTAGCAAGGAGTATGTTCATCAACCTCTGGAAGGTGAAAGGGGCATGCTTCAAACTAAAGGGCATCATAGTAAACTGGAATGGCGCATCTGGAGTGGAAAATACTGATTTTTCTTTGGTTCCAGGAGTCTGTCCTATCTGTCAGTACCCTGATGTGAGATCAAAGGTGTTCAGATATGTGGCAACCTCTAACCTGTAAATATGCTCATCAGCTCTTGGGATTAGGTGTACTTCTGTTTTCGTCACTACATTAAAGCCCCAATAATACACACAAAACATCATTCCTTTCTTTCCATCCTGGGAATGAGGCTTGGGGACTAACACAACTGGGTTGACCCAGGGGCTCTCTGAAGGCTTGCTGACACCCAGCTACAGCATCTAGCTTACCTCAGCTTTGATGCTTTTTTTGAAATGGTCAGACTACCTGTATGTTTTGTTTTTGACAGGTACGTTGTCACCAGTGTTCATGTCATGTGTACGCCAGTTAGTCTGACCAGGAGTCAAGGAAAAGAACTCAGCAAACTGGTTGAGGACTTGCCTGCAATCAGTCTGCTGTTGGGCAGGGGGGTGTCTTAAAAGACTACTCCAGCAACAGACCCATATTTAGGCTTGTGAGAAAGGAGATCAGGGAGTGGCACAGTCTCGGCCTCCTGTTTCTCATCTGTGACCATGAGCACGGTCCCATCCACCCTGTTATTGTAGGGTTTCAGGTGATTTACATATATCACTCCCTTCGGGTGTCTACATGTGCCAAGGTCAACTAAATTGGTGACCTCTCCTTTTCTCTTGAAGATATCGTAGGGTCCACTCTATTTGTCCTGGCTAGAATTCCACCTTCTGCCCTTGTTGGAATTCCACCATGGCAGCCTTTTGGTCATACCAGAGCTTATGGAGCTCTTGGCTGGCCTCAAGTATTTTGTTTGCTTTTTTTCATGTACTCAGCAATCCTGTAATGAAGGCAAAGTACATAATCTACAATGTCCTGTTTTTACTCATTGAGGGGTTGCTCCCATCCTTCCTTGACAAGACAGACCAGTCCTTTGACAGGATGTCCAAACAAAAGTTTGGAGGGGAAAACCCTACTCCTTTTTATAGCACCTACTTTAAAGCATAAAGCAGACAAGGTTGCAGAACATCCCAGCTCCTTCTGAGTTTTTCAGGTAGTACGCCAATCATGCCTTTTAGGGTCTTCTTAAATCTTTCATAAGCCCATTTGTTTGTGGGTGGTATGGTGTAGTGAACCTATAGGTCACCCCACAATCACCACATGTGTTCAAGTTTGTTGTGAAGGTGGTACCTCTGTCTGATACTACTTCCTTAGGAAAACCAACCTTGTTAAAAAAATAAGTAGGGCCTTGGCCACTGCAGGTGCAGTGGTGATCCTTAGGGGAATGGCTTCATGGGACCTGGTGGCATGATCCACTACCACCAAAATAAATGCATTATAAATGGGCCTGTAAACTTGAATCAATCTGTTTGGCAAGCTGTGAGGCAGGCTTTTTCACCATAACAATTGACGGTAATATAACTTTAAAAGGCCTGTTAGTCTACCGCCAACCAGGTCCTTTGTCTAGATTCAAAGGCAATCTGCTAGAGTGTATCACGGAAACAGCGCTTAGAAGTGATAAGTTCTTGCTTTTAGGTGACTTAAATACTCATCTAGATGATCCACTAGACAAAGGAGCGATGGAGCTCTGTGAGGAATTGAATACCCTACAACTAGAACTCAAGGGCCAGCTTCCCACACATAACCGTGGGCATCTGTTAGATCCCATATTCGCTAACTGGGAGGATGTCCGGGCTGCACCCCCAGAGCCCCTGCCCTGGACAGATCATTTCCTTGTCCCGTTTGACATTCACCTGCCTAAATACAAAGCTCATGCCACCGCCCCTCTCAATTACCCTCGTCGAAGGTGGGCAACATTCTCCGTGCCAGAGTTTAATAGGGCTCTCATGGCGGAAGGGCCCCCAGGAGGCCAGGATGTGACAATAGCAAATAAATTGCTTAATGATCGCATCACAGCCACCCTGGACTGTACAGCCCCATTGGGTCGGCCAAAAAAAGGTGCCCACAGACAGACAACCGCTCCCTGGTTTGGGGAGGCACTGCGTCTCGCCAAAAGGGACTGTAAGCGGGCAGAGAGACAATGGAGAGTGGCATATGATGACTCGATGAAAGAGGTCTATCATATCAAGAGACGTATCTATCATAATAGAATCCGTATTGAGAAAGCTACATACTATGCAGACAGAATCCAGAGAGCAGAGAATTCTGCCAAGGAACTGTTTAGTATATATAAGTCTCTAGCCACCCCTAAAACTGCGAGTCTAGATAAAGATCTCTCAGTAGCAGCATGCAATCGCATCGCTACTTATTTTGGAGATAAAGTATCTAAAATATATGCTGCTTTCCCTGAAATGCCTCATGCAGCGGAAGAGCCAATAGACCTAGCAGCAGAGGAAGATGATGGTAATCAGTTACTTAACTTTATCACCCCTTCACCGGAAGAGCTAATCAAAATCTGTAGGTCTGTTAAATCTGGTTCCCCTCGAGATCCCGCACCCCCTAAAAGATTGAGCAACAGCTTGGAGACCTTGGAACCCTACATCAGGCATGTGCTAGATGTCTCTTTCCGATCCAGTTCTATACCCGAGGACTGGAAACAGGCTGTGGTGCTTCCCCTCCGCAAGAAGCCTAACATTAGCTTTGAGAATTTGGACAATTTGCGCCCCATCTCCCTGCTGCCCTATCTCTCCAAGGTAGCGGAGAAGGTGGCAAACAAACAGCTAATGACATATGTAGAGGAAGGCAACCATCTTCATCCTACCCAATTTGGATTCCGGCCCCGTCATTCGACGGAGTCCGCCCTTCTGAGGGCTACTGAAGCCCTCCGGCAGGGTGCTGACGAGGGACAAACAATGGCGCTAATTTTACTAGATCTTAGCGCCGCGTTCGACACTGTGGCACATTCCATCCTGCTACAGTGTCTGGACAAGGTTGGGGTGAAAGGGGCAGCGTTGAAATGGATTTATTCATTTCTCACTGGCCGGGGTTTCCAAGTGAGGCAGGGTGACCACTACTCGGAGCGAATTCCTTTGGACCAGGGGGTGCCGCAGGGCTCGTCCCTGAGTCCAACACTCTTTAATCTTTATGTCGCTCCAATTGCCACCTTAGTAGAGAGTCACGGCCTCAGCTTGGTGTCGTATGCCGATGACACGCAGCTGGTTATCTCCCTATCGCGCGCACCCGATCTTTCGGCGGACATCTTCAGAGCATGCATGCAAGACCTGGCTGCCTGGATGTCCGCCAACTGCCTCAAGCTTAATGGAGGCAAGACCGAGGTGCTGGTCGTGGGGGGCCGCCAGTCTGCGTGGACGTCGGCATGGTGGCCATCTTCCCTGGGCCCAACACCCACCCCTTGCCAAAAAGCAAGGAATCTGGGCATTTGGTTTGATGCCGCCCTCACCTTTGGCCCTCAGATCAATCAGGTGGTGGGACAATGCTTTGGGACCCTCAAAAGCCTCAGAAAGACGCTGAAGTTCTTGCCTGTGAGAGCCCGACAGACCTTGGTACATGCACTAGTCACTTCGAAGATGGACTATGGCAATCTTCTGTATTTAGGTACCCTGGAGAAGAATCTCAGCCGCTTACAGGTCCTACAGAACGCTGCTGCACGACTGGTGCTTAGATTACCCAGAAGAGCTGCTTCTGTAGCGGCTCTCCGGTCCTTGCACTGGCTCCCGGTCAGAAGCAGGGTAGAATTCAAAGCACTCTGCACGTGCCATCGGATCATTCATGGGAAATCCCCTCTCCCTCTACAAGGACTCTTGACACCTTATGAGCCTCCCTGCTCTCTAAGATCTTCTGGCTCTGGACTCCTGGCTGTCCCTAAGGTATCCAGAGCTCGGATGGGGGGTAGATCTTTTAGATACCTTGCAGCCGCCAGATGGAATCAGCTGCCCATGGCGCTACGACTAGAGCCATCTGAGTCAATTTTCAGAGCTAAGCTCAAAACTGCTCTATTCGCCCAGTAGGTGTGCCGCTTTTGTAGGGTCCAGGAATAAAGTAGCTCCTCAGCGCGGG
This sequence comes from Lissotriton vulgaris, assembly GCF_964263255.1. Taxonomy (NCBI): domain Eukaryota; kingdom Metazoa; phylum Chordata; class Amphibia; order Caudata; family Salamandridae; genus Lissotriton; species Lissotriton vulgaris. The sequence continues at coordinate 2,039,237,960 of NC_141685.1, read as the reverse complement.
GACACGCCGTTGTGCGTCACCATGCGCTTTACAAAACCCCAAAATAGAAATAGAAATAGAAATTCCCTGATATTGTTGGAGGGTCAACGGGGCCAACAATGTCAATCCTTACCCTTTCAAAGGGTACCCCAATCATTGGAAGTTGATTTAAGGGGGCCTTTAGGTGGCTACCTGTCTTGCCACTAGCGTGACAGGTGGTACAGGAGATACTTGTGGGACATTCCTGGCCACTAGAAGTGGTTAACTAACCTACTCCAGGTTTTGGTTTTGCCAAGATGCCGTGCTAGGGGAATGTCATGGGCCAATATTAGGAGAAAGTCTCTATACGTCGGAGGCACTACCATTCTCTTAGTGGTACCAGGTTTGGGGTTTTTGGCCTCAGTGTATAGGTGTCCCTCCTCCCAATAGGTCATGTGGAAACCACTGACACTTCCCTTTTCCTGATCAGCAGCTTGCTGTCTCAGGCTTTCAAGTGTGGGACAGGTTTTTCTGTGCAAGGCAAAAACCTTTCCTAGAGGGTTCTGCTGGTCCTGGGAGCTGTGCCATGTAAGGCCCAAGCTCCTGAGGCTCAGTTTCCTCTAGGGCTGACGAGTCTTCTCTCTGAGGAGAGGGCACTTGTTTTCGTGTCTGTTTTGAAGCTGGTCCCCCAGTCTTCCTGCCTTCTCTCTTGGAAGGTTGGTCCATCCTTTCATTCTTCAACACTTCTTTTTCACTTTGGGTTTTGCCTTATGCCCTTGTTTTACACACACACATTCAGGTATTCCCTGCATCACTGCATGGGGTCTTGTTCTCTACCTCAGCCCAAGCTGAGTATTAATTTTCAAAGAGGAACTGTACAGGTATAACAGAAGACACCACTACCCTTTTGAGGCAACTAACCCCTCCCCAATCTGAGGTCACCAAGGCCTGATTATCTGCATTGAGGGCTATATAGGTCTGTCCTAGGAGATATTGCTTTGGGGACACCAGTGGCTTAGCTACCATGGTGATTCAACCCTAATCCTATTAACATTTGGCTATTGTCTGTAACTCTCCAGGTTACTGAGCCAGACCGCCATGGTAGCTAGATCCACCCCTCCCTCTGAGAATAGAGTTGCCTCAATGAGCATCTTGACCTGGCCAAGGCTCACCTGTGATCCCATCTGGAGACTCACAACTGCGTTTGCTGTAGGTGGGCTAGAAGCATTTTTGTTTTGTTTTTACAGCTAGGATCTCCAGTTCAGTGTCCAATTGTCTTGCAATCAAAACACCAAACCTTCTTGGGATCCCTGTTTTTACCCTGGTACCCACCCATGGGCTGTGGTGAATTTTGGGGCCATCCATCATGAGCAGGTTTTTGGGGGCCTGAAGAGGACTCTTTAAAAAAATATTTTTGGTCACCATCTTTCCCTTGGGGGGTCTTTTGGTGCCCTTTTCCGCCCCCCCTGCCCTTACCAGTGGTAGTTCTAGTAATACATTTTTTGACCCAGTGGTCTGCCTTTTTCCCCAACTCTAGAAAAGTAAGCACACCTAGGTCTACCAGATGCTGATTAACTTCTCATTGTAGCAAGTACTTAAAAGATGCTCCTTTATCATTAAATTGTAAAGCACTTCAAAGTCATTCACGTTGTTAACTGTAAACCAGCCTCCTACTGTTTACACTGAAAAGTCAAAAATTCGACCCAGGACTGACTCTGGGGTTTTCTAGTCTCCCCCCCCAAAACGTATTCTATACATTTCAGGGGTAAGTCCCAAGCCTCAATCAGGCTACCCTTCACAAGGTCATAAGACTCAGCATCGTTTTCAGTCTATGCCAGGAGTCTATTCCTGTATATGCATGAGAATAGTTCCCACAAGAGAGGAGCCCATTTTCTCCTGGCTAAATTTCTACCTAAACAGGCCATCTTATATGTAGTATTACATTTGATTATGTCATCACCATCTGAGTATTTATAGACAATCTCTTTGGGGGGTTTAGTCATAAAAACCTCCACCCTCCCAATTTATTTGTGTGCTGCAACCAGAGATAGGTCGTAGGCCCATCTCTTTCCTTTGTTGTTCTATATCCAGGAGCTGAGCTTCTAAGTTCAATCTCCTGGTCAACCTCCCTAGCATGAGGTCCGCACCTGAGGGGGTCTCAGCTGTACTTAAGGGGACTGACTCTTGTCCACCCTCAGTATCATCTTCGTTTGTATTTTCTTCATCCACAGACTGGTCTACCATTTCCAGGTGATCTTTCTCAAACTGAGCTATCAGTTTGTAGGGCTTTTGCGTTTGATTCAATAGCCCTTACAGATGGCACTCAGTTGAGCATCGCTCAGGATCATGTAGGGGGTCAGGCCGTGATCCTAAAACAAGCATTGCCTTTCTAAATTTGGGTTATTTTTAGGGAGCTGAAAAAATAACTACACACTAAATATTTTATCCTAACTAAAGTACATATTTTTCAATGTCTAAACATTTTCTTTCAGGGACTTAACCAAGGCCCTATCAGTTAATTTGACCACCTAATGAACGTTTTTAGATTTACTCATGTGGTCAAATATTGACACAGTAGTTCCAGCAAATGCAAAGAAAGTCTTCTATCTTGAGCCACCAAATGAGGAATCCTGCTCTCTATGTAGTGTACTAAAATGAAATACACTGTGCAGAGAATCCAGTGGATAGCCAATAGATGCAGAGGTAAAAGCAGATAACTCTAATGCTCTTTTTGTGGTAGTGTGGGTGAGCAGTTAGGCTTATCGGAGGGTGGTGCTAAGCATTTGTGTTCAAACACAGAGGCAATAAATGAGACACATACCCAAAAAATAAATCTGAGACCACATAGTAAAAAATAAAGTTGTATCTTTATTTATATTTTCAGTAACCAAGAACTTCATTCAACAGTGAATACATTCGTTGTATGTTGATTTTTAACCAAATGCGTTTCAAGACACAAATGATTACGAGTTTTAAGCAACAGCTGTTGCTACAGTTAGACAGAGACTGTCACCATCATAGGGACTAAAAGCATAGGGTTAGGTACCTCTAACACATTTAAGGTTGCGGTCAATGGAAGTACCACTCTGCTACGGAGTTTTGGGGGACAACGGTCTCCTAGAGTTCAAGGGAAGTTCTACTCAAGGGGAGTCAGAGTTTTGGAAGTCCCAGGAATCTGGCACAGCAGGCAGTTCAGGGTTACCTGGGTCAGAGGTGCCAGAGCTCTTGGGATGCGGAATTTGTTCTTCACCGGTGTCATCCAGCTACAGGTGTGGTGAGGGTAGTCCGTTGCAGATGGTGTGGTCGTTCCCAAGTTGCTGCTTTCACAGTCAACGTCACTAGAAAGCGGGTACAGGCTCACAGGAGAGGGGCTGTTTCCAGCATTGATTGCAGTTACTATGAGGATCCCTCTGGCTAGTGGATGTTTTGAAGGGGTTGGTTACCGGACCGTCGACCAACTTCTCTAAGTGCTGCAACCTTTGAGTGACCAGCTGATTTGCGTCAACATGGTCTGTACCGGTCTTCACCTCATGGCGGGCTTTACCGGCGTTGTGCCGGCAACTAGTAGCACTAGTCCAAAGGGAGGTCCCATGTAATTGGTGAGGGCTGGCAGAGCTTTGAGGTTCCTGGAGGCTGCACAGGTTTCAGGTAGGAAAGGCAGACCACAGTCCTTGAGGCCTTTTGCAGTTGGCAGGGTTTGGCACCGGATTCTTCTGCAGCAGGGATCAACTCCTGGATCAACAGCACTTCTTTTTCTTTTGTCTTCTTTAGGTCACTAAAATCTGTGGTTGAGGTCTCGGGCAGCCACCTACATACTGAATTTAAGGCTGTTACAAGGGGAGACAGATAGTAGCCAATGGACATCTTAGCTTTAGGGTGTCTACACCCTCTAGTGACCAATTCCTGCTGGAAGAGGCACTACTAGAGCCCGTATTGGAGGTTTTCTACAAAACCATAGAAATCCAGCAGCTATAGTTACCTGAGCTAACTATAACTTACATCCTAACAATGCACTGCTCATGCCCTAACATATTACATCACTCATGAATTTCTATGAGTTTGTATGTGTGAAATCTGAACCTAACTATAACGTCTGTGTAACCTTTATTTTTTATTTCAATTACTAAGTTTTTTTATTCTATTCCCTAACTATAACAGCCCTGTAACCGTTGTTTTTTTTTAGTGAATGTGAAAGTTTTTTTTGCTTTATTTCCTAACTATGACCTTTATGTGATTTTCTGAGGCTATTTAGGGCCTGTGATGAAAGTGGCTGTGTGAGTGGTTGTGTGTGACTGGGTGCATGAGTGACTGTATAGGTTTGGAAGTGGATGTATAAGTCGTTATATGGGTGCATGGCTGGGTGTCTGAGTAAACTAAAGAGTTATGAGGCATGCAGCCTTCGAGAGAGAGACACGTTTTAAAAAGTTTACAGTTCTGCAGCGCCACACCACCTCAGAAGTGACATGTGGCTGCTCTAAGTGGACTTTAAATAATCAGTACATTTCTGAGTGTCTGAGTCAGCTACAGACTGTGTCAAACTGTCAGATTATTCAGGATATACATTTTAGTAAGGTAGATACAAGACACTGACAAATTTATTGAAATATGTATATTTTTTCTCTTGACATGTTAAAAATCAGGAACATTTTCCCTTTTTAGCACAATATTGTTCCGAAGACATCCAACACACACACATACCTTGAAACAGAATATCGAGGCAGATATCCTTTCATTTTTAGCTTCACTTCATCTCTTCCTCTGTTCTGCCATTGAAAAAGCTTGTACAGGGCACTGAGCACCATCTAAGGATAAGAAACACACTCTGTAACAGTATCAGAAACTTCTCTCTTTTTTAAACTGTGGTGTTTGATCCACTCCAGTATGCTAAGCAAATCTCTGTCTGCGGTGCACATCTCGATCTCTTCAGTTATTGTGTTTTGCATTCCACCCTTTGCTGTGGCCAGCACTGTATTCTGTCTTCCAGTGCACGCACTAATGTTTTAAGGCAGTTATCTCAGTAAAGACATGCAGGTTTCTGACATATACAAGCCCTTAAAGAGCTTTACAGCTTCTTCCACACTCCTAGACCAGTGCCATAGCCAGGGTGCCATGGTCCCTGGTGAAAGCACGATAATGCCCCACCTCCCCAGCGGCTAATTATGTAGTAAAATTTGGTAATAAATAGGGTTCAGTTGGACCCGGTGCCAGTATAGCTTCTGTACCAACGACAGCTTAGGCCCTTTCCTAGAAAATAACTTATCATAGAAGTGAGTCATTTTTGTAATGTTCGTCATTTGACGGACAGGACTTCAATGTCACACATAAGCATTAAAATGTCAGTCATAAGAACAGTGACACATGGACATGTCACGCATAAGCCAGATAAAAACGTGGCAGCTATGGACTTGGCAGGGCTGCTTCTCCACTTAAATGTGTTTTTTTTGCATTTACTAATTTGTTGCAGCCTACGGCCATACTTTGTTTTGCTTGGGTTAAGTGTACTACAAGTCCATCATTTAAAGTGCTGGTAGTTCCTGAGGTGCCTCATACTTTATCATTGTGCACTTTTGTTGGACGTGAGTAAATGGGAGCAAGAGAGACATGCTGTTCCATGGTCATTACTTAATAAAAACTTAGATACAGTTCATACAGTGATTAAAACTGTTGGCAAATCACCAATTGAGTCATCACTCAAACAGAATTTAGCATTGCTTGAGAAGTTGGAAAAAAGTGAACTCAAGAAATGGTGGGAGATTACCTCTTTAACAAACTATATGAAGGTGGACCAAGTACCAACGGGCCCACGCATTTCTATTATACCCACCTACGAGAATCCAAAACCTGAACTTCTGAGAGAATGGTTACTGTTCATACCCAGAACAAGGACTTCCCTGACAAATATTGGTCTATTTGCTCTTGTACATTCTGCAGTTCTTTTCTGGTTGCCTCCAAAGTAATTAGTAAATTATTTAATTGTAAGGTTAATAAAAACCCTTACAAAAGATAAAATGCAGTAGTATTTAAAACTAATCGAGGGATACATACATAGTTAGAAGTTAAAATCATGAATGAAAATGTCCTTCAAACTTCAAAAAGTCGAGTCAGTTACAGAGGAAACAGTTACTCAAGAAATGTGGATTCAGGATGTGAATTGGATCTTTGCCAAAGTTCCTCTTTTTTCCTCAAAGTTGTTTATAAATGTAATTGCTCTACAGATGAGTTGAGGGTCCGCTGAGCACAGGACTTGTATGATCGCGGATCGACAGGTGCGGATTCCATATTTATTGAACTTCGCTTTTAGCCTTTTCTGGCGTTCCTGGTCCAGTGCAGGACAAATACAGGTCAGATGAATGAAGTCTTGTTTTGCAGCACCACATAGATTACACTCCTTGATGTCTTGGGCCCTCCACGTAGGTTGATCGGCATTTGTTGGCAGGTTGCCCATCCTTAGGCTAAGGTATTTATGTTTGATATATGATGAAAATGCGAGTTTTAGATAAGCTGCCGGCGTAGACTTTTTGTATGATTGTATTGTTATCCAGGCATGTGAGCGATGGCTCAGGGTTGTCTTGTCATTAAACAAAGAATGCCTGTTGGCAGCCTTTTTTACCACCTGTTTGAATGTTGGTACAGGTAACATGGTTTCCCAAAGTGCTACTAGTTCGATGGTTTTAAGGGAGTGTTTAAAAATTTGGCGTACTGGGAGTTCGGACTGTTATGAATTGCTTCCCACATGGCATGATTGACTTCAATTTCCTGATTCATCCAGACGTCATACTAGAATTTAACAGTCTCATATTTTTTCAACAATACTTGGGACTGCAGGCCGAACTCCATTCGCACTTGCGCAGGTGATGCGTTGTGCGGTAAGCCAAATACGCGCTTGTAGACTTCTGTGTGAATCTTGTCTATAAGCTGTGCACTCTTTCCATGATGTAACACACTGCCATAACTTATTGTTGGGAGTAGCTTGGCTTTCATTACGGTTAATAGGGGGTTGAACAAAGGGCCTTTGAGTTTGTTTGCTAAGCTGCTAAATGCGTGTAGCAAGGCAGTTCCCTTCTTTTCGATGGCGTTGAAATGCGAGGAAAAATTAAGGCGCTTGTCCAGTTGTACCCCAAATACTTATAGCTTTCTACTACTTCCAATTTGTTGTTATCTATTACAAAGGTTGGTGATGCTTTGCAGCATCGTGTTATTATCATTATCTTTGTTTTCTTGCTATTTATTTCAAGCAGGTTCTGTTTTGTGTATCCGGTCAGTTCTCGCAGGAGACCCTGCAGGCCTATTTTCATCTGGCTGAGTAGGACCACATCGTCGGCATAAGATAGATGTTTTAAACGAAGGTTTCCTAGCCGTGGTGGATGAGCATTGATCCTATCAAGCCTTGATGTCAGGTCGGCCATGAATAAATTGAAAAGATGGGGGGCCAAAACGCAGCCTTGTTTTAGTCCATCAGAGGTACTGATCTTCCGAGTTAGCCGATGTCCATTGTCGATCTTTACCTGCATCCAGGTATTGGTGTACAGGTCCATTATTGGAGTTAAGATTGAATCCGGCAGGCCCTGCTGCTTCAGTTTAGACCAGAGTAGTTGCCTGTTGACACGGTCGAACGCCGCCTTTAAGTCTATGAAGCAGGCATACAGTGCCTGATGATTTTGTAGACTTTTTTCGGCTATTAAACTTAGCGCCATTGTATTTTCCATAGTGCCTGTGCCACGGCGAAACCCTGTCTGGTTTATCCGGATTTTGCTGTTACCTTTGGACCATTGTGCAAGGTCAGTTAGTACCAGGGATGCATAATATTTGGCTTCAGCATCGATGTGTGCTATAAGGCGGTAATTAGCTGGATTTTTACGATCTCGTCTTTATAGATTGGATTAACGATTGCCCCTCTCCAGCTTTCTGGAAGCCGACTTGTGTTGTTTGATGACCTGAATAAGAGATTGAAGTTTAGGGCCCAATAGTGGGGGTCCTCCTTGTAGATTGCCTGGGGGACGCCGTTCGGTCCTGGTGCACTGTCTTGCTTACTTTTCTTTATTATTTGTAATATTTGAAGTTCATCATCTGTCCTCTGTAGTTGGTCTGAACCTTCCTGTTGGTTGCCCGGGACGTTTGACCAATCACAGGCAGAGCCCTTCAGGGCCGCAATATTTGATGTTTTGTATTCAATAATTGCAGTTGTTATCCGCGGCGTCAGTGTTTTTATTGAAAAGGTAGGTGCTGGACCCATGCCTTTTCAGTGATACGGGTTATGCTTATTGTTTGTGCTGGTCTGTTCAAAGAATTAACTTGCAACCAAAATGCCCTTGAATTGGATTTTTTTATGTTATGCAATAATTTGGTCCAGAAGTCAGTGACTCGGTTTTTGTTTCCATCCAAATTAAATCCTTGTATTGTTTCCTTGTTGTTCGAACGACTTGCCAAACATCTGAATTTGCATTGTGACCTTGTGCTCGCCTTGTGAGCTTCCGCAGACGTCTTCTTAGGGAGAGTGTGGTCTTTGTGAAATTGGCTTTGATCATTGGGTTGGCCTTCTTTTTGCGGTTGACACCAGTCCTGGGTGGTTTGTTTAAGAAGTCAGACCAAATTTCTGCGCACAGATCATTTTCTTGAGTTAGCGATTGGAATAGCTTCTTAGCTTCCTGCGCTATTTGTGGTAATGAATTACTCGTCCACCTTAATCGCTTCAGGTTAATTGTTAAAGTTTCACCTGCGGTCGTGGGTGCTTGTGGGTGCTACGATGAAGCCAATTTCATTTCAATGTGCTGCATTGAATGGTCGCTGTCTGAAGAGCATATTATTTGAAAATGTTTAATTAGTCTTAATAGAGATATTGAGACTATGGTGTAATTTATTTATTATTTATTTATTTAAGTTGCTTATACAGCGCACGGCTACCCCCGAAGGGGTGTCCCGGCGCTAAAGATAGAAAGCTCAGAAGTAAGGGAAAGGATCAAGAATAAGTACAGCCCTAAGTTCAAGACCTGGAGAACAGCCACGTTTTTAATTTACTATGGAAGAGGGGTTCAAACGGGCAGAATCTGAGGTCAAGTGGGAGGCTATTCCAGAGTTTGGCAGTCATTACGCCAAACCCTCTGCCGCCCATTCTGAATCGTCTGAAGCGTGGCACAATCAGGAGGCGTAGACTATTAGATCTCAGTGATCTGACTGATTGAGATACTACCACTCGCTTTTCAAGTATCCTGGACCGAGGCCTATAAGAGCACAAAAGGCAAGGGTAAGGATCTTGAATTGAATGCGGCTTGCAGTGGGAAGCCAGTGTAGTTTTTTGCAATAGGAAGCAACCGACTGCCTATAAGGGATGTTGCCAATCAGTCTTGCCGCCACATTCTGCACAATCTGAAGACGGTCAATCAGATATTGAGGGGCACCGGCGTACAAGCTGTTGGCGTAATCCAGGTGAGAGGTAATAAGGGCCTGAGGGATGGTTCTGCGGGCATCTAGGGGGAGGTATGGAAAAATCTTTTTAATCATGCGAAGTTTTGCAAAACAAGCTGCAGTGACCTTATTAATTTGGGCTTTGCAGGAGAGGGAATCATCAAACTGAAAGCCAAGATTGTGTGCTGATTGAACAGGAGTGGGCGGGGGTTAAGCACTGTGGGCCACCACAGACTAGGGGACAGCAGAGTTTTCTGGTTAAAAAATAAGACCTCTGTCTTATCGGTATTCAGCCTAAGATGGTTGGTGGTCATCCAGGCACATATATTGCCCAAACAGTGATGGAAGTTGGCAAAGGTGGAGTCAGAGTGATCTCTAAAAGAAAACACCAGCTGAGTATCATCAGCGTAAGAGATCACTCTGACCCCGCAAGATTCCACCACTCCAGCCAGAGGTGCAAGATACACATTAAAGAACAAAGGGCTCAGGGCAGAGCCCTGCGGGACGCCACAGAGAAGGGGTTTACCCTCTGATCTAAAAGGCCTGAGGACCAGCTTCTGAGATCTTCCCATAAGGAATGACTCAATCCAGGACAGTGCAGTGCCAACAATTCCAGCTTGCCTCAGACGATCTAAAAGAATCTTATGTGAAACCGTATCAAAAGCGGCGGATAGGTCGAGGAGGACCATCATGGCCTCCTCGCCCCTATCCACACACTCACGGATCGTCTCGGAGACCTCCAAGAGAGCAGTCTCAGTGCTGAAACCTGCTCTAAAACCGGATTGGGAATCGTGGAATAAGAGATTGCTTTCTAAATATTTTGTCAATTGCAACTGCACAGCCTTTTCCAAAATGTTTGCAGGTTTAGGGAGGAGGGAGATTAGGCGATAGTTGCTAAATTTGGCTGGGTCAGCGTCCGACTTTTTCAGAATGGGAACCAGCAAAGCCTCCTTCCACGCAGTCGGGAATTTGCCCTGATAAAGGGAGGCATTCCATATGGAAGGAAAGGGTTTGACCAATAAAGGGGCCAAGTCACCCATGACCTTGGCAGGGATTGGGTCAGAGGGGGAACCAGATTTGCACTGGGTGAACAACCTTAATGCGGTCTCAGAAGTCAGCTCGTTAAAAGACTGTAAAGATACAGTTTCCGGGTCCCTAACAATGGGAGTCGGAGGAGTCTCATCAGTAGGAAACAAGGTTATGATCTTATCAATTTTCTCTTGGAAGTAGTCGGACAGGCCATTGAATAATGCCTGGCTAGAGGGGTTCTGAGAGGTCCTGGCGGGAGGGTTGACAAAGTCCTTAACAATGCTAAAGAGGGTTTTTGAAGAATTCTTATTATTAGTAATTTGTAGAGAGAAAAAATCTCTCATAGTAACTCGTTTTAGTTTAAGGAACTTTTTTAGAGTGGACTTATAGATCGTTTTAGATTCAGGGTCATAATTCTGTCGCCATTTACGTTCTTATATTTTGCAGCAGCTTTTTTCCTCACGGAGGGCCGGAGAGAACCAGGGGGCAGAAGGTCGAGTTCTAGCAGAAGTAATAGGTTGAAGAGGGGTGATGGAGTCAATAGCATGAAGCAGCGCAGAGTTAAGTTTGGCCACACTTCCATCAATGTCACTAGACAAAGGATCCGGCTGGTAGCAGAGTAAGGGGTCCAAAGTCATGCAGGTAACTTTATGCCATTTTCTTCCCATCTCTTTACCAAGGACCGCAGGTTTAGGTCCAGAAAATAGATCTAGGTCAAAAGGGACGAGATGGTGATCTGACCAGGTAAGCGGGAGAGGAGAATGGCCCTTAATATTCGAGAAGTTAGAAAAAATTAGGTCAAGTGTATGCCCACCTTTATGGGTAGGACCCTTAACTAATTGAAGCAAATTCAAGCTCTGCATAGATTCTAGCAAGTGATTGGCCTGCGTACAGAGTAAGTTATCCACGTGAAGGTTAAAATCTCCAAGCACTATAAAGTGTTGGTGTTTAAGGGAGAGATCAGCCGTCAGGTGAATTAACGTAGTTAGTGAGAGGGTCGATGCAGTAGGTGGGTTATAAACTAGAATACCGGCAAGGATTACCGCCGCCGCATCGGCAATAGTAAAATACATAGCTTCAATCATCCCCGTATCCGTGAGTTTGCTAATGGTCAGATTGAGGTGGGATTTTAGGATAATGGCAAGGCCCCCTCCTTTTTTACCCCCTTCTCGATTGATACCCTTCAAAAGATAACCCGATGGAGTAGCCAAATGGATATCAGGGTTAGAAGTGTCCCTAATCCATGATTCTGTAAGAAACAGAATATCCCAAGTGTCAGAGACAATCCAACATTTTACTTGTGCTGTGTCCTATGTAGGTGGTAGAGGGGGGTTTGTCCTGGTTAGTTGTTCCATTTAGGACTCGTAGCCCAAGGTGCTCGAGATCCCACATCAGCCGCCTACCCTTTTTGTCTATCTTCTTTGAGGGTGGAATCTCCTGGGTTTCAACGCCCCAAAGTTCATTGGCCGTGATGATGTTGTCCTCATCTCTTGGGCGGTGTAGGAGATTAGCATTAAAGTCGCCTGTGAGGATTATTTCCCATGCTGGTTGTTCAAGGCGGAAATCAGATACGACGTTATAGATACGTTTGAAAAGCTCTTTTTTAACTGTGTTTTTCGGGTGAGCATATATGTTAATTAGAATAATAGGTCCAGTTTTTGCCTGTGATGTCCTTTCCAGTTTGATGATTTGCATGTCTGTCGCCGGTGTGGCCAGTTGGGAGGCCTTGATGTTCAATGCGGTGGTTATATAGACCGATAGTCCCCCCTTCGCACGCCCATGATGCTGAGTGCGGGTTGCACTAACGTGAAAACATAATCTGCCTGGTACATCAATTGGCTCAGTTAACCATGTTTCCTGTAGGGCTATGATGTCATAGGTGTCCCAGGTGTCTGTTTTTCTGTTGTCATTTAAGCTGTCTTTTGCACCTGCGATGTTCCAAAAAAGGAGTTTTAATAACTTCCGTTCGGTTGTGGCCACCCGGCTATAGTTTCAGTCATCGTTTGTACCCTGTTTCTGTCTAATCGGGTGTTCGTTGTTAACGGATTCAGTGCCCCTGGCACCTTGCAATACTGAATATGTAGATCGTTTTGCCCATGTATGATCTTCTCTTTTGGCACGCTTCCTTAGTAGTTTCCACATTCCTCCAGGTTACAAGGGTGCCTTCCTTAGCTGCGTTGTTGCTGAGGGTAATAGATTCTATTGTTATGTGGTTAAGGCTTGGAATTGCAGATGTCAAATGAAGGATGTTACCTCGATTTAAATAATCTTGTGTACCTTGTGCTTTATAGTTAGGGATGAAAAGTAATTTTCCCACTGTTGCTGTTTTCGTATCAAAAGATCGTTCACAGATAAAGTGTATGTGGTCACTTGACCGAGTTCTCTATGATTGGTGACTTTCATGATCCTTTTCATCATCACATTAGTATTTTACTTTTTGGCTGTTTTGACCACACTGTTCTGTGTATTGCGCATGTTCACTGCCGGCGATCGCGGGGCAGGATCCTATCCTTGTTATATTTGCGTGCCCTACGCTTTGTTGCTGGACATTCTGATCTGTGATTATCTTTACTAGTAATTGATCATGAGCTCTCTTGTCCGCCTTAGCTGTGACTAGTCTGACATTTTTTGTTTCCTTTTTGTCAGATGTGAAATTGACGCTTGGGATTGGGTTCCGGATGAAAGATATTGTGTGTTTGTTATCCGCACCTTTAATGACCACCCTTTGGCATCCCTGCTTGCTCAAACTTATTATTTTCCTGCTCCTTGGTATAGTGTTTTATGTCCTGCAGGGGAGTACATACTTTTTGTCCGGGCTTGTTCCCCGTGTCTTGTGGTTCGCACTTCAGACTCCCTGAGATTCTGTTTGGATCTTTGGTTGTGCGATGTCACAATCTGCTATTTCCAGACTCCAGTCTGTGCCACTAGAAACAGTAGATGGGGTCGCGTGCTCGACATTAATTGAGTCCTCAGTTCCTAAACTTATTGCGTGGACAGTCCCCTCTATAAGTGTAGATGTTTTTGATCTTACCATATGAATTGGGTCTTTTGGTGCTATGATCGTGGGCTTTTGTCCTTCGTTATTGGAACTGCTCTTCAGAATTTTGCTTTGGAGCTTTGTCATTGTGAGTGGCTGGTGTGGCCCCTCTTTACTATCAGATTGAGTTTTAGTTGAGTTTTTGGACAATTAAAGATGGGTTGCTGATCAAAACATGCTTGTTGACAGGTAAGCAGTTTGGCAATTGAATTCTGTTTTTTCTCGCACGTTTTTTCTGCCGTTTGGTTAAACCTTGCTGGTTTGCATGAGTTTTTTTCCCTGTCCTGTTTAGGTTAATCTTTTTCTGATAGTTTGTGGCTGTTGTTGTTCCTAACGGAGGGTTTGACCCCTATTAAATTTAAATCTTCTATTAATTCATCAGTTCCTATTTTTGTTGGTTGTTTTGCTTCGCTTTTTGGTCTTTTGTTTGTTGTATTACTGCTACTGTTTGGTCTTCGTTCCTTTTTTCGAATTTAACTGTATCTTTTTTTGGTGTCTTTTTGCAATAGGCTAGAGTAATGAGATCACTTCCATTTAATGTACTGTTGGTACCCTGGTTAGCATGCTTGTATTCCTGTAAGATATCTTTGAGTATTGATGGTAGGTCCTTAAGTTTTTCCAATATGGGAATACAGGTACAAGTCGAGGACGTCCCCAAGGGCGAATCTGGTCATGAATAGTGTCAAATGTGTTGACCATGGTGTCCAATTTTTTGTTTATGTTAGATATATGTTCAGATATAATGCTCATGAGATGTATTTGGATGTCAAGTTTGTCAGACTGCATGTTTAAAGTTTTAATTGAAGTTTCAAGTATGCTGCCCAGTGCGCCATGTAAAGTGATTATGGACTACAAATTTTCGTTAAGACCATGCTTTTTTGCTTGCTGTCATTGGTTTACTTTATTTTTGTTTATAGTGGGTTTCTGGTGTGAGTGCTCTTTAGGTGTCATAGCGATTTGAAGGTCCACACTTTTTTTATGAATGTTTCCAGGACTTTTTGCTATTGCTGGATCAGGCAGGACTAGTGCACTTGAAATTTCTATTATTGATGGATTCTTACGGCAATCAACATCATGGCCATTATATGAATCTGTATGCGCATGGGCATCTATGTCCTGATTTGACCCACTGGATATCTCAATTAGGTTTTTGTTTAATAGCTCCAGGATCGATGGCCTTTTTGGGTGCCGTCAATTTAGTGTTGTTTCCTGGACCTCTGTTATAGTGGTTATTAGCTTGTTACACAGTTTAATTTGCTTGGAATCACTTGCAGTTGTTTTGTTATCTGATTTTTCTTTATGTATTGTTATACTTCCTTTATTATCTGGGAGTGTTTGGAGCTCTAGCCAGGAATTACGCGCTCCTTTTGTTGGAATTTATCATTACTTGGTTTAAGCAAGACTCCAGCCTTGGGGTTGAATGGCTGTTTGGATTTTCATTGTAAGCTACGTCGTGGGTGCTGATGTTATGATATCCATCGTTGTTGCCTGTGACTTGTGCGCTTCCAGCCATTGAATGATCTAGGTTTATGTCACTTATTGATTGAACTGACGATATGGATGTCCTTTGTGTTTTTTCCGGGTTTTTGCATGGTGTGCTTTTTTTTGAGGATTCTTTCCTGAGGCTGTCCGTGCTTCTATTGATGACTTCTGGTGGTATTAGATGTTTCACTTGTTCTTGCACTGAGTCATTACTTCTGATTTCCATATGTACTTGAGCTTGAGTTTGTATTGTGTTCTTATTTTTCTCCTGAGTTAGTTGCAAGCACTTGCTTGTTCCTTCAGCTCCATTGCTCTTTCCTGAGTTGGTATTGGAACTGGCAGAGTGAGTGGCTGTGTCAGTGGCTATGTGGGGGAGCGAGTGGGTACATCAGTGTCTGTATCAGTGTGTGTCTGGGTGTGTCAGCGTCTGTATTAGTGTGGCATGAATGTGTCATTGTGACTGTATCAATGTGTACCTGGGTGTGTCAATGCCTGCATCAGTTTGTGCCTGGGTGTGACAGTGTCATTATGAGTTTGTGCCTGGGTGTGTCAGTGACTATATTAGTTTGGGCTTGAGTCAGTCAGTGTATGTATGTATGTATGTATGTATGTATTTGCATACTTATATAGCGCTGCACTGCCACCCAGAGGGTATCCTGGCGCTTTGACTCAGCAAGCCGAAACCACCGATGCAGAGCTCATACTACTCTTGTAAACAGATGTGTCTGTATCAGTGTGTGCCTGGGTCGGTCAGTGTCTTATTCAGTGTGCCCGGGGTGTGTCAGTGGATGTACCTTTGTGTCAGTGGCTGTATCAGTGCATGCCTGGGTGCATTACTTTCTGAATCAATATGTCCCTGAGCATGGCAGTGCCTGTGTCAGTGTGTGTCTTGGTGTGTCAGTGGCTGTATTAGTATATCCCTGGGTGTGTCAGTGTCTGTATCAGTGTGTGCCTAGGTGTGTCAGTGGCTGTATCAATGTTTGTCTGAGTGTGCCAATGTCTGTATCAGTATGTGCCTGTGTGTGTAATTGGCTGGATCAGTGTTTGACCAAATGTGCTTATATCAGAGTGTAGTTGGGTGTGTCAGTGACTGTATTAATGTATGCCTGGTTGTGTCAGTATCTGTATCAATGTGTGCCTGTGTATGTGAGTGCCTGTATCTGTATGTAGCTGGGTGTGTGAGTGGTTATACTGGTTTGTGCCTAGGTATGTCAGTAACTTAATCAATGTGTGCTTGGGTGTGAACCCTAAAAATGTAAAGGTATGAAACAACACTGCATGAACTAATTAGTAAAGTGTATTACTCCAGTAGATGATGTCATTGATCTGTTTAAAAAGAAAAAGCATAAATATCAATTGCTATTGCAATTATTATATTTACAAAATTAACTTACAATTTGAACAAAGCATAAGAATGTTATGTTAAAATATTTAGAGAGTGCATGGCTGCCCCCAGCAACGCCACTTCTGAGAGCTATAATCAGCAGAGCAGAGCAAGCAGGGAGCAGCTAATGATCAGAGAATAGTCTGGTTTTGAGGGCCCTTCTAAAAGCCCAGTGATACTGAATGCACCGAGTGGGGAGAGGCAGGAAGTTCCAGAGGGTGGGGGCACTCGCCCAAAAGGAGCACCCGTGTGCTCTAGCCCTAAACACCCAGGGCACGGGCAGGCATATACGAAAGACACAAATCACCCAGAATGAGGGGGCCAGGACCCGTGAGATACAAAGGACCATAAAGAGGATTCTTTGCTCTACTGGCAGCCAGTGCAGCCGGTCGATAAGGTCAGAGACAGAGCATTGCTCCGAAAGAGCAAAAACTATCCCAGACGCAGCATTCTGGGCTCGCTGGAGCATTTTGCCCACCATCTTGTTAGACCCAAGGCATGGTAGATTGAACTATCATCTGAGTCAAAAAGCCCTAGAATTAGTTTTTAGCCCCATTGGAGTCCGAAATAAATGCCTGCTGCTGGTATAGCCTGGACATCAAAGGATAGGGTGCTATCAACCCAGACACCCAAGTTCTTAACAGCTGTTTTGGGCAGTAGGGGTGGGCCAAGCGCAGGGGCCATCAATGATTACCCCATAAGTGGGTATTCCTTCCCAGAAGGAGACTTTCCGATTGAGTAGAATGCAGTTCAAGGCAGTTGGCAGCCATCCATTCGGAGATGGTAATCAGGTC
Source organism: Lissotriton vulgaris (assembly GCF_964263255.1). Taxonomy (NCBI): domain Eukaryota; kingdom Metazoa; phylum Chordata; class Amphibia; order Caudata; family Salamandridae; genus Lissotriton; species Lissotriton vulgaris. The sequence goes on along the minus strand of NC_141685.1, from coordinate 2,039,220,874 downwards.
TTAGAATTTCACAGGGTCCTGCCTAGGATCATTGGAAAAGGAAAATACCAACTGTGTGTCATTGACATATGACACCAGGGTGATATTGTGCACTTTCCCCACCAGTGCCAGTGGCGGGATATCAATATTGAACAGGCTGGGCCTCAGTGCGGAGCCATGTGGGACCCCACATCATAGCGGTTGGGAGTAGGAGTGATAGGGCAGGAGATGACTTGAAAAGTCCTATCAACCAGAAAAGACGTAAACCAGGAGAGAGCTTTACTGCCTAAACCAATCTCTAACAGCCAGTGCAGCAAGGTCTTTTGGGAGACTGTCGAATACTGCACTTAGCTCGAGCAGAAATAGGACCAAGGTTCTGCCCTCATCTAGTGAGGCCTGCAAATGTTCTGTGATTGCTAACAGAGTAGCCTCTGTGTTGTGTCGGGGTCTAAAACCGGTTGAGAGAGGACCAGGATCAAAGTGGCAGGTACTGAGTTAGAATAGCATTTACATACAATTCTGTCATTTTGGCAAGGAACAGGAGCAGGGAATTTGAAAGGACATTTTGAGGCATAGAATCTTCATTTGGGGACCTGACCATCACGAACGCCGTTGACAGACTGCAAACTGATTATCAATGTGGAACGATTTTTGAGCCACAAGAAATATTTATTCCTATTTGGAACTACAAGAATTGACACTTATTCTTAGGAAAGCTTTGAGGAAGCCCTGGTCTGGATGACCATGTAAGGGTGAAACATGTATCAGCTGTTTGAGGGTCCCTAATTGTGCTTTACCTTTCCATGAATACCTGACAGCAAAATAAATATACTCAAAATCACAACCTAGAATCTTAATGCATTTCTTTATCTATTAAAACTGAGAAATGGAGGAGAAGGCACTCACACACTCCTTATTAGAAGCATCCAGCGTTGGTTTTTTAGCAGGGGAGTAACTTTAGCATGGTTCCATTATTTTCGTACCAAAGCAGAAGACAGGGACAGGTTGGTCAGTTCCAAGCACCCATGAAACAGGCTATCCTAGAACTTTATAAAAAAGGTCACGTTTGAGGGGGTCATCCAGAGACTCTGACTTTACCCTGGCAAACAGAGCTACTAGAGCATCAGAAGAGATAGGGGGGAAGGAAAGGAGAGGCGGGAAAGCATGTCCTAGATACCTTCCTATGTGAGGATCCGAGTCCTTGCTATCGGAACCAGTGCTGTCATAGATACACTCAACTTTCCCTGTGAAAAACGTGGCCAATTCTCACACTGAGCGTTGGTGGATATGGTGCTCTCTGAGACTGGTGGGGGTTTCACCATGCCTTTTAAGAAAGAAAACATAGTTTTGGTGGGATTGCTGCATAATGCAATGAAATCACTAGACATTTCCCATGTCATAAAGGAATGTTAACATATAAATAAGCATTTCAATTTTCCTTTTCTAAGCTTCCATGCACCGTAAATTGTTTACTTTTGAAACAAACATTATTAAACAGTGGGGAAAAAACAATCATAAAGATTATACAAAAAAAACTGCACATCATGTCATTGCAATTAAGCAACATGCACTCAATCCAATACATGCACTATGAATATGGGAACTTTAGGCTAAAAACATATCCTTATTATCAGAAATACTAATAGATATGTCAAACACACCAGCATATAGTAAACCTTGAAAAGGCATCACCACTGGTAGGCTGAATGATGTCAGAAATACTGACAATGGATGTAGAACAAATACACTATACCACTTTCAGAACTGTAATCCTCCTTAATTCTTTGGTATAAGAAACAAAATATAAGAATTTGGGAGATGAAAGGCAGCTTTAGCTTGAATTTAAGATTGCATTCATTACATTCTGTCCATCCAGTTTCAGTTTTTAAATAGACAGTGTAGTGTCCAGATGTAACAGTAAGTCCTTCATGAAATATGATAGCCAGAGTAGTATCAGTTCTTCCCGAAATAGATATCTGTCCTGGTTTGAAGTTTGTAATCTCTGTTTGCAATTTACTGCTGTATGCTCGGCATCATTATACTATTGAAATAAGATCTTTTTCACTTCTTTGTACACGTAATGTTGACATAAGATCTGACCCACAATTTGGGCAGGTATTGTTCTGTGTAGCTTATTTGATCAATCTTTCAAAAGACACAGTTTTGCAAACTGGTAGAGTTAAAGAAAGAAATCACTACAAATCTATGTGTGTAGTTGATGGGAAAGAGCAATCTCCGCATTCTTGGTTCCAGGAATAAGTAAGTGCAACTAACGCATCAATTTGTACTTCTTCTTCTTCTAAAACTCCAATGAGCAACATTTAAATCTTCTGTGCATCCTGTTGAGTGTTTTGAATAAAATGTACAGATCCACGACATATATCTACAAGGTCTCGAAAGTGTGAAGCACAGTGTGTTGGAGTCCTATCACTACGTAAATGTTGCAGCAAAGCACAGAGTGCCGAGTCCAACCTCTTTTCTGGTTTCTATTCTATTGCATGTACAAGATGAGATAATTGAAAGAGTACATTGGAAACAATATTTGCATAGAATCTGACACCAAAAGGGTATGAGAATGGGTAACCTACAATATCTCCATCATTGTCGCTTGTTTTCTTCGTAACAGCTTTCTTTGTTCTCCTTCTTTTCCTTCTTATCATCAACACCAGCTCAATAATTTGTAAGCTTTCACTTTGGATAGATTATGTGTTTTTCATAAATGGGATACTGTCCTAAATGAGGAGCATGAACACTTTTAAAGCAATTGTATTCTTTAACACAACTTTGATCAAAACTAACTTTACTAGCATCAAATGTGATCAAATACAAATCGGACAAAGTTCTAACTCGATATAACGCTACATAAGACATACCTTCCTTAAACACAGTACTATCAATATTAATGAATGCTGCATCCACACTTAAACCTTGAGATGTATGTATAGTCACAGTGATTGCCAGAGAAAGTAGAATCTGCTTGCGCAGAACATACATGCCTTTCACAAGCAAAACACGTACAATAGACCTTACAATCTAATTTTCGCCATCAACCTGATCAAACTGTATTGCTAAGCATTCAACCTCATTCCTATTAGTAAAGTTAATGAAATCAATAAATTTACCCATAGCACCATTAACAAATCCTTCCTGGACATTTACATTTTCATGCAAAATTACTTTACAGTTCTTGCCAACACTTAAACATTTCTCTAATCCCGCAGTTTTGGAAACTGTGTTTTCCAATAAATCCAGTCTTGCTTGTAGTTTCTCATGTAGGAGTACTGTCACATCCTGGCGTTCAATTTTGGCTATTGCTCTAAGTTGCGAAATATCTTCTTTTTCCAATTTTAGCAATTGTTCGTTGAAACAGGTACACTCCTGAAGCATCGGCATTAGGCACGCAAAGGATTTTCCATCCTAATAAAAGTAAACATTAGATCTGCTGGTGCTGGTGTCTTCTTTTTAAGAAACAGTCTCTTAACAAATCAATGTTCTAATTGACATTTCCCCTCTTTTGAGAGAATGCCTTCTCTAATATCCTTGAGAATATTTGCATATTCAACGACAGTTGCTTGTTGCATATTCTTAAGTAGCTCTTTGTTTTGGAAGTTTAACCAAATGTTTTCATTTCCAATACTTCCCAAAGAATTTTGGGGCATATTTACAAGCCCCTATTGCTTAAGGAATGTCATTTTTTATGATGTTCCTGTGGCGATAAGCCCTTTGCCATATTTACAAGCCGGCGTTAAGCCACTTACCATGGCTTAACTGCACCTTGTTAATAAAGCATCCTTTCACGCAGCACTTAGTGTGAAAGGGATGGGCAATGGGTGATGCGGTGGGTGTTCCGCTGTGACACCCATTGATTTTGACGCTACCCCTATTTACAAGGTTGGTATAAATAAAAGGCAGTGCCAAAATTAGGACCAGGAAAAGCCTGGCCTTAGCATGGCAAAAAGAGGAGAAATGCATACTTTCTCCTCCTTATTTCTGTTTCTATGAGTGCTGCACTGTGCAGCACTCATAAATACAGCAAATTGCCAGGAATAATTGTTCATATGCAGGAAGGTGTCCATTCCTGCACATAAAAAACATCTCAAAACAAAATGATGATTTAAAACTTCTATGTGTGCTGCACAATGCAGCACACACAAAAGTTACAATTCACTATTGTGTATTATTTATGTGCTGGAAGGGGCAACTTCCTCCTCTTAAACAATCATTACCCCAATGCAGATATCCTTGCACTATAGGCTGCTAGATTTAGTGCCAGAGCTATGGGAAACACAGAGGTCCGCCGCATTCTTGTGAATACGGCACATCCCAGCATTTTCAGAATGGCAGAGCAAGGCGTATCAATGTTATCTTAACGCCACGCTTTGCCATTACCTTATAAATATGCCCCTTTGAGTTCTTCATGGAGCAATGTGTTGAACACAGGCTCTCCATTGACTGACGTAAGTTGCAGTTTATATCACCTAACACAATCAAGTGTTTTCTAAGGGTGGGCGGAGTTCGCAGAGTTGCACTACATAAAAACTCTGTGGAATTCCGCTGAGTTCTGTGACCGGGCGGAGTTGCTTTACTTGTCCGCCGCCTTTCCCTAATTAGCATTTTACAAAGTAGTTAGGGTCTGCATACATATTGAAGTATGGTAGGGAGTAAAAATATAACCACAGGTCTCTATTTTGCAAATCAAATCTGGCTCATTTTAAAAGTGGGCAGGGCAGATACGTAAAGCACATTAAGTAGCTGCATGGATTAATGAGAGCAGAGTCAATAACCCCGTCCCTCTCTGAGGATGAGAAAGTGCAATAAGGCCTGCTTTTTCAGGCTCTGAGCAACGGGTCTAAGGGCAGTGGAGCATGACGCTTCAGAGTGCGCAGAAGAATATCCCATGAGTAAGTTTACGTTGTGTTAGTTGATTTTAAATTTTGACTCTTCCTGCTGAAGCTGCTCCCACGTTCTATGGGGTCTATGGCACCTCTAAAACTCCAATCAAGCCCAGCCCGCTCCAACTCACACCGACAGCAAGGAGGACAGCGCAGCCAATGACGCATGTGGATGGGAAATCTACCTCAGCCAATGAACAGTTCAGAATTTTCGGTGGCTCACCGCAACTGGCTCAGGAGCCTCCACTGCTCCAAGTCTAGGTTACTTTACAGTACCTCCCATACCCAGATGAGTTTCACGGACTATGTTCAGCCCTGGATTACGGGACCCAGAAGTGTTAAAATTACAGACAGATGACATCCCTTAGAGGAGCAATGACGGCCAGCTGGTAGGAGGTGGTCCAATTTGCAGACTGGGTGGTCAGTCACTTAAGCCAAATCAAGCATTTAGTTGATCCGGCCTAATTATATTCACACTGTTTGCAAGGCATTTGCACTACGTTTAAGCTGCAAAGGGCTCAGGATACTACCTGCGCTGAATGCCTATCGATAAGTGTGTGCTGTGCTTTGGAGGAGGGAAGCTCCAAAACACACAGTGATATTTTCAGCAGCAGCATATTTCAGTAGGCTTGAGCTGCTGCTCTGTTCCCCTCAGAAATGGAGAGGGCTAGCATAGACAACCATCCAGCAATGTTGACAGAAAGCCTGCAGTGGAATTATTGCTGTTGCACACTCAGCCTATGGGAGCCTAACAATCAAATTCGTCCCAATAGCTGGAAGCAGTGAAAAGCCTGGGCTTCACACTATCATGTCTAGTGGTGGGTGCAGGTAAACTCCGCTACACGACAAAGGCAGGGTTTTTGCCAAACTCGGCCCTCAAATCGGAGTGCAGAGTGACAAAAACTCTGTGAACTCCGCCAGTGGAGCAGAGTTTACCAGCCACACTTAGGGGCATATTATCAAGGGCCGGCGATAAATATCGCAAAGTGTACTTATCGTTTACATATTTATCGCCGGCTTTCCCTGGAATGTATCACCCGGTTAGCGCGTTATCAACAACGCGCCTCACCAAGGCGATGAAAATGCCAGAGATAGTGGGGATATCGCCGTTTTCCATGATGGAAAATGGCGACACCCAAGATGATAGGGCCTGTGGTCTTAGCCACACAATCCACCCGCCATGTTAGATATGCCTTAGTCAGGAATGTAACAGACATTAAATTCCTGCGTTCGGCATACTTAACGCAATTTTATATATCGCTAACCCTCCTTGATAATATCACGAAGCTGCCTTCGTGATATTATCCCATGTTGTTTTCCCAGCCATGCCTCCTTTGCATCTCATTATAGATGTGAGGTGAGGCGTGTGAAAAATGGGTAATAAGTCAAGGAATCACATGCTAGCATGTCCTTGATGATAATACAATAACATTTTAGCCACATCTCGCCCGAAAAAGGGGCTCTAATGCGGCAATATTATTATCGTCGCCCCTTGATGATATGCCCATTAGTGATTTCCTCCAAATAGCTCATCATAGTTTCTCCTTAGAATCTGTAGCATTCTTCAGTGTACAAAGGCAAGCATTAGGTTTCAGACCATGCTCACCTCATCAAGCATTAAAAGTTTTAACTTCTTCAGGACTCTTGAGACTTTATGACTAGCTTCACTGGATAACTTTTGGTAGTCTAGTTGGTTGTCATGTTCCACGGGCAGCATCAGAAGTCAATGTAAAATAATTACTTTAATGTTTTGTGCAGCTAATCAGTGGATGATGTAACTGCACACAACAAATTAAACTGTGTAGTCTTCTGTAGGAAAGAAGTGAGAACTTGTATTAAAAATCATTTACCGGTGCCAGCTTGACCGCTGACATACAACAGTATTGGCATAAATGATGTGCATGGACGCTCTTTCTTTTCATGAAGGAATCCATGCTCAACTTTTTCTTTCACCTACAAATATCTTTTTTTGCTCATCATTTAGCTGTGCAAAAAATTCTTCCAAATCAACCTGTCCAGTTGGGTTTGTTGCATTGCAGTCTCTACTCACAAGCTGCTTCCTTTTCAATAATTGGCTGTCCTAGAGGATTGGCTGACCTTTGGCTGCTTTGTGAACTGTCCTTAGCTATCTCAGCAGTGATTGTCTCTTCCTGTTCAATCTCATCATTTAACATTTTCATATCCTTATGTAAAACTGAACCCTCGATGATATCCTTTGCAGCCCTGAAAGAATCTTCGTAGCAGTCAAAGTCACAGAGCAATTATGTTTCAGAACGCCAACACTTAAAAAGCTGCAGAAGTGCTAAATAGAAAAGCTCTTTTTTTTTCAGAAGTCTGGCAACCCAATTTTCTATGAATAATTAGGCTACCTTTGCTATGTCGTACCAAACAACCATCACAACCAACTACTGCACATTTACCTTCATCTACATTTTCTGTGACATTGTTTCTATATCTGTAGTTCTGGAGTATTTCAGAAGACATACATTTTCAAGATATGAACTCTTTTTTGGATAGTAGGTGTCTAGCAAGCTTGTTTTGACAATATCTGTTCTTTCTGGGTAGAATTCTGCAAGGTACTGAATCTCAGGAAAAGACTTTAACTCTTTCGCTGCGGCGGCTATTCTGCCGCAGCGCCAACGGTTGCGTGGGGGCGCGCGGGTGAGCTGCGTGGGTGACAGAACCGTTCCGTCACGGCTCGCGGGTGAGCTGTGCTCATGACGGAACGGTTCCGTCACGGCCCCGCCCGCTCAATAAAATGTGCCGCCATGAGCACAGCTCACCTGCGAGCCGTGACGGAACGTTTCCGTCAATAGCCTCGAAAAGGTTAACACTCTTTTTTGTGTGCATGACAGACATAGACTTACCCAAACAATTCCTCTCGATTTAGAGTAAAAACTAGCTGAACTTAACCAATCTCAGCATTCATAGGATAAACTTTACCTATCTGTAAGCATCTTCAAGCTGAAGCTATAGAGTTTCTTAGTAAAAGGCTTTTCAGCCGAAATCTCTTCACACATCTCCTTCATCTCCATCTTTTCAGATTGTGTTATGAAGTAAGTAACAAAACGATCAACAGCTATGGAGTTGACCCCCCATAAACAGAATATCTATATTTGCATTCCACATTTTCAGAATAATAGGATTGTAGTCATTGATACATTTTGAGGCTTCTGTTCTCCTCAGGTTATAGGTATTTTTGGGTGATTTCCAACTAAGCATATGTCTGACTGCAGACAAAAACAGTTCACTCTTCTTTGGAGATAACTGGTCTTCGAAATCCAAAACAACATTTAGTGTAAATTTTTTCTTTTGTTCTATACTTCCGCAGACAGTACTTCCTACAACTATGTGATTGAAAATGCAGAACTTGCAGTTTTAGGCCTTTTTCGTTACTGTCTTTTGGGATTATACACATAACATACTGCTCTAGAAAAGAAAGCACATTATGGTACATCTTTAACCCACAACAACTATTGAATATGAGGTGCACCTCTTGCTTGGTACTTTTTACACCAAAAGAAATCAGTAACTTCTTCAAAAGGTGAATTCTTTTTGCTGCAGATGAACGCAAGCATGGCATGAAATAGGTGGCTAAAACACCTATAAGCATTTGCAGGTTCAAAAGCACAAAGTTCTCCTGGTGTCTTCAGATTGATGTCCTCAATGTTACAGTTTGCTTCTCTCAAAAGGTCATGCAAGTCGTCCCATGCATACTGACACAACTAAGAGTTACAAACCAAGTTGGTGCACCTACCTTTTAATACATAAATTTCAGTTCACCATGACGATGATGCCAATATTTATTGGTGCCGTGTTGGCACTCCTTCAATTTTATCAAATTGCATTCCAACTTCTCATCTTTTCCATCTTTACATGAATTTTGTTGAGAAAGTCTCTTGCGAACATATTTTGTAGATTAATTGCTGTCTTGAGAATATGGTTAACAGAGTATTATAGTCCAGATATTACAAAATCTAGGGACCTCAGAATATAATATCACTGCTCTATGCTCAGCTGCTGGTATTTGCACTGGATGGTCATCACACCGTCCACCTACTACACTTGGAAATAGTTGTGAAAAACAGCAAGCTTATAAAATGTTCTCCCAGATAATCATTGGCAATCTGGTATAGTTCAATGGAACCTCCCATAACCTCGTTGGAATGTAGTGGATGGATACTGTAGTGCTCACTTTTTGTTCAGATTTATTTCTATCTACTTTTTCAAACTGTCCACTTTAAGGTAATATTTCATACTCCATGTAACTTCCAAGCATAAGCCCCTATACATCTTTGTAAAGTACATTATTTTGTTTGAGGTAGAATGTAGCATTCTTCACCTTATTCACATCAACTAGTTCTTGACAGATGGTTTTTGTTGTGGGAACACCATTCACTAGAATAATAAGTGGTTCATCTATAGCTCTCTCTACACCCACTGTTTCAACATTGTGTTTAAAATGTAAAGGTATGTATACAAATCTACCTTTAAAACCTTTCTGTAGTTCAGCCGGTGGTAGTTTTCCAGTCTTTGGTACCATATGATCTACTGCTTGAAATGGGTGTATAGATTGTACAAGTATTGTGTTGTAAATAGAGGCCGGGAGCCTGGTATCATTTAGGTTGCTTTATTCATTAGAGTCAAGTCTTCAAGATGTTATTAATAAGATGTAGCGAAGACCCACCAGGAGTGACCAGCTTGCCACTCAGCCTGCCTGGTTTCAACTGCCAGTTGTCACCAGGCCTAGCCCCAAACACTCCATGATGTCACCAAAGGTTCTATTGGTGACATTATGTGAAAGACAGTGAAATCCCACAGGCAGAAAAGAGACAGGCTGAATACAACATATTGTTTCATAAATATTTAGATGTTGAAGTTCCTCTGGAATTTGAATCAAGTCTAACTTATTGTGTATTACTTTGGCAGGCATTTTGTTGTCCTTATATATGTCATAGCAATACTAGCAGAAGATACGGTGTGTTATTAAATCAAATTTTCCTTCCACAAATAAATAGCTCGCAAATGTTTGCTACATATCTCTATTTTCTTGTTCAGTATTCAATACCTCATCAACCTTTCTAATTTGGCCTTTGCAGTGTGTGTGTTGACAGCATACACAAACATAGTTTGGTTTATCTGCAGAAACCTTGTTAAACTTTAATATCTTTTGCAAACTTATCAGTACTTGTAGGAAGCTAGCTCCCTATATAGTGTACAAAAAAAGTATACTATGCAGAGAGTCAAGCGAGTCCCTCATTGGTTTACAGAGGCAAAAGTAGATAATACTAACGCTCTATTTGTGGTAATGTGGGCGAGCAGATCAGAGGGTATTGCTAAGCTTTGGTTTTACTCACAGAGGCAATAAATGAGACGCACACTCAAGAAATAATCCAAGACCAGCTTATAAAAATAGCATAGCTATTTATGTAATTTGTTTGACTAAAAACTTTGATCTACAGTAAGTACTTTTAGAGTTAAGATTTTTCAGAGTTCGCAAAATATATTACTTTTGCGTGCAATTACACATAATTGAAGTCGATGGAGAAAAGTAGAAAAACACATCCATGAAATTCATCTTGTTTCAGGTTCAAAGCAGGACCAGGTCCAATGTCCCAGCAGCTGAAGACTGGGATCATCCCGGATTCGCCAGGAGAAGCTGCTGAGGTTGTTGGTAGCTGGTGCGCTATACCAAAGGGAGACACTTGAAAGACACTGCACAGGAGGACTTAAAGGTAAGTCCTAGGGTCCCAATCGAGGGCGGAGGTCACAACGGTCTCAGTAACACAGGAGCACTGCTGGATCATCGTTACAGAGGCTTTTCTGGCCAAGTGCAAAGCAGATAGGTCAGCTGTGCTTGGGCATGTCCTTGCGGTTACGAACAGGCAATGTGGAGAGACAATTTCAGAACAGCTGGGCTACTCACAATGTGGATCTCAAAGATCTCCATGTTCCTCGATGGGTGTGTGCTTCTAGGATAGTTGGAGTCCCGAACAAACTCTTCATCTTGCTATTTGCCACAGAGGGTCTGGCATGCCAGATAGTGGTATAGTTGGGTTATGGTAGGTCCTGGTGTCTCAAAACTTGGTGGGCAGTTCTAACACTCTCGAGCTTATGTACCTCTTCTGGTTAGGGAGCTTTACCAGAGTTGCCAGGGAGCAGCAAGTTGATGAACCGAACTTAGGGGGTCCTTAGGATTGCAGTTTTCCCGCATCCTCCGGGCCGGCGGAATTGTCCACCGGGCCGGAGGATGCGGAAAAACTGCTGCGGAGGCTTTAAAGACCCCCCGCCAGATTAGGATGGCTGGGGGGTCAGGAAGACCGTCCGCCGCTTTTGCGTCGCGGTCGACTTACGACCGCGGCGGAAAAGCTCTAATATGGTGCCAGCCATATTAGGATGGGAGTAAACAGATGCCTTTCCGCGGCGGCTTCACCGCCGTAGAAAGGCATACGGTGATTTCTTTGGGGGCCCGTTGCGGGCCCCCAGGGTGACGGGGAGGGTGGGGGTTCACATGGGGGGTACCTATGGTACCCCCCCCGCATTTGCATGCATGAAGCGACAGGCACCGCGCGGTGCCTGCTGCTTTGTGCATGCAAATGTGAAGCATGCATATTTAACCTTGCGGTGGGTGCTGCTTCAAACAGCACCCGCCGCAATGTTAAATATTGAGGATATGACAGCCAGGGTGGCTTTTACATCCTAATTGCACTGGAGGGACCGCCGTGCCCCTGCGGACAGTCCCTCCTCCTCTGGGGTGGCGACGGACGCAGGTCCGTCCGCCATCCTAATGAGCACCTAAGTGTGTTTGGTGCCTACGGTATGGAAGGGTGTGATAACCTAACTCTAAGGGAGGTTCCTGGTGATTTTTTGAAAGGCTGGGGAAGTTCTGAGGTTCTTGGATTCCTCACAGGTTCTGGACGAGGCTGCACAACCAAAGTTGTCGAGTCCTTGAGGCTGCAAGCTGGGTTTCACGCCAATGTCTCTGCAGCAGGGCTTCAGTTCTAGGGCAGCAGCTCTTCTTTGCCCATGTATTCTTCTGGTCCATTGAATACGAGGTTAAAGGTCCAGGGATGGCCCCAAATTACTACGTTTAGGGGTGATAAAGGGGGAGACAGGTAGTAGCCAATGGGCTACCTACCTTTAGGGTGTTAACCTCCTTTAAGGGACCAATTTCTCTGGGAAGGTGCACAACCATAACCCTGATAAGTTCTTTTCTCACCATCTGAAGAAGGTGGATTTTTAATAAAGGGGTTCACATTACCTGCCACACCTCAGGTGTGGTGCTGTCTGGATTTGAATATCAATATTGTCGTGTATGCGGAGCCCCGCAAGAACATCCCCTGGTGAGGCACACCAATTTAGATCACACGGAGGTGCTTCTGTTTTAAGTTGTAAATCTTTATTGTTTCATTTCTTGTGAATGATCCCTTTAAGGATAATTAACTTCGATATTTAACAGCATATCGGAAAATGACCAGTGTTATAATCCATTTACATTTGAACATTGAGCTCCAATGCATTTCGGGCTTAGGCGCCCTTGATCACGGAGAGCTGGGGAGGAAGCGGAGAGAAGTGACAGTGAGGGAATGTATTGTGTTAGGAGAGGTAAAGGGGATCTATCAAGGTGCTCTTGTGTGTGGGCTACAAAAAATGAGTGCGCAAAGCTAAGGTGCAGGGTGGGGTGGATTTGGACACTCCTCCTCATCTGTCGTCTAGCCATAAGTGGAGCAAGACATGGGGGTTGGGATTGCCAACTAGCTGTAGAAGCCTGGGCTGCACTTCAAAGGTGGCATTGCCTTTAAAGATTCCCACTCTCGAAGACCTTTCCGGCCTGTAGAAGGTGTGGATCACCTCTGCCCAGAGCAGCCTTTGTTTCTGGCCTCTGGGAGTGCGGGCTCTCATCCCATGTGATTATAAACTTGTCTGGTGAAAACAGGCTGACTATGACTAGTCACAGACCACATCAGTGCTTGATAGATTTTCAGGGGAGCCTCTAAAGGAACTCCCATGTAAATGTATTAATAAATCCAACTTTGGCATCAGTGAGGATTTTTTAGGACAAAATGTTTGGTACCAAACATCTTAGGGTACAATGAAGCCATTATGGAGCCATGAAACTTGTATTGACAAGTATCCAGCCCATGTACTCTCTATGGCTTCACTGTGCACTTATAATTTCTGAGAATGGCTCAGATATTTCAGGGTAACTTCTGCTCACGCAGATATGTCCCCACATGGGATGTAGTGCACCCTGCCTTAGTGCTGCAAGGCCTGCAGTGGGGGTGACTCACCAATTCCCCATGCAGTGACTGTGGGCATGGCACACAGGGCTGTGTGCCATGTAGACTCTATGGTTTTCTATGTGCAAAGACATACAGTTTGCAGTGGCAGTTTGCATGGTCTTGGTGGGGGTATCTCTGTGGTGGCACAATTTGTGCTACAGCCTCAGTTGACCCACTTCAGTACCCATGCACCAGGTACCAGGGGTACCATTTACTTGGGACTTACAGGGGTGGCTGAAGTTGTGCTAATTGTCGTATTTAGAAAAGAGATCTGGTGCTGAGAACCTAGTTAGAAGGTACCCAATGGCACTTACAGTGTGAAATCATGTTAGGCATCAAGCAAAAAAGTGGGGGTTATCCATGTCAAAAAAGGCACTTTCTTGCACTCATAGACCCACTGACATACAAAAACACACAGACTAATATATGCACTTATAGAGTTTTTTCGCTAGTGATGTAGCCAGTGTGATGCTCAGAATAATTTATATAGCTATGAATTTTGAATGTGCTGTTGTCTATTGAATGTCTGCTTTTGTTTTGTGCATTCATGACATATTCACAAATTCAGGGGGTTGACAATCCATAAAGGTAGCAATTGATGCCACTTTAACGCTCTCTGGCCAATCCAAGTAATGTCCAGATTAGCCAAACCCAAGTCTCTGTCAATGCCACTCTTTCTAGCACACTCTATAGCCCAAAACAAACTGCTATGGCCCATAACCCACACAGCAGTAGCAGACAGGAGAAGGCTGAAGCTGAATGACAGTTTTATTTATTTATTTATTATTTATTTATTTATATAATTTATAAAGCGCCCAAATCACCCCAAATGAGGTATCTCCGCGCTAAGGACATATATTAGTATGGGGTGCAAAGTTAAAAAAGTAGAGTTTTAAGTTTTTTCATGAAACCCAGGTAGTTAGGGGTGAGACGAATATCAAGAGCTAATTGATTCCATAGCTTGATGCCAGGTAGGAGAAAGATTTTCCTCCCAACCTGGCTTGCCTAATGCGAGGGATGACAAGCAGGCCTTTTCCTTCAGAGCAAAGGGAACACAGCGGTGTGTATTTCATTAGCTTATCAGCTAGATAGGCAGGACGCAACTGGTTTAGGCCTTTAAAAACAATACAGCAGATTTTAAAATGAATTCTTTTACGAATAGGTAGCCAGTGAAGTTTGTGTAAACCCCGAGGGACCCCGATAAGGTGCACTGGTTACCAAACGAGCAGCTGTGTTTTGTACCACCTGAAGACCTTGCAAGGCAGATTCCTTGGCGGAGATCAGTAAAGCATTGCTGAAATCCAAATGACTCGGTACCAGAGTGTGAATCAGGGTTTTTCGAGTAGATGCTGGTAAGAAATGGAAAACCTTACGAAGGAGGCTAAGGGCATGAAAGCAGGCTCTTTTTGTTACAGCTATATGTTCGTTCATATTTAGATGTTTATCTATTAGCACCCCTAGATTTTTAACTACTGCCTTAGGAGATGGTGCAGAACCTAATTCATCTGGCCACCATCTAGGGGACCAGCTGGCGATAGCATCTTTGAAAAGCATTATTGCTGTCTTTCCTGCATTCAATTGCAAGAAATTACTGCTCATCCAAGATGTTATGGCTCTCATACCTTCCATTAACATGCTTTGGATGTTAGGAGTGGTACAAAGGGAGTGGTGATGGACTGAGCATCTGAATCAATCAAACACTTACACTCAGTCAAGAGATCTGGGTTTGATCCATCACCGTTCTTTAGCCCACTCTGCCACCCCAGTTCAGACATGGCCATATGCAAATCAGTCTGACCCTGTGCCTCATGGGAACAGTCCAGCCCGAACTGCCAAGCCATGTCTTCCATGGACCGGAAACAAGCTTCCGAGGACCGGTTTCTGGCATTCCAGCCCTCTTCAGCCCGGCTTGCTTGAATCCAGTGGCAAAGTGAGCAAGGGACTCACGTCTGAGCATACCCTGGATGTTAGGAGTATCATTCTTGTAAGATAGAAGAAGTTGTGTGTCGTCTGCGTAGGAGATTGGGGTAAACCCGATCTTCCTAAGAAGTGCTGAAAGGTGGGACACGTACACATTGAACAAGGATGGACTCAGACAGGAACCCTGAGGTACCCCTGTAGTTACAGGGGTAGTCTTGGAATGAAATGGTCCAAGATTCACTGTTTTGGTCCTGTCTTTAAGGAAGTCCTGAAGCCAATCCAAAGCTGAATTCTGGATGCCTATAGATCGTAATCTATCCAGCAGGATTTGCTGTGAGATGGTGTTGAATGCGGCGGACAGGTCAAGCAGTATAGGAATCACTGGTTGACCAGCGTCCGCCAGCACGCAAATGTCATCTCTTACATTCACGAAGGCCAGTTCAGTACTGTGCCTGGGACAAAATCCTGACTGAGATTGTTCCAGACAGTTGGAAGCTTCAGAATGAAAAGCAGTTAAATGGAAGTGAGGTACTGGTTTAAAAAAACATATTTTATTGGATGGTGTAAATATACAGGTTAATAACATCAGGTAATGTCTTCAAAAGATAAGTAAGTAGATCAGTGATTGACTTAAGTAAAAATATAAAAATGTAACTTGGATATGCTTCTAATGGTGTGCAGTCAACCAACCATGCTTCAATTGAATTTGTAACTAGCATGGTCCTTCTAGAATGTGCTGCAAACTTGTGACCAACTGGTCTAGTGCATTGCTATGGAGACTCTGCTTTGAGGCTGTTGGGGGAAGAGTCTTAAAGAGAATGTTGTCAGATTTTTTTTTATTAGAGGTCGGTAGAGCCATTTTTGAAGAATAAGTGTTTGTTTTCCTAGTGAAGGCTTTGCTATAAAGTGAAGTGTTGGTTTAAAGCAATAAAACAACCTAGCTAAATATGGTTTTAGACTTCCATAATAATTCGCAAATTCGTTGTGATGCGAGTGAATAATTTGTGAATATGCACAAATACACATCCATATTGGGCTTTATTATAAAAGTGCATGAAAGGGTTAACACATACTAATCATTCAGAAGTGGAATAACAAAACTAAAATATGAAAGGCATGTTTTTATGTTCTGCCTTCCACAGTATCAGAGAGTGCAAAGTAGAAATTGCCATCATTAATGGTTGCGTTGTATGAAAGCACTGAGCCATTCTTATGCTTGGTTTTCACATTTTCTGGGAGTATTGCATCTATGCTAACAAAAGGGAGGGACAAGATAAGGGCTTTCAAGGTCCAGCATACGCGCCGAATACATTAGTGTAGACAGTCGCCATACCGATTTTATTCAGGGTAGGAGACAGGATTATTAAAATTAGTTTCCCTGATCCTCCCATTCCCCTGTTTTAAATCACATGGTCTTTTAGAACTCACATCACTGTACTTCTACACTCTAGGGTCCCTTACACACACCGCACCTAACAGCAAGGAATAAAGGATCTCTGCCAAATAGCCTCCACTGTGGTTGCCCGTCGGGTATTGCAGCGCCTACCGGACAAGGAGCATGCCGGATGATGAAGCATGACACCCAGCGGGCTGGGTGCTTGAGGGCCCTCATTCCAAAAGGAAGGATTCCCCATCCTCCCTCTTGGAAGCCACTACTTCATCTCACCCAACGTTTTTGTCACCCCCCCTTAGGAACTGCATACTCCTTTTTGCTTGTTACTAATATTGCATCTATCCAATAAGAGCAAAAAAAGCATTTGATCAATTAACTCAATTTCCAGGTATGTAAAATAGACTGAACTTAAATAAAAATGGTTGACTAGGCAGATGTTTATATGAGGTTGATAAAAGTGAGTATGATATATAGAAAAGTATACCAAATGTATGAGATGATCTATGAGTGGTTGTGTGAATGTTTTTATACATTTATTAACAGGTGAGTAAGTCTCCTTTTGCTTGTGTGAGTTTGTGACTGTCTGAGATTGAGGCTAGGTGTGTGAGAGGTTGCTTAACAATGTGTTGCCCTAGAAATGTATATTGTTCATGTATTGTTTTACTGAATACTCTAGTTGACATAACAAAACTGCTTGCTAAGCTTCACATTTATACTTAGCAAGGGACTAGAAACTCTGCAAAGTTTCAAAGGTTCATACTTGATGTGCTGCTCCAAAACTATGTTTTTCCTTGAAGTCTGATACTTGTGGTCTTATTTATTCTATTTTAAAAGAGGACTACAAGTCACAGAATTGAAAAGAAAAACACGCACGGGAGCAGTACATAACGCATGAACCTGGGAAACTTGGCAGCTATTTATTAAATACCCTTTAGTATAGTTATTTTTAAGTTATAGGGCAGGCCTGTATATGCTACAATTGTAAAACATGCTGTTTCAAGTAATATTGAGTCACATGTGTAATTTGACACTCTTAGGCATAGTTAAAAAGGTATTGTTTTACAAATAGGGCAGGTGTAATACATATGTTGGAAACCATAACTACTCATGTAGTCTGTCAGACAGAGTCTGAGGTGTGCAGGTATTTAGTGAATTACCTATACAGAATGTATGTATGCAGCCGCAATTACATATAAATATTGACCAAAGTCTGACTATTGGACAAGGAGAGGCCTTTCATATCGGAAACCACGGTGTGACTCTGTAACCCCTGCATTGAGTACTGATGCTGTGCTGAGGGAAACTAAAGATGGTGAAAATGCTGCATCTAAGGGGGAAACTGTCGGGGAGTTAATGCAAAACATGGGTGGTGATGTGCTATTGGAACAAAATACTGTGGGTATTGACCATAATTTGGGAGAACAGGTTGGAAGTCAATTGAATCCCCCTAGATTGCTCATTGTAAACACAATATGTAGTGACAGACCTGCTCTAGGAAGTTTTGTATCTTGGAATATTGCAGGGTTGGGGAGCAAGCTGACGTTTCAATCATGGATTGACTTCATCAATGGGTTCGAACTGTGTTTTTTACAAGAGACATGGGCTTGCGATCCCATTTTTCTCCCAGGTTATCTAAATTTTTCGATTCCGGCAAGTAGAGGTGCTAGGGGTAGACCCAAGGGAGGCCTCACTGTTTGGATTAGGCAGAGCCTTGAAATTACTGTGAAAATGTGGGACTTGGGTTGTAGAGACATTCAAATGCTGAGAATTTCTTCGGTAAAATGGGGTGTGATAGATTTATACAATGTCTATGCCAGAGGCTCCAATATTGGGAGTTCCTCCACTCTAGAGGCTGTATCTAATTTTCTGCAAACAAAGTCCCTTGGGAATAGAATAGTAATAGCTGGGGATCTAAATAGGACCTTTGAACCTCTAGACAGTACTGAAAACCCATTGGGGCAGGAAGAGGACAATCTATGGGGTGTTCCTTATCTGAATCTGGCCCCTGTTAAACGTTGGACGAAGGATATTCTTCTCTTAAATGCTATGTGTTTAGAACATGGGATGAGAGCCCTTAATGGCAGAACAAAGGGTGATAAGGAAGGTGTGTGTACATATGATAATGGTCATAACAGAAGTAGGATAGACTACGTTATTTGTAGTCTTAATCTATGGCAGGGGGTTTGTGACATGGAAGTCAAGGGCAGGATAGAAAGTGACCACAACCCCCTTTGCGTGACCCACACTTGGTGGAAGCCCACACAGTCAAATTTACATGTAAGTGATGGGTTGCTCCCAGACATGGCAAATAATATGCGTAGGTTAAAATGGCCTTCTGTGTTGGCGAATGTAGCATCCATGGATTTTATTGGGTCTGAAGTGGATAAAGCAATTGTTTCCATGGAATTAGCTAGCCCCACACGCCCAGGATCAGGGGCAATTACTGAAATACACAACAACCTTTTCTCCCTCTTAAAACCCCATTTTATGAGAGCATGCAAGGGAAACCGTATAATATCCACCAAACCAGCTGGGTGGTTTAACCAACAGTGTAGGGTAGCCAGATTAACACTGGGTAACGCTATTAGAAGCAGGGATAGGGCAGCGATTATAGCAGCTAGAAAGCATTATAATACTAGCATCTCCTTGGCCAAAAAAGCATGGGATGAGAAGTATTGGGAGGAATTAAAGGAGGCCTCCGGAGCAAAGGATTCCAGGCTCTTTTGGAAGTTAGTGAAGTGGGGCAGAGGTGGTACCCCAAAAAAACCAGACAACAACGTCGCAGAATCCGCCTGGGTGAACTATTTTAGGCCCCAATATGCTGAGACAAAAGATTGGGTTGGTGGGGAGGCAATTTCAGTTGTATTTCCCAAGGATAACTTGTTTACTGCCAAGGAAGTCGACCTTGTAATCAGTTCCATACAAGGGGGCAGGGCCCCCGGATTAGACGGGATACCTTCGGATGTTTTCAAGAATGATAAAACTAGGTGGGTCCGGTATGTGTTCTTATTAGGGAATGCAATCGCTAAAGGTGCGCTAGTCCCAGAACAGTGGAAAGGAGCTATTATTATACCTGTACATAAAAAAGGAGATCGATCCCTCCCAGCCAATTATAGGCCCATAAGTTTGATTGCCACTATCCAAAAAGTAATTGGAAAGATGGTGGTAAACAAGCTTATGGATTGGGTGGATGAAAATGATTCCCTTTCTCCCTTTCAGGCAGGTTTCCGGAGGGCCACTAGTACCATCGACCAGGTGTTCCGCTTTACCATGCTGCGGTGGGGGACGGTACTTCTTGGCGGGGGCAGCCTGTATGTCGCTTTTGTCGACTTGCGGGCTGCCTTCGACCTAGTCCCAAGGGGCAAGCTCTGGGCAGTTTTAAGCAAGATAGGCATCCCAGCGGAATTGCTTACTTTAATTATGAGGTTACACGAAAGCAATTTTGCCAAAGTACAGTGGGGAACAAATGGTCAATCCTCCATCGACTTTCCGGTGGAGCGAGGGGTTCGCCAAGGTTGTGCAATGGCACCCTTGCTCTTTACATTATATATCAATGGGATAGTTGATAGGATGTTAGACGCTAGTGTGGATGCAACTTCGTTAGCGGGCATCAGGGTTCCCATCCGGATGTTCGCTGACGACACGTTAATAATGTCCAAGACCCCTGTAGGGTTACAGCGAGCCCTGAACATTTTTGATGACTTTTGCCAGGAGCATGGCCTGGAAGTAAACATAGGCAAGACTAAGTTGATGGCCATCTCCCGAGGATGTAAACCTCGCCCTAGGATACACATGAATAATATTGGGCTTGAGGTGGTAAGGGAGTTCACTTACCTGGGGGTACAGATTGCAAATAATTATGGTTGGTCGCACCACATAGAAAAGGCGGTATTGAAACACCAGCAAATATCGGGGGCCTTGCGTGTTGAGGACAAAAGATCTAAAACAAAACCCATAAAACCTGTCCTCGCTGTATATGATGCTAAGGCAATAGGCTCGGCCCTATATGGGGCGGAACTGTGGGGTTTTGACAAATTCACTTCCCTACAGTTAGCAGAGAATCAATCAATCAATCAATCAAAGACACTTATAGAGCGCGCTACATACCCGTAGGGTCTCAAGGCGCTTGGGGGGGGGGGCGCTACTGCTCGAACAGCCAGGTCTTCAGCTTCTTCCTGAAGGAGAGGTGGTCTTGGGTCAGGCGCAGGTCGGGAGGGAGGGAGTTCCAGGTCTTGGCGGCCAGGTAGGAGAAGGACCTTCCTCCTGTAGTCGCTCTTCGGATGCGGGGGACGGCGGCGAGGGCGTGGTTGGCTGATCGGAGGTGGCGTTTGGGAGCGTAGAAGTTGATCCGGCTGTTGAGGTAGCTCGGGCCTTGGTCGTGTAGGGCTTTGTGTGCGTGGGTGAGGAGGCGGAAGGTGATTCTTTTGTTGACGGGGAGCCAGTGAAGGTCTCTCAGATGTCCGGAGATGTGGCTGGTTCGTGGGATGTCGAGGATGAGTCTGGCTGAGGCGTTCTGGATCCGCTGGAGTCTCTTCTGGAGTTTGGCGGTGGTACCGGCGTAGAGGGCATTGCCGTAGTCCAGTCGGCTAGTGACGAGGGCCTGGGTGACGGTCTTCCTGGTCTCGGTGGGGATCCACCAGAAGATCTTCCGTAGCATGCGTAGGATGTTGAAGCACGCCGAGGAGACGTTGTTGACTTGCCTGGTCATGGAGAGGGAGGAGTCCAGGATGAAGCCCAGGTTGCGTGCATGGTCTGTCGGTTTGGGTGCGGTGCCCAGGGCGGGAGGCCACCAGGAGTCGTCCCAGGCGGAGGGTGAAGAGCCCAGGATGAGGACCTCCGTCAGAGTTCAGTTTCAGGCGGCTGGTCGTTATCCACTCGGCTACCTCTTTCATCCCTTCGTGCAGGTTGGCTCTGGCGGTGGCGGGGTCGTTGGTCAGGGAGAGGATCAGCTGGGTGTCGTCGGCGTAGGAGATTATGCTGAGGTTGTGTTGGCGTGCGATGGCCGCGAGGGGGCTCATGTAGACGTTGAAGAGGGTGGGGCTCAGAGAGGATCCTTGAGGGACGCCGCAGATGACTTCAGAGTCCTTAGGGGGATTACGGGACTGCCCCAGAGTACCCCATTAATCCCTCTTAGTCTTGACTTGGGGAGAAGATCGGTTAGTGACCGAGCCAGATTGCGTCCCATTCTATACTGGAGAAGACTCTGGTCCACCCCTGAAATTAGGCATTACGCGGAAGGTTTCCTGGCAATAATCAAAATTGATACCTTCCATAAAATATCTTGGTTGAAAAACCTAAGGGTAATGCTAGGTGAACTAGGTCTTTCCAACCTCTGGGACAATCCAGGGGGGTAGTATTCCCAAGTAAAGATACACTTAAAATGTTGTACTGGGAGTGGATAGACGGCAGGCTTTGGAGGGGGGGTTAAATCGGACTCAATGGGTGGTCGTTTTCTGGAAAGTAAAATGTGCCCTGTAATAGAACAATATTGGGACAGTATAACTGTACCTATGGACAGGAAGTTATTCTTTCAATTAAGATCTGGCTCCCTCCCGTTGAGATATCTAACAGGCAGATGGAAGGGTTTGAACTCTATGTGCTGCCCAGCGTGCTGCGCTATCAACAAAAGCGTAGGACACTTCCTATTTGCTTGTAATGCCTATGCCTCCCCAAGAAGGGTATGGTTAACCCCTGTCTGCAAGAATCTTGGGACATCCAGTGCAGTTGAGGCTCAGAGAATCATTTGTACTACTTCTGAGGAGCCTATTGTCATGGGAACAGCTAAGTATTTGGGCTGGGCTTGGTCCATTAGGCGGAGAGCTCTTTCCCTTAATGCTTCTTGATCAATGTTTTTAGCCTGTATGTATTTTTCCTTTTACAACGATTAAGCTGCGCAACTGTTTTAATATGTACTGGAAGAAATGTTTTTATCAAGTGTTATGTTTTTACATGCATGTTGTGCTTTCATGAGTATATAACTCGAATAAAGCTTTTCTACTACTACTACTACATTACATATAACTGGTTTGTATGGTATGCTGTAGGTAGGCTATAGGACAGAGTGTTTTCTAGGTAAATGTAGTTTTAAGTTTACTAATAGACCTATATGCCCAGTTATACATGCAGTATCCCGCCTTTACCGCAACTCATTTCCCCATTAAGGAAAACATAGAGGTACTCTTACAGCCAGACAGAGGGAGCCTGAGGCAGTTACCCATTCAGTCACATGCCATATATTGAACAGTAGGAGACCCAGTTGCACACACAGTTATATATCCCTGTGCTCACAAACACAGCCAGCAAGCAATCCATACAAGCAGGTTCATACACATATAGAGACCCATAGAGATCGTAAGATAACTAGTCACATAGCTACATAGTCATTTACAAATCCATTGACACAAGCAGAGAGGGACTGATACAATTATTTAGATTTGGACTAAAGCAATAATGCTCCTAATCACCCATGCAGATAAGTGCCCCAAAAATATGCGTTGGGCCTGCTTCTGCAGTTTTACAGCTCGGTCGCGTTGACATTTAAAATTCCTTGCCAAACTTTAAACTTCCCTTCTTCTACATATATGTTACCGCTAAGGAAGGGTTACGTAGGCTATGGAGCAGTGTGCTATGTAGCTAGAAGGTGTGACATTTACTTTAGAGTTTCAGCCAGTAATGTGTGTTTGAGACTGCTAGGCGCAATTAAATAGACTCCTACACTCACTCAGTTATGTAGGCAAGTACTGACACAACCTACTTATGGCCTACTACTGCAGACCCTGTCTGTACACTTTTACTACAAGCGATAGACATGTTTTCAAAAGCATAGTTTCTCTCTCTCATACAGTGAGACAGCGCAGAGTAACTTATACATTTACTGGCATACTCAGAAACTAGTTATGTATCAGCAGTATCAAAGACAGTTGCAGACACACTTACAAACTCATGGGCCTCATCTACAAGAAAATGATGCAGCGCGTCTTCGCAAACCATTTCGCTGTGCCATGCTGTATCATTTTGAAAGAGCAGGGGTGCATTGTATTGACAACAGTACGATGCATTCCTGTGCTTTACCCTGCACTGATGCACAATTGGCTGCCATACGCCAGCACAGGCATCCTTGTGTCATGATGCAAGGGTGCTTGAGCTGAGGGGATGATTGTTTTCTGCAGGAAGGGACACCTTCCAGCACAAAAACAATCATTAATGGCATTTTCCTCTTTCGATGCATGCTGCAGAATGCACCAACTGGTTTTGCTGCTCATAACTTTAAAGGAATTACTTTATGTTGACCACTAATGCTACCTGTTGCACATGACAATACACTAGAATACCAGAAATATGGAGAAGCTTGTACTAAGGTATTAAAAGTAATGAAAAAACAGAAGCTTGTAATCATTGATGTTGAGAGCATGGTATTAAACTTAATGGAATGCAGCAGATTTTAACACCTTAGCTGCTTTGGAACGTCCAGCTCCAGTGCTGAACGTTCCATTGCGCAGGTGCAGTTGGAACGTCCAACGGCCGACGGCAGCACTCCCGAGGTAGTGGTGCCGTCAGCCGCTGGACGGGCGCAGCTCTTAAGGGGTTAAAAATAAACTACTATGTATTCTTTAGAGGAAAGCATTTAATTGTACTCGTTGACCTACTGCAACTTACCCCTTAAAAGGACAACCTGTTTTCAATACACTTGTCTATAATATAACAAGAAATTATTTGGGGAATATTGGCAATGTAAATATTTGGCTACACTTTGAATAAAACGAACTAATAAAAAATATTTCAAGCATCTGATGTGGATTATGTAAATATTCTTAAGGAAAATAGAATGGGAGTTCTAACAAATGATGGAAAACATGCTTTAGAAAGTTAACTTATCAAAAAAACTACTTCCACCAAACATTACCGTGGCAGAACTAATGTACAAAATTATTAAAGAGCAGAAATCCATAGGCTGTTTAATGCCTACACTTCAAGAGTGCTCCAAATTCAACAAACAATTACTATAGATGAAATAGAACATCATGGAGTGACAATACGGCTCACAAAAAAACCACGTGCAACTGGATTCTGTAGAGAAGTCTGTATCTATGGCTGGAGTTTTATAAATGCCTTTATGCGTATGCAAAAACAGACGAGTAATTTTGTGGCATAATTTAAATGTTGAAGAATGGTTCGTAAATGGTGCAATGGGTACAGGTATTGAGTTCATTAATTTTCCAAATCGAAATGTGTTCGAATACTTGGCCATAAAATTTGATCAGATTGATGGCGTCAAACAGATTTGGCCAATATGTTGAGAGTTTTTTGCTAGTGAAAGACTTATGTGTGGGGTGTCACCAGCTTTATCTCTCTCTAGCGTATGATGTAACAATCCATAAATAATAAGGCTTATGTGTAGATGGCGCTTTTGTTAATATTGGTAGTACTGTCTTTAAAGAAGGAATGTAATATGTAGCATTTCCATGAGTTAGAACGTTGACCGGTTTGGATTTTATTGATTTTGATGACAAGAAAGTCAGTTCCAATGCAAGTTGTGTCAGGGAGTACAATTGGTTAAGAAGTACAAACACTCCTAATTTAGAACAGTATCCTATTTATGGGATATGGATAATCTGTCCTAAGTGGAAGCTTCCAAAAGAATCAACAGTTATTCAAGAAAGTTACAGATGGAAAAATGACTGTGAAAAATGTTATTAGAATCTGGAACAAGATCACAGCCGACCAGCTCGCCGCTTCCCTGAGCCAGCACCCTCCCGCCAGCTCAGCGAACCCCAGCCAGGCCGCCGACAACCTCACGAAGTGGATCAGCAACTGCGCGGACGAACTCGCCCCACTGAGGACCCCGCCCAGCAGACCCGGCAGTAAGAAAGCCCCATGGTTCACCGACGAACTCAAGAGCTCCAAGAAGAACTGCCGAGCCCTCGAGAAAGTCTGGAGAAGGGAACCAACACCGGACAACATGACCACCTTCAAGCTTGCCACCCGGAAGCACCACCAACTGATCCACGCCACCAAGAAAACTGCATTCAAGGACCGGCTGGACAACAACGCACACAACTGCAAGGAACTCTTCAACATCGTGAAAGAGCTCTCCAACCCCAACGCCGGAAACAACAACATCACCCCATCGCAAGACCTCTGCAACTCCCTCGCCTCCTACTTCCACAACAAGATCACGGACATACACAACAGCTTCAGCACTCAACCGACGCACGCCACGACCGCACCAACGCCCCCCACCACCACCCTCCGCGCCTGGACTCCAATCAGCACCGAAGACACCATCCGCATGATGAACTCCATTCACTCCGGATCTCCGACCGACCCCTGCCCTCACCACGTCTTCAACAAGGCTGACGCTGTCATCGCACCCCACCTGCGGGACATCATCAACACCTCCTTCGACACCGCCACCTTCCCGGAGAGCTGGAAGCACGCCGAACTCAGCGCTCTACTAAAGAAACCAACTGCGGACCCCACCGAACTCAAGAATTACCGCCCCATCTCGCTCCTCCCGTTTCCAGCCAAAGTCATCGAGAAGACCGTCAACAAGCAGCTGGCCGCCTTCCTCGAGACGAATGGATCCCTCGACCCCTCACAGTCTGGCTTCCGAGCCAACCACAGCACCGAGACCGCCCTCATCGCCGCCACCGATGACATCAGAGCCCTGATGGACAACGGAGAAACAGCGGCCCTCATCCTCCTAGACCTCTCCGTGGCATTCGACACTGTCTGCCACCGCACCCTAGTGCAGCGCCTCAGCAACGTCGGAATCCAGGAGAGGGCACTGGAATGGATCATCTCCTTCCTCGACGGAAGAACACAGACAGTCCGTCTACCACCGTACAAGTCAGAGGCCACCGAAGTCATCTGCGGCGTCCCTCAAGGATCGTCGCTGAGCCCCACCCTCTTCAACGTCTACATGAGCCCCCTCGCGGCCATCGCACGCCAACACAACCTCAACATCATCTCCTACGCAGACGACACCCAGCTGATCCTCTCCCTGACCAACGACCCCGCCGCCGCCAGAGCCAACCTTCACGAAGGGATGAAAGACTTAGCCGAATAGATGACGACCAGCCGCCTGAAACTGAACTCAGACAAGACGGAAGTCCTCATCCTGGGCTCCTCGCCCTCCACCTGGGATGACTCCTGGTGGCCCCCCGCCCTGGGCACCGCACCCAAACCGACGGACCACGCACGCAACCTGGGCTTCATCCTGGACTCCTCCCTCTCCATGACCAGACAAGTCAATGCCGTCTCCTCGTCGTGCTTCAACATCCTGCGCATGCTACGGAAGATCTTCCGGTGGATCCCCACTGAGACCAGGAAGACGGTCACCCAGGCCCTCTTCACCAGCCGACTGGACTACGGCAACGCCCTCTACGCCAGAACCACCGCCAAGCTCCAGAAGAGACTCCAGCGGATCCAGAACACCTCAGCCAGACTCATCCTCGACATCCCACGACACAGCCACATCTCCGGACATCTGAGAGACCTGCATTGGCTCCCCGTCAACAAAAGAATCACCTTCCGTCTCCTCACCCACGCACACAAAGCCCTACACGATCAAGGCCCGAGCTACCTCAACAACCGCATCAACTTCTACGCTCCCAAACGCCACCTCCGATCAGCTAGCCACACCCTCGCCGCCGTCCCCCGCATCCGAAGAATGACTACAGGAGGAAGGTCCTTCTCCTACCTGGCCGCCAAGACCTGGAACTCCCTCCCGACCGACCTGCACCTGACCCAAGACCACCTCTCCTTCAGGAAGAAGCTCAAGACCTGGCTGTTCGAGCAGTAGCAGCACCCCCCCCCCCTCCCCCAAGCGCCTTGAGACCCTCCGGGTAAGTAGTGCGCTCTATAAATGTCTTGATTGATTGATTGATTATTATGCATCTACCACTCAAATACATTCTGAGCTTTTTCTGTATTTAATATTACCGGATTGCAAACTGGTGCCTTTTTGACACATTAAAAAAACAGGCTAACTAAAGTATGACCTTTCCAACTTGCAGATCAGATGTCGGTCTAAGTTAATTCTAGAAACAACTGGAAAAAATCGTAAATTAAACCTACAATGATGGAGAGCAGATGGATCTGAACTAGGATCTCAAATTACAAAATTCAAAGCTATGCAAGGATCAATTTCTGGATGAACTTACAATACTTTGGCTATTATCTTTCACTAAGGACTCAATATGACATCTGGACACTGCACTGTCTATTTAAAGAGTGAAACTGGATGGACAGAATGCAATGACAGCAACTTTAATTTCAAACCAAAACTTCCTTTCAGGCTACTAAACTCTTATCTTTTGTTTCTTCAACCAAAGTTCTAAGGAGGATTTCTTGAAAGAAAAAGGTGTGTAGTGTTTCTTCTACATGGATCACTAGTGTTTTAGACATCATTCTGCCTATCAAGGATGATGTCTTTAAGTAGTTCTGCAAAACTGATTAGTCCTTTTCTTCCAGAAATGAGTTACTTACTATATCATATAAATGCTACACTCTCTAATTAAACTGTCAAACTGGATGGACACAATTCAATTCAAATCAAATTAAACAACTTTATTCGGTTTTGCGTATAGAAAACCATAAAAGTTACACAGCATCCAACTCTCATTCAAAACATGATACATTAAAAGAACAGTTCATATCAATGAAATCAAAGAAGATGGTGTTAAAAAAACACATATATCACACATTAAAACAAAGTGCCTTCTAACAGTGAAATAGCAAAAATACCAGGCAGGCCCAAATTCTCACCGTAGATTTCAAATAGCCCACGATGAAAAAAATGCAATCTGCCTTACACAATTGCAGATACAAAAACGCTGGTCGAACTTGGCTAAAATTCAACCTCTTTAAAATGGGAAATAAAAAATATCTCTGGGGTACCTCATAAAATTTGCAGAGTAACATAAAGTGTAGCAGGTCCAGTGGAGACACACCGCCACAAGCACAGGGTGCTAACACCTGTCCTCTACTACACCCTTTTGGAACGGCAAGTAACAAGTGATCCAGACAAAACCTGGACAATAAAAACAGCTTGTATGTGGACAATGACCCCAGGAGATAAGGCTCTGTGGTTGTGTTGGTTTTAAGCGCCACAAATTTGTGAACACTAGGTTTTCGCACTTCCAACTCATCTCTTTCTAGCTTCCTTATGCAGCTAAAAGCTTTCTTAACAAACTAAACATCCTTTCTTGCAATGGTATCAGGCTTTAAAAAAGTTCAGGGCGCCCCAGGTCTGCAAAGCAACCTCTAATATATTTCAGCCATGGTATTTGGGACATATAGTTCAGGCTCGTACAATCAGTTATAATCTGCTTGGTAAGAGCTAATTCCTTATTCAGCCAACACTTAAGTAAAAACACTATAGGGCTCAAACCCAGGGTGTTTCTTAAAAAAGGTACCCCCAGTTCCTCATGAACCGCCAGGTTTGATAGACCGCTTGGCACGCCCAACAAGCGCATTAAGAAGTTGTTCTCAACCACCTGCACTACTTCTGTGGTTGCACCCACTGGGGTGAACCACTCAAGAACTCCATGTACCAGAGTCCCGAGGGGCGATCCGGAGGAGGGTCTAGCGGTGTGCGGTCCATTGCGATTGTTTCTACAAATTGGCTCCCTTGAGCTTTGAGCTGACGAGCTCCTGGACGACACACCTGCGTGCCGGTTCGGGCATCGAGGCCTTTGACGGTTGCTTGGTGGCCTTCTCTTCCACCCCTAACTATTTTCTCTACTGATGAGGGAAGTTATCCCGAAACCCGAGCCATTTCTCGGGCGATATCCAAAAACCCGGGACATGTATCGGGTCTAGAGATCATCAGTTCAACAAGTACCTACTTGCACCCACTGGGGTGAACCACTCAAGAACTCCATGTACCAGAGTCCCAAGGGGCGATCCGGAGGAGGGGCTAGCGGCGTGTGGTCTATTGCGATTGTTTCTACAAATTGGCTCCCTTGAGCTTTGAGCTGACGAGCTCCTGGACGACGCACCTGCGTGTCGGTTGGGGCATCCAGGCCTTTGCCGGTTGCTTGGCAGCCTTCTCTTCCACCCCTAACTATTTTCTCTACTGATGAGGGAAGTTAAACCCGAGCCATGTCTCGGGCGATATCCAAAAACCCGGGACATATATCGGGTCTAGAGATCATCAGTTCAACAAGTACCTACTTGCACCCACTGGGGTGAACCACTCAAGAACTCCATGTACCATAGTCCCAAGGGGCGATCCGGAGGAGGGGCTAGCGGTGTGCGGTCCATTGCGATTGTTTCTACAAATTGGCTGCCTTGAGCTTTGAGCTGACGAGCTCCTGGACGACGCACCTGCGTGCCGGTTGGGGCATCCAGGCCTTTGCCGGTTGCTTGGCAGCCTTCTCTTCCACCCCTAACTATTTTCTCTACTGATGAGGGAAGTTATCCCGAAACCTGAGCCATGTCTCGGGCGATATCCAAAAACCCGGGACATGTATCGGGTCTAGAGATCATCAGTTCAACAAGTACCTACTTGCACCCACTAGGGTGAACCACTGAAGAACTCTATGTACCAGAGTCCCGAGGGGCGATCCGGAGGAGGGGCTAGCGGTGTGCGGTCCATTGCGATTGTTTCTACTTCTGTGGTGGTGTTCCCCCAGATTTCACTGCCATTGCAAGCTGTTGCTATGCCTTTGGCCTGATAAATTTTCAACATGGCTGCAATTGGGCGCTTGCCTATCTTTGCAGCAAAGTTAAAAATAGCAGCAACTACCCTTGTGAACTCCCCCTTTTCCTTCTGAATGAGGGGCCCCCACTTCAGGCATTCATCAAATAAAACCCTCAAGTATGAAAAGACAGTCATCACGGGGACCTTTTTTGGGCCCTACTGAAAAAGGATACTTTTTCTTAGGCTGCGTCCCTACCTGTAATATGTACGATTTGGTATTATTAATTGCCAAATCTCGAGACCCCATAAAAGTTAAAAAGGTGTCAAGCAGGGATGGAAGTCCCCTAGCGGTTCTGGCTATGAGGACTGCATCATCCGCATATAGTAGGACGGGGGGACCCGGTCCCCCTACATTATGAAAATCTCTCCCTGTGCCAACCAA
This sequence comes from Lissotriton vulgaris, assembly GCF_964263255.1. Taxonomy (NCBI): domain Eukaryota; kingdom Metazoa; phylum Chordata; class Amphibia; order Caudata; family Salamandridae; genus Lissotriton; species Lissotriton vulgaris. The sequence goes on along the minus strand of NC_141685.1, from coordinate 2,039,190,318 downwards.
AGCTCCAGCTAGATCGTTTATGTAAAGGTTGAACAGAAAAGGGGTCAGTCGTACCCCTCTCCAACTTTACAATCCCCGGAGACACGGCGATCCTTAGCATATCTAACATTTGCCTTGGTGTCCCTGTGCAGATCCTCTAGGAAGTTAACAATATTGTCGTCCACCCCCATGGCCCTCATGGACTGCCACAGCTTGACCCGGTTAACGCAGTCAAACGCGGATGAAAGGTCCATGAAGGCCAGGTAGATCGTGTCTGGGCGAGCAATCTTATACTTTCTGAGGATCAGGTAAAAGGTTAAGGCATTGGGCCACAGTTGACCTTCCTGGGCGAAACCTATATTGGATATCAAAAATAATCTTATGCTCCTCTACCCAGGAGGATATTCTTTCTAATACCACCCCTCCCACTACCTTTACTACTGAGTCAAGAAGGGAGATCGGCCTGTAGCAAAAGGTGCTATTGCAATCCCCCTTTTTTAACACCGGCACAATGGTAGAGGTAGCCCAGAATCAGGGCAGCCATCCCTGGCTGCAGCATTAAGCACAGCCACAAGGATCGGAGCCCAAAATGTGGATCCGATTTATATAGAGATCCGGATGCCGTCCGGGCCCGATGCCTTATTACATGTCAGGCCGGCAATCCCTGCCTCAATCTCTTTCTGCTCAAAGACCACAGTGATGGTATTAGTGTCCCTATCCATCTGTGCAGAATAAACCGTGGAGCGCTTGAACATAGATTGAAAATGGGACACCCATTCTTCTTCCGTGATATGGGAGACTAAGTCTCCACCTGTATCTTTCTCAAACAGTGATCTGTTGACGATGCCCCAAAACCTTGAGCTGTTCCCTAGAGTGCTCATCTCTAACAGCTCCCTCCAGGCATCCTCCTTCAAGGCACACTTATGTGTGACCAGGACCTGTTTTTATTCAGCACCACAGGCAGGAATATGTGATTGATCTCTCGGGGTAACCTTCAGAGCTTCCTTCAGCTTCCGAGTCGCCTGGGAGCAGGATGAATCAAACCATCTCGGATTTGAAGTGACTGCCCTACGTGCTGGTACACTTAAGAGTTCCCCTGCCTTTATGGAAATTACATTAAAGGCACTAAGAACATCCCTCGATGAGGTACCCGGCGAGAAACAAAGAGCAAGTTCAACAGCACAAGAATCTCTTACCTCACTGTAAAAAGTATATTGGGAAATCTGTGACTATTTGAGACTGTGCCTACTGTCCGTTGGTTTTAACGGACTCCATATCATCACCCTGGTTTTTCTAAATAGAAGTGGGCCACTCAGTTGTACGCAGAGAGGGTTTTGATCACTGTAAGCACTATCCCTAATAGAGAACCCGTGAGATAAAGACTGAAGGGTAGATGAAATTAAAATATAATCAATAAAAGATCCGCTACCTCTCCCTTTAAAGGAAGGAATAGGGTCTTTACTATATGGGCCAGAGAGAGACATTAATGACAATAAATCAAATTCATTAAGTAAGTTATTCAATTCTTCCACCTGGATAGAGAGCTCAAAATTAAACCCCCTTATTCGGGGGCATCCCAAGTCAGCCATGATTGTATGCTTTGGATCTCCACAGGGGGGGATATTAAAGTCACCCATCACCATTAAAGTATATGATATAAAAGTGCAGGACTGCCTTATATAAGAGCCCAGCTGGGTGATATTACATTCTCCTTGGATACTTGTTGTAGCATTATAAAAATAATCAGACCCATGCTAGTGTTTTCACCGACTTCAAGACAATGGCTTGAATACCCGAACTTGGGGACAGAAGAATCCGAATCTGGCAGTCCACTGCCAGAGATATATATATTCAGATTAAAGACACCAGAGCACACCATAGAATGTTACTTTTATCCTGCGTGCATTATGCACCATTGAGAGCAATGTGATAACACACGAAAGAGTTCCACAAAATTAGATGTCACCGTAGCTGTAGATCACTTTCAAATTCAAATTTTATTTCTTTACATCACACAGCAGCCGACGCGTGCTTCGCCCTCACAGTCTTCCTCAAGGCTTGATAATGTAGTTGTTTTTACGTTATGCCTTTAATTAACATAGCACATTGTTAGAATTGCAAATTACAATCACACGGACCAGAAATGCTATAATTTCATAATCCTCTTAAAACAACTTTGATGCCAAAGTTAAGGCCTGCTCACTCCGTGTGTATTATACGTCCTCCTTTCCAACTCTATTGTATTAATAGAACCACGTTCCATCAGGAGTTCCCGTACATTCCAAATAGCGTGTCCACACCACCACTATCCGTATTACCCACTGGTGGGTAATACGGATAGTGGTGGTGTGGTGTGCACGCAGGATGTAAGTAACTATTGAATGGTGTGCTCTGGTGTCTTTAATCTAAATTGGTACCTGAATCCCCTCGGCTTATTCAGGAGTTGACACTCTAGGTGGATGAGTGTTTGGTACCAAGGGAGCACCCAAGACTGAATATAAGGACCTTTTTTTCGTATTACTAAGGAGACACCTTGATGTGCAGATCGTCTAGAGCCAATCCACCACATTGTATCAGAGTAGATATATATATATATATATATATATATATATATATATATATATATATATATATATATATATATATATATATATATATATATATATATATATATATATATATATATATATATATATATATATATATAAATATATTCGGTATGTTGTCGTCCCATCATCCAATTATACGGAAAAGACGAGGCAAACCCAATTTCTCGTGCGTGAAGATTTATTTCAAACCCGACACCACTCTGCCATGACGCATTTCAGCCTGGCGAGGCCTTGATCACATGACAGCGTCAAGGAGGCGGAATAGCAAATTTAAAGTGCACTGTGCCATTGAAAATCATAGACATAAATACAATACTTCATGACTTAGTGTCTTGACACAAACTAAAGTGCGTAGCAATCGTTATAATCACAATTAGCAGTATTTGCACATTATTTACAACGTGTAAAGTATAGTTGGTTTACATTTGCAATTAAGAATAATAATAAAACATAATAAATATTACTCTAAAATGTCTTAAAAATATAAATATTCACTATCATTGCAAATGCAAAAGACTAAGCTTCCCTGCAACACTGGTACAAAGCGTATGTAAACTATAGTTGGTCATTGCATAATATCAACGTATCCAACTTGTTTTAAAACGCATATTTACAGGGAGACTAAAACCAATTTCGTCACTACTACAGATGTGACCGAAAGGTCTATTAAGCCCAAGTGGGCAAACTCGGAATTAAGTGCAAAATAACGCAAATCATATTAAATACATGAATATGTCTTCTGGCAATGGCTTATAAATAAAGCAATGTGAAATACATTTTTGTAAGTGTCATAAAAAGTGCTACCAATGAATTTAACAAAATTAAATAGTGTGCTAAAATCTAATATGGACGGCATCATTTCATTATAATTAGGCATAGATAAATAGTTTAGATGGTGATTGTTAGACCTGACATCATTGGCTTGAGTCTCTCCTCCATTTTTTCTGTTTGCCTCCACTGTTTTACGATGTTTTGCTGGTATATGCTTTGGGCGCCGTGCCACTGCTGATCAGTGCCATAGCGCAAGTGCTCCCTATGTTAAATTGATGTATCTATTGTATTCATGTTTGGCTTATTTGGTTTACTGTCAGTCCCTAGTCTAGTGCACCAGGAGTGCCGGGGCTTGTAAATACAAATGCCGCTCGTGGGCTTGCAGCACGTGTTGTGCCACCCACAGGAGCGTCCTCGTAAAAGAATGTCTACGGGTCGGTCATTGCGAGACCCACGTGCAGCCTAGTGCTGTCACGCAGGCTGCGCAAGTATACCTACTTGCCAGCCCCTCAAACCTTCCCTTGACTTCATGTTAGTCACCCCTATGGTAGGCCCACGGGCAGGGTGCATTGTAAGTGTAAGGTAGGACACGCCTGACCAAGTTGGCATGTCCTGATAGTGAACAACCGCCATCTTCGTTCTTCACTATTGCGAGGTAGCCTGCTCTCCATTAGTTAGAATGGGTTGCCGGGATTATTAATGCTATGATCCTAGCTGGCTCGGGGAGCATGGTGCAATGTCGAGTTTGGTATCCCTGAACTCGGGGTTTAATTACGTATCCGTTGGTGTGGATGGTTTTTGGACTCTGGGTTCGAAAATAGCACTTTTAGAAAGTGTCTATTTTCTTGTCTAACCATTTCTGGTTTCTGCTGGTCTTGCGTGTGTGTGACAGGAGCTGGGTGGCTCCAAGAGGTCTGGATGAGTCAGTGTGGGATGAGTGGGACATTTGCGTTGAGAGTAGGGGGAGAGTAGTTGTTGATAGCCTGCCCTGCCTGGTACAATGCTGGCTCCACCTCCTGCCAAGCGGCTGATGGCTCTGTGCCTGCCATGGACGATCCTAGCCCCACCTCCTGCCAGGAGGCCGATAGCTCTGCTCCTGCCAGTGTCAATGCTGGCTCCACCTCCTGCTTGGGGTCTGAGGACCCAGCCCTGCTCAGTGAATAGGCCAGGTGCTTCTGCCTGGCTCCACCCACGACAGACCCAGGATGTTGGGAAATTCCCCTGCATGGACAAAGGGATCAAAGCCGAAAAGGGGTATAAGAGACGGACCCCTGAACCAAGAATTTAGATCACTTCTGACAAGGAACCCTGTAACCAAGGACAAGAGGCCTGCTGATCTGAGGACTTGCCTACCCCTTCTGCCAGTGTGCTGTTTGCTGGGGGGAATCCTGCAGTGCTTTTTTATTTTTGCCAAGGAACCAGGAGAGAGGAACTGTGTGTGTACTCTCACGCTTGCTAAGAAAATCTCCAAGGACTGGAAGAGTGCCAGTCTCCTGCTGAAGTCACAGGGCTAAAGGACTTCATTTGCTTAAAGTGCTATTTGCTGGAACCTGTGAATCCGGCACCTCTGAAAGAGCCAGCAACCTCGACGCCGACGGACGTCGCCGAATCCAGCTCGACGTAGTGGGTAACGGCCCCAGTGTCCCGCTTCCTCGACGACCGGCCGCCGGGCCCGACCGACACCAGCAGCAACGCCAGTGAGTGGGAGTACGGCTCCAGCTCCAAGGGACCTCGTGTCTGCACCGCTGCTGATCGCATCGCCCTCGTGCCCTCTCGACGCCTTGAGCGCTGCTCACTCTGTGCAACCGCATCATCAACGACGACGCCTGCTGAGGCCTGATCGACACCGACGACGCGACGCCGGATTGCTCGACGCCGCTGATCATCGTGTGCTTCATTATCCAAAGGTACTGTGTTGATGGAGGTCCGTGTGACTCCGGGCTCGACGTAGCGCTCCTCGCGGTCCACGCCGAACCTTTGGATTAACTTTGCCTTGACGTTGTGTAGCCCCCGTGTGGGTTACCCTGTTGCTAAGAACTGTATTGCCAAGAAGAAGATTTTCTTTGATACTAAAGACTTTTGTGCTAAAGAAGAAACTACTGTTGAACTATCCTTTTTCCCTTCCCCGAGTATTTATTAAGATTGTGTAAATTTTTGCTGTTATTTGGTCTTGTGCTAAGCCTTATATAAAAATACTTATTTTTATAATACTACGGTGTCGTGTCCATTTGTAGTGTATTCACGTTATTACTGTATGTGGTCATAAATGCTTAACACACAGCCTCTGAGATAAGCCTGTCTGCTCTGCCAAGCTACCAAGGGGGTGAGCAGGGGTTATGGAAGGGTGTGATCCCCTTGCCCTGACTAGAAAAGGTGTGTCCTTATTTGTCAGAAGTGTATACCTCTGCCAACTAAAGACAGCCGGCTCTAACAGTGATTAACACTATTGCATACAGAGTTACTCATGTTCAGTGACCACAATCAAATCAAAGGTATGTATAACAATCCTCGCTCGCATTAAGGCCATTAGGTATTTTGGTGTTGAGCTGGATAATATGTCTTGTCTCAAGCTTACGTAATTGGGCTTCAAGGTCACCACCCCTTCTTTGGGGTGGCACTGTGTCAATTACATAGTATTTGAGCCCACTAGTATTCTTTCCATGACACTCTTCGAAATGCCGCGCAACGGGGTATGCTGCGTCGGCATTTACGATGGCTCTAAGGTGTTGCAGAATCCGTTTGTGCACCTGTGGCCTGGTGCTTCCCACGTACCTAAGGCCACAGGGACATTCCAGAATATATACAGCATATTCGGTTCTGCAGTTGAGTTTGTGTCAAATCTGTATGGGGTCAGAGCTAAATGGGGTGGGGTTTTCTATCTTACTTATACCATTCTTGCAGGCTTTACAAGTAAAGCATTTCAGAAAGCCCCTACTGCTATCAAGCCATGATGTATTAGCTCTGATTTCCCGGCTGCTAGAGACAAGACTGTCACGCATAGATCTGGCCTTCCTATGTGTAATACTAGGGGTACTCTTCATTAAATGGCCAACAACCGGATCACAAGTAACGAGTGACCAGTTGTTTTTCACAATCCTGTGAATGGCCTTATGTTGAGTACTAAAGCCAAAGATAATACGTGTCTCATTATCAAATGCTTGGATTGGAGTACTGTCCACTGTAGGAAACAGTAGCTGCTGCCTATCTTTGGAATTAGCTCTGTTAATAGCTTTGGTCAGGATTTCATTGTTGTACCCTCGTCCCAGAAACCTAACCTGGCATTCTTTCTGGGCTTTGTGGCATTCCTCATCACTGCTGCAGATTCTCCTAAAACGGAGCATCTCTCCATAAGGTATGCTACGTATTAGGTGGGCTGGATGCTGGCTGGCATATATATATATATATATATATATATATATATATAGCCAACCCACCCTTTGCTCTGCCACAGACCGATGGGGAGTCTGGAATGAAAAAAGCCTTGAATCCCTCCAAAAATAGGTTACAGTACACCAACCAAGTCTCCTGGAGACAGATTACAAAAAATGCTTAACGAACTGCTGCCCTGTGGGATTCTGGAACTTATCTGCCAGGCCTGCAATTTTCCATGACAAAATATTGGTAAATATGTGGGGGACCACCTCGCTCTGTACAATTGGAGGGTGAACCTTCTGCTGGGGCTTTATTTCCACTGCAGGCTCTGCAGGAATATGCAGTCAATTCCACTCCTCCAACCTTGGAAGTGTGGAGAATCTATTAGATACTGCTAGGAGAGGAGCGGAGTGGAACCCAGCAGGCTGATTTAAGCTACGTTCTACTTGTGGGTACCATTTGTCTTTTGCCACAAAAGGCTTTTGTATTCACCAATCTCGAGGAGTATCCATGACGCTAGTCCCTGGGTTGTACCTTTGTGTATCAGCTCTATAAAAAAAACCTAACAGTATTGCCTGTATTAAGGACCCATGGTTTGATGGGCCAACATAAGATTCCCTGCACAGAATTCTTTCAGCCAGGGATGATCTGTTAAAATTGACAATAACACAATCACCCCCTCCAGGTTTCCGCAAGTTGCCTATCCAGCCAACTTGACGCACCATGATGATATTACGTTTCGCTCTTAAACCCACAGTAGTATTATTTGATAGCCAATGAAGTACCTTATTTTTAAGCTGACGAAAATCCTCATTCGTACCCTGGGGGAGCAATGGCACATTTCCCAGGGTCACTACGTAGGGTGTAGATTCCGGTGGAAGATGAATAACTGGTAGACGCTGTGATTCTTCCACTAGCTGCCCCTGTAGGCCTGCTGTCCGGCCACCAGAAAATTGAGGATCCAACATTTGCTGGTGAACCAGCAGAACCCTGCTAGATGCCTGGCTATCCCTTGATCCGTCTACCTCCCCCCAAACTGCATGTATCATTGGACACTGGGTGCATAGCTGTTCTCTATGGGTGATAGTTGGGTGTGTAGATGGACCTGAATCAGTTCCAATGCTGGGTCCTGGGTTATTGCTAAGCACACCTGGGTTCGCAGGTTCATCAGACCATTTGCACCCTACTAGACATTTCTCAATCACGGTTAGTCTCTCAAGGATATGACCCAGCTTAATTTCCAACAAATTGGTCATTATAGCTTTAAAGGCTTCTGTAGCCGACAAGTCTGTGTTTGTAGCTACCGGCTCAGATGCCATGGGCTTAGAAACTAGTTTGGGAACTGGGGTGGATTTGGGTTTCTTAGCTTTACCCCCAGAGGATTGGAGTTTCCTTTTTATGCCCCCACTAGACCTGAGGGCCCCTTAATGGGAAGGTGGGAGTTTGTCCCTACAGATTTCTGAATGTGTGTCTACGATTATTTGAATAAGGTTACCATCTTTCCCTGGCAAAGTGGGAAGAACACTATTCTCCCTATTTTCTATCATGATGACCGGAGAAAGAGGCCTGTGCGAGGCCAGGGGGGTTTCCTGCACAGAAAATGACCCTTCATTGGCATGAAAGCCGTCACACGACCCTGGACGGGGGATAGACTCAGGGACTCAGTGATAGCCTCAGCCAGCGGTACATTAGGGCCAACTAAAGATGGCTACAGACTGTTAGATGGCGACCTAGAGAGTCGTCTATTCACTAATTTGAACTCCTTGTCAATTACAGCTGCCGCCCTCAGCAGAAAAGAATCCATGGTCCTAACGGTGACATTAGTGCTAACCTTTTCCTTTACCCATGCTGGACCCGTCTGTATCTTTTGCCTCCTCATAAGCTAAAAAGAAGTCAGTACGGTAATACAAATAAATAAGTACGGACAAAATAACAGTTATGTCCCAAATGGGTAACCCCTTGTATAGAGATACATGTGGTGTTTGTCCAGCGTAAGTCCGCAAATCTCCACAGACCCCTGCCAAAAGTCTGTATCAATCAGTGCAGATGTTGTAATGGCCAATATGATGTGCTACACTGCAATGTACACAAGCCTACCTCCTTCGGTAACCACGAGTCCCGGTTGTCTGAGTGACAACAGATGGTATGGGAAATGAACCGGTAATCCAGTGGTATGGCCAAGGGGAGTGGCCCAGCCCAGCCTCTACAGGTAACGAACGAGCGCAGATGAGCCCACCCTTGGCCCGGGCTTGGCCCGGGCACGCCCGCGCACGTCCCACACTGCAGGAACTGTGTCAACCTTCAGAATTCCTCCTGGTGCTCTCCGATGGCGTTGGCGGCATGCGCGCCACAAGGGTTGTTGGGCGAATAGTTACCTGTGGGCTCCGGGAATCTGGAATTGGCAAAATGACTCTGGCCGCGGTGGTGGCAACCAATAGAACAGGTAAGGTTACCAGCTACCCAGCAATACACTCCTCAGGCACCCTCTGCAGTGGACTGACTGCACACCTGCCCACCTGCACACCTCCGGGACCACAGCCACCTGCGCTGTATGCTGTAGGCTGTAGGGTGGGCTGTAGTCTGTAGACTGTAAACTGTTGCAGCCGCCCAATGCCACCTCAGTGCCCCAGTGCCTCCAGGGACGAAACAGTGGTGGAGCAAATGCCTAGTCTCACCCAGACTCACCACTCAAAGGCCGCTGTTCTTTTATTTCAGCTAGGCATTCTAAGTGCTACCCGACGGAGGCACGTTCTCCGCTGAGCCGGACCCTCTGCTCTCCTTGTGTCTCAGGTGGAGATGGGGTCAGCAGCTGCAGTCGGCTCCTGTCACAGCACCAGTCACAGCAGGTCAAGGAGAGTTGTGGCCTCAAAAGCACGGCCACTACTTCAGCCGCAGGTCAAGGCGAGCCGCAGCCACAACCCACCACAGCTTACACCACCCCCCAGCAGCACGCGTTCAGCGTCTTCCTCATTTTCCTCGGTTCCCTCGCTCCGCTCCTCCCTCTGCGGTCGGTCAGCATGTAATTTAGTCACTGGCAGACAAAGAAACTCTTGTGACCCCGGCGTCTGGGTGCCGGAGAACTGCACTACCTTGCGTGGTCCAACGGGATCCAGAGTCTCAGGAAAGCCCACGAGAAGCTAACAACTGCAGGCTGTGAGTTTCTCTAAATCGGGGCTGCCTTCCCTCGCGCTCCTGCACTCAATTCAATCACAGGAACTTTAAATACAAAGTAAAACTGCCTTTCCAAGTACAAAACTGTCACCTCTCTATGTACTATTTGTGGAAAAAAAAGTAATGTATGGAATTTTCTCCACCTGGATTATCAGCGTTTTAGACATCATTTGGCTTATCAGGGATGATGTGTTCAAAATGTTCTCCAAATTTTAAGTGTGGTTTATATTTATCTGTAGTGTTGTGCCAGGTATAACATTAAAACACATATTTTTAATATATGGTTGTTTAGATTAGTGTAGTAACTATAGGCAGAAAGCATGATTAACAAATTGTAGTGAGTGCAATGCATAGTGTTACTTATTTAGAGTGATATACTGTGCAGTTTTTTTCTACAATCCATACTATTGTTTTTTCCCCAGTGTTCAAGCATGAAGCTTCCTGCAGTACACCATTTTTTGGTGAACAAGTGTGAAAGCTGCAAACAGCAAAAATGGAAAACAAAATGTTTCACTACATTATGATATACTGTTACAGCATAACCAATGTATATTCTTATGTTTCTTCAATTTTGCAAATGAAATACTAACATATGTTTATGTTCTTTTTCAATAGTGGTTGGAGTCCTACATCCTTAGATGTGTCAAAATGCTTGTCTTATCACAGAAACATTTCCTAGATATACCCCGTAGTTTTATGCATGTAGGGTACTTTGTATACCTAGCCACCACTCTATTTTCCCATTTGCTAATTATTACTTTCAGTGTATTTCAGCAAATTTATACTGTAAACTTACATACATCAAGGTAGAGTCTTATGCAGCCACTGACACATTCACAGACACACTAATTACGCAACGCAACTCATACACCCATCACTCATCCATCCATTTAATCACTCACTCATCTACTAACTCACTGACATAGTTACTAACACTCCATTTCACTAATTAATATATCTACTACTGCATGATATTCACACATGTAGTTCCTTCCTAAAACAGCTACTACAACATGCACTCAGTCACCTACACAGTACATTATACAAGCAGTCAGTTACGCATCCAATTAGGAAACATACTCATTCTCTTTCCCATGTGTTGGAATTAGGTAGCCTGGCCTAGGGCAAGACTAGCATATCAGAGGCACAGTGTAAAGGTTGCAGACCACCCAAAAGTAATTCCACGCAATAGCACTCAAAAAGAAAACACTACACCAAAAATTATGTGAAAATACGTACTGCTTTATATAAAAATAATATTCTCTTTGTTGTCAAATATTAGTAGCTCACATATAAATAGTTCAAAGCATTTTAGATCACTTTCAGGGTCAGCAATTACACTTTGTAAGTTACTAGCAGATTATCACTTTTTAAATTACTAGCAGTCACTATATTTCTGAACTCTCATCACTCTTTTGCATTTGGAGAAACTGTACCTTAGAATCAATAGTTACTTTTGAAACTACTAAACAATTTATCAATAGAATTTGTAAGGTGCATTACATTTGCCAGATAATCAATAATGACACTTTCAATTATATCAAATCCACATTCAGCAGGATTAACAGTATATCTCATTTAGCACTGTACTTGTTTAACCTGTTGTATTATAGCTTCCTATGACTCTTCAATGAGGTAATACCAGCACTTTACTTTAGGTCAGACTCTAGTATTCCAGATTGGTAGCTATAATCCCCTCAACCACAGTTGAGCCTTAATTCACTAAGATGACAGGTAACCTTTTTCTCTTCAGCAGGCCCCCCCCTCTCCTGTACAACACTGAAGGCACTGTCTAGAGAATCTACCCCCACTTCTCCTTACTGTAGCGTGGAGACGATGCTTTCCCAGTCTCCACGCGTCGCTGCTGTCCTGGGGCTCTTTTAAGGGTCCAAATCGCCGATCTCCACACTCCACGCCCAGCGCACTGCTGACTCGGCGCTGGCGTGGGGAAACTTCAATTACAACAGTCCCCGCTCTAGGGACACTGCGCTGGCGTGGGGAGATTCTCTAATTCCCGCTATCCTTGATGGCGGGACGACTCCACTGCTGGCGCCCAGCCCCTCGCTCGCGTTCCCGAGGGTTTCCTTCACTCGAGCGGTACTGCGCAGGCAAGCGCCGGGTTACTCCCGCCTCCACCGCCGGCCTCTTCCTCACCACGCCCAGCGGCTCCAGTCGGCATGCGCGCTGAGAGAGTGTCTCTCCTCGGCGATCGCGCAGGGCAGGGGACGCCTCTTCCTCACTCCGCCTACCCGGAAACAGTCCGGGGATACCTCCGCTCCGCTTCTCACCTTCAGGCTGCAGTCTGTCACGGCGCCACTTGCCTCACGCCGGTAATGGGCCGAACGGCCTGTCAGCTTGCCGCCTCCGCTTCCGCCCACTTTGCCACTGACGAGGGCTTGCGCAGTCCGCTCCTCACCTCAGAGCCCTTAGCACAGCTCCACAACCGCGTCGCTCGCTCACACCGATGAAGGGACAGCACGGCTAGCTGAACGACCGGTCCTGCTCCTTCAGCGTTCCCACACCGACCCAGGTGTAGAACAGCTTGTGGTCCCGCTGTCTCCGCTTCTCCAGCCCTGGTGGTCACAGGTAGGGGTTTGGCACCAGGGGGGGGCGCGATTTCAACAGATAGGCAGCACTGGGGTACAAGTAGAGCAAGGGGAGGGGCACCAGGATCAGCCCCTCTCCGTAGGAGAGTCCTTCTTTACAATCTTCTCCAGAATCAAGCTGCTGAGCAGAGGACTGCACTCCGCAGCGCTGCAGTCTCCTTTTCCTATAGACTTCCCCTATATATTTTAGAAAAGGGGCAAGCTAGGCGCCCAGGGTCTCCAGTAACTTCCCACAGCGGGGCCAGGGCAAATAACCAACAGGGGAATCGTGGGTTGGACCAGTAAGGTGGCTTCCCAGTCTAGGAGGTCAATCCTAAGTCCAGCCTCTTCCCACCCTCAGCTACAGCCTGCCCTCCAGCTGACTTCCACAGGTAGACAAAATTGCTGCCCCGCATTCCGCCTTATATAGGCTGCCCTTCAGTGGTCCAGAATGGACCAGAAGGTTCTGGAATGCCCTATGTTAGGCTATGGCCAAGTTCTGTTGGTGACAGTTGGGGCAGTTGGTGGCCACCATTTTAGGTGGTGCCAACTTTCCTGTCAGAACAGGCCTCTGGGCCTGAGGTAAAAGATTATGAGGGAGAGAGAGAACACCTATCCCCCTGGCCAACACCTACAAAAAGTCAGTAGACACAAAAATTAATAAGGGTATGAGGGGCAAAAAGGGGACAAAATAAATAATTATTAGGAGGGACTTCGCCAAAAAGCCAGACAGGTCTAACACGCGTCCCCCCCAGCTGAAAGTGGGGAGAACTACCCAACCCCTTGGGAGTCCTCATCACTAAGGCGGAAATACCTGGAGAGACCGTCTGCATTGGCGTGGTCCACTCCAGGCCGATGTTCCACCCGGAAGTCCATTCCCTGTAGGGAGATGGACCACCTCAACAACTTGGGATTTTCCCCCTTCATCTGCATCAGCCAACGAAGGGGTCGGTGGTCAGTCTGAACCAGGAAGTGCGAGCCAAAGAGGTATGGCCCAGCTTCTTCAGAGCCCACACCACCGCAAAAGCTTCCCTCTCAATGGCACTCCACTTCTGTTCCCGGGGAAGTAGTCTCCTGGATAAGAAGACTACAGGTTGATCCAGGCCCTCTTCATTGAGTTGCGATAACACTGCCCCAATGCCATGTTCTGATGCATCTGTTTGGACGATGAACTCCTTGGAGAAGTCTGGGGCCCTCAGGACCGGTGCCGCACACATTGCCTGTTTCAATTTTTCAAAGGCTTGCTGACAAGCCTTTGTCCAAACTACCCGTCGAGGTTGTTTCTTGGAGGTGAGCTCTGTGAGGGGCGCTACAATAGTGCCATACCCCTTCACAAAGCGACGGTAGTATCCTGTGAGGCCCAGGAAAGCTCGGACCTCAGTCTGTGTCTTGGGGGGTTCCCAGGCCATGATTGCCTCAATCTTCGCCTGCAGGGGCTGCACAGTCCCCCTACCCACCAAGTGTCCAAGGTACACAACCGACCCCTGCCCAATCTAGCATTTGCTGGCTTTGATGGTCAATCCAGCTTGTCTCAGGGCCTGGAGAACGGCCTGCAAATGCTGCAGATGGTCCTCCCAACTGCTACTGAAGACAGCGATGTCATCCAAGTACGCAGCAGAGAAACTCTCCATTCCGGAGAGGACCTGGTTCACCAGCCGCTGAAATGTGGCAGGGGCGTTCTTGAGCCCAAAGGGCATCACACAGAACTGGTAGTGTCCCTCAGGCGTGGAGAAGGCTGACCTTTCCCTTGCTCCATCTGTCAAGGAGATCTGCCAGTACCCTGAAGTGAGGTCAAAGGTACTCAGATATTGGGCAGCTCCTAGTGAGGTTCCGTGACGATTTGAACCCGTGTTTTCAATGTTGTCGGAAATACATAATATTGGTATCAGCGAACCGCAAATGTTCCATTTAGCATATCCTGGTGTTTTCGCTATGCTACGAGCAAGAGCACTCCTGTTATGAACACATTTCTGATCTACCCACGGCATCCATCTTAGATCATGGCAGCCATTTTGTGTTTCTTGCCCTCACATACGCAATAACCTCTGATCACTTCATTTCGATTAAGGACACGTAGCCTTAGCCGGAGATTCACCTCTTTCATGACACGTGCACCTTAAACCAGATCACGCTGTAGCTGCATGACTCGACAAAGGCTGCCTCCTCTGCCCGAGGCCAGCCCAACTGAACTGGTTCTCGTGTCCATTGTCCCGATCATGATTAGGCGGCCGAAGCCGGTAGCCTTGCCCATTTACAACCCACAAACATCTCTTATCCCACTTTTCTATCTTCCACACCTGGCTCCGTTCCTTTCTTTCTGAATCTTTATTAGGGGGAGGTAACGAAATTTACGATGAGGCGGTCCGGCTCTTGAATGCAATATTGACAAGGGATTGTGATGAACTAGTGGGAACCCCTCTTCGTAACGTTTGGCATCAGATATTATCGACGGTTCCTGTGTAACGCCAAATATTTATTGTTTTAGACACAAAGGTTTTGAGAATGTATTACATGTAAAGAATTCGCCCCCAGCTTAAAATTTAGTATATAAGGAGCAACCCTCTTTGTACAAATTGAACAGGCTCCTAGAATCTGCCCATGTGTGGTTTCTGTGACTTCTGTGTCCCTGCAGTAATAAACCTTTGGTCTTTGACGCCACCACCGAGAAGCCCGTGTTTCTGTTCATATTGCGCACCAAGACAGGTGGAACTCCGGGGTCTTTGGGTGTTGTTCCCTGACACCTCTGGACGGAACCAAAAAGTCCAGAACTCCAATTGGCGCCCAACGTGGGGCGACGTCATTCGGTACCGGTCCAAAAGCCTGAAGAGTTCGAGAAGCTTCGTGTGAAGATTCCTGAGGGAGGCGCCCCACTTCATCGATCCCGGCATATCGCAAAAGTGGCCCGAAGTTCTCTTCCACGAGGGTTCCCGTTCAGGACGGCTGCAGTGGGCCGTTGCCTTGACCGTCGCCCTGTCTTGGACCCGAGGTGCAGCCCTTAGTACAGCGAAACGTGACGGGTTTCTCCTTGGTGACGTCTTCAGTGCCTCAGTTAAGTATTTAGTGGCTGCTAGTTGGTTACTTCGTGAGGGTTGTTAAAATCCTTTTTGGTTCTTGGTTTGGTTTGGTTTCGTAGGATTATCACTGGTTGTTCTGGTTACGATAATCTATTTGGTTTAGTTTGGGTATCGATACATCAGTTCGTTTTGGTAGGCCTAAGTTCTTGGTTCAGGTGCACATATCTGTTTCTTGTTTTGTTTGTTTTCGTGTTCCGGACTGAAAATGGTAAGTCGGAGAAATTGTATGTTGTCGTGCTTTGGTTGCAACAGTGACTCACGATTGGAGGACTCATGTTTGGTTCCTCCGATTGGGACTCCCCTATATGACTTGTACTGTAAACATGGTGTGGGTCCTATATCTTATAATGAGGTGTGGGTCCGATACACTGAGAAAGATGGTGTCCTTAGTTGGCCACTGCATGGTAGTTTTGAACCCGAAATCCTTGATAATTTAGAAGCGAAATTGTTTAGGAAGAAAGCCCGGCCGGCAATGTTTGATTCTTTCCGTTACTGGCGAAAAGAATCCAAACAGAGAGAAATGAAGAGGTTAAAGAAAGAACAGAAAGAGCAAGAAGAGTTGACTCTGGAGCAAGCGGCTAAGCAGCTGCAAGATAATGAGTGTGAGAAGGCCATAGAGGTGGCCATTAGAGAGCATAATTTGGCGATTGACAAGTGCTATCCTGCTTTGCCATCGAAAACAGCTAAGATACTAGAGGACCCCGAAAATGATCCTCTGTTGTCTTATCTGTTACGGTCACCTCCACCGTATGCACAAGGTGCTACGGCTCCACCTTTACCGAATGTTCAATTGCCGGTTGCTGGACAACCTGGTATTCCTGCCCCTCAGAATCAAGCTCCTGTACCTCCTGTAGTCAATGTGAATATTCCTACGGCTCCTCCTCCTCCTGGGTTGCCGACTTCTATACCTGTATCTGTCTCGCTTACACCTACTGTTCCACAAAGTATCTTCCTCGATACTCCTACTGTTCCGCTATCTGTTCCTACCTCTACTGTGTTCTCTACGTCTGCGAGTGTGTTGACTCCACTTTCTGTTCGTCGAAGAATCACTGATTCTGTTTCTAACATTCTGTCTCCTTTCTATAAAACCTTAATCAAGACTCCTACTTCTGACTCTGTACAGAGACGCAGTCAGCATCCAAGCACTGAGGAACGGGGGATTTTAGATTCCACGGCTCTCAGATGGATTTCGAAGAGTAGGAGATATAGTACGAGAGACGTGCTAGATACATTTATGCAGTGGAAGGAACCAACGCAACGGTATGTCTTTGATGAGATGTGCTCGCTGTTACGTGAGGAGATAGAAGAAGATGATGTTGAATCGAATTTAGAAGACTTAATTAAGGTTCAGAAAGAGTTTGCTGCAGGAATTATAGTAGGTGAAAATATAGAAGAAGCGATGGAACTGATCTTAAGTTTTAGAAATGATCCATCTCTTCGTTCACCAAGAGATTTAGAGAAAGGTAAGACGAAGCTAAGTCGCCAATATCCAATGAGGGAGGTTCCTCCAATTTGGCGCGAAGCTGTGCAAGCTGACAATGTTAATGGTATTGTAGCTGCTCCGGCGCAATTCCAAAGGGTATGGATACACATTCCGTGGAAGCGAGCCGAAGTGCTAGCAGTGAAGCAGGCCTTGCCAGACCCGCGTAAGAACCCTGCTGGATACTATAAAGAACTGACACAAACAGTTGAGGCTTGTATAATGAACTTAGCAGACATCGATATGTTATTTGGAAATGTAGTTCCGCAACCAATTTGGGCTAAAATTCGTAGAGAGAATCATCCCGTTGCCCTAGGTGGTGATTGGGCAGCTATCATTGCAACGGATGGTCAGCAAACAGGTGGTGCAAAACCCGAACCCCTAATTGCTAATCTTCCAGGTAGGATAATAGACTTAATGAAGACTCTGATGCCCGCATTGCGTGTTAATTGGGACAAGTTATCCGCATGCAGGCAGAAGAAAGACGAAAGTGTCTCCGACTTCTTCACGAGGTTCGAAGAGACTTTTGTAGATCATAGTGGTCAGGATATGAGCACAGAAGGAGGACAGAGACTGTTTGTCGATAAATTTGTGCATAATTTGTTACCTGAGTTATGCAATAAATTAAAGGATTCAGAGAGTGCGTGGGCTGTTTCTACAACTGCGCAAATACTTGCAACTGCACAGTATTATGAAAATAGGGATAAAGAGGAAAAAGAGAAATCAGACAAGAAAACGAAAGATTTAAAGACTAAAGTTCTTTTGCAACAGGCGTATCCGCCTCGCATGAATCAGACTAACACGCAGCAAGGTTCGTACCAAAGGACAGATTATAGTTCACCTAGACCTCAATATCAGTGGAACCAGTGTGCGTACTGTAAGAAAGAGGGTCACTACAAGAATGAGTGTCCGATCTTAGCGCAAAATAATGCAGCAGCAGCTCAGAGAGGTTGTGGTGGTTTTGTGCAGAATTCTAGAGGTCGAGGGCGAGGTGCTATGCCTCCACAGACGAATGATCGTCCTTCCAATCACTTTGATCAACGAAATGGACAGTCTGCCCAGCAAAATAGATCTCAACAGTATCTTGTTGAAGACTATTGTGAAGCGGATGAGGGATTTCAGCAAAATGGGTACTAGGACAGCCATGGACAGAGAGAGGGAGTAGTATCAGTTCCAGTGGATCAGAGTGGGCCTTATGTCGCAGTAGCAACATCAGGTGTAGTCGAACCGTTTCTGTTGGATACTGGTGCCGCAAAAAGTTCTATCATTCATGCGAAACTCCCTGGCGCACCTTTGTCCGGCTCAACAAATGTTTCTGTAGGTTTTTCAGGCGCCCCTGTTTACAACCCCATATCTGGTCCTTTGTCTATTTCTGTTGGACCGTGCCAATTAAAAGCACCACTGATTTTGACGACAGGTTGTAATGAAAATCT
Organism: Lissotriton vulgaris; assembly: GCF_964263255.1. Lineage (NCBI taxonomy): Eukaryota > Metazoa > Chordata > Amphibia > Caudata > Salamandridae > Lissotriton > Lissotriton vulgaris. The sequence goes on along the minus strand of NC_141685.1, from coordinate 2,039,171,844 downwards.
GCTTGGTTTAGACTTGTTAAAACGCCTATATGCGACATTGTACTGTTCTCCGGAAGGGGTACAGCTTACATTGGGTAAAAGAATCACCTCTCCGATGTACTTGTCAATGGATGCACTCCCGCTGCGTTCACTCCCTGATTCTCTTTGGGCGACTGGTCCTAATGATGTAGGCCTTTTAGAAATACCACCATATGTAGTAACTTTGAAAGCAAATGTGAAATTTCCAAGAATTCCTCAATACAAAATATCTAGTGAAGGTGAGCGTGCACTTTTATTGATTGTGCAAGATTTAATTAAGAAAGGTGTGGTTGAAGAAACTAGAGGAAATGTCTGTAACAGTCCTGTATTACCGATTTTGAAACGAACTGATCCCACAAAGCCTCCAGTGTCCAGGTTTGTCATCGACCTCAGAGAAGTCAATAAGATTGTGGTCCCGCAGTTTCCTGTGGTTCCAGACATCACTGCCTTATTAACATTGATTCCTGCTACAGCCACATGGTTTTCAGTCATCGACTTGAAGAATGCCTTTTTCAGCATTCCGATAGCCGAAGAAAGCAGAGATATTTTTGGCTTCTGTCTAGGAGGTCGAAGTTTCAGATTTAAACGCGCTCCACAAGGCTATTGTGAGAGCCCATCTATTTACAGTCAAGCACTAAAAAGCCAGTTAGATTCCTTTGTCCTTCCTCCAGGTTCTGCTCTAGTGCAGTATGTAGATGATCTTCTAGTGGCTGCCGATGACAAGGAAACTTGCAAAGCAGCTACGGTTTCGTTATTGCATCATTTGTCCAATTTGAATCACAAGGTATCACCTTCAAAAATGCAATACTGCTGCCAAGAAGTGACCTACCTAGGTCATCTCTTGTCAAAGGAGGGAAGGAAGTTGACCCCAGAGAGAATAAAAGCAATTACGCAGATGAGTGTTCCCCGCACACAGAGAGAAGTACGTGCCTTTCTAGGTATTACCTCTTACTGTAGGCAGTGGATCCCAAATTTTTCTCTTTTAGCGAAACCATTGGTAGCTTTTACTGGGAAAAATGTTCCGAGTCCGGTGCCATGGTCTGATGAATGTCAAGAGAGTTTTTCTGAGTTGCGAAAAGCATTGTGTTCAGCTCCTGTATTGGGTACACCCGATTACAGTAAGCCATTCACGCTCTACGTTCACGAGAGAGAAGGTTGCGCGTTGAGTGTTCTGACACAGACATTTGGTGATAAACAACGCCCTTGTGCGTATTTTTCATCAACATTGGATCCGGTAGCCAGAGCGTTACCTAGTTGTTTGAGAGCTACAGCGGCAGCTGCGGCTTCCATTCGACAATCTGCTGGTTTGGTGATGAACAACATGCTAGTGGTCATGGTTCCTCATGCTGTGGATACACTCATGAACCGAACCAAGACACAACACCTTACCAGTGCGAGACTATCTGGTTACGAACTGACATTACTAGCGAGTCATATTCAGATCAAAAGATGTAATGTATTGAATCCAGCAACGCTGTTGCCGGCTAATCAAGAGTCGAGTGATTCCGAGCCACATGATTGTTGTTTTAGAACGGAGGAAGAGACAAAAGGACGTATTGACTTAAAGGACACTCCATTATCAGATCCAGATGGCACGTTGTATGTGGATGGGTCATGTTTTAAATTGGAGAATGGTGATGTGACTGCTGCTTACGCAGTAACGACTTTAAAGACGATTGTGGAGACTGCAAGAGTGAGTCAGAATTCTGCCCAAGCTGCAGAATTAATAGCTTTAACAAGAGCGTGTGTTTTAGCTAAGGGAAAGAGAGTGAATGTTTTTACAGATAGTCAGTACGCATTTGGCGTGGCCCATAGTTTTGGCCGGTTGTGGAAAGAAAGACGTTTCATTACGTCCCATGGGACTAAGATTCAACATGGTCAGCTAGTTAACGACTTGTTGGAATCTCTAACCTTGCCGACTGAAGTTGCGATTGTAAAGTGCAGTGCTCATAAAGCAATCACGGATGATGTTGGTCGTGGGAATGCTTTTGCTGATGAAACCGCTAAACAGACAGCTAGAGACATGATGAGTAGAATGTATGTTGCTACGTCCGCAAGGTGGATTGCTAAATCTGGAATGTGGGAGGATACAATGGAAAGTGTGAAAGAGATTCAGAAAGAGGCAACTGAGGAGGAAAAATGTGTATGGAGAGAGAATACGGGCAAGTTGGATTCGAATGGGTGTTGGACTGATTTGACAGAACAGCAGCGTTGGATGTTGCCTGATGCGTATGTGCTTGCAGTGGTGACGATGGCGCATGGAGTAGCGCATATAAGTTCTAAAGGAATCTGTAAGATGTTGGCTTCAGTATGGAAGAATGATGGGATTAGTAAGTGTGCAGAGAGAGTGGTGAAAAATTGTATGGTATGCCTGATGCATAATCCTGGCAAGGGAACTCCAACTCCTGCTGGTCACTTCGCTCCTCCTTCCTGTCCTTTTGAAGTGATTCAGTTAGACTTCATTCACATGGATCGCTGTAATAATCTGAAATACGTCCTGGTGGTAGTCTGTGCTTTTTCCAGATGGATTGAAGCATACCCACTAAAGGACAATACTGCCCTATCAACTGCCAAAATTCTTCTCAAAGAATATTTCCCTAGATATGGTATGCCACGGATTGTATGGTCAGATAACGGAAGTGAGTTCATAGGGAAAGTTATGCAGAGTGTGTGTGCCGGTCTGAACATAAAACAGAAGTTTCACAGTGCAAACCATCCCCAGTCTGCTGGTTTAGTTGAGGGTTACAATGGCACCCTCAAACTAAAACTAGCCAAAATTCAAGCATCCACAGGTTTGTCCTGGCCAGACGCACTTCCTTTGGCTTTATTATCAACGAGAGCAACTGTACATTCTAGAGTGGGGCTTAGCCCGTATGAGATCGTTTTTGGCCGCCCCGCAAATGTTTGGGGTGTGCCGAGACCTAAAGAGTTTTGTTCTCTAGAATATCCTATGTTGATAGACTACCTTTACGACTTGACTGCTAAATTGAGTCTTATTCACCAACAGGTTTTCGATGCATTACCAAAGCCTCCGGAGAGTCCAGGGCATCAGCTGAAACCCGGCGACCAAGTTGTAATCCGGAACTTCGCGAGGACGAAGAATCTTCAGCCCAGATACGTCGGCCCTTTCCAGGTCCTGCTTGCAACGAGAACAGCAGTTCGTGTAGCTGGTCGCAAGCATTGGGTGCACGCATCTCATGTTAAGCGTGTACCTTTGCCACTTCCTTACGACGACTGGGTGAAGAAGGGAATTGGTGCCTCCGAATTTGAAAACACGCCAAAGTTCATCCCTTTCAGCGATGCCGAATTGATTACTGACACTTCGAAATCTGACTCTCCTCCTGAAAAGACTCCTTTGAACTCTGAACATTTGTCCCCTGCATCAGAAAAAACTCTATCACCTGCGAACCTGAACACTGCAACAGCTACCAGTGATACGTTATTTGCCGATCAAACAGTACATGCAAAGCAAAGATACAATTTACGACCTCGTAAAATGGACAAATAAAGCAGGCAACTGCCCATTGTGATATTTTGAAACTTTAAACTTTTGCCTACAGCCAGGAAGTTTGCTGTTGTTTTATTGTTTTTAAAATTGCCTTGCCGTCTGGGTAGCCGTAGGGTCGTGGCTGTGTGCCTAGTTGAATCTGCGGGGGTCTGACACAAGGTCGATCTTTCTGTTGGTTCTGGGAACTCCCAGGGCTGATAGAGGCATTTTCATCTACGTACTCATCATCAGTGGTCGCGAGCGGATTGTAGAAGATGGAGCTTCCTGCGCTGCAACGAGAAATGTGATTTATGTTCGCAGAAACAGACTTTACAGAATTCTTCACAGCAAATGCTTTTTAATACAATGTGCCATTACATTTTTAATTGTTTTGATAACGTTGGTGGGTGGAATCGTTTTCGGTATGAGTTTGATTTTTGTGCCAGTAACTACAGTACCTCCCCTTAATCCTGCTACTTCTACTATTTCCTCTATACACTCTTTTCACTCGTTTCCTGAACACGAGCACGCTCGACGCTCAGAATTCATTAACAACACTTTTATACAGCTCTTGCACCAACACCAACTGGTAGTTAACACTACAGACTGCTGGGTGTGTGGCTTGATACCCCACACTATGGATAAAGGCATTCCCTATCTGGTTTTGCCTTTCAGCTACAATGGATCATTTCAGGCCCTTCAAACCATCTTTGCTTATGCCCTTGAAACCTATCCTCCGCGTCGACCACGTTCCACTAAATATAACTCTGCCAACAAAGCCTTAGTCCAGGGAATTATTGACATGATCAAGGACGTCAATAATACTCCATCTTACCCGAGAGACGAGTTGCGAGTATATTTAAGTTGGAATTCTTCAGAGTATCGCCTTAGTTTGGGAGAAAGCAAGCGTAAAAGCTCAACTCCAATCTGGGTCGTACCTCACCGAGGTCAGGTCTGTTTGCAAGGTAATGGGAGGAATCCGAAAGCTCAGCTAGGGAGGAGTGAGTGCGTAGAGACTTATGTGTTTCCGGCTAACTCTTCCCCTGCCTTCCTTACTGCTAGGGGTACCTACTTCATCTGTCGAGACCGAGCATATACATGGTTACCTGCTGACTTTTCAGGTTCATGTTATATTGCTCGATTGTTGCCTCCAACATACACTGCTTCATCTGACTACCACAGGACCAGAGTAGCGAGAGGTGTCTTCAGCAAGGAAGATACCGCTGGTCAGGAAGCTGGAGACTTCTTCAAAGGTTTCCTTCCGTTCTGGGGGCCTATGGCCAATAGTAGAAACATACGTCAGCTAACACGGGTAGTTGAATCTACTATTACCGAAACTGCTGGTGCCCTTAGCAATTTGACAGCTGAGCTTCAGGCGGATAGACTCATGACGTTGCAGAACCGTATGGTTCTAGACGTTATACTTGCAGATCGAGGTGGGGTATGCAGAATGATCCAATCGAGCTGCTGTGTCTTTATTCCTAATAATGCTCCAACAGTCTACGAGGCGATCTCTAAGCTACACAAGATTTCCGACTCTATTCATGTAGACAAGGGAAACTGGTCCTTCATGGAGTGGTTTTGGACTCTGATATCAGCGTGGGGATGGAAGGTTCTAATGGTCATTGGTGTCATCTTAGTATTCCTCTTCTCATGCTGCCTGATTATCCAGTGTGGTCCAGCTCTGTGTAGCCTTTGTGCTGCAACCTGTTTTAGGAAACCACCTGCGTTTGGAGAAAAGGCGCGAGAAAGGATGATGATACAACAGCATGTCACTGACCTGATGAGCATAGAACTAGATTCTGACATAGACTGAGTAATTGCCTATGTAAGGGCAAAAGGAGGGTCTGAGGTTCCGTGATGATTTGAACCCGTGTTTTCAATGTTGTCGGAAATACATAATATTGGTATCAGCGAACCGCAAATGATCCATTTAGCATATCCTGGTGTTTTCGCTATGCTACGAGCAAGAGCACTCCTGTTATGAACACATTTCTGATCTACCCACGGCATCCATCTTAGATCATGGCAGCCATTTTGTGTTTCTTGCCCTCACATACGCAATAACCTCTGATCACTTCATTTCGATTAAGGACACGTAGCCTTAGCCGGAGATTCACCTCTTTCATGACACGTGCACCTTAAACCAGATCACGCTGTAGCTGCATGACTCGACAAAGGCTGCCTCCTCTGCCCGAGGCCAGCCCAACTGAACTGGTTCTCGTGTCCATTGTCCCGATCATGATTAGGCGGCCGAAGCCGGTAGCCTTGCCCATTTACAACCCACAAACATCTCTTATCCCACTTTTCTATCTTCCACACCTGGCTCCGTTCCTTTCTTTCTGAATCTTTATTAGGGGGAGGTAACGAAATTTACGATGAGGCGGTCCGGCTCTTGAATGCAATATTGACAAGGGATTGTGATGAACTAGTGGGAACCCCTCTTCATAACGTTTGGCATCAGATATTATCGACGGTTCCTGTGTAACGCCAAATATTTATTGTTTTAGACACAAAGGTTTTGAGAATGTATTACATGTAAAGAATTCGCCCCCAGCTTAAAATTTAGTATATAAGGAGCAACCCTCTTTGTACAAATTGAACAGGCTCCTAGAATCTGCCCATGTGTGGTTTCTGTGACTTCTGTGTCCCTGCAGTAATAAACCTTTGGTCTTTGACGCCACCACGAGAAGCCCGTGTTTCTGTTCATATTGCGCACCAAGACAGGTGGAACTCCGGGGTCTTTGGGTGTTGTTCCCTGACACCTCTGGACGGAACCAAAAAGTCCAGAACTCCACTAGCCGGTCAATCAATTCATCCGCCCTAGGGATCGGATGAGCATCAGTCCTTGTCACTGAATTCAGTCCTCGGTAATCCACACAGAACCTCAGTTCAGGTGTGGTGCCTGGTGGTGCGGCTTTTGGCACGAGCACCACCGGACTGGACCAAGGGCTGTTGGAAGGTTCAATTACTCCCAGCTCTAGCATCTTGGCAACTTCTCCATGTATGCTAGCCTTCACCTTGTCAGACAGCCGGTAGGTCTTGGACTTCACTGGTGGGCTGTCTCCTGTGTCCACATCATGGGTACACAGGTGGGTCCTTCCCGGGACAAGGGAGAACAACGAAGAGTACTGCTCCAGGATCTGGCGGCAGTCCTCCCGTTGCTCAGGAGTTAGAGTAGGAGAGAGAATCACTCCCTCCACTGACCCATCCTTCTCTTGGGACGAAAAGAGATCTGGGAGAGGTTCGCTTTCCGCTTCCTCTTCCCCGTCAGTCACCATCATCAGCATGACCTCGGGCCTCTCATGGTGGGGCTTGAGTCGGTTGGCATGCAGCACCCGTAGGGGCTGTCGAGGGGTCTTAAGGTCCACCAGGTATGTGGCCTTACCCTTCTTTTCCAACACCTCAAAGGGGCCTGTCCAGCGATCCTGGAGGGCGCTAAGCTCTCCAGCTCCATCACCCACACTTTCTGTCCAGGCTCCAGTTCCACCTGGTGAGCATTGTGGTCGTACCACTCTTTCATGACTGCCTGGCTGGCCTCCAAGTTGTCAGAAGCTTGCTTCCACAACTTCGCCATTTGGCTCCTGAAGGCCAGCATGTAGCTCACCCCATCCTGGGGGGGTTTCCTGGGAGATTTCTCCCAACCATCCTTCACCAGGCTGAGAGGACCGCGTACAGGGTGCCCATACAGAAGCTCAAAGGGGCTGAAGCCCACTCCCTTCTGGGGCACTTCCCTGTAGGAAAAGAGTAAACAGGGTAGGAGGACATCCCATTTCCTCCGCAGGCTCTCGGGCAGACTTCTGATCATGCCCTTCAAGGTCTTATTGAACCTCTCAACCAGTCCATTCGACTGGGGGTGATAAGGAGTGGTGAACCGGTAGGTCACTCCACACTCCTTCCACATTGCCCGCATGTAAGCTGACAGGAAGTTGGTTCCCCTGTCGGACACAACTTCCTTGGGAAATCCCACTCGGGTAAAGATTCCCATTAGGGCTCTTGCCACTACAGGTGCAGTGACTGTCCTCAGAGGTATTGCCTCTGGGTACCGTGTGGCATGATCCACCAGTACCAGGATAAACCTGTGACCAGCTGCTGTTGGTGGATCCAAAGGCCCTACAATGTCGATGCCCACCCTCTCAAAGGGGGTGCTAACGACTGGAAGTGGTTCCAGGGGAGCTTTTAGCTTCACCCCTGTTTTCCCACTGGCCTGGCAGGTTACACATGTCCTACAGTATGTGTTGGACGCCACTTTCATCTGAGGCCAGTAAAAGTGGAGGACAAGACGTGCAAAGGTCTTATCCTGGCCTAAGTGTCCTGCCAGGGGTATGGCATGAGCCAATTCCAAAAGAAAGGCTCGGTACTGTTGCGGGACTACCAAGGCCCTCGATGAACCAGGCGAGGGTACCTTGGGTTCACTGTAGAGGAGTCCATCCTCCCAGTAAATATGGTAATGTCCCGTAACATCACCTGCTGCTTGGGCTTCAGCCTGTCGCCTCAGTCCCTCAAGGGTGGGGCACTCCCTCTGCCCCTTACAGAAATCCTCTCTGGTAGGGCCTCCCTCCACATGCCACTCCGCAGGGATGGGTAAATCCTCCAGAGAGTCTACTTCCCCCTCCACGGACTCCTGGTCCACCACCGCAGGTGGCCGATCTGTCTCATGGGGTGTGGAAGCCGGAACAGGCTTTCTCTGTCTCCGGGTCTGTCCCTTCTTAGCAGCGGGTTGGGCCATTGTTCCAGGCTCCAACCCAGGTGAACTCCCTCTCCGGGCAGTCGCAGACCGTGTGCTGACACAGGCCCAGTCAGGTGTACCCAGCATCGCAGAATGCGTCCGGTATTCCACCTCTCTCCAAGTGTTGTGTTCCATGTCATTCCCCAACAGACAATCGACTGGCACGGCAGGGCTTACGGCAACTCGAAGTGAACCTGCAACCCCCTCCCACTCAAAGGGAACCTCAGCCACTGGATAGTGGCCCATTCTGCCGTCAGCCATCGCGGCGGGGTGGAGTACATTAGGAACAACCTGCTCTGGGGACACCAGCTGACTTCTCACCATAGTCATGCTGGCTGCTGTATCCCTCAGAGCCTCCCCTCTCTGGCCATTGATGGTAACCCATTGCCCATACTTTGTAGTATTTGGGGGCACCTGGATCTTTGGCACCATCTCCCGCTCACCCAGGGACACTAAGGTGACACCCGCCCACTCACCCCCCTTATCTAAGGGCAACTCCTCCCCGAGCACTACACTAGCTACTCCCGGTGACTTTCCTCCGGTGGGAGGGGGTGGTCTCTTTGGGCATCTGACATCTCCCTTATAATGTCCAACGCCACCGCATTCAAAACAGTGGAGAACCCTGGGCTGCTGGCTTTGGCCAGGATGAGGGTTCCGGGGCGGGTTTGCCCTAGGGGTGAAACCTGATCCCTTCCCTTGGAAGTTATTTTGGGGACCTTTAGAGAACTCTTTCTTTTTCTCCCCCCCCTCCTTCTTCTGGGGGGCGCCCTGTCCGGCTTTTTGAGATTCCCCTCCAGTCCCCTTGGAGGACACCCGGGTACTTGTCCAGATGTCCGCCTCCTCTGCAAGCTTCCGGGGATTGGTCAGCTTGCTGTCTACCAGGTGTTGGCGCAGCTCGGGAAAACATTTCTCGAGGAGGTGTTCTCTCAAAAACAGATCGTACAGCCCCTCATAATCTTTTACCTCACTGCCCTTGACCCAACCCTCTAAGGCCTTTCTGGCGTAATCAAGGAAGTCCACCCAGTTCTGAGTGCCCATCTTGTGGCTCCCCCTAAACTTCTGTCGATACCTTTCTGGGGTGAGCCCGAACTTCCTCAACAACGCCAGCTTCATGGTGGGGTAGTTTGTCTGTTCCTCTGGATCCAGGGCCAGCAAGGTGTCCCGACCAGCAGGAGGCATGTACTTGTACAAACTACCCCCCCCAGTGCTTCTCCTGCACTCCATGAACCTTCAGAGAAACCTCATAAGCGGCCAGCCACTTAGCTACATCGTCCCCCTGACTGAAGCTCGCTATCAGGTCCTTGGGGATATAGGGTTTGGTCTCCCTGGCTGACTCCTTTGGTTCGCTGCCACCATTCCTAACAGGAGAGGACCCCTGTCGCAGACTTTGGAGCTCCAGTTCCTTCAGTCTAAACTCGTGGACCATCCTCCTCTCCTCTTTCTCCTGCTCCAACTTAGCCAACTCCCACTTTAGCTGTCTTTTCTCCCTCCTATCGGTGAGCTCGGCTTCCGTTAGGCTTCTCCCAGAGATGCTACTGCCCTTTCTGGAATAGGACACTGGTCCGGTGAGTAAGTTTTCCCCCTCATGGCGAAATAACTCTTCTACCTCCCCCACCGTGTCCTGGTCAACCTCTTCCTCCTCCTCCTTTGTCTCTTGGTGTGCCTCCACCCAGGCCCTAAGGCTAGTCTGGAGCTCCCCCTTCCTGGCACCATGTTTGAAAAAGACCCCCATTTGTTGGCAGAACATTCTCAATTGGGGCACGGAATAGACTTCCAGGTTTTCCACCGCGAACTCCATTGTGAGTCAGGCAAACCTGGATACACACCAGAAATTTTAGAGTGGCAAAGGCAACCTTAAGCCAACTCCACCCACCACCAGGAATACATTTAGAAAAAACAAAAAGACTAATTGGGAGGGCCGCAAGGAGAAAACTCCTGGTGTAGGTTGGGTGTATTACGTCAAATTACTAGTAAGTAGCTGCAACCAAGTCCGCAATCCCACCGCTAGGCACCAATATGTTGGAATTAGGTAGCCTGGCCTAGGGCAAGACTAGCATATCAGAGGCACAGTGTAAAGGTTGCAGACCACCCAAAAGTAATTCCACGCAATAGCACTCAAAAAGAAAACACTACACCAAAAATTATGTGAAAATACGTACTGCTTTATATAAAAATAATATTCTCTTTGTTGTCAAATATTAGTAGCTCACATATAAATAGTTCAAAGCATTTTAGATCACTTTCAGGGTCAGCAATTACACTTTGTAAGTTACTAGCAGATTATCACTTTTTAAATTACTAGCAGTCACTATATTTCTGAACTCTCATCACTCTTTTGCATTTGGAGAAACTGTACCTTAGAATCAATAGTTACTTTTGAAACTACTAAACAATTTATCAATAGAATTTCTAAGGTGCATTACATTTGCCAGATAATCAATAATGACACTTTCAATTATATCAAATCCACATTCAGCAGGATTAACAGTATATCTCATTTAGCACTGTACTTGTTTAACCTGTTGTATTATAGCTTCCTATGACTCTTCAATGAGGTAATACCAGCACTTTACTTTAGGTCAGACTCTAGTATTCCAGATTGGTAGCTATAATCCCCTCAACCACAGTTGAGCCTTAATTCACTAAGATGACAGGTAACCTTTTTCTCTTCAGCAGGCCCCCCCCTCTCCTGTACAACACTGAAGGCACTGTCTAGAGAATCTACCCCCACTTCTCCTTACTGTAGCGTGGAGACGATGCTTTCCCAGTCTCCACGCGTCGCTGCTGTCCTGGGGCTCTTTTAAGGGTCCAAATCGCCGATCTCCACACTCCACGCCCAGCGCACTGCTGACTCGGCGCTGGCGTGGGGAAACTTCAATTACAACAGTCCCCGCTCTAGGGACACTGCGCTGGCGTGGGGAGATTCTCTAATTCCCGCTATCCTTGATGGCGGGACGACTCCACTGCTGGCGCCCAGCCCCTCGCTCGCGTTCCCGAGGGTTTCCTTCACTCGAGCGGTACTGCGCAGGCAAGCACCGGGTTACTCCCGCCTCCACCGCCGGCCTCTTCCTCACCACGCCCAGCGGCTCCAGTCGGCATGCGCGCTGAGAGAGTGTCTCTCCTCGGCGATCGCGCAGGGCAGGGGACGCCTCTTCCTCACTCCGCCTACCCGGAAACAGTCCGGGGATACCTCCGCTCCGCTTCTCACCTTCAGGCTGCAGTCTGTCACGGCGCCACTTGCCTCACGCCGGTAATGGGCCGAACGGCCTGTCAGCTTGCCGCCTCCGCTTCCGCCCACTTTGCCACTGACGAGGGCTTGCGCAGTCCGCTCCTCACCTCAGAGCCCTTAGCACAGCTCCACAACCGCGTCGCTCGCTCACACCGATGAAGGGACAGCACGGCTAGCTGAACGACCGGTCCTGCTCCTTCAGCGTTCCCACACCGACCCAGGTGTAGAACAGCTTGTGGTCCCGCTGTCTCCGCTTCTCCAGCCCTGGTGGTCACAGGTAGGGGTTTGGCACCAGGGGGGGGCGCGATTTCAACAGATAGGCAGCACTGGGGTACAAGTAGAGCAAGGGGAGGGGCACCAGGATCAGCCCCTCTCCGTAGGAGAGTCCTTCTTTACAATCTTCTCCAGAATCAAGCTGCTGAGCAGAGGACTGCACTCCGCAGCGCTGCAGTCTCCTTTTCCTATAGACTTCCCCTATATATTTTAGAAAAGGGGCAAGCTAGGCGCCCAGGGTCTCCAGTAACTTCCCACAGCGGGGCCAGGGCAAATAACCAACAGGGGAATCGTGGGTTGGACCAGTAAGGTGGCTTCCCAGTCTAGGAGGTCAATCCTAAGTCCAGCCTCTTCCCACCCTCAGCTACAGCCTGCCCTCCAGCTGACTTCCACAGGTAGACAAAATGGCTGCCCCGCATTCCGCCTTATATAGGCTGCCCTTCAGTGGTCCAGAATGGACCAGAAGGTTCTGGAATGCCCTATGTTAGGCTATGGCCAAGTTCTGTTGGTGACAGTTGGGGCAGTTGGTGGCCACAATTTTAGGTGGTGCCAACTTTCCTGTCAGAACAGGCCTCTGGGCCTGAGGTAAAAGATTATGAGGGAGAGAGAGAACACCTATCCCCCTGGCCAACACCTACAAAAAGTCAGTAGACACAAAAATTAATAAGGGTATGAGGGGCAAAAAGGGGACAAAATAAATAATTATTAGGAGGGACTTCGCCAAAAAGCCAGACAGGTCTAACACCATGTAACTACCGATATACCCAATCACTTCGTCATACAGCTAGAAAGATAGCCACTCACTCCTTTAAACTGAGATGCATGCACTAACTTTTTTACCTAAACAGCTACTATCGTCATTTACTTATATAGCTTCTGCCCTACATATTTAATATTACATACAGGCACTGACTAACGGACTAATTAAAACATTAGTGTTGTGGGAGCAGGGCACCATGCCACCGCCCTGCTACCAAACTGCCAAAGCTGACTGCCCGCCAGATTACAATTTGTAATATGGTTGGGTGGTTCTATGGCGACTGACCCACAGTGCTACCTTTCACAGGCTCATAGTAGATCCTTAGAAAGGCAGTGCTGTGGATCTGCCACAGCGCATTCCAGAAAGACATGGACAGTGAAGTCCATGCCTTGCTGGAACTGTGGGTGCATACAGACAGGGGGGCATACCATGAGTCCCCTTGCATGCATCCCTAGGTACAGGGGGCTCTAATTTTCCTCACTACCATCATTTTCATGGCATGAGACCCACCATGAGACTGCTGGTTGTGAGGAAACTCAGAATATGCTTGTCAGAGCAGCAGTAGCACCACTAAGCATATTGTGGCACCCAGACCATGGTGCCAATGCCAGGGATCGCGGATCCCTGGTGGTTGCAGCGGTCCCATGGAGGTCCGATAACCATACTTGTAGTACATCAGTCCGATGAACCGTGCGGCAGTCCCCAACTGCCACTGTACCTCCACCGCTAGTTTGGTGGTCCACTCATATGTAGGCCCTAAGTCACTTACTCCCCTGTACACAAACACTTTAGTCATTGATAGAGATACTCAACGCACCGGCTAACTCATCTATAAAGATACTCACAAACACATTTACATACAGATAGAGACTGTGAAACACCCAGTCACACACTGCTGTATTCAGTACCACACCCAGACACACACTGATGAAGACACTAACACACCCAGACACACACTCATGCATAGACTGACACACCCAGACACACACTCATTCCTACACTAATAAATCCATGTAAACACCGATAAATACATTACCATACCCAGTCATTCACTGACACACTCAGACACACTCTTGTGTATGCACTGATACACCCAGGAACATACTTTTATATACACTATTACACACATACACACAATAATATAGCCACTGAGACCCCCAGACACACACTGGCGCATACTCTGACATAGCTATTCACTCAGTCATAGAGCTACTTATACACACATTCACACACTCATATAGCTACTTACTCAGTTACTTATTCATCCACACAACTGCTGCCATGTATACACCCAGTGACCACACCCACACTTACCTACCCACTCATTCATTCACCCCAACAGCCACTAACACACCCAGTCACTCACTTGTACACACATTTATCCACCCAGTCACTAACTCATACAGGTACTAGCACACCCAGTAACTCACCCATACAGCCACTCTGTCACCCATCTACAAACTCACACATGCAGTCACTCACTCATATAGGCACTAATATGCCCAGTCTCTCGCCTATGCAGCCACTCACACAACTAATCACTCAATCATACAGGCACTCACATAGTCAGTTGCTCACTTGTACAGTGAGTCAAATGCCCACTAGCTCACTCATAGAGCAGTTCATGCCCCCACTCATTCACTCACAAAATCATCACTCACACAGGCTGTCACTCACTCATAGAGCCACTAACACACTGATATAGGTACTCACATACCCAGCCACTCACTCATACAGCCAGACACACACTCAGTCACTCGCCCATACAGACACCCACATACCCATTCATTCATCCATATAGATACTTATTTACCCAGTCACTCCTCTATAATGTCACTCACACAACCACTCAATCAATTAACCTAGCACTCACATACCCACTCTCTGATCCATATAGACACTGACACACCCAGTCACTCACTCATGCAGGCACTCACACACCCACTCACTCCCCCATACAGGCACTCACACAGCCTGTCTGTCATTCATACAGACACTCACACATACAGTCACTCAGTAATAGAGCCACTCACACCCAGTCACTCACTCACCCCTACAGCCACTAACACACCCAGTGACTTATACAGACACTCACCCACCTGAACACTCACTCATACAGTCACTCAAACACCCACTCAGTCACCCATACAGATACTCAGACTAACTTACCTATACAGGTACTAATAAATGCACACATTTACCTGTACAGTCAATGACACAACCACTCACACACCCACATAACCATTCATCCACCCATGTAGCCACCCAAACAGCCACTCATATATCTAGTCACTCACCCATACAGTCATGCATGTACCCTGTCACTCCCTCATACAGCCACTCACTCCCTTATACAGTCACTTACACTGCCACTCATTCACCCATACAGCCACACATACCCTCACTTACTCACCCATATAGCCACTCATGCATCCACTAACTTACTCATACAGTCACTCATGCACCTCCTCACTTAATCATACAAGCACTCAAACACTCACTCACTCACTCATACAACCACTCACTTACTCACTATCTCACTCCTACTGCAGCTCACACACCCACTCGTCTACTCATAAACCCACTTACAGAGCCACTCACTCACTCCTAAAGCCAGTCACATACTGATTACCCACTCACACAACCAATCACTCATGCGGTCACTCACCCATATAGACACTTATACACCCAGTCACTCACACACAGTCATATACAGGCACAGCCACTCACTTATACAGACACTCATCTACCCAGTCAGTCCCTCATATATGCACTAACACACACACTCACTCAATCATATATACTAACACACACTCACTCAATCATACAGGCACTCACATATCCACTCATTTCACCCATACAGCCACTTACAGAGGTAGTCACTCATGCAGCCAATAACACACACCATCACTCAGACATATAGTTTATCCATGAAATGCAGTTCTAACGAGAACCTTTTTTTCTTCTTTTTTACTGGAACTGTGCATTTTTAAAGTTTTCTAACCTTTTTGTATTTTTTGTGTGTTTTATCTTAAACAAAATGGCAACTAAAAAAAAACATTGGGCCTGATTCACAAAGACTTTTGTCTCAGTTATACTTAAGTTTTGGTCTTAAGTTTAACTGAGACCAAAACTGAGACAATGCACACATGCATGTCTTTCAGAAATGAAAGGGGTCCAGAGATATTGCAGATGGTCACATAGACGTAGCATAGACCCACATGGCAGGCACAGATAAGCACAAAGAGGATGCACACTGACACCAATTATGTGTACGAAGGAGGTAGAGACAGAACGAGTGCATGGACAGACACACAGGAGGAAGACAAGAGGAGCATGGATACAGATTGATTGATACACGGAGGGTGCAGAAAGGCAGATTCAGGGTGGGAATCCATGACAGGGCAGAGGGAGTGAGGCGACTGACACATAGAGGTAATAGGTACAGCGAGGGAGGTCAACTGCAAATTTCTCAAGGGTGTGTGTAGATGGGTACAGGGAACACAGGCATGGTCATAGCAATAAAATACAGGTGCACATGAAGACTCAGGACCCAAGCAGTGAGAGGCGGAGAGCAAGGGTAGGCACATGGAGGCAAGCCACGGATGGGCACATAAATTGAAAGCACACCCAAGTACCTGGAGGGAGGGTGCGTAATGACATATCCAATTAAGGCATAAAACGTTCACAGAGAAAAGAGATAGAATAAAAAGGAGGCATGGACAGTTACACAGAAAAAAGGCATGGACAGGTACATACAGTGAATGTACTGACACTCACAGGCAGGCATTTATGGTGAATGCATGTATGGGTACATGCAGTGAATACATGGATAGTATTGGTGACAAAAAGAAGGCACAAGAATGTGCATACAGTGACTGCACAAAGAGACACATATAAAGCACGGGCAGGTAGGTGCATGGAGCGAAGGCACTAGCAGGTAAACACTTACGCACCCATATAGATGCTGATTCACCCACTGAGAGGCCCAGGGAACCACTTACACACCTAGTCACAGACCCACACAGGCACTCACACACCACCTAACACAGTTTCATAATAATAATAATAATAATAATACTGGGTTTTGTAAAGCGCGACAGCTACCTCGCGAGGAGGTGTCCCGGCGCTAGTAGAACACAGAAGACATGGGAAGTAGTTAAAATTAGCAATTAAAAATTAAAAAGCTAGCGTGGTTGGTTAAAAAGCCAGGTTTTTAGCAGTGTCTTAAAACAGGATTCGGAAGGGGCCTGTTGAATTTCTTGTGGCAGGGTATTCCACAGAGCGGAGACGTTAGCCGAAAAAGTCCGGCCTCCGAGTCGAGCCTTTTTCGTGCGTGGGACTGTCAGTTGAACACAACAGTTAGACCGCAATGCGCGGGTTTGGGAGTATCTGGGAAGACGGTTTTTCAGGTATACTGGACAGGAGCCATGCAAAGATCTAAAAGCCAGCGTTAGTGCTTTAAACTTTATTCTGCTGGCAACTGGCAGCCAGTGCAGAGATCGAAGATGCGGAGGGACTGACTGCTTGAGTGGAATTCGCAGTAACAGTCTCGCAGCCGCATTTTGAACTACCTGCAGCTTTTGTGTCAGGTATTTTGGTAGGCCTAGGTAGAGTCTATTGGCATAATCCAGCCTTGAGGTCACAGTAGCGTGGATAACCGTTTTTCGGCAGTCTTCTGGTAGGAGTCTGAGGATTTTACGAAGATTTCTCAGTTTGCTCATACAACATCCGGCAACTTGTTGGATATGGGAGGTAAAGGACATGCAATCATCCCATCTCACTCCAAGGTTTTTTGCCGTGTGACTGGGTGATGGGGCAGGACCCATCTCCGACGGCCACCAAAGATCTGACGCGGGCGGGGAGCCCTTGCCAAAAAAGATAACCTCAGTCTTATTGGCATTAAGTTTTAATTTATTAGCATTCATCCAGTGGGCTACATCTTGAAGACAGCCTTTGAAGTTAGAGAAGGACTCTTGCGTGATCTCGGAATACGGAAATACCAACTGTGTGTCATCGGCATATGAAATTGCCTTGACACCCCAGTTGGCAATTAGCGTAAAGAGAGGAGCAAGGTAGACATTGAACAAAAGGGGGCTTAAGGCCGACCCCTGCGGGACTCCACAGCCAAGGGGCTTAGGAGCCTACGAGATCGTTCCAAGTGCCACCTTCTGGGTTCTCTGGGATAAGTAGGAGTGTACCCAATCCAGCGCCTTATCCTGAATCCCTATCTCGGCCAGCCGGTTAGTAGTCTGGCGTGGTCCACCGTATCAAAGGTGGCCGACAGATCCAGGAGTACCAGCATTGCTGAGTTCCCTGCATCCATCGACCACCTAACTGACTCGGCTACCTCACTAAGCGCTGTTTCCGTGCTAAAGCCGGGCCGGAAGCCAGACTGTGTTTCATGGAGAATTTTGTTTACTTCTACAAATTTACTCAGCTGGCGCTGTATGACTTTTTCCAACATTTTTCCCGGGGCGGCTAATAGGGATATCGGGCGAAGATTAGTGAGATCTTCCGGATCCCCATTAGGCTTTTTCTTTAAGGGCAGGAGGGTAGCATGTTTCCATGCAACCGGAAATATGCCCGAAGCAATGGAGGAGTTCCAGATATGATGAAGTGTAGGATCTACGAAGTCGGCTATAGAGCTCCATAATTTTGCAGGGCAGGGGTCGTTGGGTGAACCAGATTTGCATCTGAGCAGTTCTTGCCGTACCTCACTCACGGGGATATTGAGAAACTGGGTGAAAGTCTCACTTAGCTCGCTCTTATTCGCGAGGTCCTGTTTCACTGTTTTTATTTCTGGTCCAAAAGAGTCATAGACCTTTTTAATTTTTTGATCAAAGAACTCAGAAATTTGCTCACAAAGCATACTTGTTGGAGCAACCTCCCTCTCAATGCACTTTGGTTTAAAAAAAGACTGTACTATTTTGAAAATCTGTTTGCTAGACTGTTCTGCCTGTAGAATCGAGTCTGCATAAAAACGTTTTTTATTTTTCCTAATAGATTTCCGTAGATTTTTAGAAGCTTCTTTGTACCTAATCTTTTCCTCCAGACCATAGTACGCATACATACTGAACCACAGAGCAGGTCACACATCTTCACAGCAGGAAACAGCATCCATTTTGGCCACACAATGCAACCGCCATGGACCGACCACCACTGCGTACACTTTGCCAAACCCAAGGCACCCAAACCAGCCCCATTGCCATCACAAAGGAACTGGAGCAAGGTTACCGATGAGCAACTTAACTACACCCTCACCTGAGACAACCACACCTGGGCATCCAACGCAAACAACGCAGCCAGAGAACTCCACACCTGGATCTCCAACTGCGCAGTCGAGCTTGCCCTGATACGCAAACCCAACACACAAAGTCCCAGGAAACCCGCCTGGTTCACCACCGCTCTCCAAGAAGCCAGGCACACCTGCAGACGCCTTGAAAAAGAACAGGAGAAACACCAAAACAATCCAAAACCACACCACCTACAAGGACACCATGACGGAGTACCACAACCAAGTCAGAGCCACCAAGAGGAACTTCATCCATAACAAAATCCTTGCCAGCTCCACCAACTCCAAGGAACTTCTCAGTGTCATTCAAGAATTCACAAACCCATGTAGCGAAGCCACAGACATCACCCTATCCCAAGTCCTCTGCAACAAGCTTGGAACCTACTTCCACCTCAAGATCAAAAATCTCTACGACAACTCTATGGACCCCGCCCCCCAGAGACACCAGCCAGCCCACCACCTCCAACTGGACACGGATCACAGCCGAAGACACCACCTCGACCATGAAAGGGATCCACTCATCCCTCGCATCTAGCACAGAGCTGCGCTGCCATGGCACCCAAACCACAATGCACCACCAACACCAACTTCAAAGCAGGCACCTTCCCAGATGACTGGAAGCGCGCAGAAGTCAGACCCCTGCTCAAGAAGCCAGCAGCTGACACCACCGACTTCGAGAACTATCGGCCCTTCTCTCTCCTCCCCTTCATAGCCAAAGTCGCAAAGAAAACAGTCAACAGTGAACTGACACAATTCATTGAAGAGAACGCCGTCCTCGAATTGTCCCAATCCGGATTGTGAAGCAACCACAGCACACAGACTGCCCTACTCTCCAACAAAGACAACATCCACACTCTCCTGGACCAAGCCACTATGCCGCCCTCATCCTACTCGACCTTTCAGTGGCCTTCAACACCGTCTCCCGCCGCACAGTAGTCACCAGACTACACGAAGCAGGCATAGAAGTAACAGCCCTGGACTGGATCCAATCATTCCTCACCAGAAGAAGCCAAAAGATCAGACTGCCACCCTTCCTCTCCAACCCCATGAAAATCACTTGTGGAGTACCACAGGGGTCATCACTGAGCTCGACCCTCTTCAACATCTACATGGGCCCCCTCACAGCCATCATGTGACAACACGGCCTCAACACTGTATCATAAGCTGATGACAGCCAACTCATCAAATTCCAGAAAGGAATGCAAGATGTCGCAGTCTGGATGACCAACAGCTGCCTGAAGCTCAACACCGAGAAGACAGAAGTACTCGTCCTCGGTACCACCCCTTCAGCATGGGACAGCATTTGGTGGCTGACCACCCTCGGAAGCCCACCTATCTCCTCAGACCACACAAAGAACCTCGGCATCATACTCGACTCATCACTCACCATTAACCGACAGGTCAACGCCGACATCTGCATCAACACCCTCTGCAAGACCTTCAAGTGGATCCCCCTGAGTCAAGGAAGACAGTCACCCACGCACTCATCACCAGCAGACTGGACTATGGAAATGAACTCTACGCCGGCATCAACAAGTCCCTACTCCGCAAACTCCAGACAATACAGAACACTGCCGCCAAACTCGTCCTCAGCATTCCCCAGCACAAACACACCAGCCAGCACCTACGAAGACTCCACTTCTTCCCCGTGGAGAAAAGAGGCACCTTCAAAATCCTCACTCACTCCTACAATGATCCAAATACCTCAAAGACAGAATCAGCTTTCCGGTACCCAAAAGAAACCTCTGATCTTCCAACCTCACACTAGCTGAAACCCAACGCATCTGCAGAGCAAGGGCAGGCGGAAGATTCTTCTCTAACTTGGCAGCCAAGACCTTGAACGAGCTACCAGCAGACATTAGACACGCCCCTTCCCTGAACACCTTCAGGAAGACCCTCAAGACCTGACTCTTTGGCTAAAAAGATCTACGGACCCCCCGTCACCGCCTTGAGACCCTCACAGATGACTAGTGCACTTAAAATGCTCTGATTGATTGATTGACATGCAGCCACTTACACACACAGTCACAAACCCATGTACACACTTATATAGCCAGTCTCGCGCCTACTCACATACCCATTCAAACACACACTCACACACACCCACACAATCGCTCACACAGCCCCTTGCACACCCATATTGCCACTCACATACCCATCCACAAACCTATACAAGCACTCACCAAGCTATACAGCCACTCACACACCTACTCTCAAATATTCACTATACTGCTCTCAACAGTTACAGGTAACTAGGAAACTAAGGTAAAATATTTTTAGAAAGTGTACACAATTCAAAACGTAAAGGGTTAGTTATAGTAACATTTCAAACGCTGTTAAAAAATTCACTGAAAAAAATGAAGGTTACAAGGATGTTATAGTTGGAAATTGAATTTTGAAAAAAAATAAATTCACTAACAAAAACAAAGGTTACAGGGATGTTATAATTAGGAAATAGAATAAACAAAACCTCAGAAATTAACTGAAAAAAACAAGGGTTACAGGGATGTTAAAATTAGAAAACATAATTTTTAAAAACAGAATTTCACTGAAAAAAACATAGGTCACAAGGACGCCATAGTTAGACTCACATTTCAATCGTACAAAGCATAGAAATTTAGCAGTTATAGTTACGTTAGCTAACTATAACCTATGCCCAACAATGCACTGCTTATGACCTCACATATTACATCACTCATGACATGTTCAGTGATATCACTGATGACATCTCAAATGATATTACTGATGACATCATCCACAGAACCACTCACGTACCCACTCATGAACATCCCATATAATCTATCATATACCCACTCACACATCCACTCAATCACTCACATACTCATTCACAAACCCATACAAATACTCATGCACCCACTCACTCATGAATGGAGCCACTCACACACCCAGGCACTCTGTCATCAAGCCACTTACACAATCATTCACTTACTCATACAGATCATATCACATGTACTCTGTCACCTAAACAGTCACTGAGAAAACCACATAGCCTTCCAAACAGCCTCTTTCACACTCACTAACTCACCCATAGAGCCATTCATATACCAACTCACTCACCCATAGACCCACTTATACACCCATTCACATACCCATACAGCCACTCATGTACCCTCTCACTCACTCAGACAAACACTCATATACCTGCTCACTCACCCATACAGTCACTCATGAACCCTCTTATTCACCATTTACAGCTGCCACTCATATACCTGTTCACTCACCCATACAGCCACTCATGCATCCTTTCATTCACCATTTACAGCCACTTACATACCTGCTCACCCATATATTTATTTATTTATGAGTTTGTAGAGGGCCTGGTTACACCCACTGGTGTGTCCCCACGCTATTTAGTTATAACTGACAACTCCAGGAATCAGTGATCTGCATATCATAGATAGTCCCTGTCTATTGTGTGAAGAGCCATGTGTTTCGTTTTTTACGGAAATAACTCTCTGATGGTTCCTCCCTGAGGGACACGGGTAAAGCGTTCCAGCTTTTTGCTGCCAGGTAGCTGAAAGATCGTGCTCCCATGCATGCTTTTTTAAAGCTTGGGACTTTAACCAGATGTGTCCCCGTGGATCTCAGATGGCGTTCAGTCTTATAAAGTGAAAGTAGGTTTTGCAGGTATTCGGGGTCTTTACCCTGCAGGATATGGTGACCGAAACATAGTGCCTTTAAACGTGATGCATTTCTGAACGGGCAACCATTAGCGGATGCCGGTCTCGGCAAATTCATCCCCAAGTGAGCTGCAGCATTCTGGACAGATTGTATCTGGATGGTTGCACCCGTAGCATCAAATCCCGTAATCTAGTCATGCTGTGACAAGTGCAAAAACAACAGTTGATGGACACAATGCAGAACAATGTCATACATTCACCCCAGTACAGAGATCTGGGCTTAAATCCATCGTTTTTTTGCACTCCACACCACCCCAGTTCAGACATGGCCATATGCAAATCAGCCTTGACCCTGTGCCTCATGGGAACAGTCCAGCCCGAGCTGCCAAGCCATGTCTTCCCTGGACCGGAATCAAGCATCCTAGGACCGGTTTCTGGTTATCAGCCGTCATCAGCCAGTATAGCTTGACTCCAGTGGTGTGGAGAGCACGGTACTCACGACTGAGCATACCCTTCCCGCTCGGGGTGACAAATGCAAAAACAACAGTTGAGGGACAGAATGTAGAACAATATCATACATTCACCCCAGTACAGAGAACTGGGACAAAATCCATTGTTTTTTTGCACTGCACACCACCCCAGTTCAGACATGGCCATATGCAAATCAGCCTTGACCCTGTGCCTCATGGGAACAGTCCAGCCGGAACTGCTAAGCCATGTCTTCCCTGGACCGGAATCAAGCATCCTAGGACCGGTTTCTGGCTATCAGTCGTCATCAGCCAGGATAGCTTGTTTGTATAAGCTTTATTCGAGACAATTCTCATAAAAGCACATAAAATCAAAATAGTTGCACAAAAATACATAGTTACAGAATAAAAAATTCATTAAACATAGAGTACAGCTCATACTACATTTACTCATAAGAACCATTTATACCAATAATATTGCATAAAACATTGTTAAAAGGGATACCTGATTACCTGCTACCCCCCAAGGACCGTCGTCTAATCGCCCAAGCCCAACCCAGGTATTTAGCTACCCCTATGACTATTGAGTCCTGGTTTGTTGTGCGTAGGATTCTTAAAGCCACTGCACTGTCTCGTGTCCCCAGGTTTTTACATACCCGCGACAGCCATTTTCTCCTCGGATTTGCATAAGCTTGGCATACGAAGAGGAAATGACCTATGCTCTCCTCGGCATTTTCGCATGCTGGACATAAGTTGTTGGTGGGTCTGTGCCAGCCAGATGTCAGTTTCCTAAGGGGGATAGAACCTGATCTTAACTGAAAGACAAGTTTCCTGTCCATAGGTACCGTGATGTTATCCCAGTAATTTTCTAGGACAGGGAGGATTTTTGTCTCCAGGAAGTGACCAGACATAGAGTCAGCCCTGGTGTCTTTCAGCATCTTACCACCCACCCAATCCCAATATTGTTCTTTGAGGACTTCTTTACTAGGGAAGATTTCTCCCGCGGGGTTGTTCCAAAGAATTGAAAACCCTAAGTTTACTAGCATGGTCTTCAGGTGTTTTAACCATTTTATTTTATGGAAGATATCTTCTCTGATTATCCATAGAAAGCCCTCTGCATATTGTCTTATTTCTGGAGTCGTCCAGAGGCGTCTCCAGTAGAGGACTGGGCGCAATCGAGCTCTGTCTACAATGGTACGTCTACCTAGCTCCAAAAACAATGGGATTAGGGGGGTGCTCTGTGGGAGTCCTGTAATCCCTCGCATGAACTTGTTCTCGGAAGTCTGAAGAGCCACTAGACTATCCCAAGCCCATAGCTCCGCACCATATAGAGTGGCACCCAAAACCTTCGCATCATACACTGTTATTGCGGGTTTTATAGGTTTTGTTTTAGATTTGCGGTGTTCCCCCCTTAGGGCACCTGAAAGCTGCTGGTGCTTTAAGACTACTTTATCCACGTGATGCGTCCAGCCAATGCCCTCTGCGATCTGTACTCCCAAATACGTAAATTCAGTAACAATGTCTAGCCTACTGTTATTTAAGGTTATCTTGGGATAACTCCTGCGTCCTGTGGAAAAGGCCATTAGTTTTGTTTTTCCTACATTTACCTCTAGCCCATGCTCCATGCAAAAAGCATCAAAAATGCTTAATGCAGGTTGCAGCCCCATGGGGGTCTTAGACAGGATAAGAGTGTCGTCGGCGAACATCAGGATCGGAACCCTGGTGTCCGCTAACGATCGGGCATCTACACTAGCCTTCAACATTCTCTCGACGATCCCGTTAATAAATAACGAGAAAAGTAGAGGGGCCATGGAACAGCCTTGTCGAACACCCCTTTCCACAGGGAAATCCGCTGTTGTCTCCCCGCTTCCACCCCACTGGACTCTAGCGAAGTTGGATTCGTGCAGTCGCATGATTAATGTTAGCAGATCTGCAGGAATCCCCAGCTTTTGGAGAACCGACCGTAGCTTGTACCGGGGGACTAGGTCGAACGCCGCCCGCAGGTCGACAAACGCGACATACAGGCAGCCCCTTCCCAGTACAACGGTCTTCCACCGCAATATGGTGAAGCGGAAGACCTGATCAATGGTACTGGTTGCTCGCCTAAATCCCGCTTGGTATGGGGAGAGGGCGTTGTTGTCTTCTACCCAGTCCATTAGCTGGTTTGTTACCATTCTCCCAACTACTTTCTGTATGGTGGCTATTAAACTTATAGGCCTATAATTAGCAGGCAAAGAACGATCACCCTTCTTGTGAATGGGGATGATGGTTGCACCCTTCCAGATGTCAGGGACCACTGCCCCCTTCGCTAGGGCATTTGCTACAAGGAGGGTATATCTCGCCCATCTAGTTACGTCGTGTTTGAAAATATCAGGGGGAATACCATCTGGACCTGGCGCCCTCCCACATTTCGCGGAACCAATGGCAATTTCCACTTCTCTGAGGGAGAATAGGTCATCGGTTGCATAAACCGGTATTATATTGTCAGCTGCCACGGGATGGTTACTTTCCGCATACTGTGGTCCAAAATAATCGACCCAAGCTTCCTCTGGTACATTATTATCAGGCTTCGCAGGACCCGCTCCACTACCCCACTTGATAATTTTCCAGAATAACATTGAGTCTTTGTTATCAGAGGCCTCTTTTAATTCGGCCCAGTGGTCTTTGTCCCATTTCTTTTTGGCACGATAGATGGCTAATTTGTACAGTTTCCTATTCTTTATCACTGCAGCGCGGTCCCTATTCCTTATGGCTTGTCCCAGGTCTAGTCGTGCTGTTCTACAGTGATTGTCAAACCACCTGCCCACTTCCTTAGCTTTCTTCCCTTTCCTTTTTTTAATAAAAAAACATGGTCTTAGAAGGGAGAATAACTTATTGTGGATTTCAGTGATGCCACTGTCCCATGGAACCACTGGAACTTCTGCTTCAATCGCGGAAATTGCACTGTCAACCTCATTATTGATGTAAATCATAGTGGCCTCATTTGCCAGTACCTTGGGCCATTTTAACCTGCGCTCATCGTTACTCATAACAGGGGTTTCGTCGTGTGTCTCTATAGGGTTTCCTGAACCAGTATTCCACCACCTATGGGTCACACATAGGGGGTTGTGGTCACTTTCAACCCGGGGCCTAACAGCCATATCAACAACCCCGTTCCACAGCTGGAGACTACACAATATGTAGTCAATTCGGCTCCTGTTGATACCATTGTCAAAAGTGTAGCTGCCCTCCTTGTCCCCAGGTGTCCTCCCATTCAGTGCTCTTAAACCATGTTCCATACAAATTCCATTTAGTAATAAGATCTCTTTTGTCCATCGCTTCACAGGTTTTAAGCATAGAGATGGTACTCCCCAGAGATTGTCCTCTTCACTCTCCAGGAGGTCATTTGTACAGTCCAAAGGTTCAAAAGTCCTGTTTAGGTCCCCAACAATTATCATTACATTTTCCTGGGAATTAGCCTCTCACATAGACATTGTATAAATCTATTGATTGGCCCTTAGCTACGGAAATTCTTAATGCTTGCAGATCAATATTTCCCAGGTCCAGCATTTTGATGTTGATGTGCAGATCCTGTCTAACCCAAACAGTTAGGCCTCCCTTGGGCCGCCCTCTTCCCCCTTTTGAAGCTGGTATACAATAATTCAGGTAACCTAGGCAAAAGAGGGGATCACAGGCCCAGGTTTCTTGGAAACAACAAATGTCAAAACCACTTATAAAATTCACCCAGGATTGGGAATCCAACTTGCTAGCCAACCCGGCGACATTCCAAGATAAAAGTGTACCAATGTCGGCATTTGTCCCGTCTCGAGCATTAGTGAATGGGAATACTTGCTGACATTGGGCTTTCCATAGGACTAGTCAGCCTTTCTAAGTCATCTATTGGATCGACAGTCAAGTCATCTGTTGCTGGGTATGTTATCATATTTACAACAAGGGGTGGTGAGGGACAGAGTCTCTGAGTTAAGCAGAAAGCTCTCACCCAGTCAAGAGATCAGGGCTAGATCCAACACCGTTTTTTAGCTCACTGCACCATCCCAGTTTCAGAACCTGACTGTATGCAAATTAGTCTGTTCCTGTCCCAGTGCATGATGGGAACAGGGCAAACCAAACTACAAAAGCCAATTCTTACACTGGGAAGGAAACAAGCTCCCGGGGACCGGTTTCTGGCATTACAGCCGTCTTCGGCCCGGTTTGCTTGAATCCTGATGGTGCAATGAGCAAGGGTCTCACATCTGAGAATACCCTTCCACGCTTAGGGTGGACAAAAATATTTACAACAAGGGGTGGTGAGGGACAGAGTCTCTGAGTTAAGCAGAAAGCTCTCAACCAGTCAAGAGATCAGGGCTAGATCCAACACCGTTTTTTAGCTCACTGCACCATCCCAGTTTCAGAACCTGACTGTATGCAAATTAGTCTGTTCCTGTCCCAGTGCATGATGGGAACAGGGCAAACCAAACTACAAAAGCCAATTCTTACACTGGGAAGGAAACAAGCTCCCGGGGACCGGTTTCTGGCATTACAGCCGTCTTCGGCCCGGTTTGCTTGAATCCTGATGGTGCAATGAGCAAGGGTCTCACATCTGAGAATACCCTTCCACGCTTAGGGTGGACAAAAATATTTACAACAAGGGGTGGTGAGGGACAGAGTCTCTGAGTTAAGCAGAAAGCTCTCACCCAGTCAAGAGATCAGGGCTAGATCCAACACCGTTTTTTAGCTCACTGCACCATCCCAGTTTCAGAACCTGACTGTATGCAAATTAGTCTGTTCCTGTCCCAGTGCATGATGGGAACAGGGCAAACCAAACTACAAAAGCCAATTCTTACACTGGGAAGGAAACAAGCTCCCGGGGACCGGTTTCTGGCATTACAGCCGTCTTCGGCCCGTTTTGCTTGAATCCTGATGGTGCAATGAGCAAGGGTCTCACATCTGAGAATACCCTTCCACGCTTAGGTATACCCTTACGCTTTTGTAAATCGGGTATGTTATCATGACATTTGTATTTGGGGTTCCCAGTCTTAAACCACCTTCTTCAGCCAAACCCCCCGTCTCGATATTGTTGACTGATAGATTTATAACAGTGGTATTACCACAAACATCACATGACCCTTTTTGCTCATTTATAATCCCACCTGTGCTAACTGTACTAGTATGTCAATATCCCCATCCCGGGTCCTGCCATCCTACATGGGGGTTGTAATATGTATGTAAGGTATGATTATGACCAACAAGGGGAGGTGGTAAAGGATTGACTGGCCATGATACAGTGGGGGGGATTAAGGGTTCATTGAGTAGACTAGTCGTTACACTTGTGGGTCGGGGGTAAAAAAAGGTAAGGTCCACAATACCAATACCACCCTTGTTTGTTCCCCATCCCTGCCTAGTTATCCATCCCACCACCCTTGGGTCTTGGAAATTAACCACAATACAATTCCCCCCCCCAGGGTTTTTGGTGTGTATCCCATCCAATCTATTCTCCTTGCCCCTATTATTAGCCCGTCGATATCACCAGGCAGAGGACGGTTTTCCTTTAACCAGTGCATGGTCTTGTTTTTAAGCATCTGGAATGTTTCTCTCTGTCCTGGGGGTAGAGGTGGTACATTAATAAGAACTGCCACGTAGGGGAAGGAGTCTGGGGTGAGATTAATTGGGGGTTTTCTATGGGGTGGCTTTGCCAAGGGCGGTGGGATAGATTTGGGAACTTGAGGGACATGTTGGGGGGCAGGCTTCTGCGCCTGTAGTTTGTTATTTGTTTGGGACGATACTAAAGTTTTACCTGCCGACGGACATACGTTAGCCCTATTTCCTCCCCCCGGGATGTTTGGAGCTATCTGTAAGTTATTAGTTACATTTACAGATGTTGGTACTTTACCCACTTGATGACACGATGTAGCCTCAGCATTCACAGCGGCCGGTGGATTTTGTGTCTGGGGTATTGTGGGCTGTGTAAAATGTGTTATAGTCGACTGAGATGGCTTAGAACCAGCAGTCGCTCTCTCAGCTCTATCTAAGGTTTTTACAGTAGCTTTGGCTGTGGGTTTGCTTTGTTTGGGAGGTAAAGGAGAGCTATTTCGGGGGTTTCTTCCCTTGTCCTGGACAAGAGGGTTGTTAATGGCCTGAGGGTTTATGTTCGCCTCCACCCTATTTGCTTTAATCAGGGATTTTGTAGAATAGAAATTGTCTAATGTTATCTGCTCGAAATGGTTTAGCCTATCTGCAAGCTTGACAATTCTATCCTCAATAGGGGTAAGTAGTAGTCTAAACAATTTTTCCAATTCTGGGAGCACATTTGCAAGTGATAGAGCATTTTCTTTACTTGATACATTGGAAACAGTACAAGAGTTGTCCACTATGTCTTGGCTATCCGGGGATACAAGAATAGTTGGTGTTACACTTTCTGTACTTTGAACTTGATCGTTAACAACCTTTCCAATGTTCACGAGTTTGTGTAGCTTCCTGAGTTTTTGTGGGGGTTTGACCACCTTTTTGCATTTTTTTACAGAAGCTGGTCGTTTCCTTTTGGACCCAATTTTGGGATGGGCCAATGTAACCTGGAGACCAGAGTCAGGGTGCGGTGTTGGTTGGGATTTACTACCACATGGATTATTTGAATCTGTCACAACACACTTATTTATTTTTTCAGCCTGAGCATCAAAATGTTCGTATGTAACTGGGAGGTTCACTGATGATAAGGGGGTTACCAAGGTGGGGTAAGCTGGATTTGGAAACTTATCCGTGGAATTCTTGAGTATTTCAATTGATAATCTACGATCTGCGCGCTTCTCTGCCAAGGTTAGCTCTTTGTCTATTGTCAGTGAGCGGTTAAAAAAGAATTTGTCTAAGGGTCCACTTGCCAGTGGACCAGACTCTACAGGAGGAGTTATCAAGTGGCTGTTTACAGAGCTTGTAGTTGTAGACATTGCCATATTGATCTCAAAACAAAGCTGGAGTGTCAATGTCACTTACTGGGATAGATGATGTATGGCGCTGGTAAGAGGGGTGGCCCGGCCCGGCCTCCTTCGGCCCCTGACGGCCACAGACGGTCCCGCCCTTGTCCCGGGCTTCTCCCGGCGCCCTCCCGCGCGCTCCCGCGAAGCGGAGATACTGCGCTCCTTATGACTCTACAGCTATGTCTTCATTGGGTGATAGGCGGGGGGGCGTGGCCAGCGGGGAGAGCAGCCCAGGTGTTGCTGATTGGGCGCGCAGGGGCTCCTGGACACTGGAGTCCCCTGCCTGTGCTCGCAGCCCCGCTGGTTCACTCGCCTGTCCCCGCGCTCCTCCTGGAAACCTCGGTGCAGCCTCCAAACAATTGACGCACTGCGGGACCCGCGAAGCGGGTCCGGCGAGTCGTAGGATCAGTGGTAGCAAAGGGTCAGCTGGCAGCAAGTCCGCCGCGCTCCTCAAGCGTCCTGGTGCAGGCAATCCGTTAAAAGGGGTCCCACAGGCTCTAAGGTAAAGTCTGCTTTTACCTCCGTTGGCGGGGGGCGTGGCCAGCGGGGAGAGCAGCCCAGGTGTTGCTGATTGGGCGCGCAGGGGCTCCTGGACACTGGAGTCCCCTGCCTGTGCTCGCAGCCCCGCTGGTTCACTCGCCTGTCCCCGCGCTCCTCCTGGAAACCTCGGTGCAGCCTCCAAACAATTGACGCGCTGCGGGACCCGCGAAGCGGGTCCGGCGAGTTGTAGGATCAGTGGTAGCAAAGGGTCAGCTGGCAGCAAGTCCGCCGCGCTCCTCAAGCGTCCTGGTGCAGGCAATCCGTTAAAAGGGGTCCTTGACTCCAGTGGTGTGGAGAGCACGGGACAAGATCATTGATCAGGGTTTTCCTAGCAGACATTGGTAGAATACTCTCGTCGGTTACCATCCCTCATATAGCTATCTCACATGCAGTGGTAACTCCTCCCGATTAGTATCCCCTGCTCCAACCTCCAATCCCAGTACTTCAAATACCCTCTCCGCACTCTGGCCCTTACACTCTAGGTCCTTCTTCCATCTACCCTTATAATCCGTCATTCCCAACACACTTTCTCCTTCCATCATAGACACATGTTGTCATGCATCATATCGCCAACCCGGAGATTCACATACCTTCCTGCTTCTTTTACTACTCATTCCCGGAATTTCATAATAATAATAATAATAATAATAATAAAGGGGCTTATAAAGCGCCTTGTGACGCCTCCCGGCGTATCCCCACGCTGTGGAGAAGGGTCAGAAGCAGAAGAGGGAGAGAACCTAAAGGGCAAAGAGGTAAGTTTTCAACAATTTCCGGAAAGTGGCTTCATTGCTCGCTAGCCTAATGTTGGTGGGGAGGGAATTCCATTTGCAGGCAGCCAGCGCACGGAAAGAGCGCCCTCCCATTCTAGATTTTTTTATGCGGGGGATTTTAAGAAGGCCTGTTCCCATCCAGCGAAGAGATCTGTTCGGCTCGTAAGGAACAGCTAGATCCGACAAGTAGGAAGGTGCTTTCTGATTGATAATTCTATGGCACATAAGGAGTGCTTTAAATAGAATTCTCTTTTTTTATGGGCAGCCAGTGTAGGGTAGCCAGGGTAGGTTTGGAAGCAGCTCTTCTGGGTAGTCTCAGCACTAGCCGTGCTGCAGAGTTTTGGAGCACCTGTAGCCTCCTGACATTCTTTTCCGAGGTTCCCAGAAGAAGCACGTTGCCATAATCCATACGGGAAGATACTAGGGCCTGAGTCATGGTACGCCTGGCCTCCAGAGGGAGGAGGTCCAGGGTGCGGTTGAGAGTTTTCATGACTCCAAAGCACTTCCCTATGATTTTATTTATATGGCTGTCAAATGAGAGTTTAGTGTCCACCCAAACACCAAGATTCTTTGCTTCCCTGCCAGGAGTGGGTAGCGGTCCCAGACAGGGTGGCCACCAGTCTTTGGTCCAACTGGTGTCCTTACCTCCTATTATTAACACCTCAGTTTTAGAGCTGTTAAGTTTGAGGCAGTGTTGGGCCATCCAGTCTGCAAGATCGCTCATGCAGGTCTTAACATTTTCAGCAGCCAAGGAGGGATCTTGGGACAGGGAGATCAGCAGTTGTGTATCGTTGGCGTAAGAGACTAGCTCTACGCCGTACGATTGGACCACCCCTGCCAGCGGGGCCATATATAAATTGAACAGGGTGGGACTCAGGGCAGAGCCCCGAGGCACCCCCTGTTCAAGAGGTATGCTGTGAGAGAGAAAGTTGCCTCTCTGCACCTGAAAGCACCGGTTGGTCAGAAAGGCTTTTAGCCAACCCATTGCCTCCCTGGTGACCCCAGCTTTGTTTAGACACTGTAGCAAGATGGAGTGTGCTGCAGTGTCAAACGCGGCACTTAGGTCAAGCATAATGAGTGCCATGGTCTTACCCTCATCTGCTCCAACCTGTAAGGTTTCGGTCGCTCTTAAGAGCGCAGTCTCTGTAGAGTAGCCCGACCTGAAACCGGACTGAGAACTGTGGAGAGCATTTTGAGATTCGAGGTGAGCCATGAGTTGGGTGTTGGCTATTTTCTCAGCAACTTTCGCAAGATAGGGTAGTAGAGATATCGGTCGTAGATTCTCGAGGGTGTCCGGCTCACATTGGGTTTTTTCTTTATTGGAAGGACGATGGCTTTCTTCCAGTCTTCAGGCAGACAGGTTGTAGAGAAGGAGACTTGGAGCACGTGTCTGAAGTATGGCTCCAGGACAGCTAGACTGGCTACTAGTACCTTGGGAGGGGCAGGATCCCGAGGGGAGCCAGATTTGATGCTTCGACAGGTTTTTAATAGGATTTCTAACGGAAGGACTGAAAACTTGCGTAAGCATGATTCTGTGGGAGCGGCAACATCACTCTCAACAAAGTCCTGGCCAGATTTAATGTTAGCCGAGAAATTGGCATAAATATCAGTGATCTTGCCTGAGAAATATTTAGCTATTTTGTTGCAGGTTTCCACCGAATCAGTGTGGGAAGAGTTATTTGAGGTAATTACAGAGATCTCTTTAAAGATCTTAAATAGCTCTTTAGAGGAGCACTCTGCTTCCATGATGCGAGAGTTATAATGGGATGCTTTGGAGACTCGAATCATTTTATTATAGTCTTTTTGAGCTTTTTTGTAGAGGGTTTTTATTGTAGGGCAGAAATTGGTGCGCCATGTACGCTCAAGTTTTTTACAAGCAGATTTGGCTAGGCGTAGTTCCTGGGTGAACCACGGGTTGGTTTTCCTGGCCTTTTTCACGTTGGCAGATTTCCGAATCGGTGCAGTGCTGTCTAGAACTGTTATGATGCATTCTTGTAGCTGATTATAGGCTGTCTCGCAGTCAGACCCTCCTGGGGGTCCAGCACTATCAAGTAGTTTAATGAAAGTGTCAAGGCAGAAGTTTTTCCATTTCCTGCATTGATAGCGTTGAGCGCTAACAGTATTGAGTTCATTGTCAGCAATCTGTATGTGCATGGGAATAACGAAATGATCAGACCAGGGTACCGGTAGTGGAGACAGAGGGTGTACTCCAGTCCAGTTCCCAAATATGGGGTCCAGCAGATGTCCTAGTTGGTGAGATGGATCTTTGTTTTTAAGTTCAAGCTGTAAGGAAAGCAGTTCAGACTTTATGTCAGAGGCCTCATTGTCAAGGGGGTCATCAAAGTGGACATTCATGTCTCCCAGTATTAGTAGTCTGGTTTGTCTTAGAGCTAAATGTGTCGTAGCCTCCATAAGGCTAGATATAAAATTGTGAAGTCTCCCTGGGGGTCGATATACAAGGACACCCGAGAGGGAGTACTTCGGCCCTATTATGATGGTGAAGGAACCGGCTTCACTATGATCTAGCGAGAGAGGAGATAGGAAGCATTCTAAGGGTTCTTTGGTTGCAATGGCAATACCCCCACCTTTACCATCCTTCCTATCTAGTCTGGAGAAGGAGTAACCAGGTGGCATGGCCTCTATAATATCGGGGTCAGAGTGTTCACCTAACCAGGTTTCCGTAAGAAACAAGATGTTAAGATCCTCATCCTCAAGTAGATGATATATCTGAGTGCTATGTTTCCTAAGGGATCTGCAGTTCAGCAGTGCCGCTTTTAACAGCCCTTTCGTGTTGGAAGGGATGACGTTGTTTTCAGGAGTAAAGGAACACTTAAAGCAACTATGTATCGATAGTGCCTCCATAGAGTGTTTACATGGAAGGGTGGTTGTCGGACATAGATCCAGGAGTTCTTGTCTGGCATACCTTAATTCGTGGGACCTAGAAGTGCCGGGGGTTGTGGCCCCGCGCCCCGTCCGGCCGCGGACGGGCGCAGACGGGCTAGACTTTGGCTCGACTTCGGCGCGCTTCCGGCGCGCCCGCTGCACACGTCCGCTGCGCGGTCGCTGACCGAGACACATTTATAGGGGGAGGTAGGGGCCGCTAGAGCGCTGACCTGTCAGCCCTGAGCCCGGAAGTGCTAGGCTCCTCCTCACCCTCCGCTTCAAACGCCCATGAATGGACGCGGCAGACCGGGGCGGGAGTGGGCGGAAAGCGTGGTCCCCCAAGCTCTGAAATCAGCCTGGAGGTGAGGTGCAGTTACAAATTACAAATTAGTGACACTCAAAAGAAACGTTTTTAAAATTAGCCTAAGCTCGCTAAGTTAAAAACAGTACGCTATTACAGCAGCGCAAGCAGTGTGACAAGCAGTGTGACCGCCTGGGTTAGAAGCGCTAAGTAGATAGAGCCCGCCTCTGCCACCGGCAAGACTCTTCTCCACAGCGCAAGTGCATTTTCCTGACCTTTAAGTAGTAAACACTCACAGCGTCGCTAGAGCGCTGACCTGTCAGTCCTGAGCCCGGAAGTGCTAGGCTCCTCCTCACCCTCCGCTTCAAACGCCCATGAGTGGACGCGGCGGACCGGGGCGGGAGTGGGCGGAAAGCGTGGTCCCCCAAGCTCTGAAATCAGCCTGGAGGTGAGGTGCAGTTACAAATTACAAATTAGTGACACTCAAAAGAAACGTTTTTAAAATTAGCCTAAGCTCGCTAAGTTAAAAACAGTACGCTATTACAGCAGCACAAGCAGTGTGACAAGCAGTGTGACCGCCTGGGTTAGAAGCGCTAAGTAGATAGAGCCCGCCTCTGCCACCGGCAAGACTCTTTTCCACACCCAGTCACCAACCTGTCATTCTAAATACTTCACATCCCTCCCATTCAATAAACACACGGCCTTGCGTTATACCGGCAATTCCGAAAATTAGGTCGTCTGACATATATACACACACTGCCTCTAATAAACATATGGCTGTGTATTTTATCACCAACTCTGAAAATTAGTTCGCGTGAGATACATGCTCACACTGCCCGGAACACACCATTAACCAATTCCAAGATGTCCGACATTAAACACACTATACTCCGGCATCTTAAACTTCGTCCTTTCTTTCTTTTAATCACTCTCATGAGGGACGTCTCCCCTCCAGCCACCATGCGTGCCAAATGTGCATTTAAAAACATCGCTCATTCCGATATCGCTCTCGGCCGACCGGGACACATATCCGAGGCGCCAACAGACTCCATTATAGGATTGATCGCAGGACCGTTTGAACAGGTATTTACCGGTTACCTTCCCCGCTGTGCCTAACAGCACAGCCAAGCCCCTCTGTAGGTCCACCGTATGCCTAACTGCACCTTGTCCCGTCTTCTTTCAGATAACGGTACAACGGATTCCGGACCCCATACAGGCTGCAATCCCAGACCTCTATCCATAGATCCCCACATAGAACCACCCACCAGACTGCCCTATCAGGTACTATTATAGGGTTTTTTTTCTACCATCGACATCCAATAGTTTACAGTCTATCCGTAAATCTATGTATGTGTTCTAAGGGAGATACCCATTCATACCAACAATGGTCTGTATATACATTCCCTCTGAACACAGATACAAACAGCCATAGAAGTCTCACCGCTATCCACTCTGGTAGACTGTTTATCCAGCTTTACCTACCTACCAGACCCCAATATTGGACAACGTGACACAGTCAGTGCGCAGGTACCCATTTTCTATAAGGGCCATATTCGCCAGTGACCATTCTACACGGCAATTTTGGAGATACCAAACCTTCTTTTATCTTTAATTTTAGTACCAGCCCAAACCACACCTACATGAATGGCCCAGGCAGCTTCAATTCTCTTCACATAAGGTATTCAAACCTTTCTATACCTTCATCATATCTGAGCTCCTTAAATGTTAAATAATCATTTTGCTCCACTGATATCTAACTCCATTTCCCCTTCTGCAGATTTCATTGCCTCATATCAATATATCCCTTTTAGGCCGCCCTTGGTAACATCTACTTATTTTCAGGTACTTTTGTCCTCTCATTATCATAACTACTTTCTCCCGTTTTCCACCCCACCCTCTTTGAACCTTTCCTACTCTCCCTTTCTCTCCCTTTCCTCCCCCTCCCTCCCTCCCTTTTTCCCAGCCGTCTGCCCTAAACAAAACCCTCCTTCCCCCCTCCCCCCAGTGCCCTTCATGTGCACTCTTTGATTGTAACACCAGTACTACTCCCCCCTTTTAAAGGATCAGCCAGGATGCGTAAAAAGTTGCAGGAACTGTACTTCTGTACTCTTGTATGACCTATATAAACTGTAACCTATAGCCATGTTTTAGATAACTACTGTAATGCACTACAAATACTCATAAATTGGAATCTACAGTATGTTATATATGTAGAAAGTTTGTCACATATATATATTTAAAGCAGCCAAATATTATTGCTCTTTTAAAACTAAAATATGATTCAATAAAGAATATACATTTTTGTACCAAAACCTCTGTTTGGACACATTCACTTTTGTCCGATGTCAGTCTCAGTCCATAACTCAACCTGTTCCTAATTTACTGTATTTTCAATTGTTAGACATTGGTAGAATGTCCAGGGTTTTCGTGAGGGTTTTTAGGATTCCGAAACACCTTCCTGTCATTCTCTTGATCTGGGTCTCGAAAGACAATTTGGAGTCTATCCATACTCCCAGATATTTTACTTCAGTCTTCGGGTGGGGAATGGTCCTAGAATTGTTGGCCACCATGCCGAAGACCAGATGGATGGATGTCCCCTATTATTAGTATTTCTGTCTTATTGCCATATAAACTCAGGCAATTATCTGGCATCCACCCTGCCAGATCTTTCATGCAGCTTGCAAAGCTGTTGGCTGCTTGTGCCAAGTTTGGGGCCAGAGTGACCACTAGCTGTGTGTCATTTACATACAACACAATTGTAACGCCATGTATTTCTACAATCCCAGCTAAAGGGGCGAAGGGTCGGGTTCAGAATTGAGCCCTGCAGCACCCCCTGTGCTAGAGTAATGGTTTTGGAAATGTATACAGATTGTGACACTTGAAAGCTGCGACCCTGTAAATAAGACACCATCCAGTCCAAGGCAGCCCCATCCACACCCCCTCTTCTGAGTCGGTGCACTAGCAGCTTATGAGACACCGTATCAAAAGCCTTGTTGAGTCTAATAAGACCTGCGCAGTCATCAGGCCTTCATCCACACTCTTCTGTACTGTCTCAGTAATATAGAGCAGTGCCGTCTCAGTTGAGTAAGTTGTCTTGAAACCTGATCGGGTGGGATGTAGCAAGTTGTTTATCTTTATATGTGCCCCCAGCGGTCTATTGACCACTTTTTCCATTATTTTTGAAAAATAAGGGTGCAGTGAGACCAGCTGCAGGTTTTCTAATAGGCTCCCATCAGCTGTCGTTTTTTTTAATGGGCGGAAAATTCCTCGCTTCCACATATCAGGTAGCTGTCCTTCCTGGAAGGAGGCTTCCAGCAGCTGTTGGATGTAGGGAAGCATGACGTCTAGTCCTGTGCAAATTACTTTAGGAGTAGCTGGGTCTTTTGGGGAGCCCGATCTTATACTTAGTGCTACCTCTTTCAACTCTGCTAAGGAGGGAGAAGAAAATTGTGAGATACTGTTTTCACCCCATTCCTGTGTTTGTTCGCTGTGATGTGTGTAGCCATTTCGAGCATCCCTGGAGAAGGTATCATACATATATCAACTCACACAGGCACTCACTCATAAAGCCACTGACACAGCCCCTTATTCACCCACACAGCCACTCACACACACACACTCCCACACAAATATACACAGTTACACAGACACTCATTCAAAAAATCAATACAATCTCTCACATACCCACTCATTCATCCATAACCTACTTGCACACCTACTCATTCTCTCATACAGGCACTCACACAGATACTTATACACCCATTCACCGAGTCACACATCCACTTTTTTGCCCATACAGCCACACAAACACAGATATAGACAGTTACACAGACACTCACATAGTCTACATTTTAAAATAGAATCACTTATTAGTAGTACCGAAACTAAATTATTCTAACTTTTGTGGTACCTCAGTATATATGTTTAACACTCAGAAACATTTAGAAAACACTCACAGTCACAAGATAATTTCATCAGTGATGCCATTTGAGATGTTATCAGTGATGCCATCAGTGATGTCACTGACCAGTGCAATCCGAAGGTGTAAGTTATAGTTAGCTCAGGTAACTATAAGTGTACCTATAACCATAACTATAGTTTTGTGCAAGGGAAATGTGAGCCTAACTATAACATACCTGTAATCTTTGGTTTTGTCATTGAATATGTATACACACACACACACATATATATTCACTGAAAAAACACAGGTTTCAGGGACATTATAGTTAGTAATTAGCATTTGAAAAATGTAGAAATTCACTGAAAAAAACACAGGTTTCAGGGACATTATAGTTAGTAATTAGCATTTGAAAAATGTAGAAATTCACTGAAAAAAACACAGGTTTCAGGGAAGTTATGGTTACAAATTATAATTTAAAAAACCTTAGAAATCACATTATAGTTAGGCTGACATTTCACTGATACAAAACCAGAGAAATTCAGCTGCTATAGTTAGCTGAGCTGACTATAACTCACTCCCCTGCAATGCACTGCTTATGACATCCCATATTACATCACTCATGACATGGTCAGTGACATCACTGATGACATCTCAAATAACATCACTGATGACATCATCTAGTGACTGTGAGTGATTTTAAAAAGTTTGTGAGTGATAAATATTTATACCAAGGTGTATTGCTGAATCAGTGGATGTATGAGTGACTGTATGGATGACTCAGTGGGTGTGCGATTGACTGTATAAGTGAGTGATTAGGTGTCTCAGTGAAGGTATGGGTCAGTGCCCGGTTGTGTGAGGGTATGTATTTATTTGTCAATTGATGTCTAAGTAGGTGTATGAGTGTGTTCATGGGTACTTGAATGGCTAGATGGGTGATTGATTGGTTGTCTGATTATGTCTATGTTTGTCTGGGTGCCTGTGTTTGTGGGTGAGGAGGTGTGTGACTGCCTGTATGGATCAGTCAGTGGACGAGTCACTGTTGCATGTGTGAGAAGTTGTATGGGTGAATGAGTGTCTGTATGACTGTCGGTGATTGAGTGCATGTGTCAGTATGGATTGGTAACTGAGTATGTATAAGGCAGTATATGTGAGTGACTGTATGAATGAGTAACTGAATGTGAGAGTGGTTATATGGATGAGTGCATGTTTCTGTCAGTGACTGTATAGCTGAGTGAGTATGTGATACTATTTGTACGAGTAAGTTAAAGGGTGGGTGTGTAACTGTTTGGGTGAGTGAGTGGCTGTATTATTGATTGCAGGATAGCTGAGATCTGATACCAAGCCAAGCCCCCTTTGTCCAACACTCTGCAAACACACCTCCTGGAGCGCTGTTGGTCGGTAGATAAAGTCCCCTTCACTGCTGGAGGTCCTTAGGGGCCAACTAGCCTACTTGTTACCTCCAGTATGCTCCACACAGTGGGACTAATGAGAGGTGGTTGCAGGCCATTCCCCCTTTCTCCAGCACTTTGCAAATGCACCTCGTGGCACACTCCTGCTTGGTGGATGAAATAACTTTAGTCCTGAAGTTCTTAGGACACAAGGGGACCTCATCGCCCCACCAGCAGTGCGCTAAGAGACACATTTGCAAAGTGGTGTGAAAAGGGGCATGGCCTCCGACCACCTCTCAACAATCCCACTGTGTGAGGCTTACTGGAGATTACAGATGGTCTAGGTGGCCCCTAAGGACCCTTAGCATCGAAGGGGACTTGATCCCATAACCAAGAGAGCAACACAAGGCACGTTCGCAGAGTAGTGCATTAAGGGGGCGGAAACTCCAGTGAGTTGCTGGCTTCCTTTTTTTTGGAAGGGGGCTGTGTGGCCCATTCTTCCCTTGATTGTTTTTGGGCCCCAGGGACTACATCCCCCAGGACCTGCCCAATTAAAAAAAATTTGATCTTAAAAAAGGAGTGGGAGGCGTGGCCCCCCTCCTGGGGGCGATTTTGGCCCTGGGGACCCCAACCCCTGGAACTACGTCTTTCCTTTTTTATCACAAAAGGGGAGGGAGACCATCCTCAGGCCTATTTCGGCCTCAGGGCCCCATTCCCTGGCCACAGACATTTCTTTCATTTTAAAAGGAGGAGGACAGAGCCCCCCCCCTCCAGGGCCATTTGTGGCCCCAGGGCTCTTATCCCCGGGTCAAGGCCAGTTCATTTTATTATGTATTATTATTATTTAAAGAAGGGGGCTGTGTGGTCCCCCTCCCCAAGTCGATTTCAGCCACAGGAACCCCATTCCCCAGGCCCTGGCCATTCCTTTGAAAAAAAATTCTGGGGCTGTGTAGGAGGTGCAGGTGCCCCCCCACACCTTTATTTTTTTTAAATCCCCAGTGAGTTGGCAGTCCCTGGGGCTGCATGGGGAGGCAGGGGCCCCTTGGCTTTATTTTTTTTAAAGCCAAATTACAGGGTGAAAGTATTCAGCGGGTAGTGACAGACTTGCAACCTTGGCAGGACTCCGACTACAAAGTTACAGCTTTACCTCAACATTCAAATTTTGGAAGCCCTGAAGAACCCCTTGTCCAGGACGAAAGTTGTTTATTGCATCTGTTTGTAACAAGGCCAAGACCGAAAAAAGGAAGAAATAATAAAAGATCTATTCAAGAATGTTTACCCATAATTATTGAATTGTTTTTGTTAGTGGACTGGATGTTGCATATCTTGTGTTAATCTATGTGTTGCCTTTTATTCTCTGTGTTCAGGTTTCTAGTAGCTCAGTGTGGGGATTTGCCCTGGCATCTGGAGAGTCAGTTTGTGGCACAGAGGATCCCGTAACCAACCCCCGTCAAACTGAGGTCTTCTGGAGGCTCAAGAGGTACAGTGGCGCTGAGGAGTGAGATGGCTGGTGGACGCTGTGAGAACCAACCAGCAGAGGCAGTTGGGTTTCGCTGTGCATGAGACATTGGAGGCCTGAGAGATGTGCCTGGAGGCCCTTTTGGGGCTGAGAGGTGAAGCAGCCTATTGGCAGCGGCCTACTCGAGCTCCAAGATGAGAGAAGGTGGCAGCTGTGAGCCCAGTAGGGTGGGGCCGTGTAAGAAATACATTGGCCTGCACTGTGCGAGGGGCATTGTGATCAGGCGGGTTGCGGCCGGCACCTACGGTCACCCCTGAGGTGAGGGGATGACTGATGTCAATTAATTTGCAAGCAAAACTGCAATATCTCAGCTCCTTGCAACTAAACTCAAATCAGCTCGCAACTAGCAGGGGTGGCCTCCGGTTTAAGGCCTAAAACATGCAACATTATTGAATTTATTATCTTTGAAAAAACACAAAATCACATGTACGAAATTGTCAAAAAGCAACTCTTGTCATGGATAGATTTTCCTCAAATAAATCACACTCTCATTTCACATCCCCAGCTATAAGTAACAGTGGCCAAATCAACCAGGAACAAGCCAAAACCATGTAAATTTGGCCTATTTACTAACATTGCAAATGTGCACTTTAGTAACAGGCCTTTTTCGACCACTTCCAGTTGATCGATCCCCAGGACTGGGCTGGAAGCATTCCTGTGGGCTCTGGTGCCTCGGCAAGTGCAGGTGAGGCTTTGATACATATGCTGTCCCCAGTTCCTGACACACCCTCGAGCTCCCATGGGGACTGGAGGCTGAAGCCTGCCCTATGCTCAAGTATGGTAGACACAGCAAGTAGCCCCAAAGGGACATGTAGCATGAGCACCTGGAACATAGGTGAACCCTAGTCTGAATTGGGAGGTGGCGAGAGGGGCTCTGGGTACAGGCTCTGGGTACAGGCTCATGCTTTAGTAACTGTGGTGGTGAGGGGGTTCCCCTGTTGGTGGTGTCCCTCTCTGGGAGTGTCCCCTATCACTGAGCCTCCCGGGGAGCCGTCTGGTGTTGGGTAATACACCTGCTTTTGGGGGCTACTGGATTATGGCCTCGCCTCTGGACTACTGGTACAAAAGGAGAGTGGTCCCAGGATGTACATAGTAAGTATAATAGAAGTAAGAAGGAAATTAAAGAACAAATAGAATCCAATGGAAGGTACGTTGTTGTTTCATCACAAAGTACTGCTGTTAAATTTTGCACACATAGCATAAATGCGCATATTAACATAATGTGGTGCCCAAAACAAGGGGAAGGGGGAGGGTGACATGAGGGTGCACGTGATGGGTGGTAGTGCAAAGCAAAATAACATAATACAATACAAGTCAAAAGTACTTATTTAGAACCTATTGAGAGACTGGCTCTAATTAGAGCCAGAAACTAAATGCACATAAATGACAGTATTATTCAGGCTGTGCCCATGCTTCTAAAGGAATAGCAGTATTATTTCAAGCTCAGGATCGAAGCTGGTGAGGGATCTGGTTGCCAACGTTTCGACCTCACATACAGGTAGGGGTAGGTGGGCCCTTACGGGAGGGTCTTCATCAGGACACGAAGGGGATGGGTTTGGGCAAAAGATCTTTAGAGTGGAAATATGAAATTGCGATATAAAATTAGAAGGAGCCCCGTGGGGTCAAGGGTATATGGTCACACAGGCTGATGGTGGGGAACCAAAGGATAAAAGCTCATTACCGTGGGTGTCAGTGTCTCTCACAATGTGGTGGTATGGATCACAGTGCAGGCAATTCTGAAAGACAATTAATTAGACATGCGCGCTATGAGCTGAATTTCGCGTGTCAAAAAACCTCTTAATGGATACAAATGGGATGCAGGAATACTCAGAATCAAGTGTGTAGAAATAGCATGACACTTAATGAAAGCTGCGGTAGCATCCAGCGTCGTTGGGGTGCAGTCAGCTACCCGCGGTGTCTGGAAACAGAGTAAAGAAACCACGTTTCAATAAAAGACCAAGCCGACTGGCCTTGCAATCTGGACAATGCTGGGGGGAAGGGCCAAAATATTGGGAGGTGGAGGGGGCGGCATACCTGCGCGCTTGTTCCTTCACAAATAAATCAGCCATAGCATCCCGGAAAGCGAAGAAGCCGTACCCGAATTACGTGGCTTTAAATTGAGAAACTGACTGCCAGCAGGCGCAAGGTGCACATCGTTCTCACGCCGAAAGCATGGAACGTGAAAGTGAAAAAAGACTGCTGAACATCTCGATAGGCTGAGATGTGGGAAAACAGTGTTTGTTATTTCAATGGGTGGGCAAGACAGTGTGTATGGACGTCAGGATTGGAAACGAATGCGCGGCATACGGGCAGTATTGGGGGTACAAATAGAAATTATTGTGCATAAGAGGCAAGTAAAAGGAATTGGGAGGGAGGGCGAGGGGTGGGAGAAAAGTAGACCAAAAAAGTTCTGAGTGTGAAAAAGGCCGCTTTATTAGGAAACAGGTGCACATTACAAATATAAAACCCTGGCAACGCCTTACAAAACTATACCTCACTAAATAAATAAATAACTACAAACCCCGCCCCCCACCCCCTCCCCTAAAATTCTTTGGCCCCTCCCCCACCCAACAATACAGCATTAAACATTACAATAACATTATAAACATAACATCATCAATAAAACATTACGTCATTAATCAAATCATTACGTCATCATAACCCATTACGTCATCAAACCCCAATCACATATTGAAAGCCAGGCCCTCGATAACCAGAAACCCTGCCTGACCCTTCACTCCTGCCAATACCCCCCAAAACCTGAACGGTCA
Source organism: Lissotriton vulgaris (assembly GCF_964263255.1). Classification (NCBI taxonomy): domain Eukaryota; kingdom Metazoa; phylum Chordata; class Amphibia; order Caudata; family Salamandridae; genus Lissotriton; species Lissotriton vulgaris. The sequence goes on along the minus strand of NC_141685.1, from coordinate 2,039,127,925 downwards.
AACAATGACCAACTTCCCCCGAACCTGTCAATCAATGAATCAGCCCAATACTCATCAAAAATTTACAATAAACCGCACCGAGACAACAAAAACCCCGCACAGCACCTGTTCCTAGCGACAATACAAAGCACAGAAACCCCTGCACACCTATTAACCAGAAAAACAGCCTTTGGATCACAAAATGAAAAAATATAAAAATAAAGAAATACAAAAATCCCTACCTAAACAAAAATGGAGGGGGAAAAAACCCAGGGGAAGGGAAAATATAAATAGGGGGAGGGAGGGAGGGACAAAAAATGCTAACTATCCTCCTAGCCACCAGGTCACCAAACCTAAAATGGTGGCTAGGAGGCGGGGCAACAGGAATTTATATTTGGGCTGGCCAAACCTACTAGGCCAGCCCAATTCCAGAACGTTCTGGCAACTGCTGGCAAAACCCCTCGCAGCCCTCCCAAACTGCCCGGGGGAGGAGACCTCCCTTCGGTCAGCTCCCTCCCCCAAGCCCCCCTTGGGAGGGAGGGCGAGGGGTGGGGGAAAAGTAGACCAAAAATGTTCTGAGTGTGAAAAAGGCCGCTTTATTAGGAAACAGGTGCACATTACAAATATAAAACCCTAGCAACGCCTTACAAAACTATACCTCACTAAATAAATAAATAACTACAAACCCCGCCCCCCACCCCCTCCCCTAAAATTCTTTGGCCCCTCCCCCACCCAACAATACAGCATTAAACATTACAATAACATTATAAACATAACATCATCAATAAAACATTACGTCATTAATCAAATCATTACGTCATCATAACCCATTACGTCATCAAACCCCAATCACATATTGAAAGCCAGGCCCTCGATAACCAGAAACCCTGCCTGACCCTTCACTCCTGCCAATACCCCCCAAAACCTGAACGGTCAAACAATGACCAACTTCCCCCGTACCTGTCAATCAATGAATCAGCCCAATACTCATCAAAAATTTACAATAAACCGCACGAGACAACAAAAACCCCGCCACCTAGAAAGGTAGGGGGGGAGAGAAAACTACACCACCTCCCTTTCTGCCCCCCAACCAGAAAAATAGAAGCAAAAGTGAACAAAGATCAACGTTGCATTGCTAGCGAACGTGCCAAAACCTCACACAACTCTAACAAATATAGGTCCATCCCAACTCTGGACAGGTGAACACCATCGTCCCTGAAAAATTCCACTGTCTCAAATTTAATCTCTCCATGGGAAATCCTGCTGAAACCAAGACTACGGCAACATCGAGAAACCTCAGAGTTTACTTTTTTCCTGGCTCTGTCAACAGCTCTGGGATTGACCGCTCCTCTCCAAATCCTACGCGGAATTAACTCAGTCCAGAAGACATGGCACCCAGCCCAAAACTCCTTGATAAGGCTCAAATCCTTCTTAATAGCACGCAACAATACAACACCCTTAGTGGTACAAAGATCGTTCTCCCCCAGATGAATCACCAGAATATCAGGACATAGCCCGCCCACCATATTGTTGTTAAGACATGGAATTAACTCTTTCCAAAGCATACCACCTTTTCCCTTCCAAACCAAATTGAACATACGAGCATTAAAACCCAGAAGCTCTCCGAAGTAACTCTGCGCCGCCTGGACTCGGGCCCATTTCACGAAGGAATGCCCAACTATCCAGACTGTCACCACAGGAGAACGAGGCCCAGCAACAGATCCTATAAAAGAAAACAGAGTTAACGCTCATGGGAAGGAAGATGACGCATGCGCCTCCTCCGCTTGACTTCTCACGTAGCGCTGAAAGCAGTTTGAAGACCAACGCCCCAACCTCATGATATCCCTTTGTGTCCAGCCTCTATTAAAGGCTTCAGATGCAGCACCAATCCGAAAAGAATGTGTCCCATATAAGTTCCCATCCAGACCCAAGTGGTGCAAAGCCTTGCGCAAAACCATGTGGAATTGGTATGCTGTAACAGGAGTGCCATCAATATGCTGAAAAACAAGCGCATCATCACCACCCCCGCATAAAAAATGCCAGCGCCGCGCCAACAGTAAAGGGCAAGTAATCCTCGGAGCACGCGCTTGCAACCACACTCCCTTTCCCTTCTTCGTCTGATCAGTTTTGAAGCTGGCTAACCAGATATGCACCCCCTCATCAGAACAAAAAACATCACGCCAAAATAGGCCACACTTACATTTCGAGCCCAACAACTCCGAAACCCTAAAAGCACCAAAAAACATGATTGCCATCAACATGGAAAATAAACATGACTCAAAGTCATCTGAACAAATCGAAGGTAGAATAGTTATCAGCCGAGCCAGAATCTGCCAAGATAAAGGAGCCCTGAGTCTACTGGTGTGCCCTTGCTCTCTGGCCCAACCCTCAAGCATTCTCCTGCCAATCTCCCCCGCTGAAGGAGAATAACCCCATATCAACTTACCCATGAAAGCTATCCCTGCCAATTTATCTGCAATGGTTACCTTGGTCAGTCCTTTATCCATGAGATCTAAAATGAAGTTCACCACATCCTCAGAACGACGCGAAACCTCCTCACGCTTACAAGGGCCGGACTCCAGAAACTCCCTCCAGGCCAGAGAATAAGCAGAACGCGTAGACACAGACAAATAACCTACCACCAGTTGTAAGACCCGACGTTGCCTATGTGCCACAGATGAATCGACATCGGGGTCGGTGCTCTGTCTGCCTCCCTCGCCAGTCCACGGAATCTCCCCCACTGTGAACGAGACAGAGCATCCGCAATGTCATTGTCCACACCAGGAATGTGCAAAGCACGAAAGTGAATGTCGTGTTTCAAACAGCCCAGCACGAAGACTCTCATGAGCTTCAAGACCTGTTCATCCCTGGCAAGACTGTCGATTAACAATCTCCACCACAGCCATGTTGTCCACACGAAAAAGCACTTTCTTGTGTGCTAAGACCTCCCCCCACAGGGTCAAAGCCACCAGCAAAGGGAAAAGCTCCAAAAAGGTAATGCTGCGACCACCATTCAACCACTCATCCGGCCAACGTTCCGCACACCATCTTCCATTCCAATACAGACCAAAACCATCACTGCCAGCTGCATCCGAAAACATTTGCACATCCCACTGGAAGTCAACGTCCCGAACCAAAGGAATACCATTAAAAGAAGAGAGAAAAAATGTCCACATTCTCAAATCCTCCTTGACACCAGCAGACAAGCGAACACGATGGTGAGGCAAATGTTGACCTGCAAGAGCCCTGCCCAATCTGCGACAAAAAGTCCTTCCTGCTCTCACGACCATACAGGCAAAATTGAGATGGCCTAGTAACACCTGAACATCTTTCACCAACACTTTCCTTTTTGATAACATGTTTTCAAGCAACTCTAGCATTTTCACCTTTTTATCCTCAGGCAGGCGAGCTCGCTCGCCACAGAATCAATTTCAATTCCCAAAAAGGACAAAACAGTGGCAGGACCCATAGTTTTCTCGGGAGCCAAAGGAACTCCCAGATCCTCCATGAGCCCTTGGAAAGTGTCCAGAGCAGACTGGCACTCCGTGGAGCCCGGGGACCCGACAAAGAAAAAGTCATCTAGGTAGTGCGTTACCAGTGAGTGACCGGACTGATGAGTAAAGTACCATTGTAAAAAAGTACTGAAACACTCAAAAAGAGCACATTAAATGGAGCAACCCATCGGCAGAGCCTTGTCCACATACCATTTTCCTGAAAATTGTATACCTAGGAGACACCAATCATCCGGATGGACAGGCAGCAGCCGGAAAGCAGACTTTATATCACACTTGGCCATCTCAGCAGCTGTGCCCGCGGTCACAACAAGTGACATGGCCACGTCAACTGAGGAATAAGAGACTGAAACAGCATCTGGATCAATAAAATCATTGACAGACGACCCTTCCAGCCATGACAAGTGTTGAATAAGCCTGAATTGTCCCGGATCTTTCTTCGGGACTACTCCAATAGGTGATATTATCAAATTAAGGATCGGCCAATCATGAAAAGGGCCAGCCATCCTTCCTTCATGGACTTCTTTATTTAACTTGTCTTGCACCACTGCGCCATGCTCAGACTCTGATTTCAGATTAGTAGACCATCTCCTTTGTCTGGAACCCATGTAACCCAACCAGAATCCAAATTCAAAACCATCCAACAATTTTTTCTTTACAGATTCATCCTCATAATCCTGAAGTGCAAGACGCAACCTCTCCAACTTAACCGGTGTATGAGCCCTTGGGCCCAACACCCTGAGTACCTCTGGATCCCCTTCCCCCTGAAAACTGTTGGGGCGTCCCAGAGCCACCTGCACCTGCCTGTTTCCCCTGTTGACTTCCTGCTGGCTTGTTATCCCAGCATCTGTACAATGGGTGTCGCCTACCACTGCCAGAGCATTCGTGTTTAAACTTACAATACTCTCTGCTACAAGATCCCTTGTTGAACTCCCAGCATGTGCCCATTCCAGACTGTGTGGTTGAAGTAGCCCCCACCCCTCCCCGAGTGGGTTTGCCCTGAAAGGGCCGGTAAATTAAGGGGAAACCACTTGCCGTAAAAATAGTCTTACCCCCCGATGCAGATCCCATAGTATGCTGCCATAAGTCATTGTCCAGCTCCCCCTACTTGGCCTCCGGATCCCTAGCCATCCTGGCCCTGAACTCCTCATCATACTGGGACCAAGCAAACCCCCCTCCAGTAATCTGCGCCTTGCGTATAACATCCATGTATTTAAAAAGAAACACGCTGCGCTCTGGAAACTTTTCACAGTACACACTCGCATAAATAAGAAATGCAGCCGTCCAATTTTCAATGTTTAACTGAACTCTAGGACGTTTTGCCAACTCAAACTCCTCTTCCTTAGACCCTTCTTTGGACCGGACTTCCCGGTGTAGCAGCTTAAGAAGTTCAACATACTCACCGTTCCAAATACGTTCTTTTGTAGCCAACATCAAATGTGCACCCAAAGGCTTTGTGACCCCCATATAAGGCAACTTTTTAATTTTCAATTCCTTGCTGGCCAATGGCTCTTTTACTGCACTAGTAGCATCAGTGCTAGTACCACTCTCCACTTTACCTGTGACTTCCAAAACATCATCAGTGCCCACAGCGGTGTCTTTAACATAACGTCCTTTCAGCAACCTCCCTTCACCAATACCAACATTGCTTTCCCCTCCTGTGCCCACAGACACCATAGTAGGTTTGGCCTGTGCAGCTAATTGCTCACCTGGTAACAAAGAGACCACTCTCGAAGGCTCCGCCCGTGGTGCTGAAGCCAATGTATCCCATCTGCGAGGCGCCCTGACTGACGGGCCGTGCTCTCTTCTCACTTGCACTTGACTTTGCACCGCTGGAGCCTGAAAAACACTACCAGACACATGAGAGGGAACCCCTCTTCCACGTCCCGTAATTCTCCTTCCTCTGGACTATCTTCATCATAATCCAGGACCACCGAATCAAAACCAGTAGGTCTTACCTAACCCGGTATCAACAACAGTACATTTTAATGTTTGTGAAGAACCTCCAGGGGGGGGGAGCAGACTGTACCCGCTTGTAACTCCCCTCGCGTTGACTCTGTGGCTCCATAGCCGCCGGTAAGGTAAGACACCTATACCTGCTACTCGTTGGGGCCAGCGGGGTCACGCCGGACCCTCGTGTGCTGACCGCGGCGGGTTCCCTCGATGGAACAGAGAGGGCCGCGCTAGGCATTCTCCTCGCTTCACCTCGGCGAAATTGGACTGGACCGCGACCTGCCAAGTCTGGACCGCCGCACCTATCCCTGTCCTGAAAAGAAAAAGTTTGGACTGGTGTGCTAGGGTTCCTAGATACTACACCCAGACCGGACTCTGTCACCCGCAAATTAGAACTAACATTGAACCCTTGACACCTATCCAGAGAATGCCCTCGAACACCAACTCTCAAAGGTACCTCCCTGACCGGGGAGTCACCTATCACCTCTTCATCCTCACTCCAATCCAAATTATCCACCGCCACCGCCGAAGAAGAAGCCTGCACAGGAGCCCTTGCCCGCCACTCGTGACCCTCACCATCCTTCTGAAAACTCCGCTGCGCTAGACCAGCAGCACCAAAATGTTCCCACCAAGGAGAACCAAACATAAAATAAGGGCCTCTTGCATCCCCAGTCCAATATGGGACCGTACCCCTAGCCCCTTGTACAGGCCCACCACTCACTTGCCTGAAACCCCCTTCATGCACCGACATCGTGCCAGGGAAACCCACACCCCCTGCACTCAATACACCAGGCTGGCAAACCCCTACAGGATTATGCTCAACTGCCCTTTCAAGCCCCACCAACCCTGGACCAGGCGCAGGTCCTGCTACATTGATATCACCAGAAAAAGCTCCATGACCCACCTGTGATACCCTCCTGCCCTCCCTCTGAAAAAGGACATTCACCTCCTGAAAACCAGAAAACCCAAAGCCCCCTGACCGTGAAGTCTCCTGCCCCAAAGCAACACCAGAAAAAGAACCCCCTTCACCCATCAGGGCCCACTCTCCCTCTCCTCTGGAACCTCCTCCCACAGACAAAGCAGCACCCACTGAAGAACCAGGAGTAGAAAACAGTAAAGGGCTGCCCACATTACCCCCCACCTCGCCCTGCTCAGTACCAAAATCATGGGAAGAAAAAAACTGGCCAGCATGAGATTCAAAATCCCCATGTCTCTCCAAACTCCCATGTCTCTCCACCCCACCTGCTACAGACCGGCCTGACAACATACCATCCACAGCACGTATCCCAGGTACAAAAAGACTAGGAGGGGTTAATAAAATCCGGGTGCCTGTGTCAAGGTTAAGCTGTGTCTCTGCTACAACCCGCTCTGACCCATGTAAATGAGGCTCAACGTGCCCCTGGAATGCACCATGACTATCTGCAAATTGCACCGAACCTCTGCACGCTCCTCGAGCAGCCACAACGAACTCAGGCTCCAAGCGACGCTCCCCTAGAGGGTCGGATGCGGAGCGCTTCTTGCTCCCTCTCCGCCCCCCACTCCCTCGCTTGGCCGCTGAATCAAAATCAGCAGCGAACGTCTCAACGTTCACAACACTTCCCGCCCGCACCGCCGAGGAAGACAAAGGCACGCCTGCTTCACCCGACTGCCTGGGAGCCTTGGCAGAGACCGCCGGGGCTCCTCCCGCCCCAACCGCCACCCGAGCTCGCACAACAGGGGCCGGTCATGCTTCAATCGCGCATACCACGGGAGCACCGGACGCCACCGGAGCTCCCTCCTCCCCCCCGCCACAAGCGCCTGCAAAGAAGGGGCCGGTTTCCTCGTACGGGACCGGCCCCTTTCGCTTACCTGGCCTGAACGCCTCTTCTTAGGTGAGGAACACGCCAGCACAGCAGCGGACACACCGGCGGAGGCCTGGCGCTGGGGGCGCGCCGGCCCCCCTCCCACCAACAAGTCCATGCGACCTGCTTCCGACAGCAGTCTCATGGCCTCCAAAACACGATAGTCCTCCATTATAGCAATGTAAACAGCCACAGGAAACACTAATGAAAATACCTAAAAGCACCTAATAAATCACTAGACACAAAAAACGCTAACTATCCTCCTAGCCACCAGGTCACCAAACCTAAAATGGTGGCTAGGAGGCGGGGCAACAGGAATTTATATTTGGGCTGGCCAAACCTACTAGGCCAGCCCAATTCCAGAACGTTCTGGCAACAGCTGGCAAAACCCCTCGCAGCCCTCCCAAACTGCCCGGGGGAGGAGACCTCCCTTCGGTCAGCTCCCTCCCCCAAGCCCCCCATGGAATTTCATAAACAGAGAATTGGAAAAGGAAAATGCATGCCACTAGTAATACAGTCGTCACATATGCTAAAAAACTGGTTATTCAGCGCGCGCCTGTCAGACATCACGGCAAAGGCACAGATGGATAGCCATAGTATGGTATTCTCACGTGTTGTTACAATGTTAAGGAATAGAGCCATAATCTTACAAAATGAAAAACTCAATTTAAGGAAAACAAGTTCAAACAGAGGTATGCACTTAAGAGAGGTTTACACTTAAGAGAGAGAACACGAGCCTTACAGCAAATACATGCCTCGCAGGGTAGTACAATTGCTTCAGGGCCAGGCGTCAGGGAGCGAGATGGTAGTTTGAAACTCAAAGACAGTGAAAGAAACAGAGATCATAGTAAAGTCAAAGTAAGATACCTACAATGTCATGGTAGCTAGTTGTGCAGAGCAACTGTCCACTTCAGTCAGGCCATTGTCGATAGAGTCCAAGTAAACCATCCATTTTGATTCTCGGGTGTCAAGTATGTGGCCGATATTGCCTCCCCTTGGTCCCAAGGTAGCCTTTTCTAATACAATCCAACTGAAATTATCTGGGGCGTGGCCACGTTGTTTGAAATGCTCAACCATCGGAACACCAGTTACCTCGCACCGAATCCGACTGCAGTGCTTTAGCACCCTTGTTTTGATCATCTGTTGGGTATGACCTTACGTGAATTATACCCTAATGATCAGTTTATTACTCTGGCTGATGCAGTAGAATCAATCAACTTGCAAACCGGCCAGTTTATAGATTTTTCTAAAAGCACAGTAACAGCCTGTGGTATGTGGCCTTCCTTCCCTGATGTCCCTAAGGGCTCTCAGACTTTGGGGACATTACTGAATATGGCTGGAGTTCAGAGACTGAATTCGCATGAGTACAGGGCACTACAGGAAGATCTCCTGCTGTGAGTCCTGCCGGAGGAAACTTTGTGGCAATAGATCCTAAGTGCTCCTCTTTCTGATAAGGAATGGGAGGGCATGCTTGAAGGGGTGATGCGGACGTCCACGAATGCGAGAATCAAACTGCTACAGTATAATGTAGTCCACCTGGTATACCTCACCTGACCATGCTGCATCCAATTTATCTTGGGCGTTCCTACTCTTGCCCTCACTGTGCCAGGTATGGGGCCGATGTTATGCATATGTCCTGGTGGTGTCTTGAAACATATTGGCAGACAAGATTCAAGACCTTGAATGCGACTTTGTGATGGTCCATTCCCAGGGAGGTTGGACAGCCCGTGTTGGGGATGATCCCTGCTAATAAGAAAAAAGCTAAGTAGGAAGTTTCTCCTTTTGGGTTTGGTGCCATTTGGTCGATGCCCCCATCGCTCCGAGAGTGGATGACTGGCTCCTTGATATGGCCGAATGTGCAGTGGCTTGTGGAGATTCATATGCGAAAAAAACGAGCAAAGAAATTAAGCTGGAGGATGACCTGCAGGCTTGGGCAGCAATGCTCCCTGAGCTTCTGGTGCCCCCTGTTACCCTGCCCCTATGAGCTGTGGGGTAGAAACTAGGGTGGGTGGACAGGTGGCTGGATTAGGAGTCTGCCCTTGGTAAAAGCTGTTACTGTAAGTGGTCCAGAGGGGGCATCAGAACGAAGTGGCTCCTGTGTGAGGCCATTTCGTTTATTCAAAAAATGTGTACTGCTGTGTGATATGGTAGAGCATGATGGGGCGGGAGGAGATGTTTTCATAGTTCTTCTCACAACAAATATTTTACTGTGATACCCTTGTTATATGTACATGCAATAAAAAATTATAGTAAAAAGTAACCTATTAATTCTGTGCCCCTGTGTATTATTTTACTTTATTTATTTTACTTTAGTATAGCAGCTCTGAGACACTGACTCTGACCCAAACCTACACTGTCAGTGTGGTGTCATAGCATACAGCTTTACACAGCATAACATTGGAATATTAGCAATTAGATCACTTTACTGAAGGAAGAATCAGTAAGGTATCCTCATATTTTTTTGCACTGTAAACGTGACCATGACATTGCAGAAAACATTACTCCTTGCAGATGTCAGTAACATTATTGACTCTCCAAACTGATGGCCCAACGCTGCAAAATCTATGCAGTTAGAAAAGGATGACCTGGAATGAAGAAGACTGAAAGAAGAATGACGTTTCTGCGGGGTTGAAAAACTGCTCTATTTGTGATTTATTCATTTGTTATCTGAGAGGTACACTATCTCAACTACGTCTATTTCTTACTATTCTGTGTGGAGAACAATTCTGATGGCACCTGGCACACTGTTATTTAGTACTCACCTAAGAACAAACACTTCATTATCTTCTCTGCTCTTGAGTTCCCATCGTGCTGATTAGGGATGCACTGAAGGGGTGCCCTGGTGGTCTGACATAGCAGACTATTCAAACAACCTGCAAATGCCACTTAGCTGCTCTCTGGCTGATAAATAATCAAGCATTTTGAAAGAGGCTGTCTCTTTTTTAATCAAACCGAGCAGTTATATTAAACCTCGAAGTATGCCTTTCCAGTCAGACTAACAGCACGATTCATGAAGCTAAATAGCGCTCACAAAGGGCCAGATTCTTAGAATCTGGCCCTTTGCGAGTGCGATTTTTGCATTTGGGATTCATCATCCCAAATGCAAAAATCGCTATTTGTGTTATCGCATATTTGCGAGGAATTGGATTTAAGGAATCTCTATTTATTCCTTAAATGCAATTCATGAACCAATTTTAAATTGCGAATTCGCAATATTTGGTCGCTATTTACCACGAAGTCTGACTTCCTGGTAAATAGCGAAAAAGTTGAAAAAATCACTTTAGTGCATTTTTCTCTGTTGCATGTTACACACACACATGTCCTTTGGACATGTGTGTGCGCAACACCTGTGTAAAATTGCATTTCAGGGGTGCTACAGGGTGTCCTTTGGACACCCCTGGCACCCTTGAAATCGCTATCTTATTTGCGATTAGCTAATTGCTAATCGCAAATAAGGAATACACCCCATTCATTCCTATGGGCCTTTAGGCCCATAGGAATGAATGGGGAGTTATTCCTTATTTGCGATTAGCAATTTGCTAATGGCAAATAAGGAATGTGTAGGAATCGCAATTTATTTTGCGATTCCTACATGAATCCTGTTTTGCGAGTCTGTAATAGCGATTCCTTATGAATCGCTATTAAAGACTCGCAAAACGGGTCTTTGATGAATCTACCTGTGGGCCTTATTTGTTTGGAGGAAAGGAAACTCTAACATATGTGGTGGATGTCCCGTCATCCGTAGTACAATGCATTATAGCCTATGACACCTGTAATACGGCAGACCCCATCAACCAGACTTTTACTAAGGGACTAAGGGACAGATGTATGAAGCATTTGCCATGTACAGAAGGCAAAATGCGACTTAGTAACATGTTATTAAATCACCTTTTGCTTCTGTATTTCGGTATTTGGAACGGGTGTGTTTAGGGTGTCCCTTCCTAATACCAAATACATAATAGCACAGGTATGTATGAATGTTTTGCGGTTACTTCAAGTTGGTGGTAACACATTTGCAAACAGGAAGGGGTCCCGAAGGGACCCCATCCTCTTTGTAATTGTGGGCCCCAACATCTTTTAAGTGCAGGCAGGGGTTCCACGGACCACTTCCTACTGTAAAAAATGATTATGAAGCATTTCATTTTTATTTTTGAAATGCATCTCATTTTCCTTTTAGGAAAATAGGCCGCATTACAAAAAAAATATTGCTTTCTTTGAAAAACGATCACATAACTGGAGGTCTGCTGACCTCAGCAGCCACCATCCCTGTGATTGTAGCAACAATGGGTCCCAAATTGTTACCTGTCTCATGAATATTGAGAGGGCAGGTTCATTTGCGACCCACTGTGAATCGCTAACAGTTGTACATCGGAGTATGCAATTTCCTAATAGCAAATCACTAACATTCGCTATTAGGATATCACAAACACATGATTTCATACATCTAGCCCCATATTATTATCGAAGGTAGCAGAACACAACTATTGATACTGTCAGCCCATGGGTGGTCTTACCATCAATGGTTTGCCTTCCTCCTCCAATTTTCTGACCTCGGTTTTGATGACCTTAGGACACTGAACATTTTACGGCTGTTAACTAGTGCTAAAGTGCATATGCTCACTCCTCTAAATATGGTAATATTGTCTCATACCCAATTAGCATATTCAATGTACTCATGAATATTTAGTAAAGTGAACTACCTGTGCCCAGGGCCTGCACATTAAATGCTGCTAGTGGGCCTGCAACACTAATTGCGGCACTCACCTAAGTAGCCCTTTAAACATGTCTCAGACCTGTCTGTGAAGTTTATTCTACCATTTTGACCTGGCAAGATAAATAATTTGCCATGCCCAAACCTTCCTTTATAATACATATAAAATGCTCCCAGGGTAGACCCTGGACGGCCCAGTTTGCAGGGTGCAATATATTTAAAAAGTCGGACATGTACGTTTTACGTTTTACATTTCCTGGTAGTGGAAAACTCCTCACTGCTGCAAGGCTTATATCTCCCATAGGATAACATTGAGATTGCCTTATTATATACTATAAGCAAAATTTCCAAATGAGACGATACACCTGGTTCACGTTTGTTGTGGCGGAATCCTAACTTAAAATCATAACTTATGGTGAAGTCGGATGAAAATGCCACTTTTTTCAAAGACTTAACCATTTAGTGCCTGCAGTCTGTCTCTGGTCACATGACTGAGTGTAGGTGTCAGTTGGGCTCTGTGTATTCCTTCTAGACATTCCAAAAAGACAATTGGGGTAGTGTAGAGGAGATGACAGAATCACCCCCCTGAACTAGACTTGTAAACAATGGGATTCTGTCAATGTGAGTGGTGACTAATTTTATATGATATTGTACATTCTCTAAACTTGTTGAGTGTTTTATTCAATTCATCAGGACCAACGAAACTATGAAATACTCAGGACCGATCCAACCGAGAGGATCCAAGTAAAAATCAACACCATGGTGAAAGAAGCACTGGCCCACAGCTGGATAACAAAGAAGGAAGGTGATTTTCTGTGTCAAAAAAACCCAAGGATACCATACCTATCCACGTTACCCAAGATACACAAACAATTGGATAACCCTCCAGGACGACCGATTGGGTCTGGCATCGGTTCAGTGTTGGAATCGATCTCAAAATTTGCAGATGCTTTCTTACGCCCGATGGTGCAACGCACTAGTACATATCTGAGGGATACTAAGGATGTACTGAATTTGCTGGAAGACCTCCCCTTTGATCCAAATTGCCAACTAATGATCAGTTGTGATGTAGAGAGTCTCTATACGAGTCTCCCCCACAATGAGACACTCAGTATCATTGAAGACGTCCTATTTGATTTGCTCCCAGTATAGCTGGTCTGCACGTACACAATTTGGAAACCAGGAGGATCCTACACCCCAATAACCCATCCAGACAAAGGATAAAAGTTTGGAAGAGATACATCAACGATATTCTGATCATTTGGGATGGGGATGAGGGTACATCACAACAATTCCTGACATGGCTGAACTTTCAAGACAAATTTCTCAAGTTCACCATCACGGTCTCCAGAACCAGTCTGGTGTTTCTTGACTTGAACATCTTCCCAAGAGATGGAAGGCTAATGACGACAACACATTTCAAAAGTACAGCCAGGAACTGCCTCCTCTTGTACCAGAGTTTCCACCCCAAACATCTCTGGGAGAACCTGCCCTACGGACAATTCCTTGTCTAAGACGGAATTGCACGGAAATTGAGAGTTTCAAGGTCCAATCAAAGGATCTGAAGAAGAAACTAGCAGTCCGCCAATACCCAGAAAGGATAATAAATCAGGCATGTAAGAGGTCACGGAACAATTGCAGGGAGAGCCACCTGGAAGAAAAGACACCCAAAGAAGAGGAACAGAGACCCATATGCATAACCACATTAAACACCTGCTCAGACAGGGTTTCGAAAGTCATCAACAAACATTGGAGTATTCTAAACAGTGGGGGACTCCAGATACATAAACCTATGTTCCCCCACAGGAGGGGGAGGAGCAAACGGGACATCCTTGTACACACTAGACCAAAGACCATCAACAATAACCAAGGACGGGACACTAACTTTGTGAAAGGCCACCATCTATGTGGTCAATGTAAAGTATGTTGCCTGACAAAGAAGACCAACAACCTGGTTTTTAGAAATGGATCAACCTGGGAACAGCGAAATTTTACAACGTGCAACAGTTGCAACGTAGTGTACCTCATCACTTGCCCCTGCCGCCTCGACTATGTGGGAATGACGAGCAGGGCAATTAAGACCAAGATAGGGGAACACAAGAGCACAATCAGATGCCAAAGAGCTAGTACTAAGCTGACCGCTCACTTTTTGGAGAAAGGACACAAGCCTGATGATATCTCATGGACAGTGATAGAGCAGGTATCCAGGGAACATATGCTCTTGGAGAAAGAACAAAGGTGGGTGTTCCGCTTGGACACTAACAACTACGGCCTTAATGATGATATTCCATGGGGCCAACTCTGACGTTTGAAACGGCCATCCATCACATTAACGATTGCGCCATACACCCATCGCATGGCATGCCACAGCAACAGTAATAATGATGACACGAGAACAATGAGACCCTGAGATCTTAAACTATTAGGCTATCCTTATGATAGTTTCAGCAGACAGAATAAAACAATAAGAACATGGACTAATATGAGACTCAGCATAATATTGAAGAACATAGTGCAACATGTCTTGTGGAAGGACCCACGAATAGCTCCCCATTTCTCACAAAGACAGTGCATAGACTCTGACCATGCTGGGAATATGGATTATACATTCAATATGACACCTTTCACTTTTAAGAAAGTTTGAGCCCGCCTATCACATTCAGGGAGCCTCCTGGCAAGCTAATTAAAATAAAAATAAAATAAAAATCGCTTCCAAATTAATTTAATAGGTTGCGGCATGAATGAGATTTATTTAGAAAGTACTGCGCAAATTTTCCATAAAACGCGATCAAGAGAAGAAAAGATAGACGACAGACAATAGACCAGCATGCCAAGTCATGATTGCCTTTGAAAAAAGACTATTTTTCAAAGGCAATCATGACTTGGCTTTTCTTCCGGTATAAGAACACAAGCCGAGGCAGGACTCCGGTCACATCCACGGAGCTGTTGAAGGGTATGGAATAAAGCCAGATTAGGCATGCGGTCACGTAAGTGAGACCCTGACCATGGGTCTTTAAAAACTTGGTCCTGTTGATAGCTGAGGGGTGCGTCTCTGACAGTGAGATTCTGCCGCCCAAAAACAGCGTGAGTGACTATGTTTTAAACTTTCCTCCATAGTAACCAGTCAACTAATCACCCTAAGACGCAGGCTCATGAGGCCCTATCACCACGCTTCAAATGTATGTATCAATTGTAGCATGCTTGCACATTTGGAGGCATTTGCCATCATTTGCTGTTGCCCGTTTTCACGATCATTATTTCAACCAGCATGTTTGACTATGACGCTTCTGGGAGCTTAATAGGTTGATGTCTGGGAGGCATTAAGCCATCATTTGCCGTTTTACTCACGAATAATACATCAACCGGCATGTGTGATAATGACCCATTCATCAGTATGATGAGTGGATGTTTTTGATGTCACGCCGCTAGTGAGACGTTTTTTCTTGACTAGACACTTGTCCTGGAACTGCAAAGAGACCCACACCCTTACTTGTTTAAAAACCCACCACCAGATGGGTCGTTTTGGATTGTGAATATGTGTTTGTGTTTGAAGTGTGTATCACGCTTTGTTGAAGTTTCCCAAGGGTTCATACCCTTTGGCCACGATGGCGAATGGCAGTTCATCGGGTCATATACATAATTAATGTTGAGAATACTTTGGGATACTAAGCCACATTGTGACTCACGCAATAATGAGCCATGTATGAATTGTGCTTTACATATTGTAATTCTACAACCATGTACCCTTTTTCTCTTTTTCTTTCCACAGAGACCATAATAGGTCATTTTTCATGATAATGCCTCACTAAGGGCCAACTCAAGCCCCGAGGTTAAACCTAGCAGCCGATTTTTGCTGTTAAGTTTTAGGACCATAGGCATTTAACATTTAGTTTAGAATTGAGTTTTTTTATAGGGATCAACAGAGGTCCTGATGAGTAGGCAAGTGGGGTCTGCCTATGAAACATGTCATGTCGACAAAGTAGACCACACTTGTAATTCTACTTACTAACCCCCTTTTTAATGTTCCCAGCTTGCGAAGCCATTAAAGTTAATTTTTTCGACTAGCCAGGGAATTTTCACTCTTTTTTTACATTACCATTCACGTAAATAGGTCCCTACATTCCCTAACACATATCACTATCCTCATCACATCACATAGCCTATTGTCAGAAATATAAGTGCTCCTGCGTCACTCGTAGGTCGAAGCACGCCCCGCCCCGTAGAGGGACGGGAAGACCCCAATGATGGGAGAATGACACTATGGGATTCATAGTGTGTGAGGGGTATTTTAAAAACACACAGTTCCTTCTAGACAGCCATACACAATGAGAGCTTAGGTGTGACTGAGTGGGCCGTCACTGGCAGGATGGGAGGGAGGAGCTTGACCCAGCCTCTCTTACACCTGAATAGACTGTATCCTGTACCCTCACAAAGAGCTGCATAACCCCTGTAGTTAGTCTGTAGCCAGGGCAGGGAAGGCATGGCATCCGTGCCCTTCAAGTGGAGGCCTCTGGATGCATCTCTCCACTTCAAAGGCTTACTATGTGTAGAAGAAGGATCTAATACAATGTCACTTCAGCATACTTCTGCACCTTATTGATACTTTGCCAGGAAAAAAGACTGTGGTGCTGCTGAAGAACTGTCACTCTGCTGGACTTCTGCTTGACTATTCTGATCTCCTACCTGCTGCCCTCTTGCCTGGGTGAGAAGTACTGGACCTGCATCTCTTGAACCAAGAATAGCTCTGAGTGCTAGTTGGCTGGCTTCCTGATCGGAAGCCTCAGGGACAAAACAGGCTTCCAATACCCTGCACCTGGATTCTGCCATCTTTGAGTCTACCTTGCCAAGTGGTGGCACTCCATTCCTGGACCCCTAGAAGTGGGCATAAGATGCTCGCAATGCATCTTTTCTACTGAGTGACGCATTCCCAGACAAAAAAAATGATGCATTTCCTTGGCTGTGTAGCTAATTCCCGAGGAGAACTGACACATCACCACTGATGCATGGATTGGACCCATCGCAAAGACCTGCATTACCCTCCGCAGTCCTCAAAACGGACATTTTGGCCCGGTGGCACAGCGCATCCACAGCCCAGGTTCTTGCACCTCCCATCAATGGCAGCCTTGATGACAACGATGGACTCCACATAGCAGTCTAGCAGCTCTTCGGAACCACTGCATCGCCCGCTGTGTGCCGCATCCCCGACACCAGATTTTGCATCGCAAGATCTGGTGTCGGGGATGGGACGGGAATGGGATCCTTGATGTGGATGCAACCGGACCTCACACTGCAGCCTCGCCACATTTGGGACCAGAACCATTGTTTCAGCTGCGCAACACATCTTTAATGCGGATCCATGCAACACTGCAAAACTAGGTTTTTAGGGTACTAAGTTCCATGCATTTCAACGTGGTTAGCCTGAACTCGTGACTTTCCCGCTGTCTAGCACAACCAGAAATGCCTAATAGTGGTATTTGGCTCCATTTTCTCTACAAACGTTAAAATGCAATACCTCCAGTTACACTAAATGGATTTTTGTTGTTTTGATCTTGTTTTATTTTTTAAAACGTACTCTATTTTTGAAAATCTGTTGTGGCCTCCTTTAGTGGTGTGTTTCCACTATATAACTGTTTGCACTGTTGCACAAATATGTTACACATTGCCTCTAAGTTACGCCTGACTGCTCTGTGCCAAGTTACCAAATAAACCTGTGGGGTTTGCTTGTGCCTCAATCTGAAAAGGATTGTGGCTGCTTCTTTGCCAGGGTTAACACCCTAGTCAACCAAAAACCCAATTTTTTAAAACAATCTTGTGAATAAAATTAACAAGCCTTTGAGCACCTGACAATTGACCCTCAATAGGCAGGCATCCTCTGTGGTGAGTCCCTCCGGATGTTTGACTCTCCCTTGATTGATCTAAGGATACCTTCTACGATACAAAATCATTTATATGGGTTCCCAATGTTGCTACAGGACTGGATCCATTACACTCTTACAGGAAAAATATTTGATATTATTACAAATATTTGTATATACAGCTAACCCAGGTGAATAGCCTGAAAAAGTTGACATGGATCTGTCCTTGTTGAACCATTATGAGCCATCTTTGCTCTGTATTGTTCACATGCCCCATCTCCATCCAGATCCCATATTGTGTACAAAGTAAAAGCATTGAAGTCTTTATTAAGACTGCGATTCTATTCCTGAAAGTATATGGTATAGGATCTGGAGTAAAACATAATTTCTGAGTCGATGATTGTTTTATATTTATTCAATTGGTATTATGTTCTGTTACTCCTATTCAGCACTCAAATGTCTTCTCTGAACCTGATTTATGTTATGTGAAACTGCATAAATAAATAAATACTCCCCAGAAAATTTCAGGACCCTTCAGAGTGATGCCACAGCGTTGTTGCACTAATAGCAGGATTACCTATCTGCAATCAGACCACTTTTAATTCTAAGGAAATTTCTAAGGAAAATTGACAGTAACATGTATAAATGACGTACAGGCTTGATATTTACTGAATGATACTAGAGAACATATAGTTCATGAAAATATAAATATGATTTTTGCAATATGACTTTAGAGAAATATGCACTTAAATGAATATTGTGAGATGTTATGGTAGTAGAGTATTTCTAATATTAGCTATTTTCCCATAATAATGTTTGATGAAACTTCTACATATTCTTTTATCAATTGCTTTAATTTCATTACATTTGATGTTGTTTAGAGCTCATTTCCTTTAGTGTGTGATGCTAAATTAAAGGCCTTTTTTTTATAACTTTTTCTAGTTTAACACACAATCATGTACCCAAGCATAAAATTATGTGGAAGCTTCCAGGTCTTGCAGATCACTACAAGGTCAGGGGAGAAACTGATTGAGGAAGCGTACTCGCTTGAAGGGAATAGTGACACTGGGAGCGGCAGGGCAACTTAGAGGCAGACATACTACTTGAGCAGCCGGGTCGGAAGTAGAACCGGTAGAGAGGAGATAAAAACTAAGGCATTCGGCAAGCCAGACAGCCCTGAAGAAATCGCAGGGTAACCCCCTTTTGACAAAACTCATATTGCCTGGGCGTAAAGAATTGGATGATTAATAGCAAGACGCAAATTCTTGAGCACCAAGGAGATCCTAGTTCTAATTCACCCCAGCACTACATTATAACTTTTTCTAGTGCTGACCAATTCCTTGACTTAATACAGCGGTTAATTTTTTATTGGTGAAGCATTGCATTGTTTGTCCTGTGCATGTGTACACACCGACATTCCTAAATGTTTCTGTGGCGTTCACATTGGAATGTTCCTGTGAAATTCACAAGTGACATGATGGGAATAGGACATGTGATGGTCTTTCGATGGTGGTGTGATGTCACCTCACTGGGACGATCTTAAAAACTCTATAAAAGCAGAAACCCCAAAGGAGGGTCAACAAACGCCATGCTTTTATCTTTCCTCCATGCGAGAGGATGCTATGCTGATCGATTTTCGAACTTTCTCTTGCTTGGACTGCTTTGCTGATGCTACAATTGTTAGTTGATGGACTCGCCCACAGTGAACTTTCATTTGAAGCCTTTCCCATCCTCATAGAGTTTGAGCAATGAACTATCCCACTGCCTTAATAGTGGGAGGACTCTGTAAATCTATAACTCTGTAATACGAATTCTAATAATAACCATCCAATAGAGCCCGCCTAATTGTTTGGCGTTTTTACACAAGTTATGATACTCTTAACTGAAATTCTCAAACAACTACTTATTGCAATGAACTTTGTATCTTTAATAGAATAGCTAAAATAATCAACAACTTTGACTGAGTCTATTGTTAAGACCTATGTTTCTTCCATTTACACTGTGCTGTCTGACTTAATGTGTTATGGGGAGAATCAACGCGCTTTGACAGAACATCAGGTGTTACTTCTTCTGTTTTGTGCTGCAGTTGCCGAGCTTTTGGTCTGCATTATCCTAACTTCTTTAGGAGGTTGGGTCTTCCTGTTGCTTTTCTATATTTGTACAGCATGATTTTAAGAGTGGTATATCTAAATCTGATTTCGAATTCATGAGCTAACTTTCAATCAATCATTCTCATTGCACAGCTAACATGAAGTTTAGTCACCTTAATTTCCAACCCTCCTAAAGGCGGAGAAAGATTCTGCAGAGGACGATTGCCTCTGTGGTAAATGTAGGTGCTGAAACTGGCTAATCGTAAAGGGCCCGGTACGGTTAGAGTAGTAAATGAGAAGTAAGCAAATAAATATTTTTGAAAGAAAAGCATACATAACTGCAACTTTTTTTAAAATAACTAATTTTCATTAATGGTTGGTTTTCAGTAAATTAATTTGCACACTACAATTACGCGTATCCTTGAGTGGAAGAGATGTAATTATCTAATTGTCTCTCACTTCCTCTTCCTTTGTAGATGGCCTTCACAGCATCATGTCACCATGTGGTGTAAGAGATTCTTACATCAACATCTGTTCTTTTTGTCTCCGCAACAGGGGGCTCTGTAAACATATGCTAGGTATGCTCCCGAGTCTGTGCTTAACATGACATATTTTATGTTGTCTTTCACGTTTACCTTTTGCACAAACGATTCATTTATTATACTTTTTTTAAGGAAAAGAAACATACAATTTTAATCTAAAAACACAATACCTGAAACATAGTATATTATTATGTTTGGAAACGCAAAGACAAGCTAAAATGTTGTGAAACGTGTAACATTGCTACAATAATTTCTTTATAAAAACCCTTGCATCAGCAGTAGAATTTACTCTTGCCTGAAACAGAATTGGTACTATAACATCGATATACGAAACACTGGTCACATTGTGGGCATATTATCAAGCCTGGGCGATAAAATTATCGCCACTTTATCGGCAGGAAACTGCCGATAAAATGGCGATAATGGGCTTGAAAATGTGCTCTATGGAATTCCAATCGAAGCTCATGTTAAATGTGAAGGACTTCTAACATGAGCTTCGATTGGAATTCCATAGAGCATATTATCAAGCTCATTATCGCCACTTTATCGGCAGTTTCCTGCCTATAAAGCGGCAATAATTTTATTGCCCAGGCTTGATAATATGCCCGTGTTAGTTAGAAATTGCAGAAACCAAGGGGCATATTGCCAACAACTAGCGATGATTATTGCTATGTTGGTTTAGCGGCAATATTATTATCGCCGACCTCCGCCGATTTTTATCGCTTAGGAGCCTTGCTATTATCAAGGTTTATCTCCTAAGCGATACCAATCTGCAGAAATGCATGAATATCACTGTAAAGTCAGCGATATTCATGCATTACCGAGCAAATGCTCTTAGCCATGTTATACACCTACCATTGGATAACATGGCTAAGAATAGCTCTGAGCAGGCATTAGCTTTGGAGATAATCGCGCTTAGCGCGATTATTTCCAAAAGTTGGTAATAGGCGATAGAGATGTTAGCGACTGTTTCCAGTCGCTAACATCTTGGCACGCCCACTTTGCATGTCATTAGCGATAATTATCGCTGACATGCAAAGTGGGCACCCAAAAGCCCGCTATCTCCTACTAGCTGTCGCTAACTGGTGTTAGCGACAGCTAGGTAATAGGGCGATACAATTATCGCCGCTTTAGCGGGAAAAATTCACGCTAAAGCGGCGATAATGCCCTTGGTGATATGCCCCCATATTCCATTAATAATGACCTTGCTAAATGTTTATGAATGCATGGATGAATGCCTTTGAGGGACAGCAAAACTATGCATCAGCATTTACTTTTGCACAATGCTGACATTGGAACCCCAGCCATGTAGAGGGACATGGGCCGCAATATAAAAATCCAAAGTTAAGATGCAAAAGGCATTGGGGAGCAGGCTGACCTAAATAGGAGCTTAGAGGGAAAATATGGACCGGGTCGCCCTCCACTCAAACAATAAGGAACTGACCAAAGGACGCTACTTGTGTCAGTTGAACGAACGAGATAAGGCGCTTGTCGGGCGGCTTCACGATTGATACATACAATCTATGTGAAGGTGGAGACTCACTTTAGGAGTATTTCTGTATCCCATTGGATTCCCAGGCAGCTGGTATGAGCATCCAGGCTGCGTTTGGTTAACACAGAACAAGTGTCCAAGAGTGGAGTGGCAGCATATAGTGCAGCCCTGATGAATCTGCCAAAATTGCTGTGGCAGTGAAACATGTCGGCAATAGGTAAGGGTGTGCATGAATAGCTACCAGCCTTTTTAATATTAACAGCAGACATCCATCTTTCTATGAATAAAGTTATTAAGAATTGGATGCTGTGTTTTATGCACCTGTCTATGCAATTTTTTTGTCACTAGTAGATTTCTTCTGCTTCCACTGTTTGTTGCACTGTTTGGTTTGTTGCTTTGGACACCCTTTCTTCTTTTTCTTTGAGAATCGGATGACAACCAATGATGAGACAGGGGCCTGTCTGGAGATTAAATATCAGTTACCCCGTTGGTGGTGTTTCCGTGAGGTGACATTCGTTTCTCGCACATTTTTTCTAAGTAGAACTTGGCCTAACACTGATGTTGTGGATGTCTGGTATTTATTAGAGGTGTCAGACATTTGTATATGGTGTTCTGTGTAACTGTCAAGGAGGTTTGGCCTTTGGTTTTTTATTCCTAATTGCAAGAAAATTAGGGATGAGGTGCAGTGAAATGTCCCCTTATCAGAAATAAAATATTTAGGGGAGGATAATAGTTATCAGTACGTTTAGACTGTCCTATAATATAGTAA
Organism: Lissotriton vulgaris; assembly: GCF_964263255.1. NCBI lineage: Eukaryota > Metazoa > Chordata > Amphibia > Caudata > Salamandridae > Lissotriton > Lissotriton vulgaris. Next base: position 2,039,105,181 of record NC_141685.1, on the reverse strand, counting down.
CTGACACAAGTAGCGTCCTTTGGACCGGGTCTTTTGTTGTTGGTTATTGGGGAGCAGGCACCTGCTCCTCCAGATACCCGGAGCTCACATTCTCAGAATTGGAACTGTCCCTTTCAGAGAGCTTTCACTATGGAATGGATATCACCTCCTTTCAATCAATGCTTTGTTGGTGGAATATATATCATTGCCGTCCTCGAGAAACGAGAAGTCTGAGTTATGCTCCCTCTTTCTCGTGAAGTGCAAGGAGTCACAATCTGGACATCAGAATTTGAAAATATATTGGTGAATCACAGGTCCATATTTACTGTGATTTTGTGTTGAAGTTAAATTACTTTTGTGGTTCAGTCCGAACACAAAAAAGTTTTTGGCATTTACTAAGCCACACAAAGTCACTTTGCATGGCTTTGCATGGTGTTCAGGAATCACAAAGTAAAGCAAAGCAGTGCATAGCACAGCCTTGCGTTACTTTGTGCTGGTTGGTGTTACATGAGTGGAGCAAGGGCATTCCCATACACCCACCATTGTATTTTGATGCTAACTTACATTTTTTGTAAACCTGGATTAGCACCACATTTGTGTGCCTACCCAACAGTTTCCATGTGGAGGAGTTTGTTAAAACTGGTTTACGTTTGACAGGGGTCAGCTGAAGAAGGTCACAAAAGATTATAACATATTACCACTAAAAAGCACATCATAGTCGGTTCTGGGAAACTCATTGCTAGAAATTTGTTTACTAGTTGAGGACGCTGAATCCCTAATGAAGCAAGAAGCACAATCCTTGTCTGGGTGAGCACTAGCAACCCCAAATTGCCCAGTGGTCAACTCTCCGGTGGCTTGGCACCAAACAAACAGGTATAACTCAGAGGCTTTGTGCAAAGTATTTCTGCAGTACTTCAAACAGCAATAAACTGAAAACCCTACACAAGAAAAATCCCTCACCAATTTAGAAAAATAGAGCTAACTGTAATAAATAAATCAATGCCATAAAAACAAAACTCCAATCAGAAGAACTAGAGATACGCAATATTTAAGATGTAAGTGAAAAGAGCACCAAAAAGCAAAAACCACCAACTGTGGATATCTGGTCACACTAGACCAGGACACGATCACAAGTTCAGGCTGACCACAATGGAGAGTGGGCCAGCTACAGGCACACAGTTAGGCTCACTGAAAAGCAGTACCTTAAATCCTGGTTGTGAAGAGTTGCAGAGAATCCTGTTGAGGATGATGTACCATTAAAGGAGATGGTATGTCCAGGTCAGGGATTTTCTGCACAGTGTCAGTTCAGAGGAGTTGTGAGGCTCTGATGCAAGATCTTGTGCCATTGTCGAGAAGACCGTCGATGAGGGGGATTGTGATGCAGAGCATTGTGGCAAGGATGCGTCCCGCACCAGCTGGTTCGGAGGAAGCTTTCGGGTTTGCGATGCAGAGTACGCCGTCACCATTGAGGGTGCTTTTAACGAAAGGCTTGTGATGAGAGGGCCTGTGTCGAGGATGCATAATGCAGTGGTGGTTCTAATGAGGCTGATGGTTGGGAGTGTGATTGAAGTCCTTGTGCCAGGAAAGATCAAGCATCAGAGGTGATGCACCGGTTCTGCTAGATCCACAGATGTGCTGGCAGAGCTCCTTCAGGCCAACTTTCTAGGGTTCATGTTGGACCCAGCCCTTTTGGCAGGTTCACCCTGAGACTTTTTGCTTTTTCCAAGCCTGTTTCTGTGACCTGGTGTTGGTGATTTTAGGCCTCTGCGCACTTTTTCACTGTGGTACAGTGTAAAGTGCGTGAGCTCTCTGTGTATGTGTGGTGAGTGACCTGCCCTCCCATAGGAATGAATGGGGAATATGTATGCCCATGGTAGTTCCTGATGTGTGGGGAGTGCAGGGTCGAGTTTGGTATGTGCGAACTCGTGAGATTGAATGCTGCGTAATGATGTATGCGGCATGATTGTGTCTAGTGTAGAAGTGCCACTTTTAGAAGTTGGCATATTTGTGTAATTTGTGTCTGGCGTGTGATTGGCTGAGGCTGGCTGGTGAGCCTGGCTCCAAGAGTCTGGGACGGTCTGCCCCGGTGGTGAATGGAGTGTATAACATGCTGATGTGAGGGGAGGAGTGATCCTGGGCCTGCTTGTGGATTGACCGTCTGTTTGAGGGTCCTGAGTGAGGCTGGGTTTTCCCCACACAATGCTGGCTCCACCCCCTGGGGTGCGTCTGATGTCCCTAGCCTGGCCAGTGAAAGGAATTCCCTATATCCAGTTCTAGCTGGTTCTCACACTGCCTGCACAATGCTAGACAAAGGAATTTACAGTATAAAAAGGGGTTGTGTCCCCTTACAATTTGTTCTTGTTTTTGGACTTGAATCCTTCCAGGGGCGTGCTGCTGCTTGGGCTCAGGGGAAGGCTTGCCTCCCTGGGCCCTGCCCAGCCCCTGGATGTCCTGGACCCCTGAAGGACTTTTTGCTGGACCTTTTTGTTGCTTCTAGCGCTTGGGAGCGCTTTATTCCTGCTTCTAGCGCTTGGGACCGCTTTCCGTGATGCCTGGGGCTCCATGGTCTTGAGAACACTTGTTTCCATTACCGGGCAGAGCGCTGTGGCTTTCCCCTGAGGGAAGCGCTCCTGCCCTTTGTGTGGCCACCCTGCGTTAAGCCCTGCTTATATATTTTTTAGTACGGGTGCCACCCCGTTTATGTAATTATTTTGCGAGTGCCCACCTCGCTTCTCTATTTTATTTTAATCTCGAGGGTGCCCACCCCTCGTTTTGCCACCGTTTGGTCACCGCCACGGCTGGGCCGCAGAGAGGAAGTCAGGCACTTGTGGCGGAGCCTGCGCTCGAGCCGGAAGTCCCGCCCTGTGGTATCGGGTTCCCAAGGCCTACATGCTCCACGGAAATACCCACTTACACCAAAGAACTGTTGGCACGGAAACTGAAAAGTACAAAAGACAAGTTTATTAAGACCCCATGGGGTGGTGGTACATTCCTACAGCACCCTTCGGCAATGCAAGAAGTATCACCCCGAACGTTGGTGCGATTCCTATTTTTATACATTTTTACAGGTAATAAAAGGTAGGCGGTACAAGGTTACAAAGTTTTATGTACATATATGGTCATTTTTGGAGCACAGCCAACTCATGGGAGGAGTTACAACTCCACTGGTCAGTTTTGGCGGAACATTCCTGAGGGGTGACTGGTCAGTTGGGACTGCACATGTACAGGCTTGACCGTTACTAAAAATAGCCTGTTGCTGGGCAAACTCGGATGGTCAGTGGCACGGACAAAGGACTAAAGGGCATGCTGACCACGAGGCCACACATTCCCTAAAATGGCCGCCATAACATACAAAATGGCGTTTTCTAATATGGCCAAGTTAAGGGAAATAACGTGTAGCAAAGCTAAGCGCTAACCCGGCCATCGTCAAATTACGACAGACGACCCTTTTAGCGTTTAGCTGAAGCTACCTCATAGTGGACATAGTCAGGATACTCATCTTCAATATCAATTAACATTATTTGAGCAACTTATTTATGAAGCATCATTTCATTTTGGGCAAGAACTCGTCTGGATGGAATGCAAGCTGATAAACACACAGAACATAAGGCAGGACCACATTGTATACATGAACATACAAAGAACAGTATCCCAACGATGATACACAAAATTGTCAACAGTTTCCAACTCCAAGAGGTAATCATTGACCAGAACCACCCCGAAAGGGTCCAAGTACCATTGTCCGGGTGTATTTCAGCAGCTATTTTGTGGAGCTTTGAGATGGCATCGTAAACAGAAGGCGAATTATCAGGCACGTACACGCAGCAGCTACTTCCAATGATTCTACATGCCCCCCCACGGTCAGCTAGAACCACATCTAGAACCATACGATTCTGGAGCGTAACAATTCTAGAAATCTGGAGTTCTTCTGTTATGTTCCCCAATGCAATAGCAGTGTCATTAGCTACAGCCTCAACAACTCGAGTCAGTCGTCGTATTTTCCGACTGTTCAAGGCAGCCCCCACAAAGGAAAACAGTCCCAAATTAAAGTCTACATATTGTTGTAAGGCAGTATCGGTCTGGTCTATGTCATCCAAAACCACAGTTCGTTTAACTCGATTTAACACAAAATCGTGATAAAGCACGTAGTCATTGTGATACATGGGTGGGGCAATGAATACAGGGGGCAATACAAAGGATACATAACATGTGCTTAACCATCCTAAAGGGAGCTGATGATAACCTTTAGTTCCGCAAATAAAGTAGGTATTACGAGATGCCACAAACGAGATGCCATTCGGACTGTCAAATGTAAGTGTGGTGTTACATTCACTTTTTCCAACCGGGATTGTACCTTTATTACGTATGCACAAATCAGCCTTAGTGTTTATAACATTTATAACATGTGAGCTAGACATCTTAATATTCCTTTGATTACTGTAAACACGGGGTGCAGACACATTATCGGGGCGGTACTCTTCCCATTCAAATCGAGTACCCTCAGCTCGTGGATACCCATCCCGATCATGGTAGCAAATCTTGTTCAAGCGGAAAAGCACCCCCCCTTTCGTTGGCCATCATAAAGTGAATAGAAGGGTATACCAGGCATTGCAGGAACAATTATGCAAGAATGGGAGTGGGATGAGTGGAGTGCCCCCTTTCTTCTGATGACCAGGCAACATCCCACACACCCAACAATTTGAAGTGTTCGTCATATTATGAGTGTGATGCAAGATCTGAATGAAGCTATTGTTCAGGTAAGTCTGTCGGTGCCGTTCTTCATGGTAGGGCAAGGTGAAGTGAAAATGTTCAGATGGAGCCGGGGTAGTCGGCAGCAAGTGTTCTCGTACAGGCACCACAAGTTCTACTACCCAAGCTATCACCGCTATCACCACGATTGTCAGTACAAACAAAATGGCACCAAGAATTCTTTTATCTCATGATGCAGAAGACGTCATTGTTCAAGAGTTCACAATGTCTCAATGTTCAACTACAAAAATTAAAACCAATGGTGCTGAGCTCCGAGGTAGCTGCTGTTTTCTTCTCCGGGGTCAAGACGGGTGTCGCTACTCTTGGCAGAACTGATCCCCCCCCTTGAGATTCCCGGCTTCCGTTTCACAAACCCCAGAGCGGTAACCAACCAGTCTCGCACAAAAATCTTCTTCCTATCTTGGCCGCAGATCATAGCGCTGTCGTCCAGAAACAGTGTGGTCCGGGAAGGCTCCCTCTGATTCGGCCGATGTCACATCTGGGCTCTTTTCTTTATCCAAAATTTCTTTGTAGTCGGACAACACAGTAGGATTCACCAGGTCCGGAGAGACGCCGCGGCAGTGAGTTGAATGCACCCACCGCTTTCTGTTGGTCACTCGTACAGCCGTTCGAGTTGCCAGGAGGACTTGCTCGGGGCCACGCCACCTCGGTTCCAAGCTGTTCGCCCTCTCAAACGACTTAACCATCACAAAATCGCCAGGACGAAGATTGTGAGCCTCTCCAGTAGAAGTGTCAGGGAGCGCTTCTCGAACCTGTTGATGAATAGAAAGCAAATCATTTGTTAATTGTGCCAAATAATCGTTCATCATTATGCAAGGCACATCATGTATCAATCGCGGCTTAGGCACTCCCCAGATATTCATAGGCCTTCCAAACACCACTTCATATGGTGTGAGGCCTGTTTGAGAGTGGGGCACTGATCTAAGAGAGAGCAATGCTAGCGGCAAGGCATCCGGCCACTTCAATGACGTGGACGCCACAATCTTAGCCAGTTTCAACTTCAACGTAGCATTGTACCGCTCGACAAGACCTGCTGACTGAGGGTGAAACACAGCATGGAACTTCTGCTGGATCCCCAACCCCTTCAGTACATACTCCACAATTTTCCCAACGAAATGAGGCCCATTATCACTCCACAAAAATTTGCAAACTCCAAAGCGAGGAAAGTACTCCTTGAGCTACACCTTAGCTGTTGTCAAAGCTGTATTGTCTTTAGTGGGGAAGGCCTCAACCCATTTGCTAAAAGCACACACCACCACTAAGACATACTTAAGGTTATTGCAACGCTCAAGCTGGATATAATCCATTTGAAGTACCTCGAATGGTGCAGAAGGTGGAACGAACCCTCCTTTCAGAGTATGAGTCCCTTTTGCAGGATTGTGCTGTAAACATATCAAACAGGTCTGCACAACTCTCTTAGCAGTATTGGCAATCTCGGGATGCTCCCAAACTCGTGTTAACAATCGAGTAACTGCAAGAGCTCCTACATGCGCTAATCCGTGTGTCATCTGGACCATCGCCTGCAAGTAAGCTGCAGGCAATTTCCATCTCTCCATGTCCTTGCTCCTCCAACAACCCTCATCATCTAGTACCCCCTCTGCTGCCCATGCCGCAAGTTCTGATTCAGTCGCTGATTTTTGGATATCTAGTATCTCCGCTCTAGCATCATACCATCGCTCAGCTTGTGATTTAGTTACATACATGGGGGAGTCAGTTCGGGACATAGCTGTTTGTCTTGCTATGCTGTCTGCAAAAGCATTGCCTTGACCCACTTTATCAGTGATCTTTTTATGTGCACTGCATTTAATTATCGCTACTTTCTTTGGACAAAGCAACGCGTTTAGGAGATCACGCACCAGTTCTCCGTGCATAATGTGTACTCCATGAGAAGTCAAAAACCCACGTTCTCTCCAGAGTAGCCCAAAATCATGCGCTACTCCGAAGGCGTACCGGCTGTCCGTGTATATGTTCACACATAGGCCAGCACTCAGTTCGCAAGCTCTTGTCAAGGCTATCAGCTCTGCTGCTTGAGCCGATTTCTGTAGTATTCTCGCTGTTTCTACCACTGTCTTAAGTGTCGTGATCGCGTATGCTGCGGAAGTCGTACCATCTGGCAACCTCAAACACGATCCATCAACCCACAGTTCCCCATCCACATCTGGAAGTGGCATATCCTGTAAGTCGACACGACCCTTTGTCTGTTCCTCGGTCAGGAAAACACAATCGTGATGTTTTTCTTCCTGACCCTCCTCAGCCGGATAGGGTAATAAAGTGGCAGGGTTCAGTGTAGCGCATCTTTTCAGTGTAATATGTGGCGCCAGGAGTGTGAGCTCATATCCTGTCAAACGTGCACTCGTGAGATACTGTGTTTTCGTTTGGTTCAACAGGGCATCTACTGCGTGAGGAACTAACACCAACAATTTGTGCGATAGAACTATTCCCTCACTCTGTCGTATAGCTACCGCTGTTGCTGCAACTGCTCGAAAGCACCCAGGCAACCCTCGTGCTACGGGGTCAAGAACCGCTGAAAAGTATGCACATGGCCTCTGCTTGTCCCCGTGTGCCTGCACTAACACTGATAACGCGCACCCATCTTTCTCGTGCACGTACAACGTGAAGATCTTTGTATAATCTGGTGTACCTAACACGGGTGCAGAGCAAAGGGCTTGTCTCAATTGATCAAAAGCATTTTGACATTCATCTGTCCATTCGAGGGGCATTGGTGTAGTTTTGGACAGTAATGCTAACAATGGTTTTATAATGTGCGAAAATCCCATGATCCACTGTCTACAAAAGGACGTTAATCCTATGAAGGCATGTACATCTCTCTGAGTGCGGGGGACTGGTGTGTCTAAAATCGCCTGAATTCGATCTGATGTTAACCACATCGCTGCTGTGGTTATTTTTGCCCTGTGCTGGATATTCCTATTTTCCTCTATTCATGACGAGCTCAGCTCGTCATCAGCACAGCTCAACTGTGCCTCATGACGAGCTGAGCTCGTCATGAGCATGGAAAGGGTTAATGCACGCCCCTCCTTAGACAAAAGATGACCGAGGTAGGTCACCTTGGGTCTACAGTATTGAAGCTTTTTCTTAGAAACTTTGTGGTTATTCTGAGCCAAGAAGGAAAGCAAAGCGAGAGTACTCTCCTCACATTGTACATAGGTGTCTGCAGCTAACAAGAGGTCGTCAACATACTGTATAAGGGCTACTCCAGATTGCAATTCAAAAGAATCAAGCTGTCTTTTTAAAGCCTGGCTGTAGATGCTAGGACTCTCAGTGTAACCTTGAGGAACACGACAAAATCTATACGATTTATTATTTAACGTAAAGCCAAATAGATATCTGCTATCAGGATGGATGGGGATGGAGAAGAACGCGTTTTTAAGATCAATGACACTAAATGTCGTCGCCGTTGGGGGAACCAATGTGAGCAATGTCGTGATGTCGGACACCACCGGATATTGGGGAATAACAATTTTGTTAATCTCTCTCAAATCAATAATAAATCGATAGACCTTGTCGTCAGTGTCTTTCTTAAGAATCGGAAGAACAGGGCTGTTGCAAACATTGTAAGGAACCTCCTCCACTACTCCTGCAATAATCAAATCTTGAACAATGTGTGTCAGGGCAATTTCACCTTCCCTGGAAATCTTATACTGTGGTACACGTGGCAAAAGTACTCCCTCCTTGACAGTAATTCGAATAGGTGGAATAAGCATCTGCCCCACATCCGTATCTGAGGTCGCCCATAACGTGTGCGGAAGAGAGGCTAGTGCTTCACTTTCTTGTATAGTGCAAAATCTGTCTGAGTCTGGATAATTGTCGTTCAAAATAACTCGCACTCCCTCCGGAGCACAACGTATCGTTGCTCGAAAATATTTGAGCAAATCGATGCCCAGGATGTTATCTGGGGTATGGGGTGACAATAAAAATTGGCCAAAACTGAAAAATTTATCAAGACAAAGTGCAAGAGGTTTTGATAATGGGCTAGGAGAGGGTGTGCCATCAAACCCTATACATGTTATCGTTTCGCCAGACAGGGGAGCCCTCGGAACCAAGTTTTTGGACAAAGCGCTACGAGTAGCTCCTGTGTCGACTAAAAACTGATCAGTAGAACCCAAAATGCCCGCTGATACATATGGACCTCACTGATCTACTGGCACCTCAACTGATTCCGTACCCCATCCTACGCAGTCCTATGCATGCACATAATCCTGATGCTCCACATTCTCACCCTCCGATATCTGATACTGGTTCCGTCTATCAAAGGTATTACGTTCATCCTGGCCACGGCCCCTCTCTTCAACCCTACCACAATCACCTCCGCCACCTCTCACCCCCGATTAACTGTTCCTCGACCTTCCACCTCCTCGACCACGCTGACTACGTTGCTCACGAAGTACCGGACAATCTTCAGCCCAATGCCCAAACTCTTTACAATAGGCACATTGATCCTCCGCTATATCCGTACGACCATACGACGCATTACTCCCTCCTCGTCTACCTCTATCATTCCCTCTAGATTGCGTTCCACGAACCTGTGCCAACATCACCTTCGTTTTCAATTCCTTCGCTTTTTTATCAACACTTTCTTTAGCCTCCAATTCCTGCCGCTCATAATACTGAGCCATAGTTAACAAAGACGCAGGGGTCGCCGTGGCCCAGGAACTTTCACTCGTCTTTAATCGTTTTGCAATCTCCGGTAGGAGATTAGCCACATACTTATCTACAAACAAATGCCTACCCGTATCATCGGTTAACGATTGACCACTGTAATCATGAAACGCCTCTTCGAAGCGTGTAAAGAAATCTGATACCGTTTCATCTAACTTTTGTTTGCACGAAGCTAGCATGGTCCAATCAATCTTTTGAGAAGGAACAAGCGTTTTTAGATTAGTTAAGATAGCCGCTGGGAGGTCTAGAATCAAATCACATGGTTTACATGCAGGTTCCCTATCTAAATCAGCTTGGTTTATTTCTTTCCACGTACCCCCAAGCATTGTTTCATCATTATTTTTACGAATCAATCTCCACATATCAGGCGGAAGAATTAACCCAAAAAAGAGATCTATATCAACAAGAGTCATAACACCGGAGGAAATGGCCCCCTCCACCCCTTCATAGAATGCGGCTGGATTTTTACGAAGATCGGGTAAGGAATTTTTTAACGCCATAACATCTGCTCTATTCCAGGGCGTATACACCCAATTATATATAAAATACCCCTTCGCATCCTTCGATGTTTTATCCTCATCTGTACCTTCCCCTTTTGGTGGAACATACAAAGGTGCAGCTTCACACATAGGAATAACATGCACTTTAGAATTCTTATCTGAACCCCGGAGAGAACACTCCTTAAGCTGCTCTGTTGGCCCCGGCACGGACTCCTTTTTCTTTTCTTCCCGCAACCTGGACGTCTCATCCCGTAGCGCGATCAGTTGTTTGAAAAATGTATCGACATCTGCAAGAACAAATAGACCTTTATCCAGATTCTCACGATGAACCGACACAGCCTTAGGTTCTAAAGTCTCTGAATATTTACGAAATGTAGTAACAACTTCATCAGCGAGAGTAGTCAAAAAACACATCAGTTCTCGTTCTGTCCAATTACCCCTCTCGACAACAACGTCAGACACAGTTACATAATTTAAATTCAATTTACGGGCCCAACTACGCAAGTCCGCGGCTTTCTCCGCAGATAACCTGACACTGGACTTATCTCCTTTTCCCGACTTATCCTGTCCTTCATCATCAGAATCCGCAGTCGGAGCCGTAGGAAGAACGTACGGAGGCGGTGATCGATCTAATAACGAGAAATCATCAATTTCATTAGTAAGGACAGGATAAAGTGGTCGTCGAATAGGAAATTGACCGGTCGTTTGCAAATTACGTTCCCGTTCCTCCCTCTCTTTCTTTTCCTGCGCCTCCTTTTCCTCAAGCTGTAAAGCTTTATCTCGAGCAGCCTTGCGCTGCTCTTTGTCCGCCAAGGCAACTTCCTGCTTCATACGTTCACGCACCGCTTTCTCCCACATTCGTACACAATCAAACATATTCTGTCTAGACCTGCACTGAAACAAACATTGCTCCACAAACTGAACCTTTCGTAAATCAAACGACCCAGGTAGTGGCCATTGCAACTCGGGATCGGTTCTGGTGTATTTATGCCATAATTTACTGTACAGTATAGGGGGAAGGCCGAATTTCACATACATCTCACGGTTTGGAGTTCCTTCTGGGGGAGCCGGCTGCGATTCCGCTAACCTAATTGTGGTACCATTTCCAAAACAGCACATCCCTCGGAGCGTGCTTAAAACAGGCATGTTCAAAAAGTACCACGAAAGCGTGATACCATACAAATGGCACTACTTCACACAAATGTGCCGCTCAGAATACAAAACAAGGTTAGAGAAACATCTCTACATGCCTACCTATGTGAAGTGCACTACACATATGGATTCAAAGTTCACAAAGTCAAATAGTTAGCTAACTCAAATCATAGACACAATCATAGAACTTCAGCAAGCGTCCGTAGACTACCTTACCGCTCACAAATCTTACCCAAATCTCAAAAGTCCAGATTCCAACTGTCAAGGTCTTTAACCGAATCAGCCAAACGGCACTATCCAGCAACGCAGACAATCAAGAACTCAGTCGGAGACCGGCGCCACCTGGAAGGTCAGATCAGAAGGAAAGGAAGAAAACACCGTGGGTGCCAAGACTCGGGTCACTCGGTGGCAGCGTACGCGTCCATGGCGAGTTTCCAATCCTTCGTCACGACCTCTCCTTCGGGCATCCGAGTCGCTGATGAGTCCCTTCGTGGTCGCCAATTTGTGGTATCGGGTTCCCAAGGCCTACATGCTCCACGGAAATACCCACTTACACCAAAGAACTGTTGGCACGGAAACTGAAAAGTACAAAAGACAAGTTTATTAAGACCCCATGGGGTGGTGGTACATTCCTACAGCACCCTTCGGCAATGCAAGAAGTATCACCCCGAACGTTGGTGCGATTCCTTCTTTTATACATTTTTACAGGTAATAAAAGGTAGGCGGTACAAGGTTACAGAGTTTTATGTACATATATGGTAATTTTTGGAGCACAGCCAACTCATGGGAGGAGTTACAACTCCACTGGTCAGTTTTGGCGGAACATTCCTGAGGGGTGACTGGTCAGTTGGGACTGCGCATGTACAGGCTTGACCGTTACTAAAAATAGCCTGTTGCTGGGCAAACTCGGATGGTCAGTGGCACGGACAAAGGACTAAAGGGCATGCTGACCACGAGGCCGCTCATTCCCTAAAATGGCCGCCATAACATACAAAATGGCGTTTTCTAATATGGCCAAGTTAAGGGAAATAACGTGTAGCAAAGCTAAGCGCTAACCCGGCCATCGTCAAATTACGACAGCCCGTCGGCCAGAGAGGGAAGCCTTGGTGTTTGTTGCCGGTCTCCCATGCGATGGAGGGAGACCGGAGATGTGCCCGGGGTACGGCGGCCTGTAGCGGGCTCCCCTGTACCTAGGGAGCCCCGGAGAAGTAGAGAGGAGCAGGAGCTCGTGGACTGAGCACCGCCGCCCAGGACCGCCCCCGGAGGAGTCAGTAAGCAGCCGGTGAGTGCGGGAGGGCTGGGGGCTCAAAGTAAAGGTCAGAGCAGCCCCGGATGGCAGCGGGCCGCTCCGATGGTGTGTAGAGCCTGAGAAGGCTCCCGGGGGCATTTGAATTTACGAGCCTGAAAGGCTCGAGGCGGTATATCTGTGTTTTTGAGGCCAGGAGGGACTCCAACGACGGCCGCATTTTGTGTACGAGTCCCGAGAGACTCGAGGGGCTAGTTCCTTGTTTGATGAGCCCGAGAGGCTCCCTGCCCGCATGTCTTCAGAGCTATTGATTTCTAAAACCCCAGGGAGGCTCAAGAAGGCGCTGCAGTTGTTCACGAGTCCAGAGAGGCTCCAGGGCCCCATTGTTGCTTTAGAGCCCAGTGAGGCTCTTGGGGGCGGAGAATTCACAAAGCCAGATGGCGCCAACGCCCCTCAGCTGTCTTGTCTGAGAGCCTGTTTGGCTCCAACCCCTGCGGCGCAGTTTGTCTAGGGCCAGTGAGAGCCCTTGCCGCAGTTTGAAGTTCCCAGCTGCCCAGCAATTAGTGGGCAGCTGCATCGTTAAGGTCTTGTGATGTTCCCAGGTGCCCAGCAAGTAGTGTACCCCTACAACGTTTAGGTTTGCACCAGTGGCGCACCCCTGACTGGCGCTGCTTGGCAGCGGGCCCTGACATTCTGGACACAGGGCTCTTTAGTCCCTTTATTAGATGGGGCTGGTATGTGATTTTATTTAGGCCCAATGTGATTATCTATGTGATGGTAATTGCCTAATGTGAGTTTTGCGCAATGTGATGTGGTGCTAGGAAATGTAATGCATTTAATATGATTACACACCATGATCTTACACCTCTAAATGTTTTTAGGCATCATGTGTTTTTGCGCTATTGAGTTATGTTCTGGCACCTCTGAATGTTTTTATGCATCATGTGTCTTCCTTGATTTTACACCTCTGAATGTGTATGTTTTATGCATCATGTGTTTTCCTTCCCTACACCTCTGAATGTAAATTGTAAATTGATCCTTGTATAGCGCACTACTCACCCGCAAGGGTCTCAAGGCGCTTGTACGAATACCGCTGTGGAACCCATCCTGGCTTTCCCTGTGAGGCGTCCACTCCTGGGCACCCCCAAGGTGGGGGCCAGGCATCCTTAGCATTGTCGAGGCCGTTGTGGAGATTTAGCAAGCTATTGCCCAGAGTTGCAGAGTGGGACTTCATGCTTGGAATAGGCACCAAATGGAGAACTATCAGGTCCGTGGAATTTTGAGCCCAAGCACCACCGAGGCAGGGAATTGAACCCTGGTCCCGGGCTAGATCGCTGCATCAGGGTCTGCCGCTCTAATCATTGAGCCACACTTCTCCACTATGTTGGTTTTGCATCATGTGTAATGTGTTCTTACCTATACCCCTAAATGTATTTTATTCTTAGGTGGTTGTTCTTTCTAGTACAGGTGGTCCTAGTGAGGTCCTGGTTCCCTGTGTGACATTCTCCTAAGGTGGTTAGGGTTGTGTAGGTGGTACCTACCTGTTACCAGTAATTACTGGTTGTGATTTATAACTGTTATTTTGTGCTATACTTATTCTAAGTTCTAGAAGTGCTATTTCTAAAAGTTTTGATTCTGACAGTGGCCCATGTGGCCCTGTCCTGTAAATAATCCCTTGTGAATATTGCCCGTGCCAGTTGGCACAATGTACATGTGTGACTTCTATCTGATGTGTTTTTACAATACAGAAGTTATTTTTATATAACCTTGTGTAGAGTTCCTTTTGTGGTGTGCCTAGGATGTTGTTGCTGTTGTGTGCTTGCGCAAATGCTTTACACCTTGCCTCCGGGATAAGCCTGTCTGCTCGTGCCAAGCTACCAAGGGGGTGAGCAGGGGTTATCTTGGCGTGTGACTCCCTTGCCCTGACTAGAATGGTGGTTTCTGCCTAGCTTTGGCGTCAGCCTTAGCCAACCAGAAATAGCCAGTTCTAACATTGTTGGACAGCGGTGAGGATTAGGACTTGTGTTTGCGCAGTGCCACAGCGACAACTGGCTACATTACAAAACTCTGCATTTTCTAGATATTCACATGTTTGGGATTATTGTTTGTGATTTTGTTTTTCCTCAAGAGTGTCATTTTCAAATGGTGTTCCTGCGCTTTATGTTTAGTGGCAGATGAGAGAGAATGACAGGGCGGGACGCCAGTATAGGGGGAGGTTCCCATAGATTAGGAATCCCTTGCTGGTTCCAGTGCCCAATCCCTGTCCCTGTTCCTGTGTGGGTAGATGGAAGAGAGGGGGTGTGGAGGAGAAATGGCTTGCTCGGGAGGGTGGTTATCCCCTGAGTATAGTGTGTGTGTCTGGATTCCCCAGTATGGTAGGATACAGTGGTGGCAGCTAAAATGTGTCCAGTGCATGAAGTCCCATTCCCAGTTCCGAGAGTATGGTGCCTGGTGCTCAGTTTGAGGGGTTTTGGTTGAGAGTCAGAGGCAGTGAGGAACTGTCTCACCAGTCTGGAGGGGGAGTGTGTGGATGAGTGGTGTGTTGAACTGGAGGAGTTGGTGTGAGTTTTTTTTAAATAGGAGCTTACACGGGAGGTGTACCTCTGGTGGTGTGCAGGAGGTCCTGCAGAGGCACTGGACAAGAAGGTGGATGTCTGACAGTGTGCTAGATGTCTTGCAGAGGCATTAGGAAGTGATTCTAAAAGTAGGGGCTTGTGTATCTGATGATCCTGTGAAGGGGAAGAGGTTCACCTGTAACCCAGCTAGGTCCCAGTAGGATGGTAGGGGTGTAGGGGCTCATGCCCTGTCTCAGTGGAGGCGGAGTGAGTGTGGGACGGTGTGTCCCACATTGGCCCGAAACCCTATCCCGGAGCCTGGAGGGTTCCCTAAGGGAGCGCCAGGTCAGGGGCCTAGGCTGTACTTACAGGTCATTTGAGGAGGATCTTCCTGTCTCTAGAGGATGGGGAGTGTCTGTAACCAGAACTCCGGTGGTCCTGCTGTTGGGCAGCACCACTCCTAGTGGAGGGTGCAAAAGTCCTGCTCGCTGGGTATTTGACCATCTAGAGTGCTTGACCATTTGTGGGGCCTCTGGAGGTCATTCCCTGAGGAGGGGGGAGGCCAGGTTCAGGTTCAGTCTGACCTGGAGGGAAAGGCATCTGTACTCGGTGTCCTGACCGGTTTTGGCTTCCAGGGGTACCGCTCCAAGGTGGGAGGGTGCAGAACTCTGGAAGGGGGTGCAAAGGGAGAGTGTACTTCTGATCCCGGTGCAACCTGAGGGTTTAGATCCTAGATTGGGAGATTAGGAAACTTCCAGGTCAAGAGGAATCTCTACCAAGGTGGATCAGCTGAAGACCAGGGGGCTGCCCTTGCTGTGTGACCTGGGGCTGACCTGCAGTTTGTTGTTTCCACTAAGGTAGAGGAAAGGGGACTTTGCTGTTTGCTGTGTCCCCCCACCTGCTTGAAGAGGAACTGTGCTGTGTGCTTTGTACCTCAGAAGTAAAATAGTTTCCAGGTGGTAGACCAGTGACGGAGTGAGGTCCTGATCTGGTAGGAGAATTGTGTTCTGTTGAGTGCTTCCCTGTGAGGGTGCAGAAACCCAGAAGTAGAGGTAGGGTGGGGCATTCTTGCCCGTGACCTCTGGTAAGCCTGAGGGTATGGTCCCTAGGTTGAAGGATCAGTGGTAGTTGTAGCTACACTGAGAGGAAGAGTGGAGAATGGCTATTGTGTGCCAGGGGTTACTGCCCCCCACTCTGTGGATTGGTTAGGACCTGTGATATTTGGATGGCGTAGGGCCTGGTCCTGGCCGTGGACCACTAGAGAGTACCAGTGGGGTATCCTAGTTGGGTCAGAGAGTTCTTGTTTGGAGGAAACCATGTGGGTTCAGAGTGGGGAAAAACCGGAGGGTGTCCCTGCCGTGCGGGTCCGTGTCTGTGTTTTGTTACCAAAGCAGGGAAGCCCATCAGTGGAGTGATTGGTCTACCCTGCGTTTTGGCTGGAAGGAAGTTGTGTTGGACCCGACCCTTTTGGCAGGTTCACCCCGAGACTTTTTGCTGTTTCCTAGCCTGTTTCTTTGACCTGCTGTTGGTGATTTTAGGCCTCTGCGCACTTTTTCACTGAGGTACAGTGTAAAGTGCGTGAGCTCTCTGTGTATGTGTGGTGAGTGACCTGCCCTCCCATAGGAATGAATGGGGAATATGTATGCCCATGGTAGTTCCTGATGTGTGGGGAGTGCAGGGCCTAGTTTGGTATGTGCAAACTCGTGAGATTGAATGCTGCGTGATGATGTATGCGGCATGATTGTGTCAAGTGTAGAAGTGCCACTTTTAGAAGTTGGCATATTTGTGTAATTTGTGTCTGGCGTGTGATTGGCTGAGGCTGGCTGGTGAGCCTGGCTCCAAGAGTCTGAGAGGGTCTGCCCCGGTGGTGAATGGAGTGTTTAGCATGCTGATGTGAGGGGAGGAGTAAGCCTGGGCCTGCTTGTGGATTGACTGTCTGGTTTGAGGGTACTGAGTGAGGCTGGGTTTTCCCCACACAATGCTGGCTCCACCCCCTGGGGTGCCTCTGATGTCCCTTGCCTGGCCAGTGAAAGGAATTCCCTATAACCAGTTCTAGCTGGTTCTCACACTGCCTGCACCCTGCTAGACAAAGGAATTTACAGTATAAAAAGGGGCTGTGTCCCCTTACAATTTGTTCTTGTTTTTGGACTTGAATCCTGCCAGGGGCGTGCTTCTGCTTGGGCTCAGGGGAAGGCTTGCCTCCCTGGGCCATGCCCAGCCCCTGGATGTCCTGGACCCCTTAAGGACTTTTTGCTGGACCTTTTTGTTACTTCTAGCACTTGGGAGCGCTTTATTCCTGCTTCTAGCGCTTGGGAGCGCTTTCCGTGATGCCTGGGCCCCCAGCGCCTTGAGAGCGCTTTGTTTCCATTACCTGGCAGAGCGCTGTGGCTTTCCCCTGAGGGAAGCGCTCCTGTCCTTTGTGTGGCCACCCTGCGTTAAGCCCTGCTTATATTTTTTTTAGTACGGGTGCCACCCCGTTTATGTAATTATTTTGCGAGTGCCCACCTCGCTTCTCTATTTTATTTTAATCTTGAGGGTGCCCACCCCTCGTTTTGCCCCCGTTTGGTCACCGCCGCGGCCTGGCCGCAGAGAGGAAGTCAGGCACTTGTGGACGGGATGTGGGCGGAGCCTGCACTCGAGCTGGAAGTCCCGCCCGCCGGCCAGAGAGGGAAACCTTGGTGTTCGTTGCCGGTCTCCCATGCGATGGAGGGAGACCGGAGATGTGCCCGGGGTACGGCGGCCTGTAGCGGGCCTCCCCTGTACTGAGGGAGCCCCGGAGAAGTAGAGAGGAACAGGAGCTCGTGGACTGAGCCCCGCCGCCCAGGACCGCCACCGGAGGAGTCAGGAAGCAGCCGGTGAGTGCGGGAGGGCTGGGGGCTCAAAGTAAAGGTCAGAGCGTCCCCGGATGGCAGCGGGCCGCTCCGATGGTGTGTAGAGCCTGAGAAGGCTCCCGGGGGTATTTGAATTTACGAGCCTGAAAGGCTCGAGGCGGCATCTCTGTGTTTTTGAGTCCAGGAGGGACTCCAACGACGGCCGCATTTTGTGTACGAGTCCCGAGAGATTCGAGGGGTCAGTTCCTTGTTTGATGAGCCCGAGAGGCTCCCTGCCCGCATTTCTTTAGAGCCTGAGAGGCTCCAGGCGCCCTATTGATTTCTGAGAGCCCAGGGAGGCTCAAGAAGGCGCCACAGTTGTTCACGAGTCTAGAGAGGCTCCTGGGCCCCATTGTTGTTTTAGAGCTCAGTGAGGCTCTTGGGGGCTGAGAATTCACAGAGCCAGATGGCTCCAACGCCCTCAGCTGTCTTGTCTGAGAGCCTGTTTGGCTCCAACCCCTGCGGCGCAGTTTGTCTAGGGCCAATGAGAGCCCTTGCCGCAGTTTGAAGTTCCCAGCTGCCCAGCAATTAGTGGGCAGCTGCACCGTTTAGGTTTGTGCCAGTGGCCAACCCATGACTGGCGCTGCTTGGCAGCACGCCCTGACATTCTGGACACAGGGCTCTTTAGTCCCTTTATTAGATGGGGGCTGGTATGTGATTTTATTTAGGCGCAATGTGATTATCTATGTGATGGTAATTGCCTAATGTGAGTTTTGCGCAATGTGATGTGGTGCTAGGAAATTTAATGCATTTAATATGATTACGCACCTTGATCTTACACCTCTGAATGTTTTAAGGCATCATGTGTTTTTGCGCTATTGAGTTATGTTCTGGCACCTCTGAATGTTTTTATGCATCATGTGTCTTCCTTGATTTTACACCTCTGAATGTGTATGTTTTATGCATCATGTGTTTTCCTTTCCTATACCTCTAAATGTTGGTTTTGCATCATGTGTAATGTGTTCTTACCTATACCCCTAAATGTATTTTATTCTTAGGTGGTTGTTCTTTCTAGTACAGGTGGTCCTAGTGAGGTCCTGGTTCCCTGCGTGACATTCTCCTAAGGCCTAAGGTGGTTAGGGTTGCGTAGGTGGTACCTACCTGTTACCAGTAATTACTGGTTGTGATTTATAACTGTTATTTTGTGCTATACCTATTCTAAGTTTTAGAAGTGCTATTTCTAAAAGTGTTGATTCTGACAGTGGCCCATGTGGCCCTGTTCTGTAAATAATCCCTTGTGAATATTGCCCGTGCCAGTTAGCACAATGTACATGTGTGATTTCTATCTGATGTGTTTTTACAATACAGAAGTTATTTTTATATAACCTTGTGTGGAGTTCCTTTTGTGGTGTGCTTAGGATGTTGTTGCTGTTGTGTGCTTGCGCAAATGCTTTACACATTGCCTCCGGGATAAGCCTGTCTGCTCGTGCCAAGCTACCAAGGGGCTGAGCAGGGGTTATCTTGGCGTGTGACTCCCTTGCCCTGACTAGAATGGTGGTTTCTGCCTAGCTTTGGCGTCAGCCTTAGCCAACCAGAAATAGCCAGTTCTAACAGTCCACAACTGGGGTGGGACCACGTGGCAGAGTTGGACTCCCAGATGGCAGAGTGCAGATGTTGGATTCTAGGTTATTGAAGCCTTCTGTCCCTGAGGCTCTAGTCAGGAGGGCAGCCAACAGGGCCATACAAGGAACTCAAGCCTGCCCCGGCAGTTATGTTGGCCTGGCCCAGTAGGAGGGCACTGGGCTCAGGGGTGCTGGTGAGAAACACTGCTGCAGCACTTTTCTTACAGGGGCCAGTTTTGCAACTACCTGCCCTAGTAACAAAAGCAGCCCCCACTGGTTCAAAACCGCCCCCCACCCTTACGGCCACTGGGAGTCTGGCCCTAGCAGCCAATTAGCCCTTGGAGTCACTCTGGGGGGGATGGTTTCAATAGATGCAGATCCAGACTGTTTCACCCCGGCAAGAAGGCAGCAGGCAACGGGTCAGCACAGAAGGGCAGCAGTCCTTCAGTGCAGCAGTCCAGGAAAGTGGCAGTCCTTACAGCAGCATAGCAGTCCTTCTTCATGGCAGAGTCCACAAATCCAGAAGTGTACTGAAGAGCTGGGGGTCTGAAATCCAACATTTATTGCTGATGCCCACTTTGAAGTGAAGCAATTTTCTATATGATCCCATCCCTCTGAGGTGTCAGGCATCCCCTACCTCCCTGTCCTGGTCCCATCTTGTCTGGGGAAACAATAGATTAGTGATAATCCCTTTGTGAGGGTCATCAGGCAGAGCCTTGGTGATGTGTAAGTGTGGTAGGTGACAGCTCCCCCTCCTCGTTAACTCAGAGAGGCCCATCCCGCCAACACCTATCTTCCTTTTGCCTCACTGCCTGGGAGCAAAACACAAAGCCCAACTGCCAGCTACACCTAGTCATGTGATGCAGGATCAGGCTGCAGGCCCCAAATGGTTAGGACAAGAAAATTCTAACTTTCTGAAAGTGACATTTTCAGAATAGCGATTAAAAATCAGACTTTACCATTAAAGAGGACTTGTAATTACAATTATTTAGACACCAAACTAAACCTGTCTACCTGCTCCCAATTGTAGGGTACAGCTAATTAAGTACAATAATGTTACCCAATGTTATCCTATGGGAGATGTAGGCCTTGCAGTAGCGAAAAACAAATTTAAGAGCTTTTTAACTACCAGGACAATAATATGTAAATCTTATAAGTACATGTCATACATCTTAAATACAGTGCCCCCTCCCCTGTTCAGAAATGCATGTGTTTCTAGAAAGAAGGTTTATACCTAGCAAAAGGTTTGTTTTGCCAGGTCTAAATGGCAATTTAAAATTGCACACACAAGCTCCAATTCCTGAGACATGTTAAAAGGCCCACTTAAGTGGAAAGCACCATCAGTGCTGCAGGCCCACTAGTAGTATTTCATTTAAAGGCCCTGGGTACAGGAGGTACCATTTTACTAAGGACTTAAAGGCAAACTAAATGTGTCAATTGGGATGAGTCAATTCTACCATGTTTTAAGTAGGGAGCATAATCTGGTTAATACTGGTTAACAGGGGCAAAGAACACAGAGCATCAAAAACAGGTGGTTTGAATGCAAAATGTTAGTGGAGAACCACGCCAAGGCTTCCAAGTCTAATACTCCTGCATTCTCAGATGAATGAAGGCTAGCATTAAGTTTGAAACCATGCTAAACCCATCAAGGATGAAGACCTTCAATTTGTTGATAACCCTCAAAAACTCCACAAGCACCTCCAGATAACTTTAGGCACTCCAGTTTGTTGTCATGCTCCACTGGCAACATGAAAAGATAATGCAGAGCATTTCCTTTTATCATGAGCCGCTGATCCAGTGGGTGCTGTCACAACAAATGAAAGTTTGCAATCTGTCTTCTTCTCTACAGAGGCAGTAAGCACTTTTATGAGAAACCTTGTTTCAGTGCCTGTTTAACCACTAATGTAGAGAAGTGTGGGGTTGAATGTTTTAGACACACACTCTGATTTGTCATGGAGAATTCCATGGTCAATGTTGTTAATTGTTGGAAAATCTGTAGCCACTCTTCATTAAGTTAAGCAACCAAATTGTCTAAATCAACAAAGTCACTCCTTACTTGATCCATAGCGTTTTCCACTCATTCATTGCTATTGCTGGCTTAGCAGAGCTGACCAACTGCTGCTTTATTGTTTTCCTGTTGAATTCGACAATTCAACATTTCCATATCAGTAGGAAACACTGGACAATAAATTTGGTCCTTCACTGTCTTGAAAGCGTCTTCATTGCAGTTATATTGGACCTGACCTGACCTGACCCTTCATCCTCAGTGCATCAGGGTTTAAAGAGTTGCAGGAATATCAAGTAGAACAACTCTATTTTGTTTGCACACGGAAATTTAGCATTAAATACTCTCTAAAAGAATTAGGTTATGATTTAAGGAGGATTGGAAGCCCCACTCAAAAAATTAACACAATCCTTGTCAAGGTGAACCAGAACAAGCCACAAACAAAACCTCTGCTTAACCCTCTGGTTGCTTTGTACAAGGTATTCAGGCTAAACCTAGAGGCAATGTTTAAAGTATGCAGCACAAACACAGTAAAATAGTAAAAAAAGAACACAAGAAAAATCCCAAACCAATTTAGAAAAATAGCATGAAGTTTAATAGATAAACAAATACCAAAACTTACAAAATCCAATCAGTAGAAATGAAGATATTATTTTTTAAAACGTTTAGGTGAAAATGGCACCAAAAGCATAAAGCACCAATTGAGGGAATCTGGTTGTGCTAGACCATGGGGAAAACACAAGTTAAGGCTGATTGTGATGGAGCGTGGGTCAGATACAGGAACCAGGTTATTCCAATGGAACTCAATTACGACGCAAAGAGTGCTGATTGCTTTAACAGGGGCTGCAAGGAGGAGGCATTTTGGAGGAGCAGGTCAGGTGTCATGGATGGTTGTTGCTGTAGTGCAAAGAGCCAATCATCACTGGAGCTTCTCTTTGGTGGATCAACCGCTGCATTTGGCACAGTATCACAATGCCTCCTCTTGAAATGACTATGGGAACTTGGAGTGGGGGGAATGCTGCTTGACTGGTTTACCAATTTCCTAGCATATAGATCGTTCCAGGTCATCCAGAAGTGACATAAAATTGCAATAAGCCACTTGCAACAGGGTGTCCCCAAGGGTCTGCTTTAAGTTCCACTGTGTTCAATGTGTACATGTGTCCATTGGCAGAGGCTGTGGATATCCATGGGGTACATATGGTGTTGTATGGGGATGATATGCAGCTAATTGTTACGCTGACACAAAATGCAGCACAATCAGCTACCAAATTTAGGAACATTTGGCAGTCCTTGCTAATTGGATGAGGTTGCACAGTCTGCAACTGAACACTGGGAAAACAGACATCATAATGGTAGGCAAGCCTGGGTGCCAGTAGCAGCTAAGAAAACAATTATCCAGGTACTGATAATATTGCACATGGTTTACTGTAATGTGCTGTATCTTGAAGCTTCCCAAGGCAAACAAAAAATGCTGCAGAGGTACAGAATTCTGCTTCCCAATGTTGCTAAAACTTCCAAGGTGAGCGTCACTGGGGGATGCCCTGGCGCAGTTACATTGGCTTCCAGTTCAAGGCAGAGTGGCTTTTAAAGCACTCTGCTTTTGCCATAGAATTTTAAATAGCAGAGGCCTGCGTTTTCTATTCACTCTGGTTAAACCCTATTAGCCAATGTGGAATCTTAGATCATCAGGCACCGCTATGATGAGGATCCCTAAAGTCTATAGAGCTTGCTTAGGGGGCAAATCCTTCTGTTTTTTGGCAGCAAAAAAGTGAAATCTTCTTCCCTTAAACTTAAGGATGCAGCCTTCTGAGAGTCAGTTTCAGAAAGATATGAAGACAGTTTTTCAGGCAATCTACAATCTACTATCAGGGTACTTTAATGGTCTAAATGTGTTCATGTGTAAGCAGAAGGCAAGGAGTTTCCCTAGCACTGGGACACTCCATTGGGAGTAACCGGGCGCTTTATAAAATATTAACATAACATAACATAATCCACTGCCTCTATCAGCGCAAATTGCAGGTCTTGGATAAACTGCAGGCCTTGCATTGCCTGCAGTGGTAGACGGTGGATGTTGGCTTGAAGATTCGGTCCTGCTGGAGCCTTGAGAGTTGCTGCAGGTGGTTTATTCTCTGCATGAAGAGGCCAGTTTCCAGTTGCTAGGAGACCAAAACGTCTGCTTCTTCACTTTTTCTTCTGGAGAAGCTTCCACTGATGCAGCAGTGCTCAGGCAGTTCCAGGCAGGCCCAGTTGTTGCATGTCAGATTGGGAGTTGTAAGTAGGCCACTGGAAGCTTGTTGTGTCACTGTAGCTCACATAGGAGAACAGACAACTGAACTTTGGAGTCACACTAGGTAGCCTGAGATCAAAGCAAACAGGTCCAATTTTCCTTTTTCATACAGCAAAGCAGTCTTTCAAGCATCAGGGCAGTCCTTCTGGCAGCATGGCAGTCCTTCTTTTGAATCTTCCACAGGTCCAGGAGGAGGGTTCTGATGAGTAGCTATAAAGGTCTAAGTTTTATACCTGGTGCCAGCTTTTGTGTGAGGTAATTCTCTGAAATTCCTTTAAAACTGGTTCTGGTCAGTTCTTCAGCAAGGTTTGGCCACAAACTGTATAGGGTGACAACTGGTAGGAAGGCACAGTTGGTTTGGTCAGGAAAATTTAAACTTCCTAAAAGTGGTACTTTTATTCATTGTAATTTAAAATCCAACTTCTTCACTAAAGAGGTTTTTACATTACAAATCATTGGAGTGTAGACATAATTTCTCTGTCTGCTAACAAATCTGAAGTTAGCACTTATTGTAGGAAATAAGTTAACCCAGTGTTGGTCTTTGGGAGAGATAGACTTATAACAATGGAAAATGACTTTAAGAGTGTTTTACTGCTAGGACATGTGATATTTAAACACGCATGTCCTACTTTTGAAATATCATGCACCCTCCCCTATGAACGTTTAAAGTTACTTAGGGGTGACCTATAAGCATTATAGATGAAAATTCGCACAAAGTCCTAAAAGTCAACAAAAACTGGTTCAGCAAAGAAAGGCAGAGGAAGAAAAACATCTGGGCTCTGATTGTTTGATGTCATCAGCCACCAAGGCCCAATGCTTGTTGATCACTTTTTTATAGCGTTGCTTTTTGTTGAAAAGGTGGTCACGCAAATTAGTCTTTGTATTGCAGGATCCGGTCTATTTCTCGGAGTGAGTAGATCATCCCGCGGACTAAACCATGCCCTCTTCTGCGCCCTCCTAATCATTCTTCTCGGGTAACTCTAGCCATGAGTCTGGCACTCAGGACATCCGATTCCTTCAGGTAGTCTGTTTTTTTGGAACAATTCCTTTTGATAAGCAGAAACTGGCCTACCGGGAGATTGTCTCGTAGGGCCCTGGGGTGATGACGGCTGTACCTCAACAGCGAATTCCGTTCTGTGGGTTTACGGTAGAGAGTAGTGTATAGTTCATTGTTGTCATGACAGATCTTGATGTCCAAAAAGGCGAACTTTACTCGCCCACACCTCGATATAACTAGAGATATCCAGTATGTTACACTGACACAAGTCTTTAATGTCACCACCCACCTGCTCACTTGGTCTTCTAGATATTCCTGACATTTTTTTCACGCCAAATACACGCAACTATTGTTTCTTCCCGAATACCAACCGGAAGTATTGCTTGAACAGGTCTTTTCAAGCTGGTTTTTATTTATGCTCCCCCTTAGATTGATTCTGCTCGTTTTCATGGCTTCATTCCAGATTGTACGACTATTCCATTGATTCCTCGAGATTTACGTGCCCAATTGAGAGGGACCCCTGTACCTAGAATGCCCTAGAGCACTCTCTTGTCGCACATTCAGTAAGTGCATCTTGCTCCCTTTTGAATATGCAGTTTCATTTCTGCTGTGTGTCAATTACCTTGACTAAATGATCACCTTTCTTATACAGGTGACGCCTCACTTCTACCTTTTGTACTGTACCTTGGAGAGCCATGGAGACCCTTTTTCTCTCAACATTTGGACTGTGAGAGTTATCCCCTCCCCGCCGCAGCACTTATGGTAATATTAATCAATTATGCCCAGTTCACTGGGACATCTTTTTAATTTTTCCTTCTTAATTCAGTACTGATACCCCCTCCTTTTTCCTCAGGTGCCCCCCCGTCCCTTTCACATCACTCTAGTCCTAATGAAGACCCCACTAGTAAGGTCCGAGACACCTACGGTTATGGGGTCGAAACGTCGACTTTAGAATACCTGCCAACAACCGTTCAACAGTGATTAAACAACTGTGACTCTTTATGTGTTATATGGTGTATATGATGTTTAGACTTTGGCTATCAGGTATATAATGATTTTATACCTGAATTGTTTGTGATATGATGTCACCACCACCAAACCTTCCTCCCCATCACTGACTACCTTACACTTCCCACTCTTTCCCCTCAGGGCACCTTTCATGTGATTTTTTACTCGGTGATACTGTTTTCCCGTGAATTCATATTTATGTGAATGACTTTCCACCAATGTGATTAAATACCATTGGTTGTAAATCGATTTCTCTTTCGCCTTCATTTCTATGAATCTGTTGAATACTTTCCTGATTTTTTTCCTTGTTTGTGCAAATATTTCAATACATTTGGACCACTTTAGTGCATACTATTTAGTAAGACACACTATATTTTGAGTAGGGTCAGAGGTCAAAGTTTATAGACATAACGGGATATGCAGCCCCATTATCAACTAGTCAATACACAATATATACCCCGAAGTCTAATAAAGAAGAACAACCAATACCAAAACTAACCAAGACTCTTTAAAAATACACAAAATTTGTATGGATTCCCATCACTCACCATTCCAGGTGACATGCTTCATCATCTGGGTCTCTTTTGACAGGGCTAACACTCCAACCTAATGAATGAGGAGCCCAAGGATGTTTTCAAAGTTGTTCATACAGATGTGAGCAGGTTTAATTTGTCAAATGTATGGGAGAAAAGTGCAGTGCAAAAGTGTGGTGTAAATTCTAAAATTGAAGCGTAATCAGACTCCAACTTTATTCATGTCTGATACAAACAAAGATTAAAAACAGTGCAATAGGACAGTTTCAATAGATAGCCGTCCGTAGGTAAACATCGGTCAACATGTTTCAGCACAACAAGGAAAAAATGCAACTAGTGCTTTCGTCAGGACCTAATGGAGGCTAAATGCTACTGCAAAGTGAGTGAAAGTGATATAAACTCAAAACAATAAACAACATAAAGGATACACTGTGAAGCAATCTTCTCACAGCCAACATTCCTCAAGCCTCTTGGAAAAGTATGGAGGAAAAACCTCTCCCCACCTGGCAACAAGCTCAGGACCAAGGAGGCACCGCTCTCTCCGTCGGTACCTCAGACGGTCATCCAAGCCATCGGGAGGTGATGGCTCCCCGATGGGCAAGGGGTGAACCTGATCCCCAGCATAGTGATAGAACTTCAAATGTTTGTGTCCACAAAAATGCAACTTGGGGTCAAGTCCATGCCAGGTGGAGAAAGCCTGCACCTTCCTCGTTACATCTAGTGCATCTGTCATCGTCTCTGAGAGGAAATCTGTGTAGCCTTGAGGGGGTATGGTACAGTCTATGTAGGAACTTGAAATGTATCAGACGCAACCTGCTATTCCCAGTGACAAATTCTGTGTGTGTGCAGCAGCGTTTCCATTGCTCGTGGGACAGTGTGATCTCTAGATCCCTGTTTCAGTCTTGCCTGGCCTTGATCGCATGAGGTGGCTGCGCTGTCTGTGTATTGCGTCTTCGCAAGCCGCTTGCATAGCAAAGTTACCCATGCAGTCGTTTATGGGAGAGGGAGAGAGAGATAGATAGATAGATAGATAGATAGATAGATAGATAGATAGATAGATAGATAGATAGATAGAGAGATAGAGAAAGAGAGGGAAAGAGAGAGAACGAGAGAAAGAAAGAGAGGCTGGATCTCTGAAGGGCCAGATTCCTGAGTTGCCCCTACAGAACATACAGCTTTTTATTTTTAGCAAAATGCATATGAAAATTGTGCTGTAAAGGTCTCTTTTAGTTTAACCCCCCCTAACAACTCAAAATGGGTGTATTTGCCATCCTCTCCCTTCTTCCTGTTTTTTATATCTGTAAGTGCTTCCTGATGAGGTTTAATTCCTTGGACAGGTGCCTCGTTGCCTACTTGTAACTATTCTCTGACCCTGCTTCAAGGGTCAGAGCAGGGTCAGAGAATAGTTGCAAGTAGGCAACGAGGCGCCAGGAAGCAATTAGCAGCAGGTGTCCAAGTTGAAGTTAATTTGTTTGTAACCCTTTTGCAAAAGGTTACAAAGAAATTATGTTCAACTTTTGCACCTGCTGCTGTAACCCTTGCTTGGCTGAAAATTCGTCCCCGCTGATTCACGAATTTTACCGCGATTTCGCGAGATTCGCGGATCGCGAAATCGCGGAAAATCCGCAAATTCGCCTGCGAAACGGATTTTACGCCCACCCTTATTTACAAACAAATGATCATAATACAATCATATGCACAATTATATTTCAAAGAAGAGTCGATGTTGTGTTTATCTTCAATTTAATCCTTTATTTTTCATTTGTTAAAACCTTTTGAAACCGCCAACGCGTTTCGTTCTTTTCACAAGGACTTCTTCAGGGCATATAGAATGTATCTGTACCGCTGTGATCTGGTAATCCCTCATATATTAAGACCAAGTGGTTTTTAAAATCAATTTGTGAAGTTTCCACATAGGGGTCTATTATGGTCCGTGTAAATTTTCTTTGTTGAAGCTGTATCCGTAATCATGTAATCCCGGCAGAACAGTCCTTCACGATATCGAGCAGCGCATACTCCCATTGGTAGCTCTTATCCCGCACCCTAGTGCGTCCATTTGGTAATTGGTTGCACTGATAGTGAAGGCACCCCCCAATTTTGACCCTCTTCTATAGTGAGTCTACAATCATCCATGCCCAGTGGCTCAAATGTGCAATTAAAATCACCAACAATGATAAAAACACATGAGCCTGGTAAACCTTCCATAAATGCCTCTAAGTGGGCAATAACTGGTGACACTTTCCCTCCTGGTAGACCACGTGCATACACATTGATCAGGATAAAGTCTGGCTCACCCCTATGGGAAATCTTGATGGGGAGAATGTCAGGGCTGTCTATTGATAGTACCTTTACTGGTATGGATTGTTGTTGTTCAACCCATACAACCAAACCCCTACTAGGTCTTCCCTTTATGTTTCCAATAGCTTCTTTGCCAAATACCAGGTAACCTGGATCACAAATCGTATCAAGGGACCAGGTCTTCTGTAGAGCTATGAAATCTTGACCTTCAATAAAACTCGTCCAGTTAGAGGACAATGTTTTACTAAAAAGCCCAGCGACATTCCAAGATATTAATGTTAGAACATCCATATGCAATTTCCCCTGTTCAACAATATGAAGGGGCAAGGTCGTGATACAGTTCTTAATTTCGGGTCTGGGGGGTCCCACTCCTTCAGTCATATCAACTGGGGGGAAGGGAACAGGACATACTACCATTTGCGAGGTTGAGGATTGTAGTCAATCACATAGATCTAGATCGGAGAGAGGGGCGAATCTGTTGGATAATGGGAGTTCATGAGACATATTACTACAGCTATACCCTGGCTGAACCCTTGGGTTTCTACACCTCTTCTGTTGGATTCTGCATAGAAATTGTTAAACCCTGGTCTATAGAAATACCCCAGTGGCACAATAGTTTCTCATCCACAACATTGCCCCTTACTCCGCACAGATTATCCAGCAAAAATGTTGTTGGATGCTCATTGTTAAAATTAACAACAATACAGTCCCAATACTCTTCCTTCCTGGAAGCCCCGATCCAATGTGAACATCTAGCCATTATCATAGACTTTTCTACTCCCTCCCCCCTACACCCCGCCACCCTAGTTCTGGCATTTAGCCAGTGAAGTGCTTTACACAATAACTGTTTTGTGGTTCCAAGCTGGTTTTCACGTAGCGGTGCAACATTTTTCAGGACAACTAATAGGGGAGTTGCAGCTGGTGGCAAATTAATTGCCGCAGAGTGTGATGGTACCATACGAAGTCCCAGACCTACCCGCCCATCTAGCCCATTGGATATCAAAGTTTGCCTGTTCAAGGGGTTTCTGTTACAACTATTTAACCTTTCCTTGGACCATTGTGTCTCTGCCTTCACCTGGACTGGTCATTGTGCATTGGGAAGTTCACTAGATTGATTCCCCAGATCCTCGTGAGCTCCTTGTGACCTGGCCTCGGAAGGGGCTTGCTGGTTGCTGCTGCCGCGGAGTTAGATGGAAAAGCTACCACTGTTGGGTCCATAGTGCCATTACTTATAGCTTGCACACTTGGAAGAACTAATATTGCCACCTCGTTCTCCTGGGTTCCCAGGTTAATGTTTGTGTTTAAGCACATTTGATCAGTTTGTTTTGAATTTACCAATAGGCCCTCAAGAACTTCGAACTTTGATCTGACTAGAAATTCGAATTTATTCAAACAATCCTCAATCTTAGACAGTCTACGTGTGATAGGGGCCAGTTTAACAGATAAATTACTTTTGAGCATCTTCTCCAGTTCTATGTCAAAATTTGGGTTAATACCCTTTCCCTCTGCTTAGTTGCAATCACCATCAACAACAAAGTATTTACTAATTTTTAGGCTGCCGTCCTCCGTTGAAACGTGGGTACGGGATTTATTCGTCCTTGCTACTTTTGCCGGGCAAGGCATTTGTGGACCTCCTCCCCTCTTTCTTGTTGTTGCCTGTTCCACTATTGGCCGTTTGGTCGTGTTTTTTTTTCCTGTCGGGGGAGCAGGTGGATTCGCGAGTTGAAACTCGGACTGTTGTGTTGGTTTCGGTTAGTGGCAATTTTGATAAGACCTCTAAACCACCAGGGGAATTACCAACTTTGGTGTCTGCTTCATTGATAATCTGAGGTGTAATTTTAGTAAAATCTTGGGGAACCGGTGAATGCGCTTTTGCTATAGTCCCTAGAGAAGATGTCTTGTTTAATATTGGATCCAGGGACAGCCTTCGCTCGGTCAGCTGAATCTCCATCTCGAGCACTGAGGTCGCTCGAAGGATGAACTGATCCAGCGTCCCCACCATGCTGCCACCGTGTGAGGCGCCAGCTTTTTCCCATCACGTTTGTTCATCGTTAACATCTTAAAAGCACTTGATCCAGCAGACAGCAGGAGGTAAAAGTTTAATATTAGACGGTATTCACCCCTTGAAATAGAATAAATAATCAATTAACCTTCCCAGATGGCGGAGGTAACGGGGGGGACCCAGCCCGGCCTCAACAGCCTTGGACGGGGTCAGACGGGCCCGCCCTTGGCACAGTCTTCTCTCAGCACTGGCGCGCGTACCGCGTAGTGGGAGCAGCGAGGTCCTTTGCAGTCCCCAGAAGATGTACAGGTGAGGGCACTTTAGCAAAGAAGCTCCTGGGTCATGTAGTCCCGAAAACTGCTCCAGCAATACCGTGGCACGAAGCGGCTCCCACAAAGCGGGAGCGGTGAAGTCCTTTGTAGTCCCTGGAAGATGTACAGGTGAGGGCACTTAAGCAAAGAGGCTCCTGGGTCACGTAGTCCGAAAACTGTTCCAGCAACACCGTGGCACGAAGCGGTGAGGTCCTTTGTAGCCCCCGGAAGATGTACAGGTGAGGGCACTTTAGCAAAGAGGCTCCTGGGTCACGTAGTCCTGAAAACTGCTCCAGCAATACCGTGGCAGGAAGCGGCGAGGTCCTTTGTAGACCGCGGAAGATGCACAGGTGAGGGCACTTTAGCAAAGAGGCACGTAGTCCCGAAAACTGCTCCAGCAATACCGTGGCACGAAGCGGCGAGGTCCTTTGGAGTCCCCAGAAGATGTACAGGTGAGGGCACTTTAGCAAAGAGGCTCCTGGGTCACGTAGTCCTGAAAACTGCTCCAGCAATACCGTGGCACGAAGCGGCGAGGTCCTTTGTAGACCGCGGAAGATGCACAGGTGAGGGCACTTTAGCAAAGAGGCACATAGTCCCGAAAACTGCTGCAGCAATACCGTGGCACAATGTGGTACAAAGCGGGAGCGGCAAAGTCCTTTGTAGCCCCCGGAAGATGCACAGGTGAAGGCACTTTAGCAAAGAGGCCCCTGGGTCACGTAGTCCCAAAAACTGCTCCAGCAATACCGTGGCATGAAGCGGCTCCCGGGAAGCGGGAGCGGCGAGGTCCTTTGTATTCCCCAGAAGATGCACAGGTGAGGGCACTTTAACAAAGAGGCTCTTGGGTCACGTAGTCCCGAAAACTGCTCCAGCAATACCGTGGCATGAAGCGGCTGCCTGGGTAGTAACTTAGTAAGTAGCTGGTTAAAAGTTTATATAGATACTGTACAGCTGAATGTAGTTGTAAATGGATAATGTTTGGATTACTTAATCTAATCCTTACAGTAGTGGATTTCAAAATATTCTAAACATGTTTAAAGTTGTTTTTTCATAATTTACATTTTTAAAAATTCCAAACTTTATAATTATGATCTGTAAAAGCGATGAAAAAGTACATTTATAATGTATAATAATATAATTTTATGAACACAACATAATTTAAGCATAATATAAAATATTTAGTTTGCCTTTTTTGCTGTTCTTAGAATATTTTGAATTTCACTATAAATAGTGATTCAATTTTACTCATCACATAACAGCGGGCAATAAAATAGAAATCAATAAGATTGTTTAAAAAAAAACAAATCTATGTCAAAAATATTTTCAATCTATCTCTGTACATTCCATAAAAACAACAGCCTCAATAACATACCATGTAATACAAATCACCCATATATTAAATGCTTCTTTCAAAGAGAACTTTGTAACTACAATATGAAAGAACCAAAACAATAAATCAATCAAAAATTCTTTAAAATGTCTATATACTCTAATGATGTTCTTTAAAATATATGCTGTCAGAATATCCCCAAAAAGTACGTAATTGATATAAATATCTTTCCTCTAGGCCAACTGATATTCATAAAATCTTTTATTCTGAAATTGTCCAATAGAAATCATATTAGTATATTTTAACATATTCCCATGATGCCGAATTATGTTCTTAGAAATATGGCTTTAAAAATATTTGATAGGAATTTGGTAATTCATAAGGCATAAGGCAATATGTCCATCCTTTATTGCATTTTGTGTGATGTTCAGTTGTTATAGAAGGACCATTGTGGAATATAATTGCTACTGCTACAAATGTTCACCCTGATATTGATAGTTGGCTTGCTACAAAATGTTTAATTAAAGTTTCCAATTTTCTTCCATCCGCTGTACAACGTTGTATCATTAAAATTATATATTGTCCAAATCTTTGTATAAATAATGTTGATAGCATTTCTGATTTGCATTGGCTACACTCCATGTTTTGGTTTGCTGCTTTAACTAGTTTGTTGAAAGACACTGTTTTATAGTCTGGTATTGTCAAATATATGCATCTTTAATTGTCTATGTTAGTAGTAGAAGTAAATGTACAATTTTCAAATTCATGTTTCCATTTATAACACTGCAAGCTTATACATTAGAAATTCTTAAGCATCTTGTTGGACATTCTGCGCAAATTGAGTAGAACCAGAACATATATCCAAAAGATTGAGAATATCAGAAACACTTTTGCCCAGATGCATCAAACATTTTTGGAGTCGCAAACGGTGCGATTCCTTAAAATCGGCCGTTTGCGACTCCAAAAATGCTTTTTGGTATGCATCATTAGTTTTTGTAGAAATTCGCTAATTTTGCGAATTTCTCAAATGCGATTGCATTTAAGGAATCGCAATTTTGCGATTCCTTAAATGCAATGCATCATTGTTAAAAAATGTGCGACTTTGAAAATTGCAAGTGCAAATTACCACGAGTTTGAACCTCGTGGTAATTTGCAAAATTGTTTAAAAATGCACAAAAATGCATTTTTTAAACTGTTAAGTTACAGACACACATGTCCTTAGGACAGGTGTGTATGTAACTTACATATCCAAGTGCATTTCATGGGTGCAGGGGGGGGTCCTTTGGACCCCCCTCTCCACCCTTGAAATGCTTTGTTGAATTCCGATTTTCAAATTGCGAATTCGCAATTCCCATTCATTCCTATGGGCATTTCAGCCCATAGGAATGAATGGGAATTGCGAATTCGCAATTTCAAAATCGCATTTTTTGTGCGATTCGGTAAAAATTGCGATTTTTACCGAATCACAAAAAAAATGCAAAAAAAATTATGCATACCATTTTGAGATTCCTAATTTGCGATTCGGTAATTTTCGCAAATTAGGAATCGCAAAACAGTACTTTGATGCATCTGGGGGTTTGTATTTTACTTTTATCGGTTCCCAATTTTTCATTAATACAATGCAACAATTAACATAGGGGCATATTATCAAGGACTGGTGTTAAAATTGTCGCAGTTCTATCGGCAGCAAACTGCCTATAAAAAGGCGATAATGGGCTTGATAATACGCTCTTGTTAATTCCCATAGAAGCCCATGTTCTGGTGTTAACATGGGCTTCTATGGGAATTAAGAAGAGCGTATTATCAAGCCCATTACTGCCGTTTTATCAGCAGTTTCCTGCGGATAAAACGGCGATAGTTTTACCACCAGTTCTTGATAATATGCCCCAAAATCTTTTTTCTCGATTCACCATAATTTGCTGTTGCAGACTTTCTAGAAAAAAAACATTTAGCTCTACATTAGCATATCAGTTGATACCTGAACTATTTTCTAACTGATATCCTACAATGTCTTCAATAGTGGCCTTTTTCTTTTTGCTTGCAATCTCAACATTATCTTAATTTTTTTCCTTCGCTTTTACTTCACTACAGACATTCTCATATCTTCTTTTTTGACCTACTACACACTTTTCATATACAGGATATTCACCGAAATTGGGAGCATACAATCTTCTTAACCGATTATTCTCTCTTACACATTTTGCATCTGCACTAAGCTTTCTCTCATCAAAATCAATCAAATGCAATCCGGATAAAGTTCTGACTCGGGACAAAGCAACATATACCATACCCTCTTTAAATACGGTACTTCTATTGTTTAATAAAGCACTATCTACACTTAAAACTTGAGATTTATGAATAGTCACCTCATATGCCAGAGAAAGAGGAAACTGTTTTCTACGAACATACAAATCTTTAACAAGCAAAAAATGAACTGAACAAAGTCCAATTTGTTTTACTTCTTCAATATGATCAAATTTGATTTTCAAAAATTCAATTCCATCGCTATTTTGATAATTAACAAAATCAACAACTTTACCCATTGGTCCATTCACTAAACCTTTTCCCACATCCAAATTACGCCGTAAAATTACCCGCCAGTTTACACATACATATAAATTATTTTCTAAACCAGCAGTTTTAGATATAGAGTTTTCTAAAGAATCCAAGTTTGTTTTACATTTTTGCATCAAAATTATAGTGATTCCTTCATGCTCTATTTTATCAATGGCTTCCATTTTTATTATTTGTTCAGTTTCTAGCTTCAATAGTTCTTCATTGAATATAGAACACTCGCGCAGTGTTGGCATTAAGCAGATTATAAATTTCTTTTCTGCAATTGTTTAATATATTTTTTCAAGAACTATATTTCATTAGGAAAAAAGTTTATAAGTAGTCAACTTTGGAAAGCTTGTTTGCCATTTCCTGTCAATACTCCAATTCTTATATCTTGAAAAATAGTTCCATAATCAACATCATTTGCCTGACGCATATTTCTTTGTATTTAAAATATGACCAAATGTTAACGTTTCCAACACTTCCCAAAGACTTTTTGGTATCTTCATGTACAAGTGTTTTAAATACTGGTTGACCTTTTACGCGAGTGAGTTGCAGTAGATCTCCAAAAACTATCACATGTTTTCCTCCAAATAAAACATCGTATTCTGTCTTTAGAATTTGCTGAATTCGTAAATGCACAAAGGCAAGAATTAAGTTTGAGACCCTGCTCACCTCATCAATATTCAGAAGTTTCATTTTATTTAGCACTCTTAAAACATCATAACAAGCTTCTCCAGATAACTTGTGATATTCCAATTTGTTTTCATGCTCCTCGGGTAGCATTAGTACACAATGTAATGCAATTCCTTTAATGTTATGTGCTGCAAACCCAGATGGAGAAGTTACAACACAAGACAAATGTGAGTCAATTGTCTTCTGTAGATAGCTGGTCAATACTTTAATTAAGAAACTTTTTCCTGTACCGGCTTGACCACTGACATACATTCGGATAGGTTGAAAGGATGTGCATGTGCATTCTTTCTTTTTATGAAGAAAACTAAGGTTTTTCTGTTGTCTCACTTGCTGATATATTTCTTTCTGTTCAACATTTAGTTGTTCTTCCAAGTTTCCTAACTCTATAATATCTTCTTGAGCTTGATGCATTGCTGTTTTCACTTTGTTCATGGCGATTGCTGCTTCATTTTCAATAATTGGTTGTCCTAGTGGATCTTTACTCAGTTGAGCAGAACTTTGACCATCGTGAGAACTGTCTCTAGCAATCTCAGCTGCAATAGTAGCTTCTTGATCAATTTCATCATTCAACATTTTGAGATCATTTGCAAAAACTGTACATTCTATGCTATCTTTACAGGCATTGAAAGAATCTTCATAGGACTGAAAATCTCCAAGTAATTCCAATTCTGTACGCCAAGGTTTGAAGAGTTAAAAAAAAGTGCTAAATAGTAAACTTTTCTTCTTTCAGGAGTAAAACAATTCAGTTTTCTGTGATTAATCAGATTTCCTTTCCTTTGTTTCACCAAACATCTTTCTGAACTAATCACTGCATATTTTCCTTCATTTATGTTTTCTGTAGTATTCCTCTTAAAAGTGTTATAGTGCAGCACTTCATAGAGACTTATGTTTTCAAGATGATGACTTCTATTTGGATAGTATGTGTCCAACACATTTGTTTTGGCAATATCTGTACTTTCCGGTTCATTTTCTGCTAAATATTCAATTTCTTATGTAGATTTAAGTACTCAGTTTTGCATTGCAGCAAGACCTAGACTTACCCAAATGATTCTTTGAGTATAAATTTGCAGATGATTACCAATCTGAGCATTCGTACGCTCCAATTTCTCGATGGGATAACATCTTCAAACTGAAACTGTACAATTTCTTACTAAGACTCTTCTCGCTGGAAGTTTCTTACCACATTACTTTCAACTCGGTATTTTCCGATTTTGTTATGTAAGATGTCACATTCTGGGAAACAGTAATGGAAGTATTCGCAACATACTGGATATCCAAATTAGCATTCCACATTGAGAGAATAACTGAGTTATAATCATTGATATACTTTGAGTCTTCACTTCTTCTCAAATTGTACGTATTTTTGGGAGATTTTTTAGTGATGGTATGTCTCACAGCCGACATGAAACTGTTTACTCTTCCTTTGGCTATTACTTGACGTGGAAATCAAAACAACATTTGGTATAAAACCTTTCCTTAGACTTGTACTTTTGTCGACAGTATTTGCTACATCGATGACTTTGGAATCGTAACACGTTTTGCCTTAAGGTATTTTCTTCTGTTCTTTTTTGCATAGCACATGTGACATATTCTTCAATAAAAGATAAAACAGTGTCATCTGAATCAATTCCAAATTTGGATGCATCCTTGATCCATAAAAGCATATATATATGAGAAGCACCTCTAGCTTGATACTCCTTTCTCCAGAAAAAATCCACAACTTTTCAAGAGGAGGATTCTTTTTATTGCAGAAAAAGACATCATAGCATCAAACCTATGATTGAAATATCTCCATACATTAACAGGATCCAAGGAGCACAATTCTCCAGGTGTCTTGTATTTAATATTTTTTATATTTGAATTTGCTTCTCGAAGAAATTCAAGTAAATTATCTCAAGCGTATTCAGCACAGCTTAGGGTAACAAACCTTCTCCAGGCGAGGTCGCCCCCACTCCGCGGCTCCTGCCCACTGCCTGCCTGAGCCCGCTGCCTACCTGAGCCCTGCTCTGCTGCCTCGTTGCTGCCTTGCCTCGTTGCTGCCTTCTGTATCTCTCCCCCCTCCTGCTGCCTCGTTCTTGCCTTCGTCGTTTTCATTTTCCTTCTCCCCTCTGCTAATAATACACTCGTTTTTTCCCTCCTTCTTTTTCCTGTTGGCCCTCTGTGCACCCCTTTCCCCCCTCTGCTGCCCTCCCCCTTCCTTGTGTCTCCTCCCGTCCTCCGGATGACCCAGCCGCCGCTGAGCCGCCCTCAGACCTCCTTCCCGCCGCAGACCTCTGCCGACTCCGCCCCCTCCTGCCCATTGGCCGCCCCGCTCCCGCCACCCAGCTGACCCGCCCTCCCGGCTCCTCACTTATGACGCCCCCAGAGCGACCGCGCAGCAGACGGCGCAGCAGGAGCGCCGACTGAGCGCCAAAGGTGCGCCAAAGGTAAGCCCGTCTGCGCCTGTCCGTGCCTGGACCGCGCCCAGTGCCTGGAACCCTGGCTCCCGCAGACACCAGCCCACCCGCCGGACCTACGATGCACCCAACGCCGGTCGAAGCCCGGGCTGCTATCGAGCCACCCCAAGACGCACCCACGGACCCTCTGCTGCCACTCCTGCAAGTTCACCTGCATCCGGACCTGCACTACACCAGCTCCGACCAAGCAGAGCACCAGCAGCAACCACCTCAAGTGCATCCTGCTCAACACCCGCTCCGTCCACAGACACGCCGTCCAACTCTGGAACCTGATCGACACGACATCTCCAGACGTCACCTTCCTCACGGAAACCTGGATGAACGCCTCCTCAGCGCCCGACATCGCCATCCCGGACGGCTACAAGATCATCCGGAGGGACCGCGTCAACCAGACAGGAGGAGGCAACGCCATCATCCACAGGAACACCATCCGCATCACGACCAACACCGACAACACCCTCACACCCACCGAACACCTGCACTTCCAGATCCACATCAACCCCAAGACCACCCTCAGAGGCACCCTCATCTACAGGCCCCCGGGACCACGCACACAATTCAGCGAAGACATCGCCGACTTCATCAGCCCGCACGCCCTCCTCTCCGCTGACTACATCCTCCTCGGGGACCTCAACTTCCACCTGTAGAACAACAACAACAACGACCACAACACCACCACCCTGCTGGACAACCTCGCCAACCTCGGTCTCAAGCAGCTGGTGACCACCCCCACCCACTACGCCAGACACACACTCGACCTTATCTTCTCATCCAGCAAAGACATCACCTTCAGCCACGCCACCGGACTCCACTGGATAGACCACAGCTGTGTCCACTTCAGCTTCAGAAGGACCACGATCCACCACCACCAGCAACAGGTTGCACGCAGAAGCTGGAACAAGATCACAGCCGACCAGCTCGCGACTTCCCTGAGCATGAACCCTCCCACCAGTGCAACGAACCCAAGCCAGGCCGCCACCAACCTCGCGAAGTGGATCAGCAACTGCGCAGACGACCTCGCCCCTCTGAAGACCCCGCCTAGCAGACCCGGCAGCAAGAAAGCCCCATGGTTCACTGACGAACTCAAGAGCTCCAAGAAGAACTGCTGAGCCCTCGAGAGAACCTGGCGCAGAGACCCAACACCGAACAACATGACTGCCCTCAAACTCGCCACCCGAAAACACCACAAACTGATCCACGCCACCAAGAAAACCGCATTCAAGGAACGACTGGACAACAACGCACACAACAGCAAGGAACTCTTCAACATCGTTAAAGAGCTCTCCAACCCCAACGCCGGAAACAACGACATCACCCCTTCGCAAGACCTCTGCAACTCCCTCGCCTCCTACTTCCACAACAAGATCGCAGACATACACAACAGCTTCAGCACTCAACCGACGCACGCCATGACTGAACCACCGCCCCCCACCACCCTCTGCGGCTGGACCCCAATCAGCACCGAAGACACCATCCGCACGATGAACTCCATCCACTCCGGATCTCCAACCGACCCCGGCCCTCACCACGTCTTCAACAAGGCCAACGCTGTCATTGCACCCCACCTGCGGGACATCATCAACACCTCCTTTGATACCGCTACCTTCCCGGAGAGCTGGAAGCACGCTGAACTCAGCGCTCTACTAAAGAAGCCATCAGCCGACCCCACAGACCTCAAGAACTACCGCCCCATCTCGCTGCTCCCTTTTCCTGCAAAAGTTATCAAGAAGACCGTCAACAAGCAGATGGCCGCCTTCCTCGAGACAAACGGTTCCCTCGGCCTCTCACAGTCTGGCTTCCGGGCCAACCACAGCACCGAGACCGCCCTTATCGCAGCCACCGATGACATCCGAGCCCTGCTCGACAACAGAGAAACAGCGGCCCTCATCCTCCTAGACCTCTCCGCGGCCTTCGACACTGTCTGCCACCGCACCCTAGTGCAGCGCCTCAGCAGCATCGGACTCGAGGAGAAGGCACTGGAATAGATCACCTCGTTCCTCGCCGGAAGGACACAGAGAGTCCGTCTCCCCCTTTCAGATCAGAAGCCACCGAAGTCATCTGCGGCGTTCCTCAAGGCTCCCTGCTCAGCCCAACCCTCTTCAACGTCTACATGAGCCCCCTCGCAGCCATCGCACGCCAACACAACCTCAACATCATCTCATATGCCGATGACACCCAGCTGATCCTCTCCCTCACCAACGACCCCGCCACCGCCAGAGCCAACCTACACGAAGGGATGACAGACGTGGCCAAGTGGATGATGAACAGCCGCCTGAAACTGAACTCGGACAAGACGGAAGTCCTCATCCTGGGATCTTCACCCTCCGCCTGGGACAACTCCTGGTGGCCCCCCGCCCTGGGCAGCGCACCCAAACCAACAGACCACGCACGCACCCTGGGCTTCATCCTGGACTCCTCCCTCTCCATGACCAGACAAGTCAACGCCGTCTCCTCGTGGTGCTTCAACATCCTGCGCATGCTACGTAAGATCTTCCGGTGGATCCCCACCGAGACCAGGAAGACAGTCACCCAGGCCCTCGTCACCAGCCGTCTGGACTACGGCAGCTCCCTCTACGCCGGAACCACCGCCAAACTCAAGAAGAGATTCCAGCGGATTCAGAACGTCTCAGCTCGACTCATCCTGGACATCCCCCGTCGCAGCCACATCTCCGGACACCTGAGGGATCTGCACTGGCTCCCGGTCAACAAGAGAATCACCTTCCGCCTCCTCACCCACGCACACAAAGCCCTACACAACCAAGGCCCAGGATACCTCAACAGCCACCTCAACTTCTACGCTCCCACACGCCAGCTTCGTTCGACCGGCCACGCCCTCGCCGCCATCCCCCACATCCGAAGAGCCACAACAGGAGGAAGGTCCTTCTCCTACCTGGCCGCCAAGACTTGGAACTCCCTCCCGACCCACCTCCGCCTGACCCAGGACCACCTTGCCTTCAGGAAGCAGCTCAAGACCTGGCTGTTCGAGCAGTAGCGGATTCCCCTCCCCTAGCGCTCTGAGACCCTCCGGGTGAATAGTGCACTATATAAATGCTTTGAATGATTGATTGATTGATTGATTGAACAAACCATGTAGGAGTTCCTAAGTTCCTTAGCATGCATTTAAGTTCTCCATGACAACAATACCAATACTCTTTAGTACCAAGCTGACATGCCATCAAATGAATCAGTTGAGATTCTAAATGATCATCTTTCTGATGTTCTTTATCCATAAACATTTTGAAGATGTACGAATATGTGGTTGACTGTATATGAAAAACCAGACAAGTCAGTCTCAAACAAAAGATGAAATATATATGGGATACATTGTCGAAATCTTGGATCTTCTGCATACAATCTTGATGTCCGATATTCTGATGCAGGAATCTGCACTGATCGTTCATCATATTTTCCACCTTTTCCAGTTGGGAACAGCTGTGGAAAACAATAAGCCTCCAAA
Organism: Lissotriton vulgaris; assembly: GCF_964263255.1. Taxonomy (NCBI): domain Eukaryota; kingdom Metazoa; phylum Chordata; class Amphibia; order Caudata; family Salamandridae; genus Lissotriton; species Lissotriton vulgaris. The sequence goes on along the minus strand of NC_141685.1, from coordinate 2,039,063,937 downwards.
CTTTTTTCCCATACACTCATGGGAGGCCCCTTCGCTTTCTTCATTTTGAAGTAATTCAATACTATTCCCCATCACTTCTTTCAAATGAAGTGGATGTACAGTATAATGTTCATAAATTTCTTCACCCATTGACATGTCCACTTTTGCAACTTGACGTTTCACTATCATCCCCTAAAAGTATTTCTTCTTCTTCCATATACACATTTTTGTAGTAATCATTGCTTTTTATAAGATATAATGTTGCCTTTTGCACTTTCCTGACATCCACTAACTCCTGCCAGATTTTCTTACTCTTAGTAGGAACACCATTAACTAGAATAACTAGTGGTTCACTTTCTACATTCTGTACACCAATAGTTTAAATATTTTTCTTTAAATCTAGAGGTAAATATACAACTCTTCCTTTTAATCCTCTGTGCAAATCTTTAGGAGGCAATTTACCTATTTTAGGCTCCATACGAACAATAGCTTGAAATAGGTGCACACATTGAATCAGAATAGACTCATATGTTTTTAAATCTATCAGTTCTGGAGGAATAGTTTCCAACTCTAGATTATTATGGATAGCTTTATTAAGCATTATATTATCGTCTAATTTGTTATAACAATATTTACAAATCCTCTGATCTCAAATCAAAGCAATCCTCTTCCAACAAATAAGTTGAAAATTCCTTCCACTTATCATTGTTTTCTCTTTCACTTTTCAAATATAGATTAACAGTCCTAGTCTGATTTTTATAGTGAGTTCGTTGACAACAAATACAAGAATAATTTGGCCTTTCACGTGAAATCACCTTTAACTTTGTAATTTATTCTTCAAACTTTTCTGTAGTAGTATGTTCCACATTTTCTTCAACATCTACTTCTATTGATGTCTCACTTTCTGCACTCTCTTTTTCAGAACCAAAGTAATAAAACTCTATTTCATCACAAACCTTTCTTACATCTGATACTGGCCCACGCAAAAGAGCACTGTTCAACTCATTTAAAATGATTGCTGGACTTTTTTCGTAGTGCAATCTTCTGACTAACTTCCGTATTTGAGAATGATGTACTGCTAACATTCTAAACTGATGAAAAACACTTTGACATACTTTCCTAGAAAGACAAGCCAGAGAATGACCTTGCAAAACAGTATTTTTTCTCACTCTGAAAAGATCTAGTCCTTGCAACATCTTAATCTTTTGTTTAAGACTTTTTTTTACCATATTGTCGTAGCAAATTGGGTAAAATATCAATAGGTCCCTGTTGTATACTACTACAATCCAAAGTATACACTGGGGCTTTAGGACGTCTCCCTAGAACTTTATCAGCTATTAGTTCTTCTACATTTCTAGGAACTCTCTTCTCTTTCTTAACCCTTTCCATGCTCATGACGAGCTCAGCTCGTCATGATGCACGGTTGAGCTGTGCTGATGACGAGCTGAGCTCGTCATGAAACAATGGAAATGGGCATCATCCAGCACCGGAGGGGAAAACACCTAGCAGCGAAGGTGTTAATTGGACACCCATTTCTAACCTCATAAGCTTGACCACTGGTATCAACTGCAAGCGGATCTATGATGTTACAACGTGTTATTTTACAACGCATGCTGTAACATCGCAACTTTTACAACGCAGGTTCAATTACATCGGATGCCATTACAACGCAGGATATTACATAGCATATGCTATTACAACGCATACCATTACATCGTAAGTATAGGTAAGTATAACTTTTTAAAAAAAATGTAATCAAGTTAATTTAATTAATTTTATTTTACTAATATAATTAAAATAATTGTACAAATGTAATTAATATAATTTATTTAAATAAGTTTAATTTAATTTTAAATAGGAATTAATGTAATTTAATTAAATTAATATAATTTTATAAATTTAATTTAATACATTTTATAATATTAATTATTTAAATTTAATTAATTTAATTTAATTAATATAATTGAATTAATCTTAAAATTGCAATTAATTTGATTTAATAAATTTAATTAATTATAATTTATTTAATTAATTTAATTTAATTAAAGTCATACTTAAAAAAAATAAACCCTAAAAATACCAAAACCCAAACCCAGCCCTAAAACCTAAAAATACCCCTGAACCCCAAAACCCAAACCCAGCCCTAAAACCTAAAAATACCCCTGTACCCCAAAACCTAAACCCAGCCCTAAAACCTAAAAACACCCCTGTACCCCAAAACCCAAACCCTGCCCTGAAACCTAAAAACACCCCTGTACCCCAAAACCCAAACCCTGCCCTGAAAGCTAAAAACACCCCTGTACCCCAAAACCCAAACCCTGCCCTGAAACCTAAAAACACCCCTGTACCCCAAAACCCAAACCCTGCCCTGAAACCTAAAAACACCCCTGTACCCCAAAACCCAAACCCTGCCCTAAAACCTAAAAACACCCCTGTACCCCAAAACCCAAACCCTGCCCTGAAACCTAAAAACACCCCTGTACCCCAAAACCCAAACCCTGCCCTGAAACCTAAAAACACCCCTGTACCCCAAAACCCAAACCCTGCCCTAAAACCTAAAAACACCCCTGTACCCCAAAACCCAACCCCTGCCCTAAAACCTAAAAATACCCCTGTACCCCAAATCCCAAACCCAGCCCTAAAACCTAAAAATACCCATACACCCCAAAACATATACCTCAGTACCCCAAAACATATACTCCTATACTCATACTTATTTTAAAAATTACTTAAATTAATATATTTAATTTATAATATTAAAAAACATAAATAAATATATTAATTTATAATTAATATTAATTAAATTAATTAAATAATATTAAATAAAATTAAAAAAAATTATATACTTACCAATACTTACGATGTAATGGTATGCGTTGTAATAGCATCTGCTATGTAATATCCTGCGTTGTAATAGCATCCGATGTAATGGAACCAGCGTTGTAAAAGCTGCGTTGTAACAGCATTAAGACGTAAAAGTTGCGTTGTAACAGTAAGTTACCTCCCCAAGCAATAATGTATTGGCTTGAAAATAACTCTCTTCAGGCTCTGAACTTGAACAGTGTTTCCATTCACCCCCAAAAAATCACACAAGTTAGTTCTGTTAATGACTCTTTTCGTCTTACTTTTGGCCTTCATAAAATGTATTGGCTTATCTAATGATCAAATTTTGTTTACAATTAAAATGAATAATTTCCTTTTTAATTCAAAAGCCTTTTCAACAATAGTTTCAATTTCTTTCTGCTTTTTAATAAAATGCTGCTCTTCTTTTGTATTTCTTCACATCTTTCAACAAATTAAAGACAACTCTATTGTAAAACATCTTCTTTCTAATTTCTTCATACTGACTTTTCCTCCTTTTACAATGCATTGTGTCTTTTGAATGGGATTTCCTATTATTTCTGTTTCTTTTCTTCTTATTCTATTTTGTTGTTGAGGCTTTCTTTGTACTTTCCTCATTGTGCACACTGTTTATAGGCTTTGAATTATTTTGAATAAATCCTTTTGTTCTCTTACCGCAAGACTTTTTCTTTTTCTCCACATGTTGTTGTTCATCTAATTCCTGCTGTTTCCTCTTTTCTGTTTTTCTAACCATGATAAGTTTATTATAATGATGATGAACAATATCTGTAAAAAATAAATATATATACTACTATTTAGATATATCTATAAAATATACTATGTTATTACTAAACACACACATTATACATAAAAACCATTTAAACACTTTCTTTTAAAATTACAATTAATTTACTTAAGTACACAGGTACTAATTGAGTAATTGTTGCAATGAATGCATACACAGTGAATGAGTACCAAGAGTACTGGTACTTCACAGCACGGTAACTTTATAAGTGCTTATGTTTCAGCAGAGAGATTAGATAAGGACATGCCTCTGTCAGGATGATTGTAGGAGTGGAGACACACTCACAGTGTGATTCCAGACAAGTATGACTATCGCCTGGGCTTTTGCAGGACTGACTCAGTAGTATGCAATGGGTGAGGGGACCGCATACATTGTGCACATTTGATTGTACCACTTTTTGTCTCAATGCCTGAGTAATTCTGCAAGTGCATAGACAGTGACTGGATTCCTAGAGTGCTAGTAGTTCTCAGCAGGATATGTTTCTAAGCATGTATGTTTCAGCAGAGCGATTAGATAAGGACATGCTTTTGTCAGGATGATTGTAGGAGTGGACACAGACTCACAGTATGATTCCAGACAAGCATGACTATTACCTGCACTTTTGCAGGACTAACTCAGTAGTCTGCAAGGGGTTAGGGGACTGCATACATCGTGCACATGTGACTGTACCAAACATAGTGCATAGCCAATTTATAAGTACTTAGGTATTACAATACTCAGTGAATTAGTATTTGGTGCTCAATGGGTGATTGGAGGAATGTTTCAGTACTAACATGGCAATACCTGCTCAGCAAGCAAACTCTTTATAGAATAAAACTACTGCAAACATCTCTACTGCTACATTACCTTTCTACAACTACTTTTAATATTACATGTAGCCAAACACAAAGCAGAATCGTTTCACATTTCTCTACTATAACTCTCACCATACCACTGAAAAACATATGTGACTGTACCACTGCTTGTCTTAATGTCTGAGTCATTTTGCAAGTGCATAGACAGTGACTGGGTTCCTAGAGTACTAGTAGTTGACAGCAGCATAAGTTTATAAACACTTGTGTTTCAGCAGAGAGATTAGATAAGGACATGCTTCCGTCAGGATGATTGTAGGAGTGAACACAGACTCACAGTGTGATTCCAGACAAGCATGACTATTACCCGGACTTTTGCTGGACTGATTCAGTAGTCTGCAAGGGGTTAGGGGACCGCATACATTGTTCGCATTTGACTGTACCACTGCTAGTTTCAATGCCTGAGTCATTTTGCAAGTGAATAGACCTGGACTTTTGCAGGACTGACTCAGTAGTCTTCAAGGGGTTAGGGGCCTGCATACATTGTGCACATTTGACTGTACCACTGCTTGTCTCAATGCCTGAGTCATTCTGCAAGTGCATAGCCAGTGACTGGGTTCCTAGAGAGCTAGTAGTTGACAACAGGATAAGTGTATAAGCGCTTATGTTTCAGCAGAGAGATTAGATAAGGGCATACTTCTGTCAGGATGATTGTAGGAGTGGAAACAGACTCACCGTGTGATTCCAGACAAGCATGACTATTACCTGGACTTTTGCAGGACTGTCTCAGTAGTCAGGGTTTAGGGACCGCATACATTGTGCACATTTGACTGTACCAAACATAGTGCATAGCCAATTTATAAGTACTTAGGTATTACTACACTGAATAAATTAGTATTTCGTGCTCACTGGGTGACTGGAGGAATGTCTCAGTACTAACATGGCAATACCTGTTCAGCAAACAACATCTTTATAGAATAAAACTGCATACATCTCTACTGCTACATTACCTTTCTACAACTACTTTTAATATTACACATAGCCAAACACAAAGGGGAAACCTTTCACATTTCTCTACTATAACAAATCCCTCGACTCCTCTCAATCCGGCTTCCGAGCCAAACACAGCACGGAGACCGCACTCATCGCAGCAACAGACGACATTCGAACTCTACTGGACAATGGAGAAACAGTCGCCCTCATCCTCCTCGACCTCTCCGCTGCCTTCGACACAGTCTGTCATAGCACCCTTCTACATCGCCTCAGAAACGTCGGAATCCAAGGAAAAGCACTGGAATGGATCACCTCATTCCTCACCGGAAGAACCCAGAGAGTCCGCCTCCCACCATTCAAGTCAGAGGCCTCTGAAGTCATCTGCGGCGTGCCACAAGGGTCGTCACTCAGCCCCACCCTCTTCAACGTATACATGAGCCCCCTTGCGGCCATCGCTCGCCAACACAATCTCAACATCATCTCCTATGCTGACGACACTCAACTGATCCTCTCACTCACCAAAGACCCTAACACCGCCAAAACCAACCTACATGAAGGAATGAAAGAAGTAGCCGAGTGGATGAAGCACAGCCGTCTGAAACTGAACTCAGACAAAACAGAAGTCCTCATCTTAGGCACCTCCCCCTCCGCCTGAGATGACTCTTGGTGGCCAGAGGCCCTTGGAAAAGCACCCATCCCGACGGACCACACACGAAACCTGGGCGTCATCCTGGACTCTTCACTCTTGATGACCAGACAAGTCAACGCCGTTTCATCATCTTGCTTCAACATTCTTCGCATGCTCAAAAAACCATTTCGCTGGATCCCCACCGAAACTAGAAAAACGGTCACCCACGCACTAATCACAAGCTGCCTGGACTACAGAAACACCCTATACGCCGGCACCACCGCAAAACTCCAGAAAAAACTCCAACGCATCCAGAACGCTTCAGCCAGGCTTATACTTGGCATCCTGCGTAAAGTACACATCTCTGGTCACCTGAAAAACCTCCACTGGCTCCCCGTAAATAAGAGGATTACTTTCCGCCTCCTAACCCACGCACACAAATCACTTTACGAACTTGGACCCGAATGCCTCAACACACGACTATCCTTCTACACCCCCTCCCGTCAACTGCGATCCTCCAACCAAGCCCTTGCCACTATACCTCGCATCAACAAAACCACCATGGGAGGTAGATCCTTCTCCTACCTGGCAGCTAAAACCTGGAACTCACTTCCCACTCACCTTCGCCTTACTCAGAACCACCTAGCATTCAGAAAGCAACTTAAAACTTGGATATTCGACAAGAAATTACCCACCCGTCCTCAAGCGCCTTGAGACCCTATGGGTATGTAGCGCGCTATATAAATCTCTTGACTTGACTTGACTTGACCATATCACTGAAAAACATAAATGAGTATCTCTCTACAGAACACTATCTACATCACATAAATTCACAATACAAGCTTCAAATTGAAACCAAACACCAACAATTATGTCGCATATTTTAAATATACCTCTGTGACACTTATAAAAAATACTCTCATCATTAATACCTTAACTCGACATATACATTTCCAATTTGAAATCAACTACACCTAAAATTATGCACTATAAAACTAATGTACATATCTGCACATTAAAATAATCAGTCATAATCAATAATCCCTATTCCAAAACACAGATAATACTATGCAAAGTGTATATTAAACAACATTTGAACACATTACAAAAAACTGCAATAAATATTTCTTCATTAGCAAATATATTACCAACTTCAGATTTCATGAATTATTTTTTATGTTTAAAAACAAAGGCACCACATAGTACACCTCACTAATTAATAACTCACCTTTCAAATTGATTTGTAGATTATGAAGTATCTGAATCACACACCAGATTTTCTTATGCACACAATGAATATAGTGCACTGCTCTTAGCAAAACCAAAAAATTACAAAGTTTCCCTCTCATTTTGCACCCATATACATCTAAATATCGAATCACATTGCTTCCTAGAGTAATTAAATTCTAAGACACATTTCTATTGGTTACACATAGCAACCCAATTGACCTCTAACTGAACCAAAATTGCTTCTGGAATTTTCTGGAATTGCGCCTGGTCCGTGCACCGTAAGCGATGGAACCGCGGATCCAGACGAGACTTCAAAAGTATATCACAAATACTTTTACCATTTTCTTTCATGACACACTACTTCTAACTATACCAGTGACTTGGGAAATCTCACTGCAATTACATTTTACTTTAATATTTATAACACACACACATTTTAATGCTATACATAACTTCCAACCCTACCCCTATTCTGCTTAATGCCTGTTACCATAGTAACAGTTTATGGAACACTCAACTGAGCACACCGGTCACAAGTTCAGCACACAATGTTGCAAATAAAAACAGCAAGTGTGCTTGACTTTCCAAAATATCAGCTTATCCTATATAATGTACCTTCAAACAGTTTTTACTACCCAATCGGAAACATGCTTTATAAACACAGTCACTTGCACTCTATTTTTCACTCTATAATGTTCTCAGCCAATCATTTCTCTTCTTTTTTTTAAAACTGCATCTTGTCGACCATTTTAGAGACCTCATATTTTACCAACAGCCTATTTCACTTATAGACATCTTTTGAGGGTATCCAGACTTCCCTTCAAGATGCTTACAGTGTGGATTGTGGGACACAGCTATATTTTCTAGTGCAAAAGGTATGGTGAAAGCAGAGGTATTGACAAAGAACTAGCTTTGCAAAATGTACACATTAAATGGATTTGACATAGAGGATTAAAGTGGCACCAATTAATGCTATTGGTTAATTCCTTTTTGCATCTCTCACACCCTGACCTCATAATTGTGCACTGTGGTGGCAATGACCTGGGCATTTTGACTGGGGTAGGTCTAGAAATGCTAATGAAGAACACCTTTGCAGAATTGATGTTACTTTTCCCCCAAACTGCCTTCGTCTACTCTAACATATCCCAAAGATAGAAATGTTTCTGCTTATCTCAGGGATTATAGTACGGGGTCCATATATAACAACAATCTGCGTTTTAATATGGATGGCATCTACAGGAGAGATGGTGGTGTACATTTCACAGATGAGGGAAACAACGTCTTTCTCAACAACTTTAGACTCTGCAAAGGGACTTACATGTAAGTACCAAAATCTCCCAATAAACACAAGGGCTCTTTTTAGAGCCACCCAAGATCCAAACATATAACCTAGATTTATAAAAAAAAGTAAATTTTTTTGCTGGGCGCCATGCACCCACGGCAGCTTGGAGTCACGCACCCAGTGTGTTCACACCAGGGGGCCACGCTTGGGGTAACGCACCCAGCGCGTTCACACCAGGGGGCCATGCTGGCAGTCATGCACCCTGTGCGTTCACACCAGGGGGCTGCTCTGAGCATTGCGCTAGGGATGGGACTCTAAATGTTTTGTAAAAAAAAAATGGCTCCTTCCACAAATGTCTATTCGCCCCGGGGACCCCATGCCCTGGGGCCTATATACATGGAGACCAAGGGGGGAGCCCCAATGCCCCACGGTCTCGCCAGCTCCCCACGTCCTCTGGGAGCCAGCATTGCTTTTCCACATGGGGAGCTGCTAAAATGCAGCTCTCCATGTGGAAAAGCAATTCTGCTTTGGATTTTGGAAGAGAGAGCAGGTTTCCCTGCTCTCTCTACCAAAATCCAAACCAGAGTTTGCTACGGTAGGGCGGGAGACGTGCTCCCACCCTACCATAGCAAACAGCAGTGTCCTCGGGTGGGCACCCTGGGACACTGCAGGATCCGGCCCTGGGGGGTCCGCAAGGCCATCGAAGGGTCCAGGAGGGGAGCCCGTGGCCCCCCTCACAACATTTGCAAAGCCCCGGGGAGGTGGTGGTCCCCGGGGCTCGGGGTCTGCTTCGGACCCCCTAATTTGAATTGTAGTGCCTCGGGGAGGTGGCAGTCCCCGAGGCATGTGGGGGGGATTCAGCTCCCCCAACACAGGTAACATTTTTAAAAATATGAAGCCCCGGGGGGTGGCAGTCCCTGGGGATGTGGGGGGCAGTGAGCCCCCCCAAATATTTATAGAGAGCCCCAGGGGGTGGTGGTTCCAGGTTCTGCGGGGGCCTTTCTGGGCCTCCGCTATCACATTTTCAAATACACCTGGGGGTTATAATTAACAAAGCAAGGAAGCCCTCACTTCGTTTTAAAAAAATGTTTCATTTGCATCACCGCACCCAGCGCGCAAAACGCTATTTATTTTTAATGCTTTTTTTTACCCTGGGGGTCCTTGTGGGACCCCCTGAGCAGGCCTAGGGGGACAGGGTGTTTCAACCCTGCCCTCTTTTTTTGTTTTACTCCTTTATTTCACTGTTTTCTTGTGCCTCAGTTCTACCGAGGCACAAGATGGCTGCCAACATGTCCTGGTTTGGAGTGTTGACAGCCAAGTAGTATGAAGCTCGTGATCAGCAGGGTGCGTGGATCCAGCGTGCCTCTATATATCGATATTTTTTATATTTTTATTTTCTCAGCAACTACTGAATGGATTTACATCATTTAACAAAAAGAGTTCTTTCTGAACCAAGGGCTACCTTTTTGTCAAATTTATTGTAATTCCGTTCAGTAGTTCGGGCTGTAACCGTGTCTAAAATTTCCTATGGGAATTAACATGGAGAAAACACGTTTTGGGACCCCCCTTTTTTCTCGGCCCCCACTTGCTGAATCACCGCGAAACTTTAGAGATAGGAGCAGACAGGAGCGGGCCAGAAGTTTCGAATATTTCACAAAGATTTGTCAACCAGCGCCAAAGTTATTAAGAAAAAAAATAGTTTCCTATGGAAACTAGGTCCTAACTATAACTACCTACTTGCGACTGCCAGTAGGTAATTTATATTGAAAATTAAATCCTTCGATTATTCTCTTCCTGCACAGCGAGAATTCACGGCACCACAACAGAGGAAAATTTTCAAAAAGTATTTATTGGCACAACAAAGTGCAAAACAAAGTTTAAAAGGATGGTCTGGGGGGGCGTGGCATGGGACCCAAAAATGGCAGATGCATCTCTATAGAGCTCTGCTGTTTGCTCCCTTCCAGGGCCAATATCGGCAGTGATCCTGGTCCCCAATTCCCTTCCTGTGAGCGACTTCCTTAAGGGAATGCAGTGATTCCGCAGCAGCTATCAGACAGCGACAAGGGGCCTGCTTCGGCTGCATCGCGGGTTGTCCATCGGACCTGGGTGGACTGTGCTCGCACGGGTGCGCGGTTGCGGTTGGGCCGAGGCTGCCATGCATCATCGGCAGGGCACTGCGATGGGCATCACCCCATCCAGGAGCCCCTGCAAGGTCTGTGATGGGAACCCAGTCCCCAGAGGCGGCAGACGGTGTGTTCCACAGGCTGGGCCGCATTTCCCAGACGCTCTCATCGCGGCGCCCCTCCCCCAACAGCGCCAGCATTGGATTCCACTCCGGTCTAACCTGGGCCTAGACTTTGTCGAAGAGGCCTAGATGGCCCACAGACTGCCGTGGACTGGTGCTCTGCCCTTGCACTCTAGTGGACATCAACAGTGCGGTGAGCTGGGCAAGGGGCAAACACTGGGGTTGGTCTCATCTTGGCACACAGCAAGCACATTGCTGGTGCCCCATTCGCCGAGATCCCGAGTGCCGGAGCGGGGGTTTAGCAAGTCGGGGGTAGGGCCCCATCGCCTAGCTTCTCCTCCGGGCGGACGGCTAACAGGGGAGGCCATATCCATTGTCCTATCTTTGGAGGCCTTGGGGGCTCTTGGAAGGGCATCCTGCTGGACTCAACTGGGCTTGGGGGCCTCTGCTGGGGACGCAGTCGCAGCGCCCCACTAGGCCCTGTGGTGGGTGGTGTATCCCATCGCCCTTCCCTGTTTTCACTACTGGCTGTGGCGCAGGTGGCTCTGGAGTGAACCCCCAGAGAGGTGCCCCATATCATCATGAACCAGGGCAACCCTGGTGTGGCGGCACCCAAACAATCTACCATGGACGATTATACCACGTTGGCCCCAGTGAGTAGGGGAGATGCGGAGGGTGTCTCCTCAGACACGGCGACACTCCTGGAGGCCATCAATCAACCCAGAACCGCCCTTGAGGCCAAGATAGGGGCGGTGGGATCCCACGTGCCGTTCCTTCACCAGGACCTTTGGAAGGCAGACAATCGAATCACTGAGGCAGAGGCGCGGGTATCTACGGTGGAGGATACCATCTCTGCCCTCCAGAAGAAGGTAGATAAGCTGGCCATAGTGTTCAAAAAGTTGGCGGTGAGGGCCGAAGATGCAGAAAGGTGGGCCCGCCGCAATAACATCCGTCTCATGGGTTTTCCGGAGGGTTGCGGGGGAACCTCGATGGGTGTCTTTCTCATAGACTGACTCAAGACGGTGCTGCCCCCTGAGGACCTCTCCTCCTGCTTCATGATCAAGAGAGCTCATCGTGCCCTGACTAAGAAGCCACCACCGGGGGAACGCCCGCGGCCAGTTATTGCTCGCCTCCCTAATTACGCTGATCGCTATGCCATCCTTCGTTTCACCTGGACACACAAGGACAGAATGGTTTTTGAGTCCCACCCCATCATGGCCTTACTGGATTACACGCGGACTGTCCAGCAGCAGCCTTAATCCTTTGTGGCCGCCAAGTGGCGGCTGCGCGACCTGAACCCTCCTATGCGCTCATGTTCCCGGCCTGCCTGAAGGTCCTCCACTATTCGAAAACATACTTCTTCGATACCCCTGAGGAGGTATTTGTGTGGACCGATGAGCGACGCCACCTCAAGCACCACTCTCAACCCCCCTTCGGCTCTGACCCTTCCCAGGGCTCGCACCGGAACAGCCGTCAGGGTGGAGACGCGACTCATCGACGACATCGATCCAGTTCCAACTGGCGCTCCCAGAATAAGAAAGATGCTGCGGACTGAGTCAACCCTGGTGCAGGGACACTCTTGGATATGTCAACCCTGACTCATTTCTCATTTGACTGAGGGGTTCGCAGGCTGCGGACATATGTTGGGGGGTATTTTGCTCCTGTGAATTGGGTGCCTATGGTATTCCCTGGAAGGGGCGAGACCTTACACGCCCTCCCTGTTTTGAATTCTTATGGGTGATGTTGGTAGGGGGGATCCATTGGGGGTCCCCCCAAGGCCTTCACGTTCGAGGGCCAGGACGAGGTTCCTGCGCGACAGGTACTCCATGTTAACGAAAGTATGAGAGTTCGGGGTTTGGCGGGTGGGGCTGGGGGATTTGTTATTTGTTTTACATTTGTTTGACACACAGCACACACCACAGTATCCCATATCCACATTGTACTGCACACTACACCTTAAAGCCCGGTCATGGCACCCACAGTAGGTGAAACCCCTCTGGGAGACCGCAACATTATTTCCTGGAATGTTCGGGGCCTCCTGAATAAGATCAAACGGGGCGGTACTGCAACTGACAAAACGATACTCAGCTGAGGTCTTGCTGCTGCAAGAAACTCATATGCAAGGCAACAAGGCCCAATGTCTTTCTCACAATGGTTATGTTACAGTGTACCACTCCAGCTTCTTCAGGGGGGTATACATTGTAGAGTCCCATTTCAAGTTACTCAGCATTGGTCTGACCCCGGGGGCTGCTTCACGGTCAATACTGGTACTCCAGCTGTGGAACGGATCTCGTTCGGCAGCATATAGCCCCACCTCCTCTAGGTCAGATGTTTATTGATAGACTGACGCATCTTTGGGGGATCTCCATGATGGTCTGTCTATCCGGGGTGGGGACTGGAATGACCTAATGGCTCCCTCAGATGGATGGCATGCACGACGCCCGGTCACTCCTCCTCCTAAGTCTAAACTCAATATCTTGACACATACATTGGGTTGGGTAGACACTTGGCGGGCCTTCCATACCTCTGAGGCTGGGTTTACTTATGCATTGTCCATACATCCCACCCTTTCACGCTTGGATTACCTTTTCCTTCCACGTAGCTATATTCATAGGGTGTCCCATACCTCTATTCTACCACACGGGTATCCGATCACCAATCCACCTCAAAGTCCGCATGCAGACTGGCCGTGCCCCATGCCGTTGGTGTATGTCCCCTTTATTTTAATTTTATTTTAATTTCTTTTATAGCGCAGGAATCAATCCCGTAAGGGTATCTCCGCGCTTTGCCAACTAGGAAGGTATAAGGAAGAGCAGCCTAAGGTTTATGTGGAAGGAAATGCTTCTAGGAAAAGAAGGGTTTTCAATGCCTTTCTGAAGGACATGTGATTTATGGTGGTTCTTAGGTTAATGGGAAGATTGTTCCAGAGGGCAGGGCCAACAGCGGAGAAAGCATGGTCTCCATACCTAATCTTCTTTGTGTTGGGAGGTTTTAACAGGGCTTGGTTGCAGGAGTGGAGGGACCTGCTGGGCTGATACAATTCAAGGGACTGGGCTAGATATTTAGGGCTTGCTCCATACAGACATTTATGTACCGTGCAACAGATCTTGAAGTGGATGCGCTGTGGTATGGGAAGCCAGTGCAGTTCTTTCAGCAAGGGCTTAGAAGGAGTTCTGGCAGGTGCACCCATGACCAGTCTGGCTGCTGTGTTCTGGACCACCTGTAAACGGCCTACTGCATCCGTATTGGCTAATGTCAGCAGGCCGTTACAGTAGTCCAGGCGGCTGGTTACCAAGGCCTGTACAAGTGTCTTTCTACATGTGGCAGGAAGAAAAGGGAAGACACGCCTGAGTAGACCTATGGTGTGAAAACATAGACCCGCTATGTAGTTGGTGTGTTCTTTCATGGTCAATTTTTGATCCAACTTCACTCCAAGATTTTTAACATGTGATTTGGGTACAGGTACTGGGCCAAGGTCGAGTGGCCACCAGTCAGGGGTCCAAAGAATACTAGCTTTGCCAAAGAGCAAGACCTCAGTCTTTGTTACATTACACTGGAGGCAGTTCCTGGCCATCCAGTGTGACACCGCTCTCATACCCTCAGCAAAATTCCCCTTGATTTTAGGGTCAAGGGAGCTGAAAGGGTAGAGGAGCTGAGTGTCGTCAGCGTAGGAGACCGGTATGAACCCGTATTTCCGCACAATCTCAGCAAGGGGGGCCACATAGACATTGAACAATGTAGGGCTAAGGCATGAGCCCTGTGGCACCCCCTTCGTGAGCCCCCTTGAGATGGAACAAAAGGGGCCCAGGCTGATAGATTGTGATCTCCCGGCAAGGAAGCTCTCCAACCAAGATAGTGCTACGCCTCCGATTCCTACTCCTTGCAACCGGTTCAGTAAGCTGTTGTGAGACACGGTATCGAAGGCTGCAGACAGGTCCAACAGCACTAGAATCATGGAGCCCCCTCTGTCTTGTGACATTTTAATCTGCTCTGTCACAGAGAGGAGGGCTGATTCAGTGCTGTGGTTGGGCCTGAATCCAGATTGGGATTGGTCCAGGCCCCCTGTCGCTTCGATGAAATTGGAGAGGGTGGTGTTGACGTGCTTCTCAGCCAGTTTGCTGATGAAAGGAAGGAGAGAAATCGGGCAAAGGTTGGAGAGTGTAGACCAGGCCAAGGTGGAATTTTTGCGAATAGGGTTCACTACCGCTTCCTTCCAGGCAGATGGGAGTTGGCCCTTAGCAAAAGACAGGTTAAGTAGGTTCTGAATATGAGGACCCAGTATCTCGATTAACGGGGAGATAAATTTAGCTGGTATCAGGTCAATGGGAGAGCCAGATTTAGTTTGGTTAATGAGAGTGGTCAGGTCTTTAATGGTTATTTTTGGGATGTCCAGAAGAGTATCTCCAGAAGTCAGATGCGGGGCAGTTTCAGGGACCTCAGTTCCCAGGGTGTCGGAGACTATAGTGATTTTTTTATGTATTGCTTCAATTTTGTCCTCAAAGAACTGAGATATTTCATCGCATAGTTCTTGGGTAAAGGTGTCTGGACTTTCACATACTTCAGGACTAGTGAAAGTTTGAATGATTTTAAATAGCTCTCTTGTAGAGTTGCCTGCCTCTGCAATTTGAGTGGTCAGACTCATTTTCCTAGCTTTTTTGATATTTTTGTAGTAGGAGGACATAGCCTCCAGGTAGTGGCTCTTGTCTTCCCTATTACCTGTACGTCTCCACAATTTTTCCATTTTTCTGCATTTCTTCTTTTCAGTTTTGAGAGCTTCCGTATACCATGTTTCCCTTTTCGCTATGGTGGGTTTTTTGGCATTTTTCTGAGGAGCTAGTGAGTCAATAGCTGTCATCAAAGTAGAATTGAACATGGAGAGAGCAGTATCGATATTGTCGAAGTTGGTAAGTAGAGGCTGTTTCCAAATTTGAGTGAGTTTGGGAAGAGTAATTTTGTGCCATGGCCTGCGTTTAATAGAGTGAGTAGCCGGGCGGTTAGTGGAATTGGATAGGTGTGGTATGGAGAAGTCAATAAGTTTATGATCCGACCAATTAATATGTTTAGGGGGATAACAATGGACATTAGGTTGGGTAGTAAGGATCAGGTCTAATGTGTGGCCACCCGAATGAGTGGGGCCATTGTTTCTAGGGTGTAGACCTAGTAGAGCAAGGTCAGTAAGGAATGCATTAGTATCCTGATGGTCAGCAATATCAATATGAAAATTGAAATCTCCAAGTAAAATGAAGTTTTCATTCGCTTTCAGATAGGGGGCTAGTAGTTCAGTGAGAGCAAGGGAAAAACCAGCATTGGGTCCAGGTGGGCGGTAAACCAAGGCTCCTTTCCATTGAGTTTTGAGTTGATTTTTAAATGAAAGATGAGTACTTCCATAGTAGGGAGCATCACCTGTTCTAGGACTCTAATACTCAGGGTGTCTCTGTATATAATAGCGATTCCGCCTCCCACCTTCACAGGGCGGTCGAGGCGAAGGATTTTATATCCTATGGGTATCCTTAGGGTGATAGAGGGGATAGTATGAGGTTTCAGCCATGTTTCAGTTAAGAAACATATCTTAGGTTGAGTGTTGTAAATAATGTCCCACAGTTCTATACAGTGCTTGGGGAGTGATCTAACATTTAGCAAAAAGCTATCCCCGTTTCCCTGAATGTCAGTATTGTCTGTAAGACGTCCAGAAATGACATGGGAAGGCAAGGCTTGAAAACCGCATTTGATACAAGAAAAGGGACCCTCGGGGCACGACAGCGATGTGTTTTTACAGCAGTATTGTTGTGGGGTTTGTAGTGCCCTAAGTGCCTGTGGAGCATACCTGATACAAGGGGTGGGGGAGGCACAGTCCATAGTGGCAAGGACAAGGAGGGTGGCCCTTGGCCGCTTAGGGATACCGGGTATCAGGAGATGCTCCAGCGGGCCACGGCGGATTATTTCACCTTTAATACCGGGACACTCAATCCCCAATAATATAGTGGGAAGCCTTTAAACCTACTATTTGGGGAGCCAATATCAGTTATTGTACTGGGGAAAGCGGAGCCGTATGGTACAGGTCCAAGACCTAGAAGGTAGACAGCAGGCCCTTCAAACTGCGTTAGTGGAAGGCTTCATTGATAGTGCTCACCGCAACTTGCTCCATGTCCAGCAGCAGCTACACAAGCTGCTTACGGACAATGCCAAAGAGGCCTGGCTGGTGACGCAATATAGTGATCAATCTAGTCAGATGCTCAACAGACTATGCCAAGCTAGGGCCGCGCCTGACTCAACTCAGGTCCCCCTCCTGAGATCTCCTGCGGGCAACCTGTGCATCTCCCCAGGGGCGGTAGTACAGGCTTTCACCGACTTTTACGCAGACCTATACAGCGACTGTGAGGGTCTCGCTGAATCGCTTATAGATGCCTTTTTATTAGATATTCCCCCCAGGCACCTCTCAGACTAGCAGAATGTTGTTCTCACTAAGCCCATCTGTCTAGAGGAGCTGCAGGCGGCCCTCGCTGCCTCATACCCGGGCCGCACACCGTGCCCAAATGAGTTCCCCTGTGATTTTTTGTGTCCTCATATAGGGGACCCTCGGCCCCCACCTCCTCAGCGCGTTGCACCACGCATCAGAGCAGGAGATCTTGCCCCCATACTGACGCCATTCTGAAATTGGGTATTTTCCTAAAGCCGGGTCAACCCCCGGAGGCCTCAGGCTCATATCACCTGATATC
Source organism: Lissotriton vulgaris (assembly GCF_964263255.1). NCBI lineage: Eukaryota > Metazoa > Chordata > Amphibia > Caudata > Salamandridae > Lissotriton > Lissotriton vulgaris. The sequence continues at coordinate 2,039,046,427 of NC_141685.1, read as the reverse complement.
CTTACTAAACTTTAAGCAAAAAGTACTGGGAGAGGTGTTGGCTGATCACCTCTGCACCTGCTTTCTAGATCTCGTACATCCAGATCAACCTGTCTTCATGCCACAACGTTCTACCAGACATAACATCAGGTGCGTGCACACTGCTGTTGCTGAGGCTCACCGTCTAGGACGCCCTCCGGCAGTCCTGCTTGCTGACATCAACATGGCATTTGATTCCCTGAGTTGGACCTACCTTTTTGAACTTTTAGAAGCAGTTAATATGGGGCCCCGGTTCCGCTCATATGTAAAGTTATTATACACACATCTTACAGCTTCAGTCCGCGTGGCCGGCTACTATTCCGCTTCCATCCCCATCTGCTGAGGGACCAGGCTGGGTTGCCCCCTCTCTCCGCTCCTCTTCGCCTCGGCTATAGAGTCCTTGGCTGCATGGGTGCGCCTAGATGCGATTTATCGGGGACTGGACTGGTCACTTGAATGCGCAGAAAGGATAGCACTGCTGGCAACACGCTATTCTTCTTTTCGATCCTTGGGTTACTGGGCCAAGGGTGCTTATGATTCTGCGGGTATTCGGTGAAACGACTCGCCTCCATGCCAACCCTTCGAAATCGGTTCTCTTCCCTATCTGTTGTGAACAGGGGAATCAAACGTGGGTCGCACAGCTAGTTATCGCAGACAAGGGGTTTAACTACCTTGGTGTCCATATTACCAGATGTCCCACATTGGTGTGGCCGCGTAACATGGCCCCCTGCTCGCGGTACATGAGGAGATGGTATGGTCCCACCTCCCCATATCATTATACGGCTGGTCTGCTATTTTTAAAACGGTGTCCCTACCACTCTTGCTTTATAGGCTGCAGAATTACCCGTATCCTATCCCCCCATCGTGGTTCCTTCAAAACAACACGCTCTCAACCAATTTGTTTGGGGGGATGGGCGATAAGGGTGGCCCTGGTGACCTGTATCCAGTCCACTTAATATGGCGGGATTTCAGCTGACATTCAGGCATATTATTGGGCGCCACAGCTCCTTATAATCAATGACTGGTGATACAACCCTCAAACTGATCAAGCTTATGCTGTGGAACACATCTTCCTGGCAGAATAGCCACTGCTTGGTCTTCTATACAGTAACTTTCCCTTAGAAGCCCTTCCCCTGGCCTGCCATACTGTACTTCAGGGCTGGAGGCGTGTGTCCCGGATCATGGGCTGGTGTGGCATGTTGATGGGCGTGACTCTCTTTTGGCAGGGCATGCACCTCCGGCCGTCTCCACTCTAACCAGATTTCACAGGTGGGATATTATAGGAACCTCTACGCTCGGAGACGTGATCCGTGGGCCCACACTCAAATCTTTTCATAGGCTGCAGGAGGAGATTGACCTGCATAAATCTCAGTTTCATAAATATCTTCAGCTCCGCCATGCCCTGTCCCCCCTGATAAAGCACCTTGAGTCCCTGCCCGAATTCCACCCACTGGAGGGTAGACTCTTACTGGGGGATCTTGGAGGAAACAAAATCTATCAAATCTATCAAATCTATCAAACGCTGACTACACACTTGACGACAACCATACATAAGACTAGGGTGGTGTGGGAGGTAGATTTATGGGCCCTTACAGACAATGATTGGACAGAGGCCCTTGCCAGCCCTAGATATGCTGCTGTCTCCTCTAGGTACATGCTGATTCAGTTTAAATACATATCTAGAATATATTACACTCGCCTCCGCTGTAAATCTGGGTTGTTTCTCCACACTGTCTTGGTTGGGTGTGTTGTCGTGTCTGAGGAGGGTATTGGGTTGGGACATCCCGGCACACCTTAGACTTACACTGCTTCACGGCACAGAAGACAGATATAAGCAACATCTTCTGTTCGTAGGCCTCACCTTGGGCAAGCACGTGTGGCTCAATGGTTAGAGCGGCAGACCCTGATGCAGAGGTCTAGCCCGGGACCAGGGTTCAATTCCCCGCCTCGGCGGGTCTTGGGCTCAAAATTCCATGGACCTGATAATTCTCGCCTCGGTGCCTATTCAAATCATAGAGTCCCACTCTGCAACTCTGGGCAATAGCTTGCTTAATCTCCACAACAGCCCCCACAACGCTAAGGATGCCTGGCCTCTACCCTGGGGGTACCCAGGAGTGGACGCCTCACAGGGAAAGCCAGGATGGGTTCCACAGCGGTATTCGTACTAGCGCCTTGAGACCCTTGCGGGTGAGTAGTGCGCTATACAAGTATCAATTTTATTGCGCAGCATTGGAAATCTCCCTCCCCTCCTGGGGTGGCGGCATGGAAAACGGCCTTAGACAAATGTATGTCGGCAGAGGTGGCGGCATTTCAGGCACGGGGGTGCCCACAGAAACATGGGAAAATTTGGACTAAGTGGGCAAAATACAGGGGTATCGACCTGTCCTTCCTTGTACAGCCTGCTAACCCTGACCCTATTGAGCGGCTGTTTGTCAGTGACTCCCCAGTCTAATGTTTTTCTTGGTAGCAGCTGTGGACTTATTGTTGTGATACTATTTGTCTATATTGTTCTTCTTGGGAACAGTGGTGCGGGGTGTGGGGGGTGGGGTGGGTTGTTGGACCGAATTTGTTACAGATCGTCTGGTGAGACCCTCTCTAGTATCTTTTGTCCTTGCGTTTTGTTATTTGCCTCTCTGATGCATACTGGGGCTTGCCCACTGGAGGTTGTAAACTCAATAAAATTTGTTGTTATAAAAAGGATGGTTTAGGCGTTTCGGCTTTCCAGCCTTCTACTGGACCATAGAGTCCCACCGTCTAGAGGGTCTCTTAAAGTGCACAAGTGCTAGATCCTTCTTCACTTTTTACTGATTTTAAGCAGCTAGACTTTACATACCCAAATACAGGTAATACCAAAGTATATTACATTTGCAACTGCTTGTAACTCAGTACAAAAATTCATTACATTATATTTCCTAATCAATTTTCTTGATATTGACAATTTTCCGATATATTTTGCAATTTTTGTAATTCTTTTTTTCTTTTTATATTTTTGCTTCCACACAAATGACAGAAAGTGCAGGTGCGAGCATAACGTGCAGGCAAGTCAAATTCAAAACCATTGTAAACATAATCAATGTACGAAGTGCAATCAGTAAAAAAACATGCTAGATCATGAATTAAGATCAATGACAAAATGTAATGATTAATATTTTAAAATATCTAGAAGAATATAAAGTGCAGGGAGATGTTGTAATGAAGTGGCTAATGCATATGTACATAATGGATCTACAATCTATTTAAGGTAAAGTACATATTCAATTTAAACCCATGACATAGATATATTTATCATTCAAACCACATCTCTAAAAAAGCAGGGGAAGAAAGAGTCCATGAGCACACTATCACAATGTTCATCATGTATAGAAGACATTGCTCTTCCGTCTTGGTGTCCCATAGGAGGACCCAGGCTAAAGGTTTTACAGCTAGATAATGCTGGTGCAAGAAGATAGGCACAGTAAAGTGCTGTTAACATAGGCATTTTACTTTAAAATTTCAAGACTCCAATAACTATTAAATTAATTTCTAGTTTGTCCCTGTTACTTATATCTCTAAAAATGCAATGCGTGCTAAGGTACAGTCATTGATACAATTGTTGTTCTAGATAAATTATAAATTAAATAAATACAAGATAAATTGATTATTTGTATTCATAAATGGGACTGAATTCTAAATGTATCCATATTGAGTGCATAAACTAATAAATCTCTATTGATTCTGAAGAAAAATTGTTTTCTTTCTGACTGCAAGTCAGATCAAATTTATAAAAAGAATACAATATATATATAAAAATATATATATATATATATATGTATTCTTTTTATATATAAGAATACATATATATATAAATATATATATTTATATGTATTCTTTTTATATATTTGATCTGACTTGCAGTCAGAAAGAAAATAATTTTTCTTCAGAATCAATAGATATATTACTTTATGCAATCAATATGGATACATTTAGAATTCAGTCCCATTTATGAATACAAATAATTAATTTATCTAGAACACCAAAGGTTTCAATGACTGTACCTTATATATATATATATATATATATTCACTGAAAAAACCATAGGTTATAGATCATATATAGTTAGGAATTAGCATTTACAAAACCTTGAAAATTCACTGAAAAAACCATAGGTTATAGACCATATATAGTTAGGGATTAGCATTTACAAAACCTTAATTTACTCGCACAAAACCATTGAAATTCACATATATAGTTAGTTGCAATAACTATATATCGCGCACCCGCAATCCACTGCTGATGATGTCACATATTACATCATTCATGACATGGTCAGTGACACCACCTATTACATCACTGATGACATCTCAAATGACATCACTGATGACATCACTTATGACAACATCCAGTGACTTTATGTTTCTGTAGAGTTAAAATATGTCTTACATATTGAAGAATGAGTGGATGTATAAGTGTCTGGATGAAGGATTTAGTAGGTGCATGACTGACTGTATGAGTGAGTGATTAGATGTGTCTCACTGAGTGCATGGGTTAGTGACTAAACTGTCTTAATTTGTGCATCATTATGTCTGTTGTTCTGTAAACTGCTGCATGTGTTGATCAGTAGCTGTATGAGTAACTATATGGGTTATTGATTGGTTGCCCAAGTATTTGAATGGGAGACTGAGTGTGTGTGTATGGGTGGCTGTGAGGTATGTGACTCTGTGCATAGATGTGTGAACAGTTGATTCACTAGATGTATGGGTTCAAAAGTGCATGTGGAATTAGCTGTATGGGCGGTTGACTGTGTGCATGAGTATATTGGTGAGTGAATGGATATCTCAGTGCTACATGTCAAAGTAAGTACATATGTAAAACACAGTACATGTGAGAGTTGACATATATAAATAACTGTGCATAAGAGCCAGTGAATGTGTGAGTGGCTGTATGGATCATTGTGAACTTGTATCAGAGATTGTATAAGAGAGTAAATATGTGTTAGTATATGTTTGAATAAGTAAGGTGTGTATAACTGTATAGATGAAGAAATGGAGGTGTGATTGATTCTTTGCATGACTGACTAGGTGTGTGAGTAACTCCATGGATGAGTGACAATCTGTGAGTGTCTGTTTACACTGATTGTATCTAAGGTTATATTAGAGTCTGAAGAGGTTCATCGTATTATCACATGAATGATATTATCAGTGATGTGATCAGTAATGTCAAATGAGATGTCATCAGTGATGTCATCAGTGATGTCATTTGAGATGTCATCAGTGATGTCATCAGTGATGTCATTTGGGATGTCATCAGTGATGTCATTTGAGATGTCATCAGTGATGTCATCAGTGATGTCACTGACCATGTCATGAATGATGTAATATGTGACATCATCAGCAGTGGATTGCGGGTGCGCGATATATAATTATTGCAACTAACTATATATGGGAATTTCAATGGTTTTGTGCGAGTAAATTAAGGTTTTGTAAATGCTAATCCCTAACTATATATGGTCTATAACCTATGGTTTTTTCAGTGAATTTTCAAGGTTTTGTAAATGCTAATTCCTAACTATGGGGTCGATTAGGATCGCGGACGGACTTGCGTCCGTCCGCGACCCCAGAGCAGGAGGGAACCTCCGCATGGCATGCGGAGTTCCCTCCTGTGCAATTAGGATGTGACCGCCACCCTGGCGGTCACATCCTCTATTTTTAACATTGCCGCGGGTGCAGCTTCAAGCTGCACCCGCGGCAATGTTAAAAATGCACGCATTGCATTTGCATGCAGAAAGAGGCAGGCACCGCGCGGTGCCTGCCGCTTTCTGCATGCAAATGCAGGGGGGTACCATAGGTACCGCCCATGTGCACCCCCCACCCCCCCTTCACCTAGGGGGCCCGCAACGGGCCTCCGCAGTGAAGTTCCGTATGCTTTTCCACGGCGGAAAACCCGCCGCTGAAAAGCATACTTTACTGGCCATCCTAATATGGTGGACGGTGTCTGGAAGACACCGTCACCATATTAGAGCTTTTCCACCGCGGTTGTAATCTGACCGTGGAGGAAAAGCTGCGGACGGAAACCAGGACCCACCAGCCATCCTAATCTGGCGGTGGGTCTCTGGTCAGTCCGCTGCGGATTTTCCGCATCCTCGGGGCCGGCGGTGGCTTCCGCCAGCCCTGAGGATGCGGAAAATCCGCAATCATAATGACCCCCTATATATGGTCTATAACCTATGGTTTTTTCAGTGAATTTCAATGGTTTTTTAATAGCAAATATCAAAAGCTGTAAAATGTCAAGTACGTGGTAGGTAAAAACATTTTCGTATTTATGCACGCTGATGTGCTTTGAACGCTGCCCCCCCTTCCCCCCCTCCTCTTTTCTTTTAGGAGTATTCTCTCTTTGCAGATAGTGAAGGGTAGGTAACGTAAGCCTTTGCCCCCGTTTTAACCCGTCGTGCCTGCTTCCCTCTCCATTTGATTGATTGTTATCCAAGCATTTACTGTTTTAGAATTGGTTCTCTTTGGTTCATTCTCTATTTACAAACAAGCACAGAGTCGCAATACTCTTTTTAGTCTTTGCAGATAGTGAAAAATCATTTAAAAAAACAAAAGGAATCAAGCAAAATCAGTAGGCCACTAATGGGATCTCTTTTTGACCAGCTAAAATAGAAACATTAGGAACAACCCCTCATGAGAAATACGAAACTAGTGAGATGAACTGAGCTCAACACCATGATGGCTGCAAGACAGCTCGGCTCCGCCGCCCACCCCGCCCAAAATAACGACAAACCCTATGCAAATATTATAAATATATACAACACACCAGCAAAGTAACAGGGTAAAACGTTTTATCAAATAACTATTTACATGGCAGCCTGCTGCAACATCCATCACTGTTCCTGTCGATGTAGCATAGCTGGTGGCCTAGGAGTGGAGGACCGTTGTGCAAATTGCCCGGGGACGACACCATGCGCCAAGACTCGTCCCCAGTACATGCAGAGCTGATGTCCGACAAGTTGTGTGTGAGGATGCCTTGCTGATGCCGCCACCCCCACCACCACCTTTTTGTTGCCTGATCCGGCTAACTCAATCGATCGAGCATGAGACTCATGCACTCTGATCTCCTTGGCCTCAGTCAAGCATCAATAGTAAGATTTTCATACGTGAGTGTAGGTTTATGGTTTTCCATCCACAGACTAAAAGCCTGGAGTGGGAGTGAAAGAACCATAACTAGGTAAGAAGGAAGGCAGACGCTGTGGGAAGGACTCTGGATATGGTATGTTCCTTGGTCCCTGAGTTGCTTCGATGTCACTGCCTTGCACAAATGGCATAAGTCCTGGATGTTGGGTGCCATAGTTGAGGGTTCCGAGCAGCGCTTGTAACACTGTCTGAAGTTTATTTGCACCTGCTGCTGCTTCACTATTCTCAAAGTAAGTGGGGGCTGTTTGTGGACCTGACTGCATTGGAAATCAATGTGATGCGGTGCCTCCCTGAACCGCTTGACGGAGGCCCCCGAGGGGCGGTGTGATGGCGCCGACCCCCTCCCCAAGTCTTGTTGCCCTGGTGTGGCCTGAAGACACATCCTGCGGTGCCCTAGTCCGACCATCACATATTCCTGCGCCAGGAGACGGCGTGGGATGCACTAGAAGGGAGAGGCGGCGCGAACGAGCCTCCCCCACCTCCCCAGGTGGAGGTTTCTCAGGTACACCCAGCGCTTCACGCAAGCAGCTGAGTTGCTCCCGCTCTTGCGGCTACAGCGTCTCGCCCACCATCCACTTGAATTGCGCCCACTCTTGCGGTGCAGCGATAGGCGGCTGCAACAGGACTCTCAAAATGGCGGCCGGCTCTTCGGATTTAGGCCTGGTCCACTAAAATGGCCCTGGGACACCTTGGAACTCGGACGCTTGACTGCTAGGGCATGGACCCCATTCCCAAAAGCGTCCCCTCAGCCTTGAAGATTTTACAAAAGTCACCGGGGCCCCCGACTCCCGCAGACTTCCGGTGGTGAGCGACTGCCATGATTGCTCGCGGAATGGCCACGACGTAGCCCCGGGGTGCTCTCATGCTGACGCCAGCTTCAATCTGAAACATCCAGAAACACTGTAGACTACCAATTCGATCAGTTCCGGTGGAGCCCCAACGTGATCCGGTAGAGAAGAACTTGCCCTCCCCTCTTTGACTGATTGTTCTTGTTGCCTGTCCCTTCTCTTGTCATTTAACAGAACTTTTTGGACTGCTGAAAGGGGTTGTATTCCGACCGCTGGTTGGTGGAGACATTTTGACTATATTCTGGACCTGCGTTGTCGCGTAATGCGTCATATGACGCGCCGCGTTAGCGCACCTGGAAGTGCTCCGGTGCGCAAGGCGCAGCTTCCCAGAAACGATCCAGAGCGCGGCGCGCAGCGCGTAACGTAAGCATAACAGGTCATGTGACTTGTTAATAAAACTTTTCATTGGTTCATTTTACTTTTGTTATTCTAATGATGAAAGGCTTGGTCATATGACCTAAAAATAACGCTTTTCATTGCTTTCGAACATTTTTTTTTCCCAAATGATGAAAGCCCCACCTTTTTTTTTCTCACTCTCACTTGTAAAGCAAAGGACCCAGATGCATTTACAGTTTATCACTAACAATGTTCCAGGCTAATGTATTTTCCCGGGAAATTTACAACTGTCCTGCAAGTAAAATATTCATTTTTTGAGAAAAAGGGCGTTTCTTCGTCCCATGAGGGAGCTGTTGAGCAAAAGAGGCTCAGCCTGCTGCCTTAGTCGCTGATAAGCATGAATATCAGATTCTTATCGATCACTTTATGTTGCAGGAGTAGAAAACACAACAGCCCTTGACCATTTATCTTTACTGCGTTCCTGCGTATTATACCTTTTAACAGTCATGTAATTGGACTGCTTTATTTCACTTGCCTTTTACTGATTTGAAAACAGTGGCTAGTATTCAAAACTTTACCAATGTAGATTCTACTACCATGTTTTTTTAAAAAAACCTTTATTGTGAAAATGTCAGTATACAAATACGGGCCTATAACCACGTGGGCCGGCCACGGAGCAAACTGGAATCGTATATGATGAGGGCACATTTACACTGTAGAAGAACGTAACGGGCGACCCATTAGATTGCAAGAACTAAGGCGTCTAATATTTGCGGAATCGGTGGACGTACATTTTATAATTAAAGTACGACAGGGCCAGTTACAATAAAATTATCTAGATATACATTTGCGGGCAAGTACCATGGGTGACGTTAATTCGAACTTTCAATAGTACAGTAATCAATAACACATCAGAACTTAATATCAATAGGGATGTCAAAATGTTCAATCAATTCTCGTCCCGCCCGCCATGTGCTTCAAAACTGCATACGTATCTCGTGATATCAAGGTTGGGCAACCAGTACACAACAAGGAGTTACGAGTCCCATTTATACCGGCGCCATTTTGGGCGAGGCCGGGCAGGTCCAGGATATAGTCAAAATGTCTCCACCAACCAGCGGTCGGACCAGAACCATTTTCGGCAGTCCAAAAATGTTCCGTTAAATGACAACAGAAGAAATAGGCAACAAGAACAATCAGTCAAAAGAGGGGACGCTTTCGTGAATGGGGCCCATGCCCTAGCAGGCAAGCGTCCGAGTTCCAAGGTGTCCCAGAGCCATTTTAGTGGACCAGGCCCAAATCCAAAGAGCTGGAAGCCATTTTGAGAGTCTTGTTGCAGCCGGCTATCGCTGCACCACAAGAATAGCAGCAATTCAGCTAGATGGCGGGTGAGTCACTGTACCGCAAAAGCGGGCGGAACTCAGCTGAAAGGCGAGTAAAACGCTAAGAGGCACCCCACTGCAGATGAGGTACCTCCACCTGGGGAGGAGGGAGAGGCCCATTTGCGCTGCCTCCCCCCACCCCCGGGCACCCCACGCCGTCTTTCGGCGCAGCATTGTAGGATGGCCACACCAGTGAAACTTGCTGGACACCACCTCGGTGCCATCCGGATCTCGGCGCGTTCGAGTCACTGTACCGCAAGAGCGGGAGAAACTCAGCTGGACACGCCATCTTTCGGCTCAGCATTGTAGGATGGCCACACCAGTGAAACTTGCTGGACACCACCTCAGTGCCATCCGGATCTCGGCGCGTTGTGCTGCCTTCGGCGTACTGTAGCAGCAAGAGTGACCGCAACTCAGCTGGACACGCCGTCTTTCGGCGCAGCATTGTAGGATGGCCACACCAGTGCGGCAACTTGCTGGACACCACCTCGGTGCCATCCGGATCTCGGCGCGTTGTGCTGCCTTTGGCCTATTCGCACATCGGTCCGCTACTGATGCCGCCTTACAGGCCAACGGATTTTGTAGGCTTTTTATAGCCCAAAGCCGCATAACAGGTCATGTGACTTGTTTATAAAACTTTTCATTGGTTCATTTTACTTTTGGTTTCCTAATGATGAAATGCTTGATCATATGACCTAAAAATAACACTTTTCATTGGATTAAAACATTTTTTTTCTCAAACGATGAAAGCCCCACCTTTTTTTTCTCACTCGGCAATCCAAAAAGGTTTCGTTAGATGACAACAGAGGGGACAGGCAACAAGAACCATCACTCAAAAAAGGGGAGGGCAAGTTCTTCCCTACCGGGTCACGTTGGGGCTCCACCGGAACTCATCGAATTGATAGTCTACAGTGTTTCTGGATGTTTCAGACTGAAGCTGGCATCAGCATGAGAGCACCACCATCTCGTAGCTCCGTCGTGGCCATTCCGCAAGCAATCATGGCAGCCGCTCCCCACCGGAAGCCTGCGGGAGTCGGGGGCTCCCAAGACTTTTGTAGAATCTTCAAGGCTGAGGGGACGCTTTCGAGAATGGGGCCCAAGCCCTAGCAGACAAGCGTCCGAGTTCCAAGGTGTCCCAGGGCCATTTTAGTAGACCAGGCCCAAATCCGAAGAGCCGGCCGCCATTTTAAGAGTCCTGTGGCAGCCGCCTATCGCTGCACCGCAAGATTATTATTATTATTATTATTTATTTTTATAAAGCGCGCAGTCACCCGGAGGTATCCCGGCGCTGGCAAGATCCTATCTCCTGAATTAGGAGGAACAGAGGAGAACAAAAGGGGAAGAGAGAGAGGGAGGGGAGGGGGAGCAGAGAGGATCAGTATTAAGGAGGAAGTAGGATTCACTGGGGAAAAAGATGAGTTTTAAGCCGTTTTCTGAAGCGGAGATATTGTGGTTCGAGTCGCAGGTCGCGGGGAAGCGAATTCCAGAGTCGTGCGGTATGGATTGAGAAACGTCTTCCTCCGGACCGGGCTTTCTTGAATCTGGGGATGGCGATGAGGTTTTCCATGTCCGATCGGAGGGATCTTGAGGGTTTGTAGGGTGTGATGAATTTCCTGAGAATAGGGGGGCCTTGATTTTGTAGTAATTTGTGAGCTAGACACAGGGCCTTGAATTTAACCCGCTCCCTTATGGGAAGCCAGTGGAGGAGTTTGAGGGCCGGTTTGGCCGAGGCTCTGGCAGGGGTCTTTGTAAGAATCCGAGCCGCGGTGTTCTGGATTCTCTGGAGCTTGTTCAGCGTCGCTTCGGGGGCGCCCAGATAGATCACATTGCTGTAATCAAGTCTCGAAAGTACGAGGCCTTGAATTAACAGCTTTTGGGAGTTGGTGGGCAGGAGGGGCAGGACTTTCCTTAGCGATTTCAGGAGCCCGAAACAGGTCCCGGCTACTTTCTTTGCCTGCACGGCAAACGTGAGGTCGGTGTCGAGCCACACTCCCAGACTTTTCACTTCTTCTTTAGGTTCGGGAGGAGGGCCCAGGCAAGCTGGCCAAATATTCGGGGGGAGTGTGAGTCCTTTCGAGCCGAAGAGCAAAACCTCCGTTTTCGAGCCATTTAATTTTAGGGCTGAGGTGTTCATCCAGCTTTGGACCTGCGCCAGGCAGTTATATAGGTCTGCTGGTTGTTGTCTGGGGTGGGATAGTGATACAACTAATTGTGTATCGTCAGCGTAACTGACGACGCTCACTCCGAATGGGATGATGACCTCCTCCAATGTGGACATATAAATATTAAATAATGTAGGGCTCAGGGAGGAGCCCTGAGGCACGCCACATTGGAGGGGAACTTCGGAGGAGCGGGCGTTATTCTCCCAGATCTGGTAGGTCCGTTGATCCAGAAAAGATGAGAGCCAGGCTAGGGCCGAGCCGTCTATACCAGCTCCCTTGAGTCTTTTAATGAGGAGTTGGTGGTTGACGGTATCGAAGGCCGCACTTAGGTCGAGGAGGATCACTGCCACTGATCCTCCTCCGTCCAATAGCGCTCTGGCCTCCTCTACCGCGGATAGAAGGGCGATGTCCGTGCCCTGCCCTGGACGAAAGCCCATCTGGGAACTTTTTAGTATGTTGTTGGCCTCCAGGAACTGGGAAAGTTTTTCATTAACCAGTTTTTCAGCAATCTTGCTGATTCCTGGGAGTAGGGAAATGGGCCTGTAGTTAGCCAGGTTTTCGGGGTCCAGCGAGGGTTTCTTTAGCAGAGCTTTCACAACTGCCGCCTTCCAACTCGGGGGTACAACTCCCTGTTGGAGTGAGGTGTTGATCAGATGGGTCAAAGGGGGAATAATCGTGGGGGCTACCTCCTTGAGGATTCGGAGCGGGGCGGAATCCCTGGGAGAGCCGCTTTTTATGGATTTTAACGTGTTTCCCACTTCTTCGGTCGTGACTTGACCCCAAGAGGAGAGACAGCTAGTTGTAGGGAGGTGCAGAAGATTGTTTTCTTCGCACGGGATCACGGGGGGAATTGAATCGAGAATTTTTTGTATTTTTTCATGAAAAAAGTCAGCCAATTGTTGGCATTTTGTCTGGTCATCTTTGGGGTCTGAGAGACGTCTCGGTCCGTGTACTGCGGGTTTCAGAAGATCTTTTAAAATGGCATAGGATTCCTTGCTGGAGCATACTGCTTTCTCTATTCTTTCCTGGAAGAAAGAGCTCTTAGTTATTCGGATAGCAGTTTTATAATTTGAGAGAGAGGTAGAATAAACGTCTTTGTTTATTTTCGATTTGTCTTTCCTCCAGGAGCGTTCCGTTCTCTTGCACTCTTGGCGCAGGGCTTTTAGCTCGGGAGTGTACCATCGGGGCCGAGGAAACCCTTTTAAGATGTTTGAAGGAGGAAGTTTTGGGAATAAGTACATCCAGAGAGGAAGTGATCCACTCGTTGAACTGCTTGTCTGCTGTGGCAGGGTGGGTGGAGAGCTCAGGAGAGGAGTCTGCAAGGGCGGCGGCCCATTCACCGGATGGGAGTTTGTGCCACCGTCTGTCCGTGACCTGAGTTTTAGTAGTTAGAAGGTTGGTGGTGGGTATTTCCCAGGAGATAGGGACAAGAGAGTGGTCCGTCCATGGGAAGATCGCAGGTGGCCTGGTAGTGATGGTTGTCACGTTAGTGAGGACGGGATCCAGTAGGTGTCCCTTCTCATGGGTGGGCTCAATATTGATCAGTCGGATGTTGAATGACGATAGGTCTTGGAGAAGGTCGGCGGCTATCCGGTCCGTGGGATCATTGAAGTGTAAGTTTAGGTCGCCTAGGATGAGGAAGTTGGGGGCGGAAAGTGCTAGTTGAGAGACTGATTCAGTGACGGCGTTGAGGAATTTCCCTGGGGTGCCCGGGGGGCGGTAGATCAGTAATCCTGACAGGGAGTGAGCTGGGGAGGATTGAATGGAAAATTGACAGCTTTCGCAGTCCTCGATATCGGCGTTGGAGGTTCTGCAGATGAGTTGCTCCTTAAAGATAATGGCTACCCCCCCTCCTCTCCCTTTGGGTCGGTGTTGGGCTTGACAAAGGTACCCTGGGGGAAGGGCTGCGACAATGTCCGAGTCAGTGCTGTCTGATAGCCACGTTTCCGTGAGAAAGAGCAGATCAAAGTCATTATCTTGCAAGAGTGGGCGCAATTCAACTAGATGGTGAGCGAGACGCTGTAGCCGCAAGAGCGAGCGGTAAACAGCTGAATGGCGGATGAGGCACATTGCAGCAAAAGCGGGCGGAAAAACGCTGAATGGCAAGTGAAACGCTAAAGGGGCGCGCCCCTACAGCAGACGAGCCTCCACCTGGGGAGGCCCGTTCACGCCGCCTCCCCCCCCCCCCGGGGCGCCCCACGACGTTTTTCGGAGCAGCATTGTAGGATGCCAAAACCAGTGCAGCAAGTAAAAAACATCACCTGGGTGCCGTCCAGATCTCAGCGCGTTGTGCTGCCTTCGGATATTCGCACAACAGACCGCTACTGACGAGGCACAGTGCAGCAAAAGCGGGCGGAAAACCGCTGAATGGCAAGTGAAACGCTAAAGGGGCGCCCCACTACAGCAGACGAGCCTCCACCTGGGGAGGCCCGTTCACGCCGCCTCCCCCCCCCCCCCGGGGCGCACCACGCCATTTTTCAGAGCAGCATTGTAGGATACCAAAACCAGTGTGGCTCCCAGGTGACATCACCTGGGTGCCGTCCAGAACTCAGCACGTTGTGCTGCCTTCGGACCATTCGCAGAACAGACCGCTACTGACCATTGTTGCTTCTGTTGAAATTTTTTTTTTTAACGTGTTTACTGTTTTTGTTGCGTTGTATATATTTATAAGGTATTAAAGTGTTATAATCCTACTACTTTGTTGGAGTGCTATATATTTTTAATGTGACACATAATTGTGAAGACTTTGATGTACAAAAAGGCATCCCTGGAATCTTCCGCTTCAGGCTCGGTCCCACACACCCTCACAGTGAGAATCCCCTCCCCAATCACAATACAGGATCGTTATCAGATAGTAGGAACGCGTGTGGTGTGACGGATCTCATCGGGTGGGGGCCTTGATCTACTGTAACTCCTTTGAAGAGGGGTGATTCTTTACAGTTGAGGCCATAAACTACATCCGCAGGGCTAGGTGATAGCCTGGACCGGCCTGGACAATCAGACACAAAGGAAGAGGAATGTCAGAGGGTGCGGTAGTGAATAAGGTGAAAGGGTGGTGTCGGGCGGGCACAGGGTGTGATTCTCAGGGAAGAGCAGCGCAGATGGGGGGAGGTTTATGGCCCATGCATAAGACAGAGAGCGGGGGTGACCAGTGCGTGGGGGAGATGCTTGCGAGGGTGGGGAGCCATGCTGAGGATCGGCGGCGTGCAGAGAGTGGGTCTGGTCAAGGCATCTAAAATGGCTGCCGTGCACAACAAAAGTGTGGCATTGGAAAAAAAGGAAGATGGCGCAAACAATGTTTATCAATACGAATTAATTTATAACAATTATTTTTAACAATATATTTACTCGCAGTGTCAAAATGGCGGTCAACACTTCCTGATTTCCTTTGAATCGAACGTTAACAGACGTCACGATCGGCGTCGTGCAGAGAGTGGGTCTGGTCAAGGCATCTAAAATGGCTGCCGTGCACGACAAAAGTGTGCCATTGGAAAAAAAGCAAGATAGCGCAGACAATGTTTATCAATACGGATTAATTTATAACAATTATTTTTAACAATATATTTACTCGCAGTGTCAAAATGGCGGTCAACACTTCCTGATTTCCTTCGAATCGAACGTTAACAGACGTCACGCAGCAAAAAAAAAAAAAACGCTCATCCGCAAAATTCTATTTGGAATAACTTTGGCGTCCATTGAGGAGTTTGCGTGCAATTTTCCAAAATATTGGCCAGCTCAGTTCTGCTCCTTCCCTGAAAGTTTTGGGGAGGTTCGTCAAGCGGGGGGTGAGAAAAAAGGGGGTCCCAAAACGTGTTTTCCCCATGTTAATTTCCATAGAACGTTTAGACACGGCTACAGCCCGAACCGCTGAACGGAATTACACCAAACTTGGCGAAATTGTAGGGACTGGTACGCAGAAGAGCCATTTGTTTAAATGTTGTAAATCCCTCCAGTAGTACCTGAGAAAATCAAAAGAGAACAAATATATATATCTATAGCAGCTTACTGTAAGCTTACTGTAAGCTTACTGTACTCTGTACCATTCCGAGCACGAGCTGCATGCTGATTGGATGCCAATATCTGTCAACACTCCAAACCAGAAAGTGTTGGCAGCCATCTTGTGCCTCTGTAGACTGAGGCACAGGAAAGCAGAAAAACAAAGGTGCACACACGCAAAGGGAGCATGGTAAAAGCACCCTGACCCCCTAGGCCTGCTCAGGGGGTCCCTCAAGGGATACGCATACATGATAGCACCTCATTAAAAAGCATTGCAGTTAATAGAAGGTTTTAATACTTTAGTTACATTATAAATCATTTGTTAATGGTACCATACTCATTTTAGGAATTGTGGTGTGTTCTAAGGTGATTTTACCATGTGAAAAAGACTTCTGCTGGGATATCATGAATCATGTTTGAAAGAAAACTATTATCTAATGCTTTTCCCACAGTGGTTTGGAAGGGGATCTATAAGCTAAACTTACAGCATATTTTCTGTAAATTCACATTATCTTTCTCAGTCATGTGAGAATGAAGTCTGACATTCTCAGTAAAACATGTACATCCAACAAGGCCAGAGACCTTCAGTTGATTCCTTTGTGTTCTACTGCAGCCTCCTAGAGTGTTCTAAAGAACAATTAGAGCGCTAACAGTGTTATGACCAGATTCTCAGACCAGATAGAACCAGATTACCAGAGCAACACCAACCTGGCCAAAACGTAACCACCTCCCTCCTCAGGACCCATCTATCCAGGCACCTGGGTACCTACCTGAGGATGGGGAACTCGCAATATACAAGCTCATATCATTAGGAACACCACTAAATCTATAGGGATTACTAGGAATACTCACTGATTACTAAGGACGTCCATGCCCTACACCACACTCATACCTCATAGTCTCGCGACCACATGGGTCCAGACTAATCTACCCTGGGGCAGATCTGATTATTTACCATTACACACTGATCACCATCAGTGCTCACTCGACATGCAATCCGGCGTGTCTACACACTAGGCTGCAGCCCTAGTGCTCTCTTCCTTCCAATCCGGTCCACAATCCGACGGACCTAGACACTGGTGTCCTCCCCAGTGTTCTCTAACTCACAGTCCGGTCCACAATCTGGCGGACCTAGACACTGGTGTCCTCCCCAGTGTTCTCTAACTCACAGCCCGGTCCACAATCCGGCGGACCTACACATCAGGCTTCCACCTGATGCTCTCTTTAACACCGCTTACCAACGACGATCACTTTCCTATGAATACCTTCAGCTCTCTCTCTCTCTCTATGTTGGGAAGTTTCTCTCACTATTCACTAAAGGTTTGCTACTACAATAATATTATGGAATGGCCAAATCACTTAGTGTCTGAATGTTCCTTTAGCCCAAGGGCTCCTCTCTCTCCCTAATTATTCAGTGGCTACTTAACGGATCAGGGGCAGCATCTGTTCTGGCTGTAACACCTGACTAGAAGGAAAGGTTACCTGTGCTTTAAGAACAAGAGGCACACACTGTATGCAAGAGTTAATCCCTGATTTAAACGCTCTCTATCATAAGAACAACACATGCACACTGGTTCACTAAGAACTGGGGTATCTTTATTACAATAACAATAAAATGGAAATAGACACATACACAGATCTGCAGGGTCTCTGTAACTAACAGGAACTGTAACACACCGCTGAAAGAAAAAGGATTAGACATACAGTATAAGGACAAGGTTATCTGCGGGGTCTCTGTACCTAACAGAAACTGTAACACACCGCTGAAAGAAAAAGGATTAGACATACAATAGCCTAGGGAATAAAGACAAGATTAAGGTGTAAGTGTAAAGCAAGCTAATTCAGACTACCTCACCTATTAGAAGGAATGTTTCTCTCTCTCTCTGGTGGCATCAGGGCTCTCTGTCTCTCCCTCCGTCACCACAGCTTCACGCCTCTGGCTCAACTGCTTCAGCTGACAGCCTCAACTCCTCCATCTGCTTTAATGAATTCTGATAAACTGGCAGCCCCAGCTGATAGTTCCAGCGTTGTTCATATGACTGCTCTCTCCAGCTTCAGCAATCATCTGCCTTCTTTCTCCATTCCAGAAAACCAATAGAACTGAACTGTACTCTTCAGCTCCAGCAAACATTCTACTCTTCACTCCTCAAGGGCCAAACTGACCACTCCTCCTCTCCTGCAATTTGCTAATATGGAATCCTCTCCTCTAGTGGAAAGTTCCAGCCAATAGCCTCGTCCCACCAGGTCCATGCACCGGGCTCCTTGCTCTAGACGCTCCCACAGTGATCAGCTGCTTGTTTCGTCTAGAGACCTGGGCCCAGGGACACTTCTTGATTAGATTCAGCTCTGGCCGGTTCTGACCCGGTTCGCTTAGGACGAACAACAGCTCAAAACTAAAATATTACCTTTCCCCTTCAAGCATCTCAGCTCTGCAGGGACAGAAAGCAAAATGGAGTCTCTCTAGTTCTGGGCCTTGTAGGCCTGAGAAGGATGAAATAACCCTTAGCTCTGTCAGAGTACCTACACAAACCATACCAACGTGTAATATAAAGTCAGGACCACAGGATCCACCCTCTACTATAGGCAGGATAATGAAAGGACACATAATTATGTCAAAGCCAGTAGGCAATAGATGGATTAGAGTCAAGAATAAGGGATCTATCATCATATAAAGCAGCTATCCTTTTCTAGGTCTGGAAAAAAGGGCTTAAAAGGGCCAACACAAGGTAAGAATACAGATCCTAGATGTGAGCAAGCTTATGTCTTCATCACTCCGAAATAGAGCCAAAAACCATGTCAGGACATTCCACCCTAGACTTTATCTTGCAAACATCTATAAACAACAACAACAAACTAATAAACAAACATCAACATAATCTATCAACACAACCAAAAACCAAAAGACTCTCTAAAATAAATGACAACTGAAGGAAATTCCACCTAAAACTTGATGTAGGTAATGTAAATCTAACAACCAACTGAAAACAAATCAAAGCACCCTTGACCTGAATGCTGAAATGTAACTAAGATTGATCTGATAACAACAGAAACTAACCAAAGTACCCTTGAACTAAATGTGCCTCAACTTCTAGTGATAACTGATGAAATCTATTGATGTAGGGACATGTTTGTAGAATGAAAACAACAAGGGGCATAAATGGGGCCTACCTACTTCGGTCAACTTAAGAAAGAATTTGGTGAAATCTAACAAATAAACATGACAAAGGGTCCTCAAAGTCTGGGCAAACATTACTAATAGATGTAGGACATAACCTGACTAAAAGACACACCTCCCTGGACAGCTTAAAGTCTAGGGTAACCACCCTTGGAACTAATCCCACTGTTCTAATTAAGAGTTGATGAATCAAAGTGAAAGTGTAATAACAGGAAAATAAGGATAACCCCATTCCTACAAAATAGCTGGTGTAGCACTATGCATATCAAGCAATAAATCAAAGAAAATTATCTAAATGTGGTGTATATATATTGTCTAAAAGATAAATTTGAACCATGCCAAAGGCAATAGGTAAAGATCACAAATCATCAAAATCAGGAAACAGTTTGCACCTAATCCCTCTGTATCAATCTGTGGAACACGTGTGTGCACCATCATTTAAAACATTGCTTTCTTTTCAGTGGCAAGACTGTTTTAGAGAAAGCAGAAAAACTATAAAATAGGTGAAAGATAAACAAGTGTAAAGTCATTTTGTATCAATTATAGAATAGCATAGCATACTAAAATCAAAATATCATGTATCACAGGGCATCAGATTATTAAAGCAGCTCACTAATCACCCTATGACCTTCAAATAATTTCATTTACATATATCAAAAGGAATCATTGAACCAAAGGCCTAATCATAAATGTGGCACTGCAAAAAAAAAAAATTTTAAACCATGAACAGGAATGTCCATTTGAAATAGACTCAAGAATGCAGGCCAAGGAATTACATTGCAGACTCCTTCTGTTGGAAACATAATTATAACCAAATAAAAATGGGTTCTTTTAGATCAGCATTTCATCATTAGGGATCATAGCACATGACTCGTGCAATACTGTAATTTAGGGTTCAAATATATATTTTTTTTTCAGAAATGCAGTTCACTTTTTAAAAGATATAACTTTTGGCTTTGTCAAAAAAGTTCAGGAAATCCAGATCATCGAAATTGTAATGAAGAGGTATAAATTCATCTGCCAAGACAGTCAACTGTGGATTCTCATATAGATCATAGTCTGTGACACTTTTTATTTTTATTAGAAAAATGATTTAACTCTGATTGTGATAAAGTGTCTCCATCAGAAGGAAGTTCTTTTCAGTAAGGTTGTCCAGTGTGATAAACACACGGTCTTCATATTTTAGAAATAGCTCAACAGAAAGGAGAAAGTTCCACTCATAAAGACAGTCTGTTGATTCATCAGTGTAGGTCACCACCCTCCATCTTCATCTGTTTCCTGTGCCAAGGAAGCACTTCCTCCGATCTGGTCATTAGTCACCAGCTTCCGCCGTTCATCCGCCACCATCCGGTCTGGTCTGGTTCTATATTCCAAAAATAACAAACTAACATAACAAATAAAAACAGTAAAATAAAATAAGAAAGGGAGTGGAAGGGGGGTGGGCCGACGCACACACCAAACACCACATCCCAACAACCTGAAACCCAAAAATCAAGTATCATCAATCTAGCAAAAATACATTTTCCATTTAAAAAGCACCCCATGTGCTTTTTATTTTCGATAGAAACCTCCTAATTTATGAAAATAATTCTTCTAAATCCAAGGAATAATTTAAACATTCTATATCAATCATATTCTTTAAATTTGTTTGGGCAAAATCTAATTTTGTCATACACAGCCAGAAGGGCTGGGGCCTACCTACTCCTTACTGATCTGAGAAACAGCCCCTCCCTCCAGAAAGATGTTCACGCTCAGAGTTTGGAATCCGCTCCAATCATAATAAGCAAGAGCCGGGCTACACTGTGATGTATGTTTGCATCACTGCCAAATGCTGATCTCATTGCAGGAGCAAAGCTACTGCCAACCATTTTGTTTAAGCATCTCTAATCTCTAGTCAGGGAAGCTCACTGGGCCTACTGTATTTATCTAACTCCAAGGGCCAAGCGTCTGCCAATTTTTCTGCATGAGCAAGGATCCCTTATCTGAAGTCAATGAAGCTGTCTGCACCGACAGCAAGGAAGAGCGACTTGACCCCCCCTTACATAAACATTTCTCTGCGGAAAGAAATTGTAACATAGCCAAGAATAACAAACTGGCTCTCTCTGCTCTCAGAAGTTACCCACGGCCTCCACCCTTTCAAAATTCTGAGCGCGAACAGATGCAGGGCTCATATCAGTCAAGATCAAAGCAGATGCCTTGAAACTGAAAACATTACAGCCTTTCCCAGGGCAGAAGCACTGACCATGAATTCTAACTAACTGAAGCAGATTTAAATGTGGTAAAAAGCAAATTAATAAAGACATATTTTTGTAACTAAGTCACATGCTAGCATTTTAAAATAATTATGTCAAGAAATACTGCTACTTGCTGAAAGAGAAAAACAATATAACAACATTGCATGCAAACACATTTCATTTTTCTTTTTGAAAATAACATGTGAAACACCATCAAATGAAACAGGGGCAACATGTAATTTTGCAGTGCATAACCAAAAATTCATAATTTAGTGTGCAAGCTTTTCTATTCTACCTATTAAAAGTGCCAGATTTATATTTGCAGATAGCCATTCAATTTTCTAACTAAGTGGGTTAACTGTCACACGCTATTCTAAAGGGCAGCTTGCATTGGAAAAAAAAATAATCATGTATATTTTCTAGAACATTTTTTTTTAAAAGCACATGGTTGCATTTCACTAATCAAAAGCACATTCCATGATGGGTCTGTTTTATATTTTTTTCAACCGTGAAAGCATTAAAGCACCCTCCGTGCAAACCCTTATCTCAATCCGACTGGTTGATTTATAACTTTCCGACCTCCGAGTCAGACACATTAAATCATGTGTTCCAAGGCAAACCCACACAAATTCGTGGATGCATTTCAAATAGAATGGTAAATGAACACTGCCTTTCTCTCCATGCAAGATGTTACCATTCTGTCAGCAAGCTGACAAAGCACATAGGCAGACCCAGCAACCAATGAAAAAGTCAAATCAAACCATCATTCATCTAAACACTCACTGGCTTTTAGTGTCAGCTCACATAACCATGCATGTTAAACAGCATGTTAAAATAAATACTGCAGTCTCAATCCAAGATATTAACCCTTTGGCAGCTCAAACACAATCATTCCCCAATGTCTGCAGTACATGGGAAATTCAAGAACTTATTTCTCCACGTTTTCAAATAACACGCGCGCACATCTACAAAACATTTTCTCCAAGCATTTGAAAGAGATCCAGCTCTCTCCTGCCTAACGCAACAATAGCATGCTCTGTGCAAGCCATAGGGATATCAAAAGGGGGGAGGAAGAGGTAGTGCTGCGTGGCACCGAGGTGGGCACGTCCTCCTCATGCAAAAGTAACTGTAATCAACAGGGTCCACCTCAAGGAGGTTTTTTGTATGTATCCTGATGTCTCTGGAGTACACACATTTGTTTAAAATACCCCTCACACACCAAAAGGGCCCTTGGTGTCATGCTTCATCATCGGGGTCTTCCCGCCCGGCTGCCGGACGGGGCAGTGCTGCGACAAGCGACTATGCTGGAGCACCTTTTTAATGTGGGTGCTATGTGAGTGAAATGGAGTGAGTGTCAGTGGGGTCAGGAGTGATATAAAGGTGATGTTAAAGAATACCTGGCCTAGTGATAAAAAACTATTTAATGAACACTGGCTGGTATTGTTAAAAATGTGAAGTCGGAAAGGGTAAGCGAAGTTATGAGCTTACTTTCCTGTGTGGGTCGACATGTTTCGGGGCGCCATGCCCCTTCGTCAGGACCGGGGTAAGAGATCCCCCTGTCACTCACTAAAGTCTTGCCACAATTGGCGTATTTACAAAAAAGTGAAACACAGATCAATGTGTATGGATTTAGAATTAATGTTATAATTCACATCCCTTTCTAAACAAGATACTTATGTAGTATGCCTGAAAAGACAAGAGCACTGTGTTATTAATGCGCGGATCCCAAAGCACTATTCCCTAAGTACCTGTAAGAAAAAGTGGACAAACATACATATAGCCGTAGTCCATCTCTAGAAAAAACTAGGGAGGGATCTATAGTTTTACAATGATAATTACACACAAATAGAGAAATCACACATTACATACATATATAGTGCATAGAGGTTGGCTGTACTAGGTTTCAATACATACTTATTGTGATGAGGAACAGTGCCTCATGGGCCAACACTAGATGGAAGGGTATTAGGGGGGTCCAGCTGCAGGTGGGATAAAAAATGAAACAGAGAAGTATATGTAGAACTTTTCTAAGAGATATATCAATGGCATCCTATAAACCACTGTTTCTTGGTCTTCCTACTCGGCTGTGCCATACTTACTCAAGCCCCAGCCTCGTTGTGCTTCCTCCTCCGTCCGTGGCCACCGTGGTAATGAGGATGGAGGTAGGGGCGGGAGTTTAAATAGCTTTGATAATTAGTTAATTGGGGTGGGTCTCTTATCCGATACCGGACACCTGTGCTTAAAAAATGGAGTGCCGAGATCCGGTTATTGCGGTGGCCATTATGGACTAGTCACCACCATTGTTTTCACATGGAGAGTAGAGGTGGATTTTGAGATGCCCCGTAGTGTTCGTTCCGTGAGGCATTATTATTTTAAATTCAGAGCGTTGGAAGCAGGTTCGGGAGCTTAGAACACCGATTGCGTGCAACCGCCGAGGTGGGCGGTGGAGTGTTTCTACCCCGCACATGCGTCGTGGTGCTCGGAAGAGTTAGAGCATGCGCTGTACAAGCCATATCCACATGGCGCTATTCACAAGCCATATTTGCAAGAAACTCAACAAGTCCAAAAAATGACATGCTCTTCACAAGGAATATATTCAAGGCGCAATTCACAAGGAACACAGCAAGTCAAAATGAGAACATGCTCCTCACAAGCCACATTTACATGGCGCTATTCACAAGCCATATTTACAAGAATGTCAACAAGTCACAATAATGACATGTTATTCACAAGGCATATATACAAGGCACAATTCACAAGGAACACAGCAAGTCAAAATGAGAACATGCTCCTCACAAGCCATATTTACATGGCGCTATTTACAAGCAACACCACAAGTCATATTACACTGAATACATTTCACATTGCACAGCATAAGCAAATGCAGCAAGCAATTTAATGGGCAATTTAAAAGCATTTTTCACACACATATATACAACTGTTTCATCACCAAGATGGAATAAGCTCCCTCATGTAATGTCACCCTTCAAGCCTGACAGTTCAAACACCAATATGAAAAGCATTTCTTCCACCCTGCATAAGTCAAATGCCATGATGTACTGCAATCTCCTTACACTGCAACTGTTCAAGCCCATAGGCCAATTTTCGTGCCAAGTGCCAACCAAAAACAATACAGCGCACACAGGCTACGTAAACAATTCTTGACGCCAGATGTTATGACCAGATTGTCAGACCAGATAGAACCAGCTCACCAGAGCAACACCAACCTGGCCAAAACGTAACCACCTCCCTCCTCAGGACTCATCTATCCAGGCACCTGGGTACCTACCTGAGGATGGGGAACTCGCAATATACAAGCTCATATCATTAGGAACACCACTAAATCTATAGGGATTACTAGGAATACTCACTGATTACTAAGGACGTCCATGCCCTACACCACACTCATACCTCATAGTCTCGCGACCACATGGGTCCAGACTAATCTACCCTGGGGGAGTTCTGATTATTTACCATTACACACTGATCACCATTAGTGCTCACTCGACACGCAATCCGGCGTGTCTACACACTAGGCTGCAGCCCTAGTGCTCTCTTCCTTCCAATCCGGTCCACCATCCGGCGGACCTAGACACTGGTGTCCTCCCCAGTGTTCTCTTACTCACAGCCCGGTCCACAATCCGGCGGACCTAGACACTGGTGTCCTCCCCAGTGTTCTCTAACTCACAGCCCGGTCCACAATCCGGCGGACCTACACATCAGGCTTCCACCTGATGCTCTCTTTAACACCGCTTACCAACGACGATCACTTTCCTATGAATACCTTCAGCTCTCTCTCTCTCTCTGTGTTGGAAAGTTTCTCTCACTATTCACTAAAGGTTTGCTACTACAATAATATTATGGGATGGCCGAATCACTTAGTGTCTGAATGTTCCTTTAGCCCAAGGGCTCCTCTCTCTCCCTAATTATTCAGTGGCTACTTACTGGATCAGGGGCAGCATCTGTTCTGGCTGTAACACCTGACTAGAAGGAAAGGTTACCTGTGCTTTAAGAACAAGAGACACACACTGTATGCAAGAGTTAATCCCTGATTTAAACGCTCTCTATCATAAGAACAACACATGCACACTGGTTCACTAAGAACTGGGGTATCTTTATTACAATAACAATAAAATGGAAATAGACACATACACAGATCTGCGGGGTCTCTGTAACTAAAAGGAACTGTAACACACCGCTAAAAGAAAAAGGATTAGACATACAATAGCCTAGGGAATAAAGACAAGATTAAGGTGTAAGTGTAAAGCAAGCTAATTCAGACTACCTCACCTATTAGAAGGAATGTTTCTCTCTCTCTCTGGTGGGATCAGGGCTCTCTGTCTCTCCCTCCGTCACCACAGCTTCACGCCTCTGGCTCAACTGCTTCAGCTGACAGCCTCAACTCCTCCATCTGCTTTAATGCATTCTGATAAACTGGCAGCTCCAGCTGATAGTTCCAGCTTTGTTCATATGACTGCTCTCTCCAGCTTCAGCAATCATCTGCCTTCTTTCTCCATTCCAGAAAACCAATAGAACTGAACTATACTCTTCAGCTCCAGCAAACATTCCACTCTTCACTCTTCAAGAACCAAACTGACCACTCCTCCTCTCCTGCAATTTGCTAATATGGAATCCTCTCCTCTAGTGGAAAGTTCCAGCCAGTAGCCTCCTCCCACCAGGTCCATGCACCGGGCTCCTTGCTCTAGACGCTCCCACAGTGATCAGCTGCTTGTTTCGCCTAGAGACCTGAGCCCAGGGACACTTCTTGATTAGATTCAGCTCTGGCCGGTTCTCTCCGGTTCGCTTAGGACGAACAACAGCTCAAAACTAAAATATTACCTTTCCCCTTCAAGCATCTCAGCTCTGCAGGGACAGAAAGCAAAATTGAGTTTCTCTAGTTCTGGGCCTTGTAGGCCTGAGAAGGATGAAATAACCCTTAGCTCTGTCAGAGTACCTACACAAACCATACCAATGTGTAATATAAAGTCAGGACCACAGGATCCACCCTCTACTATAGGCAGGATAATGAAAGGACACACAATTATGTCAAAGCCAATAGGCAATAGATGGATTAGAGTCAAGAATAAGGGATCTATCATCATATAAAGCAGCTATCCTCTTCTAGGTCTGGAAAAAAAGGGCTTAAAAGGGCCAACACAAGGTAAGAATACAGATCCTAGATGTGAGCAAGCTTAAAGTCTTCATCACTCTGAAATAGAGCCAAAAACTATGTCAGGACATTCCACCCTAGACTTTCTCTTGCGAACATCTATAAACAACAACAAACTAATAAACAAACATCAACATAATCTATCAACACAACCAAAAACCAAAAGACTCTCTAAAATAAATGACAACTGAAGGGAATTCCACCTAAAACTTGATGGTGGGAATGTAAATCTAACAACCAACTGAAAACTAATCAAAGCACCCTTGACCTGAATGCTGAAATGTAACTAAGATTGATCTGATAACAACAGAAACTAACCAAAGCACCCTTGAACTAAATGTGCCTCAACTTCTAGTGATAACTGATGAAATCTATTGATGTAGGGACATGTTTGTAGAATGAAAACAACAAGGGGCCTAAATGGGGCCTACCTACTTCGGTCAACTTAAGAAAGAATTTGGTGAAATCTAACAAATAAACATGACAAAGGGTCCTCAAAGTCTGGGCAAACATTACTAATAGATGTAGGACATAACCTGACTAAAAGACACACCTCCCAGGACAACTTAAAGTCTAGGGTAACCACCCTTGGAACTAATCCCACTGTTCTAATTAAGAGTTGATGAATCAAAGTGAAAGTGTAATAACAGGAAAATAAGGATAACCCCATTCCTACAAAATAGCTGGTGTAGCACTATGCATATCAAGCAATAAATCAAAGAAAATTGTCTAAATGTGGTGCATATATATTGTCTAAAAGATACATTTGAACCATGCCAAAGGCAATAGGTAAAGATCACAAATCATCGAAATCAGGAAACAGTTTGCACCTAATCCCTCTGTATCAATCTGTGGAACACATGTGTGCACCATCATTTAAAACATTGTTTTCTTTTCAGTGGCAAGACTGTTTTAGAGAAAACAGAAAAACTATAAAATAGGTGAAAGATAAACAAGTGTAAAGTCATTTTGTATCAATTATAGAATAGCATAGCATACTAAAATCAAAATATCATGTATCACAGGGCATCAGATTATTAAAGCAGCTCACTAATCACCCTATGACCTTCAAATAATTTCATTTACATATATCAAAAGGAATCATTGAACCAAAGGCCTAATCATAAATGTGGCACTGCAATTTTTTTTTTTTAAACCATGAACAGGAATGTCCATCTGAAATAGACTCAAGAATGCAGGCCAAGGAATTACATTGCAGACTCCATCTGTTGGAAACATAATTATAACCAAATAAAAATGGGTTCTTTTAGATCAGCATTTCATCATTAGGGATCATAGCACATGACTCGTGCAATACTGTAATTTAGGGTTCAAAAATATATTTTTTTTCAGAAATTCAGTTCACTTTTTAAAAGATATAACTTTTGACTTTGTCAAAAAAGTTCAGGAAATCCAGATCATCGAAATTGTAATGAAGAGGTATAAATTCATATGCCAAGGCAGTCAACTGTGGATTCTAATATAGATCATAGTCTGTGACACTTTTTATTTTTATTAGAAAAATGATTTAACTCTGATTGTGATAAAGTGTCTCCATCAAAAGGAAGTTCTTTTCAGTAAGGTTGTCCAGTGTGATAAACACACGGTCTTCATATTTTAGAAATAGCTCCACAGAAAGGAGAAAGTTCCACTCATAAAGACAGTCTGTTGATTCATCAGTGTAGGTCACCACCCTCCATCTTCATCTGTATCCTGTGCCAAGGAAGCACTTCCTCCGATCTGGTCATTAGTCACCAGCTTCCGCCGTTCATCCGCCACCATCCGGTCTGGTCTGGTTCTATATTCCAAAAACAATAAACTAACATAACAAATAAAAACAATAAAATAAAATAAGATAGGGAGTGGGAGGGGGGTGGGCCGACGCACACACCAAACACCACATCCCAACAACCTGAAATGAAAAACAAGTATCATCAATCTAGCAAGAATACATTTTCCATTTAAAAAGCACCCCAAGTGCTTTTTATTTTCGAAAGAAACCTCCTAATTTATGAAAATAATCTTCTAAATCCATGGAATAATTTAAACATTCTACATAAATCATATTCTTTAAATTTGTTTGGGCAAAATTTAATTTTGTCATACACAGCCAGAAGGGCTGGGGCCTAGCTACTCCTTACTGATCTGAAAAACAGCCCCTCCCTCCAGAAAGATGTTCGCGCTCAGAGTTTTGAATCCGCTCCAATCATAATAAGCAAGAGCCAGGCTACACTGTGATGTATGTTTGAATCACTGCCAAATGCTGATCTCATTGCAGGAGCAAAGCTACTGCCAACCATTCTGTTTAAGCATCTCTAATCTCTAGTCAGGGAAGCTCACTGGGCCTACTGTATTTATCTAACTCCAAGGGCCAAGCGTCTGCCGATTATTCTGCATGTGCAAGGATCCCTTATCTGAAGTCAATGAAGCTGTCTGCACCGACACCAAGGAAGAGCGACTTGACCCCCCCTTACATAAACATTTCTCCGCGGAAAGAAATTGTAACATAGCCAAGAATAACAAACTGGCTCTCTCTGCTCTCAGAAGTTACCCACGGCCTCCACCCTTTCAAAATTCTGAGCGCGAACAGATGCAGGGCTCATATCAGTCAAGGTCAAAGCAGATGCCTTGAAACTGAAAACATTACAGCCTTTCCCAGGGCAGAAGCACTGACCATGAATTCTAACTAACTGAAGCAGATTTAAACGTGGTAAAAAGCAAATTAATAAAGACATATTTTTTGTAACTAAGTCACATGCTAGCATTTTAAAATAATAATGTCAAGAAATACTGCTACGTGCTGAAAGGGAAAAACAATAGAACAACATTGCATGCAAACACATTTCATTTTTCTTTTTGAAAATAACATGTGAAACACCATCAAATGAAACAAGGGGCAACATGTAATTTTGCAGTGCATAACCAAAAAATCATAATTTAGTGCGCAAGCTTTTCTATTCTACCTATTAAAAGGGCCAGATTTATATTTGCAGATAGCCATTCAATTTTCTAACTAAGTGGGTTAACTGTCACACGCTATTCCAAAGGGCAGCTTGCATTGGAAAAAAAAATAATCATTTATATTTTCTAGAACATTTCTTTTTTTAAAAGCACACGGTTGCATTTCACTAATTAAAAGCACATTCCATGATGGGTCTGTTTTATATTTTTTTTCAACCGGGAAAGCATTAAAGCACCCTCCGTGCAAACCCTTATCTCAATCCGACTGGTTGATTTATAGCTTTCCGACCTCCGAGTCAGACACATTAAATCATGTGTTCCAAGGCAAACCCACACAAATTTGTGGACGCATTTCAAATAGAATGTTAAATGAACACTGCTTTTCTCTCCATGCAAGATGTTACCATTCTGTCAGCAAGCTGACAAAGCACATAGGCAGACCCAGCAACCAATGAAAAAGTCAAATCAAACCATCATCCATCGGATGTATGTCAGTACAACGCGATCTTTTAGATCGCGGTACTTGACATCGCAGGTTTTACAACGCAAGTCGTTACAACGACTTGCGTTGGAGGGCGCGGATTTCGGAATTTTTTAATTTTATATTCCAACACCAGTCCCCGTAACAGTAGGGAAGGTGTTGGACTATAAAATTAAAACATTCCTTATCCCACAGTGCCATCCAGCGCAAGTCGTAGTAACGACTTGCGTTGTAACAGCTGCGGGGAAAAGGTCGTGCGGTGTAAACACCGCGTTGTAAACGACGTTCCCCTCATTCATCTAAACACTCACTGACGTTTAGTGTCAGCTCACATAACCATGCATGTTAAACAGCATGTTAAAATAAATACTGCAGTCTCAATCCAAGATAATAACCCTTTGGCAGCTCAAACACAATCATTCCCCAATGTCTGCAGTACATGGGAAATTCAAGAACTTATCTCTCCACGTTTTCAAATAACACGCGCGCACATCTACAAAACATTTTCTCCAAGCATTTGAAAGAGATCCAGCTCTCTCCTGCCTAACGCAACAATAGCATGCTCTGTACAAGCCATATCCACATGGCGCTATTCAGAAAGCCATATTTACAAGAAACTCAACAAGTCCAAAAAATGACATGCTCTTCACAAGGAATATATTCAAGGCGCAATTCACAAGGAACACAGCGAGTCAAAATGAGAACATGCTCCTCACTAGCCACATTTACATGGCGCTATTCACAAGCCATATTTACAAGAAAGTCAACAAGTCACAATAATGACATGTTATTCACAAGGCATATATACAAGGCGCAATTCACAAGGAACACAGCAAGTCAAAATGAGAACATGCTCCTCACAAGCCATATTTACATGGCGCTATTTACAATGAACACCACGAGTCATATTACACTGAATACATTTCACATTGCACAGCATAAGCAAATGCAGCAAGCAATTTAATGGGCAATTTAAAAGCATTTTTCACACACATATATACAACTGTATCATCACCAAGATGGAATTGGCTCCCTCATGTAATGTCACCCTTCAAGCCTGACAGTTCAAACACCAAGATGAAAAGCATTGCTTCCACCCTGCATAAGTCAAATGCCATGTTGTACTGCAATATCCTTACACTGCAACTGTTCAAGCCCATAGGCCAATTTTCGTGCCAAGTGCCAACCAAAAACAATACAGCGCACACAGGCTACATAAACAATTCGTGACGCCAGATGTTATGACCAGATTCTCAGACCAGATAGAACCAGCTCACCAGAGCAACACCAACCTGGCCAAAACGTAACCACCTCCCTCTTCAGGACCCATCTATCCAGGCACCTGGGTACCTACCTGAGGATGGGGAACTCGCAATATACAAGCTCATATCATTAGGAACACCACTAAATCTATAGGGATTACTAGGAATACTCACTTATTACTAAGGACGTCCATGCCCTACACCACACTCATACCTCATAGTCTCGCGACCACATGGGTCCAGACTAATCTACCCTGGGGCAGTTCTGATTATTTACCATTACACACTGATCACCATCAGTGCTCACTCGACACGCAATCCGGCGTGTCTACACACTAGGCTGCAGCCCTAGTGCTCTCTTCCTTCCAATCCGGTCCACAATCCGGCGGACCTAGACACTGGTGTCCTCCCCAGTGTTCTCTAACTCACAGCCCGGTCCACAATCCGGCGGACCTAGACACTGGTGTCCTCCCCAGTGTTCTCTAACTCACAGCCCGGTCCACAATCCGGCGGACCTACACATCAGGTTTCCACCTGATGCTCTCTTTAACGCCGCTTACCAACGACGATCACTTTCCTATGAATACCTTCAGCTCTCTCTCTTTTCCTTCTATGTTGGGAAGTTTCTCTCACTATTCACTAAAGGTTTGCTACTACAATAATATTATGGGATGGCCGAATCACTTAGTGTCTGAATGTTCCTTTAGCCCAAGGGCTCCTCTCTCTCCCTAATTATTCAGTGGCTACTTACCGGATCAGGGGCAGCATCTGTTCTGGCTGTAACACCTGACTAGAAGGAAAGGTTACCTGTGCTTTAAGAACAAGAGACACACACTGTATGCAAGAGTTAATCCCTGATTTAAACGCTCTCTATCATAAGAACAACACATGCACACTGGTTTACTAAGAACTGGGGTATCTTTATTACAATAACAATAAAATGGAAATAGACACATACACAGATCTGCGGGGTCTCTGTAACTAACAGGAACTGTAACACACCGCTGAAAGAAAAAGGATTAGACATACAGTATAAGGACAAGGTTATCTGCGGGGTCTCTGTAACTAACAGAAACTGTAGCACACCGCTGAAAGAAAAAGGATTAGACATACAATAGCCTAGGGAATAAAGACAAGATTAAGGTGTAAGTGTAAAGCAAGCTAATTCAGACTACCTCACCTATTAGAAGGAATGTTTCTCTCTCTCTCTGGTGGGATCAGGGCTCTTTGTCTCTCCCTCCGTCACCACAGCTTCACGCCTCTGGCTCAACTGCTTCAGCTTACAGCCTCAACTCCTCCATCTGCTTTAATGCCTTCTGATAAACTGGCAGCCCCAGCTGATAGTTCCAGCTTTGTTCATATGACTGCTCTCTCCAGCTTCAGCAATCATCTGCCTTCTTTCTCCATTCCAGAAAACCAATACAACTGAACTATACTCTTCAGCTCCAGCAAACATTCTACTCTTCACTCTTCAAGAACCAAACTGACCACTCCTCCTCTCCTGCAATTTGCTAATATGGAATCCTCTCCTCTAGTGGAAAGTTCCAGCCAGTAGCCTCCTCCCACCAGGTCCATGCACCGGGCTCCTTGCTCTAGACGCTCCCACAGTGATCAGCTGCTTGTTTCGTCTAGAGACCTGAGCCCAGGGACACTTCTTGATTAGATTCAGCTCTGGCTGGTTCTCTCCGGTTCGCTTAGGACGAACAACAGCTCAAAACTAAAATATTACCTTTCCCCTTCAAGCATCTCAGCTCTGCAGGGACAGAAAGCAAAATGGAGTCTCTCTAGTTCTGGGCCTTGTAGGCCTGAGAAGGATGAAATAACCCTTAGCTCTGTCAGAGTACCTACATAAACCATACCAATGTGTAATATAAAGTCAGGACCACAGGATCCACCCTCTACTATAGGCAGGATAATGAAAGGACACATAATTATGTCAAAGCCAATAGGCAATAGATGGATTAGAGTCAAGAATAAGGGATCTATCATCATATAAAGCAGCTATCCTCTTCTAGGTCTGGAAAAAAGGGCTTAAAAGGGCCAACACAAGGTAAGAATACAGATCCTGGATGTGAGCAAGCTTAAAGCCTTCATCACTCCGAAATAGAGCCAAAAACCATGTCAGGACAAACAGTCCTACTTATTACAAAGGTATGGCACACCTGAAGCCATCTTGATTGGAATAAAGTGGTAACTATTAAAACATTGATTTTTAAAAGGAACAAAATGAGGGGGTATATTTTGCCATAGAAAGTATGATTAGTGCTGCAGAAAGAAAAATTAGGGCACATTTTGAGTGACTTCTCAAATCCTCTTCTCTTTCATTAAAAAACCTCTGACATGCAGTCTCCCAAGATGGCCACCAGAGACAAAAGAGCCCAAATGTAGCCCAAATATCACCCAGATGTAGCCCAAGTATAGCCCAATGACAGAATGTCCCAGAGTGTTCTAAAGAACAACTAGAGCGTTAACAGTCTTACTTATGACAAAAGTATGGCACACCAGAAGCCATCTTGATTGGAATGAAGTGGTAAGTCTGAAAACCTTTAATTTAAAAAGGAACAAAATGAGGGGGTTCATTTTGCCATAGAAAGTATGATTAGTGCTTCAGAAAGAAGAATTAGGGCACATTTTGATGGCCTTCTCAAATCCTATTCTATTTCATTAAAAAAATTCTGACATGCCGACTGAAACTGAACTTTGAATACCAGCAGCAGACTTCCCAGGTGAGCAGTAGCTTTACTACAGTGATCTAATGAGCAACTAGAGTGCTAACATTCAGAATGTATGGCAAATGTGTGACACATCTGAATGCCTTCTTGATGGAACCATTGAAAATGCAATAGATCTCGCCCTCATTTAAGTTAAAGCCATTCTGTTTGTAATGAGGTGGCTTTTTGGCTTTGCTTTTATTAGTGTTTTTCAAACTTTCATGTAAATAACATGCATATATATGCATATATGTATATGT
Source organism: Lissotriton vulgaris (assembly GCF_964263255.1). Classification (NCBI taxonomy): domain Eukaryota; kingdom Metazoa; phylum Chordata; class Amphibia; order Caudata; family Salamandridae; genus Lissotriton; species Lissotriton vulgaris. Next base: position 2,039,012,262 of record NC_141685.1, on the reverse strand, counting down.
ATTCATGCATTTAAATCTGTATTTATATAGATATGCAGATTATATATGTTTATATATGTATGTATATACATACACACATACATATATATGCATATATATGCATTTATATGTGTATATGTGTGCATGCAGAGAGAGGTAGAGACATAGAGGTAGAGAGGTAGAGAGGTAGAGAGGGAGGGACTAGTAGAGAGAGGTAGAGAGTAGAGAGTGAGTGAGTAATAGAGAGTAGAGAGTGAGTAGTAGAGAGTAGTAGACTGAGTAGTAGAGAGTAGTAGAGAGTGAGTAGTAGAGTGAGTAGTAGAGAGTAGTAGAGAGTGAGTAGTAGAGTGAGTAGTAGAGAACAGTAAAGAGTGAGTAGTAGAGAGTAGTAAAGAGTGAGTAGTAGAGAGTAGCAGAGAGTGAGTAGCAGAGAGTGAGTAGTAGAGAGTAGTAGAGAGTAAGTAGTAGAGAGTGAGTAGCAGATGGAGAGAATATCAGAGAGTAGTAGAGAGTGAGTAGTAGAGTGAGTAGTAGAGAGAGAGTAGTAGAGAGTGAGTAGTAGAGAGTGAGAAGTAGAGTGAGTAGTAGAGAGTGAGTAGTAGAGATTAGTAGAGAGAGAGTAGTAGAGAGTGAGTAGTAGTGAGTAGTAGAGAGTAGTAGAGAGTGAGAAGTAGAGAGTGAGTAGTAGAGAGTAGTATAGAGTGAGAAGTAAAGAGTGAGTAGTAGAAAGAGTAATAGAGAGTGAGTAGTAGAGAGTAGAGAGTAGTAGAGAGTGAGTAGTAGAGAGTAGTAGATAGTGAGTAGTAGGGAGTGAGAAGTAGAGAGAGCAGTAGAGAGTAGTAGAGAGTGAGAAGTAAAGAGTGAGTAGTAGAGAATGAGTAGTAGAGAGTGAGTATTAGAGAGTAGTGGAGTAGTAGAGAGTGAGTAGTAGAGAGTAGTGGAGAATATTCCAAAGTTTGGCACAGCACCACTTGCACAACAAGTCCAATCAAATCATATCACTTAGAGTCCTTATTGAAGCGCTGAATCTTTGTGTACCACAGCCAGCCGACGCATTTCATTCTGTACAACAGAACTTCTTCAGGGCGTAATTATTTCCTTCAAGTTATGTTGGTATCCTGTTGTCATAAAACTAGATATTTCTTCCAAATGTTAGACGAGACGTAAGTACATTCTTATTCAAAGTGACTAGGTATCAATTTTACCCACACAATTCGGGCAGACTTGAGTAATTTATAGCATCCTCGAAGTCAGTCTTTCAAAAAGTCCAAAGTATAGGACATGATAATCACAATCCAAATGTTTCTCAAGAAAAGTCTTTTTCAATCGTTCAGAATATCGGCGTTTGGGCAGATATGAAACAACGGACACGGTTTATGACTTTTCTTGAGAAACATTTGGATTTGGATTATCATGTCCTATACTTTGAAATTTTTGAAAGACTGACTTTGAGGATGCTATAAATTACTCAAATCCATGGATGCTGCTGGGAACTCCCACAACAACACCCATTGCACACCCCTTAAACGCAGGATACTGCATTAAAGGGACTGATATTTATCAGGCAGGATTACGCCACAAAAAGTGGCTTAGTCCTGCCTGATAAATATCACTCAGTCTTCTGCGCCACCGGAAACGTAACAAAAAGTGCATCATTCATGACATGGTCAGTGACATCACTGATGGCATCACTGATGACATCTCAAATGACATCACTGATGACATCACTGATGACATCATCCATGTGACAATCAAATACACCTCATCACACACTAGTGTAATCTTTCATCACTCACTGTACAATAGAAAGTGCCATATTTGAAACCATTGACACACCAATAGAAATTTCTAAACACCCACTCAGTTATTCATAGAACTATACACACATCTAATCACTTACCTATAGATTCAGTGTTATATGCAGTGAATATTCAACAGAGCACTATCAAATATACTTCTACGTCTATTTCAACATTACACACCAGCACAAATTGTATTCACTTATAAAGACATCCTTCTGACTTATGCAAACAATTGATTATATTTACATTTACTCACCTACACACTTATACAAACACCACTTCATCTATTTATATAGATAGTAACTCACAGTTAGTGTGGTATAAAATCAATATTACAAGTATACAGTTATCCATATAGTGACTCATACAATCACTAAGTCTTAGGCACGCTTAATTAGATATAACTGTCACATACACTGCCTTTTTTTCCAATTTTAATGGAGATGAACCATTGAGAGAAATATTTCATCACCACCACACCCATAAACATATACACTCACTGAAACAACTGTTACAACATGTAGTCTTAACCTCATGTACCTACTGAATGAACTATTCGCACATTTTTTGGCAATCACACCCCCCCCACCAAACCACATAGACATTCATTTACCCATATAAATACTCAGTTAGGAACCCAATAACAAATATAGTCTTTAACATAGCAATTAAGACAAAACAATAAAGACTTTCAAACAGTTTAGTAACTACACATTATAAATAGTGAGACTCAACAAATTAGTCAAGGAAACAATCAATGACACTGTTACAAAATCCACCATCCTCACATTAATATTTATATATCCACTCATTCTTCAATGCAAAGTAGTGTATTTATAATACATATTTAAATATCAAAGCAAACCACATTCACTGAATGATGTCATCAGTGATGTCATTAGTGATATCACTGACCATGTCATGAATGATGTAATATGTGGCATCATCAGCAGTGGATTGCGGGCGCGCAAGTTATAGTGAGTACAACTAACTATAACGGGGGAAGTTCAATGGTTTTGTATGAGTAAAATGTCCAGCTAACTATAATGTATATATATTTATATATACGTGCGCGGACCTTCAAGTGCGCAAGCTGCATGCTGGCTGGCTGCCAATGTCTGTCAACACTCCAAAACAGAAATTATTGGCAGCCATCTTGTGCCTCGGTAGACTGAGGAAGAAGAAAGCAGAAAAACAAACGTGTAGAACTAAAAAAGGGGGCAGGGTAGAAGCACCCTTACCCCCTAGGCCTGCTCAGGGGGTCCAACTAGGACCCCCCAAGGCCCCAAAAAAAAAAAAGTGAAAAAATCGTGGGGTGCGCGTAACGTGCGCGCACGGGTCCGTGTACGTATGCGGACGGTACGCGGGCGGTGCACGTACCTTTCCGAGAAAGCTGCATGCTTATTCGCTGTCAACACTCCAAACCAGGATGTGTTGGCAGCCATCTTTTGCTCATTAGACTGAGGCACAAGAAAGCAGAAAAACAAACGTGTAGAACACAAAAATGGGACAGAGTAGAAACACCCTGACCCCCTAGGCCTGTTTTTGAAGTGAATTTGCAAGGTTTTTAAAATGCTAATTCCTAACTATATAAGGCCTGAAACCTATGGTTTTTTTAAGTGAATTTGCAAGGTTTTTTAAATGCTAATTCCTAACTATATATGGCCTGAAACCTATGGGTTTTTCATTGAATTTGCAAGGTATTTTAAATGCTAATTCCTAACTATATAAGGCCTGAAACCTATGGTTTTTTAAGGGAATTTGCAAGGTTTTTTAAATGCTAATTCCTAACTATATATGGCCTGAAACCTATGGTTTTTTCATTGAATTTGCAAGGTGTTTTAAATGCTAGTTCCTAACTATATATGGCCTGAAACCTATTTTTTTCAGTAAATTTGCAAGGTTTTTTAAGTGCTAATTCCTAACTATATCTGGCGTGAAACCTATTTTTTTCAAAAAACTTAAAAGGTTTTGTAAATGCAAATTCTATTAGCGAATAACATTTTTATATGTTAATATCCTTCTGGTACCACCTGAGCATCCATCTCATTTCTCAATAGAACTGAGGCACAAGAGAGCACAAAACAAGAGTGGAAAACGCAAAAAGGGGGCAGGGTAGAGACCCCTTGACCCCCTAGGCCTTCTCAGGTTGTCCCTGAAGGACCCCCAAGGGCAACATTTTTTTTTAATGAAATCACGGGGTACGCGCACGGTACGCGTACGTACGCAGACCTGTACGCGTACTATGCGCGCACCCCGCAATTTTTTTGTTTTTTTTTAATGCCCTTAGGGGTCCTTCTGGGACCCCCTGAAAAGGTCTAGGGGGTTGGGGGTCTGTACCCTGCCCCCTTTTTGTGTTTTCCACTCTTGTTTTGGGCTTTCTTGTGCCTCAGTTCTCCTGAGAAACAAGATGGTGTCCAACTCTTCCTGGTTTGGACAGTTTGGAGTGTTGACAGTCGACTGCCAGCCAATCAGGATCGCGCTCGCGTACGTAAGGGTACGCGCACGTATGAGTACGGTACGCGGACCCGTAAGCTCATATGGATATGTGTTTTTGAACCTAATTTTCATAAAAACCACTGGAGCAAATTACACCAAACATAGCAAAGGCACATCTGCGTACCAGTCCCTACAAATTTGCCATGTTTGGCGTACTTCCGTACAGCGGTTCGGGCTGTAGACTTGTCAGACCGTCTTATGGAAATTAACATGGGGAAAACACGTTTTGGGACCCCCCTTTTTTCTCAGCCCCCACTTCACGAATCCCCCCAAAACTTTCAGGGAAGGAGCGGAGCGCAGTGAGACCATTTTAAGCAAAATGACAGGCAGATCCCTCAATCGGCGCCAATGGTTATTCCCAATAGAATGTTCGGAATTTCCTTTGGTAGCCAATCCTAACTATATATACCTACTGGCTATCGACAGTAGGTAATATATATACATATATATATATATATTCACGCTCTAAGTTTCTTTTACTCTGGCAAAAGAATGGATGGCACTCCACAACTCTTTTTCAAGACTCTTTAGAGTTTATTCCGAAACAAAACAGGACGCGTTTCGGCATTTCGCCTGTATGGGGTCAAATTTATGATAGTCAGGTCTTCTTGAGCACTTATTTCCTGATGCCTCTATTGCTCCTGGTTTGGGTAGCCATGCCTTGATTGCCTGAGGTGGAAGCCACAGCGTCGTATATGCCTTGTCCTTGTCTTTGTTGCGCTTCTGGTGGTTTGCCTTTTGCACCCCTTTGTTGTGTTTGACGCATTTGCTGAAACTCCTCACGAAAATGGCTCTGCGAGGTGGATAGGATCTGTCTACTTGATGTTGTGCTTGATGTTGTGGATATTTCATCCCCTGACTGTTCTGCATCAGTGACATCTGATTCCGATGTAACTGGTTCTGGGGTGGCTGTGTTGATTGCCTTGCTTCTTAGGGCTTTTCTAGGGGCGTCAAATTTGCATGCGAATGTTAGGTTGTGCCCTTGTGCATAGTCTTTGGCATCTCTTTGAAATTTAGACTGCCTGCGTTGTCTAATTTTATCTTCATATGCCAGTAATCGCGTCTTCATTTCCTCTCGCAGGCGATCTATAGTAGTCACATCTTAATCCTGCAAGTTAAGGGCTTCCAAATCGTCAATTTCCTTTTGGTATTTCGCTCTATAGCTCCACGCGAATTTGATGAGTATTCTCAGCATCCCACCAGACATTTCTGCAGTGTAAGTGGACCACTCATCTAGTAACTGCGGGTCTGGATTTTCATATGCGGGCACCGTGTAGATGTGGAGTCCGCGTGGGATACATTTTACTGCCAGATACTTTTCAAGGGAGGTAGCCTCCCACCATTTGCGAATTTCGCGTTCATACAGTTTTTCCAACTGTATGAATGAAGTCTTGAGGGGACTCTTGGTGCTGCCATTAGATATGCTGCCTGCAGCTCCTTGTGTTACGGCATTGATCCGAATACATTGTAATGATACACAATGTTCGGTTTGAATGTACAGTTTTGCAATTTATGCCTGTCTGGCGCGAGTCTTGGTGATCTTTGTGTTAGAGTTGAACGCCTCAGCTGGGTACTTGCCGCTAACAATAAAACAAGCAAAATTGTTCGTCGCTGCGTTGCGAGGGAAATTAGAAACGGGGGGGTACGCCAGCCGACTTACCCGTCCACGTTGTCTCTCCTCGTTATGTCTCCATCTCGTGGCGCTATTTTCTCCTTTGGTGTAGCCTCAGCGGTGCACGGCGATGTCAGTTAAGCTCCAATTCCATCAAGAAACGCTATACTGCACTCCGGGGCAGGTGCACGTCCGTAAACCGGTGATGGAAACCGCGGTTATTATTCACGCTCCAAGTTTTTTTTACTCTGGCAAAAGAATGGACGGCATTCCACAACTCTTTTTCAAGACTCTTTAGAGTTTATTCAGAAATCAAAACATGACGCGTTTCGGCATCACGCCTGTATGGGGTCAAATTTATGATAGTCAGGTCTTCTTGGGCACTTATCTCCTGGTCCCTCTCTTGCTCCTGGTTTGGGTAGCCATGCCTTGATTGCCTGAGGTGGAAGCCCCCGCGTCGTATCTGCCTTGTCCTTGTCTTTGTTGCGCTTCTGGTGGTTTGCCTTTTGCACCCCTTTGTTACGTTTGACGCATTAGCTGAAACTCCTTGCGATAATGGCTCTGCGAGGTGGATAAGATCGGTCTGCTTGATGTTGTGCTTGATGTTGCGGATCTTTCATCCCCTGACTGTTCTCCATCGGTGACATCTGATTCCAATGTAACTGGTTCTGGGGTGGCTGTGTTGATTGCCTTGCTTGTTAGGGCTTTTCTAGGGGCGTCAAATTTGCGTGCGAATGTTAGGATGCGCCCTTGTGCAAAGTCTTTGGCATCTCTTTGAAATTTAGACTGCTTGTGTTGTCTATTTTTATCTTCCTATGCCAGTAATCGCGTCTTCATTTCCTCCTGCAGGCGATCTATAGTAGTCACATCTGAATCCTGCGAGATAAAGGCTTCAAAATCGTCAATTTCCTTTTGGCATTTCGCTCTATCGCTCCACGCGAATTTGATGAGTATTCTCAGCATACCACCAGACATTTCTGCAGTGTAAGTGGACTACTCATCTAGTAACTGCGGGTCCAGATTATCATATGCGGGCACCGTGTCTGCGTGGGATACGTTTTACTGCCAGATACTTTTCAAGGGAGGTAGCCTCCCACCATTTGCGAATTTCGCGTTCATACAGTTTTTCCAACTGTATGAATGAAGTCTTGAGGGGACTCTTGGTGCTGCCATTAGATATGCTGCCTGCAGCTCCTTGTGCTGCATCGATGTCAAACAGTTCATCTGCTGTGTTACGGCATTGATTCGAATACATTGTAACAATACACAATGTTCAGTTTGAATGTACAGTTTTGCAATTTATGCCGCCAATGGGTAGTTATAGTTAAGACCTAGTTTCCATAGGAAATCCCCAATATTCTATTTGGAATAACTTTGGTGCTGGTGGACAAATCTTTGCGAAATTCTCCAAGAAAATGGCCTGTTCCGCTCCTTACCTGAAAGTTTGGGGGTGATTCGTCAAGTGGTGGGGCCGAGAAAAAAGGGCGTCCCAAAACGTGTTTTTCCCATGCAATTTTCCATAGGACCTTTAGCCAGGGCAACAGCCCAAACGGTTGAACGGAATTACACCAAATTTGGCAAAAAGGTAGAGTTCAGTTCGGAGATTGTGCTTTTTTGTTAAATGGTGTAAATCCGTTCAGTAGTTCCTGAGAAAATAAAAAGTAAAATCAAAGTGATATCTAGAGACGTACTCTGTACTGTACTCTGTACCATCCCGAGCATGAGCTGCGCGAGCCAGGGGGCTGCGTTGCAGAGAGGTGTAAAAAGGGGCATGGCCTCATTACATCTCTCTGCAATGCAGCCCCCTGGCGCATACTGGAGGTTCCTGGTGGGCTAGTTGGTCCCCAGAGACCTCCAGTATGCCAGGGGAATTAGTTTCCCCTCTGCAAGCACGACAGGGGGCTTAGTTGCAGAGAGGTGTAATGTGTCTCCCTTGTCTCTGGACCCGATGGAGTGGGTTGTGTACTTTTGGAGGTGCTGCGAAAAGATTGGGGAGGGTTCCTTGTCAGTTCTCTGACCTCTGCCACAGCATAGTTGTTTGGGTGCCGGCGTTGCATGTGGCGAATCATAGTATTGTTGCCAAATGAATACTTTTTGGCAGGGTTCCCCCCTGGAAAGCACAGTGCCACAGATCAGATATGTTACTTTTGGAGCATTAACTTTCTTTAGGCCCCTTCAGATTTTAAAAAACTCCCAGACAATGTGCTCCTTTGGTTTATAGGGGGGATTATCTTCAGGCAGGAACCGCCTCTCCTCCTCCTCCTCCTCCTCCTCTTCTTCTTCTCCACCACTGTGGTGTTGTGGTGGTCCTTGTGGTGGTGGTGGTTGAGATGCTCCTGCTGCTGCTGCTACTGTAGCCATTTCTCACTACAAATAGGTCTGCAAACAGGTCTTCCTCAGTCAAAGTACAAAGTGAGAATAGAAAGGGGAGACCACTCGGTCACCCCGAACATATAGATGGGTGCCCCGATCCCCTGGGAAACCGTTGCGGGCGGGGGGCGTGTCCCGGCCGGTATGCCCATAGCGGCGTGGTCGGAGCACGCCCCCACCGCCTAAAAGGGTTGTCCTAAACACCCGCCCGGAAGTCCGTGTACCTATGGGCGGGATGGGGGCACGGCCCCGCCTTCCCGCTGCTGGAGGCGCGGGAATCCAGGGAAACGTCCTCTTGTTCCTGCGCTCTGAAGGCTGCACCACTTGTCGCTCGTGAGCCCTCAAGGGAACAAGCTGCAGTTTTTTGAACGTGTAATCTTGTTTTTTCTGTTTTAGTCGTCAAGGCGTAGCTGGGGTTCGAGTCACGGCTGGATAACAGGCAGAGGTAAAAGCCGTGCGCAGACATGCCTGGCAAGAAGAGTGGAAAGAGCTCCGAGATGGAACGAATGCTGCGCACATTGGTGAACCAAGTATCGATGATGGACAGAAAATTCGGTAAAGTAGACCAGCTGGGTCGTGGGTTAGCGGCCCTCCGGAAACAGGTAGAGGCCCAAGAGGGCCCCTCAGGGTGACCTAAGAGGATCTTGGGGCCTGCTCTACCAAACATTACCCCAGGGGGGGATAAGGGGAAAAAGAGGAAGGGGAATACGGTTCTTAGCGAGGCCCCAGTCCCGATGGAGGTCCCACTGGTCCCAGTAGCTCCAGCGTCCAGCCCGGTACCCACACCAGATGGGGGATTGCCAATCCCTGTGGTTATCACACCGCTGGACGACAACCAAATGCCTCCCAAACTAGCGCTTCAGTTGGCGGCTGTGTTACTCTGGTTGAAGAAGGGAGCGGGGGGATCCACGGCTGTGGAAGACCCGGCCGAAGAAGTTAGGCTGATTATAGAGCAGCTAAGGCAGACAAGGGGTGCTGGGCCAGCGAACGTGCCTTCTATTTCTCCACAGGTGGCGAAGGTGGTCGTTGTCGAAAACCAGAATAAGTCGACGGACACGGCTGGAGGTGCGGCGGAAGCCGGTAAGAGATCACTACCAATGATGGGGGAGGGCGCGGTACCCTCAAGGCGGGAAAGCTTGGCTCAACATATTCCCATAGCCACTAAGGAACTGGTGTGGGCTAATAAATATATAAACATGTTTTCATTGTTGACTGATCATCGTGAGTTAGAATATGCCAAGACTCAGAAGGATTTATGGCACCCCAGTGTATGGCGGGCAAAAACGGCAGAATTCAGGGTCGAGGAGTCCATGATGAATTGGATCAGGGCATTTTCTATTTTTGTAGCGATTATCTCTGAACGAACACTGGAACTGTTGAGTGACCTGGCTTGCTACCAAAGCAGGATCACAAGCTTCCATGAAAAGTATGGAGGAGAAGAATGGAAAGGGTATGACATGGCTTTTAGAAAAGCGAAAGAGTTTAATGAAACACTGACTTGGGATTGTTTGGATACTGTATCGTGTCATGCGCAGCTCCTGCCGGGATCAGCGAGTGGTTCAGGGTCGAGCACAAATGGCTCCAGGACCTTTACACAAAAAGAGCCTCAGCCCTTTCGACCAAACTACGGGGGGGACTCTCAGCCCAGGTCGGGCGGGAACGGAAATAAGCGAGGAGTGTGTTGGGGTTTCAATAAGGGGACGTGTAGCAGGCTGCAAGGAACGTGTAGGTTCAGGCATGCGTGCTCTAGTTGTGGTAACACCTCACACCCCAAAACTAGCTGCCGATCTAGAGCCAATGGAGCCAGAGGTAAAGGGGGTACAAAGCAGGATTGATACGGCGCTGCTGGAAGTCAACACCATCGCCTGTAGATATCCTGGCTTTGACCCAGTGGCTCAACAAATACCCTGATCATGCGTCTGCCGGGATCCTGCGAGATGGCTTCTCATATGGCTTCAGGATCCCGGCGGGCCCCCTCATGTAAGAAACAACTGTCAGTTCAGCGCAACCCGCGGTTGCCGCCAAAAAGATCGCCAAGGAGGTTGGCTTGAGGCGGGTTGCAGGACCTTTTTGTGACCCACCAACGGCCGATTTTGTGTGTTTGCCTTTAGGGGCAGTGCCTAAAAAGGACCCGGGGGAGTACAGGCTCATCCATAATTTGTCGGCACCAAAGGGGGCTTCTGTTAATGAGGCGATTGATCCTGACATTTGCAGTGTAAAGTATGCATCTTTCGATGACGCAGTTGTAATGTTGAATCGCTTAGGCCCTGGTGCATTATTAGCAAAATCAGATTTTGAATCTGCATTTAGGTTGCTTTCGGTGCATCCCCAAGATCAGCACTTGCTGGGTTTTACGTTTCAGGGAAGATACTACATGGAAATGTGCATGCCAATGGGTTGTTCAATTTCGTGTGCCTATTTTGAAATGTTTAGCTCGTTTCTGGAGTGGGTGTTCTCGAAGGCCACAGGGCACCAACATGTGATGCATTATCTTGATGACTTCTTGTTTCTCGGCCCAGCGGGCTCTCTGGACTGTGCACGGGCATTGCAGGATTTCTGCATGCTCATGTGGGGTTTCGGGGTACCGTTGGCGCCAGGTAAGACGGTGGGGCCGACTACCTCGCTGGAGTTTCTAGGCATCGAACTAGACTCCGCTTGCCGGAGGAGAAGATTGCCAAATTCAGGGCTTCCCTGTTGCAGTGTCTTCGGAACGAGAAAGTGACACTGCACCAATTACAGCAAACAGTGAGCCAGCTTAACTTTGCATTAAGGGTGATACCAATGGCCCGCCCTTTCTCATGATCCATTGCCCAGGCCATGGTGGGCCTCAAGGAAGGGCACCATCGCACGAGGCTGTCGGCAGAGGTTCGCCAGGACATGCTCATTTGGCTGGCATTCCTGGCGGACTTCAACAGCCGAGTGGTCTGGAGCAAAGCCCCGGCCTCATCGGCGGAAATAGGCTTATGGACCGACTCGGCGGGCATCGTGGGGTTTGGCGCGATCCTCGGAAACCGTTTGTCGGCCCAAAGATGGCCAGCATGGTGATAAACAAGCGGTTTGACGAGTAACATTGGCTTTCTAGAGCTCTTCCCCATCAGGGTGGCTCTGTCGGCATGGCCGGAGGAATTCAGAGACCGCTCGGTGGTATTTTGGTCTGATAACATGACTGTGGTTGAGTGCATTAATCAGCAGGCAGCACGCTGCAAATGGATATTGCGATTGTTGAAAAAAATTGTGTTGAAATGCTTGAGATTAAACGTACAATTCAGGGCTAAACATGTGCCGGGTGTACTGAATAATGCAGCTGATGCGCTCTCTCGTGTCAAAATACAGGCTTTCAGGGATTGTTTACCCTCAGCGGAGCTAGTGGCAGCGCCATTTCCCAAAGCACTATGGCAAATCGGCGCCCCGGACTACAAAACCTTGTGGCAGCCAGTATAGCGCCCAGGACGAGAAAAGCTTATGAAGGGGCGTTCCGCTCGTACTGGGCCTTTTTGGGCCCGGCATGGGAGCATAGATGGGGGCAGGAGGGGTCCTTTACCCAATTTTTAGTGGCACTTCATGAAGAAGGCCGTCGGCGGCAACCGCAAGTCGGTATAAGGCCTCAATATCATTTATGGCTCAGCTCCATGGGATCAGGTACCCGACGGACTCCTTTCTAGTCAGGAAGGCGCTGCGCAGCTGGCGGCGTTTAGAAGGGTGCAAAAAGGATAACAGGCACCCAATAGGATTTGACAAGTTGACCTCCTTGCTGGCTAAACTGGAGGAGACATGCTTCTCACCTAGCGAGGTTGTACTATTCCGGGCAGCATTCGCGTTGGCGTTCTATGGGGCCCTGCGGGTGAGCGAACTAGTGGCTGCCAACAAAAGAGATACTGAAGGGGGTCTGCGCAGGGATCACATGCAAGTAAGGAGGGACTCTCTGCTGATCACGATATCCAGGTCAAAGACGGACCAGGAGGCCCAGGGGACTAGCACTGTGTTTCAGCGTGCTCCAGGTAGTCCCTGTTGTCCAGTGAGGCATGTTGAGGCCTACCTAAAACAAAGGTTGACAACATGGGGGGGAGCCTTGCTGCGACATACGGATGGCGCCCCGTTGACAGTTTCAGTTTCAGAGGGTGCTGGCAATCACGATTGCAGCGGCGGACTTGAACCCGAATGATTTTGGGACCCATTCATTCAGGATAGGGGCCGCTACAGAAGCTACGGCTCAAGGTCTGCAGGCAGACAATGTTGAGCAGTTGGGCCGCAGGTCTTTGAATTGTTTCATGAGGTACGTGCGACTGCACATGTTGTAAGTTACACATGTTGTCTTTTGTTTGGATTACAGTTTCACGAGCCTGTGACGCAGGGCGGAAATTGGGACCGGCCCAGTGTCAGCTAACCACCACTTCAGGAACAAGGAATGGAAGACGTGTGGTCTGGGTCGTGGGCCACTCATACGTGAGGCGTGGCGGGGACATATTCAAGACAGGTGATGCGATCCACACATCTGAGGAATATGGGTTCAGGGTGTCCTTCCATGGGAAGGGCGGTCTGTGTATTGACCGACTGCAAAGTTTTGTGGAAGAATTACTAGGGCGGCACAGGTCACCGCCATCTGTAGTCATAGTGCACATTGGGGGCAATGACTTGGTAAGACTGGGCAGACGAGCTTTAGTTAAGCATATACTTTCTGCAGTTAGTTGGTTAGCAAAGACGCTCCCGGGATGTACAATAGCTTGGACTCACATGATCCCGAGGAGGGTATGGCGGGGAAGGTTGTCCACAAAAGCGTTGAACCATTCGGTAAAGAGGGTCAACAATAAGATGGAGAAACTGTTTCGCTCTGCTCATCTTCAGAGCATATCTCATGGGTGCATCTGGGGCGATCATTGTTATTCAGATGATGGGGTACACCTGTCCAGTTTGGGGAATGACTTGTTGATAGGAGACTTGATAGCTTGGCTAGTGAGATTGAGGAGACATGACCTATAGAAGGTGTGGGGGGGCCAGATAGTCGGTCAACTATCTGGCCTGTGGCGGTAAGGTCATGATCAGTGAGCAGTGATTTCAAGGTCCCTAGAGGGGGCCCCACCCATTATGGATGGGAGCGCCCGGTGGGAAGCGGCCATTGGCCCCTCCCACAGGGGGCAGCACCCATTACGGATGGGTCTCCCAGGGGGAGACGGCCATATGCCTCTCCCAGGGGGAGACGGCTATATGCCCCTCCCCAGAATTTCCCGGGGGCCGGATATCCGCTCCGGCGGAAGAGAGTGCGGGGAAAAGGGGGGAGTCCACGCTGTCCTTCTTACGGATACCCCGCACGGGAACTCAGACGACCTTAAGATGGCATCGAGTGAAAGGGGGCCCCCACGACAAGGGAAGTTACAGTTGGCTAAGAGAGTAAAGTCCTCTGCGCATGCGCCACTCACACGTGAGGGCGGGAATTTGGTGATAGGGATTTGACACCGGTTAAGACCTTGCCATTGGCCCCTAACGTTAGGATGTACAAATTCGTATATAATGCATTTGTCATGATGTTAGACTCCGTTAGGAAATCTTTGTATTAGAGATTTGTTAAGGTTAGCCTGAATGCATGTCTTCATCAAATGTAATGGAAGTTGAATTTGTACATGATACATGAAACATTTTTAATTTAAAGTTTTAAATTTTGTTTCATATTTTAATAAATACGACCGGGGGGTCCTGAGGCCCCCCTGCCTTCCAAAAGTTCAAACTGTGTCCGTCTCCTCCCATTGGGATTGGTGGTGGAAGGGGTGGCGGGCATCGCGGCCCATATGGAAAGGGGAGACCGCTCGGTCACCCCAAATGTATGGATGGGTGCCCCGATCCCCTGGGAAACCGTTGCGGGTGGGGGGCGTGTCCCGGCCGGTATGCCCATAGCAGCATGGTCGGAGCACGCCCCGCCACATAAAAGGGTTGTCCTAAACACCCGTCCGGAAGTCCGTGTACCTATGGGCGGGATGGGGTGCGGCCCCGCCTTCCCGCTGCTGGATAAAAGGCGCGGGAATCCAGGGAAGCGTCCTCTTGTTCCTGCGCTCTGAAGGCTGCATCACTCGTCGCTCGTGAGCCCTCAAGGGAACAAGCTGCAGTTTTTGACCTACCCATCAGCCCCTGTTGCAAAATATTTGGAGTGAACAAAGTTCTATGTTGCAAATTTGATTGTAATAAAACATGTTTTGTTGGAATCGTTGCTTTCATCTTAAATTGATGACAAGAGTATGCATGTAACTGAATACTTGCTTATAGGCCTTTTTTCCTTTGTAGAAATATTAAGGAATGTATGCAATAAAGATTGTTCTGTGCTATAGGACCTTTTTTCCTTTGTAGCAATGTTGAAGTCAGTGGATATATCGAGCTGTACTACAAGAGTAAGCATAGGTTTCTTTTCCCTAGTAGGTAACTAATTGTCGTATTTATTTAGTCTTCGGTCGGGTGGTAAGGTCATGATCGGTGAGCAGTGATTTCAGGGTCCCTAGGGGGGGTGCCACCCATTATGGATGGGAGCGCCCAGGGGGAGGCGGCCATTGGCTCCTCCCACGGGGCGGCACACATTACAGATGGGTCGCCCAGGGGTAGACGGCTATATGCCCCTCCCCAGAATTTCCCGGGGGCCGGATAGCCGCTCCAGCGGAAGAGAGTGCGGGGAAAGGGGGGAAGTCCACGCTGTCCTTCTTACGGTTACCCCGCACGGGAACTCGGAAGACCTTAAGATGGCATCGAGTGAAAGGGGGCCCCCACGACAAGGGAAGTTACAGTTGGCTACGAGGGTAAAGTCCTCTGCGCATGCGCCACTCACACGTGAGGGCGGGAATTTGGTGATAGGGATCTGACACCGGTTAAGACCTTGCCGTTGGCCCCTAACGTTAGGATGTACAAATTCGTATACAATGCATTTGTCATGATGTTAGACTCGGTTATGAAATCTTTGTATTAGAGATTTGTTAAGGTTAGCCTGAATACCTGTCTTCATAAAATGTAATGGAAGTTGAATTTGTACATGATACATGAAACGTTTTTAATTTAAAGTTTTAAATTTTGTTTCATATTTTAATAAATACGGCCGGGGGGGTCGTGAGGCCCCCCTGCCTTCCAAAAGTTCAAACTGTGTCTATCTCCTCCCATTGGGATTGGTGGTGGAAGGGGTGGCGGGCATCCCAGCCCGTATGAGGAAAAACGGTGGGGGCTTTCATCATTTGGAAAAAAAAACTGTTCTGAACAAATGAAAAGTGTTATTTTCAGATCACATGACCCGACGCGCTTACGCTACGCGCCCCGGGGCGCTTACGTAGCGCGATCGTATGTGCTCGGGTGCTTCCGGGTGCGCTTACGCCGTGTGTATCACGCGAACGCGGCTACTCGATACGTCACAATGATGTTTTCGTTTGCGGCAATAGCGCAAACGGGACGCTCACCGGTACGCGCACCGGGGCGCGCCGCAAGACTGCGCTTTCCGGTGCGCACACCGGTACGAGAAAGAAATTAACAATATACATAAAAAATTAGTATTACATAAATATACAATATAGGAATCACTATAAAAAATATTATATTTCATAGCAATAGAAATTTGCTATTAAAAAACCTTTGAAATTCACTGAAAAAAACATACCTTTGAGGCCCTATATATAGTTAGGAATTAGCATTTACAAAACCTATGAAATTCACAGAAACAAACATAGGTTTCACACCAGTTATAGTTAGGAATTAGCATTTAAAAAACCTATTAAATTCACTGAAAAAACCATAGTTTTGACACCAGTTATAGTTAGCTGGAAATTTTACTGACATAAAACCATTGAAATTCCCACGTTATAGTTAGTTGGACTCACTATAACTTGCGCGCCTGCAATGCACTGCTGATGACGTCACATATTACATCACTCATGACATGGTCAGTTCAAGTTCAAGTTCCAAAATTTGTATAGCGCACTACTCACCCAGAGGGTCTCAAGGCGCTTGAAGGAGGAAGGTGCTTTACATATCGAATAACCAAGTTTTTAGTTGCTTTCTGAAGGAGAGGTGGTTCGGTGTAAGGCGGAGATGAGTGGGGAGAGAGTTCCAGGTCTTGGCCACCAAGTAGGAGAAGGATCTTTCTCCCATGGTGGATCTGTGAATTCGCGGAATTGCGGCGAGGGCTTGATTGGTGATCGTAGCTGGCGGGAGGGGGTGTAGAAGGATAGTCGCGTGTTGAGGCATTCGGGACCTAGGTCGTAGAGGGCTTTGTGTGCGTGGGTGAGGAGACGGAACGTTATTCTCTTGTTGACAGGGAGCCAATGGAGATCTTTCAGGTGGCCGGAAATGTGAGCTTGTCGAGGGATGTCCAGTATGAGTCTGGCTGAGGCGTTTTGGATGCAATGGAGTTTTTTCTGTAGTTTGGCTGTGGTTCCGGCGTAAAGGGTATTTCCGTAATCCAGACGGCTTGTGACCAGTGCATGGGTGACCGTCTTCCTTGTTTCGGTGGGGATCCATCGGAAGTTTTTTTTGAGCATGCGTAGGATGTTGAAGCATGATGATGAGACGGCGTTGACTTGTCTGGTCATCAAGAGGGAGGAGTCCAGGATGAAGCCCAGGTTACATGTGTGGTCGGTAGGTATGGGTGCGGATCCCAGGGCCGGTGGCCACCATGAGTCGTCCCAGGCAGAGGGGGATGACCCTAAGATGAGGACTTCCATTTTGTCCAAGTTAAGTTTTAAACGGCTCTTTTTCATCCATTCGGCTACTTCTTTTATTCCTTCGTGAAGGTTAGTTTTGGCGGTGTTTGGGTCTTTGGTGAGGGAGAGGCACAGCTGGGTGTCGTCTGCATAGGAGATGATGTTGAGGTTGTGTTGGCGTGCAATGGATACGAGGGGAGTCATGTATACGTTGACGAGGGTGGGACTGAGTGATGAACCTTGTGGTACGCCGCAGATGACTTCGGTGATTTGAAGGGGGGGAGGCGGACTCTCTGGGTTCTTCCGGCAAGGAACGATATGATCCATTCCAATGCTTTTCCTTGTAGTCCGACGTTGCTGAGTCGTTGTATAAGGGTGCTATGACAGACTGTGTTGAAGGCTGCGGAGAGGTCAAGTAAAATGAGGGCAATTGTTTCTCCGTTGTCCAGTAATGTTTAGATGTCGTCTGTTGCTGCGATGAGGACGGTTTCGGTGCTGTGTTGGCTCGGAAGCCGGATTGTGAAGGGTCGAGGGATTTGTTGGATTTAAGGAAGGCGGCGAGCTGACTGTTGACGGCTTTCTCAATGACTTTGGCGGGGAATGGGAGGAGCGAGATGTGGCGGTAGTTCTTAAGTTTGGTGGGGTCTGCTGTGGGTTTCTTCAGAAGGGGGCTGAGTTCGGCGTGTTTCCAGATTTCCGGGAAGGTAGCGGAGTTGAAGGAACAGTTGATGACATCGCGGAGATGGGGTGTGATGATGGAGCGTGATTTGTTGAAAATGTGGTGGGGGCATGGGTCGGTTGGCGATCCTGAGTGGATGGAGTTTATCAGGGGGATGGTGTCTTCGGTGGTGATTGGGTTCCAGGCGCAAAGGTTGTTAGAGGGCTGTGTTGGTTCGGAAATGGGTGGAGTGGACATGTCTTCGAGCTGGTTTTCAAAGCTGTTGTGTATTTCAGTGACATCACTCATGTCGAGTGAACAAGCGGTGTTCGTGCTGCAAAACTCGTCTCTGACACTTGGGTTAATAAAAATCTAACGAGCACGAAATCTGGGTCCGTGTCCTACTTTGCCTGCATCGCGTGAATCAAGACGTGGCGGCTGTGCAGGATTTAAAAATATATATATACATACAGATACACTCCAATCACAAGATTAACACTATAAAACAACCCTTAGGCATCTCTCATGGCACAAAAATGTTGAATTAGGGGTTATCTGGAGCTGTTTGATTACTATAGACGCATATGTAGTTCTGCATCCAGATTATAACCTTGTGGATTCTCGGTGAGTTGTGATTCTGCTCTTCTTAGGCTTAGTGTCCTTTCCCCACCTTGTTCTTTTTGCTTAATGGTTTTAATGCCAGAGTATTTCAATTGTTTGCTATCATTTGAGTGGAAATCATGAAAATGTTTGGCCATTGGGTAGGTGAAGTCCTTATTTTTGATGGTCCGCAGATGTTGCAAGATCCTCAATTTCAGTTTGTTAATATGGCTTGTAACATATAACTTTTTGCAGTGACACTGTAGTAAGTAGACCACGAATTTAGACTCACATGTGATGTGATCCATAATGTGCTCAATTTTGTCATTTTTATGTTGAAAAGTATTTTCCAATTCCTTTGTATAATTTCACTCAATTCATTGTTTTGGTTGTTAAAATCAATAATCAGTCGAGTTGTGGTTTTCAATATTTTGTTTTAACTCTGAACAATTGTGATGTGCTATTAGAAGATCTTTTTAATTTTGGATTTCACTTTAGTTCTTGTGGTTTCATTGACTTCGCAATGGATATCGCCTTTCCAGGAAGAGGTCACTCATCTCATCCAACTGAGCTTCCATATCAGTGGTTTCAGAGCAGTTTCTCCTGGCACTAAGCATGGGCGAATTTTGCAAATTCGCGATCCGCGAATTTGCGAATTTGCGATCCGCAAAATTTGCGAATTTGTGCGAATTTGCGGATTATTGTTTTTTGCGTGTTCGCGGGGTTTTTTGCGTGTTCGCTGGGTTTTTTGCATGCTCGCGGGGCTTTTTGCGTCTTCGCGAGCCGCTTGCATAGCGAAGTTACCCATGCAGTCGTTTATGGGAGAGCGAGAGAGAGATAGATAGATAGATAGATAGATAGATAGATAGATAGATAGATAGATAGATAGATAGAAAGAGAGAGAAAGAGAGGGAAAGAGAGAGGGAGAGAGAGAACGAGAGAAAGAAAGAGAAGCCGGATCTCTGAAGGGCCAGATTCCTGAGTTGCCCCTACAGAACATACAGCTTTTTATTTTTAGCAAAATGCATATGAAAATTGTGCTGTAAAGGTCTCTTTTAGTTTAACCCCTCCTGACAACTCAAAATGGGTGTATTTGCCATCCTCTCCCTTCTTCCTGTTTTTTATATCTGTAAGTGCTTCCTGATGAGGTTTAATTCCTTGGACAGGTGCCTCGTTGCCTACTTGTAACTATTCTCTGACCCTGCTTCAAGGGTCAGAGCAGGGTCAGAGAATAGTTGCAAGTAGGCAACGAGGCGCCAGGAAGCAATTAGCAGCAGGTGTCCAAGTTGAAGTTAATTTGTTTGTAACCCTTTTGTAAAAGGTTACAAAGAAATTAGGTTCAACTTTTGCACCTGCTGCTGTAACCCTTGCTTGGCTGAAAATTCGTCCCCGCTGATTTGCGGATTTTACCGCGATTTCGCGAGATTCGCGGATCGCGAAATCGCGGAAAATCCGCAAATTCGCCTGCGAAACGGATTTTACGCCCACCCTTCCCTGGCACTAAGCATTTCTCCA
The DNA here is from genome assembly GCF_964263255.1 of Lissotriton vulgaris. NCBI lineage: Eukaryota > Metazoa > Chordata > Amphibia > Caudata > Salamandridae > Lissotriton > Lissotriton vulgaris. The sequence continues at coordinate 2,038,992,570 of NC_141685.1, read as the reverse complement.
TAGGGTATGCTCCATTTTATATGTTGTGGATGCACACTGTTAGCATGGAGAATGCTGATGCATGAGGTTGGTTTCCAATACATCTTGGTGCAAAGTTTTAGATTTTTGATGAAGCTTTCTACGTCCAGGAAGATTACATTAGACTCACTGATAGAAGTTGTAAAAGAGAGATTAAATGTATTGTTGTTCAGGTTTTGTATAAAGTTTTCAAAATCGGTACAGCCTCCTTCCCATATCATGAAAAGTTTGTCCATAAATCTACTCCATATTTTGATGTTATGACTGAATGGCATTTTCTGAATTTCAGTCTTACAAACTGCCATCACGAGATTAGCGAAGGTGGGCGCAAAAGATGTCCCCATTGCTGTCACCTTTGAAGTGGAATATTTTGTGATTAAGGCAATATGTTAACATGTCCAACAATATCTCTGAGTGTTCTATGTATCTTACAGATCTTGTGTTCAAGAAGTATTTGACAGCAGCAATTCCAACAGTACGGACGATCAATGTGTAGAGGGATGTAACGTCTATTGTTGCCATAATGAAGCCTTCTTTCCATTCCATTTCTTGAATCTTAGTAAGGAAATCCATAGTGTCTCTCAGGTAAGAGGGCAAAGATGTCACATAGTTAATTAAAAAAAAATGTCACTGTAGTTTGATGAGTTTCCAAGGAGCAAACCCTTGGAACTACCAATTGGTCTTCCTGGTGGGTTGTTGATGGATTTATGAAATTTTGAGAGAAAGTAAATCGTTGGGACAATGGGAAAATCAATTTTGAGGTACATATATTCTTCCTTATCATTTAGGCCCTTTTCTTTCCAGACCAAAAGCATTAGGTGATATTCCTTGGCCCAGGTTTCCATTGACTGGCTTTTAATTTCTCATAATGATCCTCATTCACCAGTTGTCTGTTGTCCTCATCAAGATTCTGTACCGCTATATTTCCGCCTTAATCGGAGGCTTTGATTATGATCTGTGTGTAGTCTTATAGTTCTCTTAATGCTTGCTGTTCTCCTGGTGTTAAATTCTAATTCTGCTTCTTTTTTCTCTTGATTGTGGGGTTATTAAGTGTTGTGCGATTCAAATCCTCCACCATGACTTCTTGGAAGTGGTCAATTTTATTGCCTGGTGGAAGTTGTGGACAGAAGGTGGATTGTGCTCTGAATCCGCTGTCACCTTCTTTCCAAGTGGCAATTCCCAAACGGATACAGAGTTGTTTATCCTACTCCTGAGGTTGTTGTGGTTCAGTATCTCCAGAGTCCGGCTCTTTTTGCAGTTCCATTAGGGTTCTTAATGCAGGTATATCTTTTGGACATAAAATTCATGTTTCCATACTTATCACCATTTATTATATTCGAGTTGGAAGTTTATTTTCAAAATGTTTTTTTAGTTTGAGCTTGCAACAAAGATTGTATAGATCAATACGGATGTTAGGAATATCAATATCATGGTTTGGACAAAAGGTGAGTTCTTTAATGAGCAGTGCAATCTGATCCGGACTTAAGATCTTATCTGAGATATTGATATATAGGTCCTTTCTAATCAAGGTCTTCTTTAGTTTTGCTTGTTCCTTCCTCTTCCTTTTTTGGATCTTACTACATTTTCTGGTTTTTCTGTTTGTGGTTTCATTTGTCCTCTACCTCGTATTATTTCTCTTTCTCTTTGTCATGTTGTTATTTGGACTAGTCGCATCTCCCCGCAATAATCCAAATTGGATGTACTTGGCTCATCATCACCCACATTTATATCAGAACTATCCACAGTACCTGCCATATCCAGCACATTTGTCTATTAATGCTTTAGTTCTATATAGGTCATACTTTCTAGCAAAAGTGTAAATCTGCCTGTTCGCGTGATCTAGTCGGTCTCTATTGCCTTTGCTAGCATTTCTCTTTTCCACATCAGTTTCATGTTTGTTGCTTTTTTTCTCCATTGATTCAATCAAATCCTTCTTCTCATCATTAGAAGGATATTTGTCTAATTATTCATCTAGTTCTTTAAGCTTTGCTGTTATTATCTCCAGATTCCTTTCTGCATGTATAATAAATGTTCTCATTAATTTGAGGTAACAATCATTGGTGTCAGATTGCCATTGTTTGATCAAATCGGTATCCAGGTCATTCAGTGTAGGCATTATTAGGATTCTCAATCCTCTGGGTACTCTCTTAAGTTCAATATATTTCTCTAAGGTGGCCTTCTCCAACCGTTTGTTGACTTTAAAGATCTGATTTTGTTGTAATTCTCTAATCACCACTGCGATTGTTCTCTTTGTTCCATTTTCATGCTTTACATTCGTGTTTGTGTTAATTGATGGCTCTGCATCATCATTTAATAATTCACTGACATGCAATGTTCTATTCCTGCTTCTCTCTGCCATATTGAGTGAAAAGATGAGGATGTTTGTAATGATTCCTTTGTTGTGCAAATATGGTGTGCTCTTTAATTCAAATATTCCTCCTGTTGCAGATTGCACCTTTCTCTGCTGTTCTTGAAACAGTGTTCGACAGTTTAAAAGAATTGAGGAAATGCTTGTGTCCACTGCTCACAAAGTTCCCAAATATTTGATTAAAGGAGACCGAGAGAACGGTGATTTTTTTAGTTGATTCCGCCGCCGTTTCTTCTCCCAACTCGGATCAAACCAAGGCAATTTTCTTATGTGCGGATCCAATGCTCACAATGTTTCAAATTAATTATTCTACGAAGATTGAGAGGAAGGATTACACTGAAGTTTTTTTATCAATTCTGCCTTTGTTTCCTCCCCAGCCCAGTTCAAACAAAGTGGTTTTCCTATCCATGTGGTTCCGCCCGCCATAAGCTACCTCCTGTGCACCACCCCCACAGTGTTTGGGCACTGCTCACAAAATCTCTCCATGCCTTTGTACTCACCGCTGAGATTGTCGCCGGCCACCTGGCACCAATTAGAGCCTCAGCAGACACGCTGTCAATTTAACATGTGAAGCAGAGGCGTCAACAGGTTGACGTCCCCAAAGCTCAAATAGCTGCAAATTTCCAAGCCGCTTTGCCTCACTTCTCGAGTGCTTGTGGTGAGCAGCACAGCCACTGCATCAATATGTCAAAAATTCAATCCTTTGCTTATCCTCTTCCTCCACAGTGAGAATTCACGGCACCACAACAGATGTCAATTTTTAAAAAGTATTTATTGGCACACCGAAGTGCAAAACAAAGTTTAAAAGGACGGTCTTTGCGTTTCGGCTTCCAAGCATTCTACTGGACCATAGAGTCCCACCATCTAGAGCGTCTATTTAAGTGCCCAAGTGCTAGATTCCTCTTCACTTTTTACTGCTTTTAAGCTGTGAGACAGTGCATCCCCATATACAAGTGATGAGACATTCTATGTATATATAAGAATGTATTTAGCCTGCCCCTTATCGGGGGGGATCTGAGACAAAGTCCTCAATCTGAGGCCAAAAAATCATATATTTTTTAAAACACTATGCTACAAATTGACAGAGGTCTCCTGTCCCCCGTGGTTGGCAAGTTCATAATTTGGTGGGGGGGGGGGAGGGGTTTCCAACCCCTCAAGTCAATTTCTGCCTCAGGTACTCTGTCCCCCAAGGCCCGCCATCCCCTAAGTTCCGCCATTTTGTTTTAAATGGGGAGGGGGACGCGTGGCCAAGTAGGATCTGCAGACCAGACATATCTAAAGATTGGATCTAATTGGCTGCCAACACACATATATCTCTCTACCTCACCTCTCTATCACTGCCCCTCTAAATCACTCTCAACTATCTACCTCACTCTCTCTGTAACTCTGTATCAACATCGGGAAATGGCATTCACAACGCAGATGGAACCATGCGTTCCATGCTTGCCTTCACCACACATATGCCTTTATCATGCATATGCGTGTTAAAGGCACTCAGCACTCTAGATTTAAAGTTCATGGGCATGGACAATGGAAAGATATAGACAGGAAGGATCAGGATGCTGCTTGGTAAGGGTTCAGGGTGGAGTTATGTAGGTTTTAAAGCTAGGGGTCAGTTTTAGGGCTCAGTGCTGTGGGCTGAGGTGTTTTTAAGACTGGGGTTGCAATCGTTTTTAGGACTGGGGCTGGGTTTTAGGGCTCAGGGTAGGGTGGAGTCAGGCAGTTTTTAGGGCTCAGCGTGGAGGGCTGGGGTCAGGGTTTTTTAGGGTTACGGCAGGGTCTGAGGTGTAATCTTTACCATGCATAAGCCTTTACCAATCATGCCATTACAACGAAATTAATTGTGAAGGCATGTGTGCAAAATAGATGCATTGTTAAGACACAATAAAGATTGCAATGTTAAGGCATGCAATATCATCACATGTGTATTTTCATCACTCAATTATCGACATCACTTCTTTCTCCACCTCTGCTCATTTCTCTCTATTCTTCATCTCAGTTTCTACTCTTCACCCAACTCCCTCTACCATTTTCTCTGCCTCACTGCTCATGTTAACATTCCTGTCTATCTAATCTCTTCACATTTTTTCTTCTCACAACTTCATCACTCTCTTGCTACATATCGCCCACTACCAAACTTCTCAACTACTCTACCTCTCTCTGCAACTGCCTCTCTCCAACTTGTCTCTCTTCCTAGCATGCCTCACTCTCTGTCTCACTTCTTGGCAGACTCCATCTTTTTTCTAATTTCCTCCTACCTGTCTCTAGCTTTTTTTACATCTTTAGCACACTCAAAAACATTACCTGTCTGTCAAGCTCTCTTTCCCATCTAGTGTTTCCTCTTTCTGCCTCTGAATGTTTCTGGAAAAAGATCTTTTTTGTTTTTACCCTACATCTCAATTCATCCCACCTATCTCTCAATCTCATCTCTGCCTCCTTTCTTCCTCTTCTCCATCTCTTTTGCTATAACATTCTCGGTATCTCTCTGTCATTCTCCAATATCCTACCCTTTCAATTTCTTTTACTCAGAAAGTTGAGTACTGTCCAACAGGAGAAGTGTCAATACAGAAGGTTCAGGAGGAGAAAAGAGACAAGGCTAGGGAAGAGAATTAAGGAGAATAATATCATATTTCACTCAGTGAATAGCTGTACAATTTTCAAGCCTTGTTTTGACTTTCACTAGTGCATTGAAATTTACAGTTGTGAAAGGGGATTTATTTGTGACTACCTACATGTGCATATGCCTTATTCTAATATTATGCATTATTTCACCCATTCAACATCCAAAAAGTCACCTGCATTGTATCTTTACTTCTGTCGTGGGGCTGGGCCTTGCATTCACACAGTGTTAAGTTGACATGAGCTTATTAGAAGTTTAAACGCAATTTTTCCTTTCTGCTGCCTTTTGCACACGTCGCACACTTTATTAATTGTTTAGAGTTTAGCAGAGTGTTTTGCTTCACACGAGAATATGTTTTTCTACATTAGTAGCCTTGCTTGGTAAGCTTAGTCTGAACAGTGAGTGCCGAGGCCTTCAAGGTTATTTCAAGACAGTGGTTGTTGTTCGGACTGATCAGCGCACGTTCTAGACATAGCACATATGCAGCTGTGGCCACCTCTGACATTGGCGCGTTTAATAATGCACTGCGTAGGCATGATCACACACACTTGGAGAACATTTGAATGCTGAGAGCTTGTGCAGAATTTGATGTGATCCACTTCTGCTAAATACCAGAGGTATGGGGCAGCCTATGTAATCCTAAGAGACCTTCGTTAGTTATAAAATAACCTACTAGCATGGGAGGGTGAAATATAGGTATATATTTAACTTGTTTCCATTTAGCATTATAACATGCTTCCTCACTTTGTATTTTATGGAATAGAAACTATGCTGACAATCTTGTTTCTAATGATATGTCTGCTTGTATTAACTAAGGTGCTGCGCATGAGAACCGGCATTAGAAATAAATATTTTAAACTTGCTTGTGTCTCTTTTTACTCCCTGTTTTGGACTGGTATAAGAGTATAACGAAAGAGTGTTCTTGTTTTCCACATTGCCTGAGGTAACCTAAGTCGCATGTTCTGGGTTGTCTAATCATTGGTTTTTTTGCTTTAGGACTAAGAGCTAATGAGACACTGATGCTAGTCTGGTAGGGGATGTTGGGTACTAAGGTGAGTTTTGCCACACCCTAATTCACTAAATGTAAATTGTAAATTGATACTTGTATAGCGCACTACTCACCCGCAAGGGTCTCAAGGCGCTTGTACGACTACCGCTGTGGAACCCATCCTGGCTTTCCCTGTGAGGCGTCCACTCCTGGGCATCCCCAAGGTGGAGGCCAGGCATCCTTAGCGTTGTGGAGATTAATCAAGCTATTGCCCAGAGTTGCAGAGTGGGACTCCATGATTGGAATAGGCACCAATGTGAGAATTATCAGGTCCGTGGAATTTTGAGCCCAAGACCCGCCGAGGAGAATTGAACCCTGGTACCAGGCCAGACCTCTGCATCAGGGTCTGCCGCTCTAACCATTGAGCCACACTTCACTAAGGTCCTAAGTCTCTGTGCACAGTTCTGTGTAGGAGCAGAATCCCTGCAACATGGCGCCCTAACGATGGAGGACTTATAACATGACGCTTGAGTAGTACTTATATCAGTCCTTAAATTCTTCACTATTGTTTCCGGTTAACAGTGGTGACGGATAAACCTACCTATTGTTACATTGGTCTTTTCAAGCTTGAATCTTTCAAAATGGGTTCCTTTTGAATTACTACCCAGTTGTGCTTCATTGTTTTACATTATATCTCTAATTCTCGGTGTCGCAATGGATAATGTTGACATCCCGCAGCATAGTTGCATTGCGGTCCGCAATCGTTTGTAGGCTTATAACGTTGGCTTAGAGGGCATGGCAGTTATTTTGGTGGTGAGTGCTGAGGTTGCTTACCCGTTTGAGATTTTCTACTCATGGGTGACATTTCCTTCAGTAGATGCGGCTACTCAGGTGTTTCACACTTATACTCTCACAGCCGTGCCCTTGGAATATGTTCTATATAGGACACAGGAAATTCCTATTTCTGCTTGGCAGCACCGTGTTTGGTTCGATGGTGTCCTTCTCCACAATGTAACGGTGATTAGATTGAGTCCTTTGTCCATTCCAGGCGCTTCTTGGCCTGTTTTGTCTGGATTTACCCTGCATCCTCGTGCGGAGTAGTCCCCATTGATGAATTGCGGCCCCTATATAACTCTGCAATCAGTAATATCAGGGCCCTGGTTCAATATATCACCCGCAATTCCCAAGGAGGGGCCCCTGGTGTTGCGGCGCTTCCAGCTGGACCGAGCGAAATGAAGCTTAGTTCCATGATGGTTAATGCGGTTATGGGCAAGCGTCCCCAAGGTAAGGATGATATACCTTTTTGGCTTGCCGAGAAATTTGACCAGTTGGAGGCAGTTTTTCCTAATTCGACTCCCGTGGAAAACACAGGATTCTTACAATTAGTTTACCCAAGGACTTGGTACCAGAAGCTGGTGACTGTGAGTCATGGGGTAGAATGTTTGCAGCAGTGTACACGAGGTGCTTCGGCACTCTGTCAATGGCTGTCCTTCAGACGGTCATTAAGCGTGTTCAAGGTGAACACAGACCTGAGCCTGCAGTTGAATTGGGAATGAGACTCGTTGGCACCTTTGACATAGTTTCGGATCTTGTCCTTTCTAATATTAAGGGAGATGCATTGAACTTCCAAGTGGCTAATGCCTTGCGCGATGTCCCCAATGCCGATAAACCCCGACAGTTACCAAGATTTATCAGGGCGGATTATAAGACCATTGGGCGTAATAGTTTAGGCGTCAAGCCCTTTTCCCTTTTCTGCTAAAGATAAAAAACAACCTCAGGGTTCGAAGCCTGAGAAAGACGTTCAACCCAAAGCTCCATAGCAAAATTGAAACAAAAATAAAAAACAGGGAAAACAACAACAGAAACAGGAATCCCTTCCCGCGTCACCTGTGCCTGCGTCCACTGAGCGCACTTATGATTTGCGCGACCGCTCTACGATTAAGTCACCTGATCGATTTCAGGTTCCTGATCAACGTTCTCCTCGTTCTTTACAGGACACATTGGCCTCATCCTCCGGTGGTGGAGGCAGCGGCAGAGGTCGGGGTGGCCAGCAGAGTTGCAACCAGCCCCGCCCGAAAGACGGAAAATTCAAGCAGGACGATTCTTCACAGAAAAGACCCGAGTTTCAGAAAAAGAAAGTTGGCGCTTTAACAGGGAGATATGCCACCGATAGTGAGAAGACAGCTCGGAATCTGACATGGGCGCTGACGTTGTTGGACAGCGCGGCGGAGATTACCATTGTCCGTGAGGCCCTGCGTCCACTACTAAAGGTGACAGCGACTGACTAATTAATTGTTGTTGAGACAGCTGATACTAGAGTAGTTCCCCTTGTTAGGCTTTTTGAAATTGACCTTTTAATTGAAGGTGACATACAAAGTACCATAAAAGGGGTATTTTGGGAAAATCTTACAACTACATATGGCATTTTGTTAGCGGAGGCTGACTGGCCTCAACCTTTTGTTCTTGCAGCTCTGAGAGGGGAGGAGGTAATCCTCCCTAATTTTGCGCACACAGTGTCTAAGGAGCATACGCTGAATTTTGCAGAAGAGTGGGCTAAGGACCTTGCGCCGGCTTTGTACCGTCCTCACTGTAGTTGGGATAAATTCTCCCCACCACGAGATTCCCTTACGGTCTATGCCACAGCCTCAACCTCAATATTCCATGCGGCATGAAGCGAAAGGTTCCGTGGCAGAAATCCTTGAACAATTGGAATATCAAGGAGTGATTGAAACTTGTGTGTCTCCGATGAATAACCCACCTTTTACTGTAACCAATACCGTTTGGTATTGGACTACCGGCATTTAAACTTGCATTTCCGTACCTGTGCAGTACAGAATACCCACGGCTCTGCTTTGGTGGATGGTCTTGTGCGAAAACGGTTAAAACCACACTTGACATATCCAATGATTTTTTTGCACAGAACTTGTCTGGTCTAAGTACCCCGATGGACCAGTTTTACCAGTGGTGGCAAAAAGTGCTAATTTAAACACTTGGCCATGGGCTATAAGAATAGTCCAGGTGTGTTTGCTGCACGTATTGTATCTCTACTAGAGAGAGTTGACCCAGAGGCGCGTTCGTATGTGGATGACATTTATCTGACACACGATGAAATATGGGCACATCTGTGCCGCGTTGACTGCCTAATTTGTAATTTTGCGGACTTCGGATGCAAATTTAACTTTGCAAAGTCACACATTTCAGAGGACGCAGTGTTGTTCCTGGGCTATGAGCTCAACAATGAAGGTCGAGGATTGGCTCCTCACTTCTTGGAGAAATGCGCACAGCTGCGCGCTCCTACAACACTGAAAAAATTGCAATCCTTGCTGGGATTTTTGAATTCTGGGCGTACGTACATTCCAGAATATGCCCAGGGTATCAAGCCATTGTATACTTTGATACAACCTACTTTTACCAAATCATGCTGGCTGCCTGAACATTCAGCCATTTTGCAATCTTTGCAGGCTGATCTGCTAGAATCTAAATTCTTATTGACTCGTGATAACCACACCAACTTGGTGATAAGAATCATCCCTGGATCGGTGGATTTCACATACCTTACTTTTAACGAAGGTGACACAGTACCTATTGCGTACAAATCACACCTGTACACTTCAGCTGAAATTTGGTTTTCCACTGTGGAAAAAGTTTTGACAGCAGAACAAATGGCGATTCTGAAGGAACGCACACTGTCGCAGGGAAAACGCATGTTGGTTGTTCCCCCTTATCCTGCCTTAGAGGCAGTGACAAAAGCCAGCGTACCTAATTCTAAAGCTTTACACCCACGGTGGATACCATGGCCATCATCATTGACGTCTCTGGATGTCAGGTTCATTTCTGACGTCTCCTTACAGTCGCAGGAGTTTTTGAAATATGAGTTTGTTCATCAAGCCCCGTTGACTATGTGCCCTTTGGAGGATTTCCATTGTATCCTTAACACTGATGATTCAGCGCAAGTTGCGCATGGGTCTAAGCACGCATACGTCTCAGCTTGCGCCATTGTGGTTGGTACCATGGTAATGATGAATTCAAGTCCGATGTCGTACATACGCAGACATTAGGGGACTGTACCGGCCAATTGGCTGAGCTCCATGCTCAGATGCTTGCATTGGGGTACGCTGATCCTGGTGTGACTACTCTTATTGTGAGTGACTCTTATTACTGTGTACAGTCTTACAATGAAAACCTGTTCTTCTGGACTCCAAATGATTTTCGTGATTCCAAGGGTAGCAAAATAAAACATAACATTATCCGGCTGAACTTAAAGAGCAGCTGCCACTTGTGTATGTAATTCATACTCTTGGTCATCAGCATGTGGGAGTTCACGCTGTTGGCAATAGTTTGGCCGATGAGGCTGCGAAGATAGCAGTTTCAACATATTTGGTTGCAGCAGTTACACGTTCCAAAAGTAAGATTGATGATGACATCTTGGCAGCAATTGCCGCTACTGAGAAGGGAAGTTTATGTCCTACTGGTTTTCCTTCAAAGTATTCTTATCTTTTAAGTCCTGATAAAGTTCCTTATGTGAAAATACCGGACGTTGGTGACATATTGATTCCCAACGCGGACCGCAGGTCCACACTGATTACAGCTGCCCACGAGGGTGTTGCGTCTGCGCATGCAGGCGTTTCGGCAACAGTATTTCAGTTACAACAACGTTTCTGGTGGCGGGGACTGTACAAACAGATGCGTGATTATTTCCTTCAATGTGACATTTGTCAGCAGATTAAACCTTCAACTGCTGTGTGTCCGCCCCAGACACAGTTGTACATTTCTAATAGACCACTTGGTTGTGTTTATTTAGATCACTGCGGTCCTTTTTCTTCTGATAATGCGTATAAGTACATCTTAGTTGCAGTTGATTCTTGCACACGCTTTGTTTGGGTCTGGCCGCACTGCAGAGCTGATTTGCGAACTATCATAAGAGACTTGTGTGTCTTTATAGGAATTTTTGCCTGCGGCACCTTCCATTCAGACCATGGTCCAGCGTTCATCTCTATGGTGTACAAGGATGCCATGGGTTCATTGGGGTCCAAGTCAAATTTTCGTCTCCATACCGGCCTAAGGGCAACAATGTTGTGGAGCAAATGAACCTGAAATGGCTAGCCCATCTCAATAGCATACAGCGTGCACTTAATAATCTCCCTAGAAGGACCTCGGGTGGGCGGACCCCATACGAAATGCTCTTTGGTATCAAAATGTTCGTCTCGGAACTTGAAGGTCTAGACCAGGCGGCGGCGGCTGCCCCCTTTGACGTAGATGAACATTGTCATGTTTTACAGAATCTACAATAGACGAGAGACAGTCTTCCAAAGGAACACTTGCCCTTCACATCAGATGCTGTGTTGCAGATTCTGGTAGTTGGCTGTCTACCCCGAGTTGGAGAACTGGTACGAGAGAAGATCGAGAACAGGAAAGACTTTGGTCCCTCAAATCGAGCTCCAGTTCCTGTACTTGGAGTGCAGGGCACAAGAACAGTCATTTACCTCCACTTCCTGCTCAGAAGGAAAAAAGGTACATCTCCATTGACAATGTCAAATTATACAGAGTGGACCATTCTACTTGGTATGACATCTGCGGTCTCTTGTCCAACTATACTGAGACATTCTGTTTTGGCTCCGACTCCTAACACCAGGCCTGCCGTTGCCATCAAGATGCCTGCTGTTTCAAGTCCTTTATTGAGTACCCCACCTGATGATCATCTTGACGATACTGAGTATACTTACCCCTCAGACTTATCGATGCCTGATCTACAAACACATTTGGCAACTGAGTCCAGATTTTCATTTGACACTAATTCTACCACATCAAAGTCCCCTTCAAAAATCCCTGTTTTTGCTACATGGTTTAAAAAACATTTTTTGTTTCCTCCTTGGACTTAGATTTGGTTGGTACTTTTTTATTTTTTTTTGTTCATGTCAATTGGATTTGTGGTGTATTTTTTCCGTCTTGTTAACGGACACTACGTTGAAGAGAGAACGTGTATTCGACACATTAATGGAACATTGGATTGTCACCCCATTCCTCATCACACAGATTGAAGAGGGACCTGACTTTTGTAAACATTACTGCTTGGCCATCTTAGATGGATTGTATGGGATGCTGTTCGATTTCAAAACCATGGTCCCACAGAGGTTATAAATGTCCTAAGAGTTTCTATGGGGGATGTGATTAAACAATATATACGCTCTGATGATTGGGATGCTCAAGCCGTAGAGGCTTTGTTTTCAGATTTGAAATATTATGCTGCTTTTGATGCTGAGGATTTATATTTAGATTCAGCGAATTATGGTGATTTGTTTTGTTATCAACACTTTGGCAATCATTACCGGCATAAGGCAAACACCAGGAGGAATATGGTTAATTATACACAATGGGAACATTGCCCACCTCCTGTTTAAGGCAGCTCTAGTTCTCTTTTAAAGAGGTTCACCTGCTATAGGGATTTTAATCAGTCAAATCCCAATGCATTTTATTTTAGGATGACTGAAAAGTCACTTCCAAAGTTAGACTCACCCACACAAAATTGTTATATTCCAAGTCCTTTCTTGACCAATTGGCTATTGGGGGCTAAGAACTGTGGAAAGATACCATTGATCTTAAATCTGTTTGGGGTTCTAAAAGTTAGCAAGTGCAAGGCACTGAGGCTTTGCATCATGCATGCCTAATCCCAAACCATATGTTGTTTTTGAATTCTACTATTTTACAAACCACCTGCTTTGGATTGGCTACTACTAAAACATTAAATGCTCCTTCTTTTCCAGAATTGGAAGAATACCCCGATTGGGATAATAATACCGTTTTTCTATCAGAGAATTAAAGACCCTATTGCTGAATTCTACTTTTAACATATCCATTTTGGATCCTAATGGTTGGTTGTTGTGGCACAAACATGCAGATTCCTGCCAACATAGTTTTCTGGGTTTAGCCCCTGGCTACACACAGGTTAGGGTGGAGCCCCGTTTTGAGAGTGACCATTCTGTGACTACCTATTTGGTAGGCAAGTGATGTCAGAATTGGCTCAAACACTCCACTTTAGTGTCAGTTAAGCATAATTTGTCCAAATTGAATGACGATGTTGATCTGAATGATTTTGTCAAGGGCCCTGCTTCTGGCAGATCCAAAACTATCCTGTTGACTGTCTTCACCTGACCATTTCCCAGGGGTGATACAATCTATAGCCTTTGTGTTTAACGCCAGCACCAGTTAGCACTTCTACCATATCTTGCAAAGTAAACTGCACACCATTATCTTACACCAATTCCAATGCAGAGTCTTCAATGGCAAAAACATCAGTAAGGAAAATAAAGAAACTTTTATTATTAGGTTCACTAACAAATTTTACCGTTAACCATTTTGACAGGTAATCGACCATAACTATAGCAAAATGACGAGGAGCTACAAAAATATGGAAAGGTCCAGGGAAATTTGCACTCACTCGTTCCCAAACTTTTTCAGGGCATAAACCAAGCTAAACAGTGGTGTGACACATTTCAAACTTTTCTGCACAATGGTACATGAATAAACCCGCATCTTAACATCCCTATCCATTGTTAGCCACCAATATGTTTTTCTCAAACTGTTCCCATTTAGTGACATGCCAAGAGTCCTTCATGACTGATTTTCAACAAATTGATTCTCACTAGATCAGTTGGGATCAGCTTATTACGCCTGAATAACAAACCAGACTCAACGGACAACTCAGGGTATACATTACTACAATTGTAGTCCTGGAGGTAAACCACTCAACTTTGGCAAAGCTTGCCTTTCAAAATCTGTGCTACATCTGCAGCAAGGGCTACTCTCTATTTTGTTTTAGCAACAGACTTGAAACCTGTGCCATACAATCTCCCTTTTCTGAACCATCAACAGGACAGGGAAGACGAGAAAGGCAATTTGCATTTTTACTTTCTTTCTCCTGGTAAATACTCCACATCAAAATGGTGATCCAAAAGCTTCACACTCATTTTAATCAATCTTGCTGTGTCTTTGGATGAGTGAACAATTGTTGCACTCAAAATGCGATTTGAAAGGCTGTGACCCGAATGTAATGAATACTTTGTTCCTGAAACATGTTTTAAATCGCTCCACATCCCAAGTGCACCCAGGCATCTCACATTCAATAACAAGAATACAATTGTTCTATTGGCCTGAGTGTACACCCAGCAAAGGCAATGATAAGTTCACTTTCACCCTTGCACTGGGTGAAAATGGCACCAATACCTACAACACTAGCATAGGCAGTAATGCATAGAGCTTTACCAAGTGCATAAGGGTTGAGTAAAAGGACAAACGGCAGCTCATGCTTAATTTCTGTAAGAGCAAACTCTTGAGTCTAGTCACCTAAACACATAACTGTCTTCTTCAACAAAGTAAAAAGAGGCTCAATTTTGATGGCAAAGTTACATATAAAGTTTGCATATTAGTTGTACATATCTAAAAATGCCTGGAGCTGTTCACAATCTTTGGGTTCAAACACTACTTCAACAGCTCTCAAATTATGCAGCGAAGCAATACCTTTACCAGAAACAACAAGGCCTCTTTATCCTACCTCTTGAACACCAAATTCATACTTGTTCTGCCTGAACTTCAATCCCTTACAATTATGCAACTTAAGTATGGCTTTTAATCTCTCTAATGCTCTGCAAGACTCCTTCCATAGACTAAAATCTTGCCTTGGATAACAAGTTCTCCACTTAGCACTCACAGCACTTGACTCTTCACATGTTGAAAGACAGCAGGTGGTGAGGCAAGCCCAAAAGGCATCCTACAGAACTGAAAGGACTTATTGAGTAATACAAAGACAGTTATGAGCCTGGATTCCTTAGCTAAAATAATCTGATGATCTGCGGCATTCAAATCAATCATTGAGAAATAATTCTTTCCATTCAAAGTGAAAGTCGTTTCTTCCACTTTGAGTAGTGGGGGATCATTCACTGAAATATCCTCATTTAGGCTTCTGAGGTCAAGACACATTCTTATTTCATTGTTCTTTTTAGCCATCACTTTAGGATATAAACATAATGAGGATTCGATTGGTTCAGTAGCCCCTTCTTGACTTAGTGTGGCTAGTTGCTTATATAATTCTTCCCTAACACTTTGTGGCACACAGCTTAATTTATGTTAGACTGGAATGCCTTCAGCTGTATAACTATAATATGCTTATATCATTCAAGCTGACCCCCAAACACTACATCAAATCTCACCAAAACATCTCCTAAACTATATTTTCAAAATACATAACTTGTTTCGAAAAACCTAGTTTTAAAACAATGCCCAGACATGCCTGGTGATGCCACCCCAGAATGTCAGGTCTAGCAGAAAATACACAAACCTTTCCTTAAACCTCATGACCCTTACATTTTACAATAGTGTCAAAGTAACCCTTAAGGTAAATTGGAGAGCCATTCTAACCCAAGGATTAGTATCAGGAAGTCTCAGCATTTTCTGAATACTTATTCGTTGAAAGTTTCCATTCAAATAATTGTAATTTTTGACAACTGAATCAGTGAGTAATAGTATCCGCACATCTTTCACAATTAATTTACTTGAAAGGATTCTTGGATACAGGAAAGTCATGTTTATTGTCTTTTGCTCTTACAACCAAATTGTCTAAACTAGTAGTCAATGTTTGTCCAGATTCCTTAACAATCACATTCACCCCCCTGGCTTTATTACCCATTTTACAAACTCGAGCAAAATGGCCAAAAAACTCCACACTTTGTGCAATCTTTGCCAAGATCTGTACACTGTTTAAATGACGCCATATGAAACTTCTATCCGCAGTGGTAATGCAGTTTGTTCACAGTATAGGAGTTCTTCTGCACCAACTTTTTAAATGTAGATTCATTTTATTTGTCTGTACAAGATCTTCAGTATCTTTCTTAAGCATGCTCACTGATTCCTTTGAGTCGTGAATGGATTGCTATTTGCAATGTCAATTGCTTCATCAAGAGATGAGTTTCTACAGATTAAGAGTCTTTCTTGATTTTTCTTGATGTAACATTGGGGGACAAGTTGGCCTCTGATTAGTTGATCACTAAATGCATCAAGCTTGCACTTCACAGTTAACATTCTTAGTGCTGCCACATATATGTTCACTGACTCTTTGGCTGATTGTTTCCTTCAAGAAAACACCTACGTCTTCTGAGTAGTAAATTTAGTGGTTAGAAGAAATCCATCTCCAATCTTAAAACTGCATCCTCATATTCATCAATCTCTTCGTCATTAAGAGTCATAAGTAGTAATAGCATGCATTCGTGAGGGTGTACATTTAAAAGCATCAGTAGCACAGAGGCAAGCATTGAAAGCTCTGAACCATTCTTTTTAAGCTACAGGCTATTCACCAGGAGACGGTTTGCATTGTGAACACACAATATGAAGAACAGTAAAACATTTTTAAAAAGTAGAAAATAACATTTTAGTATAGGAATGTACTTAAATAGTAGAAAATGCTGAAATATGTGAGTGAAACAGTTCTATAAATCTATGTTGCAAAAAGCAAACTTTTAAAGTTTAAGAATTCATAGGATTTGATGAAAGTTCCGAAAGTGTACCAACGATGATAGATGAATGTTGTATGCAGGAGCGCATGAAACTCCAGACCATCCATGGAAAACAATGTGTTGCCTAACCCTTGGATACAGACACAGTCAGGCAACAACCAAAAGGCTCTGGCACATGTCATGTACAGAGATAATGCACATAAAGTATCTGGTGCATTGGTGCTGGTAAAAATTGAGTTTTAGGATGCTGCAAATGAAGAATATGTTAAGGTAGTTGGCTTAAAAACAGCTGCCTGAGAAGCAGTTTGAGCCCAGCCTGAACTAGTCATTAAAGAAAAATCCACCCTCTTGCCAGAAACGTTTCCAGGACCTCGGTAAGTGAATTCTTCGAAGTTGTTGCAGCAAATTTTATTCACTGACAAAACACTTTTATTAATAATGTGCAAAGCTTACTTTTAAATAAGACATATGTTAAATGCCAAATTTGTAGTCGGTAATCATACATAAATGTAGTATTGGCTCAAGGTAGTGTGGCTCACTGGTTAGAGGCGGCAGACCCGAGAGCAGAGGACGGCCCGGGACCAGGGTTCGATTCCCGGCGCAGCAGGTTTCTGGACCAGGGTCAGCGGACTCGATAATTCTCTCGCCTCGGTGCCCACTCTGATCAGCGATCACACTCGGCAACTCTGGGCATTAGCTTGCCTCATCTTCACTAACGGCCCCGCCGGGGATGCCTGGTCTCACCCTGGAGATACCCATTAAGGGACCATCTCTCAGGAAGGGTTTCGCAGCGGTCGAAGCGCGGAGATACTCCCCTGGGAGTGATTCTAGTGCTATATAAACACGCAAAGTAATTAATTAAATTAAATGTTGTAGGCCTATAAATGAATAGAAGGGCTGATTTAAGTTAGTCTGACTTTGGATACAATGATAACTTGATGAATAATGCTTTAACACTGAAAGATCTGTTTTTTACTCTGAATAGTTATTTTTGCACAGTGGGGCATATTTACAACAGAATGGCGAAGTGTGGATTAAGCAAAAATTGCTAAAGCCACTCTTCACCATTCTAAAAAAGATGGATGCACCGTATTAAAAAGAATACTGTGCACCCCTAGTGCTAAATCGAGTTGCCTAGTGCCATCACAGGCACCCGTGCACTATGGTGCAAGGGTGCTTGCGTTGGAGGGAATGATTGTGTATCTGCTGAAAGGTGTCCGTTCCAACACATACACATTCCAGAATGCCCATTTGAAACTCCTATGTGTGCTTCATTATGCAGCACACATAGAAGTTGCAAATTATAATTTTTTAATGATTGTTTATGTGCAGAAAGGGACACCTTTCTGCACATACACAATCATTCACAGCGATTTGCTAATTCTATGTGTGCTGCATTGTGCGATTTGCTAATTCTATGTGTGCTGCACAATGCAGCACACATGGAAACAACAAAAACGAGGAGAAATTAATAATTTCTCCTCGTTTCGCCATGTTAAGACCTGGTTTTGTCTGGTCTTAATTTTGGCGCTGCTTCCTATTTACACTACCCTTGTAAATAGGGGACAGCGTCACAATCAATGGGTTTCGCGGCGGAACACCCACGACAACACCCATTACACGCCCCTTTCAGACTAAATGAAGCGTAAAAGGGGGCCTTATATACAAGGCTGCGTTAAGCCACGTTAGGTGGCTTAATGCCATCTTGTAAATAAGGCTAAGGACTTAACGCCATAGGAACATCACAAAAAGTGAAGTTTCTGTGGCGTTAAGTCCTTGTAATTATGCAAATGTGTTTTTCCTTCAATGTATATGTATTTTCCTAGGTGCCTTCTGTTGGGTAGTGAATGGGCGTTTGTTGTGTATTAGACTACTGTTAGTGTGTTATCACACAGAGAAGAGGAGATGACAGGAAGAATGATTTTTGGAAAGAACTGTTTGGACCAGTAACTTTTCAAGGTTCAATGTCGGAAAACCTATTGTGCTCCTATGAGAAAATTGTGAGTTTGCTGATATTCTATTGGAGGTTGAAGAAGATGAAAGAAGATAATTTAGCAACATAGCATTTTTGTGTTTATAATAGTGCATGGTCGTAGAGTAGCAAGCCAGAAGCCTTTCCTGACTCTTTGATTGGAGATTGGTCTTTGAGTTTTTGATGCCTTCTCTTCATGAGTGGTATGAGGGGCAACCTTTCTTAGATTTCTCTAAATTGTTTGCTGAAATCTTTGAGCTGAGACTACTTTCCAGCTTATAATGCAAAGGCGTTATGATTGTTTACTGATTTTCTCATCAGAACTCTTTATTGGGTATCTGAATTGCCACCTTTTCTCCTCTTTGTTCCAAATGTATTTAGATTAGGAAATTTCCTTTATGATACACTCTTGTTGCATTATTACTATTCAGACTATAATTCTAATGAACATTGTGTTCTATTTTATAATCAAATGTCGATTAATGGATTATATTAACTTTTAATGCTGATATCTAAAGATTAATGCCTAATGAATAAATAGATGAAAGACTAAAAGATTTAAAAATAAAAAATCTTTAACTTCCACTAGCTTACTTCCTTGACTTAGTTTTAAACCTTTAATGATCTATTGTTCTGTAGCCGTCAACTCCTTATTTCTCTTTGTTGACAAACACAGGTCCAAACTACCAGTGTTGTGGCTTATTTAATGATTGCACCCAAACATTGAGATATAAAAAACCCTGGTTGAGGTTGAACAGCATCAGACCCAGTAACCTCACACTTGAGTCTTTAGCTTAGCCCCAGTGTTAAGTAGAGGACGTAGCACTCAAGAGGATTTCAGGTAAGGGGTTTATTACAAGTACAAGATTAAACAGAAAGCTGATGACCATGAGAATAGGGTGGCACCAACCATCCTAGTACCGGTCACCACTAGCTCTCCCACGGAATTCAGGGGCATATTACCAACAACTAGCGATAATTATCGCTATGTTGGTTTAGCGGCGTTATTTGTATCGCCGAGCTGCGGTGATTTTTATCGCTTTGGAACCTTGTTATTATCAAGGTTTATCTCCTAAGCGTTAAAAATCGGCCGAAATGCATGAATATCGCTGAAAAGTCAGTGATATTCATGCATTACCGAGCTAATGCTCTTAGCCATGTTATCCGCCTACCATTGGATAACATGGCTAAGAACTGCTCAGGGGCAGGTGTTAGCTTTTGGAGATATTTGCGCTTAGCGCAAATATCTCCAAAAGTTGGTAATAGGAGATAGCGATGTTAGCGACTGTTTCCAGTCGCTAACATCTTGGCACGCCCACTTTGCATGTCATTAGTGATAAATATCACTGACATGCAAAGCGGGGCCCAAGATGGTTGCTATCTCCTACTAGCTGCCGCTAACTGGTGTTAGCGACAGCTAGGTAATAGGGAGATCATTTTATCTCTGCTTTCTTGGCTCTTAAAGCCAAAAAAGCGGAGATAAACCCCCTTGATAATATGCCCCTTAGAGTCCCGATCAGGCTCCGCATTCCATCAGAGAACGACGGCCAGCAAACAAGGAAAAAGTTCAATAGAACACCCCATCTTCTCTATTAAAACGATTGTCAATGTCTAATTTGACTTTATATTCTCGACGTAACTCTTTGTTCAAGCTACTTCTGTAGGAAAACCAAAGTTATATGCTGACATTTATTCTCTACTTTGCAAAGAAAGTTTCCTTCTGTAAATATTCAAATGCTTGTATGCATTTTCCTTTCACATGAATAACATATCCAATAGGAATAACTTTTGACAAGCATTGATCCATTCTCATAGCTTGAACTTCTATGTAGGTACCATATTTAAAGACTTTTTTACTGGAGTTCTGAAAATGATACACATAATAATCCTGTAACACCAAACTCTGCAGCAGTGTATGACGTTTGTGCAAACACAAAGGGGTCTAGTAACACACCCGTCAACTCTTATAATTTAGAGTCCATTTGCTCACCTAAGTGTGTTACCGGAGTTGTGAAACTTGCATAGTTCTGCTTCAAGTAGACCTCACTAAAATGTACATGTCAAATAGAGCGCTAGACCGAATGGAAACCTACAGAAGACATTTTCAACAGAACGCACTGCAACTGTGGTCGGGAGTGTTTTGATTCAATGCTCTTTTCTTCAGGAAACCTGAACCAAATTAGCGCTCCAGTCTCTGCTGCAGGACTATGTGCCAGCACTAGCCAGCATTTCTGCCAGTTGTTTTCCTGAACAACTGGCAACCATTTGCACAATTATTACAGAGCAATGATCAATCTCAATTTAGAGGGGATGCTGAGGCCTAATTAAAAGAGAATAATTAATTAGAATAATTAGATTGCAAATGACTAGATCTAATTAATTTCCATCAACACATTTCTAACACACCTGCATATCTTCTTTGGCACAAACATGTCATTGTCCTATATGTTTCCACATTTTGTGTGGAAAAATGCAATGTTTAAACAAAAAAGTCTCATCTGGTGTGCCTTTCTTATCATAGCACTAGCACTCGGAACACAATGTATTTTCATGTTCCGTATTTATTGTGCTGTTTCCATCAGCATGTTCTCTTTTTAGCCAGAGCCGTAGCAAAGAGAAATGAAGCATCAACTGTGCCATGAAGCTATTTTTGTAATCTTTTATTTTGCATTTATTAATATTGTCACATTTAAGCATGCCTGAGCATCGGTTGTAGTTCTGTGACAACAAATACCTTTAGTATGACACTATAAAACTGCAGGCAAGAGACAGGAAACCAAAAATGCAAGAGTTGTAAAAATTCAAATTCAAACGTAACGCCAGGAACACTCACGCACATTTGCTTCCATGCACACACATTCTCTTAATTTATTTCTACAGGCAAATCTCTTATTAACTGACATCTCGTGAGTCTGAGGTGTGCAGATAATTTAAATTCTAACTAGCTCTGCGGATGCAGGTAATTCATTTAAATTATGAACCATATCTTGAACTGTACTAATCCACATGCTTGCAGGAGCACAATTTGTATCCTTCAAGCAGGACCCTGGGGCATGAAAGGTACTTTTGAGAACACTATCCACGAGATGATCTGTGCAGTAGACTGAATTGAAAGGGATACTCCTAGAGTGGTTTCACATTATCGCATGCGACAATATACCTTAAGAAGTGTATTATGTTTTTGGTCTTCTTTGTCCTGTGACATGTACTGTAGCCAAATGTGAAGGTAAGGCTACAACCTTGTAAATTACATTGGGGACTATTAACAAAGCGAATTTAAGTTTGAGAGTAAGTTATAGGTGTAATTTACTTTTACACTGTTGAGTAACTTTACTCCTTTTGGCTATTCACAAACTCCCAGTGTAAAATTACGCAAACGTGTAGACTTACATGGGATATATGACGTTACTCCGCATACTTTTACTCCGCATACCGTTACAACGCATAGCGCTTTGAGGTGCTGGATAGTGGTAAGTATAATTTACTATTCTAACTCCAGTCCCTGTGGACCCTAGGGAAGGTGTTGGATAGTAAATTATACTTATTCCCTATCCTAGAGCGCCCCCCAGCGCAATGCGTTGTAATGGTATGCGGAGTAAAAGTCGCGTTGTAATGGTAGTGCGGAGTAAAAGATGCGTTGTAACGGGTGTATACCCTTACATGCCTCCACCCCTTCAGTGTAGTAGGTGGAGTCAGAATAAATGCAATTTATGACCATTTAGTAACTACCTATAACTTACAAGTGTATTTTACATATGGCAGAACCTCTGTACTAGGAGCAGAGACTCTGCCATCGGGGCAGAGACTGCATTGTAGTGAAATAGAGACCTCTGCACTTTGAAAGAAATCTTCACACACACTGCTGAGACCTACTCTTAGTAGTTAATACGAGCCCTCTGCATGGTAGTAAATAGGAAAGAAATCAGACAGACCTGACCTACATTGCCGTACAACCACCCATATAAATACTATCCAGACCACTGGATATCTTTCTTTCCAGTTCGCTTTTTGAGTCCTGCAGCCACCACTGCATTTTTGTTCCTCAAGGATGTAGCCTGTGTTGAAAAGGAAGAGAAAATTTCACTGAAGAGAAGATAGCCCTTGTAGCTAAATTTGTGGTTAAATACCACAATGGCTGCCTCCATGCTCCCTCCCTGGAACCCACAAAGTAGCCTGTGGCAGAACGTCACAGTCTTAGTCAATGCATTGTGGAGGAGGTCCCGCCTGTAAGGAAAAGTATGAAAAATGGCAAGATGAAAACAGGCGGGTGAAGGAGAAGGGCTCCAGTATTCAGCTGGCTCAAGTTCTTCTTGGAGTGTCAATTGGAGACCATCTCATCCCCATTGAGAAAGACTTGCTCTCTACAGTGCACCCCCACCTGCTATATCAGCTACCACTTCAGGACAAAACTAACAGGATTGCCAGGTAAGATCATAAATTCCCTCACATACTACGATCCATAGCTTCCCATGTTTTCCAGGTCTTTGCCTGAATAGATAAGCAAGTCCGTTTTTTTCTTTGAATTCTGGGACTTGTATTCCTTGTTTTATACTGGGCTAAATAAGACCACGAATCCCAGAATTCTAAAAAATAAAATGTCACTGGCCTACCTAGTTATGTATGAACCTGGAAAACCTGACAGCTATGACTCTCTCTTTCTCTTTAAAAACAAACTCACAAACACCCATCCATATTTGTCCTTCACCTGCATTGTGAGTCGCTCCTCATATAAATACCCCTCATAAATACAGGCCCTAAACCTTTCTACAATTTGTGTTAATCTTTATTGTTTGACATGGCCCTCTCTGCAGGGTCACCCCCAAATGTTTTGCCTTCTCCTTCCTAGTTTGCTGAATGTGTTTTTGTTATCTTTAGGACTCTGTACACTTTACCACTGCTAATCTATGATAAAGTGCTTGTATTCACTCCCTAAAACATGGTAAAATTTGGCCTACATCAGATTATTTCATTTACTTATAAGTCCCTAGCAACATAGTATACCATACACCCAGGTCCTGCAAATTACATGCTATTAGGTGACCTGTAGCACTTGTTGTGCCACCCATTTTGTTGTATAGTTCCTATAAAACTATACAGGATATGCGCGTTTGGACAGCATACACTGTAGGAATGGTGTCAGACTGGTTCTGAACACCCCCACCAGGTATGTTGGCCTTTGTATCAGCTAGCTCACAGTGCCACTAGAATCTTCTCTTACCAAGGAAAGAATGGTTCTTGGCAACCATTGAACATGACAACCCAGATCCCTCAGGACTGTGGAAATAATAAACTACTTTTCACTCAGTCAATCATGCTGACTTAGTCTGTTTTAGAGAGATACACAGAATAAACAGGCAGGGCATTTTCAATAAGTATTTATTTAACAGTTGACAGTAAAAGATATAAATGATTAGCTATATTATGAAAGTAAACAGATGGTATAACTCTACCATCTTGCAGTAATCATGAATACATACAAGTATATAAAATACATAATAATAAAGAGATGCATACTTCTACGGTGCCTCCATAACTAGATGTACATAGGTGTACTTAGCATGTTTGTAGATGTTGAGTGAAGAATCCCTCTAGGATAAAGTCAACCCCATTACCTGAAGTGAGAGACTGTGGTACCCCGTCCTGGTCTCCAGTTGGACACCCCGCAAGTGATGTATCTAGACCACTGCAAGCTGGAGTGTCTACATGCAGGAACATTAGCGTCTCTGGTCAGTGTGTCGGCCACGTAATCCTGGTCTCCTCTGTCTATCTTAGCAAGATGTGATGTATATATACACATAGGTCTCCCCAGGGGTCCTACCTCTCTGTATTACTGTGTCGGTCTAAGGATGAAGTTGGGCATGAGCTTTATACCTAGATATTATACAGGAGATGGTAGTCCTGTTGTGCTTCCAAGAATCCTCATGCATAATGTACGAGATTTCGAACTAGGGAAAACCTGCGTTCTAAATGCAGTGTCATATCTAGGGAAAAGGTCAGTCCCTGTAAAACGTTATAAGTGTAATGAAGGGAAGGATATAGGTGAAGAGTAACAAAGTTACCCGGGCCTATATTATGGTACCTATATGGAATATAACAACTTAAGTAGCCCCATAAAACATGTCTCAGGCCTGCCAGTGCAGGCTGAATGCAGTTTTAAACTGCGAATTCGGCCTGGCAATTTAACCCCCTTTCCAAGCCTTAATCTCCCCTATATATAACTCACCCCCTAAGGTAGGCCATAGAGCAAGGTGCATTGAAATAAAAAAGGTTGGACATGTACTTTTACGTTTTACATGTCTTGGTACATTAGGTTGTTATACTACATTTAGGAAGTGCTAACTTTTTATTGGAAACAGGTAAACATTTCCCGTTTGGTGACTGAGAAATTGTAATTAAAAATCTGTTTTAATGGTAAAGGTGGATTTTAAGATACAATTTTGAAAATGTCATTTTTTTTAAAGTTACAAGAGAAAATTACAGCTTAAATGCACTCAATGAATTAACTAATTCAAACAAAATACTCTTTTCCTCAAAATTTATCAAATGAAAGTTTGCACTCGGCAGGGAGCTCTGTCAACCTCCTCGTACAAATGTAGATAACAAAACCTGGATAATTATCCAAGGATTCCAAGTGCACTGCTCTGAAGTCACTTAATCCTAAGTGTACTAATAATTACATGTACCTAGATTAATATTTCCTAAATAGTAAAACAATCGTATGCTTTGTTAAACTTGGAGTCGAACAAGTGTATCAAAACACTTCAGAAATCTTTAGATGAGGAAAATATTGAACAAAATCTGCTTTTATTCAGTCAATTGCAGATACTCTTCATAAAAGAACACAATGGTGCTTTAACTCAGCAATCCAAATCAGCTGAAAACATCTTTCCCAATGCATTTCGGGCCTGAAATACACCCTTCGTCAGGGAATCTAGAACATCAATAATCTAAATAAATATCTTCACAATCTTGAATCATACTGTAAGTTATGAACACAAAAGTAATGATAGGAAGCTCATGAGAAAGACAGGCTACAGTAGAAATGTCTGCTCTGGCACACAAACAGCCGGCATGCGCCAGCGCAGGCACCCTTGCACCTTGGTGCAAGGGGGCCTGCATCATGGGGAGAATGTTTTTGTGCAGGAAGGGTTATCTTGCTGCACGAAAACAATTATTACAGGCATTTTTATCTTTCAATGCGTGCTGTAGAATGCAGCACGCATTGAAAGAGGAAAACAATAAGGAGAAATGAAAACATTTCTCCACGTTGCACCTTGCTACGCCACCCCTAGGGTGACGTAGCATACTGACACATTTCCAGGTTTACGATTCCTCGTAAATCTGGAAATGTGGCTGGTACCATGGGTGTTGCGTGGGAACACTCGCAGCTACACTCATGGAACTCGCCTTTCATGCAAAGTGCTGCGTGTAAAGGACCTGTATTTACAAGGACTGGAAAAGCCAGGCAGGGTGGCTTTTCCTGTCCTTGTAAATATGGGGCAGAGAAATGTGCTGCCAGTGCATCACAAAAAGTGACGTACTGGCAGCGCAAGGGGCTTGTAAATCTGCCCCTATATTTTTATGAGTAAACCAAGACAAAAATGAAAAAAATCTAATTAGTAGAACCGGTGTTATGAATTTTCAAATTAAACAATTAATCAAAAAGTAGTGCTTAGAAGCAAATAGCGCTTAGGGATCACTTTAGGTCATGCTGGACCAGAGCATTTAGAAAGTTCAGGCTGACCGTGATGGAGGGCAGACTGTTTGCAGGGAATTTGTTGTGTCACAGAACTATGATTGGGATCATAGAACCTTATTAGGCAGGGACTAGCTATAGCGTCTCACTTGCCCTCCTACTCACTCACAGAGATACAAGTGATTAGACACTCCAGAACACAACACTCTTGACCCTCTCAATGACTGCAGTTGCAGGACACACCCTTTTGCGCTCACACTTGTACTAGTCCACAATAAGATCTGACAGAGGCACGAGAAAAGTTTTAAATGTTTATTTTAATGTTGGTGCCTTAGTATGCAGTATACGTGCCACAATGAGTAAGAAAATGCCTAACACAAATATGGTTGGCATAGTTAGTAGCCCATAAATCATTAAAAGAGCTGTCACTGGGTAGCCTAACCTCCCTTCTACAAAAGCAAACTAATAATATATATGTGAAGATCTCTGGGTGCTTGCTGCAGCGCTCATAACTTAGCATGCACAGATGAATGTTCCACATCTCAGGTGCTGTCACAATCTCTTCCCTTGAAAGATCCCTATCCAAGTTTGTTGTTAACTATTCTGTACATAGCTATATAACAAAGTATGTGTTACCAAACAACAGCTTCATCTGTGTGTTTTGTCTAGGTGCTGAGGCTTGGCTAGAACAAAATACCAAGGGGCATTGTTGTTTGACCTTGTCTACGGTGTGCAAGCTAAATCCCAGGAAAGAACAAAAGGCGAAAACAACAGCAGGTTCTGTGTCAAAGTACAGTGTGGCACAAAGCAAAATGCTTTTATATAGTAACATGAGCAAAGCAGAGGGCAGTCTGCAATGTGGTAATGCTAACATAGTGAAAACAACATTGGGCTTGCATGGGACAATGACAAGGCCGGCTAGAGAACTCACGCAGGTATTGGATGGAATAAGCGTCAATGTTGAAGACTTGCTGTGATGAGACAAGGAGAAGTAACGTTGATCCAATGGATGGAGGTGAAGTGTTGGTGCCCATCCACACAGGCGTTGAAGGCTTAGTCAACTAACCCCTTTACAATGTAGTTTCTACATCGTCGTGGAGCCAAGCTGTCCGTCAGTTTTGAGCTGCGCAGTCCATCGAAGCGATGTCGTAGTAGGGTTCCTGTGTTGGCTTCGAAGGGCGATGCATCAGTTCTGATTGGCGCCAAGGTGTTACTGTGTTGATGTTGATGGATCTGAAAAGCAGAAGTCACCTTTCAAAGGCCCTGGACTAGGTTGGCACCACTTACCCGGGCAGGTCTCCCAAGTCCAGGTGCTGTTGCAGGGTTGAAGGAAGTTTTTGATGGTCCTGGTACTTCATAATAGGGGGCAAGCCAGCAGACCCGTGGAGTCACTCATGGTTCAAATGAGATGGGTCCAATCCTTGTCCTCAGCAGGGCAGAGATCAGCAGGCAGTGGGACAGCACAGCAAAGCAGAAAAGCAGTTCTTCTAGAGCAGCAGCCAAGCAGAAAGGCAATCCATGTAGCAGAGCAGTCTTTACTCCTGGCAGAGTTCTTCACAGTTCCTGTAGAGTACTGTCTTGGTAAGGGCAAAGCCCCAGTACTTATGTACCTTTGAAGTGGGTATGACTTCAAAACAAGCCCTTAAAGTGCACAGGTCCCTTTCTTCCCAGCCCTGGCCCCAGACTATCAGTAGCAGGTAATCAGCCCTTTGCGTGGCAAAAGGGTCACTACCTATTCAGGTGTAAGTGTTAGCTCCCCCTCTTGCTCTTCCTACCCAAGAAGAGCTATCAGAATCCAGATGAATACAGACAGGTTTTCCCTCACACTCATCCTTTCCGTGCTTGTGGCTGTCTAGAGGGAAGGCACAAAGTGTAGCTGTCACTCACCCCGGATGTGTATTGAAGATATGCTGCAAGACACACAGAGCAAAAAGGACAGAGAAATGTTGACTTTCTAACAGTAGCATTTCTAAAATAGTAATGTTAGATCTAACTTTAACATTAAAGAGGATTTATCATTACCATTCTAAAGAT
The DNA here is from genome assembly GCF_964263255.1 of Lissotriton vulgaris. NCBI lineage: Eukaryota > Metazoa > Chordata > Amphibia > Caudata > Salamandridae > Lissotriton > Lissotriton vulgaris. Next base: position 2,038,964,372 of record NC_141685.1, on the reverse strand, counting down.
ATAAAACATGATGCAGCCACTACTTTCTGATTAGGAATTACTGCTTAAAGTGTGTTAAGGAGTTCCCAATGCCAGAATATGAGAGTGGTAGGCCTCACATAAGTGAAACATTGATTTGGGTGTTTATCACTACCAGGACATGTGAAACTTAAAAGAACATGTCTTACCTTTTACTTACAGATCATCGTGCCCTTAGGGCAACCTAGGGCAAACCTTAGGGGTGAATTATGTGTAATAAAAGGAGAGTTATTGGCTTGGCAAATGTTTTTAAATGCCAAGTCAAAGTGGCAGTTAACTGCACACACAGGTTTTACAATGACAAGCCTGAGACAGGTTTGAAAGGCTACTTGTATGGGCGGCACAATCAGTGCTGCAGGCCCACCAGTAGCATTTAGTTTACAGGCCCTAGGTATATGGTATACCACTTTACAATTGACTTACAAGTAAAATAAATATGTCAATTAGGTATACATGTACAGGATTCTTCAGAACATCTATCCATCCAACCACTTCAGTGACACTTTGCCCTGACCAGCTTCAAAGAGATCAAGAATGGTCTCATCCCCACATGGACAAGGATAGCAAACGGTTCTCTACCCCAAGGCATGATCTCAGACTACCCAAAAGCAGGGCAGGTATCACCCATATTAATGAAAAACAACCTCTGACAAATCTGATCTCAATAATTTCCGCCCCATATCTAACATCCCCACTCTAGCTAAATTACTCGAAAAATGTGTACAATCCCAATTCTGTGCGCACATGGAGAATTTCCAACTCTTTAACCAACATCAATCAGGCTTTCCGAAGGGACACAGCACAGATTCAGGAACTCACGCATTTTATGGACGACATATTAAATATACTCAATCATAATGACTCCTGCCTCCTGATCCTTCTTGACCTTTCCTCCGCATTCGACACGGTTAATCACGACAACCTCCTTCCTACTCTGAAGAACAGGATGGGATTCTTGGGTCTGGTGCTACAATGGTTCTCTTCCTTCCTCCACCACAGATTACGAAGAGTTAAGGCAAACCGCTCCCTCTCCCAGCCTTCTCCAGTACTCATTGGTGTCCCCCAAGGGTCTGCCCTCTCTCCCATCCTTTTCAACCTCTTTTTGGAATCTCTTGCTAATTCTCTAAATGACAAGAACATTCCCTTCCACATGTACGCTGACGACACACAACTTTATCTGAAAATCTCATCTCTGGATAATATCATATCTCTCAACTCTACCTTAACTGCTACTCAAAACTGGTTAACTGAGAACCACCTCCTGCTCAACACCTCCTAAACTGAATTCCTTCTCATCTCTCCTCCAAACCACCCCTTCAAGCTAGACCTTCGGTTGACTCACCTCACTGCTTTCAATTGCACTCCTCTCATCATAGACTCCCTCGGAATCACCTTGGACAAGCACCTGAATATGAAACATCACATCAGCAACGTATGTAAGGGAGCTGATCACTTGATGAGGACACTCAGAAATATCAATCCCTTCCTTCCACAAAATGACTTCAAATAAGCAGTCCAAGCACTGATCTTGCCAAGGCTAGACTATGGCAGCGCTACGCTCTGTGGCCTTCCCAAGTACACCCTAGCTTCACTGGGGTCTGCACTGAACGTTGCGGCCTGACTGGTACCAAACAAAATGAGCACATTTCCCCAGTCTTAAAGTCTCTTAAATGGTTGCCCTATGAAGCCCAAATCCAGTTAAAGATTATCGTTCTGTTGCACAAAGCCCTGCACAACAACAACCCCAGGTACCTAGCACAAACGCTTGAATTATCATGTGGCGAGAGAGCATCAAGAAGTGCTAACAACTTCCTCCTTAAACCATGTGCCATGAATAAAAAGAGATCTTGTCATCGAGCCTTTTCAGGTGCTGCACCAAAGATCTGGAACTCTCTTCCACCGGATTTGGGCAGAATATCATCATTAACTGCTTTTAAACTTGAAGACAAAAGATTAATACTGAACAAATTTTTACCCTAATTTGGCCAATGTGCATTCGTGGGCAACCACTGATCATACAATAGGTGTTGATTGACTCTACATCCTTTTACCATCCTGTGTTTGTGCTTCATGCTCCTCTCGGATGTAAGGCGTTTCCCCTGTAACAGCCTGTTATTGAACTGCTTATTTCATTACTTGCTGTGTACCACCTCTCTATGACTACTGTGACTGTAATTGTTTGGTATTCTTATATGATATTGTTACTGGCTCTGTATTCTCCCTCTCTTCTCGTGGTGTATTATTTGTATGTCATTTTTGTGACTACAATTGTTTTGCATTCCTTACTGGAGTAGTACTCCCCCTTTTCCTCCTTTTATAAAGCGCTCAGATTCCTTTAGGATCTTGTTGGCGCTAAATAAAACTTTATAAATAAAATAAATAAATAAAATAAAATACGCCAAAGCCACCATGTATAGGAGTGAAGCACATGTAATTTAGCACAATTGTTAGTAGTGGTAAATTGCTCAGAGTCCTAAGTGCTCAGAGTCCTAGGTCAAAAAAGAGACAGAAAAAAGAGGAGGTAAGCAGGTAAAACCTTTGGGGTGGATCGCTCTAAGGATCTAGGGATGACAGGTCTTACAGGGGGTTTGCAAACGTTTTTGGGTCCAAATGTTGCACTCATCTTCTCAACACTTCTTTCAGCATACATGAAAAGATAGATCACATTAAGGAGTGTGTAAAGAAATTACACAAGATACACATTGTCCCAGACCTGAGTCCCATTTTGCATCTTTGCATGGTTAGGGGGATGTTTTCTGTCCTTTGGGACGTAAGAGATTTTAATTAATTATTGACATTATCCTGAATGTAGTTGCTCTCCATCTTGCTATTAGAATGACATTGTGCACCACACAGTGGTTGTAGAAAAGTGCCTCTTTTGACATGGTTAATGATGTGATTTTGAACTGCAAGTACCTGCTAACTTGGTCCCCAGTGCCAGATCTCTTTCCCAAAATGTGTACCACGAATGGCACAGCTTCAGTTACCCTTGTTAGTCCCTAGTAAATGGAACCCAAGTACCTAGTGCATGGGTATTAACCACATCCGTGTGACAGGAATTTCAGCACTGTGCTGAACATTCCTTAACTGGGTGTGGTTGTGACGGAACCATTCCGTCATCAGCACAGCTCAACCATGACTGATGACGGAATGGTTCCGTCACCCGCATCGAAAGGGTTAAAGAGGGTACCCTGGGGCTGCAGCACTGGTTGTGCCAAAGCTATGCTCTCAGCCATTGCAGGCTGCATGTCTTGGTGCAGAGAAATCCATAGAGTCGACCTGACACACAGCCCTGGGTGCCATGCCATTCATACACTACATAAGATATAAGTAAGGCACCCCTACTGCAGGCCTTCAGCCCTAAGTCAGGGTACACTATATCCTATGTGTGGGTATATCAGCAGTAACAAATATGCCTCTACAATGTCAAGTCAATTCTGAGTTATTGTAATTGCACAGGGACACCCCTAATATCAGTATTTAGGTGGCACCCCAAGACCTGAACACCAGATTTGACAGAAGAGAGAAGACTGGGACAAAGACGACCCACTGCACGAGAACTGAAGCCCTACTGCAGAAGGAAAAGACACAAAACCCTGCCAGCTGATCCCAGGACAATTGTTGCTGCTGTGTCGTCCTGAAGCCTGAAAGGACTACAAGAACCCCAGAGCACTTCCAGCCTTCAAGAAATCACTGAGAAGCTCCTTTGTAGTGAAGGTATCACTCCCCTGCACCCTGTAGACACTGATCCCATGAAGTCTAGTTTGTCGACTTGTTGCACCTTAACACAGCACCAAAGCAAGAGAAGGTACACAAGCTCTGGAGGGTTAGATATGTCTCCCCAGCAAGTTTTGAAACCCCAGGGCCTACCATAGCCACAGCGTATCAATACCCAGGGTACCAAACCCCCAACAACAAACACCAAGAAGAAATGTACCCTCCAGACTCCCAAAGCAGCAGAAGCAGCCAACTATTGAGGGATGTCAAGACACCCAAGACCCACTTCCGGAGAGGCCCAGTTGTCCTGAGATTGCCTCTCCAAGTTGCCTGTTCCTAACCAGAAGGACCTCAAGATGCACAACGCCCGCTAACCTGTTCACTCTGCATCAGGGCCCTTGGGCCCCAGCACTGACCAACCAGGTCTGCTCCCCTGGTCCCAAGTCCCTTGACACCTCCTCCCTTTACGGCAATCCACCGGACTCTGTTCCTCTGTGCAGTTCATTTTCAAATGTCCCCCTTCATCTTTGCACACCACCTTCCAAGACCTCAGCACTCTGCTCCCAGCCGAGCTGGAATGCTCCTGAAGTTCTCCTGCCGGGACTTTGGACCTGGTCCTAACATTGACCAAAAATGAGGTGAACTTCGTGAAAGCATTGCCTGAATTTCATGCATTGTTCTGCGTTTTCCCTTTTTTTTCCTATGGCGCATAATTGCACATAGAATTGATATATTTATCGAACTTAGCAAAATCATATCCCTGCAAGTACTTACCTTAGAACTATCTTCTTGGTCCTAAAAATTATTTAGAAATCGATATTATTTTTGCAAATAGGTCTTGGATTTACTCTTGAGTATGTGTGTGTGTCATTTATTGACTCTGAGTACAGCAATTGCTTAGCACTACCTACCAAACAAGGCTAACTTCCTGCCCACACTACAACAAAAAGAGATATAGTCCTATTTACCTATATCTCTGTATAGCCATTGGGGACTCAGTGGACTCTCTACATAGTGTACTTCATTTTAGTACACTGTACAGCGAGCCAGTTTCCTACATTGGTGGTGCAGCAGTGGGATCGAAAACTTTGCTTTGCTGGTACCACTCTATCAACAAGTGACTACATGAGTAAATCCAAAAATTGTCTACAGATAGTCAAATTGTTTTGATTGTTCTATTTTTTCAACATTTCTAAAATTATCTGTTAGAGCCTTGGTTAAGTCCTTGAAACTAAGTGGTTAGAAATGTAAAAGTCTGTGCTTTAGTTAGGACAAAGTATTCAGTGTATAGTCATTTTATGTGACTTCATAAAAAGGTCTCAACTTTAGTAAAATAATGCATGATTTGAATAGCAAAGCTCAGAAACTCGACTTGACCCCTTACATTGACCGCAGCCATGCTCAATGTAGGGCCCTTTGTAAGGGCTATGGTATCAAAACAGGCAAATGTCCATAAAAGGAATATATCAGACAACTGATTGCTCACTTTGAAAGAGATAATCCAGAATTAGTAGCACAATCTGAGGATGAGGATCAGACAAATCAAGATGATGCCGAGGATGGACATGAGTTGGCCCCCTCAGACACTGCTGAAGTCCCCTTAGATGAGGACATCATACTAGACAGATTGACCTGGAGACTGATGTTAGAGTCTCAGCTCCTAGTAATAGAGAAAGAGAATAAAGAGATGGGCCTAAGACCTTTCACTGGTGGTGGCATACACATAAATGGGGAAAGGGAAGGTTCTAATGATTTGAAACTCCCAAAATGGATTGTCCCGAACTATTGAGAAGGTGATGACATCACCTAATGGTTTACTGCATTTAAGAGATTCTGTGTAGCAAGAAAAGGAGCTAGAAAGAATTGGGCTCCTTTCTTTTGGGAACTATTCTCAGGAAAATGCAGTGATAGACATCTGCCATTGCCTGAAAAAGATGCTGAGTCTTATGACTTTATGAAGGGCATCCTGATTGAGGGCTTTGGGCTCACTACTGAGGAGTATATAATAAGATTCCAGTAGACTAAAAAAACAGAGTCAGTCCTCGATGGAATTTGCTGACTTTTCAGTAAAAACACTAAGTGGTTTGTTAACATGTAACAATGTGAATGACTATGAAGGGCTTTACAGTGTAATTATGAAAAAGCATCTTTTAAGTACAGTGAGAAGTTATATCAGCATCTGGTAGATCTAGGTCTACTTTCTCCTTTAGAGTTGGGGAAGAAGACAGACCACTAGGTCAAAACAAGAGTGAAAATAACAACCATTGGTGGGAGAGACCAAAAGAAAGAGGCCAACAATCCCACCTAAACGGAAAGATGATGACCAAAAAAGGAAAAACAAACATGAGTCTTCTTCAGCCCCAAAAAATCTATTCAGGAGGGTGGGCCCAAAACCTCATCACAGCCCAAGGGAGGGTACCAGGGTAAAAACTGGAATCCTAAAAAAGGCTTGGTATCATGACTGCAGGGCACTTGGACACTGAACTGGAGACCCTGGCTGTAAGAACAACATAAAATGCCTCTAGTCCACATGCAGTACTTGCAGTTGTCAATCTCCAGATGGAATCTGAGGAGAGCACTGACCATGTCAGAGAGCTCATTGAGGAGACCCTAGTAGGGGATGTGGATATAGGCACCTGCTGTCTGACCCACTATCATGCAACAGTACAGACAGCATTTTATTAATAATGGAGTCCGGGTCGAGGTATTGAGAGACACTGGTGCCAGAGTCACCATGGTGACCAAGCAACTGGTGTCCTCAGAACAGTAATTGCCTGGAAGCACCTATCCAGTCACCAGTGCTGACAATGTGACAGCAAACCATCCCATGATAATGATGTCCTTTGACTGGGAAGGAGTTACTGGTCAAAAAGTAGTAGCAGTATCTCTATCCATCCTAGTTGATTGTTTGGTTGGCAATGATTTGGAGTCCTCAGCCTGGGCTGAGGCAGAACTGAGATTCCAATCCATGCAGAAATACATTAGGTGTGTGAAAACCAGATCCCAGAGTGAAAGTGTTGCTGGATTATGAACAAATTGCCCAGCCCTCCAAGAGAAAAGGCAACCAGACTGGGGAGCCAGCTGTAAATCAGACACCGACCGTTCTCCTCAGCAAGAAGACTGATCAGCCCCAGAGGGAATTGAGCCTCAGGAGATTGAGCCTTACCTAACTGAGCTTTTGAGCCATGGGGGACCCTCTAGGTAAGATCTGTGCAGAAATACATTAGGTGTGTGAAAACCAGATCCCAGAGTGAAAGTGTTGCTGGATTATGAACAAATTGCCCAGCCCTCCAAGAGAAAAGGCAACCAGACTGGGGAGCCAGCTGTAAATCAGCCACCGACTGTTCTCCTCAGCAAGAAGACTGATCAGCCCCAGAGGGAATTGAGCCTCAGGAGATTGAGCCTTACCTAACTGAGCTTTTGAGCCATGGGGGACCCTCTAGGTAAGATCTGTGCAGGGGCCCCAACCTTGAAAGCCAGTGGCAAGATAGGTGGCCACCCAAAAGTCCCCTTAATTCCACTTCCATTGGCTGGGGTTCTCTTTGAAAGGGTAGGGATTAGCATTGTTGGTCCCTTTGACCCTCCTACAGCATCAGGAAGCAGGTATATTCTGGTGATAGTGGATACTACCATCAGGTATCCTGAAGCTATTCCCGTTAGTACTATCACTGCCCCTGCTGTGGCTAGGGCCCTCATTCTTTAGCCTTTCCAAGGATTGACTTCCCTAAGGATATGGTATCAGATAGAGTTACAAGCTTCATGTCTGGTTACATGAAGCGCATTTGGAAGAAGTGTGGAGTGACCTATAGGTTCACTACACCACACCATCCACAGTGTAATTGCTGTGATGAAACGTTCAACAAGACCATGAAAGGTATGATTTGAAGATTCCCTTAAAAACTCAGGAAGGAGGTGGGATATTCTACTGCCATGGCTGTTTTTTGCCAGTGGGAAGTGTCACAGAATGGAGAGGGGTTCTCACCATTTGAGCTTTTGTTTGCTCACCCTGTTAGGGGGCCATTGTGCCTTGTGGATGAGGGATGGGAGAAGCCTCTCATTGAACCTAAACAGGACATATTTGACTATGTCCTTGACCTCTGCTCCAGGATGGCAGAATACAAATGGAGAAAGCAAGCAAAAACTTTGATGTCAGCTAAGAGCTACAGAAGCAATGATATGACCAAAAGGCTGCTATGGTGGATCTCCAACTATGGCAGAAGGTATGGGCTTTGAAGCTTGTGGCCCCTAGGGCTCTCCAAAGTAAATGGAGTAGGGCCTACCCTATCCTCGAAAGAAAAGGGGGGTTCACCTATCTGGTGGACCTTGGCTCATACAGGTAAACTGCCTTAAACCCTACTGTGACAGGGCAGATGTGACCGTGCTCAGGGTTACAGATGAGGATCAGAAAGCAGAGAGTTAACCTCTCCCTGACCTCCTGCCCAACAACCGAAACAATGGCTCTTGTCAGACACCCTCACTGCCCAGCAGCAGACTGATTACAAGCAAGTCCTAAAGCAGTTTGCTGAGCTCTTCTCTTAGATCACTGGTCAGACTAGCTGGTGTACCCATGATGTGGACACTGGTGAAAGCCTACCAGCAAAAAATGAAATCTACAGGCAGTCTGATCATGTGAAAGAGAGCATCAAACCTGAAGTAAGCAGGATGACTCCAGGAGCAAAGTAGAGTTCTGCATTTTAAACCACTGATGGGCATTATCAGTTTACTGTGATGTCTTTCCTGCTGCAAAATGCACCTGACACTTTTCAAAGGATGGTGAACAAAGTCCTTGCTGGCTGGGATTTCTACAGTGCAGCATATATAAATGAAATTGCTGTCTTTAACTCCACCGGACAGGATTGCCTAATCTACCTTTGGAATATATTAGAGTCTCTGAGAAGTGCTGGCCTCACTTCAAGGCAAGCATGTGCCAGATAGTGCAGGGACAGGTTTATATACTTCGGCCACCTTGTTGGTGGAGGCCAGGTTTAACCATTGCCACCCAAAATCCAGACCATTCTGAACTGGGTGGCTCTGACACCCCAGACTCAGGTCAGGGCTTTCCTTGACTTGATTGGGTGCTACAGAAGTTTTGTGAAGGATTATGACACCTTTGTAAACCCCCTCACAGAACTGACCTCCAAACAAATGTCAAAAAGGCTTTTGACAAGCTGAAAGAAGCAATGTGTCCTGCACCTGTTCCGAAAGCTCCAGATTATGCCAGGGAGCCAAAAATTGATGGATTTAGGCCTGGATCTCTGTACAGGGGTGAATGGTTGTCATTGCTCAGCATTCTGTCCATCAATTGTTCTTTTTGTCCCGAGTGGAAAGAGTATGCCTAGACGTGGGTCCCATGCTCTCCATGCCATTGGACTCAAGCTACCCTGACTGATGAGGGGTGAAACCCCGAAACTGGTCCAAGATGCTTGTTTCCGGTCCAGGGAGGACCTGGTCTGGTAGTTTGGGCTGGATTGTTCCCATGGAAAACAGGTTCAAGACTTATTTGCATATTGCTGGGTTTAAACTGGGATGGCATGGGGAGCAAAAAATCACTGGATATAGGCACAGAACTCTGTACTCGGGTGAATGTTTGATATTGACCAGAAGTCTGGTGATCACCTGTTCTTTTTGCATCTATTACCCCGAGTGGGATGGGTTTGACCAGATATGTGTCCATGTCACTGGAGTCAAGCTAACCTGGCTGGACTGTTCCCATGGGGAGCACAGTTAAACTGAATTTCATTTGGCTGGGTTTAAACTGTATTGGCATGGGGAGCAAAAAACCAATACATTTAGACCCATATCTCTATACTGGGGTGAAGGTTTGACATTGAGCAGCATTCTGTCCATCAATTGTTCTTTTTGCATTTGTCACCCTGAGTGGGACCAACATGCTCAGATGTGGGTCTTGTGCTCTTCATGCCACTGGAGACAAGCTGCCTGGCTGATGAGGGGTGAAATCCCGAAACCCGTCCCAGGATGCTTGTTTAATGTCCAGGGAGGACCTGCCTAGCGGTTCAGGATGGACTGTTCCCCAAGGGGCAGAGAGTCAAGAATGATTTACATATGGCAGGGTTACATTCAAATGGCATAGGGAGCAAAAAAACCAAAATTGATTTAGGCCCAGATCTCGGTACAGGGCTGAACATTTGTCATTGATCTGCATTCTGTCCATCAATTGTTCTTTTTGTATTTGTCACCCTGAGTGTGACGGGTATGCCCAAACATGGGTCCTAAGCTCTCCATGCCAATAGAATCAAGCTAGCTTGGCTGATGAGGGGTTAAACCCCCAAACTTGTCCCAGGATTCTTGTTTCCAGTCCAGTGAGCAAAGGACCTGGCCTGGCAGTTCGGGCTGTATAGTTCCCATGGACAGCAGGGTCAAGACTGATTTGAATATGGCTGGGTTTAAACTTTAATAGCATGGGCCCAGTTCTCTGTACAGGGCTGATCGTTTGACATTGATCAGCATTCTGTTCATCAATTGTTCTTTTTGCATAAGCCATTTATTCTGCAGATTGATGCCTCGGAACATGGGATAGGAACGGTCCTATCCCAAATAAATGGCCATGGTAAAGACTGGCCTGTGGCTTTCATCAGTAGGATGTTACTCCCCAGGGAACAGCGTTGGAGTGCCATTGAGAGGGAAGCCTTTGCTGTGGTCTGGTCCCTGAGGAATCTGATGCCATAGCTGTTTGGCTCTCACTTCAATGTTCAAACCGACCACAGGCTTCTCAGGTGGTTAATGCAGAGGAAAAGTGAGAATCCCAAGCTCTTAAGGTAGTCCATATCCCGACAGGTAATGGACTTTGAAGTGAAACACAGACCTGGGACTGCCCATGCTAATGGACTTTCTAGGTTCTTCCACTTAGATGATGAAGACTCTCTAGGGGAAGGTTAGCCTCATACTCTTTCATTTGTGGGGGTCGTGTACGAAAGTGCCTCTTTTGACATGGTTAAAAGGGGAGGCGAACTAGGCTTGAGAGGGACTGTTGTTCTATTTTCTCTGTGGGAGCATTCTTTGCATGTTTGTCAGTGGATTTACAGACGTTAATAGACTGACATTTCTACAGTTTGTTTCTAATTGCTAGGTTACTGCAAGCTTGACAGATTGATCCCCTTTTTTTGCTAAAAAGATGGTATATGAATTCGGAATATAAGCCAACTTTTAACTTACAGAGATGCAATAGGAGAGTCCAAAATTCAGTGTTCTCATTATGTTTATTGTTGGAAGTATAGTAAGGCCCAGGTGCCCACTCTGATCTTACATTTCCAAGCATGTTGATGTTGAGATGGTAATGTCCCCTATGTGGTATATATGCATGTACCTCCGTCCTGCATGCTTGACTGTATGCGAAACTGGGATCCAAATTTTTTATTTCACCCAAATTGCACACTAATCCATATGCGCTTAAAGGCCTAGTCCTGTCCCTGCTAATGCCAAGGTCTAGAACCAGTTTTATGACCAAAGTGCACCAAGCGTACCCTGTGTAGTGAAATAGCTCTACAGTATTTTTCTTGGGTTGTCAAAATACAGTGGTGGTGGTGGCTTATCGATTTTCGAGGATGAAGAGTTTTTGAATGAGCCTTTTTGTCTGACTTAGAGGAGAGCAGAAAACAGGCTGACTTGTGTAACGTTAAGGTGGATTGTTACAACCAAATGCCTGCGCTTATGTAGTATGCATGTGTTGAGCATATGTGGCCAGAGTATGTGTATGAGTGCATGTGTTACAGCACAAGTCTGTGTGCAGTGTTTATTTGCTGTGATCTGTGTGACACATTTTGGATGGTCTCTAGCTTAATAAGGAGGGTAAGCGCAGCTACCTCAACAGTGAAAGTGTATTGCCTGCATTCCTGTGACTGGAGGGTGACAACCCTAAAGGAAGAAGGCTAAAGATAGCTCCCACCACCAAGGAATTCAAGGAGATATTTTTAGGGTTGCTAATTAGTCTAATCTGATCACAGTCATTTGGTAGATGATAGGGGACAGAGTTAATCAGCGATCCTGTTGTTAAAGATGAAAGGTTTCTAGGTAGAGACTGTTATTTTGTCTGTCCCTGATTGCTACTTCAGAAAGGATGATAGCAATTATGTGCAGAGTCTTCACACTACCCTGCACCCTTGTTTTGGATACTTGTGTTTGAAGCCAGCATCATTACTACCTACTGTGAGAGATATCGCCTTCCACAAAGGTTATGTCTGTACTACAGTCTGAAAATTACATTTGAAAGGGAAGCACTCCAAACCTGTTCCAGAGTCTTTCACAGCTGATCTACAAACCTTCTCTGGAAAATGAGTATCTAAATTGGACCCAAAAAACTCTACTTTATCTAAATTCCAAATCCTTCATGACCAAGGAAGACAGTGCTCCACATGGTACTCAAAGAGAATTGGTTCCAAACCCGAATCAGTCAATCCGAGTTGTGCAGCTCAATGGGGATGTCTTCTGAACAAGCAAGTACGATGACCGATTCTGACAGCCGTACCAACTCGATTTTGCAGAGATGAAACAGCTGTGGGAATTGGACTTTGGGGTCCCTCCAAGTCGGTTGCAGGGGATACCCAAGGGTCCCCCTTTCCATGCATGCACAGTGTGGCAGGCACCATGGGGTGCCCACCACAGGGTGCACAATTTTCCCAACACACCCCTTTTTTTTAATTGGTAGCTGGTGTCCACGTCGGGTACACAGGCTTCCATTGAATTCAATGGTAGTCTGACCGAACCGAGTCCGTACACATACAGAAACATCGCGCTCGGTTGGCATGACTCCTGGAGTGCGATTCATATGGAAAGCATTCCCAACCGGATTCGGTGGAAATGCTTTCCTTACAAGATCGTAGTCCGCCCCTAAAAATACACAGAAAATGGCAATTCCCATAAGGAAATCTTGTAGACAAAAACCTGTAAAATAAAGTACAGAAACCCACTCACAAAAGAAATGACACTTTGCAAAACACATTTACATCACAGTTAATCATCAAAATATTAATAATATAACACAATTGAACATAACATATTGATACATTTCAAAAATAGTGTACAAAAACCCCAAATTACTAACTAGTAAAAACACTACTAATACATCTATAGATACCATAAAGCCACAACCAAAAGTATAACTAACATGTAGACCTCCTCTCTACCCTCTTACACTCAAAACTTTTAACAATCCTTAAAAAAAGGACTTACCAGTTCTGACAAAAATGCAGCACCTTACTGCGACCTGGTTCCAGCAGAATAGACAAAAAAACACGAATAGATTACAAAAAAGAAGCTAGTCTTAACAAATGACTGCTAAATATAACTAAAAAAAAAAGACTACCTCACCATAGAAATAAATTGGAAAAAATGCAAAAATGTTGAGTAAATGAAGGAAAAAAATAAAAAGGTCATTAAAAATGTAAAACATGTAAAAAAATTGGTTTGGAAATATTACTAAATTGTGTAGTATAAACTAAATAATAGCAAAAAATATATACAATTATTTAATGTATTGTAAAAAACACGTTAAAATAATGTTGGAAACTTTCTATACAACAATGTAGTACATTTATGAAAAACCTATAAAAAAAAGGAAAAGAAAGGCATAAATTATGCAAGATGCAAAAGTAATCAAATATAATGTACTTTAAAAAAGTATTGAAAAAAGTCTATTTTACTTAAGTTTAAATAAACATTTATTTTTACGTTGATATACATACAGTCATATATAGCTTTATGTATTGTTATTGTCTTGCACATAAGCGATCCTTCCAGGATACTTAGTCCAAGGCAAGTGGCACGGTATATAGGCGGAGCAAACCATCGTTAAATGGCACACCAACAAAAGAGAAAATATACGCGCTCTTGGGGAGTTCCAAAGTGGGTTTATTGCACAACACGTAACGCGTTTCAACAGCCAAGGCTGTATTGTTCACACAATGGGTAAACCAGAATTGTTACAGTACATAGTCATGGCATGAAATGACTCAATTTTGCAGAGATGACACAGCTGTGGGAATTGGACTTTGGTGTCCCTCCAAGTCGGTTGCAGGGGATACCCATGGGTCCCCCTTTCCATGCATGCACAGTGTGGCAGACACCATGGGGTGCCCACCACAGGGTGCACAATTTTCCCAACACACCCCTTTTTTTAATTGGTAGCTGGTGTCCACGTCGGGTACACAGGCTTCCATTGAATTCAATGGTAGACTGACCAAACCGAGTCCGTATACATACAGACACATCGCACTCGGTTGGTGTGACTCTTGGAGTGCGATTCATATGGAAAGCATTCCCAACCGGATTTGGTGGGAATGCTTTCCTAACAAGATCGTAGTCCGCCCCTAAAAATAAACAGAAACTGGCAATTCCCATAAGGAAATCTTGTACACAAAAACCTGTAAAATAAAGTACAGAAACCCACCCACAAAAGAAATGACACTTTGCAAAACACATTTACATCACAGTTAATCATCAAAATATAAATAACATAACACAATTGAACATAACATATTGATACATTTCAAAAATAGTGTACAAAAACCCCAAGTTACTAACTAGTAAAAACACTACTAATACATCTATAGATACCATAAAGCCACAACCAAAAGTATAACTAACATGTAGACCTCCTCTCTACCCCCTTACACTCAAAACTTTTAACAATCCTTAAAAAAAGGACTTACCAGTTCTGACAAAAATGCAGCACCTTACTGCGACCTGGTTCCAGCAGAATAGACAAAAAAACCACTAATAGATTACAAAAAAGAAGCTAGTCTTAACAAATGACTGCTAAATATGACTAAAAAAAAAACCTCACCATAGAAATGAATTGGAAAAAATGCAAAAATGTTGAGTAAATGAAGGAAAAAAATAAAAAGGTCATTAAAAATGTAAAACATGTAAAAAAATTGGTTTGGAAATATTACAAAATTGTGAAGTATAAACTAAATAATAGCAAAAAATATATACATTTATTTAATGTATTGTAAAAAACAAGTTAAAATAATGTTGGAAACTTTATATACAACAATGTAGTACATTTATGAAAAACCTATAAAAAAAGGAAAAGAAAGGAATAAATTATGCAAGATGCAATAGTAATCAAATATAATGTACTTTAAAAAAGTATTGAAAAAAGTCTATTTTACTCAAGTTTAAATAAACATTTATTTTTACGTTGATATACATACAGTCATATATAGCTATATGTATTGTTATTGTCTTGCACATAAGCGATCCTTCCAGGATACTTAGCCCGAGGCAAGTGGCACGGTATATAGGCGGAGCAAACCATCGTTAAATGGCACACCAACAAAAGAGAAAATATACGCGCTCTTGGGGAGTTCCAAAGTGGGTTTATTGCACAACACGTAACGCGTTTCAACAGCCGAGGCTGTATTGTTCACACAATGGGTAAACCAGAATTGTTACAGTACATAGTCATGGCATGAAATGACTCAATTTTGCAGAGATGACACAGCTGTGGGAATTAGACTTTGGGGTCCCTCCAAGTCGGTTGCAGGGGATACCCATGGGTCCCCTTTTCCATGCATGCACAGTGTGGCAGGCACCATGGGGTGCCCACCACAGGGTGCACAATTTTCCCAACACACCCCTTTTTTTTAATTGTTAGCTGGTGTCCACATCGGGTACACAGGCTTCCATTGAATTCAATGGTAGACTGACCGAACCGAGTCCGTACACATACAGACACATCGCACTCGGTTGGTGTGACTCTTGGAGTGCGATTCATATGGAAAGCATTCCCAACTGGATTCTGTGGGAATGCTTTCCTAACAAGATCGTGGTCCGCCCCTAAAAATAAACAGAAACTGGCAATTCCCATAAGAAAATCTTGTAGACAAAAACCTGTAAAATAAAGTACAGAAACCCACCCACAAAAGAAATTACACTTTGCAAAACACATTTACATCACAGTTAATCATCAAAATATAAATAACATAACACAATTGAACATAACATATTGATACATTTCAAAAATAGTGTACAAAAACCCCAAATTACTAACTAGTAAAAACACTACTGATACATCTATAGATACCATAAAGCCACAACCAAAAGTATAACTAACATGTAGACCTCCTCTCTACCCCCTTACACTCAACACTTTTAACAATCCTTAAAAAAAGGACTTACCAGATCTGACAAAAATGCAGCACCTTACTGCGACCTGGTTCCAGCAGAATAGACAAAAAAACACTGATAGATTACAAAAAAGAAGCTAGTCTTAACAAATGACTGCTAAATATAACTAAAAAAAAGACTACCTCACCATAGAAATGAATTGGAAAAAATACAAAAATGTTGAGTAAATGAAGGAAAAAAATAAAAAGGTCATTAAAAATGTAAAACATGTAAAAAAATTGGTTTGGAAATATTACAAAATTGTGAAGTATAAACTAAATAATAGCAAAAAATATATACAATTATTTAATGTATTGTAAAAAACACGTTAAAATAATGTTGGAAACTTTATATACAACAATTTAGTACATTTATGAAAAACCTATAAAAAAAGGAAAAGAAAGGCATAAATTATGCAAGATGCAATAGTAATCAAATATAATGTACTTTAAAAAAGTATTGAAAAAAGTCTATTTTACTTAGGTTTAAATAAACATTTATTTTTACGTTGATATACATACAGATATATATAGCTATATGTATTGTTATTGTCTTGCACATAAGCAATCCTTCCAGGATACTTAGCCCAAGGCAAGTGGCACGGTATATAGGCGGAGCAAACCCTCGTTAAATGGCACACCAACAAAAGAGAAAATATACGCGCTCTTGGGGAGTTCTAAAGTGGGTTTATTGCACAACACGTAACTCGTTTCAACAGCCGAGGCTGTATTGTTCACACAATGGGTAAACCAGAATTGTTACAGTACATAGTCATGGCATGAAATGAAAAACTGACTGCATTTCCACATAAAAAAACAAACATCAAGTTACTGTGGCAGCCATTTCGAAGTGACATAAACACCTATATATATACAGCCATGTCAAGTATAATCTGCCCTAACAATGAATCAACCATGGATAAACATCAACTGGATCACATTTGTATTCAATATTATATGCTCAACAATGAATTAATAATTTCATATATATTGTTGATGAAATTGCAGAAATACCAAGGTGTGAACAAACCTGTATTTAAATACACTGTAATGTAAGAAAGAGAAATCAAGTGAGAGATGGCAGCCACAAGTTAATAAATGCAAACTGGAAATGAATCCTGCAAAATGCCATATATTGAAAGACACTGATAGAGCTGAAAGTACGAACAGTGCTTCAATGCAAAGTAATCATGTAAATTGCTGTCCATGAAAGAGTCCATGCAAGGATCCAGTAGGCAACCAGTTGAAAAGAGTACAGCTCGAAGGGTGGTACAAGAGGGGTTATATCAAAAGACATGCGGTCAGATTCATCAAGCCGAAAACGGCTCGCAAAGGGCCATATTCTGAGAATCGGGCCCTCTGCGAGCGCTATTTTTGCATTTGGGATTCATTATCCCAAATGAAAAAATCGCAATTCGAGAAATCGCATATTTGCGAATAATTGCATTTAAGGAATCCCAATTAGAGAGTCCTTAAATGCAATTCAAGAAGCATTTAAAAATTGCGAAATCGCTATTTTTGGACACTATTTACCGCGAAGTCTGACTTCGTGGTAAATAGCGAAAACTGAGAAAAATGCACTTTTGTGCATTTTTCTCAGTTGTATGTTACACACACACATGTCCTTTGGACATGTGTGTGCGCAACATCAGTCTACATTTTCATTTCAGGGGTGCTACAGGGTGTCCTTTGGACACCCCTGGCACCCTTGAAATCGCATCCTTATTTGCGATTAGCAAATTGCTAATCGCAAATAAGGAATGTGTAGGAATCACAATTTATTTAGCGATTCCTACATAAATCCCGTTTTGCAAGTCCTTAATAGCGATTCCTTAATAATAGCTATTAAGGACTCGCAAAACGGGACAATGATGAATCTAGCTGATAGTGCCATAGTACATAATAGTCAAAGGATTGAGACAAATGAATGTCTACACAAAGGCCCACATGCATCAACCTATTTAGGAAGTGCAAACGGTGCGAATCGCAAAATTCGGCCATTTGCGATTCCTAAATAGGTTTCTGGAATGCATCAAGCATTTTTGTTGAAATCGCTATTTTTAGCGAATTCCAAAAATGCGATTGCTTTTAAGGAATCGCAAATTTGCGATTCCTTAAAAGCAATGCATGATTAATTTTAAAATTGCGAATTAGCAATTAGGGGGTGCAAATTACCACGAGGTTGAACCTCGTGGTAATTTGCAAAAATGTGTTAAAATGCTCTAATTTGCATTTCAAAACACTGTCATGTTACAGACACACATGTCCTTAGGACATGTGTGTTTGAAACATGCACTTCAAAATACATTTCAGGGGTGCGGGGGGTCCTTTGGACCCCCCCTGCACCCATGGAATGCATCAACATTTTGCGAATTCTAATTTGCGAATTCTCAATTCCCATTGATTCATATGGGCTTTTTGGCCCATAGGAATCAATGGGATTTGCGAAATCGCAAATTGAAATTCGCATAAAATTTGCGAATCGGTAAAAATTGCGATTTTTACCGAATCGCAAATTTTATTCACTTTCAATCATGCATTTCGTTTTGCGATTCCTTATTTGCAATTCGGTAAAAATCGCAAATTAGGAATCGCAAAAACGGACTTTGATGCATGTGGGCCTAAAACCCCACTCCAACTGCAGGAGCCAAAGTGCCTTCAGAGTATATGCAGTGTGTTCAAACCAATAGATCATTAAAAAATGCTTTAGAGAAAATAAAGTTGTATGTACAGTTGTATATACAATTTTAGTCACCAACTGGCTTCTACACATAGGATATTTGATGCCAACCCATGCACAGAATTATTTTACTGTTCTAGGACATGACCACATGTTGCTTAAGAGTACATATGGCCCAAAAAACTATAACCTGCAAAGGACTTTATATACTGAACAGTTTGTTGTACCCAAATAGAAGCAAAATTAAGTGGAAAGAGCAAAAACAAATGAAAAAAGCTTATCTGAATGCCTGTATTTGGGGAAAAAAGGGTAGGGAACCCATGTAGGAAGTATCCATCCACTAGCAGAGGGTCCCTTCCTTTCCTCTTGTAAACAAATATGTAAGAAAAAGAAGTGTAACAGAATTAAATTAGGTACATACATAAATTACATACAGTTTCTGAACTTGTAAATACACTTGTATATATACATAAGGAAGGAAAAACACAAATTCATATAACTGCACAATTCAAGACCACAGCTTGGATAAAGAAAAATTATCTTTCTTATAAATGTACATTCAATTTTTCGTCAAATTATGTCCACCCGGTTGTTTGGTCTCAAGTTCCATAATCCATTTGAATTCAGGTTTACGTAACATATTCACTCTATTCCCACCTCTGGGTCCTGCATGTACCTGTTTGATAATGAGCTAACTTAACAGAGTACTGTTTGAGGGATGGGAGTCCTGGAAGTGACCTGCCACAGGATAGTGTGGATCTCTATTGTTAATAGCACGCATGTGCTCTAGCACCCTCTTTTTGGCCATTATGGTGGCGCTTCCAATATAACGTAATCCACAGGGGCAGTCTAAGACATAAACCACAAATGTAGTACTGCAGGTCAGAAACTGTGTAATAGGTTTTTTGTTTACTCTGCTTGGTATGCAAAACATTTTTTACAAAGCGGCTGTTACGGTACGCCTTGCAGTGACCACAAGGAAAGTAACCTTTAAGGTTATGGTCTCCTTGATGTTGTCTTTGTGTGAAGTTGTTGCAAACTAGAAGGTCTTTGAGGGTGCGACCCTTCTTGTACATTATTCTGGGACATGTGTGTTTCAATTTGCCAATGATGGAATCACTGGTCAAAATAGGCCAGTGGTTCGCAAAGATCTTGTGTATCTGTTGGGAATTACGATTATGCATGGTAATCAGACGTGTCTCAGGTGTCTCTGTGTTGGTGGTAAAACTGTTGTCATGGTCTTTTAATGTGCCAGTTCTACTGATTTTCTCTACTTTGTTCAGGGCATGTTTTATAACCCATTTAGGGTATCCTCTAGTGGTAAACCTGGTTATCACAGTTGATTTTTCAAATCTAAATGTCTTTTCACTACTGCAGTTTCTCCTTGCCCTCAGCAGTTCACCATAGGAATACTCAATTTGAGATTGTCCGGATGACTGCTGAGGGCATGGAGAACGGTGTTACCTGCTGTATTTTTCCTGAAAAGGCTGGTTACTAGGATGTCTACACTGGGTTTGACAAGTATATCAAGAAACTCAATCTGATGTTTGCTCATATTGGATCTGAGTTTAATGTTATAAGTGTTGGTGTTCAGTTTAACAATAAAACTACTGGCTTCCTCATTGAAGCCCCGAAAAATGAGGAAGAGGTCATCGCTATATCGAAGCCATAGTTTTCACCTTGGAAAAGTTAAGGTAGTGTCATTCTCAATCTCCTCTTCCCAAAGGCCTAAAAACAGATTAGCAAAGCTTGGTGCAAACATGTGCTCATGGCAGTGGCAAGGATCTGCTTATGGTGTGGTCTACCTTCTAGCTTGGTTAAGAAATCCTCTGTATCACGTACATGAGACGGGAGAGAGGTGACATAATCTCTCAAAAAATAGTCCATGTATTTAGACACATTCTCTAGGGCATTGACAATAGAGGACACTATAGGACAACCAGGTGGTCTAACAGGATTTTCATGCACCTTGGGTAGGAGATATAAGATGGGGAGTTTGGAAAAGTCTCTTTTGAGGAAACAATATTCCTCCCAAGAGATTATACCTTTCTCTTCCCATTCTTTCAATTTCTTCCAAATCTTCAATATACTGTCATTGTAGATGTTATTATTGATTTCTAAATAGGATTTAGCATCATCCAATTGTTGTAAAGCTTCTTTGATATACATATCCTGACTCCAGAGTACATTATTGCTGCCGTTATCGGCAGGACAAATGATGAAATTCGTGTCCTCTGCTAATGATTTTATGATTTTTTCTCTTTAGATGTGTGATTTTGATTAGAGGACACCTTTCCCCAACTTTGATGTTTAAGTTTTAAAAGATCTTGGATAACCATGTCATTAACTTGTCGATGTTTGGAAAGGAAGGGACCCTCTGCTAGTGGATGATACTTCCTACATGGGTGCCCTACCCTTTTGTTCCCCAAATAAGGGCATTCAGATAAGCTTTTTTTCAGTTGTTTTCACTCTTTCTACTTAATTTTGCTTCTATTTGCGTATACCAAATGGTTCAGTCTAAATAGTCCTTTGCGTGTTTTTATCTTTTTTTGGCCATATGCAAATATTATTATTAATATTATTATTAATAAGAAGTTTTATATAGTGCTGGCCAGACCCGAGGGTATCGGAGCGCTTTATAACAGATTTAAAGCAGAAATCACATAAAAAGGCATAGGTAAACGTAAATGTTTGAAAGACCCAGTGAGCTGTGCGTCATTGAGGTAGGGAAGTCCTGAGATAGCCTCAATGAGTGCACAATGTCTTGGGCTAAACCTCCTTCCAGGAGGAGGGAACAAGGAGGGGGTTCGGGGAGCGAGGATGAGGTAGGTAGTGGTGGAACATTGTCAAGGGGCTGTAAAGTGCAGGAAGAGGTAGGCTGAGGTGGAACATTTCCAGGTGGCTGCAGAGTGCAGGGTTGTGCTTTTTGGCTGCAGTTTTCGGTTCAGGAAGGCATGGTTGAGGTAGAGGTCTTTTAGGAGTATTTTGAATTTTATAAAAGAAGGGATAGTCCTGATATCGGCTGGGATGGAGTTTCATATTTTGGGTGTGTTTCCAGCAAAGGCTTGTGCAGCAGTTCTTTGTTTGCGTATTTTCATAGGGATGAGTAAGAGGGTGTTAGAGCTCCTGAGGTTTCTTGTCTGGCCGGCTGTCTTGAGTTTGGAGGCCAGGTATTCTGGTTTCCCTGTGTGCAAGGCTTTGTTTGTGAGCCATGCAGTTCTAAAGCTGGCATGCATTTCGACTGGGAGCCATTTTAGTTCTCTGCGTGCAGGAGATAAGTAGTCATATTTTTTAACTCCAGTGACCATTCTGGCAGCTGCATTAAGAGTTGTTTTGAGGGGCGCTAGGTGAGATCAAACTATACGGGTGAGGACTCCATTCCCATAGTCTAGTCTAGATAGCACGAGTGATCGGGTGGCTTGTTTGAGGTCCTTGGGTGGGATGAAGGGCTTAATTTGGTTGAGAAGCTCCAGATTGAGGAAGGCACTCTTTGCGGAGATCTTAATGTGTTTGGTCATGTTCAGTTTTGGGTGGAGGGTGATTCCTAGAGATTTTACCTAGTTAGCCAGGGTGAGATTACCGTTGAGAGAATTCATTGCTTTTAGCTACTCTATGATTTGAGGGTTTTCTTCTTTTTTGGAGATGAGGAGGATTTCGGTTTTGTCTTGATTGAGTTTAAATTTGGTTTGTTATTAGCCAGTGTTGAACTTCTCTAAGAGTGTTGTTGAGTCTTAGAATGTCATTAATGGAGGAGGTTTCCAAGTAGATCTGGGTGTCATCTGCATATAGGTGGAAGGGGATCTTGGCTTTTTTGAGAAGAGTGGTGATGGATTCCATGTATATGTTGAACAGTTGAGGGGAGAGCACTGAGCCTTGGGGGACACCTCTGCTGACAAGGTGCAGGTTGGACATAAAGATTTTGATTTTTATCCTTTGGGATCAGTTATGCAAGAAGGAGGAGAACTTTTGTAGGACCACCTCATCCGCACTTACTCTTTCTTGGAGAGCCTTGATGAGAAGATAGTGATCAACTGTGTCAAAGGCTGCCGAGGATGAATAGGCAGCATTGGTCAGTATCAAGAGACTTGTGGATGTCATCCATGATGTTAAGGATCGCGCTTTCAGTACTACAGCCTTTTCTGAAGCCTGATTGGTGGGGATCTACCAGGTTGATGTTATCTATGTGCTGAGTCAGTTGTAGGAGAATGCACTTTTCAAGGATTTTGGATAGGAAGGGCAGATTAGAAACAGATCTGAAGTTGTTCAGATCTTTGGTGTCTAGGCCTGGCTTTTTCAATAGTGGCGTGACTTGGCCGACTTTGAGGTAGTCTGGTGTGATGCCGGTTTTCAAGGTGCTGTTTATGATTTTGCACCAGAGTAGGGCAAGGGAGAGTTTCAGCTTTTTGGTCAATTGGGTGGGTACAGGATCGAGGAGGTGGGATGCAGGCTTGGAGGAGGAGATCAGTTTAACAATCTCAGTTTCAAGTACGGGGTCGAAGGATTTCCAGGCTTTCGTGGGGAGCTTGCGTGTGGTGGTTTCGATTGTTGGGGTTAGGTTTTTGCAGGAGGGATTGAGATTGATGTCTAGTGATAGCTCAATCTTGGTGATTCTGTCATTGAAGAAGTTGGCGAAGTTGTCACACAGGTCTTTGGAGGCCTGGAAAGGGGTTGCAGAGGTCTTGGAAGTTTGTTGCCTGATGATGTTAAAGAGTTCTTTGGGCCTGTTTTTCGCGTTGTCCAGAGCGGTGCAGAAGAAGGTGTTTTTTTCGTTGTTGATGTGTTTTTGGGATTTCCATCGGGCTGCTTTGCGTTGATTGCAGAGGCTTGTAGAGAGATTGTTCATTGTCCATAGACGTTTTGTTCTGACGTTCTGAGGATATCATTTGGATAAAACTAAGAGAGGCAGCCTTCAAAGGAGAAATGAGAAAGTTTTGGTCCCTCATAGGTGAGGGTTGTGGATCAAGAACTAGACCGCTTCCTATCCCCATTGAAGAACAATCATGGGTGGATTATGTCACAACCCTCTATGCAAATAATGGAGTAGTGGTTTCCCCAATAGGTTCTAAAGAGAGTGATCAGCTTTTGGCCCCTTTATCTGAAAAGGACATTGAAACAGCTATAAAGGAAATGCGTTCATCTGGGGCAATGGGGCCAGATGAACTTCCCATCTCTGTTTTAAAACAAAGCGGCATGAAATGGAGCAAATTGTTATGCCCTGTGTTTAACACTTGTTTCTCTAGCGGAAATATTCTCCCCTCGTGGAAAGGGAGTATCTTAGTGCCCCTTTTTAAAAAGGGAGCCCGACTATCTCCCCAAAACTATCGCCAAATTGCCCTTTTGGATGCAATTGGTAAAGTGTTTGCAAGATGCCTTTTGAAACAAATCAATGATTGGGTGGACCAAGCAAATGTACTTCCCCTAGAACAGACGGGATTCCGAAAGAATTATGGTACCTTGGATTACTTAACTGCTCTCCAAGTAATAACTGATAAATATATCAGGGTCCTAGGACGGGGGGTCTATGCGGCCTTTATTGATTTCCCCACGGCCTTCGATAAAGTTGACCGTCCTTTGCTGTGGAAGCAACTACTTACTTTGGATATGCCAGATAGGATGCTAAATCTAATTCAGGAACTCCACTCTGATACCTGGTGTAGAGTATTGCTGGGTGGAGAAAGAGGCCTATCCCAAGCAATTCCCACTGCAAATGGTCTTAAACAGGGTTGTTTATTGGCTCCTTTGTTGTTTTCTCTTTATGTTTGTGACCTACCACAGTTTTTATCCCTAAGCGAAGGAATTGCTCCCACTTTAGGGGACAAACCGGTTGCATGCTTAATGTACGCAGATGATATCCTTCTTTTAGACCTTACTCCGAAGGGACTAAATAATCGTCTGCATGCATTGCATCTATTCGCTGAGTCTCACCACTTGAAGATCAACATGTCGAAAAGCAAGGTAATGTGTATTACAGGGAAGAGAAAAACGAAATCTGGAAATTTCAGTTGGTTTTTAGGTAACGAGAAACTAGAAACTGTAAAATCTTATGTTTTCCTGGGGAAAACAATATGTAGCAACTTGAGTGCCAAGCCTCACATAGACAATAACATTAGGAAAGCCAAGACCCAGGGGAATGGACTGAGTGCTCTTTATAAGGCTACTGGCAGAAGACAATTTGCCCATCTGTTAGAGGCCTTTCGAGCAAAAATTCCAGCTTCCCTGCTCTACGGCATCGAGATAATAGATTTGAGTCAGTGGGGTTTCCTAGATACTATCGAGGGTAGTCTCCTGCGACATTTATTGTCGGTCAATAATGCTTGTAGAGTGGAATCCCTTAGGCTTGAATTGGGCATATGAGGTAGTTGGGTTCAGGCCCTGGCAGGAGTTATACGTTGGGTCTTTCACTTAGCCAAGGGTAAATCGGCTACTTTAAGATCTCTGATTACAAAGGAATTACTGGGTCCCATGAAGGAATATTTTTTACTTTTAAAGAACTTTAGAAGGGCTGTCACGTTATTAGAACTGGAGGAATCAACTCTGTTTTCATTAACCCCACATCAGTTAAAGCTGTCATTAAAACGGGCAACTTGGGAGTTAAGTTTTAGGAGGGATAGAGATGTCCTTATCATAAAGAAAGGTGTTACTGAGGTTGTCAACTCTTACTTATTTAAACATATACAACCTTATGCATCCTGGACCCTTCCCTACGGCCTACGCCGTTTTTGGTTCCTCTTGAGACATGATCTTCTCCCTCTAAATAAATTACTAGCTAGATGGCATGGTTGTTCTGACAAATGTAATTTATGTAGCAATGACAACTCAATTCAGGATATTGCCCATATCCTTTTTATATGCCCTGCCCTAATGGTCCACCGTCGAAAGTGGGTGAGACCTACATGTTCACAGTTAAGCATTTCCTCTGCTAAATCTTTACGTGATGCCACTTTCAACCCTCCCAATGAAATGTTTTGTTTCAGAATTGTTTACTTTTTTAAATGTTTTTTAGAATTATATTAACAGATATGACTCCCATTTTCTGTTTTTTTGTATAAATGGAATGCATCTTGTAGATTCTATGTTTTTGCAATTTCTGTTGTTAACTGTTTTGTTTATATGTAGATCTCATCCGAGTTCCAAATCATATTCAAATAAAATTGAATTGAAATACTCACCTTGGGTGGTTCCTTGCGGTCCCAGCAATTCTACACCCTCTTGACATTGTCATGACTCGAGTCGTGGTACTTACTCCATCTTCTTACTATATGGTTTGGTCCCCCCCGGGGCCCGCTGTGTATCAGTGCTATTTACTGTGATTTCTTTGCTAAAGTATGGTGCACTTTGTGTCTATCTTCGTATGGGAGATAGTATTATATAATAAATACATATTTTTATAACTACTATGTGGTTCTCTTTTTATTTATCCTATAAGGTTGCATTCTGGTAAAACAAGCTGCTTTACACTCCTTCAAGACTAAGCCTGAAGGCTGCTCTCCATAGGTACCATTTGCATAGCTTTCTAAGGTAGTTCGAGACTTCTTAAATCTCTATAAGAGTGGTCTGGACTGGTGCAAAGCGCCCACTATCGTAGTGGACACCATATACCAGGGCAGCCTCTCACAATAATGTCAACCGTATCCAGCTGTCCTCTCCCTTGACAGCACCTATGCATTCATCAGACATACTGCTCCTCAGCTGTCCAGGTGCACTTCCTGGTTTGATGGTTTTCCACATTCAACAGGCTCAATTAGTCCCTCTGTGCGCCCAGCTATACCTTGCTCTACAGGTCAAGAGTCCCATCCTGTAACTCAGTCTCCTCAGTTACCTGTGATTATTCTTCCCCAGCCTGCTATCCATATGTTGTTGTTCTGGCCGGTATGCCCTCATTGTTGAACTCGAATTAGGAGCCAACTAGTCAGCTGTCCAACCACTCTCACCTCAACGTACAGAACCATAAGAATATTTTGCTGGCACGTTATGTTGCTTGGATTGGCCCCTCCACTAAATCTATTCATGAAGACTGTATCATTTTCAACTTAAGGTAGCCAGAGATTGCAAGGAAAACTCTGTCCTAGCATTATCAGCCCTATAGAAGGAATGGCAATGTTAGCATTCTCCCACTTGCTATTTCTATAGGCCCCCTCATCTTGATTGACACCTAGTCCTGTCTCAGGTTCCATCAGCCCATGATACATTTGGTGATTATAATATCATATGTAATAACCAGTTTGCACTGCTAATGGACCTTGATGAGTTGGGTTTGACGGTTTATTGGTCCCCAGTTTCCACATATATGTGCTGAATGGTGAGGCTTCTCAGTCACAGTATACTGACGACCTCTTTTGTGCTCCTTCAACCGAGGCTCACATGTCTATTTGTACCTACCTATCTTCATTCAGTGTCACTTTGCCTGTTGAAGGTGCCTGCCAGGGGATGCTCAAGACAGGGGGCAGAACATCAGGGGTCATGTGGCAGTAATTATTTTACATTAATAAGTTGGAACATGGCTGAACTCAAACCCAAATAGTAATTAATAATAATATTACATTTCATGATGATCGGGTAGTTACCAGTGGCATCTATCTCGGAGTGAACATAACATCAGACCTAGATAACTTGGTCAATATTAATTTGGAACTCCTTATAAACCAAACAAGCAAAAATTTGAGATGAATCCATAATCTTCATTTGACCTTAGTGGGAAGATGTAACGCTATCAAAATGTTATACCTCCCAAAATTTGTATATTTCTTTCGGACCATTTGTTTAGATTTCACTCCACAAATATTCCAGGATATAGAAACCTTATTTTCACAGTTCTTATGGAACTACAAAAAACCACGTAGGGCACTCAAATATATCACACTACCAAAAGAAAGAGGAGGGCTCGCGCTGCCGAATTTCAAAATATATTGGTGGGCCACGATCATACAGTATAGCCATATTCTTCTGACTTCGAATAATTCAGCAGAAGGTGAGGGGACAATTCCGACACCACAGGGTTTAATATTAGTTAACGAAACAAAAGCACATCTCTGGCGACTAACCTACAATTGTTACTGTAAAAAAGTACGATTTAATACCCGAAGGGGTGTATATTCGGCCTGGAACAGTGTACGAAAGCTTTTGGGTAGAGGGAGATTTTCCTACTACACTACATTAGTGAGGAATACCAACCTCTCAGAAACATTTAACAACGCATGCATGATAAGGTGGCAAAGGGCAGGGATCATTCAGTGTGGTAATCTCAATTCCAATATAGGATTTAAAACATTTACTGAACTGAAATTAGAATTTGGATTAAAC
Source organism: Lissotriton vulgaris (assembly GCF_964263255.1). Taxonomy (NCBI): domain Eukaryota; kingdom Metazoa; phylum Chordata; class Amphibia; order Caudata; family Salamandridae; genus Lissotriton; species Lissotriton vulgaris. The sequence goes on along the minus strand of NC_141685.1, from coordinate 2,038,936,532 downwards.
CAATCAGATTTCTTTAAATTTCTACAAATTAGAGATTGCTTAATGAAGAAAGGGGAAGGACAGGCAAAATTTGGGAACATTTATCTGATCGACACAATAATTCTTACCCCCACGATAAAAATTGGCTGTATATACAATAACTTCTTATCTGCCCTACCAGATGATATCGCAAAATGTATAACTAACTGGAAGGAAAGATTAGACGTGGTGCAGGATACTTGTGAGAAATCACTTAAAGCATCTCAACTATTCCTAATGACTGCCAACCTTCAATCCCAATATTATAAAACGTTCTTCAAACTATTTTATACCCCAGACAAAATTGCCAAATGGGGGTCAGGCAGTGGTACAGAATGCCCTAAATGTAATAATTATGAGGCAGATATCGTACACATATTTGCAACTTGTGTCACACTGGTTACAATCCGTAGGAAAATCTCAATTTGTTTATCCAAAATCTTTAAAACACAAATTGAACTCACTACGACTGAACTAATACTTGGTCTAGATGGAGACAAGCGACCAAAGGAAATTCAAGGGCTTATATTTATTGCTACGGCTGTATTCAGATTGTGTTTGGCTACAGCATGGCTAAACCATAATCATCCAGCTTTCGAACAATGGCGAGCCAGACTCCTGGCAACATATAATCTTGAAAAAGCTATATACGGAAAAAAAGATAGAAAGAGTCAAAATATAGGGTTGAAAATATGGAACCCATTAACACGTTGGATACAGAATCCGGTCTGATAATTATTTTATTATATAATTTACTCTGTTTATAAATGTAGTGAGGAAAAGCATTTTATGTTCACTGTTATCATTCAGACACCAAAATGTCATTTATTATTTACAGTGTTTTATTTTCTTTAATTACTGTTTTTCTTACGTATATGCTCAAGCTTGGGAGGTTGGGGGGTTGGTTCGGAATGTATATGCAATAGATTTTATTGCTTCATATGGATTTTTATTTCTCAGGGAGGGGAGAAAATGGGAAAAAATGTATCAATAAAGATTTACTTTAAAAACCCCAAAAACATGATTTTAATCCTGAATGGCTGTCTTTCATTGATAAATATGATTTTACAGGAGACTTGGGCAGTATCACCCATTTTCTGTAAAGGATTTCCATGTTATTCTGTCCTGCTATGGCCTCACACCATGGGAGAGTCAAGGAAGGTCTCTCTATCTGGGTTAAACTTAACCTCAGAATTAAAGTCTCTGTTGCAATTACAGCGAACACAACATACCAGGTTCTGCTTAGGGCTCCCGGTTTTATGGTACTTTTTTTGTACCATTTCTATCTGTATTTATCCATATTTGTTTTTTGGCCATCTTATTGGTATTTATCCATATTTATTTTATGTTTTGAGAATAAATAGAGTTATAAAATGATATATTTCCACATTTATTATATTCTTAGAAGTGCACTCATATGTCGATTCATGATGCGTTTTAGCAAATTAAGATGCCACATATAACAAAACACTTTACCAATAGGTACATATTACCGCTAAAAAACAAATACATTTAAAAATATGCCTTTATTTAAAGATATCTCATCCTGGTTTTTTAACTCTCCATGCTGTATATTTGCTCAGCTTTTGCCTAGAATTCATGTAAGACAGCATGGAGAGTCTCTCACAAGAAGCACAATTTCAGCCTTTTTCCGCTTTTAAAAATAATACAGATAGGAAACATTGTTTCCTGTCTGTATTTATCTGTAAAAATTTGTAAAACGGAAAACTGGGAGCCTTATTTATGATTGTTTCAGCTTATTTAGCTTCTATTTGGTTAATTTCACAACAACAATTTTTGTTTGTTTGATGAGTTATATAAATTTATTGCGGGCTTTCAACATCTGTCGAAGGACAAAAATCTCAATCACAAGTCTTAATATGTCGAATTTCAATGCAAACATGGGTAACAAGCTCAAAGAGCTTGGTTTTCTGAGCTCTCTTTCTGATACTGCATTATGGGACACCAGGGGGTTGGAGCTGTGGGACTCTGTAGCCCGAATGGATCTTGTGGATATAGTTAACTATTGCCAGGGTTCCTGCCAACAAAACCAACATATAGAGGAAGGGGACGAGCATCAATTATCGATTATATATTTGCTCCCAAATATTTCCTGCAGTGGTGCCTGAATAGCGCTGTGATAGAGACCCAATAGAGCATTCATAATGCCTTATTAGTTGAGTGAGCCTACCCGCTTGGATGGGACAAAACACCACAAATCTGTGACGATTTAAATTCCTTCCATGTGGAGAACTTAACAGTACGTCCTTGGCTGTGGAGCAGGTGTGCGGAGGATGTAACCAATACATTCTCTGCACACCAGTCAGAAATCCTCTGCGCTCAACAGCAGCTAGATCTCCTTTTTAGGTCGAGTCTAGCTTTGCAGTGCATGCGCTGCTCACTTTGCAAGGCATGCAGTATTCAGTAAAGCATGGAAGCAACTTTGTGGAAGCTCTGTCCACATCTTTTTCATTGGGTTGTGTCTTAAATGCTGCCTTCCGATTGGTTGTAGGCGTGTTAGTCCCTCATTATGACGACCATGTTGTCATTTGTGTCCTTCCATGGTTACTGACCCCTTTACTGCACAGACTACTTTCTTTCCCGTGCCCCCCTTCTGCAGACCGATGCCTACTCGCCCGCCCCCTGCCCCCCTTCATGCCTTGTCGCCCGCTCCTCCCTCCCGTTTGCAATGCAACAAGTCTTGCGTAAATGTGAGTCCTATTGCATTGCAAATGCTTGTTTTTATTTCAGCCTCAGAGCTGCCCGCCAACGTTATTACTCTGAAAGTGAAAGTGAAATTAGCTGATTGGCTCATTTCACTTTCTCTGTCTATGTGCTTGTGGGGTGATCTCAGCCCGAGCACCTAGGCAGACGGGAGAGGTATCATCGGAAATGGGAGAATCGCCCCTTTCAAATGGGTACCAAGCGGATACCTGCTTCGCTATCACCGCAGGAGGGCGACACACAAGCATGGATCCACCACTAGACACCAGGCAGGGGCGAAGGGCACCTTGGGCAATGGTCTTTGCTCCCCTCAACTTTTCTGGGCCTGTTCATTCTTTTAGCCCCCCCAACTAGGAACCAGGGGTTACATTTAAATGTAGATTTATGAGTGGGGGATGCCCAGAATGGGTATGCCAATGTCCCCCCAAACAAAATTGCCAAAGTCTTTCTCCCCCCACAGGGGGCAGATGGTGTAATAGCCTCTGATTTTTGCCCCGGGGGGGCAGATAGACCACTAAGCACCAGGGAGTATTTTTTTAGCCCGAGTAGGGCTGGGGGCTGCCCAGAATGGCCATGCCAATGCCCACACCCCATTCAAAAATGAATGGACAGTCTTTCTGCCTCCACCGAGAGCATATGGGTCAATAGCCCCTGATCTGCATCCCTTTGGGCAGAAAGTCCACTACGAAGCCAGAAAGTTAAAAGTTCATGGGTGGGGCCTGCCCAGAAGAAAGATGCCAGTGCCCCTACCCCCCACAAAAATAGCCCGAGTATTTCTGCCCCAGGGGACAGATGAGTGCATCAGCCCCTGCTCTGCCCCCCTTAGGCAAGGGTTGCTCTCACAACATTCCCAGACAGAAACATAAGAAAATGTCACCTTTTACCAAAATGTAAAGTTTGCAGTGGATTCTGGGTAAAAAAACATTTGGGTATCCATGCAAGCCACATCTCCCCGGACTCCCCTTAGATCTACATTTCGGAAATGTCTGGGTTTGTTCAGTTACCCTCGATGGCCACAGAGCCCGGGTTCAAAAACACTGCTGCCCCCCTTGCAAAAACAGTTTTTTTGCGATAAATGGAGGCACCTGCGTTTTTTCCCCAGGATAACAAGTTATCTAGGCAAACCTCAATTTTAGCTAAAAAATCACATTTTCCTCACATTTGTGTGTGGGAAATTTGTGGAATCACCGGGCCTGCTCAAATGTAATATCACACAGCACTGCCGATAAAAATGCTACCTCACTTTGGTGGGTGGGAAAGTGCCTGTGGCAGGGAAGGGTCTAAAACATATTGTGGAAACACCAAAATTATCGATCACCAAATGATCTGGTGTGCATTAGGGGTCACCTGAGTTTTTGGTCCCGGCTCGGTGGCCATCAAGAGAAACCTACCAAACCCAGACATATCTGAAATCTATATGATCAAAAGGGGGAGGAAGAAGCACTGATCCATTCAGCTTCCTGTTGAAGGTCAATAATCATAGGTGGAATGGATCACTTGTACTTATACCTGTAATACCAGGGTCAGGTGTGGTAACCAACATAAAAATCCTTGTGTTGTAACTAACATAAAAACCCTCAATCACGTGCAGGAGTGATAAGCGGTATATCTTGATTCTCCGCTTCTAAAGACGTGGAAGCATCATCATTGGGTCTTTTTGATAAAATTCTTTCCTTCACCTGAAGGATGGGTCACTGGTTTTGACAGTAGTGACCAGAAATAAGGTCAAAAAAGTGAAGTGAATAGAAATGCTAAGGTGAGCTAAAATTGCTTCGCTCTTCTTCCAAAACAAACTTTATTCAAAAGGAGAGGTGGCAAAGTTAAAAATTGGGTGGTGCTTCTGTAGAAATATTACTGTTCTATAGCACCGTGCAGTTCTAGTGAAGGTCAAAAGGTTGACGTGTTTCAGCCCAGTATGTAGCCCAGGAGGGGTCGGAGGGCTTTCTTCAGGACCTACATGCGAATATGGGTCGATAATATTACAAACACCCTAATTGGGTGAATGTTTGACTCACCCTTCTTCTTAGTCACAGGTCAGTGGTACCTGTAACTGGAGTAAATGAAACATTACACAAACTTTCAGAGGCATGTTGCGCAATAGAGAAGTAGAGAGGGGAAAGCAGTGTAAAACCAGGTGAAAAACAAAATCACAAAATAGCAAAAGAGAAGATGTAGTACCAGTACAGTCACGATTATGATGAATGAATAGTTAGAGCTTCATTGTAATGCAAGGTTAGCAGTATAGGCATAATGGTTGGTAGGATGTCTATTTGCTGGACATAGCGTGCGACAATACACTTGTGTGCATGGTAAACATAAGCATTGTGTAATACTTGTAACAGAACGGCTAAGGCCCGTGTGGGGCAATGTCATTCATGCTAGCGAGATGGTTAAATTATGCAAGCTCTGGCTGGTAGGCAATACTCATGTTGGGTAGTCATTAAACATAGTGCTGTCTGTAAAAGCGTTTGTTAAATCAAGGCGTGTGTGATGCTTGATGCCGCTCTAAAAAACAATTTGTGTCCCAAGGCTATGAAGACCCATTAATGCAGGTAAAGATGTTCCCTGTTTGGTAGTTATTAAACATAGTGCTGTCCGTAAAGGTGCTTGGTAAATCAAGGTGCATGTGATGCTTGCAGCTGCTTTAAAGATTGTGTCCTGTAAAGCCATGAAGGCCTGTTAATGCCAGGAAATATGTTCCCTCCCTGTTAGTTTCTCTAATTCCTAAGGGCTCCTGTGGAAGGCAGCTTAATCTAAATTAGTATCCCTTCACACAAAGCGCTTAAATTAGCATACCTTGAAAGTGCCGAAGTATGGCCTTCTCAGGGACCAGTGGGCTCAGATTCCTGCAGGCTGGTGTGAAAAAATGGGAATTAGCAAGTACATCGGAGGAGCAATCAGATCTGTCTAAAGAGGCGCCAGGCATTTTGAGAGCTCACCTAAAATTGCAGGTCCTCGTGTCTTCGCCCGCTCCAAGGCAGATGACACGCATGGCAAAGAGACTCAGAGTGGTTTACTATGGGCTCTCTGCCAAGAAGGTTGAAAAAACTACTGTTAGAACCGGCTGTCTCTAGTTGGCAGAGGTATGCACTTCTGACAAATAGGGACACACCTTTTCTAGTCAGGGCAAGGGGATCACACACTTAGATAACCCCTGCTCACCCCCTTGGTAGCTTGGCAGAGCAGACAGGCTTATCTCAGAGGCTGTCTGTTAAGCATTTATGACCACATACAGTAACAAAGTGAATACACTACAAATGGACACGACACAGTAGTATTATAAAAATAAGGATATTTATATAAGGCTTAGCACAAGACCAAATAACGACAAAAATATACCACAATCTCAATAAATACTCTTGGAAGGAAAAATAATAGTTTAAGTGTAGTTTCTTCTTAGCACAAAGTCTTTAGTATCAAAAGCAACTCTTCTTCTTTAAAACACAGTTCTTGGCAACAATGCAACCCACACAGGAGTCACACGACGTTGAGGCAAAGTTAATCCAAAGGTTTGGCGTCGACCGCGAGGAGCGCTACGTCGAGCCCGGAGTCGCACAGACCCCCACAACACAGTACCTTGGAAAAGCAAAGCACACGATGATCAGCGGTGTAGAGAAATCCGGCGTCGCGTCTTCGGCGTCGATCGAGCCTCGGAGTCGGGGCGACCTGCAGCGGCGTCGACAGATGTCAGGAAGGAGCAGCGCTCACGAGGTGAACCAGGATACGGCGTCGTCGTCGATGTCGATGATGATGTTGCAAGAGTGAGCAGCACTCACGGCGTCGAGAGGGCACGAAGTCGATGCGATCAGCAGCGGTGCAGACACGGGGTCACTTGGAGCTGGAGCCGAACTCGCTACTCACTGGCGTTGCTGCTGGCGTCGATCGGGCCCGGCGGCCAGCATCAAGGAAGCGGGACACTGGAGCCGTTACTCACGATGTCGAGCTGGATTCGGCGGCGTCCGTCGGCGTTGAGGTTGCTGGTTTCTTTCAGAGGTGCTGGATTCTCAGGTTCCAGCAACAAGCACTTTTAGCAGATGAAGTCCTTTAGCCCTGTGACTTCAACAGGAGGCTGGCACTCTTCCAGCCCTTGGAGATTTTCTTTAGCAAAGCTTGAGAGTACACACACAGTTCCTCTCTCCTGGTTCCTTGGCAAAAATAAAGCAGCAACTGCAGGATTCCCCCAACAAACAGCACACTGGCAGAAGGGGTAGGCAAGTCCTTGGATCAGCAGGCTTCTTGTCCTTGGTTCAGGTTTCCTTGTCAGAAGTGATCTAAAGTCTTGGTTCAGGGGTCCTTCTCTTATACCCCTTTTTGGCTTTGATCCCTTTGTCCATGCAGGGGAATTTCCCAACATCCTGGGTTTGTTGTGGGTGTATCCAGGCAGAGGCACCTGGCCTATTCACTGTGCAGGGCTGGGTCCACAGACGCCCAGCAGGAGGTGGAGCCAGCATTGTCACTGACAGGAGCAGAGCTATCGGCCTCCTGGTAGGAGGTGGGGCCAGGATCGTCCATGGCAGGCACAGAGCCATCAGTCGCCTGGCAGGAGGTGGAGCCAGCATTGTGTCAGGCAGGGCAGGCTATCAGTAACTACTCTCCCCCTACTCTCAATGCAAATGTCCCACTCATCCCACACTGACTCACTCAGCCCTCTGGAGCCACCCAGCTCCTGTCACACACACACCAAACCAGCAGAAACCAGAATTAGTTAGACAAGAAAATAGCCACTTTCTAAAAGTGCTATTTTCAAACCCAGAGTCCAAAAACCATCCACACAAACGGATGCGTGATTAAACCCCGAGTTCAGGGATACCAAACTCGACATTGCACCATGCTCCCCAAGCCAGCTAGGATTATAGCATTAATAATCCTGGCAGCCCATTCTAACTAATGGAGAGCAGGTTACCTTACAACAAAGAAAAACGAATATGGCTGTAATTCACTATTAGGACATGCCAACTTGGTCAGGCGTGTCCTACCTTACGCTTACAATGCACCCTGCCCGTGGGCCTACCATAGGGGTGACTAACATGAAGTTAAGGGAAGGTTTAGGGACCGGCAAGTAGGTGTACTTGTGCAGTCAGCATGACAGTACCAGACTGCACGTAGGTCTAGCAATGGCAGACCTGTAGACATACTTTTACTAGGCCGCTCTTGTGGATGGCTCAACAAGGGCTGCAAGCCCACGAGCGGCATTTGTATTTACTAGCCCTGGCACTCCTGGTGCACTAGACTAGGGACTGACAGTAAACCAAATAAGCCAAACATGGAATTCAATCAGTATAGTAATTTTACATAGGGAGCACTTGCACTGTGGCACTGATCAGCAGTGGCACAGTGCCCAAAGCATTATATGAAATGAAATGAATGAATGAAATGAAATTAGATTTCTTAAACGCATGGCTGCCCAAGAGCGTCCCAGCGCTGATACACACAGCTATCTTCCAAGATCCTCAGACAACGGACTCATATTCCTCGTGGGAAAAGGAATGTCTTTAAAGATTTCCGAAACTTCTGGAGACAGTGTTCCAGACGGAGAGCGGCAGGAAGATCATTCCATATCTTGGCTACGTTCACAGAGAACCTCCTGCCTCCCAAGCGAGCTCTCTTTACTCTGGGGATGGTCAGTAAATTGCTCCCGTCAGAGCGGAGGGGACGCGAGGACTTGTAGGGGCATATAAGGTCCCTGAGGATAGGGGGGCCCATTCCCTGGAGAGACTTAAAGGCAATGGAAAGGGCCTTAAATTTAACTCTCTCCCGGATGGGGAGCCAATGGAGAGCTCTAAGAGCAGGCTTGGCCGAAGTTCTTTTTGCAGTGCCTGTCAAAACCCTGGCGCCGCATTTTGTACTCGCTGGAGGGTGTTAATGGCTGATTCAGGGGCACCGAGCAGCAAGGCGTTACTGTAGTCCAGCCTTGACAGTATTAGCCCCTGAATCAGGAGTTTCCTTGAACTGAAGGGGAGAAGAGGCAACACCTTTCGGACTGAGCGTAAAAAACCATAGCAGATCCCTGCCACTTTCTTCGTTTGTACTCTGAACGTCAGGTCGGGCTCTAACCATACTCCCAAGCTCTTAATCTCATTCTTGGGTTGGGGCGCCTCACCCAGACAGGGGGGCCACTTGGTTTTGGGAAGGGAGGTGGAAAGGTTGCCCACCATCATAAGTTCCGTTTTGGAACCATTGAGTTTCAGCCGAGATTCTGTCATCCAAGCCATGATACCTGTCAGACAGCACCCAAATCTTTCTGCCAGCAAAAACATTGTAAACAGAGGAGGCAAACAGAAAAAATTGGAGGAGAGACTCAAGCCAATGATGTCAGGTCTAACAACTACTTTATGCCAATATGACACTACATTAAAGACCATCGGTTTTAAACATTTAATGAGGCACAAACAGTGTGTGGTTAAAATGTGATCAATGGCAGGCATGGTAGAGAGACTACCTGCCCGTTGTCGTTCAGGCCGATACACATGATTTACTCCAATGATGATCAGAATTACTTTCATTTAGTGTAAGGCTGCTACCAGTAGCTTCATTCTTATAGGCACTGTGATATGCAAATATCAACTAAAATTTGCAAATAACAAGTGGTAAAACAAAATGTGACTATGGCTGGCATGGTAGAGAGACTACATGCCCGTCATTGTTTTGGGACTGGTACTCATTCAAAATTAATTATTTCAGTGCAGTCAGGCCATTGTTGTAGTTGGGGTAAATGTTGGTTTTAACTAAGGCAATGCTAATTTTTACTTAATCAGGCAGGTGTACATGCTCAAGAGAAGTGTATGGGGCTATGTCGGTTTTGCCAGTGTCAGGAGTGGACAGAGATTAGGAGAACTAAAGGTGATATGGACACTGTAAACTGGTATGAGACTCTGTCTGCTCAGATTACAGCAAGGGATGGTTAAAGGGTGGACTAGGCACATAAGATTCTGGTTGTGAATTGTGTCTTAGTAATTTGTGATGACAGGTAGGGGAATTTACTGTGCGAATGAGTGCCAGTGAATGGCCTCGTTCAAGCCTGTTAGATGTGTCTTAAAACGGTGCACTCAGCATTGTTCCTTTTCATATAGAAATCATTCTACATAATGGTCTTTGACCATTAGTGTTTCCAGGATGACCCACTGGAGCTCCTCAGTTGTGTTGTCCCATTCAGTGAAGTGGTTGCTCATTTTGATCAAGATATACCGCTTTTCGCTCCTGCACATGATTGAGAGTTTTTATGTTGGTAACCACACCTGACCTGTTGCGGTAATTCTGCTCAGACACAGAACTGTGCACAGAGACTTAGAACCTCAGTGAATTAGGGTGTTCGAAAAAATCACCCAAAATCCCCTACCAGACTAGCATCAGTGTTTCATTAGCTCTTTGTCCTGTAGCAAAGATACCAACGATTAGACAACCCAGAACATATGACTTAGGATACCTCAGGTAAGTTGGGAAACATGAGCACTCTTTCGTTATACTCTCATACCAGTCCAGAACAAGGAGTAAAGGGAGACACGTGCAAGTTTAAAACATTTATTTTAACACCGTGATCTCAGGTGCAGCATCTTACCTAATACAAGCAGACATATGATAAGAAATACGATTGTCAGTATAGTCACTATTCCATAAAATACAAAGGGAGAAAGTATGTTATAATGCGACCCCAGACCTCAAAGATTAGCAGGAGTGAATCACATTGAGTTCTGCACAAGCTCTCAGCATACTAAAGTTCTCCAAGTGTGTTCAGTCCTGCCTACACAGTGCATTGTTAAAGGCGCCAGTATCTGAGTTGGCCACAGCTGCAAATATGTTATGGCTAGAACGTGCACTGATAAATTCGAACAACAGCTACAGTGTTGAGATAACCTTGATGGCCTTGGCACTCACTGTTCAGACTAAGCTTACGAAGCAAGGCGAGCAATGTAGAAAAAGAAGTTATTCTCATGTGAAGCAAAACACTCAGCCTAACTCTAAACAATAGCTAACGTGTGCCGTGTGCAAAAGAAAGCAAAAGGTAAAATGGAGGTTAAACTTCTAATAAGCTCATGCTAACTTAACACTGTATGAATGCAAGGCTCAGCCCTACTGCAGACCCTTGTATTAGAGGTACAAGTGACCCATTCCTCCTATGATTATTGATATCTGAAATATAGACACTCAGGGCTGTCCAGGGAGGAGTGGCTTGCATGGATCCCCCACTGTTCTATTGCCAACAATCCAATACAAACCTCAAATTTAGATACAAAATCACATTTTCCTTACATTTCTGTCTGGGATCACCACACAGAGACAAATTTCCTACCACGTATCTTTCACCCTTAGTCTATTATACCTCACTGAGTGGTTGGACCTTGGGCCTGCGACAGGGAAGGGCCCAAAATGTATTGTGAAGACATAAACATTATAACAAAATGACCTGATTTTGCAAGGGGGACTCCTGGGTTTTTGGTCCCAGGCTTGTTAGCCATTTAGGGAAACTTATAAAACCCAGACTTTTCTGAAATCTAGACACCTAGGGGAGTCCAGGGAGATGTGGCTTGCTTGGATCCCCGAATGTTTTCCTACCCAGAATTCCCTGCAAAACTCAAATTTAGCTAAAAACACATTTCCTCAACTTTCTATGTGGTAAAGTTGTTGGATCACTGGGCCAACAGAAATTTCCTATCACCCAGCATTCCCTCAAGTCTCCAGATAAAAATGATACCTCACTTGTGTTTGATGCCAAGTACCCGCGACAGGGAAGGGCCCAAAACGTATTGTGGAGACATCAAACTTATCTATCACAAAAAAAAATTTGGTTTTGCCTGGGGGGGGCACCTGTGATTTTGGTCCTGGGATTGGTGGCCATCTAGGGAACCCTAGCAAAGCCAAACATTCCTGAAAACTAGACACCCGAGGAAGTCCAAGGAGGTGTGGCTAGCGTGGATCCCGCAAAGATTTCTTACTCAGAATCCCCACCAAACCTCAAATTTAGCTAAGAAAATCAAATTTCCCTCACATTTGTACCTGGGAAGATTGCGCTGGCACAAATTTCTTACCACCCAGCATTAATATCCCATAATTGTGTCATAAGATTCCTAAGTCTTGGTGCCTCTCTATGATTCTGAAATCTTCAAGAAAGTTGATAGAGGGTCGCCTAAAATGTATAGACCAATCTCACTGGCTGACAGCTCTGTTAAGGTTCTTGGAAGGGTTATTTTCAATCAACTGCAATTATGGGCCACCAACAATAAAAGTCTATTCCTTTGCCAGTACGGTTTTAGTCCAGGGCTAGGCACAGTGGAGTAGTGCCTGAATTTACACCTGATAGTAAGCAAATACACTATCGCTAAGTGCTGCTCACTGTACCTGGCCTTTACGGACCTGTCAATGGCTTTCAATTGGGTAAATAGGAGTAAATTGTGGTTGATGTTAATCAAATTGGGTTAGCAGTCCCTTTAGTCAATTTTTTACACAGTCACCATGAGCAACTAGGTGCTAGGTACGATATGGACAGTCAAGGGAACTCTTAGATTCCTTTCCACTAGTTAGTGAGAACACCAGGGGTGCTTTTTATCCTGTATATTAATGATTTGATCATCTATTAAGTTCTACCAGGGACGTGCAGAAAATTGCCAACTCTGATGTCCCGGTAATATTATATGCCAATGACACTGTTTTGTTGGCTAGAACACCCTGTGCACTGCATATTTCAGTAGAACCTTTCATGTCATTTATTAGCACCCTTAACATAAAAACTAATTTTGGAAAATCCCATATAATGGCTTGTTGGCCCAGTAGAAAAACCATGACAGTCTTAAAACTGAATGAGCACCAACTTAGCGCAGTATGGAACATTTGCTATTTGGGCATGGTGTTTGAGTTGGAAGAGCAGCAGGCTTCCTTTTGAATTTAGCCAAAAAGGATGGTAAGTCAACTATCTCCACCTACCTTAAAATTTATAAAATGCAATGTGTCCCTACAGCAACATACGGAGCAAGGGTGTGGGGACACCATTATGCTATTGCCCCGAAGACAGAAGAAAACAGAATCTGTAGGCAGTTAATGAATATCCTGCCTTTGAATGCTAATTTCATTTTACACTCTGAATTGAATTTAGAATATATTTTAGACAGCATCAAATTGGCACCTCTCCTGCTCTGGGTGAGTGTGTTGAGTAACAAGGGGACACGTTTTAACAGAGCAGTAATAGTGGATTGCCTTAGCCAGGATAAGGGGCTCTCCATTCCTTGGTTGACCTACATCAGAAAATCCTTTGCTTGCATTGGTCTCCCTGAACTGTTTAGTACCCCGGTTCAATTATTAAAACCTATAGGAGGGTGATCAAGTCTAGTTATGCAGAATGTACTTCCTCACTAAGAATCCAAGAAGCTACTAGTAAACATACTATTTGTAATTACTATTTCACTCTTGCGATAGGAGACACTTAACTGTATCTTACACTGGAGCTCACGTGTTATAGAAGGTCCCTTCTTTTAAGATTTAGGTCTGGAACAGTCTGGTGCTAAGTGTGATTTTCTGATGAGGCAAAGGTGTGGGATAGCTCATTTTCCCTTGGCCCTTGGAATGGTGTGGCAGAGCAATCTCTGCTGCATTTGACCTTTTTTTGCAGTTTTTATCTCAAATCATTTCAGCTCTGTCTGAAGTTGACACTGAAAAAGCTAGCCTTTCAGAAATGCAGTGATGCTTTAATCTATCTTTAAATCCTAAATATCCCAGATATTTGTTATAGTGTGTGCTGCTTTCTGAAAATGGCCATCTATTGCAAAAAAATCTATGGAGGGGAGTGAGGTGGGATGGCCTGAGGTTTGCTGGGTTAATGTATTTTATTTGTAGTCTGCCATGTATAATTATTGGTTTTTAATATGTACATAATGAGAATGTTCTTTTGTGGATTATTTGTTATTTACAAAAACTGTTTTAAAGCTATAATGTAATGTTATTTTTTATCATGAGCTTTTATGTTCTTTTTCCAAAGATCAAATACATATTTTGAACTGAGTCCCCTTTTATCCAAGTTTTAACCAATCCTTGACAGAGGCAACATACCCAGACAAGTGGAAGCATGCTTTAATATTATCCCGATCCAAGAAACCAGGAATCAATGCATCTTTGCTTGCTAACTACCAGCCTCTATCTTTGCTTCCATTTATGTCTAAGATGCTGGAATAACTTGTGAATGGACAGTTAACCAGCTTTTTAGAAAATAATTATCTGATGGACCCATCTAAAATGGGCTTTTGAGCCAAAAATAGTACCAAGTCCACTTTTTCGCCGTACTGGATGATATCAGGTCAGTAGTTGATCATGGCAAGGCCACACAATGATCCTACTTGACCTGTCTGCCGCTTTTGACACTATCTCCCACAATTAGCTGATCAGAAAACTTCACAAAATTGCACTCCATTCTAAAACCTTACAGTGGATTGTATTCCTAAAGAATATAACTCAAACAGTCCAGCTGAGCACTTTTAGATCATGTTCCCCTCTATCTAAATGCAGAGTCCCTCAAGGATCTACTTTGAGTTCAACTCTTTTAACATTTATGTTTCCTTCGTAGCAAAAATTGTAAGGAAACAGGATATCAGGATTTGCTTGTACATTGATGACACTCAGCTGGTCATCTCCATGGGGGAAAAACATGATGAAACTTGAAGCAATATGGCAAATTGCCTCTCAGAAGTAGCAGATTGGATGACAGAGCATTGTTTGAAACTCTTTTTTTCTTTTATAAATATTTTTATTGAGCAGAGTATTAGGTGCATGATATACATTTTACAATCAAGAAACAAAGACACAATTATTGAAACCTTTTAAAACATTAAATAGCTTTTTCTTTCCATAACAAGATAAAAAAGGATAAAACTGTAGCAGCCATCATCAATAATTTTAAAAGAGACAATGCGCTAAAACCTAAAAGAAAGTGCCATAGCAAAAAAGTGCAACAGCCACAAAAAGTGCTAATGCTTCTCAAGTGCAACCACAGAAGAAAAAGTGCTAGTGCTCTTAATCGCAAAAACTGCTACAATTTCAACATCAATATCGATCTCAAGTGTTAATCACCCCCCTTTAACTTTTCTAAGTTTCCAAAACACTTCCAATTTTTTTTTTATTTTTTAATGGCTTCCACCCGATTTGCATATGCTTTTTCAAAGTTGTGAGTCCTTTTTATTTTATTGAACCAACTCAATTGGGAGGGAACCTCACTGGATTTCCATTTCTGAAGGATTAAGGAGCGGGCTACCGTACAAGAGATAAACAAAAACACTTCCTCAGCCTTAGTTAACATCATTCTATCTTTAGATATACCAAGGCCGGCTCAGCCTCAGGCTAAATTCTCTTCCCGATTGCAAGCTCTATATCCAAAGAAATGTCCTCCCAAAAGGGCTCTAACCGTGGACAGGTAAAAAAATATGGTGCCACCCACCCTGACAATTGGCTTGGCATCTAAAAGACTTATTTTCAACCTACGGATATCTTTTCCCCAAGGCCTCCGGAGTCACATAGGCAAGCCAGCGTGATAAGAATGCCATCCTTTTAAAATTGGCCGCTGGCAGGCATTTGCTTCCTAGGTGGCATCCCAGTCCTTACATGAGAAAACGCATTGTGTCTCATGGCCTATTTTACCCAGATGACTTTCTATCAATGAAATTTGTCCCTGGCAGTGTAGCAACCTATACCAATTCCCTATGCCATTGTTTTTGGCCCCATAAAGGGCTACCACCAGTTCATTTGGAGAATTTAAAAGGCCATTAATTTTTTTTAAGAAGTGAACAACTAGCAAATATTCAAAAAAGATGGGTCTCCTAGGGTTGTCAGCCCTTGCCATCACCTCTTGCCAAGGAACCACCCTGTTTTGAATAACAAAATGTCTTAGCTCCCGTAGCCCACAATTTTCCCAATTTGTTAGATGGCTTATTCTAAATTGGAGGCCTAGGCTGGTACACTCCCTCAAACCCAGATATTGCATACCCGAGAAGCCGATCTTTTTAAAATAGGACTGAAGTCTAAAAGAATATTCCCTTAAGATCTTGTATCTAGTTTTTTTTGGGAAGTTTAGAGGTTTTTAAAAACACTTGAGTTTGAGAACCAATTTCCAGTAACATTTTATCAAAGAAGAAGCTATCTCGAATAAATTTAGATCCTATCACCCCGCCACTATATCTAAAAAAGCAGCCTCATAATACGTTTCTAAATGAGGTAGAGCTAGGCCGCCCTGGGCAATGGATAATTGCACAACTGACAGCTTGACCCTCAATACTTTTTTCCCCCAAACAAAACCTCTAAGCATCAATTCCATTTCTTTAAAAAAAGACGAATTAATTTTAATGGGGACATTACTAAACAGAAATATAAGCAGCGGTAATATCGACATTTTAATTAGTGAAACCCTGCCCACTAGTAAAAGAGGGAGTAAAAGCCACTGATGCAAGAGTCTCTTGATTTTATTTTTCATTCTTGTATAATTCAGATGATATAACTGATGGTACTGGCTGGTTACAAATACCCCAAGATATCTAATTGGATCTTGATTAGCGGCTTGGACCCTCAAACAAGATGGAAGAAGATTTAGATCAGTGTTGAGGGCAAGGACTTCCATTTTATTAGGATTTATTTTGTAGCCCCTAATTTGCTCAAAATCTCTGAATTCCCTCAATACACTTTCCATATTTTTTTTATTGGGCATCAGATATAAAATGACGTCATCCATGAAAAGTTTCAACTTGGCCAATAGGGGATTGGATAGCAGCGTTATTTCTAATTTTAATTACTAATGGTTCTATAAAAAAAGTAAAAAGCAGCGGCAAAAGAGGACAACACTGTCTAGTCCCCTGGTTTATTTTTATCGATCCTGCTCGTTTTGTGTTGATTAATACCTGGACCGAGGCCCCTGATAAATATTGCGTAACATATCAATACCTGAGCTGGGACGCCAAATTGACCGAGGGCAAAAAACAGGGTTGTCTAATTAACCAGGTCAATTGCTTTTTTAGCATTGACCATTATAATACATGCTGGGGTTAAGTTTGTGTTAAAATAGCCCAGGGCTTGTATTAAAAACTCAGTATTAGCTATAAAACCTGTCTGATCTCTATGAATTACCTCCTGGGCAGAAAATAAAAAACATTTGGCCCATACTTTCATTAAAATCTTATAGTCCGAGTTTAAAAGACTGATGGGCCTATAGGAGTTTACATCCTCAGAACTTTTATCTTTTTTAACAAATGACACAATTATCGCTTCTTTAAAAGTTGCGGGAGCCAAACCTCCCTGCTTAATATAATTAAATAGTTTTTTCAAAGGTGCCAGCAATTCATTTGAAAAGGTTTTATAAAATGTTATGGGAAGCCATCTTTTTCACATGCTTTTGCCCCAGCTGTTACTTTAATAGAAGTCAATATTTTGGCAGCATTTATATCAGATCCTAATGACTGATCCGGTTGTCTGAAAGTTTAGGGATATCTACATTACAAAATTAATCCTGGATCAGTTCTTCTCCAACTAAATACTCTGTGAAATAAATACGGTGGAAATATCTAAAAATAAATCTGTGGAATCTTATCACCATTGACCTCTTCCCGGGGGTCCTGTACCTTCGATATTATTGCCGACTCCTGTTTTTTTCTTGTTGTGTTTACCAAAAGTTTCTCTACTAGCTGGCTATCTTCATACACCTTTTGCTG
Source organism: Lissotriton vulgaris (assembly GCF_964263255.1). Lineage (NCBI taxonomy): Eukaryota > Metazoa > Chordata > Amphibia > Caudata > Salamandridae > Lissotriton > Lissotriton vulgaris. The sequence continues at coordinate 2,038,919,121 of NC_141685.1, read as the reverse complement.
GTACATTTTTGAAGTACAAATTTCCTCCCATACAAAAAAGTCTCTCAGAACTGCTCTCGCCTGCTCAAGTTGATTGGGATACTGCTGAAGCTGAAGGGCATATTCTTTTTCAACTGCAGTTTGTAACTTGGCTATTTTAAGCCTCCTACCATATGCCTGGGCAACTTTATAAGCAATAATCCGACCGCGAGCTGCCACTTTGAACCCGCGCCACACAGAGAAAGTTTCGGCAGTATTTTCATTAATCTTGAATTATTCAGAGATCCATTCTCTAAAGCCCTCCACCCAATCCTGATTTTGGAGCGGAGTGCGGTCCAGCTGCCACCTGGACCACTCTCTGTTCTTCCCACCAAATACAATTTCAAGCTCAACTTTTGCGTGATCTTAGAAGGGATTACATCCGCTATCTATCTTAGAGACCTGGAGATATCTTGATATGAGAAAAAAATCGATTCGAGATGCAGTTCGAAAACGATGTGAATAGCAGGTAAAATTTGTTTTATCTGGATTGCTATTTCGCCAGGGATATACTAATTGGTATACTAACTTAAGGACTTCCATAATTCTTTTGGTATTTGGTTTCAGTTGTTTCTTATTTTTATTTGAAGTGTCTTTTTTCAAATCCTGTATGAAATTAAAATCCCTTCCTACAATAAGCTGCCCTGGAACTCCCCTCAAAAGCTCATTGATTTTGACCAGACTGGAATTGTCATCCGATACCGGACCATAGTAATTTATAAAATTCATGCTTTTCCCCTGTAACCTAGCCATTACCCATAGCCATCTCCCCTGTGGATCTCTCTGAACTTGTAGAAATTCCCAAGATAATTTTCTGGAGAAATAAATGGCAACTCCTCTCAGGGCCAGACCAGCCGACGCAAAAAATACATGAGAAAAAAACCTGGGTAGAAATAATTTTGGAGAATTTTATTTTAGATGTGTCTCCTGGAAGAACACTATTTGGGGATTAAAGGATATCAGCCATTTTATAAGGGCGCCATATTTTTGTTTATTAAAATTGTTAGTTTCCATCAAGCCTTCTAATTGCAAAACAGCCTTGAACTTCTGATTGTGTAATATCTAGGCCTGGGTGGCAAATTCCGTTACGCTCGCGGAATTTGCGGTATTTGGGTAATTTCGCTTTCCGAGGAGGACGCAAAATTGACCAAAATTCTGCGTTCCGCGCCTTTGCAAAATCTTTTGCTTGTTCACGATCTCAAAGTGCGTGTTCGCGAGATATTTCTCCCCGAGCACGCAAACAGGGATTGCGAACAGGAAAAAAGCATTGCAAACAAGCAATTACGCATGTTTGCTGAATTTCTGCATGTTCACGGAGATTTTTTACAGTTTCGCAGAGATTTGCGTAACGCAATTACGCAAATTCCACCCACCCCTAGTAATATCTGTACCTTTTGCTCTTACTCTTTTTACTGCTGTTAACCCAGTCCCACCCTTCCTACCCCTAAAAAGAAACCACCCTCTCCAAAATGTGGAAAACCCCTGGCCAACCACGCTGACCACATTTTGCCTCTCCCATCCAGCCTGGGTGTCATGAAGTCACACGCTAAGTGTCCCCACTAATCCCTGTGTGCTTCCAATTATCAATATTGCAGAAAGTTTCCCACCATACAATAGATCTTAGAAAAAAAAAATAATGAATCTGCAGGGCTAAAGAGCCTCTTCAGTATCATAAGACTATTCTAAGGAGCATACAGCCCAGCTTACATATTAGAGGAGGGGATCCTTAACTATTGCTATTGTTGAGACTATCCATATATGTTTATTCAAGTACTAAACCCTGCTGAGATCTCTTTCAAGAGGGAGTGTGCTTCCTCTAGATCTGAAAACATAAAACATTTCCCTCTAACCAAAACTTTCAATTTCAACTGCTGGGCAATTGAAGCTTGTGCGCCATAAGCTTTAAATAAATGGAGAATTTTAACAAATTCTTTTCTCCTCCACGCAGCAGCAAAAGTGATGTCAGAAGATATGCAACATTTACTTGTCTCTGTCAAAGAAAATTGTCTCTGCTGAATAGCTTTTGACAGGATCCGCTCCTTGATCCGGAAGTCCACAAAATTCAGCAAGATAGTTCAAGGAATTAAAGAATTGGGAAAGTGCTGGGCAGGAACTCGATGAGCTCTTGTAATAGTGAGGTCACCCTCAAACTCTGACAATGCATTCTGCTTGATAAATGAGTTCACCCATTGGATAGGTTGGGAGCCTTCTATACCTTCAGTGACCCAAACGGTCCTGAAGTTTGATCACCGAGAATGATTCTCGAGTTCCTCCAATTTGCTCTCAAGAAAATTCTTCTTTTTTGCCGCCTCTTTGGCCTCTCCCATAGCCATATTCATTTGATCCTCTAATACAGAAATTCTAGCCTCAGCCTCCAGTAATCTACTCGGCAGCCCAGACATTGTTTCTTCTAATTTCTCCAGTCTCAAAAGCAGGGCAGCAGTCACTACTTGCTGTGCTATTTTCATTTCACGTATTTCTTCTAGGATCAAATTCAGCATATCTCGGATGTCTAGTTTATACCTCCCTTAGTTTCTGAACTTGGGCTTGAATTTTCTAACAAGATATCGGTATCGACACTCGTACTTTCCACCTTGGAGTCAAGCTGTACCGATATAATTGATAAAAACGATGGAACCTCTGGTGGTGCTCTTCTTGAGGTCTTGACTGAAGTTGTTGTAACTATAGGCTGTAAAAGGGGTTATAATACCACTGGTTTTAATGCCACCCGGTTCACCGAAGTCTCCGTTGTGAACTCCCTGCTTTTATCAGCTGCATCTTGCACTGGAGTTGGATCCAGATTAGATATTCCATTTTCTACTTCATTCAGGGAGGTTGAGGATATGAGGGGTGCTGCCAACATTTTTACTTGAGACTGTGCTTGAGTCTGGTTCATTTGATGCTGCTGATCCCATGGACAGTTCGTTTTGGGAATTTGTTGCATTAATCCTGACTCTCTAGGAGGTATTAATACTGTTGAGACCTGTCCTATGTCTGGAAATGAAGCATTAGACTGCTTGGAGGCTGAGCCCGAAGTTAAGGAGGAAGATTGTGGGTTTGAAGGTTTTGGGGTCGGTTTTTTATGAACAAAGGAAAGTCTTTCATTTCTTTCGCACCTTTCTTCAGGCCAATTTGAGCTGGACTTGTTGACACTGCCAGGGCATCTAATACTTCTGGTGTATCTTTTACCTGTTCGGCCCCTGACTCCACAAGATCAACCTGTCCCTCACATTGTGAGGAAGTAGAGGTGGGGGGGAGCTCATCCTCCGAGCTCTCCAAGGTGGTGTCCAGACCTGGGGAGGTGGATTTATTCCCTCTGTTCTTATCCTTAGCAGCCTGATGTGCAGCTTTCTTCACCAGGGCTTGACGTTATAGTGTAATTCCTATATTCCTAATAGGCTCTGCGCATTGGAATAACATATCCTATAGATCAGACGTAGGACTGAGGTCGACTAGGTCCCTACCGAATATATTAAACTTAATAGTGAGTGCCAGCTAGAACAGAGGTCACTAGAAACTTTCTCTAATTCACAAGAAGGGATTAGTTTCTGACAACAGCATAAACATGACAACTTTGTTTCCCAAGAATAAGCGATATATCTCTAGAGTCGCGGAAACAATAGATATGTATTTCACTCATTCAATCGTGGATGCTTTGTTTCAACAGTGTTCCAGAGAAATAGAGAGACGGGTATTTTCAATAAAAGGTTTATTGAACAGTCTTCTTTTTCATGCAAGAAAAGTGAACTGCTACAATAGTAATGCAGACTGCAAAGTATAATGCGTATAGCGAGAACAATATTATAAAATAATACTGTAAGAGCATTTTATGATTTTTGAGCCATAAAAAAATACATACATAAATAACAATGACTAAAATACTCAACTGGTGTTTTCTAAAATACGCTTACCCGAATGTACCTAACCTAAGTCTAGTACACGGGAAGAAGTAAGTATTGTGTAGCATAGGTTTAGTATTCTTTGCCAAGAATCTATCCAAGATTTCTCTAGGTTCTAATCAGCTCCATACCTGGGTTTAGAATGAAGAAGGTCTGGTAGCTCTGTCTTGGGACTCGATTTCCCAACACCCTGCAAGGGGAGCTTGGAAACCCTGGAGCAGGATTCTCGGCGAGAGAAAGGGAGTGCGTCAGCTGGAGGGTCGGCTTCCCTTAGTACTTGCTGTAGGAAGCTGCGTCGGGCAAGTAGATAGTCGAACTGCTCCAAACACAGTGTCTTGTTAGAGCAAGTGAAGGTGTACTAATACCTTTAAGGTGTCTAGGAAGGCCATAGTTTGACATAAAGTCGGGCATAATAACATCAGGAAAGAACCCCTAGGGAATAGTTGTTCTTTGCGAAGGACATGAGTTCTTGGACAAATCAATATTCAAGCAAGGGGAAGTTCCCTAACTGCTTAAGGTGATTTTCCAAGAAATCGTTGTGACGTTTGGTACGGGTGGAAGTAGCCATGCCTGTATTTGGTCTGCATGGGGTATGTCTAAATAAGGGCTTGATTTCTATGCCTTTATTAGGGCAATGTGAATTGTACCTATTAAGGGCATGGCTCCGGAAAATTCACTTGGAGCCTAAAATGCCACACAACAATGTGTTTTTACTTTAAAACGGGCCGCAATATCAGCTTTGCTGGGCTTACTGAGAATGCTTCCATCTTTTTGAGGTTTACCCATTTTTACTCCCCTCGCTCCTTATTACACGACCTATAAAAAGTATTTAATGTTCTTTTAATCCCACGTGTCCTTGTCTTCTTCAAATTTCCTTCAATTTTCCTTAATGTTGCTTAATTTGCTAAAGTTGTTCTTTATTGAGCTTGCAAATAGCTCCTAAAATCAATTCAGCCCCTCCTCATCTCCTCACCTCCTTTTACCAAACAGGTCTTCTCGCCTGAAACTATGTTCCGTTTTTCCCCCCTCCCTATGGCATTTTCATTTCCTCACCGCTGTCATAATGCACGCCGCCGCCGGGGGGTAGACGGACCTTTCTTCCTCCAGTCCGATTGAGGCTGAGCTGTCGCGCACTCCCAGCTTAATAGCTCCGCACTGACAACACCACTACCGCCACACGAAAGCTTCAGCTGCTCCTCCTCCTCATTACCAGCCCCGCGCCTCCGAAGCTTTACAGCCGCTTGGGGATTTTCACCGCCGCTAATTGAAAAAGCTGTCATCCGCGCGTCAAAATCCACCCAAATCCCTGCATCAGTTCTCTGTAGATATACTACGCCGCACTCGCCGCACTCACTAGCTGGATGCATGCTACCATTGCTGGGAGGCGAGATCACGGGTCACTGTGGCTACACGGAGGCGTGGAACTCCCTAGCCATCCCCCATAGCATTGTTTGAAACTCATTGCTGAGAATTCTTGAGGTCCTATTATTCGGTGGGGCTCACAGAATATGGATGGCCTTCAGCCCTGGTGGCCTACATCGCTAAGAGAGTCATCAATCCCCAAGAAATCAGCAAAAAACCTTGGAGTCATCATTGAAGACTTGCTTTGAATAAAGGAGCACATCTTTGCCACTAGCAAATGCCTTGGTATCTTCCGACTACTGAGACGGTTGTGCCAACGAATACCAGTCAACTGGTGTAAAACTATAATCCAAGCTCTGATAACCAGTAGATTGAACTGTGGGAATTGCCCAGTATGTGGGAATGGTGGATTATTTCTTCACAAAAGTACAGGTTATCAAGAACCCTGCTGCGAAGTTGATCTGCAATATTGACAGATACAGCTCGGCATCTACATGCCTGGCAACGCTACAATAGTTGCAAGTAAGGAAAAGAGCCAGCTTCAAGCTTATTTGCAATGCACACAGGTCACTATAAAAATCTTGGGGCCTGAAATTCTACAAGCCAAAGTGGGATTTAACAATCTGGCGTGCAAACTGAGTTCACAAAACTTGGCACTCGCAAAGGCAAAATGAATTTTAAAAAGCCAGAGGCCGCTCTTTCTTGCATCTAGTAGCGGCCCAGTGCACCACTCTACCCTTAGACCTTTGCCTGACTGATAGCAATTTGTGTTTTAGGAAAAAACTAAAAACTTTGCTTTTCAAAGGTTAAGTAATTCTTAGCACTTGATTCTAACTTCAGGCACTTTACACACACACACAGACTCTCAAAATACACATGAGGAGATCAGTGCAGGGTTTGGGAATGACAAATAATATATACTTTATACATGCAGGATGATAGGCATTGCGTTTTAGTTTGAAACAGGAAAAAGGGACTCTTCATGTACTAATGGTTCAAAAACTGTATGCTGCCACCACAGCTCATAGTACCTTTCCCAAGAGTACAGACGGTAGTCTTTTGTCCCTCAGGTGGTGCATGTTTGGTCTCAGGGTTAATTTCATGCCTAAACCTCAGCATTAATGCAGGATGTCATTGGTGCAGGGCTTTAAAAATTCAGTATGCCAGATTCTCATGCAGTTTGTGTAAGAAGTTGGATTGTTGGTTGACTAGAGGGTGAGCCATGGTCGAACAACAATCACAATCCTTGTCAGGGTAAAGCACTAGCAAACCCTTAATAGACCTGTTCTCAAATATCCAATTGGTAGATCCAGAGATATCGAATTTAAAAGTTTTTAGAGAAAATAGCTCAATTTTGTGGACATTTGGTCGTGCCGGGCTGGGACAAAGTCACTAGTTTAGGTCGACCACAATGAAGAGGTGGCCAGCTACAGGGACAGTTAGGTCTGCTGAAAAAGTACTTTAGGCTTAGTTTGCAGGGCGTTGCATGGATCAGCATTTAAGCGCATCCAAAGTGAGTTGTCAGTTTCGAGTTGTAAAAAGGCTGCAGTGTGAGGGCCTGCATCTTAATCAAGGATCCCATTGATGGGGCTTGCGATGCAAAGTCCTGCGTTGAGGATGCAGCATACAGTAGAGGAGAAGCTTTGGTTCCGAAGAACTGCAAGACTGGAATGCGGAGTCGGGCATCATCATCAATGCTGCTGTCGACGAGGGATGGGGGGCCGGTGCCAAGGATGCATCGAGCAGCAACTATTTGAAGGCGATGCAGGGTGCAGCAGTGATGTGGATATTTCAGACAGGTCCAATCCACACAGTAGCAGTGATGAGCCAATTCTGCTGGGGGGTTGCTACCTGCAACAGAGGAGACGTTTTGGTAGCGCTGAGTCCACAGAGGCTAGTAAGCACCTTATGCCCACTTCCAAGGTTCCAGGAATGGGGTGGCACCCCTTGGCAGGGTAGACTGACAGATGGCAGAATCTAGGTGCAGATGCAAGGTTATTGGAAGCCTGTTATGTCCTTAAGGCTTCAGATCAAGAGGACAGCCAACGAGCCCGTGATGTCACTCTGGGCTCTGGGTTCAAGAGATGCAGGTCTAGTCCTTCTCACCCAGGTAGGAGGGCTGCAGGCAGCAGGTCAGCACTGTAAAGCAGGAGTCCAGCAGAGTGCAGCATAGCAGAGTTACAGTCCTTTGACAGCACAGCGATCCTTCTTCCTGAGGGAGGTATCCCCAGGTCCAGAAGTGAACTGTAGTGGTGGCGTCTGAGGTCCAGCATTTATACCCAGTTGTCCCATTAAAGTAGGGGAGAAGCTTCTAGAGGTTTTCCTTTTAAGTCCCGAGGCATCCTGCCTCCCTTGTCCTGGCTCTAGACTAACTACAGGGGGTATGCATCTCTTTGTGTGGCGGCAGGACACAGCCATCTACCTCCCATCCTGCCAGTGATGGCCTATTCCGGCACACCTAAGATCCCTATTGTGTAGAGGTGTCGAGGAGGAAAACACAAAGCACAAATGTCAGCTACACTCAGTCATATGGTCAGGCTACAAGCACTAAATGGATAATGTAGGAAAATGCCAGCTTTCTAAAAGTGGCATTTTCAGAAATCCATAAGTTAGGATGATTCCAGATACGCCAAACATGAAATGGTCATCTCTCTCTTCCCATTTGAAAATCATACTTATATAATGTAATAAGACAACCCCCATGTTATCCTACATGCCCTGGGTGAAAGTAGAGCAATGTTAATAGGGACTTATAAGTAAATGTAACTTGCCAATTGGGCATGCAATGTTACCATGTTTAGAGGGGAGAGCACAAGCACTTTAAGAAAGGTTAGCAGCGGTAAAGTGTGCAGAATCCTAGGGCCAGCAAAAACGAAGTCAGAAAAAATGGAGGAGGAACACAAAAACATTTGGCAAAAGACCACCCTAAGGCTGACAGGTCTAACTGTTGGGTATCTCAAGGCATGGGTGCACTTCGACCAACCATGCAGGGAACAATCCCGTCCCAATAGTTATCAACAATGCAATTTTGATGTTGTGTTGTGGTCATCTTTAGGTACAGAATCACGAAGGCCTCCTCTGAGCACAGATCTGTATTTATTCATAGGTATGCCGCTGGAAACAACTGGTGTAAAACGATTTGACAGCAGCCATATGGAATATTCTGCATTTATTTGTGAATGACCGCAGCATTTTGGTTAAACGTAAAAGACAGTAAGAATTAACTGTCCCACAATCCGCAGATTTACATCTTCACATGTAGCAAAACTAACATCACGTAGAAGAGCGGTAAGTGATAACATGAAGCGCACGCAAAGTTACAATTTTATCAGTCACGACGCTTGCATGAGTTGCATTGAAACACACATTTTTCGAATTGTGTTGAAGATGGGCTTCTTTCTCAAAGGGTCACAAACAAGCTCTTTCAATTCTTTCAACGTTTCTAAATGTAAAGAAATCTTCGGGAGTCATCGCCCTAAATCTTGAGTTGCTCTGGACAACCGGCAGGCTCTCAGCAATGCAGAACAGAAGAACTGTAACGTTTCACTTCCTGAACTCAGTAATTGATTTAGCAGCAGTTTAAAACAATGCTGGGCATTGTCAGTGACATTAAATCACGCTCCGCAAGATAGATTACATACTATTCCCATGCTCTCTAAAAATCTCAAGGGTTGTTTATTGTTCTGCAATTTATGACAGCCTTGCTGGAGGGCTGCATATCAGGCGTCCCTCGAGTGCAGGAAGAAACAGAGACAAACTGTACACAAGCCGCATTGAGCAGTTCATTACGTTATATGGTCCCAACCTGCGCCCTGTATGCAGATAACAGTTTTATTCACTCTGTCTTATTGCACAATAATCACCCTGTAATGTTTAGAATATTTAAATCATATTTATATTAACACAATTTTTATGCAGCTTCTCTCGTAAAGTCCTCGAGGCATTTTACAATACGCATAAAGTACACAAAAGTACAACCTTTCGAAAAAAAAAGGCAGAAACACCATTGGGTCCTCTAGCAATCTAATTAGGTGGTGGCAGAAATCTTAAGTTGACATCTTAACTACTTAAGTAGTGTTTGTGATAACTCAAGCACATTTTAGGATCTTCTACCTTATAAACTACTGCCATATCACACTTAAATCTTTTCTTCAGTGTTGTAAGTTTTTTTTTCCCAGTTACTTATTATACCAACACACACGGACACTTTAATTTTACTTTCAAATATATATGGCACCTTGGAATACTTTCATGGACCAGAGTCTAAATATGAATTATTGATTATGATATGCCATGCGCATGTGTGTGTTCATAGGAGGTAGAAGGGACACAAGATAGTGGTTCTAAGTTGAAAAGAGAGAACAAATATGACACGTCGTTATAGAACAATGGGTTGGTAAACTGGACACACAAAAGTAACAACTGAAATGTGTAAGTACTGATAAAAGAATCGAGCTGGATTAGATTGCATGAAAGAGGTTTATATCAGTGAAACCTGCTGGAAATTCCAGTTGACCAGTTGCAAATAGTTTCTACTGTGCTGACGCATGAAGGTTTTTGGACATTGAACTATATTTGGCCAGAGGATCATAGAGGATATTAATATGTTTTTGTAAAGTGCACTGATATCTTGGTGCTATTGTGACCTAGTGACAATATGCTCTGTTGCTGACAAGCCATCTAGGTATCAATTGGAAACCAGTCAGGTCTGAAGACATTGTCTAAAGGTTAGAAACTTAGATTGCTTTCTCGGATGTTCTGGCAAGTAGTTCGAGAGATGGGCTGTGGTGTAAATAAAACTTTTACCCCCCCCCCCCAAGTTGGATCTTCTGCATCTCTGAACGTTAATTGTTCTAGAATTGGTCAATCTTAATGATCTGTTGGGATTGTACCATGTAAGATTCTTCCCTAAATGATATGGGGCAATTCCATCAACAAGACCTTATGAGCACGACAGAGGGCCTTAAATCTTATCCTCTTCTTGAGTGGTAGCCAGTGAAGTTTTCCTACAGTCAATGGGAGTCATCCTTAAAGTGCATAAAAACTGCTCCCAAAAAGTGATTGGCCTCCGGGCTAAAATGTACAAAACTCAAAAAAGGGGAGCATCCCTCTATGGTGCTGAACTCTGGGGTCACTGCCCATCCCACTCCTTACTGGTGACTGAGAATACATTCATCAGGCAATTGTTGGGTCTCTCAAAAAGCACGTCCTTAAGCCTGCTTAGGATGGACCTGGGTATTGGCCCCATATCAGACTTAATTGCATCTCGTCCTCTCCTTTTCTGGCATCATATTTGGAGTACGCCAGAGTTAATTAAATACAGGGAGGAACTGAGGGATGTTCTGTGTAAACTGGGGGCTACCTACCTACCATGGGTGTCCTATGTTAGGAGTCTGTGTTTTTCGTTGGGTTGTGGTAACTTCTGGTCAAATCCGGAGGAAACCTGTTTCAGTACTTCCAAAAAAAGCCCTAGCTTTAACCTTGAAGGAATTCAAATTGCCCAATTAATTCAAAGTATAACCTCATGCTCCTTGACATCAAAATTTCTGGATGCCAAGCAGAAGTATAAACTGGAAAAGACCTTGGATAGTATCCAACCATTCATGGAAAAAAAACTGTTCTTACAATTTAGGCATGGTACTATTCCGTTAGGTGCATTTATGAATAAATGGAAGGGTACAGCCAAAATAGATTATCCTGGCTGTTCCGCCTCGGAAGAAACAAAACTCCATGTAATGCTTTTCTGTCCTGCATACCATAGGTCTAGATCGAAGTGGATTCCTCAATTGTGTAGAAATGTAGGGCTTGAAAACCATATTGAGGTCTTTAGGCTACTTAAATATGAAACACTGCCATTATTTGTAGTCGCCACCTCGAAATTCCTTTTTGCAATGTAGTGTACTCGTTGAGGAATTCTAAAGGGGAAAGAGATGGGCAACAGTTGATACTACCCCTATATTCTCTCCCCGTTGACCTTTGCTGCTATATAGTATTGCTCAGAGAGAGTGATGATAATAATTGTGTTTATGTTGTTTGTATAAGAATGTACATTTTTAAAGTTATTCTTTTTAATTAATTTTTTTAACAAGTAGTCTAATCAATGTTGCATGGGTATTGATATTGCATTTTAATACTTTTATAACTTTTTAAGTATGAGGCCTGTCGTTTTATTGACAACCTGCTCACCACTAACTTGGGGGTCAGGAAGCCATCCATTAATTGTTAAAACTGTCATAGATGTAATTTATTTTTGTCTAGAAATGAATGGCTGTTTTGAACATTTCACCTCTAATCGTCCTTTTTAGTCTAACACGCTGTTCTATTTAATCAAATGTAAAATGTATTGTGCTTTTATGGCTGAACAACGGAAAAAAAGTATTTTTGACTGACTGACTGACTGATATGTTTTATGTTTACTACTATTTATCAAATGTTGTTGTGGACCGCGTGCCTGCACTTCCCTTTTAGGAGGGATGGATTTCAATTGGCAAGCCAACGAGCAATGAGGGCTGTTACAAAGTAGTCTGCAGGCTGAAGAAGTGTGAAGTTAGGTTTATTACAGCAGCCCCACACGGTGGTGGTGCGTAGGTAAACGGAACATCAGTAATGACAGTTGGTGTCAACGTTATCAGCTGGGGGAGGAATGGAATGTGGGGGAACCAATGGGAAGGGGAGAACTCAGGAGAGGTTCACGCGCAGGGGAGAGGATGGTACCATGCGCTGGGGGGCAGGGGGGGTGGCATAGGTAAGATACAACACATCTTCCTCTCTTGAGAGTTTTGGCAACAGTCCCATGGGATGCGGTGGCAATAAGCAGGTGGGTGCATAACAGTTGGGTAGTTAGCCGCACACATAATCATCTAAACGTTTAGGTCTATGGATGGTTCTACCAAACCTTCCAGAGGCCGCGGGTAAGTGTGGTGCACATTCGGTGTCCGAATGAGAGTCAAGGTTAGTTCTGCCGAACCTACCACTGAATCTGTGACCATCAGACGCAACTTCAGAATCCGAATAAGGGTCATCCTGACAACTCCGATTACAAGTCGAAGTGCTGGGATTGACACCTGCAGACCGATCTGTCGATTGACCATCGTCAGAGTCAGAGTCAGGTTGGAGGTCACGTGTGCTGTTGTATATAGACCTATTATTCTCATCAACACTAGATCTATCGACATCTACCCACAAATCATTGCTAACGGTAACATGCTGCTGTTGACCCTGGGCCTTGTCACTGGGATGATAGTTCGCCAGTCTGCTCATGTGCCAGACTTTCCCATCACTGAGTCTTGCCGCATTGTTAAACAGTTCGTCAATGTGAAGTGGGGCGGTATATCTGCTTTCTCCTTTCTTTACTTTTTTTTCCAAACGAACTTTCACAAGGTCGCCAACCTTGAATGAATGATCTTTTGCGCTGCGTCTAGAATCATACCATTCTTTGTAGTACTTCTGTGCCTTGATGATGTTATTCCTTATGTTTTCAGGTGACCATTCAATTTGTTTGGATTCAGACATCCACCCCAGATCAATGCTCATGGGCTGTCTGCTTCTCATGAGAATGAATGGTGCTGTGCGTGTGCTTGCACAAGGAGCAATCCTGAATGCCCAGATAAGTTTGTATATTTCCTCTTCCCAGTTTAAGTTTGCATTTCTGGATAGTTGTATGTGTCCTTTCAAGACACGGTTGAAACGTTCAGTGAGGCCATTTCCTTCTGGATGATAAATTGAAGTGGTGTGGTGGGTGATACAGTTCCTAGCAAGGAATGACTTGAATGCCTCAGAACAGAATTGCCGGCCATTATCGGTGAGGACGGATTTGGGTAAACCTTCACTGAGAAAGAGCTTGTCCAAGAAGTCTATACATTTGGAGCTGTCAATTTCCTCTACGATCTTAATTTCTGGCCACTTGGAGAAGTGATCTATTGCCACCAATCTTAATTTCTGGCCACTTGGAGAAGTGATCTATTGCCACCAGGATGTACTTGATTTCTCCATTATGTCCTTCTATGGGCCCCACAATGTCCAAACCCAATTTCTCCCATGCCATTTGCGGGGGTTGAATCGGAGAGAGGCTGACTTTTGAAGTTTTGAGAGTTTTGTCTGAGTCACAGCATTCCATACAGTTCCTGACCTGGACCTCAATTTGCTTGTCAATACCCGGCCACCAATAACTTGCCCTGACTCGCTGCTTAGTTTTGGTGATGCCAAGGTGGCCAACGTGACACAAACTTAGGATTTTGTCTCTGAGCATGGCTGGGGCTATGGCTTTACCCATTCTGTACAACACGCTGTTTTCCAAACTGAGTTCATTCCTAGTTTCCCAGTACGCCTTGACATTGTCCTGTAGGTTGCGCTTATCTGGCCATGCGGAATTGATGAATTGGCATACCATTTGCCGAGTGGAGTCGCGCGACATGTGTTGACCCCATTCTTCCGCTGATATTCCATCCAGGTCAGTGTTGAAGAGCAGAGCTACCTTCTCCTCGTCTTCTTGAGCGATCATGCTTTCCGTGTGAGGCAGGGGTAGTCTGCTGAGGAAATCCGCAATTTTGTTTTTCACCCCTGGCCAATATTCAGCCGAGTAGTTGCAATCCAACAACTTGATCGACATTTTGCTGAGTCTTGGTGAAGCATTTTGTAGACCAGAGGCAGTCAGTATCTTGATTAACGGTTTGTGGTCTGTGCGGAGATGGATTTTGTATCCCCACACATATGCTCTGAAGTAATTGAGCGCCCATGAACAAGCCAGCATTTCACGCTCAATGACAGAGTACTTTTCCTCCGCAGAGGTGAGCGACCTGGAGGCAAAGGCTACGACCCATTCTTGGTTGGATGAGTCCTTCTGTGCTAGCACAGCTCCAATACCTTTGTTGCTTGCATCTGTGGTTAGGTAGATATCTGCTCTGGGGTCAAAACCTTTGAGGAAAGGCGCCTCGCTGATTTCCTTTTTGATGGTAACAAAGGTGTTCTGACAGTCCGGTGACCAGACGAATTTGGTTTTGTTTTTCAATAATTGTCTTATGCTGTAGGTTTTTTCAGAGAAATTCCTTATGAATTTGGAGTAATACTCCGTCAAGCCGAGAAAAGCTCTTACATCTTCTTTGCTGGAGGGACATGGGGCATTCAGGATGGCATCCACCAAACCTTGTTTGGGTTTGATCCCTTCTCGGCTGATGGTGTGTCCAAGGTAAACCACTTTGTCCTGTGAGATTTTACATTTGTCTAATTCTACTGTTAAACCATGCTTTTTCAGTTTGCAAAACACTTGTCTAAGACGTGTGTCATGTTCCGATTGGTTGCTGCCCATGACCAGGATATCATCTTGGAAAAACCTGATACCATCAACACCTTCCAGAATGGATGTCATGACCCTTTGGAAAAGTGCTGCGGCAGAGGCCAAGCCAAATGGTACCCTGGTAAACCGATAGCAACCAAAGGGTGTGATAAAGGTTGTGAATTTTTTACTGTCCGCATGCAAAGGGATCTGGTGGTATGCGGATTTCAAGTCAATAATGGAAAATACACACATATCATTGGTGGCACTGAACATTTCACATATGCGTGGTAGAGGATATTGATCTACAATAATGTTCTTATTGAGGTCCCTGAGATCGATGCAGAGTCTGATTTTCCCGTTGGGACGTTTCACAACTACCAAGGGGGAAACCCACTCTGCCGATTCCACAACTTCTATAATGCCCTCCTTGACAAGTCTGTTTAGTTCAGTTTGAACATCACTTCTCACTGACACCGGTAGATGTCTTACCTTGTGAATGCAAGGAACAGCTGAGTCCTTGAGCTCAATTTTGTGTTCGAAACTGTTAAGGAGACCAACTTTACCTGAGAACACTTCGGGGAAGTCTTTTTGTATTGTCAATTTACAGGAATCATTTATGGACAAGACGGGATCATCACTGTTGGGATCAAGCATGATGCCTAAATCAGCTTGGTCACTCCAGCCAAGGACAGAGGGGCCTTTTTTTGCAACATAAAGTCGGCAAAATGCTTTCCGGTTTTTAAATTCAAATTCCAGATCACGTGTTCCTAGGAATTCTATGTTGTTTCCCGTGTAGCTTCAAGCGATAACCTTGGGTTTTTCCAGAGTTGAGCCAATTTTATCCGTGAATTGCTTCCACACATTTTCGTTGATAATCGTGAAGGGAGAACCAGAGTCTGCCATCAGATTGACTGTCACGCCTCCCAAATTGACATCACACATGGGTTTTTTTTTCTTTGTTGGCGTGAGTTCTAACACGTCATATTCAATAGAGAAAACATAGCTGACATTGTCGGAGTCAGAATACTCTGAATCTTCTTCGGTTGAATCACTCTCTTCATGAATTTGTCGTACCTGTTTGCTTTGTTTGTACATTTTTCTGTTGCAAACCTTAGCGATGTGACCAGTCATTCCGCATGACAAGCATTTTTGATGTAGAGCTGGACACCTTTTAGAGTCGGCTAGATGGGTTGGGGACCCACAGCGATAACATTTAAGTTCAGGAAAATCATTGTCTCTTGTATTATTGCGTCTATCACTGCTACGCTTCGATCTGCTTGGTTCACTTCTTTTGTAATGATCATGACTCATTTCTTTTTTGTTTCCTTTCTGTTTGAATTTACTTGCATTGGAGGACCTAATAGCTTTTACTTCCGCTGGTTCATCAATTACAGCTTTGGCACATCTGCCAGTAAGTTCAGCTTTCTTGACAAGGGCAACAACCTCCTTCAAGGAAGCTTCGCCATTGACCCAAAGTTTATCTTGGATGTTGGGGTTGCTCGCGTGCATTATTATTTGATCTCGCACAAACTCTTCCTGCAGTGCTCCGAATCTGCAGGTTAAGGCCAAGTTGTTCAGAGCAGCAACATAATCCTCAACGCTTTCATCTTTTCCTTGCTTCCTTCTTGAGAATTTGTACCGATCAACAGCAACGCACACAATTGGCGAGAAGTGATCGTCCAGATCATCTAGGGCATGTTGGTAAACATCATCACCTGTTCTTACCTTCTTCTCTATGTTATTGTAGGTCTTAAGTCCACCAGGACCCAAGCAGTACAAAAGTACTTTTTTCTTCTTTACAGCAGTGAAGTCATCATCCTCAACTGTCTCAATGTAATTAACAAAATACTCTTTCCACTCTTTCCAAGGCATGCAAGGTGCACCTTTAAGAGGTAGGAATGCCTGAGGTTGCGAAAGATTCAAGGAACTGAGAGCACACATGGCGGTAGATGAATTATAGGCTCAAGATTCACACTGTGAGGATTCCAATGTCACTTTGTACACTATACTTGTGAAGGGTAAACCTGTTGTTTTCGATCAATAAGATAAGGCTTAAGTAAGTGCTTGCTCAGTAATTTGTGACTTTTTTTTTGTTTAATAAACACATCTCGCAAAGTCAAACGAATTCAGAGCTTAGGCCAGGCTCGAACACTGACTTGAAGAAAACGAACAATTTCAAATGAAGTATTTTTTTTTCCAAAATGGCCCCCAGCGCTGCGTTCCAGTGACGTCACGCGTCACCAGGCATGCGCAGATGCGTTGAATCACAGGCGCGAAAGCAGCTGACAGGAATTTCCGTTCTGAATGCGCAAGGGAAGCGCATACGCCACTGACAGGAATCGAAGTACGCCAGGGAACCTCAGCCAGGGAAGGGCGTCGAGCACGTTCAGATGGCACACACGAAGGGGAGTCCCACAAGTACAGTAGCAGTCCTACCTCCGTGTGGCGCAGCAGCCGGTCGTTGTGAGATGCTCAAATCTCGAAAGAAGACACACGGCCACTTCACCCTCGACAGCTATGCGGTCCTCGTCTACGTTTGCTATGAAGAGAGGGCACCGGAATTCCCCAGGTGAGAAGAATTGCTCCAATGAATCGATAAATTACCGATTACAGCAAAGTGAAAGTCCATCAGCTGTACCACGGTGTGAGGCTGTAGTTCCGCTGATAACCTCGTCGCCACTGTTACAAAGTAGTCTGCAGGCTGAAGAAGTGTGAAGTTAGGTTTATTACAACAGCCCCACACGATGGTGGTGCGTAGGTAAACGGAACATCAGTAATGACAGTTGGTGTCAACGTTATCAGCTGGGGGAGGAATGGAATGTGGGGGAACCAATGGGAAGGGGAGAACTCAGGAGAGGTTCACGCGCAGGGGAGAGGATGGTACCATGCGCTGGGGTGCAGGGGGGGGGTGGCATAGGTAAGATACAACAAGGGCAGTGGTAAGCGATGAAGTCCTCACCAAACTTGAAGATTTCACATGGTACCCTTGATTATGTTTAGTAGTTTGGGATTTAGAGTAAATATGACGCATCTTTTGACCACGGTTCCCCTGGCGCCGACATGCTTTCGGCATGCTGGCGGCATGCTGATGACGCACTCGCAGGGCGCGACTGCTGCGCATCCACTTCACAAAGCTCATTAAGTACTGAGCTTGGGGGGGCAAAGACTAGACAGCCAACTCAAATGGGGTCTAAATATCAGCACCAGCACTGAACACAGCCTGGTGCAGAAATAATGCCATTAAAAGTAAACTTCCCCTTGAGCTGTCCCTTAAAGGGCTAACCTCATTAAGATTTTGGATCTAAAATTTGGGAAACTAGTAAATTAAAACAAGCACACCGTTTTGTAAACTAGAGAGCAACCGGTAAAGTTAGCGTTATCACAACGAAGTAAAAAATGGTATTCGCTCAATCCAATAGATAAAAATAAACACCACTAACTACAAATAACCAGTCACAAGACTCAAGTGTTATTTTCTTCTAAACTCCCAGATCAATCCGATCTAGTGGAAGCCAATTATAACTGGTCACCTGGAATGCCCCCCACGGCCGAGTTGAGTTTGAGAGTTCACAGCATTGTTTTTAGATACCAGCAGTTTATTATATGTAATAAATGCGCTTTAAAAGGAGATGAGCATAGTGTTCAAAGCAAACAGCGCCCACAGAACAGAATCCACAGCGTAACACCTGCAGCATGATTCAGCTATATGAATGCCGAATCTACAATGAAACAAATTATCTCCAGTGTAGAGAATAATGCCAACAATGACAATAATAATATTGCACAGTTTCGTGATTTATTTATTTCAAAAGGTAAGACTGCTAAACCCTTTTTTACTGCTGTTCTATGCATGTAAATCTACTTAGAAAGTAATGAAATAACATGTACTTACACGGTTGTTTATTGCGCTTGGGGGGTCTATGGTTACTCAAACGTTTTGTGAGTGGGGGAGCCTTGTTATTTACCTCAGAAAAAAGCACAGTTGCTTCACTTGATTCATTTTGTTGAGTTTAACCATTTCTAGTAGGAAATACCACACAGTGGTGCAGGGGTGTGGTTATATGGTGTTTACATCTGCCCTTCTTAGCTCCACAATTACTTTGCAATGGGGTAACTGAGTGAACTGTAGAATAAATCTATAGATGCGGTGCACAGCTGGTTTTTGTTGATGATTTCCTTTTAAATGTTTTTTAAAAGCTAATTGGGTGCGGGTGCTCCTGCAGGCAGCGTAACCGTCCGTTTACGCTAGTTAATGATCATCTGATGAGTGTGCTCATAAATTATGTGCGCATCCTTGCTTTGTGCACTCCGATTGGGTTCGTCAGAAAGACAGACTCCACTGTATTTTGAAGTATGTTTATTTATTGTTCATTAAATATTAGCATTGCATATTCAATTCCTTTCTTTTCACTTCAATTTATCAATATGGTAATTCCCAAAACATCGCTCCGATGCATTTCGGGCGGAAATCGCCCTTTCTCAAGGAGCCATGATCTCTGGATCCAAGTGATTCAAGTGTAAGTTAAATGGGTGAAGGTCCGGGTAGTTCCCATACGTCCTGCATCTGATCGGGATCTGGCTGGCTAGATCCCTTATTGTGGATACAAAAGCATTGTGATACCAAGCCATTAAGGGCTTCATTTACAGTGAGGCTGTGCCACCGAAGCATCACTTTTTGTGATGCTCCAGTGGCGCAGGGGCTTGCTCCAAATTTACCAGGCAGCATTGCATTGTTTAATGCAGCCTTGCAAATAGCATTCCCTTTATCACTGTTTTCTGCCTTAAAGGGGCATGCAATGGGTGTTGCTGTATAAGGGAGGCGCAACAATGAGAAATGTCATATGGTCCGGGATGCCCGCCACCCCTTCCACCACCAATCCCAATGGTAGGAGACAGACACATTTTGAACTTTTGGAAGGCAGGGGGGCCTCGCGACCCCCCCGGCCGTATTTATTAAAACATGAAACAAAATTTAAAACTTTAAATAAAAAAACGTTTCATTTATCATGTACAAAATTCAACTTTCCATTACACTTGATGAAGACAGGTATCCAGGCTAACCTTAACAAATCTCTATTACAAAGATTTTCCTAACCGAGTCTAACATCCTGAAATCATGCATTGCATACGAATTTTGTACATCCTATCGTTAGGGGCCAACGGCAAGGTCTTAACCTGTGTCAGATCCCTATCAACAAATTTCCGCCCTCACGTGTGAGTGGCGCATGTGCAGAGGACTTTACCCTCGTAGCTATCCATAACTTCCATTGTCATGGGGGCCCTCTTCCACTCTGCGCCATCTTAAGGACGTCCGAGTTTCCGTGCGGGGTAACCGCAAGAAGGACAGTGTGGACTCCCCCCCTTTCCCCGCACTACCTTCCGCCGCAGCGGATATCCGATCCCCGGGAAATTCATTGTAGGGGCATATGGCCGTCTCCCCCTGGGCGATCCCATCCATAATGGGTGCCGCCCCCCATGGGAGGGGCCAATGGCCGCCTCCCCCCGGGCGCTCCCATCCATAATGGGTGGCTCCCCCACTAGGGACCTTGAAATCACTGATCACCGATCATGACCTTACCGCTACAGGCCAGATAGTTGACCGACTATCTGGTCCCCCCACAACTCCTATAGGTCATGTCCTCAATCCCACTAGCCAAGCTATCATGTCTCCTATCAATATGTCATTCCCCACCCTGGACAGGTGTACCCCATCATCTGAATAACAGTGGTCCCCCCTGATGCACCAATGAGGTATACTTTGAAGGTGGTTAGATTGAAATAAATTCTCCATTTTATTGTTGACCCTCTTTACCGAATGGTTCAACGCTGTCGTGGACAACCCACCCCTCCATACTCTCCTCGGAATCATGTGTGACCAAGCTATTGTGCACCCCGGGAGTATCTTTGCTAACCAACTAACTGCTGAAAGTATGTGTACGATTAAAGCCTGTCTGCCCAACCTCACCAAGTCATTGCCCCCAATGTGCACTATGACTATTGATGGCGGTGACCTGTGCCGCCCTAACAATTCTTCCACAAAACTTTGCAGTCGGTCAATACACAAACCGCCCTTCCCATGGAAGGTCACCCTGAAACCATATTCCTCATATGTGTGAATCGCATCACCTGCCCTGAATATGTCCGCGGCCCGTCTCACGTATGAGTGGCCCATGATCCTGAAGTGGTGGTTAGCTGATACTGGGCCGGTCCCAATTTCCGTCCTGCGTCACAGGCTCTTGAAACTGTAATCCAAACAAAGACAACAAGCGTGAGTGTACTTCTCAAATATTACAACATGTGCAACCGCACATAACGTTTGAAACAGTCTGAAGACCATCGCCCCATCTGTTTAACATTTTCTGCCTGCAGACCTCCGGCCGTCTCTTCTGTAGCGGCCCCTATCCTGAATGAATGAGTTCCAAAATCACTCGGGTTCAAGCCCGCAGCTACAATTGTGATCACCAGCACCCTTTGGAACTGAAACTTTGTTAACGGGGTGCCGTCAGCATGCCGCAGCAAGGCCCCCCCCACATCGTCGCCCTTTGCTTTAGGTAGGCCTCAACGTGCATCACTGGACAACAGGGACTATCCGAAGCGCGCTGCAACACAATGCTACTCCCCTGGGCCTCATGGTCTGTCTTTGACCTGGCAATCATGATCAGCAGGGAATCCCCCCTCACTTGCGTGTGGTCCCTGCCCAGACCCCCCTCGGTATCCCTGTTATTTGCAGCCACTAGTACGCCTACCCGCAGGGCACAATAGAATGCCAGTGCAAATGATGCCCGGAATAGGACAACCTCACCAGGTGAGGAGCACGTCTCCCCTAGTTTAGCCAGCAAGGCGGTCAACCTGTCAAAACCTATTGGATGCCTGGTATCCCTTTTGAGCCCCTCTAAGCGCCGCCAGCCGCACAGCGCCTTTCTGACTATAAAGGAGTCCGTCGGGTCACTGATCCCTTGGAGCTGAGCCATAAACGATATGGCGGCCTTATACCGACTGGCGGTTGTTGCCGACCGGCCCTCCTCATGAAGTACCACTAAAAATTGGGTAAAGGACCCCTCCTGACCCCATATATGCTCCCATTCAGGGCTAAAAAAAAGGCGCAGTACGAGCGGAACGCCCCTTCATAAGCTTTCCTTGTCCTGGGCATTAAACTGGCTGCCACAAGGTTTTGTAGTCCGGGGCGCCGATTCGCCATAGCACTTCGGGAAATGGTGCTGCCACTTGCTCCGCTGAGGGTAAACAATCCCTGAATGCCTGCATTTTGAAACGAGAGAGCGCATCAGCTGCATTATTCAGTACTCCCGGCACATGTTTTGCCCTGAATTGTACATTTAGCTTCAAGCATTACAACACAATTTCTTTCAACAATCGCAATATCCACTTGCAGCGTGCTGCCTGCTGGTTAATGCACTCCACCACAGTCATGTTATCAGACCAGAATATCACCGAGTGGTTTCGGAGCTCTTCTGGCCAGGCCGACAGCGCTACCCAGATTGGGAATAACTCTAGGAAACCAATGTTGCTCGTCAAGCCACTTGCCTCCCACCATGCTGGCCACTTCTGAACCGATCATCGGTTACCAAGGATCGCGCCAAGAGTCGGTCCATAAACCTAACTCTGCTGACGAGGCCGGGGCTTTGCTCCAGACTACCCGGCCATTGAAATCCGCCAGGAATGCCAGCCAAATGAGCATGTCCTGGTGAACCTCTGCCGACAGTCTTGTGCGATGGTGCCCTTCTTTGAGGCCAACCATGGCCTGGGCAATGGATCGTGAGAAAGGGCGAGCCATCGGTATAACCCTCAGTGCAAAATTCAGCTGTCCCACTGTTTGCTGTAGTTGATGCAGTGTCACCTTGTCGTTCCTAAGACATTGTAGCAAGGAGGCCCTGAATTTGGCGATCTTCTCCGCCGGCAGACGAAAGCAACCCTCCACGGAGTCTAGTTCAATACCCAGAAACTCCAGGAAGGTAGTTGGCCCCACTGTCTTACCTGGCGCCAACGGGGCCCCGAAACCCCGCATGAGCACGCAAAATTCCTGCAATGCCCGTGCACAGTCCCGGGAGCCCGCCGGGCCGAGAAACAGGAAATCATCAAGATAATGCATCACATGTTGGTGCCCTGAGGCCCTCGAGAATGCCCACTCCAGGAATGAGCTACACATTTCAAAATAGGCACAAGAAATTGAACAACCCATTGGCATGCACATATCCATGTAGTACTTCCCCTGGATTGCGAAACCCAACAAGTGCTGATCCCGGGGATGCACCGGTATTAACCAAAATGCGGATTCAGTATCCGATTTTTCTAACAGTGCCCCGGGGCCTAGGGGATTCAACATAACCACTGTGTCATCAAACGATGCATACCTCACACTGCAAATGCCTGCATCGATTGCCTCATTCAAGGAAGCCCTACTTGGCGCAGACAGATTATGTATGAGCCTGAATTCACCCGGCTCCTTCTTTGGAAATACCCCTAATGGGGAACACCCAAAATTGGCCGCTGGTATTTCACCAAACGGTCCTGCAACCCGCCCCAAGCGAACCTCTTTTGCAATTTTTGTGGCGACCACAGTCGGTTTGTGCGTAACGGACAGTTGGTTTATGCATAAGGGGGCACCCCGAAAATCACCCGCCGGGATCCTGAAGCCATACGAGAAGCCATCCCGCAGGATCCCGGCGGACACATGATCAGGGTATTTGCTCAGCCAGGGAGTCATAGCCAAAATATCCACAGGCGATTGCTTAGTCATCCGAGCCACCGTGTCAATCCTGCTTGGTACCACCTTTTCCCCCGGTAACATTGCCTCTGGATCGGCAGCTAGTTTCGGGATGGGAGGTGTTACCACAACCTGCGCAGGCATGCCTGAACCTGCATGTTCCCTGCGGCCTACTACACGTTCCCTTGTTAAAACCCCAACATACTCCTCGCTTGTTCCCATTCCCGCCCGATCTAGACTGAGTTTTCTCCCCCGTGGGCTGGTCGAAAGGGCTGTGGTTGTTTCTGCTGAAAAGCCCTGAAACCATTCGCACTCGACCCTGTTCCTCCCGCCGAGCCTGGCGTGAACTGCGCATGCCATGATACAGTGTCCAAACAATCCCAAGTCAACGATTCATTAAACTCTTTCGCTTTTATAAACGGCACATCGTACCCTTTCCATGCGTCCCCACCATATTTCTCATGTAAGCCCGTGATCCTGCTCTGGTAGCAAGCAAGGTCTCCCAACAATTCTGGTGTTCGCTCACCCATAATTGCCAACACACACAGAAAAAGCCCTGATCCAATTCATCATAGACTCCTCCACCCTGAATTTTCCCATTTTAGCCCTCCATTCACTGGGGTGCAACCATTCCGTCTGGGTTTTAGCTTACCTAGACCAGCTACAATTTGGCATTTGCCAAGAATAGACCTTTTGATTGTGTGGTTGTTTTAAGTGCTGCACACTTTACACAAAAAGAAGACTCCACAATCAATGGAAGTCATCTAATGGCTGCACCTGCACTGTGTATTAACAAAACGCATATATGTCACAAGAGCATATGGTTTCAGATAGCAACATTGTATTTTGGATGAGAAGCAGTCTAAAAGCACCACTGTGACACACAGCAGGGAAAAAAACCTTTGCATGTAGGAAAAACTATTTGTATTTATTACATAAGTATCCCCTAAAGTTTGCCTTAAATGCCTATAAGATTGGGTGCGTAGTATATAAAATTGTGCCCATTGTGTAGGTAAAACTACATTTTCCATGAAGTGGCCTCAATATTATGAAATCAATATTTAATACTTCCACCTGGGAAAATGATGGAGAAATGATTCAAAGTTATTTTACAAATATTTGAAACGAATCTAATTCAATGATGAAAGTGTGGTTGTGATACCTTTAGTGGACTGTTAACTTTAGAGAAGTGCATGGAGCCTCTCTGAAAGAAAATTGCCTCTCAACATTCCCGGAATGTTATAAATGCATGATGCGCCCACCAGTGTGGCTGGTGCATCATATTGGGCCTGGCAGGACCGCCGCTCAGATCGCGGGCCATCCCTTGTTCCTGAGGATGGCGGGCAGGCATTTATCTCTGACATTTTGGGGCCCATTAGCATGTCAGGCGGATCGCCATGCGGGCGGTGGTGATCCGCCCGACATCCTTGCCCACCCGCCACCCATTTCCCCTAGCCATATTACTATGGCGGACCGCGGCAGACGGACACACGTCCACCTCTTTTCCACCCCGGTCGCTTTGTGACCGGGGCAGAAACAGGTTCATAACGTGGCGGTGTCTATCAGACACCACCAGCCATATTATGATAGGCTTCAGCAGATGCCTTTCCATGGCGGCAATGCCGCCACGGAAAAGCATGCGGTCTTTACTTTGGGGGGCCCACTGCGGGCCCTCATGGTGAAGGTGAGGTGGGGGTGCACATGGGGGATGTCTGTGGCACTCCCCTGCATTTGCATACACAATGCGGCAGGCACCGCACGGTGCCTGCTGCTTTGTGTATGCAAATGCATACCCTGCATTTATGTAAAAAGTGGGGTTTCCGCTGCACTCCTCAGTTAACCAATCTTTTGATTGTGTATATGAGGAAAGTAAGGTCTTTTAGGGTGCTCAGGGTAATGCTCTTGCTGTCCGGGAAGAGCAGGACGATAAAGATACTGGAAGGAAACCTTGTAGGCACAAGGTGGTAGACCTGAGCACACCTGTGTGCTTTAATGAGCAAAAGTAATCCAAAGGTGATGTTCAGAAAAGTTTTATTCACTTTTTCTCAATTTCTTAATGTGTTCGTAATAATGATCAAAATTATCTTCAAATGATAGGTACATCTTTTTTCATGAAATGAAACTTATCCAAAATATTCCAACATGATGCGTCAAATACATATATCCTCACCCCGATGCATTTCGAGCCCGGAGACTCTTCGTCAGGGGGTTATACGCTGTGAATAAAGTAGAAGAAAGTAGTCTAAGTCAGGAGCCGGAAGTCGGTATAAATAGTTAAACAGAGATATGTAAAGATCAGGATCCACATGCATGTGCTCTAATCACTAGAAAAATGTACCCGATAATTGTGCACATGCGTCAGAAAAAGGGGTGAGGCTGAAAGAATGAGTAAATTAGGCAGGGAAGTGCACAGATTAAATGAGCTCCGTAATTCTGAGAGTAAACCGAGTGTATACAGATGAGACAAACATCCGTCACCAACAGTCAAACGAGATTACAAAATAACTACAACCCGTGTGGTTCACCGGGGACCTTAGCGTGCATGTTTAAATAGGTGTACCCGAGCTGGCTTACCGAGGATTAATGTGCAGAAAACACTTCTTCAAGGGAAAGCGGGCAGCAAAGACGCCAGGAAACGCGAGTGAATTCATTCATGTTACGGCGATAGCGTTTAAGTGACCAAACAGGGGCGATAGAAAGCGGGTTGACAGGTAGAGTGGAAGTAGTGAACATAAACAGAGGACTGGGGAAAAACAAACATCTCGTGCAAGTATAAGGGCTGAGTGTACCAAAAGTGTAAACATACGAGAGGATACAGAAAACGGGACTTGAGCACCCTGATAAAAGAAAGTAAAGAAGAGGTTGGAAAAAAAAACGGTAATGTAAATGAACGGTAATGAAAAAAAAACAGATATTAAAATACACAAAGTCAATGAAAAAAGGTAATGTGCAGGATGCATAGTAGAATTATATCGAGTACACAAGTACATAACATGAGTCACTGGGTGATTGCATGCGCAAAATGTAGATCAACCAGCCATAAGAAAGTTCAGAAAGGTATGGGTCATCTCAAAGGAAGCTGCTAAATTCCAGGCGCTCGTTGAGGCCTTGTGGCACAGTCGTACCCAGTTTAAAAATCCAGAATAGTTCTCTTTGTAATAAATGTTTTTTGGGGTCCATGCCCTCAGGTTTGTTGACAGTTTCCAGAACCAAGAAACGAATTTGGCTGTTCGTGTGATTTTGTTGAGTGAAATGGGCAGACACGCAGGATTTCAAATTTTGGTTCCTGATGTTACTCCGGTGTTCATTTAAACGTGTTTTTATCTTGCGCTCTGTTTTACCAACATATGGTAATCCACACGGACACTTTAAAAGATATATCACATTAGTGGAATCGCAGGTGGCATTGGTTCTCAGTGAAATTTGTTTACCTGAACTCGGGTGGTTGATGTAAGTCCCAGGGATGATGTTGTGACAATTTTGGCAATTGTGGCATGGAATGGTTCCTTTGAATATTGAAGGTTCGTCATTGCGTGCTTTGATAAGTGACCGTAAGTTTCTCGATCTTTGATAGGCAAATATGGGCATGTCATTGAAAATCTTGTTGAAATCTGGTTCTAATTGTAACATTTGCCAATGAGTCTTGATGGTTTTTTTGATTAAGTGACTTTTGGGGGAGAATTTAGAAACAAACACATTCGGTTGTGTATCCAAGCTTGCTTTTTTCTTGGGTTGCAATAATGTGGAGTGATCGATGGATATGACACGTTGGTACGCGTCGTAGATGATCCTTTGTGGATAGCCTCTTTTTGCGAATTTTTCCATGATGGTAGAACTGTCTTGTGCAAATGAGTCTTCAGTGGAAGCTATTCTTTTTGCTCTCAGAAGTTGTGAATACGGTAAATGTACTTTAAGACTGGATTGATGGAAGCTAGAGTAGTGGAGATAGTTATTGCGATCGGTGGGTTTGATGTATATGGCGGTCTCTAGTTTGTGATCCTTCATGGTAATGTTGACGTCCAGAAAAGTGATGTTTGAACTGTTGTACTGGTGAGTAAATTGGATTCTTTCATCAATGTTGTTCAGATCGTTGATAGCAAACATGAGATGTTCTTTCGTGCCTGTCCAAATTAGAAAAATATCGTCTATGTAATGATGGTAAGTTTGCAGATGGTTTTTCCAATGTGATACAGAGAGGATTTGTTCATTTTCAAAATCCTGCATGAAAAGGTTGGCATATGCCGGAGCAGCACAGTTGCCCATGGCTACTCCGGATAGTTGACTGTAGAATTTGTTGTTGTATCTGAAGTAACTGTGCATCAGTGTAAATTCAATGAGTTCCATCAGAAAAATTTGTAGGTTGTGTGGTTTGTCCGTTTTAAGCAGCGCCGCCTCTGCTGCCTGTATTCCTAGGTTATGGGGAATTGAATTATAAAGTGAATTTACATCAATTGTACACAACAAAATAGATGTGTGTGGGTCAATGGTCACTTGGCTGAGTTTAGCTAAGAAATCTGTAGTGTCTTGAAGAAAACTGGTCATGGATCTAACAGATGGTTGTAAATGGCGGTCAATGTAGGTCCCAACTGGTTCATGAATTGAGTTTGTGGTGCTGACAATGGGTCTGAATGGTGGTTTTGTCGGATGCTTGTGGATTTTGGGAATCATGTATAGATATGGAACACTGCGATGACTCTTAAGAAGATAGTTGCGGTCTCTGGTTGTAATGGTTCCTGTGGACACAGTTTTATCAACGATCATCTGGAGGATGGCAGCATACTCCTTTGTGGGGTCTGATTGAATTTCCATATAGGTATTAGTCTCTGTAAGATGTTTTTGTACACTCTCAAGGTAAAATTGGGTATCCATGATGACCAATGATCCGCCCTTGTCGGCAGGGCAGATCGTGATCTCCTTGTTGGTGGCTAGTTGTTTCAAAGCCGTTCTTTCTGTGTTATTCTGGTTTTGTTTGTGTCTTGTAGGTAGTTTACGGATTTTGTCTAGATCTTTTTGTACCACAGCCTCGAATAGATCTAAAGTTTTGTGTTATCAAAGCACGCAATGACGAACCTTCAATATTCAAAGGAACCATTCCATGCCACAATTGCCAAAATTGTCACAACATCATCCCTGGGACTTACATCAACCACCCGAGTTCAGGTAAACGAATTCCACTGAGAACCAATGCCACCTGCCATTCCACTAATGTGGTATATCTTTTAAAGTGTCTGTGTGGATTACCATATGTTGGTAAAACAGAGCGCAAGATAAAAACACGTTTAAATGAACACCGGAGTAACATCAGGAACAATAATTTGAAATCCTGTGTGTCTGCCCATTTCACGCAACAAAATTACATGAACAGCCAAATTCGTTTCTTGGTTCTGGAAACTGTCAACAAACCTGAGGGCATGGACCCCAAAAAACATTTATTACAAAGAGAACTATTCTGGATTTTTAAACTGGGAACGACTGTGCCACAAGGCCTCAACGTTCACTGAAGACATCACTGACTTTATCACCCAACACGCCCTCTCCTCCGAGGACTACATCCTATTGGGAGACTTCAATTTTCACCTGGAAAAGAACAACAACAACAACACCACCACCCTTCTGGACAATCTCGCCAACCTAGGACTCAAACAACTTGTTAATACCCCCACAGACCACGCAGGACACACTCTCGACCCTATCTTCACCTCCAGCAAACATATTTCCTTCAGTCACACCACAGTTCTCCAATGGACGGACCACAGCTGCGTTCACTTTGTCTACAAAAAGACCACATCCCACAACCATCCTCAACCTACTCTGCAAAGAAATTGGAACAAAATCACCATCGACCAGGTCTCCACATCGCTTCTTCAAAACCCCCCTGCCCACTCATCGAACCCCAACCAAGCAGCCATCAACCTCACACAATGGCTAACCGACACTGCCGACAACCTAGCACCTTTGAAAAAACGTCAAATCAAACTAGGCAGCAAAAACGCCCCCTGGTTCAACGATGATCTTAAGAAATCCAAGAAACTCTGTCGCTCCCTAGAGAAGACCTGGAAAAAAGACCCAAACACCAACACCAGGGACGCCTTCAAAAATGCCTCCCGCATACACCACCAATTGATCCGGACTGCCAAGAAAACCGCATTCAAAGACCGACTAGACAAAAACGCCCACAACAGCAAGGAACAATTCAACATCGTCAAAGAGTTTACCAACCCCATTGCCAACTCCAACGACATCACCCCCTCTCAAACCCTTTGCGACTCACTAGCTTCGTTCTTCCACGACAAAATCGCAGACATCCACAACAGCTTCTACAACCAACCCGAAGACCAACCCACCAAACCCTCTGCCGTACCTTCACCCCCCTTGAACATCCTTAATGACTGGAACCCAATCTCCACTAAGGACACCATTCGCCTGATGAACTCCATCCATTCAGGATCCCTCTCAGACCCTTGCCCTCACCACATCTTCAACAAAGCAGACTCCATCATAGCACCACACCTCCGAGACATCATCAACTGCTCCCTCAAATCCGGCACCTTCCCAGAAAGCTGTAAACACGCCGAACTCAGCGCCCTTCTGAAAAAACCCACAGCTGACCCCACCGAACTCAAAAACTACCGCCCCATCTCGCTCCTCCCATTCCCGGCCAAAGTCATCGAGAAAGCTGCCAACAACCAGCTCGCCGCCTTCCTCGAAGCCAACAAATCCCTCGACTCCTCACAGTCCGGCTTCCGATCCAAACACAGTACTGAGACTGCACTCATCGCAGCAACAGACGACATCCGAACTCTACTGGACAATGGAGACACAGTCGCCCTCATCCTCCTCGACCTCTCCGCAGCCTTCGACACAGTCTGTCATAACACCCTGTTACAACCACTTAGAAACATCAGAATCCAAGGAAAAGCACTGGAATGGATCACTTCTTTCCTTGCCGGAAGAACTCAGAGAGTACGCCTCCCACCATTCAAGTCAGAGGCCACTGAAGTCATCTGCGACGTGCCACAAGGATCTTCACTCAGCCCCACCCTCTTCAACGTATACATGAGCCCCCTCGCGACCATCGCACGCCAACACAACCTCAACATCATCTCCTACGCTGATGACACTCAACTGATCCTCTCACTCACCAAAGACCCAAACATCGCCAAAACCAACCTACATGAAGGAATGAAAGAGGTAGCCGAATGGATGAAGCATAGCCGTCTGAAACGGAATTCAGACAAAACAGAAGTCCTTATCTTAGGTTCCTCCCCCTCCGCCTGGGACGACTCTTGGTGGCCAGAAGCCCTTGGAAAAGCACCCATCCCAACGGATCACGCACGGAACCTAGGCGTCATCCTGGATTCCTCACTCTCGATGACCAGACAAGTCAACGCCGTCTCCTCATCTTGCTTCAACATTCTTCGCATGCTCAAAAAAACATTTCGCTGGATCCCCAGCGAAACTAGAAAAACGGTCACCCACGCACTGGTTACAAGCCGCCTTGACTACGGAAACACCCTTTACGCCGGTACCACCGCAAAACTTCAGAAAAAACTCCAACGCATCCAGAACGCATCAGCCAGACTCATATTAGACATCCCGCTTAAAGAACACATTTCTGGTCACCTGAAAAACGTCCACTGGCTCCCCGTCAATAAGAGAATAACTTTCCGCCTCCTCACCCACGCACACAAAGCACTCTACGAACTTGGCCCGAATGCCTCAATTCACGTCTTTCCTTCTACACCCCCTCCCGCCAGCTGCGCTCTTCCAACCAAGCCCTCGCTACTGTTCCCCGCGTCAACAAAACCACCATGGGAGGAAGATCATTCTCCTACCTAGCGGCCAAAACCTGGAACTCACTTCCCATGCACCTTCGCCTCACTCAAAACCACCTAGCATTCAGAAAGCAGCTTAAAACCTGGATATTCGAGAAGTAATTCCCCACCCCTCCTCAAGCGCCTTGAGACCCTCTGGGTATGTAGCGCGCTATATAAATTTATTGACTTGACTTGACTTGACTATGTTGTGTACTTGTGTACTCGATACAATTCTACTGTGCATCCTGCACATTACCTTTTTTCATTGACTTTGTGTATTTTAATATCTGGGTTTTTTTCATTACCGTTCATTTACATTACCGTTTTTTTTCCAACCTCTTCTTTACTTTCTTTTATCAGGGTGCTCAAGTCCCGTTTTCTGTATCCTCTCGTATGTTTACACTTTTGGTACACTCAGCCCTTATACTTGCACGAGATGTTTGTTTTTCCCCAGTCCTCTGTTTATGTTCACTACTTCCACTCTACCTGTCAGCCCGCTTTCTATCGCCCCTGTTTGGTCACTTAAACGCTATCGCGGTAACATGAATGAATTCACTCGCGTTTCCTGGCGTCTTTGCTGCCCGCTTTCCCTTGAAGAAGTGTTTTCTGCACATTAATCCTCGGTAAGCCAGCTCGGGTACACCTATTTAAACATGCACGCTAAGGTCCCCGGTGAACCACACAGGTTGTAGTTATTTTGTAATCTCGTTTGACTGTTGGTGACGGATGTTTGTCTCATCTGTATACACTCGGTTTACTCTCAGAATTACGGAGCTCATTTAATCTGTGCACTTCCCTGCCTAATTCACTAATTCTTTCAGCCTCACCCTTTTTTCTGACGCATGTGCACAATTATCGGGTACATTTTTCTAGTGATTAGAGCACATGCATGTGGATTGTGATCTTTACATATCTCTGTTTAGCTATTTATACCGACTTCCGGCTCCTGACTTAGACCACTTTCTTCTACTTTATTCACAGCGTATACCCTCTGACGAAGAGCCTCCGGGCTCGAAATGCATCGGGGTGAGGATATAGGAATTGACGCCATCATGTTGGAATATTTTGGATAAGTTTCATTTCATGAAAAAAGATGTACTGATCATTTGAAGATAATTTTGATCATTATTACGAACACATTAAGAAATTGAGAAAAAGTGAATAAAACTTTTCTGAACATCACCTTTGGATTACTTTTGCTCATTAAAGCACACAGGTGTGCTCAGGTCTACCACGTTGTGCCTACAAGGTTTCCTTCCAGTACCTTGCATTTATAACATTGCGGCGGTTGCTGGTGTGAACACCACCCGCCGCAATGTTTTAAATGCATGATGCACCTGCCAGTGTGGCTGGCGCATCATAATGGGCATGGCGGGACCGCTGCTCAGATTGCGGACCGTCCCGTGTTCCTGAGGATGGTGGCCAGCCAAAGTCCGCCCGCCATCCTAATGGAGGCCAATGTCTAGTTCCCAATCTTTACCCTAAAATGAAACTCAATACTTCTTCTGAGCTCTAATGTAAAAAATATAAGTAAATATGGTAACTATGAGCAACTTTCTGAGTTATTTGCTAAGGGTAACTACCTTGAACGTTACATAATAACTTTCTTTGGTTTCTGTTTGCATTCAATGTATCAGGTTGATGGCTGTAATATTAAAAGCATCCTTTAACCCATTGTCACTTATACTCTTGGTAATTATATGCTTTCTGTTATCAATCATACTTTTTTTGTCAACATCAGAGGGATAAAAATCAAGGTGACTCAAGGATGCAAACCTGTGAACATGTGGTTAAACGCAGATCCCTGCAATGGATATATTTGTTCACTGAGCCAGCAAATCTGGCAATAGATTTCTTAATCCTAATGAAATACTTGTTGGCCACGCTGATACATGCATGGGGCAATATGGCCACTGAGCCACAGTCACATTTAGTAGTACAATACTTACAGGTTATGGGGACTGGTAGTCACATTGTGTATTGGTTAACAGCCTCATTACTGACACACACTAGACCTCCACTGACATGCTTGTGAGCCCATTGGAAGAAGGATCACAATCATCACAAGACACCAACACTTCGTATACTTCTCAAGCTGGAAATACTCTGCCAGGAAGAACTTTTATGCTGCTGAAAGAACTGCCACTTTGCTGGACTGCTGCTCTGAAGGACTGCTGCCCTGCTGCCCTGTTATGCTAGCCTGCAGCCCTCTTGCCAGGATGAGAAGGACTGTACCTGCCTCACTTGAGCCCAGAACCCCAGAGCGGCTTCAAGGGCTAGTTGTCTGGCCTTCTTATTTGAAGACTCTTGGACAAAACAGACTGCCATCAAACATGAACCTGTACAGTCTGCCCTAACAAATGGTGCCACCCCAGTCCTGGACCCTTGGAAATGGGCTTAAGGTGCTCTGACAGCCTCTGTGGATATAGCCGTACAGATGCATCTCCTCTGCTGTGCGTCACAACCTCAAGCAGAGCTGATGCATCGCCACTGCTACAAGTCTATCTATCACAATCTATCACTATCTATCTATCATCTATCACAAAGACCCCCATTGATTTCACAGCTTCTTCAGAACCACCACTGCGTGATGCATCCTTGGTGCAAGCCAAACCAAATCCATGGCAGCATCAACAACAACACCAGACTCCACATCACAGTCTCACAGCTCCTCAGAATTAACGCATTACCTTAACTGCATGATGCATCCTCAATGCCGGAATTTGCATTGCAAGCCCTCATCGATGGGATCCTCGAAAACTAAATAGGACCTCACATCGCAACCTGCCAGCATATTGGAACCCGTGCATCACGCTGGCTGCGCAACGCATCTTCGACACAGAACTCACAGTGCTCAACAAAGTGGTAATTATTGTAATTTGTTCAGCGGGCGTAACAGGGTCCCTGCAGCCATCCCAGGCTCCATCGCAGTTGGCCTGAACTTGGGAATTTTTCACTGTCTGGTGCTACCAGCTATCTAAATTTGGTGCTGTGTTTTTTTACCCTATTTTCACAAGCATCTTTAAAGTTGGATCTCCTTTTCTACTGTGTACATCTTTGTTGCATTGATTCTTTTATTTATTACAAATTACTCTATTTTTCTAAACAGGTAAGGATCCCTTTGTGGTGTGTTTCTCTGTGTTACTGTTTTCTGTATTGCACAAATGCTTTCCACATTGCCTCTGAGTTAAGCATGACTGCTCTGTGCCAAGCTACCCAAGGGTTGAGCACAGGTTAATTTAGGGTTTAATTGTGAGTTCACCTTGAAAAGAATTCTTATTGCTGCTTGAGAATAGTTTCAGTCTCCTCAACCAGTAACTCAATTTCTTACAATAAGTAACTGTAAATCCAGCCCTAACGCAACTATAGTCTGCCATCTCACCATGCATAATTGTGTCATCAATGATGCAATTTCAGAAATTACTGTCATGTTATCAATGATGTCATACAACATGTCATGAAAAATGTAATATGGGAGATAAATTGCAGTGCATGGTTAAATTTACTTTAAGACTCACTTTACAGTTACCTGAGATAGAACTTGTGAATTAAAGTAGTTTTGTCGATTTAAAACAGTATGCTGTAACTGAAATTTGCAACTAACTGTAACATCTCTTTAACTTTTGTTTTTTCAGTGAAATGTTAAGGTTTCTTTAATGCTAATAAGAAATTTTTTACCATACCTAACTATAACATCACTTTCACTTTTGTTTTTCTCCAGTGATTTTCTAGGTTTTTAAAAATGTAAAGTAATATTGTATTACCATGTATACCATGTAGGCCCTGCATCCGAACCCTCACTGGCACCCAACCCCACACCATGCAAGGACTTCAGCCATGTGTGGTATGGGATGGCCACAGGCCCTGCGCTTAACATCCACTGGTAACCAAAGCCCCACGCTGTCCCTATGGATAGGCAGAGGATGACATAGCTCAGTTCCTGTGTGTCATTTTAAGTAACACAGACCTTCTGACTTTGTCAATGAATCACAACTCCAAAATCGAATAAATTGTCCAATTGGCTTAATGGAAAGATCAGGATGTCAACATCTATAAAGCGCGTGCATAGTCTTTGTGAAAAAATGACCAATAATTACAATGAAATCTATATTTCAATAATTTCACACAGTGCAAAATTTAATAAAAACAATTGTAATAAATGTTAATTTTAAAAAAGCATCAACATGTCTTTGAGTCTTTTTTAAACATTTTCCAAGTTGCAAAGTGCATCTATAGAACCCACCACAAGGGGGCTCTGCACTCCAGCTGAAGAGCAGAGATCTCCAGCTAATAGTGCTTTGCAAACATGATAAGCTCTGCTGCGATCAAAGATTTATTGACCTAGGAGACTTACTGTTTTTTCTAATGTTGGTGGGGGACAACTTCACTCCCTGCATCCCTCCACAACTTTACAAAAATGCTTGATGGTGCCCCTGTCCCTTCTAGGGACATCACCAAACTCCCAAAAAAGTTTAACTCCCAGGCCATTATATAGCGCTCCTTCAAGGAGCAGTGATTAATAAATAAGAGGCTCCTGGCGATCATTTCTTAATTTCCTTTTTTATTATTTAGGGTACCCCTGTGCCCAACCAGGAAACCTCAATCCTTATTGTTTTCTTGGGTCTGCTAGAGGAGTGCCAGGGCCCCCACAGCGCTGTCAGGTCCCCTGTCAGCAGCCATTCTGGGTGGTGGAGGAAACCAGCAATCCTCTATTTTTTAATTATTGGGTAAGACTGACAAGTGGCTCTCCTCTCCCCAAGCCAATACTAGCCCTAGGAACCCCATCCCATGTAAAAACTACATATAAAAGTGAGGGAGTACATGGCCCCAATCCCCAAACAGACCCCATGGACCCCCCCCCCCCCGGGCTGTAGGTCATAGTTGTTTTGTTAATAAAAAGTCTATATTCATGAAGGCACCCTACCATAAAGCCAATAGG
Source organism: Lissotriton vulgaris (assembly GCF_964263255.1). Taxonomy (NCBI): domain Eukaryota; kingdom Metazoa; phylum Chordata; class Amphibia; order Caudata; family Salamandridae; genus Lissotriton; species Lissotriton vulgaris. The sequence continues at coordinate 2,038,883,090 of NC_141685.1, read as the reverse complement.
CCTGCCTTTTTATTCTTACAGTGAAAAAACCTAGGAATTCACTAAAAACAAATAAGGTAAAGTGACTGTTATAGCTAGTATTAAAAAAAACGTAAAAATTCACTGAACAATCTAAAGGTTAACGTGATGTTATAGTTAGGTGACAACACTAAAGAGAGGGAGTCAGAGGGAAAAATAAAGCTAAGGCTCACCCTCCAAAAACTATATTCAACATAAGGTCTCTCTTACCAGATACCTGAGAGCCTTGCTAGTTACTAGAAACCATACACAACACTCAATGGGGTTGGTCATGGAAAGTCATACTAGATAGAAAGGGAGAAATTGCTCCTTTTCTATGTGTCCCCTCACTCACCAGGGTTGCCCCATGGTGACATGCTTCATCAATGGGGCCATCCCAGTCCTCTACGGGCTGGGGCGTGCTGCGACTTGCGAGTTACGTAGGAGCACTTACAAAAGACTATGTGTGGTGCAGATGTGATTGTGGAGTGGACTACGTGATGTATTTAAAAGTACCTGCCCAGTAGGTTTACAATAAACTTTATTCTTGCCTCTAGGTGGTAGTATTAAAAATGGGGTGGAAAGATAGGGGGCCCTAAACGTAATGTGTCAAGGTGTACCTATCAACTCCTATCGTCAGCATGTTTCGTGCATACCCCAAGCACTTCTTCGGGACTACACAGGGGCCAGCCCTGTGTTCGCCACTCCTTAACTCTGTGATGAGTTATTTTAAATAAGATAATTTAATGCTGCAAACTATAGTTAGTGCATGCAGTAATACCTACGTATTTAATCCAAACACGTGGTTCCTGTAAAACAAAAGACAACTTGAAAAGTCAAGGGGTTTGTTACCCCGAACATATCACACATAGACCATACTATAGGGTTGCATTGGAAAACTTTATTACATTTCCCGTGGTCCTCAGCGGACATTTTTTCATGTAAAAATTTGATTGTTTTCATGCACAAAACGTGGTAGTTCTCATGAATCAAAACGTGATAAAACACCTTACTGTGACACACCCAGACATTCATCTATCACACACTCTCATACATATTTTACATACATGTCAAGGGACCTAACTGTGCCCCATTGACTCGTAGGGGTTCAATATCCCAGCAAATCTAAGAAAGGTAGGAGAAATGACATATCGTAAATAGCATCCACTGGGTTGTTTTGCTTAGCGATGGTTGTTAAACCCGTTAGGTTAAAGGGTTAACACTCTTCGTTAGTCCGATTTTCCACTTACTTGCTTCAAGGATACCTCCCTCTTATAGGCACCTACTTGGGTCCCTCCGGTCCGGATGTTACTTGACCGGGGGCTGAGTTCGTTTTTAAAGAAGCTCCCGATTCCGGTTACGCTCGATAAAGAGCTGGTGCGTGTAGGTCAGCCTGAGCAATCGTGGGTGGCGGCCATCTTGGGTGTGTAGAGTGCTGTTTATTCACTTAAAACGGGCAATATTTCTGAGTTACGGGGATTCAGTATATCTAAAAATTAATTTAGAGTTTGTACTATCACCTATTCTATATTATCAGACAAAATGCCCTATTTTTCCCAAAAATGTACATTTTGTATCTCTAGGTAGGCTAAGATCAGTGATCCCGATATTATCGTTCAGGAGGGCCCTTATATTTTGGTGTACTTTTAAGGGTAGATTATTGGTTGTTTTAGTTGCAGAACACATCTGCTAAACACCCCCAATTTTTATAAAAAACATATTTAGGTTTACTCAGGCTGGTAATGGTGTAGCACACTGTGGTTTGTAGAGAAACTCCCACAGTTGTTAGTTCAGTTATTTAAATGCAGGTTTGACTTAGGGACTCTGGGTTGGACTACTACATGTCAAGTGCATTGTCCCCAGGGGATGTCATCATTCAGACCCACAATGTGAGAGCGAAGCTCAAAAACCCAGCGTTGTTCTTTTTCAAGTAGCTTCTTCTCCATTTCTGCATGTGGTTGTTGCGTTTCCAGGACCACCCAACGCATATCATTGGGGATATGTCCCTTTTCCAGGAAATGAGTGGTCATTTTTGTATTGGAGTTTTTGCATCTGAAATTGCTGCGGTGTTCCACCATCCTTGTATTGACCTTCCTGGTGGTCATACCGATGTAGTGTAAATCACAGCTAAATGTAATCATATACACAACCCCTGTTGTGTTGCAATTGGAAAAGGACTTCAAATCCCAAATCAGGCCGTTGTTACATGTTACTTGTTTGGTCGCACTAGTTAGATGGCACACACTACAATTGGAACATGGATAGTGTCCCGATGGTAGTGGGTGTAGGCGACGGATGGGACCCTCCACACTCTTTGGGCGTGTGTAGACTACCAAATCTTTCAGGTCTTTTCCTTTTTGGTGGCTAAACATAGGTTGAGTGAGGTTGAGGCCACCACTGTTTAATGTTTTCCAATGTTTTTTGACAATCTTTGTTACTTTCTGTGAGGCTACAGTATAGGTAGTGACACAGATGGGTCTTCTTTCAGAGTTATTTGTGGATTGTTCTCTGGGTTTTGTTTCTAAGAGTGCATCTCTTTTGTTATTCGATGCTCTCTTTTTGGCCTTTGAAACAATTTTTTGTGGGTATTGTCTCTGGCGTAATTTCATACTCAATTCTTCAGCCTGGATCTCATAATCTCGTTTTTCCGAACAGTTTCGCCGCAGGCGTAAAAACTGTCCGAAAGGTAGATTCTCCCGGAGCTGCCGAGGGTGAAAACTTTCAAAGTTTAATAAACAGTTTCTCGACGTAGGTTTGAAGTGTGTCGTGGTGGTTAGTTTACCTCTGTCCGCTCTGATGTTCAAGTCCAGAAAGACCAATTGGTCTCTACTCATTGTAGAGGTAAATTTTAGAAAAGGGTCTTGCAGATTCAGCCAATCTAGAAAGAGGTTTACTTCCATCTCATTGCCATTCCAGATGAGGATGGCATCATCAATATAACGTCTCCACATCTGGATGTTTTCGGAGAACGGGTTGTTCGGAGTCAGAATTCTTTTATTCTCTAGCTGGTGGACATATAATCCTGCCACACTCGGCGCGAATATGCTTCCCATGCTAGTTCCATGGGTTTGCCTGTACATGGTTTGCTGAAAAAGGAAAAAGTTTTCAGTCAGTGCGAGGCGACAGCATTCTAACACCACATGTCTTGGTGTCTTGTATTGCCACTCATTTTCAAATAGAATTTCCTCCAGAATCTGTAATGTTTCTCTATGGGGCAAGCTCGTATAAAGACTCTCCACATCGAGTCCAACCATTATTTGTGTTGCAGGGTCAAAAGTGAGGTCCTTGATTAGGCATAATACTGATTTGGTGTCTTGCAGATATGTCTCTGTTTGTTGCACTAGTGGTCTTAAAAAGGCATCTGCAAACTTAGACAAGGGCTCTAAAATGGACCCAATCCCAGAGACAATAGGTCTCCCAGGTGGATTTTCTAGTCTTTTATGAATTTTTGGGATCGTATAGAAATACGGAGTCCTTGGGTGTTTACTCTCTAGAAAATCTGCTTCTTTTTTAGATAGCCAGTCGTTTATCAGACATTCTTCCACCATTCTTGCAATTTCAATTCTCAGACGTTCTGTTGGGTCCACCGTTAGGATTTCATAATTCCGTTGGTCAGCTAACAGTCTAAGGCATTCATTCTCATAGTCTGTTGAGTTTTGTATCACTATTGCTCCGCCTTTATCAGCCGGTTTTATTGTGATGCTCGTGTCGTTAGCCAATTCATGTATTGCCTCCTTTTCTGTTCTACTAGTGTTGTAGAATGTTTTCAGTGATCCAGTATCCAGATCCATCACATCCTTTAGGATTGCCTTTCCAAAAGCCAGCAGTTCTACTGGTAGACTCGCTGCCGGCGGGGTGAAGGAAGATTTTTTCTTCAGTCCTGTATCACTTACAATTTCCACTGACTGTGATTTGTCTTTAAAATAGACTTGTAGTTTTATACCCTGAACGAACTATTTCAGTTCACAGTATAGCTTGAATGTATCCAAGTTTGTTGTAGGGACAAAACCTAGACCCTTTTCTAACACCGTATTTTGGTCTGGGGTGAGGACTTTATCTTAAAGTTTTACCACTAGGCTCAGATGTTGCTGGTTGACGGTGTCGTCACCGGCCCTTGGCTCCTCGTGTGTGTTCTGCCTGTTTCCAGTGGTTGTGCCCATTGTACTTGTTGCCCTCTGGTTTTTCCTCTTCCTGGTCTCTTGCCTCTCCCTAAAAAAGGCTGCTGTTGCATCCCTGGCATCTGGGTGTTATCCCAAAATGGGAAAGGTTGATGCGGATAAGGTTGTTGAAAAGGCGGATGGCCATAGAAAAATTGTGGTGGTGGTCCCTGGTAAGGTTTCCAGAAATTCCCTCTATTTCTCATTCTCCCTGCTCTGCCTCGTCTGTTCTTGGGCTGATTTCGGTTGTAACTTGAGTCAGAAGAGTCAGATCCTGAGTCTGAACCCCCACTGTCTGTGCTGTAACTAGGGTTTCTTCCGGAAGGTACATAGTCCACCTTAATGTATGGATATACTTTCTCATGTGAGAAAGACTTCTTGTCTTTATGGAATTTCACATATTTCGTATCTTTAAGTGAGATTTCAAATTCAGTCATGGATTTATTCAGTTCGTCCAATCTCTTTTGGAGTTCTGCTGGTGATTGGTAAGATTTCAATTTGATCTCAAGGTCATGGATCTCAACTTTTAATGTCTCTGCTCGGCGTGCTGCAGTTTTCACAATTAGTTTTCACAATTAGGACTAGCCAGTCCCTAGTGCAGTGCCAGCTAATTAGTGACCAATCTTTTTTAAAGACGAGATCGTCCAGGAAGATGAACGGTTCATTGTTTACTATCAGGCCACGTGGTGCTGCGTTGGCCCTATGGTATTCGCTCATCATAATTCCATGTATTATGGTTTTTACCAAGTTACGTTTTAATTCAGTTACTTCTTCCCAACATTGTTGGGCCTCACTCGTGTCTTTGTAGGGTGTACTCGAATGAGGGAGCATAGAGGCTATTATCCTATCTGCCTCATCTTCAGTTGAATGAGAGTCCTGTAATTTCTGCCATGAAGTCCTTTTCCAATTGCAACACAACAGGGGTTGTGTATGATTACATGTAGCTGTGATTTAAACTACATCGGTATGACCACCAGGAAGGTCAATACAAGGATGGTGGAACACCGCAGCAATTTCAGATGCAAAAACTCCAATACAAAAATGACCACTCATTTCCTGGAAAAGGGACATACCCCCAATGATATGCGTTGGGTGGTCCTGGAAACACAACAACCACATGCAGAAATGGAGAAGAAACTACTTGAAAAAGAACAACGCTGGGTTTTTAAACTTCGCTCTCACATTGTGGGTCTGAATGATGACATCCCCTGGGGACAATTCACTTGACATGTAGTAGTCCAACCCAGAGTCCCTAAGTCAAACCTGCATTTAAATACCTGAACTAACAACTGTGGGAGTTTCTCTACAAACCACAGTGTGCTACACCATTACCAGCCTGAGTAAACCTAAATATGTTTTTTATAAAAAAATGGGGGTATTTAGCAGATGTGTTCTGCAACTAAAACAACCAATATTCTACCCTTAAAAGTACACCAAAATATAAGGGGCCACTTGAATGATAATATCGGGATCACTGATCTTAGCCGACCTAGAGATACGAAATGTACATTTTTTGGAAAAATAGGGCATTTTGTCTGATAATATAGAATAGGTGATAGTACAAACTCTAAATTAATTTTTAGATATACTGAATCCCCGTAACTCATAAATATTGCCCGTTTTAAGTGAATAAACAGCACTCTACACACCCAAGATGGCCGCCACCCGCGATTGCTCAGGGTGACCTACACGCACCAGCTCTTTATCGAGCGTGGGCGCGTATGCGGAAGTAACCGGAATCGGGAGCTTCTTTGAAAACGAACTCAGCCCCCGGTCAAGTAACATCCGGACCAGAGGGATGCAAGTAGGTGCCTATAAGAGGGAGGTATCCATGAAGCAAGTAAGTGGAAAATCGGACTAACGAAGAGTGTTAACCCTTTAACCTAACGGGTTTAACAACCATCGCTAAGCAAAACAACCCAGTGGATGCTATTTACGATATGCCATTTCTCCTACCTTTCTTAGATTTGCTGGGATACTGAACCCCTACGAGTCCATGGGGCACATTTAGGTCCCTTGACATGTATGTAAAATTTGTATGAGAGTGTGTGATAGATGAATGTCTGGGTGTGTCACAGTAAGGTGTTTTATCACGTTTTGATGCATGAGAACTACCACGTTTTGTGCATGAAAACAATCAAGTTTTTACATGAAAAAATGTCAGTTGAGGACCACGGGAAATGTAATAACGTTTTCCGATGCAACCCTACAGTATGGTCTATGTGTGCTATGTTCGGGGTAACAAACCCCTTGACTTTTCAAGTTGTCTTTTGTTTTACAGGAACCACGTGTATGGATTAAATACGTAGGTATTACTGCATGCACTAACTATAGTTTGCAGCATTAAATTATCTTATTTAAAATAACTCATCACAGAGTTAAGGAGTGGCGAACACAGGGCTGGCCCCTGTGTAGTCCCGAAGAAGTGCTTGGGGTATGCATGAAACATGTTGACGATAGGAGTTGATAGGTACACCTTGACACATTACGTTTAGGGCCCCCTATCTTTCCACCCCATTTTGAATACTACCACCTAGAGGCAAGAATAAAGTTTATTGTAAACCTACTGGGCAGGTACTTTTAAATACATCACGTAGTCCACTCCACAATCACATCTGCACCACACATAGTCTTTTGTAAGTGCTCCTACTTAACTCGCAAGTCGCAGCACGTCCCAGCCTGTAGAGGACTGGGATGGCCCCAATGATGAAGCATGTCACCATGGGGCAACCCTGGTGAGTGAGGGGACACCTAGAAAAGGAGCAATTTCTCCCTTTCTATCTAGTATGACTTTTCATGACCAACCCCATTGAGTGTTGTGTATAGTTAGGTGACAACAGCCACGGCCGGCAGTAGGCGTACCTGCAGGGCGGTGACGTAGGGAGGGGGAGGGGCCGGGTGGGGGGTTGTAATGTATGGATTACAGAGCTTTCCAGGTAAGTAAACATTTAAGTAAATAAAACGAATTTAGTTGAGTGTACTGCATCACCAAATGCGATGCAGTGCGCGCAACGAAATTCATTTTATTTATTTAAATGTTTACTTACCTGTAAAGCTCCGTAATCCATACATTACTACCCCCCACCCTGCCCCTCTCCACGTCACCGCCCTGCAGGTACTCCTACTGCCGGCCGCGGCTGGGTGACAATATCAGTTAAAACAATTTTTTATAGAAACTGCAGTGTGGGCTTAAAAGGCTGCACCAGTATATTAGTTCCTATGAGTGATTAAATCGTAATGCTCCACTTTTCATAACCCCACTGCTATAGAAGTCACACTATACGAGAAGAAAACTTCTCTTAGAATAATGAAATAATGAAACAGAACATATAATCAAATATCGTACATTTATAGATTATAAACAATATCAAATTCATGCGATTTGAAATAAAATCAAAGTGCAGGGAGTCTTGAAATTTATTTTCTTCATATATTCTTTATTTTCATTTCCAATCAGAAGCGTACAGCCCAGCCAACGCATTTCGTCCAATAGATGGACTTCGTCAGGGATGTGAATCCGATACGAATATCAGCAAAGCAATCTACAAATGTGAAATCTTGAAAGCCAAGAATCTCGTGATGTCTTGTTAATAATATATATCCAATTTTGGAACAGCTCATGTAAATCACCAAACAAGTTTAGTGATCTATATAAATATGCATCGATATTCGATCGCAACAATGTCTTGATTATTTTCTAAGGATTATTGCCTTCTATCCATGCCGGTATCATATGAAGTCATGCCCAAAGTACCATCTGTCTGACTGTGTTAAAAACAACCCTGAAATCCACCAGTTATAGTTAACTGAAGTAACAATTGTGCCCTAAAGTAATTATAACTCACCATGCATTGCTATTGCCTTCACATATGTTATGTTATGTTATGTTATATAAGCTTGTATAGCGCCTGGTTACACTGTACTAGTGTGTCCCCGCGCTGGGGACTGCTCAAGGAAAGAGAACTGCTGCAGAAGGTGGCTCCTAAGCCTGCCCTAGCCAGCCGGCCCTAATCTTTTGGGAACAGAAATGTTTTCAGTTTTTTACGGAACTTGAACTCAGTTGACTCCAGTCGTCGTTCCAAGGGAAGTTTGTTCCAGCCCTGACCTGCCAGGACCCGAAAGGAGTGTCCCCCTATTCTGACTCTCCTGAACTTGGGCACCTCCACCCTTCCTGTCCCGCTGGATCTTAGGTGACGGGCTGGATGGTATGGTTCCAGCAGGTTGTGCAGAAAGGAAGGGCCCTTTCCCTGCAAAATCCGGTGGCCAATACAGAGTGTTTTAAAAGCAACACGTTCTCTGATTGGAAGCCAGTGCAGGGCCTTCAGCGCTCTCTTAGTGGCGGCTCTCCTAGGTAGCATCAGGACTAGGCGAGCAGCCGCGTTCTGCACATTCTGCAGCCTTTGTAAGCATCTGCCGTTGGCTCCCAGGTAAAGGACATTGCCATAGTCCAGCCTGGATATGATCAATGCGTGTACCATGGTCTTTCTTGCAGTCATGGGCAGATAATCCAGTGTCTTCTTCAGGACCCTCATGGTGGCGAAGCATGTGCCTGCCACGCGTTTGGTGTGGAGGTCAAAAGAGATCTTATTATCGATCCACATCCCCAGATTTCTTACTTGGTTACTGGGTTGAGGTAGGGGACCCAGTTCAATTGGACACCATGTTGAAGTCCACACTGATTGGTCTTTGCCCACTATTAAGACCTCTGTCTTATTTCCGTTTAATTTAAGACAGTTATCGGCCATCCATAACGCCAGTTCCTGCAGGCAGTGGCGGAAATTGACCGCTGCCTGTTCTTGCGGCTGGGACAGGGCCACCACCAATTGCGTGTCATCAGCATATGTCACTACTTCTAGCCCATAGTTTTCCACTATCTTAGCCACAGGAGTGACGTACAGATTAAAGAGGGTGGAACTTAGGCTGGAGCCTTGGGGTACCCCCTGGTTTAGGCCGACAGGGTCAGATCGAAAAGCACCCTGTGCAACCTGGAAGGTGCGGACCCGCAGAAAAGACTCCAGCCATTTCCATGCCCTCTCCACTACTACTCCCCTCCTGAGGCGTTGTAGGAGTGTGTGATGGGCCATGGTGTTGAATGCGGCGCTGAGATCCAGTAGAATCAGCGCCGCCGTGAGACCATCAGCAGCAGCAAGGTCTCAGTGGCTTGCAGCAGTGCTGACTTAGTGGAGTGAGACGCACGGAAACCCGACTGGGTGGAGTGGAGCAGTTTGTTCGACTCGATGTGAGCAGTCAACTGCGCATTGACCGCCTTCTCCGCAGTTTTGGCCATATAGGGTAGGAGAGAAATAGGACGCAGGTTCTCCATTTGCGCCATGGCAATATTAGATTTTTTTTTCAGGAGAAGTACCACGGCCTCCTTCCAAGCTTTCGGCACACTCTCTTCGTAGAAGGAAAGCTCCAGCAGATATCTGATATACGGTTCCAGCGTCTCCATGCTATCACGCAGTGTCATGGGGGTCGCTGGATCTTTCGGAGAGCCTGACCTGATACTGCCTGCTATGGCGCAGATGTCCTCACGAGAAGGAACAGTAAAGGTTTTGAGGCAGTCCTTACTGGCTACCGTGGTGGCCGTGTCATCTCCCGAGGGGCCTTCTCTGGCCTAAACCGGGAATGAGAAGTAGATCCTCTCTACTTTATGTGAGAAGAATTGAGCTATTGTATTACACGACTCCAATGATCCACTCACCAGAGCCGTCGAGCTCTCGAGATTAGAAATCTCTTTATAGATGGAGAATAACTCCTTAGCAGAGTTGTCCGCTCCCTCTATCTTACTACAAAAATAGAATATTACATTATTCATTAAATGTTCAATGACAGCACTAAAAACATCACAAATGATATTTGAAATGGCATAGTGTAAGACAACACTGTGCATGGTGGTGGCGCAACATATACTCTATTCATTTACTTGAGTTACACTGTATATATATATACATATAATTTTTGTTTTTTCAGTGAATATATACATACAAGTGAATTTTTCAATCTATTTTGATACTGAATCTTCTAACCTATAAGAGTGAGTGTGTGAGTGAGTGTAGGAGTGTCTCAGTGTGTGTGTGAGTGAGTGTCTCAATGGATGTATGACTGGGTGTGTGTGTCTGAGTACGTCTAGGGTTTCCTGCATAAGTATCTCACGCATGTGAGTGTCTGAGTAGGTCTGTGAGTGAGTGCATGAGTGTCATGAGTGGGTGCATGAGTCTCTGAGTAGGTCTGTGAGTGGGTGCATGAGTGTCTGAGTGGGTATGTGAGTGGACGCATGAGTGTCTAAATGGGTCTTTGAGTGGGTGCATGAGTCTCTGGGTGGGTCTGTGAGGGCATAAATGATCCTCTGAGTGGGTCTGTGAGTGGGTGCATGAGTGTTTGAGTGGGCCTGTGAGTGGGTGTGTGAGTGTCTGTGTGGGTCTGTGAATGGCTCAGCACATCTATGAGTGGATGTGTGAGTTTCCAGGTAACATTTGAATGGGGTGGAGGGCTGCACAGTCCCCCTGCATGGGCTAATTTTGTCCCTATGGACTCCATCCATCAGGGCCCAGCCAAAATCCAATATCAAAGAGGGAACCACTCGGCCCCCCATCCTGGGTTGTTTTTGGCCCTGGGAACCCCCATTTCCAAGGGCCCAGCAATAAACAAATGGGTAGGAGGAATGTAATCCCCCTCCCTGGTCTGATTTCAGTCCCAGGTATTCAGGAGCCTAACCCTAATGGGTGAGAGGAGCCATGTGGCCTCCCTCATCAGCCAATTTCGGCCCCGGAGATCCCTTTTCTCCGGGCCCAGCCTTTAAAATTGCCTACTTTTTAATTGGGGAGCAGCATGTCTCCTTCCCCAAGCCAATTTCAGTCCCAGGCCAGATTACATGGGGCCCAGCCATGGTTCCATGGGTGCCCCTTGGGCCCCCGCAGTCCTTACTGGCTCCCTGCCTCCTGCAGGAGCTGGCATTGCTTTCACACACAGGAAGCTGCTAAACATGCAACTCCCTGTGTGTGAAAGCATTTTCTTTGTTTCCCTGCTCGTGTGACAGCGGGAAGGGAAATAGATAAAAGCTCTGCTTCCAGCAATCAAGAGCATTTTTAGAGCTCTGAAAGAGGAGTTTATTGCTGTAACTGGACAGGAGTGGTTAAATTCAAGTCCCAAAATGGCTGCCAACACTTCCTGGTTGAAGCGTTGGCAGCCAATCAGAGCTCTGACTTTATCTGCACAAGCTTGTTATTATTCGCGAAGTAATCACGGCCACAGATGTTGCTAACTTTATTCTCTTTAATTTCTCAACAACTATATAACAGACTTGACACCAAAAACCAAAAAGCACAGTCTGCGTAACCAAATCTACCTTTCTGTCAAATTTGGTGTAATCTCATACAACGGTTCGGGCTATAGATTTGTTCAAAGGTCGTAAGGGAATTAACCTGGGAAAACACTCTTTTATTGACACCTCTTTTCATTCCCCAAATCTTTCCATGTGCAACAAGAACCACTGTGACACTTTTTCTGGAACATTTTGTGAAGATTTCTCAATCAGCACCAAAGATATAGGCAAGTCGAAAAATGCTTTTCCTTTTGAAACATGTTCCTAACTATAACTACTCACTGACGATAGACAGTAAGACTTGCTCTATCGTCAGTGAGTAGTTAAAGTATATATATATATATATATATATATATATATATATATATAACCTTTGATACATCCAGTGTTAAATCCAGACTACCATTCTTGAAACCATTGACACACCAATACCAGTTACTACATACGCACTCACTGATTGCTAGGTTTACACACACATCCACTTATTCACCCATAGAATCACTCATACATACAGTCACTCATCAATACAACACTATCATATGCACTCATACCCCTATACAGACACTCACACACTGCCACTCATCCATAGAGTTACTCACACACCTAGTCAGTCATGCAAAGAATCAATCATACTTCCATTTCCTCAACTATGCAGTTATACACACAACACCTTACTTATTCAAACATATATACTGACACATACTTATTCTCTTATACAATCACTGATACAAGTGCACAATGATCCATACAGCCACTCGCACAATCACTGGCTCTCATGTATAGTCATTTATATATGCCAACTCTCACATGCACTGTGTTTTACATATGTACTTACTTGGACATGTAGCACTGTTTCAGTTTGTTTATTTATTTCGAAGGTTAAAAACCATCATGAAAATACAACACAACAATAAAAAAAACATAATCATAAACTTTCTCAACGACATCTCATTATTTAAAAAGAAAGGAAGGGGCATCACATTTAAAAAGAAGAGTTATTGATACTAATAGGACCAAAGTGCAAATGACATACAAAGACTCCAAATCACATAATAGAAGATAGCTCCGTTGCCTACCAATTTCAACAGCCCATAGTGTTTCTCAGTTTAAAAGCAACTTTAAGAAAGCTTATAATGGCACATAAGGTTCGCATTTCAGTGGCTCTTTGCAGAAACAGTAAGGCAGATTTGGCATGGATGATTTTTGAGTCTTTTAAAATCCCTACTAAAAATCTTTGACGGGGTGTTTTAAAATAAGGACACAATAATACAAAATGAAGGGTGTCCTGCGGAGACCTATTGTCGCAGCCGCAGGCACCCTTCTGCTCAATTGTTAGAGTAAACCCTGATGGGTGAGCTAAATTGTGGTGCAACAAATTGAGCCTAAAACGAGTCATTAAAAACCTCTCATGCTGACTATGCAATAAAAAGAGGTAAGGTTCCATGCCAACTTGATTCGAGACTAGTGAATGAGCCACTACCGAGGATTTAATAGAGTCAAGCTCCCTCCTCCTGCCCCTAAATTTGTCCAGCAATTGCCCTTGTACCGAGTGACTGGTGTATATGTCCACCAAGGATGGGTCCAGAAATAATCTTTGTTCATCTATTTCCCCCAGGGTATCTTTGATATATTTCAGCCAGGGGATTTGGAGGGATTTTTCTTTCATCAAGCAATCCTGGATGATCTGTCTGGATAGTTCCGCGTTAGGATTTAGCCAAATTTTGATCCAGGCCAATATGGGTCTCAGTCTAATCGAGTCCGCTATATATGTTATTCCCAGCTCATTGTGTGTTACTGCAGCGGAGGTGCTCAGCGGAAGTTTTAACAGTTTTTTTAGAAATTTCTCTTCCTCGCTTTGAATTAGTTGAGCATCTCTGAAACCCCAGACTTCAGATCCGTAAATAGTCTTTGAGATGCTGACTGATCTATACAGAGTCAGCACCTGCTCTGGGGACCACCTTCCCATTCGACGAGCAAAGTTTAATATGGCTCCGTTAGCTGAGACAAGTCTCCTCGCCCTTTCCTCTACCAGCGGGGCGAACTTTAGCTTCTCGTCGAATAAAAGACCCAGATATGGGAATGTTTTAACACTGTCCAAGACATGATCCCCCAGTTTAAATACGAATTTCTTCTGAGGTTTCTTCCCCACTGTCATAATGAAGGATTTTGTCATGTTTACAGATAGGTCCAATTTTCTCATAAAATCTGCAAAACCCTTAATTAGGTGCTGCAGGCCGACCGCCGTCCGGGCTAAAAGGACGGCGTCATCGGCGTACAAAAGTACTGGCAGGTGACGTGAGCCCACCTTTGGGCAATCAGTTCCCAGTGCTAAAAGGTCGCTCTCCAGGCCGTTTATATAGAGGGAAAACAAAAAAGGTGCCAGGATACACCCCTGCCTGACCCCGCCCGAGCACAGGAAGGGATCGGTACTCACCCCCCCGCACTGTAGCGGACCTTGGCAGTGGTGTTCCAGTGAAGTTCCCTCAAGATGTTGATGAGGTCCGGATCAATTCCCAGATTAAACATGATCGACCATAGTTTGACTCTGTTAACATTATCAAACGCAGCTGCTAAGTCCATGAACCCCATGTACATGGTGCCTTCAGACGCTTTAGTGTACTTATCAGTGAGCAGGTACAGGTTGAGGCACTGGTCGGTGGTTGATCTCCCAGTTCTGAACCCATACTGGGTGTCCACCAGGATATTATGTGTGTCAGTCCAATCCTGTAGACGGTTGAGAAGTGCCCTCCCCAGTACCTTAGCAGAGACGTCGATGAGCGAGATTGGTCTATAACACTGCGGGCTGTCCCTACAGCCTTTCTTGTAGATCGGGACAATCACCGCAGTGGACCATGATCTCGGCAGGCCCGTTTTGATGGCAGCATTCAATACTCTCATTACCACTGGGGCCCAAAGATCCGTGTTGCTAAGGAATAGATCCGGGGGGGTTCCATCTGGGCCCGGGGCTTTATTTCGTGTTAACCCTAAGATTGCCTTAAGAGTTTCATCCAGAGATAATTCGAATTTTTCTGCCCTTGGCCCCCTCCAAATTCCGTCACCAATGTCTACATCCTGCTGGTTGTACAGGGATTTGAAATGGGCAATCCATTGTTCCGGCAAAATGTTTGAGCTGATGACTGGGGAGCTTGAATCGTGGAAACATGGTTTATTTATAATTTTCCAGAACTGGATGTTTTCACCGGCCTCCCTTAAGTCTGCCCAGATTTCCTTTTGGAGGGTGCTTTTTCTGATCTTAACCTGGGTTTTATAGTTTTGTCTACAGCGAGTAATTTCATTTTTGTCCCTTGGTGTCATTTTCAGGCTCTGTTTTAGGTCTCTTAACGCTTTAGAACAATTGGTATCAAACCATCTGGGCGTGGATTGCAGGTTTACGGGCTTCTTGGTTGTCAGGAGTTTCTCTATAATTTTAGTTAAGAGTTCAAATGCCTCTACTACTCCTCTGCCCTCTATTGTGACATCTAGACAGGCCTCTATGTGGTCTTTCCCTTCACTAACTAATTTAGCATAAAAATCTTGGGGGTTAATCACTGACCACCTAAGGCGTCTCCCTCGATCTGTTGGTTGGATTTCCACTTGTTGGATCACCCCTGGTACTTTTTTGATAAGATCTTTCCCTTTAATTTCTATTATAATAGGGTTGTGGTCACTAAAGGGACTCCACTCTGTCCTGGTATTTATGATCCTTTCCCTAGCCCAGGCGGATATCATAACATAATCTATTATAGAGACCCCTCCTTTACCCTTAAAGGTTGGTATTGGGGATTCACCAGCCTTATAAGCGGCTAGATCCATAACCTTAGTGAGGGCAAAGTTTTCTAGTAACTTCATCAATAATGTACCCTCTTTAGTATGTGAGAAGTGGGGGCCCTTTTCTAAAGGGCAACCTGACCAATCGGGAGTTAAGGGGAGTAATTTGGGGCATAGGTGGCAATTAAAATCCCCCATCAACAGAACAGTTGGTTCAATCCCCGTCATCCTTTGATCTAATTCCTCAATTAGACAGCTCTCCAAGTGCTCTAAGATTGGATAGTTTCCCTCCACTGGTCCGGAATTATAAAAATTCACGAACAGTAGACACTCCCCCTGATGAGTAAGTCTAACTGCTTGTATATTATCTGAGGAGCAGTCGTTATATGACCAAGAACGCTTCAGGTCTAAGTCTACATATAGAGCTAAGCCTCCCTTCGCTCTTCCCGAGTTAGTGCCCTGTGCGGGTTTAAAGAAACATTTGTAGCCTTCCAGTTGGCATGGGCCCGAGTCTCTTGCCCATGTTTCCTGGAGCGCTATAACATGAAAACATTTGGTAAATTCGAGCCATTCCTTGTTTTTTAATTTGGCTTCCAGCCCTGCGACATTCCAAGATAGGATAGTCAGGCCCTCCCACTTTCCTTTGCCTATTGCCACATGGGTTTCAGTAGCTCTCTCCACCCCATCTGATGGTAATTTTAGTTTGGCTGTTTTTTCCTTTTCCCTCTGGGGCCGGGGTGAGTCTAGTCCCCTAGTTAATATACTCTCCTCGCTCCCCCCTATGGTCCCTGCTTGTGGGCCGAGATAGCTGCTAATGGCCGGGCTTCCTATAAAGTTCTTTGGAGTGGGTGGAGTGAGATTGAGTCAATCTATGTCCTCTAGAGATTGAAATGGGGCATATCTATTCCTCCATTGGGGGTAATCACGCTGGGAGTAGGGCTGTTCGAGGTGGCTTACTAGTCTAGGTCTGTGTGGGCGCTGTGATCTAACCAGCGACCATCCACCCTCATCCTCCACACGATTGTTGTTTCGTGTCCTTGGATAGAAATATCCAAGTGGGAGAGCACGAATTGTGCTGGTTTGGTTCCTGTTGGAGTTCTTCAGGATGTACTCTACCAGACTAGTGTCCGTGAAGTTTGCGACTATACAGTCTCCTCTAATATCTTTCTCTCTCCCCCCCACCCAATTTACCCTTCTTACACTTAGAATCTCTCCTCTTTTCCCACTATTTAAGGGTCTGTGGATGTTCAACCATTTAGAGATTTTTGAGAGCAATTGTGGGTGTGTTTCTCTCTCGTTAGGCCTATTTTCAGGAACCCCTGCAAAGATTATTACGAAGGGGGTCGCCTCGGGGGTAAATCTAAGTGTGGTGCCTGAGGATTAATATTGTTAAAGGGATCTAGATCTGTATAACAGTGATTGTAATTCCCTTCTCTCTGTGGGCGCTCATCTTGTCTCCATTGCATTAGTGGTTGTATGGGAGGTTTCTCCCTCTGAGTGTTATTCGCACCATGTTGTTGTCTCCCTCTAGAGTTATCATTTGTACCCCCTTTGGGGTTTTGGACAGAGTTGGGGGCCTCATGGATCTGGACTATAGCCTGTTGGTCATGGCTAACACAGTTGTTATTCTGAGCCCTCTGTGCGTTTGCCTTATTATTTGTGGTTTCCTCCGTCGATTGTGAGTGATCAGCAGAGGTTTTTGCAAGTGCGTATTCTAATGCCTTGGTTTGTTTGGAGAACTCACACATTATTTTATCTACCTTGCTTATAATGGGTTTTAGTTGTGCCGCAATGAAGGATTCTAACTGTGTTTTAATATCTATTACCACTTGCTCAATCCACCCTGGGGGAATAGTGTCCACTCGGGGGTTATTTTCTAATGAATTATATTCTTGAAGGCTTATTGGGGAATTAATTCTTGTTGGTGCTTTCCTCTGCCTCTGCTGGCCCTTATTCCTCCCTCCTCGCTTCCTTACTTTCCGGGGGGCCGTGTCTATAAGTTCCGGGGATTGTATCCCTGAGGTTTGGGCACAAGGGACCTCCACTGTGTCATGGTTTGTTTGAGACATGCTGCCCTGGGTGTTTAAGCTATCAGTCGATAATGCGTCTCTGGGGGGTGTTTGAGTGATGGCAATGAGATTGGGCGAGGAGGATAAGCTCCGTTCCATTCGTTCAATTTCCCCTGTAACTTTTTTTTAGCATTAGGTCGATAGCTGTGGGTTTGTTCCCCTTTACGTGGGCTGCCTCCTTTATTTCCCCCTTTGTTGGCTTAGGGGTTGTTCTCTTGGGAGGCTTGATCCCGGTCGAGCGTGTATTGGGGTGAGTGGACATCGTTCCCCTGTGGTCTCCTTCCTTATCGCCACAACTTTGTGTGGCGTTGGTTACTACCAATCCTCCAGCGAGCTGTCGTAGGGGTTTAGCGAGTGTGTTTCACGGGCTCCGCTGTCCTGAGCAAATGCCTATGTGTGGTATCAAAGACGTGTGGACCAAAGGGAGTGGCCCGTCCCGTCCCTCGTCGTCCCCGGACGGCCTCAGACGGCCCGCCCTCTGCCCGGGCTCCGCCCGGCGCCGTCCGCGCGCGTCCGCGATGCGGAGGAAGTGCCCTGTTTTTGTAGCGCCTCCGGGCGCGCTGCAAGAGGAAGTGGGCGGAAGTTGACGCTCAGCCCTCTGGGAGCTGTAGTCTCGAGCCGCCGCGATGTGGAAGGGCGGCGAGACCACAGCGTCAGGGCCCCAGGAGCGAGGTGGCGTCCCGCTGGTAAGTTCGCCTTGGCTGGTGTGGCTGCGTGCTGGCGAGATTGGTCCCCGCTCTGCCAAGGAAGTGCCCTGTTTTTGTAGCGCCTCCGGGCGCGCTGCAAGAGGAAGTGGGCGGAAGTTGACGCTCAGCCCTCTGGGAGCTGTAGTCTCGAGCCGCCGCGATGTGGAAGGGCGGCGAGACCACAGCGTCAGGGCCCCAGGAGCGAGGTGGCGTCCCGCTGGTAAGTTCGCCTTGGCTGGTGTGGCTGCGTGCTGGCGAGATTGGTCCCCGCTCTGCCAAGGAAGTGCCCTATTTTTGTAGCGCCTCCGGGCGCGCTGCAAGAGGAAGTGGGCGGAAGTTGACTCTCAGCCCTCTGGGAGCTGTAGTCTCGAGCCGCCGCGATGTGGAAGGGCGGCGAGACCACAGCGTCAGGGCCCCAGGAGCGAGGTGGCGTCCCGCTGGTAAGTTCGCCTTGGCTGGTGTGGCTGCGTGCTGGCGAGATTGGTAGCACTGAGATATCCATTCAATCACCAACACACACATGCACACAGTCAACCACCCATACACCTGTTTCCACATGCACTCTTGAACCCATACACCTAGTGAATCAACTGCTCACACATCTATGCACAGAGTCACACACCTCCCAGTCACCCACACACACACTCTGTCTTCCATACAAATACTTGGGCAACCAATCAATAACCCATATAGCCACTCATATAGCTACTGATCAAGAACACATGCAGCAGCTTACACAATAACAGACATACTGATGTACACATTCAGAGAGTTTAGTCACTAACCCATGCATTCAGTAAGACAAAATTAATCACTCACTTATACAGTCAGTCACGCACCTACTAAATCCTTCATCCAGACAATTATACATCCACTCATTCTTCAATATGTAAAACATATTTAAACTTTACAGAAACATACAGTCACTTGATGATGTCATCAGTGATGTCATTTGAGATGTCATCAGTGATGTCATCAGTGATGTTACTGACCATGTCATGAATGATGTAATATGTGAAATCACCAGCAGTGGATTGCGGGTGCGCGAAATATAGTTAGTACAACTAACTATATAGGAGCAATTTCAATGTTTTTTTAATGATAATTCCTAACTATAAAAGGCCTGAAACCTATGTTTTTTTCAGTGAATTATATATGTATATGTAAATGGGGAGGGTAACCATAGCAACTGATGACATCACCAGGAGGCTTCAATTAATGTATATGTATATATTTGTTTAGCTTCCACTTCGAAGTTGTTGTGACGAAGGCGGTTGTACAGCCGAAACACGTAAGCCATCATTGTTGGGTGAATAAAACTCAGTTTTGACTGAATCCCACGGAGTCAGCGCCTTTTTTCGTATCGTTGGAACGAAGGTTTGGATTATATATATATATATATATATATATATATATATATATATAGTGAACCTCGTTGCCCGGACAGCAAGTCTCCAATCTTTCAGCAACAAAGAGCCGACCCAAAAAGTGCTGGTGAAGCAGTGTTTATTTTCTGATAGCCAGCGCTGCCGCCATGACGCGTTTCGCCTCCAGGGAGGCTTGATCACATGACAAACAGTGTAAGTCGAGCTAGACTTTTAAAGTGACAGTGCAGAAAAAGTGTCATAGACATGAAGAAAATACTTCAAAATTACATAAAACGCTGCATATGAATACCATGGAATGACTAATGCTGCCCAAGTGGGCTTACCAAGCATTGAGATAGAACAATTCATATTATTTTAGCCAATGAGGTACAATAATTAATATGTACAGGTTAAAACCGTATGAAAATATAAAACTTGGTAATAGAAAAAAACACTGTTGCATAAATACACATGATAAAAAATATTCATCTATGTGCAAACAGTATTAAAAAAGATACATTCCAATATATAAAGTCGGTATGATATTTGCAAATCACGCAAATAAAAAAGTATCAAAAATAGCAGCAAAGCAATGACACCAAATTATGCATTAGGAGTAGGGCCCAAGTGGGCAAGTCACTATAATTGTCAAGACAGATAAAGTGCTTTAAGTGAAGTGCAAAAAATCCTATAAAGTGCAAAGTATTAAACAAAGATGATTCCAAAAAGATAAAATCATGAACAGCAATATGCTGAGGATTAAGAAAAAATTCATCATATGTACAACAGGAAACATTTATCAGGGAACAAAAAAATGGAATACTAAAATATCCGGACAGGCATAGGCAGGTATGTAAATGAGTTAGAGGCAAGTATACAGATCTTCCCTATCGTTGAGGCCATGTGGGTGTTTAGTGTTTAACTCAAGAATGTAACGAGTCTCCAGGAGCCGGAGTTTAGCCTCACGGTCACCTCCTCTTCTTGATGCCTCCACACAATCAATTAGAAAGAAGAGAAGGGAATCAGGGACGCCCAGATGTTTGGCCTGGAAATGCCTGGCAACCGGATAATTTTGATCATGCCCAGAAATAGCCCTTATGTGCTGGAGGATGCGCTTGTGGGCGGGCAGCTTGGTGCTGCCCACGTATTGTAGCCCACAAGGGCACTCCAGCACGTAAACGGCATATTCCGTTTTGCATGTCAGCCATTTGGAGATGGCGGTTGGATGCTCAAAAAAATGACTTTGGTAATGTGTCCTGTTGCTACCAAAGCGACAAGCCTTACATTGGGGGCAGGTTTTAAAGCCCTTCTTTAAAGTAGACCAGGTGTTAGAAGTCTTAGGCTCCAAAGTGTTGCTGACAAGAGCTTTTGACATTGAAGGGGATCTTCGGAAAGTCAGAACTGGTTTAGTATCTACCATGTGACCTATCACAGGGTCACTCAGAACCAGGTTCCAGTTTCTATTGAGAATTTTCCGGAGAGCCCCATGCTGGCGATTAAAAGTCAAAATAGCTCTAGGGGAACCTGTTTGAGCATCCTTGTTCATTTTGTCAGACAGTTGGGCATTACTAGTTCTAGGGATTAGTGCCTCTTGCCTGCTTCTTGAATTGGAGCGTGTAATGGCCTTTGTTATGACTTTGTTAGAATATCCCCGAACCAGGAAGCGTAATCTGCATGCCTCCTGCGCGGCCGCGCATTCGGCATCTGTGCTGCAGATTCTTTTAATTCGGAGCATTTCCCCGAAGGGAATGCTCCGAATTAAGTGAGCTGGGTGTTGACTATTAGAATGCAAAATGGTGTTACCTGCACTAGGCTTCCTGTACAATCTGGTACTGAGGTCACTACCCTCCACAAATACCTCGACATCAAGAAATCCTTCATCCAGACAATTATACATCCACTCATTCTTCAATATGTAAAACATATTTAAACTTTACAGAAACATACAGTCACTTGATGATGTCATCAGTGATGTCATTTGAGATGTCATCAGTGATGTCATCAGTGATGTTACTGACCATGTCATGAATGATGTAATATGTGAAATCACCAGCAGTGGATTGCGGGTGCGCGAAATATAGTTAGTACAACTAACTATATAGGAGCAATTTCAATGTTTTTTTAATGATAATTCCTAACTATAAAAGGCCTGAAACCTATGTTTTTTTCAGTGAATTATATATGTATATGTAAATGGGGAGGGTAACCATAGCAACTGATGACATCACCAGGAGGCTTCAATTAATGTATATGTATATATTTGTTTAGCTTCCACTTCGAAGTTGTTGTGACGAAGGCGGTTGTACAGCCGAAACACGTAAGCCATCATTGTTGGGTGAATAAAACTCAGTTTTGACTGAATCCCACGGAGTCAGCGCCTTATATATATATATTACCTACTGGCGGTCGCCAGTAGGTAGTTATAGTTAGGATTTTTTTCAATTCAAAATCTCAAAATTCTATTTGGAATATCTTTGGCGCCGGTTGACGAATCTGCCTGAAAATTTCCTCAAAATGGCCTTGTTGAGCTACGGTCCTTCCCTGAAAGTTTGGGGGGGATGCGTCAAGCGGAGGCTAAGATAAAAGGGGGTCCCAAAACACGTTTTCCCCATGTTAATTTCCATAGAGCGGTCAAACTCACTTTTAGCCCGAACGGCTGAACGGATTTACACCAAACTTGGCAAAATTGTAGGGACTGGTAGCCAGATGTGCCTTTGCTATGTCTCAAGATATGTGCTCCAGTGGATTTTGAGTAATTTAGGTTAAAAAAAATATATATATCTATAGGCGCGCCCCGGGGAGCGCACCAGGCGTGCTACACGACTTGCGCATGGAAAGCTGATTGGCTCACGGGTGTCTGTAAACATTCTAAACAGTCAGGAGCGGCCGCCATCTTGTGTCTCGGTAGGATCGAGACACAAGAGGTGGCATAAAAAAAAGGGGGAAATGACTATAAGGGGGCAGGGTAGACCCCCCCTGACACCCTAGGTTTGATGTGGGGGCTATATTAGGGTCCCGTGGAGCATTTAAAAAAAAATCGATTTGCGCGGGGGGGAGCGCCCAGTGCACGCACCGGGGAGCGGACCGGGGAGCGAAGCATGGGGAAAATCCAGGGCCTTATTTATGAAGGCCTTGCGACAGTTTTGCGCCGCCGGTGCGTCACTTTTTGTGACGCACCAGCGGTGTAAAAAATGCGCCTCGTTGCGCCATATTTAAAAAGTGACGCATCTAGGTAGATGCGTCACTTTTTAAACCCCTGCGCCACATTATACCTGCGTCACGTATAATGTATGCAGAGGGGGCGTTCCCCTGCAAAAAGCATTGTAATATTGACGCAGTGAAATCTATGAGATTTCACTGCGTCACTTTTAGGACATTGTTGCGTCAAAAGTTTGCGCATGCCTCACAGCAGGCGTAAGACTGACTCAAGCCCTTTCACATGGGGCTTTCCCCATGTGAAAGGACGCATTACTGGAGTTGCGTCACTTTTGTGACACACTCCAGCAATGCGTCACTTTTGCGCTTACAGATACGTCAGAAATACTGACGTATCTGTAACTCCTTGCGACATGATGCGTCATACATTAAATATGACGCATCAGGAATGTCGTAAGGAGTGCGCACTGAAAAGTGACGCATCGCTGTTTTCACGCAGCGATGCGTCACTTTTCATAAATGAGGCCCCCAGTTTATTCACTGTGTCACCTCTACGACCCTTTCTTGCGTCAATATGTCCCTTTTGCATACATTACACCTGACGTAGGAATAATGTGGCGCAGGGGCTTACAAAGTGACGCAACTACCTAGATGCGTCACTTTGTAAATATGACTGAATAAGGTGCATTTTTTACAGCACTGGTGCCTCACAAAAAGTGACGTTCTGGTGGCGTTAAAGTGATGCATGGCCTCATAAATGAGTCCTTCAGTCTTCTACTCTTGCGTCATAATAAACTTATGACGTATTATGTTGGAAGTTCTTACAGATACGTCAGTATTTCAGACATATCTGTAAGCGCAAAAGTGGTGCATTGCTGGAGTGTGTCACAAAAAGGAAGCAACTCCAGCAATGCATCCTTTCACATGGGGCCAAGCCCCATGTGAAAGGGCCTGCACGCCTGCTGTGAAACAGGCGTAATATTTGGAAGCAACAGCGTCATAAAAGTGACGCAGTGATATCTCATAGATTTCACTGCGTCACCTCTACGACCCTTTCTTGTGTTAATACGTCCCTTTTGCATACATTACACCTGATGTAGGTATAATGTGGCGCAGGGGCTAACAAAGTGACACATCTACCTAGATGCGTCACTTTGTAAATATGACTGAATAAGGTGCATTATTTACAGCACTGGTGCGTCAGAAAAAGTGACGCACCAGTGGCGTTAAAGTGACACATGGCCTCATAAATGAGGCCTTTATTCCTCTACTCATGCGTCATATTACATTTATGACGTATTATGATGGAAGTTCTTACAGATACGTCAGTATTTCAGACGTATCTGTAAGCGCAAAAGTGTTGTATTGCTGGACTGTGTCTCAAAAATGATGCAACTCCAGCAATGCATCCTTTCACATGGGGCCAGGCATATGTGCAGGACTGTATGGGTGGATGAGTCTGTATATGTGTGTGTTAGTGAGTGAATGACTGTCTCACTAGTGTCTTTATCAGTAACGACATGTGTTTTAATCTAGTATATGTGAATATTGATGTATATAAGTGAGTATATGTGAGAGTGAGAGATTGTAAGAATTCCTGTTTAAATAAGTATGTGTTTCTATAAGTGATTGTTTAAGAGAGTACGTATGTGTAAGTTTCCTTAGAAGTAAGGTGGTAGTGTGTGTATAGCTGTATATGCTAATAAATGGATGTTAAATAGTTTATTTGCATGTGTGAGTATGTGTGTGAGTAACTTTTGGAAGACTGTCAATGTGTAACAGGATGTATATGTGTATCACTACATATGATGAGTGAGTATATGTATGATTGACTATATAGAACTGTTGCTGAATGAGTGGATGTGAATATAGATGGTGGTATTACCGAATTAGTTGTTGTAACTGGTATGGGTATCTCCATTTTTTTGAAAATGTTAGTTTCTATTTTTGAATGTGTGTTTCAAGGGTTACATTACACTGAAAGGAGGTCTGTCACTCTGTCACAAGGATGGTGTCATCAGTGATGTCATGAGTGATGTAATATGTGATGTCATCAGCAGTGCATTACACACGCAAGTTATAGTGAGTCCAACTAACTATAACGTGGGAATTTCAATGGTTTTATGTCAGTAAAATTTCCAGGTAACTATAACTGGTGTGAAACCTATGGTTTTTTCAGTGAATTTAATAGGTTTTTTAAATGCTAATTCCTAACTATAACTGGTGTGAAACCTATGGTTTTTTCAGTGAATTTAATAGGTTTTTTAAATGCTAATTCCTAACTATAAATGGTGTGAAACCTATGGTGTTTTCAGTGAATTTCATAGGTTTTTTTAACTGCTAATTCCTAACTTTTTATAGGGCCTCATACCTATGTGTTTTTTAGTGAATTTCTAAGGTTATTTTTTCGCAAATATCTATAGCTTAGAAAGGTATGTTTTTCTAAAAATGAATCCTATATTGTATATTAATATAATATTTATTTTTTAAAGTATATTCTTTTTTTTTTTATATTTCACTCTGGAGCGCTCCCGGTGCGCGTACCGGTGAGCGCCCCGGTGCGCGTACCGGGGCACGTCCCGTTAGCGCACCAACAAAAAAAAAGAAAAAAAAATAATGAAGGAGCATGAGGAATGTGGACAAAGAGAGTGGTGTAAAGAGAAAGAGAGCTAGAGGGAGAAACACAGAGGGACTGTGTAATAGATAGTAACACAGAGAAAAGGTATAAGAGGAAGTAACTGAGAAAAGGAAAATGAATAAGGGAGCAAAAGAAGAGAAGAAAGAGGAAGAAAACTAAAGCAGTTGTTCTGAGAGAATGTGAATGGGTGATGAGAGTAAAAGGAAGGAGAGTAAAGGATGAGGAATAAAAGGTAGTGACGGAACCAGAGAAAAGGAACAGTGGTGACAGAGGGAAAGATAATAGCAGTGAGTGTAAGTAAAGAGGAGTGAAAGAGGGTGGATAAAAGTGAATAAGGGTAAGACATGGGGAGTGACAGAAAGAAAGAACAGAGAGAGTAAAGGAAGGAGTGTCAGAAATAAAGCAATAGTGAAGGACACAAAAACAGAAATAAAGTAATGTAGAAAGACAAAAAAGAGGAAAAAAGAAATAGAACAAATTAATGAAGATAAGTAAGATACTAAAAGAATGTGAGATACCAAAACGAAATCAGGAAAGAGAAGAAAGTAAAAGGAAAATGAGTGAAAAGGAGAGGAGTCTAAATGAGGAACTAATAATAAGAAAGAGGAATGGAAGATGACTGAGAGTGAGTGAAGGGGAGTCACAGAGTGAAGGGATGAAAGGAATGAGGTTAATATAGAACGATAGAGGAAAAAGGAGTGAGAGAGTAAGTACACAGAAAGACAAAGGAAAGGACTGAGTGAACTGCAGTACAATGAGTGAGAAAGGAAAAAGAGTAAAGGAACAAAAGAAGAAAAGAGAGGGGAAGAGAACTAAAGCAGTGGAACTGAGAGAATGTGAGAAAGATGAAAAGTGGTGGAAGGGAGAGAGGAAATGCAGACAGTTGAAATTGGATTGAGGAGTTGTGAATGAAGTGGAGTAAAGGAAAAGTGATGAAACAAAGTGAAAAAAGGCAGTGTAAGTGAGTAAAGAGAGCTAAATAAGGGGAAAAAAGGAAAATGAGTGTGAGACAATGTGAATACAATATAAATTACACAATGCAAACTATAAAATGACTTATATAATATGTTACATTGTTTATTTTTGCTGTTCTCAGAATATATTGAATTTCACTTAAATTAGTGAGTTCAAACTCTTCATCATATAACAGCGGGAAAAAAAAGACAATCTAAAAGATTGTGTTTAAACAAAAACATAAAAACTTACAAATCATATGTGTACACTAATCTTTGATTCACTTACTTTTCCTTGAGGCCAAATAGAAGATAGTGAAGGTCCTTTGGTGGAAAAAAAGTCTGCTGTTCTCTATAACTTCCATTTCATCGACTTCCTATGAAAAAAGATCTAAGAACATCATACCTTACACTTTCCTTAAGGCCAAATCGTGTCAGATATATTAGTATTTTTTCCTATGAGATTCACTTACAGTACCTATATGAGATAAATAATTTTAAAGATTAGACTAAATAACTAACTAACTTTTATTAACTACTCCTGTCTTCAAAGGTCAATTACATTTACAAAAACTTTGGTTTTAAAAACACTAGGTAAGAATTTTTAAAGTCATAAGGCAAACATTGTTTATAAGTCAAATGAGAATCATTGCAGTAACTCCAACCTTTTTGACATTTTAAGTAGCATGTATAATGTCCTGATGTTGTCGAAGAACCGTCAAGATAAATAATAGCTACAGTTGTAAAGGTTCTTCCTGAAATTGATAACTGAGAAGCCACAACATTTTTTTATACAAGTTGTCAATTTAGTTCCATCAGGTCTACATCGTTGGAAAACTAAAATGATATACTGACCATAACTTTGTATAAATATTGTGGATAGCATTGGACACTTACATTGGGGACACACCATATTAAGATCTGCTGCTTTAATTAGATTTTTAAATGACACTGATTTACAGTCTGGTAAAGTCAAATATATAAATCTTTCAGTGTCTATTCTAGTAGTACTTGATGAACTACAGTTGTGGCAGTCATGCTGCCATTGATAAGAAAGGCTAAAAAGATTATCTACATCCACACCTTCATCTTTCAAAACACCAAACATATACATTAAAAATTCTTGACAATCCTGCTGAATGTTCTGTGAAAATGTATCTTGACCAGAACACATATCTAAAATATTTCGAATTTCTGTTACACTTTCTATTTTTGCTCTATCACTGCTACATTTCTCAAACACAGAATTCAATAAATCGCACAATCTTTGATTACGATTTTCAACAATCTGTTCTTGTAAAGTTTGAAGAAAAAAACAACATTAATCACTACATTAGCATAGCAGTTGACACCAGAACTGTTTTCAAACTGAAATCCAACAACATTTTCATCAGAATCCTTTTTCTTTCTGCTTACAATTACAGTTTCATCTACTTTTTGTCTTTTTGCTATTACCTCACTGCAATTATTCTCATTTCTTCTTTTTCGGCCTACCACACGTTTTTCAAACAGAGGATATTGAGGCAAATGTGGAGCATACTCTCTTCTTAACCTATTGTATTCTTTAACACAATCTAGATCTGCACAAATCTTTGTCTCATCACACTCAATCAAGTACAACCGGATAAAGTTCTGACTCGTGATAATGCCACACATGCCATACCCTCTTTAAACACAGATCTTCCAATGTTCACCAAAGCACTATCTACACTTAAACCTTGAGATTTATGAATTGTCACTGCATATGCCAAACAAACAGGAAACTGTTTTCGGCGAACATATAAGTCTTTTACAAGCAAAAATCTAGCAGAACAACGATTGATTTGTTGTACTTGCTCAATACCATCAAATTTTATTTTTAAAAATTCAATTCCATCTCTATTTCGATAATTCACAAAATCAACAACATAACCCATTGCTCCATTTACCAGACCTCTTTCAACATTTAAATTCCTTCTCAAAATGATACAACAATTTAAACACACTTTCAGAGTCTTTTCAAAACCAGCTGTTTTAGAAATACTTTTGTCTAATGAATCCAATTTTGTTTTCAAAATTTCTGACAAAACAATTGTTGCACCCATATGCTCTATTTAATCTATTGCTTCCAGTTTCACAATCTCTTAATTTTCTAACTTTAACATTTTGTTGTTGAAGATGGAACATTCTCACAGAGTTGGCATCAAACATATCCCAGATTTCTTCTCAGTCATTTTTTTAAAAATATTCTCTGGAAGAATTTTTTCATTTGGATACAAATTTGAAACTAATCGAGCATGTAAAGCTTCTTTCCCAAGCTCACTTACTTTTACGATTCTTACAGCTTGTAGAATATTTTTATAATCTTCATCCCTTGCCTGTCACATATTTTGAAGCAGTTCAGCATATTTAAAATTTAACCATATATTAACGTTTCCAATGCTTCCAAGGGACTTCCTGGTATCTTCATGCGTAAGCATTTTAAACACTGGTTGTCCTTTTACTGGAGTCAACTGCAGTAGATCTCCAAAAACAATAATGTGTTTTCTTCCAAATAACACATCATACTCTGTTCTAAGAATTTCTTGCGTTCTCAAATGCAAGCATTAGATTTGAGACCATGCTTACTTCATCAATGATAAGAAGTTTCATTTTCTTCAAGACTCTGGAAACTTCAGAACACAGCATCTCCAGGTAACTTGTTGTAATGCAATTTATTAACATGCTCAACTGGCAGCATCAGTAAGCGATGTAGAGTAATCCCTTTAATGTTATGTGCTGCCAGTCCAGTTGGAGCAGTTACAACACAAGACAGCGGTGATTCAGTCCTTTTCTGCAGATAAGTTGCAATGGCTTTAATCAGAAAACTTTTTCCTGTTCCCGCTTCTCCACTTACGTACAGTCGAACAGGCTTAAATGATGTACATGAGCACACTTTTTTCTCATGTCTGAAATCCATGTTCAATCTGTTCTGTAACTTCGTCATATATCTTTTTCTGCTCAACGTTTAGTTGCTTTACCAAATCTTCTAAGTTAACTCCATCCTCTTGAGCTTGTTCCATAGCTCTTTCCACCTCATCCATGGCAGTTGCAGCTTCATTTTGGATAATTGGTACTCCTAGTGGATCCCGACTCAATGAAGTAGAACTCTGACTGTCTTGAGAACTGTCTCTAGCAATTGTGGTTTCTTGCTCTATTTCTTCGTTCAACATTTGCAGATAATTTAGAAAAACAGGACATTCTATGGTATCCTTAGTTGCATTAAAAGAGTCTTCATAACAGAGAATATCTCCAAGTAGTTCCTCTTCTGTACGCCATGGCTTAAAGAGTTGCAAAAGAGCTAAATAGTAAAATTCTCTTTTGTCTGGAGCTTCGCAACTCAATTTTCGATGATTAATCAAATGGCCTTTTCTCTGCTTCACTAGACATCCTTCATACCCAATGACAGCATATTTCCCATTATTGATATCTTCTGTGATGTTCCTCTTATAACTGTAGTTTTGCAGAACTTCTTACAAACAAGTGTTCTCAAGGTGAGTACTTCTATTTGGATAGTATGTATCCAACATATTTGTCTTCAAAATATCTGTACTGTTTGGTTCTTTCTCTGCCAAATATTCAATTTCTTGTACAGATTTCAAAACTTGGTTTCGTGTTGCAGCAAGACCTAGACTCACCCAAATGATTGTTCTTGATTTGGCATAGAGACTTGCTGATGATAACCGATCAGAACATTCATATGCTCTAATTTCTCGATGCGACAACATCTTCAGACTGAAACTGTATAATTTCTTGCTTAGACTCTTTTCATGTGAAATGTCCTCCCACATTTCCTTCAGTTCTGTTTTTTCTTTTTTTGTGATGTAAGATTAAAAAAAGAAATACAAGTGAACAGGCAGTCAATGGTCCCAGTAAACTTAAATATGACACTTAGATTTCTAACATGGAATGTTTGTGGCCTAAATGATGTCCAAAAAAGGCAAAAGGTTGGTATCCGATTACGACAGCTGAATGTAGATTTCATATTTCTGCAAGAAACACATATAATGAATACGCAAGAGTACTGTCTCAATCAGCTGGGCTTCCACTTAATAGCAAGTTCTAAACAAGGTGCAAAAAATAGAGGGGTCGCTATCTTGTCAAGGAGTAAAAATTTGACAATTGGGAGAAAATTAGAGGATAAATGGGGAAGGTGGGCGATAGCGGAGATAATGATGGAAGGTGTGTGGACAACGTTGGTCGCAGTTTATGGATCTACGCAGGATGACCCGGAGGTATTACAGTTTTTAGACTCTGAACTGGCCATTTGGCCACCCCAGGTCATTATAGGGGGAGACTTGAACATTAATGGGGCAGAAGGTCTGGGAATAGGACAGACTAGTTGTTATAAAGGACGGAAGAAAAGAGTCCATAAGGCCCTGGTCGATCTTTTGATCAATCATAATTTGATTGATGTCTGGGGTACAATCAGATCAGCACAAAAAGGATATACATATTATTCTGCACCACATCAAGTTTGTGTTAGATTGGATTATTTTATGATGTCTAATAACTTAATGTCACGGGTTAAAATAGATAGACTCCCAAGAATCCTCAGTGACCACAACCCAGTATTGCTGACACTGAAGCTAGAAGGAGGGTTAAGAACTAATCGGGTATGGACATTCGAAAGAAGGCTCCTTTTAGAGGATGACTATATATCACATATGTCAAAATGGATCACAGAGTTTTTCGAAAACAACAGAGGAAGTGCCTCGGTTGGAGTTATTTGGGATGCTTTTAAGGCGGGCGTCCGTGGCGAAACATGTAGTTATAGCAGTTATAAACGTAAATTAGAAGGGATTCGGCAAGGTGAATTAGAGAAAGCTGTGTTAAAGGCAGAAGAACAACTCAATAACTGTGTTAATAGAGGGGAACCAGTAGAGCAATCTATTTTAGATCTTATAAAAGTAAAAAGTGAAGCTGAAGATGACTTGGCGAAAAAAGCGGCAGCATATTATACAATTAGAAGGGAGAGGTGTTATGAATATAATGAAAAAGTCGGGCATGTACTCGCCATGTGCACTAGGCAGATAGCGGCAGAAGGAACAGTTAGAGAAATTAGGGATGAAAATGGTAATCTGCAAAAAGATCCGGAAGAAATCAGGGAAGTTTTTAGGAAACTCTATCAGAATTTATATGATCATCAACACCCATGTGGGAGTGATGAGATTAGGGACTATCTTGAGTATATCCCAGTGGAGAGGGTTCTGGACGAAGATGCAGAGAGATTGGAAAAACAGTTAGATGCTGAAGAGATTAAAGATGCTATGTGTAACCTCCCTTCAGGAAAAGCTGCTGGCCCAGACCAGATACCTTTAGAATTTTACAAAACTTTCTGGGGAATGCTCGCCCAAGAGCTAACTAAAACGATTCAAGCTGCACAGTCGGGCAAGTCTATTCCAAAGTCTTGGGGGGTGCAGACATTGTGTTAATTTAAAAAAAAGGAAAACCGCCGACTGAACCTGGGTCATATCGCCCCATCACATTAATGAATAATGACACCAAAATATATTCAAAAGCTCTGGCAGGGAGATTTGCTGGGGTAATAAGCGGTCTAGTAAGTTATAGCCAGCACGGATTTATTCCTGGTAGAGGAACAACTCATCACACAAGGAAAGTTATAACGCTGTTCGATGCCGCTGAGGTCACAGGAGATCCGATGGCAGTAATGTTGCTAGATGCTGAGAAAGCATTCGATCGGGTCTCCTGGGACTATCTGTGGCACACTTTAGTTAGAGCTGGATTCAGGGGTGGTTTCATAAAAGCCTTACAGACCTTGTACAAAGAACCGATCGCTGCCCTCAGAGTTAATGGGGGAGTTACGGGTCAATTTATGATTAAAAGAGGAACACGGCAGGGATGTCCATGTTCCCCCTTACTGTTCGCCATGTATATGGATCCACTGATTCGTAAGCTAGATCTTTGCCCGGAGATAACACCATTACCAACATTAGTGGGACCATGTAAGATATTGGCCTATGCTGATGATGTAGCAGTGATAACACCAAACCCTACGGAGGCAACAGTCTTTATAGAAGAAGAGGCTCATAGATTTGGTCAGATTTCGGGATACGCTCTAAATGCCTCGAAGACACAGATCATTAAAAATTCAGCGACTGTGTGTGAAGATAATCGAGTTGTCCAGGCAGGGACTTATTTAGGAATAAATATCTCAGCCGACTTAAATAATTTAGTGGAAAATAACATTGTTCCAATAATAAATAAAACAAAGAAAGATCTGGATCGGTATGAAAATCTACACCTATCGTTAGTAGGCCGAGTCAATATCATCAAAATGATGGTGTTGCCAAAATGTTTGTACATCTTTAGGGCAGTTCCACTTCTATTTGACAATAAATGGTTCAAAATCTGCGAGCAGATGATTAACCGGTTTATATGGGCCAGAGGAAAGACACGCAGGGCCTTGAGATATATGTCACTCCCACGGGAGCGCGGGGGTTGGTCTTTACCAGATCTAAAATTGTATTACTGGGCTGCTGCACTCCAAAATATGTTGGGATTGGTTGGGGGGGCAGAGATTGATGGATGGGACAATATTGGTTCACTTGTTATTTTTGGTTTGGTTTTGGGTAAAAATGCGGAACAAATTTTTTTACGATTCACTGAGAAAAGTTATTATAAAAGAACGCGGTTTAAGACCATTATGGCTGCTTATAATATATGGAAGGGAATATCGAAAAAGATAGGAATTGGAAAATATTATGCTTACACCAGATTCAAAAATAACCCCTCCCTGCCTCGCATGGTTTTTTCAGGTGCTGTATTCCAAGATTGGGAGAGGCGGGGATAAGAAAGATTGGAGATATCCAGGGATCCCATGGTATACTACAATTTGTAGAATTACAGAATAGATATACTTTAGATTCAAAGCACTTTTTTAAATACCTCCAAATAATATAGCCGAGATACCCGCCACCCCCTCTCAACACAATCCCCAAAAGGAGTGAAACCGGAAACAGTTCTTGAAGTTTTTGGAAGTGGGATGGAGTGACCATCCCGGCCGTATTTATTAAAACAAAATTAAAACATTAAACGTTTCATGTTATGTACAATTTCATTACCATATTGCGATGTTTGGCTAACCTTAACAGATTCTCTAATACAGAGGTTCTCCTAGCCGAACTAGCAACCTACAAAACATTTCTTGACATATTGAAATTGTACAACCTAACGTTTAAGGGCCAACGGCAAGGTCATAACCGGTGTCAAGATCCCTAACCGGACTTACCCCTCCCACTTGGGATGGGCGACAGCACGGAGGCGTACCTCAAGTGCAACTACTACCAATTTCCCTTGACTTGACGGGGGCACCTAAAACTCGACGCCAGTTAAAGGTCGTTCGAATACTCGTGTGAGGTATCTATAAGGTATCGTGGCCCTTATCCCAACCCCACACAACTTACCGCATCTGCCGTCGCAGATGTCACTGGCCCCGGGAAATTCCCCAGGAGGGGGCTGTAACCCCTCCTACAAAGGAAGGGGCCTTGACCGCCTTTCCTTTACTTCCGGCGACCCATCCTTAGAAGGGACCGCCTCCCCATTGAGGGGCCAATGGCCACCTCTCCCGAGCGCTCCCATCCGTGTTGGGTGACGCCCACTCATAGGGATCTACTAATTAGTGCTCACCGATCATGACCTTACCGCCTACCAAAATAAATACGACAGTGCAAATTAACCTAAAAAAACATTGGCCACTATGACCGAAAGAGCATACATCAAAATTCGACACTAACTGGATATCTTTAATGGCAAACATACTCAAAACGAACATTCTTTATTAACTCAAAAACAACATGGCACTACAACCTGAAAACAAAAACGAAACAAGATTAATCAACTTTATTACACACAACTGGCTGTCTTCAGGGGCTGGTGGGTGGGTCAAAATTGGCTCTTCGTTCTGTCCCGAGCTCACGTGCAGCGAGGAGGTGCAGCTTCAGAGCACAAGAACAAGAGGATGTCATCTGGTCTTGCGTCCCTTTTTATCCGTCTTCAGGGCGGGCGTATACCCGCCCCTGCCTGCCCCTGAGGGCGTGGCTGGCTGCGTCGGTGTCTAGGCCAGCCCATTCTAGGGCGGGAACGAGCGCGCCCCAGCTACGCCGCTTCGGGCATACCAGCTGAGACGCGCCTCCCGCCCAAAACGGCTTCCCGGGGGGATCGAGGCACTCGGCCATAAGTTCGGGGGGACCGATTCGGTCGCCCCTTTCCATATAGCCGAGATACCCGCCACCCCCTCTCAACACAATCCCCAAAAGGAGTGAAACCGGAAACAGTTCTTGAAGTTTTTGGAAGTGGGATGGAGTGACCATCCCGGCCGTATTTATTAAAACAAAATTAAAACATTAAACGTTTCATGTTATGTACAATTTCATTACCATATTGCGATGTTTGGCTAACCTTAACAGATTCTCTAATACAGAGGTTCTCCTAGCCGAACTAGCAACCTACAAAACATTTCTTGACATATTGAAATTGTACAACCTAACGTTTAAGGGCCAACGGCAAGGTCATAACCGGTGTCAAGATCCCTAACCGGACTTACCCCTCCCACTTGGGATGGGCGACAGCACGGAGGCGTACCTCAAGTGCAACTACTACCAATTTCCCTTGACTTGACGGGGGCACCTAAAACTCGACGCCAGTTAAAGGTCGTTCGAATACTCGTGTGAGGTATCTATAAGGTATCGTGGCCCTTATCCCAACCCCACACAACTTACCGCATCTGCCGTCGCAGATGTCACTGGCCCCGGGAAATTCCCCAGGAGGGGGCTGTAACCCCTCCTACAAAGGAAGGGGCCTTGACCGCCTTTCCTTTACTTCCGGCGACCCATCCTTAGAAGGGACCGCCTCCCCATTGAGGGGCCAATGGCCACCTCTCCCGAGCGCTCCCATCCGTGTTGGGTGACGCCCACTCATAGGGATCTACTAATTAGTGCTCACCGATCATGACCTTACCACCACAGGCCCGGATAGTTGACCGGCTATCCGGGCCCCCCACCAAAACTCCTAGCTAAAGGTCATGCTCCAACGTTTTTAACCATGCTAAGAAGTCTCCTATGAGTAACTCATTTCCCACCCGAGACAAATGCACACCATCCCCCATATACATACTGTCATCAGTAATACAACCGTGCGAGATAGAATGCAATGTCCTGGAACGGAACAACCTACTCATTTTGTTATTAAGTTTCCTAACAGAATGGTTCAAAGCAGGGATCGAAATAGCCCCCCGCCACACTTTTCGTGGGATCATATGAGACCACGCAATTATGCACCCCGGAACTTTCCTCGCCAACCAACTTACGGTGGAAAGCATTGCCTCCAGGAGAAGTCGTCTACCGGTGGTGACCAAATCATTGCCCCCTAAATGTACTATGACTATAGACGGCGGTGACCTCATCCGCCCTAACAAGCCCTCAAAGTAAGCTTGAAACTGGTCAATACAGAGACCGCCCCTTCCGTAGAAGGACATCCTGTACCCGTATTCCCCAGCTACGTGAATCATGTCACCTGCTTTGAATACGTCTGCGGCACGCCTCACGTATGAGTGGCCCACGACCCACACCTCCTTTCTCACAGCCGGTGATGTCTGACCGCTGGCCCGGTGTTGGGTCGACTGCATAGTCCGCCCCGCCTCGAAGGCTTGCGTAACTGAAAACCAAACAAAAGACAAGAAGCGTGAGTACATTATTACAGCTTCACAACATGTGCAACCGCACATACCTCTTATAACAACTGGAGGACCAACGCCCCACTCGTTTTACTTGTTCCACATTAAGACCCCTGGCTGCAGCTTCAGTGGCAGCCCCTATCCGAAAGGAGTGGGTCCCAAACTCACCCGGGTCCAAGCCTGCTGCGGTAATTGACATCGCGAGCACCCGCTGAAACTGAAACTTTGTCAGTGGGGTGGCGTCCGCGTGTCTCAACATTGTCCCCCCCCATGATGCCACCCTTTGTGCTAGGTAATCCTCTAAACATCTCACCGGACACATGGGGGACCCTGGAATCCTGCGAATGACTATGCAGTCTCCCAACCCACTTTGATCGGTTTTTGACTTGACAAAGGATACCGTCATAGTCTCACCCCTGATCTGAACGTGTTGCCGGCACAAACCCCCCGCCACATCCCGCTTGCTCCTTGCCACCAGCTCACTTATCCTCATAGCCCCGTGAAATGCAAGCGTAAAAGCGGCTCGGAACAAACAGGCCTCGAACTGAGACGAGCATATGTCGGGGAGTGTGGCCAGCAACTGGGACAACCTATCCAGACCTATCGGGCGCCTCTCATCTACTCTGCGACCCTCAAGGCGTTGCCACCCACGCAGCGCTTTCTGTACAGCAAAAGACGCTGTCGGGTCCTGGATATTATGAGCCCTGGCAACAAAGGAGATGGCAGCACGATGCCTCTGGGCTGTAGCCACCGACTTCCCAGCCTTACGCAAGGACATCAGAAAATGTACTACCCAATCCTCATGCCCCCAAAGTCCCCCTCTCTCAGTCCCCAAAAAGGCCAAATAAGCCCGAAACGCCCCTTCGTATGCCTTCCTCGTCCTTGGTGCTAGACTCTCTCCCACGAGGTAACGAAGTTCGGGGCACCGAGAGACCAGAGAGCTTCGGGAAAGGGTGCTGGCTCGGGGTCCGCTGAGGGAAGGAAACCCGAGAAAGCCTGCATTTGAAAACGAGACAGTGCATCAGCAGCCTGATTCATCACCCCCGGGACATGTTTAGCTCTGAATACCACGTTCAGTTGCATACACAGTAAGACAATTTCTTTAAGCAGCCTCAAAATCATTTTACAACGCGCTGCCTGACTATTAATGCATTCTACAACGGTCATATTGTCAGACCAAAATATGACAGAATGATTTCTGAATCCATCGGGCCAGGATCTGAGGGCCACCAAAATAGGAAACAGCTCAAGGAAAGCAATATTACTCGTCAGCCCCTCATCGTGCCACCATGTTGGCCACTTTTGTGCCGACCATTTTGTGCCGAAGATGGCGCCGAAACCCATGCTTCCCGCTGAATCCGTCCATAGACCAAGCTCTTCAGAGGACAAGGCCGGTTTGTTCCAGACGACTCGACCATTGAAATCCGCCAAAAATGCTAACCAAATACGCATGTCTTGGCGGACCTCGGCCGATAACCTCGTGCGATGGTGACCCTCCTTCAGGCCGACCATCGCCTGTGCAATCGAACGGGAGAAGGGGCGGGCCATCGGGATCACCCTTAAGGCAAAATTCAACTTCCCCACCAATTGCTGCAGTTGATGCAGCGTAACTTTAGATGCAGTGATACACATTTGTAGGGCTATCTTGAATTTCGATACTTTGGAGGCTGGTAAACGAAAACAACCCTCACTAGAGTCCAACTCGATCCCGAGGAACTCGAGGCAAGTCGTGGGACCCACAGTTTTACCTGGTGCCAACGGCACGCCAAATTGATTCATTAAAACACAAAATTCAGTCAAGGCCCGGGCACATTCGTCATCCCCAGCGGCCCCAAGGAACAGAAAGTCATCGAGGTAATGCATCACATTCCGAAAACCTGTTTTCTTCGTGTAAACCCATTGCAGAAAACTACTAAATTTCTCGAAATAAGCACAAGATATCGAGCACCCCATTGGCATACACCTGTCCATGTAATACAAACCTTGAAACATGAATCCCAACAAACGTTGGTCATCCGGGTATACCGGGAGCAAACGGAACGCTGACTCGATATCTGATTTCGCCATCAGCGTCCCGGGCCCCAGGCGATTCAAAATGGCTACGGCCTCATCGAATGATGCGTACCGCACCGAACACATTTCTGGATTAATTGCATCGTTTACGGAAAGGCCATGAGGGGCTGATAAATTGTGAATCAATCGAAACTCACCCGGGTCCTTCTTGGGGACCACCCCTAAAGGAGAACAAACAAAGTTCGGTACCGGGGGTACAGGAAACGGGCCAGCAACCCGACCTCGGGTAACCTCTTTCCGGATCTTATCCTGTACTACAGTAGTATGCTGCAAGACGGAAAGTTGATTTTTGCACGTCCCGACACCCTGAAAGTTACCCACCGGGATGCGGAAACCATATGAAAAACCGTTTCGTAGCACCCCAGCAGAAGTACGATCTGGGTATTCGCTGAGCCAGGGAATCATCGCCAGGGTATCAATCGGGGTTGGTAAAGGCGCCCCTCGGACTATATTAGACCTGTTTAGCGCCTCCTCTACCCCCATTCTCACCCGATTTGGCTCTGCACGAGGACTCAGGATGGGGTGCCCCACAACCACTACATTCGTGTTTGAACTTACAAGATCCCGGGGGCCTAGTACATTTGCTTCTGTTGAAATTGTAACAGAACCCCCTCTTCCCTGTATTGCCGGCGGGTCTCGGGTAATCGTCTGTACCCGTACCCGACCGAAAGGGTGTCCCCCCATTTTGGCGGGAGGACTCACTAACAGCACTCCCCACCAATGGCACTTTCAACATTCCCGACTCTTTCATCTTATTCCATGTTAAAGAATCGTAACAGTCCCAGGTTAAACTTTTGTTATGCTCCATCGCTTTCCTGAAAAGGTTGTCGTAACAGAACCATTGGTTACCTTGGTGTGATGTCGAGTACCCCATAATTCGTGACTGATATACTGGAAATTCAGGGAGCAAATCAGGCCTACGTTCCCCCAAAATTGCCGTGAAAATTCCCCAAGCATTACCCCAGTTACCAATATTTTCATTCACTTTAAAGGCGGCCATTTTTGCGCGCCAAACACTCGGATGCATCAGATCCTTTTGACCCTTAACAGTTTCGACCTCATAGTGATCAACGAGCAGGGAGAAAATGTTAACGTATTCCCCCGCCCAAATCTTTTCCTTTATTTGCAAAGGAACATGTTGCCCCAATCTTTCTCTACGAGAGGGTGTTGACTCATCCCTTGCAATCGGCAATGGCCGCTTACCTGCACCGGACGCTGCTTCCGTCCCTCGTGGCTTGTCTATCGCCGCATCCGGCGCGGGCACCTTGGCTGTATCACGTTTCTCGCGCAACTGCTTTATGAGTGCTTGCGCTTCGGTAGCCATGGCGCCCTCATTACTGTCCCCCAACCATGCTGCTAACTGCGCCGCCAACTCGGGAGGCATATCTCCGGCAGACGTCGGGGTGACTATCACGGGAATCGGATTCCCCTCATCCGGTACCGGGGCCGGTACCGGGGCTGGCGCCTCGAGCGGAGAACAGGGAACCGGGACGTCTCCCCCGACCGGCCCCCTTCTCGGCCTCTTTGGCTTCCCTCCGGCCGGTGGACGCCCCGATCCCTCCTCGCCGTCTCGCTCCGCCAACCGCTTCTTAATTTCGGACATGTCCTTCATGAGTGCCCGAACCAACTGGTCAGTCGACATTCTCTTTGCTCCTTTCTTGGGCATCCTTTCGACGAAGTATCTAAAAGACAAAGAGAGAGATTAAAACGCTCAAAATTGGCTCTTCGTTCTGTCCCGAGCTCACGTGCAGCGAGGAGGTGCAGCTTCAGAGCACAAGAACAAGAGGATGTCATCTGGTCTTGCGTCCCTTTTTATCCGTCTTCAGGGCGGGCGTATACCCGCCCCTGCCTGCCCCTGAGGGCGTGGCTGGCTGCGTCGGTGTCTAGGCCAGCCCATTCTAGGGCGGGAACGAGCGCGCCCCAGCTACGCCGCTTCGGGCATACCAGCTGAGACGCGCCTCCCGCCCAAAACGGCTTCCCGGGGGGATCGAGGCACTCGGCCATAAGTTCGGGGGGACCGATTCGGTCGCCCCTTTCCAGAAGTTGCTTAATAAATAGAAGAGGAGGTCCTCTGGGCTTTGAAACAAATGTATTGATGGATCTTATAGAGGCAGGTACTGATTGTACCATAAAAAGATTTTACTTGGAGATGACATCCTTAAAGAATGACGATATGGATAAATGGGTTAATAAGTGGTCTGAAGATCTGGATACAACCAGTGACATTTTCTCGGAGTCGCTAGAGATGGGAATTAAACTGTTGTGTTCATCATCTCTACAAGCTCAACATTATAAGACTCTATATCATCTGTACTACACACCAGCGAAAATTGCCCAATGGGGGGCTCTTTCGGGAACCACCTGTTTTAGGTGTGGTAGCGCAGAAGCGGATATAATGCATATTTTTTCACTCTGTCCACAACTAGATAGTATAAAACAGGACATTGGAAATTTCTTTCAGAATGTATTGTCAACCACAATAGAATTAAACCCAGCTGTAATGCTACTAGGGGTAAACCCGGAGAGTCATGTGAATAATGAAAACTTTGTATTTGTTGTAATGGCCATCTTTAGACTTCTAGTGGCTTCGGCTTGGTTGGACCCTAATCCTCCCACATATCATCAATGGTTGGGTAAGGTGTTATCAATTCAAAAATTAGAATCCGCCATATACGCTAGGAAGGGGAAAAAAGGTAAGAAACTTGGTTTGCAAATATGGGAACCCCTAATTCGATGGAAGCAGGGCCCTGATTCTTGATTATTGATTGTCGGGAGGGGGGGGGGGGAGTGAGATTTTTTGTTTGTCTATTGTGTATATGGCCTATCTTGGTATAACTCTGT
Organism: Lissotriton vulgaris; assembly: GCF_964263255.1. NCBI lineage: Eukaryota > Metazoa > Chordata > Amphibia > Caudata > Salamandridae > Lissotriton > Lissotriton vulgaris. Next base: position 2,038,842,349 of record NC_141685.1, on the reverse strand, counting down.
ATGTTTTGGTATTGTATATGTATATTTTTATATTCCCATTGTATATATGAATGCGCGCTGTACTATTTTGAATTCAATTGTGCCCTGCTCATGTTTTAAAAAAAATATAAATAAAAAAAAGACCTAGACTCACCCAAATGATTGTTCTTGATTTGGCATAGAGACTTGCTGATGATAACCGATCAGAACATTCATATGCTCTAATTTCTCGATGCGACAACATCTTCAGACTGAAACTGTATAATTTCTTGCTTAGACTCTTTTCATGTGAAATGTCCTCCCACATTTCCTTCAGTTCTGTTTTTTTGTGATGTAAGATGTCACATATCGAGCCACAGCAATAGAGTTGTCAGCAACGAACTGAATATCCATGTTGGCATTCCACATGGACAAAATCACTGGGTTGTAGTCGTTGATGTACTTCGACTCTTCGTTTCTTTTTAAATTATATGTATTTTTGGGTGATTTCCACGTCACAGTATGTCGTAGAGATGACATCAAATTATTTACTCTTCCCTTAGAAATCTCTGGTCGTGGAAACGCAAAACGACATTTCGTGTAGTACTTTTCCTTGTTTTTGTATTTTCGACGACAGTACTTTCCACAACGATGAGATTGAAAACGTAAAACTTGTTGCCTTAAACTGTTTTCTTCAGTAGTTTTTTGGAACAGCACATGTTGAATACTCTTCAATGAAACTCATCACTGTTTCATCCGAATCTGATCCAAATTTGGGTGCATCTTTAATCCATAACAACATATGTATATGAGGAGCACCTCTCGCTTGATATTCATTCCTCCAAAAGAAATCCAAAACCTCTCCAAGGGGAGGATTTTTTTATAAAAGACATCATAGCTTCAAATCTATGATTAAAAATCTGCATACATTCACTGGATCCAAAGAACACAGTTCTCCAGGTGTTTTCAATTCTATATTTTGTATGTTTCCATTTGCCTCTCATAGAAATTGAAGTAAGTCGTCCCATGCATACTCAGCACAGCTAAGAGTGAGGAACCATGTAGGAGTTCCTAAGTTTCTTAGCATACATTTCAATTCCCCATGACGACGGAACCAATACTCATTTTTTTCACGCTGACATGCCATGAGATTGATTAGCTGAGATTCCAAAATACTGTCTTGCAGATTGACTTTCTCCATAAAGTCCCGTGCTGAAACATTTTGCAGATGAGCTCCACTTTTCAATATATGATTAACTGCATAAGAAAGCCCAGACAAATCACTTTCATACAGTAGATGAAACAAATACGGAATGCATTGACGAAACCTTGGATCTTCAGCACATAATTTTAAAGTCCAGTATTCAGCTGCAGGAATTTGAACTGGTCGATCGTCATATCGTCCACCTCGACCTGTTGGAAATAACTGTGGAAAACAACAAGCTTCCAAACTTTCTTCCCATACACTAATAGGACTTCCTTTTTCTGCTTGCATTTGAAACAAGTCAATTGCATTCCCCATTACTTTTTGGAATGCAAAGGATGAACAGTATAATGTTCATATATTTCTTCACTTCTAGACACATCAACTTTTTCAATTTGGCCAACTGAACAATCACTGTCTTCATCTGTAGCTGTTTCCTCTGCTCCAACACTTACATCTTCATAGTACTCATTGTTTTTGACCAAATACAACGTTGCCTTTTTGACTTTCCTAACATCCACTAAATCTTGCCAGATTTTCTTACTCTTTGTCGGAACCCCATTAACTAGAATAACCAGAGGATCCTCTTCTACTCTTTCTACACAAATTGTATCAATATTTTTCTTGACATCTAGAGGCAAATAAACAACTCTTCCCTTTAATCCTCTTTGTAAATCTGTAGGAGGTAATTTCCCTATCTTAGGCTCCATGCGAACAATAGCTTGAAAAGGATGGACACATTTAATCAAAATTGATTCATAAGTATTTAAATCCATCAATTCAGAAGGAATATCTATCAACTGAAGATTATTATGAGCAGCTAGAGCAGGCATTCTATTTTCATTTAATTTTTTCAAACAATCATTACAAATACGCTGATCAAAACTCAAATCAAAAGAATTCTCCACCAACAAATAACTTACAAAATTCTTCCATTCACTATTATTTTCCAAATCACATTTTGCATATAAATCAACTAACTTAGTCTGAATCTTATAATGAGTCCGTCGACAACACACACAAGTTAAATTAGGCCTTTCACTTGATTTAACCTTAAACTTGGTAATTTCCTCGTCAAATTTTTCTGTATTTAAAATCTGTACATTGTCTTCCACATTACCATCTATTACTATATCCATTTCTACACTGTCCTCTTTGTTCCCAAAATAACAAAACTCAATTTCTTCACAAATAGTCTTCACATCTACTTCAGATCCATGCAAAAGAGCACTGTTTAACTGTTTAATCTTAAGTGCTGGACTTTTTGCATAATACAACCTTCTCACTAATTTCCTCACCTTATTATGATGCACTGCTAACATCCTAAAATGATGAAAAACACTCTGACATACTTTTCTAGAAAGACAAGCCAGTGAATGTCCATGCAAACCTCTCACTCTGCAAGGATCTAACTCTTGCAAGATCTTCATTTTTTGTTTTAGACTTTTCTTACTATATGTACGTAAGAAATGTTGAAGCAAATCGATTGAATCCTGTTGCACACTACAAATACTACTGCACTTCCATGTGTACACTGGACCCTTAGTACGTCTCCCTAAAACTTCATCACCTAACACCTCTCCTGCATCTCTAGACATAACTTTCTCTTTTTCCATCACACAACCATCTTTCACCTCATATGCTCAACCACTGGTGTCAACTGCATGCACCAAATCATTTTCCTGAAAGTAACTCTCCTCATTAAAAAATGGCTCTGAACTTGAACTATGCATCCATTCTCCAGAAAACACTTCACAAAAATGAGTCCGATTAATAATTCTTTTCCATCTACTGTTCGATTTGAAAACATCAATTGCCTTATTAAGTATCCTAATTCTATTGATTACAAAAATAATTAATTTTTGCTTAACTTCAAAAGCCTGATCAACAATCTTCTCTACACTTTTCTTTTTCTTGTAAAAAAAAAGCTCTCTGTTTACCTTTCTTTTCATTTTTTAGCAAATTTAAAACTACCCTATTGCGAAACATTCGTCTACGAATGTCCCTAAATTGATTTAACCTTCTAGTGCTATCCATTCTCTTCTCTCCTGCTCCAATAGAGACATTTTTGAGGACCTCTCCTTCCTTTTTAGATTTGCTTTCTGCTTCTGGATCTTCACATTACCGTTAACATTTCTTTTTAATCTACATAAGCTGCGAAGAAAAGACTTAATTGTCTTACCAGAAGCTTTTCTGGTGTTTTTTTAAGTACTTGTTGTAGAGGATTCCTTTAATTCATTTGATGATTTTGTTCTTTTACGTATGGTATTTTTTCTACTCCTTTGCCTTGACGGCATTTTTGCTTGCTTTCAAAATGTTGATTTCAATCTGTGGTTCTGAAAAAAATAACACATTAAAGACCACTATTAGCAAACATCAAAGTAATGACAAAAAGCAAACGATATAAACACTAATTTGCAACATATTAAAGTTTATACCACAGCAACTCAGGGCCTTATTTATGAAGGCCTTGCGCTACCAGTGCGTCCCATGTTAAAAGAGACGCACCAGTGCCACAAGGTAATCATAAATAAGGGCCAAATGTAAATACCATTGATTTGCCCCCAAAATCGTTTTTTGAAAAACATTTAGGAAACACTGCGCAGAACCTATGTACAACCACTCAATATCACTTTTGAAACCTCACTGTTTCCCAAAATACAAATCCTCTATCTTGCAAATGTTCATAGCAAGCATTATCAAAAAGCAAAAAACAAACCAACAGCAAACAAACTCATGGCCTTATTTATAAAGGCCTTGCGCCACCAGTGCGTCATTTTCTTCCCATGTTAAAAGTGACATACTAGCGCCACAAGACAATCATAAATAAGAGCCAAATGTAAATACCATTGATTTGCCACCAAAATCGTTTTTGGAATAACATTTAAGAAACACAGCGCAGGACTTATGTACAAGCATTCAATTTCACTACTGAAACCTCACTGTTTCCCAAAATACAAATCCTCTATCTTGCAAATGTTCATAGCAAGCATTATCAAAAAGCAAAAAAAAAACCAACAGCAAACAAACTCAGGGCCTTATTTATGAAGGCCTTGCGCCACCAGAGCGTCACTTTTTTCCCATGTTTAAAGTGATGCACCGGCAGCACAAGGCAATCATAAATAAGGCCCAAATGAAAATACCATTGATTTGCCCCCAAAATCGTTTTTTGAATAACATTTTAGAAACACAGCGAAGATCCTATGTACAAGCACTCAATTTCACTACTGAACCCTCACTATTTCACAAAATACGAATCCTCTATCTTGCAAATGTTCATAGCAAGCATTATCCAAAAACATGACACAAACCAACCAGAAAGAATCTCAATCTGCTTCCAAATCTGAGGTAATGCAGGTGACATCATTCTAAAAGGTTCAAATATATTTATTTAATGAGGCAAACACTATTAATTACTTCTCAAAAATATAAAAGCCATTCTTTTACCCCAAAATCTTTTAAAAAAAAACTTTTTACAAACTCAGCACAAGTCCTATGTACAAGCAATCAACTTCACTATCTGCTTTCAAATATTCTCCATAGAGCAAACAAGTCTCTATCTAAGTTAAATGAAACATTACTTACCTTTACAAATGATTTGGGAGATTGAGAACAGTGTCAGACACACACACCAATTTTTCTTTAGCAGGGCAAAAGGTGTGCACTCAATACACTGGCTTGGCAGTTCGGGCTGCACTGTTCCCATGAGGCACAGGGTCAGACTGATTTGCATATAGCCATGTCTGAACTGGGGGGGGCAGAGTGGGCTAAAGAACGGTGATGGATTATACCCAGATCTCTTGACTGGGTGTGAGTGTCTGATTGATTCAGAAGCTCCGTCCATCACCAACCCCTTTTCTACCGTTTTTGGCCGCCATAAGTGTGGCAGGGTATACTCAGACGTGAGTCCCTTGCTCACTATGCCACTGGATTCAAGCAAGCCGGGCTGAAGAAGGCTGGAATGCCAGAAACCGGACCTCGGAAGCTTGTTTTCGGTCCAGGGAAGACATGGCTTGGCAGTTCGGGCTGCACTGTTCCAATGAGGCACAGGGTCAGACTGATTTGCATATAGCCATGTCTGAACAGGGGTGGCAGAGTGGGCTAAAGAACGGTGATGGATTATACCCAGATCTCTTGACTGGGTGTGAGTGTCTGATTGATTCAGAAGCTCCGTCCATCACCAACCCCTTTTGTACAGCTTTTGGCCGCCATAAGTGTGGCAGGGTATACTCAGATGTGAGTCCCTTGCTCACTTTGCTACTGGATTCAAGCAAGCTGTGCTGAAGAAGGCTGGAATGCCAGAAACCGGTCCTCGGAAGCTTGTTTCCGGTCCAGGGGAGACATGGCTTGGCAGTTCGGGCTGCCCTGTTCCCATGAGGCACAGGGTCGGACAGATTTGCATATAGCCATGTCTGAACTGGGGTGGCAGAGTGGGCTAAAGAATGGTGATGGATTATACCCAGATCTCATGACTGGGTGTGAGTGTCTGATTGATTCAGAAGCTTTGTCCATCACCAACCCCTTTTGTACCGCTTTTGGCCGCCATAAGTGTGGCAGGGTATACTCAGACGTGAGTCACTTGCTCACTTTGGCACTGGATTCAAGCAAGCCGGGCTGAAGAAGGCTGGAATGCCAGAAACCGGTCCTCGGAAGCATGTTTCCGGTCCAGGGAAGACATGGCTTGGCAGTTCAGGCTGCACTGTTCCCATGAGGCACAGGGTCAGACTGATTAGCATATAGCCATGTCTGAACTGGGGTGGCAGAGTGGGCTAAAGAACGGTGGTGGATTATACCCAGATCTCTTGACTGGGTGTGAGTGTCTGATTGATTCAGAAGCTCCGTCCATCACCACCCCCTTTTGTACCGCTTTTGGCCACCATAAGTGTGGCAGGGTATACTCAGACGTGAGTCCCTTGCTCACTTTGCCACTGGATTCAAGCAAGCCGGGCTGAAGAAGGCTGGAATGCCAGAAACCAGTCCTCGGAAGCTCGTTTCCGGTCCAGGGAAGACATGGCTTGGCAGTTCGGGCTGCGCTGTTCCCATGAGGCACAGGGTCAGACTGATTTGCATATAGCCATGTCTGAACTGGGGTGGCAGAGTGGGCTAAAGAACGGTGATGGATTATACCCAGATCTCTTGACTGGGTGTGAGTGTCTGATTGATTCAGAAGCTCCATCCATCACCAACCCCTTTTGTACCGCTTTTGGCCGCCATAAGTGTGGCAGGGTATACTCAGACGTGAGTCCCTTGCTCACTTTGCCACTGGATTCAAGCAAGCCGGGCTGAAGAAGGCTGGAATGCCAGAAACCTGTCCTCAGAAGCTTGTTTCCGGTCCAGGGAAGACATGGCTTGGCAGTCCGGGCTGCACTGTTCCCATGAGGCACAGGGTCAGACTGATTTGCATATAGCCATGTCTGAACTGGGGTGGCAGAGTGGGCTAAAGAACGGTGATGGATTATACCCAGATCTCTTGACTGGGTGTGAGTGTCCGCTTGATTCAGAAGCTCCGTCCATCACCAACCCCTTTTGTACCGCTTTTGGCCGCCATAAGTGTGGCAGGGAATACTCAGACGTGAGTCCCTTGCTCACTTTGCCACTGGATTGAAGCAAGCCGGGCTGAAGAACGCTGGAATGCCAGAAACCGGTCCTCGGAAGCTTGTTTCCTGTCCAGGGAAGACATTAGCCCTGGGCGTAGTGGGCGTAGTGGGGCTTCGCGGAGCTACGTGAAGTGGGCGAGAAACTACGCCCACCTCGGCACTCCGCGTAGCCCCACTACGCACCACATGCCTCCCTCCCGCCCTCCCTAAATATGTTAAATTATAAGTATAAAATAATTAAAAAGGCACTTACCTTGCCCGCCGCTGCCCGCCGCTGCCCGCCGCTGCCCGCCGCTGCCCGCCGCGTCCCTGGGGCTCGCTATTTTCTTTGTTGCCGTCTTGTTTACTAATGCGCATGCGCGGCCGCCCGCGCATGCGCATTAGTAAACAAGATGGCAGCAAAGAAGATAGCGAGCCCCGGGGACGCGGCGGGCAGCGGCGGGCAAGGTAAGTGCCTTTTAATTAATTTAAACGTTTAATTCAAAGTATTTAGGGAGGGCGGGAGGGAGGCGGGTGGCGGCCAGCTACGCTCCATCTGCGGAGCGTGGGTAGTGCCGCCTGGCTACGCCCGCTACGCAAAATGCGGAGTAGGCGGCACTACGCACACTCCGTGCACGGAGCGTAGCTGGCCGCCCACCCCTAGAAGACATGGCTTGGCAGTTCGGGCTGCACTGTTCCCATGATGCACAGGGTCAGACTGATTTGCATATAGCCATGTCTGAACTGGGGTGGCAGAGTGGGCTAAAGAACGGTGATGGATTATACCCAGATCTCTTGACTGGGTGTGAGTGTCTGATTGATTCAGAAGCTCCGTCCATCACCAACCCCTTTTGTACCGCATATGTGATGTCAAAGTTATAGTCAGCTGAACTAACTTTAAAGGCGGAATTCTTCTGGTTTTGTATGAGTGAAATATCCAACTAAGTATAACCTCCCTGAAACCTATGTTTTTTTAGTGAATTTCAAAGGTTTTTTTAATGCTAATTTTGAACTATAATGTGCCTGAAACCTATGGTGTTTTCAGTGAATATATATAGATATACATCTGTGTATATATATATATATGTATACATGTCACTCGCACTCGTCCCATACGAATCAGCGTACCACCGCAGTTACACAGGCACACTGGTCCAGCAACGAAAGTCGACCCAGGCTCAGGTGAAATAATGCTTTATTCAATCAAAATATCGCCACCAGCATAACGTTTCGGCCTTCAGGGAGACCTTGATCACATGACGTTAGTGGAGGGACACAAACAATTTAAAGTGCAAGTGCAATTGATAGTGCAGCATGATTGGTGAAACGTCAAGGAGCAGCAAGTACAGACATAGAAAAAAAAAATTGGGTTTTAAAATTAGAAGAAGTATTTACAATGGTTAAAATACATCGACAATGTTTTAAAAAGGAATTATGCATTTCATGTTGAGTAAAAACCTGAGTTGCAAACCTTTAAAAAGTGAAGGAATAAATAGATGCATCCTTATAAACAGAATTACACAATGTTATGTAATCTAATAAATTCTCAAATAGAATTTTGTCAAATGTTCGCTAAAAAGGCATCCTGTGATGGCAACCAATTAAACATTATTTTAATAAAACCCAAGTGGGTGAATTAACAAAATCATGTCTTTCATTTGATGTACTGTGTCCTAAAATCAATGAAGATATTTTCACATTTCAGGGGTTTTGAATCCCCGTACATTTCCACCAATACATGTTGGATACGCATTGTGCATATAGAGAAAAGTGCAAGTGTGAAAAGTGTAAGTGCAACGTTAGTTTGACATGACAAACCCCCATGATGGTTAACCTGGGGTAAAAGTTCCTTTTTTTCATATTTTTTTCTTTTTTTAAATAAAAGTTTTGTTTTCATTTTATATATCTGATAAAATCAAAATCAAAGATGGGTCAAGTGCAACAGGGCATTAGTTGGAATTTCAGAAAGTTTAAAGCTGTTGCCTTAGGATAATAGTCATGAATCGCAGTCTGTATGATCTCCATATCATTTACAACCATTTAAGAAAACGGGATGCAGATAAGATATCAAGTAGTTAATTATAACTAGGGCAGGGGGGAGAGAAGCAAAAATAAAGGCCTTAGCTATGATTTAAAGATGTGTATAAAAATCAAATACTGGTGTTAAGACCCATCGGAGCTCCAGTATCCAAATCTAGGATTTATTTTGTTTCGAGTGCCCGCAGCTTTGCCTCTCCATTACAACCTCTCCGTAGAGGTGGAATCGCGTCAATGGCAAAATATTTCAAAAGATGACTTTGTTTGCCATGGTGTTCTTTAAAATGACGCGCCACCGGGTAAGACTGATCCTCGGTGTTGATGGCCCTAATGTGCTGGAGTATCCTTTTGTGCACCTGCCACTTGGAACTACCCACATATTACAGGGCACACGGACACTCCAGCACATAAACTGCGTACTCCGTTTTACACGTGAGTTGTTTGGAGATCAAACGGGGACTGTCAGAGAAAGGAGTCAGGTATTGGGTTTTATTGACTCCATGTTGGCAGGCGTTACAGGAGGAGCACTTTTTAAACCCCTTGATTGCTTTGAACCATGGGGTGACCATTAAAACCTCTGGGCTAGATTTGACTAATGCTTCTCTCAGTGAGAATGCCCTCTTGTATGATATAGTAGGTTTAGCTGGCATGAGGTGACCTATGGTTGGATCATTATTAACAAGATTCCAGTTTTTAGTCACGATCTTGCGTAATGCCTGGGTCTGCTGACTGAATGTTAGTACTAATCTGACTGGTTGATTAGACTCATCAGATTCTTTAGCTGTACTCTTCCGAGGTTGAAGAGCAACTTCCCTAGGCATGGCATTGACTTTTTTGATCGCGGAATCTATAGTTGTTACAGAATACCCCCTCAATAAAAAGCGTTTTTTACTCTCCTCCTGTGCCTGTCTACACTGGTCCTCCGTGCTGCATATACGCTTGACACGCAGCATCTCCCCAAAAGGGATGCTGCGGATCAGATGTGCAGGGTGGTGACTTTTCGCATGGAGGACAGTGTTGCCAGCAGTTGGTTTACGAAACAGAGTCGTTTGCAATTTGTTGTTGCTGACTAAAACCTGAACGTCTAGAAAACAAATGCTCTCCTGTCTCATGTGGTGGGTAACTTCTAGGTTAAACGAGTTTATGTTGAGCTGCGTGATGAAATCAAGGGCCTCCTGTTCGGTATCGCGCCAAATGAGGAAAATATCATCAATATAGCGATACCAATGAAATATCTGTTCTGCCATGATCAGATGGTGTGTATCCATGAGGACCTGCTTCTCCCAGTAGCCCATGTGTAGACAGGCGTAACTAGGGGAGAAGCAGGCCCCCATGGCCACACCCCTGATCTGTTGGAAACACTGACTGTTAAATTGAAAAAGTTGTTATTTAAGCAGAAGGAGGTCATCATCATTAACATCCTGTTATGTTCAACAAACTGTATTGACCTATTGTCCAAGAAAAATTGGGTAGCTCTTAAACCATCACAGTGTCTTATACTGGTGTGAAGTGATGATACATCCAGTGTGATTAACCAATACCCTGTTCGCCATTCAACACCTTCCAGTTTTCTTAGGAAATCACTGGAGTCTTGTACATATGATGGTAACGAGGTAACAAAGTCCTGGAGAAAAAAGTCAATGTATATGGTTACATTTTCCAACAAGCCATCTCTGTCCGAGATGATTGGTCTACCCGGTGGTTTATGGGAGTCCTTGTGGATTTTACGGATCAAATAAAAGACCGGCATCACAGGAAAGTCTTTTTTTAGGAATTTGAATTTGTCTAGACTTAGAAGGCCGGCACTTTTCCAACTCACTAAAAGATTGCCCAACTCATTTTGGGCCTGTTTGATATCGGTGAGTTCACATCTTTTATAGCATGATGTATCATGGAATTGTGAATAAGCCTCCTCTAGGTACAAGGTCGGTGGCCACAGAACGACATTGCCACCTTTGTCGGCCTGGTGCACTGTGTTCGTATTATCTGCTTGTATTTTCCTAACCAAGTTGTTATATTGGTTGTTGTGAATGCTGTAAAAACGCTTTGATTTTAAGGTGGAAATGTGTAATTTTTTGATCCCTGCAATGGTTAGCTCATGGGAAATGTCCAAATTGTCATGCACAGTCAAAGGTGAAAAAATGGTCTTGGGTTTAAATTGTGTCAATCCCGGTGCATTGTAGATAACAGGTTCATCTTGGGACGTTGTGAGAGCCCCTTCATCATGCAGAGCTGTTAAGTCCTGTAGAAGACCCGCTTCTCTGGCTACTGACCCAAAGGTGGATCGGCCTCGCGGTATAGAACATGGAATAGGCATCAAACGATTGTTCAAAAAGTACTTTTTGAGCTTTAGTTTGCGGACGAATTTGAATAAGTCAATTTTGGTTTGTGCATAGTTGAATTTGTTTGGTGGGCAGTAAGAAAGACCTAATGAGAGAATGCCGATATCAGATTTGCTGAGTTTCGTGGGGGTAAGGTTGATAACTGACGGACCCTCCACCTCCTGTGCTGTTTGTGGAACCTCATTGCCTATTTCTTCTTGTTCCACCTCTTCTTTGAAAAATATTTTTTCTTTGTTGGCTCTTCTCCAGTTTGCTTAGCGACGTTGCCACTGCTTGCGGTTGTGGTCTTGTTGGCATGTTGATTTGGTATTCTGAGGCGGAGTGTGGCTCGCCGGCCTTGAAGTAGGCAATTTAATTCCTGACCTAGCAAGAATTTGGTAAACCCCAATCCTGAGTTTGTTCTGCCACCATCAGTGTCCGACCCACTTTCCAGAGCCGAACTGAAATCAGAGGCTGACGAAAGTACACTAGTTGCTGATGTTCCTGCTGCTGTAACTGCAGGTGTATTAGTTTTGTTTCCGGTATTCGCTGCTTTGATGGCATCATATTTCTTTGCGAAAGTGAATACTCGGCCAAGTTGGTAATCGGCTTTTTCCCTCTGAAATTTGAACGCTTTGTTTTTTTTTTATAATGTCCACCTCTTTTAACAACCTGGCAGTCATGTTGTCTCTCAGCAATTTGGATTCCGCTTCAGATCCCTTTTCTAGTTCTGAAATTCCCATATTTAGGGCTTCTTTTTGTTGTTGAAGAAGTGCGCAATTGCTTTCTGCGTACTTCACTAAGATGGTAACTAGTTTTCTAGATGATTCCAAATTGTATTGTGCCCACTGATCGAGCATATGAGGGTCAGGTTGTTCGTATGAGGGTGCTAACATTATTCGTAACCCTCTGGGAATACAACCCACCTCCAAGTATCTACTTAGAGACCGGTGTTCCCACCATTTAGACTGTTCTGGTCTCTTTGGCTTTTCAAGTTTTTTGAAGGTGTCTTTGAGGCCGCTATTTGACTGCTGCTCTGTCACCACTTGACCCGTAGTCATTGACTCCCTGGCCGGGGAGTCATCAAACATGTCAAGAGCTGCCAACTCTCTGCCCCTTAACGCATTGGCTGACATGGCAATAGAATAAAAATGCAATAGTGCTTGCTCACCCGGACCAGACGGCAGAAGAACCAAATGGCGACGCTCGTCTGTTCAGCACGACTCCTTCACCCGACTTTTCACTTTAGCCCCTCTCTCACAGCCTCCACAGACACCGGACCAAAGGTCAGGACATCCGTCACTCGGCGCTTGTATTCCGGCTATGCAGGATAAATTCACGCGGTCCGGGGGCTGGCGCAGCTACTCCTTACCGGAGTTTTGTTTGTCTTCCGGGTAACCGAAAGAAACAGCTTCCTGCTGCATCGCCTACAAGGAAGGAGGGGTCAACCTGGAGACCGTAGAAGCCAAAAACGGTCATCTGTATGCCACTCGCACTCATCCCATATGAATCAGCGTACCACTGTAGTTACACAGGCACACTGGTCCAGCAACGAACGTCGACCCAGGCTCAGGCTCAGGTGAAATCATTTTTTATTCAATCAAAATATCGCCACCAGCATAACAGTTCGGCCTTCATGGAGGCCTTGATCACATGACGTTAGGGGAGGGACAATGTGTGAAAAACAAGGACCCCCTGATATGGATCAAGTTCCTGGGTCAGGGTAAACAATATATGTAAAGTAATGCACCCAGGCAAACAGTCTATCTACTGGTGCAGATTAAATGGCAAACAAACCACAATTAATAATGGTATACAACTGATTTAGCATATAAAGTACATTTTAATTTCATACATAATACGCCATTGATAATATTATTTACTCATTGATAGGACTTGATAAAACATTTTTGCATTATCACATATGCATTAATTGGTAAAAAGCAATGATGTAAATAAAGGATGGTTTCCTGTCTACGCATTTCGACACGTTGGCCGTGTCTTCCTCAGAACTTTACCATCATGGTGCTGTCTAAAAAAGCTTTGATGACTATTTTGTATATAATTCTTTTAAGTTCTCCTATATTTTCTCCTATTTGGAACCATGCGAGTTCTTTGCTGAATTACGTAAAGGTTGATGACCGTCTATTTGGCTTCAATTAGCATAGTAATATGGCCACCCGGTTGTTTGTGTGTTCCTACTCAGATTACCGGTTATCTGTTCAGAACAGACCAGGAGTATTTCGAAGTTGCGTGTTTATCCGTAAGCTTGCTGATAGGGGTTTTGTTTGTAGGGTAACGGCTGTCCGAAGTACGTCTAAGTCAGTTCGTAATTGATGATAAGCGCGGTGACGTAGTGGTTCGAGCTAGATGTGGTAGGTGGAATCACATTTATCTATGACACACCACCACGCGCCGTACCAGACTTATGATGTTTATCGAGTGATGGTGGTTTGCGGTCACAGACTTGCGGCTTATCTACGACAGGCGAAGGGACGGCGTGCCGGATGAACACTTTCTGGCGTCTTGGCATTCAGCGAAAGAAGGGGAGGGACACAAACAATTTAAAGTGCAAGTGCAATATGATTGGTGAAACGTCAAGGAGCAGCAAGTACATACATAGAAAACAAATTTGGGTTTTAAAAATAGAATAAGTATTTACAATGGTTAAAATACATTGACAATGTTTTAAAAAGGAATTATGCATTTCATGTTGAGTAAAAACCTGAGTTGCAAACCTTTAAAAAGTGAATGAATAAATAGATGCATCCTTATAAACAGAATTACACAATGTTATGTAATGTAATAAATTCTCAAATAGAATTTTGTTAAATGTTCGCTAAAAATGCATCCTGTGATGGCAACCATGTAAACATTATTTTAACATGGTCCGGACCCATGAACTGTACAAAAAAAGACCACATCAAAAGTTGTGCGAGGTTTATTAACGATGTTTGTTGTGTATGGGACGGTACGAGAGAAGAAGCTGATGAATTTGTTGACACCCTGAATAAAAACTAACTTAATTTAAGATTTACACATCGAATCAGCTCAGAAAAAATTGAATTTTTGGATGTAATGTTAGAAATTGAAAGTGGCTAGATTGAGACATCATTACACCGTAAAAGCACAGCAGGGAATAGCATGTTGCATGCCCGGAGCAGTCACCCGAACAACTTGATCCAAAGTATGCCGTATGGAGAACTATTACGGGGAAAAAGAAATTGCAGTACTGTTGAGGGATACCATAATGAATGTATGACTATGATCAAGCGGTTCAAAGAGAGGGGTTACAGTGATCAGTGCATAGCAACAGCATGCAGCAAAGTGCAGGCAAGAGAGAGAGAAGACTTACTGAGAATTAAAGAGAGCACTTCTCCATCAGAGAGAGTAAGATTTGTGACAACATATAGCAATAAAGCTTATGAGATGAGAAAATGTTTAGATAAACATTGGAGTATGCTAAGAACAGACTTGGATTTAGAGAAAGCAGTGAGTAATTCACCAAAGATTACATTTAGAGAATTGCAATCATTTAAGGATATGGTTAGTCCAGCTATGCTGCCAAAACCTGCCAAAACAACAACGGGGCCTGTGCAAAGGTTTTATATTTGTGGACAATGTAAGGCCTGTAAGTACAGCTCCAGTTGTAAATCTGTTAAGTTGTCAGCCAAATGTGGTCCTTTCAGAATTCAAAAGCATGTTTCATGTGACACGGAATATGCGGTGTAAGCCCTCATGTGCCCATGTTACTTGTATTATATTGGCAGTACGATTTTCAAGGCCAAAAAAAGTGTTTTAGAGCACTTAAGGGCAATCAATCACCTTGATAAACAATACCCTATCGCTCGTCACTTCTTCAAGAAACACAAACAGAATACAAGTCTCCTCTTATTTGTAGTACGAGATTGCATACCTAGAAGGGAGAGAGGGAGTGACAGACTGAAGGAGTTGAGGAAACTAGAATCGAGAATGATAATTAAATTCCAAACACTGTATCCATCAGGACATAATGGAGATGAGGCATTAGCGGTCCATCTTGGTTGAAATATGTGCTAGAGTTGCTCTGTTGTTTTAAAAACGTTGTGTAAAATGAACTTGCAGGAAACATATTTTAATTATGTGAAGTTATATTAGAATTAATTTTAATGGGTTTACTCTCTCATTTCAGATTACGGAAGGTTTGAGCATTCCTGAATGTTAAAGAGCAAAAGTATCTGATCTTTACACTCTGTGGAGTGTGAGTTTCTTTGGTTGCGGAAGTCAATTTACATTGGACTAGTAAGAGCATTGATCTAATCTCCAGGAGAGAATGTTAGATCAAGGCCCACTTGGGCAAGGTCCCGGTTTTGATTTCGGCTTGGAATGTGAAGTTGGCAATCATTAAATGGACTTGATAAATATCAGGATTTTGTACCTAGAGAGTCGCATATATGATATTGAATGATAATGAAATTCCTTATGAACAATGAAGCTCGGACTGCATTCGAATTACGAATTGATTTTAACCAAGTCTAAGCCCACTAGGGCACAATGACGAGCAGACTGATAATTATGCGACCTCAGGCCGAATATGAGTAATATGAACTGGTTTATATGGATATATACCGCGATGCGACTGCAATATATCGAAATTGTTGTCAACAAATGAATTGTGCCCACTGTTTTGGCATTTGATTAAAAATTTAAGAGGAGTGTGACTGACCTATGCTCTGGATATGGCATTGACACGTGACCAGAAAATGAATTATAGGACACGTAGTTCCTTTTAAAACAATTATCACAAAGTGGACTGTGATACAATAACATTAAGCGCTTTAAGTATCTTTAGAATGCAAACCTTTTGATTAATGAATAAGAAATACGGTACAGAGAAAATGTTGTATCTAAAAATGAAGAAATTTGTGAGAGTATGTTTTCAGTTTTTACTTATGTCACATGACGAATGTTTTCCTTTTTTGTATATAACTTTACTGTTTGAACACTTACCTTCACTCGTGATCAAGCGGCTGCGGCTGCAAACGCGTTGGGTGTGATCGCTATTAAAACTTCACCTTAAATGCATCTGGGCCTCAGCTTGTTGTCTTTTGGAGATGGTATGACAACATCGTTGTTGGATTTACAGGGGCAAGGCGAAACCCCACTGAGGCCAGCCATTCAAAAGTGGCGCGGGCTTATTTCGCCATTCTTGTGGTATATATATATATATATAAATATATATATATATATATATATATATATATATATATATATATATATATATATATATATATATATATATACACATATATATGTGTCTATCTCAGCGTAATCTTAGCTCTACCTTTACACTTCACAAATACATAACATAAACATGCACTTAGCACAAGTTTCCAGGGTGGACTAATGACATAACCGCAAGATGTAGCACTTTACATCATTATTGAAGTGCATTCACTATAGAGTTAGAGAATTTATACATACCACTGTGTGCCTTAATCTTATTAAATGTGATATTCTTTGGAGACTTGATGAATAAACTAAGTATGGGCGAAAAATCCGTTCTGCTCAGGGAATTTGCGGATTTTCGGCAATTTCGTGATCCGCAAATCTCACGAAATTGCTGAAAAATCCGCAAATCCACTAGCAGACTGATTTTTTTTAGGAGCCCCGTCTTCTTGGATGAATATGAAGGGCAGGGTTCATTCTGGCACGATGCTCCTATCACAAAAATTAAACCTCAACAGGAAACACTTACAGATATAAATAAAGCAGGTGCCTGAGTTGAAGCTCAAATTCTGTAATGCAATAATCAGCCCAAAAATAATCATGAGATTTGTCGAGGCTAAGCAGGTGTGCTTTCTCCCCGTCAAAAATTAGCTGTGATGCTGGATGGAGGCCTTTGCATCCGTCACTTTCACAAGGGCAATCCCCGTGCAGTTCCTGTGACCAGGGGCTTCTTTCTCCTCATCTGCTGCTCTGATCGGTCTCTGACCTTTTATACACACAAGAGGCATGTGATCAGTCTCTGACCTTTTATACACACAAGAGGCATGTGAACTTGCATAGAAGCTCCGCCCATTCTGCGCCGCCCACACACTTGCGGTGTGCACAGTCTTACCACCATTTACCCACTATCATGGACAGCTCACTCAAGGGACCCCTGCGCCCTTCGGCGCGATGGCATAGTTATACACACATGGTCACTAGAGACAACTCTTCTGGTACTTTACGCAGCTGTAGTGTAGGAAAGGCACTATACATTTACCCAACGAGCTAGCACTTACTGATTAGCCAGTTGAAAGTACTCCAGTATATATATTTCTGCAAATCCGCGAGTTCTTTTATAGAAGAGAGGATCAGAAACTCTTTTCTGAGCTCCAGAACTTTCTATTGATCTTTTGTATTGCTGTGACTTAACTTCTTTTGTGTCTTATACTGGTAGGCCTACACTTCTTTAGGAGGTTGGGCTTCCCAGTCGCTATGCTGTATCTTTCTAGCATGGTGCTAAGATTTGTGTACCTTAAATTGATTGCTAATTTGCAATACACCATCTTAACTATAGTCGCTGATTCTGTGTCCTTAATGTGGTATTGTGTCTAAATGGATTACACTGTTAATTCACTCTATATGTATATTTCAGGATTGTTATAGTTAGTTGGGCATTTCACTCGTACAAAAACAGAGAAATTTGGCTGTTATAGTTAATCTGATGACGTCACATATTATCAAAGGTTATATTAATGTGTGAGGAGGTGAATCAGATTATCAAATGATTGTTGTCATCAGTGATGTCATTTGAGATGTTATCAGTAATGTCACTGACCATGTCGTGAATGATGTATTATGTGATGTTATCAGCAGTGCATTGCGGGGCGCAAGTTACAGTTAGCTCAACTAACTATAATGGCCGAATTTCTCTGGTTTTGTATGAGTGAAATGTCCAACTAACTATAACGTCCCTGAAACCTGGGGTTTTTTCAGTGAATTTCAAAGGTTTTTTAAATGCTACTCTCTAACTATAACATCCCTGAAACTTATGTTTTTTTTCAATAAATATCAAAGTAGTATTGTCCTATTCATCATTAAAACTCTTTTCAAAGTTTACCTCTATGTACAATAAATTAAACTGAAAAACTGTTATGTACAAAGCATGCCCCTGTTAACGCCCCCACCCCCAGTATTTTCTACCAATTTCAAATCTGCAGAAAACCATTTCTTATACATTTCTCTGGCCGATTTTGGACCCCAATTTATCCCTGTACCTTACTCACAAGATCATGTTGTCCTTGCAACATGAAATACTGCACTCGTTTACCACAGAAACTGATTGCGACTTTCTCTGTGCTGTACAGATGGCACCAACAGGCCAATGAAGGTGTAAGTGCTAATATTCATGGTAGATGGACCTCTGTTACCTTCCTTTTACAAATGACTGTAGAAGAATCGTTAGATAGCAGGAGGAAGGAGGGGGATGTCAAGGGACGTGTGATTCTCAGTTTCTCGATCTGTCGGCCCTGTAATATACGGAAATTAACCATAACAACTACCTTCACTTGTATTCACTTGCGATTCATGACTGTGAGCAAACCTGTGCACCAACTGTCCGGGCAACATTTCATTTTTTTCTATCTCCCTGGTACTAATAAAACATGTCTTCTAAAACTCCCCCCTCCCCAAATATGTTTATATTTTTCGACAAGGAACAATGTGCAAACTTGGGCCATTTCCTTTACGACCCTGAACCAATTGTGAACTCCATCTCATCTCAGGACCTCAGACAAAAGACTATATAGTTCTTTCAACATGACACATTACATTCATGTATCATGGAAACTTGTATTTGTTGAAATGTACAAGTTAAAAACAAATTTAAAAATAAAATGTCAACGTATTTTTTTAAACTATTATTTGATACATCCAACTGTAGGCAGGTGAGGTGTCATTGAGTGATTGCATAAGCTATTTTGTACTACTGTATGGCATTCTCTGACTATAACTAAACTATGTTGCACATTACAAAAAAACATGCATACTTCTGTTCTGAAAAAATGACTGTAACAGTACTGTGTCATGACTCTTAATTAAGCCATGATTAAAACTTAGTTGCGCACTGATCAAGATATTGAAGCATGGTGGTGCTAAATGTTTCCTATGTTTATTTCTATTTCTTGTATCCTGAACCATAGTTTAATCATATGTATTGTATTCAGAATGATAGCAAGTTTTCAGTCACAAGGATGCAAATGAGAAGCTTTGGCGGTTAACAGTTTTCAACCTTTGCCAACATGTGCACATGTCAAACTGTCAAAATGTGAGCACATGTTAACAGAAAAATGTGATATATAGATGCGTGGGGCAGCATGTTGCTTCCATAGACTACTTGGTAACCAAAGACTATATACACCACACCCAGCCCTTTGAGAATCACTTAGGGGCATGTTATCAAGAACGTAGTTAAGAATATTGTAGTTGAGTTAAGAATAAGTGGCGAAACTGGGCTTGATAATATGCCATAGAGAATTCCCATAGAAGCCCATGTTCACACTAAAACATGGGCTTCTATGGGCTTTAGCAGCAGTTTCCTGCCGCTAAAGAAGTGATAATTTTAACGCTGTTTCTTAATAATATGCCCTGAGGACTGAATTATCTGGAATACAGGTTAGTGGCCTTCATAACATATTGCCCTACAATTTCTATACGTCACAGGGGCATATTATCAAGGGTGTTTATCTCTGCTTTTTTGGCTTAAAAGCCAAGAAAGCGGAGATAAAATTATCTCCCTATTACCTAGCTGTCGCTAACACCAGTTAGCGACAGCTAGTAGGAGGTAGCAACCATCTTGGGCCCCGCTTTGCATGTCAGTGATATTTATCACTAATGACATGCAAAGTGAGCGTGCCAAGATGTTAGCGACTGGAAACAGTCGCTAACATCGCTATCTCCTATTACCAACTTTTGGAGATATTTGCGCTAAGCGCGAATATCTCCAATAGCTAACACCTGCCCTGAGCAGTTCTTAGCCATGTTATCCAATGGGAGGTGGATAACATGGCTAAGAGCATTAGCTCGGTAATGCATGAATATCGCTGACTTTTCAGCGATATTCATGCATTGCGGCCGTTTTTTATCGCATTTGCGATAAACCTTGGTAATACCAAGGTTTATCTGCGATAAAAATCGCTGCAAGTCAGCGATACATTTTTGTCTCTAACCAAGTAATAGCGATAATTATCGCTATTGCTTGGTAATATGCCCCACAGTGTGTTGCCAGAATAATTGGAGAAATGCCTCCATTGTACATCACTGAATGGATAAGTTCGTAGATTGTAGTTCAAAAAATGAATCTCTGCATACATAGGGGCATATTATCAAGGAAGTGACGAAGAGAGGGGTTAGCCTTCTTGGCTTAATGCCCCTCTCTGCCACTTCAGAAACACAAGCCTGTACCATATTAACAAGGATATGGTGCAGTCTAGCATTTCCCCCTGCGATGGCGCTAAGTTTCACAACTTAGCGCCAATGCTAGCACCCTTGCATTAGAGTGCAAGGGTGTCTGCAAGCATGGAGGTTTGTTTATGTACAGGAAGGTATCACTTCTTGCACATGAACATACCTAAAATGCCATTTTGTAACTTACGTGTGTGCTGCTTCATGCAGTACAAATATAAGTTACAAAAAAGGTTTGTTTGTGTACAGGAAGGGACACCTTCCTGTACATAAAAAAACATGGCATTTAACTTTTTCCATGTGTGCTGCACAAGACAGCACACATGGAAAAAGCACAAACGAGGAGAAATAAAGCATTTCTCTTTCATTTGCCAAAATTAAGACCAAGGTTTTCCTGGTCTTAATTTTGGCGCTGCCTCCAATTAACGCTACACTTGTTAATAGGGGATAGCATCAAAATCAATGGGTGTTGTGGTGAAATGCCCATCACAGCACCCACTGCACGCCCCTTTCATGCTAAACACAGCGTGAAAGGGGGCCTAATTAACAAGGCAGATTTAAGCCACGTTAAGTGGCTTAATGCTGCCTTGTTAATAAGGGGAGGCCCCTATTGCCACCACAACGTCACTACTAGTGGTGATAGGGGCTTGTTATTATGCCCCATAGTGCCTCAGTGAATGCTTCAGTGCAAAAGTACTCCCTCTCTCGTTGCATAACTTCATAAGTAATCCATGATTGATTTAATTTGTGTGGTAGTAGTGCCTACTTGATTCTACCACTGCATGGCTACTGCCTAAGTAACTATATCAGTAAAAAGATAATACATACCTGTTTACAACACTGCATAGAAACTGCCTGAGTAAAAAGATGACTTAGAGAGTAATTTTTGGGTCATTGTGGGAATGCATAGTTAGTAACTGAGGGAATCAAGAGTACAAGCGGGGATTGCATAATACTATTGGTAATGTCTGATTGATTGATCTCTGTATAGCACAGCCTCCATGATTGCATAAATCATTACCCCTTTCATACATTTAACTACCTTGAAACTACTTTTATTCATTAATTGGATTTCTTGGTTTTACATTTTGCTGTCAGAATGAAGATAAGTACGATTTTGTAACAGAGAACCACACTTTGTTCCGTTCAGTATTCTTTAGTTTGTACACAAAATTAAATTAAATTCTAACTTTCCACCCCTAATTTAAACAGTTTTTTAAACAAACTCCTGAAGCTGTTGTTAATCCCACTCTCAGTGTGCTTTTCAAAAGCAATTATCTTATTCCAAATAACCGCGAGTGCTGTGACCAACAAGCAGGCTTCCCCTACAGAGCAACTCTTTCACAACGTATCACATGTTCCACCAATGTCTTTTGTCCTCCCCCACATGCTCTTGAAGATAGTTTGGTCTGGCCTTCCATTCCTACTTTGAAAACATACAATAATATTGAACACTAACAGAAAATGCTACTGTTTCAACAACAAACGGCTCTCCCATAACATCGTAAGACCTTGAAATACCAGGTGGCTAAACCAGCAAGTGACATTGACTCTATCTTCTATGGAAATCTCTGACTACATTTTGCACAGTTTATACACCAAACATTTAATCAATCTGAAACTCAAGGCCTACCACATTTTTCTAAACCATCCGACTCCCGCCTTGTTATCTCTTTTTAGACTATTTTTATAGTAATACAGAATTTAATTCATTCTAATTTTGCAAGTGCATTTGGCGGGTCCCTTGGTGCCCCTTCCTTGTTTCTGCAGTAGTCGTTCTTTAGATCCTACTACGAAATGGCTGCCTGTCCTCTGCTTCAACCCCATCCATGACAAATGCAGCTATACTGAGAATGAATGCTGCAACTTTTTGAAAGCTTGCCATTGGTGATATTTGGCATCAGATATAGGCTGAATATCCGCTACATGTATTTCACCTGTGTGCAACCTGTCTTCTACTGTCTCCGCTGCCCCTTTGAATGCGACCTGCATGTCTGCCTCTCTACTACTTCACATGATCGCCTGGATTATGAACTGTTGCTGAGTCCATTGCTGGCTCATGACCAGCACTGTTCCGGAGACACACTATTAATGGATGTGTTTCATAATGCAATAAGGGGAATATGGACTACATGCACTCATACAGAGAGCCTCCTGCAGCAGACTATCATCGAATATCATGCAAGTTGCCCTGACACGGTCCTGCTTGCAGAAGAATACGTTGAGGATGTCTGTTCTTTTGACTTGCTGAATTGGATGTCGACCCTCTTTGCTTGGAGAGGTGCAGATTACCTTTTGGAACTGATTGCATATCACGGTGCTTCTGAGTTCTTGAGCTTAATTAAATCTCCATAAGTGAGCATAGTAACCCGATTTGACGAGCTTGTATTTCTACTCTTCAAAAATACTGTTTTCCTTTTCTTCTTCTCATTTTACTTTTTCTTCCTTTTTGGATTTTCAAACTTTGACATTCTTTACGAATTCCCCTTGACAGATTTGGTTATGCACTCTTGCTGTTTCCTCTCTGTTTGCCTGGTTGTTACAGAGCTAGTCGGCGAAATGGGTAACTTGCCTGTTGAGGACTTTACTATCTATATTAAAAGTTATGTAGTCTGCCGACAAACCTCTGAGATGCTCTATTTGATGATAACACTTCTTTATAGCTGAGAGAGAAACGTAACTCAAGATGGTGCTTTCTCTATTCTCTTTTTCTGATGACATCTCCCTTTATCAGATATCTATTCACTTCTATACTGATTATAATTCTATCATACAGTTTCTTTTTTGCTGTGGCACATATACCCCACATTATGCCATGTACTTTAAAATAAAAGTTTTTTAAATACTTCATGTCTGTGTCATATGTTACAAATACAATACTGACAGTTAATTCCTTTCTCACAAGGTCTTTAATGTCATTTGCCTGTTCCATGTTCCCTGCCCACCAACTACTAACAATCTTGGGCCTATCCAAATGCAAACCAGATCCCTTTCCAGGTTACACCAATCGTCGAGTAATGTAAATTGGGGCAATATGTAAGTTGCAAAGGCTGTGTGCGCCTTTTTCATATAGCACAGAAATCGATGATGACTTTCTCACTGCCCATCAAATGCCCCCAGCAGCCCAGTGATGGTCAATACAGATGGGCCTCAGTTACCTTCCTTTTACAAACAATGGGAGAAAAAACGTTAGAGAGCGGGAGGAAGGAGGGGAGGCTCAAGGGACATGTCATTCCCAGTCTATCGATATGCCGCCCCTGTGATGTATGCAGGTTCAGCACGAGTGGGAAGCTTGACAATACCTTAACTTGCATTCATGTGTGCTTCACAATTGTACACAAACCAATGCACAAAGTGTGCAAACAACATTTCATTTTTTTAATCTCATTGAAGTTAATAAAACATGTCCGTTTTAAATGCCCACCCAGTATTTTCCCACAAGCTTCAATCTGCAGATGGCCATTTCTTGTGCATTACCACAGCCCATTTTGGACCTCAATTCATCCCTGTACCTTAGACACCAGACCATGTAACCCTTGCAACATCACACACTGCACTCATGACCCACTGAAACCGATTGTAACTTTCTCCGCACTATACAGATTCCTCCAATAAGCCAGTGAAAGTCTAAGTGCTAGTTTTCAGGTTACCTGGGCCTCTCTTACCTACCTTTTACAACAATGAGAGACAAACCGTTAGAGAACAGGAGGAAGGAGGGGGGCTTAAGGGACGTGTCATTCCCAGTCTCTCGATCTGCCGCCCCTGTGATGTACACAGGTTCAGCACAAGCAGGAAGCGTGATAATACCTTAAATTATATTCACTTGTGCTTCACAAGTGTGCACAAACCAATGCAAGAAGTGTGCAAACAACATTTAATTTTTTTCATCTCACTGAAGTCCATATAGCATGTCTGTGTTAAAGCCCCCCCCCCAGTATTTTCCTACAAGCTTCAATCTGCAGAAGGCCATTTCTTGTACATTATCACTGCCGATTTTGGACCCCAATTCATTCCTGTATCTTAGACACAAGACCATGTAACCCTTGCCACATCACACACTGCACTCGTGTACCACTGAAACCAATTGCAACTTTCTCTGCGCTGTACAGATGCCACCAACAAGCCAGTGAAGGTCTATGTGCTATTTTTCACGTTACGTGGGCCTCTCTTACCTTCCTTTTACAAACAACAGGAGACAACCCCGTTGGAGAACCAGAGGAAGGAGGAGGGATCAAGGGACGTGTCATTCCGAAACTCTTGATCTGCCGGCCCTCTAATATATACAGATTCAGCACAGGGAAAGACCCTGGCAATTCCCTCCATTTATATTCACATGTACTTCACCAGGGTAAACACATTTGTACACAAAATATGCTTGGAACATATCCATTGCATTTTTTATCTGTCACATATTCCAAAAACATATCTCTTGTAAAGAAACGCCCCCCACCTGTATTTCCCGACAAGGCACAATCTACAAACATTCCTAATTCTCTTACATTGACCAGGCCGATTTCGATATTAATTTAACCCTGTACCTTACTCACAACACCATGCAGGCCTTTCAACAAAAGAGACTGCTTTCCTCATTTCACGAAAACACTTAAATATATATGGCACACTTCAACAATACCTTCCCAAACACTCATACGAAGTACCATAATCACTAATCCCCTTACCACCATGTATTTCACCTCATCTGTCTTTTCATTCTACACTACTCAACAACTACTAACAGTGTTGACTCTGTCCGAATGCAAAACAGAAACCCTTTTCATATCACAGTTGAGAGTGTCACCATATCACTGAAAGCATGCATACATGGAGCTATATTTTGTCTCAGTAGTACATACTTAAAAGAAACATACAAATAGATATATACTACTGTTATATAGTTATCAAATCTTCCGATGCATAACACGTGTAAAAATTCACATAGAAAGGGACGTGTCCTTCTTAGTCTCTCAATCTGCCGGCCTTCTAATGTCTGAAAATTCTGCACGGCCAGGGACTGTGACAGTTGCCTACACTTATCCATATATATAAAACAAAAGTATGTCTGTCTGTCTGTTTGTCCTTTATGCATTACTATACGATTTATCCGATCACCATGTTACTCTGGAAAGTTGTTGAGTACACTCCTGCAAAGGTTTCTGTGAATTTAAAAAAAAAAAATCTGCCCCCCAGGGCCCTCATAATCTTTCGAATACTGAAATAAACAGCGAATTTGCAAGCATCATCAACAGTTATGACCCCCAAACGGAAATCGATTGGTCAATCTACATCAGCAGCACGAAAGAAAAAGACATTACGAGCTTCAGAAACAGACGAGCAACGGGAAGCAAGGTTAGAAGCTGTTCGAATACAAAATGCTCAAGCCCGTAATTAACAAACGAACGAGCAATGAGAATCAAGATTGGAAGCCGATCGAGTGCGCACTGCTCAAGCCCGTTCTCCTCAAACGAACAAGCAACGAGAATCAAGATTGGAAACAGATCGATTACGCACTGCTCAAGCCCGCTCGAATGAAACAGGAGAGCACTGAGAATCAAGATTGGAAAACGATCAATTACACACTGCTCAAGCCCACTCGAATGAAACAGGGGAGCAAGCAGAATCAATATTGGAAGCCAATCAAGGACGCACTGCTCAAGCCACACTTAAAAATGTTTTAAAAAATAAAATGAATAGGTTTCAATAACAATGACACAATGTAAATGTAATTTTATCATAACGAGTTTCCTTGAATTTCCTTTCTTCTGAGATCGCAGTAACGCGTGACTGGTAAGCTAGTATACAAATATAGCTCACCAGGGTCAAAAGTTCGAGCACAACGACTGCACGCAACATTTCTTTTTTTTAATTTCCCTCAAGTTAATAAAACATGCCTCTTCTAACCCACCTCCCCACTATTTTTCAGAAAGTAACAATATGCAAACGTGCAACATTTTCTTTATGTTGCCCGCATCAATTTTGGAACCCAAATTAACCCGGTACCTCACTTTTAAAACCATATACTCCTTTAAACATGACAAACTACACGTCTTCTTCCTCGAAAACTCCAAAATATATATGGGGTACTTGTTCAGCAACTACTCACACTCTATTCACATTTTGTAACAAATGTAAAACAAATGTAAAACAGCACACTTCATTAATTTACCCCCAAAAAATATTTTCAAACTTAAAAATATTATCTCAAAGACTTAACCACTATTATACAATATATAAGACACCTTATTAACTTGTAACTCACCTCTGCAGATTTTGAATTTCACAAATGCATACAATAGTTTTTTTTCTCAGACATGTAATTCTAGACTCTCGTCAAGAATAAACCCCGTAATGGCAACATTTCACTCTCTTTCTGCACAGAAATATATGTACATAACAAATCAAAATCCTTCCTTCATTATTTCAAATTGCAAATCACATTCCTATTCGTTACTCATATTAACCCTCTCTAACTTTCTTCTAAAATGGCTCAAACTGGTTCTCTTATTTTGTGAATTGGACACTCCCCCACACTTCTGCATCGCCACACAGCCCGAACCCTTACAGCAATTCAGAAGCCTATTTCTAATAATACTACTGCAAATTTTAAAGGACACACTTCTTCTAGACATTCTACTCATTTTGAAAAATGTACTTTAATAGCTTACTAGTTGTAATTAATTTAGCATTTAATATTTTAATACAGCAGTTATTTCTACTCCTCCCCAATCACCTTTTTGAAAATGTCCATACCAACAGTTTCTGGAACATGCAACGGAAGGCTGTAGGTCACAAGTTCACCAAATTTCATCCCAACAGTTTCTGCAACATTCAAGGCCACGTGCAGGTCATAAGTTCACCATACTTCATCCTAACAGTTTCTGGAACATTCAACAGCAGGGACCATTCACAAGTTCACCATTTTTCTGAACAGTACCTTCCAAATGCAAGTAGCAGGTGTGATTGCGCCTCGCACGTCTGATCAAATCCTATGTAGTGTACGTTTCAAACATTTTTTAATAACCAATCAGAAACATACTTTTTCACGAAAGTAACATGCACCCCAATTTTTTTACTACACAATGTTCTTCATCACCCAATCAGTGTGGAGAAGCGTGGCTCAATGGTTAGAGCGGCAGACCCTGATGCAGAGGTCTCGCCCAGGACCAGGTTTCAATTCCCACCTTGGCGGCTCTTGGACTCAATCTCCCCGGACCTGATAATTCTCGCCTCAGTGCCTAGTCTAATCATGGGTCCCACTCTGTGACTCTGGGCAATAGCTTGCTTAATCTCCACAACGGCCCCAGCAGCGCTTGGATGCCTGGCTTCACCTTGGGGGTGCCCAGGAGTGGACATCTCACAGGAAAGCCAGGAAGGGTTTCACAGCGGTATGAATACAGCGCTACAAGACCTCTGGGTAGAAGGCGCTATATAAATACAAACACATATACATTGTTTACTGAAAAAAAAACTTCTTCTCCACCTTTCAACATATCTCTCATTCTACCAACGGACTAAATGAGCTACAAACATCTTTTGATTCCTTCCAGCCATACCTTCAAATTGTTAGTATGGATCGTAGGACACAGCTATGTTTTCTGGTGCAAAAAATATGCTGAACACAGATGTATTGACAAATACCTGGGTTTACAAAATGTATAGTTAAATGGTTTGCATAGGGGGGATTAAAGTGGCACCAATGGCTGCCTTTGGTTAAAACCTCTGTGCATCTCCAAACCCCTGACCTCATGATTGTACACTGTGGTGGCAATGACCTAGGCACATTGACTGGGGTAGGTCTGGAAATGGTCATGAAGGTACCTTTGGACAACTGATGTTGATTTGCCTAAAACTGTCTTTGTATACTCCAATAAATGCCAAGGACAGAAGTGGAAATAATCAAATCAATTCTTTCCTCAGATTGAGAAATCTAGGAAGAATGTCAATAAAGCTGTGTCTGCATACCTTAGAGATCATATCATGGGGTCCATCTACAATAACAACATACGTTTTGATGTGGGTCATATTTACAGAAATGATGGGGTAAACTTCAGAGATCATGGAAACAGTGTTTCTCAACAACCTGAAGCTGTGCGTCCGCACTTACATGGAGCTCCAACAAACTCTCAATCAAAACAAGGGCTCTTTTTAGAGCCACCCTATAACCCAGCACTCAGCCGGGCCATTTTAGGCCCAGGGAACCACATTCCCTGGAGCTTAGCCAAAATGTTTGAGAAAGGCAAAGAGCCCCAAATCCCCTCACTCCCTGCCACCTCCCCACATCCTGCGGCATACGGAATTCCTTTTCAACATAGCCAGTTGCTCAATGCAAGCTCCCTTTGCCCAAAAGCATATCTTCTTTGATTCATATTAACCACTTGGATGCTATGCTTCTTCTGCTGCTTCAATGTAATTTCCATTGAAATCAATGGAAACTCCATGACGAGTTACCCTTGTCATTAGCGCTGAAGGGGTTAAAAGCATGAGCAAATTTCATTCTCTCGTTTCCATCAAGCAAAGCAAAGGTTTGCTATGACAGAGCGGGAACTCGGCATAGATCCCGCCTTGCCATAATTAACTACAATGTCCATGGCGTAGGCACCACGGCTCATTGTTGGAACCGGCCCTCAGAGATAACGATACCTAGGACCATGGAAAGCTCCTCAAGGGAAATTGGACTATGCACCTCCATTCAATTTAAAGCCAGCGAACATCTTACTCCCCGTGGCCGGCAGTACGCAACAGACCACACATTTTAATTCATGAATGCCCAAAGAAGTAGTGTCTCCCTGGACAGTGTGGAAGAAGCTTCACCCCTCCCTTTAAATTTTACGTATACCTCCAAAAACGTGCTGCTCCTCGGAGCAGAGAGGGAAGGAAGACCCGATCCCCCCATATCATTGTTTTTGCTCCAAGGAAGTGGCAGTCCCTGTGACAGTAGTAAACCCTGCATCATATTTAAACATTGCTCTCGGAACTGGCCCACCCGGGGGCTTAATTAAACGAAGCACTCCACACCACGCTTTCTTTTTCTTTTTGCCATCGTGATTTCCAGTTCCCAAGTGAATCCCGTCAAAAACATTTTAAAAATATTATTAACGTTCCGACTTCCTGTGTCACCTCTGAGCGCCCCAGGAAAGTTACAGTGTTCCTACCCTACCCTCTTCGACATTTTTCCCCTTTTCCCCCTAGTTGGTTTAACTGACTCACAAAATGGCTGCCAAGGCTTCCTAGTTTGAAGTGTTGGCAGCAATCCCAGGCAAGCTCTTGCTCGGAACGCCTCAGCTAATCAGATATCACAATTTGAAAATCTTCAAATACCTAAAAAATAACAGAACTGATTCAAACCATTTAAAGAAAAGCATGCTTGCTGAACTAAGAGCTATCTCTCTGACAAATTTGGTGTAATTCCGTTCATCAGTTCAGGCTGTAACCATGTCTAAAGCGTCCTAGGGAAATTAACATGGAGAAAACACGTTTTGGGACTCCCCTTGTTTCTCGGCTCCCCTTCACGAATCACCCCAAAATTTTCAAGACAGGAGCTGACCTGAATTTATTTTATTTATTTATTTATTTATTTTTTTTATAGCACTTATAAGGCGCACAGCTACCCACAAAGGGTTTCCCGGAGCCGGACTAGCAAAGCACAAGACACAACTAGAGAGAGAACAGTCAAAGGCAATTATTTGTCGAACAACCAGGTTTTTACGCTTTTCCTGAATCTCATATAGTTTTCTTCCTTGCGTATATGAATGAACGCTTAGTTTAGAAATTTCGTGAAGAGTCATCAAACGGCGCCAAAGTTATTGGTAAAACAAAATGCTTTTCCTATGGAAACTAGGATGTAACTATAACTACCTACTGGCGATCACCAGTAGGTAATATATATATATGTATATATATTAATCCAAATGTGGCCCAACTCAGGACTCCAGAGCGCTCTCAGGCGGTGCGTTCCAAGAGCAGCAGAGCCTCGCTGCAATACAGAGATTCTTTTTTGCCGAAGGCATTTTCTCCCGCACTCCTAGCTTTCTCTCAATAACGACCAGCAATCCCATGCAGCGCACGTTATTTTATTTTCATAACAGCTTCACCAGCAGCACATTCTCTACGTGTTTCGGTCTCGCAGAGACCTTGTTCACGAGACTAATATCAACTGGCGTATCCTGCAAACATGTTTAAATAAAAGTGAAAAAACACTCAAGGTGACATCATTTCCTTTCATCACGGCAGCTAGGGATTGTGGTACTTATTTCATTTTAACCAATTACTCAGACTTTTATAAATATGTCATGTTTTTCACATTGTGAATAACCGGTTTACTTTTATCCTCCATTGGGTATATTTGTCAGTCAGTCTGCCTTCCAGTGGGTTTTTCTTTCTTCCCATCATTCTTTTCTTAGTTGGTTCTAGTAAATAGTGACATCAACATTCATTTGCTATTCCTATGTTTCCCGTATGTTATTTAAAATATTAATCATCATATTTGTTTCCTTATCTCCCATCACTCTATGATGCCTTATTCAAATTATAAACGAGTGACTTCAAAGGTGTGAAAAAATAAAAGTTAAAAAATAAAAGGATGATTAAAAGCATGTTACTGTGGGAATAAGATTCATTTTCAAATTGGGGGGGCATAATGGTTCAATTGGGATAGCTCAGAGGTGGCTGTCATCCTTTTTCAGTCCATGCGGGCTCTGAGTTCGGAAATTCAGGATATGTTTCGACTCCTTCTGCCTAAGGATTTTTTCATGATCTCCACCACGTGGATTAATAGCTACTGTCTCCACTGCATTAAATATCAGTTCTTTCCAATTCCCTCCATGTGCCTTTTCCATGTGTTTTGCCACAGCGTTGCTATGGTCATTGTTCACAGTTGCCCTGACGTGTTCTAGAATGCGTTTTTTTAATTCGCATTTCGTGCTCCCCACGTACTTAAGAGCACATGGGCATTCAATAATGTATATACCGAATTGGCTTTTACAGTTTATAAGTTGTTGGATTTTCCATGTACGTTTATTGGCCATCATGATCTCCTTTTTATTTTGAGCAATGGCACACACCTTGCATTCTGTGCATTTAAAGAAACCCCTTGGTTTAAGCTAGATTTCCGGTTTCAGTTTTTTCTTAGAATGTTCATCACTTGTTTGTTGCTAGTGGAGTAAGTAGTTATCAATCTTATTTTGTTTTCTTCATTGGCAATAGGAGCCTTTTCTTTAAGTAAATCTGTCCTGTTTCTCAATTCAGTTCTTTTTAGTGCTGTAATAATCGCACCCAGATTGTACTTTTCAAATCTTAATCCTGCCTATTTTTGATGTTTATTCCATTCCTCCTCGTTTGAACATATTCGTGTAATCCTGAGGAACTCCCCGTAGGGCCCCCGTAGGACGTTGCCGTAGTTTTGCGTGTAGAGTTGTTTGCACCTCATTTTTGTCTAATACAATTTTGATTTAGGTCTCATGCAAGATGTGGGTCTATGGAGTTACCCTTATGGAGTTGAATGGAGACCCACATCTAGCATGTGGAGAAATTGAAACTCATTGTAATCATTTGGGAGCTGGATGCAGCAAAATGAGACCTAAATCGAAATTATATCCGCAATTAGCCCCAGGAAATAAAATCGATCTATTTCACGACTGTGTGAATAAAGATCTTTACCAACTAACAGATCCTAAAATCAAGGATAATCTCTCTGACAAAGAACGCCAAGCTTTAAATCAATTAAAAAATGACGATACGATTGAGATAAAAATGGCTGACAAAGGCGGCAATGTCGTCATTCTGGAGAAGGTAGCCTACATGCGAGAGGCATATTCACAACCCAAAAATAAAGAATACTATGAGTAGTTGCAAAGCAATCCTACAACGAAATGGAAAGAGGAATTGGATACAAAACTAGACAACTAGTTGAAACAAAATTTGTTGGATGAAGATGAAGTCAAGTATTTGAAGACAGCCCATCCAAAACTGGCTACCATCTACTTTCTTCCAAAAGTCCATAAACACCCCACTAAACCACCAGGGAGGCCGATTATATCGGCCAAAGAGGCACTACTGGAACCTATGGCCAATTTCCTAGACGTATTCTTACTACCTTATGTGAAGGGATTGACCTTGTATCTCCAAGACACGGGTGATCTGCTAAGGCACTTGCAGGAAACTCCATGAAAATCGACCTACTAATTGATAACTATGGTGTGATATACACCGCGCAGACCCAGCACACAAACGCGTTACCGTTATTCACCCTCTCCGTGCACGACACGGTAAGCTTTCTGGCAACTGGCAACTTCACTTTTGGGTAAACCGCCACGCTATGACCCTTCGTTTCACGCTCACGTGCCTCTCTTGCGTGCACCGGTGCTCTTATTAGTCTGGGACTGACATTCTTTACTTTGTTTTTTTAATTCGACTTTTTAAACCCTGTTACCGACGCACCTGGATATTTTCACCACTTTAAACTCCTCTGCACTTGTATTAGTTGTGTAAAATTTTCACATTCTTGGTCCTTTTCTTACACGCTTTATATTTTCTTTTCCTCATTGTAGATACTAATCCCCTGGAAGAAGGCATCCTAGTAATGCCGAAATGCATTGGGATTTACTTAAGTGCATTTTCGAAAAATGAAAGACTCTTGTGAATGAACGATGTACTTGTGAATATAACAAGACTTATGAAGAAAGAATAAACAAGCATTATTAAAACCTCTGATTCATAAAGTGGTGAAACCTTTATATCAGGACAAGCAAGGAGCCCGGGGGACACTTCTCATTTTTCGAGCAGTGCTACCTCTAGTATCTTTGTATTGAAACATTCAACATGATATTGGATTAAGGGCTTGTAAACACTTTCTGGCATAAAGAAACATACAGTTTACCAATCACAATAAGATGCTCTTAGAAATGATCCAGTTATGCCTGGAACAAAATGCCTTCATGTTTGGGGATCACATTTTTCGGCAAGTCAAAGGCACGGCCATGGGCTTTTCTTTTAGTCCATCGTATGCTTGTCTCACCATGGGACGATGGGAACAAACCTGGGCCTGGAGTAATAATATGTTGACGATCTGCTATTAGTGTGGGATGGAAGAATTTGTCGAATACTTTGACATGCTCAATAACTCTGACTTCAAACTAAAATTCACATATGATATCAGTGAACAGAAAGTGATATTTCTGGATACAATGATTTATATTGACAAAAATGAGTTGCAAACAACTCTACAACGCAAAACTACGGCAACGAATGCGGTGCTACATGCACCAGGCAAGTCTGATCAGAAACATCCCCTATGGGGAGTTCCTCACAATTAAACGAAACAAGCAGAAAGAGGCAAAATAAAGGTCAGAAGGCAGAAGAAAGAGACATAATGAAGGTGAGAAATAAACAGAAATAGGCAAAATAAAGGTCGTAAACGAGCAGAAAGAGGCAGAATAAAGGTCAGAAACAAGCAGAAAGAGGCAAAATAACAATCAGCAAAGAGCAGAAAGAGGGAAAATAAAAGTGAGAAACAAGCAGAAAGAGGCAGAATAAAGGCTGAAACCAGCAGGCAGGGGCCAAATAGAGGTCCGAAACAAGCAGCAACAGACAGAATAAAGGTCAGAAACGAGCAGATAAAGACAGAATAAAGGTCAGAAATGAACCATTTACTCACCTATACAGTTATATACACACCACCAGGGCCGGACTGGTGCTTTCGGGCACCGGGCAATCCCCCGGTAGGCTGGAGGGGGTGTGGGCCGGTTTTTGATCAGGGGGCCGGTTTTGTGGCTGGGGGCCGATTTTCGGCCCGACCGTCACTCACTTCAGAGAGAAGAAGTCACACCAGGTCAAAGTGCCGTGTGACTTGTGTCTGAGAAGACTCTAGTCTCAGTCTCCTTAGACTTCTAAGTTCCAAGCAGGTCTGCCGCCCATACTAATAATACTAGCACCAGGCCAGCAGGCAGCAGCAACAAGCCTGATTGACCGGCGGTATTACACTGCAAGTGCAACCTAAACAAACGTCAGGAGGAGGACGGAGGTGCCTGTGCGCAGCGCGCAGAATTATGCCCTGCCTCCTCCGGCGCGTCTGCGCGCCTCTCTAGGGTGCGGCTGATGTTCCCGCTGCCCGCATGCGCATTGGGCAATTAAAACTGCGCAGTCTTCCCTACAGGTTGCAGCCAGCATCACGAGTGACGAGAGCGAGAGGAGAGTAGAGTAGAGACCGGAGAGGCCATAATGTAATTATTGCACTGGCTAGCCCGCCGAAGTAGCCCCCCTGTGTCTGCCACTGGCACCAACAGCAGGAGGTGAGTTAGTAAGTGTTTCCGCCGTGGCCCCGGTGGCCCGGTATCAATTAATCATTATCATAAATCTTCTTGTCTTCACAAACAGTTAGCGGGTGGGGGCATCGCGCAGTGGTGGTGGTCTGGACGAGGGAGATTCGAATCAGGCCTGATTCCAATCTGACTGACCGCGTTACCAGTGTGTGTGTAACATACCATACAGAGCTGTGCTGTGCATATACGGTCAGTGGTAAGTTACCACCACTGACCGTATATGCACAGCACAGCTCTGTATGTTACATGAGGCCTCTCCTCAGCTAGAGGCTAGTGCCTTGTTCAGCCTTGCCCTTGCTTGATTCTTCAATGAGCTTAGTTACCCACATCCTCTGGATCAAGCAATGATTATGCTTCCATTGTCCTCTTCGGGCCGCCCTGGGCAACCCCCGTGAGTCCCCCAGCGGCCCTGCCCCCCACTCGGGAGTATTGCGAGCTGCGACTGATCATTATGCATGCTTTGACTTTTATGCCACCTTTTCCATTGTTTTGAAGTTGGGCTCCTCTTCTAACCCTGGTCATTGTGTGTGGCAGCCGTGATGTGACAGCTTCTGGGCACAGACACAGCCGCACCCGAGTACTTAACAGGTATTTAAAAGACCATTTACTTGGATCACTCAGATTAGTCAGGTGGTCTGCCACTGGAGTTACGGACACCGGTGGTGCATAATGATTGAATCTTGGGAGGGGTACCCTGACCGTCCCCTTAGAGATAAGAAATTATCTGCAGAGTCTGAAATACTGCACCCGGTTAGTCCTCATTTCCTTCCTTTATTTCACAGGCAGTTTCTGCTGCTGCGCTTTGCTGTGTTCCCACAGATCTTACATTCGAGATGGGTCCGAAATTGCTGGTACTAGCCCCTTCGAAATTAAGAGGCATTCATAATGCGGCCCTTAATGATTTACCTCCAGGAGTGAAGCGGGGCCAGAGGGCCTTGATTAACTCTAGTGTCCCTGCTGGCACCAGGTTATGTTTGCAATCCTGGTGGCTCCTAGCAGCAGAGAAAGCAGCAGGGTCTGGAGATGGGTCCTGGAGGTCTGGAAACCACAGAGTACTAGCATGCAGAGGTGTGTCGATGCCCTCAGTGAGGCCCACATTCGAGGGGAGACAAGGCAACAAGACATAGGGGGCTCCGCCTGGTCTGACTGAACGGAGTAAATAAATGCCCCAAAGCTGTACCGGTTCCACTTGAGTCCCCTATGCGGAGCAGTCAGTGATTTACAAAGGCGGTAGCTCGACGAATGAAAGAATCTCTCGATTCAAAACCAGAGTGATGAAGAAAGAAGCTGGTTTGGTATCTATAAGATTATACATAAATCCTTTTCACGCACACATACCTACTCTCTACCTAGGCACCACAAACTTACTGTATATTATAAAATATCTATTTGTCCAAGAGATGGAATTGTAAATGTACATGCCTTTTTATGGTGCTTAAGACCCGTGACAGAGCATTAAAGCGCTTTTTGCGGTGAGTACCGAACCCATCCATTTAATCAGCTTTGGGATCCAGCAATCACAACCCTTAGACTCGAAGGCTGAAGATCATTTTCGAACTATAACCTCATGAAGAAGTCAATTGAAGGATGAGAATCCATGACTCGTGCTCTTGAAAGAAAATGGAAGATATCTGTGGCTTACTGCCCCATAACATACGAAATAAAAACAAGGTTCTGTTTGTCGAAGGCATAATGGGAGATGGATGTTGTGACAGAATGTACACTGCGCCGTCTGTCAAGTTTGCCAAAAATAATGTATTAAACTTGAGAATTCTTTCTAGTAAAGACCCAGAGAATGGAAAGATACACTGACGAATTCCCCAAAACTATTACTTTAGAAGCTGTCATACAGTCTCCTAAATCTTTTTCTGGTGCCTTATGAATTACTTTATCTGATCCTTTGAACATGAGCATTTAAGTCGAGGGCCCCAGGAATAATTAGGCAACTAGGAATGGCTGTACTCAAAGGTTTTGCAATTTGATGTTTGAAACAGGTTAAACTTAGAAATGTATTTCTCTGTAATGCATAAAATGGTACTGATGTCTCCTTAGGAGTCAGTTTGCTCTGCTTTGGGCCCGTATTCTGTCTGGACACCAATACCCCTGTCCATCTGCTCGTATTTGTCTACTGCCACATCTGTTGTATTGTTTTTCTGTTTCAGATCCCTGTTTGTTTGTTAACCTGACTATTTTGACAACACTGTGTGTCCATGTGTTAGCATTTGCTCCTGTAATTGGGTTTGTCAGTAGTAATTTTGAATCTGTGTTTGTCACCACTTCGCCTTATGTGCTGAAGGGAGCATGCATAGGGGACGGTGTGTTCCAGAATAGCGTGCTGCTCGCCGAAAAAGCTCTTCGACGCCTCATCAGGGGTAGTAAGCGCTATATAAATGCAATTACTATACAATACAATTTACTTGCCTACGAGGCTTTGTTGTGTTTTCACCCCTTCTTCGAGCCACTGCATCTCCACTCTGCATTTGCTGGAAGAATCAACCCCCATGAAATCTTTCATAGCCCCTCCCTCTGAAATCTGGCTCTAGTTGCTCCTCTGGGGGAGGGCGCATTATTTGCCATGTTTTGCCCTTCGTCAGTCATGATCCGTTCCTCATTCTTTCATTATTCTAATGTTGCTATAAAGAGTTTGTTAGGGCAGAAATACTTTTTAATCAGTAAAGCCCCCCACTACAACACCACTGTGGTATGCTTTAAATCCGGTGTTTGTGCTTCTCCATAGCAAACTCTTAAAACATACTGCCCACCAGTATGGATGACATGTGACTCCTGCTACTGGTAATCCTCATTGGCTAATGCGACATTCCCTATAGGCTGATTTACATACTTGTATGATTCATTGTCTCATAATGTGGGCACAATGTAAAGTACTATAACACCCGACACTATGAGTAGCGCTATCCAACCAATGAAGTGCATATGAGAGAGGGGCTACGGAGATATGAGGGGTACTGGTGGAGGGTGGTAGTGACGGAGTCTGAGGAGTAGGTCAAGAGTTGGAGGGGCTATGGAGAGATGAGGGGCATCAGTGGAAAGTGGCAGTGAGGGCATCGGAGGAGGGGGTCATGGGGGGATGTGCTATGGAACGATAAGGAGCACTGGTGGGGGGTGGCAATGACGGAATCCAAGGAGGTTGTAATGGGGTGTAGGGGGGCTGCAGAGAGATGAGGGGCAATGATGGAGGGTGGTAGTGAGGGAGTCTGAGGAGCAGGTCATGAGGGGGAGAGGCTACATAGAGATGTGGGGTACTGTTGGAGGGTGGCAGTGAAGACATCCGAGGAGGAGGGCATGAGGGGGAGGGGCTATGGAGAGATGAAGGGCACTGTTGGAGGGTGGTAGTAAAGGTATCTACAGAGTAAGAGGTCTGTGGTGGGGCACCAATAAAGATTTTTGGACCAGCGCTAAAGCCGGTCCTGTCATAGCCCCTTCATTTTTTGTTTATTTAATGAGCAGTCGGGTCATTAGGTCAACTGTGGATTATATTTTAAAGTGTGTACTCATTAATTTTCCTGATATATATTCAATGATTTAAGTTTGAGGGTAATTTCCTAAAGATTTTTACCGGGATTATGAAAATGGAGTCAGATGGTGGCTGATATGGGGCTGGGGCCTAAGGTCAGCTGTGAGCTAAGGTGCATGGGAGATGGATGGATGAAATTGGATAATCAGGCTGGGAAGGGAGTGTGCTACAGAGTCCGGGGTATCTGCATATAGTAATGAAGAGAGATTCTCTCTGAATACTGGCAATGAGGTAGACTGAGTAGAGTTACTTGCCTTATACTTCCACCTCAGAAACCACCACTTCCCATCAAAGGGACCTTACATAGGATACATTTAAAAAAGAAAAATTAAACTTTTGTTTCATTTTTTAAGAGCAAGCAGCGGTCCGTGGGACCACTGCCTGCTCTTGAAATATTTTTTATCAGCCATTTACAAACAGGAAGGGATCCCCTGGCGACTCCTTCCGCTTTCCAAGCAGGTTACCACCTACTTGAAGTAGGTTGTAAACTGCAAGTGTTTTGCAATTGCAGTCTATGACCTGTGAGAGGCTGAGCTGAGCGCACAACTCAGGCTGAGGGGTTCGGACCCCCTCCGTATATGCACCGCTGAGCTATGTGTGTACATGCTGATGACAGGACCGTCGTGGGTGCAGGCAATAAATCAAAAATTTGTAATTATGAAGATGAATCAATCATTATCATGATTACAATTTTTGCTTTGGTGCACATGGTGCAGGCGGCCACACCAGCAGGCCGCGATTAAAGTAGAAGAACTGAACTAAGCTAATGCAGCAGGCTGGTTGGCTGTTTTGTTCGTTCTCCTACTTTAATCACGGCCTAGGTATGGGTTGGATTAATATTAGTGATCAGCAATTGCTGTAACTTTGAGGGATTGTGCATGGAATCTGTAGGATACACCAAGCTATTTTTGCTCTTATTTTGAGAAACTATTCAGTGAGATGCAGACACACTTTATTGTTGTAAATCACTGGCAGAGCCAGAAAGGCCATCTTTGTAGTACAACTGTACACGGTGGTGCATCCTGCAAAGCTGACCCCATTGCCATATCATGTGCCTTAGTGATAACTCCTAACAGTGAAATCTACATATTTTTTACTAAAAACCCAGTTGTGTTTAAACCTTGGAGTTAATCGTATGATCACATATTTGTTTGCACTTTGAGGACCAAAGGAAAGTGAGGCTGACAAACGTCATGTAAAAAAAGTTGTCTCTTCCTTTGGATCTGCTGCAGTTTACAACAAGTTTTGAAAATGCTGACTCAGAGGCGTCCAAGTTTGGTTCAGGAAGGCTGGATCCTTGGCTGGTGTTGGGATAAGCACACACTGTGTAATGTGTTCCATTTCAGACTCTTTGGATATGCATTTATCTCATGTTCATAACCTTAAAACGTTTCTATGACTATGGACCAAGTGCTGCCTGCTGTCAATATCGGGACGTACAGGTAGCACAGTCGTGCTCTGTCTGACATGCATGTTGCCCCATAGGTGGCTGAAGTGGCTTGCTCGCTACACACCATGTGGGGGCTGGTCTCACTTTTACTTTGTTCTCTCTGATTCACTACTTGTGTCTATTTTTGGTGCTCTCTGAAAGAATGCCTATGGGTACATATGACTGGGTGGGTAACCTGATGTTCTTTAAAGTCATTATCTACTGTTTACTGTGCTTTGAAAGTTGATACAATTTGAATATGTAATGAAAATGTGCTGTAAAATTCACGATTTTGGTCTGTCGTTTTCAAAATATTTCTTGGGGTGAGAACACCCCTCAAACCCCCCTAGTGGCCGTCGCGCTAGATTTGCTGCGCGCGCTCGCTAAGTGCCGGACGGGGGCTGGCTCGCTATGCGCCGGACGGGGGCTGGTCTGGCAAAATTTGCCAGGGCTGCTTTCAGTTCCCAGTCCGGCCCTGCACACCACCTCACTTATTCACACAGATACTAACACATACTTACTCTCTTATACAATCACTGACACAAGCACACACTCATTCACACAGCCAATCTCACAATCACTCCTCTCACATATAGTCATTTATATACTACAACACTCAAATATACTGCCTTTCACATACGTAGTTACTCACACATGTACCACTGAGACTCCCATTCACTCACCAACACAGCCATACACACACTCACCCACCCATACAGCCCCTCACAGATGTACTCTAAACCCATACACCCACATCACCCACTCACACATCCATGCAGTGAGTCACACACACCCCACCCACCCACACAGACACTCAGGCCCCATACAGATACTCAGATAAGCACAGAGCGGGTCATCTGCTTGACCTGATCTTTGCGGCACCTGACCTAGTGGTTATGGGAGAAATTCTTCCAATGGATTGGACTGATCACTCATTGGTCAAATTCTTTCTGCACAAGACGACTGGCCCTCACAAGGCCCCGGCGCCGACCAAGGAAATTAAATGCAGAGACTGGAGGGCTCTATCACGCGCACATCCTTTGGGCGAGATGTTCCATTTACAACAACTTTTTGATGTGAACAAAAGCATAGACGACAACTACAATTCCCTTGTCTCCAGCATCACGAGGGTGGTCGACACCCTTGCCCCCCTCAAAAATCGGACCTGCAGGGGTAAAGACTCTGCCCCTTGGTTCAACGCCGACCTAAAACTACTAAAGCTTGAATGTAAGCAGGCAGAGAGAAGGTGGAGACGGGATTATAATAAAACTTGTAAAGACACGTGGAAAACTAAGATCCACGCGTATAAAACTCTCATCAAAAAATCTAAAGCTGATCACTACTCTTCCTTGATTTGTAACACTAACAACAATTCCAGGAGCATTTTTAGCATCCTAAACAGCGTCACTAACCCGGAGTCTTGTAAAAATGTGATCGTCCCCTCCCAAGACCTATGTGACAACTTGGCCTTATTCTTCAAGGAGAAAATTGAACTTATCCTTAAAGATCTGGATACGCCTTTGACTGCTGGCAATCCCCTCTCTTTGAACACTGTTATTCTGGAAAATCAAGCGCCTAACTCAGTTGTGCCTCCAGAAGAATTCCTCTGCAGGTGGCCACCGCTAACTTTCGAACTCTTTACTAAGGTAGCCAGAGGGATCATGTCTGGGTCTCCATTGGACCCAGTACCCCCTAAAATCTGGAAAGAATTCGAAGCAGTACTCTTCCCCCCACTTCATCTAATCTGTCAGCAATCCCTACTGACCAGCACTGTCCCTGCCTACTGGAAGCGTGCGCTAGTCTCCCCTTTGCTGAAGAAACCCTCCCTGGACCCGGATTGCTCAAAAAGTTACAGGCCCATCTCACTGTTGCTGTTCCCTGCCAAAATAGTGGAACGGGTGGTCAGTAACACCCTCTCTGACCACCTGGAACTTCATCTACTACTGGATGGGGACCAATTTGGTTTCCGGCCTGCTCATGGAACCGAAACTGCCCTTATTATCGCCATGAACGAACTTCAAAGGCGAGCAGACAGAAGTCAGGCATCTTTTTTGATACTGCTCGATATGTCTGCCGGCTTTGACACGGTGAATCACAAAATCTTACTGAGACGCCTATGGGAGGCAGGAGTGAGAGATACGGCACTGAACTGGTTCCACTCTTTCTTGCTGGACAGGCAACAAGCAGTATCTCTACCTCCTTTCCAATCTGTCTTGTCCCCTGTAACGCACGGAGTCCCACAGGGCTCTTCCATTAGCCCAATACTTTTTAATATTTACCTTAGGCCACTTATTCTTCTGATCAAAAGTTTCGGCATCAAAACCATTAACTATGCTGATAACACGCAGATGATCCTCTCCCTGGAAGGAGAGGACTCTATCTCCATAGAGATCCTACACAATTGCCTGCGGGAGACATATATATATTTTTTTTTATATTACCTACTGCGAAAAGGTAGAGGCGGCTCTGGCTGAACCTCCGTGCAGATCAGTAGGAGGCAGCTCCAGCCGCAGCAGGTTGCTCCACGGCACCCGCCCTGCCGGGTGGAAAGATAGAGAAGGTATGCAGCAGCGGTTGCACTCAGTAAATTCAAGCTTAAAAACGGGTTAGTCGTGTTTAAAGACGACAAAAAATCTTACCGGGTAAAGAAACGCGGGTGCTCACAAGTGACCAAGTGTATCCAGCGTCTGAAGAGACAGACTAAGTGCTCAATAAGAAGGGGCATAGTAGTAGAAAGGGTGGAAAGATAGAAGCAGCTCCGAAGGCTCCCGAAGGCTCTAGCTGCAACGGACAGCTCAGCAGCTCCGGCCTCGGGAACCCTGCAGAGTCAGCCGCCGTCTTCCTTCTTCTCCCCTCGCGGCGGGGGGCGGGCATTCCCGGCCGGCCGCGCTGGGATTGGCCGGCCGGCCCCAGCACTTCCGGGTCGCCGCGGCGGCCCGATTTTAGGCAGGCAGGCGGAGACAAAAACGAGGTGGGCACTTAGCCGCTTCTCTTGCGAATGGGAGGGCTCCCTCCCATCACGGGAGCCCTGCAGAGTCAGCCGCCATCATCCTTCTTCCCCCTTGCGGCGGGGGCGGACATTTCCAGCCGGCCGCGCAGCACTTCCGGGTCGCCGCGGGCAGCGCGGCGGCCCAATTTCAGGCAGGCAGGCGGGGACAGTGCGCGCACGCGTGCGCGCTTATAGATATATAATTGAATTTAAATGCAATTTTCTCAGGAAATACTGGACGGATTTACACCATTTAAAGAAAAGCGTAATCTGCGAACCAGTCTCTTCCATTTTACCAAATTTCAAATAATTTCGTTCAGCCGTTCGGGCTGTAGCCGAGTTTAAAGGTCCTATGGAAATTAACATGGGGAAAACACGTTTTGGGACCCCCCTTTTTTCTCAGCCCCCACTTGACGAATCCCCCCCAAATTTTCAGGGAAGGAGCGGAGCGGAGCGAGCCATCTTCTTTGAGAAATTTGCGAAGATTCATCAA
The DNA here is from genome assembly GCF_964263255.1 of Lissotriton vulgaris. Classification (NCBI taxonomy): domain Eukaryota; kingdom Metazoa; phylum Chordata; class Amphibia; order Caudata; family Salamandridae; genus Lissotriton; species Lissotriton vulgaris. The sequence goes on along the minus strand of NC_141685.1, from coordinate 2,038,799,066 downwards.
CCAGGGCCAAAGTTATTCCCAATAGAATGTTGGGGATTTCCTATGGAAACAGGTCCTAACTATATATACCTACTGGCTACCGCCAGTAGGTAATATATATATATATATATATATATATATATATATATATATATATATATATATATATATATATATATATATATATATATATATATATATATATATATATATATATATATCCTGTGCACCGTCTGTCTCCCAGCTCGCACGCTCGCGCAGACCCAGCAAGCAGACTCCGGACACGGACCTCGAGGTATAAACAGCTTTATTCACGCAGAAAGAGTCACCTATATATATATAACGAAACCGTTATTCACAAACATCATCCTTTCCAGAAGAATAACGCGAGTAAGCCCAAGTTTTGTGCAGATTCTTCAGTGGTTTATTGTGCAAGTATAACGCCAGCCATCCGCCATAACGCGTTTCACCTCCCAAACGAGGCTTGATCACATGACGTGTATTGAAACAAAAGAGGGTCTTAAATAATCCCAAATGGGGGCGCGGCATATCAAACTTATTTAAAGTGACCAGTGCATATATCATTTTCTTTCTCTCAAACTTTTCGTCAATTTGAAACAGAATTGAGGGCATAGTGCCCAATGGCTTCGATCCCACATACATTGAGCTGTAACATCCAATACATGGAATTTCAATTCATCCTCATTCCATGTACACAATAAATTACATTTGAATATAGATAACTAAAATGTCAAAGTTATCAAAAATATATCTATGTACAATCTGTTATCAAAAACACATAAATATATATATAAATATCAAAAATATATTGATCTATATATAAAAACATCTTTTTACATTATATAAATATATACACATTAAAATTAGTCATGTGTACATATCCTGTGGGAGATAAATATCAAATCGTTCAAATTGCTAAGTCTGTACATGATAATCTAATGATTATGTAAAATAATTCTTGGATAAGCACAAGTAAGCAACCTAACCAAGCTGCAGATATGCCTCCATCGCCTATTTTATCTTCTTTAATACAGAGACCCTCAAAAGCAGCTGTGAAATATATCTAAAGTGTGTTAAAGTAAAGTGCCCGTGCCACAAAATTGAAAAAAATTCCAATTATAACGAAATTATTTTAAAAACCATTTCACAGAAAAGATGGGATTTGGGGATACCGGAGCCTTAAAGATTCATACAATTATTTGATGGCTGTGCTGAGATGATTTTAAAGCATCAGCCGGGGTATGCTTGGCATCCCTAGACAGAACATGATCAAGGGCAATCACCTGCACCCAACAGGGGGAAAGAAACGAAATAAAGTAAAAAGTGTGTATTAGCTAATCCAATATCAATGAAGCTGGCAAGTAAACACATTATACTGACAGAATTTCATAGTTCCTTTAGACAGGTGTGTAGGTCTTCCCGGTCATTGAGTCCAGCCGGACTCTTGCTGTTCATTTCCAAGATGTATCTAGTCTCCAAGATGCGTAACCTGCCCTCTCTATCTCCTCCCCGTTTTAACGGTGGTACCGTATCAACTAGATAATATTGAAGACTACTGGGGTCACTGTTGTGCAATAATTCAAAGTGACGTGCCACCGGGTAGGACTGATCCTTGCCAGTTATCGCTCTGATGTGTTGGAGTATGCGTTTATGCGCTGAGGGTCGCGGGCTGCCTATATAATTTAGGCCGCACGGGCACTGTAAAACATAAATTACAAACTCCATCTTGCAAGTCAAGCGTTTAGTGATGGGTATAGTTTTCTCCCAGAATGGACTCATATAATGAGTTTTGTTTACCCCATAGCGGAAAGCTTTACAGAAAGCACATTTTCTGAAGCCTTTGTTTAGGGCCTCCCATGTGCCGGACAGGGTTGTCTCTAAGTTGTTACTAACCAGGGCGTCCGCCATGGTCGGAGACTTGCGGAAGGTGATTTCTGGTCTTATGGAGACATCACCCCCAATAATTGGATCCCCTTTTACCAATTTCCAATTTCTGAGGAAAATCTTTTTAATCTCTGAGTGCTGTTGACAAAAGAGGACTATGACTCTAGAATTTATATGCGGGCTGCCAGGGTTAATTGCTAGTTCTTTTGTGTTAGGAATTAGAGCCTCCTCTATTGTTTTAGCTCTTGTCCTTCTAATTGCTTTATCAAGAACATTTTCTTTATAACCCCTTTCTAGGAAGCGTTGTTTACTCTCCTGTTGTGCAGCTTCACAATCACTATCTGCGCTGCAAATTCTCCTCAATCTGAGCATCTCCCCATAGGGGATGCTATTGATGAGGTGGCGCGGGTTTTGACTTGTGGCGTGAAGTACTGTGTTTCCCGCAGTTATTTTTCTATATAGTCTAGTCTCTAGTTTCTGGTTCTTGACGAATACCTCTATGTCTAAAAAGTTAACAGAGACATTGTCTATGTGAGAAGTAAATTTCAGATTTAAAGAATTTGTGTTCAACAATTTAACAAACTCCTCAGCGCTGGATTTTGAACCCTTCCAAACTAAAAAGAAATCATCAATATATCTCAAGTACAGCATGACATTGGTTCTCATGATGTCACCATGTGATCCCATGAGGACCCGCTCCTCCCACAGCCCCATGTGCAAGCATGCGAAGCTGGGGGAGAAGCAAGCCCCCATGGACGTACCTCTCAATTGCTGATATATCTGTCCATTAAAAATGAAGTAATTCTGTTCCAAACAAAGTTTTAACATGCCTAAAATCATCCGATTATGGCTGGAACAATTCTCTGGACATTTGGATAGATGGTGCTCAGCGGCTTTTATGCCACCACAATGCCTTATAGACGTATATAAGGAGGTAACGTCTAATGTCATTAAGATATAATTGTAATTCAATTCCAGATTGTTCAGCTAATAGATAAAGTCTGTTGTGTCTCTCACATAGGAAGGTAATATTTGCACCCATTCATGTAAGAAAAAGTCGATGTATTTCGAAATGTTTTCCGTGGAGCTATTTATTGCCGAAAGAATTGGTCTTCCAGGTGGCATTAATGGATTCTTGTGAACTTTTGGCAATAAGTATAGGGTAGGTATCACCGGACAGTCTTTTTTTAGATACTTGAATTCATCATTAGAAATGAGTCCACCACTCCTCCATGCCATTAATTTGGAATTTTGTTCCGACCAAGCTGTTTTTATTGCAGTGAGATTGCTTTTTTTGTAACAATCCGGGTCACCCAGTTGTGATTCAGCTTCTTTCACATAATTATCCTGATGTCAAAGGACGATGTTTCCCCCTTTGTCTGCCTGTCTCACAATCACATTTTTATCAGCTTTGAGTTTCCCAATCAAATTGTTGTAGCTTTGATTCTGTCGGCTTATAATGGTATGTTTTTTATTTGTGGTCACATATAGTTTTTTCAAGTCTTTTATGACAAAGTCCTGATACAAATCTAGACTGTCGTGTGTCACGATGGGCAAGAAGGTGGATTTCTTTTTAAAGGAAGTGAATCCTGGAACACTTTCAGCGCTATTATTTAGTAACAGGGGCTGCGTCACAGTCTGACCCTCCTGTTGCAAGTCCCATATTTCATTCAAGGTTACGTCTGCTCCGGTTGCGAGCAAGTGGGACTTGATGCATCCAAATTTCTTTGTTTCCTGTATGGATGCAAACAATGGTATTTGCTTAATTTGAGTTTTCTGATAAACTTGAAAGTGTCCATTCTTAGATTCGCATAATTCATATTGCTCGGGCGACAGTAGGACAACCCCAGACCTAAAATCTGTTTCTCTTTTGTGGTTAGAATAACATCAGTCAGATTTATGATTGTTGTTGGGTTGAGGTTGAGGCTTGCGCTTGTGTTGGATTTTGAAATCTGTTCCATTTGCCTCTGTTTCCTCGATTGCCCCTCTTCCCTCCAGCCATATTTCCTCTGGTGGCATTTGCAGCGCTGGAGGTGCTTGTTGTTGGCCCTTTGCCGTCTTGTTTGGGGTCTACTTTCGACTTTGATCTCAATGTGTCTCGATGGCTTTCGCAGAGGCAATTTACCTCTTGCGCCAGAGACAGTTTGGTAAACCCCTCCTGCAAGTTTTTTCTCCTTTGATCGTTATCTGAGTTGCTTTCCGCTGCTGAACTCAGATCAGTGGAAGAAGCGGATGCAGTAGCGCCTTGCCTGATTCTTTGACTGCCTTTGCCCACTTGCGCCTTGATATTGTCATATCGGCGCGCAAAAGTAAATATTTGGCCATGAAGGTAATCAAGTCTGTCCCGCTCAAACTTAAAAGCTTTTCTCTTTTTAATTATGTCTTCCTCTTTCGCAAGTCTTGCCATCATTTCATCTCTCATTTTAGTTGTTTGATCCGTGATGCCTATTGTGGTCAATTCAGCTTCCACAGCTTCAATTTCAATCTGCAATTTTACCCTGTCACTGTCTGCATATTTTGCTAGGATAGCCATTGAACGTGCAGAATACTCCAAATTCGTCTCAGCCCATTCAGCCAACATAGCTGGGTCCGGGTTTTCATAACTTGGAGCCAGGGTACTCCTGAGACCTCGTGGGACACGTTTGACCATTAAATACCGAGTTAGGGATTTATGTTCCCACCACTTCGACGGTTCACGTTTCATCAGCGTTTCCAGCTAGAGAAATGTCTCCCTCACGTTGGGGCCGCCAGTGACTCTCGCATCATGCTCTGAAACGGGTACAAAATTCGCCCCCTCCGGATTTTCCACAAACATGTGGTCCGCAACTTCCTGTCTGCGCTTCAACACGTCGGCGGACATATTGGCTATTAATGGCAATAACTTTCAGCACACACCAAAGAAACAAGCAGTTTGCGCACTTTTAAATTGTACGGCGCTCGCTGCTAGGCACTCCCTCCTCTGTGACTTGCATTTACTGTCCTACCTGGACTCGGCTGTCGGCAGCTTTCCCACAAATGTCAGGTCGGCTCGGATTCCTTTCGTCCCGATAGGTACGTGTGTTCACCTCACAGGGGCTCAGGCAGCTTCCTCCTACGGGAGTACAGTTTCCGATTCTGGTTACGGGATCCCAGCTTCCTGCTGCACCACGCCCAAGGCTTGGGGAGGGGCTTCTTACTCGTACCACGAACGCTCCTTGGTACATTTAGATAACAAAACCGTTATTCACAAACATCATCCTTTCCAGAAGAATAACGCGAGTAAGCCCAAGTTTTGTGCAGATTCTTCAGTGGTTTATTGTGCAAGTATAGCGCCAGCCATCCGCCATAACGCGTTTCACCTCCCAAACAAGGCTTGATCACATGACGTGTATTGAAACAAAAGAGGGTCTTAAATAATCCCAAATGGGGGCGCGGCATATCAAACTTATTTAAAGTGACCAGTGCATATATAATTTTCTTTCTCTCAAACTTTTCATCAATTTGAAACATTTAAACTTTACAGAAACACATAGTCACTGTATGATGTCATTAGTGATGTCATCAGTGATATCAGTTCAGATGTCATCAGTGATGTCACTGATTATTTCATGTCAATGCTAGGAGTACCTCTGGAAGAGGAGAAGGCAACCCCCATGTGGCAACACCTTTTGACCTTTACCTATTGTAGTCTACAATTGATATGAAATTAGGGTACTATCCCGTAATTGTAGAATTATCTCCTGTAGTAAGCACGCAAAATTTTCGGCAATTATAAACCAGTCAGAAAATAGTAAGCTATGAGAGTTCATACAATTACATTTGAACCATCTATTAGTATTTACTATTATTTGTTTTACATAATAATGGTCTGAATTACAATCTGATTGAAACCACTGAGTTTAAAACATGACTGTCGATAAAGTTTTGTTGTTGAATTGAGGAGGAACCATAGAATGCAAAGTATTTTGTTTATGTTTCTTACAAATACGTCAGCATTGACGTTGTACAAAAGAAAGTGAAATGTCAAAAAAACAAGTTATGTGAAAAAGATCGCAAGAACGAAACGCATCTGTTTCTTTGCCATTATTTATGCTTGTTAACTGAAGGCCGCATTGGTGTGGCTGTTTCCTTGACAGAACCAGGAAGGAGGATTACCATAGGTTTTAGGGATGTCATAGTTAGAAAGTAGCGTTTAAAAAGCCATGGAAATTCACTGAAAAAAACCAAAGGTTTCAGGGAGATTATAGTTAGTTTGACATTTACTCGTACAAAACCAGAGAAATTACTCCGTCATAGTTAGTTCAGCTAACTATAACTTGCGCCCCCGCATTGCACTGCTGATGACATCACATATTACATCATTCATGACAAGGTCAGTGACATCACTGATGACAACTCAAATGACATCACTGATGACATCATCAAGAGACTGTGTGTTTCTGAAAAGTTTAAGTATGTTTTATATACATATGCCAAGATGTATTGAAGAATGAGTAGGTGTATAAGTGTTTGAATGTATCATTTAGTAGGTGTGTGACTGTCTGTATAATTGAGTGATTAAACGTGTCTTAGAAATGCATGGGTTAGTGACTAAACTGTGTAAATGCCTGTATCAGTCTGTCAGTTGGTGTGTAAGCGATTGCATTGGTTGTTGAGTAACTACATGAGTGTGTATATGGATTATTGATTGGTTGTCTTAGTATCTGTATGGGAGCCTGAGTGTCTGTGTGGGTAGGTGAGGGGTATGTGACTCTGGGCCCGATTCACAGAATGAACTTAAGACTCAATCCTAAACTTACTACTATTTTGGTATTCACAGAATGCACTTACTACTTTTGGCATTCACAGAATGCACTTACTACTTTTGGTATTCACAGAAGTTAGGATTTTGTCTTAAGTTTGTCTTAAGACAAACTTAAGACAGACTTAAGACAGACTTAAGACAGACTTAAGACAAAATCCTAACTTCTGTGAATACCAAAAGTAGTAAATTCATTCTGTGAATGCCAAAAGTAGTAAGTGCATTCTGTGAATACCAAAATAGTAGTAAGTTTAGCATTGAGTCGTAAGTTCATTCTGTGAATCGGGCCCACTGTTCATAGATGTGTGAGTGGGTGATTCACTGGCTATATGGGTTCTAGAGTGCATCTGTGAGGGCTGTATGCGTGGGTGAGTATGTGTATGGCTGTGTTGGTAAGTGAATAGATGTCTTAGTGGTACATTTGTGAGTATCTCCATAAGTGAAAGACAGTGTATGTGAATTTTGAAGTATATAAATAACTATATTTGGGCGTCAGTGATTGTGATAGTGGATGTATGGATAAGTGTGTGATTGTATCAGTGGTTATATAAGAGAGTAAGTATGTGTAAGTATATGTATGAATAAGTGAGGTGGTGTGTGTATAACTGTATAGGTGAGTAAATAGGAGTGTGATTGATTCTTTGCATGACTGACTACGTGTGTGAGTAAATCTATGGGTGAGTGATGGTGAGTGAGTGTCTGTATCGGTGCATATCATAGTGTTGTCTTGATGAGTGACTGTATGAGTGAATAAGTGGATGTGTATATAGATGTAGGAATCAGTGATTGGGTATGTAGTAACTGGTATTGGTGTGTCTATGGTTTCAAAAATGGTAGTCTGTATTTTAGAGTGGGTGTATCAAAGTTTATATTAGGGGGTGAGGAGTTGCATCAGATTATCAAGTAAATTATGTTATCAGTAATGTCATTTGTCATTTGAGATGTCTTCAGTGATGTCATCAGTGATGTCACTGAGCCTGTCATGAATGATGGAATATGTGACGTCATCAGCAGTGCATTGCGGGGGCGCGAGTTACAGTTAGCTGAACTAAGTATAAGTGCCGAATTTCTCTGGTTTTGTATGAGTAAATTACTAGCAGTAATTGAAGCAGTTTGTATACTTGCTAGGAGCCTAATCTTCATATAATCTTCGTTTCAACTTTAAAGTTTTTAGTATTTTAGATATCTCGCTGAATTGCTTGTTGGGGGAGCTGTGTTCAATGCTCAGGGGGTAAGGATTGTTTATCCCCTACCTACACTCGCACGTTTGAGCAGCCATTTTTCTGGGTCAGCGCTCTAGTGGCTGAACCCCTGCTCAGTTCAGGGCTATATATGCACCAGATGACAAGACCGCTCAGCGGTAATTGAAGCAATTTGTATACTTGCTAGGAGCCTAATCTTCATTCAATCTTCGTTTTAACTTCTTTGAAGTTTTTAGTATTTTTGCTATCTCGCAGAATTGCTTGTTGGGGGAGCTGTGTTCAATGCTATGGGGGGAGGTGGTGTTTATCGCCTACCTGCACTCTCACTTTTGAGCAGCCATTTTTCTGTGTTAGCTCTCTAGTGGCTGGACCCCTGCTCAGTTCTGGGCTACATAAGTGCCAGATGATGCGACCGCGCAGCAGGCAAGCGCAGTGGGTGCGCTGCTGGCATGCCAAAGGCAAGCCCGTCTGCGCCCGTCCATGCCTGACTGGGGCTAGGGGCCAGAACCCCTGCCTCCCCTCCTCAAGACTACTATTGTTATACCGGTATGCAACTCAAACAGCTAAACAGAGTTTTAGGACCAAAATATGCCCATTCCATTTTTCTCGGAGAGTCTGTCGCTGGCTGCTCATATTGCTCGTTTAAGCTCCTGCCATTCCCTCTCACCCCCTACTTTCCCAGAAATTATATAAATTGCTTCTTCTAAATTGCAGATCGCTGCCTAAACACCCAGCAGAGATTTCCATCCTTTTAAAATACCTAGATACAGACATTCTGATCCTAACAGAAACTTGGCTCAATTCTTGTTCAGAGACAGATATTGTCCAATCTCTACCCCCAGGTTATCTAATTAAGAAAAAGAGAAAATGACAGGCAAAGGCGGCAGTATCGCTAATATTTATAAAGACCACCTGAGCTGCCGCTTGCTCGGCAGCCCACTATCAGACTGTGAGAACTCTCACTTCTCTATAGGATTCACTCCTCATCTTTCGCTGTTAGGTATCCTTGTCTATCGCCCACCATGGCCTATCTGCCAATTTTGCAAGTCAATATTAGAAGAGTTGTTAACCTTGCTAGCACTGCTGCTAACCTCAGTTACTTAGGAATTTTAACTTACATTTTGATGATCCATCCTCCTTGACCATGACAGCTTACTCAGAAGGTCATGCTTACGACCCATATTAAAGGACACCTCCTCGATCCAATCTTTTCAAATTTGGAGGAATTAACGGGGAAAGAACCAACTCCTCTACCCTGGTCAAGTAATTCCCTGATCCCCTTCCTTTGGATCCCCTCAAATGCTACCCCCTAACTCAGCCAACACAAACCTTTTCCCGCCCCTGGTCTAAACTCCCCTTGGATAAGTGGATCGTGGCAGTTGAGAGGACTAAGCCAACCCCTGACACCAATCCAGTTGTTGCTAATGAAAGATTTAACGACTGGATCGAGGGCTCACTTGACCAGGTCCTTCTGAAAAAACAGATCCAGAGGAAAGGAGGGCCCAATAAGATGGCTTGGTTCTCCCCTGAACTTTGGGAATTAAAACAGAGGTGCAAAAAAATCGAAAGGGCCTGGAGGAAAGATTTGTCTCCCAGCAAGAAATTGGATTATAGGGAGACCATTAGAACCAATTCCCCTCGAGCAACCTTTCATATTGCAAAAAAAATACTTGAAGCCCACCTACCTCCAGATGCACCTGATGTATCAGGTCGTCGCTGCAATGAACCTGCGGACTATTTCTTCAACAAAATCCAAAACATTTATTCATCCTTCCCTTCAGCTGATAGCTACATTTACCTCAATCTTAAGGACATTGGCCCATCTGAAATTGAACACTCCCTGGAGGACTTTCCTCCGATGACTCAGAAATCGTTTCAGGTCATCTTGGCACTTGTTAAGACTGGGTTGCCAAAAGACCCAGCTCCATCCAATATTCTGGGGCAGGCAGCTGCTACTGTTGCCCCACCCATCATTGATGTAATCAATGCCTCACTCTCCACGATTACGGTTCCTCCGATGTGGAAAAGAGCAATGGTGAAATCCCTTCTGAAAAAACCTAACCTGAACCCAGACTCCTTGGGCAGCTATTGCCCCATTTCGCTCCTCCCCGGAATTAGTATTGTATTGTATTGTATTGTATATTGGATTTATATAGCGCTCATCACCCAGGGGTCTCTAAGCGCTTGCCTTGGGAACCCATCCTGGCTTTTCCCTGTGAGATAGCCCATACAGGGCATCCCGAAGGTGAAAGCCAGGCATCCCGCCGCGGGGGCCGTTGTGGAGATTAAGCAATCTTAATGCCCAGAGTTGCAGAGTGTGAACCCATGATTAGGTAAGGCACCGAAGCGAGAATTATCGAGTCCGTGGACATTTGAGCTCAAGACCCTGCCGCGTCGGGAATTGAACCCTGGTCCCAGGTCTGACCTCTGCTTCAGGGTCTGCCTGCTCTAACCAGGGAGCCACACTTCTCCAGTAAGCTCACTGAGAAACATGTTGACCTTACAGTCTCTACGTTCCTCAAATCTTATGACCTCCTTCACCCCTCTCAAACAGGTTTTATCGGCATCAAGGCACTGAGACTGCCTTGTTAGCGGTTGTCAAAGAATCTAGAAAGATTCTTGATGCAGGAGGGTCTTCAGCTGTGATCCTTCTGGACCTCAGCACAACCTTTGATATGGTTAAAAACTGAATTCTGGACAACCATCTTAGAAGTTTGGGTGTGACTGGTACAGCCTTAACATGGCTGCAATCATTCCTTGAGGAAATAATTTTCCAGGTGTTTGAGGGTGAGGCCATTTCAAAATCTCTGCCCCTGCACTGTGGAGTTCCTCAGGGTTCATCCTTGAACCCCACTATTTTTTAATGTATATATGGCTCAGCTGGCAGATATTGAGCTCCCTTTTGGGGTTCACATAGTCACATGTGCGGATGACACCCAACTGGTCGTAGCACTGAATCATCCCGAGCAGGCGTCTAAAGGCCTTCATCCATGTCTTGAGGAATTTGCAAAGTGGATGAATCTGTTGAATATAAAATTGAATGGTGACAAGACTGAGCTTATGGTCTTGGCAATCCTCTCTGTTTTTGTATGGGCCCTGCCCCCGCCCCTAAGACTGAGATAAAAAGTTTGGGTATCTGGCTGGATCAGGACCTCAGCTTTAAAGATCAGTCCAAGAAGGTTGCTGCCTCTTGCTACGGCATCCTCAGGATGCTCTGTAAAGTGCTCCCCCTTCTTCCATTCCAGGCCAAAAAGCTGATGATCCAGCCTCTGATCCTATCTTGGATAGACTATGGCAATACCTTATACATAGGTGCACTGAGCTTGGCATTTACGAAACTCCAGATTGTGCAAAATTGCGCCTTGCAATCCCTCCACTGGCTCCCTGTTCAGGAGAGTCATCACCAAGGCTCTGTGCATCACCCATAAGTCACTGGAAGCAAATTGCCCACCAATCAACCTTTCTATGGTTTAACCCTACTGTCAGTAAGTAAGGAAGTAATTTTATTTAGCATAGTTACTTAAAACTATTGCAGTACAAAACGGATTAAAAGAAGAAAATTTTAAAACTACATGTTTGGTAAAATCGGTATATCACAGTCACATTTCCTCGGTTCAATTGTACACAGGTTATCTTCCTGAGCGATTAGTTTTAAAAAAGTTTAATTCAGTTTTGTGTTATAAATTTTTGCTTTCCCGGTATCCTCATGTTCTCATGAAGTCAGCAATGACAGTGGATGGTGTAATGTTTAGTCAGCTATATCGAAACCCTTAAAGATTAGTTTTTTGGCATCTTCTTTTCCACTGCCTTCATAAATTTGACAAAACTGCAGTTCAGCTAAGGATCATGGGATGAAAAGCAAGCGAGAACTGCATTCCTTCGTGTACGCATCTCTCGTTGATTAAAGTGGTGTTTCAACAAGTATTTCCGTTCGTCCAGCAGTTTCTCGCAGGAGCAAATCAAGTGCAGCATGTCCTCTTGCGCAGAGCCGCATATCCGACAAAGGGAGCCAGCTTTGGTTTTTATCCAGTGTGGCAAGTTTTGAATGCAGGGTAGCAAGCCTAACCTGAACTTTAAGAAGCACATTTTGACGGATTTGGTGTAACCCACACCAAAGTAACTCTGTGGTGCTTTCGCTCAGTAAGAATTCAGGGTCATCCAGCTGTGCGTTCTTTTTGAAAGGGGTAAGAGTGAGGTTCTTCGGTTTCCGACTTCGTCCCGTATTTAGCCCCCATTTTGTGTCTCGTCGCCATTTTGTGTTGTCCTCACTCAGGCAGCACGGCGAACGGAGTGTTTTTGCTTTTCTCAGCTGATACGTGTCGCTTCTGTTAAAAAGTAACCCCCTGCCCTTGTTTACGAAACCGATGTCAGGGTCAGGCCGAGTTCACTAATCCATGTCTGGGTTGATTGATCCCTGTCTCGACTGACTATTTGGCTTCTTCTATTCTTTCCTTCCATTATCTTTTCCAACTGGCCTTCACTATTCTCTCCTTGTATTCTCTTGTTACACAACTATCCTTTGAGGCACACAAATACGTCCTGTGACCTGCAAATTGGATTGTCGGTAGTAGCACTGATTAATTTGTGGGGAGGGGTGACACACGGTGTCTGAAAGAGGGGCGTATTTGGGACACTTGATAGCTTGTTTTCCAACTTTTCCTATTGGCTTGCTTTGTATGTACTGGAAGTAAACATTGAAAATATGTGTGCTATAAATGATTGTGCGCCACGGACTAAAGTGGCAGTATCCTCAGAATATACGCTGTACAACTTCTGGGACAACTGTGCCTAGCTGCAGCTAATAAACCTGGTTTTCAACACCCGACAGAGTGTCTCGTGTCTCTGTTCGACAAGGCAGGTGAACTCGGGGATTTAAGGCGTGCCCTGCGCCGCCAGGCCCATAATGCCCGGTTCTCCAACTGGCGCCAAACGTGGGGCTGCTTCAGTGGTAGCGGTTCAGCCCGAGGGTCGTGAGAAGCCTTGCAAGGAAATTCCGGAGGATTCGCGAACCACGTCAAGCGACACCTGTATGTCGAAGTGGACCGAAGGTCTTTTGCAGCGCGGCTACTCCTTTCCGATGGCTGCTGACGACTGCTACCCTGACTGCCGCCCTGCCTTGGTCCTTTTGGTGATGAATGGTATCGCGAGATGTTAGACTGACCTCTGTTGGCGTGAGAGACCACTTAGTTAAGTATTCGTGGGTAGCGCCCACTTCTTTGATTTGTTTCTGAGTTTTGGTATTCGACCATTGCAATAGCCGAAGCCAATGGGTGAGTACATTTGTGCTGTGTTATTTGCTTTAAACCCCTTGAAGTTGGTAAATGGACCAGTGAATTTAAGATGTCTGGTTTTAGTAAATTTAGGAAGCACTGTTGTTTTGGTTGTAATAGGGATTCCCGGCTCGAAGACTCATGTCCAATTCCTCTGGTTGGAACTCCCACTTATGAGCTCTATTCTAAACATGGTGTTGGCCCCATTGCCTTTAATGAGGCATGGATCGAATACACAAAGAAAGATGGTGTTTTTCAGTGGCCACAAAATGGTAGCTTTGAGCCTGATATATTAGATAATCTAGAAGTAATTTTGTTCAAAAGAAAAGCCCGGCCGGCAATGCTTGACTCTTTCCGCCTTTGGCGTAAAGAAGCTAAACAGAGAGAAATTAAGCAGGCAAAGAGAGATAGAAAAGCGAAGGATATGACGATCATACAGGCTGCCCAGCAGTTCAAAGACAATGAGACTGATCGAGCGATTGAAGTCTCAGACAGACAACATCGTATGGCAATAGATAGATGCTATCCTGTGTTGCCTACTTCTCCACAGAGTAAGGATCTTGATGAAGATCCCTTAATGTCCCATTTGTTGAGATTGCCTCCGCCTTATGTACCAGGAGCCAATGCACCCTTATTGTTGCCACCTGTCCAGCAACCTGTCGTTCAGCCAGTTGGTCCGGCTCTTCCACAATTGCCTCTTCCTGCATTGCCACTTCGCCTCCTTTGCCACCAACTTCTGCACCTCAGTCTCCTTTACCCTCGGTCCCTCTTGTAAAGGTTAGTCCTTCTCCTTCTTTGCTTAATACCTTGTCTCCAGTTTTACTGTCAGATTCTCCCCCAGCTTGCAAACGGTTGGATGATACTATTTCTGGCTTTCTCTCCCCTTCTTTGGGTCTTTTTCCTTGACTCCTGCTCTGTCTCAAAGGCAATCCCGTAGTCAAATCCCAGATTCTGACGACCGAGTTGCATTGGACTTTCTTGCTCACAAATGGATCATGCGTGGTCCACAGTATAGTGTGCCTGATATCCTGAGTACCTTTCTCCAGTGGAATGCGCCCACGCAGAGATATGTTTTAAATGTCATGTGTGCTACTCTTGTCAAAGGATGGGAGAGTATGGAGTTGGATTTAGCTCCCTAGGGTCTGTTAGACATACAGGCTAAGTTTGATAAGGGACTTATTGTGGGTTCTGAAGTTGAGGAGGCTATAAGGACACTTGCCACTTTCAGGTCTTTATTTTCTTCTCAGACTATTCTTGAACCTGATCCTGAAGTTAGACAGAAAATGAAACATTATCCTATGAGGAAAGTTCCTCCAGTATGGAGAGAGGAGGTTCCACAGGCAGGCGCTGTTCCGCGCATCCCTGCTCATTTCCAGCGTATAAGGGTACATGTTCCCTGGAAAAGTTCTGAAGTTTTGGCACTCAAACAGTCTTTACCAGACCCTCGTAAAAATCCTGCTGGATATTATAAAAAGCTGTCCCAGACTGTTGATGTGTGTATTATGAATTTGGCCGATATTGATATGCTGGTGGGGAATGTAGTTCCACAAGTATTGTGGGCTCGGATTCGTAGGGAGGACCACGACCAAGCTTTAGGTGGTAATTTGGGCCACTATAACTGCTGCAGATGCAGCATGGGTGGTGCTAAGCCAGATGATTTGATTGCACAATTGCCTGGTAGAATCATCACTTTAATGAAGACAATGATGCCTGCCTTACGTGTTAACTGGGATAAGTTAGCTGCGTGTAAGCAGAAGAAAGATGAGTGTTTCCGATTTTGTTACTCGTTTTGAGGAGAAGTTGATATGAGTACTGAAGGTGGACAGCGATTATTTGTGTATTCAAATTACTTCCAGAATTATCGCATAAGCTGAAAGACTCAGAAAGTTCGTGGGCTGTTTCTTCCTCTGCACAGATATTAGCTACTGCTCAATATCATGAGAATAGGGATAAGGAAGAGAAAGATAAGATCGAGAAGAAGACTAAGGAATTAAAAATGAAGGTTCTTTTGCAACAGGCTTATCCCCCTCGTTCTGCCCAGCGCCAGTTTCAACAGCCTCCCCAGCTTCAGAGGTTGTTACAAAAACCTTATCCTTTTGTTCCGCGACCTTTGCTAGGTCCTAATCAATGTGCCTATTGTAAAGAGGAAGGTCATTTTAAGAATAGCTGTCCGGTTTTATTGCAGCGTAATGGTGGATTCCCAGGGTCGCGGGTAAACTGTACGTATAATGAAGACTACCAGCACCATGCAGGTAATTTGATATCCAAATTGTGCGACCGGGGGTATCCAAAAAAGCTTGTAAAAAACTGCATGAAGAGGGCTAAGTATACCCCTAGAGAGACACTCCTAGAGCGTAAAGAGAAATCCAACCTGCAACGCCAAGTGTGTGTTACAACCTTTTGTCCAAACGCCAATCAACTCAAACGTGTCATTACACAAAATTGGCACTTGGTAAATAACCTAGACGCAAGTTTAAAACAACTTCCTTTGTTCGCCTTTAAGAAGGAGAACAGCGTAGCTAATTACATCATAAGAGCAGCCATGCCAACTAAAACACAACCCACATTACGCCACCTAATGGGGATGCCACCTATTACAGGACACCACAAATGTGGGACTTGTTTATGTTGCGACTCGACATTTGAAGGGTCGCTATTTGAACACAATGGAATTTCTTGGAAGCACAATGCCTTCAGTAACTGCAAATCTAAATTTGTAGTATACGGTATAAAGTGCCTCTGCAATTGCCTATACATAGGTAAAACCAATCAAGAAGTACGCCAGCGCATTTCCCAACATAAGTCAAGATTGAAAAGGAAAGTTGTGAATGCGCCCTTGGTTAACCATTGGACACGGATGCAACATCAAATTGGAGACTTAAGCTGGACAGTTATATCAAAAGTTGAAAAAGACCCGCACGGAGGCGATTGGAACCTCAAACTGTCTAAGAGAGAGGCATTGCTTATAGTCAAATTTGACACGGCAACGTCAGGCTTAAATGAATTAAGTGAGATTTTTTAACTATGAATGCACCGCAGGTCCCATAGAATGTTACCGCATTTACATCCTGCTCGGATTGGACTCGTTTTCTCATTCAGATTTTTCACCTCTTTTACACACGATTGTTCGTGGCCATTTAGACTGTATCTGTTTGCTACAGTTTCCAGGACAGACCACGCCACGTAGAAATATAGGAATGTACTCTTAAAACAGCCAGTCGGAATGGTTTTTGAAAATATTTGTAGGCTATGGTTGTTGTTTCACTGTTTTATTTTCCTCCCCAAGTATGCATACATGTTGTTGTTGTCTGTGATATGCCTGAAGCTTGAATGAATGGTTGAATGTTTGGTTAATACCCTCATGTCCCACGTGTTTTTGTAAATATTTTGTGCACCAAGAACCAGAAGTTGAGATAATTGTTGCAAATATTTTGAATAAAATACTATTAAGTAGTAATCCCCATTTCTGACTTACTGTTCAGGTCTCTGGTGGGTATTAGTTTTTTGGAACCATGCATATCAGTACTGGCACCTCTGTTTTGTTGGTTATCTGCTGGTTTAGGCGCTATCTGCTGGCCTATGAAAGGAAGCATTTAAAGAGTCTGGTAGCTGAGTGGGTGTGCTCCAGGTGAACATTATCCGTGGTTCTGGCATGTCTGCAGGCCTAGAAACAACTAAAGCATGTATGTAATCACTACATGTTTATGACTGTAAATATTGGATTTTACCCGAGAGTGTGATATATTTTTAATAGGAAATACATATACCGACAATTCTGTTACAGTATATTCATCCACATGTACATCACAGAAAAGTGGTAACATTCCTTTTGTTTAGAATAAAATTAAAGTATGTTTGTGGTTTTTCGGGGCAGTCAGAGCGGTGAGAGAAAGAGATGGAGCAGGGCAGGGACAGAGGAGCAGGGAAGAGACAGAGGGGCAGTCAGAGGACAGGCAGTGCGCGGAGAGTAGGAGAGCCAAGAAAGAGAGGCAGTAAGAGAACCGCAGGCAGAGAGGGGAGAGTAAGAGGGAGGAGAGCCTGGGAGGTAAAGAGAGTGCAGTGGGGCAGAGACTGATAGTGGCAGGAGGTAAGAGAGAGGCAGTTGGGCCAGAAACAGAGCTCTGACTGTAAGAGGGCAGAGACAGAGGGGCAGTCAGAGCAGCGAGAGAAAGAGGGTGGAGCAGGTTAGAGAGAGGGGCAGTCAGAGGACTGGCAGAGCGGGGAGAGTAGGAGAGCAGAGAAAGAGAGGCAGTAAGAGAACCACAGGCAGAGAGGGGAGAGTAAGAGGGGGGAGAGCCTGAGAGGCAGAGAGAGCAGTGGGGCAGAGACAGATAATGGCAGGAGGTAGGAGAGAGGCAGTTGGGCCAGAGATAGAGCTCTGACTGTAAGAGGGCAGAGACAGAGGGGCAGTCAGAGCGGCGAGAGAAAGTGTGCGAAGCAGGGCAGAGACAGAGGGGCAGGCAGAGGACAGGCAGAGCGGGGAGAGTAGGAAAGCAGAGAAAGAGAAGCAGTAAGAGAACCACAGGCAGAGAGGGGAGAGTAAGATGGCAGAAGGGCAGAGTCAGAGAGGGGTAGAAGGAGGCAGATGGGTAATTACAGAACCACTGGCAGAGCAGTGAGAATAAGAAGGCAGAATGCACTCCGGGTTCTTCAAATTAAAGCAGGGTGCACTTTCACTCAGGGTTCTTAAAATTAAAGCTGGGTCCACTTTCTCATTCAGTACCATGTATCAGTGCTGCTCAATAGCAGGTTCCGCCACAGCTTTCTGATATGGATACATGTGTGCCAAACTAAGCCGATCTGCTCCTATTTATAGATTGGTGTCAGAGAGCTCCCAAAGTATGTCAGAGAGAGCACGTTATTTCACTTTAGTGCTGTAAAGAGGTCTGCAAACCCAGAATACCTACTTAGAGTTTCACATTATTGCAAGTGTCAGAAACCACATCAAAGGCTCCTTGCTGCCTAAGCTAGGTGGCTGGCACGCCATTTGATGCCTTTAACATAGTAGCGTAAAATGCAGTGCAATTTGTGCAACAGATTCTGCTGACAGAAGGCAAGAATAGAGGTGAAGTGGGAACCCTTCTGTCAGCAGTCTCCTGAGGCCGAGTGAAGTCATCACTAACACAGTGATGTAACGTTTAATAATGGGAATGAGTAGGCAGTTTTTTAAATGTTTGTGCTCCTGTTTTATGGTCTGGAAGGCTGCTTTTACTGTTTATTTCTATAGTATTACCAGAAACATTGTCTGCAGCAGGTAAAGTGCATGCAATCCTATACCTTGCAAAACACCTATATGATTTTGGACGTTGATGCTTCTGGGGGTACAGAGCTGACCTCGGGTGACTGTCCAATTTACAGGCAATTCTACTGATAATGCAGCAGTGATGCACTGTTGTGCTTTGTTATGAGTTTAAAATATTTTTTCAGCAGTTTTTCAACTGTTAGCTTTTATATTTTATTAAGCAACAGCATTGTACACTGATGCATGTGATCTGTGTTTCTCTGTGAGAAATAGTTACGGAATGTATTTGGGAGATTGTGTATTCCGTCTAGTAACCTTTTTTCAATAAAAGCCACAATGCCGAGGCAGGATAGGACTGTCGATGTGTATGTCTTTGTTATTATAGAGAGAAGTGTGTTTTCACATTAAAGCTTTCATGGTGGGCATTGCGCCTTACACTGCCCACTTATGTTTTTATTTTTTGTTAGATTTGTGAAAAATAAAAATACAAGTCAGGTTTAGTCCAACACTGTCTCTAGACTGCTTACCGGGGTGCAGTTATGCTTTACTAGAAGTGTTCAGCCTCCTTCCTTACAATAAGACCATTAACAAAGAGGCAGCTCAGTTGTCGTGCACCCTATGTGTGCTCTAGATTCTTATTGCCTTTTAATTTTTTTGTCTAAATTAGCTTAAAATGCACTATTTGCCATTTTTTCTTTCAAAAACATCTCAGAGGAAGAACCCCCACCACCTGATCTTGACTTATATCAGTTGGGCTCACTTGGATCTAACTTTTTTACAATTTGAAAAATCACCAACTGCCACTGCTTTACTTATTTTACAAGCTAAAACAGTTAAGGTGAATGCTTCAAAAAAAGAGCATTTTGATGGCAAATGTGCTATGTATGAATGGTACTCAGCATGGTTATCTCGAAGTCTGTTATGCAGTTCTGTGATTTATACTGAATAAGCAACTACCTATGTTATTATGTGACATTGACATCTCTTTATTAATGTAATAACTGTACTTTCACAATTGCTTTTTTAACCTTCTTGCTTACTCAAATTTGCTTAAAAATGCAAAGTTTGCCTACTCTTTTTCAAAATTTTCTCGGGGGAACCCTCCTTATGCGGATCGGGCTTGCTCGCTGCGCTCGCTTGACACAGTGCGTTCCACCATGCGTTTTGCCCCACACCACTTTCAAATGTCACAAGCCGCCACTGGGTGAAGCTCAGGATTTTCACACTAGTTAGGACAGCCATGGACAAAGTAAGGGAGTCATATCAGTTCCAGTGGATCAGGATGGGCCTTATGTTGAAGTTGTTGCATTGGGTGTTTCAGAGCCATTTCTTTTCGATACTGGTGCAATGAGAAGTTCTATCATTCACTCCAAACTCCCTGGGGCACCTTTATCTCGCTTAACAAACGTTTCTTTAGGATTTTCTGGCGCCCCAGTTAGTAACCCGGTTTCTTGTCCTTTGCCTCTTTCGATTGGTCCTTACGATCTGGAAGCTCCGCTTATTTTGACGACTGGTTGCGGCGAGAATTTGTTGGGTTTGGACTTGTTGAAACATCATCATGCAACATTATATTGTTCCTCCTCTGGTGTGCATCTTACCTTAGGTGAGAAATTGGTTTCTCCTATGTATTTATCTAAGGACCAATTGCCAGCTGAATTCCATTCTCTTCCTTCTACGCTTTGGGCTACAGGTCCGAATAATGTTGGTCTGCTCCAGATTCCACCTTACGTAGTTACAATTAAGCCTAATGTTAAATTACCACGCATTCCTCAGTATAAAATTTCCAATGATGGTGAATGAGCTTTGTTGGCTATTATCTATGATCTGGTTCAGAAGGGTGTGGTCGAAGAAACGAGAGGCAATGTTTGTAACAGTACTGTTCTACCTTTCCTTAAAAGCACTGATCCTTCTCAGCCTTCTGTATATCGCTTTGTGATCGATCTTCGGGAGGTCAACAAAATTGTTGTCCCCCAGTTTCCTATTGTCCCAGATATCACTGCCTTGCTCACTATGATACCCGCTTCAGCGGTATGGTTCTCGGTTATTGATCTCAAAAATGCTTTCTTTAGCATTCCTATTACTGAGGAAAGTAGGGATATTTTTGGCTTCTCTCTCGGAGGCTGAAGTTTTCGATTCAAGCGTGCACCTCAAGGCTATTGTGAGAGTCCCTCCATTTATAGTCAGGCTTTGAAATCTCAGCTTGATGCTTTCACTTTGCCCCCAGGTGCTACCCTGCATCAGTATGTGGACGATTTGTTAGTTGCTGCTGATTCAAAGGATGTTTGTAAGGATGTGACTGTTTCACTGTTGCGTCATTTGTCTGACCTGCATCACAAGGTGTCACCCTCTAAGTTGCAATATTGCCACCAAGAGGTTACCTATTTAGGTCATCTCTTGTCGAAGGAGGGAAGACGATTGACCCCAGAACGAATTCAAGCAATTGCGCAAATGTCTGTACCATCCACACAAAGGGAGGTGCGTGCCTTTCTGGGTATTACCTCTTATTGTAGACAGTGGATTCCAAAATTTACTTTGTTGGCCAAACCTTTGTTGGCACTTACGCTGAAAGATACACCCCAACATCTTCCTTGGACTGACGAATGTCAGAAGAGTTTTTCTGACTTACGTACTGCCTTGTGTTCTGCCCCTGTTTCAGGTACTCCAGATTACAGTAAACCTTTCACACTTTATGTTCATGAAAGAGAAGGTTGCGCGTTGTCAGTTTTAACACAACAATTTGGAGACAAACAACGGCCATGTGCCTATTTTTCGGCTACATTGGATCCAGTAGCCAAGGCATTGCCTAGTTTTCTCAGAGCTACAGCAGCAGCAGCAATCTCCATTCGTCAATCTGCTGGATTGGTACTAGATAACACTCTTGCTGTTATGGTACCACATGCAGTGGATACTCTTTTAAACAGAACGAAAACACAACACCTCACGAGTGTCCGCTTGTCTGGATATGAGCTGACGCTCTTGGCTAGCCATATACACATCAAGCGGTGTAATACTTTCAATCCAGCAACATTGTTACCCATTCCCGAAGAGAAAGACACTCAAGAACAGCATGATTGTTTTCTCCGAACAGAGGAGGAAACAAAAGGCAGAATAGACTTAAAAGACACACCACTTGTGGACCCGGATGGGATCCTGTGGGTGGATGGGTCTTGTTTCAAACTTCCAAATGGCGAGACGACTGCGGCTTATGCTGTTACCACCTTGTATATGGTGGTGGAGACAGCACGCATTTCACAGAATTCAGCCCAAGCAGCTGAACTGATTGCCCTGACAAGAGTGTGTGTGTTGGCTAAGGGAAAGAGAGTGAATGTTTACACTGATAGCCAATAGCCTTTGGCGTGGCTCATAGCTTTGGTCGTTTGTGGAAGGAAAGAGGATTCTTTACTTCCCAAGGGACTAAGATACATCATGGTCAGTTGGTGACTGACCTTCTCGAATCACTTGCTTTGCCTACCCAAATAGCGATAGTAAAGTGTAGTGCTCATAAGACGATCATTGATGATGTGGGTCGCGGCAATGCTTTTGCAGACGAGGTAGCAAAAGAAACAGTGAGAGATGCTATGAGGAAGGAAACAAAAGGCAGAATAGACTTAAAAGACACACCACTTGTGGACCCGGATGGGATCCTGTGGGTGGATGGGTCTTGTTTCAAACTTCCAAATGGCGAGACGACTGCGGCTTATGCTGTTACCACCTTGTATATGGTAGTGGAGACAGCACGCATTTCACAGAATTCAGCCCAAGCAGCTGAACTGATTGCCCTGACAAGAGTGTGTGTGTTGGCTAAGGGAAAGAGAGTGAATGTTTACACTGATAGCCAATAGCCTTTGGCGTGGCTCATAGCTTCGGTCGTTTGTGGAAGGAAAGAGGATTCTTTACATCCCAAGGGACTAAGATACATCATGGACAGTTAGTGACTGACCTTCTCGAATCACTTGCTTTGCCTACCCAAATAGCGATAGTAAAGTGTAGTGCTCATAAGACGATCATTGATGATGTGGGTCGCGGCAATGCTTTTGCAGACGAGGTAGCAAAAGAAACAGTGAGAGATGCTATGAGGAAGGAAACAAAAGGCAGAATAGACTTAAAAGACAGACCACTTGTGGACCCGGATGGGATCCTGTGGGTGGATGGGTCTTGTTTCAAACTTCCAAATGGCGAGACGACTGCGGCTTATGCTGTTACCACCTTGTATATGGTGGTGGAGACAGCACGCATTTCACAGAATTCAGCCCAAGCAGCTGAACTGATTGCCCTGACAAGAGTGTGTGTGTTGGCTAAGGGAAAGAGAGTGAATGTTTACACTGATAGCCAATAGCCTTTGGCGTGGCTCATAGCTTTGGTCGTTTGTGGAAGGAAAGAGGATTCTTTACTTCCCAAGGGACTAAGATACATCATGGTCAGTTGGTGACTGACCTTCTCGAATCACTTGCTTTGCCTACCCAAATAGCGATAGTAAAGTGTAGTGCTCATAAGACGATCATTGATGATGTGGGTCGCGGCAATGCTTTTGCAGACGAGGTAGCAAAAGAAACAGTGAGAGATGCTATGAGGAAGGAAACAAAAGGCAGAATAGACTTAAAAGACACACCACTTGTGGACCCGGATGGGATCCTGTGGGTGGATGGGTCTTGTTTCAAACTTCCAAATGGCGAGACGACTGCGGCTTATGCTGTTACCACCTTGTATATGGTAGTGGAGACAGCACGCATTTCACAGAATTCAGCCCAAGCAGCTGAACTGATTGCCCTGACAAGAGTGTGTGTGTTGGCTAAGGGAAAGAGAGTGAATGTTTACACTGATAGCCAATAGCCTTTGGCGTGGCTCATAGCTTCGGTCGTTTGTGGAAGGAAAGAGGATTCTTTACATCCCAAGGGACTAAGATACATCATGGACAGTTAGTGACTGACCTTCTCGAATCACTTGCTTTGCCTACCCAAATAGCGATAGTAAAGTGTAGTGCTCATAAGACAATCATTGATGATGTGGGTCGCGGCAATGCTTTTGCAGACGAGGTAGCAAAAGAAACAGCGAGAGATGCTATGAGTCGCATGTGTGTTGCAGGCCCTGCAAGATGGGTCAGAGAGGGAGGAATATGTGAGGACACAATAGAAAGTGTGAGAGCGATTCAAGAAGAGGCTACTGAGAAGGAATTGAGTAAGTGGAGAGAAAGTACGGGAATGTTGGACGCAACAGGGTGTTGGACGGAATTGTCAGAACATCAGCGTTGGCTGTTACCAGACGCCTACGTACTGCCTGTAGTTACTATGGCACATGGTCCAGCCCACATCAGTGTAAAAGGAATATGCAAACTTCTGGCTCCAGTATGGCAGAATGAAGGAATTCCTAAATGTGCGGAGAATGTGGTGAAACATTGTATTGTTTGTTTAATGCATAATCCAGGAAAGGGACCTCCACCTCCAGCAGGTCATTTTGCTCCCCCTACGAACCCTTTTGAGATATTACAAATCAATTACATTCATATGGAACGTTGTAACAATCTCAAGTATGTTCTGGTGGTGGTGTGTGCCTTTTCCAGATGGATAGAGGCCTACCCCCTAAAGGACAATACTGCTTTGTCTACTGCCAAAGTCCATTTGAAGGAATTTTTCCAGAGGTTTGGTTTGCCGGAATTGTCTGGAGTGACAATGGAGGTGAATTTGTAGGCCAAATAATGCAGAAAGTGTGTGCGTGTCTTGGTATTAGGCAGAAATTCCATGCCGCAAACCACCCTCAGTCAGCAGGTTTGGTAGAATGCTATAATGGCACTCTCAAGCTTAAACTGTCGAAGATTCAGGCCAGCACAAGTCTTGCTTGGCCTGATGCGTTACCTTTGGCACTTTTATCCACGAGAACTACTGTACATTCTCGTTTGAGACTCAGGCCATATGAAGTCCTTTTTGGGCCCCCAGCCAACGTCTGGGGAGTCCCTCGACCTAAAAAGTATTCTAACATCCCGTATCCAATGTTGATTTACTATTTGCATGACTCACCACTAACTTGCGTGTTCTTCACCAACAGGTTCAAAACGCTTTGCCGGAGGCCTCTGCAGATCCAGGTCACTCCATCCAACCCGGTGACTGGGTCTGCCTGAAGAATTTCCAGTGGAAAAAGAATCTGGAACCTCGTTGGGGCCCACCTCGGCAAGTTTTGCTAACAACACATACAGCAGTAAAGGTCGTCGGGAAGAAGAATTGGGTCCATGGCATGCACTGTAAGAGTGTACCTTTGCCTTTACCTTTTGATCAGTGGGTCCGCAACGGGAATAAGTGACAGTGAAGGTGAAAGGGTCCCCCGATTTGTACCTTTCAGTAGTGCACACCTGGATCGAACAAATTCTGAGTAAGAATACGACGACGTGTTGCAAGAAGCTGTACTATCACATCTAAGACTGAACACAGTAAATCCAGCGACTTTGTTTCAAGAACAAATGATACCTAATAAGACTCGGTACAACTTAAGATCCAGATCAATGAAAGACAATTAAACTTTTTTTCCTTTTTTCCTTTTTCTGATTACGTTTTTCTTGAAAGACATTTCTTTTTCCCCTATCCATCAAGTTGCAGGGTCACGGTAGGAGTTTTAGGCTGTGACCTGAGTAGTGACAGTAGGTCTGCAGGACTTGCAGTGTCATAGGACGGCTAATAATCACAGCTAAGTGATCTAGGAAGATTGCCGTGAGCAATGCTTTAGAGAATGGATATTAAAGTGGAAAAGAGGGATAAGAATCAAGAAATGAAAAGTAAATATAAAAAATTGTTGGTTAGTCCATGTGGCATAACCTTATGTATTTTAATATGTTCATGTATTTTATTGGCTTGTGTGAGTTGGGTTGTTCATACTATGCTGCAAGCACCTGTTCCAACTTCTGTTTCCTTTTTTTTCCTACCACTGCCTCCCCACATCAGTTTCATACACTCCCAGAACATGAGCAAATTAGGTGAACAGAATACTTCAATAATTCATTTATCCAGTTGTTGCATCAGCATCAACTGGTAGTCAATACTACTGACTGTTGTGTCTGTGGGCTCATGCCCCATAACACAGAGAGAGGGATGCCATATATAGTCCTTCCATTTTCCTTCGAAGGCTCTGCTTGGGCCTATTTGGCCAAGTTTTCTAATGTATATCAGAACCAACTACGATATCCTCCTTGTAGTCCATATGGTGGTGGAGCAGATTTTAGTCACAGTTCTTTGATAAGGGAATAGTGGCCATGGCTAGAATTGCTGAAATTAGTAAGATTCCCGTTGATGAAAAATGAGCATATGATGGCTGGAACGTGACTCGTTATGTTACTAGCCTTACAGATAAGGCTAGACGAAGGAGATCCCCACCAATTTTAACTGTACCCCATCGAGATAATTTCTGTCTACAGATCAATGGTCAAAATTTTAAAAATCAACAGGAAAAGAGTGTCTGTTCCCATACGTATATCTATTCACCTCAGATTTCTTCCCCGTCAGTGCCATCACAAGGCACATATTTTGTCTGTCATGATAGAGCCTATAAGTGGCTTCCTACCTACTTTTCAGGAACCTGTTATGTGGCTTTCCTTCTTCCTCCAACATATATCGCTCCTTCAGGTCATCATAGAAAAAGACATGGTAGAGGGGTTATTGATTCTAAGGACACAGCAGGACAAGAAGGAGGTGACTTTATCAAAGGATTGCTTCCTTTCTGGGGCCCAATGGCCAACAGCAGAGACATCAGACAGCTAGTTTGTGTTGTTGAGGCTACCATAAATGTAACCTCTGGAGCCTTGAGTAATCTGACAGCCGAACTTCAGGCGGATCGCCTTATGACTTTGCAGAACCGGATGGTTTTAGACATTGTCCTTGCAGATCGTGGAGGAGTCTGTAAGTTGATCGGGTCTAGTTGCTGCATTTATATTCCTGATAATGCCCCTACGTTATACCAAGCCATCTCTTAAGTTCCATATAATTTCCGAGTCTATACAGCAGGACACAGGAGATTGGTCTGTGATAGGATGGTTTTGGGGACTACTGCCTACTTGGGGATGGAAGATACTATAATACACACTACATAGAAGAGGGTCCTAGGGCTAGTTTCAAGACTCACAACTAGATACGCGCCCCTATCAAAGACAGTACTACATACAGAGTATCTAGGAGTCAGACAGAGAAAGAGGAACTCAATTAATCAAGAACCCGTGACATGACAAAAGAAAGTATTGTGAATCTAATCTTTGAATAACACCATGTGATAAGATATGTAAAGATGCACGTGATTAGTCAACTGGGAAAAACAAACCCAAGGGTAGGTGAAAATATTCCCATCAGTTGTCGATCTGTACTGCCACTTTTATATCATATGGGTTCTCCTTTCCCAGGAGTTAGTTCAATCACCGTCACAGAGATGTAAACGGACTGTGAGAGCCAGAGACCCATTGTTTACACCTAGTAGGCGGTGCAAGTGTGAGGGGACAACTGAAAAAAAGCAGTGCAGATATGTGAATAGTGATAGAATAAAATTGGATCAGGCTGAGTAGAAGTGTAAATTTTGATGATTTCTCTCAGCTCCCCAAGAGTAAAAACAATGGTGAATAAACAGATTTAACAAAATATCTGTTCAGCAAATAGTGGTCAACATGTTTCTGCATAGATTTAAAGTACCAATGCATTCATTTGCGCGATCACATGTACGCATAGGCGGCTCCACAAACAAATAGTCCTCTCGTTAACAGTTCGGTACCTCCCCAGTTAGTGCAGAGGAACGCCGGGAGACACTGACGGAGAGGTAAGCGAGAACGATGGGTGTTTCTCTCCACTTAGCGGAACCCCGCCGGAAACCGAGTAAAGGTTTTTAGATTTGCTCAGGATTGGTGGTCTCTGCGAGATTACGATCTTTGCGACTCAATGGGCATACTTTTAAAACACATACGAGTAATCTGGCTTCTCTCGGCCCAGCCTCAGCCTACATCCGAGATCTCAGAGGCGTAACTAGGAGGGTGTGATCTGGGTGTCTGGCTAAATGGCAGCGAGACTTGTCTGTATTTAAAAATAGACTAATTTCCTGCAAACTATATGGTGTAGTCGGGAAGAACAATACACAGCAAGAAACCCCATCCAAAGATCAGGTACCCGAGGGGTTTATTAATTCAAATATTCCCCAATTAGGTACCTTTTTGATAGGATGGTCTCTATTTCCTCATAGGACAAACAGCAGAACATTTACGTATATATTCCTTTTTCAAAACAGAGCGGTGCCCCTTATTACCTGAGCTGCAGTGTACTGGGAGTAAACGTTGTAAATATGTGTGCTATAAAAGATTGTGCGCCACAGACTAATGTGGCAGTCTCCTCAGAATATACGCTGTACGTACTTCTGGGACAACTGTGCTTAGCTGCAGCTAATAAACATGGTTTTCTATGCCCAACAGAGTGTCTTGTGTCTCTGTTCGACAAGGCAGGTGAACTCGGGGATTTAAGGCGATGCCCTGCTCCGCCAGGATCATAAGGCCCGGTTCTCCAAGAGTTCAGGGTCATCCAGCTGTGCGTTCTTTTTGAAAGGTTTTAGCCCTACTGGGCAAACAGGCAGCTGTGCTCATATGAGCTCCACCTAGCAGTTGTACCCAGGATCAAGAAGGCCAGAAGTGGCAGCCAGCTTTTCACTTATAATGCCGCCAGACTTTGGAACTCCCTTCCATTGCATTCACGAAAGGAACCTAATCATCTGGCCTTCAGTAAGCATTTAAAGATAAGGCTTTTCCCCTAGGTGTCTTCTCCTGTCTCAGTTACCTGCTTCAGCACTGGGTCTGGGTGCCATGCGCTATAGTGCAGTTTCATTCATTCATTTATTCACTAACTATAACGTCCCTGAAACCAGTGTTTTTTTTCTGTGAATTTCAAAGGTTTTTTAAATGCTAATTTCTAACTATAACGTCCCTGAAACCCACAGGTTGTTTCAGGGAATTTCAAAGGTTTTTTAAATGCTAATTTCTAACTATAAAGTCCCGGAAACCTATGGTTTTTTCAGTGAATTTCGAAGGTTTTTAATGCTAATTTCTAATTATGCCTACAGAGGTAGGACATGTAAATGTAAATGTATTTGTAAAGCGCTCTGTTACCCCGGAAACCAGTGTATCCTGGCGCTGTACTAATACCGCTAGGGAACCCATCCTGGCTTTTCCCCGTGAAATGTCCACTCCCGGGCATCCCCGGGGTGCAACCAGGCATTACTAGCGCTGTTGGGGGTTGTTTTGGAGACTAAGCAAGCTATTGCCCAGAGTTGCAGCGTGGGACTCATGTTCAGAGTAGGCACCGAGGCGAGAAATCAGGTCCGAGGAATTATGAGCCCAAGAACCACCGAGATCAGCCGAGGCGGGAATTGAACCCTGGTCCCGGGCCAGACCTCTGCACCAGGGACTGCCACTCTAACCAGTGAGCCACACTTCTCCACATGTGCAGGAAGAGGAAGAAAGGCACAGAAAGAAGCAAGAGAAATGCAGAAAGAGGAAACAGAAGTCCAGAAAGACAAAGAAAGGTGCAGAAAGAAGCAAGCAATATGCAGACAGAACCAACAGAGGTGTAGAAAGAGGCCTTGTTACAAAGTCATTCTGTGCTCCCAACTGATTGATACTGGTGGTAACTGACTCTGACTAACCAGGCCTGGAGCCAGTGCTATGCTAAAAGACCCTTAGAATACAGTGAAAACACCTACATACACTAGGGTACACTATGGGTTGGGGTAATGTAATGTAATGATGTCTTGTAAAGCACCTGAATCACCCCACATGGGGTATCTCCAGCCTAAAGACCGCTGGGGAACCCGTCCTGGCTTTCCCTGTGAGATGGTCCCTACTCTACTGGGTATCTCCAAGGTGAAACCAGGCATCCCCGGCATATGTGGGGGGCTGTTGTGGAGATGAGGCAAGCTAATGCCCAGAGTTGCCGAGTGTGATCCCTGGTTAGAGTAGGCACAGAGGCAAGAATTATCAAGTCCGCTGACCCTGGTCCACGACCCTGCTGCGTCGGGAATTGACCCCTGATCCCGGGCCGTCCTCTACTTCCGGGTCTGCCGCCTCTAACCAGTGAGCCACACCACTCCACCCCTGTGATTGGCACAACATCCCCTGTAAGGCTCTAGTATATATTAGGGCAGGGGGATTAAAACTTCCTCCAAGTCAGAGGTGCAGAAATATGCTTCTTTAACTAGTAGTCACGTTTGCAGAGTGGTGGAGAAAGGGTGCTGGATCTCCGACCAGTGCTCATGAATTCCGCTGCATAGGACTTACAGGAAGTACCAGGAGGGCTTCTTGGCCCCCAAACTCCCTCAGTAGAAAATTGGACTTCATCCCCAATCCCGTAGTATGCCAGGAGGCACATTTGCGGAGTGGTGGAGAAAAAGTGGCATGTCCTCCAAAGATGGCTTAGGAATCCCACTCCACTGTGTGGGACTTACTAGAGGTAACACGAAGGGGATTTGGCCCCCAAGGACATCCCTGGGGGCCATCTACTCCTCCTATTACCTCCAGTAAGTCCTACACAACAGGATTGTTAAATTCATATAGCAGGCCCGCCCCCTTTGCCTACCACTGTGCAAACGTGCTCCCTGGCATGCTATTTGATGGGGATTGAAGTCTCCTTTGCTGCTTGGGGTCCTTCAGGGACCAACTAGCCTACCTCTTACCTCTAGTAAGCCTAACACAGTGGGATTGCTGAGAGGTGGACACCGGCCAGGCCCCCTTTCTCCACCATTCTGCAGACGCACCTCCTTTCGCATTCTGGTTTGGGGGCCCGTAAAACATTCACACCTTGAACTAGTAGTCCTGCCTAACTAATTGCTAATTAATCGCCTATCCGTGCCTAGAGGTCTGTTTAGGACTTATACCTGTACACCACGACTTGCCAATCCTTGTCACGTTTGCTATAAGTCCTGGGATCGAAAAGGGAGTTAGCATAAACAGGCAATATTTAGACACATTTACTTTTCCTGTAATAACCACAGACTCAGGGAAAGTTTTAAAAGCTTTATCTATGCAAGATTTTCTGAGTCAAGAGAAGGGCCACAATACTGTGACCATAAATTTTACAAGCAATAATATAATCAATAGGACATAAAGTTTGTAAGAAATCACAGTAACACCTTTAAACATTGGTACCTGGGAATGGTGAGAAAGGGAAATAGCACAAGGACATACCACATGGATTATATTTACTTACAATGGTGTAATGACCAATCCTGGCCATGGGCTGGGGCAAATATGGACCAGGCTCCTGACAAATCAGATGCCCACAGGACAAGACAGGTGCAGATCAGGACAGGTGACCTCAGCTAAGTGCAACGCCTGCGTCAGACCCCTCTCTAGCAAATTTTGTACCAAGACTGGGTAATTGATAATTTCCCCTAACACCTCGATTCTTCTGACAGAGTGCTCCTCCAGCACCTCTGCTCTCGATCTCCAATAGCATGCGTTGGGTCAGTGACAGGTCAGCTACTCGGACAAGTCGGACAATTTCTCTATCTAAATCTACCTTAGTTATACCATTTTGAGGGCAATGTACCACCTCTAAATGTTGCAATCTATGTGTTCCCCTTCAGTGATTGGTTAGAAAGACGAGGAGAGGTCATTACACCATACTAAGATGAGATCATCTCAAGTGACTTGAATTAATCAAGTTCCCACCCATAATTTATTTTCTCACGACTTTATTCCGCCCACCAATATTATTTCTTTTAGCATACAATGTTAAAACATTTTGTAAGTCTTCTTCCTTTATCCAGGTCATGGGGTGAAGTTCTCATGTGTATCGCGGGTAAGACAATCCCTGGCAGAGTTTCAATGCCACAGTTCGAGGTCTCTAGTTTCTCCCAGCACATGCTCAGTATGTATTCAGAATGGCGTTTCAAGTCACCCGTAAGCCCAAATACGAGCTAGGAACAAAGAAAAACATATTAGAATACAAAAATAAATGAATGCACTGTATACCACTTATCTCTACTCTGACCCCATTACTTTCATTTAACTTTTGCATTAATGGTTAAGCAGAACGAACAACTTAGTACAAGCAGCAGCATCATAGTTAGCATGTGAGGTTTCAGGCGGCCATTTCTGGCACTAGTGCGCAGAAGCGAGAAATTCCTACCAGAAGCAGAAGTATGTCATACCACGTAGATGTGGTAGAAACATGCGTAATACAGTTCCCACGTTTTCGGTGGCCATGTTAAGACACTCTGGTTAATGTTAGTAAAACCACATATGCAAGCTTCCTCAGCTTACTAGACATGTTGTGTAATGCAAATATTAATGGACAAAACATGTAGGTTAATATATTTCATGTTATTTCGAGAGGGTTGAATACAAGCAAGTTTTGGTATATGTGAAATCTTGCTCCATCAATTTCTTTAAGTAGCAGTACGATACACTTAGTAGCATACTGTTAGTTTTAACTTAAGAACGTGATATTATAATTAACTCCAACATCAGTTTGAACTCAAAACTTTTAGGCCCTCTTTACGATGGTGGTCGGTCGGACTGCCTACCGCCATCTTATCAGGAAGAGGATTATCTTACAATGAGTTTGCAGTCCCACTTGCCCAATTACAATCTGACTGCTGGCACTGTGGTCGGAAAGTGCTTTTTTGTGCTTAGGAGTGTGCTGCAAACCATCAAAAGG